>NC_083879.1:32209295-37009295 GCF_032452875.1 Bos javanicus | reverse complement strand
ACGATTAATATTCAGTTGCATTCAAAGATACTAAATAGTAAGAGTATTTTAAAAGGTAGAAGAATATACCACCCCCAAGTACACCACTTTGTCATAAGGATTGTTTTGAACTGAAGGCAATTGAGAAGATATATATGAAAATATACATACCCTTACATATTTGCCTAAATGGACATAAGTTTGTGAAGTGCTCCTCTTTCTCTTTCTACCAACAAGGATAAACATTAATCCCTGAAGAAAAATTTAGACCTATATCAAAGGAGAAAGACTGAATTAAATCTACATTAAAAACCTTACTCTCATTTACTATCATTTTCTGGTCAAACTCCCTATTACTGACCTCCCCTACACCTTTATATCTTTTTCCTTTAGCTGAAGTTGTTATTTAAGTCTGAGTTCTAAGCCATTCCTAAGATACTCAGTTTTTAAACGTTGTTTTTTTTTTTTTAATTAGACTATAGTTGATTTACAATGTGTCAGTTTCAGATGTCCAGTAAAATGAATCTGTTATACAAATCCATATATCCAAGATTGTAAAGATTCTTTTCCCATATAGCCTATTATGGAATATTGAGTAGAGTTTCAAATTTATCCCTCTCCTTCACCTCTGGTAACTGTAGTTTATTTTCTCCATGTGCTTGTATTCAGTTTTTAAGTCATGTCTAACTCTTTGCAACCCCATGGACTGCAGCATGCCAGGCTTCCCTGTCCTTCAGTATCTCCTGGAATTGGCTCAGATTCATGTCCATTGAGTCACTGATGCTATCTAACCAACTCATCCTCTGCTGCTCCCTGTATAGAAATAGAGTTATGTATGTAATTTTTTTTTCAGATTCTGCATATAAATGATATCATATGATATTTATCTTTCTCCTTTTGACTGATTTCACTCAGTATGATGATATAAAATAAGTTCATTCATACTGTTGCAAGTGGCATTATTTATTCCTTTTTATAGCTGAGTAGTTGGAGAGGGCGATGGCACCCCCACTCCAGTACTCTTGCCTGGCAAATCCCATGGACGGAGGAGCCTGGTAGACTGCAGTCCATGAGGTCGCTGAGAGTCTGACATGACTGAGCGCCTTCACTTTCACTTTTCACTTTCATGCATGGGAGAAGGGAATGGCGGCCCACTCCACTGTTCTTGCCTGGAGAATCCCAGGGACAGAGGAGCCTGGTGGGAGGCCGTCTATGTGGTCGCACAGAGTCGGACACGACTGAAGCGACTTAGCAGCAGCAGCAGCAGTATTCCATTGTGTATATGTGACATGTCCTTTTTATCCATCCTTCTGTTGATGACAATTGAGGTTGCTTCCATATCCTGGCTGTTGTAAATGGTGTTCCAATGAACATTAGGGTGCATGTATCATTTAGAATGGTGATTTTCTCTGGATACAAAGCTAAAAATTAGATTACTGGGTTATGTTAGCTCCACTTTAAGTTTTTAAAGGAAACCTCCATACTACTCTCCACAATGACTGCACTGGTTCACATTCCAAACAACAGGGTCATATGATGCCCATTTCTCCACACCCTTTCCAGTCTTTATTATTTATGGATTTTTTATGGTGACCATTGTAAATGGTTATACCATATTGTAGTTTTGATTTCCATTTATCTAATAATTATCAATGCTGAGCATTTTTTCATGTGCTTTTTAACCAGATATATGCCTTTTTTTGAGAAATGAGGATCTTCTGTGTATTAGGATCTTCTGCTCGTTAAAGCTTTTCAGTTTCATTCAGTTCAGTTCAGTTCAGTCACTCAGTCGTGTCCAACTCCTTGCGACCCCATGAATCGCAGCACGCCAGGCCTCCCTGTCCATCACCAACTCCCGGAGTTCACTCAAACTCACGTCCATTGAGTCGGTGATGCCATCCAGCCATCTCATCCTCTGTCGTCCCCTTCTCCTCCTGCCCCCAATCCCTCCCAGCATCAGAGTCTTTTCCAATGAGACAACTCTTCACATGAGGTGGCCAAAGTACTGGAGTTTCAGCTTTAGCATCATTCCTTCCAAAGAACACCCAGGGCTGATCTCCTTTAGAATGGACTAGATCCCATTTATTCATTTATTTATTTTTATTTTCATTACTCTAGGAGGTGAGTCAATTAAGATCTTGTTACAATTTATATTGCAGTGAGGTGTATTTATGTTTTCCTTTAAGAGTTTTACAGTATCCAGCTTCACATTTAGGTCTTTAATTCATTTTAAGTGTTTTTTTGTATGGTGTTAGTGTTCTAATGTCATTTTTTACATGGAGCTGTTCAGTTTTTAATAAGCACCACTTATTAAAGAAAAAGCTTTTTCTCCATTTTATATTCTTGCATTCTTTGTCATGGACTAGGTAACCATAGTTGTGTAGGTTTATGTCTGGGATTTTTATCCTATTCCATTAATCTCTATTTCTATTTTCTGCTGGTATCATACAGTCTTAATTTCTATATCTTTGTAGTATAGTCTGAAGTCAGGAAGCCTGATTCCTTCAACTCTGAATTTTTTCTTATGATTGCTTTGAATCTTTATGTTCTTTTGTGTCTCCATACAAGGTGATTTTTAAAATTAACATTTATTTTAATTGGAGGCTAATTACTTTACAATATTGTAGTGGTTTTTGCCATATCTTGACATGAATCAGCCATGGGTGTACATGTGTCCCCCATCCTGAACCCTCCTCCCACCTCCCTCCCCATCCCATCCCCCAGGGTCATCCCAGTGGACCAGCCCAGTGCACCCAGTCTCATGCATCAAACCTAGACTGGCAATCTGTTTCACATATGGTAATATACATGTTTCAATGCTATTCTCTCAAATCATCCCACCCTTGCCTTCTCCCACAGAATCCAAAATCTGTTCTTTATCTCTGTGTCTCTGTATTGCTGATGACCATGAGATGGTCATCATTACCATCTTTCTAAATTCCATATATATACATTAAAATACTATATTGGTCTTATTCTTTCTGACTTACTTCACTCTGTTTTTTGTTCTACCTATTTGAAAAGTGCCATTGGTATTTTGATAGGGATTGCATTGAATCCATAGATTTCTTTGGCCAGCATAGCCATTTTCACAATATTGATTCTTCCAATCCAAGAATATGATATGTCTCTCCATCTGTGTCATCTTGGATTTCTTTCATTAATATCTTACAGTTTTCTGAGTACAGGTCTTTTGCCTCCTTAGGAAGGTTTATCCCTACATATTTACAATGGTAAATGAAATTAATGCCTTGATTTCTCTTTCTGATCTTTCATTGTTGTGTATAGAAATGCAAGAGATTTCTGTGTATCAATTTTGTATCCTGAAATTTTTCCAATTCATTGATGAGCTAATAGATTTTTGGTATCTTTTTTTTAAGTTTTTGTTTGTTTGTTTGTTTTTGTACAGTGCCATATCATCTGCAAATGGTGACAATTTTATTTCTTATCTTCCAATTTGGATTCATTTATTTCTTTTTCTTCTCTGGTTGTTGTGACTAGGACTCTCAAAACTATGTTGAATAATAGTAGTGAGAGTGGACATCCTTCTCTTGTTTTTGGTCTTAGAGGAAATGCTATCATGTTTTTACCACTGAAAATGAAGTTATCTGTGGATTTGGCCTATATGGCCATTATTATATTTAAGGAAGTTCTCTGCCCACATTCTGGAAAGTATTTTTATCATAAATGGATGTTGAACTTGTCAAAAGCTTTTTTCTACATCATATAATCATTGGTTTCTATTCTTCAATTTTTTAATATGGTGTTCCACATTGATTTACATGTATTAAAGAAAATAAATCATACTTGATCATGGTGTATAATCCTTTTAATGTATTGATGAATATTGTTTGCTAGTATTTTATTGAGAATTTTTGAATATATGTTGACCAGTGATATTGACTTGCAATTTTCATTTATTGTGACATCTTTGTCTGTTCTTTTTTTTTTTTTTTCTTACAAGGTGATGATGGTCTCATAGAATAAACTGGGGAATGTTACTTTCTCTACACTTTTTTGGAAGAGTTTCAGAAGTATAGACTCTAACTCTTCTCTAAATGTTTGTTGGAATTAGTCTGTGTAGCCATATGGTCCTGAACTTTTGCTGCTTGGAAGATTTTTAATCACAGTTTCAATTTCAGTACCTACGATTAGTCTGTTTATATTTTCTATTTGTTCCTGGTTCAGAAAGACTGCATCTTTTAAGAATTTGTCCATTTATTCTAGGTTGTCACTTTTACTGGTTTATGGTTTCTTATTATTGTTGTTTAGTCACTAAGTTGGATCTAACTTTCTTATGACCTCATGGACTGTAGCCTGCCAGACTCCTCTGTCCATGAGATTTTCCAGGCAAGAATACTGGAATGGGTTGCTATTTCCATCTCCAAGGGATATTCCTGACCCAGGGATTGAACATGTGTCTCCTGCATTAGCAAGAGGATTATTTACCATTAAGCCACCTGGATAATCTCTTATGATCCTTTGTACTTCTGTGGTATCAGTTGTAACTTTTCACTTTTCATTTCTAATTTCATTGGTTTCTGTCATCAACTTTTTCTTTTTGATGAGTCTGTCATCAAAAGATAGAAGTTTAAAGATTTATTTTGTTCAACTTTCAAAGAACCAGGTTTAAGCTTAATTAATCTTTATTATTTTCTTCAACTCCATTTCCTTTATTTCAGTTGTGGTTTTTATGATCTATTTCCTTCTACTAACAGAGTTTTCTTTATTTCTTCTTTAGTTGCTTTACATGTAAGGAGAGATTGTTTCTGATTTTTCTCATTTCTTGACATAAAGATTGTATTGCTATAAGCAATTGCTATAAATGAAGAATCAATGCTTTTGAATTGTGGTGCTGGATAAGAGTCTTGAGAGTCCCTTGGAGAGCAGGGAGATCAAACCAGTCATTCCTAAAGAAATCAACCTTGAATATTCATAGGAAGGACTGATGCAGAAACTGAAGCTCCAATACTTTGGTCACTCATTGCAGAGCTGACTCATTGGAAAAGATCCTGATGCTGAAAAAAATCCGGGGGCAGGAGAAGAAGTGAATGACAGAGGATGAGGTGTTTGGATACCATCACTGACTCAATAGACATGAATTTGAGCAAACTCTGGGAGATAGTGAAGGACAGGGAAGCCAGGTGTGCTGCAGTCCATGAGGTCACAAACAGTCAGACATGACTTAGCAACTGAACATCTGAAACATCCCTCTTATAATTGCTTTTGCTGAGTCACATAGGTTTTGGACTATATGTTTTTGTTGTCCTTTTTCTCTAGGTATTTTTTTTTTCCTTTATGATTTGTTCAGCTGTCCACTGGTTATTTAGTAATAAATTGTTTTGTCTTCATTAATTTATGTTTTTTTAATATTTTCCTCTGTAATTCATTTCTAATCTTATAGTGTTATAGTTGGAAAAGATAATTTTATGATTTCAACTTTCTTAAATATACCAAAATTTGAATTGTGACCTGATATGTGATCTATTCTGGAGAATGTTCAGTGTGCACTTGAGAAGAAAGCATACCCCACTGCTTGGGGATGAAATGTCATAAATATCAACATATCTATCCGATCTAATGTGTGATTAAGGCTTGTGTTTCCTTGTTATATTTTTGCTGGATGATCTATCAATTGATATATGTGGGGTGTTACAGTCCCCCACTACTAGTGTGTTACTATTGATTTCACCACCTATAGCTGTTAGCATTTGCCTTAAGTCTTGAGGTGCTCTCATGGGGGTGCACATGTATTTACAATTGTTATACCTTCTCCTAGGACTGATCCCTTTATCATTACATGACATCCTTCCTTGTCTCTTTTAACTGTCTTTATTTTAAAATCTATTTTTTTCTGATAAAAGTATTGCTTTCTTTTGTTTTTCATTTCTATAGAGTATCTTTTTCCATCCCTTCACTTTCAGTCTGTATACATCTCTAGGTCTGAAGTGGGTCTCAGGTAGACAGCATATATATGGGTCTTGTTTTTGCATCCATTCAGTCAGTGTTTTTGCATCCACTCAGCCAGTCTGTCTTTTAGAATGGTAATTCATTTACATTTAAGGTAATTATACATAGGCTTGCTTCTGCTGCAATATTCTTTGGGTGGTTTGTTTTCATAGATCTTTTTTTCTTTTCTTCTTTTGTTGTTCTATTCTTTTGTGTTTCTTGCCTAGAGACAGTCCTTTAGAATTTGTTGCAAAGCTGGTTTGATGATGTTGAATTATTTTAGCTTCTTCTGGTAAAGCTTTTGATTTCTCCATTGAATCTGAATGAAAACCTTGAATGGATAGAATATTACCGGTGTAGGTTTTTCCCTTTCATCACTTTAAACATATTATGGCACTCCATTCTATAATCTTCAGTGTTTCTGCTGAAAAGTCAGCTAGTAACCTTATGAGGATTATCTTGTATGTTACTTGTTACTTTTCTTTGCTATTTTAATTGTTTGTATTAATTTTTATTAGTTTGATTAATATATGTCTTGACATGTTTCTCCTTCTGTTTACTCTGTATGAGACTCTCTGCTCTTCCTAGATTTTGGGTGACTTTTCCCATGTTAGGGATTGTTTGACTACAACCTCTTCATGTTTTTCCTCATTCTCTTTCTCTTCTTCTCTTGAGACCCTTATAATTTGAATGTTGGTGCATTTAACATTGTCCCAGAGATCTCTGAGACTGTCCTCAAATCTTTTTATTATTTTTTATTTATTCTGTTGTGTTGCAGTGATTTCCACCATTCTATCTCCTGGTCACTTAACAATTTTTCTGCCTCAATTATTCTGCTATTTTTTTCTTCTAGTATATATTTTTTTAATTTGTTCTTGTGTTATTGCTTTTTTGCTGCTGTTGTTTTTGTTGTTTAGTTCTTCTAAGTCCCTGTTAAACATTTATTGTATTTTCTAAATCCATGCCTCCATTCTTTTTCAAGATCTTGAGTCATCTTTACTATCATTACTTTGAATTATTGTTCAAGTAGATTGCCTATCTCCTCTTCATTTAGTTGGTCCTGTAGGTTTTTACCTTGCTCCTTTGTCTGTAAAATATTTCTTTATCATCTCATTTAGTCTAACTTACTGTGTCTGTGGTCTCTTTTCCACAAACTGAAGGAGCATATTTTTTCTGGCTTCTGTTGTCTGCCTCCTGGTGTTTGAGGTTGTTTCAGAGGTTTGTGTAGCCTTCCTAGTGGGAAATACTGCTGTCTTCTCTCTATGGTTAGAGCTGGGTCTTGTCCCTCTAACAAGACTTTGTCACAGTGTATGTTTTGGAGTGTCAGTGAGCTTATTATGACTTTGAGCAACCTGCTTGCTATTTGATAGTGCTGTGTTCCTCTTTCATTTGTTGTTTGGCCTAAGATATTCCAGCACTAGGCTTGCAGGCTGTTGGGTGGTAGTCAGGTCTTCGTGCTGAGATGGGGACCTCTGAGAGAACTCATATTGATTAATATATCTACCTTTCAGGATTTTGTACTCCCCTTATGGGGGCTTAGGTCTGATCCCAGCAGAGGAATCAGGACCCCCCATGCTGTGCAGTTTGTCTTCCCCAGGTGAATTACCCTCTTCTCCCTTTCAACTCCCCCCTCTCAGGGTTGCAGGTCCCATCCCATTTTCCTTTTTTCTTTTTCTTCCTTTTCTGTGTTTTGTCCTACCCAGTTATGTGGGAAATTTTTGTGTCCTTGTAGGTGTCTGAGGTCCTCTGCTTGTGTTCAGCAGGTGCTTTGTGCAATTGTTTCACTTGAAATATATTCTTGATGTACTTGTGGGGAGGAGTGCTCCTATACCCCAGGTACTCCTATTCCACCATCTTGACCCAAACTCCTTTAAAAGACAATCATTTTTACCTGGGCCCACCAATATATACATGGAATAATATTAATAGATTTGTATTTGCTTTTCTTATCTCAATTCATATATAATATAGGGGCTGCAGACAATAGCTTAGAAGGGTAGAAGAAAAATTACATCATCTGCCCCTACTTTTCCAATTCCACTTATACTTTGTTTACAATATTTTTTATTATGCAGTCTCCTTACATTTATTTATTTTTAGAGCATATGCATGTATGTGTGTGTGTGTGTATATATTTATATATATATATATATATATATATATATACGTATATGTATGTGTGTGTGTGTGTGTGCGTGTGTGCACGCGTGCTATGTCGCTTCAGTCATGTCTGACTCTTTGCAACCCTATGGGCTGTAGCCCACCAGGCTCCCCTGTTCACGGGATTCCAGGTAAGAATACTGGAGTCGATTGCCCTCCTCCAGGGGATCTTCCCAACTCAGGGATTGAACTCACATCTCTTATGTTTTCTATATTGGCAAGTGAGTTCTTTACCACTAGTACCACCTGAGAAGCCCATATATACATACTGAAGTGAATCAATTATATGTATACATATATCTGGGCTTCCCTGGTAACTCAGCTGGTAGAGAATCTGCCTACAGTGCAGGAGACCCAAGTTCGATCCCTGGGTTGAGAGATTCCCTGGAGGAGGGCATGGCAATTCACTCCAGTATTCTTGATTGGAGAATCCCCATGGACAGAGTAGCCTGGCATGCTACAGTCCATGAGGTCACAAAGAATTGGACATGACTGAGTGACCAAGCACAGCAGAGCATACATATATCCCTTTTTTGGGGTATTCCTCCCACCCTCCCTGCATTCCACTCATCTAGTTCAGCACAGAGCACTAAGTTGAACTACCTGTGGTATAGAACAGGTTCCCACTAGCTATCTATTTTATATATATATATAAACTCCCAATCCATCATGCCTCCACCCCCATGTCCACAGGTCTTTTATCTACATCTACATCTCTTACCCCACCCTGTATACAAATTCATCTCTACCTGTTTTCTAGGTTTCACCTCTATGTGGAATAGATGTTAATATATGATATTTGTTTTTCTCTTTCTGATATACTTCACTCTGTAAGACAGTCTCTAGATTCATCTACATCTCTACAAATCACCAAATTTATTCCTTTTAATGGCTGAGTGATACTCCACTGTACATATAGGTACCACATCTTCTTTATCCATTCATCTATCAGTGGACATTTAGGTTACTTTCATGCTCTTGTTATTGTAAATAGTGCTGCAATGAACATTGCAGTGCATATCTCATTTTGAATTATGATTTTCTTAGAGCATGTGTCCAGTAATAGAACTGCTGGGTCATATGGTAGCTGCATTTTTAGTTTTTTAGGGAATCTCCATACTGTTCCCTATAGTCATTGTATTAATTTACATTCCCATCAACAGTGCAAAAGACTTCTTTTTTTTTCCACACCCTCTTCAGCATTTATTTTTTGTAAAATTTTTGATGATGGCCATTCTGATTTGTATGAGTTGATACCTCATTGTAGTTTAGATTTGCATTTCTTTAATAATTAATGATGCTGAGTGGTGTTGGAAAAATGGACATCTAGTGTAAAAGAATGAAATTAGAACACTCTACACAAAAATAACACTCTACACAAAAATAAATTCAAAATGGATTAAAGAACTAAATGTAAGTCTGGACACTATACAACTCTTAGACGAAAACATAGGAAGAACACTTTTTACATAAAGCACATTAAAATCTTTTTTGACCTACCTCCTAGAGTAATGAGAGTAAAAACAAAGTAACAAGGAGAACTTAATTAAACCTAAAAGTTTTTGCACAGCAAAGGAAACCATGAACAAGATGAAAAGACAACTTTTAGAATGAAAGAAAATATTCACAAATGAAGCAACTGTCAAGGGATTAATCTTCAAAATTATACAAGTAGTTCATTTAGCTCAATGAAAAAGCAGCCCAGTCAAAAGATTGGCATAATACCTAAAAAGACATTTTTCCAAGGAAGACATACAGATGGCAAAGAGACACATGAAACATTCTCCTCCATACATTTACGTGTACAGATTTAACAACCTCAGGTAAGATAAGTGAATTGATTTTATTTGAATGGCAAATTTTATTTAGAAAATTTGGGAAAGAGCAAAAAGTTTGGGAAGTTTGTAGTTATAAAATATAAAACATAGGAGGGAGCAGTCTTGTGTAAGCAGAATATAGCATGGAATGAGATGGTTAATAATGAAAGACAAGACACTCTCTGAACATTTCACTTTACCATTTGACAAATTCATGTACAAAAAATGTTAAAGAAGAAATTATAAGAATAAGGTAAATTTAAGAGAAATGTTTATGTTATCAGGTTGAACAATTGTACCTATGCCAGGGTTCTGTCCCAGGCTGAGACTCCTTGACTAGGCCAGGGAGATACTTTTCAAACTTGTTTTATACAGGCAATAACAAAACAAATGCTCAGACTGGAACAGCACTAGATTTATTCAATGACCAAAGAATGGAGAAGTGGGAATCAAGTTTACAAGTCAACTCTTCAACCCAATTTGTGTGGAGACACTGAGTATATAGGTGGGTCAAGGTACAAGACAGGGGGTTGAAAAGAATGGCAGAAATATTTATCACTTATGTGAGAACGTGGATGTGGGTTGGGCCTGGAACTGATGACACTCTCTTTTCAGTCTTTGTATGGGCTTTTCTGATTCTTGTCATGGCAATTGTCAACTGTCATGGTGCTGGTGGGGTGTGTCATTTAGCATATTAATGTATTACAATGAGGCTCAAGATTACTGGAAGTCAAATCTTCCACTATCTTGGGCCTAATTGGTTCTAACCAGTTCTTGCTCTTTCTCTTAGTAGCTTCCTTCTGAAACTTCTATAAAAGTAATTGGTTCCTTTTCAAAGGAGGGGAAAGGGTATATTTGGGGGTAACATTGGACAAGCACTGAAGCCAATTTATAATTTACGATGAAAGGAGCTTTTGTTTGCAGCTGCAAAATTCGATGCATGCTTCTATAGACTGAACTTTAAACATTTTATTTTAAAATGGAAATAAATTTCTATTATTTGTATAATCTTATCTGAAATGTAAAACAAATAAAACCCAATTTTCTTTTCCTATATCTATTTTTAATTCCTTTTTTAGGTGACAGGAACCAACAAATTATCTAAATAATGTTCTGCTGTTAGCAATTTTTAATATGCCAAATCAGTTTAATTACAGTTTCTATAAATAATCTATGCAAAATACTTTCCAGAAGAGAATGCACTTTTCCTTCTGTGTGTGGCACATTTTAATACTTAAAAGCATTAGAACAGATGTTAGGTACCTGCTAAACTTGTTTTCAGTTTTCTTTTATTTATATGTTAATGAGAATTTAATTACTTCATGAATACTTAAACAACTTGAGGGTGCCTGATATCATTAGCCTGAACATAAGCACCTAAAGTGACCACATGGGAAGACAGAAATTGCTTTTAGTTTACTTGAAGACAGAAAGATGAATTCATTTCACCCCCTGCTATGTTTTACCTGACACACAAAGCACAGACTCAATCTTGCCTCAAGACTGAAAGGATTTCAGCAAAGCACTCAAGAGCATAAATACTTTCTATTTGGTTTTGTTTCAATGTCTTTTAAGAATTACTCTAGTTATACTCCATTTCAAAATATTTCACTTGAAATTTTTCTGTTAAAGCTAGTCACTGTATTTTATTTATTATTGCTATGGCAATCTTAGTGGAACTGTGAACATTATAAGCATTATTGATGGCACTGAAAAATATTCTCAGTTTAATCTGAATCAAAAAGGTTTATTTGGCTGAACTCTGGAAACACGAAATACAGATAAAATCTGTGAATTTCTGCTTGTTATTTTTAGCACCAAAAATAGTAAATTAAAATAATTGTTCTAATAATATTTATGATTAAATCTTATATATTTAAATAATGAGTAAATAGTTCCACATAGACATATATTTTTTCAAAATATACAAAATTTATAACAAAAATATAAACAATAAATATTTGCCCTAGAAAACAAAAAGATTTAAAAACTCATAAATATACATATTAGAAATAAATAATATCTGGAATGCATGAAGATTGTGAAGGGATATAAGAAAACTGCTTTAGGTAAAGAAAAGAAACAGTATTTAAAAATAGGAGAAAATTGTATAAAAATTTTTTTTTCTCAAAAGTAGTTGAATATAATTTTCAAAAATTTTTCACAGAATTGGTAGTATTAAAACAAAGCAAATAGTCTAAAGCTAAGATAGATTGAAAACAAAAGCAAAAATAAAAGCAGCCAACCACAAAAAGAATGAAACAGTAACTCTGAGTAGAATTTATTAAAGCTTTAAATAGACAAACATAAATGATAAATCCCTATGAAGTGTCTGATTCACAGCTTTGCTCTGATGATGGGATGGGTTGAGATCTGTAGAAACTCATTGCCAGGACTACATATTGTCTTCAACTGAAGCTTCTGTGATGTACAAATTGTGCTCTATTCAGTATATGCTATAAAGTGGCAATGTTGGAGTTCCTGGGTTTCAGTCAGATAAATTTTCAAACTTATCTGATCAGAATCCCTCTTGAGACTGATGTGTCAAAAAATAGCTTAAAATAATGGTTGCAAATAATTTATTTTATAATATTTATGTGTGAAAAGGCAAAAGCTTTTATATTTTCATGATATATCTTCAAAACAGAATAGTGCCATATTTGTATAGCATAAATATATACCATTTTATATGTATACATTTATGTAGTAGAAAGGCAATGCCAAAGAATGCTCAAACTCCTGCACAATTGCACTCATCTCACATGCTGGTAAAGTAATGCTCAAACTTCTCCAAGCCAGGCTTCAGCAATACGTGAACCATGAACTTCCAGATGTTCAAGCTGGTTTTAGAAAAGGCAGAGGAACCAGAGATCAAATTGCCAACATCCGCTGGATCATGGAAAAAGCAAGAGAGTTCCAGAAAAGCATCTATTTCTGCTTTATTGACTACGACAAAGCCTTTGACTGTGTGGATCACAATAAACTGTGGAAAATTCTGAAAGTGATGGGAATACCAGACCTCCTGACCTGCCTCTTGAGAAATCTGTATGCAGGTCAGGAAGCAACAGTTAGAACTGGACATGGAACAACAGACTGGTTCCAAATAGGAAAAGGAGTACATCAAGGCTGTATATTGTCACCCTGCTTATTTAACTTGTATGCAGAGTACATCACGAGAAACGCTGGACTGGAAGAAACACAAGCTGGAATCAAGATTGCCAGGAGAAATATCAATAACCTCAGATATGCAGATGACACCACCCTTATGGCCAAAAGTGAAGAGGAACTAAAAAGCCTCTTGATGAGAGTGAAAGTGGAGAGTGAAAAAGTTGGCTTAAAGCTCAACATTCAGAAAACGAAGATCATGGCATCCGGTCCCATCACTTCATGGCAAATAGATGGGGAAACAGTGGAAACAGTGTCAGATTTTATTTTTTTGAGCTCCAAAATCACTGCAGATGGTGTCTGCAGCCATGAAATTAAAAGACGCTTACTCCTTGGAAGGAAAGTTATGACCAACCTAGGCAGCATATTCAAAAGCAGAGACATTACTTTGCCAACAAAGGTCTGTCTAGTCAAGGCTATGGTTTTTCCAGTGGTCATGTATGGATGTGAGAGTTGGACTGTGAAGAAGGCTGAGCGCCGAAGAATTGATGCTTTTGAACTGTGGTGTTGGAGAAGACTCTTGAGAGTCCCTTGGACTGCAAGGAGATCCAACCAGTCCATTCTGAAGGAGATCAGCCCTGGGATTTCTTTGGAAGGAATGGTGCTCAAGCTGAAACTCCAGTACTTTGGCCACCTCATGCAAAGAGTTGACTCATTGGAAAAGACTCTGATGCTGGGAGGGATTGGGGGCAGGAGGAGAAGGGGACGACAGAGGATGAGATGGCTGGATGGCATCACTGACTCGATGGACGTGAGTCTGAGTGAACTCCGGGAGTTGGTGATGGACAGGGAGGCCTTGTGTGCTGCGATTCATGGGGTCGCAGAGTCGGACACGATTGAGCGACTGAACTGACTGACTGATATAGAAATTAAATTGTGCAAGCATAATTTAAGACATGAAGATACCTTTTGTGGGGTAAAATCAAGTGAAATATTATTAGTATAAACCTTCATTCAACAATAACCTTCATGAAAAAGCTCTTAAAGAGCCAACTGTTTGAGGGGGAGGAATGATTTATAAGGCATTAATTGGAAGGAGGGATCATACAAATTTCACAGAAATGAAGAAATCATTCTTGCTGATTACCATTCATTGTTGGGGTAATTTGAATTTTATCAAAAGAGGTAGAGAAGAATAGAAATGGCAAGGACATTCCATAACAATAGTTGAAAATTCCGTGTTTTGTTTCTCTTACAATTTATAGGGAAATTGTTCTACTGGGCATTTTGAGAGAGGATTCAAAAGACAAAAGTTACTAACGCAATGTGCATAGATTTCTATTTTGCCAAAAGTATTCAGCTTCACTTAACACTCAATAGATTTTCCAGGAATAAATTTGTTCTTGAGCTTCCTTTTAAAAACTTCATGTTTTATCATTTAACTAAATCACAGATTTTACAAATTAAATGACCACAAACTAGTAACCATATTGACCAGATTTACATACTGGCAAAATGTTAAGTTTAGAAAGAGGAGTAACAAGGTAAAAGTGTATTTCCCAGGGACTAAACACAAGGGGAGGGCAATTTTTGTCCAGTGTTAGCTTTTATTAAATATATTTTACTGTTAATTTTTGAAAATATTTTTTAAAGAATAAATGTGCCTTGTACCATATTAACAAAGAAAAATTTATAATGGACATTTTTTAAACAATAAAGAAATTTATTACACTTTATTTAAGGCTACTACAATAGAGGTGACATTGAATTCAATTCCTTTGAAGTAAAAGGCAGCAAAGTTTTCCAGCAATGGGGTGAGTTAGTGGAAAAGTACTGGGGTGGGGAATATTGTAGAGACAGTAGGTGAATGTGATTAATCCATCAGGGTTTGGTAATTGGTGCTTATTAAACTCAGGCTCATGAGTTCCCACAGAAGCTGGAAAATAAGGATGATATCTTCCCTGGGTCAGGAAGATCCCCTGGAAAAGGGAATAGCAATCCACTCCAGTATTATCACCTGAAGAATTACACGGACAGAAGACCATGTCGGGCTACAGTCCATGGGGTCCCAAAGGGTCAGATGTGACTGAGTGACTTTTACTTCACATCTTCTTTAAGAATAACATTTCAAAAGGATGGCTTCCAGGTCCTTGATAAAAACATACTTGCCTTGTATAAGATTTACATCTCCAAAAAGAAGAGAAAAAATTTGCAGTTACATGTTTTTAAATAAAGGGAGATCAGAGGCCTATAGTCAGGATGAAACCTGTCTAAATTTTAGTAAAGCTGAAGGGATATTAAAATCATCTTGGTCAATATCAATCCATCATTGTGTATCAGCACATAAAATATTAATTAAAATTAACTAGCAAGAAATTGTTTTAGATGGAAATAAGATTTTAATTTTTGATGAGCAAAACTCACATCACTTATTTAATAGAAATCTTTACATTGTGAAAATAACAGAGGCATTTAGAAACTGGTACAATGCAAATAATTACATAAGTAGTAAACTTAAAAGGCACAAGCAATGCAAAATGCATTTTTAAGATAAAGGATTTTTCTGCCAAGCATCACAGAAATAAGAGTCTTTCTCATTTAAATGAGAAAAAATAAAATGTTTTATGCCTTAACTGCAAATTGCATCAAATTCCCTATAATAAAATTAAATTGCAGTAAATCATCTATGTATAAGGAACATGCTCTCACCGTAGGATGTATGTACTTATACACAATTTCCTGATTAAATATGGTTCTTAAATAATTGCTTTGTAGGCAGACTACATATAGTTTGCATGTCTTTAACAATGAGAAATTATTGGCACAATGGATAACAAATTTGGGGGAAATTGTAATTCATTATAGCTTTTTAAAAATCCTATAATAAGCATGTCTTGGTCAGTTTAGGCTGCTATAACATACCATGCACTTGGTGGCTTATGAACAATACAAATTCATCTCTCACAGTGAGATGAGAACCTTGATATTAGAACCTGGAAAGTCTAATATCAAGGCTCCAACAGATTCAGTGTTTGATGAATCCATAAACAGCCATTTTTTCATCTTCTCCCTGATATGGCAGAAAGAGCGAGAGAACTGCCTGAGATGTCTTTTACAAAGTGACTGATCTCATTCAGGAGAACTTGACCTGCATGACCTAAGTACCCCAAAGGCCCCACCTCCAAACACCAACACATTGAGGACTAAGTTTCAACACGTGCGCTTTTGTGAGGATACAGACATTCTGTTTCCAACTTTCTACGTCTGCCTTCCCTAAAATTCATGTGTTTTGCAACATGCAAAATATATGTGTTCCTTCCAAATAGCCCCAAAAGTGTTCCAGCATCAACTTTCAAATCCAAGTCCAAAGTCTCATCTCAATATTTAACCTATAAATTGATGGTATTATAATTGTTGCATTATTTCATTTTTCAAATTGACTTGAGTGTGTGTCAAATTACCTTGTAAGAATCTTAATGAAATGAAAATGTTTGTTGGATGGGATAGCCAACAGTATCATCAAACTTCTTTCTTTTGAATTATTTATCCTTTTATTGCAAATAAAAAATATCAGTATCCCATGCAGTAATTATTTAAAGTTATGAGCTACCAGAGTCTTCCAAAAGTGATCAATACATTGACAGATCTAAAAGACATATGGAAAATATTATCAATGCTGATATTTCAAATTTAAATTTTGGTAAAGATGATCAGGTTCAATGAAATGATTCCATATAACTGAACAAAGCCATTAATAAAATTCTATAAAGGCATTTTCATATTACCAGTACACACTATGCTATCAAAATAATTATGATTGGAAGGTACTTAAGAAGGAATTAAATGCACTGATATATTTTATCTTCACTAATTGTTCAAAAACAAAACTATTAATTTCCCATATTAGTTGTAGATGCTTATGCATCTAAATGACATTTTAAAATGGTATTACTGATAGTAAACATTAAGGTTTTGTTAACACAAAAATGTAATACTTTATGTTTTGATGATGGGTGACCATGAAGTCTTCCTTATATTGGGATCATAATAGCTAAGACATAATGTGAAGAATCTCAGAGCCTAAAGATTGTAAGAGGAACAATCAGGTTATAATTCTGTTAAGGATGTATTCAAGTCAAAGTTGAACATTGGCTTTTGATAAACAATGTCTTCTTTCCCTACAAAAAAGTGAATTTTGTTTGAAATTAGTTTGTAAAGTTCTGAACACACTTACTGCTTCACAATTTCACAATCCTCCAGTTGATCATCTCCTCCAGAGTATCATGTCTGATACATTATTCCATACCTATGGCCAACATAAGCAGATTATCCATTTGAAATGTAATTTATGCAGGTATTTGCTCTTTGAAGTTCCAAGGAGAAAAGAATATAATGAATAACTCACTAATTTCTTAATTTTTCAACTTATATTTAATTTTAAAAAATATTTTTGGTCTTCTAAATTTATTCTAATCACTTAGGTGTAAGTGTTCCTTAATCTCTCCAGTGGAATTATAAGAACAGGTCAGCTGCTTTATTTTAGGTTACAAGTAGCATGATGTCATGTTACTGTGTAGTTCATGAATTCTGCAAAAGTCAATCCCACTTACATAGTTTCTATCCTTCCAATATGTTGTCTTACTTGTTCTTCTGCTAAAGAACTAAAGCAAACAGAATTGTTATCTTCCTATATATTTTCCCAAATCATTTATTTATCTCACAGTATATTCTAAAGACTGTAATAGGATTTTACAACAATACAGAACCAATAGTATATGGATATATGTGGAAAGAGAGTTATCATAAAGAATTGGCTTATGCGATTATGGAGGCTGGCAATCCAAATTCTGCAGTGTGAAATAGCAAGTTTTGAATTAGGAGAACCAATGGTGCAGTTTCTTAACTAAATTCAGCAGACCAAATAAAGTCAGAAGGGAGTCTGTTGGAAAATTTTCCTTCTTACTCTAAGAAGCCATTTTTGTTGTACTATTCAGACCTTCAGTGGATTGAATAACCACCTGCACTATGGAGGGCAATCTGCCTACTCTAAGCTCACAAATCTTAATAATGGAATGCAAAGGAAACAAGATGGCAGAGTAGAAGGACTTGATGCCACCTCTTCTCAAGAAAACATGAAAAATCACAATTACTGAACACCCATCAACAAAGAAGACTGCAACCTACCAGAAAAAGATATTCTACATCCAAAGACAAAGAATAAACCACAACAAGAAGGTAGGAGGGACATATTCAAGGTACAACTAAATCCCATACCTTCCAGGTGGATGACCCACATACTAGAAAATAACTATATCACAGGATATACTTTCTCTCCCATAAGAGTGAAAGTTTTGAGTCCCGTATCAGACTCACAAGTCGAGGGGTTAGCATTTTGAATAGGAGCCCCCAGATAATTTGTCATTGAAGGCCAGTGGGGCTTGATCACAGGCACTCCACAGCCTTGGGGAAACAGATTCTCCACTCTTGGGGGGTGCACACATCTCATGCACACCAGGACCCAGGGGAAAAGCATTGAACTCACAGAAACCGAGATCAGACTTATCTGGTCTCCTGTGGAGGCAGGAGGTGGCTGTGGCTCACTGTGTGAACAAGAATGCAGGTAGCACAGGTACTGGACTATATTCACTGGTGTGAGCTCTCCTGAAGGCCGTAACATTGACACCAAGACCTGGCCCCACCCAATAGACTGTAGACTCCAGTGCTGAGATACCTCAGGCCAAACAACCAACAGAGCAGAAACAGACTCACCCCTCAGCAACTAACAACTTAAAGTTTTAGATGTGTCTTGATCTAACAATTGCCTCTAAACATACTCCTTGACATGGACCTGCCCACCAGAGGTACAAGAACCATCTCCACCCACCAGTGAATAGGCTCCAGTCACTCCCATCAGAAATCCTGCAAAGGCCTCTTAAACCAGCCTTACCCACCAGGGAGCAGACAGCAGAAACAAGAGGAACTACAATTCTGAAATCTGTGGGACCAAAAACACAGAAATTTAGACAAAATGTGATGGCAGAGGAATATGTTCCAGACATTAGAACAAGATAAAACCCTAGAAGAATAGCTATGTGAAGTGGAGATAGGCAATTTATGCAAGAAAAAGTTTATAGTATGCTAATAAAGATCTCAGAAAATGGATGGAGGCACAGACTAAGAAGATATATGAAATGTTTAAAAAGTTGGAATATATAAAGAACAAATGAACACAGATGAACAGTACAGCAACTAAAATAAAATTTAAAAAAAGAAAACCTAAAAGGAATTTAATAACAGAATAAATGAGACAGAAGAATGAACAAGTGAGCTGAATTTTAGAATGATAGAAATCAATGCCACAGAACAGAATTTTTGAAAAGAGTGAAAATAAATTAGGACAGTTCTGGGAAAACATTAAAATGCCCCATTTGCATTATAGGGTTCCCAGGAGGAGAAGAAAGACAGAAAGTGCCAGAGAAAATATTAGAAGAGATAATAACTAAAAGCTTCTCTAATGTGGGGAAGAAAACTGTCATCCAAGTCCAGGAAGGACAGAGTCCCATAAAGGACAAACCCAAAGAGTAACACTTCAAGACACATGTGAATCAAATTGACAAAAATCAAGGACAAAAAGACAATATTAAAAGAAACAAGGTAGAAGCAACAAATGAAAGGGAATCCCCATAAGATTATCAGCTGATTTTTCAGCAGAAACTCTGCAGGCCAGAGGGAATGGCACAATGCATTTAAAGTGATAAAAGGGAAAAATCTATAACCAAGAATACACTAACCAGCTATTCCTATTCAGATTTGACAGAGACAGCAAAAGTTAGGAGAATTCAGCACCACCAAACCAGAATTAAAACGAATGCTAAAAGAAGTTCTCTTGGCAGAAAAGTAAAGGTCATAAAGAAAAGCAAAAAAAAAAATTAAAAATTGGAAAGTTCACCAGTAAATGCAAACATATTGTGAAGGTAGGAAATCATCCATACATATATATGATATAGAAACCAGTAATCATGAGAGTAGAAACCCAGGATATTGGAAATGCATTTGAAGTTAATCAGCAACTTAAAACGATTATATATTTAATGTTGTTCAGTCACTCAGTCATGTCTGACTCTGCGACCCATGGACTGCAGCATGCCAATCTTTTCTGTTCCTCACTATCTCCTGGAGTTTACACAAACTCATGTCCATTGAGTCAATGATGCCATCCAACCATCTCATCCTCCATCACCCCCTTTTCCTACTGCCCTCAATCTTCACTAAAATCAGGATCTTTTCCAATGAGTCGGCTCTTAGCATCAGGTAGCCAAAATATTAAAGCTTCAGCATCAGTCCTTGTAATGAATATTCAGAGTTGATGATGTCCTTTCTGATTGACTGATTTGATCTCTCTGCTGTTCAAGGGACTCTCGAGAGTCTTCTCCAGCACCACAGTTTGAAAGCACTGATTCTTCAGTGCTTAGTCCTCTGTGGTCCAACTCTCACATCCACACAAGACTACATAGCTTTGACAAGACTGACCATTGTTGGCAAAGTGATGTCTCTGCCTTTTAATATGTGGTCTAGATTTGCAGTAGCTTTTCTTCCAAGAAGCAAGTGTCTTTTAATTTCATGGCTGCAGTCACCATCCATATTGATTTTGAGGCCCAAGAAAATAAAGTCTGTCACTGTTTCCATTTTTTCACCATATATTGGCCATGAAGTAATGGGACTAACTTCCATGATGTTCATTTTTTGAATGGTGAGTTTCAAGCCAGATTTTTCACTCTCCTCTTTCATCTTCATCAAGAGGCTCTTTAGTTCCTCTTCACTTTCTGCCATTAGGGTGGTGTCATCTGCATATCTGAGATTATTAATATTTCCCCTGGCAATCTTGAATTTCTTGAATTTCCCCTGGCTTATGCTTCATCTAGCCTAGCATCCAGTAGACATTGGCAATTTAAAATCTGGTCCCTCTGCCTTTCCTAAATCCAGCCTATACATCTGGAATTTCTTGGTTCATGTATTGTTGAAGACTAGCTTGAAGGATTTTGAACATTACCTTACTAATATGAGAAATGAGTGCAATTGTACGGTAGTTTGAACATTCTTTGGCATTACCCTTCTTTGGGATTGAAATGAAAACTGACATTTTCCAGTCTTGTGACCACTGCTGAGTTTTCTAAGTTTGCTGGCATATTGAGTGCAACACTTTAATAGGATCATTTTTTAGGATTTTATATAGCTCAGCTGGAATTCCATCACTTTTAATAGATGTATTTGTAGTAATGCTTCTTAAGGCCCACTTGACTTCCCACTCCAGCATGTCTGTCTCTAAGTGAGTGACCACACCATCATGGTTATCTGTGTCATTAAGACCTTTTTTGTACCGTTCTTCTGTGTATTCTTGCCACCTCTTCTAATATCTTCTGCTTCTGTTGGGTCCATACCATCTTTGTCCTTGATTGTGCCCATTTTTGCATGAAATGTTCCCTTGGTGTCTCTAATTTTCTTGAGGGTATCTCTAGTCTTTCCCATTCTATATTTTTAGTCTGTTTCTTTGCATTGTTCACTTAAGAAGGGTTTCTTATCTTTCCTTGCTATTCTTTGGAACTCTGCATTCATATTTTTTCTTTTCTCCTTTGCCTTTTGCTTCTCTCCTTTGTTTAGCTATTTGTAGGACCTCCTCAAACACCATTTTGCCTTGTTGCATTTCTCTTTCTTGCTGATGGTTTTGGTCACTGCCTCTTGTACAATGTCCTCTTGTACCTATGTCCATAGTTCTCCAGGCACTCTGTCTTTCAGATCTAATCCCTTGAATCTATTTGTCACTTCCAGCGTATAATAATAAGGGATCTAATTCAGGTCATACAGGAATGTCCCAGTCATTTTCCCTACTTTCTTCAAGTCTGAATTTTGCAATAAGGGGCTCATGATCTGAGCCACAGTCAGCTCCCAGTCTAATTTTTGCTGACTGTATAGAGCTTCCCTATCTTTGGTTGCAAAGAATATAACCAATATGATTTTGGTATAGACCATCTAGTAATGTCCATGTGTAGAGTTGTCTCTTGTGTTGTTGGAAGAGGATGTTTGCTATTACCAGTGTGTTCTCTTGTTAAGCTCTATTAGTGTTTGCCATTTTATACTTCAGATATCATTTGACTTCCTACTTTTGCATTCCAGTCCCTTATGAAGAAAAGGACATCATTTTTGGTGTTAGTTCTAGAAGGTCTTTTAGGTCTTCATAGACCATTCAACTTCATTTTCTTCAGCATTTGTTGTTGGCACATAGATTTGGATTACTGTGATGTTTAATAGTTTGTCTTGGAAGTGAACCAAGTTCATTCTGTCGTGTTTGAGATTGTATTCAAGTACTGCATTTCAGACTCTTTTGTTGACTATGAGAGATAATTTATTCTTGAAAGGTTATACCTTGTTTTAGGATTCTGGATAAGACTCCTAGTTGATAGCTATACCTTGTCTTGGGAATCCCAAACGAGCCCCCAAGGTGATAGATGAAAGCTTACAGTGTTCCACTGGATTCATGACCTCTGAAGAACTCCATGACCTTTTAACTCCAGGACCAAAGACTGTCTTGTCACTCAGAGCTTTGTGTAGTAGAAATTTTATTAAAGTGATAGTGACAGAAAAGCTTCTGACATAGACATCAGAAGGGGGTAGAAAGATTACTGGTTTAAGTGGGGCATTATATACTTTTCAACTGGTTGCTGAGAATAGATAAAAAGAATACCTCAAAGTTGTAAGAGTTCCACCAGACCCTTTCCCAAAGAATATATCCTCAGATAACTGGCACAAGATTATCCAGGGAGAATTGGTTCTGGGTAATGTCTCTGGCGAGATATACAACAGTATATTACCCATGTGTAATCAGGGGTACAAGTCTTGAGAAATAGGTTTCCAGGCAAGATTTGTTACAATTATAATTATTAACATAGAGTCTAAGAAAAGCATTTCCATGATAAAGACATTGTGCTGTGTGACCATCAGCTCCTAAAGAAAGGACAGTCCTCAGGCAAGATACACTGTGCACAAGGCTTAAGCAAAGAATTGACCAAGAATGCTCACCTCTTCCTTGAAGTGGCCCGGACTGCCTAAGCTTTAACTCTTTTATTCTAAGGGAATTTTTCCCACAGTAGTAGATATAATGATCATCTGAATTAAATTCAGCCATTCCCATCCATTTTAGTTCACTGATTCCTAAAATGTTGATGTTCATGCTTACCATCTACTGTTTGACCTTGATTTACCTTGATTCATGGACCAAACATTCCAGATACGTGTGCAATATTGTTCTTTACAGCATTGGACTTTTCTTTCACCACCAGACACAGCTAGAACTGAGCATCATTTCTGCTTTGGCTCAGCCTCTTCATTCTTTCAGGAGCTATTACACTCTTCTTTAATGGCATATTGAACACTTACCAGCCAGAGGGGTTCATCTTTCAGTATCATATCTTTTTTTCATATTATTATTATTAACTGTAAATCTTTGTGTAGGTACATAACATATAGAGAGAGATAGATACAGATATATACTTACATAGACATAGAGATAGATGCATTGGTACAGAATAGAGAGAGAGAAGGAGGGGGAGGGGAAGATTGCTATATCAAAACCTCATGGTAAAGGCAAAACAAATTTCCACAATAGGTATATACACACACAAAAAAAGGAAAAGCAATCCAAATACAATACAAAAGATAGTCATCAAATTACAAGTTCAGTTCAGTTCAGTTGCTCAGTCATGTCCGACTCTTTGCGACCCCATGAATCGCAGCACACCAGGCCTGCCTGTCCATCACCAACTCCCAGAATTCACTCAGACTCATGTCCATCGAGTCAGTGATGCCATCCAGCCATCTCATCCTCTGTCGTCCCCTTCACCTCCTGCCCCCAATCCCTCCCAACATCAGAGTCTTTTCCAATGAGTCAACTCTTCGCATGAGGTGGCCAAAGTACTGGGGTTTCAGCTTTAGCATCATTCCCTCCAAAGAAATCTCAGGGCTGATCTCCTTCAGAATGGACTGGTTGGATCTCCTTGCAGTCCAGGGGACTCTCAAGAGTCTTCTCCAACACCACAGTTCAAAAGCGTCAATTCTTCAGCGCTCAGCCTTCTTCACAGTCCAACTCTCACATCCATACATGACCACTGGAAAAACCATAGCCTTGACTAGATGGACCTTTGTTGGCAAAATAATGTCTCTGCTTTTGAATATGCTATCTAGGTTGGTCATAACTTTCCTTCCAAGGAGTAAGTGTCTTTTAATTTCATGGCTACAGTCACCATCTGCAGTGATTTTGGAGCCCAAAAAAATAAAGTCTGACACTGTTTCCACTGTTTCCCCATCTATTTCCCATGAAGTGATGGGACCAGATGCCATGATCTTCGTTTTCTGAATGTTGAGCTTTAAGCCAACTTTTTCACTCTTCTCTTTCACTTTCATCAAGAGGCTTTTTAGTTCCTCTTCACTTTTGGCCATAAGGGTGGTGTCATCTGCATATCAGAGGTTATTGATATTTCTCCCGGAAACCTTGATTCCAGCTTGTGCTTCTTCCAGCCCAGCATTTCTCATGATATACTCTGCATAGAAGTTAAATAGGCATGGTGACAATATACAGCCTTGACGGACTCCTTTTCCTGTTTGGAACCAGTCTGTTGTTCCATGTCCTGTTCTAACTGTTGCTTCCTGACCTGAATACAGATTTCTCAAGAGGCAGGTCAGGTGGTCTGGTATTCCCATCTCTTTCAGAATTTTCCACAGTTTATTGTGATCCACACAGTCAAAGGCTTTGTCATAGTCAATAAAGCAGAAATAGATGTTTTCTGGAACTCTCTTGCTTTTTCCATGATCAAGTCACAAGAGAAAAGAACAAAAGAAACAAAAGAAAGAAGACCTACAAAAACAAACAAAACAATTAACAAAATGGTGATAATAACGTATAGATTGGTAATTACCTTAATGTAAATGGATTAAATGCTCCCACCAAAAGACATAGACTGGCTTAATGGATACAAAACAAGACATATATATGCTGTCTACAAAAGATTCAGTTCAGTCCTAGGACACAAACAGACTAAAATTTGGGGGATTGAAAAGGGTATTTAATGCAAATGGAAATTAAAAGAAGGCTGGGGTAGCAATACTCATACCAGACAAAATATAGTTTAAAATAATGTTAGAAGGAGCAAAGAAGGGCACTACATAATGATCAAGGGATCAATCCAAGAAGAAGAAATAACAATTGTAAATACATATGCACTCAACATAGGGACAAATAAGGCAAATGTTAACATTCATAAAAGGAGAAATCAAGAGTAACACAATACTGTTGGAGAACTCTAACACTAGTCACATCTCTATATTTCTTTATGGCCTTTGCTTTAAAGTCTAATTTTGTCTGATATGAGTATTGCAATCCCCAATTTCTTGTCATTTTCATTTGCATGCAATATATTTTCCCATCTCCTCACTTTTAATTCCATGTATGTCCTTTGTCCTAAAGTGGGTCTTTTGTAGGCCACATATATTGGGCTTGTAGGCTCATATTTTTTATTTATAAAGTTACAAACATAGTGATTTAGTTATCATTGCTGTTCATCATAGTTAGAATTGCCATTAAAAGCATTTTTTTTCTTTTTAATCTATATACTGGCTTACTTAAATGATTTACTTTCCAATTGTGATTTTCTCTTTCCTATTCTTTCCTGTATCTTTTCTATTTAGAGAAGAATTTTCAGTATTTCTTTTAGAATAGGTTTAATATTGTATTGCTTTTAGTATTTTATTGTCTGAGAAATTCTTGATCTCTCTTTCTAAATGACACTTTTGCTGAATAGAACATTCTAGGTTGCAGACTTTTTACCTTTCGGGACTTTGAAAGTATTTTGCCACTGCCTTCTGGCTTTCAATGTTTCTGTAGAGAAATCAGCAGATAACCTCATGGGGATGTTCCTTTGTAATTAACTTTATATTTTTTAGAAAGAGTTTAGAATCCTCCTGCCTTTAGAATTTTCTCTTTAACTTTTGCCATTTTAATTATAACATGCCTTGGTGTAGGTCTGTTTGGATTCATCTTGTTTGGGATTCTCTGTGTTTCTTGTACTTCTGGATATCTGCTTCCTTCTTTAGGTTTGGGAAGTTGTTGGTTTGTTTTTTTGTTGTTTTTTGTTTTTGTTTTTGGTTTTTTTTGTCACTTTATTTTTTTAATTGAAAGATATTTGTTTTACAGAATTTTGCTGCTTTCTGTCAAGCATCAACAAAAATCAGCCATAGGTACACCCATGTCCCTACTCCGGAACCTCCCTGCCATCTCCCACCCCATCCCACCCTTCTAGATTTTTTCAGCCATGATTTCTTCAAAATACATTTTTAATCACTTTTCTCTTTCTTGTCCTTTTGGAATTCATATTATGCCTAGATTGTCATGCTTTACCTTATTGTATATGCCTCTTATATTGTTTTCTTTTTCCTTTTTCATTTGGCTTTCCTCCTGCTGTTCTGACTATATGATTTCCATTATTCTATCTTCCAGATCACTTATTTGCTCTTCTTTGTCCATCTGCATTATTCATTCTGCTATTCATTGCCTTTGGCTTAGATTTCATCTTGACAAATGGATTTTCTGCCTTTTCTTGACACATTCTTATGGTTTCTAGTTCTTTTTTTTTACAGTAATCTGCATTTAATCTGCATTTCTGTTGCTAGCCTTTCTTAATTCCTTCAGTATTTCATTATCTCCTTTTTGAACTCAGTGTCTGTTAGAGTGAAGAGGTCTGTTTCATTGTTCTTTCAGGAGAATTTTCTTGGTATTTTAACTATGAGTGGTTCCTCTAGTCTTCATTTTACTTATATTCTCTTACTCTGTGAGTTTAGGAGAAATAATTACTATTGTGATCTTGGAGGGTTATTTTTTGTGTGAGAGAATTCCTGGGCAGCTTGTGTAGGTTTAATATTTTTGGTACAAGGACTTTTTGTTTTACACACATGTGTCTTTTTCCTTGGCATGTGCTGGTTATTATCCCCTTTATCAGGGGTGTGAAGATGCAGCAGCTAGTCCCTGTTCCCAGAGCCTGTGGCAGTGAGAGTAGTGGCTACTTGTGCCAGCACCTGGAGCCTGTGGAGAATGTGTCTTGCTGACTGTGATTGCACACATGTGGAGAAAGAGACTGCATCCTGCTCCTCCCTTTGTGCACCCTCCAACAATGGTGCTCACCTTTATGCCAGGACTAGGCTCTGTCCACATACATGGTTGCTGCCCCTTCAGGCTATCTCCACACAACTAACCCAGTCTTTTCCCCAGGTATGACTTCCAAAGCCTTCCCTTCAGCAGCCAGCCCCCAACTACACTGGTGGATTTGGGTCTCAGTCTGGGGAGCACAGAGTGGCAGCACAGACAGTCTATGCAGATCTCTGTCCTTTATTTTTCCAAAATGGTTGCTGAGAAATCCTCTGAGTATCTGAAGCTTCCCCTCCATCCTGGTTGATCTCCCTGCTGGTGAGGGTGGTTCCCAGGGTGGGGGAAGCTTTCCTCTTATACAGCTCCCTCTCAGGGGAAATGTCCTGTTCTGATTTATTTCTCGCTCTCTCTCTTTATTTTATTTTGTTCTCCCCAGTTATGTGGAGATTCATCTTGCCCTTTCAGACAGTTTAGGTCTTCTGGCAGCATTCAGTAGGTATTTTGTGAGAAGTGCCCCACATTTAGATATATTTTGATATATTTGTGAGAGGAGGTGAGTCCCATATCCTTCTACTCCACTATTTTGATAACTCTCCCCAGTTTGGTCTTGATTTTACCCAATATAACAAAATTTTTCATTTACTTGGGGTCTTTATTAAGTTTAATATGACTAGTGATACAGTTTGATTTCACTCTAACACCATGTTATCAGTTTTACTTGTCTGTCTGTTCTTTGTTCCTTCTTCCCTGTTTTCATGTGTTCTTTTGGATTAGTATACTTTATGATTCCTTTTGATATCTTCAGTTGAATTATTGGATAATAATGTTGGATAGTTCTTTCAGCAGTTATATTACACCTTTAAATTATCAGTCTTCCTTAAAGAGGTATTATAGCATATTATGTATAAAAATCTTACTGTAGTATATGTTTATTTTTCTCATCTTAGCCTCTATGTCTTCATAGCCATATATTTTAACTGTTAGAGTTGTCTTAATCCCTAATACTCTATTCTTATCTTTGGTAATACATTTAGTTATCTTATAAGGGAATTTAAATAACAAGAAAAGCATATTATGTATTTGCTATGTAGTTACCATCTTCTGTGCTACTTCTTTCGTATCCTTTCTTTCTAAGTATTTCCTTGTAATTTAGGCTTATAGTTTATTATTTCTTTTTCTTAAGTATTTCTTTTGTATCCTTTCTTTCTAAGTATTTCCTTGTGTATATATGTGTATACATATATATATATATTTGTAATTTAGGTTTATAGTTTATTAAGTATTTCTTTTTCTTAAATGTTATGGTTCTTAAATGTTATTTCACTTGCATTTTTGAAAGCTTTTTTTTTTTTTTTACTGATTATAGAATTCTACTCTGATAATATATTTTTATTTTAGTGCTTTAAAAATGTTGCCCCTCTGTCTTCTGCTTACTGTTTTTAATAAAAAATCAATTGTCTTACTACCTTTGTTCCACAGTACAAAATCTGTTTGCTTCATCTGGGTGCTTTTAAGATTCTTTTTTTAACCATCATTTTGAGAAATTTGATTATGATTTGTCT
The DNA here is from genome assembly GCF_032452875.1 of Bos javanicus. Taxonomy (NCBI): domain Eukaryota; kingdom Metazoa; phylum Chordata; class Mammalia; order Artiodactyla; family Bovidae; genus Bos; species Bos javanicus. Next base: position 36,980,535 of record NC_083879.1, on the reverse strand, counting down.
TACAAAAGTTTCCTTTATGTTTTTGCATTTTGAGTTTTGTTGAATTTCTTATATTTGTGAATTTATATTTTTATCACTTTTGGAAATAGCTTTTTTATCACTTTTATATTTTATCACTTTTTATCACTTTTGCCAATTATTTCCTGCAGTTCTTTTTTTCTTTCTTTTTTCTTGTGTAATCTCTTAATTATTTTCTTTGAAGACTCAAAATATACATATATGAAGCTGCTTGAAATTATCTCATAATTCATTGGTATTCTGTGAATTTCTTTAAAATGTATTTCCTCTATTTCACTTTTGAGTGTTTATATTGCTGTGTCTTTGAGTTTACCAAGTTTACTTAAGATTTTTTTTCTTTCAATGTCTTATCTACCTTTAATATATTTCTGTGTATTTTCATCTCATACATTATAGTTTTTATTATTAGAAATTGCATTTTTGTCTTTTTCTAGCTTTCACTTAAACTTTTGATCATAGGGAATCCAGTTTTAATAACTATTCCAAATAATTTATCTGCTAATTCTAACATACATATCACTTGTGGATCATTTTCCATTGATTGATTTTTCTCCTAATTACATGGAATATTTGGTTATTTCCTATATGCCTACTAACTTTTAACTGGATACTAGACATTGTGATTTCACCTTATTGAGGGCTGGATAGTTTCAAGTTTTGGAAACATTGTTGATCATTTTTTCAGACATTGTTCACTTTTTTAGAAACAGTTTGATTCTCTTGGGTCTTGCTTTTAAAATGTGTTAAGTGGAAACAAAAAGAGTGTTCACTTTACAGCTAATTATTCACTACTAATAAGACAAGGATTTTCTGTCTACTTTGTCCAATACTACATGAATAATTAGATTTTTCTATTGGAAATAGACTCTTTTCCTAACTCTCTGTGAGCTATGGACATTTTTCTCTCTCTTTTACAGTTGATATCTTCCCTGGCTTTGTGTAATCTCCTTACATACAAGGATTAATCAGTGCTTCGAGGTGGGGAGATTATCTGTAGCTCTCCAGTTCTCTCTCTGACCCTGTTCTGCCAAGTCTAGCTACCTTGGCTTTATTATCTTCTCTCTTCCTTCCATCTGAAAACCAAACTAAGGCTGTTACATTAAGGCCATTGCTGTATTCATCTCATTTATTTTCTGTCACTTAAGATTTGCTGTCCTTTATTACCTGTCTGGTATTTTGAACATCACTTTAATATGTTTCTTTCTTTTCTCTGTTTTTCTTTCTTTTCCCCCCTTTGGTTGATCCAGGAGCAGGATAAATCTACTCTCTTTGATCCCACTTTGATTGAAAGCAAAAATTTCCTGGTTATTATATTTTTGAGTTATATGATTTCTATGTATTTTTCCCATTATTTCCAGTTCTCTGCCAAAATTCTAAAACTTTATTCTATGTGTTTGGCAGCATAATTTGAATTTTGTGATTATTTAATTTGATACTTTAATTCTTTGTAGGTCTCTTTCTATAGCTTATTCTTTTTATTACCTGCTATTCTTGATTAATACTTTGTTGCCCCCTTGTATGCATGGTTATTTATAATTGTATGGAATATATTTTATTTATGAAATTATTTTTAGGATTTTTTGAGGATTAAGGTTATGTTATCTTTATTCAGAGAAAAATTATAACTACTTTTAGTAGTTATAATTTTTTTACATCTGCTTTTACAAAAATCATTGTTATTTTCTAGGAATGAGATATTTCCACATATGTCAGAATATGGACAGCTGAGTGAGTTTCCAATCTTCTTCCAAAAATGTGACAGAAAAAAAATGTAACTTGCTTTAAGTATATAATGGTATAAGCTCTGAACCAGTCACTGCAGTTTAACAAATATTTTGCTCTAACTGACCAAGATTGAACCACATACCTGAGCTTGGATTCAAAGAATATTCACTGAATTTTTCATTAAGAGTGAGAAAGTGAGTTACCATGGGAAGACTGGTACATCAGGAAAGAATAAATATACACTAGATGTGAAAACATATGTTGACTAATATATATGATCTTAGATTAATAGATTCATGATTAATTTTTTAGCTTTTCATCTAACAAATTTCCTTGTCATTCTCCTACTTGCACCTCATGCCTTTTCCATGACACAGACTTCATCTTTCTCCTCAAAAATTATATTTCATATACACTTAACTGTATGTTTCTTCTCCCTTCCATTTCAGATATTCTTTACTTTGTCTATTTGAAAGACTTGTCCTTTTAAACGTCTTCTCATATATATGAATTTGTATCTGCTACTTTTATTTCAAGAGATTTCATAATGATTATTGAGCATCTCCGGGAGTTGGTGTTGGACAGGGAGGCCTGGCATGCTGCGATTCATGGGGTCGCAAATAGTCGGACACGACTGAGCAACTGATCTGATCTGGTAAGTACATAGGAAATTCTTTCAAACAGAATAAACTTGGTAACTTTTAGTGGCTTAATAAGAGTTACCAAGTTTATTCTATTCGAAAGAATTTCCTATGTACTCATCAGATATATTTAAATAAATGCTCAATAATCAGATACAAATACATATTTATTTTAGGTAAGACCTAGAGGAAATGCAAATGAAATGCAAACAAAAGTAAGTTGGGCCTAGTTGGAAAGGAGAACATCTTATATGGTCTAAATTAATGACGGAGAAGGCAATGGCACCCCATCCAATAATCTTGCCTGGAAAATCCCATGGATGGAGGAGCCTGGTAGGCTGCAGGACATGACTGAGAGACTTCACTTTCACTTTTCACTATCATGCATTGGAGAAGGAATGGCAACCCATTCCAGTGTTCTTGCCTGGAGAATCCCAGGGACGGGGAGCCTGGTGGGCGGCCGTCTATGGGTCGCACAGAGTCGGACATGACTGAAGTGACTTAGCAGCAGCAGTGGCTTAATTAACAAATACTGAATTACATCTTAGTTTGGACACAGCCTTAATGCCATTCCAGTAAAATTCAAACCAGTTGCATTTTATGGATAAAATAAAATAAAATTCTCGTTTGCAGTCTTATTACTCTTAACAGTGTTCTCAGAACACAGTGCATAAATCAGTTTAATCAGGACCATGTTATAGGATAAAATTACAAAATGCAAAATCCTTAGTATGATCACAGAGTTACTAGATCAGAAGCTTTGATGGTGGCATCAAGACTGTGCTTTTAACAAGTACCACAGGTGATTATTGTGTATTTTCAATATAAGTAGGTCTATGGACATTATATTTAGTCTCAGTTTAAGATATCCACTTTAAATGTCCATGTATTCTTTTCTTTTATTTCATTTAAATGACAAGCCACTATGCTTTTAATTCTTTTTCTAGTAATAAATGCTTTAGAAGGCAATTGCATCAGTGTTACAATAACATTGACATAGATACATATTTGGAAGAGGAACTATTTGTGCTTTCCTCAAAACTGCCCTTATATTTAGCACAAATTTTATGCAAATACCTTACTCTCTGTTTTCTGCAAAGGCTTTATAGTTATGTAATGAATATTCAGAATGAGTTCTGTATGGCTATTTATTTAATGTATTTCTTTTCGGTTTGTTTACCATTTGTATCAGCATCACATGGAGCGCTTTATCAGAGTGCATGTTTTACTGAGTCTCATGAGTAAAAAACTTTTTTGGTGATATATTAGAGTTTTTAAAAAGTAGCATATAGTTCATATTAAAACTTACACATGACAGAGTTTGAGACTCTCTAATCCTAAGCATATGACTACAAAATATTTTACTTTTTAACAGTTCACATATTAACATATTCCAACTTTGATTCTTAACATTTATTTATTTATTTTAAGTAAAATTTAAATTTGTGAAATATCATTTATTTGAAGGAATTGATTCAAGTAGGTGGTCTAAAGATGATAAAAATAAAATGAATAAATTTAATAAGACACACACAACATATAACTTCTTAGACTTAAATAGGTCTTATAAATAAGTACCCTTAATGCACTGACCTTTAATTGCCAAACTCGTCTTATATTCAGTAAAATCTCTCAGGGGTTGTTTTATTTTCCTTTATAAGCAAAAATATTTTATACAAAGCAAATAAAACTGAAAACATCTAAAGTTACTGTATCACACAATCTTAAACATAAGGACATGATATTATGATGAATTTTCCACAGCATGGATGATTTCTACAATTTATAAAAGATAAATGAGAAATAGTCATATTAGCAAAATCCCATACTTGAAACTTAGCTCATTATACATAGCTGCCCAAGGCTACATTAAATGTTTAGTAACAATAGGATACAGTTTATCCCCACAACTGATAAATTAGAACATTTTAGCACTTTATCTTTTCTGTGGTGATTTTGTTATTATCTGCTATGTCATAAAAAAGAGAAAGAAATCTTAAGTTCCTACTTTTTAAATCTTCAAAACAGTGTTATTAGTGAAGATAGAAAATAATTTCACCATCTTCTCAAAGATAGATCAGATCAGATCAGATCAGTCGCTCAGTCGTGTCTGACTCTTTGCTACCTCATGAATCGCAGCACACCAGGCCTCCCTGTCCATCACCAACTCCCAGAGTTCACTCAGACTCACGTAGAATACTATAGGTGCTTATATATGAGCAATTTTCGTTTTAAGTTTATACAATGCCAAAAAGAAATTCATCATAAATATGTTTAATGGGAAAATTTAGAAGGTTGCTTTTATGTTGGGTTTTTTTTTTTTTATTCATTGTTTATTTCTGGGACAATGTCTGAAATGTTAGAGCACTAATTAAAAATATATTCAACCATGGGTATGAGACAAATTCTAAAATTCCCCTTCCAATCCAATAACTATAATACAAAACTTAACAACTGAGTGTTAATAATAACTCTCCTTTTTGGGGTTCAATTCATATGCACCTCGAACTTTGACATATTATTCAGTGCCCTGAAAAGGAAACAGAAAAGAATGAACAAGCCCAAAAAAGGGCCAAGAAATCACTTCTCTGACAAGAAAAAACCTGAAAAAGTGCATAAAACTGCATATAAGAGACACCTCAGCATCCTCATATTTCTTTTCATTGCATAATAGCTCTGTTGTAGTAGAAAAGAATGCTAAGTACTCAGTCTTGAATTTTAAGAATTATGGGTCAAACATATTTCTCTCAATACAATGGTATAGAACAAGTGGTCTCATTGTAATGTCAAAGAAAAATTTTAATTTTCATGAATTCAAGACTAATTTCTTGTGAAACAAACAATCACAGATGATTTCCATCATCCAACTCACTCATACAAATCAAACTTGATTCTGAATCATCTATTAAGAATACACCCAAACAAGGGCTCTGTATCTACCTAGAGGTATGGGATGGGGAGGGAGATAGGAGGGAGTTTCAAAAGGGAAGAGATATATGTATACCTATGGCTGATTCAGGTTGAGGTTTGACAGAAAACAGCAAAATTCTGTAAGCAATTATACTTTAACAAGAAATAAATTAATTTTTTAAAAAGGAATACAATCTTCTTTTCTCTATACGAGTGGCTTATAGACAATTATTCTCTCTTAAGGGTTTTCTGGTGGTTCAGCCACAAAGAATCAGCCTGCAATGCAGGAGACATGGCAGCAGCTGCAGATTTGATCCCTGAGGCAGGAAGATCCCCTGGAGAAGGAAATGGCAATCCACTTCAGTATTCTTGCCTGGGAAATCCCATGGACAGAGAAGCCTGACAGACTACAGTTCATGGGGTTGCAAAAGAATTGGACACAACTTAGTGACTAAACAACAATAACCCTTCCAAGAAATTGTGAACCAAGTTGTTAATACATTTCATTGAATCTGATCAAGTACTTTTTTAGGATTAGGAAGTGTAATGGTCACATAGTTTTGGTGACAAATATAATAATATCTTATTTCTTCCATGGCCATATTTGCTGTCTGTTTTGAAAAAACAGAGCTCTTTCTGTGTTAGTATTAATATAATGATTTTTACATTCTGGTAATCTATAGATTAGAATAGAGATCACTTTACTTACAAGCACTGCTTATCACTCCCAAATACTCTCAAGTGAGTCCTGCAGTCTCTATGAGTTTATGATCATTAAATCATATGGAGGTCAGCATACTACAGTTTACAGGCCTTATCTTGCTGGTACCTCTTATTCCAAACAAAATTTTAGTGGAACAACCATTTGCTTGCCTACTACCTACAATTAGTAGATTTGAGCAGTTGTGAAGAGACAATCTGCCTTGAAAAGAGTTTAAAATATCTACTATTTCATTCTTTATACAAAACGTTGCTCAGTATCTGACAGAATATTTTCTTCCAGGGACATATTTCTGAAAGTTGTATCATAGTGGTTAGGTATAGTTCTCTAAAACATATAAATGTATGCATAAAATTTTGAGAATATTTGATCAGAAATCAGAAGAACTTATTTTGTTTTTATTCTTTTTTTCTATTATTTAGAAAATATGTTTAAATGGGAAAATCAAAACTTGTTCATCTCATTTTTTAAGCCCTGCAAATATCTGTAGATATGAAACACTACATGGAAAGATAATATATAAAATTGAAGCTATTTTTACTGAAGTGAAGGTGGGGAGTTTCAATTCAAATCATTTTGTTCTCCAGTAATCCTATGTAACTCTTGTGTGAACACAAACAACTATGCCTCTAAGTACCCATTCTAGTTCTCTACTTACATGTTCCTTAGGCATCTTAGAATGTACAAGCTACTTATTTCTCTAATAATGTCTCCTTTTCATCTACACCCTAGTTCTGTGAGGAGCAGCATGATTTACCATAATACTGCTTAAGCCATAATATCAGCTGTCATCCTTGACTCCCACCTGCCTTAATCCTCAGATAAAATACTCTGTCAATTACAGATGCGTAAAATTCCTTCAATATTGTCTTTTTGTCTTCTTCTCCTAACTTGGTCCTGGATAGACATTTGTTCATCTCACATCTGAGTTTTAGGAAAAGCTTCATAAATGGTCCTCCTGCTTCTAGTTTTGTTTCTTCAATTCAATTATAAACTGATAAAAGGTTGATCTTTTACAATGAAAATAGTCTTACCACAACTCTATGTAAATTAATTCAGTATGTAACATTTGTCTTTAAAATAAAATTAAAGCTCATTAGTCTGATATATAATGCCCTTCAGGGTCTTGCTTCTACTTTGTTCTACATTCTCATTTCTTGTCACACGTTTCTTTACAAACTTAAACTCATTCTATATAGAGTCATGTGGTTGAAAAACTCTTGAAAATGTAAACACCAAAAATCTAACTTTATTTCAGAGGTAAACTAATCCAATTTGCATTCTTAAATGCTATATTAAATACAACTCTAATCTAAAACTTCATATAAGCATGACTCACATAAATATATCTTTGTTTTATACCTTGAATAGCATTTTGAATTATGCCCCAAATGATAAAAGAAATCGAACTCCTTTATTATTTTACTCAGGCAACTAACAGCTTTCAAAGTCAGGAAAGGACAGGAAAGAAATTATATAAGTCTATATATACATATATATATATACATATATATATATATATATATACATGGAAAATTTGGTAACAGTAGCTAGCAGACATGGCATATTTGGGACATCTATGTACAAGTAATTTGTAGCACTATAAAACATTAGAATTATAAAAGATCTCTTTGATAATCAAAATTTAATTTCATTTTTTGAGGCCTGAAGAAAACAGGACTAAAATGTTACAGGATTTGAATAAGTTCTCCACAAGTTTCTAGCACCTGACTCATGTCTTAAGTTCTCAATAATTTTGCCAAAAGTCAAGTTTTGTGATATTTAGGAATTTCAGGTAGAAGATGAAACTGCAGAGAAGTATTTTCAAGTCTTCTAAGAATCTGAGGTGTGAGAATGAATGAAAGCACTTGTTAAATTAACAGAAACAGAGGATTTGAAAAATTGCATTGTTCCTTTGAATTCCTTGATGCCAAAGTTTGTTTCTGATTATACCTTGTTATGGTCAAACTGAGTGACCAACTGGCTGAGGGAAAGCAAAAGAACAAAGAGAAAAAAATCAAATACAGATTAATTCAAGGTTACAGGTATGAAGAGAAGAGAGTTTGGGATAAGTGGAGATTATCAAATGTCAGTGTTGCCGATGATGAAGTTGAAAGAAATGAAGAAATACTATGAACATTGCTGATTGGCAAATTAATCATGAATATGATATTCAGAAAAAAGTCTACTGATAAGAGTGATGAGAAATAAAACAATATTTGTGGGGTCATATAAAACAAATTATTCTTAATATCTTCTGACTGTAGACAGTGTCAGAATTTTAGCTTACCAGAATAAGAAAATGCAACTAATAAGGTAGTCAATCAAAAAGTGGGGACTCTGTTGTGACTAAATTTTAATTTTCATTAATATTATCTTATATTTCTCATTAAATGTTTCTATGAATGTATTTTATTCACATTATTATGGTATAGTATGTATTTCAAAAGCAAGTTTCTTAATTTAAAAATATTGTATTGAGTTTCATCAACTAGTGAGAAAATTTTAAAGGTTTAGCTCCTTGAGAACAGTGATTGTGTTCTAAAACAAAACCAAGAACAAATTAGCCCTTCAAAAAATATTTCTTGGAATAAATGTTTAGCTGGAATCAAGATTGCTGGAAATGATATCAGCAATTTCAGCTTCATGAATGATACCACCCTAATGACAGAAAGTGAAGAGGAACTAAAGTCCTCTTGATGGGGGTGAATGAGGAGCATGAACAAGCTTCTTAAAACTCAACATTCAAAAAAACTAAGATCATGGTATCTGGTCCCATCACATCAAGGCAAATGGGGAAAAAGTGGAAGCAGTAACAGATTTTTCCCCCTCTTGGACTCCAAAATCACTGCATATGGTGACTGCAGTCCTGAAATTAAAAGACACTTGTTTCTTGGAAGGAAAGCTATGACAAACCTAGACACTGTATTAAAAAGCAGAGATATCACTTTGCTGACAAAGGTCTATATAGGGAAAGTATGATTTTTCCAATAGTCATGTGCGGATGTGACAGTTGCACCATAGAAAAAGCTAAGTGCTAAAGAATTGATGCTTTTGAATTGTGGTACTGGTGAAGATTCTTGAGAGTCTCTTGGGCTGCAAGGAAATCAAACCAGTCAATCCTAAAGGAAATCATCTCTGAATACTCTTTGGAAGGATTGGTGCTGAGACTGAAGCTCCAATACTTTGGCCACCTGATGTGAGAGCTTACTCATTGTAAAACACTGCATCACTAATCCAGTAATTGCCTTTGAAATACATACTACATCATAATGATATGAATAATATACATGAGTAAAGTCATTCAATGAGAAATATAGGATAACATTAATGAAAATTAAAATTTAGTAACAACAGATTTCCTACTTCTTGATTAATTACCTTATTAGTTGCATCTTCTTAATCTGATAAGCTAAAATTCTGTCACTGTCTTCAGTCAGAAGATAATTTTAGGAACAATTTGTTTGACATGACCCCACTAATATTGTAATTAGTTTTATTTCTCATCACTCTCATCAGTAGACTTTTTCTGATTATCATATTCATGATTAATTTGCCAATCAGCAAATTCACTAATATGAATTTGAGCAAACTCTGGGAGATAGTGAAGGATAGGGGAAACTGGCATGCTGCAGTCAATGGCATAACAAAGAGTCAGACATGACTTAGTGAATGAACAACAACAAAAATAAATATTTATCAACCAAATAAATTCTCAATCACAATTTGGCACTTGCCAGAGGTACTTGCCACCTGCCTCTACAAGGACTGAATCATATGCTGTTGCAGTTGCTGACTTTCAACACCCCCTGAAGGAGTGGAGAGTACAAATGAGGCACTCTGCGCTTTAGGAAACTGTCAAGACAGGTCTTTAGATAGTTAGATATTCTCAGGAGCTGATTTTATGAGCTCAATTCTTATATTTCCTTCTATCCAGAAAAGTACTAAAATCGTTCATGGTGACAATCATTTCTCATGATTACCAGAAGCTTTATGGTATCAGCAGAAATTTTCTACAAAAAAAAAAGGGCTTGATTGTATGAACTCCCCATTCAACACAATTACATATACACTGACTTTTCCCCCTACCTCTTTGGAACAGTTTCTCAGAGCTGTCTGAGGTGCTGTCTCCTAAGCTGTAGTTTTCATATTCAGTTCAGTTCAGTCAGTTCAGTCGCTCAGTTGTGTCCAGCTCTTTGTGACCCCATGAATTGCAGCACACCAGGCCTCCCTGTCCATCACCAACTCCCAGAGTTCACTCAAACTCACATCCATACCCCAAATAAAATTTAAGTCACAACTCACACTGTGCATATTTTTAAAGTCAGCAAAATACTTAACATGATACAAGCCCTCCTGAAAACTGCTAATATATTTTCAGGCACAAGATTTATCAGAACTCACACAAACCACAGAGTTATAGCCACCCAATTCAATCTCAAAATTATTGAGAAAAACTCATAGGCAGTATTTTTTTAAGGTCAATAAGTTGAAAACTATCTCTGCATCCAAATTTGGGTTATAAGAATTATAAGGTTAAGAAAAGTTAACCTAAATATAATTTAGCAAATATGACATTCTAGTTGGTTAAAAGCTAGAGGAAGTTAGCATAAAATTGAAAGAAATACAAAATAATGGAATGGCTACATTGATCTTAAGAATAAGAAACTCGTAAAACAAATGTTAAAAAAATCAAGTAATTGCCATTATGTAATATTGCACTTGTGGCTTGCAGAGTTCCTTCTCAGAGATGAATACTAAATTATTTGGGGGATCAAGAGACACTTAAATCAAAGTTAAGAATTAAATCTGATATACATAGATGACAACTTTTATTACTATAAAATTGTAAGCTGCTTACTTAGTGGAATTGAGAGTTATCACACATTTATTTGATATTCAATATTTATTATTATGAATTATGATGATATGCTTACAAATATTTTTTAATGGTAAGTAATAGGAAAAATAAATATCCCTATATTACATTTTCTCAATGAAGCTGTAATTCTACTGCTTAATACAAAATATTCACAGTAGAATACATTGGAGGCAAATTTATGGTATTTGTCTTGCTGTGTACATGATTACTTTCATTCCAAATCCCTGAGTGTCACTTTTTACAGTGCCATGAAACTGTGTAGCAAATTATCTGACTGAACAAAAAGGGGCATATACAAAACAGCTTAACTGAAAAACAGTTTGACAGCAAAATGTCATTCAAAAATTTGTTATGGTCAGATCATTAGACTAATATGAAGTTGCGTGAGAAGAATGGCTAAAGGGGAGGTTCATATGTCTAGAAATATTAAAAAGCAATTTGCACCATGCACACATCCTCACCCCAACTGCTTTTGAACATGTTTGTAATCCACTAAGAAAATCTGATGCAGATTTTTTTTCATAATTGAGTAGAACAGGTGTTAGTTTAGTCAGAAGTGGAAAGACTAAAGGGATGTGAAAATGCTGGTTGAACTTGAATAGAATATATCAGCTGCTTTTTTAGATATTTATATAAACTTATGCAATTTTTACTAGCTTTTGAACAAAATATCTCATCAACTGTTGATTCACAGAAAAAGATTCTCCCTCCAGCATATGTCTCTTCTCTTTTCTTCTCATGTTTTAAAGTACTACTTATAAACAATTAGAATTAAATATTACTATTCTGTTCATTATATTTCTGACCAAAAGTGTAACTTAAAATATATGATAGATGAGGTAGACTCTAAAAGCTTCTATATTGATAATGTGTGCTAAGTCACTTCAGTTGTGTCTGACTCTTTGCAAACCTATAGACTGTAACCTGCCAGGCTCCTCTGTCCATGGGATTCTCCAGGCAGCAATACTGGAGTGCGTTGCCATGCTCTCCTGCAGAGAATCTCACCAACCCAGGAATCAAACCCATATCTCTATGTCTCTTGCATTTGCAGGCTGGTTCTTTGCAACTAGCACCACCTAGGAAGCCCCTCTATGGATATATGACATCATAAACAAAAATATGAAAGTTTAAATATAAATGAATAGGGTGTATGTCTTTGGTTTATTTCTCTAAAATCTCACTAAACATTTCAATATTTAATTGTATCTCCCTGTTTGTCTTTCCTGCTCTGTGCTTATCCACTCTTGGTTCCTCCATTATTGATTCATTTTTCTGCTTTGGCCCTATATTAAGTTGTAGGTCCACTGTACCTCTATCTCTGTGTATCCAAATTTTTTTTAAAGTAGTATACATTTGCTCTCTCCCTTCTTTACTCATCTGGCCACCTAAATATTTGTGCTAGTCGCTCACTTGTGTCCAAAGTTGTTTCTCATCCATTTCTTTCAACCACAATCTGTGTGTTGTGTTAGTCATTCAGTCGTGTCCAACTCTTTGTGACCCCATGGACTTGAGCCCACCAGGCTCCTCTATCCATGGAATTTTCTAAGCAAGAATGCTGGAGTGGGTTGCCATTTCCTTCCTCAGGGAATATTCCTAACCCAGAGATCGAACCAAAGTCTTCTGCATTGCAGGTGGATTCTTCACCTTCTGATCCACCAGGGAAGCCCCTCAACCACAACCAATATACTACCAATATTTCAAATCAGTATTTCACCCCATAATCATTTATTGAACCAGAGTCACATTCATTTGATTGACTTCTAAATATGTATTTGCAGATTTTCCATGGACATCTTACAATCAACATTTATAAACTTCATTTTCATCTTCTTTTCTTAATGTATTCCTACTCTGAATCATGATTGGAGACACCCAGTTACCCAAGTGAAAAAATTGACACCCATCTTAGACTCTTCCCACTTTTACATGCACAGCATTCAGTCAATAAAAAGAAAAAAATCTTCCAAATTCCCAGCACCTTTAAATCCCTGTTAATGCACTAACAACGATAATTTCTCTTAATTGGGTAACTACAAAGGTCTCAGTTTTCTCTATTGTCTTCATTATTATGTTTATCCCATAGATTTCCTAACTACTGAGTTCAGTTCAGTTCAGTTCAGTTCAGTTCAGTCACTCAGTCGTGTCCGACTCTTTGCAACCCAGTAAACTGCAGTACACCAGGCCTCCCTGTCAATCACACCAGGCCTCCCTGTCCATCACCAACTCCCGGAGTTTACTCAAACTCATGTCAACCGAGTTGGTGATGCCATCCAACCATCTTATCCTTCATCATCCCCTTCTCCTCCAGCCCTCAATCTTTCCCAGCATCAGGGTCTTTTCAAATGAGTTGGCTCTTGGCTTCAGTGGCCAAAGTATTGGAGTTTCAGCTTCATCAGTCTTTCCAATAAACATGCAGGATTGATCTCCTTTAGGATGGACTGGTTGGATTTCTTGCTGTCCAGGGGATTCTCAAGAGTCTTTTCCAACACCAGAGTTCAAAAGCATCAATTCTTCTTCACTCAGCTTTCTTTATAGTCCAAGTCTAACATCCATACATGACTACTGGAAAAACTACATCCTTGACGAGATGGACCTTTGTTGACAAAGTAATGTCTCTGCTTTTTAATATGCTGTCTAAGTTGGTCATAACGTTCCTTCCAAGGAATAAGCATCTGTTAATTTAATGGCTGAAGTCACCATCTTCAGTGATTTTGGAGCCAAAAAAATAAATAAAGTCAGCCATGTTGCCAATGTTTCCCCATCTATTTGCCATGAAGTGATGGAACCGGATGCCACGATCTCAGTTTTATAAGTGTTTAGCTTTAAGCCAACTTGAGCTTTAAGCTCTGCTTTCACTTTCATCAAGAGGATTTTTAGTTCTAATTCATTTTCTGCCATAAGGGTGCTGTCATCTGCATATCTGAGGTTATTGATATTTCTCCCAGCAATCTTGATTCCAGCTTGTGCTTCATCTAGGCCAGCATATCTCATGATGTACTCTGCATATAAGTTAAATAAGCAGGGTGACAATATACAGCCTTGACATACTCCTTTTCCTATTTGAAACCAGTCTGTTGTTCCATGTCCAATTCTAACTGTTGTTTCCTGACCTGAATACAGGTTTCTCAAGAGGCAGGTCAGGTGGTCTGGTATTTCCATCTCTTTCAGAATTTTCCACTGTTTATTGTGATCCACACAGGCAAAGGCTTTGGCAAAGTCAATAAAGCAGAAATAGGTGTTTTTCTGGAACTCTTGCTTTTTCCATGATCCAGCGGATGTTGGCAATTTGATCTCTGGTTCCTCTGCCTTTTCTAAAACCAGCTGGAACATCTGGAAGTTCACGGCTCACGTATTGCTGAAGCCTGGCTTGGAGAATTTTGAGCATTACTTTACTAGCATGTGAGATGAGTGCAATTGTGCAGGAGTTTGAGCATTCTTTGGCATTGCCTTTCTTTAGGATTGGAATGAAAACTGACTTTTTCCAGTCCTGTGGCCACTGATGAGTTTTCCAAATTTGCTGGCATATTGAGTGCAGCATTTTCACAGCATCATCTTTCAGGATTTGAAATGGCTCCACTGGAATTTCATCACCTCCACTAGCTTTGTTCGTAGTGATGCTTTCTAAGGCCCACCTGACTTCACATTCCAGGATGTCTGGCTCTAGTTCAGTGATCACACCATCATGATTATCTGGTTGTGAAGATCTTTTTTGTACAGTTCTTCTGCATATTCTTTCCACCTCTTCTTAATATCTTCTGCTTCTGTTAGGTGCCTACCATTTCTATCCTTTATTAAGGCCATCTTTGCATGAAATGTTCCCTTGGTATCTCTAATTTTCTTGAAAAGATCTTTAGTCTTTCCCGATCTACTGTTTTCCTCTATTTCTTGGCATTGATTGCTAAGGAAGGCTTTCTTATCTCTCCTTGCTCTTCTTTGGAACTCTGCATTCAAATGGGTATATCTTTCCTTTTCTCCTTTGCTTTTCACTTCTCTTCTTTTCACAGCTATTTGTAAGGCCTCCCTAGACAGCCATTTTGCTTGTTTGCATTTCTTTTTCTGGGGATGGTCTTGATCCCTGCCTCCTGTACAATGCATGAACCTCTGTCCATAGTTCATCAGGCACTCTATCAGATCTGGTCCCTTAAATCTATTTCTCACTTCCTCTGTATCATCATAAGGGATTTGATTTAGGTCATACCTGAACGGTCTAGTGGTTTTCCCTACTTTCTTCAATTTAAGTCTGAATTTGGCCATAATGAGTTCATGATCTGAGCCACAGTCAGCTCCCAGTCTTGTTTTTGTTAACTGTACAGAGCTTCTCCATCTTTGGCTGCAAAGAATATAATCAATCTGATTTCGGTGTTGACCATCTGGTGATGTCCATGTGTAGAGTCTTCTCTTGTGTTGTTGGAAGAGTGTGTTTGCTATGACCAGTGCATTCTCTTAGCAAAACTCTATTAGCCTCTGCCCTGCTTCATTCTGTATTCCAAGGCCAAATTTGCCTGTTACTCCAGGTGTTTCTTGACTTCCTACTTTTGCATTCCAGTCCCCTATAATGAAAAGGACATCTTTGTTGGGTGTTAGTTCTAAAAGTTCTTGTACGTCTTCATAGTACTGTTAAAGTTCAGCTTCTTCAGGGTTACTGGTTGGGGCATAGGCTTGGATTACCATGATACTGAATGGTTTGCCTTGTAAATGAACAGAGATCATTCTGTCCTTTTTTAGATTGCATCCAAGTACTGCATTTCAGACACTTTTTTGGCTATGAGTGCTACTTTATTTCTTCTAAGGGATTCCTGCCCACAGTAGTAGATATAATGGTCATCTGAGTTAAATTCACCCATTCCAATCCATCTTAGTTCGTTGATTCCTAGAATGTTGACGTTCACTCTTGCAGTCTCTTGTTTGACCACTTCCAATTTGCCTTGATTCATGGACCTGACATTCCAGGTTCCTATGCAATATTGCTCTTTACAGCATCGGATCTTGTTTCTATCACCAGTCACACCCACAACTGGGTGTTGTTTTTGCTTTGGCTCCATCCCTTCATTCTTTCTGGAGTTATTTCTCCACTGATCTCCAGTAGCATATTGGGCACCTACCGACCTGAAGAGTTCATCTTTCAGTGTCCTATCTTTCTGCCTTTTCATACTGTTCATGGGGTTCTCATGGCAAGAATACTGAAGTGGTTTGCCATTCCCTTCTCCAGTGGACCACATTCTGTCAGACCTCTCCACCATGACCCAGCCATCTTGGGTGGCCCACACGGCATGGCTTAGTTTCATTGAGTTAGACAAGCTGTGGTCCATGTGATCAGATAGGCTAGTTGACTGTGATTGTGGTCTCAGTGTGTCTGCCCTCTGATGCCCTCTCTCAGCGCCTACCATCTTACTTGGGTTTCTTTTAGCTTGGATGTGGGGTATCTCTTCATGGCTGCTCCAGCAAAGCACAGTTATGATGTGAATTGGAGCATTTAATGTTGCTGCAGAGGTCTCTTAGGCTGTCATCTGTTTTTTTAATTATTTTTTCTATATTCATTTTGTGAGAGTGATTTTCACCATACTGTCTTCTAGGTCACTTATTTGTTCTTCTGCCTCAGTTATTCTTCTATTGATTTCTTCTAGTGTATTGTTTATCTCTATTTGCTTTTGTAGTTCTTCTATGTCTTTGGTAACATTTACTGCATCTTCTCCATTCTTTTTCAGAGATCCTGGATCATTTTCAATATCATCATTCTGAATTCTTTTTTCTGCAATTTTTTAATATAGATTTATTTAATTTAATTGGAGGTTGATTACTGTACAATATTGTATTGGTTTTGCCATATATCAACATGAATCCACCACAGGTATACATGTGTTCCCCACCCTGAACCCCTCTCCCACCTCCCTCCCCATACCATCCCTCTGGGTCGTCCCAATGCACCAGCCCCAAGCATCCAGTATCATGCATGGAACCTGGACTGGCAATTCATTTCATATAAGATATTATACATGTTTCAATGTCATTCTCCCAAATCATCCCACCCTCTCCCTCTCCCACAGAGTCCAAAAGACTGTTCTATACATCTGTATCTCTTTTGCTGTGTTGCTTACTTCATTTAGTCGTTTTTCTGGCATTTTAGCTTGTCCCTACATCTAAGACTCAACTCTCTGCCTTTTCATTTTGATTAACTTTCTGTAATGTGGTTTTCATTCTGTTAGCTGTAGGATTGTAGTTTTTCTTGCTTCTTTATCTGCCCTTTAGTGGATGAGGCTAAGATGCTTGTGTAAACATCCTGATGGGAGGGGCTTGCAGTGGGAAAAACTGGGTCTTATTCTGGTGGGCTTCCCTGGTAGCTCAGTTGGTAAAGAATCTGCCTGCAGGGCAAGGGACCCGGGTTTGATCCCTGGGTCGGGAAGACCCCTTGGAGAAGAAAATAGCAAATCACTCTGGTATCCTTGCCTGAACAATCCCATGGACAGAGGAGCCTGGTGGGTTGCAGTCCGTGGGATCACAAAGAGTCAGACACTACTGAGTAACTAACACTTTCACTTTAATTCTGGTTGTCAGGGCCATGCTCAGTAAAACTTTAATCCAGTTGTGTGCAGATGGGTGGGGCTGCCTTCTCTCCCTGTTAGTTGTTTGGCCTGAGGTGACCTTGCCCTAAAGTGTACAGATTCTATTGTAGGGTTAATGGCATCCTCCAAGAGGGCTCACACATAGGGGTACCTACCTCCCAGCATGGTTGCTGATGCCCCCATCCCTGCAGTGAGCCAATGCCAAACCACTTCTCCATAAGAGACCCTCCAACACTAGCATGTAGGTCTGGCTCAGTCGCCTGTGGAGTCACTGCTCCTTTTCCCTAGGTCCTGTTGCTGGCAGGATTCTGTTTGTGCCCTCCAAGATGGAGTCTCTGCTTCCCCCAGTTCACTTCAATGCACCTTCTTCTTTGTCTTTGAACATGGGGTGTTTTTTGGGTGGGGAGGTGAGTTCATGTGTCCTCCTGTCAATAGTTGTTCAAAAACTAGTTGTGATTTTGGTACTCTCACAGGAGTGCATATCCTTCTACTTCATCTTGAAACTTCAAGTCAGTTTCACCTCAGTATTTCCAAGTTTCACAGGTTTTTAATTTGCAAGATATTGTGGAATTTTTCATAAAAATAAATCTTTCCTCTGTTTCTGTTCTTTTTTTCTGTATCATCATTTCTTATTGCTGTTGCTACCATGTTTATTTATTCAAGTACATACCAACCTTTACCATCATCCTCTTTCTATCTAGTGTCAATTAAAATTGTGTAGATTTAAAAAAAACACACACACACACAAAAAAAGTATTGATAGCTTACAAACTATTTCATGTGTTCTATATTACACATCATATTCTAAGTACTGGGTATAGCATTATCTACATATGTAAAGTTTTATAATATGTACTTTTCCAGTAGCTTCTTACACCTATTTATTTTTAATAATTGCAGACAAAGCAAACTTTTTCAAGTACTTTTAAGATTATGAAGACTTTGAAATGTCTTATCCTATGTTTCAGACTGAACAGATATTAGAATAGTCTTCATGCTGGATTGTACAGGAATAAGTAGAATACATATACATATATTTTTACTTTTAGTCAGTACAAATGCATGTTTTTAAGAATCAGTCAGACTTCACATTTGGGAGGATACCTCAGCCTCAAAATTGAAGATCTAAGCTTCTTCAATTTTTAAATATTTCTGCCTATTACCTATCAGCCAATTGGGTGTATGTGTTTATAGATATGACTGAGCTGGTATACTTATATTTTGATCTCCCTTACTTTGTACTCATTTCCCAATAGAGTTTACTCCTTGAGGGGGAGAATTCACATTAAACATTTAAGAATTATATTATTGACACTGCAATCTATATTATCATAAGACCAAATCTATAATTTAAAGGTCACTATCATGCTAATTGGAGAAGGCAATGGCAACCCACTCCAGTACTCTTGCCTGGAAAATCTCAAGGATGGAGAAGCCTGGTGGGCTGCAGTCCATGGGGTCACTAAGAGTCGGACACGACTGAGCGACTTCACTTTCACTTTTCACTTTCATGCATTGGAGAAGGAAACAGCAACACACTCCAGTGTTCTCACCTGGAGAATCCCACCAACAGGGGAGCCTGGTGGGCTGCCGTCTATGGGGTTGCACAGAGCTGGACACAACTGAAGTGACTTAGCAGCATCATGCTAATAAAGTAGAAAAAATAATATCAATCTATATTGTTTAAAATTGCTTTGTTGCTATCCAATATGTTTTTATACCTATAAAGAATACACTTCATAGTACATAAACAATTAAAATGTAAAAACTTAAAAAGTTAAGAAGACAGTAGGAATCAAGCCAGATAGATACTCCAAGAACAAATTTATACATGCAAATAAGAGACTAATAATACACAATCCCCTTAAATTAGCTAGTTCAAAGACTCATTTCCGTTTGGCTGTCAACACTGTTTCCCAGCATATTTAGGACTAGTTTATCCTTTGCAACTTCCATATAGACTGTGTGATCATTTTCCATCATACTGAAAAATTCCTCCTTTCTCCAATCATTGATATAAATAGAATGAGCCATAAGCAAAATTATGAAACAGGTAAAACATTTTAGGAACTTTGTTACAACTTGGAGTAATATTTCTCCTTGAATTACATGTCTCTTTCTTCTCTGAAGAGGATTTTTTCCTAAAGTAGCTATCAATTAACTCAATTTAATGAGGTAAAACAGCAGTTATCAAAATTGCATTATTTTGGATTAGGGCCATTAATTTACTCTATTTTCTACTAAGGCAACATTAGTTTATAACATTATGTTTCATGACAACTGTGTGTGTGCTCAGTCATGTCCGACTCTTTGCGACCACATAGGCTGTAGCCCACCGGGCTCCTCTGTCCATGGGATTCTCTGGGTGAGAATACTGGAGTGGGTCACCATTTCCTTCTCCAAGCGATCTTCCTGACCCAGAGAAAGAACCTGAGTCTCTTGCGTTGCCTGCATTGGCAAGTGGGTTCTTTACCACTAGTGCCACATGGGAAACCCTATGTTCCATGAATACATTATATTTAGATTTCTATATACATCACAGCATGCTTATCACCAAAAATTTAGTTTCCATCTGTAACCATACAATTGAGCCCCTTTACCAGTTTCACTTTCTCCCATTCCTTCCCCACTGAGCTGCTCAGTATTCTTCCATGTTGTTGCAAATTGGCAAGATTTCACTTTTTTTTTAATTGGTAACTAGTATTTCATTGGGCTTCACTGGTGGCTCATATGATAAAGAGTTTGCCTGAAAAAACCAGGAGACCCATGTTCGATTCCTTGGTCAGGAAGATCCCCTGGAGAACAAAATGGCAACCCATTCAAGTATTCTTACCTGGAAAATCCCAGGGATGGAGGAGCCTTGAATTCTATAGTCCATGGGGTCAAAAAGAGTCAGACACAAATCAACAACTAACAACCAGCATTTCATTGCATGTGTATTATATATCTACATGTACTATATATATATATATATATATATATATATATATATATATATAAGATATTAAGAAGAGATGGCAAGAATACACAGAAGAACTGTACACAGAAGATCTTCACAACCCAGATAATCACGATGCTGTGATCACTGACCTAGAGCCAGACATCCTGGAATGTGAAGTCAAGTGGGCCTTAGAAAGCATCACTATGAACAAAGCTAGTGGAGGTGATGGAATTCCAGTTGAGCTATTCCAAATCCTGAAAGATGATGCTGTGAAAGTGCTGCACTCAATATGCCAGCAAATTTGAAAACTCACCAGTGGCCACAGGACTGGAAAAGGTCAGTTTTCATTCCAATCCTAAAGAAAGGCAAAGCCAAAGAATGCTTAAACTACTGCACAATTGCACTCATCTCACACGCTAGTAAAGTAATGCTCAAAATTCTCCAAGCCAGGCTTCAGCAATACGTGAACCGTGAACTTCCAGATGTTCCAGCTGGTTTTAGAAAAGGCAGAGGAACCAGAGATCATATTGCCAACATCCGCTGGATCATGGAAAAAGCAATAGAGTTCCAGAAGAACATCTGTTTCTGCTTTATTGACTTTGCCAAACCCTTTGCCTGTGTGGATCACAATAAACGGTGGAAAATTCTGAAAGAGATGGGAATAGCAGACCTCCTGACCTGCCTCTTGAGAAACCTGTATTCAGGTCAGGAAACAACAGTTAGAATTGGACATGAAACAACAGACTGGTTTCAAATAGGAAAAGGAGTATGTCAAGGCTGTATATTGTCACCCTGCTTATTTAACTTATATGCAGAGTACATCATGAGAAACGCTGGGCTGGAAGAAGCACAAGCTGGAATCAAGATTGCTGGGAGAAATATCAATAACCTCAGATATGCAGATGACACCACCCTTATGGCAGAAAGTGAAGAGGAACTAAAAAGCCTCTTGATGAAAGTGAAAGTGGAGAGTGAAAAAGTTGGCTTAAAGTTCAACATTCAGAAAACGAAGATCATGGCATCCAGTCCCATCACTTCATGGCAAATAGATAGGGAAACAGTGGAAACAGTGTCAGACTTTATTTTTCTGGGCTCCAAAATCACTGCAGATGGTGATTGCAGCCATGAAATTAAAAGACTTTTACTCCTTGGAAGGAAAGTTATGACCAAGCTAGATAGCATATTCAAAAGCAGAGACATTACTTTGCCAACAAAGGTTTGTCTAGCCAAGGCTATGGTTTTTCCTGTGTTCATGTACGGATGTGAGAGTTGGACTACGAAGAAGGCTGAGCGCCAAAGAATTGATGCTTTTGAACTGTGGTGTTGGAGAAGACTCTTGAGAGTCCCCTGGACTGCAAGGAGATCCAACCAGTCCATTCTGAAGGAGATCAGCCCTGGGTGTTCTTTGGAAGGAATGATGCTAAAGCTGAAACTCCAGTACTTTGGCCACCTCATGCAAAGATTTGACTCATTGGAAAAGACTCTGATGCTGGGAGGGATTGGGGCAGGAGGAGAAGGGCACGACAGAGGATTAGATGGCTGGATGGCATCACTGACTCGATGGAAATGAGTCTGGGTGAACTCTGGGAGTTGGTGATGGACAGGGAGGCCTGGCGTGCTGCAATTCATGGGGTCACAGAGTTGGACATGACTGAGCGACTGATCTGATCTGATATACACATATAATTGGAAAAAAATGTTTTACAATGTTGTGTGGGTTTTCTGCTGTGAAACAGCAACGTGAATCAGCCATAAGCATATATATATCCCCTTCCTCTTAAGCCTTCCTCCCATACCCCCATTCCACCATTCTAGGTTATCAGAGAGCAACAAGCTGAGCTACCTGTTCTATACAGCAGCTTCCCACTAGGTATCTATTTTATACATGGTAGTGCACATAGGTAAATTTACTCTCACAATTCCTCCCAGCTCTCCTTCCCTGCTGTGTCCACAAGTCTGTTCTCTATGTTTAGCCCCTATAATCCTATCCTGCAAATAGGTTCATCAGTATCATTTTTCTAGATTCCATATATAAGTATTAATAGATGATATTTGTTTTTCAATTTATGTCTTACTTTGTGTGATGGGCTCTAGGTTCATACTCATCACTACAACTGACTCAATTTCATCGATTTTTTATGACTGAGTAATATTCCATTATACATATATACATTTTTTTTTTCCCATTCATTTGTTTAATGGACATCTAGGCTGTTTTCACATTCTGGCTACTGTAAATATTGCTCCAATGTACTCTGAGGTACATGTGTCTTTTTGAGCTTTGGTGGCTCAGTAGAAAAGAATCCACCTGCCAATGCAGGAGATGTTGGAGTTGTGATGTTCAAACTACTGTACAATTGCATTCATTTCACATGCTATCAAGGTTACACTCAAAATCTTTCAAGCTAGATTTTAGAAGTTCATGAAGTGAGAATTTCTAGAGAAACTGTCTTTTAAAGACATGATTGCAATCACCATTTGCAGTGATTTTGGAGCCCAAGAAAATTCTGAAGGCTGTCTTTTCACCTTGCTTATAGTTTCTTTTTCTTGCTTATAGTTGTGCAGAAGCTTTTAATTTTAATTAGGTCCCATTTGTTTATTTTTGCTTTTATTTCCAATATAAGGAGGTGGGTCATAGAGGATCATGCTGTGATGTATGTCAGAGAGTGTTTTGCCTATGTTCCCCTCTAAGAGTTTTATAGTTTCTGGTCTTATGTTTAGATCTTTAATCCATTTTGAGTTTATTTTTGTGTATGGTGTCAGAAAGTGTTCTAGTTTCATTCTTTTACAAGTGGTTGACCAATTTTCCCAGCACCACTTGTTAAAGAGATTGTCTTTTTTCCACTGTATATTCTTGCCTCCTTTGTCAAAGATAAGTTGTCCATAGGTGCATGGGTTTATCTCTGGGCTTTCTATTTTGTTCCATTGATCTATATTTCTGTCTTTGTGCCAGTACCATACTGTCTTGATGACTGTGGCTTTGTAGTAGAGCCTGAAGTCAGGTAAGTTGATTCCTCCAGTTCCATTCTTCTTTCTCAAGATTGCTTTGGCTATTCGAGGTTTTTTGTATTTCCATACAAATTGTGAAATTATTTGTTCTAGCTCTGTGAAAAATACTGTTGGTAGCTTGATAGGGATTGCATTGAATCTATAGTTTGCTTTGGGTAGTAAACTCATTTTCACTCTATTGATTCTTCCAATCCATGAACATGGTATATTTCTCAATCTATTAGTGTCCTTTTTGATTTCTTTCATCAGTGTTTTATACTTTTCTATATATAGGTCTTTAGTTTCTTTAGGTAGATATATTCCTAAGTATTTTATTCTTTTCGTTGCAATGGTGAATGGAATTGTTTCCTTAGTTTCTCTTTCTATTTTCTCATTATTAGTGTATAGGAATGCAAGGGATTTCTGTGTGTTGATTTTATATCCTGCAACTTTACTATATTCATTGATTAGCTCTAGTAATTTTCTGGTGGAGTCTTTATGGTTTTCTATGTAGAGGATCATGTCATCTGCAAACAGTGAGTTTTACTTCTTCTTTTCCAATTTGGATTCCTTTTGTTTCTTTTTCTGCTCTGATTGCTGTGGCCAAAACTTCCAAAACTATGTTGAATAGTAGTGGTGAGAGTGGGCACACTTGTCTTGTTCCTGACTTTAGGGGAAATGCTGTCAGTTTTTCACCATTGAGGATAATGTTTGCTGTGGGTTTGTCATATATAGCTTTTATTATGTTGAGGTATGTTCCTTCTATTCCTGCTTTCTGGAGAGTTCTTATCATAAATGGATGTTGAATTTTATCAAAGGCTTTCTCTGCATCTATTGAGATAATCATATGGCTTTTATTTTTCAATTTGTTAATGTGATGTATTACATTGATTGATTTGTGGATATTGAAGAATCTTTGCATCCCTGGGATAAAGCCCACTTGGTCATGGTGCATGATCTTTTTAACGTGTTGTTGGATTCTGATTGCTAGAATTTCATTAAGGATTTTTGCATCTATTCCAAAACTGAACCAGGAAGAAATAGAAAATCTTAACAGACCCATCACAAGCACGGAAATTGAAACTGTAATCAGAAATCTTCCAGCAAATAAAAGCCCAGGTCCAGATGGCTTCACAGCTGAATTCTACCAAAAATTTAGAGAAGAGCTGACACCTATCCTACTCAAACTCTTCCAGAAAATTGCAGGAGAAAGTAAACTTCCAAACTCATTCTACAAGGCCACCATCACCCTAATACCAAAACCTGACAAGGATGCCATAAAACTTTTTTTAACTCAGGAGGGAACTTGTGCTGGGTCTGTTTGCCTCCCATGAACACAATTCTACATCTTTCCTTCTGTATTATTTTTTATAAAGTAAGGAAATGGCAACCCACTCCAGTGTTCTTGCCTAGAGAATCCCAGGGATGGGGGAGCCTACTGGGCTGCCATCTATGGGGTCGCACAGAGTCGGACACGACTGAAGTGACTTAGTAGCAGCAGCAATGAAGAACTGATGCTTTTGAACTATGGTGTTGGAGAAGACTCTTGAGAGTCCCTTGGACTGCAAGGAGATCCAACCATCCATTCTAAAGGAGATCAGCCCTGGGTGTTCTTTGGAAGGAATGATGCTAAAGCTGAAACTCCAGTACTTTGGCCACCTCATGCGAAGAGTTGACTCATTGGAAAAGACTCTGATGCTGGGAGGGATTGGGGGCAGGAGAAGAAGGGGATGACAGAGGATGAGATGACTGGATGGCATCACTGACTCGATGGACGTGAGTCTGAGTGAACTCCAGGAGTTGGTGATGGACAGGGAGGCCTGGTGTGCTGCGATTCATGGAGTCACAGAGTCAGACACGACTGAGCGACTGAACTGAACTGAACTAAATGAAGTATGAGGTCCCAGAGTTATATATATAGTACTTTCATAAACCCTGGACTGAATTAGATGATTTATTATAAAAGAGAATCAATTTTACTTCCAAAATTAAAATAACTTGTTTTATTCTTTTTTACTCCTAACCAAGAAACCATGAAAAATATAAGCCTTGTTTTACCTTTGTAATGGTTGTTCACAATTGGATGCTTTCATCTATACTTTTTTCATTGAATTTAAGTTTTGATTTGAGATGTGTGTGTAAGGGTATATGTAAGCATGTACCTGTGTGTGTGTCTGTATGTGCAACCAGTGTGAAAACATTAACAGATTAAAAAATAAATAAATAAAACTACTATAATATCATGGTCCTTTAAAAAAACATACCTATGAGTTGCTATAGTGATATTATAGCAGGAGGAATGTTTCTGATTGGTACACTGGGAGATATCTCAGAATAGGTACAATTTTAACCAGAACTTGAATGATGATAAAATAACTAATATCTGTGTGAGAGAAAACTATAAACAAAATCAGGGAAGGAGAGGACATCTGGCAGTCTCTTGTTATCCAATGAGTCTTCATTTTTATATATTTATTTTGAAAATTAATTTATTTACTGTAATTGGAGGATAATTACTTTACAACATTGTGATGGTTTTTGCCATACATCAACATGAATTTGCCATAGGTATACATGGGTCCCCCCAATCCTGAATCTCCTTCCCACTTCTCTCCCTACCCTATTCCTCTAAGTTGTCCCAAGCACCAGCTTTGGGTGCTTCATGCATCAAACTCACACTGGTCATATATTTTATATATGGTATTGTGTAGGTTTCAATGCTATTCTCTCACCTAATCACCTTGAATCTTCACTCTTGTCATTCAGAATTCTCTCCCTTTTCACTTTCACACTAACCCCTGTAGGCTTGAGTAAGAAAGCATTGAGGATATTTGCAGATAATTAAATGAAGGCAGTTGGCAGCTAAAGATGTTTCCAAATAACTACTGGAGTTGAATTGGACAAAGACTTAAATGTGCCTTTAAATTTCATTCTAGAAGAAGTATAAGTATGTCTTTTAGGAGGAAACTCTAACATCTGGCATGTGGCATATGGTATGCCAGATGCTCTCTGACCAATAACCAGAGAAATGTTAACCTTCTTGATCTGTGTACTATATTTATAATAATGAAATCTAAAATAACATTAGTTGTCCAGGTTGGCATGTAATGCACTTGTCTGACACAGAACACACAAGAAATAAGATTTCTGATATTTCTTATCTTAAAATCTTATCATTTTTATCACTATGTATTTGTATAGTTTTTATTTATTAATACAGAAATTTAATTTACTTCATTATATTTCATCTTTTGGTTTCCATTTTAACCAAAACAAAATAACTCAGATTAATTACTTTATTCAATATTTTCATAGACATCTACTAATACTGAAGGACATCATAGATACTGGTCTTTTGGAATTATAGCTTTTCACTCTCCCAATTTGTGACATTTGTCTCTTCCTATGAAATTGTCAGTAGACATTCCTCATCACTATAAGCTACACTTTCTAAACTTTTCTGCATATTTTTAATTCTAGAAAAATTAATTAATGGTGAACGTTGGGATCCAACTCAAAACCTTCCAACTGCTTATTCAGGTTGTAATGCCTTACAGTAGTTTTAAGGACAATATGGCCTTGAACTATTTTCTATATACCCTCAGAGCTGCCTGTGTAACACTTTTGCTCCAAATTTCAATCCTTTCCAATCATTGAATAGAAACATTTTCCTGTTTTTTTTTTTCACCCTTGTTCTGCTGTCTATTTATAGTCATTGTCATTCTCTTCATATTTCACTTATTATTTCTAAACCATGGGGTCCATAATCCTCATGAAATTTCTACTTATCTACCTGATTGAGAAGTAATTTCACTCACTTTTGAAATATATACCTATTAATGGTGGTGGTTCAATCACTAAGTCATGTCCCCATGGACTGTAGCCTGCCAGGCTCCTCTGTCCATGGGACTTTCCAGGCAAGAATACTGGAGTGGATTGCCATTTCCTTCTCCATATATACCTATTACTTCTATGAAATTATAAATAGAATGAATATTATATATATATATAATTATACAAAGATTTTACTGATTCTCTTTTCAATTTGAGACAGGTTTGATATAAATATAAAACAAAATTTTTCAGGTCTATTGAATTAATACATTTTAAACTTCTTGAAAATCCAATTATTTCCATGATCATCATGTGATAATTATCACTCTTTAATAAGAAGAAAAAAATTTCTAATGCCATAATTAGAAAGCCTGACCTGGGCTGTGTTATGTTTAATAACATAATCAATGATGTGATCACATCATAGAAAACATCATATTTACAAATTTTGAGAAAATATTAAATATAATGGACAATGGTTTCAGTGAAAGTAAGAGTCTAGAAGGGTAAAATAAAGTAAGATAACGAGAGTATTAAAAACTACATAGTAGAATCTCCTTTCCCAGTCTTATTGCACTTACCAAACATCCTATTATTTTTCCCACCAAACTTGCTCTCTCTTCACTGCCTTTGTACTTATTTCCTTGTTTGAAATGCTATACTTTTAATCTCTACATATTTCTGTCAAATCTCTTGAAGTCATTGACTAAATACTATCTTATCATAAGAGGCCTTTTATGATGCCTATGTGTATAATAGCTTTGTATATACCACCTGTCATTCTCCACTCATATCTCTCATTTGATTGTCCTGTAGTACTTTTCACTATCTAACACAGTACATTAGCAAATACACTCTTCCAACAACACAAGAGAAAACTCTACACATGGATATCACCAGATGGTCAATATTGAAATCAGATTGATGATATTCTTTGCACTCAAAGATGGAGAAGCTCTATACAGTCAGCAAAAACAAGACTGGGAACTGACTGTGGCTCAGATCATGAATTCCTTATTGCCAAATTCAGACTTAAATTGAAAAAAGTAGGGAAAACCACTAAACTCTTCAGGTATGACCTAAATCAAATCCCTTACGAATACACAGTGAAAGTGACAAATATATTCAAGGGATTAGATCTGATAGAGTGTCTAAAGACCTATGGACAGAGGTTCATGACATTGTACAAGGGGCAGCGATCAACACCATCCCCAAGAAAAAGAAATGCAAAAACGCAAAATGGTTGTCTGAGGCCTTACAAATAACTGAGAAATGAAGAGAAGCTAAAGGCAAAGGAGAAATGGAAAAATATACCCATTTGAATATACAGTTCAAAAGATAGCAAGGAGAGAGAAGAAAGCCTTCCTCAGTGATCAATGCAAAGAAATAGAGAAAAATAATACAATGGGAAAGACTAGAGATCTCTTCAAGAAAATTAGAGATACCAGGGGAATATTTCTTGCAAAGATGAGCACAATAAATAATAGAAATGGCATGGACCTAACAGAAGCAGAAGATATTAAGAAGAGGTGGAAAGAATACACAGAAGAACTATACAGAAGGATCTTCATGACCCAGATAACCACGATGGTGTGATCACTCACCTAGAGGCAAACTTCCTGGAATGCAAAGTCAAATGGGCCTTGGAAAGCATCACTATGAACAAAGCTAGTGGAGGTGATGGAATTCCAGTTGAGCTATCTCAAACCTTAAAAGATGATGTTGTGAAAGTGTTGCACTCAATATGCCAGCAAATTTGGAAAGCTCAGCAGTGGCCACAGCATTGGAAAAGGTCAGTTTTCATTCCAGTTCCAAAGAAGTGAAGTGAAGTGAAGTTGCTCAGTCGTGTCCGACTCTTTGTGACCCCATGGACTGTAGCCTACCAGGCTTATCCATCCGTGGGATTTTCCAGAAAGAGTACTGGAGAGGGTTGCAATTCCCTCTCCAGGGGATCTTCCTAACCCAGGGATCAAACCCTGATCTCCCTCATTGTAGGCACGCACTTTACCATCTGAGCCACCAGGGGAGTCCAGTTCTAAAGAAAGGCAATGCCAAAGAAAATTCAAACTACTACACACTTACACTCATCTCACGTGCTAGCAAAGTAATTCTCAAAAATCTCCAAGCCAGGCTTCAACAGTACATGAACGATGAACTTCCAGATGTTCAAGCTGGATTTAGAAAAGGCAGAGGAACCAGACATCGAATTGCCAACATCCATTGGATCATGGGAAAGCAAGAGAGTTCCAAAAAATCTCTATTTCTGCTTTTTTGACTACAGTAAAGCATTTGACTGTGTGGATGACAATAAACTTTGAAAAATTATTCAAGATATGGGAATACCAGACCACCTTACCTGCCTCCTGAGAAATTTGTATGCAGGTCAAGAAGCAACAGAACCAGACATGGAACAAAAGACTGTTTCCAAACTGGGAAAGGAGTATATCAAGGCTGTATACTGTCACCTGGCTTATTTAGCTTATATGCAGAGTACTTCATGTGAAATCCTGGGTTGGATGAAGAACAAGCTGGAATCAAGATTGCTGGGAGAAATACCAATAACCTCAGATACACAGGTGATATCACCCTTATGGCAGAAAGCGAAAAAGAACTAAAGAGCCTCTTGATGAAAGTGAAGGAGGAGGGTGAAAAAGTTGGCTTCACGCTCAACATTCAGAAAATGAAGATCATGACATACAGTCCCACCACTTCAGGGGAAACAGATGGGGAAACAGTGTCAGACTTTATTTTCTTGGGCTCCAAAATCACTGCAGATGGTGACTGCAGCCATGAAACTAAAAGACACTTACTCCTTGGAAGAAAAGCTATGACCAACCTAGACAGCATATTAAAAAGCAGAGACATTTCTTTGCCAACTAAGGTTCATCTAGGCAAAGCTATGGTTTTTCCAGTAGTCATGTATGGATGTGAGAGTTGGGCTATAAAGAAATCTGAGCACCAAAGAATTGATGTTTTTGAACTGTGTTGTTGGAGAAGACTCTTGAGAGTCCTTTGGACTGCAAGGAGGTCCAACCAGCCCATCCTAAAGGAGATCAGTCCTGAGTGTTCATTGGAAGGACTGATGTGGAAGCTGAAACTCCAATGCTTTGGCCACCTGATGCAAAGAACTGACTCCTTGGAAAAGACCCTGATGCTGGGAAACATTGAAGGTGGGAGGAGAAGCGGACGACAGAGGATGAGATGGTTGGATGGCATCACCGACTCATTGGGCATGAGTTTGAGTAAACTCTGGGAGCTGGTGATGGACAGGGAGGCCTGGCATGCTGCAGTCCATGGGGTCACAAAGAGTCGGACACGACTGAGTGACTGAACTGAACTGAACTGATTATCTTTACTGAAGAAAGAATCCACTCTGAACAATATGATAGATATCTTCAAATAAAGATTCAGGTTTGTTGTTCAGTCAGTAAGTCATGTGTGACTATTTGTGACTTCATAGACGGCAGCAGACCAGGCTTCCCTGCCTTTCACTCTCTCTCATAATTTGCTGAAATTCATGTCCATTAAGTCAGTAATGCTATCTAGTCATCTCATTCTCTGCTAACCTCTTCGCCTTTTGCCTTCAATCTTCCCCAGCATCAAGGCTTTTCCAATGAGTTGACTCTTCATATCAAATAGCCAAAATATTGGAACTTCAGTGTCCGCAACAGTCCTTCCAATGAATATTCAGAGATAATTTCCTTTAGGGATGACTAGTTTGACCTCCTTGCAGTCCATGGAATTATGAAGAGTCTTCTCCAGAACCAGTTTTGAAACTTCAATTCTTAAGCACTCAGCGTTCTTTATGGTCCAACTCTCACATCCCTATTGACTGCTGCTAAAACCATAGATTTGACTATATAGACTTGTTTCCGCAAACTATATGTCTCTGCTTTTTAATATACTGTCTTAGGTTTGTCACAGGGCTTCCCTGGTGGCTCAGAGGTTAAAGTGTCTGCCTGCAGTGCAGGAGACCTGGGTTCGATCCCTGGGTTGAGAAGATCCCCTGGAGAAGAAAATGGCAACCCACTCCAGTATTCTTGCCTGGAGAATCCCATGGACAGAGGAGCCTGGTGGGCTACAGTCCACGGGGTCGCAAAGAGTCAGACACAACTGAGCCACTTCACTCACTCACTCACTCAGGTTTGTCATAGCTTACCTTTCAAGGAGCAAGTGTCTTAATTTCATGGCTACAGTCACCATCTGCAATGATTTTGGAGCCCAAGAAAATAAAATCTGTCACTCCTTCCACTTTTCCCCCATCTGTGTGCCATGACATGATGGGACTGAATGCCATGATCTTAGTTTTTTGAGTGCTGAGTTTCAGACTAGCCTTTTCACTCTCCTCTTTCACACTTATCAAGAGGCTCTTTAGTTCCTCTTCACTTTCAGG
This sequence comes from Bos javanicus, assembly GCF_032452875.1. Classification (NCBI taxonomy): domain Eukaryota; kingdom Metazoa; phylum Chordata; class Mammalia; order Artiodactyla; family Bovidae; genus Bos; species Bos javanicus. The sequence goes on along the minus strand of NC_083879.1, from coordinate 36,948,922 downwards.
CATTAGAGTGGTATTATCTGCATAACTAAGGTTGTTGATATTTCTCCCAGCAATCATGATTCCAATTTGTGGTTCATCTAGCCTGGTATTTTGTATGATGTACTCTGCATATGAGTTAAATAAACAGGGTGACAATATACAGCCTTGTCATACTCCTTTCCTGATTTTGAACCAGTCAGTTGTTCCATGTCCAGTTCTAACTGTTGCTTCTTGACTCACAGGTTTCTCAGGAGACAGATATTCCCATCTCTTTAAGAATTTTCCACAGTTTGTGGTGAATCACACAGTCAAAGGCTTTAGCATAATCAATGAAGCAGAAGTAGATAATTTTCTGGAATTCCCTTGCTTTCTCTATGATCCAACAAATGTTGACAATTTGATCTCTGATTCCTCTTTTAGAAACCTAGATTGTACATGTAGAAGTTCTCGGTTCGTGTACTGCTGAAACCTATCTTGAAAATTTTTAGGGATAAACTTAGTAGCATGTGAAATGAGTACAATTTTATGGTAGTTTGAACATTCTTTGGCATTTCTGGCTTTGGGATTGAAATGAAAACTGACCTTTTCCTGTCATATGGCCACTGCTAAGCTTTCCAAATTTGCTGACATATTGAGTGAAGCACACTAACTGTCATCTTTTAGGATTTTAAATAGCTCAGCTTGAAATCCATTACCTCCTCTAGCTTTGTTCACAGTAATGCTTCCTATGGCCCACTTAACGTCATAATCCAAAATGTCTTGCTCTAGGTGAATGACCACAACATCATGGTTATCCAGGTCATGAAGACCTTTTTCTGCATAGTTCTGCTTATTCTTGACACCTCTTCTTAATCTCTTCTGCTTCTGTTTGATCTTTACCATTTCTGTCCTTTATCATCCCTATCTTTGCATGAAATGTTCTTTTGATCTCTCTAATTTTCTTAAAGAGATCTTTAGTCTTTCCCGTTCTATTGTTTGCTTCTACTTCTTTGCATTGTTTCCTTAAGAAGACCTTCCTATCTCTCCTTGCTACTCTCTGGAATTCTGCATTCAGCTGGATATATCTTTCCCTTTCTTCCTTGCTTTTTACTTCTTTTCTTCCTTCATCTATTTGTAAAGCCTCCTTATAAAACCACTTTGACTTCTTGCATATGTTTTTCTTTGTGATGATTTTGGTTACTGCCTTCAGTATGATGTCACAAATCTCTGTCCATAATTCTTCAGGCTCTCTGTTTACCATATCTAATCCCTTGAATCTATTCATCACCTCCACTGTAAAATCATAAGTGGTTTGATTTAGGTCATACCTGAATGGCCTAGTGATTTTTCCTACTTTCTTCAGTTTAAGACTGAATTTTTTAAAAAGGTGCTGACAATCTGAGCTACAGTCAGCTCCAGGTCTTCTTTTTCTGACTGTATAGCTGTTCTCAATCTTTGGCTGCAAAGAATATAACCAATCTGATTTTGGTATTGACCATTTATTGATGCCCATGTGTAGCATCTTCTGTTGTCTTGTTGGAAAAGGGTATTTGCTATGAATAGAGTGTTCTCTTGATAAAACTCTCTTAGCCTTTATTCTGCTTCATTTTGCACTCCAAGGCCACACTTGCCTATTATTGTAGGCATCTCTGGACCCCTACTTTTGCAGTCCAATCCCTTATGTCCAAAAAATGGACATCTTTTCTGGCATTAGTTCCAGAAAATCTTGTAGGTTTTCATAGAACAGGTCAACTTCAGCTTCTTCAGCATCAGTGGTTGGGGCATAGACTGGGTTTTCTGTGATGCTGAATGGTTTGCCTTGGTAATAAGCTGAGATCATGCTGTCATTTCTGAGATTGTACACAAGTATCACATTTCAAACTCTTTTATTAACTATGAGATCTACTCCATTTCTTCTAAAGGATTCTTGCCCACAGTAGTGAATATATGTATATATCTGATTACCTGAAGATGTTGATGTTAACTACAAGATATGGATAAAGATGGATAAAATATTCTATGTATTTCCAAGGGTTGAAAGTATGAACAAATAAAAGTAAAATGAATAAATTTATTTTTGCTCAGAATAATAAAGAATATTTTAACATTCAGAGCTGTCCAAAAATGAAAGTGTTTTCTCAAGAGTTAGGGAGTGGTATAGTAACGGTTATCTGCACCATCTCTTCTCAGGGGTGTTATAAAAGTGATTAAACATGAAATAGAGATTATACTTGAAGACCCAAAACCTTCAATCTGGATTCCCTGTAAATTCTATGAAAAATAAACTTTAAAATATTGAAGGTATAAATCTGCATAGGTAATATTTTTAGACTTAAACTCAAGAAAAAGGTTGAATTCTGTTTTTGTGATTTGAACTTGCAGAATATCAGCAAATTTATTATTTTCTTATTATTATTGAGATCAATGACAGCATATTAAGCAGAATGACTCAGACATTTTGTAATCATCCTTCCCAATCTGTAAATTTATATTATATAGCAATGACAGTTCATTATTTCAGTTAAATTTATCTTATGTGTGTTCTTATGACTACTTTATAATAGATTGCTTTTCTTAACACTTTTTTAAAAGTTTATCAAGTAAATTTACTATAGAAATAAGCAAAACATTTAAATTAATTTTTTGTTAGGATATCCAAGTTATTTTAGAACATTATTCTCAAAGATTTGGATGATCTTTTATCAAAATACAAACATTAATATACTTGATGTTTTTAAGCATTATTGTCAAGCTTTTGCAATAAAACGTTCAAAATAGTCTGTTCTTCATGTTGTTTTCAGTTATGCTATTGACTGCATGAGTAGCTGAATCAATGATGCATAAATTCATCAAGTCAAAAAAAAACTCATTCATCAAAATCAATTGAAAACTGCTGACTCTATGAATGTTACTCTCATGAGAAGAAAACACATATCAGATTAAGCTGACTTGCTATAACTTCTAGAAGAAAATTTAAGCAATTTTTCACTCACTTAATCCTGTGGTATTTTTTTAATTACTGTTTCACATAATTTTAATTTTTGTTGTATTTTTATGTAAATTTATTTTAAAATATAACCTCACATTTTGGATGCTTATATTTGGATGCACGGAGTAGTCAGAAATACTCTTCAGAGATGGTTTAGTCTGGGGGAAAAAAAAAGTTTGACCAAGCAGCATCATTACTTCCTCGAAAAAATTCACATTTTCAGTGAAACTTTTATAAAACTGTTTAAATTACTTTAGGGGCATGCTGTTGAAATAGCTATTACTAGAATTCAAGATATTTCATTGATCTTATAGAGAGTAAATAAAGAGGTTAATTTAATAATCCTATCTATGCCATAAAGCAAAACACGCCCAAAGTTTGTTGTCTAAACCTTGCATCAGGATTGTAGATAAGATTTTAGAAGGCAATGCTTCTATGTTGCTATGCTTAGAGTCACTCAAGCTATTCATTTGGTTTCTGGACTGGTCTAGAGATATAAGAACATCTTTATTCTTCCCTTGGCAGGGTCCTCTGGAAAACTAGCTTAAGTACAGACTTCTTTTAGGACTTTCCCTCATGGGCCCTCCATAGTGAACTAATTACTTTAACAACAGTTCAAGGTTCTAAAAATAATTCTTCCAAAATATAGGACACAAGACCTGCCAGTTGTTGTAAAGGCTAGACCTGTAAGAACTGGTATGACATTACTTCTATGGTACTCTGATAGTGGAGTACTGCCCAGCTCGTTTTGAATGGCAGGAGAAATAGAACCGAACTTTCGAAGAGACGAGTATCAAGAATATTTGGTTATCTTTATTCCGATAGTGAACGGAGTTTTAAACCCTTGTTCAAATGTTCTTGAAGTTCCCCTTTTATGTTTAATCAGGGAATTAAGAAATACTTCTTTTTCTCTTCTCATGACTTTTAAAAATTCATACATATATATGTATATATAGTCTCAGCAAATGTCAAAAGGAGATTTCATTTCAAATCCAATAGCTTGCAAACTCAGCAATTTTAGAAGAAAGTCAAGTTTGTCTAGAGCCTGCTTATGTTTCTAAATGACATATTGCATTGTTTCTGGATTAGCTGAGACCTAGGTTCACTATTTCAATTTAACTTAGCCACCCAGCTTTTATAGTAAATTCTTGAGAATGCATAGGGTTTTATGATTCCTTTTGAATTCCTCACCAGGTTTCTTTGTAAAATATGACAAAACTTGTCAAACTTGTGAACCCAAAACAGTTGGCTGAAGCTCAGCAGTTTTATGTTTAACTTGGAAGCTCACATGGGCTTGGCTGAACATGAAATGTCAAGCTTAATGCACTTGACTTAAAATGGTAAAGTTAAAGCAAATAAATCAATGCAAATTCAAGTAAGTTGGACACTGTGTATTACTATTAAAGTCAATAACAGTTAAAATCAAGACCATAAGGAAATGAGGAACCAGCTCTAGAAAAATTTGTAAAATCAATGAAGTTTGTCCTCAAACTATTTCTGAATGCTCTAAGCCTTGTTCTACTCTGATGCTGATTTGTTAAACAGTCATGCTTTCTCTCCTGTGGCTCTACAAGTCTCCTCACACTAACAATCTTTCCCTCAAATCTCTTCTGCTCTGTGAATACTCTGCATTTCTTTTCTATGTTGAAACTCACATGAGTGTTTTGTTTTGTTTTTGCCCCACTTAATTAATTGATTGACTTTTGGTTGCACTGAGTTTTCATTGCTGCTCATGGGCCTTCTCTAGTTGTGGAGAGCAGGGGCTACTGTTGGTTGCTTTGCTCATGCTTCTCATTGCAGTGACTTCTCTTGTTACAGAGCACAGAATCTAGACACATGTGCTTCAGTAGTTGTGGCTTGTTGGCTCTAGGGCACACAGGCTTCATTAGTTGCAGCACAGGGACTTCTTAGTTGTGCCTCATGGGCCCTAGAGCATAGGTTAAGAAGTCATGATTGGATTTAGTTGCTCTGCAGCATGTGGAATCTTCCCAGACCAGAAATTAAATCTGTGTCCCCTGCATTGGCAGGATTCCTATCCACTGCACCACCAGGGAAGCCCTACTTGAGTTTCTATTATGCCTATATATCTTATACACATAAATATACAAATACCATTAATTATATATATAATACTAACCTATGTGATACATCATATATAGTATATAATAATATATAACAACATAGTATATGTTAATAACATGTAACATATATTCTATATGTTATATAGCATATTTAATATATTGTATATACATTGAGCTTTAAACGAACTTTTTCACTCTCCACTTTCACTTTCATTAAGAGGCTTTTTAGTTCTTCTTCACTTTCTGCCATAAAGGTGGTGTCATCTGCATATCTGAGGTTATTGATATTTCTCCTGGCAATCTTGATTCCAGCTTGTGCTTCTTCCAGTCCAGCATTTCTCATGATGTACTCGGCACAGAAGTTAAATAAGCAGGGTAACAGTATACAGCTTTGACGTACTCCTTTTCCTATTTGGAACCAGTCTGTTGTTCCATGTCCAGTTCTAACTGTTGCATCCTGACCTGCATACAAATTTCTCAAGAGGCAGATCAGGTGGTCTGGTATTCCCATCTCTTTCAGAATTGTCCACAGTTTATTGTGATCCACACAGGCAAAGGCTTTGGCATAGTCAATAAAGCAGAAATAGATGCTTTTCTGGAACTCTCTTGCTTTTTCCATGATCCAGTGGATGTTGGCAATTTGATCTCTGGTTCCTCTGCCTTTTCTAAAACCAGCTTGAACAGCAGGAAGTTCATGGTTCACATATTGCTGAAGCCTAGCTTGGAGAATTTTGAGCATTACTTTACTAGCGTGTGAGATGAGTGCAATTGTGCAGTAGTTTGAGCTTTATTTGGCATTGCCTTTCTTTGGGATTGGAATGAAAACTGACCTTTTCCAGTCCTGTGGCCACAGGTGAGTTTTCCAAATTTGCTGGCATATTGATTGCAACACTTTCACAGCATCATCTTTCAGGATTTGGAATAGCTCAACTGGAATTCTATCACCTCCATTAGCTTTGTTCGTAGTAATGCTTTCTAAGGCCCACTTGACTTCACATTCCAGGATGTCTGGCTCTAGGTCAGTGATCACACCATTGTGATTATCTGGGTCGTGAAGATCTTTTTTGCAGAGTTCTTCTGTGTATTCTTGCCATCTCTTCTTAATATCTTCTGCTTCTGTTGGTCCATACCATTTCTGTCCTTTATCATGAAAGTGAAAGTGGAGAGTGAAAAAGTTGGCTTAAAGTTCAACATTCAGAAAATGAAGATCATGGCATCCTGTCCCATCACTGCTTGGGAAATAGATGGGGAAACAGTGGAAACAGTGTCAGACTTTATTTTTGGGGGCTCCAAAATCACTGCAGATGGTGACTGCAGCCATGACATTAAAAGACACTTACTCCTTGGAAGGAAAGTTATGACCAACCTAGATAGCATATTCAAAAGCAGAGACATTACTTTGCCAACAAAGGTCCATCTAGTCAAGGCTATGGTTTTTCCAGTGGTCATGTATGGATGTGAGAGTTGGACTGTGAAGAAGGCTGAGTGCCGAAAAATTGATGCTTTTGAACTGTGGTGTTGGAGAAGACTCTTGAGAGAGTCCCTTGGACTGCAAGGAGATCAAACCAGTCCATTCTGAAGGAGATCAGCCCTAGGATTTCTTTGGAGGGAATGATGCTAAAGCTGAAACACCAGTACTTTGGCCACCTCATGCGAAGAGTTGACTCATTGGAAAAGACTCTGATGCTGGGAGGGATTGGGGGCAAGAGGAGAAGGGGACGACAGAGGATGAGATGGCTGGATGGCATCACTGACTCGATGGACGTGAGTCTCAGTGGACTCCGGGAGTTGGTGATGGACAGGGAGGCCTGGCGTGCTGCAATTCATGGGGTTGCAAAGAGTCGGACACGACTGAGCGACTGATCTGATCTGATCTGATCTGATATGCATTGAGTGAGGTATGCTACTCTTACAGTATACTGTCTGATATACTAAGATTTTAATTTATGAAAAACAAAAATAAACATATTTACTGAAAGCAAAAATAACAGATTTTATACCAAGATATAAGATGAAAATAATAACATGGTTGTTCATCGGCCTCATAGTCAATTCCAAGAAAGAAACCATTTTAAGTTTTTAGATAAGCATATATTATAAATTAATAATAAGAAACATTTTACATATGTCTTGTTAAGGAAGAATGAAAGTATCTTAAGCATGAAAAATAGGGAATTGCATTTGTTTACAATTTCCATTTGAGTAGGTCCAAGGTAAACCTGTCACAAATTTGCACCTTTTGCATCATATGGCACATAAATGAATAGCTAAAGAGGTTGAAGATTAAAAAAAAAGACTAGCCAGCAAGTTTTCCAAAATAGGGAATTTTCAAGTAGGAAAAAAGCAAGGACTTTTGCCAATGCTCTATGTTTGTTTGTTTGTTTAATACACTTTGTTCTCTTGTCTTCATAACCTCTCAACTTTGTTTCCTCTGGAATTTCATCTTTGATTTAATTTATCTTTCTCAATGTAATTTTTTTTCTTTATAGCTGTGCTAAAAAGTAATGTGTGGATAGATATGATCACAATATTATACTTGCCTCTAACTCAACCCAGAAAATAAAAACTGAGAGAAAAAAATTTTTTTTCATGATTTGAAAAATACTTAATGAAACAGTTACTCTCGATAAATGATAAAAAAAAAAATCCCTAGTCTAGTCAAATTTTTCTGTTTTATGAAGTCTCAGTAAGTAAAGCAAAGAGTTTAGATTCATGCACAATATATCTTTGAACAAAATTATTTTACTTCTCTAACTCCTAGAAACAAATTATAAATCAGGAAATGTTACATCTGTCAAAGAATAGCTCAGCTTTCAATTGCATTTCACATTATCTATTCTGCATGTAATTAATCTAGATTAGAGAAGACCAGGGTGAGGATTAATATAAAATATAATTCAATCTTTCAAAAATACTACTAAAGTTACTATTCAGTTCAGTTCAGTTCAGTCGCTCAGTCGTGTTGGACTCTTTGCAACCCCATGAATCGCAGCATGCCAGGCCTCCCTGTCCATCACCAACTCCCGGAGTTCACTCAGACTCACGTCCATCGAGTCAGTGATGCCATCCAGCCATCTCATCCTCTGTCGTGCCCTTCTCCTCGTGCCCTCAGTCCCTCCCAGCATCAGAGTCTTTTCCAATGAGTCAACTCTTCGCATGAGGTGGCCAAAGTACTGGAGTTTCAGCTTTAGCATCATTCCCTCCAAAGAAATCCCAGGGCTGATCTCCTTCAGAATGGACTGGTTGGATCTCCTTGCAGTCCAAGGGACTCTCAAGAGTCTTCTCCAACACCACAGTTCAAAAGCATCAATTCTTTGGCGCTCAGCTTTCTTCACAATCCAACTCTCACATCCATACATGACCACTGGAAAAACCATAGCCTTGACTAGACGGACCTTTGTTGGCAAAGTAATGTCTCTGCTCTTGAATATGCTATCTAGGTTGGTCATAACTTTCCTTCCAAGGAGTAAGTGTCTTTTAATTTCATAGCTGCAGTCACCATCTGTAGTGATTTTGGAGCCCAGAAAAATAAAGTCTGACACTGTTTCCACTGTTTCCCCATCTATTTAACTCAATGTAGAGTTAATACTACATCAGGAGAAAGAAAGTAAAATATGACATTTCAAAACTACAGTGAAACATTTAGATAGGTCATATTGTTATTGTCATACTGCAGATTCTCTTAGGACTGATTGTTTTAATTTTCTGAAAACAAAAACAAACAAAAAATACCCAGAAATATAAGCATAATGGCACAGATTACACAGTAATGGAAAATTGATATTTTAGGTACACCCTGGTGTGACAGTGAGAATGATGTAGTCTAAAACCAAAGATAGATACAACCCTGCTTCTTATGTTATCCCTTCAAATACCCTATTTTTCTGCTTCCCATTTAGCCCACTCGGTTTCCATACATCATGGAGCTAAGTCAAATTCATCTTATCACTGTAGATACAATATCTTTATTAGACAGAAGTATAAAAATATAAAATTAACTATAGCTTGGTACAAGAAATCATTGTTTACTTTTTTATTTGATTGAATTTTTATATCTTGATCCATCTTTCCTTATACGACAAAAATTAACAGAACTGCTTTTCAGCCCATATATCACTCACATTAGTCTTTTTTTTTAATATCTTCTCTATTTATAGAAGTTCTATTGAAAGACATAAAGATTGAATTGCAAACACTTGTCATTGAAAGCCTTAAATATATAATATAATGTGACTGATAATTAAGGCATATATATAAAAGGTTGAGTTAGAGTATAATACAATTGCAGACCTTAACTCTCAATCAGGATGGACCCAGCACACCATCAAATTTTAAAACACAATGAAATTGTTTTATTTCATAAAATTATTGTGTATGTTTGAGTGTGCACATATTTATTGATGGAGAAATCATCATCTAACAAACTCCTTCTTATTCTCTAAATAATTATTATTCTAAATACTCTTTTCCTCCTAGTGATGTGCATACAATATTTACTAAGTTTAACTTATTGTTGACTATGTGCTTATATAAGATTATGTATAATACCTCTTCCACATCTTAGTAAATGTATAGTTATAGTATGTAATGTATACTATACATACATAACTGTAGTAATGTATAGTTAACCACCAGGTAACAACTGCAATGCATATATTAATATATATTATGCACACTTTGGCTTATCTTTATTGCTCTCTGCACATGAAAATTGAAAGAAATTACTTTACCAAGTGATCACTGATATATTGAAGGATTTATAAGTAAATTTGGTTTACTCCTAGGGGAGAGGCCCGGAAGGCAGTTTTCAAAGGACGGGAGAACAATAAGAAAAGGATGATTCTATATACCACTCTTGTTGTTGTTGTTGTTTAGTTGCTAAGTCATATCTCACTCTTTGTGACCCCATGGACTACAGCACCCCAGGCTTTCTGATACTTTACTATCTCCCAAAGTTTGCTCACACTAGTGTCCATTGAGTCAGTGATGCTCTTCACATCAGGTGGCCAAAATACTGGAGCTTCAGCATTTGTCATTCTAATGAATATTCAGGATTGAATTTCCTTTAGAATTGACTGGTTTAATATCCTTTCAGTCCCAGGGATTCTCAAGAGTCTTCTCCAGAACCACAACTGGAAAGCATCAATTCTTCAGCATGCAGTCTTCTTTCTGGTCCAACTCTGACATCTATACATGACTACTGGAAAAACCATAAGTTTGACTATACATACCCTTGTTGGCAAAGTGATGTCTCTGGTTTTAATGTGCTGTCTGGGTTTTTAATAGTTTTCCTTCCAAGGTAAATTGTCTTTTAATTTCATGGCTGCAGTCATCATCCACAGTGATTTTGGAGACTAAGGTGTTATCTGTCACTGTATCCATTTTTCACCCTTCTATTTGCCGTAAAGTGATGGAACCAGATGCCATGATCTCAGTTTTTTTAACGTTGAGTTTTAAGCAAGGTTTTTTACTCTCCTCTTTCACTAGCATATAGAGGCTCTTAGTTCCTCTTCACTTTCTCTCATTAGAGTGTTATCATCTGCATATCTGAGGTTGCTGATATTTCTCCCAGCAATCTTGATTCCAGTTTGCGACTCATCTAGCCCAGCATTTCACATTATCTATTCTGCATGTAAGTTAAATAAATAGGAAGACAATATACAGCTTTGACATACTTCTTTGCCAATTTTGAACCAGTCATTTGTTCTGTGTTTGGATCTGTTGCTTCTTGGCTTGTGTACAAGTCTTTTAGGAGACAGGTAAGGAGGTCTGATAGTCACATCTCTAAGAATTTTCCACAGTTTGTTATGATCCACACAGTCAAAACCTTTAGCATAGACAATAAAGCAGAAGTAGATGTTTTTCTGGAATTCCCTTCCTTTCTCCATGATCCAACAAATGTTGGCAATTTGATCTCTGGTTCCTTTGTCTTTTTGAAGCTCAGCTTGTATACCTGGAAGTTCTTAGTTCACGTACTGCTGAAACCTAGCTTGAATGATTTTGAACATTACCTTGCTAGCATGTGAAATAATCACAATTTCAGGGCAGTTTGAACATTATTTGGCATTCCTTGCTTTGGGATTGGAATGAAAATTGACATTTTCCTGTCCTGTGGCCAATACCAAGTTTTCTAAATTTCCTAGGTTTTAACAGCATCATCTTTTAGAATTTTAATTAGCTCACCTGGAATTCCATCACCTCCACTGGCTTGTTTGTAGTAATGCTTCCTAATGCTCACTTGACTTCAAACTCCATAATGTCTGGCTCTAAAACAGTGACCATACCATCATGGTCATCCAAGTCATTATCTTTTTTTGTATAGTTTTTCTTAATCTCTCTGTTTCTCTTAGATTCTTACCATTTCTGTCCTTTATTGTACCCATCCTTGCATTAAATGTTCTCTTGATATCTCCAATTTCTTGAAGAGACCTCTAGCCTTCCCCACTCTATTATTTTCCTCTTTTTCTTTACATTGTTCACTTAAGGACTTCTTTCTCCTCGCTCTTCTCTGGAATGCTGCATTCAGTTTGGTGTATATTTCCCTCTCTCCCTTTCCATTTGCTTCTCTTCTTTCCTCAGCTATTTGGAAAGCCTCTTCAAACAACCATTTTGCCTTCTTGTATTTCCTTTTCTTTGAGATGAATTTGGTCACTGCCTCTTATAGAGTGTTATGAACCACTGTCCATCATTCTTCAGGCAGGGTATCTACCACATTTAATTCCTTGAATCATGGATTAATGAGCCATAACCTTATCATGGTGAAAGGTCTTGCATAACTCAAAGAAGCTCTGAGCCATGTCATGCAGGGCCACCCAAGATGGACAGTTCATAGTGGAGAGCTTTGACCAAATGTGGTCCACTAGAGGAGGGAACGGCTTACCATTCCAGTATTCTTACCTCAGGAGCCCCATGAGCAGTATGAAAAGGTAAAAAGATATGACAATGGAAGCCCCTCCAGTTTGGGAGGTGTCTAATATGCACCTGGGGAAAAGCAGAGACATAACTCCAGAAAGAATGAAGAGGCTGGGTCAAAACTGAAGCTATACCCAGTTGTTGATGTGTCTGGTGGTGATAGTAAAGTCTGATGCTGTGAAGAACAATATTACATAGGAACCCGGAATGTTATATCAATGAATGAAGGTAACTTAGATCTGATCAAGGAGGAGATGGCAAGAGTGAACATCAGCATCTCAGAAATCAGTTAACTAAAATGAACAGGAATGGTCATTCAGATGACCATTATATCTACTACTGTGGGCAAGAATCCCTTGGAAGAAATGAAGTAGCCCTCATAGTCAATAAAAGGGCAAAATGTAGTACTCGGATACAATCTTAAAAACAACAGAATGATCTTGGTTCATTTCCAAGTATTGGCAAAGTATTCAGTATCACACTAATTCAAATTTATGGCCCAACCACTAATGCTGAAGAAACTGAAGTTGAACCATATTATGAAGACCTAGAAAACCTCCTAGAACTAACACCAAAAAAAAAAAAAAATTCTTTTTTATCACATCATATTACAATCCTCTCTTTTTATCACAGAGGATTGCAATTGCAAAGTAGGAAGTCAAGAGCTACCTAGAGTAATAGCCAAGTTTGGCCTTGGATTACAAAATGAAGCTGTGCATAGGTTAACAGAAAGAGAACATACTGGTGATAGCAAACCCCTTCTTCCAATAACACAAGCGATGACTCTACACATGGACATCACCAGATGGTCAATACCAAAATTAGATTGGTTATATTTTTTGGAGCTAAAGATGGAGAAGCTTTTTACACTCAGCAAAAACAAGACTGAGGCTCAGATCATGGGCTCCTTACTTCAAAATTCAGTCTTAAATTGAAGAAAGTAGGGAAAACCATTAGGCCATTCAGGTATGAAAGTGAAAGTCGCTCAGTAGTATCCAACTCTGCAACCACATAGACTATACAGCCCATGGAATTCTCCAGCCCTCCTGGAGTAGGTAGCTTTTCCCTTCTCCAAGGGATCTTCCCAACTCAGAGATCAAACCCAGATCTTCCACATTTCAGGCAAATTGTTTACCAGCTGAGCCACAAAGGAAGCCCATTCAGGTCTGAGCTAATCAAATTGCAAATTTAAGATGGCATCCGGTCCCATCACTTCATGGCAAATAAATGGGGAAACAGTGGAAACAGTGTCAGACTTTATTTTTCTGGGCTCCAAAATCACTGCAGATGGTGATTCCAGCCATGATTAAAAGATGCTTACTCCTTGGAAGGAAAGTTATGACCAACCTAGACAACATATTAAAAAACAGAGACATTACTTTTTCAACAAAGGTCTGTCTAGTCAAGGCTATGGTTTTCCCAGTGGTCATGTATGGATGTGAGAGTTGGACTATAAAGAAAGCTGAGCACCAAAGAATTGATGCTTTTGAACTGTGGTGTTGGAGAAGACTCTTGAGAGTCCCTTGGACTGCAAGGAGATCCAACCAGTCCATCCTAAAGGAGATCAGTCCTGGGTGTTCATTGGAAGGACTGATGTTGAAGCTGAAACTCCGGTACTTTGGCCACCTGATGTGAAGAGCTGGCTCATTTGAAAAGACCCTGATGTTGGGATAGATTAAGGGCAGGAGGAGAAGGGGAAGACAGAGGCTGAGATGGTTGGATGGCATCACTGACTTGATGGACATGGGTTTGGGTGGACTCCAGGAGTTGGTTATGGACAGGGAGGCCTGGCGTGCTGCAGTTCATTGGGTGGCAAAGAGTCGGACATGACTGAGCTACTGAACTGATGTCATTGCTTCAAAGGGGCACTTTGTTTCTATTTACTGCCTGTTAGTACAGACTGCGGAGAAGGCAATGGCAACCCCCTCCAGTACTCTTGCCTGGAAAATCCCATGGATGGAGGAGCCTGGTGGGCTGCCGTCTATGGGGTCACACAGAGTCGGACATGAATGAAGCGACTTAGCAGCAGCAGCAGCAGCAGTACAGACTGTGCTTTTGAGCAAGGTTGAAGAATTCCCTTCACTACTAAACAGACAACCCTAGGTTTTAGAAAGTTTAGAGGAAAGTATTTGTTCTAATGATGGGGAATTTTTAAAAAATCCTATGTCCCTTGAATTTTTGTCTACCTAGACTCTATAATTCCATACTCCTTTTATACCTAAGGGCCCAAGAGGGAGAAAAATTACAGATATAGTCTCAGGACTGAGCTCAGGATTCTGGGATTTTGAATTTACTATAATAACCAAGAATTTGGAATGACTAACTCCTGTTCAGCTTTTTTCCCCTATGTCTTCCACCCTCTGTTGCTCAGCCTTTTTGCATTAAATTAGTCATTATCCATCAGCACTTTCCCTAGTCTGGATTATGTGATGCAGAATATTCATTCTGCTATTATCATCTTCAGGAACAAACATGAATATAGTATTTCCTTCCCAAGGGATCCATAAAACATTGCTTCCATTATTATCTCTGTGTGGGCATTTGGATGTGAGGTATGCCGTTTTCTCTCTTTTATTCACAAGCACATTTCAAAATGCCGATCAAAATCACTAAGAAACCGCTCCTATTTGGGGTGAAAATGATGGTCCCTGAAAGTACTTCAAATTTTTGGTCATGCTTCTCAATGTCACATTTATATTTGTATTTAATCAGGATAACAATTGGTAGATCCAGTCTTGTTAGCAATTGAATTTAGGGTTTGTTCTGAAATACATCAGAAAATACATTTTAAAAACTACATTAAGTAATTGTTTTACATGTGATATGCCCCGATTACCTTATTTAAAATAGTTTTTTTTTAATGTTTCAAATGGAAGTAGATTTTTCTGTTTGTTCCCATATTTTAAATTATTTAAGATAAGACCTTGGTACATTAGTTACTAATAAAGAAAGCATTTCTTTTCCTTTACCAAAAATAATTTCCAATTATTTAAGATACAAGAATGGAATTAGAATTACAAGTGCATCTGAGATCCAATATCTTTTACAGGAAGAAACAGAATTGCAAGTCTGAATGCCTAATTTTAACCAAAGCAAACAAACTCTTCCTGATATTTTAAGTTACAGCCTTGGGAAAGTGCTGGACTTTCATAGCTGTGTTTTTCTCTTGGACAGAGAGAGCTTAAACCACACCTATTACTAAAGTGTCAGGCACTGAACCAGCTCTCACTCAGTTAAAACTAGTTCCTTAACTCCCTTCCATCTCCTTCTACACACCTTGGTGTAATTGTGAAGATCTAATGTTAATTATATTCAGACAAGAGTGTTTTATACTATCAATGAAAGTGAAAGTCGCTCAGTCATCTCTGATTCTTTGTGATCCCATGGATGTTCATGGAATTCTCTAGGCCAGAATACTGCAGTGGGCAGTCTTTCCCTTCTCCAGGGGATCTTCCCAACCCAGCAATCAAACCAAGGTGTCCCGCTTTGCAGGCAGACTCTTTACCAGCTGAGACACAAGGGAAGACCAAGAATACTGGAGTTGGTAGCCTATTCCTTTTCCGGTGGATTTTCCCCACCCAGAAATCGAGCTGGAGTCTCCTGCATTGCAGGTGGATTCTTTACCAACTGAGCTATTAGGAAAGCCCTTTATACTATCAGGTGCTATACAAATAAAAGAAGTTTCCATTCAAGGTTTTACATTAAATAGCTATTATATCCATTAGAAAAACAGAATTAATTTTCAATTTACTAGCATGGATTTTAAAAGTATTGCATAACTTTTATTAAATTAAAAACAAACAGCCTTTCTACTACAGAAGACACTTTTCCATTAGCCTTCACCATTCATTATACATTTGAATGAATTTAATATCTGTAGATATCTGTTTACATTTGGATACTTAATCTTAAATGACTGAATCAAAATTGTTCATGAGAAGTTCTAAATACATAATTGTTTATAGGTAAACTGTGGAAAATTCTGAAAGAGATGGGAATACTAGACCACCTGATCTGCCTCCTGAGAAATGTGTATGCAGGTCAAGAAGCAACAGTTAGAACTGGACACTGAAAGGTTGTTGCTGAACCACAAAAGACACTGGGATTCTTGGCCTCTGGAGGAGAAGAATTCAATCCAGGGCCAGAGACCAGGCTTGATCACTCAGAGCTTTTGTGTAATAAAGTTTTATTCAAGTATAAAAGAGATAGAGAAAGCTTCAGACATAGACATCAGAAGGGCAGAAAGAATACCCGCCTGCTAGTCTTTAGCTGGATGTTATATAATTACTAGCAGTCTGTTAATGAAAGAAAGGAATGTCTCAAAACTCAGAGAATGGCACCAGGTCCTTAACCCACAAGGTGCATTTTGAGATAATCTTTGCACCAGGCGAATCATCCCAGGCCATAAAATGATTGACTTGAATCTTGTATAAAGGCAGATTACCATACAAATAGTTTTGTTTACATGGATTAGGAGAACAATGTATGAGAGTAACATACTGGATTGTCAAATCAGTTCTGAGCCTTTAGGCGGAACAGACTTGAAGACAGAGTCTGGGGTAAATGTGTAAGTACATTAACATATCTTAAGACAACCATTTCTATAAGAAAAATGCATTGGTTAGCTCAATATTTGAGAAAAGTTAAGTTCAGGTGGAAAGAGTTGTCATTATGGCAACACTGTATTTTAAGAGAAACCTCTTTGTAAATTTATATGGAGAGGGGGGAAAATATATCACTAGTTTGTTTCTTCCTGCCACTTAAGAGTGAGATTTAAAAAGTCTGACACTTGCAATCTATTTCCTCCATTTGGAGAGCCCTGGACTTCCTGCCTTTTATCATCTTAACATGGAACTAAAGACTGATTCTAAATTGGAAAAGGAGTATATTAAGCTGTATGTTGTCAACCTGCTTATTTAACTTATATGCAGAGTACATCATGAGAAATGCTGGACTAGATAAAGCACAAGCTGGAATCAAGATTACCAGGAGAAATATCAATAACCTCAGATATGCAGATGACACCATCCTTATGGCAGAAATCAAAGAACTAAAGAGCCTCTTGATGAAAGTGAAAGAAGAGAGTGAAAAAGTTGGCTTAAAACTCAACATTGAGAAAATGAAGATCTGGTCCCTTCACTTCATGGCAGATAGATGGGGAAGGGGACTCCAAAATCACTGCAGATGGTGACTGTAGCTACGAAATTAAAAGACACTTACTCCTTGGAAGAAAAGTTATGACCAACCTAGACAGCATATTAAAAAACAGAGACATTACTTTGCCAACAAAGGTCCATCTAATCAAAGCTTTGGTTTTTCTGGTAGTCATGTATGGATGTGAAAGTTAAAAGAATTATCCTCCAATCAAAAATAAAATAAAAATTTTAAAAAGCACAAAATGTATGTATTACATGAATTTCAAATGTGTCTTTAATATCCCATTTTAGAGGTCATTTTGAGGCATCCTGAGAAGGCAATGGCAACCCACTCCAGTACTCTTGGCTGGAAAATCCCATGGGCGGAGGATCCTGGTAGGCTGCAGTCCATGAGGTCGCTACGAGTCGGACACCACTGAGAGACTTCACTTTCACTTTTTACTTTCATGCACTGGAGAAGGAAATGGCAACACACTCCAGTGTTCTTGCCTGGAGAATCCCAAGGACAGCGGGGCCTGGTGGGCTGCCATCTATGGGGTCGCACAGAGTCGGACACGACTGAAGCGACCTAGCAGTAGCAGCAGCAAATAAATACACAGGACTGTAAAGAAAGTTGAACACCAAAGAATTGATGCTTTTGAACTGTGGTGTTGGAGAAGACGCTTGAGAGTCCCTTAGACAGCAAGGAGATCCAACCAGTCCATCCTAAAGGAAATCAGTCCTGAATGTTCATTGGAAGGACTAATGTTGAAGCTGAAATTCCAATGCTTTGGCCACCTGATGTGAAAAACTGACTCATTTGAAAAGACCCTGATGTTGGGAAAGATTGAAGGCGGGAGGAGAAGGGGACAACAGAGGATGAGACGTTTCGATGGCATCACCGGCTTAATGGGCATGAGTTGGAGTAAACTCCAGGAGTTGATGATGGACAGGGAGGCCTGGCGTGCTGCAGTCCATGGCGTCACAAAGAGTAGGACACAACAGCGACCGAACTAAACTGAACTGAAACTCACTATACCTAGAAATGGTATGATTCACTAAAGTCATTTTGTACATAAGGAAGCTCTAGAATTATCAAACAGTAGAATGGCGTTCTACTTTCAGAATAAAGCTATCAAGGGAATGTTTGTTAAGATTTACAGCTAGGGATCAGCTGGTTTGGGTCCAGAACCCAAACTGTTGGCAATGAGCACAGTGCTTTTTCTCTCTTCCACTACTTCACAGACGACACAGCCAAATAAAGTCATAAAATATTTTGAAAATCAAAACAAAATAAAAATGTCAAATAAAATAACATATTTGCTGTGTATTTCATTAACCTGAATTCATAACCCTATAATTCATATGTTATACGTGTTCACTTGCTGCTGCTAAGTCGCTTCAGTCATGTCCAACTCTGTGCGACCCCATAGATGGCAACCCACCAGGCTCCCCCGTCCCTCAGATTCTCCAGGCAAGAACACTGGAGTGGGTTGCCATTCCCTCTTCAATGCATGAAAGTGAAAAGTGAAAGTGAAGTTGCTCAGTCGTGCCCGACTCCATGCGACCCCATAGACTGCAGCCTACCAGGCTCCTCTGTCCATGGGATTTTCCAGGGAAGAGTACTGGAGTGGGGTGCCACTGCCTTCTCTGATGTATTCACTTAGGATGCCTCAAAATGACCTCTAAAATGGGATATTAAAGACACATTTGAAATTCATGTAATACATACATTTTGTGCTTTTTTAATATTTTATTTTATTTTTGATTGGAGGATAATTCTTTTACAATATTGTGATGTTTTCTTCCATACATCAATATGAATCAACCATAGGTATATGTATGTTTCCTCAAAATATCTAGCCTACTTGGGGTTGAGAATTATTTAGATGTATAGCAAGATATAAATATCATGCAAATGATAATTACTTAGAAAGACTTATGTGTAGAACAGTAGTAAATTATTGTATGAAAGTTTATGCTAAAGAGCTGAACTGTGAAGAACTGTTCACAGAACTGAAGCCTCCTCAGATATCCACTTTTTCTTCTTGCATTTCTTTTTTAGGGGGATGCTTTTGGTCATTGCCTTCTGTAGAATGTTTCAAACTTCTATCCATAGTTTTTCAGGCACTCTGTCTACCAGGCTACTTTTTGTTGTTCAGTTGTTGTTCAGTCATGTCCAACTCTTAGCCACACCATGGACTACAGCATGCCAGGATTCCCTGTCCTTCACCATCTCCTGGAACCTGCTCAAACTCGTATCCATTGAGTTGGTGATGCCATCCAACCATCTTGTCCTCTGTTAGCCCCTTTTCCTCCTTTCTTCAATCTTTCCCAGCATCAGAGTCTTTACCAATGAGTTGGCTCTTCACATCAGGTGTCCCAAGTATTGGAGCTTCAGCCTCAGCATCAGTCTTTCCAGTAAATATACAGGGTTGATTTCCTTTAGGATTGACTGGTTTGATCTCCTTGAAGTTCAAGTGTCTCTCAAGAGTCTTCTCCAAAAGCACAGTTCAAAGCATCAATTCTTTGGCGCTCACGTTTCTTTAAGGTCCAGCTCTCACATCCATACATGGACTACTGGAAAAAGGATAGCTTTGATTATATGGACCTTTATGAAGAATACAGCTATATTTCATTCTGTGAAATGAGAAGCACATTTTCAGGTACTTTCTTATTAAAATGACAATTATTTGAAATATTGTTGAAAATGAAGTAGTGATTATTTCTATTATGAATGAACAGTCCACAAAGGGTGTTCCTGATGATGCTTCCCACTGCCCATTTGGTCATCAATGCGGGATTCAAACAGGATCCTCTCTGGTGTACAGAAGACCACTATACTAACATCTGTCAGCCAACACATGTATCATATTTTCTTTCTTATGTTGCTCAAGGTTCATTTGTTTTTGAAAGTCACATCACAGCCATCATAGAATTATTATGCCTAAGTATATTACAGAGGGCACATGGGAAAATTATCACAGGAAGACTTGAGGGATAAGATGAAATATTTTAAGCAGAGTTGGAAATAAGAGTTCAGGCAGAAAGGGCAACATGAGACATTTTAAGAACCGGAGAAGAACATGACTATCTTAAAATGGCAAGTAAGGCTGTATTCTTATTACTTATATGACAGGAGGAAGCTAGAAGTTAAGTAGTTTGTCCACTGTTTCACAGATAGTAATTTGACGTGTTCAGGCTTAAGTTTGTTTTCTATAATACCTTGTCTATTCTGTTTGAACCACTTCACTCTCTAAGTTGTGCTATTGAAAGTTGCATCAAATCATTTGAGTGTAATACTAAGGAGATTCATTAGGCATGTTTCATTGACCTTTTAAATGAAGGCTTATTTTACAAAATTTTAAAGGCAAAATCTGTCCTTTCTTTAGTTTCTCCAATTGTTTTATTTGTTTGAGTGGTAGTGGAGAAATATTTACCTATTTATTTCTTTATTTAATTAGGTAAAACATATAATGTGAAAACTATCCTCTTAACGTTTGTACATGTACTTTACGGTATTATAAATTATATACACATATTGCACAGCAGAACTCTAAAAACATTTCAGGTCACATAACTGCAAATGTATGCCCATGAAGCATCATTTCCCTATTTCCCTTTCTCTCCAGCCCCTGGCAAACTGTCATTTGCTTTCTACTATTTCTATTAGTTTGTCTAGTTTAGATATCCCAAAATAACTGGAATCATGCATTATTTGTTCTTCTGTGATTGGATTATTTCTTTTTTTCTCTTTTTTTTTTATTTTATTTTTTAACTTTACAATATTGTATTGGTTTTGCCATACATCAACATGGATCGGCCACAAGTATACATATGTTCCCCATCCTGACCCCTCCTCCCTCCTCCTTCCCTGTACCATCCCTCTGGGACATCCCAGTGCACCAGCCCCAAGCATCCAGTATCGTGCATCGAACCTGGACTGGCAACTCGTTTCATATATGATAGTATACATGTTTCAATGCCATTCTCCCAAATCATCCCACCCTCTCCCTCTCCCACAGAGTCCAAAAGACTGTTTTATACATCAGTGTCTCTTTTGCTGTCTCGTATACAGGGTTATTATTACCATCTTTCTAAATTTCATATATATGCATTAGTATACTGTACTGGGGATTATTTCTTTATCATGTTCTCAAATTTCATCAACGTTTTAGTACCTGACAAGATTTTCTTCTTAATAATGCTGAATAATACTCTGTTGTATGTCTGTATCTCATTTTCTTTATTTACTAATCTGCTGATGGGCATTTAGTTTGTTTCAACATTTTCACTAATGTGAAGAATTTAAAAATGAGCATGAAAGTGCAAATACCTTTTGATATCCTGTTTTATTTATTTATGTATTTGTTTATTATTAGTGTAGCATGATTGTTTACAAAGTTGTATTAATTTCTGCTGTACAACAAAATGAATCAACTATATATATACATATATTCCCTGCTCCTTGGAACTTTGTCCCAGCAAACCACCCATCCCATCCTTCTAGGTCATCACAGAACACCAAGCTGAACTGCTAGTGCTATACAGCAGGTGTCCACTAAATTCATCAAGACTGTATATTGTCACCCTGCTTATTTAACTTATATGCTGCATACATCATGAGAAATGCCAGGCTGGATGAAGCACAAGCTGGAATCAAGATTGCCAGGAGAAATATTAATAAACTCAGATATGCAGATGGCACCATCTTTATGGCACAAAGTGGAAAAAAACTAAAGAGCCTCTTGATTAAGGTGAAAGAGGAGAGTGAAAAAGATGGCTCAAAACTCGACATTCAAAAAGCAAAGATCATGACATCTGGTCCCAACAGTTCATGGCAAATAGATGGGGAAACAATGGAAATACTGACAGATTTTATTTTCTTGAGCTCCAAAATCACTGCAGATGGTAACAGCAGCCATGAAATTAAAAGATGCTTGTTCCTTGGGGAAAAAAAAAAAAAACTATGACAAATCTAGATAGCATATTAAAAAGCAGAGACATTATTTTGCAACAAAGGTTCATATACTCAAAGCTATAGTTTTTCCAGTAGTCATGTATTGATGTGAGAGTTGGGCCATAAAGAAAGCTGAGCACTGTAGAATGGATGCTTTTGAACTGTGGTGTTGGAGAAGACTCTTGAGAGACGCTTGGACTTCAAGGAGATCACACCAGTCAATCCTAAAGAAATATTCCTGAATATTCATTCCTTGAATATTCATTGGAGAGACAGATGCTGAGGCTGAAGCCCCAGTACTTTGGCCATCTGATGTGAAAAACCAACTCATTGGACAAGATCCTGATACTGGGAAAGACTGAAGGCAGGAGGAGAAGAGAATAACAGAGGACAAGATGGTTGGATGGCATCACCAACTCAATGGATATGAGTTTGAGCTGGCTCCAGGAGATGGTAAAGAACAGGGAAGCCTGGCATGCCGTAATCCATGGAGTTGCTAAGAGTTCAACATGACTGAGCAATTGAACAACAACAATTAGTCTGGTAGACAGAGTGCCTGAAAATCTATGGACAGAAGTTTGAAACATTGTCCAGAAGGCTGTGGCCAAAACCATCCCAAAGAAAAAGAAATGTGAGAAGACAAAGTGGATGTCTGAAGAGACACAAATAGCTGCAGAAAGAAGAGAAGCAAAAGGAAAGGGAGAGAGGGAAAAAATATACCCAACTGAATGCAGAGTTCCAGAGAATAGCAAGAAGAGATAAGATGGCCTTCTTAAAAGAACAATGCAAAGAAACAAAGAGAATAGTATAATGGGAAAGACTAGAGATCTCTTCAAGAAAATTGGAGATATAAAGGGAATATTTCATGCAACAATGGGCATGGTAAAAGACAGAAATGGTAAGGGCCTAACAGAAGCAGAAAATATTAAAAATAAAGGAAAAGAATACCCAGAAGAACTATACAAGAAAGATCTTAATGACCTGAATAACCACGATGTTATGGTCACTCACCTAGGGCCAGACATCCTGGAGTGTGAACTCAAGTGGGATTTAGGAAACATTCAGTTCAGTTCAGTCGCTCATTCATGTCCGACTCTTTGCTACCCTATAAATCGCAGCACACCAGGCCTCCTTGTCCATCACCAACTCCCAGAGTTTACTCAAACTCATGTCCATCAAGTCAGTGATGCCATCCAGCCACCTCATCCTCTGTTGCCCCCTTCTCCTCCTGCCACCAATCCCTCCCAGCATCAGGGTCTTTTCCAATGAGTCAACTCTTCCCATGAGGTGGCCAAAGTATTGGAGTTTCAGCTTCACCAGCAGTCCTTCCAATGAACACCCAGGACTGATCTCCTTTAGGGTGGACTGGTTGGATCTCCTTGCAGTCCAAGGGACTCTCAAGAGTCTTCTCCAACACCACAGTTCAAAAGCATCAATTCTTCAGCTCTTAGCTTTCTTCACAGTCCAACTCTCACATCCATACATGACCACTGGGAAAACCATAGCCTTGACTAGACAGACCTTTGTTGGCAAAGTAATGTCTCTGCTTTTGAATATGCTATCTACTTTGGTCATAACTTTTCTTCCAAGGAGTAAGCGTCTTTTAATTTCATGGCTGCAATCACCATCTGCAGAGATTTTGGAGCCCCAAAAAATAAAGTCTGACACTGTTTCCACTGTTTCCCCATATATTTCCCATGAACTGATGGGACCGGATGCCATGATCTTCATTTTCTGAATGTTGAGCTTTAAGCCAACTTTTTCACTCTCCTCTTTCACTTTCATCAAGAGGCTTTGCCAGGAACAAATGTAGTGGAAATGATGGAATTCCAGCTGAGCTTTTTAAAACTCTAAAAGAGGTTGCTCTTAAAGTGCTGCACTCAATATGCTAGCAAATTTGGACTAGTCAGTAGTGGCCACAGGATTGGAAAAGGTCAGTTTTCATGCAAATCCCAAAGAAGGGCAATGTCAAAGAGTTTTCAAACTACTGTATGCTCACACTCATTTCACATGCTATCAAAACTATTCTCAAAAATCTACAAGCTAGATTTTAGCAGTATGTGAACTACTACTTCCAGATGTACACACTAATTTTCAGAGTCAGAGGAAACAGAGATCAAATTGCCAACACTTGTTAGATCGTGGAAAAGACAAGGGAATACCAGAAAAACATGTATTTTTGCTTCTTTGACTATACTGAAGCCTTTGACTGTGTTTATCATAACAAACTGTGGAAAATTCTTAAAAAGATGGGTGTATCAGATCATATCTGCCTCTTGATAAACCTGTATGCAAGTCAAGAAACAATAGTTAGAACCATACATGTAACAACTGAATGGTTCAAAATTAGGAAAGGAGTACAAGGCTGCATATTGTCATCCAGCTTATTTAACTTACATGCAGAGTACATTATGTGAAGCAGTGCATGAATCACAAGCTGGTATCAAGAATGCCAAGAGAAATATGAATAATCTCAGAAATGCAGTTGTTGGCAGAAAATGAAGAGAAACTAAAGAGTCTCTTTATGGGGGTGAAAGAGGAGAATTAAAAAGCTGGCTTGCAGCTCAACATTAAAAAAAAAAGAAAAAAAATGAAGATCATGGCATCCAGTCCCATCACTTTAATGACAAAGAGAAGGAGAATAAATAGAAGCAGCAACAGATTTTATTTTCTTGAACTCCAAAATCACTGTGGACAGTGACTGCAGCCATGAAATAAAAGCCACTTGGTCCCTGGGAAAGAAAGTCATGACAAACTTAGACTGCATATTAAAAAGTAGAGACATCACCTTTATAACAAAAGTTTACATAGTCAAGGCTATAGTTTTTCCAGCAGTCATGTACAGATGTGAGATTTGTATTATAAAGAAGGCTAAGCACCAAAGAATTGATGCCTTCAAATTACGGTGCTAGAGAAGACTCTTGAAAATTCTTTGGGCTTCAGGAGATCAAACCAATCAATCCTAAAGGAAATTAATGCTGTATATTCATTGTAAGGACTATTATTTATACTGAAATTCCAGTACTTTGGCTGTCTGCTACAAAGAACCAACTCACTGGAAAAGTTCCTCATGCTGTGAAAACTTTAAGGCAAATGAGTAGGAGGTGGCAGTGGATGAGATGGTTAGAAAGCATCACTCACTCAATGGACATGAACTTGGACAAACTCTGGGAGATAGTGAAGGGCAGAGAAGCCTAGCATGCTGCAGTACTTGATCGCAGAGTCGATCATGACTTAGCAACTGAAGATCAGCAATAATACGTAGAAATGCTTTGTAAGAAAAAAAGAAATTTGCTTTTTCATAATAGCAAAGAGTTGAATCAGAACTACATAATAAAATGTATACAAAATGTATTAAGCATTACAAGATGCACTTTTTATGAGTATAGATTAATAGTATGCTTACATAATGATAATAATCCAGTTCTACTTGGTAACATGTTGTTCAGATTTGTGGTCATTTCTGTGCTCATTCATCAAATTAGTTCATGTTTGTTTGTGTTAGGGCCTATATTAAATTAAATTAATATAAATTAATTATATAAATATATATAATTATATAAAGTATATAAATAAATATAAATTAAACTACCAATTAATTACCACCTACTCAATCACATTGAATATGTGGCAGACTGAAATCATCATTTAACACAAGGAAATATAGTGAATAGATTCCTTGAGTTCTGATTATTTACATAATCTAGAAATTTGATGAGCTAATAATTTTATTTATTATGTGATATTTGTACATATTGCTCTAATAAAAATCTTCTTAGTAATAAGAGTAGAATTTCTACTTTTACTAGAAATCAATCACAAATCAAATGGCATTAGATGTAGCTTCCAAAATCTGTTTCAAAAAGAAATAATTTTATGTGTTGAAGAGATAAAGAAATCAAGTCTCAATAGTTCAATGTCTATTGTGATAATTTCCAGATGATTTTAACACCGATATACTGACCTATTTTAACAAAATGGAGCCAGATAATTGAGACAATAACGAATAGAATGTCTCAGTTATTCCTATAATTGCTTCACCATTCACTCTACTACCCAGACCTCATTTTACAAAGGATAGGCTGGGAATAGAGTATTTTTTCTTTCAATATTACTTTTTCTATTTAGCATTTCTAATGTTTTAACCACTTCTAAAGTTTGTTTATTAAAATTAAGAGAACATAAAAAATGACAAGTATTCATAAAGGTATTAAGGGAATAATGTTGCTATTTCCATTGTTTTTGTTTCTACTAAATGAAATCACTGAGTGTCCTTCCAAAAAATTCTTTTTATCTACAAATGCTAGAGGGATTTATTAATGAAAACAAAGGGATATTAAAGCCCTAAAGTGTAACAGCAGAAAAAATGTTCCTATAATTCTTTCCAAAGAAATATTTGGTTGAAACAACTGATGAAAATATTTAAAAGCAAATATGAGCACAACATATTTAAGACCAAAATCCTCACTAATATGCAAATATCACATTGATGAAACTGATGGAATATAGCCAAGATAGTAGATTCATAACTCATTTAAATGAATTAATATCATATCAAATTTGCATTAGATTTGTCTTGGATATATTGTGCCAAATGATGAATTATTGAATTTTTAATCTTTGAATATACTTCTTCATTCCTGTCTAGGTATAAGCTTTAGAATTTCCTTAAGTGAGAGATTATCTAAAACATTAAATTTAGAGTTTACATTTTAGCTTAAGGTATGAGGTTATAGTTCAATTTGCCTGTTTACTTTGACTATCTTCCCAATAACAATATTATCAGATAATTAGATCATGCAACAGTCTGTAACTGTCGTTTAGTTCAGAACTGACCAAACTTTTTCTGTAAAAGACCAGATAGTAAATATTTTAGGCTTTAAGGGTTATATTTTCTCTGTCTTTTGCTCTTACAAAGGCAGCTGTAGACAATGCTTAAACAAGTGAGCGTGGAAATGTTCCAATAAAACTTCATTTACAAACATTGTAGTTCAAATTTTGTGTGAATTTCTATGTAACTCGGTGGGTAAAGCAACTATCTGCAGTGTAGGGGATGGAGGCGTTGCAGGTTCAATCTCTGGGTTAGGAAGATCCCCTGGAGGAGGACATGGCAATCCACTCCAGTATTCTTTTTTTTTTTTTTTAATTGAAGGATAATTGCTTTACAGAATTTTACTGTTTTCTGTCAAACCTCAATATGAATCAGACATAGGCATAAATATACCCCCTCCCTTTTGAAACTCCCTCCCATCTCACTCCCCATCCCACTCCTCTATGTTGATACAGACCCCCTGTTTGAGTTTCCTGAGCCATACAGCAAATTCCTGTTGGCTATCTATTTTACATAAGGTAATTTAAGTTTCCATGTTACTCTTTTCACAAATTTCACCCTCTCCTCCCCTTTCCCCATGACCATAAGTCTATTCTCTATGTCTGTTTCTCCATTGTTGCTCTATAAATTCTTCAGTACCATTTTTATAGATTCCATATATATGTGTTAGAATACAGTATTTATCTTTCTCTTTATGACTCACTTCACTCTGTATAATAGGTTCTAGGTTCATCCACCTCATTATAACTGATTCAAATGTGTTCCTTTTTATGGCTGAGTAATATTCCATTGTGTATATATAACACAACTTCTTTATCCATTCATCTGTCAGCGGACATCTAGGTTGCTTCCATGTTCTAGCTATTGTAAATAGTGCTGCAATGAACACTGGGATACATGTGTTTCATTCAGTTGTGGTTTCCTCAGGGTATATACCTAGGAGCCCTCCAGTGTTCTTAACTGGAGAAGCCCATGGACAGAGGAGCCTGGCAGGCTACATATGGTCACCAAGAGTTGGATAACTCTTAAGCGACTGAGCACGCAGAATCCAAATGATTATCTTTTTTCAAAAAATAAAATAAAACATTTCAAACCCATTCTTAACTCATGGAAGACATAAAAACAGGCAGAAGGCTGAATTTGGCTTTCAGACCATATTTTGCTAGTCACTGATAAATAAAACCTTAGTTAGCTACTTTTAAGAACAGCGCTCAAACATCTTCATCATGGGCTTAATCACATTGCAACACATACTTTTCTAGCCTAAAGGGAAAATTCCAAGAATTTTTTCTAACTTAACTTATGTGGTTATAAGATCACATTTTATTTTTTTGGTTTTTGTTTCTTTTGCTTTTTATACTGGTGTTAACATGACTGGCTGTAATGCAGGTCTGGAGCACCATCTAGAGATGAAAAGTTAAAATTGACATTAAAAAAATAAAGACTAAGAATCAGTGTAGCTGAAGGATGACTTTGCAATTTACAATTAGTGTGCAAATTATATTTTCAAATGATCAGCTCTAAGAAAGTCACACACTTTCCTAATTGAAAGCAAATACTGTTTAATGTTGATTCTCTGTGTGACTTTTCCAAAAATACATTGATTTGAACTGGTTCAGACTATAATTTGCATTCCATGAAAATAATTTTTAATGACTAGATTACTGTGTGTTTAATTATATACACAAAAACCTCTAATGTTGAGTAGATATGTTAAAAAAAATCTCCTAAATACCATACATATAAATGTAAAAGTACAGAGTAATCAAAATTAGCATGAACAATCTCTTCCCTTAGAGCTTAAACCAGTTTATTCATTATTCCCAATATACATTTTTCTTTCTTTTTTACATAAAACTAGAAATATTTTCTATGTTTATGACTGCAAGCACACTTCTGTCTCTCAGTTTGTGGTAGATGATAAAAGGGTTGCAATCAGTCTATGGAGCTGAGTGCAATTTTCTTATTACATATGTATCTTGATCCACAATGATTTAGTAATAGAGCTACAGTTCTATTGATTTATGTGAAAGTTAAGGAGCCAAGACTATTTTCTTAATTAAGTAGCTAATTAATAAAATGAATATTGCTATTTTAAAATAACATTTACAATGTATCAGACTATAGTGAGCCAAGAGCCCTTTCTAACTTTGACATTTCAATTTCATCATTTTTTGGAAAAACTATCCTGTGTCCCATAAAATTATTAGGCTAATAATAACTAATTTTTAAGAACATAGGTGACAGCATGAACACACCCTTTTTCTACAGTTATATTCTACAAGTGTGTGCTATTTTGTCTTAGTTATTGTCTTTAAAATTTTTTATATTATATCATTTATTCTCCAACTAACCTCAAGAAAATCTACAAGTTAGAAAGTAGTGTTCTATCTCACACATGTGAAAATACTTTATTGAAGCTATTTAAATAACAGAAATTGTATGGACCTAATGGAAGCAAAAGATATTAAGAAGACGTGGAAAGAATACACAGAAAAACTATACAAAAAAGATCTTCATGACCCAGATAACCATGATGGTGTGATCACTCACCTAGAGCCAGACATCTGGAATGCAAAGTCAAATGGGCCTTAGGAAGCATCACACAAACAAAGCTAGTGGACATGATGGAATTCTAGATGAGCTATTTTAAATCTTAAAAGATGATGCTGTTAAAGTGCTGCATTCAAAATGTCAGCAAATTTGGAAAACTCTGCAGTGGCCACAGCACTGGAAACAGTCAGTTTTCATTCCAGTCCTGAAGAAGGACAATGCCAAAGAATATTCAAGCTGCCACACAATTGCACTCATCTCACACTCTAGCAAAGTAATGCTCAAAACTCTCTAAGCCAGGCTTCAACAGTATGTGAACCATGAACTTCCAAATGTTCAAGCTGGACTTAGAAAAGGTAGAGGAACCAGAGATCAAATTGCTGACATCCATCAGAACATGGAAAAGGGAAAAGAGTTACAGAAAAACATCTACTTCTGCTTTATTGACTATGCCAAAGCCTTTGACTATATGGATCACAACAAATTGTAGGAAATTTTTAAAAAGATGGGAATACAAGACCACCTTACCTGCCTCCTGAGAAACCTGTATGCAGGCCAAACAGCAACAGTTAGAATCGGACATGGAACAACAGACTAGTTCCAAATTGGGAAAGGAGTACATCAAGGCTGTATATTGTCACCCTGCTTATTTAACTTATACGCAGAGTACATCATGTGAAAATGTCAGGCTGGATGAAGCACAAGCTGGAATCAAGATTGCTGGGAGAAATATAATAAGCTCAGATATGCAGATGACAACACCCTTATGGCAGAAAGTGAAGAACTAAAGAGCCTCTTGATGAAGATGAAAGAGGAGAGTTAAAAAGTTGGCTTAAAACTCAACATTCAAAAAACTAAGATCATAGCATCAGGTCCCAACACTTCATGACAAATAGTTTCACAAACAGTGAAACTTTAGTGTCTTGGGCTCCCAAATCACTGCAGATGATGACAGCAGCCATGAAATTAAAAGACACTTGCTCCTTGGAAGTCAAGCTATGACCAATCTAGACAGCACATTAAAAAGCAGAAACATTACTTTGACAACAAAGGTCCATCTTGTCAAAGCTATGGTTTTTCCAGTAGTCATGTATGCATGAGAGAGTTTAACTATAAAGAAAGCTGAGTGCTGAAGAATTGATGTTTTTGAACTGTGGTGTTGGAGAAGATTCTTGAGAGTCCCTTGGACTGCAAGGAGATCCAACCAGCCCATCCTAAAGGAAATCAGTCCTGAGCATAGAAGGACTGATGCTGAAGCTGAAACTCCAATACTTTGACCACGTCATGCAAAGAGTTGACTCATAGGAAAAGACGCTGATGTTGGGAGGGATTGAGGGCAGGAGGAGAAGGGGACAACAGAGGAGAAGATGGTTCGATGGCATCACTACCTCGATGAACATGAGTTTGAGCAAGCTCTGGGAGTTGGTGATGGACAGGGAATCCTGGTGTGCTACAGTCCATGAGGTCACAAACAGTCAGACACGACGAGTGATTGAACTGAACTAAAATATCAAACATGTAATTCAAACCCATATGTGTCTGGCTTTGAAGCAAATTCTCTTTCCATTTTCAATTCTGGCTCCGCTGAGGTTAAGATCAGAATCCTAATGAATGCATAGATAATAAACTGATTCTAGGAGAGTAAACACAAAAATTGGGAGTCAGACTTCTATCGATGAAAGCCCAGGAGATTCTTACTATCAGCAAAATAAGTTTGGAAAAATTGCTAAAGCTTTCTAAAACATACATTACTCTTCTATAAAATAGGGATAGCAACTGTACATCAATTGTTTATTTTTAATATTAGTAGGGAAAATGTATGTAAAAGATTTAGTATAATGCCTGGTACTGAAACAATATTAAAATACTTTGAACTACTACTGTGGAAAACAAAGTAGACCCGGGGTGACTTGATTATTTGGGTACAGTAAACCAAAGCTAAGATTGGTAGATATGGTTTATTTGATTGTATGATAGTTGATTTTATAAAGAAAGAAAATCATTTTTTTCAGACAAAGACAATATTGAGATCATCCCACATTATTTATTCCTGTTATTGATTTTAAAATTACATATAAATTTAAGAGGTAAATTTTTTAAAAATCTTTCCAAATGACTGGATGTTTCTAATTTGACACATCAACAAGTTGTCTTCATCTTCACCATGCTCTTCATTTTAACCTAAAATATATGCGAAAATGTGTACTTTTTAAAATCCAGAATAAAAATTTCTTTTTTTTTTAGTATTTTTCCTAAAAAAATATACTGCAAGTGTTCTATCACTTGAAGACATTTAAAATTTGAACCAGTGATGCAGTATGGCCAAGATGGTAGAATAGGAAGATGTGGTCATCACCTAATTCCATGAGCACACAAAATGTTTACTATGTATAGAGCAACTCTGTATGAGAACAAGCTGATACTGGCATAAAATATTTTCCAAAATTAAAGATATAAAGAAGGGACCACAGTGAGATTGTTAGGAAGAGCAAATATGAGTTATATTCAAGACCTAATCCCACAGGTGATAATCAAAAATAAGATAATTATAAGAGGAGAGGTTCTATCCAAGGAGCAAAGATTCTAAACCCACACCATGCTTCCTAGCCTGGAAGTCCTTCAGTGGCATGATAAACCCAGAACATCCAGCTTTGAATGACAGAGGGCCTTGTGGATGGGAGAGTTAAAAGACTTCAGGAAACAATTTCCATTATGAAAGGGCACTGACAAACTCTCATAAGATCTAAATCTTATCACAGAGGCAGTACTTTGAAACAGGTCTAGTAATAACGACTTACTGATTGATCAAGGAGAGTCTCCCAGAGAGGCAGGAGGCAACTGGAATTCATCAGGTACTTGAACATTGGTGGTAGCCATTTTGGGACATGGTGCTGACATATTTGGGAGAAGGCAATGGCACCCCACTCCAGTACTCTTGCCTGGAAAATCCCACGGACAGAGGAGCCTGGTAGGCTGCAGTCCATGGGGTCGCAAAGAGTCCGACACGACTGAGCATCTTCACTTTCACTTTTCACTTTCATGCATTGGAGAAGGAAATGGCAACCCACTCCAGTGTTCTTGCCGGCAGAATCCCAGGGACAGGAGATCCTGCTGGGCTGCCATCTATGGGGTCGCACAGAGTCGGACACGACTGAAGCGACTTAGCAGCAGCAGCAGCTGACATATTTGACCATGACAACACTGGTGCTGACAGAAGAATTTTGGATTTCTTCTAGGCTATTAGTGCCAGGGGCTACTATGGACCACCAGTGGAGTACCAGGCCCAGGTCTCCCAGCCTGCATAGCCTGTCATCCTGGGATAAGCCATCAGGCTCAGAGAAAGATAGGGACTGGAGGACCAGGGCCAAGCCCTGCCTACCAGCATGCCCACTGCACTCAACCCTGCCATAACAGTAAGGCATATATAGCCTACAAAGGGAGTGTATAGCTCAGATGACCAGAGAGAGTGAGCTACTGCACCTTCTAGGACATCTCCTACATAGTGCAACCTCTCCAAGATTGGGAAACCTAACCAACCAACCAAAAGCACACAAATAAAAGCAAAGAATTAGGCAACATAAGGTGGAAGAATATGTTCCAAATAAAGGATAAGATAAAACCACAGATGATGTAAGTGACATGGAGATAAGCTATCTAATCAATAAATAGTTAAAGGTAATGATCATAAGGATGCTTAATGAACTCGGGAGAAGAATGAAGAAACACAATGAGGATTTTAACAAACAGAAAATATAAAGAAGAATCAAACAGAGCTGAAGAATATAGTAATTTAAATAAAAAATACATTAGAAGGAATCAACAGTAGATTAGATGATCAGACAAATACATTGACAAATGGGAATAAATAATAGTGAAAATGGCCCAAGATGGACAGAAGAAGGGGAAAAAGTTTTTTTAATTAAGGATAAATTAAGAGACCATCAAAAAAGCAAGAGAATTCCAGAAAAACATCTATTTCTGCTTTATTGACTATGCCAAAGCCTTTGACTGTGTGGATCACAATAAACTGTGGAAAATTCTTAAAGAGATGGGAATACCAGACCATCTGACCTGCCTCTTGAGAAATTTATATGCAGGTCAGGAAGCAACAGTTGGAACTGGACATGGAACAACAGACTGGTTCCAAATAGGAAAAGGAGTTCGTCAAGGCTGTATATTGTCACCCTGCTTATTTAACTTCTATGCAGAGTACATCACGAGAAACGCTGGGCTGGAAGAAGCACAAGCTGGAATCATGATTGCTGAGAGAAATATCAATAACCTCAGATATGCAGATGACACCACCCTTATGGCCAAAAGTGAAGAGGAACTAAAAAGCCTCTTGATGAAGATGAAAGAGGAGAGTGAAAAAGTTGGCTTAAAGCTCAACATTCAGAAAATGAAGATCATGGCATCTGGTCCCATCACTTCATGGGAAACAGATGGGGAAACAGGGGAAACAGTGTCAGACTTTATTTTTTGGGGCTCCAAAATCACTACAGATGGTGACTGCAGCCATGAAATTAAAAGACACTCCTTGGAAGGAAAGTTCTGACCAACCTAGATAGCATATTGAAAAGCAGAGACATTACTTTGCCAACAAAGGTCCATCTAGTCAAGGCTATGGTTTTTCCTGTGGTCATGTATGGATGTGAGAGTTGGATTGTGAAGAAAGCTGAGTGCCAAAGAATTGATGCTTTTGAACTATGGTGTTGGAGAAGACTCTTGAGAGTCCCTTGGACTGCAAGGAGATCCAACCAGTCCATTCTGAAGGAGATCAGCCCTGGGATTTCTTTGGAGGGAATGATGCTCAAGCTGAAACTCCAGTACTTTGGCCACCTCATGCAAAGAGTTGACTCATTGGAAAAGACTCTGATGCTGGGAGGGATTGGGGGCAGAAGGAGAAGGGGACGACAGAGGATGAGTTGGCTGGATGGCATCACTGACTCGATGGACATGAGTCTGAGTGAACTTCAGGAGTTGGTGATGGACAGGCAGGCCTGGCGTGCTGCGATTCATGGGGTCGCAAAGAGTCGGACACGACTGAGCAACTGAACTGAACTGAACGGAAGAGACCTCTGCAAATACATCAGTTATAGTTCTTATCATCTGAACTAACATTCAAATGATAAGAATCCCAGAAGAAAAAGAATAAGAGAGGGAAATGGGTAGATAATTTATTTGAAGAAATAACAGCTGCAAATTATCCTCACCTGGGAAGTCCAGGAAAACAGATGACATCCAGGAAGCACAGAGAGTTCCAAGTAAGATAAATCCAAAGACATCCACACCAATTATATTATAATTAAAATGGAAAAAAATTAAAAATAAATAGAGAACTGTAAAAATAGCAAGGGAAAAACAATTAGCACCATACAAAAAACTCACATAAGGCTCTCAGCTGACCTTTCAGCAGAAAA
Source organism: Bos javanicus (assembly GCF_032452875.1). NCBI lineage: Eukaryota > Metazoa > Chordata > Mammalia > Artiodactyla > Bovidae > Bos > Bos javanicus. The sequence goes on along the minus strand of NC_083879.1, from coordinate 36,914,083 downwards.
TTTGCAGATCAGAAGTGATCAATATGTTCAAAATTGAGAAAGGAAAAACCCTAAAATCAAGAATAACCTACCCAACAAGATTACCATTCAAATTTAAAGGAGAGATAAAAAGGTTAACAGACAAGCAAAAGGTAAGTTCAGTACCTCTAGAGTGGACTTGCAAGAAATATTAAAGGGATTTCTCTATGTAGGACAGAAGATCACAGCAAGAAGTACATAAAATTACAAAAGAAAAAAAAATCTCATTTGTAAAAGCAAACAATAAAGGTAATTAATCTATATAACAATTTAAAATGTTAAAAGTAGTAAAATCATTTGTATGAAAAAAAGTAGTTAAATGATATACAAAACAAAAAGATTAAAATATGATATAAAAAATTAAATGTGTGTGTGTGGAGTTAAAATGTAGGGATGTTAGCATGTGTTCCAAAGGCATCCAAACAGAAAAGGAAGAAGTAAAACTCACTATTTGCAGATGACATGATACTATACATAGAATAGTCTAAAGAAGCCACCAAAAATCTATGTGAATGATAAATGAAGAGTAAAATTGCAGGATACTAAATTAATATAGAGAAATTTTTTATGTTTTTATATACTAAAAACAAACTAATGGAAAAAGAAATGAAGAAAACAATCTAATTTACAACTGTATCTAAAAGAATGAAATAGCTAGGAACAAATTTAGCAAAGGAAATAAAAGACTTGCCTGAACTAGGAAAACAGTGAGACATTTTTGAAGGAAACTGAAGATAAAAACAAATGAAAAAATATACAGTGCTCCTTCATTGGAAGTTAATATTGTTAAAAGGACCTTTTTTCCTAAGGTAATCTACAAATTCCATGTAATTTCTATCAAAATATCCATAGTGTTTTCTTTCACTATGAATAAGCAATTCTAAAATTTATATGGAAAAACAAAGATATTGAATGGTCAAAACAATCTTGTGAAAAAAGAATAAAGCTGAAGATGTCACACCTTGATTTATACTACAAAGCTACAGTAATCAAAATATTATGGTACTGCCAACAAAAGTAAACACATAGATGAATGGAATAAAATAGAGATCCCAGAAATAAACCCACAATTATATGATCATTTTCTGGCACAAAAGGAAAGAATATACACGGAGGAAATAAATGGTGTTGGGAAAACCAGTCAGCTACATACCTAAAAATAAACCTGGACTACTTTCTGCCATCATATGCAAAAATAAATTTTAAATGGGTTGAAGACTTAAATGTAAGACCTGAAACTATAAAACTTCTAGAGGAAAACTTATGGAGTAATCTCTTTGACATTGCTCTTAGAAATGATGTTTAGACTGATCTCCTCAGAAAAGGATAACAAAAACCGTAAATAAACAAATGGGTCTACATTAAACTAAAAACTTTTTTCATAGTGAAGAAAACTATCAACAAAATGAAATTGTTGCCTGTCGAATGGGAGAGGAGATTTGTAAACAGTGTATATGATAAGGGCTTGTTGTGGTTGTTCAGTTGCTAAGTCATGTCTGACCCTTTGTGACCCCATGGACTGCAGAATGCTGGGCTTCCCTGTACTTCATTATCTCCCAGAGTTTTCTAATATCCAAAATATATGACGAAGTCATACAACTTGATGACAAAAAACCCACAAACACACTGATTAAAAAATGGCCAGAGGATCTGAATAGACATTTTCCTCCATGGAGAAATGCAGCTGGCCAAAAGACACATGAGAAGGTGTCAACATCTCTAACCATAAGGAAAATGAAAATTAGAACTACAGTGAGATATCACACCACATCTGTCAGAATTATTGTTGTTCAGTTGTTAAGTAGTCTCCAATTCTTTGAGACCTCCACGAGCATCACCAGGCTTACTTGTCCCACACTGTCTCCCAGAGTGTGCCCAAGTTCATGCCCACTGAGTCAGTGATGCTATCCAACTGTCTCATCCTCTGCCACCCTCTTCTTTTTCCTTCAACCTTTCCCAACATCAGGGTCTTATCCAATGAGTCAAATGTTCACATCAGGTGGCCAAAGTTTTGGAGCTTCAGCATCAGTCCTTCCAATGAATATTCAGAGTTGATTTCTTTTTTTTTATGTGTGTGTGTGTGTGTGTGTGTTTTCCTTTTCTGTTAATTTTAGGAAAAGGATAACTGTGTAATAGATGACATACTTGGGTTAGAGTCTAGAATAGAGTGAAGAATTTTTTTACAAGTCAATGTTTTTGTGCCTTCAGTGAACCTTATATGTTTATTGACTGAATGTGTATTCCTAGGCTTTTCTTTTGCATTTCAGGAGCTCAGTTGTTGTTATCAGATAATTTATTAAAATTTTCCATTTCCTAGATAAATTTTAATTTCTTTGATAACTTTTTTGTTCTTTTTGGACTTCCTCAAAATTTAGAAGACTATAGAAACTTTGATTATATTATGTTCTTTTTAAATGTATTTTTGATTTTTCTAATGAAGGTGATATTTAGTTTGAAAATCTTTTACAGGATATCTTTTGAAAAAAAATGTCTAGCTAAATATATACTGAAAACACAAATTTCCTTAAGAATCACTTAGCAGTTATAATTTAGTGTTCTTCTGACTTTTTATTACTTACTATTGGATATGCTATTTGAACTTATACTTTAATATTTTTTATTTTTTATTATTATTTTTTTTTACTTTACAATATTGTATTGGTTTTGCCATACATCAACATGCATCCACCACGGGTGTACACGTGTTCCCAATCCTGAACCCTCCCTCCCACCTCCCTCCCCATACCATCCCTCTGGGTCATCCCAGTGCACCAGCCCCAAGCATCCTGTATCCTGCATCAAACCTGGACTGGCGATTCATTTCTTATATGATATTATACATGTTTCAATGCCATTCTCCCAAATCATCCCCTCCTCCCTCTTCCACAGAGTCCAAAAGACTGTTCTATACATCTGTGTCTCAGAGTTGATTTCTTTAGAATTGACTGATTTGATCTCCTTGCTGTCCAAGAGACTCTCAAGAGTCTTCTCCAGCACCACATCATGAAAGCATCAGTTCTTCAGCACTCAGCCTTGTTTATGGTTCAACACTTACGTCTGTACATGACTAGTGGAAAGGCCATAGATTTGACCATAGGGATATTTGTCTGCAAAGTGGACAAACAGTTAATATGCTGTCTAGGTTTGTCCATAGATTTATTCCAAGGAGAAAGGGTCTTCTAATTTCATGGCTGCAGTAACTATCCACAGTGATTTGGGAACCAAAGAAAATAAAATCTGTCACTTCACCCACATTTCCTCCTTCTATTTGCCATGATGTGATGGGATTGGATACCATGATCTAATTTTTTTTAATGTTGAGTTTTAAGCCAGCTTTTTCATTCTCCTCTTTCACTCTCATCAAGAGGTTCTTTAGTTCCTCTTTGCTTTCTGCCATTAGAGTGGTATCATCTGAACATTTGAGGTTGTTGATATTTCTCCTGGCAATCTTGATTCCAGCTTGTACATCATCTAGTCTGGCATTTCGCATGATGTACCCTGCATAGAAGTTAAATAAACAGGGTGACAGTATACCACCTTGCTATACTCCTTCCCAATTTTGAACCAGTCAGTTGTTCTATGTAAGGTTCTAATTACTGCTTCTTGACCTGCATTCAAGTTTCTGAGGAGATAGGTAAGATAATATGGTATTCCCAATTCTTTAAGAATTTTCCAGTTTGTTGTGATCCACACAAAGGCTTTAACATAGTCAATGAAGCAGAAGTAGATGATTTTTCTGGAATTATCTTGCTTTTTCTATGATACAATGAATATTAGCAATTTGATCTCTGGTCCCTGAACCTTTTCTAAACCCAGCTTATATATCTGGAAGTTCTCAATTCAAGTATTGCTGATAGAAGCTAGCTTGAAGGATTTTGAGTATAACCTTATTAGCATGGGAAATTAGTGCAATTGTACTGCAGTTTGAACATTGTTTAGCACTATTCTTCTTTGGGATTGGGATGAACACTGACCTTTTCCAGCCCTTTAGCAACTGCTTGGTTTTCCAAATTTGCTACCATATTGAGTGTAGCACTTTCACAGCATCATCTTTTAGGTTTTGAAATAACTCAGCTGGAATTCCATCACCTCCACTACCTTTGCTCATAGTAATGCTTCCTAAGGCCCTCTTGACTTCACACTCCAGGATATCTGTCTAGGTGAATGACTCCACCATCATGGTTATCATGGTCATTAGGACCTTTTTTGTATTAATCTATTAATTCTTTTCAGCTCTTTTTACTTTCTTCTGCCTCTGTGAGGTTCTTACCATTTCTGTTCATTATTGTGTCTATCCTTGCATGAAATGTTCCTTTGATAGCTCTAATTTTCTTGAAGAGATCTCTAGTCTTTCCCATTCTATTGTTTTCCTCTATTTCTTTGCATTTTTCATTGAAGAAAACCTTGTTAACTCTCCTTGCCATTCTCTGGAACTCTGCATACAGTTGGGTATATCTTTCCCTTTCTCCTTTGCTTTTTGCTTCTCTTCTTTCTTCTGGTATTTATAAAGCCTCCTTAGACAACCACTCTGCCTTCATGCATTTCTTTTTCTTTAGGATTATTTTGGTCACTGCTTCTTGTTCAATGTTATGATTTTCTGCCCCATAGTTCTTCAGGCATTCCATCTACCAAATCTAATCCCTTGAATCTACTCATCACCTTCTTTGTATAATCATAAGGGATTTGATTTAGGTCATACCTGAATGGCTTAGTGGTTTTCCTTACTTTCTTCAGTTTATGACTGAATTTTGTAATAAGAAGTTCATGATTTGAGAAACAATATGCTCCACATCTTGTTTTTGCTGACTGTATAGAGCATCTACAGCTTCAGTTGCAAATAATATAATCAATCTGATTTGGGTAATGACCACTGAAGATGTCCATATGTTGAGTCATCTCTTGCGTCATTGGAAAAGGGTTAGGAAAAGGGAAAGTTGGAAAAGTGTGCTCCCTTGGCAAAACTTTATTAGACTTTCCTTTACTTGATGTTGAACTTCAAGGCCAATCTTGCCTGTTGCTCCATTTAGATCTTGAATTCCTACTTTTGCGTTCCAATCACCTATGATGAAAATTACATTTCTTTTTTGGCTTTGGTTCTAGAAGGTCTTATAGGTCTTCATAGAACTGGTAACATCAGCTTTTTTGGAATCATTGGTTGGGGCACAGAGTTGAATTACTGTGATGTTGAATTGTTTGCCTTGGAAACAAATCGAGATCATTCTGTTGTTTTTGAGCTTGCACCCAAGTACTGCATTTTGCACTCTTTTGTTGATTATGAGGGCTGCTCCATTTCTTCTATGGGATTCTTGCCCACAGTAGTAGATATGATGGTCATCTGAATTACATTTTCCCATTCCTGTCCATTTTAGTTCACATACTCCCAAGAGATTGGCACATACTCTTGCCATCTCCAGCTTGACCTATCAGAATAACTATCATTAAAGATGCAAGGAATAGTGTTGGTGAGGAAGTGGAGAAAAGAGAACCTGTGTACTCTTGTTGCGGAGGTGGGGGGGGGGGGGATGTAAATTGATGCAGCCAATATCTAAAACAGTTTGTGTACTTAGTCAGTCAGTCATGTCCGACTATTTGCTACCCACCAGGCTCGTCTGTCTTTGGGGCTTCTCCAGGCAAGAATACTGGAGTGGGTTGCCCTGCCTTCCTCCAGGGGATCTTTCCAATCCATGGACTGAACCCAGTCTCCTGCAGGCTGATTCTTTACCATTTGAGCCACCAGGGAAGCCCATGAATACTGGAGTGGGTAGCCTATCTCTTCTCCAGGGGATCTTCCTGACCCAGGAATCAAACTGGGGTCTCCTGCATTTCAGGCAGATTCTTTTCTAGTGAGCCACTTTCATGCCTTGGAGAAGGAAATGGCAACCCACTCCAGTGTTCTTGCCTGGAGAGTCCCAGGGACGGGGGAGCCTGGTGGCCTGCCATCTATGGGGTCACACGGAGTTGGACATGACTGAAGTGACTTAGCAGCAACAGCAGCAGCAGTTTAGGTTATTCAAAAAAATAAAGCTAAAACTATCATATGATTCAGCAATTCCACTCCTGGGTTATTTAAAAAACCTACAAAAATACTAATTTTAAAAATATATGTACCCTATGTTTACTGAAGCTTTATTTACAATATCTAAGATATGAAAACACCCAAATGTCCATTAGTAGATGAATGGATGAAAAGACCTGCTATATATGTGGGTTGTTTTCATATCTTGGCTGCTGCTGCTGCTAAATCATTTCAGTCATGTCCGACTCTGTGTGACCCCATAGACGGCAGCCCTCGAGGCTCCCCCATCCCTGGGGTTCTCCAGGCAAGAAAACTGGAGTGGATCATCATTTCCTTCTCCAATGCATGAAAGTGAAAAGTGAAAGTGAAGATGCTCAGTCGTGTCGGACTCTTAGCAACCCCATGGACTGCAGCATACGCTCCTCCATCCATGGGATTTTCCAGGCAAGAGTACATAAACTGCAGATAACATGATATATATATCAAATATTCTAAAGATGCTACCAAAAATCTACTAGAACTACTAAATGCATAGTATATATACATACACAATGGAATATATTCAGCCATAAAATAATTGAATTCCTACTGTTTATGACATCAATGGACCTAGAGGCTATTATGGTAAGAGAAATGATTCAGACAGAGAAAGACATATACCATATGATTTCCCTTATATGTGGAATCAAACAACAAAAGAAGGAAACAAAAATAATGTGACAAAAGCAGACACAAAGAAAAGAGCAAATTGGTATAGCCACAGGGGAGGACTGTTGGGGGGTGGGATGTATAAAATATGTAAAGTGGATGAAGAGGTAAAACTACCACATATATAAATATACAGTAAAGATATGAGTCACAATGATAAAATTTACAGTACAAAAAATATAGTCAATACTATTAAAACAACTTTGTATGGTAACAAATGGTAAGTAGGCTTATGACAGTGATACTTTTGTAATACATACAACTATGAAATTTCTATGTTGAACACTTAAAACTAATATATTATTGAGAATCAGTTATTCTTAAATTTAAAAATGTAAATAATTCTGAACCAGCATTTTAAACAATACGTTTCTTTTTTTTGCCTTTTTTGCCTTTCAACCACATTCACTAAATGCCCAGAATCCACATAACAAGTAAGTAAGGGCCTTCAATTTCTAGCAGTTCATCCTGCCTTCTTGGTTTACAGAAGTTTTTCTACATATGTAGATCACACAAATCATAATAAAAATTTTCTGTGTAATTTTACTCTTATATATGCATAATCATATTAGTTATATAATCTGTAGCCTTGGAGCAAATGTCTGAATTATATATAAAATTAGCTTTAAAAACTTTTTTATAATCACAAAATAAATGACTCATGAAAAAAATTAAATGAACAGCTAATTTTGTATTAGAGTTGGAAATTCCATGGGTGTTTTTTTTTTTGACAAGTCTATTTCTGGCTATGCCATTGAATAGATGTGTGTTATTGAGATAGTGGAAGTGGGAAATCAGAAAGACATTGTTTTAAATTCCTGATTTCTCATTTTTGAAGTTTATGGCCTTAAGTTAATCACAATATATCTGAATCTCAGTTTTTGCACTTATATCTTGTATATATCTCATTTACTTAAATTTCTAATGTCAAACTGGAAGGCAAATATAAATATTAAATTAGATATACTTAATGTTTTTAAGGTCTACAGTTGTTCACCACTTAATTGAAGAATTTAAAAATAACATCTCTTGATATAGAAAAGAAAAGAAATAATGATATGAAATAGTACTGTGAAAGGGAGAGTCAAAATAGATTCATAATGTATCCTTGAATTTCTCTTAACATACAATAAAGCTCTAAGGTTGCAGTAGCAGTAAGAGATCATGTGTGAGCAGAAGGGAGGGTGTCTGGTGTAGAAATCCTTAGCGATTGTGATTTAAATTAGGATTTTGAGAAATAAGACACAGTATCAAGCAAAGTGGATTTTTTTTTGTTGTTAGTTACAAAATTTAAAGACTTCAAGCAGAATATTCCTTAAAGTTTATAACAATGAATAGGGCTGAAACTCTATATGTTTATAATTTTTGTTTAATTATCACTGTAGAATACGGAAAAGGGAGAAATCAATAAGAAAGAAATATTCTCCTATGAAACTTCTTATTTCTCTATTGCAAATAAAGAGTAAAGGATCAGTTAACCATCTTTCCTTGCAAAATACAAATGGTTGAAGAGTTCTTGACTTAGTAGTTACCAGGAGAATTCTATAGTTTTTTCTCCTAATAATTTGCAATTAATACATTAGAACTTCCTAACAGTTAAAATATAAACCAGTGTCCAATGGATTAAAGATACACAAAGCCACCAGAAACTGACTGTTCAGTCTTTAAAATTGTATTTGGAATATAAATTGATTTAATATACCTATATTAAATATCTAAAAATAATTTATCTGTGATGGATATTTAGGAAATGGAAAATCACAATCACACATGTCTGTAGTACCAACTGACAATTGTCTAAGGATACAAGGTTTTTATCCAAAGCTTGGATACTGTATATCACTTTTATGGATAAATGAATACCAATCTAGATTACACACTTGAAAATAAAATGGTCAAACCATGCTTTCTCTCAAGAAAATCAATATAATGTATCATGTAAACGCACTGATTCCTCTATCTGTTTACTTGAATTAAAATTCTGGCTCTTCCAACTTACCAACTATTTTACTAAGAATCACTTGACCTCTCTGCCTTCAGTTTCCTCATCTGTGAAATGAGGTTACCAATAGCTTCCTCATAGGATTACTAGGAGGGTCAAATTAGATAATGCAAGTAAAGCATTTAAAATAGTGTTGTGTACGTAAATGTGCTTACATATTAAGTATAGTTTGAGTTTCCTACAGAATTCCTTTTGTTAATATTTATTTTACATTGGACTATAGCTGAATTTAGGGTAGAAAATGGCAAGCCACTCTAGCATTCTTGCCTGGGAAATCCCACAGACAGAGTTTAGAAGGCTACAGTCCACGGTGTCACAAAGAGTAAGACATGAATGAGCACACCCACACACATACTAGAATTTTAATATTGTGTTAGCTTCAGTTGCACAGCAAAAAGATTCAGTTTCACACTTACATACATCTATTTTTTGTCAAATTCCTTTCCCGTTTAGGTTATTACAGAATATTGAGCAGAGTCCCCTGTGCCGTGTAGTAGGTCCTTATTGGTTATCTATGTTAAATACAGTAGCATGTATCCATCCCTGGAGGAGGGCATGGCAATCCAATCCAGTATTCTTGCCTGCAGAATCCCCATGGACAGAGGAGCTTGGTGGATTACAGTCCATGGGGTCATAAAGAGTAGGACACAACTGAGTGACTAAGCACAGCATTAGCACAGTATGTATTTGTCAAACTCAACTCCCAATTTATCCCTTCCTCCCTAGCCTGTCTTTCTCCTTTTGTAACTTCAATCTTTCCCAGCATCAGGGTCTTTTCCAATGAGTCAGTTCTTCACATCAGGCAGCCAAAGTATTGGAGTTTCAGCTTGAACATCAGTCCTTAAAATGAATATTCAAGGTTGATTTCCTTTAAGATGGACTGGTTTGATCTCCTTGCAGTCCAAGGTACTCTCAAGAGTTTTCTCCAACACCACAGTTCAAAAGCATCAATTCTTCAACACTCAGCCTTCTTTATGGTCCAACTCTCACATCCATGCATGACTACTGCAAAATCCATAGCTTTTTCTTGTCAGCAAACTAATGTCTCTGCTTTATAATATGCTGTCTAGGTTTGTCATAGCTTTTCTTCCAAGGAGCAAGCGTATTTAATTTCATGGCTGCAGTCACCATCTACAGTGATTTAGGAACCCAAGAAAATAAACTCTATCACTGTTTCCCCATCTATTTGCCATGAAGTGATGAGACTGGATGCTATGATCTTGGTTTTCTGAATGCTGAGTTTTAAGCTGGACTTCCCTAGTGGTTCAGACAGTAAAGAATCTGCCTGCAATGCAGGAGACCTGTGCTCCATCCCTGGGTTGGGAAGATTGAGCAACTGAGCAACTTTCACTTTCACTTTGAGTTTTAACTCAGTTTTTTCACTCTCCTCTTTCATCTTCATCAAGAGGCTCTTTGGTTCCTCTTCACTTTCTTCCATAAGGGTGGTGTCATCTGCATATCTGAGGTTATTGATATTTCTCCTGGCAATCTTGATTCCAGCTTGTGCTTCTTCCAGCCTGGCATTTCTCATGATGTACCCTGCATATAAGTTAAATAAGCAGGGTGACAATATACAGCCTTGACATATTCCTTTTCCTATTTGGAACCAGTCTGTTGTTCCATGTCTGGTTCTAACTGTTGCTTTTTGGCCTGCATACAGGTTTCTTAGAAGTCAGGTAAGGTGGTTTGGTATTCCCATCCCATTCCCATTTAAGAATTTTCCACAGTTTGTTGTGATCCACAGAGTCAAAGGCTTTACCATAGTCAAAGAAGTAGAAGTAGATGTTTTTCTGAAATTCTCTTGCATTTTCTATGATACAACAGATATTAGAATTTGATCTCTGGTTCACCCTTTTCTAAGTCCAGCTTGAATATCAGGAAGTTCTCTATTCATGTACTGTTGAAGCCTGACTTGGAGAATTTTGAGCATTACTTTGCTAGTGTGTGAAATGAGTGCGATTGTGTGGTATTTGAACATTCTTTGGCATTGCCCTTCTTTGGGATTGGAATGAAAACTGACCATTTCCAGTGCTGTGGCCACTGTTGAGTTTTCCAAATTGTATTGAGTGAAACATATTAACAGCATCATATTTTAGGATTTGAAATCGCTCAGCTGGAATTCCATCACCTCCACTAACTTTGTTCATAGTGATGTTTCCTCAGGCCCTCTTGACTTTGCACTCCAAGATGTGTGGCTTTAGATGAGTGATTACATCATCCTAGTTATCTGGGTCATTCAGATACCTCTTTTTTTTTTTTTTTTTTTTTGGTCTAGTTTTTCTGTGTATTCTTGCCACCTCTTCTTACTATATTCTGCTTCTGTTAGGTTTATACCTTTTATGTCCTTTTTTTGTATCTATCTTTGCATTACATGTTTCCTTTGTATCTCTACTTTTCTTGAGGTGATCTCTAGTATTCCCCATTCTACTGTTTTCTTCCATTTCTTTGCATTGTTATTGATTTTTTTAATTTTTAAATTAATTTATTTATTTAAATTGGAGGCTAATTACTTTACAATATTGTGGTGGTATAAGAAGGCTTTCAAAAAACCTGAGGAAAATTCTTAAAGAAATGGGAAGAATGTGGTCACCTTATCTGTCTCCTGAGTAACCTGTATGCAGGCCAAAAAGCAACAGTTAAAACTGGACATGGAACAAAAGACTGGTTCCAAATTGGGAAAGGAGTACATCAAGCCTGTATATTGTCACCCTACTTATTTAACTTATATGCAAAGTACATCATATGAAATATGAAGCTGGATGAAGCACAAGTTGGATCAAGATTGATGGGAGAAATATCAATAACCTCAGATTGCAGATGACACCACCCTTATGTCAGAAAGCAAAGAGGAAGTAAAGAGCCTCTTAATGAAAATGAAAGAAGACAGTGAAAAAACTGGCTTACAACTCAACATTGAAACAACGAAGATCATGACATCCAGTCCCATCACTTCAGGGCAAATAGATGGTAAAACTATGGAAACAGTGACAGACTTTATTTTCTTGAGCTCCAAAATCACTGCAGATGGTGACTGCAGCCATGAAATTAAAAGACACTTGCTCCTTGGAAGAAAAGCTATGACCAACCTAAACAGCATATTAAAAAGCAGAGAAATTCAGTTAAGTTCAGTCGCTCAGTCATGTCCAACTCTTTGTGACCCCATGAACCACAGCACACCAGGCCTCCCTGTTCATCACCATCTCCCGGAGTTCACTCAAACTCATGTCCATCGAGTCAGTGATGGACATCTCATCCTCTGTCATCCCCTTCTCCTCCTGCCCCCAATCCCTCCCAGCATCAGGGCCTTTTCCAATGAGTCAACTCTTCACATGAGGTGGCCAAAGTACTGGAGTTTCAGCTTTAGCATCATTCCTTCCAAAGAATACCAGGACTGATCTCCTTTAGAATGGACTGGTTGGATCTCCTTGCAGTCCAGGGGACTCTCAAGAGTCTTCTCCAACACCACAGTTCAAAAGCATCAATTCTTCAGTGCTCAGCTTTCTTTATAGTCCAACTCTCACATCCATACATGACCACAGGAAAAACCATAGCCTTGACTAGACAGACCTTTGTTGGCAAAGTAATGTCTTTGCTTTTTAATATGCTGTCTAGGTTGGTCATAACTTTCCTACCAAGGAGTAGGCATCTTTTAATTTCATGGTTGCAATCATCTTTAGTGATTTTGGAGCCCAAAAAAATGATGTCAGCCACTGTTTCCACTGTTTCCCCATCTATTTCCCATGAAGTGATGGGACCAGATGCCATGATCTTCATTTTCTGAATGTTCAGATTTAAGCCAACTTTTCGCTCTCCTCTTGCACTTTCAGCAAGAGGCTCTTTAGTTCTTCACTTTCTGTCATAAGGGTGGTGTCATCTGCATATTCTCCCGGCAATCTTGATTCCAGCTTGTGCTTCTTCCAGCCCAGCATTTCTCATGATGTACTCTGCATAGAAGTTAAATAGGCAGGGTGACAATATACAGCCTTGATGTACTCCTTTTCCTATTTGGAACCAGTCTGTTGTTCCATGTCCAATTCTAACTGTTGCCTCCTTACTTGCATACAGGTTTCTCAAGAGGCAGGTCAGGTGGTCTGGTATTCCCATCTCTTTCAAAATTTTCCAGTTTGTTGTGTCCACACATCAAAGGCTTTGACATAGTCAATAAAGCAGAAATAGATATTTTTCTGGAACTCTCTTGCTTTTTCCATGATCCAGCGGATGTTGGCAATTTGATCTCTGGTTCCTCTGCCTTTTCTAAAACCAGCTTGAACATCTAGAAGTTCAGAGTTCACGTATTGCTGAAGCCTGGCTTAGAGAACTTTGAGCATTACTTTACTAGCATGTGAGATGAGTGCAATTGTGCGGTAGTTTAAGCATTCTTTGGCATTGCCTTTCTTTGGGATTGGAATGAAAACTGACCTTTTCCAGTCTTGTGGCCACTACTGAGTTTTCCAAATTTGCTGACATATTGTGAAAGTATATCACTTTCACAGCATCATCTTTTAGGATTTGAAATACCTCAACTGGAATTCCATCACCTCCACTAGCTCTGTTCTTAGTGATACTTCCTAAAGCCCACTTGACTTCACATGACTCAGAGAAGGGGATATTTCTCAGATCCTCTCACAAAAATATGGGTACTTAAATATTTTATGCCAAGCATAAGACATATATTTTATTGTTTTATTCAATTCCTACTTGCCTTCTCAGCTTTACTTGTTCTGGAAGAGCAAGAATTTATTTTTACCCTGTTTATGTTTTTCTTTTCTTTTTCTCTGTTTTTCTCTTAGTAACACATTTTGACAGTTACTGTAAAACAAAGCAAACTAAACAAAAGCCCTGAAACCTATATCCACAGACAAATGCACGTAGTCACTTGTCTGCATATATACAAGTCAGGCTTCATATATACCAATAATAGAATTAAAAGGAATACGACTGCATGTATTTTCAAATATTTTTTATTAAAAAATTCTTTTTAATAGCACAAAGAATCAAATAGATATTTCTAAGTTGAATTTAGAGAAAGAAGTTGAAAGATTATTAAGCAGTTGAGTTAGTTAAGTGGGCTTTTGAAGATACTGATTAGCAAATAGTACAGATGTCTCAGAATGATCATATCTCTATAATATTATATTCAAATGTATGTAATATGACCAATGTGACATTGGTTTTTGGTAATTCAGCTTTCTAAGTGATCTATTCATGGCAATTATTTCACTTGTAAGAGAGAAAAAATAGAGCATGTTGTCATAAATATAACATTTTCTAGCTCAAAATAAAGTCACAACTATCAAATATGAGGCAAGTTTAATATTTTAAATGAGAAGAAATAAGTTGATATTATTTATTTCATTGTCATTGATTTTACTATTTGTTTTAAATAGACAAAAACATACATCAGTAATAACAATGCGAAAACTATTCACAGAGAAGAAAGGTGGAATGTAGCAAGTGCATTTACAGTACTCTGAGACTTCCCTGAGTAAGAGATATTTGAGCTGGGATTTTAAGGATGACAAATAAAAGGAAATAATTGGATAGTAATGTTTTTCAGGTTTTTGAAACTACATGGAATTTAGGAAATTATAACCTAAGCAGTGTTACATACTGGCAGAAATAGGTTGAAATGGTTGGAATTAATTTACGTAGGAGTCCTGTGTGTTAGTCATTCAGTCAAGTCTGACTCTTTTAGACCCCATGGACTATAGCTCATCAGGCTCCTCTGTCCATGGAATTCTCTAGGCAAGAATAGTGAAGTGGGTAACCATTCCCTTCTTCAGAGAATCTTCCCATTCCAGGGATCAAACCCAAGTCTCCTGCATTGCATGCAGATTCTTTACCATCCCAGCCACTGGGATTCTCCAGGCAAGAACACTGGAGTGGGTTGCCATTTCCTTCTCCAAGGGAAGCCAATAGGAGTCTTGTATATACTAAATTTGGGGCTTCAAAATTTGCTGATTTTTTGTTTTCATTTTCAATATTGCTACATTATTATAAGGATACATCTTTCAGAGCACTAACTCTGACAGCCTTAAGAAAAACAGAAATTGGGTGTAGTAGAGTTCTTATTTATATTGATAGGTCAAATATTCCATAAGTAAGGTCAGTACAGTTCAGTTGCTCAGTCATGTCCGACTCTATGCAAACCCATGAATCATAGCATGCCAGGCCTCCCAGTCCATCACCAACTCCCAGAGTTCACTCAAACTCATGTCCATTGAGTCGGTGATGCCATCCAGCCATTTCATCCTCTGTCGTCCCCTTCTCCTCCTGCCCCCAATCCCTCCCAGCATCAGAATCTTTTCCAATCAGTCAACTCTTCACATGAGGTGGCCAAAGTGTTGGAGTTTCAGCCTCAGCATCAGTCCTTCCAGTGAGCACCCAGGGCTGATCTCCTTTAGGATGGACTGGTTGGATCTCCTTGCAGTCCAGGGGACTCTCAAGAGTCTTCTCCAAAACCACAGTTCAAAACCATCAGTTCTTCAGCGCTCAGCTTTCTTCACAGTCCAACTCTCACATCCATACATGACCACTGGAAAAACCATAGCCTTGACTAGATGGACCTTTGTTGGCAAAGTAATGTCTCTGCTTTTCAATATGCTATCTAGGTTGGTCATAACTTTCCTTCCAAGGAGTAAGAGTCTTTTAATTTCATGGCTGCAATCACCATCTGCAGTGATTTTGGAGCCCCAAAAATAAAGTCTGACACTATTTCCACTGTTTCCCCATCTATTTCCCATGAAGTGATGGGACCAGATGCCATGATCTTCGTTTTCTGAATGTTGAGCTTTAAGCCAACTTTTTCACTCTCCACTTTCACTTTCATCAAGAGGCTTTTTAGTTCCTCTTCATTTTTTGCCATAAGGGTGGTGTCATCTGCATATCTGAGGTTATTGATATTTCTCCCTGGCAATCTTGATTCCAGCTTGTGTTTCTTCCAGCCCAGCGTTTCTCATGATGTACTCTGCATAGAAGTTAAATAAACAGGGTCTCAATATACAGCCTTGACGAACTCCTATTCCTATTTGGAACCAGTCTGTTGTTCCATGTCCAGTTCTAACTGTTGCTTCATGACCTACATATAGGTTTCTCAAGAGGCAGGTCAGGTGGTCTGCTATTCCCATCTCTTTCAGAATTTCCCACAGTTTATTGTGATCCACACAGTCAAAGGCTTTGGCATAGTCAATAAAGCAGAAATAGATGCTTTTCTGGAACTCTCTTGCTTTTTCCATGATCCAGTGGATGTTGGCAATTTGATCTCTGGTTCCTCTGCCTTTTCTAAAACCAGCTTGAACATCAGGAAGTTCACGGCTCACGTATTGCTGAAGCCTGGCTTGGAGAATTTTGAGCATTACTTCACTAGCATGTGAGATGAGTGCAATTGTGTGGTACTTTGAGCATTCTTTGGCATTGCCTAAGATAGTGGTTTTTAAAACTTTAAATGTGACTGAAAATATAAAAATATTCATATACCCACACACATATAAATAAAACTATCATGAAAAAATCCTTGCTGTATTTAATGTGAGGTGATATTTTATACTAATTCTATTTTATTAATATTTTAATAGATAATACAATTATAAGCAAATAAATTGATTTAACAGCCAATTAATGACCTATAACCCACAGTTTTAAAAATATTGGCAAGTTGGTGAGTTTCTGAATTTAAAAATACTGATAGGAGGGAAGATTTCTAAGTACAATTGACAAAAGAATAGTAACATTCATTGAGTACTTATTAGATGCCAAGTTTATTTTATAAATTAGCTTTTTCAAACTTACAAAATCCCCAGAGATAGTTGAAATTTACATCCAGTTTTATAGATGTTATACTGGTTACGTGAAAATGGTTACAACCTTTAAGGTTCAACTTAAATTTCATGTGATCCATAAAACATGTTCTGAGTAATTCAGCCCGTTAATTTTTCCTCTAAATTTCTATATGTTTTTACTTATAAAAATGAACCATATCTTCTTTCTGTGTGTCCTGCAGTATCTAATACATATATGATCATAGAGTAAGTATTTTTCATTTTTAAATTAATTTCTTTCATAGTTAATAATGTGATTCCTTGTAATATTTATCCACTGGACAGAAGTTTTCATGTTTTTGCATTACTGTCCAAGATGTTCATTTGCCTTTCCCACTCACTTGAAAATGGAATCATGAAATACTTTTTGAGCACAAAATAGTTTTTTGAATGTAAAACTAAATCACAGTAGAATATAAATATAAATAAAATATATGATCAAGACAAATATATTAACATGCTCCCCCATATAAAACATGCTTTTCCTAACCCCAGGAAAAGATCAGCAACACTCAATCCCCATTGTACATTTTGCTTCTTTAGCAGCTTTCTTTCAGGTAAAAATCAATTTTCTTTCCTGTCCTCTCACTCTGAGATTGTTTTGCATATGTAAACTCATCCAATATTTTGTAATTTGATTTATCCAGTTTTCTCTTTATCTGTTGTTATCTCTTCTTTTTGAGGGAGAGAGATTCTGGGTTTTGTGGAAATACCTCAGTATGCCTCTCTCTAAAATTAAAGTAAATACATGAATTATAAAAATGCTTTATTTTTGGTTGGTAGCATGGCATGGAGTTAAATATCAGAACATAAAGACAAAGACATCCTATGGCTCTTCTTAGGTTTAACCTTGACTATGACTACATATTTTGGTTTGAAGTACATATGGTCCTGCTCATTTAGTATAATTGCAAACAAAAATAAGATATCACTTTTAAAATACAACAGAAATGTCTTAGGTTTTTATTCTTACAGATTACTTATGTTTTTTCCCTGAAATAATACATAGTTAAGAAATAATCACATATTTGATTTAAATGAAATGTACAATAAAAGTTTAATTAGACAAAAAATAAACTATATTTGTGTTTAAAACATATACACGTGAGGGAATACTGTAAGAAAGAGGTAGAGGTTACAAATATCTAAAGTCCAGATAAGATTTTTGTAGAAAGCTTATTGTAGCTACAGTTGAATTCCAGTGAGCCCAGGTCCTTAAATGTATAAAATTGCTTCTGACAATTAAGGTCTCCAAGACTGCCAACATTCAGCAAAAGGCTGGCTTAGTTTCAAGGGGACTGTCTACTGAAAGTATCCTTTCTGACACTGCTTTTTTAATCTGTATGGGTTTTGAAGAAAGCAGTCACTTTGAATATAAGTCTAACAGTTCTAGGTTATCAAAGAAGAAATCTCAAGATAATCAATTCAAGGGCTCAGAGCCCTTGTTGTTTACTGGGCAACCCCAAGGAAGGTTCAGAAGATTGTGAATTAACTACAAATTGTCCAAAGGTTTTCTCTTGAGTAATTCTGTATTGCCTTAATGCTTTTATTCATTATACTTGCTTAAAATGGATTTAGATAGAATTATATACACATGTTATATTTACTATGGGTGTGAAGAATATTATTCTTTCAATTTCAACTTAACTCAAAATTGAGGATTTGTGAAGTCTATTACCAAGCATACTTTATTAAAAGTTATTCCAGGATATCATTACATGGTCAATATTATACAGAGAACAGTATGAAATGAATAAGCATTATTATTAATAGAACCATATTGGGCTTTCAAAATCTAGCATCTAGTAAAATCCTTTGAGAGTAGTTTCAGGCCCATAGCTATTTAACATATTTATTAACAATCTGGATAGAATGCTAAGATACATATGATTCAAAATTAAGAGGAGAAGCAAGTAATATGCTTGAAGATTTAAGATTCAGTAAGATCTGGAGAGATTAAAAGAACAAGCAAAGAGTACTAAGCTTCACCATATGCATTAGTAAAGGTACAAGAAAACATTTTAAATTATGTTAGAGAAATTTGCCTTAAGATGTTCTAGCTAAGCAATATTCAATATGGTATAATTGAATTATGTACTTATGCACATTATTAAGATGGCATTTACATACCAGTGCCAAAATGAGAGAGCTTTCCTGGTGACTCAGACAGTAAATAAAATCTGCCTGTAATGCAGGAGACCCAGGTTCAATCCCTGGATCAGGAAGATGCCCTGGAGAAGGGAATGGCTACCCACTCAGTAATTTTGTCTGGAGAGGCACTATGCATTCAGATTTAAAACAATATTAGACTTACTGCCAAAAAGAACTACAGACAAAAGGGACATTTAAAATTATTCAAGAATTGTATCTATAACCAGAGTCATAAACATAAATCACAGAGCAGAATTAAACCATAGCTGGGGCACTGTTCTCTTATTCTCTATTAAGAACATATACACAGTCTGGAAAACATATATAGATAATACCCAAAGAGAAGTCATAAAATAAATCACACTATAAAAAGTTCAATGGTAAAATGAGAATGATAAAAAATGAGAGATTGTGATGAATAAAAAGCAGTTATTAAGAAAAAATGCCCTTAATCAATACACCTAATTTTCTGAACTACTTACTGTAGATAAAACAAAGAAATTACAAACAATTGTTGATGTAAATTGAAATCAATAAAATCTTAAATGTTCTAGATTTCAAGAAATGTTTGTGTATTAGTTATTCAGATAGATTATTCCCAGTTATTCAGATAGATTATTTCCTATTAATTCTTTGATATCTTATCTTGTGTTAGCTACTCTTTAGGTTGTTCCAGTGAACTCACTGTAGGAATTTTAATTTTGAAATTTTCTTTTAGGAATCCCCATTAATATATTTAATTTGGATTTTTCATAATTTTTCTGCAATTGCACATGATTTTATTTTGTCAAAGGAATTTAAGAAAGAGAATAGAAAAATCAAGGCTGGAAAATAAGGACATTCATTATAAACTCATAGAAATAGCATTCTACATTATTTTCACATATAAGATGATATAAACAGTGAACATGTAGACAACTTACAGAAAAAAATGAATGTTGCTGTCTAATGATGTCTAATAGAAGTAGTTAAGATTCGCTAAATGTTAGGAATTGTATAAGCATGCAACGAGAATATTCTAGGCTAATTAGGCACAGAGAATCTTAGTGAGTGATTAGGAAATTAATGTGAGGTATAAATTATTTCAACAAAATGAAGAGGGATATAACTGAAATTAATATAGAGATTTCTAGTCAATGGAAAATTTTGGTAGGTGTGGTTAGGTGTGGTTATATTGAGGTGTGATTACAAAATTTTACAAACTATATTTTCCATGTTTTCTATTTACCATCTATAAAAAATGAGAAAGAATAAAATATGGTGCTTTAGTTATTTGTTGAGTTTTAAATAGCAGCTATGTTTTTTTAATAATCTAACTTTTTTTTTTTACTTTAAAATATTGTATTGGTTTTGCCATACATCAACATGCATCTGCCACGGGTGTACACATGTTCCCCATCCTGAACCCCCCTCCCACCTCCCTCCCCGTACCATCCCTCTGGGTCATTCCAGTGCACCAGCCCCAAGCCTTCTGTATCCTGCATTGAACCTGGACTGGCGATTCATTTCTTATATGATATTATACATGTTTTAATGCCATTCTCCCAAATCATTCCCCCACCTCCCACAGAGTCCAAAAGACTGTTCTATACATCTGTGTCTCTTTTGCTGTCTCGCAAACAGGGTTGTCATTACCATCTTTCTAAATTCCATATATATGCATTTGTATACTATATTGGTGTTTTTCTTTCTGGCTTACTTCACTCTGTATAATAGGCTCCAGTTTCATCCACCTCATTAGAACTGATTCAAATGTATTCTTTTTAATGGCTGAGTAATACTCCATTGTGTATATGTACCACCGCTTTCTTATCCATTCATCTGCTGATGGACATCTAGGTTGCTTCCATGTCCTGGCTATTATAAACAGTGCTGCGATGAATACCGGGGTACACGTGTCTCTTTCCCTTCTGGTTTCCTCAGTGTGTATGCCCAGCAGTGGGATTGCTGGATCATAAGGCAGTTCTACTTCCAGTTTTTTAAGGAATCTCCACACTGTTCTCCATAGTGGCTGTACTAGTTTGCATTCCCACCAACAGTGTAAGAGGGTTCCCTTTTCTCCACATCCTCTCCAGCATTTATTGCTTGTAGACTTTTGGATCGCAGCCATTCTGACTGGCGTAAAATGGTACCTCATTGTGGTTTTGATTTGCATTTCTCTGATAGTGATGTTGAACATCTTTTCATATGTTTGTTAACCATCTGTATGTCTTCTTTGGAGAAATGTCTATTTAGTTCTTTGGCCATTTTTTGATTGGGTCATTTATTTTTCTGGAATTGAGCTGTAGGAGTTGCTTGTATATTTTTGAGATTAGTTGTCTGTCAGTTGCTTCATTTGCTATTATTTTCTCCCATTCTGAAGGCTGTCTTTTCACCTTGCTAATAGTTTCTTTTGTTGTGCAGAAGCTTTCAATTTTAATTAGATCCCATTTGTTTATTTTTGCCTTTATTTCCAATATTCTGGGAGATGGGTCATAGAGGATCCTGCTGTGATGTATGTCGGAGAGTGTTTTGCCTATTTTTTAAAAGGACTGCTATAATCAGGATGACTAAAATATTTCCCAGGTGGCTAAAGGTCTTCCCAGGCTCCTTCCCAATACAGGAGCCGCAGGAGATGCAGACTTGATCCTGGGACCAGGAAGATTCCCCCTGGAGTAGGAAATGGCAACCCACCCAGTTTTCTTGCCTGGAAAATTCCATGGGCAGAGCAGCCTGGCAGAGTACAGTCCATAGGGTTGAGAAAAGGCTCAGACATGACTTGGTGACTGAGCACACACGCAGAACTTTTTTTTTTTTTTCATAGTCATGATACACAACAACTTTTATTGTGTTGTTTAAAAATTTTTTTTAAAGTTCTTTTGTACACAGTGGAATACATTGGCATGCAGAAAATGAGAGACATTTAAGGTGAAACAGTTAACACAGACCTGAGAATGGCTTGGGGACTAGTGAGGAGGTTCTGTTTCATGTTAGTGATGTGTTATAGTGTCCAATTTAAGTGGGTTAGTTGTATTGAGTGATGCTTCTCTAGAAAGGCTTCAATAACCTGGGACAACAGGTGAAACTCAGTGATTTATCTGTAATTGAAATATGAGGAGTAAAGGCAAGCATTTCATTTGGAAATTAACTCAAAGGCTAAAACTTTAAGTGAAATATGTTTACAAAGATACACTGGATTTATCATCTGACTATATGAATAGAGCCACATAGCACTCAGGACAACTTCTGATGCTTCACATCCAGTCTCCAATAAATCATCTTATGTAATAATTATACTTTTTATTAATTACCTTGAGATCTGTAATTTTTACCTTTCTTGTGCAGAGTTTTCTAATGTGTTTTCTCTCATTCTGTGACAATTACATTTCCTTGAAACCCAATCCTTTATTCTTTTTCTGTCATAATGTAACTTTTTCTCCAATTATCACTATATTTCCTCCTTTTCTGGGTGCTTGTTAGAATTGATGCATTAATTTGCAATTCATTAAAATAACTTTTAAATTTATTCTACCTAAACTCCTACCCATCTATTAAATTTAACGAAAATGTTATTATCAAATACAAAAATCCTGCCTGCTCCATGGTATCTGATTTCAGTTCAGTTCAGTCACTCAGACTCTTTGTGACCCCATGGACTGCAGCATGCCAGGCTTCCCTGTCCATCACCAACTTTCGGAGTTTACTCAAACTCATGTCCATTGAGTCAGTGATGCCATCCAACCATCTCATCCTCTGTCGTCCCCTTCTCCTCCTGCCTTCAATCTTTCCCAGCATCAGGGTCTTTTCCAATGAGTCAGTTCTTCACATCAGGTGGCCAAACCATTGGAGTTTCAGCTTCAGTATCAGTCCTTCCAATGAATATCAGGACTGATTTCCTTTAGGATGGACTGGTTGGATCTCCTTGCAGGTATCTGATTTAAAAAGTTGTAATTATGCTTTTTATAATACCACTAAAATGGAACAAAATAATATGTCCTATTCTTATTAAAATCTAAGTAATTTTTTTCTTTTAGTAGATTAGTGACATTTTAATTTTTAAAAACTTTTTTTTTCTTCACACTTTATGTGGGGTGTTAGTTCACCCATCAAGAATCAAACCTGCATCCCTTGCAATGGAAGTGCAGAGTCTTAATTACTGGACTGCCAGGGACGTCCCTGGTGACATTTTCTTATTATTTGTGGCTATTATTCAACAAAACAGAACTTGGCTTTACTGCTATTTTTATTGCTTAAGCAAAGAACATATCATTATACATGATATTATATATTCTAAGAGAAAATTTCTTTTTTTAATTAATTTATTCTAAGTGGAGGATAATTACTTTACAATACTGTAGTGGTTTTTGCCATACATCAACATGAGAAAATTTCTGTTAAACTAGACATGTCTCCAGGTGGCTCAGTGGTAAAGAATCTGCCTGCCAAAGCAGGAGACACAGGAGATGCCAGTTCAATCCTTGGGTCAGGAAGATCTCTTGGAGAAAGGATAGCAACCCACTCCAATGTTCTTGCCTGGAATGGCCCATGGACAGAGGAGCCTGGTGAACTATAGTCCATGGGATCTCAAAGAATCAGCCAGGACTGAATGACTAAGCATGCATGCATATTTTATACATATTTTGAATTTTTAAGATTTTTTAAAATTAAGGCTCTATATAATTACATTGCTATAACAATGATACTGGATTTTTCAAAATTCTAAATTTATAAATACTGAATGCTAATTTTAAAAATTCCAGTAGTCATGTAGGGGTGTGAGAGTTGGACCATAAAGAAGGGTGAGTGCCAAAGAATTGATGTTTTTGAACTATGGCATTGAAGAAGACTCTTGAGAGTCCCTTGGACTGCTAGGAGATCGAACCAGTCAATCCTAAAAGAAATAAATCCCAAATATTCATTGGATAGACTGATGCTGAAGCTGAAGCTCCAATCCTTTGGCCACCTGATGTGAAGAACTGACTTATTAGAAAAGACCCTGATGCTGGGGTGCCGGGAGCCAGCGTAAGGAACTCCACCTGTGGCAAAGGTCATGAGGAAGGAAGCTCGGCATACACAAAGGCGAGACTGAGCCTCAGGAGTCCCCCTGGAAATTCTCGAGCATCTACCCCCAAAACCAGAGTCTGCCTACTTTCTGCTTTGTGCTCTTACCTACACCTCTGACTTTACGGGGGGCTGTGCCCCACCACCTCTCTCTGAAAAATGAGATAACTTACAGCTCCAGTTAATAAAATTCCTGGGCGTGACAAGAGTGTTTCAACCTACAAACTCCTTTGGAAGTCCTCTAGCCTGCCTGAATAGGTTTTTCCAGCCACGTGTGATTGTTCAGAGCCTCCCAACTGTGAGAGGCATGAGATGTTCTAATAAATACAGATTCCTTTGAGCAGTTAAAAGATTGATTAGAAATTGTATTGGTGAAGGGTTTTTCAGTTGTTGGGCCAATGTTTGCTGCTAAGTTTCCATATCCCTTACCTACTGTGTCCCTGGCAGTGTATTGATTGATATAATTGGTGTATAGAAATTAAGTAGTAGCTTTAATGTTTGTAACCTTGGACCCTTGAGTTAATTCTTTTCTTGTTATAGCCCACCACACCTTTGCCCTATAGGAATGCAACTTTATCTAATGCTTTTGGTGGGTGGCGCCTGACTTTAGAATAATCACCTTTAGAGAAAAATAAGTTTTCTGAAGAGAGGATCTTAAAATGTTAACAGGCCTCCTGGCCAGAAGATGATGTAAATCACCTAAACTTTTGCATATGATAAGTTTGAAAGCCTGGCTTCGATTAGGATCAAGGACTGCTGTCCTTGCATGACTCTACCCCTTCCCCCATTATCCTCTATGCACAACTTAAGGTATAAAACTACTTTGGAAAATAAAGTGCACCCGTTTGTTCACCGAACTTGGTCTCCCCATGTCGTTCTTTCTCTCACCTTCTGGCTGAATTCCCATCTGGGGCAGGGAGGCTCGTCAAGCCTATTAATTTTGCCTGGGCTTCTAAGATCTGACCGGGGAGGCCTTAGTGTCTCCTCTCCTTCGGGAGAACAGGAGGACGCCTGCAGCCTACGTAGGTGACACAAATTCCTTATTTTGGAATTTTATTAGCTTTCCACGTAAACCAAGTTATTCAGCCTCTTTTCTCCACTAAATTTTCTCACTGAGCTATCCTTATTTAACCACTCTTTATATCCTTAATTAACGTTTAATTAAGCAATTGTTTCCTGACCCTCACCGACGCCGTCCCCGCTTCGAATTCCCTGGATCCACCCGGGCTGGACCCCGGCACTGGGGAAGATTGAAGGCTAAAGGAGAAGGAGGCAGCAAGGAATGAGATGATTAGAAAGCAGCATCAGTGACTCAAAGGACATCATTTGAGCAAACTCCAGAGTATAGTGGAGGACAAAGGAAGCTGGTTTGTTGCAATCTATCTGGTTTTTCAGGGTTGCAGAATATTGGACATGACCTAACAACTGAACTACAACAATATTAATGTATTTAATTCATTCGAGTTTATTTACATATATGGTGTGAGAAAGTAATCCAATCTGATGTCTCGAATGTAGCTGTACAGTTTCCCAACACCATTTATTGAAGAACCTTTTATTTTTTCTTCATTGTATAATCTTGTCTCCTTTGTCCTAGAGACGTTGTTGTTCAGTTGCTCAGTTGTGTCTTACTCTTTGTGGACCCATGGACGCACACCAGATCTCCTTGTCCTTCACTATCTCCTGGAGTTTGCTCAAACTCATGTCCACTGAGTTTTGGTTTTGTTTATGGGATCTCTATTTTATTTCATTGATCTACGTGTTTGTTTTTGTGCTGGTTGTAGTGCTGTTTTGATTATTATGCTTTGTAGTATAGTTTGAAATCAGAGGGCATAATGCTTCCAACTTTCTTCTTCCTTATCCAGATTTTTTGGATATGTAGATCTTTTGTGGTTCCATGCACATTTTATAATGATTTCTTTCAGTTCTGTGATAAATGCCTTCAGTATTTGGGAAAGGATTGCATTTAATCTATAGATTGCCAGGTTAGTATGGTCATTTCAATAATAATTTTTCCATTCTGTGAGTGTTATATGTTTTCAATTTGTTTTTATCATCTTCATTTTATGTAAGTCTCAGAGTTTTCCAAGTCCAAGTCTTCTACTTCCTTGCTTAGATGTATTCCTTGGTTAGATTTATTTATTTATTTATTTATTTATTTATTTATTTACTCCTTGGTTAGATTTATTTATTTATTCCTTCCTTGCTTAGATTTATTCTATTTGATGCAATTATAAATGGCTTTTTTTTTCATTTTTCATTTTTATATTTGTATTAGTGTATGAAAAGGCAACAGATTCTATACAGTAATTTTTATTTTGCAAAATTATTGAAATTACATATGACTCAAATAATTTTTGGTGAAATCTTTGGCATTTTCATGTTTCAGTTCAGTTCAGTTCAGTCGCTCAGTCATGTACAACTCTTTGTGACCCCGTGGACTGCAGCATGCCAGGCTTCCCTGTCCATCACCAACTCCCGGAGCTTGCTCAAACTCACATCCATCAAGTCCGTGATGACATCCAGCCATCTCACACTCTGTCATGCCCTTCTCTTCCTGCCTTCAATCTTTCCCAGAATCAGGGTCTTTTCTAATGAGTTAATTCTTCACATCAGGTGGCCAACGGATTGGAGTTTCAGCATCAACATCAGTCCTTCCAATGAGTACTCAGGACTGATTTCCTCTAGGATGGACTGGTTGGATCTCCATGCAGTCCTAGGGACTCTCAAGAGTCTTCTCCAACACCACAGTCCAAAAGCATCAATTCTTCGGTGCTCAGCTTTCTTTATGGTCCAACTCTCATATCCATACATGCCTACTGGAGAAACCATCTAGTCTAGTTTTGACTAGATGGACCTTTGTTGGCAAAGTAATGTCTCTGTTTTTTAATATGCTGTCTAGGTTTGTCATATTTTTTTCCTTCAAGGAGGAAGTGTCTTTTAAACTTGTGGCTGCAGTCAAAGTTCACAGTGATTTTGGAGCCCAAGTAAATAAAATCTGCCACTGTTTCCATCTCGTCCCCATAATTTTTCCATGAAGTGATGGGATCAAATGCCATGATCTTTGTTTTTTGAATATTAAGCCAGTTTTTTCAGTTTCCTCTTTCACCCTCACTGAGAGACTCTTTAGTTCCTCTTTGCTTTCTCCTCTTAAAGTGGTATTATCTGTATATCTGAAGTTGTTGGTCTTAATACCAGCTTGTGATTCATTGAGCCTGGCCTTTCACATCATGTACTGTGTGCAGAAATTAAATAAACATGGTGACAATATACAGCCTTGATATACAACTTTCCTAATTATGAACCTATCTGTTTTTCCATGTCTGGTTCTAACTGTTGCTTCTTGACCCACATGCAATTTTCTCAGGAGACAGGTAAATTGGTATCATATTCCCAATCCCTTAAGAATTTTCCACAGTTTATTGTGATCCACACAAAGTCTGTAGTATAGCCAATGAAAGAGATTTTTGGGGAGGAATTCTTTTGTTTTTTCTATCATCCAATGGTTGTTGGCAATTTGATATCTGGTTCCTCTGCCTTTTCTGAACCTAGTTTGTACATCTGGAAGTTCTTAGTTCACATATTGTTGAAGCCTAACTTAAAGTATTTTGAACATTACCTTGCTAGCAATGAGAAGAGTGAAACTGTATGGTAGTTTAAACAATCTTTTGTTTTGCCTTTCTTTCAGACTGGAATGAAAACTGAACTTTTCCTGTCCTGTGGTCACTGCTGAGTTTTCCAAATTTGTTAACATATTGAGTGCAGCATTTTAATAGCATCATCTTTTAGTATTTTAAATAGCTCAGATGGAATTCCATCACCTTCACTAGCTTTGTTCATAGTAATGCTTCCTAAGGCCCACTTGACTTCACTCTTCAAGATGTCTGGCTCTAGGTGAGTGACTATTATATTGTGGTTGTCCTAGTTATTAAAATCTTTTTTGTATAGGTCTGGTGTTTATAAGGCCTTTACTATGTTGAGATAACTTCTGTCTATTCCCTCTTGTTTGAGAGTTTTTAATCATAGGTTGATGTTAAATTACATCCATAGATTTTTCTCCATCAATTGAGGTAATGATATGATTTTTATTTTTCAGTTTTTACTATCATTTATCACATTGATTGATTTACAGATATTGGGCCATTTTGTATCATTAGAAAAAAAATCTCATTTGATCTTGGTGTATTTTATTGTACTTTTGAATTTGGTTTGCTAATATTTTGTTGAGAATAGTTTATCTATGTTCCTTAGTTATGTTGGCCTATAACTTCCTTTATTGTGATGTTTTTGCCTGATTTTGTTGTCAGCATGATGCCAGCCTTATAGTTGTTAACTGTTCTATAATTGTTTGGCAGAATTTATCTATGATGCCTTCTGGTCTTGTGCTTTTCTCTTTGGGAACCTTGAAATTACCGAATCAGTTTTTTTTAATAGTAATTTCTCTATTCACATATTTTATTTCTCCTTAATTAAGTCTGAGAGATTGTAAATTTCTAGAACTTTATTCATTGTTCTAGCTTACCCAATTTTTTTGTGTGTATAATGGTTTGTATTTTTCTTATGGTCCTTTGTATTTTTATGGTGTTGTTGGTAACTTCTCTGTTTCATTTCTGATTTTATTTATTTAGGCACTCTCTCTTTTCTTGTTTACTCTGAAGGTTTATCAATTTTCTTTATCCTTTCAAAGATATCGATCTTAATTACATTGATCTTTTCTATTGTTACTTTAAAAAATGTTTTTAGTTTATATTTTATTTCTTTCTACTCAATCTTTGTTAGTTGCTTCCTTCCACTAATTTGGGTTTCCTTCCCAAAGAAAAAATTTCTAATTCCTTTTAATGTAAGGTTATTTGAACTTTTTTCTTTCTTCCTGAGTTTAACTTGTATAGCCACAAACTTCCCTCTTTGAAATGCTTTTGTTATGTCCCACATATATCATTGTGTGAATCCCAAGTGGATATAGCTTTAAAATGTTAAAG
The DNA here is from genome assembly GCF_032452875.1 of Bos javanicus. Classification (NCBI taxonomy): domain Eukaryota; kingdom Metazoa; phylum Chordata; class Mammalia; order Artiodactyla; family Bovidae; genus Bos; species Bos javanicus. The sequence continues at coordinate 36,885,352 of NC_083879.1, read as the reverse complement.
CATTTGGTAAAGTGTTGCTGAGGTTTTCTGTTGCCAGTCGCAAACTGCTTTGCCATTTATGAAGAATGCATGCCTTTCAAGTATTTAAAATATGACAATATTTATAAATGTGTGGTTTGGAGGAATTGTTTAAATCCCTTTTCCTAACTTCCTTTCTCTTCAGGATAGGGTCTTTCAACAAGTAATTTGTAGTAATGACTGTGTTGACTTCAATTTTGGAGTATAGTAGCTATGTTAATGCTTTGTTAATAAGTGTTAATACTATGTTAATACTTTAACCACTTGATGCAAAGAGCTGACTCATTGGAAAAATCCAAAGATTGAAGGGAGGAGAAGAAGGGGATGACAGAGGATGAGACGGTTGGATAGCATTAGTGACTCATGGACATGAGTTTGAGGAGACAGTGAAGGACAGGGAAGCCTGATGTGCTTCATCTCAGTCCATGGGATCTCAGAGAGTTGGACATAACTTAGTGCCTTAACAATAACAACAGCTATATTAAAGACTATTTGGTCTTATTGAAGCCAACAGAGAATTTGCTGCTGTGTTTTTCCTTCAGCGATAAATCAATTACTCACAGAAAAAAATTGAAATTTACAGGCTATATATTTGATGAAATAGAAGTAAAAATCCTCAAGAAAATATTAGCAAATGTGGCTGAATTCATAAGACCTACATGGCATATTGAACTGAAACATAGTTAAAGGCATAAGCATGTGGACCCACCCCAAGACTCAGCATGAAAGTGAAGTCACTCAGTCGTGTCCACCTCTTTGCAACCCCATGGACTGTAGGCTACCAGTCTCCTCCATCCATGGGATTTTCCAGGCAAGAATACTGGAGTGGGTTGCCCTTTCCTTCTCCAGATCTTCCTGAACCAGGGATTGAATCTGGGTCTCCCAAATTGTAGGCAGATGCTTTACCATCTGAGCCACCAGGGAAGTCATAGAGGAAAATTGAAAAATTGCCCAGGTTTCCTGTGAAAGAGGCTTGTTATCTTAAAGTGTCAGCCTGAGAGTTCTACTGAAATGCTCTCTAGGGACAAAGGCTTCCAGCACTATCTTTGTTCTCTTCAGAACTCATCTTGCTCTGAGAGGCACCATCTTTGGACTTTCCCTATGCTGATCTCCAAAGCATTAATATCTCCTAGAGGAGAACTTTTAGAGGAATCTGGTGCAAGTTTTTTTTTTATAACTGACACCTAAAGGATGCCCCTTGTTTGGCCTGGCCCTGTTGGCCAAAAGGGATTGTGATCCTCTATCCTTACCAAACTGTAACATTTTGAGACAGTTCTTGACCAGATACTCCTAGTCTGTGAATCAGTCCTATTTCCTTTTCCTGGAGCTTCAGTCTGAAGGACAGGCTTCAGGTATAATTTATAACTAGATATCTACTGAGCTGCTCTCAGGGAATGGAAGATGGTCTGTGTCATTTTAGCAACCTTTTTCTACCTCATTTCATCTCACTAGTATTTCCCCAAAAGGAGGCATCTTCAATGAGTATCTCGTTTTTCTTTTTACTGCTGCCTGTGGTTACCTCTACGTTATCTGGCTCTGGTGACCAGTGGGTCCTGTGTTCATGTAGCCCAAGAAATTATGACAGAGAGAGAGAGTTCTTAGTTGGCTAGCATCCCCAGGGCACAAAAAGAGGTAATGCACTCTTTCTCTGAAAAACGTTTATTAGCTTATTTCCATATCTGCAGTCTGAGGGGAAGGCTTTTATTGAAGCACACAACCAAATATGCATTATAACCCTATCTAGAGACCTTATATGTCAGGCATAATATTAACATTATTCCTCGACTGCAATCAGAGTTCCACTATCTCCAAGAGGGGAATATGTGCATATATCTAGTGCCCAGGTTTTTACATCTTAGGCCCTAATGTAGCTTATGGGGCTGCATCTTAAGAAATGGCCTTTATATAATTGGCTCTGGTGGCCAGTGGGGCTTTTATCCCTAGGTCCCATGGAATTATAAAAATGCAGAAATAGATCTTGACTGACAACAACCCATAGAGAACAGCACAAACAGCAGAGGGAAACATACCCCAATCCTTTTCTGAAAGAGGCCTATTTTATTTTTCTATCACTTTGGCCTTAAAGGAAGTTATCTGGCTTGGCAGACATCTAGAGGTCTACTGAGGGTTTTCTAAGGATGCAGGCTGGTAAACACCATTTTTGTGGTCTCCCTCTGACTCATTCCAGGTTGCTAGTGTCTCCCAGGGAAAAAATTTGAGCAATCTTTTGGCATACCAAGCACTGCAGATATTTTCCAGGGAACAAGCCTATAGCATCTGATTCTAGGAGGCTGTGGGACTTAGCCTTATGGCTCCACTGTACTGTATATATTTACATATTTTAAGAATTGCTGGCTGATTGGATGCTGTCATCCAATCAGCCTGAATCTAGGTCTTGACTGAGATTCTCCCCTATTGTACACTGAGAGGTCTTGGCACACCCTCAAAAACTGGAAGCCACTAAAAATAAAAGAATCTGCTTTGACAATAACAAAATATTGGGAAAAAAGCTAAAAGCACATTCATCTCACACATTATATCATCTCTAAAGACTGAGAGGTGACTGTATTACATTAACATTATGTATCCAACACAGAGAATTAAAGAAAATAAGAAAAAGAGGAGTGTATTTCCCCCAAACAAGGATAAAATCTTAGAAAAATTCCTCTATGAAATAAAAATAAGTGATTTACCTGATAGTCAAAATTAATGGTCATAAAAATGACTGACAACCTTGGAAGAAGATATAACCATCAGCAAAGTAAAAGAAACATAAGAAATTTACAAAAAGGAAGACACATAGCTCAACAATACAAAAAATGAACTGAAAAGTACGCTAGACATATTCAACAGAAGATTAAATAGAGAAAAGTTCTGTGAAATCAAAGACAGGGCATTGAAAACCCCAAACAATAGCAAAATAAGTAAATTAAAAGGGAAGATCCTTTAAAAAACGTATGGGACAACAGTGAGCAGACCAAAGTTTGCATTATAGAAGTCCTAGAAGAAGAGGGAGAGAAAGTAGCAAAATAATTGCATTTTTATGTAATGGCTAAAAGCTTCTCCAATCAGGCTGTGAAAACTAAGATCCTGTTCCAGGTTCTCATGGACACCCAAACAAAAGGAACACAAAGAAATTCACATTAAGACACATTTTTTACTAAAGTTTTATAAAGTTAAAGACAAGATAGGAATATTTAAAGCAGCAAGAAAAAAAAACATATTACACACACACAAAAACCCCCATATGACTATCAGTAGATCATTTAGCAGTTATTTTGCAGCCATAAGGGAGTGTCATTTATATTCAAAGTTCTGAAAGAAAATTACAACCAAGAATATTTTACCCAGAAAAGATATTACTTAGAATTGAAATAAGGATAAAGATTTTCCAGGTAAGCAAAATCGCGAGGATTCATTACTACTAGACTACCATTAAAAGAAATGTTATTTCCAGTTTTTTAAGGAATCTCCACACTGTTCTCCATAGTGGCTGTACTAGTTTGCATTCCCACCAACAGTGTGAGAGGATTCCCTTTTCTCCACACCCTCTCCAGCAATTATTGTTTGTAGACTTTTGGATCGCAGCCATTCTAACTGGCGTGAAATGGTACCTCATTGTGGTTTTGATTTGCATTTCTCTGATAATGAGTGATGTTGAGCATCTTTTCATGTGTTTGTTAGCCATCTGTATGTCTTCTTTGGAGAAATGTCTATTTAGTTCTTTGGCCCATTTTTTAATTGGTTCGTTTATTTTTCTGGAATTGAGCTGCAGGAGTTGCTTGTATATTTTTGAGATTAGTTGTTTGTCAGTTGCTTCATTTGCTATTATTTTCTCCCATTTTGAAGGCTGTCTTTTTACCTTCCTTAACACTTCCTTTGTTGTTCAGAAGCCTTTAAGTTTAATTAGGTCCCATCTGTTTATTTTTGCTTTTATTTCCAGTATTCTGGGAGGTGGGTCATAGAGGATCCTGCTGTGATGTATGTCGGAGAGTATTTTGCCTATGTTCTCCTGTAAGAGTTTTATAGTTTCTGGTCTTACGTTTAGATCTTTATTCCATTTTGAGTTTATTTTTGTGTATATGTTAGAAAATGTTCTAGTTTCATTCTTTTACAAGTGGTTGACCAGTTTTCCCAGCACCACTTGTTAAAGAGATTGTCTTTCCTCCATTGTATATTCTTGCCTCTTTGTCAAAGATGAGGTGTCCATAGGTGCATGGATTTATCTCTGTGCTTTCTATTTTGTTCCACTGATCTATATTTCTGTCTTTGTGCCAGTACCATACTGTCTTGATGAGTATGGCTACTGGGCACACACACCGAGGAAACAAGAATTGAAAGAGACACGTGTACCCCAATGTTCATTACAGCACTGTTTATAATAGCCAGGACATGGAAGCAACCTAGATGTCCATCATCAGAAGAATGGGTAAGAAAGCTGTGGTACATATACACAATGGAGTATTACTCAGCCATTTAAAAGAACACATTTGAATCAGTTCTAATGAGGTGGATGAAACTGGAGCCTATTATACAGAGTGAAGTAAGCCAGAAAGAAAAAACCAATACAGTATCAGATCAGATCAGTTGCTCAGTCGTGTCCAACTCTTTGTGACCCCATGAATCGCAGCACTCGAGGCCTCCCTGTCCATCACCAACTCCCGCAGTTCACTCAGACTCACATCCATCGAGTCAGTATGCCATCCAGCCATCTCATCCTCTGTCGTCCCCTTCTCCTCTTTCCCCCAATCCCTCCCAGCATCAGAGTCTTTTCCAATGAGTCAACTCTTCACATGAGGTGGCCAAAGTACTGGAGTTTCAGCTTTAGCATCATTCCTTCCAAAGAAATCCTAGGGCTGATCTCCTTCAGAATGGACTGGTTGGATCTCCTTGCAGTCCAAGGGACTCTCAACAGTCTCCAACACCACAGTTCAAAAGCATCAATTCTTTGGCACTCAGCCTTCTTCACAGTCCAACTCTCACATCCATACATGACCACTGGAAAAACCATAGCCTTGACTAGACGGACCTTTGTTGGCAAAGTAATGTCTCTGCTTTTGAATATGCTATCTAGGTTGGTCATAACTTTCCTTCCAAGGAGTGTCTTTTATTTTCATGGCTGCAGTCACCATCTGCAGTGATTTTGGAGCCCAAAAAATAAAGTCTGACACTATTTCCACTGTTTCCCCATCTATTTCCCATGAAGTGATGGGACCAGATGCCATGATCTTCATTTTCTGAATGTTGAGCTTTAAGCCAACTTTTTCACTCTCCACTTTCACTTTCATCAAGAGGCTTTTTAGTTCCTCTTCACTTTCTGCCATAAGGGTGGTTGTCATCTGCACATCTGAGGTTATTGATATTTCTCCCGGCAATCTTGATTCCAGCTTGTGTTTCTTCCAGCCCAGCGTTTCTCATGATGTAGTCTGCATATAAGTTAAATAAACAGGGTGACAATATACAGCCTTGACGAACTTCTTTTCCTATTTGGAACCAGTCTGTTGTTCCATGTCCAGTTCTAACTATTTCTTCCTGACCTGCATATAGGTTTCTCAAGAGGCAGGTCAGGTGGTCTGGTATTCCCATCTTTTTCAGAATTGTCCAGTTTATTGTGATCCACACAGTCAAAGGCTTTGGCATAGTCAATAAAGCAGAAATAGATGCTTTTCTGGAACTCTCTTGCTTTTACATGATCCAGCGGATGTTGGCAATTTGATCTCTGGTTCCTCTGCCTTTTCTAAAACCAGCTTGAACATCAGGAAGTATACTAACCAATACAGTATACTAACACATATATATGGAATTTAGAAAGATTATAATGATAACCCAGTATGCAAGACAGCAAAAGAGACACAGATGTGTATAAAACAGTCTTTTGGACTCTGTGGGAGAGGGAGAGGGTGGGATGATTTGGGAGAATGGCATTGAAACATGTATAATATCATGTATGAAACGAATTGCCAGTCCAAGTTCAATGCATGATACTGGTTGCTTGGGGCTGGTGCACTGAAATGACCCAGAGGGATGGTACAGGGAGGGAGGTGGGAGGGGTGTTCAGCAGGGGGAACACGTGTATACCTGTGGTGGATTCATGTTGATGTATGGCAAAACCAATACAATATTGTAAAGTAATTAACCTCCAATTAAAATAAATTAATTTATTTAAATTTTTTAAAAAAGAAATGTTAAAGGGACTTTTAAAGTTGAAATGAAAGGATGCTAATTTGTAATAGAAAAACATATGAAAAAATTTTGCTGTTAAATGTGAATATGTAATATTCAGAAAAAATCTAATGTAACAGTGGTGATAATCACTTATAAAGCTAATATTTTAAAAATTAGTAAAAGTAGGTACACAAATAACAGTTAAGGGATTCAGAAGATAAAAACATTTAATGTGTACAATCAAAACCACAAAATCAGGATTGAAATAAAAATAAAGAACTTACAATGCATTCAAACTGAAGTTATCAAATTTAAAAGACTGTTTTGAATATAAGTTGTTCTATGTAAGCCTCATAGTAATGGATAATAAAAAACTTTTGTAGATTTTCTTTAAAAAGGAATCTAAGCATACTACTAGGGAAGAACATCAAATCACAAAGGAGAACAAAAAAGGAAGAAGGAAAAAGGAGCCATAAAACAGAAAACAAATTACAAAATGGCAATAAATACACAACAACCAATAACTACTTTAATGTAAATGGAATAACTTTACCAGCCAAAAACATACAGTGACAAGATGAATTATTAAAAACAAGGAAACATGACCCAACTATGCACTGCCTACAAGAAACTCATTTCAGATATAAAGACATACAGACTGAAAGTGAAGATATGAAAAGTCATATTTTATACAAATGAAACTGAAAGAATGTGGGTTTGCTGTACCTCTATCAGACAAAAATAGATTTTAAAACAAAAACTCTAATAAGAGACAAATGAGGATATTACACCATGATTAAGGGGTCAATCCATCAAAGCAATATATATCATTTGTAAATGTTTCAGTTCAGTTCAGTTTAGTCGCTCAGTTGTGTCCGACTCCTTGCAACCCCATGAATCGCAGCACACAAGGCCTCCCTGTCCATCACCAACTCCCAGAGTTCACTCAGACTCACGTCTATCGAGTCAGTAATGCCATCCAACCATCTCATCCTCTGTTGTCCCCTTCTCCTACTGCCCCCAATCCCTCCCAGCATCAGAGTCTTTCCCAATGAGTCAACTCTTCGCATGAGGTGGCCAAAGTACTGGAGTTTCAGCTTTAGCATCATTCCTTCCAAAGAACACCCAGGGCTGATCTTCGGAATGGACTGGTTGGATCTCCTTGCAGTCCAAGGGACTCTCAACAGTCTTCTCCAACACCACAGTTCAAAAGCATCAATTCTTCGGCACTCAGCCTTCTTCACAGTCCAACTCTCATCCATACATGACCACTGGAAAAAGCATAGCCTTGATTAGAAGGACCTTTGTTGGCAAAGTAATGTCTCTGCTTTTTAATATGCTACCTAGGTTGGTCATAACTTTCCTTGCAAGGAGTAAGCGTCTTTTAATTTTGTGGCTGCAATCACCATCTGTAGTGATTTTGGAGCCCAGAAAAATAAAGTCTGACACTGTTTCCCCATCTATTTCCCATGAAGTGATGGGACCGGATGCCATGATCTTCGTTTTCTGAATGTTGAGCTTTAAGCCAACTTTTTCACTTTCCACTTTCACTTTCATCAAGAGGCTTTTTAGTTCCTCTTCACTTTCTGCCATAAGGGTGGTGTCATCTGCATATCTGAGGTTATTGATATTTCTCCCAGCAATCTTGATTCCAGCTTGTGTTTCTGCCAGCCCAGCGTTTCTCATGATGTACTCTGCATAGAAGATAAATAAGCAGGGTGACAATATACAGCCTTGACGAACTCCTTTTCCTATTTGGAACCAGTCTGTTGTTCCATGTCCAGTTCTAACTGTTGCTTCCTGACCTGCATACAGATTTCTCAAGAGGCAAGTCAGATCTCTCAAGGCAAGATTCCCATCTCTCTCAGAATTTTCCACAGTTTATTGTGATCCACACAGTCAAAGGCTTCGGCATAGTCAATAAAGCAGAAATAGATGCTTTTGTGGAACTCTCTTGCTTTTTCCATGATCCAGCGGATGTTGGCAATTGGATCTCTGGTTCCTCTGCCTTTTCTAAAACCAGCTTGAACATCAGGAAGTTCACAGCTCACATATTGCTGAAGCCTGGCTTGGAGAATTTTGAGCATTACTTTACTAGCATGTGAGATGAGTGCAATTGTGCAGTAGTTTGAGCATTCTTTGGCATTGCCTTTCTTTGGGATTGGAATGAAAACTGACCTTTTCCAGTCCTGCGGCCACTGCTGAGTTTTACAAATGTGCTGGCATATTGAGTGCAGCACTTTCACAGCATCATCTTTCAGGATTTAAAATAGCTCCACTGGAATTCCATCACCTCCACTAGCTTTGTTCGTAGTGATGCTTTCTAAGGCTCACTTGACTTCACATTCCAGGATGTCTGGCTCTAGATGAGTGATCACACCATCATGATTATCTGGGTCGTAAAGATCTTTTTTGTACAGTTCTTCTATGTATTCTTGCCACCTCTTCTTAATATCTTCTGCTTCTGTTAGGTCCATACCATTTCTGTCCTTTATTGAGCCCATCTTTGCATGAAATGTCCCCTTGGTATCTCTAATTTTCTTGAAGAGATCTCTCGTCTTTCCCATTCTGTTGTTTTCTCTATTTCTTCGCAGTGATCGCTGAGGAAGGCTTTCTTATCTCTTCTTGCTATTCTTTGGAACTCTGCATTCAGATGCTTATATCTTTCCTTTTCTCCTTTGCTTTTTGCTTCTCTTCTTTTCACAGCTATTTGTAAGGCCTCCCCAGACAGCCATTTTGCTTTTTTGCATTTCTTTTCCATGGGCATGGTCTTGATCCCTGTCTCCTGTACAATGTCATGAACCTCATTTCATAGTTCATCAGGCACTCTATCTATCAGATCTAGGCCCTTAAATCTATTTCTCACTTCCACTGTATAATTATAAGTGATTTGATTTAGGTCATACCTGAATGGTCTTGTGGTTTTCCCTACTTTCTTCAATTTAAGTCTGAATTTGGTAATAAGGAATTCATGATGTGAGCCACAGTCAGCTCCCGGTCTTGTTTTTGTTGACCATATAGAGCTTCTCCATCTTTGGCTGCAAAGAACATAATCAATCTGATTTCGGTGTTGACCATATGTACCCGTTTAGGAGCATCTAAATACATAAAACAAATATTAACAGACCTAAAAAAAATATGTAGCAACATAATAATAGTAGAAATATTTAATACCCTATTTTCATCAATGGATAGATCATCCAGATAATCAATAGGGGAACATCAGCCTTAAATAAAACATTAGATTAAATTTACTTAGCAGACATATACTGAATATTCTAACCAAATGCAGCAGAATTCACATTCTACTAAAGAGCACATAAAACATTCCCCAGGATAAGTCATTAAACAGGTCTTAAGTTTGATCATATTGAATATGTTAAACATCCTTTTCAATCATTGGTTGTTATTATTGTTGCTCTGTTGTGTCTGACTCCCTGTGAACCTATGGACTGTAGCATGCCAGGCTTCCCTGTCCATCACCAACTGCCAGAACTTGCTCAAACTCATGTCCATTGAGTTGACGCCATTCAACCATTTCATCCTCTCTTGCCCACTTCTCATCCTGCCCTCAACCTTTCCCAGCATCAGGGTTTTTTCCAATGAGTCCTTCTCATCAGGTGGCCAAAGTATTGGAGCTTCAGCTTCAGCATCAGAACTTCCAATGAATATTTAGGGCTGATTTTCGTTAAGGTTTATTGGTTCAATCTCCTTGCTGTCCAAGGAACTATCAAGAGTCTTCTCTGATACGACAAATTATTTTTAAAAAGAAAACAGGAAAATTCACAAATATGTGGCTTTTAAGCAACATGCTACTGAACAACAAACAGGCTAAAGAACAATTCAAAAGTCAAGTTAAAAAATACTCTGCAACAAGTGAAAATAAATACAACTGTCAAAACTTATGGGATATAGCAAAAGCAGTCCTAACATGAAAGTTCATAGCAATAAATGCCTACATAAAGAAAAAAGAAAAGTCTCAAATAAACAACCTAACTCTACATCTCAAGTAACAAAAATAGAAAAGCAAAAATGTTAGTCACTCAGTCATATCTGATTCCTTGCGAGTAACAAGTAACAGAAAAAGAAAAGCAAACAAAGCCCAGAATTAGTAGAAGGAAAAAAATAAATATTATAGAAGAAATTAATAAAATTGTGACTAAAAAAATTTAGAAAGACCAATAAAACTAAGAACTAGCTTTTGAAAAAATAAAATTGAAAAATTTTTAGCTAAACTCACAATGAATAATAAAGCTGAGAACACAAAATCATAAATTAAAAAGGAGATAAATATTGACATCACAGAAATGCAAAGAATCATAAGACACTACTATGAACAATTATACATCAACAGATTGGACCATCTAGAAGAAATTGATTAATTCAAGAATATCATGAAGAACCGGACAATCAGAACAAACAAATTACTAATAGTGTTATTAAATTAGTCATCAAAAAAATCACAACAGGGCTACTCTGGTGGTCCACTGGTTAAGAATCTCCTTGCCAATGTAGAGGACACAGGTTTGATGTCTGTTCTGAGAAGATCCCACATGTCTTAGAAAAACTAAGGCCTTTAGCCACAACTACTGAGTACATACTCTATAGTCTGCAAGCCACAACTACTGAGCCCATGTAACGCAACTCCTGAAACTCGACTGCTCTAGAGCTCATGCTCCACAGAAAGAAAAGTCACTGCAATGAGAAGCCAGTGCACTACCACAAAGAGTAGCCCCAATTCACCACAACTAGAGAAAGCTGGTGTGCAGCAAGAAAAACCCACATGCAGCAATGAAGATACCAGCACAACCAAAAAGTGAAGTAAGCCAGAAAGAAAAACACCAATACAGTATACTAACGCATATATATGGAATTTAGAAAGATGGTAACAATAACCCTGTATATGAGACAACAAAAGAGACACTGAGGTATAGAACAGTCTTTTGGACTCTGTGGGACAGGGAGACGGTGGGATGATTTGGGAGAATGACATTGAAACATGTATAGTATCATATATGAAACGAGTCGCCAGTCCAGGTTCAATGCACGGTACTGGATGCTTGGGGCTGGTGCACTGGGATGACCCAGAGGAATGGTATGGGGAGGGAGGTGGGAGGAGGGTTCAGGATGGGGAACACATGTATACCTGTGGCAGATTCATTTTGATATATGGCAAAACCAATACAATATTGTAAAGTAAAAAATAAAATTAAATTAAATTTTAAAAAAATCCCAACCAAAAAAAGAAAAAAAAATGCTAATACCAGATGGCTTCACTAGTGAATTCTACCAAACATTTAAAGAAGAATTAATACTAATCTTTCTCAAATTCCTCTCCCAAAAAGTGAAGAAAAAGGAATACTTCCAAAGTCATTTATGAGGTCAGCATTACCCTGACATGAGCCAAAGACAGACATTTCAAGAAAAGAAAATTACATATCAATATATCTGATGAATTTAGATGCAAACATCCTCACAACAAAATATTAGAAAGCTTTCAAAAATACATTAAAAGAATAATACATGATATTTAAATCCAGAAATACAAAGATGTTTGCAGATCCACACGTCAAACAATAGGATATACCACATTAACCAAATGAAGAATAAAAATTATAATTATTTCTTAATATATATAGAAAAATCATTTGAGAAATCTCAATATCCAGTCATGAAAAATTCTCAACAGTGGATATGAAAGTGAAAGTGAAATTCGCTTAGTCATGTCCCACTCTTTGTGACCCCATGGACTGTCCATGGAATTCTCCAGGCCAGAATACTGGAGTTGGTAGCCTTTGCCTTCTCCAGGGGATCTTCCCAACCCAGGGATCGAACCCAGATCTCCCACATTGTAGGCAGATTCTTTGCCAGCTGAGCTATCAGGGAAGCCTAACAGTGGGTATAGGGGGAACATATCTTAACTTAATAAAATCCATAATAAAGGACAAGCCCACCACAGCTAATATCATCAGATCAGATCAGTCGCTCAGTCGTGTCCGACTCTTTGCGACCCCATGAATCGCAGCACGCCAGGCCTCCCTGTCCAACACCAACTCCTGGAGTTCACTGAGACTCACGTCCAACGAGTCAGTGATGCCATCCAGCCACCTCATCCTCTGTCGTCCCCTTCTCCTCCTGCCCCCAAGCCCTCCCAGCATCAGAGTCTTTTCCAATGAGTCAACTCCTCGCATGAGGTGACCAAAGTACTGGAGTTTCAGCTTTAGCATCATTCATAATCAAGGGTAAAAGTTGAAAGTTTTTCATCACTGATCAGGAACAATGCTTCCTATTCTAACCATCTTTATTTAACTTGGTATTGGAAGTCCTAGCCAGATAAATTAGGCATGAAAAATAAATAAAAGGCATCCTGATTAGTAAAGAAGTAAAATTGTCATTGTTTGCAGATGATATGATATTATGTATACAAAGCCCTAAAGACTTAACCAAGAAAACTGTCAGAACTACTACACAAATTCAGTAAAAGTGTAGGATACAAAAATCAATATTAAAAAATCTGTTGAATTTCTATACTAATTTCTATAAGATATAAGAAAAATAAACATTTAAAATTGCATCAAAAAGAATGAAATATCTATAAATAAATTTAGCCAACTAAGTAAAGGTCTGTGTAAAGAAACTAGAAGACATTGATGAAGAAGATATAACTAAATAGAAAGATATTCCATGATCATGGAATACAGAAATTAAACCATTAAAATGTAATACATAACATCCAAGGTAATATACAGATTCAGTGCAGTTCCTATCAACATTTTAGTGGCATTTTTCACAGAAATAGAACAAACAATTCTAAAAAATTTTTGGAACCATTAAAGACTTTGTTAAAGCCCTAATTCCCACGGTAACTGTATATGGAGCTAGAACCTTTAAGATGGTGATTATTATGAGATCATAAATCATAACAACAATCAACGTGAAAACATTGAAAACATGTTTGGAAAGAGATGAATACAATTTACTCTCACGAGACAGGGCAAACCATAACATCCGCAAATTATATGTTCATGCATAACAAGTTAACAAATAGGCTTTCAGCCTTCCTTATGTCTGTCTCTCCCATCTGTACATGACTACTGGAAAAACCATAGTTTTGACTGTATAGACCTTTATTGGCAAAGTAATGTCTCTGCTATTTGGGTTTGTTATAGTATTTTCTCGAAGGAGCAAGTGTCTTTTAATTTCATGGTTGCAGTCACCATCTGCAGTGATTTAGGAGCCCAAGAAAAAAAGTCTGTCACTGTTTCCATTTTTCCCCCTCTATTTTCCATGAAGTAAATGGACCAGGGAGAAGGGTATACAGATAATATATGTGAAATAATTGGAATACAAATTATATAAATTTGATCTACAGTTTTTGTGGAGATTGTCCTTCAACTAAATGTAAAACTATTGAATCTTCACAGACAGAGGTAGAAGATGGATTCAAGACAAATATATTAAATATTTTATTTAACTAAAGATGAATGTATTTGGGTCTCTTTGCTTCTATTTTCTGAATGACATGAGTTAAAACCATCTGTAAAGAGTGGAAGGATTTGAAAAAAAAGGAAAAGATAGAATATGAGTTGTACAGAGTGAGAGAGTGAGAGAGTGATTTCTGTTAAGTGCTTGAATGAGGTTAACATCCATGAATCTATAGTGAAACTCTCATTCTAGGATGTGGGATTTTTTCCAAGAATAATCCATTGTAGTAATAAAACAGAATATCAGGTCAGTTTGTTTCTTTTCCTCAGTTCTTGACTCATCCCAACAAAAATTTGGAGTGATGGACTAAAGGGTATAGAACAACAGGTAAGTTACAGCTTAGGTCAGCTCAAGCAGACAGATCTTTTATTAAACACACACTCCCAGGACATGGGAGCAGGACTCCCAAAGGAGTCCTCCTCGTCCTTCCTCTTGAGCCTCTTGGCTTCCCCCTTTATTACTTCCAGTCTTCTCCTTTAAGTTATGCCCTCTGCAAGTAGGGCTTATACCCACCACCAATCAATGAAAGGGAATGCAATGGGCACACTCTCAAGGCTGATTGACAATTGCAAATTATATAACAGCAGGCTGTGTTGTTTATATCTTCCCATAATTTGCTGCTCCTGCTACTGGTAAATTGCTTCAGTTGTGTCCGACTCTGTGCGACCCCATAGACGGCAGCCCACCAGACTCCCCCGTCCTTGAGATTCTCAAGGTAAGAACACTGGAGTGGGTTGCCATTTCCTTCTCCAATGCAGGAAAGTGAAAGTGAAGTCGCTCAGTTGTGTCCAACTCTTCGTGACCGCATGGACTGCAGCCCACCAGGCTCCTCCATCCATGGGATTTTCCAGGCAAGAGTACTGGAGTGGGGTGCCATCACCTTCTCCTCCCATAATTTAGTCTGTTATAATTAGATGTAGAATACTCAGGAACTGTTACAGGGCTCCTAACTGCCTAAGGTTATTAGAGAAGCCCCTGTGCTTATTTTGTATCCATTGTGTGCCTAGGGCACATATACAGTAGTTGAAAAGTCTCAGAGGTTATTTTGTAGCATATCTGTGAGCTCTCCTAGGTGTGTCTGGGATGCAGTTTAGAGATCAGCTTGCATCCCTTTCAGCCAGGCCACCCCCTGGTTGCTCATGCCTGACTTCAGACCTGACAGAGAAGACCATGTTTGAGTTTGTCCATGGTTAGGGTGCTAGAAAAATATATCTGGAGGAGAAAGAGACAAGAGAAGCAACAAGAAAGAATGGTACTTCTTTGCAAATAATACTTTTTAAAAGGTGTAGTTAATAGAAATAAGACCTGAATTTGGATCCTGATTCAGTCCCTTACTAGCAGTGTGACCTAAATCAATAATCTTTCTCAATCTGATTCTTCATACAAATATAGGGGAAAGACTTTTTAAGGTTTGCAGTTGTAAGATAAGTGATTCATTACTTGAGAGCACAATGATTAGTACTTAAGAGACCTAAATCTTCAAGAGAACTTTATAGAATAATAAACACAAAAATCTAGAGTAAATGCAATGTAGCTAAATAGATGACAACTTTTCATCAGGCTCTGTCACTGAAAATAGTGTATGACTAATCAAAGTGGGATGAGAAATCCAGGGGCACACAATAAATGAATTTAACTGAAAAACTAGAAATTAGAGAGAAATAAATGTATCTATGTCAATATTCCAAAGTATGAGAAGAAAAAAATGCAGCACAATATTCTGTGAGATGAGAACTCTCTCTGCACTATTTAATTAGTGGAATCTGAGTTAGTCTCAAAGTATGAACAGGCCTGGGCCAACAGTGAGAAATAAGTGAAAGATGTTAGAGGAGAATCTACAATTAAGGCAGTTTCTGGTGACCTACAATGGCACTGTTTTACTAAGTTGGCATTTGATTTGTTCTTCAGTTCAGTTCAGTAGCTCAGTCGTGTCCGACTCTTTGTGACCCCATGAATCGCAGCACACCAGGCCTCCCTGTCCATCACCAACTCCAGGAGTTCACTCAGACTCACGTCCATCAAGTCAATGATGCCATCCAGCCATCTCATCCTCTGTCGTCCCCTTCTCCTCCTGCCCCCAATCCCTCCCAGCATCAGAGGCTTTTCCAATGAGTCAACTCTTCACATGAGGTGGCCAAAGTACTGGAGCTTCAGCTTCAGCATCATTCCCTCCAAAGAAATCCCAGGGCTGATCTCCTTCAGAATGGACTGGTTGGATCTCCTTGCAGTCCAAGGGACTCTCAAGAGTCTTCTCCAACACCACAGTTCAAAAGCATCAATTCTTCGGCGCTCAGCCTTCTTCACAGTCCAACTCTCACATCCATACATGACCACAGGAAAAACCATAGCCTTGACTAGACGGACCTTTGTTGACAAAGTAATGTCTCTGCTTTTGAATATGCTATCTAGGTTGGTCATAACTTTCCTTCCAAGGTGTAAGCATCTTTTAATTTCATGGCTGCAGTCACCATCTGCAGTGATTTTGGAGCCCCCCAAAATAAATTCTGACATTGTTTCCACTGTTTCCCCATCTATTTCCCATGAAGTGATGGGACCAGATGCCATGATCTTCGTTTTCTGAATGTTGAGCTTTAAGCCAACTTTTTCACTCTCCTCTTTCACCTTCATCAAGAGGATTTTTAGTTCCTCTTCACTTTCTGCCATAAGGATGATGTCACCGCATATCTGAGGTTATTGATATTTCTCCTGGCAATCTTGATTCCAGCTTGTGTTTCTTCCAGTCTAGCGTTTCTCATGATGTACTCTGCATATAAGTTAAATAAGCAGGGTGACAATATACGGCCTTGACGAACTCCTTTTCCTATTTGGAACCAGTCTACTGTTCCATGTCCAGTTCTAACTGTTGCTTCCTGACCTGCACACAAATTTCTCAAGAGGCAGATCAGGTGGTCTGGTATTCCCATCTCTTTCAGAATTTTCCAGTTTATTGTGATCCACACAGTCAAAGGCTTTGGCATAGTCAATAAAGCAGAAATAGATGTTTTTCTGG
This sequence comes from Bos javanicus, assembly GCF_032452875.1. NCBI lineage: Eukaryota > Metazoa > Chordata > Mammalia > Artiodactyla > Bovidae > Bos > Bos javanicus. Next base: position 36,868,674 of record NC_083879.1, on the reverse strand, counting down.
AACTCTCTTGCTTTTTCCATGATCCAGCAGATGTTGGCAATTTGATCTCTGGTTCCTCTGCCTTTTCTAAAACCAGCTTGAACATCAGGAAGTTCATGGTTCACATATTGATGAAGCCTGGCTTGGAGAATTTTGAGCATTACTTTACTAAAAGACCAATTAGAACCCAAAAAGAGCAGTTATAATGAAAATGTCAAAAGTAAAAAAAAAGAAGAAGAAGAAAACCTATAAGATCTCACTGGTACAGGTAAATTTATACTAAAAATAAAAATAATCTAACATTGTAAAGTTTTATATTAATTACTTATAAAGTTAGTATGAAGGTTAAAGACAAAGGTAGTGAAGATAAGTATAGCTACAATAATTATAAGGGATGTGCAGTGCTGTGCCAAGTTGCTTCAGTTGTGTCTGACTCTTTGAGATGTTATGGACTGTAGCCTGCCAGGTTCCTCTGTCCATGGGATTCTCTAGGCAATAAAACTGAAGTGGATTGCCATGACCTCCTCCACAGGGGATCTTCCCAACCCAGGGACAAAACTAACATCCCTTTACCTCCCCTGCATTGGCAGGCAGGTTTTTTATCTCTAGCACAACCTGGGAAGCCCTAATTAGTTAAGGGATACACGAGATAAAAATATGGAATATAAACCATCAAAACCATAAAACATGCAGAAGGGAATAAAAATGAAGATATTTAGAACTTATTCAAATTTAAATTGTAATTAACTTAAACTGTTATAAACAAAAGTTGTTTTATGTAAGTCTCATGGTAACCACAAAGAAAAATCTATAATAGATACACAAAAAGCAAAGGAAAGGTTCGGAGAACAAGATGGTGGAGGAGTAGGTGGACGTGGAGTACATCTCTCTCCAAGGATACATCAGGAATGCACCTTCAGACACAGAAGTGCATATAGAACACCAGCTGAGAGCAGAGAGGAGTACCTGACCAGCAGAAAAGAATATATAGAACCAGGCAAAACTTGGTAGAACAAAGGAACTAGGGGGAAAAACAGGAGTGTTAGTAGGACTGGACCTGCCCTCAGAGGGTAGGGGAACTGAAGCAGGGGTCTGATCCCCACACTGGGGCAATTGTCTGAGTCATAGCAGAAACATTTAAGGCTGAGAGTAAAAGAGTTTATCTGTGGCAGCATAAATGGAATGAGAATCAGAAAGTCCTTAGTACAGCCATACATACCCTGAACAGGGATGCAGGTCTCCTAGAAGGTGCAGCAGCTGGGAGCTGGAGTTTAGGGATTGTGGAGAAATCCCAGGGTGAGGGCTGTTGTTGACTTCAGAGAGACAGATCAAGGGGATGTGAGTGAGGAGACTGTGCTGGGAAATGCCTGTGGAGGAAAGCTAGGCAGCCAAGGAAGAAAGGCAATACTGCTGAGTCATGAGGTGGAGCCATTACCATAACCTCTCTCTCCCCACACACCAGCATCAGCAGCTGAACAATAGAGAGGCTGGCCCATCAAATGCCTGACACATTGAATTACAGAGTAGGACCCCATCCAGGGTGCCCCTTTAAGTGCCTGATGGGCCAATACACACTAGGACCCCAGCCAGGGGGCCCTTCTATATGCCTGATATGCCAAACCACAGAGAAGGACCCAAGACAAGAGAACTCCAAATGCCTGAATGGGCAGAGCTTCAGTGAAAGACTGGCCAAAGAGGCCGTCTGATCACCAGCTACCAGAGGCTAAAAAAAGACTCTGATAGGGCCATAACTCCTGCAGTGGAGACAATCCATGTACCTGCACATTTGGGACCACCAGGGGCCCCACAAGCCAAGTAGCTGCACCAACTTCACAGGATAGAAACAACTTGCGTCTGTTGGGGGAATTTGTAATTTCCTCAGTTCTGTCTCACTGCAGCAAAATTTGAAGCAACAGACGGATCAGTGTTACTGCTCAGTTTTATTTAGCAAGCAAAGAAAAATATATGCTCAAGGCATATATTGGGTTGGGCAGGCCAACCCAAAAGAAGTGTGGAGAAGCCCAAAGCTCAATTTTGACTCCTCTTTTTATATGTTTTTCTCCTCCCCCTGAGCCTGCTCTAGCCAAGAGGGCTGTTTGTTTCACCTGAGGTTCTCACTCCAGTCCTCAGCCCTTCCTTGGTTCTATTTTCATAGGTTTTTCACTTCTTTGCTTTTTAGCCACCACAGTTCTGGACTCCTTTTTCCTATTCTAACTACCTAACATTAACCCCTCAAAAGATGGGGGCCAAATACTTTGGGAATACAGGCGTCAAGGTCTCTCTGGATACTTCCTGCTGAACTGGGACAGTGAGAGGCATTGGGCCTCCCCTTACTGCTAGTCGCAAGCCTCAGAGTCTTATAGCAGTATCCATCTAAGTGTGAGTGATACATTCCATGGTTGGCTGTAGTTTTATATATCTTTGTTGAACTGGCACTGCATACTGTAGCTTGCTGATGTGGACAGAGACAAAACAGGTTAGACAATTGAGCATGGAGCAATCATAAGCAGCATCTATATGGTGATAATGGGGATTAGTGGGGGCATTAGCCAACTTAAATTCTCCCTCACCAGGAGGAGGATGCACCAAAAAGAGATTGTAGCCACCCCAAGAATTCTCCAGCTCATTTTTTGAGATCCTGTAGGATCTGAATGTTTTTCTTGAGGACTGTGACTTTCTTTAACTTCAGTTCAGTTCAGTTCAGTTGCTCAGTCATTTTGACTTTTTGTGACCCCATGAATCGCAGCACACCAGGCCTCCCTGTCCATCACCAACTCCCGGAGTTCACTCAGACTCACATCCATCGAGTCAGTGATGCCATCCAGCCATCTCATCCTCTGTCGTCCCCTTCTCCTCCTGCCCCCAATCCCTCCCAGCATCAGAGTCTTTTCCAATGAGTCAACTCTTTGCATGAGGTGGCCAAAGTACTGGAGTTTCAGCTTTAGCATCATTCCTTCCAAAGAAATCCTAGGGCTGATCTCCTTCAGAATGGACTGGTTGGATCTCCTTGCAGTCCAAGGGACTCTCAAGAGTCTTCTCCAACACCACAGTTCAAAAGCATCAATTCTTCGGCACTCAGCCTTCTTCACAGTCCAACTCTCACATCCATACATGACCACAGGAAAAACCATAGCCTTGACTAGACGGACCTTTGTTGACAAAGTAATGTCTCTGCTTTTGAATATGCTAGTTGGAGATATTTACACAGAAATAACATGTCTCATTCAAGATGGCTCAAGTTCCTCCTTGTTCAGGAATCAGGAGATCTATCTCCTGTCTATTTTGGAGTACAACCCCTGACAAGCTGTGTTTGCTCTTTAGAACTATCCTGAGAAATCTTATCCCCAGAAATGTAATTTTGGGAGTGTTCATTAGAATGGCACTCATTTGTAGTCCTGAATATGTATCTGAGATCTCCCAGGGGCTCACAAGTGTATAGAATATCCTCTTCTGTTTTCTTAAACAGCTTGAGTCATGAGTAGTGAATCCAGGAGTCGTGTCCTAGTACCCTACTGCTGTGGGGGTAGAAAGTGTTACAGGGTAGGGGCCCTTCCATGTGGGCTGGAGTTGAGCCTTTGTGGACCCATCTTTCCAGACTTTAATTAGGACTTGAGTCCCTGGAGCATATAGTGGTGGCTCTTTAGAATCTTTTGGGTCCTGGTTGACAACTCACAAGCATATATCTTGTTGGAATTGCCCAATGGCCATGGCATAAGACTGGAGGGTCTGAGCCTCTGGATCTAGGACGAGGTCATTGACATAAACAAAAGGTCTCCCATATAGCATCTCATAAGGACGAAGACCAACTTGTTCCTTAGGGGCAATACGGGTGCAGAGGACAGCTATTGGTAAAGCCTCCTTCCACCCCAGGGAGGTGTCCTGGATTATCTTTTCATCACTGATTTTAAGAATTGGTTGGCTCTTTCTAATTCTCCTGAAGACTGAGGCCTCCAGGCACAATGGAGATAATAAGTAATGCCCAATGCTTTAGAGACCCCTTGGGTGACCTTAGAAGTAAATGATTTTCTGTTGTCACTTTGTAATGACCTTGGCAGACCAAATCTCAGAATGATTTCATGGAACAGTTTATTTACCACCTCCTCAGTCTTCTCAGTCTGAGAGGGAAAGCCTTCATCTATCCTGGGAATGTATCTATCATGACTAATATGTATTTACACCCTTGAGAAACTGGCATCTGGGTGAAGCCCATCTGCCAGTCCTCTCCTGGGTAGGTTCCACATCATTGGATAGGCTGAGCCAGCTGGGGTCTTGTGGGTTGTTTAATTGGCAAATGGGACAAGAGGAGACCACTTGCCTTATACTCGTTTGGTGGCCTGTTCCACTGAAGGACCTTTCTAGTAATCTTTGGAGGGCCTCATCCCCTAAACGAGTGGTGGAATGTAAGGAGTTAACCAACTTACATTGTTAGGCAGATAAGAGTTTCTGCCTGGTTTTCAGGCAGAAAAAGGAGTCCCTCCTTTTGGAACAACCCCATATGATCTTCTTGAAAGCCCTCATTCTTAACTTTAAGAGTCTCACCTTCAGTATATGAAGGAGTTTCTGGCAAATTAGTCTGTGGAACTGAGGTGGCAACCCCTATTACATAATTGTTCTGTAATGCTGCCCTCTTAGCTACCTAATTGGCTGCTTGGTTCCCTCATGCCACTTCCATGCTCCCTTTTTGATGTTCTTTACAATGGGTGACTGAAACCTCAGCGGGCAGATGGATTGCCACCAAGAGCCTAAGAATTTGATCACCATGTTTGACTGGGCACCCTCAGGTGGTCAAGTGGCCTCTTTCTTTCCAAATAGCAACATGTGCATATAGCACCAGAAAGGCATACTTGGAGTCAGTGTAAATGGCTATTCTTTTTCTTTTTCCCAGCTCTAAAGCTCGAGTCAGGGCTATGGGCTCTGCTAATTGGGCTGAAGTACCTGGTGGGAAAGGTTTAGCCCCTAAGGTCTCAAAACTGGAGACTACTGCATACCCGGCTCTTCTTTTTCCATCCAAGAGAAAACTGCTTCCATCAGTGTACTAGATTTCCTCATGATTGGTCAGAGGATCTTCTGACAATCCCTCTCAGGGTTTCGTCCAGTGGTCCAAGGTTTCTAGGCAAGAGTGAAAGGGGAGAGAGCCCTAGAGGGTAGGCAGGAAGGTAGCTAGGTTAAGAATCTCACAAGGGGATATAGTCAGGCCTGGATTTTCCATCAGCACTATTTGATATCTGAGGACCCTTTGATCAGACATCCATAAATGGCCTCTCCCATTCAGGAGTTGTTTCACTTGGTGGCTGGTAAATAATTTGTCCCCTCAGAAAGAGTTTTAAGGCATCTTCTATCAGGACTGCAATAGCTGTGAGATTTCAAAGGCAGGGAAAGATCTCTTTCCAATAAGGGAGTAGGACACTCAGGGACCACCAAACCTAGTGGGAAAATAATTGTCCATCCCAGCAACAAAGAAGTGCTCATGTGAATCTTTTTGTAATTGTTTTTCCTGTAGCACCCAAAATGGTACAGGTTTGGGGGTAGGAGGCTCTAAAGCAGGAAGTCAGGACAGAGTAGTTAGCCCCTGCGTCAACCAAGAAATTCTCGGACCTACCTGCCACATCCAGTTGCATCCTTGGCTCCAGCCCCTTGATGGTTACCTGTGACAGGCAGGCTGGCTGGAGTGGGCTGCTTCAGCCCTATTGAACCATTGTGAGAGAAGGCTTGACACTTGACCTTGAGGTTCTTGGGTCCCCAGGGCAAAGTGCTGCCCAATGTCCCAATTGATGGCATTTGTAGCAAGTCATTTTAGGAGATTTGTCATGATTTGGACACTTTTTGGCCCAATGTCCCACCTGTCAACAGGTTAGGCATTTGCCTTGTGCCTTGTCCTTCAAGGACTTGGGATTTGCCATAAGGCTTCCCTGGAAGGCAGCCAGCATTTGGGCATGCCTTGTCTCTTTCCTTTTCTCCCTTTCCTGGGCCTTGACTTCCCTTCCTGGGCCTTGAATTCCCTCTCCTGTTCTCTGTTATTAAAAGTATTGGTGGCTGTCTGGACCATCTCATCTAGAGAGGCAGCAGAGTCCTGCTGCTATGGCTATTGTAACTTTATCCTGATGTCTGATACACATTGGGACAGGAATTTGTCCTTTAAAATGTCCTCTCCCTTGTAAGAGTCTAAGTCCAGATTTGTAAGCTTTTGGAGGGCCTCTTTTAGCCTTTCCAGAAAGGCAATGGGGTTCTCATTAGGCTCCTGAGTTATTGCTGAGACCAGGCATAGTCCCACAGCTAATAGGCTTCCTTCTGTTTTCATGGGTGGACTTCCTTAGGGGTGAGTCTTTCTGAAGCTTATCCTACCCAGTACTGTTGCAACCTGAGAGCCGGGCATCCCCAGGTCAGGGTGCAAATCCCCAGGAAGGTTGAGGCATGACAACGTCCTGGAGATCAAATCCCCAGACAGGCTGAGGCATGTCGGCCTCCCAAGAGTTGGGTCCCTGGGCAAGTTGAGGCATGTCAACCTCCTGGGACCCATGGACTGGTGGATCCCCAAACAGATTAAGGTGTAACAACCTCCTGAGGACCAGATCCCTAGGCAGGTCAAGGTAGGTTGACTTCCCAGGACCTCCGGGCTGGAGTTGGGTGCCCATGACTGGTGCTAGGTAGGATTAAGGGGTTGTAATCTTAACTCATTGCTGATTTGTCTGCCATGGATGGGAATAGATACTATGATGTTAAGCAATCCAAGCCTGTGCCCTGAGACTGGGAACCTGGGAAATAGCCATAAGCCTTATCTTCTTATTGCTCTGAGGGAGTTTAAGTCACTGATTTCTTCCTCTAGTCCTCCATAAGAGCAGTTTAGGGTGTTTCCAATGGTAAACATTTCATTGTCATAGACCCACTTTAGGTAATAACAGAAGTAATGACAAAGGAATGGGTTATCTGGTCCTGTTTAGGAGCATTAGAGTATTTTAATAATAAGTGGGGTGGAGCAATGTTGCCTACAAGGGGGCAGGGTCCTGGTTGTAGGAGTCAGTAAGTTTCTTAAGAACAAATTGATAAGAGGCAACAGAGCAGATGTTTCATAAAAGTGGAGTGGGATATGTTTGTAACTTTAGGAGAAAGGTGGTAAGGGTTTGGGCCCAAACAGCTTACAGGGCTTAACTCCCAAAGTGGCAAACATTATCCCTGGAAGTCCAGTTGCCCTTGGAGGGATGCCACCAACAGATGTACTTCTAGCAGGCACTGTGTGCCTGTCACCAACCCAAGCAGGTCCACTGAGAGGTACTGTTGTCACACTTGTTGTAGGAAACATGGAATATGAAGGGCTGACTATCTACAGAGATTGGATATTTTACAGTATTTCCCTCCCATGGGCCAGCTATTTTCTGATTGCCCCTCCAGAGGATTGTAGATGCAACAGTGTGGGCCTGGACAGGGCTCAGGAAAAGAGCATGAAACAGGAGGGAAGCGGGCAGGGCACCACTTCTGAAAGAATTGCATAGCCCAAGGGCGTAACATAAACCAATTAAAATCAAATGGGTCCAAGATGACAAGTCAAAATCAACTAAACCTTGATCCTTGATCTGCAAGCAAAATGACACACCCAGAGATGCCAGGACAGTTCCAAGTCACTGTCAAAAGACTGAGGAGTGAGTGGTTCCCCAATTGTTGGAATGATCCTCCCACTCATTAGCATATGAAATCACCCAGCCCACAAAAACTAACCACACATTCCATGGCTGCTGCACTGGCCCTCTGTGATGGCCCACACCCTATAGAGTGTGCTTCTCTCTGAATCTGAACAAATCCACCTCTTACCTATTGCTGCCTCTCACTGAATTTTTTTGCAATGAAAAATGAAAAGCCTGAGTTTCATTCAGTCCTAAAACCAGGCACTGTGGGTTTTGGCCAGGCTCAAGTCCCAGTCAGATATGATTAAGTGACTAAGCATAGCAGAGTCCCTGCCATGTGGGTCTGAGTCCCAAGGTAAATGGTTTCAAGTAAAACTTTCAGAAATGGAAAGATGATGACCTGCCCAATAATTTGTAAGCAGTGGCATAGGTGAAGACAGGAGCTGAAGGACAGGAGGAAAAGCAGTGGGGAAAAAACGTGTCGAGTAATCCCCTTCATAACCTGCCTGAAAATCTGCTAAATACCTGACCTGTGCTCACAGTTTTCATTGGCCTGATCCTTGGCACAAAGAAGATTAAGGACAGAAGAACCCCCACACACATGGGCAACAGCTACTAGGGCACAACAGATAGTAGAGCCTTTGGGACACCCAGTGGCACCCACTGCTGTTCACCTGTTCATAGGGGTTTCAAGAAAACAAGATTGTAAAGGAATTAAGATTTTGTTAGCCATATGTCCTTCTAGCCATAAGAGCAAGGACTTCCTACCCCAACCAGAGGATTTCTGGATTCTGAGACTGAGCCGCATGAGCTTTCTGCCAAGTTTGTTTTTGCTGTCCTGGTTTCCAGCACACTGGGGTTATTGTCACTTCCCCTGCACTGGGTTTTCTTTGCATTCAGCTTCCACCATGGGAGCTTTCACCCAGTTGGCTTCTGCTGTGCTTGGCCCCCACCTCACAGGGGCCGAGCTGAGCTTGTTTCAGTGAGGTTAAACCTGAGTCATGGCACCATAGATGTCAGGGCAGTTTGTAATTTCCTCAGTTCTGTCTTACCGCAGCAAAAATTTGAAGCAATGGATGGATTGGTGTTACACCTCGGTTTTATTTGGCAACCAAAGGAAAATACATCCTCAAGGTGTGAGGGTGGGCCGACTCAAAAGAAGCAAAGAGAAGCCTGAGGCTCAATTTTGGTCCCTCTTTTATATGTTTTTCCTCCTCCCTCTAAACCTGTCCTATGTAAATTGGGCAAGCCAGGAGGGCTGTTTGTTTCACATGAGGTTCTCAATAGGTCCTTGGACCTTCCTTTGTTCTATTTTTGAAGGGTTTTCACTTCTTTGTCTTTTAGCCACCACAATTCTGGGCTTCTTTTTCCTATTCTACCTACCTAACATGTCTATGTATGCAGGGTCCCTTTGGTTGTCTCTGGCTCTGTGCAACCCTGTGGACTGTGGTCTGCCAGGCTTCTCTGTCTGAGGGGGTCTCAAGGCAAGAACTGGAGCATATTGACCAATACGGGTTGCCATACCCTTCTAGAGCACTATATTTCCTGCTGCCTTAGCCACCAACTCTCCTCAGTAACTGGTGCTGCCAGAACCCCTGGAGCTGTACCACCTCCACACCTGGCATTCACTGGGGCAGACCCAAGTCCTTCAGGGCAGCCTCAGGAGCAAACCCGGTGGACAATCCAAATGCAGAGGTGGAAATAAGACCACAGTTGAAACCCAAGGGCAGTGTGTCTAAGGAAGAAAACCCCAAACATTCCCACCAGTTGTACAAGCTGCAGATTAAATCCACATGATCAACTAGACAGACTCTGTGCCTATGGAATATATAAAAGGACAATGAGAGCTCTCACAAAAGAAAACGCATTAGTTCTGATACCTGTGAACATCGGAGGCAAGAACACATAGAAGTAGGACCAGATTAGAATCTGAGCTTCTGCCACAGCAAGTCCAATGATCAGCACAGTGTTGGAGAGCATCCTAGGGAAGTGAGGTGGACTGTGACTTCCAGCAAGAGAAAGGACCCTGACAGCAGAGACTCAAGAAAAACATTTATTAGTCTTATGTTTTGACTTGCTCTGTAGATTCTTTTGGATTTTTTTTCTTTTTTTTTTCCTTTTCCCCTCCTCTGTTATACTTGTTGATTTATTAGCACTAGGAAATCTAATTAAGGTTTTGAGCTTTTTTTTCCCTCAATCACATTGTTTACTGTTATTATAAACCTCTGCCTCTACGTTGGGCTTTGGCAGTTCTTTGGAGTTGTTTTCCCTTTTTTTTTTTTCCTTTTCTTTTTCTTTCTTCTTCCTTTTTTTAAATTCTTTTTTAATTTTAATTTTTAATGTTTTAAAACCTATTATTATTTTTTTTACATTTATTCATTTGTTTGCTTTTCCTGCTGTTCTTTTCCCTTTGCAGTGAATCTTTAATTTATATAAATCTTCATCTACCTCTATTTAACTTTGCATATCTATTCTTTCTTCCTTTGTTTCCTTTCCTCTTAACATATTTGTTAGTTTTATTTTCATTGCTTTATCTTCCACTTGGCACCTTGCTTTAGTTTTATCTTCCAGTTTGTGCTTTAGTTAGTTTTGTTCTTAACTGGTAGATATAATTTTTGATTTCCTTTGTTCACTGGGCCAATCTACTGTACTTTATTTTTGTTGGACTATTCTGATTTTGCTTATGGGTGTATATGTATCTGTGTATATTTCATTATTCTAGTTTTTATTTGCCTAATTTTGTAATTGTTGTCTGGGGTAAATCTTTGGTTTCTCGTTTTGGGGCATTTTTTTAATCTCACTTAGTGCTATAATGAACCACTTGTGGAATCTTCATTTCTGACCAGAGATCAAGCTAAGCCCTGAGCCTTTGAAGTGGGAACACTGACTCCAAGACCCTAGACCACCAGAGAACTAACCCTAGGGAGTATCAAATAGTGAGAACTCACACAAAGGAAACCACTTGAATACAAGACCCTGCATCACTGAACCACCATTAGCACCCTGTGCAGGATGCCTCATCTAAACAACAAACAAAACAAAAATACAAACACAATCATCAGCAGACAGGATTAGCACCTCACTCAGCATTGCCCATCAGAAGAGAAACAAACAAAAACAACAACAAAAATCTCAGCACAAGTCTTACCCTATACGAAGCTTACACAAACCACTGGATTAACATAAGGTGGGGCAGAAATGAAAAGGAAGAAAGAATTCAACCTTGTAGCCTGGGAAAAGGAGACCTCAAACACAATAAGTTTAAAAATAATAATAATAAAAAGGCAGAGAAATACTACACAAATGAAGGGACAAACTAGAAACACAGAAGTCCAAATAAATGAAGAGTAAATAGGCAAACTATCTAAAAAAGAATTCAGAATAATGGTAGTAAAGATGATCAAAAGCCTTGAAAACAGAATGGAAAAAAATGCAAAAATCAACTAACAAAGACCTAGCATTACAGAAGAAACATACAGAGACGAACAACACAATTACTGAAGCTAAAAATACTCTAGAAGGAATCAATAGCAGAATATCTGAAGCAGAAGAGCGAATCAGTGAGCTGGAAGATACAACAGTGCAAATAGCTTCTGAAGTACAGAATAAAGTAAAAAGAATGAAAAGAACTGAGGATAGTCCCAGACACCTCTGGGACAATATCAAATGCACCAACATTCAAATTACAAGGGTCCCAAAAGAAGAAGAGGAAAAAAAGGGGTATGAGAAACTTTTTGAAGAGATTATAATTGAAAATTTCCCCAACATGGAACAGGAAATAGCCAATCAAGTCCAAGAGGTGCAAAGAGCCCCATAAGCATAAACTCAAGGAGAAACATGCCAAGATACATACTAATCAAACTAACGAAGACTAAACACAAAGAAACAATATTAAAAGCAGCAAGGGAAAAGCAACAGGTAACATACAAGGGAAATCCCATATACTTAACGGCTGATCTTTCAGCAGAAACTCTGCAGGTCAGGAGGGAATGTCAGAATATATTTAAAGTACTGAAAGGGAGCAATCTACAACCAAGCTTACTGTACCTAGCAAGAATCTCATTCAAAACTGATAGAGAAATAAATCTTTTCAGACAAACAAAGATTAAGAGAATTCAGTACCACCAAACCAGCTTTAAAACAAACATTAAAGGGACTTGTATAGTCAAGAAACACAAGAGAAGAAAATTATCTACAAAATCAACCAGAAACAATTAAGTAAATGGCAATAGGAACATATATATGAATAATTACTTTAAATGTAAATGGATTAAATACTCCAACCAAAAGACACAGCCTGGATGAATGGATATAAAAACAAGATCCATATGTATGCTGTCTACAAGAAACCCATTTCAGATCTAAAGACACATACAGACTGAAAGGGAGAGGATAGAAAAATATATTCCATGAAAATGGGAAGCAAAAGAAAGCTGGAGTAGCAATCCTCATATCAGAAAAAATAGACCTAAAAATGAAGATTACAAGAGATAAGGAAGGACACTACATAATGATCAAGGGATCAATCCAAGAGGAAGACATAACAATTGTAAATATCTATGCACCCAACATAGGAGCACCTCAATACATTAGATAAACACTAGCAAACATAAAAGGAGAAATTGACAGTAACACAATAATAGTAGGAGACTTTAACACCCCACTTACACCAATAGACAGATCATCAAAACATAAAATTAATAAGGAAAAACAAGTCTTAAATGATACACTAGATGAGATGGATCTTATTGATATCTTCAGGACATTCCATCTAAATGCAGAACACACCTTCTTCTCAAGTGCACATGGAACATTCTTCAGGACAGATGACATCTTGGGTCACAGATCAAACCTCAGTAAATTTAAGAAAATTGAAATCGTATCAAACATCTTCTCTAACCACAACATTATGAGACTAGATATCAATTACAAGAAAAAAAATTGTAAGAAACACTGTTATGGTCTTCTTGACAGACCAGAACCTGGGGACAGGAATCGATGAAAAGAAGGCAAAGAAAAGAAGGACGCAGGGGACCCAACTCTCTAGTGGAACAAGGGTGTTTTATTCATGGCAGCATGTGTTCATATATTGTTATACAAGGAAGCTTTAGGCAGAAAAATAAAATTGAGTAAAAAACACCGAAACCAGACGTATAACAACAGTAACTAAAGGAACAACAATAGTCATAGGTCCATAACAACAGTAACTAGGGGAATAACAATTGTCACAGGGCCAGAAGACAATCCATGTACTGGAAATAGGAACATGACTAAGTAGTTTAACAGAAAAGTAAAAAGGTTACTGAAGGGAATCCATGTATGCATTCCACCTCATGGCCTCAGTCCTGAGAACTGCATGCAGCTCTGCTCGTTCCTGTTTTCCAGGAACTGATAAGGAACAGAGGGCCCTTGAGAAACAGAAAACAACATATAGGAGTCCTTAAATGTTCCCTGACAAAACACAAACACATGGAGATTAAACAACACGTTTCTAAATAAACAATAGGTTACTGAAGAAATCAAAAGGGAAATTAAAAAAAATTCTAGAAACAAATGGTTATGAAAACATGACAACGCAAAACCTATGGGATGAAACAAAAGCAGTTCTAAGAGGGAAATTTAGAGCAATACAATCCTACCCCAAGAAACAAGAAAAACATCCAATAGACAACCTAACTTTACACCTAAAACAACTGAAAAAAGAACAACAACAACAAAAATTGGTAGAAGGAAAGAAATCATAAAGATTCAAGCAGAAATAAATGAAAAAGAAATGAAGGAAACAATAGCAAAGATTAATACTGGTTCTTTGAGAAGATAAACAAAATCGACAACCATTAGTCAGACTCATCAAGAAGAAAAGAGAGAAGAATCAAATCAACAAAATTAGAAATGAAAAAGGATAGGTTACAACAGACAATGAAGAAATACAAAGGATTATAGGAGATTATCATGACAACTATATGGAAATAAAATGGATAACCTGAAAGAAGTGTCCAGATTCTTAGAAAAGTTCAATCTTCCAATACTGAATCAGAAAGAAATAGAAATTATGAACAACCAAATTACAAGCACTGAAAAATGAAGCTGTGATCAAAAATCTTCCAAAAAACAAAAGCCAAAGAACAGACAGCTTCACAGGAGAATTCTATCAAACATTAAGAGAAGAGCTAATGCCTATCCTTCCAAAACTTGTTCCAAAAGATTGCAATGGAAAGAACAATTACAAACTCATTCTATGAGGCCACCATCACCCTGATCCAAAACCAGACAAAGACAACACAAAAAAAGAAAACTACAAGCCAATATCACTGATGAACATAGATGCAAAAATCCTCAACAAAATTTTAGCAAACAGAATTCAGCAACACATCAAAAAGCTCATACAACATGATCAAGATGGGTTTATCCCAGGGATGCAAGGATTCTTCAATATATCCAAGTCAATCAATGTGATACACCATATTAACAAACTGAAAAAAAATGATAATCTCAATACATGCAGAAAAAGCCTTTGACATAATTCAGCACCCATTTATGATTAAAACTCTTTAAAAAATGGGCATAGAAAAAGCCTTCCTCAACATAGTAAAGGCCATATATTATAAGCCTATAGCAAATATTATTCTCAATGGTAAAAACTGAAAACTTTCTCCCTAAGTTCAGGAACAAGACAATGGTGTCCACTTTCACCATTATTATTTAACATAGCTCTGGAAGTCCTAGCTGCAGCAATCACAGAAGAAAAGGAAATAAAAGGAATCCAGTCAGAAAAGAAGAGGTAAAGCTCTCACTGCTTGCAGGTGACATGATACTGAACATAGAAAACCCTAAAGACAGTATCAGAAAATTACTAGAGCTAATCATTGAACTTAGCAAAGCTGCAGGATACAAAATCAATATGCAGAAATCTCTTGCATTTCTATATACTAACAACAAAAAATCTGAAAGAGAAATTAAGGAATCAACCCCATTCACCACTGCAACAAAACGAACCAAATATCTAGGAATAAACTTACCTAAGGAGACAAAAGGACTGTAAAAAGAAAATTATAAGACACTAATGACCAAAACCAAAGACAAAATAAACAGATGGAGAGATATTCCATGTTCCTGGGTAGGAAGAATCAATATTGTGAAAATGACTATACTACCAAAAGCAATCTACCGATTCTGTGTGATCCCTATCAAATTGCCAATGGCATTCTTCACAAAACTAGAACAAAAAAATTCACAATTTATATGGAAACATAAAAGACCCCAAATAGCCAAAGCAATCTTGAGAAAGAAGAGTACAGCTAGAGGAATAAACCTTCCTGACTTCAAATTATACTACAAACCTACAGTTATCAAGACAGTATGGTACTGGCACAAAAACAGAAATATAGACCAATGGAACAAGATAGAAAGCCCAGAAATAAACCCATGCACTTATGGGTACTTTATTTTTGACAAAGGAGGCAAGAATATACAATGGGGCAAAGACAGCCTCTTCAATAAATGGTGCTGGGAAACCTGGACAGCTCCATGTAAAAGAATGAAATTAGAACACTTCCTAGCACCATACAAAAAGATAACTTCAAAATGGATTGAAGACCTAAATGTAAGATCAGAAACTATAAAACTAGGAGGAAAACATAGGCAGAACACTCGATGACATAAATCAAAGCAGGATTCTCTATGACCCACCTCCTAGAGTAATGGAAATAAAAGCAAAAGTAAACAAGTGAGACCTGATTAAACTTAAAAGTTTTTGCACAGCAAAGGAAACTATAAGAAAGGTGAAAAGACAACCCACAGAATGGGAGAATATAATAGAAAGTGAAACAACTGACAAAGGATTCAGTTCAGGTTAGTCAATCAGTCGTGTCTGACTCTTTGCAACCCGTGAATTGCAGCACGCCAGGCCTCCCTGTCCATCACCAACTCACAGAGTTCACCCAAACTCATCTCCATCGAGTCAGTGATGCCATCCAGCCATCTCATCCTCTTTCATCCCCTTCTCCTCCTGCTCCCAATCCCTCCCAGCATCAGAGTCTTTTCCAATGAGTCAACTCTTCGCATGAGGTGGCCAAAGTATTGGAGTTTCAGCCTCAGCATCAGTCCTTCCAATGAACACCCAGGACTGGTCTCCTTTAGGATGGACTGGTTGGATCTCCTTGCAGTCCAAGGGACTCTCAAGAGTCTTCTCCAACACCATGGTTCAAAAGCATCAGTTCTTTGGTGCTCAGCTTTCTTCACAGTCCAACTCTCACATCCATACATGACCACTGGAAAAACCATAGCCTTGACTAGATGGACCTTTGTTGGCAAAGTAATGTCTCTGCTTTTCAATATGCTATCTAGGTTGGTCATAACTTTCCTTCCAAGGAGTAAGAGTCTTTTAATTTCATGGCTGCAATCACCATCTGCAGTGATTTTGCAGCCCCAAAAAATAAAGTCTGACACTGTTTCCACTGTTTCCCCATCTATTTCCCATGAAGTGATGGGACAAGATGCTATGATCTTCATTTTCTGAATGTTGAGCTGTAAGCCAACTTTTTCACTCTCCTCTTGCACTTTCATCAAGAGGCTTTGTAGTTCCTCTTCACTTTGTGCCATAAGGGTGGTGTCATCTGCATATCTGAGGTTATTGATATTTCTCCTGGCAATCTTGATTCCAGCTTGTGTTTCTTCCAACCCAACGTTTCTCATGATGTACTCTGCACAGAAGTTAAATTAGCAGGGTGACAATATACAGCCTTGACGTACTCCTTTTCCTATTTGGAACCAGTCTGTTGTTCCATGTCCAGTTCTAACTGTTGCTTCCTGACCTGCATATAGGTTTCTCAAGAGGCAGGTCAGGTGGTCTGGTATTCCCATCTCTTGAAGAATTTTCCATAGTTTATTGTGATCCACACAGTCAAAGGCTTCGGCATAGTCAATAAAGCAGAAATAGATGTTTTTCTGGAATTCTCTTCCTTTTTTGATGATCCAGCAATTGTTGACAATTTGATCTCTGGTTTCTCTGCCTTTTCTAAAACCAGCTCGAAATTTGGAAGTTCACGGTTCACATATGGCTGAAGTCTGGCTTGGAGAATTTTGAGCATTACTTTACTAGCATGTGAGATGAGTGCAATTGTGCAGTAGTTTGAGCATTCTTTGGCATTGCCTTTCTTTGGGATTGGAATGAAAACTGACCTTTTCCAGTCCTGTGGCCACTGCTGAGTTTTCCAAATTTGCTGGCATATTGCGTGCAGCACTTTAACAGCATCATCTTCCAGGATTTGAATTCCCAAAATATACAAGCAGCTCAAATAACTCAACACCAGAAAAATAAACAACCAATCAAAACGTGGGGAAATGACCTAAACAGACTTTTCTTAAAAGAAGACACACAGATGGCTAACAAACACATGAAAAGATGCTCAACACTGCTCATTATTGGATAAATTCAAATTAAAACCACAGTGAGATATCACCTCACACTGGTCAGAATGGCCCTCATCAAAAAGTCTACAAATAATAAATATTGGGGAGGATGTGGAGAAAAGGGAACACTCTTCCACTGTTGGTCGGAATGTAAATTGATACAGCCACTATGGAAGATGATATCAAGATTCTTTTAAAAACTAGGAATAAACCCACCATATAACCCAGAAATCCCACTTCTAAGCATATACCCTGAGAAAACTAAAATTGAAAAAGACACATGTATCCCATTGTTCACTGCAGCACTATTTACAATAGCTAGAACATGGAATAGCTAGAACAGGGCTGAGTGGAGCTACTCCACATTCACAGTCAGGAGGGGTGACCTCGTCCAAGGTAAGGAGCAGTGGCTGCGCTTTGCTGGAGCAGCTGTGAAGAGATACCCCATGTACAAGGTAAGAGAAACCCAAGTAAGATGGTAGGTTTGTGAGAGGGCATCAGAGGGCAAACACACTGAAACCATAATCACAGAAAACTAGCGAATCTGATCACACAGACCACAGCCTTGTCTAACTCAATGAAACTAAGCCATGCCATGTGGGGCTATCCAAGGAGGAAGGGTCATGGTGGAGAGGTCTGATAGAATGTGGTCCACTAGAGAAGGGAATGGCAAACCACTTCAGTATTCATGCCTTGAGAACCCCATGAACCGTATGAAAAGGCAAAATGATAGGATGCTGAAAGAGGAACTCCCCAGGTCGGTAGGTACCCAATATGCTAAAGTAGATCAGTGGAGAAATAACTCCAGAAAGAATGAAGGGATGGAGCCAAAGCAAAAACAATACCCAGTTGTGGGTATGACTGGTGATAGAAGTAAGGTCTGATGCTGTAAAGAGCAATATTGCATAGGAACGTGGAATATTAGGTCCATGAATCAAGGCAAATTGGAAGTGGTCAAACAGGAGATGGCAAGAGTGAACGTCGACATTCTAGGAATCAGCTAACTAAAATGGACTGGAATGGGTGAATTTAACTCAGATGACCATTATATCTACTACTGTGGGCAGGAATCCCTTAGAAGAAATGGAGTAGCCATCATGGTCAACAAAAGAATCTGAAATGCAGTACTTGGATGCAATCTCAAAAACGACAGAATGATCTCTGTTCATTTCCAAGGCAAACCATTCAATATCATAGTGATCCAAGCCTCTGCCCCAACCAGTAATGCTGAAGAAGCTGAACGGTTCTATGAACACCTACAAGACCTTTTAGAACTAACACACAAAAAAGATGTCCTTTTCATTATGGGGGACTGGAATCCAAAAATAGGAAGTCAAGAATGAAACGAGTCGCCAGTCCAGGTTCGATGCACGATACTGAATGCTTGGGGCTGGTGCACTGGGACGACCCAGAGGGAGGGTATGGGGAGGGAGGAGGGAGGAGGGTTCAATATGGGGAACACAGGTATACCTGTGGCGGATTCATTTTGATATTTGGCAAAACTAATACAATATTGTAAAGTTTAAAATAAAATAAAATTTTTAAAAAAAGAAAAAAGAAAAGAAACACCTGGAGTAACAGATAAATTTAGCCTTAGAATACGAATGAAGCAGGGCAAAGGCTAATTGAGTTTTGCCAAAAGAATGCACTGATCATAGCAAACACCCTCTTCCAACAACACAAGAGAAGACTCTACACATGGACATCACCAGATTGTCAAAATCAAAATGAAATTGATTATATTCTTTGCGGTCAAAGATGGAGAAACCCTATATAGTCATCAAAAACAAGACCGGGAGCTGACTGTGGCTCACATCATGAACTCCTTATTGCCAAATTCAGATTTAAATTGAAGAAAGTAGGGAAAACCACTAAACCATTCAGGTATGACCTAAATCAAATCCCTTATGATTATACAGTGGAAATGAGAAATAAATTTAAGGGACTGGATCTGACAGACAGAGTACCTGATGAACTATGAATGGAGGTTCATGATATTGTACAGGAGTAGGGATCAGGACCATCCCCATGGAAAAGAAATGCAAAAAGGCAACATGGCTGTCTCAGGAGGCCTTACAAATATCTGTGAAAAGAAGAGAAGCAAAAAGCAAAGAAGAAAAGGAAAGATACTTCCATTTGAATGCAGAGTTCCAAAGAAGAGCAAGGCGAGATAAGAAAGCCTTCCTCAGGGAACAATGCAAAGAAATAGAGAAAACAACAGAATGGGAAAGACTAGAGATCTCTTCAAGAAAATTAGAGATACCAAGGGAACATTTCATGCAAACATGGGTTCAATTAAAGAGGGAAATGGTATAGACCTAACAGACACAGAAGATGTTAAGAAGAGGGGGGCAAGAATACACAGAAGAACTGTACAAAAAAGATCTTCACAACCCAAATAATCATGATGGTGTGATCACTGACCTAGAGCCAGACATCCTGGAATGTGAAGTCAAGTGGGCCTTAGAAAGCATCACTATGAACAAAGCTAGTGGAGGTGATGGAATTCCAGTGGAGCTATTTCAAATTCTGAAGGATGATGCTGTGAAAGTTCTGCACTCAGTATGCCAGCAAATTTGGAAAGTTCAGCAGTGGCCACGGGTCTGGAAAAGGTCAGTTTTCATTCCAATCTAAAAGAAAGGCAATGCCAAAGAATGCTCAAACTACTGCACAATTGCACTCATCTCATACACTAGTAAAGTAATGCTCAATATTCTCCAAGCCAGGCTTCATCAATATGTGAACTGTGAACTTCCAGATGTTCAAGATGGTTTTAGAAAAGGCAGAGAAACCAGAGATCAAATTGCCAACATTTGCTGGATCATCAAAAAAGGAAGAGAGTTCCAGAAAAACATCTATTTCTGCTTTATTGACTATGCCAAAGCATTTGACTGTGTGGATCACAATAAACTGTGGAAAATTCTGAAAGAGATGGGAATACCAGACCACCTGACCTGCCTCTTGAGAAACCTATATGCAGGTCAGGAAGCAACAGTTAGAACTGGACATGGAACAACAGACTGGTTCCAAATAGGAAAAGGAGTACGTCAAGGCTGTATATTGTCACCCTGCTTTTTTAACTTCTATGCGGAGTACATCATGAGAAACGCTGGGCTGGAAGAAGCACAAGCTGGAATCAAGATTGCCAGGAGAAATATCAATAACCTCAGATATGCAGATGACACCACCCTTATGGCAGAAAGTGAAGAGGAACTAAAAAGCCTCTTGATGAAAGTGCAAGAGGAGAGTGAAAAAGTTGGCGTCAAGCTCAACATTCAGAAAACGAAGATCATGGAATCTTGTCCCATCACTTCATGGGAAATAGATGGGGAAACAGTGGAAACAGTGTCAGACTTTATTTTTTGGGGCTGCAAAATCACTGCAGATGGTGATTGTAGCCACGGAATTAAAACACGCTTACTCCTTGGAAGGAAAGTTATGACCAACCTAGGTATCATATTCAAAAGCAGAGACATTACTTTGCCAACAAAGGTCCATCTAGTCAAGGCTATGGTTTTTCCAGTGGTCATGTAAGGATGTGAGAGTTGGACTGTGAAGAAAGCTGAGTCCCAAAGAATTGATGCTTTTGAACCATGGTGTTGGAGAAGACTCTTGAGAGTCCCTTGGACTGCAAGGAGATCCAACCAGTCCATCCTAAAGGAGACCAGTCCTGGGTGTTCATTGGAAGGACTGATGCTGAGGCTGAAACTCCAATACTTAGGCCACCTCATGCGAAGAGTTGACTCATTGGAAAAGACTCTGATGCTGGGAGGGATTGGGAGCAGGAGGAGAAGGGGACAACAGAGGATGAGATGGCTAGATGGCATCACCGACTTGGTGCACATGAGTTTGGGTGAACTCCGTGAGTTGGTGATGGACAGGGAGGCCTGGCATGCTGCAATTCATGGGATTGCAATGAGTCGGACACGACTGAGCAACTGAACTGAGAACATGGAAGCAACCTACATGTACACTGACAGATGAATGAATAAAGAAGTTGTGGTACATATACACAATGGAATATTACTCAGCCATAAAAAAGAACTCAATGAGTCAGTGCTGAGAGGTGGATGAAACTAGAACCTATAGTACAGAGTGAAGTAAGTCATAAAAATTTTTTTTAATTTTCATATTCTTATGCGTATACACAGAATTTAGAAAAATGAATACTGAACAATTTATTTACAGGGCAGTAGTGGAGAAACAGACATAGAGAATAGACTTATGGACATGGAGAGAGGGGAGGAGAGGGTGAGAAAGAGTAACATGGAAACTTACATTACCATATATAAAATAGATAGCCAATGGGAATTGGCTGTATGGCTGTATGACTCTGGAAACTCAAACAGCAGCTCTGTATCAAACTAGAGGGGTAGGATTGGGAGGGGTTTAGGAGTGAGGTTCAAAAGGTAGGGAATATATGTCTACCTATGGTTGATGAGTGTTGAGATTTGAAAGAAAAAAAATAAAATTCTGTAAAACAATTATCCTTCAAATAAAAAATAAATAAATTTTTAAAAATGAAGCATCAACATGCAAAACCAATACAATATTGTAAAGTAAACAAATTAAAAATATATTTAAAAAAAAGAAAAAATGAAGCAAAGGAACCTAAACATCAGTTCTGACACTCTGCGATGCCATGTACTGCAGCATGCCATGCTTCCCTGTCCATCACCAACTCCCAGAGTTTGCTCAAACTCATGTCCACCATGTCAGTGATCCCATTATTCATTGTCCCCTTCTCTTTCTGCCTTCAACTTTTCCAAGCATTCAGGTCTTTTCCAATGAGTCAGTTCTTCACATCAGGTGGCCAAAGTATTGGAGCTTCAGCTTCAGCATCAGCTCTTCCAATCAATATTCAGGACTGACTTCCTTTAGGATGGACAGGTTTAATCTCCTTGTAGTCCAAGGGACTCTTAAGAGTCTTCTCAAATACCACAGTTCAAAAGCATCAATACTTCAACACTCAGTCCTCTTTACAGTCCAACTCTCATGTTCATACATGACTACTGGAAAAACCATAGCTTTGACTAGACGGACCACTGTCGGCACAGTAATATCTCTGTTTTTTAATATGCTGTCTAGGTGGGACATAGCTTTTTTTCCAAGGAGCAAGCATCTTTTTATTTCATGGCTTCAGTCACCATCTGCAGGGATTTTGGAGCCCAAAAAAATAAAGTCTGACACTGTTTCCACTGTTTCCCCATCTATTTCCCATGAAGTGATGGGACCGGATGCCATGATCTTCATTTTCTGAATGTTGAGCTTTAAGCCAACTTTTTCAGTCTCCTCTTTCACTTTCATCAAGAGGCTTTTTAGTTCCTCTTCACTTTCTGCCATAAGGGTGGTGTCATCTGCATATCTGAGGTTATTAATATTTCTCCTGGCAATCTTGATTCCAGCTTGTGCTTCTTCCAGCCCAGCGTTTCTCATGATGTACTCCGCATAGAAGTTAAAAAAGCAGGGTGACAATATACAGCCTTGACATACTCCTTTTCCTATTTGGAACCAGTCTGTTGTTCCATGTCCAGTTCTAACTGTTGCATCCTGACCTGCATATAGGTTTCTCAAGAGGCAGCAAGCATCTTGAGAAGGGTGGTGGTCTGCTATTCCCATCTCTTTCAGAATTTTCCACAGTTTATTGTGAGCCACACAGTCAAAGGCTTTAGTGTAGTTAATAAAGCAAAATAGATGTTTCTCTGGAATTCTCTTGTTTTTCCTATGATCCAAAGGATGTTGGCAATTTGATCTCTGATTCCTCTGCCTTTTCTAAAACCAGCTTGAACATCTGGAAGTTCTCAATTCATGTACTGTTGAAGCCTAGCTTGGAGAATTTTGAGCATTACTTTGCTAGCATGTGAGATGAGTGCAATTGTACAGTAGTTTGACCATTCTTTCCAATTGCCTTTCTTTTAGATTGGAATGAAAACTGATCTTTCCCAGGTCTGTGGCCACTGATGAGTTTTCCAAATTTGCTGGCATATTGAATGCAGCACTTTCACAGCATCATCTTTTAGGATTTTAAATAGCTCAGCTGGAATCCCATAACCTCCATTAGCTTTGTTACTAGTGATGCTTCCAAAGGCCCACTTGACTTTGCACTCCAGGATATCTGTCTCTAGGTGAGTGGTCACACCATCATGGTTATCTGGGTCACTAAGATCTGTTTCTTATAGGTCTTCTGGGTATTCCTGCCACCCCTTCTTAATATCTTCTGCTTCTGTTAAGTCCATACCATTTCTGTCCTTTACTGTGCCCATATCTGCATGAAATGTTCCTTTGGTGTCTCTAATTTTCTTGAAGTGATCTCTAGTTTTTCCCATTCTATTGTTTCCTTCTATTTCTTTATATTGATTATTTATGAAGGCTTTATTATCTCTCCTTGTTGTTCTTTGGAACTCTGCATTCAGATGGGTATATCTTTCTTTTCATTCTTTGCCTTTCATTTCTCTTCTTTTCTCAACTTTCTCTGAGGACTCTTCAGACAAACATTTTGCCTTTGTTTCATTTCTTTTCCTTAGGGATGTTTTTGATCACCACCTCCTGTACAATGTTAGAAACCTCTGTCTATAGTTCTTCAGGCACTGTCTATCAGATCTAATTCCTTGAATCCATTTGTCAGTTCCAGTGTATAATCATAAGAGATTTGATTTAGGTCATACCTGAATGGTCTTTTCGCCTTTTCATACTGTAAAAAAGACCAAGTAAAAGTGTGTGTGTGTGTGTGTGTGTGTGTGTGTGTGTGTGTGTATGTATCAAGGCTGTATATTGTCACCCTGATTATTTAATTTATATGCAGACTACATCATGAAAAATGCTAGACTGGATGAAGCACAAGCTAGAATCAAGACTGGTGGGGGAAATATCAATAACTTCAGATATGCAGACAATACCACCCTTATTGCAGAAAGCGAAGAAGATCTAGAGTCTCCTTATGAAAGTGAAAGAGGAGAGTGAAAAAGCTGGCTTAAAATTCACCATTCTGAAAACTAAGTTTATGGCATCCAGTCCCACCATTTCATGGGAAATAGAAGGGGAAACAGTGTAAACAGTGAGAGCCTTTATTTTGGGGGGCTCCAAAATCACTTTAAATGGTGACTGCAGCCATGAAAGTAAATGACGTTTGTTACTTGGAAGAAAAGCTATGACCAACCTAGATAGCATATTAGAAAGCAGACACTACTTTGCCAAAAAAGTCAAAGCTATGGTTTTTCCAGTAGTCATGTATTGATGTGAGAATTGGACCATAAAGTAAGCTGAGAGCCAAACAACTGATGCTTTTGAACTGTGGGGTTTGAGAAGACTCTTGAGATTCCCTTGGATTGCAAGGAGATCAAACCAGTCCATCCTAAAGGAAATCAGTACTGAATGTTCATTGGAAGGACTGATGCTGAAGCTGAAACTCCAATACGTCAATCACCTGATGTGAAGAACTGACTCATTGAAAAAGACCCAGTGCTGGGAAATGTTGAAGGCAGAAGAAGGGGATAATGGATAATGGCATCACCGACATGATGGACATGAGTTTGAACAAGCTCCAGGAGTTTTTGATGGATAGGGAAACCTAATGTGCTGCAGTCCATGGGGTCACAAAGAGTCAGACATGACTGAGTGTCTGAACTAACCTGAGTGGTCTACTGCGCTTCTCTGCTTTCTTCAATTTAACTCTGAATTTTGAAATAAGGATAGGTGAAGCCACATAGAGGTGACCTTGGCCACCCAGAACCCAGCCTCATGGGACCTGGTGGGGACATTGGATGCAAGAGAGAATCTGGAGATGACTCATGGGAAGAATTGTGTGGGGGGCTGCCTCAACCCACCAGGCAGGTGGGGGGCCGTGTGCAGGTAGGGAGGCATGGAGTTTGCAATGGAACAAGGAGAAGGCGAGAAGCCACCTTCCTACCCGACCCCCTTTCATGCTGCTCAGCACCTTCTCGCTCTCTTTCCTCTCCACTGGAAATACCACCGGACCTGACCACCAGCCGCCCATGCAGCCCCCTGTTCTTGCATGAACAGACAGGCTTCTGGATGTCTCCCTCCCTTCCCCACACCCCCACACCCCCACTCCCCCTCCCGGCATGCCAGACCTGTGGAAGAGGCTCATGAGCCAGTGGACAAGGCCACCACACTCTCAGAACCGAGTTGATGATCCTTAAGTTCACCTACAGAAACCTTGTTTCACTTACAAAACCTCAGTTACCACCAAAGATATTTATCAAACCGCAAAGGAAAAGGGCAAGAGAGAATAAAAGGACGACAAAAGAACTAAAAAACAGCCAGAAAACAAATACAAAGTGCTTACAAATATACACCTATCAATACTTTAAGTGTAAATGAACTAAATTCTTCAACCAAAAGACAGAGTGGTGAATAAAAAAAAGAAACAAAACAAAACCAACACCCATCTATATGCTGCCTACATGGGACTCATTTCAGAGGTAAAAAGACACACAGGCTGAAAGTGAAAATATGGAAAAAGATATTTCACACAAATGAAAGTAAAAGAAAGCAGGTGTTGCATTACTGATAGCAAACAAAATCAACTTTTTTTTTTAATTAATTTTATTTTATTTTTAAACTTTACATAATTGTATTAGTTTTGCCAAATATCAAAATGAATCCACCACAGGTATACATGTGTTCCCCATCCTGAACCCTCCTCCCTCCTCCCTCCCCATACCATCCCTCTGGGTCGTCCCAGTGCACTAGCCCCAAGCATCCAGTATCGTGCATTGAACCTGGACTGGCATCTCGTTTCATACATGATATTTTACATGTTTCAATGCCATTCTCCCAAATCGTCCCACCCTCTCCCTCTTCCACAAAGTCCATAAGAGTGTTCTATACGTCAGTGTCTCTTTTGCTGTCTCGTATACAGGGTTATCGTTACCATCTTTCTAAATTCCATATATATGCGTTAGTATACTGTATTGGTGTTTTTCCTTCTGGCTTACTTCACTCTGTATAATAGGCTCGTTTCATCCACCTCATTAGAACTGATTCAAATGTATTCTTTTTAATGGCTGAGTAATACTCCATTGTGTATATGTACCACAGCTTTCTTTATCCATTCATCTGCTGATGGGCATCTAGGTTGCTTCCATGTCTTGGCTATTATAAACAGTGCTGCGATGAACATTGGGGTACACGTGTCTCTTTCCCTTCTGGTTTCCTCAGTGTGTATGCCCAGCAGTGGGGTTGCTGGATCATAAGGCAGTTCTACTTCCAGTTTTTTAAGGAATCTCCACACTGTTCTCCATAGTGGCTGTACTAGTTTGCATTCCCACCAACAGTGTAAGAGGGTTCCCTTTTCTCCACACCCTCTCCAGCATGTATTATTTGTAGACTTTTGGATCACAGCCATTCTGACTGGTGTGAAATGGTACCTCATAGTGGTTTTGATTTGCATTTCTCTGATAATGAGTGATGTTGAGCATCTTTTCATGTGTTTGTGAGCCATCTGTATGTCTTCTTTGGAGAAATGTCTATTTAGATCTTTGGCCCATTTTTTGATTGGGTCATTTATTTTTCTGGAGTTGAGCTGTAGGAGTTGCTTGTATATTTTTGAGATTAGTTGTTTGTCAGTTGCTTCATTTGCTATTATTTTCTCCCATTCTGAAGGCTGTCTTTTCACCTTGCTAATAGTTTCCTTTGATGTGCAGAAGCTTTTAAGTTTAATTAGGTCACATTTGTTTATTTTTGCTTTTATTTCCAATATTCTGGGAGGTGGGTCATAGAGGATCCTGCTGTGATGTATGTCAGAGAGTGTTTTGCCTATGTTCTCCTCTAGGAGTTTTATAGTTTCTGGTCTTACGTTGAGATCTTTAATCCATTTTGAGTTTATTTTTGTATATGGTGTTAGAAAGTGTTCTAGTTTCATTCTTTTACAAGTGGTTGACCAGATTTCCCAGCACCACTTGTTAAAGAGATTGTCTTTAATCCATTGTATATTCTTGCCTCCTTTGTCAAAGATAAGGTGTCCATATGTGCCTGGATTTATCTCTGGGCTTTCTATTTTGTTCCATTGATCTATATTTCTGTCTTTGTGCCAGTACCATACTGTCTTGATAACTGTGGCTTTGTAGTAGAGCCTGAAGTCAGGTAGGTTGATTCCTCCAGTTCCATTTTTCTTTCTCAAGATCGCTTTGGCTATTTGAGGTTTTTTGTATTTCCATACAAATTGTGAAATTATTTGTTCTAGCTCTGTGAAGAATACTGTTGGTAGCTTGATAGGGATTGCATTGAATCTATAAATTGCTTTGGGTAGTAAACTCATTTTCACTATATTGATTCTTCCAATCCATGAACATGGTATATTTCTCCATCTATTAGTGTCCTCTTTGATTTCTTTCACCAGTGTTTTATAGTTTTCTATATATAGGTCTTTAGTTTCTTTAGGTAGATATATTCCTAAGTATTTTATTCTTTTCGTTGCAATGGTGAATGGAATTGTTTCCTTAATTTCTCTTTCTGTTTTCTCATTATTAGTGTATAGGAATGCAAGGGATTTCTGTGTGTTGATTTTATATCCTGCAACTTTACTATAATCATTGATTAGTTCTAGTAATTTTCTGGTGGAGTCTTTAGGGTTTTCTATGTAGCGGATCATATCATCTGCAAATAGTGAGAGTTTTACTTCTTCTTTTCCAATTTGGATTCCTTTTATTTCTTTTTCTGCTCTGATTGCTGTGGCCAAAACTTCCAAAACTATGTTGAATAGTAATGGTGAAAGTGGGCACCCTTGTCTTGTTCCTGACTTTAGAGGAAATGCTTTCAATTTTTCACCATTGAGGATAATGTTCGCTGTGGGTTCGACCAGGAAGAAATAGAAAACCTTAACAGACCCATCACAAGCATGGAAATTGAAACTGTAATCAAAAATCTTCCAGCAGACAAAAGCCCAGGTCCAGACGGCTTCACAGCTGAATTCTACCAAAAATTTAGAGAAGAGCTAACACCTATCCTGCTCAAACTCTTCCAGAAAATTGCAGAGGAAGGTAAACTTCCAAACTCATTCTATGAGGCCACCATCACCCTAATACCAAAACCTGACAAAGATCCCACAAAAAAAGAAAACTACAGGCCAATATCACTGATGAACATAGATGCAAAAATCCTAAACAAAATTCTAGCAATCAGAATCCAACAACACATTAAAAAGATCATACACCATGACCAAGTGGGCTTTATCCCAGGGATGCAAGGATTCTTCAATATCCGCAAATCAATCAATGTAATACACCACATTAACAAATTGAAAAATAAAAACCATATGATTATCTCAATAGATGCAGAGAAAGCCTTTGACAAAATTCAACACCCATTTATGGTAAAAACTCTCCAGAAAGCAGGAATAGAAGGAACATACCTCAACATAATAAAAGCTATATATGACAAAATCAACTTTAAAACGAGACTATAATAAGACCCAACTGCTACTGCTAAGTCACTTCAGTCATGTCCGACTCTGTGCGACCCCATAGACAGCAGCCCATCAGGCTCCCCCGTCCCTGGGATTCTCCAGGCAAGAACACTGGAGTGGGTTGCCATTTCCTTCTTCCAATGCAGGAAAGTGAAAGGTGAAAGTGAAGTCTCTCAGTCGTGTCCGACCCTCAGCGACCCCATGGACTGCAGCCCTCCAGGCTCCTCCGTCCATGGGATTTTCCAGGCAAGAGTACTGGAGTGGGTTGCCACTGCCTTCTCCGATAAGAACCAAAGAGGATCATTATATAATGATTAAGGGGTCAGTCTAACAAGACAATATTTATCATTCATAAATAGCATTTGTAAATCTCTGTACCTATTTATGAGCATCTAAGTTTACAAAGAAAATCTTACTAAGACTAAAGGAAGAAATAAACAGCCACACAGGAATAGAAGAGCATTTTAATATATCACTTCATCAATGGATAGCTCATCCAGACAGAAACTCAATTAGAAAACATTTTCCACAAAACACACATTTGACCAAAGGGATTAACAGATATACGCAAAATGTTCAGTTCAACTGTAGCAGAATGCATATTTTATTCAAAAGCACATGGAACATTCTGCAGAATAGATAATAGGCCATAAAACAAGTCAATAAATTTAAGAAGATTAAAATTATAGCAATTATATTTTCCCACAACATTATGAAACAAGAAATCAATTACAAGAAGAAAACAGGAAAACTCACAAATATACTGAGGCAAAAAATCATGCTAATGAACAAACAATGCATCAAAGAACAAAACAGAACAGAAATTAAAAGCTCCTAGACACAAATAAAAAGAAAACCAATATACCAAACTTTGAAGATGTAGCAACAAAAGTTCAAAGAAGGAATTTTATAGCAATAAATGCTTACCTAGGGAAACAAGAAAAGTCTCAAACCTCCTATAATCACACCTCAAAGAATTAGAAAAACAATAAATAAAGCCAGGCACTAGTAAAAGGAAGAAAAAACAAAAGACAGTGGAAAGAAATTAAATAGAGACTAACAAGACATAGAAAAGACCAATGAAACCAAGAGCTGATTTTGCGGGGGGAAATTGATAACCTTTAGGTGGACTCACCAAGGGAAAAAAAGAGAGAGAGAAAGAGAAAGAGGGGTCAAATCAATAAAATTAGAAATGAAAGAGTTACATTGCAGCTAAAACCACAGAAATACAAAGAACTCTGAAAGACTATTGTGAATAAGTATATGCCAACAAATTAGACAACCTAGACAAAATTAGATAAATTCCTAGAAACACACAGCCTACCAATATTGAATCATGAAGAAATGGAAAATCTGAACAGACCAATTATTAGTCATAAAATTTAATTAATAATTGAATACTTCCCGGGGCGGGGGGGAGACAAGAACAAGACAGCTACACTGGTAAATACTATCAGACATCTAAAACAAAATTATTACTAATTCTCAAACTCTCCCAAAAATTGGAAGAGGATTAAATTCTTCCAAACTAATTTTATGAGGCCAGCACTACCCTCTTTACAGACCAGCATCTCTGATGAACATAGATGGAAATATTCTGAACAAAATATTAGCAAATTTAATTCAACAATACTTTAAAATACAACTCAATCAAGTGAGATTTATTCCAGGGATGTAAGAATTTTTAAACATCCACAAATCAATGTGACATAGCACATTAATAAAGTGAAAGATATAAATTATATGATCATCTCAACAGATGATGAAAATGCATTTGACAAAATTCAGTATGCATTTATGATAAGAATGATCAATGGAATGCGTATGGAAGGAGCATACTTCAGCATAATAAAGGGTATATATGACAAGCTCACAGATGACGTAATACTCAAAAGGTCAAAAACTAAAGCTTTTTCTCTAAGATCAGAAACTACAAGGATGCCCACACTTGCTAATTTTATTTAACATAGTACCAGAATTGTATCCAGAGTAGTAGGAAAGAGTGAGAAATGAAGGTTATTCTATACTGGAAAAGAAGTAAAACTTTGCAGTTGACTTGATATTATATATAGAAAACCCTCAAGACTCCACCAAAATACTGTTAAAACTAGTAAATACATTCAGTAAAAGTAGGCAAAACAAAATCAAGATACAAATATCTGTCACGTTTCTATATTCTCATACAAACTGAAAGAAAGAATTAAAAAAACAATCCCATTTACAATCATATAAAAAGGGTAAAATATCTAGAAATGAATTTAACCAAGGAGATAAAGATCCATATATTAAAAACTATAGGACATTGGTGAAAAACATTGAAGAAGATATATAAGTAAATGAATATTCCATGCTCATGAATTAGAAAAATTAAAATTGTTAAAATCCATAGCATCCAAGCCAGTGTACAAATTCAATGCAAACCATATTGAAATATTAGGGGCATTTTTCTCATAAATAAAACAAACAACTCTAAACTTTGACAGAGAAGACTACAAAAGATCTCTAAATAACCAAGAAATCTGGAGAAAGAAGAAAATTAAAGGAGTCATGCTTCTGATTTCAAACTTTATTACCTAGCTATAATAATCATAGTAGTAAGGTATTGCCATAAAAACCAGACATATAGATTAATAGAATCAAAAGCCCAGAAATACACCCACACCTATATGGCCAATTAAATTATGATGAATAAGCTAGGAATATAGTGGTTTCCCAGATGGTGCTAGTGGTAAAGAACCTACCTACCAATACAGGAGACATAAGAGACGTGAGTTTGATCTCTGGTCAGGAAGATCCCCTAGAGTAGGAAATGGCACCCCACTCCAGTCTTCTTGCCTGGAAAATTCCACGGAAGCCTGGTGGACTACAGTCCTTGGGTCTGCAAAGTGTCGGACTCAACTGAACGACAGAGCACACACACATACGATGGAAAAAAGATGGTATTTTCAATGTAAAGTGTGGGAAAACTGGAGAATCATATGCAAAGAATGAAACTGGACCAAAATGTCAACATAGCTAGTAAACGGTGTTGGGAAAACTAGACATCCACAGGCAAAAGAACGAATCTGGGCCATTATCTTATACAACAAAATGAATTAAAATGGATTAAATAGTTGAATATGAGACATGAAAGAATAAAATTTTTAGACAAAAACATTGGCAGTAAGTTCCTTGACATTGGTGTTGGTGATAATCTTTTTTTGATTTGACACCAAAATCAAAGGCAACAAAAGCAAAAATCAAGTGAGACTGCATCAAAGTAAAATGCTTCTTCACAGGAATGGAAACAATGAAAAAATTAAAAGACAACCTACATAATAGCAGAATATATTTAGAAATTATATCTGATAAGAGGTTCATATTTAAACTATGTAAAAAATTCATATACCTTAATACCAAAAACAATTCAACTGAAAAATGGTCAGAGGATCTGAGTAGACATTTTTTTTTTTCTAGGAAGACAAAGAAATGGTCAAAAGTGTATTAAAATGTGTTCAATTTAACTAATCACCAAGGAAATGCAAATCAAAACTGCAATGAGATATTACCTCACACTTGTTACAGTGGCTATTGTTCAAATGCCTGGAAATAACAAGTGCTAAAAGGCAGAGGAACCAGAGATCAAATTGCCAACAACCGCTGGATCATGGAAAAAGCAAGAGAGTTCCAGAAAAACATCTATTTCTGCTTTATTGACTATGCCAAAGCCTTTGACTGTGTGGATCACAATAAACTGTGGACAATTCTGAAAGAGATGGGAATACCAGACCACCTGACCTGCCTCTTGAGAAATCTGTATGCAGGTCAGGAAGCAACAGTTAGAACTGGACATGGAACAACAGACTGGTTCCAAATAGGAAAAGGAGTACTTCAAGGCTGTATATTGTCACCCTGTTTATTTAACTTATATGCAGAGTACATCATGAGAAACGCTGGACTGGAAGAAACACAAGCTGGAATCAAGATTGCCAGGAGAAATATCAATAACCTCAGATATGCAGATGACACCACCCTTATGGCAGAAAGTGAAGAGGAACTAAAAAGCCTCTTGATGAAAGTGCAAGAGGAGACTGAAAAAGTTGGCTTAAAGCTCAACATTCAGAAAATGAAGATCATGGCATCCGGTCCCATCACTTCATGGCAAATAGTTGGAGAAACAGTGGAAATAGTGTCAGACTTTATTTTGTGGGGCTCCCAAATCACTGCAGATGATGACTGCAGCCATGAAATTAAAAGACACTTACTCCTTGGAAGGAAAGTTATGACCAACCTAGATAGCATATTCAAAAGCAGAGACATTACTTTGCCAACAAAGGTCCGTCTAGTCAAGACTATGATTTTTCCAGTGGTCATGTATGGATGTGAGAGTTGGACGGTGAAGAAGGCTGAGCACCAAAGAATTGATGCTTTTGAACTGTGGTGTTGGAGAAGACTCTTGAGAGTCCCTTGGACTGCAAGAAGATCCAACTAGTCCGTTCTGAAGGAGATCAGCCCTGGGATTTCTTTGGAGGGAATGATGCTAAAGCTGAAACTCCAGTACTTTGGCCACCTGATGAGAAGAGTTGACTCATTGGAAAAGACTCTGATGCTGGGAGGGATTGGGGGCAGGAGGAGAAGGGGATGACAGAGGATGAGATGGCTGGATGACATCACTGACTCGATGGACGTGAGTCTGAGTGAACTCCGGGAGTTGGTGATGGACAGGGAGGCCTGGCGTGCTGCGATTCATGGGGTTGCAAAGAGTCAGACATGACTGAGTGACTGAACTGAACTGAACTGCAGATGTGGAGAAAACAGAATCCTTGTGCATTGCTGGTGGGAATATAAATTGGTGCAGCCACTGTGGAAAATGCTATTGAGTTTTCTTCAAAAATTACAATTAGAACTATCCTATGATCCAACAATTCCACTTCTGGATATTTACTCAAAGAAGGCAAAAACACTAGAAAAGATACCTTCCTATCTATGTTCATTACAGTATTATTCACAAGAGCCAAGACATGGAAACAACCTAAGTGTCCATCAATGGATGAGTGGTTAAAAATAAGGTAATACATACATAAAATGCAATCTTGTTCAGACATGAAAATAATGAAATCTTGCTTTTTGCAACAACATAGATAGAATTTAAGGGAAATATACCAAGTGAAATAAGTTAGAAAGAGAAAAAACAAATACTATATGATCTCACTTACATGAGTAATATAAATTTAAAAAGCAAAACAAAAAACCAAGTGTGTAATACAAAGAACATATTGATGGTTACTAGATGTGGGGATGGCATTGGAGAAAAGTAGGAAGGGTATCAAAGTTACAAACTTCCAGTTATAAAATAAATAAGTCTTATAATGTAAGCTCGGTAACTACAGGAAAATAGAAGTGCATTGCATGTTTTGTTTTTTTTTAATAGGAACATAGTTGCTTTCCCTGGGTCCTGATGCACACAAGGTTTTGTTTGTGCCCTCCAAGTGTCTCTGGTGGGTATGAGGTTTGATTTTGAACATGATTGTGCCCTTCCTACCATCTTGTTTTGGCTTCCTTGCCCTTGAACATGGGGTATCTTTCTATAATGTGTTCCAACATTCTCCTGTCAGTGATTGCTCAGCAGCTAGGTGCGATTTGTTGTTTTTGCAGAAGAAGGGGAGCTCACCCTCTACTCCATCATCTTGATTCATAGTCAAAAACAAGCCCAAAATACAGTACTTGGCTTTAATCTCAAAAACGACAGAATGATCTCGGTTTGTTTCCAAGGAAAACTATTCAATATCACAGTAATCCAAGTCTATGCCCCAAGTGATAATGCCAAAGAAGCTAAGTTGAATGGTTCTATGAAAACCTACAAGACTTTCTAGAACTAACACCAAAAAAAAAGTTCTTTTCATCATCAGTTCAGTTCAGTTCAGTCACTCAGTCGTGTCCGACTCTTTGTGACCCCATAGACTGCAGCATACCAGGCCTCCCTGTCCATCACCAACTCCCAGAGTTTACTCAAACTGGAATGCAAAAATAGGAAGTCAAGAGATACCTGGAGTAACAGGCAAGTTTGGACATGTAGTAAAAAATTAATCACTGTAAAAGCTAACAAAGTTTTGCCAAGGGTACACACTGGTCACAGCAAACACCCTCTTCCAACACAAGAGATGACTCTACACATGGACATCACCAGATGGTCAATACTGAAATTAGATTGATTATATTCTTTGAAGCCAAAGATGGAGAAGCCCTATACAATCAGAAAAAACAAGACTGAAAGCTGACAATGCTCAGATTATGAACTCCATATTGCAAAATTCAGAATTAAATTAAAGAAAGTAGGGGGAAACCACTAGGATATTCAGGTATGACCTAAATCAAATCCCATACTTATACAGTGAAAGTGACATATAGAGTCAAAGGATTAGATCTGGTAGACACAGTGCCTGGAGAACTAAGGGTGGACGTTCACAACACTGTACAGGAAAAGCATCACCAAGAAAAAGATATGCAAGAAGACAAAATGGTTGTCTGAGGAGGCTTTACAAATAACAGAAAGGGAGAAAAGTGAAAGGCAAGGGAGAAAAGGAAAGATATTCCCATCTGAATGCAGAGTTCCAAAGAACGGCAACAAGAGATAAGAAGCTTTCTTAAGTGAACAATGCAAAAAAAAAAAAAAAAAAAATAGAGGAAAATAATAGAATGGGAAAGATACTAGAGATCTCTTCAAGAAAATTACAAATTGGTATTAGGGAATATTTCACGCAAAGATGGGCACACTAAAGGACAGAAATGATATGGACATAACAGAGGCAAAAGATACTAAGAAGAGGTAGAAAAAATACACAGAAGAATTATCCAAAAAAGGTCTTAATGACCTGTATAACCATGATGGTGTGATCACTGATCTAGAGCCAGACATCCTGAAGTGTGAAGTCAAGTGGGGCTTGGGAGGCATTACTACAAACAAGGCTAGTGGAGGTGATGGAATCACAGCTGAACTATTTCGATTTGTAAAAGATGATGCTGTGAAAGTGCTTCACTCGATATGCCAGCAAATTAGGAAAACTCAGCAGTTGACACTGGACTGGAATAGATCAGTTTTCATTTCAATCCCAAAGAAACGCAATGACAAAAAATGCTAAAACTACTGCACAACTGCACTTATTTCACATGCTAGCAAAATAATGCTCAAAAATCCTTCCAACTAGGCTTCAACAGTATGTGAACCAAGAACTTCCAGATATAAAAACTGCATTTAGAAAAGGCAGAGGAACCAGAGATCAAAGTACCAAGATTTGCTGGACCAGAGAAAAAGCAAGGAAATTCCAGAGAAGCATCTATTTCTCCTACACTGGCATCGCCAAAGCATCTGGCTGTGTAGATCACAACAAACTGTGGAACATTCTACAAGAGATGAGAATTCAAAATCACTTTACCTGACTCCTGATGAACTTGTATACAGGTCAAGAAGCAACAATTAGAATGCATATGGAACAATGAACTGTTCCGAATTAGGAAAGGAGTATGACGCTATATATTGCAACCCTACTTATGCAACTTCTATGCAGAGTATATTAAGCAAAATGCCAGGGTGAATGAAGCTTAAGCTAGAATCAAGATTCCTGGGAGAAATAACCTCAGATATGGAGATGACACCACCTTTATGGCAAAAAGCAAAGAGGCACTAAAGAAAGAGACTCTTGGTGAAGGTGAAAGAGGAGACTGAAAAAGCTGGCTGAAAACTCAACTTTCAAAAAACTAAGATCATGGAAATTGGTGTCATCACTTTATGACAAATAGATGGGGAAGAAGTGCAAACAGTGACATATTTCATTTTCTGGGATTCCAAAATCACTGCGACACTACACATGGACATCACCAGATGGTTAATACTAAAACCAGACTGATTATAGTCTTTGTAGCCAAAGATGGAGAAGCTGTATACAGTCAGCAAAAAAAAAAAACCAGAAGCTAACTGTGACTCAGATCATGAACTCCTTATTGCAAAACTCAGATTTAAATAGAAGAAAGTAGGAAAAACCACTAGACCGTTCAGGTATGGCCTAAATCAAAACGACTACTGTTGGACATCATACCCCAATTCCAGGTGCATGAAAACATGTTTCCCTGCAGTTTCAAAGCTGTGTAAATGTCTTCCTAGGACACAATGTGCTATCCGTGAATGTTGACTTCTGTATGTGTTTTTACCAAGATCAGCTACAACTGTACTGTCAGAGGACTTCCAATCAAGAAACAGCAAGGAGAGTATTTCTCTCAGAAAACACACAAGTACTTGATAAGACTTCTGGTCATAAAGAAGGGAAACATGCTGCCCTGTGCTTTTTCCATCAGGCTGGAGATTGCAATTATTCCAGAATCTTTAGGTGAAAATGCTATTTCTATTCAAGCCCCGAGTTCTAGGTTCAGAGAAAAGTTTCCACACAGCATCAGACCTATGTAGAAACACTCCCAGAACACACTGCAGTCATAAGGAAGAGGAATATGAACCTGTGTGTATTTCTCTCAGACTTAAGACTGCAAGCACCCTGCAGTCACATGAAAAATGCTGCTTCTGCCATTACAGTACAAATCTCATGTTAACAGGTATAGTCAGAAAGCTGTGAAAGACAGCACAAGAGTTCAGTAAAGAGTTCAGTGGGGAGTGTTCTGAGAATTCACACTCCATGAGTGTTAAGTGCCATAGCCATTGTCAGCTTAATTCTGTGAAACTGGACTGGGTGAAGACTTCCCGGTAAGACATGGCAAGCAGCATGTTCCTTTCAGAAAACTCAAATAATGGTCAAAAGTTGTTGTCATACTGCAGAGAAAAATGACCAAATGTATTTTTTCCTGGCTCGTTTGAGACTACAAATATCCAGTTTTCACAGGAGAAATATACTGATTTTGCCATATTGCCTGGATTTCCAGCCTCAAGAAAGCATGTTTCCCTGCACATTTAGAGCTGTGTAAAGACACTCCCTAGTGTACAGACACTGAACCGTCCGTGCAGCAAAGATACCAGTGGAGAGAGCTCTGGGAATGTACAGGGAAAGCCTGTTTTTAACTTAATTAGCTGAAACATACTGTCAAATGACCTCACAGAAAGAAATGGCAAGCCACCTCTTTCATGAAAAGTGAATTTCTTAAGTCATGTGCGACTCTGCGATTCCATGGACTGTAGCTTACCAGGCTCCCCCTTTCTTGGAATTTTCCAGGCAAGAGTACTGGAATGGGTTGCCATTTCCTTCTCCAGGGGATCTTCCCAACCCGGGGATTGAACCCGGGTCTTCCACATTGCAGCCACACGCTTAATACTCTGAGCCACCAGAGAAGCCAACCAAATTCACTGTAAAGTCAGCTACTTAACCAAAGCTGTTCTGGCATTCAAGAGTAGAATGAGCCTGTTGTGTTCTTCTGGCGGGTTGGATGTTGCAACTACACAGGTTTCACAAGGGGAAATGACTGCTTTTGGACGTCATACGCCAATTCCAGATTCACAAAAGATATCTCCCTGCAGTTTCAAAGCTGTGTAAATGCATTCCTAGGACACAAAGTGCTATCCGTGAAGGTGGACTTCTGTATCTGTTTTTACCCTGATCAGCAAAAACTGTACTGTCAAAGGATTTCCCATCAAGAAATGGCAAGCAGTATATTTCTCTCAGAAAATGCAAATATTTGATGACACCTGAAGTACAAAAGCTAGGAAAAATTCCCCCGTGTGCTCCTCCATCATGTTGGAGATTGCAAGTATATCAGGTTCGTTTGGCAAAATGCAGCTTTCTCTTCAGGCCTCAAGTTCTAGGTTCAGAGAAACATTTCCCCACAGCTTCAGAACTGTACAAAGACACTCCTAGAACACACTGTACCATTCCCTTAGAAGAGAGTTCAGGGAAGCCTGTTCTGTGAGAGCTTCTGCCATACCTATTGTTACCCTGAGAGGGCGATATTACACTGCCAGGTGACTGTAGCATGACTAAGCAAGCGCTCCTGCTTTCAGAAAACACAGATATTTAAGCAAAGCCGCAGTCATAAAGAAAGCAGTAAAACCAGGCTTAAGACTGTAACCACCCTGCAGTCAGATGAAGAAATGCTGCTTGTGCCATTTAGGCTCCAAATACCACTGGAACATAAACAAATGTCGCTGTAGTTAGGAAGCTGTGTAAGAAAGCACAAGGACAGACTACATCATTCTGTGAGCAAAGAGTTCACAAGGGAGTGTTGTGAGAGTTGAGTGGGGAGTGTCAGACTACATCATTCTGTGAGCAAAGAGTTCACAAGGGAGTGTTGTGAGAGTTGAGTGGGGAGTGTTGACTGCCATACCTGTTGTCAGCAGCCTAATTCGGTAAAATCGGACTGGGTGATGACTTCTCCGGAAGACATGGTAAGCAGCATGTTCCTTTCAGGTAACTCAAATAATGGACCAAAGCTGTTGTCATAATGCACAGGCAAGTGACCCAGTGTGTTTCTTCCTTGCTGCTTGCAGGCTACTACTACCCGGCTTACACGTGAGGAATATACTGATTTTTCCGTATTACCTGGATTTTCAGCTTCAAGATAGCACAATTCCCTGCACATTTAGAGCTGTGTCAAGACACTCCTAGTGTACAGACACTGTACTGTTTGCAAAGCAAAGTTACCCGTCAAGAGTGCTCAGTGAATGTGGACGGCAAAGACTGCTTTACCATGGTAATGTGAAAAGTACTATCAGGAAACCTCGCAGCAAGAAGCGGCAAGCCTCCTGCTTCATGAGAAGTGAACTTGCAATTCCATGGACAGTAGATTACCAAGCTCCTCTGCCCATTAAACTTTCCAGGCAAGAGTACTGGAGTGGGGTGTCCATTTCCTTCTCCAGGGGATCTTCCCAACCAAGGGATCGAACCCAGATCTCCCGCATTGCAGGCAGACGCTTCACTCTCTGAGCCAACACAGAAGCCCGCCAGATTCATTGAAAAATCAGCTACTTAACCAAAGCTGTTCTGGAATTCAACAGTAGAATGAGCCTGTCGTGCTTTTCCAGCAGGTTGGATGCTGTAAATACACAGGTTTCATGGGGGAAATGACTGCTTTTGCACACCAGACCCCAAATCCCAGTGTACAAAAAGATGTTTCCCTGCAATTTCAAAGCTGTGTAAATGCATTCCTAGGACCCAGTGTGCTATCTGTGAATAAGGGCTTCTGTATCTGTTTTAACACTGATCATCTAAACCTGTACAGCCAGAGGACTTTCCATAAAGAAATGGCAAGTAGCGTATTTCTCCCAGAAAG
The DNA here is from genome assembly GCF_032452875.1 of Bos javanicus. NCBI lineage: Eukaryota > Metazoa > Chordata > Mammalia > Artiodactyla > Bovidae > Bos > Bos javanicus. The sequence continues at coordinate 36,829,002 of NC_083879.1, read as the reverse complement.
CACAAATACTTGATGAGACTTGCGGTCCTGAAGATGGGAGGAATGGCACATGTGCTCTTCCATCAGGTTGTAGATGGCAACTCTTCCAGTTTCGTTAGGCAAATGCTGCTTTGTCTTCAGGCCCCAAGTTCTAGGTTCAGAGAAACATTTCCCCACAGCTTCAGAGCTATGCAAAGACACACCTAGAATACACAGCACCATTTCCTTAGAAAAGAGTTCAGGGAAGAATGTTCTGTGACAGCTTCTGCCATATCTTTTGTTACCCTGAGTGGGTGAAATTACTCTGTCAGCTGACTTTCTAGCCTGAATAAGCAAGCAACTGTGCTTTCAGAAAACACAGATACTTAAGCAAAGCTGCAGTCATAAAGAAGACAAAAATGAACCGGTGTGCATGTCTTTCAGGCTTAAGATTGCGACCAACCTGCAGTCACTGGAAGAAATGCTACTTCTGCCATTTAGGCTCCAAATCCCATGTGAACATAAATGTCACTGTAGTTAGAAAGTTGTGTAAGAGAGCCCAAGGACAGACTGCACCATTCCATAAGTAAAGAAGTCAGTGGGGAGTGTTCTGGGAGTGTTGACTGCCATACCTGTTGTCAACAGCCTAATTCAGTGAAACTGGGCTGGGTAATGACTTCCCAGTAAGAAATGGCAAGCAGCATGTTCCTTTAAGGTAGCTCAAATAATGGGCCAAAGTTGTCATAATGCACGTGCAAGTGACCCAGTATGTTTCTTTCTGGCTGCTTAAAGGATGCTAATATCCAGCTTTTACAGGAGAAATATACTGATTTTTCTATATTACCTTCATTTCTACCTTCAAGATAACACATTTCCCTGCACATTTAGAGCTGTGTCAAGACACTCCTAGTATACAGACACTGTACCGTTTCACAGCAAAATTACCCATCAACAGTACTCACTGAATGTGGAGGTCAAAGCCTGCTTTACCCTGTTTAAGTGAAAAGTACCATCAGGAGACCTTGCAGCAAGAAATGGCAAGCCGCCTGCTTCATGAGTGGTGAATCTGCTCAGTCATGTTAGACTCTTTGCAATTCCATGGACTATAGCTTACCAGGCTCCTCTGTCCATTGAATTTTCTATGCAAGAGTACTGGTGTGGGTTTGCCATTTCCTTCTCCAGGGGTTCTTCCTGACCCCCAGGGATCGAACACAGGTCTTCCACATTGCAGCAGACACTTTACCCTCTTAGCCACCATGGAAGCCCACTAGATTCATTGAAAAGTCAGCTACTTAACAAAAGCTGTTCTAGAGTTCAAGAGTAAAATGAGACTGTTGTGCCTTTACAGCTGCTTGGATCTGCAACTACACAGGTTTCACGAGCAGAAATGACTGCTTTTGCATGTCAGATCCCAAATCCCAGTGCACAAAAAGACATCTCCCTACAGTTTCAAAGTCATGTAAATACATTCCTAGGACACAATGTGTTATCCGTGAATGCTGACTTCTATATGCGTGTTTACCCTGCTAGATAAAACTGTACTCAGACTACTTTCCATGAAGAAATGGCAAGCTGTTTGTCTCAGAAAACACCAGAACCTGAAAAGACTTGTGGTCCTAAAGATGGGAAATACGATCCCGTGTGCTTCTCCTTCAAATCGGAGACTATAAATATTCCTGGTTCCTTAGGCGAAAATGCTTTCTCTTCAGGCCCCGAGTTCTAGACTCAGAGAAACGTTTCCATACAGCTTCAGAGCTGAGTAAAGACACTCCTGGAACACACTATACCATTCCCTTAGAAAAGAGTTCAGGGAAGAGTATTCTGTGAGAGCTTCTGCCATACCTGTTGTTACCCTGAGGAGGCGAAATTACTCTGTCAGCTGACTTTGTAGCATGAATAAGCAAGTACCTGTGCTTTCAGAAAACTCATACATTTAAGCAAAGCTGTGGTCAGAAGGAAGAGGAAAATGAACCTGTGTGTGTCTTTCAGGCTCAAGACTGCAATCACCCTGAAGTCTCAGGAAGAAATGTTGCTTCTGTCATTTGGGCTCCAAATCCCTGAGAACATAAACAAATGTCCCTGGAATTAGCAAGCTGTTTAGGAGAGCCCAAGGACAGATGTCAGCATTCCAGGAGTAGAGTTCAGTGGGGAATGTTCTGGGACTGTTGATTGCCGTACCTGTTGTCAACAGCCTAATTCGGTGAAACTGGCCTGGGTGATGACTTCCCAGTAAGAAGTGGCAAGCAGCATGTTTCTTTTGGGTAACTCAAATAATGGACCAAAGCTGTTCTCATAATACACGGTCAAGTGACTCAGTGTGTTTCTTCCTGGCTGCTTGCAAGTTGCTACAATCCCGCTTTCACAGGAGGAATATACTGATTTACCTGGATTGCCATCTTCAAGACAACGCATTTCCCTGCACATAGAGCTGTGTACAGACACTGTACCATTTGCACACAAAAATACCCATAGAGATTGCTCAGTGAATGTGGAGGGCGAATCCTGCTTTACCCAGTTGAGGGTAAAAGCACCATCAGGAGACCTCACAGCAAGAAGTGGCAAGCCACCTGCTTCATGAGAAGTGAATTTGCTCAGTCATGTTTGACTCTTTGCTACTCCATGGACTGCAGCTTACCAGGCTCCTCTGTCCATCGAATTTTCCAGGCAAGAGTACTGGAGTGGAGTTGCCATTTCCTTCTCTAGGGGAACTTCCTGACCCCGGGATCGAAGCCGGGTCTCCCACATTGCAAGCAGACGCTTTACCCAATGAGCCACCAGGGATTCATTGAAGAGTCAACTACTTAACCAAAGCTGTTCTGGAATTCAACAGTAGAATGAGCCTGTTGTGCTTTTCTGGCAGGTTAGATGCTGCAAATACACAGGTTTCACAAGGGGAAATGACTACTTTTGCACGGCAGACCCCAAATCCCAGTGCACAAAAAGACGTCTCCCTGCAGTTTCAAGCTGTGTAATTGCATTCCTAGGACAAAATGTGCTATCTGTGAATCTGGATTTTTGTATCTGTTTTAACCCTGATCAGCTAAACCTGTACAATCAGAGGACTTCCCATCAAGAATTGGTTAAGTCGCATGTTTCTCCCAGAAAACACAATTACTTGACAAGACTTGTGGTCCTAAAGATGGAGGGAAAGCCACGTGTGCTCTTCCATCAGTTGGACATGGCAAGTCTTCCGTGTTCGTTAGGTGAAACGCTGCTTTGTCTTAAGGCCCTGAGTTCTAGGTTCAAAGAAACGTTTCCCCACAGCTTCAGAGCTGGGCAAAGAAACTCCTGGAACACACTCTAACATTCCCTTTGAAAAGAATTCAAGGACGATTGTTCTGTGAGAACTTCTGCCAAACCTGTTGCTACCCTGAGTGTGCAAAATTGTGCTATCACCTGACTTTCTAGCGTGAATAAGCAAGTGCCTGTGTTTTCAGAAAACGCAGATACTTAAGCAAAGCTGTGATTGGAAGGAAGAGGAAAACAAACCCGTGTGCGTGTCTTTCAGGCTCAAGACTGCAACCACCCTGTAGTCTCAGGAAGAAATGCTGCTTCTGCCATTTAGGTTCCAAATCCCACGTGAACATAAACAAAAGTCCCTGCAGTTAGAAAGCTGTGTAAGAGAGCCCAAGGACAGATTACAGTATTCTATGAGTAAAGAGTTCAGTGGTGAGTGTTCTGGGAGTGTTGACTGCCATACCTGTTCTCAACAACCTAATTTGGTGAAACTGGACTGGGTGATGACTTCCCTATAAGAAGTGGCAAGCAGCATGTTCCTTTCGGGAAACTGAAATAATGGACCAAAGCTGTTGTCATAATGCAAAGACAAGTGACCCAATGTGTTTCTTCCTGGTAGGTGGCAGGCTGCAACTATCTGGCTTTCACAGGAGTAATATACTGATTTTTCCATATTACCTGAATTTCCACCTTCAAAATAACACATTTCCCTGCACATTTAGAGCTGTGCAAGGCACTCCTGGTGTAAGGACAGGGAGTGTACCCTTTGCAGAGCAAAAATAGCAGTGGAGAGTGCTCTGTCAAAGCGTACCCTAAACCCTGAACCCTAACCCTATACCCTTACCCTAGCCTTAACCCCTAACCCTAAACCCTAACCCCTATCCCTCTAACCCTTTAACCAAATCATAAATTTTAAGCTGTAACTTCTAAGCCCAATTTATACTCTAAACCCTAATCCTGACCCTTTATGATAATCACTGCGTTTCACCCCAACCCTTAACCCTGTGTCCTAACCCACACCCTCAACGCTAGACTTACCTTTTGAAGTACCTGCCTGGATCATCTTCAATTTAGGCACATCACACTCATAACAAAAGACAACTGAATAAAACTTTAAACATTGATACAAGAATTATTAAGCACATACCAGTAATATTAAACACTGTGAACACATCATTTAAATTACTTGCACCACCAAAGTACTTCTCCACCACACATCCAATGATTAACAGTGAAACACATGTATGTCATAAATATTATAACATAGCAATCTAATACAGTAATTAGAATCTAGAATGGTAATCTGGGTAATTATAAACACAAGATATATCATTGATAAGAATATTTAAACAAGTTCCAGTTCTCTACGATAGTATCAATCCTCACAAAAGTAGGATTAACAGCACGTTTTTCCACTAGGATTCAAAGCATTGTGCAAAATGACAGTACAAATGTCATGCTCATCATTGACAAAGTAACTCTAAATTATGACCATCAGAAAAAAGGTCAGCATGGTTGCTCTAACAGATTTCTCAGTGTTCCAATATAAGTTCTACCCAAATCCATAAGGAAAGACATAAAGGCATACACATAGGAAACTACAAATTTAGTCTATTCAGATAAATATTTGACATCATCTGTATGTATTAATGTTTAAGGCATAAACAACTTCAGATATTCATCAAATTCACAAAATTACAATAAGAAAGTATGACTACACACAATGCATTCAGTTTTATAAACTACCAAAGAATAACCTCACAAGGAATTTAAAAACAGATTACCATTTCAAATGTCATTTTCAATATTTAATAGCTTTGATCTACGCACAAGACTGTAAGACAGAAAATTAAACAAGTATGACCAAAATAAATAAAGTAAATCCTCAATAGATATGAAGACATCCCATGGTAATGAAATAAATTAACATAGTTAATAGGACATTAATGCACAAACACATCTCCAGATTCGATGTGATCAGAATTAAAATTTGGCAAAAAATACAAAAGCTGATTTTAACAGTCATATATTTTTCTTTGTACCCCTAAAAAGAAAAACAAAGTTGAAACACAAAATCAAACTTGGAGTTTCACATTTTCAAATGTCATATGTCAGTATACAAAACAACAGCATATAAAACTTTGCAATACTACCATTAACATATGCATTTAAATGAAATTGGATGAAATACCCCAAAATAAACATATACTTCTAGACTCAATGTTTCACAAGGCAGATAACATTCAATTAATGAAACAATGGTCTTTTCATAAAATGATGATAAGTGAAGAGTATACACATGCATAGGAATGAAATGGGACCTGTATCTCAAACCACATAAAAATAAATCCTCCCTCAATGTAAATGTAACATAATCAGCCCTTCATATGCATGGATTCTTCAACTATGAAATCATATAAATATGGATGGAAAATATTGCAAAAAATTCCAAAGTTTCAAAGTGGTAAATATTGAATTTGACCTGCATGCACTTCTTTCTATGTCATCTCCATCATATTAGCTATTACAACAAATCACGTGCTCTGCTAAGTCACTTACGTCATGTCCAACTCTTTGGGGTCCTATGGATTAGAGCCCACCAGGCTCCTCTGTCCGTGGGATTCTCCAGCAAGGATACTGGAGTGGGTTGCCATGCTCTTCTTCAGGAAATTTTCCCAACCCAGAGATGGAACCCGTATCTCTTATGTCTCCTGCACTGGCAGGTGGGTTCTTTACCACTAGCACCACCTGGAAAGCCCCAAGACACATGAACATCAGTGGATTTGGGGATCCACAGAGCATATACAGAAACATTCCTCAAAGAAAATTGAAGAATGACTTTAAAATCTCAAAGAAAACATGAGTATATGTATTCACAACCTTGGTGTTGCAAGGGTTTCTTAGATCAGACAAGTGCCATGGATCAATGAAGGACTATGTGAAGAATACTTCAAAGTCTGTTTGGCAAACACAGACTAGGTTGCCTGTGTTTAGTCTTCAAATGAATAAGACTGTCATTAGTACTGGTCATTTCAAATAAGTAGCATGTGAAGCTGTTTACAATTATTGTGATTCACGGTATACCACATCCACAAATTTCCATAGCATTTGTAGAAAATCTATACATTTCTCAGTGGAAGCTTCTATACGGACTATTGTAATCAGAGCTCTAACTCATATAGGCATACTTCTACTTTAAAAATGATCCTGCATGATAATCAAACAAACACTGGAAACACCTAGACTATGTTGGAGCTCTGTGCTAAATGATTTTAAAGCTAGTAGATGGAATGAGCTAATGAGGAGTACTACTAATGAGTCATGTTCTTCAACTTGGTCAAATTGCTGATAGTCATACAAGTTAATGAAAAGTTAAGCCTGTTGTCATTAAATAGGTTTAAAAGAAATAGAATAATAAAACAAATTAGTAAATCTTGTTTTCTTAATAAACATTGTATTATTTCTGCACAGCTTTGTTACTGGTATTAAGATAATACCTTAAATAATAACTTGTCACAGTGAAAAAGATTCACATTCTATACATAATTGATGATGCCATAGCTGTTTGATACTATTGCTTGAATGAATACAACTTCAGTTCAGTTCAATTCAGTTCAGTCTCTCAGTCATGTCCAATTCTTCACGACCCCATGAACTGCAGCACGCCAGGCCTCCCTGTCCATCACCAACTCCCGGAGTTCACCCAAACTCATGTCCATCGAGTCAGTGATGCCACCAGCCATCTCATCTTCTGTCGTCCCCTTCTCCTCCTGCCCCAAATCCCTCCCAGCATCAGAGTCTTTTCCAATGAGTCAACTCTTCGCATGAGGTGGCCAAAGTATTATGTGACTTCAAAAACTACAAACATTACTAACATAATAGGTATTAAAATACCTTGAGTGACATGAGTGTTAAGAATTAGTAGAGTTGCTCTACTGAATAATGATAGTATTATACACTCTATACTGGAATAGTATAGTACTGGAATAGTATAATATATATATACTATATAGTTTATATACTGCCAGGGTATATACCCGGCTGATCCAGGGTATTCGAAGGAGAGACGGCATCGGCGACCTATTTATTTAAATATTCATCAAAAATATAAAGAGTAATAGAATGAGGATAGCTCAGTGAGGAAATTCAGTGGAGAAAAGAGGCTGAATAATTCAGCCTGAAGGTGAAAGAAAGAACAACATGGGGAGACCAAGTTTCGGTGAACAAGGCCCGCATTTTATTTTTCAAAGTAGTTTTTATACCTTAAGTTATGCATAGAGGATAATGGGGGAAGGGGTAGAGTCATGCAGTAAGCCAGGCTTTCTTCCTGCAAACTTATCATATGCAAAAGTTTAGGTGATTTGCATCATCTTCTGGCCCGGAGGCCTGTTAACATTTTAAGACTCTTTCTTCAGAAAACTTATTTTTCTCTAAAGGTGATTAGGCAAGCGCCACCCTCCAAAAGCATTAAAGTTGCATTCCTATAGGGCAAAGGTGTGGTGGGCTACAACAAAAAAGAATTAACTCAAGGGTCCAAGGTTACAAACATTAAAGCTACTACTTACACCAATTATATTAATCAATACACAGCAGGTAAGGGATATGGAGACTTAGCAACAAACATTGGCCCAACAAGCGAAAAACCCTTCACCAATACAATTTCTAATCAATCTTTTAACTGCTCAAAGGAATCTGTATTTAGACAGTTTAGAACATCTCATGTCTCTCACAGTTGGGAGGCTCTGAGCAATCACATGTGGCCGGAAAAACCTATTCAGGCAGGCTACAGGACTTCCAAAGGAGTTTGTAGGTTGAAACACTATCACACCCAGGAACTTTATTAACTGGAGCTCTAAGTTAATTCTTTTTTCAGAGAGAGGTAATGGGGGACAGCCCCCCGTAAAGTCAGAGGTGTAGGTGAAAGCACAAAGCAGAAAGTAGGCAGACTCTGGTTTTGGGGGTAGATGCTCAAGAATTTCCAGGGGGACTCCTGAGGCTCGATCCCGCCTTTGTGTATGCGGAGCCTCCTTCCTCATGACCTTTGCCATGGGCGGAGTTCCTCACGCTGGCTCCCGGCAGTGATAGAATTCTAGTTGAGCTATTCCAGATCCTGAAAGATGATGCTGTGGAAAGTGCTGCACTCAATATGCAATATGCACTCAATATGCAATATGCCGGCTCCCAGCAATATACTATACTGGAATAGTATAGTACTGGAATAGTATAGTCGGAGAAGGCGATGGCACCCCACTCCAGTACTCTTGCCTGGAAAATCCCATGGACGGAGGAGCCCAATAGGCTGCAGTCCATAGGGTCGCTCAGAGTCGGACAGGACTGAGCGACTTCACTTTCACTTTTCACCTTCATGCATTGGAGAAGGAAATGGCAACCCACTCCAGTATTCTTGCCTGGAGAATCCCAGGGATGGGGGAGCCTGGTGGGCTGCCGTCTATGGCGTTGCACAGAGTCGGACATGACTGAAGCGACTTAGCAGCAGCAGCAGGAATAGTATAGTACTGGAATAGTATAGTATATATATACTATATAGTATATATACTATACTGGAATAGTATAGTACTGGAATCTGTACATTAACACCCCTACAAAGGAAACTGAAATGATAGAATAATACTTGTCTATACTAAAGGAACTTCATAACTTATAAATTTAATCCTACTGTAATAATTCAACATTGTATATTTTATTTTAAACTAATTTTCATATATGTTCTACTCTAACCTCTTCTGTGTTCACTATACTTATTGCTAACAGTAAAATTACCATTGGAGCTCTAATTGCTTTTTTTTTTTTAACTTGCAATGCTAGTGATAGAACCAAAGGCCAATATCTACATCAAATAGGAGAAACATAATGGACACTGTAAACAATTTCATGCAATAACATTGCTGTGCTCCTATACAGTCAAATGGACATTCAAAAGGAGATGATTTTTCTCAATGTTTATTTCAAAAAGTTAGAATTGGATGACTACAAACAATAAAACTAATACTGTATCATTACATAATGCTAATAATATACAGTTGGTCATTCTTTTTCCTATTCTACCAAAACTAATTGACTAGAAGTCAATTTTAGTAACTACTACTAAAATAAGACCCTCATCAATAAGTGAAGATATATAGGAAAAAATTCATAATATATCTAAAAACCATCAAAGGTAAAATGATGAGAAAAAAAACAGTGACATCTTAGTTGGTACAAGAAACAGATGATTATGAAAGCAAAACCAACGATCATGTACAGGCCATGGAAGCCTGTGGCTGCCATGAGTGTTGACTTTTAGCCTCCATCTAAGGTTGTAAAATGCACTTTGTAAAATCCTGAGGTTTGCAGCAGTTGCAACCTCCTGAAGAGACTGCAAAAAAAGGGTTTCAAGAATATTCTGACAATTTCCATCTACCAGGCTGTGGTGAGCTCATGCAATACATACTCCAGAGGACAGAAGACAGACATGTTGGAAAGTGGGAATGACTTTTACTGCACTTAGGGAGAAAGGGCATGTTGGTAATCAGCAAACTGCCTAGCACAAGTGTAGAAGCAACACCTCAGTGATTAAACATTTAAAAATGACAATGACTGATATGAATAAACCTTTAAAAGTGCCTTCTCAGACCTCTTGTCATGAGCACAGGCATGATAAAAACGCTGAGTTTACATGGTCTCACACAAAATTAGACTAACTTATGACAATGGCCAGAGAGGCTCCTATAAGACATGAGGGCTGGGATTTACTGTACAATGCACATTGGTTTAGTGCATTGCTATGTGTTGTGGAAATAGAGGCTTACTAACAGGGTGGAGATGTGTTCTCGAATAACACAGCAAATAACACTGCAAATTCAAGGAAAATGGCTGCAATGACAATAGTTAATTTCATGATGGCTACTACTTATTAGAGCTAGGATTGCCTCTTGCATTAAGTATTTAAATGACCAGCTGTGATATTAGCAATTAGTTTTTCACTGTAATTCTCACTTAGAAACCTAACCTAATATTTTACATGTTTACTAGCATAAGAATAACAGTGAATAATCCTTGTAGAAGAAAATTAGATAGGTCCTTATGTCTGCTCACAGACAGATTGTTAATTCCAAATTTATAGACAGTTATGCAGATATTCTTTACCAACTGAGCCACCAGGGAAGCCTTAATAGCTCAGTTGGTAAAGAATCCGCCTGCAATGCAGGAGACCCTGGTTTGATTCCTGGGTCAGGAATATCCCCTGGAGAAAGGAAAGGCTACCCACTCCAGTATTCTTGGGCTTCCCTTGTGGCTCAGCTGGTAAAGAATCCACCTGCAATGTGGGAGACCTGGGTTTGATCCCTGGGTTGGGAAGATCCCCTGGAGACAGGAAAGGCTACCTACTCCAGTATTCTGGCCTAGAGAATTCTATGGACTGTATAGTGAGTCGCAAAGAGTCGGAAAGAGTTGCAAAGAGTCAGACACAACTGAGCCACTTTCACTTTCACTAGTGGATACTATAAAGGATAAAAAGGTGGTAACAGACAAATTTAGTACATGTGTCAAGCTAATGAATGAGTAATATAAATATGAATAATCAACTTTGTGCTTTATAGTTATTACCATCTGGTATTTGCTTTGAGAGGAGTTGAACTACTCATCATTAAAGAGAAATAATCCTTTCTTCTCTGAAACATTTGTTAATCATTCAGTTGGTTGTGGTGAATAAAATACTTAAGTATCTAATACATAAAAATGCAATAGGCAAAGCACATAGATTTTTCTCTCCCTTTCTCAAAGGATGGAATATTTTGTATTTGCACTGATTTTATGTCTTGACTTCATGTACAATTATATATTGGTATTTTTAGTTGAAATATAATAGGATTAAAAATATTGATATCATACTAATAAATCATAATGGTGTATATTGTTGTCACATATGATTCACAGGAGATTTAAATTCCCAGGTGTCAACGTAAAGGATTAATGCTATTTAGCTTCTTCATGAATCTATACCATGAATGAAGAGCTTTTCTCAAAATACTTCACTGAGGGAACTACAAGGATGATAGGCATAAAACTATGTTTCGACTCACAAATTTTTAAGCATTGCTCACAATATAGATCTGATTTTCAACATTAGGGTTCTTTAAGTGTCCTTGAATAGCATTTGTTTTTCTGTATACAGAAGAAAAAAACTCATGAGAATAAAATTTGTTGACATAAGACTAATGTATGAATTGTTATGTTCCCGACCCAGGGATCAAACCCACATCACTTTCATCTCCTGCACTGGTAGGCAGTTATTTAACAACTGTGCCACCTAGGAATCAATATACATTTCAAGAACCACTGCCATCAGCTTCTACTCTTCATGACCAAAGTAGGAGAAAGAACACCGGAAGAAGTTCTCATAAGCGTATTATTTAGTTGAGGAACTGTTATACTGGGTACTCCAGTTATTACTGGGACAAGTCAGTTCCTCCAATGATGATGGATATAACTGAAAAATTATTACAAATTCATGGGATGCAATGGCTACATTATAAATGTGTTCATCTTATGGTACTGCTTCAGGTTATGCCTACTTCCGCATGAAGTACTGGGCTTAAAGAGATGCCTACAATTCCAGCTCAAGCAACAAATAGTGAAGTGCAGATCATTGTCCTTTGTTGAAAATAATCAGCAGTTTCTCAACATATGTAACGTGCCAGAGCAAGCCTTGGAATGGAACTCTAAAAACAGGTTAGGCCCTCTTTTTGCCAAGCTCTGTGATAAAATACAAATCAAAATAAGAAAAATAGCATCAAATTTGTCAGGACTTCCTCACCTTTTCTTTCTGGGTGGCAGGAAACAGACACTGAAGCCAGAGACTGCAGGTTTTAACTGTGAACTAACACTGGGTGGGGTGGAAGCTCATCACTCTAGTAAGAATGTGACTCAATTAAATTGTTTGACTTCCATTCACTTCATATACATAGAGTTCTATAATCCTTCATTAAGGAATTAAATAAATTATACTTCCTTACCCCTTTGCAATCTCTTGGTTTACACTAATGTAAATTCCTAGTCCAGCACTTATACAATGAGTGTTACAGGTAGTAACAGTGCATAAATGATGATGCGTAATGTCAGGAAGTTTATTTATTCTGTTTGCATTTTCTAGTTATTTTTATATGATTGATCAGTGAAATATACTTATTGATGTGAACATTTTAGTCTCATATATACACATTGAGTAGTGCTATGATAACTTTTAGTGTTGGCACAATAATTATCATTGTTATTATGTTTTTTCATATATTCCTTTTGAGATTCTGTTCTATTATACATTATCATATGATATTCAATATAGTTTCCTATACTATACAGTAGGTCCTTGTGGTTTCTTTCATATGTAGTAGTATGTATTTGTTAATAATTCAAACAAAAAGTGGTACACAACTATTCATAGCAACATTATCACAATAGCCCAAAGGTAGAACCCATTCAAGTGTCCATCGGTGGGTGAATGAGTATGCAAAACAGGATATATTCAAAAGCTTGAGCAGTATTCTACCATACAAAAAATAAACTGAAATGGTGCTGCCACTGTGCAAGACATTACAGAAATTACTCCAAAACTAACACATGGAATTAATATATGACATTTCAATTCTAATTCATGTTATGTACCCAAAAGCTTTGGGAAAAGGGGCTGAAAAAATGATATTTCTACACTTATATTCACAACAGCATTATCCACACTGGCCAACAAACAGAAGCAATCTGAGTGTCCATGAACACACAATTTCATAAACAAACTGTGGTATACAAACACAATGGAATATGATTAGGCCTTTCAGTTCAGTTCAGTTCAGTTCAGTCGCTCAGTCGTGTCCAACTCTTTGTGACCCCATCAATCGCAGCACACCAGGCCTCCCTGTCCATCACCAACTCCCGGAGTTCACTCAAACTCACATCCATTGAGTTGGTGATGTCATCCAGCCATCTCATCCTCTGTCATCCCCTTCTCCTCCTGCCCCCAATCCCTCCCAGCATCAGAGTCTTTTCCAATGAGTCAACTCTTCGCATGAGGTGGCCAAAGTACTGGAGTTTCAGCTTTAGCATCATTCCTTCCAAAGAAATCCCAGGGCTGATCTCCTTCAGAATGGACTGGTTGGATCTCCTTGCAGTCCAAGGGACTCTCAAGAGTCTTCTCCAACACCACAGTTCAAAAGCATCAATTCTTCGGCACTGAGCCTTCTTCACAGTCCAACTCTCACAGCCATACATGACCACAGGAAAAACCATACCCTTGACTAGATGGACCTCTGTTGGCAAAGTAATGTCTCTGCTTTTCAATATGCTATCTAGGTTGGTCATAACTTTCCTTCCAAAAGTCAGTAATTCTGACAATGCTACAATGTAGATGAACCTTTTGGTCATTATGTTAAGAGAAACAAACCAGACCAAAAAGGACAAACGTTCTGTGATTCCACTAGTATGAGATATCCAAACAAGTCAAATTAAAAGCCAGAAAAAGCAGAAAATGATTCCCAGGGGTCAAAGAGAGTTGATGTTTCATGGACGCAGTTTCCCTTGGGGAAACTGACTTCCCATGATGTCTCCAAAACCAATTATACAAATAATTGGAAACCATATGCAATCAAATGAATGCAGACTAATTTTACAACTTACACCAACTTCACTCAAACTTCTCAATACATAAATGCAAAACTGTATCTACATTACCTTGGGTTTGCTTAAAACTTTATCTACAGCACCTCAGTTTTGCTTATGAATTTTAACAAAAAAAAAACTAAAGTCTATCCAAAAAAGGATAGAAAATTTATAACACGAAATTTTAAAAATTGGAAATTTAAACTCTGTGAAAAACCTTTTTCACAAAACCTAAACACAAACCACAGAAAAATATATTTACAAAATACATATCTGATAAAGGATTGTACTCCAACTATACCAAAAAAATCTGGAACAACCTACCTCATTAAAAATGTATAAATCTGAACACCTGGTCAAAGAAAACATACAGATAGTAAATAAGCATACCAGTAAACAAACAAACAACAACAACAACAAAAGCCCCTGGTGACTCAGTGGTAAAGAATCTGACAATGCAAGAGACTCAGGTTCAATCCCTTACCCAGGAAGATCCCACATGCCACGGAGCAACTTAGCTGGATTTTTCCACAGCTAAACAAGGCTCACCTGAGAACTGAACACTACACATCTAGTCTTTAGAAAATAGCTTTGAAAAAGGGTCCAAACAAAACTATCACACAATTATACACAGCAGCTCTACTTGTAATAGCTAAAAACTTTCAAATGATGTCTTCAGTAGATAACTGTGTAAGCAATTGGATACATCCAAAATGAAAGGGAGCAAATGCTACCCCAAAATATACCTCTCTCTGCATGAGACTGTTTGGACCTAATTAACCTTTTTTTCCTAAGAGGACACATGATCATCTCTGAAACCCAAGTCAAGATGGCTCTTTCGTGAGTCACACTGACGAGAGAAATCTCATTTCAAAGAAATTCTCTCTATATACCAAGATAGTTGGATGATAGTCTTGTGAAACTCTTTTTTTATCAATAAGGAAAGCTAAGATGTAAATCTGTACAATCATACCCTCCCTTTCCTTTGTTTATATTTTTTTTAATATTTATTTTTTTTTTTTTTTTGGCTGAGCCAGGTTGACCTTCCTTGAAGCAAGCCAGATATTTAGCTACAGCATGTAAACTCTTAGTTGTGGCATGGCAGATGTAGTTCCCTAGTCAGGGATCGAACCTGGGCCTCCTTGTTTGGGAGTGCAAAGTCTTAGTCACTGGACCACCAGGACGTCCCTGTTTTGTTTTTAAATGAAGATGTTATCTAAGGTGATATCTTGGGCCATTTCAGTCACTGACTCAGTTTCCTGAGTTTCTCCAAAGCACGCACAAGGTAGACATTATTAAACTGGTTTGCAAAACAAGTAAAGGTAGTTCATACTACAATACTGTATACTTACAAATATGTAAATGATAAATGGTATGTTATTTATTTTTAATTACTATGGGAAAAAAGAATGTAGTATTGATACATGTTACAACATGAATGAAACCATCTTTAATGAAAAAAATCCATACAGAAAAGGCTACCAAGATCCCACATTCATCATGTCTGCTTTAAATCCATCAAGTTTGTCCAAATAACTGAAAATCTCAGTAACACTCTAAAAAAAAAGGAAAAAAAAAGGTGGGGATGGGAAAAAAAGATATATTCATACAATTGGACAATTGCTGAAAGTGGAAGTGGGGCTGTGGATTACATTATAATGTAGAAACCATATGATTTTCTGATTTTGGAGGTTATGTGCTGGTTCTGCAGGAGAATGCACCCATTTTGGGTAAAACACATAGAGTATTTTAGATGATGTGGCAAATGAGTACTTTTTACCATTACTAGGAATTTTCTGTACATTTTAAAGTAGTGGAAAGTAAATTATTTTTCAAAACAACTATGTCAATACCACAAAAGAAAATCAGATCAGACAAGCATGAAACTTTCTTATAGAGGCCAAGACTTACCCAGATCAAGTTCAAGGGAAGTTGTGATGCTCACTGCCCTTGTCGGAATTCACATGGAATAAAGAAGCACTATGGGAAGTCTATTAGTAGCCACATCTTGGGTCCGCTGGATGACCTATTGCAGGAGAAACAAATTTTACAAGTAAAATTTTCCACATAATTTCACAAAAAGTTGTTAGACTACATTCAGTAAAGTTGAATAATTTAGGATCAATTTACAATCATATAAAATACTACAATTTACAATCCCGATCAGTATACAAAAATCAGTTGCATTTCTATACACTAACAACAATCAAAAACAAAAAATAAGAAAATCCTATTTATAATTGCATCAAAAAAATTAAACATCTAGCAACAAATTTAACCAAGGACATAAAAAAAACGAGTAGTCAAAGAACTAGAAAGCACTGATAAAGAAACCAAAGAGGGGGATGATTTGGGAGAATGGCATCAAAACATGAGTAATATCATATAAGAAATGAATCACCAGTACAGGTTTGATGCAGGAAACAGGACGCTTCGGGCTGGTGCACTGGGATGACCCAGAGGAATGGTATGGGGAGGGAGGTGGGAGGGGGGTTCCGGATGGGGAACACGTGTACACCCGTGGCGGATGCATGTTGATGTATGGCAAAACCAATACAACATTGTAAAGTAAAAAAATTTTTTTAAAAAACATGAAAAAAAAAAAAGAAACCAAAGAAAACACAAATGAACAGAAAAACATTCCATCTTCACACACTGGAACAATGAGTAATTAAAATGTCCATTCCAACCAAAGCCATCAACAAATACATTGACTGTAATCACAAAATAATATTCAATGATATTTTTCATAGAAATATAAATATTCTTAATATTAGTCTGCTAATATTGAAAAGGGCCTTAAAGAGCCAAAAAGACTGAGAAAGAACACACCTGGAGGCATCTTCCTCTTGGACTTCAAACTACATCACAAAGCTGGAGTACCCAACAGAGAGGAACCTGCACAAACACAGACACATGGGCTAGAGGAAAGAATAGAGCCCAGGAATAACCCACATGTATGTGGTCAGTTCATGAAAATCAAGCCAAGAATATGCAAAGAGGAAAGAACAGTCCTCTCAAGAAACAGTGACAGGAAAACTGGCCACCAACACTAAAAAACATCAGTGATCATCCTCTAGATCATCTAATAGAAATCTAACTAAAAACCCACCATCTTGCACATGGAGCTCTTTCCCTCCAGAGTCCTCTGAGATGGACCTCCGGTCATCACTCAGCTGGACACAGGAAACGTCTACTTCGTCCTCATTTTTCCCTCTTGCAGAGCCTCCTTGCTGGTGGGTTCTGAGGCAACCCCGCTCCTCTCAGCCTGGACGCAGTCCCATTATCCACAAGCCTACACCCTGACGGTCCTGAGGAGACAAAGTTCCTGCCAGCTGTTGCCAAGTCTGAAGGCAAAATGTGGGAGTGCCCCGTGGGTCAGAGGTGGGTTAGGTGCCCCCTGTGGGCCACTAGAGAAGAGCGGGCAGCACTGCGCTCACAAACCCCAGAGGTCTCATCCAGAATGCGTCTCTGCTGTGTACACTAAGACTGGAAGCCCAAACTGAAATGGAGTCGAATATCTCCATGACCCTTCTCAAAACATGGCTAAGGAACAATTAAAGACTATATGGAATGCAGCCATAAAACACATTTGAGTCAGTTCTAATGAAGTGGATGAACCTAGAGCCTATTAAACAGTGAAGTAAGTCAGAAATAGAAAACCAAATATCGTATATTAAAGCATATGTATATGGAATATAGAAGGATGGTACTGACATATCTGTTCACATACCAGCAATGGAGATGCAGACATAGAGAACAGACTTATGGACAAGGGTGGGGGAAAAGATGGAGAGAGTGAGATGAATGGAAAGAGCAACATGGATGCATATGCACCAACATTTGTAAATAGACAGCCAGTGGGAATTTGCTGTATGGCTCAGGGAACTCAACTGGGACTCTGTAATAACCTAGACAGGTGGGAACGGGTGGGGGGTGGGAGGGAGATTCAAGAGGGAGAGGACATATGTACATGTATGGTTAATTCATGTTGATGTATGACAAATCAAACCAATATTGTAAAGCAATCATCAATCAACTAAAAATAAATAACTGTTTAAAAAAAAGCATATGGAATGAAATGAACATAAACACAAACTTTGCAACTTGCACCATAATTCAATTTAAAAAACTATAAAAAATTTTAGAAAATAGCAAAATATCTACATGACCTTTGGTCTGGTGATGAGTTCTAGCACACAACAAAAAAGCCAACTTAACAAATTATTCATATAAATTATTCAAAACACTGACTTTTAAAATTTTATACATTCACTCTGTGAAGGACCTTATTCAAGAAAACCAAAAGACAAACTGTTAAAGGAACCACTGACCACCTGCCCTTGCCAGGCACCAGAGAATACACTTGCAAGGGTCTTCTTACAAAAGGAGATCCTGGTAAGGAACAAGGAACTAACAAGCTACCACCAACCAGAAGAATTCTGGAGAAGTCAAAAGGAGATGGGAGACTCCAGTCCATAGGCCCTACCAACGTCCCAGAATTCTCCTTGCTGGAATTCATCTCAACCGAGTGATGCATATGCCCCCAGGAAGGATCCCAATTCAGAATGACTGGCAAGAGACAAACCAGAAACTAACCCAAAGACCATAAAACCTGAGACTGTGAGTCATGTGGCAGAGCAGTTCTCTCAGTTTCCCTCAACCTCCTGCCCTCTGCCCCAGCAACTCTTCCCAATAAAGTCTCTTGCTTGGGCAGCACTCCTCTCCTCAGATAATTCATTTCCAAGTGTCAGACAAGCACCGACTCTCATGCCCTGGAAAGGATCCCCCTTCCTTCATCAAAACCACAATCCAGGAGAAAATATCTTCAAAATGCTATCTTGTAGAGAAGGAAATGGCACCCCCTCCAATATTCTTGCCTCAGAAATCATAGGGACAGAGGAGCTTGGTGGGCTACAGTCCAACAGCAGGGCATTTTTGAGGGGAGGAAACAGTCCCAGGAAAGTTGAGGTGCTTGCCAAAGGCCCCAGAGCTTTTGATGGCACAGCCAGAACTATGGCTGAAGATTCCCAGCTCCCAGGCCTCTTGATCCTGGCCTTTCTTACCAGATACACCTGTGGAAAACTAGAATCGAAACTAGAATCTAAAATATGCCTGAGGGCTTCCCTGGTGGCTCAGTGGTAAAGAATCTGCCTGTCAATGCAGGGAACATGGGTTCAGCCCCTGGTCCTAGAAGATTCCACATACCCAGGGGCAACTAGTAGCCTCTGCTCACTGCAACTGGACAAACCCTGCATGCAGCAACAAAGACACAGCATAGCCAAAAATAATTTAATGTTAAAAAAAAAGAAGTTCTTTGAAGAAATGACTGAAACTAGGGGTGAGACATAGTAAATATATGAGAAAGTAAAGACAACTATCAAGCTGTCCAAACTGATAAAAATAAATGATTACAGTTTTAGCTGTATAAACTAGCAAATTAATAATCTGAAAAGGAATTTAAAAAACAATTCCCTTTCAATAATGTCAATATTAATAAAATACTTTGCCATTGAGGTAATGAGGATGACAAGGCTGACACACTGGAAATTATCATGATTGCTGAAAAATATCATAAATACATGTACAGATATTCCATAGCAATGGAAAGACTTAAGATGGCAATACTATGTAATGCATCTTCAATCTGAAATGAAGATTCAGTATGAATTACAAAAGGCCTTTAGGAAGAAACACACAAGCTGACCCTAACATACACAGGGAATGAAAAGGGACTCCAAAGAGCCAAAACAATCACATGACTCTGCAGTCAAAGGTCCTCTGGTATGCTGTGCTAAATCGCTTCAGTCATGTCTAGCTATTTGCAACCCTATGGATTATAACCCGCCAGGCTCCTCTGTCCATGGGAATTTTCCAGGCAAGAATACTGGAGTGGGTTGCTGTGCCCGCCTCCAGGGGATCTTCCCAACCCAGGGATCGAACTCCTGCATTGGCAGGTAGGTTCTTTACCACTAGCACCACATGGAGCAAAAGTGCCTAAATGGAGATCAGGGAAACCCAGCTAAGAGAAGGGACTCAGAGGAAAAGAAGTGAGGGAATGAGACTCATAGTCACCTTCAGAGAAGCCCAGCAGGCAGTTCTGTAGGTGGAAGAGGAAGAGAAAGCAGGCTGGAACTATGTAGAAGATGAAAGAGGGAACTAAAGCTGCTGCTAAGTCGCGTCAGTCGTGTCCGACTCTGCGTGACCCCATAGACGGCAGCCCACCAGGCTCTGCCGTCCCTGGGATTCTCCAGGCAAGAACACTGGAGTGGGTTGCCATTTCCTTCTCCAATATGATGGAGATGAAAGAGGGAACTAAAGCAGGAGCCCTCAAACTCTAGGATCTAATACCTGATTATCTGAGGTGGAGCTGATGTAATAATAATAGAAATAAGTGTTTGTCACTCAGTCATGTCCAATTCTTTGTGACTCTATGGACTGTAGCCCACCAGGCTCCTTAGTCCATTGAATTCTTCAGGCAAGAATACTGCGGCGGGTTGTCATTTCCTTCTCCAGGAGATCTTCCGAACCCAGGGATTGAACCCAGGTCTTCCACACTGCAGGCAGACTCTTTACAGACTGAGCCACCAGGGAAGACCATAGAAATAGAAACAGAGTACGCAATAAATGGACTGCACTTGAATCATCCCAAAACCTTCCCCCACCACTGTCGGTCAAAAAATTGTCTTTCACAAAAGCCCTGGAGATCAAGGAAGGAACTTCAAGTGTACTCAGCTGTCCTAGGTTCCTGGTTTAGGGAGATGCTGAAGCAGGGCTGTCCCAAGAGATAGAATCTCCCTTGCATGGGCTCTTCAACAGACCTCCCAATAGCCTTGGTGATGATAGGAGAGATTTGTTTCATTTTTTTTTAATATCCTTGTGGGATAAACTTCAGTCAGTTCAGTTCAGTTCAGTCGCCCAGTTGTGTCCAACTCTTCGCGACCCCATGAATCACAGCACGCCAGGCCTCCCTGTCCATCAGCAACTCCCGGTGTTCACTGAGACTCACGTTCATCAAGTCAGTGATGCCATCCAGACATCTCATCCTCTGTCGTCCCCTTTTTCTCCTGCCCCCAATCCCTCCCAGCATCAGAGTCTCTTCCAATGAGTCAACTCTTCGCATGAGGTGGCCAAAGTACTGGAGTTTCAGCTTTAGCATCATTCCTACCGAAGAACACCCAGGACTGATCTCCTTCAGAATGGACTGGTTGGATCTTCTTGCAGTCCAAGGGACTCTCGAGAGTCTTCTCCAACACCACAGTTCAAAAGCATCAATTCTTTGGCAATCAGCTTTCTTCACAGTCCAGCTCTCACATCCATACATGACTACTGAAATAACCATAGCCTTGACTAGACGGACCTTTGTTGGTAGAGTAAACTTAAAACTTGGCAATTCTGTTGCTGCTGCTGCTGCTGCTAAGTCGTGTCAGTCATGTCCAATTCTGTGCGACCCCATAGAGGGCAGCCCAACAGGCTCCTCTGTCCCTGGGATTCTCCAGGCAAGAATACTGGAGTGGGTAGCCTTGCCCTTCTGCAGGGGATCTCCCCAACCCAGGGATCGAACCCAGGTCTCCCACATTGCATATGGATTGTTTACCAGCTGAGCCACAAGGGAAGCCCATTAAAGAAAAGTAAATGCTTACAAATCAAACATTTCTAAATAAAAGAAAAAAATAACCTAAATGAATTTCAGATTCACATGAACTGGGAAATAGTCAATATTAAATATCTAGTATTAATGTTTGTTTACTAATCTAATATACACATGTAACAGTCATTAACATTAAACATAATATTTTCATTGTGCCTAGGTTTATTATAAGTTAAATATTGCTATATTGTTATATCTGTTACAAGTTTAACAAGGAAAGTACCTCAAGAAAAACAATTCCAAAAAAATGTAAATGAGATATGAACTTTTAGATAAACTATTAAAAATAATTATACTTCAGAAATGTCTGTCTAAAATTGTCTCTCCAGATTTTGATAACCTGTATTTCTATCATTGTGCTAAACTAAGTGATGAAAGTTTATTAAATAGCTAGGTCATTTCCCAATAAAACAAGATTCTGAAACATTCACTACTTAACACTACCTTCGTCTTACACAGAAACTAAAGAGATTTATACTATTAATGAATAGTGTTTGGTGCAATTCTGAGATGTTCTCTATAAGAAAGCAATTTTTTTTTTAGAAATTATCACTGGTACATATGTATACGTACCAATATGTACGTATACCAATCTATAGAATGCTAATATAAAGATCAGTTCTTGGTTGCTTAAGGAAAGTAGGATGCGTTTTGTTACTACAGAAGGTATGAGGAATGAAACTGCATTTTATGAAGGGAAAAAGAAGCAGTTCTGACTTACAGGTAGCTGTTTTAGGATGGGAAAACAAAGGAATGGGTACAGAAAGGGATAAAGAGGTTTATGGAAAGTGGACACAGAGAAAAGGGTTTTGTGCATAATACACATTTGTTTGAGATATTGAACTCCCTTTGATAATGGATTTTAAGTTTCTTTACCTCTTAAGTGATCTGTTCTATGTTTACCTTTGAAATCTTTTGTTAACTTTGGTTAAGTCTGGATAACTATTGCTTCACAGTGACTTATATGATCCTACCTGACTATTATAAACCCTTTTGATATTTATCAATAAAACTTCCTAAATAACTTGACTTCAAAGGGCCCCTGAGACATCCCAAAAAGAGATATTAAGCAACCTGGGTTCATTTGATATGTTAAATTACATGGGAAGTATTCATAGAAGGAGTGATAAATCTTCTTAGGTTATATTGTATTGTTGATGTTAGTAATATAGACATCCCAGAAATTAGGTGAAATTCATGAAAATCTGATATGGTCTGGTAAAATGCTGTCAGTTATAATTCTAGTTATCATGTTAAAGTCACAGCAATGACCAGGTTACCTTGTCAATTGCAATTTAATCAGATTTTAAACATGCCTTCTATGGTTTCACTCTGATGCCCTTGCAAGAATACTGCTACTTCAAGATTTATAAAAAAGACTTTTCTAAGATTAACCGATAAATTTTTGTTTGTTTGTTATCTGGTAAGCTGCTACAAGACTGGAATTCAGTCTGCTGTCTAGGTTAAAAGAACAAAGTTTTCTTAGAATGTAGCTTTTCAATACCAGATTATGAATTTCTTTGCCTTTCAGTGATTTATATTTGTTTTTAAAATCTTTTGTAATTTTGGTAAATAAATAAGCATTATTTAAGATTATCCTACATGTAGGATGGAGGAAGCTTCCCCTACTTCTGCAAATTCCCTTAACCCTTCAGATTTTTTTGACAGGAAAAAAGGTCTCACTTCCCACAAGGGGGACAATCCAAGATTTTTATCAGATGATCTGCCCCTGATATCCAAGTCAATTTGAGCACTATTTGGTCTATAATTTCGGAATAAAACTAGTACTACAGAAAGGAAAGATGACTTTTTGACTCAGGATGGCCAAAATATTCTGTAGACTCCAGAGAAAATTGGTTAAAATGAATTTTTTTGTTTTTGAAACTGCAAAGCCAGTTCTTTTTGCGTATGCAGTTAAAAACAACTAGCTTGTTAAAAAAGCATGCCTAGGTCAAAGCTTGAAGTTAACCCTTTCCTTGGTCTTGAAATACACTGCCCCATATGCCTAAAACCACAACCTTGAGCAAATGAGAACTTCTAGCAGAGAAAAAAAAAAAGACAAGGGTCAAAGAGATATTTTAAATCTCAGGCAGAAAATTAGGAAATCTCTGTCTATCGGTCTGTCTGGATTTATATATGTCTCAGTGTGTGTCTTCTGTGTTTTGATAATATTGCTGAAGTTGTGAGTTCTTATTTAATTGGCCTAAAGAAAAGGAAGCACTTACAAATCAAACAGTTCTAAATACATGAAAAAATTGACCTAAATGAATTTCAGATTCACATGAACTGGGAAATAGTCAATATTAAATATCTTGTATTAATGTTTGTTTGCTACTCTAATATAGACATGTCTAAGAGTCATTAACATTAAGCATAAATTTTTCATTGTGCCTAGGTTTATTATAAGTTAAAATTGCTATATTGTTATATCTGTTACAAGTTTAACAAGGAAAGTACCTCAAAAAAAAAAAAACCTCCTAAAAAATGTAAATATGATATGAGCTTTTAGATAAACTATTAAAAATAATTATACTTTAGAAATGGCTATCTATAATAGTCTCGATTGATGGTGGGAGGAGAAGGGGACGGCAGAGAATGAGGTGGTTGGATGACATCACCGACTCGACAGATATGAGTTTGAGCAAGCTCCAGGAGTTGGCGATGGACAGGGAAGCCTGGCAGGCTGCAATCCATGGGGTCGCAAAGAGTCAGACACGACTGAGCAACTGAACTGAACTGAACTTACAATAGTCTCTCCAGATTTTGGTTACCTGATTTTCTATCATTGTGCTAAACAGTGTATTGAATAGCTAGGTCATTTCCAAATAAAATAAGGTTCTGAAACATTCACTACTTGACAGGACCTTCCTCTTACACAGAAACTAGAGATTTTCGACTATTCATGGATAGTGTCTGGTGCCATCCTGAGATGTTCTCTATAAGAAAGCAAAAAAAAATTTTTAAGATATATTCACTGGTACATATGTTCACCAATCTATAGAATGCTAATATAAAGGTCAGTTCTTGGTTCCTTAAGGAAAATAGGATGTATGTCTTGTTATTACAGAAGGTATGAGGAATCAAATTGCATTTTATGAGGGGAAAAAGAAGTAGTTCTAACTTACAGGTGGCAGTTTCAGGATGGGAGAAGCAAAGGAATGGGTACAGAAAGGGATAAAGAGGTTTTATGGAAAGTGGACCCCCAGAAAAGAGTTTTGGGCCTAATACAAGTTTTCTTGAGATGTTGAACTGCCTTTGATAATGGATTTTAAGTTTCTTTACCTCTTAAGTGATCTGTTCTATGTTTACCTTTGAAATCTTTTGTTAACTTTGGCTAAGTGGCTAAGTATTGTTTCACAGTGACTTATCTGATCCTACCTGACTGTTATAAACCCTTTTGATATTTATCAACAAGCCTTCCAAAATAGTTGACTTCTAGCTAACTTTGGATGCTTCAGAGGGCCCCTGAGACATCCCAAAGAGAGATATTAAGCAACCTGAGTTCATTTGACATGTGAAATTACAGGGAAAGTGTTGTTGGAAGGGGTGATGAATCTTCTCAGGTTATACTGTATGATTGATGTTACGAATATAGATATCCTAGAAATTAGGTGAAATTCATGAAAATCTGATATGTCCTGGTAAAATGCTGTCAGTTATAATTCTAGTTATCATGTTAAAATGTTACAAGTCACAGCAATGATCAGGTTACCTTGTCAATTGTAATTTAATCAGATTTTAAACACGCCTTCTGTGGTTTCACTCTGATGCCTTTCCATGAATACCGCTACTTCAAGATTTATGGAAAAGATTTTTTAAGGTTAACCTGTTGTGGAACAGGTTAACCTGTGTTTTGTGGAGTCACAAAACACACCTCAGAGGACAATCAAGACAGTGGAGTACAGTTTATTATGCCAGCGGGTCCAAGGGGAATCTATTCCCAAAAAGGACCTTGATGTTTCTGAGAGTGTTAGGGGAAGCACACCGATTGAAACCACCCACCCTGGCCAGGCTCCATAGTAACCATTTGCATGAGTTGTTTTATGACAGGAGATCCTGATAAGGAATACTGAACTAATAAGCCACCACCAACCGGAAGAATTCGGGAAAGGTCTAAAGGAGACACCACATGTCCGTCCACTTCCCGGTGTTGTAGCCATGCATTCCGGGAAAAAAACTCACTCAGAAGGACAATGTAGATAGTGGAGTGCAGTTTATTACACCGGCGGGCCCAAGGCAGAGTCTCCTCTTAGCCAAGGACCCTGACCAGCATTTGTGAAAATCTTTTATACCCCATGTGTACGTGTCTGAACCCACCACTCCAAATTCCTTGAGACCTACATAAACCAAGGAAAATACAATCCCAATAACCCCATCATTCACGTGCTATGTGCTCATGTGCTCAAACAGTCAAACAATTAGCCAATAATCAATAAACCCGAGGTTACACTCCAACTGATACAGAACAATTTATGGCCTGTCTGGAGGAAGGGGTGATTAGTGTCTGTTTTCTCTTAGGTGATGAGTAACCTAGATACGATCTTCAAGGTTCCCCTGTCTGGAGGGGGTCTTATCCTTCTGTTGTTGTTTTCATAGGCACTAAACACAGAGTTCAGAGTCCATTGGAAAGGTGGCCGAGCATGATCAGCATGAACAGGCCTAAGATGGAGTCCAGGCCCTATGAATTCCTTCTTCACCGGAATCCCTCTAGCTAGCATCCATCTTGGCTGAGCGATGCGTGCACCACCAGGAAAGACTCTGAATTAGAATGATTGGCCAAAGACCACCTGGAAACTAATCCCATCACCATAAAACCCGAGACTGCAAGCTACGCAGCAGAGCAGTTCTCCTGGGTTCCCTTACCCTACTGCTCTCCACCTGGGTGCCCTTTCCCAATAAAATCTCTTGCTTTGTCAGCATATGTGTCTCCGCGACAATTCATTTCCGATTGTTAGACAAGAGCCCAGTTTCGGGCCCTGGAAGGGGTCCTCCTTCCTGCAACAAGAGGCCCGGTTTTATGCCCCCTACTATGTGACTGGTTACATGTTAGCATCCTCTTTATTGTGTATGATTGAGTTTTACAACAAGCAGGTGCTAGGAGGACAAGCAATTAAGGTTAAAGAGGGGGAACCATGATTATACATCAAGGGGGTATGTCTCCATAGTTAATCTAACAGGGGCAGCCTGACCTCAACTGCATTCTCTGTTTGTCATCTGTAGGGAGGGAAGTCTCTAGGAGACCTGATTTTTATTAGCAACAGTTTCCTCACTCTTGGGCAGGGTTCAGGCCCAGTTCACAACCTGTCTGACAGGCTTCAAGATGGTGTCTCTCCTGCTTTCTCACATGGGCCCCAACAAACTGATAAGCAAATTTTGTTTCTTTGTTATCTGATTAGTTGGTACCAGACTGGAAGTTAGTCTATTCTGTAAGTGAAGAAAACAAAGTTTTCTTAGAATGCAGCTTTCAATAACAGATTATGAATTTCTTTGTCTCTCAGTGATTTATATTCATTTTTAAAATCTTTTGTTACTTTGGTAAAGTAAATAAGCATTATTAATATTATGGTACATGTAGGATGGACCAAGCTTCCCCTACTCCTGCAAATTCCCTTAACCCTTCAGAGTCTTCTGATGGGAAAAAGGTCTCACTTCCCACCAGTGGGACAATCCAAGCTTTTATCAGCTGATCTGCCCCTGATATCAGAGTCAATTTGAGCACTATTTGGTCTATAATTTTGGCATAAAACTATCACTACAGAAAGGAGAGGTGACTTTTTGATGCAGGATAGCCATGATATGCTTTAGACTTGAAAGAAAATTGGTCAAAAGGAGATTTTCTTTTTCCCTTGGAAAATGCAAACTGGTTATTTTAGCATATGCAATTGAAAACGTCTAGCTTGTTAAAAAGGCCTGCCTAGGGCAAAGCTTGAAGTTAACCCTTTCCATGGGCTTGGAATACACTCCCCACTTTGCCTGAGACCTCAGCCTTGGGCAAATGAGAACTTCAAGCCAAAAAATAAAAGAGGGGGGTCAAAGAGATATTTTGAATCTAAGGTGGAAAACTAGGAGATCACTGTCTGTCTTTCTGGATTTATGTATGTCTCAGTGTGTGTCTTCTGTTTTTTTATAATATTGCTGAATTTGTAAATGAGTTCTTATTTAATTGGCCTAAAGAAAAGTAAGCACTTACAAATCAAACATTTCTAAATACAAGAAAAAATTAACCTAAATGAATTTTAGATTCACGTGAACTGGGAAATAGTCAATATTAAATATCTAGTATTAATGTTTGCTAATCTAATATAGACATGTCTAAGAGTCATTAACATTAAGCATAAAGTTTTCATAGTGCCTAGGTTTATTATAAGTTAAATATTGCTATATTGTTATATCTGTTACCAGTTTGTCAACAAGGAAAGTGCCTCTAATGAAGAAGGAATTCACAGGGCCTGGACTCCATCTTAGGCCTGTTCATGCTGAACATGCTCAGCCACCTTTCCAATGGACTCTGAACTCTGTGTTTAGTGCCTATGAAAACAATAACAGAAAGATAAGACCCCCTCCAGACAGGGGAACCTTGAAGATCATATCTAGGTTACTCATCGCCTAAGAGAAAACAGACACTAATCACCCCTTCCTCCAGACAGGCCATAAATTGTTCTGTATCAGTTGGAGTGTAACCTTGGGTTTATTAATTATTGGCTAATTGTTTGACTGTTTGAGCACATGAGCACATAGCACATGAATGATGGGGTTATTGGATTGTATTTTCCTTGGTTTATGTAGGTCTCAAGGAATTTGGAGTGGTGGGTTCAGACAAGTACACATGGGGTATAAAAGATTTTCACAAATGCTGGTCAGGGTCCTTGGCTAAGAGGAGACTCTGCCTAGGGCCCGCCGGTGTAATAAACTGCACTCCACTATCTGCATTGTCCTTCTGAGTGAGTTTGTTTCCCGGAATGCGTGCCTACAACATTTGGTGCATGGGCCGGGAAACTCATCACTTTGAGGAGACAGGTCTCATTTGAGGCCACCCCGAGGCTTTGTGGCTTGAATCTCCTAGAGCGGGGAAGGCGCCTCGCCCCTCTGGAAGAATTCAGCCTTTCAACGCCTGGTTTCTTCACTTTGGCAGGTAGTGAACGGCAGCAAGGGAACTGAGCACTCAGGTGAGGAGGAACCCACCCGGTAGGGTGGAAGAGGGGGCCTGATCACCCCCCTGGGAGGGACTAGAAGGGGCACAGACCCACAGGGGCCTGGAATAGGCAGGCAGCAGCGATTGCTTGGTACACAGGTCGACAAGCGTGCTATGGTTTAGGAAGGAAATTTGTGAAGGTCATTTAGGAGGTGTGTCCACGCCATCTCAGGGAAAATTATTACCAGCGATCGCCAGGGGATTTTTAGGATAGGAAACTCGTATTCTGCCCTCCCCCAGGAGGTGTCCCGTCTGCTGTGAAATTCTTGACCCCCTCGGAATTGTTAGTCTAGAAGGAAGGGGATACATAAGTTAGTATGAATTGGCTTTCCCGGAGATGGCCTGGGACATAGTATATTTAACCCATCTGTGTTATCATCTGCACCTGATCAAGCCCACCAAGGCAGAACGGACTTTAAGGGAGAAACAGTCTTGGACCACATGGTTTCTGGTTCGGCTGTGCTGACCAGCAGGTGAAGGCACGCCGATCCCTCTCCTCCCTCTGGAATCTGGCAGGTAAGGCTCTTCTCACCCCAATTAGGAAGGACGCAGAATGGCAATTTTAGTGTCATTGAGTGGAAATATCAGAAGTACATAGGGTACTGAGAACTTCATAGACAGAACGAAAAGGAAAAGTAGAAGAAGGTCCGAGAAGGTAAGCAAGATGGGAGGAAGTGAATCTGAGGCAACTGTATTGGAGTGCATGATTAAAAATTTTAAGAAGGGATTAGGAGGAGACTATGGGGTGAAGATGAAGCCTAACCACCTTCACATACTCTGTGAGGTCAAATGGCCCCCTGTGGGATAGGATGGCCACCAGAGAACACCATGAACTTAAAAATAGTGGAAGCAGTCTATACAGTAGGAGAGCCGGGACACCTGGATCAATATCCATATATTGACTCATGGCTAGGGTTAGCTCAAGACCCTCCTACTTGGACAAGGTTCTGTATCCAGAAGGGAAAGGGAAAAATATTAATGGCACAGAAATTGACTGATGATAAAAAAGGAAATTCTACAGGATTTGGACGGGTCGACCTGACCCCTCCTCCATACTGGATAATGACATTCCTGCCTCAGTGCTCCACCAGGATCGAAGGCCTCCTTAATGCCTGATCCACGGCCAGGTGAAGTCCTGCAGCAACCACTGCTCCTCCGCCAGCTCTTCCCGAGATCGTAGAGCCTCGGCAGGCTCCGATCCCAGTGACAGAAGCCTCTGGCCAGCACTTCCAGGATCCAGCTCCAGCCAAACTGCCCAAGCTATACCGGTCTCTCCGGGTGAGTACTGACAAGAAGGGGAGGGAGACGTTGGAATTAAGCAGAGACTGCGCTCTGCCAGAGAGCTGGAGGGAACGGGAACCAAAGAGAACAGACAAGAGATTTGCAATGCTAGCTGCTACTCTGGGAAAGCCTATCTCGGGCCCTCCGGAAAAACTCCTCTGCCCCAGGGACAGGAAAGTCCTTCAACCGGTCCCAGGGGAGGCCCTGGGCCCCGTTACAGCCAAACCAGTGTGCCTGGTGCCGAGCTTTTGGCCACTGGAAGAATGAATGCCCTAAGGCAAGGAAGGAAGGGGAAGTTCCCAAGTTGTGGGGCTTGCTGACTTGGAAATTAAATAGGGCTGCCGGGGCTCAGAGATATCAGTCCCTGAGAGCCCATGGTAACCTTAAAAGTGGGGGACCAAAACACTGACTTCATGGTGGATACAGGAACAGAACTGTGGGTAGTAAAACCTGTGGCACCACTGTCCAAAAAGACTACTGCTGTAACTGGGATATTGGGAGAAGACATGATTAAATCTTTTTGCCAGCCCAGAAAATGTCAGATGGCAGGGCACCAAGTGATTCATGAATTCCTCTACATTCCTGAGTGCCCAGTACCCCTGTTGGGAAGAGACTTGCTCTCCAAACTAGGAGCACAAGTGACTTTTTCCCCTGAGGAGAGGCCCACCTTCCAGTTGGACACTATGACTTATTTGCTCTCTCTCTCAATACCACCCCAAGATGAGTGGAGGTTGCATGAGCCTCCGAAGGAAGAACCAGGTGGGCCGGAAGAGCATGAGAGAGAGCTAACTCAATTATTCCCTGAGGTCTGGGCGAAACACAAACCCTCCTCCCCCCAGGCTGGCTAGACATCAAGCCCCAGTGATAATAAAACTCAAACCAGGCACCATCCTGGTTAGAATGTGCCAGTACCTGCTAACAATAGAGGCCTGGGCCGGCATACTGCCCCACATCAATAGATTGAAACAAGCAGGTATTCTAGTAGAGTGTCAGTCGGCTTGGAATACACCGATCCTGCCAGTCAAAAAGGAAGGAGGACAGGACTATAGGCCTGTACAGGATCTCAGGCTAGTCAACCAGGCTACTGTGACTTTACACCCCACTGTTCCAAACCCCTATACCTTACTTAGCCTCCTCCCACCAAGGACTAAAGTTTATACTCGCCTAGATCTCAAGGATGCCTTCTTCTGCATACACCTTGCCCCAGCATCACAGCCCATCTTTGCCTTTGAATGGGAAGATCCAGTCGGGGGCACCAAGTAACAGCTCATCTGGACTCCTCTACAAGGGTTTAAGAACTCCCCAGCCATCTTTGGGGAAGCCTTGGCTTCTGACCTGAACTCATTCCATCCGGAAGAGTATGGATGTTGGCTCCTACAATATGGGGAGGACCTGCTGCTGGCCGCCGAGACCAAGGAAAAATGCTGAGAAGGGACAAAAGCACTGCTCCAGCTGCTGATGGAAGCAGGTTACCAGGTGTCAAAGAAGAAGGCACAGATCTGCAAGGAGGAGGTAAGGTATCTGGGGTTTGTTTTAAAGAAGGACACAAGGTTCCAGACCCTAGTTGGGTCCTATATATTGATGGCACTAGCCTGATAAAACAAGGACAATGGCTGTTAGGTTAGCCAAAGCAGAAGGGGCCATCAAGACTGAAAAGGGATGGCGGGAATTGCCAAATGGCAAATTATTGGTACCAGAAGAGCTGGCACACAATCTGGTAAGACAAACACACCAAGCGACCCACCTAGGTCATGCTGCCTGCTCACAGGTTAATGCTGCCTCTCAGGTATTCAGACAAAAACCTCTGGGTATTTAGCGGAAAGGCACGCTGCCCTTTGAACACTTGGGAGTGGACTTCACTGAAATGAAACCTCACCGACACTACCATTACCTGCTGGTCATGGTATGTACGTTCTTGGGATGGGTAGAAGCTTTTCCTACCTGGAATGAAAGAGCATCAGAAGTAGCCTGGTGCCTGCTTAGGGAAATAGTTGCCAGATTTGGACTTCCTACCAGCATTGGTTCAGACAATGACCCGGCTTTTGTAGCTGATTTAGTACAACAAGTAAGCAAAACTTTAAACATCAAATGGAAACTGCACACTGCATATAGGCCCAGAGTTCTAAGATGGTGGAATGAACCAACCGGACATTAAAGAGACTCTCCAAGTGGATCATAGAGACTGCTCCTGGGTGGACTTGCTTCTGACGGCTCTGCTCAGACTCAGGATGACCCCACAGTCCCAAGGCTATTTTCCATATGAAATTGTCCCATAATAAAACAGGTGTCAACAAATTTGCCTCAGGTAATGAGGAATAGGATTTCACAGCAGATGGAACTGGGTAAGGTAATAAATCGGGTAACTAAGTTTGTATAAGAAAAGGGTGCCGTTCCCCCTTAGGGAACAGATTCATGAGTTTACTCTTGGTGACCAAGTATGGGTCAAAGATTGGAAACATGATTTTCTCGCCCCTTGGTGAAAGGGCAGTTAAAGTTGCAGGTATTGTCCCTTGGATCCATCATACGAGGACGAAGAGAACATACCACACAGACCCAAAAAACACTGAGTGGACTGCACAGAGGGACCTCGCCGACCCTCGAGAAACTAAGACCATCCTTAAGAAGAAGGAAAAGAAGATCCTGGACGAGCCCCTTCAGGATAAAGCCGCACAATCAACTCCTGCTGCTTGGCCTCATCAACGTGATTTTGAATTTAACTTTCGTTTCAACTCAGGACAATGTTTTCATCTCATGGGCACATTCCTACGCAGACTTCCACAACACTTCCAACTGCTGGGTATGTAGGGCTATGCCTCTGTCAGTGATGGATGGACTTCCTTGGTGGGTGTCACCACTCTGCCAAGGAGATTTTAAACCACTCTGCTCTTTTCTGGGATGACAAAAAGAGACTTTCCTCTCTCTTGCCAATCATAACTTCTCCTTGCTTTCTTGGTGTAAGACCTACAGTTAATAGACTTGGGTCATGGGGAAACATTTGATATAAATGCCAGTGTAACAAAAGCTTAACCTACTTATTGTAAATCTACCTTATTTACATGCTAGGTGGACAAGATCCGTGTTTCAATGGTATGAGTATATTGCTGCCTTATTCGTACCCTCTATAGGGACAACAGATATCATGATTAAAGTAGAGGCCTTGACTAATTTCACAAAACAGGCCCTCCTAGATAGAACAAAAGCCATCCAAGCCTTAAATGAAGAGCAAATCCAAATGAGAAAAGCGGTAATTCATAATAGAATGGCTTTGGACATACAGCTGCTCAAGGAAGGACTTGGGCTATAATTAAGGTTGAATGTTGTACATACATTCCTCACTTGTCTGGCAATGTATCGACTGCTATAGATGACATGAAAAACCAGGTAAAAGCAATGTCAAATGAAAACATTCCATTCTGGACTTTGGTCCTATCTTGGGTGAAGGGCGATTGGTGGAAAACTATATTTACCACTGTTGTAGTTGTCTTGACAGTTCTGCTTTGTGGACCCTGAATTTTACAGTGTATTATGAACTCTGTAACCCAAAGGTTGATGTCATTCTCCCAAATTGGCAGTCGGAGAGCCAGGGTGCAATATATCCCTATGAATGATGCTCATAATATGAGTTAAGAGCATCAAGAGTGGGGAATGAAGAAAGAATTCATAGGGGCTGGACCCCATCTTAGACCTGTTCATGCTGATCATGCTCGGCCACCTTTCCAATAGACTCTGAACCCTGTGTTTAGTGCCTATGAAAACAACAACAGAAGGATAAGACCCCCTCCAGACAGGGGAACCTTGAAGATCGTATCTAGGTTATTCATCGCCTAAGAGAAAACATACACTAATCACCCCTTCCTCCAGATAGGCCATAAATTGTTCTGTATCAATCGGAGTGTAACCTCGGGTTTATTGATTATTGGCTAATTGTTTGACTGTTTGAGCACATGAGCACATAGCACGTGAATGATGGGGTTATTGGGATTGTATTTTCCTTGGTTTATGTAGGTCTCAAGGAATTTGGAGTGGTGGGTTCAGACACGTACACATGGGGTATAAAAGATTTTCACAAATGCTGGTCAGGGTCCTTGGCTAAGAGGAGACTCTGCCTAGGGCCCACCGGTGTAATAAACTGCACTCCACTATCTACATTGTCCTTCTGAGTGAGTTTGTTTCCCGGAACGCGTGGCTACAACACTAAAAAAAATAATAATAATAATAACTCCTAAAAAATATAAATGTGATATGAGCTTTTAGATAAACTATTAAAAATAATTATACTTAGAAATGTCCGTCTAAAATAGTCTCTCCAGATTTTGGTAACCTGAATTTCTATCATTGTGCTAAACTAAGTAATGAAAATGTATTTAATATCTAGGTCATTTCCATATAAATAACTTTCTAAAACAGTCACTGCTTAACACTACCTTCCTCTTACACAGAAACTAAAGAGATTTATACTATTAATGAATAATGTCTGGTGCCATCCTGAGATGTTCTCTACAAGAAAGCCAATGTTTTTTCTAGAAATTATCACTGGTGTTTATGTTCACCTATCTATAGAATGCTAATATAAAGGTCAGTTCTTGGTTGCTTAAGGAAAGTAGGATGTATGTCTTGTTAATACAAAGGTATGAGGAATGAAATTGCATTTTATGAAGGGAAAAAGAAGTAGTCCTGACTTACAGGTGGCTGTTTCAGGATAGGAACAAAAGAATGGGTACAGAAAGGGATAAGGAGGTTTTACGGAAGTGGACCCCTAGAAAATTGTTTTGTGCATAATACAAGTTTTCTTGAGATGTTGAACTGCATTTTATAATGGATTTTAAATATCTTTCCCTCTGAAGTGTTCTGTTCTATGTTTACCTTTGAAATCTTTTGTTAACTTTGGCTAAGTGGATAACTATTGTTTCACAGTGACTTATCTGATCCTACCTGACTGTTATAAACCCTTTTGATATTTATCGACAAACCTTCCTAAATAACTTGACTTGTAGCTAACTTTGGGGTGCTTCAGAGGGCCCCTGAGACATCCCAAAGAGAGATATTAAGAAACCTGAGTTCATTTGACATGTTAAATTACATGGGAAGTATTGTTAGAAGAAGTGATGAATCTTCTCAGGTTATAATGTATGGTTGAATGTTACTAATATAGATATCCTGGAAATTATGTAAAATTCATGAAAATCTGATATGACGTGGTAAACTGTTGTCAGTTATAATTCTAGTTATAACGTTAAAATGTTACAAGGCACAGCAATGACCTGGTTACCTTGTCAACTGCAATTTAATCAGTTTTTAAACATGCTTTCTATGGTTTCACTCTGATGTCTATGCAAGAATGAAACTCCAAGGTTTATGGAAAAGACTTTTCTAAGGTTAATTGATAAACAAATTTTGTTTGTTTGTTTGTTATCTGGTAAGCTGGTACCAGACTGGAATTTAGTCTATTCTCTAAGTTAAGAGAACAAAGTTTTCTTACAATGCAACTTTTGATAGCAGATTAAGAATTTCTTTGCCTTTCAGTGATTTATATTTGTTTTTAAAATCTTTTGTTACTTTGGTAATTTAAATGCGCTATATTTATGATTATGGTACATGTAGACAAAGCTCATTGTGCTTCTACAAATATTACCCCTCACGGTTAGACTTTTGCTATTCTGATGGCCTTAAAACATGGCAATAGTCTGCTCCTAAATCAGGGAATCAGAAATGGGTGAACAATAGCTGTAAATCACAGAGTCAGGGCTATGGTAAATCCAAGACAGCCGCTTGGCTTTTCCTGGCTCCCTGACAAACCTCATTTTTATTAGATGGGTTAAAGTCTTCCCTGGCTACAGTGTTAATGCCCTCACTATGACAAAAAATTATATTTCACTTAATATTAAATTCTAGTTTTGCTAATTAAGGTCCGTGTTTATGACGACTCACTTCTGAAATAGTTCCTTGCTGTTAAAAAGGAACTATTAAAGTTCCTTTAATAGTTTAATTAAAAATTAAACTATTAAAAAAATTTTTAATTAAACTATTAAAAAATCCTTAATTAAAAAGATTTAATTAAGTTATTAAAAAGGACACTCTAAGGTTGTTTCTAAAGCTTATCTTAGTAACCAATCTTTGGATAAACTTCAGATGCTTCATGATGTACAACTAGGAGATTAACACCTGGCTATAATCATTTAAATCAGATGACCGGGGTATACTCTGCTATACCTAATGAAAGTTCTTGACTTGCTTGTGACCTTACTAATTCTTGCTTGTGACCTCACTAATAACCACTAGCTATATTATTTTCTATGTCACTTGTTTCAGAAGATTGTTTCTTATATTACCAAATGTGTGACCGAGCCTGTGATAAAATGCTGAAATGCAGTTCCATATGAGATCAATGATTGTAATAAAGTAACTGTAGACATGGGAAGACGCAACAAGAGGGAGTATTTTCCTGGACCAAGAGACTAGTAAGACAGGTATGGTCCAGAGACTTTTGCTACTTGCAAGGCCTGGTCTAGTAATATAGCACATTGAGTGACCTGTCAATGGAATTTTCATTAGACCTTGGAATGAGCCTTCCTAGTACTACTGGACACAATGGTCATGAAATGCCCCAAAGCATGGTCAAATATGTGGCTAAGAAGGGACCCTGCAGACTAAAAGTTGGCACTTGCCAGGTGCCTCTACAAAGATTAAATTATGACCACTACAACCTGCTGACCTTCAACACCCCTTGAAAGGAGTTCAGGGTGGAGGTCAGAAATAAGGCACTCTGTGCTCTGGGAAAAACCAGAACAGCCTTCAGGTAGTCAGATGCTTTGAGGTAAAGATTTTATGAGCCCAAATTCTTGCATCTTCTCGTACCTAGAGAAACACTAACGTCATGAACCAATGTCTGGGCCTGGTTCTCCTGGCTAACTCCTCAGCAGCTTTTCTACTTCTAGTAATCTTTGGTCCATGTATCTTTAACTTGCTTGTGAAGTCTGTTTCTTCTAGAATATAACAAATCTTCCAGTGGTAGTACGACAAGAGTATTCCCTGGCCAACACCCAGACAATGCTGAAATGATCCGCCTTATCATTCCATGGACTCTCATCCCTCCATAAATCACTCTGACAAAGAGCAGGCAAAGAGAACCCAGAGCCCCATGATGCTCCTGTACAGCCTGAAGAAGCCAGAGAGGTCATCATCCCTTTTCCCTTGAGACTGGGTTCCCAAAGGCCTGAGCAGGGTACCAAAGGGGGCCAAGGAATCGACCCTAAAAATAGAGGGAGGAATGTGGTGACCCAAAAATGAAAGAGTAGATAAAACCAAGGAGGGTCTTGGGAGGCAGAAATGGAAAAACCAGACCATTATCATCCTTCCCTCCCCAATAGTGTAACTATTAACGGATTTCAGATCCTTCTGAGCAGTATTACCTGTCTCCCCTCCTAACCCACACAGGGAGATAGTATTTGCCTTACTCATCAGCAATGACTCGCAAGACCCCTTTCCTGCTCCTTGTACCCTGGGTATAAAAGTGAACTAAGGACCCCTGTTCAACGCCGGTTCTCCCTTGAGCTGGCCCGCAGTTCTAACAGCATCTCCCGCTCTAATAAACTATATTCTCCTCTCATTCTGCCTCATGTCTGGAAATTATTTTCCAACCCACTCACGGACCACAACAAAAACCTGGAAGAGTAGAGGAAAAGTTGTTTTTCCTTCCATACACATGCAGTGGGATACTGCTCCACAATAGAAAGGAATGAGCCATCAATCAATAGAAATGTTACTGAGTCCAAGCTCACTCTGCTCGCCACCCGACAGGCCAGTGAATCTGAGAGATGAGGTGTTGAGGCAAAGAAGATTTTAATAAGGGAGTCAGCAGATGGAGAAGATGGCAGGCTAGTGCCTCAGAATAACCATCTTATTAGGGTCTGGATGTCAGGTTCTTTTATGGATCAGAGAGAAAGAAACAATGAGGAACTAAAGTCAAAAGGCAGAATAGAGAGGGAGATTCAGTGGGGAAGTAAAGTGACAGGGTTTTCAGTTTCTCACAAAACATCTCCAAGGGAATGCCCAGCCTTCGGAAAGGGTGTATTAACCTCTTCTATTCACAGGTAGGCAGGGACAAACTATCTCTCCGGGAGCCGAACAAAAGCACTTTAGTTTACAGTCAAGCAGAGGGGCAGGGTCCCCCAGGCAAGCCACTGAGTATGATTGCAATAATAAAAGCAAGTCAAAGAAACAGTTTCCAACATGGAGTCAGATTTGGCTTTCTCCCTGCAACAAAACTCCATTCCAGAAGCTTTCGGGAAAAAGTGAGTGAAGATCTTTTTGCTTAGTCAGATAGATCTTTCTGGGAATATCCACCATCTTTGCCAGTGTTTCAAACGTTGAGATTTGTCTTCTTTTTGTTCCTCTTTTGAAAAGGGTCTATTTTACACCTGTAGACTTAGAAATACTAAACTTCAAATCTAGGAGATAAGAACTCAAGTTAAGAAATTTAGCACTTTTCTATGTATGGGAAGATGCAAGTGTCAGGGCTCACTAAAAATTATTTGCTTGGCATGAACCTCAGCCATTTGGGGTTTATAATCCTGCATTCTGAATTTCCTCGGGGTTCACCATAGGGAGTGACTGGAGTTGCTGCAGTCTGATGACTGCCAGGTGGCATGTATTCCCCTTCCTCGGGGATCAAAGGCTCACGTTGAAGGGCTATAATCACTGATTCCATTTCTCAGGCATTCCCTTTTTGGTCATGAATGGCCATTATCTGGGAGACATTACATGATCAACTTTTGTCCCATGGTACTGAGAGGCTCATTCCAATTCAGTCAAACATTCTTGATATGCCACTTTGGGTGTTAAATTTTGGACCAGACCCCATCAATAATTAAAATTCTCTGGACTCTAACTTCAATCCAGGAGACATTTTCCCTTGTTGTTTCTTCACATACTTACAATCACATTACTGCAATTATTTTATGCAACAAATATGATTTTCTCAAAACATTTAGCCTTAGGAGATTTGCTGGAGGCCTAATTGCACATTAGTTACTGCAAGAGACAGCAATCTTATAAATTAAACAGGATATAAGTAATGCAGACAATGACACAGTGCAGCAGGGAGACACAAAACACAGTTTGAAAACAAAGAACAAATTTAAAGAATGATTAATATCACTAGTTGTAATCCAGTTGAAATTTATTTTAGGCTTAGTCAATCCTGACTTATTATGTACAAAACCCTTTTGGGGGTCCATTTTTCACAACCTTTGAAGACCATGATGCTGGGAAAGATTGAAGGCAGGAGGAGAAGAGGATGACAGAGGATGAGATGGTTGGGTGGCATCACCGACTTGATGGACATGAGTTTAAGAAAGCTCCAGAAGTTGGTAATGGACAGGGAAGCCTGGCATGCAGTAGTCCTCAGGGTTGCAAAGAGTAGGGCATGACTGAGCAATTGAACCGAACTGAATTGAACTGAACTAGTCAATCCTGACTGATCATGAACAAAACCCTTTTGGGGGTCCATTTTTCACAAACTTTTCATCACAACTTATCTCAGTGCAATTTTAACTTTCAAGC
Organism: Bos javanicus; assembly: GCF_032452875.1. Taxonomy (NCBI): domain Eukaryota; kingdom Metazoa; phylum Chordata; class Mammalia; order Artiodactyla; family Bovidae; genus Bos; species Bos javanicus. The sequence goes on along the minus strand of NC_083879.1, from coordinate 36,789,475 downwards.
TGTAGAATACCTGGAAAAGATTCTTTACATTGAGCTGGGCCACCACCTACTTGTGGGTGCATCACTTAGCTTGCTAATATGTTACAAAGAGCATATGCTGAGGCTCAAGTTCTAGAGGAAGACGACAACTCAACTACTCCACTATCTTGGCTCACCTAAGCCACCATTTTGATATGGAACTGTTGTAACTGCTTTCATAGCCTTCCTGTGAATTTCCTTGATAGTGAAGCCCTTTCTGTAATAGCATCACAGTACAAAAGAATCTGGGCTTCCCTAGTGGCTCAGACGGTAAAGCGTCTGCCTACAATGCGGGAGACCCGGGTTCAATCCCTGGGTTGGGAAGATCCTCTGGAGAAGGAAATGGCAACCCACTCCAGTACTCTTGCCTGGAAAATCCCATGGATGGAGAAGCCTGGTAGGCTACAGTCTATGGGGTCGCAAAGAGTTGGACACGACTGAGCGACTTCACTCACTCACTTCACTCACAAAAGAATCTACAAATGACAAAAGACTTAAAAGTCAAGGTTAAACAACTGATAAATTGATAAAGACACTTGAACAATACTTATCCCTTAATCACATCAATTCTTCTGCGCTCAGCTTTCTTTATAGTCCAACTCTCACATCCATACATGACCACTGGAAAAATCATAGCCTTGACTAGATGGACCTTTGTTGGCAAAGTGATGTCTTTGCTTTTTAATATGCTGTCTAGGTTGGTCATAGCTTTTCTTCCAAGGAGCAAACATCTTTTAATTTCATGGCTGCAGTCACCATCTGCGGTGATTTTGGAGTCCAAGAAAAATCAAGTCTCTCATTGTTTCCTTTGTTTCCCCATCTATTTGCCATGATGTGATGGGACCAGATGCCATGATCTTAGTTTTCTGAATGTTGAGTTTTAAGCCAGCTTTTTATTTTTCCTCTTTCACCTTCATCAAGAAGCTTTTTAGTTCTTCTTCACCTTCTGTCATGAGGATGGTGTCATCTGCATATCTGAGGTTATTGACATTTCTCCCAGCAATCTTGATTCCAGTTTGGGATTCATTCAGCCCGGCATTTTGCATGATGTACTCTGCATATACGTTAAATAAGCAGGGTGACAGACATACTCCTTTCCCAATTTGGAACCAGTCTGTTGTTCCATGTCTAGTTCTAACTGTTGCTTCTTGACCTACATACAGGTTTCTCTGAATACAGGAGGCAGGTAAGGTGGTCTGGTATTCCCATCTCTTGAAAATTTTCCACAGTTTGTTGTGATCCACACAGTCAAAGGTGTTAGCATAGTCAATGAAGCAGAAGTAGCTGTTTTTCTGAAATTCCCTTGCTTTTTCTATGATCTTTTTAGTTAAGCCCTGGGAACATGGTCAAGACTTTTTCTGCCCCTTGTATGCTGCTGGACAAATGCTGAATGCTCAACACAGGCTCAGTAAATTAAAGATGAATCAGTACAGATGCTGAGCATGTGTGTGCAGACACTGCTCTGAGGACAGCCCAAGACTCCTTCAGCTCCACCCCCACACAATCCTGGGGGCAGGTACTCTTGTCACCTCAGTTTTACAAATGAGGAAACTGACATAGAAAAAGAATAAGTCATTTCCAGGATCCCACAGCTGGTAAGTCTCACGAGGACACTGGAGCCTGGAAGTCTGACTTTTCCTGGATGCAGCCTGGAAGGAGAGGGCAGGAGAGCTGGACAAGAAGCACAACCCACCTGTCCTCCCTCGATGCTCTCAGGGAGGCCACCATTCCCAGGGGACCTTGGTGAGTGTGCTGGGTCTGGCCCAAGGCTGCAGAGGATCAGGTTTCAGCCTGGGTCACGTGCTTCAGGGTAGACAGACTGAGGCTCCAGCACATCTCTGCTTCAGCCTTTCTGGTCACCATTCCAGCATGCTGCAGTACGGGCTCTGGATGGCCCTGGCCCCTCTGCTAGCCACCCTCACTGCAGGTGAGTCAAGGTCAGTGATGACTGGGTGCATGCTGTGTGCTGGGACAGAAGCCTGCTGTGTGCTGGGACATAAGCCCGCTATGAGCATCCTCTATTAGACCTCTCATCAGCTCTGAGCATTTATATCACTAAAGGCCACTTTTCAGATGGCTCCTGGTCAAGGGTGCACCATCAGTAAGTGTCAGATCCAGGCAGGAGCCCAACCCAAGGCCCCATCTCTGTTGGTCAGTGCCTGAGGGAAGAGTGGGAGGGGCACACACCACTGGCCTCTGGCCTCTGGGCTCCTCTGCCTGCACTGTGTTTGCTCTTGTCTGCAGGCCTTCACTCTCTCCCTAACTCAGGCTCTCAGGGGCCACTGTCTCTGGTCCTCTTGTCCTTCTACTCTGCATCTCCTCTTAAGCTCCAAAATCACATGCAGCCCTGAGGGGCCCCATATGCCCTAATGGGTATTAACATTTCTCTGTGAATTGTCTGCTTCTCTGGGACTCATGTGAAACAAGTACTTGCAGTTGGATTTATCAAAGGAAAATTATTTAATATTCTGTATTCAATTAGCAGTTACGCCTTTTAGGAACACAGAGCTGACAGGTAATAAATTACTAGTAGTAGTAGTATGTGCTTCTGTTCACTTGTGTCCAACCCAATGCAACCCTGTGGACTGTAGCCTTCCAGGCTCCTCTGCCCATGGGATTTCCCAGGCAAGCATACTGGAGTGGGTTTCCATGCCCTCCTCCCTCCAGGGAGGTTCCCAGCCAAGGGATCGAACCTGTGTCTTCTGCATTGCAGGTGGTCTCTTCACCAACTGAGCCACCAGAGAAGCCTGTAGTATCTTGTATATATTTATTTAAAATATAAATCTTATAAATAACATTCCATATAGCAATTATAGACATAAATTTATATATACCTGTTTATTCAATACATGTTATATATTTCATATATATATGTGTGTGTGTATGTATATAAATACCTTTTTCATTGTATTTTTCATTGTATTGCCCACAGTTCTCTGAGGCAGGCATTGTGTCCCAGTAGAACTGAGCTGGGAAGTAGTTGCTCACTAGCAGTGGGTGGAAATTCTGGGGTCTGGGCCACATCCCACTACAGCTGGAGCCTCAGGTCCTCCCATAAAGATCTGCTGAGCAGCTTCAAAGGTGAAGCCCAGGCAGGCCTTCTTCTGCCTCAGCCCAGCAGAGACCCTGTGGAGACAGGATGGAAGGAGCCTAGAGAGGGGCAGTACCTCATACCTGCTGACCAACAGGGGCACAGAAAGACCCACTGACCGGCTGGGGCACAGACATACCCACTGCAGCAGCCCTTCCACCAGGGCTTTGGGGTGGAGGGTGGTTCTGGCCAGCCACACCGGCTCCCCCCAGTGTAAAATGAGAGAGCCAACCAGCTGAAATGTCAGCTCAGCTATTCTATACTACTGACTGCAGGTGCTATGAGAGCCTGGAAATTCTAGCAGGTAAAGGGGACAACAAAGCCGTGACCTTCCCCAAGTGTCAGGTTTCTGGGGTCTCAGGCTTCTCAGCCAGCTTGCTGCCCTAAACATAGCCTTTCTGCATGTTCCTCCTGTGTCTCTTGCTGGCTGTGCCCAGAAAAGCCACCATCTTCAGCACCAGCCCCTGCTCCCTGTTCTCAGTGCAGTGTTATGACAACTCGTCAGTCCTTACAGGCTTTTGCTGGAGGAGCCTCATCACAGGAGCCAGCCCTGCTCAGAGGGGCTGTCACACACCCAGGCCCCACTCTCCTTCGCTCTTCACAGGGACAGCAGCCCTCTCTCCCTGCAGCGGGGCCCCGTGCCACCTCCTGGGCCTCATCGTTGCCTGCCCACCAGGATGGCCCTCTGCAGCTAGGAGCTGCCAACAGTGCCCTGCGGGCTTTTAGTAAGAAACAAACGCCCTGGGAAAGAGGAGGGAAGGGGCAGAAGGGGCGAGCTGCAGGGCCAGGGGCTGGGGGACAGGCAGGTCCTTTCCATGGTGCCCCAACTATGAGGACTCCCAGGGGTTGAGTGCTGCTTTATAAGCACAGGAGCTTGGTGGTGGGTCCCCCGACGCCTGCCCAGACCACAGTCTTCTGACCACGATCGAATTCAAGGTGGAGGGTGGGTGCCTGGCAGGGCTCTGCTTCTCTGTCCTGTGACCTGGCGAGTCCTCACCTAAGAGTGAGGCTAGCTGTCAGACCACCTTCTCTCTCCACATCTGCCCACAGAAGGTGGGCCAGGCTGCAACTGAGCTGAGTGTCCCCAAGCCTCCTTGCCATTGCTGCTGCCATCAAAGCCAGCTGTCCCCTGGCCTGCAGGGTCTCTCCCCAGCTGCTGAACTTCCTTTGGCATTTACAGCTGCCTGGGGAACAGGACCACTCCATGGCTGTGCCCCACCGGAACCCGTGGTGGGCTCCCAGGACTCTCAAAAAGCGAGGACTGCCAGGTGATGTCCAGGGAGGGCAGCCACTTGTCTCAGCCATTCCGGGGCGGGGGTGAGAGGCATTCAGGGAGTCCCTGAAGAGGCAGAGTTGCTCAGAATCTCCCTGAGACATGGCAAGGTAAGGTGGCAACACTGTCCTTGAGGAGGCAGTCGACAGCAGCCCATGCTTCTGACCCCAGGCACTACCCAGCCAGTGTAACCAGAAAGCAGGTGTGCTTGCTTGCAGGGCTGCGGCAGGGACCCAGGGAGGTGATGCACATGAGGTGCTGGGAGGTTCAGAGCCGCAGGTCTGTGGGACCTTCGATTAAGGCAGGAACTACGTGGCTGGGGCCCAGACACCCACGGCAGCCACCAGGTAGCTGAGCTACTTGCTGTGTGTCACCAGACAGCTCCGTGTGCAGTAAGAGCAAGGAGGGCAAGGAGCAAGTAGGCCTGTCCCTGGTGACTAAGAAAGGGATTTGGGTCAGGGAGTCTGGCAAAGTAAGCACCTGAGCTGAGGTGCCAACTATCAGCACCATTCAGGTACATGTGTTAGTCACGACCCACCTGCTCTCACCGCGTGTTTCCCTGTTGTCCTGCCCAGCAGGAGGCTGGCTGCATCTTCTGCCCTCTGGACTCCTCTGATAGAGGGCTTGGCTGCCAGCCCTGCCTTACAGGTAGGTAAGGGCTGGCCAGAGGCCCTAACCGCATTTGGGAAAGACTGGCACAGGGTGGGTGAGGAGGGTGCTGGGTCTGCAAACTCCCCGGGAGCCCAGGTGGTCTCAAGCCCATCCCCTCAGGGCTGTGGGGAGAATGCACTGAGATGAGGCAGAGGAAGTATGCACAGTGATGAGGTTCTGTCCCTTCCCAGATGTGTAGTCCTGGCAGAGTCTCACAGTCCTTAGTGTACAGGGCCGGCTCTCAGGCCCCCGTACACCATCCCTCAGCCTGGGGGCTCCTCCAGGATGAAGTCCAAACCCTGTCAGGACCCACCTATGAGATGTCCCCTCACAGATGGAGATTTGCCCTATCTGCACGGTGCTGCTGAGCCATACCTGGCCAGGAGCTTCAAGCCCAGGAGGGAGAGGCCTCATCCCAACACCAGTTTCCACTCAACAGGTCAGGTCTGAATTCTGTCCACTGTTTGCACAATGAGGAGGATGACTTGCTAGTCAGGTGCTTCTCCAAAGGCTTGTGGAGGCTAACTGTTCAGTACTGAGTGTGGCCAGCAGTCCAGGGGCTGGTGAAGGATAACCACAGGAAAGCCACACTCAGGGTACAGTAGGCCCCTTGGTACCCCAGTTATAGGATCCCAGGATGCCATGCTCAGCTGGGAATTCAGGACCTACTTAGCGCTCACCAAGCAGCTTCCCTGGTGGCCCAGCAGTAAAGAATCCGCCTGTAATGCAGGAGACCCATGGGTCAGGAGGAAGGTCTCCTGGAAATGGGAATGGCAACCCACTCCAGTATTCTTGCCTGGAGAATCCCATGGGAAGAGGAACATGGAGTGCTACAGTCGTGGGATCACAAAGAGTCGGACACGACTGAGTGACCAACAATTTCACTTTCACTTTCACTAGCACTCACCAAGGCTTGCCATGTGTCCAGTGCCCTGCAGAGCTCTGTCTGTTTGAATAATGTCATATCCAGTCCTTCCGGCCAGCCCGAGTGGTGTGGTTCTGATATGCATTTTATAGAAAGGAAAACGGAGGCTTGGGGAGTTGGGAGCCTGCCTATCACAGCCGTCTGTGGGAGGCCAGAGCTCCCTACAGGCTGAGCGGAGCAAGGATCCCCAGCAGTTAGCACCGGCCACTCTCCTCTGCATGGGCAGGCGGGAACCAGCCCCCATGCTGTGTCTCCAGGGAAGCCCTTCCTAGTAAACTGGGAGGGGGACCAGCTCCCTGCACCCCCAGGTCCACGGGAGTATCAAGGGCACTAGGGCCTGGGAGATGGTCACTGCTTCTCCTTTGAAGACAGCAGCCCAGGCTCTTCAGAGAGAACTCATGATCTAGGCTGCTTTCTCCACAGTCCTCAGTCAGTGTCTGCAGTGCCCAGCAGGACACTTCTGTCCCAGCGAAGCCACACAGCCCATCCCATGCCAGCCGGGCACATACGGCCCCCTCCCGGGCCAGGACGAAGCCACAGCCTGCACTCCGTGCCCTGCAGGCAGGGCCTGTATGCGGGCTGGGCTGACTCAGCCAGATGCAGAGTGCACACCAGGGTAAGGGGCTCTGATATCTCCTCCGCGGAGGCTCAGAATCCTCCTCTTCCACTGTCGGAGAATCAGCGCCTTGGGTTCAGGGAGGGCTTCTCCAGGAATTCACCCCCTTGGTATCTCAGGAGGGCCCCAGCAGGGCTTAGGGTCACACCAGTCCCTGGTTCCAAGACTTCCTGAGGGAGCCCTGGGGCCTGAGCATGCTCAGGAGCAGCTGGGGAAAAGGAAGCTCAGAGAGGCCAGGTCACCATGCCAAAGCCACACAGCAGGCTGGTGGGCACAGTGTGAGTCTCCCCAGGATGGGAGGGCTCTGCCTGCTGGGTACCAGGCTCTGACACCTTGGTTGCCGTAGGTACGTGTGCCCTGTGGGCTCCTCGAGTCCCCACGCTCCCACCCATGCCTGCCCAGCTGGGACCTTCAGCAACCGCAGCAACCTCTCTGACCTGTCCCAGTGTGAGATCTGCCCCTCGGGACTGGCCTGCCCTAGGGGTGAGTGAGGGCAGAGGGGCAGCCTCGCTACCTGCCAGACCTGCCCCTGGATGAAGAAGCAGGGGGCCCAGGGAAACAGACCCCACCCACAAAGAGCACAGTCCACCTCCCAGATGGGACCATGAAGAATGTTCTTAGGTCCCAGCCCACTCTCTCTACGCAGGGGGAGGGAGGCAGCCTCTGGGCCACTGCTGACTCTTTCCAGAGGGCTGTGGCTGGAGGGGCTGAGGCTCCTGCAGGCCTAGTTCACAACTGTGTTTGCAGGAACTGGGGGTCCAGGCCGGCCCCCCACTCTGTGCCCAGTTGGCCATTATTGTCCTTGGGGCACCAAACAGCCAACCCAGTTCCAGTGTCCCCCGGGTACCTGGAGTAACCGAACTGGACTGACGGCGAGCGAGGAATGTGCGCCCTGTCCTGGGGGCTGGTTCTGTGTCGGGGGAGCCCAGGTGCCCTCGGGGACATGCAAAGCTGGACACTACTGCCCGGAAGGTGAGCGGGGCAGTGTCTGTCCTGGCAGGGTCAGGGGCCAGAGATGAGGGCTGGGGCAAGACCATGAGCAGCCTTCAGCCCTCCCAGATCAGGGTTGGGTCTCAGGAAGACCTTCCTGAGAGGAAGGCTGGGACTGGTCAGCCAGCAAGTACCCTGACTGAGGGTTCCCCCGGTCTCAGCCCAGATGACGTGGTCCTGTAGGAGGGGCTCCTCTGCTCCCTGCCCCTCCCCAGGGCCTCCCTTGAGGACCACAGCCCCCCGCCTCCGCTGGGAAGAGGTGAGGAACTGCTGTGATGACAGTGTGGCTCTGACTCCTCTCAGCCCCTGCTCTTCTCCCTGACACAGGTACCAAGTTGGGCACCCAGCTCCCCTGCCCAGAGGGCACCTACAGCTCCCAGTCAGGCAACAGCCAGGTGGAGGACTGCCTGCCCTGCCCACCAGGGGCCTTCTGCCCCAGAGGGGCCCCAAAGCCTGTGCTCTGCCCAAGGTATGGGAGGATGGAGGCGGCGGGGGGGCTGCTCCTGAAGCTAAGTGACCACATGTTACACACTGGAGCCCAGTGCTGCTCCAGGCACTGGGGGGTCTTAGAGAGACCCTCAGGAACTGGCAGCCTTTTTGAGACAAGACACAGAAACCGAATGGGCAGGGCCAGGGTGCAGGGCCTAGGGTGATGGGCTGATGTGGGAGCCGCACGTCCATGGGCCCAGAGGTGAAGGAGGGAGGGAGCTTGGGGCTGGAGTCAGTGAGGAGGTGCCTGTCACACCTTTGGTGGGCACTGAAACCGTGACGCCACTTCAGAATGACCCGGCCCAAAAGCCAAGGGCCTGGAAGCTAACTCCACTTGGGGTCTCAGCAGAGATTTGGCCCAAGCTCTGGGGTTCTCTGCTAATAGACTCTTTTATCAAGTTGTGCCTTTTATTCCTGTGGTCAAAAAGCAAAACTTAGAATTTTTCTTATTTTAAAAAAAAAGCAATCTATGGTCTTGTAAAAAAGTAAAAACATTATCCAAAAATAAATTTCAGAACAACTATAATTTCAAGGTAAAAAACAAAATCATAAGATTACAAAGCAAAATGTAAATGGACATTTATAACATCTGAGAGAATTTGGAAAATCTAAGCACAGCATGAAAGGCAGAAATAATTGAGGAAAAGACTGCAAGATTTGAACACAATGTTTCAAACCTCTATCCTTTAAAGTTGCTCTAAAGGAAGCTAAAAGGTAATCACCAAAGCAGGGAGATATTTTCAACATGAACAATAGGCTAACCATCCATCTACTTAGTACCTTACTATGTAAAAAGCCATTACAAACCATATAAAATATGACAGAGAGACAGAACCAGCAGAAAAACAGAAGCAAAGTATGAAAACAGGCACCTTTAAAAAGAAGTACGACTGGCCCATAGCCAGGTTGTAAAACGTTTTGCACCTTATGACCATGTAGGCTGTTTGGGGTCACACCCGTCCCGTCGGTGGCCTGACCCAGGGCCTGAGCCTACCCTTGAGCCCTGCAGTTGGCATGGGGGCAGTGGTGACCCTGCCTGGGTGTCACGGCTCCTGCCCCAGGAAGACTCTGGGCCCACACCCTTCGCTCCACTTCCACTCTAGGGGAACCACCCGCCTGAGTCCTGGTGGGAGGCTGGCTGTGGCCTGTGTCCTGTGCCCAGCTGGCCACCACTGCCCTGAGCTGGGCACCACCACTCCTCGGCCATGCAGCCCGGGCAGCTTCTCGGTAAGTGTTCGCTCCAAGGCCCTGGAGTGGGGGAGTCCTAGAGTCAGGGACACGGGGTACAGGCCAGCAGAACGGAGCCTCCATCCTGGCCCCTCCTCCAGACTCTGGAAACCTACAGACCAAGGAGATACTCAGAGACCACCTCAATTCTGCTGGCATCCACCCTGCTGTTGGGCCCCCGCACACCCACCCCCCTCAGAAGGGGAGGCACACGGAGCCTAGGGCCAAGGCCAAAAGTATCCCCAACCTGATTCAACATGTTTCCTGAGCACCTGCTCTGCCCAGGCCTGACCCTGATGTCGAGGTGTGGAAAGAAACCAGTCTTCTTGCCCATCCCTCTTTCCAGGGTCCAGGTCATCTCTGGTGCCAGGATTGCCCAGGAGGAAAACTCTGCAACCAGACAAAGCTGGCCAGCCCTGCTGCATGTCCACCTGGGCACTATTGCCCAGCCCGCGGCTTGCTGTCCATTCCCTGTCCCCAGGTGAGACATTCCCTCTGAACTCCGACCTCTCTGCTTCTGTGTGGAAAAGCTCTGCAGCCATCAGTGTCCCTCCACCAAGGCAGGGCCACACCAGGCCTTCTGCTCCCACCCTTGCTCTGACAGGGCTGGGACACCTACTTTCCTGCAGCTGGTTTCTGATGATGGCTCTAGACCAGAAAGTCACAAGGGAAAATGCAAGCCAGGCCTGTGGGGTGGGAGAGGAGTAGGGACAGGAAGGAGGCCCAGGTGGAACCCCAGCCTCCCAAAGCCCCTCTCTCATGCCCTTCCCCCAAACCATGGCTCCCCTCCCCAAGAAGCACACCCCTCCTAGGTGACATGGTGGCTTCTGTTTGCTTGTCCTGCCTGCTATCAAAATCTGCTCTGCATTCCAGTTACAGATTGTGTGCTTTGCAGTCAAACACTTGATCTTCTGAAAAGTAAATCCTACCCTTTCTTATGAGCCTGTTGATTAGGCCTTTCCTGAGGGCTCCCCTGCCCGTCCGTCCCAGACCCTGCTCTGCTCCCTTCCTGGCAGAGTGACCAACCTGTTCAGGCCTAGAGCCCCACCCTGGCTTCAGGACCTTGACTTCGGCAGCCTTCTCCCTACCCAGGGCACCTTCCGAGAAGCCCCTGGGGCTGCCCGTGTGGAAGACTGCCAGCCATGCCGCCCTGGGGCCTTCTGTGGCAGAGCTGGCTTGGTGGAGCCCCAGGGCCTGTGCCATCCAGGACATCACTGTGGGCCTGGTTCCAACACCTCTTCCCCGGTGAGTGCAGGTCCCACAGGGCCGCCCAGAGGCAAACCTCCTAACCACCCAGGACTGGGCCAGGGTCAGGAGACACACAGAGGGCAAACCCTACTGCCTGCCCTTGAGGGATCACTGCCTAGTGGGCTGACAGGGTGCCCCCAGCAGGTGGGAGGAAACCACCACAGAGCAGAGCTAGTGGGTACAGAACCATTACACATGACCAACAAAGACAGGGCCAAAGTATCTGATGACAATCTCCAGCTTCCACCCAAAAAGGAACCAAACACAAACAACCAGAAAAAAGCACAGCTGGACCGGCAATAAGGACAGGAAGCAAAGTCCTTTTGTACCACAGGCATCTGCGCGAGTGCGTGCTCAGTCGCCCAGTAATGTCCGACTCTTCGTGACCCCACGGACTGTAGCCCACCAGGCTCCTCTGTCCAGGGGATTCTCCATGAGTTGCCATTCCCTCCTCCAGGGGATCTTCCCGACCCAGGGACCGAACTCAGGTCTCCTGCATCTCCTGCATTGACAGGTGGGAGCTTTACCACTAGGGCCACCTACGAAGTCCCACTGTCTGCATCTCAGTTCAGTTCAGTCACTCAGTCCTGTCCGACTCTTTGCAACCCCATGAATCGCAGCACGCCAGGCCTCCCTGTCCATCACCAACTCCCGGAGTTCACTCAAACTCACGTCCATCGAGTCAGTGATGCCATCCAGCCATCTCATCCTCTGTCGTCTCCTTCTCCTCCTGCCCCCAGTCCCTCCCAGCATCAGAGTCTTTTCCAATGAGTCAACTCTTCGTGTGAGGTGGCCAAAGTACTGGAGTTTCAGCTTCAGCATCAGTCCTTCCAATGAACATCCAGGACTGATCTCCTTTAGGATGAACTGGTTGGATCTCCTTGCAGTCCAAGGGACTCTCACGAGTCTTATCCAACACCACAGTTCAAAAGCATCAATTCTTCGGCGCTCAGCTTTCTTCACAGTCCAACTCTCACATCCATACATGACCACAGGAAAAACCATAGCCTAAACTAGACAGACCTTTGTTGGCAAAGTAATGTCTCTGCTTTTGAATATGCTATCTAGGTTGGTCATAACTTTTCTTCCAAGGAGTAAGCGTCTTTTAATTTCATGGCTGCAGTCACCATCTGCAGTGATTTGGGAGCCCAAAAATAAAGTCTGACACTGTTTCCACTGTTTCCCCATCTATTTCCCATGAAGTGATGGGACTGGATGCCATGATCTTCGTTTTCTGAATGTTGAGCTTTAAGCCAACTTTTTCACTCCTCTTTCACTTTCATCAAGAGGCTTTTGAGTTCCTCTTCACTTTCTGCCATAAGGGTGGTGTCATCTCATATCTGAGGTTATTGATATTTCTCCCGGCAATCTTGATTCCAGCTTGTGCTTCTTCCAGCCCGGCATTTCTCATGATGTACTCTGCATAGAAGTTAAAAAAGCAGGGTGACAATATACAGCCTTGACGTACTCCTTTTCCTATTTGGAACCAGTCTGCATCTGCTAGTCCCCAAAAGCAAGACCATTACCAGAGGCTCTAGGACAGTGCTGCCAGAGAACAGTGTGCAGTACTGATCAAGAGCCCCCTGGCAGCTCCATCTTCCGACCCAATAATTCAAACATGGGGAAAAGCCTGAAAGAGGAAAAAGTGATTTATGGAAAGACGATCAAACCACAGATTTTAATAGCAAAACAAAAACTATTACAAAACACTATCAAGGCTCAGTAATAAGAAAATATCTAGTCAGAGATACGGCACATCAACCCAGTGGGATTTTAGGTAACTCTTAATAACAACAAGTAAGTATACTATGTTGAAACATAAATGATTGAGAGATGATTGATAGATAGAAACAGATATACCTTACACAATTGAAGCTGTATATCAATACTTTTAGCAAACAGAGAGCTGGGATGGTTTGGGCTATTTAATACTAAAGTTTGCTTTATTTTTCTGCAAAGTTAACCTCCCAGAGCTCTCCGCAGGGGAGGTGTGAGTGAGGGTCAGCACATGTGCACAAACAGGAGTGGCCAGGTGGAGCCAGGAAGGCTTCCTCAGAGAGGGGTCAGACGGGACCAAGAGGGAATCAGAGAGAACCCTCTCGTCCTTGACTTTAAGCCTTGACAGGCCCCTCTTCCTCCAGGAGGGACTCCCCTTTGGTGACCTCTGCCCTCCCGGCCATTTTTGCCCAGCTGGCACCGAGAACCCCAGACAGAGGCCCTGCCCTGTGGGCACTTGGAACACGGAGAGAGGGGCACCGGATGTGAGCTGGTGCCTGCCCTGCCCACCTGGGCTCTTCTGTGCTGAGGTGGGGCAGGCTGCCCCCAGGGGCCCATGTGCATCAGGTGAGGAAGCCTTTGACTGCTGGCAGGAAGGCACCAAGCAGAGGGGGGCCAGCCAGCCACCCTGGTCCTGGCAGACAGAATCCAGGGAAATATGCCTGTGTGGCTGGGTTTGTGCAAACAGGAGCCACACTGGAACACAGGACCCTTGGGGATACAAATGCAAGGAGCTGGGCTGCAGCCCCCAAAGCAGACCAGCCTGAGCACTTTCTCTGCCTCCAGGATTTTACTGTCCAGGAGGGGCACAGACCCCAAGACCTCTTGGTGGGCTTTGGGGAAATCTCGGCATGGAGGACCACGCCTGCCCTGAAGGCTCTCTGGAGACCATGCCCTGGGTGGACAGGCAGCACAGCAATGGCTCAGGTACTTGGTGCAGAGAGCAGAGCAGGGTTGCTGTGAAAACCACTATAGCATGGGGTGGACAGAGCCAAAAGGCAACTCTGCTTTCCAGGCCAAGAGAGCCACCAAGACAGGACCTGTCTACCTGGTCATTACTGCCCCCAGGGCACTCACTGCCTACCCCTGGCCAGCCCTCCAGGCACATCCAGTTTAGGCCAGGGCCCGAGCCAGCCTCAAGGCTGCTGGCAATATCCTGAAGGTGAGGTGACAGAAGGGGGCGGATGGGCACTCCTGGGGACACAATCAAGTCTGTGTCCTGGGGCCTGAGGGGCGGCAGTTCCCTGGGAGCCTATTCTCCCCACTGGCCCAGGGCCTGGGGGGCCCTTTGAAAGGTGGGGAAGAAAAGGGCCTTTGGCCTTGGGCAAAGCCCAGTGTACAGCTCCTTCCTGTGGGAAACCATGTTAATTCTGATGGGGATGTGTAATGTTGAGGTGAAAATTCAACGAAGCAGAGCAGAGGAAGGCAGTGAGGAAGACCTCAGCCTTTCTGAGGCTAAGACGGGGCCACAACACAGGATGTGTGCTCGTCATCAGGCAGATGGGAGAGGGGCTCTGGCCTCCTGCAGGGTGCACCAAGCCGCAGCTCCATCCAGCTGCGTCCTTGGAGGTGGGGGCACTGCACCCGCCCCGATCTGTGCTCACTCCCAGCTCAGCCTCAGCTGAGCAAGGAGGGGGACACACAAGGTCAGGAGTCACAGGACCTCTGGCTGGAGGAACCTCAGGGGACAGGACCTCGGTGCCACCGGTGCCGGTTCTCAGTGGCGAGGGCTGACCTGGAGCCCACATGTGTAAGACAAACACCAGCCTGAGAGTCCCTGCCAGGAGGCACAGCCTCACAGGCACATCCTCCAGGGTGAGGTCGGGGCCCAAGGCTGGTAAAACCAGCCCCTGACTTCGGCCGCTCTTGTTCCAAGATGGCCCACCCTCTCCTTGTCTCTTCAGCGCCCCTGGTGCTGTGGAGGTGGCGTTCACGCAACTGTGAGGCCGCAGTGCTTAGAGACGTGTCCCTTGGGCTTCTTCCAGCATCCTCAGCCTGTGTCAGAGTGCAGCATGCAGGCATGCGGGGCCCCACACGTGCATGCAGATGTGTGCACATTCAGACTTCCACAAACCCCCAGCCTTGAGGGCCATCACAAAGAGGGAGTCACATCTTTTCCTTTTCTCTTCCAAAACAATACAAGGGCCCTTAGGTCCTCAGAGTTTGGCGTCAGTATAATCAGGTGCCCCTACTCATCCCCTAAAGGCTTGAGCAGACCAAAAGGGGACATAAAGGTGCAAATGGAACAAAAGACCTGGCCAAGATAAAAACAGATTTCCAGAATGCCCAGAGGCCTACATTTTGCCACCCAGAGCCCCCACCCGCTTCTGTTCTGTGCCCACATTTCTCCCGAATGGGGCAGATGCTGGCATCCTGCATTTTCTCCCCACCTTCTAGTTCCTAAGCAGGGTGCCACCCAGACAACCCATAATTTAGAAGGAGACACATCTCAGGACCCCATCCGACCCTGTACCACCCGACATCCCCACAGAAATCAAGACTGGACAGGACCCTTGGAGTCAAGGGGCTGTGACAGGAAATGGCCCGCTGCAGCGTGTACACCTGGTGGGGGTGGGTTGAGCGACTGGCTCTGGGCTGGGGAGGCTGTTCTGTGATCTCACCCACCCCTGGCTTTGGGCAGGAGCTGAAGCTGTCGGAGGTGCCTGTGCCACAGCAGGGGGCCCCTGCCCTCCAGGCTACTTCTGTCCAGTGGGAACAGGGGTGCCGCTCCCCTGCCCTAAGGGCACCTTCTCGGATCGGTGAGTGCCCCCAGCCACGGGGATGAGTCCAGAACTGTCTTCTCCCTGGTCCTCCTTCCTGCACTGACATCTCACCAATGACATGCCTCTGCCTCAGAGGGTCACACATGGGCCGTAGGGAGCAGGACTCCCATCCGGCCTATGGGGCAGACACCCTGTGCCTAGCAGTAGAAAGAGGGGAGACAGCTACCCAGGATGTCCACAGCTCGGAGCTTGAGAACATACCGTGCCAAGAAAGAAAAGCATCAAGAACATGGCTTGTTCACCTGTGTCTCATCTGAGAGCAGAGGCCTGTGTCCCCACCTTCAAGGACCTCCCAGCCCCAGAAAAGGATGCCCCAGAGCAAGGGGATAGCAGTGGAGTCAGGGCTGGAGGGCTTCTGGCCATTCTGGATAGCTCCAGACCCAGCGGTCCAGACTCAGGCAGCCTGAGTCTGATTTGGGGATTAAGATAGAAAAGGCCCCTCCACCCACGCAGCTATCTTGAGAGAGAGAGAAGCCAGCCCTTCCTTCAGCATCTGCAGAACTCTGCCCTGGGTACCCTGAATGTAGGAGGAATCCCAGGGGGATGACAAGAAGGGAAATGTAGAGGCAGCTCCGCCCCCTGAGAGCCCATCCCCCATCCGCTGCTTGCTGCCCAGGACCCTCCCCACCTGGCTCCAGCCCGGCTCCCAGGTCTCTGTCTCTCCAGGATGCTTCTTTCCACGGCCTCCGAGTGTTCGTCCTGCCCCTCTGGCCATTTCTGCGGTGCGTCTGGCCTCGCTGCCCCCTCGGGACCCTGCTCCCCCGGCTACTTCTGTCTGGCAGGAGTCACCTCCCCAAACCCAACAGGTAAATGCCTCTCAGGACAGGGGTGGTCCCCGCACTGGCCACAGGCAGGTGGGTAGTCTAATGATGGGATGTGACTGGATGTGGGCAGTTTGAGGACAGAGGCCGTGTGTGAGCAGGGTAGGCCTGACCGCTACTCCTGGGCCCCCTGGCTTCCTGTCCCCGGCCTCTGTCCAGCAGTGTCTCACAGCATGCTCACTGCCCTCCTGCACTGCAGTCATGGCATTCTGGTCACCCTGCAGCCCAAGCCCACCCCAGACCCACCCCACCTCCTGAATCAAAGCCCCAGTGGTCTAAAGCTGGGAATGTCGCAGAATTGCAGAGATGAAGGCAGGGAGAGCCAGAGGCTTCTGGAGACCAGGCAGCGGGTGTGAGAAATGCCCTATGGGCCACCCAGAGGTGAGCTGGCTCACCAGTGGTGTGGCTCTTGTCTCCATCCCATAGGAGAGCGCCTCGTAGTAGGTTGGGTACAAGACCCCCTGCCCGCAGCAGGATGCAGGCATATTAAGAAAATAATCTCAGAGCCTCTAAGGGCACTCCAGGGAGCGTGAGCAGACAAGGCTTTGTGTCTGGAAGAGTGGGTTACCGTCTCAAGCCAGAACCCCAGGACACCGTAGCATCACCCCTACTCGCCTACCACAGTGGAGTTTTAGGGGGCTCTAATAGCTTAGCCCGTGTGCAAAGGACTTGCTTTTTGATCTGTCAGGGCTGTGCAGATGCTAGCCATGGGCATTATTTCTTTATAAAACCACTGAGCCTCTGACCCAAACCCAGGTCCACATTTTATCCCGGTGGCACCACATCAGTCGCCCAGCTCTGCTGTGACTGGACCTGCTGATCTCGGCCAACCTCCTTCTCCCCAGGCTACTCGGAGCAGGGGGGTCCCTGTCCCCAAGGCCATTTCTGCCCCCAGGGGACCAGCCTCCCCCAGCCTTGCCCTGCTGGCTCCTACAACAACCTGACAGGCCAAGCCTCCTGCTTCCCCTGCCCTGCCGGCTACTACTGCCCTGAGACCCTCACGACCTACAGTGGGCACCCCTGCCCGGCTGGCTTCTACTGCCCCAGGGGTGAGTGCCTGGGCCCTGCTCAGCTAGGGGGAGGGGGCCGAGGTTGGTTCTCACTGCCCTGGAAGCTGCAGCAACTTCAGAGCCCAGAAGTCCTCTACATCAAAGACTTAGTCCTCTATGTCCATAATATATCCATGTTGACTGAAAAATAAAGATATTAGGTAGTAATGTGTTACAAACTTGGGGGGCCCATGCCCTTCAGCACAGCTGACCACCTGGAGGAAGAGTCCTGCGTATTCTGTGGCTTTGTGGATCCCAGGGCCAGGGCCACACAGCCAGGGAGTCTGGTGGAAGTGGTGGGTGAGGAGGGGCTCCTGTGGCTGAGGCCAGGGCTCTGTGGGAACAGGCCCTGCAGGAAGGTGGCACTGCCTCCTGCCCCAGCCCAGGGCAGGGCTGGACTCCCAGGCTGGATCCAACCTTCTGAACTTTGCTTTTCAGGCACCAAGTATGCCACCCAGTTCCCCTGCCCTCGGGGCTACTATAACCCAGACCCACTGACCCAGAGCCTGGACAGCTGCCTACCCTGCCCGCCTGGCCACTACTGTGGGCAGGAGAATCTGACGCAGGTCTCCGGGCCCTGTGAGGCAGGTATGTTTCCTGCAGCACATGGAGACGTCCCCACTGACCCCTGTGGTTCCCACTTCTGTCCCCAGACCTGAGGTGACCCAGTCACCCCCTGGCACAGCTTCAGGAATAGGGGTGCCTTTGACCTCCGGGTCACTGCCTACCCCTCCTGCTGGCTCCCACCTCAGGCTGGTTCTGTGTGTCGGCAGCATGGACGGCCCGCCCCTTCGACCTGGACAATTACACCAGCACCAACTGCCTGTGCCCAGCCACGGCCACGGGGGGGAGGTGCCCAGCCGGCTCCTTCTGCCCTGAGGGCAGCCCTGAGGCCACGCCTTGCCCCCCAGGGTCTTTCTGTGCCACCTCTGGTAAGGACTGAGCCCTCTCCAGCCATCGTGCAGTGACCCAAGCTGGGCAGTGTGGTGAGAGTGCTGGTGGATACTTGACCAGTCTTATTAATTATGCCTCGAGCACGCCACCACCGGTTTCCTCGGACAACTGCAGATTCGGTCTGCACCTGCCTCACGGGGCGCTGTGCTTGATGCACTTAGGGGCAGGGTTGTGTTGCCAGCCAGATGATCCACTGAGCTCAGGTGGGTCACATGGAAGAGTGTGGGGAGGAGGCACAGTGCTTGAGCACCCACAGAGGCTGGACACCCACCTCACTGAGGACCCAGACATGAACTGGACTCTACCTGTCTGGTTTTCAGTCCCCCTTGAACTGGAGAGTGCAGTGAGGGCAGGACCCCAGCCAGAGTCCCCTGCTGGTGGTGGCCTCAGGCCTTGGGCGACATGGGAGTGGTACCCAAGTCTCAGGGCCAGGAGGAGGGGAGGGTGGGACTGGCTGCTCAGCACAGGCTGGCGGGCCTCTGGACTCTGGCGTGCTAAGACCTTCAGCCCAGCGGCACCTAGTCCACTGAGGCTGGACAATGCTCAAGGCCCCCAGTGCCCGTCAGGACCAACCACTTCTCACAGTGCATCTGCTCCCCACCAGGCCTCTCCACACCCAGTGGACCCTGCCAGGCTGGCTACTTCTGTGCAGGAGGAGCAGCATCCCCAGCCCCAGAGGATGGGCTGACGGGGGCGCCCTGCCCCCCAGGAACCTTCTGCCGTGAGTGTCTTAGCCCTACTTGCCCTCCTGCCCTAGGCCTGCTGACGCCACAGTCTTGGGTTTCATTAGGACCCTGGGGCAGGTGGGATAAAGCCAGAGGGAAAACAGGTGCCCAGGCTGTCTGGCCTGAGGCTGAGAAGTGTTGTGGGAACACGGTTAAAATACACCTGGGTTCTGGTGTGGTTTGGGTTACTCGGTGTGGATGGCTGAGGAGCGACAGCTGCTGCCTTGCAGCACCAGAAGCCTCATTTGCTCTTGGTGTGTCAGCCCTGCTCCTGAACCCCAGCCACATGTAAAGATCTGGGGTTCTCCCCATGTATCATGCTGAGAGGCTGGAGGACGGGGCCTCGGGGAGGTTGGGCAGAAGTGGTTCTAGAGGAGAGCCTCATCTCTGAGGCTCGGTCCACATCTGCCTTGTGTGGACCAGCGCCCCCTTGTACCCTCAGCTGAGGCATCACCCAGGCCCACGCCATGTCCTGCCGGCACCTTCTCCAGCCTCCCAGAGCAGACCACGTCCTCTGCATGCCAGGCCTGCCCACCTGGCTTCTATTGCAAGGAGGCTGGTCTCCAGGCCCCCAGTGGGCAGTGCCCAGCAGGTGAGAGAGGCAGTGAAGACCTGGGGTACTGGCAGAGGGGAGGAGGCCAGGAGAGAGAGTCAAGGAGGGCAGCTCTCTGGGCACTGGGCCCTTGGGCTGGAGATCCTGCCAGGACTAAGCATCTCAGGGGGAGTCCTGAGAGCTCATCACTCCTGGCCAGGTTATTACTGCGACTCCAGTGCCGGGCCTGTTCAGGACTTCAGCCTGCACCCTTGTCCTGAAGGCTATTACTGCCCCCCGGGCACATTCGTAGCCACACAGCACAGCTGTCCAGTGGGCACTTACGGCCCTCGGAAGGGTTTAAGAAGCATCACTGAATGCCAGCTGTGCCCTGCTGGGAAGTTCTGTGCATTGGCGGGACTCACGGCTCCATCAGGTGTGTCCTAGGGGCAGAGGAGGCCGTGGGCAGTGGAGGCCGTGGGCAGTGGCAGAAGGAGTGGTGGGTTGCGGCCGGGCTAAGGAGGAGATGCTTTTGGAGAAGCTCCATGGACCTGGATCCCTGGCCAACATAGGGTCAGAGCAGCATGGGCTCGTTGGGTCAAAGGGAGATCTTTATTCCTACTGCCTGCTCAAGACCCCTCAGGTCAGATAGACGGACCCCCCACAGCCCACCTCAGGAAATCTCAGGGCTGGGCCCAGGCGTCTAGTTTAGAGACTTCTCCAGGCGATCCTGGGGTTCTCCCATCCCTGCCCGCGGCCTCAGAGGGGGGAGTTCTCCAGCCCCATTCTCAGTCCCGCCCACCAGGCACCAGGCTGGATTCTTCCAGAGGGCCTCCAGTGTCTGCCCCACCCCTCAGCCCTACCCCTGTTAGCTGGCTTAGGGGAGTGGAAGAAGAAAGGTGTCACTTTCTTAGGGAGTTTGGGTATTCTCCTGTACAAAACAACTGGAAATGATCCACAGGGAAAATCCAAGCCTGGCTGCTAACCGTCCCTGTGGGGGACAGGCCCCACATCTGCTCTGATGCGGGAGCTCAACACTGGACGGGGAGGGCCAGGGACTCCCACTGTCTGCAGCCACCATGGGGTCGGCTGGGTGTGGGGAAAGCCTCGTGCTGCAAGGGGCAGGCACAGCCAATAAGATGTCCTCTCTCTAGGAGACTGTGCTGCAGGGCACTGGTGCATGGGAGGAGCCACGAGCAAGGACCCCACCCATGGGGCACGAGGCCTCCTCTGTCCAGCTGGGCACTACTGCCTCCAGGGTACCTACCACCCCCGGGCCACACCAGCCATGGCAGGGCAAGGCCGCTCCCTCCCAGTCCTCTGCTGGTGGGAGGAGGATCTCCACGTGCTCAACCCTGCTTCCAGCCCAGGCCACAGGGGCCCCAAATGAAGGGCAGAGCTGAGCCACAAGGGCTGAGCACAGAGCTGTCTCCCCCAGAAGCTCCTCTCTGCTCAACAGCCCTCACCTTCCCCCTCCCCAAGACCCCTCCTCCAGCTTGAGCTCAGAAACCTCACAGTGTAGCTCACCTTCCCGCCTCACCCCTGTGTCTCAGTTACTCCCCACCAAGGATGCTCCTTCAAGCCTGGGACTGCTCCCCACTTTGTCCCCTGCTTGCAGGATGACAGGTGAAGCTGGCCCAGAGGCTCCAGAGCAAAGCTGGTCCCTGCCCTCTGGAAGCTGAGAAGGGGCAGCAAGTCTACCTGGTCTGACTGCCCACAGGCCTCTCCCCTCTCCTCTCTCTCTCTGACTCCTGCAGGCACTCCTGTTCCAGCCCGATGCCCACCTGGTACTTGGTCTGAGGAAGGGAGCAGAACCCCAGGAGGGTGTCAGGATTGCTCCGGAGAGCGACTCTGCCCTCGCAGCCACCCACTGATCTGGCCATCACCCTGCCACCCAGGGTGGGCAAACAGTTTATATCCTCTGACAAGGACTAGAGCCAACAACCAGGGTTGTTGGCTCTAGTCCAGGGTTTCTTGTCCAAGAACAAGAGGAGGAAATTCCTACCGGTAGGGAGGAGCCTCTCCCACCACCCTGTGGGGCCTGCAGCCACTTGTAGATAAGCAGAGTGTGCCATGTGCTGGGACCCAACTGCTCTGCATACAAGGTCACTGGAAGGACATCGGGGTGGACTTGTGGCAGCAAGTCTCATCTCTGCCATCATCCACCGCCACCCCCCCCACAGCAGAACCAGGCTGCCCATCCTGGGGACCAGGCTCGGGGGAGGGGCCAGTGAGGCTGGAGGTTCCAGGAGTAAGCAGAGTGGGAAGGGACCCAGGCCCACACTCGAGGTCCACCTGCTGCCCATGGGTGTAAGCTCCTCAGCAACTCTCCTCTGCTAAGGTCCTTTTTTAAAAATTGGAATATAGTTGCTTTACAGTGCTGTGTAGTTTCTGCTGTACAATAAAGTGAATCAGGTATATTTATACTAAGTCAGCTAAGTATATATATATATATATATATATATATATATATATAATCTCCCCTCTCTCTTGGACCGCCTCCTCCTCCACCCACCCAAGTCACCCTGGAGCACTGAGTGAGCTCCCTGCACCATTCAGCCGATTCCCACTAGCTCTCTGTTTTACACACAGCCCTTTTGCTTGCCCCTCATTTTCCCAGCATGTCCTGCACTGGAGGAACTGTCCCCATCACCCCCATGGAGGGGCTTTCTGGGAGGTCATGCTCCCAAGGGCACCTCTGCCCTGTAGGATTGACTGAAGCTGCTCTGTGTCCTCCTGGCTTCTATGCCTCTGGCACCCACCCCACAAAGTGTCACATCTGCCCCAGCGGCCACTACTGTGCTCCCGGGCTGAGGCCACAGCTGTGTCCGAGAGGTCAGTGTCCTGCCAGCAGCCCAGCCGACTGAGCAAAGGGTCCAGAGCAAAAGGGAGGCGTGGGGGGCGGCCACGACAGGCCTGTCATCGCCCTCAGCTCCCCCAGATGAAGGGAGGGCTGTCTATTCTGATTACAAGATGGCAGGAGCTCACCCCCGACCCGGCCTCCCCCGGGCGTCCTCCCTGCCCGCTTCCTTGAGCCTTGGTCCCAGCCCTTCCCCTTCACAGGTTTCTACTGCCCTGAAGGAACAGAGCTCAGCTGGCAGCCCTGCCCCGCGGGCACCTACGGCCCTGTGCCCGGGCTGAGCAGCCTGCAGGCGTGTCGAGCCTGTGATGGCGGCAGGTTTTGCCCCAGGGCCAATGCCACAGAGGCCGGCGGGCAGTGCTGGGAGGGCTTCTTCTGCTCCAGAGGGTCCACCCGGCCCAACCCAGAGGCCGGCACTGAAGGTAACTGGCCCCTCCCTGCCGGACGCTGAGCCTCGCTACATTTCCGGGGCCTCAGTTGGGAAGCCAGAGACAGATGCAAGGCCCTCCGTTCACTCACCGGTCACCCAGATGGGCTCATGTGTCTGTTCTCTCCAGGGACCTGGTTGCTGACCTTGTTCCCATGCTCTGGCTCAGAATTGGCAGAGCCTTTGATAACAGTGAACTGAGCCCTGGCATTTGTCCCCTCCATCCACTGTCCAACTTGTTGGGACTCCCAGGGACCCCCATATCCCTCACTGGCCAGGCCAGGGGCAAGCACCAGGGCAGGGCAGACCTGAGGAAGCTTGCTCTAGGGGTAGCATGTGAATCACCTGGTGCTTACTGTGGGGTTGGGGAGGGACAGGCCATCAAACCAGAGTGTCTGGGGTGGGGCCCAGGCCAGGCACGGTCAATTTTATAATCTTCCTAAGTGGTTCTCATGAGCAGCCATGAGGTCATTTGGTATTTTGAGTTTCTAGGGGGTCAAATGTCCTGTGGAAAATGACAGAGTCTATGGACACACATCCTGGGAAAACACAGAAAGCTTCACCATGTCTCATGGAGCTCCCAGTGCTCTGTGTCCAGGGCCCAAAGGACAGAGGCCTGGGATCCAGTCCAACCCCGGCCTCAGGAGAAGGGAAAGGGTCTGCTTCGCCTCAGATCACACAGTCAGTAGCCCAGCTGGCGCCCACTAACCCACTGGTCCAGCTTCCAGCCACTCTGCACTACCCCAGGAGCCCAAGGCCACACCACCCTGGAGAGGCCCAGGTGCCAGCTCCAACAACCCAGTCTGCTCAGTGGTAGCCACCTGGGCCTGCTACCCTCCCCCTCTACCCAGCCACCCTGGTGGCAGGCGTCTCAGAGCCTGGCCCTTAGGAGGCCAGGGGAGGAGGGAAGGCACGGCTGAGCGGCTCCAGAAACAGGAGAACACCGCCGCACTTGCCAGTGCAGGGAGGCCTACAAAGGCTTCTGCAGCGAGAGTGAAGCAGGTGGTGCTCCAGGGGCCCCTCCTCAGTCCCAGACTGACCGTCCCCTACCCTTGAGCCTTCCAAAAAGGCCCGCCTCCCTCAGGGACCCCTTGCCAACCTCACCAGCTGTGACAAGTTTCCTCAGGCCTCTTCCCCTTGGTACCAGCAGTACGGGTGGTGGTGGACGGGCAGGTGCTGAGGTGTGGGCACAGGAGGGCCCTCCCTGGTGTGCCTCCCAGAGGGCCCACCCCGGAACCACCTCCAACCCCCCTGGGCCCAGAACCTGCACCAGGGGTGCAGGTACAGCTGCTCCAGTACCGTCTCACCCCGTCCTTCTCAGTAACCCGGCTGACTTGTCTCTTGGTTCCAGAGAGGGCCGGCCCTTGTCCTCCAGGACACTACTGCCCTAGGGGCTCAGCCATGCCCCAGCCCTGCCCACCTGGCACTTTTAGCCCACACAGCAAGCTCAGCTCAGAGGTAGGAGACCCTGGCCCAGGGAAAAGTCCGGGTGTGAAGAGGGCCTGTTTGGTCTAGCCTCTAAGATCCAAGGTTGTTGCACAGCCTCACAGGCGCATCTCTTGCAGGCTGCCTGCTCCCCTTGCCCACCTGGCTACTACTGCAGCTCTCCTGGCCTCGCCAGCCCTTCTGGGCCCTGCAGCACAGGCTTCTTCTGCCTCACTGGGGCCCTCGTCCCTAATGGCTCCCTGGGAGACCAGACCAGTGGCCCTTGCCCTGCAGGTACCCCCAGGGCTGGCCTGAGGAGGAACCAAGGAAGGCGGGGAAGGAGCAAGCTCCAAGGTGGCCCCCAGGCAGGGCTGAGGGTGCCCCAGACCCTCCAGGATCTGGGTTTAGGATGGAGCTGCTCTGAGCACTAGGGAGTGGGCCTGCCTTGGCCCTGACTGTTGGGTCTGCTTCCCTTCCAGGACACTTCTGCCCCCTGGGCACTGCAGCCCCCAGGCCCTGCCCAGCAGGCACCCACAATGGCCAGGCTGCCCAGGACCATTGCAAGCCTTGTCCTGAGGGGTAAGTGCACCAGGTATCCCCCTCCCAAATCCCAGGGCAGCTGGCAGGCCCCTTTCAACATCACAGAACTTCCACTTTTTCTTCTCCCCTTATTTGTCTCCTGGTATCACCAGGTCATGCCTCATTTCAAACCTGGGCCTCTCTGGCTGTAATTTAAGTCACTTAAGGTCCACACAAAGCCCTCCCGCATGCCCCGTGCGCTGCTGAGAGCTGTGTCCCCATGCAGGGATGTCCTCTGCAGCCACGGAAGGAAGGCAAGCCCAGGCACCATCTCCTCCCTACACTGAGTCACAGGCCGCACAGGTCTCTGACCCCTGACTTGTCCCTGTAGCTTCTTCTGCCCGGCCAACACCTCCTCTGTGCTGGGGAACCAGTGTCCTGCCGGCCACTACTGTCCTGCCTCCACCGCCTTTGCTTTCCAGTTCCCCTGCCCCCGGGGCACCTATAGGCCACAGAGACGGGGCACCCAGTGGTCAGACTGCAGCCCTTGTGAGCCAGGTACGGGGACAGGGAGGCACCCATTCCAGCCATGTTAGGCCACTTCCTCCATGGCCAGCAAGGGAGGCACACAGGCCTGTCCCATGTGGGGATGCTCCGGCCAAGGCCCACAGTGTACATTAGAGCCACCCACCTCTGCTGGGTGGGTGTGGGGGCCCCCATCTTGCTGCTCCCAGCGTCCAGGGGTCCTCTCTTCCCCTCTGCCTTACAGGCTCCTACTGTCCCCTGCCTGGCCTGGCAGCCGCATCTGGACCTTGCAGCGCAGGGTTCTACTGCACCAAGGGAGCATCTGTCCCAAATCCCAGCGATGGGACCACAGGAGACCTCTGTCCTCTGGGCCACTTCTGCCCCCAGGGCAGCCCCAGGCCCACTCCGTGCCCCCCAGGTGAGTCACTGGTGGATGAGCACCAGCAGTGAGGGGTCTGCTCACTCCCAGGAGGGGAGCAGAGTGAAGACCAGCCTTGGGGAGGCCTCAGGGAGGGCATGGAAGATGCCCCAGGTGGCACCTAAAGAGCATCGTTCGGGGCTCTGGATCCACATACCCGGGGCTTGTGTGTGGAGAGACTCAGAGCCCAGATCCAGGGCTCTGAGAGAGGCCTGAACAGGGAGGGGGATGACAGAGGCACGGTGAGAGTGCGTGGTGCTGGCAGGGTAGGTGGACGATGAGACACGGAGGTGCTGCACAGGGGGCACAGGTCTGGGATGCCGAGTGGGCAGAACAGGGTGCAGCCCTGTAATCCGAGACGGGCCAGCGCTAGTGTCCCTCCCGGAGGCCAGTGGTGGCCATAGCGTTGAACCTGCAGGCTCTCTCCTGCCCATCACTGGAGCCACATCGTGGAAGGACTGCCAGCCATGCCCAGCTGGTTGGCTCTGCTCCCGGGCTGGCCTGAGCTCCCCAGACACTCCATGTGAAGGAGGTTGGTTCTGCCCCGGGTCCTCCATCTCTGGGCATAGTCCAGGTAAGCTTGGGAAAGGGGTGCTGTGGGGTGCCCAGGGCCAGCCTGGAGGGGAGACAAGGCCTGTGGGCTCTCCCTCCAGGTAAGGGGGCCACTGTTCACAGCTTGGGAAGGGGGTGCTGTGGGGTCCCCCATGGGCTGGCCTTGAGGGGAGATGAGGCCGGTGGGCTCTCCCCCTGTACTCGGGCTTCCATAGCCTGGCAGTAGGGAGGTGGCCCTTGTGACCTGGAGCCCTGTGACCTGTGGACACCTGGGGACACCGTGCACCAGACAGGCTCCCCGAGCGCCCAAGCTCAAGAAGGGGGTAGGATCCAGCCTGCAAACTGCTTGGTGGTGACCTCCATTCTTAGGCAGCCTCCCCACCAGTGTGGGGAGGACAGCTAATGTGCAAGGCACGGCCCGAGAGCAACAGCATGGGAGGGGGCTCCTGACCAAGGATGAGGCTCCTCTGACGCTGCAGTTCTCAGGAGGCACCCCCCCCAACTGCCCCCATCTGGAAGCTCTGGCATAAAGACAGTTTCACCTCCAGAATGTGGACACAGAGCACAGGCTTCCAGTCCCACCTCTCTTCTCCTCCCCACAGTTTGGCTCCCAAATGAGCTTCACTACAACTAGCACCTCATGCCCTCAGGGTCCTCAGGAAACCTACTGTGTGAGCCTGGGTGGGCTTCCTACTGCTCTCCAGTGCTCCATGTTCTATGAGCACAGTGGTCTCCCAGGGGCTTAGTCCACACGGCAGTTCCCACAAGAAGCTATGGTTTCAGGGACACCTCACAGGACTAGGACCGAGGAGCCCCTCTTGTGAGAAGTGAGTGCAACCTGAGACTGCCCTGCATGCCGGCTCCAGCCCAGCCTGGAGCACTTGTCCTGCACCTGCTCACCCAGGCCACTGCAGGCCTAACTCCTACCCACATGGCCCCTCCACGCAGTGGACCACCCAGGCTCTTGGGGGACTGAGCTGTGAGGGTCCCGGGCCCCATAGATCACACGCCTGCCTCCACCTCACTGACCGGATAGAGTCAGCAAAGGCTACTCTGGACTCTGGCTGGAAGGAGATGGGGACTCTCCCGAGAGGAAGTAACTGTCTCCCCTGGCTTTTCCAGGCATTCTCTGCCCCGCTGGGCACTCATGCCCCCCAGGCAGCCTGGAGCCCCAGCTCTGCCCCCCAGGGCAATATCAGGACAAGCCTGGACAGAGTCTCTGCAAGACCTGCCCTGCTGGAAAGTGAGGCACTGGGCTGGGCTGGGCTCCTCCTCTATCCAGGTGACTCCTGATAGAGTCTCCTGCCCCCACTCCCCCCAGGAGCCAGAGGAGCCCCCGCATGTTGCAGGAACTGGTGGCCACGGGCACTCCGGGCCCCCGTCACCCTGTGAAACCCATCATAACAGACACTAATGCCAGTGCAGGGGCGTGGGGGGCTGCAGGCTTCAAACAAGACTCTGAGAGAGGAGGACATTTTTGCCTCAGTGCCCATCTCCTCTGAACTCTCAACTGTTTCTGCCCAAACCCTCCACGTCCGGGGAGCTCTGGGCGAGCCCCCTTCCTAGAAAGTCTGGGGCTATAGAAGTCCTTGTTCCTTTGTTCCTGACCACCTCATGTCTACAGGTTCTGTCCCTATGGGATCCAAGCTCCAGGAGCCATGTCCCTTTGGCCAGTGGACTGTCCAGCCGGCTACTACTGCCCTTTGGGCACCCAGAGCCCCACCCAGCACCCTTGTCCCAGGGGCACCTTCAGGGAGAGGCCTGGCGCACGCAGCACTCAGGACTGCAGGCCCTGCCCTGCTGGACAGTTCTGCTTGGACTCAGGTGATAAGCGCCATTTCCCAGGGACTTTGAGGGTCCTAAATGGTTCCATTTCCCCCAAAGACACAGCCTGCCTGAGGTCAGACACCCTCTCATATCACTATGACCTGCAGCCCCCACAAGGGACTCTGCTGGAGGCCTGGGCACAGGGATGGGAGGGGAGGGCAAAAGTGACTGGCCCCAACCCCTGGAAGTTCACAGAGGGGAGGGGGATACACTGAAACAGAGGAGCACCCCAGCTCAGGCACACCTGGACTCCTGCAGTGTTCTTGGGAGGGGCCGTGGGGTAAGCACGGGCTTTGAAGGTCGCTAGCCTTGCTCAGGGAGCAGCTAGGGGCAGGGCTTCAGGAGGACACCCCAGGATTGAGCCCCGGGATGACAGGGTGAGCACAGTTGTACCCATGTTGGAGAGAGGAAGTGTGAGGAGTAGTTGTCAGTGATAGCATCTAGTCCGTTTATACATAAACAGCCCAGAAGACACAGGTGGGCAGGAGGTGGAGTGGTGTGTGAGGCTGGGAGCAGAAGGGCAGAGTGTGTTCCCCCAGATGGTCCCCAGGCCCCCGGCGAGCCCCGTAAGAGCATCTGGGGACAAGGCCAGGGTGTGAGGTGTGGGCCCACCAGCCGCGGGCTCTGCCCACCGAAGACTGGCCTGTGTCCTGGGCCCCAGTCAGCACTCTCACCTTGGCTCTGCATGACCAGGTGGGACCTTTGGCTCATTTGTGCTCACAGCAGGGTTACTCGCTCACAGACTGAAGTTCAGAGAGGCCTCTGGCACAGCTGCAGGGGCAGCAGCCACGGAACAAGTCTGGATCCAGGCCTGGCACCTCAACCACCAGCCTCCCCCTCCTCTTCCCCTTCTCACCTGAAGCCAAGCCCCGCTCTCCACCCTCTCTCCACAGGGGCTGGGAAACGCTTCCCGGACGGGCCATGCTCGGCAGGTTACTACTGTCCCCCTGGCCAGACCTCAGCCACCCCTTCATCTTTCCGGTGCCCTCCCGGCTTCTCCTGTCCAGAAGGTTCTCCCCAGCCGAGGGCCTGTGAGAATGGAACATTCCAGCCCCGGGAGGCCCAGGGGTCCTGTGAGCCCTGTCCTGCTGGGTTCTACTGCCAGGCCTCAGGCACAGGTGAGCTCCCCAGGGTGAGTTCCCTATTGGGGAATGGCCCCAAGGCAATGTGCCAGAGACAGGATCACTGAGCTCTCCATGGGCCCCTTGGGGGCCTGGATCCGCCAGTCTCATTATAGAGGGGAGCGCCTTGCCATGGGCGGGGCGGGGGGAATGAGGGGCATGGGCCCTGGTGCCCTCCCCTGCATGTGCACCTCAGGAATTCTTACGAGAGGAGCTTGGTTGTCACAGTCATAGAGTTATGACTCACGTGCAGTCCTTGACAACCAAAAGCGGGATAAAGGAAGGGATAAACCTGAAACAGGCAGGTTTGAGGGGAGGGCTTGTTTGCTCTTAAACCAGGATGGGTTATTGCATGGGGGCCCCCAACATGCCCAGGGCTCAGCCCAGAACAGCAGGCACAAGGCTCAGGACAGGACAGTCTGAAATCGAGGACCCTAAGGTGTCATGGACTGTGGTCCCACTCAGTTTCCCCAGGATGTACCTACACACCCGAGGTCAGGATGTGCCTTCAGTTCAGTTCAGTCGCTCAGTCATGTCTGACTCTTTTCGAGCCCATGGACTGCAGCACACCTGGCTCCCCTGTCTATCACAAACTCCCAGAGTTTGCTCAAACTCATGTCCATCGAGTCAGTGATGCCATCTACCGACTCATTCTCTGTAGTCCACTTCTCCTCCTGCCTTCAATCTTTCCCAGCATCAGGGTCGTTTACAACGAGTCAGTTCTTTGAATCAAGTGGCCAAAGTCCTAGAGCTTCAGCTTCAGCATCAGTCCTTCCAGTGAATATTCAGAACTGATTTCCTTTAGGATTGACTGGTTGGATCTCCTCGCAGTCCAAGGGACTCTCAAGAGTCTTCTCCAACACCACAGTTCAAAAGTATCAATTCTTTGGTGCTCAGCTTTCTTTATGGTCCAACTCTGACATCCATACATGACTACTGGAAAAAACGTAGCTTTGACTAGATGGACCTTTGCTGGCAAAGTGATGTCTCTGCTTTTTAATATGCTATCTAGGTTGGTTATAGCTTTTCTTCCAAGGAGCAAGCATCTTTTAATTTCATTACTGCAGTCACCATCTGTGGTGATTTTGGAGCCTAAGAAAATAAAGTCTGTCACTGTTTCCATTGTTTCCCCATCTATTTGCCATGAAGTGATGGGACTGGATGCCATGATCTTTGTTTTTTGAATGTTGAGTTTTAAGCCAGTTTTTTCGCTCTCCTCTTTCACTTTCATCAAAAGACTCTTTAGTTCCTTTTCACTTTCTGTCATAAAGGTGGTATCATCTGCATATCTGAGGTTATTGAAATTTCTCCTGGTAATCTTGATTCTAGCTTGTACTTCATAAAGCCTGGCATTTCTCATGATGTACTCTGCGAATAAGTTAAATAAGTAGGGTGACAATATACAATCTTGATGTACTCCTTTCCCAATTTGGAACCAGTCTATTTTCCATGTCTAGTTCTGTTGCTTCTTGACCTGCATACAGATTTCTCAGGAGGCAGGTAAGGTGGTCTGGTATAACCATCTTTTGAAGAATTTTCCAGTTTGTTGTGATCCACACAGTCAAAGGTTTTGGCATAGTCAATAAAGCAGAGGTAGATGTTTTTCTGGAACTCTCTTGCTTTTTCAATGATCCAGCGGATGTTGGCACTTTGATCTCTGGTTCCACTGCCTTTTCTAAATCCAACTTGAACATCTGGAAGTTCATAATTCACATACTGTTGGAGCCTCACTTGGAGAATTTTGAGCATTACTTTGCTGGCATGTGAGATGAGTGTAATTGTGTGGCAGTTTGAACATTCTTTGGCATCACCTTTCTTTGGGATCGGAATGAAAACTGACCTTTTCCAGTCCTGTGGCCACTGCTGAGTTTTCCAAATTTGCTGGCATATTGAGTGCAGCACTTTCACAGCATCATCTTTTAGGATTTGAAATAGCTCAGCTGGAATTCCATCACCTCCACTAGCTTTCTTCATAGTGATGCTTCCTAAGGCCCACTTCACACTCCAGGATGTCTGGCTCTAGGTGAGTGGTCACACCATCATGGTTATCTAGGTCATGAAGATCTTTTTTGTATAGTTCGTCTGTGTATTCTTGCCACCTCTTTTAACGTCTTCTGCTTCTGTTAGGTCCATATCATTTCTGTCCTTTATTGTACCCATCTTTGCATGAAATGTTCCCTTGGTATCTCTAACTTTCTTTAAGAGATCCCAGTCTTTCCCATTCTGTTATTTTCCTCTATTTCTTTGCATTGATCACTGAGGAAGGCATTCTTATTTCTCCTTGCTATTCTTTGGAACTCTGCATTCAGATGGGTATATCTTTCCTTTTCTCCTTTGCCTTTAGCTTCTCTTCTTTTCTCAGCTATTTGTAAGGCCTCCTCAGACAGTTATTTTGCCTTTTGGCATTTCTTTTTCTTGGGAATGGTCTTGATCACTGCCTCCTGCACAATGTCATGAACCTCTGTCCATAGTTTATCTGATAGACAGAGTTGTCTATCAGATCTAATCCCTTGAATCTATTTGTCACTTCCCCTGTATAATCATAAAGGATTTGATTTAGGTCATACCTGAATGGTCTCTTGGTTTTCCCTACTTTATTCAAAAAGTCTGAATTTAGCAATAAGGAGTTCATGATCTGAGCCACAGTAGCTCCCAGTCTTGTTTTTGTTGACTGTATAGAGCTTCTTCATCTTTGGCTGCAAAGAATATAATCAATCTGATTTTGGTATTGACCATCTGGTGATGTCCATGTGTACAGTTATCTCTTGTGTTGCTGGGAGGGGGTGTTTGCTATGACATGGCCTTTATCTCCAAACGCAGGTGGCGACAGGGAAGCCTGAGCAGGGGATCTGTAGGCCCCTGAGGAAACCCAGAGTGTGGCCCCAGTGTGATCAGTGTGGGCAATGCCATGTCCTAGACAAAGGGAGCTTTATGCTCGACAGCCAGGGTCCCAGAGACTGAGGTCTCAGGGGCCACACAGGTTTTCTGATGATGCACCTGCTACCATGGCTGCCCATCAGCCACCGAGGGGCCCCTGCCAGCCAACATGCCCAAAATCAGACTAAGAATAAAGTGCTGTGCCTGGGTCAAGGCAGATTCTGGACCTGCCTGCAGATTCAGGTCCCAAGTCTCCCACCCAGGCTGCTTGGGGGGGTGGGTCTCCCACAATCTCAGAGTGACCCTGCTGTTGTCCCCAGGTCCCTCTGCCAGAGCTCCCAAACCATGCATCCAGGGTTACTTCTGCCCCCCCGGCTCCCACTCAGCCACTGCCCACCCGTGCCCTAGAGGGACCTTCGGGCCCAGGCAAGGGGCCGCTGCAGAGCTGGACTGTGAGTTGTGCCCAGCAGGTTGGTGAACTCTGGACAGGAGCCCTCAGGAAGCCTGACTAAGAGGCTGGGAGAGAACAGGAAGAGTAGAAAAGGCAGCAGGAAGTTCCTGAGAGTAAGGGCCTGGCCCCTGGCCGTTGTCAGGGCAGCACCTGGAAAGTCCAGGTCCACCCATGGGCCCTGACACGCCATCCCCCAGGGGCCCGCAGCCCCCACCCTGGGTTCCCAGGGCCTCCCCTTGCCCCACCACGTCCACCTCTAGTGCTCAGGACAAGACGAATCCCAACTTCCCGCCAGAGGCCTGATGTTGTGGAGAGAGAGGACAGCCCTCCCTCCCAAGTGCCTGTGAAGGTCTATGGCAGGTCAGGGGGTCAGGAGGTTCAGGGGGGTCAGGAGGGTCAAGGGAAGTCAGCGGGTAGGGAATTGGGGGGAAGGGAGGTCGGGGGGGTCAGGGGATTGGGGGAAAGGTGGGGGTCAGGGGGTCAAGGAGAGTCAGGGGGGTCTGGAGAGTCAGGGGGTCAGGGGATCGGGGGGACGACGGGGGTCGGGGGGGTCAGAGGGTCAGGGGGCACAGCCCAGGAGGGCACAGCGGCTGCTGGAGCAGATAGCGGGAGGAGGGAGGCCCACTGACACTGCCCTTGGGTCTGTTCCTTCTAGGGATGTTCTGCTCCTCGGAAGGACTGTCTCGGCCATCAGGGCTCTGCCACCCCACCCACTACTGCTCAGGGGGCGCAGTGTCCCCCACCCCCATCCAGCACAAGGTACCTGATGGGGCCCGGCCCCCAGATGGGCTCTGGCCCACCTGTAGCACCTGCGCATGTCGGTCCACAGAGCCAGCCAGTTCCTGCTGAGCTGAAGGCTCTCCCTGCAGGACTGAAGCACCTGCGAGCCGGGCCCTTCCCACCAAGTGTCCCCAGGCCTGGCTCGGGGCCTGCAGCTTAGTTGAGTGATCCTAAGACATGTGTCTTCTTCACCACTCACCATCTCTAAACCAGCAGCATTTATAATCCTTGGCATCTGGCAGTCGTAATGTCAGTGAAACTTTTTCTTTCAATCACTCACTTTCTAGCAGATGGCATCTTTTTGGTTTGAGACACATGGCAGTAGCAGCAGGTCACATGTGCAGAGCCTTTACATGTGCTGGGTGGCAGCACCCATGCGTTACACACACGTTGACACAGCAGGCCTGAGGGAGGCCCCAGGGTGACCCCGTTTAGGCAGGAAGTAGCTGAAGAACACATGGGGTAGTGGGCTTTCTCAAGGCCACGTGGCAACAAAGCAACCGTCACTGTGTTGGATTATTCTGCAGAGCAGGGCAGTGGAGAGGATGTTGGAGGTGGGTGTACAGACCCAGTTGGGCAGACAGATGGACAGATGGGCTTGGTTGACTGGCTTTGATTCTCTTTTTGTTACTGACTGGCTTCATGACCCTGGGCACACATGCCCCTTTAGAACAGAGACATCCCCTTCTGGAAGTCACTGAGTCCACGTGAAGGCCAGAGGAGAGAGCAGGCTGGGACAGAAAGGGAAGAGGGGAGGCCCTGCAGCGAAGCTGTGATGCCCTCCGTGCTCCCCAAAGGTCGTAGCCATTACGGTGGAAAGCGCGGGTCACCAGGGAGATTTGAGACTCTTACAGCCTCTTGTCAGCTTCTCCCCCAGGAGCAGAGGAGTCTACAGCTAGGACCACAGCTGGTCCTGACACCCTTTATTCTCTCTGGATGCACAGGTGGAGGCCCCCAGCCTCTCTGGAAATGACATCTGCCCCCCTGGCTTCTTCTGCCCCCGCGGAACAGGCTTCCCAGTCCCCTGCTCGCCGGGGTTTTACTCCGCGGCCCCAGGCCTGGCCAGTGAGCAGCAGTGCCAGCCGTGCCCTCCAGGGCACTACTGCAGCCGTCCAGGGCTGTCCCACATCCTGGATGCAGGGGTCTGTGATGCGGGGTGAGCAGCGTCCTGAGTGGGGAAGAGGGGCCCAGCGAGGTGTTCCAGGGGCCCCAGTTCACACACTAACCCTAAATTCCCATGGTCTCTCCCAGCCCCTCTGAAGAGCCCAGGTCAAGGTGACCACCTCCCCCAGGAACTCATGCCCCCAGTGTTCCATCCCTCAGGGACTGAACTGCACACACCCCACGGGCCCTCCCAGCACCGACCTCCCAGGGTTCAAGGAGCTCTGGTGTCCTCACACCCTCTGCAGCCTGAGCCAGATCTTGGTTTTTATCCCATCGGCGAGTACCCTTTGCCAACAGGTGTCTGAGATTCCTGGCAGGTGCATCCCCCTTGTCATCCAAAGGGCAGGATACTGGCCAAGGCCACCAGTGAGCTCCACCTCTGGCCTGCCCGGAATGCCAAGGTCATCCTGGAGGAAGTTCACCATGGTCCCCCATTTTCTCAGGTACATCTGCCTGGGGGGCAGTGTCATCCCCTCACCCTCCGACGGAACCCATGGATACAGATGTCCCCCTGGTTTCCACTGCCCCGCGGGGGCCCACAGCGAGCTGCCCTGTGAACCTGGCACCTTCAGCCCGTTGCCTGGTGCTGACACCTGCCTGCCCTGCCCGGGAGGTACCTACTGCCAGAAGGCTGCCACCGTGGAGCCCGTCACCTGCCCCAAGGGTAACAAATGCCCCCAGGCCCACCTCTGGGGACAGAGGGACGTTGGGCATGACCCCAGTGGATGGTACCCCTGAGGGTTCAGTGCAGGCAGGACCACCATCTCCCTCAGCTTTGCTCCGTCCTGGGACTCTCCAGTCGACAGCAAAACCACAGTCCCTCCCAGCAGCCAGCAGCCCACCTGTGAAGTGGGGCTACCCATGCTAAGGGCGGGGTGCCAGTGCCCCACCCACAGCTGTGCCTTCCTGCCCAGAAGGCAGTTCCCAGCAGGGGCCCCAGAGATGACAGAGGGGAGAGCTCAGGGCTGCCTGAAGGCAGATGTCTGGTCAGTCCCTGTGCTAACCTAAGTGCTGCTGACCTGGGGCAGCCAGCCATCTGCAAAATGAGACCAGATGGCCCGGGAGAATTCTGCCTGGGGTGGGGAGCTGACTTGCTCTCAGCAAGCACCACAGAGAAGACTGTGGTGTGTCCGGGTGGCCAGGCTGCCTGTCGTGGGTGCGGCCATTTCTCCAGAAGAGACCTGGGGGCTTACATGACCTGTTTTTCTCCCAGACAGCACTCTGCTTCTCTCTCACCCCTGACCATACACGTCTCCTACGTCTCACTAAGTAATGACCCCAGAGACAGTGCTGCTGCCTCTGTGTGCACACACACACACACACACCACACAGACTCACACACACAAGGGCACATGCACACAGGCACACACACATACACACATGCACACACAAGGGCACGTTCACACGCACACACACCATACACACACAGGCACACACATACATATACATGTACACACAAGGGGATATACATGCACACACAAGAGCTCACACACGCGGGCACACACATACAAGGGCACATACATGCACACCTATACAAGGGCGCACACACACAGGCACACACACACACACACACACAAGGGCACATACATGCACACCTACACACACAAGGGCACACAGGCACACACACAAGGGCACACAGGCACGTACACACGCACACAGGCACACCCCGGACAGACCTCCACCAGCACTTCCATACCCTGGATTCCAAGCCTGCCAGCCTCCTCCACCCGCTGGGCAAGTCACACACCCACCCCCACCCCTGCCCTCTGGCTGTGTGCTCTGCCTGGAGTGAGGAAAGTCTTGGAGCCAGACACTGAGAGCTTCCTGCTCTGGCCTCCCCACAGGTCATTACTGCCCATCAGGGACGCCCTCTCCTCATCCCTGCCCAGAGGGGACCCTGAATCCACGGGAAGGTGCTCTCTCCTCCAGGGCCTGCCAGCCCTGCCCTGCAGGGACGTACTGCCCTGGGGAGGGCAACGGGCAGCCTGAGGGTAGGTACCAGCAGCCCCGCACAGCCTCCTCAGGACATGCCTTGGCAGGGCCATGGTGGACGTCAGGGGCTGGCTTCAGTGCAGCCCCCTGCACCTCCTCCCTTGGACCCTGTTGCTTCCTCCCTCCCCCACGGGGCCTCAAGGCTGGGAGCAAGGGTTCTCATCCCTTGCTCAGTGCAGGAGTGACCTGGATGAGTCACTTGACCTCATGGGCCTCAGTCTCCTCCCCTGTAAAATGGGGTTGAGAACATCCCACCACCTATGGCAGCTGTGGAGAGCGGGATCCTTACAAACCCAAGCTTAGCGCCATCTGTCATCTCTGCTGCCCCACTCCAGGCTCCGTGTGGAAGTCATTCCTGATTCCTGACCTTCTCCTGCCTCCAGTGTTGGGGGCTGAAGGCAGGGATGCGGGAGGGCTGGGACATGGGCTTGCAGTGCTGTTGGCTACCCTAAAAGCCTACATCTCTCTGCTCAAGGACCTTGCTCAGCCGGTTACTACTGTGAGGGGGGCGCCTCTAGCTCCACTCCCTGGAGAAACTCTGCCTTCCCCCTCAACGGGCCTTGCCCTAGAGGCCACTACTGCCCACAGGGGACCCTGCATCCTGTTCCCTGCCCCGTGGGGAAGACAAGGAGCAGCCCAGGTGAGCCTCTGACACGTGCCTCCCACCCCCCATCCATGGGACCCTCCCTCTTCAACTCCCACTCAGCCCCGCAGGGCCACGCCCACAGCACAGCAGGAGCATCTGTCGGTCTAGCTCCTTGGGGCTCCCTGGGTGGATACGAGTCCAGGCAACACACCAAGGACAGGCTTGCTCAATGCAAGGCTCTGCTTGTAGAATACCAGCGGTGCCCTGGGGGAGGCCCTGGCCTTGCCTTTTCACTGACACCCATGGTGCTGGCTAAGTGCTGGCCTGGCAGACGGCAGTGGGCTTGGCAGGGAGCCTGTCCAGGGCCGACTCTCCAGTGTGGAAACCTCTCTCTCTAGGCGGTGTCTCTGAGGAGAGCTGCAAGCCCTGCCCAGCTGGCTCCTTCTGCCCGAGCCTGGGCCTTGGCTCTGCCCCTGGCTCCTGTGCGGCTGGCTCTCAATGCCCCTTGGACGCCAGGGCCCCTAGTCCCACTGCTCTGCTCTGCCCACAGGTACCTCCCTGGGCACGAAAGGAGGGGACCCAGGCACCCCCAAGGCCCAGTCTCAAGCAGGAGCTCTCAGGTCCTCATAGGTGAGGCTGCAGCTCCATCTCCTAGACCCCACTCTGCTCCCCAGCCACCCCATCCAGCCTCCTGTTCTCCTGCACTCCGGGCACCAAGGCCTAAACAGAGAAGGAAAGACAAGGCACTGCCCTTCCCGAGCCGGGGCCCCTGACCACACCCAGCCTGGCCCTCAGAGGTCTGCTCTCTGTCCAATGCCCAGGGCCACTCCTGCCCACCCGGGGCTGCTCAGCCTGCCCTGTGCCGTCCCGGAGAGTACCAGTCCTCCCTGGGCTCAGACGCCTGCCTCCAGTGTCCACCTGGCTTTTACTGCCCGCATCCTGGAACCAGAGTGCCCCAGCTCTGCCCAGCCCACGCCTACTGCCCAGCCGGTATGCCCAGCAGCCCCCAGTTCCCATGCCTCCCGGGCTCTCTTCTTTCCCAGTAACTCCCCCATCTTACCCACTTCCTTCCTTCATTTCATTCATTCATTCGTTCACAATCCACAGAGGGCCTACTGTGCGTCAGGCACCAAGCTCGCGCTAGGAAGGCCAGTGTGCAGAGCTCACTCACAGCCTCGGCCCTCCCTCCACCCAACCCCACACCTCACTCTCCCCCTACCCTCTTGTTTCTCTTCCCTCCCTCTGTTGACTCACCCAAGCTCCGTGCCCACCTCCTCCTTGCACCCACCCTGGGAGCCCCAGCGAGCACCTGGACCACAGACAGTGGCAGACTGTTATCATTAGCTGTGCTAGTCTGGGGCGACAGTCTGGGGTGGCCTCCTGAGCTCCGCCTGGAGAGGGGCCCTGCAGTGATGTCAGGGTTCTGGGGGCATGACAGACGAGACGGCAGAGCCACAGCAACTGCAGGTTTGCTTGCCCAGAACACACTGCGCAGGAGCCCACACTTGCACCAGCATGTCCACACGCAAGTACCTGTACATACACACATGTATTCTCACACACTCTCACGGTGCACACGCAAACACCCACAGATGCACAAACATGCACACACAGTACATGTGCGCACACAAACACATGCTGCCCAGCACACAGGCAGGTGTCCACAAAAGTCCATAAGCTTTGTCACATCTCAGGCAAACGTGGGAGAAAATTCTCCTGCGCATTTTAGGGTGGTAAGCATGTTACATTTACAAGTGTTTGATCTGCAAATGATGTGTACATTTGTCTTTCCTGTGCCTGTGGTGTGAAAGTTATACCCCTTTTAAATGACCAACCTCATAGCCCAGAATATTTAGGACATCCCAAATTCAAATAACGTGGCCTGTTGTCCCATGATTGCATGTCATACTAGTCACACACACACACACAACACACACACACAGCACACATATAGTACACACACACACAGTACACACACACCACACATAGTGCACACACACACAGTACACATATAGTGTACACACACAAACACCATACACACAGTACACACACACACACATATACACACAGTACACACAGTACACACACACACAGCACACATATAGTACACACACACAAACACCATACACACAGTACACACACACACGTACACACACAGTACACACAGTACACACACACACAGCACACATATAGTACACACACACATAGTACACACACACCACACATAGTACACATATAGTGTACACACACCACACACACAGTGCACATACAGGACACACAGTACACACACACATAGCACACATATGGTACACACACACACACCACACATAGTGCACACACACACAGTACACATATAGTGTACACACACAAACACCATACACACAGTATATACACACACACACGGACACACACAGTGCACATACAGTACATACAGCGCACACACACACAGCACACATATAGTACACACCACACATAGTACACATATAGCGTACACACACCACACACAGTGCACATACAGGACACTACACACACACACTTCTTGGGGGGAGATGGCTCTCCTGGACCACCCAGACCCCCACCCAGACCATCAGCACCCCCTTGCTGAGGTGCTGATGCTCTTACTCTTAACGTCCCCCCAAACTAAACCTGCACCTTTCGGCTTCTTACTGCCACTCCAATTGCTCCCTCTAAACCTTTTCCTCTGTCAGGAAATTTATTTCCATTCAGGGCATGTGCACTAGTATCTACCAGCCCAGCCTACATGCACAAGGAAACACTGAGGCCAGCAAAGCCAGAGGGCACCCGCCAGGACAAAGGCCAAGGCTGTGATGGGGTTGGGGGTGCTGCGTCATGGAGGATGGAACAGCCACGGGACTGCTGCCCCACAGCCGGCGGAGCAGAGGGCCTGGGGGGTTGAGGGGTTGAGGCGGGGTTGGGGGGGAGGCCCAAGGACTCTGATGCACGCACGGAGGCCGCCAGAAAGCCAGACAGCCCCTCCCCCCAAAACCACTCCATGGCTCCTTGAAAACCCTCCATGGGAGTTCCTCTTGTAAAGAGACAGTGACCCCAGGGGGAGGGACTGAGAGCACCACCGTAACCACTCCATTAGCTCTGAAGAAGCCGCCTGAGAAACTCGGTGCCCTCAGGGCAGCAGGCACTGACAGGTGGGGGGCCTGGGACAGAGACGCCTTTGTGAGCCCACCCTTCTGGGAAGGACCAAGGCACAGATGTGGCCCAGGCCATCCACTGGCCACCTTTACCAGCTGCTTCCCTTCTCCAGGAACGTGGTCCCCACCTCCATGTCCACCAGGGACCTTCACTCCCAAGGACATGCCAGGCCTCCGGGAAGAGGGTGACTGCTCTGTCTGTCCCCCTGGTCACTACTGCAGGTCAGTAACAGCCCAATAATTCACCCCCTGCCACTGCCATCAAAGTGCACCCTCAGAATGAAGAGGCCCAGGGTCCCTTAGCCTGTCCCAGAGTCTCCAAACTGTGGAGGCCGGGGCAGCCAGTAAGACCACTGGCCGCATGGCCTGAACAGGAAGGGGAAGGCTGACAAGTGCGTAGAGACAGTTAGAAAGTCAGGACAATTAGTACAGACCTAGATTTTAAAATAAATGATATATATTCAAACTGAATAAGAAACGATATGAAATGAAAATAGCTCTGCTCAGTTCCGGCCTAAAAACAGGGCAGCTCCTCACAGGTAACACCTTTCGTACCTCTGGACGATACCAGCGTCCTGTGCAGACACCCAGCATCACACGCAGACGCTCATGGGAAGGTTGCAATTCTTCCTGTGCCTCTGCTTCCGAGTTTTCTGTAGCTTGAGGAGCTTGGGCTAGAGAGAGAATCTGCATCTTCTTTAAACATGACAAATGAGCAGGTGGCCCAAATCCTACCTGATACCTGACACCCCCTCTCTGTGGGAGACACGTGCAAGGTTGCACCTGTCTGCAGGGTGGAGCAACAGGAGTCAGGGTAAGAACGCTGCACCCCGGGTTCAGAGACACAAAACCTCCAGGGGATTCCCTCTCTTCCAGCATCTCCCGAGACCTTAGTGGCAGTTCCAGCTGCGCAGAGCAGCCAGACAAAGCAAAAGCACGCTGGCGGTCTCTGGTCAGGAAGAGTCCCCACACTTACTCAAGGCAGCTCTGGAGGCTGGGAACAATGTCGTCAGAGGAAGTTCTGCTGGAAGCAGAACCTGCTTCCCAGTGGAGTGTCTTTTGCCTGTGAGGCGACAGCCAAGGCTCCTGAGCCTCTCTACCTGGGGGTTCTTCTCCCATCTCGGGAAGGGAAGTCTAGTTTTAGGTCTAGCCTGCCTTCTCACATTCCTGAGCTGGAGGCCAGCCTGGGGCTCGATCCTGGGCCTGGAAGACCCTGAGCACACGTGGGGATAGTATCTGCTGTCCCCAGCCTCTCACGCCACAGCAAGTGCCACAGGGCCCCCAGCTTGTCCTGGAGGGCTTGCCCTGCTCTTATCCCCTGGGCTTGCCCAGAAGCCCTGCGATCAAGAAGATGGAGGGAAGATACCCAGACACCCAGCTTCTCCAGAAGGTGGGGTGGGGTGGGGCTCCAGGTGTGAGCTCACACCCAGGGGCTCACTTTTTCTGTCACATGCTTGGATATAGTCACACGTGCTTCTGGGGCAGAGTTCAAAGATCTCTCACACACACCTTGGGTCACAGTGAGAGTGCCCGAAGCCAGGGTGGGCTTCCCCCAGCACTGGGAAACTGGGCTCAGGAGGGCCACTCCATCCCGGTCTCACGCCCTCCCCTCTCTCTGGCTGGTAGAAACGGACAGGTGAGGGGGAAGTGTCCTGCTGGTTATTTCTGCCCACCTGGGACCTCTGCAGTGACAACACCAGGCCCCAGGGAGCCCCAGCACCCATGTTCCCAGGGACAGCTGTGTGCCAAGCAGTGCCCACAAGGTAACAGCCCCCTTTTCCTACCCCTGGGGGATGTGAAAGAGGCAGAGGGAAGACCGTCCAGCCCTCACCGCATGGCCCACCCTAGCAGAGAAGCTTTTCCATGTGTCACAAACAGACTCTAAAAATAGTCAACCCTGGTTTTTGTACATCTAATGTGTACATGATACACATGTGTGTAATTTCATATACCACATGTATGTAACATCCTATATGGTACACACCCACTGCAATCCGGATGGTCGCTGATTTGACAAATGCAGAAGCCAGGGGAACCAGGACTGGCATCCAGACCTCGCAACTCCTGGGCAACAGAGTCCCCCAGCCCCTGCTCCAAACACAGGCTCCCGCCATCCCAGTGCTGTGCCCCACCTGCCACAGGGCAGAGTCTCCCTGCCTCGTGGGACCCAGCACCATCCATGTGCTTCAGGCTTTTACTGCCCAGAGGGCAGTGGAGAACCCGCCCCGTGCCCACCTCACACTGTGACAGCCGCCCCTGGAGCCAAGCAACAAGAAGACTGTGGGCCTTGCCCTGCTGGGCATTGGTGCAAAGCGGGTGAGGCACCTGTGAGCTTGGAGTGCACAGCTCCTGAGAAGGGCTGGGGAGCAGGGAACATGAGCCCTGCCCTTGCTTCCAGGGGCCTCGGCCATCCAGCCCTGCCCAGCTGGCCACTACTGCCCCGGAGGCAGTAACACCCACCCAGGAGCCCCTCAGGCCTGCCCGGAGCACACCTATCTGGCAGCAGAAGGGGCCCAGAGCCTGGCAGAGTGCCTCCCCTGCCCAGCCGGCTACCACTGCCCGTCCCCAGGTGAGAGGCCGCCCCCAGGCCGGATGCTGAGGCCTCTAGGGAGGAGAGTCAAGAGGCACTGGGGGGCACCTTCCTTGCCTTCTGCCTTTGCCCCAGGTCTCTCTTCCATCGAAGACCACTCATGTCCTCCAGGCCACTGGTGTCCAGGTGGTCAGGGTGCCCTTCTCTGCCCACCTGGAACATTTCGGACAGAGCCAGGGGCATCATCCCGGGGAGACTGTGAACTCTGCCCCCCTGGCCACTACTGCCCAGAGGCTGAGCAGAGTGGCCGCGCAAATGTGTTTGCAACCCCCTGCAGAGCTGGAACCGAGTGCCCTGCAGGTGAGACTGCAGCGCTTCATCCCTCCCAGCCCCTGCCCCCAACCCTACACCCCAGTTCACACAAGAGGCCCAAGGAACATCACACAGGCACTGCATGGCCACCTGCTGGCCCTAGCAAACCATCGGCCTGGTCCCCCAGTGTCCACCCAGTCTTTGGTTGGTTCCGTGCATTTGGATCCCCCCAAGGCCAAGGGCTCTCAGCCTGTCTCTGTCTCCCTCAGGTGCTGTGGCCGAGGTCACCTGCAGGGCTGGCTCCTACTGTGGGCCCCAGACTGGGGTCCCCCCACTCTGCCCTGGGGGCTATGTCTGCCCTGCCGGGTCCTCAACCTACACTGGCCCAGGTCAGCTGTGAGTACCCCAACCTCGCCGTCTGAGTCTGAGGCTCCCCAGCATGTCTCAGCCTCCGGGCTCTCCAACAGGGGTCAACGCCCTCAGGTTCCTAAATGATTCAGGCCAAACAGCGGGGCTCAGTGACAAGCACCGGGGGCCCTCTGCTTGTCTTCTCCGCCTCTGTCCCAGGGAAGGAGGGCGAGGAAGCAAACTGCACTGAGATGCCCTTAATCAGGGTCTAGGGTCATCCTGTAGGGCGGCCAGGTTTAAGTAAATAAATTAAAATGCAGGAAACTCAGTTACATTTGAATTTCAGGTAAACCGAGTAAATTGCTCATGTAACTATGGCCCATGCAATGCTTGGGAGCATTTATACTGTTTATCTGAAATTCAAGTGTGACCACACACTTTGTATTTCACCTGGCAGCCCCATTCCTATGTCCTGGACTAACTCCCCCAGCTGCCCCACCAGTCTTATCTAGTCCACACATCCTCGTGTCCAGGGTGAGGTGGGCAGGGAGCATGGACATGGATGCTGCCCAACGGCCTGGCTACCTGGGCACAGCTCAGCCCCTCCAGAAAGGCACCACAACGTGCTTAGGCCCATCAGACACAAAGCAACCAGAGGTCCCCATCTGGGGTGATAGTGGGGCCCCCCTCTCCTTGCCAGCTTGCCAGTTTAAGGCCCATGCCTGGGGGAGGTCAGGCTCTACTGGTGAGACAAGAAGCCACAACAGAGACCCATCATTGTGAAACTGGGGCCTGGACTCTGTCTGTGCAGCTGCGTGTTTCCCCACTACTGCCCTCCCGGTAGTGTCCATCCACGTGCGTGCCCCGGGGGCTCTGAGGCCCTGAATGGAAGTGGCCTCAGGGTCTCCCAGGAGACTTGCTGCCGGCTCTGTGAAGCGGGCACCTACCACAGCTGGGCCCTGGACACCCTGCCCTGCCAGCCCTGTCCCGCCGGATTCAGTTGCCACCAGGGTGAGAGTGGGAAGCAGGGGGGCACAGTTTGGGCCTCTGGTCAGAACTGGGCTGAGCCTGGTGGGGCGGACAGAGGTGGCA
Organism: Bos javanicus; assembly: GCF_032452875.1. Classification (NCBI taxonomy): domain Eukaryota; kingdom Metazoa; phylum Chordata; class Mammalia; order Artiodactyla; family Bovidae; genus Bos; species Bos javanicus. The sequence continues at coordinate 36,745,334 of NC_083879.1, read as the reverse complement.
GGCAGAGAGGCCAGCAGAACCCTAGGAGTGTGCGGGGGACAGGCCTGTAGCTCAGACCCACGGAGGACACAGGAGAAGGAGGACTGGGAGCAGGGAGGCATCACATCTGTCCTGATGCTGGATGAAGACCTACGAATCAGACCGTGCGCAGCACTGTACACGTGCACACGGTGAAGCTGGGGCCCAGGAATAGGACACGGACCGCCTGGCATCTGTCCCCGCCTTCGCTGTAGCCTACGGCTCAGAAACCCCTCCACTCCCCACAGGGACAGAGAGCTACTACGGCCAGCCCTGCCCGGTGGGGCACTACTGTCCTGCCGGGACCCCCCGCCCCAGGCCCTGCCCACCTGGAACCTTCCGGAACAGCAACCAGGCAGACAGCGTGGGAGAGTGCCTTCCCTGCCCCTCAGGCACCTTCAGTGCCCAGCCAGGCCAGGCAGGCTGCCTGCCCTGTGGGAGTTCTGCCTTCTCTCCACCAGGTGAGTCTCACGGGCAGCCAGCTGGCTAGCTGACCTTGTCTGTAGACAGGGACTCCAAACACACTAGGTCTCCTGTCCCTGCAGCTTTGAGGGCCAATGGTGTAAGTTTGCAGGAAGCCACCTTAACCCTGAGTGGAATCGTATGCGTGGATGAGATGAGTCTGGGCAATGACTTCAACACGCAGACAGGGAGTAGGAGGATCACCCTCAGAGAGGCTGACAGCCAGGCCTGCTCCAAAGGGCAGGATGGGGTGTTGGCTGGGACTCTGAGATCACCCGGCTGGATCCCAATCCGGTGCTGCAGCTCTGAAGCCATGCAGGGCATCAGGGGCAGAGCTGTGAGCCAGGGACTCCTTGCCGACCCCTTCACCTGCCTTCATTTCAAAGACGTGGCCTTCACATGGCTTTTGTTGGTCCATTGTGCCAGCAGAAGACTTAATCAGATGGTCCCACAGAGGGAAATTTAGGTCCCATGGGTCACACACATCTAGCCTCAATGGGGGCTCATTCCAGCCCTGCCCCGATGAGGGCTGATGTCCACAGACAAAGCCAGAAGACTTTACCTAGGATAGTAATAAGAGCATAAGTAAGGAAAGTTAAGCCATGTGCTAGGATTCAGTTCAGTTCAGTTCAGTAGCTCAGTCGTGTCTGACTCTTTGCGACCCCGTGAATCTCAGCACGCCAGGCCTCCCTGTCCATCACCAACTCCCGGAATTCACTCAGACTCATGTCCATCGAGTCAGTGATGCCATCCAGCCATCTCATCCTCTGTTGTCCCCTTCTCCTCCTGCCCCCAATCCCTCCCAGCATCAGAGTCTTTTCCAGTGAGTCAACTCTTTGCATCAGGTGGCCAAAGTACTGGAGTTTCAGCTTTAGCATCATTCCTTCCAAAGAAATCCCAGGGCTGATCTCCTTCAGAATGGACTGGTTGGATCTCCTTGCAGTCCAAGGGACTCTCAAGAGTCTTCTCCAACACCACAGTTCAAAAGCATCAATTCTTCGGCGCTCAGCCTTCTTCACAGTCCAACTCTCACATCCATACATGACCACTGGAAAAACCATAGCCTGGGGTCACAAATAGTCGGACACGACTGAGCGACTGAACTGAACTGAACTGAACTGACTAGATGCACCTTTGTTGGCAAAGTAATGTCTCTGCTTTTGAATATGCTACCTAGGTTGGTCATAACTTTTCTTCCAAGGATTAAGTGTCTTTTAATTTCATGGCTGCAGTCACCATCTGCAGTGATTTTGGAGCCCAAAAAAAATAGTCTGATACTGTTTCCACTGTTTCCCCATCTATTTCCCATGAAGTGATGGGACCAGATGCCATGATCTTCGTTTTCTGAATGTTGAGTTTTAAGCCAACTTTTTCACTCTCCTCTTTCACCTTCATCAAGAGGCTTTTGAGTTCCTCTTCACTTTCTGCCATAAGGGTGGTGTCATCTGCATATCTGAGGTTATTGATATTTCTCCCAGCAATCTTGATTCCAGCTTGTGCTTCTTCCAGCCCAGCGTTTCTCATGATGTACTCTGCATAAAAGTTAAATAAGCAGGGTGACAATATACAGCCTTGACGTACTCCTTTTCCTATTTGGAACCAGTCTGTTGTTCCATGTCCAGTTCTAACTGTTGTTTCCTGACCTGCATATAGGTTTCTCAAGAGGCAGGTCAGGTGGTCTGGTATTCCCATCTCTTTCAGAATTTTCCACAGTTTATTGTGATCCACACAGTCAAAGGCTTTGGCATAGTCAATAAAGCAGAAATAGATGTTTTTCTGGAACTCTCTTGCTTTTTCCATGATCCAGCAGATGTTGACAATTTGGTCTCTGGTTCCTCTGCCTTTTCTAAAACCAACTTGAACAACTGGAAGTTCACGGTTCACGTATTGCTGAAGCCTGGCTTGGAGAATTTTGAGCATTACTTTACTAGCGTGAGATGAGTGCAATTGTGCGGTAGTTTGAGCATTCTTTGGCATTGCCTTTCTTTGGGATTGGAATGAAAACTAACCTTTTCCAGTCCTGTGGCCACTGCTGGGTTTTCCAAATTTGCTGGTATATTGAGTGCAGCACTTTCACAGCAACATCTTTCAGGATTTGAAATAGCTCAACTGGAATTCCATCACCTCCACTAGCTTTGTTCATAGTGAAGCATTCTAAGGCCCACTTGACTTCACATTCCAGGATGTCTGGCTCTAGGTCAGTGATCACACCATCGTGATTATCTGGGTCGTGAAGATCTTTTTTGTACAGTTTTCTGTGTATTCTTGCCACCTCTTCTTAATATCTTCTGCTTCTGTTAGGTCCATACCATTTCTATCCTTTATCGAGCCCATCTTTGCATGAAATGTTCCCTTGCCTCAATAAAATAAAGATGTCAGCTCTCTCCCAAAGGATCTGTTGTTTCTTTGCAATCCAAGAGAAATTCCAGCAAGATCTTCCTGGGTGTGATCTGATTATATGCAAATTCAAGGACTGCAAGTAGCTAAGACAAACTTAAAGAAGAACAAAATAGGAGATATAGAGGTTCTATATTAAGATTTATTTTAAGGGGTTCCCAGGTGGCGGTAGAGGTAAAGAACCCACCTGCTGATGAGGAAGACATAAGAGAACATGGGTTTGATCCCTGGATCAGGAAGATCCCCTGGAGGAGGGCATGGTAACCCACTCAGTCCATGGGGTCCCAAAGAGTCAGATATGACTAGAGCAACTTAGCATACACACATATAATTAATTAATTATATAATAATTATATAATTAATAATATTAATTAATTATATTATTAATTAACTGTGCTTAGTCATCAGTCATGTTCTACTCTTTGCAACACTTTGGACTATTGCCCACAGGCTCCTCTGTACATGTGATTCTCCAGGCAAGAATATTGGAGTGGGTTGCCATTTCCTCCTCCAGGGGATCTTTTCAACCCAGTGATCAAACCTGTATCTCCTGTCTCCTGCACTGCAGGCAGATTCTTTACCTGCTGAGCCATCAGAGAATTAACTTTATTCCTAGGTATTTGATACCTTTTGCTGTTATTGTAAACACTGTTAGGTTTTAAATTTCCATCTTCTAATGTTTTATTTGTCTAAAGGTGTCTCTTTTCAGCTTTAGCCTAAAGCATATTTTAGCTAAGCAGAAAATTCTAGCTTGACAGTTATTTTCTTTCGGCATTTTAAAAATACAGTTCCGTTGCTTCTGGCTTTCTATTTCTGTTGAGAAGTCTTACATATGTGCCTTATTTACACTTTTCTTGGGTGGTTTAAGATTTTCTCATTATCTTTGGTTTCTAGGAATGTACCTGAAGCTTTATCCTGCAGTTTTCCTTTGTATTTATCCTATTTCAGTTTCTTTAGTACTTCTCAAGTAGTTGAATGTCTTTTAATTTTGTGACATTCTCAGCCATTATGTTTTTTTTTAATATTTTTAAGTATTTACTCTGTTTTGTCCTTTCTCCCTTCCTTTGGCTCTCAAATTATGTTATCTCTTTTCACCATGCACATGTGTCTTACACTATTTTCTGCATTTTTCGTCTTTTATTTTCTCTTTCTGACATTCAATTTGGATGTTTTTTTCAGACCTATATTCTACTATATGTTCTCTTCGGCTCCATATAGATGTGTCCAACTCTTTGCAGCTCCATGGACTATTCAGCTCCATATAATATGCTGTTAAATATTTCTAAAGATATTTTATTTTTTGCTATTGAATCTTTCAGTTCTAGAATTTCTGTTAGTCTTTTATAGTTTCCTGTTCCCCCGTGAAATTCTGCATCACATCATTTAATTTATCAAATATGCTAAGCAGGGACTTCCTTGGCAGTCCAGTGGTTAAAACTCCATGCTTCCAAAACACAGGATGTGGGTTCGAGCCCTGGCTGAGGAGCTAACATCCCACATGCCACTAATTCTCAGCCCTGGCTGCACAATAAAGCTCTCTGGGCACTTTTTAAAAGGTAGCTGTCCGGCCCTCACCTCAGAGATTTTTATTTAATTGGTCTAAAGGGGACCCAGATAGTGATAGCTTTTAAACAGTTCTAAAAGATGATTCTAATGTGAAGTCAGGGTTAAGATTTGGAAGATCTCATTCAACCCCTCAAAGGCCCTCAAGGTCAGTACTTTGCAAAGGCAGGTGTCTATCCCCGACCTGTCTGGCTCCCTGCCAGGTGCCAGGGACTCCTCTCTCCCCAGGTGCCTCCCACTGTACGTGTCGGGGCCTGAACAGGGTCTTTCAGAAGTCAGACGGCTCCTGCATCTGCCAGGCGGGATACAAGTCCTATGACGATGACAAGAGCAGCAACGAAGAGGACTGTCAGCCCCAGGTAGCCCTGGGGCCTCGGTAGGGCAGACAGAGGGAGGGCAGCACCATCCACACAGTCTCTCTGCCTTCCAGGGTGGGGATGACCTCCTGCGTAAGTGGGAAGACCTTGGGCTCTCTCCCTGTCATAAAACCACAGAGCCTCAGTTTTGTTTGCAAAGGGTCTTGGGAGTCTCCCCTGCGGTGGGTGACCATCCTGTGTGGTCCAGGAGGCTGGAGTTTGCTCAAACTTGTGTCTACTGAGTCAGTTATTCTTCTTAAAAGACAGCAACCTCTTCATGGGGACACTTTGCTCAACCAGCTCGTGATACAGAAGCCTCTGTGCTGACCCTGGCTGACCCCTCTGTGCTGACTACAGCTCAGTCAGTATACAAGATGACTGCCAGGACCCCAGGGCTGCCTACCCACCCGGGTCCGACGGCAGCTCCAACTGAAACACTGCTCTCTCACCACCTCCTCCCACCCATACCCTTCCTCAGGCAATTCTCCCTTCCCCATGGAAGACCCTGCTCCTTGATAGGAGAACAGGTTGAGTCTGCTTTATCCCTACCAGATGGAAACAGGCACCAGCCCCGGCCATGGCTCCAGCCTGGCTGGCTTCCAGCGTGCCCAGGAGTCCAAAGTCATGTTGTTCTCACTTTCCAGAGGTCCATCCCTGTCTGAGCTCCTCTCCCCTGCCTTCTTGTAGACTGTGTGCATGATAAGTTGCTTTAGTCATGTCTGACTCTTTGGGACCCCATGGACTATAGCCCACCAGGCTCCTCAGTCCATGGAATCCTCCAGCCAAGAATACTGGAGTAGGTTTCCATTCCCTTCTCCAGGGAATCTTCCCAACTCAGGGACTGAGCCCATGTTCTCGTATGTCTCCTGCATTGGCAGGTGGGTTCTTTACCACAAGCACCACCTTGGAAGCTAGTGGTTCTCAAAGTGTGATCTTGACTCTGACAGCATCAGCATTACCCAGAAATTTGTTAGAAATGCAAACCTTCAAGCCCCACCCCAGACCCACTGACTTAGGAACTCCAGGAGTGGGACCCAGCAAACTGAGTTTCCACCAGCCCCCAAATAGATATGATATTCACTGAAGTTTGAAAACCACTCACCAGCCTAGCTCCTGGGCCTTGCCCACATCCGACCTCAGCTGAGGGCCCTAGCTTGGATGAGGAGCTGCTCTCTAGAGCCATCAGGGCATCTGTCTATGTCACCAACTGGCCAGCTCCTTGTGTGCCTACTCGGGCCTGTGAGGGCTGGTTTCCCAAGACACTGCACTGTCTATGGAATGTTCTCTGGTGCCCCCAGGCTGCAGGTGCTGAGGTCAGGGCCCTCCTCCCCCTTCACAGGTCGTGGAGCGCTGTCTGCCTGGGAAAGTCCTCTTGGCTGCCACCAGCACCTGTGTGTCCCCCCAGCAGCACAACTGCTCTTCCTTCTGTCACCCGGCAGGAGGCCAGCTCAACGCGAGGCTGGGCATGTGAGTGATGACAAGCTGCTAAGACCACAGTGAAGCCACCACCCCAGGCAGGTCCTGACTGTTCCCAGAGGGTCCATCCCAGAGGTCTTTGCAAGACCCAGGTTAAACCACATGCTACAAGCTCCTCCCAGAAAGCCCCCTGCGAGCGCACCGCGAGCAGGGCACCAGGCCAGAGCGGTGGGGACAAGCAGCTGGGCTGAGGAGGTGCTGGAGCAGGGACAGTGAGGTCCACACCCCAGGCTCCAGCCCCCAACAACTGCCAGGAGCTGACCCGGACTGGACACTGAGCCAAGGGGTTCCCAATTTGGCCACGAGTTCTAGACTGCCAGCTGACCTTTGCACCAAGTTGGGTGGGCAGTGGAGGGGAAGATAAACAAGAGAGTTCTGGCTGAACTGCTGGCTCTCGCATCCCTCTTACTGGGAGGAAGCCAAGCCAAAGTGCTGAGCCTTCCCCCACCCCGCCCCCAGGACAAGGTTTTCATCCCAAGCGTGGCTCTCATCCTGGGAGAGGCTCCAGCCAGTGCAGGAGCAGGGCATAAGCATGTGTGGTCCAGTCACCGCAGGTTCCCCACGGAAAGCACAGCCCCAGCTCAGGGAGAGCAGGCAGCTCACATCCCTCTGGAGGGGACCACGGGGCCCCACACCACCCAAGACAGACCCCGTCCTCTCCCACAGCTGCCAGTGCCAAGAGTACGTCTCTGCAGAGGAGCTCTGTGACGCCCAGTGTCTGGCCAGGGCCGCCCAGCTCTCCTTGGCCTGGGGGCCCAGCAGGAAGTTGATCCTCAGCATGAAGGACGAGGCAGGCAGCATCCAGAGGGTGAGCCCAGTTCAAGGAAGGATTGGAATGGAAGGGCAGCTCTGCCCACTGGAGAAGAAAAGACAGAGCCGCCCAGGCCTGGCGGCTGCAGAAAACTCAAAAGCCATATAAAAAAGCCAGGAGGCGGAGAGACTGCCCGTCTGTGAACCAGCCCACCCGCCTGGTCCTTGGCTACCTGGATGAATGTCCATCTGCGGCTGCAGGGAAGGGCAGGCAGGAAGCAGTAGTGGTGTTCCTCATGTCAGTGTCAACCATCCCATCTGAACACCAGAGGGCCTTGGAAACCATCAGCTTCACTTCCCAGTAGGCATTCTGCACATCACAGAGATGGTGTGACCCTGCAGCCACCCAACCAGAGTCTTGTCCAGCCCAGACCTCCAGCTACAGAGCAGGCCTGTCTCTTGGTCACCAGGGTGTGACCCTGGCTCTCTTCAGGGCCTTGAGACAGAGGACCAGGGCCTGGACGCAGGTCCGGCTCACTCTGGATGCTTCTGCACCAGAGGTTCTAGACCACTGTGTCTGCTTGCCACTGAAAGGGTTGGAAGGGTCATCTGGCCCGGGACTGGACAGCAGATTTGGGGTGATGGGGTGAGGTTTCTGAGTTGCTCTGTAAGTAGGACCTTTGCAGGTAGAGAGAAAAGAGAGAAAAAGGCCTGAGTTGAGTCAGGGGTGTTTCCTGAAGACAAGAAAGAGCCCAGGGTCAGGACGTCACCTGGGCAAGTTCAGTGAGGAAGGAGACATGTCCTGGGGGAGGTGGGGTGGGCACCGCTGAGCCTCGTCAAGCCTCACCAGGGGTTGGTCTGGGCTTCTGTCCATCCAACACTGCAAGTCTCCCTGCCCCTCACCCAAGGTGTTCAGTGCTGTGCTTTGTCCTTAGGAGCTAACAAGCACACTGGGCCCAGACCCGTCCTTCCAGGGCAGTGCCAGGGTCCATCTCGTCCTGTGCAGCCCCCGCGGCCTCCTTGGCTTGGTCATCTCCAGTGGGGACACACTTGATGCCTTCATCCTCGGTGAGCTTTCCCGGTGGGGTCTGGAGGGGTGAGGGATCCCCCAGTCTGTCAGGGGTCACAGGCCATGTGGGAAGATGATCTTTTCTCCTTAAAGGGAATCTAGACTGGGGGTGGGGCACAAAGGTAAGCGTGGGGCCCCCAGGCAGGCCCTAGTCCTCCAGCTTTCCTCCCCTGAACTTTCCCAGGTCCACTTGTGTCCAGCCCAAGGCAGCAGAGGCAACCTTGGACCCCAGGCCCAGGGCACCGTGCCCCCCAGGATCCCAGCATCCACCCCCACATTCCAAACCCAGTGGTCTGCCTGGCTGCGGGGGACATGGTTCTTTTCCAGCTTCACATTCTTCCCTATAGTGAGTCCCACCCTGACTCTCTCACCATTCCCCGCCCAGGTGTCCAGTGACCTCAAATACCCAGATTTGCAGCAGCGAGTCACAGGCCAGGGCTGCGCCCTTGCTCTTGACCTGACTGGTCATTTCACTGGGGCCTAGATTCCATATCTCGGACCTGCTGTTCCAGCTCCAAGTGGGGTTGCCAGACCTCTGCACCTTGGGAGGAGAGGGGTCTCACCAAGGTGACCTCTGACCTGTGCTCCAGCCCGCCTGCAGGGCTGCCCTGTGCCAGGGTCAGACCCTACGCCTGCTCAGTAGCCTGTCCATCTTGGATGTCTTGATTTATAAGGATTGTCTTCCCCATAATGCTCTGAAGCCTGCCTCTCTGTGACACCCCTCCCCCACCACTGGAACCTCATAGCACAAGCCTGAGTTCTCCTCTGAAACAGCTTCACTGGTGGAAGAGGCTTAGCGTTCACCCTCCACACACTGAGCACTGGTCAGGCCAGTAACCCAGTCACCATCCTACTGGGGGTCCTCCTCCACCCTGGATCCTTTGGGGGTGGGGTGGGGGGCCTTCCCGGGAGGCTGCTGCTCCGCCCTCCTCTGGCCACCCCAGGGCCAGGCCCTTGAACCTCAGTTGCTATGGGCCACTCCACAGATCGTTCGGCCAGTCACTACCCCGTGTACCAGACACAGCACCTGTTCAACACCAACCCCCACTGGGACTTTGGGGCCTTCAGGCAGCTCGATCGCCTGGTGCGGGAGACCCACCTCAGCTTCTCCAGGTGACTGTGGTGAGGCTACCTGGTTCCTGGAGTGAGGGTCACAGCCTCTCCAGGGTGGGCGCCAGGAGGGCACGGGGGAGAGTGGGGGCCTCAGACCGTGTCAGGGGTGGGGGTCATGGGCGGCTTCCCTGGGCCACGTTACTCTAGGGGGAGCCCCTTCCACGGCTCGTGGCCCTCAGACTGTCCCCATATTCTGGCCCTTCACCCCCAGGTTTGCTCACCGGTTTGTAGATCCGGGCACGTACGTGTTTCAGGACAACGGGCAGCCCGAGAGCCTGGCCGTGGTGCTGGTGAAGGAGCAAGGGGTGGCCTGCGACCCAGGCCTGCCCCCCGTGCAGCCCTCCTCACCCTATCAGCTTGCCAGGCATGGTGTCCTCAGGCACCAGCCACCAAACCTGGGCCCAGACTGGGTGGCAATCTCAGGTACTGACCACAAAACAGAGGAGCGGGGTTGCAGGGGGCAGGGGGACCAAGCTCCAGCCTGCGACCCTGGGCACAGCCTTGAAGACAACAAACTTGTCCTTGAACCTGGCCTTCCTCTGCCAGGCAAGGAATATTGAAATTCTCTCCTGGGCCTCCTGTCTCTACCCCCTGCTCCCATGGGTCCTGGGGTCCCTGCCTCAGTGAACAGGGTCCCTGAGTGGAGGTGTCCAGAGGTGCCTGTTCTTGCCTCCTCTGTGGGTCTCCCGCCTTCTTCCCTCCATATTCATGACCCAGGTCTGCTGTCCAGGCTGAGCCTGTCCAAGGGGCCGGGGGGGAAACAGGTGGCCCATAGCAACTGAGGTTCAAGGGCCTGGCCCTGGGGTGGCCAGAGGAGGGCGGAGCAGCAGCCTCCCGGGAAGGCCCCCCACCCCACCCCCAAAGGATCCAGGGTGGAGGAGGACCCCCAGTAGGATGGTGACTGGGTTACACCCAGAGGCAGGAGTGAGGGCTGTTAACAGGGGGCTCAGGGGGGTTAGAGCCCGGAGGCAGCAGGAAGAGAAAGTGGGGACTGCTGCTGTCACAGCTCCCCACCCACCCCCACCCCCACAGGGGTGCTGCTGGCTGTTGGCTTGGCAACCGCGCTGCTGACCAGCCTGGGCTTCGTGCTGAGACCCTCCTTGTTGGCCCAGGCCTGCCCTGTGAGGACTCAGGGGCCTCGGTGGAGGGGCCTCAGGGAGCCTCTCATGCCTGTGGAGCCTGTGCCCCTTGGGGACCGGTGAGTCCCCTCCTGCGGGCTCACCTCCCGCAGCCCCCGACCAGCCCGGGGCCAGCTGTATGTGCAGGCTCTGAGGCTACTACTTCTCTGCAGCTTTTCATTCTCTGAGGACCTTGGTCCCTGGGGCTCCGAGAAAGGAGCTGATTCCTGGAAGAAAGCCACTGCCCAGGGCCCAGGTACCCCCACCCCGCCCTCCTCCCCCTGGCCTCCCCCCAACCAGGTGCACGTGTGGGGAGCAGCTGGTTTTTGTACTGACAGTTAATGGCAGTCCATGCCATCCCTCTCAGCCTCACCACAAAACCTAGAAATGGGCCTTTGGAGGGTTGTTGTATTCCCATTTTCCAGACAGACTGAGGCCCCAGGAGGTGTGAGTGACTCTCTGGGCTCCCTCAGGTGGTGAGGTTGGAGAGTGGCCAGAGCTCTGGGTCCTTACTGTGCGGGTCAGGAGGTAGGCTAGGGGGATGGGCGTTGCCCTGCAGGGTCCCTTCATGGGACGACCAACCTGCCTGTCAGCTCCTCTGCTGAGCCGGCCTCCCCTGCAGGCAGGCCTCCATGCTCCTCTGCCCCTGCATCCTGCCTGCAGAGCCCCATGGGAGAAGGGAGCTGCTGAGTCCAGGGCCCCTGCCTGCAGGGAAGCCGCTTGCAGCCCACACCCTGGAGGACTTCAGCGTCCGCACGCTGTATGACAAGCTGGAGGACCAGAGCCTGCATGTGGCAGCCCAGCTGAGCAGGCACAGGAGCGACGCACTGGCCTTCTACAGGGGCGCCAGCCTGCAACTGCGGGGGCTCCAGGTTAGCCCTAGCCCCTGATAACCAGGACCACTGCCTCTCCCACGTCTCCCCCCACACCCACCCACCCACTTCAGGAACAGCCACCCACCCTTCTGTGAATCGCCTGAGCTGAGATGAAGGGCCACACCCAACCTGAGAGGGTGACCCAGCCCTGGTTCCTCCAGGACCTCCTGCAAGGCCTCAGTGCAACAGAGCGGCCAGGGCTGGGCAGGGCTGGAGACCCAAAGACAGGAGGCAGGGCTGCTGCCAGGACATGCACTGGACAGAGCGCAGACTCATGGAGCAGCCGCAACACAGCTTCTCCTGGGGAGCCCAAGCAGCGTCCGCCAGGTGCGAGGCCAGTACCCAGGGGTGGGGCAGCAGGTGAAAAGCTGTGATATCAAGGCCCAACAGTATTTCACGTGGTTCATCCCACTCGGTGCCAAAACCAGAGAGCATCCAACCTGATCAAAGAAGATGGTCCTGGGCACAGGGCCAGGGAGAGACACTCCCAGGATGGGAGGGCACTAGCATGCACAGGGGTCTGACAGAGAAGTGGATACAGTGCCACTCCCTGCGGCCACAAAGGCCCTGGAGCCTAGCTTCCAGCACTGTCCTCACAGTCCTGCCCTGTGTGATGACTGTACTCACATCACCTCCACTTACCCGTTCAGTTGTTACAGGAAACCTATGAGTGGTATTACCACATCCCCATTGTATGGATAAGGAATTTGAGGCCTAAAGAGGCTAAAGGACCCTCCCAGCATCCACAGAGAGTGCAAGCTGGCCCAGAAGCCCACTCCCTGCTGCACAGGACTTATATGCCTCCACCTGCAGCTGACAGCATGCAGGAATGTGCCTTGTTAGACCCCACCAGTAACCACCAGACTTGGGCTCCAAGCCCAGCCACAGCCCCCACGGAGCTCCCTGGCCCTTTGGGAGAGGCAGGTAGTTCCTCAGTGAAGTCCACTCCCTGGAAAGTAGTGTGGGGGCTGAGGTCCAGACAGCTGTGTCACTTTTTCCACAATCAGAGTCCTCCAGGTCCCAGCCCAGGGCAGAGGTAGATTCAGAAGGCATGGCAGAGATGCCAGAAACCCTCCCTGGCAGATGCATGTGTGTGTGAGTGTGTAAGTGTGTATCAGTGTATGTGGGAGTCGTGAGTGTGGGGGCTGAGTGTATGTGTAAATGTATGTGAGTGTGTCAAGTGTGTGTGTGAACGTGTGGGGCAGGGTGTGTTTGTAAGTATGTGAGTGTGTGTGAATGTGTGTGGGGTGTGGGTGGGTGTGCATGTGTGTGAGTGTGTGTGTGAATGTGTATCAGTGTGGGGGGGTGAGTGGGTGTGACTGTGTGTAAATGTGTGTGTGTAAGTGTGAGTGTGCAAGTGTGTGGCCTGGAGGACCCTAGGGACTAAGCAATGACATCCAGAGCTTTCCTTGACCTTCCCTGCAAATCATCTCTTCTTAAACTCCTCGTCTGTACCTTCTGGGCTTGGACATCCAGCTGAGTGATCACAAGGAAAAGGAACACTTCCTCTGAACTTTGCCTGAGACCAGTCATTGCCCTCTGTCCTGGGCGCTGATGGGAGCTGGGTTAGAAGGCGGGTTCTATTGCAAGCTGAAAGCTGGGGTTCCATTTTTCCTTTGTGTTGGCCAAATTGTCAAAAATAATATGTGACAAAGCATTAGCAAATCAAAAAGACAAAAAACCAAAATCTTCCTCTAACCCAGGAGATTTACTGTGTGACTGGGAGGTGTGCAGCCACAGCGCATGCCTGGCGACCTGGGGGCCCACACTACAGCAGGATTCTGAGTTGGACAGAGGCGTGAATACCAGAGGGGCAGATCTCTGAGTTTAGAAGCAGTTAGGAATGAGATGTACAGAAAGGGGGACACCATCTGGACTCAAGGCAGCAGGATGCTTCCTACAGGCTCTGCCCCTGGGTGTCCAGCCGGTGCAGTGACTGCCTAGAGGAAAGGTGGGGTACACACACCAACTCCATGAGCAGGGAGGGGTGAGATGTCTGGCAGGGCAGCTGTGATGGATGAGGGGATGTCTGAGGGGTTCTCTGTGTTCTTCCCCCCAGGCTGCACCCACTGTGTGTCCCCCCCAGGCTGTCATGTGGAGCTGGACCAAGCCATCACAGCCCTGGCAACTGCACTTTCTCAGGCATGTGGGCCACCAACTGGGGCCCTGAGAAAGGTGAACACCCAGGGCAACCACAGCCTGACTGTTCAGACTCATTAGGCACACGGGCACACACTCCCCACACTCACACCCATACACTCATGTGTATGTGTGCATCACACACACCATGCACACTCACATGCATGTGTGCACAGCACACAGCCACACACACACACCCATACACTCATGTGTGCACATGCATCACACACGTGCACACACAGTCACATGCATGTTCACACAGTACACATTTGCACTCACCACACTCTCACACCCATACACTCATGTGTGCACATGCATCACACACAGGCTCACACGCACCTGGGCCTCACGGTCTGCAAGCGCCCCGCCCTTGGTCAGAACCCAAGGTACGTGGCCTGTGCTCTAGGTGACCCTGCTCCATCGCTTCTGAGCCTCCTCCAAGAAGCATGTTGGAGATAATGCCTCCCCATCTGCTAGCTGGCCTGGCCTCTCACAGGACACTCAAGAGGGGCCCGGCCCCCAGTTCCTGCTGAGGGCAGCGCGTCTGAGGGACTGAGTACTTGGAGGGCCTCTGGGTCCTCAGTGTGGCACCCCTGTGCAGCAGGGCAGAGTCCGTGGTGGCCCATGTGCCCCAGGGGGCCTGGGGGCAAAGACAAGGGAGGCCACCACTCTCATCAGGTCTTAACTGACTCTGGGCAGCTGCTTGGGGCCCCTAGGAGCACCTGGCAGTCAGCAGCCAGGCTCCCCAGAGACATGGCATCCCATACTCAGGTCGGCACACCTGTCCATGTCAAGTTAGCAGTGACGTCCTGGTCCCTCGCTGTTCTTTTCCGGGCCCAGAAATAGAGGAAAGTTACAGGACTGTCTGTCTTTTCCAAGGCCTCTGGTTGGGTTGGTGGACAGACTGTCTCCGCCTGTCAAAAAGATGCTCAGCTGGTGAATGATGTGCTCCCCGAGCCCCAGCCTCTGCCCTCCCCTGAGGAGCACCGAAGTCCAAGGTGGGCAGGCGTGGACACCCTAAGCCCCCTGGCTTAGGGTTCTGAGGTTCTTATTTTTCACCACCTGATTTAGAGCCTCAAACCATTCTGATCCAGCTACAAGTCTTTGGGGCTCCCTGCCCCCGGTTAGTCCCCATTGTCATGGCCACCCAGGTTTGCCAAGGGTTTGCCAGTTTGAGGACTTCATCAGAACTCATGTCACTCACCGGGGTTGTCCCCACCCATGGGAAAGAGGCCACGTTCACTCCAGGTGACCCCAGACTTCATATTCCTGCTCCTCCTTCTGATTCTCCTTCCTCTAACTCCCATCTCTCTTCAGGTGGAGACCCACAGTCTCCTTTGTTCCTCTGAGTTGAGAGGAAGTGGTAAAATCATTGACTGTACTTACTGGTACTGAGATAAGCACTTTGTCTGTTATCTGATCCTCACAACAACCCTGTGAAGTGGCACTATCCTTTAGTTTAAAGGTGAGGTAGCTGGGGCTCAGAAAGGTTATGTTACAGGAGGACCTGGAATGGGCATCTGATTCTCAGACTTGCTGACTCTGAATGCTCACCCCTCTAATCCCTGCACCAAAGCCACCACAGCCCATCCTCCCAGAGACATCTCTCCTCTTGGCTTCCTGACTGAAAGTCCTGGAGAGCTTATACAGATGATTGAAGTCTCCTGAAGGAAAGAGAAGAGCCCAGACTCTCCTGCTCACATCGCCAGGCTGGGGCCCCTGGAGGTCCAGGTTGCCAGAAAGAGAATCACAAAAAGGAAATGCAGGTCAGGAGTCCAGAGACCTGAATCCCTGACTGGACTCTGCCCTGGACACTGGACACTGGACACTGGGGATCATGAGAAAATACCTCCCAGCAGCTCTATGAGGATCACCCAAGAGAATGTTTCAGTTCAGTTCAGTTCAGGTGCTCAGTCATGTGCAACTCTTTGCAACCCCATGGACTGCAGCAGGCTTCCCTGTCCATCACCAGCTCCCAGAGTTTGCTCAAACTCATGTCCATTGAGTCGGTGATGCCATCCAATCATCTCATTCTCTGTCGACCCCTTCTCCTCCTGCCTTCAATCTTTCCCAGCATCAGGGTCTTTTCCAAATGAGTCAGTTCTTCCCATCAGGTGGCCAAAGTATTGGAGCTTCAGCTTCAGCATCAGTCCTTCCAATGAATATTCAGGACTAATTTCCTTTAGGATGGACTGGTTTGATCTCCTTGCAGTCCAAGGGACTCTCAAGAGTCTTCACCAACACCACAGTTCAAAAGCATCAATTCTTCAGCATTCAGCTTTTTTTATAGTCCAACTCTCATATCCATACTTGACTACTGGAAAAACCATAGCTTTGACTAGATGGACCTTTGTTGGCAAAGTAATGTCTCTGCTTTTTAATATGCTATCTAAGTTGGTCATAGCTTTTCTTCCAAGGAGCAAGCGTCTTTTAATTTCATGGCTGCAGTCAGCATCTGCAGTGATTTTGGAACCCAAGAAAATAAAATCTGTCACTGTTTCCATTATTTCCCCATCTATTTGCCATGAAGTGATGGGACCGGATGCCATGATCTTAGTTTTTTGAATGTTGAGTTTTAAGCCAACTTTTTCACTCTCCTCTTTCACTTTCATCAAGAGGCTCTTTATTTCCTCTTTGCTTTCTGCCATAAGGGTGGTGTCATCTGCATATCTCAGGTTACTGATATTTCTCCCAGCAATCTTGATTCCAGCTTGTGCTTCATCAAACTGGCATTTCGTATGATGTACTCTGCATAGAATTTAAATATGCAGGGTGACAATATACAGTGTTGAGGTACTCCTTTCCCAATTTGGAACCAGTTTGTTGTTCCATGTCAGGAGAATGTTTACTGCTGACTTTGATGCAGGGCTGAAGGAGTCTAGAGGAACAAGTGATTATAATGAAAGACTTCTAGAAGTTTAAAGACATTTGTAAGGATCAGGAAAGATAAGATAGCTTTAAATAAGGGTGGTCCTAGTAGCAGGTGTTGGGGAAGGGTCTTCCTGGAGGACAGCAGCATTGACCGAGACCTGAGACGATAGTGAGAGCACTCAGGTCTGGCTTGAGACCCGAGGCCCATCCCCAAGGCCCAAAAGCTCCCTGGACACCATCCAGCCATCTTGCCTCAAGATGTGAAAACTGAGATCTGGAATTAAGTGGCCCGAGGGGACTCTAAAGAAGACATCCATGTACGGACCAGGCTTGTAGCAGGAAACGGATGGGCAATTTGAGAACAGCATAATAAAGGAGACGTATGAGGGTGTGCAGGTCCAGACACCTACATGGACTAGCACAGGCCTCCTCCTGGCCTAGCAGGGCAACAGCAGACAGCAGTCCCTGGACCCAGGTGAGCACATAGCCAGACAGGGCACAGCCAGCTGATGCAGAAGAGGGAAAATCTTTTTCTTCTACCCATCTCAGGTTCTCACACAAGCAACAAGAGAAAACAGAAGCTCATTCACGTGTCCATGGCCCATGTGTGGGGCCCTCAGTGCAGAATAACTTGAAGGGAAGGTTGGAACTGTGGTAACTCTAAGAACACATTTTAGAGAAGTGACAAGACAACTGTAAAGGACTTTGGGTTTCTAGGGCCACAGATCTTGGGATGGTAGATACAGGGGAGTGTCATGGTGGGGGGCCTGGTGTCTATGTAAATTCCTCTGGAGGTATCTCTGGGCTGGTGAGGGTCTAGTGTGCCTCCAGTGATTACCCTCTGAGCCTCCTGGTAGAGAGGGGAAGGGACCCCTTCAAAAAGTAAGTCCTGTTTTTAGGCAGATATTGGAAGGCAGAGAGATTTTCTTATCTCAGTGTGCCTCCTTGACATGTGCCGGCCGTGAATTGTGCTCCTGGCACTGAGAAGTCACCACCCGTGGGCAGAGAAGCCTGCCTGGGTCCTGTCATCCAGCTTCAGGGGACCTATGTATGTGTCCTTCATGTTTAAGTCTCATATCTCGTCTTTCCCTAATCTCAGACTCCCTGGGGAGATGTTAAACACGGCCAAGGGGGTGGACCACCAGCAGTAGAGGCTTGAGAGGGTGCCTCTCACCCCTCTTTTTCTCAGCCCCCAGAGGCAGCCGAGAACTGGATGGCGCCCCCAGGATGACATCAAAGGAGGAGGCCCTGTGAGCCCTGCCCCTGCGCACAGGCAGGGAGCCCTTCCTGAGCTGCAGGTAGGGGCCGGGCAGTGTGGGGAGGGGCACAGCCCAGCAACGTGGGATGATGTAGGGAAACTGCCCACCCTCCAGCCTGCTTGTCACCTACACACCATGTATGACTCTGAGACACAGGAAATTAGAATTGGAGAATACTGGTCAAGAAAAGCATTCTTTTAATCAACAAGTATTCATTGATTTCTACAATGTTTACAAGGGCATGAGGTGAAGGTTAAAACAATTTTCAAAACAATGGGGGAAAAAAATCCCAAAGGTAAGATATGATCACATAATAATATAAAACCTCTAGGTCAAAACGTTACCATTAGTAGACACTTTCACTGTTTTAGAAAAAATGTGCAAATGGCCTTAGAGAAAGGAAACACAAACAAGTAAATTGTATTAGAATGTTCAAAGAATCAGAAAAAAAAAAATGAAACTAAATACCCTTTTTTATCTACCTAAAATATCTGACCAAGTTCAGCTCAGTTCAGTCGTTCAGTCATGTCTGACTCTTTGAGACCCCATGGACTGCAACACGACAGGCCTCCCTGTCCATCACCAACTCCCGGAGTTTACTCAAACTCATGTCCATCGAGTCGGTGATACCAATCTGACTAAAGTAATTGTGAGGAATAAAGAAATAAACACTCTCATATTCCACTGGTTGAAGAGTACAAAATTTAAACCTTTCAAGAAAGCATTGGGCAAAACTCAGCTACACAATCATCTCTGCCTATAAGAGTGTCTGAGATAAGCAATTTTTAATCAGAAAACACTCACTCTCCCAAAAAATTAATAAGAAAATCTCTGCCATTGTAGCCACAATTAGTACACAAGGCCCTTCACTGCCTGCTGTCCCCAGCCACCACTCCTATGTCTCCAGCTTCATCTCTGTCCACTTTTCCAAACAAATTATTAATGCATGTAACCACCAAACTGAACTTTGACTACTTCCCACACCAAGCTGAACATCTCCTTGGGTAACATTTGTCACTGATAATTCCTTGTTCTATGTTTGCCTTTCCTTATAGACTATAAACCTCATGGGAGTTCACTAATGGAGTTCCATAATCAACCGTTGGCTTGACATATAATGGGTGCTCAATAAATCTTTATCTATGAATGGATGGACGTACAAATGGATGGATGAATGGATCCATGTATGAATCCACTGATGGATAGATGCATGGATGGATGCATAGACGGATGGGTGGATGGAAAGATGCGTGGATGGAACTGGGTGAACTGAGAGATAGATGAAAGTTCCTTGTGCTCTCTCATATCTCTGTGTTTCCACACATGCTGTTGCCTTTGCCTAGCATGCCCTACTTCAGCTGTCCACCCAGTTAATTCCTTTTTGTTGACATTCAGTTGCAATGTCTCCCGTCTTCTAGAGAGCTCTCCCTGATCACAACTGCCTATGTTAGGCCTCCTGCTTTTTGCTCCTGTAGGCCCTGCACATCCCTCCACACAGTTCTCACTACACCAGACTGTAGGCCTGCGTTCCCTTTTCCTTAGGTACTGAGCTCTTCAAGAGCAGATGTATCTCAACTCCACACGTCCAGCATTGATGCCCCCACCTGTCATGGAGCAGCTCAATGGGTTTTTAGTGAAATTAGAATAAAAGGGACAGTAATGAGGACCGTGTGTCCCTTGTTTCTAGAGGAAGATACAGCAGGTGGAAGACAATTTGGATGAGCTGAATGAGGAGTTCTTCCAGCTCACTGCTCAAGCCTTAGCGCTCCAGAAAGAAGAGGACAGAACAAGCCAACTGCCACCTAGCAAAGGCAGTCCGTGTGTGGTAAGCCCATGAGACCACCACCTCAGTTCCTGAGGTGTCCACGGACAGTTGGGTCTCCTGATGTGGGGCCCACAGGGTCACAGTGTCTTCCATAGAAAGGAGTTCAGAACAAAACAACCAGCTTGGGCCAGAAGGCCCACCAGTTTTGCCTGTTGTGTTTGTCAGATAGAGGGCTCACCCTGGGGGAGAGCTACATGTATAGGCAGAGGGGCATGTCGGCTACCTTTCATTTTCAGGTCTCTAAGTAAATTGATGGCCTGGAAAGACTGGGGAAGGGCATGAAAGGGTACCATGGAAATATTAATAGCTTTTCCAGCTGTGGCCTAAACAAAGAGTTTTCTGTGAGATGCACTCCCATCCCGTCCCTGGAGGTGTAGACCTGGGAAAGCTGGAGAGGCACAGGCATGAGACACAGTGACAACTCAGCTGTGTCTGCACTGACCTCATCACTAAAGCAACACCAGCTTGCAGGCCTCAAGTGGACAACTGGATTCCTGATGCTGTGTTAGAATACTGTTTCTCCTGACCTGAGGTTTTGGTGTTCCTTTGACTTTTGCACCCAAGCCCAGTGCCTCCTCCATGTCCCACTAGTTCCCGTCTTGCTGAGTTGCTGAAGACAGGCAATGCTATGGGTTGCAGGGTGTGCAAGACTATGCACCCCTGTCACTAGTCTTCAATGCCCAGAAACACTGCTCACCAAGGCCTCCCTCTTCACAACCAAGGAGGTCTCACCTGCCAGCGACCCTAGGAGCCAAGATGCTCCCTGAGTACAGACCTCCTACCTGAGTCTGGATGTTGGGGGGTCTGAAAAATGGTTCTTCTCAGTCAAGTTGTCCTCTCAAGACCAAAGCACAAGAAAGGACATCTATGCTCACAAACAAGCAAGGGAAATTTTATCTTGTGTGCACACAAGGCACCGTGTGCCATGTGACAGCCACAAAACACACAGACCCTTCCAGCGGCTCCAGAGAAGCCCAAATGCAGACGGCACTCTGAGTCCCCACACAGTGTGTCTGTCACTCCTTCCCTGAGCACAGCCAGACCCATCCCAAGAGACCAAGTAAGCTGGAGGGCTGGTTCCTGGGGGCAGCCACAGGATGAGGTGCAGGCACCCAGCACCACTGCAATGAGGGGCTCAGGTGACAGCGTTTATGAGAATAAAGGAACTGGAGATTTTCATGCTTAAAGAGACATTGTGTTAATATCCCCGGTATTAAAGAAGGGACAAACAGGATGAGCTGAGGGGCTATGAAAAGATTTAATTGTTTAATAATTGTTCCAAATTATTAAACATGATGATTATGTAATGAAATAATTAGTTGCTGTTGTGCATGAATGAGCATGAGGCCAGTCCCTGGACGTAGTCTGTTGGCGTCTTCCCCAGGGTTCAGCTGGGTATTGCCCAGAGTCTGTCAGAAAGACCAGGGTCACAGGGGGTCACAGGGTAGGCTCAGGGCTTGCAGAGTCCCATCTCCTCCTCCATTCGTGTCCTTTACAGGTGGTTCCCAGGATCTGCCCCTCTGAGCAGCATGAAGACAGACCCCACCAGGGAAAGGCAGGTGTCCCCAGCGGAAAGAACCTGGGACCCTGGGCCCTGCAGAGCAGCCAGGCCCTGGCACTGGAGGCCAGGAGAGCCTGGGTGGCCCGCAGGGCAGAAGAGCTGGAGTGGGAACTATCCTTGCTCGTCCAGGTGGCGGCTGGCAGCCGGCTGAGCCTGGGGAGGCGCTGAGTCAGAGGAGGCCGGGCTCCTTCTCCAGGGGCTTGGCCAGGCTCCTCTGCTGTCTGCTGGCAGGAAGGGGGCGTATGTGCTCAGCTTTGGGACCTGCTCCTTCAAAGCCCAGCAGGCAGCCTGTGTTGGTTTCTGCCTGTGATCCTTGGGGTGAAGGAAAATAAAGTCACACAGGTGAGATATCGGTGTGCATTCTCATCACTGAGCCTGCCCCTCAAATCTCTGTGGTCCAGGTCAAATGCCTCCAAAAGCCTCATCTGGAGCCCTGGCTTCAGGGGAGGAGAACACAGGTGCAGCTCCTGCACAGAGCCTCCCTCGCTGCTGTGTCCTTGCCGAGAGCCCCAGGGACTGATGGTGTTCCCTTCCTGGCGCCAGCCAGGGGAGCAGTCACACCTGCCCTGAGGGCCTCTAGCACCAGAGGAGACTCAGCCATGCCCTCAGGGTTAACAGAAGAGTGTCTGACAGAGCAGCAGATAAGGAGACAGCTGCTAGAAACTCGTCCATTTGTGACATGCCCTTACTGATTAAGCCTGCTTTCACTGTTCCCCCTCTTTCTCCAGTTGTACATCCTCCAAGCCAAGGTAATGTATCACCAGGCTGCTTAACCACCCCTGGGGAGGAGGCTACTGACATGGGGTCACTACAGTAATGGGGGCCCAAGTTGTTTTCAGAAACTTGGAGTAGGCTCTGGGCAGTGCTGACTGGCTAAGACTAGCTAGGACCAGCCAGTCTAAACCTGGGCGCGTGCAGGATACAGATCACCTCACCTCTCCTCTCCCTCCAAGCTTCTGCCCTTCAGCTGAGACCTGCCAGCTACTTTACCTGATATCTCAGATCCCTCATCTTCTGAGAGGCAG
The DNA here is from genome assembly GCF_032452875.1 of Bos javanicus. NCBI lineage: Eukaryota > Metazoa > Chordata > Mammalia > Artiodactyla > Bovidae > Bos > Bos javanicus. The sequence continues at coordinate 36,723,457 of NC_083879.1, read as the reverse complement.
ATCTGAAATGTGGTCTTCCTTCTCCTTGCTTGGCTGCCCCATGAAGCCTTTCTCTGCTACAAACAAACTGGTTTGGTTGCAAACCTCTCTTCACCCCCTAAGACTACTCCAGAGGCCACTCACTCCACCAGGCTCCTTCCCACCCTTTCTCGACCTCTCCCTCCTTTAATTCTCTGCCCTTCATCTGATTCCTTCTTTAGTTACCCAGTCATGTCCTGGCCTCTCTTCTAGGTTGTAGCTTCCTTAGAGGCAAAGTCTCTCTCTCTCTCTCTCTCTCTCTCACACACACACACACCACTCAGCACACTGCTTCTCACATACAAGACATCAGGTGACCCACACATGCTTCATGCATGTAACTGACCTTATGGATACAGACTAATCCCGAGATCACATGGTCACATCAAGGCCACACCACAACTGGAAGCCATGCAGAATCACTAGTGCCAGCTTCAGGGACAGACAGGGAGATGCTCAGAGGGGCGGGACATGGACCTCCAGGGTTGGACCCCTGGGACAACTCTTGGGAGGGCTGGAACTTGACCCAAGCCTTCAAAGGTAGGAAATGTGGATGCTTGAAAAGAAGCAGGGGGAAGAGAGAGCGTTTCAGGCCTAGTAGCCTCAGGGATTGATGTAGGGGACCCCAGGTGACCTAGAAATCCCATTTCCACCACCCTCAAACACCCAAACACAGCCCAGACATGTGCGTGTGTGTGTGTGTGTGTGTGTGTGTGTGTGTGTGTGTTAGAGTGGACCCAGGCCTGCAGGTGAGGTGTGAGGAAGAATGGCTGGGGGTGGGGGGGGTGGGGAGTTGCTCCCACCTGTGGGTCTGAAAGATCAACTGGAGAAGGAGCCATGTCCACCCAGACCTGAGTCCACAGCCACCTCTTGTGGGTCCTAAATCAACCATCGGGGCAGTCAGACACTTAGCAAAGTGGACTCCAGCTTCCATTCAAAGAGGGAGTCCCAAGGAGGAGCAGTCTCCATTCATAGAAGGGAACCCCAGAAGGGGAACAGCCTCCATTCACAGAAGAGACCCTAGGGGGATCAGGTGGCCCAGGTCTTCAGGATGCTGGGCCTGGACTTGACATGGGCCAATGACACTGAGAGGCCCAGGTACAAAGGTCCCCACAGGGTGGCATGGGAAGGTTGGGGTCCCCAGGGCTGTCCTTGTTTGTCTGGAGGACAGTGACCCCTTGAGTCTCAGAGCAGAGGGGTAAGCACATCGCAGGAGAATTGCCAGGAATTGTTGGAAGGCAGCTTCTGAGTGTGGGGGCCGGAGCGTCTGTGTTTCTAACAAGCTCCAGCTGAGACACTCAGGCTGCTCATCTGTGGCCCCCACTTGGAGTCAAGGCTATAGCAGAATGTGGCCTCCAGCATTGGGAGGGCCGGGGGTCATGGATTTCATTTGCCCCTAAGTTTGAGCAGCTACTCGACACCGAAAGTCCAGAACAGGCCGTGCCTGTGAGCCTGGGGCTCAGGTAGCACAAGCCCCCACAAGCCCCCGTCTCTAAGCCCGTGCAGCCCATGAAGCACCCAGGAGGTTGTCCCCGCCCCTCAGTAAGAGCTCTCTGGAGGGTGAAGGCTGGGCCAAGAGCTCTCAGGGCGCTGCCTCACGAGACCACACAATGGGGGACACCAGTTCCGTTCAACACACAAGAAAGGACAGCTGCGGCCACTGCCAAGTGGGAAGATTCATGTTCAGACCAGGTCTATCCAACAACAGAGCCCAGGCTCTTAACCACTGCATTATAGCGACTCTACTGAGGGTTTCACAGCTGCTGGAGCCCACACGCAAGGGCAATGGGCAGCCCGCTATCACCCACAGGCCTGGACCACAGGGCCCCAAAGCTGCACCTCAGAAACCTCGAGAACATTCTGTGCTGGCATCGAAGGCCCTATAGGGATTCACTTTCACTTTCTAAGTATGATTTCTCAACCATTTCTAAAATGAAAATTAAGGAAATACATTCAAAGATATAACAATCAACATACAAATCATTGGGGACCATCGAAGTTCTAACAGTTACTAGGATAGTGTGTTTTAATACAGATTGCAAGATATATCTCCTGCCCTCTCTAATTTTAAAATATTCTGAAATTGCAAAGCAAGACATTTTCAGACTTCTGTAAATTGTAATAGTGGATCTGCAGGAATCTGGACTTGTCTCAATAATGTGCCACCAGCTGACAAGTGAGATGCTGGCAGGGGCCTGTGTCCACCCTCCTGCTCAAAATGTTCATGTCCATCAGAAGAGCCTCTTCGATCTCACTGAACACTTCATGCTGCTGCTGCTGCTGCTGCTGCTGCTAAGTCGCTTCAGTCGTGTCCGACTCTGTGCGACCCCATAGATGGCAGCTCACCAGGCTCCCCCGTCCCTGGGATTCTCCAGGCAAAAACACTGGAGTGGGTTGCCATCTCCTTCTCCAATGAACACTTCATAAGTTACATAAATTTGAACCCATAAAATAATGCACACTCCTAGCAGACGGTCATAGGATCCTGCTGGCAGAAAGCCTTCCCTCCTCTGTGTGCCTGAGTCCTGTCCCAGCCTGACACTCCGCACAGCCACCCACCTTCCTCTCAGGGTGAAGCCCTGGGCCGTGGCCGCTTTGGCCAAGAGGGCCTGTCATTTCCCCAGCATGGGCAGTGTCTCTGGGGAAAACACCAGAGCACTTCCGTGTTGGAGCTGCTCCTGGCCCGGGTCCTACACAGAAGAGGGACAGTCCCCAGAGCTCACCCGCCTTGAGTCGCTGCCCTGCCCCACCTGCTGCATTCCTTCTCTCTGTGCTGTTGACAGCCCAGCCTCTCAGCTTGCTCTGCTCCAACATCAGGAAACTCCGAGGACCGATGTCCTCCTGCCACCTCCCGTCACCAGCATTCTCACCAGCGCTCAGCTGCACCCTGAGGGTGAGGACCTGCCACCTCTGCTCCTACCTGGGGGTGAGGAGGGGACCAAACTGACACTCCCTGAGGGGTCTGAGGACAGTGGGTCCCTGTTCTGGGTGAGGTGCCCTCGTCTATAAAAGGATAATAGTGCGAAAACCACTTAGGCACGTCAGGAATAAAATGAGACATGACAAGTCACTTTCTTAGTGCCCTGACCTGAGTGGGGTAAACATTCTGTAAGAACCAACCTCTCCCTTCCTTGTTCTGTCAAATGAGCTAAATAACAATACCAAACTCGGTATTGTTTTCAGGGTTAAGTGAGTAAACGTACATAAAATTTTTAAAAGAGCTTTGATACATAGCAAGCACTTCCATGAGTGTTCCCTATGGAAATACTATTTTATTTTTGCTGTTATGTGTTTCTGGCCCTGCACCCACTCCTTGTTGCCCACAGATCAGCCCACAGGGGCAGAGAGTTCTCAGGGAGCCAATGTCAGGTCCTAGGGCCTCAGGGGCTGTGATCTGAGGCCACCCGCCTGAAAGCAGAGCAGTGAGGGCACCATCGTGACCCCTGCCCCTGCCCCCAGGCACCCACAGAGGTGCCTCCAAACAAGCTCATGTTGGTTAATCAAATACATCCCATAATGGTCCTAATAAAACTGTATGTCAATCTGAAAGAAAAATGTTAGCATTTAGAATCTTACAGTTACAGAAAAAAAATAATTTCAGTTTGAATATATACAAACTATATATATGTGTGTGTGTGTGTATCCTCCTCAAAGAAATACGACAGAATAATTGATATGCTTCAGCTATTTAAACTAAAAATGAAAAAGTTTACACGTCAAGCGGTGTGTGAGATCTGGTACATAGTTGTACAGAATTCTGCTAGGGCATACTGAGGACAAATTCTAGAAAACCTCCCTCTGAGGGAAGGGTGCAGTGTGCATTCCTTCCTGGAGTCTACCTCCCACTCACTGCAGGGCCTCGGACCAAGAGTGAACCAAACTAGACAGGCAGCACTGTGAGCAGAAGCCCAGGCCCAGACAAAGGGAACAGCGATCCCATTTCCCCAAAGGAAGCCCTGCAAGTGTTTACATCAAGTGTTTTAGACTGGGGCCATCTACAGAGGGAACATACAGTATTCTTCACATCACACTTGGGTTTTCTCAGTATTTCAGTCATCCTGACTTCCATCAACAAACTGAGAAAAACCCCTCTGGCCTTTTATTTGTGTGTAGACAGATTTTCACCAGTCTGGAAACAGCTACTTCTCCACTTATGCAGGGAAGTAATAGGAATGATGTTTTTGATTGCCTGAGCTCTGTTCCCTCTTGGATTTGCCTGAGCTCTGGGCAGGTGGACACAAGTGTGCCAAAGGCCAGTACAGCTGTCACCCCACAAGAGGGAGACAGGCTTTCTCCTGAGTGGGCCAGTTATTTCAGCATAACATCTGGTTTGCTTGGCCGACACCTCAGAGCCCAGGCACCCAGTGAAGTCCCCAGCCCTAATGGCATCGGACTGGACTCCTCCTGGCTGCCCTTCCCTGTGCTGTTCGCTCTTATTCATACCAGCCCATCCTGCTTCCCACAGGTCAGCTGAATCCAACTACAGAAGGAGACCAGCATGGAGCCAACTCCATTCTTTCGATGCTGGAAACGAAAGACAAGCTTGGGCAAAAGCATTTGTTTAGTTGGTGATAAGATACATTAGCATAATTTAGAATAAATACCACATGCAGACCTGTTAACAGCCATAAATATGCACAAGTGCTATCAATCCCTCTATCTATGTGTGGTTTTCTGCTTTAATACTTTTTACCTAATGTGTTTAACTTTAAAACTGTATTGAACTTTTATTGTACCATACTCTATCTAAACTTCTTAGAAAGTGAAAGTGTTAGTCGCTCAATCATGTCCAGCTCTTTGTGACCCCATGGACTATAGCTCACCAGGCTCCTCTGTTCATGGGATTCTCCAGGCAATACTGGAGTGGGTTGCCATTTCCTCCTCTAGGGGATAATAAAATAACTGAAAAAAAAAAATCTAATCTTTGTAAAGATATTAATCATAGCATTATCCAAAAGTAGAAAACTAGAAAAACCAGAGATAGAGTAATAGAGAATGCCTGAACAAACTATGGTACATTGCTCCAACACCACATAAGTAAAAATGTCAAAGTGAACACTATCATTCCCTTGTTCAGACATAGGAAAAGAGTGTTTAGGCAAAATAGTATAACTGTAGCCCACCAGGCTCTCTGTTCATGGGATTCTCCAGGCAATACTGGAGTGGGTTGCCATTTCCTCCTGCAGGAGATCTTCCCAACCCAGGGAGTGAACCTGAGTCTGTTGCATTGTGGGCAGACTCTTTACCATCTGGGCCACTAGGGAAGCCTTAGTATAAACTTATTCACACAAAATTAAATTTCATAATTTCAAAGAGCTCACCAGTCACACGTTGTGTATCTCTTCGGTAGCCGTGCATAGATACTAAATATTATGATCAAGATCTTCTTGGTGGCTCAGACGGTAAAGCGTCTGCCTGCAATGTGGGAGACCCAGGTTGGATTCCTGGGTCGGGAAGATCCCCTGGAGAAGGAAATGGCAATCTACTCCAGCACTCTTGCCTGGAAAATCCCATGGACAGAGGAGCCTAATAGGCTACAGTCCATGGGGTCGCAAAGAGTCAGACACGACCGAGCGACTTCACTTTCACTATGTGATCAAACAGTTTGAGTGGATTTTGAGTGTAGCTATATTATCAGCTTGCCTCATTATGTCTGATCCTTGAACCTAGATAGTCCCCAATCCTGAGACAGACTATAGCTGAGATGATGCTCCAAAGAGACCACAGAACACTCCCCCACCCCCACTCCACCATCAGCCCTCTCCCCTCCCTGAGGTACCACCATACTGGTCGTCTGACATTCAGCTTGAGCTTGGTCTTGCCTGAGTTTAGGTATGTATCTTCTCAACCTAGCTGTTTGATGAAAAGAAGATAAATTTGATTAAGCATCTATGATGTGCAAGATAGTGTTTCATACTCACAAAACCCTACAAGGAAGTCATTCTTATCCCCATTTCTGAAGATGCACACTGGGGAGTTCCCTGGGAGTCCAGTGGTTAGGACTCAGCGCTTTCACTGCCATGGCCCAAGTTTAATCCCTAGATGGAGAACTAAGATCCCACATTCCATGGGGTGCAGCTGAAAAAATAAAAAATGAAGATGAAAACACTGAGGTAGTTTAGTAACTTGCCACAGGCCCCAGAGGCAGCAAAAGACTGGGTGGAAAACTGTCAGTCAGGGTTTTCTGAATCTGCACCAACATCATACCAGCCCACAAAGCTCTGAAAAGAACAGTGCTGGTGTGAAGATGACGACAGGAAGGATCCGCAGTTGTGCTTGGGGTCTCAGGCATCCTTAGCTGCAGGAGCAATGGGAGACATCCCCCAAGTTGTGAGTTGCTGACTATAGCACTAGTCACCAGGAGGAAGAAGGCAAAGTACTGGCTGGTCTGGCTTCATGATTCCCTGAATAGGGGACAGAGATGCTTGACCAGGCTCCTAGCACTGTCTCTTCCTGTTCTTTCATGCCAATCACTCTCAATCTAGGGGGCCAGGGCATCTCAGCCAGAGACTGGCAGCAACTCCATGGAAGGCTGACTCTCACTTCATCCTCAGTACAGTTCAGTTCAGTTCAGTCACTCAATCGTGTCCAACTCTTTGTGACCCCATGAATCGCAGCACCTCAGGCCTCCCTGTTCCTCACCATCTCCCAGAGTTCACTCAAACTCACGTCCATCAAGTCGATGATACCATCCAGCCATCTCATCCTCTGTCTTCCCCTTCTCCTCCTGCCCCCAATCCCTCCCAGCATCAGAGTCTTTTCCAATGAGTCAACTCTTCCCATGAGGTGGCCAAAGTACTGGAGTTACAGCTTTAGCATCATTCCTTCCAAAGAACACCCAGGACTGATCTCCTTTAGAATGGACTGGTTGGATCTCCTTGCAGTCCAAGGGACTCTCAAGAGTCTTCTCCAACACCACAGTTCAAAAGCATCAATTCTTCGGTGCTCAGCTTTCTTCACAGTCCAACTCTCGCAACCATACATGACCACTGGAAAAACCATAGCCTTGACTAGACGAACCTTTGTTGGCAAAGTAATGTCTCTGCTTTTGAATATGCTATCTAGGTTGGTCATAACTTTTCTTCCAAGGAGTAAGTGTCTTTTAATTTCATGGCTGCAGTCACCATCTGCAGTGATTTGGGAGCCCCAAAAATAAAGTCTGACACTGTTTCCACTGTTTCCCCCTCTATTTCCCATGAAGTGATGGGACCAGATGCCATGATCTTCGTTTTCTGAATGTTGAGCTTTAAGCCAACTTTTTCACTCTCCTCTTTCACTCTCATCAAGAGACTTTTTAGTTCCTCTTCACTTTGTGCCATAAGGGTGTTGTCATCTGCATATCTGAGGTTATTGATATTTCTCCCAGCAATCTTGATTCCAGCTTGTGTTTCTTCCAGCCCAGCATTTCTCATGATGTACTGTGCATATAAGTTAAATAAGCAGGGTGACAATATACAGCCTTGATATACTCCTTTTCCTATTTGGAACCAGTCTGTTGTTCCATGTCCAGTTCTAACTGTTGCTTCCTGACCTGCATATAGGTTTCTCAAGAGGCAGGTCAGGTGGTCTGGTATTCCCATCTCTTTAAGAATTGTCAGCACAGAGAAGGCTGCAAAAGGAAGGCCATCTCTCTCCAGCCATCAAGACCAGCAAAGGCAAGATGGCTTTGCCACAGTTCAGCTGATTCTGGAGCAAAGTCTTCTTTCCTGTGGAAGGAAATAAATGTATAGCTCTGAGGGCTCAGGGACTGTTCCCACCTTACAGGCACTGGGCGAAGTATCTCCCCAGCTTCTCCATGCTCTCTGCCCCCAAAACCAGCCCCCGCCTCCAGCCCTGTTGCTGTGTGACCCAGGACAAATAACTGGCCCTCCTCGGCTTCAGTTTGCTCATCTTCAAGACATGGGCCAGAAAGTTGAATCATAAAGCAGGCTGAGCACTGAAGAATTGATGTTTTCAAATTGCGGTGCTGGAGAAGACTCTTGAGAGTCCCTGGGACTGCAAAGAGATCAAACCCGTCAATCCTAAAGGAAATCAGCCCTGAATATTCATTGGAAGGACTGATGCTGAAGCTGAAGCTTCAATACTTTGGCCGACTGATATGAAGAGTTGATTCATTGGAAAAGACCCTGCTGCTGGGAAAGATTGAAGGCAAAAGGAGAAGGGGGCAACAGAGGATGAGATGGTTGGATAGCATCACTGACTCAGTGGACAAGAGTTTGAGCAAAGTCAAGGAGATAGTGAAGGACAGAGGAGCCTAATGTGCTGCAGTCCATGGAGTCAGTCTGTGGAGTCGCAAAGAGGTGGACACAACTTAGCAAATGAATAACAACAAAGATGTAGGCAGTGAGGAATCTGCCTCACAGGCTGCGGTGAGAACTCTGCAAGATGTTCGAAGACTCTGGAACAGCTCGCAACAAACAGTGAAACCAAAGGGGCCTGTGTGGCGGCCTGTCTGTCCCCCGTTTCTTGTAGAGGAGACTCCAGCCTCTATGATCTTTCCGGAGTTCCAAAGGGTGGATTCCAACTGTTACTAATCAAGGGAGGAGAAGCTGAGAAACCACCTGAGGCAAGATTAAAGTGTCAAGATTAGGAGACATGACCACCTAAAATGAGATTAAGGCAGTGAAAACCCTGCCCACACCCTAATCTTGTCAGAGACTCCACCTTTGAGTTATTGTTATAAAACCCTCATTAAGTTCTCCCCTGTTGGGACCCATAGTTTCTAGAGGCAGAAGCCTGGCACATTTCCCCTCTGGAGGGAGGGCCTGGAGCACTCCCTGACATCATCTCAATGAAATGTGACCCGGAAATGACCCAGCTTTCACCAGGGGTTGCCAAGCATGGGTGTTTGGGGGCTCTTCCAGTGATTTCTTGTAATTGTATTCAGGTCGGGTCTCTTAAGACTTTTTATAAAAATTCAGACAGAGAAACCATGTGGGATGTGATTTTGAACCGCCAGTTGTCTTTAAAGCATTTACAGGCTGAGGGCAACATTTCTCCTTAGATCCTTCTCTATCCAGTGTTCTTCTGGGGGGAACAGGTCATCACAAACCCCAACCCTGAATTCAGCATTAAAAGTGACCATGGAGCAAAACATCCCACACAGCACAAAGGTTCCTGAGAAGTCATCAAAACAAACAATAAACTTTTTTTTTAATCCCTTTTCACCTAAAGATGCAAGGTTTCATTATCTTGGTCCCTAGATGGTCCAGATTAGTAAGTCAGAAAATCATCTTCCACTCTTTACAAGAGACTCATTCCTGCTCATTCTCTTTAAGCCAGTCTTTCCACCCAGGCTTCTTTCTCCAGCTCTTTACTAAAAAGTCAGCATAGCAGGTATTCTTGTGGATGCCATGCAAAGTGGATTATTCTAGCTTGACTTCCGTGGTGGGGAGTGGGTGGGGAGAATGCATTCTAGAGGCAGATGAAGTGAAGTGAAAGTCGCTCAGTCGTGTCCAATTCTTTGCAACCTCACACAGTCCATGGAATTCTCCAGGCCAGAATACTGGAGTGGGTAGCCTTTCCCTTCTCCAGGGGATCTTTCCACCCCAGTGATCGAACCCAGGTCTCCCGCATTGCAGGCAGATTCTTTACCGCCTGCAAAGGAGAAAGACCACAAATCACAGAAATAATGAAGATTTTATAAATACCAGGGATTAATCTAAAGGAAAGTAGTATCATGCCTGATGAAGATCTGAACTCTGGCTCACAGCACAACACTGGTGCAGAATCAGCTCCTTTCAAGTGTTAGTACCCTCCCTCACCTTTCTATCTCATTCAGTTTTGTGGGGCTTTCAGGTGAGGGCTGATGGGGTGAAGAGACACAGGAGACAGCCTGGCAGAAATCTGCCTTCTCCTAACACTTGGGTCAAGAAAATCACAGAGGCTGAAGCTGGAAGGTGTGCTAAAGTTCATCCAACTTTGTTTAAGAGATGAAGAAGCCTAACTCCTTAAGGAGGTGGCTCCCCTGAATTTGCACAACTGTGAGTCAGAGGAGGAAGAGGCCTGGCCCACAGATCCCCCTGGACTTTCCAGGGTGACAAGCAGCAAGACACAGTGAACCGGGAGCTGTGTGACAAAGGGAATCCTAAATGTAGGCATCTCCTCCTCCTGGGAAAATCCCTTGGATCCTCTGATCCTCAGCTTCCCTTCTGTAAACACGGGCATGCTCACACACTTATGGTGCGAAGCTTTGGGAGGGGACGCAGGGCAGGCACCCCTGGGAAACAGAAGCCATCAAAGGAGACTGTAGATGGAGGCAGACATTTCAAAGCTAGGGAATCTGAGCAACCAACTCATGTGACTCCAAATTCACGTCCAAGTGACTCTGTCTTGATTTTGTGTGACTGGTTCCTGTCCCTGAAACACTGGAGCCCTTGAGAAGGAAGAATTGCTTTAATCTTCAGTAATTCTCCAGTATTTTCCCTCCAATTTAAGTGGAAATGTAAAGTTCAAGATTCTCATGTAGAGTTAGTCAGTTCAGCTTAGCTGCTCAGTCATGTCCAACTCTTTGCAACCACATGGACTGCAGCATGCCAGGCTTCCCTGTCCATCACCAACTCCTGGAGCTTACTCAAACTCATGTCAGTGATGCCATGTAAAGTAGAAGAAAATAAGGACAGTCTTTCAAGGTCTCCACACCCTTTGTCCAGTGACTCAACTTCCCTCTGGGCCTCTCCACCCACCTCCAGGAGGGCCTGAGTCAGGTGGCTGACAGGTCCCTGATGTCAGCCTCTCCCAGAACTGTGGAAAGATAAAGAAGATGGACACAGTGTCCCCATTCTTGGACTTCCTGTGGCTGCACTCAAAGTTACTTCCTGTAGGCTTTACCATTGTCCCAACTGTCCTGGGTATTATTTCTCCTTCCTGCTTTCATCACTGGTTCCATCCATTCAGCCAGTGTTCACTGAGCAGGTGCTGGGGTGATACTGGAAGGCATGAAGGAATCCAAGGCCCTACTTGCCAAGGGTATGCCGTCCTGTGCTTGGACCCAACTTGGTGGGGAGCAGAGCAGGCCCCTCCACACGTGTCCTGCACAGTCACCAGTAAGCAAGAGGCTCACGTCCTCACTGTACAGCAAAGGAACATCAGTCCTAGGGAGACTGTCACACACCCACGGCCAGCATGCAGAAAACCAGCACGCAAGCAAGCTGGGTTTGGACCAAATCTCTGAACGTAGAGGCTCCTACACTTATTCACCTTGAATGACTCAAGTGATAGATAAAAAAGAGAGTCAGAAAATTGAACTGTAAATCTGAGGCATTAGCAGGCTTAGAAATGGTTTTGTCATTGGTCTTAGTCTCAAGGAAGGAGAGGGAATAATGACAAGAACACTTGCTGTTTACTGGGAGCAGTTATTATATCCAAGCATCATATAGTCTTTTTTTTTTTATTGAAGTATAGGTGATTTACAATGCTGTGTTAATTACTGCTGTACAGCAAAATGATTCAGTTATACATATAGATAAATTTTTATGTTCTTTTTCCACTTTAGCTTATCATAGGATATTGAAATAGTTTCCTGTGCTATACAGTAGAACCTTGTTTATCCATTCTGTATACAAGAGCTTACGTCTGCTAATCTCAACCTCCCACTCCATCCTTCCTTCAATCCCCTCCCCTTTGGCAACCACCAGTCTGTACTCCATGTCCATGATTCTGTTTCTGTTTCATAGATAAGTTCATTTGTGCCACATTTTTATTCCACGTGTAAGTGATATAACAAAGATAAAGTATTTATCTTTCTGACTTTCTTCATTTCACTTAGTCTGATAATCTCTAGGTCCATTCATGTTGCTACAAATGGCATTATTTCATTATTTTATGGCTGAGTAATATTCCATTGCAAACAGCTGACTCATTGGAAAAGTCCTTGAAGCTGGGAAAGATTGAGAGCAGAAGGAGAAGAGGGCATCAGAGGATGAGATGGCTGGATGGCACCACCAATGCAATGGACATGCTGCTGCTGCTGCAAGTTGCTTCAGTCATGTCCTACTCTGTTCGACCCCATAGACGGCAGCCCACCAGGCTCCCCCATCCCTGGGATTCTCCATGCAAGAACACGGAAATAGGTTGCCATTTCCTTCTCCAATGCATGAAAGTGAAAAGTCAAAGTGAAGTCGTTCAGTTGTGTCCAACCCTTCGCGACCCTATGGACTGCAGCCTACCAGGCTCCTCCTTCCATGGGATTTTCCAGGCAAGAGTACTGGAGTGGGGTGCCATTGTCTACTCCAGCAATGGACATGAACTTGGGCAAACTCCAGGAGATGGTGTGGGACAGGAAGGCCTGGTATGTTGCAGTCCATGGGGTCGCAAAGAGTTGGACATGACTGGGAAACTGATCAACAGCAACAAAAATATTCCACTGTATGTATGTATCACATCTTCTTTATCCATTCCTCTGTCGATGGATGCTTAGGTTGCTTCCATATCTTGGCTATTGTGAATATTGCTGCTATGAATATAGGGATACATGTATATTTTTTAATCAGTTAATGCCCAGAAGTGGGATTGCTAGGTTATATCAGTCAGTCAGTTCAGTCGCTCAGTCATGTCCAGCTCTTTGCGACCCCATGAACTGCAGCACTCCAGGGCTCCCTGTCTCACACCAACTCCCGGAGCTTGCTCAAACTCAGGTCCATCGAGTCAGTGATGCCATCTAACCATCTCATCCTCTGTCAACCCCTTCTCCTCCTGCCTTCAATCTTTCCCAGCATCAGGGTCTTTTCCAATGAGTCAGTTCTTCACATCAGGTGGCCAAAGTATTGAAGTTTCAGCTTCAGCATCAGTCCTTCCAATGAATATTCAGGACTAATTTCCTTTAGGATGGACTGGTTGGATCTCCTTGCAGTCCAAGGGACTCTCAAGAGTCTTCTCCAACACCACAGTTCAAAAGCATCAATTCTTTGGTGCTCAGCTTTCTTTATAGTCCAGCTCTCACATCCATACATGACCACTGGAAAAACCATAACTTTGACTAGACGGACCTTTGCTGACAAAGTGATAGCTCTGCTTTTTAATATGCTGTGTAGGCTGGTCATAGCTTTTCTTCCAAGGAGCAAGTGTCTTTTAATTTCATGGCTGCAGTCACCATCTGAAGTGATTTTGGAGCCCAAGAAAATAAAGTCTGTCACTGTTTCCATTATTTCCCCATCTATTTGCCATGCAGGGATGGGACTGGATGCCATGATCTTTGTTTATTGAATGTTGAGTTTTAAGCCAACTTTTTCACTTTCCTCTCACATTCATCAAGAGGCTGTTTATTTCCTCTTTGCTTTCTGCCATGAGGGTGGTGTCATCTGCATATCTGAGGTTATTGATATTTCTCCTGGCAATCTTGATTCCAGCTTGTGCTTCATACAGCCCAGCATTTCACATTATGTACTCTGCATAAAGATTAAATAAGCAGGGAGACAATATACAGCCTGGATGTACTCCTTTCCCAATTTGGAACCAGTCTGTTGTTCCATGTCCAGTTCTAACTGTTGCTTCTTGACCTACATACAGATTTCTCAGGGGGCAGGTAAGGTGGTCTGGTATTCCCATCTCTTTCAGAATTTTCCACAGTTTGTTGTGATCCACACAGTCAAAGGCTTTGGTGTAGTCAATAAAGCAGAAGTAGATGTTATTCTGGTACTCTCTTGCTTTTTTGATGATCCAGTGGATGTTGGCAATCTGATCTCTGGTTCCTCTGCCTTTTCTAAATCCAGCTTGAACATCAGGAAGTTCATAGTTCACATACTGTTAAAGCCTGGCTTGGAGAATTTTGAGCATTACTTTGCTAGCATGTGAGATGAGTGCAATTGTGTAGCAGCTTGAATATTATTCGGCATTACCTTTCTTTGGGATTGGAATGAAAACTGACTTTTCCAGTCCTTTGACCACTGCTGAGTTTTCCAAATTTGTTGGCATACTGAGTGCAGCACTTGCACAGCATTATCTTTCAGGATTTGAAATATCTCAACTGATATTCCATCACCTCCACTAGCTTCGTTCGTAGTGATGCTTCCTAAGGCCCACTTGACTTCACATTCCAGGATGTCTGGCTCTAGGTGAGTGATCACACCATCGTGATTATCTGGGTCATGAAGATCTTTTTTGTATAGTTCTTCTGTATATTCTTACCACCTCTTCTTAATATCTTCTGCTTCTGTTAGGTCCATACCATTTCTGTTCATTATTGTGCCCATCTTTGCATGAAATGTTCCCTTGGTATCTCTAATTTTCCCAAGGTCATATGGTAGCTCTATTTTTTTTGTTTTTGAGGAACTGCCATATTGTTTTCCACAGTGGCTGCACCAACTTATATTCCCACCAACAGTGAGGTTGGGTCCCCTTTTCTCTACACCCTCTCTAGAATTTATTTGTAGACTTTTTGATGATGACAGTTCTGACTGGAATGAAGGCACCTTATATTCTAAGCACTTTATATACAGTATCAAATTTACTCCTCACCATGAGACATAAGAGACATGGGTTCAATCCCTGGGTCCGGATGATCCCCTGAGGAGGCATGGCAATCCACTCCAGTATTCTTGCCTAGAGAATCTCATAGACAGAGGAGCCTGGCAGGCTAGTCCAAGGGGTCGCAGGGTTAGACACAACTGAAACAACTAGCAAGCATGCATGTATGATCAGATAAGACAAGTATTATTGTTCTAATTTTATATCTGGAAAGACTGAAGTTCAGAAAACAATCTGTCCACCATCTCAAGCAAGATTAGTGAAAAGCGTGGGTCTGAAACCCAGAGGTAGAGAACCCCAGAGCACCTGCTCTGACCTGCTTTCACCCTGCCCCCTCTCAGGGACACAGCAGAAGCTGAGGGGAGAGCATCTTCACGCCTCCAGAAAGTCTGCTTGACCTGATTATATGCATACATCTCAACCTGACTATATGGATACAGACATGCAGCATTTACAGCATAGAATAATGTGACATATATTTTAAAACACCAGCAGCTCCACCTGTCAATCACCATTCATAAGCAGAAACAACCATAATACATATGCTGTATCCCATTTTATTGGTAAGGCTTCTATATCTGGCAATACAGCTGACTTAAATGGCCTCAGATCCTTAGCAGTGCTAAAAATAGAACAACTTTTAATGGCAAGGCTGATCCTTAGACAGAAGGAAGTGTGGGCAGGGTTGGGGAGGGTAGTTCCCAGGTGCCATAAACTAGGAAGGAACCCAAAGCTGGCACAGTAAGTGTGCAACTGCCCTCAGGGCACGCTGGTCCCAATCTCCTCAGATTTGAAACAGAAAACAAGATTTAAATCCTCACAAAGAGGGTGACTGCATAACACAGCCTAAATCCTTAGTTCCAAAACCCCTCCCAACATAAGAAGGGTGGGCAGGGCAAGACTCTGAACAGGCTGTTGGAAAGAAGGGTATCTGCTCCAGGCACTGGGGACAAGAATGCTTCTCTGAAGGTCCAGGACCCCAGGCATTCTCCTTAAAGAGAGATGCAGCTTGAACGTACATTACCCCGGGATCCCCAAGCCATGATATTATCAAAATTGGTTGCAAAACTGGTCTGAGAGGATTTTCACAACAAAGTTACAAGGGATTTTCATGGCAGAAACAAACCCCACTAAACAAACTCACAACCAAAAATGAAGAAACACATGGGGAAACAGCCAATGGGTGTGAGAACACACAAATGAACAGAAAGATCAGAGTGGTAAACATTGGAAGTAATAGAACGGTAGCATGGATGAGAACATAAAAGTGTGCCAAACCATTAAAACATACAAAAGAATGAATCGAGTTTCTAAAAAAGACTAAGGTCCTATTTAAAAATAAGGAGGCAGGGGGAGGAGAAGGACTTGAAAAAGTACCAAACAGAACTTTCAGAAATGAAAAAACATAGGGTTAAATAATAGAATACACACAGCTAACATAGCTGAGAGAAGGAGAGATCAGAATCTCCAATTGATGGGCCAGATGGTGGAACCAAAGAAAGCCCATCCTTCTTGGGTGCCTCCGCAGAGAACAGGGAATGGCAGCCCACTCCAGTATGCTTGCCTGGAGAATCCCATGGACAGAGGAGCCTGGCGGGCTACAGTTCATGGGGTCGCAGAGAGTCAGACTCAACTGAACAACTAAGCACATGTGAGAACAGGGAAGGAGCCACGTTCAAAGGGACAGTGGCCAAGAAGATTTTTAAATCTTCAGATTCGAGAACCTCAAGTCCCAAAAAGTATAAATAAATAGAAATCCAAAGGCTTTTAATGGACTAAGTAAAGAAGTGAAGAAAAAAGGGATCATACTTTGAAACTGTGGTCGTGCTGTTGACCAGGTGTATCTCTGCTCACTGAGGATGAATTTCCATTTTGTCATCCGCCCAACAGACCTTGAGAGCAGAACTGGGAAGGAGAAGGGTACTAGAGTAGAAGGAGCTTCAGGAAGGTGACCGGTGTGAGAAAGGAGGAAGCAAAGGAAGGTGGGGAAGGAGTCAGGAAAGGAGAGGAGTGGAGGAGAGACTAGGAAAAGTCACATGGCTTGATGAAAATCAATTGTACATTTGTTTATATTAGCATTTACCAAATCCGTGTTACTAGGAAGTTGGCTCTCCTCTCTTCCGTACTCACGGACTTCTGTTGTGATTATACGTCTGTCAGGATAGACTGGACACATTGAGGCTGATGGTTTTTGAGATGTTGCCCCGCCTTCACTCTGCACCCCCATTTCATAGAAGAGAAAGTGTAATCGTTTTCCCTCAAGCTTTGTTCTTATCAAAAGCAACCAGTGCAATTTCCCACAGAAAGGACCTGTAGACACAATTATTTGTTATTGTTAAGTAGTTTCTCCTGTTCAGGCCATGAACACAGGGGTAACTCTCACATTCAAAATTATCCACACATTCCTTCCCCCACATTTTTTTCACATTTTTTTCTCTCCAAAATGCTTGCCAATTTTAGAGCAACTACTGCTTAAGAAGTGGTTTGCATTGAAAAGCAATACAGATTCATATTTCTGGAACTCTATTTTTTTAAATTATTTATTGATATATTTTTGGCTGTGTTGGGTCTTCGTTGCTGTATGGGCTTTTCTCTAGTCGTGGCGAGCAGGGGCTAGTCTCTGATTGCAATACACAGACTTCTCATCACAAGGGCTTCTCTTCTTGCTGAGCACAGCCTCTAGGGCATGCAGGCTTCAGTAGTTGTAGCATGTGGGCTCCTGGGCTCTAGAGCACAGGCTCAGTAGTTGTCAGGCGTAGGCTTAGCTGTTCCTTGGCATGTGGGGGTCTTCCCAGATCAGGTATCAAACCCAGATCTCCTGAATTGGCAGGTGGAGTCTTCACCACTGAGCCACCAGGGAAGCCCTGGAATAAGCTATTTTGAAATTATAGTTAAATTACCCTAGTTATTATGTCATAGCAACATAGTTACATAAAACACTTCAGAGCTATACAGGACCTTGGATATGACTGTTACACAGTCACTCAGCCAGGGTAGAAATGTTTTTATTCTCTTAAAAGACCCTTGAACCACCAGGGGACTTCCTTGGTGGTCCAGTGGTTAAGAATCTGCCTGGCAGTGCAGGGGACACGGGTTCAATCCCTGGTTGGGGAACTAAGATCCCACATGCCTTGAAGCAACTAAGCCTGCTCGCTCTGGAGCCACAACTAGGGATCCCCTATGACAAGGACATGTGATGCAGCAAAGATCCCGCATGCTGCAACTCAGACCTGACGCAACCAAATAAATACATTAAAAAAAAAAAAACCTTGAACAGATCTGCCAGATTTACTACCAATTTTGACATTTTCAAGTATGAAATATGCCCCCATTTATGATAGTGGAAACACTGTTCTCAAAATCAGGAGTTTGATATAAAATGAATTAAAGAAATATTCTCCTCACTCAAAGTTTTAATTTTATATGTTCTATTCCAATATTGACTTTAATCATATAACAAAAGTAATAAGCATATATTTCAAAGTACATCTAGCTTTTGTCTTAAAAATAAAAATACTAAGCAATAAATATGTAACTATCCCTGAAAGGGCCTCTAAAGAGTGCCTTAAGTGAAAGTGAAAGTTGCTCACTCGTGTCTGACTCTTTGCAACCCTGTGGACTATACAGCCCATGAAATTCTCCAGGCTAGAATACTGGAGTGGGTAGCCTTTCCCTTCTCCAAGGGTCTTCCCAACCCAGGGATCAAACCCAGGTCTCCCGCACTTCAGTCAGATTCTTTACCAGCTGAGCCACAAGGGAAGCCAAAGAATGCTTTAGTCATGTTTAAATGACTGCATATGTGTTTCCACTTATGTCACTAGGGTTTCAATAAGAGCGTTTCTTTCTGAAACCAATTCACAAATTGATAAGATCAGTTTCATATTTAAAATAACTTCTGCTATTTAACACACAAACCTTCCAAGATCTTTGTTGCTTAAATGAAGTCTGAAACGGGGGTTTCAGGGGTCTTTTTGTTCAAGGGTCTTTTTTTTTTTTTTAATATATTTATTTGGCTGAGACACATGGCCACCCCATGGAATCGTCCACTGGTTCCACTCTGTTCAGTCAGCAGAGGGTCATGACACAGTCACAAGGCCCATTCTGAGGCTGAGTGGCCCAGCACTCTGCTCCTCCCAGCAGGAGCACCGCACAGCACACTGGGCCGACTCAGGCAGCAGACAGGATGAATCATGAATCAGTTTCTATTCACTGGCTATTCCTTGGGTTCGAACTATTTTTATAAAAACTGAACATAGAGCAGCGAGTATTTTCTGCTGTAGATTTAACTGGGTGAGAGTTGGACAAGAAAAACACCATTGGTAAATAATTACTAGTGAACATTATGCAAATGTTTTATCTCTGGAGCCTGAAGTGGGTGGACAGGGAAGCAAAGGGAGGTGAGGTGCCCAGAGGCCTGGCTGTGGGAAGAGGGAGGAGGCCCTGCACGGCCTCTGTGGTTTGTGGTGACGTGTGTCCCCAGGTGGGTGTGGGTGTTTGTGCAAGTGGACTCTTCACAGTCCTGGACCAGCCTGTTCTCAGACAGAAGCTTTTTTCACTCTTGAGCCCTCAGTGTCTCTGCAAACCCATGATGCTGGCCACCAGAGGGCTGCGGGAGAAGGGTGGGGGTGGTGGAGGCTGGGTCCCCAGGGCACACTGGTCCCCCTCACTGGTGGGTTGACATCCTTTCTGCTCTGCTCCATGTCTCACTAACAAACCTGAGGCAGGTGACTGCATTGTCCCCGCAGAGAGGAAGATGGCCCCACAGCAGCACCATCCACCAAGTGACAGAGGCTGGCGGCCCCCCAGCTGTGCAGGGCACACCCCATCTGCTTTCTCTCCAAGTCTGCATACAGCATCCCTGCCCAGCCCTCACCTTCACACACTCCTGCCTGCCCATGCCCAGGCTCCCTTCCGCCTGGTCCTGGTCCCTCAGGCTTTCAGTCCTTCAGGGACAAGCAGTACAGACGCCCTGCCCCTCAACACGCTGATCCCACCACAGACAGCTTCAAACCCACTCAGGCGGTCCCCGTGGCGGGGTGCTGTCCTCCTCACATCCACCTCCTGTTCTAGGTTCCCCATCACAATTAGGACAGTCAGTTCACTTCGGTAACTCAGTCACGTCCGACTCTTTGTGACCCCATTGGCTGCACCACGCCAGGCTTCCCTGTCCATCACCAACTCCCGGATCTTGCTCAAACTCAGATCCAGTGAGTCAGTGATGCCATCTAACCTCTGTTGACCCTTTCTCCTCCTGCCTTCAATCTTTCCCAGCATCAGGGTCTTTTCCAATGAGTCAGTTCTTCCCATCAGGTTGTCAAGGTATTGGAGCTTCAGCTTCAACATCAGTCCTTCCAATGAATATTCAGGACTGATTTCTTTTAGGATTAACTGGTTTGACCTCCTTGCAGTCCCAGGGACCCTCAAGAGTCTTCTCCAGCATCACAATTCAAATGAATCAATTCTTCGGTGCTCAGCTTTCTTTATAGTCTAACTCTCACATCCATACATGACTACTGGAAAAACCATAACCTTGACTAGATGGACCTTTGTTGGCAAAGTAACGTCTCTGCTTTTTAATATGCTGTCTAGGTTGGTCATAGCTTTTCTTCCAAGGAGTGAATGTCTTTTTAATTTCATGACTGCAGTCACCATCTGCAATGATTTTGGAGCCCCCCAAAATAAAGTCTGTTACTGTTTCCACTATTTCCCCATCTCTTTGACATGAAGTGATGGGATCTGATGCCATGATCTTAGTTTTTTGAATGTTGAGTTTTAAGCCAACTTTTTCACCTTCCTCTTTCACTTTCATCAGGAGGCTCTGTAGTTCCTCTTTGCTTTCTGCCATGAGGGTGATGTCATCTCCATATCTGAGGTTATTGATATTTCTCCTGGCAATCTTGATTCTAGCTTGTGCTTCATCCAGCCTGGCATTTAGCATGATGTACTCTGCATATAAGTTAAATAAGCAGGGTGACAATATACAGACTTGATGTACTCCTTTCCCAATTTGGAACCAGTCTGTTGTTCTACATCAATCAAGGACAGACCCCGGCTTTTTCTGGTGCCACTTTCCACTTGCTCTTTGGGCCACTAGCTTGGTTTCCACATTCTCAAAGCACAAGAGAATTTAAAGGTCACTTTAATAATGTGTCCTAGCATATTCCCTTCCATTGTTGGGCACTGAGAGTTTTAAAATTTGTAGAGATAAATGTGTTTTCTTTTGTGGTTTCTTCCATTACTTTTGCGTCCCAAGTTTAGCCCTGTTGTCTGTTCTTGTTTCTTTGTTCATGTGTGCTTTGAGGCAGGAATCCAATTTCATTTTTTTTTTACAAATAATATTCCTTCCCCTCCATTTTTGTTTGTTTTGCTTTTAACTAATTTGTTTATTTATTTTTGGCTGCACTGGGTCTTCGTTGCTGCATGCAGGCTTTCTCCAGTTGTGGTGAGCAGGGCTCACTCTCCAGTTGTGGTGTGCAGCCTCCTTGGAGTTGTGGCATGTGGGCTCAATTGCCCCACAGTTTGTGGAATCCTCCAGGACCAGGAATCGAACCCATGCTCCCTGCATTAGCAGGTGGATTCTTACACACGGAACCACCAGGGAAGTCCATCTACTCTATTTTTAACACCTCTTCTATCTTACCTGAGTTCTCCTATATACACATATTTGTTTTCTATTCCAGTGGTTTATTTTTTATCTCTTCTCTCCCATTTGCCTATTTTGATTCATTATTGCTATGTTCTGAATATTGTAGGTTAACGATAATTTCTCACATCCAATAATTCAAGTTCTTCCTCTTAATTCCTTTTTTTTCTGAAACAGTTTACCTATTCTTAGATATTTACTCTTTCATTGGTGATATTCCACCAAAAAATGTGTTGGAATTTTTGTTGGAATTGAATTGTATTTACAGATCAATTTCTGGAGATACGTTTCTTGGATATTGATCTCTATATTCTTGAAAGTTGGCCTATTTCTCCTGAGATCATCCATGTCCTTCAATAATATTTTATAATCAATTCCATAAAGTTCTGACACATTTTTGTTTGTTTTAATTTGAAGAACCTTGTATTATAATCTGTAGCTATTGTCTTTTTTACTACATTTTCTACTTGGTTATTGCATTAAGATGTTATTAATTTTTTAAAACTGACTTTAACAAAGTATAATTTACATAAAATAAAATGCACACATTTTAAGCATACAGTTAGACAAGTTTTGATAAACATATACATTCATATAACCCAATACCTCAATTGTGATGCAGAATGTTTCCATCGCCCCAAAGTGGTTCCCAGCCTTTACCCACAATCCCGAGTACTACAGATTCACTGATCTGCTTCATAGTACTACAGATCCAATTTGCCTTTCCTAGAATTCTACGAGATTAAGTAATACAGCACATAACCTTTTGTCCCTGGCTTCCTTTGCTCAGCACAATGTTTTCAATTCCTCTACCTTACATTGCTTTTGCTGTGCAGATGTACCCTAAATTGTGTGTCCATTTACCTATTGATGAACATTTGGGTTGTTTCCAGTTTGGGGTTCTTTTAAGTAAAGCTGCCATGAACATTCATGTACAAGTTTTTACGTAAGTAAACACTCATTTCTCTTGACTAGATAACTAGAAGTGGAATTGCTAGGCAATATGTCTAACTTGCAAAAAGTTGCAAAACTATTTTCCAAAACAGCTATCTTATCTTACAATCCACCTGCAATGCACTTGGCAGCTCCATGTCTTGCTAAACAGGTGGCAATTTAAATTTTTAGTGATTTGGTTTGAACCTTTCAGTAAATTGATCCACTGCATTTAAGTTTTCAAAATTATTAAATTTTAATATCTATCGTTTTTCTTTTTTCTTAACTAGTCTAGCTAGATTTATCCATTTTTATTAAAGTCAATTAAAAACAGCTTTATGTTTTATTTTCTATGTAGCTTGTCTGTTTTGTGTTTCAGACTTCTATTTCTGTTTTCACTATTCCCTTCCTACTTATTTTGGGTTTAACTTATTCATCTAGCACCTCAAATCGGAAGCTTAGAGAGTGATTTTAGACCTTCTTTTCTAATATACACATTTAAAGCTAAAAATTTCCAACTTTTATGCTGTACCTCCACAAACGATATGTTGTGATTTTAATTTTAATTTTTATTTATTTCAAAGTGTTTTTCTAATTTCCCTTGTGACTGCTTTTACCCATGGGTTATTTACACGTATGTCACTTAATTTCAAATATTTGGGGGATTTTCCAAATTTCTCTCTATTATAGAATTCATAAATAATCTGTCCAACAAATCATTGAACTCACTTATTAGTAGCCAAAGTTCATGACCAGATTTTCTTAGATTTTCCCTATGGATAAGTATTTCATAACAGCTTCTCTGGGGGCTCAGTGGTAAAGAATTCACCTGCAATACAGGAAACATAGGTTTGATCCCTATTTTGGGAAGATACTGTGGAGAAGGAAATGGCGACCCACTCCAATATTCTTGCCTGGGAAATCTCATGGACAGAGGAGGAGCCTGGTGGGCTACTGCCCATGGTGTCGCAAGAGAATCAGACATGATTTAGCAACTAAACAACAACACACAAGTATTTCATATTACAGTATAAATGTTACACTGGGTAGAAACTCCAGTGCAATGTTTAATTGTAGCAGTGATAACAGTGATGCTGTATATCTGATTCTTCTGAGAATCTTCTAAGATTTCACCATTCATGTTTGAATGACGTTTGCTATAGGTTTTGAGGACTTACCCTTTAACAGATTAAAGAGTATTTACATGAGAAAAATTTGGATATTTGAGTGCATTTTTTACATCCTCTGATATAACACTGATTTTTTTTTCTCTTTTAAACACTGATTTTTTTTCTATTTTTAACACATTTTTTTCTCTTTTTGCCATAGTGATTACTTACACTGAAGCTTTTCTGCAATTGGATCACTTTTGTAACTTTATTGCTCATTTTTTGAAATACAATTCTGGATTCATTTTTGTTTGTTTGTTCATTATTGTATTTTTGATAGTGATTTTAATATACCTAAAATTCATTTGGGTACATGGGTGAGGTGAGCACAGGTGAGAATCTAAGTACAAGAAGCTGTTTAATATAAAGCCTTTATGGTGACTTATAGCCCAAGAGTAAGCCTGTGGCCCCCACTTCATGCATCCATTGCTGCCTGGCTCAGCACCCCTGTCCTCGCTCCAGTGTGGGCCTCCTGCTCCTGACCTTCCAGCTGACCAAGGGCTCACGCCTCCACAGGGCCCTTCCCTGGGGCTCCTCATAGCCAGAGCGGATCACCAGACCTTCGGCCAGAACCAGACCTTCAGCCAGAACCAGACCGGCTCTTCAGCCCTGCCAGGCAGTGCTGCCCTCCCTGAAACAAACTCACTCAGCAGAGTGGTCCCCGTCACCTCCAGGAAATGCTCCCATAGGACATAGGACGGGATGCTCTGGGCAGTGGGGTCCTGGGGAACTCCTCCAGGGTGAATGACCCCCACCACGCCTACCCAGGCCACAGGCACTGCCCTGGTGCGGCCCAGTCCATCTCCCATCTCTCCCATCCCTCCCATTTCTCCGCCTCCCAACTGGTCCAGGCGCCTACCCCAAATCCCATGCCCCACCCCATCCTCTGGGCCACGTGTTGCCTCTGGGCCACAGATGGAGGTGGGCGTGGGGGTGGGAGTAAGCGTGCCCACTAGCAAGTATCCCTTCCATGAAAGCAGGAGTGTTTTCAGTCACCTGCGGGAAGACTGTCTTGTCTGGTTTACAATCTTCTTCCTAAAGGTTTCCCAGAGAAGCAGGCCAGACGCTCACCACATTGGCTCTCTTTGGTCGCTTTATCACGCACATCTGTAGCACCCATCACCATGATAAGGTTGCACCCAAAATCCTGGTTATAATCCTTCCAACCATAATCATATAAAATGTTAACACGTGAGCAGCTATGGCCCAGGTGTGCACACTCCAGACAGCCGGCCCACAGCTGGGGGGGTTGTGGGTAGGGGGTGTATAGGATTGTTTCACACCATCTGAGGGTCCTCTCACCGGGAATAGGTTATGAACAGGATAACTTTCCTGTTTCTCATAACAGGAAAACAAAAATATCACTCTCAAAAGAGCGTTTCTTGACCAGAAATATTTTAACTTACACTTAGTTACTCAGTGAAAGGTAATTTTAGGTAAAATGGAGCTCTGCTTATCTCTGCAAGAATATCTACTGCCTCCTATTACCATAACACATTTTATTTGATGGGAGGGAAAGCGAGTCCAGTCTGGTCCACCTAAATGATAGCCCTGGTTGAAATCCAGCTTGAGCTGGCCTGCAAAAGTGATCTCCTTAGAAAAAACTCTCCAAGGACAAGACTCTGACCCTCCAGAGCAGGCAGGACTGTGGCCAGTCCCAGGCCTTTGCCAGGATGGGACCACAACTCTCAGCTGGTGTGTACCCTCCCAGAACCGATGCGTTCACTTACACTGTGTGTGTAGATCATCCTCCTAAGGGACAGTCCCAGCCTTCCTCAGATTCAGGTCCCAGCAAGGTGAACTGACTTGCCCTTTCCATTTCTCCACCCTCAGTAAATCCCTTCCCCACTGTCTACATTGTCCATCTGGTCAGGCTAGACTACGTGGAAACAAGGAAACCCCAGTCAGCAGCAAGACCAAGGATTCTCTGCATCAGGCCACAGCAGGCATGGGCCCAGGGGCCTCCTAGGCAGCCCCTACCCCGCCACCCCAGCTCCTCACATGGAGACACTAAGATGAAAGAAGGAGCCTGAGTTTAAGGCTCACACTGGCTCTTAACTACTCTCTCCAGAATGAGCTTGGGCTTTCCACTCAGCCCAGCAGCACTCATCACAAGGCCCAGCAAGACTGGAAGGAGATGAGGAAGGCAAGGGATGCAGAGAGGATGCTGGAAGCGTACTGACCACCTCTGCTGGGGCCTGGCCCTGATAAACGCAGGGCCGAGAGATGTGGAGACAGCAGGACTCCATCAAAGGGAAAAAGCCTCAAGAAGCTGCTAAGGAGATGAGCTCCCAAGTGTGAGCTTGGGGTGGGTCCTCTGACCAAAAATCTCTCTCCCACATGATGTAAGAACTGTGACCACCTCACTCTGCCTAAAACCCCTCCGATGGACAGAGGCTTAACTGAGTTTCTTCTTGAAGTCTCAGCAACTTTGAGAAATCTAAGTTGCGTTCTCTCTCTCAAAATTAATTCGAAAAGGTTTTCCCCACAAGCACCACCTGTGGCTCAGATGGTGAAGAATCTGTCTGCAATGTGGGAGACCCAGGTTTGATCCCTGGTTTGGGAAGATCCCTTACAGAAGGAAATAAGAACTCATTCCAGTATTCTTGCCTGGAGAATACCATGGATAGAGGAGCCTGGCGGGCTACAATCCATGGGGTTCAAAGAGTCAGACACAGCTGAGCAACTAATGTTTTCACTTTCACAAGCCCTAACTGGGGTCAGTGAGAGAAGAGGCAATTTGTTGGGAAATGTGAAGAGGTCATTTTGGAGCAGGGATTATGAGAGAGCAGGCATGGGGCCAGATGTCAGCTGCCCAGAGGCACGAGGGGAAGCAGGGAGGAAGAACCCAGAGTGGGGAACGGTAGGACCCAGATTTCCACATCTGCACTTCGGGGCTTCCTGCTGCCGCTCCTTCACCTCTCACCCCCTCCCTCCTACCTCGTCCTCCTCCTGGAGCAGATTTCAGGCCGGCTCCACAGGGAAATGTGAATCCCTTTGAGAAACATGGCAGAGCTAATCATTAGACTGGCCTTATATTTTTAATTACTTTGTACATTTTATAGAATTTTATAGTCTTGCCTGGGGATCCAAACAACAATCTTAACTGTTTTTAGAGAAAATAATGATCTTCCCAGGTGGCGCTAGTGGTAAAGAATCTGCCTTCGAATTCAGGAGATGCAAGAGACGTGGGTTCGATCCCTGGGTTGGTAAGATCCCTTGGAGAAGGAAATGGCAACCCACTCCAGTATTCTTGCCTAGAAATTTCCTAGGACAGAGGAGCCTGGCGAGTTACAGTCTGCAGGGTCACAAAGAATCAGACATGACTGAGCACACACACACACACACACACACAGTTCCAAACACCTGGATTATTTTTCTATTTAATTTTTCCTTCCAGTTTCATTTAGATATAATTGATACACGGCATGTGTAAGTTTAAGGTGTGCTGCATAATGATCTGACATATATACATCATGAGATGATGACCACAAAATTTAGTGAACATCCATCATCTTATGTAGAAACAAAATAAAAGAAATAGAGGAAAAAAATGTTTTCCTTGTGTGGATTACATTTTTTAAGTGAGATATATTGCTTGTTTTCTGATTATAAAAGTAATACATACAATAATAAATGTGAAAATACAAAGAAGAGAATTGAGATCACTGGTAGCTTCACTGTAGTCACTGAGGCAGCGCACACTGCCGGCCATGAGCCAGAACTCACACTTTGACCTTCCCAGCTACAGAACTGGAACTCATTTCGTCTATTGCTGTCAGATGTGGCCACATAACTAAATTCCTAGCCAATGAGCATGAATGGAAGCTACATGTGCCACTTCTGGGCAGCCCATAGAAAGCTCCCACACTTGCACTCAGTGTGCCCTTCCTTTCCTGCTGCTGCAATCCAGATGGTCTCTAAGCCAACCTTGGAGACCCTACCAGCCTCGGTCCTGTGGGAGCTTATAGAGGAGGGACCCCTGCCAAGCTGCATGTGACCCAGCAAGGCTAAGTAACCTCCGGTAACCTCCAGTAGTACACTCTGAACTCTGTCCTACAGCTCACATGCCCCACTGATGTATCTAAGGGCTCTCTAGATCTGTCTAGTAACCTGTATAGTCTACCACAGGCCTAGCATAACAACAGGCCCTCAGCAAGCCTTCTTGTTTGATCACTGATCAACTGATCAGCTGAATACGTAGATTCTCAATGAAACAATTCCTGAAGAATCCCCTTCTTTCTACAGCTGCAAACCTTTTCATACTGGAGTTGTAAGGCCTTGCTATCCAACAGCCACATTGCCAGCCTGGCTGGGAAGCCTCTGGTGGGCCAAGCGGTTCTCCACTTCTTTGTTTCCCCCACCAGGAAGCATGACTTTAAACCTTTCAAAATGATGGGCTCCAGCAAGGAAAGAGTTTAATGCTTATTTTACAAATCTGGAGTGTCCGGGGGAATGCCATATTATCACATCTAAATTCTAACAAGAATCTGCCAGCGGGAGTTGTGTACAACATGCATGTATGGGTGGGTCAATCTGTACACAATTTTCCCTGCTAAAGCACATCTTGGTTCCAGGCATGCAGACAGGTGTCTTCTAGAACACAGACGATAAAGTAAATGCCTCCCACAAGTAAAGACAATAAGCAATGGAAAAGTGAAATTAGAGGACTAGAAATGAAGAGCAAGAAAATATAAGAATGAAAATGCTTAAACTGAAAAAATAAAGATGAACAAATGTATGTTAAAGAAACAATTTTTAATGATAGTATTAAAAAAAGAAAGAAAGCCTAAGATCCAGGTAAAAGCTCTGAGATTTTCCAGCTTTCCTGTGGCTGCTGGCTGGGTGAGGCTGGTTGGAGCCTGGCTCAGGTGAGCAGGGGCGGGTCTTTCCACAGTTGCTGGATTTAATGGGCATCGCAAGACCCTTTCCCCCACTTTCTCTGCCATGAACATACCTCAGTGTCAAATTATGCTAACTATTGTGGAATTTCCTCTCAAGACCAGTTTAACAGCTTGTTTGAGCCAGAGGGATATAGGGCTGAGATTCATGGAAACAGACTTGGCCCAGGACCCCTAGTTCTGCAGTGTTACACCTTGTGCCACTCAACAGAAGTAAAGGGAACCTTCCAAGAAGACTCATAACCTGGTCTCCTGCATTGCAGGCAGATTCTTTACCATCCGAGCCACCAGGGAAGCCCCATTGCCAACGTACCTGCCTCTATATGTGTCTGTGTGGCAGCTCAGCACTCCAAAGTCTTTCCAGAAGCCCACATCAGGGTATGGCCCCTTAGGATAAGCACTGTGCCCACCAGACCCTGAGCACGGAAATGGGCCTGCTCCTGCCCTCTCCCCACTCTGTGTGTTTCCATGCTGTTTTGTGCCCTCAACAAAACTAGCAAGTAAGCAACGTTTATCTTGCCCATTCTCCCTATGTCTGTGCCTCATAACCTCACCTGTGCCATCCTGTCATGGTCTTGCCTTTAGCTGACCGGTTTCCCTCTAAAACGACCAGCTAGTTGATGTTGAAGGGTATGTATGTGTCAAGTAAGGCTCTTAGACATCAAGTGCCTTCAAGATCCATGAGGAAGAAACTATCAGGATAGAATTTCAAGCACTTTTCATATATTGGAGCAATACAGGGACCTGCAGATCCTTCCCAAACCACACCCCGTGGATTCTAATAATTCACTGAATGTTTTAGATGGTTTGTGCCCCAGGACATGAGTCTCCAGAGCCAACATGCTTTCCTGACCCCCATCATCTGTCCAGTCTTGCTGTGGAAGTAATAGCCATACGGTAACCCTGGAGTGCAAGCTGTTGACGCCTCTTCCCCAGCTGACGAGAGGGTGTGTGTAACACAGCTCTGAAGGCTTCATGCATGCTCAATGAAACCATAAAGAGCTGGAACTCAGAAAATTCAAGTGATTTTTATCATGGCTTCCACTTCCTCCCACCCTGATCAGCCATTCCCGGAGCTATGCCAGCAGAGCACAGTGAACGGACCTGTGCTGCCCTCCCCCCATCCCCAGGTTCTGAGCCCTCCTACTGCCACAGGATGTTCCATCACAAAAGGAGCAGCAACAATCAAAGAGGAAAAGCAGGAGAAGCTGAGAGCTGGTGGTAGGTGCACAGCACAGCCAGCCTTCAGGACCATGAGTCCACCCTCCAGGTACAAGCTCTTACGGAACACAAGACATTCCATCATTGTCTCATCTGATCCTCAGGCATCCTGTGGAGGCAGGTACTACTCCAGGAGGAAACCAGGTGAGTCACACAGTTCCTATCTGACAGCAGAGCACAGACTTTCCAGTTTCTTCTCCAGTGTTCTTTTCACTCTATTGCACTATCCTCTGGGCAAATACCTCTGACTCTAGACAACTATTTTCCCCAATGAATAGTATAAAGATGCCTATTAAGAAGGTGACTGTTAGCTCCAAACTCTAGCCAGAAAAAGGCCATGGGCCCAGAGGCTGGGTGGAAAGGAGCCACCTCTTCCACCTCGTTGCCTGCCTCTTGGGAATACTAGAGTAGGTTGCCATTTCCTCCTTCAGGGGATCTTCCCAATCCAGAGATCAAACCTGCGTCTCCTGCATTGGTAGGCAGATTCTTTACCACTGAGCCACCTGGGAAGCCCAATGGAATACTCAGTTTAGTTCAGTCACTCAGTAGTGTCCAACTCTTTGCAACTCCATGAACCGCAGCATGCCAGGCCTCCCTGTCCATCACCAACTGCCAGAGTCCACCCAAACCCATGTCCATTGAGTCATTGATGCCATCTAACCATCTCACCCTCTGTCGCCCCCTTCTCCCTCTGCCTTCAATCTTTCCCAACATCAGGGTCTTTTCAAATGAGTCAGCTCTTCACATCAGGTGGCCAAAATATTGGAGCTTCAGCTTCAACATCAGTCCTTCCAATGAACACCCAGGACTGATCTCCTTTAGGATGGACTGGTTGGATCTTCTTGCAGTCCAAGGGACCCTCAAGAGTCTTCTCCAACATCACAGTTCAAATGGAATACTACTCAGCCATAAAAAAGAAGAAAATCTGGCCATTTGCAACAACATGGATGGAACTCGAAGATATTATGCTAAGTGAAATAAGTCACAGAAAGATAAATACTGTATGATCTCACTTATATGTGGAAGCTAAAAAGTCTAAAGTCATAGAAACAGAAAACAAGTTGGTGGGTGCCAGAATCAGATCTGGGTGGGGATGGGAGAAATGGATGAAAGGGTTCAAAATGCATAAATATCCAGTTACACAGTAAAAAGTCATGTGGATGTGATGTATAGTGTGATGACTATAGTTGATAATACTGCACTGTGTGTTTGAGAGCTGCTTAAAAAGTAGATCTTAAAATTTCTCATCACACAAACACAAAAATGTTTATGTTGGATGATGGATAGTAAGTAGACATGTCACAGTATACACAAATATCAAATCACTATGCTATATCTGAAACTAATATAATGCTATGTGTGTGTGCATGCATGCATGCTAAGTCACTTCAGTCGTGTCCGACTCTTCTCGATCCCATGGACTGTAGCCGGCCAGGCTCCTCTGTCCATGGGATTCTCCAGGCAACAATACTGGAGTGGGTTGCCATGCCCTCCTCCAAGGGATCTTCCTGACCCAGCAATTGAACATGCATCCCTTAGATCTTCTGCATTGGCAGGCAGGTTCTTTACCACTAGCACCACCTAGGAAGCCCTGTTGTTTATTCTGACCATTTTTAAACAGAGTATTTTGAGTCACCAATCATGTATTTAATTGATTAATGTAAATATTAACAACTTCTAAACCACAGAACATAATACATAAATTCAGATAAAATCTGATATCTAAGTGGGTGCTTCCAAAGATTGCATGTACAGGTCTTTGAGGAAAACTTAATTTCTTAATAAAGTGATCTCTAAAAGTATTTTCTCACTAATTGCCCACTGTTTTCTATTACAGTGAGGAGTAGGAGGAATAATATGCTAATCTGAAAATGTTTTCTCTAAGACTACTAAAAAGTGTGTCATGGAAATCAAACAATTGAACACTAACCAATGATTCTAGTCACCCCTTCACAGTTTGAGTTTCCCACTCAGCAGCCATACTGGCGGCTTGTCTTCCTTCTGCAACTGCAGATTTCCCATGATGCCCAGCTCTACATCCACTGCTTCCATCTATGTGGCTTTACCCGCCTCCATTACTTGATAAAGCTGGGTAGTACCCTCAAGCCTCATAGCCTAACACAGAGTACTTTAATTTTGAGGGTGGAGAATATGTAAAATGAATTCTTCCCCTGCTTTGTTAGGCATAGAATGTTGTGTGTTGTGTTTACTTTAAAAGAGATTTATTCATACTACACATGACATCCAAAAATATCATACAAAGGCCCTTATCAAATTTATAAGGCTTTCCTTATATAGCCAGGGTCATCATAAAACGTTTTTGTGAAGTGAGGACGTGAGGACATTTCCTATCTGGTTAATGCTGTTTCCACTCTCCACCAGGCTTTCAGAAAAAGATAATTTTCTACACTAAACACAAGAATGGATGCTCCTCATTAGAAACAATGATTTGTTCATCAGTGATTGATGCTACCAAAATGACAAGTTAAGAGCCATGGATTTTCCTTCTTTACATTTTAGTGAACTGGTCAAATAGATAGTTTAGCTTAAAGGATTATCCCACTACTTTCAAGAGATAAGAAAAAACAGTACAGATTATATCATTTTCATATAGTTGCTAAAATAATGGAAAAACCCATGCTCATCATAAAACTAAATTCTCCTTTCTTAAAAAAAATTTTTTTTTAATTTTATTTGGTTGCATTGGCTCTTAGTTACAGCATGTGGGATCTAGTTCCCTGACCAGGGATCAAACCCAGGGCCCCCTCCATTGGGAGCACAGAGTCTTAACCACTGGACCAACAGGGAAATCCCTAAATTCTCAGTTCAGTTCAATTCAGTTCAGTCGCTCAGTCATGTCCGACACTTTGAGACCCCATGAATTGCAGCACACCAGGCCTCCCTGTCCATCACCAACTCCCGGAGTTCACTCAAACTCACATCCATCGAGTCGGTGATACCATCCAGCCATCTCATCCTCTGTCATCCCCTTCTGCTCCTGCCCCCAACCCCTCTCAGCATCAGAGTCTTTTCCAATGAGTCAGCTCTTCGCGTGAGGTAGCCAAAGGACTGGAGTTTCAGCTTCAGCATCAGTCCTTCCAAAGAATACCCAGGACTTATCTCCTTTAGAATCGAATGGTTGGATCTCCTTGCAGTCCAAGGGACTCTCAAGAGTCTTCTCCAACACCACAGTTCAAAAGCATCAATTCTTCGGTGCTCAGCTTTCTTCACAGTCCAACTCTCACATCCATACATGACCACTGGAAAAACCATAGCCTTGACTAGACGAACCTTTGTTGGCAAAGTAATGTCTCTGCTTTTGAATATGCTATCTAGTTTGGTCATAACTTTCCTTGCAGGGAGTAAGTGTCTTGTAATTTCATGGATGCAATCACCATCTGCAGTGATTTTGGAGCCCCAAAAAATAAAGTCTGACACTGTTTCCACTGTTTCCCCATCTATTTCCCATGAAGTGATGGGACCAGATGCCATGATCTTCGTTTTCTGAATGTTGCGCTTTAAGCCAACTTTTTCACCCTCCACTTTCACTTTCATCAAGAGGCTTTTTAGTTACTCTTCACTTTCTGCCTGCCTGGCTCAATGAAACTAAGCCAGGCAGAAAGTGAAGAGGAACTCACTTGAATCAAGGAATCCATGAATCAAGGCAAATTGGAAGTGGTCAAACAAGAGATGGCAAGAGTGAATGTTGACATTCTAGAAATCAGCGAACTGAAATGGACTGGAATGGGTGAATTTAACTCAGATGACCATTATATCTACTACTGTGGGCAGGAATCCCTCAGAAGAAAAGGAGTGGCCATCATGGTCAACAAAAGAATCCTAAATGCAGTACTTGGATGCAATCTCAAAAAGGACAGAATGACCTGTGTTCGTTTCCAAGGCAAACCATTCAGTATTACAGTAATCCAAGTCTATGCCCCAACCAGTAACACTGAAGAAGCTGAAATTGAAGGGTTCTATGAAGACCTACAAGACCTTTTAGAACTAACACCCAAAAAAGATGTCCTTTTCATTATAGGGGACTGGAATGCAAAAGTAGGAAGTCAAGAAACACCTGGAGTAACAGGCAAATTTGGCCTTGGAATACGGAATGAAGCAGGGCAAAGACTAATAGAGTTTTGCCAAGAAAATGCACTGGTCATAACAAACACCCTCTTCCAACAACACAAGAGAAGACTTTATACATGGACATCACCAGATGGTCAACACTGATATCAGATTGATTATATTATTTGCAGCCAAAGATGGAGAAGCTCTATACAGTCAGCAAAAACAAGACCAGGAGCTGACTGTGGCTCAGACCATGAACTCCTTATTGCCAAATTCAGACTTAAATTGAAGACAGTAAGGAAAACCACTAGACCATTCAGGTATGACCTAAATCAAATCCCTTATGATTATACAGTGGGTGTGAGAAATACATTTAAGGGCCTAGATCTGATAGATAGAGTGCCTGATGAACTATGGAATGAGGTTCGTGACATTGTACAAGAGACAGGGATCAAGACCATTCCCATAGAAAAGAAATGCAAAAAAGCAAAATGGCTGTCTGGGGAGGCGTACAAATAGCTGTGAAAAGAAGAGAAGTGAAAAGCAAAGGAGAAAAGGAAAGGTATAAACATCTGAATGCAGAGTTCCAAAGAATAGCAAGAAGAGATAAGAAAGCCTTCTTCAGTGATCAATGCAAAGAAATAGAGGAAAACAACAGAATGGGAAAGACTAGGGATCTCTTCAAGAAAATCAGAGATACCAAAGGAACATTTCATGCAAAGATGAGCTCAATAAAGGACAGAAATGGTATGGACCTAACAGAAGCAGAAGATATTAAGAAGAGATGGCAAGAATACACAGAAGAACTGTACAAAAAAGATCTTCACGACCCAGATAAATACGATGGTGTGATCACTGACCTAGAGCCAGACATCCTGAAATGTGAAGTCAAGTGGGCCTTAGAAAGCATCACTATGAACAAAGCTAGTGGAGGTGATGGAATTCCAGTTGAGCTATTCCAAATCCTGAAAGATGATGCTGTGAAAGTGCTGCACTCAATATGCCAGCAAATTTGGAAAACTCAGCAATGGCCACAGGACTGGAAAAGGTCAGTTTTCATTCCAATCCCAAAGAAAGGCAATGCCAAAGAATGCTCAAACTACCGCACAATTGCACTCATCTCACGCTAGTAAAGTAATGCTCAAAATTCTCCAAGCCAGGCTTCAGCAATACGTGAACCGTGAACTTCCTGATGTTCAAGCTGGTTTTAGAAAAGGTAGAGAAACCAGAGATCAAATTGCCAACATCCGCTGGATCATCAAAAAAGCAAGAGAGTTCCAGAAAAACATCTATTTCTGCTTTATTGACTATGCCAAAGCCTTTGACTGTGTGGATCACAATAAACTATGGAAAATTCTGAAAGAGATGGGAATACTAGACCACCTGATCTGCCCCTTGAGAAATTTGTATGCAGGTCAGGAAGCAACAGTTAGAACTGGACATGGAACAACAGACTGGTTCCAAATAGGAAAAGGAGTACGTCAAGGCTGTATATTGTCACCCTGTTTATTTAACTTATATACAGAGTACATCATGAGAAACACTGGACTGGAAGAAGCACAAGCTGGAATCAAGATTGCCGGGAGAAATATTAATAACCTCAGATATGCAGATGACACCACCCTTATGGCACAAAGTAAAGAGGAACTCAAAAGCCTCTTGATGAAAGTGCAAGAGGAGACTGAAAAAGTTGGCTTAAAGCTCAACATTCAGAAAATGAAGATCATGGCATCCGGTCCCACCACTTCATGGGAAATAGATGGAGAAACAGTGTCAGACTTTATTTTGGGGGGCTCCAAAATCACTACACATGGTGACTGAAGCCATGAAATTAAAAGACGCTTACTCCTTGGAAGGAAAGTTATGACCAACCTAGATAGCATATTCAAAAGCAGAGACATTACTTTGCCAACAAAGGTTCGTCTAGTCAAGGCTATGGTTTTTCCAGTGCTCATGTGTGGATGTGAGAGTTGGACTTTGAAGAAGGCTGAGCGCTGAAGAATTGATGCTTTTGAACTGTGGTGTTGGAGAAGACTCTTGAGAGTCCCTTGGACTGCAAGGAGATCCAACCAGTCCATTCTGAAAGAGATCAGTCCTGGGTATTCTTTGGAAGGACTGATGCTAAAGCTGAAACTCCAGTACTTTGGCCACCTCATGCGAAGAGTTGACTCATTGGAAAAGACTCTGATGCTGGGAGGGGTTGGGGGCAGGAGGAGAAGGGGACGACAGAGGATGAGATGGCTGGATGGTATCACTGACTCGATGGACGTGAGTCTGAGTGAACTCCAGGAGTTGGTGATGGACAGGGAGGCCTGGTGTGCTGTGATTCATGGGGTCGCAAAGAGTCAGACACAACTGAGCGATTGATCTCACTTTCTGCCATAAGGGTGGTGTCATCTGCATATCTGAGGTTATTGATATTTCTCCCGGCAATCTTGATTCCAGCTTGTGCTTCTTCCAGCCCAGCGTTTCTCATGATGTACTTTGCATATAAGTTAAATAAGCCGGGGGACAATATACAGCCTTGATGTACTCCTTTTCCTATTTGGAACCAGCCTGTTGTTCCATGTCCAGCTCTAACTGTTGCTTCCTGACCTGCATATAGGTTTCTCAAGAGGCAGGTCAGGTGGTCTGGTATTCCCGTCTCTTTTAGAATTTTCCAAAGTTTGTGATGATCCATACAGTCAAAGGCTTTGGCATAGTCAATAAAGCAGAAATATATGTTTTTCTGGAACTCTCTTGCTTTTTCTATGATCCACAGATGTTGTCAATTTGATCTCTGGTTCCTCTGCCTTTTCTAAAACCAGCTTGAACATCAGGAAGTTCACGGTTCACGTATGGCTGAAGCCTGGCTTGGAGAATTTTGAGCGTTACTTTACTAGCGTGTGAGATGAGTGCAATTGTGAGAATTGTAAATTCTCAAGAAATCCCTAAATTTTCCTTTATTTTTAAAGGAGGGATGATCATGCTAATCACCAAGTGATAAAACTCAAGAATTATTTTAAAATTATCCAGAGGTCCCCCAAGACCCCCTTTTCTTTGGGACACTGATCATCAGGCCTGGACCCTGCAGGGCATCTGCCTGCCTTTGAGGTAAGCAGCGGTGAAACATTGTCTCTGAGCAACCCCTCAAGAGCCTGTGTTGCCCTCTGAGCATGGAGTAGGGAGGGGGCTGGACACATAGTTTCTAGCATTTCAGAGGCGGTTCTACCAGCTCTCGTAAAACTTCATATGGAACTTTACAAAGAAGGTTCAATGAGGCCTCCCTTCCCTTTTGCCCCGAGTCAGAAAAATGAAGCCAAGGCTGCATAGCAGAGATAACTCCAGGCTGCAGGTCTGGATCGGCCTCATCACTCACTGGCTCTGGGTTCCCCGTGTTTCCATCTGCCATCTTGAAAGTACTTCTGGCAGCTCCCAAATTCAACCAGAGGAACAAAGCCAGTAGGAGACAGATGAAGAAGAGAACTGGCTCACAACGTTGTGGTGGCTGGTAGGGCAAGTCTGAAGGCCATCAGGGGGTGGGTTGGTGTCCACAAGAGCAGCTGTAAGGCCTTCAGTCTGCTTGCATGGGGCCCAGTCAGATGACCCAGGCCCACCGCCCTTGCCTAAAGTCAACTGAGTATTGACTGCAGTTACCTCTTCCAAATACCTCACAACTGTACCTGGAAGGGCATCAGATTGAATAACCGGGGACTTCAGCATTGCCAGGTGGACACATTAAACAGACTCTAGCCCCAGACGTGAAATGATGACCCCGCAACTTCAAATACTCAGGAGGTTTCCAATTTGCAAAAAGAGTGGGTAAAAAGAACCCCATGAATATCACATTCTAAACTACCAACCTCATTCAAATTCTCTCATATTTGCTAACGTGAAGTGAAGTGAAAATCACTCAGTTGTGTCCAACTCTTTGTGACCCCATGAGCTATACAGTCCATGGGATTCTCTAGGCCAGAATACTCTAATGGGTAGCCTTTCCCTTCTCCAGGGGATCTTTCCAACCTAGGGATTGAACCCAGGTCTCCTGCATTGCAGGCAGATTCTTTACCCAGCTGAGCCACAAGGGAAGCCCAAGAATACTAGAGTGGGTAGCCTATCTCTTCTCCAGCAGATCTTCCCGACCCAGGAATCGAACTGGGGTCTCCTGCATTGCAGATGGATTCTTTACCAACTGAGCTATCAGGGAAGCCCATTTGCTAACGTACATACATATAATTCCATTATTATTACAATAATGGTAATCATTGTACACATAGCCTATTTTCTACTATTTTCATCTAACTTTATTTAAGCATGTCCTTATACTGATATTTTCTACATGATGGCCATATTTTCCAATTAATTCATAACATTCATTCATGTTACTATACTATAATTTTAAGTTGTAGCTCCTTTTCGGACATCCATATAGTTCCAAATGTTTAACATTTAGAAATCACCACTGTGGATATTTGTACGCAAATAGTTTTTTGAATGTTTAGACAAAAGCACTCCTGTCACTTCTTCATTTCCTCCAACTCATCAAGCCTACTGCAGATGTCATACTAATACCTGCCCACACAGCACCAGTGGAGGTGAAGTGAGGGGTCTCAACCTCAGCTCCCACACTGGCCTGTAGGACCAGGTCCCAAAAGAGCTCTGAGGGCAGCTGGATCCGTGGAGAAGTCTGCAGGCTTGAAGGAAAGAAGAGGGATCTTCCCAACCTAGGGATCGAACCACATCTCTTATGCTTCCTGCATTGACAGGCGGGTTCTTTACCAGCAGTGCCACCTGGAAAGCCATCAGTAGTTTTTCCCCATATACCCCTTTCTGAGAGGCAGCCTGTCACACACATTTCCTTTAGGCTGTGGACGAATAACCAAAAATAGCCCCTGACACTGGGTTTCTTCTCCAGATGCTAGAAGCTCTCTGTGAGGTTTGCTAGGCTGATGAGCTTAAGAAGTTTGCATTAACTCAGGATTCCCCAAAGACACAGAACCAAAAGGATGTTTAAATAGAGATTTACTGTAAGGAATTTTCTCACACAATTAGAGGAGCTGACAGACTCAAAGTCCACAGGGAAGGCTGGCAGGGTGAAGACCCAGGGAGGAGCTGATGTTTCATCTAGAGTAGTCCAAAGGCATCTGGAGGAATTACAGATGCCTTTAGACTACTCCAGCTGAAATGAAGAGGGAATTCTTCATTCCATCTGTTCACTTTTAGGTCCTTCAAGTGATTGGACGAGGCCCACCACATTATGGGAGTAACCTATTTTACCTGAAGTCTATTGATTTAACAGGCAATCACATCTTTTTTGCGGGGAGGGTGCTTCCCAGGGGACACTAGTGGTAAAGAACCTATCTGCCAATGAGGAGATGTAGGAGAAGTGGGTTCAATCCCTGGGTTGGGAAGATCTCCTGGAGAAGGGCATGGCAATCCACCCCAGTATTCTTGCCTGGAGAATCCCATGGACAGAGGAGCCTGGTGGGCTACAGTCTGTGGGGTCACAAAGAGTCAGACACAACTGAAGTGACTTAGCACACACGCACATCTTTTTTTGCCAAGAAGCATGCAGGATCTTAGTTCTCCGACCAGGGATCAAATCCATGCCCCCTATATTGGGAGCTGGGAGTCTTAACCACTGGACCACCAGGGAAATGCCAAAGTTTGCTTGACTGCTTCTTTGCAGTAATTATTATCCGAGTTTTGTTTCCTTTTACTGTAGGTTTTTTTTTTTTTTTTCTGGTTTATTAGAGGGTTGTCTTTTACCAAGTTGTCCTTTGCTGTGTCAGAAATGAACTATTGGCACGAAGCAGCCAGGCCTGCGGGTGTTCTGTAAATTGTTGGTGCCTGAGTGACTGAAAGTGGCCTGCTGGTAGGCGATCCGTCTCACCCGGGATGCTGTGTCCAGATGTGGTTGTGGAATGTGCGCCCTCTGCTGGCTGCCTCTAGAATTGAACGTTGATCTTGAGACCGTCTAAATTCCCTCAGATTCGAAAATATGACCTCTGCACAGTGGTAAGAATTTTCTGGCTAAAGTGATATTTTAATTAAAAAAACAAACAAAAACTACTTCCAGGCTTATTCAAGTTTACCATCTTAAGAGAAACACGGTTCATATGGGCTTTTGTAGGTGGGGGACTGGTAGAGAAGGATGTGGCAACCCACTCCAGTATTCTTGCCTAGAGAATCCTGTGGACAGAGGAGCCTGTTTGGCTGCTGTCCATGGGGTCGCAGAGTCAGACACAACTGAAGCAACTTAGCATGCATGCATGCATTGGAGAAGGAAGTGGCAACCCACTCCAGTATTCTTGCCTGGAGAATCCCAGGGATGGAGGAGCCTGGTGGGCTGCCGTCTGTGGGGTCGCACAGAGTTGGACACAACTGAAGCAACGTAGCAGCAGCAGCAGCAGGGGGGACTGGCATGGCAAAAAGAGAAAGTCTGAACATTTTATTTTCATGTTTAGGGGAGCAGTGGAAGATGGGGAGCACTGAGGCCAGGGTCCCTGGAAGTGCTGACGAGCAGTAAAGGGCCAGCCACATGGCATGCAGAGGTTGCCAACGTCCGCAAACAACATCTGGTTAAATTTGCACTTTAGCTCAACAATGAATAATTTCAGTATAAGTATGTCGTCTGTGGTGTTTTGTTGTTGTTGTGTTAGTTGCTCGGTCATGTCTGACTCTTTGTGACTGTAGCCCACCAGGTTCCTCTGTCCGTGGGATTTCCCAGACAAGAATACTGGAGTGGGTTGCCATTTCCCTTTCCATGGGATCTTTCTGATCCAGGGATCTAATCCCGGTCTCCTGTATTGCAGGCAGATTCTTTACCACTGGGCCACCTGAGAAGCCCTGTAATATTTGAGACATACTAAAATTTAAAAAAAGTATTCACTTAACTGAAAAGCAGCTCTGAAGGGAGCTTGCATTTTATCTAGCAACCCCAAGAGGAAGGAAAGAGAGACTAAAATGAGAAGAAAGGCCTGCCCACAATCTATGAAGGCTGGAAGCTGGTGGCAGCAGAGTCACCAGAGAGGCAGTGAGCCCCAAAGAGCCGGCTCCCCTGCTGACATGCTGGTGGCAGGTCCATCCACACAATATGAGCTTTGGCAGCCCGTGGCCTCCTCTCCTCAGGGGACACTTCAGTAGCCACAGTAGGAGCCGCGCAAACGAGCCATGTTCCTCCTGCCTCCTCACTTCTCCTGGGGCCCAGAGGCCCTTCACCCCACAACTTTGACCCCTCCTGCCCACTGCATGACAACTGCAGAACCTCAGCTGCCCACTCACCTGTTTGGGGAACTTCCCAGAAGAACCTGCAGCCAAGCAGCTGCCAGTTTTCTCCCGCTCATCCCCAGAAAGCAGTTTCTTGGCCTCTTTACCTGCTTTTCTTCCCTCAGGCTTGTGTACAGAACATCTAATGTTTGGCATCACGGTGAACTCTGCACTGTGTTGTAGATGGCCCACTCCTGTGCACCCTTCTGGATCCTCAAGAGTTAAGTTGGGCCTTGTTGTGAATGAAACTAGGGAAGTGAGCTGTGTTCCTTCTTTCTCTCTCTCTCTTTTCCCCTCCATCTACTTCTAGAGTAAATTTTTGGAATTTTGAAGTGCTGATCTCAGGATAGATAGGTTCATAGAGTTATACCAGCTTACCTTGTGCTGACTTAAGACAGTGGGTTATCACAGACAAGTATTTAAAGTACATCAGAGAGAACAAGAGACACCAAGATAATGAAGCAGCTGTTCTCTGTGCCTGACTTATATGGACAGTGACTCCATAAGGACCAGGTTGTTCTTCTCATCCCAAGACCTGGCATCTCACAGAGACAGATCAGAGAGGAAAACTGGGGGAGATGAACACAGTTCTCTTAACATCACTAGGAATAGGTCACACTCTTTTTAAATTAACTTAGGTCTTTGTAAAGGATGACATCCCCTCACCACATTATGAGATCGAAGCTGATCTTTGTGGGTGAGATGGACCACATCTCTTACGATATTAATTCCATGGCTCCCCTCCCCTACAGCTCTGGGAACAGCTCAGTTTAGCCTGGAAACACAGGATAAATGTATATTTGTTGGGGGCACCCAGAGGGAAGACCCTAGAAACTCCTCTAACTTAGATGAAATCACCATTGTCTGCTCTTCCTTCTCTTGTTTCATTTCAAAGACTTGAGATAGAACAAATAAATTTTACCTGAATGAACAGCTGCTTGGGGCTTAGACAGGCTCAGGCCCCTCCTTGTCAGGAGGCTGATGGGAACATACAGTGAAGCCTCCAAGCCTGGCCCCGCTCTGGGCAGAGGGCCCTCCACTTTTGCTGCAGAATCTCTCACCATCAAGGTCTCCAAGGCTTGAGGATGGAGCCCACCCTGACAGCTCGCCCCCTGCTACTCCCTGAAAGGATATGCTCCCCTGGGAACCCCTGCCCCCACTCAGGTCAGGTGACCCAGCCTTGACAGGGCACTTGCACTGGACCCACTTCAGGAAGTGCCTGTCATCCCATCACACCGTTCACGCCTTCCTCGGCTGTTCTGGAAGTGGCTTCTGCCCATTGACTTAGTGCTGGTCCTCGTCAGCTTTTGACTGTCCACTGTGGATATTCTTACCTGGGCTGCTGTATCTTCCACCAGGTGGAAAGCTGTTTCAGAGGAAGGGCCTGGTGTGATGCTGATATGCATAGTACAAACCTCCAGTAAGTATTTCGGGAATAAATACTGAGTGTCTGCATTTGGCTCCCTAACTCTGAAGAATGTGGGAGCTAGTAGCCAACAGAACATCACTTCACTCATCAGAAGAGGCAAATTCCAGCAAAGTTAATCCAGCATATTTGTATGACTGACATCCTTCATGTCATACATATTATGTGTCATACGTTATACATGTGTATATGTTATAACTTCCATGACAAAGATGAAGACTCAAGCGGCAAAAACCTGTGTTCCCCCTAAAATTAAAATACAAAAATCAAAGACTTCAGAAATGAAATTAATATTTTCCAACCACTTATTAAAAGGAAAATGGTAATTTTCTGAAAAAGGATCTTACTACCAAGAAATAGTCACAGAACAAAGGCCATGGTGCTCTCACATCTAGGGGAGCATATCCAGGAGGAGAAAGGCGAGTGTGGCTGCCATGGCCACCTGAGCCCCACACCCTCTCCCAGGGCACGGTGCCCACCTGGCCCTGGGCACCACAGGCAGGGCCATTACCACATCACAGGTGCTGACTTCTGGAAGCCAGTTTCCTTCCTGCAGGATGTTCA
Source organism: Bos javanicus (assembly GCF_032452875.1). Lineage (NCBI taxonomy): Eukaryota > Metazoa > Chordata > Mammalia > Artiodactyla > Bovidae > Bos > Bos javanicus. The sequence continues at coordinate 36,680,800 of NC_083879.1, read as the reverse complement.
TACACCCATAAAAATGAAGAAATGAGGAAACAGTGCTGAAGCAGGGCCAGCCGAAGTTCTGTTTGTTTTTGTTTTTTAATTATGACTCCAGGCGGCCCTCGCGGGTGGGGAAACGCTGCCCAGTCACAAGCTTGCAGGACAGGCAGGTGTGTGGAGCTGCCACACGGCTGGAGAGGGCGCCGGTCATGAGGCCAGAAGGGAACCGCCTCTTCCTCCACCTTGGAGCCAGAAGACAATGTCCTCTCCCGCCCCCGAACTGCACCAGGAGGGGCCTCTCAGGGACCAGGAGGAGTAACCAACACGCACAGACCCACCTGCTTCTCTCCACCTTCCGTGGAGGTTGCTAAGGGAGAGAAGAAACCTGGAAAACTAACTCAAAGTAATAAAATCTCCCCATCTTCAAAATCCTGAAGCACGTAGAGCTTAGATCCTTTAGTGCTAAATTCTGTCTTGGCTCATTTACAGTTATTTACAATTTGTTAATTTTGCCTCTTCAACTCAAGTTTAACTTCCCCCAGGGCAGAGAATAACATAATTTTAGTACCATTTCTCCCCTATGTCTAGTGCAGTCTCAAATATGTTGTGTATTAATGGGCTAAAATGAGCCAGGAATAGTTACATGTATCAAGGTAGCATGTCCCAGTATGTAATATCTGTCACTCAGATCAGTCCACGAGGAGACCCAACATGTATGGGCTTCTTTTCAAGGACAGGAGACCACCGCTTCACTAGAAGCTGCTACTGCAGTCCAGGGCTGAGACTGTGTCCCAGTTTGAACCTTGATCTTTCCAGCCAGCCCAAGAGAGCTCACCAGAACTGGGTGGAGGTCAAGGTTGATAGCCCCTGGGACCTGAGAGTGGTGAGTCTGTGTCTCTAGCAGGTGAGGACTGCTGTAGGTGCCTGCATCACACAGGCCTGGAGGCCACCCTCCTCCAGGAGCAGAGGGGCATGGAGCAGGAGTTAGGGTATTAGGGTGGGCGTGCAGGGAGTTGCAGAGGTCATACCCAGGCATCAGAGGCTGCCACGAGGGCAGAACAGCAGTAGCCAGATCTGTGCAGGACAGTGTTCTCTGCCATCCAGTTGGTGGCAACTGAGAATCTTCCAAACTTGACGCTGGCAAGACTAACAGCCGTCTTCTCAGAGGGGTTTGCTCCAACTTACTCATTTTTAACCGCGGCACCCCCCCTCCCCACCTCCTTCTCTCCTGACCCTCTAAGTGAGTCAGTGTGAATCAGGCTTGCTCCTGAAACTTGAACTCCAGGCTTGAACCCAGGGGCCTCTCTCTGGGTGTCCTGATTCTCTACTCCAGGGCTCCAGAAGCACAGAGCAGCAGCAGCCACTCTGCGCCTGCAGACCCCTCCTCTTGGCTTCCTGGCAGAGTGGAAGCAAGTTTCATACTGAGTCTGTGTCTCCTCACACAGACTCCAAAGAAGCACGCAGTTGCTGGAGGTGGGACGCTAAGGAACCTGTGATAGGTATCTGTAACTAGATGTTGCCGGAGTCTTCCTGTCCCTGAGGACTTAGTTATGACTCATTGCCGTTGCCCCCGCTCCACAGGGGTAGGGGGTGGAGACTGAGTTCCAACTCTGCCTTTTTGGAAAGAAAAGAAGGGAAGGAAGTGGATGGGAGGGAGAGGGAGAAATAACGGCGGATGTGGACATCCCTCTTTAGAGAGGGAGAGGTCTTCACCCCCATCGGTGGAGGGTGGGTGCTGATCCCCGGCCCAGCGTGCCACTAAGGCACCTCGTTCAACCCTCGGGCCTCACACCCCTTCATCCGCATCTGGGTCCTGAAAGTAACTGGGCTGTTTCTGGGGGTCGGGGTGGGGGCTCTCGTTTACTCCCCACTTCGCTCTGACCCAACGGCGACCATCGAAGTCCGCTCTCGGGTCGTCCAGGGCCTTTCGATGCCAGGACACCCAGAGAATGACCAATGCGAGGAGCTACAATTCCCCCCACCCCCACCCGGCTTGGGACTTTTCACAATCTGACGAGTCTCAAGGGGAAAAGCGGGCGGGGTCTTTCCCCAGAGCCTTCTGCGCGGCAGGTCCGGGCGGCCGAACCGCACTGCCCACTGGACCCGACGCCCACCCGGCTCTCTGCCCGCGGCTGGGGACGGGGGCGGGGCTCGGGGTGGGGCGCGCTGGCGGGGGCGGGGCCGGGCTTTTAAGGCCAGCCACCTGCAGGGCTGCGCTGGCGCTCCGCACCCGAAGGAGCGAGGACCCCGCCGCCAGCCCAACGCTACCCCGCACCCCGGTCCTCGCTCGACGGGACCCCCGCCACGTGCCCGGCCCGCCCTCCGGACGGGACCCCCCCACCCGCGCCATGAACCGGGTGCGTGCCGCCGGGGCGGGAGGAGGGGCGGGTGGGCTCTGCTCAGTTCTCTCCGCTGCCGGTCGGGAGGCCATGGAACTCGGGCTGGTGGGGTGAAGAAAGATGCTGACCCAAACGCGGGAAGGGGCCGCGGAGCCGGAGGAGGGCGGCGTAGGGCTGGTGACGGAGCGGATGCTCTATAGTCCTGACGCCGTCCTGCCCTCGGCGGTTCAGGAATTCAGTGGGTACACCCTCCGAGACACGGGGCGCGCTGGAGTGTCCCTCGGGGACCAGGCGTGCCCACCGAGACACGGAGCACGCTGGAGTGTCTCTGTGGGACCAGGCGCCCCCTCCGAGACACCGGGAGCGCTGGAGTGTCCCATGGGGACCAGGCGCCCCCACCCAGACACGGGGCGCCCTGGTGTCCCGTGGGGACCAGGCACTAGAGAGACCCTGCCCCTCCTCGGAGGGATCTTGTCTGAGTCGGGGAAATGAACTTCCTCGCCCAGGGAGGGGTCCTCTGAGGAACCCACCCAGCCAGCCCTCCTCAGAAGAGGAGAGCAGAGAGAAGGCGCTACAGGCGCTGTTTGGAGGAGCTGTAGGGAACTCCCAGGAGGAGGGACTGGGAATGGGGGATGGGGGGAGGGCCCCTTCCTTGTAAGTTCCACCCACCATGAGGGCCCCTGCTTTGCCTCAGAAAACCCATCTACCTTGGGCCAACATTGCACCTCTGCTTCTCTTTCAGAAAAGAGAAATTTATTCAGTGGAGCTCAGTGGAACCAAAGACATTGAGAAAACAGACAAGGAGGATGGCAAGAAGTCCAGGGGCCTGAAAAACAAGTGCTTGGAACGCAAAAAGAACCACCAGAAAGAGGAGCTTAAGAAAGAACTTGATCTGGTCAGTTGATTTGGTCCCTGAGCAAATGGGTGCCCTTGAGCACTGTCCGCCCTGGTGACAGCTTGCCCCTATAACCCACTTCTTACAAAAGAAAAATTCAGTCTTAAGAATTTCAAAATCCCTGACATGTGTTTCCTTGTTTTAAGAAAAAAAAAAAAAAATGGTGTGATTGTATCTGCCCAGGGGTCAGGCCCTCCAAAGATTCCTGCATTCAGGCTGTAGGCACGCCCAGGGAGGGCTCCTCTGAAGCCAGTCGCCACAGGCACTGCCCAGACCTCTCCCCTGCTGGTTCATTGAGATATTAGTAGCCTATGAAATTAAACTATCTCATCAGCCAGAACTATCCAGGAGGAAAACTGAAAGCCCCTAAACTTGCTAGGTTTCTGGGTATATTTGCCCCATGAGAAAGGATTTCAGTAGTTAGGAAGAGTTGGTCTTGGCTTCAGGCAGCCTTGGGCTCAGCTGAGGTTCCAGTTCAGGGAGTAAGCTACCTAGCTTCTCTGAAGCTCCGTTTTCTTTATGTAAAATGGGAAACAAACCATTTTCATGGGTCTGTCAGGGGGAAAGTGAGGTGAGAGTCTCTTGTAATGGCAGTGCTTTGTGGATGTGAAGTCCTGTTACTACTAAAGCTGGCCACCCTGGGAAAGAACATCCCCAGAACTGAAATGTGGCTGATTACATCTCAGGAATGCCAATGGAAACCTGCCCTGAGTCTGAGATTATGCGGGTTGTTCTGCACTTCACTGCAGACTTTAGAGCTGTGGTTCTCTGAGCAGCTGGTAGTGCTGTGAGCTCTTGTGTGCCACAGAGCAGGTTGTTAAACATTCCGGAATTCAGGCAAGCCGACTGGTACTGTACTAGTAGCTTGAGATGTGACTGCTGCAAATCAGAGCTCTTTTATTTTACCTGGAGAGCTCGTTAAACAACACATGCCGCAAGGTGTTTGTCCATGTACGTTCTGATGACCCTGGACTTGGATCTGAATTCAAATCTGTTTTCCTGAAGTTCAGTTTCCTGTTTTGAAAAATTGGAATTAAAAATAGTACCTACCTCTTAGAGTTGTTAAGAGGGTTACAGAGAAACTGGAGAAAGGCTAAGATAGTCATTCTTATTTCCTACATGTATCTAGCAGTTAAGGATGAAGATATAACTAGTCTTACTTGAAATTACTGTTTATAACATGAATATATATCCATTCTATCATATGCCTGTTAATTACAATGAGAACCTTCCTTGAAATTTGAGCCTTTTTGGAAAATATAGAAAAATAATTCCATGGTGTTGACTGGAGTATTCCCTTGCTTCTTTGCTGAGAAACAGCTTTCTTTCCCCTCTTTTTCGCAACCTTCTTACAGGAATCCTGTAATTTGTGACTTCGTACTTGGGTGCCCTTGCATCCCAACCCCTCCAGAAAATTAGAACCTTGATGAGTAATGCAGTGTCCCTAGCTTCTGAAGAAACAAGCAGGTGACTCAAGCCTGAGGCACCTGGTGCTGCCCTGTGCTCTTCCAGCAGAGTTCACATCCGCACCCTCCCATTTCTCATCCCCAGAGAGTCAGGCTAATGGGGAGGATGGTACAGTATGGCCCCTTAGAGTGTGAGATCAGTCCATGAAAGCAACGACTTTAATCATGTTAACTCTTCTCTGCCCAGAACTTGGCATACTATGCACAGAACCATGTCTTAATCCTATGGCTCCCCAGAAATGTCATATTCAGGGGGTACTGGTACAGTGAATAGAAGAGCAGGCCCAATCTGACTTAAGCACAGGACAAAACCCTAACTCTGTAACGTGAAACATTTTTGCTTTAAGAAAAGAGATGGTTCTGGTACCACAGTATAAATTTTTGTCTCTGACAGTCAGAGTTTTAGGATCCTGAGTGCTGGGTTTTTTGCCACAGGAAGAGATTTCTAGCCCTTTAGCCCAGAGATTCTGAAAGGGACAGGACAGAACAGGACAGGGGAACTTGCTCCCTGGGTGCCACAGCAAATGTCCAGAGATATTTATGGTTATCGCTTCTCAAAGGGAGGGTGCTGGTGGGCAGAAGTCCCCACAACAGAGTTATTGACCCAAAATGTCAATAATGCTAAGGTTGAGAAGCTCTGCTTTAGTTTAATAATTCTGTGGCAGAGTTAGCAAGTGTGGCCCCCCCACCGCCCCCCTGGTATTTATTTGGCAGGTTTTTAATCTGAGGGCTTGTCTGATAGCGAGCTGAGCCTCAAGTGCTGAAGGAAGGAAAGACCCATTTCTCTCTCCCAGATGGCCTGCCTAGTGAGGGCTGTGTGGAACTGTCAGTACACGTGGAATGGTTTGGCACAGCTGATCGCTCCGCATTAATCCCGCAGTTCAGGTCTGAGTTGAGTTTCCAGATCACTGGTGTCTGGATGACGGGTGTGCTAGGATCTGCATGTGCTGGAGACCAGACTGAGGTGAAATGCATTGCTTTACTCATAAAAACTAAGGACAGCTACCACGTGGTAAATGGCAAGTCAAGTCTGAACTCTCCAGGGATAGCCAGAAAATCTACTGGCCAGTGAGCTCTCCTGAAGCAAAGTTCTCTTCTCTCACTGCAGGAACCCCTGGGACAAAGGTTCCTTCTTTCTATACTTCCTGGCCCCTCTCCCATCCTCAGTGTTTCTCCCAGATTTCATGGGCTTGTCAGGGTATAGGGTTCAAGTCTTTTGGAATTATCTAATTCACTCTGTTCTTTTCATGGACTTTAGCATGACCACAAACTCAGCAAAGAGGAACTGGAGACAAAATATAGTACAAACATCATTACGGTAAGTCATCAGAGAACCAGTGACAGGGGAGGGGATCAGGGACCATACAAAGAGGCTGTGTGCTTGAGGCTTGTGAGTGATCTGCCAGTCCTCTACGTGCTCACCTTGCAAGAGGAGGCTCATTAACCTCAAGAATAGCAGGCCTGAGCCGCAGGCATGACAAGGCCCTCTGCTGGGCTGTGTGTCTGGTCACAGACAGTTCTTTGACTGTGATTGCAGCTGAGCCGTGGTGACCCCTGGAAGGTTTGAGTGCCTCCTCACTGTCATGGTCCAGGGTTGCTTTCAAACCCTGTGCCCAGGAAGTATTCAGGTCGTGTCCAGGCCTCCTCCAAGAATGGCGGACACCTCACTCCTCCTAAAATCTCCCATCGCAGAAGTGCTGCTTTATTCTGTGAATTCAAACTTAAAGATGTGGTGTCTTAACACCAGGAGATTTGGATACATCTGTTCTGAGTGAACAGAAATATGTGCTGTGTGACTCACTGGCCTACAGAGAGGAAGGCAAAAAGGAGCAGTGGAGCCTGGGCTCAGAGGACGCAGGGGCAAGAGAGGAACACTGGCGGGAAAGTGTCAGGGCATACACCCTGTCCCACAGTTTACAGGATGTGCCGGGAGAATGGTGGAGTTCATCCAATGAGACCCCCAGATGGCACAGTGACTGAGCTGGGACATAGTCACAGCTGCCCACAGTCTGCAGAAATGTGACATCCAGCCCGAGGAGGGAGAAACGTCTAACTCCTGTTTCTTTTCCCTCTGCTTTCTCAGGGTCTTTCCAGTGCCCAGGCTGCTGAACTGCTGGCTCAGCATGGGCCCAATAGCCTCACGCCCCCCAAGGAAACCTCGGAGATCATCAAGTTCCTCAAACAGATGGTGGGGGGCTTCTCCATCCTCCTGTGGATAGGAGCCATCCTGTGCTGGATCGCATACGGGATTCAGTATTCCAATGATCACGCCTCCTCCCTGGACAATGTATGGCGCTGGGGGCTCCTCCCGGGTTTGCTGGTGATGGGGGTGGGGGTGGGTAGGGTGGTGAGGGTCAGCACTGTAATGCAAGGCCTTCCCTGGGCAAAGCATTGGGCTGGGGTCAGGGGTCTACCACTGACCAATCACTGCATAAGTTGGAGAAAATCAATAACTTCTCCAGGTATAAAATAGAAAGTATATCTGACTCTCTAGTGTCTCAGAGCAGTGTGAGCATCAGTTTTTAAAAGAGCAATACATGATTGGTTCTTATGTGGGGAAAAAAAAATTGACATCCATGTGAGGTGTTTTGGGCTTTATCTCCTCAAAGCTAATTCTCTCCCTTTACCGTGGAGAACTTGTGTGTCTAATAGTAAGGTAGGACCAAACCACAAAGCTAGGGGTCACAAAGCTGGGCTTCCCTTGTAGCTCAGCTGGTAAAGAATCCACCTGTAATACAGGAGACCTGGGTTCAATCCCTGGGTTGGGAAGATCCTCTGGAGAAGGGAAAGGCTACCCACTCCAGTATCCTGGCCTGGAGAATTCCATGGACTGTATAATCCATGGGGTCACAACAGTTGGACACGACTGAGCAACTTTCACTTTCAAACCACAGAGCTAGAGCAGCCAACATGATGCTGAGAGAGAAGCCAGGTGCAAAAGGCCATATTCTGTGCAATTCCATTGGTGTAAAATGTCCAGAACAGGCCAGTGCTGGATTCAGACAGCAGATCAGTGGCTGCCCAGGCTGGGCCAGGGCGGGAGAGTGACTGCTGTGGGTACAAGGGGTCTTACTGGAATGATGGATTGTGGTGATTGTTACACAACTGTGTTAATTATTAATAGTCATTTAGTTATAAACTTCAAATGGGTGAATTGTATGGCCTGCAAGTTACATCAGGACACAACTGCCATCTCTCTGATTGGCCCGTGGAGCACCCTGGCCCTCAGGTTGGGCTCATTCCTGATGCTGCTTCTCTGATTGATGCCTGCCCTCCTCACCCAGGTGTACCTGGGCTCCGTGCTTGCCCTGGTCGTCATTCTAACCGGGGTCTTTGCTTATTACCAAGAGGCGAAGAGCACCAACATCATGTCCAGTTTCCGCAAGATGATCCCGCAGGCAAGTGTGACAGCCTTCCTGGTGTCTCCAGGCTTGAGACAAGCAAGCATCAGATGGGGGGAGCGGGAGGGCATGGCTTGGCGGCCTAGGACCCCTCCCTGCTGTCTGCGGAGTCTTGGGCAACTGGCCTAATCTCTCTGGAGCCCCCGTTCCCTCCTGGGTGTGGTCAGTGAGGCAAGGTGGAGGAAGATGCTCAGTCAAGAGCAGAATGGGACAGAAAAACGAGCCACTGCCTGGCATCTCCTGTGGCTGCTCCTCAGCTCGGTGAACCATTCAGACAGAAGTTATTCATGAGCCAAGGGAGCCAACCTGTCATTCTTTAAACCATCAGTCTTTTCACTCCCATTTCTGAGCCTCACTGCATGTTGCCCCCGAATGCTGCCAGTGTGGGAGGCCTCAGATCCCTCCTCCTCCAGCAACCTGGGAGGGGTCCTCTGGGGACACCACTGTCAGCAAACAGAACCACACCCTCACTGGGCTGCAGAGCTTCTGAGAGGTGTGATCTCTGGGTGGAATCTCTTGTGTTAGGAAGCAGAGACCCATCTCTCACTCCATTAAAGGCTATATGACCTGAGCGAGATCATTGATCCCTTTAGCTCAACCTCAGGACTCTTCCTGGACTTCCCAGCAGGATGATTCATCCTAATGGTCCCCCTGTCTGTCAGGCCCAGAACTGACAGTGGCTTTGCTATACCTCCCATGGCAGCATTTTCTGGATCGAAGGCTATCTCCATGAGCTCCAACTCAAGAAAAATAGTTCTTAGGGTCTTTAGGACCTGAGTAGAAGCCTTGGCTTCATTGTCTGCTATTCTGACAGCTATGCACTCCTGTGCCTTCCTTCCTGAGCCTGTGGGGGACAAGGAGCATGCAGGAGGGCCAGCATCATTCCCGGATGGGATCTGAAGCCTGGGTCATGATTTTCTTCTGCAGCAAGCACTTGTCATTCGAGACTCAGAGAAGAAGACAATTCCTGCTGACCAGTTGGTGGTGGGGGACATAGTGGAGATTAAAGGTGGAGACCGGGTCCCTGCGGATGTCAGAATTCTGTCCACTCAGGGGTGTAAGGTCAGTGTCATGGGTGCCCTGAGGGTCACACTCGTGGTGCTATGGTCTTTCCAGGTCTCAGTGTAACCAAAGAAGGGAACAAGTTGCCTGACCTTGAACTCTTTTCAAAACTCCTAGGTGGACAACTCATCTGTCACCGGGGAGTCAGAGCCCCAGGCCCGCTCCTGTGAGTTCACACATGAAAGTCCCCTGGAGACCAAGAACATTGCCTTCTTCTCCACAACCTGTCTGGAAGGTAGGTCTGGTAGCTTGCAGGACTGCAGGTTCCTCTCATAGCCTTTCTCCTTTGTCAAGCTTTATGTTTCTCTCTCTCTACCATCTCTTGCCGCTAAACTTTTCCAAGAGAAAATGTGTAATTGAGGAGTCTAGAGAGCTGGTGTTTGGCCTTTGTAGTGTCATGTGCTGATTGGCCATGTGAGCCACCAAAGAGACGAGCATGCGAGGCCATGGTCCCTCCTCGCTGAGGACTCCTGGAATAAAATGTCTGCTCCACCTGTAGGCACAGCGACTGGCATGGTCATCAACACGGGTGACCGCACCATCATTGGGCAGATCGCCTCGCTGGCTTCAGGAGTCAAGGACTTGAAGACGCCCATTGCCATCGAGATCGAGCACTTTGTTCATATCGTGGCAGGAGTGGCAGTCTCCATCGGCGTCATTTTCTTCATCATCGCAGTGTCCATGAAGTATTATGTCCTGGACTCCATCATCTTCCTCATTGGCATCATTGTGGCCAATGTGCCTGAGGGTCTCCTGGCCACTGTCACTGTGAGTCTGTGCTGCTAGTGGCCGTACCCTGACCCTGCTAGTGTGCCATCCTGCTCTGCCGCGGCTGAGTCTGCTGCATCAGGGCCAGTCATAGGATGTTCTGTCTCTTAGAGGGACAAAGAGAACTGTCATCTGTTAGTATCTGAATGAATTGTCCTTGAAAACTTGTGTTTTCATTTTCAGAGATGTATCTGCAAATCCCATATGATACTTTGCCCCTTAAGATCTAGATAAAACAATCTTGAGCCACCACTTAGAAATTTTCTAGAAGCCTGACACCTTCCCTGCATTTCCACAGTTTTTAAAAGAAAAAAAAAAATACTTTGGCAGTTTCTACAGCTGAGGGATGTAGGTACACTTTCACATCACTTCACCCTCTCAGAGGCAGTCTGAGACACAAACTCCCTGTCTGATCCTGCAGAGCAGTTCAGCACTTTCCGCTCTGCCCCTGGTCTAACTTTGGTTCTCCCTGTGTCAGGACCTAACTCATCCTAAAACAAGGCCCCCAGGTGGGGAGGATTCATACCTCTGCTCCTGGCACCGTCCTAAGCAAAGACAGACAGAAGTGTTATTGCCTGTCTCCTCTGACTCCAGCAGACAGTAATTTGACCAAGCTGGAGCCTAAAGGACCCTTTTGAGATCTGGGGGCTTCAGAGAGATCCAAGAATCTTTATTAACATTTGGAGATCCTAAAGTGAAACAAGTGTTTCCTGATTCCCCAAAGCAACAGGTAAGCCATTTGGGGCAAGCTCTTTGGCACATAGTGGCTGAAGTCTGTCTTATAACGCTCTTGCTTGTGATCCACGGGCGCTCAGCAGCCAAGCCCCCTTTGTATTGACTTGACACTTGCCAGGCTTTGCTACCTGTGGATCCCTTAGGATCATTTTCCTCAAGGAGTAAAGGGACATGAGAGAGAGAGCACATGCAAGCTTTATATGCCTTCTCAGCCACTGGGTCTGGTGCAGTTTTACTGCATCTGTAACTATACCTGAAACTAGTCCAACTGTAACTGTTCCTACATTATTGAACCCAAGTTCAGCATGGTGGTTTTTCTCAAAGCTTCTCTCTCTCTCTCCTCTGTCTAGGTGACTCTGTCACTGACAGCAAAACGAATGGCCAAGAAGAACTGCCTTGTGAAGAACCTGGAGGCAGTGGAGACTCTTGGCTCCACCTCCATCATCTGCTCAGACAAGACCGGGACCCTGACCCAGAACAGGATGACAGTGGCCCATCTGTGGTTCGACCACCAGATCTTCGTGGCAGACACTAGTGAAAACCAATCGAGTAAGCCTTGGGGTGTATCCAGCCTGGCCCTGCATGGTGGGCTCAGCACAGCTGGTCTGTGGCCATGGGTGAACAATACTGCTCACTGGCACAAGCCTGGCACCTTCGGCATCCATGGTTCTTCTTTCCAGATCAAGTCTTTGACCAAAGCTCTGCGACCTGGGCCTCCCTGTCAAGGATCATAACGCTGTGTAACCGCGCTGAGTTCAGACCTGGACAGGAGAGCGTCCCTATCATGAAGGTGAAACCCCACAAACAGTCTCAGCCGCAGGCACTTTGCAGAGTGAAGTCACCTTCTCTGTTCTGATCTGGTGCTTTATTTAATCTCTGCAACTAAGTAGCATTTGTTCTGTGAGAGCGAATCTAACCACAAGACCTGTAGGAAGCCTTTTCACTGTCACTAACTTTAAGAAATCTAAAAGTTCTCAAAATATTCATTTAGGTCTTCTGAAAAGTCTCTTTCTTGAAAATGATTGTGCCTTTAAGTTACTGCCCTAAATTCTTTACCAGCTAAGAAGATACAATCAAAGTTCCAGGGAACACCCCCTGCCCCTCTCCAAGATCAAGTTCATTGCTTTTTTCCCATGAAAACTCCCACTCTCAGGGCTCTAACTTGTCTGAACTCCCCTATCGCCAGCAGGTGGCGCCCTGCAGTTAACAGTTGTAAGCGTTAGTCATGTCTGAATCTTTTGCGACCCCCTGGACTGTAGCCCACCAGGCTCCTCTGTCCATGGGATTCTCCAAGCAAGAATAATGGAGCGGGTTGCAATGCAGGAGACCCAGGTTTGATCCCTGGGTTGGGAAAATCCCCTGGAGAAGGAAATGACAACCCACTCCAGTAGTCTTGCCCAGGGGATTTTCCCGACCTAGGGATCAAACCTGGGTCTCCTGCATTGCAACCCGCTCCAGTATTCTTGCCTGGAGAATCCCATGGACAGAGGAGGCTGGCAGGCTACAGTCCCGAGTCAGACACAGTTAACACTAACAGTAGTAAATCTGTCTCTTATGGGATAACTGTTCTCTCCCTCTGGTACTTGGTAAGCTTAGGTTGCACATTGGTTGGTTGAAAATAACCACAGAAGAACCTGATTATGTGCTGCAACTACTTATATCTTTTGATTCACAGAAAATTGTGGTTGGAGATGCCTCAGAAACTGCTCTTTTGAAGTTCTCAGAGGTCATGCTGGGTAACGTGATGGATATTAGAAAAAGAAACCGCAAAGTAGCTGAAATCCCTTTTAACTCAACCAACAAATTTCAGGTGACTTTCCCCTCACAATTGAATCTTTTGGTTTTTAATTATAGTTGGCTGTGCTGGGTCTCTGTTGCAGTGTGCAGGCTTCTCCTTACAGTGACTTCTCTTGTTGTGGAGCACAGGCTCTAGGGCTCATGGGCTTTAGTAGCCACTGAATCCTTATCATCACTAGAGCAGCATTTCCACTTGTAGGTATCCTTTAGTCAGTATGTGTTTTGAATGACACTTGACTTTAAAAACAGTCCTCAGAGATGCAGAGCCTGAACATCTGGTAAACACAGAACAAGTAGAGGAGAGAAAAGATAAAGGTTTCTATGGGGCCTGCCATTCCCACACGTGGCCTTTCTGTATAACATGCACACAAACGCACCACTGCCCGCCCTGGTGACTTGGGCACAGGGAGAGCCAGCAGCCACACCCCGCAACATGACAGGCTGAGTGAGGGGGGCAGTCAGGAGAAGCCAGGCATTCTCCAAGCTTGGTCTCATGTAATCTTCACCATAAGCCTTGAAGGTAGGACCAGGTGAAGTCCCAACTGCAGGCAAGGAAATGGGCCTTAGAAAGTGTTGAGGTGGCCAGAGCCACCTGAGCATCTAAGTCTTCACATGTCCGTCTGATGCCTGAGTCTATGCTTTTTCTACCACAACACAAAGGCCAGGTGGTCAGTTCAGGCCATTTGGGTGAACCTTGCCCTTTGTGAGGACCAGTGAGGACCGAAAGCATTGCTTTCCATGTCTGCCCTGCCGGCAGTGCACAGGAGTCTCCACCCCTTGTTGCTCAGGGGGAGATTGGCCACCCTTGCCTGGTTGTCTCCCCTCCCACTAGGGTAGCCAGCAGGCAGCCATGTCCACCCTCCTCAGGTCAGGCAGGGAACAAAGTGCTGCTACAGGTGGAGTTCCCCGAAGACTCCAAAGCAAGAGTGGGGTGTTGTGACTTGGTCTTTTGTTGTTGTTGTTTAGTCTCTCAGTTGTGTCCGACTCTTTGGACCATACCCACCAGGCTCCTCTCTCCATGGGATTTCACAGGCAAGAATACTGGATGGGGTTGCCATTTCCTTCTCTAGGACTTAGTCTTTGCATAACATTAAATTATGTAAGTAGGATGACCACGTTTGTGTGCAAGTTTCTAGTGATTACGCACACATTGTGTTTGGAAGGAATTTAGAACTGGAAAATTACTGTGGAGCAAACGTCTTTGTGGATAATTAACCAGTAAAGAGTCATGGTTAGCAAAGCAGACAACTAACAAAATGTATGATGTAAGATGTAGAGGAACTCAGATCTCTGTTCAAAACATAAGTGAAAATAGAATGACTAGCAATCCTAAAATAACAGTAGTAATCATGGCTATCAACTGCTGATTTCCACACCCCTCACAATTCTACTAGGTAGTCAAGAATGAGGAAACAGAGGACACAGCCAGCAAGGGCCAGAGCCAGGACTTGGGCAGACCCCAGGGGTGTGCTCAGCCTAGGCGGGTGGCCATCTAACCACAGACAAGACTCGAATCCTGCTGGGGCTCCGTCTTCTTTGGGGAGAGGAAGAACAGGTTCTGTGAGGCCTCCTGTACAGATCGTTAATGGAGAAAGTGGGCTCCGTGGAGTTGCTAGAAAGGAGTGGGTCCCACAGAAGAGTCCAAGGAGCTCTGAGGTGCTTTAGAGTCACCTTATATTCACACGCCTGCGCAGCACTCGGCACTGAGCAGGGTGGTTTAGGAGGAGGCCTTGGAAGGTCTCTGGGGCATCATTCAACTCGAAGAAACAAAACAGCTCTGGCACGTGAGCTCTTTGAGTTGTGGCCTGAGGGATCTAGTTCCCTGACCAGGGATGGAACCCAGGCCCCCTGCATTGACAGCTCGAAGTATTAGCCACCAGACTGCCAGGAAGTCCTTCAGTCTCTGCATATTACTTGGGCATGAAGTAGAAAGGACAGAACATGCCTGCAGAGAACACTCTTCCTTTACATATCACAGAGAGTAGAAACAGAAACCACAGAGAAAGCGATGTTTTGCTCATGAAAAGCTCTGTCCAGTTTAGGCCCTTCGTAGTAAAGACAGTTCTTGCCTGGAGAATCCCAGGGACAGAGGAGCCTGGTGGGCTGCCGTCTATGGGGTCGCACAGAGTTGGACACGACTGAAGCGACTTAGCAGCAGCAGCAGCAGCAGTGAAGACGGTGTCCTTACCCGCGATGCCGCACTGAGCATGCGTGATCCCTTCCCCGCAGCTCTCCATCCACGAGACCGAGGACCCAGATGACAAGCGCTTCCTCGTGGTGATGAAAGGGGCCCCCGAGCGGGTCTTGGAGAAGTGCAGCACCATCATGGTCAACGGGCAGGAGCAGCCTCTGGACAGGAGCACTGCCGAGGCCTTCCACACGGCCTACATGGAGCTGGGCGGCATAGGGGAGCGCGTGCTGGGTGAGAGAGCGGGATCCCACTGGCAGGCAAAACGAAGCAGGCTTGGGGTATAGCGGGGTAGCCCTGGCGTCCACTCATATCCTAAAGGAGAATGTGGTCAGCATGCAGGGGATACTGTGTGATGGCGTAGGAGGGTGGGGGCCCTTGCAGATCAGAAGTCTGGGAAGATTTTATGGGAGGAGTTACATTACAGTCTGGACCTTGAGTGATAGATGTGAAGGGTTGTGGGAGGAATGTACTCACATAGAGGGAACAGCATGAAACAAACATGGGAATGGATGGAGGGGACCCTCTGGGCACAGCTCCCCATTCTTCATCTCTTTATGTCTCTGTCTCTACCCCCACACCACTTGTAAACTGCAACCTCCTCAGAAGTACAGGCTGTCCACTCCTGGGCTTTCTGTCTCCAGAGCATACCTAACGGGCACAGAGTAAATGATTTGGGGATGAAACATGTCTTTCCTAAAACAACATGTTATGTAACTGAAGGAACTGAACAATTATGGTAAACTCTAAAGTCTGTTAGTCACTCCAGTCATGTCCAACTCTTTGCAACCCCGTGGGCTGTAGCCTGCCGGGCTCCTCTGTCCATGGGATTCTCCAGGCAAGAATACTGGAGTGGGTGGCCATTCCCTCCTCCAGGGGATCTTCCCAACTCAGGAATTGAACCCAGGTCTCCCATATTGCAGGCAGATTCTTTAGCATCTGAGCTGCCAGATTTACTGACATCAATTCTCTTAAACTGGTAAAACACAAAGGACTGAAACTGTATGAAAATGTTCCCTCTTTTTTTCATCATTTTTTTATCCTAGTTTCACCAGCTCCTAAATTCATACCCATTTCAGGTTTCTGTCACCTCTACCTACCGACAGACGAGTTTCCAGAAACGTATTCATTTGATGTAGACGCAATGAACTTCCCTACATCCAACTTCTGCTTTGTGGGCCTCTTGTCAATGATTGACCCGCCTCGGTCCACGGTACCTGATGCTGTCACCAAGTGCCGGAGCGCAGGGATCAAGGTGGGACTTGCACATCCCTGATTTCACACATCTTCCACGGATGCTGAGTTCCTTTCTAGGAATGTCTGTCATAGGAGAGTCAGTATTTAGGTCTCTTCCCCTAAATGTCATAATTCCCCTTTTTTTAAGTCTCTACTTTCACTGTACTAAGATTTCAGTAACTGTCCCATAAAAGCATAGTCATTGTGTCTGTGTGGAATAAACCACAAGTGCAATTGCAATGAGCATAAAGCCATGAAGTAACCACATCACCCTAGACCACGACAGACAATAAAAGGTTTTGTTACTTAATCTTGAGGTCCAGCTCCCATATTCCATTTCCCTCATGATAAGCCAAAATTTGAATTCCATTATTGTGTTAATTCCAAGGCTGTGGAGCATCATGAAGATGCTGAAGGAGCTATCCGTCAGCCCACTCACAGAGTTACGCCAAAGGGAAGGACTTCCTCTAGGTCCGAGGAGGAAATGTAAGGTTTAGAAACAAGGGTAGATCCAGTGGGATCCATGTGTCCTTCTGAGACAGGTGATTCTCTGACCTAAAGATCAAGGACTGCAAGCCACAGTGGCCCCTTGCCATGGTGGAGTGGGCAAAACCAAGTCATCCCTGCTCGCCTGAGCAGCAGAGTCCCTCACCACCCACATGCCTGTCTCCTTGTCTGTGTTCTAGGTTATCATGGTTACAGGCGATCATCCAATCACAGCCAAAGCTATTGCCAAGAGTGTCGGTATCATTTCCGCCAACAGTGAGACGGTGGAAGACATTGCCAAACGCCTCAACCTTCCTGTGGAGCAAGTTGACAAGCAGTGAGTTCAGAACCCACACAGCAGAACTCAGGCCTTTACCACAGGCCCTACTGCCTCTAAAGAGTTGTCTGGAGAAGACCCCTTTTTGCCAAATGTGATCTACTGGTTTACTCTATCATTTCTGGCTGGTTTACTCTGTAATTTCTACATCCAGTCATTACTCAAAATTTTATTGAGTACCTGATATGTGCCACCCACTGTATTGAGACCATGAAAATGACCTATATTTCAGCCCAGTGAAGTAGATCTGAAAACTTCAGTGATGAATTTAGAGTGAGGAAACTGAAGCAGAAACTTTATAGGAAATTACCTGTCATTGGTGCAGTTTATAATCAGGAACATTGAGAACCCTTTGTGCTCTCTGAGCCCCTAGTCTGCATCTTGACTATTTATTCCGTGTTTAATATTTAGGCTTCATAATGTGTTGCTATGGAAACATAGTTCTCTTTGCTTTTTATTTGGTTGTAAATAGAATGGAGGGCTTCTCTGGTGTCTACTGGTAAAGAACGCACCTGTCATTGTAGCAGACACAGGAAACATGGGTTCCATTCCTGAGTCTGGAAGATCCCCTGGAAGAGGAAATGGCAACCCACTCCAGTATTCTTGCCTGAAGAATTCCATGTACAGAGGAGCCTGGCAGGCTGCAGTCTGTGGGATCACAAAAGAGTTGGACACAGCTTAGCAACTGAATAGCAATAAACAACAACAAACTCAGTGAAATAAGCACAGGCACAGAGGTGCTGGCGGTGGGAACCTGACTGTTGATCATTTAAATCAAAGTCTCCAAAGTCTTAGTTGGAAAATAAATGTCATTGCTTTATTATACTTTGATGCATGTGGGCGAAAAAGACCCAAGAACATATCCTAGTTTACCCAAACAGTTATACCTGTTAGGAACACAGAGCTGACAGGTGATAAGTGACTGCCAGGGCAACAAATTACCAGTTAGGACACCAAGCAGGTAAACAGCCTCTGGGCACACATTTGTGTCTGGAGCCTAAGGTGGCCCAGTGCTCCTTTGTGTAGATAACATTGGTGATAATGTCCGTCTGTGAAAGGACGTTATACTTGTTTTGTTTTTTGAAATAGTAGGATTTTACTTTTTCCTACAAGTCACCACACAGGAGAGAGGGTTGGTTACTTTGTGAATGTTTTCAATTGTCCACTTTATCAACTGCAGCTTCATGATCAGGGAAGAACTTTTCATAGCTAGGGGAGGAAGGGAAACAAGGCTTTCCTTCTTGCTTCTTCCTCCCCCTCTTTTTTTTTTTTTTTACCAGAATATAGGAAAACCTATAGTTTGAGTCAAGTGCTAGAATTTCAATATTTAGCACCAATAGAAAAAAAAGAGAAGCAGACCTAAAAAGAGCTCAAAACTTTAAAAAGGTAAACAAAAAGGCATGCAGTGTTTTGTGCTTAAAAACGTTTAAGCTGAGATTTGAAGGCTGAAATGTTCGCCAAGGGAAGGGAAGGCTAGAGGCCCCCACCCCTGGCAAAGGTGGTGGGATCTGTGAGGGCTTTCACAGAGTCAGGGGTTCAGAACTGAGAGCCGGGGACTTGGAACTGAGAGCGTGGGTGCTGTGGGGGAGTCAGAGGGGCCGTATGGTACAGGCTGCCCCTAGCCCTGCAGACTAAGTGGGGATCTGGGCTCTGCTGGATGTTCCTTTGGACAGTGCTCCAGGGGACAGTATGGTCAGGTCTGCAGTTTCAGTAGTTCCTAGAACCTCACTTTTATAAGCAGCAAATAAAAGCTTTCCTCAGGAAGACCTCAGTTAACTTTTCTCCCTACATAGCTGGTTGCATAGTAGACACCGTGAGTCTGAAATAAACAAAGAGCTGTCACGCATATGTTCAGGCAAAAGCTGGATTCTTGGATTCAGAATGTACAAATAGGCAGTTTTTTACCTCCTTTTCTTTTGAGTAAAGCTTTGCCCTGGGAAGTGCCACCTCTCACCCATGCCTGTAAGAAATGGCTACTTGACTTGTTCCTACTGTCATGTGACACAAGGCAATGCCTGTCAGCCTTAGTTCACTGTCTTGAAAAGAGACCCACACACCCCATCATCCCACCAGATGATTCAGATGAGTCAGGACTTGGGGTTCCAGGTAAAACCAAAGAGGTTCACCCCACTTCCTGCCCAGAATAGCATTTTAACCTCAGCTTCCACCTAGGCCCTCACCCAGTTCCTCCTGCCCATCTAGGGATGCTAAGGCCGCTGTGGTGACCGGCATGGAGCTGAAGGACATGAGCCCGGAACAGCTAGATGAGCTTTTAGCCAACCACTCGGAGATCGTCTTTGCCCGGACGTCCCCCCAGCAGAAGCTGATCATTGTGGAGGGCTGTCAGAGGCAGGTGGGTGAATGCAGCACCTGGGGAACCTTCTAGGTCTGTCATCATTCTGTGGGGAGAAGCAGCACTGAGCCTTAGCCCCCCCTTAGGGCTCTGGTGAGGTCACCACCCCACATCTCCACCTATCAGGGCTGACCCTGTCCACCCAGGGACCCTCCTGCTTGCTCCCCAGGGGCCTACCTTTACAATTTGGATTCATATGGTTTTGGTCATTCAAACACATCTTATTTGGAGCTTGTTCTTACTTCTGGGATTTCCCATCTTTAACTTTTTCCTCCAACCCAAAACGGGCCTTTGTTTTGATGCAGCAGACCTCCAGGCTGCTCACTAACCTCCTCTACCCGTCTCCCACAACCTTC
The DNA here is from genome assembly GCF_032452875.1 of Bos javanicus. Lineage (NCBI taxonomy): Eukaryota > Metazoa > Chordata > Mammalia > Artiodactyla > Bovidae > Bos > Bos javanicus. The sequence continues at coordinate 36,661,405 of NC_083879.1, read as the reverse complement.
TGCCATCCCTGCAGGATGCTGTGGTCGCTGTGACTGGGGATGGAGTTAATGACTCCCCAGCTCTGAAGAAGGCAGACATTGGGATCGCCATGGGGATAGCAGGTTCTGATGCAGCCAAAAATGCAGCCGACATGGTCTTGCTGGATGACAACTTCGCGTCCATCGTCACAGGGGTGGAGGAAGGTGAGTAGGGTCTTGAGTGGTCTTAGCAAGGGCTGGGGCCACCCATGAAATGAGGCGCAAGTCCTATAGGGAGAAATGTCTTCTGCTTAGGTCGCCTGATCTTTGACAACCTAAAGAAGACGATCGCATACACGCTGACCAAGAACATCGCCGAGCTGTGCCCCTTTCTCATCTACATCATTGCTGGGCTTCCCCTGCCCATTGGCACCATTACTATCTTGTTCATCGACTTAGGCACAGACATAGTAAGTAGCCAGAAAGGGAACAGGGTCTGATGACTTCCCCAGGTGAGGGAAACCTCAGTGTCATTACCTTCAAAGGCAGGAGATGGATTAATCAGTGCTTCTCAGACCTCAACGTGATGGTTTCTGACAAGCTCTTAAGTGATGCTGAGTCTGCTGGTCCACCAACCACGCTTCAAAGCACAGGACCAGAGAGATCTATCAAGTGTTTGAAAATTAAAACCACTTCACTTCATAAAAGAACTTTTCAACACATGAGTTCTTCACCTTTGCAAAAAAACAGGCCATAGGTCAGTTCCAGCTCATGTGCGTCCCCCTTTTTTTTTTTTTGAAGAGCTGTCACCAATATAGTCCCTGTACTGCTTGGGGCCCAGTGGCTGAAGTGATAACCCACAGCTGCCCCTTGTTAAGTAAAAGAATCTGTGACCTGGATGCCCCCACCAAACACAGTAAGAAGCCGCCATTAATAACACTGTGAAGCCTCACACAGACCTACAGTAATATCACCTAAAACCTCCCCTGTGCTAGAACGAATCCCCTTAAGCTTTGTGACAATCACTCCCATGGCTCTAGCTTACAGAGGCTTTGGGGAGCAAGCAAAACTCACAGCTCTGCAGGTCATTGCCTACCCCTCATTTCACACGACACCTGGGCAGCCTCCACGGTCCAGGGATATTAGGGCATCTCTACCTTAGAGGGGAGCTGAAGCCCCAGAGCGTGCAGCAAGCTTGCTCTTCTTATCTCCACTGCCATGGTTCTTCCAAGTATCACTAGGGAACTTGTTAGAAATTTGGGCTCTCTGCCCTCCAGGGGGAGGACCTGGGAGAGAACCACTGGTCAGTGGTGGGAAGGTAAAGTGCTTTATAACTAGGTCATTTAGAGATGGCAGCACAGGGTGATGGTCAGGTGATCAGACACAGGTGGATTGTCTTCTCTGCAGACAGCACACCCTGTTGTCTGCACCCTGGATGGACCAGTTCTGTAATGCCACCAGCACCACTGCCACCACCACCACCACCACCACCACCCCCCCACATCAGGCCCCTGGCTGTGCTGCCACTCTTGCCTTCCATCTAGCATTTCAGGGTCAGGCCTCATGCTGCTCTCCCCCTCTAGATTCCCTCCATCGCCCTGGCTTACGAGAAAGCTGAAAGCGACATTATGAATAGGAAGCCTCGCCACAAGAAGAAGGACAGGCTGGTGAATGCGCCACTCGCCCTGTACTCCTACCTGCATATCGGTGCGAGGAGGGGCTGCCCAGAGACCCACCTTTCCCTGTGGGGCGGGGTGGGCTGCTGGGGGAGCACAGAGGAGAGTGAGGCAGGGCACTTCTGGGGTCAGTACAGAACCTCTCCTGTTCTTCTAGGCCTCATGCAGGCCCTGGGGGCCTTTGTTACGTATTTCACCGTGTACGCGCAGCAGGGCTTTCTACCCAGCGCTATCCTCCACCTGCGGGTGGAGTGGGAGAACGACAATGTGAATGACCTGGAAGACAGCTACGGACAGGAATGGGTAAGGGCCAGGTTGCTGGCGGCATCCTCCCTGGATGGCTGTAAGGAGACAGGGGAAGTGATAGTTTTCCTTGAGGGCCCTGTGGTCACAGTGGCTTGCCTCTGCCGGGCTCGGCTCATCTCTCAAGTTGGAGGTCTAGAGCTCACCTGTTTACATTAGCTTGCATCCTGGGTGGCTCAGATGGTAAAGAATCTGCTTGCAATGCAGGAGACCTGGGTTTAAATCCTCGGTTTCAGAAAATCCCCTAGAAAAGGGAACGGCAACCCATCCAGTATTCTTGCCTGGTAAACCCCATGGGCAGAGGAGCCTGGTGGGCTACAGTCCGTGGCGTCTCAAAGAGTCGGACACGATTCAACAATTAGCACACTTCAGGTGTGGAGGAGGAGCAGCTAGCAGTGCCACAGCTGGGCCAAATCCATTAAAATCCGTAAATCTAATCCATAGATTTCTTTCCAAACACAGAAAGTAACCCTCTCTCAATCACGGGGAGGGGAAAGAGAGTCAAGGCTCGTAGACAGGCACCAACACCTCCCTGAGGTGTCCATCTGGGGCGTCATGGTCTTCTCTTCTCTGGCCATTGACAGACAAGGTTCCAGAGGAAATACCTAGAATGGACGGGCTACACAGCATTCTTTGTCAGCATCATGATTCAGCAAATAGCAGATTTGATCATCAGGAAAACCCGGAGGAATTCCATCTTCCAGCAAGGTCTCTTCAGGTACTGGTGCAACTGTCCTGGGGGTTCAGCCTGGGCCTTTGCTGCCCAGATGACTGCATGTGGGCATGTGAACCTGGGGCTGGGAGTTCAGAATTTGTTTGCTTTTGTGTCTTACAGAAATAAAGTTATCTGGGTGGGGATTGCCTCACAGATTATCATCGCATTAATCCTCTCCTATGGCCTTGGAACCATCCAGGCCCTGAATTTCACGATGCTCCGGTGAGGTTCCCTGCAACAACGGGGAGGAACCGGCCCCAATCTGGTTGTCACAGCCTAACAAGTCTTTCCCCTCAAGTCTTTCCAAAGAGAGAAAGTGAAACTGTTCTTTTTTTCTTTCTTTTAATCAGTATGAGGCTTTGACCTGCTAGTTTTTTCAGAAGAGGAGGTGGGTTTTCCATCCCTCACCATCCCATCTCTACCTTCATCCAACAGATCCCTTCTCAGGCAGACACTGTTTCTAGTGGTCACAGTCCAGTTAAATAAGAAACCTTGGGATTCTATGCTGTGTGACCCAGTGGGGTTGCTCTGTCCAGTCTAGAAAGGGGAATGAATGAGGCGCTCAGCCACTTAAGGGTGGGTGTGTGGGTCTCACGCCACCCACTCTCTCCCTCTAGGCCTCAGTACTGGTTTGTGGCTGTGCCACATGCAGTTCTGATTTGGGTGTATGATGAGGTGCGGAAGTTTTTCATCAGACTCTTCCCTGGAAGTGAGTACTAATGTATGGGGGACTTGGGGGCTCTTGATCTGCTCCAGCAGACCTTCCTCTGTTTCTCACTTACTGCTTTCTCCTTTAGGCTGGTGGGATAAGAACATGTATTATTAAGACACCTGCTTCCCAAGCCCCTCCAGCTGCACATGGCGATGTTCTTCACCTTCTGGCGCCAGCTGGGTGACTGCTGCCGTGGGGATGTCGTCGGAATGTGTTCGAGAAAAGAAAGAACTGTAGGAAAGACACTCACTAATATTTTGTAATTTAAAACAGATTTCAGTGTTTATATGTGATTTTAATTTATATATCAATGTCCTTATTTTAAAATACATGAATTTCAAGGTAATGGTGTAGGGAAGAATGGTGTGTTTAAATGTCTGTAGAGCTCATTCATGTTAAACAATGTCAGGTAATCCAGACATCTGCTGGATTAAGGGTCTCCCTGACTCTTAAGCTCTAGATAGCACTGCTCACACCTCCATTCCACACTCTATTAAAAGTCCAGCGCCCTCCCTTCCTGTGAATTCCCAGAGAATTTATTATTTCACAGTCATGTTGCTCAGAAAAGGCTAGTTCAGCTAGAGGTTTGCAAAAGGATGAGGTGATGGCAGGTTTACATCACAGCAACTTGGAAGACATCAGTTTGACCCTGAGACATCCTTAAGAGTCCTCATCCTGCCTCTCAGCTCCTCACAGTCCTTCGTTGCCCTCCCTCCTCCACGGTACCCTCCACCCACCACTAGTTCCAGAACGGAGCTCCAGGTGCTCCCGTAACCCAAGGGGGTTTTCATTTACCAGGATTGAACCTCAGTGGAGGAACCTTGTGGTTTAACACATAATATTTATTCTTTATTAGACAGTTCATAGCACTCTGCAACACATTTTTTGTTTCATGCTGTAAGTTTCTTTATTCATGTGTAACATATGTGACTACACCCATATTAGTATCCCAGAGAGGCCTCATTTTTAAGTAAAAGATCTTTTATAAAACCAGGCCTGAGAGTGGTGTTCTAATTAATTTGAGTTTGTCTAAAATGCAGAGCAGGGCTTCCCTGGTGGCTCAGATGGTAAAGAATCCACCTGCCAATGTAGGAGACATGGGTTTGATCCCTGGGTTGTGAAGATCCCCTGGAGAAGGAAATGACAGCCCACTCTAGTATTCTTGCCTGGAGAATCCCACAGACAGAGGAGCCTGGTGGGCTACAGTGCATGGGGTCACAAAGAGTCAGATACGACTTAAGAGACTAAACAATAATAGAAACAAAATGCATAGCATAGGACAGAAAAAAAAAATGAGATGTAACTTCAACTTTTTTTTTTTTTTTTACTTCTTTGGTCCTTTAATTTTTCCAAGGAAAGTCTGAACTCTTCCCTCACAACATCCCTGCTCTGCCCCCTCTCTGATATGTGCACACATTTAAGTCAGAATTTCTTCGGAGAGTCCAGCAGCAGAGCGAGAGAGGAAGCCATTTTCATAGGCCTTCCATCATCACCTGATACCCAGCACACACTCATTTAACAGGAATGACACTTGGTAAACTTTTTGTACTCAGTGGGCTGCCCCATCGCCTCTCCTCCATCGTTCACACAAACAAGGACGTCCTGCTGCTGATGGTGCTGAGTTGTGTCTCTAGATCAAGCAAAGGGAGTCTTGGAGCCACAATTCACTGCTATATTCTCAGAGCTGTCATTGTAACTTCATGTAAATAGATGATAATGCACTGTGTCATTGTGTGTGTGTATTTAAGTTAAAATAATGAGTCTAATCTTAAGGGTTTTGATCTCTGTGTTCAGCCACAATTATCACACGATTATCCCTGGACTACTCTGATGATGTCAGTGGTTCAGTGACCCGGAACCCTTTCCAGGCAGTGTTATGACAGCCTTCTCATTCCAGTCCTGACAGGGCAGTGATGGTCCCAAAACTTCAACTATGAACCATTTGTCCTCACTTTTCTTCCTGCCAGGCTGTCTGATGGCCTCCTGCTGTGATGGCTGGCAGCTTGTTGTCCTGCCAGAGCCAGTGAAGGACGCTGCAGATAGAGCACAAAGCCGCAAAAGGTTTATCGTGGGGTTGGATTAAGCTTGAGAGGAGTTCAGTTTGAAGTAGAAATCTCTTCACAGCAGGAACCCTGTCTGGAATAACTTTAGTATTGTACATACCTATCTTTGTAAAAAATTAACACTCGAATATTTGTGAAATGAGTAAATAAAAAATTTAAAGAATCACAGAAATGAGACTGGTGTATCAATAAACTCATTGTTTATTGAGTTGTAAACAGAAAAGAGGCAATAAAACCTCAGAGGGTTTTGCTTTGTGTTGTTGTTTTGGAGGGACGACTTCATTGACCCACCAGGGCCTGGATACTTTCTAGAGAAAGTAACAGTTAATTTAAATCTGATTGATATGGCAGAGTAACTCAGATGTAGAGATAAGGCTGGGTTTATAGAGTATTTTTTAAAACAATGTTCTGTCCTGACATTGTAATTCATTTTAGAAAATTTGGAATATCCAAGAGTAAAAATAAAATTAAAACCATCGAGAATCTAACTACCAAGTTCTATAAGTAAACAAGAGAGTAGTTATTTCTTTCAGTTCAGTTGCTCAGTTGTGTCCAACTCCTTGCGACCCCATGGACTTCAGCACGCCAGGCTTCCCTGTCCATCACAACTCCCAGAGCTTGCTCAAACTCATGTCCATCAAGTCTTTTTTCTAAACATATACTTATTTCTAGGCAGAATTGAAATATAAAGCTTTCCATTCTGCTCTTTTAGTTAACATTGAGGATGTGAGTCTAATGACTATACATTATTCCATACTGAGAGTGTTTTAACTATGTCCCCTCTGTGCGATGGCTCATCTATTTCCTACTGGTAATCATTTTTGTTTTAAGGTTTTATCTTGTCACTAAATGTTATACAGCATCTCATTATTTTATAATAGATTCATCAAAATGGATTGAGGCATTAAGAGCATTTTTAAGGCTCTTGATAAATTTATTTTCATATAAGCTATATCAATTGATATTCCTACCAGCAACAATAAAGTGAATGTCTTGGCTATCAATAGGGTATTAAAGATCTGTCTACTATGTTGTTCAGTCACTAAGTCATGTCCAACTTTTTGTGATCCTATGGACTGTAGCCTGCCAGGCTCCTCTGTCCATGGGATTCTCCAAGCAAGAATACTGGAGTGGGTTGCCATGCTCTCCTCCAGGGGATCTTCCTGACCCAGGGACTGAACCCATGTCTCCTGCATCTTCTGCATTGCAGGCAGATTCTTTACCACTGAGCCATGGGCTTCATATATATACATATAGATACATGTGTATATACATATATATATATATATATATATATATATATATAAGAGGCTTAGATGGTTATCAGATGGGGTGGTGGGTGAGACCCCTTTAAAGAGGTGGTCAGGAAAGTCCTTTCTGAGGTGAAGAAGCACAGAGAGGAGAAGTCCAGGAGGAAGGGGTGGTGCCATGTAGCAAGAACAGGAAGACTGGTTCATCAGGCAGCTGTTGAAATGGGCAACAATATGATCTTATAGGGTCTCAGGCCATGGGAAGCAGGCTCGGTTTCATTACAAACACACCACCAGGCTGTTGAAGATTATTAGCAAAGGCGGAGACTTGCTCCAGTTCACTTGTTCAGATCAGTGTGGCTTCTCTGAGGAGGTTAGGAGGATACCCAGACAAGAATGGACACAAGGTGAGTTAAGAGGTGAGGGAAGCAATGATAGACCGGGCAGAGTGGTGATAGGGGTGAGGCCCAAGTGTGAAGCTGTGTGTGTGTGTGTGTGTGTGTGTGTGTGTGTGTATACCTTTAGCTTCCAAGAAGGAATGTCGTAAGGAAGATTACCTGTTGATGATATGGATCAGGAGTGCTCAAATCAGGGCCCTAGAAAGACCACCAACTTCCCTAACTGACAACATTGTAATGAAGATGAAGAAGGAGACACTTTCCCAGGTGCCTTTAAAAATACAGCAAGTGCTTATATGCTGATTGTTCCTGACTCTGTGTTTACAAAGACTGTCAGATCTCCACATTCATTCTGCAGTCATCACTCCCCCAGTGGACTTATGTCTCCTAACAGGACAGTATCAGCAGCTGGTAGTTACCAATTCCTATTATGTCCTGGTTGATGTGATGACCTCCTAGAAACACTGTCTCATTAATACTATGACCACCCATCAGTTTGTAGTGTTAACCTGGTAGGATTGTCTAGCACATAGAGGCTCTGCGCTTAGTCACTCAGTCATCTCCTACTCTTTGCGACCCCATGGACTGTAGCCCACCAGGCTCCTCTGTCCATGGGATTCTCCAGGCAAGAATACTGGAGTGGGTTGCCATGCCCTCCTCCAAAGGACTTTCCCAACCCAGGGATTGAACCTATGTCTCCCACATTGCAGGTGGATTCCTTACCATCTGAGCCACCAGGGAAGCTCCTAGTGCTGTCAGTTTCCCTCCACTAAGCAGGTCAACTTTAGAATCTGTGAGGTCAAGTCAGGGGAGTCTGTGCCTGGATAGAAATCTGCACACGGGGCTGAGCACACCCTTCAGGTGGGTTTTACGGATCTAAGGCTACGGAGAACCGAGAACCGAGTGCAACTCAGAATAGTCCAAGTCTGTGATATGCAAACATGAAGAACAACACTCCCTCCTCTGGAAAAGCCAGTTTTGCTGCATTTGCACAATACTCTGGCATCCTTGACTCCAGATAAACCTGTGCATCTCTGCTCCCTTGAACCGGTTCTAACTGCTTAGTTCCCACACCCAAATATGAGCAGAATAAACTTAACATTTGTTCATTTTATACCTAGAGGAGAGCCATGATTTTACCTTTTCTTTGAAAAGTATCCTTTCACACTGAAAAGAAGGAAAAAACACATTTACTCCTTTCAGGGGCACCAGGCCTTGGCACAGTTAGGTAACTGTCTGCTCTAGCTGCCATGTGGGATCTGGGCTCCACCATCCAGTGCTCACGTGAACTCCAGGACCAGCTTTGTTCTGTACTTTTGTCAGTGCCACTGTTTCCACTTCAGACCAGATCTCAGGGCAGGCTGTCTCTCCTCTGTCGCCATTCCTGGGTTCCAGCCCTCCACCTGACATACCAGAACCCAACTCAGGGGATGTTATCTCCTTGGTCCAGAGGTTCTAAGATAAAGTTTAATGGAAATTTGAGGCAAAAGCCTGATTCATTTTAAAGGGATAGAAACTCCCTTCTATAGACTTGAGGTAGATAAATTGAGGTATTGTGGAGTAAAGCATTTTGTCACAGAGGTTCGTGGCATTGTACAGGAGACAGGAATCAAGACCATCCCCAAGAAAAAAAATCGCAAAAAAGCAAAATGGCTGTCTGAGGAGGCCTTACAAATAGCTGTGAAAAGAAGGGAAGTGAAAAGCAAAGGGGAAAAGGAAAGATATACCCATTTGAATGCAGAGTTCTAAAGAATAGTAAGGAGAGATAAGAAAGCCTTCCTCAGTGATCAGTGCAAAGAAATAGAGGAAAACAATAGAATGGGAAAGACTAGAGATCTCTTCAAGAAAATTAGAGATACCAAGGGAACATTTTATGCAAAGATGGGGTCAATAAAGGACAGAAACAATAGGGATCTAACAGGAGCAGAAGATATTAAGAAGAGGTGGCAAGAATACACAGAAGAACTGTACAAAAAAGACCTTCACAATCCAGACAATCACAATGGTGTGATCACTGACCTAGAGCCAGACATCCTGGAATGTGAAGTCAAGTGGGCCTTAGAAAGCATCACTACAAACAAAGCTAGTGGAGGTGATGGAATTCCAGTTGAGCTATTTCAAATCCTGAAAGATGATGCTGTGCAAGTGCTGCACTCAATATGCCAGCAAATTTGGAAAACTCAGTAGTGGCCACAGGACTGGAAAAGGTCAGTTTCTATTCCAATCCCAAAGAAAGGCAATGCCAAAGAATGCTCAAACTACTGCACAATGGCACTCATCTCACATGCTAGTAAAGTAATGCTTAAAATTCTCCAAGCCAGGCTTCAGCAATATGTGAACTGTGAACTTCCAGATGTTCAAGCTGGTTTTAGAAAAGGCAGTGGAACCAGAGATCAAATTGCCAACCTCTGCTGGATCATTGAAAAAGCAAGCGAGTTCCAGAAAAACATCTATTTCTGCTTTATTGACTATGCCAAAGCCTTTGACTGTGTGGATCACAATAAACTGTGGAAAATTCTGAAAGAGATGGGAATACCAGACCACCTGACCTGCCTCCTGAGAAATCTGTATGCAGGTCAGGAGACAACAGTTAGAACTGGACATGGAACAACAGACTGGTTCCAAATAGGAAAAGGAGTACGTCAAGGCTGTATATTGTCACCCTGCTTATTTAACTTATATGCAGAGTACATCATGAGAAATGCTGGGCTGGAGGAAGCACAAGCTGGAATCAAGATTGCCAGGAGAAATATCAATAACCTCAGATATGCAGATGACACCACCCTTATGGCAGAAAGTGAAGAAGAACTAAAGAGCCTCTTGATGAAAGTAAAAGAGGAGAGTGAAAAAGTTGGCTTACAGCTCAACATTCAGAAAACTAAGATCATGGCATCCAGTCCCATCACTTCATGGCAAATAGATGGGGAAACAGTGGAAACAGTGGCTGACTTCATTTTTCTGGGCTCCAAAATCACTGCAGATGGTGACTGCAGCCATGAAATTAAAAGATGCTTACTCCTTGCAAGGAAAGTTTTGACCAACCTAGATAGCATATTAAGAAGCAGAGATATTATTTTGCCAACAAAGTTCTGTCTAGTCAAGGTTATGGTTTTTCCAGTGGTCATGTATGGATGTGAGAGTTGGACTGTCAAGAAAGCTGAGTGCCGAAGAATTGATGCTTTTGAACTGTGGTGTTGGAGAAGACTCTTGAGAGTCCCTTGGACTGCAAGGAGATCCAACCAGTCCATCCTAAAGATCAGTCTTGGGTGTTCATTGGAAGGACTGATGTTGAAGCTGAAACTCCAATACTTTGGCCACCTGATGCAAAGAGCTTACTCATTTGAAAAGACCCTGCTGCTAGGAAAGATTGAGGGCAGGAGGAGAAGGAGATGACAGAGGATGAGCTGGATGCATGGCATCACCAACACAATGGACATGGGTTTGGGTGGACTCCGGGAGTTGGTGATGAACAGGGAGGCCTGGCGTGCTGCGGTTCATGGGGTCACAAGTAGTCGGACACGACTGAGCGACTGAACTGAACTGAAGCCTGAAAATACTATAATTTATTAGTTGGTGTTTTGCCCTACATTTTATATTTGCAACATGGGATTTCTCCCTCTTGCTTTCATTGCTCGACAAATGAAGCACCTGTTTGGACAGGGCAGAAGGCTACAGTGTTTAAGGAACACTGAGGGTGAGCAATGTGGCGTCCCCTCAGAGATAGTATTGGTGGGGCAGGAAGACAGACTGTAAATAAACTGCCATCCAGGGAGGCCACAGCAGAAGCACTAAGGGTTGGGATTATTAAGGACCGACAGAAATCAGTATGATGTTATCTCCAAAGTCTGAGAAAAAATAACTCAATTTAGAACATTATGTTATTAAATGCTCATTCAAGGATGAAGATGAAAATATTTTCATCCAAATAAAAGCTTGGAGCATTCACCATTAAGATACTCTCACTAAAGACATTTCTTCAGGGTATCCTTTTTGAATTCAGTTGTTGGTTTTTTGATATGAGGTGTATGAGCTGTTTGTATATTTTGGATGTTAACCAGGGATGAGCTTTGGACAGAATACTTCTATTTCCAAAACAAAACACATAGAGGGAAAAAGAAAATGAAGAATATATGCTGGTTTTACTCTTAGTAGCTAAAGGAACCTTGCCATCTCCACGTGCTTCCTCCACAATACACTGATACTTGCCAAATTGCTACCAGATCACCTGGTTTCTTGCTCACACAATTTCCCCAGCACTGGACTGTTTAAAGGGTATGTCCTTACCCAACATTCAAGACTCTTTAAAATTCAATTCCAATTTAATTCTCCAAAAAGCTCACTTAAAGCAGTATTAACTAATCTAGGCAAATGGTCTGTAAGTTAAATACCGAATAGGCAACAGCATCTACTCACCTACAATCCCTTGTTTTTGCAGTTCTTTCTCCCTGGAAAGCCTCATTTCCTCCGTTTATCTCTGTAAGTTTCACTCAGGTTTTAAAGTCTAGTATAAACCTTATATTCTTTACAAAGGCTTTTCACACAACGCATACAATTCTTATTTTCTCTAAGTCTCCTCTGGCATTTAATACAAACTGCTTTAGTGGAAGTTACCCGTTTAGGTAGAGGATGACATATCACTCAAGCAGGAACCTGTTAGTTTATAAATTCTTTGTATCCCTAAACGTTCTCAACACAAGGCCTTGTAAATACCAGTAGGGTCAACAATTGTTAGTAATAACGACCACACCTTAGTTTGAAACTGTTAACCAAATCTCCTCACCGGTGGGTAGCTAGACTGGCTTCTCCACTAAAGCCACTATGATCCACTAGGGAAGGGGGACGACGTCGCCACCTGCAAAGTCAAAAGCAAAGTAAGGAGTAATGCGTGAAATCCGATTTATATGCAGTGAGAGTGATAAGGCACTGAGCTTTGGACAAAAATCAGACCACAAAACGGTCCCCGAAGACCACGTGCAATCTGCTTTCAGCATCCGGAGTAAAACAGCAAACAGCCTCCTGCTGGGAGGGTCTGGGGCGGGGGGATGGGTGGGCTGGAGCTTCCTCGCTGCCGATTGGCTCCCTGGAGCCACCGCCTCCGGCGATTGGTCTCTGCCGCAAGGGATACCGGGTCTGCACGCGACGCGGGCCTGGGATTCGAGGCACGAAGATGGCGGCTGAGGCGTTGAGGGCTAGGCGCCCCGTGTCCTCCTGCGGGCAGGTGGAGACGCACGGCCGGGCCCGGGGAGCCACCGAGGCCCTGTGTAGCCGGTGTGGAAGAAGGGCGCCCAGAGCTCTGGGTGAGACGCGGGGGGTCAGTCCGCCTGCCGTCACGGGAGCTGAGGAACAGGCAGAGTAGGGAGTGGCTGCGACGGCGAGGGAGCACGGGGCAGCCCAGGCCTCGAGCGCGCAGCCCGCCTTTGAGGTCCTGACGCCAAGGCCTCGAGAGCGGCTTTCCGCCCCTGCTGCGCACTGACTGCCCCACTGATGGGGTCGCAGGTTCGAGAAAGGGGTAATGTGAGAATTTAACCGTCATTCTGTGGTGAAGAAGCAACGAAACTTCATTTTCTTGCATAGTTTTGTTGTGGTAACCAAAGGTTCCTGATATTTAAAAACGGATGTTAGGGGTGGGGGCGGGGGACTTGTTGCTCTCTTGGCTTAAAGCCTTGTTCAGAAGACAGCCCGTTAGGTTTTGTGCATCTTGTGTTCAGTCTTGGGCCATCCAGGGAGAACGCGCGCCCATACTCCGCTCACTGAGACTCTCCTCAAGTGAAAACAGGTTCAGTTTATTTGACCCTAACCTCACAGGCCTTAGAGTGCTATGTCTCTGCAGGGGTGTGTTGTTGAAACTAAACTCTTGGAGCTGCCAGAGTCTTATTATCACCCTGTGTAACTGTTACATTTTATACTTTCAAAGTGAAAGTCCATTTTCTCAGTCGCTCCAGGATGGACTCTGCTTGGGAGACCTGAGCGTAGAGAAAATTGGTTGTGTTTTCTTGGAGAGAGGCAAGTTCTCTTACCCGAATTTCGATTGCTGCTGTTTCATAGAAAATCTCCATTATTTGATGATATAGTATTACAAAATAAAGTTTTAGAACATGACATTTTAAAATCACCTGTTCTTTCATACATTTGTATTATAATGCTGAGAAGTACTCAGTTGGAAAGATGGTGCCTTTGCATGTGGAATTATCAAAGTGCTTTGTAAGCTGTAATGCAGCCCACGTTATTTCGACTTGTACAGTATCAGAAATCTTTAAAAGGTAAAACAGTTTTGATATCCTTAGTAACAGTATCTCTGGAATTTAAATTAGAGCTTTAAAATTTACCCTGGTTTTAAACAAGTTTTAGATGTTTCATTAGCTTAAAAACTAAATTTCTTTTTTTTTTATCAAAAGAATGCAATTGTTTTAATATAAATCAGCAGGAACACTTAATTTTATAGTAAATGAAGCCTCATTTTATCTAGTTTCTTTTCCCATTTTTCTTGCAAAATCTTTTTAAATGACATAACTATAACATATATTTATTACTATAAACTTCAGATTCTACTTAGAGTATTAAAATGTTGGTATTAGATGGTATTTCCCTTCATAAATGCTAAATCTGTGAAAAATAACCTTTATATGGGTCATGTTTGTGTGATAGTAGTAGCATCTGACTTCTGTCCTGTCTTCTGTCTTTGCCAATGTCTTAGATCGTTAAGAGAGGATTTTTTTAAAATTTGAATGTAACTGATTTACAGTGTTTCAGGTGTACAGTAAAGTGAATTAGTTATATCAACACATCTACATATATCCACTCTCTATTTTTTTGTTTTGTTTTGTTTTGGTTCTTTTCTGATTGTAGACCATTACAGAAGTATTGAGTAGAGTCCCCTGTGCTATTATATAGCAGGTTCTTGTTAGTTATCTATTTTATATATCAGATCAGATCAGATCAGTCGCTCAGTCGTCTCCAACTCTGCGACCCCATGAATCGCAGCACGCCAGGCCTCCCTGTCCATCACCAACTCCCGGAGTTCACTCATACTCACATCCATCGAGTCAGTGATGCCATCCAGCCATCTCATCCTCTGTCGTCCCCTTCTCCTCCTGCCCCCAATCCCTCCCAGCATCAGAGTCTTTTCCAATGAGTCAACTCTTCGCATGAGGTGGCCAAAGTACTGGAGTTTCAGCTTTAGCATCATTCCTTCCAAAGAAATCCCAGGGCTGATCTCCTTCAGAATGGACTGGTTGGATGTCCTTGCAGTTCAAGGGACTCTCAAGAGTCTTCTCCAACACCACAGTTCAAAAGCAATTCTTCGGCACTCAGCCTTCTTCACAGTCCAACTCTCACATCCATACATGACCACAGGAAAAACCATAGCCTTGACTAGATGAACCTTTGTTGGCAAAGTAATGTCTCTGCTTTTCAATATGCTACCTAGGTTGGTCATAACTTTCCTTCCAAGGAGTAAGCGTCTTTTAATTCCATGGCTGCAGTCACCATCTGTAGTGATTTTGGAGCCCAGAAAAATAAAGTCTGACACTGTTTCCCTATCTATTTCCCATGAAGTGATGGGACCGGTTGCCATGATCTTCGTTTTCTGAATATTGAGCTTTAAGCCAACTTTAGTGTGTGTATGTCAGCCCCTTCTCCCAGTTTACCCTTTCCCATCCCGTGGTAACCATAAATTTGCTTTCTACATCCATGACTCTACTTCTGTTTTGTAAGTAAGTTCATTTGTACCCCCCTTTTTTTTAGATTGCACATGTAATTGATATCATATGATATTTGTCTTTCTGTGTCTGACTTCACTCAGTATGACAATCTCTAGGTCCATCCATGTTGCTGCAAATGGCATTATTTTGTTCAAAGAGAAGGTCTTGCCACTTTCTCAAATTGACCCTCACTGTCCCCTTCACAGGATGGGAAGTACAAATTCGCAGATGGAAGTATGATCAAGTAGAAAGAACATTAGACTTGGAAACAGAACTAGATCTGGATTATACCATTTATCCCAGAACACCAAAATGTTTATCCATCTCTAGGTTGTCAAATATGATATCTACAGCCTATTTAGCTGTGATAATTATAATGATCAAATGGAGTATGTCAGATTTTTTATATGATTTTTTCTTTATATGATTGTAAGAGCTGGCAGATTCAAAGTATTATAGGTACCAAATAACTATCTAAATGAATGCAAGCAATATTAATTATCTCTGCCTGGTTTCTCTTTTCTTCTGATTTTTCTCCCTTCTAATTTGTATTGTTTCTCTTGAATTTTAATGTCATCCATTTCTAACTAAATAGATATATTTTTCTATAGAAGAGAATCCCTTTTAATTTTTCCCTTTGCTTATACTGAATATGCATCATTAACAAACTGGAAAGTTTAATTCACAGAAGAATTTCGTCAGTAGGTCACCACCATGAACTTCAATGTGGACATGCTTTTTGTGACCTGTGCTTATTAATGACTGAAGAATACAGCACAATCACATGCCCTGATTGTGAGGTAAGTTTTATTGTTCATATCGATCACATTACAACATAATGTTACAGGTAAAAATGGTAGAGAAATAAAACATACTTCTAATTAGGAACTAAAAACTTGGATATTTGCTGCTGAGTCTTTTAAATAAAGAAACCTAGCAAAAGATAAGGCTTTTCACGTACGTTTTTGTAACTATTCAAAGTGATCAAAAAGAATGCAAGCTTAGGGTCATACACTTATCAGTCTACATCTGTATTTTTTTTTAAAGATTTTTTGATGTGGACCATTTTTAGAGTCTTTATTGAATGGGCCAGAACATTGCCTCTATTTTATGGGGTTTTTTTTTTTTTTTGGCCCCGGGGCATGCGGGATCTTAGCTCCATCCTCTGCATTGGAAAGTGGAGTCTTAACCATTGGACTGCCAGGGAAGTACTAAAATCTCTATCCCCTTTTTCTAAACTGATATCATGTAAGCAAATTTAGAATTTTCCTCTGCCTCTCAACCTTTGTGTGTCATTAAATTTACACTTGTAGAGATGTGTTAAAAAATAAACAACATCCTAAAGTTAACTTTAGAAGTGCTAAAAATAATGCAGTTGCACTAAAACCCATGCACTCAAGATAATGAGAACAAATTAAGGATTTAAAATAAAATTTACTGAACTTTCTTTGCATTTACTACAAATATAAGTATTGCTCGGTTTATATATGTATGTTCCTAGAAAGTTTTCTTAATCTCTATTTAATTCTTAATGTTCCACTTGAGAGATCAGATTTTGAAGATTTGTATCGATTATTTTCTGTGGCAGCATGGCAGACAGTTAATATAGAGGCAGACCACCTGGGATGCAGTCCTAGTTCTTGTGCCCTAATCCTGAGTTTCCTCATTTGTGAGATGGAAATAATACCTGATTTTCTTATAGAATTGTAAAAGTCAAATCTGAATTATGTGTAAGTTCTCTCCAAGTTTTAAAATAAGTGTTATGGTTGACCCTTGATTATTTAGATGTGGATTAACTGGTTTGCAGGTTAACCATGATAAAAATACATATGTGAGTAATGAGTTGCTTCAGTCATGTCCGACTGTTTGCTCCTGTATAGACTGAGGCACGTCAGCCTCCTCTGTCCATGGGAGTCTCCAGGCAAGAATACTGGAGTGGGTTACCATTCCCTTCTGCAGGGGATCTTCCCAACCCAGGGATTGAACCTGCATCTCTTATGTCTCCTGCATTGGCAGGCCAGTTCTTTGCTACTAGTGCTACCAAGAATATATATAATAATGCATATTGTTTTTGTTGTTCAGTTGCTCAGCTGTGTCCGACTCTACAACCCCATGGACTGTAGCACACAAGGCTTCCCTGTCCTTCACCATCTCCAGGAGCTTGCTCAAACTTCTGTCCATTGAGTTGGTGATGCCATCCAACCATCTCGTCCTTTGTTGTCCCTTTTTCCTCCTGCATTTGGTCTTTCCCAGAAACAGGGCACGGTCTTTTCTAATGAGTCAGCTCTTCACATCAGTTGGCCAAAGTATTGGAGCTTCAGCATCAGTCCTTCCAATGAGTATTCAGGATTGATTTCCTTTAGGATTGACTGGTTGATCTTACAGTCCAAGGGACTCTCAAGAGTCTTCTTCAGCACCACAGTTCAAAAGCATCGGTCATTTGGCACTCAGGGCTTCCCTGGTGGGTCAGCTGGTAAAGAATCTGCCTGCAATGTGGGAGCCTGCCTGCAATGGTTCGATCCCTGGGTTTGGAAGATCCTCTGAAGAAGGGAAGGGCTACCCACTCCAGTATTCTGGCCTGGAGAATTCCATGGACTGTATAGTCCATGGGGTCACAAAGAGGCAGGACTGAGTGACTTTCACTTTCAGCACTCAGCCTTCTTTATGGTCCAGCTTTCACATACATATATAATAATATGTATATAAACATACAAATATGTGATTTGTGCAGGTTTAAATTACAGCAGACACATTACACACTAGAAGATATTTGTTTTGGAATTATGTACTTTATGAATCATGGCTTTTATTGTGGGAAATTCCTAGTCCCTCTCCCTTTTTTTGACAGTAGCTAGCGGCACCCCACTCCAGTACTCTTGCCTGGAGAATCCCATGGACGGAGGAACCTGGTAGGCTGTAGTCCATGGGGTCGCTAAGAGTCGGGCACGACTGAGCGACTTCACTTTCACTTTTCACTTTCATGCATTGGAGAAGGAAATGGCAACCCACTCCAGTATTCTTGCCTGGAGAATCCCAGGGACAGAGGAGCCTAGTGGGCTGCCGTCTATGGGGTCGCACAGAGTCGGACACAACTGAAGCGACTTAGCAACAGCAGCAGCAGCTCCATAGTTAAGACAAAGGGGAGCCTAGCTCCTGGTTGAAATACAATATCCCTGACAGATTGAGTCTTATGGTGGGTAAAGAGTGAATTAAGGGAAAAGAAAGAGACATTCCACTGTAACTGTCTCTGCTCATGTCTATCCTGTTCTGATATTAAAAAAACAGCAAGTTTATTAGAACAGTAACCTCTTGCCTTTTGTGGCAAATGACTTTGTGTTTAATGGTCTCTTAAAATACTAACATATTATTTTTAGTGTTTTCGTAACATCTAATCAAGTGTTTATATTGTATTTACAAATACTAGTTTTTTATTTTGAAATTTACATTTATGTGTGCTTTTTTATTGAAGTATACTTGGCTTTACAGTGCTGTTACAAATACTGGTTTTTGATTTTAGGATTGTAGCAAATCTATTTTGTATCATTTGACTAGTTCTGCCTCTCACTTTGGGAGACATGTGGTCTGTCCCATCCTACCCGCCTTTTCCCCTTTCTCCCTGTGCTATTATAAGCCACATAATTGACAGAGGACTGTATTCAGTCTTCAAATGCACTAAAGCTGGCCACTGTTTAAAGGAATCCTTCAAGAAACCTTCCTGAAATTGTTACCACTCTTTTATTAGTTTTTTTTTTTTTATATAATTTATTTTTGGCTGCACTGGGTCTTCCTTGCAGCTCGACAGCTCTCTAGTTAAGGCTCTGGCTTGCGGCCCCATGGACTCTCTAGTTGCAGCCCCATGGACTGTAGCCTGCCAGGCTCCTCTGTCCATGGGATTCTCCAGGCAAGAATACTGGAGTGGGTTGCCATTTACTTTTCCAGGATATCTTCCCTTTCCATGAATCGAACCTGGGTCTCCTGCCTTGCAGGCAAATTCTTTACCAACTGAGCTACAAGGGAAGCCTTAAGGCAAGTGCCCTTAGTTGTTCTGCAGCCTGTGGTATCTTAGTTCCGCAACCAGAGATGGAACTCAAGTCCCCTGCATTAGGAGGCAGATTCTTAACCAGTTGACCACCAGGAAAGTCCCTGTTAGTTTTTAAAGTTTACATTTTTGCTGGTATCTTGTATTTGGAAAAAGATAAGGGAAGAATCAAGTCTAAATTAGTGAAAAGTCTGAATTTATAGACTATTTCCGGATTGAAGTTTATTATTTTTAAATAATGTATATGCTCTAAAAAGTAATACCTATAGTCACATTAGACTTTTGTTGAAGGCCCAGGTGATGCTATTTCAAGCTTAAGCCTATAATGATTCCATTCAGAGTTAATGAGTATGCTTATGTTCTTATTTCTGAGTTTGAGTACATATGAATCAGTCTTTATCTTTCATAGTGGCATGGGTTTTTTAAATAACATCTCTGTTTTTGACTGATACTCTATACCATTCAGTTGCTCAGTCGTGTCCAACTCTTTGAGACCCCATGGACTGCAGCACGCCAGGTCTCCCTGTTCATCACCAACTCCTAGGGTTTACCTAAACTCAGGTCCGTCGAGTTGGTGATGCCATCCAACCATCTCATCCTCTGTCGTCCCCTTCTCTTCTTGCCTTCACTCTTTCCCAGCATCAAGGTCTTTTCCAGTGAGTCAGCTCTTCACATCAGGTGGCCATTGTATCGGAGTTTCAGCTTCAACATCAGTCCTTCCAATTAACACTCAGGACTGATCTCCTTTAGGATGGACTGGTTGGATCTCCTCGCAGTCCAAGGGACTCAAAAGTTTGCTCCAACACCACAGTTCAAAAGCATCAATTGTTCGGCGCTCAGCTTTCATTATATTCCAACTCTCACATACATACATGACTACTGGAAATACCGTAGCCCTGACTAGACGGACCTTTGTTGGCAAAGTAATGTCTCTGCTTTTTAATGTGCTGTCTAGGTTGGTCATAACTTTTCTATCAAGGAGTAAGCGTCTTTTAATTTCATGGCTGCAGTGATTTTGGAGCCCCAAAAAATGAAGTGATAGGACTGGACGCCATGATCTTAGTTTTCTGAATGCTGAGCTTTAAGCCAACTTTTTGACTCTCTCCTCTTTCACTTCATCAAGAGACTCTTTAGTTCTTCACTTTCTGCCATAAGGGTGGTGTCATCTGCATATCTGAGGTTATTGATATTTCTCCCTGCAATCTTGATTCCAGCTTGTGCTTCCTCTAGCCCAGCATTTCTCATGATATACTCTGCATATAAGTTAAATAAGCAGGGTGACAATATACAGCCTTGACGTACTCCTTTTCCTATTTGGAACCAGTCTGTTGTTCCATTTCCAGTTCTAACTGTTGCTTCCTGACCTGCATACAGATTTCTCAGGAGGCAGGTCAGGTGGTCTGGTATTCCCATCTCTTGAACTGTTTTCCACAGTTTGTGGTGATCCACACAGTCAAAGGCTTTGGCATAGTCAGTAAAACAGAAATAGATGTTTTTCTGGAACTCTCTTGCTTTTTTGATGATCCAGTGGATGTTGGCAATTTGATCTCTGGTTCCTCTGCCCTTTCTAAAACCAGCTTGAACATCTGGAAGTTCATGGTTCACATACTGCTGAAGCCTGGCTTGGAGAATTTTGAGCTTTACTTTGCTAGAATGTGAGATGAGTGCCATTGTGCAGTAGTTTGAGCATTCTTTGGCATTGCCTTTCTTTGGGATTGGAATGAAAACTGACCTTTTCCAGTCCTGTGGCCACTACTGAGTTTTCCAAATTTGCTGGCATATTGAGTGCAGCGCTTTCACAGCATCATCTTTCAGGATTTGAAATAGCTCAGCTGGAATTCTATCACCTCCACTAGCTTTGTTCGAAGTGAAGCATTCTAAGGCCCACTTGACTTCACATTCCAGGATGTCTGGCTCTAGGTCAGTGATCACACACCATTGTGATTATCTGGATTGTGAAGATCTTTTTGTACAGTTCTTCTGTGTATTCTTGCCACCTCTTCTTAACATCTTCTGCTCCTGTTAGGTCCCTACTGTTTCTGTCCTTTATTGAGCCCATTTTTGCATGAAATGTTCCCTTGGTATCTCTCATTTTCTTGAAGAGATCTCTAGTCTTTCCCATTCTATTGTTTTCCTCTATTTCTTTGCACTGATCACTGAGGAAGGCTTTCTTATCTCTCCTTGCTGCTTTGGAACTCTGCATTCAAATAGGTGTATCATTCCTTTTCTCCTTTGCTTTTGGCTTCTCTTTTCACAGCTATTTGTAAGGCGTCCTTAGACAGCCATTTTGTATTTGTGCATTTCGTTTTCTTGGAGATGGTCTTGATCCCGTCTCCCGTACAATGTCATGAACCTCCGTCCATAGTTCATCAGGCACTCTGTTTATCAGATCTAGTTCCTTAAATCTGTTTATCACTTCCACTGTATAATCATAAAGGGATTTGATTTAGGTCATACCTGAATGGTTTAGTGGTTTTCCCTACTTTCTTCAATTTAAGTCTGACTTTGGCAATAAGGATTTCATGATCTGAGCCACAGTCAGCTCCCGGTCTTGGTTTTGCTGACTGTATAGAGCTTCTCCATCTTTTGCTGCAAAGAATATAATGAATCTGATTTCAGTGTTGACCATATGGTGATGTCCATGTGCAGAGTCTTGTCTTGTGTTGTTGGAAGAGGGTGTTTTCTATGACCAGTGTGTTCTCTTGGGAAAACTATTAGCCTTTGCCCTGCTTCATTCTGTACTCCAAGGCCAAATTTGCCTGTTACTCCAGGTGTTTCTTGACTTCCTACTTTTGCATTCCAGTCCTATTAATGGTTAATAATAACCATTCTATAGTTATATACAGCAATATGACAGGTTTTGTTTAAGAATGTGACCATACTTAGATTCCATTACAGAAATACTGGCATTTTATTGATCATTTGGACTAAAGATCATAAGTCTAAAAATATATTGGGCCATGAGAAAATGACAAATTAACCCATCATAGGTGATTAATATATATTAAAATCACATGTGGATTGGAATAACCTACAAATTGAAAATGTAAACTAGAAGAGACTATAGGTAATTGTTTAATCTTGGGTGGAGAAGCCTTGTTATTCATCACTGAAGTCAGAACCCACAGAAGAAAGTGAAAGTCACTCAGTCAGGTAGGACTCTTTGCAACCCCATGGACTGTACAGTCCATGGTATTCTCCAGGCCAGAATACTGAAGTGGGTAGCTGTTTCCTTCTTCAGAGTATTTTCCCAACCCAGGGATGGAACCCAAGTCTCCCACAATGCAGGCGGATTCTTTACCAGCTGAGCCACCAGGGAAGTCAGAAGCCACAGAGAAAATGCTGTCTAAATTTGCCCACTATTTTTCTGTTACACGTAGCAGAAAACAAACAAGCAAAAATACCACCATAAATAAAACTTAAGCAACAAGCTATTCTGGAGTAGGGGGAATAAAATCTTTATTGTATATATCAGAAGTTAAGACTCTCACAATTTTAACTGAAATCTTTTAAATCAGTTTTATTTAATATTTTCTTAAATTTTCTGGGTGAAATGTCCTGTATCCAATCTGTTGGTAGTAACAATAACCTCTTACTATGAAATGCCAGGCCAATGGGGCGTAAATGAGGAGGTGGATAGAAATTAAGATTTTAGCCCTGATTTTTAGGGGGTGCTCTTAAAAATATTTGATGCAATCTGGTTTTTTTTTTTTTTTAAGTAACACTTTTCCTTTATTATCTAATAATAGATAACTGTCTTTGGTACATTATACTTAAAAGCTTGCCAGAACATCCTCTTCCCCACCAAACATTAACCCCACTTTAACATTTAGTAGTCTGCTACATTCCTTCCAGCATTAACCTATTGTCATAAATGTCTCCTACATAATTTTTAATGGGTGTACAATAAACCATGGTACATCAATGCTATAATATAATCTCTTTATGATAAACACTAGGTGGCTTCAGATTTTTTCACTAGGGTTTTGCACAATTCCTCAAACTCACTCCCACCAAAAAAAAAGTTCCACCAGCAGGTTCTGTTAATTATTATGTCTAAAAAAATCTATGTTTGTATTTGTCATATTTTTTTAATGTTTGGCAGTTTAATGGACAAAAAATGGGTATCTGTTTTAAATTGAAATTCCCTGAATACTAGTGAAATTGATCAATCTTTCATGTTAACTTCTCAGCTCTTTATGGAAAATCTTTAAGAGATCCTTCCAGGTCCTTTCCATATTTTCCTTTTGAATTATCTTTTTCTTAAATTGTAAGACTACTTCATGTGATAGAGATATTAACACTTTGTTCTTTGTGTTTTAACTCTTTTCTCCCAGTTTTTCACATTTAATTTTTTTATATTTAACCATTCAGAAATGTTTCCTTTTTCATTTGTTTTATCCCCCTCCTTCATGGCTTCTAAGTTTTCTTTGATTAGTCAAAACTTTCATCTCAGAGGTATACATTATTTTATTTTTTTAATACATTTATCTTTTATTTTTTAGGAAGGTCCCTATTAGGTCCCTTTCTAATATATTTTATATGATGTAAGGTGGTTATGTAACTTTCTTCTTCAGAATGATTAGCTGATCCATACCATTTATTGGATTATCTTTTTTTTTTTTTTTAAAGGTCTTAGTTTATTCTCTCTCATGAAAAATCTGCAGTCACCACAGATACAGTCACTACAGAATCTTTACTGCTTCTTGCCAGGACCAGCATTGGCCTTTGCATTCCCCCTGACTTTTTTCATTCTATTCTTGCATTCCTTTTGCTGTTTTCTTGAGGTCTTTTTCTTCTCATCTAGGCTGTGTCTTAGAAGCCTGTGTTTGGGCTCATTCTTTGTGTAATCCAAGGATTCATAAACCATGCCAAAGCCAGTTGTCTTGCCACTACCAAAATAGATTCTGAATCCAAATACAAAAATGACATCTGGTCTTGTACATTTTGGCTAGTTTTTCCTGAATTTCTGTTCTGGTTACTGTTGCCTTCCCAAAGTAAAGAACCTAGATTACCATTTATTTCCACTGAAGTAGTCGGTTGGTCATGAATTTCCTGGTCTGTTACTGTGTCATTCATGATGGCACCTATCTTCAGGCAGCCAGAGAGTTAAAGAGCTTTTTTGTCTATTTAATTGAAATCCAAAATCACTGCAGATGATGATTGCAGCCATGAAATTAAAAGACGCTTACTGGAAGAAAAGTTACGACCAACCTAGACAGCATATTAAAAAGCAGAGACATTACTTTGCCAACAAAGGTCTGTCTAGTCAGGGCTGCAGTTTTCCAGTAGTCAGGTATGGATGTGAGAGTTGGACTCTAAAGAAAGCTGAGTGCCAAAGAATTGATGCTTTTGAACTGTGGTGGTGGAGTAAACTCTTGAGAGTCCCTTGGACTGTGAGGAGATCCAGCCAGTCCATCCTAAAGGAGATCAGTCCTGAGTGTTCATTGGAAGGACTGATGTTGAAGCTGAAACTCCAGTACTATGGCCACCTGATGTGAAGAGCTGACTCATTGGAAAAGACCCTGATGCTGGGAAAGATTGAAGGCAGAAGGAGAAGGGGAACTCAGAGGATAAGATTGTTGGATGGCATCGCCGACTCAATGGACATGAGTTTGGGTAAACCTCAGGAATTGGTGATGGACAGGGAGGTGTGGCGTGCTGCAGTCCATGGGGTCTCAAAGAGTTGGACATGACTGAGCGAATGAACTGAAAATATTTTAGTTCTGTTTATTTTATTTATTTATTTTTAGTTCTATTTAGTTGATAGTTGCCAAATTACTGATTTCCTCAAAAATTAAAATAGGATATAAATGTCACTTAAGTATGTTTTTCTTTGACTTAAAGATGATGTAAGGATCTTTTCATTTTTCTATGAATAGCACACTAGTTTTTTTGAATTCTGTATAAACAATTTACTGAATGATTTTTTGGTTTTTTGTTTTTAATCTTTTGTCCTAAGGTTGCTACAACTATAAGTACAAAACAAGAATACTGCCCAATAGATGGATATATTAAAGAAGATTCTTTTATGGAAAAATTGCCGCCTAAAAAGTATGGTCCATGTGCACTTATTTTAGTATTTAAAATTCATTGTATTTCTGAAAGTTATTTTAGAGTTATTGATAAAAGGTCATTCTTATATCCGTATCTCTAACCCATTGTTTACAGAATGCTCTTTAAGTTTATAATTTGTCTGAGCTGTTAATGAAGTGGAGAATCCAACTCCTAAAGAAGCAGCATTAGTATGTACTCATTTAAAGTGAGGGGAAACAATTCACAATTACCATTTCTTCACCCTACTTAATTCTTTAAGTCTCTTTTGCATACCTCAGCTCTTCCAGATTATTTGCTGCTCTGTGGTTCTTCATGGCCTAGCCAATAAAATCCAAAATCCTTTAGGCTAGCATTCCTGACTTTTCACATGACTGCTGCAGGTCCTCTGTCCAGGTTTAAATGGGTGCTTAGAAACCAACAGAACAGTTATTTATTTAGAAAATAAAATGACTTAGCTAAAGTCTACTTACTGCTTATTGATAGAGCCAGAGGTAGAACTCAGGCTTACTGAATGCCAGTACTGCTCCCACCTCCTCTATTTGTATTCCATCAATCACTTCCTCCGTAACCTCTGAGTGGAATGATTAGAATAAATCTTTAGGAATCTTTGTGGCTGCATGAGAGTCAGTGGCCATAACAATTGGGACATCTTCAGGAATCTAGCAGTTGACTTACCAGGTGAGGGAGGCTGACTTTTTTTTAAAGAGTGCTAAGGATTATGCACCCACTTCAGAGGAGGGAGCCCTTGCTCAGCTCTAGCCAGTTTCTGCTATGTGTTAAGATATCCCAGTGGTGCCAGGTTATCCTTCTCAAGACAAAACAGAAATCTGGAATTTCTTTGTGAAGCTTTCTTGTTTTTTAAACATGAAAGCCAAATCTGATTGTAGTTTTGTCTAGATGGCATGTAGTGTCAAATATGGTTGCAAAGTGAAATTTTACTTTCATAAGTAGATGAATCTGTTTTAGGTATCCCAGTTTTTTCCAAATTGCCAGTTTTCAAATTAGTTCTCCATGTCAAGTATACTTAGGTTAAAAACTCTTATTTCCTAATTTCAGTAGAGTTTGGTTTAAATAGTGATATGCTTTAAAATAGAAGTGTTCCTTGATACATGATGCATTGCCTTCCTGGTTTTTCTTTAGTATTTTGAAACAGGAATTGAATGATGGACTCCTTATGGCTAATGCATTCACATGTTTTCAAGAACATGGATGTCCACTTTTTAAGTAATCAAATGTTTAAAAATTACTTTGTGTATCATTTCTTCCTACGAGACTAATCATCATAGTTTCTTCTATAAGCTGTTTTAGGCTATGATTAACTTATTCTTGCCAGCCAACATAGGGATATAAAGATAAAAAATAGGCAAAAACTCTGTCATCTATGGACAAGAAATGCAGCTTGCTTTTCATTTGAAATTACCTAGTAAATTTAGTACCTCATTAGCCAGGCCTGTAAGTACATTTTTTAATAGCTGGCATTTGTTTGTATACTTACTTGCTTTAATTGAGCTTAAGACAGTTGAGTGATTATCAACATCTCTACCAAAAAAAATCAGGGAAGGAGAAAGGATTAAGAAATTAAAGCACAATTTATACTATAAGCTATTATTTTCAGGCATTGGTTAAGAAGTTGAATTCTTGGTTAAAGTTAGCTTTTATATGAAAACATGTCTAGTCATGATTTTCCTCTCTTTGCTTTTCACAGATAATTGAGAACTCATTGTAAATGTCCTTATAAGTCATCATAAGAATTATTTTTAATAGAGGGTAAAAATCAAAATAGAAGATTAAAACCATTATGTTAATGTTGATACTTAAAATAATGTACTTGACATTTTCCAGGATGAGGAATTGTTCTCAGGACTTTGAAAAGACTGCTCATCAACAAACTATTAGTTTAGAACATTCAGCCTCCACACCCAGGACTGTTTTGAACCCATCAGCTGTAATACAGGTATGAAAAATGTAATTCATGAAGTGAGATAAGGCCAAACATTTTTACTTTTCTCTAGTAGCTTGACTTTCCTGTGCTCTCAAGGGTCCTATAATTCAGATTCTTTTGGGAAGTTTAAAGGTAAACCTTCACTCCTTGCTTCAGTCTCTTTATTTTATTCTAAACTACGCCTCAACAATTGTTTTCTTTCCAAGTCAACATATTCTGCCTTTGATCAGCTGTTAGTGCTCTTGATATTGAGATTTTATTTATTTAGATATTTAGATTGAATTCAGATTTTATGAAACTTGTATAAGATACAAGTTTCCAAATTCTGAGTATAATTTTCCAGTTATTTTTAATGGCAGCTAAAAGACCTAGTGGCACTTACTGATGATGATGTAATTCTTGTTGGAAGACTGAATTTTATCAGTTACGGCTTTTGATAACTTTAAATAATATATTCTTTTAATTGAAGGTTAGAAACAGAACAAATTCCAAAGTGCTATTGAGTAGAATATTGTCGTTTTGTTAAGGAGATTATTGGTGGGCTGGGGGAGGAAAGAGCGCTGTCTTCCGTGTTTAAATCTTTTTTTTCCCCATAAGAATTTTCTTTTGTTTTTATCAAGGAATTTCTGTACGTTAATTTTAGTTTTGTTTTTTTTTTTCTTTTCTGGCCATGCCACCCGGCATACAGAATCTTAGTTCTCAACCAGGGACCAAACCCTCACCCCCTGCATTGGTAGCATGGACTCCCAACCACTGGACCAGCACGGAAGTCCCCAGTGTTTAAATATTAACATAGCCTGATTATAATCTTCATTTTCTTAAAAACTGTTACTGTTTACATGTATTATTTATGATCATGATTATTATTTTCAGGTAGTTTTGAGTTGCAAAATGGTTATAGGATATAATCCCATTTTTTCAGAAAGATACCTAAAAAAAAAAAAGTCTGGAATACTATCAGCAGAACTCTAAAATGTTCATTGTTGCATGTTTTCAGATTGCTGTAATGGATCTAGGTTGCTTTTGTAAACAAAATGGTAGCTTGATGTTTTTGCAACTGTTACAGTCTATCTAAGCATCTGTTTTTATATTTTGTATTTGTATGTGATTCCTCTCTCCCTTCTTAGGAAAGTAAAACTGTGGAAGAGATTGATGAAGCATTGAAGATAGCAGGCCAAAATTTTGAACAACTAAGTATTGCTGTAAAAGTAAGCTTTCTGTATGATCCTAAATGTATGCTGTATCCTAAATTAAGACATGTTCCCTTTTGATGTATATCACTGAAGGTAGTAGAGCTTAGCATGATAGATAGAGCTTACATATGATAATCCAGTGAGAGAGAAACATAAAAAAGAATGGAAAACTCATGCCCTCCTAGAAGTAGCTTCATACCATTTGTGTTGGCAGCCTGCTGAAATTGAAGCTCTGTTTGCTGTGAGCTGAATTTTTTGTCTTGGAAGCATTGCAGATCACTATTCTGATACTGCTCATTATTTGGCTGTATACTGTTATACAGAGTTTTAGGTTCTTTTCTTTCTTGGCCCATCAACCCAAGAGAGAGACTTCCCTCATTTATTGACAAAGAACAAGCTCCTTGCACCTACCAACAGCAAATTCACCAAGGCATTCAAAAGATTGTAGCTAACATAGAATTTAAGAGTTCAACATATGTATTTGCAGAATACATTTACTACATCTCATATCCCCCTAATTTTTAGCCAATTTTGGCATCAAATCTAAGTCCAAAATCTCATCTAAGTATCTCCTAAATCAGGTATGGGTGAGATTCAGGGTATGACTCGTGCTGGGGCAAAATTCCTCTCCAGCTGTGAATGTGTGAAACTAGTAAATTATCTACTTCTAAAATATTAATGCATTTGTTGAGCAGGCATAGGATAGACATTACCGTTTCAAAAAGGAAAGATTAAAAGAAAAAAAAGGTCACAGATCTCAAGCGATGAGTCTTTGTTTAAAATACAAGGAAATTTGTGGAATAGCTAACATTTTAATTAAAATATGTGTGTGCGCATATATATATATATATATATATATATATATATATATATATATATATAGGGTTTTTTTGTCCTTAGTGTGTGGCATGCAGGATCTTAGTCCCCTGACCAGGGATCGAACCCATGCCCCCATGCATTGGGAGTGCAGAATCTTAACCACTGGACCACCAGTGAAGCCCCTAATGTTATATTTTAAGTTTTTATAAATTTAAGGAATCCTGCCAGAGAGAAACTTAGCTATCCAAAATGATCCATTTCCTGTACTGAGTAAAAGTGATGAGAAGTTCAGAAAACTTAGTGGGTTTTCTAGTCCTTTTTGCTAATTTTATCAGTACAAAGTACTAACAAAGATGTCATCTTGCTGACAAGAACAAAGATTTAAAGTTTAACCATGTGATTTTTCCCATTTTTATCATCTGATCTCTTCTGTTGTTATTTTGAAGAGTCCAAAAAGTACCTTTTACTTTTCAAAATTATGTTGAATAGCACAATTCCCACAAAATAAAAATACCAAATTAGGTCTTTGTATTATCTTTTTCCCAGATGCTTGAACACATGCACAGTCAAACAAAAGAGGAGACGGTCTGTCTTAAAGAGGTTCTAGAGAAGCAGTTTGATCAGCTTTACACTTCTCTTGATTCCAGGTAATAAATTAAAATACAGACTCAGTGCAACTGAAGCTTTTAATATCAACTTGTCATTTTATTTCTCTGCATAGATTGAAAAAAATTAGTAGATTTTAAACAAGTTTAGAAGGTAATGGGTGGTTCCCTTACAGGCTGATGTTTACAGCTTCGAAATGAAGAAAATTTATTTATTTAGGCTATTTGCCTTCTGTTCCCAAAGCTGTTAAATAATTTCTTTCTTAAAGCAGTTAGCACAGAGAAATGCTGTCTATTTCTGAATCCTATTGTAGAATTCAGCATACTTGGGAAAATGCAAACATACATTTTCATGTACATAATGCCATCATTTTTTTATGTGTTTATTTGCATCAAGAGCAAATAATAATGATTTTTTGAAACACATACCATACTGTTACATATCCATCCTTTTTAAAAATGTTGATATATATGATCTCAAGTAATCTTTAATCACATTTTGCATTTTAAGAGACAGACTCATAGAAGTTGTGATAAATTGGTATTTAGAAATGGTGCTTGTCTATTTGACTCTTGTTTCTTTTTTTAATTTCTAACTGGAATGCCCAGAACACAGGTTCATCACTCTGAATGAATCAGTTGATATTCTTTATTCCTTGATATTTATGGTATCTCACATTTGGTTTTTATAGTATCTAAGATATAGGTCAGTTCAGTTCAGTTGCTAAGTCGTATCCAACTCTTTGTGACCCCGTGGACTGCAGCACACCAGCCTTCCCTTGTCCATCACCAACTCTTGGAGTTTGCTGAAGCTCATGTCCATCGAGTCAGTGATACCATCCAGCCATTTCATCCTCTGTTGTCCTGTTCTCCTCCTGCCTTCAATCTTTCCCAGCATCAGGGTCTTTTCCAATGAGTCAGTTCTTCGCATCAGGTGGCCAAAGTGGAGTTTAAAGGTGATAAGTCATGTGCATGCATTTTAAATGTTTTTAATAGTGGTAAATGTACATCATAAAGTTTACCTTTGTAACTGTTTAAGAGTGTACAGTTTAGTGGTGGGGGGAGGGATGAATCAGAACATACAGTGTGATGATACAGATGATACATATGAATACATATGAATACATACAGATGATACAGATGAATACATACATACAGATGATACAGATGAATCATCTCAAACAGTGTATAAGATGAACATACACTATTATATATAAGATAAATAAGAAACTACTGTATAGTACAGAGAAATGTATTCAGTATTCTGTGATAACCTATATGAGAAAAGAATCTAAAAAAAAGATTATATGTATAACTGAATCACTTGGCTGTATACCTGAAACTAATATTAATATTAGTTTAGTATTATTAACTAATATTAATATAACATTGAAAATCAAATATAGTCCAATAAAATTGAAATTTAAAAATGTATAGTTTAGTGGCATACAATAATTTTATGTTTAACTTTTTAAGGACTACCAAATTGTGTTCTGTGGTGGCCACACACGTTACTTTTCCACCAGCAGTGCTCAAAGGTTCCAGTTTCTCCACATCCTCACCAACATTTTATTTTTTTTTTGAAAAGAATAACCATTTTGAGGATGTGAAGTGGTATCTCATTTTGGATTTGATTTACATTTCCATGATAGCTAGTATTATGGAGCACATCTTTTCATGTGCTTATTAGTTGACCATTTATGTATTTTCTCTGGAGAAATAGTATTCCAGTCCTTTGCCCATTTTTGTAGTGTTTATTTTGTTATTGATGGGGTAGGAGTTCTTTATACATTATGGATATCAGTCCTTTATGAGATGTATTGTTTTCATATATTTTCTCTTCCTGTGGCTTGCCTTTTGTTTGTGGTTTAAAATTTTTTTATTGAAATACAGTATTAGTTTGAATTTGAATTACATTTGAATTACAGTATTAGTTTCAGGTATACAGCAGAGTGATTCAGTTATACATATTCTTTTTCATTATAGGTTATTACAAGATATTGCATATAATTCCCTGTGCTGTACAGTATGTCCTTGTTTTTTATCTACTTTGTATATACTAGTGTGTATATGTTAATCCAAAATGCTTAATTTGTCTCTTCTACCCTTAAATGTCTGTGGGTCTGTTTCTGACTTGTAAGTAAGTTCATTTATATTCCACATAAAAGTGATGTATGACACTTGTCTTTCTTTGTCTGACTTTAGTAAGTATAATATTCTCTAGGTCCATCCATGTTGCTGCAAATGGCATTGATTCATACTTTTTTATGGCTGAGTCATATTCCATCATGTACATATATCACATCTTTTTTATCCATTTAAGTTATTTCCTTGTCTTGGCTAATGTAAATATTGCTACTTTGAGTACTTTGAACATTGAAGTGCATGTATTGAGTTTTAGAGTTTTCATCTTTTCTGGATATGTGCCCGGAAATTGGATTGCTGGATCGTATGGTTACTGTTTTTAGTTTTTTATAGAACCTTCATACTGTTCTCCATAGTGAATGCACCAAGTTTCCATTCCCACTGACAGTATAGGAGGGCTCCCTTTTCTCCACACACTGTCTAGCATTTATTTGTAGACTTTTTGATGATGACCATTCTTATTTGTGGGAAGTGGGATACGTCATTGTAGTTTTGATTTCCATTTTTCTTTTTTTTTTTTTTTTTTGAGAATTCAGGACATTTATTTTTTGCACAGGGTTTTATCTACTGTAAACACACACATACATAAAACAAATCCACAAAGCAATGGTGTGTTATAGGTAGAGAGAGACACACTTAAGCATATTTAACATGCCTACAGACAACTTTTTTTTTTCCTTTTTTTTTTTTTTTAGGCAACAAAATATTTTTTCAGTCCTTGACACCTTCTCACACTCACCTAGCACCACAGATGCAAGGACTTACAGTAAACGTGTTTTTTCTAATAATTTGTGATGTTGGATATCTTTTCATGTGCCTGTTGACCATCTGAGTAATGGTCTTCTTTGGAGAAATGTCAGTTTAGGTCTTTTGCCCATTTTTTAATTTTTTGAGCTGTATAAGCTGTTTGTATGCTTTAGAAATTAAGCCTTTGTTGGTCACATAGTTTGCAAATATTTTCTTCAAGTCCGTAGGTTGTTGTTATTGTTGAACTAAATTATTTAGCTGTGCCAGGTCTTAGTTGTGGCATGTGGGATCTAGTTCCCCAACCAGAGATTGAACTCAGGTCTCCTGCATTTGGAGTCTTAGCCTTGGACCACCAGGCAAATCCCTCCTTTTCACTCTCTTGATAGCATTCTTTGATCCAAACATGTTTTTAATTTGTGAAGTCCAATTTATCTATTTTCTCTTTTGTTTCTATTTTTCTAGAATTTTCTAAAATTCTATCTATTTTTCTCTGTGTTTTGGTGTCATATCCAAGAAATTGTTGCCAAATCTTCAATCATGAAACTTTCTCCAACTGTGTTTTCTTCTAAGAGTTTTACAGTTTTAGCTTTTACATATAGATCTTTGAGGCATTTTAAGCCAATTTTTTTATATAGTGTAAAGGAAGGGTCCAGCTTCATTCTTTACCATACGGACATCCAGTTTTCCCAGCACCATTTGTTGGAAAGATGGGTCTTTTCTCCATTGAATGGTCTTGAGACTCTTGTCAAAACTCAGTGACCATGTTTGTGAAGATTTATTTCTGGGCTCTCTATTCTCTTCCATTGGTCCATCTGTCTGTTCTTGTGGCAGTAGGACAGTGTTTTAATTACTGTGGCTTTGTAGCAAATTTTGAAATCAGGATGTGTAAGCTCTACAACTTTGTTCTTTCTCAAGATTGTTTTGGAAGTTTGGGGTCCCTTGAGATCTCCTGTGACTTTTAGGATGGGTTTTTCTATTCTGCATGAAGCATCATTGGAATTTTGATATGGATGGCTTTAAATTGTAAATTGCTTTGGGTATTGACATCTTAACAAATATTAAGTCTTCCAGTTCATGATTATAAGAGATCTTTCCATTTATTTTGGCTTCATTAATTTCAGCAATGTTATGTAGTATACAGCAAATGTACAAGTCTATTGCAGCCTCAGTTACGTTTATTCCTGAGTCCAGTCTTATTTTTATTCTTTCATAAAATGAATTGTTCTGTCAATTTTCTTTTCGGACTGTTCACTGTCAGTATGTAGAAATGTATCTGATTTTTTGTGTGTTCATTTTGTATCCTGTATCTTTGCTGAATTTATTTATTAGCCCTACTACTATTCTTGTGACATCTTTACCTATAAGACTTCCCTGGTGGCTTAGACAGCAAAGTGTCTGCCTACAATGCAGAAGACCCGGGTTCAGTCTCTGGGTCGGGAAGATCTCCTGGAGAAGGAAATGGCAACCCACTCTAGTATTCTTGCCTGGAAAATCTAATGGACAGAGGAGCCTGGTAGGCTGTAGTCCATGGGGTCGCAAAGAGTTGGACACAACTGAGTGACTTCACTTTCTTCTCTTTCTTTCTTACCTATAAGATGATGTCATCTGCAAAAAGACATCACTTTCTTACTTTTTGTCAATTTGGGTGGCTTTTATGTCTTTTTTTGACTAATTATTCTGGCTAGAACTTAAAATAGTATATTAAATAGCAGTGGTAAACTCTCACACCCTTTTCTTACTACCGTCCTTAGAAGAAAAGCTGTCAGTCTTTCATCATCTAGTGTAATGTTAGCTGTGGGTTTTTCTTATGTAAGTTTTATAAGTTGGTGTAGTTTTCCTCAATTCCTTGTTGGAGTATTTTTATCCTGAAAGGGGGTTGAAACTGTCATATCCTTTTTCTCTATTATTTGAGAGGATCTTGTGGGGGGTTTTCTTCTTTCTGTTAATATGCTATATAACATTAATTGGTACTCATACTTCATTTCAGGAATAAATCCCACTTGGCATGATGTATTATTCTTTCACTGTTCTGCTGATTGAATTTGCTAGTATTTTGTTGAGGATTTTGACTTAATGCTCATAAGAGACACTGATCAATAGTTTTCTGGTAGTGTTTTCTTATGGCTTTGGTATGAAGGTGATGCTGGTCTCAGAATAAGTTGGAAAGTGTTTCCTGTGGCTCTTCAATATTTTGGAGGGGAATTGATTTTATTTATTTATTTTTTCTTTGAATTTTTGGTATAATTTACCAGTGAAGTTCTCTGGTCTGGGCTTTTCTGTGGGGGAAGCTTTTGATTACTAATTCAGTCTTGTTACTTTTTATTGATCTGCTCAGATTTTCTATTTCTTCATGATTCAGTGTTGGTAGGTGGTGTGTTTGTAGGAATTTGTCCACTTCATCTAGGGTATCCAATTTCTTGGCATAGTTATTCATAGCATTGCCTTCAAATTTTTTTAGTTTCTGTAAAATTGATTATCCTATGCCTATGAACAAAACTAGTGGAGGTGATGGAATTCCACTTGAGCTATTTCAAATCCTAAAAGATGATGCTGTGAAAGTGCTGCACTCAGTATGTCAGCAAATTTGGAAAACTCAGCAGTGTCCACAGGACTGGAAAAGGTCAGTTTTCATTCCAGTCCCAAAGAAAGGCAACGCCAAACAATGCTGAAACTACTGCACAATTGCACTCATCTCACATTCTAGCAAAGTAAAGCTCAAAATTCTCCAAGCCAGGCTTCAGCAGTATGTGAACCATGAACTTCCAGATGTTCAAGCTGGTTTTAGAAAGGGCAGAGGAACCAGAGATCAAATTGCCAACATCCGCTGGATCATCAAAAGAGCGAGAGTTCCAGAAAAACATCTATTTCTGTTTCATTGACTATGCCAAAGCCTTTGACTGTGTGGATCACCACAAACTGTGGAAAATAGTTCAAGAGATGGGAATACCAGACCACCTGACCGGCCTCCTGAGAAATCTGTATGCAGGTAAGGAAGCAACAGTTAGAACTGGACATGGAACAACAGACTGGTTCCAAATAGGAAAAGGAGTACGTCAAGGCTGTATATTGTCACCCTGCTTATTTAACTTATATGCAGAGTACATCATGAGAAATGCTGGGCTGGAGGAAGCACAAGCTGGAATCCAGATTGCTGGGAGAAATATTAATAACCTCAGATATGCAGATGACACCATCCTTATGGCAGAAAGCAAAGAAGAACTAAAAAGCCTCTTGATGAAAGTAAAAGAGGAGAGTGAAAAAGTTGGCTTACAGCTCAGCATTCAGAAAACTAAGATCATGACATCCGGTCCCATCACATCAGGGCAAATAGATGGGGAAACAGTGGAAACAGTGGCTGACTTTATTTTTCTGGGCTCCAAAATCACTGTAGATGGTGATTGCAGCCATGAAATTAAAAGATGCTTACTCCTTGCAAGGAAAGTTATGACCAACCTAGGCAGCATATTCAGAAGCAGAGACATTACTTTGCCAACAAAGGTCCGTCTAGTCAAGGTTAAGGTTTTTCAAGTAGTCATGTATGGATGTGAGAGTTGGACTATAAAGAAAGCTGAGTGCAGAAGAATTGATGCTTTTGAACTGTGGTGTTGGAGTAAACTCTTGAGAGTCCCTTGGACTGCAAGGAGATCCAACCAGTCCATCCTAAAGGAGATCAGTCCTGGGTGTTCATTGGAAGGACTGATGTTGAAGCTGAAACTCCAGTACTTTGGCCACCTGATGCAAAGAGCAGACTCATTTTAAAAGACCCTGATGCTGGGAAAGATTGAGGGCAGGAGAGGGGGACGACAGAGGATGAGCTGGTTGGATGGCGTCACCGACACAATGGACATGGTTTTGGGTGGACTCCGGGAATTGGTGATGGACAGGGAGACCTGGCGTGCTGTGGTTCATGGGGTCACAAAGTGTCGGACATGACTGAGCAACTGAACTGAGCTGAATGCCTACTTTATTTTTTATTTTAGTAAATTTATTCTTTTCTTGTTTTTCTAGGCAGTGTATCTAAAATTGGTGAATTTTAATCTCAAAGAACCATCTTTTGGTTTCATTGATTTTTCTCTGTTTTTGCCTAGCTATTTACTTATTTCTGCTCTAATCCTATTATTTCTTCCTTCTGGCAGCTTTGGGTTTAGTTTGTTATTTTCTAGTTCCTGAGGTGTAAACATAAAGATTGAAGGCAGAAGAAGAAGAGGGTGGCAAAGGGTGAGATGTTAGATAGCATCACTGACCCAATAAAATGAATTTGAGCAAACTCTGGGAGATAGTGAAGGACAGGGAAGCCTGGTGTGTTGCAGTGCATGGGATCGTAAAGAGTCGGACATGACATAGCGACTGAACAACAGCAAAGGTGTAAAATTAGGTCGTTGGTTTGTGATGCCTTTTTTTTTTTTTTTTTGCAATGCCTTTTTTCATGTACTTACAGCTATATATTTATTTTTCTCTCAGATCCAATTTAATTGCATCCCATAAGTTCTGATATTTTGATTTTTCATTTTCATTTGTCTCAAAATACTCTCCTTGTGTTACTTTGCTTTGATCCATTTGTGTTTAGGAGTATGTTCTTTAATTTCCACATATTTGTGGAATTTCCAGTTTCCTTCTGTTACTGAGTTCTAGTTTTCATTCCTTTGTGTTCAGAAAGGATACTTTTACATTGTCTTTTAAAAGTATTAAAACTTGTTGTTTTTGACCTAACATGTGGCCTAACCTGGGGTATGCTACCTGTATGCTTGAGGAATCTTTCTGCAACCTTCTTGGGTGGTCTTGGTTCCTCTTGCTGCCTGAGTGCCAAATTAAGTGAAAGGGTTCTTCAGGCAGCCCCCCTTCCCTTCCGCCCCTCCATCTCCTCACTCCCCCTGCATCCCCGCCACAAAGTAGGACATTGCAAATAAGGCAATGGCACCACACTCCAGTACTCTTGCCTGGAAACTCCTATGGCCGGAGGAGTCTGGTAGGCTGCAGTCCATGGTGTCTCGAAGAGTCGGACATGACTGAGCGACTTCACTTTCACTTTTCACTTTCATGCACTGGGGAAGGAAATGGCAACCCACTCCAGTGTTCTTGCCTGGAGAATCCCAGGGACGGGAGAGCCTGGCGGGCTGCCGTCTATGGGGTCTCACAGAGTCAGACACGACTGCAGCGACTTAGCAGCAGCAGCAGCAGCATACTCCCTTTGGAGGGAAGGAATCAGGAAGTATGCTGCTGCCTCCAGACCAGGACTGCACCACACAGAGGAAGGGTCTGGGAAAGGACAAGAAATGAAATGTCCTGCTGATAAAGAATGTGGATTTTTTTCCACTGCACATTTGTGTTGTTGCTGTATACCTTTGTCCGTTCTTCAGTTCTAGAAGGTTATTGTAACCAATTCTTAGCTGTCATTTGACATCACCATTGAAGAACAAGGACTTCAAGTCTCCTAGTCTGCCATTTTGCTAACATCACTTCGTGGGCATGAATTTTGGGGAGAGTCATCTGAAACTTATCAAAATGACCATTTATCTCCTAAATAAATGATTTTCATAAATTTATATGTAATTACTAAAAATTTTTTGGAATACTTCTTCACCTGCAGAGCATGTGTGTATGTTAGTCATTCACTTGTGTCCGACTCTTTCTGACCCCATGGACTGTAACCCGCCAGGCTTCTCTGCCCTTGGAATTCTCCAGGCAAGAATACTGGAGTGGGTTGCCATTCCCTTCTCCAGGGGATCTTCCCAACCCAGGCATTGAACCCGGGTCTCCTGCATTGCAGGCAGATTCTTTACCGTCTGAGCTATCAGGGAAGTCCTTGCAGAGCCTGTGGCACATTCTTATTACTCTTCAGTGTGGCAAACTCCACTTTTTTGAGGCCAGATTTGATTTGAGGAAATCATTTTATTCATTTACAAGATGAATAAAATGAGCAATAATTTTTGGTACAAAATATCTTAATTTCCATGATAAAGTAATTCCACTATAGGCGGAATTTTTGAGTAATGAAGGAATAACTCTTCAGTTTCATAACTGATAGCTTTGAAGATTATAGTTAATTGATATCTGAGTTTTGGTTTGGTGAAGTCTATTTTAAAGTCTTATTTCAAATTCATGTAATATGTATCTGCCTATGAAATTTTAAAATGTGCAGATAGATCCTCGTGAGAAATGAATACGGATATGTCTTTGTAATGGCACAAGTGACTGCAAGATAGCCAGGATTCACTTACTTTTAAAAGTGGTAGATTGGTCTAGGGTTTGTCTTACCTCTGCAGTTCTGTGACACCTGTATCTGGAACATAACTATATTCTTCTACAAAAGTTACTTTTTCTCTGGTTACATATACATAGCTTTCAACTATAATAGATTTTAGTTCAGTTGAATGTCTCATTAACCATATTAAAATTTAAGTTCATGAAACTGAAATTACCTTTTCAGTACTTTTGAGTTATGATAAATTTGCTTTCATAAAATTGTATATGAAATATTGAAAAATAACCTAATTTAAATGAAGGAAGAAGAGCCTATGTGAAGAATTAGCAAGAAATACAGACAATTATTTATCAAAAATAATAGTGACTAAAAGCTACATTGAAGCAAAAAAAAGTGATTTGGATGCAGCTATGAAGATAGCAAGAGAATTAAAATCTGCACCTTCTCTAAGGATATATTGTGACCTAAATCAGGTAATTTTAATAGTTCATAATGTGAATTATTCCTGTGGTAGCTTACTTTACCTGCTTTGGAATATGATATCTAAGACTTAACTGCAAGAATTTGCTTTTCAGATTATCCTAACTTTATTGGCATGAATTCAGAATTCTTAGGCATTTAAATTCTAAGATAAACATTAATAACTTTGTTTGACCTTTTATTATTATTTACCACTTAGGGAAATGGTACAGTAAAGTCTTTATGACACACATCTGAGAACAAGTAGGATGATATTAAGTTGAAAGTTGTTTCTAGGACACTTGAATAAAAAACAACAAATAAGAGTAGCAAAATAAATAGGACTCTATTTTTATAGACAGGTATGACTATCAACTCTTAAAAATTTATCAAAATGCTGTTTAGGTTTTTCTCCCAACCCCCGACTCTGTGAGTCAGGATACAAGGTGCTTCAACCCTGTCCTGTCATCTAATCATGTGCCTGGAGTTGGGCAGAAATAGAAACATGTTTCTTGTGCCTCAAGTTGGGCAGGAATAGAAACATGTTTCTTGCTAGATTGTTTGCTGGGAAAGGGTTACCATCAGTCCTCTTTGCTAATTTCTGTCTTGTTCCCTTGAGGTATAGATCCTACTCTATTGTCTTGGAATCTTCAGGACCTCATTCCCCATAGATAATCAGATGTTTGGACTGAACTGAGGTGTAAAATAGAAGCTCTTGGTTTACCTGCTTCCAAAGTCTTGAACTTTTAAAGTTTTTGCACTGTCTTACTTGACCAGGCCTCCATCTAGCTGTAGTGACAGGAACAGTAGTAGTCTATTCCTGTGTATTACACATGAAACATTAGGAGGTGAAAAAAAGTAAAATTTGGTCTTCACCCTAGTTAGCCACGTTAGGAAGATGGGGCAGAAAAAGAGAGAGAAAAACGTTTAAGGACAGCAGTGCAGGCGCACAACGAGTGTCATCAGAATTTCCCCTGATCGTGTAGCTGTATCCCATGTATTAATTAGTTGTTATCTTTTGTTGTTATATCTTAATACACATCTCCAAAAGTTTTTTAATTTCTTTGGGGAAATTTGCATCCCTCCCTTTGCTTGCCTAAGATCAGACCCTGAGCACATTAATGAAATACCTAAAGAGTATAGTTTTCCCTCTGAAATCTTACTCTGTTTCAACAGTATTTGTAACAAAACAAAACACACATATGAGCAATACTTCTCTTTTGATTCTAGATCATCCGGACTTTGAAGTTAACATTTGAGAGTGACTTGTCACAAGTCAGCTCTCTAAAACTAAGGAACTCTCCCAAGTAAGTAATTGTAATTCATATAAAAGAAATCTATAATTCAAAAGAGTCTGATAATTAAGTATAAATATGTATTGCTGCTGCTGCTAAGTCACTTCAGTCGTGTCTGACTCTGTGTGACCCCACAGAGGGCAGCCCACTAGGCTCCCCCGTCCCTGGGATTCTCCAGGCAAGAACACTGGAGTGGGTTGCCATTTCCCTCTCCATAAATATGTATTAGAACCTATATTTATTAAAATAACAAGCAATTATAAATTGAAAATTTGGGTCAAAAATATTTCCCAGATTAGCAACCAAATTAAGTGTGATTTATGAATTAAAAAGTTGTTTAAATGCTCTTTTAGAGTTTTTCAGTTCAGTTCAGTCGCTCAGTTGTGTCTGACTCTTTGCAACCCCATGAATCACAGCACACAAGGCCTCCCTGTCCATCACCAACTCTTGGAGTTCACTCAAACTCATGTCCATCGAGTCGGTGATGCCATCCAGCCATCTCATCCTCTGTCGTCCCCTTCTCCTCCTGCCCCCAATCCCTCCCAGCATCAAGGTCTTTTCCAATGAGTCAACTCTTTTCATGAGGTGGCCAAAGTATTGGAGTTTCAGCTTCAGCATCAGTCCTTCCAATGAACACCCAGGACTGATCTCCTTTAGGATGGACTGGTTGGATCTCCTTGCAGTCCAAGGGACTCTCAAGAGTTTACGCCAACACCACAGTTCAAAAGCATCAAATCTTCGGTGCTCAGCTTTCTTCACAGTCCAACTTTCATATCCATACATGACCACTGGAAAAACCATAGCCTTGACTAGATGGACCTTTGTTGGCAAAGTAATGTCTCTGCTTTTGAATATGCTGTCTAGGTTGGCCATAACTTTCCTTGCAAAGAGTAAGCGTCTTTTAATTACATGGCTGCAGTCACCATCTGCAGTGCTTTTGGAGCCCAAAAAAATAAAGTCAGCCACTGTTTCCACTGTTTCCCCATCTACTTCAGAGTTTTTAATGTTAGCTAAGTTTTATTAGAGAAAGTAATAAACTTACATTAGAACACTTTTTATGCTAAGTATTTAATTTTAGGTTGAATATGGATTGCAGTGAGATCATCTGTACGTTCAACAGAATGGGAAAGATTGAATTTGAGGATTCAACAAGGTAAGTATTTATAAGAATGGCAACATGCCATTAGTGTCTGATATGGCCTAAGGGACAGAAATATTAGATCAAACAAAAAAATTGATCTTTAGTATAATGTTGATTCAAAAGCTGAAAAGTAATGTAAGGGCAAAATGGTTTCTGTAAATTAATGCTACATAAAATATTTAAGAATTAAAAGACCTAGAAAGGATTAGTATCCAATGATGTATGTGTCATCTTTGAGATTCATTTACTCAGCCAGCGTTGAACACTGATGTGCTAGCCTCTAAGTGTTGAAAAGTGAAATTGTTTACTCAGTCATGTCTGACTCTCTACAACCCTATGGACTGTAGCCCTGTCAGGCTCCTCTGTCCATGGAATTTCCCAGGCAAGAATACTGGAGTAGGTAGCCATTCCTTTCTCCAGGGGATCTTCTGGACCCAGGAACTGAACCTGCATCTCCTGCATCTTCTCCATTGGCAGGCAGATTCTTTACCACTGAGACATAACACCCTAAGTATTAAGATTTATGCAGAGAAGTTACAGTCAATAAAGAATGACATATGTAAACAGTAAAGCGCATAATTGCTTTGATAGTAAAATGTGCAGTCTAATGGAGATGCAAAAGAAGGGAATGATCAGTTCTTTGCAGGGTACCAGGGGACTTGGAAAGAGCAGATTTTTATTTTCCCCCATTCATCAAAAATGAGTACCAGTTGAAAGGGAGAACAGTAGGGAGGCAGCATCTTAGCAGAAAAAAATTTAGGGGCAGTGAGATAGTATACTGTGTTCAGGAACCTGCCTGTAGAATTTTGTTTGACAGAGGATACAAAGAGGCTGAATCCTAAAAACTTTGTATGCTCTGGTGGTGTTTGAACTTTATTTCCTAGACCTGTGCTACCCAGTATGGTAGCTGCTAACCATGTGTGGTTATTTAAATTTAAACATAAATTAAAACTAAATAAAATGAAGATTTTAGTTCTTTGGTTGCACTAGACACATTTCAGGTGCTCAGTAGCTATATTTGGTTAGTGACTATCATATCAAATATCATGCGGCATATTTTCATTATCGCAGAAGATTATGTTGGATAGCACAGGTGTAAGTAATAGCCATTAAAATATTTTCAGAATGAATGTAAAAGTACTTAGGTTACATTTGTAAAAGGTAACTCTAGTGACCATAGAGAATTTTTTGGAAGAATATGAGGCTAGAGGCTGAAGGATGGCTTAGGTTATTATATGACCTAGCATATAATATTATATATTTTATATATGTATATATATATATATTATATGGCCTAGCAAATGATGAGAAACCAAATGTAGGTAGTAGCACTGGAAAGGAATAGGTAATGACAAATGCTAAATAAGGAAAAGTGGTGAAACTTAGTAATCGTTTCAGTGTGAGGAATGAGGAAAAGGGAAGCATTCCAATGATTTATAGGTGTATCTT
Source organism: Bos javanicus (assembly GCF_032452875.1). Lineage (NCBI taxonomy): Eukaryota > Metazoa > Chordata > Mammalia > Artiodactyla > Bovidae > Bos > Bos javanicus. Next base: position 36,618,537 of record NC_083879.1, on the reverse strand, counting down.
TGGTGACTGAGGTGATGAATTGTGGTGTTACTTACCAAGATTGGAAATATACAAAGAAAAGTTGGGAGGGGAAGATAGTGGGATATGCTGAGTTCCTGTTTTTTACTAGGTATCTGGGGAGAAACCTGTGGAGGGAAGTTACAGGATTTGATTCTTGGTTTAGGAGTAGTCAGAATATAAATGGTTTAGAAACCCCCAAAAGAAAATAAGTTTATTCATTTGAAGGTGGTATGGCTCCTCAGGAAATCATCCCTCAAGAAGCATCACATTCATTACTTTGGGGAACTAATGAGGGCCTGGCCCACAGCATTACAAGCTCAGAAACAGACATGAGCAGATCTACTCTAAACCAGGTAAACTCATGTAAACCAAGTTCACAAAACTGACACATGATCTGAATGCCAGTTTATTAACTTAAGGGGCAGATAGTATTATCACAGGAACTATTAATAGAATACTTATGTTGGCATTCTTTTCTAATAGCCAAACAGACACAGAAAGCCAAATCATCAGAAGCTTCGTGGTGTTTTTGGAATAAAGGGAATAAGATATATCAAATAGCTGTGAAGAGTGTTGGTACTAGTCAGCCTGCTGTGTTCCTTGACCCCACAGGGAAGACCTTGCCAGAGGCCTCAAGTACCAGGCCTTTGGCTCGAGTCATCTTGCCCACACATGGAGCCCTGGCCCCTGTATACCTCTGTGACTTGACTTTCTGTATTTTCATGGATGATCATCCTTTCCAGTCAGTACATTCTTCTAGATGTTTTCATAACTTGAATATGGTTACTGTCAAATATTTTTGATACCAAAAGGTATTTTCTTTAAGCGTCTATACTGATCTTGCCATGGTTTTAAGTTTTACTCAGAAGTCTTTTAAATTTCTCCCTAGATTTTAGGGAATATCACTGTAGCCTGCCTCTACTGATGACAGGTGGTAATTAAAGAATGGGTTTGCATAGTGAAAACAGATATTGAAGTGGGTCAAGGACTGCGCCCTAGAAAAATACTGAATTTCAAGACAGGGAAAGAGTAACTTGCAAACCATAGGAAACGAAGAGGGAGCAGGAGAGACTGATACTCTAGAAGTCAAAGGAGGAGAGGTTTGTGAGGCAGGAGTTCATTGACAATGTTAAATGTAAGGTCAGATAAGATACAAAGAAATGTTTTAGATTACAAAGTTGTGTACGTATATGTATACTTAGGAGGTGTTCGGACCTTTAGTCAACATGTATTTAGAGACAGATAAAATAGGTCTGCTGAATTCAGTTGGCTTTGTAGGTTCTTATTTCTGATTTCATTTGGCTTCTTATATGGTGATCTGTGAAGAAACTAAAACTTTCATGGGTTAACTGGAATAAAGGCTTCTGGGACTCAATCTCATTTCTTTGATAGAATTTCTATACTTATAGATTTGATAGCTTTTATCTGTGTGGATTTCTGAAGATAGAAAAATATGGAGTGAAGTGAATAATCAGCTGCAGGTTAGTGGCTGTTGAATAATCATACCCAAAGGATTCAGACTAATCGTTGTTTTAACCCTCTATGTAGGTTTCTAGAAATTGTCTCAGGATTGTACCTCTCAGTGCTTCCTACACTTTACTTTTAAGCTAGTGAATTGAGAGAAATAATCTTAGCATAATTTAAAATCAAACACCAAAGCCAAATCGAAGTTTGAACAATTAAAATTGAAAACCATATCCACTGTTCTTTTAGGATCAGATAGTTGTGACTTGACTGTGGCAAGTTCTTTCTTCAACTTCTCATTGATTTTCTGTTGTTGACCTTTTAAAGCTTGTGGACTTCTTGGGAATGGGCAGGAGTTTCTTTTGGGATAATGGGAATGTTGTAAAATGAAGTTATAATGATGGTTACACAACTCTAAATTGAGTAGAAATTATCGGATTTTATAGTATGTAAATTATTTCAGTGTTGCTGTTTTTAAAAATACTCATGGGACACCTGTACAACTTGAACTCTTTATATGTATGTGTTGCAGTACTGTCATGTGGTTTTAAAGTAGATCTAAAAAATTATGATTTAATGTAGCTTCTGTATTTTTAAACAGATGTGATCCTCAAGAAAGTGAAATGGAAAAGAATGGTCAAAAGAAATACAGTTGTAAAAAGGAATTTTCTTATGGTGGTACATACCTATCACTAGAAAAGAAAAAGGCTGACATTTCTGTCCTAACTAATGAAGCCCCACTGACTTCTTCACAATGGGAAAACAATGACATGCATTTGGCAGCTGACTTCCAGCCACAGAAAGAGGTTATTGCAGCAACACTCCCTAAAACCATTGCTGCTCTACCTCAGGTGGGATCTAGCCCTGATGTGATCATTGAAGAAATTATTGAAGAAGAAGAAAACCTGGAAAGTGAGTAAAAATACAAAAACAGGGAAACAATAAATCATGTCTGGAATTGGAAACAAAATTAATACCTGTTTGTCCCTGACCTTAACAAACATATGTCTATTATCTTACATCTCATTATGAGTAAAGCTGTTGATCCCATGCCACTCCTTTCACATTTTCCAAATTTAGGATAATTTTTAATTTTAGTGCAATAATACAGCTAAACTCTAATATTTGGTTTAGTGAGTGTATTTGACTTTTTAGCATTCCACATCATGAAGTCGTGAAGCTGCTTAGTTGTGTCCGACTCTTTGTGACCCCATGGACTGTAGCCCACCAGGCTCCTCCATCCATGGAATTTTCTAGGCAAGAGTACTGGAGTGGGTTGCCATTTCCTTCTCCAGGGGATCTTCCCAACTCAGGGATCAAACCCAGGTCTCCCGCATTGTGGGCAGACGCTTTACCATCTGAGCCACCAGGGAATCAGCGTTCCACATACAAACCTCTATAAAAGATGAAAATACTATAAGTAAATGGTGTTAGTAGAAGCAGTCTGATGACATTGTCCTTAAATTTAAGAACAGAATATCCTAAATTTTTGTCCTGAGATGTAATCCTTTATAAAAATGAACTATCATGAATATTGGGCTTTGCTGGTGGCTCCAATGGTGAAGCGGGAGACCCAGGTAACATATAGAAGCATCTATTTGGTAACGTTTAAATGTTATCATGATGGTTTGATTAGATTTCTAGTGTTGGTATTCTCACCATCAACGCCAGTGAGATACTGCTGGGTGTAGTTACACTGTCAGTTGTCTTTAGGGCCACTTTCAAGAATCAGCTTTGGTTTTCTCCTCCCTCCCCCCTGCCCCCACTCCCACTCTGTTCCATTGGTTGACTTCCCAAAATGATACCAAAAAAGAGACAAGCTGTTTTTTTCCGCTATATTATTATTATCATTGGTTATCTCAGTAAGTTAAGAAAACTAACAGGACTTTGCTGATACATAAGGGTCTCAACCAATCCAGTATTTTGCCAAATTCAAGTACAGCTTCTCAAGCAGTGTGTTAAGTATGCCGTTATCAACATAATAAAACTAACACAGTTGCCTTTATTTCCTATTTTGATGAAGCATGCTTCACAGATTATTTTGCTAAGACACCTAGATACCCAACAAAGCCTCTTCAGAAAAAGTCATCTGTTTCTTTTGGATCAAAAACAGGTACTTTAACAACTCTGAACTTGATGTAGCAGAGTTTGATGTATATAAAAAGTATTCTGTTATATATAAATTTATATAAAGTATAAAGTTATATAAGTAACTTACAGAGAGTGAAACAGTGAGTAAAATGAATTTTATTAATAACTAAAACTTTTCTTTTTTTTTTTTTTTTTGCTGTGCTGGCTTGTGATATCTTAGCTTCTCCACCAGGAGTTGAACCCAGGCCTATGGCAGTGGGAACCCTTAATTCCTAACCACTGGACTGCCAAAGAAATTCCCAAAACTTCTTTTTTAATGTTAAAAATCCTGTCTGTTATTGGCAAAAACATTTCTGAAATTTATAACACTTCCCTCAGCTGTCTCCCCAGTAACACATACTTATTGCTTTACCTCATCCTCAGTATGGGTGTTATTCTTCATGATCTGTATTGGATAGGTAAAATGACCTATTTGTTCAGTTTTTTATCTTGTATCTATACTTCAGTTCCTCCTAGTCACTTTTACTAGATTTATTAGAGCATCTGCATTGTTTAAAAATTAAATATATTAAATACCCTGTGACCCTTTTCCCCTAATCTACTCCCATTCCATTTAGTCTATTCCTCCTTTCTAGAGCTTCTTTATGCATATTTGAACAAATACACATATATTATGTTTCTGACTCTTAGCTTTTGTTTTTGTACATAAAACATAGCTTGCCATACACACTGCTGTGTTCTTTCCCTTCCTTTCTCTTTTTTCTTTCTATTTTTCTTTTTCTGTTTTTGGCCATGCCATGCAACACATGGGATCTTAGTTCCCTGACAAGGGATAAAACCTGTGCCCCTGGCAATGGAAGCATGGAGTCTTAACCACTGGACTATCAGGAAAGTCCCCTAATTCCTTCCTCAACATTATACTCTGGAGATCTTTTCATATCAGTAAAAACACTTGGCTTAATTACTACTGTATGAAAAAAGTTTCTGTCTTTTTTATTCTACCCCACCCTTACTTCCACCAAAACATACACATCTCCCTCTAAATGCTGCTCACTATGTTGGTTTTCCAAGACATTTTTTCATACTTCTCTGGCCTGATAAGATCTAGGAGTCAAAGCAGCCATGAGCTAATTATTGGTTCCTTCAGTTTAGTGTAGTTTATACAGGATTTTTGTAGCAATACTAGAAACATCATTGTCATTGGGGTTCTGAAGCTCTAATTATGTTTATGAATAAATTCTGAAGTTTTGACGTAATGCCGTAGGTTATAGCATGTATTCTGTCTGGTACCTAACTAACTTAGGTACCTACGTGAACTTCAATTCCACTTATTTAACATATTTTGCAAATGTTTACAGTTCAGGTTGCTAAAGAAATCATTGTGAAAGTGGAATTTATTTGTCCGTTGGGTTACTATTTGGGATTTGGGTTACTCTTTTATGAGGCTTAAGTATTCTAGAGTTTGCAGTGCTACGGGACACATTCTTTTAGAAGATACTGCATTCAATTTTTGTGAATTCTTTCCTAACTTTTGGTTTATTAATGTGGTTTGAAAATTCTCATCCAGGTTCTCCAGAGCTGGTTTTTGTAAGCCATGTAATACATCCTTGCCACTTCTACATTCGGAAGTATTCACAAATAAAAGATGCAACAGTGTTGGAAAGGAAGGTGAATCAGTTTTGCAATAAGAATTTACACCTTGATCCTTCAGATGTTTTGGAGCTAGGTAATGAAGTATTATTTCAAGTTAAAATATAAAGCTTAGTTAAATACTTGGCAACTCATGTAGACTTTTTATAATACAGATTTGAGCAAGCATAAAGCTTTTGGAATTATTTAACATAAGCTAAATTTTATTTAGGTAAATGAGCTAAATATTAATTTTTTTGCTCAGAGATATCATAGTAGTAATACTATTATGGTATACAGTATACATAATTCAAATGTTTTTAATACATATCATTTGCCAAGTTTAATTGGAGTCATAGTAATTTGGAACTTGCTGTCTTTTTTTCATATTCTTTTCCATTATGGTTTATCACCACATATTGAATATAATTGCCTGTGTTCCCGCTAGGACCTTTTTGTTTATCCATTCTGTACATGATAGTTTGTATCTGCTAACCTCAAACTCCTACTTCATCCCTCTCCCAGCCCCCCTCTTCCTTGGTAGTCACAAATCTGTTTTCTAGGTCTGTGAATCTGTTTCTGTTTCACTAGAGTTCATTTATATCATATTTTAGATTCCACATATAAGTTATATATATCATGAGGTATTTATCTTTGTCTGACTTACTTCACTTTAGCATGATAATCTAATCTGACCATGTTGCTGCAAATAGCATCATTTTGATCTTTTTATGGCTGAGTAGTGTTCCATTGTATATATGTACCACATCTTTATCCATTCGTCTGTTGATGGACATAAAATTGACTGTTGAGTGAAATATACACAAAAACTCCATTATGGAGTATGGTGAGATTTTTTAAATTATAAAGTCCATAATGGGTTAAATAATTTGTCCCCTTGTCTCTAGAGAAAAGTATTTCTCTAAGTGTTTCTTGTAGTATGCATATCATCCCTTGCTATCCTCATGTGGATGTTGAAGATGTCATTGAACATCTAAATGAGATAGATGCAGGGCAGTGCATCTTATTTCCTAGTGCCATACAGAAGGTAGCTGGTAAATTTAATCAATGCATCTTAATTCTGTGTATAATTTGCCATAAATTAGGCTTTCATTGGTAGCTCAGCTGGTAAAGAATCTGCCTGCAATGCACGAGACCCTGGTTTGATTCCTGGGTCGGGAAGATCTCTTGGAGAAGGGATAGGCTAACCACTCCAGTATTCATGGGCTTCCCTGGTGGCTCAGATGGTAAAGAATCCGCCTGCAATGCGGGAGACCTGGGTTTGATCCCTGGGTTGGGAAGATCCCCTGGAGGAGGGCATGGCAGCCTAATCCAGTATTCTTGCCTAGAGAATCCCCATGGGCAGAGGAGCCTGGCGGGCTACAGTCCATGGAGTCACAAAGAGTCAGACATGACTGAGTGACTAAGTACATACAGTACAGGCTTTCATTACAAATATCTTCTTTAATGTTGACTAAATATGATTATACTCTAATGAAGCTGTGATTTGATTTATTAGTAGAGCATTTTCTCATTCTATTAATATCATTCAATGCCTGTATATAACTGATATCAAAAAGTACTATATTATCTATTCAGCTTTATATTTGTTGCTGCTGTTGTTTAGTCGCTAAGTCATGTCTGACTCTTTGAGGCCTGATGGACTATAGCCTCAAGGCTCCTCTGTCCAGGCAAGAATACTGCAGTTAGTTGCCATTTTCTTCTCTTAGGGGATCTTCCTGACCGAGGGATCGAACCTGCATCTCGGATTGGCAGGTGGATTCTTTACCATTGAGCCATCAGAGAAGCCCCAACTTTATATTGGTAGTTCTTTAAACGTGTTGCTAACTCTCAGCTGATCTTTGTAGCTTATCAGAATATCAGAAGATTAGAATCATCATATACTTCTGATAAAATGAATAATAATTTTTAAAGTTAACAGTTTTTAAATTTGAATGTCTAAGGAGGGAAGTATAGTGGTAAACTTATATATAGTTAAATTTTTAATGACTGCAAATAATTCTCTAAATTTAATATATATATAAAAGAGCTCAGTTTAGTTTCAGAAAATATTCTAAGAAAGTCAAAATATCATTCTTTAAGTTGTCACGGATAATTATTTCAAGGTAGATATACATAGTTTATATACTCATTATCTTTTGAGAAATTAGTGTTAAGGGAAGAAATGTTAATACAGTGCTTTAGCTGAGTATCCTCTTGTTCCCTTTTTCTGTCTGAGCTTTTCATTATAAAGAACAGCAAAAGGCTTCAATAGGCTTTTATCTCATCCATTTCAACAAAGAATAGTTCAATAGAATATAGTTTAAGAATATTGGTTATATAATGTATCAACATAAGAGGAAGGTTGATGAAAGTCTCAAGGCCAAGTACAAGTTTTGGTAGAACTTGAAAGGTTATCCTGTGTGCCCTTGAGCTATCCTGTTCTTATTAGCAAATGGAGAGGGGATTTTGCAGCCTCTCTCTATAGGGTAAATGAACAAATCTTACCAAATTCATCTCTGATGTTAGCTCAGTTGTTAAGAGAATGGGCTCCAAGATTGCATGGGTTCTCTTCCTCCCTCTTGTAAGTAGCCATGCGGCTTGGGCTGGATTTGCAGCCTCTCTTTGCCTGGTGTCCTTACCTATGGGCTGGAAGCAGCATATCTGTGGGGTTGTTGTGGGGAGAAGGTAAATTCAGACACAAACTACTGAGAACATTGCTGAGCTGATGGTAAAAGTAAAAATTCAGGCTTCATTCTAACTTGATTTTTTTTCTAGTTATTAATTTGTAATTCATCTGATCCTTCCATAAGGTCTTCTTCTGCTGTTCAATCCTTGGTTCACTTTCCCCTTTTCTGAACTCCATTGTGTATTAATTTCTTAATTTTTGCCTTTCACGCTCTGCCTTTCTTGGTTTCCTAACTTTTACTCCCCTTTAATCAAGAGAAGGTCATTGCATCTTCCTTTATGCTACCTAAGTATTTTATAGATTTCAGTACGTCTGTATCTGTACATGTGTGTGTGTGTACATGTACAAGGATGATCTTTACTGTTATAAGTACAGTGATTGATAGTCATTTACTTGCATGTCTCCTCTCCTTTCTTTGTTTTTTTTTTAAGAAAAAATTAGATTTCTTGTTATTCTTTTTTTTTTCTTCTGTTTTTTACAAACCCTTGTGTCGAGGGCTGACTTTGAATAGATTACAGCAAGGGAACTGCTCTGCTTCGTTGGAAACCCCGTCCCAGAAGCAGGTCATCTACGAATGGTTTAGTACCAGGTTCCCCACGAATGTGCCATGCAAGACAGTCGAGGGAGTGGCCGCCTTTCCAGCCAGACCCCATGTCCCAGGACGAAGGGTTCTCCACACTGAAACCCAGTCCTGACAGTCCTGACGTGCGGTGGGGTGTGCCACACCATGCCCTAAGGGATTTGGGCTCCTCTCCTTTCTTGAGCAGGACAGTCTTACTCATCTTTATTATAGTTCATAAAACACAGGTCCTCAATAAAGGACTGCTGGCTTGATACTCTGTATTTTCACCTTCCTGTCTAGTTCACAAGATTCTGTATAACAGAAATTGCCAAAATATACTACCTTTGATCCCTCTCATAGCACTGACTCAGTAGTATATCACCAGTTAATAAGTGAATTAAGACTTTTTTGTGATAGAATCTAATGTACTTGTTTGTAAATTAGAGGTAATTAGATATTTTCTTTGTAGACATTGATAATCATTTGTCTCCATTATGTAGGTGCAAGAATATTTATCAACAGTATTGAAAATGGAATGTGGTGTCGAGGAACTATTACTGAATTAATTCCAATGGGAAGTGAAAGTATTAGAAAACTTTGTAGTCCAACCAAATTCTCAGTCCGTGAAGTTGCACTAATACAAATATTCATGGTAGATTTTGGAAATTCTGAAGTGCTCATTGTTGCAGGGTATGTTATAAGTATTATATATTCCTTGCCTGCTTAGAAACACTTGTGATGGGGTAATACTAAAGAATAAAGAAAATTAGGAAGAGGTAGAAATAAGTTATCCTTCTTCACTTCCAAGTCATATACTTTTTATTTTGCTTTGAAATTTGTCTTACTCATTACTAAATTAGCAAAGTATTATACTTTATCAGTGCTACTAGATGGGGAGCTTAGAAAAAGAACTTTTTGATGTTTCAAACTTAAATAATCTTCTACATTGCTTCAAAGCAGAGAATGAAGCACAAAAATTTTCTTTCTTTTAAATGTTCGTTAGTTGCCAGATGAGTAAAAATTTCAATCATATTTATTTAATCTCATTATTCATATTAAAGTGGCATAGTGTCTAGCTCATTCTAGGTGTTCAGAAATGTTTCCATTAGTCTTACAGCAAAATAAAGCAAATTGAAGAGGTTCTTGTAGTAAGGACCGGTATTAACTCTTGCATGGTCATTTTATTAAATGGTCATAACTTTATAAACAAATATATTGCTGTTTGGGTGTGTCATTATGCCTTTATATATATGAAAGATAATCCAGATAAAGGCTGTTGAGATTTATTCTGTAGGTAAAAATAGTGTCTGTGGTTTTAAAAGATAGGTTGAATCTATATTATGAGATAGTATGAATCAGAATATAACTTTCTAGAAGATTTAACTTAAAAAGAGAATGTGTAGAATTCTAAGGTATTCTAAATGCATACCTTTTGTGGGCTAAGGCAAGCTTGGGCTTGAAGCATTATTTTCATTAACTATTGCTTGAATTCTTCCCAGAGTTGGTGACTCTCATGTGAGATCAGAGCACATTGCTAAGCAGCATATCATACTAAATGACTTATGTCTGGTTCTGAGAAAGTCTGAGCCATATATTGAAGAACTGCTGAAAGATGTCCAGCCACTAGCACATCCATGTTCATTGAAAGACATTGTTCCACAGAATTCAGTAAGTGAGACTTAAATTATTTCTTGTTTGGGGGCCAAATAGTCCAATTTTAACTATGCTTTAGGGTTCAGATTACTGAATGTAGGTTCATGGCACCAGTTCACTTGTTAAATACATTTTGCATAATAAACTATTGGTGCAAGTGAAAAAGGAATTGAACTTCCATTTCTACAATCAGAATTGATCTTAATGGGAGATTATACTTAATATGTGTATATGAACTTAATGATGGGTGAATATCTGAGTAAACCACTAAATTTTAGAGTCAAATAAATATGGAGAGAAAAAAATTTGACATGGTATGGCATATGTTTCTATACATTTCTTCTCTATTTTCATGACTCTTTGCTCACTACTTATTAACTATATTGCATTCTGCTTTTGTATTATTTATGAATATTTGTTCCCCAGAAAGATTTGAAACTCCTAGAAGACAGAAATTGTGTGTAAGAATACATGTTAAGCAGTTGTATTATTAGAAAGTCTGAAAACAGGAGTCTGTGCCTTTGTTCATCTTTGTATTCCAGCACTTAGCAAATCACCTAGCACACAGTAGGCATTCAACAAATATTTGAAAGAATGAATAAAGAAATAAAAGGAAACATATAAAAATATTAGCACTGATGTTTTCCTCAAAATTATTTTGATTTTATCCTATGAAGGATAAAACTTTTTTTTTTGCACTTATCTATTCTGAGTAGGTTTTACTTTTTTATGTTCATAAAATCTTTAGAAAATTTTTTATTTTTAAGGAATATGTGGTTTTGACCCGTGAAATGTATGCGTACTTAAAGATTCAAAGATCAGTGAGCACAATTTTTTTTTAATTTTTTTCAATGGGTGAGTATTTTTCCTTATTATTTAAGTAGCATGTGCCTCGTATATTGCTAGTAATGGAAACTAAGCATCTGATGATGATTATAAATATCTAATGTATTACATGGCTTCCATTATACTTTTAGAATTACCTTTTGTATCTCATCGTTTAAGGGGAAATTTTGTATGTCAATACTTCTTTTATCTTTAAATTTTTATTTATTATTTTCATATTAATATTCACAAGTAAAACTAAGTCCTGAAGTGCAACAGCTTATGGTCACCTTGAGACCACGTTAATAAAATCCAAGTATGATCTGTACATTGTACATACATAAAGACTGTCCTCCTTGGGTTTGTGAGCCCAGTTGCTTCTATCTTCTTCTATCTATGGTTGGTTCAGTGCCTTTGCTCAAATTTACTGTTAGAAAGATAAATCTACAATATTGTACCATTTAGAGTTAATTATAATTACTGAACACATTGAAATTTTACTTTTTCCATAGAGTGAAGGCTGGGGAGAAGAAGCTAAAATAGAATTTTTGAAAATGGTAAATAAGAAGGCTGTTTTAATGAAAGTTTTTAAAGAAGAAGATGGTGTGCTTATTGTAGATCTGCAAAAACCACCAACAAATAAAATAAGCAGTGATATGCCTGTGTCTCTTAGAGATGCATTAGTTTTTATGGAACTAGCAAGGTAGGTAACTTATTAAAACATAAATATCTTCAAGGTTATAGCTATAGATCAGAATAGCAGATTTTACCTTTAAAAAAACATGGGCTCTAAAGTGAACTATAACATACTCTTAAGAGGGAGCACCCAATCCTAAGCACTAGACTATCAGGGAGCACACCGTAACATATTCTGAGAATTTAAAGGTATCTCTGTCAGAGTTTTCCAAGTACAGTTGTGTGAAAATTGGATTCAGATCATTTGATTTAAGGAAATAGGGATATTTAGGTAGCTCAAAATAGAAGTTACTGGTAAGATAGTGAACTTTTTTTTTAGACTCTAGCTAACCTTACAAGTAGCTAGTGTTTAACAGTTCCTTATTTAAATTTTCTAAGCTTTGGAGTAAGATCATAATCACTACTGTATATTAATATATGAATCTCGAGTAGATACTTATATTTCTTTTCTTTCTTGTCTGTGATGAACAAAGAGATAAAAGTAACCACAGAGATAATGGAAGATACTTTCTGTCCTGAGCAATAACAGTCTGGAAGTGACCCAAGTAGATTGCATTCTGTAAAACTTAAGTAGGCTATTGTAGCTGGAAGGGGCCAAAGAAAACCCTCAGCTGGCCTTCCTTGAGTGCTGCCATAGACCATGAGTATCACGTCAACCAAAAGAGTAGAAACTTTGAGTACTAAATGTAGGCCCAACTCAAAAATGCTCCAACACAAACTTAAAGATTAATTATTGAGTTTTGAGACTTGACCTCTTATTTATGCTTATTTGATAATTAAAGATAATGCCACAAAATATTATAAATTAGAAGAGAAAGGTTGGGAAAATATTCTTGGTAGATAAATCAGTATATGTGCAGGTCTTTTCTTCAGATCAATTCACTGAGAGAAGAGAGATCTTAGGAGAATGGCTCTTGCTTATGCTTTTAATTGTGCTTTTAATTAGGTTTAGATCTCAAACACCAAGAAGTCATTCTGGAAAAAATACGACCTTACACTATCCTCCACCTATTTTGCCTAAAGAAATGACAGATGTTTCAGTTATGGTTTGTCATATAAATAGTCCTTCTGATTTCTATCTTCAGTTGGTAAGTATATAATGGTCCTTTGAGACAACGTATTTTTTCAAATACTAAGTAAAATATATAATGGAAATGAGTGCCCAGTATGCATTCTAGAGCAAACAAACTGCTGTCAGCCTTCTATAAATTTTAAGTTTCTTGGTAGCTGCAACTTTAAACAAGAAACTCACGTGATTCATAGTAAATTGAAGGAAATCGTCATCCTGCAAGTTAGTGAAAATAGGAAGGGGAAGGAAAATGAAGGATCCCTAATGTATAAATATTTCTTGCTACCTTCTGAAATCTAGAAAGCAGGAGAGCATATAGAACTGGCAGATCAAAATAAAATAACACCCATTTCTGATAATGTATGAGGATTTATTTATTGCTAGGTAATATTCTGAATTTGAACATTAAAATAGATTCCAGTTAAAGGCATTCCATTGTCTATTTGGATATATGATTGATGGGTTTGTTTTAGATAGCTACCAGCATTAAGGTTCGTCATTATTGATCTCTTTGTGTCCATGTTCTATATGAATTAATGCATTGTAAGGGCCATAATGTTTTGTGTGAATTAACTCATTAATCTTTACATCAGTCTTATGAGGAGGATACTATTACATTCATTTTAAGAAGTGGAAATTCTAACCAAAGGCCTGAAGCAACTTGCAGAGGTCATATGGCTACAAAAGAGTAGAGCCAGGACTGAGCCGGACTCACTCAAAGCCTGTCACCTGATCATAGGCATGTGTATATATTTCTGGGCTCTCTGTTCTGTTCCATTGATCCATATGTCTGATTTTTTACCAATACCATACAACTTTGATTACTGTTGAGTTAAATTCAGTCGCTCAGTCATATCCGACTCTTTGTGACCCCATGGACTGCAGCATGCCAGGCCTCCCTGTCCATCACCAACTCCCAGAATTTACCGAAACTCATGTCCATTGAGTCAGTGATACCATCCAACCATCTCATCCTTTGTCGTCCCCTTCTCCTCCTGCCTTCAATCTTTCCCAGCATCAGGGTCTTTTCAGATAAGTCAGCTCTTCGTATCAGGTGGCCAAAGTATTGGAGTTTCAGCTTCAGCATCAGTCCTTCCATTAATTACTGGAGCTTTGTAGTATTATTTGAAATCTGGATGAGTTATGCCTCTTTCTTTTTTTTTCCTCAGGATTACTTTGGCAGTTCTCGGTATTTTAAGGTTCTATGTAAATTTTTGGATTATTGTTGTAGTTGTATGAAAACTGTCATGAGTAATTTGATTGTGATTGCATTCAATCTATAGATTGTTTTGGGTAGTGTTGCCTTTTAAACAATATTTTTCCAATCCAAGAGCATGGTATTATCTTTCCATTTCTTTGAGTCCTCTTTAATTTCCTTTATTAATATTTTATAGTTCTCAGCATATTAAGTCTTTCTCTTCCTTGGTCAAGTTTCTTGATAGCTGTATTTTTTTTGGTGCAACTTTAAAAGGTATTGTGTTTTTACATTCCCTTTCTGATATTTTCATGGTTAGTGTAAAGAAATGAAACTGATTTCTGGGTGTTAATCTTGTGTCCTACTGCTTTGCTGAGTTCATTTATTTTTGAACAGTTTTTTTTTGTGTGTGTGGTGTCCTTAGGGTCTTCTATAGGATCACGTTATTTGCATATAGTGACAATTTTAACTCTTCCCTTCCAAGTTGGGTACCTTTTGTTTCTCATCTGATTGCTGAGTGGCACAGTTTTATTTACTGTGGCTTTGTAGCAGGTTTTGAAATGATAATGTGTGAGCTGTCCAACTTTGTTCTTTTTCAAGGTTGTTTTTGAACTTTGGGGTCCCTTGAGATCTCATGTGACTTTTAGGATGAGTTTTTCTCTTTTTAAAAATTTTACTTATTTTTTTAATGGCTGTAGTGGACCTTCACTTCTGTGTGTGAGCTTTTCTCTAGTTGAGGCAAGTGGGGGCTACTCTCTAGTTTTGGTGTGAGGGCTTCTTGTTGTGGTGGCTTCTCTTGTTGTAGATCATAGGCTCTAGGGTGTGTGAACTTCAATAGTCACAGCACACGGGCTCAGTAGTTGTGGGACATGGGCTTAGTTGCCCCACAGCATGTAAAATCTTCCCAAATCAGGGATCAAATCCATGTCCCCTGCATTAGCAAACAGATTCATAACCACTGGACCATCAGGGAAGTCTCTAGTATGAGTTTTTCTATTCTACATGAAACATCATTGGGATTCTGATAGGGATAGCTTTGAATTGTAAATTGCTTTGGGTACTGACATCCTTTTTTAAAAGATTTTATTTATGACTTTATTTCGGTCTTCATTGTTGCAAGGCTTTCTCTAGTTGCAGCAAGTGGGAGCTACTCTTTGTTGCTGTGTGCAGGCTTCTCACTGTAGAGACTTTTCTTGTTGCAGAGCATGGACTCTAGATGCATGGGCCTCCATAGTTGCAGCTTACAGGCTCTAGAGTGCTGGCTCTAGAGTTGTGGCACACGGACTTGGTTGTTTCATGGCATGTGGGATCCTCCAAGGCCAGGATCGAATCCGTGTCCCCTGCATTGGAAGGCAGATTCTTAACCACTGGACAGCCAGGGAAGCCCTGGGTATTGACATCTTAACTGTTAAATCTTCCAGTTCATGAACATGGAATGTTTTTCCATTTATTTTGTAGCAGTGCTGTGTACTGTACAACAAGTGTACAAGTCCGTATGATCAGTTATATTTATTCCTGAGTATATTCTTTTTATTCTACTGTAAAATGAGTTGTTTTCTTAATTTCCATTTGGACTGTTCATTGTTAGTGTGTAGAAATGCATGTGATTTTTTGTAATCATTTTGTAGTCTACATCTTTGTGTGCTTAATTGTGTCCAACTCTTTGTGGCCCCATGGGCTGTAGCCCGCCAGACTCCTCTGTCCATGGAATTCTCCAGGCAAGGATACTGGAGTGGGTTGCCTTGCCTTCCTCCAAGGAATCTTCCCAACCCGGGGATCGAACCTGTGTCTCTTGTCTCCTCATTAGCAGGCGGATTCTTTACCACTAGCTCCATCTGGGAAGCCCATTTATTAGACCTGCTAGTATTTTTGTGGCCTCTTTAGGGTTTTTTACCTAGAAAAGAGATCATTTTCCTGTTTCTTATCAATTTGGTTGGCTTATATATATTTGCCTAATTACTATAAATGCCATATACATATATATATATATTTGCCTAATTACTCTGGCTAGAACTTATAAAACTATATTAAATAGCAATGGCAAAAGCATGCATGCATTCTTATTATCATTCTTAGAAGAAAAGCTGTCAGTCCTTCATATACAAAGTTTGCTTTCTTAACCACTTCAAAATATACAGTTCTGTAGTATTCACTAACTCACATTATTGTACAGCATGCTGATCTGTAGAATTTGTTCATCTTGAAAAACTGAAACTTGGTACTCCCTGAACAGTAATTGCCTGTTTCATTCTACCCCCAACTGCTAACAACCACAGTTCTACTTTCTTCTATGAATTTGACTATTTAGATACTCATATAAGTGGAATCAAACAGTACCCTGCTTTTCAGAAGTTCAGTTTACACAAATTTCATTTTTCTGAAAAACCTACATTGGTCTTACCAAAGAAAAGTCAGCCTCTTTGCTTTACTACATTTTGGCTTACAAAAGATTTCATAAGAACACTACTTTCAGATACCAGGGATACCTGTATTTGTCCTTTTGTCACTGGCTTGTTTCACTTACCATAATGCCCTCCAGGTTCATCCATGTTGTAGCATGCAATAGAACTTACTTTAAGGCTAATTAAATATTCCATTGTATGTGTATACTACATTTTTTTTATGTGTATACTACATTTTATTAATTCAGTCATCCATTGATGAACATTTGGCTTGGTTCTACCTCTTGACTATTGTGAATGATGCTGCAGTGAACATGGGTGTGACAAACTGTAGTGTCATTCGGTTCCTTTTGTATATCTGTGTTTATTGTTACCATGAGGATTACATGTAACATCCTAAAGTTATGTGTAATTATATGTAAAAATTATGTGTAATTAAAGTTATGTGAAACATCCTACAGAAATCTAATCTGAATTAATATCAACTTTAACTGCACAAAACCCTACTTCTGTATAGCTCCATTTCCCTTTTAAATAATACCAATCTCAAAAATTAATCTTGGGAAAAAAATTAATCTTTGTACATCAAATACTCAATAATGTAGACTTATAATTATTTGTGTGCATTTGTCTTTTAAATCTTATAGAAAATGAAAGTAGAGTTAGAAACCAAAGTTAATAATACTGGCTTTCATATTTGTGTGTTTATGTTAATCACAGATATGTATATCTTGATGTGAATTTACGTTATGCTCTAGCATCCTTTCATTTCCTTCTGAAGGGACTCCCTTTAGCCCTTTTTATAAGGCAGGTCTAGTGGTAGTGAACTTCCTTACCTCTTGTTGATCTGTGAATGGCTTATTACTCCCTCATTTTTGAAGGATAGTCTTGCTGGATCTATAATTCTCAGTTGACAGTTCTTTCTTTAGCTCTTTTAAGTGTATCTTCTGATTACATTCTGACCTCCAAGGTTTCTGATGAAAAATCCGCTGATCATCTTATTGATGATCCCTTATATCTGAGAAGTCACTTTTCTCTTACTGCTTTCACGGTTCTCTTTGTATGGCTATTGACGGTTTGTTCATCATGCATCTAGTGTGTCTCTCTTTGAATTTATCCTAACTTGGGTTTTTTGAGTATATTAACATTCTAAGTCTGCTATAACAAAGTGCAACAGGGAATTCTCTGGTGGTTCATTGATTGATTAGGACTCTTCTTTTACTAGCAGGGGCTGGATTCAATCCCTAGTTGGAGAACTAAGATCCCACAAGCTGCGTGGTGCCCCCCCAAAAAATGCCACAAAGTAGGTAGTTTTAAAAGCAGAAATGTATTGACTCCCAGTTCTGGAGTTTACAGGTTTAAGGTCAGGGAGTCATCAGAGTTGGTTCCTTCCTTCTGAGGTTGGCGGGGAAGGTGGGGGGTGGGGGCGGGACAGAGATTTGTCCCATGTCTCTGGACTAGATTGGTGATTTGCTGGCAATCTTTAGCACTCCTTGGCTTCTGCTACATCATCGCAGTCTCTGCTTCCTTCATGTGGCAATCTCTCTGTGTAACTTGTCTGTCTCAGCTTTTTAATACAGACACCAATCATATTGAATTAACTCCAGCCTAAAACTTTTATTTTAACTTGATCCTATCTGTAAAACTCTATCTCCAAATAAGGACACATTGAGGTCCTGGGGGAGGTGGTTAGAACTTTAGTGTATTTTGAGGGGAGGACACAAACCAACTCATAAGCAATCCACTCTCTGCTCTATCAAAAATTTCCACCTCACATGCAGTCACCCCATCCCAATGTTCCAAAAAATCAATTATCTTACATCAAGTCCAAGTCTAGAATCTCACATAAAATCACTAAATTCTGATTAGCTCAATCAGGTATAAGTAAGAATTCTTTAACTGAAGCTAGGCCAGAACTCCTCTCTATCTCTAAATTTGTGAGAATAGACAGTAAGTCTATTCTCACAAATCCTAGCAGGAAGAATTCCATTAGAATCTTACGACTTTAGAATAATCCTTGGCTGCTGGATGTTCTGTCCTCCAGTCCCCCTTGGGTGTGGCCCTTCCCCCTCAACCCTGAAGCAGCCTCATCCAATGGAATTGAGGAGTTGTCCTAACTCTGAAACATAGAAGGAGGCCCCATTCCTGGAACAGAGGAGAAGACAGCCCTGCCTTTCAGGTCTGTGTGCTCTGGGCCTGCAGTAGCAGTGGCACATGCTCGAGCCTCTGAATCACCTTCAAAATCACTCCTCTGTTTTCTTGAAACATATGTTCATGACCAGATCACTCTGTCAGCTCTCTTCCTGCCTATAGAATCTCACAAGCCCACCACCCTTCTCTGCTTCATTTCCTCTCACCTCTGTCCCCTTCAGTTCAGGCTGGCAGTGTTTCTGCTGAGATGATTGATTGGCTTCATAAATCATAACATCCATATTCCCTTCAGCAGACACTGTCCAGCCATACCCTTGATGTTCTCTCCAGAGCTTGCTTTCTCATTTTTTGAAATACAAATAGGCTAAGAAATTCCTAAATCTTCAGATTCTGGTTCCTTCATGTTTAACAATTTATTCTTCAATTTATCTTTGTCTTCTCACATTTTATTATAAGCAGCAAGGAGAAACCAGGCTGACACTTTGACACTTTACTTAGCAATCTCCTCAACTAAATATCCAGTTCAACTTTCTACCCAGTACAGTATAAATCAGCTAAGTTCTCTACCCCTGTGTAACAAGGATTTCCTTTCCTCCAGTTTCCAGTATCATATTCCTCATTTCTCTATGAAATCTCACCAGAAGCACCTTTAGCATCCATATTTCTACCAGTAATCTTTCCAGGGTAATCTGGATTTTTTTCATTCAGGTACCTCATAATTCTTCCTCTTCTTTTTGCTCATAACCCAATTTCAAAGCTTCTCTCATAATGTTAGGTATTTATTACAACAGCACCCTGCTTTCCCATTTCAATATCTATATTAATTCCTTAGAGTATCATAAGAAAGTTCCACTAATTAAGTTGCTTAAACAGTGTAAGTTTATTGTCTCATGGTTCTGAAGTCTAGAGGTATTGAGGTCAAGTTGTTAGTAGTGTTGGTTCCTTCTGAAGGTCATAAGTGAGAATGAATCTATTTCCCTAATTGCTGGTGGTTAGCTGGAAAATACTGGTGTTCAGTGGCTTCTACTTCACTCCATTTTCTACCTTCACCTTTATGAGCATTCTACTGTGTGTGTGTGTGTGTCTCTCTTTGCCCAATTTTACTCCTTTTTTCCAGCCATGAAATTGAAAGATGCTTGCTCATAGGAAGAAAAGCTATGACCAACCTAGACAGCATATTAAAAAGCAGAGACATTACTTTGCTGATAAAGGTCCGTCTAGTCAAAACTATGGTTTTTCCAGTAGTCATGTATGAATGTGAGAGGTGGACCATAAACAGAAAGTTGAGCACCAAAGAATTGATGCTTTTGAACTGTGTTGGAGAAGACTCTTGAGAGCACCTTGGACAGCAAGGAGATCAAACCAGCCAATCCTAAAGGAAATCAGTCCTGAATAGTTATTGGGAAAGACTGATGATAAAGCTGAAACTCCAATACTTAGGCCACCTGATGTGAAGAACTGACTCATTGGAAAAAGACCCTGATGCTGGGAAAGATTGAAGGCAAGAGGAAAAGGGGACGACAGAGGATGAGATAGTTAGATGGCATTACCGACTTAATGGCCATAAGTCTAAGCAAGCTCTGGGAGTTGTTGGTGGACAGGGAAGCCTGGCATGCTGCAGTCCATGGGGTCACAAGGAATCAGACACAACTGACTGACTGAACTGAATAAGGAAACTAGTCATGCTGGATTAAGACCTACTTTCAGTTCAGTTGCTCAGTTGTGTCCGACTCTTTGTGACCCCATGGACTGAAGCATACCAGGCCTCCCTGTCCATCACCAACTCCCAGAGTTTACTCAAATTCATGTCCATTGAATCGGTGATGCCATCCAACCACCTTGTTGGAACAGAAAGATTATCTGAAGAAATAACGACCAACAACTTCCCAAATTTGATGACATACACAAATCTACAAATCCAACCAGTTAAGTATTACAGGATGATTTATGCCTCCCCCTAAAAGATATGCCTCCTCCAATCCTAAAAGATTGGAGCTATAACCCCCAGAAACTCAAAACATGACCTTATTTAGAGACAGAGTATTTATAGAGATAATCAAGTTAAAATGAGGTCATTAAAGTAAGGTCAAAGAAAGGCAATGCCAAAGAATGCTCAAACTACTGCACAATTGCACTCATTTCACATGTTAGTAAAGTAATGCTCAAAATTCTCCAAGCCAGGCTTCAACAATATGTGAACTGTGAACTTCCAGATGTTCAAGCTGGCTTTAGAAAAGGCTGAGGAACCAGAAATCAAATTGCCAACATCCGTTGGATCATAGACAAAGCAAGAGAATTCCAGAAAAACATCTATTTCTGCTTTATTGACTATACCAAAGCCTTTGACTGTGTGGATCACAACAAACTGGAAAATTCTTCAAGAGATGGGAATACTAGGTCTGGTATTCCTTCTTGAGAAATCTGTATGCAGGTCAGGAAGCAACAGTTAGAACTGGACATGGAACAACAGACTGGTTCCAAATAGGAAAAGGAATACATCAAGGCTGTATGTTGTCACCCTGCTTATTTAACTTATATGCAGAGTACATCATGAGAAACGCTGGGCTGGAGGAAGCACAAGCTGGAATCAAGATTGCTAGGAGAAATATCAGTAACCTCAGATATGCAGATGACACTACCCTTATGACAGAAAGCAAAGAAGAACTAAAGAGCCTCTTGATGAAAGTGAAAGAGGAGAGTGAAAAGGTTGGCTTAAAGGTCAACATTCAGAAAACTAAGATCATGGCATCTGGTCCCATCACTTCATGGGAAATAGATGGGGAAACAGTGTCAGACTTTATTTTTTGGGGCTCCAAAATCACTGCAGATGGTGGCTGCAACCATGAAATTAAAAGATGCTTATCCCTTGGAAGAAAAGTTATGACCAACCTAGACAGCATATTAAAAAGCAGAGACATTACTTTGCCAACAAAGGTCCGTCTAGTCAAGGCTATGTTTTTTCCAGTGGTCATGTATGGATGTGAGAGTTGGACTATAAAGAGGACTGAGCACAGAAGAATTGATGCTTTTGAACTGTGCTGTTGGAGAAGACTCTTAAGAGTCCCTTGGACTGAAAGAAGATCCAACCAGTCAATCCTAAAGGAAATCAATCCTGAATATTCATTGGAAGGACTGATGCTGAAGCTGAAACTCCAGTATTTTGGCCACCTGATGTGAAGAGCTGACTCATTTGAAAAGACCCTGATGTTGGGAAAGATTGAAGGAAGGAGGAGAAGGGGACGGCAGAGGGATGAGATGGTTAGATGGCATCACCGACTCAATGGATGTGAGTTTGAATAAACTCCGGGAGTTGGTGATGGACAGGGAGACCTGGTGTGCTGCAGTTCACCAGAGAGTCGGACACGACTGAGTGAACTGAACTGAACTTTGTTACTTGGAATGAGCCATATTTTCCTATTTCTTTGTATGTCTTCTGATTTCTTGTTGAAAATTAGGCATGAACTATTATAATACAGTAAACCTCCGAAAATCAGATAGCCCCCACACACATGTACTCATGCATAACTGGATTTGTTTTAAACTGTTGAAAACTGTGGTAGTTTTTTTCTTTTGAGACTTTTTCAAACTGTTCTTGCAAATACTATTGCTTGTGTGTGGTCACTGAAGTGTCTGTGTTCTTTTAGTTTGTGTTTGGCAAATGTTTATGTTGACTTCCTTGAATGTTGAAAGCTTAATTGGGTGTTTGCTTCAATGCTGTAAGCCTTAACTGTTTTCCAGAGCCCTAACAAAGTTGGTTCAGATGGTTTCTCGTTTTATCAGTGTTTCTATGAGGAAATGAGAGCTTGGAGCTTCAGAGTCTGGAATTTTGCTACTGTCAGTTGTCTGTTGAATATTTCAGTGTTCCCTTTGAATAGCCAGTTAGTGGAAGAATATGAATACTACCTACTTAGAAATAAAGGTTTAGAAGGCTTTAAATAGTTTTAAAATTTTTTAGTGAAATAACAAAAATTTCAGAAAATTTCTACTTCCATTATTATACTCACAAAAGAGAAAAACCTCATTTTTTGACCATTTGAGATGGTTTTTAAAATATTCTTTAACTTTAAGAATTGGTATTTGGAGAAATAAACAGTTGTCCTTGGTTTTGTTTTACTATGTTTTAAGTAGTATAGGAACTTCAGGAATTGTGTTTTAAAATAACCAGATAATCCTGTTTATTAGTAAACCTCTACTGCATTATGCATTCTTTTCACAAACTCTACTGAAATTACTGATTAAAGATTTATCAGTTCAGTTTAAAACCATTAGATGGATGGCTGATGGGAAACTGGACATTTATACAATGGCAAAGTAACATGCATGAATTACTTGGTGATCACAAGGGAAACATGTAACTGTGCAGAGAAGGGATGAGAGTTGCCACCCCATTCCATGGATGAATCTTGGCTTATTAACAGTGAGTAATGCTGTCTTCTGATGTGTTTCAACTATGATGTATTCTAGCCAAAAGATTTGGGTTGAATCCATCAAACTTGTAGATATAACTTTCTGTTTTGAGGAAATTCAGGGCATATACCCTAACTCAGTGGAGGAAGAAGGTAAATAATAGGATGAAGACATAACCACATAAATCCAGAAGATGAGGCATTCTACAGAAAAATAGCAGACTATCTTTTTTAATAAGACAGGATCATTTTTAAAAGAACACTACACTAATTTAAGAAAGGCAAAAAAAAAAAAAAAAAGAATAAGATCTTTGTTCATGCCTTCTCCACGATCTAATAAACTAATCTGTGCCCCAATAAATAAATAAATAAATAAAATAAATTGCTAGTAAAAAAAAAGACTTATTTAGATGACCAAACATAGTCTTAGATTGGCTACTGGGTTTGGTCAGTTCAGTTCAATTGCTCAGTCGTGTCTGACTCTTTGCGACTCCATGGACTGCAGCATGCCAGGCTTCTCTGTCTGTCAACAACTCCTGCAGCTTGCTCAGACTCAGGTCCATCGAGTTGGTGATACCAGCCATCCAACCATCTCCTTGTCTGTCGTCCCCTTCTTCTCCTGCCTTCAATCTTTTCCAACATCAGGGTCTTTTCTAATGAGTCAGCCCTTTGCATCAGGTGTCCAAAGTATTGGAGCTTCAGCTTCAGCATCAATCCTTCCAATGAATATTCAAATGATTTCCTTTAAGATTGACTGGTTTGATCTCCTTGCAGTCCAAGGGACTCTCAAGTGTCTTTTCCAACACCACAGTTGGTCAGTTAGGGAAATATAGTATGGTTTAAAAGTACTAGTAGGAGCACTTGCTGAAACAGAAAATGTGAAAATTGATAGAAAAATGCAGATTATCAAATTGTATGGTATGGTCTGATTTTTGGTAAAAAAAAAACAACATGGAAAATGTGTTTAGAAAAAGATCTAGAAGCAAGAGTTCTCTGGTGGTCTAGTAGTTAGGACTCTGTGCTTTTACTGCTGCGGGCTCAGATTCAGTCCCTGGTCAGGGAAGTAAGTTCTGACATGCTGCATGGCACAGCCAAAAAAAAGGAAAAAATCTGGAAGGATATCTTAAGATATCTGGAAGACTGTGGATTTTTATAAATTTTTGTTATGTCTATATATGTTAATTTTTATGTACTACTTATGTAGCAGAATATTTCAAACATAAATTACATGGCTGCTTATGTCTTATTCAATTCTAATATTTGATCATTTTATGAGCAGTGCCTATAATATATGGAACATTTAAATTTTAAGTTTCTGTGAAACTATAATGCTGTAATCCCTGCTTTAATCTCTCTTTCTTAGATAGAGAGCCTGGATTTTTTATTTCTATTAAAGGGAATTGAGGAATTCTATAAAAGTGAAGATGCAGAAAATCTGGAAATCCTCTGTCCAGTTCAAGGTCAAGCCTGTGTCGCTAAATTTGAAGATGGAGTTTGGTACCGAGCAAAAGTTATTGGTAGGAAATTGCATACTATTTCCTCAGGAAGATGTTTCATTTAAAAATTGATGTCATTTGAGTCAGTACAAATTAAATCATTAAAGTGATATTGTCTGGTCTTACAGTTTTGCTCTGTCATCTAGCTTTAGAAAGCTAGTGATAATGTTGATAGATGAAACTCTGGCTCCTTAGATTTCATTTGATTTGACTAGGACTTTAACCATTATTTTGTTTTCTAACATTTGCCTTATTTAAAAAATAGTTCTAAATGACCTACACATACTCTACTTTCCACTGAAAAGACAAATACTTTTAATTCTTTTGGCTTTCTTTGTCATTTATCTGTTATTTCTTCTAAATAATGTGTAATACTTTGTAGATAGACTTCAGTCTTAGGTAGTAAATGTATTAGATGAGTTTTAGATCTCTTATAGCTGTTTTGTCCCCATTCTCTCCTCCATAGTTATACCACAGTTTTTAGTTTAATTCATATTCTGTGCAAGTGTTTTCAGTGCTATTCCATAAAGTATAACTTTAATTCTGAGTTGATAATTCCATCAGTTTTTCATTTTTTAAAAAATTTATGGCTACATTTTCCTAATAGTTTAAAATAATTTTCTACATGATAAGACTTCTCATATAATGTTGGTTTGATTTTTTCATTTGTAACAGTGAAAACATCATTCCATCACCTGCTCCATGTAGACTGCTTGTCATTTAGGCTTACTGCACTGTTGTTATTCTGGGGAGTTATATCACTTGTTTTCCTAGATTCAGCTGCTAGTTTTCTGAATCCCGTTTACTTTTTAGGTTTACTCTCATGGAGCATTTTCCTCACCTCTTTACCTTACACTTAAGGTACATACGTCTTTTCAGGTTCTGCTTGAGTGCCATCTTAGGTAGTGTTGGTGTTGTTCCATTTGCTTTCACTTCTCCCTAGGAGCAGAGAATACCTGAACTTTTTCCATTTTGAAATTGTATTCTGTAGAAGTTTATAAATTTGAAAGTAATGGCAAAAAGTTTTGTAGCACTGTAAACACATGTGCTTAGAGGGGCTGCTGCTGCTGCTGCTAAGTCACTTCAGTCGTGTCCGACTCTGTGTGACCCCATAGACGGCAGCCCACCAGGCTCCCCCGTCCCTGGGATTCTCCAGGCAAGAACACTGCAGTGGGTTGCCATTTCCTTCTCCAGTGCATAAAAGTGAAAAGTGAAAGTGAAGTCGCTCAGTCATGTCCAACTTTTAGCGACCCCATGGACTGCAGCCCACCAGGCTCCTCCGTCCATAGGATTTTCCAGGCAAGAGTACTGGAGTGGGGTGCCATTGCCTTCTCCGTTAGAGGGGCTAAACACTCAAAATGACTGTTTATAAAAAGATAGAGCTTTATTCATGCTTCAGTCTATTTGAATGTTCCAGAGATTTCTCTGGTATCTCTAAAATACGAAAACTAGTTTGACATAGAGGTCTGTTTCTGCTCATTTTTCACAATATCTACAGATGATTTTTTAAAATTTCACTGTTAGATATTATTATATGAATCAATCTGTGCCTTGATCATTAAGTTGCTTGTCTTGTTTAATTACCTATGTTGACTAACAAACATTAAGTGCTTAGTTGGTGTTTGGTGCTTTGCCAAGTGTATTTTAAGTAGGTGAATCATCAAAAACAGTCTTAAGATCTGACTCTGTTGGTGCACCCACTCTACAGATGAAATAATGAGGCTGAGAGAAAAAAAGTAATTTGCTCAGGGTAGTATCTTAGAGATATTAATTAGATTTCCTCACAGTCACATGTCATTTAAGTGTCTTAACTCCAGATCTAATTCTTAACTTTTAGGCTGTAACACATAGCATTGGATGACTTTGTTATCCTGATTTTGGTTATCTTTTGATATCTTTAAATTGTTAGTTTCTCATTGACCAAGTCTGAACCAACTATACAGTATGGTTGGTTTTGTGTGAAAATATTAGAAATATTTTTTACATTAAAAAATATTGTTTGTATGTTAAACATAAAGATATTCTAATCTAGTTGATTGTAGATCAGTCTAAACTTTGCTAGATAATGTTTTTTCCAAGTTTGTGATTTCCAGTTTCATAATTTTTAAAGGATTGCCTGGACATCGTGAAGTTGAAGTTAAATATGTGGACTTTGGCAATACAGCAAAAATAACACTTAAAGACATGCGTAAGATAAAGGATGAATTTCTGAATCCTGCAGAGAAGGTAATCTACTTACTGTGAATCACAGGTTTAGAATGTCAGTACAAACATGAAAGTATTTTTGAAGTTATTTTTACTATAGAAATGTTCTTTTAACTACAGTTTTTTTGTAAATAATTTCTGACTCATGGGCTATCAAAGTTTCTGTAATTACTATTAAATAATATGTATCTTAGCAAACAAGCATTAATTATAATTATGTGTATAATATGTGTGTTTTTATAAGTACTGGTCTGCAGCTTTTAATGTATTATTTTGAAATAACTGTACAATGTAGTAAGAATATGATGTATTATGTGAAAAAAGTCATTGCAGAAGTGGTTTTACTGTGATCCCGTTTATGTTGAAATATATGTAATGTGCAAGAGAAAGATGTCTGGAAGAATAAGTAAAAAACTTACCCTTCTCTTGGAATCCTACTCCCCAGAGATAAGTATGGTTAAGGAGACTTATTTCCTAATTTATATATTCCTAGTATTTGAATTATTGCTAAGCAGTATTTTTCATTTAAAATGGATAAAATAATACAGGAAAAACTTGAAAATATAGATGATAAAATGGAGGAATCACTCAGAATTATTCAGTATTTTTGATATATATACTTCTAAGATGCATCTTCTGTGTTTTTAACAATTATGAGATTAGACTATATATAGTCCTATAACCTGCATTTTCATTTAACAATGTATCATAGTATTAATATCTGCAGTTCTTACAGTGGATGCTTATTATTCCAGTATCTGAGTATAAAATGATTCATTCAACAAAGTACTCTGGGGCTTTTTGTTTCATCTTTGGTTTTGGTATTTTTTAATAAGCTATTGGGAATTTTATTTTTTTAATTGACTTATAGTTGGTGTACAGTATTATACAAGTTACAAGTGTACAAAATAATCACAATTTTTTAAAGTTATACTCCATTTATAGTTATCATAAAATATTGGCTATATTTCCTTTGTTGTACAATATATCCTTGTAGCTGATTTTCTACATATTAGTTTGTACCTTGTAATCCCATACTCTGTTGATTCCAGCTGTTTGCATTTATAAGTATTATTAGAGATATTTGGACATTTGTTTTCTAAATATGTATTAAATTCAAATGCAAAGTTTGGTTTTGTACACATTTAACACTTGAATTCTAAAATAACCATAAGTTAACATTACTTTCTTAATGATGCAATTTTGTTTGACATAGGCAATTAAATGTAAGCTGGCCTATATTGAACCATATAAAGGGACAGTGCAGTGGTCAAAAAATGCTAAAGAAAAATTTGAAGAAAAGACTCAAGATAAGTTTATGACATGTTCCATCATTAGTAAGCTTTCTTCATTTTTATTGGGTGCCGTGTGATCATAATCTTAAATAAGACTAACAGTATGATATATAACATTTTTTAGATCTTATAAATTCAGTGTGTTGTCAATATGAGCTGTGAGAGGTAACATTGATTGAGAACTAAGGACAATGGAATATCTTCTGCAGGCCCAAGAGTATAAAATCAGCACATGAGGCAAATTTCCACTGAAGATCAAGTCATCCTCAACATGTCTTCTTGAAAACCCTAAAGCCAGGAGTTAACTTCTCTTATTTCTCTTTTCCTTTGTGCTGGTCTCTGTCCCTCATCTTGGAGGGATGGATGCTAAGGTTTAATTTTCAGGAAAGTGAAGGGAAATGGGAGATAACTAGAAAATAATTTTTGTTTTATTTGACTCAGGTGAATTTAACTGTAGATTCTCAGCTTATTTTGGAAAAAATTGTTTATCTTTTGAACAGTTTGGGTCTGATAACACAGGCTAAGCTCTAGCCCTCAGTTTTGTAACTCAACAAATTTAATGGCAAAACCTGAGTTTACATGAAAATCTAATATTGATCTCCCTTATAGTGAGTACTGATCATATATTATACTTCAAGATAGTCATGATTGCTGCCTCAGAATTTCTGGGGGTATTAGGAAATGAGAAGTATATATTCTGTATAGCTTTTCTCAGTTTGAAGAATTCTGAAACATGTATGACCCCAAGGGATTTGGATGGAGGATTTGAAAGTTGCTGTTATCAGAGATTTTGATATTTTCCAGAGCTGTGACTGACACTGGCTGTGTTGATCTGAACAGTACTAGTGCAGGATATATACAACTATGTTTACTTAGGTTTGACTTATATGGCACTTTCAAAGGCCCTTTTTATGATACCCACTTTTTCATTTATCAAACCCAAAATATCATGAGATTATTAGACTGTTTTATAATGAAGAAATTGAAGCTTAGAGATCAGTTGCTCAAGGCCACATAACCTAGAAATTATTTAATTATTTAGTTATAACCTAGAATGTGTTAATTCACTTTGTATAAGATGTTATTCTGATGCAGTAGTCCTGTAGAAGAAGAATATGATTATAGAAGTTGTACCCTTAGTCTATAGAGTTTTTTGTCTGGTTTTTCTAATATAGGTAGTAAATTAAGGGCCTTTTCAGTTCAGTTCAGTTGCTCAGTTGTGTCCGACACTTGGTGACCCCATGAATCACAGCACACCAGGCCTCCGTATCCATCACCAACTCCTGGAGTTCACTCAAACTCATGTCCATCGAGTCGGTGATGCCATCCAGCCATCTCATGCTCCGTCATCCCCTTCTCCTCCTGCCCCCAATCCCTCCCAGAATCAGGGTCTTTTCCAATGAGTCAACTCTTTTCATGAGGTGGCCAAAGTATTGGCTTCAGCTTCAGCATCAGTCCTTCCAATGAATACCCAGGACTGATCTCCTTTAGGATAGACTGGTTGGATCTCCTTGCAGTCCAAGGGACTCTCAAGAGTCTTCTCCAACACCACAGTTCAAAAGCATCAATTCTTTGGTGCTCAGCTTTCTTCACAGTCCAACTCTCACATCCATACATGACCGCTGGAAAAACCATAGCCTTGACTAGACGGACCTTTGTTGGCAAAGTAATCTCTGCTTTTCAATATGCTATCTAGGTTGGTCATAACTTTCCTTCCAAGGAGTGAGCGTCTTTTAATTTCATGGCTGCAGTCACCATCTGCAGTGATTTTGGAGCCCAGAAAAATAAAGTCTGACACTATTTCCCCATCTATCTCCCGTGAAGTGATGGGACCAGATGCCATGATCTTAGTTTTCTGAATGTTGAGCTTTAAGCCACCTTTTTCACGCTCCTCTTTCACTTTCATCAAGAGGCTTTTTAGTTCCTCTTCACTTTCTCCCGTAAGGGTGGTGTCATCTGCATATCTGAGGTTACTGATATTTCTCCCAGCAATCTTGATTCCAGCTTGTGTTTCTTCCAGCCCAGTGTTTCTCATGATGTACTTTGCATATAAGTTAAATAAGCAGGGTGACAGTATACAGCCTTGACGTACTCCTTTTCCTATTTGGAACCAGTCTGTTGTTCCATGTCCAGTTCTAACTGGTGCTTCCTGACCTGCATATAGGTTTCTCAAGAGGCAGGTCAGGTGGTCTGGTATTCCCATCTCTTTCAGAATTTTCCACAGTTTGTGATGATCTACACAGTCAAAGGCTTTGGCATAGTCAAATAAAGCAGAAATAGATGTTTTACTGGAACTCGCTTGCTTTTTTGATGATCCAGCAGATGTTGGCAATTTGATCTCTGGTTTGTCTGCCTTTTCTAAAACCAGCTTGAACATCTGGAAGTTCACGGTTCACATACTGCTGAAGCCTGGATTGGAGAATTTTGAGCATTACTTTACTAGCATGTGAGATGAGTGCAATTGTGCAGTAGTTTGAGCATTCTTTGGCATTGCCTTTCTTTGGGATTGGAATGAAAACTGACCTTTTCCAGTCCTGTGGCCACTGGTGAGTTTTCCAAATTTGCTGGCATATTGAGTGCAGCACTTTCACAGCATCACCTTCCAGGATTTGAAATAGCTCAACTGGAATTCCATCACCTCCACTAACTTTGTTTGTAGTGATGCTTTCTAAGGCCCCCTTGGCTTCACATTCCAGGATGTCTGGCTCTAGGTGAGTGATCACACCATCATGATTATCTGGGTTGTGAAGCTCTTTTCCGTACAGTTCTTCTGTGTATTCTTGCCACCTCTTCTTAATGTCTTCTGCTTCTGTTAGGTCCATACCATTTCTGTCCTTTATCAAGCCCATCTTTATATGAAATATTCCCTTGGTGTCTCTAATTTTCTTGAAGAGATCCCTAGTCTTTCCCATTCTGTTGTTTTCCTCTAGGGCCTTTTAGTTCTGAGTAACTTGAGCTGACTTTGTCGTTGTTTAGTCACTCAGTTGTGTCCAACTCTTTGCAATCCCATGGACTACAACACGCTAGTCCTCCCTGTCCTTCACCATCTCCCTGATCTTGCTCAAACTCATGTCCATTGAGTCAGTGATGCCATCCAACCATCTTGTCCTCTGTCATCCCCTTCTCCTCCTGCGCTCAGTTTTTCCCAGCATCAGGGTCTTTTCTAATGAACTGGCTCTAACTTTAAAGTCCTTTAATTGTCCTTTTAGCTTTCCTCTTGGTATTTTATTTTGTTGGTTTTTAGCTTCTTTGTTTAATGTCTCCTCCCAAGGCTAATCCATGAAGACTTGACTCGGGTTTCTTTCTTGACTCTCCCTTTTTCGTTCTCAGTTAATTGTTAGGCCAGTAATCTGAGCACAAGTGTAGTGTATTTGATTTAAGGAGTGACAGAAGGCCCCACTCGACCTAAAACATCTTTCCCTATCAACCTGCACAGTGATGAGATTAGTATATGTTGTTACCTTATAAAACAAAGGACATTTAATTAGAAGCAGAGTAGGTAAGATGGTGAAGGTATGGAACACAGGAAAAGTTGGCCCTCTGGAATAAAGAACTTGTGCAAGGGAAGTATGAAATCAAAGTGCTAAGGGGAACATAGAAGGTGAAAAGTGAGGAGCTTAACTGAAGGTTCTGAGTTGCTTATCATTTTGTTTCTAGATAATATATCTGGTCCATTAAAAAGTAGTCAGGAATGATTTTTAAACTTTTGGAGGAAATAAGCCTTCCAACAAGTATTCTTATAGCTAGGCAATGTAGGATGTTACTACTGATAATAGTTTATCTTTTTGTTTGGAATCATCATTTTCTTTGCACCTGCCAGCTACTACTATTGTATAGAAGTGTAGACATTAGCCGATCTCAGTGCATAGAAGTGTGTATTTCTTAAAGAAATTTCTCTCACTCCTTCAGGTGCATACTGAGCAGGTTCTGTGTGCTCAAAATAAGTAAATAGGCACATGAGATGTAACTTGACCCTAAGCTGACTCCCTGTTTCGTTTAGGAAATAGGCCTAATAAACAGGTAAAAAATTAGATGGTTTGTCCTAAAAGCAGAAGGAGGGGGAGGAATTCCAGTTAATACTCTAGGTTGAGTTTTTGTTGTTTGAAACTTTGTGCCATTCTGTGTGTGTGTTTACATGCACACATGTGTGTGTCATTCTTAGAAAAGCTGTAAAGCTTCACAAATAAGCAGTGGCCTGGATTTTTATTTATATCTTTTGCCCTCTGGAACTTGGCAGAATCCAGTAAAACAGTTTAAAACCACAACAGAATGCTATTGCAATTAATGTATGTCACTGTGTTTTTCTCTGAATCTAAAAGCTTCAAGCTGCTTTTGGTTTATTATAGAACAGTACATAATAACCTAAAATGAAAATTTTATTAACATTGGCAGTTCTTTCATGTATGACAAGTGATGTATCTACCCCTAGAGAGAAATGGACATTACTGAGCAGGAGGCCTCATGTATGCAAAATGAAGGAAATTAAGTTCTCAGGTTTTTAAAATTGCTTCATTTAGTATATTTTGTGATGTATTTATTTCTTTCCCCAAACTAGTCTTAATATTTTTACAGAAATTCTGGAAGATAATGTGCTGTTAGTTGAACTTTTTGATTTTCTTGGTGCTCCTGGAATGATTCCCACCAGTATTAATGACCAGCTAGTCAAAGAGGGCCTAGCATCTTATGAAGTAGGGTAAGTGGACCTGTAAACTTTTATTTTTAGTTGATATGTAAAACTGTTCACAAGAAGGGAAACTGGCATATCATTCCCCATTGGAGATCTGCTTAGACTATAGACAGGAGTTTTTCCCTATTAATGGGTTAGTAAAATGAGAAAAAAAAATAATTGGAGTCTTTAGTCTAGGTGGGAGTAGAGTGGCTTTTTTCTTCATCCCTATGGTGCTCTACAAGAATGGTTTCTGGAGATAGAGGGTGCATCTGAGAAAAGGAGACTGACATTTTATTTTAGGTGGGATGTCTGTTTAGGTGGCCTCTTGAACCGTTTGTGAAGAGAATCACAAAGAGAAATGGCAGGGTAGAGAGTGACCAAAATAGTAGAGTAGCCTGCATTCTCATCTGGAGAAATAGGAATTTTTCCTGGGCACAAGTGGATACTTTAAAGGGGAACCAGGCTTGACCATTGTGCTTTTACCCACAGGTAAAAAAAAACCAGGTCTGGTTAAAAGGCCTGTCCTGTTTAAAAGCCTTGTGGTTGAGGTGACCCAGAAGCAGAAGGGCAGAGTGGTGGTAAGAAAGGTGGGAGGGTTTGAAGTCAGGACACAGCAGTTCTTCTATGGTAGGGACTTGTGCAGGGCAGTGGCCCCTGAGGGGTCTCCTGAAGAAACTCCATCACACAGCCCTTAAGAAAGCCAGTATTTGAGTACACCCACAGTGATGCCTGTCAGGGTATGCCAGAGAAGCAGCGACACCCAGCAGAGGTCTGCCGTGACATGGCCAGTGTGTGGTCTGGCTCTGCCCCCCTCGCCCCTGCCCCTACCCCCACCCAACACTGGTGGAACCAGAAGTAGAAAGAGAGGGCTGGCCTTTTCCACTATAGGTCCTAAGCATGGGAGGGAGAGAAAGGAGAAGAAATATTTAAATGTATTGGACTCAGTTTTCTTTTTTTTTACATAGGGTTATGAAATATATAACATATACAATAAAAAAGTTCACCCTTTTTAGGTAGAGTTATGAATTTTGATAAATACATATAATCATGCAGCTGTCATTACAGTCAAGTTGCAGACTATTTCCATCACTCCTCAAAGTTCACTTTGTTTCTTTATGTATTGAGTCTCCTTCCTCCATACCTAGTCCTTGGCGGCTACTGATCAAATTTCTGTCTCCATAGTTTTGTCTTTTCCACACATTCATATAAACGGAGTCATACAATACTTGGCCTTTTTGTGTCTTGCTTTTCCATTTGGTCACAAAGAGTCGGACACAACTGAGTGACTAAACAACAACAACCTTTCCATTTAGCATAATGCTTTTGAGATTAGGTCATGTTGCCTACACCAGTAGTTCTCATTGCTTTGCTCACTTGTATTTCATTGTATGGATGCACCGTAATATTATATGTTTACCAATTGATGGACATTTGGGCTATTTTCAGTTTGGGGAAATTTCATGAATAAAGCTGCTGTAAATATTTGCATACAGGTGTTTGTGGAGCTATATGTATGTATGCAAAATTGCTGTTTGTAAGGTAAATTTATTTCTGCCTTTATGAGAACCTGCCAAATGTTTATGAGAGTTTTATTGTTCTCCATTCTTGCTAGCACTTGACTTGTCATTTTATGTTTATATTAGCCCTTCTTATAGGAGTATAGGGGTTTTCATTTTTAATTCCCATGAGTTTGAGTGAACTCCGGGAGTTGGTGATGGACAGGGAGGCCTAGTGTACTGCTATTCACAGAGTCGCAAAGAGTCAGACATGACTGAACGACTGAACTGAACTGAATGACATTAAAGATCTTAACATGTGCTTATTTGCCATCTGTATCTCTTCTTTGGTGAAGTATCTTTTCAGATGTTTTGCCCTTTTTAAAAACTGTTGCTTATTATTATTGAAATATGAGAGCTGTTTATATATTCTAGACATGTCTTTCTTTAGGCGTGTACTTTGCAAATACTTTCTTCCAATCTGGCTTCTTAAGGTGTCTTTTAAAGAGCCGAATGTTCTGGTTTTGAAGTTCGGTTTGGCAATTTTTTCTTTTATAATTCAGGCACTTTGTATTTAGCTGAGAAATCTTTGCCTAAGCCAAGATTGTAAAGATTTTCTCCTGTGTATTCTCCTTATGTTTTATAGTTACATGTTTCATATTTAGGGTTGTCATCCTTTTTATTTTGTTGAATAGACTATTTTTTGTAGCCATTTTAGGTCCAGAACATAAAGTGGAAAATACAGAGTTCCTTTATGCTTCTGCCCCCACATAGACACAGCCTCCCCACCGTTATCAACCAGCAAAGTGGTGTATTTACAAGGAACAGTGAAACTGTTGACATGTCAGAATCATCAAAGTCCAAAGTTTGGGTTACTGTATGTATATTATGTGGGTTTGGGACAGTATGTAGTGACTTGAATATACCATTGTAGTGTCATACAGAGTATTTCCACTGTCCTGAAAATCTGTGAGAGCCTAACATTCTTCCCTCCCCTCTAGCTTATGGCAAACACTGATCATTTTATCGCCTCCATAGTTGTGTCTTTTCCACGGTGGAATCATACAGTATCTAGCCTTCTCAGATTGGCTTCTTTCGTTTAGTAATATGCTTTTAAGGTTCCTCTGTGTCTTTTTCTGGTTAGATAGCTCATTGCTTTTTAGCACTGAATAATATTCCATTGTCTGGTTGTATCACAGTTTGTTTATCCAATCACTTACTGAAGGACATCTTGGGTGCTTCTGCTGAGAACAGGACACAGGTTTGTGGGGAGAGTGGAGGCGACACACAGAGTGGAGGGACACCCTCTTTGGGCGTGTTGTGTGAGGTCCTGTGGCTGTTAAAGCAGAGGGAGGATCCCCAGGAAGCAAAGCATTGTGCAGTGATCAGTGAGCTGTAGGTCATGCCCTTGGCCGGAGGACTGCAGGGCTCACATGATGGAGCCTCAGGATCAGGCATGGCAGTAACTAAGGAAGAGGGGTGAAGAGAGAGGCAGGCATGATTCCTCACTCCCAAATGTTCAACCTTGTAGTCCTCAACGGGCAAATCCAAGGTTCATGGGTCAGCCTGAAATTTGTACATTTGGGAGGCCCCCATTCAGGAAAAGTATGCAAAATTACATCATTTATGTAGACTGTTAAAAGAAATCAACAAATTACAGATTTTCAAAATTGACAAATACTATGAATATTAGAAAATTCAGAATCACCTGTAAAATACTTCTACAGATTTTTTAACTGTGTACTGATTACCACATGAAATGGCAGATTTGGTGATATTTCCTTTGGCAAGAACAGAAAAGTAAATGTCTTTTCTGTAGTGTGGTTGATTGAAATTTGTTTATTGGTAATTTTTTAAAGTTTTTTTTAGAACCATAGCTCAGTTATTGGTAGTGTCATGTAGATTTCTAAAAATCATAGTTAATTTTAGGTGAATATTATTTCTTTTTATGTATTATATATACATTGTGTGCTGTGCTTAGTTGCTCACTCATGTCTGACTCTCTGCGACCCCATGGACTGTAGCCTGCCAGGCTCCTCTGTCTGTGGGGATTCTCTAGGCAAGAATACTCGAGTGGGTTGCCATGCCCTCCTCCAGGGGATCTTTGCGACCCAAGGATCAAACCCAGGTCTCCCCCATTGCAGGCGGATTCTTTACCATCTGAGCCACCAGGGAAGCCCAAGAAAACTAGAGTGGGTATCCTGTCTCTTCTGTAGGGGATCTTTCTGACCCAGGAATTGAACCAGGGTCTCCTGCTTTGCAGGAGCCACCTGCACTTTACCACTGGTAAAGCCACCTCTTTACCAGCTGAGCCACCAATGACTGGAGAGCCTCAGCTGGCCTCAGGCATTTTCTTCAAAGTGGAATTAGGTGCCAAATTTGTAAACAGAAAGCTCCCCACATTAGCAGATGCAAACTAGTATATATTGAATGGATAAACAAGGTCTTACTGTATAGCACAGGGACCTATATTCAATATCCTGGGATAAACCATGATGAAAAGAATATGAAAAAATTATGTATATGTATAACTGAATCACTTTACTGGACAGCAGAAATTAACATAACATTGTAAATCACCTAAACTTCAATAAAATAAACTAAAAGAAAGAAAGCTCCCCATGGGTTTCCCCTTCCCTATATACAATGTGCCGCCTCACAACTGCACTCATTCTAGTCACTTTTCTGGTTCCTATGGGCACCTGTGCTTGTGTTAAAGATGCCTGCTTGCACCCCCTTTTTGCATTGTATCAAGTGTCAGGGCTTCCTGGAACAGGTCTGTGGGTCAGAATATGGTGGTTTGTGATTCTGTAAAGATTTAAGGACTGCTGGAGGAAACACACCTCTTATAGCTGCTCTCCTCAAAGCCCTGTTCTTTGCAGGTTTAAGGGTTATCTCTTGAGATTGTAATCTGTTACATCATTATACCTGCACAATATTTACTTATATACATTATATACACATATATATATTATATATACATTATGTATGTAATATTCAAGACACTTCAAGTTTTATTTTAATGAATTTTTAATATAGTTTAAACTGATACTTATTAATGTATTGATTTGATTTAATTCACTTATTAATAGGGTAACCCTAATTCTTGTCCAACTGGGACATGTTTAAGTATAAAAAAGAAGCACTGTTACACCAGATTAACAAGCATGTAGTGGCTCACTGTACTCATTAAATAGTTTGTCTCCAGCATCCTCCTCATAGTGGTATATTTGCTTTATATTGAACCTTATATTTTCATGTTGTGACATTAAAGGTCTTAGGAGTATTTCTGGAATCCATTCCCATACCAAGATGGTTAGCAGTAGCGTAACTCCACAGGGAAGTGGTGGTCAACCACAAAACTGTATCCCACTAAATCCAAATTAAATGTGTTTCGAAGTCAACTCCCCTTAGCCAACCCCTTAGAATACTCAGACAAAAAAATGAGAGTAGGAGTCAGTGATCTTAACTAATTTAAGTTAAAATACTTTTGAAAATGTTGACATAAATCATGGCAAGAACCTCTATGACCCACCTCCTGCAGTAATGGAAATAAAAACAAAAATAAACAAATGGGACCTAATTAAACTTGAAAGATTTTGCACAACAAAGGAAACCATAAACGAGATGAAAAGAGAACCTTCAGAATAGGAGAAAATAATTGCAAATGAAGCAACTGACAAAATAGACAAATAGTTCATGCAGTTCAACATCAGAAAAACAACCTAATCAGAAAATGGGCACAAGACCTAAGCAGACACTTATTTCCTCAAATAAGACATCCAGATGGCTAATAAACACATCAAAAAAAGCTCAATATTGCTCATTACTAGAGAAATGCAAATCAAAATTACAGTGAGGTCACCATACACCCATCAGAATGGTCATCGTCAGAAAATCTGCTAACAGTAAATGCTGGAGAGAATGTGGAGAAAAGGGAAACCTTGTATGCTGGTGGGAATGTAAATTGATAACACCCACTATGGAGAACAGTATGGCAATTTCTTAAAAAACTAGGAATGAAACTGCCATATGACCCAACAGTCGCACTATTGGGCATATACCCTGAGAAAACCATAATTGAAAAAGATAACATGTACCCCAGTCTTCACTGCAGCACTGTATACAATAGCCTGGACATCGAAGTAACCTAGATGTCTGTCAACAGGTAAATGGATAAAGAAGTTGTGGTACATATATACAGTGGAATATTACTCAGCCATAAAAAGGAATGAATTTGAGTCAGTTCTAGTGAGGTGGATGAACCTAGAACCTGTTACACAGACTGAAGTAAGTCAGAAAAGAAAAAAACAAATACCATATATTATCACATATATATGGAATCTAGAAAAATGGTACCCATGAACCTATTTGCAGGGCAAGAATAGAGACTCAGACACAATTAACAGATTTACGGACATAGTGGAGCAAGGAGAGGGTGGGATAAATTGAGAGAGTAGCATTGAAATATGTACATTACCATTTGTTAAATAGATTGGTGATGGGAAGTTGCTATCTAGTGCAGGGAGCTTAGCCTGGAGCTGTGTGACAAACTAGAGGGATCGGACAGGGAGGGAAGTTCAAGACAGAGGGAACATGTGAATACCTACAGCTGATTCATGTTATGTATGGCAGAAATCAACGCAACATTGTAAAGCAGTTGTCCTCTGATTAAAAATAATTGAGGCAGGGGAAGCACATTGCTTTGCAAACCTTCCCAGGGAACCAGTTATTGTAAACCCACCCTACCGCTCTGGCAGCCCCAGTCAGTTTCCTTGCCCTTCAATACCCAGATTGCTGATTCCTGCAGACTGCTACCAGTCTTACTGTTTCCATTGTATCTGTTGTGTGTGTCTGTAAGTCATTCAGTTGTGTTCTACTCTCTGTGACCCCCATGGACTGTAGCCCACCAGGCTTCTCTGCCCATGAGATTCTCAGGCAAAAATACTGGAGTGGGTTGCCATGCCCTCCTCCAGCGGATTATATCTGTTGCCTGTCCTCAAATTAGAACATGAGTTTCCCTTGATCAATGTTTTCCCTGAGCACCTAAGGAGTAAGAAGAAAGGAAATTGAAGTCCTACAGTCTAGTTTGTTGGGGTCACCTGTATCATACATGCATACTATCCTTTATAAAATAAAACATAATGTTTCCCAAATAATCTGGCCCCTGTGTGCTTCAAGGTTCATGCCATGACCTATTACTTTACTATGCCAAAGCTACATATTTTTCCTTTGGTTTCTGGAATGCCTCCCTAACTTCTGCTTGTCCTTTTAAAATCTCAATTGAAATGTCACTTAATCAGAGAAACCTTCTCCAGCTCCAAGAATAGGTTAGATTTCATTGGCCTATGCCCTTGTTCTTCAAAATTTATTTTTTGTGTAATTATGTAATCACTCACTATCATAATACCATAAGATCCTGGAGGACTGGACCCTGCTTATTTTGTCCACTGCTGTATCTCTGGAACCTAGGACTCTTGGCTCACAGTATGTACCCATTAAGTATTAGTTGAATGAAAGAAATAAGTATCAAGATCTGGAGCATAGAAGAGAGAGAGACCTGATTGGGTGATTCAGATGGGGAGTAAACATATACATGATAAATGAGTCCATCATTTTCATCAATCATCTCAATCTCCATAGATGAACATTCAACTCTGGGCATTATCACTTACAGGAGAGAGAAGCCCAGAAAAATGGTAGATCAGGAACCTGAGATTAGAGAAAAACCAGGAACCAAAGAAAGAACATTTCAAGAAGGCAAGAGTAGCTAGTTAGGCTCAGAGTTCATGTCAAATAAGGAATGAAAACTATCCAATAGATTCAGAAGGAAAAACTTAGCCCCTTTGGTTAGCACAATCTCCAGCTTATTATGAAAGAATTTAAGATTTTTCCTTTGAAGAAATTTTGCCATTAATTATCTGTGATTAGATTCTGAACTGTTCAGATTAATTAAACATTCTAAACACTTAATTCAGTAATTTTGCTTGTTAACAGATTTTAAAATAACAATTGTTTTCCACTTGTATTCTCATTGACAAACAGTTTGATAACTTTTAGGCAAAGAGAAATATTCAAGTTACCAAAAAAAATCCTGAATAATTCTGTTCTTTTGTGAGTACAAAATATCAGTAAGGAATGATGAAATTATTAGCGCACTTGGTATTTTAAACTGT
This sequence comes from Bos javanicus, assembly GCF_032452875.1. Classification (NCBI taxonomy): domain Eukaryota; kingdom Metazoa; phylum Chordata; class Mammalia; order Artiodactyla; family Bovidae; genus Bos; species Bos javanicus. Next base: position 36,578,368 of record NC_083879.1, on the reverse strand, counting down.
TTTTAAAGTGGAAACCCTGGATTTTACATGTTTTTTTTCCTTTTTGTCCTTTGTTAGTCATTAAGAACTCTTTTTTAAAAAGATTAAAATTGCTGTTAATATCAAAACTGCAAAGCAGTGAATCATAACTAAAACTTGTTCATCTCTAGATCTAACCAAATACAAATATAAATATTTTGCAAACTATTCATATTGCTAATGGGTTTTTTTTTTTCAGATATACCCTCAAAGATAATTCTAAAAAGCATATTGAAGTGTGGGATCCTTCTCCAGAAGAAATTATTTCAAATGAAGTAAACAACTTAATAAATCCTCTGTTTGCAAAATCTCTACCTAGTGAGGATCTGCAGTCACTTTATAATAAGGAACTGCCTGTGCACATCTGCAATATAGTGTCTCCTGAGAAGATCTATGTTCAGTGGTTATTAACAGAAAACTTGCTTCATAGGTATAACATCCAAGGAAAATATATTGTGCATATAGTTTATTCTCTTTTCCGTATTTTATTTCAAAGATCTAGAACTCATAAATGCAGAATTTTAAAAGTACAAAATTATGTCAGCTAAGTAGTCACTTAAAAACTAGTTAACAGTATACAAATAGTATATTAACTGATTATTTTTATTGTATTAAGATTTATATATTCCACAAAGGCTTATTGAGCACCTGTTATTTGACAGCCAGTATTATAGCTGTTGGGGAAACAGTGATAAAAACATGGACAAGTTTGTGCAGTCATGGAGCTTACATTCTAGTAGAGGGAATGACAGTGAACAAAGAAAGTTACCTACAGCAGGAGATAATGATGAAGATGAGAAAAATAAAGCACCTGGGCAGGAAGACCTCACAGAGTCAGTGACACCTGAGATAAATCCTCAAGGCAGTGAGGAAGCGAGCCTTAAAGATGCCTGGGGGGCACTCATGTCAGGCAGAGGGAAGAGCTAGTTCAAGACCCTGCAGTAGAAATGTGCTCAGGTGCTCAAGGAGGAAGGAGGCATCCAGTTTGTTTGGAATAGAACAAGGTAGGGAGGTCAGAGAATTGTATGTTATAAGAAAGTTTCAGAGATAAAAAATTTTTTTCTTTACATAGTTTAGGAGAAAAGATGGTTGCTACTTATGAAAACTCAAAATGGGAACCTGTTAAATGGGAAAATGATATGCACTGTGCTGTGAATATCCCAGATAAAAATCAGTGGCGAAGGGGCCAGATCATCAGAATGGTTACAGACACATTGGTAGAGGTAAATGCAGAGTTAAAAATATAATCAAGAAAGTAAATGCATTTTGTATTTTCATGCTTTTCAGTTTGCAAAAAAAAAATTAAAGCATTATTTTTCCATAGACTTAAAAGTTATTGTTTTCATAGGTCTTGCTGTATGACGTGGGTGTTGAACTAGTAGTGAACATTAACTGTTTAAGAGAACTTCAAGAAAACCTAAAGACAATGGGAAGATTATCTTTGGAATGCTCTCTTGTTGATATAAGGTAGTTTTTACCTGAGTAAAATTTCTCATTACTGAATATGATTTTAAATATTTTTCTTTTTGGATTCTGATCTGTTTTTATTTTTCTGACATATTCTGAAATTTTCATAAAGATCTAGTTAATTTTAGGGTTTTGAGAAGCAGGAAGGAAAAAATACAAAGCACATAAACTTTGGTGGTATTAAGGAGATAGCGATAGGTGAGTATGACAGGTATCTAGATTAATTTCAAATTGTTAAAAAAGAAACTTAAGATACAAATGAAGATGGGAATAAAAAAGTTTCTGCTGAAAAGTCTACTCACTGCCTTATGGGGATTCCCATATACATAACAAGATGTTTTTCTCTTGCTGCTTTTAGGATTTTTTCTTTATCCTTAGCTTTTACCACTCTAATTATAATGTGTCTTGATGTGATCCTTTGGGTTCATCTTATTAGAACTCTCTTGGGTTTCCTAGACCTGGGTATCTGTTTGCTTCCCCAGATTAGGGAAATTTTAGCCACTTTTCAAATAATTTTTCTGGTTCTTTATCTCCTCCTTTGTCTCGGATTCCTATAATGCAAATGTTATTCCACCTCTTGTTGCCTCCAAAGTTCCTTAAGTTATTTTCTTTTTTTTTTTTTTTTTTCATTTTGTTGCTGTCTGGGTGAGTTCCACTGCTTTGTCCTCTGCTTGCTGATTCACTCTTCATCCTCATCCAGTCTGCTATTGAACCCCTTTAGTGCATTTATCATTCAGTTACAACTTCTGTTTTGTGCTTTCTTATACTTTCTGCCTCTTTATTGTTGTTGTTACGGTGTTCTTCCATTCTTCTTCTGAGTTTGCATGCGTAGTAAGTCACTTCAGTAATGTCCAACTCTTTGTGACTCCATGGACTGCGGCCCATCAAGCTCTTCTGTCCATGGGATTCTCCAGGCAAAAATACTAGAGTGGGTTGCCAAGCTATCCTCCAGGGGATCTTCCCAACCCAGGGATCAAACCCACGTCTCTTGTATCTCCTGCATTGGCAGGCAGATTCTTTTACCACTGGCACCCCCTGGGAAGCCTCACCTGAGTTTGGTAAGCATCTTTATGATTACTTTTCAGTCTATCAGGGAGATTGCTTATCTCTGTTTTGTTTAGTTCTTTTTCTGATGTTTTAATCTTATTCTTTTGGTTAGAGCATATTCCTCTGTCTCATTTTGCCTAGTTCTCTATCTGTTTCTACATAGTAGGTAAATCAGTTGTCTCTTCCAGTCTTGGTAGAGTGGCCTTATGTAGGAGATGCCCAGTGGGACTCAGGGGTACAAGCCTGCCTGGCCACCACAGCCCGGCACTCTAGAGGTGACCCCTCTATAGGTATCTCCTTCTGTGGCGGCAGGGCTGCAGCAGCAGCTGGGCACTGGTGGACAGACCTGTTGTTTGGCTGTCTCTGAGGTCCAGCTGAGGCTCAGGAGTGTAGTGGGCAGGGCTTTCAGCATGGGAGACCTGTTGGTGCTGACCGGTTAGAGGGAGAATTCCAGTACTGGCGAGAGCAAGGTAGCCAGAGATAACAAAAAAAGTTCTTGCCAGTGTCTCCATCCCTGGGAGACATCCCAGGTGGTTCCTGTCTCTCCAGCAGATGCTTTAAGATTTAGTAAGAGGGTCCTCTTCATATGTTGTCCATGCAGTTTTCAGTATGGTGTTTTTGCACTTGTTTTTAGGTTGAGTCTGGGCACAGGCCCTTTAAGAGCAATTTTTCTGTTCTCTGCTCTTCTCTAGTTTTCCTGGTCATATTCCCTATTGGATTTCAAATCCAGGTGTTTTGGGAATCTCTCCTGTGTAGAATCTAGGGGTTTGGGTGTCTCATGTAGAGCTTGAATCCCTGGCTCCTCAGAGAAGAGACTCATATCTCTGTGATTCCTCCTGGTTATGGATCGCAGCAGCTGGGGTGTGGGTCTTTACCTGGCAAGAATGTGTCTCTGCCTCTCCTACCTTTCTTGATGCTGTCCTTTTACCCTTTGTTGTGGAGGCTCTACCCTCTGTTCATTGATAGAACAGAATTCTATCAATCCCTTTACCGTACCCAACATGGTAGAGAATGCATTCCTGCAGACAGCTTGAATCAGATGACTTAAGGACTACAGTGGAATACCACCATTTCAAGAGTAGAATAATAGCTTTAAGCATGTCTGGACCATGTATTAATGGCCTTAACAGGCATTATTTTGCTTAATCATCACAGCAGACCTTTAAGCTATGATTAAGGTATTATTTGGAGAAGGCAATGGCAACCCACTCCAGTACTCTTGCCTGGAAAATCCCATGGACAGAGGAGCCTGGTATGCTGCAGTCCATGGGGTCTCTAAGAGTCGGACACGACTGAGCGACTTCACTTTCACTTTTCACTTTCATGCATTGGAGGAGGAAATGGCAACCCACTCCAGTGTTCTTGCCTGGTGAATCCCAGGGATGGCGGGGCCTGGTGGGCTGCCATCTATGGGGTCGCACAGAGTCGGACATGACTGAAGCGACTTAGCAGCAACAGTAGCAGCAGCAAGGTATTATTTAGAGACAAGAAAATTGAGTCTTCAAGAGGTTAAATATTTTATAATCCAGAGTAATACATCTAACTGTTGAACTGGGATTATAAGAGTTCCAATTCTAGAACCAACATACTAACTGCTATGTTTTACTACCCTTCTGAGAAATCTTTTTGTATAGATTTCTTTTTATTGTGGTAAAGTATGCACTAACATAAAATTCACATTTTTAAGTTTACAATTCCATCAGTTCAGTCACTCAGTTGTGTCTGAGTCTTTGCAGCCCCATAGACTACAGCACGCCAGGCTTCCCTGTCCATCACCAACTCCCGGAGCTTGCTCAGACTCATGTCCATCAAGTCGGTGATGCCATCCAACCATCTCCTCTTCTGTCTTCCCCTTCTCCTCCTGCCTTCCAATCTTACCCACCATCAGGGTCTTTTCCAGTGAGTCTCTTCTTCCCATCAGGCGTCCAAAGTATTGGAGCTTCAGTTTCCACATCAGTCCTTTCAGGAATATTCAGGACTGATTTCCTTTAGGATTGACTGGTTGGATCTCCTTGCAGTCCAAGGGACTCTCAAGAGTCTTCTCTAACACCACAGTTCAAAGACATCAATTCTGTGGCACTCAGCTTTCTTTTTTATGGTCCACCTCTCCCATTTATACATGACTACTGAAAAAACCACAGCTTTGTTTAAGACAGACCTTTGTCAGCAAAATGATGTCTCTTCTTTTTAATATGCTGTCTAGGTTTGTCTGTCATAGCTTTTCTTCCAAGGAGCAAGCATCTTTTAATTTCATGGCTGTAGTCACCATCTGCAGTGAATTTTGAGCCCAAGAAAATAAAATCTGTCACTGTTTCCGTTATTTCCCCATCTATTTGCCATGAAGTGATGGGACCAGATGCCATGATCTTTGTTTTCTGAATGTTGAGCTTTAAGCCAACTTTTTCACTCTCCTCTTTCACTTTCATCAAGAGATTCTTTAGTTCCTCTTCATTTTCTGCCATAAGGGTGGTGTCATCTGCATATCTGAGGTTATTGATATTTCTCCCAGAAATCTCGATTCCAGCTTGTGCTTCATCTAGCCAGCATTTCGCATGATGGAACAACGGACTGGTTCTGAATTAGGAAAGGAGTACATCAAGGCTGTATATTGTCACACTGCTTAATTTAACTTATATGCAGAGTACATCATGCGACATGCAAGATGTCCAAAAGTTAATATTTTAAAATGTATGTTCATAATAGGTCATAGAAAACCTTAATGTTGTGTGTATACTGATATTATCTGTATACCATCATAAATAAAAAACCATAACTAATTCAAGAAGTCACTGATAATATAAGTTTCTTAGCTGATAAGAGCACTGTTTGGGCTTCATAATAGTTTTGCTAAATCCTATTTGGTCAAACTACATACACAGCTGATGTCATTAGTTCACTGTTGTAAACCATCTAATGTGAAAAGATTTACCAGATTGGTTCTTTACTCAGAGGATGGGGCAACTCTGATTAAACTCCATCTATATCTCTTTAGTGGTGCATGTGGGGTAAGTAGCTTTAGTTGTGGCTGACCCTGTGACCCCATGGACTGTAGACCACCAGGCTCCTCTGTCCATGGGATTCCCCAGGCAAGAATACTGGAGTGGGTTGCCATGCCATCCTCCAAGGGTACTTGTTTATTCTGTGAACATGGATTTCATGGTTAGAAACATCTAAAGTCACTCAGTTTCCACTCTGCAAACTAAAATAGATGGTGAAATTGATATTCTGCTCTTCATTGATCTGTCAGATATTTATTGGACATTTTTTAACCATGAATATTAAAAATAATTTTTTATAAATGAAGCTAATATTCATAGTAGCAATTCATATTAGCTTTAAATTCCAGAAAAAATGTTCCAAAAATATTTGGGCAGAGAAATCATCATTACAAAGGGGCTGTTCTATTTGTATTTCCATTACGAATTTTTGGTGTGCCTTCTGTGTGAACTATCATAGGCATTGGAGATATGATGGACTAAGACACAATACATATAAAACATACAACACATGGTGTACAGATGGCCCTTTGAACAACACAGGTGTGAACTTCACAGGTCCTCTTATACATAGTTTGGCACTAGTGACACATCTGTGGTTGGTTGTATCTGAGTGCAGAACTGCCTTATGGAAGGCCAGCTGTAAAGTTATACACGGGTTTTTGACTGCATGGAGGGTCAGCACCCCTAACCCCACATTGTTCAAGGGTCAAATGTGTGTACATATAACGTATATCCCTGCTCTCTGAGTTTAAGGTGTAATTAGACCTGGGTCAGGAAGATCCCCTGGAGAAGGGAATCCACTCCAGTATTCTTGACTGAAGAATACCATAGACAGAGGACCCTGGCAGGCTACAGTTCATGAGGTTGCAAAGAGTCAGACATGACTGAGTGACTAACACTTCTAACTTTCACTTTTTTTCAGCACACATGAAATGTATATAATAGCTTTAGAAAACTTAAAGCATACTTAAATTTTAAGAGTTCTCCGTGCAGCCTCAGAACAGATGTATATAAATAACTTAGCATGTAATTTGGGCTGTAAGGAGACTAGAGGGATGAACAAAAGGCTATGAAAAGGGGGAAGAAATTTAAGAAAATAATACAAAGCCATGTTTAAATTGATTTCTCACTACGTATGTTGTTGATTCAAATATATATGTATATGATGATTCTTTTATGTTTCTTTATCCTATGCTATTTGTTGTAAGACAAGGTGTCATTTTTTTATTTTAGACCAACAGGTGGGAGTGACAAGTGGACAGCGACAGCCTGTGACTGCCTCTCATTGTACCTCACTGGAGCTGTAGCAACCATTATCATACAGGTGTGTGACAAGGTGAACAGGTAGCGTAGGTATATATTGGTTATTTCATTGGTGTTTTGTACAGGTCTATTTATTTTGTTGAGAAAATAATAGATATTTGGATTTTTTTTTTTTTTTTTTTTGGCTGAATGGCACATGGGATCTTAGTTCCCCAACTAGAGATCAGACCTGGGCCCCTTGGCACTGAAAGTGCAGAGTCCTAACTGCTGGACCATCAGAGAATTTCCTGTTTGGACATTTTTTTGCAACCTTTTTTGGTCTTCAAGTTATAATGCCTGTTTGGGAATTTTTTATATTCTTTACAAGTTGGAAAGTTAGGCTTCTGGTGAAATCATATTAACTGTATGTCTGAAAGGTGTTTGTATGAATATGGATTTGAGAAAGGATACATATATAGGATAAATCTCTTCAGAACACTAAGAAGTATTTCTTGCCTCCTTAACCTTTTTTTAATTTGATACATTATTGCAGTAATGCCATTTGATCCATTTTATTGCATTAACAATTAGAATTTTCCTATAAGTAATTTTATGTTAATTTTTTCTCTGTGTACTTCCCTGTTTTGTAATTCCACAGAAAGCAGAATATGTGTTTTGTAGTTCTTTCTTTGGCTTTTCATAGGAAAAAAAAGGCACACCTGGGAAAATATAGTTTAGTTTTATAACTTACAAAGTATTTAGGAGAATAGAGAGCTTGTAACTGAGGGTGTATTCCTCTCTTCAACCTGGAATGGGAAAAAAAAAAGTTTTCAGTCATCCTTTTTTCTCCTCCTTTTGATAAACTTCACCTTGACTATGAAGTGTTCATGATAGAATTCATAAAACAACTGTCTTTCTCTGTTGACTCTTTTCCATGCTATTTTCTCTCTGATGTGTTCAGAGATCAAAATTACTTGGTTGGAAATTTTTCTTTCTGGCATGGAGAAATGTGGAGGGAATACCTGTTAAAAGTGTAATGTTTATAAGAAGTTGCATTTTTGAGTCTCATATTTATTCTGCTCTTAAATCACTGCAGGAAAACAATACAACATGGCCCTTACCTGTGAAAATTTTCTGCAGAGATGAAAAAGGAGAGCGTGTTGATGTTTCTAAATATTTGATTAAAAAGGGTTTGGCTTTGAGAGAAACAAGGTATAGACTGTTTTTAAAAAATAGTTGGTGATGGACGCTGCTTCTTTGCCTGTGTAAATCTTTATATCTGTGTGTGCTCAACCTAAATTGCCTCTTGTTTGTTCTTGAAAATGATTTATATATAACCTAACCCTGAGGAGTCAGCTTACAAATAAATTCACTCAAGATTGCTGAATGTTTAAATCCCTACTGACATTTTTGCTTTTATACTTTCCCCTTTGCTCTGGCGTTTACACTTTAAACCAAAGGAAAAGAGAATTACACAGTGGGTACCAAATCTGTGCTCTTTGGCCTCATTTGCTTAGACAGAAATGTTTAAACTTTATGTTAGAAATTCTGGTAAGTGTATATCAAATATATTTGTGTGAAATAGGTAGAAAATGAGTAGAATTGGGTAGCAAAACAAAAGTAATTGAACAATATTTACACGTAAAGATCCTTTCAGGTACTAAGTTTTGGATTTAAATACCTTGGTCCCAGGGGAGAAGGATCAGGCTATTAACTGTAGTAGCCCTAATTTCCTCTTTTTATCTCTTTCCTTTTAGAGGTAGAAGTAGATCAGAGTTGTAAATACATGTTCTAGGTAGCAACCATCTGCCATTCGTGGCCAGATCTCTTTTTTCATCTTAGATTATTATCTCTTACCCTACTTGGATCAGGACCCCAATCTTAATGAAATGAAAAGAGAATGAGAAATCAGAAATAGTACAGAACCCAAGGTATTTGGCCAATGTAGTAGATGCTGACTGGCAAGCAGCCAGGCTCTGCAGCTAGTCTTGTGTTCACTGACTACAGGCTAACACAGTTCCTTGCTGCAGGAAATGATAAAGTGAAAAGTGCTGGGCAAGTTAATATTACCAACAGTATCTGCCACTAATTTAACGTTCTTTTCTACTTTTCAGCAGTAAAACTACTATCTCAAGGCTGGGGATGTTTGTTGAGAAATTATGTAACTGTTTTATCAGTGCTCATTTCCTTTTAGAAGAAAGTACAGGAAAATGGAAAAAACAAAAATCTATAATTTTTCTAACATAATGTCTATTTCCTTCTAGGATATTTTTATAGGCTTTTTTAATTGGAAGAGAATAACAGGAAGTAAAACAATTATCAGTGAATATAGCATGTTACCACTAATACTTAATATCTGAATAATATGAGAAAACTGTTTTTAAGGGACTTATTATCTTAATATTGTTTTACGAATGTTGTTAACTTGCCACATGTATTGATCTGTCTTTGGGCTAAATTAAAATCAACTTGAAGCTGTTGTATTTCCCAGTAACAACTAATTAATTGTGGTATTTGAGATATACTTAATAGAAGATTTTAAGAGAGAATAGCATGTAAATGTCAGATGGTAATTTAATGCATTTAAGTGAAATTCAATTGCTTTATTCTCAACAAGCTCATTCATAATTTAAAGTAATTCTCATTACAACTTAAACTATGCTCATTTTTATGTAGCAAATTATACTAGGATATCCTAAACTAGAGCAAAATGTTTTCTTTACATTTCAAGTATATTTGAATGATTCTTTTTATATTGTTTTCCCAGAATATTTTTATTTGCTCATGGTTGGATATATTATTATTTTTTGCATGTTACAGAATTAATAAATTAGATAACAGCCATTCATTATCCCAGAAGTCTCTGGAAATCCCCCAGGAACAAGGAGAATCAGTGGTTACTAAATGTATTAAGATTAACTCTGACCCTGACAAGAAAGCTGCTGTTGGTATCAGTGAACCCAAGGTGACTGAATTTAGGGAGAAAATTCTAGAGCCAAGAACCACTGGATGCTATAAACCACCAGCTATTCCTAACCAGAAAGTATTTGAGGCAGTAGTCAGCTGCATTGGTGATGATGGAACTGTATTTGTGGTACCTAAATTATTAGGTAAGAACTTTCACTTTATATAGGATTCTTCTGTAAAAGTAGTTGCTTTTACCAGTAGGGAATTCTCTAGTAAGATCCACATGGATTGAAATACCTTGGGCAGATATTTAACCTTTCTGAACCTTATTTTCATTCACTGAGTTATTGTGAGGATTAAATGCAGTAATGCACAAAAAGTGCTTTACACAATGCCCAGCACATGAAAATCATTTAATGAGACATTGGGTATGGATAAACGTTGGGCCTAAGATGAGCATGGAGGTGGTTCCCTTAAACAAGATTGTAGGCTAAGAAAAAAGAATACAAAAGTTCAAATTCATTTAGGATGAGAAAAGAAATCACAGTCAATGACTAGAGATTCAGGGCCATTTGAGATTCAGGTGGTCCCTGAAACCTCTTTAGACTTATGTGCTCACACTTCTTTCTACAACCTGATTGTGTCCAGAACACTCAGTAACTCACAGCAACTTTAGCTTTCACAGGACTTAAACTCTGTTAGCTTCATAGTAAGTCCACCTATGGAGAGAGGTATGGGGGCTATGAATTTGTTGAAATTTTTTGTCTCATTTGTTAAAGTCCTGAATATTGTTTTTTAATTTGAGAACCAGACTAAATCTGTGTAATTGGCAATTCTAAAAGTGAGTAGTGTTTCAGACCTCTAGCAATAGTACTTAACCCAGAAACTTTCTTGATGTGTACAAATAATCATAGGTAGAACTGGTTGCCAGATGCCTTCCATCCAATCCCCTGATACTGATAGTGTGGGTTAGCACTATTACACCTAGTTTATAGAAGAACAGACTGAGAGTTGGTTTTTTTTTTTTTTTTTAGCCACCCTGGATTGTATGGGGGATCTTAATTCCCCAGCCAAGGATTGAACCCATGCCCCCTACATTGGAAGGGCAGAGTCTTAACTGCTGGACCACCAGGGAAGCCCCTCCCCCAGACTGAGGCTTATGTTTAAGAACTCACAGCTAAAGTGGTTGAACCGTTACAGGAACTGACACCAGAGCTTATCCTTTCTGGTATAAGTTATGGGGATATATATTTATTGTGGAAATAATGAGCCAGTTAATTGGAAGTAGCAGTAATAGAATTTTAATTTTATATCTGCAGTATTACGCTGTATCTAGGCATCAAATAACATATAACTTGTGTTCTGTTTCACTTAGGTGTGCTGTCAAAATGATGTTAACTTAAAGCACTAGTTGTTTTATATTAGAGCTATCTGGTATATGTTTAAGAGTTTTATGGATTTTTGCACTTCCAAAATAATGCTTGCACTTATAACCAGAGATCAGAATAATAATTTACATGTTGTTAGTCAGTAGTATGGAGAAGGCAATGGCACCCCACTCCAGTACTCTTGCCTGGAAAACTCCGAGGATGGAGGAGCCTGGTATGCTGCAGTCCATGGGGTCGCTAGGAGTCAGATGCGACCGAGCGACTTCACTTTCACTTTTCACTTTCATGCATTGGAGAAGGAAATGGCAACCCACTCCAATGTTCTTGCCTGGAGAATCCTGGGGATGGGGGAGCCTGGTGGGCTGCCATCTTTGGGGTTCTCACAGAGTTGGACACGACTGAAGTGACTTAGCAGCAGCAGTAGCAGTCAGTAGTATGTTTTGAAACATAGAGAAGTTACTGACTGAGTTAGATTTGTATTAAAGTTCTATTATGTAGGGACTGATTTTAATTCCTTTTATCTAAGTGGTAAAGTGGGACTTCCCTGGTGGCTCAGATGGTAAAGAATCTGCCTGCAATGTGGAAGACCCAGGTTTGATCCCTGGGTCCGAGAGATCCCCTGGAGAAGGAACTTGGCAACCCACTCCAGTATTCTGGCCAGGAGAATCCCATGGATGGAGGAGCCTGGCAGGCTATAGTCCATGGGATCATAATGAGTCGGACACAACTGAGGGACTAATATACACATATGTGGTAAAGTAACTGAATTTTGATGATGACTTCATTTGAGAATGGTAGGGAATTTTTCCTAAATGCTTTCTATTTTTAATAATTTCTTCAGAATTTGAACTAATAAAAATGATGGATGAAATTCAGAGTAATTTAAAGTGCCTTGGTCTTTTGGAACCTTATTTCTGGAAGAAGGGAGAAGCTTGTGCAGTAAGGGGATCAGATACGATGTGGTATCGAGGCAAGGTAATGGAAGTCATCGGCAGCACTATCAGGGTGAGTCTGAAATTCTTTTGTGACTATTTGAAGGCTAAATGCTATAATATTAAATGGTCTTTTAAGTGGAAAGACATGAAATTGTGATTAAAACATCTTTTATTGAGTTCATTCGTGTAGGCGAATCAGTTAAATACATTATATATTTACTTGTAATGAGGATTTCTTTTTTTTATTTTCAAGTATATTTATTAACCTGAATAATAAAAAAAATTTCCTGATAAGAATTTTGCCACTAATATTTTAATGGTCATTAAAATTTAATTATTTATAATTGTCAGCCTTATTTGTGTACATGGTATTAAGTCAAACAACTTGTTTTCCAGTATTTTGTATATCTCCTTAGCAAATTTGTTTATGGGACTCCTAATTTACCCTTTAATATTAAGGGTTAATTTACCTTTCCAAACTACTAAGAATAGTACTTGAGTTTCATCCAGAATCTTCAGAAAGAGCTGCATACAGGTGACCCTTAAACACACTGAGGATGGGGGCTCCAACATTTTGTGTAGTCAATTTGAGTATAATTTATTCCATTCTCCCATATCCACAATTCTGTGTCACAGATTTAACCAGCTGTTGATCGTGTATTGATAGCACTGTAGTAGGTTTTTATTGGAAAAAATCCATGTGTAAATGGACCTTCATAGTTGTCTTATTCCAAACCTGTGTTGTCCAAGAGTCAGTTGTACTTTGAAAAAAAAGTGTATGTAAAAATCTAGATGAAAATGCCTCTACTTACGTTGTACTTACCAAGTATAGCAATGAAATCAAGAGACATTTGGCCTGTAAAGATTTTGGTTTTAGGAGGGGTGGAAAAATTAAGAAGAAAAGTCTTTTGTTAATACTTGTACAGGAGATTATTATCTATTTGATGATGATACCTGATAGTACATAGCACTTTAGGTTTCTAAGCTTTTTTTCACATGTCTGTGTTGGTTTATATTTTATTGTTTACTTCTAACTATCATAGATGTAGATTATTATTCCCATTTTACCAGTAACATAATTTATTTTTATGTTCAGTGATGTTCCCGAAGTCAACCTGTCAGTGAGTGGTGGTGCTGGAATTCATATCTAAGTCTCTGATTCCTAAATTTCTGATCTAAGTCTTGTGCTTTATATGCTGGAATACAAACTTTACATGTTTTTAATAGAATTTAAATGGTTTCAAATTTTGGGTTAGTATTTAGGTGTTGATGCATGGATACTTACAGATGCATGTGTTTATAAGCAGATAAGTCCATTTTTCACATACATTTGAATTGTTCAGATAACCCTTTTCTTTAATATAAAAGTAACTTGAAATTCAGTTTTAATTGTTATCATTGTTACATTGATAACAAAAATTCATTGTTATCATGAATTTTACATATATGGAATCCAAATAAACAAGATAGTGGTGAACTGTATTTTTCTCATACTTTCTAATATCTTTTTAAAATTTATTTTAAAATATTTTGATACTGTAATCTTTTAAGGTTATTCTCTGATCCACATTAAAAAATAAACATTACAACATACCCATGCACTTAGCCTAATTACCTATAATGTACTCAGATATTTTTTTACTCAATTCTGTTTCAGTTTTTATATTTTTTTTATTTAGAGAATACTTTATTACCTTCTGTAATCAAACCCATGTAGATAAGACCTTATATATTTAATATAGTGCATTACCCATGTACAAATGGAAAAAATTATATTTAATGTTTCTAGACCAATATGGCTATTAATTTCTGTACAATGCCAACCCAACACAGTACAACTGGGATACTTTTTCCAAAGTTGACAGCACAGCCAAAGTCTCCAAAAATTCAAATTATATTTATTTATTTATATAAAAAGACCAATAGCAGTATGTTATGCATCAATAACAGCAACAGCTTTTCAAAGTTCTGCAATCATCTGAACAAAATTATAGAGACATCTAGCACACTCCATTAAAAAAAAAAGGTAAAAAAACAAAACCTCAGAAAACAACAAAGTTCTGTTACTGTTGTGGTACCTGGCACCATTTTTTAAAATTATGTTTCTCAGTCATCATCTGGAAAGAAAACATTCGAGAATAACATCATTAAAAACAGATCTGATAAAGCATAGTCACTACTACATATCATAAAGCAGCTACAAGATATTTTACATTCCCAGAGGTTTGATACAGTACTGTCCTACATCTGTGATACTAGAGGATATAATTTAAAAGGCATTATTTGAGACTTGATTCTGCTTTTCTAGCAGAGGGCCCAAATGATGGTTATGACACAGCTCTCGTACAGAAATACACCTTCTTAGATAGGATTTCCTTTCTTTAGTGGCATAGTTCTAGGTACTCACTGCTCTTCATGAACATCAGCTAAAAATTGATTAAAAAGATAAAACACAACCATTGGATTCATACAAAGATGACTGAGGAGAGGCAAGCAGGACTCAACTCAAGTAGTAACCAGCTCCATCATATCTGAATGGTTAAGAGTGTCATGGAAGAAAGGAGATGGCAAGTACCACTTCAAAGCTTTGGGCCACAACCAAAACACAGCATCATTTCAAACAGAAGCAGTAGACAGACACTGCCCATTTGGATATGTTCAAGGATGTTGCTGTCACTGTTTCATCATCTGCTCACTCATCCAGGAAGAAGGGGAGATCAGTTACTATTTCAGTTTTTTTTTAATGCTAATTACCTTGGGCTTTCTTGAGCCCAATTAAACAGTGATACATTAATTTCAGTATGTTGGGGTAACAGAAATAACTTATTGACATCCCTTATTCTTGAAACAATTTAGAAATTGAAGTGTGAAAATGAAAGCATTTAAAAAATGGGTTGTTGAGGACTTCTCATTTCTGGTTCCACATTTAAGGAGTTTTGAAGTTGCCACACCATCCTATCAACAACTAAAAAGCTGAACAAACTGAAAAACCTCTTTGAGCGATCAGAGATGGAGTACACTTTGAAATATGCCAGAGCATTCTGTTCTCCTTAATAAGGCCTGCACTCAGGAGAAAGTAGTTCATCAGGGGCTATTATCAGAGGCAAGTGGACATGGGGGAAAGGAAATTACCCAATTCTAGTTAACTCTAGACTTCCACACAGGAAGACCCAACTCCAGCCCACTATGTCCATCATCTCCTACTTAAGGAGGGGAGAACAGAAGACTGAGAAACACTTGTAAAGTTCATAGTTTGACATCATATGCTCAGTGAAAGACTTAAGACCTAATCGTAAGACTATAGAACAGTTCCCCTTCTCCCGCACCTTCCTGCCATGTTACTGAAGGCCTTTTACACAGAACATGTCCAGCCATCAGGAAAAAATACTGAACAGCATGTTATTGGCATAAAAACAGATGTATAGATCAGTGGAATAGAATAGACAGCCTAAAAATTAAACCACATATGGACAATTAATTTATGATAAAGCCAAGAATACACATTGGGGATAGGACAGTCTCTTCAATAAATGGTATTGGAAAAACTGAACGGCGACATGCAAAAGAATTAAACTTGACCATTATCTTAAACAATACACAAAAATTAACTCAAAATAGATTATAAAGACTTGAACATAAGACCTGAAGCCAATAAAACTCCTAAAAGAAAACATAGGCAATAAGTTCCTTAAGGTCTTGGTGATAATTTTTTGAAGACATCAAAAGTAAAGGCAACAAAAAAATTAGCAAGGTGGGCATCAGACTAAAAACTTTCTGAACAGCAAAGGAAACCATCAACAAAATGAAAAGGCAACCTACTGTATAGAATAAAATATTTTTTATGTTTTTTTTGTAATAATAAATCTGTTTTATTGTATTTTTTAACTTTACAATATTGTATTGGTTAACCCTCCTCCCTCCTCCCTCCCTGCACCATCCCTCTGGGTCGTCCCAGTGCACCAGCCCCAAGCATCCAGTATCATGCATCGAACTTGGACTGGCGACTTGTTTCATATATGATATTATACATGTTTCAGTGCCATTCTCCCAAATCATCCCACCCTCTCCCTAAAGGGTTGATATCCAAAATATATAAAGAACTCATAAAACTCAAGTCCAGAAATAAAACCACTTAATGGTCAATCCATGACAAAGGAGGCAAAAATATACAATGGAGAAAAGACAGTCTCTTCAATAAATGGTGCTGGGAGAACCAAACTGTAAAAGAATGAAATTAGAACATTCCCTAACATCATATACAAAAATAAACTCAACGTGGTTTATAGACCTAAGAGTAAGACTGGATACTATAGAACTCCTAGGGGAGAACCTAGGCCAAACACTATGGTGTAAATTGTAGCAATATTTTTTTGGATCTGTCACCTAAAACAAAGGTACTAAAAGCAAAAATAAACAAATGGAACCTAATGAAACTTAAAAACTTTTGCACAGTGAAGGAACCATTGACAAAAGAAAAAGACAATGTACTGAATGGAAGAAAATACTTGCAAATGATCTGACTGATAAGGAATTAATAGCTAATGTATATAAACAACTCATAGGACTTAACATTTAAAAAAATGGAAAATATTACAACATTGTAAATCTATACCCCAATAAAAATGAAAACAACCTGGTTTTAGTGAATTGATAGCAACCACTGTGGAAAACAGTATGGAAGACTCTCTAAAAATTAAGAAAAGATCTACTATGTTGTTGTTTAGTCACTGAGTTGTGTCCAACTCTTTTGTGACCCCATGATCAGTAGCAGTAGCCCACCAGGTTCCTCTGTCCATGGGATTTTTCCAGGTAAGAATATTGAAGTGAGTTGCCATTTCCTTTACTAGTGGATCTTCCCAACCTAGGGATTGAACCTGGGTTTCCTGTACTGCAGGTGAATTCTTGACCACTGAGCCTCCTGAGACACCTCTGGAACTACTATATGATCCAACTCTATCCAAAGAAAACAGGAATATTAATGTGAAAATATAGTATGCTCTCCTGTGTTTATTACAGCATTACTTACGATAGCCAGGATATGGAAGCAACCAAAGTGTCCATTGATGGATGAATGGATGAAGAGATCGATGTGTATATATAGAATGGAATGTTAGTCATAAAAAAGAAGAAAATTTTGTGATTTGTGGCAAAATGGATGGACCTTAAAGGCATTATGCTAAGTGAAATAAGACAGGGAAAGACAAATACTTAAGAATCTCACTTTTATGTGGAATCTAAAAGATGACAAAAATTGAGCTCATGGATATGGAGAATAGATTGGTGGTTGTCAGTGACAGGATGGGCAAAATGAGTGAAGGGGGTTAAAAAGTACAAACTTCTAACTATAAAGTAATTCATGGAGGTGTATAGCATGGTGACTATAACTAATAATCATGTACATGTGAGAATTGCTAAAAGAGTAGATCTTAAAAGTTCTTAACACAAGAATAAAAATGTTTTGTAACTGTGTGTGGTGATGGATGTTAACTAGACTTACTGCTATTATCATTTTCAACATATGCAAATGTCAAATCATTACATTGTATACCTGAAACTAATGTTATAGGTCATGTCTAAATTTTAAAATATTAGGCATACTAAAAGGCAGAATAACACAATTTGGAGAGACAAGGAAAGTATCAGAACCAGGGATGTTAGTTATCAGAACAGGAACTTAAAAAAAACAGGCATGTTTAAGATGCTAAGGAGTAAGTAGACAACATACAAGAACAGATAGGTAGTGTAAATAGAGAGCTAGAAATACTACCTCTAAAAAGTAGAACAAAAACTGAAAAAAAAAAAAAACCACCAAATACCTAAGAACTGTGGGACAATTGCAAGCATGTAACATGCAGATTAATGGAAATACCAGAAAGTGAAGAGAGAAAATAATACTTGAAAACTTATGACTGAAAATTTCCCCAAATGTATGTCTAGACACCAAACCACAGATCCTGGAGTTCAGATAACGCCAAGCAGAATAAATGCACAACAAAAGGTCTGTCACTTCAAATGACAGAAAGTCAAAATTAGAGAAAAACCCTGAAGGAAATCAGAGGAAAAAATAACTTCACCTATAGAAAAACAAAAGTAAAAATTATGTCCAGCTTCTCCTCAGAAACTATGACATGACAGTGGATTGAAACATTAAAAAATTTTAAACATTTAAAATCTTGAGAGGGAGGGAAAAAAATCAGCTTAGAATTATGTACCCTGCAATATTTTGATACTCAATTGTGAATGTGTCTGGTGGTGAAAGTCTGATGCTGTAGAGAACAATATTGCACAGGAACCTGGAATGTTAAGTCCATGTTCAGTTCAGTTCAGTTCAGTGAGTCAAGGTTAATTGGATGTGGTCAAGCAGGAAATGGCAAGAGTGAAGACCAACATCTTAGGAATCTGTGAACTAAAATGGATGAGAATGAGCAAATTTAATTCAGATGACCATTATATCCACAACTGTGGGCAAGAATCCCTTAGAAGAAATGGAATAGCCCTCATAGTCAACAAAAGAATCTGAAATGCAGTACTTGGGTGCAGTCTCGAAAGTGACAGAATGATCTCGATTTTATTTCTAAGGCAAACCATTTGAAATCACAGTAATCCAAGTCTACACCCCAACCACTGATGCCAAAGAAGCTAAAGTTGAACTTGTATGAAGAGCTACAAGACCTTCTAGAACTAACACCAAAAAAAGATGTCCTTTCCATTATAGGGGATTGGAATGCAAAAGTAGGAAGTAAAGAGATACCTGAAGTAATACGCAAGTTTGGCTTTGGAGAACAATAAAGCAGGGCAAAGGCCAAGAGTTTTGTCAAAACTCTTAGCGTGTTTTGTCAGTACAGGCTGGTCATAGCAAACACCCTTTTCCAACGATACAGGAGCACATGCACATCACCAGATGGTCAATACTGAAATCAGATTGATTTTATTCTTTGCAGCCAAAGATGGAGAAGCTCTATACAGTCAGCAAAAACAGGACCTGGAGTTGACTGTGGCTCAGATCATGAACTCCTTATTGCAAAATTCAGGTTTAAATTCAAGAAAGGAGGGATAACCACTAGGCCATTCAGGTATGACCTAAATCAAATCCCTTATGATTACACAGTGAAGGTGAATAGATTTAAGGGATTAGATATGGTAGACAGAGTGCCTGAAGAACTATGAATGGAGGTTTCTAACATTGTATAGGAGACAGTGAACAAAACCATCCCAAAGAGAAAAAAAATGCAAGAGGTCTTACAAATAGCTAAGAGAAGTGAAAGGCAAAGGATAAAGGGAAAGATATACCCAACTGAATGCAGAGTTCCAAAGATCAGCCAGGAGAGAGAGAGAAAGACTTCTTAAGTGAACAGTGCAAAGAAATAGAGGAAAACAATAAAATGAGAAAGACTAGAAATCGCTTCAAGAAAATTAAAGATACCATGCAAGGATGGACACGGTAAAGAAGACCTAACAGAAGCATAAGAGATTAAGAAGAGGTGGCAGGAATACACAGAAGAACTGTATAAAAATGGTATTAATGACCTGGATAACTGTCATTATCAGTGTGTGACATTATCAGTGTGACGGTGTGGTTGCTCACCTAGAGCCAGACATCCTGAAGTGTGAAGCCAAGTGGGCCTTAGGAAGTATTACTACAAGCAAAACTAACAGAAGTGATGGAATTCCAGCTGAGCTATTTCAAATCCTAAAAGATGCTGCTGTTAAAGTGTTGCACTCAATATGTCAGCAAATTTGGAAAACTCATCAGTGGCCACAGGACTGGTAAAGGTCAGTTTTCATTCCATTCCCAAAGAAGGGCAGTGCCAAAGAATGGTCAGACTACTGTACTGCTATGCTTATTTCACATGCTAGCAAGGTTATGCTGAAAATCCTTCAAACTAGGCTTCAGTAGTATGTGAACCAAGAACTTTCAGATGTGCAAGCTAGGTTTAGAAAAGGCAGAGAAACCAGAGATCAAATTGCCAACATTCATTGGATCATGGATAAAGTAAGGGAATTCCAGAAAAACATCTGCTTCATTGACTATACTAAAGCCTTTGACTGTATGAAAGTCACTCAGTCGTGTCCAGCTCTTTGTGACTCCATGGACTATAGAGTCCATGGAATTCTCCAGGCCAGAACACTGGAGTGGGTAGCCATTCTCTTCTCCAGGGGATCTTCCCAACCCAGGGATGGAACTCAGGTCTCCTGCAATGCAGGCAGGTTCTTTACAAGCTGGGCCACAGGGAAGCCAATTTGACTGTGTGGATCGCGACAAACTGGAAAACTCATAAAGAGGTGGGAATACCAGACCACCTTACCTGTCTCCTGAGAAACTATGCGGGTCAAGAAGCAACTCTTAGAACCAGACATGGAACAACAGACTGGTTCAAAATTGGGAAAGGAGTACAACAAGGCTGTATTTTGTCACCTTTCTAACTTTACTTACGTGTAGAGTACATCATGCAAAATGCCAGACTGGATGAATCACAAGCTGGAATCAAGATTGCCAGAAGAAATATCTATAGCCTCAGATATACAGATGATACCATTGCTAAAGAACCTCTTGATTGAGGGTAAAAGAGGAGGGTGAAAAAGCTGGCCTAAAACTCAGCATTCAAAAAACTAAGATTACGGCATCTGGTGCCATCACTTCATAGCACATAGATGAGGAAAAAGTGGAAACAGTAACAGATTTCATTTTCTTGGGCTCCAAAATCACTGGGAATGGTGAGTGCAGCCATGAAATTGAAAGACGCTTGCTTCTTGGAAGAAAAGCTATAACAAACCTAGACAGCCTATTAAAAAGAGACATCACTTAGTTGGTAATATAGTCAAAGCTGTGGTTTTTACAGTACTCATGTACAGATGTGAGAGTTGGACCATAAAGAATGCTGAGTACCGAAGAATTGATGCTTTCAAACTATGGTGCTGGCGAAGACTCTTGAGAATCCCTTGGACAGCAAGGAGATCAAACCAGTCAGTCTTAAAGGAAATCAGTCCTGAATATTCATTGGAAAAGACTGATGCTGAAGCTGAAGCTCCAGTACTTTGGCCACTGATGCAACGAGCTGACTCATTGGAAAAGACTGATGCTGGGAACGACTGAGGGCAAGAGATAAGGTGGCAACAAAGGATGAGATGGTTGGAGGGTATCACTGACTCTGTGGACATGAGTTTGAGCAAACTCAGGGAGATAGTGAAGGACAGGGAATCCTGGCATGCCAAAGTTCATGGGATCGCAAACAGTTGGACTCGGCTTAGCAGCTGAACAACAAGGACTGAATAGGTGGAGCATAGAGGATTTTTAGAGCAATGAAACACCCTGTGTTTTCACAGTGTCAGTCCCATAAGGTGTATACCACTAAATGAACCCTGATGTAACCTCGGTGGACCTTGATTATGATGTATCCATATAGGTTCATGATTATAACAAACTACCATTGTTGCACAGGGTGTTAGAGTGTGAGAGGTGGGATGGGAGGTGAGGGGCTCTGTGGGAAATCTCTGTACCTTTTCTCTAAATTTTGCTGTAAACCCAAAATTCTTTTAAAAATGAAGTCTTTAGAAAGTTACTTTACAAAAAAGTTTGAGGATCACTGGATGATTTAAAAACAAGTTTCTTTCTCATAGAACTTCTCAGAACCTTTGTTATGCATGTGATTCTCCAAGAAGGGAACAATACATGCAGTTTCTCAAACTGAAGCTGTCTGAGGAAAACTGAGAATTTGAGAAATACTCTTTCATTAAGTGGAAATCAGAACTTCTAAAATACTTGGAAAAACAAAAGATTTAAACATCCTCCAAAAAATTGGTTATTCTCAAGAAAAAATGCTCATGTGTAAGAAAACCTTTTGACAGGTTTGATAACACTCTGGGATGAGGAAATGATGATGTTACTTTTTTGTCTGGAGATTTTAAAAAATGTAGATTTATCTCTCTTTCTGGAATGTTTTCTTTTTAATAAATAACAGAAGGAGTTCCTTCTGTCCCCTGATTTTTAGTAGTAAATTTTAATTACAAGTTTTATTTTTTTCTATGTTAGGTACAATATTTAGATCATGGATTCACTGAGAAGATTCCACAGTGTCATCTTTATCCTATTTTACTGTATCCTGATACACCGCAATTTTGTATTCCTTGTCAGCTCTATAACACCATACCTGTGAGTAAACAGTGATTTGTAGGGTGGTTAATTTTAAGTACTGCCTTTTTATTAATAATAATTTTTAGAAATTGGAATGTTAAATGAAATCCCTTTCAGTAAATAATAAAATATTTAGAAATAAGCTTACTAAGACAACTAAAGGGTGTTTATGAAGAAAACTACAGGATTATACTAAAGGGTATAAAAACATTGAATAAATTTAAGAGATACAATTTCTTCATAGATGAGAATCTTATTTGAGATTATTGGTTTTTAGTTATTGTTTCAAGAAATTGGAAGCTAGAGCAGAGAAAGGAATAGCATATTATCTCTTGCTCCATAACAAATTAAGCTTAAAATTTAGTGATCTGAATCAACAATAAGCTTTTTAAAAAATTCATACAGTTTCTGTGGTTCAGGCATTGGGAGCAGCTTAGCTGAGTGGTTTTAGCTTAGCATCACTGGTGACACAGCAGCAAAGATGTGCACCAAAAATGCAGATCCAGAGAACTGACAGATAAGGATCTGCTTCCAGATGTTCACTCACAGGGCACTGGAACTAAGCTGGGACTTCTCATGGGCTTTTGGCAGAAAGCCCCTGTTCGGCCTATGTGAACCTCAACATAAAAGGTAACAGTCACTTCCCTGCTGGCTCAGAAGTAAAGAATCTGCCTGCAATGTGAGAGACCTGGATTCCATCCCTGGAGGGGAATGGTTACCCGCTCCAGTATTCTTGCCTGGAGAATTCCATGGACTGAGGAGCCTGGTGGGCTGCAGTCTGTGGGATCGCAAAGAGTTGGACACAACTGAGCAACTAACACTTTCACTCTCATTGTAGTCATTATACAAACATTGCATTGACATGTTGGTCTTTTTTTTTAAGTTTTATGATTTTTTTTTTTAGGGCTTCCCTGTAGTTCAAACAGTAAAGCATCTTCCTGCAACGCAGGAGACCCAGTTTCAATCCCTGTGTTGGGCAGATCCCCTGGAGAAGGAAATGGCAATCCACTCCAGTATTCTTGCCTGGAGAATCCCATGGACAGAGGAGCCTGGTGGACTACAGTCCGTGGGATCACAAAGAGCTGGACATGACTGAGCAACCAGCACCATCACTAAACATGCTGTTTTGGGGGATGTAGGTTTATATTTTTAAATCATAAAATGCTTTAAGAGAATAATATTTGAGGAGCCTGATACCAATTGTTAGTTTCTTTTTTAATTATTTTAATTGGAGGCTAATTACTTTACAATATTGTAGTGGTTTTTGCCAAACATCGACATGAATCAGCCATGGGTGCCCGTGTTCCCCATCCAGAAACCCCCTCCCACCTCCCTCCCCATCCCATCCCCCAGGGTCATCCCAGTGTACCAGCCCTGAGCACCCTGTCTCATGCATCGAACCTGGACCAGTGATCCAC
This sequence comes from Bos javanicus, assembly GCF_032452875.1. Taxonomy (NCBI): domain Eukaryota; kingdom Metazoa; phylum Chordata; class Mammalia; order Artiodactyla; family Bovidae; genus Bos; species Bos javanicus. Next base: position 36,554,815 of record NC_083879.1, on the reverse strand, counting down.
TTCACATATGATAGTATACACATTTCAACACTACCTTTCAAATCATGCCACCCTTGCCTTCTTCCCACAGAGTCCAAAAGACTGTGCTTTATCTGTGTCTCTTCTGCTGTCTTGCATATAGGGTCATCGTTACCATCTTTGTAAATTCATATATATGCGTCAGTATACTGTATTGGTGTTTTTCTTTCTGACTTACTTCACTCTGTGTAATAGGCTCCAGTTTCATCCACCTCATTAGAACTGATTCAAATGCATTCTTTTTAATGGCTGAGTAATATTCCATTGTATGTATGTACCACACCTTTCTTATCCATTTGTCTGCCAGTGGACATCTAGGTTGCTTCCAAATTATTAGTTTCTTAAGATTTTTTTTTTATTATACACCCATGATTCTCTCTACAAACTGCCTGTATATTTTGTCCTCCTCTAGTGTTATCTGTTTATGGCTACTTTTATGTAGCTTCATCTACTTTCTGCTCTTATCTTGTGAAAGAACCTGAGTTTATTAATCTCAAATAGGTTGGGAATGTCTGGCAACCAGATGCAGTAGAACTCCTTCAGGAGCTGCTTTCAAAGAGAGAGGTGGAAATTCACATTATGGTAATTTGTATTTAAAGTATATATCATTGATTTAGTTTATCTGTCATAAAGCGTTACAGGTAACATAATTTGTGAGATTTTTTTAATGAATAACTATGTTCCTGTGGGATTGTAAACTACTCATTAATATAAAAGAAGTTACCACTTTGGTTCTTAGGCTCGTTTTAAATAAAACTAATTTTGAGAAAGTTCCTGAGAACTTCCCAGAAGCAAGAAAGTCAGTAATTTGGAAGATCCCTTATTAACAACTTTGACATGGGAGGAAATGGAGCTGTTTATAATAACACACATGATAGTTTTCAGGATGGTGCTGTGTGTGTAGCACTATGTTAGGTGCAGGTAATTCTCATCGTCAAAGGCCTTGTCTACTTAGTGAAACAGTGAGACACAGGACAAAAACCTGAAGACTACACCACAAAGAACTTGCTGGGAACTGGTGACTGGTAAAAACAGTGAAGTGTAATAGGAATGTAGGAATGGGAAAGTCAGTGAAGTTCTCCTGACCAGGGAAATGCAGTGTTCAGGTAGGCAAAGGGACAGAAATGGACATGTCTTGAGGAGATGTGTTTGCTACAACAGTGGAAGTTTTGTGAGGAACAGTGGTGGGAATAGCGTGTACGAGAAGCAGACATCAGTCAGGAGGCCCGTTGGAGGTTCCTGAGCAGTGAGGTAAAGAGAAGATTAACGGGGATCTTGTTTGAGGATTCCAGTAGGAAGATATAAAACCGTAAGGAAGTATTTCTCTACGAAAGGTGTGATGATAGGCTGACAAAGATCTTAAAAGAGCAACGGACGCAAATAAGATGGTGGAGAAGCCTGTACGGTTGTTCACAGCCTCTGTGGGCTGTCATGGAGGTGTCTCAGAGATGGCACTGTTGAGTTTATGCAGGTGGCTTACTTTGCTTCTTGGCTTAGCCTTGGAGAACAGCATGGAGTGTACCAAAGGCCCTCAATTTCTCAGAAACCATGCTGGTGCTGCCCACATCCCTGCCACTGTAGCTGACCTCCCCCAGAAGTGCCACTCTGCCTGACAACTGATGGCACTGACCGGGTGCTTCTTACCTGCTGGACACTGTCTTTGGGCTTGCAGGTGCAGCAAGAGTCAGAGTCCAGTCTTCGTTGAGCTTCCATTTTAGTGATGGGAAACAAAATATATACACACACACAAACACACACATATAGGGAGGGGTGGGCAGGGGAGGGATGACATTTTAATACAGTGGTCAGGAAAGACATCCCTAAAAAGATAAAACTTGATTAAAACTTTTAAATGGTGAGAAGAGACGCCGTGCGGATAGCAGAACGGTGCAGAGAGCTCTAGGCCAAAGATGCGTGGAGCCTTCAGGGAGCGGGAGCAGACTGGAAAGGAGCTGGAGTAGAGAGCTCAGAGAGCTGCAGTGGATGTGATCTGACCTCATGTTGTGCTGTTTTCATTGTGAATGGTGGAAACTGGACAGGAGAGAGAGGTATAAGCAGGCGATCTGCTGGGAGGCAGTACACTAACTCAGCAGAGACCTGAGTTTGGACCAAGCTGGTATCAAGTGAGGGATGGTCAGCTCATCCTCAGATGCATGTTAGGTACCTGATATCTGTAAATGGACCCATGAGTTTTGAAACCATTATAGGACTCCTGGACTTGTTAATTTCTTCTGATTCCTGCTGTTTGGGGATTTTTAACTAAATTTCATTGCTTTACCCCTGAGCATACTTTTTCATTCTTCTTCTACTTACTATAAATTATTAGTATCATCTAGAGACGAAGTATAGGAAAATGCGATGGCACCCCACTCCGGTACTCTTGCCTGGAAAATCCCATGGACGGAGGAGCCTGGTGGGCTGCAGTCCATGGGGTCGTGAAGAGTCAGACATGACTGAGCGACTTCACTTTCACTTTTCACTTCCATGCGTTGGAGAAGGAAATGGCAACCCACTCCAGTGTTCTTGCCTGGAGAATCCCAGGGACAGCAGAGCCTGGTGGGCTGCCGTCTATGGGGTCACACAGAGTCGGAAATGACTGAAGTGACTTAGCAGCAGCAGCAGAGATGATGTATAAAATTTTCTGATAACTACGTTATAGGCATGTAAATGTATTTTATAACAACCAAAGTAGTAGAATTATTGCTTCATTATCTGCCAAAATACCAGGAAGGAAATTTTACAGAATGAGTCACTAGTCAAACAAGTAATACTGTGATTGTCAGAAGTCCAATTCCATTTTTCCTGAATATAAAGTTTTAATCTTCAGACTGTTTTTATAGTAATGATCTCCTTTATTGAACTTAAATAGGAACTACCAGAAAATCCATGGGAGAAATTATCTATTCATCTCTATTTTGATGGAATGTCACTTTCTTACTTTTTGGCACACCATAAATATTGTACTTTTGAACAATCTGAGGAAATATTTAAGGAAGTAAGTAAAGTATGTTTCTGTAAAAATGTATACTATAAAGGAAAATATGGTGAAAATTTGTCATATTTTGTCTCATGCCTCAAGTCTTCCATATAGTCCTACATGTCTGATTTGTTAAGAGAGCCTAGAGGATTTGTAATTCTTTATTGAGAAAGCTTTATAAATGTCCTAAAAAAAACTTTTCAATTGTACTAAAATTCACTTAATATTTCTGTATCTTCAAACCTAATAAGCAGCTCATGTTCTCTGGCATTGTTTGAATGCAGATGTGAATGATAAAATCATAATGAAATTCGCTGCCAGAAATTGACTCCCAAGATAAAATGTTTTTTCCTCATATTTGATATTATAACATTTCCCTCCTTTTGCCTACTTGTAGGAACTCAGAGCCAGATTTTAAGCTTAGCTTCAGTAAACAGCCCATTCCAGTTGGCTGGTGCCTCTGTGTTTAATATCTTTAAAAAAAATTGGCCTGTTATAGATATGGTTTCATATTGCAGGCTGCCACAAATATTTTATCGAAATAGGGTACACACCATAAATAATAGCATGAACATTTTATATAGCAAGATATTGTTAGACTTACAATTCACTTATTAGGTTTTCAAATATTCATTTTACCTGTAGTACACAACCAGACAGTGGGTGGTCAGTGCAGTGAAGGAAATTACTTTTTTCTCTCAAATGGAAAACTATTACATAACTTTGTACACATAATCCACACAGCCAGCTATTTCTGTTGAGCAGAGAAGTGTATGGTTTGTGTGCGTGTGTGCCCCTGTGTGTTTGTGTAAGTGTTTCATCTGTTCATCATTTAGTCTTTGCCAGATGTATGTACTCTTCACTGTGGCCATTTAAAATGAAAGGTAAGAGCTCCCACTCTTACAAACTAATTACAGTTGTTAACATGCTTCTGGCATAATTTGAGGATTCTTCTTATTGCAATATTAAATTACTCAAAACACTAAATTTTCCCATAGTTAAGTGAAAATGAATGCCAACAAGAACATGCACACAGTTTTTGTGGGATGAAATATGAAAGTGTCTTAAAACAATATTATATAGGTAAAGTTTTCATTGATAATACTATATTATTTCAGAATCCAACAGATTACAATAAAAAGTATGAGGAAGAGAGATGGGAAATAAGATTTGAGGTAAGTTTCAGTCTAAATATTTTGAAAATTTGGATACTTCAATACGAAGAATCTCATTCAAAATCAGGAAGTAAGCATTTTCTTCTGTAACAGCTTTATTGAGATAATTTATATACCATAAAATTTAACTTTTTAAAGTGTACAAGTCAGTGGTTTTTTAACCTATTCACAGAGTTTTGTAATCATTATAGCTATCTAATTCCACAACATTTCATCTCAAAGAGAAGCCCCACACCAGCAGCAATCACTTCCTACCCCCCTCCACCCCCCAGTTTCCTGGAAACTGTCTCTGTGGGTTTGCCTGTCCTGGACGTTTCATAGAAAGTGAATTATATAGTACATAGTCCTTTTTTACTGGCTTCTTTCATTGACCATAATGTTTGCAAGGTTGAATCATGTTGTATGTGTCCTTTTTATTGTTGAATAATATCCCTTTATATGGATATACCACATTTTGTTTATCCATTCATCAGTTGATGGACATTTGGATTGTTTTTACCTTTACAGATAGTAAAGAAAGCTACTATGAACATTTGTGTACAAATTTTTAAGTGAATGTTGGTTTTTACTCCTCTTGAGTATAGACCTAGAAGTGGAATTACTAAGTCATGAGAATTACAGAGTCATATGACTATGTTTACCATTTTAAGAAACTGTGAAACTTATCCAAATGACTACAATAATTTACTTTAGTACTAGTATTGTACAAGGGTTCCATTTTCTCCATATCCTCACCAACACTTGTTATCTTGACTTGTTTCCTAGCCATCTTAGGATAGGTATGAAGATACAAGTCCCTTATCAGACATGATTTGCAGATATTTCTCTCATTCTGTGGGTTGTCTTTTCACTTTCTTGATGATATCTGTTGAAGCGCCAAAGTTTTAAATATTGGTGAATCCAGTTTATCCTGAAGTCCAGTTTAAATAAAAATGGATAAAAGGATAAACAAAATAAAAAAATTTTTATTTTGTCACTTGTGCTTTTTGCTGTGCAGAAAGTGTTTTGATAAGTAAAATTTTATGATTTATAAGTAGAATTTAATTCCTATAAGGACTTCGCTGGTGGTCCAGTGGCTAAGACTCTGCACTCCCAAATGCAAGGGGCGCTGGGTCAATCCCTGGTCAGGAAACCTAGACCCCCACATGCTGCATCTAGACCCAGCCAGCCAAATAAAAAAACTTACAAAAATAATTTCTATAATTATAAAAATAACATATGCTTGTTGTAAAGTGTTTTGTAACAAATCAGTAAAATTTTAACAGTGGATAGTCACTTTTTGCTGAAATCAGCTGAGTGATTCAAGTATGTTTTGTTTTGCCACCAGTTTGGAATTGTTACATAATAAGTGAGTCTACAAATTTGAATGTGATTATTTTACTATTTATACTGAGTACCATATTCAGGATTTTTATAAGTTAATAAAAGTCACCTATATTTTTTATATATATTTGCTTTTAACAACTGCTGACTGCCGTGATCCTCTTTGGAATCATATAACTTTTAATTATTCTTTATCCTTTTATAGAGCTTAAGGGAGAGCACACTTTTCTGATGATTTTTAACTTAAATCTTCTTTTGGCATTTCATATATTATTTTAGTTTTTATTATAAAATACATACTCTAAAAATGAATGCAGTACTACAGAAATGTGAAAAGGAAAGAAGTTGCCCCCATTCTACACCTCACACACCCCAGTCCCACTGAGCAGTGTCAGTTTGTTAACCATTCTTCTAAAATGTTATGTGTATGTGTAAATATTATAATAATATGTAAAGAAACATTCCTGTGGTGGGGGGGCGGGGGCGGTAGTTAACATCTTTTTTTTTTTTAGGCAGGAGACAAAAGCATTCTAAAGATCTTTTGATTGCCTACCACATTTTGGTCCTGCTACAACAAAATTGTTTTGTGATAGTCTCAGCTAGCTTTTTGTTAAGAAAGTAAACTGGCATTGTAATGAACTTTAATAATGTAGTGGCTTTCTGTAATAGTCATTCTGAAATTTGAATTTATTTGTGCTGTTTTAGGATTTGCTTTTGCCTGAAACAGAGACTCCTATTTTACCACCATATTTGTCTTCATCTCTACCTCCCCCTGAGGAACTCTATGCTGTTCAAGTAAAGCACGTTGTCTCACCCAGTGAAGTATGTAATTTCAGTAACACTGTTGGTTATGGTCTTAACTTTAGGATGGATTCTTCACATTTCTATCTTCCTGACTTTATTAACAATTGCTGACCTCTAGTTTACCTACCCTATAGTTTCTTCTTCAAACATCTGTTTATACTTAGTAAGGCAACTGTTTCTTAATCACTTTTGGGTTTTCCCAGTAATGTATAGCTCTTTAAATCAAATATTTAGATTTTTAAGTTTGGATTTACTGCCACCGAAGAAATCTCAGACATCTCATTCCCCTGTCCTCTTCCTACATTGAACTTAATTAAGTACGCTTTACCCTGCTCTGTTTTTTCATACTATTTATCACCTTCTAACACACCACCACTTTCTTACTATGTCTGTTTACATCTCCCTACTAGAATGTAATTCCATGAAGATAGGGATTTTTGTGTTTTGGGCACTGGTATGTCCCTGGAATACCTAGAATGCTGCCTGATGCATAGTAGGCACTCAATAAATATTGACTGAGTGAATAAGTACACTAAAGAAAATTCATTTATATATACTTGACTAGCAAGAGAAAAAGAAATGACAGATTAAGTGGCAGAGCAGTCCTTCAGCTGTTCTTACACAGTAAACTATTCCTTCACAAGCAAGGAGAATTTGCTCCATAATTTCATCAGGGAACATAGTAGTGTAACCTATTGTTGGTTTTTATAATGATTTTTAACTAGTTATTATTGTTGCAGAACAAATTACCCCAAATTTAGCAGCTTAAAACAACACACGTGAAAGTCAGGAATCCAGGGTCTCAAGGTTGCAGTCAAGGTGTGGGAAGAGGGGTATGCTACTGCAGGATCCAATTCCAGAGCTTGGTGCTGGGCTCCTGCTCTGTGGGCCTCTCCTGGGCCTGCTAACATGCATGTGCGTGCCCCCTGGCGGGCCAGGCACCACCAAGGCAGAGGCCACATCTTTTACAGTCTAAGCTCAGTAGTCACATACCATCATGCTATGGCATTTTTCAGCCACAGAGAACAAGTCTGGTTTGATATGAGGACTTAACTCCATAAGGACCATGAGGCCATTATTGGAGGCTTTCCTGCAGTACTTTTGCCCATATCTTGAATACGAAAAGTTACAGAATTTGAATGTTTTTCCCTTCCCTTCCCCCAACTCAGGTATATATTTGCCTTGATTCTGTCGAAAGTTGTAGTTTGTTTAACCAGCACAGTGACACAGAAGACAGTGGAGTCGGCTGGGAATCTGAGCCAGAGAGCCTCGAGGAGGCACTGCGGAGGTTCAATAAGAGTATGGAGACATTCCCTCCTTTGACAGACTTCAGAACAGGTACCAGTCTTTCAGGAAAGTGGGATTCCTAATGAAATCATTGTTTTGTTTCAATGTTGATGAGATTGAGTTGTTTCTAAGGTTAACTGGTATTTTTATTGCCCTCACTTTATACACTTGGCCTCATGTTTTAGGGCACTTTGATTTTCCAAAGCTCAGGCCACCTGTGAACACTTGATTGCATGAAGATGGCTTTTCTGAGCTTGAGGTTTTGCCAGTAGCTCAAAATTTTGAGTTGTTATTTAGACCTAAATGGCACTTAATTTCATTACAAGCCACCTAAATAGAGAATCTTGGTGTGAGGGCAGGGGAATTCATATTCTGTCCTGTCCTGTCAGGATAGACGAAATTGTGCTTTTTCCCTTTCTAATATATATTACCATCCTTTATTAAATACATGGAATTCTTCTACGAGGAAAATGCATTTCGTTACCTGTGTTGACAGTTCCTGAAATACTGAGTGGTGTCTGTACATTTTATCCATGTCATGTATAGAGGTACGTTCATCCTTGTAGTTTGTACTTATCAGAGGATACTTTAGCAAAGGAAAGCTAGAGCCTAATGTCTTTATCTGCTACTTAATAAGATTTTAATCACTTATGACCCATGTTTGGCTGATAAACAACACTTGCCCTTTTCCCTGCCTGGAAAGTTCTGGAATGTATAGCAGGACCTCTGCTCTACTTTCCCCTACCGCAGGTCTTCTTCCCTGGTGCTCTTCCTTCCCCACCCGTCAACCTCCCTCCCCTACCCTGCCCTCTCCACCACCTCCTCTCCCTTGCCTCCTCTCCTAGGAAGGGGCACTGTGAGCAGGAATACTTTGTACTGCAGTGTCCCCAGCTTTTGAGGAAGGCAACTTGCATGAGTAGGTGCTTATAAATATTTGTTGAATGAGTGAAAAAATAAGCTCATTATCATATTTTCTTTTTGTAAACTAATTTATAGTCTAGAAGAAACAATTCCTTCTTCGTGTTCTTCTCTCAAGGGAAGTTACACAATCTATGCATGATACGGTAATTCATGGAGCTATCTATACATATATTTGTGCATTTTTCTATAGTTATTCTGGAATTAAAGTTAAGTATGCATACGTGAAAGTTGATTCATAAGCAAGTGCCTGTTAAATACATATGGAATCTATATTAAAGGAGTTAAATAAGGAATTTGTGTGGGTAAGATGTTGAGGATATGTGGTCAGAGTGGGTTGGGAGTATACGGTTCAGAACCTTGTAAACTGCAGTCTAAGAACTTGGTACTGCAAACAGTTAAGATGCCATTGAAAAATGTTAAACTAGAGAGTAATGGAATTGCATTGGAGGAGGGGAAAATTAAAAGTAGGAATAATAGAACCCATTTTACTATCCTTCGCAGAAGACAGCTGCCCAAAAGAAAAAAATTGGGGGTATATAAGAAGTGGGAGGAGAGGGAGGATGGTCTAAGCCATGGGAGGTAGAACTAGGAACTCTGAGAAAGGGATAAATGTCTTTCTTCAAACATTTTCCTAATTTAGGAATTAGGAAAACAGGGTATATAAACAGAAAAAAAGAGCACAAGCCAACATATGGCTGTTTAGTGTTTAATTCTGAATAACAGGTATATGGGGATTATGTCTTCTTTGTACTTTACTGTATTTCAAAGCATGTATATTTTTAAGAAAATAAAAGGCAATGTAATTCCCCTCTTTTTCTGTCTTTTCAGAAATGCCTTGCCTTGCAGAATATGATGATGGCTTATGGTATAGAGCAAAGATTGTTTCCATTAAAGAATTTAATCCTCTAGCTGTCCTGGTACAATTTGTTGATTATGGATCAACTGAAAAGCTGACAGTAAACAGGTTAAAAAACAAAAAAGTAAACTTAGTCTATTTTTTTTTAATAATTAAAAATATTTTACTTCAAAAAGCTATTTTAGAGCTACTATTGGGAGTTTGTTTTTACTCTAAAAGTTATTCTTTATTGTGGTAAGATGTACATAACAAAATTTACTGTATCAAAGTTTTTAATGTAAAAAAAATTATTGTCATCCATTTTTAAGTATACAATTAATTGACATTAAATACATTCACAGTGTTGTACAACCACGCTATTGTCCATTTTCACAACTTTTTCATAATCCCAAACAAAAGCTCTGGACCCCTTAGTAACATTCTGTTCCCTTTCTCTCAGCTCCCAGTGAGTCCTCTTCTGCTCTGTATGAATCTAGTTAAATTCTTCATACAAACATAATGATATAATATTTGCCTTTTTATGTCTGGCTTATTTTACTTAGAATAACGTTTTCAGAGTTCATCCAGTTGTAGCTTGTCAGAATTTCATTATTTTTACAATTAAGTAATATTCCATTGTACATATACACCACATTTTGTTTATTCATCTCTTGATGGACACTTGGTATGTGAATAATACTTTGTGAACACTGACATAAAAAGAAGATCCATTTAAATTCCAGCTTTCAACTGTTTTAAGATATGTACCTCGAAATGGAATTGCAGGATCACATGGTAATTTCATGTTTAACTTTTTGAGGAAATGCCAAAGTTTTCCATATCAGCTATACTATTTAACATTTTTACCAGCAACACACAGGAGTTCCATTTTCTCCACATCCTTGCCAACACTGTTATTTTTCCAAGTTTTGTTGTTATTTGTAATTATTTTTTTAATAATGATATAATATGCGTATAAAATCTATCATCTTAACCATTTTTAAATGTATAGTTAAGTAGTGTTAACTCAATTTACATGGTTAGTGCAACCAATCTCCAGAACTCTCTTCATTTTCAAAACTGAATCTAACTTTGTACCCATTAAATGATTCCACATTGTCCCTTCATCCAGCCCATCGGCCACCATTCTGCTTTCCACCTCTATGAACTTGATTATTGTAGGAATATCTCACATCTTTTTCTGTCTTATTTCACTTAGCATAATGTCAAGGATCAACCATGTTATAGCATGTGTTAGAAATTTCTTCCTTTTTACAGCTGAATAATATTCCATCAAATGTATTTAACACATTTTATTTATCCACACACCCATCAGTGGATATTTGACTACTGTGAATGATGTTATGAAAATGTACATACAAATAACTCTTTACAACCCTGCTTTCAGTATACTGAGAAGTGGAGTCACTGGATAATATGCTAATTATTATTAGTATTTGGAGGAACCACCAAACTTCCCCAGCAGCATTTTACATTCCCACCAAATGTCCAAGGATTCCAGTTTCTGTCTATATCCTCACTAACACTTGTTATCTTCTGGGCGGTATTTTGGTTTTTTTTTAATAGTAGCCATGCTAATGGGTATGAGGTGATATCATATATGGCTTTCATTGGCATTTCCCTGATGATTAGTGATGTTGAACATCTTTTCATGTGCTTGTTGGCCATTTACAGCTCTTTGGAGAAATATCATTTTTAACGTGAACATATTTTCTCTCATTCTGCAAGGTGCCTTTTCACTCTATTGATTGTGCCTTTTGCATAGTTTTAAGTTTTGATATAACTGAATTTTCTTCTTCTGTTGCCTGTGCTCTTGGTGTCATATCAAAGAAATCACCGCCAAATCCAACATCATAAAGTTTTCCCCTAATTGTGACATTAACATTTTTTTAAATAGGTTTTTTTTAATTATTCTTTAAAAAAAAAATTTTTTTAATTTTAGAATTTCTTTGTGACAGACTGCGTCAAATCCCTCTTCATCTTATGCAGTATCCAGCCCGAGCCATAAAGGTTCTCTTGGCAGGGTTTAAACCACCCTTGAGAGATGTAGGAAAGACAAGAATACCATATTGTCCGAAGTGGAGCATGGAAGCATTGTGGGCCATGATAGACTGTCTACAAGGAAAACAGCTTTATGCTTCTTCCATGGTAAGTATCTGTCTTAACTGACCAAGATTCTTTTGAAGGTATTTCAAGGATCCTTAGTAATTTTCTAAAGTGCTTTACATGTAAAATGCTTTAAAGTTTATAATGCTGTAAATACTATAGGATTAATTTTAAGGCTGCTTCAAACAATGTCTTAGTTTTATATAATTTATACTTAAGCTTTTGATTAGCCCTCCAATGATATAAAATATCAGGGATGTAATGACTAAGATATAAAATGATCCAGATGAATATTCTATAACTAAAGAACAGATAAGTCAATGAGGTTCTCAAGGCAAGAATACTGCAGTGGTTTGCCATTCCCTTCTCCAGGGGACCACATTCTGTCAGACCTCTCCACCATGACCTGTCCATCTTGGGTGGCCCCAAACGGCATGGCTTAGTTTCATTGATTTAGACAAGGCTGTGGTCCGTGTGATCAGATTGGCTAGTTGTCTGTGATTGTGGTTTCAGTGTCTGCCCTCTGATCCCCTCTCTCAATGCCTACCTTCTTACTTGGGTTTCTCTTACCTTGGACGTGGGGTATCTCTTCATGGCTGCTCCAGCAAAGCACAGCCGCTGATCCTTACAGCAGCTGAAGTCAAGCGGGCCTTAGGAAGCATCACTACGAACAAAGCTAGTGGAGGTGATGGAATTCCAGTTGAGCTATTTCAAACCCTAAAAGATGATGGTGTGAAAGTGCTGCACTCAATACGCCAGCAAATTTGGAAAACTCAGCAGTGGCCACAGGACTGGAAAAAGTCAGTTTTCATTTCCATCCCAAAGAAAGGCAATGCCAAAGAATGCTCAAACTACTGCACAATTTCACTCATCTCACACACTAGTAAAGTGATGCTTAAAATTCTCCAAGCCAGGCTTCACCAATATGTGAACCATGAACTTCCAGAAGTTCAAGCTGGTTTTAGAAAAGGCAGATGAACCAGAGATCAAATTGTCAACATTCGCTGGATCATCGAAAAAGCAAGAGTTTTCCAGAAAAACATCTATTTCTGCTTTATTGACTATGCCAAAGCCTTTGACTGTGTGGATCACAATAAACTGTGGAAAATTCTGAAAGAGATGGGAATACCAGACCACCTGACCTGCCTCTTGAGAAACCTATATGCAGGTCAGGAAGCACCAGTTAGAACTGGACATGGAGCAACAGACTGGTTCCAAATAGGAAAAGGAGTACGTCAAGGCTGTATATTGTCACCCTGCTTGTTTAACTTCTATGCAGAGTACATCATGAGAAACGCTGGGCTGGAAGAAGCACAAGCTGGAATCAAGACTGCCGGGAGAAATGTCAATAACCTCAGATATGCAGATGACACCACCCTTATGGCAGAAAGTTAAGAACTAAAGAGTCTCTTGATGAAAGTGAAAGAGGAGAGTGAAAAAGTTGGCTTACAGCTCAACATTCAGAAAACTTAAGATCATGGCACCTGGTCCCATCACTTAATGGCAAATAGATGGGGAAACAGTGGCTGACTTCATTTTTCCAGGCTCCACAATCACTGTAGATGGTGATTGCAGCCATGAAATTAAAAAACACTTACTCCTTGGAAGAAACGTTATGACCAACCTAGATAGCATATTAAAAAGTGGAGACATTACTTTTGTCAACAGAGGTCCGTCTAGTCAAGGCTGTGGTTTTTCCAGTGGTCATGTATGGATGTGAGATTTGGACTATAAAGAAACCTGAGCGCCAAAGAATTGATGCTTTTGAACTGTGGTGTTGAGAAGACTCTTGAGAGTCCCTTGGACTGTGAGATCCAACCAGTCCATCCTAAAGGAGATCAGTCCTGGATGTTTATTGGGAGGACTGAGGTTAAAGCTGAAACTCCAATACTTTGGTTACCTGATGTGAAGAGTTGACTCATTTGAAAAGACCCTGATGCTGGGAAAGACTGAGGACAGAAGGAGAAGGGGATAACAGAGGATGAGATGGTTGGATGGCATCACCAACTCAATGGACATGGGTTTGGGTGGACTCCAGGAGTTGGTGATGGACAGGGAGGCCTGGTGTGCTGCGGTTCATGGGGTCGCAAAGAGTCAGACACAACTGAGCAACTGAACTGAAGTCAATGACACTGTTTCCACTGTTTCCCCATCTATTTCCCATGAAGTGATGGGACCAGATGCCATGATCTTAGTTTTCTGAATGTTGAGCTGTAAGCCAACTTTTTCACTCTCCTCTTTCACTTTCATCAAGAGGCTTTTTAGTTCCTTTTCACTTTCTGCCATAAGGGTGGTGTCATCTGCATATCTGAGTTATTGATATTTCTCCTGGCAATCTTGCAGATGGTGATTGCAGCCATGAAATTAAGACGCTTACTCCTTGGAAGGAAAGTTATGACCAACCTAGATAGCATATTGAAAAGCAGAGACATTACTTTGCCAACAAAGGTCTGTCTAGTCAAGGCTGTGGTTTTTCCAGAAGTTACGTATGGATGTGAGAGTTGGACTGTCAGGAAAGCTGAGCGCCAAAGAATTGATGTTTTTGAACTGTGGTGTTGGAGAAGACTCTTGAGAGTCCCTTGGACTGCAAGGAGATCCAACCAGTCGATTCTAAAGGAGATCAGTCCTGGGTGTTCTTTGGAAGGACTGATGCTAAAGCTGAAACTCTGGTACTTTGGTTACCTCATGCAAAGAGTTGACTCTATTGGAAAAGACTCTGATGTTGGGAGGGATTGGGGGCAGGAGAAGGGGACGACAGAGGATGAGATGGCTGGATGGCATCACCGACTCGATGGACATGAGTTTGAGTGAACTCTGGGATTTGGTGATGGACAGGGAGGCCTGGTGTGCTGCAATTCATGGGGTCGCAAAGTGTCTGACACGACTGAGCGACTGAACTGAACTGAGTTCAATGAGGGAACGTGTAAACCATTAATACAAGTAGAATGAATGAAGCGTTATCAAACAAGTACAGGTATTTGGGGGTGAGACGTAGGGAGAAGCAGGAATGATTTCTGTTTGAAGAGATTGGAATATGGTATTTGAGCCCCTGCCCAGTAGAGTACCACAGGGGAAAAGTAACATTTAAACTGCGTCCTAAAAGTTGGAAAAATTAGAACGGAATTGTGGTCAAAATCAGAGAAAGTGGTTTTCAGAGTACTCATACTAAGTTTGAATTGTTTAATGTAGTAGAACTGTATGAAAAGGTTCAAATAAGAAAACCCAGGTCATGCTCAGTATTAATATGCTTTCTACTTTAGAGGCTTAGACACAAAAGGGAGACCCACAGACTCTGACCTGTACCCATGTTTAATAACACAGCTGTTTTAAAACTGGAAAATTATACACCAAAACTCTGCTGTTTTTAAGTGTCATAAAATCTAGTATTTATATATTTTATGTATTATAAAATCTAATATTTTATATATTTAAATATTACAAAATCTTCTGGAATGACAACACAAGTGGTGCAGCAGCTCTCCCTTTAGATGCAAACATGTTCTTCAGTTCAGCTTCATCCTCACCACTGTTGTTTCAGCCCAACTTGCTCTGATTTGAGGACCTGAGATTTGGGGATTTCTGATATATTGGCTGTGGCAAAAATGAGCTCTTAATGTAGTAGTGCGGTTATTAGAAAGTGCTTTTTGAAAATCTCTGTACATATCACACTCCTGTGTGTGCAGTAGTGTAAAGAGCTTATGCAAGGTTTCTCTCAAGAAGCCAGTGAAAATACTAGCAGACCAAGTAAGTGTTCTTACAAATACATGTGTATTCACCTCATGAACAACAATCAAAATGTGGTGTGTGCATAAAGGTATGCTTTATGTGTACAGTGCAAATGAATTTTAACAAGGAAGGTACTATGAGAGCCCACTGGCTCAATCCAGGAAAACTTTGGGGATGAGTTCCATTTCAAATAAAGAAGACAGAAAGAATGGAATTTAGCAAGAAACCATCACAAATACCTTTGAAAGGACATAGTACAAATTTATAAACAAACTTAGAGAATGCCTTGTCTCTCTTGCCAGCTGTAGGAGGAACAGGCAGCAAAGACATGATGGTATTTTCTTGACAAAGATCTTTTCATTTTAGGCTCAGGTACCAGAACAAATGGTGACTTTATATGAAGATAAACAGTATCCAATTCATATGTCATTAGTAGAAATGGGGCTTGCAGACCGAGATGAATGATGTAAGTACCATGATTTCTTGTTCATCCTTACGGTCAGCTTCAGGCACAGCACTGACACAGCAGAGGTTCACATTGCTTCTCAAAGGAATGACAACCAAGCTCAATAAGAATCTCTCTTCTAGGTTTCTCCTTAATAAGCCCTTCTAAACTACTGAGTGTCAGTATCAGAAAGGTTCCATAGTTGTGAAAATGCTGGGATTGAACAGCTGTCCTGATTGATCATGGTACCAAATAGTTTTGGGGCGTAAGGAGGAGACCAGCACTGAAAATAATTCAAGCTCATAACTCTTACCTCTGCATACGGTACTACTGGATAACCAGTGTCCTAATAACAAACATTATTAGGGTTAATCGGTAAACAGCTCACACTCTATTCATGCACATAAGTGTAACACACGATTTAGTAACTAGATTTGAACATTAAGCACAGGTTTAAAATAACACATTCTGTTTTTCAGGTATACAGTACAGAGCATCTGTAGCAGCCCAGAAGAAAGTTTTCTGTTACAGTGTAGACCATTTCAGGCTTATTTCCTTCACTTGTTCTGCAATATTGCTGGGCTTTTTTTTTTTTTCCTTCCTTACATGTTGAACTGTTAAGAACTGTTTGAAAAAAGTTAATAAATATTTGCTTTCCTGTTTGAAAAAAGTTAATAAATATTTGCTTTCCTGTTTGAAAAAAGTTAATAAATATTTGCTTTCCAAGTATTTACTTATTTTAATTTTTATATTTTAGCCACATTAGGAAAAATATTTCCTATATATTCAGTTTAAGAAATAAGACACTGTCAGCACAGGTGTAGGCACCTGTTCTACCCTTCCCCAATCATTCTCTTACCTACAAACGAGGTGAATACTGTGAGTTTGGCATTTATTGTGCTTATATACCTTGGAGAAGGGCATGGCAACCCACTCCAGTATTCTTGCCTGGAGAATCCCATGGACAGAGGAGCCTGGTGGGCTACAGTCCATGTGGTTGCAAAGAGTAGAACACGACTGAAGCAACTTAGCACATGCTTATATATGTCTTTATAATTTTACTGTATATGTAAGCATCCATAAACAATATATAGTTCCGTATATTTTTTTAAGTATCACACAGTTGCCTTTCCCCCTACTTAAGAGTCTTTTATCCACACTGATATGCATAGCTGTTTTATTCACTTGCATTGTTACATCCCTCTATGCACATAATTTATTCTGTTAGATCTTGAGGTTGTTACCAGTTTTTTCTCAATTAGAGTTATTCTACAGTAAGACCCTCTCTGTACCTATGAGTGGTTTTCTAGTGAATATACTAATGGAATTTACTAAGTCCTGAGGTAATTGTTTTTCAAACTAACTCTACCATTAGTAGTCTTGAGTTCCTTGCTGACATGCAGTGTGGCCAGACCATTATTAGCCAGTTTATGATACAAGAGATACATCATTTTTGTCATATGCATTCACTGGTTTAGTTGCTTGTTTATTGCTCATTCATATCTTTTGTAATTTTAACTAGTAAGGCTTCTTAATGTATTTGGGTTATTAATCCTTTGTCAGATATGTGTATCTTTTCCTAGTCTGTGACTTTTCTTTTTGGGGTATCTTTGGACAAACTTTTGACTCATTAACCTTTAAGATTTGTGCTGTATCTCATTTAAAAGTCTTTCTCAAGGGTGGACCTTGTGATCTAGGGGTTAGAATTTGGCACATTCACTGACGTGACCTGAGTTCATTCCTGGGTTGGGGAACCTGAGATCCCAGAAGCTATACAGCATGGGCCCCCCAACCAGAAACAAAAATGGCTTTCTATCCTGAGGTTAAGTCGCTCAGTTGTGTCCGACTTTTGCAACCCCATGAATTGCAGCATGCCAGGCCTCCCTGTCCATCACCAACTCCCAAGAGTTCACCCAAACTCATGTCCATCGAGTCGGTGATGCCATCCAGCCATCTCATCCTCTGTTGTCCCCTTCTCCTCCTGCCCCCAGTCCCTCCCAGCATCAGTCTTTTCCAGTGAGTCAACTCTTTGCATGAGGTGGCCAAATTATTGGAGTTTCAGCTTTAGCATCATTCCTTCCAAAGAACACCCAGGACTGATCTCCTTTAGAATGGACTGGTTGGATCTCCTTGCAGTCCAAGGGACTCTCAAGAGTCTTCTCTAACACCACAGTTCAAAAGCATCAATTCTTTGGTGCTCAGCTTTCTTCACAGTCCAACTTTCACATCCATACATGACCACTGGAAAAACCACAGCCTTGACTAGACTGACCTTTGTTGGCAAAGTAATGTCTCTGCTTTTCAATATGCTATCTAGGTTGGTCATAACTTTCCTTCCAAGGAGTAAGCGTCTTTTAATTTCATGGCTGCAATCACCATTTGCAGTGATTTTGGAGCCCAAAAAAATAAAGTCTGACACTGTTTCCCCATCTATTTCCCATGAAGTGATGGGACCAGATGCCATGATCTTAGTTTTCTGAATGTTGAGCTTTAAGCCAGCTTTTTCACTCTCCTCTTTCACTTTCATCAAGAGGCTTTTTAGTTCGTCTTCACTTTTCTGCCATAAGGGTGGTGTCATCTGCATATCTAAGGTTATTGACATTTCTCCCGGCAGTCTTGATTCCAGCTTGTGCTTCTTCCAGCCCAGCGTTTCTCATGATGTACTCTGCATAGAAGTTAAACAAGCAGGGTGACAATATACAGCCTTGACGTACTCCTTTTCCTATTTGGAACCAGTCTGTTGTTCATGTCCAGTTCTAACTGGTGCTTCCTGATCTGCATATAGGTTTCTCAAGAGGCAGGTCAGGTGGTCTGATATTCCCATCTCTTTCAGAATTTTCCACAGTTTATTTTGATCCACACAGTCAAAGGCTTTGGCATAGTCAATAAAGCAGAAATAGATGTTTTTCTGGAACTCTCTTGCTTTTTCGATGATCCAGCGAATGTTGACAATTTGATCTCTGGTTCATCTGCCTTTTCTAAAACCAGCTTTTCTAAATCCTGAGGTTACGTAAATATAATTCCTTATTTTCTCTGAAAACTTATAACACTGCCTGGTTGTTTCTCAGGCCCCGCCTTTCTCACGTGTCCTGTTTTGACCAGGTATCACCCTCATTACAGCTGCTTTGTCCTCCCATGAGATCTGCACTAGCAGAATGAACTCTTCCTACCTGTTTGACTGATTGACTTACTTCTGTATTCCGTTTTCACTTCGCATTCTTTGACCTTGGTGGTAGATATTATAATGCTTTAATTTCAGCACTGATTGAGTATAGTAATAGTGAGTGGAGAAATGATTCCTCCTTCAGTGATGTTTCTGAGCATAACCTTGATAGGGCTGACAGGCAGTAGGAAAATCTGTGTGATAAAAACTATGTGATACTGTATTTCTTGTACTTCCTGGTTTTCATAGCCATCACCAACCACAGAAAGCATCCCCTTATTAAAGTCTATGCTGCTTATGACCATAGGAGACAAGGGAGGTGAATTAAAAATGAAAGCTGCCCTGTTCATTTCAAACATAAAAAGCAAGAAGTTTTATACTCCAAAGTCTTTTCTATTTATTTATATACACACACAGACGCGCACACACACAGAATATATAAATTAAACCACAGAATCCACAAGAAATGTACATTTCTTTTTAACAAGAAAATCAAGTTAGTGTCATTTCATGATGAGTCACATTGAGTCAGACTGAGTTTCATGACAGTTTTGTGTCCATGAGAACATTACCATCCTTGTCTTTCATCCTTACTCGACCAGATGTATACTTGGTCTCCTGATGCCCGTTTGTGTACACAGTTTTCACAGTGCCGTCTGGATACTCCCGTCTCTTGAACTGGGCCGTATGCAGTTCTCTTTGGCCATTATTAAACTCTATGATTTTGTTGCCATCTCTGTAAATTTTAAATAGAATTTAATTCCTTTATAAAAACATGAAGATTACAGCAGGAGAAATCTGGCAGTTACTCCTTCTCCAAGAATATCCTTGGTCCTTATTTTAAGGATAATGTCCCATTATAAAACAAAGCTAGGGTGCAAAGTTGAGAAGTTGTCAACTTCTCAACACAGAATGTTTTTCTCTATTTTGGTTATTTCTCAAATTTCATATGAACACATATGTGGCTCTCTGCCACATACAAAGGTTAGAGAGCCACTGCTCTAGTAAACGTGTGGCCCTATGGTGTCTGCATCACCCATGAGCTCACTAGAAATGCCAATTATTTGAGTGGGGCCCAGCAACAAGCCCTTGAACAGTCCCTCCAGATTCAGATGCACCCTGAAGTTTGAAAACCACTGCTGTAAGTGAAAAACAAAAATAGCACAATTACCCTGAATGAATTGCACATTCAAAAACTGCTAAGAGAATAAAAGTTTTTATCACAAGAAAAACATGTAATTATGTGTAATGATGGATGTTAACTAGACTTTTGTGATCATTCTGCTATACAAATATCTAGTAAATTTTTGTGGTACACCTGAAACTAATGTCATATGTCAGTTACACCTCAATTTAAAAATGACAATCCTGAATGAACTAATAACATGGGATGTGTCTGAGTATAGATGAGAAAAGACTGGCCATGAGATTAAATAGATGGCTCTAGGGAAGTTTTCATAAGAGTCAAAATTGAGAAACTTCTGAGTTTTAACACTTGAAGATCAGATAGATGGCTCTAGGGAACTTTTCATAAGAGTCAAAATTGAGAAGTTTTTGAAATCTATACTGTACACATAAGCTTTTCCTCAAATTTTCTTTAGTTGAGCACCAGATAAAGACCACCAGATTTCAGACCAGATTAAGGGAAAAAGTCATGACCATAAGGAGTTCCTACATTATTGCCAAGTTTACATCACATAATTCAAGTTAATGGGTACTTAACTGCTACACTCCAGGAAAGGAGGGTGAAACTAAAAACAGGACTGGATCTCACAAACTTCACTGTGGATTAAAGAAGTCATCTCTGACTTCAAGAAATTTAACATTCAGAAGGATAAAGAAAGAAATTGTTAATTTGGAATTGGCTTAGAGAGGCCAGAAGAGTAAAGTGCTTAGGCTGGGACAGGGAGACCCAGAAAATCAAAATACAGAGTCCAGTTATTCTTAAAAATTGACAGGGAAGCTTCCCTTCTGTGTCTCACTCACCGTTTTCAAATTTCACCAAACTTATTTCTAATAAGTATCTGCCATCCTCCTTTCGTGAAGTGTTCTTTAGACATCCTTCAAATCTCTAGGCTAAAGACTAAGCAAAATATTAGAATCCATTGGTCTCAAACTTGTCTAAAATTCTAAAGTGCTGCAAACACATCTTACCTGCTCTCAGATTCTGAACTCAACTAAAATGTTGAATGACTTATTAAAGTTTAAGATTTTTAAACTTCATTACTGATTGAAAGTTGAAAACTAGAAACCAACTTGACAGAAACCAACTTGACAGGTAACATACCTTTGTACTCTGACAACTGTACCATCTGGGAAAATGCTCTCTTCTTGTCCATCAGCAAACAAGTTTTTGATAGTCCGGTCAGGAAATGTGATTTCTTTTCTTCCATCTGGGAAATGTTTTTCTGTAAGAAAGGGGGTTATTATAAATATTTTATTTTTAAAGGAAGGAAGAATTTAATAGAACTGAGAGGGCAGAGCAGGTTCTCACCTATCTGGCCATTAGAGAAATGTAGAACTTCCAGCCCTTCTGGGAATGTGGTGTGGGCAGTCTGCGTGGCTGCATAGTAGTAGACCTGTAAAGACAAGGAGTCAGCGCTGCCGCTCCTTCAGGGGTGTTTATGCTACAGAGAAAACACCTGTGGAAACCTACCACTCTCCCATCTGGCATGACCTGCTTGATGTCACCGTTGAAGAAAGTGACAGTGACGGTCTCCCCATCTGCACTCACTTCCTTTCGCGTTCCATTTGGAAACAACACAACGTGGCACCCGTTCTTATAAACCTTCTCTATCTACAAAAAAGAAAACCAAACTAGGAAAAATTTCCTGAGACCACGTGACAAAAACGTCCCTAATTCTTATAAATTGCCTACTTTGATATTTTTCATAATAAAAATTAAAATATTTCTCGGAGAGAAAAGTTCCAATTCAAAACAATCAACTTCACCTATTAGCACATCATGTCCATTCTTAAGTCACCTATTCCCCCCAAACTTTTCAGTTGTTTTTTTAGGCAACCTTCAGATTATCACTTCAGCTCTAAACACTTCAACAAATCTCTCTACTGGAACAGTCAGTAACCAAACTATTATCATCCCTAACAAGCTGTAATTCCCTCATTATATCATAACCTTCACACTGTTTTTCATAAATTCGCCCAAAAAAAAGGCTTTGTATGGTTTACTTGAATATGGATGAAAACAAGGTCCACACACACTTGGGTTGATGTGTCTCTCCGATCTCAATTTTTAATGGTCCCTTCGTTTCCCCATTTTAATGCCAATTGTTGAAGGAACGAAGTTACTGAACATATAGTACTGACCACATTCTGGATCTGGCCAATTGCTTTTCTATTTTTCTGTCAGTTAACATGTTCTCATATCCTATTTTTCCTTAAAAAACCCAGTAGTTACTCTCAAGGCTTGATTACATTCCAGGTGAATTATTCTGACGAGTGCCTTTTAGGTACAGCAGTGGGCTCTGTATGACAGCGTGTCCAGAAATCAGTAAGTATGCGGCTGCCTCACAACCTCAGCACTGACTGGGCGGTGGCATAAGACCCGTCAACCTTTCATCTGAGGTTTCAGCAGCCACTGATGACTGCTGCCAAGACCCTTCCTTTCATTAGACCTTCTACACTGGTGATATCCTAATTTCTCATTCCTCTTCTAAAAAAGAAAACCCTTCCTCATCAACGATTTGTTACCCGAAAGTAAAGTGTTGCTTTTGAACTGTGGTGCTGGAGAAGACTCTTGAGAGTCCTTGGACTGCAAGGAGATCCAACCAGTCCATCCTAAAGGAGATCAGTCCTGGGTGTTCACTGGAAGGACTGATGTTGAAGCTGGAACTCCAATACTTTGGCCACCTTGTGCGAAGAGCTGACTCATTTGAAAAGACCCTGATGCTGGGAAAGATTGACGGCAGGAGGAGAAGGGGACGACAGAGGATGAGATGGTTGGATGGCATCACTGACTCTATGGACATGGCTTTGGGTGGACTCCGGGAGTTGGTGATGGACAGGGAGGCCTGGCGTGCTGCAGTTCATGGCGTCACAAACAGTCAGACACGACTGAGCAACTGAACTGAACTGAAAGAGTGTACAGGAAAACTACTTTAGGATAGAGGTAACAACTTCCTTCTGATTGCTGGTCTTTGTCCTTCACTCATTCCTCAGAATTCACAGTGAACTTCAACCTCATTTCTATTAAAGTGGATCAAAGAGCCTAAAAAAGTACATGTTCTAGAAACCTAAGGAAAAATCCCCTAACCACCACCTCAGTTACAAACCCTGTTTCTGTCCCTTCCCTTGTCCTTCATTCTTTAACTGGAGCACCCAGCCAGGCTGTTCCCACTCAGAACCTTTCCCAAGCACAGGAATAATACTGTTGGGCTGGGGCAGAGAAGCAGCTAATCCAGGAAACATTTAAGGAGGGGTAGGAGATCCAACCAGTCCATCCTAAAGGAGACCAGTCCTGGGTGTTCATTGGAAGGACTGATGAAGCTGAAACTCCAAAACTTTGACCACCTCATGTGAAGAGTTGACTCACTGGAAAAAACCCTGATGCTGGGAAGGATTGGGGGCAGGAGGAGAAAGGGACAACAGAGGATGAGATGGCTAGATGGCATCACCGACTCAATGCACGTGAGTTTGGGTGAACTCCAGGAGTTGGTGACGGACAGAGAGGCCTGGCGTGCTGTGATTCATGGGGTTGCAAAGAGTCGGACACAACTGAACGACTGAACTGAACTGAGGCTTTTACGAGTACTAGGGATTACCAAGGCTTTCAGCCGTATCTGGGGAAAGAACAAGAAGCTTAAACAATGAGACTGTACTCCTCCTCTTGTTGCATCTCTCAGAAATGGCAACTAAATGCATTTTCATTTATCAAGTGTTTTCAGAGGAGTCCAAAGGTTCAGCCTGAGGACATGAGCCAAAGCATTGAAGACCTTAAGCCCCATCAAGTCTCAACAGTCAATGATTTTAGAATCTGTTTCAACTATATTTTAACCCATGTCTATTTTTTATTAAAAAAAAAAAAAAAAGTAACCTTTCCATCAGGATGGGTGATTTCTCCCTCAATTTCCTCTTTTTCATCCTCCTCTTTATAGTCAGGATCTGGAAAGTTCACTGGTTCAGGCAGCTCCCTGGGTGAGGCCGTCTATAAGGACAGGAGGCTCTTAGTCTGTGCTATATGACATGTAATAAAAATCTCAAGCAGCTAAAACTTAACACTTATGTCCAAAAGCCAGATTTCACTATTACAGGATTCTATGGCTAGTGTTGGTGTTGTATAGAAAACCTTTATGATGTTAAGTAAAAAGCTTCCTTTATAAATGGAAACTTAAACCAGTTCACTCATCAACTGTAAGCCTAAGAAATATGTCTGAATATATAAGAACAAAGATTTACCTGTCCCTTCTCCGAGCTGCCTAAATCACGAGGCTCAGACTTGGATCTTTGAGATGGATTACCTGTTAGAATATTACTGTCAGAGTTAGTTTGATTATTTAATTGAAAGATTTTAGTTTACTCAATACTGTGGTCAAACATTTCCTTAGTTCACTCTTCTTTACCCGTTATTTAAGATAAGTTTTAGTATTTTTCTTTACTAATTCCTAGTTCTTCATTATATAAATTCAGATGCTTATTCAAATACTTAAGTCCTGATGACCAAGAAAGACAAAGACAGTATCTGTTTTCTGAAAGTTTACAACCTCTTTTTGGACAAAGAGACAACTGCTCAACCAACCTAACAGATAAACCTGAAGGTGCTCTGCAGACAGTCACCAGGGGCTTTAGTTAAGAGGGCAGAAATGGAGAACAAAGAGTGGAAGCATCCAGAAAGACACAGAATCTGGCTTGAAAAAGAAACTGGATAGACCTAATGGCTGTGGTCTAAACTTTTTAGATCATGACCAATACACCCAATTATACTGTGTATTAGGAGTACACAATTTATAAAATAAGCACACATGCGTGTACGTGCTCACACATAGCACAGCAACAACAAACTGAAATTAGGTTAAAAAGGCACTAAAGTTCTAATACTGTCTTCCTATATACCAATGGATAGTAGTCCTAAATTTGAAGGGTTTCAAGCTCAAGTGCCAGGATCTGACTTAAATGTAAAAAACCAGAATGGATCCTGAATGCTCCAAGAATGGAGAAGAGCAGAGGTAGAGGGCCCACTAAGCAGGCTGTGGGCATCTGTGGAGATGGCAGTGTGTGTGCTGTGTCAAATAACAGACCCAAGGATCCCAAGTTGCCAGGTACTAGTAATTTCATACGGTTCAACCTACTTAATTGATTCAGAAAAACAACATCAGAGGAGATGCGTTTAAGGATGGATGGGAATGCAGGGGGGTGGGGAGTAAAGAGACAAGGAATCAAGGAGCACACATAGGTTTTGGCTAAATGACCAGCTTCCCCCACGTCACAGGCACAAAAACCCAGCTCTGTGTTAACATCACCTCTGAATCCTGTAACCACCCTCCACGGAAGAGACTAATATCCTCATTTTATAGGCAGGAGGACTACCCATAAAGAAGTGAAATTCAACTACGTTAAAGAAAGAAAGTGGGCAACTTTTAAGGTGACATCAGCGTCATGGCAGCTAAGCCATTCCTCTTTCCCCTTAACAACTTGACATTTGTAACTGAACAAAAGAGCCCCAGCGCCTTACCCCCAGGGATCTGGGGGGATTCTTGCCCACCTGTGCATCTGAAGATAGACCAGACCTCAGTGGGAGTTGTGGACCCAAGGGACTCAGCAAACCCGCCCCATCCCCACTCACTATGGGAGGAAAAACCTGGAGAGAGTGGACCTGAAGACGTCCAGGGTAGACGAGCAGGCTAGCAGGGCAGGACAGAGACGAGTTTATACGCAGAGCAGAGGGGAACCCGAGAGAGCTGCCCCCAGCCCAGGGGACAGTGCGTGGACCTGAGCTGTGTGGTGGTGGCAGACCACCTCTCCAGAGGAGGACACAGAAAGCTTGAGTGGAAGCAGCTCCCCAGCCACCTGCCATGTGGCTCAGAAGCCGCTTTCTCTCCAGGAGCAGCTGAACTTCTGAGGAGGGCCCAGGCCTCCACAACTAGGGGGAGTCAGGAAAAGAGGAGGGGAGCAGGTAAGCACATAATGGGCACGGAAGGATGCAGCTCCTGTTGTCTACCGTCGGTCCACCCATGCCACTCAAGGATCGCCCCCTGGGCCCACAGGCACCTCAGGATCCTGAACCCACACCCCGACTGCTGCCAGCTCCTTGTGTGTCTGCTGGAGTGCTCAGAAGATAGGCCACAGTCAATCTGTGGACAGGAAAGGAAGCACAGACTTGAACTATGGCCCTACCTCCTGGAAAACGAAAGGTTTCTAGCAGCCAGCCTGGTGAATTGAAGGAACCAATGAAGTCATAAAAGCTTTGTTAAGGAAGTATCTGCTACTTCAAATTCTGGAGGTGAAGAATTTGATGATAGGTGAAGAATGCAACAGAGAGCATCTACTGCACAGCAGACCAGATGGAAAGAACAAGTGACTTGGGAAACACAAATTCAAGAATAATACAGCTAGAAAAGGAGATGAAACTAAGAGAGCCAACGAGAGCTATTGGATTCCCACTAGAAGGGCAAATACTTGATTAACTGTTGTTCCAGAAGAGGAGCAGCAGAAAGGGGCACAAAGTTTGAAGAAATCAGAGCTTTCATTATTTAAAGAAAGAATAGGTGAGAACTTCCTAAATCAATGATAATAAACCTTCAAGGCAGCCAGGGGAAAAAAAGAAGTAACTTATGAAGGCACAGTGTTAGGCTCTCAGTGGATTTCTCAGCAGAAACCCCACAGGCCAAGAGAGGAAAACGACATATCAAAGTATGAAACAAAACCTGCCCACCCAGACTACTTTATCCAGCAAAGTTATCCTTCAGATATGAAGGGGAAATAAAGGCTTTCCCAGACAAAAACTGAGGTAGTTCAGCATCACCTGACCTATAAGACACTGCATGAAATGCTGAAAGGAGATCTTCAAGTAGA
Source organism: Bos javanicus (assembly GCF_032452875.1). Classification (NCBI taxonomy): domain Eukaryota; kingdom Metazoa; phylum Chordata; class Mammalia; order Artiodactyla; family Bovidae; genus Bos; species Bos javanicus. Next base: position 36,527,986 of record NC_083879.1, on the reverse strand, counting down.
AACAAAAAGATGCAAACTAGCAACAAGACAACAGGAAAGTACACAACACATTGGTAATAAACGTGAACATGTACAGTCAGATTAAAAAAAAGAAAAAACCTAATTCACCTAATTATAGTATAACGTTTAAAGGAAAAGAATATTTTTTAAAACAACACCTATGGAATTCCCTGGAAGTCCAGTGGTGGGGACTCTGCACTTCCACTGTAGGACGTAAAGGTTCGGTCCCTACTGGAGGAACTAAGATCCCCGCATGCTGTGCAGTGCTGTGAAAAAACCAAAAACTCGAGCTACTGTAATGTTACTGAAATCAGAGCATAAAAAAGGCAAATTGTGACATCAAAACATAAAAGGTGGTGGAGCCTTTATAATGATAAGTTGCTAATAGCATACAGCAGATTGTTTTATCTATGAGATGTTTTATGTAGGTCACATGGTGACCGCAAGCAAAAATATAGAGTTGATTCACAAATACAACAAAACAAGAGATGAAGCACACCACCATGGGAAAAAATGTTTACAGAGGTAGGCAGAAACGGGGGAAAAAAGAAACAATGGAAATAGAAAACCAAAAGAAAGCAATCGATAGGATGGCAGTCATATCAATATCAATACAATCAATACAATCAATTACATATCAATAATCAACTAATGTAAATGCCCATAGAACAGAATAGAAAACCCCCTACATATACAATTAACTAATACTCAACAAGGGAGTCAAGAACACCCAACGGGGGGAATGCACAGTCTCTTTATAAAGCAATGCAAAAACTGAACACATGCAGAAAAATGGAATTGGATCTCTCTCACACCACTCAAAATGAACTCAAAATGGATCAGTCTTAAACATAAGACCTGGTACTGTAGAAGTTCTAGAGCAAAACATAAGAAAGAAGCTCCTTAACAACAGTCTTGGCAATAATTTCTTGGATATAACATCAAAAGCACAAACACCAAAAGCAAAAACCATCGAACTTAAAAGTTTCTGCCCAGCAAAGAAACAATCAACAAATAACCTACAGAATGAGAGAAATTTTTTATAAACCATCTATCAAATTAAGAGTTTAATATACGGACATGACTGAGTGACTTCACTTTCATTTTTCACTTTCATGCATTGGAGAAGGAAATGGCAACCCACTGCAGTATTCTTGCCTGGAGGTTCCCAGGGACGGTAAAGCCTGGTGGGCTGCCGTCTATGGGGTCGCACAGAGTCGGACACGACTGAAGCAACTTAGCATAGCATACAAAATATATAAAGAACTCATGAGTGCATTTTAGTCATGTTCGACTCTGCGACCCTATGGACTGTAGCCCACCAGGCTCCTCTGTCCAAGGGATTCTCCAGACAAGAACACTGGAGTGGGGTCCCATACCTTTCTCCAGGGCATCTTCCCGACCATGGGATCAAACCCATGTCTCTTAGGTCTCCTGCCTTGGCAGGTGAGTTCTTTACCACTAGCACCACCTGGGAGGCCCTAAAGAACTCATACAACTCAATAATTAAAAAAACACAAAAAAATACAATTTAAAAATGGGTTGAGGGCTTTCTGTGCTGGTAGCACTCTCGCAAACATGGTGAACGTTCCTAAAAGCCGCTGAACTAAGTATGGCAAGCACCAGCCCCACAAAGTGACCCAGTAGAAGAAAAGCAAGGATTCTCTGCATCCCCAAGGAAAGTAGCATTATGACAGGAAGCAGAGGGGCTACTGTGGGCAGACTAAGCCGATTTTCCAGAAGAAGGCTAAAACTACAAAGACTGTACCAAGGCTTGAATACGTTGGGGTGTTGAGCCCAACTGCAGATCTAAGAGAATGCTCGTTATTAAGAGATGCAAGTATTTTGGGCTGGGAAGAGATAAGAGAAAGGGCCAAGTGATCCAGTTTTGAGCTTCATGTTTTGTTTTATTAAGAAGACAATAAAAATTTGAATTTATGTGCTTGCTTCGGCAGCACGTATACTAAAAATTTGAGATTGTTTTAAAAAAATAAAAATGGGCAGAGGAACTAACTAGACAATATTTTTAAACATGGTATCCAAATGTCCAAGAGGTACATGAAAAGATGCTCAACATCACTAATCTTGAGGGAAATGTATATCAATGGCTATCAAAAAAAAAAAAAAACCCAGACAAGTGATAACAAGTATTACCCTGTTAGGTAACACGGATGTGGAGAACAGGAAACCCTTGTACAATGGTGGTAGGAATACAAATTGGTACAGCCACTAGGGAACAGTATGCACATTTCCTCAAAAAATTAAAAACAGAATTACCAAACAAGTCAGCAATTCCACTTCTGAGTATATATATCCAAAGGAAATGGAAAACAGGATATTGAAGAGATACATGCATTCCCATGTTTACTGCAGTATTATTCACAACAGTCAAGATATGGAAATAACCTAAAGTGCCCTTCCATGAATGAATGAAGAAAATGTGGTACATATATACCGGGGAATATTGCTGTATGGTATAACGTACATGTGGAATTTCAAAAAGCCACACGTTAAAACAGAGAATAAAACAGTGGTTACTAAGGGCTAGGAGGTGGAAATTAGGGTATACCAACTTGCAGTGAGCTGTAAATAAGTCCTAGAGATAGAAAGCACAGTGTAGTGAACAACAATACTATGCTATAATCATCAAACCTGCTAAGAAGACTAGATCTTAATTATTCCAACCACTAAAAAAGAAATCATAATTATGTGATTTAATAGAGGTGCTAGGTATGGACACATTGACAGTCACATTACAATATCTAAATCCATCAAATCAACATGATGTACACCTCAGATTTATACAATGTTATATGTCAGATATATTTCAATTTAAAAACATACTTTTTATATCTTTAACATATTAAGAGTAAAAAAACAAGCTATACACTGGGAGAAGATACCTGCAATACATGAAACTGTTACAGGATTATGAGGATGTGGGGACCCTCCCACGAACAATAAAGAAAAAGACAACTCCACAAAATAAAGATCTCATCAATTTCTTCTCAAAAGATGAATTCTGAACAGCTACTAAACACAGGCAAATGTGTTCAACATATTTAGTAATGGTGATGCAAATTAAAACTATGAGATTCAGATACACTCCTAACAGACTGGCATGAATTTAATTCTGAAAATCAAGTAATAACAAGATGTGGAGCAAAGCAAGCACTTACATTGCTGGTGAGAGAGTAAAATCACTTTGGGAAATATTTTGGCAATATCTGTTAAAGATATTCCTACAAATTACTCAGTTTAACTCTAGCCCTAGGTATATGTCTTAGAGAAATGAATGTGTACCAGAAATGAGTAGGAAAGTTCACAGCATCATTGTTTAACATCCCAAAACTTAAGAAAAACTTAACCATCAACAGAAAAATAACAAACTAATATATTCATAAATGGAATACTAATACTACCTAGCAATGAAAATTAGTGAACTAGATCAACAAGACTGAATCTCAAAAACACGTAGTGAAAGAAGAATATAATGGAATACACACAGCATGACTGACTCTTCAGAAAGCTCAAAAAAAGTAAAACTTTTTTTTTTAGGACTATAACCTATGAAAGTAGAAACTATTTTCAAGGAAAAGCAATGTAATATGATCACAGAGGGGGCAGTTCTGAGGTGTTGCTAATTCTTATTGTGGGCAGTGGTTACTCATATTTCCTTTATAATTTTCAAACCACATACGTTATATCCATTTCTATAAATTTAATTTACAGAAATACTTTCTAAAACTTCCAGGCAGATTAAAGACCTAGCTGTGAAAACAAAAGTTCATAGAAGAAAACAGTGTATTTGTGACTTGATGTTTGAGAAGGATTTCTTAGTCACAAAAAGCAAAACCATTTTTTTGATTAAATTCAGTATTAAAAGGGAAAACACATGTATAAAGAAACAAAAACCAAAAAGCTAAATATAGATGGGCAGAAGATACTGGCAGTGCTTATAATTAACTTTAATATGCAAAACCTGACAAGTACACACACAGTTTTAAACGGGCAAAAGAGATGAACAGGCAATTCACAAGAGGAAACTCAAATGTCCACTAAATATCAAAAGATGCTCACATTACCTCATCGGTAATCAGGGAAATGCATATTAAAATGACAGTGACTCATCATTTCACACCCATCTCACTGGCCAAATTAAAGTCTAAGCGGATCAAGTGTTAGCAAGCACAAAGAGCATGTTCTGTTGACAATAAAAAAAAAACTGCAAAGGGAAGTGAAAGTTGCTCAGTTGTGTCCGACTCTCTGCGACCCCAAGGACTGTACAGTCCATGGATTTCTCCAGGCCAGAATACTGGAGTGGGTAGCCATTCCCTTCTCCAGGGGATCTTCACAACCCAGGGATCGAACCCAAACATCTCCTCAACTGAGACAAACCTGATGTGACCCAATATCCTACCCCTGACATGTGTCTGAGAGAAGCTCACATGACCAAGACTTGTCCTATTCATTCTGTGACAGACATGGAGAACGTGAATGCCCATCAACAAGACAGCTTAACTGTGGCAAATATACATGGAATATGTACAGCTGGAGTTTAAATGTATTACTGAGGGTAGGTCTTAAAATAGAAAGCAAATGGCAGACAGATGGAGTATGACACAATACGTTGATTTATGGACACAATGTACTAAAAGAATGAAAAATAAGAAAGGGAATGTGGTCTGGGTGCAAATTAACTGGAAGGAGGATACACAGGGGCTTCAATTATATTTACAATATCTTATTTCTATTAAGTTGGTGTAAATTCTCCACTCTTTAAGTTTCTAAAATATTTTATAAAAAGATCATGCAACTATCTTACCTTGTGTTGGCAAATAATTTTTTTTGTACTTTTCTACCTGGGTTCCTGAAGAAATCTGACTCTTTTGAAATCGAACTGATGAATTCTATAGTATGAGAAAATGTTGAATATAAAATTAGTTTAGTCTACACATTAGTACAAGGAAAGAAAGTAACAGAACTCAGCTTGCAAAGGGAATATTTTAAGTGTGTTCAATTTATGCTGTTTTCATGTATACTGAGTGAACAGGCCAGAGAACCAGCTGCTACCAGGAATGGACTACACACATCCTCACACGCCACCTCTGGAAATACATTCACTCCTCAAGTGAGGCACAGCAGACAATGTGAAACAGTTTTTGTGACGTTACCAGAGCGGTCAGAGGAGAGGGTTGAACTCATGGTCAGACACCAGGAGACTGCACACCCTGTCTTCCCACCCCCCGGGGTTAGGGGTCAAGGGAGATGTCCTCCTTGCTCCCATCTCCTCCTCCAGCCAGATCTCCTTCTCTCCTGCCCAGTCAGTCTCATCCACGTACCCTGCTTGTCAGGAGATAATGCCATAGCTGCCACCTTCAGACCACTCTCTCCCACCTCAGCTAGGTACTCCAGTGGACAAAGGAGAACCAGTCATTATCAACATCTGCAATTATTAAGAGCTGCCAAAGTATCAATTTCAGAGCAACCTACAAAATAATAATCATTCAAAAAGCCAGTGCCATTTAATAAAGTGCCGAAGTATTTAGAGGTGAGATGCCACAATTTCTGCCATTACCTTCAAATGGTTCAGCAAAACACTTTACATGGAAATGTGGCAAAAGGGAACCATGACTGAATCTAGATGAGTGTTCAGGTATTCATCATACTATTCTTTCAAATTTGTTTGGCTCAGCTTTCATAATAACATGGTTGGGAGTGGGGGAATCTCACCCTCTGACTCCACATCCTGTCCTCCCAGCTCACCCCGCTGACACCCTCCCTCCTCCAGGGCTTACAGCATGCAGGGTCCCACGATCCACTGATCGTGTTTCCTGCATCTCCCCAAACCTCTGCCCTTCTTGAGCAGACTTAAATCATGGCTCACTGCAGTCACTCTTGCTATATATACTGTCAACTTCCACGCCCCCTCACTCTGATATTCACTGGGCTGACATAACCTCTGCTAACTGTCCACCATTTACACTTGAAAAGCTGAATAAGCAAAAATAACAAACAATTCCTACTTGAAACATACCATCTCTAACCTCTGTGGAGTCAGACCACATTTCCCCCTGGCTTTGCGCTCTTGAGGACCCCGACTTCCCGTCCCTCCCTCCCCTCAAAGCTCCCAGAGCCTCCTCCATCCCCTCTCTCAGCAGAGAGCCAGGCTTCCCACTCCTCTGAGAAAAGGTAAAGGGTTGGGGGAACTTCCCACCAAGGGCTCCCCCACGTGCAGCTCTGGGTCCACCCCCGAGCCGCCCCATCACCAGGCACAGACGTCCACACCAGTGCCCCCACCCCTCAAACCCCAGCCCTTCTCCGTGTGGACACCGCTTCAACAACCCTCGCATGGTCTCCTCAAGGTTTTCCTCTCCGCCTACTCAGTCCTACTAATACATAAACACTTGTTAATTTTCCCATCTTAAAACAAAAATAAAAAACTTCCCCTGCAGCTACTACCTCATTTCCTTGTATTTACTATAAGACTTCTGCACAAAGCTTTACACTCTGTCTGAAGCTTCTCACTCTCTCACCCAGTCAGGCTTTCCTCTGGCAAATCCAAGAATCTACTTTCAGCCCTCACCTTACTCAGCAGCAGCCTCTGAGGCTCGGGCCTCTCTGCCTGCTGTACTTGGCCCTCAGGACACCACACTAACCTCCCCACTTCAGCTCTGGTTCTTTCTCCTCACCATCCATACCTTCAGCCCTAGTGGTCTCTCCCACACATTCTGAGGGCCCCAAACTTCTAGCCCAGACCTGACCTTCTCTGGATACACACCCAACTCCACCCCGTGTCCACCTGATGTCCAGCAGACAATTCAAACTCACCTGACCTAACCTGAGCTCCTAACATCCACGCTCCCAGAAACATGTACTCTCTTTTGAGGGGACTCATGATAAATGGCCCCCCCCCAAAAAAAAATGACCCTCAACTTGGAAGCCCACTTTCCTGCTGTCATACCCCACACCCAGTTTATCACTAAATCCCACCCACATCTCCACCCTCCCCAACCGCTCCACAGTCTCAGCCACCAGTCTAAGACCACAGTCCCCCAATGCTCCTCATGGTGCCCGCAGCCCACCTCAGTCCACTCTCACGTCTGCAGCAGGGGGGCCGCCCCTCCCATGCATCCTTCTGAGAGTTCAAGATCTCACTCAGAAGAAAAGGCAGCACTCTGGGAAGTGATTAAGGCCTAAGGAAAGCTGCACCGGCCACTCCCAGCCCATCTCTAATTTCACACCCTGCTCTGCTCTCCAGAATGGACTCTGCTCCAGCCACACCAGCCACAGGGCTCCTCTAGCCTCGGGACTCCCAAACCGACTTATCCTGGCTCACTGCGCCCTCTCCTGGCTGTTGTTCAAACCTTGCTTTCTCAGGAGAGCTTTCCCCAGATGCTGGACAGAAAACTGCAACACCCTCCCCTAACAGGTATCCCACCTCCTTGCTTTTTCTCCTTAGTCCTCATCACAACCTCACACACCATGTCCAACACTCATCTTTCTCCCACAACTGGAATACAAGTTCCAAGAGGACAAGAAGTCTGTTTTGTTCACTGCTTGATCCCCAGTGCCTCAGTGTCTGCACATCACAGCCGTGAATATAGATGAGTAAAAAAACAGTTGTTTCAAAAGGATCATATGCACAAAAAAAAGAGGATCTCTGCATAAAATTTACTTACCCTGTTTTAACTGAGATTACCTGCCTATTGTGTTATAATTCCTCTACAAGAATTATCAAAATGAGGGACTTCCCTGATGGCCCAGTGGTTAAGAATCCATGTGCCAATGCAAGGGAAAACAGGTCTGACCTCTGGTCTGGGAAGACTTCACACACCACAGAGCAACTGAGCCCACTGAGCCACAACCACTGAGCCCTCAGGCTGCAGCTGCTGGGCCTGCACGCCCTGAGCCCATGCACCACAAGAGAAGCCGCTGCAGTCAGCCCACACAACTCAAGGAGCCCCCACTCGCGGCAACTGGAGAAAGCCCGTGCACAGCAACAGAGACCCACCACAGCCATAAATAAATAAACAAAAAGTTTTTTTAAAAAAAGATTAGAAGTGGGACTTCCTTCATGATACAGTGATTTTAAAGAATCATAAAAATGAGTTTGAAATCTTTACAATGCACAAAAGAAGAATTTAACTGTGGTGAAATACACATAGAACTACCATCTCAACCTTCTCAAGGCAGTTCATTATTTAAGTATGCTCACACTGCTGTGCAGTCTCACCATCTCGAGCTCTTACCTCGCAAAACTGAGTCTGTACCCAGGAAACAGCAGCTCCTCCTCCTCCCCTCCCCTGGCCCTGGCTCCCACCCTCTGTATCTTTCTATGAATCCAACTCCCCAAATAGTCAGCATCTCCCCAGGGTGACAGAGGCTTCCCTGGTGGCTCAGTGGGAAAGAATCTGCCTGTAACACGGGAGACGCAGTTCAATCGCTGGGTCAGGAAGATCCCCTGAAGGAGGAAATGGCCACCCACTCCAGTATTCTCGCCTGGAGAATCCCACGGACAGAGGAGCCTGGTGGGCTACGGTCCATGGGGTCGCACAGAGTCGGACACGACTGAGAGACTAAACGACAACAGAGACAAGGTGACAAAACCTACCAAGAACCCATCTTTCTTTGAGGCGGTCACACACTGACCCATCCTGGCGCTGCTTTCTGTGGCTTCTGCTTTCTTCCAGGCATCCAGTCGGAACCTTTCCATCACTTTTATTTCCTCCCGGAGGTCTGTGTTCTCTCTGACCAACATTTCTATCTGGCTTCTAAGACGGCCATGTGTACTGGACCACTTTGCTTCCTTTCTTTTCAGATCTTCCTGTAAATCAGATACCTGCCGCTTCAAAACCTTTCCAAAAAAAAAAAAAAACACAAAACACCATTACTAGAATTAAAACAATGCAACAGGAGAGACAACACATCAACAAACCAGGATCACTAGCCCAGCACAAAGAGCAGAAAAGGGAAGACTTAGCGAATCACATTTCAGAAACATCGGGTTCCTCAGGAAAAGGAACGGGGTTCGAGCTGGAGTCCCACCTCATACCATCAATAAGATTCCAGGAGGCAGGGGGCAGGGGAGGGGGGGGGGTGGGGGCAGGGGAGAGGGGGTGGGGGCAGGGGATGTCAGACATCACAAAGAAGCCATGAGGTAATTGAGATCTAAACTAAGATATTAACTGAAATAGAAAGAGACAAGTGGGGTTATCTGGTGAAGAGGAATCCATGACTAACTGAAGGAAGAGCAGTGACAAAGGGAATAAATGAAGTCAGAACTCCCAGCCCTGAAACTGGGTCTATCTGAAATTCCTGAGACTGAAACTGGGTGTATCTGAAATTCCTGAGAAGAACTGGTTCTGAGAAAATGACTTGTTTCAGATGCACTGAATGACTAAGTGAAGAAACTCCTGGAAATGTCTGAGGAAGCTACTTGCAATTGTACAAACAGAAATCAGCCACCTGCACCCATGTGGGTACAAATTACGGGGAGTGACTGAGAACGGAGGGAAGTCAAATCAAGAAAGCATCGCCACCACCCACAAGCTCACTCCGACTGAGGCGGCCCACCACTTCGTGAACACGTGTGGGCCTGAACACCCACCCCTATCACAGCCTCACAGCAGTCAACAGAGCAGCAAAGGCAACAGGGGAAGGAACAGGGCTCAGGGGCCCCTCCCGGGTGTGACTTCAGAGAGAGATGGAGGCTGGACCCAGGTGAGGTCAAGGCCCTTCCCAGGGTTCGACGTCAGAGAGACAGACTCCAGGGCCCAAGTGAGGTCAAGGCTCGTATCCCAGTTCTGTGCCATGAAAACACATGAAGCAAGGTCATTACCTCCCTGAACTTCCTATTTATAAAACAGTGGGGTGCAACCAAGAAGTGAGCAATTTCTAACTGGTAACCAGTTATCATGTGCAAAAATAAACTATTCTAAAATGGTAACTCATAAACCTAAATAATTTAAGAATTCAAAGCCAAATAAACCAAAAATAGACAAATACTATCGGAGAAGGCACTGGCGACCCACTCCAGTCCTCTTGCCTGGAAAATCCCATGGACAGAGGAGCCTGGTGGGCTGCAGTCCATGGGGTTGCTAGGAGTCAGATACAAATGAGTGACTTCACTTTCACTTTTCACTTCCATGCATTGGAGAAGGAAATGGCAACCCACTCCAGTGTTCTTGCCTGGAGAGTCCCAGGGATGGCAGAGCCTGGTGGGCTGCTGTCTATGGGGTCGCACAGAGTTGGACACGACTGACGCGACTTAGCAGCAGCAGACAAATACTATATGGTATCACTTACACATAGAATTTTAGTGGGGAAAAGCTGACTTCCAAGAGCAGAATGCTGGTTTCCGGGAGCTGGAGGGAGGGGAAATGGAGCAAGGGAGGTCAAAGGACATGAACTTTGAGCTGCAAGAAGAGTGTAAGTTCTGAGGGGCTTCGGTACAGCTCAGTGACTGGTTAACAAAGTTGCACTGTGCACCAGACAGCTGCTCAGAGCAGATCTTCGGCATTCTCCACATCCACTCACTCAGACATAACTTGACCTTGGTAATCATCTCACAATGTATATGTGCATCAAATCATCACACAGTATACTTTTAAACACATAGCTATATATTTCAATTATTCCTCAGTAAAGTTAAAAGGAATTCAAAATCAACATTTTGAATTTATCCATGTCATTATCGTAGTCTTTTCTGGGAAAGTCTTTAGTAAGAAAAGAACTGACATATTTTACTCTTCACAAGACAAGAGTACAGGACTTCTCTCGAGGTCCAGTGGTTAAGATGGAGGGGGTGAGGGTTCGATCCCTGGTTGGGGAACTAAGATCCCCATGGCATAGCCAAAGAGTAAAAAATTTAATAAAAATTAAAATGAAAAGCCGTGACTACAGAAGGTATTCCTGGTATCTTCGATTATCTGCTGAGCCAATGGATGATTAATACATTGATACCCAATTTCTCTTTGACACAAATAATTCTAAAATTCTTACAAGACTGCCACCTTTAATAACTTATGAATATGATATAAATAACTGACATACTTGAATTTCTTCACGTTCCTTTTTATCTGGGAAAGTTCTTGCAACTGTAGAATACTTTTCAAAAACTTTGCGTTCCTTTTGTAACTTCCTCATTTCTTCCTTTTTAAACTCCTCTATTCGAGCCAATTCTTTTGCTTTCTGTTGTTCAAAGTCAGCAATTTCTTTCCTAAAATGACCAAACCACATTATCATCTAAGGAGACCACCTCGATATAGTGATCCACACGTGGCACAAAATGAAGCCCCAGTGACAGCCTGGAATGGAGAAGCTGCTGGTTTCGGTGACTCCACCTTCAATCAACAGTAGTGAAACAACAATCAACTCAGTAAAGCCCCTCTCAGCAAGCATTTTCTGGGAACCACCTATGACTCAGGCACTATGCTAGGAATTGGAGAAACCACAGTGAGAAAAATAAAATCCTTAGTCCTACAAAGCTTCTTACATTCTAGTGGGAGCAACAGAGGACAATAAAGATAAAAAAGTAAAATATATGGAACGCTAGAAATGTTAAGAATAAAGCAAGGAATGAGGTTAGAAAATATGGAGGTCAGGGGACTGAAATTACGGATGGAATCACCTTGCTGAGATAGTATGTGAAGTGAAATCTGAGGGACCGGAAGAGATCGGTCATGAAGATATCTGGACAGAGTATTCCAGGAAGAGGAAACTCCGTGTGCAAAAGCCCCAGGGTACGAACATGACTCGTGTTCAAAGACCAGCCAGGAGGCCAGTGTGGCTAAAGAGACAGAACAGTAGGAGAAAACGTCAAAAACATGGTGGGGCTGGGAGGACCACTAAAGGTCATGGTCTCTGGGACCACGGTGAGGACTCTGGTGTTGAGCACAGCAGCACACTGGTCTGGGGCTGTCATAACCCAGGGTCTTTGGATGCTGTGCTGAGAGCACATGGCGCGACAACAGCAGGACTGTGGAATAAGGGGTCCCGACTCACATGCTCCCTCACAAACAACAATCTGATCACCATCTACAGACAAAAGTGGGAACTCAAGGACCCTGGGAGGTAACTGAGAAACCCTGGTGAAGCCTGAGATCAAGGACAGCACTTTGAGAATGCAGGTCCATGCAGACCTACCAAATGGCAACCTGACTGCACTACACACAGCCCCACTGCCAAAGGAGGCAGGAAGAGCCATGCCCACCCATGCCCCTGGAAGTAGACCCACAGACCATGGTCCTGCCTACAGATCCCGACACAAACCGGTGACCCAGCTCCAGCCCTGCTCTGGGTACAGAGGCAGTCCTGTCGGACCAGGAGCCCAGTGGGAAGATGCTCAGGAACCTGGCAGGAGCCACACCTGTGCTGACCTCTGGAAACACACCTCCCGTTACAGACCCAGCAGTGGTCCAGAAGGCAGCCCATGACGTAGCTTCAGTCTTGCCTGACTGCAGTCCATGAAGCAGTTCTGTCCACTGGGGATCTGGCAGGAACCACAGCTGACTGCAACCCTGGCGACAAGCCTATCAAATGGTGAACCCCTTCACTGTGGATCCAGCACAGTGAGCCAGCTACAATCCCACCGTGATCCTGGAGGCACCCATCAGTCCAGGAGTCCAGAAGGACAAGGTCTTTACCTGCCAGAAACAGCCTCTAGAGACAGGAAGCAGGTGTTTGTTCCTTCAAATACAAGGACATCCACACAAGTTTACACAGATCAGTAAGAATCAGGTAAACATGAGACCACCGAAGGAAACTGTTAATAAAGCTTCAGTAACCAGCCCAAAGAAATGGAGATCTACAAACCACCTGACAAAGAACACAAAGTAATTGTTTTATGAAGCTCAGTAAGCTACAAGGGAGCACAGATAAACAATGAAATCTGGGAAACAACATATAAAACAAAACAAGAACAAACAGAAATTATTAAAAAAGAAAGAAATTATAGAGCTGAAGAATAAAAGAAATGAAGCGACAAATGCAACAGAGAACTTCAAAAGCAGACTCAAGCAAAAGAAAAAAAATCTGCGACCACACAGGCTGGTGACTTGAAGATACCCAGTCAGAGGGGAAAAAAGGGAAAAGAATGAAAAGGAGTGAAGAAAGCCTACAGGACTTATGTGATGTGACTAAAAGAATGACACACGCATTAGGGGAGACAAACCCCTAGTCAGACTAAGAAAAAAAGAGAAATACAGGCCTTAACAGATACCTCAGAAATAAAAAGGACCACACATGAACAATTATATTCCAAAACACTGGATAACTCAGAAGAAATTGACAAATTCCTAGAAACATACAACCTACCAAAACTGGACCCAGAAGAAAGAGAAAGCCTGAACAGACCAATAACAAATAAGAGGACTGAATCAGTCATCAAAAACTTCCCACAAAAGGAAAGCCCAGGACAGGTGGCTTCACAGGTGAGTCCCACCAAACACTCAAAGAAGGATTAATACCAATCTTTAAAAAGAAGGGACACTTCCAAACTCATTCTGTGAAGCTAGTTTTCACTCTCATACCAAAGGCAAAAACACAAGAAAAGAAAACTATAGGCTAATGTCCCTGATGAATAAGGGTGTAAAACTCTTCAAAAAAAAAAACTAGCAAACCAAATTCAACAGCACAGTAAAGGCATTAACACACCATGACTGATCCCCAGGATGCAGAGCTGGCTTGTGCAGATGAACACGACGTAACTGGCGCAGCCGCTGTGGACGAGCATGGTGAACATGACACAAACTGGTAAAATATGCACGACATGACTGGCGCGGCCCCTGTGGAACAGCGTGGTGGCTCCTCAGCACTATTCTCAATAACCCAGAGGCAGAAACAACCCCATGTTCAGCTGCAACCCAAGGAAGGCCAAGGATCACTAGAAACCAAGAGAAGAGACGAGAGAGCACAGCTCTGCTGATGCCCGACTTCAGGCTTTCAGTCTCCAGAAATGTGAGAAAATAAAATTGTGTTGTTTTAAGCCACCCAGTTTGTGTGCATTATGTCACAGCAGCCCTAGAACATAATACACTGGCCAAGGTGGTGCTTGAATTCACAGCTCCAAACTGCTTGTCAGACAAAACTTCAGTTTATGACCTCATCACTAAGAGAATTCCCCTTTTAACACACCTTTGACCACAATAGGTCATTTTATCTAAATTTATTAAATTCTTTTGTGGTATGTATTTCACTTCCTTCTCTTGCTAGATTAACAGGAATTGTTTCAAATAGTTGAGATACAATCTTAAAGATATAACTGGATCACTGTACATTTCCCCCCACTTACCTGAGTTTTTCCAAGGCACTTTCTCGTTCAGTGCGAAGTTTAGCTAAAGATGCGTTCTCAGCTTTAAATTTTTCTATTTCTGTTTCCAATTCAATAATTTTCTCTCTCAAAACTTGAGATCGAGCATTGCCACCTAGAAGATAAGCCACAAATACTGAACTTCACAAAATGCTTTCAGCAGCAGAACACTAGCTAGCTATTACACTAAGAGCCAAAAATATTCTCAATACCTGTATTATTGAAAAGCATTAGGAACAATACTTCTAAAAGACAGAAAAATTTACAATGGCCTAACTTTGCAGATGGGGCAATCTAAACTTGAAGAATCAAATCATTCTGCCTCAAAAAACAATCTGATGACAAATTAACATTACATATTTTAAAAGTCATTCAAATAAATTTTTGAACAAATATACATAACAGCTTAAGAACATGAATAAGCATTCACAAGAGATCTAAAGCACTAATCAACACCAAAATCAAAGTTTATCCCCCACCAATAAAAGAAATACAAATTAAGACCTTTTCCACATCAAATATGCTACTTAACAGAATAGCCTATACTTTTGTCCTTCAACCACCCATTTGGAAAATAACCTTGATTTATATGACAAGACTAAAATATATGTATCTCCCCTCTGACCCACTTCTAAAAATCTAGTTAAAGAATGAACTTATAAAATCATACAAGTCATTCTACACAAAAATGTGCATTGCAGTGTTATTTCTAATAGTGAAAAACAACTGAAATGTTCAACGTGAAACTACTAAATAAAATTATGCTACATTAATATCTCTGCAACCATTTTTAAAGTACACAAACAGTTTTAATGATATGGCCAAAGCACTGCATACATCTGGTCAAAAAGGATAAGCCAATTATATGTCTCTACCATATTAAAAATACATAGGAAAAACAAATGTAAAGAAATACATCAGTTACCTTAGGATAGTTTAAACACTTTTGCTTCTATACTTTAAACTTCCAACCTTTCTGCAAAAAATACTATTTTTAAAAAATAGCTTATATTTTAAAGCACCCATGCTTTGCTAGACATTCGAGTTTATAATTTACATAAAAGAACGGAAAACTGTTTTCAATATAAGTTTAGAAAGTCTATCCCATCAACTAAATACTTTACAGCCATGAAATGGAATCAGACAGATGTGTATTAGTACAAGCTTCAAAATGTATTACAAGCAAGGAGCAGAGCAGTATATACAAAGTGTGTTTACATTTGTGTGGAAAGGCAAATTATATAAACATTCACACATACACTTTCATATGCATGGAATCTTCGTAGAATACACAAATGAAATGGGAAAGCTGGTGTCTCTCGGAGCCCAGGTCTGGGGCTGGGGAAGAGAGGAAACTCGGATTTTACTCTATTTCTTCTTCATCATATTTAGCAAATTAATGCATGAGACCATTAAAAAAATGGATTTAAAATGGTGTGCACAAGTGGAGGTAACACAGTAGCACCAACCACAAGTTGGGTATTCCTTGGTTGTTGGTGGTGGTTTAGTCGCTAAGTCGTGTCCGACTCTTAACAACCCCATGGACTGCAGCCTGCCAGGTTTCTCTGTCCATGGGATTTTCCAGGTAAGAATACTGGAGTGGATTGCCACTTCATTCTCCAGGGGATCTTCCTGATCCAGGAATCAAACCCCGGTCTCCTGCATTGCAAGCAGATTCTTTACCGACTGAGCTATGAGGGAAGCCCAATAGCCCTTGGTTATTAAAGAAACTTAAACATTATCTCACCTTACAGTAATTAATTTTAAAGCCTTGGCAAGAAGACACAGGTTAAAATTTGAAAAAATCTGCAATCACAATTCTTCCAAATCTCTTATACTAGTATGTGCGTGTGCACGTGTGTGTGTGACTATTACATTATTTAAGCTCACAAAAGAAATCAAACCTTAACAAACACCTACTAGGTACCTACTAAGCATCTAGAAAGATTAAGATTTTAAGAAACATTCTGACAACATACTGATAAAATAAATTTAAACTTAACAACATTTCATTACAATACTCTAACATACCAGGTGGGTGGTCTTGACTTGTGTCTAACTTGGGATCATTTCCCGAGCGTGAGTGTGACTTTGACTTCGATTTCAGAGAAGGAAAGAATTCCATCATCAGATCTGAGGTAGGAGGAGGGCTTGGGCCCCTACTGGATTTGCCCAAGTCTTCTCCCTTCTTGACTGGCACGACCTTCCTTTTTATCGTTTTGTCCAGTACACACATTTCACTCTTGTTAGGGCAGGTTGTCTGGGGAGTCCCATAAATGGCTTCATTCCCAAGAACACCATCATGTTTAAATGAATTATCTTCAAGGTCAGTCCAAGTTCTTTCATCATCAAAGTCAATTTTATTCACACTTATAGATGAGTGTCTTCTGGAGGAATCAGAAAGTTTATTTTTCAAGCTTTCTATTATGAGAGAATCATCACTGCTATAATCCTTATCAGACAAATCTAAATCAACATCTCTCCTTTTCTCTTCCTCTTGAGTCGCGGTGTCCCGAAAAGGTCCCTTATCATCACAGACTTGCGGACTATCTTCTCTGCTGCTGGAACTCCTTTCCTTACCCGCAGATGATGGCTTTATAGTGACGTCAAGCTGTTCCTCCAAATCGGTGCTGTGATCACTGTCTGTAACACCTTCACCATCGCCTGCACTCCACCTGGCTTGCCTCTCAGGAGGGTTCGTTTGGTACACTCTCCTCCTGACTTCACAGGACGGCGCCCACGATGCTCCGGGTGAGAACACTGAATCACGTTGTCTGGCAGCAACCTCGCACTCAGCCTTGCTTCCACACTGGGCACGGCCCGGATCCTCGTTTTGGTTATGCTGACTAACAGAACCCAGTGTTGCTGTCTTCTCTTCCCGCACACTTTTGACAGGGGTAGAAGACAGCCGGCGACCTCTGCAGTTCTGCTGGTCCCTCTCTAAGATCTTCAGTACAAATGAGGAGTTACTGGAGAATGATATTTCATCAGCAGCTTGTTCTAAAAACAAAAATTCATCTAATTCCAAATTTTCCTTTTCCTTTTCTCGTTCCCAATTCTCTAACTTTTTCTGAAGAGAATCATCAAGAGAAGATTCTGACCCTTTCAAACTTTCACTTGCTGGGTTCTGAGAAGCCATACAGCTGATGAGTCCTGTGGAAGTGGGAAGTCTGTCTTTACTGCGTGCCTTATTCCAGATTGTGCCACCAACATCACAAGGTTTTGTACACTCAGGTACATTTTCTTTATTATTAGATTCCACTTTTTTTCCTAAACTGATCTGCTCTCTAAATTGCCCATCACATTTCTTCCCTGCTGGCATTTTCAATCCTGATGGAGAGAGACTTTTCCTACTATTACTCTTAAGCACTTTTGGCTTCTGACTGAGTGTGAGAGAACGACACTTGGCTCTGACTTTACTGCTCTTTTTAACAGGAAGGTTCTCTGTACAGATTTCTTTATTTATAAGAGCAGTTTTCCGCTGGAATTGTTGTTTCTCTGATTTAAACACAGGCTGGTCCTCTGAAATGCTCTGAGTGGTGACTAGGTTACTTTCTCTTCCCTTCCGAAACTTAGATTTAGCATTAGTAAATCTGGCTAAACCTTCTCCTCGTTTTAAGAATGGTTGTTTTGGTTTTGCTTTGATAAGCAAAGATCCTTCTGCTTCCTAAAATAAAAGAATATTTGAATTAATTCTGGTATATCCAAGTAATCTCAAAGCTATTTTTTAAGCAAATTATAAACAAATCTCTAAAGCCTTAGATAACTTGATCAAAATAGTAGAAATGCTAACCTTTAGCTGTTTTTGTTGCCGTTCTAGTTCTTCCAACCGAATCTGTTCCTCTAAGTAATCTTCAAAAGTTTGTTTCCTTTCTCTAATAGCAGCTTTAATAGGCCTAATCATAAAAATAAAGTTATGTAACATGAAAACCATGATGTGGTGAATACTTTACACTTAGTGTGGCTGATAGACACCTCTGAGAACTAACCTTTTCCAACATCACAAATTCCATTTGAGAATCTATTAAAAGCTACAATTCCACTCCATCTCCCAAATACAGAAATACATGTCTCTATATGTGATTTGAAAAAGCCCCTCTGAAGTCCACCTACTGACCTCAGACTAACTTTTAAAGTAACATATTCATTATATAACTAAGATATGTTTCCAAGAATAGTTCATTAAATAAATATTCTTTAAGATCCTTAATAATATTAACAAGTCATTTAGCATCCCATAACATATACTAAACTATTTAAGAAAATAATAAACAACCTCACTATTAATTTTATCTTTGATATAAAAATAAATTTAATATTCTATAACCACACTCAATTATTATTTATAAGTGATACCATATGTGAAACTCCAATATATGATCCTTCTCTTCTCCAAAACAGGATTTACCTATTTGAGAGAATATTAGTTTTTTAGATGAAAAAACTGCTGCTGCTGCTGCTACTGCTAAGTCGCTTCAGTCATGTCCGACTCTTAGTGACCCCATGGACTGCAGCCCACCAGGCTCCTCCATCCATGGGATTTTCCAGGCAAGAATACTGGAGTGGGGTGCCACTGCCTTCTCTGGAAAAAAATGCTAGATTCTCCCAATACAACATCAAGGCTACTTTAACTGATTATCTTCCCAACCTCTTACTGTTGCTAACAATATGGAATAAGCTGGATCTTCAATCCTATACTTGAAAGCACGTCCAAGCAAAAACAAGAAAACTATGGATCTTTCAAACAAAATACCAATAATAATGACTCATATTAAATTCCTTTCAACTCGAATGATACCTTTCTTCAATATTAACCACTTCTGAGGAATCACCAATTTTTTTTAAGTTCGTATCGTTCCCTTCCTGAATCTGTTCCGTCATTTTCTCCAAACATGGTAAAATACCTTCTCCTAGAATAAAAATTAGGAGCAATTTAGTTCAATAAAAAGAGCAGATTAAAGTCTTAAAATGTGAGAATTTTACAAGTTACTATGCTTAAAAAAAAAATTTAGGTAAACAATGTACACCAAAGATTTTAAAACACTCAAGGACTTCTTTAATATGATAAAGAAAACTAAAAAACCCTAATTAAAACACAACATCCTTCAAAAAGTTAATGTTAAGGGGGAGAAATTTTCTAAGTTATAAAAGACTCAAAGAATTGTAGCAACTGAATGTAATACAATAACTTGACTGGATCCTACTTTTAAAAAACACCTTAAAGAGGCAATTTTGGGATCGCAGGGAGCATTCTAAATTGCATTTCCATAGTTAAGGTCCCTGGATACAAAAATATTAATAGTATTGTGGTTATATAGAAGAATGTCCTAATTTTTCCAGATATTTGAAATTATATAAAATAACGTCTCAGCTTTTGCTTGTCTGAAAAGCTTTTGATTTCTCCTTCATACTTGAATGAGATCCTTGCTGGGTACAATAATCTGGGCTGTAGGTTATTTTCTTTCATCATTTTAAGTATGTCTTGCCATTCCCTCCTGGCTTGAAGAGTTTCTATTGAAAGATCAGCAAAAGCTGAGAGAATTCTGCACCACCAAACCAGCTCTCCAACAAATACTAAAGGATATTCTCTAGACAGGAAACACAAAAATGGTGTATAAACTCGAACCCAAAACAATAAAGTAAATGGCAACGGGATCATACTTATTAGTAATTACCTTAAACGTAAATGGGTTGAATGCCCCAACCAAAAGACAAAGACTGGCTGAATGGATACAAAAACAAGACCCCTACATATGTTGTCTACAAGAGACCCACCTCAAAACAGGGGACACATACAGACTGAAAGTGAAGGGCTGGAAAAAGATTTTCCATGCAAATTGGGACCAAAAGAAAGCAGGAGTCACAATACTCGTATCAGATAAATTAGACTTTAAAACAAAGGCTGTGAAAAGAGACAAAGAAGGTCACTACATAATGATCAAAGGATCAATCCAAGAAGAAGATATAACAATTATAAATATATATCCACCCAACATGGGAGCACCGCAGTATGTAAGACAAATCCTAACAAGTATGAAAGGAGAAATTAACAATAACACAATAATAGTGGGAGACTTTAATACCCCACTCACACTTATGGATAGATCAACTAAACAGAAAATTAACAAGGAAAAAAAAAAACATGTATCTATAAAGCTCACTAAAGCAAAGCACAGTAAAATGAGGTATGGCAATAAAAGGCGTTAAATTTATCAAAAAAAAAAAAAAAGTGCTGAAAAATTAAAGCTGTCAAAAAAAAAAAAATAACGTCTCCATATAATTTGAGATGAAATGACTGAGCAAACTATCAATATGTGCAGATATAAATAGATAAATTTAAGTATAGATACAGATATATATAAC
Organism: Bos javanicus; assembly: GCF_032452875.1. NCBI lineage: Eukaryota > Metazoa > Chordata > Mammalia > Artiodactyla > Bovidae > Bos > Bos javanicus. Next base: position 36,507,312 of record NC_083879.1, on the reverse strand, counting down.
ATACAAATACAGACAAAGTAAATATGGAAAAATATCAATTGCTGCATCTAGGTAGTGGGTACACGGTAATCACTGCAGTAGTCTTTCAACTTTTCTGGATGTTTGAAATTTGCCAAAAATAAACGGTCAGTGGGACTTCCCTGGTAGTCCGGTGGTTAAGACTCCATGCTTCCACTGCAAGGGGCAAGGGTTTGATCCCTGGTTAGGGCAATTTCACATGCTGCACAGTGCCACCAAATAAAGATGAAAAGGTTAAGGGAATGTACTGTATAAAAAATAAGGAAAAGACATTTGACCTTTTTATACCAAGAAATTACTCTAAACTAGGAATAAGATATTATCCACAAAAGGTGCCCAATACTAAGTACTGAGTAAAGACTTTTTGTCATATCATTTGTGTTTTTCTATATCTGACTCTAAAGAACATATACATAAAAACACCATTAAAGTTGAAAAGCAAATTAAAATTAAAAATACTGGAAATGATTCAGTCCTACTATAAAGAACATGAAATAAAGACATTATTTGATGATCTGTATAATGATAACATTAAAATTATGGTTATGAAGGCTACAGAAAGTGCCATGAGCACTTTCCACATTGAGTGGGAAAAGAACATAATTTATTACACAATACTCACTCTATGATTACAAAATATGGAAAGAAAAAAAGGCCAGGGAGTGAGCACAGAAACAGGACTTTACACTAGAAATGCCTTGAGCACTCAGTGAGGTTGGAACGAGCAGACACTAAGAGCCAGTGCTCTGGCAGGAGCGTACCGGGTGCTGGGAACACAGAGATACAGTAAGGGTGTTGGGGTTGGAGGGATTTCTCTTACAAGTAGTAACTCCCATCACTAATCTATTGTTCACCTGTCACATCTTCTATCCTATTCCCCACCACCAACACACACTTTTTAAATTGATTTCAAACTTTTCCTAAGCTCTTGAGAAAAATGATCCACACAGAAATCGCTTCCTCCCTTTCTGAAGACTGGCTGCTACCACGACAAGGTCTGAAGTCAACAAGAGTCATCTGCAACTTGTTCCTGGAAAGTCACAAATTCTGTGTCCAAACCAGGCTCAGTGGCTGTACAGAAGTTAGGATCTCTGATTTAAAGACGTAGCACGGACTTCTCTGGTGGTCTGGTGGCTAAGACTCTGCACTCACAATGCAGGAGGTCCGGGTTCAAATCTGATCATGGAATTAGTTCCCACATGCTACAATTAAGAGTTTGCATGTGGCAACTAAGACCCAATACAGCCAAATAAATACACAAATATTTAGGAGGACAAAAAAAGACACGAATAGGAGAACAATATGCAGGACTTTCCTGGTCTTAGAACAACTAGGTGACACTGTCCATTAACTATAGAAGAGAGAAAGATAAGTAACTCACCTTTAGAATAGTTATCATTTTCTTCCTTCAAATCATTTTTTTTCACAAGTGCTTCCTGACACTGTGCCTCATAAAACACGCTGGGAGAAGCACCACTTCTTGAAGTTAAAACAAAATCCTGATGAGTAGTTCTACAGAAGTCGTTTTGTTCACTCGATAAAATGTTAGAAGGGTGTTTTTTTTCTTGGCTTTGATTCTGGTAGATATATGATGGCAAGAAGGGCGTGGTTTTCTCTACAGTGGTTGAATTTCCCGGAGGTCTATACTTTTTCTGGCTCTGGTCATCAGGCAGTGGAGTTAAACCTTACAATTAAGAAAATAAACAAAACTGATGACTTTCTATAACATTTTCTGTTCTACCTGTTAATGGCACCTATGATTTCTCCGAAGTGAGAAAAGTACTTTTTTCCCTCATTATTAGGAAACTATGTTTAACAAAGTCATGAAATTTTAAGAGTCCAAAGTGACTTTTGCATACTTTTGATTGAAAGTGCACTTACACCACGACTCATGTGCAGTGTCCAGAGCTGCAGCTTGCCTAACTGTGGAAGGCATCGTTCACCCTCCATCCGTGAGCACTGCCTGGAGCTGTCAACTCTAAGCCCTGTGACAAACAGTTAAATGCAGAGCACCGGTGCAGACAGTTACAAATAATCTGAACTGTTCCTTCACAATCAATAACTGCTCTGCGTTACAACACATGAAAACATTTTTCCTTTATGTTCCCATTAAGATGCTGGTGACCTCAGGTGGTGGAATGATGGGTGATTTTGTTTTGTACTTTCTGTAGTCCCTAAATTTCCTGTAATGCTTTTTACCTGTTCTGTTTAAGTCTCTGCTTTTGAAATAACCCAGTAAACAGACAAAAGATTCCCTTTCCATGTATCTCGAAGATAGAATTCTTAGAGAATAAATGCCAATACTAGCTATCCTGCCTGCTGTACCAGCCCCTTGAAATTTACTACTCCTGTTTTCCCAGATTGTTTCAATTAAACTTAGAATTAGACACACGGAGGGGGGGACTTCCCTGACAGTTCAGTGGTTATGACTCTGTGTTTCCACTGCAGGAGATGCAGGTTCAATCTCTGGTCCAGGAACTTAAGACCCACCAGCCATGTGGCATGGCCAAAAAAATAAGACATAGTGGGAAGTACTTCATAAAAGGCATGCCACCTATGTCTTATACCCTCTGCTTCACCCCTAGCCCACAAATAAAACTGGAAGTCAGGTAGGTCCTCACCGAGTATCAGATTCAACCTGCCTTCTTTAATAACAATATTCTTCCATCTAAATATTTTTGACTAATGGTCATCCCACCTCAGCCTAAAGACATCTCTGACAGAAGAGCAAAATCCCAAAGTAGCAGTCCTCAAAGTGTGGTCTGTACACTCCCAGTGTCCAAGACTCTGTCAGGGCATCCACCAACGTCCAAGCTATCTTCAGAACTACTGAGACAGTATCTGCCTTTTCACTGTGCTGACGTGCACCCTGATCACATGCACTGAGGGAGCTTCCTGGGGACCTCACTCAAAAGCAGAACGGCAGTATCCACTGTGCTCACCACCACACTCTCAGCTCGAAAACTAACAATAGCTTTACTGAAGAATGTTCCAGACAAAGCAAGCAGGAAAATTATTAATTTTTTAGTTAAATTTTAACTCTTGAGTTCATGTCTTCTGAACATTTTATAGGACAAAATGACAAGTATGCATAAATCACTTCCGCTGTAAACTAAGCCATGGGCTGTGAAATTTTTTCAGCCATAAGCTCAACTAACTGATCTTTCAGGGATTATTTCTACTTGAAAGAATGACGAACTATGATGATTTAAACCACAGTACTTGGCAGAACACTTTCTCAAAAATGAGACAACTGAGCCATACATTTCAAGGAAACTGACAGTATTTGTTGCCAATGATAAAGTATGAACTTTCAAGCAAAAATCAGAATGTTGGAAAATATGTCCATCACCCTGAGCTTGAAAGCTTTATATTTCAAGACTTTTATGATGATATCTGTGGTAGCATTAATACATATAAATTTTTATACTTTATAATGAAATAACATCAATATTTTTAGAACCTACCTCACTCAGAGAACTATTATTTTCCAAATAACCAATGCATGATTTCACCAAAGCATGGATGATGAATCCAAAATGTCAAGATACTTTAATGTATTTTAATGTAATTAGAGCATAGAAAGTTCATTAATATGATTGATTCCATACAGTGAATAACAGCTAAGAAATGACCACTTGTTAAGTTTGGTGGAATATCAAAGAAATAACCATGTTATTTGAAAAAGCTTTCTCCTTTTTCCAATCACATGTCCTTGTGAGGCTGGATTTTTCTTCACATACATCAACCAAAACAACATAAATGAAGAGATGGGAGGCGAAAGTAGATATGAGAATCAGCTGAGTTCTATAAGTCAAAAGTTAGAGATTTTCAAAAACACTGAACCATTCTTCTCAACTATTTTTTAGAAAAAAATTTTTTGTTAAAAAGTGTTATTTATAGCACACAGTTATTTTAAATAAATTAGTTTTTAAATTTCCTAGTTTTAATCTCTAACACAGTAAATATCAATAGCTATAGCCCATATACTAATACAAACTCTTTGGAGTCCTCAATAATTTAAGAGTGTTATGGGGTCCTGACCAAAAAATGTTGAGAACTAAAAACAACTGTTACATAACTCCATGGAAGTAGTTCTCACACTAGTAACTTTAAAATCTACTTCCCTATTGCTCTACCATATGCTATTTCTACCAGAAAACTATCACAGGCTATTTTATAAGTGATAGTGATTATTATTTTTCTGTCCTCCATAAAAGAACCCTGAACCACTCAGTTATTTCCACATACACACCATATTCTCTATATTGTCTAAGATAAACATCTGAATTCCCTGAGCCATTCTTCATTTGCTGCCTTCCTTGTCACCAGTGCTACCACCACACCCAAGGTACCATCCAACCACATCTGCATGCACACCTACCAAGATCTTTCTTCTTTGTATTCTCTACGTCTAGGACAGCCTCTCAACAGAACAGGTGCTCCATTTAATCAGCAAAGTGTGTCTCTTAAAAGGCAGCACCAAGAAGCAAGCACACTGCCCCTGACCACTGTTTTTCAGACCATGGGACACAATCCATTTTGAAATGTCCTTGCTACCTTCCAGGCATGTGAATTAAGAACTGGTTCATGAAATTTCTCCAAAATTATGAGTCATGATTTTAAATGTTTTTGTTACTATGCAATCTGGTCAAAAAACTTTCAAAACTACTGCTCCAGATCAACTTCCAACTGCTTGCTTGTCCCCGTAAGTACATCATGCTTTCTAATTAACTGATCTAGCATTCAACAGAAAAGCTGTCCTGTACTACTCCAGAAAGTATTTCTGGTATGGCTCGTTAGCGGAGCAGAATGGCTTCTACACATACACACTTTTATGACCCTGATCAGTTTTTCATTCATCAGGCAGGAGTTGTTCCTCAGTAGCCCTAGGTCAAATTCAGCTCTGCATCTTTTATTCTTTTGGGTCTTTTTAAAATTTTATTTTATAAATAAATGTCAATGTCTTTAAGTACGGCACACATGTTCCAGAATGGCACAGATCCCTCATCTGTATTATATTACACCACTACCGACCCATAGTTGTCTATCTGGCTTGAAATTGGAGTTGGCAACCATAACAGAGAAATGGTAGAAATAACCTGTCAAACAACTAAAGACAGGAAACGTGTATAACTGCCTACCACGGTACTAACCAAAGGCCTCAGTAAATAATACCTGGGAGTGTCTGCTGCCCAGACACCAAGGCAAGTAGCTCCTCCTGCTCACCCATGAGCCTCTGCAACTGCTCGAGCTGCCGCCTCTTCAGCTGCTCCTGCTTCTTCTGTTGCTCTTCTTTCAGCTTTTTAGACATAAAATTAACTTAATTAAAATTACTATTTCTTTATGGACCTCTGCTCCTTAACATTAATCTTAATCCCTCCCAGCTCCCTTCTCACATCTTCTCTAATAAAGAGTTCCAAAGATGGATGCCTAAGTAACTTAATCTGCCACCAAAACTCTATAAACTCTCGACTGAGAAAAAAAAAAAGAAAAAACACATGAATCCTTTGATTCTTAAAGTAGGATCGGTATCAGTCCATTTAAAATCAACTAATATTTGATCAATCATTTCTAAATTAGTTTTTACAAAATGAGGTAGGAAGATACTGTTAAGTGCTGTATTTGTATCTTACATATCAATCATGTTTTAATGTTTCACCTCAAAGTATGATATTATGAGTAAAAGATAAACAAAGACCTGGAACAGATGACTTTTCATTGTAAACAGAAACCTGCAATAACTGTGCAATCATACACATACGTATCAGGTCAAACCCCATTTTACCTGTTCAAGCTTTTTAACAAGTGGGTCTTTATAAGGCACTTCTTTTAATTCACTCAAAAGATCTGCGATAAACTCATTTTTGCTATCTTTCCATTGTCCAGGAGCATCCTGACGTGCCACTAGCTGTGGCCCCTCTTTAGTTAAAGGAAAGACTCTCTGTGGTTCAGGTTTATCTGACTGTAACTTGTACGGGCTGTTAGGCTCCAATTTCTGTTCTTCATGAAGTGAATCTTCTTCCCTTATAAAGCTGAAACTATTTGAAAATTTTGTGGCTTTAATAGGAAAGCTGGTAGAAAAGTTCACATTTGCTGGCTTCTCTTCCTCTGCTTCTAAAATAGGAAATCCACGATTTAATATGACCCCAGCCCGAGAAGGATTTGCCATCCACTGGGTTAAGAAGTCCTGCCCACTGTTTAACTCTGAAGAGGTTGGCATCAGAAACATTTTGGTCCAATGGCAGTACTGTATTTAAATAATGTAAAAGATGGAACAGTTATTAATTTCCAACACCTGCAGAAAGAAGACAGAAAACAAGCTACTTTACCCAAACTTCAACCTAGCACAAAAATCTACTGAGTATTTCTTATATAAAAGACTTTAGCAAAGCAATCAAGGAATTAGTTACATATTTTTTTAAATGTCCTCAAAAAAATCCACACTGAGGGGATCAAAAATCAAAGTTCCCTCTGATTCAATCAGTTATGGATCAATTTACACAAGTGATAATCAATCAAGACCTAAAACTAAGGGAGCAGGATTCCCTGGTAGCGCAGTGGTACAGAATCTGCCTTTGCAAGAGACTTAGGTTCGATCCCTGGAAGAGGAAATGGCAACCCACTCCAGTATTTGCCTGGGAAATTCCATGGACAGAGAAGCCAGAGTCCATGGAGCCACAAAGAGTCAGACACGAAGGAGCACAACACAACAACAAAAAACCTAAGGGAGTTAAAGCTCGTCTCAGTTATTTGATTACCAAAAGAAAAACAAAAAAAGAAAGAAAAACAAGTCACTATCTATATCCACTACTACCCGCTTTAACCACTTTCAATGCTTCTGACTGTAGTCCAATACTGCTTCTTTGCCCAACCAGGGAAGCAGTGTTCCTCCTAGTTCCAGAACAAGTCACCACCACCCCAAGGCTTTATCTGGCACCGTCTCCTGTTGTCCCTTCCTCCTCTTCCTATAACTACCTTCCCGCCCACGAGGCAGTCTCTTATCTGTATCCCTAGAGGTCTCTGACATCACTATTTTGGCATTCCTCTCATTATTAGTGGCATTTTGTTTTTGTGTTCATAATCTACCAAGTGAACCATCCTACACTGTTGGTGGGAATGTAAATTGCTACAGCAACTATGGAGAATAGAATGGAGGTTCCTTAAAGAAACTAACAACAGCGTTACCATATGATCCAGCAATCCCACTCCTGGGCATACATAGAAAACTCTAATTCGAAAAGATACATGCACCCCAATGTTCACAGCAGCACCATTCACAACAGCCAAGACATGGAAGCAACTTAAATGTCCGTTGACAGATAAATGGATACAGATGTGGTCTATATATACAATTGAATATTACTCAGTCATAAAAAAAGAATGGAATAATGCCATTTGTAGCAACATAGATGGATCCAGAGATTAAATGATATCATTTATGTGTGGAATATTTAAAAATGATACAAATGAACTTATTTACAAAACAGAAACAGACAGACACAGAAAACACTTATAATTACCAAAGCAGATGGAGGGAGAATAAATTAGAAGTTTAGGATTAACAGAACTAAAGAGCCTCTTGATGAAAGTGAAAGAAGAGAGTGAAAAAGTTGGCTTAAAACTCAACATTCAGAAAACGAAGATCATGGCATCTGGTCCCATCACTTCATGGCAAATAGATGGGGAAACAGTGGCAACAGTGGCAGACTTTATTTTGGGGAGCTCCAAACTCACTGCAGATGGTGACTGCAGCCATAAAATTAAAAGATGATTGCTCCCTGGAAGAAAAGTTATGACCAACCTAGACAGCATATTAAAAAGCAAAGACACTACTTTGCTAACAAAGGTACATCTAGTCAAAGCTATGGTTTTTCCAGTAGTCACATATGGATGTGAGAGTTGGACTATAAAGAAAGCTGAGTGCCAAAGAATTGACGTTTCTGAACTGTGCTGTTGGAGAAGATTCTTGAGAGTCCCTTGAACAGCAAGGAGATCCAACCAGTTCATCCTAAAGGAAATCAGTCTTGAATATTCATTGGAAGGACTGGTGCTGAAGCTGAAACTCCAATACTTTGGCCACCTGATGTGAAGAACTGACTCATGTGAAAAGACCCTGATGCTGGGAAAGATTGAAGGTAGGAGGAGAAGGGGCTGACAGAGGATGAGATGGTTAGATGGCCTCACTGACTCAATGGACATGAGTTTGGGTATACTCTGGGAGTTGGTGATGGACAGGGAGGCCTGGTGTGCTGCAGTCCACGGGGTCACAGAGTCCAACAGGACTGAGCGACTGAAGTGAAATGAGGATTAACAGATACACACGACTACACATAAAACAGGTAAACAAGGATCTACAGTATAGCACAGGGAACTACACTATCTTGTAATAACCTAGAAAGGAAAACAAACTGAAAAGGAATATGTACGTATATATAACTGAATCACTTTTCTATTCACTTGAAACACAACACTGTAAATTAACTATACTCAAATTTTATTAAAAAAAAAAAACAAAAAAGGCTAGAAAATTTTCCTCCCAGACTGACAAGTGCATTTTCCCTCTGAGACTTGTCTAGATGCACTGATAAGGGGCATCACCATTGTGATGCAACACTCAGGCGTCTGCATCTGAAACACCCTGTGATCCTTGCCCAGGGGTCCTCAGCCTGCCTTTTGTCTGTGGAAAAACTTCAGCCAAAGAATAAGTTCAATCAGAGAAGGAAGGAAAAGCAGAAGTAAAGAAAAGCAAACAGGACAAAACAGTAACAGCTTAAGTCATTAAGCAAAATCAAGGCCCTGTAGTTCCTTGTCATGGGTTAGTGATAATATTGCGAGCCATTCGGGTGAGCGGTCTTGGAGAGACTGAAACTCCCACCAGGTGGAAGACGTTAACTCCATGATGACCAACCAGACACTAGCCATGACATAGCTGCTACAATTCTGAGACCTGGCCTTGAGAAAATGTGAACAAACCGACTCTGAAACTGAAGATTAACTGTACTTAAAACAAACAAGATGACCCCAATCAGAGGACCGTCATGACGGATTTCAAGATGACTGTCAGAGCCAACTGTGCTGTTTCTCCATGTAGGTGCCTCCATCCACCTAATGGAGAGGGGGTGGGTAAGGTCCTGTCTTCTTTCCACAAAACTTGCCTCTTTATTGGCTTTGAGCAGTGAGCAGGTGGACCCCGCTTTGGGTAATACACCTTTCCTCCACCTATAAAAGAAACCTCCACTGCTCCATTTCAATTTCATTACGATGATCCTGAAAGTATATTTACTGTCAGCATGATGCACAGAAATCCTGTTTTTTCAGCATAACCTGTTATTTATTATTGATACTAAGGCCTTGGTAAAGGGAGCATACTCAGCAGAATGCCTAGGACTATCAGCATGTGAACTCGGATTTTCCTATTATCAAAATCTGTGTGAAACAAACAGACAGCCTTAAGACCTCCAAAAACTGCTACACAAGCTTTCTTTAAAGCACCGGGGGAGGAGTTAAATTCTCGGCAACGCGAAGCAGAAAATGTAGACGCAAACAATTCAAACCCACCCTCAGGTCTTGAAAACCAATTTGTTGCTTAGGGAGGTGAATTTCCGGTCTCCCAAAGAACACGTCATTGAAACCCACCGACCCACAGCAAATCTTCAAACCCACAGCTTTGAATAACCGCGGACAGGGCACCCTGCACGGCCCCTCCGCGCCCAGTGGCGCGCCCCCACTGGCCGAGCCGGTCCCTCCGCGCACCGCCGGCCCGCTTGGATTCAGGACGGCAAACTAACCAGCTCCTTAAGTCCCTCCCCACGAGAAGTCCCGCTCGGAGGCCGGGGCCCCTCAGGCCTCTCAAGCCAGAGCCGGAGCGGGGGAGACGCTGCACTTACAAACCACCCGCCACTGCCGCCGCCGCTCCGCCCGCAGACCCAAAGGCTCCTGGAAACTGTAGTTCCTTCGGTCCCCCTGCGCTTGCGCGAGCGCGCCGTCGGACACACGCAAACTACAACTCCCAGAGAAGCCCGGAAGACACCCGTTAGTGGGAGCTCGCGGCCTGGCACCTTCCGCCCAGGCGTGGGCTCGGGGCCGGAGTAGTGGGCTGCTAAACAGCGGGGAGATGGCTGCTGCAGAGCACTTCCGGGTCCGAGCGACCCTCTCCCTTGGCCTTTGAAAGCTTCGCTGGCGCTCTCGCGAGAAGTGAGTCTCCTCGTCCCCGGAAACATGAGGCTGCGGATGCTCTGATCGGTGGAGGAAGCCTTTCTGCCTAGATTTCTTAGAGTTTTGTTGTCTTTGCCAGGCGGGACCGAGTAAAGGCAGTCAGCCATACTATTTCATGGCAGAGACAACCTTGTGATGAATTAACTGCTTGTCTTTATCGCTTGTCTTTGCTGCCTAATGCGTAATTGGCCGTGTGCGCAGTGTTGAAAATAAGTATTTTGAACACTGGCGTGCAAAGCTCGAAAACTGTTTTCTTAATTGCCATCGCAGAATGCTGCATAGAAGCGGACTCAGCAATGCAAGGTAGCATTGTGTACACAACTTGGGCTTTGTGCCTGTTTATAAATATTTAAAGTGTCCAACTCTTTGCGACCCCATGGACTGTAGCCCACCAGGCTGCTCCATCCATGGAATTTTCTAGGCAAGAGTACTGGAATGGGTTGCCATTTCCTTCTCCAGGGAAAGAAATCAAAAGAAGTGCCATTTGTAATAACCGGTATAAGAAAACAAACTAGCGCCTACTGCTGGCCCTGCAGGACAGGACAGGGCAGTAATGGACAGTTGTTGGGGCAAGGAATGATAACTTTATTCCAAAAGCCAGAAAACAGAGAAAATGGTGTACTTGGGCCCGTAAAGAATCATCTTGGCAGAGTTAGACTTCCAACTTCTTTTGCACTGAAAGCCTCCAGAGGCAGGGCAGGGCAGTAAAGTCACCTACTCCTGGTTCCCCTCAGCATCTGGAGGAGATGTGTTAATTTCTTCTTTCCTGCAGTCATTCAGGGCTGGGCCTGGTCAGGATGTTTCTAGTCAGGAAGCTTGAAATTGGGGAAAATATATATTTGGTACGAGTTCTACAAAAACAAAGGTACTTTAGCTAAACAAAGGTATTTTAGCTTAATACCAATTACCTGGAAGGCAGTGTTCCTAGAGATGAGTCATTATGTATAATTTAAGCTGATAGGCAGAGGAACCAGAGATCAAATTGCCAACATCTTGTTGGATCATAGAAAAAGCAAGAGAGTTCCAGAAAAGCATCTACTTCTGCTTTATTGACTACACCAAAGCCTTTGTGTGGATCACAGCAAACTGGAAAATTCTTCAAGAGATGGGAATACCAGACTGACCACCTTACCTGCCTCCTGAGAAACCGCTATGCAAGTCAAGAAGCAACAGTTAGAACAGGACATGGAACAAAGGACTGGAAAGGGAGTACAAATTGGAAAGGGAGTACATCAAGGCTGTATGCAGAGTACATCATGCGAAATGCTGGGCTGGATGAAGCATAAGCTGGAATCAAGATTGCCAGTAGAAAAACCAATAACCTCAGATGTGCAGATGCACAGATCTGCAGATAATAACCTTATGGCAGAAAGCGAAGAGGAACTGAAGAACCTCTTGATGAAAGTGAAAGAGAGTGAAAAAGCTGGTTTGAAACTCAGTGTTCAAAAAACTAAGATCATGGCATCCAGCCCCATCACTTCATGGCAAATAGATGGGGAAACAGTGACAGACTTTATTTTCTTGGGCTCCAAAATGACTGCAGATGGTGACTGCAGCCATGAAATTAAAATTAAAATTTTCTTGCTCCTTGGAAGAAAAACTATGACCAACGTAGACAGCAAATTAAAAAGCAGAGATATTACTTTGCCAACAAAGGTACATCTAGTCAGAGCTATGGTTTTTGCCAGTAGTCATGGATGTGAGAGTTGGACCATAAAGAAAGCTGAGCACCAAAGAATTGATGCTTTTGAACTGTGGTGTTGGAGAAGACTCTCAAGAGTCCCTTGGATTGCAAGGAGAGTCAACCAGTCCATCCTAAAGGAAATAAGTCCTAAATATTCATTGGAAGGACTGATGCTGAAGCTGAAACTCCAGTACTTCGGCCAACTGATGTGAAGAACTGACTCATTGGAAAAGACCCTGATGCTGGGAAAGATAAAAGGTAGGAGAAGAGTATGACAGAGGATGAGATGGTTGGATGGCTTCACTGACTCGATGGACATGAGTTTGAGCAACCTCCAGGAGTTGGTGATGGACAGGGAAGTCTGGCATGCTTCAGTCCTTGGGGTTGCTCGGAGTCAGACACAACTGAGCGACTGAACTGACTGAAGCTGGTAGGCAACATCTTTTTAGTGATTAACTTGTAATAGACTATGAAAGTTCTTTCCTATTACACTACCACTGAGTTAAAGATAATTTTAAAAAACAGGGACTTCCCTGGTGATCCAATGGCTAAGACTCCATGCTCCTAACTGCAGGGAGCCCAGATCAATCCCTGGTCAGGGAACTAGATCCCACATGCCACAACTAAAAGAATCCACATGCTGCAACCAAGACCTGCCTGCTAAGTCGCTGCAGTAGTGTCCAACTCTACGACCCCATAGACGGCAGCCCACCAGGCTCCACAGTCCCTGGGATTCTCCAGGCAAGAACACTGGACTGGGTTGCCATTTCCTTCTCCAATGCATGAAAGTAAAAAGTGAAAGTGAAGTCGTTCAGTTGTGTCTGACTCTTAGCGACCCCATGGACTGCAGCCCACCAGGCTCCTCCATCCATGGATTTTCCAGGCAAGAGTACTGGAGTGGGGTGCCATTGCCTTCTCCGAACCAAGACCTGGTGCAGCTAAATAAATAAATACATATATGTGTTTAAAGATTACTTTAAAGACACTTCGAAAAAATTGGGCTTCCCTAAAGCATTTTGCTAGCTACTTCAAAAATAGTCCTTCTTCCCGAAATCATGGTTTTCTTGTTTTTTTTTGTCTTTTTTTAATTATGGATGAAGTCAAAGCCCAAGACTTCCAAAGTCAAACAGCTAGATGGCACACAAGGAACCAAATGCTCATCCTCATTTATTATAGTCCTTTGGCTTAAAGCTTGCCCAAAAGTCTTATTTTTTTTCAAGTGTGTATCTTTTTAAAATAGTTAAAATATTTCCTACTTTCTTTGCCTATATTTTACTCTATTTTTATTCTAATTCAGTCCAAGTATCACATTGGTTATTGGTTGAATAAATTAGTCTTTTACTACATTCAAGTCTTAACTGACTTTTAGATCAATGTTATATAAATGTTCACCTGTAGCCCAGGTGCCCACTAATTTTAAAGGTTCTTAAAATCCATTACAAGGTAGAAGGGGGAAAGGGGAGGAACTACCAGACAATGAAAAATATTGCATCTTCAAGTCTTGCTGTAGAGAAACGTCAGACTAAGCGCTCCCACAAGGGATTTTAGCCACAAATTATCCATTCTGATACAATCTTTTATGTCATCACTGGAGGCAAGAGGGCACTGTAATATAATGGCCAATGGCCCATGCTTTGGAGTCAGGCAGCCTGGGATCAGAGGAGTTCTGTTCTCAGAAACTGTTCTCATCTGCAAAATGGGGATGTTAATAACACACTTGGCTCTCCTAACTGTGGTTCCACGTCTGCGGATTCAACTCAACAGAGATTGGAAAAACAGCAGGGAAAAAAATTACACGAATTTCCAAAGAGCAAAACTTGAATTTGTTGTGCACCCACAATTATTTACTACATGGACAGAAGAGCCTGGCGGGCTGTAGTCCATGAGGTCACAAATAGTCAGACAACTGAGCAACTAACAGTAGGCCTGAACACTACAATTATTTACATAGCATTTACATGTACTAGGTATTATAAGTAATCTAGAGGTGATTTCAAGTATAGGGAGGATCTAAGTAGGTTACATGCAAACACTATACATTTTATACGAGGGACTTGAGCATTCAGGGATTCTGGTATCCGTGGGGGTCTTGGAACCCGTCCCCCATGCAAACTGGGACACAACTGTGTCTGCTTCATAAAATTATCAGGAATGTTAGATCAAAAGAATATGTCTAGGGAGTTCCCTAGTAGTCCAGTGGTTGGTTGAGAATTCACCTTCTAATGCAGGGGATGTGGGCTCAATCCCTGTCAGGAAACTAATATCTCATGTACATAAGCCCTTAGGGCCTTAACTAGAGAGAAGCCTGTGTGCCAAGGAAGAGCCCTGCATGCCACAGCTATGACTTGACACAGCTGTACATAAATAGTAAAAAATACATATATATATGTAAAAGTATGACACTTACCATGTGGTAAAAATTTAGGAAATTTTTTCACTTTTTAAAATCCACCACACTGAAGTATGACTGACATACAAAAAGCTATATATAATACATATAACTTGATGAGTCTAGAGAAGTCCTCACCCAAGAAGCCATCATCACATCTATACCATAAACAAATCCATCAAGGCCCTTTCAATTTTATGACTTCCAGCTGTTGATGAACTCAGTTTGTCTGCCAAAGTCCAGCTCAATAGGTCATGTCAGATGGTTCTGCAAGATATAAAAATAATATGTAATTCTCAAGTCATTTGGTAAGAATACTATTTTAATTGGGCATGAAAAATCTTCAGAGAGTTGAGGAATTTTCTTTGCTAGTTATGATAGGAGTGACCGCTCTGTCCAGAAAGGACAGAATTTCAAGCCTGGCTATGGGAGGCTTCCCATGCAGATGCTGTCCAGGCTACACCGGGTGACCCCAGCAGGGGATGGAGGGGCCTGAGAGATGCGAGTACCCAGCCTCTAAGCAAAGGCAAGAAAAGCCACAGCCCACTTTACCTGTGGGAAGTAGAGTTCCTCACTAAGGTCCTAAGGCTCAGATTTCCAGAATGTTACCTCAGTAAGAAAATTTCTAACAACTACATTGGATGCAGAAAGACATCTTTAAAAAAAAAAATCTTGTCATTTTAATATGGACAGAACTAGTGCTGGTGGGTTGGGCTTGCAGCAAAAGGTCATGGAAACCTGTGAGTCTAAACAATGAAGGGATTATCACCTGCACTACATTCTAGAATGTCCAAGCAATAATTCGGAGTAGAAATAAAGAGGATTCTAGCCTGAATCTGCTGGGATCACAGCAGAGCAATACAATGATGGTTAAGACTTTACTGTAATTATTGTGATGTGATGGTTCTTGACACATTCTATGGGTTTTTATGCTTCAGATCAACTTGCAGCATTCTATGGGTTTTAAATGTTTTATTACACATTTTTAAAGCAGCACATTTACCCTTCAGAAATAAGATTACTGATTCCAGGGAGGGGAGATCAAGATGGCAGATTAGGAGGACACAAAGTTCGCCTACCCTTACAAACACATCAAAAATAGATCTACATGTGGAGCAATCCTCACTGAAGACAAATTGGAGACAGACAGTCTTGTAAAACCAAGCCTGTAAGAAAGATACACACAGAATCAAGGAAGGGAAGTAATTGGCTCAGGACCTGCACCCTGGAAGGGGACACAGAAGAGGAGAGAGATGACATCATGGGCCTGAAGACCTTTCCTGGTGAGGGGGTGGTTTTAGCCACTATTGGGCACCCTAGTCCTGGTGTCTGACATTGGGAAGACATACCCCCTTAGGTGGCGTGAAAACCAGTGGAATAAAAAGGCTATAAGAACCCTAGAATCTACTTGTGAGGGACATGCACAAGCCTGCTTACTCCAGAAACAAGGGGAAGCAGACCGACGCTGCCTGGGTTCTGGCTGGTTTCCTGGGACTGCCCCAGCACACAGCCCAGCACATACCCATAGCTTCATGTTAGGGTAAAGGTGCAGCACCTGAGGCAACTGCAAGACTGTGAGGCACAGAACAGGCTCAGACCCCTAAACCGGGTAGGGGAGGCATAGGTGCACTTGCTGAGGAGCGCATCAGAGGCAGCGCAGCTCTGACTGGTGCTGCAGCCCATGCCAGCTACCTGCTCTAATCCCACCTGCTCCAGCCCTGCGCTCTTGAGAGCAAAAGAAGGGTCCTGTGCAGGATCCTTGCAAGGGTGGGCAAACCACCCAAGTAAAGCCTCCTCGGATCAGTTCCTACCCTCACCCTATTTAAAGAACCAGGTCGCCCCAGCTCCTGGAGCAGGGGCACCTGATGTTTGTTTTCACGTCCTCTTACTGCAGCACAAGTCTGACCTCATCAATTTCTATCGATAAGGAGTCCAAGGGGACTTCCCTGGTCATACAGTGGATAGGAATCCTCTTGCCAATGCAGGGGACACCGGTACCCTCCCTGGTCTAGGAAGATCCCACATGCCTTGTAGCAACTAAGGCCATGCTCCACAACCAGAGAAACCACCACAATGAGGAGCCTGTGCACCCCAACAAAGAATAGCCCCCCTCGCCGCAACTACAGAAAAACCCACGCAGTAACGAAGACCCAATGCAGCCAAAGATTAAAAAAATATATAAACAAACATTTTAAAGAGAGTCAAGGACCCCAGTCTATAACATTTATACATCTGCTTGTTTGTTGTAAACCTTTGACTATCTTCTAGGATCTGGTAAGGTACTTTCTGACAGGTTTTGTCAAGTTTTAAAAGATGTTTCAAAAATAAATTTAAGAAACTGTTTTGGGACTTCCCTGGTGGTCCAGTGATTAAGACTCCGAGGTTCCACTACAGGGGGATAAGTGTTTAATCCCTGGTCAGGGAACTAAGCTCCCACATGTTGCTCCCACACACAGTCCCCCAAAATTGTTTTGGGGTAGGGATGGACCTTGTACCATTTTTGCTGATGTCAGCTAAATTGATTCTCACACAATCTTGTAAGGTAGGGGCCCCCAACCTCTGGGATCTAATGCCTGATGATCCTAGATGGAGATGATGTAATGATAATAGAAATAAAGTGAACAATAAATGTAATGCGCTTGAATCATCCAACCCCTTCTGCAGAAACCGGTCCCCTGGTGCCAAATGGTCCCCATGGTCATCTTCCATGAAACTGGTCCCTGGTGCCAAAACTGTTGGGGACCGCTGCTGTAAGGTAGCTTGTCCATAATCCCCTGGGAATTAAGTAGTAAAGTCAGGATTCATATCCATATTCTTTCTACATCTTTTTTATTCCCATTTTATTCACTATTTGGAGAATTAATTTCCCATTAGGTCTGTCTAGTCAAAGCTATGGTTTTTCCAGTAGTCATGTATGAATGTGAGAGTTGGACTATAAAGAAAGCTGAGTGCCGAAGAATTGATGCTTTTGAACTGTGGTGTTGGAGAAGACGCTTGAGAATCCCCTGGACTGCAAGGAGATCCAACCAGTCCATCCTAAAGGAAATCAGTTCTGAATATTCACTGGAAGGACTGATGCTGAAGCTGAAACTTCAATACTTTGGCCACCTGATGCGGAGATCTGACTCATTGGAAAAGACCCTGATTCTGGGAAAGATCGAAGGCAGGAGGAGAAATGGACGACAGAGGATAGGATGGTTAGATGGCATTACCGACGCCATGGACATGAGTTTGGGTAAACTTCGGAAGTTGGTGATGGACAGGGAAGCCTGGCGTGCTGCAGTCCATGTGGTCGCAGAGTCGGACACGACTGAGTGACTGAACTGATCGGCCCTCTACTCAGTGAGTGGCCAGCCCCTCCTCTCTGGAATGGCAGATTGTTGTCGCCTTGTTTAGCCCATAAATCCTGTTTGACTCTGTGCGACACCCCGGCGCTCCCCACGCCCCGCCCCGCCCCGCCACACACACACACCCTCCCCCCTGGACGGCAGCCCTCCAGGCTCCTCTGTCCATGGGATTCTCCAAACAAGAATAACTGGAGTGGGTTGCCATGCCTCCACCTCCAGGGGGTCTTCCCGACCCAGGTATCGAACCCGGGTCTCCACAATTGGTAGTCCGATTCTTTACCATCTGAGCTACCAAGGAAAATACATATTTCTAATTACTCAGTAACACTACCAAGAACTACAAACTCTGAGAATCCTGCACTAAAATTAGCCTCATGTTTCCCCAATCTCAAATCCTCTCGAAATTGTTCCTTTCCCACTCCGGAAAACTGCCCTCCTTCCTCAGGCAGCACCACCACCGCTTTCCCCAAACTACGAAGTTTGGAGTTCTCCTCATAGCCCAAATCCCGCCTGAAAGATGAATCCGGGTCCTGACGCTGGAAGACCGCGCACAGTCCTGTCGCCATCCGCGGCGCTATACGGCTCCGCCGTGCGCGCCGCGGCCAGTGCAGGGCGGCGCCGGAACCCCAGAACCCGGAGCGGGGGGCGCGCCCGAAACCCGGAAGTGCCCGGACACGGGAGTCCCGAGTCCTGAAGTCCCGGGAGTCGGAAGGCGAGAATTCAAGGCCGCCAGCGCCTGAGTGGGCCGGAGCCTCAGGCAGGTGCGTGGGCGCCGCTGCGGCCGACCGGTCGGGCGGGGAAGTCAGCTGAAGGTCCGGGGGTGAGGCCGAGAAGGGGACCGCGCCGATCGTCCGGGAAGGGCTGGCCCCCTCGCCGCGGCGGCCGCTGCCGCCGCCAGCTGGGAGACGCCCCCGCTGCCGGGTGCCTCGGGGTGTCCCCAGCTCGCAAAAGCGAGCAGATGGAGATAGAACTTAGTTTTTTCTTGGGTGGTTTTTTTTTTTTTTTTGGATAGTTTTTTCTTGTTTCCAATGTGCTAAATAGGCTTTCTTCTGAAAGTTAGGTTCCAGAGAAAGAAACTTGCCTAATACTGCATTTTGGTGACTAATCAGGGACTGTAGCCCGACGTGGCGAGTGACAGGGAGCCCGGGACGGAAACACGGAAGATACCTGCGAGTCCAAAGTGGAAAGCCCGGAAATGAGTAGCTGATGCCTCGGCAAAGCGCACGGACGTGGGTGCAGTCTCAGCTCCTTAGAACATGCTGCTGCCCTGTGTGGAGCCGTGAAGTGTATTCTGGGGCGGACGCAGTGCCGCAGCGTGTGGGCTTTGCCATTGCAGGGGTTTTAACAGTCCCATTAGAGATGTGCGGAATTAATGACATTTAAGCCCAGAAATGCAGGTTTTGTCAGAAGGGTTTTGGGTTGTTTTTTTTTTTTTAAATACTCCTAGGCTTAAATTCCGGGAGAAGGCAATGGCACCCCACTCCAGTACTCTTGCCTGGAAAACTCCGTGGATGGAGGAGCCTGGTACGCTGCAGTCCATAAGTTCCGGCTTCCCTGGTGGCTCAGACAGTAGAGAATCCGCCTGCAATGCAGGGGACCCAGGTTCAATCCTTGGGTCAGGAAGATTCCCCTGGAGGAGGGCGTGGCAACCCACTCCAGTATTCTTGCCTGAAGAATCCGCATGGACAGAGGAGCCTGGCAGGCTACAGTCCATGAGGCCACAAAAAGTATGACAGGACTGAGCGACTAAGCACAGCACACAGCAGGCTTTAATCATGCTTGGAAGAGTTTATAGTTAGCAAGCGTTTGTTGAATGCCTGCTGCTGTTGCTGCTGCTGCTAAGTCGCTTCAGTTGTGTCCGACTCTGTGTGACCCCACAGACGGCAGCCCACCAGGCTCCCCCGTCCCTGGGATTCTCCAGGCAAGAACACTGGAGTGGGTTGCCATTTCCTTCTCCAATGCATGAAAGTGAAAAGTGTAAATGAAGTCGTTTAGTCGTGTCCGACTCTTCGCGACCCCATGGACTGCAGCCTACCAGGCTCTTCCATCCATGGGATTTTCCAGACAAGAGTACTGGAGTGGGTTGCCATTGCCTTCTCCTGTTGAATGCCTACTGTGTGCCAAAAGATGTCTAGATTCCAAGGATATAAAGATGACCAAGGACCAGCTGTTCACATAGGCTTGCCATCCTGGAGACACTGATAATCTTAAGAGTGCAGGCCATCCCATGATTACAGAGAGATGTGTGATTAAAGCCACTGCTGTGGGCTCTTGAAGTGAAGGGAAAGCGTTAGTCCCTCAGTCCTGTCCAACTCTTTGCGATACCGTGGTCTGTAGCCTGCCATGCTCCTCTGCCCATGAAATTCTCCAGGCAAGAATACTGGAGACTGTTGCTGTTCCCTTCTTCAGAGGATCTTCCCTACCCAGGGTTTGAACCCAGGTCTCCTGCACTGCAGGCAGATTGTTTACTATCAGAGCCATCAGGGAAGGAAATGCCAGCTGTAAAGATGCCAGATTGGGTGGCAGTGAGCCTCTTGCTCCCAGATGCATCCATGGTTTCTGGATAGAGACAGGATTTGTGAGGGGAATGCTAGAGTTTCTTCGGACCTGAAGCTGAACTGGGCCTGATGGGTGGAAGACACCCAGAGCTCACATACGACAGAGCAGTCTCCATTGAAGATGTGAGATTGACTTCATGTAGAGAACGTATGAGAAGAAGATATTGACAGATGGTGTGTGTCTGTCAGGAAGCTGCTCACAGAAGAGGCAGGTGTTTGAGGGAGACTCCAGACAGAACCTGCAGGAAGACAGGAGTCAAGGCCAGACTTGAAGTTTCACAAAACTTAGTGTTAGTCTCTCTCCTGCCCATGCAGCCTCTGCTGGACCAGAGGAGGCTCACAGCCACCCAGTCTGGCATCTTTTCAGCTGGCATTTCCTCCCCTGGCGGCTCTGACGGTAAACAATCTGCCTGCAATGCAGGAGACCCGGGTTCAAACCCTGGGTAGGGAAGATCCCCTGAAGAAGGAAACGGCAACAGTCTCCAGTATTCTTGCCTGGAGAATTCCATGGACAGAGATTTATTAATATGTTTAAAATCTTTATATTCTGGTTTCACAATGTGAATATACTTAATGCTACTGAGCTGTATGCTTAAAAATAATTATTGTTGTTCGGTCATTCAGTCAGACATGACTCTTTGCAGCCCCATTAACTGCTTCCCTGTCCTTTCCATCTCCCAGAGTTTGCTCAAACTCACATTCATTGAGTCGGTGATGACATCCAACGATCTCATCCTCGTTCCCTTCTCCTCCTGTCTTCAATCTTCCTCAGCATTAAGGGTCTTTTCCAATAAGTCTGCTCTTTGCATCAGTTGGCCAAAGTATTGGAGCATCAGCTTCAGCACCAATCCTTCCAGTGAATATTCAAGGTTGATTTCCTTTAAAAATGATTAAAATAGTAAATTTTATGTTACGTATACTTTGTTGTTGTTTAGTTGCTAGTTATGTCCAACTCTTTTGCAACCCCATGGGCTGTAGCCAGCCAGGCTCCTCTGTCCGTGGAATTTTCCAGGCAAGAATACTGGAATAGATTGCCATTTCCTTCTCCAGAGGATCTTCCTGACCCAGGAATCAAACCCACGTCTCCTGCATTGCAGGTGGATTCTTTACTGCTGAGCCACCAGGAAAGCCCATGTATACTTTACCACACAGGAAAAAAAATGTATATACTAACACTTTCT
Organism: Bos javanicus; assembly: GCF_032452875.1. Taxonomy (NCBI): domain Eukaryota; kingdom Metazoa; phylum Chordata; class Mammalia; order Artiodactyla; family Bovidae; genus Bos; species Bos javanicus. Next base: position 36,485,917 of record NC_083879.1, on the reverse strand, counting down.
TCAAAATATATAATGAACAATTTTAGATAACCAAATACCTGATGACAGGGTAGGAGTTAAATAACAGAAAACTTATGCCCCACTACAAATTCTTTAAAAGAACATTTAGTGCCATAGGAAAATTCTCATGAAAAGTTAGAGAAACTGTCCATAAACTTAAATAAACAATATGAATAAATAACATTTTATAAGAATACTGTACAAAATAGTAATGATATGGGTAAAATAATACCAAAAAGAAATATTGCCGTATTAACAGTTGGGGTTGTTTCTGGATGGAGGGATCACAGGTGCTTTTTCTTTAATACATGTGTGCTACATACACGTGTGCAGAGTTGGTATAGTGGTGAGTGGTGGTATAGTGGTGAGTGTAGCTGCCTTCCAAGCAGGTTCGATTCCCGGCCAACACAGCATTCTGAGTGTTGGAGACTGAGAGCAAAGTGGATGAACCTGAATAGCATAGTCCCATATCTTTCACAGTGTCTATCAGCATTCTTGTCTATGCACAGTGCTAATTATCAATCTATCTGCATGTGAAAGACAGTCAACACCTGTGAAGTTAAGGAGTTAGTAAACATTAATGCCGCAGAAAGGCAGAGTTAAATCCAGGCACTTCCGTTTAACTGGATCTTAGACCATATAAGAAACAAGAAATGTGAAGCCTTAGTTTGTTGATTGTTGGGCAGACACCACTAGGTCCTGGGTGGGATACAACAGTGTGAGTGGCGGCAGTGGGTGGGTCCCGGGGAGAGGAACAGCTGTGTGAAGGCCCTGAGGGTTTGCCAACCTGAAGAAAAGCCACCTGGGCCAGGATGAGGCTGCGGGGAGGCCATGTCTTGAACCCTGACAGGGAAATTGAATTTGATTTGAAGCATAATTTTCAAAATAAGAAAATGGTTATTCATGCTTCAGTGTGGTGAAGGAATGAGAGGCGCAGGGGAGCGGAGGTAGGGAAACAGGTTCCACTGCCGGGGGTGGGGGGAGGTAGGTGGCTGGTAGGGGAGTAGGGAGGGCTGTAGGGGTGGGAGGGAGCCTGGCTCCAGAGCTGAGGAGAACAGTTGCCTATGGCAGGTGCCCGTGGCGGGTGGGGCCTTGACCTAGAACCACAGCCCAGTGGGGGCTGGCCAGGAGGAGACTGGACATGTCAGGGGCCCACGCTGAGACACAATAGACCTTCTGTGCTAAACTGGGGGTCGTTGGCACACAGGTGCATTGTGGGTCTCCCGTGGGCACTACGACCCAGCAGAGGGCCTAGGGTGGGACTCCAGCCAGGGGTACCCAGTGATCAAGGGCAGGTGCAGCAAAGGAGGCCATCCTGAGAGGTCACCTGCTCACTGACCGTTTTCAACCCAGTGGGACCCGAAGCCTTCTGGAAAGTACCAGCTCACTGTGGACAAGCTGTCAGAGAAGACTCCAGGTTCAAAGCTTGACAAATAGCTACTGTCTATTAAACCCAATATCTCACCACTCATTAGTTAAATACACATAAAAGTTCTTTCAGTTAAAAATATGCTTATTTTTCTTAGAAGTAATTCTTTTTTTCTATGTTATGTCTAAAAACAACAGTATTTTTAATATTAATGGTTCAAATTTTTTCCCCCAGAGTGGTTTTACAGAAACTTGTGTAACTAATGAGCCTCTTTGAGTTTAGAGAAGAATTATATGTAAAAATTCATGGCTTCACTGTCACATAATCTTAATTTTTAATTTAGAAATAAATGCTTCTATGGTCTTAAAATGGGCTTCCCTCATAGCTCAGTTGGTAAAGAATCCGCCTGCAATGCAGGAGACCCCGGTTCAATTCCTGGGTCGGGAATACCCGCTGGAGAAGGGATAGGCTACCCACTCGAGTATTTTGGGGCTTCCCTTGTGGCTCAGCTGGTAAAGAATCCGCCCACAATGCGGGAGACCTGGGTTTGATCCCTGGGTTGGGAAGATCCCCTGGAGAAGGGAAAGGCTACCCATTCCAGTATTCTGGCCTGGAGAATTTCATGGACTATAGAATCCATGGGGTCGCAAAGAGTTGGACACAACTGGGTGACTTTCACTTTCATAGTCTTAAAACACACCCATTTATAACCGATACCTGCTACATTTTCATGAAGATGAGTATCATGAGTCTATGCACAAGGATTTGGGGGTGTTACAGTATTAGCCACAAAAATTAGAAACCAACATGCAGTTTACAAATTTGGATAATGTTGAGATTTTGTGATTATAACATGATTGCAATATCTTTTAAAAAAAATAACATCCAACTGCCCCACAGTTTTCCTGTAGAACAATTCTAAATTCAGTGTCAATTATATTCACTGGAAAGAGAATCCTTAAGAACTCAGACTTGAAACTTTTTTTCCTACAGGATGACTGTGGGAATCTTCGCAAACTGTACCTTCTGTTTGAAAGCCAAGCACTTAACTCGTCAACAGAAGAGAAAACTACAAACTGATATTAAGGAAAATGGTGGAAATTTTTCCTTTTTATTAAATGCTCAGGTATTTTCAAATTTTATGACAACTGTATGATAAACATTGTGCATTACCTGAGGGCAAGTCATGGTTAGAAGGGCAAGCAGAGGAAATCGGCAGCAGGAGAAAGCCAGAAAAGGCAGGAGAAAGTGTGCAGTTGTTTCCAGTTTTCACTGTTGTGGACAGTGGTGTGCTGGATGTTTTCTTGTCCCATCTTCATACATTTCTTTAGTTACTTCCTTAAGAGTAGAATGAGCGGTTCAAAGGCATTCATTATTTCTTTTAATTTGTTGATTTATAATTTTATCCATTTATTTTTGAATAAATATGAATATCTATACGTTGTAGAATATCTAAAAAGTAAAACAATAATAAGTTAACTTATTTCCCACTGTGGTTCCCGATTCTGGAGCTGCTCTCTGCATAGATAGCACACACGAGGACATATGAGTGCACACAAGCACACAGCTCTGTTTCAGCCCAAACGCAGAAAACACATTCTGCACTTACTTTTCCACTTCACAATTTGAGAGATCATTCCTCACTGTCACGTATCGAACTACTTCCTTTGTTATAGTACCTGGTGTGCACATTTCAGATGTTTATATATATTGAAAAATAATGTCCAAAAAGATTGCAAAGTTTCTAAAATTAGAGACCCTGTTGGCATTCTCTACCCAGAAAATGGACTGAGAATAGGCAGGAATTATTCATCTATCCACAGAGATGGTGAGGTAGGTTAAGTTGTATGATTCTGCCTAACTGGTGGCAAATTGGGACATTTCATTTCTGACATTCACAGGCAAAGTATTAAATGCCAGAGAAGCACCCAGTACCTCCTGGCTGGAATAGAACGTACCTCATAGAACAAGCAGGCTCCCTGTGGGCTGTGGTCCAGGATGGTCCAGGATGGGAGTTGGCCCCCCCCGCCAGTGACCCAGAGGGAAGCGCAGCCTAGGGGGCAGGCCCTGCATTTCAGGCCTGGGGTCTAATAACTGGACTTCAAGTTTTACTTTTTATGATGAGGTGGTTAGTTGGTTAATCAATTATGGTACACCCATATCCATACTCTGTTGATTTTTAAAAACTTTTATGTAACTAGAGATTGTCATTCATAAAAGTTTTAGAAATCTGAGAAATATTAGTACCAATGGGGTGAAAAACAGGTACAAATAATTTATTTTTGTCTTTACTAATGCATAATTACTTGTTTTTTCTCAGTGCACACATGTAATCTTAGACAATGCTGATGTTCTGAGCCAGTATCAGCTGAAGTCTATTCAGAAGAACCATATTCTTATTGCAAACCCAGATTTTGTATGGGAATCTATCAAAGAAAGAAGACTGCTGGATACAAAGATTTATGGTCCCAGTGAGTCATTGGACATCACATCAGCTTCCAGTGAAGAATGGAGCAGCCCTAGTAAGTATTTCATGTCAAGTGCCTAATGTTTTGGGCTTCCTTGGGGCTTCCCAGCTGTTGATAGTGGTAAAGAACCCACCTGGCAATGCAGGAGATGTGGGTTTGATCCCTGGGTCAGGAAGAGCCCCTGGAGAAGGAAATGGCAACCCCCTCCAGTATTCTTGCCTGGAAAATCCTATGGACAGAGAAGCCTGGTAGGCTATAGTCCATGGGGTCACAAAGAGTCATACACAACTTAGCGACTGAGCACACACACTTAATGTATTAGAGTTTCTACAGTAAACATTTTGGTATATCAAAGATATTATTGACAAAAGATTGTCCAAATACTATGAAACTAAGCAGGCTTCTTATCATCCCAGAAAAGGGTCAGCAAACTAGTGAAGGGCAAAATACTGCTTTAGCAATAGAAATAGATTTCTCAATATTCTGTCTGGTACACTCAGATTCAAAATGACTACAAAAACACTGATAATCTCAGAAAGCTTGATGTGTAATTTTTTTGAATCTATTCAAAATTTCATTGTCATACAAAGGCTACATTAGGTTAAATACAAAAAATACTATGAGGCAATTTTACATTTATTAAACTATTGTTCAAAGCATAAATTTACACATTATATATACACTGAACATATCTGCTGAAGTCAGGACTGGTCTTCCATTGACATTTGATACATCTTAGTGAAAGATGTTGACTTTGCAAAACTTTTTAATGTGAATCCTTAATATGAAAACTTGTACTACTTGTATGTAAATTGTTTAATGGGGAATCCAGTGAGTAGGCTTCCATCACCACCACATCCTCCATTTTGTTGCATATTTAATTTTAAATGCATATAAGGTAGGGCAAAGCGTCAAGTTTAAATCTGAACACATTACCTAAATCTCCCAATTACCCACAGTGAATTATAGATGAAAGCTGGTTTGATCTGGTCCCAAACACCTAATACTAATGGTTTTTGTTTGCAAGAGAATTAACAGAATAAAACTGTTCACATGGTTCCACACTGGAATGTAGACTAACTTCACCTGCTACTTCAGATCTTTCTAAAGAAAGTGCTGATGCCTGTTGAAGCATCAGTGGAGAAGCTGTCTTGGAGGCTTGGCTGAGTGGGTGAAGGCACAGAGAAGAGCTTTCATCATTGTGTCCGAAGTGATTGCAGCATCCTCCCCTCTTGCCAGTCACTGAATGACATCCTGTGATAAACGGCTGGCTCTGAAAAAGCGTTCAAAGCAGATGGTTTGTGGAAAGAATCTGCTTCCATGCTATCAGAGAAAAGCCAGCCTCCAATATTCAATAAGAGAGTTTTCCACAGTTTGATCAAGCTCATCACAGGATGGACCCCACAGCCTGCTTGTAAACTTCATCCTTGTATTTCTTGTGAATCTTCGGGATGGTATTTAAGTCCTTAGACAGTTTACTTGCAAAAGAACCATAAACCCCATCATTCGGATAATACACAAAGTCTGGCTCATCACTTCTGGTATTTTCTATTCCAGAGAAAAATGTTATCACTTTCAATAGCTTTCTTTTCAATGATGTTAATAGCAAATGTAAAGGCGGAAGACACCTAGTATCTTCTAGGTCCTGAAGTTGTCTTAATGCTAGATCCTTCTGGAAATTGGAACATCCAGCACCGGCTGGCAACATATGAACCTCTTTCAGCTGAAGTTTAGTTCCTGTGACCGTCCCCCTCCCCCATCCACAACGTCTAGCGTGTTCATTGTGAGGCTGAGTTCTGCAGCCACGTCCCACACTGGGCATCTGATAGAGCGTGGGTGTTTACTTGAGAGTCTTTGCAGGCCCTTGAAACATGAAATTTGACTCCAGTAATTTAGACACCAAGTTCCTTAGCACATTGAAAAAAAAACACCTATTGTTCTTCAGGGTAGTGCTGCCCTCGGTGTTAACCTTCTGCTGCAGTAGGTAGTGAGACCTCAGAGAAGGGGAGATGGGGCAGGGCTGGTCCATGCCCACAGCAGCACATGTCGGGCCTGCAGACTGGAGCTGTGTGGACGGTGCTAGCGCCCCCAGACCCAGGACTGGAGAACCAAGTGAGCCTCACAAAGTACAGTCTAGATTACAAGTCTTTTATGTCTCCTGCATTGGCAGGCAGGTTCTTCACCACTAACGCCACCTGGGAAGCCCATAGCTAATTTAAAGTGAAAGTGAAAGTGAAAGTCACTCAGTCGTATCTGACTCTTTGCAACCCCATGGACTATACAGTCCGTGGAATTCTCCAGGCCAGAATACTGGAGTGGGTAGCTGTTCCCTTCTCCAGGGGATCTTCCCAAGCTAGGGATCAAACCCAAGTCTCCGACATTGCAGTCAGATTCTTTACCATCTGAGCCATAAGGGAAGCCCATAGCTAATTTAAGGACACCTAAGAAAACATAACAGCATAGCAAGATTTATTGTTAACTAATTTTAATATATATTTGGGTAGTAAACATGCTTTGTTTGTTTTAATTCTAGAAATGGAAATGAATGATTCTTCATTCCTGGACAGTTCCACAGAGAAGGAGAACACTGTTGAACTCACTAAGTAATCTACTTTTTTTTTTTTTAAGTTTTTTTTTTTTTATTTTATCAACTTCATACTAAGTCACATTGTTCAAAAATAAAAAGGGACATTACCTAATAAACACAACAAAGTACTGCTAAAAACAAAGTCACAGTATATCCAGAGAAATAAAAAAAAATAAAATAAATAGAAACACAAACTCTCAGACAGTAAAATAGTAAAAGAATATCATATTGAGACATTTCTGACATTATTATATTGTATACCTGAAGATTAATATGAAGTTGTATGTCATTTATACCTCAATTTTTGTGTATTAATTTTGTATAATGCAACTTTACTGACTTTGCTGACTAGTTCTAACAATTCTTGGTGCACTCTATGATTTTCTATTTACAAGATCATGACAGTAACATTCAGAGACAATTTTATTTATTTATTTATTTATTTATTTTGCTTGTAGTTTTCCTGAGTTTGTTTATGCTTTTGGATATTTCTTAGTGAATTCAAATAATTTTATTTAAATTTTTCCCCCATTTTTTTTAAAATTTTATTTTATTTTTAAACTTTACAATATTGTATTGGTTTTGCCAAATATCAAAATGAATCCGCCACAGGTATACATGTGTTCCCCATCCTGAACCCTCCTCCCTCCTCCCTCCCCATACCATCTTTCTGGGTCGTCCCAGTGCACCAGCCCCAAGCATCCAGTATCGTGCATCAAACCTGGACTGGCGACTCGCTTCATACATGATAGTATACATGTTTCAATGCCATTCTCCCAAATCTTCCCACCCTCTCCCTCTCCCACAGAGTCCATAAGGCTGTTCTATACATCAGTGTCTCTTTTGCTGTCTCGTATACAGGGTTATTGTTACCATCTTTCTAAATTCCACATATATGCATTAGTATACTGTATTGGTGTTTTTCTTTCTGGCTTACTTCACTCTGTATAATAGGCTCCAGTTTCATCCATCTCATTAGAACTGATTCAAATGAATTCTTTTTAATGGCTGAGTAATACTCCATTGTGTAAATGTACCACAGCTTTCTTATCCATTCATCTGCTGATGGACATCTAGGTTGCTTCCATGTCCTGGCTGTTATAAACAGTGCTGTGATGAACATTGGGGTACACGTGTCTCTTTCCCTTCTGGTTTCCTCAGTGTGTATGCCCAGCAGTGGGATTGCTGGATCATAAGGCAGTTCTATTTCCAGTTTTTTAAGGAATCTCCACACTGTTCTCCATAGTGGCTGTACTAGTTTGCATTCCCACCAACAATGTAAGAGGGTTCCCTTTTCTCCACATCCTCTCCAGCATTTATTGCTTGTAGACTTTTGGATCGCAGCCATTCTGACTGGGTGAAATGGTACCTCATAGTGGTTTTGATTTGCATTTCTCTGATAATGAGTGATGTTGAGCATCTTTCCATGTGTTTGTTAGCCATCTGTATGTCTTCTTTGGAGAAATGTCTATTTAGTTCTTTGGCCCATTTTTTGATTGGGTCATTTATTTTTCTGGAATTGAGCTGCAGGAGTTGCTTGTATATTTTTGAGATTAGTTGTTTGTCAGTTGCTTCATTTGCTATTATTTTCTCCCATTCTGAAGGCTGTCTTTTCACCTTGCTAATAGTTTCCTTTGTTGTGCAGAAGCTTTTAAGTTTAATTAGGTCCCATTTGTTTATTTTTGCTTTTATTTCCAATATTCTGGGAGGTGGGTCATAGAGGATCCTGCTGTGATGTATGTCGGAGAGTGTTTTGCCTATGTTCTCCTCTAGGAGTTTTGTAGTTTCTGGTCTTACGTTTAAATCTTTAATCCATTTTGAGTTTATTTTTGTGTAAGGTGTTAGAAAGTGTTCTAGTTTCATTCTTTTACAAGTGGTTGACCAGTTTTCCCACCACCACTTGTTAAAGAGATTGTCTTTAATCCATTGTATATTCTTGCCTCCTTTGTCAAAGATAAGGTGTCCATATGTGCGTGGATTTATCTCTGGGCTTTCTATTTTGTTTCATTGATCTATATTTCTGTCTTTGTGCCAGTACCATACTGTCTTGATGACTGTGGCTTTGTAGTAGAGCCTGAAGTCAGGTAGGTTGATTCCTCCAGTTCCATTCTTCTTTCTCAAGATAGCTTTGGCTAATCGAGGTTTTTTGTATTTCCATACAAATTGTGAAATTATTTGTTCTAGCTCTGTGAAGAATACCGTTGGTAGCTTGATAGGGATTGCATTGAATCTATAAATTGCTTTGGGTAGTATACTCATTTTCACTATATTGATTCTTCCAATCCATGAACATGGTATATTTCTCCATCTATTAGTGTCCTCTTTGATTTCTTTCACAGTGTTTTATAGTTTTCTATATATAGGTCTTGAGTTTGATCTTTAAGACTTTACATAGTTTGTAAAATGTTTTGTAAACCTCAGTATTAAAATGCTATTAGTACATCAGTATTTTTATAGTATTTTAATTTATCTTGCTTATCTAACTATTAAGTTTTTACTTATTCACTTACTATAGTGATAATTATTTTTATCAGTATTATATGAGACTAGATGTAATTATTAGGTTGATTTTAAAAAAGAAAAACCACTGGAGATGAGATTTGGGCAGTCTGCTCTTTCTGTTACCTTCCTGAACAGCGTTCAGAATAAAGACCATTCATTAGTCTCTACCTGATACTTTAAAAGACCCTGATACTGGGAAGGATTGAAGGCAGGAAGAGGAGACAACCAGGGGATAAGATGGTTGGATGGCATCACCAACTCAATGGACATGAGTTTGAGCAGGCTCTAGGATTTGGTGATGGAAAGGGAAGCCTGCCGTGCTGCAGTCTATGGGGTCACAAAGAGTCAAACATGACTGAGCAGCTGAACTGAACTGATATTTTAAATAAATAGAGATAGAAATAACACAACCTTCCCCAATGACATATATGAGTCTAAAGTTCTATATGGACTCTTAAAGTGTACATACCCTCAGCTGCACTGTCATTTAAACATCACAGTTGATCCCACTTTATTGTTAATCTTCATGTTACAAGAGAGAACAAATATCAAAAATAAAAATACAGATTATAGGAAATCTGATACCCTTAATTAATTAGTTTGTTAATTAGCTAATTATTGTAAAGAGGACTTGAGTGTAGTCTGGAGAGGTATGGGTCCCTCTGGAGTGACTGGCTTCCACGGGCCAGAGCCCAGGGTGAACACAGGTCCCCCTGCCCCCATCTCCGTGACACATGTCACCCTCCCCACACCCTGTTGTAGACTCACAGCACTCAGAGCTCTAGAATTGTGTACAGAAGGGATCAATCCATTCTCTCCACAGGACCTTGTTGCCATCTTTAGAATATCTAAGGAGGTGTTAAGAACTTAAATTTTGTATGGAATTAGGAGAGCTACAAGAAAAATTTTACGAAAAGTCTGTTTAGTCTAAAGCTTCATTTTAATGTTAATATTGTATTATACAAATTTCAGGTTTTATGCAGAGGGTGTTGAAATTCCTCATTTTCCTCAAGATTTTGAAGTTGCAAAATATAACATCTTGGAAAAAGTAAGAGTCTAATTTCTAGTTGAGGGAACAAAGCTGTTTGAAGTCTTCTGATTATTTTTCCTGTTTGATAATCTTCCCGTTTTTGAAAAATTATGCATCTCCTGAATAAATACTCCTTAATATATGAATTGATTTTTAATAGTAAAAAAACTTCACATTTAAAATGTTTAATTTTAGTGTTTTTATTATAAAAGAAATGCATGCTTATAATAAAATATAGTAAAAATATAAATAGCACAAAAACTTAATATGACATTAAAAAATGAAGATATTCCTCTCTGTTAACAGTTTCTTGTATTTTAAAAGAGTAGATTTCACACCAAGTATTTACACTATGTTGAATTTCCATTATTTTTCATTAAAAAGAAAAACAAAAAACTTTTCCTCTGACATCATATAAATGCAAAATAACAGTAGCATTTAAAATGATGCTCCATTTGTATTTTTAAGATATTTTAATAAAATATAACTTGAAAATAACATTTTCTCTGTGATTAAGAAAATGTGAAAAGTGGGATGGTTTAAACATATACAAGTATATTTATAACAAAAATCCCAGAAGGAAATATAAAAAAATATTAATAGTGATTATATATCTGTAGTAGGACTCCAGATGATTTTTATTTTCTATTTACTTTCTAAATTATATCTGCAAATGATATAATTTGTATCAGGTTTATAATCAACATTTTTAAATGGCATGTGTAGTTTGTTATTTAATGAATGCAGTTTATGAAAGAGCAACATGTTTTCCAGGTTGTGACAGAGGGAGGTAAGGAGACCGCAGTGGTGGAGCTGCAGTGCCTCCAGGGCCCTGGGGACCGTGGCTTTCTGATATGCACACACTTCCTCCTGGCCACTGGCACCCAGGTAAGGGCTTCATGGTGACACCTACGTTTTTATTGTCCACCTTGTTGATAGCGAATTTGGTAAAAACTGGTAAATTGAACCAGCCAATCTGTTAGCGTCTCTCTTTTTAGCTAGTACCATTTTGAAAAGTGGAGAGGTGCTCTTTTGGGATATGGAGGTGAGGAGTGCAGGCTGGGAGCCAGGAGAACATTCCCTGGGGTGCAGGTTCCTGCTCCTGCTCTGAGTTACTTACAGAAACTTTGCTAATGTTTGTACCTTGGCACTGGATCCCTTCACTCACTTCATTAAACACCTGCTCTGTACCAGGGAGTCGCCTAGAGGCCACTCCTAGTGTGAGGTGAAAAGACAACACACCCACCCTTGGAAATTGGGAGGGACAGCAAATCATGGTCCTGCCCCCGCCGTGACTCAGCTGCTACTGAAATGTGTGAAGTGCCTGGGCTCAGGGACAGCAAGTGGGGCTGTCCATGCCCATGACCTTCTCGAGGTCAGTGTCAGGTCAAGGGCAGGGTTCTGACCTAAGACAGGTAGGGAAAAAAAACAACCCAGAGCCTACACCTGAAGTTCCAAGTAAAGCCTGCAGCCCTGTCAGAGTCTTCTGTGAGATGCTAACTGACCGGAGGCTCACAGGCTCCCCTTCGAGTGACCACACAGTGGTTCTCTCAGGCTCAGGACGCGCCTGCCTCACCCATTCCCCACAGTGGGGGTCAGCTGTCGTCCAGGAAGGAGACATCTCAGGGCCCAGACTGCTGGTGATGCCCCCGGGTTCCTGACGCCCAGCAGGGAGACAGTTACACAGTCCTGGGCCCAGGGCTGAGGCTGGCCATCTGTCGGTGTACACTGCTGACCTCCAGTCCTGGTGTGGAACTCCATTACCCAAGCAGTTCTGCCAAATATTACAGCTGGTATCCCACACCTATCAAGATTCCATGAGGACATAAAAGATTAACCCAAGGTCAAGTGTGTCCAAGAAAGAGAAAGACTTTGTTAACCTTTTACCCAGAAATGTAGACCATGTTTTGTGGAGAATTTAGGTATGTGGGTGAAAAGTAAGTAAAAATCAAGTTGAAAACCAGGTAGAATGTGTCAGAGCTGCTTCTGCCTTCCCAGCCTCCCTCCTCCAGCCTGGCCCTTCTGCTCCTGGGTGAGTCTGTTCCCTCAACGGGCATAACCCTCCCTGATGAAAGAGACAGAGCTTCTCTGGCCCTTGTCCTTTGTTAATCCATTGTGGCAGAAATCTTCCAAAATTAGGTTAAATTTTACCTTTTTTTATTTTGTTTTTTTTGCAAAAATTGATTTTATTGAATCTTGGCCCTTGTTCATTTTTTTTTTTTTTTAACTTTCCCTGCTTGAATGGAGTGACATGGACGTGGTGTGTGTCCTGCGGCCAGTGGGGCAGGGTTATTGGCCCCATGCGATCCAACCCCCATGCACAGCCCGCAGGGTCTCCACAGCCCACTGGGCAAGCCCTCCATGTTCGCTGAGGTTGGGATGGGGCAGGATTTGGGGGGGACAGACACCCCATCAGGACGGCAGGAATGATCACGGTGTTTGCCTCTGCCTTTGTCTGCGTGACCTGCCAGCACCCCTTCCTGTCTCCTTGGCTAGGGCAGTCCTTTCGTTTAGGCTGTGCCTGTCTCCAACGATGCCTCATCTCTGAGGTATTTTTCTTTCCTCGCCCCGCCCGGTTTTTCTTATTTCTGGAAGGCTAGAAGCCAGACTTCAAAGCGGGGTAGGATGGTGTGTAAGGTCAGATTCTGGGCTCTGAACACATGTCCTGAGGCTCTTCCGTGAGTCCAGTGCTTCTTTCCCACCTGCCGTGCCTCTCAAACTTTCCCCCCAACTTGCAGATTTTAGGCTGTTTTGTCAAGAATTGAAAATGTGAAGTCATTCCTTGAAATACTAGTTTCTCAGCTCTGTTACAGCAGGAAACTAGCGGAGGCGCCGTATCTGTGACCCTGTTCCCCACCCCCACCCCCACCACGGCACCCAGTAGGTGTTCAGCAAAGGTCGATGTGCTAATAGGCTTCCATGTGCTCATGTCATGACACTGTGCTGCGTGCTCTAACTTACAGACCAGAAGGCAGTCCTCTGTGAAGAAAACCTCTGCTGACGCAAGTGAATACTATGAGAATTATATTGAGGAACTGAAGAAACAAGGCTTTCTACTGAGAGAACATTTTACACCTGAAGCAACCCAGTTAGCATCTGAAAAACTGCAAGCAGTAAGCTTGATTTCTACATATTCTTCTGTATTACTGATTAAATAGATTTAACAGAAATGTTTTCTTCATGACAAATAAAAAGCTGGCAGGAGATGAGAATAGGAGTTAAAAGAAGGGAAGAGGGGCCCACAGAGAGGCTCAAAGTCGAGTGGGGAGTGAGTCCCAGGATGAGCCACAGACCTCCTAGCTTCCCAGAGATTTTACTGGGAGCCAGGCCCAGGAGTCAGGGTCCTCAAACCCTTAATGCCACTTGATCTTTAATGCCACAGCAGGCCTAAAGAATTGCAGAGTGAATAAAAAGGCAGGAGGGAAAACAGCATGGGGGTAAAAGAGAAGAGGGTCAAGAGAGGAGGACAAGGAGCAAGGGCAAGTTGGGAGGGGCCCGGGGTTAACAGTCACCCTCTCCTGGGATGACATGGGCTGTTTCCTCTCACACCTCTGCTTATCTCAGGTTTAAAGGAGCACACTCATGAACTCTTTGTGGATGTTTCTCTATTTCTCTGTGGTTGCAGTTGCTTTTGGAGGAGGTAATAAACTCGAATGCCCTGAGCCCCGAGGTGAGCGGCTTGGTGGAGATGCTCTGGGCAGAAGCCCTCGGCCGCCTGGAGGACACACTGCTGAGACCTGTGGGCATGATGAGCCTGAATGACGTGAGTGCCGTGTCCTGGAAGCAGGTTCTGCCAGGCAAGCCTGCCTTCTGCTTGTGGCTTAGAGGCCTGTGCCTCATCTGAACCAGGCTCCCGCTGTGCTGCTGCTCTTCCTTCTCTCGATGGAGAGAGGGGCACGAGGGGCGCTGCTGGGAAGTGGACTTCCGAGGAAACTAGAGTCCCATCTGCAGCATCAGCCTCGGGAGCAGAGCAGGGCAGGCCTGGGACATGGGCGCTGCAGATCCTCAGGGAGAGGTACAGACCCTGGTCCACTTCAGAGTGACCGTCTTGAGCCTTCGACCGTGTGGGGAAGGGCAGGTGCACCTGCAGCCATCAGGAAGCTCTTCTTGACTGTGTACAATTGAAGGAGCAGGTGAAGAAGGTGTTCCCAGGGGTAGAGCATGTGTGGCTGCACCAGCACATTGAAATAACTCGTGGAGAGAGTAATGGGATCAAGTCCAAAGGCACTTGTGTGATGAAAAAGGTGTTCTGGTGGGCTTCATCCCTGAGCCTGATCCAGACATCTTTCTAAATGTCTCGTGTGGAAGGAAGTCCCCTAGTGAGAACTCCTCTCTGTGGACTCGAACGTGGATGCAGACACGCTGACACTGAGGACTCTGGTTCCCTCCTCTAGTTAAGCCCAGCCCAGTTTGGAAATGAGATGCATTTTCAACAGCATCAAGCTTGCTTTGTACGTGTCCAGTCGAAAGCTAATAGTCATGTATCTAAGAACCATCTTAGGTATTTTTATACAAGTTACTTTACTTTTTCTATATTATCAAGTTAAATTTTAATAATCATGTGTCATCTTCTATTTAAAGGTGAGCAAGGCAGAGGGAATTCTCCTCCTGGTAAAGGAAGCAATGAGAAATGGAGAAACACAGGAGCAACTGCAAACGATGCTGACCGAGTTCTACAGATTAATCCCTCACAGAGCTGCTGTGGCCGAGAAGGTCAGCCTGAGCCTGCTGGCTAAGAAGGAGGACCTGTGCCAGGTAAGCCTCTGCACCTTGGGGTTCAGTTTACACTTTGTGGGGACAGGGGAGAGGGGTCTTCACATCTGACTGAGATAACACTGGATCACAAAATTTGGCTCTTGAGATTCCTCAAAAACAAACGGTTGAGCCATTTGGGGGTGATTGGGGTCCTTATGGAAGTTACCTGAATCACACTCCCAAAGGAGCCTGTGTTGGAAGAATGGTGCAGAAGCAAGTGTTTAGAATTGTTACGCTGGGGACTTCCTGATGGTCCAGTGGTTAAGCATCTGCCTTCCAATGCAGGGGATGTGGGTTCAATGCTTGGCCTTGGAACTAAGATCCTACCTGGTCCCAGGCAATTAAGCCCACACACCGTATCTAGAGAAGCCTGTGAGGAAGACCTAGCACAGTCCCCCCGCCACACACACACACACACACACTCACATACACAAAAAAAGAATTTTCAAAATTGCTATGTTGTGAAATGACTTTCTGGATCAGGAGATAGGTAGGATTCTTTCCTAGAAGAAACAGAAAGCTGCTCCTGACTTGAACAATGAGGAGGCTTGTCACCCTGTAGGACGAGTAGTGCAGCTGTGGGGTGGCCACTGGTCCAGTTCACTCAAGGCTGCGACCTCACTGGGGCCTGGTCTCTTCCCACTTCTGTGCTTCCTGTAGGAATGGCTCCCCCCTCTGCCAACTCCCCTTCCCATCAGCCCACAGCATCCTTCCTGGATGGTTTCTTCTTATGTTTCTTGGAGGATGCCCCCAGTACCCTCTTATTTTTCTTTTTATTATTATTTTTAAATTAAGTATAGTTCATTTATAATATAGTGTTAGTTTCAGGTGTACAGCGAAGTGGCTAGGTTTTATATACACACATAGCTATATACATATATATTGTACACATATATATACACACACGTACTTTTCTATGATAGGTACTGTAAGATGTTGGATATAGCTCCCTATGCTACAGTAAATCCTTGATTTTTTATTTCTTTATATTTACTTCTTTTATATGTAAGGGTATGTATCTGTTAATCCCAGACTCCTAATTTATCCCTCCCCTTTTGTAACTATAAGTTTATTTTCTATGTTTGTGAGTCTATTTATGTTCCATAAATAAGTTCATTTGGCTTCCCTGGTGGCTCAGACAGTAAAGAATCTACCTGAATGCAGGAGACATGGATTTGATCCCTGGGCCGGGAAGAACCCCTGGAAAAGGGAATGGCTACTCACTCTACTGTTCTTGCCTGGAGAAATTTCATGGACAGAGGAACCTGGCATGTTGCAGGCATGGACAGAGGAGTCTATGGAGTCACAAAGCATTGGACATGACTTAGCAACTGAACAACAACAATATTGATTCCACATACAAGTGACATCATAGATATTTGTCTTTGTCTGACTTACTTCACTTAGTGTGATAATCTCTAGTTCCATCCATATTGCTGCAAATGGCATTATTTTAGGCATTATTTCATTCTTTTTTATGACTGAGTAGTATTCCATTGTATATATGTATTACATCTTTATCCATTCATCTGTCAGTGGGCATGGGTTGCTTCCATGTCTTGGGTATTTCTTTAGCCAGAAGCAAGTCATGTGTGCATAGCTAAGCCAGTTTCTGCTGAGGAGGATAGGATTACTGAGACTGCTCGGAAGTGGGGGAAGGAGCTGTTCTTTCACAGAGAACAGCAGGAAGGCAGACAGGGCTCACCCTGTCCCGGGTGAGGCAGCACCCACTCTGACTCTGGGTTGCCACATCTGAACATAAAGGATTTGGGACAAAATCAGAGATCCATGACCTCTAGACTTCAGAGGAGTTTTTGGATGTTAAATTTTGCATGTTTGGGGGAAATTACAGCTTCCCACAGATTCCCAAGTGGTGCTAGTGGTAAAGGACATGATTGAAGCGACTTAGCATGCATGCACACACCGATTCCCAGAGGAGTCTGTAATCCAAAATATGTGAGGAACCAACAAATGAGATGAGCTAGTGAATGAGCTGACAATGGACCTCCATGTTTAAAGTTCCATGATTTCCTCAACACTGAGTGTAACTTCAGTTCCTGGTTTTGCTACTGAGAGGGTGTGTGTGCTGCCCACCCAAATACTGTTAACCTGAATTCTGTATTTTCAGTAGATCACACATCCCCATGATTCAGAAGTCAAAATTATATTTAAAAGGTGTACTATGTTGCACCCTGTCCCCACCACCCCTATTCCAGCTCCTCTTCCCGAACACATAACCATGCTTGTTAGTTTCCTGTTTGTCTTTGCACCATTTCTTTATGCAAATAAACGTGAAAATGAACAAGCATACTTAGTCCTTCCCCCTTTTTCTATGTAAAAAGTCATATACCCTCTTCACTGTCCTACACCTGTTTTCTTTACGTGACATAATGTACTCTGAGTGTGGAGACCACCCTCATTCTGGTCCACGGTGGGACATGCCCCTGGGTGGGCATCCTCCACCCATCCCCGCCAGACACAGTGAATGACGCCACAGGAAGTAAACGCTCTGTGTGTCTGGTGTCTTGTTCTTGCGCAGGGACATCTCTGAGAGGCAGTCCCCAAGGGAGAAGTGCAGCCCGAAAGAATAAACACGTCAGTAACGGGTGATTTTGTCTGCTTCCCTCAGGGTTTCTCTGTGCTGCCCTCTCACGGCCGATGAATGACAGTTTCCTTTTCTTGTCATCTTATGAGCTGTGTCTTTGTCAAACTTCACCATGTGTATGCACTAGAAACGGCTTCAGTGTAGTGAGTCTGAGCACCTTTCCAGATGTTTTAGGGATGTTTGTGTTTCTTCTGTGAACTGTCTGTTCATGTCCTTTGCCTCTTTCTCTCTTGGGTCTTGATGTTTTTATTCATGGTTTTTAGGACCTGTGTAAGTTAAGAAGCTTAATCTGTGTTATGAATTGTGACTATTTGGCAGTTTTTGCAGTTTATTTGGGTTTCTTTCTTTGCTCATACTGAGTTTGTTGGTGGTGAAAAAAGCTTATTCAACCTTTTTGAGAAATGCAGTATGATATAAATTATTTTGATATGTGGTCGTTCTGACGTGTCAGAAGTAGAAATGACTGTAATCATTTCTGCTTACAGCTAATAAGAGACATGGTTAATGTCTGTGAAACTAATTTGGCCAAACCCAACCCACCGTCTCTTGCCAAATACCGAGCTTTGAGATGCAAAATTGAGCATGTTGAGCCGAACACTGAAGAATTTTTGAGAGTAAGAGAAGAAGTGTTGCAGAATAATCACAGGTAGGATTACAGGAGATAGGTGAGGGTCTACTCTTTAACTTGCTTCAGATTTTGGTAGAGCAGATCTTCACACACCTAGATAATTAATCCTCACTGCAGAGTAATCACGATGTGATGACAGATACTCACTTCTGTGTCTATAATAGGGCTCAGAGCTGTGTTCTGTGCTTAAACACTCCCCACTGTTGCAGTCCATTCCAAGTTCACCTACTGTTGCACAGAATTAAATTCTAAAAATTGAGATGTTTTGTTTGTTCACAAATGCAGTGTTTAAGTGCTGAAGGGTATTGCATGGGAAAATCCACTCAAATTAAGATTTTAAGGTGAAGAAACATGTTTTGGATCTCTCTCTGAACCTGGCTGGACTGCTAAGCAGCACAGAAGGTCAGCTGTTTATTACTTTCTTGACCTTGTCTCGTCAGGGTGTCAGCTTGGCAAGGCTGAGACCGTGTTTTCTTATTTCTGTTGCTGGTAGAGTACTTAGCACAGAGTATGTTTGTTAAATGAATGCATGAATGTTGAACGAAGGAACATATTCAATTTGTATATTCTGTATATGTTTGATAAAATACGGGATATTTTGTATGATGTTTTATAGCCTACTTATAACACTTACATCTTACTATAAGTTTTGTTTCACATCCTTACTTATTTTTAAGAGAGTATTTTTTAATGGCTGCATAGTATTTCCAAGAAATGTTGCATTGTGATTCATTGAATCAGTTCTCTAATAATGGACATTTGGGCGGTTTTGGGTTTTCTGCTGCTGCTAACAATTTTTTATTGTGCTTTCAATTATGTAATCTCTTCTAATTCTACAGTAAGGGTCCAGTGGACATCTTGCAGATATTTAGAGTTGGCAGAGTGAGTGAAACCACAGAGTTCCAGGGCCACCTTGGCAATGTCAGGCACTTGCTGCATGGGTCTCCTGTGCAGAGCTTCATGGGAATCCTGTCCCGGTAAGAGCACACCATCTCTATTTTCCAGACTTTCAGCTCACAGTTAGACTTTTTTTGCTGTAGTACGTGGATCTATTCCATTGAAGTCAGCCAGCTTATTGAATTGCAGAGAAAACTGAACACTTTATAGTTAAGTGTGTAATTTAAGTCATATGTTAATTATTATATATTTTAAAGTGTAGTGCATGGAAATGAATTGCTTCTTGAGGAAAGGGGATTCTCTATGTCCTGAGTCTTCTCTGTGTATCTAACTCAAAGATAGTCTAGAAATTAGAGCTCCCAGATGCCACGAATTATCTATTCAAAACATAGCTCTAATTTCTGTTAGCTTTGAATAACACTTAATATTGGAGTTGAAACTGAAGTCACAAGGAGCAAGGGAAAGCATAGTAAGTCTAGATCTTAGTTAAATCCCCTGCTGCTGCTGCTGCTAAGTCACTTCAGTCGTGTCTGACTCTGTGCAACCCGATAGACAGCAGCCCACCAGGCTCCCTGTCCCTGGGATTCTCCAGGCAAGAACACTGGAGTGGGTTGCCACTTCCTTCTCCAATGCATGAAAGTGAAAAGTAAAAATGAAGTCGCTCAGTCATGTCCGACTCTTAGCAACCCCATGGACTGCAGCCTACCAGCTTCCTCCATCCATGGGATTTTCCAGGCAAGAGTTAAATCCCCTACCAAAGACTTACAAACATGCAGGCTCCACCTGGAAAAAGCTTTAACTGCTTCAGAAGAACCCAAAGACAAGCTGATTAGAAAGATACAGGTTTTCCTTGAATTGACCTATGCATTTTGTGCTATCACAATAAGAATACTAACAATACTAACAATTGACTTCCCTGGTGGTTCAGTGGTAAAGAATCTGCCTGCTAGTACAGGAGACACGGGTTCAGTCGCTGATCTGGAAGGATTCCAGATGGTGCGGAGCCACTAACCCCATGCACCACAGCTATTGAGCCTGTGCTCTAGAGCCCAGAAACTGCAACTACTGAAACCTGTCCACGCCAAAGCCCATGCTCCGCAACAAGAGAAGCCACCACAGTAAGAAGCCCGTGCACCACGACTAGAGAGAAGCCCATGCTCGCTGCAACTAGAGAAAGCCCACGAGCAGCAACGAAGACCCAGCACAGCCATAAATAAATAAGTAAATAAACCTACTAACAAGATTTTTTTTTAAGAAAAGAAAAGCTGATTCTATAGCCCATATTTTTTTTTAATTTGAATTTACCAGGGTAATTCTGAAAAAGAAGGATAACCAGAGAGGATTAACCAGTCAGATGTTAAAAACATAAAGCTTTACTGGGTAAAACAGTGAGGTGAGAAATAGATGAAGCAACAAAATAAAAATCCACAAATAAATGCAAAAACATAGGGGATTTAATATATGATAAAGTTAGCTTTTATCTCTATGGGAAAGTTTATTTTCTTCAGTACCATATATGGATATAAATGGTTAACTGTCTGGGAAAAAATATAAAGTTGGATCCTTACTTCATTCCTCACACAAACTCCATGTGGATTGAAGATTTGAAAATTTAAAATAAAATGAAGCAGTAAAAACAATCTTTGAGTAAGAAAGATTATTTTAAGTACATCCCAAAAGCCATTTTACAAAATTAATTCTATTTCATAACACGGAACATAAACCAGATGTAATAAAAGGCAGGAGTCTCTCTTTTACCACCTTCCCAGAGATAATCTAGTTTGTTTGATTGCAGAGAGTTCTAGAAAGCAAGAATCTGCAATGGGAGCACAGTCAGCCTTGGCCTCATGGCTGTTCTGGTGAGCCCTTCATGGGCCCAGCCTGAGGGTGGGCAATGGCTAGCTGGCCAACCAGTCCAGATGGTGATGAGAAATAGCCTTGGCTGGGTCCATTTCAATGGCACCTGGAATTCCTACTCTGAGGTTACTTTGAAATATATTTTTCTTTTCACTTCATGCTAATTATTTATTTATTGACTTTCAGTTGGTATATTTTTTCCAGGTTTGTTGAGTTATGATTGACAAATAAAAATTGTGTATCTTTAGGTTGTACAACGTGACTTCTTAAAGTTGTACAACATGATGGTTTAATATATGTATTTATTATGAAAAGGTCTCCATGATCAAGTTAATTAGCATATCCGTTAATTAGCATATCCGTCACCTCGCAGGCTTACCTTTTCTTTTTCTTGTGGTGAGTACAGAAGGTCTAATACTATCTTAGCAGACTTCCGGTGTACAGTATCATCACAAACAGTCACCACTGTAGGCATTGCATCCCCAGAGTGTTTTCGTCTTGTAACTGGAAGTTCGTGATTTTTGACTAGCACCACCCCCTGTAGCTTCCCCCACCCCCAGCCCCTGGAAACCACAACTGTACTCTCTAGGTTTATGAGTTCGACTTTTTCAGATTCCACGTAAGTCTTGTAGTGTTTGTCTGTGTCTGGCTTGTTTCACAGAAGTGCTTAAATAGTTTCTTTCTTGGCCAGAATTGTGAGGCTATAGTGAAAGATTCCTTTTTTCTAGTAAATCACTATAATGTTCTTTTCCAGTGGGTTGCTTTTACCCAAAGTAGTTGAAGATCGTGGCATGAAGAGAACAGACAT
Organism: Bos javanicus; assembly: GCF_032452875.1. Classification (NCBI taxonomy): domain Eukaryota; kingdom Metazoa; phylum Chordata; class Mammalia; order Artiodactyla; family Bovidae; genus Bos; species Bos javanicus. The sequence goes on along the minus strand of NC_083879.1, from coordinate 36,464,411 downwards.
TGGAAATCTTGGGAGTGGGATATATTTCAGCGATTCAATCAGGTCAGTACCTTATCTTTTTAATTACATCATATACACCCGTCACCAAGGAGACATGACCAATACTTGCTGCAAGTTTTCACCAAGTTTTCACCTGTCTTTGCTTGGTGAGGATTTCTCACCAAGAACAGATAATTAAAACAGCCAGTTTTCTCAGTATATTGTAGAAGCCTGTCTTATGGTGGATATTTGGGAAAATTATATTTGAAATCATCTTAGTGATTTTACTATCCTAAGAGCTTTTACCTGTATTTACTCACTCAGTCTCACAGCAAACCTCTGAGGTCAGGCCTTGTGACTCCCACCCCGATCACAGATGAGAACACTGTGGGACAGTGGGGGTGACTTGCCGTAAGCCACACAGAACCTTGTATTCTCCAGAGCCAGCGGTCCTGACTTCTGCAGCACATGACCTCGCTCACAGACAGGGCCTGGAATAATATCTGAGTCTGTCTTCATTTCAGCCACAGCATATTGAACTTACTAAGCACCAGGTTTAGTGCTTCAAGTATGTTGTTTGATAACCTCACAGTGGTATTGGGAATCATTTTATGAAGATGAAACACGTTTATGGAGTTTAAGTAACTTGCATTCAGGTCACAAAACTAAGAAAATGACAGGTTCAGGCCCAGGACAGAGGATGATTATCCAGGAATTTAAGGAGTCCCCCCAAATCAATGAGAGGAGGAATACCCAGTAAGCAAAGGGCAAAAGATATGAAGAGGAAACATGTATGGACACACTTGAAAAGATTAGTGATCAAGAACGTGAAAATCAAACCAGAATGAGACCATTTCACACCTGTTGTATCAAAAGACACTTCAACACCTTTAGGTGTTGGTGAGTCTCCCCTCCTGGAAAAGGGTCCCATCATCTCATGGAGCTGAAGAGCAGCTGTGCTGATGTGACTCAGCGGTTGGGAGTCAGCACACCCCATCCTGGCTGCACGTGGAATCACCCTCGAGCTTTCAGACAGTGTTGGTGCAGAGTTCACTCAGATCAGCTCAGTCAGGGTCTCGGGGGCTGAGATTGGGCTCCCAGTAGTTTCTCTGCTCCGTGTATGACTTTAACACACAATCTGGGCTGAGAATCACCACCCTAATAAATACTGGTATACGTAGACAAGTGGGGATTGGACAGTGGGGTGGTGTTGTGCTGGTGTGGTCCAACGTTTCCATGTGTGTGTGTGCGTGGGTGGGTTAACCAGGTGCCCTCCACCTGCACGTGTCAAATGGATGAGCCTTAGAACCAGATCACAGAGTGACTCTCTCCACATAACATTATTACCGAGGGGCATGTGCCTATGTGCTGACTCCGAGAAAGAAAGACAAAATAATGATGCTCTTTTTCCTGAGCTGGTGGCAGCTACGATAGCTGTCTTATTATTGAGACTGAATATTTATAGAATAAATGCTTTCCTCTGTACAAAGTATTTCCAAGTAAGCACTTTTATATGTTAAAATATTTTTCAAAAGACAAACTGGCAGTCAGTTGAATTTAAAGTCCTCAGTGGATATGGACAGTGGGGTTTTGGTGAGGAAGTGCAAGCAGACCAGACTGCAATGGGTTGAGAGCTGGTTCACAGACAAGCCAGAGAAACAGTTGCTGATGGTGAGGAGCGAGGAGGGAGGAGAGGGGGGCGAGGGGAAGGGGAATAGATGAGCAGGAGGAGGGTAGGGTAGTCAGGGTCCTGTGCTTATAAATATGGAGCACCCATTAGCACAAACAGAAGTGCAAGTTTTAGAGGTGTGTCCTCAACAGTGCCCCCCAAGGCGCCCAGCCTGAATTCTTGACACAAAAGTTATTTTATTAAAGCTGTTGGTTCCTAAGAAAGTTAAATGGAATTGCTCATTTGGGCATCACTTGACATTTTGTTTTTCCACTTGGATCCAGAAGGCTTCATGAGGGTGCAGCATTGTTTGTCCCTTGACCAGTTCTTACATGGCATTTCATGTTCTTTCTGAACTTCAGTGCCAGGAATTAATCCACTTTTTCTTCTTATCAGGTGGGCTTCTTCCTTCTCTTTCCTCAGTCTGTATATTTTAGTAGCTGATAAAGAGCTGCCTAGCACAGCAGAGGAGCAATAAATGTGTGTTTTACATAAAAATTTTAAATAAATAAGTAAATAGAGTTCTAAATGGAATCTTCAGAGATATTTCAATAACAGTAAAATTTGAAATATTCTACTAGCAAAGTCGTTTGGATTCTAGTTTTCCTACATGTATAAAATAGTGTTGCCATGCAACTGTAAAGTAAACCACATATGTGCTTACTTCCTGTGACATGCAGTACAAGCATCAAGTACTCGCACCCTGGACAGACAGATGGCGCCCGACTCCTGGTCGTCTGTGATGTCGCACTCGGCAGGTGCATGGACCTGCACAAGCGAGACTTCTCCCTGACGGAGGCACCACCCGAGTACGACAGCGTCCACGGGGTGCGGGGAACGGATATGGTCAGCTCGGACTTTGAGGTATTTCTATCGAGGCAGACAAACAGGCTCCTGTTTTTATCAAATATGTTTAAGTTTAAATAATTACTGTATAGCTACTGTCTGAATTCAACAGTTTCTAAATTAACAAACATGAAATTCTGCTTTTATGAAAACATTTGCCAATAAAGTTTCTTTTCCTTTATTATTAAACTTCTGTTTTCTCTAGGATGATGAATTTGTTGTATACAAAACCAATCAGGTTAAAATGAAATATCTTGTTAAATTTTCTGTACCTGGAGATGAAATAAAGGACTTTCATCCTTGTGACAATACGGAACTAGAGGAAGACAGACCTGAGTTTTCAAATTTTTCAGCAGTTGAAGGTAAGATGGCTTTTTTGACTGCTGTTCTCTATGATGTTTATAGAACTTAAACATTGTATTTTCAGTGAAATTTATATTCATGTCTGGTAACTATATCTCTGATTTCTTACATAAATGCTTCATTTCCTTTTTTATTTTGTAAAAACAAAACCTGGGGTGATTGAGAGATCGGATGATGTCAGAGCCCCCTGTTACTTCATTAACGCGCTGAGGCTGAGCTACCACCCCCCCCGAACCAAGTCCAGGTGTCGTAGTGTAGAAAACGAAGCCTTAGAGTTGAGTAGCTTGCCAGTTACCAGGCTGTGCAACCTCAGACAAACCTCATAACCTTTCTGGGCTCAGCTTCTCCCCTGTGGGAATGAGATCAACACCTGCATTACGTGAAGGGGCTGCAAAGTCACCATGTGCAGCTTGTGTGTCAGCAGAAGGTGACCGCTTCTCAGAAAATTGTAAATTCAAACTAGTATAATATTAATTGATAGCATTTAAAAACACATCAGCATTTTAAACTGTGATCAAATTATTTTTTATCAGAAATATATGGCTTCATGTAGAACATAACCCCTGTTTTCTGCTGGGAGTCACTAAGTGTGTATCTCCTAAGAGTGTATCTGCCTCTCTAGCCCAGTCCGGCACCTTCCCCACGTGACTCATGGGGACATGGGCTTCCTGGGACTGAAGTCTGAGAGACCTTCTGTTGCTGCAGTTCTATGGCACAGTGACAATGCTGACTGAGCAGGGAGTGCAGAAACCCAGATTCATACTTGAGATACACTTAATAGGTGTTCTGAAGACCTGTGTGTGCTTGTGTATGTTTAAACTCTGAATTTGCGAGATGATGCCGCGTAGTTAGTAGACTTTAAAAAGGCAGCATGCCCGTTGGGAATGCTTCCCTCACCCCATCTCATGTGGGTTAACTTTTCAGAAATGGTGACTGAGAATCATAAAATGCTATTTGTCCACTTACCCTAAAATGCAACATTTGAAGGGAAGGGGAAGGAATAAAGGTCAAATTGACAGAAACAGACAGTGGAGGGAAGGCTTTCAAAGCTGATATGAATGTTTCTGACTTGCAGATCACAAGCTTCCAGGCAGCACGCCTTTCCCCGACATCAAGGCCGGCCTCCAGGATGCCTCTGGGAATTCAGTTCCTCTGGAGGACGTTCACATCAAGGGGAAAATAATAGACTTTGTAGCCCAGGTATGTTCTTTGTGGTTTTGTGATGCTTAAACTAAATGAATATAAATCATACACAAGAATTGGATTACAGTTGTGTGAACTAAACACGTACATTTCTAAAATTTGTTCATTGAGCACCCAGTGTGTGCCTGGGGCCGTCCTAAGCTCTAGGTGAACCGCAAGGAGCAGGCTAAGGAAAGCCTGCCTGGTAGAGCAGGACCAGGCAGTGCACTCGGGAAATAAATCAAATATGTAACATGGGCCTTCTGGAGAGAAAACCAGGGCAGGTAGGAGGGGATGGACTGGTGAACATGGTGGCCAACAAGGCCTCCTGAGAAGGGACATCTGAGGTGCCCATTCCAGGTGGTGGAAGGGCATGTGCAAAGGCCCTGAGGCAGGAGTGCACCTAACATGGGGTGCACCAAGGACCAGGGTGAAGAGGGGTGGGGGGAGCACGGAGGAGCAGTGGGGGCACCAAGGAGCAGGGTGGAAGGGACACTGAGGATCAGCATGGGGGGTGGGGGGCCCAGAGGAGCAGCGTGAGGGGGCCATGGTTGGAAGTGCATGAGGAAGCGGCAGGCACTCTTGTCAGGCACAGACAGACACACGGTGTGAGCGGAAAGCCTTTGGAAGACATTTGCAGTGACGTGTCAGAGCTGTGTTCTCACGGGATCACTCCAGCCCCTGCCCTCCTCCCCAAGTTGAGGACAGTCAGAGGATGACCAGTTAGGAGATACAGGTCTGTCCAGGAGCACACCGTGCAGGGATGCGGGCTGGAGCAAGGCCTGCAGGGGGAGGGAGGCAGGCTGGCCAGAGGGACTGGCTGTGGTCCTTCAGAGGGAAGTGGGGCTGGTCTTTAGTGAGCACCTGACTGGGGAAGGCGGGGGTGGGGCGGGGAAGAGCCTGCCTGCCACCCCTGAGGCTGACACCGAGTGGGTATGTCTGACCTCCACCCCTGCCAGTGCTGACCCACCCCCACAGCCCTGAAGCCTCTAGGGGCACCATGTCCGGCTATGGGAAGGACCCAGGTGTGGGCTCCAGGCAGGGCACTACAGGCGCTCCTCTCTGTGGGGCCGTGTAGAAGCTGTGAGCACATGACTGCCACTTCCTGTGACTCAAGCTTCATCTGCACGTCAGTTCTTCCCAGACTGCACAGGGTGAGCACTTGTACTGTTGTTTGAACGAGGAGGCACTGAACAATATGATAAAGACCAGTCTGAACTCGTCATTCCGACTGGATAGTCTGGGATGGATTGAGTTGTGGGGGGACTGGTGTTGACTGCAGAGGAGCCCTGGGGTTTGAGAGCCCAGTTAGGAGTTCGTGCTCATCCTTCTCCAGCCTGATCATGTGGTGGTTTCCTCAGGTGTAGATGAGACAGCAATGCTGGGCTGCCCATCGGTGGTGGCTGTTCCGCGTAGTTTCCTCAGGTGCAGCTGAGACGGTAACGCTGGGCTGCCCGTCGGTGGTGGCCATTCTCCGATGGTTTCCTTGGATGTAGATGAGACGGTAATGCTGGGCTGCCCGTCGGTGGTGGCCATTCCACAGTGGTTTCCTTAGGTGTAGATGAGACAGTAATGCTGGGCTGCCCATTGGTGGTGCCTGTTGCGCATAGTGAACGTGATAGTCCCGGTGCACACAAGTGTTGCAGGAGCGGCCTGTGTCCTCCGTGTGTCACTGTGGATTAGACACTGTTTGATGAGGCTTTTCCGTGGAGAAGTTTGCCCCACACATATCTCGTGGTGCAGCTGTGAACCTTCCTCTCATTTCTGGATAGCTGGCCTGTTGTTTGACTTGAGTGTCCACACAGGCCGGCAGCAGGGAACTTGGCTATACGTGGCCCACTCTGGACTTCTCAGAGTGAGCTTAATGTTTTCAGTTTAACAACTAAACTGAACTAAAACACTAATTGCATTTGAAGGAGGAAGATTAAGATGTCAAAAATGTGTACAGAGTATTGGTTTCTGTTGTAAGTCCTAGTAAAAATCCTCCATCATCTTTACTTAAAATTTCTTTCTTTTGGTGCCTGTGCATCATCAAAGGCAGTGACTTGGATGTGGTCTTGACCTCTGGGCCTTACATGCACAGCAGTTTCCATTAATAGCTGTTCCTGCAAACATCATTAATGCAGTTTCATCAAATATATGGGTTTTTCTTCTTCAGGTCATTGTTTTTCAAACATACACAAACCAAAGTCATGTGCCCATTGAGGCAAAATATGTTTTTCCCTTGGACGACAAGGCAGCTGTATGTGGTTTCGAGGCTTTCATCAATGGGAAGCACGTGGTGGGAGAGGTAAGGGAGAACCCCGGCTGTTCTGTGGGAATGGGCCATCCTAAGTCCCTTAGTTTCGGGCTGAGTGGCAGCCTGGTCATAAAACAGGATGTTCCTGGAAGAGTCAGGCCCTTGTACAGCCAGCCTCCACTCAGACATCTGGCGTCCCTCCCTGGTTAGCTAGCCTCTGTCCCTGCCTGTCCAGATTCCTTGTCCAAACACTTCAACAAACAGTGATTTCAGTATCAAAAGTTTGAGAGACACATTGGAAAATTGGTGAAGCCCTTTATGTATTTTTGCAAAAATACTGATCCTTTGTACCCTGCTATAAAAGCCAACTGAAGTGAAGAAAAATATGTCCAGAAGAAGTATAAATTGATTAATTCTTTGTTTATTCTAAGAGTCCACAGTTGCAATAGTAACTCACATTTTATCAAATTTAAGACGAACTTAATTTTTTATTTATTCAGAGTAAAGCTCCAAACTTCCTTTTCACTGTCAACTCTCAAATATTTTCATCCCAGCTTTTAAAGAGCATCCTCTTCAATTGGCCTTTTCTGATTCAAATTCTTATTAGATAAGTACATTTTTATGATCACTGTATGTAAGTTTTCATTCATCTTAGATGCTTAGTTTTCTGTTTTTGCCTGGGTTTTAATAAATGTTGATGAAGTTTTCCTTATTAAAGTCTGAAGTCACTGTTCATATCGTGACTGGTACAACGCTGTCTTTTTCAGATTAAAGAGAAGGAAGTGGCCCAGCGAGAGTACCGAGTAGCGATCAGTCAAGGTCATGGCGCCTACCTGATGGATCAGGACACACCCGTAAGACTTGATGTTCATCCAAGTCAGTTCCGTGTGCTTGCTAGAAAGGGGAGAATAGGTGGAAATTTATTTAGAATATGAAATTCTAATTTTCACTAGAAATTTAGCATATGAAATTCTAATTTTCACTAGAAAGTGGAATCATTTTTACTGGTTTAGGCTCTGGAGTTTCATGTGGTTGGGAAGGGAGGTTGGGCTAGTGAGACCCATATGACTTGTTTAGATAAAGGAGGAAATGGCCAGGGTCACCCAGCGGATCCTAAGAGCCATTTCTGTCCTTGGGAACTGCATTCCCCAGACGTGACAACGGAAAGAAACCATGTGGGCACATAATTTCCATCTTCCCGTAGAAGCGTAAGATATTTACATTTCCCCCAGAACTAAGCTAACTTAGCAGTTTATCCAGTTTTCACAAGTTGTGTCTCAGGAAGGCGCATCTGCAGGGCTTGGACTGGTTCCACGGTTAGGGTTAGGTCTTCACAGGGTCAGATGTGGAGATCTGGGAGGAGGAGCCACAGGGCCGCGTCCACGCTCTTCTTGCCTTAACTGTAAGATGTTTTAAGTATGCTTCAGGCAGGTGCTGGGCCGCATGCAGCCTCTCCAGCATAGACACATCAGTCGTTTGTAAAGACAGCCACAAGCTTCAGACACACCTCTGAGGAGGACTCATCGCCAGAATACTGTCAAAATGTGATGTTTGGAGCAAGCAGTTATTAAAATTACAATAGATTTAAGGGATAAATCTGCAGAATGGGGATTAACAAGAAGAGGTGATTATTCCACAGGGAGCTCACTACCCCTGTGCTCAAGTGCTGGGTCCCCTGGGGTCCCTATAGGGGCATGGTGCTATTACACAGGCCCCTAGTGCTCTTTATGCAGGTGGAGGCCCAGCTTGGAATCCCAGTGTTTAAGTGGTGAAGTAACAAGAGAGGTTAGATAAAAAGTTAATGGGAAAACAAAGAGAAAATTTGAGTGCCAAAAGCAAGGCTGGAAACGGTGCCCAGCCTCTGTGGAGAAGGCCTGCAGGAGTTAGACCCCTGTGTCAGGAGGCCCAGGTGCCCTAACCATGGGTCCCCTCTTCCTCTGAGGGATCAAGCTGAAATTCAGTTCACCTGGCTGCCTGGCAGCTCGGCCTTCCTTCAGGTTTGGGATAAGTTAGGATTCTGTAGGGGACCTGGGTGACACCACATGGGTGACAGCTGGCACCCATCCAGACCCTGTATCGGCAGTGCCACCATACACCTCCAGTGGTGCCTCTCCAGGAAGCCCTGGCCTCCATACCCTTCCCTTGAGGCTGAGCGCTGCTGCCGTGTGATAATCCTGTCTTCATTGTTTATTCCCACCTTGATGTCAAAGATAACAACAATTGACTCCTCAAATCCACATTAATCGTGATATCATACACCCCTAGTCTAAGCACACTGAGTTTTCACAGCAGCACTGTTGAGTGAAACAGAGCACAGGCTTGGCCATGTCAGGAGGCACCCAACATGGGTTCAGAGGAAGTGATCCAGCCTCTTTCTGACCTCACTAGGCATAAAGTTGTTTCCTTACACAGTGATTGGCAATACTCACTAAAAGAAAGCAAAGCAATTACTCTGAAAAGTAAGATGATGAATTTTCTAGAAAAGAGTTAAATGAGGGCCAAGCTTGGTGTGACAGGCTCCAGCTCTATAGCCAGGAGGAGTCTCCTGGTATACTGTGTCCGCAGAGAGGCCTTGGGGTTGAGGGGGTGGTCTCCAGGGAGGGGCGGGCAGGCATCCTGGGCAGAGCCCTGCGGCCACAGAGAGGCCATAGAGTTGCAGCGGGGGTGAGGGGGGGTAGTCTCCACTGGAGCAGAGGCCACTGGGTGCAGCTGCTCGGATCCCAGACCGCTGGGGAAGGGCCCTGGGTTCTTCTTCCGCACAACCAGTGCTGGTCTGGAGGCCACGTCCCCTTCTCTGAGGAGGAAGCAGGCAAGTTGTGATCAGACCATTTATGTAACAGGAGGGGATCGCCCAAAGGATAGAGATGCTTCTGAGACACAGGCTAAGTCATGTACTTCCATTTCAGGACATCTTCACCGTCAGCGTCGGGAACTTACCCCCAAAGGCCAAAGTCCTGGTCAAAATCACCTACATCACGGAGCTGAGCATCCAGGGTGCCTGCGCGGTCTTCTTCCTGCCGGCCACGGTGGCGCCCTGGCAGCAGGACAGGGCTCTGAGGGAGAACCTTCAGGTCTGTTTGGCGACAGCAGCTTTGTTGTGATTTATGCAGAGGGAAGAAACAGCATCTAAATAACCTAACCTTTGGGCCATAGAGTCAATTGTAGTGACATTTAGGGATTTAGACACAATTGTAGTGACATTTAGGGATTTAGACACATGTAACGTCTGCTTTATTGACTATACCAAAGCCTTTGACTGTGTGGATCACAATAAACTGTGGAAAATTCTGAAAGAGATAGGAATACCAGACCACCTGACCTGCCTCTTGAGAAACCTATATGCAGGTCAGGAAGCAACAGTTAGAACTGGACATGGAACAACAGACTGGTTCCAAATAGGAAAAGGAGTACGTCAAGGCTGTATATTGTCAACCTGCTTATTTAACTTATATGCAGAGCACATCATGAGAAACGCTGGGCTGGAGGAAGCACAAGCTGGAATCAAGATTGCCGGGAGAAATATCAATAACCTCAGATATGCAGATGACACCACCCTTATGGCAGAAAGTGAAGAGGAACTAAAAAGCCTCTTGATGAAAGTGCAAGAGGAGAGTGAAAAAGTTGGCGTCAAGCTCAACATTCAGAAAACAAAGATCATGGCATCTGGTCCCATCACTTCATGGGAAATAGACGGGGAAACAGTGGAAACAGTGTCAGACTGTATTTTTCTGGGCTCCAGAATCACTGCAGATGGTGATTGCAGCCATGAAATTAAAAGACGCTTACTCCTTGGAAGGAAAGTTATGACCAACCTAGATAACATCTTGAAAAGCAGAGACATTACTTTGCCAACAAAGGTCCGTCTAGTCAAGGCTATGGTTTTTCCAGTGGTCATGTATGGATGTGAGAGTTGGACTGTGAAGAAAGCTGAGCACTGAGGAATTGATGCTTTTGAACTGTGGTGTTGAAGAAGACTTTGAGAGTCCCTTGGACTGCAAGGAGATCCAACCAGTCCATCCTAAAGGAGATCAGTCCTGGGTGTTCATTGGGAAGGACTGATGCTGAGGCTGAAACTCCAATACTTTGGCCACCTTATGTGAAGAGTTGACTCACTGGAAAAGACTCTGATGCTGGGAGGGATTGGGGGGAGGAGAAGAAGGGGACGACAGAGGATGAGATGGCTGGATGGCATCACCGACTCGATGGACATGAGTTTGGGTGAACTCCAGGAGTTGGTGATGGACAGGGAGGCCTGGCGTGCTGTGATTCATGGGGTCGCCAAGAGTCGGACACGACTGAGTGACTGAACTGAACTGAACGTCTGTGAGATGAAGAGAATAAACACAGATATGCTCAATGACATCCTGTTTTTATTCTGTTCAGTCTCTTTAAAGTTTATGTTGGTACTGCCTGCTCATTATGAAGAATTTTGATAAGCATAAAGAACGCCAATAAGCCAAAGAGGAAACTTTAAACCATCCTTAATTCCGTCGCCAGAGACACCACCAAAGCTGCTGTTGCTGCTTTCCATACAGTGTTCAGACTCCCTGCTTTGTGTGCATCTGTATAAATTGTGTACTTGTGTGTGTGTGTGGATTCTTGTGGTGAAACTGAGCAGATACTTAGTTGTGCATATGTATTTTTCTTTTCACAGGATACAGTGGAGAAGATTTGTATAAAGGAAATAGGAACAAAGCAAAGGTTAGTACCTAAAATACAAAAACCTGTCAATCATTCAGTGAACATTCATTTTATAGCTTAAGTTATCATTAAAAATTACACAGAAGAGCTGCATGTAGTTGGTCAGTAATTGGGATGTTGGATTGAGCCACCTCTCTGTTCACTTCGGTAGCTTTTCTCTGAGCATGTCTATCGAGATGCCGCACATGATTGAATTCATCTCCAGTGACACGCACGACCTGAGAAAAAAGGTTAGTAGGTCTTTGCTTTCACTTCTTAAGAACTCGTATTTTAACGTTAGTTTTCCAAAGCAATACATGCATGTGGTTTAAGTTAAATTACACCAAATTACATCAGCTTATAATCAGGAGCAGCAGCTGGTCCTGCCTCACCCCTCCCCACACCACCGTCTAGGGACAGAGACTGACTTTACATGGTTTAGCTCTTTTCTGGTGGCTTCCAAAGATTTAATTAAATTTTTTACTGCTTGTTCTTGTTTCAGAAGAGCAAACATCTGTTCCAGAAGTTATCTTTTTTTTTTTTTCCATGTGTGCTTCTGTTTATTTATGTTATGGCCATTATGTGTGTGCACATGTTAAGTCTCTTCAGTCGTGTCCAGCTCTTTGCGACCCTATAGACTATAGCCCACCAGGCCTTGTCTGTCCATGGGATTCTCCAGGCAAGAGTACTAGAGTGGGTTACCGTGCCCTCTTCCAGGGGGTCTTTCTGACCCAGGGATCGAGACCCTGCATCTCTTAGGTCTCCAGTATTGACAGGCAGGTTCTTTACCACTAGTACCACCCAGGAAGCTCTTATGGCCATTATATTGAATATAAATTTTTACATTTGTTTTTTTCACTCTACTTTGTATTGTAAATATTTTTGCAAGTATTCAAGTTATTCTGAGATACAGCTTTTTATAAGCAACTATCCATTGTGACTATATAAGAATCTATCATTCACCTCTCGTTAAGTTTATAGGTTCTTGTTTTGTGGTTGTTGATTTTAAAAAAGCTCTCCAATGTCTATCTGCTTGTCTTCTCTGGTCTCCATTCCTTCTTGCTGGAGGATCTTTCTCCATCTAGTCTTTCTTAAGGCTGCCAGAGGTATCTATTCTCTTTCTCTTATGGCAGATGAAGATGTAACCCACTTGCCCTCCTCTCACCTCAGTGCACATGTTTCTAACCCACTTATTCCAAGAGTTATAGTATGGTTTTTGGTTAAATCAATTTGCTGCTATTATTTAGTCACTAAGTCCTGTCCAACTCTTTGCAACCTTGTAGACTGTAGCGCTCCAGGCTCCTCTATCCATGGGATTCTCCAGGCAAGAATCTGGAGTGGGTTGCCCTTTTCTCCTCCAGGGGATCTTCCTGACCCAGGGATCAAACCCATGTCTCCTGCTTGGCAGGCAGATTCTTTACAGCTGTGCCATCTGGGAAACCTGGTTAAATCAATAGTAAATGTTTAAGTTATTATGAGTACATAAATGATAATTACACTGAGCCAAGAAATGTATTATGATGGCTTTTTTCTTTTTACTTCTTTATATTTCTTGGGGGGAAAAATTGCCATTTTCTTCGTCTTCTAGTACTGTTTCTTCTCATTTGTTCTAACCTGTCATGTAAAGCCCCTCTGGGGCTGTTTTCGCTGTCTCAGTGAGTCAGCAACTCCTCTTCCCTGACCCTGCCTGCTCCCCTGGGGCTGCTGTCCACGAGGCTTTTCCTCTTTAGTTCCCAACACCTGACAGCACAGTCTCCCTTATAACCCGAACGTCTGAAAACATCCTCTTCTGCGTGCTTCTGCGTGGGTAGGTGATCCCACTCAGAACCTTGAAAAAATTGTCATCCCGCCCCCAGCATTACTTCCGAGAGATTAAACCTTTTTATCCCCTGTTCTTGATAGGCAGTTGTTTTGTTTTCGAGCCCTGAAAGAATTTCATGTCTTCTCTTTATCCCTGATGTTCTGAAAGTTCATCAGAACCTGACATTCATTCATCATATATGTAATTCCTGGCCTTTAGTTCTGGGGGATCTTCTTATATTTTAATGCACAAGTGTCCGTCTCCCCTTCGCCTCTCAGTGGCTCTTAGTGAGACGTCCCTGAATTGAGCCCCTTGTTTTCTTACATTTTCTCTCCTGTTGTCCATTTCCTTGTCCTTTCATCCTGCTTTCTGGGTGATTTTCTCAGTTGTAAGTTCCAGCCATTTTATTTAAATTTTCATTCTCTCTCTCTTTTTTTTTGGCAAGAGCTCTTTTCTGTTCTGTAAGTATTCTCTTTTTTTCTGGCTTTTTGCTCAGTTGGCCTCCATTTTCATGTTAAAGGCTTTTCCTCCAGCATCTGAGTGGCCTCTCTCTATGTTTGTCCTCAGAAGTCAGTTACGTGCTGTGTGGTAAGTGGGGCAAGTGGGCCCCGGGTCCCGGGGGCTCGAGGCTGGTGGCAGCTGGTCAGCTGGTGTCGGGGTGAGTCTCTTGTGTGTTTTTACCCTTGCGGGGTTGTGCAGAGTACCTCCAGGGTGTTCACAGGTATGACTGGGGATGCCAGCCTTCACTTCACTGCCCTCTGTGTCTATGCTTCGTTATACTTAGGACTCCCGAGTCTGGACTCTACTTGGTTAAATTTCTCTAAGTAATAAATCCTCAATTTCCATTAGTGAGAAAACAGGTGCCAGCTGCTTGCTACCAAGGGCAGGGAGGGGACCTGGGCTAACAGCTCAGGGCATGATCTGCTCTCCGGTGCCTCTGAGGGGTCCTTCCCAGGGAGCTGCAGGCCCTGAGCCCACAGCTCATGGCTGCCCCGCCATGGGGCTCGGGCAGTGGCTTCCTCTCCTCTGGCTGAATCACTTAACACAGCTCTGTCAGTTCTCCATCTTCTTATTGAAATTTGCTGGCATCTTCTCTGCTTTTATCTTTGTTCCCATTTTCAATGTCTTTATGCCCTTTTTATTGTAGGGAGTTTTGGGATCTTACTAGGGAATAGAGTTGTCTATGTGCTCAGTCGTGTATGACTCTTTGCGACCCCATGGACTGTAGCCTGTTAGGCTCTTCTGTCCATGGGATTCTCCAGGCAAGAATACTGAAGTGGGCTGCCATTCCCTTCTCCAGGGGATTTTCCTGACCCAGAGATTGAAGCTGTGTCACTTGCATCTCCTGCATTAGCAGGAAGCTTCTTTACCACTACACCACCTGGGAAGCAAGGGAATAAAGTTAAACACATGTAAATAAATTCTTAACAAAGAACCCCTTGGCATCAGAGCTTTTGCTGTGTAACAATCCCAACATTTTGTGGATTAAAACAATAAGCATTTGTTGTTTCTCAAGCTTTCCTCCTGTTGCTGGGGACAGGATGGGCTGGGACAGGTGGCTGACGGCCTGGTGTCAGCCAGGGTGCTGGCCCTGGTCTCTCACCTGCCATAGGTTAGCTCAGAGCTCAGCACAGCAGAGGAGGGCAGCCCGTTCCACAAACACAGCACAAGCCCCTGCCTGCATTCCATCTGCCAGTGTCCCCTTGGCCACAGCACATTCAAGGGCAGAAAAATGGGCACGACCTCCTGAGAGGAGGAGCTGGAGAGTTTTACTACAGAGGGCAGGCCCAGAAATATACCATGCCGCCTTTGTCACTTAAAGCCTCCCCTCTGTATTTTCAGAAGGTATTTTATACTTATAAAAATACTATTTTACAATAAAGGCATAATTCTAAAATTCCCGTTGGATTTTCTGTTTTACTATTCTGTGTTGTAATTATCTTCTGCATCCAGATAACGGGATACACAGACCAGTCACCTTTGGGTCCAGGGTCTGAGACTGTCTCCAGGGGGTTGAGTTTGCTTGTGTGTATCCACTGTAGATGGAGAAGGAAATGGCAATCCACTCCAGTATTCTTGCCTGGAAAATTCCATGGATAGAGAAGCCTGGTGGGCTACAGTCCATGGGGTTGCCAAGAGTTGACCATAGCTGAGCGACTGAGCACATGTACCTTAGAACCAAGAGGATAAAAACATGATCTGGTGAATGGATAGGAAAGCTATGGTACATATACACAATGGAGTATTACTCAGCCATTAAAAGAATACATTTGAATCAGTTCTAATGAGGTGGATGAACCTGGAGCCTATTATACAGAGTGAAGTAAGCCAGAAAGAAAATCACCAATACAGTATACTAATGCATATATATGGAATTTAGAAAGACGGTAACTATAACCCTGTATGCGAGACAGCAAAAGAGACACAGATGTATAGAACAGTCTTTTGGACTCTGTGGGAGAGGATGAGGGTGGGATGATTTGGGAGAATGACATTGAAACATGTATAATATCATATGTGAAACGAATCGCCAGTCGAAGTTCGATGCAGGATACAGGATGCTCGGGGCTGGTACACTGGGATGACCCAGAGGGATGGTATGGGGAGGGAGGTGGGAAGAGGGTTCAGGATGGGGAACACATGTACACCCATGGCGGATTCATGTTGATGTATGGCAAAACCAATACAATATTGTAAAGTAATTAGCCTCCAATTAAAATAAATAAATTTGTATTAAAAAAATAATAAATGAATTTTATTCTTGTTTTAAAAAAAAAAAAACGTGATCTTGGTCACACTTGTAAAACCTACAGTTCACAATTTGGGGATCTGTTGACACATTGTTGATTTTTAATAGAGTTATGTAAATCATGCATGGATTTGCTACTTGATAGTATGGTGTAATTCACTTATTTACTTTGTTCTCACGGTTGTTTGTTTGCAGAGAACAGACTGCAAAGCTGTGATTAGTACTGTGGAAGGCAGCTCCTTAGACAGCAATGGATTTTCTCTCCTCATCGGTTTGGTTGATGTGTATCTCCCAAGAATGTGGGTTGAAAAGCATCCAGAAAAAGAAAGCGAGGTATACTCATTCTTACTTAGAAGTAGGAGATACTGTTGAAAAAGTATTTTAGGATAGATCATTTAAATTTGGAAATGATTGATAGTCTTGAAAAGCTAGCGTTACATAAAGAGCTCTCACCACCCCAGGACTTTACAATGAAAAATATTCGTGATAGAGGAGATTCCTTGGCAGTCTAGTGTTTCCACAGCAGAGGTTTCAGGTTCAATCCTTGGTTGGGATCCCTGCATGTGAGAGGCACAACCCAAAAATACTTAACGACATCAAGAATGAAAAATTTTTGTGGTTTCAAGCAAAGCCCCCATGTGGCATATTTCCCATAAAAATTGTCATTTTTACCTTTGTTGTTGTTTAGTAGCTAAGTTGGGTCTGACTCTGTTGCGACCCTATGGACCATAGCCCACCAGGCTCCTCCATCCATGGGATTTTCCAGGCAAGAGTACTGGAGCTGGCTGCCATTTTCTTCCTCAGGGGATCTTCCCAAACTAGGGATCGAACCCAAGTCTCTTGTGTCTCCTGCATTAGCAGGCAGATTCCTTACCACTGCACCACCTGGGAAGCAATTTTTACCTTAATAGTGTTCGTTGCTCAGTTGTGTCTGACTCTTTACGACCCCTTGGACTGTAGCCAGCCAGGGTCCTCTGTCCATGAGATTCTCCAGGTAAGAATACTGGAGTGGGTTGCCATTCCCTTCTCCAGGGAATCTTCCTGACCCAGGGATCAAACTCAGGTCTCTGGATAAAGGCAGATTCTTTATTGTCTGAGTCACCAGGGAAGCCCTAACTTTTTTTTTTTTACCTTAATCCCTAACAAAAAGAAAATGTGCCTTCATATATTACATTGGTTAGTCTGTATACTTTTTACAGCTTTTAAAACATTGATACTGTAAAAAGATAGAAAATTATTTACGGCTGTTAGACCATATTATGTGGCTGTTATAATCTCTTCTAATTAAAATAAAAATTGAGAGCAATATCAGCAAGATGGTCAAATAAGACATCCTTTGTATGTACCCCAAACAAATGGGCAACAGGTTCATGAAAAGATGTTCAGCATCACTAATCATCGAGGAAATGCAAATGAAGACCTGTGGTATCACTTCACACCCATTAGAACGACTGTTTTCAAAAAGACAAGTGTTGATAAAGAAGTGGAAGAAAGGGAACGCTCAGACATTATTTATGGGAATGTAATCCAGTGTAGCCACTATGGGGAACAGTGTGAAGGATCCTCAAAAAATAGAACTACTAGGACTTCCCTGATGGTCCAGTGGTTAAGAATCTACCTGCCAGTGCAGGTCCGGGAAGATCCCACATGCTGCAGAGCAGCTAAACTCATGCTCCACAAATACTGAACCTGTGCTCTAGAGCCTGGGAGCCGCAACTCCTGATGCCCAAATGCCCTGGAGCCCTTGCTCCCATCTCTGCAATGAGAAGCCCGAGCACCACAACTAGAGGGAAGAGCCTGCTCACCACAGCCAGAGAAAGCCGTGTGCAGCAACCAAGATCCAGCACAGTCAAGAATAAATAGTAAATAAATATTACAAAATAGAACTACTGTATAACCCTGCAATCCCATATCTTGGTATATTTCAAAGGAAATGAAATTGCTGTCTCAAATACTCGCACCCCAGTGTTCATTGCTGCATTATTTATAATAAGACATGGAAACAACCCAAGTGTCCTTTGATGGATGAATGGATAAAGAAAATTAAATATATACACATATGTGTAACATGTGCAACACATATGTAATATATGTTACCTACACATACAGTAGAATATTACTCAACCATAAAAAATAAGGAAATCTTGCCATTTGCAACAATACAGATAGACCTTGAGAGTATCATGCTAAGTGAAACAAGTCAGACAGAAAAATACAAATACTGTATAATCTCATTTACATGTGGTGTTTAGAAAAAGCTGGGCTCACAGAAACAGAGGGTAGAATGGTGGTGGTTACCAGGGCTCAAGGGTGGGGGAGTAGAAATAAGGTGGTGTTGGTACGAGGATACTAAAGTCTAGGTATAACACAAATAATTTCTGGGGATCAAATATGTAGGATGATGATTGTAGTTAGGCATACTGTGTTGTGTATCTGAAGGTTGCTAAGAGGCTAAATCTTAGATGTTCTTGCTAGCTAACCTTATTGTGGTAGTCATTTCACAGTACTGTGTGCTAAATGGTTGCACTGTAAATCTTGAACTTACACAATGCTGTATGTAAATCGTGTCCAGTAAATCTGGAGGAAAGTTTTCATGGAAAGTAATAGTAGTTCTATTTTGAGTGTTGGTTGGTTATAAGATAAAAGGTCAGTGTGTGCATTTCAGTCATCACACACCACAGTGCCAGAGACTGGGACATATTCATTATTTATTCATCCTGAAGACACTTTTGATATCACAGCAATGTTCAGATATTAATTCTGTATCAGTTCTGAACCTCTCAGGGGTTTATGAGGTTCACGTTGGGAACCCCAGCTCTGACATTCTGCTTTTTGTTTGATCTCCTATAGGCCATCTCATTTTTGAATAAATCTTATTATTTTTGTTTTTATAGTAGTATTTTGCCTGATTATAAAGTTTTCAGATTTTACAAGTAAATCTTTTCCAATAAAAATTACACATTTATGCCAGATGTTGCAAATCCTAGGTACATGTGTATCTTGTTTGTACCTTAGAGGGTTTTGTGAGATACTGCTGCTGCTGCTGCTAAGTCAGTTTGGTCATGTCCAACTCTGTGCGACCCAATAGACGTCAGCCCACCAAGCTCCCCTGCCCCTGGGATTCTCCAGGCAAGAACACTGCAGTGGGTTGCCATTTCCTTCTCCAATGCGTGAAAGTGAAGTCGCTCAGTCGTGTCCAACTCTTAGAGACCCCGTGGGCTGCAGCCTACCAGACTTCTCCATCCATGGGATTTTCCAGGCAAGAGTACCATTGGAGTGGGGTGCCATTGCCTTCACTAGGTGTGTACAAACTCAAGGGTCTTTGAAGTGCAACAGCTGATTGTGGTTTAAAGGGGCAGGGTAAGTTGCTGAACCCTGTAAGTAGCAAGAATTAGTACCTTTTCATTCATCTTGCCTGTGACGTGGGTTGTTGTACACTTGCTATGCTCCTGATGAAGTGCACACTCCTATGTACATTAGTGTGGGGTGTATCTCCCTTCTGGAGGCTTAGAGGATTTTTTTTTTTTTTTTTGCCAGCCATTCCCATTGACAAGTGGCACATTCCCATGAGGCTCTGAGAAGTAGTGAGAAACCATGGGCCTGAGCCCATAGGGCCTCATTGTTTAGATTGGTGACTCAGTGTTTTATAACTGTCCCAACTATGAGTGCATCGTTCAGAAAAGCTGTGGCATGGGTTTTAGAGTGAAGTTCTGGGTCTCTGGGTGCATGTAAATAACCAGATGAACTCAAGTGATAAGAAGCACCAGCCTAGCTCCTGTTTTTCTCCCTTTAGGCCTGCATGCTTGTGTTTCAACCAAATCTTGGTATTACCGTCCCTGACGAAGCTGAGAGGAGTGAAGTGATTATTTGTCTTGATTGCTCCAATTCCATGGAGGGCGAGACATTCCTGCAAGCCAAACAGATTGCCTTGCATGCACTGTCCTGTGTGGGAAAGGAGCAGAAGGTGAACGTCATCAAGTTTGGCACAAGTGAGTGCTCCGCCCTGCGCCTCCTCCAGAGTGTCAGCACGTCAATGGGAAGGGGTGACTGTAACCTGTCTGTGGAGTGAGCGGCAGCACAGCGAGGTTCAAAAGCAAGAACTCTGGAGCCAGGTCCCCAGCTTGAATCCCAGCTCTGCACCTGAGCCCTGGATGTGGCCTTGGGCAGCTTACTGGAACTTGGTTCTCTCTTCTATAACAGGAGAGAAATAGTCCCTCCTCATAGTGCTGTGGTGAGGGTTGAGCTCATGTATTTAAAGGACTTTAAACAATGCCTATCATATAGAAAATGCCAGATGAGTATTACTATTGTTATTGTTACCAGTTGAACTGAGTGTGAGACCCTTGGTTTGATGAGTTCGAGGGTCCAAGGATCAGGACAGAACCTCTGAAATCAGCACAGTGGTAGAGGAGCTGTAAGGAACAGTCTCAGGAGGCACCAGACAAGCCCCACTGAAGAAAGGACTGTCCCCTTCAGGTGGGGTCCAGGGGCCTCTCAGCCCCTCGGAAGGAGCAGCATGGGGTGTGGGGACAGCCACACCCTGCTGATTATTTACTGTGCCGTTTGGTGGAAGAGGCAGCCCCTTCACGAAGGAGGAAGGAGCCAGGGTCTGCTGCTGCTGGTGGGGAGAGTTCAGATGAGCAGGGACATACTGAGGGCCGGAGGGCGGCGTGGCCTGCTGCCTGGGCTGTCCCAATGTCCTGTGTCTTCCTCTGCACGTAGTTGGCTGAAGAGCAGACTCCTCATGCACAGCCTGACCCAGGTCGTTTTTGCTCAGTAAAGTGCGTCATTTGAATGCAGTGGAATTTTTTAAAGGAATGCTGTGGTGAATTTTTTTTATGTATTAAAATTACCAACCATTATTATTGTTTGTTAGTGGTCAAAAAGTGAATATTTAATGGCAACATCTTACGCCAGTCTTATCATACAGGTTACAAGGAATTATTTTCATATCCTAAGTGCATCACGAGCAATAAGATGCCGACAGAGTTCATCATGGTGAGTACCAGTAGCTACCTTTGTCCTCTGTCTTCTCTCCGTCAGGCTTCAGTGGTTCTGCCAGTCTCCCCAAGAAGCCCTAGTCCTTCCATTTCTGTATGCGGATGGGCTCTTTTAGTTCATTAATAAAAGTGACATGAACTCATTAAGAAAATGGAAAATTAAAAAATAAAGAAAAAATCATTCACAGTCCCACCATCTGAATACAATCAGCATTAACAGCTTTGAATGTTTTGCTCTGTCCCCTTTCTTTCTTTCTTTTTTTAAATTGAGCAAACTAGGAATGACCAATTGTGTCCTCGGTCCAGACTAGCTGGCAATCCCAGGGGTGTTTTGATGTAATAGTTCTTTGAAAACCGTAAAGAAACGCCAACTAATAATATTATAGGTACTGTGTGACATGAAATAAACTAAAAGGATAGTTGTTCCACAAATGAATCATTAGGAAAGAATTTCCTTTCGGTGACAATAACCCTCAATAAGGGGTGTGCTTCAGTAAGTAATTACAGTTGGTGGTGAAGACACCCCAAAAGAAGTAAATGATTTTGCTTCAATTCCTCCAGTCTGCTACACCTACCATGGGAAACACAGATTTCTGGAAGACACTTCGATATTTAAGTTTGCTGTACCCTTCCCACGTGTTACGGAACATCCTCCTCATATCCGACGGGCACCTCCAGAACGAGAGCCTGACCTTGCAGCTCGTAAGAAGAAGCGTGCCACACACCAGGCTGTTCTCCTGTGGGGTCAGGTGAGCACAGGCGGGCCGGTCCCACGGGGAAAGTCAGCAGGTGGGAGCTGCTTGGTGCAGAGGGGCCAGCTCTGGGCTCTTGGCCCCGGCCGCTGCCTGGGTCTCAGAGCCTGAGCAGCCTCAGGTTAGCCGTGCCTCTGGGGGGGCACCTTCACCCTATTCTGTGAAGTGGAAATGACAGAGGGTCTAATAAACTTACTCTGAAAATCTCGTGAACTTGTATACATGGAAACAGCCAGCAAGCTCCACTTCAGTATTGGAGACTGTTACTTGAATAATTGAACCTAACCTGGCAGGCCGGGCACACCCAGGGCTGATGGTCACCCCACCCCACCCCACCCCCGGCTGCTCTGTCCCTTCCCTGCACCCCTCTGACTGATGCCATTTTCTCACTGGCATTTGCTCACCCTGCTGTGTACAGGAATCTTTCTCTAGAGAAGCTAAAACCCACGACTGTTGGGGTTCACTCCCTCCCCATTTATAGTTAATGTTTTTGCATTGAATTGAGGATTATGGTATAAAAATAAGGAAGACAGCGGAGAGCAGGGGCCATGCTGGCATTTGCACACAGCATGCCTGACCCTGCCCCCCTGCCCTCCCCCGCTGTGAGGTCACTGTCCTGACCAGTGGGCATCGGCCTCCCTGGGCAGGACGTCCCGCTGCACAGGCAGGGGTGAGGAGGGATGTCCAGGGCTCTCCTATCCATAGTCATAGAGCAAAGGGAGCAGATCATGATTTGGGGGGGGAGGTGACCCTGAGCTTGGACACAGTTTGTCCAGTTTTTAATGTTTTCTACGGGTTTCTTCTTCATTTTATATGTACGCATTCGTGTTCACATGTTAACCACATTTCGTGAGTCTTCAGGAGCAGAGACTGTTTATTCCACCTGTTTAACAAGTGGTCCTCTCAGGCTCACATGGCACCCTCACTAACCTGTAAAAGCTGTAAATACATATAGACTCTGTCTTAAGGATTTTCTAATCAGTGTTGTAATCAAATCAGTTAGTTTTTATCACCGAAGACATACCCACGTTATCAATAGGCTGAAGTGTATTTCCAGAATATCTTTCTCAAACTCTTTTTCTGAAAAAATTATTGATCACTTGTCTAATACTTCAGGAGGAACTTCTCTAACAAAGTACTCTTGATTAGTTGTAGAATAATTGAGAGAAATGTAACAGAACATTGTCAATTAAATATCAAAGATTACATTTGCCGGAATGAAAGTTACTTCCTAGTTCTTTGTCATCTAAATGTGGACCAGATTTTAAGACACAGGCTTGGTTAACTCTTCTGTCAGCCTTGACTTTAGAATCAGCTGAGGGCAGCTTTGACATTCATTGAGAGTGGATCCCAGTCACCATCCCTGTCACAAACACTCCGGAGGTTTCTCAGAATCATCTCCTCCCTCCTCCAGTGAATCAGAAGCCAGAAATTTATGCTTTTTTCTCTTGTGAAAGAGACATGAGTCTTCTGATATGTGGGAACATGGATTACCCAGACCTGTAGATGTTTCCTACTTTCTGGCCTAAGTTTTATATCTGCCTTCAGCTGCAGAACATAACGTGTCTTCCACTGAGTCCTAAGCTGTGTCAGTATTCACTATGTGTACTTCAACATGTTTCTAAAATTCCGTTAAAACGTGAAATGTTATCAGTTCTACAGCAAATCGTCATGTCTTACGGAGTCTGTCCCACTATGGCGCTGGAGTATTTGAATATTTTAACTCAAAATCCAAACATAGCTGGAAAAAACAGGTATGTGTCTCAAACATCTTATTTCAGTCTTATGTTTAAATGTGGAAATCTTATCTTCTTAGAAATCTAGTGACAGTAACTTCTGTGTTTTCATCAATGGAAAAGGGAGCTAGAAAAAGGCAAAAAGGTACCCAAAGCATATGTAACCCACCCTTAGTTACCCCTAGCCTTCCCTCCCACCCTTAGTTACTGCTAGGCTTGCACAGGAAACACTCCACTGGGGCGTTCTTCTAGCTAACTTTTTTTTTTTTTTCCAATTCATGTATTATTGCATGGATACAAGCCTTAACCCTGGTTCTGACAACATGAATTCCTCTTCCCATCTTTAACCACTGATTACTATAAACCTCGGCATACTGTTTATTTTAGCCACATGGAGCTTGGCCATTTATTCCATCTTGTCATCTGGATGAGCTTCAGATTCAAAACACACACTAACCAGAGCCCTGCAGGCAGTTGTAGCTAGTGGTTTGATTTCTGCTTTATATAATGTCATGGGTTGGTTTTTAAAAGTGAAATATTACACGTTTTTTTGGCTCAGATTAATTTTTTATTGTGGCAAAATATACATAAACTTTACCATTTTCAGGTGTACAATTCAGGGTTATTAAGTGAACTCACAGTATTGTGTAGCCATCACCATGATCTAGCTCCAGAACATTTCCATCATCCCAAACAGGAAGTCTATCCCTAATTCTTTTCTTTTTTTGGCTGTGCCATGTGGCATGTAGCAATCTTAGTTCCCTGACCAGGGATCAAACCTGTGCCTCTGCAGTGAAAGCACAGAGTCTCAACCACTGGGAACCCAGGGAAACCCCCTACCCCTGGTTAAACAATGACTCCTCACCCCTGCTCCCCCAACCCCCTGGCACCCACCCTCTTCTGTCTCTGTAAATTTAGCTCCTCTAGGAACCTCATATCAGTGGAATCCAGCAATGTTTGTCTTTTTGTGCCTGGCTTATTTCATTTGGCATAGTGTTTTTGAAGTCCATTCATGTTGTAGTATATGTGAGAATTTTGTACCTTTTTAAGGCTGAAAAATATTCCATTATATGTATACACCACATTTTGTGTATCCATTTATTGTCACTAGACCCTGGGGTTGTTTCTGCCTTTTGACTGTGAATCATACTGACCTGATGATTGGTGTACAGGCATGTGTTGGAGGCCCTAATTTCAGTACCCAGAAGTGGGATTGCTAAGTCATGTGGTAACTGCACTTAGTGTTTTAAGAGCTGCCATTCTGCGGAGAAGGCAATGGCACCCCACTCCAGTACTTCTGCCTGGAAAATCCCATGGACGGAGGAGCCTGGTAGGCTGCAGTCCATGGGGTCGCTGAGGGTCGGACACGACTGAAGCAACTTTGCAGCAGCAGCATACTGTTGTTCACTGGCATTTTACATTCCCACTAGCAGTGTGCCAAGGTTCCAGTTTATTCCACATCTGCATCAACACTTATTTTCACACTTTTTGATTTTATATAGCCCTCCCAATGGATGTGAATTTGTATCTAATTAAGGTTTCGATTTGCATTTCCCTAGTAACAACATGTTTTCATGTGCTGATTGGCCATTAGCATATCTTCTTTGGAGAAATGTCTATTCAAGTCCTTTGTAGGGTTAATTTTTATAACTGGAATCTACTACACGACAAAGTTGTTTATTGGTAATTAATTAATAGAATAATTCTAAGATGGTTTGTGAATTTAAATTGTGTGCTAGTGCTATTATTAAAAATTTGACTTAGAATCCTGTTGGAAATATACCCAGTAGCAGGAAGGAGGGAAAAAAAAGAGCTACAATTCCCAAAGGACAGAATGTAAAGTCATTTTTAAGTGTTAGGTAACTATTTTCTGAATGTAACACTGAAAGAGAAATAACTCCTCTTGATAAATAGATAGAAGCCCAGATGGATAGGCTGAGTTCTCCCAGTTGCCACTCGGTCTCCGTCAAATGGCAGCAGCTGAGCACGGACACGCCCGCACCCCTGCAGGCCCCCACCCAGGTGCAGTCCCTGTTCCACAGCGAGCGACTCCTTGTCTACGGGCTCACTCCTCACTGTACACAGGTGAGGAGCACGCAGGCTTTTTATTATGGGAACAGCAATGTGTTTTGCTAATAACTTTCTTTTTCTTTTTTCTTCCCTTTCCTTTACCCCCCAAGTCATAATATGCTACACAGTTTTTCCTGGGATCACAGTGCTTGGTTAACCAAGGGCACTGGAGAGCCTCTTAATTCTCATTAAAATCACTGAAAGAATCACTGTTGAACTAACCAGGACATTATGAAGTAGAAAAACTATAAGGAATTTTTTTTCCCATTTCAGGCAACTCTACATGCGCTGATTCAAGAGAGAGAGTATTCTACAGTGGTGTCAACTACTGAACTTCAGAAGACAACTGGAACGGTGAGATTAAAAACTTAAACTGTGCACTCACTGTTTTTGAAAGTTAAAATAATTCTGTATTTTCATATTTAATGCACCACGTCCTTCCTGCATTGTTTTCTGTGTTGACATCTTAGCACCTGATGTGATGTGGAGGGTTGTTATCTCCACAAGCGAGGACACTGACCATCAGTTTCTAAGGCAGCAGCTCTTCATCCGGGGTCTTGAGTCCAGGAGTATCCACAGGGGCATCAGTGGGCATAAATAACTGCAGTTAAACCTGGTGTTTTGTGAATGAAACCTTTAAAGGTGGTTCTCAAAGATGTGCATGTCTCCCTACAAGTTCAGTGTACCTGCAGTGCCTGGTCCTTGCCTCTTATTTTAGAATACTGAGTATAACTGTACTGGATTGCCGGGGACCAGCCCCAGCTGATCCAGGGTATTCGAAGGAGAGACGGCCTAGGCGACTATTTATATGCTAATTAGAGATATAAAGAATAATAGAATGAGGATAGCTCAGTAGGAAAATTCAGTGGAGAAAAGAGGCTGAGTAGCTTGGTTTACGCGGGAGACCAATAAAACTTCAAGACAAGAAGTTTGCACCACTTATGTAGGCCGCAGGCGCCCTCTCAAATAGCGGAAGGTGCCTCACCCTAGACACCTTCTCGAGTGGGTCTTAGAAACCCAGGCATAATTAGTAAGCGTGGTGGGTTCCGCGCTCCAGATGGAGACTCAGCTGGAAGTTAAAGGGAAGAATGACATGGGGAGACCAAGCGCTGGTGAGCAAGGCCCATAGCTTTATTTTTAACAGGGGCTTTTATACCCTAAGTTACACATAGAGGATAATAGGGGATGCAAAGTCAGCAGTCTTTGATTCTTATCAAAAACCAGGGTTTCTTTCCTGCAAATTTATCGTATACAAATGGTTTAGGTGATTTACATCATCTTCTGGCCAGAAGGCCTACTAACATTTTATGACTCTTGACAAGGACTTATCAACAAAGACTTATTTTCTCTAAGAGTAATTATTTTAAGGTGTGGCGCCATCTTCCAAAGATAAAATTGCATTCCTATAGGGCGGATGTGTAATGGGTTTACAACAAAGGAAAGAATTTATTACCTTAAGGGTCTAAAGTTACTAACACCAAGGCCACTACTTATTTTTTCTACATACCCACTATTAATTAATACACATTCAAGGATACAATTCAGAGGATGTGAAAACTTGGCAACAAGCATTGACTCATCAATGAAATCCTTTACTAGTTTATTCTGACAGTTTTTAACTCTCTGAGAGGCTCTAAGCTATTTGAATACCTTAAGCTTTCCGTGCCTCTCGAGGCTGGGAGACTGTAAACAATCGTATGCATAGCTGCAGGAGTCCGGGTAAACTTGTCAGGCGAGTTAGAGAGCCATCTGAGGGGTTTGGATTTAAACACTCCTAATTGCCCAGGACCTTTATTAATTGGAGCTGTAAGTTAACTCTTTGACAGAGAGAGGGAGATGGTGGTAGGGGACAGCCCCCAGTAAAGTCAGAGGTGAGAGCACAAAGCAGTAAAGTAGGCAGACTCTGGTTTTTTGGGGGGTAGATGCTCGAGAATATCCGGGGGGACTCCTGAGGCTCGATCCCGCCTTTGCATTTGCCGAGCCTCATTCCTCATGACCTTTGTCATGAGTGGAATGCCTCACCGGCTCCCGGCACTGGATGATGAATAAAACATTGTATATTGAGGATGTGTTTTTGTTTTTCCTATTTTTGGATTAAAAGCAAATGAATTTGTAGTATTTGCATTAGTACCAAATCTGCTATAGTTAGATCTGGAAAACTCCTAACCTGTCTATGCTGTATGCCTGGAGAATTCCATGGACAGAGGAGCCCAGTGAGCTACAGTCCATGGGGTTGAAAAGAGTCAGACACGACTGAGGCAGTAACTACTACTACTATTCATAGGAGTATTTATATAACCAGACAACCATTCCTTATTTATATCTATATAATCAGACATTGCTGTGGCTCAGTGGTAAAGAATCCACCTGCCAATGCGGGGGACACAGGTTTGATCCCTGGGTGGGGAAGATCCCCTGGAGAAGGAAATGGCAACCCACTCTAGTATTCTTGCCTGGGAAATCCCATGGACAGAGGAACCCAGCAGGCTACAATCCACGAGGTCCCAAAAGAGTTGGACATGACTTAGTGACTAAACAACAACAACAACAACAACAAAACTAAAGCAAAGCTTTCATTTTGGCATTGAATGAAAACTTATTACTTGCCAATGACTTATGTATAGAATTTAAGGGTATCTTTGTATTGTCTGAAAAACTGAATCTCAGTGGGATTTTACCTGGGAGCAGGTCATTTTCCATAAAGTCACAATTTTTATAGTTGTCTTTCCACTGTGAATCGTGGCCTTACCAGTAAAAAATGGCAGGAGTTGGAATTGTCACTGATGGGAGACGTTGCCTTTTGAGTCCTGTTGTTTCAGCCATTTGAGGAAAGGGTGGTGCCCTGGCCCTTGACTTCCTGGTGCTCTGGCTGTGGCCCCTTCAGAGTGGAGATCACAGTCAGGCCTCACAGCCCTGGGCTGGCTCTTCCAGTAGAGCAGGTCACACGTGTATAGAAAATGCCAACTATAGGGACAGAATGGAGACGAATGGGTGCCAGGACTGGAGGTGACTGCACAGCGACACGACACGAGGTTTTAGTGGGAAGAAATCCCCTTGTCTGTGTTTCAGTGGTGCTCACACACCGTCTGTATGCATGTATACTCAGTCACTTCAGTCGTGTCTGAATCTTTGTGACCCCATGGACTGTAACCCACCAGGCTCCTCTGTCCATGGGATTCTCCAAGCAAGAATACTGGAGTGGGTTGCCATGCCCTCCTCCCAGGGATCTTCCCAACCCAGCGATCAAACCCTGATCTTCTGCATTGCAGGCAGATTCTTTTCAGCTGAGCCACCAGGGAAGCCCCCACATACAGTCTGTGAAAGTGAAAGTCGCTCAGTCATGTCCGACTCTTTGCGACCCCATGGACTATACAGTCCGTGGAATTCTCCAGGCCAGAATGCTGGAGTGGTAGCCTTTCCCTTCT
Organism: Bos javanicus; assembly: GCF_032452875.1. NCBI lineage: Eukaryota > Metazoa > Chordata > Mammalia > Artiodactyla > Bovidae > Bos > Bos javanicus. The sequence continues at coordinate 36,435,920 of NC_083879.1, read as the reverse complement.
CCAGGGGATCTTCCCAACCCAGGGATCAAACCCAGGTCTCTCACATTGCAGGCGGATTCTTTGCCAGCTGAACCACCAGGGAAGCCCACACAGCATCTACATTAGTTAAAACTTATCAACCTGCACACCTAAAGGGGGTGAATTTCATTGTATGCAAATGCATCTCAATTATGTAAATAATTTCCTATGTATGACATGAATTAGAATCTTTTTTCCTTTGGTGCCTGAACAGATGATTCACAAGCTGGCAGCTCAAGCTCTGATAAGAGATTATGAAGATGGCATTCTCCACGAAAACGAAGTGAATCACGAGGTTTGCTTTTTCATGTGAAAGCCATTGTCTGTTTTTTTGGCCTTTCTTGAGTTGCTTTATCCTTGGAAATGTGAATGAGGATCAGCAGATGGAAAGGGACCCCTATCATCATTGCCGTGTTTTCCATGCCGGGGTGCAGGGTGCCCCATAGTTACTTGATTTAGTTTTTAGTTAGCTTATTTAATGAATTATTGACAGAACAAAGGAAACTCAGACACCTCCCTCGGTGCCTGTAAAGACACCACCTAGGTGCTTGTGTGTTGTAGGGTGAATGTCTCCATCTGTGATGAAAAGGCCGGGTCTGGGGGGCTGAGCCGCCTGGGGAGCTCAGCAGAGCCAAGCCCACCTTGCCCCCCCCCATCACTGAGCCACTGAGGCCCTGGCAGGGGACTCCCTCTGCTACCCCATACCCAGATGACTGCTGTCAAATGATGGCTGGAGCATTAGCGCTCAGCACACTCCTCCCCAGGCAGTTGGTTCCCTCAGAGGTCAGCACCCTCCTTCTCACCCTCAGGTCAGCAGCCTTGGTCCTGCTTTGCTCAGGGTCCTTTTCCATCTGAGGGCAGCTGACCAGCCGCACTGGCAAACCAGCCTGGACCAGTCCCTCTACCTCCTGACACCCCTGGGCTCCTCATCTTTACAGTGAGAGACAGACTCAATGTGACAGGTCTTGGCAGCTCAGCAGCCTTGACCTTGAGGGCTCCTTATAAACACACCACAAGCCACAAGAAGCTCATGAATATGAATTGCTGTTTCTGTACTTTAGCCTCTCGTTGAGCCCAATTTTTGCAGGAAATGGCAGGTTAGCCACTTGAGATACTTAGGCAGAGCCATCGACTCAATGTTGCGTTGGAAATCCTAATTATAAAATTGCTGCTAAGTCACTTCAGTCGTGTCTGACTCTGTGCGACCCCATAGACGGCAGCCCACCAGGCTCCCCCATCCCTGGGATTCTCCAGGCAAGAACACTGGAGTGGGTTGCCATTTCCTTCTCCAATGCAGGAAAGTGAAAAGTGAAAGTGAAGTTGCTCAGTCGTGTCCGACTTTTAGCGACCCCATGGACTACAGCCTACCAGGCTCCTCCATCCATGGGATTTTCCAGGCAAGAGTACTGGAGTGGGGTGCCATTATCTACTTCTTATAGAAAGACACCTTTTTGTATTATGTAGTATTCATTTAATTGGTCAATAGGACATGATTTCATTTGTTATTCATTATTATTCTGTCTTATTATTCATTTTTCTTAGATGAAGAAGCAAACTTTAAAATCTCTGATTATTAAACTCAGTAAAGAAAACTCTCTCATAACACAGTTTACAAGCTTTGTGGCTGTGGAGAAAAGGGTATGTATTGTTAATTCACCGTCATTTTATCTATATTTGCGGGCTAAGAAGATGATTCTTGCCTTCGCTGTCACTGGTGGCCCCTGCGTCTGTGAAAAGCAGCAGAAAGCCTCTTATCCACGCAGGGCACAGGGCTTGCGTGATCTCTGCATGAGTTACCTGTGCTGTTATTTTAATGTTACAGTTGAATTAGTACACAATTAATAAAGATGAGAAATGCCAAAAATGTAACAAATTGTTGAATATGTGAATTTTAAGATATACTACAATTTGTTACATTTTTGGCATTTCTCACCTTTATTAATTCTTGACCCTCAGAAAATAAGAGAGGCCTGGGCTCCCCTTACCCTGTGAGTGGCCCTTTCGTCTACACAGTTTGCGAGGAGAGCCCTCCAAGGCACTTGGTACAGCGCCACCCAGCAGGTGCTCTATGAAGGGGACCCTCACCCCAACCTGACCATCTTCTCCCCCAGGACACAGGATCCAGTCCGACCCCCAAACATATTCCAAACCAAACATTCATGAGGCTTTAGAATTTGTAATAATAATTTAATGTGATAATGTCTGTTTTCTCTTTACCTGATTGTTATTCAATATAGTATGGTAATGAGTCACCTTCTCCTGATATTCCAAATACTTTGGAACTTATTGCCAAAGAAGACATAGATTTTCTGCCATACATGAGCTGGGAGGGGGAACAACCAGATGCCAGCAGGATGCAGGTGAGTGTTGATTACAAATCAATTGATATAATTGTGTGTACAAGTTGTGATTACAAATCAATTGATACAATTGATCAATTGTGTGCTCATGCTTTTATGATGGTAAGGGGAACCCTTCGCTAAAATAGCACCCTTTTGATCTGTATACGCAGATACTGATGTCTCCCTGATGATGGGAATTTTTGCACATTTTTAAAAATGCTGTTATGTGAGAAAGGCTCCATTTACAAATGTAGCTATAAAGTGTAAAAGAGGAACAATAGTGGTTACAGACAAACTGTGGTTCAGGAAGCCAAAGGCCTTATCTCTAAGAGTGACAGGCAGTTCATCCTGAAAGTAGTGATAAAAGCCTATCTAATTATCTAACTTCACCACCAATATTTATTAAAGTTTGTAGTGCTTTATGCTGTGGCCTTTGTGACCACATGATAGAAGTTGAGAAGCACAACTTAAATAAAAACTGGAAGATGTTAGTCACTAGTCATGTCCAACTCTTTGCAACCCCATGGACTCCCACCAAGCTCCTCTATCCTTGGAATTCTCCAGGCAAGAATACTGGAGTAGGTTGCCATTCCATTCTCCAGGGAAATAAAACCTGGAAGATATATACAAAAGCAAAGGAACAAAACAGTGGTAGTAAGACTCTGGAGTATCCAAATTAGAGAAGTAAAACTGCCAAAATCTAAGGATTTAAAATCCAAGGGAAAAAATTTATGTGCTTCCAAGGTGGGCCCAGTGCTAAAGAACCTGCCTGCTGACACAGGAGACATAATAGACACCAGTTTGATCCCTGGGTCAGAAAGATCCCCTGGAGGAGGGCATGGCAACTCACTCCAGTATTCTTGCCTGAAAAATCCCATGGACAGAGGTGCCTACAATTGGCGGGCTACAATCCATGGGGTTGCAAAGAGTCTGACACAACTCGGCAACTAAAGAACAAAATGTAAAGGATCTTGGCTAGCTAAAACACCTTTGAAAAGGAAGAAGAGGTTGGAGGCCTTACACCATCTGATATTGAGGCTTACTATAAAGCCACAGTAAGTAGGAAAGTGTGGTATTAACATAAAATGGACATCTAGACCATTGGAACAGCATGGAGAATCTAGAAATATATCCAGATATATAGGGCCAATTGTCTACAGAGGCCCAAGGCTATTCAATGGGGGAAAACGATCTTTTTAAAAAAAGATTCTGAAAAGATTGTATAGTCATGTACCAAAAAACAAAACAAAACCCCTCTACCCTTAGTTCACTCCATGTAAAAAGATTGACTGGATTATTGGCTTAAATGTAATAGCTGAAACCTGAGTATCTGGGAAGAAAACAGGAGAAAACCTTAATGAGCTAGGGTTGTACAAAGCTTTCCTAAATTTAAAGAACAAACCACAAAAAAAAAATTGGTGAACTGGACTTTATTAATATCAAAAACTTTTATTCTTCAGAAGACACTGTTAAGAAAATGAAAGGGCAGACCACAGACTGGGAGAAAATGTTTGCAAAACATATCTGACAAATATGTTTATCTAAAATATATAAAGAAGTCTTACAATCCGATAATAAGAAAACAACCCAGTAAAAAAAAATAAGCAGAAGATCATTTTAGAAAACTCTCAGTTTCTTAAAGAGTTAACTATACACCTATCATTTGACCCAGCCAAATGAAATGAAAGTATGTGTTTACACAAAGACTTGCGCATGAGTATTCATTGTGGCTTTACTTGTAGCAGCCAGAAGTTGGACACAACCATCAGGAGATAAATGAGTAAACAAATTGTGGTACAGCCTTACGAGAGTAACTACTCAGCAGTAAAAAGGAGAAATAGTCTCTCAGCCGTGTCTGACTCTTTGCAACCCAATAGACTGTAGCCTGCCAGGCTCCTCTGTCCATGGCGTTCTCCAGGCAAGAATACTGGAATGTATTGCCATTCCCTTCTCCAGAGGATCTTCCTGACCCAAGGATTGAACCCAGATCTTCTGCATTGCAGGCAGTTTCTTTACCATCTGAGCTACAGGGAAGTCCTGTAGCTCAAAAAAAGGTTAAAAAGGAGAATTAACCATTGATATATACAACAACATGGATAAATGTCAGGGCAGTTATACTAAGTAAAAGTCAAAGAATATAAGCTGTAAGCTTCCATTGACACAAAATATGTGCAAACCAATCTGAAGTTACAGAAAGCAAGGAGGAGGAGTGAGATGCGGCACAAAAGGGCACGCTAAAGGAGTGTGTGCTGAATATGTCATTGCCCTCGTTGTGACAATGGTCTCAGGGATGTATATTTATGCCAGAACTCATCACTCTAAGATGTAGTTGTTTATGTCAATTATACCCAAATAAATCTATTTTGAATATCTAATTAGCTTTAACCAAATTGCCTGTTTGCGTGTCCAACTCTGTGGCCCCATGGACTGTAGCCCATCAGGTTCCTCTGTCCATGGAATTTTCCAGGCAAGAATACTGGAATGGGTTGCCATTTCCTACTCCAGGGGATCTACCCAACCCAGAGATCAAACCCGCCTGTCTTGCATCTCTTGCATTGGTAGGCAGATTCTTTATCTCTAGAGCCACCTGAAAGCCCAAATTGCCACTACATAGGTTATATCAGTTCACTCTCCCATCAGAAGCACTTGAGAGGCTGTTACTCTATTCTCTCTTTAACCCAGTATATTATTCAAATTTTTGATCTTTACAGATCTGGTAGGTTAAAAGTATATTAGTGATATTTTAATTTTCATTTATTTCTTTATGAATGAAAAGGAACATGTTTTCATATTCCTAAGAGCCCACATATTCATCTTTTCTAGGTATCGTCCATTAATGTCTTTTACCTTTTTAAATTGTGAGATTAGTCATTTTCTTGTTTATCTTAGGAAAATTATATTTTGTAGGGAAATTAGGCCTTTATGATACGAGTTGCAAAAATTTCTCAGTTTGTCATTTGTATTTTGATGTTGCTTATCATCATTTTGTCATGCAGATATTTTAATGAAGTCAAGCATTTTCATCTTTGGGTTTCTTTGTTTTGTATTGCTTTGTCTTTTGTCATGCTTAGAAATCTTTCCTTCAGATATTATGCTTTATAAAAATTTCCCATGATTTCTTTCTTTAAATAGTTGTATGGCTTCATGTTTACGTTGAAATTTTCTTTCCTGGTATAAGATGGGACATATGGGAACAACTTTATTCCTTTCCAGATGACTTCCAACTTTCTCCAGCACCATTTATTAAATAAGTCTTCTTTTCCTCTAATTGATTTTAGGAATCTTTGTTGTCTTTATCATCTCCTAACTCCCAACTTGTGTTAGGATCTGTTGCTGGACCCTGTATTCTGTTTCCTAAATCAGTCTGTTATAATTGTAATTTTATAAAAGTCTTTAATGTCTGATAGGTCTGGTCCATCACTTGCTCTTTTTTCACTTTACTCATCTAATTAAGAAAAATTTAACCAGAAAAATTTAAATATTATTTTAAATGTGTGTCTTGTCCTGTGTCCTGCAGTATTAATTATATGTGCTGAGCTGTGCTTAGTCTCTCAGGCATGTCTGACTGTGTGTGGCCCCATGGACTGTAGCTTACAAGGCTCCTCTGTCCATGGGGATTCTCCAGGCAAGAATACTGGAATGGGTTGTCATGCCCTCCTCCAGGGCATCTTCCCAACCCAGGGATTGAACCCAGGTCTCCCACATTGCAGGCGGATTGTTTATCCTCTGAGTCACAAGGGAATCCCAAGAAGACTGGAAGGGGTAGCCTATCCCTTCTCCAGGGGAGCTTCCCAACCCAGGAATTGAACTTGGGTCTCCGGCATCACAGGAAGATTCTTTACCAGCAGAGCTACCAGGGAAGCCCCATTAATTATTTAAATATACACATTTGTCTGAACTGGGAAGGGACTACTCCTTTTAAAAAAAAAAACCTCATTTACATTGGTAAAACTAAAAGCTGATTATTTTCAAGATATCTCAAGGACTAGTAATTCATATAAAATTTGATTTTATTTACATGTATGTTTTTAAGGAATACTCTTTAAAATTTATTCAGATAATAGTAGTGACAGCATCCCTCATTCTCTTTTTTTTTATATATTTTCATATTCTAATATAAAAGACATTAATTTACTTAAAGCTTTGGAGTTTTTTTTTCAGTTTTCTCATTTTCTTAATATTTCTTAAAGCAGTATAAAAGACTGGAATAATTTCATTCTATCAGTTTATTTTAGGGCTGCTAAGTTGCTTTAGTTGTGTCCAACTCTCTGTGACCCCATGGACTATAGCCCACCAGGCTCCTCTGTCCATGGGATTCTCCAGGCAAGAATACTGGAGTGGGTTGCCATGCCCTCCTCCAGTGGATCTTCCCAAACCAGGGATTGAACCTGCATCTTTTATGTCTCTTGCATTGGCAGGTTGGGTTCTTTACCACCAGTGCCACCTGGAAAGCCCATTTTAGGACTAATTTGACACTATAATATTGCTTATTGTCAAGTCTTTGGCAAGTCTCTTTTATGGTCCTCAGTTTCCTCTTGTGGAAAATAAGGGATGTTTAAAATTCTGTGATTCTAAGAACAGAGAGAGATTAAGATATTTGGTGTATTTACCACTGATATTGTCTCCAGCTCTCCAACTCCATGTCTGTAAATGAGGGCACTATAGGTAAGTGACCCTGAGTGTCTGGTCTTCTCAGTGCCCTGGGACAGACAGTTTCATCAGTGCTGAGAGGTCAGCTCCTAGGAAGCCTGGCTTCTTGATCATCATCCACTTAACCTGTGCTTTCCTTATATTGTCACTTCTCTTTCTGGCAGACACTTTCAGCATCGTCTGAATGGAACCAAGAACCCAAACGTAAATGTAAACGTAAACAGACTAAAAAGAAGCGTTCATCACTTAAGATGATACTTTCTGAAGATTTTGAAGCCTTTAGCTCAGATGCCCCAGAAGAATCTGAAGCGGTCAGTTTTGTCTTCAGGGATGCGGAGGAGCCCTGGGGTTTGGGTCCGATGGAGTCATCTAAACAAACAGAAGTTAAACCACAATTCACAGAAGCTATCTCACAGAAAACGGCCGTTTCTGACATTCCTACTGCCCCTAGTTTCTTAACTACACCCCTCCATGTTGGCTCTGGTTTCTACCTTCAGGCCAGTTCAGCACTGTTTGGTTCTCCAGCTGGTCCCAAACACTTCGGTTCCCCTAAGAAGTACCTGGAAATGGGCAGTGGTGCCGACGTTTCCCTGGACATGGCGTCTTTTCCCAGGCTGCATCTCCAGGGGTCACCTTTGCAACTTGCTGCTGCTCCCAGGGTCTCGTTTAGCTCCAGGTCTCAGCTGCCCAAAACCAATCAAGGGGGTGCCACAGGCTTCAGTGCCCTCACTACCCTTCAGCCAGACCCTCTCTCACGGCCGAATCTTTTTTCCTGTTCTGCAAGTCTTCTCCCTTGTCCACTTGTAAAGTCTGTCTTTTCTTCCCCTGCCTCTCCTCCCTCCCTACCCAGGGGCGTTGTTCCCCCTCCTCCCCCTCTACCTGGGTGGTGTGGTGTTCTTCCTTCTCCCCCTCTTCCCCCTCTAACTGGGGGACTTGTTCCCCCTCCTCCCCCTCTATCTCAGAGGGTTGGCATTCCTCCTCCCCGTCCTCCCCCTCTACCTGGGTGGTGTGGTGTTCCTCCTTCTCCCCCACTTCCCCCTCTAACTGGGGGACTTGTTCCCCCTCCTCCCCCTCTAGCTGGGTGGGGTGGTGTTCCTCCTCCTCCCCATCTTCCCCCTCTATCTGGAGGAATTGTTCCCCCTCCTCCCCCTCTATCTCAGGGGGTTGGCATTCCTCCTCCCCCTCCTCCCCCTCTTTCCTCTCCTCTTCCCTCTCACCATCTCCCATCTCCTAGGAGTGCCAGTTATAAGCTGCCAGTGGCTCCATCTGGCCCTGCTGAGGATGCCCGGCTGGACATTCCTCTGTTAGCTGTGTATGATAAACCTTTGTCATTAGACTCCCTCCAATATGACTGTTCATTTTTTAAATGTTCTTCTGAAACGGAAAGTGATAAAACAGGAGAACTTCTGGCAAGTAGGATTTTTAAAAAGCTGGCAGAATATGACCTGAGAAGTGGCTTTACTGCAAGTACTCAGGCACAAAAAGATGAGGATGGCCTAGTTGGCAAAGCAAGCTGGAGGAATTATGTGCCTTCGACTGAACTCTTCAGGCTTCAGACCAAGGTACTAGTCTTCTCTCTCCATAAATCTGCTTCATTAGCTTCAAAGTTCAGGATGGTGCTACACAAAGTAGCTACTCACCAGACTGCTGCTGGTCCACACTGACATGAGGAGCTAGTCCCAGAACGCAGCTTCCTTCACTGAGAAGCCAGCCAAACAAACAGTGTGCTTGAGAAAAGCTGGTGCTTACCTACCTATTTTTAACTGTTAGGCCAGAATATCATGAAAGGGAGTGTTAACATTCCTCAGTTGAAGGTTAGCATCCCTCAGTGGGTCCTGGGGTAAGACATTAATCTCCTAGGTTCTAAAACTGCTGAACTGCAATTCACACAAATTTCACATTGCAAAGTAAAGCACAAGTGTTGTAAGTACACTTTAAATATTAAAAGTTCTCAGGAATATGACTCAACATGTGAGCTTATATTAGAGATTAGCATTCCATTTGTGAAGCTAAATCACACTATAAATTTAGTTCTTGCACTGGTACTAAGACCCAATCTGATATCTGTAATTAACTTGTTTTGATGTAATATGCTCAATCTCTCAGCCATGTCTAATTCTTTGCAACCCCATCCACGGTAGCCTACCAGGCTCCTCCATCTGTGGAATTTTCCAGGCAAAAGTATAGTAAAGTAGAAAAGTAACTTGGTTTAGTGTCAGTTCAAGTCCCAACCCTTCCACTCTGTGATCCAGGGCAAGTCAGTCTTTCAGTCATCCACGTAATGAAAGTAATAAAAGTGTCCAGCTCGCAGAGAGGTAGACCAGCTGCCCGCAGCCTCCACCTGGAGAAATGCATGTGAAAACAGCATAGCACAGCAACAGTCTTTGAGCCAGAGTGTTGAGGTTTAGGTCCTGCTGCGACTGCTTGTCAGCTGTGTGACTTTGGACAACTTGCTTAAGTTTTCGTACCTCAGTGTCCTCATCTGCACAGTGGGTTCAGTGACAGTACTTCACAGGAAGCAGCTCACAAGAAAACAGCACTCCACACTAGGTGAAGGCCAGCTGGCACAATGTGTCACTCCTGTTAGTTTTCAAATTGTTGCCATAGATCCTTTCACCCATGTGCTTGCCTGCACCCCACCTTCGCCTCCACGCCCTGTGTTAGTTCACCTTGGACCTGGAGTCTGTCTGCTTCTCAGTTAGGATCCCAGGATCAGGCTTGCAACACTTCTGTAAGCATGTGATGAAGATCCGTCTTAGCTGGAGTGGGCAGAGTATGTGAGCACAAGGAAGGTAGTTTCAAAGAGCATGTTCAACATAATTTTATCTTCAGTAGAAAAGAGTCATTTTCATATTTCATCATAAGGACACATTTTAATGTTGAACAAAAGGAACCATGTTATTTAAAAGTTTGAGAAACATTGTTTCAAAGAATTATTAGAAGAAAAAAAGTATAATACTATTTTAAAAAACGTCCATACGTGAACCTCTCTACTGCTTTATTACAAATGCTACCAGATATAATACTTATTGTCCATAGTATTTATGAGATTCCCAATAATACTGTGTTTGCACATGAAGAAACTTCAATTTTACAGTATAGATGTCTTAATTCCCTGAGTGGAAAACATATTATTCATCACATAACTCATGTGATGAAATTGTAATAATGTGGCTGAAATTTTGTTTTGTTAATTTCTTAGGATGGATGCTGGAAACTTACACAAGAACTGGGATTTATATTAAAACTTAATACAAATATTTTAAACAGCTTTCTTGAGCAAAAAGGCATTCGATCTTTAGGTATGTCACTAGTTTTCTATTTATAAATGTCACGCTCTTAAATGTTACACGTTTTTGTAAACCAGTGTTCTAATATATTTGTTTCTTCCAGTCCAGCATTTCTCATGATGTACTCTGCATATAAGTTAAATAAGCAGGGTGACAATATATAGCCTTGATGTACTCCTTTTCCTATTTGGAACCAGTCTGATGTTCCATGTCCAGTTCTAACTGGTGCTTCCTGACCTGCATACAGATTTCTCAAGAGGCAGGTCAGGTGGTCTGGTATTCCCATCTCTTTCAGAATTTTCCACGGTTTATTGTGATCCACACAGTCAAAGGCTTTGGCATAGTCAATAAAGCAGAAATAGATGTTTTTCTGGAACTCTCTTGCTTTTTCCATGATCCAGCGGATGTTGGCAATTTGATCCCTGGTTCCTCTGCCTTTTCTAAAACCAGCTTGAACATCTGGAAGTTCACAGTTCACATATTGATGAAGCCTGGCTTGGAGAATTTTGAACATTACTTTACTAGTGTGTGAGATGAGTGCAATTGTGCAGTAGTTTGAGCATTCTTTGGCATTGTCTTTCTTAAGGATTGGAATGAAAACTGACCTTTTCCAGTCCTGTGGCCACTGGTGAGTTTTCCAAATTTGCTGGCATATTGAGTGAGCATGTTCACAGCATCATCTTTCAGGATTTGAAATAGCTCAACTGGAATTCCATCACCTCCACTAGCTTTGTTCGTAGTGATGCTTCCTAAGGCCCACCTGACTTCACATTCCAGGATGTCTGGCTCTAGATGAGTGATCACACCATCGTGATTATCTGGGTCGTGAAGATCTTTTTTGTACAGTTCTTCTGTGTATTCTTGCCACCTCTTCTTAATATCTTCTGCTTCTGTTAGGTCCATACCATTTCTGTCCTTTATCGAGCCCATCTTTGCATGAAATGTTCCCTTGGAAAGCTGGAATCAAGATTGCCGGGAGAAATATCAATAACCTCAGATATGCAGATGACACCACCCTTATGGCAGAAAGTGAAGAGGAACTAAAAAGCCTCTTGATGAAAGTGAAAGTGGAGAGTGAAAAAGTTGGCTTAAAGCTCAACATTCAGAAAATGAAGATCATGGCATCCGGTCCCACCACTTCATGGGAAATAGATGGGGAAACAGTGGAAACAGTGTCAGACTTTATTTTTGGGGGCTCCAAAATCACTGCAGATGGTGACTGCAGCCATGAAATTAAAAGACACTTACTCCTTGGAAGGAAAGTTATGACCAACCTAGATAGCATATTGAAAAGCAGAGACATTACTTTGCCAACAAAGGTCCATCTAGTCAAGGCTATGGTTTTTCCAGTGGTCATGTATGGATGTGAGAGTTGGACTGTGAAGAAGGCTGAGCGCCGAAGAATTGATGCTTTTGAACTGTAGTGTTGGAGAAGACTCTTGAGAGTCCCTTGGACTGCAAGGAGATCCAACCAGTCCATTCTGAAAGAGGTCAGCCCTGGGATTTCTTTGGAAGGAATGATGCTAAAGCTGAAACTCCAGTACTTTGGCCACCTCATGCAAAGAGTTGACTCACTGGAAAAGACTCTGATGCTGGGAGGGATTGGGGGCAGGAGGAGAAGGGGACGACAGAGGATGAGATGGCTGGTTGGCATCACCGACTCAATGGACGTGAGTCTGAGTGAACTCCGGGAGTTGGTGATGGACAGGGAGGCCTAGCGTGCTGCGATTCATGGTCGCAAAGAGTCGGACACAACTGAGCGACTGAACTGAACTAAATATATTTGTTACATGTGAAAGGGATTATATTTGTTAATCATCAAAGGATGGGACTAGTTTCTAGTCATCTTTACCATTAAGTAGGGTACTACCTGTGCAGATCTATTTGCACGAGTAGCAATGACTGCTGTAGAAAGATCCAAGTAGCCTAAACACAAAGATCGCTTTCACGCACACCTCATAGTCAGGTGTCGGTCCATAGGAAAGTCCCACCCCATACAGCGGTTTGGACACGTAGACTCCTTCTATACTGCAACTCATCCATCACCAACATGTGTCTTTACAGTTACTCCTATTGAAAAGAAGAAGAAAAGATTACTCTGGCATCATCCACCTGGTAGACCAGAGGGAGAAAGAGAAAATGTGGCAAGGATGAGGCTCTGAGCCCCACCCAGATATTAACACAGGGAGTTGGGAAATGTACTCTTTGAATTGCACTTTGAATTGCATTAGACGAAATGTAACAATGAAAACTTGCACAAGCAGAGTGTTCTAGTTTCTGGAGTGAAAGAAGAGCTGATTAACTCCTGCCAATAACATTTATTAACCCTAGACAAAGTATTTTAAAACCACTCTCTGAAGGCCTGGAATATAATCAGAAGCAGGCAGAAACTAGCAGGGACACAAACTTTGAAAGAAGAGAAACAAATTAGGTGAGCTCCACTTTTATCCAGCTTTTCACCTGAAGGTGCGTCTCAGTTCACGAGGCACATGGAGGTTAGAACTGAAACAAAGTGTTCATGGGATGATAGCACAGGGGTCAGCGTTTGAGGCTGAGAGCACCTCGAAATTAAAGGTGAGAATACTTAATGGAGGGGACCGAAGAGCAGGGAGCTCTGAAAGCTGCACTGAAAGCTCCCTCAACTTTTGTTTTGGGATTGTGTGTTTGTTTTTTGTTGTATTGATTTATTTGCTTGTTTTTAGAGAAACAAACTGCTACATCTGCTAGTGGAAGAAAATGCTTTGGTTTGCTCTGAAGATTCTGCAATTGTTCAGGTGTATCATAGTTCATAGATTGCCATGAATAATGCTAATTAAATGCCAGTAAACTTTATTTATTCTTTTTGTATGGAATGTACAAATTTCGGGGGATGATCGTATCAGTGGGCCCTGTTCTTAACTTACGTAAAACATTCTCATCAATATTGGCATCATCTGTGTAATACTCCCAGTAGATTTTCTCAAAGTCTGTTCACTTAAAATTGTATGGAATGACATAATAAAAAAATCTGACTTACGCACACACACCTCCCTCAGATCCTTGGCTGTCCCCTAACCTATACATACACCAGTGTGCCTTCAAGGAATCCAGAAAAAAGCAACAATCCAGAAGCTAGAGGGCTGAGCAGAGATTTCAGCTGTCACCAAGTGTTAGGAAGACAGAATTTGGTGTTCAGATTACAATTTAGACTTGATAAATGTCTCAGGCTTTCCACTGAAACCCTAGAAGAGCCATAAAGACTGTATATCATGATCAAGGACTGTCTGACAGGATGAGGGGGGGGAAACTGAACAGTCCCACCCTAACAAGGCCTAAAGCAAAGCCTTCAGAGGATCCACCAGAACAAATGTAAAACTATGAAAGTCCTAGAAGGACACAAGGAAAACTGAAAAATTGAAACATATATGGAGATTATGCAACATGTTACAGAAGAAAACGTGAGTCAAAAGAGAAATTAAAAAATACCTTAAGACAAATGAAATTGGAAATTGTGGTGGTTGTTATAGTTGTTTAGTTGCTAAGTCATGTCCAACTCTTGGGACCCCACGGACTGTAACCTGCCAGGCTCCTCTGTCACCTGGTGGCTCAGCAGTAAAGAATCCGCCTGCAATGCAGGATGTGCAGGTTTGGTCCCTAGGTCAGGAAGATCCCCTGGAGAAGAGAATGGCACCCACTCCAGTATCTTTGCCTAGGAAATCCCATGGAAAAGAAAAGAGAAAATGGAAATACAACATGGCAAGATTTATGGGATACAGCAAAAGCAGTTCTAAGAGAGAAGTTCATAGAGATAAGAGAGAAGTTCATAGAGATAAATGCCTAATTAAAAAATAAGATGTTTAATAAGCAATCCAGCTTTTTCTGCAGCCATTGAGATGATAATATGATCTTTATTCCTCGATTTGTTGAACACATTGATCAGTGTGTGCATATTAAACCGTGATCTTAACTCTTCTCTACATATTTTGCTAGAATTCACTGTGAAGCTGTCTGGTCCTGGACTTTTGTTTGTTGGGAGGATTTTGGTGTGTTTTTTTTCCCCCTAATTCAGTCTCATTACTGATAACTGATCTGTTGATATTTTCTACTTTTCTTCCTGATTCAGCCTTCTTGTTGTTCAGTGGCTCAGTCGTGTCTAACTTTTTGCGACCCCATGGACTGTAGCACACCAGGCTTCCCTGTCCTTCACCACCTCCTGGAGCTTGCTGAAACTCATGTCCTTTAAGTTGGTAATGCCATACAACCACCTCATCCTCTGTATCCCCTTCTCCCCCTGCCTTCAATCTTTCCCCTCATAAGGGTCTTTTCTAATGAGTTGCCTCTTCCCATCAGATGGCCGAAGTATTGGAGCTTCAGCTTCAGCATCAGTCTTTCCAATGAATATTCAGGATTGATTTCCTTTAGGACTGACTGGTTTGATCTCCTTGCAGTCCCAGGGACTCATGAGTTTTCTCCAATACCACAATTCAAAAGCATCAGTTTTTCGGCATTCAGCCTTCTTTATGGTCCAACTCTCACATCCATACATCACTACTGGAAAAACTATAGCTTTGACTAGACAGACCTTTGTTGGCAAAGTAATGTTTCTGCTTTTTAATACACTGTCTAGGTTTGTCATAGCTTTTCTTCCAAGGAGCGTGCGTCTTTTAATTTCATGGCTGCAGTTACCATCTGCAATGATTTTGGATCCCAAGTAAATAAAGTCTCTCACTGTTTTCCCATATATTTGCCATGAAGTGATGGGACTAGATGCCATGATCTTAGTTTTTTGAATGTTGAGTTTTAAGCCAGCTTTTTAACTCTCTTTCACCTTCATAAAGAGGCTCTGTAATTCTTCTTTGCTTTCTGCCATAAGGGTGGTGTCATCTGCATATCCGAGGTTATTGATATTTCTCCCAGCAATCCTGATTCCAGTTTGTGCTTCATCCAGCCTGGCATTTCACATGATGTACTCTGCATAGAAGTTAAATAAGCAGGGTGACAATATACAGCCTTAACGTGCTCCTTTCTGAATTTTGAACCGGTCCGTTGTTCCATGCCTGGTTCTAACTGTTGTTTCTTGACCTGCATACAGGTTTCTCAGGAGGCAGGTAAGGTGGTCTGATATTCCCATCTCTTTAAGAATTTTCCACAGTTTGTTGTGATTCACACCATCAAGGGCTTCAGCATAGTCAGCAAAGCAGAAATAGATGTTTTTCTGGAATTCTCTTGTTTTTTTTGTATGATCCAGTGGATGTTGGCAATTTGTCCTCTGGTTCCTCTACTTTTTCTAAATCCAACTAGGACACCTGGAAATTCTCAGTTCACATACTGTTGGAGCCTCGCTTGGAGAATTTTGAGCATTACTTTGCTAGCGTGTGAAATGAGTGCAGTTGTGCAATAGTTTGAACATTCTTTTGCATTGCCTTTCTTTGGGATTGGAATGAAAACTGACCTTTTCCAGTCCTATGGCTACTGCTGAGTTTTCCAAATTTACTGGCATATTGAATACAGCACTTGGGAGATCCAGTCTTGGAAGATCATATATCGCTAGGAATTTTTGCATTTCCTCTGTGCTGTGTTTAGTCAATCAGTCGTGTCCGACTCGTTGTGACCCCATGGTTTGCAACCTTCCAGACTTCTCTGTCCATGGGGATTCTCCAGGCAAGAATACTGGAGTGCGTTGCCACGCTTCCTCCAGGGAATCATCACAACCTAGGGACAGAACCCAGGTCCTCCCACATTGCAGGCATTTCCTCTAAATTGTCCATTTTCTTGGCATATAACTGTTCATAGTCATCGACGATCACTTTCAAAAGCAGTGTACATCACAGGAATGTCAGTCCCCAGATCAGAAGAGTGTTTATTTTGAAAAGCTGAGGGAAGGTTGGAGTGTAAGTGGATGGATTGGAGGACGTATACAAGGGGGGCTTCAACTTAAAATATTTTCTTTCTTTTAAAGAAAAGAGAAAAATTCAAAACGTGGAAAACTGTTAAGAGTAGATAAGCTATGAGGTGATGGGGATATTCATCATATTGTTTTTTCTACTTTTCTGTAGGCTTCAGATATTTTTTAAAAAACCATTGAGTGACTTTGTTGTGGTGATGCAAACAGTGCTACGTATCGGACATTTTGGAAACAGTTAATTGACCTGGGAAACTACACGTGTACATAGGCGTGTATGTAATTCAAGTTGTTTCTTTCTCTTGTTACTCTAATGATGATGAAGATTGTAGGAGAGGAAAAATAACTCTCTCTCTACCCTTCTGGTTCTTGGCTGAGACTCCCCTGTAATTAAAGGTTAACAAGAGAGAAACAACTTGAATTACATACGTGCATATGTACGTGTATGTATGGGAGCCAAAGAAACATGAGACTCAAAAGGCAGCCAGGCAGCTGAGAAAGGGAGAGGGACAGGGGCTGTAGGGCTCCCTGGAGGGTGGGGAATGGGCAGGTGAGGGGACAGAATGTGTGGTAGACAGATATTTGCACTGCCTGGCGACAGCTCTCTTCCTGTTATAGCCCCTCTCCTAATTTATTTTAGACTGTTGTGGGTGGGGGATGTAGTAAAAAGCTTTTCCTGAGTCTCCTAAGTGTTGATTGCCTTTAGCTTTTCACCAAAGTGGTAGATTCTGGGGTGGCTTATTTTGAACCCAAAAAGATGTGGAAAGTTTGGTTTCACAAAGTTTGGGATTGGAAAAGTAATATTTAAAATGAAAATATTTGTATAAAGTCATCTCAAATACATAGGTTGCATTTAGGAAATAAAAATGGGTCAATTTCTGGGCTCAGTAGATATAAGCATTCATTTTCAATGTTGGTATTTTTCATAATAGAGTAAAATATCTTGATTTGGATAAGGACACTGGTTACCTGTATGCACTGTTAAAATCATCAAAGAGAGCAATTTATTGATCTTGAAAAGCAAAAAGATTTTAATCTCACACTTCATAAAGCAGGCAGACTCCAGTCTCGAGCCCAGAGAAGGCACAGTAAGGAAGGGGCTCTTAGCTTTTATAGGAGGGGGCAGCAGGGGACAGGAGGTGCCTCTGATTGACTGGTGCATATCCGACTTCTCAGAAAGACCCAGGAACAAAAAAATAAGCAGAGACCCTAGGAGCTGATTTAAGAGTTGCAGGCTTGGCTGCCTGAGTGTGTAGTGCTTCTGGTCAAGCAGAGCATTTACAGGAACATGAAAATTATCTAAATTTTGTTTTACTGACAGGGCCCCCAAGGCACCAGTAGTGCTAGAAAGTCTATTCCAAGACTACTGATCACTTAGGAATAATTTGATATTAATACAGTGGTCTAATCAATGTATCAGTTGTTCATCTGTTGTATGCTTAGGTTTATCCCCCTGAGGTATTTGCAGCAGGAGCCTAGAAACTAAATTTCTTTCCATGAACTTCGCACATCTCTGGTTATGTGGAAAGTTAGGGTGCAGGGGGGACTCTGGATGGAATTCAGTTTCCTAACAACCATCAGGATATTATGATAAACCCTTGTTCCAGTTGCCCTCCTTTTTTATTTAAATAGCTGGTTAGTTAAGGACCTTGTTAAGTATTACAGAGTTTTGTGATGTGCTCATGTGTTATGGTTTAATAGTAATATTAATGTAATTCTTCAACAGAACTGTTATAAACAGGTACCGTTTGGGATGCAGTGTCTCTAACAGACATAAACAAATGCTTCACTTCCAGGTGTAAGAGGAAGAGAGCGCCTTCTAGACCTGATCGCCACGTTTCTAGTGCTGCAGTTCCTTCGCACCAAGTTGGAACAGGAGGGAATAATCGTCAAATCGCTGATGAGACTGGATGATGCTTCCATTCCCAGGTGACTTTAACTCATTTATATTTTCAGTCATTTCTTTTATTATATTTGCTTATTTATTTGCCCTCAGCCTGTTTGTTTCATCTTGTTTGTTTTCATCATGAGCAAAAGAAGCTATATCAAGTGTATGTGTGTCGGCCAGGTTTTTATTGTACTGTTTTGTGGATCCAGTGTAATAATTATGGAGAGTAATTCCTAAATTAACAATGATGCCCCTCTTCCCCACAGAATTATCTTAATCAAGAAAAGAAATTGTTTAGGCTACAGGGAAATACATTCCTATTAGGTACCCTAGTTAGCAACCAAACTCTTTCAGTGGATTTCTTGTAATAAGCAAGACACGGGTAGAGAGCAGGCCAGGAAGCAACTTTAGGTGCTCATAAATAGCACCCCAAGTCTTAAAGCATTATGTATAAGGCTAAAGGAAAATTTGTCTTTATATATATTTTTTATTCCAGAAAATAGTGGAGTAAATAGGGAATGATTTTTTTTTTATTTTTTAAGTTTTTGTGTATAATAAGCCTCTACATTTTGAAATCATCTTTGAATTTATCTTTAAAAATTAACAAATTTTTTCACATCCATGAGTCTTTTATTGGTCATTTATATGCCAGGTAGCAGCGTCAGCAAAAACAAACAAAACAAGCGTTTCCACCTAAAACAGCATCTTGTCTCCTCATTTGCCTTTTCATGGAGTGCTTCTCTCCCAACTCTAGATCCACATAGATGAAAACAGCTTTACTGGCAACAGATCTTAAGGGGAAAAATATTGATCAGGAGGCAAGAAAGCTATTGATAAACACCTCCCAAATACAAAAATACTAGCCAGCAGTTATTACACCAACTAGCAGTTTCACATACAGTCTCCCTTTAAGGCTAAGATGATCCTATTTTATAAGGGGTAGAGGCAACAAGTTCCAAGAGAATTCAACCTTCTTTGAAACTAGCCCACATGCTCTACAGCAGACACTATAAGCACAGCTTTTATGGCCACCGAGACCAGGGTTCAGATCCAATGGGAAAGGGAACTGGAGAGTAACAATTTCTTTAAACACTTTTACATTGAATAAAAGTGGATCATAATTTATGCTGATCAATTACAAATCAGCTATGTTTTTACAAAGTAATTGGAAGTAACTATTTTACAACTATTTCCTATTTGAAAACATTTTTTCAAGGCTGTAGTTCACAAGTGTGTGTATGGAGGGCAGGGATGTGGAAAAGATGAAGATGGATTATTTAGTTAAAAAAAAAAAGGCTCAACCATTTCTTAACTACCTTGTAAGAAGCTGCAGCGAAGTATAAGCACAGAGATAACTGTTCAAGGGAGCCTCTCACCGGAGCTCTCCCACTGTGTGTGGGTCAGACAGTGTTTTCACAGGAAACGGCTCAGAGAGTTACTGTGCTGCTGGGTCCTGGTTCAGTGCTCCTCTCACTACAGCACATGGCTTGTATGTGCTTCTGGAAAATCTAACATTTCCTGGGCCTGGGACAAGCATACAAATAGAGATTCACATGCTATATGTCTTAAGTATTTAAAAATTGCAGATTAAACCTTCAGTTAAATATGTTTAAAGCTCTACTCCAACAAATACAACTTTGTAACCACCTAGAAGACCAGGTTCAGATTTAGAATTCTGGGGCCTCCCTAAGTTTTATGCTTAAATGTGGCAGCGTGTGACAAGTGTGTGACAAGTTCTGGGGCCCCAGCCCTTGGCTGATGCCTGGTACCACGGAGGCCTTGGGGGCAGGTATGAACACCCTGCTCGCTCATCGAAGCCGCATCTGTACCCATGCATATGGTACAGTGTTGTGTGTGTACACATATGCACACACACATACACAGTGTTTTTTCAAAAAAGGCAAGATAAGGGGAAAACTAACAAAACTAATAAAATATTTTCTTTGGGGGAGAAGGAGGAGACAGGATGGAAGTTAGGTTTCTCATGTACTTTGTTTTATGATTTTGACTTTGAAACTGTGTAAATCTTTTACCTAATAAAGACCAGGTATCAGAGAACAGAGATTGAGCATGTTAAATTATACCATGGAAATGTAGTCAGCAGTGTCTGGAATATGAGGAAATAAATGACAAGAGAAAAAAGAGAGGAGAGGTGAAACCTATAAATTAAAGGACATTTAAAAAAAATAGAAGGACGTTTGAAAGGAGGCAAACGTAGCCCTCATTTGGATCCTGATTTGAACAAGACCCATTGTACTTTTTTCTTTTAAAAAAAGACAGGGAAATTTAAACATTACCTGAATATTTTGTGATATTAAAGAATATTCATAACTATTTTTAAGTTTCACATTTAAGAAAAAGTTGTCATCTCTTAGAGATAATATAGACGAAACTAAAATAAATAAGTAAATCTACTTGTACCTTCTCACAAGGACTGATTAAATTCTCCACTTCTGGGGAATTCCCTGCTGGTCCAGTGGCTAGGACTCCACAGTCACTGCCAACAACCCAGGTTCAATCCCTGTTCTTAGAACTAAGATCACACAAGCCACGCAGCTCAGCCATAAATAAATTAATAAATTCTCTACTCCCAACAGCATCAGACCGGAGAAGGCACTGGCAACCCACTCCAGTACTCTTGCCTGGAAAATCCCATGGATGGAGGAGCCTGGTGGGCTGCAGTCCATGGGGTCGCTAAGAGTCGGACACGACTGAGCGACTTCACTTTCACTTTTCACTTTCATGCATTGGAGAAGGAAATGGCAACCCACTCCAGTGTTCTTGCCTGGAGAATCCCAGGGATGAGAGCCTCGTGGGCTGCCATCTATGGGGTCGCACAGAGTCGGACACGACTGAAGCGACTTAGCAGCAGCAGCAGCAGCAGCAACAGCATCAGACACAAAGGAGGTACTCATAAAATAATTAACTGAGCATTTTACTATATGTAAGCAACATGTTTTAAATGAATATCTGGAAAAATACATTGAAGAACTAGTGGAAGGGACTGTTTGATTTACAGGCACAACCAGTGAGCCACCTCCTCTTTTTAAATCTTTTCCAATTATGATAGCCACTGGAATAACTTTGAGTCTCCTTTTGAATTGTAGTGGCACAAACTATTAAGTGAAGATTTTGAAAAACGGTGAAGTATATTCCATCACACATCATAACACCCATGCTGTTACCCTATCACTGTTATTGTGTGGGCAAAATTATTTGTTGGCACTTTACAACAATATTTTAAGGAATTTTTGTTTCGTATTTATGCATATTTAAAGCTTTTATATATTTTCGGCTTCATGATATATATAACATTAATGCAGTAGCACATTGCTTGGAGGTATATGATCAAAATTTTCATTTTAGTAGAACCATGAAAATTTAGAGGCCATTTGGATTCGTGAGAATATTTAAAATCATCTTGCTGCTTTCAGTAGTTAGTAACTGTCAATAAACTAATAATTAGTGGGTCTTTTTAACCATGTTGGGTATGCCAGCTATTTAGTATGTTCATGTCATCATATTCAGCTAACATTTATTGATTGCCCACTTTGTGCCAGAGACTGTTTAAATTCATGCTTTTTGTTAATCCCCACAGCAAACCCATAGGATCTTGTATCACTGTCATAACTGAAGAAACAGACTTCCGGTGATAAATGAAAGCTGTAACAATATCACACAACTAGAGAATTCCCTGGTGGTCCAGTGGTTAGGACTCTGCAGGTTCACCACTGAGGGCCAGGGTTCAGTCCCTAGTCAGGGAACTAAAATCCCACAAGACAGGTGGCCAACAACAACAAAAAACCAATATCACAACCAGTGAGTGCTCTGTGATCACAGAGGCAGGATTTGAACCCAGCTCTTAACCACCACACTACTCTGATGGCCTTTTCCCAGTTCATGGGGGGGCGGGGAAGATGGAGAAAATTCTCCAGGTTTTCAGTTTCCCCCATATTCTTTAGTATATATCAACATTTGTTTGCTAGCAAGTTCTAGCAGACAACAAACCAATGAGGAAGTAGCTAACTAATACTAATGAGCAATCCCACGGTTTTTCTGAGTCTTTAGTTTGAATAATTGACACCATTTTCTGGACACAAACTTGAAGTTTTTATGTTACGCACATTTTACAAGTAAGTTGTTCCTCGTTTGTGTGCTAAAATTAGATATATACCAGTATCTTGGGTGACTCTCAGGTACTTTACAAGTAAACAATGGAGTTGAGAATTCCTGGGACAATAAAAAGGAGAGAAAAATGAAAGCCTTTGTAAAATAGCATCAAGCTTGTCCTTGAAGGATAGAAAGGAGATGACAACAAGCAAACATGTAAAGGGCCAGAGAAGCGATAGTTGTCCTGGAGCGAGAAGAACATGTGTCACATGCGGGGAAGCTGGGCAGTGAGGGGGCTACTCTGTTTCCAAGTAGTTGAATAAGTTAAATGCACCATGTCAGACAGGTGGAAGAACTTTCACAAAACGTCAGAGGAAAAATAAAAGAGAACTGCTTTTATTAAGTATCTTAATTTTTGACAGATTTTGTCTGATTTATATAATGTGCTAGATTTGGCACCACATGACATTTCGTATGTAATTATATTCTGAAATTGATGGAAAGATGTGTTTAATCTAGGAATATTCCCTGGGATTGCGAGAAAATAAAGAAAGCCAGTGAGTGGCTCAGAAGAACTGAAGGGCAGTACCCATCCATCTGCCAGCGGCTGGAGCTGGGTAAAGACTGGGACTCCGCCACCAAGCAGCTGCTGGGTATCCTGCCCAGAGATGCCGCCTCCCCTCCTCACAGGCTCCTTAAGCACAGCCAAGGCTGACGCACATGCACTTGTCTTTTAACATGCACTCATGCCTCATGTATATGATAATCAGATATAATAGATGCCTATAATGAAATCTAATTATGATTTTATTCAGTATAGCAATCACTTTAAAATAAATGGAAAAAGGCTATTGTTTCAGTGAACTAACAAGCAACTATACAATAAAAATTTCAAGGAATTCCCTGGTGGTCCAGTGGTTAGGACTCCAAGCTTTTAACACTGTGATTCTGGGTTTGATCCTTGGTCAGGGAACAAAGATCCCACAAGTCAAGCAGTACAACCAAAAAAAAACTTTTTTAGATAAAAATTCTAATATTACAGACTTTTTTTTTAACCAGAGGTTGGGGGAGGGTGGAGATTGGATGAAGGTGATCATAAGGTATAAACTTCCAGTTACACGATAAATAAGTACTAGGATGTAATATGCAGCATTAAAATATACTTAACACTGCTGTATAGTACATGTGAAAGTTGTTCAGAGACTAAATCCTGAGTTTTCATCACAAGGAAAAAATGATTTTCTTTTTCTTTTACTCTATATCTGTATGAGGTGGTGGATATTCACTAAACTTACTGTGATCATCATTTCCTGATGTTTGAGAGTCAGATCATGCTGCTGCCATCTTAATCTTATACTGTGCTATATGTCAATTATATCTCAATAAAACTGGGAGAAAAAATTAAATCACTACCCTCTTTGACCTATAAACTCCACTGGTAGGAATTGTACTTATAGAAATTAATCTTACAGAAACATGGACACATTGACGCGTGCAGGTATCATATGTGCATATATACATAGTGCCATCACCCAGCGTGTGCAATAGAGCTCATTTTAAAAGTTATATAAATAGGTGTTTATGAGATAGAACTCTATAATGTCATATTCCAAACTAGTTACCTTTGTGGAATAGAAACTTTATTTCTGTCTTACACACTTTGAATTTTAAAAGTTGAAATTAAAAAAATTAAAAAATTTTACAGGGAATGTATGTATTTAGTTTTTATTTCACAAATACATAAAAGCAGAGTAAATAGTGTAATGACCCCCATCAAGACTTAAAGTATTTTGTCAATTTTTTTACATGTATAACAGTCTTCTCTCCCCTCTTGCTGTCTTACCAAATGTCTCACATTCGGATATGTCTGACTGTGTCCATTTCTTTTTCCCCATATTTCCTGTAAACTGGGAATTAAATCTGTAGTCCCAAGGAGATTAAGGATCAACATTTTTGTCAACCTGAACCATGAAGTCTGGTTGATCTGCTTTAATAATGTTAACACTGATTAGCAGGTTTCCTATATGAAGTTGTTTCCGTACAACCAGCATATATCTGTGGAGAGATATACTTTGACATCCAATTCCTTATCAGTCTTTCAGCTAATGATGCTGTTGTCTGAATCATTTTAAGAAATATTGTGATTCTCTATTTTATTTCCTTCTCATTAGCTAGAATTCTGAAATAATAAGCTGTCCCCCATCAACTAATATTGCTTTATAATATTTTTTAAATTATAATTTAAATATTTTATTTTATTTAAAATATTGTATTTAATATTGTAAATATCTCAAGTTATTAGAATTGCTGTCCTTCTTTAGAGGCTGAGAGTCCCTGGAGGGCAGGCTGTGATGTATTTATCTTTATGTTCCTAACGCCTAGGATGCTCTTAGCGAGCCAGCACAAAGATCTGCTGCATCAGTCGTAATCTGTTAATTTAAAAGAGTTAATTTTGTAAATTAAGTTGTCAACTAAAAACTGTCACTTGCCATCTGCCTCTACAAGGATGAGGTCATTAGTCACTGCAGTCTCTGACCTACAACACCCCCTAAAAGGAACTTGGGGCCAGGATTAGGAATGAGGCTCTGTGCTCTGGGAAAAACTCGCAAGACTGGCTTCAGATAGATATTTTCTGGAGATTTTATGAGCCCAATTCTCACACCTCCTCATACCTAGAAAAGCACTAAAGTCATTAAAAAGGACATCTGCTCCAAGCAACTAGCAGCGGCCCTCTGCCAAAGCAGGTGCTTGAGTGTGAGTACCCTCTTCACCGAAGTCACACCTGTGCTGAGCCCCCACCTCTTTGGAGCAGTTCCTCCAGTGCTGGAGAGAGCCTGTCATCTGCATAGAGTTCTCATTTTACCCCAAATAAGACTTCGCTCACAATTCTCACCTTGTGCATTTATATTAATCAACAAAATTCAAGGTTAAAGAAAAAGCTCCACTGCCACAAAGTCTCTATTTGCTTATTTGCAATTCAAAGAGAAAAATATTTCACCTAACTACTGTGGGAGCAAAGAAGAACTAAAGAGCCTCTTAATGAAAGTGAAAGAGTGAAAAAGTTGGCTTAAAACTCAACATTAAGAAAACTAAGATCATGCATCCGGTCCCATCACTACATGGCAAATAGATGGGGAAACAGTAGAAACAGTGACAGACTATTTTTTTGGGCTCCAAAATCACTGCAGATGGTGATTGCAGCCATGAAATAAAAAGATGCTTACTCCTTGGAAGAAAAGTTATGACCAACCTAGCAGCATATTAAAAAGCAGAGATATTACTTTGCCAACAAAGGTCTGTCTAGTTAAGGCTATGGTTTTTCCAGTAGTCTGAGAGTTGGACTGTGAAGAATGCTGAGCACTGAAGAATTGATGCTTTTGAACTGTGGTGTTGGAGAAGACTCTTGAGAATCCCTTGGACTGCAAGGAGATCCAACTCTTTAGGATTGACAATCCTAAAGGGAAACGAGTCCTGAATATTCATTGGAAGGACTGATGGTTAAGCTGAAACTCCAATACTTTGGCCACCTGATGCGAAGTACTGACTCATTGGAAAAGACCCTTATGCTGGGAAAGATTGAAGGCAGGAGAAGGGGACGACAGAGGATGAGATGGTAAGATGGCATCACCGACTCGATGGACATGAGTTTGATTAAGCTCCCGGAGCTGGTGATGGCCAGGGAGGCCTAGTGTGCTGCAGTCCATGGGGTCGCGAAGAGTCGGACACGACTGAGCGACTGAACTGAAATGTGGGCGAGAATTCATTTGGGGGGGGGGCACTTTTTGTCAATCACTTATAACCTGGGCAAATTACTTTTTATCACGTTCTCTGATTTTCCGAGGCGGGGGGGGATGGAGGGGCGGAGAATCCCACCTAGAACTTGGAAAATAAACGTTTTCCTTATCTTTAAACAGCACGCCCCTAAACCGTAACAGCACTATGAGTTGCGTTTGATTGGATCCTAGGCGTTTATCCTAGCTACATCACCCAGATAAGAATCCCGGTATCTGGACAGCATACGGCCAGGGAAGAGGTTTCGCCGGGTTATCTTTCTGGCCCGCCTGCTCCACTGCCCGCCCGCTTCCCGCAAGCCCCGCCCGCCGCGCTCCCCACGGCGCTCCCCGCCCCGCCCACCGCGATGCCCAAGTCCCTCAAGCCCCGCCCCCCGTCGCTGCCCGAGACTCTCGCCGCGGCCTTACGTCACGGCTCTTCCTTCCACCCAAGGCACTTCCCGCCTTGGCCCGCCCACCCGCTTCCTGTGGGCGGTGCAGGGCTGAGGCGCGCCCGCGTTTACGTGTTTGTTGTGCGCGCGCGTCGCATCTCGGTCCCGAGCCCGCCATTGGCGCTTTCCAGTTAACCGCGCCCGACTGACCGGGGTTCGGGGCTGAGAGAGGGGCGCGCGTAGCGGCCCCTCTCCTGGCAGCTCGGAGAGCTCCGTTATGGCGGAGGCGAAGGCGGAGGCGGAAGGAGCGAGCGTGGCTACAGTTCCTGGTTCGGGTGCCGACGGCAGTGGTCAGTTGCCTGCAGTCGAAGGAGAGGGATTTGGGGCGAGGGGTAAAGAGAAGGACGCGGCCGCGAAAGGAAAAGAGGCCGGCGGGGACAGCGAGGAGGACGGCGAGAATGTGTTCGAAGTGGAGAAGATCCTGGACATGAAGACTGAAGGGGTAGGTGCGGGCCCGGGGTGATGCTGCCCGCGCAGAGGGGGCTCCGGAGGCGATGTGGCGGAGGTCCACGGCGCGGGGGCGCTGAAATCTCGGCTCCCTCCTAGGCCGCCGTCCTCGGCGCGAGGGCGGCGTCTCGGCTCCGAGAACCGAGTGTCCTCGCCGCGCTCTGCCCAGCGCTTCCCCATCTCTCGTGGGGAACCCTGCTCAGTGTCTTGTTTGACCCTGGTCCCCTCAGAGTGAGGTGCTTCCTCCGTTTGTGCCCTTACGAAACTTTGTGTAGACCTCTGTTTTACATTTCAAGACTTCGTTCTTTACATGTTGGTAGTCTGCTAGACTGTGAACTCCCTTAGTACAGAGACTGTGCTCTTTATTAACTTGTTAACGCTGGCACTTGAATCCGGTGCCTAGCATGCAGTAATTGCTTAATGTGTATGAGGTTGTTAAGTGAGTGAATCATTTGTGGGCTGGGGGAAGGTGAGTGGGTGAAGGATGGGCAATGGGAAGATAATATATTTTAGTAAATAGGTGTAGGGCGACCAAAGGCCCTACACGATCGTCCTCTGTGTGTTGTGTTTTTCAGTTCAGTTTCTCAATCATATCCGACTTTGCAACCCCATGGACTGCAGCACTCCAGGCTTCCCTGTCCTTTTTATTCCCTATGTTTTTTTAATTGTCTCTCATTTCCCATTTGTCGTATGCTACCTTTTTTTCTTTTTTTTTTTTTTTTGCGCGTTCATTTCGGTAGAGTTTTGCTTTCAATTACTGCCTGGTAGGTGCCGTGTTAGGTCCTGAGGATATAGAGATGAATTGTAGCATACACAGTTGCTGACACAAAAGATTCTCTTGTCCAGTGGGGGATAAATAACTAAAATCCAATGTCGACAATATTATTGTTAGTTGAAGTTAGGGACGTTCTTATGTATTTAATTTTCCCAATTAAGTTGTAAGTACCTTGAGGTGAGAGGTGAAGCAGTCTTACACTTTTGTATCACTTGCGTTTAACATAGTGCGAGGCAGGTGGAAGATATTCAGAAAATAGTTAAGAAGGTAATGTCTTCACAATTAAGATGATTCACTTCTTAATACAATATTTTCTCTTGTTAGCTTCGAAGGATTGTAGGAACTGCACCTAAAGCCCCATTTTTAAAATCTTTTTCCTTTAAGTGGAATCTCACTATATTTGTTTGGTGTGCATCTGCTCTTTTTGCTCAGTAACATCTTTGTGAGGTTTAATCCCTGCTGTTGGAGCTATAGTTTGGTGTTTTTTGGTTGCTGCTTAGTACAGTTGACCTCAAACAACTCGGGCCGAGGAGTGCTTGGCCCCGCACAGTTGAAAAGCCAGTATAACTTTTGACTCCCTCAAAACCTAATTACTAAAAGCTTTTATACCAGAAAGGGAAGCCTTACCATAGTGTAAACAGTTAACAAATATTTTGTATGTTATGCATATTATATACTGTGTTCTAATAAAGGGCTTCCTTGGCTCAGCTGGTAAAGAATCCGCCTGCAATGTGGGAGACTTGGGTTTGATCCCTGGGTTGGGAGGATTCTTAATAAAAAAGTAAACTAAAGGAAAGAAAATACTAATAAAATTGTAAGGAAGAGAAAATATATTAATGGTATTGCCTACCCTATTTACATCATTTGTTTACAAGGTGAATTACCTGTCAGAGCCTACATCAATATTGTCTTAAATAAAACATTGTAGGTGTTGTATGTATTACTAATACTGACATCAACAATGAAAAGATAATGTGAAAAAGTTGAATGATTCAGTGTTTTATGGTAGCCTAGTGTAATCAGTCAGAGAAGGCAGTGGCACCCCACTCCAGTACTCTTGCCTGGAGAAGACCATGGCCGGAGGAGCCTGGTGGGCTGCAGTCCATGGGGTTGCGAAGAGTCAGACACCACTGAGCCATTTCACTTTCACTTTTCACTTTCCTGCATTGGAGAAGGAAATGGCAACCCACTCCAGTGTTCTTGCCTGGAGAATCCCAGGGATGGGGGAGCCTGGTGGGCTGCCGTCTATGGGGTTGCACAGAGTCAGCCACAACTGAAGATCCGCTGGCGGAAGGCATGGCAACCCATTCCAGTATTCTTGCATGGAGAATTCCATGGACAATCCATGGGGTCACAAAGAGTCAAACATGACTGAAGCGACTTAGCACAGCACAGCAGTCTAACCTAGACGCTAAAGAACAAATCATTAGAAAATTTTTATGGCATACAGTATTACAGTCCTATTTATAATATAGTATGAGAAACACTGTTACATTTTTAAAGACATCATTTACCTTGAATAATAGGCTAATATTCAGTTTCTCCAATTAGAAAAGAATGATATAATTCTTTGAAAGCAGAGTTATAACACATTAAGAAAACTTAACACATTAATTTTCCATTAACTGTCACTCATCTTATACTCTTGTAGTAATAGACCAACATCTGCATATTCTTCATGCATTCTTTTCATACTTTTTTCTTAATTATTTTAACATTTCTAGACTATATATGGTTCATCTGCAATTTTTTGCAAATTGTTGAAAATCCCTAAAAATCTTTCCAATATATTTATTGAAAAAAGTCTGCATATAAGTGGATCCCACAGTTCAAACCCATGTTGTTAAAGGGTCACCTGTATTCAGTTGTATGAATATATTACAGTTTTATCTTTTCTACTACTTTTGATGGGCACCTGGGTTGTTTCCAGTTTTGAATAATGCTTCTGTGAACTTTACTGATGGAGAAGGAAACGGCAACCCAGTCCAGTATTCTTGCCTGGATAATTCCGTGGACAAAGGAGCTTGGTGGGCTACAGTCCATGGGGTCACAAAGAGTCAGACACGACTGAGTGACTAACAGGCCAGGAACTTTACTGGACATGTCTCCTGGTGTATTGTGCACAAATGTTTCTCTCGGTTGTATTGCTGTGTACCTAGGAATGGGAGGTATACACCTCAGAGGACAAGATGCATATGTCTTCAGCTCTAAGAAACTGTTTTCAAAAGTAGTACCAATTTACACTACTACTACTGGCTTATGAGAATTCCTTTCGTTTCACATCCTGTCAATACTTGATATCATCAGTCTATATTTTCAGCCAGTAGTGGTGGTGTATTTGTTGGTATTTCCTACTTATAATTTATATTTTTCTGGATTTTATATTAGAAATCGGCGTTGAAATCATTGAGCGTCTTTTCATATATTTATTCATCATTTGGTTATCTTCTATGAACTGCCCTTTCAGATCTCTACTGAGTTGTCTTTATTGATTTCTTGTATTCTGGATTCAAACCCTTTGTGAGTGGTGTCATGTAAATCTCTTTTCCTGCTATGTCTTTTTGGTAAATAGAATATGATTAATGTAGGAAAAGTTAATCTTTGTCTTGGTGTTGAGTGCTTTTAATGTCTGGTTTGAGAAAGCTTTCCTTACTCTAAATATTCTTTTTTTTTTTTTTCTGAAAGCTGTGTTGTTTTGTCTTTCTGACTTATGTTTGCACTTACTTGTAATTGATTTTGTGTATAGTGTAATGTAGGAGTCAAGTTTCATTGAGCACATCTTTTTTTATTCTTTAACAATGCCTTGTAAATTTTAGAATCAAGTTGTCAATTTCCTTGCACACAAAAACTTTGAGTTTTTATTGAGGTTTGCATTGAATTTGTGGATAAATTTAGAATTAATTAAATTTTTTAAATAATACTTTATAACTCTTTTAAAAAAATATTTATTTGGCTGCACCTGGTCTTAGTTGTGATGTGTGGGATGTTTTTTGTTGTTAGTTTCTGCAGGTGTGATCTCTTTAGTTGCAGCCTGTGAACTCTTGGTTGCAGCATGCAAATTATTATCTGACCAGGGATGGAACCCAGGCCCCCTGCATTGGGAGCAAGGAGTCTTAGCCACTGGACCACCAGAGAAATCCTGTTTTATAACTTTTTATGTTTTAGTAAATTGATTTTTAGGTGTTATTGATTTTTCAGTGCAGTGGTAAGTGATTTTTTGAAAAGTTTCCTTGTCTTACTGTTTGTTGCTTATGCAATTAATTTTTGTATATTTACTCTTTGTTAAAGAGATTCCCTTTATTTCTGGTTGCTAAATACTTTTATTGTGAATGGATGTTGAATTTTATTAAATTGTTTTGCTGCATCTAATAAGATGATTGCATAATTTGTCTCCTTTATACTTCTAATGTGATGAATTACATTGATTTCAACTTCATGTTCATAGAATAAACCAAAGTTGGCTGTGATATTATCCTTTTTAATATTAGATTATATAGTTCTTAATTATTTCATTTATTTCTGCTTTTTCTTTATGATTTTCTTTCTTTATTTGTTGGTCTTTTTCTAACATCTTGAGATGGGTGCACAGCTTTTTAAAAAAATATTTATTTTTAATTGATGATTGTTTTACAGTATTTGTTTGATTTGTCATACATCAACATGAATTAACCATAGATGTACATATGTCTCCTCCCCTCTTATCTCCCTCCCACCTCCCTCCCATCCCACCTCTCTAGGTTATTACAGAGCCCCAGTATGAGTTCCCTGAGTCATATAGCAAACTCCCATTGCTTGTCTATTTACGTATGATGGTGCGTATGCATTCATGCTGCTCTCTCCATTCATCTCACTCGCCCTTGTCCATAAGTCTGTTCTCTATGTCTGTGTCTCCACTGCTGCTCTGCAAACAGATTTGTCAGTATCTTCCTTCTAGATCCCATATATATGCATTAATATAAGATACTTGTTTTTTTCTTTCTGACTTACTTCACTCTATATATTAGGTTCTAGGTTCATCCACCTCATTAGAACTGACTCAAAAGAGTTCCTTTTCATGGCTGATGTGATTGTATATACGTACCACAGCTTCTTTATCAGTTCATCTGTTGATGGACATCTAGGTTGCTTCCATGTCTTGGCTATTGTAAATAGTGCTGTGGTGAACATTGGGGTACATGTGTCTTTTTCAGTATTGGTTTCTTCAGGGTATATGCCCAGTAGCAGGACTGTTGTATGGTAGTTTTATTCCTAATTTTTAAAGGAATCTCAATACTGTCTTCCACAGTGGCTGTATCAATTTATGTTCCCACTAGCAGTGTGCTGCTGCTGCTGCTAAGGGGCTTCAGTCGTGTCCAACTCTGTGCGACCCCATAGACGGCAGCCCACCAGGCTCCCCCATCCCTGGGATTCTCCAGGCAAGAACACTGGAGTGGGTTGCCATTTCCTTCTCTAATGCATGAAAGTGAAAAGTGAAAGTGAAGTCACTCAGTCGTGTCTGACTCTTCGAGACCCCATGGACTGCAGCCTACCAGGCTCCTCCTTCCATGGGATTTTCCAGGCAAGAGTACTGGAGTGGGGTGCCATCGGGTGTAGTGGTTCCCTTTTCTTGATACCCTCTCCAGCACTTGTTATTTGTGGATTTTTTGATTATGGCCATTCTGTCTGGCATGAGGTGATATTTCATTGTAGTTTTGCTTTGCATTTCTCTAATAATGAGTGGTTTTGAGCATCTCTTCTCGTGTTTATTAGCCATCTGTATGTCTTCTTAGGAGAAATGTCTGTTTAGGTCTTTTGCGATTTTTGATTGGGTTGTTTGTTTTTCTGGTATTGAGTTGTATGAGCTGCCTGTATATTTTGGAAATTAATCTAACTCTGTCAGTTGTTTCATTTGCTATTATTTTCTCCCATTCTGAGGGTTGTCTTTTCACCTTATTTATAGTTTCCTTTGCATAGCTCACTGTTCTTAGCCTTTCTTTTTTCAAATAACATACCTTTATGTTATGTTAAATTATGTTCTCATCTTACTTTAGTTGCAGTTCATAAATTATGTTTGTTTTCATTCAGATAACATTATTTTCCAATTTCCATATATTGTGTACAAATACATTGCTTAATTTCCAAACATTTGAGTATTCATAAATGTTTCATGCGCTTTAAAAGGATTTTTTACTTTCACTGACGTAAGTTCTTATGTTGTTTTACATTGAATATTTGCCTGATTAATTGTCTTGAAACCGTTCAACTCAGTCACTCAGTGGTGTCCAACTCTGTGACCCCATGGACTGCAGCCTGCCAGACTCCTCTGTCCATGGGATTCTCCAGGCAAAAATACTGGACTGGGTTGCCATTCCCTTCTCCAGGCGATCTTCCCTACCCAGGGATTGAACCCAGGTCTCCTGCATTGTAGGCTAATTGTTTATCATTTGATCCACCAGGGCCCAATTGGGTTACTTGAAACCTATAATACATCTGCCAGCAAGCAAATGAACCATTAGTTAAGAGCTTGAAACTGTGGGAGAATGGGGAAGTAATGTGAGAATAATTTGAATGCAGGAGGCTATTCTCTGTTTCATTCAGTTTCAGTTCAGTCGCTTGGTCGTGTCCAGCTCTTTGCAACCCCATGGACTGCAGTCCACTGGGCTACCCTGTCCATCACCAACTCCCCAAGTCTACTCAGACTCTTGTCCATTGAGTTGATGATGCCATCCAAGCATCTCATCCTCTATCATCCCTTTCTCCTCCCGCCTTCAGTCTTTCCCAGCATCAGGGTCTTTTCAGATGAGTCAGTTCATACTTCATATTCTTCATATTATTGATTAGTATAACTGTCATTTTTTGTGATGTGTTTAAAGCAGTACTAAAAGATACCAGATATTTTTACTTCTTTTATTACTCATTTTTTGCCTCACCATTTTAGAATATATTCGCTATTTTTACTTCTTTTATTTATTTATTGCCTTGAAACAAGGCATCCTGACCAGGGATTGATCCCCCAACACCACATGAGAAGTGCAGTCTTAACCATTGAACCTCCAGGGAAGTTCTTGCTTTTATTATTAATATACTTGAAGTCCATTAAAGTGCCTAATTACAGTTGTGCTTTTTTTTTTTTAATTTCATGTTCATAATACACTCAGACTCACTGGCCTTGAGATTTTTTTTTTTTTAACTAATTATCTAGTATATAGAATCTTAAGAGGATAGGAGGACCATCTCCTTCCTTATAGTTTGGCTCATGGGTTAAGCTCAGCTACCAAGAAAATAGAGATTATGGTAGTTTTGAAGATAAGTTTATAGATCCCAGGACTGTCATGATATTTTTTAGTATACAGCAAAGTCTTGGGCAATATATGGGTTGACATTATTCCTATTAAAAAAAGAAATATAATTCAACGATTTCATTTCTTTTGTATACTGCTGTACACATAGTGACCCTCAGTAAACATGTGTTGAATGAATGAATGAAGCAAAACTGCTGAAATAAAGGCTGTTATTTATCAGTCAAGTCTGGAGCTAAAATTGAGAATGTGCGCTTTATACTCAAAAATGATTATTAATATTCTTCATTGTCATTGACTAGATCAAACTTAATTGATAACTAATATTAAATTTATATCTATGTTCATTGTTGAAATAAAACTTTACTAGTTTGTTTTTTTTTTTCCTTAAATCAGAAAAGCTGCAAGAATTGTGTAGAATCTCCCACATGCCTTCACTCATATCCCCCAATTGTTAATATTGGCTTTGTTTTTTTTCCTCTATATACCTTTTTTTTCTGCTCATATGAAAGTAAATGGTGTTTTTTTTTAAAGCTCCCTTGAGTAATAAATTTAGCATTATTTTTATCCACACAAAAATCAGGTGGCCCCAAAGCAAGGATCATTTGTTTCCATGCCCTATTGTTGGTACATTAAGGGGTTTTTCCACTCTGCTGTAACAGTGTAACTTCTCGTGTGATACTCCTACCAAGACCAAGAATACTGCTGCTTGAAGGCAGTACAGCACACTATTGACTAAGGTTTTTTTCCTTTGCCTCCATTGGTACAGTGGAGTTCAGCATCATGCAACCATGCTGTCTCACCTTGGTGTATCTGGTTTTAACTACACCTTCATAGAAGCTCTTGCAATGTTGTATACTAATTCTCTTTTTCCACACTTTTGCTAAAAAAAATGTGCATACATTTTCAGTTGGTATAATCACTCCTCCCCTGCCCCCGCCCCCACAGCTGCATAACTGAACCATTAAACTGACAGACTTTTTCTTTTTTTGGCCACTTTACGAGATCTTACCCCACTCCAGTACTCTTGCCTGAAAAATCCCATGGATGGAGGAGCCTGGTAGGCTACAGTCCATGAGGTCGCTAAGAGTCGGACACAACTGAGCGACTTCACTTTGACTTTTCACTTTCGTGCATTGGAGAAGAAAATGGCAACCCACTCCAGGATTTTTGCCTGGAGAATCCCAGGGATGGGGGAGCCTGGTGGGCTGCTGTCTATGGGGTCGCACAGAGTCGGACACCACTGAAGTAACTTAGCAGCAGCGGGATCTTAGTTCCCTGACCAGGTACTAAGAGAGCCTGCTCACCCTGTAGTGGAACCAGAGAGTCTTAACCACTGGACCACTGGGAAGTTCCTACGTAGGCTCTTAATTATTATTTTAAAATTATAAAGATTTTCAGGATTATTGTTGAAAGTTAAGAGGCTATATACTTTTCCCATCATCTTTCACTTTCTCACCCTTTTAAAGGCTGATACTGAGTCTTCCTACAGGTAGCAGAGTGTCTGGAAAGCAGTGTGGGCATGACTGGGGGCTGACCTGGGAGGGCACTCAGCTTGGAAAGCTTGTGGCCTTGGTGGCTGTGTGAATAAAATCAGACAGTGTTAAAAGCAGAGCCAGAATGGTGCTCTGCAGATTGTGCGGGAACTATTGAATTGAGGGCTTCTTGCTTCTCAGTGAAGTTGGGCATTAAGGAGAAAAAAAAATCAGAAATCTAGAAAAGCAAGAATTTGGAATATATATGACAAAGACTTAATAGTCATCAAGTATTAAAAAGAAAGGGACCTCTCTAGTAGTCTGGTGGTTAGGACTCTGTGCCTGCTGTGGCCCAGGTTTGATCCTTGGTCGGGGAGCTAAGATCCTGCAAGATGCATGCCATGACCAAAAACAAAGGTTTTAAAAAGAAAAATTCTTATAAATGAACAAGAAAAATGGACAAAAGACACAACAAGGAACTTTAAAATGTTTTTGTTGTAGTTTATGTATATGGGCTTCCCTGGTGGCTCAGATGATAAAGAATCTGCCTGCAATGAAGGAGACTTGAGTTTGATCCCTGGGTCGGGAAAATCCCCTGGAGAAGGGATATAGCAATCCACTCCAGTATTCTTGTCTGGGAAATCTCATGGATAAAGGAGCCTGGTGGACTACAGTCCATGGGGTCACAAAAAGTTGGACATAACTGAGCGACTAACACATACATATGCATTCTATATGTGTATCTTGAATTTTCCACTGTAACCACTCTTCAGTGTACAGTTGAGGGGTAATTAAGTACATCCACATTGATGTGCAGCAGCACCTCTGTCCAGCTCCGGAACTTTTCCATCTTCCCAAAGTGAAATTCTGTCCCCATTAAACACTGATTCCCTTTTCTCTCTCTCTCAGCCCCTGTCTCCTTTCTGTCTCAGTGAGTTCCCATGTTGTAGGTGCTTCATGTAAATAGAATCATAAATATTTTCCTCCTGTGCCTGGCTTATTTCACCTAGCATGTTTGTAAGGTTCATCCATGTCATAGCATGTGTCAGAATTTCCTCCCCTTTTAAGACTGAATACCACGTTTTGATTATACATTCATCTATTGATTGACTGATTGGGTTGTTTTCCACTATAGCTATCGTGAATAATGCTGCTCTGAAATGTGTGTTCAAATATGTCTCTGTTTTCAGTTCTTTGGGATATATGCCTCATAGTGGAATTGCTGGATTATGAGGTAATTCTCTTTAACTTTTTGAGGAATTGCTGAACTGTTTTCCATAGCAGTTGTATCATTTTACATACCCACCGTCAGTGTGAGAAGGTTCTCATTTCTCTACATCCTCACCAACACTTGTTATTTTCTGTGGTTTTGTTTGTTTGACCTAGTAGGTGTGAGGTAATATCTCGGGTTTTTTACATTTATTTTGGTTGTGCTAGGTCTTCATTGCTGCACAAGCTTTTTTCTAGTGGTGGTGAGGGGGGCTACTTTAGTTATATTGCAGTAGCTTATCTTGTGTGGCTCCCCGGCTCTAGAGCACAGGCTCAGTAGTTGTGGTGCACGGGGTTAGTTGCTCCTTGGTATGTGGGATCTTCCTGAATCGGGGATCAAACCTGTGTCTCCTGCATTGGCAGGCAGATTCTTCACCACTGAAGGGAAGCACAGTTGCCTATTTCTTAATCCGATTGGTTTTTTTTTTTTTTTTTACTGTGTAGTTGTATCGGTTCTCTCTTTTGTTTTTTTGGCCACGTGGCACGCAGGATCTTAGTTCCCTGATCAGGGATCGAATCCACAGCCCTGCATTGGAAGCCTGGCGTCTTAACCACTGGAAGTTCTCAGTTCTTTATATGTTTTGAATTTGACTCTTTATCAGATACACGACTTGCAGGTATCTTCCCATTCAGGCGGTTGCCTTTTCATTTTGTTGATGACTTGCTTTGCTATTAGAAGCTTTCTAGTTTGATGTAGTGTGGCTTTTTTGCTTCTGTTGTTTTTGCCTTTGGTGTGATACTTTTTTTTTTTTTTCATATTTGTTTATTTACTTATTAGGCCGTGCCAGGTCTTCGTTGCACCACCTGGGGTCTTTAGTTGGAACAAGTGGGATATAGTTCCCTGACCAGAGATTGAACGTGGGCCCCCTGCATTGGGAGTGCTGAGACTTCACCACTGGACCACAAGGGATACTTTTTTTTAAGGCCACTTGCTTCAGGAGAAGAACTCCCCCCACACACACATTTTATTGTTGTTGTTACTTAAAATTTTATTTTTTTTAATTTAAAAATTACTTATTAAGTGAAAAATACCATATATAAAACAGATTGAAGATGAACTCTCCTTCCGCTCTCCTCCCCAGAAACTTGGAATCACTGGTTTCTGTCTTAGAACATTTTAAGAGATGCTTTTAGGCCAGTTCATGTTAGGAGGGGACAGAAGTTAAAATGTGACTGATGTCTTATTATTCCACTGTGGTAAGCAGTTGCCCTCAGAGGAGAAACTTTAGCTGGACTTGGATTGGGTAGAATTTCATTACGTGTTTTAAGGAATTCACAAATGATCTCAGGAGATGAATTTTTTTAGATGAACCTTCTTTATCATGATTTTAATCTCCATTCTAAGTTGATTCATTTGTTCTCAGCAACCGTATGGCTTTGGAACTATAATCAAGTCTAATACCTTTTATTTGCCTGTTTTTAATTTATGTTACAGGGTAAGGTCCTTTATAAGGTTCGATGGAAAGGATACACAGCAGATGATGATACCTGGGAGCCTGAGATTCACCTTGAGGACTGTAAGGAAGTTCTTCTTGAATTTAGGAAGAAAATTGCAGATAACAAAGCTAAATCAGTGAAGAAAGATATCCAGGTATTATATTTTATCTCTTAGTGGTTTTTTTTAATATAATAAGTTTACTATAAATATAATGGTATACAAAATGTACAGTATGGAATTTACAAGGAAAAATGAAATATACAGCATGTTTATTGTAAGCTCTGTATAGCCAATTGATTCTCATAGAATGCTTTCATTGATTTTTGCCAAACTGTTCTTTCTGTAGCCAGCCTGTGATTGCAGGTGACAAACAGCTATAGTTTGGACATGTTGATTAAGTTACAAGTAAGAAGAAAGTGGGGAGAAAAGAGACGTGGGGAATTTTGTTTGTTTGTCCATGATGTGAACATTCTGTTTTTGTATACCTGAGGAATACCTTTTGTGCTATTCACGTTACTACTGCAGATACAACACACACTTTTATATTTAATCAGCTTTCAATTCAGTTCAGTTGCTCACTCATGTCCAACTGTTTGCAACCTCATGAACTGCAGCACACCAGGCATCCTTGTCCATCACCAACTCCCAGAGTTTACGCAGACTCATGTCCATTGAGTCGGTGATGCCATCCAACCATCTTATCCTCTGTCGTCCCCTTCTCCTCTCACCTTCGATCTTTCCCAGCATCAGGGTCTTTTCAAATGAGTCAGCTCTTTGCATCAGGTGGCCAAAGTATTGAAATTTCAGCTTCAACATCAGTCCTTCCAGTGAACATTCAGGACTAATTTCCTTTAGGATGGACTGGTTTGATCTCCACGCAGTCCAAGGGACTCTCAGAGTCTTCTCCAACACCATAGTTCAAAAGCATCAATTCTTTGGCACTCAGCTTTCTTTATAGTCCAACTCTCACATCCATACATGACCACTGGAAAAACCATAGCCTTGACTACATGGACCATTGTTGGCAAAGTAATGTCTCTTGCTTTTTAATACGCTGTCTAGATGGGTCATAACTTTTTTTCCAAGGAGTAAGCGTCTTTTTATTTCATGGCTGCAGTCACCATCTGCAATGATTTTGGAGCCCAGAAAAATAAAGTCTGACACTGTTTCCACTGTTTCTCCATCTGTTTACCATGAAGTGATGGGACCGGATACCATGATCTTCGTTTTCTGAATGTTGAGCTTTAAGCCAACTTTTTCACTCTCCACTTTCACTTTCATCAAGAGGCTCTTCAGTTCTTCACTTTCTGCCATAAGGGTGGTGTCATCTGCATATCTGAGGTTATTGATATTTCTCCTGGCAATCTTGATTCCAGCTTGTGCTTCCTCCAGCCCAGCATTTCTCATGATGTACTCTGCATATAAGTTAAATAAGTAAGGTGACAATATACAGCCTTGACATACTCCTTTTCCTATTTGGAACCAGTCTGATGTTCCATGTCCAGTTCTAACTGGTGCTTCCTGACCTGCATACAGATTTCTCAAGAGGCAGGTCAGGTGGTCTGGTATTCCCATCTCTTTCAGAATTTTCCACAGTTTATTGTGATCCACACAGTCAAAGGCTTTGGCATAGTCAATAAAGCAGAAATGGATGTTTTTCTGGAACTCTCTTGCTTTTTCAATGATCCAGCAGACGTTGGCAATTTGATCTCTGGTTCTTCTGCCTTTTCTAAAACCAGCTTAAACATCTGGAAGGTCACAGTTCACGTATTGGAGAAACCTGGCTTGGAGAATTTTGAGCATTACTTTATTAGCATGTGAGATGAGTGCAAGTATGCGGTAGTTTGAGCATTCTTTGGCATTGTCTTTCTTAGGGATCGGAATGAAAACTGACCTTTTCCAGTCCTGTGGCCACTGCTGAGTTTTCCAAATTTGCTGAAATATTGAGTGAAGTACTTTAAAATCGTCTTTTAGGATTTGAAATAGCTCAACTGGAATTCCATCACCTCCACTAGCTTTGTTCGTAGTGATGCTTTCTAAGACCCACTTGACTTCACATTCCAGGATGTCTGAGTCTAGATGAGTGATAACACACCATCGTGATTATCTGGGTCGTGAAGATCTTTTTTGTACAGTTCTTCTGTGTATTCTTGCTACCTCTTCTTAATATCGTCTGCTTCTGTTAGGTCCATACCATTTCTGTCCTTTATTGAGCCCATCTTTGCATGAAATGTTCCCTTGGTATCTCTGATTTTCTTGAAGAGATTGCTAGTCTTTCCCATTCTATTGTTCTCCTCTTTTCCTTTGCACTGATCACTGAAGAAGGCTTTCTTATCTCTACTTGCTATTCTTTGGAACTCTGAATTCAAATGGGTATATCTTTCCTTTTCTCCTTTGCTTTTTGCTTCTCTTCTTTTCACAGCTATTTGGTGTGAAATAGTGATTAGTAAAACTAATCACCTTTAGTAACATATTTCTAAGTCTGACTTGTCTGCTAATTAAAACAATTCTTAGATCACTTTATAAAGCTATAGTTTTTAATCTATAACTTAAAAGCTATACTTTTAATCTATTTCAGATTATTCACAAGTCTGATTCAGTTTTTAGCCACTTTATTGTTTTTTAGGAGCTCTTGTTGATGCTAAGGAAGGGTAACGGATTCAAAGGAACTCAGATGAGTTAAACTTCCTTCATCAGCGGTTTGTAAAAAGACTTGATGGTGGTTGAAAGTGGGATAATGTTAAAATTAATGCACAAATTGGCTCAAGAGTTTCCTTCTAGGGGTTTATCCGTTGTTTTATCTTTGATTCTTGTATTCCACACATTATTGAATTGACTTTATTTATGAATCTTCTGAGAATTTCCTGTTTTACTATAAGTTTCATTTATAACTTTTATTTATAAATCAAACCTACTCTTGTGCAGTTTCTTCTTTTTGCTTTTAGTTTTCTTTTTTATTAGAAATAATTTTCATTTTTTAGACTGACAAATGTTCTTGAACTTAGAACTATTAATATACAGTGAAAATCACTCACAACAAAATTTCTTATTGAAGTTTTTATTTTAAGGACTGAATATTGATCCCTTCTTTCCCTACAGTTTGAATTTTACTACATACTTAGTATCTTTTAAATGACAAAAGCAATATTAGGACTTGACTGTGTGTAATGGTTGTTAATAATAATTGTAGTGATAGAGGCACCTCTGCCTGGCTAGTGCTTGTACTCTGTATGTACCAGATACCCGGCCAGCACTTTTATGGACTAGACTGGAAAACTGAGGCTCAAATGAGCTAAGTAACTAGGCTCAGTTCACCAGTTAGTACTGATGGAGCCAGACACTATGGTAGGCTTTCTTTTGGTTTAGGCTGTAGTTTAAAATTGATTTAGAAGAGTGGAATTACCAGTTTTTAAAATGTATGGTGTAGTGGCAGGGTCTTTAATAAATAGTTTTTAAATTACTAAGGAAATTCTTTAGTGCTTTTTAAATTTTTGTAAAGGAAATACTTTATGAGTTCAGATTAGAGCCTTTTTTCCTTAAGTGTTTTGCTATAGTCATACTTCACTTTTCTAGAATGGGTGCCTACTCTCTCCTTCCCTATTTCTTTCATTAAAAATACATACATACAAATCCACCCATCGTACTAGGTGATTGGTTCATAGGCAATGGCACCCCATTCCAGTCCTCTTGCCTGGAAAATCCTCTGGACGGAGGAGCCTGGTGGGCTACAGTCTGTGGGGTCGCTAAGAGTCAGACACAACTGAGCAACTTCACTTTCACTTTTCACTTTCATGCATTGGAGAAGGAAATGGCAACCCACTCCAGTGTTCTTGCCTGGAGAATCCCAGGGACGGTGGAGCCTGGTGGGCTACCATCTATGGGGTCACACAGAGTCAGACACGACTGAAGTGACTTAGCAGCAGCAGCAGCAGCAGCAGCTCTCAAAAGTTAGACATTTTGATTGAGTTTTCTTAAATTTATCTTTAACTTTACTCCCTGATTAGTGAGATAAGTTTGCTGAAACTTTTCTCAGAAAGTCTTGACTCATAGAACACTGGCTTTGTTGTCCCATCACGTCACCAGGGCTCTGCTTCAACCCAGCTTGCACAGGAGTCTAGATGAGAACGACTCCTGATAGACTGCTGGGTTTGAGGCTGCTTCTTAAGCTTAAAAATCCTTGTCCTAATGGGAGATACTTTTCAACTAGAAAGTGTCTTTTTCTAAGTTGTCCTTACTATTTTATAAATAACTTAAAATTTCAGGCACTAATAATGTTTTGAATCTTTATAAGACTGAAATCTCTATTTCTCTTTATTATTATTTTTTATTTTATATTGGGGTATAGCTGATTAACAACATTGTGATTGTTTCAGGTGCATAACTGAGCAACTCAGCCATGCATATACATGTATCCATTCTCTCCCAAACTCCCCTCCTATCCAGGCTGCCATATTAACATTGAGCAGAGGTCCCCTGGGGTACACAGTAGGACCTTGTTGGTTACCCATTTTAAATATAACAGTGTGTGAAAATGAATGTGTTAGTCACTCAGTTGTGTCTGACTCTTTGCGACCTCATGGACTTTAGCCCTCCAGGCTCCTCTGTCCATCATGGGATTCTCCAGGCAAGAATACTGGAGTGGGTAGCCTTTCCCTTCTCTAGGGGATCTTCTTGACTCAGGGATCGAACATAGGTCCCAGATTATGGGCAGATTCTTTACCGTCTGAGCCACTAGGGAAGCCCATATTTATACAGTATTCCAGTATTTATATTGCTATGACTTTCAACCTAATTATTAACCTAATGGTGTCAGTAGACAAGCCTATGGCAAAAATGCAACTACTCATTAACCTTTTCCCACTTTAGCAAAATAGTTTTGCTGTTCATAAGTTCTTGTGATTCTTTCACTCTAGGTGTAGAAGTAGAGAGTAGGAGAAAATGCTTCATTCATCTCGTCATCACTGTTCATGTAAGAAACAGACATGTGCCGCCTGTAAAAAACGATATTTGCCTATCACCAAAATCTTTGTCTTATGGAAAAATGTTACCAATTCTGGGAACCCTACTTGTTCAGGACTCAGTCAGCATCACAGAAACAGAAATGGTTTCTACCAAAAAGTGATTGTTGATTCTATTCACCAGAAAATATACATCATGCAGAAATGGTATTTGTTCATTAAAATACTTTTTTTTAGCATTTGGATACCTTTATCTTTTGCTGACCATCCGGCAGTTTGAGATTTTTTTTAAAAAGCAATGAAGTATTGTTTAATGTTGATTTGTGTGATACAGTCTAGACCTTCAGTTTTAGTCAACTAAAAATCCACAGCTAGGCACTGGCTGGTTTCCTTGAGAGCTCTGATGATGATGTTACATGACAAAGAATAACCTCTGCTGGACCATCCCAGCAACATTTTACTGCTTTTACCTTCCTGGTTTTCTTTTTTAGGGGTAGCATTTTTTTTTTTTTTTTTTTTAAGTAAATACCAAGTGTCTTATATGGGCCAGACTCTTAAATGGTCTTAGTTTTATGAGAATAGATCATATCTATCTTTTGTTCTTGAGAAGCCTTACAAGTTGTCCATGTGTGATCTTACTTTTAAGAATAGTTCCATATACTTGCCTTCTGCCTTTCTTTTAAAATAATTTTTTATCAGTACATATTCTAGCCAGCAAACAGATGTGTATTTTAATAATTAACCTGTGTCCCTACTCCTCAGCTAAGAGATAGTTTTGCCTTTATTTTAAAAATTTTCTGAGGCTAGTTTTTTTAGCTTCTTGAAATACTGGCTATAAAGTAATACTGGCTAATTCGTTTTAATATAAAACATGAGAATTTGCACACCCAAATAAGCTTTATTTTTAAAAGTGTATATTTTGTGAAGTAAACATTTATTCCAGTAGTGCCATGAACCAAAATATTTTTAAACTTACTGTTTTGCAATTGTCTTCATAAGAATGTGAATGTCATGCAAGAAAATAATTTCTAATGACGCCTCCTTTTTGTGTGCAAAAAAATGCATGAGATGATGGTCTAACAGTGCAAAAGTGCACTTCCAAAAGTTATTTGAGCAGTGGTTGCACTGTCGAAGAGCTCATGCTTCCCAGAGGTGATTAGCTAGAGGGAGTGACCTTGAGGGGGGTGTATATTGTGCGGTGATTTTGTCATCACACCTTGTTCATCAGGTGTTGACCTAGAGGAGGAGGGTGACTGAGTCAGCCCCAGTGTATGCCTGTTGACTTACTGTAATCATGATCAGAGCCCCCCTTCATTTTCAGATTTTCCCTAGTTTGTATAATAAATAATATGCTTGTTGTGTGTGTGAAACTATTCAAGTAAGTAAAAAGACATTACTAGTGTACTGAAAGTGCTCAGGTTTGTGATATGTGTGGTTTTAATTTTATTCGCTTTTTAGTTATTTTAAAAGTTAACACTAATTCCTTTCTATCATCTAATACCTGTTTATCAGTTGGTAACTAATTTTTATATCCTGACTTCATTGAATCTGGCCAGTTATTCCAGGGCTGGATCACCCCAGTGCAACTAACCCGGCGATTCATTTGAAATCAGCTAGATAATTTCACAATGTGAAGTTACACTTTTTTCTTAATATCTTCTAATATCTAATCTGTTCAGTTTCTCTCAGTTGTCTCAAACAAAGCATGTCTTTGTTGACTTGATTGAACTAGGATTCAAAAAAGGTCTGGATATTATATATCCTTGATAATCTCTGCATCTCTCTTAATCTATAACAGCTTTTTCCTGTAACCTTCCTCCATTTTTCCCCATCATG
This sequence comes from Bos javanicus, assembly GCF_032452875.1. NCBI lineage: Eukaryota > Metazoa > Chordata > Mammalia > Artiodactyla > Bovidae > Bos > Bos javanicus. Next base: position 36,391,043 of record NC_083879.1, on the reverse strand, counting down.
TCTATTTGATGAAGAGACCAGATTATTTTTCTGTAGAGTTTCCCGTATTCTAGATTTTGAGCACATGGTGTCTGTTAACGTGTTCCTCTGTCCCTCCATGTTTTTGTGAACTGGTAGCAGATGGAGAAGCAGGATTGCACGGGAGTTTATTGGCTTTTTTATTGATATTTTGCGCAGATGGTCGTGAGCCTTGCTGTGACCTGTCAGAATGCCCATCTTGTCTAGTTGACTCCTCTCCCGTGAGGTTAACAGAATCTCCGAGATGAGTTTCAGTCTGATCCATGTGACAAATCCTCACATTTCCTGTGTAGGTTTTATGAGCCACTGATGGTCATTGCCTGGAATCATTATTTCATTACAGCTTGTGATTTTGTAATTCTGACATTCCTTTGCCTTTATTACTTTCATTACTGGGAAGATGATTCTGAGACGCTGTGGTCCTGACTGACTCTGGAAGGGGAAAAGGGAAGAGCTGAGTTGAGGTGGTGAGGTGCAGAATTGATGCACAACCGTCAGTGGCTGAGGGAAGAGCGGACTCAAGAGACAACTCGAATTACTGGATTGGGAACCTAGATACATCATGATGTTATTTAGGGAACAGCTCCAGTTTTGAACACATGAGACTGTAGTTATTTGCTTGTTGTCCAGGTGAAGATGGCCAGTCTCCCGTTGGAAACATGGGTCTGGTCTGAATTGAAGAGGAAGATTTTGGCTAGAAATGTAGATTGGGGAGCTGGTGGTGTGTGTGGGATACTTTTTCTTTTTTTTTTACAATATTTACTCTTTATTCATTAATTTTGTCTCTGTGTTACATTTATTTTTTTTTAATTTTATTTTTAAACTTTACAAATTGTATTAGTTTTGCCAAATATCAAAATGAATCCGCCACAGGTATACATGCGTTCTCCATCCTAAACCCTCCTCCCTCCTCCCTCCCCATACCATCCCTCTGGGTCATCCCAGTGCACTAGCCCCAAGCATCCAGTATCGTGCATCGAACCTGGACTGGCAACTTGTTTCTTACATGATATTTTACATGTTTCAATGTCATTCTCCCAAATCTTCCCACTCTCTCCCTCTCCCACAGAGTCCATAAGACTGTTCTATACATCAGTGTCTCTTTTGCTGTCTCGTACACCGGGTTATTGTTACCATCTTTCTAAATTCCATATACATGCATTAGTACACTATATTGATGTTTTTCCTTCTGGCTTACTTCACTCTGTATAATAGGCTCCAGTTTCATCCACCTCATTAGAACTGATTCAAATGTATTCTTTTTAATGGCTGAGTAATACTCCATTGTGTAAATGTACCACAGCTTTCTTATTCATTCATCTGCTGAGGGACATCTAGGTTGCTTCCATGTCCTGGCTATTATAAACAGCGCTGCGATGAACATTGGGGTACACGTGTCTCTTTCCCTTCTGGTTTCCTCAGTGTGTATGCCCAGCAGTGGAATTGCTGGATCATAAGGCAGTTCTATTTCCAGTTTTTTAAGGAATCTCCACACTGTTCTCCATAGTGGCTGTACTAGTTTGCATTCCCACCAACAGTGTAAGAGGGTTCCCTTTTCTCCACACCCTCTCCAGCATTTATTATTTGTAGACTACTTTTTCTTATTAACTCTGTTTCCTCTGATAATCTGACTATAAGATTGACTGTATTTTGGGGGGGAAAATTCAGTTTTAGAATTCATTTAAAAAATTTTTGAAGCAGTCAAAGCTTTGTCTGTTCTTCCTCTTCGCCCCCCACCACCACCCTGCTTTCTCCCCTTTTTTTTTTCTTTTTTGCAAAGAAAACTTCATTAAATGCTTTGGAAAGACTGACTAAAAATGAGTCACTTAAAAAAATCACAGTTGACAAAGAGACATTACATAATGAGGAAAGTTTAAATTCTCCAAGAAGATATAACAGTTCTTAATTTGCCCCCTTTATCAATGCAGAAAATTTAAGTAAAAACAGTGTATTCTGTTTGGAAACAAGGCATCACCACTGTTTCAAGAAGGTGGAAGTCAGTTGTCAACTCTTCAGGATTGAGGGAAATTTGAGAAGGTCTCCTACAGGCAAGTAGTTCTGTAGACAGGTGTCCTGCAGAACTTGCTTAAAGCAGAGGGGTAGCTTTCTGGTGAGTTGCTTTCTTGATTGAGTTGCAGGCTTTGCCCTTGGTTTCTGCGTGTGTATGTTCGACGCAGCAGAGACCCTCTTCTGTGTCAGGGCGCGTGACACCTCAGCAGCGTCCGGCAGCAGCGCTTTTGTCCCAGGTGCAGCCGGAGTCTGGCCACACTGTGTGGGTTTCCTGGTGGTCCTGGGGGGGTCCGTCACCGACCTCTGTCCTGTCTTCTCGGTTTCCTCTCATCTAATACCCCTCAGAGCCCCCCTCCTTTTCAGAATCCAGGCCAGTAGTTTTATAGAAGCTTCTTCATATTGGAATTAGATGGATGCCAATTAATGTTAAATCACAAATCGTATTTTCAAAATTGAAATTAGATGATTTGTAGATTAAGCATAGACATTGGGCACATGTATTCTATGGGTAAGGTACATGACATCAATAGATGAGTCCTGTGTCAGTTATCTCATTGCTGGTGTTAAATTATAATTATGTGATAAAGTGAGGTCTATCATTTTTTGTTCCCTTTTAAAGGGAACTTTCCCCCTGTAAAATAGTAAGTAACCTTATAATAAGTAACCTTTCAGACTGTGAGAATCACTTCTTCAACAACCTCTCACCCATGATTTTAAGATAATTTTGAATAATTTTGCTTTAATTGGTTATTACTGTGGTGGTTGCAAATAACAACTCTTCTAATTCTGTTTTCTAAGCTTTTTAGTTTGTGTCCTATAAAGAACAGCTCCTCCCTCCCCGTTAAATTTTTTAAGTAGCGGTACACACTCTTGGAGTCTTCTTACTTGATTGCTGTTGTTAAACCAGGCCCACCCCTGGGTGGGAGGCCCTGTGGGTGAGCTGCTGCGTCCTCCTGTGGTTTCCCTGTCTGTCTGGGCACGTCTTTGCTCCCTGGACAAAGTGTCCCCATGTACTCTCCTCCAGCTCTGGCACCAACCTTTATTCAGGGAATCTTGATTCTTTTTAGGGCAGAATAGAATTTAGAAAGCAAGATGCAGTTATTGCTACTGGGATATCATTATTTCTAGGCCCTTTAGACAGAGATAAAGGGGGAAATACATGTTAGTTTTAAGTCAAGTTCATATTGATGTCTAATTTCAGTCCGTCACCACTGTGTCTTCCTGTCATTTTTAGTGTCTGTAGTTCTGTCTCTCTTTTCTTCCATGAGAACTCTGGTGTTCTTCAATATTATATGTAGTCATTTACTGAGCCCTGCAATAATTAGAAATTAGTTTCAGATTTACTATGCCCATTCTACTGTGAAATTCCAAATTTATTTACAGTTGTTTTTGTTCCTACAGTGTATTCATTTCTGGTGTTGATTGTTCAGAAGTTACTTGGATTAATTCTTTTTTTTCTTTGCTGTGGTTATCAATTTGATAAATAGGTTATTTGATGATGTTGATTAGTACCTGTTTTCTCACATTCTTCCCTTTCCCTCCACACCCAGTTTGAAATACGGATCTCTAATGACAAATCTGAGTTTCTTTCTCTTAAATGACTTGGTCTTTTTTACCTGATGCCTCAAATTTTTTTATTTTCACTGTTTTGTATAAACCAAAATTCAGCTGAGTAAATTTGAAGCTCTGATTAGCTTTATCCAATTCATGAATCAGACAGCATCTATCTAACAAACAGAAGGATGCCCCCAGGGAGCTCATGAAAGGAAAGGTTGTTAATTGGCAGATGGAGACGATTCAGTTCAGTCGCTCAGTCCTGTCCGACTCTTTGCAACCCCATGGACTGCAGCACAGCAGGCTTCCCTGTCCATTACCAACTCCCAGAGCTTGCTGAAACTCGTGTCCATTGAGTCAGTGATGCCATCCAACCATCTAATCCTCTGTCGTTCCCTTCTCCTGCCGTCGGTCTTTCCAAGCACCAGGGTCTTTTCCAGTGAGTCAGTTCTTTGCATCAGGTGGCCAAGGTATTGAAGCTTCCGTTTCAGCATCAGTCCTTCCAATGAATATTAAGGTTTGATTTCCTTTAGGATTGACTGGTTTGATCTTGCAGTCCAAGGGACTCTCAAGAGTCTTCTCCAGCACCACAGTTCAAATGCATCAATTCTTTAGCACTCAGTGTTCTTTACGGTCCAACTCTGAAATCCATACACGACTACTGGGAAAACCATAGCTTTGACTAGATGGACCTTTGTCGGCGAAGAAATATCTCTGCTTTTTCATATGCTGTCTAGGTTTGTCACAGCTTTTCTTCCAAGGAACAAGCGTCTTTTAATTTCATGACTTCAGTCACCATCTGCAGAAAATAAAGACTGTGAGACTATTTCAGACCAGATCACCTTCCCTCACGGAGAGGCTGGGGGTCCTATTAGAGCAAGTAGTACCCTTCACCAATGCTGATCAGGAAACTCTAGACTGCTGGTTTATAATTCTTAGTGTGGTTAGATATTTGTCTTGGTGGGCTTAGGATCAGCGACCACATTTGGGGCCTGTTGTTTCTTTCTAACAGTAGGTGTGTCTCTCTTGCATCCTGTTGTTCTTTTTAGGTTAATTACTCTGTTCCTTTGTCTGCTTTCTCTTATAACAATTTAATAAAATACCCTGCTTTAATCAATTTATATTGCTTATATTTATATGAATTACTTTTTTGAAATTTTAGTAGGCAAAGGAGAACAAGATAGTATTTTTTAACTTCATGACTGCTGAGCAAGCTTTATTTATTTTATGAAGAATCAGACAGTATAACCTCAGACTTTATGAGGGGTTTTGGGGGCTCTAGTTTCACCCTGCCACCACCACCATTGTTGATTAGTCACTAAGTCATGTTCAACTCTTTTGCGACCCTATAGGCTGTAGCCTGCCACCACCATCACTTATATCTGAATCTTCTATTTTCTTTCCCCTTCTTTGTTTGGAATCTGATCTCAGCAGTTTCTCATGGTGGGGCCTTTTCCGGTACACCTGGCAGGGAGCATCGGCTGGTTACTCTAGAGAATGCTCAACCTGGGCCATCCCTTCACGGTCCAGTGCCCAGAGCTCCTGCCCTTTCAGCAGCTCCCTTCCCGGTGACCCGCTAGACTCTTGAGTGATTTCTTCCATTCTCCTTGCTACCTTTGCTTGCTCCTGTGTGGATATTTGTACCACAGGGGTCTATTGCTGTTACTAGTTTGTTCCTAAAGTGAAAAGTAAAGTCACTCAGTCATGGACTATACAGTTCATGGAATTCTCCAGGCCAGAATACTGGAGTGGATAGCCTTTCCCTTCTCCAGGAGATCTTCCCAACCCAGGGATCAAACCCAGGTCTCCCACGTTGCAGGAGGATTCTTTACCGCCTGCAGTGTTTGTTCTACCAGCTTATATTCTGGGGTTCATTGAAATACTTGGACACTTAATTTTGTTGTAGATGTTGTCTGTGGTATGGGGTGGGGGGCGGGGGTTGTTTTGCTGTCCTGGTGAAACTGTGTACCTCAGGTTGGGACTTGAACCCACTGTCTTTTTAAATCCCTGATCATACCTGGGACTTAATGAAGCTCAAGTACTTGATGTCACAGAAAGAATTCAGTGAGAGACAAAGTGATGGGTAAGAAGTGAGTTCACTTAGAAACAGTCCACAGAGTGAGGGCCATCTCAGAAGGCAAGAGCAGCTCCAAGCTATGAGATTGTCAGTTTTTATAGGTGAGTAATTTTTTATACTCACCTATATTTTTTATAGGTGAGTAAGTTTTTATAGGCTGATAAGTGGGAGGAGTATGCCAGCTGTTTTGGGGAAGGGGTGGGGATTTCCAGAAATTGGACCACTTGTTGACCTTTTGTGCTCGACCTTGGAACTGTCAACACTTCCCAGGTGGCTCAGGTTCCCTGAGAGGCCCAGGTTCAATCTTTGGGTGAGGAAGAGCCCCTGGAGAAGGAAATGGCTACCCGCTCCAGTATTCTTGCCTGGAAAATTCCATGGATGGAGGAGGAGCCTGGCAGACTACAGTCCATGGGGTCGTAAAGAGTCAGACATGCGGAGCCACTAGCACTTTCATTTTCTTGGAACTGTCATGGTGCCTCTGGGTATGTCACGTAGCCTGCTGGTGTGTTACAGTGAGAGTACACTGAGGCTCAAGGTCTAGTGGAAGTCGTCTTCATCATCTTGGACCTGGTTGTTCATTGTTCAGTCACTTAACTCATGTCCAACTCTTTCGGCCCCATGAACTGCAGCACACCAGGCTTCCCTGTCCTTCACTATCTCCCAGAGTTTGCTCAAACTCATGTCATTGAGTCAGTGATGCCATCTAACCATCTCATCCTCTGCTGCTCACTTCTCATGCCCTCAGTCTTTCCCAGCATTTGTGTCTTTTCCAGGTAGTCAGCTCTTTGCATCAGATGGCCAAAGTATTGAAGCTTCAGCATCAGTCCTTCCAATGGATATTCAGGGTTGATTTCCTTTAGGATTGACTGGTTTGATCTCCTTGCTGTCCAAGGGACTCTCAAGAGTCTTCTCCAGCACCGAAATTCAAAAGTATCAATTCTTGAGCGCTCAGCCTTCTTTATGGTCCAACTCTCACATTTGTACATGACTGGAAAAACCATGGCTTTGAGTATACGGAACTTTGTCAGCAAAGTGATGTGTCTGCTTTTAAATACGCTATCTAGGTTTGTCAGACCTGGTTAGTTCTAACCATTTATGTCCTCTCCTTGGGCCATGTCATTCTTTTAAAGACTGTGCTTTACCACTCTCCCTCCTGTTTCACTAGTCACTTTTTTATGAAGTGCTATAGGAAGAGTCAGAAAGTTTTGCCAATGCCACCACATTTCCACTACCTTATTCAACTTGGTGGTGGTCTTGCTGAAGCACCACAGGGAAAACTTAAAAATACACCTATCTTTATTCTCCTTTTTGTCCTTCCCCAAGTCATTTAGAAGAGATTGTGGGGAAATAGGACCTGAAAATGCTTTGCATAGTGTTTTTATATCTAGACAGATACTTAATTCTTAAAGGGTTATTTTGACATCAAATAAATAAATCTTTACAAATTACTTATTGGTGTTTTGGAAATTTTGAAGTTGAAATTATACATAACCCACCATACATATGATGTTAGCACCTACAGCAGCACTGATAATTTCTGCCCGTCTGTGTTTGTCTGTTTCCTTAAATTGATGCTTATTGTCACCTCCATTTCTTAAGTTAGCAATGTAAGTAAGTTATACAACCTCAGTTACATAAACAATTTTAAGAAGTTGAGAAACTGGAGGAAAAAAAATTCCTACCAGATTTCATTAGTACGAGTATTCAAAACCTTTTAAATTACTGTGTTCTTAATGAGTTTTTAAATCTTTTTTATACTTTATAGAGACTGTCCTTAAATAATGACATATTTGAGGCAAACTCTGATAGTGATCAACAGAGTGAGACTAAAGAAGACACTTCTCCAAAGAAAAAAAAGAAAAAAGTAAGGCATAAGGAAGAGAAAAGCCCCGACGACCTGAAAAAGAAGAAAGCAAAGACTGGGAAACTGAAAGACAAGCCCAAACCAGACCTGGAGAGCTCCTCTGAAAGTTTGGGTTTTGATTTAAGGACAAAGAAAAGAATTTTGGAAGCCAAAGAAGAATTAAAGGAATCCAAAAAGCCCAAAAAAGATGATATAAAAGAAACTAAGGAGTTAAAGAAAGTTAAAAAGGGTGAAATAAGAGATTTAAAGACTAAAATAAGAGACGATTCCAAAGAAATTAGAAAAACAAAAAAAGAGAAATGTGTTGAATCTCAGGTGGACTCTGACCTGGGTGTACTTAGTGATTCCCCGCTTCAGGAAGAGGACTGTGAAGATTTACAGGTTGACAACAGAGAGGAGAAGCAGAAGTTTAGAGGTGCTAAAGATAAAGCTGAGCAAGAAGCCAGTCTAGATCCTGCTTCTGACATACAGCAGGATGGCAGTGTAAGTGCTGATGAGGACGAGGTCAAAGCAAGGAGGAAAAAAAAGAAACCAAGAAGGACAGAGGAACTTAAAGAGAGCAAAAAGCTAGAAAACAAGAGCCTCTTCTTAGAGAAGAAGACTACACAGAAAAAGCAAAGGAATCAGGACAAAGGCCAGAGCAGCACAGAGTTGGATAAGCCAGTGCCTGCCTCTGCTCTGACACCGCCGAGGATGTCCAGGCCCACAGACTCCCCGGGGGAGGTGAGTATGCAGGTCCGGGTGGAGGGTGGTTGGATCCCACGAAGGTTTGCGTCTGACAGAATACAGGGACGTTCCACTCAGGCTGGTGCTCTAAGTAAAGACTTGGAGACAGTGGAGCACAGCCCATCCTCATTTCGTTTCACTTAGCAGATAGTGCGTTTTTTATTAGACTGAAGGTTTGTGGCATCCCTGTATCTGAGCCGGTCTTCCTATAGTATCTGCTCACTTCTGTCTCCGTGCCCCATTTTGGTAATTCTTGCAATATTTTAAACTTTCGTTTTGCTTTTTGGCCACCCTGTGTGGAACTTTCCTGACCAGGGATGGAACCCATGTCCCTGGAGTCTCAACCACCGGACCACCGGGAAGTCCTAAACTTTTTCATTATTACTGTACTTCTTACAGTGTTTGTGATCAGTGACCTTTGATTTTGTTTTTGCAAAAGCTGAAGGTTCAGGCAACAGCCAGCATTTTTTTAGCAATACAATATATATTTTTAATTAAGGTAGGTATGGCTATTTTAGACATAATGCTGTTGCACACTTAATTCTATAGTGTAAATGTAACTTATATGCACTGGGAGGCAGAAAAATTATAACTCGTTTTATTGCAATGTTTGCTTTATTTCATGGATTTGAAGCCAACCCTGTAGTGTCTCTGATGTGTGCCTATAAGAGAAGTTCTTCTACCATTACAGAGTTAATACTTTATCGGGAGATTTTCTTCTCCCTCCTAGATTCTAGGTTGCCTGGCTGCTCTAGAATTGAACTGACATGAAACAGATTAACATGGGGAAAATTAAAAGTTTACTAACACTTACACATGAAAGAGACCTAGGAAAACTGAGTAACTCTCCAAAATGGATGAAACCCTCACCTCAGACACCACCCTCAGCCAAAGACAAAAGAGGATGCTGAGGATGGGGAACCAGTCCTGGGAGGAGAAGCACCGTAAACAAGGGCGAGGTTGCCACACTGACTGGTGAGTCCTCGCCTGCCACTTGAGAACTCTTAGACGCCCTTGCCAGAGGAGATTTCCCTCAGAGTTGCAAATGTCTCTCAAAAGGGTGGCTCTGACTTGACTTTCAGAGTTTTTTCCTTGCCTGCTGTTACTTATCAGTAACCAGCTTAAAATAGTTAAAATGCTAAAGAGACTATTCCCCTACTCCCCTACTAGTCTGTCTGTGCGGTGCTTAGTCGCTCAGTCATGTGCTACTCTCTGCAACCCCATGGGTTGTATATAGCCTGGTATTCTCCTCTGTCCATGGAGATTCTCCAGGTAAGAATATTGGAGTGGGTTGCCATACCCTCCTCCTGGGGATCTTCCCAACCCAGGGATCAAAGCCAGGTCTCCTGCATTGCAGGCAGGCAGGTTCTTTATCAGCTGAGCTCCCAGGGAAGCTCTGGTCTTCCCACTAGTCTGACTGGTGGGAAGCAATTATAAATGCTAGTGATCCCGCTTTTGAAAGCACCTCAACTCTTCCCTTAGTCTAATCCAGACTTTCTTTTGGACTGACCGCAGCTGGAAAACTGGGGGCTAATTTGTGAACAAGTCAGGGTTTTTAGAGGAATTCAGATACGATGTAGCATTGTGAAGTAAAGCTTAGAGCTTTGTCGGCTTACTCTATTAGCTTTTCACATCCTACATATATTTTCCCCATGTTCTTTTAAGAATATACCACTTCTGGGAAAAAAAAAAAGAATATACCACTTCTGGAACTTCCCTGGTGTGTGTATTAGTTGCTCAGTTGTGTCTGACTCTTTGAGACCCATGGACTATAGCCTGCCAGGCTCTACTGTCCATGGACTTCTCCAGGCAAGATTATTGGAGTGGGTTGCCATTTCCTTCTCCAGGGAATCTTCCCGACCCAGGGATCGAACCCCAGTCTCCTGCATTGCAAGCTGATCCTTTACCATCTGAGCCACAGTGGACTCTACTGGTAGTCCAGTGGCTAAGACTTCCGTCTTCCACTGCAGGGGGTGCGGGTTGGAAACTAAGATCCCACATGAGTGCAGTGAAGCCACTCTACCCACCCCAGCTTGTGACGAAGAAAAGGGCAGCCTTTATGGGAAAGGCCCCAGTGCAAGGAGAATGGGTGTGGCTCCTGCTTGAAAACCCCAACTCTCCAGAGGGTTTCAGCATAGCATTTTTAAAGGGGGGAGAGAGCAGGTGGTGGCAGGACCTGTGATCAGTTGTGCACAACTCTCTGGTTCATTGATGGTGAGATTAAGTGATGGTGTCACAGGGTTAATATTGATCCTTAGACTCCATTAGGCTGGGAGGGCCATGTCTTCATGGTCCTTCATGGTCATCAAGCAGTTAACTAACACCTTCCCTTTGGTGGGGGATTTCACATCAGTAAAACTACACAGGAAGTGTGCACCGGACACTCTTACCCAGGTTCTCCAGAGTGGTTAGCTGCAGCAGATATGGGATGTGCAGTGGCGGGGGGTCTGCCCTGGGAAGGCCCCATGGGGCTCCTGCTCTGTTATTAAACTAATGCTATATCAATAACCTCAGATGTGCAGATGACACCACCCTTATGGCAGAAAGTGAAGAGGAACTAAAAAGCCTCTTGATGAAAGTGAAAGTGGAGAGTGAAAAAGTTGGCTTAAAGCTCAACATTCAGAAAACGAAGATCATGGCATCCGGTCCCATCACTCCATGGGAAATAGATGGGGAAATAGTGGAAACAGTGTCAGACTTTGTTTTTTGGGGTTCCAAAATCACTGCAGATGGTGACTGCAGCCATGAAATTAAAAGACGCTTACTCCTTGGAAGGAAAGTTATGACCAACCTAGATAGCATATTGAAAAGCAGAGACATTACTTTGCCAACAGAGGTCCGTCTAGTCAAGGCTATGGTTTTTCCTGTGGTCATGTATGGATGTGAGAGTTGGACTCTGAAGAAGGCTGAGCACCGAAGAATTGATGCTTTTGAACTGTGGTGTTGGAGAAGACTCTTGAGAGTCCCTTGGACTGCAAGGAGATCCAACCAGTCCATTCTGAAGGAGATCAGCCCTGGGTTTCTTTGGAAGGAATGATGCTAAAGCTGAAACTCCAGTGCTTTGGCCACCTCATTCGAAGAGTTGACTCATTGGAAAAGACTGTGATGCTGGGAGGGATTGGGAGCAGGAGGAGAAGGGGACAACAGAGGATGAGATGGCTGGATGGCATCACTGACTCGATGGACGTGAGTCTGAGTGAACTCTGGGAGTTGGTGATGGACAGGGAGGCCTGGCGTGCTGCGATTCATGGGGTCACAAAGAGTCGGACACGACTGAGTGACTGAACTGAACTGATACTAGCCTGTCTAGTCATGAGGGAAAAAGTTAAGAAAATATAATAGTTGGGGACTGTTAAATATCCACTGAAATATTATGAGGTCAGCATAGCAAAAACAGAAACATTTACAAAATGTTACGGTGAAGAAAACCATACATACATGCGAACAAAGTAAAGTAAAAATATCTATGCAGTGTAAATAAAAATAAATTTTAAACAACAAAATTATCTGTAAAATTACAGAGATCCGAGGGACAATGTGGAGAATTAAAAATAGTTATGTTTGGTTAGTATGACTCTAGATGAAGTGTTTTGGAATTTTAGTAGTAGTAATAAAAAATTCTTCAAGGAAACTTGGTGTTGGGTTTTGAATGTGATGTTTTGTGAATTATCGAGGTTGGGGGTAAACTTGACCAAGGAAGCAGTTGACGTGAGTCGTCAGGAGTCATGTGCACAGTTCACAGAAAGGGGGCCTAATGCCAGAAACCTGTTTCCCAGTTTTCAGAATCAGTATCAGTTCTGTCTGTGTTTGGGGTCTTACATGTGTCTTTTTCAGGAGAGAGAGACCAAAAAATATGAACCCAAAGAAAAATACCAAAAAAAGCAAGATTTGGACAAGGAAGAAAAAGGCCGAAAAGAGCCCAAGGCATTAAAGAGTGAGTGAATAGTGACATTTGTCATTTATGTTGGTCTTTCAGACAGAGAGTCTAGTTCATTGTGAAGACAGACTCTCTTCTAACCTGCAAAATTTGTTCACTGGGGACTTGAGAACATTATGCTACTGTTGTTTACCAGTAATCAATGTATACTAGTATAACAAACTCCTCCCCCATCTAATCATGTTTTTCTTTTTCCTTTTGGGTATGAGATGAAATACGTTATCTTCATTTTTTTTTTTAACTTTAGTTTTTTAATTGAAATAGTCAATTTACAATGTTTTAGATTCTGGTGGGAATACATTATCTTTCAAGAGACAGGAAATTAGTTTTGACAGAAAAGTAAATAAGTATCTCTTCTAGTAGATGCTGAGATAAACTTCTGTTTAATCAATTTATTGTGTTTAGCTCTGTGTCATTTGTATAAATAAAATTAATATACATTTTGATCACATCAAGATTTAACTCAATTAAGAATCTATAGTGCATGTTAGTATTAGAACAAGTACTTTATAAAACATTCACCATTACAGTGTTTGAATAAAACTGGATATTTCAGTTCACACACCAAAAAGTACTTGGAAAACAAGTTCTTGTGGAAGCAGTGATTTCTAAGAGATGGCTGATTACTTGAGAGTGTTCTCCCACAAACTGTGTACCTGAGGTAATACTAAAAGTGAGTTTGGGCTCTAAACCTCAGTTCAGACTTGGCAGGAAGTGGCAGCTTTGATGGAATCTGGGAAGGAACAGCTTTGATGGCTTGTGTGCAGGTGAGTGATGTAGAGACTATGCTTCTTCATGGTGATACTGCAGCTCTAAGCCTCTCTTCAGAGAGTGACTGGAGATTCAAAATATTGTAAGATTAGAAGTCATTAGGAACTTTTTCTTCCTCTGAGTATCTGTCAGTTTCAGGTACATTTTTACTGTGAATGTTCAGTCTGTTCCTTAAGTTCAGAAGGCCACACCTGGAGTCCGATTTTCAGTATTCCTGCTGCTAAAACCTACCTGCTTCCACCCCAAGTCCAAAAGGTGCTATGGCTGGGACTCTGCCGGCCTCACTGTGTCTGCAGTTTTTCAGAGTCTGTTGACCGTAACCTTGCAGCTTATATATACCTGTGCTTCTGTCTGATCCTTGGCTCCCAGCCTCCAGGACAGAAATAAAATTGCATTTGAGGGTATATTTTGGGAGTGTGTCAGAATCGGTGAACATGAGTCTTTACATTGCATTATGCTGTGTTACAATGGATTCAGCATCCTCTTCATACAGTAGCTTGGGAAAATACCAGAATTCAGTTGCCTTCAGATTTAAATGTGGAAAAAAGGACTTACCTGTGGAAAAAGGAAAGAATGGTTAACACTTTTATTTCTGAACATTGAATGAGATGTTCCACTTGCTATTCTCTATTTTTGTTACTGGACTGGTGTTCTATGTAAATAATCAGGATATTCAGAGTTTAAATGTCTGGGACAAGCAGCTTTAGTGCTGCCACTGTGGTATTATGTTCTGCATATGTCGTTTTGTTGTGTCATATACTTGGTGAGGTTTCCTCAAGGCACATAGAAAACAAAATTGATAAATTGCTCAGATTCCTTTCACTGTGATTTGGAAATGATACATCTTGATAGAATGAGAGCCTTTTTTTTGGACTAGCTTTCTTATAGAAAAAGAAAAGGTTCAATTTGTGTTGGTTAGCACTGCATTCATGTAATGCTTGCTTTTCCTCTGGTCACACTGTGTTGTGCCGTTAACCAGGATACCTCTACTCGTAGCAAACTGTCAACCCACTCCAGAGTTCTTGCCTGGAGAATCCCAGGGACAGGGGAGCCTGGTGGGCTGCCGTCTATGGGGTCACACAGTCGGACACGACTGATGTGACTTAGCAGCAGCAGCAGCAGCAAAACTGTTTAAGCCTATGCAGTTCTTACAGAGGAAAATAAATGAGAGATGTCATCTAAAAGTACTATTGAGAAGGTATTCCTATTTAACATAAAAGAATTCAGAATTTAAACAAAACACCTGTCTGCTATATACCTAAAATTTATAGTTGTTCACTCTGTTCTGTTCTACCCCTTTTTGGGTGTTGTTATTACAGATCTGCTGCTTTGCCAGTCTTCTCTCTGCTTTGTCTTTAAAGCGAGTGGATTATCGCAGGCATCAGGTGCAGTGTTGCTGGGCCACAGTCAGTGTGCTGACACTCTTTCATCTCCCAGTCTCCACCAAAAGTCATTTTTGTACCAGGTCACTTCCGGGCACAGTGGAGGCGGTGTCTCAGCAGAAGGGTGGTTGGTGACATGACTAGGATTATTCTGAGGCTCATGGGCTGTGGTCACCTTTGTCAAAACTGCGAGTAGTTCAGACCCCCAGAAGAAGAGCCATTCACTTTGGCTGTCCTTTCTAAGTACGGAGCAGCCAACACAAAGATGAATGGAAAGGCTTCATGGCTGTGATAGTCAACCTGATCAGGCTTTCTAAGCAAGGCAGATATTAGTAAGAATTAAGAAAATATCCAGTACTTTGGCCACCTCATGCGAAGAGTTGACGCATTGGAAAAGACTCTGATGCTGGGAGGGATTGGGGGCAGGAGGAGAAGGGGGCGACAGAGGATGAGATGGCTGGATGGCATCACTGACTCAATGGACGTGAGTCTGGGTGAACTCCGGGAGTTGGTAATGGACAGGGAGGCCTGGCGTGCTGCAGTTCATGGGGTTGCAAAGAGTCGGACACGACTGAGCAACTGATCTGATCTGAAGAAAATATCTGTGTGTTTTTTTTAAAACACCCAGATTTTCTTTTGATTACAAAGAAATTAGTGACTCATATCAATTTTATTTTTTTCCAGTAGCATTTAAGGAAATTAGAAATGCGTTTGATTTGTTTAAATTAACTCCAGAAGAAAAAAATGATTTTCCTGAGAATAATCGGAAGAGAGATGAAATACCGCCAGACTATAAAGTCACAGAAGACCACAAAGCCAAGGAAAACAAGCCGTTACTTAAAGAAAGAAGAAATACAAGAGATGAGACTGACACGTGGGCATATATAGCTGCAGAAGGTGACCAAGAAGTTCTGGACAGCGCGATCCGAGTGGAGGAGAGTCCTGGTGAGTTTGTGTGACTGTCTGCAGTTTTCTCAGGGCTGTGTGCAGAGCTCTCTCCTCACCTTCCTCTCCTCTCTGCACTTGTTATGGTCTCGGGATGGAGTAGAAAACTGTTTCAATCTATTTTCTGATTCCCTGTAGAATAGCTCAGCACATTTACAATTACAGAGATTTTTGGTTTGCTACCTTATCTCCTCTTGTCAAGTTGTCTGATTGTATCTCTTACTATATTGCTTTCAGAAAACTGTCAAAATACAGACTTATTTGTATTCTTCCCTTTCAGCTTTGTAGTAAATAACACTAAATGAGGTTATATTGTGAGTGCTGTTCTGAAATACTGGAATTAGCTGAGGAGGCAAGGGCTGTGTATAGAATGAGGAATAAAAGTATATTTATGTATTTGTAACTAGGGCAGGGGTTTAGAGATTTGTCTGATAAAACTTTGTATAATTTATAAATCTTGTAAAACAGTTGAAGTTTTGAAATATTTGGGGATATATAACAAGCTAGATGTTAGGTGACCCTCTTACTGCAAAACGCCTAGGTTCTGGGATCCTTGGTAACACGATTGCCCAGCTGGTTGGAAGCTGGGTTCGTTTCTTCAACCAGCATACGGTGGGGGTTGCAGGGGCCGGGAGGGGACTGGGCTGCCCAGATGTCAGATAGCAGTGCTGCTGTTGAGATACCAGGCAACAAAGAATAGTCCCTCATCAGAAAGATCCCCTGGAGAAGGCAATGACAGCCGATTCCAGTATTCTTGCCTGGAGAATCCCATGGACAGAGGAGCCTGGCAGGCTACAGTCCACGGGATCATAACAATCAGACATGACTTAGTGACTTACCAGCAACAAATACCTTTTTAGGGGTGGGGCTACTATACATATATGTTTGTATGTAAGCCACATCTTTGTTTTCAGAGGACAAAGGTGTGCAATTAAAAGTCAGAGACAGAGTCTGTCATACAGAGTGAAGTTAATCAGAAAGAGAAAAACAAATATTGTATATTAGTGCCTATTCGTGGAATCTAGAAAAATGGTATGCTGGTGCTAAGTCACTTCAGTCATGTTTGATTCTGTGTGACCCCATAGACGGCAGCCCACCAGGCTCCCCCGTCCCTGGGATTCTCCAGGCAAGAACACTGGAGTGGGTTGCCATTTCCTTCTCCAGTGCATGGAAGTAAAAAGTGAAAGTGAAGCCGCTCAGTCGTGTCCAACTCTTAGCGACCCCATGGACTGCAGCCTACCAGGCTCCTCCGTCCATGGGATTGTTTCTGTGTTGGGATGTCCTTAAATCCTTTTAACTTTTTTTTTCTCGAAGTATAGTTGATACACAGTGTTGTTAAAGTGTACAGCAAAGTGATTCAGTTACACATACACACATATATTCTTCTTCCGATTGTTTTCCATTATAAGTTATTACATGATACGGAATATAGCTCCTTGTGCTATACAGTAGGTCTTTGTTTATGTTATGTATAGGAGTTTGTATCTTTTAATCCCAAACTGCTAATTTAGTCCCCTCTCCTTTCCCCTTTGGTAACCATTAGTTTGTTTTCTGTGAGTCTGTTTCTGTTTTGTCAGTAAATTCATTTGCATCTTTTTTTTTTAGATTCCATATGATATTTGTCTTTTTTGTGTCTGACTCACTTCACTTAATATGGTCATCTCCTGGTCCATCCGTGTTGCTGCAGATGGCATGATTTCACTCTTTTATGGCTGACTAGTATTCCTTTGGATATGTATATACATACACATATGTGTACACACACACCACATTTTCTTTATACATTCATCTATCGATGGACATTTTGGATATTTAAGTTGCTTCCATGTCTTGACTGTTGTAAATAGTGCTGCTGTGAACATAGGGCTCCATGTATCTTTTTAAATTAGTTTTCATCTTTTCTAGATATATGCCCAGGAGTAGGATTGATAGGTCATATAGTAGTTCTGTTTTTAGATTTTTGAGAAACCTCCATATTGTTCTCCATAGTGGCTATATCAATTTACATTCCCAGTTTGTAGAAGGGTTCCCTTTTCTCCATGCCTTCTCCAGCATTTATTGTTCGTAGATTTTTTTTAATGATGGCCTTTCTAACTGATGGGAGGTACTGGCTGTCGCTTTGATTTGCTTTTCTCTAATAATTAGCAATGTTGAGCATCTTTTCCTGTTAGTCATCTGTTTAAATCCTTTAACTCTTACCATCAAACATTTGTGCCTTTCACTATTTAAAATAGTACAGCCATTTTGAGTTCTTCCCAAATGTCCTCTATTCCACTGCCAGTTAGGGAATAAAAGATTTTCATCCCTAGTGTTGATGAGTCCATGGGTCGGACATGGGTTGGAAACTAGCACTTGCATCATTTGTAGTGGGGGTATCTCAGGGCCCTGGTGGCTGTGGGGCTTGGTGCGAGTACTTGCAGGGGGAGAAGCTTGAGCCAAGTCTGACAGGATCACAGGCAATGACTTATTTATATTTAGAGTTTACCTACATGAATATTGGAAGCAGTGTACATTCATCCCTTGTGTAACGTTAACCCTCTGTCTCTGGCCCTTCTGGTTGCGGGGGGGCTGACCAGCTGTCCAAGAAGAATGGCCAAAGGAACAAATCACAGGGCTTCCTCTTACTGAAGCCCTGTGATTTCTCGCTTTCTTTCAGCTACTAAAATTCATGTTACTATTTTACAGTTAATAAAATACCTATTAGTCTTTATGCCTCTTCTTGTATGACATCTAAAAGTGGACAATTCATATTACTACCCAAAGAAAGTCAGAAATTTAATGAGAAACTCAGATAATGATGTAAGTTTAAAGTGTAACATTTGGGTTAGGACACCATATGCTTAAATAAAAATGGCATTGTATTTTTTATAGTCCATAAAAGTATATCTTAATAAGGCTCTTCTGTGTCGCAGATGGCAAACAGCAGGTTCTGAGTCTGGGCATGGATCTGCAGCTGGAGTGGATGAGACTGGAGGACTTCCAGAAGCATCTTGATGGAGAAGATGAGAAAGTTACTACAGCGGATGTGATTCCAAGCAGTGAGTAGTTTTGGAATTATAGGGATCTTCTTCATGAATCTAGTTATTGAAACCTAATTTATCTTTTCTTTCATTTTAGATTTATTGAGGGATGCTGTGAAAAATGGGGATTATATTACTGTGAAGGTTGCACTTAACTCAAGTGAAGAATATAACCTGGACCAAGAGGTGAAGTGTCTTTGTAAAAATCTGATGAAAGGAAGATGGAAAATAGCTCTATTAAAATAACTCAGGTTTATTCTTTAACTATAAAAGTAATACATGTTCACTTTATAAGAGTCAAACATTGTAGAAACGTGTAATAGAATTACAGTTCTTGTAATTCCAGCCCTGTATAATGCCCTTTAGTTACCATGATATGCCTGGTTTTGTCTATGGTTTAACCTCTGCGTTTTGAGGGGAAAGTGACTCCTTGTTTTGTCACCATTTGTTTTTGATTGATAGTTGCCTATTTACAGCAACTGCCCCTGTCTATTGTTTTGGGGTTTTTTTTGACCATGCCCTTGGCTTGCCAGATTTTATTTCCTGGACCAGGGATTGAACTCATGCCCTCTGCAGTGGAAACACAATGTTAACCACTGGACCTCCAGGGAAGTCCCCAATCTTTTATTGTTGCTAGGTTTTTTCACACTGATTTATAAGCATACTTTAATAGAAGCATATTAACCCTTTCTGTTTTATGTTTTTGAATCTTACTGCTTGGTGCTTGGGGAGATTTTATTTTTAGGTAGTTACATCATTTGATCTTTTCCTTTATGGCTTTTGGTCATCTAATCTTGCTTAGAAAATATTTTTATATATTCCTTTTTTACTTTTCTTGCTTTAATTGTGGACTTTTTAGGTTTAATCCCTTAGGATTACATTAAAATAGATTAATATGGCTCAGAATTGACATTTTAACATTTTGAGTCTTTTTTTGAGAAACGTATCTACTCTACATTCATTCAGCTCATCATTTCTTCTCTTAAACCAAATTCTTTGGGTTTTTTCTTCATGTAGTTCTTGTACATTTATTTTAGATGCATTCATACAAATCATCTTATTGTGTTCATTGGGATCTTTCTCTCCCACACTTTTGCTACCACGTGTGTAACAAAACCAACACAGGATTCGAGCGGGATGACACTGCTGATGCTCGCGGCTGCAGGAGGGCAGGACGACCTGCTGAGGCTGCTCCTCAGGAAGGGGGCGAAGGTGAATGGTCGGCAGAAGAATGGGACTACAGCACTCATCCACGCCGCCGAGAAGGTGGGCCCTGCAGCATGCTGTTCTTTCACAGTCTTGGAGACAGAATCTGTGTCTGTGGGGCAGTGTGCTAGTCACGCAGTCACATAACTTAGTTCAGTTCATCTATGACTTGTCATAAATCAGTGTTTTTATTGACAGTTGTACTTTGAAACTTCCAAATATCGTGTATCTAGCTGGAGGTGATTTGTATTGAAAAAGAAGTTCTGATTAAGGTATTAATATTGATTTAATTCTTAGATTTTTAAAAAATCTTTTCCAATCTAAAGTATTCCTTTGGTTAATAATTTAATTAAAATATTCCCATGTTATCTTATTAAAGGACTGAGATGAAGAGGTTCTTTATCTTGAAATCAGTGGTTAAACTTGAGGTTGAAGTTGCTGGCAGACAGTGTGTGGCTGTGCAGGGTGCCAGTGGGAGGGGCCGCTCCATGCAGGGTCTTCCTGGGACCCTGGAGGGCGGGGGCGGGAGGGAGGAGCGAAAGTGGTGGTCTGTGGTATTCACCAACCTGCAGGAGATGGAATCTGAGTACTTTTGCTAATGGCTAGAAATTTCAAAACATCTTGAAATATCTTGTAAAGAATTTGAGGGGATTAAATCCTTTTTTTTTGTTTTTTTTAACAGAACTTTTTAACTACTGTGGCTATTCTTTTGGAAGCAGGAGCTTTTGTAAACGTCCAGCAGAACAATGGTGAGACGGCGCTAATGAAGGTAAATGCCTCCCTGGGAACATGTTCCCACAGGACCTCCCACTGCCACTGTACTGGGACTGGTGATCAACGGGGACAAGACAGTCTGTGGACTTGAAGGGGTTGCAGCTGAGTGACAGAAACAGTCCCAGAAAGACGGAGTTACTGAGTGTGACGAGAGGAAGCACAGGGAGCTGTGGGCTCTGTAACCTGGTGGCCAAGCTTTGTGGATTCAAGCTGAGCCTTGGAGGGAAGCTGGCAGCTGGCTCAGCTGCATCCTGAAGACCTAGGTTGGCTGGGATAAACCGTGTCAGTGGAAGGGGACAGGGTGTGCCCTGCAGAGACCCGGGCATGGAGCATATGGACGGGGATTCGTTACTTCACATTGGTGACTTCATCTCCTTGGCCTCAGGTTTCCTCACCTGTGTGTGGATTGTGGAAGCTTGGAGAAGTTCCCCACTCCCACCCACAGCTCCAGGTTTTCTGGCCTGAGGTGCTGTCCACCCACCAGGTTGTGACCCTGTTGTGGAGGCTGTGGCTCCCGCCTCCTCCATGAAGGGAGAGCTCACCAGGGGCTGGTGGCTGCAGTTCCTCTTCTAACCTTCTTTCCTGAGTCAGGCAGATGGTCAGACCCCTCGTTCACCGTGGGCCGGACCCTAAGGCTGTGCTGGACTCCGCCATTCTTCTTCCACACTAGGGGGTTAAAACTTGTTCACTGCTGGTGTTTCTGTTTCATTTTTGGTTCATAGAAAACTTTATTTTGTTCAGGCACCCTCTTGAATTTTAGTTATCCTTTATGTGTTCCTATTGAAGTATGTTTAGAGCATAAGTGGCAGCTGAAAGCATGAATTTAAAACTTAGTGAGAAATCACCAGGCACATTCTAAACAACAGATATTTAAATAGGAGCATAAAGGGTGTGTGTGGAGTGAGGGTTGCACAAAACTGTCTACATCTGTGCCAAGGAAGTAGGAGTTCATTCAAATAGCAGCTGGGAGCCTTCAAAAAGTTTAACCTCGAGAAAGACTTAATCCGAATAGAGGCTGGACTTTGATGCTGCTGTGTAATATCCCCCATTACAGTGGGTGGCATGGATTGGTTTGCAGACTTGTGGTAGGATTTTTATACATATTGTAAATGCTCAGGTGTTTAACATGTGAATCTTAAGCTCAGGAGAGAGGCAGGCTAAACTCAAATTGGGAGGGAAATGGCAGAGAAGCAGGAGGGAGGGACAGTCGCAGGAGGACCACAGGACTTCTATTTCCAAGCCAGTTTCCAGCCCCAGGGATCCTTCTCCATGGAGAACTCTCAGCTCAGAGAGAAACAGACACTGATCACAGCTGAGTAATTTGTACTCCTTTACTCCTGACACAGGCTTGTAAAAGAGGAAACTCAGACATTGTCCGGCTGGTCATTGAATGTGGAGCTGACTGCAATATTCTGTCAAAGCACCAGAACAGTGCGCTGCATTTTGCAAAGCAGTGCAACAACGTGCTGGTGTATGACCTGCTGAAGAGCCACTTAGAGACGTAAGTGTGGGAGGAGTGTGCCCTGGATGTAATGGACAGTGTGTATGTAACAGCTCAGAAAAAGATAAGTACAAGTCACAATGGGTTTCTGGTCTAAGAAGATGAATTTTAAAAGTGGTGTACAAAGTCTGCAAGTTATTGAGGACTTAGAAACCTTCAAACTTAACGCTGTTCTATCTAGGAGTATCATCTTAAAATATTAATTACACTCTTAACTTGGCTTCCAAACATTTTCTTAAAGCCATTTAAACTTCATTGTTTCTAAGAGATACAATTTTTGAGAGCAGTTTTTAGATTCTGAGCGAAGTTGAAAAGAAAGTAGCGATTTCCCACATGCATTGTCCTACCCTGGCAGTGAGGCTGTTACAGTCAATGGACCCACCATCATGGCTGACCCACACATCCCCCTGACCTAGAGCCCCCCAAGGTTCCCCTTGGTGTCACAGATCCTGTTTTCGGGCGAATGTGTGATGACGTGTACCCACCATCGCCCTGTCACACACTCAACTCACCACCCTAAACATCCTCTGTGCTTCCCCATCTGTTCAACTTGCCCAAACCCTGGAGACCACTGATGTTTTTACTGCTAGTTGGACTCATACACTATTTGCCCTTTTCCAGGTTTGCATCTTTGTGATAAGCATTCATGTCTCCCCATCTTTACGCAGCCTGATAAACTTGTTTTAGTGCTGAATGGTTATTACATTGTCTGGAAATTATCACAGTTTAGTTATTCAAGTTCCTGCCTTTTCAAATGAATTCAAAATCATCAGATGTTATTGGAAGTCCATAAAAGTAATCTAGTAGTTTTTTATTACTTCTCTTGCTCACATGTAACAGGTGCTTCAGGAGCAGTACTGTTGTAGGTAAGGTGCTTTCTGTCAGGTAGCAGAGCCCCTCTCCTCCCCACCCACCAAGGGTAAGATAGGACTTGGATCTTCACACCTGAAAGATGGTTATTCTCATTCCAGATATAAGCAAATTTCAGACAAGAGACAAAAAAAAAAGGCAAAAGGGGGTGTTTCTAGCAACCTGGGCTGCCATCCCTGAGAGCCTCAGCAGCCAGGTATTGGTTATAGGTGGCCACCAAGTAGAGAGACTAGCCTGCCTGCTTTGCCCACAGCTGAGGGGGGGTCCGGGCATTGCTGGGCTTTGTTTCACATCTGTGAGTAAATGGTTTTGGAGATTTTATGCTCCTTAAAGCAGAGCATCTTTTGGAAGGTGGCAGGGGGGGTTCGGGTCAGATCAGTTACACTTTACCTGCAGGATAGTCTCAAAATACTTTTCTGAATTAGCACCAATCATTTTATTTGACTGCTTTCTAAACCAAGTACTATAACAAGACTTTGTGTGACAATTCTTGGCTTTATTTTCTAGCAGAATTCTTATTTCTGATTCTCCTTGATCATTCATACACTCACTTGACGAGTGTGTGTTCAACTCCAACTGTGTGCCTGGCACAACGCAAGAGACTCAGGGGGTGGGGCGTGAGAGGACATCTAAGACAGACAGGTGTGTGCTGAGCACACAGGAGTGCTCAGAACAAAGAGCAAGGGGCAGGAGTTTTTCAAGATGGCTCTGGGGAGGCTTCACTAGTCCTACTGTTTTGTGCCTCAAGATTCTTACATGAACAGCGTTTACTCTGTTTTTTTATTAGACTTTCGAGAGTAGCTGAAGAAACTATCAAGGATTACTTTGAAGCACGTCTTGCGCTACTGGAACCAGTCTTCCCAATAGCGTGCCATCGCCTCTGTGAGGGGCCAGATTTCTCAATGGATTTCAATTACAGACCCCCACAGACTATACCAGAAGGTAAGCCTTGTTTTTCTCCCACTTTGAAATGTGACATTTTAAACATTAATAACCTTTTCTTTGAAGAAAACCTTAACAAACTCCATCATGTATACTAATTATATAAAATAGGTAAGAACAAAATGCAGCCGATACCATTGTAGCTGACCCTGAGAAGTCTACACAGCAGTCTTTACATTTGTTTTAGAAGTTTAATAAGTTTAATAATACTTTTTATTAAAATTTACTGAATCTAGCTTTCAACATGGTTTAAGTCCAGAATCAATATTTTTCTTGAGTTTTATTATTGAGTCTTGCCCTTTAGAAGAGATCAAGAATAAAGAAAATGTGTTGCCCCATTGTAAAGTTGAGTAGTAAGAGATGAGAATTTCAGTCCTGCCTCCTATGAGTTTATGCTTAACAGCTACTTGGCAGGTGAGACCATGGCCGCCTCTAGGACACGGGTGCCGAATATATGGAATGGAGACAGCACTTTCTTGGCCTGAAAGGTGGGAATTGGGTTGGGTTCTGGCTTTTGTTTTGTTTGTTCTTGTTCAGTTGCTCAGTCGTGTCCCAACTCTGCAACCCCATGGACTGCAGCATGCCACACTCTGTCCTCCTCTGTCTCCCAGAGTTTGCTCAAACTCAAGTCCATGGAGTCAGTGATACCATCTCATCCTCTGCTGCCCCCTTCTCCTCCTGCCTTCAGTCTTTCCCAGCATCAGGGTTCTTTTCCAGTGAGTCTGCTCTTCACATCTGGTGGCCAAACAATTTAGGCTTCAGCATCAGTCCTTCCAGTACACACTCAGGGTTGATTTCCTTTAAGATCAACTGGTTTGAAATGTTTTGTTTAAATATTTGTTAATGGAAACTTAAGCTACAGCTCTACCAATCAAAGCCAGTCATTCCTAACATCTTAGTTGTTAGTCAGCTGTGGATTTGACTGTCCAAGTGGACCATTTGCTGGGCACCCACACCAGTGCTCTGGTGCAGCTGGACAGCCCTGGGTTACATGTGGCTTTTTCTGCACATGCACAATGTCTGCAACCACTAACAATGTTTTCTACTCATCTGAAATCTTACCAAGACAGCCAGCTATAAGACAGCCAGCTATCCTGACTCTTGAGACTTGGCATATGGTCTTCTCAGTCTGCTCTCAAAGTCCCACCCAGACCAGGACTTTCAGCCAACACCTTTAAAAGTACTCAAGTTTGACAGACATTGACCTTGGTATCTTGAGGGGTATGTAGCTCTTAAAATTGAAGGAAAACAATTTATATTGATAACCATGAAACAAATGCCAGCAAATTGACTAGAGTACCTTGGTCATACCCTTTGTTTGGATCAAGTATGTGTCTTGTCAGACTAGGGTTAAGGACCACTCTGCTCCTGGATCCCAGTCTCAGGTTGGCAGGAACATAAACATGACCTTCATGAACACGTTTTCTAATAGGATTCCCCTGTGGATGGCCTGTGCACTTAAGCTCTCATGATGTCCTCAAGCTCTGCGAGGTGCCGTCTTTGGATGGAAATTAAAATCTGTATTTACATCTCCTCGATTCAGGCTCTGGCGTCCTGCTGTTTATCTTCCATGCAAACTTTCTGGGTAAAGAGGTCATTGCTCGCCTCTGTGGACCATGTAGTGTACAAGCTGTTGTTTTAAATGATAAATTTCAACTTCCTGTTTTTCTGGTAAGTCTCTGTAGTTCATTACTGATGAGTACATTCTTCTAATCAAAAGCAGGGATGACCTATAAATTCTTCTATTAATCGCAGTTTTTGGAAATGGCAATAACCCAATAATCACTGTTTTAAAATTCTCGGTCTAGAAACTAATTTTCAATATGCCTTTAAATGCATTATAATTACAAATGTTCACTTAAAATTCAAAAAGAAAAGCATGCTGTTGATGTTTCAAAAAATCCCAGTGCAAACACTGTGCTGTTATATAGTGACCATTTTACTCTAATTTTTTTAAGTTAAAAATGCCCTTGAAGATGTTCCCTGGTGGCTCCGACAGTAAAGCTGCCCAGAATGCAGGAGACCCGGGTTCAATCCCTGGTCAGGAAGATCCCCTGGAGAAGGAAATGGCAACCCACTCCAGTACTCTTACCTAGAAAATCCCATGGATGGAGGAGCCTGGTGGGTACAGTCCATGGGGTTGCAAAGAGTTGGACACGACTGAGCGACTTCACTTTCACTTGCCATATACAAAAGTCTGTCCTTAGGCTGAATTAAAATTAACTGGTTATGAAGATTTTTAATACTCATGTTATATATATATGTCTGGATACATATTAATGAAGGATTTATCTCTATATTGCTTTTCCAGATGAAGGTATCTAAGTCAAGGGAAAAGTAATCACAGCATGTTGCCTTATAAAGAAACACAAACAAAATGTATTTTCTTCTGTGTCATTAGAGTCTAAAGATGTCTGGAGTCCGGCTGTTACTAGATAGAGATGGCTGTCTACAAAAATGCTCATCTTTCATTTGCTCTCTTCCCCAGGACAGTCATTTTGTTTACTCATTCAGCCCTGTGGCAGGCCTCAATAAAATGTTCATAAGGCTGACAGAAGCACCTTCTGCTAAGGTGAGAATCCTTTCCTTGCATCTATTGTCACTGCTCGGGTGTTCCTGCCTGGATCTGAGATGGGCTCAACCCTCTTGATGTCCATGGAACACAGCCGTAGGGGATGTTCTATACTGTGATACCTAATTTTCCACGTGTATGATCACTAGCTAGACTGAATAAGGGAGTAACCTAAAAATTCAAGTACTTGGATCTTTAATTAAAATAATGGTACTCTATCCACTACACCGATAACCAATTTGAGAGTCCTGCCAAAGAGACAGGGTTTTTTCCCCCTCTCTTCTAACTAAGGAAAACTAGAAATATATCCTCGTTTTTTTTTTTTCCTTTCAACAGGTTAAGTTGCTAATAGGTGCATACAGAGTACAGCTACAGTGACCAGAAAGAATTGGAAGAGTTTCTCTTAAGACCTATTTCTAAATACTCTTTGAAGCAGTTTGGAATTCTGGCACAGCTAATATTTCCAAATTTAAAGTTTCTTCTGTAAGCCTCTTGCATTGAAGGCCAGTCATCTGTTACAGTCTGTTGAGATGGGACACAGTGGGTCTAACATAAAACACAGCTGTAAGTATTTGTGCAAGTGTTCTGAGTCTCAGTGTTGTGTCCAGACTATGTTTTTCCACAATGTGGAATGGTACATATGAGGATTATTTAAGAAAATTAAAACTTTTTTTTTTTAACTTGAAATTTTTTTTTACTAGCCCTAGTGAATTTTTGTGTTAAAAAACCCCAGCAGGAATGTTACATTAAGTTATCCAGGCACTAAGATAAGGTATGAGTTTGCAGCCCTCAAAGTAGGACGAATCTTAAAAAAACACGAGGAAGGTTGAAGGTTTGACCTTTCCAACAAGCTGTTGACATCAATCCTGAGTAAGTGACAGCTTTGTATATGTGCAGTTATCCTTTATTGTTTGCAAAGAAAATAAACCAGAATCTGAGATATAGCAGAAAAAACAAACTGGGACATTACATGAGGCATAAAAAGTGATATTACATGTGAACTGTATCCTTGTTCTTGAACCCAAGTCATCAGATGGTCTGTTATTCTGAACACTAGGAAGGCCAGCCACACTGTGCCTCCAGTCAAGTGATTTCCCACGGGGCTAATGCTTCCATTCTTTCAAGAAACATTTGGCAAACTAATAAACCAAGATGTCTGGATTATTGAAATGTATAAAATCATTAAGTTCGATTGGTTTTATAATTGAGTTAAATTTTAATGAAAAATTTTCAGAAATGTCTGGGTTCCAGAACCCTGTCAGATACCAAGATCCAAGATGCTCTAGTCCTTTACATGAAATGATGTTGTACCTGCATTTAACCCGTTTGAGTCCCACCTTTTACTTTTAATCATCTCTGGACTAACAGTACCTAAAACAAAGTAAATGCTAGGTGTTAATGTTAATTCTATGTAGAGGGTTCCTGGTGTGCTTTAGGGGAACTTTTTTCTGCCCTAGACTCAGGCAGAACTTGTGGATACATAGAGCAAACCACATACACTGTATAGACATTTCAGGGTTAAACTGACTTTTCCTATAGTGTCCTCAATAAAATACAATGTTTGTCTGTTTTCTATCTCAAGTCTCAGAACTTCAGCAAAAAGGTGATGTGAAATGTCTGGAATGTCTGGTTTAGCAATAGTAATACCTGCGTTAGACTTTTCAACTGTATTGGATCCTGTACTCCTCTGCATCTGACTTCACAGCTGTGAGATCTATGTCAGCAGCAGTGCACTTTGTCCAGGATTGTAAGAGAAGTGAGTTTTTAAAGAACATTCCTGTTATCTTAAGAGCACACCTTTACAAGAGCACTGGGAATATAACCACTTGTAGAGCCATGCAGGTTAATATAGTTGTTTTCATCTAAACTCACTTCTCTCTATAGTAGGTGAACCTAAGCAGATGTGCTCTTGGGTGGGGAAATTCTGACCCTTGTGGCTTAAGGATGATGAGGTCTTGAACCTCTCAACTGCCAACTGACAAGGCAGCTGATTAGATCAGATCCTTCAGTTAATATTTCCATATGTGTATATAATGATTGCTCTGAAAAACCCAATTCTCAAGCAGTACCTTATCAAAGGTTTGCAGATTTGCTGCTACTACTATTGAGTAGAAACCAAAGCCATCTCAAGCCCCATAACTACAACTGAGCTTAGGGCCACAGGAGATCTCAACTATAATGGGATTGCATTGCTCATTATCCAGATTCACTGAAGAGCCATTAGTACACATTTTTCTACTTCAGTTTTCTCTTAACTCTAAAAACCTTGACTCCTCAGCAATTACTACTTTCCAGTGTATATACTGGGAGAAGGAAATGGCAACCCACTCCAGTGTTCTTGCCTGGAGAATCCCAGGGACGGGGGAGCCTGGTGGGCTACCATCTCTGGGGGCACACACAGTCGGACACGACTGAAGCGACTTAGTAGTGTATATACTGAGGTAAGAACATAATGCAAAATTGGGTTGTCAGTTTAACTCATCAGAGAACTGGGCAACTCTCATGAATGTGACTCCAACAGAAAGCACATTATACATCCTTGTTTAGGGTACCAGCACCAAAGAAAAGTACCTAATATACCTACCAATAAATGCTGAAGTATGGCTGGATGGGGAGTTACTGCCTTTGCTAGACATTCTCATCTTAACTCCTTAAGTAAGTGGAATGTCAGGAAGTTTAAATTTGAAGCTCAAGTGCTACTTTTAAAATTCTACTTGGAACTGTTACACTTCCAGATTTGTCATATGAAAATTTGCTAGTTTATTTAGTAGTAAGACTTTAGCATACAGAAAGTTGACAGACTTTAGTGTGTTTTAGGGTTAGGGTTAGGGAATAACAAAACATGATTTACAAAATAAGAATTCAGAAAATTTTGGGACTTGCCTGGCAGTCCAATGGTTAAGACTCCATGCTTCCAATGCAGTGGGTGCAGGTTCAATTCCCAATCAGGGAATTAAGATCCCACATGGACAAATATATAAAGTCTTTGAGAATTTAGAAAAATTTCATGAATGCAGTAAAATCTGTTTCACAGCATAATACAGTACAAACCCTTTTAAGTTATTCTGAAAAACATTGCTAGGTAAGCTCAGGACACTGAGGGCGTCTACACCACTTCCCTCTGCCAACCTGCAGGCAATGAAGCTCTTTTCCAGGCAAACCTGGCGTTTCCAGGCCTGACTTCTTCCAACTGGTACAAAAGAGCTTTACTCATGGGCTGGAAAATGGTAATAACAACGGTGAGGTCCACAATCTAGTCAAGACACACTCACCCTGAGCTCCCCAAGAACCACCCTCCTGTCTGCCATCATTTTGTGGAAGAAGCTGACTTGCAGAAGCTCTACCACAGTCTGTCTTGATTCATGTCTCACTACTTCCTTCCCTTGGGCCAAGATACATGTCAGTAAAAACATGATTCTTCTCACTTGAACAAAGAAAAATTTCTTATAAGTAGTTCCTTTGTCTTGGGGACTAACCCAAAATTGTAGGTTACTTGGGGTATTTTTTTCTTTTTTTTAAAACCTACAACAATTTCTAGTTCCAGGGGGTAGGGGCTGGGTCTGTGGTAGTCAGTCAGTGTGCCAGGGGAAGGTATACAATTGAGGAAAACAAACCTGGATAAAGTGTCATGACTGCTCATCTATCCACAGGTTGTTTATAATGGAGTGGTAATAAATTGAAAAATAAAACAAAATTCTTCTGGCTCATTTCTCCTTGTCATGAATTTCTCCCACAGAATGATTTCACCTGGGGGGAAAAAAAGTAAATTCATTGTTAAAAAATAGTAATAGTATATATTTTCTAAAGAAAAAATAAGGTTTCTGTTACAAATAATTTGCTGGGATAGAATTCAACACCTGAAGTCATATATTTGACCTATAAAACTAGTATTTTGTTGTGAACTCGTATACAGAGATTAAAAGTACCTTAAGAGTTTGGAAAACCAGGTCCCTAGCCCAGAGCAGCACCACCTTGTTAAGAAAGGAAAATTCTTGGGCCTTTAAGTCACAGAGTGGGGCCCAGCAGAGTGGGGCCCAGCAGTCTGTTGTATGATTTCTGGCAGAAAAATAAGACACTTCTTCCTTCTTCTAGAATTAAATATACATCTTCCATTTTATTTAACTGTCAAAGTTACTGTTTTCCTTGAATGAAGTTTCTTTTCACTGACCAGAAACTAAAGTCTGGAATGAAAAGCAGTAGATTGGCCATATAAAACCATATCTTCAGCATCATAGCACAGTTGGCCTATGTACATATGGGTTTTTTTCTTACCTGTATTTTTTTTTACTTAAGTAAGGAACCTACGTACTAAAACACTTTGAAAATTTAATGCCAACAAAATGCCCAGAGTATAAAGTAATTCTCTGTAAACCTATTTTCAAAGGGCAATTATAAATTATAATTGATCAGTAAAAAAAGGGTTTTTAAAAGTAAAACATTATTTTTAAAGGGGGCAGCAGGGTAGAGCTCCTTGGTCTAGAGCTTAAGAATCAGTGCCTTCACTACCATGCCTTGGTCAGTGACCTGAAATCCCAATAAGCCATGTGGTGTGTTCAAAATTTTTTTAAACTGCTGGATCCCACCACACACCACCCCCCACCCCCTGCAAGATCCTGTTCAGTAGACAATGTGTAGAGCTGGGAATTGGCATTTCCAGGAAGTTTCCAGGTGATAATGATTCTGACTCGGAGCTTCAAGAACAACAACCCAATGTAATTCCAAGGCTGGATAAACAGCTGTCATATTGTGTGTCCATGAGACCTCAGATGCTTTGAAAAGGTGACATTTCCCAAAAGTGTGGCCCCGGTCAGTGCTGCTCACTCACTGTGGATGCAGATCCCCTGGGACCCTATTAAGCCAGTGCTCTGATGTCATCAGTCTCATCTCACAAGCGATAATCAAGAAAGGCTGAGGTTCCTGCTCCCCAAGACCACTGTAACAAGAACAGATTAAAATCACCAGATTAGGGGTGTGGGTGAGGGAAAAAATATCCTTAATACTTTTGGGATCTATTAGGATGACAATATACCATTCATGACGGTTGTCATCATAATGACTCTAAAGAACTTTATAATTTTTAAAAATATTCGAAAATCTGTTTCTAAAATCCTCTTTAAAAGGTGGAAAGCAGCAAGGGAAAAAACGGAGTTCATGTCCCAGGTTGAATCTGAGTTTACGATGTTGAGTCATTTTTAAGATTATACGCTTTCCTAAGGGACACAAGACTAAAATTTTAGGCTGAGAATGACTAGAAAACAGGAGGAACTTTTTTCTGCATAAATAGGACCCTGTTTATTGCATTTCTATTCCCTGTCCAGTCTCGCCTAAAGACTAATCAGTATATTACTACCAGTGGGGGAAATTGGAGCTAAAAATAACCTCAAATCTTCCACAAAGAGAAGAGCAGCAACCCTCTGAATCACATACAAAGACAGAGAAGCACAGGTTTCAACTCGCCCATAAACTGTTGTACTAATGCTAACACATGGACCAAGTCATTCAGCAAATCCTGGCATCGGGAAGATGAAAGCAGTGGTGACTGCAGGTGCTGGCTGACCTGAAAGGAAACTCTGGCAGGTTTTCCTCAGCTCTCAACTTTGGGCTCACACAGGAAGCCAAATTTCAGGTAGCTTCATCCATGTTTCCTTTTCTCCTAGGATTACAATAAAATCCGATTTAGCCATTTAAAAACAAGTTTAAATGATCAATTAAAAACCATGTGTTATCTCATTTCCCACAGTCCACGACAGTAATTAAGTTCCACCAAGACGCCATTTAAATCTCTACCTCATCTGATTATGTCCATTCAGTCAAGATTGTTTGTTTCGTCAAAGAACATCAACTGACTTAAAATTCTGCTCAATTTTGTGTTTCAGCAGCAGAGAAAACACTTCAATCCTAGATGGTAAAGTGTCCTGTTTTCATCTTCCATAGATAGGTCCTCTTGTCTGGACTGCTGGTCCCTCATCACAGCCCTGTGATGCTTGTAATACAAAATCCTACATAGGATCCCGATTCCTATCCTATCTACAAAATGTTATTCGGCTTGTTCCAAGGTAGGGCACACAAAACCTGCTGTGCTCCATCAGATGACTTCTTACCTACCAAGACAGCATGCACTCCAGGTTTTCTGCTGGGGTACAGTTTGTGTTTATTGTTACCTCATCCGTATGAAGTGTGTCTTAATAGCATCCCTGAAATACTAGTTCCGTAGTACACAATTATAATTGAGAAGTAAATAACTAGTTTTAGGCTCACTACTACTAGTGACCCAAATATACCAGAAGTAACTATCCTCAACTGGTACTTTTCAAACCCGTTTAGGTCTCAAATTACCTGAGAATTGGATGAAGTATCACCCTCCCTGCAAAAAGCATGCAAAAATTATGTGAAAATCCTGGGTGTGCAACAGGCTCACAGCCAACTCCATAGTCCCAGTTTAAGAACCTTAAATATATTTTCAAGCAAAGCATGCCATAAATCAACAAAAATTATGTTTTATATTATTTCCATCTGCAACTAGCATTCTACGTTAGTTTTATAACTGTATTACCTATATATATTAACCTTTGGTAAAATCAAGGATGAGAAGAAAAATGGAAATAAATCAAAATGGACACCCGCATTACTTAACTCTTACAGACACAATGACACCAGGACTACTAAAGATTTTAATTATCTTCAGTGAACCCACAAATTTTGCAAAGCACTAACTACACTGAAAACTAAAAAGGTACTCTCCAGAATTTAGAAACTGCTAGTTGGCAGTCTTAAAAAGGGTGGTTTACCTTAATCCTTTAATTCAATATTAAAAAACAATCACTAGAGTTGTTTAAAGAAGTAGTCTCTGGGATTCCTTGGTGGTACAGTGGTTAAGAATCCACTGCCAATGCACAGGACACAGGTTCGATTCCTGGTCTGGAAGTCCCACATGTCCTGAGGCAACTAAGCCTGTGTGTGCCACAACTACTGAAGCGCACCCACCTTAGAGCTGGTACTCTGCAACCAGAGAATAGCCCCCACTCTCCACAACTAGAGAAAGCCTACACACCATCGAAGACCCAGCACAGACAAAAAAACAAAAACTAAAATAATGACGTAGTCTCATACCAAATGTGGCCAGATTTACTCTGCACTGGGTTGTAACCAATACCAGTAAGACACACACAGGTGTCCTGCTACCCACATCCATTCAGTGATGCTCATAATTTAGAGTTAGGAATCTGAGGAGATGTAGAAGTTTGATATACTTTTAATATGTTCTGATCCTGAGGAATATTCAAAATGTGAAGATCAACCAAAAATTGTATTTAAATAAAAATAATTTTTTTCACAGTGCCACAAGGCTTGTGGGAAATTAGTTCCCCAACCAAACAACAAACCCAGGACCGTCAGTGAAACTGCCAAGTCGTAACCACTGGACTGCGAGAGAATTCCCTAGGAAAAGTCTTTAACTAAAACCTGAAGCTGTAACTATACAAAAACTATGTGACAAACGTGGTCCGTTTTTAATTTTAGGATAAAAGGCTCAGTCAGAACTTTGTAAGGTCTTCACAGTGCATAGGAATCTGCCTGCAAATGCAAGGCACACAGGTTTGATCCCTGGTCTGGGAATATTCCATATGCTACAGAGCACCTAAGCTCTCGTACCACAAATACTGAGCCCACGTGCTTCAAGAGAGAAGCCACCACGATGAGAAGTCCGAGTACTGCAACGAAGACTAGCCCCCACTTGCCAGCACAAAGCACCCATAAATATTTTTTTAAGTCATAGGCAGAGTTACTTTAAAAAAAAAAAAAAGCTGTGTGAGAATTAATGTTTGATTTTACATTCCATTCCAGTACATCTGAAATGGCTGGTAACAGTGAAAACAAAAATGACTCCAACCACACCGTAAGATTTTTTTCACATAGTCAGAAATGTGAATGGCCGATACCACATGTACTTTTCTGATGACTTTTCTCAAAGAAACAAACATTAAAAATACAGAAGGCATATTCTTAACAGTCAACTATGTACCAATGAGATTGAGTACTCACATTCTCATTTTCCGCTGAGTTAATACAAGTCAATCATTATTACATAGTCTATTATATAAATTACATATAAATAATAGTACATTGCAAGAAATTACTATGGAAGATAAATACTACATAATTCAACAAGTATGGAGGTTGAGGAATACTCTACAAAGCTCTTCCAATTACAACACATGAATTGTAAAAACTGAATAAACAGGATTTTAATAATGGCTCATGGTGAAAAATAATACCTTGCCAGAAATCACCCCCAAAGGTAATGTTCTCCTCTGGAGCAGACTCCTGTGGTATTGAACCATAAAGGAATCACATTCTTTATTAGCAAGCTCACAAACGCCTTCTGAGAAATTCTGAAGTTCGTAGTTATGGAGAAGGGGACATCCTCATGATTGTCACCCTCTGTGATCTTATGCAGAACCAAACATGATCCTCGGCCTTGATGGCAAAGACACCACAATAATGGCCACAAAAACAATAAACCAAAGGCAATTTACAACAGGCAAAATATGTACTGTACTCTTT
Organism: Bos javanicus; assembly: GCF_032452875.1. Classification (NCBI taxonomy): domain Eukaryota; kingdom Metazoa; phylum Chordata; class Mammalia; order Artiodactyla; family Bovidae; genus Bos; species Bos javanicus. The sequence continues at coordinate 36,356,312 of NC_083879.1, read as the reverse complement.
ACTGAAGTAATCTCATTCTGTTACCTAATACATTCTCTTTAAGCAACAAAGAATATGTCTTCAGAGATTATAGAGAAATGGTTTGTGATTAAGAGAACAGTATACCAAAAATTCAGAAGTCATTATTTTCCAAGAAAACGTAAAAGCAGTAAATCTGTTAAAAACATAACAATATATATATTTACAAGTTCTTCCTGCTTTTTGATGTAATACAATTTCAACTGATGAACACATGATACAAGAAAATACACCTTAAATTGACTGAATTCATCAGAAGGTAGACATTTTTTCAACATGACTCTAATTTTCATGACTTCTGGATTGAAAATCTGCAATAAAACTTAAAAACTCTAAGGCTTTGACTTTCTATCAGGTTCATGGATCTTCCACCCATGTTATCATGACAGAAGATATCACACCGTAAGATTTTTTCAACTAATAAGTTTCATCTTTCAGCTGGCATTATACAAAAATATGTAATAAAAACATTCAATTTTGGATTCCCAACATCATCTGGCTTTTCAGAATTCTAAAAGCTATCTGTACTTAAAATATACATATATATTATCTCATAGGTTATATACACAGATCAGTGAGTTTTATATCAACTAGTAATGAAACTTACACAACCTAGTTGTAAACAGCAGTTAAAAGTATGGTAAAAGAAAGGCAAATGTGCTTCACTAAAAAGGTACCTTAATGGCCAAAACTATCTGAAAAGATAATCAACATGAGAAGTTACTAGGGAAACATAATGTGCCTGCATCTCAACAGTGAATACCAACAGGACTGATGCTGGCATGGATACAGAGCTGTAGGCATCATCACTGCTCGGGCTGCAAGGCCAAGCAACTCTGGAAAACTGCTTGGCTGTTTCATACGCAACACTCAGCAACTCCACCCTTAGGTATTTTCCCCATGAAAAATGAAATGTGTAACTAATTTGCAGAAGAACATTCATAGCAGTTTTATGAAGAGCCCAGATTTGTATGTGTCTGCCATATGTGCAAAATCGATTGTCATGAGAGAAAGAAAGACCTTGGAATTGAAAAACACCACTGAAAATTGTCAAACTTAATTATGTTTCCAAATTCCTACAAGGCATTTTAAGTTAAAAAAAAAAAAACCCCAAAACAAAGAAACCAAAACTCTTCAAAACAAAAGTGAAAAAAAAAAAAAATCCAGGGACTTTACTGATGGTCCTGTAGTTAAGAATCTGCCAGCCAATGTAGAGGACACCGGTTCAACCCCTGGTCTGGGAAAACCCACATGCCTCAGGGCAGCTAAGCCCCTGTACCACACACCGGAGCTCACAAGCTGCAACTACTGTAGCCTACGCACGCCAGAGCCTGTGCTCCACAGAGAAGCCCATGCACTCCAACTGGAGGACAGCCCCTGCTCTTTGGAACTAAAAAAAAACACATGCAGCAAGGAAGACTCAGCACAGCAAAAAAATGAAATTTTAAAGGGAAAAAGCCCAGCAGCATTATCGGGTTGTGATAGTATTTCTCAAGTGCCCTCCCCAAAAAAGCCAAAGAAAACCAGCCTCTGTGGTCGTATACTCAGGTTAAGTTTTAAAAGCAAGTTCAGCTACAGCAACAATAAACTGTGTTTTTTGCTCAAGATGACATTACTTGTTCAGCCTCCACTGTTTTCTTTAAAAATTCAATATTCCAAATACATTACTGTCACAAAGAATCCCACAGTAGTTACTTCACAAATTAACCGTGTTCACATATAATGAAAAGGAAAAAGAATGAACTATCAAATGACAGTCAACAGTTATTTCAACATATACTTCAAACCACTTAAACACAGCATTTAACATTGAAGATACCATGTAAATGAACAAACTAGGAAAAGCATTTCTTGCAGAACCCATTACGCATTCATATGCAGTGAATAATATCACAATGCTGTACTTAGGAGACGTCGTTCTTTAGTTGCTCAGTTGTGTCCGACTCTCTTGCAACCCCAAAACATCAAACAAGTTTAATGTGCACTGTTGTGAGTTGATCATCTACTTAAATACAAGGTGGAAATAGGTGCTGAGCAACCTTAGTGAGGTGGCTGGAGGGTCACCATCTCAGAGACACTCTTTCACTCTGGGTGCCACCTACCAAGCCCCTCTCACGGGAACTGCTGAATTAGTGTGTCCCAAACAGTATTTCCCTGAAAATTCGGCAGGCGAAAAAAACGTCTGTTTGGGTTCTCCATAATAGCTTACAGAAAAAAATCTAAATGAACTTTTTGGCCAACTCAATACACTGAGGTGGTTAAATGTCTTAATGCTCTGTTCATAAGCACTGCACAAGATTCCAACCATTTCTTCAGAAGAAAAAAAGAAGGGGGGGCTGAAAAGTCTAAAAATGGGAGAGATTTTTAAAAATCCTGTGTCACATTTTTTAAAAGCACAAAATTTTTTTGATTATTGGGGAGTTTGAGAAATGCACACTCTGCAAACTAGATGACTAGAAAACATTAAAACAAGGCTTTTTTTTTTTTTAAACATAAAATCATCCATCATAAATCTCATTTCTCAAACTTTTTATGTCTCCACAACATCTGAACATGCAACATGCTCACCTCAGCAAATGCTAGGAGGGCTGCTTGATGTCCCACCACTTGGCCAACGACTCCACAACCCTTCACAAAGCACCACAGGAACTACAGAAATGTGTGGGCACTTCGGCACTCCCTTGAGTACCTTTTTAGACTATATATGCTATCGTATTTCCCCTTTTTGGTCACCATGAGGACTTATAAAGACATATTAAAAATATCTCACTGTGACTTCCAAGAACTCCAGTGAGAGCCTAGAAAGTTGCCTGCTAACTGATTTCACAAAGCGAGGTGGGCAGGGCAGCAAGAACCCCGTAAGAGCCTCAACTCATACCAGTGTCCCTCCATAAACTGCTCCAGAACTACTTTACTCCAAACAGTATTCAACTTAAACTGTACACGTACTAATGCATGAACACTGCTACTGTGGTAAAACAACAAAAGAGAAGGCAGGCTTTTAAACAGATCCCCCCTTTTCCCGTCCCAGAAAAGTCTGGAACAAAAGGCATAAGATATAGGGGCACGTTCCTGCTGAGACAAAACAAAAAGTTGAAACAAATCTGGAGTTTTGAACATTCTCAATTTGTGCGTGTGGGATCATATAGCTACATCCAAGTGACTGAAAAATAGAAAATTTAAATGGCTTCAAGGATGAAAATCAGACTCCACACTCTCTGTCGTTTCCTGGCTAAACCTCACTGAGGCCCAAAGATGAGCTCCCCTCAACAGTAGACACCTTTGATGACCATCAAAGCTGAGCCCACTGCATCTGAGTCATCGAAAACCTATGTGGACCAAGCCCAGCTCCCCTTCCCTTCTCTTTACTTGTCATTGGTCTGCCTGTTGCTTGCATCCTGGGCTCTCCTTCAGTCAAGTCCTTCATCAGCTGCTACAAGCCTTTCAGGTCAGGTCAGTTCAGTTGCTCAGACATGTCCAACTCTTTGCGACCCCATGGACAGCAGCATGCCAGGCTTATCTGTCCATCACCAACTCCTGGAGCTTACTCAAACTCATGTCCATTGAGTCGGTGATGCCATCCAACCATCTCATCCCGTTGTCCCCTTCTCCTCTCACCTTTAATCTTTCCCAGCATCAAGGTCTTTTCCAGTGAGTCAGTTCTTCACATCAGGTGGCCAAAGTATTGGAGTTTCAGTTTCAGCATCAGTCCTTCCAATGAATATTCAGGACTGATCTCCTTTAGGATGGACTGGTTAGATCCCCTTGCTTGGGAACTCTCAAGAGTATTCTTCATTCAATACCACAGTTCAAAAGCATCAATTCTTCAGCACTCAGCTTTCTTTATAGTTCGACTCTGACATCCATACATCAGTACTGGAAAAACCATAGCTTTGGACCTTTGTTAGCACAAACCAGGTCACATCACTGCCCGGCCCGGCCCAAGCCTTTTCTCTGGCTTCTCATTTCAAGTAAGAGTCTCGTGGCCTCCACATACGTGGCTCTAGACTTGTGTTCTCAATAGGCCAGAACTGCTCCCAAGAGGGAGAAAATTAGTTGGTCAGCAAAAATTTTAAATTTTATGTATAAAGCACAAATACAATACACAAACAGCTATCTGTGGTGCTAAAATTTCACTGAATGGGATGGTTGAGGGCTTCAGTCAGACAAAAATGGGAGGAAAGAGGGGTAAGAACCCTCGGTTCACTCAATTCCAGCCACAGTCCCTTCCTTGCTATAAATGGTACCCCTCAGCTTGAACAGGGCTCACCTTCAACCTCTAACCTCCCAAGCCCCCTCCTCCTGTCATTCATAGCAGCTCAAGAGCTGCCACCTCTCCTCAGGAAAACCTCCGGGGCTGTCCTGGCTAAGTGGACAACCCGCCCCCTCCCACCACCCCCAGTGATGTGGATCCCAGCTGCAGCCCCAGCACCAGCAAGGCCACACCACATGTTCAAGAACACTGCTCACCTGCACTAATAACCACCACGCATAAGGGAACAAACACCATGGAGAGAACACTCATATGACAGTAGATACTGGGAAAGTGACCTGTGACCAAGGACATTCCAATGTTTCAAAGAGCAAACTACTCAGTCCTTGGGTATACAACATACATGTAATTATTACTACCTTAAGAGACAGAAAATTTTTAATTAAGTCATTTCACGTTGTTATATAATGTTAAATTTATATAATAATTCATTGAATAACAAACTGCAATCCTTTGGGAATGAACATAAGCGTTTCTAAACATTTTATTAATTTTACACAAAACTTAAAATATAGCTTAGGGACTCCACCATTTTTGGCTTATAAATGAAGTATATCTCCCCCTCCAGTATTTCCAAGTAATATCAGATTTTAAATTCAAAGTGAAATTTTAACAGCAGCAAAGAGAGGGAGGATTCTTCTAGAATAAAGAATTCCCAGTTCTTCCTACTCATGCTATTTAAGAAGTGAACTTCAAGTCAAGCACACCACTGTTAATACACTGACCCATTAGCTCTCCCCAGTTCAATCATATAATTTCTCTTCCAAGACTTTTACCATCACCTGCAAAGATGCCATTATTTCCTATCAACATATGACATTTACTGAGTTTATGCCCTCAGCTAAGGACTGCTGGGGGTAACGTTAAGTTGCCACTGTCCACAATAAGGACAGGCAGCATCTGAAAAAAAAACATTAAAAACACACATACCTGGGCTTCCCTGGTGGCTCAGTGGTAAACAATCTGCCTGCCAATGCAGGAAACATGGGTTCATTCCCTGATCTCGGAAGATACCACATGCCACGAAGCAACTAAGTCCCTGTGCCACAACTACTGAGCCTATGTTCTCTACTGAAGCCCATGCCCTAGAGCCCATACTCTTCAACAAGAAAAGCCACCGCAATGAGGAGACCAAGCACCACAACTAGAGAAAAAAAGTCCACATAGCAACAAAGACCCAGCACAATCAAAAGAAAAAAAAGAAGACCCCAAAACCACACATACCCTATGGCCTAGTACTCTATGTCCTACAGACATAGTCACACACAGTCTCTATTCTGTGTACCCAACAACATGCTACAAAGCATATAATGGGGAAAAAAAAAAGAATCAATGAAACACTATCCCCAAAAGATCTGGTACACACACCTATGACCTACCAATAAGTATAAGAAGAGTGAGGGATCATTTAGAACACTGAAAATAGAATATTGTGAGATGATTAATAGGAGTGTGTAGTTGCTTGCATATGTATTTAGAATGTAAACAAACATGCCTGTGAATGCACAAAACCTTCCAGATGGATGCACAAGAAATTGTGACCATGGCTGCTCCTGGACAGAGAAACTGGGTGATGTGTAGACAGTAGCAAGAAAGTTTCACTGTGCACCAATCTGGATCTCCGTGTTTGTGTATTAGATACATATTATTCAAAAACTCACAATATACTGAATTAGTTTATGCATCAATAGTATTTGAAGGCCTCTTGATTTTTATGAGATGTCGCTGCTGCTAAGTTGATTCAGTCGTGTCTGACTCTGTGCGACCCCATAGACGGCAGCCCACCAGGCTCCCCGTCCCTGGGATTCTCCAGGCAAGAACACTGGAGTGGGTTGCCATTTCCTTCTCCAATGCATGAAAGTGAAAAGTGAAAGTGGAGTCACTCAGTCGTGTCCGACTCTGTGCAACCCCATGGACTACAGCCTACCAGGCTCCTCCATCCATGGGATTTTCCTGGCAAGAGTACTGGAGTGGGGTGCCATTGCCTTCTCCTTATGAGATGTTAATGCTTTCTAATACACAATGGTGTGACAAAGAATTTCCAGGTCTCCAAGGACTTGAATGCTGCTACAATACACAGCCTGCACTAAACAGGGCTTATTCCACCTCTGGTTTCCACACTGTCTAATGCTGGCCATTAACCAAGTATGAATTAAGTAAGTCATTTAAGTGTGCATTTCTAATGAATACAATGGCAGTATTCTATGGAGCCTTAAAGGTTTAGCTGTATTCCAGTATAAGACTCAGTTCACCAAAGCCTTCAAGTTCAAAACCTAAACATCCACAGAGATGTGTGAAGGGTGTATCAGCCCCTAAACTATATACATGTGCACTGGTCAACTATCTGCTTCACACTTTATCAATTGGTGCTCACTGTTGATGACTGTCAAAATTCTCAAGCCAAGATCATTTCCTAAGCTGAATGATTTTCCATACTCAGCACCCTTTCTAGATGTCACAAGAACGTGAAGAGCTCCATCCTGACCTCACTGCTCTGTTCCTGTAAGTTGGTGGCACCAAAATGGTATATCGGACTTGGGGTTCAAAACCAGTCAATCTTGCCTTTCTTCCACATAACCTCCCCAACATTCAATTAACCACCACCTTCTGATCATTCTGTAATTCAATGCTATATCTTGGTTTGATGCCTACTTTTACTCTCCAATCCTTTTCCTGATCTCAACAAGCTGTCTGGCCGGCAGTCTGAGTTTAACCAAAGTTGTCCTTCCACAATCCAGGTAACCTTGAGATACAAATCTCAGGACTTACTCTCTTGCCAATACATTCCTTATGGTTATTATGGAGTAAGAGCTGACTAGTTTTCCATTCTCACTTTGGCTAACTTCTCACTTCACACAGCTTTGTTCATACAGAGTCCTCTTTGATACCACCTGCTCCCGAAACAAGATGCAACTCACCCTGGAGACAATACTAGGACATCTCTACCTCCCCAAACCTTGGACACACTCATGAAGTAACTCTCCCCTTATGTTCTGAAGGGTCCTCTAACCCTCCTGCCCTGAACAAAAACATTCCCTTCTCATTCATAGTATGCATATCCTTCCCAACTAGTTTATCTTATTTCCATTTCTCTTCTCCAAACTCCCTGTAACAATTCTGAACAGGTTTCATGTGTACTGTACCAAGTTGCCAAGTGTCCCCAGCACTGCCACTGAACTGTGCACACAGCAGGTGATTATTTCACACGAACACACACTCTAATAAGCCCAGCACAAGGTACACTCTTTCCTGATAACAACACTCCAAGACTTATTGTGTATTCACACATGCTCTCTTGAATTCTCCCTTCTGCTTCCCAATTCATGCAGATATGACCAATCTCAACCCTGCTGGTGTTCACCAGCCGTCCCTGCACTGCACTTTAGTTCCTGTGCTGTACTTGAACCGCAAGAGTTGAAGTTGCTCAAAAACATGAACACCTTGTGTCCACCCAACACTGGCTCCTTGACCTTAAATGAAGCAAACCCTTTTCGTATGGAGCTAATAGACCTTCTTTGGAACCAATGATTCAGAATCACCAGCCACTTCTAGTGAATACCTAGGCTTTATCCACATCTAACAATAATGTGATCACTTACAATTCATTTGTGAGCCCTATACGATTTTTAAAAAATCATTTATTGAAAAATGTAGTAGTAGCATATATCCAAGTATCATGACAGCAATAAAATGTCTACATTAAATTAGCATTTTTAATACCTACATCATGATGTGATAAAATTCATTTAAAGAAAAAAAAAGCAAAATTCACTGTGGCACTAGCACCCATGGTAAGTGTATGTGCGCTCACACACTGTCCAGAAGAAAAGAACTAGTAAAGGACAAACTGGAAGAGAATTGTAGTTAACAGTCACGGTGAACTGTCCAGGGTTCACTTAAGGCTGATCTTGCCGAGCACATGCCAAGAGGAACACATGGATCCAGCAGAGCCCTGGAGCGTCAAGGGGCCCAGGGCCGCTGCAGCTGTTGACAGCTCGGGTGGGCGCAGACAAGGCCAGCCTCCAGAAGGCGCCACGTAAAGACAGCGATGAGAAGCAAGGGAAACTGAGGAAATGTTCAAGATAAAGGGCACTGGGAACATTTTATGAAAAACTGAAATAGTCCAAACACCTAATTAATTGGTCTTAAAAAACAATTCTCTTTCTACACTAGTAAGTATAAAGGCAGGAAATTGAACCATAATTCAAATAAATGTATTAAAACATATTTGTATTTCAAATACTACATATTTGCTATATATATAAAAAAATTAAACCTCTAACTCAACGTGATTATATTTGACCTTCATTAGAAGTTAGGACAATATACACACAACTGTAACATGCTGATTTTTACCTGAAATGGCACTATATTGTAAACTAGAAAAAATTTTTGATCCTCTCCAACTGCATTTATCTCCTAACTTTTCAGCAGCTCTGACGTCAGGAGCAAAGAAATCTCAAAACAGAAAACTGCTGCTTGCAGGTTCCCAGGTGGTGGCACCCCACCCACTCTTCATACTCTGCCCACATTAAATTTGTCTTCACCGTAAAGCACCTAGTCAGAAGACTTACAGAAGCCAAAATGCAGGGACTAAGTATTATCACTATACAGTTAAGTTTACTATATAATCTATAAACATTTCAAAACACCATCTCAAAGGGAACCCAGAAAAGCAAACAATGACTGTAAGTAATTTTAAAAATCCCCAGAAGCCATCCAACTGAACAGTAATAAATGTTAACCAAAAGACCACAATAATGGAAGCAAACAAGGGAAAACAGGGTGCAGTGAAAGGGAGCCAGCAGCCTTAATCAGGGTATGGAATAATGACTCACCCTTGAATAATAGGAATTAACAACACAAAAGACCAAAAGAGAGAAAATTCTTCAAATTACGTATTACATGCTTTTTCTCCTCCCAATATTTGCACAAACTAATATCTCAATCTTTTTTGATACAATACCCAACTTACTAAACAAAGCCTGAGAAGAACAACTATTCCCTTCAAAACAGAGCATTACTGAACTATTTCTCCTGGAAACCATAACCACGGAGCCACCTGACAGTTCAGTCACTGGAGGAATTATCACCATCACCATCCGTGTCCGCTGGAGTACACATGACGATCACACTCCCTGAGAGCTGTTCTGGCCCACTTGTCCCCTTCTCTCCAGGTCATACCAATGCCAGGAAAACAAGACCGGAACCTTCAAAAACCAGCAGCCTTTGATTGACACTCAATTAGAGAACACCAGACTCCCCTGCAGAGGACAATGGCAACCTGCTGCCCTTTCTCATGTATGCCTGGGGCTCCTCCGGCACCAACCTCCACTGCACGGAGCTCAGGCACTCACAAAACTGCAGTGAGAGCCTTTTTAAGTTAGAACTGATACCAGCAACCTCGCCTCCCCAGGCTCCCCTGTCCGTCCCAAATCACTCCCTTTACATTCTCCCTTCTTTCCTAGCTCCTCACTCTTTCTTTTTAGACATATTTCTATAGATGTATGTAAGGGCATATAGTCTCCCAAATTCTGTTACACATGCGGCTTTGCTCAATGTTCTGCCTCCTCTTCTTGCTCTAACTCCCCACTGTGATGACAGCTAAGAACTTGCCAGTTCTCACCGCGTTTCCCTCACCATTCACCAGACTCCAAGCTCACAGCAGGGAGAGACCAAGTCTATTTTCTTCATTATTTACACACAGGCTAAGACAAAAGCTGCTTAAAAACTGTCTACTTAATGAATAAGCAACCTGGGAGGCTCATCCACACACATGAGCTGCAAACTCTCAAGTCTATGCCATTTCCTCTTGGGTATCTCCTCAGACCAGTTCAAGAAATAGAAGTACCAACTGTGCCATGATACTGGGAACATTGATAAAAGATAAGTAAAAGGCAGGTACAACAGACAAACAAGCACCACACACTGACGAGGTGACAGTAATGAGAAGAAGTGGTCTAGTTCTGTGGGGAAAGGGTCCTCCTCAGAGACCCAGGGAAACAGGTGCCATCTCAGGGCTCAGTGTGCAAGGGCAGAAGGATGGTGGGATGGAAACAAGAGAGCAGGTCAAATAATGCCCATGGCCAACAAGACAGCAGGGGCTCTGTTCAGACAGAACTACTGCATCTGGCACAGGGTAGGAGCCTTTTAGAAGGAAGCACAGGATATTATATGGAGAATAACTGCAAGAGGGACAGTAAAAGCAGGACCAGCATGAAGTGTACTAAGTCACCTTCAGTGATAAATGACAAGGCCTTTCTAGGTCACTGTTCACCAGAGAAGCTTTATACAGTCTTTAAAACCCCAACAAACCACTGTAGGAACTCAAATCCAAAATATTACAAAACCCAGTGGACAGCCATTCTCTCCCTCAATCAGCTACACCCCATGCCCAGTCCTGAGCACTTACCTTCCGTGTCTCAGCAAACAGTATCACCACTGGCCCAGCACTCAGACCAAACACCGCAAGGTCACTAGCACCCTAACCTCCTGCTCCCATCAGATTACTGCAGCCAGCCCTGGGCATGCGCAGGGGGCTGGTTCCAGAACCCCCTCAAAACACCAAAATCCACTATAATATGGCAAAGCATTTGAATATAAATCATACCTCCTATATGGTAAGTATCTTTAGATCACTTACAATACCAAATATAAATGTTATGTAAATAGTTGCCTATGACAAATTCAAGTTTCAATTTTTGGAACTTTCTGGAATTCCCTACCCCTCCCACCCCCACACTTTTCAGTCAACTGTTAGTTGAACATGTGGATACAGAATCCAGGGACACAAGAGCCAACTGTCGTCTCAAACTGCACTCTATGTGTAAAATACTTAGCTGTAATCTGAAGAACCCTCATAAATACTAAAGATCCTGTCAAGGAGCAAGTGTAGCTGGGGAGTGGGGGTAGGGAATCAATGGTCTATGTGGTCACCTGTCTTTCCATTTATGACCTAGCCACTCCTGTCCTGACCCCTCCTCACCTCAAACTCAAAACTTAGCAATCTTCACTTCTCCACCCTGACTCCTGGCCCTGGATAGCTCCTTGTTAACTACTCATTGCCCCCGAGTCCTCTCTCCAACTCCCACCTAAAAGTCTACCCTGGGCACTTACTTACTCACCTTTAAGTCCTGCTCAAAAATGATCATCTTAGTGAAATCTTCCCAACATGAGTGGATATTCGCTTCTGGGTTTCCAGAGCACTTCCTAATTGTTTCATTACTATCAACTGGCCTAATAGTTTGCTTAATCTCAAGAAGGTGCCGTATTTTGTTCATTTTTGTATTCTCATTAGTGAATACAGAGTCTGTCTTACAGTTGGTGTCATTCATCCACTAAATATTTAGTAAGGACTTGCTAGGAACTGAAAATATATCACTAATTGACAGATAAGGTCCTTAACTTTCTCAGAACTGACATCCTAGATTAAATGGAGTAAATAAATGAAGAAAATTTCACAAAGTTTTAGGAGAAATCTTACATGACAAAGTGTCTTCAGGAGTTAAGAGTAAATATTTTATAAAGAAAGTGTCAGGTAGATAATATACAAAAGTAAAGGGAGTAAAACGTGTGTCGCTACTTCCTGAGAACTGGGAGTTCAGCCGCGCTGGCCACTCCTGCACAAACACCAACTGATCATACAGGAATGCTGTCCCACCCTGACACCTCACAGTGAGCATACACTCAGCAAACCCTCAACCTCAAGTTATTCTTTTTAAAAGATAAAAATAAACAGATTCATAACTACAGGCCATGTAACAGGATTCGAGGATTACAATCATGTAAGGAAAATAACAGAATTTGACAGTTACTATCCTAGACCAGCATTTCCCAGAAGAAAAATAATGCAAACAACAAAAGAAATTCTAAATTTCATAAAAGCAACATTGAAGGGGGAAAAAAAGCAGCAGATGAAATTAGCTTCATAGTAAACTTTATTTAACTGAATATATCCAAAATATTACCAATCCAACAAGTAGTCATATGAAAAGTTAAGATAGTTTATTCTTTCTTCATACTAAGTCTCTGCAATTTTGTGTCTATTTTACACATCTACTTCAAATGGCAAATTTTCTTCAATACTTATGTATTAGGTTTCATTAAATTTAAGATGCAAAAGTAAATTCACATATCCAAATTACCCCAAATATGTTTACTACTGCATTGATAACCGAATTTAAGTTAATTATAATGCAATTAAAATCCAGTCCCAGCCTCACCAGTCCTGTTCCAAAGACTCAACAGCAACCTGTGGCCGCCACATGGAACAGTGCAGCTACCACGTGGACTGACTGTACCACTCACTCGACCACAATTCTGTTTTATCAGTACAGACTACATTTAAGAGAGTTCTGTCCCTTTATCTCCTGAGATGGTCATTTTCCAGTCTCCTTTAATAAAACAGCTATCATTTTCTCTAGTCATCTCAACTATCTGTCACTGAGTGTCTTCAGATCTAGAATGCAAATGCCAGAGAGCTGAAGGCAGGACTGTCTTTGGCACAGCTGTCTCTGCAGTACCCAGGCTGCGGGACACTACTGCCAATATCCAACTGCTGAAATCAGTCTTGTTTACATGTTGCTAAATTATTTAGTATATGTATTATATGGATATGACCAAAAAAAAAAAAAAGACTGGACATGTTGTGTCAGGCAGTGTTCTTCCATATTGTTCAACTAATTACAAGATAATTCAAATTATCAGATCTGTATTTTTAACCCAGAGAAATCATCCAGTCATTGTCTAAAAGATCATAATTTGAATAACTTGGCTTACCTTATCTCTAACACTTGAAGCACAAACACTAGAATATATATTTAGTCTTCCTGAAATATAAACACATTACATTGCAAAGCAGAAATTAAGAATCTGAATAGGTATTTTCTATATTGTACTTCACAGCCCCCAAATTTGGAACATGTCATTTTCCAAGAACTTCTGATCTTCCTCCTACATATAATATACATGATTTAATGGCTCAAGATAAAGGCCCATTAAGCATAATATACAGCTAACAAGCAAAAAAACAAGGTCTCTTACATTTTCCTAATAAATCATTATGCATAAATCTAAATAGCAACAACACATCATAAAACTTTGATGGCTTCCTGGGAAGATAATGGTGGGGGGCTGTAAGAAGCAAACGTCAAGTCTGAATCCAAAAACTACAGTAATATAAAAACTATAAACAGAAACCCAAGACAGTTTCCTTCTTCAAAATTTATCATTTTTCTGCATTCATATGCCTAAAAATAGTTAAGCGCTGACTTTTGTAGATGTCCAAGGACTTCCCTGGTGGCTCAGATGGTAAAGCATCTGCCTACAGGGTGGGAGACCTAGGTTCAATCCCTGGGTCAGGAAGATTTCCTGCAGAAGGAAATGGCAACCCACTCCAGTATTCTTGCCTGGTGGGCTACAGTCCATGGGGTTGTAAAGACTCAAGACAGGACTGAGCAACTTCACTTTCACTTTCAAGGACTGCCAGCCACAGGACTTGGCTGAAGAAAACTAGCAATAAACATTTAAACAGGAAAAACAAATACATTTAGAAATCTATATAAATTTGCTTTAAAGGATGTATGAAACAAAGCCTTCCTCTCATTGACCTGCATGAGAATTTCTGTTTGAAAAACAGGTTAACAAGCCACCCTAGGATAGAAGTTGAGCCTCTTAAGTCCTGGACTCTGAAGGAGCAAAGAATCTGACTCCTTAATGGGGTCTGTGGATATGACGACTTTCTAGACCACAGTTAACACTCCTTCCTGGACCCACACCCATTTCTAGCTCATAAAAGAAAAAAAAGCTTGGTCGAAGTGGATTTACGGTGTCAGGGTTATTAGTCTGGTGGGAAGCAGGACAGAGAGGCACCTAGGAGACAGCTGGATTACAAGGAGAAACAAGTCTCCACACTTGTTTGCTTTGCACAGATATTCTTAACTAACATATACCACAATGTTCTAGAAACTATATTCCAAGATATTTAGAAGGCTGCAAACCAGGCGATTATTTCTTTGCACTAACATAGTCACAACTGTTTGGAAGAAATTATTGTCAGTATATTAACTATGTGCTCTCATTATGAACCAGTTTGATTATTTCAACATACTATATAATTTTAAATAGACTTTTAAATCACATATATATGTAGCATACATATATATCAATATATGTAGCATACATATATATCAATATATGTAGCATACATATATATCACTGTAAGGTCTCACAAAGCAGGTTATAACTCTACCTAAAATTATTTAACAATTCTCATTTACTAAACTGCCAGATGGGTATCACTAAAGTGCGTAATAAAAATTGAAGCTGCAAAGCAAAAGAAATTACATTTAGTAAATATACACATGGTCTTAGAAAAAATAATTTATCAAAACTTTACCCTCAATCTGGAAAAGCAAAAGGTGAGCTCACTTACAAAACCCATTATTTCATCAAAATAGTATCATTCTATTCATATTCACCAGGATGGGAAGTAAAGATCAGCAGTTTTCTAGCACCTTCACAGGTCATCTGGCACAAGCACATTCAAATACACTGACACAAAAACAAATTATTACACTGTTTCAACCTCATACTGGTAAGGATAGCTGAGAATCAGTTAAGTGAAAAAACTTTACATTTCAAAGTGTGTATTTCTCTATACGCCCCCTTCACTTAAACTAACTAGGTTTATGAACACACACATAATAAAATCCTACTTCAAAAAGAGCATTATGTTTAGGACTCAGCACTCAATAGCCAAGCCATAGCCTGATAACAATAACAGATTTTTTGCAGTTCTTGCCAGTTGGCAGAACCTGGGAAAGCTTGAAGAGTGTTTTGGTTTCTCTTAACGATTGGCTAAGGGTTCTACTCAACATACAATGTACCAGGACAATCCCCTATGCCACCACCACCAAAAACAACCAACTGAAAGAGTTACTGTGCCTCTTCAGAGGAACACTTTAGAAAACAGGTTTTAAAGTGGGGTCCCCAGACCCAACATATGGGTATCACCTGGGAACTTGTTACAAATGCCTGCTGTTTAGCCCCACCTGAGACCTGCTGAATCAGAAACTCTGGAGTAGGGCCCAGAAGTCTGTTTTACTGAACCTCCAGGTGATTCCAGTGCACACTTAGCCTGAGAGCCATCAATTCAGAGGACATCCACGACTACTGAAATTTATAGCAGGGATTTTTTCCCCCACTGTTGTATCTCAGCTCTGGAGATGGGTCCAAAATACAAGAGGACCTCTCAATACATAACTGGTGCAACAAATAAACAAATATAGTGAATTCTTAATGACAGAGCTCCCATAAACATTTTTTGTCATAAAATGATATATTCGTATTAGATACCACACCATTTATTTCTCACAACCCAGTTTGCTAAGTTTGCTAAACTGTTGGCTTCATAGTTATTCTGTTTAAAATATTCTAACCACAGGCATAAAAATGTAAATATTTTAACCACAGGCATAAAAAAAGAAAGATTATAGATTAAATAACCACTGAGCAAGTTATTATTATTTATAACACTAAAAAGGTCAGAAATTATTAAAAGAGAATCACTATGTGAAGTTGTTTAACATCTGTTTAGTACATAAAAAGTCACACTTGTAAATCTAAGCAATGTATCATATTTTATATGAATTTACATTATCTAAATTAAAACATACCTTGACAAGAAATTAACTAAAATCATCCTGGCAAAATGTACAATGAAATAAGATGGTTTGTTTATTTTTATGTATTAGATAATATGAATAATCTGCAGAAAATAAATTTTTAAACAAGCATACAAAAATAAAAATGTACATAACTTGCACAGAACACGGCAAGGATAAAACATACACAAAGCTTCATTCACAGAAGCCTGGTTCACTGACACTTCCCATAAAAGACATCAGAACTCGAAGACTATTTCTTAAAGATCCACTCACAAATATGCCATGAAACATTATAGATTCCTACAGCTTTTTATATTATTTCATATATATATATTTTACCTTAAACTGAGATGTATAACACACAATAAAAATGAACTTGATCCTGTAGTGACAATTTCAGAGCTGGAAACAAATTCCAGGTGTAAATATCAATTCTAAAACCTTCAACAACATGCCATTTAAGACATATGGTACACTTACATTATTACGGAACCAATCAACACAGGGCCCTTGTATTTAATGAGTAAATTAAAACCATTTATTTTTTATACTTTTTAAAAATATAAAGAATACGTAGAAAGAAAAATTCACGTATTCAAATTATATACACTTCATTCTACCTAATCCTAACAATTCAAGTCAATTTTTACACAGAAGTGAACTGCCTGAAACTTGACATTTTACTTAGAAGCAATACCATCTCTTTTGAAACTCATTGCTTTAATTCGGGATGACAAACTGTAATTTTAATGAAGATTTTTAAATGAACAGTCAACAAAATCTGAACAGAGGAGTTGGTAGTTACAACACTGATTTAAGCTATAATACAATATACTTGAAAAAGAATTCTTTTAAATATGCATTACAAACTCTGGCTACATTACTCTAAGAAATGTGATATTCTTCATCTAGAAAATGAAAGTTTATCATATTGAAAGTATCTCAAAACAAAAAAGTACACACTGCTAATTCCACCAGGTGAATAAAAATATACCCTAATAATAGGTTTCAACCAAAAGGAATCCTTAAAGATACTTATAATCTAAACACGATTTTATAGAAAAAGACAAAAGGTCAAATAATATTCCCAAGGTAACACAGCACTTGGACCTTTAAATATTCAGTCATGTAAGATTCAAACTTCAATCAGTAATAACATTATTCAGTAATCAAGACCCTTTGAAACAAAGACCCTTTCAAGATATTTTTTCCTATACTCAGAAGATAGTGCTATTGATTTTAAAAGAACTAATACACAATATATAATCCTGATTTTAAAGATCAGAAAACTTTTTAAAAAATCAGATTCTATAAAAATAGTGAAATTCTTCACCATTTTCCCAGAGTGACATTCTATAAATTACTTAACCACATTCAATCAGGAAACTGTATGTGTATACTTCATTATACACACTGGAGAAAACCAGTATCTTATACTACTACAGTTTCCCATTTTTAAAAATTTAGTAATGAAGGGTACTGGAAAGGAAACAATGCTCTTGAAAAATGTAAAACTACTGTCAATTTATTTAACCATTATTTGTTTACAATGAAATAACCCATACTGGGCTACATGTACCACTTAACAGATGGCCTGGCTACTTACTCTGAAGTAGCCCCTCCTCTGACCCCAGGAGTTCCTGTGGAGGAGCATCTAACCAACTAGGAAGGAAAAGACAGGGCAACATTTACAATGGTGAAATCTAGGAGTCAGGAATGTGCCTTATTCTTAAAAGTAAGTCTGACTTTAAAATCAGTTATGCTCTCAAATTTCACGAATATGGTTAAACATACTACTACATATTATAACAAAACTCCTAACATACCAAAAAACCCACATTTAAGTATCATACTCTTCCCTAGTAAGGTATCTTTTTCATTTCTGACTAGCACCATTTGACACTAAATATCAAAAATTTTAGAGGTTTAAACACACATTTATCACATTCTTCCACAAACCATCTCCATTCAATCACACATTTATGTACTTTCTCTCATTCATAACCTAATTTGTAATTATAAACCCACCCCCAAATCATTAATGTGACTATTAACCATTCACTGTGACATTTAGCAATTATTATAGAGTTTACATGTAACACCAACTTTCTGAAACTTGTATGTTCGACAGGTACATTTCTGAATAAAATGTGATAGCATAATTCAATTAGGTATTTGAGAAACAAAATCCAATTCAGATACTGTCATTGTTGATCATCTCTGGTTCTATTAAATGGCAATTCTAGGTAAAACAAATATTTTTCCCATGTTACTGATATTGTAGGATTCAAAACAAATATTTAATATCTTCCAATGAATGCTCAGCACTGATTTTAAGCATAAAAATCTAAAAACTCAAAATAACAAATTGAGCTTTATGAAATACAAGTTAACCAATAGCTTTTTAAAGACAGAATCACGTCAAGAAGAAAATGAATACATTCATTCTCAAAATAAAAACGGAGAAATTAACAAAATACATCACTAAAATAAAACAATTAGGAAAATGGATATTCATTTTATTTTGTGCATATTAATAACAGCATATGAAACCTAAATCATGCAGACTTTAAATGCAGTGTTTCAAATCATTACACAAAAAGAAACATAATACTGTGATGTTATACTACTAATATTGTTTCATATTATCTTTTTAAGAAAAGAATTATGGGAGCATGGATGACAAAATCACATTTATTTAGAAAAGCTAATACTATTCTTTATTTTTATATCTACAAGTTTTAAGCAAATTGCATTCAAATGTTTTCCTTGGCATACTTTTCCACAAGAAAAAATAATGACTGAGCCACAAAGTTGTTTAACTGGACAAAAACACTAAAAACTTGAGTAACTAGGAGTTCACAGATGCTCCACTTGACTCACTCAGAAGCTGTTTCCAGGGTAAACTTGGTAAGAACTGGAACAAGGACTTTCTCGATGAAGGGAAAAAGCTGTGTAGAGCTCTGTTCTTGGAGCCAGAATGAGCCGGACACTAGAATGTTCAGATTAGGGCATCTCTTTGTGCAATGGTTTCAAATGTTCTTGAGTGAATCGTACGGAATTTCACAGCCTTGGCCAAAGCTAGCTTGGTATTAACATCAAGGACAAAGTTTCTCCCAATTTTAATTCAGTTTTGAAGCAAAATACAATACTAAAAATTACCTAAAGATTTTAAGAATAAAAATACAGATGACAGGAAAGGTATATTCAGGTGCAGCAGATATCACTTAAAAATTATAGCTGATGTTAAAACTCCCCACGCTGCAATTAATGTCACAAACATTACAAATTACACACCCCTTGCCAACTCACATTCACAGAAAATGTGATGAGAATAGTCTATTATTTTACAATCTCCTTATCGTGTTTTCAAAGATTTGCCAAAAACAATAGAATGCTGCCAATTTTGGAAAATAACTACATCCATATTGTTGTGTCTAAAAAAATAGAACATAAAATAGTACATAAGAAAAATTTGATACAAAAGCATGCATCTCAAGCATGCCTTATAGTCAATTGCTTTTATGCAATCTTAAGTAACCAAACTTTTTTCAAAGGATGCCTTCCAGCAAAAATGGGTATTACCATGCCTGGGTAATATTTACACACTGCTCACTTTTTTAAAACACATTCTTCTTCAGAAAAATGCTAAAAGCATGGTATAGTAACACACTGAAATGTTATGTGAGAAGTAACTGTGCTACAACCAATGCCTGATGCCTTAGATTTGTGGCTTAAATACATGATTCCTCAAATGTAATTTTAAATTAAACATGGCTAACATACAAAATTTTTAATGAGAACCGTTTTAGAATAAAAATCCTAATGTGATGTTTCTCCATACTACTGAAAATCAATCTTCAAAACATAATTGATAGGAAAGAGATCTAATCTGATTGCTGTAACACTCACCACATGAACCATATTTCTCGGAGACAAGCACACCTCGCCTGTCTGACTGCAGAGAGACTCCTGAACATTCATAGCCTGCAGAGTCAGGCTACCTTGAACATTTCTGGAAACAAACATGCTCAAGAAGTGCCCAATTTCTTTTAAATACCACAGCAAATTCCCAACTAACATCCTAGCTAATGCTATTTATTGTTTGATTTTAAAGAAAATTTAAAGAGTAAGATCTAGATATTGACACCAAATAAATAAAAGCCGGTAAGATTAAAAATAGATATTTTATAAGCAAAAGAGATTTGCCTTCAAACATTTTTTTTCAAGATTCAAAAGATTTATTTGGAAAACTCGGCACAAGACAAAGATATCCTTAATATTCCTCCTGAGAATATCTGAATATTCAGAATCTGTATGAAATGTAGACAGCAACTCTGATTTCACAGGACATCAATGGTGCATACAGGTGTAATCCCCACACCCGCCCTCCCCCACTTGCTACTCTGTCTGCCCCTTACTGACATCAGTTTTCACTAAGCTCCTATTTCAGGGCAACTTGCACAAATGAAAATCATTGTCATTTGTAAATGGCTGGGGTTAGTTAAAGCAATCCAAGTATTACCGTTACAGCAAAGTTTAATAAAACTGTAAGAGAATACCACTAATAACAGTTTAAAATTATCCAAGATGATTTCTTTATTGAGATTAACTACACAAAATTCACAGTACTGTGGCATACTTATATTTAGCTAAAGTCACAAACACATTTGAACATTCACAATGATGAGTATCATCATTACCATTCTAATCTACAAAGCTTATGAATAAAGAAAAATACAAAAACTTCAAGTATTTAAAAAAAAATTTAAAGTCTAAATACAATAACAATAAAACTTTTCTTCTAGGTAACAGGTAAAAGTTATTTTTCTCCTCTAAACAGTCATGAACGAAAGACTGTTTAGTATCTACGACGCTTGTTAGGGCCTTCAAAGTTGGCCCCTTGGCTCCCTCTACCAAAACCACCAGGACCACCACTAACAGGACCTACGCCACTCATCGGTGCTTGAGGGGTTTCAGAACCTGTTCTACTACCCATAGGTGATCCCATCTGAGACGGTGGTCCTTGCGGAAATCTATCATTGTGCTAGAATACCACATAACAAATGTGAAGTCCATTTGGAACACGCCAAATATAAGTGACAAGAAAAATTGGCACAATCCCAAGTGGTGGTGTCATGAAGTTCAGCAGAAAGTCCAGCAGAATCAGGATCACACATAGAAGGAAGAAAGGAGCAATTTAATTAGTTACTATGTTTTAAAAATAAAAAATAAAAGAAGCATCTGAATGAAGAGTTACATTTTGCTAATGCTATGCCCCAATTTCATGAAAAACGAACTGATTTTACAAAGTGAATGCCATCTTAAACTTAGTTATTATTTTACTGTTCTGATCTCTCTTTTTATTTGTATTTATTTTTCGCTTGGCCATGCTGTATGTGGCTTGTGGGACCTTAGTTCCCTGACCAGGGAATGAACCCAGGATCACAGCAGTGAAACCACACAGTCCTAAATACAGACTGCCAGGGAACTCCCTCTCTTTCATTAAAGTTTATACTGCATGTAACAGTTCAATTAATAAACGTACTGTGTTTTAAAAATCAGAGACAAAACTGGGGAGCAGCATCACATTGTTTGAAGAAGTACTGGGTTGGCCAAAAAAGTTCATTCAGGTTTTTCTGTGCCATCTTATGGAAAAACTCCAACCAACTTTTTGGCCAACACAGTAAATATTATAAAAATTTCAACAGTAATGCATTTAACATAGAAAGTATAAATAAACACAGTTATAATTTCAGCATGAAAACTTTCAAGGAAGGTGCTTTTCTGTAAAGACTATTACTGGGGAAATAGTTTTTAGAAGTCAACAAAAGGCAGAATTAAACATGAATTATGTATTCTGAAAAACTTCACAGTAATAACTACATATCATAATTGCAAAGGTTGAACAGAACTCCCTATAAGCAGTAGTAAAATACCACTGTGAAAAAGACTAAGAGGGACATTTAAATAAATGTTACCATTTCTGTGTGAGGTAGGTAAAAGCAGACCAGTTACTTTTACTAAGTCTCTGCTGATTACATGCTACACAAAACTTTAACCAAAGTATTTTTACAAGTTTTTACTAGCTCTCAGACACTTTACTACGAAATAAGCCTCCACTGAAGGACACAGGTACACTGATCAGTATGTAACACCGGATCTGATCACAGTCAGTATTATGTTACTTCCTCGGTATCTGTGTAGATACTCATTTAAAAAGCCTGTTGGCATATCCAGTTTGTCCAAATTCTTAAAGGACTATATTTAAAGTAAATAAAATTTAAAATAGAATAGTGCATCCATCGGTTCTAAGACCCATATTCACTGCTTGTGTCTCTGAGATCAAGAGGGTTTAGAGCTGATGGCAGGTCTGAGTCTTAACAGCAATACCTTCTCTTTCTCAGCAGTAATGGTATCTTCTATTCCAGAACTGAGCTTCCTTTCCCAAATACACAGTCAACTAATTTCCCCTTTCTTAATGTTACTTAGGACAACCATTAACAAAAACCAAATAAGAAAATGTTTTACCAATATAAAGTCTCATTTAAATAGTGACAGACTTTAAGGGAAAAGAAAATGGTATGAGTCTTGTCACTGATACTTAAAATATGAAGTACAACTGAAAAACATTTTTATAATATGTAACCCAGGCAAAGATATCTTCACACTCTCAAACCAAGATATGAAATTGCCTAAATTTAGTAGTAAATGTAACTGAAATTTCTAAGTCTATTTAGTGAGAATGCAATATCAATATGTTTAAAATATACTTTAAAACTTTAATGAAAATTTTTTTACAGTTAAATTCTCTGAAATTACTCATAAGTGATTTTTTTTTAAAAAGACAGAAAACTGTGTTTTCATACATATTGGGGCTTCGTACCTCACCAAAGGTAAGGAATTCAGAGGAAAAGAACACAATCACAAAATACTAGAATGTACGCTGAATGGTGGTAAGAGGTGTATACAAATGAAAATCACTGTAAAATGACTGTAATTAACATATACATCTGCCATACACTCATATACAAAAGCATGCCGTGGATCATAATCCTAACTCTTGAGATAATAAAAAATTGCCTCTCATAAATCAACATCTAAGTTCATAATATTATCTTTTCTTCATTGGACACTGATCTTTACTGACAAAACAAATGATGCCAAATTATGTTAAGTGTGAAGTTACCTTTGGGGCAGAAGTAAATACTACTGATATAATCACAATAATGCGCATGATACATTACCACTGCTCCATTATCTGGCATCATTGGAGTTCCCATATTTGCAGCTCCTTCTGGCCCCATGGCAGGACCAGGACCCATTGGCGGGCCAGGAATAGTTCCTCTGTTGTTCATATTCATACCCATCATTGCAGGAGGACCTTGGTTACCAGCAGGTGCTGGGCTAAACGCATCTACGCAAAACAATCTATACTTAGAGCTGTCCTATCTTAGTTGAGTAAACATTTAAAATTTAACAATACTTAGGCAATCTATATAACAAGAATATTATCAAAATCATTTTACTTCCTTAAGAATGGAACACTCAATTATTGACTCTGATAGAGCACTACATTTGCTAAACAAATGTACATATAACAAATGAGAAAACTATCAATTATTTTATGTCTGAGACTATCAAAGCTTGAAAAGTTTTCTTTAAAACATCAGTATTATTTGCTGCAGTCTGCTTTTTAACCTAATTAATACTCCCTTATGAGTGAAGAAAGTATGACATCTCTCTATCAGTTTAAATTAACAGCAAAGGATTAGCACTTACAAAACCACTTAATTTTCTTATAGTCATGACTAAAAATACTGGCATGTAAACTATATTAAATTGTGATGGAAGAAACCACACCCTCATATATAGGTATATATGTGTGTGTATATGTATATATAGTGTAGGTATGTGTGTGTGTGTACATTATATATATACATATATACATACATATATAACACCCCACTCCAGTACTCTTGCCTGGAAAATCCCACGGGCAGAGGAGCCTGGTAGGCTGCAGTCCATGGGGTGGCTATGAGTCGGACACGAACTGAGCGACTTCACTTTCACTTTTCCCTTTCATGCATTGGAGAAGGAGATAGCAGCCCACTCCAGTGTTCTTGCCTGGAGAATCCCAGGGACGGGGGAGCCTGGTGGGCTGCCGTCTCTGGGGTCACACAGAGTTAGGACACGACTGAAGCGACTTAGCAGCAGCAGCATATATATAAAGTTGACTGTAAACAAACTGACTTTTACATAGTTACTGAACGCCTCCCAAAATTACAGGAGGTACTTGTTAACTTTATATAGAAATATACAATAGAAACAAACTAAAAAATTGAAATGATTCATCATGACAAAACTTTTTTCTAAAAGCAAATGCAACCAAATACAGATAAAATATTGATACAGCTATTTGAATTTTTTTTGAAATACTGAATAAAGAAATTCTGGAAATGAGAACAATCGGATACCTCAAATTTTTTTTTCACCAAGACATCCATCCACCTGCCTCATGTTAACTACAATAATGTTTAAGCTGTAATACAACATTTATAATGACTTCAAATACATTTTTAGGTATCCTCTTGTAACTTTTTAAACTTTTAAACTAGTTATACTTGTTTATTATTAAAAATTCATGACAAAGACTGAATTTTCTTCTAGTATTAGCTAATTTCATGACATTCAGAACTCAATTTCTCAAAAACACATTATAATAGGAGTGGAACTTGTCATTCAAATTCACAATTCAGTATCCAATGAAGCTCAACTTTGCACAAGGCCGAGTACAGGAGCAGCTGAGGGAGGAAGTCTGACTTCCTGTTGTCCTGGCAACATACTCTGTGGCTCCTTCTGAACCCAATCCCCAGACCCCAGCCACTTCCTGGAAAGGAAGAAGTTCCTTAATCCCAAAAAGTTCTCACTAGTAAATCTACACTTGAACTACCCAACAATGTTTCTATTCCCTTAGGATAGCTACAAATAAAATTTTTTACTGCTGCTGCTGCTAAGTCACTTCAGTCGTGTCGGACTCTATGCGACCCCATAGACGTCAGACTCTATGCGACCCCATAGACGTCGGACTCTATGCGACCCCATAGACGGCAGCCCACCAGGCTCCCCCGTCCCTGGAATTCTCCAGGCAAGAACACTGGAGTGGCTTGCCATTTCCTTCTCCTAAACTTCTACAACTTTTCCCACAAGCAAAATGATTAAGGGCAGAGGCATGATCCAGGAGGAATCCTACCTCAACTTTCCCCAAAAAGAACAGATCAAGGATTAGGGTTTTGTTTTTTTTTTCTTTTAATTAAACGTAATTATCACACCTAACTTCTAAGATACAATATAACTATACAAGTATGTGTATAATAAAAGACAAATATTTTCAAATATCAACAGTTGAAGTACTCTTATTTTTAGTAATTATGTTCTTCTACCAGATGGCTGTAATTAGACTAAATGTAAAGATCTAATAAGGAATGTTAGAATTATCTGGTCCCCTGAAAAGCAATTTTATAAACTGTGTTCTACGTGGAGTACACCAGAAAACCTACTGTCACATATCATCTATGTAACTGGAGAGAATACGACAATTTACCAACTGAACAGTGACAATCAACTGCATGATAAAGACTTAAAAGTCATAACTCTCACTTTGAGGATAAACTCTCACTTTGAATAAAATGTAAAAAGGAGAAAATTAAATGGAGTGGATGTTAGGGGAGCTAACTAAGTGTTCAAACAAGGTTCTTTAGTGAATAAATTGCCATCAAAACTTTTAAATCTCTTAAATTCCTAACTAAATAAGAAATCTAAAGGTATATTCTCCCATTTCTTCTAATAAAGTTGCTCATCAAGTCAGACTGTTTTCATGGTCCCTAAAACATCAGAAATATTTCAAGTTTGGTTCCAATGTTAATGGACAATCTAACAATTATGGTGGCATTTCAAACTACCTGTAAATGGCATTTCAACCTCACACTGAAAATCCTTAAATCCACCTGGATTATATTATACACCAGCCCACAATTCACTCTGAAAATGATATAAACACTCAACTACTTGTACATCACTATACCCTCAACTGTACTACCTGATTTAAAACTTCTCATGTACTCTTGGTTCTCTGATTTTTTTTCATGTACCACTGTACTACAATTGTACTACACAATTAAGTTCTTTGAGTTAAGGGCCATGTTTTGTGCTTCGTCTGCATCTCAGAGATGGTCAATAACCACTTTTTTGCAGGTAAGAAAAGTGACAAAAGTAAACAGCATTTGTCTTAAATGATTTAGATTAGCTAATTGGCAAATGGCAATAAACTGGCATGGTGGGAAGTGGTCGGTCATGAAAAATGCTCGACCTACATATTAGATGCTTTCAGATTTCTTATTCCACACACCGTGCATACATTCTAAGCACAATGTGGATCTCCTCACTGGGAGTGCACTTGACGCACTGGAGTGTTCAGGTGATGTAATCCTTGCAACAATATGTACACTTGACTTATGTAGATTTAACCTCAGCTTCTGTGAAACTCTTATAAAACTTATTTATCTAAATCTCGAAGGTGTGACAGTTAAAATTTAATAAAACTTATGAAAACATGCCACTTATGTTTCTCTTAGCTTATTTACTTAGTATTGCTCCCCTGACCACCTGGGTAGACAAGCAATCAATATTAAAGTGCTACTATGAACATTTTCTTAAAAACTTCACATCAGTTCTAAAGATATACATGAGCTTAAATATGTAAGACATATCTCATTTACTTGACAAGTCACACATGTCTCCAAACAGTGCATTTCTGTGTACGATACTGTGGGCTAGTGCAAAAGAAGTTAAACATTCAGTAAAATAAATAAAAATAGCTTCAAAGTTATGCAAAATGTTATGTTAAAATAGAAATATATAAAATACTCTCAAAAAGTTTAAAGACACTATAACTCAGAAGCTAGCAAAATTCCAACACCAAAAAAATTGCAGGGCATGAAGTTTGATTTTTAAAAGTACATCATTGCTGTATTATATCATGTGATGACTACAAGTTTCAGGTTGTTAATCAAAACCTGTTTACAGGTTTCTTTCGTTGCATCTATTAAAACATAATACATCTTTTAGCCTTCGAATAAACAAAATAAAATTGTTCTTCCTAGCACGTACTTTAAATATACTGATTTTTTTCTCAGTTTAATAAATGTAGGAAATTTCACCACTTACAAATGTTGGTTCCAAATTTTTGTTACTGACATACCACAAATAGCATGTATAGTTCCCTGAAAAATGACAAGTAAGTGACAGAAGCCTGTGCTTCAAATCCCTACCTCCCATGTTTATTGCTCCACGGGGACCCATATCACCCATTCTCATTTCCTGTTCTCTCTGTAAGTAAACATAGTTGTCACAGTCAACCTATCGATCTTAGGACTTAACATTTCCCATCTAAAATTAAAAAGAAAAAGATAAATTGGGACATAATGTTCCATTAAAATTTTAAATTTCCAACATCATTTACTTAATAAGAACACTGAAAAGAAACCACTCTCACAGCGTTAATTAAACATATTACAAATGCTTAGGGCATCCAATTTATACTTCTATATATTACCAGTGAGTAATACATAAAATCTATTACATGACATTTTTAATATTATTCTTCCAAGAGATCATAGACACATGCCTAGAGTCTAGAAGAAGAAAAATCTAGTAATAACAACCAAGAAGACCAATTATTTCTCCCACCTAGGTCTCTAAAGTCTTAAAACAGAAATGACCATTACCGCTTTCACATTCAAATGTATTCAAACACACAACACAGCTGTGGGGCACTAAGCCAAAAATAAGGTTATAGACAATTTTCATTTTTGCAATATAATTCACCTTTGCATTTTTCTTCAAGTCCTCTGGCATTATTTCACCAGGTCTTTCAGATATACCATAAACCCTCCACTACATACAAGCAATTATTGAAAGCTCAACATAATATTGCTTCCTTTATCTGAATAAGAATTTTTTTAGAAACTGAAATAAAGTGTTATCACACAGTCATCAAGTTCTGAAACAAAATGCTCTTGAGGTTACCTATGACATAAAAGGCCACACAAATGTACAAAACATTTTAAGTTTCAGTACAAAAACTAGTCCTTAAAAACTCATTTACCAACAGTTACAATAGAACTAACTTCAGTGAAATCTCTAGGTGAAATTACCCAACATATTGTAATTGAAATTTACACTATTATTTAATGATCTTTTCCAATACCAAACAAGTGTTACAAGTAGCAATCATAAAAAAATTCCAAGTGATGTCTAAATCTAAAAAAAGCCTAATTTTTCTATTTTCAAAAGCAGTTTTATTACAACGAGTTGGTTTTAAAATACTAGTGAAAAGTACCTATAAAGCTAGAAATGAAGGAAATAAAAAGCCTATAAACGGAGAAAAACCACTAAGCAGCAAGTCAACTGCCCATCTAACCTAATGGAGGTACCTCTAAAGCTAACCCATAAGGAAGCTACGACATGAGAAAAACACCACTTATGTAACAGTTGCATGAAGAAATGTTTCTCGTTGCCCAGAAAATCTGAATACCAAAGCTTTCTCAAAGTTAACGTTTAACTTTCCAAAAAATAAATTTGTTTCATCATAAAACATTTGACTATTAACAGATAGTATTACTGACCAGCAAGAAAGCTAGACTATTTTATAAAACTGATTACCAATGAAGTCATGTAATTCTGAAATTATAGGGAAAATATTATTCTATAATCATACTTCACACTATTATCAATAAATTAAGCCAAGCTCTCATTTCCTCAGTAGTAGAGCCTAGTGATAACGTGTGGACTCTTTCAGCAAACCCAAAATCTTTAACGTTATTATTTACAGAAGATACGTCTCACAAAGAGCTGGCTGCACTCCAGTACCAAAGTAAAATACATGGATTTTATGGTCCCAACATGTTGGAGGGAACAAAGGTTTAACTTAGGTTTTTACTTTTGATTTGCCTTAACTATGAAAGACTAGGTAGGCAATAGCTAATCACTGACAGAGAGTAATTATTAGTCTCACCGTTTGAGACTTCAATTTTCAAATCCCCCTATGTATTCTAACACCCATACTCAATGCCTGCAATTCATGGTGGGGCATCAGAGAATCCTTTTTATTGTTTAAGCCTCTTTATGATTTCAGCTTTACCTTTCACCTTCTGAAATAGTAGTGTTTAGTTTTATCATTCATAAAGTACTTTTTAAAAAAACATATTGTATTAGTCTATTTCCTTCATTAACAGAGTTTTGCAGAAAGCATATTAACATACTGAAGAGATCTATGGTTTTAAGTCAACTATTCAACAGTGGCCGAAACAGTCCCCTTTTGATGCTCTGTTATAAACTATTTCCAGTTTTAAAATATCTTTAAATGAGACAATCAGAATGTCATAACATTCTAAGGTAGCAGATCATTGGATTACAGTAACAATTCATGCTATTACACCATTTTTCACTAAAAATGCATAATTTGTTAATATTTCCCTAAAGGAAACTTCTGAGTACTATTTTACATATCTATAATCACAATATTAAGAAAAGAGATAATAATACAGATGACAGATCAATTTTTAACTAATTTAGAAAAAGCAAAAATTTTAGCTCCCTAGTTGTATTTTAAGGTTATTGTAACTTTCTATAAACCCATTGCTACATACTTCCAGTAAAATGCAAGAGGCAGATATAATATTTAAGGGTAGTGCTATCAGAAGAAATTAAGACAGTCCTTCTCATAACTTGATATATTGAGTATCAATAAGGAGAAATCACTTGAAGTTCACTATAACTATATACCCACCCAAAAACAATACATAAGACCCTCAACTGCTCCTGCAAATCCTTCTAATATATTTTAAATTGGAACTGATACAATAATATGTGTGATATTTTTATAATACAAATTTTAATGACATTATTACTTAACCAAAATTATTGTGGTTTAACAGGCAACAATTTATATGTAAACAAAATCTCAAAAGACTGCAGCGCTATATAAAAGGAGAAAACTAAGATGACAGTTTTAATTAATTCAACAAATCCTCACAGCAACCCTATGAAGTAAGATCGAATGTTATCCTATTTTAGAGATGATAAACCTAAGGCCCAGCATTGTTCAATAACTTATGCAGGGTCATACGTGTAGCAAAGTGATTGAGCTGACCTATAAAAATCTGCCCAAATAGAGTTCATGGAATTATCTTCTTCACATTCTTCAAGAATCTTATTAAAGACTAACAAAAAGCAATGGTTTTTAATATGTTTTTACCATATTATTAAGAAGGTGTTCCTTTCAATTATAAGAATTATGCATATGTATTTTTGAAAACTGGTTAGTGAAACATGCTTAAATACACAGTTGACCAAAAACAAAAGAAAAGTACAACTGATCCCAGAGCCACATTGTATCAGAGCAACAGTTCATCAACACAAAGTTCTCAAGATGTGGTTCATGGAGTGAAAAGAATCTCCCAAGACGCGCCCAAGATGTGCACGACCTCAAAGCTACTTCACAGAACACAGTTCTAACATTGTTTTATCTGGGCTTTCCACTGAGACACTCTAGGGCACGGTGCAAGAGCAATGGTAAGCAAAAATCCTAGTGTTAAGAGCACAAAGCAAGGCATCTGCACTCAATTTTTACTAGCAATCACTGTACTCTTCACATTACAATTGCAGTTAAATAACTTCAGTCACGGCTGCCT
The DNA here is from genome assembly GCF_032452875.1 of Bos javanicus. Classification (NCBI taxonomy): domain Eukaryota; kingdom Metazoa; phylum Chordata; class Mammalia; order Artiodactyla; family Bovidae; genus Bos; species Bos javanicus. The sequence goes on along the minus strand of NC_083879.1, from coordinate 36,325,602 downwards.
GGGCCAGAGCACCTGGAAAAGACTAAAGATTAGATTGTAAGAAAAGAAAATATAGAAGCCACATTTCAAACACCTGTACTTTATTTTCATTCGTTGTGGCTGAGTCAAGGCATATGGGATCTTAGTTCCCCAATGCAAGCGTGGAGTCTTAATCCCTGGACCACAAGGAATGTCCTTAAAGACCTGCTGTACAACATGGGTCTGAAATAGCTATCAGTTTGTTTCACAAAGCATCTCTGAATTGTGTGCAGTTACTTAGTTGAGTAGGTCAGAACCCTGTCATGAGACAGGTGAAAGGGAAAAAACCCAGTCACAGTATTTTCTCTAGCAACAAATGAGATGTGGTGATCAGGGCAAATGAAGCCTATCAAATGGGTTACATCAGTCAAAAGACAATTCTGACCGGGCTTCAGAGATGCAGCACATCAGTTTTTGAAAAAGAGGTGTCGAATTTATGTGGAAGGGAAAGCAGACTATGGCGAATATATGGATGAAAGAAATGTGAGACGACAAGCAACGACAATTACAGCTGATGTTAAATTTCTAGGTGACCAGACAAAAGACAAGGCATAGAATGCATGATTCTTCTTTGGCCATTGTGTGGTACAGTCTTACTTCCAAATCATGACAAACAGTATTTACATTGTATAAGGACAAGAATTAAGATACTTTATATTAAAAAATAATAATTTCAGCTATGAACACCTGGATGAAATAGTAAAAAGGATTAATTTTATGAACTTTCTATCTTTAGGTACATGTCTTTAATTATTCTATGCAACAAAATAGATGTCTACATTAAGCATTTCTGCTGCATTCTGAAATAGGGTGGATATTTCAAGAAAACCACTTCTGTGACTGGGCTGCAGCTGAGTAAGACATTTTCTTGGAGCAAGATTATTACTTGAGACAGCATTTGACAGACAAGCAGATTACTGACCTGTGTAATTTCTTATAAGTGGATGGTATTAAGAAATGTGACTTGTTTTAATTTTGTATAACAAAATACATTAACATTTAGATAGTAGGTGAAACTCAAGGGATCACTATTTTTCTGTTTGGTACATTACAAACTCATGCACAGGAAAACAATCCACTCAAAGATAAGGTAGACGAATGGATTCTAATGCAAAAGAGTACTTTTAAGAAACTACTGCTTGTCAAGTTTCACTGCAGTATCAAACAAGAATATTTCAATTATCTGAAAAGGTTAAAATATATATACTTGTCTCCATTTACTTATCCATGTGAAACCAGGTTTCCTTCATGCTCTTTGACCAATAGAGCAGTTTGCAATAGGTGGAATGCAAAAGCAAATATGGGAAGCCAGCTATTTTCTTATAAAGCCCAAAATTAAAGAAATTCACAAAGGAGTAAAACAATACCACTCTTCCACTACACAAAGTCGAGCACTAGAGAAATTTGCAAAAACTGTAAAATAAGGTCCCTCTTTCCACTACAACACATTTTCTTTTAAATGTCTCTTTAAATTTTTAATATAGCATTGATATAGTGTAATTAAAACCTTTTTGGGGTCCTCAATAATTTTTAATAGCTTTTAAAAAAGGTTTGAAACCAAAAAGCTTAAGGACCACTGCTTGTAAGTTCCTGTCAGTATTTACTCATGAAAAAGTAAAGTAGCAGAAAATTTGCCCTAATGTAAATTAACTAAACCAATATACCTTAATGTAGAACTAGACATTATTTTATGGAGAATATTGACTTTTTTCCTTAATACTTAATGTGCTAAAATATGTATATGAATGCCTAGGGTTTAGGAAACAGTAAACTAAACAAAAACTGACTTTACATAATTACCAGCTGGAATAACATTCTGCAAGCAATGATATGGTGTGTTCACCCAACACAATGATCAATCTAAGTACTCGTCTGAGTGAATATAGTCCCAACAGCTACTATCCTTCTCCTTTAATCCATCAAGTCCTTTCTCGGGTATATCTCTAAAGAAATATCTAAGGATCACGATGTGCTGTTTCAGTTCCATGCCTTAATAAAGAAAATGCTAAAAATCCTGAAATAAAACTCTAGAGAAATGTATAAGTTCTGGCAAGTAGCAATATTCAACCCATCATTAAATATTCCTAGAGTTTTTCCTAAAAATAAATTCTTGTAGCACGTGGAAATGTATCTTTTCACTAGAGAAGTTTACATAACAAGAATAACTAGACTGTTAGAGAGTCAGACTTTCATTAGAGAAGACAAACTGTCAGCATCTAGAAATATTAGGGAATAAACATATTTATAAACAAGAAAGCAACAGAAATCAATTACGTAAAATATTTTTTAAAAAACAGGTATAAAGAAAAATAAAATCACAAAAAAAGGTAGGCCACTTTGCCAAGAAATTATCCACTCATTTAAAAAGCGTTATTAAAAGGTGTGCATCAAGAAAGTAATCTTCTAATAAACTAAAATAGGAAATAAGAAATGTTCCTATTAATAGAACTCAAATAACAGCATGCAAACCTTCCAACATAACCAACAGAGAAAGGCATGGAAGACTTAACACTCTAAATTCAAGTAATAAAAAACAGCGTTTTCCAAGACATTTATATCATTCACTGCTATATGGGGAGGGGGGAAGATATTTTAACATAAGACAACTATTAAAATATAAACTATACAGTATGTTTTCTGTTCAATTCGAATGCATGCATTCCAAAGTATCTACACCCATGAGTATGGAGGAAACATTCCTCAGTTTATGACTGCCAGAGTGAACCATTAATTCACACTTCATTAGGGAACCACAAAGAAACAGTTATCAGAACACATCTATTAGAATATCCAAAATCCTTAACAGTGACAACAGGAAATGCAGGTGAGGTCGTGGAGAAACAGGAATTCTCATTCTTTGCTGGTAGGAATGCAAAACAGTATGTCCACTTTAGAAGACAATTTTAACAGGTTTTTGGTGTGTGTGTGTTTTTTTGTTTGTTTGTTTTTTTAACAAAACTAAGCCTCCTCTTGACATATGATCCAGCAATCATACTCATTATTTACCCAAAAGTATCAAAAACCTATGTCCACACAAAAACCTGCATACAAATACGTATAACAGTATTATTCCTAACTGCCAAACAAGATGTCCTTCATTTGGTGACTGGATAAACTGTGGTACATCTGGGTAACGGATTATTATTCAGTGTTAAAAAGAAATGAGCTATCAAGCCATGAAAAAACAGAGGAGGAACCTACTTAAATGTGGATTACTAAAAAGCCAAAATGAAAAGACTCTTCATTCCAACTATGTGACATGCTGAAAAAGGCAAAAATATGGACACAAGAAGGGAATCAGTGGTTGCCAGGAATTATGAGGAGGGAGAAATACTAGGTGGAGCACAAAGGATGTTTAAGGGCAATGAAATTAATTATTCTGTGTGGGTATGTGTCATCACACATTTGTCAAAACCCAAGAATGTGCTGCAACACATATAAACTATGAACTTTTGGTGATAAGAATGTGTTAGTGAAGGTTCACCTGCTGTAACAAGTAGAGAAAGAGATCTCCGTGTGCTGCAGGGATCTAATGTAAGGGAATATGACAGTGAGGAGTCTGTAGGCATGTGGGGTGAAGGGAACATATTTTTTATCTAAAAAAATAAGTTTACTTTTTTAAAACTTTAACTGTTTCTCTTTGAATAAATTTTATCTTAACTTACATCAAGTTTTAGTCATGAACTTGTTAAATACTGAATCAGAAACAGAAGGAACCCCAAATACAAGTAGGGGATTTTATTCTTACCTTACTGTATTCATTAACCCAAACACATGTGTCTCTTAAACTACATTCACTCAACAGTGCATTTCTAAAGCCTGGTTCAGGTAACTTAGTAGACATAATGTTTGGAAGTCACTGTCAAATTCAACTAAGTAGCAAACTTAATTGCTACTTGTTAATACATAGGATGACTCTAATTGAAAATGAATTAAGTGTAACTACATATAATCTAGCCATACCCATCAAGAGATAGAAGGGAATAAATATTTTAAACAAATTAATTTTTAAATAAATTTTTATTGAGAGGAGAATTTTATTTCTAACCTGTGTATCTAAGGGACATTTTCAAGATCACTCTTTTCAACTGTCATGGAAAATTCCATTTGAAAAGCTGCTTTAAAGAACTGAAATTAATTAGGGGTATATAATTATTCCTCAAATTTAGTTATTTTATCTCAAATGCTTAAAGAAATCAGCAATCTGGATATCAACTACAACACATACATAATACTTTTAATTGTATCTTACCAATGTACATATAATACAGGTGACTGGTTTGCATTTCTTTACCTATAACTTCTTACCCAGTACACTTCCATATCAAAATCAAAACAATTATCATGACTGGCCAGATCAAAGGATGAAAGACGAAACAGAAGACCAAATATCAGCTGCAAGAGAAGCGATTTCAAGTCGGTCTCACCAACAGAAGAAAGCTAATAATAAAGCATAAGTGTTTCAATGTATGAAGAATTATGTATTTAGTAGATGAGAATAACTTTTTCTATTTGTGATAGACATAAAACAAGTTATCTTAGTAGTCTACCAGAAGATTAAAATCTTGACAAACTAGTTTCTAAGTAGTTAACTCAAAGCAAGAAACTCAATATACAGTAATATTTAAAAGTACTTAAATAATACCTAAATACAATTCAAGAAGTTACTTAAAATTTACATTTATAAGAGAAACTACTATACAAGCATTTAATTTTGTTTAAAAGCAAGATTTAGGGAAAGTAACAGCACACCAAATTAAGATGTTACATCTTGAGAATCACTACTTGTAGAATCACTATACAAATTTATAACCAAAAAAGACAGGATTTGAAATGTGGTTGTACAATGTAGTGGAGGATATCACAAGACAACTAGGCAAACTTACCCATATACGTTCAAGAACTTGGAATTCTAAACAGAAGTCCATTTCACCAGCAGAGCATGCTTATAAACTCAAGGTTCCTGCTCCCTACCACTCAGTTCAGTTCAGTCGCTCAGTCGTGTCCGACTCTTTGTGACCCCATGAATTGCAGCACACCAGGCCTCCCTGTCCATCACCAACTCTCGGAGTTTGCCCAAACTCCATCGAGTTGGTGATGCCATCCAGCCATCTTATCCTCTGTTGTCCCTTTCACCTCCTGCCCCCCCAAATCCCTCCCAGCATCAGGGTCTTTTCCAATGAGTCAACTCTTCGCATGAGGTGGCCAAAGTACTGGAGTTTCAGCTTCAGCATCAGTCCTTCCAATGAACACCCAGGACTGATCTCCTTTAGGATGGACTGGTTGGATCTCTCTACCACTAGTAGTTAGTAATTACACAGGGATACTGACATTCACATTTATCTCATTTGATCTGGTAAAAAATTCTGACATTTCAGGTGATACTACAAAGCTTCAATACAAAGTACAGAATATACAAAATACTGATTGGCCTTAGAAAAATTTTTTTTACATAGCTATCTCGTAGGATAACTCCTGTAAGAGGTTCTAAATGTTATAAGAAGTCACAAGGGAGAAGTAACAAGTTTTTATGCCTTCATAAAATGTTTTGTTATGATTTCAAGCTACTTAATAATTGAACAAAATTCCTATTATTTACACTGCACATAGTGGACATTTCAAAATCTATGTTCACTCTAGTTCACTTGTATTGGCAAATACAAGTAAGCTCTCTTCTCCAGCCTCTCTTAAAAAGATAAACATTAGCTAAAGTGCTTACCATTCTGAACCAAGTAAGATGAAAAGAACTTACCATTTCAAATATACCTACAACACAGCAGAATAATAAATCAATCACATTAGCTTTTAAAATACACCCAATATAGCCCCTCAACAGTGCAGAGACTACACACTCTTTCTCAAGAAGGCAAATTTCTCTAAACTTTCAGAACTTTTTTTAGCTGTGTCTCTTAACCTACTCTACATAGGTCCTGTGTACCTAAAATATTCTAAAATCCTCAAAGATGTGTGTGACCCTAGGCTTGATTTCTTTCTGTATCCTCTACAAAGCTCAGGACTATTATAAACACAGGAAAAACAGTGAACAAAATTTCCTTACTAAAGGAAATCTTCAGTCTTCCTGTAAGTCTAACAATCTTGAAGGGATATTCAAGTGGAATGCGCCTACTAAAAAGTTATATGTGTGAAAACTAAGCATAGAAAATGGCTATTTTACTCTTCACTATGTGATACCATTATGAACACTACAAAAATACATCAACAGCTACGTCTCAATGCCACCTATGTTTCAAAACTACTGATGATGAACATCTGAGACTTGAGTACTCAATAAAAAATACTGAGGTTTGGTGGCTCTTAAAGAACACTCAAAACCATGTGATTGAGCTGCTTGCTGTAGTCTGAAGGACAACTATTTAACCCTCACAGTTTACATTTAAGTAACTATAACAAATACAAAACAACCGCAAAAAACTCGAGAGGTCAACTATTGAACAAAAATGTCAGAAAATAATTAGAAGGCAATATAAGTACTAAAAATCATATTAAAAATGATCCAGGATCACAGCTGGGGTGAATAGTCAGAGATTATATATGTGCTGAGCACACACATTCTCCATGAGGGAAAAAGGGATATGGTAGTTTCTGTGGAAAATAAGCCTCTTTGAGACTATAATGGAAGGTAAGGTCAAAGAAGTCATCTAATATGACACAGAGATAATTAAGTCTAACAAACTATTCTCTGATGAAGTGAAGTGTAGAATGTAGATGAAGTAAAGAATCAAACCACTTCCATCTGGATTCATTCAAAAGATTTCAAAATATGAATGATAAAAGAGAGGGGGGAAAATGCTGTTCATAATCATAACAAGGGAACAAGGGTGACCACAAACACAACTTGATTTGCCGAAGATGGCTTATTGTATACCTGCTATTTAAAAAAAAAAAAGAGAGAGAAAATTTTACCTAGTATCATATTCACTTGTCCTAGTCTGGATAAAAACTTAAAGTTTTCCCTACAAATAATTAGGTATTATTAAAATAAATAAATAAATCCTTTTGAGACATGATCAAAGAGTTAACAGCTGGTTAAAATGGTATTATATCTTCAACCCAAATTACACAAATCATTAAAATTCTAAAGATCATCTAGATTCTATGTTAGCTAACATTATAAAAATGTTATGTTTGCTTTTATTTGATTATAAAGTCTATGTACCATCCTAAAATATTCAGAAAAATTCTTCGCTCACTGTAATAAATCAATTAAATTATTTTAGTAAATAAATGAAACCATATTAACAACAAAAAATGGTCACAACTAGTGCATCCTATGAAAGACCACTGCAACAAACCTATTATCCATTTTAATTTTCACCATCAGGCCCAAACCATCAGAAGTGGGCTTCCATTATACCAGCAATCGGCAATGACCTTCCCACACCTAAATCTGACACCAAACCCTACACCAAATAACTCTTATTTCCATAGGATGATGAAAAGTGTCATCCTATGAAATGTGTCAGTTACTTAACCCTTCCAAAATAATGCAATTTTCTACTGCAATACAACCAAATCACTTGTTAGAACTAAATAATTTACTGAAAAAAAGAGAAGTAATAGCCATGAGAAAACCACCAAATTTTGGCAGCTTCTCTCAAAAACTCAAAAGCCATTTAAGAAAATGTATTTGGACCTACTCATTACTAAGTGACAAGTTGGCTCTGCCAGCACCTATTAATGAAACTTTATTACTGGCTAGAATTGCTGTTGAGTTTTATACAGGGAAAACGGGGGACTGTTTGGGGGGGGGGGGGGAGGTTATAATTAAATCAAGTGATAATGATAAAGAGAAACAATAGCCACACAAGAAGCAGGAAGGGACTGGAATAAAATTAAACAAAGGCCAAATGTGGCAATCCGGATCAAAGGATTTGCCTCAACTGACTGAAAAAAAGAGACTTGACCACTCCAAGACATCAGCAATGTGGCTGTGACGCTGTATCGGCTCTTCCCATAACTTCTGCTCTGACTTATAACCATGACTACCAATGAACATTCAGGACACTAATCTGGATTCTTCAGAACCAAGAATCAAGGTTCTAGGATATGAGGCATTCTGCTCAATAGGCCTTCTAAAAACACTGGAAAAAAAAAAAAAACAAATTAATAAAATTACATCTTAAATTACAAATTCTTTATGAGTTTCGTTAACATGGGGCATTTTTTATAGATTCCCTCCCCTAAATGAAAGGTTGTTGCTGAGCGGTGGAAGACGTCAGGATTCTCAGCCTCAGGAGGAGAGGAGGGGCCAGTGACGAGGTTGATCGCTCAGAGAGTTTGTGTGATAAGGTTTTGTTAAAGTATAAAAAAGATAGAGACAGCTTCTGACATAGACATCAGAAGCAGGCAGAAAGAGGACCCCCCCCCCACCAGTCTTTAGCCGGATGTTATATAGCTACTAACAGGATGTTAGAGAAAGGAAATGTCTCAAAACTCAGAGACTGGCATCAGGCCCCTCACCCAAAACATGTATTTTGGGATGACATTGGCACAAGGTGAGTTGTCCTGGGCCACAAAACTATTGACATGAATCTTTAAGAAGGGCAGGTTTCCAAGCAAATACTAGTCTCATGAACATAGCTTAAGAGAACATTTGCATGAGTAAACCATACTGGTTTGTCAAGTCAGTTCTGAGTCTTAGGCAGAACCAACTTGAAGACAGAGTCTAGCTTAAGAAAAACATTTCCGTTAAGGTTCAAGAAAAGTTAAGTTCAGGTGGAACCAGGTGTCGTCATGGCAACACAGAATTTTAAAAGAAACCTCTTTTTAAATCTGTATAGAGAAGGGAAAAAAAATCTAACACTTGTAGTTTGTTTCTTCCTGCTGCTTAAGAGAGAGATAAAAAACGACACTTGCAGGCTATTTCCTCCATTTGGAGACCCCTGGCCTTCCTGCCTGTTACCCTCTCACAACTTTCAAACTGGCCAGAGATCACAGGTCAGCAAACTTTTTTGGGAAAGGACTGGATAGTATTTCAGGCTCTGCTGACCATACAGTCTTGACACAACATCAGAGTTATGTCACCACTAGTCAATGCTGCCATTCTGGGGCAAAGCAGCCATAAGCAAAACATAAACATGACTGCATTCCCATAAACAGGCAGCACTCAGATGTGGCCTGACTTACCCTAGTCTGCAGACCCCCAGTCAAATGAAATATTTTAAAAACAAAAAATTAATGTATCATTTGAGACAATACTCCCTTCCATATAAAGGATGAAAGTCCAACAAAAAGTTGCCACACCAAAAACCTACAGAGCAGAATTCACACAGAAGGCTGTGCCATTTGTACTGTTAACTAGGTGAGCCCTATTTCTCATGCAGAATGAACCTAAGTTCTCACTTCACCCAAAGTCCCCAGGTTCCATAAAAAATTCAAGTAGTATCACTATATTCATCTCAATATATGTCTCATTTCAACATCTGGCCAGTGGTTTCTGACCTTCGCTAATGAAAATAAGTAACCCAAAGAGCTTTTTAAAATGCTGATTCCATGCAACCCAGTCCCATTGGACTATATCTCAGGCACTTTTCTAAGTTCCACAGAAATGCTGCAAAGGTTGAAAATTACTGTATTTTCAACCAGTATGCTACCAATGGATAATCCATCAGAATCTACTAAAATCACAAAATGAATCAGTGAGTAGGATGGAGACCTGAGCACCCACCTTTTTTAAAAGCTCCCTGATTCCTTACTATGCATGATCAGAAATACTACCAAGAAGAGGCCTCTCTCTCTTAGCTGGGCTGCATCCCCTCACTGCTTGTGGCCTTGCTGTCCAATCCCAAGAGCTACAATGGACACCTCTGACTAAGGAACGAGGGTCAAATTACTGCCTTGGCATGTAATAAACATTCAGGTTTTTATGCATATGTTCAATTCTCCAGGGCTATTCCTACCTACTCAAAAAGGAATAAAAATTACATATATATATATATATGAAAAAGATATGAAGCGCTATTCTTTTCTTTACTAAAACCCAAACATTAATATTGACCATGCCAGCCAAAGAAACTACTTAAGTTTTAAAACAAAGTAGCATCCAATCTCAGAGAAGGCAATGGCACCCCACTCCAGTACTCTTGCCTGGAAAATCCCATGGAAGGAGGAGCCTGGTAGGCTGCAGTCCATGGGGTGGCTAAGAGTCGGCACGATTGAGCAGCTTCACTTTCACTTTTCACTTTCATGCATTGGAGAAGGAAATGGCAACCCACTCCAGTGTTCTTGCCTGGAGAATCCCAGGGATGGGGGAGCCTGGTGGGCTGCCGTCTATGGGGTCGCACGGAGTCAGACATGACTGAAGTGACTTAGCAGCAGCAGCATCCGATCTAAGCACTGATCCAATTCTCCAAGTCGAAGTATTTTATAATTACATGATACCACTACTAAAGCCAGAAAGATATTTACATGTTTTATGACATCGTCATTTTTCCAAGAATTACTCCAAGAAACTGCATTTTTAAAATATTCTAATTAAAATTTCCTCTTTACTCCAATACAAGCTATATCCACAAATAAAGACTGGTACATACATAGCAGTACTTAAATTTTAAACTACTGAATCTACAAGCAGCAAAACAACCCAATTAAAAAAAAAAAAACAATCATACAGATTCACAAATTCTTAATGTTAACTGAATAACTTCTGTGTTCAAAGCTGTAAAATTGTGATAAGTAGAAAATTTCAACCTAGAAATTGGTCTGTCTAGAAAATGGTCCCATTATACTGTAGTAAAAACAAACCTAAATGAAATTAAGGAACGGCATAAAAATATATACAGTGTTACAGGAGTCAAAAAAATATTATATTGCAGGAGTGAAAAATAACGTTTAATTTATAATTACAAATGTATTATCAAAGAACATGACTTCCTCTAAGGAGAAATAAGGTATGAAATTAAAATGACAGCTTCTAATTGATGAAGAGTTGGCATATTCTTCAAACTCTTAAAAATATATTCCTATGCATGTTATAATATTATGATCAATTTGAAAGCTAACAAAGAAAAACATGATCAAACATAATAGGTCTTTTGCTACATTAAAAAATATATACTATTCAAGACAAAATAAGTATTTATTTTATACTCCGAAGCAGCTACTATTTGTTGTGTTGGAATATTCCTAACAGGAATATTAGAAAGAAGTGAGAGGTGGCATCTTAAAACAAACCAAGTAAACCTACATGACTTTTATTACTCAGGCAAGCTGAACACTTACCATGTGATTCCTCCCTTTACACTGAACAGGGAAATAAGAGAAGCACATAAGAGGGCCTAATTTCAAAGCTTTTAAAAACAAAAACAAACATTAAAATTGTTCAACAAATTTTTCCAGAGACAGTTTTGAAAGTAAATGAAGAATAACTGATGCAACAATGGCCTCGATGTTTTACTATTAACACAAACCACTTAAGACCAGTAAAGAGCTTTTGTTAATATTTCTTTAGTGCCTGATTAGCCTGATTAGTTTATACTAACAAGCATTATGAAGCTAGGAACCAAATAAAACTGAGACCAAAATGATGAAAAATTTATCTATTCATAGTTTCTTATCTCAGAAAAAACTAAAAATAGAATGAAGACTGTATTTTCCCCTACATATTAAATATCATTGCTACATACTATTTTAAATGATTCCTTTCCAAAAAAAATTAAGAACATACTAACTTTGGGGCCTAACATGACTATTAATTAAAAAGAAAAAATCACCAATTCCAGCCCACTGTTCAGTAAACTTTTTCTGTAAAGAGTCAAAGAGTAAGTCTTTTAGGTTTTAATGGTCACAAATACTGTTTAGTAGTCTTTTTTTTCCTTATCTATCAACACTTTAAAAATGTAAACACCATTCTCAGCTCTGCAGTAGGGTGGTACAAAAATGGGTGGAGGTTCCAGGCTTCCTTTGCAGACCTCTACTCCACCCAAATTAATCCTATGATGCTTCAAATATGTAAAACATTCTTTTGGTAACTATTTAAAACTCTATGTTAAAATATTTAATCATCTAACTTTTCTGACAGCATAATCGTATCAAATAATAAATGAGCTACTTCTGAAATTCCACTAAACCTGCCATACTTTTAAATATCTAATTTATTTATTCTCAAAGTTCCCTGGCTATTACATCTTACCCACCATTAAAATGAATTTGAAACATTCCAATGTTTTAAGTATTTGCAGAATTTCAATTTTAAACTGTAGCAAGATTTCTAAATAGTTTTTGCATTAAAAGTGAAAACTATCTGTCCTTCATTAATTATGCCTACCACTTGGACATATTAAAAAATATTGATGTAGGTTTTTAAAAACTGTGAAATTTCAAAGAATCAGAGTTTGTAATCAAGCTTTCTATGTAGCCAACTTAAGTTTAACAGAACATAGTAATCATTTCCTTCTGGTCCCTTAATGACTTAAATCATTAGACACAGCTACATAGTTGCTCCAAGGACATAAAGTTCATGCCAGAAAAATTTTAAGAAAGCTAATCCCACCGGTTTAACTATAGACAAGCACTTTAGAAACTGATATACTGAGGTACACAGAAGAACTAGGAAGAATTTCCTAGTCATCAATGGAATGAAATAAAATTTCTCTAAAAAATGTATCACATGTACTTTTCTATATTTTAAGATTAAAACACTTTACTACTTTTCAAAATATACACATTTGGGAACATTTTTAAATTCCACATTCTTTTACCACTGTAAAATATTCTCACATTGATAAATCCAACAAATTTATATTAAAATTTAACAGTGAAAAAGAAGACCACAATTTTAAAATGTCACTATGTAAGTATTATGTACCCAAGAAGAAAAGAGAATTGCAATAAAGCTAGAAATTACTAAAAAAAAAAACCCAATGCTCAGAAAACTTACTCAACTAATTTGCTAATGGGATTTAAAAATCTATTAACTTTTAGTGTGATTATAAATAACAAAAAATTTTCTAAGGGAATTTAAATAAAAATGTAATTTTCATTCAAAGGATATTTACTTGATGGAAGGCAAAATAAAAAGTTCTTGATTATTATTCTACTTAGGATTTACTTTGCTGTATTCATTTTAATTTAAAAAGCTTTAAAATTTTTCAGGGACAGAGACAGTCAGAAAAAAAAGGCCCCGGTGATTTGAATTACTACATTTAGCCTCAGAAACTTTAGAATCATGGCTTTAAAACAGAGAAAAAAATATTGGTAAGTATTTTTTAGAGTCAGTTGTTAAGCTGGCATTCATCTAAGGTGAAGAACAAGACTCTGTTATTTAGAACCTGTGGGTTATAACACATTTGAAGTATCCTTTTTTGCCCTACCATTTTGCCTCCCTAAAACAAAAACCTGAGTCAGATAAAGTCTCTAAAACTAACTTCCAGTTTGTAAGAAACTCAGGCATAAAAAAACTTGTTGAACATCACTGCCAGGATATAATCAACAAGATCCAGGATGTGAAATATTCTTTATGACGGGCTGTTTCTTTAAAAATAAAAACAGTAAGGAAACAATGGAAAAAAAGAAAAAGAAAGAAAACCTACAGATTAAAAAAGAATGGATGCATCAACCCATTTGAAGAAACCAAATAATTTTTTTAAAAGATTGAAGACTTGGACAAATTGGGGCTTTTACTACTTAAGTAACTGACATCTTTTAAAGTATGATAAAGAAATTTTTTGAGAGTCCTTATCTTTTATAGGTCTACACTCACATAAAATTATATGAAGTCAAGGTTTTCATATCAAAAATTTCAGGATTACTTAAAGATGAAAAAGATCAGCCAAGTACTAATAACTGTTATGGCTGACTAATAAGCATATACTACTCTACTTTTCTATATGTCTAAAATCTTCCAAACTAAAGAACTGACATCAATTAATGGTGAACATCAGTCAAGTGGAGATGATGGGATTTATCAAGATTCCTAATTTAGCAACAATTAAAAAAAGATAAAGTGAAATAAAGCACAATTTAATATCCATTTCATAAAGCATGATTATCTTCAGAAACTAATTTTGGTTTACTACCTGTAAGAGGTTAAGAAACTTGTTAGTTTACCATAAACATGACGATTCAGAAAGATTAGAAAATACAGTACTACATAAAGCAGTGTATAAAGAATTCTAAGTATACATCGTCCACCTGACAATATAAAATCACTTTAGTTAACTAGTACTTTACTTACATTTTCCATATAGTTTGGCTTAAAGCCCTCCTGCTGTCGCCTCAGCTCCTCCTGTTCTCTGTGTCGGATCATTTCCTCTTCACGACGACGGTGCTCTTCCTCATGCCTGAGAGATTTGTAAATAAAAACTCAGGGTGTGACACATAAGCCATAACCAGATATCTTATTTCAGGCAAAAAAAATCATTAATGTGTATCATGTATTTATACATTATGCCAGTCTTTGATAATGAGTGGCTTATCAAATTTATCTTCCTTTTATTTTGCTCTAACCTCTAATAAATCAAACAAACCAATGAAATGGCAATTATCTAGGGTAAATTAAAAAAAAAGTAAAATAACAGCATCCTAGCTATATGCTTACAGTCAAAAAAAATCCAGCCTCCAAAAGCTCAAACTAGTACTCTATTACGGAACAAAGAAAAAGCCTGGGATTCACCATTGGCAAAGCAGTTAGTACCAACCATTGCAAATTACCACACTGCTGAGACAAAAATCCTACTATGTACAGAAGGAAGCCTTCACAAGCCCCCTCTCCCTCATTGCATCAACCCACTGAGGAAATCTCCTGGGAGCAGGTATCTATATACCACCTATTTTTGTAAATTTTGGAACAATCGTTCACTCACTGTGGCTACCTCTGGGTTAGAGCACTGTTAAATAGTTGAGACAGAGACCATATGACATGGAAAGCCTAAAATATTTACGAAGGAGCCCTTTCCCAGAAAATGTTTGCCAACCTCTGCCCCAAAGGTATATTCAAGCACGGAACAACAAAAATCCAATGTGTATGTAAAGGATTACTATTAAATAATAATTAGTTGTAATATGATCAACTTAAAAGACTTAAAAGACTTAAAAGACTACAGTATAGTACAAAGGTGACTCTTTATTGAGGTATTCTCTTGATTGTGGTAGCCTGGAACCAAACCCACACTAACTCTTTGTTATGCCTGTATTACTGCAGTATTCATTCCTTGGTAATTTTCTCTCAGGCTCCTTTCCTATTTATTATTTGGATTCTACTTCTAACAACTAAGGAAAAGCTGTCCATTCTCCTCCGTTTATTTACTTATTCATTAAATTACTTTTATCACCACAGACTCATGGGTATTTGACCTGAATAAATATCATTTGACAAATGTACAACCTATCATTTCTTATTTTGTTGTTGAAATTGTTCCAACTTTGGCCTTTAGGAGCGTCTTCAGTTTAGCTCCTGTGTTCTTTCAACAGGCCTGAGCTTAGTTCAAGGACTTCCCTTCACTCTGGCACAACATCAGTCAACTTGGACTTTTTAATACTGGAATCAGCCACTTTTCCAAAAAGCCCTGGTTCCTTTTATTGGAGAATGATATTCAGAAACAAAAATCTGGGCATTATTCCCGAGGCATCACTGCTTCTGGGTAGACAGAGCTAGGAAATATATGTATGTATACATATGAACCCACATATATACACATCTATATATATACACATCTGTATTTCTGTATTTGTCTAGACTAAACGGCACTCAGTTCACACTGATACTGATCCCCACTGAACATGACAGGATTCATTTTCATTTTAGCCTTTCCGCCTTCTTTCTTTCTCCAACAATGAGAAACCTCAGGTCATATTTACCTAATTTATTCATTTAAGAAAGTATATACATTATTCTCAATAAAGTCTTGATCAAAAGGGAAAAAAGTAGTTTCAGAATTGCAAACCTATATCCTCTATATATTTTTTCATTATGGTTTATCACAGGATACTGAATATAATTCCCTGTACTATTCAGTAGGACCCTATTGTTTGTTTATTCTATACATAATATTTTGCATCCCACACTGCCTACTTTTAATTACTTATTATTTCAGCATAAGTAAAGGGCACTAATTTTAAAAGCCTAGCTGTAAAGGATAAATGTAAAAGGAGAAAGCTAGATTCAGAAAGGTTTATTTTAGAAGAGAGGAGGTTTCCTTTTATTTGGACAAGTAGAGACTTAAACACAATTACACAAAACAGAAAAAAGCAGTAAGAAAGAAACTGAGGATGTCCCTAGTGGTAAAGAATCCACTTGCCAATGCAGGGGACATGGGGGTTCAACCCCTGGTTCGGGATGATTCCACATGCCACAGAGCAACTGAGCCCACGTGCCACAACTACTGAGCCCGCACCCTAGAGCCTGTGCTCCACAACAAGAAAAGGCACAACAACAAGAAAAACGTGCACTGCAACTAGAAACTAGCGCCTTCTCTCTGCAACTTGAGAAAGCCCATGGACACCAACAAAGACCCCAGTGCAGCAATCAATCAATAAATAAATAAAAATTGTTTTAAGAAAAGAAAAGACACTGAAAATGGCCCCTCGGGAAAGGAGTTAATTGGGAGTTTCTTTTACAACAGTGGTTTCCTAACTTTAGAATGCCTCAGAGTCACCTGGAAGGTTTATCACAACACAGGTGAGTCAGCTTATGACTCAGCAGTACTGAGGCTAAGATGCTGATGCGGCCTGCCAAGTACTATAAATTGAGAGTAAGTAGGTTAGAGTACGGAGAAGGCAATGGCACCCCACTCCAGTACCCTTGCCTGGAAAATCCCATGGACGGAGGAACCTGGTAGGCTGCAGTCCATGGAGTCACTAAGAGTCGGACACGACTGAGCGACTTCACTTTCACTTTTCACTTTCATGCACTGGAGAAGGAAATGGCAACCCAATCCAGTGTTCTTGCCTGGAGAATCTCAGGGACGGGGGAGCCTGGTGGGCTGCCGTCTATGGGGTCGCACAGAGTTGGGACATGACTGAAGTGACTTAGCAGCAGCAGCAGGTTAGAGTAAAATCAGAGTAGTCCTAATACAGAAACACACATACACTGGTATCATCAGGTACAAAGTTGAAAAAAATATACTATACGAATATACCATCTACCTCCAGACCCTGAGGACACGTCAAACTCATTAATAGCTTTTCACTTTCTTTCATTTCCCATGATCACCTTACTTCCCATCACAGCACTTAGTACTTTAACGGCACTTTCAAAACAAAATTTTAAGCTTGCTTTAATCTATCATAGCCGTGCTTACAATTCCTAATTAAGACTGTTGAAACATGTAAGAGTAATATTTATCTTGTATTTTACAATTAAATCTTGCAGATGCAAGAAAAATTGTTACTATTTCTTTCCACATCTTAGATCAACTACTCCCTTAAACTTCCTTCCTTAACCTAAAAGATTTTAAGTTGCCTGTCACAGTTGTCTATCATGTACTGAGATCTCTGATGCTCATATTGTTTTCACCGTGGATTCCACCACCAGATTATCTTTTTTAAGTAAATTATCAGAAGAACAAAAATGAATAATGGCATTCAAACCAGTCTTAAACACATGGAAAAATCAAAACTAAGAATGCAAATATATGCATCTATAGAAAAACAGTCCAGTAAAGCACAGTCCATTTTTACAATAAATTGTATGAAATAATGCCTAAGCCCTCTAAGTTCACAGTGTCTGTGAAGTGTCCACAACTGGCTAGAAACAATCATATTGATAGAATAATGAATTATGGGAGACTGTTAGTAATCCCATAACTGTAGTCAAAAATGGACAATTCTGTTATTAATATTAAATACAACTTGTCAATAACAGACATTGGAGTTTTATTAATAACATACGCAATAAAAGCTACATATATTCATATATATGTTATAACGATGTTCTTTACCTCAGCTGTATTTGCTTTCGTTTTTGTAGCTCTTGATTTCTGAGTTCTTCCAAACGTCTGAGTTCCTCTTGACGCCTCATTAAATCTACAAAATATTGACTACAGATTAATATTTTTAGCTTCTTCTTCTGTATTTTTACATCTATAAGCATAAAGGTTCTCCAAGACTGGCAATATATATAGTAACTTATTTATACTCATGCACCTAGCTTCTCTTTTTAAAGTCTTACCGCACCATTCTACAATGAAAAATTATAAGCTTGTAATGAACCAGATCAATATCATTCCTGGGCCCATTTCTTCAGGTATATGAAGAAAATAAAATCTACCCTTATGCTAAAAAATTAAAATGGGTAGTAACTGCTTTAACACAGGGTCTGGAACATACTAAAAATAGAATGAATAGCTACATTTTCATTTACACAGTTTTAAGCAATTACAATTTTTTTCAGCAGCAAGCTCGAAGCCCAAAATGATACCTTGGGAAGCATCAGCAGAGGGCAGATTAAGCATCAGACCAGGAACAGTAGGAAAAATGGGATTGGACACAGCATAAAACCCCAAAACATCCCTCCCAACACTATGAGCACGTTTCCTCCTGCATCAAGTCAGCGTCACATGAAGAAAAGAGGGGACGGTTCCTGAAAGGGGAAAAAGGGCTGAACACTGATGTGAACAAGCCCACTTTAAACAGGACAAGCATTCCCACTGTCACGAACTCATGTCACATTATCAAGAACAAGGCTTTCAGAGTGAAGCAACACAACGAAAGATGCCCATTTGAGAAGCAGTTGATAAACCTCCCAAGTGTTAAAAATATCTTTGTACTATCCTACCAAATTATACATGCATGCATGCACTAATAAATATATTTTAAAATATATATAAGTACTCCAGATAACACAATTATTGGTTTTCTTTTTCCTATAACCACGTTATCTCAAATTTCTAAAATGAACATAAATTATCTCAAATATTTCTTAATAAAATACTATATTCAGAATTCTTATAATCCTAATGGTTCAAGTTAAAATCCCACAGGCAAATAATTCTAACATCTTAACTATAACAACAGGGGCATCATAATTATAAAAAGGTAGTTATTATCCTCCCTGAAGGTTAAAAAAGATTGAATTATGTATTAATTATGTAAACAAAAAAAGATTCAGACAGATTATATGGCTCTAGTCATCTAGGCATGATATGGTTCACTGGGATATATAGCCAAATCTCTCAGTATTCCAAAGCTCCTTCCAAAATGCCACATCCCAGACCTGGATGTTCAGTCTCAATTGAGAAACTTAAAAAAACAAAAATTTAAAAAAAAAATTTGGGGACTCTGCTCAAGGAAAGTCTATATGCACCAGGAACCAGGTGATTCAGATAACATTTAGCTATCTAAAAAACATGACGACAATGATCTTCTAACATTTTTACCATTAACTGTGAACCTTACTAGCTCATCAGAACTGCTCAAGTGCCTTTTAACCACAGATCAGTTAAATCAAAATCTCTTGGGATGTGAACCAGCTATGAGTTTTTTCTTTTTTGAAGCTCCCTAGATGACTTCATTATACAACCAATATTGAGAGCCCATAACTGTCATATAATTTCTATAGCTGGTGAGACTGGTAAAGACCAAAAATATACAGTCTATTTATATTCCTAAGGGGAAATGCTTCAATAAGACAAAACATGGCAAGGCAAATATCTTACTATCATTAACTAAGAAGTCAATACAGTGTATCCTTTAACAATTTTATTGATTTTCTAGGTTTGCTGCTCTTAAAACAGGAACATACATAGTAATATAAAATATATAAAATATATAAAAATATAAAATATATAAAATATATATATAATATATAAAAATATATACTATATTTTCTTCCATGAAAAGGAGTAAGAAAAGAGCATGAATATTTCCTGAAAACTGAATTTTCTTCTTTTAAGCTGGGCCAGTTAAGAAAGCTGCTTTGCCCTCTCAGATCATGCTTCCTCACCAGAACAGGGTACAATAATTAGCTCAAAGGATCTGACAATCAAATTATCTGATAAACACACTATCTAATATGAAGCAGGAGCACGATCAACTTACAACATTTTGTATCTTCCAAATTAATTCCTTTAAGTTGCTAATACCCAAAGTTTCTGAAATTTCACAAAAAGTTATATATTTGTATACCGCCATAATAATGTACTTCTGGAGGAAAGTATTACCCAAAAAATATGTAACCTGAGGTGTTTTTTATCCTTTAATCCAGTAAATAACACTCACAGGAATTCTTCTTAAAAAAAAAAAATAATTATAATAATCCAGGAGGCTTCCCTGGTGGTCCAGTGGTAAAGAATCTGCCTGCCAATGCAGTGGACACAGTTGTTCAAACCCCACTCCAAGAAGATACCACATGCCATGGAGCAACTAAGCACTTGCACTACAACTTCTGAGCCTAGAACCCACAAGCCACAATTAATGAGCGCCTGTGAGCCACAACTACTAAAGCCTGTGTGCCCTGGAGCCCATGATGCGCAACTAGAGAAGCCAACACAATGAGAAGCCCACACACCACCACAAAGAGCAGCCCCGGCTCACCGACACTAGAGAAAGCCTACATGCAGCAACGAAGACCTAACACAACCAAAAGGAGGTATTTTTTCAAAGATTATAAATATAAATAAAATAATGAGTATTAAAAATAACAGGCAAGAAGAGTTACGACTGGAGGAGGGAAAGAAGATGGGAGATGGTAGAGCTGAGGAGTCGTCAGCAATAGGAAACAGGGCAAGCTGCAATTTCACTCACACTTGATGCAGATGGAACACATCTTTGAAAGCTTGCAACTTTAAGATTCCTATTGAGAGGACTTACCGTATATATTTAAACATACTAGTGTATGATATGAATGAGTTAAATTTTATTAGAAAAAGAGTGACTTTACAGAAACATTAGGTTTAGGGTACCAAAAGAAACCAAAAATATCTGACTAGTTTCTGTTATTTGCTGAGCTGGATTTTAACTTACTTGGCACCAGCAGTTATTCAGTGACTTGACTGAAACTGCTTCAAAAACATGAACTAATTGTGTTAGTCGCTCAGTCGTGTCCAACTCTTTGCAACCCCATGGACTGCAGCCCACCAAGCTCTTCTGTCCACGGAATTCTCCAGACCAGAATACTGGAGTGGGTTGCCATTTCCTTCTCCAAAACATGTAATGAACAGGCTAAAAAAAGCTAAAGTGGATTTTATACTAAAGAAAATGATAATCTACCATATAAAGATTTACAGATGAATGCTGACCAAATGGCTGATTCATGTCAATGTATGGCAAAAACCACTACAATAATGTAAAGTAATTAGCCTCCAATTAAAATAAATACATAAATAAAAGAAAATACTGGCTCTAGTATAAAGAATAGTTTAGAGGAGGCCAAGATTAGATGACATAAACTCCAATAAGAAAGCCTCTGCAAACTTCCCTGGTGGTCCAGTGGTTGAGACTCTGTGCTCTCAATGTAGAGTGCACAGGTTCAATCCCTGGTCAAGGAACTAAGATCCCAAACGCTGTACAGAAAAAAAAAGACTAGTTGAGTCAGTAAAATTATTTCACACTTCACTTCATAAAAAATAAAAACAATGTATAAATATATAAAAGAAAGAAGGCTGCCACAGAAACCAGGCAGCTATCTGTAGCACCTTCATCTCTGACGGGCAGCCAAGAAAAGATAGATAAAGGTTCTGTTGTTATTGTTGTAGTCATTAAGTCGTGTCCAACTCTTTTGCGATCCCATGGACTGTAGCCCACCAGCTCCTCTGTCCATGGGATTTTCCAGGCAAGCATACTGGTGTAGGTTGCAATTTTCCTCCTCCAGGGGAGATAAAGATTTAGTGAAATACTAAATTTAAAAAAAAAAGGCAAAAAATTTAAGAGCAAAGTAGAAAGCAATTAGATGCTTTAAAGAAATGCAAAATTCTGGCAATTCCCTGGTGGTTCAGTGGTTAGGACTGCACACTTTTACTGCATGAGCACAATTTCAATCCCTGGTCAGGAAGCTAAGATCCTGCAAACCACACAGCACAGCCAAAAAAAAAATTTAAAGGAAAAAATAAATAAAAAGTTTTATGGAAAATGGAAAAGTGATAGGAAGAATCAGAAAAAATTACATGGAGTATTAACAGAAAAGAACAAAGGGGAGAGAGAATATTAAGCAGACATAATAAGAAACCTAGAAACAAGGATGGGAAAAAGTTAAGCTTCTGATATATACTTAAGCAGCTTGTCACATTAAGTATCTGACCAGTGAATATTAATAAACGTATGTTATGCATAACACCTACTATGAGTGCTCTTAAAAATTCAGTTAACAACAAAAAAATCACACACACAAAAAATTCAGTTAGCCCTGTCTCAAGTGTTCAAAGCGTTCTTGCAAAATACTAAGAATTTAGTCTTCCTAAATTCCCATATCCATCAGCAAACCTGAAATCTTTTTCATCTCTGCCAAGGAACATCCATCTGTAATCTTTTGACACGTAATAAGAATCTTAAATAGTCAGCTTTTTTAATAATTTTTTTTTTCCATAAGAAAGTTCTCTCAGAAAAGCAAAAATTTTATTTCTAGTATTTTGAGTTTGAACTGTCTTGAAACTCTTAACTAGCAACTTCAATAGTAACAGTTATCAATGAGAAAAGTACCTTGCCGCATAAGCATCAGCTGGTGCTCGTGCCGGGCCGCTTCCATCTCCGCCTCCAGTTTCTCTTTGGCTTCTCGGATGTTTCTGTCAACCTGCTCGCGCTGCTGCTTCTCCATTTCATCCAGAGCCTTCCATCGAGATGCATACTCAAATTCAAATGTCCCAGGCTGAGCAAAACGTGGTGGCTGTTCTCTTTCCCTAAGTTTACATGAAAAGACATTAAAAGTTTTTAAACATATGTTTAAAAACTAAAACAACATATAAGAACAACAAGCATTACCATTAACTAAGCTTGCATAGTGTTCATGGCACTATCTGAAAAGTAACCTCCAAGAAATACTTCACAGCAATGCTGTCAAGCACTTTAACAAGCCTAAGTTTAAGAAACTGCCCAAAGATGCCCAACTAATTAATAAGCAATAGAACCAGGATTCAAACCAAGACAACAAGATACTACAACCTGCACTCCCCAAATTACCACCTCCAATAAGGCCTTTTTGGTTTTCAATCAACAATTTTATATAAGGCAGTCTGTAACATATGAAGCAAATGTCCCCCAAGTTAATGGTCTGAAGTCAGATTTTTCTAAAAGTAATAACTTTTAGGGACAGTAATAAAGCAGAAACAGTTTGTTGAGTGTTATGTGCCAGGTTAATTGGCTACACCAAATAATACAGGCCTAATTTACTTCAAATTGTTTTACACTTGTTTGCCTTGCTAGACTGTAAACTCAATGAGTATATGAAATTCCTGTAAGCCACTGTACCTAAGTACCTAGCACATACCTAGCACATTGTACACATTTAGTATTGATTTCTTAAATGAATGAATGAATGTATGACGGGGAAAAAAATCTTTTAAATGAAGACCTATGAATGTACCCAACATTCAAAGAATTTCAATTATTCAAAAGTATTTTTATAAGAACACAATTCTCACCCACCAATAAAACTACAGATGCCTTGTAATCATAAATTTTAACTTTTATTTGGGGATGGGGAGGGGAAGATGGTGGATGGGACAAAGTTGGGAGATAGAGGAGGAGGTTGTCACAGAGGGAAAACATAGTGACAAGAAACAGCTTCAAAGATATTCAGGGGGTAGATAAAATCAAAGTTAACCATGATCAAGGGATTCCAGACCTAAAAATAGACTTGGATCTTTTTCTTTTTAAAGCACTGACTGGAAAAGGGAAAGGAATAGAGAGATCCACCACCCACTAATTTTTCTGAAAGAACTGTTTATTAGTTAGCAGTTCCTAAGTCAGGTGTTGACTACAGTAATAAATATAAAAACTTCATTTTCTCCCAAAAGAAACACTATTAGAAACAATATGGATTTGGGGGCACCAGAGCTGAATTTGAATCTTGACTCTTAAGTTTCATGAATATTCCCTTCAGAGCATAACTCTTTAGCAGTAAAGTTTAAAAATATCATGAGATCATGTAATATTTGCTGGAATAATTAAGTCATTATATAAACAAGTTTGATTTTGGTTTTGTTTTTTTTTTTCCAATAAACAAGTACAATCTATAAATTCTACTTCTTTTAACACCTTTATAATTTCAGTTCTCTAATTCCTGAATGCAAAAGGATGCTCTACTTAAAATCTGTAATAAGCTATAACCAGAAATCAAATGAATAGGAAATTAAATGTAAGCCTTTGAGAAACAGCATTTAAGAGAAATTTACATGGCTGAGTTACAACTGATTACTACCAATCCCTTGCTTCTAGGACACATTCTGCTGGGTGTCCCTCCCACTGCTCCCACTCAGTCTCTGTTGATTCCTTTTGACCTTCCCAACTTCTGTCAAATGAGCAATCTGGAGTTGGTCCTTTGACATTCTTTTCCATCACACTGGTAACTTGAGCCCAAACAGCACATCTGAATTCCAGACACAAATCCAACTATCTTGACAACAGATCCCAAAACAAGGTTCCTGATCCTACTCCCCCAAATCAACTCCTCCAGGTTCTCCATGTCAGTCACTAGCAAGTCTATACTTTCCAGTTACTTAGGCCAAAAACCTCATCATCACTCTTTTAACTCTCTTTCTCCCACATCTCCATATCCATCAGCAATATCCAATCTAGTTTCAAACCACATTCAGAATCTGACCACTTCTGGTCATCACCATTGTAACCACTTCCTGTCAGCAGGATCCTAAACTTACCCCCCCAATCCCACCATTGGCTCTTTATAATCTATTATAACAGAGCAGTTACAAAGCTGCTTTAAATTTAAAATTAAATCACTATCCTGCTTCTTCCTTTCACATGAATCACAGAAGTCAAAGTTAGTTCAATAGACCACAAGCCCCACAGTCTACACTCCTCCCACTATGTCCTAAATCCTCTTGATCGCTACAAGGCTCCCCATACTCACCCTGGTCCAGTTAACCTAGCCTCTTCACTGCACCTGCACCATGCCAGTCCTCCCCCAAAGCCTGCAGAGCCGTACCCCTCAGCTGACTGAGATCCCTATCCCATCTGGTGCCCTCACCTCCCACCCCCTTCCCCCTACCCCCGCTTTCAAGTTGTGAATCAAATACTACCCTCACAAAAGCTTCCTTAACCACCTGTATAAAAAGAGGCACAATCTTCTGCTCCCCTACACCCACTTTTCCCTGGTTTTCTGCCATCTTTATTTTATTGTTTACCCCCTTCTTCCCAAGGGCTTCCATGATAGCTCAGTTGGTAAAGAATCTGCCTGCAATACCAGAGACCTTGGCTCAATTCCTGGGTCAGGAAGATCTGCTGGAGAAGGAACAGGCTACCTACTCTGCCACATAGCAAGAATTTCTGGTTTATTCTGTTCATTGATACATCTCCAACACCAGTTAAAAATAAGCACCCAGGGACTTCCCTGGTGGTCCAGTATTTAAGAATCTGTCCTGCAATGCAGGGGACGTGGGTTCAATCCCTGGTCGGGGAATTAAGATCTCAAATGTCGTGGAGCTACTAAAGCCCTCCAGTCACAACTATAGAATCTGTGTGCTACAACAAAAGCCAAATCAATCAATAAAAAAGCACCCACATTTGTCATTTAAATCAACTACAAGGAGAAAACCAGTCTAAAATCAAAGAGTGCTATTAAAACATGTGTAAAACGTTATTTTGAACACAAACTATCAAATCTTAAAATCATAACCATTTTTTGGTCAGGATGAAGAGAAATAAATACTTTTATGCATACACCAATGAGTATAAATTGGTATAATATTTTGGGAGAACCATCTACCAGAATTAATCACCATTAAATATGCATACTGTTTGATCTTAGCATCATACCTCACTTTAGTGGTTTTAAATGGTATTTCTCACTACTTAGTGTATTTATTAAAACATTATTCTTTGGTTCAGTATTTATTGTGTAGCCCTGCCACTAGAAAGGTAAGCATCATGAGGGCACTGGCAGCATCTAGGACAGTGCCTAGCACAAAGGCAGTCCAATATTTAGGTTCATGCACGCAAATATTACAGTGTTTTTTGTTTTTCAGTCACATCACATAGCATGTGAGATCTTAGTTCTCTGACCAGGGATCAAACCAGCGGCCCCTGCTTTGGAAGCACAGAGTCTTAACTAATGGGATCATCAGGGAAGTTCACTACAGTCTTACTTATTATAATAAACAACTTAGTAGTTAAGAACAACACAATGTATTCACACAGTCAGCTTACATAAAAATATCTGAACCACACTGAATGAAAAGTAATTGTTAAAAGGTTATTTTTCTTTTTCATCTCTAAGAATTCTTTGGAGAAGGAAATGGCAACCCACTCCAGTATTCCTGCCTGGAAAAATCCCATAGACAGAGGAGCCTGACAGTCTGTAGTCCATGGGGTTGAGCAGGACACGACTGACAGAGCATGCATGCATACACACACACACAACTTTGGTAGATACCACAGATTAATAAACTTTTAAAAAAAGAAGAATTCTTACCCTTTCCCAAGTTCTTTAACTAGAATCATCTTTCTACTCCTGACAAAGTCTCCTCTTAATTCATAATATACCTGTAGCATACTCAATACAGAAACTTTTGCATCTAAAATTCACTGTTTCTCTGGCATAGGTACTACAGACAGTATACGCTTATGGAACCCACCCATGCCCCAGTTATAAAAGTTGAACTTTTCGAAGTCAAGTTAACCTTTTAACAATATACACAAGAAAACTAGCATTCCATGTAGACCAGCCCACTCTATTAACCAGATTGTTACTGGCTAACAAGACTAAATAAAACACCTTATAATCCAACAATATTCAATAACAAATGTAAAGTAATAAACACCCTTGAAAGCACATTCTAAATTTATCAGAATTTATCTTCTTATAAAATCTTACTTATGATACTGCTGAGTTTTCTGCATTAGTTTCTCTGGCAAACCATCTTCATCATCAAACTGTTCCATGGGCTCCACAATGACCGGACGAGGGGTCCTGGACAGGTAAAAAGCATTAATAAGAATTAAAACAGTATCTAGAACTAAAATCCTCCTAGAAATCTTTTATAATAATTCCAAGATACATACTTGGAAAATTTATCTGAGAAAAAAGTCTTAGTAAGTATCACATATACACACAAAATCAGTCAATAAACACTGGCTGCACCAACACAGGTGAACATATAAGTCAAAGATGAGTGCTTATTTTTAGAGCATGGAGTCTATTCGGGACCACAGAAAAAAACATCAACATAGACCTGCCTGACCACTGCAGTTAACTTCTACAAAGAGCAACGCAGAGGAGCAAGTATCCAACTCTACTGTGTGTCTCATCCACACACATACCCGGACTCCCATCCCCTCCATGGCCTCAAACTCCCAACTCCACCCAGCTCCCAACCTTCCATTGTCCAACCAGTCTCAAAAGGAAAAGTCTTTCTAAAACTTAAAATATATCAGCCTAAAAGATATCAGTCAAGCAAAAGGGAAGGGGGTGTAGAGGGGCAGCCAGAAGCAACAAATCAAGGAAGAAATGGGGTGTGGGGACAAGAAGAGTAGATGATCAAAGAGCTGACCTGGAAACCCTCCTTCTGTATTGTTTTCCTAAGGAAGGGAAGGCTCACTGAGGAAAGACAAGAGAAATAAGTGGAGGAGATGACATACTAATATTAAAGTTTCCTTGCTATCAGTCTCTCAGCATGAAAGCAAGTCTGAAAAATGAACAGAGATGCTTTAAAGAGAAAAAAAATCATGGCTAACTTCTGAGGTGTTAACAGAGGAGCTAGAGAGGTGAAGGAGCTTTCAGGGTTCAAAATATTTCTTTCCCTTTATAAAGACCCAGAGATTAACAGAGACTAAATCCTTCTCTATATGGAAAGTAAAGCTATACAATGGTCACATAAAAAATTATTCCTGAGCTAGTGAGACATTTGATAGAGAAAAAGAATTACAAGCACGTGTAGAATACCTCGGAGTAATGAAAACAATGCAATTAGAAACCTCAGGTAAAGTGAGTGGAAACCCAAAAGAAAAGGAACTTACAGGCCTCATTCTCCAGTCTGAGACCTCATGTCCAAGAAGTAAAAACAGAAATGTAATAAAGAATGAGTAAATACAGCCTCAGAGAGTTCACACAACTCAGTGAAGTTTGAGAAAGCAGCTGAGAACTGAACCCACCCAGCCCACAGGAGGATGTGGTACTTCTAAGAGGACCCAAAAGGGCCCAAGGACAAAAGGAAGACACATCATACGGACCACTTACCCCCCTAGAAGCTGAGGCAGGGCCACCAACATTCAAAGAGTAATAGAGCCAGGTAAGAACTACACCTGAGTAATTAAGTGTTATACAATTCCAACTTCAGGGACTTCCCTGGAGGTCCAGTGGTTAAGACTCTATGCTCCCAACACACTGGGGGAAGGGTTCAACCCCTGGTTAGGGAACTAAGATCCCAGATGCTGCAAGGCTTGGCCAAGGAAAAAAAATTCAATTTCAACATAAATGTGGCCACTAGATACTTTTCTACAAGTTCTCTAGCAGAGAACTTGACAAACACACACTAATGTTATATATTTACATCTATTTCCACTATTCCATTTCTCAAGAGATACACGAGTGAGTAAGGATCACACAACCATTCATCATATTAAGACCATGCATGTTGTATACAAGGGACATCTTTAAGGGACCGTGTCTTGTTTTATTGGGATACGTGCTAAAATGTGAACATTTATGGTTTCACTGTATGCACCATTCCTGTGTCCAACCGACTTTGTTTATTTAAGTTTTAAACTTAACATAAGGACTCCAAGTTCTCACTGCTGAGGACCTAGGTTCAATCTCTGATGAGGGAACTAAGAATCCACACCCCACAAGATTTGGGCAATGTGGCAAAAAAAAGAAAGAAGGAAAAGCTAACTTAAATTTTGTCTATAGGACTTTCCTGGTGGCTCAGTAAGTAAAGAATCTGCCTGCCAATGCAGGAGACACAGGTTTGAGCCCTGATCCAGGAAGATCCTACAGGCCCTGGAGCAACTGAGCCAATGCACCACAACTACTGAGCCTATGTTCTAGAGCTAGGGAGCTCCAACTACTGAAGCCCAAAATGCACCACCACTAGAGAAAAGCCCATGCAGCAACAAAGACCCAGCAGAGCCAAATAAGTAATTTTTAAAAATTTTGTTTATACATGTAATTATTTAATTTACTCCTTCTACAAACATAGGTAAATATTATATAGAAAAAAAGACTGACAACCATGTGTTAAATCTGGAATTGTTGTGATACCTTTTCCTTCTCACGCTGCCCCTAAATTAATCATTACCTTGACTGTAAAACTGATAAATGTTCAACTGTGAAAAAATTTAAACAATATAGTATTTTTATGTAAGAAAGTAAGACCCAGGACTTCTCTGGTGGTCCGGTGGCTAATACTCAGCATTCACAATGCAGGGTCCCGGGGTTCAATCTCTGCTCAAGAAACTAAATCCCACATGCCACAACTAAGACCTGGTGCAGCCAAATAAATAAATAACTTTTTTTAAAAAGTATAAAATACATTGATAGGCAATGGAAAAATTTTTAATATTCAATTAAGATTAAATTCTGACATTCAATATTAAATAATATCAGGTAAGCGTTGTTTCCTCAGTGTGACAATTACACTGCAGTTCTGCAAGAGAATATTCAAAGGATATACATGCCAAGTACTGTAATTCAGTACTGTACTCTGCACCTGACTCAAATTAATTGGCAAAGAAAAAAGAAAAAAAAATATGTATGTATTTCCCATAATGAAAAAGCTATAACAAAATGCTAACAATTAGTGAAGATAGGTAACATTTACACTAACATTAAAGGATTCTTTAAAGGGAAAATACCTTTCTCTAAATTGAAATTAAAAGACACATTTTCCTGTTTCTAAGGAAGCAATTCCCACAAAATTTTTAGGGTATAATTCGGAAAAGAGTAAGAACAGACCACTACATCTTCACTTAAGTTAACCTGCAATGATTCTTAAAACAACAACAAAAAAGTGAAAGAAAAATTCGAAAACTGAGCACTTTTCATTATCATTATGCCTCCTCAATTTGAGTTCTAAGCATGAGCACTTCTGCTGCTCTAGATATGATTCTAAAGTTTAAAGATGTGGGCATACCATTATAATAATAAATTTTTTTAATTAATTTTTAAACTTTACAAATTGTATTAGTTTTGCCAAATATCAAAATGAATCCGCCACAGGTATACATGTGTTCCCCATCCTGAACCCTCCTCCCTCCTACCTCCCCATACCATCCCTCTGGGTCATCCCAGTGCACTAGCTCCAAGCATCCAGTATCGTGCATCGAACCTGGACTGGCAACTCGTTTCATACATGATATTATACATGTTTCAATGCCATTCTCCCAAATCTTCCCACCCTCTCCCTCTATGATCCAGCAATCCCACTGCTGGGCATACACACTGAGGAAACCAGAAGGGAAAGAGACACGTGTACCCCAATGTTCATCGCAGCACTGTTTATAATAGCCAGGACATGGAAGCAACCCAGATGTCCATCAGCAGATGAATGGATAAGAAAGCTGTGGTACGTATACACAATGGAGTATTACTCAGCCATTAAAAAGAATACATTTGAATCGTTCTAATGAGGTGGATGAAACTAGAGCCTATTATACAGAGTGAAGTAAGCCAGAAAGAAAAACACCAATACAGTATACTAACGCATATATATGGAATTTAGAAAGATGGTAACAATAACCCTGTGTACGAGACAGCAAAAGAGACACTGATGTATATCATCATAAATTTTTAATTTTCCCTTTTTATTTTTCTGCCTCGTTAGTAATTTCAAAACAGCATAGATACATAACTTATACATACTTTTTCAACTATGTGTTAATCATTATACATACTGTATACAAAGCTGTTTATCTAAAGCCATGTACAGTATACATTTTATGACAATTTAGAGATATTTTCAAGAGAAATCTTAATTATAAAAGATGTCTACATTTCGAAACAAAATCCCTGTAATATCACCTTTATAAATCACTTGTATTAACTAAGATATGTGAGATTCAGTTAGTCAATAAATCTGATCACCTAACAGGTTCCAAGACTAGTTGGAGCTAGGGATCCAAGGATAAACAAAACAATCCCTACAAGTCTTCTAAAAACTGCTCCCGCCCCTACATGAGAAAATAAAAAGATCATTTTAGGGCCAAGAAAAAACCACACTGTCAGAAGGAATAAGAGAGAAGCCACTTTAGATAAGGCAGTCAGGAAAATCCTCTCTATAAATCAACACTTCAACTGAGACCAAGTATTCAAACAGCAGGGAGGACATCTGGAGCTCCATGAGAAGGTTTAACAAAAGACCTGAGCAAGAAGAATCTACAGAAAGTATAAACCACTCCACCTGTGGCATACTGTAAGAAGCAAGGAATTTGGCATCAGACTGAAATCCACCATTTATTAGCTGTGAAATCTTAAGCAAATTACTTAACATCTCTGAGTCAATTTTCTTATCTGAAAAATGGGATGAATAATAACCAGTTCTCCAGAAATCCAAGTGATCGTGATTAAGAAATAAGACAGATAAAATGTTCAACACCTTGCCCATTCCCTCTAAGTGCTGTGTGTTAAGTGTTAGTCAATCAGTCATGTCTGATTCTTTGTGATCCAGGGACTGTAGCCAGCCAGGCTCCTCTGTCCATGGAATTCTCCAGGCAAGAATACTGAACCAGGAGAAGGAAATGGCAACCCACTCCAGTTTTCTTGCCTGGAAAATCCCAGGGACAGAGGAGCCTGGTGGGCTACAGTCCATAGGGTTGCAAAGAGTCAGACATGACTGAGCGACTTCACTTTCACTTAAAATCACTGCAGATAGTGACTGCAGCCATGAAATCTAAAAAAAAATTTTTTTAATAAAAATAATAAAAAAAAAGAATACTGCAGTGGATCACCATTTCCTTCTCCAGGGGATTTTCCCAACCCAGGGATTGAATCCAGGTCTCTTGAATTGCAGGTGGATTCTTTACCATCTGAGCCACCATGGAAGCCCTCAAAACTGTATATAAATTTTTTTTATATAAAAGTTAATTGAGTGGTCTTTTGGGGGAATCTGATGCATCACCAGTGTATTACAACTGGACCACTAATCTTGTAGCTTCATCAACATTAACTGGTATATTTTCACGATACTGCTGAGAAACCAACTGTTTCTGCAGCAGCTCAAAGCAAAGGCCTTTTGAGAAGGCCTTTGTTTATCCTCTTTGTTATCCTCTTGTTTATCTACAAAAGCTTTATCCACTGTTAACTTTTTCAGCATTCACAATGTTTATATTCTTAAAGATTAGTGGTAACAGGTTTTACTTTATTTTTAACCTTAAAGCTTTTTTGGCTAGTTATGTGGAATACATTTCTGGACTTCTGCCCTTTTAGTTTGTTCTTGGCCATCATCAGACCTCCAAGATCCTTGTGCAGCTGCTCAAGTTCCAGGTGATGCCATCTGCATGTCATTTATAAAGTATTCTAAAAGCTACCTGTAAGAAATACTTTGGCCACCTGAGGTGAACGGCTGACTCACTGGAAAAGACCCTGATGCTAGGAAAGACTGAAAGCAAAAGAAGAGGGCACCAGAGGATGAGACAGTTGTATGGCATCATGGACTCAATGGACGTTAATCTGAGCAAACTCTAGGAATTAGTGAAGGACAAGGAAGCCTGGCATGCTGCAGTCCACGGAGTCACAAATGTCTGACATGACTTAGTGACTGAACAAGAAGAAATAGTTAAATATTTATCAGTGCCCGATTATGACTTTAACTAGCAGCAATTAATCAAAGCTTACAGCAGAAAATATATACTAACTACATGCCTTGCCTACTGCTTTAGGACTTACCTTCCTTCACTCTTTAAATAACTATTGCAAACTTACTAAGAATCCAGGAAAATACCAGAATACAAGTGTCAGGATTACAGTGTTAAACGAGACATAGTCCCTACCCCAGGGGAGCTTACATTCTAGGTAGAGAATGCAACCTTAAGTGCTATGAAGAAAAGTTAAGTTGGAGAGTAAAGCATTAGGCTATTTTAACGTAAAACAGTCAGCTTCCCTTAAGAGATAATATCTTACCAAAATGTGAATGAAATGTGAGGGCAAGACCTGTGATGACAGGGAAAGAGATCATCTCTCTAAAGCAAAGGGAATGGGAACAAGACCAAAGTCTCTAAGAGAACAAGCTGGCAGAGCTGTAAAATGTCTGCTCTACAAGAGCTTCAGCACAAATGCTTAACTGTCAAAAACAAACTGAAAAATGCTTCACAAGTCACCAAACTAAGCTCCCTGGAGGTAGAAAACAATTTTTCTACATTGTCTTTGTATCCAATTCCCCAAACCCTAAATATTTGAATGATTCCAATCAATAGCTCAAGTGCCAGAGCTAAAAGAAATCCATTCAATAATCAACTTAGGAACTTCTACAAATTCAGTCTGAAGACTAAGAATGCACACTGAGAACTTTCTTGTGGACAAACTGAAAGGAAAGCCATGTTAATATGGCAACAGGTTTAATGACCACTATAATTACTTTAAAATATTTTTAAGTAAATGGAGAAACACATCACGTTCATGGATTGGAAAAGGGCTGATACTGTGAAGATGTTAATGTTCCCCAGAATGATCTGTAGATTCAAAGCAATTTCAACCAAAAGCCCAGCAGAACTTTTTTAATTGACAAGCTGATTTTAAAATCAGTAAGGATATACAAAGAAATGATAATAACCAGAACAATTAAAAAAAAAAAAAAGAATAAAGTTGGATGCTACTATCTGACTTCAAAGTCTAGTATAAAGTAATTAAGAAGTACAGTAACAGCATAATAGACATACCGATCAAGAAAACAGGAAAGAGAGCAAATTTGTTTCCAGTTATTTGATAAAGGTAAAAGGTAACAAAGGGAAAATCATAACCTTCTCAATTAATGGTGCCAGAACATTAAAGCAATGAACTGCTACCTCACATCATACTCAAAACGTATCACAGGTTTAAACAAAAAGCTACAAAATTTCTCAAGAAAATACGAGAAAGCTTTGCTACTTTAGGAAAGGCAAAGATTTCATACACAAAAATTCCAAGGAACAAACCAAGTAAGAAAATAAATTGATAAACTGGACTTCACAAAATAGAACAACTTCTGCTCTTTGAAAAACACGATTAAAAAAAATTAAAAGGACTTCCTGGTGGTCCAGTGGCTAAGACTCTGCGGTCCCAATGCAGGGGACCTGGGTTCAATCCCTGGACAATCCAACATGCCGCAACTAAAAATCTTGCCATGTGGCAACTAAAGATTCCACATGCCCCAATTAAGATGGAAGATCCTGCTTGCTGCAACCAAGACCAGGTGCAGCCAAATAAATCAATTAAATAAATTATCTTTTTTAAAAAATTAAAAAGCAAGCCACAGACTGGGATGAAATAGTGTTAATACAGGCCTGGACCCAGATGTGTTAAAAAAACATTACGACAAACCAGCCAATTAAAAAACAGGCAAGGAACTTCTCTGTGGTCCAGTGGATATGACTCTGTACTCCCAATGCATGGGGGCCGGGATTTGACCCCTGGTCAGGGAACATGACTTACCTGACTTAGCAGTAGCAGTAGCAGGGAACTAGATCCCACATGCCACAACTAAGCCATGGTGAAGCCAAATAAATTTTTTTTTTAAAGGCAAAAATATCAACAGACATTTCACAAAAAGACACATATCCAAAAAGCACATGAAAAGATACTTATCGTCAGTCGTTAAGAAAACAATATTTAAACCACAAAGAGACATCACTACACTTACTAGAATATCTAAAAATTTCAAGTGTTGCTGAGGGGACATGATCATTAGAACTCTCTTATTCACTGCTAGCGGGAATGTAAAATGATACATGTATCTGGAAAACAGTTTGGGAGTTCCTTATAAAGTTGAACATACATTTGCTGCTGCTGCTGCTAAGTCGATTCAGTCGTGTCCGACTCTGTGCGACCCCATAGACGGCAGCCCACCAGGCTAGGCTCCCCCATCCCTGGGATTCTCCAGGCAAGAACACTGGAGTGGGTTGCCATTTCCTTCTCCAATGCATGAAAGTGAAAAGTAAAAGTGAAGTCGCTCAGTCGTATCCGACTCTTATCGACCTCATGGACTGCAGCATACCAGGCTCCTCCATCCATGGGATTTTCCAGGCAACAGTACTGGAGTGGGTTGCCATTGCCTTCTCCGGAACATACATTTACTTCCTCAGTATTACCAAAGTCACATGAAAGTATACTGTTCCGAAGAAGTTTTATACACAAATGTTCGTAATAGCTTTATTCACAAAGGCCAGTAGTTGGAAGCAACTTTGGGTGAACATCCACCCAAAGGTCACCACAGTTGTAATTTGGCCATAAAAAGGAACAAAATACTAATATAGTGATATGGATGAAATCTCATAAACATTATACTAAGCAAAAGAAATCACACACAAAAGAATACATACTATTAATATATAACTTCATTTATATGAAATATAAGAAAAAACAAAACTATAGTAACAGAAAGATCAAGAGCAGTCTAGGCAGGGATAAGAGGAGTAACTGCAAAAGGACAAAAAAGAATTTTTGTTGGATGCTGAAAATGTTATCTTGATTGTGGTGGAGGGTAAATGACTACATACATTTTTTAAACTTCACATGCAAAACTGGATGCATTTTAACATATGTAAATTACATTTCAAAACTGATTAAAACCTCATTCATTAAATGTAACGTTTGGCTTTGCACCTAATACACATTCAGTAGGGTGAATAAAAATGGTAACACAAAACATTCCCGAGATTCCTTATGGATTAATACACTGAAGTTTGAGTAAAGTATTGATTCTCGACTCCTGGAGGTACACAAATATACCCTTATTTGTATTCACTGAGTACTTACTCAACACCTACTTACCACATGCCAAGACAACATACAGGGAAGGAACTACAAAGAAAAGAGGCAGAACAGAAAGAACCCTATGTGTAACTCTATAAAACAAAGACTTTAAAACTTACGTTGTTAGCAAGAACGCCCCATCACCACATCTTTCCAGAGCCTTTCGTGCTGGAGGTTTTGCTGCAAATTCCACAAAACCTTTTCCGGTGGCTCTACCACGATCATCCACAACAACAACAGCTTTCTCTACTGGACCAAACTGGGAAAATGCTTGCTCTAGTAGCTCATTGGAAACCACCGGAGAAAGGTTCTTAACAGTTAGGGCTGCTCCATGTGTAGCAAAACGAATTCGGAGAGGTCTGCTCTTCAATATGGTGCCATCCAGCTCTGCTTTTGCAATTTCAGCCAGTGTTCTGGACTCCTTTTTAGGAAGAAAAAGATCACTTTTTAAAAAATTAGTTAAAAAAATTTTAAATAGTGGCTTCTTTCTAAAGAGGGCTGGGTAGTTTTACAAAATGGCTGATAGGGCCACTTTGTTTCTGTGTCTTTCAGTTATGGTATCACACGTATTTTATTAATTTTTTTAAGATAAGTAATTTTAAACATTTTAATAGAAAGTTCCAACCCCAACGTTGTTAAAAATCATCACTTAAAGATGATCTGTTCATAAACAGATTGCTATTGTTTAGTCGCTAAGTCAAATCCAACTCTTTTATGACCCCATGGAGTGTAGATTACCAGCTATTAAATATGCAAGCAGTATCTTTTATAAGTCTCCTAAATGTATTAAAGGAAATACAGAAATACTTTTTAAGACCAAGTATCAGTTACTAGAAACTATTATTGAAAATAGTTTCTCTATACACTTCATGTTTGTTATTTATATCTTAATAATGTGTACCACCTCTCCAATGACAGACAAACCCCTTTTCATTTCCATTTCTTTTACATTATCTGTAAAAAAAAAAAGCTGTCATCAGGTGTTATTAATTACTTCTTCTAAAACATTTTCATGGGCTACACATTTCTCCCACTACACTAAGAAAAGCAAATACCCATTCATGGGCTATAAGAAGTCTCTCCATTAAACAGAAAAGCATGTACACATATCCTTATTATTATAAACTAGAGAATATGTTCATTGCTGAACTACAAGATAAGAGAATTTCCTTCTTGAAGAACTCAAAAGTTTCTACAAAATACAGGCATCTAATACAGCAAACTGGTAAACTTACTACAGGTATGTTCTTTTTCAGTTGTGAGAACTTCCAGCAAAAAACTGAAAGAGGCTTAATATGCATTTTGTGAGAAGAGTACAAATTGCATTTTCTTATGAAAAAGTCTTAAGATCACAACAGCTTTTTATTCAATCTCTGAAATGTTCACAACAGCTTTAAACTACTTCACTTATGCGAAAATCTACCTACAGAATTAATTTTACAAAAACAAATGAACCTAACCTCTTTAGCTATTCAAAATGGCCATTTTATTACTCTTCAACTGTAGTAGCAATAGTACCAGCAAACATTTCACAAATACCTAATAAGGGTTATGTCCTTTGCAGCTAAGATGTCAGTAATTCAACAACTGTTGAGAGGTAACTTTTAGGAATGGAGACTTGGATTAGAATGCTGTCACACGTATAACTAGGAATGAGAAGAAACATGAGCAAATTTCATGGGGTGATGATAGTATCTTGATCTAAAATCACAAGATTATACACTAAGTATCTATGCATCTCATTATATGTAGGTTTCAAATACCTCAAAAAACAAAATTGGACTCTAGTTAATGATAAGCATGCTGAGAGTCATGGACTGATGGATGGACTGAGATAGAGATGAACAGATACGTGAAAAAATTACAGCAAAATTAAATTGTAGACTCTAGGTACTGAATGTATGAATATTGAAGTGTATCAGTGTTCATTTCCAAACTCTGAAATTAGTCATAATAGTATGTTTGTGGGCAGCGGAGGAGAGAGAGCCTGGTGAGGACTCCATAAAGTGTTTCTAGAGAGCATCTTCTGTTCAGATTCAGTCAGATATAATGACAAAGTGTGACATGTCATTTTTCAAGATAAACAAATCTTCATTTTTATGTTAAATCAAGTACTTTTTTATTGTTGGCAACAAATACAATTTTTAATACTTTCTAGGACAAATAATAAAATGTTTATGCTATCAAGAATTTCATGCCATAGTGCATCTTCAAAGTTTATACTTTTGGTCTTAAATGGTTGTACATCAGAGTTTCCCAACCTCAGCATATTATGAACAAGGTAATTCTTACTGTGGGGGCTGTCCCGTGCCCTGTAGGATGTTTATGCCAGTAGAACCACCCCTCCACTACCACTGTTTAACAACCAAAAATGTCTCCAGACATTGCCACATGTCCTCTGGGAAGTAAAACCACTCCATTTGAGAACTACTGCTCTGTATGTGTACTGAAGTAACTATCAAGACAATTAAAATTATGTACTTGAAACAAACCAAGGATTTCCTTACTTCATAGCTCAGAAGTGACAATAACTTTTACTAAATGGTTATTACATGCCAGTCATTTATTCCTCCCCCATCTATTAATACACATACACAGGTCTTTGCCTTATCCTTCATCAGCCTCACCAACAATCTCATGAAGTGGGTTTTGCTACTATCCTCATTTCACATAGGGAAACAGGCTTATAAAGGTTCAAGTAACTTGTCCAAAAACACACACAAATCTGATTTGAACCTATCAAAATCCACAATCCACCAATACAGCCTTCCAGCTCTATCTCTGAATCACACTCTTCATAAAACGTTCAAATTACAGGTTCTTAACTAAAGGAATACAGAAAACAAAAAACTGAAGTTACTACCCCAAGAGAGACTGCTTGAACTTGGGTCTAACAACCTCCACTGGCTCCACTTGCCACTTACACAGCACAATGGCTGTAGTGTGTTGTTTAGTTGCTAAGCTGTGTCTGACTCTTGTGCGACACCAAGATCTGTAGCCCACTAGACTCCTCTATCAATGGGATTTTTCAGAAAAGAATATTGAAGTGAGATGCCATTCCCTTCTCAAGGAGATCTCCCCAACCCAGGGATGGAACCCGCCTCTCCTGCACTGCAGGAGAATTCGTTACCACTAAGCTACCTGGGAAACCCCACACCATTACCAATATTCAGATCAGGTACTTATATTCAGATCAAGTATGCACTATGATTTTCCTAAACAGAAAAAAAAAGTCTAATAGCTCAGAAATATTTTAAGTTT
Organism: Bos javanicus; assembly: GCF_032452875.1. Lineage (NCBI taxonomy): Eukaryota > Metazoa > Chordata > Mammalia > Artiodactyla > Bovidae > Bos > Bos javanicus. Next base: position 36,286,319 of record NC_083879.1, on the reverse strand, counting down.
TTAAATTCACCTGTTAAAAAAAAATAAAATAAAATAAATTCACCTGTTAAACACAGAGTTCAGATTAAACAGTAAAGTTATCCATGAAGTCAAATCTCAAACTAAATTGTAATTTCCAACTGAAAAATTTTTAACATTCTTACACAAGTATTTAGGGTGATGGCTCTGAAGAAGCATATCTCAAAAGAGCAGACAATAGCAGCCCTTCTCACCTCCCCATTTCACAATCCTATAGAAAGCTTTTTTAAAGAAAAGTGAGGACCTATGTTATACAATAATAGCAGCCACAAACCACATGTGGCTATTTAAACTGAGAACAAATAAAATTTAAAATTCAACTCCTCGGCCGCAATAACCACATTTCAAGTGTTGAACACTCACATGGTTATACTAGTGTCACTTAATTAAGATCACTTTTCTCCATATTAAGATTTTTGCTTTGTCCACTCACGGAGAGAAAACCTATTAAAGTACTTGAAATGAACCAAAGATTTACTTCATAACTCAGGATAATAACTTTTACTAAGTGGTTATTACAGGCCAGCCATTAATTCCTATCAAGGTTTAGATGAAACGGGAAAAAAATGTGTGCTATTCTACTACCACAGAGTGTAAGGGAGACAGAGAAAAGCGGTAAGTCCTCGTGGGAAGTTCCCTCACGCGAGCCATGCGACAGCAGCCCGGCTCTGGGGCGGGCGGGGGGGTGGAGGTGACGGGGAGTCGGGGTGAGCCGGGGACAGGAGAAAGGCGAGATGAGCGGAGGGAAAATGAGGGACCTCGCAGCGCCCCAGCCCGCCCCTCACCAGGCGGATGAAGCCGAAGCCGCGGTCGCGGTTGATGAAGACCTCGCTGGGCTCGCCATAGCGTTCGAACAACCGCTTGAAGTCGTCCTCGGTGATGTCCGTGGGCAGGTTCCCCACGAAGAGGCGGCAGCGCTGCGTGTACGTCTTCTCACCCGGCTTGAGGAAGCTCTTAATGTCAATGGTGAAACCGCCCTCGTCAGCCGGCCGGTCCTCTCCGGCGGGCGCGGCGGGCACCGGCGGCTCCCCTGGCAGCGCGAGGGCCAGGGCCGCCGGGTCCCCCTCTCCGGCCGCCGACTCCAGAGCGCGGAGGCGCGCCGGGTTCTTCTCAATGCGCACTTGCTTCAGGTTTCCTCTCAGCATCATCTCAGCGCGTGCCCCCAGAGCCGGCCTAGAGCTCGAAATGCACGTCGGTGTCGACCCACGGAACAGAGATCGGGAAGAACTAGCTCCGAGACACCTCCGACCAGCCGCCCGCACTCACGCCCAAAATGGCGCCGCTATAGCCGCGGTCGGAGGGAGAGACGCCACGCAAGCCCCGCCCCTCCAAGGGCGCGCTGAGTCCGATGCGCCTGCGCACTCCTGCGCCAACGGCGCCCTGGCGGCGTGCGCATGCGCACCAGTGTGCGCGCGTTCCTGTTCCCAGCCTTCCCAGGGCTCGGAAAGATGCAGGTTCGAGATAACAGTGGCGGTGGGTGTTGCAGCAGTGTGAAAACGCGATGATTCAGGGAAACATGCACATTCTCCTTGACATCCAGCTCTATTTTCAATGACAGCGGGAAAGTGAAGACTTGCAGATTTTATACATAGCATGAATAACAATGTATTTCCCAGTAATTGAAACAAGTGAAAACACATTTCCGCCCTTTTAAAGAGCAAGGTTATTATATTTCGTAATGAAAAATCCGGTTCTATATAATAGTTGTGATGTTGATTATTCACGTCAAAGAAGGACTCCCTGAACTATGGACCACTCTAGGACAGGGTCATCAAACGTTTTCTGTAAAGGGCCAGATGGAAGATATTTTAAGATTTTCAAGCCATATACTATGTCGGCCGAACTACTCAATTCTGCGCGGTACCGCTCCCGGCAGGCACATGGTAGGTCTTCATCAAGTATTAAAAAGAAATGCATTCACGGTCACTTTACAAACCCTTCAGCAGTTTCTCGTGAATTTAAATGCTTACTTTAGAATGGGCAGTGTTGCTGTGCTGTGCTTAGTCGCTCAGTCGTGTCCGACTCTTTACGACCCCATGGACTGTAGCCCCCGGACCCCTCTGTCCGTGGGAGGCAGGAATACCAGAGTGGGTTGCCATGCCCTCCTCCTGGAACCTTCCCGACCGGGGAAGATCTCCAGGGTCTCCCTCATTGCAGGTAGGTTCTTTACCCACTGAGACACCTGGAAAGCCCAGAACGGCAATAATACTTAGTAAATCTGTCGGCCAAGATTTTGCATGAGACGTTTAAATTAAAAAATTGGAGAACGGCAATCCCTCTGCTATTTACCCAGCTGAAATGAAAACCTGTATTCACACAAAGACCGGTATGAAAATGTTTATAGGGATTTTATTTGTAATCAACGAAAACTGGAAAGAATCCAAATGTCCAACTGGTGAATGGACTAACTGGTACATTCATATAATAGAACATATTCAGCAATAAAAAGGAAAAAACTACATATAAACGCAATAATGTGACTCAAAGGCTACACACTGAATATATGACATTCTGGAAAACTAGCTACAGTGGTTGCTAGAAGCTGGAAGAGAAAGTAAGGTTGACTAAACAGATACAGAGAACTTTTTGGAAAGACGGAAGTAAATCTTAGCGACTGCCCGACAGTCCAGTCCTCATGGCCCCAGGTTCAATCCCTAATCGGAAATAAGATCCTCCCCACGTCACTCATAGCTGATATTGTCAAATTTGTTAATTTCACTGAAGAAAAAGACAATCAGAAGAAAATTGCCTCATTCTATCAGCACCAAATCAACCCACTTAATTCCATATGTAGCCAGCCATATGTGCTGCCTTATGTCCTGTTATTAATAAATTGAATGGTCAAAAATCCCCTCTAAGGTCAAACCACTGGATGGCATCTTTTAAGTGCTTTGCTTCTACAGTTACCTAATCCCCTTCCAAAGTGAATTGTTACTTGATCTAATAGTTAATAGATCATTTCTACTGAACTATTCAGTTCTACTGAACTATTCCCACCAGCAGAAGAAACTGTTGATGAAACTAGCATCTTGAAAAAAAAAAAAAAGGGAAAAAACTCTTCCACGACCACAGGTTGTCCTTTAGTTACCATTTCTTGTTGAAGACTCTTGAGAGTCCCTTGGACTGCAAGGAGATCCAACCAGTCCATCCTAAAGGAAATCAGTCCTGAATATTCATTGGAAGGACTGATGCTGAAGCTGAAACTCCAATACTTTGGCCACCTGATGCAAAGAGCTGACTCATTTGAAAAGACCCTGATGATGGGAAAGATTGAGGGCAGGAGGAGAAGGGGATGACAGAGGATGAGATGGTGGGATGGCATCACTGACTCAATGGACATGGGTTTGGGTGAACTCCAGGGAGGAGGATGGACAGGGAGGCCTGGCATGCTATGGTTCATGGGGTCGAAAAGAGTCGGACATGACTGAGTGACTGAACTATAGTCAAGAAAGAAAGGAAACAAGAGTTGTTTGCTTTGTCTTGATTCACTCATCACCTGATTTCTCCTTCAGCCACACGAGCAGATGTCTATCCCACATTCCATCCCACTGAAACCTCTCTTGTCACCATGGGCAATATCTCTCACTTTGATCAGAGACAGCTGTCCTGTCACAGATCTTGCAGTAGCATTTGACATTGTAGATCTGGGCCTGAGTTTCATCATGTGTCATATGGAAAAAATACCTTCTTTGCAGAGTTTTTGTGCATGTTAAACAAATTAATTCAAGTACAGTCTGCGACTTCCCTTGTGGTCCAGTGGCTAAAACACACTCCCAGTGAGGAGGGCTTGGGGTTTGATTCCTGGTCAGGGAACTAGATCCCACATGCTGCAACTAAGATGTAGTACAGTTAAAGTATATAGTCTTAGGGAAATAGTCTGGCATCATAAATACAACTCTATTATTAATGATCACTTCCCTCCTACTTTCTTAAAACAGTGTTTTATCTTCTGCACTATGATATTCCCTGATATTCTCACAGCCACTGGCCACTCTTCACTCTCTGTCTTTCCTGGGAATCTGCACTTGAGAATGTTGGAGAACCACAGGTCTGAGTTCTCCTCTCCTCTTCTGCCACACTCATTCCCTAGGTCAGACCATCCACACTGAGGTGCCTCAGAAGCATTGGAACAGGTTTTCTTAACTTCAACACTATTGATATTTTGGACCGAATGATTATTTATGGTAAGGAAATGTGTAGCTGCATGGCTGGCTTCTACTTACAGGGGTGCTATTGTACTGGGCATTACTCTAATTGCTTTTACTTATTAGCTCATTAATCATCACAACAATCTTTTAAGATATGTATTATTATTATCACCTTAAATTTTTTTTTTTTTTTTGGTTATGCCGAGTCTTTGTTGCTGTGTGGGAGCTTTCTCTAGTTGTGGTGCTCAGGCTTAGTTACTCCACAGCATGTGGAATCTTCCTGGACCAGGAATAGAACCCTAATCCCCTGCATTGGCAGGCATTCTTAACCACTAGACTATCAGGGAAGTCCTCATCTTTTTTTAAGACTCTTTTTTGGAGCAGTTTTCCATTGGCTGCAAAATTTAAGAGGAAGGAATATGCTTTCCTATACACTTCTTGCCCCTACACCTGCACAGTCTCCTCTACTATCAGCATCCCCCACCAGATGGGACATTTGTTACAGTCCACGAGCTTACACTGACACGTCATCAACAACCAGAGTCATAAGATGACATTAGGGTCACTTTTCATGTTGTACATTCTGAGTCAAACAAATTATAATGACATGTATCCAGCATTGTAGCATCACACATAGTATTTTCACTACTCTAAATCTCTTCTGTTCTCCACTTATTCATCCCTCTCCCCATCCAACCCCTGTAACCCCTGATCTCTCTACTGTCTCCATAGTTTTGCCCTTCCAGAACATCTCAATATTGAGTCTTCCTATTCATCAACATGGTATGTCTCTCCTCTTATTTACTTCTTTGATTTCATTTATCAGAGATTGGTAGTTTTCCTCATATACATCTTATAGGTAATTTGTTAATTTTTATCTAAGTATTCATTTGTTTTGGGTGGTAATGGCAGTGGTATTGTGTTTGTAATTTTAAGTTTCACATGTTCATTGCTGGTGTGTAAAAACATTAAAGTCCATGAGGTCCCAGAATCAGATACAATTTAGTGACTGAACAACAGCAACAACAACAAATTACTGACTTTTGTGTATTAACCTTGTATCCTTCAATCATCTACTTACTCTTTTTTTTTTTTTGGCCATACTATGTGGCTTGTGAGATCTTAGTTCCCTGACCAGGGATGGAACCCGGGCCTCCCAGAAATGGAAGCACAAAGTCCCTAACCAGGGAATTCCCCCATTTAAATACTTTCAATTTATATATGCCTTTAATTTAAAGTGGATTTCTTATACACGACACAGAATTGGGTCTTGCTTTTTGACCCACCCTGACAATCTTTTTCTAATTAGTGCATTTAGATCAATGACATTCAAAGTGATTACTGATATAGCTTGATTACTATCAACCATTGTTTTGGAAAATTTATTTATTTAACTGCATCAGGTTTTAGCTGAGGCACTAAGGATCTTTCCTGGCGGCGAGTGGTCTTACTTGCCCTATAACATGTGGTAAAGATTTTAGCTCCCCAACCAGGGATTGAACCCTCGCCCCTGCGTTGCAAGGCAGATTCCTAACCACTGGACCACTAGGGAGGCCCCTATAATATTTTTATCATTTTCCACTTGTTGCTCTTATTCTTTGTTCCTATTTTTTAATGGTTTTTAATTGAAATACAGTTAATGTACAATGTTATATTCATTACTACTCTACAGCAATGTGACTCATTTATACACATATATTCTTTTCCATTATGGTTTATCAAGTTACTATTTTTGTATACCACTCTTTCTGCCTTTTGTGATTTTAATTAAGCATATTATAGTTTCATTTTCTCTCATTCATAGCGTATCAGTTGTATTCATTGTTCTGCTTTAAGTGGTTGCCCTAGATTTTGCCATATACATTTATTTACAACTAATCCTAAGACCACTTTCAAATTATACTGATTACTTCACTAGTAGTGTAATTTATAACAGTAAAATAATCCTGATTCCTCCCTCCCACCCCTTCTATCTCTGCAGTCATTCATTTCATTTATATATAAGCATACATAAGTGGGTAGCCATTCCCACACTTACATTCCCAACGTAACCAGGGCTGAGAGCTATGGGCCTCCCCAAAGCCTTTCTCGACAGGAGCTTGTGGATTCCAAATAAGAGTATCTAAAGCATTGTCTGAAACTTTTCAATTATGTACACGGAGCAGGGTTTTATACTCAGATAATCAAACATGCAAACAAAAATAAGCCAGGAGATGAAGAGGAAGGTCAAACCAGTTAGAGATGATGCACACAGAACCTGGAGTCAGGACAGGGTCTGCTTCTCAGGGAAACAGGAGGATTAGAAAGGCAAGTCTCTGAGGGATGAAAGGAAGGATCATGGATGAAGCTGAGAGTACAGATGGTCAGGCCTGATAGGCAGTGTCCTTGTACCAAGCCCTGAAGCTGGTGTGTCCTCTCGAAACCCCTATGTTCAACTCCTGTCCCCCCAGGACCTCAGAATGCAACTGAGGATTTGAAGATGACATTTTAAAGAGGTGATTAAGTTTAAATGACGTCATTCAGATCAGATCAGTCGCTCAGTCGTTTCCGACTCTTTCCGACCCCATGAATCGCAGCACACCAGGCCTCCCTGTCCATCACCAACTCCCGAGTTCACTCAGACTCACCTCCATCGAGTCAGCAATGCCATCCAGCCATCTCATCCTCTGTCGTCCCCTTCTCCTCCTGCCCCCAATCCCTCCCAGCATCAGAGTCTTTTCCAATGAGTCAACTCTTCGCGTGAGGTGGCCAAAGTACTGGAGTTTCAGCTTTAGCATCATTCCTTCCAAAGAAATCCCAGGGCTGATCTCCTTCAGAATGGACTGGTTGGATCTCCTTGCAGTCCAAGGGACTCTCAAGAGTCTTCTCCAACACCACAGTTCAAAAGCATCAATTCTTCGGCACTCAGCCTTCTTCACAGTCCAATTCTCACATCCATACATGACCACAGGAAAAACCATAGCCTTGACTAGACGAACCTTTGTTGGCAAAGTAATGTCTCTGCTTTTGAATATGCTATCTAGGTTGGTCATAACTTTCCTTCCAAGGAGTAAGCGTCTTTTGATTTCATGGCTGCAGTCACCATCTGCAGTGATTTTGGAGCCCAGAAAAATAAAGTCTGACACTGTTTCCACCGTTTCCCCATCTATTTCCCATGAAATGGTGGGACCGGATGCCATGATCTTCGTTTTCTGAATGTTGAGCTTTAAGCCAACTTTTTCACTCTCCACCTTCACTTTCATCAAGAGGCTTTTGAGTTCTTCTTCACTTTCTGCCATAAGGGTGGTGTCATCTGCATATCTGAGGTTATTGATATTTCTCCCAGCAATCTTGATTCCAGCTTGTGCTTCTTCCAGTCCAGCGTTTCTCATGATGTACTCTGCATATAAGTTAAATAAACAGGGTGACAATATACAGCCTTGACGAACTCCTTTTCCTATTTGGAACCAGTCTGTTGTTCCATGTCCAGTTCTAACTGTGACGTCATTGGGGGGCCCCAATCTGATGTGACTGTTAACTTTTTAAGAGTTTAGGGAATTCCCTGGTGGTCCAGTGGTTAGGACTTGAGACTGTCAATGGGTCAGGGTTCAATCCCTGCTTGGGGCTGTGTGGCATTGCCAAAATAAATAAATGGGTAAGAGAGGATGGCATATAATATTTCTTTCTTGTATTATTCTTGTTAGGTGGTGTTGTTTACTTGATATTTGTTATATTTGTTACTTGATATTTGTCTAGGGTATTTCTGACCTTGTAGAACAAGCTAGGACGAGCCCTTTTCTTTCCATTCTCTAGCAGTGTGTGTTCAAGATATTGTCCCTAAGGAAGAGAAGGAATCTGAGCCTATGGGTTTCTTTGTGGGAAGGCTTGTAATTTCAGAGTCAATTTCTTCAATAGGGACAGGCTATTCAGATTTTCTATTTCTTCTTGGGACAGATTTGGTAAGTCTTTCTCAAGTGATTTGTCTATCACATCAAACTTATCAAATTCTTGACCTAAGTTGATCATAATACCTCATGCTTTTAGTGTCCATAGGATCTCCAGTGATCTTTCATGTTAGTTATTTCTCCCTTTTTTGATCCCCTAATCAGTTTCAATAATGAAACTGAGTAGAACCCTGTGGGGTCTGCCTAGGTATAAGCCTCTCCCTGTTCCACAATCTTTTGTCTGTAGAAGCAGCTTGGTCTCTGAGACCTTCCCCAAGTTCCTCCTCAAGGAATGTAGGTAAAAAACTGAGCACACCCTTGAGTCATTTTACAGAAACCAGGGCCCCACCACATGGAATCAGTTCAATTCAGTCACTCAATCATGTCCAACTCTTTGCAACCCCATGGACTGCAGTATACCAGGGCTCTCTGTCCATCACCAACTCCCAGAGCTTGCCCAAACTCATGGAAACTGCTTAACAAAGCCAGCGCCCCCGGACACACTGGAGCCAGAATGACGGAAACCTGTTAAGACCAACCAATCAGAACCATGTCCACACATTTAAGATCCTTACCCTTAATTTTAGTCTCTAAAAACACTTGCCTTGAAGCCACCAGGGAATTTGGGCCCTTTGAGCCCTGGCTGCCAGGTTTACTTGCTGGCACCTTGCAAATAAACATTACCTTCCCTCCCCACAAGCTGGGTCAGTGCATTGACTCTGGTCAGTGCCTCAGGTGGGCAGACCAGAGTTCGGTTTGGCAAACTAGTGGTTTACAGTTCTATTAATTTATAAGCATATGACTTATGAAAGTCTTTTTAACACGTGCCTGACTGAGGTGTTAGTGCCATTTCCCAAGTTTCAGGTTTCCCTTGCTTTATACGTAGGTATGAAATGAATTAATTGCTCTTCACTTCAAATGTGACTTCCACAGCAGAGACTCATAACCATCTAGCAATACAATCTCAGCTCCTAAGACTTCCCTGGCGGCCCAGTGGTTAAGACTCAGTACTTCCACTGCAGGGGGCATGGGTTCGATCCCTGGTTGAGGAACAAACATCCCACCTGCAGCAGCCAAAAACAAAAGAGTTTTTTCAAAACCTTCTCTACTCTGGAACATTACACCACTATCTTCCCAAACTATCTTACTTTCTGAAAAACCAAGACATAGGTACTTGCTCACATTTTTCTTTCAGCTCTAGTTAAATTCTCAGATCTCAATTTCATCCTAATATGGTCACCCTTTATAGTTCAGTATTATAGAGGACTGCTCCACTTCTCAAATTTTGTACTTTGTCGTTATCCACAACCTCTTTCCCTACTGTCAGCCACTAATAACTGTAGCTAACAACCTTATGCCAAGCAACTGGAGTTTCAAACTGAAAGCAACGGGGAGCTTCCAAGCTTTGAAGCAGAAGTGATGCAACCTATAATGATACAGCATCATTCCTTCCACTGAACTTTAGCTGAGCTCTTTACTCCAAAACTTAGCTAAGCTCTTTACTCATTCACTTCTATATCCTATGCAGTAAATTGTGACTTGTACCTATGAAGGGGCTATTAGCAACTCTTACTTGACTACAGTAGTAAGTAAAGGAGGGACGGGGGGAATCACAGGAAGAAAATGGCTCAAATAAGAGTCTTAAAGATAGCAATTTTGAAAATCTGAGGTTGATAAAAAAAAGTCAGTTGTCCTCTGTGATATTAACAAAACCAATAAATTACCATTTTTTGAGGACTGTTATTCTAAACTGTCTTTCCTAATCTTTGATATTAAATTTGCAGTAGAGGATAATTTTTTTTCTAAGACTTGCATTTGTTTCCTTCCTTCCTTCCTTAAGGTGAGCACATACTAATTTTACAATGTAAAAAATAAGAGCTAGATAAGGAAAAAGAAACTAAATGATTCACCAGGCTAGAGAGATATACTCTTATCATCTTCAGAATTTACAGTTTCTTCAACATCTCACTATGAAAAATTCATACACACTAAAAAGTTGAAATTTACAGTGAACAAGGATAAACTCAGCACCTACATCTTTTGAATTTTTCACACCTAACTCATTATACATGCCTCACAGGTGTGCCTGCAGTGTGCTGAACATGGCCACTGGTTGATTTCATTAGTTTGGTCAGATTACACAAGCGTCTAATACAACCACATGACACATCAGTAATTCAATTAACTGGTAAGTGCTCACAAAATAATGGGCACACAAAGCATTTGCAGAGTAATTTCAGAACCTGTTATGCTCTGGGTATCCTCGCGGGCCTCTGAAGAAACTGGATTTTGGAATTATTCCAAAGCCTCATTCAGACCCAAGTATGAAACACACTGAAAACGACCCAGTTGTCAGGAAGCAAAACGGCTATAAACTAATGAGACTGATGTTCTGGGTTATTTCCCAAAGTTTTCTGTGCTGACAGAGTCTTTAAGTGCCCCATGTCGTCCTGCTCCAGCCACCATTCACATACCATTTTGTTTCACAGGAAAAGCCTTGAGACAAGGGTATGTAAGGATGGAATATATGACAGAACTGCTATCAGAAACCAGAAACAAGGGAGAGTTAGTAAATACATGGTGAAGGAACATGACTGACTACCTGAAAAAAAAAAAACCCTTCTTTCAATTTTCATGAGTGTATTTTTACTTCAGATGAAAACCAAAAAATTGCCACAACACATAAAGATTAACTTAATATATTTTTATTTTAATATTTATACCAACAATATATTTTATATTTGTACCAACATAAAAATAGGTATATTCTTTATGCTTATAGTTTTCACATGACAATAAAAGCTAAAACATTTATAAATTAAAACAAAACCAAAAAACAAATTAACCACCTTAATTCATTTAACATAACAAATGATGCTGCTTTGTTCAAATAATAACATTTTGCCCAAATGAAATAAACCATAAGTATTTGGTTTACTAGCAAAAAGCTGCAGTTTCAGATCCCATTCTATTTCTAAATAACAATACTTGTTCACATATGTATCTTGTTCAACTGGTATTGATAAATTCAAGGCTTTTTCTCCCTCTTTCAAGATAATCAGAACAAAATATTAATCACACCGGTCAAAAGTCAGTCCTGAAATGCCCATTTTAAAAGATGTGAATTGAAAGACTGAAAAGATCAACAACTGCCTTCACTGGAATGGGCATTAATCATGAGAACCTGGAGCAGAAACCATCTTTACGAGGTAACTTGCTATAATTACTAATGAGCGGAGGAAGCACTATCTGGGAACCTCAGCACAAAGCACCAACTATCAGGGTACAACTCTGAATAGTATTCAACCTCTTCATGTCATGTCAGATCAGGTCTAAGGTGTACAACAGCTTCACACCATCCTTCCCCTCTCTCTCCTGTAATCTGTGTTCTGAAGCTTCAACAATTTTACTTGTTTTCAAATCAGATTTTAATTTTGAATATTTAACGCTATTGTTGATGTGCATTTCACTCTCCTCGTGTTTGCTAAGAATATGTGATAAATGCTGCCAATCTCTGCACCCATTCTCATTCTTCAGTTGATTTTTTCCCTCCCCAAAGAGTTTGCAGTACAGACAAAACACAGAATCTTTCGAGGTCGAATAAAGTAACCAGGATCTAGTGGTTTTCTCACCATTTGCAAGAATTCTTGTATAGTAAGTTTCTGAAAACTTCCTCCCTGTACTGTCTTTTGGGAAGTTAAAATTTCTTACTTGAGGTGGATCATTTTCAACTAGAGTGTCCCTCTGTTTAATACTCAAAATTCGGGGCCATGTACCTGGATCTGCAGAAAGCACAGCTGGAATAATGGAGTCTTCTGATGGTTTCTCTCCCAGTTGCTCTTGAAGTTTATCAGCTATGTCTGACACGGAAGGAGGTAAATTCACATTCTGTTGGACCACTGATGCGTCTAGGCTACATTCTGCTGAAACCTGTAATTCTGAAGTCTTTTCCTTTTTTTCTGGTATTTCTTCTGTTTTTTCTGGAAGTATGTTCAATGATCCATACAATTCTCTTTCATTTTCTTCTCCAACAGCATTCCTTTTTCTGTTTTCTGATGCTAGTATTTTTTTTAAGTTTGTTTCTATCATCTGAGGAAAAATAGATTATAATTTTCTTACATTATTAACACTGAAAAAAGTTAATGTATATACAAATGCCCAGTAAGCATATGAAAAAGATGCTTATCATTAATCATCAAAGAAATACAATTCAATACCATTACAAATCACCTCATACCCACCAGGATGCCTACAATAAAAGGAGTGATAATAACAAGTGTTAGCAGAGATGTAGAAAAACTGGAACCTTCCTAAGGCACTGATGGCAATGTAAAATGGAAAATAATGCAATTCCTCAAAATTAACAGTCACTCTGTAAGACACCCTATGTCATCCTATGCTGACACATATGGTCACCATAGTGACCCTATGCCACTTTTGAAGAGTGGCAATTCAAAAATGAAAATACATTAAGACTTGTACAAAATGATCACAGCAGCATTATTCACAAGAGCCAAGAAAATAGAAATAACAGTGTGGTATTATCCATACAATGAAATATTATTTGGCAATAAAATTAAGTGTGGTAAAGATACATGCTACAACTTGGATGAACCTTGAAAACAGTATATGTGAAATTCAGTCACAAGGTACCATATAGTATATGATTTCATCTAATAAAAATTAAAATTAGCTATTCTGGGGTCAAAAATGTACACACACACACACGAGTCAAAAAAAGAAATGTATGCACTGTGAAGGGCATCTGCTAGCTCTAGTATTTTAGTACAGGGTACAACCTGACCACGGTAAACAATGGAGTTCAGGAACCAAGAGCACTGCTCTGAGGCAGTCCTGCATGCAGAAGCAGCACCGAGGCAGAGCAGGAGTGACATGATGTGGCGTGTGCCCTGGAAGACCACCCTGACTGCACCCTGGTCTCCAGTGCTCAGGGAAACCAGGAAACAGAGACGGCCAGGAGGCTGTGGGGCCAATTCTGGCAAGAAGGGACGGCGGTCAGGTCTAGGACTATGGTAGTGGGCACAGGGCAGAGCCAGGAGTGGGTTAGGAAGTAGAATCCAGGTTAGTTGGGAAATGAGTGGCACTGGGGGCTAAGACAGAAGAGTAAGGAATAACCCAAAGTTTCTGCTTGGACACCTGACTGGATGGGGGGTTATTTACTGATTTGGGAAACAAAGAAGGAAAGTAGGCTTGGCGTGTCAGTTGTGGACAGAGTTCCAAATATTTGTGGAACATTCAAATGGAAATTAGACAGACATACTGGTGTGAACCTGAATAAATATATATTCCAGATATATTCTGGAAGTCATCAAAATACATGCTGGCTGAAACTATGGGACTGGTAAGACGATACCAAAAGAGCATATTTAAGAAGAGACAGAATGCCAAGGACTATTGCTAATGTTATTTTTTTAAACAACCAAACTCAAGCCTTGGTCTTCTTTCTTTCCTTCTTGAGTGTCTTGGTAATGAATAGGTAGTCAAGTTGTCACAATTTCCCCCACATCTAAGACTCATCTTCCTGGGGATCATTAAATTGAATTCAGTGTAGATCATCAGGAAACTCAAGGCTTACATATAATTAAATGTTGGCATCAGAGCGAACACAGCATATACATATACATATTTTCTTGCAGGATCTTAGTTCTTCACATTACCTAAGGTATTATACATGAGGTAGAACCTAGCTGTGTGACTCTGGGGAAGACCCTGTCTGAACTTCAGTATCTTTAATACTATTTCGAAGGTTTTATTTAATTGAAAGTTAATAAACATTTAGTAAAGAGAATCAACCAGTTACATCTAATTAAAAGAAATAATTCTATTAATTAAAACATCCCTTTTCCCAGAAGTACTTTGAACATTTTTAGATGATTCTTTCCATATTTATTTCCAAGTATCACAACATGTTTGTATCACTATTTACTGATTTTTCCTCCCACTTTTAGGCATTGCTATCGACTTCTCAATGAGGAGGGTGCAAGTTTAGTTCTCTCTGCCACTGTGCTTACCACATACAGTCACCCTCCAGCTGCCTTCTCATCCTTTTTCAACTTTGGCACCAATGATATATTGGCCAGGTCATTCTTTGCTGTGAAGGCCTGTCTGGCCCATTGCAGGTCTGTCTGCATCTTTAGCTCCCACTCACTGATGCCAAGCTCTTAGCTGCAGCATGCGGGATCTAATTCCCTGTCCAGGGATTGAACCTGTGTTCCCTGCATTGGAAGGCAGAATCTTAACCACAGGATCAGTAGGAAAGCCCTCCCACACAAAATTAACTTGAGATGGATCACAGATATAAAATTTAAACCTAAAAAGAAGACAAGATAGGTAAATATCTTCATAACCTTGGTAGGCAAAGACACCCTAAACAAGAGACAAAAAGTATTAATCAGAAAAGCAAACAGTAAATTGGACTTTACCAAAATGTAAAACTTGGGCTTTTCAAAAACACTGAGAAAAGACAAAAACACTGTCCAATAGAAAAATCTTCCAAATACATTTTACAAAAGAAATGTATCTTGAATATATAAAGAATTCCTATCACTCAATAACAGAAAAGACAACCCAATAAAAAAAGTGAACTAAAAAAAAAAGTGAGCTAAGACTTGGATACTTTACAAAAGATATACACGTGATAAAAAAAGGAACAGCAGTTATCAGGAAATTAAAACCACAATGAGATAATCATTTCATATTCACTAGAATAGATTAAATCAAAACAGACAACACCAAATATTGTTGAGACTACGGAGTAATTGGAACTAGTGGGGACGCAAAACGGTACAGGAGAAAATTACTTCTTGTAATGTCTGCAAAATGTCAAGTCTTAAAGCAAGCAAGCTTAGATCAATCAATTTCAATACTCATTTGAGAGTAATATTCAATGAAAGACTGACAAAAGAACTAAATGAGATTCTAAGAAAAATCTGCTTAATGAAAGCTATCAGGACGGTTACTGCAAGCTTGATCATTTAAAACTCATTAAAAGAGAATTACCTGTTTATACTCGTTAACACAACTTTGGCAGCAAAAACGCATCTGCTGACCTTCAATGACCAGGACATTGTTCCCAGCTCCTTTGCCGGGCAGGTACTCGCCACACTGCTCACAGCAATTCATCACTAGACCATTGGCCAGCCTGTACTTATTAAAGCACTGGTTACTGCATAGCTTGTGTGTCACGTTGTTAACGCTGACTTCATGCCGAATCTAGAAGAAAAACCAATTTACTAAATAAATCAACCAGATTTGCGTCATACCTGATATATCTATTTTTTTTTTTCAACAAAGAATCTCCAGTAATTTCTCAGTGGAAGAAACATTCAGGTAAAAGACATTAAAAAGCACATTATACTACTCTTTTATTTTTATCTTTGATTTCTTGTAAAAAGGAAAAATAAGATTCATAGAATAAAAAGCAGTAAAATAAGAGATATTTAAGAATAACAGAAAATGAATTAGATAGGTTTTGATATGACTTGATTAAAACAAATGGATAGGGAATTTGTAGGTATTATAAACTTCACTGCCCTAGAAAACAGGGGTGGGGGATGGCCAGTGGGCACCAGTATCACCCACTTTCAGGATGGTGTCTGTAAGGACCTAAGTTCTTGCTCTGCTCAGCTCTGTGGTAGCTGAGATAAAATCCTGTCCAGAATTTGCATGGCTACCTGGTAACCCAGACCAAATTCAGCCAACTGAGCACTCCCTGGATGCCTGGGAAGACAGCAGTGACACCTAGGCAATGTGGGATGACCTA
This sequence comes from Bos javanicus, assembly GCF_032452875.1. Lineage (NCBI taxonomy): Eukaryota > Metazoa > Chordata > Mammalia > Artiodactyla > Bovidae > Bos > Bos javanicus. Next base: position 36,270,447 of record NC_083879.1, on the reverse strand, counting down.
CATAGGTCCACTCCATTTATTCTATGTGTTCTTCTAGGACTGGTTGTTTCCTTCATGTCCTGAACCTACATTCATTGTCATTTAGCGTGGCCAATAAGAACAAAATCCACCATGAAACCACTGCTTTCTTTATGACTGCATTCAATTCCACATAAGCACATGTTTACTCCTCATTCTATGGGAAGGGGACGTTTGTTAGGAGACAACTCTAACATACGCCTATTCTTCCCTTCAACTTCACTGAGGGAATTCAGGACACATCTATTAGGTAGATCGCAGAACATATAGTAGCACCTAAAAGTTAAAATTATCCTGGTTAATCTAGATAGTAACTTAAATAAAACTCCAGACCTCTGTTAGTTTATTGCAGATTGTACATCTTGATTTGTTCAGAACTCTTTTTCGAAGATTCTGGCTGTCTTCATAGGGAGACAAATGAGATGTACTAAAACATTTTGGGAAGGGTTCACTTGACTCCCCTTGAGGAACAACAGTAGCTTTTTTGGTAGGTGCATCTCTGAAACGCAAAGGACAGACACAATTTAAGAACATTTCTTTTTGGTCGTGCTGTGTGGCTTTCAGGATATCGGTTCCCTCAGCACCCCAACCAGGGACTGAAGCCAGGCCACAGAAGTCGCCAAGGAACTCCCCAGAATACTGCATTTTAATAGAAGTCAAATATATGAATAACAACTGACATTTTTCATTTTCTCATGATTTAATCCTAGGAATCAACTATAATTTTTGGATCCATCCAGAAAAAATCCACATTTTGGTTTCACTGCTAAGAGTTCCTAAATAATATGGGAAGAGATTCAGAAATATTTTGTTGAGACTCATGGTCGTCCAGTGGCTAAGACTCTGTGCTCCCAATGCAGGGGGCCTGGGTTCAATTCCTGGTCAGGGAACTAGATCTCACATGCCACAGCTAAAGATCTTACATGCCACAATGAAGACTGAAGATCCCAAGTACTGCAACTTAAGACCCAGCACAGCCAAACAAATAAATAACCATAAATTAACTAGAGCAAGTATTGTCATCATAGGTTGACCTTTAGAACCTTGCCACAGGTTATGACTTCTAAAAGCATACAAAAAGGGGACAATCAACCAGGTAGACAAGATAGAGCGTGGGGGAAAGGGTGAGGAAAAGGCAGTGGAAAAGAGAGGGTCCATTTATCTCAATACCTAAACTCCATTTTCCTGCCAAGAGTAAGTACAGTACAAATGACCCACAGCTCTGATGTACGCTAAGCTAACTCAAATTCTGTAAAGTGGAAGACACCTGTGCATCGATTCTACCTATCAATCTCTGCAACTCTGTAAGGACATTCAGAACACACATGCATACTACCAGTGTCCAATCATATGGAGGTGTGTTGAAGGGTACAGCTTACTTTTTACATGTCACATTGCGTTTCTTTGGAGTACGCTTATGAGAGAAGGAAGAAAGGCAGGTGGTAGAACAGAAGAGATGAGCTGATCCTTTTCGCTGATAAGCTGTCTGTCCCTTCTGTAAAGGTTTTTTGCAGTTTGCACAAGTGATTTTAGCTGCTTTAGTGGGTTGCTGTTGGGCAGAAGACTGGAATATCTGTTTAGGAAGCGAGGCCACTGGTGATAAAGAATCCACCCCTGGCTGTTTCTGATTACGGGGAAAGGATGCTGACTGGGAGATCCAAGAATCTTAAAAATAAAACACACAAGAAAGTCACGAAACAGTTAAACATTCACATCAGAAAGATACTTAAAAATTTTCATTTTGCACAACAGAGTATTAAGGCAGGCTTGTTTTACAACCCAGCAGAACAATCTGCTTCATATTCTAAGTGAATAAAGCTATACTGTGCCAGCAACAGAAATGGTGGTCCTGGAATAGTACACTGAGTAACCAGAATCTCTAAGTAAGACCCTCTGTGCTACAAATTTGCAAGTAATTTAAACTGAGCCTTGGTTTTCTCAGCTACAAACTGCAGTAACACCCGACCCATCAGTGTTATGAAATCTAAATGAGAGGGAATTCCCTAACGGCCCAGTGGTTAGGACTCTATGCTTTAGGTGCCAAGGGCCTAGGTTCAGTCCCTAGTTGGGGAACTAACAAGCCAAACAGCAGGAAAAAAATAAAACGCCGAATGAGGCAATGCATATACTAAAGCATCACTTTTGTACACAGAGCATTTCCTAAAGCACTTTTTCTCTTCTAAGAAAATATTAACACATTATAAAAAAATGTGCAAATATAGACTACAATCTAGTATGCTGCTGCTGCTGCTAAGTCACTTCAATCGTGTCCAACTCTGTTCGACTCCATAGACGGCAGCCCACCAGGCTCCGCCATCCCTGGGATTCTCCAGGCAAGAACAATGGAGTGGGTTGCCATTTCCTTCTCCAACTCATCAAAGTGAAGTCCCTCAGTCGTGTCGGACTCTTCGGGACCCCATGGACTGTAGCCTACATCATGAATGTAGGTAGGCTCCTTCATCCATGGGATTTTCCAGGCAAGAGTACTGGAGTGGGTTGCCATTTCCTTCTCCAAAAATCTAGTATATGATATCCATTTTGATAACAACTTCCCCCTAACATTATGAAAAATTTAAAGTATATAGAGAAGCTTAAAGAATTTTACTGTGAACACCCACATGTCCACCAGGTAGATGCTATACTATTTTACTGGTTTTGCTTTATCACACCTTTCTATTTATTCATTTATTCTATTTATTCATTCAAGATAGATTTTAAATCTATGTAGTTCAAGTAACTTGTAGATATTAGTACACTTACCTCCATAATACTTCAAAATACATGAAATTTAGACATAGCATTTTAAAGCAACTCTGTCTACAGGTACTGTAGACTATTTCCAGGTATCAGTGAGGTGGTATGGGCAGGAGACCCAGCTCTCCTACCTTTACACAGGCACTCTGCTGTTTGCCTCAAAATGGTACAGGTTATGTATGGGTTACAGTGCCTTAACATGCATACGATCATTTGGGAATCTTGTTTACACAGAGATTCTAAACTAGTAGGTCAAGTGAGGAGCCTGAGATCTGCATTTCTAATTCACTCCAGGGTAATGATGAAGCTTTGAGAGAAAGCCCAAGAGTGAGATGAGAAAAATGGCCCAAGAGTACTGAATTATTTTGTAATCGCTCTTCAAAAATAGCTTTTGTCATTAGCAGAAGGCCTATGGCCCCCTCACTTATTACAGCTCCAAACAACTTTCAGAATACTAGCAATATTAACAACTCTATTTTCACTTCTAAATTCCCATGTGCTGCTTCTAATTTTGTCCTTTTTGACATTTTATCTTAATAGGCAAAAACAAAACAGAACCAAAAAAGTAACCAAAGAAATTCTTTCACTCCACAGGAAGATATGCTGGCAAACATGAAGTATATTCCAATAAAGATTTTTAGATTTCTTTTTGGGTATAAAACACATCTTATAGCATCTTATTTCCTTGACCAGGGATTGAACCTGGGCCCTCATTCGAAGTCCTAACTACTGGGCTGACAGAGAGTTCCCCTGATAAAGTTTTTATTACCAAATGCCCGTAAGTTTATTGCTTCACCTGCCTACTTCTGAACTATTTCTTTAGAAAACAAAAATTACATGTTCCATCTATAAAATACAGGATGCATTCTGGGATCAACTTCTCTGTAGATCATGTGGATAACAAAGCAGATTTAATGACAGAAATAAATGCAAAGCACTGCAAGATTTCCCATTACCATTACTATGAAAGAAAAACTGGGCTTTTTATTTTTAGCCATGCCAGGTGGCTTGTGGGATTCTAGTTCCTTGACCAGGGACCAAACCCATACTCCCGGTGTGAAAGCATGGAGTCCCAACCACAGAAACGCAAGGGGATTCTTTGGGCTTGTAAATTTGTATACTTACCCACACTTAAAGGGGACACAGTTATACATAATTATGAAAAGTAAAACTTCTACTGCTAAAAAAATAGATTTTCTTTCACTTTAGCTTTGATGCATACATAAATAGAGCAAATGTTTTCTTTGTTCATACTGCAACCATTTAATTTATCCTAATTTCCAAGTTTATTTTAGTATTATTTATCTTTGTCTGCACTGGGATTCTGTTGCTGTGCATGGGCTTCTCATTGCAGTGACTTCTCTTGTTGCTGAGCAGGGGGCTCTAGGGCCCAAGGGCTTCAGTAGTTGTAGCTCACTGGATCTACAACATAGGCTCAGGAGTCATGGCCCACGGGCAGCCCTGTGACATATGGGATCTTCCAAACCAGAGACCAAACTCATGCCCCCTTCACTGGCAGGTGGATTCTTAACCACTGGACTGCCAGGGAAGTCCCTCAAAGTTTCTTCTTCCATCAAATTCCTATTTTATTAGTGTCTCCAGGTTAAATAAAAGAAGTCTCAATCACATTTTTCCACGCTCTGTCCCCAGAGTAAATTTTAAGAGAAGGGGCCCAGTAGATTAATGCAAACCCCTCCTTACACGCAAGAAAAACCAAGACTTAGAAGGCAGAGGTGGTCTGCCTGAGACCAGTACATGCCAGACACACTATTTTGAGTTTTAGGTATTCTTTCTTCGCACATCCAAACTCTACTTCCTAAAGAATAACATCTTAGTATTTCTTAAATGTTGGTCTGAGTGAAGTTACTTTAGTGTCTCAGTGGGGTTTTTTAGTTGTTAAAGAGCAACACATACACGTGAAGCTTGAATATCTTAAGTGCAGAGCTCAATAAAGAAACCACCTACCAATGCAGGTGCCACAGGAGATGCAGGTCCGATCCCTGGGTCAGGAAGATCCCTTAGAAAAGGGAATAGCAACCCACTCCAGTATTCTTGCCTACAGAATCCACTGGAAAGAGGAGCCTGCCAGGCTACAGTCCATGGGGTCACAAAGAGTCAGCCATGACTGAGCATGCACACACCTATACTTTTATGACCACCACCCAGATAAACACACAGAAAGGTCCTCATGTCTTTTCAACTCAATCACTTCCCTTCTTTCCCACAAGCCGTACCTGTCCTGACGTCAGAGTAGTTGTCTTATTTTGAACTTCACATATGTCATCACGTAATCTGTACCCTGAGTTTCACACACACTGAAGATAGCTGTTCATCTGTTCCCACTGTTGAGTATTCCATTATGTGGTTCATACTATTTATCATTCTATTTCTGATGGACATTTGGAATGCTTCCAATATTTTGGGCTGAGGGGACATCAACAGTTTACTGGATAGGGGGATCTGATAAGCAAGGTCTTGAGTGACATTTCACTGTGTATGACACAGAGTGGGCAGGACACAGGACCGATCTTTGCTACTCAGGGGAGGAAGCTACAATGTATAGGGGGAGGACTGTCTTCCAATTTTTTTTTTGTCTTCCAATTTTTGACCATGATTTCTGTACATGTCTTTTAATGGTTTCCAGGGTATTTATCCTGTTCAGTATTTGTAAAGATTCTCGAATGCAAAGGTTAATGTTTTTTCTCCATTTTAGAAAATCTTCAGTTACACCTCTTCTGCCTCATTTCTTTCTTCCTTTCTGGGACATTAATTACATGTCCTTTTCATCAAGTATCCTAAGTCTCTTCCATTCTTTTCTGCATTTCCCCCTTTCTGGTTCTCACTCAGTCTGGATAATATTCTGATAAACCTAGTTCATTCACACTCTCTTCAGCTGTTCCTACAGGTAACCTACAGTTAAAATGTAGACAGATAATCCTATTACCACACCCCTCATGGACTCACTTCTAGCATCTGCTTTTTTCTCTTGATTGTGTTGTTAGATGGCCTGCCTTCTCATATCCCTGACTACCATTTCTTTATGAAAAACTGGGGAAAACATTGAGACTCTGGATTATGTTCACATTCCCAATCCACAGGTCAATGGTTTTTGTTGTTTGTTTTGAAACCAGTGTCCTTCCTTGCAGGCCCCCATGAGTCTGCTAAAAGTCCCCTTTAACTCAGTGGCCATTTCCGGAATTGACCAAACTCGAATTACAGAAGAGCAACCCCAAGAAGATAGCGTCATCTCAGATATGACAAACCTCATTTTCCCAGTGTATTTGTAGCTCTATAATGCTTCTGACATTTCATACATTTTGTCTCCCCGCCATTATTCTCTGTAGGAGGGACAGGAGTTACCTATCAATTGTTAGTTTAAAATCTATTATTATCAGAAGCAGAACTTCCTAGAATCAGTATCCAGGCCAAAAATGCTTATAATCCAACAAAGATACAACACAGATGCCAAGAACAATTTCCAGGTATTCTCTTGGATGAGATTTTTGCCATTTACATAAAGATACATGATGACCGAAGAACTTTCAGTGTAATACAGTATACCCTAAAGGTTAATGAAAAAATTAAATAACACAAAGTCCATTCTAATGGACACAATTCTATTTTCATAAGCTGTTAAACAAGTTTTATCTGTCATTTATGCAGAGCCATAATTTTTTTAGGATAAAATCTGAACCCATATATTTAAATATAACTCAACTCCAGAAATTCTCATCTTGCTCTTTTTTTTTTTTCCTGTGCTGCAAAATATTCACAGCAATTAAAGACAGACACTTTGAGGGAGCTTTGACTCTGAATAATAACAATTTCAACAGTAATATAATTGCCGCCATCTTATTCTGTATGTCTTCTGATAAAATTCATTAGTTTTACCAAAGCTGACAGCAGGCAAAAACAAAATTTGGGATTAACACTAAAATTAGACAGCTTTCAAGATGCTATATTCCATTTTAACAAAGAAAAAAGCAGCAACAAGGCATTCCTTTTGAAAAGTGACTCCACCTTTCAGAAAACTTGACACATCTTCACCATCACTCTTCACCTGACAACTTGGTAGACACTCTCTTAAGAATTCTGGACCAAGTGGTATTATTTAAAAGGATATAGTCCGTAAATTCTGTCCCCCAAAGTAGAACTTCAGAGAACCCAGGAACACTGTAAATTCATTCAAACTTCATAGATAACAGGAAGGAATTGCCTCAGCATACACAAAATAGTTCAAATGTAGCTAAGAACTTCTTCATATATATGAATGAATATCAAGTGAGTCCTTTAATGCTTGTTTTTCTGCTATATTTTAAAATCACTGATATTTCATGTCATGAGAAAATATCATAGTAATATACAGTTTTGAATTAATGAGATAAAAGGATGACAAGAATGAAAATACATCTAAGTAATCTAAACAACTTTTGCAAGTTTCAATTATGTCCACTATTTGAGTGGAGTGACAGTATCACATCTAACCACAGTATGCTCCTTTATAGTTAAGTTTATCAAGTTTATGTGCTATGCTTTTAAATTGAAAACCATGTTATTGATCCATTTCACCATTAAATACACAACTTCAATTTACTTCAGAAAGTGAAAAATAGGTCAAGGCTGAAGCATCAAAGATATACATGGCAAGGTTTATGATTTTAACTTAAGAGCTTATATGTACATAAGATTGAATTCATGCTTCCACAAATATACATCTAAAATTTAGGAAATAATTACAAAACAAGAAATAAGTGAAAGAAACAAATCAATTATATTAGAAATAAAATTTTTTTAAAAGAAGAGTGAACAGATCCAAAAGAATGATTTTTCAATGAACATTATTTCAAGTCTTCAACATTTTCAACTGTTTTTAAGCTTATCACCTCATTCTTCACAGAGATCACAAGTTTTTTATATTATTTCTCATGTTTCACTCAATCAATAAATAAAAGATGTACATGGTAATAAGTAGATGACAAACATGAATGAATAAATTTATATTTTGCAAATCTATTTTTAAAAGTTCAGTGATATATAAATTTGGGCTTTCCTGATAGCTCAGCTGGTAAAGAAGCCACCTGCAATGCAGGAGACCCTGGTTCAATTCCTGGGTCCAGAAGATCCCCTGGAGAAGATAGGCTACTCACTCCAGTATTCTGGGGCTTCCCTGGTGGCTCAGCTGGTAAAGAATCCGCCTGCAATGCAGGAGACCTGGATTTGATCCCTGGGTTGGGAAGATCCCCTGGAGAAGGGAAAGGCTACCCACTTCAGTACTCTAGCCTGGAGAATTCCATGGACTGTATAGTCCACGGGGTTGCAAAGAGTCAAACACAATTGAGGAACTTTCACTTCACTTCAAAGCATTCTTGGCTAAAAAATTCCATGTACAAGAGCCTGGTGGGCTATAGTCCATGGGTTCGCAAAGAGTCGGACATGACTGAGCTACTAAGCAAGCAAGCATGATATATATATTAAGGAAGTTATCACCTTTAAATGGTCAGTTTAGCAAACATTAAACAATATTCCTACTCCTGAGGACAGTTTACAACATGGAAAAAAGCCCAGAATTTTTTTATGAGGGCCATTTTGCATTTACCATGAAAAGCTTTAAAAAACTGACATCTGACTTAGCCGTTTCACCTACAGAAACTTTTCACTAGAAAATAAGTGTGCTAAACTTAGAGATTTGACATGTCAATCAATATACTACTGATGAAATGTCAAATGCTTCCCCCCAGGTCAAGAATAAGACAAGGGAGTCCAGTGGTTAGGACGTGGTACTTTCACTGCTGAAAAGTTGGGGTTCAATTCCTGATTGGGGAACTAAGATCCCACAAGCCCCACAGTGCTGCCAAAAAAAACCAGACACGACTTTATACTTTGATCACTCCTACTCAACATTACATAAGAAATAAAAGAGGATGTGCCAGGCTAAACTATTTTCATAATAAAACAGATTATTTGTCTTTTTCACTATGCTGGCATTTGCACTAATGGTGCAAAAGCAATGATGAGTAAAACTGCTCACAGTGGAACCCAACTGTACTAGAAAAGTTGTCCTCACTATCAGGCACATTTACTTCTGCTGTTCTTCTTCCAATACCGACAGGTCGACACGATTCTGATACTAAACACCTGGAGTGAGCACCAGCCCTGCTTAAAGACACATCCACAACAAGACTGCCCTCCCTTCACATGCCACCTGGATTCCTGGCCAACTGGCTGCAAATCCGGGAGCTTCCTAAGGCCACTTCAGGTTTGATAATTTGCTAGAATGACTCAGAGAACTCAGGAAAGCTTTATACTTATCATCAGTATTATTTAAAGGATACAAATCAGGACCTGCCAAATGAAGAGACATACAAGCTGAGGAGAGGGAGGATCCCAATGCAGAGCTTCTGCCCATTCTCTGTCAATCAGGTAGTGTCACCCACCGGGCATGGATGAGCTCACCAACCAGGAGGCTACACTGATCTCAATGTCGAGAGTTTGTACTGGGTTTCATCACCGTGTGGACATGAATGATGGGATTATTTGCTGCAGGTGATCAGACAATCTCAGCCTCTTTCTCCTCCATGGAGGGTGTGCTGGCTCAAAGGCCCAACTACTTGAATCACATGGTTGGTCTTTCGACCTTCCCTTAGCCTTAGAATTGGTTAATCTCAAGGGTTCAGCCTCTCTCCCAAGAAACATGGACAAAGACCAGTGAAATTATTTATTATACAAAAGAAGTCCTTGATGAAAAAGTAAAACTTAGTATGAATTTTACTAAATTTCAGCCTCTGATTACATCTTAATACTCTGTATGATGAACGAGGAAGCTGTATGATGAATGGGGAAGCATCCAGAAGCCACTTCCTTTTCATAACAAAGTACAATGAGACACAGTGGAAAAGCACTTGCAAAACTTGCACTGCAGGCTGAACTAGCCTTGAAAGAATGACAAACTGGTTACATTTTCTTAAATTAAGCTTTTCATTTCAAAAAAATAACTGTTTGTTGCCAATGAGAAAATTTGATGTTTCAAGTGAAAATCAGAATGTTTGAAAACTTGCATCTAACACTGCTAGCTTTCTAAGGTGTCAACATTTAGAAGACCTAGGTAACTCAGTGAATCAACACTTACAAATAATGAAAGCACAATGTTACCAATTCATTCAAAGGTAAAATTCATCTGAAGATTAATGAATTTTAGTGTAATAATGTATGAAAAGTTCATTATACAGTTTCAGATTCCACACTGTAAGAACTTTTAAGAAATGACCACTTATCAAGTTTTGGAGCTATGTCAAAAGGAAAAGAAAATATCCATAATTAACTAAAAAGACTAGTAAAATATCACTCCATTCTACAATCATGTATGCATGTGAGGCCAGATTTTCTCCTTATACTGCAAACAAAAGAAGACAATGCAACACATTCTATGTAGAACTCAATCGGAGGAGCTAAATATACTGTCTTCAACTAAGCCAGAATAACGTCACTTTTTTCACTAAATTTCTTTGAAAGTAGTTATATTTCATTAAAAATATGTCACATAATACATAATTATTGTTAAGTACTTTTCAAATTTAAGTTTTAATTTCTAGTATGATAACAGATAAAAACAAACAAAAAACTCTGGGTTCCTCAATCATTTCGAAGAGTGAAACTGAGTTTGAAAGTTTGAGAACTGTCCTTTAGAAATAATAAACAATGTAAACAAAGACATTTAGTGTGTGGAGTTTCAACAGTTAAAAAAAAATGACAAAACATAAATGCCTTTAGAGGAATAAATATCTCAGACAACAGAATATTTTATAGTCACTGAAAATTCTGTTTTTAAAATGACATAACATACTTAAAACTTACATTAAAAAAGTCAAGAGAACACAAAACTATATACAATATGCTCTAAATTCTATTTTTAAAACCACAGAGGCAAAATGACTGATAGCAAACAAACTAAAATTTTAACAGCTATCAGTCACTTCTACTTAGTGGGTTGGTAACAGATACTAGTTCCTTATTTCTAACTATGATTTCTTTCAAATGTTGTGTAATGTTCTCATAATCAGAGAAAAAGATTAATTTTAAAAAATTTTAAAGAAAAAAATATACTAGCATTCCATTAAACAATAAGTGATTCGGTTCTTAGCTCTTGTTACTTTCTAGTTCTTTTCTAAAATTCTAAGTTGATAGATGGCCAAAAGCAAACACAAACAAAAACCAAAGAACAAACAAAAAAACAAAGGGCACATTAAGTCATGAAAAAGCTGAAAAAAAAAGATTTGCTAAATTTTAAATAACTTTCATTGTATTTTACCAGAACACGAATGGCCACAGAAGTGTATTTAAAATATAGATCTCTGATTTAAAGAAAGTTTTCCAAATTTAAAATGAAGAAACTAATAAAGTGCTAATTTAAAACAAAAATCAGGAACAGTCCAAGAGTAAACACTTGAAAAATCTGAAAAATCAAGTTATGTAATTACAAATTAAATTATTATGTAATATTACTTTAATCCTTTAGTTCACTACCCATCTTTTATCCTAAGAATTTTACATTAAAGATGGTAAACAAAGATGGAGGTAAGAATTATGGGAGTTTTCAGTTAAAATACAAAACACTTGGGTAAACTGCAGTTTTACTAAGTAAAAAAAAGTCTATTTTAATATGAAAGTTAACAAAAAAAATTTCACATATAGAATAAATAAACTGGATATAGGTACTAAGAGTAAAAGCCAAAAGCTTACAAATTTAGGGTGAAAGGAAAGTATTTAGTATCACTCACTGCTTACCAGGACTATGATGAGTTGTAAATCCTCCATTCTGAAATTCACCTCCTGCCACATTCATTCTACCAGGATTAAAAGGTCCTACTGCAGTCTTGGTCTGTGAAGTTAAAGACGGGGTGTATGTTTGCATATTAACACCAAAATTACTTGACTGAAGTCCTTTAGCGACATCTCCCAAGTTGGAATTCTATAGTGATGTTATATTTGTAATCATTAAGTTCATATCTCGCCCATCATTCAGAGCTTAAAACCTGCTTCTAAAGTTGTAACATTAGTAATATGAATTTCACAGTCGATTCTGTAGTGATAACACCATTACCCATTCCTGCATTTACCTTACTTCTTGAAAGACTGGAAGTGGAGAAATCCAAATCTTTGGTTCTGTTTTTAGTTCCAGGAAATCCCCATTCAATAAAACTGGAAGAAACTGTCTTTTCCCTTCCATTTGTTTCCATGTCCTCTTCATCATCAATAACAATTGTCTCACTTGTATTTCCCTTCTGAGAAGCCAAATATCTTGAGGAAGGAAGAATTACAGAATAATGTCCTTGAAGCTTTTTATTTCTTGATGCAGGAAATACAAAATGTCTTTGATCAGCTATTACTGGAGCAGAACTTGAAGGAGGTTGTATAGATTCAATAAACACAACATCATCATCATCACCATTATCACCTTCCACCAATGAGTTTCTAGATCTATTAACTAACGGACTAGCTGGGTCACCAAATGAGTCTCCTACATCCATGAGACTAGCTGCCATGGCTTTACTCCCTAATAAGATAGGAGTCTGTTCAGTCAAGTCTAATCTTCCTGCTGAACATTCACCCATGCCAAAGAACCTGTAACAGAAAAGAAAAAAAGTTCGAGTAAATTATGATTATTACATTTTATTGCAATTAAATAGCATAAGTGAAATTTAAAATTCTTTTCTGTGATTCTATCTATTAGTAAGTTCTTCACTGAAATAGAAAATAGTACAAAATAATTCCATCTCCAATAACCCAGGGCCCAAATACAGTTAGTATACCAGATATATCTTTATCTACTAAAATTATTATATTGTCCAAACTATGTTTCCCTAGTGTGTGTTTTTCAAATTCTCTGCTTCCAATATAACTATGTAATTAAATCATTATGAAACTTTTTTTGTCATTGTCCACAAATTGCCAGATACTATATTATAGGTTTACGTAAAATTCTGAAAAAACCCATGAGGTACATATAGTTTAATTCATTTTATAGATCAGGAAACATATGGGTAAGCCCGAATAGCATTTCCACTCAGGGCTCTAATTTTAGGCCCCAAATTCTTAGCCTTGGTTTTATTTAACAAACACTTCTGTGTACCTATATGCACTAGAGAACGACAAAGGAAAAGATCCAGATCCAAATAATTGGAAGAATTTGGAGAAGTGAAAGATCAATGGAGCAAAGCTCTCAAAGCAGATGAGACAAGAGGAGGATGAGGATATGCACAGCACCAGGTGGTAATGAAGCTAATCATGAACAAGAAATCACCTTTATCTCAAAAGCAAGAGGGAAAAGTTAAGTGTATGGCTGTCCCTCAGTACCCACAGGGGGTTTGGTCCCAGGATATCCACAGAGGCTCAAGTCCTACAGTTGGCCCTCCGTATCTGAGGTTCCACATCCACAGATTCAACCAACCCTGGATCCTGCAATACTACAGTATTTACTGAAAAAAATCTATGTATTAAGTGGATCTGGGCAGTTCAAACCCATGTTGTTCAAGCGTTTGTCCAATTATAACTGGAACGTATATAAGTATGTAGAAACAATAGATGGAAAGCTGAGCTAAGTTTACAAATGCTGGCTTCAATTTTCTTAGAAGCTCAAGACAGTGAAAGAGGTCGGATCTGTAGGGGTACTGAATAATTAAGAGAACTCATACAGCAGTCATCATTCAATTTTAAACATTTCATACTGAAATATGCTAAGTAACATTCTATTCTAAAATTTTCCCAACTAATTTTAAGTGATAGTACTTAGTCATACAATAGATAATGTTTATTCTTAATGGGTGCTGTATCATTAAATATAGTAATTCAGTAAATGCTTAAATAAGTGAGGTAGGAACTATTCTTTGTCTCATTTTACTGATCAGGAAACTAAGACTCAGAAGACGGTAAGTAATCTGCCTGGCCTGCCCAAGTCTCCACTGCTGGAAAGGGTGGAATCAGAAGTCAAATCCAAGAAATCTGACTCTATAATCTATTTCATAGACACCACATTATATGCAATTATTGTATACAATTTCTTAAGTCCTTGTTTTATTAAGATGAAACAAAATTAACAGTCATGTAACTGTACTTCAAAGATAAATAACAAATCTAAGGAACCAGTTAAAAGGGTTATAAAGGAAATACGAAAATTAGGATCAGAATTAACACCTATCCAATAAGCTTATAATGTGGTTGATTTTCAAATGAAAGAGGCAATAACTCGCCTAAACTAAATCATGAAATTTAAGAACTGTTATTTACACACACACAAATTCTTGTTAGTTCTTTCTGTATTTGAATAAATCTAAAAAGGAAAAGAACAATTTCTGGGGAAGAGCAACAGCTGACTCCATGGTGCCCTCTGGTGGCTGTTAGGTTCTATCTTGATCTTCCCAAAGAAAATAATAGGGGATTCTTTATGCTCAGCTCATTCCAGTCATCTATTTCTGAAAAAAAGATTAAGTATTTATCTATTTTCAAATTTCAGGTTGTAAAAAAGTTAAAACCCAACCCTGCTGCTGCTGCTGCTGCTGCTAAGTCGCTTCAGTCGTGTCCGACTCTGTGTGACCCCATAGACTGCAGCCCACCAGGCTCGCCCAACCCTGGGATTCTCCAGGCAAGAACATTGGAGTGGGTTGCCATTTCCTTCTCCAATGCATGAAAGTGAAAAGTGAAAGAGAAGTCGCTCAGTCATGTCCGACTCCCAGCGACCCCATGGACTGCAGCCTACCAGGCTCCTCCGTCCATGGGAGTTTCCAGGCAAGAGTACTGGAGTGGGATGCCAGGGCCTTCTCCGAAACCTAACCCTAACCACTATTAAAAGTCACTGTTTATATACTTTAATTATCATTTTCTTAATTCTATAAACATAAGCCTACAAAAAAGTTTTAAATATTTCTATGATATTATCCAAAAAGAGAAAAGGTTAAAGTTTAGCTAAGGCACTAAGCAAATTACCTCACTTAATTGAGTTTTACTTTTCTAAACTGTGAACTTGTTCATACTATAAATGGGGATAAAAAAAAAAGACTGAGGTTTTTATTGTGATAACTGGACATACAGGTCCCTGGTCTCTGACTGGATCATATTAAAGAGTGCAAAAATGATAAATCTCTCTCTACCGAGAAGGTATGTAGGCAAATACTTTGGCTCCACCCTAGGATTTCAACAAATGTCTCAGATCAGATCAGTCGCTCAGTCATGTCCGACTCTTTGCGACCCCATGAATCGCAGCATGCCAGGCCTCCCTGTCCATCAACAACTCCCGGAGTTCACTCAGACTCACGTCCATCAAGTCAGTGATGCCATCCAGCCATCTCATCCTCTGTTGTCCCCTTCTCCTCTTGCCCCCAATCCCTCCCAGCATCAGAGTCTTTTCCAATGAGTCAACTCTTCGCATGAGGTGGCCAAAGTACTGGAGTTTCAGCTTTAGCATCATTCCTTCCAAAGAAATTCCAGGGCTGATCTCCTTCAGAATGGACTGGTAATTAATCTTAAATATTTTGTCTTCCTGTGGTATCTTTTGGAGAAGGCAATGGCACCCCACTCCAGTACTCTTGCCTGGAAAATCCCACGGACAGAGGAGCCTGGTAGGCTGCAGTCCATGGGGTCGCTGGGAGTCGGACAGGACCAAGCGACTTCACTTTCACTTTTCACTTTCATGCATTGGAGAAGGAAATGGCAACCCACTCCAGTGTTCTTGCCTGGAGAATCCCAGGGACGGGCGAGCCTGGTGGGCTGCAGTCTATGGGGTCGTACAGAGTCGGACACGACTGAAGCGACTTAGCAGCAGTAGCAGCAGTGGTGTATTTTTGTTAAAAATCTTTATTGAATGTGTTACAATGCTGCTTCTGTTTCATGCTTTGGTTTTCTGGCCAAGATGTATACGGGATCTTAGCTCCCTAAACAGGGATTGAACCTTCACCCCCTACATTGGAAGGCGAAGTCCTAACTCCTGGACCACCAGGGAAGTTCCCTTCCTGTGGTATCTTATTCATCTACAACTATTTAATTTTCATCTCGATACAATGAAAATTAATATGAAATTAAAGGAATATCCACACAGAGATGTGTGGAATCTAATGGGAGTTCCCTGGTTGCTCAGTGGTTAGGATTCCAGGTTTTCGCTGCTGTGGCCCAGGACTCAATCCCTGGTCAGGGAAGTGACTTCCCACAAGCCTCACAGTGCAGCCAAGAGAAAAAAAAAACTGGACTAGAATTTCAGCCTAACTAAAAAACTAGGCTGAAACCCAAGCAAGACTCTTATATGCAAATTATCTCTAGGCTGTAGGTAATAACCTTGCAACGTTAAGAAGGTATTTCATTATCGGTAAAGGTAAGAGTTAACACTAAAACAAAGACACAAATTAGGGTCCTTTGCCCTATTGTGTTTACTTTTATTCTAGTTTTTATTTCCTAACGATTGCTAGTTATCTTTTCAAAAGATTACACTAAAATATATATAACATAAAATGCTATTTTAATCATTTTTAAGTATGCAGTTCAGTGTTATAGTTTTTTAAATATGCCTTTTTAAAGCTGCAAAAATGTCTGCTGAATTCTTAAGTTACAACTCAGTATCATTAATTTCCTGAGATCACCTTCAATTAAAAAAAGTTGAATACTTTACTAGCCAGTCAATACTCAATTATGTTTATGCACAATTTGGTAGAACTTACATATTAAAATGACTCAAAAAACAGTAGCTAAAATAGAAATGGTGTTATTAATATGACAAGATTAGCACTTGATGATAAAGGTAAACAAACCTGCTCACAAACCTTCAAATATTAAAATCACCAAGAAAGTATTTTCAAATATTTAATCACTGCTCCAAAGGTTCATTTTTGGCTACCTATTACCACATCTATATCTTCAAGGCTCTATGAAACATAAAGGACGCATGCTATAAAAATTTGTTGATCACTTAGTAAGTTCTAGAACACATTCTAGGGCATCTCTGAACTTATACTGTAACAGATCTTTTGTAATATAAAAATATTTGTATATTTACATAAAAATAACATCAATTTCAAAGTTAGCTTCCTGTTACAAGGATTCCCATTTAAAATCAAAAACTAAATAAAGGTGTATGATGATTCTCGAGGTTTTACTCACAACTGTAAAGAGACAGGAAAAGGAAGAATCAAATAAACAATCACAACAAACAGCAGGAGAACTACTTAAGTACCTAATAGGCACTTAAGAGACGGTAGATTGATCACACAAAACTAACTTCAATCCCTTCTAAAATCCCCATAAATGACAGTAAAGTTCCTACTCACAATGAAAAACTAAAGAAGAAACAAAAGCAAAAAATCTGATAAGCTGAAGAGCAGGTGGATGAATAGTTAACCAACTCTGCCTGAGACAGCCTAACTCTAAAACAGTAAAGGAAAAAACTGAGAAACCTCTGACTTAAGCTGCGGAATCATCAAAAGGCTCAAAGCCTGTAACTCCTGATATCACTGGAATAGGGAGCAGACAGCTAAAACAAGGAGGATGTGAAATTCCAGGTCCCTTCCCTTTCTCACTTTGATGATCACAGGTCTTCCCCCTTTCTGGCCCAAGTTCTAGACTTCTCTTCTTTGGAGAGGATAGAACAAAAGATCTTTGTTTCAGGTTTACCAGGCACTGGTGAATGCTTCAATATCATGTATTTGAAATGCTCCCTTTCCCGGCTGATTTCCAGAGAGCGGGCATCCAGACTTCAATCTTTCAAGCAGCAGACTCTTCCCCAGAAAACTTCTTTCTCAGAAACACTCCTTTCTGTGGAATTAGGAACCCCCCAAAATGAAAGACCTAAAGATAATGACTTCAGAGGTTCTCCATCAATTGGCTAAAAAGATTCATCCTACAGTGAAGCTCCAAGTTGAAACATTCCACTCATTTTTCTAATCTATTTTCTATTTCTCAATTCTTAACCATGAGTAGACCAACCAAGGATTATAAAATATCTGAAGAAATCCTCAAATAAGAAAAACAGTCCTGACATATATATATACTATTGATACTGTGCATAAAATAGATAACTGAGAACCTACTGTACAGTTCACTAAACTCTACTCAATGCTCTGCAGTGACCTAAATGGAAAGGAAATACAAAAAAAGAGGGGATATATGTATATATACAGGTATAGCTGATTCACTTTGCTGTACAGTAGAAACTAACACAATGCTGTAAACATAACTATACTCCAATAAAAAATAATGTAAAAGAAAAAGTTGTTAAAAGAAAAAAAGGAGAAAGAGAAAAGTGCAGGAAAAAGAAAACAAAATCGAAATCCACACAACTATCAGAACTCTAGCCGGACACATGACAAGCAAAAGACCATAAAAAATTGCTATTTCTAGTATTAAAAAAGAACTTCTAGAAATAAAAAGCTTACCAAAAATGGAAAACTCAGTAAAAGGACTGAAAAATAAAGCTGAGGAAATATCAGAAAACAAAAAAACACAAGAATTGTAGCTACTGTTAACAATGTGTGTGTGTGTTTCACATAACTTACGGGCTAGGCACTGTACAATCTTCATAGCAATTGGGAACACAGACACAATTTACTCACGTATAAAATGTGGATAAAAAAGTGTATTTAATTGAATAAGATGTGCATTTATAAAGGTTCAGTTATTGACTCTTATTTAGTTTGCACTTGCCAAAGTAATAAGAGAGCAGAGATATAAACCAGGTATGAAATCTGACTGGCACTAAACCTAGTCCTTCCCACACTGTGCTCACCTATGCTAGGAACCTGCTGTTGAGAAAAGTGGATTTTCTAAGTGGTAATAACTGAGCCAGCGATTTGTTATCCTTCCAATCTTTTAGTCTCCACTAGTTCCCTTTTCCTAATAAAGTCCCTCATAGCTCTAGAACCCTGTCCACATTCCTTCACCTCACACAACTACCACATAATCTGAAATATCATTTCAGGTATCCTATGAAAATCACCCAGTCAAAACAATATCCATTCCTAAAAGCTGTCTAACTAATGAAATGTGCCATGAAGCATATCAGAGTAAGTGCACAGTCGAGTCTGGCAAGAAGCAACAACAGCAGAGGAAAGACAGGAATAATACTATGAGAAAGAGCAGTATTCACAAGTTTCTTTTTGATGACTGGTGAAAAACTGACCAGCTGGAAGGACAAAATAGGCAGGATCTAAGACTGTACAGAATCCCAGATAATAAATGTAGAATCAGAGATTTTTTTTAAAAAATCATTTTGAGACACTTTACAAAATTGACTCAGGCAAGGATTGGTGTTAAAGTCATTAACGCCAACAGGTGACAGGGAACTGGGCATTTTATTGTACCAAAATGAACAGCACTTAGGTTACTTTTTAGTAACAAGAAAAAAACACACATCAACTTGGTAATGGAGACTGTCACTACCAATTTAGTAATTCGGTGGTCAATGAGAATCGCTACTAGGGTAAGAACTAGATTATCTCTTAAAAAAAAAAAAAAAATCTCCTGATGTGATGCTTGCCAGAGTTTTATCAGGATACAGAAACACAAATCTTCCTCAAATATTAGACAAACACACACACAAAGTATTGTGTCCATCAACCTTAGAAAACGATAAGATTCAATCAGTCTAGTTAATTCAACAGTATGGAAAAAATTATTTCTAACCATTAGAAAGCAAAAAAAATGTTAAGAAAGCATTAAAAATGGAACATCTTAGAACTCTAAGAGAACACCAGTGGTGTAAATATGAGCAGGCACTCCCCATGCTTTCCCAGGGACTTCCCTGGCTTGGCTCTGGGGACAAGGTCCACTCCAGAAACTAACTCTCTGCCTTCAAGGTAAGAGAAAGGTAAGTTCCACAGAAGCACACTCTGCTGCTGCTGCTAAGTCGCTTCAGTCATGTCC
The DNA here is from genome assembly GCF_032452875.1 of Bos javanicus. Lineage (NCBI taxonomy): Eukaryota > Metazoa > Chordata > Mammalia > Artiodactyla > Bovidae > Bos > Bos javanicus. The sequence continues at coordinate 36,250,782 of NC_083879.1, read as the reverse complement.
CATTCTGTGCGACCCCACAGACGGCAGCCCACCAGGCTCCCCCGTCCCTGGGACTCTCCAGGCAAGAACACTGGAGTGGGTTGCCATTTCCTTCTCCAATGCATGAAAGTGAAAAGTGAAAGAGAAGTCGCTCAGTAGTGTCCGACTCTTAGCGACCCCATGGACTGCAGCCTACCAGGCTCCTCAGTCCATGTATTTTCCAGGCAAGAGTACTGGAGTGGGGTGCCATTGCCTTCTCCGGAAGCACACTCTAGTACTGCGCTAACTGTATTCCACAGACACGCAGGGTAAAATTACTCACCGTCGACGCTTTCCTCCTTAATTACTATCACCGAAGTATCACCAGACTGTCCTGAAGGTGATTCCTGGCCCTAGAACGAAGAATGAAAACGGACTTCGTTATAGCCAACCTAGACGCAGCACCAGTTCACCAGAGAGGAAGCAAAGGGACAAGAAGCCTCAGCGCTCCTCCACACACACACCCCCCCACCACGGCCGCCGAGGCACCAGGTACACAAACACCGAGGCTCCGCCACCACCACACAACCACACAGTCCCTGCGAGCCAAAGGCGGGAGGCGGAGGGCGAGCGCGGCCTCGAGCCCGCGGAGACGCCTATCCCCCGATTAGGCCCGCTCGCCGCCGCCGCTGTCCCTCAGGAACCCACTCGCCCGCAGCTCGCGTCGCCGCGGGGCGGAAACCCCCGTGTTGGCCCGGAGCCCGAGACCTGCCCGCTCCGCGTCCGCCATTAGAAACTCGCCCAAATAAGCCGTGAGAAGACGCCGCGCCAGGGTCTGGGCGGCCGAAGAGAGGACCTGGTGCGGGGGAACTGTGTCCTCACCCCCAAACGTGCGGACCCAGGGTCGCTGCCGGGAGAGTGCGAGCTCGGCCACGAGAGCCCACAGAGGCGCCCCTTCCCCCACCCGGCGACCCCCGAGGCCCGTCGGCGGCCGCCTCACTCCGCCCTCGCGGCCGCGCCCGCACTCCCGCAGCCCGCGGGCCGCCCGCCAACGCGCCTGGGACATCAGCGGAGCCGCCGGCAGCCGGAGGCCCCGAAGCGGCAGCGGCGACGGCGGCCGCGCCGCGGGGCGCTCGTCCCGGGTCGGTGGGAGGCTTCGGAGGCCGCCCTCACCCATCTCCGCCTCCCGGCGCCCCCGCCTCCGGAGGCTGCGCCGCTCCCGGCCACCCCCACTGTCGGCGGCCCTGGACTGGAGACACGGCGGGGACAAGCCTCACCCGGTTCTGGATGCGGCTCAGCGGAACAAACCTCCCCGCCCCCGGCCCACCCCCCTTCGGCAACACGCGCAACTACGCTCGGTCCAGTGCCCGCATTAGCGCTGGTGAGGAGGCGGAGGCGGCGGCCGCGGCGGCGCGGCCCGACCCGGCAGGCCCTGCCCGCTGCGCCCTCACTGGCGGCCGGGAAGGGCGGGCTGAGCGCCTCGGGGACGCCCACTGGCTGCGTCCGCCTTCCTTCAGGACCCCCTCCTTGAGGGGGTGGTCCGATGCCCTGTCCGTCAGCCGTAGGCCACACCCCCGCGCCTCCATTGCACTCCCCGCCTTTTCCGCCTGGATCCCCGACCGGCGCGTCGCAGTGTAGATACAGTCTGGTGCTAGCTGCGGTGGCCAATGGTTGTTGGGCCGCAGCGGCCCGAAGACCTGAGCTGGGCCACTTGCCCTCGCAGCGGCTGCTAGCGCCGCGGCCTCGATGTCCCATTCGCCCTCCCTGTCCAGTGTCTGGGAGCCCCGGGAGACCTGGGCGGGCAGGGGTCTGGAAAGCCGGCAGCGGGGACCCGCGCCCTCCGAGGGCTGGAAGCGCTTCCCTTCCCCTCAGCCCCGTGGGGAGGCGTCTCCCGCTCCCGTCATGGCTGCTGGAGGAGACGACGTCCTCCATCTTGTCGGGGCCGCGGGTGGAACTGGGGACAACTCCGACTGGTCCCAGGAAGCCGGGGCTGGGCCCCGCGGCGGAGACGGCGCCTGATGCCGGCTCCGCACCTGGGCCCGGCCTCAACTAGAGAAAGCCCCCACGCACCAGGAAGACCCAATGCAACCATATAAATAAAATTTTAAAAAAGAAGATCAACAAGAACATAGTTGAACTCAACACCATCACTCAACTGTATATAATGACATCAAAAGTCTTATCCAATATATGGTAGAATATATATTCTTCTCAAGCTCACATGGATCATTCACCAGGACGGTTCTAGGTTCTCAAACACACCTTAACAAAATTAAAAGGACAGAAATTCTACAGTGACTGATCTTTGACCATGATAGAATTAACCTAGAATTAAATAACAGATAGCTGGAAAATCTCAATAAATGAAGACTAAACAACACAGTTGAGCAAGCTCTGGGGAGTTGGTGATGGACAGAGAAGCCTGGCCTGCTGTAGTCCATGGGGTCCGGTCGTAGAGTCGGACACGACTGAGCGACTGAACTGAAACAACACAGTTTTAAATAACACAAGTCAAAGAAGAAGTCTCAAACTGAAAAATACTTTGAAATAGATGAAAATGAAAATACAATTTATCAAAATTTGTGGGATACAGTGAAAGTAGTACTTAGAGGGAAATTTACAGCACTGACTTCATTGACTGGAAAAGAAGACCTAACATTAATTAGTCAGCTGAGTTTCCACCTAAGGAAACAAGAAAAAGAAAAGCAAATTAAATACAGAGTAAGCATAAAAAGGGAAATAATAAGACTCAGAGCAGAAATTAAATTGAAAACAAGATGTCAATAAACAAAAATCAATGAAATTAAAAGCTGTTTCTTTGAAATTTCAACCAAATTAATAAGCCTTTAATTAATAAGCCTCTAAACAGGCAAACGGAGAAGGCAATGGCACCCCACTCCAGTACTCCTGCCTGGAAAATCCCACGGGCAGAGGAGCCTGGTAGGCTGCAGTCCATGGGGTTGCTAAGAGTCAGACAGGACTGAAGTGACTTAGCAGCAGCAACAGCAAACAGGCAAACTAAGAAAAAAAGAAGACACATTGGACTTCCCTAATGGTCAGTGGCTAAGAGGCCAAGCTCCCAATGCAGGGGGCCAGGGTTCCATACCTGGTCAAGGAACTAGATACCACATGTCTCGACTAAGAGTCGGTATGCCACAACTAAAAGACCCCACGAGGGTCAAATGAAGACCCTGTGGACCACAACAGACATCAAAGGTCCCACGTGCTGCAACTAAGACCTAGTGCAGCTGAATGAATAAATGTCTTGAAAAAGAGAGAGAGCATAAGAGAGCAGACACAAATTATTAATATCAGAAATGAAAAAAGGGGGAAGGGCTTCCTTGGTGGTCCAGTGATTAAGAATCTGCCTTGTAATGCAAGGGGCTCCAGTTCAATCCCTGGTCCTGGAAGCTCCCACAGGCTACAGAACAACTAAGCCCATGTGTCACAACTACTGAGCACCAGCACCTAGAGCCCTTGCTCTGCAACAATAAAAGCCACTGCAGTGAGAAGCCCACACACCTCAACATGGAGTAGGCCCTGCTCTCTGCAACTAGAGAAAGCCCCGAATACAGCAACAAAAACCCAGCAATGAAGACCTAGCACAAAAATAAATAAATACATATTTTTTAAAAATAAATGAAACAAGCTGCTGGCCCCGGCTAGGTTCCCGAGTGTCTCTTCATCTCGGTCAAAGTTCTACATTCAGGAACCGCCACATGGCAGTCCTAACTGGCTGAAAGTTGGCTTGACCTTGGGCACCTCCGTTTTTTTGTGGATCTATCTCATCAAACAACATAACGAAGATGTTTTAGAGTATAAAAGAAGAAATGGATTGGAATAAACTTTTGAAATACTAAAACAGTGTGTTCCGTAAAGTGATTATAGCAGTTCCTCTGGATTCACGAATCTGTTGAGTTGTAAACGTGAGAGAAAGAATTACGTGTGAATATATGTCAAGTCAGCATTTGTGTTTTACATGATTAAATTAAAAATACTTCCGTATTCTTCAAAAAAAAAAATAAATAAATGAAACAGGGAACATTACTGAAGATCCCCGGACATTAAAAGGATAATGAGAAATAGTATGAACAACACTATGCCCACAAATTTGGGCATAACTTACTGGAAATACACCAATTCTATTTCCAGTAGAAAGATACAGTCTGCCTAAACTCACATGAGAATAAATGGACAATTTGAAAACTATGTAATTTTTAAAAAACTTTTAACAAAAAGTTTTTTAAAAGTACACATGAGCCAGCTTTAATGGGTCTCACTAGCTATAAGAGACTGAATAACATCCTCCAAAGATACCCAATTCCTGCAATCTGTAAATGTTTCTTTATATGGCAAAGGTTTGCAAATGTGACTAAGTTAAGGATCTAGAATTAGGGAGATCATGGGAGCATAAGTGTGGGTCCTAAATGCAGCCACATATATCCTTATAAGAGGGATTTTTGTAAGATCTGACACACAGAATAAAGCGATGTGACCATAGAGGTACATGTTGGAATTATATGACTTCAATTTAAGGCAAGCAGTAGCCACCAGAAGATGGAAATGGTAAGGAGTACATTTTTTGCTAGACCCTCCAGAGGAAATCCAGACCCACCAACACCTTGCTTTGAGCCCAGTTAAACTGATTTTGGACTTCTGTTGCCCAAAACTATGAAATTACATATTTTTTCATTTTAAAAAATGCAGTGATTATTCCCCCATTTCTGTGGGTTATAAACCCAGGTAGGGCTTAGCTGAGTCCTCTGTTTCAGGGTCTCATGAGGCTGCAACTGAGGCATCGGCCTGACGACTGCATCCTCACATGTAGGCCTGACAGGAAAGATGCCACTTCCAAGGTCAGTAAGGCATTTAACGAAATAATTTCTCTAAGGCTGTCTGACTAAGGGCCATAGTTTTTTCGCTGGCTGTCAGCTAGAAGCTGTCTGGAAACCCTGGAGGTTGCCCACAAGCTCTGGGTATGTGGGTTCTTCCCAGATCAGTGCTCTTATCACTGAGCCAGAGAGGAGAATCTCTCTCTCTTCAGTCTGTAAGAGGGGTCCTTACATGATGCAACTTGATCAAGAGGGTGACATCCAACACCCATGTGTGCCTGGTGAGGATCCAATCACTAAAATCGTTTCCCACTAAAAACCCAGGCTCCTTGGAGAAATGACTGCATCAGGTGGGGGGCAGGACATGTGTCAGATGATCCTGAAACATCATGTCATAACAGAGACCAAGGAAACCAGAAGGATAACTCAAATCACAGTGAAAGGGCTTAGGAGCAAAGCTGAAATGACCAGAGTGACAGATATGACCATTAATAAATGATAACTACAGAAGAATAAAACTATCCTATATGTTTCAGTCCCTGAGTTAATAATGTGCTTATTCTAATAAAATAATCTCTTTGAAGGATAACTGTAAAACAACTCATGATCTTGAAAACTAGCAACTAAAGTAGTCAAGATTTATTTTGCTATAGAAACTGTATCTCAGAATAAGGAAATGACAAACACAAGGATCCTCTCTAAATATTCCAACTAATCAAATATTTTAACACCTATAACCTGTAACAGATGTGTTGTGAATGCAGGTCTGGCCTTTGCCCTTAGGTCCTCAGAGGTGATTTCTTGGTCTAGGGAGCAGGAGAATCTTTGTTTGCCTATAGCTTTGACCACCGGAGAAGGCAATGGCAACCCACTCCAGGACTCTTGCCTGGAAAATCCCATGGACGGAGGAGCCTGGTAGGCTGCAGTCCATTGGGTCCCGAGGAGCTGGACACGACTGAGTGACTTCACTTTCACTTTTCGCTTTCATGCATTGGAGAAGGAAATGGCAACCCACTCCAGTGTTCTTGCCTGGAGAATCCCAGGGACAGGGGAGACTGGTGGGCTGCCGTCTATGGGGTCGCACAGAGTCGGACACGACTGATTCGACTTAGCAGCACCAGCAGCAGCTGTGACCACAGGACAATCTGTGGCGTGATTTAGGATGGGGGCTTCAACTGTGCCACATTGGTTCCAACCTCAGGGGAAAGTGGAGACTGAGGAAGACTAGAACTCAGTTCTGCCCAGGGGGGCAGCAGGTGATTGCCTGCTAATAAAAATGTGAACCCCGAAAGTGTAGTGAGCTGACTGGCTGGCAACACTGTGCACACATCACACCTGGGGTCGGGGGCGGGTAATATCCCCAGAGGGGGAGAACAACCAGAGATCTGCCTTGGGACCCCTTCTTCGCCCTAGGAAGATTTCTACCTGTATCCTTTCTCTGTGGAGAAGGAAATGGCAACCCACTCCAGTATTCTTGCCTGGAAAATCCCATGGATGGAGGAACCTGGCAGGCTACAGTCCATGGGGGTGCAAAGAGTCAGACACGACTGAGCGATTTCTCTCCACTTCACTTCGTTTCTCTGCAGCACACCAGTGAACACAATAACTTTCTGAGTCCTTCACAAGCTGTCACATATGAGAGACAGTCTGTGTACTCGATCTTGCAATTTGACTCAGTACACAAACAGGAGGCTGGACTGCCAGTACCGGCTGGCCAGGAGAAGCACGACCAAGGTGACAGTCTGAGGAGCGACTGCCACCTTAAAGGCCAAGATGGGGTCCAGGAGGACCCGCCACCTTCAGGGCAAGGACCAGACCCTACTGCAAGAAGACTCAGACGGACCCCAGGACGCTCCCACCTTCAGGGTCTGCAGGGTGTGGTATGACCATAAGTCTCAATGTCCGAGGATGCTCCTTGGGGCGGCACCGACATAACTTTCTGGAAATCTACTCCTTAGCGCTTACTAAGGTTCCTGATGCTGTGCCCAGGTAACTTAACTGAGGCCTGCTCCCAGGAACTCGCTGAGATTCACTCTGGCTCGCCTGGTCACTCCTGCCGTGGGGTTGGCTCAGGGAAGCGGCCGCTCCGTGCCGGGCAGGCCCAGGCCCCTCGGAAGCTGGAGCCTGCGGGGAAGGACCCGTGGAGGCCCCAGGCTGCAGGCGGCCGGATGTGCAGCGACCGCCTGGACCACAAACCACCGGCAGGTGCGAATCCTTTCCTTCCATCAGCGCGCTCTCCAGCGCCCCCTGCCGACCACCTCGCGGTCGTGCCGGCCGGAGGAGGAAAAGCACCCAAGGCCCCCACGCGGTTCGCCAAGGAGGCGGAGACCGTCTGTCCTGACGCACCTGGTGAAGCAGCCTGGCAGCCCGCTGCCGCCGCTGCCTGGTGGCCCCTGCAGCCATGGCCAGGACCTCTTTCCACCAGGGTCCTTGTTTTAGCTCTCCTTGAATTAGACACGATTGTTTTAATTCATGCAGTACGTGATTATTTGTGCTTTCTTTTTTTCTTTTCCTTTTTTTCTTTTATTCACACGCTCTTTCTCTACCATGTTTCCTGAATGCCACTCTTCAGGTCTTGAGTAACATTCCTGCTTGTTCGCAGTACCTCAAGAATTAATTCTCTCAGTGAGGGTCAGTGAGGGGGAAACCCCACAATCTCGGCCAGGGGAAGTGTTTGCTCTTACTTCTGAAGGGCTGTTTAGGTAGGAACAGAGTTCGAAGTCCACCACTATTTTCCCTCAGCACAAAAAAAAAAAAAACACTACTGCATCGTATTCGGATGTGTATTGCACCTAATGAGAAGTTTATGATTATCCTAATTTGACTTTTAGTATGAACACTTTAATTTCTCTTTTAGAAACGTGTTTTGTGTCTTAAATATTCTCTCACTTTACCATGATTGTTTCTGTGAGGACTTGTTTTAATTAACTTGTGTAGAACTGAGTATGCTTTTTCATTCTGGAATTCATATCTTTCTTTAATACTGGAAAATTCTCAACTATTTAAAAACAATTCTAATTATCCCTAATTTTTCCTTTTGGAACTCTTAACAGACATGGACACACAAAAAACTCCTATTAAACTTTTTTTAAATTGTGGTACAATACATATAAAATTTACCTTTATATTTTGGCCACGTCCCAGCAGTGAAAATCTAGAGTCTGAACCACTGGATCACCAGGAGATTCCCCAAATTTGCCATTTTTTAGGTGTACAGTTCAGTGGTGTTAAGTACATTCATATTGTTGTGAATGTACATCACTACCATCCAGCTGGTATTTCATCTTGTTAAACTGAAATTCTGCCCTCATTAAACATAATCTGTCCAATCTCCCCTCCCCCAGCTCCTGGCAACCACTATTCACTTTCTGTCTTTATGATTTTGACATATAAATGGAATTATATGGAATCTGTCTTTTTGTAACTAGAGGCAATGGCAACCCACTCCAGTACTCTTGCCTTGAAAATCCCATGGACTGAGGAGCCTGGTAGGCTGCACTCCAGGGGGTCACAAAGAATCGGACACGACTGAGCAACTTCACTTTCACTTTACTTCACTTAGCATAATGTCCTCAAGGTTCATCCATGCCTTATTTTTTTTACTTTTTCTTGCCTAATTTATCTGGCAATTTGGGAAAAGAACAGTCTTTTCAACAAGTGATTCTTAGACTACTATCTATGTGGATATCTACGTGGAAAGCAATGAACTTTGTACATTTTTACAAGTGGTTTATATACAAAAATTAACTAAAAAAACAAAATCACTCAAAATGGATTAATGACCTAAATGAAAAAGCTAAAACTCTAAAACTCTCAGAAGAAAACATGGAGTACATTTTCGTGACCTTGGATTTGCCAAGGATTTTTGAGCAATGAACAATTAAATAATTTGAACTTCATCAAAATTAAATACTTGTGCATCAAAGGCAATTACCAAAAAAGTGAAAAGACAGCCCACAGAATTCAAGAAAATAGTTGCAAATCATATATCTAATAAAGTCTAGTATCCAGAATATATGAAGAACTCTTAAAATTCGACCATCAAAAGACTCTTGAATCCATCAAAGAAAATCACTTCTTTTTATAAGAACTATCATAATGAGCTCATGGTTTTAAACATATCTGATGTGTTTCAGTCTATTGAGCTTCTTTTATTTACTGCTCAGTTTGCCTTATCTTTGTCAAGCAGGAGCCTCTTCACTTTAGCTTTCAAGCACTTCAAACACAATGCCACTCGTGTCTTCACTACCTCGGTGACACGATGCTCTGGCTCCTAGTGTACATTTCCCACCCAAGACAGGAAATCAGTCATGCAGCCCTGGCTCTTCAATAGACAGAGCAAGGAAATCCCTGTCTCTATCTACATTCCCTCCACTGCAAAGAGGAAACACTTCCTGAGTTCACATCCATACTGTCAGTTTAGGACTAAAGGTGTTCACTTAACCTAGTCTATTGTATATCTGTGCTTTCTTTTTTTTTCACACTGAAAATAATTATTCTAATACATATTAGGAGTGATATAAACAGGCTATAACTCCTCTTATGCTGTAGCCCATAATATTCATAAAACAGATTTAGAATAAAAATAACATGGGATTTTAATAACAGAAGTTTTTAAAAAAACATGTTTGTCTATGCTCTCCTTTAACCATTTTCTCCACAGTTTTGTTGTGTCTAGTTTGTTAGGGTGTATAGTCATTAAATAGAATTTGCCCCAATTTGCTATGTCACATATTCATTAAACACTATATTCTCTTCCTTGTATCCCAAATATATTCCGTGTTCTATATGGAAATCCAGGCTCACCATTTCTTTTTAAGTCAATCAGTGTCATTCCTACTACTCTGGTGCCCCAAAATAATTCTCCAGGAGACTTGGAAGAAAGGACTTGGGAAACAATATTCTCAGTTTTTTCCTTCAAGTTGTGGACAGTTTCTCTACATCCTTCTGACTTGAAAATTGCTTGCTGGCTATAAGATTCTTGGTTCATATTTTTCCCCTTGATTTCTTTTTTTTTTCCCCCTTGATTTCTTAACTATATTAATTGTCTTCTGTCATAAAGTATTGCCATCAAGAATCTCTGGTGACAACTAGCTTTGTTTCATTACCTGTACTTTGGGACCCAAAGAATTTTTTTTTTTAATTTTTTTAAAAAGTCTAACAATTTAGGACTTCCCTGGTGGCTTAGTGGTAAAAATTCTCCTGCCAGTGCGGAAGACACAGCTTCAGTTCCTGATCCAGGGAGATCCCACATGCTGAGGAGAAACTAAGTCTGTGCACTGCAGCTCCTGAGCTTGCGCTCTAGAGCCTGGGATCCGAATAAGAGAAGCCACTCCACTGAGAAGCCCACACAGTGCAGAGAGTAGCCCAACCTCGCCACAACTAGAGCAATGCCTGCTCAGCAACAAAGATCCAGCACAACCAACACAGCCAAAAAATAAATAAATACATAAAAATAAATGAACAAATAATTCATTTAAAAGTCTAAATTAAAAAAAAATATGTTTTTATGTTTGTCATTCAGGGTCAATTTTCCTAGATGCAGAGTTTATCCTTTCAGTTTTTAAATGTTGGTACAAAATTTTCTTGAAATACATATATTTCTTGTACTTATTTTTCCTCTATATGTATATTTATTTTTAGCCATGCCATGTGACATGTGAGATCCCTAACCAGGGATGGAAGCCATAACCCCAGCATTGGGAGCACTGTTTTAACCACCAGTGAAGTCCCTTGAATTATATCTTAAAATATTTATTCCTTGCTCTAATTTCGCTTCCGTGACTTTGGCTGCATTCCTACCTGTGGAGCCTTGTCTGACTGTCTTCTCTATCAGCAATTCCTCTTAAGTATTTTCTGTCCTTCTTCACTACTTATTTGTTTTTTGTCTTTTTCTCTTCTATAAGAACTTCTCACATTCATTTTTGTTCTAGTTCTTTTTTTGTTTCTGAGGTGATTCTTTTCCGAATTCTGTTACCTGATTCCTGATTTCTCTGGTTTTTATTTACATTGTTTTTCAATTCTTTATAATGTCTTCTATCCAGTTGTGAAATACTAGGCTGTTGTTTCTGTTTTGTAAGCACGCAATCCTTTCATTTTCTGTGTGGAACTTGTCTTGTTTCTTCTCTATTTTTTAAAAATATTAACTTTGCATAAGATTCAGCATGGATATGTTTCAGTTAATTTATTTTTACATTCTGTAAATAAAAGTTTCCCAAACTGTAAGAGGTGTAATTCAGTATTGTTTTTCTAACTTTACAGCTCTATGGCGCCATCTTCTGTTGCCTTTCGATTCAGTTCAGTTGAGTCGCTTAGTCGTGTCCGACACTTGGCAACCCCATGGACGGCAGCATGCCAGGCTTCCCTGTCCATCACCAACTCCTGGAGTTTACTCAAACTCATGTCGATTGAGTCGGTGATGCCATCCAACCATCTCATCTGTCATCCATTTCTCCTCCTGCCTTCAGTCTTTCCCATCATCAGGGTCTTTTCAAATGAGTCTGTTCTTCACACCAAATGGACAAAGTATTGGAGTTTCAGCTTCAGCATCAATCCTTCCAATGAATATTCAGGACTGATTTCCTTTAGGATGGACTGGTTGGATCTCCTTGCAGTCCAAGGGACTCTCAAGAGTCTTCTCCAACACCACAGTTCAAAAACATCAATTCTTCGGTGCTCAGCTTTCTTTACAGTCCAACTCTCACATCCATACATGACTACTGGAAAAACCATAGTTTTGACTAGGCAGACCTTTGCTGGCAAAGTAATGTCTCTGCTTTTTAATATGCTATCTAAGTTGGTCATAACTTTTCTTTTAAGGAGTCTCTTAATTTAATGGCTGCATTCATCATCTGCAGTGATTTTGGAGCCCCCCAAAATAAAGTCTGTCACTGTTTCCATTGCTTACCCATCTATTTGCCATGAAGTGATGGGACCAGATGCCATGATCTTAGTTTTCTGAATGTTGAGCTTTAAGCCAACATTTTCACTCTCCTCTTCCACTTTCATCAAGAGACTCTTTAGTTTTTCTTCACTTTCTGCTGTAAGTGTGGTGTCATCTGTATATCTGAGGTTATTGATATTTCTCCTGGCAATCTTGATTCCAGCTTGTGCTTCATCCAGTCCAGCTGGATGAAGAACATCCAGTTTCTCATGATGTACTCTACTCTACATATAAGTTAAATAAGCAGGGTGACAATATAGAGCCTTGACATACTCCTTTCCCGATTTGGAACCAGTCTGTTGTTCCATAAGTGTTTCTTACTGTTGCTTCTTGACCTGCATACAGATTTCTCAGGAGGCAGGTGAGGTGGTCTGATATTTACAAATATCAGGTGGTCATCTCTTTAAGAATTTTCCAGTTTGTTGTGATCCACACAGTCAAAGGCTTTGGCATAGTCAGTAAAGCAATAAAGTCTGTTGCCTTTATGAAAAGCTAAAAATTAAAAGGCCACTGACTTTCTGAGATCCCACCCTGCCTCTCACTCCACCCTGTTTTACCTGGGGTCTCTTTTTCCTTTTCATCCTTTGTTTCTGAGCTGCTTAAATTTTTAACACTCCTGTTGTCATTGTTGTTCAGTCGCTATGTTGTGTCTGACTCTTTGTGACCCCATGGACAGGTTCCTCTGCCTTCTACCAACTCCCAGAGCTTACTCAGATTCATTTGCATTGAGTCAGTGATGCTATCTAACTATCTTGTTCTCTGTCACCCCCTTTTCCTCCTGCTTTCGATCTTTCACAGCAACAGGGTCTTTTCCAATGAGTCGGCTCTTGGCATCAGGTGGCTAAAGTATTGGAGCTTCAGCTTCAGTATTAGTCCTTCCAATGAATATTCAGGATTGATTTCCTTTAGAATTGACTGGTTTGATCTCCTGCAGTTTAGTTCCCATGCAGCAACTAAAGATCCCACGTGTCACAGCCAAGGCCTGGTGCAGTCAAATACATACATAAATAAAAATAAATACTAAAAAGATAAAAATAAAATGTCCTCCAGTTGCTGAGTTTCTTATGGTGCTCACTGATACAGGATTCAGTACCAGGAAGTAGGTGCAACTCAGAAGGGTTGGAGGAGTGAAAACTAGGCTGTGATGGCTAATTTAACGCCTGAGCTTCTCCAGATAATGGAGTGCCCAAATATTTGGTTACACATTATTCTGAGTGTGTGTGGTTTTTTTAAAATTTATTTATTTTGGCTGTGCTGGGTTTTCATTGCTGCTCAGGCCTTCTCTAGTTGCCACCTGCTGTGCGGGGTTCTCATTGCGATGGCTTCTCTTGTTTCCAAGCATGAGCTCTAGGGTGCTCAGGCTTCAGTAGTTGCAGCACGTGGGTTCAGTAGTTGTGGCTTCCAGACTCTAAGACTCCAACTCCAGACTCCAACTACTAAGACTCAGTAGTTGTGGTGCACAGGCTTAGTTGCTCCACGGCATGTGGAATCTTTCTGGATCAAGGATGGGACCCGTGTGTCCCCAGAATTGGCAGGCGGATTCTCAACCACTGAACCACCAGGGAAGTGCTCTGAGTGCGTCTTGAAAGGTGTTTCTGGATCAGGTTGCTGTTTGAGCTGGCTGTCTAAAAACAGCAGACCTTCCCCCCAGTGAAGGTGGACCTCAGCCAATGTGCTGAAGGCCCAGATATATAAAAGGCTAAGTGAGGGAAGCTTCCACCTTCCAGACTGTCTTCCACTAGGGATGTTGGTCTTCACCTGTCTTAGGACTAGGACTCAGAGTGGAAGTTATAGCATCTCACTGTTCCCAGGCCCCAGGATCTGGACTAGACTTAGACCATGACCTCTCCTCTTTTCAGGCCTGTAGCTGTCCTGTCCACTGTCTCTGGCTGCCAGCCTGCTGACTGCACATAGTCACTGAGCCAATACCTTAAGATCTCTCTATCTCTGTTTCTTTCCACCTATCCTATTAGTTCTGTTTCTCTAGAGAACCCTGACCAACAGATTTTGGTATCCACTGGTTCTATAGGAGAAGAGTATTAAGGGTGAGTTTTCTGAATGGGTTCTGGGGTTTCTGAAATTGGCCCCTAATCTAATTATATAAAGATGCTGTTGACTATTTCCAGTAGTTAAGAGTTTCCTAATAGTGCATGGTGTGATTTGGTGATAGAGATGCACAAAGTTTCTCCACTGACGACTTGTAACTGACCGCTTATAAGAAGCAAGGAAGTCAATGACTGTGTATGTGATATTTTAAGCATTTATCTTTGTAGCCTCAGAGCTAAGATGGCAGAAAAGAAAAGCACAGTCTTGTCCTGTGATTTGCAGCTTATCACCCTGCAACCTGGACGGCCAGTCTGGCAGTGTATTTGCTGTTGACCTGAAGGCGCTGCTTTGGGAGGATGGGAATGCTGCATGGTGGGGTGAAAGTGTGTAGGAAGACCTTGGGGAAAGTGGGGACTCTGAGCCCCAGGTGCTGATGAATCTTTTTGGACAGATGGAGAGCCCCCATCCCCCAGGGGAAGTAACTCCCCCTACCCCACCTGCCACAACTAGAGAAGCCTCTGTTCCACCATACAGAGTCTGCCCAGCACGCCCCCCCCAAAAAAAAAACTGATTAGATCTAATAGACTAATGGACTCAGTGATCAAAACACTTGTAATAAAGAAAATTAGATGTCTTTTCTAGTGATTTCTTAATTCATTCTATAGAGCTACCACAATCTGATACCAAAGCAGGACAAAGACACATAAGAAAACTAAAGACTAATATCTTTTGTTGCTGTTGTTCACTTGCTAGGTTGTGTCTGACTCTTGCAACCACATGAACTGCAGCACACCAGCCTTCCCTGTCCTTCACTATCTCACAGGGTTTTCCCAAACTCATGTCCACTGAGTTGGTGATGCTACCTAACCATCTTAGATATTATCTAACCATCTGCAGCACCCCCTTTCCTCCTGCCTTCAATCTTTCCCAGAAACAGGGTCTTTTCCAATGAGTTGGCCCTTGTCATCAGATGGCTAAAGTATTGGAGCTTCAGCTTCAGCATCAGTCCTCCCAATGAATATTCAGGACTGATTTTCTTTAGGATTGACTGATTTAATTTCCTCCCAGTCCAAAGGACTCACAAATCTTCTCCAACACCACAATTTGAAAACATCAATTCTTCCACACTCAGCTGTCTTTATGGTTCAGCTCTCACATTCCTACATGATTAGTGGAAAAACCATAGCCTTGACTTTATGGGCCTTTGTTGGCAAAGCGATGTCTTTGCTTTTTAATAGGCTGTCTAGGTGTGTCATGGTTTTCCTTCCAAGCAACTGTCTTTTAATTTCATGGCTGCAGTCACTGTTTGCAGCGTTTTTGGAGCCCAAGAAAATAAAATCTGTCTCTGCTTCCACTTTTTCCCCTTTTTCCACTTTTTGCCATGAAGTGATGGGACTGGATGCCAAGATCTTAGGTTTTTTTATGTTGTGTTTTAAGCCATCTTTTTTACTCTCTTTTACCCTCATCAAGAGGCTCTTTAGTTCCTCTACACTTTCTGCCATAAGGATGGTATCATCTGGATGTTTGAGGTTGTTGATATTTCTCCTGGCAATCTTAATTCCAGCTTGTGATTCATCCAGCCTGGCATTTCTCATGATATATTCTGTGTATAGGTTAAATAAGCAGGGTTACAATATACAGCTTTGACATATTCTTTTCCCAATTTTGAACCAGTCCATTGTCCCATGTCTGGTTCTAACTGTTGCTGCTTGACCTGCACATAGGTTTCTCAGGAGACAGGTAAGGTGGTCTGGTATTCCCATGTCTTTAAGAATTTTCAATAGTTTTGTTGTGATCTGTAGTTTTGTTGTGATGCACACAAAGGCTTTATCATAGTCAGGGAAGCAGAAGCAGGTGTTTTTCTGGAACTCCTTTGCTTTCTCCATAAGAATGTTGTAAATTTGACCTCTGGTTCCTATGCCTCTTCAAAACCCAGAATTGTGAGTGAAGTAGAAAAGGATAGCTTTATTGCTTTGCCAGGTGAAGGGAGATGAAGGGAGACACTCTTGGCTTCTGCCTGGAAAACTATGTGTTTCCACCCCAGAGAACCTGATGAGGGTTTTTGTAACAGTGGATCAAAGATGGCATCTATGACAAGACTAGGGTGTGACAAGACTATGTATGTGTATGCTCAGTCATGTCCAACTCTTTGCAACCCCATGGACTGTAGCCGTACAGCCTCCTCTTGTCGATGGAATTTTCCAAGCAAGAATGCTGAAATGGGCTGTCATTTCCAGGGGATCGTCCCAGCCCAGGGATTGAACCTGAGTCTCTTACATCTCCTGCGTTGGCAGCAGATTCTTTACCACTAGCACCACCTGGGAGTCTCATCTCAGGTGATCAGTCTCCTAATGAGGAGCTTCTCTGGTTCCTTTTGTCTTGTCTCAGGTGGTTTTTTGGCTGCTCCTCCCTTGGTTAGCAACTGTTCAAATCCACCCTTTGGAACTCAAGGTAGGTCATGGAGGCTGGAGTCTTGCCTACGAGAAATGGGAAACTGAAAGGCCTCCATGCCTGGGAGCCTCACAAATCCCCCCTCGGTTTCGTACTGGCATAAAAAACCTATAAACAAGTGGAAGAAATAAAGAGCCCAGTATAAACCCTCACCAATGCTGTCAAGTGACTTGCAAGGGGGCCAAGACCACCTCAGTAATATTGTAACAGCCTTTTAATAGACAAAATTCTCCCAAAATTGACTTCAGTAGTGAGGGAAGCCAGCCTCCTGAGCTAGGCCCCATCTTAACAGAAATTTAATCCATCTTTTTCTAACTCCTTTTCAAGAAAGCTGCAAGTTCAACTGCCAGCAATTCCTGATCCTCCAAATGCTGACGTTATAACACAAATTATTGTCCATTTGGAGACACTCCTGCTTGGTAGACACTGGCTTATCTCATTGTGTCCAGCATTGCAGCACCTCCATGGTGCTCAGAGAGGCAGGGATGACAGCCCAGCTGTCCACTGAAAACCCTTCTACAGCAAGTCTCTCACCCCCTAGCTGCGCATCACATTGCGTCCAGCCCAGCTGTAAGGGATGGCTTCTATACTGATATTTTCCTCACCAATTCTCTGGGCCAGAGTTGCTGCTCAGTAATTTTCCTGCTGTGGGATATGGAGGAATGTCCTAGGAAAGACTATCAGATAATGTCCAAGTCTAGACATCTGTTCTAGAGCTACTTTTCAGTGAAGTAAAAAATGACTATTAGCAAACACTCATTAGCTATGTGAATGGCAAAGGTATTCACCTCAGTGTAACCCTTTTTTTCAGCTTCTATGTCAGGAATCAAAAAACACAAGGAGGGTTTCAAGAGAGTCTTTTTAAAATTCTAAGCATGATTTGTGTTTGTTAGATGGAATGAGGGCCTCTCCAGTGAGCAACAATAAGGTATTTGAAAATCTTAGTCTCTTCTATGCTTTTTAATTCTCAAAGTCCAACATGTACAAGTATAACACGGAAGAATGTCTTTGTAATATTATTTTCCAAATACTTTTCCAAAAAGTATTTATCATGAAGACAGTTTGCTTCAGGCTTTTCCAGAATTAAAGGATTGTATCGTATGCAATTTTTCCCATAAAATAACCTCATCACATGAATCTTAGAAAGAACATTTAGTGGTTTTGGTACATATAATATTTTATTCTTGTCTGCTCATTTAATCATAGATTGTACTATTAAGAAGCTTATTTTTGCAGATGAGGGATTTTCTAAGTCAGGAGAAGTCATATAATTTTTTTTCAAAAGAAGAGAAAGAACTTGAAAAGCATTGATGAGTAGTCTGCCAAGTAAAAAAGGTTCTTAGTTTCTTTCCTAGTATCTAGTAATTTCTATAATTCATATATTTACTAGATCTTTTTTTTTTGGCCACATGCACGTGGGATCTTAGTTTCCATGACCAGAGATGGAATCTGTGTCCCCTGTGCTCTGAGTCCTGACCACTGAACAGCCAGGGAATTCCCTGAAATCATTCTTTTGTTATGCACCTTATCTAGGGCCACTATCCTGTTTTCTCCATCCTGAATCCCTCAGGAGACAGGAGACCTTAGGGTGGGGGTGGGGCAGCAGTCCCTGAGAACTTTATCACTACATCCTTTGTATACTAACATGACATTTTTTGTCCACATGACCCAAGTTAACCTTCCACTTTGACATTTTGACAAAAGAAAAAATGTATCTGGATTAGCTTTAAAACATTTTCTCATAAGTATTTAATCTACTAGATAAAGTGAACATACTCAGTGTAAAACATTTTGTGATCCCGTTGACTGTAGCCTGCCAGGCTACTCTGTTCATGGAATTCTCCAGGTAAGAATACTGGAGTGGGCTGCCATTTGTTTCTCCAGGGGATCTTCCCAACCCAGGGATCAAATCCAGGTCTCCCACATTGCAGACACTTGACCCTCTGAGCCACCAGAGAAGCCCTTAGTAGGAATACAAACTGGTAGATGAATGCAAATAAAATTTACATATGCTATGATCTCATTCTTTTCTTTTAATTTTTTTTCAAATTAATTTCAAAAAATTTCAATTAATTAAAAAATTTCAAAAAAATTAAAAGAAAAGAATGAGATCACAGTATATGTAAATTTTACTTGCATTCATCTACCAGATTGTATTCCAACTATTCATATATGAGAGTAACTAACTCTTTCCTCATATTTCATCAGCACTGGTTGTTAACAGTTTTGGCTGAAGCAAAAAGTTAAGAAGAACTAAAGAGCCTCTTGATGAAAGTGAAAGAGGAGAGTGAAAAAGTTGGCTTAAGACTCAACATTCAGAAAACTAAGATCATGGCATCTGGTCCCATCACTTCATGGCAAATAGATGGGGAAACAATGGAAACAGTGACAGACTTTATTTTGGGGGCTCCAAAATCACTGCAGATGGTGACTGCAGCCATGAAATTAAAAGACCCTCCTTGGAAGAAAAGTTATGACCAACCTAGACAGCATATTTAAAAGCAGAGACATTACTTTGCCAGCAAAGGTCTGTCTAGTCAAAGCTATGGTTTTTCCAGTAGTCATGTATGGATATGAGAGTTGGACTATAAAGAAAGCTGAGAACCAAAGAATTGATGCTTTTGAACTGTGGTGTTGGAGAAGACTCTTGAGAGTCCCTTGGACTACAAGGAGATCCAACTAGTCCATTCTAAAGGAAATCAGTCCTGAATATTCATTGGAAGGTCTGGTGCTGAAGCTGAAACTCCAATACTTTGTACACATGATGCAAAGAACTGACTCATCTGAAAAGACCCTGATGCTGGGGAAGATTTAAGGTGGGAGAAGAGGCAGATGACAGAGGATGAGATGGTTGGATGGCATCACTGACTCGATGGACATGAGTTTGAGTAAGCTCCAGGAGTTGGTGATGGACAGGGAAGCCTAGCGTGCTGCAGTCCATGGGGTCGCAAAGAGTTGGACATGACTGAGCGACTGAACTGAACTGAACTGAAGAAGCAAAAAATTGTTGAGAAGTTAAAAATTGTGTAATTTTTGTTCCAGGATGCTCACTGAAGCTAAATTTGTGACAGTAAAAAATTGAAAATACCCTAAACAGTAATCACTATATGAGTAATTGCAAATTAGGGAATATACTTATTATGAAGGTGAAAGTGGTAGTCGCTCAGTTGTGTCCAACTCTGTGTGACCTCATGGACTGTAGCCCACCAGGTTCCTCTGTCCATGGGATTCTCTAAGCAAGAATACTGGAGTGGGTAACCATTCCCTTCTCCAGGGGATTGTCCCAACCCAGGGATGGAACCTGGGTCTCCTGCATTGCAGGCAGATGCTTTACCATCTGAACCACCATGGAAGCCCATTTATTATGGAATACCTACTACTAGGCATGAAAATGAAAGAGATGGAACTACAGGGTTTTTTCCCCCAACCTCTGGTAGTACATAGGCCCTTGTGCCAGGACAGTATTATAATAGTACATCAAGGCTTTCAACTCTGATTACAACCCCATATGATAAAAATGGACTATCATCATACCTAACTTGTGTTAAGAACAAAATTTAGCTGTGTAAATTTGGAGAGCTAATTGGTTTTTTCAGTGATTCATGAACTGGGTAGCATCCATTTTAGGAGACAGCAGGGCCCTCTGAGGGAGCTGTGCAGAACAGAAGCTTTTTATAAGCTGTAGGGCGGGGCAAGGAAGTCATAGCAAAAGGAAAGAAAGGGTTATTTGGGGCCAGGACATCGTTTTTTGGGCAAAAGGACTGGTTTAATCCTGCAGACTGTCTCTCCTTCCTCTGGGTAGGGGTGGGGAAAGTGTGAGGATTAGAGAGGACCCACATGAAAGTTATTTCATTGGTGCCAACCAGAAAACTTCAAACTGATTGATTAAGATTACATTTTTAGGGAAGGTTGAAACTGAAATTAGATTAGGTATTTAATCTAGGTTGTACCATTGGCTTTAGCACAAGTGATGCCATTTTGGGCCTATAATTTTTCCCTTTGACAGCTACAAATGAGAGAAGCAAGGCAGTATGGCATAGCAGTAGTGTGGACTACAAAGCAGCAATTAAAAAGGATTAGGTGGACCTATTAATATTTGTACTGATCTGGAACACATCTGTACTATATGGCTAGCTGAAAAAGCCAATGTGAGAGTGAGAAATGATAGGATTCCACTTGATATTTTAAGAATATGAATGTTTATGTAAACATACCTGTGTAAACACAGAACCAAATACAGAATATTATTTAATTCATAATATGGACTTGAAAGATTTGTGAAGAGGGTTCCAACTGATGTCTTAGTATCTAATTTGTGTATATGTGTGTGTTAGTCTCTCAGCTGTGTCTGACTCTGTGCAGTCCCTTGGACTGTAGCCCATCGGGCACCTCCGTCCATGAGATTTTCCAGGCAAGACTACTGGAGTGGGCTATTATTTCCCTCTTCAAGTATCTAATTTAACTAATTTTAAAGGAAAGAAAGGAAAAAAAAAAGAGGGGGAAGGAAAAGAAATAAAATATATGAAATAGAGTACACCCTTGGAACTTCCCTGGTGGAACAGTGGTTAAGACTCCACGCTTCTAATGCACAGGGGCGTGAATTAGATCCC
The DNA here is from genome assembly GCF_032452875.1 of Bos javanicus. Taxonomy (NCBI): domain Eukaryota; kingdom Metazoa; phylum Chordata; class Mammalia; order Artiodactyla; family Bovidae; genus Bos; species Bos javanicus. The sequence continues at coordinate 36,229,942 of NC_083879.1, read as the reverse complement.
TGGTTGGGGAACTAAGATTCCACAGGCTACAAGGCCAAAAAATAAAGTTCATCCTTAATGGTAAGCCAAAACTGGGGGTTAGGCCATGTGTTAAGCAGTTGTTTTCTTCCATACAGTGATACAGAGAAGAAAATTATTAATCTACTCAGATTTTGGAAGCAATTCAAAGCCAAGACTTTCCCTTACTTTATATAAATAAAGTCGTTAATTTTTCTCCAGTCATGCTACATTACACACTGGTCACTACGACACCAGCTTCCTGTCCATCCTTTACTTGCTGTACTAACTGGTCTCCAGATTTTTTTCTGAAAACAACAAATGATTTTGTTTCTTAAGCCCATTAGTTTCTCTAATCTTCATTTAGCTTCTCCATGTTTCTGTAAGAGAAGCCCACTAGACTATACTACAAATGGCTTGGGGCCATTTACTCAGTTCCAATTAAATTTCTCCAGGTAGAAACAGACATTTTTTCAGTGCATTTGGGGATTAAAATGCGTATTTTCCCAGAGGGATGCTATAACCTACTCCCACTGTAAACTGTAGGACATGCTCTGTATTAGGAAAAATTTTATGAACTATATAATAGAAATAAATTAGGAAGTCCCCGGTGGCTCAGTGGTAAAGAATCTACCTGACAATGCAGGAGACACAGGTTTGATTCTGGAATCAGAAGATCTCTTGGAGAAGGAAATAGCAACCCACTCCAGTATTTTGGCCTGGGAAATCTCATGGACAGAGAAGCCTGGCAAGCAACAGTCCATGGGGTTGCAAAGAGTCAGAAACAACTGAGCAACCAAGCAGCAGCAACAGCAGTGTATACATGTCAATACTACTCTCTGAATACATATGCCCTCCTTCCTCCACTGTGTCCATAAGTCTGTTCTCTAAGTCTGCACCTCTATTCCTGCCCTGCAAATACATTCATCAGTACCATTTTTCTAGATGCCATATATATGCATTAATATATGATATTTGTTTTTCTCTTTCTGACTTAATCCACTCTGTATGACAGGCTCTAAGTTCATCCACATCACTTCAGCTGAGTCAATTTCATTCTTCTTTATGACTGAGTAATATTCCACCGATGGGAATACCAGACCACCTTACCTGTCTCCTGAGAAACCTGTATGCAGGTCAAAAGCAAAAATTAGAACTGGACATTGAACAACACACTGGTTCCAAATTGGGAAACGAGTACATCAAGGTTATATGTTGTCACCCTCCTATTGTCACAAAGAAGATTTAACTTCTATGCAGAGTATATCATGCAAAATGCCGGGATGGATGAAGCACAAGCTGGAATCAAGATCACTGGAAGAAATATCAATAACCTCAGATATGAACATGACACCACCCTTATAGCAGAAAGTGAAGAGCCTCTTGATGAAGGTGAAAGAAGAGAGTGAAAAAGCTGGCTTAAAACTCAGCATTCAAAAAACAAACATCATGGCATCTGGTCCCATCACTTCATGGAAAATAGATGGGGAAAAAATGGAAACAGAGACAGACTTTATTTTCCTGGGCTCCAAAATCACTGAAGATGGTGACTCCAGCCATGAAATTAAAAGACGCTTGCTCCTTGGAAGAAAAGCTGTGACCAACTTAGTGTTTAAAAAACAGAGACATTACTTTGCCAACAAAGGTCCATCTAGTCTAAGGTACGATTTTTCCAGTAGTCATGTATGGATGTGAGAGTTGGACTATAAAGAAAGCTGAAAACCAAAGAATTGATGCTTTTGAGGTGTGGTGTTGGAGAATACTCTAGAGAGTCCCTTGGACTGCAAGGAGATCAAATCAGTCAATCCTAAAGGAAAATCAGTTAAGTTCAGTTCAGTCACTCAGTCGCGTCCAACTCTTTGTGACCCTGTGGACCATGCCAGGCCTCCCTGTCCATCACCAACTTCCAGAGCTTGCTCAAACTCATGTCCATTGAGACAGTGATGGAGTCGGTGATCCCATCCAACTATGTCATCCTCTGTCGTCCCCATCTCCTCCTTCCTTCAAACTTTTCTTTCCTAGCATAAGTGTCTTTTCTAATGAGTCAGCTCTTCACATCAGGTGGCCAAAGTATTGGAGTTTCAGTTTCAATATCAGTCCTTCCAATGAATATTCAGGACTGATTTCTTTTAGGATGGACTGGTTGGATCTCCTTGGAGTCCAAGGGGCTCTCAAGAGTCTTCTTTTTTTTTTCATTGATTTATGTATTTTTATTTGGAAATGTTTATACCAGTACAGTGAAACTAAATTTTAGACACTGGATGTCATTAGCTTGGATATCGTTAGTTTATTATAAAAGAGAAACATGGAAATTATTTACATGATGAAAGATTTCAGAACTTCAGTGGAATGGGCAGCTTCACGTGATGCCATTTCAAAAGAGTCTTCTTTAACACCACAGTTCAAAAGCATCAATTCTTCCGCACTCAGCTTTCTTTACAGTCCAACTCTCACATCCATACATGACTACTTATAAAACCATAGCCTTGACTAGACGGACATTTGCTGGAAAGTAATGTCTCTGCTTTTTAATATGCTGTCCAGGTTGGTCATAGTTTTTCTACCAAGGATGGTCTTTTAATTCCATGGCTGCAGTCACCATCTACAGCGATTTTGGAGCCTCCAAAAAAAAGTCTGTCACTGTTTCCATTGTTTCCCCATCTATTTGCCATGAAGTGATGGGACCAGATGCCATGATCTTAGTTTTCTGAATGTTGAGTTTTAAGCCAACATTTTCACTCTCCTCTTTCACTTTCATAAAGAGGCTCTTTAGTTCTTTGCTTTCTGCCATAAGGGTGGTGTCATCTGCATATCTGAGATTATTGCTATTTCTCTTGGCAATCTTGATTCCAGGTTGTGCTTCATCCAGCCCGGCGTTTCTCATGATGTACTCTGCATATAAGTTAAATAAACAGGGTGACAATACACAGCCTTGATGTACTCCTTTCCCTATTTGGAACCAGTCTGTTGTCCCATGTCCAGTTCTAACTGTTGCTTCCTGACCTGTGTACAGATTTCTCAAGAGGCAGGTCAAGTAGTCTGGTATTCCCATCTTTTTCAGAATTTTCCACAGCTTGTGGTGATCCACATAGTCAAAGGATTTGGCATAGTCAATAAAGCAGAAATAGATGTTTTCCTGGAACTCTCTTGCTTTTTTGATAATCCAACGGATGTTGGCAATTTGATCTCTGGTTCCTCTTCCTTTTCTAAAACCAGCTTGAACATCTGGAAGTTCACGGTTCATGTATTGCTGAAGCCTGGCTTGGAGAATTTTGAGCATTACTTTACTAGCATGTGAGATGAATGCAATTGTGCAATAGTTTGAGCATTCTTTGGCATTGCCTTTCTTTGGGAGTGGAATGGAAACCGACCTTTCCAGTCCTGTGGCCCTGCTGAGTTTTCCAAATTTGCTGGCATATTGAGTGCAGCACTTTCACAGCATCATCTTTTAGGATTTGAAAGAGCTCACCTGGAATTCCATCACCTCCACTAACTTTGTTGGTAGTGATGCTTCCTAAGGCCCACTTGACTTTGTATTCCAGGATGTCTGGCTCTAGGTTGGTGATCACACCATCATGATTAACTGGGTCATGAAAATGTTTTTTTGTATAGTTCTGTGTATTCTTGCCATCACTTCTTAATATCTTCTGTTTCTGTTATGTCCATACCATTTCTGTCCTTTATTGTGCCCATCTTTGCATGAAATGTTCCCTTGGTATCTCTGATTTTCTTAAAGTGATCTCTAGTCTTTCCCGTTCTGTTGTTTTCCTCTATTTCTTTACATTGATCGCTAAGGAAGCCTTTCTTATCTCTCCTTGCTATTCTTTGGAACTCTGCATTCAGATGCTTCAGTTCAGTTCAGTTCAGTTGCTCAGTCGTGTCCGACTCTTTGTGACCCCATGAATCGCAGCACACCAGGCTTCCCTGTCCATCACCATCTCCTGGAGTTCACTCAAACTCACGTCCATCGGTGATGCCATCCAGCCATCTCATCCTCTGTCGTCCCCTTCTTCTCCTGCCCCCAATCCCTCCCAGCATCAGAGTCTTTTCCAATGAGTCAACTCTTCGCATGAGGTAGCCAAAGTACTGGAGTTTCAGCTTCAGCATCATTCCTTCCAAAGAACACCCAGGGCTGATCTCCTCTAGAATGGAGTGGTTGGATCTCCTTGCAGTCCAAGGGACTCTCAGGAGTCTCCTCCAACACCACAGTTCAAAAGCATCAATTCTTCGGCACTCAGCCTTCTTCACAGTCCAGCTCTCGCATCCATACATCTTTCCTTTTCTCCTTTGCTTTTTGCTTCTCTTCTTTTCACAGCTATTTGTAAGGCCTCCTCAGACAGCCATTTTGCCTTTTTGCATTTCTTTTTCTTGGGGATGGTCTTGATCCTTGTCTCCTGTACAATGTCACCAACCTCAGTCCATGGTTCATCAGGCACTCTATCAGAGCTAATCCCTTGAATCTATTTCTCACTTCCATTGTATAATCATAAGGAATTTGATTTAGGTCATACCTGAATGGTCTAGTGGTTTTCCCTACTTTCTTCAATTTTCTTCCCTACTTTCTGAATTTGGCAAAAAGGAGTTCATGATCTGAGCCACAGTCAGCTCCCGGTCTTGTTTTTGCTGACTGTATAGGGTTTCTCTATCTTTGGCTGCAAAGAATATAATCAATCTGATTTTGGTATTGACCATCTGGTGATGTCCATGTGTAGAGTCTTCTCTTGTGTTGTTGGAAGAGGGTGTTTGCTATGACCAGTGTGTTCTCTCAGCAAAACTCTATTAGCCTTTGCCCTGCTTCATTCCGAATCCCAAGGCCAAATTTGCCTCTTACTCCAGGTGTTTCTTGACTTCCTACTTCTGCATTCCAGTCCCCTATAAAGAAAAGGACATCTTTTTTTGGGTGTTAGTTCTAGAAGGTCTTGTAGGTCTTCATAGAACCGTTCGATTTCAGCTTCTTCAGTGTTACTTGTTGGGGCATAGACTTGGATTACCATGATATTGAAAGGTTTGCCTTAGAAACAAACAGAGATCATTCTGTTGTTTTTGAGACTGCATCCAATCAGTCCTGAATATTCATTGGAAGGACTGATGCTGAAGCTGAGCACCAATACTGATGCAAAGAACTGATTCATTGGAAAAGACCCTGATACTAAGAAAGATTGAAGGCAGGAAGAGAAGGGAGCAACAGAGGATGAGATGGTCTGATGGCATCACTGACTCAATGGACATGAGTTTGAGCAAGCTCCAGGAGATGGTGAAGAACGGGGAAGACTGTCATGCTGCAGTCCATGGGGTCGCAAAAGAGTCAGACATTTCTGAGCAACTGAAAAACAACAAATATATGAACCACATCTTCTGGCATATTTATTCTTAAAAGTTTTATTCTGGCAATCATCCTATGATATTGCTCTGCAACAGAAATATGTAAATAGGTTTCAACTGAAAAATTTCTAGGCCCATAAAACTAAGTGTTAAACATTTTTTAATGAATGACATATAGATTAAATTGTTAACTCTTTGATTAAACAAACACAATGTATTACACACTTCAATTAATATTTTATAAAAAGTAGGACTTCCTTGGTAGCTAAGTGGTAAAGAATCTGCCTGTCAATGTAGGAGACATGAGTTTGCTCCCTAACATGCCTCACAGCAACTAAGCCCATGTGCCACTACTGTTGAGCCTGTGCTCTAGAGACTGGGAGCTGCAACTGCTGAGCCCAGGAGCCATAGAACCTGTGCTCTGCAACAAGAAAAGCCACAGCCATGAGAAGCCCCTGCACTACAACCAGAGAAAAAGCCCACACAGCCACCAAGACCCAGCACAATCAATAAATGAAGTGAAGTGAAGTGAAGTCAAGTCAAGTCGCTCAGTCATGTCCGACTCTTTGCGACCCCGTGGACTGTAGTCAACCAGGCTCCTCCGTCCATGGGATTCTCCAGGCAAAAATACTGGAGCGGGTTGCTATTTCCTTCTCCAGGGGGTCTTCCCGATCCAGGGATCGAACCCGGGTCTCCCGCATTGCAGGCAGACGCTTTAACCTCTGAGCCATGGGACAATCAATAAATAAGTAATTTTTAAAATTTATAAAAAGTAGAATTTTATATTAACACTTACTTAAGGTTATTTTTTCTACCCCATGCCCAAGGTCAGGGGTGGCAGCCGGGAGGAGCTACCCCACTCCTGAGGTCAGGGGCGGAGGCTGAGAGGAGCAACCCCACGTCCAAGGAGTGGTGGCTGCGCGGGTGCAGGAGGGCGGAGAGGAGCTACTCCACGTTCAAGGTCAGGAGGGGCGGCTGTGAGGAGATAACCCTTGTCCAAGGGGTATGTTGGATGGCTGCGCTTTGCTGGAGCAGCCATGAAGAGATACCTCACGTCCAAGTTAAGAGAAACCCAAGTAAGACGGTAGGTGTTGCGAGAGGCATCAGAGAGCAGACACACAAACCATAATCACAGAAAACTAGTCAATCTAATCACACGGACCACAGCCTTGTCTAACTCAGTGAAACTAAGCCATGCCGTGTGGGGCCACCCAAGACGGGTGGGTCACGGTGGAGAGGTCTGACAGAATGTGGTCCACTGGAGAAGGGAATGGCAAACTACTTCAGTATTCTTGCCTTGAGAACCCCATGAACAGTATGAAAAGGCAAAACAATAGAATACTGAAAGAGGAACTCCCCAGGTCAGTAGGTGCCCAATATGCTACTGGAGATGATTGGAGAAATAACTCCAGAAAGAATGAAGGGATGGAGCCAAGGCAAAAACAATACCCAGTTGTGGGTGTGACTGGTGATAGAAGCAAGGTCTGATGCTGTAAAGAGCATTATTGCATAGGAATCTGGAATGTTAGGTCCATGAATCAAGGCAAATTGCAAGTAGTCAAACAGGAGATGGCAAGAGTGAACGTCAACATTCTAGGAATCAGCGAACTAAAATGGACTGGAATGGGAGAATTTAACTCAGATGACCATTATATCTACTACTGTAGGCAGGAATCCCTTAGAAGAAATGGAGTAGCCATCATGGTCAACAAAAGAGTCTGAAATGCAGTACTTGGATGCAATCTCAAAAATGACAGAATGATCTCTGTTCATTTCCAAGGCAAACCATTCAATATCACAGTAATCCAAGCCTATGCCCCAACCAGTAACACTGAAGAAGCTGAAATCGAACGGTTCTATGAAGACCTACAAGACCTTTTAGAACTAACGCCCAAAAAAGATGTCCTTTTCATTATAGGGGACTGGAATGCAAAAGTAGGAAGTCAAGAAACACCTGGAGTAAGAGGCAAATTTGGCCTTGGGATTCGGAATGAAGCAGGGCAAAGGCTAATAGAGTTTTGCTGAGAGAACACACTGGTCATAGCAAACACCCTCTTCCAACAACACAAGAGAAGACTGTACACATGGGCATCACCAGATGGTCAACACCAAAATCAGATTGATTATATTCTTTGCAGCCAAAGATAGAGAAGCTCTATACAGTCAGCAAAAACAAGACCGGGAGCTGACTGTGGCTCAGATCATGAACTCGTTATTGCCAAATTCAGACTTAAATTGAAGAAAGTAGGGAAAACCACTAGACCATTCAGGTATGACCTAAATCAAATTCCTTATGATTATACAGTGGAAGTGAGAAATAGATTTATGGGACTAGATCTGATAGAGTGCCTGATGAACTATGGACGGAGGTTCGTGGCATTGTACAGGAGACAAGGATCAAGACCATCCCCGTGGAAAAGAAATGCAAAAAAGCAAAATGGCTGTATGGGAAGGCCTTACAAATAGCTGTGAAAAGAAGAGAAGCAAAAAGCAAAGGAGAAAAGGAAAGATGTATGGATGCGAGAGCTGGACTGTGAAGAAGGCTGAGTGCCGAAGAATTGATGCTTTTGAACTGTGGTGTTGGAGGAGACTCCTGAGAGTCCCTTGGACTGCAAGGAGATCCAACCACTCCATTCTAGAGGAGATCAGCCCTGGGTGTTCTTTGGAAGGAATGATGCTGAAGCTGAAACTCCAGTACTTTGGCTACCTCATGCGAAGAGTTGACTCATTGGAAAAGACTCTGATGCTGGGAGGGATTGGGGGCAGGAGAAGAAGGGGACGACAGAGGATGAGATGGCTGGATGGCATCACCGATGGACGTGAGTTTGAGTGAACTCCAGGAGATGGTGATGGACAGGGAAGCCTGGTGTGCTGCGATTCATGGGGTCACAAAGAGTCGGACACGACTGAGCAACTGAACTGAACTGAACTGAAGCATCTGAATGCAGAGTTCCAAAGAATAGCAAGGAGAGATAAGAAAGGCTTCCTTAGCGATCAATGTAAAGAAATAGAGGAAAACAACAGAATGGGAAAGACTAGAGATCACTTTAAGAAAATCAGAGATACCAAGGGAACATTTCATGCAAAGATGGGCTCAATAAAGGGCATAAATGGTATGGACCTAACAGAAGCAGAAGATATTAAGAAGAGGTGGCAAGAATACACAGAAGAACTGTACAAAAAAGACCTTCATGACCCAGTTAATCATGATGGTGTGATCACTCAGTAGAGCCAGACATCCTGGAATGTGAAGTCAAGTGGGCCTTAGAAAGCATCACTATGAACAAAGTTAGTGGAGGTGATGGAATTCCAGCTGAGCTATTTCAAATCCTGAAAGATGATGCTGTGAAAGTGCTGCACTCAATATGCCAGCAAATTTGGAAAACTCAGTAGTGGCCACAGGACTGGAAAAGGTCAGTTTTAATTCCACTCCCAAAGAAAGGCAATGCCAAAGAATGCTCAAACTACCGCACAATTGTACTTATCTCACACACTAGTAAAGTAATTCTCAAAATTCTATAACATGGCAAGACCCGACAGCTGTGACGTGCCGAAGGCTTTAATGTCTGTCGCTCCAATTCTTTGTTGTGGACAAGACAGAACCGAGGAGCGTACACTCACCTGACAGTTAGGACTAAGTTTGGGGCTTCCCTGGTGGCTCAGACGGTAAAGCATCTTCCTGCAATGCCGGATTCCTGGGTCCCTGGGTCGGGGAGATCCCCTGGAGAAGGAAATGGCAACCCACTCCTGTACTCTTGCCTAGAAAATTCCATGGACAGAGGAGCCTTGTAGGCTACAGTCCATGGGGTCGCAAAGAGTCGGACATGACTGAGCGACTTCACTTCACTTCACTTCACAATTCTCCAAGCCAGGCTTTAGCAATACATGTACTGTGAACTTCCAGATGTTCAAGCTGGTTTTAGAAAAGGCAAAGGAACCAAAAATCAAATTGCCACCATCTGCTAGATCATGGAAAAAGCAAGAGAGATCCAGAAAAACATCTATTTCTGCTTTATTGACTGTGCCAAAGCTTTTGATTGTGTGGATCACAATAAACTGTGGAAAATTCTGAAAGAGATGGGAATACCAGACCACCTGACCTGCCTCTTTAGAAACCTATATGCAGATCAGGAAGCAACAGTTAGAACTGGACATGGAACAACAGGCTGGTTCCAAATAGGAAAAGGAGTACATCAAGGCTATATATTGTCACCCTGCTTTATTTAACTTATATGCAGAGTACTTCATGAGAAACGCTGGGCTGGAAGAAGCACAAGCTGGAATAAAGATTGCTGGGAGAAATATCAATAACCTCAGATATGCAGATGACACCACCCTTATGGCAGAAAGTGAAGAGGAACTAAAAGCCTCTTGATGAAAGTGAAAGAGGAGAGTGAAAAAGTTGGCTTAAAGCTCAACATTCAGAAAACGAAGATCATGGCATCTGGTCCCATTACTTCATGGCAAATAGATGGGGAAACAGTGGAATCAGTGTCAGACTTTTTTTGGGGGGGGGCTCCAAAATCACTGCAGATGGTGATTGCAGCCATGAAATTAAAAGACGCTTACTCCTTGGAAGGAAAGTTATGACCAATCTAGATAACATATTGAAAAGCAGAGATTACTTTGCCAACAAAGATCCGTCTAGTCAAGGCTATGGTTTTTCCAGTGGTCATGTATGGATGTGAAAGTTGGACTGTGAAGAAAGCTGAGCGCCGAAGAATTGATGCTTTTGAGCTGTGGTGTTGGAGGAGACTCTTGAGAGCCCCTTGGATTTCAAGGAGATCCAACCAGTCCATCCTAAAGGAAATCAGTCCTGAATATTCATTGGAAGGACTGATGTTGAAGATGAAATTCCAAAACTTTGGCCACCAGATGCAAAGAGCTGACTCATTGGAAAAGACTCTGATGCTGGGAGGGATTGGGGGCAGGAGGAGAAGGGGACGACAGAGGATGAGATGGCTGGATGGCATCACCAACTCAATTGACATGAGTTTGAGCGAACTCCGGGAGTTGGTGATGGACAGGGGGGCCTAGCGTGCTGCAATTCATGGGGTCGCAAAGAGTCGGACACGACTGAGCAACTGAATTGAACTGAAGTGAAGGTTATTTTTTAAATTCCTGTTTTAATTTCTTCCTTGACCCATTGTTTTTTTAGAAGCAAGTTGTTTAATTTCCGTGTAAACTTTTTTCTTGATTCTTTTTCTGTGGTTGATTTCTGGTAATAGTTTCATGCTGTTATGGTGAGAGAAGATGCTTGGCTTCAGGGAAGATGGCTCTGAGGACCACACAGGGCGGGACTGCACAGCTAGCAGGTGAGAGCCGAGGCTCTCACAGGTGGGGTGCTGTTCTGGCCCCTAAGACCAGGGTGATGCAGAGGAAGAAAACTGACCCAGGAGCCTGCTTCTGCCCCTCACGTCCACTCATCCCAGGCAGCATTCAACTAACAGCACCCTGAGTAGAGCACAGGGCAGAGGGGAGCTAGTGTGGTCACCCAAGCAAGCGGCGGAGAAGGGCCAGCAGCTCAAGAGAGGACAGAGGGTCCTCTGGTCCACGATGGATGGTCGGGGAGGTCTGCAAAGAACCAGGAGGGCCCAGTCCTCACAGGATCCTGGTGAAAAGGGTGATGATAGATGGTTCGGTCCACCATTTGGTACCTTCCCATCCTGGAGCTGTTCTCCAGCAGACTCTCCCACATCTGCACCCGCCCCGAGGAGGGCCGAGCCCGGACTACCAGGAAGGACCATCGTGGAGGGAGCAGAAAGGCCCTCTGCTGTCCACCCTCCGGCTGGGGGTGGACCCGGAGGAAGCCATCTAGGGGGTGCAGCTCGGGGGCAGGACTGGAAGTCCGTGACCTAGCCCGGGGGAGAAAGCGTGTGGGACAGATCCAGGGTGCAACCTGAAGCCAGAGGTTTGGGAGCGGAGCCGCCACCCCTCACCTGGGATCCAGCTGCTCACCAAGCGTCCAGACGCAGTTCAACCCCTGAGGCCGCGAGGTTACCCCTGCCCTGGACCCACGAAGCTCCGCCGCCACCGCCCCATGGTCGGACTTCCCCAGGTGTCCCCTCCTCGGCCCCCCAGTTGTAACACCCCCGCTCGTCCCCCCGCTGTCCCCCCTCGTCCCCCGTGGTGCCCCCCGCCCCGTCCCCCCAGCTGTGACCCGCCCCCGCTCTCCCCCCAGGCTGCCCCCTCCGTTGACCCCCCCGGCTGTCCCACCCCGCTCGCCCCCTCAGCTGTCTCCCCCAGCTTTCCCCTCTTTCGCCCCGACAGCTGTCCTCCCCGTCCGCTCCCCCCAGCTGTACCCCGCCCCGCCCCCCCCCCCCAACTAGCTCCCCGCCCGGCTGTCTCCCCCTCCGCCCGGCCCCCCAGCTGTCCCCCCCGCGGAGCTCCCCCCGGCGCGGCCTCGGCCTCCGCGGGGACGTCCAGGAGATGGGGAGACCAAACTGCCCCCGCATCTTCCAGCTTGGCCTGGGCGCCTCCCTCCCTCTTCCAGCGGTCAGTCTCCCTCCACCCGCCTCCGCTGGGGGGTCCTGCAGTGCGGGCTGCGCCTTGCCCTGAGAGGCTACCCGGAGCCCTGCCCCGTTGTCCACGCGGCCAGATACCTCCCCCAAGGTCTTATTTCTGGGACACTCGGGCAGCTGGATGGTTATCCATAGACACCTGGGCAGCCTGTGCTGTGCTCTGTCGCTCAGTTGTGTCCGATTCTTGGCGACCCACAGACTGTACCCGCCAGGCTCCTCTGTACATGGGATTCTCCAGGCAAGAACACTGCAGTGGGTGGCCACGTCCTTCTCCAGGGAATCTTCCCAACCCTGGGCAACTGGACGGTTATCTATAGACACCTGGGCAACTGGGTGATACTGTCTATGCTCCTGGGCAGCTGGGCCATTACATATAGACTCTGGGGCAGCTTGGTTAACTGGAAAACAGGGGAAACAAGAACAGAAGGAAAGAAAATCCGCTTCACTTTTTTTTTCATACTGGGTTATTTCTAATATTAAAAAGAACTGTTGTGGTGTTATATGAAAGTAATTAAATTAGAAAAATAGAATTTGGACAGCTTTGAAATTAGTTATAAATAAGTCATTTATTTGTATTCAGAAGCATTTATGTATTTCTAACTGCTGTTTTTCCATCTAACTGCTGTTTTTCCATCTAACTGCTGTTTTTCCAAGTTTGTGAAAAAAGAAAGTAAAAAGCATTCGTAAGTAAAATGCTCAATAACATTTTACTTACAAATTTTGGACTCTGTCAAAAATCCAATCAATTCAAATTAGGATTAATTTCTTGTTCTATTTAGGATGCCTCCAATCAGCTGTCCTTGTTGATAGAGAGCTCCTATTTTTTTTTTTTTTAATGTACTTAATTCCTTTACCAGGTCTTAGTTGCAGCATGCAGGATCTTCAGTTGTGCATGTGGAATTTAGTTCCCTGACCAGGGATTGAACCTGGGTCCCCTGCACTGGGAGCAAGAAGTCTAAGCCACAGGACCTCCAGGGAAGTCCCTAGCTTCTATCTTTTTGTGAATCTTCTCATCTGTTCTTGAACAAAACTGATCAGATTTGCTAACACTTTGATATCAGAAAGTCTTTGCATATAAATTTCGAACTAGCTTCTTAGTCAAAGATTTTTGCCTCCCCTGCCCCCTGAAGTTAGGGATCTTACTTCCCCCAGCAGGGATCGAACCCGCACTGTCATTGGTGATAGCACAGAGCCTAACCACTAGATCACAGGGCAGTCCCTTCCAAGTTTTGGCACCTCACACAGTCAGTCCCCTCTACTGACTTCACAGCAGAGGCTGGTCTGGCCCAGACCACTCTGGCCACCCTTGAGCTAGCCTCCCAAAGTGCTCAGGGTTATCTGCTTAACATGTACAACATCAGTTTCTTATCGCCTTTTCACTTAAAAACCCTCTTTGTGGCTTCTCCATGACTTCCCTGGTGGCTCACACGGTAACGCGTCTGCCTACAATGCAGGAGACCTGGGTTCGATCCCTGGGTCAGGAACATCCTCTGGAGAAGGAAATGGCAACCCACTCCAGTACTCTTGCTCAGAAAATCCCATGGACAGAGGAGCCTAGTAGGTTACAGTCCATGGGGTGGCAAAGAGTCGGACCAGACTGAGCGACTTCACTTTCACTTTCATGCACTAAAATAAAATCCAGACTCCTCAGCAGGCCTACAAAACCCTCCTTGAACTATACTCTTGCCGGCTCTCCTGGCACCTGTGGTGTCACCCCTTCACCTGACCCTCTACTGTCTACCCTAGTCATCTCCAGATCTTAGGAGGATGAGCTTAATTCTTATTTTTCCTGCTGCCTACAATAATATTCCCCTTGTTATTCTTTTTTTTTCCCACCTTGCAAACTTTAAACTTTTTATTTTGTATTGGGGTAGGCTGATTAACACCCACTTCAGTGTTCTTGCCTGGAGAATCCCAGGGACAGGGGAGCCTGGTGGGCTGCCGTCTATGGGGTCGCACAGAGTCGGACACAACTGAAGCAACTTAGCAGCAGCAGCAGCAAGCTGATTAACTGTGGTAGTTTCAGGTGGGCAGCAAGGAGACTCAGCTACATATATCCATATATCCATTCTCTCCCAAACTCCCTTTCGTCCAGGCTGCCACATAACATTAAGTAGAGTTCCATGCACTGTACAGTAGGTCCTTGTTGTTTATCCATTTTAAATATAGCAGTGTGTACATGTCCATCCCAAACTCCCTATCTCTTTCCCTCCATCCCCCTGCCTCTGCTCCACAACCATAAGTTCATCCCCTAAGTCTGTGAGTCTCTTTCTGTTTTGTAAGTAAGTTCATTTGTATAATTTCTTTTTAGAGTCCACATATAATTGTGATGCTGGAGAAGACTCTCGAGAGTCCCTTGGACAGCAAGGAGATCAAACCAGTCAATCCTAAGGGAAATCAACCCTGAATACTCATTGGAAGGACTGAAGTTGAAGCTCAAATACTTTGGCCACTTAACTCGAAGAGCTGACTCATTGGAAAAGATCCTGATGCTGGGAAAGATTTAAGGCAAAAGGAGAAGAGAGAAGCAGAGGATGAGATGCTTGGATAGCATCATCAATTCAGTGGACATGAACTTCGGCAAACTCCGGGAGATAGTGAGGGACAGGGAGGCCTGATATGCTGCAGCCCATGGGGTTGCAAAGAGTTGGTTACGACTGTGACTGAACAACAACATGAGAAATGTCCTATGATATTTCTCCTCCTCTGTCTGCCTCCCCCTTCTTATTCTAATAGCTGCTCCTAGGGCAAATCTCTTTGGGCTTCCCTGGTGGATCAGTTGGTAAAGAATCCACCTGCAATGTGAGTGACCTGGGTTTGATCCCTGTGTTGGGAAGATCCCCTGGAGAAGGGAAAGGCTACCCACTCCAGTATTCTGGCTGGAGAATTCCATGGACTGTATGGTTCATGGGGTTGCAAAGAGTAGGACACAAGTGAATGACTTTCACTTCACTTTCAGGGCAGATCTCAATGGAAAGATCACTTGCTCAGAAAGGTGTACCATGGTCATTAGTACAGGTCCTGTACTAATGGAGATCATTAGTACAGACCTCAACAGGTCTCCAATGGTACTCCCTATTAACCAGCTCTGTTCTCTTACTAGCTCTCCGCTGTAATTACTTTATTCATTTCATAGATTCTTTGTCATGTCTAATCTAGGGTAGACTATATGCTCCATGAGGCCAAGGATTGTATCCGTCTTATTCTGTGTTCTAGCCCTCACACTTATCATAGTATCTGGCATAACTTAGACACTCAGTTAATATCTGTGGAATGAATGCATATACATGTCTTAAAAATTCCACACTATGCTATCAACAATGACTAATTTTTGTTTCTACCACTAAGCATTAGGTTTCTCTTTTTCAATTTTATTGAAGTAGAGTTGACTTACAATTTTGTGTTCATTTCTTCTGTACAGCAAAGTAACTCAGT
Organism: Bos javanicus; assembly: GCF_032452875.1. NCBI lineage: Eukaryota > Metazoa > Chordata > Mammalia > Artiodactyla > Bovidae > Bos > Bos javanicus. The sequence continues at coordinate 36,214,667 of NC_083879.1, read as the reverse complement.
TATATATATATACATATTCTTTTTCCTCTTCTTTTCCACTATGTTTTCTCACAGGATATTGAATACAGTTCCTGTGCTCTATAGTATCACTAAGCATTAGTTGATAAAACTTTTCTGTCTTATCAAGCTTGATGAATCTAACACTGGTTACATTTCTTCTTTATTACATTTAAAAATGATGATTGAACTCAAAATTAGTTTCTTATCAGTACAGCTATGGTGTCTCAAATGCATTTCCCACTAATTGTTTTATGTCACATCACATAAAAAATAAGCTTTTTTTTTTTTTTTTAAATCTCCCTACCTGTCATGAGTATGCAGCCATTCTGGGTCCTGCTTTTCCATAGGTGGGTTCTTGAGTTGATTTCTGTCTTAGAGGCAGAGGGAAGTCAAAGTGCAAGTCTTCCATAGCTACACATATTTGTCTCCACTGTATGCACCTCATCTTAAAATCTTTTTACTTATCTGACAACAATAAAGATGATGACTCTATTCTCAAGGACAATTTTATTCTTCTAGGTATCACCAGATTTTTTTTTTACTGAATCTCTTTTTCACTTCTATATCACATAATAAAAAATTAGCAAGATATACTTCTTAAGGATGATATAAATTTTTGAAAACATTCTGTGGAAAAATATTGATACATCAAAATGTTAACAGCAAGTAGAAACCACCTTGCTGTTACACACCTACTAAATGGTGAGAAACCAGAACACTGAAGGCACCAAATGCTGATGAAGACATGGACGTCAGGAACTCTCCTCATTACCAGAGGAGATGCAGAAGTTCACTGTGAAGACAGTTTCTTCCAAAACTACACGTACTCTTAACATAAGATACAATAGTCATGCTCTGTGGTATTTATCCAATTTAGTTGCAAACATATTTATAAAAGAGCCTGAACATAGATATTTATAGGGGTTTTATTCATAATTGCCAAAAATTTGGAAGCAACCAAGGCTTCTTTCTGCAGGTGAAAGAATAAATAAATGTGATATGTCCAGACAATGGAATATTACTCAGCACTGAGAAGAAATGAGCTATGAATCCACAAAAAGACATGGAGGACTGTTAAATGCTTACTGCTTAATGGAGGAAGTCAATCTAAAAAGGCTGTTTACTGTATGATTCCAACTATATGACATCCTGGGAAATATAAGACTATGGACAGTGTAAAGGTCAGTGATTCGCACGAGTTATAGAGATAGAGAGTTAAATAGGTGGAACACAGAGGATTTTTACGGGAGTGAAACTATTCCAACATCCATTTGTTAAAACTTATAGAATGTATTTATTAGTGTAACCTGTGTAACAGAAGTGAACCCTAGTGTAACCTGTGGACTTGAGGTGAGAGTGTTGTCAATGCAGGTTCATTCCCTGAAGCAAATGCACCACTTTAGAGAGGTTGTTGATAGTGGAGTGGGCTGTGCATGTGTAGGGCAGTGGGCCCAGGACACTGTGTATTTACTGCTCAGTTTTGCTGTGAACCTAAAACTACTGGGGAAGAGCATATGACCTGTTACCAAGAGCCAACCTTGGGTGAAGAATTACAGGTAATTTTTTTCTTTTGCTCTTTTTGCACTGGTTTTCCAATTTTTGTTGTTGTTATTGTTTGCTTTTTGTTTTTGTCACTGTGTGTTTGTTACCTATGGAAGTACGAAAAATATTTTTAAAAAAAGTATGCTAAATTCATGGAGAAGGCAATGGCAACCCACTCTAGTACTCTTGCCTGGAAAATACATGGACAGAGGAGCCTGGTAGGCTGCAGTCCATGGGGTCGCTAAGAGTCCGGACATGACTGAGCGACTTCACTTTGACTTTTCACTTTCATGCATTGGAGAAGGAAATGGAAACCCACTCCAGTGTTCTTGCCTGGAGAATCCCAGGGACGGGGAGCCTGGTGGGCTGCCATCTATGGGGTCGCACAGAGTCGGACACGACTGAAGCGACTTAGCAGCAGCAGCAGTAGCAGCATGCTAAATTCAAAGTTGTTGGATTTGCTTAATTTTAGGTCTCAGTCTCTTAGAGAATTGTAACCTAGTACAGAAACTCGAAAAACAATAGTTGATAATATAAGGAACTCTTAAATGGGCAAAAATTAAGCTTTAAATCATTATTTTCAGCTAATGATTTTATGAAAATCATAGAATTTGATTACTGGAAAGGACCTCCATAATCAGGATACAATTTTCTTTTTAAAAATTTGCTTCTATTGTAGTCAGGACCTCTAAAGTTTAGAAGGCAGTTGGGTGGGCAATGCTGCCTGGGAAGTAAAATGAGAAACATGGTGGGTCCTTGCATTTCAGCATGGGGGAAAGTTTATACATACATATATATAGTAAATATATTGGGTTATTTAATAATTTTTAAAAAGCCATAGGAAATGAGAGGAAAGCAATGTTCATAATAAGTTGGGAAAGTGAGAAGAGATGGAGGAGACATTGGGATCCCAAGGGATGAAAAGACTGAAGAGACAAGTGGACTTTTATTCAAGGGCACATTATGTACAATTGCTTCATTTTATTGATGGAGAAACTGAGGCTCTGGAAGGTCTAGGGTCACAGAGCTGAGGAATGGTGGAGTCACATCCATGTCAGTTCTGCATTCTCATCCAGATCAGAAGAGAAGCAAACTTGCTCAAGGGTTTGAGTGCCCAAACAAGTATTTAAAATACAAGTCCTCTGCCCAAATCTTCATGTTGCTTTCTTGCAAAGCTTAGTCTGCTTTTGTGATTAGTGCAGAATAACTCCACACACACACATTTTTGTAACAGCCTTCTCAAGTTATAATTTCATGTGTGCGTGTGTGCTAAGTCGCTTCAGTCATGTCTCACTCTTTGCGACCCCATGGACTGTAGAATTCCATACCATATAATTTGTCCATTTTTTTCAATTCATCCATTTAAAATGAACAATTCAATGTTTTTTTTTTTGCATATTCAGAGCTGTTGTCCAATTATCACTACAATCAATTTGCTCCAAAAAGAAGTTCCCTACACTTTAGCTATCACTCCCTACCTCCCCAGGCCTAGGGAACTAATCTATTTTCTATCTCTATAGATTGCCTTGCCTGGACAAGTCACATAAATAGAATCATGCAATGTATAGACTGCTTATTTTTCTTAGCATAGTGTCTTCAAAGTTCATCCATATTGTAGCCAGTGTCAGAGCTACATTCCTTGTTTTTGCTGAATAATATTCCATTGTATGGATCTACCACATTTGTTTATGCATTCATTAGTTAATGGACATTTCAGTTTCTACGTTTTGGAAATTACAAATAATTCTGTTGTGAACATGCAAATATTTGTTTTTATAGGTGCTTTTCTATAAAATTAAATGTAGCTTTTATTTAAATTATGACACAAAACATTCCCCCCCCCACTCCCCCAAGTTTTCAAGTCTCAACTAAAATTCTCCCTGATATCATGTAGGTAATCTAGTGAACATTTTCACAAATGGATTTGAATAAATACAAAATGTGACTAATATATACTAATAAGCAATTATTACTCTTGTTAATTATAAAACAGCAATACAGTTAGATAATTAGTGTCAATATGGAGCTTCCTTAAATTAAACGGCATGCAGCAATCCAATCTGTCACTAAAGTCTGTGACAGAGCTTATTTGGAAGTATCTCTACTTAAGAATCACAGGGATGGGGGAGCCTGGGGGGCTGCCGTCTATGGGGTCTCAAACAGAGTTGAACACGACTGAAGTGACTTAGCAGCAGCAGCAGCTACTTAAGCCATCTAATTATAAACTCAATGAAGAGAAGTTATTGCAATGGTATGTGGTAACATAAAGGGGATGATGTAAGTTTTCATGGACTGATTACAATGTTATCCCGCATTTTGTAATAGCGGACGTTTCTGTCATGAAGATGGTGACGTGAAGAATGTCAGTGTAAAACGGTACTGTGTAATACACATAGTCTTACAAGGATATTTTGTTTTTATTGAAAACTGAAAAACTTTATAATTAAGAAATAAAATGCAGAAAAATAAATGGTACCATTTTGAGGAAGCGGGTTGAAATGCATATTGAAATGCATATCTTTCAATTTAAATAAAGAGCAGTATATTCATTGATTTATACACAATGAGACTCACTTTCTACTAGACTGTGCTCTGTAAGTAGCGTCTCTTTAAGATCAGTCTTTTCTGAGACCTTCATGGATGATTATAATTTCATTAGAAAGTTCATGTTGTCCACCATCGTGTTGAACTTTAAAGTTGAACATCACGCGTCTGTTTACACTAGCACGCGGTGTGTGAAATTAGGTCCACTGTTTCCATCCATTTACGCCCCAACGGCGCCGGCTGCAGTCCCACCGACAGCCGCCAGGGCGGCCTCCCCGCCCGCCTCCTACGTGGAACCTCCGGACCCGCACAGCCCGTGACGCGCGCCCGGGACGTAGGTGTAGACGGCGAACAAAAGCCGAGCCCTGCGGCCCAGGTGGCTCCTCGGTAGGAGCTCGCCCGGTCCCGCCCGGCAGGCCTCGCACCTGCGCACCCTCCTGCCCCGCGGCCTTGTTCGCCGCGAGGCCGACGAGCGCGGAGGCCGGGGCACGGCGGGCCCGGCCCAGCCCTTCCGACAGGCGGGCGCCGGGATCGGGGACCCGCAGTCGCCTCCATCTTGACCGGCGGAGCGGGAGTGGCGTCCGGGCCGGACCCCGTCGCGTTGGCCGGGCCCAGGTTCGCAGCCGGCAGCGGGCGCCGTCTCCACCGCGGGGTCCAGCCCCGGCTTCCTGGGACTAGTCGGAGTTGCCCCCAGTTCCCCCCACGGCCCCGACAAGATGGAGGACGTCGTCTCCTCCCTCAGCCATGACGGGAGCGAGGGACGCCTCCCCACGGGGCTGAGGAGAGGGGAAGCGCCTCCAGCCCTAGGAGCGCGTGGGGCCCCCCGCCAGCCTTCCAGACCCCGGCTCCCGCCCCCTTCGCCGAAGCCCCTGCTCTTCCAGCCCTCACGGGGCTCCCAGACACTGGACAGGGAGGGCTTGGGGGACATCGAGGCCGCGGCGCTCCTGAGGAGGCGGCGCTCGTAGCCGTTGCGAGGGCAGGTGGCCCGGATCAGGTCTTCGGGCCGCCGGGGCTCGACAGCGCCCAGCCCCAGAGGCCGAGCCGCGGCCGGTGCTGCGGGAACCGGAGTCGGCGGCCCGACCCTGACGGGCCGGGCCACGGTGGGGGGGGGGGGGGGGGGGGGAATGGAATGGAGGCGCGGGGTGTGGCCTGCGGCTGACGGACAGAGCATCGGACCACCCCCTCAAGGGGGGGCCCTGAAGGAAGGCGGACGCAGCCAATGGGCGTCCCCCAGGCGCCCAGCCCGCCCTCCCCAGCCGCCAGTGAGGGCGCAGGGGGCGGGGCCTGCCGGGTCGGGCCGCGCCGCCGCGGCCGCCGCCTCCGCCTCCTCACCAGCGCTAAAGCCGGGACTGGACCGAGCGGAGTTGCGCGTGTTGCCGAAGGGGGGTGGGCCGGGGGCGGGGAGGTTCGTTCCGTGGAGCCGCAGCCAGAACCGGGTGAGGCTTGTCCCCGCCGTGTCTCCAGTCCAGGGCCGCCGACAGTGGGGGTGGCCGGGAGCGGCGCAGCCTCCGGAGGCGGAGGCGCCGGGAGGCGGAGATGGGTGAGGGCGGCCTCCGAAGCCTCCCACCGACCCGGGACGAGCGCCCCGCGGCGCGGCCGCCGTCGCCGCTGCCGCTTCGGGGCCTCCGGCTGCCGGCGGCTCCGCTGATGTCCCAGGCGCGTTGGCGGGCGGCCCGCGGGCTGCGGGAGTGCGGGCGCGGCCGCGAGGGCGGAGTGAGGCAGCCGCCGGTGGCGGGGGTCGCCCGGGGCCGCCCGGGGCGGGGGCCGGCTGTGGGGGTCGCGCGGTGTGGGGGTGGGGTGGGTGGGGGAGGGGCGCCTCCGTGGGGGCTCGGGGTCCCGTTAGCGCTCTCCCAGCGACGGCGCGAGGTCCCCGAGTTTGGGGGCGAGGGAGCGGGCCCCCCGTGCCGGTCCCCTCCTCGGCCGCCCCGGCCCCGGCGCGCGCGCGGCTCGGCTCCGCACGTATTGTTTGGCTGGGTCTCTAATGGCGGACGGGGAGGCAGCGCTGCCGGTCGCCGACTGCGGGGGGGCAAGTCTCGGGCCCCGGGCAAGAGCCGGGGGCACAGGCGGGGGGTTTCCGCCCCGCGGCGACGCGGGCTCTCCCCAGCCTGGCGTGGGTGCGGGCGCGGCGGAGACGGCGCTGGGCGGGCCGATCCGGGGGATCGGAGTCTCCGCTGGCGTCGAGGCTGCGCTCGCCCTTCCCTTACCCCTCCCCCCCTTCCCCCCGAGCAGGCCTGATGCCCTCCGCCTCCTCCCCCCAGGGTTTGCCTTTCACGTGGGTTTTGGTCCCAAATAAAAATTTTATGCCGTTTTGCTCTACTTTACGTTGGAGGGGATTGTTGGTGCCTGACTAGGGAGCAATAATCGAAGGTCCGAACCTCCTTGACCTCTTACTCAGTTCTCTGCCTCCTTCTGGTGGAAAAGGTTTGGTTCTCCCACCTGGTTAGATGTTGTTGATCCATTTTTTCATTTTTTCTCTTATCCCAGGACCAGGACTTGAATTCATCCTTACCTGGTGCATCTTTGGCTGAGCGTGAGGAGGACAACACCCCGATTGTGAGTCTTTTGCCCCTAATTTGATGCTCCTAGAAGACGTTGGCAGGTTAATGTAGGGCCTCGGCCTGGGGACCGGTGCGTCCCCGTTGTTTTGAGGGGGAGGAGCTTCCCCCTGGGTGGCACTGCCCCCGGGGCGCAGCTTGGATAATGGCTGGTGAGGCAGCTGGGAGTGGGCGCTGCTGTTTGCACCGCTGCAGAGAGCGCTCCTGCTGCAATACCAACCTCAGCAACCAGAATACGGGCTCCTGCAGCTGCTCACGTTACCCGGGAGGAGGGGTGGAGGAAGGAGGGCATATTGCTGGCGCCCTCTAGAGTTCCAGGGTGGGAATTGAAGTCGTTTCGTTTGACGCCTGGTCTGCAACCATCTTTTAACACTTTCTCTTCCTTTTCAATGGAGAATTGATTGAAGGGGTTGGAGAAGCAAAACGACGGATTTAGCTCTGAGTGTGTGATGTAAAACACAAATTTTGACTCTTAGGGTTCATGAGTTGGTGGATGTCTTTAAAGTGTTTGCTTAGGAAAGGCATGAGGCCCCCTCCTCCTGTTGTCTTACTTTATCACCTAGTTCCCTGCTCTGGTTACTCTTAGCCCCAAATCTTTTGTGATGCTTAGTGTTCCCTTGAGTTGTTCCTGACGTGTTAAGTGTTACCTGAGAGTTATTGTTTAATGCTTGCAATTTGTCGGTTTTAAAGTAGCCTCGTAATGTGCTAGACAGTAAGATAAACATAACGGGTCATTTTCCATCCGTTGTAATGAGTTACAAAATATCAGTGAAGTTACTGTTCTGGACACATTATATCTCTGGAGCCCACCAATAGTTAACTTGCAGGTCTCTGCCAAAGGTGAGTCATGAGTATGGTCGCTTATGCTTAAATATTAAGTCTCAAATGGGTCAAAAAATAATAGACAATGAACACAAACTGAATACTGATTGTGAAGGATGATGTGAGGATGGCAACTTGTATTAAGCAAATACCACTTTAGGCAGGTCCCCGGTGCTTTCATGTATTATTTCCTTTAAGGAAATCTTGGCAAATGGCCTGCAGGGGTCATAAAAATAGCATGTATTGAGCCTGTATTGTATGCTAGCATAAGTTTTTTTTCTTTAAAGTTACTATGGCAACTATCAACTTTATGAGGGAAAATAGTATATTGAACCTCTGTGTACCTATCATTTACATTCTATAATTATCAACACATGTCCAGACTAATTTTTAACATATTAAATAGTTTAATCTTTATAAAAACTTAGTGTTTTTATTCCTAATTCTTAGAGGAGGAAACAGGCCTAAGCAGACAACCCAGGTAGTAGTATTTGTTTAAACAGGGTTTGAACTTAACCAGTTTTGGTTACAGGCCTGAGTTCAGCAGCTGTGGTGTCCTGTTTTATTTGTAAATTTTCATTTTTTTAATTTATTTTTAAATCTTTGGGCCACACTAAGGCCTGTAGGATCTTAGTTCTGTGATCAGGGATCAAACCTGTGCCCCCTGCATTGGCAGTGTGGAGTTGTAGCCACTGGATTTCTAGGGAAGTCCTTTGTGTTGTCCTGTTTTAAAGTATATAATATGCTTGTTTCACAAATTTAGAAATTGAAATTGAAAAAACTGGAAGTTACAGTCTTTTCAGCCTGTATTCTTTTGCTGGAGACCAGTGGGTAAACAAACATGGAATGTTAAATCTTACTGAGTATCTTTAAGAAAAAAAAGTAGTACCACAGTTATCAATTAGATAACTATTAGATAATTATTTGACTGGTTTTAAACTAATAGGGTCTATTTGAATCAGAAATAATATATTCTTCTTTCAGTGTGTATGTGTGCAATTTAGTATCTACTTCTTAAATACTGTAACTTAAAATGAATATAACTTCTGTAATAAGTTTAAAGGTCTTTTCAGGCATTAAATCATTCAGATATAGTGGATCAGGGATTAAATCTTTCAACTATCAATAGATGGGTAAAGCTTATATTATCACCACATATTTTCCTAGAAGATTTACCATTCTAAAATTTTTCTTTGTATTTATTTGTGATGTCGGTGGAGGAAGGTTAATTGGTTATGTTAAGTACACATTTGGAGATGAGGACATACAAAATGTATAATCAGGACTTTACTGTAATGTCAACATATGTATGAACATATGTATGTATGAAAGCTAAGATTCTTTCAAATACGGTTGACCCTTGAACTACATGGATTTGAATTGTGGGTCCCCTTATGCCTGGATTTTTTTTTAATAGTGCTGCAGGCAGTTGGATCTGCTGATATGAAGGAACTCAGTAAAAGGGAGGCCCAACTATAATTTGTACACGGATGTACTTTTTTCTGACTGCACTGTGCAGCATGTGTGATCTTAGTTCCCAAACCAGGTATTGAACTTGTGACCCTTGTAGTGGAAGCTCAGAGTCCTGACCACTCACATCAGGGAAGTCTCAGTTTTTGAAGGGATGTGGTTCTTGTTTTCCTTAACGATTTAGCTCAGAATTAAAAATTCTTTTACTTAAAAGCATCAACTAATGGTGCTTTAATGCACCAGGCAAAAAGATAACCTGACAATTTTAAATTCACTTTGATTAAATCAAAGTTCTTTATTATATGTAAATTTATCGTGCACTTAATGTGAGTTAGGTACCTTTAGGTGTACTTATGAAGTATTTTGATATTTAAAAATACTTCACATGTTTATGGTACCTTCTTTAGTGCATCCTTAATAGTATGTGTTCCTCCTCCTGTCATTTGTCACACAGTTGAGGGAAAGGGAGAGTGGCCCTGCTTTTCTGAATTCTTCTCCTCTAGGTTCTCTTGCATTGGACTCTTGTACCCCATGTGGTGGGACAACTCTGAGTACTCAGATGTCACACCGATGCTGACAGTGAACATTTCAGACCTTTGTGTGGGTATGGAGCTTGACATACCATCTTCGTACAACACTGTTCCTATTTTTAGAAGTTTTATTGTATGTTGCCCTTGTTTGAGGTACAGAGTGCCTTACTAATGCATTTGAGGCAAAGTGAATCCTTACCTTTGGTCAGATGCTGTGTTGTAACTGTTATGTAAAGAATATGTATGCATGTTGGAGCTCTATTGTTGTCAAAAGGTGTGGTATAATTAGAAATTTTGTATCTTTTTCTAGGCATTCATATCTGTCTACTGGTAATATTCACACATATATTATGTTGAATAACACTTATTATAAGAGGACGTTGACATATTCACCTTGCATGTTTTATTTAAGCGATGCAAGATGAGCCTAAACCCAAGTGCTTTCTCCCATTGGATTAACAGTATTTTATGTAGGGCATTTTAAGTTAGGAAGCAAGTATGCTGAGACAGTATGTTGATTCCATGTATTTTCCATTTTTGATTTCATTTGGTTAATTTTTTTCTATTCCTGTCAGAGCACAAATTGGGATTTTAGAATTGAACAGAACTTTTAAGATATTCTCTGGTGGCTGAGATGGTAAATAATCTGCCTGAAATTCTGGGGACCTGGATTTGATCCCTGGCTTGGGAATATGCCCTGGAGAAGAGAACGGCTACCCACTCCAGTTGTCTATCCCAGAGAATTCCATGGACAGAGGAGCCTGGCAGGCTACATACAGTCCATGGGGTCACAAAGAGTCAGACGGGACCAAGCCACTTTGACTTTCACTTTAAGATATTCAAATCTCAAAGTTCTTATGGACAGCTCCAATATGTAAAAACTATAAATTGTCATTGAGAAAGTTACTGTTGCTGATAAGTCACTTCAGTCGTGTCCGACTCTGCGAGACCCCATAGACGGCAGCCCACCAGGCTCCCCTGTCCTTGGGATTCTCCAGGCAAGAACACTGGAGTGGGTTGCCATTTCATTCTCCAGTGCATGAAAGTGAAAAGTGAAAGTGAAGTTGCTCGGTCATGTCCGACTCTTAGCGACCCCATGGACTGCAGCCTACCAGGCTCCTCTGTCTATGGATTTTCCAGGCAAGAGTACTGGAGTGGGTTGCCATTGGCTTCTCCGCACTCTAGTACCCTTGCCTGGAAAATCCCATGGACAGAGAAGCTGGTAGGCTACAGTCCATGGGGTCACAAAGAGTCGGACACGACCGAGTGACTTCACTTTCTTTATTGAAGTCTAGAGTTGTAATGTGTAGCAGTTGTTGTTCAGTCTCTTAAGTCATGTCCGACTCTTTGCAAGCCCGTGGATGGCAGCACACTAGGCTCCTCTGTCCTCCACCATCACCCAGATTTTGCTCAAATTCATATGCATTGAGTGGGTAACACTATCTAATCATCTCATCCTCTGCCACCCCCTTCTCCTTTTGGCTTCAATCTTTCACAGTGTCAGTGTCTTTTTCAGTAAGTCAGGTCTTCACATCAGGTATCCAAAGTATTGGAGGTTCAGCATCAGTCCTTCCAATGAATACTCAAGGTTGATTTCATTTAGGGTTGACTGGTTTGACTCTTAGGAGTCTTCTCCAGCACCATAGTTCGAAAGCATTAGTTCTTTGGCATTCAGCCTTCTTTGTGGTTCAGCTCTCACATCCATACATGACTATTAGAAAAACCATAGCTTTGACTGTATGGACCTTTGTTGGCAAAGTGAAGCCTCCACTTTTAAATATGCTGTCTAGGTTTGTCATAGCTTTTCTTCCAAGGAGCAAGCATCTTAATTTCATGGCTGCAGTCACTGTCCACAGTGATTTTGGAGCCCAAGAAAGTAAAATCTGTCTCTGCTTCCACTTTTTCCTTCTATTTTGCCATAAAGTGGTGGGACCAGATGCCATGACCTTAGTTTTTTGAATGTTGAATTTTTAGGCAGCTTTTTCACTCTCCTCTTTCACTTTCATCAAGCATCTTAATTTCATCAAGAGGCTCTCTAGTTCCTCTTCACTTTCTGCTATTAGAATGGTATCATCTGAATATCTGAGGTTGTTGATATTTCTCCCAGCACTCTTGATTCCAGCATGTGATTCATCCAGCCTAGTATTTCACACGATATACTCTGCATGTAAGTTAAATAAACAAGGCAACAGAATACAGCCTTGTCATACTCCTTTCCCAATTTGGAACTGATCAGTTGTTTCATGTCTGGTTCTAATTGTTGCTTCTTGACCTGCATACAGGTTTCTTAGGAGACAGGTAGGGTGGTCTGATATTCCCATCTCTTTAAGGACTTTTTCACACTGTGATCCACACAGTCAAAGCTTTGGCATAGTCAGTGAAGCAGGTGTTGAGGTTTTTAAGTTAAGTATTTTAAGTAAGATTGTGATGCACAGCTAGAGGTTTCAGACAGAAAAAAGTTTATGAGGTCCCTCAAGATTTGTATTTTTAAAATAACATTATGATTTTTTTCATTCTCAGCATACTAGTCATTTTGCATATATACTATTATCAACAGTTGACATTTTGGGAACTTCTTTTGTGGTCCAGTGGCTAAGACTCCAAGCTCCTAATGCAGGGGCTCAGTTTGATCCCTGGTCAGGGAACTAGATCCCACATGCTGCAACTAAGACCCAATGCAGCCAAATAAATACATAAATAAGCAATTGACATTTTTGATAATCCCTTTCCTTATGTTGCCAAGGTCTTCAGCAGATTAATGTGTGAATTGTACTGACCAGTGTGTTAGGCTGGTCCACAAGCCTCAGTTCTGTGTGGTGGTGGTAGTAGCGCAAATTCAGCAGAAGTGTGAGGAGCCTGTTGTTAGCAGGGTGAGGTCAGGAGGAGCCTTAGAGTGTCAGGTCCAGGGCACATACGCAGACAACCATGTGTGCTCCGTCCTCAGTCCTGTCTGACTCTCTGCCACCTGCATGGACTGTACCCGCCAGTCTCCTCTGTCCATGGATAGGGATTCTCCAGGCAAGATACTAGAGTGGGTTGCCACGCCCTTCTCCAGGAGATCTTCCCAGCCCAGGGACTGAACCCAAGTCTCCTGCTTGACAGTCGGGTTCTTTTCCACTGAGCCACCTGGGAAGCTAGATACATTAACTTCCCCCAAATGGCAAAGATTGGAGGAGGGGTAAAAACGGTGAAAGGAAATTCAGATGACTTGGATATTGGGAGTAGGTGGTTTGGGGCTTTGAGACACCTCGACTGAGATGAGTTAATCAGTCTGGGCATTGAGGTTTTATTTAAAATCAGGGGAGTGGATGAGATCCCCAGAGAAAGTTAAAATTATTTGAAATTATCTTGCAGTTAAAGTTTGACCCTATGGAAAAGAAGAGATTATTCCTTAACTTGGAAATTCTACACTCTAGAGGTAACTTGAATCAATTAATTGATTTATTCATTTATTTACTAAATCAGAAGAGATTAGTTTTTAGATGCTGGCATAGCCCTTGAATGGATTTTTAGTATGTTAATTAAATAATTCCTATCAGCTTCTAAAACCAGAGTAGCATTGTCCCATATCTGATAAAGATATTAAGAGATTTTCTTAAAAGGGATTTTGTGGCTATATGGTAAGCAACATGAAGTCATAATCTGTGTTCATCTATCATCGATCTCCTGGCTGCTTTCCTCACTTGCTCAGAGATTAGTAGTAGTACCAATTTAGTGTGTATTACTCTAAATCCTTCCTGGGCATATATTAACATGTACCTGTAATAATAAATTAAACTTATATGTGCATGTTGAAAACATGTGTGCTATATGCCATATTTTGGCCACCTGATGCAAAGAGCCAACTCATGGGGAAAGACCCTGATGCTGGGAAAGATTGAGGGCAAAAGGAGAAGGGAGCAGCAGAGGATGAGATGGTTAGATAGCATCACCAACTCAATGGACATGAATCTGAGCAAAGTCTGGAGATACTGGAGGACAGAGGAGCCTGGTATACCACAGGTACTGTCCATGGTGCCTCAAAGAGTCAGACACAGACACGACTTAGTGAGTGAACAATAATAAACAACTATATACATCTTCCTGTGTCTTGGTTTTTTCACTTAATAGTATGTCTTAGACATTTTTCTGAGTTAGTATGTAAGGATTTCTTTTTAAAATGCTGTGTGGCACTTCATGACATGCACTTTTTTAGCAGTTCAGATATTCCATTGGTGGACATTTAATCTATTTGGGTTTTTTTGTTATTTACAGTGCTGCATGAAATATATGTGAAGTAGTTTCTTTGGGTTCATGTGTGTTTTCTCTGGGGGAGATTCTGGAGAACCAGTCAGCATGTGGCTCCATGGTAAAGAACCCGTCTGCTAATACAGGAGACAGAGGAGACAGGGGTTCTATCCCTGGGTTAGCAAGATCTCCCAGAGGAGGAAATAGCAACCCACTCCAGTACTCTTGCCTGGAAAATCCCAGGACAGTTGAGCCTGATTGGCGATAGTCCATGTGGTCCCAAAGACTTGGACATAACTTAGCGACTGAGCACGCACACGTGCATATTACACGTTTTTATAGACGCTGCCAGATTGCTTTCGACTGGACCACAAAACTCACTGCCCTTTCTACTAGTTTTTCCATGTTCTTGCCAACACTGAATGTTATCAAATAGTTAAAGTTTTGTCAGTTTAATTTGTCTTCTTTCTAAAGTATGGAAATCAGTTCTTGTTATTTCAATTACAAGTATATATACATTATATAGCATGTGTCTTTTTCATATTTTTGCACCTTATTTATAGTGTTTCTTTGCTATGTAAACATTTTATGATGTAATGGGAAAAATCCATTTTACTATTGCAAGCAATGGGAACAACTATAACAAATATGCAAGAATTTTATGAAGCAAATTGTAAAATAATATAGTAAGACATGCAAGAAAACCAGAATGGACAGATTTACATATATCTGAATGGGAAGACTTGAATAATGTAAAAGATTAATTTTTTTTTGTCCTCAAATATGTCTAAATTCAATGAAATGCTGACTAAATCCCTTAATATTGATAGATACATATGGTACATACAACTGTGATTAACTATAGAGAAAATATTTGGATATAGTATACCTAGAGTGGGACTGCTGAATTTTATGGTAATTCCATTTTTCAATTTTTTGAATAACCTCCATTCTGTTGTGAATAGTGGTGGCACCTTTTTACATTCCCAATAGCAGTGCACAAGGAATCACCCTTTCTTCAATCAGCTAACCAATTTCCCTTCACTGATATTGTTACTTTTTGTTTATTTTGATAGTAGCCATCCTGATGGATGTGATATCTTTCCTGGTTTGATTTGCATATCCCTAATGACTGATTATGTTGAACATCATTAGAAAGAATTTGAGAAAGAACAGTGTTAATTCTTCTTTAAATGTTTGGTAGACTTCACCTGGTGAACCTGGTGAATTTCTTTATTGGGAGATTTTTTGATTACTTATTCAGTCTCTTTGCATGTTATAATTCAGATTTTGTGTTTCTTCTTGAGTCAGTTTTTGTAATTTGTGTTAAAAATTTACCCGTTTTTAAAAATTTTTTATTTTGGGTTGTCCAGTTTTTTGGCATATAATTGCGAAATTATATTCAGTCATTTCTATCAAGTCAGTAGTGATACCTTATTAATATTTCTGATTTTTTTTAAAAAATTATATTTGTTATGCTAGTCACATGTCAATTTCTTTCTCTTTCGGTTGCACTGCTTGGTTTGTGCGATCTTAGTTCTTGGACCAGGGATCGAACGTGGGCCCTGGCAGTGAAAGGGCCAAGTCCTAACCACTGGACCACCAGAGAATTCTCTTTGTTTCTGATTTTAATAACTTTAGAGAGTTTTTTCCTTGTCAGTATAGCTAAAGGTTTGTTAATTTTTTCAAGGAGCCACATATTTGTAATTTTGTGTTTCCTCTATTTTTTCTTTTATTAAAACATTTTTTTTCACTCTTTTTTTTCCCCCTTTTTTATTTTGTACTGGGTTGTGTGTGTGTGTGTGTGTGAAGTTGCCTCAGTCGTGTCCAACTCTTTGTGACCCTATGGACTATACAGGCTCTGTCCATGGGATTCTCCAGGCAAGAATATTGGTGTGGGTTGCCATGCCCTCCTTCAGGGCATCTACCGGACCCAGCAATCAAACCCATGTCTCTTATGTCTCCTGCATTGGCAGGCAGATTCTTTGCCACTAGCGCCACCTGGGAAGCCCTTCCTTTATTTTTCTGTTCTTTGTTTTGTGTATCTGCACTGATCTTTATTACTGCATTCTTTCTGCTAGTTTTAGTTTATTTAGCTCTTTTTCTGATTTCTTAAGGTGTAAAGTTTATTGGTTTGAGATTTTTAATGTAGGTGTTAATAGCAGTAAGTTTTCTGCTGAATAAAACTTTCACTGCATCCCTTAAGTTTCAATTTGTTGTGTTTTTGTCTTCTTTTGTCTCATGAGTATTTTCTCATTTCCCAAGTTTCTCTTTTTAATCAGGGCTTTAAAAATTATTTATTTATTTTTGCCTGTGCTGGCCCTTTGTTGCTCTGTGGGCTACTCTCTAGATGTGGTGCTCGGGCCTTCTCTTGTTGTGAAGCACAGGCTTTAGGGTGTGCGGGCCTTGGTAGTTGCAGTTGCCAGGCTCTAGAGCTAGGCTCAGTAGTTGTAGCTCAAGTGCTTAGTTGCTTTGTGTCATGTGGGATCTTCTTGGATCAGGGATTGAACCTGTGTCTCCTGTATTTACAAGATGGATTCTTTACCATTGGGCCACTGGGGAAACCCTCTTGTTAGCTTTTTTGACTTAACGTTTATTTTGTCCAATATCCACACATCCACTGCATTTCTGTTTTGGGTATTATATGCATGGGATATCTTTTCTATCCTACTTTCAACCTCCTTGTATTTTTTTTATCTAAGATGAGTCTCTTCTAGATAGAATATAGATGGATTATGTGTGTCTTTTTATCCAGCCTAAGCTCTTTCAGTAATTTAGTCTATTTACATTTAAAGTAATTGTTCGAAAGGAGTAAGGAGAAGTTTACCTCCACCATTTTGTGGCTTGTTTTCTGTTTGTCTTAAATCCGCAACCCCCCCGTTTCTTTTATTATCACCTTCTCTTGTGTTTAATTTTTTCTAGTGTACCATTTTGATTCCTTTCTTTCCTGATTAGTTTATAATTATTTTTATAATGGTTACTTTGAGGATTAAAACAAGAATCTTAGTATTACAACAGCTTACTAGGAATGATACTCTTCATTTGAACAATCTGTGAATGCTCTGCCTGTTACACATCTCTGTCCTTCCCTTTACATTAGGTTTGTTGCCAATAACATCTTTATATGTGTGTGTTCATTAACATATTGATAATTATTATTGTATGCTTTTGCCTTTTAAATCATAGGGCAATAAGTAGTTATAAACCAAAGATACATTAATACTGGCTTCCTGTTGCTTTTTTTAAATGTATTCATTTGTGTTCTATATTTCTTAGAGCTTCAACTTACTCTGTAGTTTATATTTTTGCTTGAAGAATTCCCTTTAGCATTTCATATTGGGTAGGTTTGCAGGTAATAAATTCACCTTTGTTTTTCTGGGGAATGTCTTAACTTCTCATGTTTGGAGGAATATTTTGTTGGATATAGAATTTTTGGTTGACAGTTTTTTTTTCCCACCATTTTAAATATCATGCCATAGCTTTTCACATCCATGATTTTGGATGAGAAATCTGGTGATGAGGATCCATTGCATATGGATCTTACTTCTCTCTTACTTCTCTTACTTCAAAATTCTCTTTTACTGTTGGGTCCACAATTTGATTATTACTGTCTTGGTATGGCCATCTTGGAATTGAGCTTCTTGGGTGTATGTGTTTATCCTCGTTATATTCATCATATTTGGGTAGTTTATAGCCATTATTTCTTCAAATATGTTTTTTGTTCTTTTCTGTCTCTTTTTGTTATATATATTGGTGCACATAGTGGTGTTTCACAGATTCTTAGGCTCTATTCATTTTTCTTCATTCTTGTTTTCTTGCTCTTCAGACTGGATAATTTTAATTATCCTGCCTTTCATTTTACTGATTCTTCTGCTTGCTTAGATCTGCTGTTAATCCCCTCTAGTGACTTTTTTCTTTTCTGCTATTAAATTTTTCATCTCCAGGATTTTTGTTTGGTTAATTTTTTTTTAATTGAAGTATAATTGATTTACAGTGTTGTGTTAGTTTTCAGGTATACAGTGAAGTGATTTTAGTTTTATATATATATTCTTATTTGTATTCTTTTCTATTATGAGTTACTGTAAGATATTGACTGTAATTCCCTGTGCTTTACAGTGGGTCCTTGTTTATTTTATATATAGTGTGTATCTGTGTGTTTTTTTTTTTAAAGACTTTTTTTTCCCCCCTGTGGACCATTTTTAAAGTCTTTACTAGATTTGTTACAGTGTTGCTTCTGTTTTAATATTTTGGTTTTTTGGCCAGGAGACAGTATGAGATCTTAGCTGCTTAGATTCCTAACCAGGGATTGCACCCACTGCATTGGAAGTTGAAGTCTTAAACCACTGGACTGCCAGAGAAGTCCCAATACTGTGTATTTGTTAATCCCAAACTAACTTATCCACCTCCATCCCCCTTTCCCTTTTGGTAACCATAAGTTTATCTTGTGTCTATGAGTCTAAATTTGTATCATTCTTTAGATTCTACAAGTGATGTCATATGACATTTGTCTTTATCTGACTTCCCTCATTTAGTATGATAATCTCTAGGTCCGTCTATGTTGATGTGAATTCTTTCTTCTGACTGAGTAATATTTTACTGTGTATATATCCACCATATCTGTATCCATTTCCCTGTCAGTAGACACTTAGATTGCTTCCATATCTTGGCTCTTGTGAATAGTGCTACTATGAGCATTGAGGTGCATATGTATCTTTTCTAGTTTGAGTTTTCATCTTTTCCAGATATGTGCTCAGAAGTAGGATTGCTGGATCATATGATAGCTCTGTTTTTAGGTTTTTTTTTTAAGGAACCTCTATACTGTTTTCTATAGTGGCAGCACTAGTCTGTATTCCCACCAACAGTGTAGGCGGGTTCCCTTTTGTCCACACCCTCTCCAGTTGTTTGTTTACTTTTTGGGGGCTTGCACCACAGGGCCTGCAGGATCTCAGTTCCCTAACCAGAGATTAAACTTATGCCCCCTACATTGGAAGCACAGGGTTAGATAGTGGCAGTGGTTAGGTGTAAAGTCCTAACCACTGGACCACCAGGGAATTCCCAGGGATTTTTATTTTAAAAAAGTTTAATTTGTCTTACTGCCTCAGAACTATTATAGGTGCCATAAACACATGTTGAATAATAGCCTTTACTGTAGAGACGAATTTGCCTTAGCTTTCTTTGCACCTCCTTTGGTACCTAGAAAGCTTGGGCTCATCAGTGAGAAAATGATGAATGAATATTTTTCTTGAATCATTTGAAATGCTTTCTTTGTGATTTTCATTGAAGTTAACCAGATTTTCTTACCTACTAGTAATACTTTATTGTAATGAATGTCAACATTTTATTTATTTATTGGCCATGCCATGTGGCATGTGGGTTCTTAGTTCCCTGACCAGGGATAGAATTAATGCCCCCTGAATTGGAAACACAGAATCTTAACCAACTGGACCATCAGGGAAGTCCCAAACATTTTATTTTTTAACTACCTTTTCTTTTTTCCTGAGAACATCAAGTATTGGGGTTAATTGATTCTCATGGAATCAAAGACCAAGTAAAGCTGTGAAAGCATTTATAATTTATGACGATTGTCTCAGTCTACTTGGGCTGGTATAACTGAAGTACCAGAGACAATAGACCTTCATGTCTCAGAGTTCTGGAGGCTGGAAAGCCCATGGTTGGGGCTTCTGCAGACCAGGTGCTGGTGAGGGCTTGCTTCCTGTTCACAGACAGGCTTCCCTCTTCGTGCTGTGTCCTCATGTGGTGGGAGAGGGAGCTTTCTGGTGTCTTTTATAAAACAGTCACTCATCTCACTCATGAGGGCCCCCCCACCTTCCTGACTTAATCTTCTTGTAGAGGCCTCGCCTCCTTATACCATCTCATGAATTTGAAGGGGGAACACAAGCATGTGGTCCATAACAGTGAAGCAGTATCGCAAGGAAGCCTAAAAATGAATTAGAAACTTAACCAAAATCTTGAGGTACAGACAAAACTGCCTGGTGATTGTTAGGAGTTAACAATGTGTTAATTGATTTTCACATTCAGTTATCTTTTTAAATTCTAAGAAAAACCATAAAATAAATGCCATTTATTTTAGGGAAAATTGAAACCCAGAAAACTGAAGTTATTTACTTGGTGTTAAATAGATAATTAGAATTGATTTAGTGTAGAAAAGTGGCTGAAGGGAATAGATTTTATTTGGATAAGGTAGAAGTGACCAACTTGAATTAGATTGTCTTTTCTTTATAGGGCTCAGTGAGTGGTAGTTGAAGCATATTCTCTGTGGCGTATAGAAGTGACCACATTTATAGTCTAGGATTTGGAAAGAACTGTTACGGGTGAGTAATTACTCTGTTTTGAAGCGTGGGTTACTGCAGAGAACTGTGCAGCAAGAGAAGTCTCCTCTCCCCACGGTTACACTGGGAGGAGACATGAGGGGATACCTCACGGCCACCAGAGGGCACTGGGGATTCAGTTCTGTCTTAAGCCCCAGAAATTGTCATCTTGTTTTAGGTATGCTGAAATATAGAAAAGATCCAAAAAACTCATGCTTTAAAAGCCTTTGCATTCCCTAAGTTCAATGGATTTACACCACATTCTTCTGAAAATTGTTACGTTGATGAAGATCCATCCTTCCTTCTGACAGATAGATGTTAACTACAAGTCAGTTCCATTTGTGTTACATCTCATCTTACCCTGGCACTTTGGGCTTGATATTTCTTCCTTTTGATACTTGTATTTTTCACATACTGATTTGGTTACTTTTTTATTGAATGGTGTGTTCTTTTTTTTTTGTTTAATTAATAAGAGTTGTGCTATATTATTTTATTGTTTAATAATAACATTATATAGTAGTTACGAATATTCAGATCCTGACCTCTCCCATTTTCTCACCGTGGTCTTGGCAGCTTACTTTAAGTTTTTTTTGTCTGTGGTATGTGGGATCTTAGTTCCCTGACCAGGGGTCAAACCCATGCCTCCTTCAGTGGTGTCTCTTAACCACTTGACCACCAGGGAAGTCCTGGGCAGTTTACTTTAGATGATTGCATTTTTAAAAAAATCTGTATAAGGGAGATAATGATTTTACTTTTCATTGGGTTGCTTAAATGTTTAATCGTCATGAATATTTGGTGCATAATAAGTATTAAATACATGTTAACTATTACTGGATGAATGTACTTGTATTTTAAGAGAACCTAATTGAATCAGTTATTAAATTTTTGAATCAAATGTCATTCAATTTATTTCAGCATTTAAAACTTCCTGTAGCGAGGTTAAAAATTTTTTATGTTTACTTAAAGTTAAGTGAAGGCCTTGTATGAAGGTTTCTCCCAGCACATGCTGTTGTTTTACCATAAACAAGTCTTCCTTATTAGGTTAATATAGTATATATTTTAATATTTGAAAGTGTATTTAAAGTGTCTTAGGGAAATTCCCTGGTGGTCCAGTGGTTAGGATTCTGCACTCTCACTGCCAAGGGCCTGGGTTCAATCACTGGTTGGGGAACTAAAATCCTGAATGCTGCATGGTGCAGCTAAAAAAAAATAATAATAATACTTAAAGTGTCTTAGAGCTTAGAATGATAATTTTTAGGTCTTTGAGTAAGGCAAAATAGTCACCCCTTAAATTTTTAAATGAAATTATCTATTTTCCTTAAGCAGATATAAATGTATCTTTTCTCATTTTCCAATATTATATCTTCCATCCTGAAACAAACAGCTTAAACAAGAAGAATGAAGAGAGTTGTAGGATCAAGCTTTTTTAAAAAAATAAAAGATTTATTTATTTTTGGCTGTGCTGGGTCTTCATTGCTGTGTGGGCTTTCTCTGTGGTGTGTGGGCTTCTCATGGCGGTGGCTTCTCTTATAGTGGAGCACATGCTCTACAGTGTGGGCTTCAGTCGTTGTGGCTTGTGGGCTCTGTGGTGCTGGCTCAGTAGTTGCGGAGCATGGGTGCAGAATCTCCACTGAACATGGGATCTTCCCGGATCGGGGCTGAACCTGTGTCCCCTGCATTGGCCGGTGGATCCTAGCCACTAGAGCACCAGGGAAGCCTTGGAGCCAAGCTTTGTGCAGAGTGTGTAGAGTCCTGACATTGTCTTGGAACCTTGGGCACTTTTGATGTATATATCTGAGCTACTGCTTTTTCTTAATTGAAGTATTGATTTATGATATTCTGAAAGTTTGAAGTGTACAACATAGTGATTCACAGGTTTTTTTTTTTTTTTCTGGCTTGTGGAATTTTAGAATAGCTCCTAGTGGTTGCTTGAGTCCAGGCCTCGGCAGTGAAAGCCTGGGGTCCTAACCACTAGTCCATCAAGTGACTCCCAGGTTCATGATTTCTCATGGCAGGGGTATTGACCTGTTTGGTTTATTGATTTTTCTCAACGCCTCAGACTGTGTCTTGTATATACTGGGTGCTCCATAAATCTTTGTTGAATGCAACTATTAACCTGACTTGCTGACTTTGGTGAGTTCTTTGCTTGTTTTGTATCTCCTCTCATCCTGTTCCCTTCCATGGACCTGGACCTTGTTCCAGCCATGTTTGGCCTTCACCCTAGTGCTGGAAGTGTCAGCCTTGTTCCCGTTGGGCTTCTTTGGGAGCTGCCCTCACTCCAGTTTCCCAGTTAGCTCTTGCTCATCATTCCAGGTCTCAGTGAAGTATCACCTGCTCACAGAGGTCTTCGGTCTTTTTTCTTCATCCTGTTACCCATTGTTTTTTCTAAAATTTAAATTTTAACTTAATAAGTGAAAAGTCATGCTCACAAATTCAGAAAATGCACCAAAACACACACTGAATAGTTTCTTCATGCCTGTCAGCCATCTGTCAACATGATAATTATTTATATTAGGGTGATCGTCTTCCGTCCAGAGGCTTTTGTCGCAGTGTAAGCAAATGGCTGTATAGATGAAGCAGTGTTTGTTTGTAAGCTTCTGTGTTATCAGACTGGGTTGAGTGGCCTTAGGAGAGAAGAAGGGTTACCAGGCAGTTCACAGTTGGCACTGGGCCCTTAGACCAGGTTTCCACACCTGCACAGCTGCAGTCTTGTCTCCTGTGAAGGTGTAGGGTACAAACCACTTCACGGTCCTGTCTTTGTGCAAATTGACCTGCAGTCTGTACTCACCCTGCATTTTCCCTTCTTGTTTTTTTCCAGTTTAGCCTCTGAGATGAAGGTGATCCATGTTCAGGACTGGGTCTGCTA
The DNA here is from genome assembly GCF_032452875.1 of Bos javanicus. Classification (NCBI taxonomy): domain Eukaryota; kingdom Metazoa; phylum Chordata; class Mammalia; order Artiodactyla; family Bovidae; genus Bos; species Bos javanicus. The sequence goes on along the minus strand of NC_083879.1, from coordinate 36,191,782 downwards.
CTATCCGTGCCCATCACCTCATCGTCTATCTGCTCAGTAACTTATTTTTCTCCTTTCTGACTGTTTTACTGTTAACTTGCTGCTATCTCTTTGGCCTCGGCACAGCTCTGCCTGTGTAGTAAGTGCTCAGAAATACGAGTCGACTGTGGCAGAGTCATGAGGAGTTTGGACTGTTGCGGTGAAAACCTGGGGATGCATTCTAGCTGTGTGACTTGGTTAGTTAGCGTCTCTAAGCCACAATTTCTAAGTCATGAACATGGACAAATATTACAGCTATATCAGGGTTATTTTAAAGATGTAACCAAGGGGCAGATAATATTTTCCTAGGACTTTTGTAACAAATTACCACAAACTTAGCAGTTTAAAACTGGAAGTCACAAGTCAGAAATTGGTGGCCTGGGGCTCAAGCCAAGGTGTGACCAGAGCTAAGCTTGCCCAGAGGCTCTGGGGAGGGCTCGCTCTTCACCTCCTGTAGGTTTTGGTGCTGTGACATGCTGGGCTGTGTCGTTCCCTCTCCGCAGCCGCCTCTGGTCTCAGTGCCTGTCATCTCCTCCACCTCTTGATGGGGTACAAGAGGTGTGTGCAGGGCCCACCCAGCCAAGCCCATTTTTAAGTCCTTTCTCATCATCATCTCTGCACAGACCCCCTTTCCTTGTAAGGTAACAGTTACAGGTTCCAGGGCTTAGTATCTGATGTCGTCAGGACTGTTATGCAGCCCAATAGATGGACATGAAGGGCAGGGCAGTGGGCATTTATGCTTTGTGGATGCGGTTGGCAAAGATTTCAGATTCTCAGAAGGATTTAATCATGCAGCTACATGGGAGCCAGGGAATGTGAGAACAGTGGATTTTAAAAAAAAAAGGTAAGCAAAGTTGGAGATTAAATTATGTCATTTTATTCGATACAGTGAATAAGGATAAATATCAAGAGATTGTCATGATCAGATTTTAGTTATTTTTTTGTTCACGTGTGTGGAACGATTTATGTATGTTTTCAGTGTTAAAATTTATAGGGTAGGCAGTGGTAGAGAAGAGAAGGTTGCAAATATACTGCATATTCTTACTGAAAATTGTATAATTACCTGTATTTTTATATCGCATGTTTTTATATCACATAAACTATATGAAATGATTAGTGAATGAGGGAAGATCACAGAATGGATATCAAATTTTTCCTGGATCATCGATAAGAATCGTTGTTACTTAGAGTAAGAAAGAAAGTAAAAGTACCTTCAAAAAATTCTTTGAATTTGAGTCGCATCAAAAGCCATATACTGACAATTGTAACGTGTGTCTTTTTTCTGTCTCCTTAACAGGGTCTTTGGCATGGACACAGGTTCAGCAGGAGGATTGGAAGTGACTGATCAGACTCCTGTTCTGTTGGGGAGGACAGCCATGGCAGCTAGTCTCACGGATGTAGGAAATTCGTTTAGTGGGCCACCTAATCCTTTAGTGAATAGATCTAATAAATTTCAGAGCTCATCAGTGGAAGACGATGATGATGTTGTGTTTATTGAACCAGTACAACCACCTCCTCCTTGTGCACCAGTGGTGGCTGATCAAAGAACCATAACATTTACATCATCGAAAAATGAAGAGCTGCCAGGAAATGATTCCAAAATTCTTCCTTCCTCAAAAGAATTGGCTTCTCAGAAGGGGAGTGTAAGTGAGACGATTGTCATTGATGATGAGGAGGATATGGAAACAAATCAAGGGCAAGAGAAAAATTCCTCCAGTTTTATTGAACGGAGACCATCTGAGTCTAAAAACAGAACCAATGATGTGGATTTCTCCCCTTCCAGTTTTTCAAGAAGTAAGGTAAATGCAGGAATGGGTAATAGTGGTATCACCACAGAACCAGACTCTGAGATTCAGATCGCTAACGTTACGACCTTAGAAACAGGCGTCGGCTCTGTGAGTGATGGCCAGTTAGAACACACTGACGGGAGAGACATGAACCTGATGATCACACACGTAACATCCCTGCAGAATGCCAGCTTGGGAGATGTCTCTAATGGACTGCAGTCAAGTAATTTTGGTGTTAATATGCAAACATACACCCCGTCTTTAACTTCACAGACCAAGACTGCAGTAGGACCTTTCAATCCTGGTAGAATGAATGTGGCAGGAGACGCATTTCAGAACGGAGAGTCTGCAGCTCATCACAACCCTGGTAAGCAGTGAGGGTCCTCTCCCGCTCCCCCTTTAGGGGTTGTTTACAGGCAGGTTCTTCTTTCATTGTCCTAATTGGTGCTACTTTGGTTAGTTTACTCATGTAAGATGTGTTAATTCTATTGACTTTCAAGTTTCAAATTTTAACTAATAAGAGATGTAAACTATGTATGTAATATTTCTCTGTAGAGTATTGGAAAATTAATCAGAACAAAATACTCTTTATAGTCACCATATTCTAATAATTTGGCATCCTATTTGTCATGTACTCATTTTATGCTCGTGTGTTTTTAATGGTATGGTTTTAATGTGCAAATAGAGAACGAAAAGATATTTAGTACATGTGAGGAGCAATATAATGTTGTGTAATTGCGTTTAGATTTGTGTTTTAATTTTGATTGCCTGTCTGATTTTAATTTTTACTTATTAGCACTAATTTTTTTTTAATATGTAAAGATTGGTAAATTTCTTGACTATTTGAAAATACTTTCTGCAGGCAGCTTTATTCTGTGGAAACTGTGAGAAGAGTTCTGTGGCTTTTCCCGACCACGTGAGGCCTGCCTGTCTCTCGTGTACCTTCTATTCTTAGGCTTCATCATTTTAAGCTTGTTAGCAACTTTATCAGCCTAGGATTGTGGGGAATAATAAGAAATGACTGAAACCGAAGCTGTGTAGAATGTTTTGTGAAATGCTAGTTGTTTTTCTTACTTATTCTTTTCGGTTATGATAGTAATGTCTAATTACTGAAGAATATTTGGAAAATCCATAATTAAAAAATGGGGGGGAGAAACCCTTATAGGTGATTAACTGAAGGTTACCTACCACTGTTGATAATGGTTTGAGCGGCTGGTTGTCATTCTTTCTCCTTTGTACTTCTTAATTTGCTTGAGTGAAGTTATTCATAATGTTCTTTCTTGTTTTCCCTCCACTTAATGTGGCTCTGTATTTTTTCATATCACTAAAATTGTTTATACATGGAAGTTGTAATGACTGCACAGTGGGTTTCATTATACCAGTCGCCGTATTTGGCTTTTACACCATTTTCCTTTTTTGCTGTTGTTGGTATATGATGAACTTTTTCCCCCTCAAATTTCTGATGATTTCTTAGCATTTACTCCTAGAAGTAAAGTTACTGGGTCAGAGAGTGTCACTGCTTCTATCTGTCCAAAGATCATTGGTTATAAAAAGGTTCTGGTTTATAATGATTTTGAAAAAAAGTGTGTTTCTTAACACTCAGTTTTGAAAAATTCTAATGTCTCCCAAGACCATTTCCCCTTGTATGTATTTACATATATTGTTGGTAGGTCATTGATGTGCATATGTGTACGTGAATTTGTGAGAGCATTTTTAAGTTGTGGAAATAGTTTGTCATGCTGCCTTCTGGAAAGGTTTTACCAATTTAAACTGCTATCAGCTGTATGTTAGAATATCTTTCCTACTGGCTCACTTTTTATAAAAGTTTAAGACATGATAATAGTCAAATTAGTTTCAAAACAGCTATTTTGTCTCATAATTTTAAATATATTAAAAATGTATGAAAAAGAACATAGTGTGCAGTCTTTACTGTTGAGGAAGGTACATTTAATTGTAACCTGAGATTGCAGGATAGGTCTAGCTTTGCACACTTTCCCTTCCTCCCTCCCCTTTAAATAAACAGTAGATCTTTAACTTTTGACCATATCAAGAGTATATGTTTGCATTTGGTAATTCTCTGTTTAGTTCAATTCCAGTTTTTAGTATTTAAATAACTCTTAAGAATATTCTTATCCATGTGTCTTGGGACCCCTAGTACTTGAGGACTGTTGCTGAGTCAGGGAATGTCAAGTGTGCATCAGAAAGCCAGACAGATACACCTCTTGCTCCTGAGTTTACCAATTAGCTCTTGTGTGTACCTGCGGTCTTTGTTTGTAATGGAGAATTACAACATCCTAGCTGTTTATGCTGGCTCTTAGACTAATGATGACTTTGGCAAATTAACCTCTATTCCTTGATGTCCCTTGTGTAAAACAGAGGTTTCAGACAGAATGCTTAAGTTCCTTCCATTCCTAAAAGTGTGTTGATGTTGGAGGAGGTGAAAATTTGAAAGTAGGGGAAATGTAAGAGTTAAAGTATAGCTAAAAGGAGCTACTGTGTATTTAGTTTACAGGGCCTAAAACTAAACTGAAAAAAAAATTGCCAATTTTCAAAGTCAAGTTAATAGATGATTTTAGGTTTAAATAGGTTCCTTTAAGTATATATTCAAATGAGAAGCCTACAGAGTTGAAAATTCTAAGGATCCACTTTATGTTGTAAAAGCTATTCCTTCTAACATATATTCAAATAAAATTTTTGTTTGACGGCCCTTCATGAGATGGAACTGCCATTTCAGTGATTTGCATTCTTCGTGTTCTTTAGTATTTTTACCTCTTCATTAAAACCGGCCCTCATGGTATCAGGATGACAGGATTCCAGAATGCACTTTGTTTACTCTCTGTATAAAGTATGGATTTATTTGGAGGGGTTTGTGGATTAGGTAAAATTTGACTAGCAGTATATGTAGCACCTGGAAACCATTAGGTCAATGAATGGACTGGTCAGAACCAGGAACTTGCCCTCTTTAAGGTTTTGATAGTAAAGAAATGTCCTCATACTCTAGATATTTTTGTACTTTGTTTTTCTTATAAAAGGACATCTTTTTTGTATGGAAGTTCAAATTTCACAAGGAGCTTGAAAGGAAAAATATTACAAGAGTACAAAGTAGTAGAAGTTAGAAGCAATAGCATGAAAAGTTTCAAAATGTAAAACGTTAGCCGTATTGGTATTGCTACAGTCTATGGGGTTGCAAAAGAGCTGGACACAACTGAGCAACGGAGCACGCGCACACACATTGGTGTTGCATCGGGAGGCTGTGGAGCAGTGACCAGTGGTGGGCTGGAAACTCACTGCTCATCCCACTGAAGCGGTCTGTGAAGGAGAGAGGGGTGGACCTCTGCTCCCCAGCATTGGGCTCCCAGCTCTCAGTGCCATGCCCGGTAGGCTGTGCTGCTGGCAGGGGCAGCACCCCTGGGTGATGGTGCGTTGGTCCCCATGTCTGTTTAACACTCTGGTTTCTTTGATATTATGTGATGTACTTGGAGGCCATGGAATGAAACATGTATATGGAAAAGCTGTTCTCAGAAAGATTTATTTTAAACTTTTTATTATTTTAAAATTTTTTTGGCTGTGCCATGCAGCATGTGGCATCTTAGTTCTCTGACCAAGGATCAAACCCATGCCCCCTTGCAGTGGAAGCATGGAATCTTAGCACTGGACTGCAAGAGACTTTCCTAGAAAGATGTTTTGAGTATAATCATTTGTAAACTTTATCCAACCTATGTTATATTTGTCAAAGGTTCTGGTTGGTCGAGATTTTATTATACTTTTATGTTGATATATGTGTTCCTTGCTTAAAGTCATATTCTGTAAGTTCTTCCTGTTTAATAACTAATGGCTAATACTTTTTAGTGCTTCCTATATGTCAGTCACTGGTTTTTAAACCATGTATTATCTCGTTTAAAGTTTCTGTTTGCAGTTGAGAGACGAGTTAGGCTCCAGGTGAGTAACTTCCTGGGCTGGTAGGTAATGAAGCCTGCATGTCAGCCATGCTGACTCCAAAGTCTATGCCTTTGACTGTCCGCTGTACTGTGCCTTCCTGATGTCTGAAACGTGTACAGAATGTTTCTCTGATACAAATTTCAATGTATGTGTGTGTTTTTTTTTTTTAGATTCTTGGATCTCCCAGTCAGCATCCTTTCCCCGTAATCAGAAACAGCCAGGGGTGGATTCTTTATCACCAGTGGCCTCGCTTCCTAAACAGATTTTCCAGCCTTCTGCCCAACAGCAACCCACTAAACCAGTTAAAGTCACTTGTGCAAACTGCAAAAAACCTCTGCAGAAGGGACAGACAGCTTATCAGCGAAAAGGATCAGCTCACCTCTTCTGTTCTACCACCTGCCTTTCTTCCTTCTCTCACAAGCCTGCTCCAAAGAAACTTTGTGTTATGTGTAAAAAGTAAGGTTTACCTTTCAGCATATTTCCATGTGGTTGAATATTGGTGATATAAAATTTGAGAAAAATTGTTTTAGAGGTGAATCACCGTGTTTTGAAAATGCATAAGCTAAGCCAGACTAAAATTTGTAGAACATTAGAGTGTTCTCTGTCAAGCTGAGGTGGTTTAGGAATAAAGAGCCTCCTACTTGGATGGGCTTTGGGGTTGATTTAGATCCTCGATCCCTGTAATTAATTTTATCTGTGATCTCCTTTGGACTTCTTGAGTTTGTAAAAAATACATACATGCTTATTTACATTACTAATTATAAGAATTTAGTTCTAGCCCGATAAAATTCTTACACAATTTATGTGTGACTAGTTTTGTATTAAAATAGGTCAAAATTTAGAGTACTTTCATGTTAAGATTGTTTAAAATTGGCAGAACTTTGGTTATTGTATGCATTTATTTATGTTTGTCTTAAATTTTAGGTCATTTTTTAATACTTACCTTTTGATGACTCAGGTACCAATTTTTTGACAGCCTTGTAGTGAATCCTCTCCTGCTGTTTCTACGTCTGGCCTCACTAGTTAAAAATGAGATGAATATGGCATATTCTGTACAAGGTCAAGCAGGTGGATTTTCTGTACCATCTCTTGAGCAGCCCATGTTTGTGAAGATGTTTTAGATCTTAGAAATTTGAAAAGGGCTGAGTGCTCTGTGTAAGTTTAGTAAATTCAAATATTGGTGCAATTGTTATACATTTTTTGGTTGCTTTACAGTAATAGGCTTGCATGCAGTAGTGTAAGACCTGAAAATTCAGAATTAAAGGAAAATTTCTAAAGTCATCAATGTGGTTGTTTCTTAACATTTTTAATTGTAGTTGAGAGCTGTACAGAATGGTCAGTGGGGTTGTTCTGGGTTATGGGATGTATTTAAATTCACTTTTGCTCTCTAAAAGGATGTTGTATTCCTGTGACCTAGATATCTCATGCTTTCTGCTTACCTGGAGAGGAAAATTGCATAGGTATCGTAGTTTATACCTCAGTAAATTAGGCCTTGACATTAAACTCCACATTTATAACAAAAACTTTTCTTTTAAAGTGTTTCCAGTGTCTGAAAGCCTTGTTAAGGAGCTTGAAGATGAATTGAGTGGTGGCTGGGGTTTAATAGTACTGCTTCTCAAGCTTCTATGTTCATCATATTTTTATGAACCAAGAGTTTTTACATAGTAAAGGTGATGTAATGAATCTAAAAATGGTTCCAATTTATGGAAGTTAAAAATGTCACTTACTTTTTTTGTATTTGATTTATTTTTAAGTGGAGCTTGACTTTGCTGCTTTTCAGAGATATAACTACAATGAAAGGAACCATTGTTGCTCAAGTGGACTCAAGTGAATCCTTCCAGGAGTTCTGTAGCACATCTTGTCTGTCTCTCTATGAAGACAAACAGAATCCTACTAAAGGAGCTCTGAATAAATCAAGATGTACAATTTGTGGTAAACTAACAGAGGTTTGTATTTCTGTGCTTTATCACTTAGTTCTGATTAATAGGAATATTTATGACTTTAACTGTTAATGATGTATCATCAGTGTGTGTTTCCTTAAAAGTGAGGGTATATGAAATCTGTCTTATAACTATCCCTTTATGTAGTTATAAAAAAACTGAAATATAGCATCAGTTGACTTTTTCCTTGATGTTGGGAGCACTCACAGACAAAACCATAGTGTTTAAACGGTGCTAAGCTTCAAACAAGAGGCAACAATCTTGTCTAAGCAGTGAAATAAGTGGTGGGGATATTTTGGAGGATTTCATTAAAAATATATTATGGTTTTGGCATTTTATGAAATAAAAAGAAATCTGTGTATCCATCCTTATTTGAATTATTTATAATAGTTCTCCCTATTCTGTATAGCAATGTACTTTATTTATATTTCCGTTTGGATTTAGCTAAAGATTTCCAATCTGTTTTAGAAGTTTTATACTACCTAGACTGGGTTGCTTCCTATCACTTATAGAGACCTCTAGAGAAGCTTGTATTATGATCCTGGTGGTCCTCCCTGCTTCCTGCCATACGTGTATTCCGTGTGTTTATTAAAGAAAAGTTTAAAAATGAAATGTACTTTGTTTTGCCCTTTTCTTAAACAAGCCTTACATAGAAAAATAGAGGTATTTTCTTTTTGTTGAAGCACCTTGTGACTTAAGCTACATGTTGTGTATTAATTTGTGTTTTAAAATTTTGCTTGTTGTTTTTCTTTCAGATTCGCCATGAAGTTAGCTTTAAAAACATGACTCATAAGCTGTGCAGTGACCATTGCTTTAACAGATACAGGATGGCTAATGGCCTTATAATGAACTGCTGTGAGCAGTGCGGCGAGTACCTACCCAGCAAAGGAGCTGGGAACAATGTCCTGGTTGTTGATGGTCAGCAGAAGAGGTTTTGCTGCCAGAGTTGTGTCAGTGAATACAAGCAGGTAATTCACCACTGGTTTGAGTGTGTTTTTAAATTGCTGTAATAGTTTTACTCTTAACAGCATTTAGTAACCAGATTTATCTTGGGATCTCATTTAGTTCCATTATTGTCTTAACATCTTAGAGATAACCTTATCTCAGATAAATGTGGAAATATATGTAGATGGTTGGAAATAAGGTTGTGATTTTACCATAGGTAAATGCTTACCACAGTGATTCTTGTTTTGAATTTTTTTTTAGGTGGTGGAGAGGGGTCACAAATACGATTTTTCAGATTGTTAATGCTTAGGAATGATTATTTTATTTGTAATATTAATTTGAAATTTAAGATGTTTTTGATCTAGTTTATTTTTTAATGATTTCAAAAGTCAGAAGTTGGCCCCATTTCTCTCTTCTGTTGGTTCCTACTTATTCTTTATACATATCAATTTTTAATAGTATTTTCTTTTCTGTTCTTTCTGAAAAGTTAAGGAAATAATTTGTTCTTAGTTTCTCTTTTTTCCCCTGTACAAAAGGGAGCATACGGTTATGTGCTTTTACTGTACATTTGTATCTTGGACGCATCCCCTGTCAATATATTCCTTATTCTTCTTTTTTTCATGGCTTAGTTTTTAGGTATTTTGTGAGCTGGTTGTTAACCCATTGTTAAAAATTAAGTTTGAGAAACTTATAAATTCCATTTGTATTCATCTGCTAGGACTGCCATAACAAAATACTGAGGGGTTCAGACAGCCAAGAATTTTCTTTCTCACAGTTCTGGAGGCTTAAAGATCAAGGTGCCCTTCCAGGGTGACTGGTGAGGCCACTCTGCCAGACTTGTAGGGAGCCTTCTCTCTGTGTCCTCATGTGGTCTTTCCTCTGTGCTCAGGAGAAAGAGTGTCCTGTAGGACTTGGTTTAGTCTTGACTGCCTCCCTAAAGCCCCTGCTCCAGATACAGTCTCATTGGGAGTAAGGGCTTAAAGATAATATATTTGGGGTGGAGGGAGACACAGAGTATTGAAAACAAAGAAAATAAATACTTAAAACTTAGAAATTCCTAATTATTTTATTATATTTTAATGTTATCTGTGCTCTTGAAGTTATTTCCATGACTGTATTTGTGTGGTGGCGATATCGTACGTAATGGAGTGCATCCGTGTCTCCCTTGCTGACTTCATGTTCATTTTATGCTGGTGCCATGTGGATTATGGTGTTTTCCTCTCACCTCCCAAGAACCAGTGGTCACCAGTATACAAGACTACACTGGGCTAACTGTTGTTTATTTCGTTACTTTGCTGTGGATGGTACTGCGTTATCTCCGTTGTTTTGCTGCTACAGATAACCAATGGTGAATAACCTGGCACAGGCACAGCTCAGAGATGTTTGGGTTCAGTTCCAGACCACTGCAGTAGATTGACTGACTGACTGAAAGTTGCTCAGTAGTGTCCGATTCTTTGTGACCCCAGGGACTGTATAGTTTATAGAATTCTTCAGGCCACAATACTGGAGTGGGTAGCTTCTCCCTTCTCCAGGGGTTTTCCCAACCCAGGGATCGCACCCAGATCTCCCATGTGGCAGGCAGCAGAACGAATATTAAAGTGAGACTTAGACTACTAAGTGTGCAAGTAGCATCAATGTCTAAAATAATGTACATACCTTAGTTAAAAATACTGACCATCATCTGAGCCTTATTTTTCTATAGGATCATTAAAGTTATGTAATAATTATTCTGTAAGCTGGGCGTTGGCACTAGGACAGAGCAGACAGGCATTTGTAAAGTTGGATGAGGTTGTTTTAAGTCACGAAATAGGTAATTAAGAATCAGCTTTTGCAGGTTGCTTGTTGACCTTTCAGTCTGGGAGCCTTTCTTTATATCTTTTTATATGGACCTAGAATCTATTAGATAGAGTGAAGTGAGTCAGAAAGAAAGATAAATATTGTATTCTAATGCACATATATGGAATCTAGAAAAATGGTTCTGAAGAATTTATTTGCAGGGCAGCCTTGGAGAAACAGACATAGAGAATAGACTTATGGACATGGGGAGAAGGAAGGAGATGGTGAGATGTGTGGAAAGAGTAACATGGAAACTTACATTACCATATGGAAAATAGATGGCCAATGGGAATTTGCTGTATGGCTCAGGAAACTCAAACGGGCTCTGTATCAACCTAGAGGGGTGGAATGGGGAGGGAGATGGGAGGGAGGTTCAAAAGGGAGGGGATGTATGTATACCTATGGCTGATTCATGTTGAGGTTTGACAGAAAACAACAAAATTCTGTAAAGCAATTATCCTTCAAAAAAAAAAAATAAAGCCTTTTAAAATCTTCTTTTAGGTAGGTAGCCATCCAGGCTGCCTGAAGGAGGTTCGAGATCACACACCAGACTCTTTCCTCACGCACCCTGAGGTAAGTGGGAATGTGGCCTGGCCATGGCCTCCACGTGACACATGCTGCTACTGCCTTATTGTGTGTCTGAGAATCATGTGCATTTGGAAGCATATTACCATTTCTGAACTTAAAATCTGTTATGATGATGATCGTTTTATCTCTTCAGACAAACAAACTTTCATTTCACTAAATATTATGTGTTTTCTTATGATGTATTCTATTGATTTTAGGTATTTATGTTATTAAAAATTAGTTTAAGATACAGATTTTTAACTCATAGTCCTTGACCACAGTGAGCATTTAAATGTAGAATATAAAAGTCCTTCTCTTGGACCTACCTGAAAGAGGGGGAAAAAACCCCTTTCTTTCAAAAACTGTTTCCAAATCTATATTTGTTAAACTGCATGAGTAAATTAGTATTTGAATAATAAATGTATACAATTAACAGTAATTAAGATTGTAGTACAGCGATCAAAATAAGACATTTTTAATACTGCTGTTTGGTTCATCTATAGACTTTATTCAAAATTTGTTCATTAATGTCTGTTATAACAAATTGGAAAAAAGATTTATATAACATCTAATCCAGAGTCATAAGCCATTATTTAAAGAAACCTTTTTTTCAGTTTCTCCCTCTCTCCTCCTGAGACCCTAGTTCCAGGTGTGCTAGACTTCCTGCTCCTGCCCCTGGTCGCAGTGGCTCATTCATTATTTATTGAGGTTTTTTAAGTCTTGTTTTCCTTCTTGCTTCCTACTAGAGACTTTCTATTGTATCTTTGGTTTTACTGGTTTTACTCAGTTGTTTCTAACCAACTGTTAGTTCAGTGTGGTGTAGATTTTGGCTTGGCCTTTGTGTCATCTCTAGAGGTTCTGTCTGGGTCTTTTTTATGTCCTCTATTTCTGGCCGCATTATGTTCATGTTCCTCCATGGGTTTCTTGAGTATATCAGCATATTTATCATAGTGGCTCTTTTCATATGTCCTTTTTATATAAACTTTCTATGTTTTACAGAGTTATACAGTTGGCCCTTTATATCCACAGGTTCTGCATCTAATGGATTCAATTGACTGAAAATGTGTTGGGGGTGGGGGTGTGGCAAAAAATTCCGAAAATCACAAAGTTAAATTTGCTGCACACTGTCAGCTGTTTACATAGCATTTACATTGTTTTAGTTATTATACGTAATTGAGGGAGATGTGCATACTATACCATTTTATATAAGGGACTTCTGAACTGGTCCCTGGTCTGTCTGGTCCCAAGGTCTTTCGTGATCCTGATATTTCTGAGCACTGCACGACAGGTGGTGAAGTGCCCTTGAGTTAGGTTTGTCTGCTGTTTTCTCAGGATGACACTGAGGTGGTGCATGGTGGGCACGAATACCTAGGCAGCAGTACACATCCTTGTGCAGCGTCAGACCAGCAGGCACGTGATGTCTGCTGTCCGCTCTTGTGCATTGGCTTGGCTCACTCGGTCAAGGGGGCGCTGTCCCATTTCTCCAGGGCAGTTGCTGTTTTTCCCTCCATATATAAGTTATTTTGAGGGGATGTATTTTATACTATGGAAATATCATGTTGCTCAGCAAACTTCTCACTATTTTTAGCATCTGTTGTCAATTAGAAAAATTCTAAAAATTGCAAAACTAGTATATATGTATTGAAAGAAAAATTGTAAGCTATACAATAGTGAAGAAAAGTCAAGCATGATGGTGTGTAAATTTTTTAGATCTTTATTTTTCTGCACAAACATCTTTCAACATGAAGGAAGAATTTCAGGGTTTTTTTTGAATGAATGAAGTACAAGGTTTGCTTGAATTTATCTCTTAATCTTCACTTAATATAGAAATTAGTATAATATCATGTCATTGTTGACAGTTTACCACTGCCTCTCCTCCACAGATTTAGTTCTTCACTATTCTTATGCTTTGGACTCCTTTGGTAACACAGTTAGATGGATTCTCAGAATGCTGTTAGATGCATAAATAAAATATCTATGATTACAAATAGGACCAGTTATTCAAAATATAGTTTTAAAAGTATTAAATGAAATGTGATTTATGCACGTGGTATTAATGCATTAAGTAGTAAGGTATAGTGTTTAATAACTATAATGTTTTTTGAGGTTGACATCTGTGATACATTGATACACCTGCCAATATAGATAAAAAGTTGGGAATTTTTATTTTTGACAAAGTCACATGTTCTGCTAACTAGTGTGGTTTATTGCCTCTAATGGAAATGAAAAACAGAGCTGCATGTCGGTCGGTTGGATGTTAATGAATTTGAAGGGGTATGTTTCTCCATGCGGTGTTGCAGACAGAAGTTAGCTTTCAGTTGTTTCTGGACATGGCCAGGAGTTGGTTTTGTGCAGCCACACACATGCCCATTTCCTGGGTTAGATTCGCAGTTACAAGTCCATCCAACCTTTATTGCTTGAGCACCTACCACTGCTGTCCACTCGCTTGGTTAAAAAAGTAATAAACGAGATATTTTGCTTACATAGTAAAGGAAAAAATGGGAAAGTTTTGGAATCATGTGATTGATTTTTATATTCATGTGGAGTTGGTTAATAAGGCACTTTTTTTCAGTGAGTAGACTGGAAATGAGTCCATTTGCCACAAATACCCCATAATTTTTACCTTTTACACCAGTGCTGTTTCAATCAGATCTTCTTCATACTTTTTTTTTTTTTTTTACTGAATTTATAAGTAGGTTTCCCCCATGCCTGAATGGGGAGTGTAATAATTGTGAATTTGTTTCACTTAATTTTGTTCCTTAAACCACTCAGTGCATATTTATAGAAGCATGACATTTAAATATGATTATGTTGATTGTTTACATAGGAAGCAGAGAAAACGCGGCATGGCAGTGTATGTCTTTTTTGATAATACTCTCCCGTTGCTGCTGCTGCTAAGTTGCTTCAGTCATGTCCTACTGTGTGCGACCCCATAGATGGCAGCCCACCAGGCTCCCCCGTCCCTGGGATTCTCCAGGCAAGAACACTGGAGTGGGTTGCCATTTCCTTCTCCAGTGCATGAAAGTGAAAAGTGAAAGTGAAGTCGCTCAGTCCTGTCCGACTCTTAGCGACCCCATGGACTGCAGCCTACCAGGCTCCTCCGTCCATGGGATTTTCCAGGCAAGAGTGCTGGAGTGGGGTGCCATTACCTTCTCACTCTCCCATTAGGTGGGCCCTTTCAGGGTTGAAATAGTGGCAAACATAAAGGTGGCTGTTATAGTGTTCTCAGTATTGATGATTCTGTCTTTCTCAGTGTCTTCACATAAAACTTGTTTCTTAGTGGGGACCAGTTGCTCAGCTTCTTGTTTTTTTTTTTTTTCAGCTTCTTGTTTACTTGACCCAAGTTAATTGATCTACTTTTTTTTGGTATGTCTTAAAAGTTACTAATGATTGATATTTAGCCATTCTGACAGTAAACTCATTGTCAACTTGAAGGATATTTCTGATAAGTTAAAACATGTAATGTAGGTTAGAGTGGATGATTGAGCCTTGGTTATGTTGGTAAGACAGTTCTTCCTAGGAGCTGCCTTGTGGAGGTCTCACGTCCACTGCTGAGAGCCACTTTGCTTTTCTCTGTGTAGATCTGTGACACAGTGGCAGGTGTCTGATATTTTTAGTATTCCCTATTTGTGCTGTAGTGCCAGATTTTAAACATTCTTTTCTTTTTTCTTTGTCTTACTGATTTTTTTTTCTTCCTATATAAAATGTAAATTATTAAGCTCCAGGAAAACATATTTCGTTCCAAACAAAAAACCAGCCTTTTCCTCTGTTGTCCTGTAACCTTGGGAGAATCATAATTAGACTTAACAGGTTTGCAGTTATTCTTACTTTTTTTCCATGTTAGCATTCTTTTGCTGTTGATAAGTTTTTCGGTTTTTTGTTTTTTGGGTTTTTTTTTTTTTTGAGCCTTTCAGAGATTGAATAAAGAGATGAGTTGGTTTCTACTTTGAGAAGTAATGTTTATGGCTTCCTTTAGGTGTTTGAGTAAATAAGGAACCAGTATGAATATGACATGCATTCCTGGAATGTAAATAGCTGTTTTCTCATAACTTTTCCATTTGTTGTATGCTGAGGAAATTTTTCTTTTTTTATCGGTGTTGTTGTTTTTGCCTAATGTTTTTACCTTCAGTTTATTATTTTGTTTTCTCAAATCCTGTGGCATTTGTGAAATTTATCCATGCAGTTTGCTCATTTTTTGTTACTTTTGGCCTGATTGTCGTTTTCCCCTGACATCTCTTATTCGTTTGTCCATGGAATGTCCTGAGGCCTTCTTATATCATCATATTGTACTGCGTGGTGTTGGGTGCGAAGATAAGGGAAACAATCTAAACATCATGTGGAAGGATGGATGCTCAAGTCCCTTCCATGCGATGAGCTTGTGTCTGCAAATGCAGAGGACTGAAAAGATGATTACTTTGCGTTGTGAAATGTGACGTTTGATGTAACTGATTATGATAATTCTGTTACCACTCAGAAAAAAAACATCAAATAAAAGTTGCACTTAAAGGTTTGCCTTTAGTTTTGTTTGACTTCAGGGTGATTCTTGTATACAGACACACCAGCCTCTGGGTGTGTTGTTGGAGACTGTGCAGTGATGCTGTTTTTGTCCAGTAGATTCCAGAGTGGGCCTCCTGTGCCTTCCCTTGAACTTCACTCTCTCCTTGTTCTCTCAACTATACAGGGTTGGCAGTATTCATGTTTGGCACAATTGACTTTATTATTACCTATCGACTTAATTATTAACTTTAATAACCAAAAATAATTTTGAATGAAGTTTTTAATTAAAAAATGTAAATGTTTCTGTGTTTTATGTTGGTTGAATGAGGTTTTAAATGTAGTAGAATGGTGGTAAATCAGTTTTAAGGGAAGTATCAGAGTGCTTGAAATAGCAGCAGCTCAATGGAAAAAGTATTTAACATCTTCAAATTATTCCTTTGAAGGACTGTAGTTTTTTGATTATTAGGATTCATTAATTTTTTCTACCATAAGACGAGGAAGTGTGTCATCATGGTGAACAGATAAACCTTAGATTTTTTGCCTTAGATTTTCAGTTTCTGTTTACTTATGTGTAATGATTTGGTTTAACTTAATAGGGAAAACCACTATTTTTGAAGGAGACTTAGATTATACTTTTGTTTGACCCTAGTATAGCTGCATTGCAGTAAACTCAGCCTCAGATGAAGACTTTTGACCCACTAAGCCTGATTAGAGATGAACAAAATTGTTTTACAGAGAGAAAAAGTATAATGAAAAATACTTTTCTAGTTAAATTCTTTATTTTCTTTTTGTTTCAATTTTTAGAAATATGGAAAACTGACCACTTGTACTGGTTGCCGAACACAGTGCAGGTTTTTTGATATGACTCAGTGTATAGGTCCTAATGGGTATATGGAGCCATATTGTTCAACTGCTTGCATGAACAGTCACAAGACAAAATATGCAAAATCACAAAGTAAGTTTCAGGTATTTGGAAAGTTTAAGAACTTTAATAACATTAATAATTTCTTAACTATTTCTTCTCTTTTTATGCTCATTTTAAACCACATAAATGGTTTATTTTTATCATCACACTAAACTTTGTTAATGTAAAAAATTTTTAATGGTTTTGATAATTTAGTTTTTAAAATATTGGTGTGGAGTTTGTCCATGCCTGTGTTCTTAGCTAAAATTGTTTTTCCATTCAAACATTATCTAAAACTGAGATTGTTTCATGTATCTGTGTTTGTTTTGGAGACATGGTATCAGACTCTTTTATGACAGTATTTTTTTAAGGTGCAATTAATCTCAGAAATTAATAAAATAATAATATATAGAAAGTTTCATTAGTAGACTAGTCTGAGAGGTCAGTTAAGATTTTTAGGAAAAACCTTGGCTATTTCATAAAAAATCTGATACATACTTTTTCTCTCTTAGGTTTGGGAATTATTTGCCATTTTTGTAAGCGGAACTCTTTACCTCAGTATCAAGCCACAATGCCTGATGGAAAGTTGTATAACTTTTGCAATTCCAGTTGTGTGGCTAAATTCCAGGTTTGTTTTTTATTTTGCTTAATGCTTCTGATAAAATATAGGTAGAAAATGAACACTGTGACATGACTTCATCTGTATTT
Organism: Bos javanicus; assembly: GCF_032452875.1. Classification (NCBI taxonomy): domain Eukaryota; kingdom Metazoa; phylum Chordata; class Mammalia; order Artiodactyla; family Bovidae; genus Bos; species Bos javanicus. Next base: position 36,174,641 of record NC_083879.1, on the reverse strand, counting down.
AACATGCTAAGTTTTACATGATATTGTTGACGGTCAGATTGGAGGGTGGCGATTCTGGGCTAGAGCAGGTGTGACTTTACCAGTGATCTACTTAGTGTGGGTACTCAAATTGGCTTCTTAACTGTTATTTGTGATACTGATCTTGAAGGAAAATATATTTTAGTTATCAACCTTTAAAACAAAAGAGTAGGTGGTCTAGCCAGCAAAATCGAGTTCATTTGGGAATAGCCAATCAGGAGGCACCACAGACAAGTCTGGAGAACAAAGGAGGGTTAGGGTTGCCTTGGGGGTGGTTTTGAGCCCAAGTTACCTGGAGGCTGGAGAAGGCAATGGCACCCCACTCCAGTACTCTTGCTTGGAAAATCCCATGGGCAGAAGAGCCTGGTAGGCTGTAGTCCATGGGGTCGCTAAGAGTTGGACACGACTGAGCGACTTCACTTTCACTTTTCACTTTCATGCATTGGAGAAGGAAATGGCAACCCACTCCAGTGTTCTTGCCTGGAGAGTCCCAGGGATGGGGGAGCCTGGTGGGCTGCTGTCTATGGGGTCGCACAGAGTCGGACACGACTGAAGTGACTTAGCCGTACCTGGAGGCTGGTGAGAATCTGAGTTGTTGATGGCCATGGAGACAGTCTCCCTCCTGCTGGGGTCTGTGGGGTGAGCTGACCAGGCTTCTTGGCTCTGTTTTTCAGTGAGATTTTTCTTGATTCACTTTCACACAGTTTCATTGTGCTCAGTGCCTGCTGTGCAGTGTGTTCTTAATAGGATGGTTTGAGTAACATCTGACTCTTAAGGGGAAGGTTCTATTTTGTTGTTCTAAGTGGATGGAAAAGTAGGATGTGAAGAGGTACCTGGAATAACACTCAAGTTTGGTCTTGGAGTACAAAACAAAGACTAATAGGGTTTTATCAAGAGAATATGCTGATCATAGCAAACACCCCTTTTCCAAAAACCCAAGAGATGCCTGTACACATGGACATCACCAGATGGTCAGTACTGAAATTAGATTGATTATATCCATTGCAGCTTAAGATAGAGAAGCTCTATACAGTCAGCAAAAATAAGATCTGGAGCTGACTGTAGCTCAGATCATGAGCTCCTTATTGCAAAATTCAGGCTCAGATTGAAGAAAGTAGGGAAAACCACTAGACCATTCAGGCATGACCTAAATTAAATCCCTTATGATTATACAGTTTAAGTGACAAATAGACTGAAGGGATTAGATCTGATGGAGTGCCTGAAGAACTATGGATGGAGGTTTGTAACATTGTACAGTCAGGCACTGTACATTCAAAAGAAAAATAAATGTAAGAAGGTAAAGTTGTCTGAGGAAGGCTTACAAATAGCTGATGAAAGAAGAGAAGAGAAAGGTATACCTTTCTGAACTCGAGTTCCAAAGAATAGCGAGGAGAAATTAGAAGGCCTTCTTAAGTGAACATGCAAAGAAATAGAGGAAAACAATAGAATGGGAAAGACTAAAATCTCTCCAAGAAAATTGGTGACATCAAGGGGAATATTCCATGCAAAGATGGGCATGATAAATGACAGGAACAGTAAAGACCTAACAGAAGCAAAAGAGATTAAGAAGAGTTGGCAAGGATACACAGAACTATACAAAAAAGGTCTTAATGACCTGGATAACCATGGTGTGTAACTCACCTTGAGTCAGACATCCTGGAGTTTGAAGTCAAGTGGGCCTTAGGAAGCGTCACTGTGAATAAAGCTGGTGGAGGTGATGGAATTCCAGGTGAGCTATTTCATATCCTAAAATATGATGCCGTTCAAGTGCTACACTCAGTATGCCAGCAAATCTGGAAAACTCAGCAGTGACCACAGGACTGGAAGGGGTAAATTTTCATGTCAGTCTCAAAGAAAGGCAATGCCAAAGGATATTCAAACTACTGTACAGTTGCGCTCATCTCACATGCTACGAAAGTAATGCTCAAAATTCTCTAAGCCAGGTTTCAACAGTACGTGAACCGTGAACTTCCAGATGTTCAAGCTGGATTTAGAAAAGGCAGAGGAACCAGAGATCAAATTGCCAACATCCACTAGATCATAGAAAAAGAAGGGAGTTAAAAAAAAAAATTTACTTCTGCTTCATTGACTATGTTAAAGCCTTGGACTGTGTGGATCACAACAAACTGTAGAAAATTCTTAAAGACATGGGACACTCATGTTGGCTTATCTCACTTCAACCTGTAAATCCTTTTAACTTTTTAAAGTGTAATGAAACTGAAATTCCTGGTTATCCATTCATTGTTGTTCAGTCACTCAGTCATGTCCGACTCTTTGTGACCCCATGGACTGCAGCACGCTAGGCTTCCCTGTCCTTCACCATCTCACAGTTTGCTGAAACTCATGTCCATTGAGTCAGTGATGCCAGCGAACCATCCTGTCCTCTGTTGTCCCCTTCTACAAATCTTTTCCTCCCCAACATTGCATGTAAAAAACATCGAGAAAAATTATGAAAAGACTATTTTCACGGATGCACTTGGAATGAAAATGATTGCAGTATCAGCTGTTACAGGCAGAGTTGGGAATTACGTTCTTCTGTATTTCGTTACTGGTTCAGGACTTGGTGGATCGACCTCACTATTTATTATTTGTTTATATTTTCTTAAAGAAAAAATCACAGTTGAACTTTATATTTTTTTCTTTTTTCATCTTTAATAGAAATTGTGTGGTAAAAAATGAAATTCAGTTTCATCAAACTAAACAGTATACTAGTATTTTTAAAGACAAAATTCAAAAATGTCATTCTATATGTTGAGGAGATAAGAACTTAAAGATGTGTATTATTTTCTGGATGTAGTTGGTACTCGATGGTTGTCACAAATAAAACTTGTAAAACCACCTCAGACTTGGTGTCTCTTGCTCTGTTTTAGGCTCTCAGCATGCAGTCGTCTCCCAACGGCCAGTTTGTAGCGCCAAGTGATATTCAATTGAAGTGCAACTATTGCAAAAACTCTTTCTGTTCAAAGCCAGAAATCTTGGAATGGGAGGCAAGTCATGTTTTATTATGCATGCTATCTTCTGCTACAGTAAAAGTCTAGTATAGTAATCATGGCATTTTCATTTGAGCAACTATTTCCTAGTGAATAAAGATTCATTTTTCAGATTTAGTGAAGATTGGATTATTTGCTTTTTTTTTTTTTTTAATGTGGGAATAGCACCAGGAAAGGACCTGTTTCTTTTTAAGTCAAAGAGCACACTGAAGTCATACTCCACATTGTGTTCATGGTAGTGTAAGGAGTCTTTGCTTGGTCACATACCTACAGCGTCTTCTGTGTGGAGTGTTCCTGTTCCCACCTTTCTCCCCACCTTGTGTTTATAAGCATTGTCTGTGAACTGTAGGATCTTATACTGCCTTAGGTTTATGTTGTGATGTAACATTTTATAGTTGTGTTTTATCAAAGAATCCAAATATGAATTTTTTTTCCCTTTCTTAACCACCCTTGTCTTCACCGGTATATTAATTTACTTTGCCATATCTTTTCGCCAAAGCAGAAACTCTGAGCATTAATGTTTGTTTTGGAAAGGGGCAGTAAGGAGTGGATGGAGGGAGGCAGGGAGGGAGGGACAGGGTGGCCCGGGCTAAACGCAGCTTCTTGAGCTGTGTTCACCTGTGGTCATTCTTTCATGTTTTCGAGGGCATGGAGTGTGTGATAAGATGGTCACAAGATGTAGTGCTAAGAGCCGCTGACCTTGAGCCAGACCTACTAGTGGCTCTTGGCTTGTCCCTGGTGTTTTAGTCTCAGGCAGAAGCTGGTCCCCAGAACGGGACCACGTGATTTCTGAAGTACTTTGGAAATCCGAGGTTGCATTATTTAGCCCCTAAAATTTTTTTTGTTTTGCTATTTTGTTTGGTGCTGTCTTAAGGGTATTTAAATTGGTCATTCTTTGAGACTGTTATTGGCACCAGTGATGGTTTTCAGTGACTGTTCCCCTCTTTAAATCACAGCAGGAAGGATATTAGGCCTGTAGGAAGGAGTGAAGGGGTGCTGAAGAAGGAGGGGAGGGTGCATAGCATAGCGCACACAGGAGCCAAGAGCCCTGCACACACTGGGCCTGGCGACCCGGGTGAGCAGGGTCCCCACAGCAGCCCCAGGCTAGTGCTGCCCACTCTGCGTTCCCAGCTGTGGGTCTTTATACGAGGCTGAGTGAGCCTGTCCCATAGGCCTCTTGCTTCTTGTCCCACGGTTGACAGGCTTCTGGGAGGGCTTATCCCCTGTAGGGCAGCTCGGCTCACTCCTGGGGTGTTTCCAAAACCTTGGCCTTTGTCCCCTTGGTCTTTAGATAGTGCTGTGAGTGTCAGGCAGATGGTTTGGACCTCGTCTCTATGCTCTGTAGTAAGAGAGGGAAGGCTGCCGCCCTGGACATGTTACCTTACCCCTGCTCAGCTGGCTACTTGCGAAGTCACTCTGGCTCTGGTGGGTTTGGGGACAGGAGACACAACTCTGTGATTATTAACCTGCTCCACTCAAGGGAACCAGCTTAGACTGGGCACACACCGTGCAGTGGCCCCTACTAGGGCTGTTACTATTCCACTCAAGGGAACCAGCTTAGACTGGGCACACACAGTGCAGTGGCCCCTACTAGGGCTGTTACTGTTAATGCTGTGGCAGGAATGCGACTGAGCCCACTTGACTGTACTCCACAAAGAGTACTTCTTTTTAAGTGAAAATCATATTATTGTCCTAGTTCTTATCTTTTTGTAGCTTACCCATGTTGTACCTTCCTTTGTTTTCCCATTTCTCCAGTTCTGTTAGCAACACTGGACTGCCACCTTTTCTTAGTGATACTTGCACTTTTATTCTTTGAGTAATTTTAGAGTAGTTAATGGTATTGAATTTTGTGGAGCTATATCTAAATACAGCAGTGAATTAGTTAAATTAGGTGTCTGTGGCCTATTATAGGAAATGTATCACTAAGGATTGTAACATTAAGTAGGTAATGATTTAACTTTGTTTCTGTAAAAGTGGCTTGTTTATTTCTTAAACTTGTTCTTGAGGTGGTTGTCATATACTTACCAAGGTTCCCATTGTGCATTTAGAACAAAGTTCATCAATTCTGCAGCAAAACTTGTTCAGATGACTATAAGAAGCTGCATTGCATAGTTACATATTGCGAATACTGTCAAGAGGAGAAGACTCTTCATGAAACAGTAAATTTCTCTGGCGTTAAGAGACCTTTCTGTAGTGAAGGCAAGTGTATATACAGTGTTGTTCATAACTTTCATTAATATTTAATGTTAATTTTTTGCCAAAATATTTTTGAACTTTATCACTAAATATGTTCAGAGTAGCGGTATAATTTTAGTATAGCTGAACAAAAAAATTGTTTGCTTTTCTACTGTTACTAATACTATAGGTAGATAGATCGCTCGATCTCTGGGCCTCACAGTATTTGATCTCTAAGAATTTGATAACATGTTTTTCCATTACAAGGAAGTTTTGAGGGTGAAAGAAAAGAAAAGCATTGCCACACCAGGTCATTTCTAAACAGGCAAATAGTGATCTGAAAGTTGATTTTCCAGGTGGATTAGTTACTGTCCACTGGCTCCATTCCCTGCCCAGTTGACTGCTGGTCTGCAGAGGTATTCCCTGTATCAGTGCGGGCATCACCATAGCCGGAAAAGACCTCCAAGTTTTCAGTCTGGGAGGCCAGGGAGATGCTGGCCCTGGTTACAGTACATCCGGAAATCCTCTTTCAATGTATAGTTTTTGCTGCTCTGGTCCCAGGCGGCAGGTTATAGAGATGAACTCCGTTTCCTCATTCTGATTCTCCAGAGATAGGAATCAGGATTGTAGCTATGGGCTTTGGACTCTATTTATTATATGTGGCTCTCCCTTCGATTCTTTGGCCCCAGGCACTGGACTCTGCTTTTCTACCTGCTGTCCTCATCTGTTATTTCCCAGTTTTTTTTTTCCCCTTCTTCCTGGATCCTCTTTTTCTGTCGACATCTTCTGCTGGTTAGAGGCGAGAGCAGGGTTGGGAGATCCTAAATGCAGTAGAGTAACAGCAGTATCAGAAGATTCTTAGTCCATCATCAGGCGTCTTCAACACACGAGGCCATGACTCCAGGCGGCACTGCCTACAGCAGGCATTCCTGCACATTTGGGTCCAGCCCCCTGGAGAAGAGCAGTCACGATTACTGTGAAGATTGTAGCTTAATGAAAAGTAACATATGCTTCACTGAAAAGAATGACTAAATTAATTTAGCTCTTCTACCTGAATTTTTGTGCAGTGGCAGTCTCAGTGATTCACAAGTTGGAACATGTCCTTGTCAAGGGCTTGCACACACATTAATGGTCTTGTACCATTTGGATTATGTAGATTTTATGGAAATGACGGACAATTAGCAACAAATAGATAACTGACATTGAAGAACATAATTTTCAGTTAGAGGAACTTATAGCTTTGGGCAATAAAAGGTTAAAAGGGATGTGTATTTTTTTCTGTTTAATAATATATTTTGTGCTTTCTCTTAACTACACCTAGTTCTCTGCTGGAACCTGTCAGAAATAACAAAACATGTAATACCTGGTACTACCATCAAAAGCTAGTTAGAAAGATAAAGCTAATAAAGGTAAAATATTAAACATGTTTTAAAATATTGTTCACAGTAATAGAAAAGAAGTCATAAGGATGGTTCATAAGTAATGGCCTAGTAAATTACGTAGCAAACAGCTGCCATCCTTATTAAAGAGTGGGTAGGATTTCATAAATACAACAGCAGAAGTTCATTCTTAGGTGCACATCATGAGTAGAAGTGTGAAGGTTATTTAATCCTTATAAAGATACAGGGAGTAAAGAAGATTTAAATGTAAGTTAAAATAATGCATTTATATAGTAGGTAAAGGAAGTGTTTTAATAAAAGAATAGAGTAACACTGCTCTTGTGGGCAAGTCATTAAACCAGTTTTACTTCCCTGAAGGTCCTTTAGGGTGACAGACACTTGTAAGGTTAGAGACTTGAGCTAAAATGCCTATTGAGCTGAATGTCTGCTCAGTGCCTCTCAACAGTCTCCATGTTTCAGTTCTCTAAATGCCCATTTGTGCTGTGTTGATAACACTCAAGCAGGATTATATTTGCACAGAGCAGGTATAACAGTTCTGAGTCATTACCAGATTTGAAAGCCTTACTACATTGATTATTTGAACCTGCATGATATTCTAAATCTAATATTACACGCTCTGTTCCACTGTTCACAGGCTAGTGTTGATCACACTAGATTTCACAGTTTTGATCAGGAGAAAAAGAGGACTTTATGTGTGAATTTATAAACACTTTTCTAAAGCCAGTGATCTATTTGACATGTCAACTCTTTCTTACCTTAAAAATCAGTTTTTGTTTTAATACTAAAATCTTATATTTTTCAGGCTGCAAACTGTTGTACAAACAGGACTTTGCAAGGCGTTTAGGACTGAGGTGCGTGACTTGCAATTACTGCTCTCAGCTGTGTAAGAAGGGGGCAACAAGGGAGCTGGATGGTGTGGTGAGGGACTTTTGCAGCGAGGAGTGCTGCCGCCGCTTCCAGGACTGGTACTACAAGGCAAGTACCCCCGCCGGCCTCACTCCATGCCTTGAGGCATCACTCCCTCAGCAGGGTGTGTCTTTGCAGTAGGGTCGTTTAACAACATGGAGTATTTATCTAAAGTTTGTGTGTCATTAGTTCACTAAATAGAAATATTTTTGATGGGTTCTTTATCAATTATGAATATTGGCAGGTTATTGTTTTAGATACTCAGGAGGTGTTTTAAAATATTATTCTCTCCCTCCTCCCTCCCCCTTTAATTATGAATCTTTGAAGAATTTCAAATGGAAAGGACACTATGGATGAATAGAGACTAGAAACATTTATCTTGAAATTGTGAATACATATGTAAATGTCTTAGAAATACCTACTTTTTAAAAAGTAGAAGAGAAGCCCCTTTTGGTCCATTGCTTTGATTTCTTTTTCAGTAAGAAAATGAGTATAAATTTGGGCTTTATTTAGTCAAATAAAAACTTCTATTACCTGATGAAAACCATGTTAGTGCTAAAGCTTTGCTGTGAATACAGTTCTAAAGCACTTAAGGCCAGATGTCATTGTAACCTCAGATTTGTGAAATACTGCTAAAGAAACTAACAATAAAATTGTTGAAACATATACAGTAATTTAGTCTCTTAATGAAAGCTACTAGTGGTAAAGTGACAGTACGTAAGAGAATTGTAGGAATTCTCCATGTAGGTCTTGAATATACAGCTTGACATAGTAACAAGCATCTGTTAAACAGAAAGAGAAAAGTTATACTTTACAAGTTGTCATAGGCGAAGATTTTGTTGCAGTTTTAAAGTTAGTCACTATTTTACTGTTGTTTCTATTTTTTAAGCCTTAGAATTAAGGTTCAGATTTTAGAAACACACAGGATAAGTACTAACTCACTTGAACACACATGCCTTTCCGTCTGAAGCAGCACCTTGTTACAGATGAGACGTCACTCAGAAGATGTTACTTCAGTGACTTTAAATGCTCAGTTTCAGTTTAGCACACACAAGTACACCTTTTCTTACATCATGTAGAGGTTTTAAAAATCAGTTTTTGATCATTTGAAAACAGTGAAGGTGTTTAGTGGCACAAATGTGGAAACTCCATTTTATTCTTACTGTCACCTTTTTCATCATCTGTTTTATTGTTTGAGACAGAAGTTGTTCCCATGTTGTACTAAGTATTTCCCTGTTATTATTTTATTATACAGATTTCTGCTGAATTGTGTAATTGTGAATTCAAAACTTCGATTTTAAAAAATGTTAGAAGATATTGCTTTCTATTCAGAGCACATGAACTGTATTTCTGTGTGGCTTCTTTCTTTGATTTGATTCTTTCTGTTCTCTTTTATATTATCTGTAATTAAAATATAGAAATCCTTTGGTTTCCTTTTTTCTTTTTTGGGAAGCAAAGAAGTATTCTTTGACAGAAGACCAAGTTATTCTAGATGTCGTCTATTTAAAGGATAATTGTAGCTCATGTTTTTATGTGCTCAATAATGAAATTTCAGTGAGGCAGTACATTTCAGAAAGTTGAATAGTTAATTAGTGACAATTATGTTTAATGTCAGTATTCTATACATTAAACATTTTAATTATTTCTTGCTTTATTTTAAACCCAGCATATCTTTGTATAATGTATGACATAGCATTATTATAAACTGTGCTAATTGGAGGAGTAAAGGTACTTGATAAAAGTTTGTGAGGCATGTAGCAGTGATGATTTTAATGTAATCAGTAGGATTACAACCTACCAGATGAGGAGACTGTTGCCCCTCCTGATCAATCATTGTGCCCCTGTGGAGGCAGCCGGTACTGATTCAGAGTCGCTGCCTGTGAGTCTTCCCTCAGCCATCTATGTTTTCTGCACTTACCATGAGTCCGCTTTATTCACTGTTACTGTCATGTGGTCTTGAAAAATGTGTTAAATTGAGTCCCAACCAAATTACATTTTTTTGAACCTCTCTCCCTTTCCACTTTTTAAATTTAAGAACTCAAAATTTTAGATTTTAGTTCATTAAACAATGTGACCAGTAATCCATAAAAAGTGCCTCATTAGTGAGTGTTTACTAACGAGAGCAGGTAGCCCGGCAGAGCGCACACACCTAGTTTCCACCTTTTCTCATCTTCCTTCTTTGGTTTGGGAGATGACCTAGAGTGTAAATGGCTTTACATTTTTGTCTAAGTTTAAGTATTTGATACTATATTTAAAATTTTTCTGCCTATGTTTGTTTAGCTAGACAAGACATTTTGAATAATCTGTGCAGGTCTGTGTAGTGGTTTGCTTTTGGATTTAAGATAGAGGTTAATTAAGTACTGTCTCATCTAAATTAGAATACAAAGACCATTGAAATCATGCAACCAGGAAATGGTGAGAGTAAAATTAATGTTTCTTCTTCTCCCAGATAACTCTTTAGAAGGAAGTAGGTTTTACTTTTCCTCAAAGTTATTGTTTCCAAGCATAATGTGAAACCAGGTGAGAGGATAGTTCTTTTCATTCCCGTAAGTTTTACATTTTTTTTGAGAAAAAGGATTTAGTATTGTAATAAAATGATAGCTAGGTAGGTGTTTGATATACAGCGAAGATAATTCAAAAGTCCCATGGTTTCCCAAGAATGCTTTCCTAGTACTCTCTTTAATAGAACTAAGGAGCTTTTCTGAAACTTTCTTCAAATTACAGGTTTTTAGTACAGGTTTTGATTTGTTTTAAAAACCAGTAGGGAAGGGTGACAGTGTTAAATTCTTTAGCAAATGCCCTAATGGTTGAGTAGTGGAACTTTGAGCTGTAGTCAGATTAATACTTAGATTTTAATAAGCCTTAGTTACAAAAGGATGACTGAATGAAGAATATTTCGGGCTTCTGTGTTTTTCTTTTTTGTCTATAAACTGCTAGAAATATTGATTTTAAAAATTACTCATTTTTTGACATTAGATTTAGAAAGGAAGTACCTAATATTCTTGCTTTTAATGTGCCTTTGGGTATAACTGACGAATTCTTAACACTTCAATGCTTTGCATAGTACCTGGTGCCCAGTCTTTTATTTCTGCATTCTTTTTTAAAATAAATGACTATAAAATCTTCTATTTCCGTTCCATTCATGGTTCCCCCTTAGAAAATCAGGTGTGGTTGGTGAAGTAGGGAACAAGAGGGTGGAAGGTTTCAAGGATGTGGGTGCATCAGTCCAAACTGTCCACGACAGGTCACGGGCTTTGTGAGTGTAGTGTCTGTCCAGTGGCCTTCCCTGGCTTACTGAAGAGGGGCTCTTAGATTAGTTGCGAGGGGGGATTAACATTTTTGAATTAATAATTTAGTTTCTGCCTATAACTTAGATTGCTTGAAACAGTAACTTTTTTTCCCCCTAAAAGTAATACACAGTCCTTGATTTTCTACAGTGACGGGAAAGCCATGAAGTGAATGATGATGCAATATTTGTTAAAGCAGAAACATGTCATACTTCAGTTCTTATGCTGTAGACATGTTAAGCTTTCCTAAGAGTTCCATCTCATGAGTGGGAGGCAGTGGTGTTGGTGTTGGTAAGGAATGATGGTCTTTCACAAGGTTTTCTATTGATGCGGATTCCACAGTTTGGAGAAGGCAATGGCACCCGACTCCAGTACTCTTGCCTGGAAAATCCCATGGGCGGAGGAGCCTGGTAGGCAGCAGTCCATGGGGTCACGAAGAGTCAGACACGACTGAGCGACTTCACTTTCACTTTTCACCTTCATGCATTGGAGAAGGAAATGGCAACCCACTCCGATATTCTTGCCTGGAGAATCCCGGGGACAGGGGAGCCTGGTGGGCTGCCGTCTGTGGGTTGCACAGAGTCAAACATGACTGAAGTGACTTAGCAGTAGTAGCCACACAGTTTACCAGGAGTTTGTTTGAGTGACTGAGTAAGGGAGAAACAGCCCAAAGCAAGAGGCTCATAACCTCTAAAATTGTGATTTTCGTATTAACTTCAAATTAGTATTGACTTCTGTTATTACCCTTTATCCTGAAAAAAATACATAAATATTTTGTTTCCTTTTCAGAATTAGCATTAATCTTGCTCCTTTTTGGGGGTAAGTGGGGTAGAAACTTTCTAAATTTGTTTTGAATTTTCTGGGAAGAAGGAGCTTAAGGTGATGTTAGGACAAAATTCCAAATGTCTGTAATTATAAAATAATGAAGTGAGTTTACTGTTCAGATTCTTTGGGTGGAATGTGCTTGGTTGTTGGCACTAGGCCTACAGAATTACTCTATAACTGGAAATATTACCATGTACGAGAAGTCAGTACTTTGTGTGCAAGTACAAATTAATGTGGGTTTTAGATGTTATTGAGAACTGTCAAGCATTTCACATCTGTTAGGATTTGTGTTTCTGGTTGACCATAGTAACTCACTTGGATTTTTCATTGTCTTTGTAATGGGATGCCCTACAGAGAGCCTGCATTCGGACTTGTGTCTGCTTGGACCCTGCATTTACTTCAACATTGGGCCCTAGAAAGTCACTCACTGTGCTGTGAGTGGAGGGGGCAGTCAGGCCCTTGTTTCAGGTCCTTATCTTCACTTTTGCTGTGTTCTTGATATATAGCTGGTGCTTTGGCTTTTCTTTGAGTATGAAGCATAAAAGGGAAAAACCCCGGAAACCTGCAGCATGTCAGTGGTTAAAGAACAGTCTCTGCTGGTGAGAGTTTTATGTAGGGACTTTTTTATTATCAAGTAAACCAAGACCTGATTGATAGTGCTAATGTTACTGAGGTTACCATGTAATATTACCAGGAGTAATAGCATTTAAGCTCATAAGTTTGTGGACGAGAGATGTGATATTGGCATCACTTAGTAGTGATACTGTTCATCTTCATTCATTTAACATGTATTCGGCAGGAGAAATACCAGACCTGGAGAAATAAAGAACCCATGTTCTAACTGGGGTATGTTTGTTATATAAGACCTGTTTACCCACACAGTGCTTTGTTCATGTGCCAGCTAGAATTTGTTGTGTTTATGCGTGGGACTCCCATGGAGGCAGGGAAAGGCTGACTCAGAGTAGTGAGGGGAGCTTCCTTGGGCCTGTTACCCACCACCAAGTACTTGGCATTTATTGCTTTGTCAAAACTTATAAGTTGATGGCTAAACTAAAGGGTGATTTCTTAAATTACAGTAATTTATTTCTCCTGTAATTAGATAAGAACTAAATTATGAAAACTATTATCTTTAAAATTAATTATTTATACCTTTTGGTCTACTCATTGATCAGAGTATTAAGAAACAGTGAAAATGGGCAAAATCTAGGCAGAATGGACTCTCCAAAAATTCTGTCTCTAGGTTAATTGATTGACCATCAAAAAGGACAACTTGTTTATGTATAAATTCTAGTTGGTTTTATTTTACGTATTAAGTTATAGACTAGTTAGGACTGATTGTTTTCCTGGATGTAGTTCAAATTTGTGGTCTTAAAATTTAATTGGTTTTTAATTAATTAAATGTTGAGTGTTTTAAAACAAAAAGTTGAAGTTCTAGCTGTTAATACAGTATATTTATGAAAGCCCTTCAAATTTATTAAACTATTGAAACAAAACACTTCAAAATAACATCTATTATTTTTCTTAGCATAAGTGCTGGCTTCAAAATTATTCTGGCCTGTACAGTTGTATAAATTGGTCTATTATGAGTTAGTTGATCCTGGGGAGTCTATTCACTACTCAGAGATTTCCAGTGTAGTGTGACTGGGAGACTTGGACCTGTGTATCAGTGTGGCTCTCAGTTACCTCGTAATGTTAAATCTCACTGGACCAGCCTGGTCTACCATTGTGCACTTGTTTTGGTTATCCTATCTTTGTAATGCTGGTCTTTGACTTCTGGTAAGTATAGAAAGGGATTTTGACAATTAGCTAAACTACTACTTTTAAAATTGTTGTGGATTTTACTCTTACGATTTATAGTACAGTTTTATTTTTTCTTTGTCAGACATTGTTTTATCACATTTGGCATTAATCACTGAAATGCTAGAACTCTTATAAAACTCATGTCTTGTAAAACATGTCTGGCTTTGTAAACCTTCTCCTGGGAGATGCTGACCCCTTCCTTGCTTCATTAAGGCTGCCAGGTGTGACTGCTGTAAGTCTCAAGGAGCCCTTCGGGAGAGGGTGCAGTGGCGTGGCGAGATGAAGCACTTCTGTGACCAGCACTGCCTGTTACGCTTCTACTGCCAGCAGAGCGAGCCCAACATGACGACCCAGAGGGGACCTGAGAACTTACACTACGGTAAGGGTCCCTTCAGGTAGTGACCTGAAAAGCCCGCTGAGCAGACCTGGATTCAGGGTGGTGGTAATAAACAGTTGATTTCAGGGTTAGTTTAACATCAGCTTCTGTGGTTTCTCCAGGTGGAAGTGCCTGCAGTGACGTTTTGCAGTTTGTTTTTTTACTCTCTTAAAAATTTAATGGTAGTTGATAAAAATAGAGTCTAGTTGGGGTAGAGAGAATCTAAACAGAATTATAACGAAAATTGTTTTTAAAAAATTTCATCTGCCTTGAATAGATAAAGAAATTTTGGTACATATATACAATAGAATATTACTTATCCATAAAAAGGAATGCATTTTTTTTTTTAAAGGAATGCATTTGAGTCAGTTCTAGAGAAGTAGGTAAACCTAGAGCCTGTTATACAGAGTCAAGTAAGTCAGAAAGAGAAAAACAAATATCATATAATAATACATATATATGGGATCAATAAATAAGGTACTGGTGAACCTGTTTGCAGGGCAGGAATAGAGATGTAGACACAGAGAACAGACTGCACACAGCGTAGGAGGGAGAGGGTGCGACAGATTGCAAGAATAGCATCGAAAACGTGACCATGTGTAAGATAGACAGCTAGTAGGAAGTTGCTGTCTAGCACAAGGAGTTCACCCAGCTTCTCTGTAACAACCTAGAGGTTCAGGAGAGAGGGCATGTATTGCTGATGTATGGTAGAAACCAACACAACATTGTAAAACAGTTATCCTCCAATTAAAAAAAAATTTGCCTATTCACTTGCAATTTAAATGAAAACATTTTTCAGCAAACTGTATGTGCTCCAGGGTCGATAGGACAAACAGCAAAACCCTTTAGATGATGTGATTTATTTAAGAGTTAAATCTAAGAAAATAGTATTGCTCCCAAAGCAGTATATACTTTCTAATGGAACGAAAGGGGGAAAGAGTTAATTCCACAACTTAGCTCTGTATTTTAGCTCTCAGAAGAATATGAAATATTTCCATCAGTGACTATTTCAAAAAAATCCATAAAAATTAATGAGAAATATGGATTTAGAAAATCCTGAAGAAAGTGATATTTGTCTTATTTTAAATTTGTTTGTTTTTAGATCAGGGTTGTCAGACGTCCCGAACCAAAATGACAGTAAGTATTGCTTAAGTAAAGTGCTAAATACTGACTTTTATAGTGTGGGCATAAAAAGTAATTAGTCCATTTTAATCTGATTATAATAATAAAAGATTTTTTTTTTACTTACCTGTTGAGATGGTTGAAGTATTCATATTCTGTTGAATTACCCAAAATAAAAACAGGTCTTTTTCTGCCTGCTGAGGGACACAAAGGTGGATTAGTTGTGGCCCTCACCCACGTCGGGCGAGATGACACATGAATACTCGTGTCCCTGGGCAAGAGTAGTGGAGCGTTTGCAGTGGGCGAGCGTGTGTGGTCCGGCGGCTGTGACAGAGCTTCTGAACAGCCAAGCAGAAGGTTGCCAGTGGACGACGATGAGCCGGAGGAATGTGGTGTGCAGAGGTGTGCACGTTTGTCCAGACTGCTCCCTGAGGCCAAGCTCGGAGGGGCCTGAGGTGGAGTTCTGGGGAGCCGGGGCAGGGTGGGCCGGCCGGCGCCCCTCAGACAGGATGGGGTCTGTGCTGGGGGCCAGGACAGCATAGTCAGTGGAATCGTCCCATGCTCACCAGGCACTTGGTCCACGCTGAGGAGTGTAAAGATGGTTGCTTCCTGTTGGTCCTCTTTGTGCAGCCATAAGGCAACTCCCAAGCTTGTTTCCAAGCTTTTGACCAAGGTTTCAAGACACCCCTTCACCTGCACCGAGGCGAATGAATACTTGTCTCTTCCAACAGCCCCGAGACCTTCTCACGGGAAGATGGGAGGACAGAGGGGGTGTGACCTGGGGGGAGCTGAGCCTTGCAGCGTCACGCTCTGCAGTCCGGAGTCCTCCCCACCTAGTCCTGTGAACTCTGGGAGCCTTAGTTCCCTGCTGAGGAGTGTCAGAGGATGAGAGTCAGCTGTGTAGTTGGGGGCAAGTCACTTCATGGTTCTCTGTGTGACTTTACCCTCGTTTGTAAGTGGGGCTTTGCTCCTTGTGGTGGAACCTCCTCAGGATCATTACAAAGAGCGCTGAGACAGAGGCCTGCATCAAGGAACTGCTGGGGCCCTGACTTCAGAACTCTTCACTCTGTCACCTCTCCCGGCCATGCATCGTCTGAGCCTCAGTTCCCTCGTCTGTAAAACAGGAGGAGAAAACACCTGCTGCCCATGTGGTGCTGAGAGGGTTAGAGGGCTCATGTCATAAGGTGCTGCAAGGGTGCTGTGCATGGAGTCCTGCCCATGGTAGCTGTTATATATAACAGGAGCTGTAGCCAGAAGCTGTGCCTGCCAACAACAGCACGTGTTTCTCAGAGTTCTGGGGCTTCCAGCAGACCCAGGGCCTAGCGAGGGTCTCTTCCTGCTTCCTCTTCCTGTCTTGCCATGTGTCCTTATGGGAGGGGAGGGGCTGTGGGGGCCCTTCTGTGAGGGCCCCAAGCCCATTCATGACCTTATCGCCTTCCAAAGGCCATGCCTTCAGGTGCCATCCAGTTGGGGTTCCATCTCAGTGTGAAGTTTAGGGGACACAGACACCCAGCCCTGCAGCAGACACTCAGGAGGTGTGGTGGCTGTTGTCATTGTAGTCTTCATTATTGGGGGTCCTTCAGCATTCGTTTTCAATAGGTATAGACCTTGCCTGTTGACTAACAGGAAAGGAAGGAACTTTTACCAGGTGACCAAGTTTAGTTGACATGGTGCCCTGTTTGTAGAGTGACAGGAGTGGAGCACGGGCGACCAGGACGTCTTGACTTGGACCTCTGGTTCATAAGGGGCTTCGAGAGCATTTCTCTGTTAAGACCCAACTTGCCTGGGTTTGGTGCCCACATTTTTTCTATCGCTCTCCCCATAGCACCTTTGTTTCTGCCTTTAGGGACAGGGCTTCAGCTTCCTTTATAGAGTGTATGCGTGTGTGTGCATGTGTGTGTGATGTGAACAGGCTGAAGCATCTGATAGACTATTGATACGTTTCTAAAATTACCCTGAAACACACAGCTTAAGGTTTAATAGCATTTATGGCAATTCTTTTCATCATTTTTCTTTTCAGAGTTAGTACCACATTAACAGTTTATGTAGTAGAAAAACCCAGAGTATCAGAAAGCCATAATAATTTCAATAATTTTTTTCTTTCTCAAAAAGAGCCTAATTATTTTAAAATACTGGGTTAACAACCTTGCTTTTTCACTTAGGAGTGAGACTTGTCTCTTATATTTTAAAAAATTTTGCTGTGGGGACTTACTGGCAGTCCACTGGTTAAGACCCCACACTTCCCAGTGGGGTGGGTGCAGGTTCACACCCTGGTGGAGAGCTAAGACCCCACATGCTGCAGGACCAGACAGTGTGCTGTGGTGTCTTGACGAGCAGATCTGTAGAGGGGTAATTACTGCGCTTTGCCGATAGTTGGGGTAGGTTCACATTGGTTCCATGTGTGTTCCCTCCACTGGAACACACTGGATATTTTTTAATAGCAAAAGCAGTAAAAATTCGAGGCAGAAATAAAATGTCTCTCTTTGTTTCTCTGTAGGGTTCAGCACCACCCCCTTCTCCAACCCCCAACAAGGAGATGAAGAACAAGGCAGTTCTGTGCAAACCTTTGACTATGACCAAGGCGACCTACTGCAAACCCCACATGCAGAGCAAGTCCTGTCAGACAGGTGACCCAGGCCCTGCCCTTGAGTGACATCCATAATCTTTTCAGCAGTGGCTTCAGAGTATATTTGTTGGGTTGTTTTGTCACTTTCTGTTGATTTTCTGGTTCTAGACATGCCTTCAGAATACAGCATATCATTTACAGTCATTAATAAAGATCAGTCTCTACAGAGGTGTGCAAGTTATGTCACCAGTGACCTGGTTTCCTTGGGGGCCAGGGCCCACTGAAGTTAAGTGAGCTCCTCTGAGAATACCATCTCTTTGAGTGTGATCTGTAACCATAACTATTCTGTTTCCTTGTCAGAGTGAGTTGAAATCATTCAAACCTGTATTTTCACCAAATTTAAATGTTAGCTGTATTCTGTTGTTTAAGTAAACCTTTTTGAGGGGAGTGTGAGGGGAGTGTGCCGGGGTGTCTGGAACCATATTATATTTCAAAAAATGTTTTCTTTCTTGTTAAAAAACAAGTCTAGGGACTTCCCTGTGGTCCAGGGGTTAGACTCCCCACTTCCACTGCAGAAGCTAAGATTCCCACATGCAGTGCTTTCTATAAGTTAGAATGGCTACTGCATTCAGTTTTGTTGTTTTTAACTTAACTAATTTTGTGAAAACTGGGCATTTTTTAAAATGGGTACTCAGGGCACCCTGAGCAGCTGGGTGGGTGGCGGTTGAGGCTGGTTGCTCCCTGACTGCCTTCTGTGTCCCCAGATGGCGACTGGAGGACGGAGTACGTGCCTGTGCCCATCCCTGTGCCTGTGTACATCCCAGTGCCCATGCACATGTACAGCCAGAGCATCCCCGTGCCCACCACCGTGCCTGTGCCCGTAAGTCACACTGCATGGGCTCCCCCCCCACCAAACGTGTGGGCTCAGTGGGCAAGGATGAGGCGTGGCTGCTTCTGACCTTCACTTGAATCTGTTGGAGGCTCTGCCAAGGGTTGCTGCTGCTGCTAAGTCACTTCAGTCGTGTCCGACTCTGTGCGACCCCATAGACGGCAGCCCAACAGGCTCCCACATCCCTGGGATTCTCCAGGCAAGAACACTGGAGTGGGTTGCCATTTCCTTCTCCAGTGCATGAAAGTGAAAAGTGAAAGTGAAGTCGCTCAGTCATGTCCGACTCTTCGTGACCCCATGGACTGCAGCCTACAGGCTCCACCGTCCATGGGATTTTCCAGGCAAGAGTACTGGAGTGGGGTGCCATCGCCTTCTCCTTGCCAAGGGTTACTCTGTGTTTAATTAGATATTAGGTAAATAGTTCCAACCTATGTCTGTGTCTGCTTTACATATACTATGTTTTGTATTCATGTTTGTTTTAGAAGAAAGTAAGATTTGTGAGCCAGAAGGTTCACACATGGTATGGAGCCACATACAGATGTCGTCATGTGCACTGCTGGGTCCCTGTGCAGGGTGTGGCTGCTGGAGGCCTCTGGTGATGGCAGTAACCTCAGAAATTAATTTTTACTTCAAAAAGTAGCTGCCTGTATTTGGGGCTTTCCTTGTGACTTTCCAAAGTTTCTAAGAAATCCAGTATTATGAAGTAGATCACATGTCAGAGTAATTTTTAATTTAGAAAAATACCTTGTAAGCGAGTGAGCCTGATAGTAGGTCCTCTGTTCCCTTAGGTGCCAGTCCCTGTGTTTCTCCCTGCCCCCCTGGACAGTGGTGAGAAGACTGCTGTGCCCGAAGAGCTGAAAAGCACAGGTTCTTCAGATGCCCTGGGCACAGAGCTGCTGACCATGACGGACATGACTGAGGACGAGGGGAAGGCGGAAGGCGCCGACCTCCACAGTGAGCTCCCCACTGCCCAGGGTGGGCAGAGCGGGTGGGGGTCTGGGCTGGCCCCTCACTGAACTTCAGCCTGGGGAGGTGTGGGGGACGCACTGCTGCAGAGGTGATTGCAGGTTGAGACCCACATCAGATCTGCAGTTGCTCTGTGATGCCAAGCCCATGTTCAAGCCCAGCAATTTATAACCTATTTCAAACAGTCTCTTTTAATGGTTGACAAGATTTGGTTTTTAAAATCAAATCTAAATTAATGCTTGTTTCAGTGGGTGAGCTCAGACACAAAACTGACTTTATAGTAGGTTTTATAAATATCCAAACTGTTATTTTACGATGGTTATCCCCAGTTTTGTTTTATTCATTTATACGAAGAAAGTAAGTTGGATTATTTAAACCAGGGCTTGTGTTAGGGCAGTGCTGGCCAGATGGGGTAGCTGGATGCGTGTGTGCTGGATGCTTCTGTGTCTGAGCACGTTTCTCCATGTTCGTACTCCCGTTCCCCTCACCCAGAGCGCGGAGCTGTGTCAGCATGAATCCCTCCTAGAAAGGCTGTTATTTTGTACAACTTTTGTTTCCAGTGTGCACATGTCTGTTTCCCACCGCACCCTGAATTCAGTAAAATGCCTTTCTCAGTGGGTTTCAGTACAAAAGTGTTTAAAACAACTATTCAAAACATTAGAAGACAATTGTAAATAAGCATGTATTGAATGATGTGGAAAACCTAGGTCACAATTCAAAAAGAATGTTGAAAATTCCAGTTGTCTGTGCTCATAAGTTTATTTTTGACCAGAGATTGCTCTTAGAAATACTCTATAGAGTTGTTTACTCTTAAAACATGCTTTTTCTCTTTGTAGAGGCACAGTGAAAACTTACAGGATTGAAAGTTTTTGTGTATTCATGATTATCTAATTCAAAGCTTATAGTAGCTTATATTTGAAGGTAGATGCATGTTCTTTCCTTTTGTGATAAATTAAAGATTCTTATTTTGCATTTATAATTAAGTATCTTTTCACAGATTAAATATCAGTATTGTTGCAGTTTTCTGTTTTGTTTTCTGATGATACTACGGCTTGATTACAGATGTCATTATTGAAACGGACATAATTGGTTCTGACCTCTTGAAGAGTGCTGAGCCGGAGACCCAGTCCAGCATGCCCGATGTGCCATATGAGCCAGACTTGGATATTGAAATAGACTTTCCCAGAGGTACTGAGCATGCAGTTTTGCTCTTGGAGTATGAAGTGTGTTTCTAGACTTTAGCTATGGGGTCATCATTGTGGTTATGAAACAATCTCGTGTTCATGTCATTGCCTGTACTGTTATTTGTCTTTTTCATGCAAATAAAACTCAACAGTTTTCTTCCAAAAGGAAGCACATGTTGAATTGTAGGAGCTTAATTAACAGGATTTCCAAGAGCCTTAAAAACCTTAAAACTATTTCATTATAGGAACTTTTAGAGATAAAGAATAAAGAAGTGTTTGGTGTCTTTTTAAAAATTTAAATAAAATATTGATAGTATTTTTCTTAAAACCTTTTTGAAAATTAAGTTAACCTTCACAGGGAATAAAGATGTGTTTAGGTCTTTTGTTGTAAAAGAAGTGTGTTCTGTTTTTCATTATTTTCTTAATCTACTTAAGGCCAGTGAGCGTACTGAACAGGATATAAAGCGTTTAACTTTGGAAGAGATGTAATAGCTTGAAATAGATTTGTGCTGAGATCATGTAGATCCTGTAATTGAATTTCAGGTTTTAGTAATTTTTCTATCACACATTCCGTGAAATTCCATGTTGATATGCATTATACTTGTGTTTTAAGAGTCTAAACAGATGTTATCAGATCTCATAGATCAGGTTAGGTAGAGAAATGGTTCTTCAGCCAGCACAGGCTGCCCTGTGCGTGGTATTGTGCAGAGTCAGGGATTGGTCCTTTTGTTGGTTGAGTTTATGTGATGCAAGCCTGTGCTATTATGTTTGGAGTGAAAGTTCTTCTGATTTGATTGTCAGCTGCTGAGGAGCTTGACATGGAAAATGAGTTTTTATTACCACCTGTTTTTGGAGAAGAATATGAGGAACAGCCTAGACCTCGATCTAAGAAAAAGGTATGAATCATGATGGTGTTCTTGTACTCATATCACATCTGTGCGAGTAGTGAGCTTCAGTTGTACACCAGAATATGGGAAGATACTTCCTTTTCCAGGATTAAAATGGCTTAAAGGTAAAGTTTTTATTACTTCATTTCTAAGTAAAGGATCTTCTGTTGTACCTTCATAGAAGAGTGAGTATCATTGCAACTTAGCTTTTATTTTTAATTTTTATCTTGATTAAAGGCTGACATACTTTCTACAAAAGTAAATTCACTACTTTTACAGCAGTTGATACTGTTTTCCCCCCTGTGACTTTTGGTGAGGCTGGGGTTCACAGTTGGTTATGTTTGGTCTCTGTGAAGCCTTCTAGCACATAGGAAGATGTGCTGGAGAATTCAGTCATTCAGGGCTCTCAGACCTAAACAAACGAACAGGTATCATTGTTCTGAAAGTTTTAGTAACAACTTGCTGTATTTCTGGTTTCCAACATAAAGCAAGATCTAAATAAAAGAAAAAGATGACTTTGACGAATTTCTCCATAAAGAAAGGAAAAATTGAAAGAGGAGTGAGACCTGTGGTAGGATGAAATGGGACTTTTACTTGACACCACGCACATAAATGAACTCAGAGTGAGTCAGAGACCTGGATGTAAGAACTAGAACTCTGGGAAGAAAACAGAGGCCTAAATCTTGTTCAACTTGTGTCAGGCATAGTTTCTTAGATCTGACACCAAAAGCTCAGGAACAAGAGGGAAAATAGAAGAATTGGATTATATCCAAATTCCAAGTTTTTGTGTGGCAAACAGTACATCAGGGAAGCAGGAGGAACTGAGTTATTCCCTAAGGTGGAGCTTGGGAGAAGTTCTTTAGTTCTGTCTTACATAAATATTTGGAATCCTCTTACTTCAGATCTTTAGTTTATTATTTGTGTCTTTATTATCTCATCATCAGTCACTCTCACAGCAAAAGTTAATATGATTTTGTTATACAAAGTAATTTATGCACAAATACAGCATTCTTGGAGAGAGATTTCATGTTGTAGGTAGCTGTTCTCAAATCAGAAGTTCCAGTCAGCTCTCTGTAATATGCATTTGTTGAGAGATGGCTTACTTAAAGTCGTGAGATAAATAGGCTTAAGGAAGAGAAGATGTGACTATGGTGTTTCATGACCAGGGCACCAAGAGGAAGGCGGTGTCAGGGTACCAGTCTCACGACGACAGCTCTGACAATTCCGAGTGCAGCTTCCCTTTCAAGTACGCGTATGGGGTCAATGCTTGGAGACACTGGGTCCGGACGAGGCGGTTCGAGGAAGACCTTCTGGTGTTAGATGGGCTGACACCTCGTAAGTGCTCTGGTTCTGTCTTCACTGGTTCCTGTTTAAGATCAGGCTTTTTGTTATCCACCACCTTTGAATAGGATGACTAGAACTTAAAATACATTTGAATTCTTATAGAATAAAGTGATTTCAGGAGGTTTCTTAATCTTCAGACAGTAAAATTTCTTTTCTTAGCTAAGTCAGTGAAGTTGAAAGAGGATCTGCTCTCTCACACCACGGCTGAGCTGGACTACGGCCTGGCCCACTTTGTCAATGAGATCCGAAGGCCCAATGGGGAGAGCTACGCACCCGATAGCATCTACTATCTCTGCCTTGGAATTCAGGAGGTCAGTAATTCCACAGCTCTGAAATACAATGTTGTTAAGGAAGGTTGTTATGGCAGTGCTTCTAGAGAAAAATGTTTTCTTCTAAGATATCATGTAACGTAAGGATTTATTGGCTTACCAAGCAAGGCAAAGATAATTTACTTGAAATAGGGTTTTTGTTGTTCAGTTGCTAAGTTGTGTTATACTCTTTTCAACCCTGGGAACTGCAGCACACCAGGGTCCCTTGTCCTTCAGGATCTCTAGGAGTTTTCTCAAATTCATGTCCATTGAGTCAGTGTTGCTATCTAACCATCTCATCCTCTGCCATCCTCTTCTCCTTTTGCCCTCAGTGTCTGCCAACATTAGGGTCTTTTCCAGTGAGTTGGCTCTTTGCATCAGGTGGCCAAAGTATTGGAGCTTCAGCATCAGTCCTTCCAGTGAATATTCAGGGTTGATTTCCTTTAGGATTGACTGGTTTGATCTCCTTGCAGTCCATGGGACTCTCAAGAGTCTTCTCCAGCACAATTCCAAAGCATCAGTTCTTAAGCATTCAGCCTTCTTTATGGTCCAACTCTCATATCCATACATGACTACTAGAAAAACCATAGCTTTGTTGGCAAAGTGATGTCTCTGCATTTTAATAGGCTGTCTAGGTTTGTTGTAGCTTTCCTTCTAAGAAGCAAGTGTCTTTTAATTTCATGGATGCAGTCACTGTCCATAGTAATTTTGGAGCCCCGGAAAATAAAATCTTGTCACTGCTTTCATTTTTTCCTTTTCTGTTTTGCCATGAGGTGATGGGACCAGATGCCGTGATCTTAGTTTTTTTGTATGATGAGTTTCGAGACAGCTTTTTCACTCTCCTCTTTCACCCTCATTAAGAGGCTCTTTAGTTCCTCTTCACTTTCTGCCATTATAGTGGTATCATCTGCCTGTCTGAGGTTGTTGATATTTCTCCTGGCAGTCTTTAATTCCAGCTTGTGATTTATCCAGCCTGGCATTTCGCATGATGTACTCTGCATATGATTTAAATAAGCAGGGTGACAATATATATAGCCTTGACGTGCTCCTTCCCCAATTTTGAACCAGTCAATTGTTCCATGTCCAGTTCTAATTGTTGCTTCTTGACCCCCATACAGGTTTCTTAGGAGACAAGTAAGGTAGTCTGGTATTCCCGTCTCTTTCAGAATTTTCCACAGTTTGTTGTGATCCACATAATCAAAGGCTTTGGTGTAGTCAATGAAGCAAAAGTAGATGTTTTTCTGGAAGTCCCTTGCTTTTTCTGTAATCTAATGAATATTGGCAATTTGCTCTCTGGTTACTCTGCCTCTTCGAAACCCACCTTGTACATCTGAAAGTTCTTGGTTCACATTCTGTTGAAGCTTAGCTTGAAGGATTTTGAGCATAACCTTGCTAGCATGTGAAATGAGAGCAATTGTATGATAGTTTTAACATTCTTTGGCATTGCCCTTCTTTGGGATTGGAATGAAAACTGACCTTTTTGAAAATACTAGGGAATTGTAAAGGATTTTCTTAGCTGCTCTGTGTATAGTTTTGTATACTTTTACTTCCACCATTGGTTTATTTTTTATGCATCTTAGGTGATTTCTAATGGATTTTCAACATGCATCTTCAGTGACTTATTATCACCCTTCATATCTTCGTGCCCCATTACATACATGACACTCTAATGCTGTGTATGGTCCTGGTTCCCACCTCCCAGGCTTTGTGCTCGTCCCATGTTTCCCTTATACTTTATTTTTACTCATTGGAGATGGACTTTGGTGTTTACATCATTCTTTAACAACTCTCACTGTTAAGGATTGTCATAGGAAGCGATAAGATTCATAAGTTTGCACTGACTTGAGGAGAGTGGAGCATAGAGAGCCTCTTGGGCTGCTCAGCGAGGCCATCACAGGTGTGGGAAGCCAGCCCCCGCCCCGAGCCTCAACCTGCGTCCCCTGGACCCTGTATGTAGTAGTGGAGCCACCTGCTGTGTTCTTACCTGACAGACTGACAGCTCTCATCCTCTTACATCCTGAGTTCTTAGGTGTATACCTCAGCTTGGAGTGTTTTCAGGAACAGATTAATTGTCAACTTAACGTTTCTTTCATTTTCTAAGTATATAGATAAAGATAATTTCCGATTTTATAAGTGTGCTAATAGACATATAAGGCGTTTATTTTTTTCTTAGGAAATAAAGAGTATAAGTGATATACAATTAGTTGATTCTCCTTCAAGGTGTGTGTTTTTTTTTTTTTTTTTTTCAGTACTTGTGTGGTAGTAATCGAAAAGACAACATATTTATTGATCCAGGATACCAGACATTTGAGCAAGAATTGAATAAGATACTCCGAAGTTGGCAACCAAGCATACTTCCAGATGGTAATGCTCCTTTAAATACAGTAGCAGTGACTTTCTGCTGGGATCTCCTTGTTTTTATAGAAAGTGTGGCTAAAATTAAGAAATAATTTAAATTAGAGAGTACTTATTTATGAATGTATCAGATCATCCTTTGTTGAATTAGAACTGAATGTGATTGATAACTAGTGTTTATGAAGAACTTTGTGATAAATGTGACTCAGTTTCTCTAGAATAAGAAATAAACTGGATGTTTGTTTCTCAAGCCCTTTAGTAGAGATTCTGATATAAATTTCTCTTAGAAACCTGTTTTAGACGTATAAAGAAAACTTGTTTGAATGGAAATGACCTATTTTTTTCAGGATTTCTACAGATTTAAATCCCCTTCTGACCACAGTCTGCTCGTCACCTGGAAGACCAGGAGCAGACCCCAGGCCTGGCCCCAGGGTCTAATTGTGTAGTGTGTTATGGTTCTGGCTCTGTGTTGTTTCAGAGCCATGTAGGGGATGCTGAAATTCATTCTAGTTGCCCTGGAGTGAATGGAGGATTGGATTAGGTTTGTTCTTGAATTAACTATCTGTTCCTAGACGGTTACAGGAAAACTGTTTATTGTAATTCTTTAAAAATATTTCTCTCTATTTAAGGGTCAATATTTTCTCGAGTTGAAGAAGATTATCTGTGGAGGATAAAACAGCTAGGATCACACTCTCCAGTAGCTCTTCTGAACACCCTGTTCTACTTTAACACTAAGTATTTTGGCCTGAAAACAGTGGAACAGCACTTACGGCTTTCCTTTGGCACTGTGTTTAGGCACTGGAAAAAAAACCCTTTAACCATGGAAAATAAAGCCTGTCTTCGGTACCAAGTGTCTTCCTTGTGCGGAACAGATAGTGAAGGTAGTGTAACCGGTCTCTTTTGGGATTGGCTGTGGCAGGGATAGCTGCTTCTTGCCTGACTGGAGGCCACATAGGTCCCTTGTTAAGAACTCAAGGACTATCGCTTCCATAAGATAAGACAGCCCATGTCGTGTTAAAATTAGGAATTAACAGAAGCCACAGCTTCTGGCTCTGAGCACACCCGGTCCCGTCCTTTGGTGTAAGAGCAGTGGGAGTGAACACAGTGAGTCGGGTCACCTTTCTTGAAGGCTGGTCGTAGAGAGTTTATGTGATTTTTATTTCTTAAGATAAAATTACTACTGGAAAAAGAAAACATGAAGATGATGAGCCAGTATTTGAACAAATTGAAAATACAGCCAATCCTTCTAGATGTCCTGTGAAAATGTTTGAATGCTACTTGTCTAAGAGGTGAGTATTTATGATACTTGATTTTTTTAAATGGTAGCAACAGTTAGGTGCTGTGAATTTATCAGAGGTGACTTTTTTTCATTGATCCTTTTTAAAATTTTTCTCTTTTCTTATTTCAATTATGTTTTTAGTCCTGTTATAAAGCACCCAGCTTGTATCTCTTAAGCATATGTTAAGAAATTGCTCTCTACTAAGGAAGTTATTGCTGTTGTAGAGGGTGAGACAGTAAACAGTGTAAAGTTTGGGGGCTGTGAGTCTCTCTTGCAGCCAGTGAAATTTTTAGAGATCACAAATTATTGTATGCTTGTTCATTATTTTATATATGTACCCTCTAATTTTTAAAAGGTAAAC
Organism: Bos javanicus; assembly: GCF_032452875.1. NCBI lineage: Eukaryota > Metazoa > Chordata > Mammalia > Artiodactyla > Bovidae > Bos > Bos javanicus. The sequence goes on along the minus strand of NC_083879.1, from coordinate 36,147,603 downwards.
ATGAACTCAGAATGTATTTTCTTAGGTAATCAGTTTTATAAACTGTCCCCAGGTTAGCTGTCAAGAACCATAAAAACAGTAATGTCACCTCTAGGATGATTATTTTTAATAATTAGTATTTCAGGTGGTTTTGGGTAGCCCTCTGTGGCTACACCAGTATTTGGATCTTCCAGTCATATTTTATTCTGTCTCTGGAACTGGGATGAATCTTGAAGTATTATAATTGGCAGTGCTTTACTTGTTTAATGGCAGTATTAAAATAATGATTAAAAATAATGTTTCTATCGATGATGTCTTGGTTTCAGTGAAATACAGAATTTAAATTATGGTGGGAAAATACTCTTATTATAGAAATTAACTTTCAGAATGTCTCAAGTGATAGAATATTTAATGTAGTTAATCATGCATGTGGTCCTCCCATGTAATGTGGTAATGGTAGCAGAATTATTCTTAAAATAAAAAAATAAGTTGTGAGGAATTTTGTATACATACTGTGAAATTGACTTTCTTCTTTCTTCCAAAGTCCACAGAATCTTAATCAGAGAATGGATGTTTTTTATTTGCAACCAGAATGCTCTAGCTCTGCAGACAGCCCTGTCTGGTACACGTCCGCCTCACTGGACCGAAACACCTTGGAAAACATGCTCGTACGGGTTCTTTTAGTAAAAGATATTTATGATAAAGACAATTACGAACTGGATGAAGACACAGACTAAAAAAAGGAAGGATTCAGAAGCAGTCAGGATAACAGCGTTAGGCAGTCATGCTGCTAGATCTTCATTATGGAAACATTTCAGGTTTACTCCTCCTGTTCTGGGTTTTGTAGCAGTGCACCCACACCGGGTACTACCATGTAAATAATCTGTGAGTGAAGTTGCCATTATTCTATGTAGTGGTTTTAGGATACTTACAAATACATTCAAATTCTTTTTTTTTTATTATTATTTATTTGATTAGGTATGTTTGTAACTTTTTACATTACAAAATATGAATGAGAATGTGCCATGTATAATTTTTTCTTGTAGTAAGAAACATCCATATTGCACCACTCTGCTGTTGCAAAGCTTCCTGGAAAGGGGGCTCTTCTGCTGGGTTTCTGACCGAATGGTTGTGTGTGGGGAGCACCTACTAAAAGTTTAGAACTTGCAGTGTCTTTCAGAATTTTTAAAATAAACTGTAAACTAATGGGCTGGGGTTTTTGTTTTGTTTTTCTGGGGGTTTTGTTTGTTTGATTTATGCTTTAGTTCCTAAAGCCTTACAAGCTTATGTAGAGAGATACCATCTTTTGTACCAAAAACAGATGAGGGAATGCTGTTGATCCTGGTGTGGATGCTGGTGAACTGTTATGTGAGTCCATACTGCAGGCCGACCTCTCTGTTCCCTGTATTAAAACCTTGGTGTCCTTTCCTCACTGGTGGCTTTCTGTAGCATCCCAAGCAATAATAATTATATATATATATATATATATATATATATATATATACACACACACATATATACATATACACACTTGTATATATATGTGTGTGGGTGTATGTGTGTACATTCATGTACACACATACACACATATAAAAGATGATGTTAATATGTCCTAGGGACATTTTCTTTGTAAAAACATCTGATGAAAATATAAAATTCTGTTTTTTATGTCAACCCTAAGCACCCCTTCACTATATAGGCATTGGTTTTCCTCTGCCCTTGAGGACACAGATCACGTTTGGGTCCCTGGATAGGACTCTGTAGCTTTAAAACTTTATGAAGATTCTTGTACCTGCCCTCACGCTAGGTAAAATTATGTTCAGAAATGCCACTCCTGAGACCATCATTATGGAAGAGAGTGAGTTGAAATAAGATAGGAGCCGTTTCACTCTGAGGATTAGCAGTACAATGACTCTGCCAGTTCAGGTGATTGGAGGGCAGAGAAGGAGACTGGATCAAGTGTATCTCGAAGGAAATCACGTTCCATGTTAGACTGTTTGGCTTTTACATTTTAATTACTTCTTATAGAAGATTGCATTAAAAAACTTTATACTGCCGCATGTTGATTTATCCATTCAGACCTTTTCTTTTAGAACAAGGAAGTTTATATAAAATCGTACTGTCTATACTGAGGAAGTGCCAACTGTGATTATCTTGAAGAAATCCTTTGGCTGACTTCATAGAGCTTGAGTGTGATCACATGGTCTTGTTTCCAGTTCCTGAGTCACTTCAGTGATGTTCATTATTAAAACTGTTTGGGGGAAATTGGGCTACTTTGCACAGTGGTTAAGCAGTGTCTACACATCCCTTAAACATTTCTCTCTTCCTTGGGATAAATGTTAGCATTCAGAAAAAAGTCTCCTCAGTCATGATTTGGGAAATTTCACGAGTGTATTCAGCTGTATATTTAAGCAATAATTAACAAATATTTTTGACGTAGAAATTACTCTATAAGGTTCTAACTTGTTTTATAAAGTTTGAATAACATTTCTGTCCCTGAACTGGTTTTATATTTGTGGATTTGATAGATTGACAGCAAATCTGATATTACTTAAAAAGATATAGATTGCTCATTGTTTAATGAAGTAGGTAACATTTACAATAACAAAAATTTTCTCATCCTCACCTTTTTAAGAACTACAGCTTTAAGCACTTTTCCTATAAACACATGTTGATTAAAGGTGATTAATCCTAACCATCTTTTGTTCTTTGAGGTGGTGCAGTATTCCACCCAGAGCAATAACGTTTTCCCTAAATGTCACCTCATGTGTGTTTTACCAAACGCCATACATCCTGCTGTGGCCCCACTATTCATAGCACCTTGTCTTGCTATTTTCTTTCTCTTTATTGTGAAAAAGGCTTCCCCCTTTTCTCAACAGAAATGTCCGCATAGTTCTGATGTGGATACGATTGAGGATTTAGAACTTCTGTCTTTGTCTTGACTGCAGTCCAAGGACTGGTTAACTTGACTCTCAGGAGCAAAAGAATAAAATAATCCTATTTTGTGAGGACTGTTTGTTCTGTGAAACTACTTCATCTGGAGCACATTTTGTTGCTTCCTGGACCTCCTTGGTATGTGGTCCTACATGACCGTGAGAAAGGGGCAATGAAATGATAGTTCATTTTGCTCCTCAGTGGTTCTGATGACAGTGCCCTACAACTATAACGTGGTTGCCTTCAGATTGCTGTTGGAGATGCTCTGTTTTTCTGTTCTGAAGAAGATTTTGCCATTTAAAATGAATTAATGAAAAAAATTTTATTCATATTGAGAAAAGTGAATTTCCCATGCAAAATTGAATCTTCATTAACGCTTTTCTTTTTATTTAGACTTCTAACTGTATTGGGTAATGTAAGATATTAAAGGACTTTGCTAGGCAAGAAACTCAACTCTTCTTTTGGCCATAAACAGTACATTATTTTAAATAGTACCTAATGTTTCTCTGCTGTGTGGAGCTTTTACCAGCGGATTACACACACTGAGACAGGGAGAGGAGGCTGTGAATTGTGTTGTGCGTCACACATCTGTTACTGCCTCGTAATGGGGTCTCGTTCTGTCCTGGGCGACTGTGGCTTGTGGTTAGGTGGTTGTATGTGCACCATGTTAAGGGTCACAGTGATGCAGACATGATAACATTGTACAGTTTTGGTTTGTACTACTCTTAATACCGGTCCATTTAACCTGAGATCTTAAATGTCTTGCAGTCTTAAATACATTTCCAGAATGTACTATTACACACATATCACTTATGTTCCCACGTAAACACTGCCTGCACGGTCATCTTGTTTCCCTCAAGCAATATGGTCATGAAAGTGCGTGTGAAAATGTTTTTTAGAGAGTAAATTTCTTTAATTAAATTATAATACAGTTGGATTTTCCCCCTCAATAAGCCCCATACTCATTTTTAGAGCAGTTCTTTGGATTTCAGTTATTCCATTCTGCTATGTTCTTAGAAATAGACAGTTGTTAATGGTTTTTTCCCCCAATATTAAGTACTTTTTTTTTTTTTTTGCCATTCCTGAGAATAACATATTTGAAAATGATACCACTATAACAAAATCTTACAGATTAGAATTTGATGTCCAGAACAGGTTAACTGTGTCAGTCTGAGTAGAAACACTTAAAATGGTGTCTCAGTTTGTACTTCCCCCCACCTCGTTACTTAGAAGCTAGATCTTAGAGAGGTACTGCAAGTAAATTGCTGTTACTACCTGAAAATGATACTGGACAAGAGAAATTTCTTAATATCTGGACACATAATGTCCTAATTCATTACTGAGTTAAACAGTCCATGAATTTAGGCCTTTTGAGAAGAAAAGAACGAAAGAGAAACCAAGATTTAATCTGTGAATAAAGTGTATATTAGGAATAGAACCAGAGGGGCCCACAGACCCTGTGGGTATACCATTGGAGGTCCCTGTTTTTGTTGAATGAAGCAGATGTAGATCCTGCCGGGGTCCAGAGGAAGAGCAGTCGGCTCCGGGAATAAATAAAGGACCAGGTCCTTTATTCTGTCTGGGTCTCAGTTTATTTGTAAAATGACAGCTTTGCCTTGGATTTTTGATTGTGGAATTTCAAATTAAGTATGGTTAATATTATACTTAAGAGACTTTGTATTAAATTTTTGCAGATTTATGTTTGCATCCATATGATTTATTTAGCAACATGTTTTTTTGGAGAGTGGAGTGATCTCTCCTAAAATAGCCTGAACATAAAGGGCATTAGACCTAGTTTTGTGAATCCTGTTACTGTTAGATAATCCCATGGAAATTCGTTATCACAAAACCTAAACCACAGATCTTCATTTCATATTTTCTCTGTGCCAGAGAGCTACTGCGAACTATGGTAGTTAGGAAGAGAAAGTAAAAGATGAAGTTAGGGTTCCAAAGGTTACAATTATGAGGGTGAACAAGATATACTTGTAAGGATATTGAATTCCTGAGGAGCACTAGGGAACGTATCCATGATAGTTTAAAGCAGAGATGGTGGATACTTGGAAATCGTCTGATAGTCTGTTAAGATCTAGTGTAGTCTTCATAGACGTCATAGACTTCAGCCACCGCCTGTAGTTTATTTAGATTCCTGTAATCTTGACATTGCTCATGACTCTGTAGCAAGTGGTCAGGAGCCGTTACAGGTTAGTTTAATGGTTCCATTTTGGTGGCATCCCTGCTCACCTGTGGGTTCCAGACCAACTTGTAACAGTGCTTAGAGGGGCAGCTAGCGCTGGTGAGTCAGAGGCGATACCAAACCATGGAACCACATGCAACTAAGGTAACCGCTTCTAGGTTGTGTGATGTGCATGGAACACATAAGATCCAGTATATTGCGTCAACCACTGAGCATTTATTTCATAGCAGTTGGTCACCAGTGTGCTGTTCATAGCCCTGTGTGCGAGATTCAAGTTTTCCATTTTGATTATGTCTGTGCTTCTAAGCTGCTGTCAGCAGGTGGCAGTAGTGTGCAGCCCCAGGCTTCAGTTGCTCTTTTTTGTTTATACAACTGTAAATATACTGTACCTCTTTATCGGAAATTCTTGGGGATTTAGGATCCAGAATTTTCTTTAAAAAAATGTGCCATGGGACTTCCCAGGAAGTCCAGTGGTTAGGACTCAACACTTCCAATGCAGAGGGCACAGGTTTGATCGCTGCTCAGGGGACAAAGATCGTGCATGCAGGGCCGAAAGTACAAAAGACTTTTGGGGTCTCAGAGTTGCTGATGAGGGATTGCAGGTCTGTAATAAAAGTAATGGCAGATCTACTGTTTTCATTCAATGAAACACCTAGTATTTTTTTTCTCTTGTGTTGCTCAGTTGGATAGAGGTAATGGAAAGCTTTCTGTAAAATTTGCCTATTGAAAATGGCAGGGAACAGGCATAAATACAGTGGGAGTTGTAGAACCATCATTGAATTCTGAAGCTTAAGAACAACTGCTTTTATTTTCCTTTTTCCTCAGAAATTGTAGCATGACTGTTCTGCTCAAAAGCCTTTTTTGAGTGGCTCATGTTATGTCCCAGAGCTGTTTATTCATCCAGCACACACACTCAAGTGACTATTATTCTCTCAGGTGCCCTAAGCAAGGTGCTGGGAACACAGTACCTCTCCTCAAAAGATGTCTACCTGGGGAGAAGGGAAAGTGTGATGGAATACCAGAATAAGATGGAGCCATGGGCCTTACTGAACACGACCACCTGTATTAAACAACAAAATTTAATAGACAGGTCAAGTAATTTATACAGACTGCTCTTAGCCCAGCTTTCTGACCCTGACTGTAGGCCAGGCCAGGTCTCTACTGTGCTATTGGCTTCCCAGCTGCCAGCCGCGGTTGTGGCCCCCCAGGTTCCCGAGGGAGCCGCGGGGCAGGGGCAGGTGTCTCACCAGAGATAAGGTCACAGGCAGAGGTGAGTGTGCATCCCGGCTCCACCCCCAGCACCTAGAAAAACCCTGCACAGGGAAGGTGTTCATAAACATTTGTTGAGTGAATTATTGATTGTAAGCACTTTTAAAGTCAAGCACCTAGAATGTGACCTGTGGGAAGGATGACCCACCATCCATGAAATAGCACCTGCTTTGGGTAAGTAGCACCTGCTTTGGGTTTACCTCTGAACGCTGGTCTGCATCTCCAGGAGTCAGTCTGATTGGCCTTGTGTTCATTCTCTGGAGCTGCTGGTTGCCCGTGACCATCCGTCTATGAGGGCTGAGGGAGTTGAGATGTAGGTCTTGGTGGTTCATAGTTATGTTCAAAATAGAAATACTTAGACGTCACTAGTGAAGCGTAAAAGGCAGATTTCTGATCTGTCTCCAGGAGGTTGATTTAGTAGATTCAGAGTGGGTCCCAGAGAGCTGCATTTTTTACACCTGGGTTCAAAACCCAAGACCTACAGTCACAAAGACCTCACTAACATTTCCTTTAGAAGAGGTGGAAGAGAAGCCAATACAGGCATTTTTCTTATGAAAATTGTTTTGTACTTGTGTATTGGAACATATGCTTTTCAAAGTTTGAAAGCGTCCCTTTGGGAAACCAAGAGGAAGCCTACGTTTGTGGAAGGACTCGTTAACTGGAGTCTCCGGTTCACTTAGTCGAGCTCCAGAGAACTGTGAACTATTGCAGACACAGCTTTTACCTATTGCCGTAACCAAGGGGCATGTGGCTCATTTGAGATGGGCCTTTTCTCTGCCTGTTTCCATAACTTTGAGGATATTGTTTCTCAAGAGTGGCCGTGGGGATGAGCTGAATAGTCACTGGCCTCCTTTCTGTGGGAAAGCACACACAGTGGTGTTGACACCAGCTCAGTAAGGGGTGCAGCTGGGCCCCTTTAGGTCTTGTGGGCAGTGTGCCCCTTCACCCCTGCTGGTCCCTTCTGGTCTACCCCAGTCATCTGGGAGCTGCTGCTGTTGCTAGAACAAGTATTTTGTGAGCAGATACCCGGGCAGGAGTAAAGACAGCTGCGGAACATTCGAAGGTGGGGAGACAGACGGGGCCACGAACAGCCCCCATCCCCCCCTCCCCCACTGCTCTATCCACTCACTGTTTCCATTTCCAGACCTTTTCCTCTCACATCTCTAATACTTTCCCCCATTCTTAAACTCAGAGGTCAGCAAACCCATGTAAATAGGACCAGAGGGTCAATATCTCAGGCAATGTGAAGCATAGTGTGTAGGTACTTAGAAAATTTTCCACATTTTTTACTGACAAAATTCAAAATATAATTGAGAACAAGATTTCCTAACAGCTACAATGAGGGGGATGGAAGGTTTTGGGGGAGTGCCCACCTTGCTTAGTTGGGTTTCAAAGTCAGTGGTTCACTATCATCAAAGTTGATTGCAAAATTCATCTGTTAGGTTTCATGTATTTTATTTTGGGGGTAAGTGCTCTTTAAAAAAAAATCTGGCTGTGCTGGGTCATAGTTGCAGTATGTGGGATTCAGTTCCCCAACCAGGAGTTGAACCTGGGCCCCCGACATTGGGAATGTGGAGTCACAGCCACTGGACTTCCAGAGAAGTCCCCTAGGCTTTGTGAGCCTCTTAATAGTTTTGGTGCATGTTCTTTTTTTTTTCAACCTTTTAAAAACGTAAAGCCATTCTTAGCCCACAGGGTATATAGACGCAGGCTGTGGACCAGATCCAGGCTGTGGGTTGCTTTATGGCCCTCTCTATGAGCAACTGTAGGGTAGCTGTGTTATTACTTCACTTTTCAGATGGAGAAGCTGATGAACAAAGGCCCAATAACTTAGCGAGCTCAGCACCCAGGAGGTGACAGAACCAGGGTTCCCATGGGCAGCTCCAGACACCACGTCACTCTACTATGGTGTCCAGATGCCGAACCTATCCAACAGAGCTAGTGATTTATGCCCCAGCATCTCAGTTGGAGGAGCAAGGTAGCCTGAAGATAGGGTGTAGGAGTGACCCCACAGACTTAGAGCCCTCCAGGCTCCTCTGTCCATGGAATATTCCAGGCAGGGATACTGCAGTGGGTTGCCATTCCCTTCTCCAAGGGATCTTCCTGACCTGGGGATCGAACCCAGGTCGCCAGCACTGTGGACAGATCCTTTACCATCTGAGCCACCAGGGATGCCCCGGTATGTGGTTTAAGAGTCTGTAAAAGAAGCCATTCCCCTGCAGTGCACTTTCCCCACACCCATGGGGTCTGGAGGTTTAGGGGAGGGTGAGACCCAGGGCCTCAGGCACCATGTGTGACAGGTGGAGGCTGGAGGGAGACCTGGTCTGGTGCCCAGAAGGCTGGAGGGCAGGCTAGCCCAGGATGGGAGGCAGAGATCCCAGTGTGCACCGTGAGCTGTCCCTGAACCTGGCAGGAGCTTCCACTTGTGTCTGCAGCCTGCTGTCAGGTGTCTTCTCATTCTAGAGCAAGGATGGAAGCTTTCAACAGGGAAGATGGACATCAGAATAAAAGGAAGGTGGAAGGAGAAACTGCAGTGGAAGACGAAGAAAACTGGAAGTGATGTTCAAGGAAAGATAAACACACAGTAAACAGAGGCTATGGAAGAGGAATGTAAGACAAGAAAAGAAAAATATTGGAAATAACAAGTTTGAGAAGATTTTCATAAAGTCCTGTAAGAAGATGAAGAAAGGCAAAGAGAAGAAAACTCAAGGTTCAGGAGGTGCAACATGAAACAGGCAGACTTCCAGAAAGAATAAAATGCTGGGGAGGAAGAAGGAGCAGGTCACCCCGGGTGAAAGGGCCCCCAGCCCACAGAGTGATTACTTAAGGGACTCAGACCAAGACACAATGCTGGGAAAAAATCTGCATGTGAAGAAAAGGTTCTAAAGGGTTCACCAGAGGCAGAATAAAAAAAAAAAAAACAACCCAAACAAGCTAGGGAGTGCGAGTGTCATCAGGCTTTTTAACAGCAGTGCTGCGAGTTAGAAAACGATGCCCCAGTGCCTTTAAGATTCCAACAAAAAAATGATTATTCCAGTTTGGAATTCGTTATCTCAAACTACCAGGATGTGTTCAGATATAAAAGTTCTCAGAAAGTTTACCTCTTAGGTGCATTTGTCAAGGAGTGACTCTTCCCAAAGTGAGGTGACTGAAGGAAAGGGAGACATGGGTCCAGGGACAGGACGGGAGGGAGCATTGAATGGAGGTGGAGGATCAGGACCGGGTGATCTCTGCCGGGAAATTTCGGACCCGCACCCTTCCCTTTGCGATATCGGTGTGGGGCCTGGCGGAGGGAGAGGAGGGAAGGGGCTGGCGCCTCTTAAATTTAAGGCTTCAGGCCACCAGGGTTCTAGGAAACCTCAGTGTTGGCCCCTAACCCACCTCTGTCCCCAGCAGACCACGGGCGCACCAGGTCCACCCGGGTGGGATGGGCAGTCTCCCTCCATCCTGGCGACAGCAGCTGGTCCCCACCACCCCCACTCCCCCCATGGTTGCATACTTAAGAGTCATCTTTTATGGCATCCTACTCCAGTATTCCTGCCTGGAGAAGCCCATGGACAGAGGAGCCCGGCGGGCTAGTTTGTGGGGTCTCAAAAGAGTAGGACAGGAGTGAGCGACTCAGCACACATGCACTTGAGCCTCAGCTGGAGCGTGAATATTAATTCGCTGTTTTTTGTGCGAAGTCAAGGTGCGCCCCTTCCTCACCTGGGTCGTGATTTCGCCCCAGAGAGGAACCAGGTGTGTCCGGGGTTGCTCGTGGGTCCCAGCCGCCCGTCCCCCAACCAGGGCGCACCTGGGGCTGCAGGGGGCGGGGGTGGACAGCAGTCCTCGCGGAGTCCCCGCGGTCACACAGGACTGACTGCAGAGAGACAGATGGATGGGGAAGGAGAGGGACCGGGGCGCGGGGCAAGTCTGCAGTCAGGGACTCCTGTCTCGTGCTCAGTGGGCGGGGGGAGGGCGTACGCCTTTCTCCCGCGGTTCCGCAGACCCCCGAGCCCGAGTCTGGCTGAGCGGTGGACAAAGCGCTGTGTTCGGGGCCCCTGGGGCCGAGGCTCCAACAGCGTGATCCCGGGTAGAGTCACCATCTGGGAGGCGCTAGGCGGCCGGCGAGGGGGTGGTTTGCGCTGGGGGTGGGGCTGCTTTTGCGCCAAAGAGCCGGCGTGAGGTCCTCGGATGCTGGGGGTCCCGGATGCGCGGGGTGCCCAGATCCGCGGGTCCCTGGATGCTGGGGTCCCGGATGCGCGAGGCTCCTGGATACAACGAATGCTGGGGATCTCAAACGCTGGGGGTCCCGGATGCCCGGGGTCCTGGGTACGCGGAGCACCTTGCTCTGGTGTGGCCCGGATTGGCCACAGAGCTCACTGGTTCCTCAGAGCAGGCCGCGAGGGGCGGGCTGAGCGCGCTGCTGGCACGGTTTCCACACAATCTTTTTAAAACATCTGATTGCTCGTTTTTTAACGGGGTTGCTGACCCAGAAGTGGCAGCGACTCGAGAGGCCTGGATGGAGTACCAGCCACTCTGAGGTCCGCCGGGGAGGCCTTGGTTTGTACCCAGTCGGCAGACAGAGGATCCTCTAGAGGCGACAGGGCATCCGTGCCGTGTCGCTTCTCCCGGGGGCTTCCCACCAGATGGCTCAGGTCAGCCGCACCTGCTGCCCCTTCTGCAAAGTCCATCTTTCTCCGCCTGGTTCCGTTCTGGTCGTGTTTTGTGCCTGTAGACTGCGCCCCCGCCCCCATCACAGGCGGGCCGGCCCCCACTTCCCACCCCAGTACAGAGGAGGGGCTAGCCTTGCAGCCACGCTTGGGCACAGTGGGTGCTGAAGGGCGGCCCTTGTTACTATTATTACAGGATGTCGACTGACAAAATTCTTACAAAATTTCAGTTGACAAGCTGCAGAAGGAAAATCATGCCCTTTCCCCAGAACTTGAAAGAAAGAAAAAAAAAAATCTGTATTAAAGTACTAGCTGTTGTCTGGGGACCTGTCTAGGTACACTTGAGCTCACTCCTTTGGGTGAAAAAACTGTGTTCTGACAACCTGGTAGCTGGTGAAGCAGCTCCAGGCCCCACAGTTTGGAAGTCTTGTGTTTGTTGGTTGGGCACATTCACACACGCACACACACACACATGACCTGGTGTGCCAGAAAGGACCAGGTTTACCCGCTGGCAACATGGGGGACATTTCCAGTGACACGGGGGAGTATGAGTCAGGAAAGAAGCAGGTCACCTTTGTAACTGAAGTCAGCTTTGTGGTAGATTATGTGGGTCCCTGCTAAGTCGTGTCCAACTCTTTGCTTCCCCACGGACTGTAGCCCAGTAGGCTCTCTGTCCATGACATTTCCCAGGCAAGAATACTGGAGTGTGTTGCCATTTCCTTCTCCAGGGGTCTTCCTGACCCAGGGATAGAACCTGAGTCTTCTGTATTGGCAGCTGGATTCTTTACTACTAGCATCACCAGGACAGATTATAGAAGCTCTCAAATCTAGATATTTGTGAAAAAGCAAACCTTCTGAAATAAGAGGTGTTTATTTAAATCCCCGTTTGTCTTTCTCCTTCTCCCCTAGCCTAGTGATGTGGCCCAGAACTCCACTTTGTTGAACTGAATCTCTGAAATAATCATGTGGTCAAACTTTCAGTCAGCATGCAACCGAAGGCCACAGCCACTCAGTGACCCTGTGGGGAGAGGCTGATGGATGCACGCGGTAACACTCAGGAAACAGGGGAGGAGGCAAAGAAGATTCTAGAGAGCTTTTTAGAGGTGGTAGAAAGTGACTACATTTTGGAATTAGGATGTGTAAGTAATGGCTTTCTGGACAATTCTCATTCTTTTTGGTAAATATTCTGCTTTAGACTTGAAAAAATATTTTGGGCCAGATTATTTTGTGGAAAGAATAAAGAATACTAAATTTTTCCCATAAGGGGGAAACATCTTAATACAACAAATATATCTGAAAGTTCATCCTCTTGGAGTATTCACATTCTGCCCACCTGGTCCTTACCTGTATGCGCACATAACTGGTATATAAATACAATTACATTCATACTCCACTTTTGCACCAATAGAGCATAAGTATTTTTTACGTAGTTTCTCTGAGTATTGTTGATTACATAAACTATTTCTGTAGTTTACTATGACTTCTTAAAATTTTTTAAGCATAAGGTCATTGGGAAAAGGCCTCCCTTGTACTTTATTCATTGCTGCTGATTATTTTAAGATTAAGACTCGCCTGTAAAATACGTGTCTGTGCCAGTCTTAAAAGAGAACAAAACAAAACCTCAGCCCCCAAACACAAAGGATCTTCTCCCCAGGAATGGTAGAAACAGCACTATTCCCTCACCCACGCTTCTTCACATGGTCAGTATTGATTGGCATCAGCAGTGGACAAGACAACTCAGAGGACACATGGTCACAGAGCAATCAGGGAGCCTGGATACCGGCAGGCACACCTGCACCTTTGGATGACACGTGACCCAGGGGATGAGAAGGCTGCAAACTCAGGGCTGTGGTGCAAGGAGGCTGAAGGAGCTGTCGTCCACCTCGGTGGTGTGGGGAGATGTCTGGAGGGGTTGGACTTGAAATTGGGATGGAGAATGGTTTGGGAAAGACAGAAGACATTCAACTCTCAGAGACTAAGAGGAGCAGTTCCTGAGGAAGGACCTGCACTGGGAGAACAGTGGGTACTGTGGGTGGTCTCCCTCAGTGCAGGTGCAGAGTCCATGCAGGAAAACGGTGCCCCAAAAAGCCAGTAGCAGCTGGAGCTGGATCATGCGGCCTCAAAGCTTTATTTATTTATTTATTTTTTTCGAAGCTTTATTTAAATGGGACTCACAGATGGTTTGTAAGTAGGTGTGTGACTTTAAAATAGAGCTTTAAAATATAAATCTGAATGGTTTTGTTCCAGATGGGCTGAACAGGGCCCAGCCTGCAGGCAGAGAACACAGTTGAATGGCCAGGGAGCAGGTGGCAGAAACAAATGTGAGACTTGCCAGCAGAGAAATGGGCTGAAGAGGGGACACGATTTGGGATAGAGGGAAAGGGAGGTGGTGGTCGTTTTGAGGTTTTGAAGGAGGCCCATCAGGAACAGCGTCCAGCCCTGGCCAACCCTCTGTCAGCTTTGGCTGTGTTCTGTCTGGGATCCAGGTGGGGCCCTGAAGACTGGGGGCACCTCCTTGATCACAGATCAGACTAGGTGTGGACAGGCTATCAGAAAACTCTAAAGGGAGGAGAGAAAAGGACAGGGACTCTGGGAATGGCCACATGTAATGGGAAGAGAGAGAAGGACCAACAGGCCATGTCTAGGAGCTAGACCACGGGGCTGCAGGGGTCCATCTCTGCATATCAGCGGAATTTCCTTTGCCTCCACCCTCAAATCCCTACACCAGCTGACATGGGACAGCCTAACTCCAAATGTCAAATGCCAAGCCTAGTGACAGATTCAAAGAATCTCAGGGCTGGAGGGGACCCTGGAGGTGACAGTCAGGTGAGCACCAAGGGAAGCTGCTGCCTGCCAGCTAGGTCATTCCCTGGATCTCTGGGGAACTGGGATGGTTTCTGGCGCTCAGGCCACAGGGGCTCAGAGTCTGCCTGCCTTCAAGCAGTGGCGAAAGAACTGAGCAGTGCCACCAGAGACTGTCTGGCTTGAAACATCTAAAATATTAACTATCCATCCCTTCACAGGAGATTGGAGGAACCCTGGCAGATACAGCTGGCTACCTAGCTAGCTGTGCTCCTATTGTGAACAGTCAGAACTTTCTCTTTTGACCTGGGCAGATTGCGATGCTTTAAAAAAGCACCAGGAATGCTTTTTGGGAATCAGAGTTTTCCATCATGTGACTTGGCCAGATTCCAGGGAATTTATTCATCGACAGAGGAGTTGGATAGAGGACAAGCATAAACACAACCCTCAGACCTCACTTTTGTCCCTGCTCATCTCTTGTCCTTTGAGCCAGCACAATGAAAGTGCTTCAATAAGCAGGGTCAAGTAGGATGGGCCAGAGAGAATGTGAAAGCGAGATTACGGCTGTGATTAGAGGCTGAATGCCCTTGGTCACGCGGCATGAACTAAGACCACCTTTATTATAAACAGCAGCCTGACTCTTGGAGGCATAGAATAGATGACGACTGCATTTTAAACTGTTTTGTTCAAATGAATGAAGCACAGTCATTTTGGAAAACAGGGAGGCAAAATTTTGAAAGAGCTGAAAAGGTTTTCAAATGCTTGTTATTTTTAACATTCCTGAGGGACTTGGGTCACTTGCCTAGGGAATCCCGTGGACAGAGGAGCCTGGTGGGCTATAGTCCACGAGGTCGCAAAGAGTCGGACACGACTGAGTGACTTCACTTTCTTTTCTTTCTTTCTGGGTCACTTTAGTCCCCACGCAGTGTAGGAACTGATGCCCTTTTACTAGTTTAGAAGCATTGGATTGTTTGGCTTTGGATCCATGTGTATGTGAGAGTTGGTCGATTTAGGAAGTGTGTCCACCAAGCTGTTTGGAATTCACTGGAGTGACCTTGGGTGGGAAGGTGTCCTCCCATGGGAGTGCTGGTCTCTTTGGGAAGCAGAGGGACAGATACATCACAACTCTCAGTGCAGTTTGTGTCTTTTGATCAGTAATTCCATTTCTACAAATGTGTCCTAATGAAACAGGGATGTGGAAGAGATTTATGAACAACATACATTATTTAAAATAGTCAAAAACTGGAAATAATTTACAGGTCCAACATATAGATTCTGCTTAAACAAATTATCATATATTTATATGGTAGAAAGTCAAGAAGCCTTTAAAATTATGAATTTGAAGAAAATGTATTAACCTGAAGAAATGTTCATAATATAGTAGGAAAAAATATCAGAATAAATATGATCACTTAGAAAATATCTATAAAAAATAAAAATGTTAGCAAAGATTTATCTCTGGGTGGGATTTTAAATGTCCTGCACATTTTTCTTCCTGCTTTGGTCTTTGTACTTTCAGTATCACGTGTCTTGGTATAGACTTTTTTCCTTTGACTTGAGCTTTATTGGGCTTTTGAAGCTTTGGGTTGGATCTTTGATTAATCCTGGCAAATTCTCAGCTGTGTCTTTTCAAATATTGTCTCTGCTCCTCTCTGTTCCCTGTCCTCCTGGTTACTGATTAGGCATGCCTGGGACCCTCCGTCTCTGTCCTCATGACATGGAACTTCTTCTTCATGCTTCCCATTTCTGTGACTCTCTGAGCAGCATTCTAGTCATCCCTTCAACTGTACCTTTAGTATTTCTTCAGCTGTGTGTTAAATCTATTCATTGTCTTAAATTTCAACTATTATTTTTTAAAATTTCTAGATCTTCTGTTTGGTCATTAGTTTTATAATTTCTTGTTCTCTGCACTTACTATTAACCTTGCCTTTTAATTCTTTAGACTTAGTAGGCATAATTCAATTATACTCTGATAAGTCTAGAATCTGAATTCCTTGTAGGTATATTTCTGCTTTCTGTTGTTTCTGTTTAATCTCACTCATGGAGCCTCATTTCATTTCTTTTTTAAACTTTTATTTATTTATTTATTTGCCACGCAGCTTGTGGGATCTTAGTTCCCTGACCAGGGATTGAACCTGCATCCCCTGCCATGGAAGTGTGGAGCCCTGGGGTGAGGACCTGAAGGAGAGGTGACCAGAGGGGCACAGGAGCCCATGGATGAGGGGTTTAGCCCCAGAGCTGGTGGCACTTTGACCCACTCAGGGGAAACTCGAAGTCTGTCTCAGTAGAGCTGGTTTTACAGAAGGAATCCCCCAGCCTGGCCAGGAGAGAGTGTCTCTGAAACCATACCCTCCCCTGCTCCAACCTGCATCAGAGGAAGTTCAGACAGTTCGAGCAGAACCCAAGCTGGACCCAGCCCATTTGAAGTGCAGGGGTGGGGATGAGGGGGTGCCCCTTCCAGGTGGCCCTGCCTGTCCTGCCCATCCCTCAATCCATGGGGGACCTGGCAAGACAGAGGCTGGGCGGGACAGTCTCAGGGTGTCCATTCCTGGCCCTTGGGCCTCCTGCGGTCCCACCCCCCTCCATACAGAGGCCACGGATCACTTCTCATCAGGGATAGTGTCTCAAGGCAAAGCTTAGATGGTGAGTGGAGAAAATCTTGAGTCCTGGAACACAGGGGAACAGGGAAGGACTGTTCCAGCTTCAGCTAGGTTTGCCAAATGGGTCAACTCCAAAATGTGAGGGTTCCTGGTGGCTGTTTTGTGTCTCATCCAGACTAAATCATCTGAGTATGGAGGCGGTCTCGGAGACCTGGCTGTGCAGACATGCCAGATGGAGATTCTCCTGTTGTGTTAATGGTTAAAGAGCTAGTTTCTTAACCATGCCTTCAGCGAGGCTGAGAAGGGATGTGCCTTCCAAGCAGGCACTACCAGCCAGCTCCACACAGTCATCCTTTCATCATATTGTCAGTGGGTCACTGTTTATGATATAAAACACAGTCTGCCGTGGAGTGTGGCCGCACATACATCATCAGGAAGGTAAAGTTATTCGTAAAAAATGAACCAGGTGGGACAAGGTACAGTTTTGGGGACAAGGACTGATGAGATGCAGGGGAGGTGCGAGGTGAGGTATGACAAGCACCAGGCTCAGCATCACCACCGTTCACTAGCTTGTAAACAAGGAGCCACTGGGACCCTGTGCTGTCGTCCAGCCACGGGTGCACAGAACCTGCCTCTGCAGTCAGTGTAGCAACAGTGTGGACACCTTAAGGCCCTGTCCCAACCAGTACCCATGTGTGCAACCACGACACTGTCACTCACACCTCCAAAAGCAAACAGGCTACCCACAAAGAATGGTTAGGAGACTTGAGGAGTTTTATTTTGTACTGTTAAAAAAATGTAGGTCATGGATTCATCTGTATAAATAAGTTTTCTGGCAACAGTAGTTAACTTTTAACCTCCCATTCAAAAACTTCACAACTTCAAGCATTTGAACTGCACTTAGAGATTTTCCAACGCTGGCTTCAGTTGTATATGGTACATTTTCACAGTAATTAACTGACTCATAAAGTCGAAGAATTTCTTTTAAAGTTCAAATCTTTACTAGTATGCAAAAGACAAATTTGCACTCTTTTGATCAGTATCCATTTTAATAGGACTATTTGCTTCATTTTTCCTGAAAGATAGTAAATGGGGAAAAATAGGCATATCTGTACAATTCATATCAAAGCACAAAATGCCATTTAAAAAATAAATACCTAAGGCATACTTGTCACACTTTTACTCAGTTTCCTTGGCCATTCAAACTTATCTAAAGGGTCCGCCTCTTGCAGGCTCTCCTGCCTGCCCGCCACATCTCTGCCCCTGGAGGGTGGCTGCTCCTCAGTTGTCATGAAGGGTGTGGTTTGATGTCCTGGGCTTCAGAGACCTGTCAGAAACTCAGTGACTGTATGGAATCTTTTTTTAGTACTGTTTGGCAAATATCCCAAATGAAATTCAACTCTAAGTTAAAGTCTCAAACAGAGATAAGACTAAGAGCTTCTAGACTTGCTGGGCGGTCCAAAGCCTCGGGGGGCATAGGGCTGGAAAACCGTTGACCCCAACCTGAAGTGACACAGACCCTCTGCCTTCCCACAGCAGACACCACAGCCCCCACCGGGCCGCAGCATCTCCGGGAAGGCCTCCGGGCTCCGGGCGCGCAGGCTGCTGGGACAATCTTTGGAGGCCCCCGGCCCCTGTGCCCCCTCCCGTCTCGGATGCGCCCCTCACTACCTCACAGCGCTAGGAACAGCAAGCACTGACACACGGACCCGACCCTCGCTCGCCCCCTCCACCCGCTCCAGCCCCTCCCGCCTCCAGGCCGCCCCCCGCCGGTGAGCGCCCTGGGCCTGGACGCTGGGCCGCTGCTAGATGGCCAAGTCGCCGGCCCTGGCCCGGCCGCCGCTGGACTTACTGGCCTTGCTGGACCGGCCGGGGTCTGCGGGGGGCTCGGGGGGCGCGTGCAGCTCCACGGCCGTCACCGCCCCCTCCCCGTCGCTGTCGCCCGAGCTCCCCGCCGCGCCCTCCGGAAGGGACTGTTGGGGGCCACCCCCGGGGCTCTCGGCTGCAGGCGGCGTCGGCGCGGGCGGGGAGGTCTTCCTGGACGAAGTCTGCGGCTCGGCCTCACGGTTGGCCCAGTTCTGCGCCCGGGCGCGCAGGCCCTGGTTGCCGCCGCCGCCGGGGGTGCCGGGGGTGCCGGGGGTCCCGGGCAGGGCCGCGGGCGGGGGAGGCTCGGGGTAGCCCGGGGCAGACGCCTGCCCCAGGGAGGAGGCAGAGGGCGCGTAGTAGGGCGGGAACCCGATGGTGACGGCGGGCGGGGCGGAGTTGGGGGGCAGGAGGAGGGGGCTCCCCCCCACCGGCTTTACGGATCCCGCCCTGGAACCAGGGGTGTCCGGGCGGAAGGGGCTGGTCATCCCCTGTTTCAGCTTCTTCCAGCCCAGGTGGTAGATCTCCAGCACGTTGAGGAGCAGGGACACGCAGGCCACGGCCAGCATGAAGAGGATGAAGATGGTCTTCTCCGTGGGCCGTGAGATGAAGCAGTCCACCGTGTTGGGGCAGGGCCAGCGGTCGCAGCGGTATAGCGGCTTCAGCTGGAAGCCGTACAGGAAGTACTGCCCGGCGATGAAGCCCACCTCGAACAGCGTCTTGAAGATGATGTTGAAGACGTAGGTGCGGAGCAGGGCGCCGGCGATGCGCACCTTGCCGCGGTCGTCGCGCACGGGGGCCGGGTCCTGGTGCCCCTCTGGGCCAGCGGCCTTCGGCGGCTCCTCCTCACGCTCCTTCCGCTTCTCTTCCATGCGCACCAGGTGCAGCACGTGGCCCAGGTAGATGAGCGTGGGCGTGGACACGAAAATGATCTGCAGCACCCAGAATCGCACATGCGAGATGGGGAAGGCGCGGTCGTAGCACACGTTCTCGCAGCCGGGCTGCTGCGTGTTGCAGGTGAAGTCCGACTGCTCGTCCCCCCACACCTCTTCGGCCGCGGCCCCCAGCACCAGAATCCTGAAGATGAACAGCACCGTCAGCCAGACCTTGCCGATGACAGTGGAGTGCTCCTGGGCGTTCTCTAGGAGTCTCCCCAGGAAGCTCCAGTCGCCCATCGCTTCAGACTGCTAACCTGCAGGGGAACAGGCTCGTTACTAGGCCTAGGCCGGCCAGGCGAGCCGAGGGCACGGCCCCCGGGCAGCCCTGGGCCCCGATGTGCGTGGGATATGCTGTCATGGGGAGCTGTGCTCACCCTCCCCAGCGGGAACCCTCCAGGGAAGGTTGTGAGTGTCCATGCGGGTATGCAGGAGCAGGTGTGTATGTACATGTACACGTGTGTGTGCAGGCACAGGTGTGTGTATACATATACAGGTGTGTATGTACATGTGAAGCACAGGAGTGTGTGTGCATGTACAGCTGCGTGTATGCACACATATAGGTGTGTATGCACACGTGCAAGAGCAGGTCTGTATGTGCATGTACAGATGTGTGTACATGCACAGGTGTGTGCGCATGTACAGCTGTGTGTGTACATGTACAGGTGTGTGTATGTGCATGTACAGGTGTGTATATGCACATGTGCATGTACAGGTGTGTGTATGTGTGCAGCACAGGTGTGTTTGTATGTGCATGTCCAGGTGTGTGCACATGTACAGGTGTATGTTCATGCAAAGTGTACATGTACAGGTGTGCATGTGTGTATGTGTGCAGACACAGGTGTGTGTATACATGTACAGCTGTGTGTATGTACATGTGAAGTCACAGGTGTATGTATGTGCATATACATGTGTGTGCGCACATGTATAGGTCTGTGTGTACATTATGGGGGTGTGTGTGTACATGTATAGGTGTATGTGTATGTGTGCAGGCACAGGTGTGTTTGTATGTACATGTCCAGGTGTGTGTATGTATATGTATGGGTGCAAGTACAGGTGTGTGTGTGTGTGCACCGATGCAGGCACAGTTGTGAGCATGCCTGTGTCTCTCCCTGAGGAGGGTTTGGTAACTGTCCCCAGCACCTGTGGCCCTGAGCAGAGGTCATGCTGCACAGGTGCCAGCAGGAGGGAGGCAACGGCAGGCCACGAGGAGGACTGCCTGAGAGAAGCCCCAGCCCACTCCCGGCCTCCTCGCTCTGCACACAGCTGGGCCGATTCCTAACCTGACAGCTGGTGTCGTTCAGAAAGAAGGGCCTCGTGAGGTCTCGGGTGACTGCCGAAGGCCGGCGGGTGATAGGAGGGTCGATGGGTGGCGGGGAGGACAGAAAAGAACACGTCGTGAAAATGAAACAGAGCAGGACTGGTGTGCGTGCAGACGCAGGGAGGACGGGCCCTGGGCGCGGGGCCCTAGCCTGTCCTTCCCGAAGGAAGGGGCCTGTGTCCCGCGCCTGTTGGGCTGGACTTCGGGCTGCAGTGCTGGGGCGGGGCAGCCTCATGGCCCTGTGTCCTGCGGAAGGACCGGTTGGAGGGAGACCAGCTGGAGAGGTCTCCCAGCCGGGAGGGTAGTGGGGGGTCCAACTACGGGGGGAGGGCCAGGGCTGAGCCTGGACGGAGGCAGGGCCCTGGGTGGGGGCCGCGCGTGCTCCAGGGAGCGTATGCTCTGAAATCTTGTTTTATCTGTTATCTGTATTACTATTTTCCCCTGAGTCTTCTGGGAAAAGTGACTTCTAGGAAATTCTAACCTTAGGGGTACAGAGTCAAACAGCAACCCCAGCTTCCCCAGACCAGACCCCGTGGGGCAGCAGGTGCGGGGGAGGGGGTGGCGCACCTGTGAGGGCCCCCCCAGAGGCCGGAGGCCAGAGAATGGCCCGAGGGGCTGGACCCGCGGAGGTGGGGACGCTGGCGGGCTTCGGGGGAGCCGGTGACTAAGGCGTCCACTCCGGGAGAAGCAGCAGAGAAGAGGCCCTTTGATCTCACGACGAGGAGGCCACGGACGCCCTTCCAGTGACCCGGCCGCGGGCCAGGCCCGGGGAGCACGTGGGGCGGGTTGGAGACCCGAGGGTGAGGGGGACCTGTCAACCTGTTCCCCGGAGGAGGATGGGCGGTGGAGGCTCATGTCGCCCGGAGGAGGGAGGGGGCGGGGGCGATGGGGGAGGGGCGGGGCAGCTGCAGGGAGATGAGACTCCTCTCCCGAGTCAAGAGGGCGTCTTTCAGGCAAGGATAGGCCCTGAGCTGCAGAAGAAGAGTTTGCAATGTGGGAACATAGCAGTCGAGCCGGGGTGCCCTGGAGAAGCCGGGAGCTGGGGGTGGAGGAGGCGGGGCTTAAGGAGAACCCGGGCATAACAAGGCTCTCAGAGGGGAGCAAGCCTGCTGGGCAGGGCAAATGAGGACTGAGCAGAGGAGACCCCAGTGGGGAGGGGGAGGGGGGTGGGAGGTAGAGGTGAGGAGGGGAGTGGGTGTCGGGTGGGGGGAGGGGGTGGAGGGTGGGGGTGAGACTGGTGGAGCAGGTCCGAGATCTGGTGAAGGGGAGGCAGGTGGACCACAATGGTCAGTGACCAGAACCTGGGCTCTGACTCCAGGTGAGTTTGGAAGATACTGGGTGGGGGGAGGGGGTTGAACAGCTGTGATACAATCCCATGTCTTCCAGTGGTACTGGTGCTGAGAACTATCTCCAGGGCAAGGGTGAAAGCAGAGGGTCACAGGGTGGAGGGTGAGGGGCGGGGGCAGAGGACGATCAGTTTTATTTAGGAACGTTCAGCCTGAAATGTCTATTAGACACGCATTAGAGGTCAAGTCATCACGGACCTCCTCAGTGCCCTGAGACAGCACTGAGGAAGTCCTCTAAGGACTGGGATGGGGACGGACGGGGGCGGGGGTGGGGGTGGGGAGGGCAGTGCAGAGGGGCTGGAGATCAAGCCAGGTGCTCCAGCATCCAGAGGACCATAAGCTGGCCATCTGAAAATGCCAGTTTTAGTTGAGACTCGAGAATGAACAAGAGCAAAATGTACAATTTGCATTGCACTAGATTCCCTTTTGTAACAGACTGACACTAGAAACACTCCTACTTGGTTTATAAATTGGAGGCAATAGAATGACCAGGCATATTCATTCCATGTTTTCTTGTGATTTTCTGGAACACCACAAGTAGGATCTGGATACTGACGTACAGGCTAAACCAGAGAGTTCTATGTTTAACTAGTAACGTTTGCCAGGGTTTGCCAGGGTTTGGCATGGGCAGTGGTGGCCCTAATGCTATTTTTTTGCAATCCCTGACTTGGTACAAAGCTAAAAGGACTTGGTAGGCCATGAAAAGTGGGCTTGGTATAGTGAAAAGTGGGCTTATCTGGTTATCTTTTTAGCCATTGGAAAGACTGTTTCTTTCGCTTTTTTTTTTCATATTTTACATGCCTGTTTCCAGCTCTCACACTTAAGACAGTAATTTCTAGATGCCAAGAAACCTAGACTATGGTATTATGTACCTGCATGCATATTGACACAATGGACATCACCGACTCAATGGACTTCAGTTTAAGCAAACTCCAGGAGATGGTGAAGGACAGGGAAGCCTGGGGTGCTGCAGTCCATGGGGTCACAAACAGTCAGACATGACTGAGCAACTGAACAACAATGCATGCTATGTCGCTTCAGTCGTGTCCAACTGTTTGTGACCCTATGGACCATAGCCTGCCGGGCTCCTGTGTCCATGGGATTCTCCAGGCAAGAACACTAGAGTGGGTTGCCATGCCCTCCTCCAGGGGATCTTCCCAACCCAGGACTGAGCTTGCATCTCTTATGTCTCCTGCATTGGCAGGCGGGTTCTTTACCTCTCAGTTCAGTTCAGTTCAGTCGATCAGTCGTGTCTGACTCTTTGCGACCCCATGAATTGCAGCATGCCAGGCCTCCCTGTCCATCACCAACTCCCGGAGTTCACTCTGACTCACGTCCATCGAGTCAGTGATGCCATCCAGCCATCTCATCCTCTGTCGTCCCCTTCTCCTCCTTTCCCCAATCCCTCCCAGCATCAGAGTCTTTTCCAATGAGTCAACTCTTCACATGAGGTGGCCAAAGTACTGGAGTTTCAGCTTTAGCATCATTTCTTCCCAAGAAATCCCAGGGCTGATCTCCTTCAGAATGGACTGGTTGGATCTCCTTGCAGTCCAAGGGACTCTCGAGTCTTCTCCAACACCACAGTTCAAAAGCATCAATTCTTCGGCGCTCAGCTTTCTTCACAGTCCAACTCTCACATCCATACGTGACCACTGGAAAAACCATAGCCTTGACTAGAAGGACCTTCGTTGGCAAAGGAATGTCTCTGCTTTTCAATATGCTATCTAGGTTGGTCATAACTTTTCGTCCAAGGAGTAAGTGTCTTTTAATTTCATGGCTGCAGTCACCATCTGCAGTGATTTTGGAGCCCCCAAAAATAAAGTCTGACGCTGTTTCCACTGTTTCCCCATCTATTTCCCATGAAGTGATGGGACCAGATGCCATGATCTTAGTTTTCTGAATGTTGAACTTTAAGCCAACTTTTTCACTCTCCTCTTTCACTTTTATCAAGAGGCTTTTTACGTCCTCTTCACTTTACCTCTAGCACCACCTTTATCATACTTATCACACCTTTTTATAATTTTGGTCTGACTCTTTAAAGAGGAAATAGAACTGAAAATAAGTTTCTTAAAATAACAAAAGATTCATTCTTCTTCTGCTCTTTGGAGATGACCCCAACACATAGCTTTGGAATCCCAAGAGCAAGATGGAAGCCAGGCCTGTAAGAGCCTGCACAGAAAAGATCAACCACAGAGACAAGCATGAAAGAGGAAAAAGCCAAACCTCCAAAGTTTCACACTGACTAACGGGACACTTGTTCTCCAGAAGAAAGGGACTGACCACAGCAAGAGGCAGGACACCCAGTGGTAGTGGCTGCAGACACACTTCATGCTTCAAAAGACAAGTCCTCCAGCTTCATTCTTCATATTTGTCACAACAGTTTATTTTTATTTCTTGCATATGAAGTTTAGGCAGAACTTGTCAAGTTCCACAAAAATCTGAGACACAGTTTTGATTGGAATTGCATGGAATTCACAGATGAATCAAATTTACCTCTGTACAATCTAGTACTCCCACTGCTGAGCACTACTGCTCCATAGATGAAGAGCATCTTTATGCCATTAGGATGCTGTCCCAAAAGGTCTTACACATCTTTTGTTAGACTTATTCTGAGATAACTTTGTAGTTGTTCTAATTCTTCATTCTAAATAGTTGTCTTCATTATAATTTCTGAGTAGTTGTTATCGGTACCTAGGAACCTTATTCCGAGAAAGCAACGGTAACCCACTCCAGTACTCTTGCTTGGAAAATCCCAGGGACAGAGGAGCCTGGAGGGCTGCCATCTATGGGGTTGCACAGAGTCGGACACGACTGAAGTGACTTAGCAGCAGCAGCAGCAGCAGGAACCTTATTTCTGTATATTGATCTTGTATTCAGCAACCTGGCAGAAAGCCCCTCCTAGATGGACCAGTCAGGAGATTCCTTTGGATTTTCTGTGAAAGACGCAGAATCCTATCCTCTTTAGGAGAGATGTGTCTCTTCCTCTTCTAATTTGAATCCCTGTTTTTTCTTTTTCTTGTCTTCTTGCATTGGCTTGGACTTCTGGTACAATGTTGAATGGTGACATTTTCCCTGGTTTCAATCTGAAAATGATGCTTCTGAAGTTTTATCATTGAGTGTGATGTTTCAACTTGTATCAGGTGGAGAAATTTTCCTTCAGTCTTTGCTTTGTTTTCTAAATCATGAATGAATATTGGATTTGGTGGAATACTTTTTTCTCTGCATCTATGGTGACTTTTAGATGGTGAAGCATCTTTTGGGTCATGACTTTAATATATGATCAAATTAAACTGGCTACAACTTTATTTTAGATTATGGTTTGTTCATACTTGAGATTGATCTTATTGTTTTTTTGTACTGTCATTGGATTTTGAAAAGAAAGTTATTTTAAAATTCTCTGTGTAAAAAGCTTGTATAAAAATGTCCAATAGGCCGCACTCACCCTCTGTGATGGCCCACACTCTGTCTCTGGAGTGTGCTTCTCTCTGAATCTGAATAAATCTACTTCTTATCTAAAAAAAAAAAAAAAAAGAATGTCCCATGAAAGCTCTTGGGCCTAAAGTCTTTTTGTTTATTTTGAGTGGTTGGGAGGACTAGATCACAAATTCAATCTCATTAACTGTTATTAACAGAAGTAGGTTTGCTAAAGACATTTTTGATCATTTATATCTTTTAGAGAATTTTCCATTTCATCCAAGTTTCAAATTTATTGGCATAAAATTATTAATGGTATTTTCTTATGATGCGAAGACTCCATGATATCTGTAGTTAGATTCCTTTGTTTGGTTCCAAATATTGTTTGAGGCTGTTAAAGTATTAGTCTTGCTAGAAGTGTTTCTTTTAATAAAGAATCAATTTTGATATGCTTGAAAAAAGTGAGAGTTTGTTATTTTTTCCAATGTCTTATCATGTATACCGTATTCACAATACATAGAATACATCTACCAAAAACTCCTAAGGATCTTTTAAATAGATAATGAAGATTTTAGTGTTTACTGATGGCTTTGTAAATGACACATATGCAATTTAAGAGTATCCTTCACCTTAGTGTAAAATTATTTCTTATTATATCCAGGGGTTTCCCTTCCTAATTTTAAATGGAAATTTAACTTTTCAATAATCTGAAGCTCTGGCAGGAAATATCACTCTCATCCAGAACTGACTGATTTAGTGGAATTATAAAACACTAACTTTCCAGCTTCTTTATTAGTGATTCTAAAGCATTTCTAGGATTGTATATTTTACTGTCAAATAAAAAATCTCCAGAAACATGAAACTGTTTTAAATTCATATTTTAATTTCATTATCTTATTTATTCATTAAGAATATATGAAAACATTTATAATAGTTCCTGCCATCCATGTATTACTATTATTATTCTCACATCTTCTCTTTCACAGAATTTAATTACTTATGAATATGCAAAAAATCATGCTCCTAAATCTTTATTTGGTGAAGGTAAATATGGGTGACACTTTGATTTTTAGTCAAAGGGAAGGACTCACTAGTCTTTGTTTTTGACCTTCTGTAACATACAAACTTAGTGAGAGCTAATTTTAAGTCAAAAGCAATTTAAACAACTATGTTAAAGAACAAATGTCTTCAAGCTTGTATATTCAGGAATGGCAAAATTAAAAGTACACTTAAGGTTTTAGCCATAGTATTTTTTCTTAAAATACTTGAATAAAATAAATATTCCCTCCAGATAGGAGTATCACATAACAGTTCCACAATTAGAATTCTAATATTAAGCTAGAAAGTTACCAGCTGGTCGTGCTTCAGTTCAGTTGACAGAAAACGTAGATAGTCTGCAGTGAAATTAGAAACATGACTGTCTTCCAAGGCTATTCATGCCACGCTGGGCACCCTCTCCAAGCCCTTCAAACAGTCCCCTGCCCACTGCCTCGTCACCTCCTCCCGTCCTTTATTAAACCATGTTGCACATTTCTAGAATGAACTCTGCGAAAGACCTAAGAACACCATTAGTGATTTTCACTCACTCAAACATTTTATTTAGACATTTTAGTGATGTGTTCGGAGAAGGCAATGGCACGCCACTAAGCACTCTTGCCTAGAAAATCCCATGGACGGAGGAGCCTGGTAGGCTGCAGTCCATGAGGTCGCTAAGAGTCAGACATGACTGAGCGACTTCACTTTCATTTTTCACTTTCATGCATTGGAGAAGGAAATGGCAACCCACTCCAGTGGGCTGCTGTCTATGGGGTCGCACAGAGTCGGACACGACTGAAGCGACTTAGCAGCAGCAGCAGCAGCAGCAGTAATGATGTGTTACTTTTAATGTACTTCAACATTAGCCCTCACAGTTTTAATAACTGAATAGTGGGAAAAAAAGTTGTCTCCCTCATGGCAGTGCACAACCTTCTGAAGGCTGGTTTGGGCCAAGAGTAAATAACAATCAAGGAAACTATAGGGTGTGACAGCTTCCTGTGTTCTGAGCAGCTCATCATGCCTGAAACACAAGGTCAGCATGTCTCAATAGTACACCAGACAGTGACCTCATGAATGCAGTTAAAAGGTAATTTCCCTATGTAAATCCCAGTGACACCTTTCAGGAATCTTATTCATAATCGATGAAAGGAACATGGAATCGCAGCATCTTAGAGCTGGAAGGACCTTAGAAGTGGCCCTACTGTCATCCTCACTTTACAGATCAGAAAATGGATGCCCAGAGAGGTTCTGTGATTTCCCTGAGGTTGCATAGCATGCAGGGCTGAAGTTGGCACAAGAACTCCTGACTTTCTGCTCTGGGTCCCTGTCCACGTGACCTCATGGGATTAAGCACCAGGCACATGGTCCAGATGACAACAGGTGCCTTTTGAGCTGTTTCTACCACACTTTAAAAGAAATGTGTAGAAACATGGGTTAGGGTATGTTTTAGGCTTTGCTCTTTTCTTCCAGTCCAGAATGTCTAAAATTGTCAAATATTTTTTATTGCTAACAACAGCCAGCTACCTCATCATATAAATTGGAATTGTCATTTTAAAGCAAATTCAGGTATTATCTTTATTCTTGCTTAGTGAACAAAATGCACAGCCTTATAATTATGGCATTTTATTGTCCCATTTATATTACAGACACAAATTACATCTGTCAAAATGTTTTATATGTTCTGCAGAAATAATAATTTATATAGTATAAATAGAATCTGAATTTTCTTATTTGAATCTATTTCTATTAGTACAAAGCAGAACTCTCTTCTCTGTTCTAGAATAAAAGATTCATTATAAAACTAAGAGGAAATGGAGTTTCATGAACAGATGAGCATTCAGGAGCTAATCATGTGATCTGAATGAAAAAAATTAAGTGATTTTTACATTAAGCATCATTTATCAATAGTCTGTTAACAGGAAACTTAAAGCAAGCCACAAACTTCAAATTAAAGAACATGTAAGAATGCAGAAACCTTACATGAACCGTTAGTGTCACACTTTTGAAGACGCAGAGATCCCAAAAAGCAAGCTGCTGCTGCTGCTGCTGCTAAGTCGCTTCAGTCGTGTCCGACTCTGTGCGACCCCATAGATGGCAGCCCACTGGAGTGGGTTGCCATTTCCTTCTCCATTGCGTGAAAGTGAAGTCGCTCAGTCCTGTCAGACTCTTAGCAACCCCATGGACTGTGGCCCACCAGGCTCCTCCGTCCATGGGATTTTCCAGGCAAGAGTGCTGAGTGGGGTGCCATTGCCTTCTTCGAAAAAGCAAGCATCATAGTACTAATCTAGGTCTCAAGATAAATTTTCCACCAGTGTAGGAATGAAAAGTAACATGAAAATCTATTGCTATTTTATTGCTTTTAAGAATTACATTGAAATTGCAAAAACATAGTGTTTTTAGAGACGTGTATGCTATTTAGGGATGCAGGTATTGGATTTTTTGCCCTCTTTAAGTTAGTAAATATTTATCAAATGCTTATTACATGTGTGGGACTGTGCTACACATGGAGTGACCAAAATAATCCAGATCCAGTCCACCCTCTCAGACAGCAGGAAAGGCATGCTTGTCACACTGCTCAAAAGGTAGCACCACACGTGTTACACAGCCCTGGGCATGGCCTTGGAGGGTGGGGAGACCTGACACAGTACAGGGAGAAAGAGGGAGTACACTAAGACGGCAACTGAGTTTGGCTGAATTTTTTCCCATACGGACCCTGGGCAACCTCAAAGGCCTTCACACTGTATAGAATGTTCTGGGAATATTTTAGTACATTACAAAGACTATGTGCTTATTGATATATTTATGTGCTGTACTGAGGTAAAGTCCTAAAGACATGTATGTCCTATTTATTCTGTGTTAGATGTGTGTTCAAGTAATGGTAACAAGTGAGCGGCAAATTAGATTTAAATTCTTGACTCATGTGAGACTGTGTAAAATGGCTGTGACTATAATTATTTTAAAGTTTCAAATGTGCAGGGTAAAAGTTATCTTAGTTAAGAAAATGAACACAAAATGTAAGAACATTCAAAGAAATTATGTCAAAATTCTCTTTCTCGTTGGCCAACAATGAAATCCTGTTACACGCCATTATTATAAGGCAGCTTTACGCCAGTTAGCATTTGCTGGTTGACACGAACAGCATTGTCTAATCTGTTACAGTTGTAAAGTTTCTGTGAATTACTTTTCACTACAAAACACGTGCACTGCCCTCAACAGATGCTTATCTCGGCAAGAACCAAACTGCTGAACCAGTGGAATCGGCGCCAGATTAGCTGAGGTTTACTTTGAATACACTGACCTTCGGGAAATAAGTCCGTTTTCCACTCTAATCTCTTAATGTCTGATTTGCAATACATTTCCCAGCACCCGGAAGGCCTGCCAGCGAAGTGAAGCACATGTCATAAACCATCATTTTGAATTCTTGGGTGATTAAGAACCAAAGCACCATCCACTCCCCTGCTGTTGGCATATGAACATTTTTAAATGGCACATTTGGGCGAAACCTTGATTAAGCAAACCCTGGCGGACTGCCCTGGTCGCTGAAGTCCGTGTCGCAGCTGCTCTGGACCGAGGGGTCTGCCCACCGGGATGGAAGGGTCTCACCCGGCCGGACAGCGAGCACGTGCCCGCGTCCGCAGCCCCAGAGCGCTGCCCGAAGAGCGCAGACGCGGGACCAGCCCACTCGCTGCAAATTCTGCTGAAACCCGCCGCCACGCGTACACGCGGCAACAAACGAGGCCGAGGCGCTCAGAGCCAGTCTGTCTTTAAAAAAACTTTCAGAGAGTTTCTTAAAGGAGCGCAGGCGAGCCAAGACCTTGGGGAAGAGCGGCGCGCGCCCCGCGGGAGTGCCGGCGCCACAGGGGCGCAGCCCAGGGAAAGGTCTGACGCCATCGCCGGCCACCCCCCACACCCCGAAAAAGCCATCGCCGCGCCAAGCTCCAGAGTTCCCCAGGGAGTGCCCAAGTCGCGCCGACCTGCCCGCTGCTCCCAAACTTGCCAGGACCCTGAGGGGCAGCCCGCAGCCCACGCTTACCCGCCGCGCCGACCCGGTCGCTTCTCCCGCGGGCAGGGCTCGGGCCGCTCTGCTGGACACCCCGTCTCCGTGCGCTCGGCTCGACGCGTGCGCCCGGCCACCCGGGCTCCCCGCCCCGGCGCCATCCCCGCGCCCCGCGCTGCGCCCCGCGCCCGGGCCCCGCGCCCCGCCCCGCGCCCCGCCCCATCCCCCGCCCACACCCCACATCCCACACTCGCACCCCCCATCCTACACCGAGCGCCAGGGCCCCGCGCCCCGCCCCGCCCGGCCCCGCGCACATCACACATCACACATCCCACTCTGGCACCCCGCATCCTACACCCGCATCCCGCTTCCCGCCACTAGTTCACACGCCGAACTCCCGCATTCCACACCCGCATCCGCCTGCTTCTCCCCGGCCAAGTTGTGGCTCCACGTCCCCCACCCCCCACCCCGCACCTCCCGCCCGCTTGCTTAGGGCAGTAGGGGTGCGGGTGTGGGACTTGAATGCGGGGTGCAGGTTCCACGCCGGGTGCGTGTTGCCTAGTCGCAGCGGCCCACGCTGTCGCGGGGGCGGTAGTGGTGCCCTGGCCGGGGGCTATAAATAGCGCAGCGAGCCTGGCTCGCGTCAGACACACTTAATTCAGTCCAGGGCACTGGGATTCCTGTTGGTTTTTTTTAAGAACAACCGAGTCTCTGGTTGCTTCCAGGGTTGCTTGATTAGCGCTCAGATCTGACGAGCAAGCTGCGCACCCCGCAGAGTTTACCTGTTCAGGTGGGATCTGAACTTGAGGGCAACCCAGGGGGAAAGAAAGCTAAGCTGCTAAAGGCTCGTCTAAAACACCTTCCCTTGTAGAACTCGGACGTGTGTGTGTGTGTGTGTGTGTGTGTGTGTGTGTGTGTGTGTGTGTATTTAGTAGGTGGTGGTTACCTGGACCTAGGTTTTTTTGGTTGTTAGGGGTTTTTTTTTTGTTTTTAGGTTTTGTTTTTAAATTGAGAAATATTACTATAGAAGTCTTCCCTGGTGGCTCATACAGTAAAGAATCTGCCTGCAATGCATAATACCAGAGTTCCATCCCTGGGCCAGAAAGATCCCCTGCAGGAGGGCATGGCAACCCACTCCAGTATTCTTGCCTGGAGAATCCCAAGGACAGAGGAGCCTGGCAGGCAACAATCCATAGGGTCACAAACAGTCAGACACGATTGAATGACCAACACACACACACACACACACACAATAGGTCTTCAGGTATTTTCTCACTTTTTAATTCTCTCTGAGAAGTACAAGAATGGTTTTATTTTTTCTTGATCATAGAAGAACTAAAATTTCTTAGTATTTATAGTCTCTTTGCGGGACACTCATTGGTATTCCAAGGCTAAAACGTGTAAATACAACATTGCAATGATTTAAAAACTTTTCATTAAAAATGCAGATTTAAAATGATGTTGTGTCACTCAAATACTTGCACACCATGTCATAGCAACCTGATTCACAATCGCCAAAAGGTAGGGACAACTCCATGAATGGCTTAAAAAATGTGCTTCTATGTAGAATGAAATATTATCCACCCTAAAAAGGGGAGGAGATTCTGACACAGGCTGCCACACAGATGACTCTTGAGGACATGATGTTAAGTGAAGTCAACAGTCACAAAATACTGTATAATTCCACTTATGAAGTATCTAAAGTTGTCAGAAAGTAGGGTGGTGGATGCAGCGGCAGGGCTGGATGGGAGTTAGTGTTTAGTTAGTGTTAGTTTCAGTTTGAGAAGATGAAGTTACGATGGTGGTTGCAGAGCAGTTCGAATGTACTAACACAGAGAACTGAATGATTAAAGTGGCTAAAATGGTAAATTTTATATTATGTAGGTTTTATTACAATGAAAAGTTTCAGGGACATTATGTAAAGACTACCAAAATTAGGAAACAGTGGTTTCTTTGCACGTATACTCTCTAGGTAGACAACTAAGATGTTAATCATATGGTTTTGGTTTTAGATGTGAAGACTGCCCATTTGGTTTCAAGAGAGATTGTGCTTAGGATAATTTCAGGGGAAAATACATATATATACATATACATACGCATATGCTAACCTGCTTAGAGCTGAATCCTCAAACGATAGACCCCATTTCCACATGCTATTAATATGTGTATCTGAAAAAAGCGTGCAGTGAAGACAGCCCGGAGACCCCAGCTCGTGGTCCCGCGAAGGCATCGCCCTCTCTGGTCTTTCCCGGAGACCGCGAAGATGCGCTCGCCTCTGCTGCCCTCTGGCGGTCAAAGACGGAACTAACCTTCAGGGCCTGTGTTGAACCTGGGTGCATCTGCGCTTTGTATACAAAGAGAAGTTCAACAAATATTCAAATATTCGTTCAATATAGATGCCCTTCCTGGACACGATGGCCCAGAGTAAACACAGTGACCCTGCCATAATCGTGTTCAGTAGAATTTAATGGTGTGGCTCAGACGATAAAGGGTCTGTCCGCAATGCGGGAGACCCGGGTTCAATTCCTGGGTCGGGAAGATCACCTGCAGAAGGAAATGGCAATCCACTCCAGCACTCTTGCCTGGAAAATCCCATGATGGAGGAGCCTGATAGGCTACAGTCAGTCCATGGGGTCCCAAAGAGTCGGACACGACTGAGCGACTTACTTCATTTTCACTTTTCTTTAAATAGCCAGATTTAAGGTTCATAAAAAGTTGTTACTTGGTTTTTTCCTTTTAGTTTAAAATTCATTACATACTTATACTAATAGGTGATGCGTGGTATTTTAGTTACTCGTGAGGTATACATATCTTCTACTGTACTTTTGAAAATTAATTTAATTACTATTTTTATAAAACATCTGCTCATTCAAGGCCATGGATGAGTGCTGGAAGAGGTGTGATGATCCCCACTTTCTCCACTCAAAGAATTTCTAGTGCTGAGCTCTGGGCCCTATCCTGCCCACTGGAGCAATTTGCAGCCTATTCTGACTTGCTGTTGTTGTTTTGTCGCTAAGTCATGTCTGACTCTGTGACCTCATGGACTGTAGACCTCCAGGCTCCTCTGTCCATGGGATTCTCCAGGTAAGAATACTGGAGTGGTTGGCCACGTCCTCCTCCAGGGGATCTTCCCGAAGCAGGGATTGAAGCCGTGTCTCCTGCATTGGCAGGTGGATTCTTTACCACTGAAAGAACCGGGGAAGCCATGGAAAACAGTATGGAAGTTCTTAAAAAAATTTAAAAAAAAAAATAGACTTACCATACAATTCAGCAATCCCACTTTTGGGAATTACCAAAAAAATTGAAAGCAAGGTCTCAAAGAGATGTTTGTCCACTGGTGTTCACAGCAGTGTTAGTCACAGTGGCTTTTAGGCAGAGGGAAGCCAGTGTCCATAGACAGATGAATGGATTAGCAAAATGCAGTCCATGCATACAGTGGAACATAATTCATAATTCAAAATGTGGTCCATGCATATAGTGGAGCATAACTCAGAATTCAAAAGGGAGGAAATTCTGATGCAGGCTGCACGTGGATGAATTTTGAGAACATTACCCTAAGTGAAATAAGCCGGTCACAAAAAGACAAATACTGAGTGATTCCTCGTAAAGGAGGCCCCTAGATTAGTCAGATTCAAGGAGACAGAAGGTAGGATGGGTGAGGGCAGGGAGGGAGGTGGGGAGCTGGTGCTTAAATGGGGGGCAGAGCTTCAGTTTTGCAAGATGGACAGAATTCTGGGGACAGATGGAGGTGGTAATTGCACAACATTTTGAATGTATTAAAACCATTTAACTGCATACTTAGAAATGTTTACAATGGTACATTTTATGTTATGTGTATTTTACCACAATAAAAAAGTGGAAAAAGCCCTCACACTTACTGTATGACCCTAAAAGAAACGTGAACAGAGAGGTTAACAGGGAGGTGATCCCGGCGGCCGAATTCCATCTCCTCAAATTGAAGAGTGTGATTTCTAAAGCAAGTAGAACACAGCTGATAAAACAAGCATGTGGGAGGCCCTGCTTGCTGGGTTATCACCCCAGAGCACAGGCCTCTTCCTGGAGTTTCATGCTTTTCAGAAATAAAGACCGTTTGGGTTGAAAATGATCTTCCCTCCGACAATAACAATGCAACTGCCCACAGCTGCTCGGTGGTTTTTAACTTTTAGTTTTCAAGCTGCTTGATCAGACCTGAGCCTCACAACACAGGTGTGAGGGCAGGGGCACTTCCTCGTGTTCTGGAGAAAGAAGCCGAGTTGCAGGGAAGCGACCTTTACCACTGCTGGTAAACAACTCAGCAGCTAACACTTTGGACTATGAATCTATTCATAGTACTTTTTGTGTAACACCTCAAGACTTGTGAGGCTGATGAGGAGAACTTTGTCGTTTATGAATGAGGAAAGTCCTGTAACACCAGGGAAGGGTCAGGCCGCGGGTTGTGATGCTGGGCTGGTGTTTCTGGGGTCCTCACGCACTTCCATCTCTCACTGTCTGCAGAAGCTTTATCCTCTGTCATTGCCTGGGGAGATGTTATGTTATTTTGTCTATTTGAGAACTGGGGAAACTAAGACAGTGCTGTGAAATGAAAAGATGCTTGCCTGCTCCTTGGAAGGAAAGTTATGACAAACCTAGACAGCATATTAAAAAGCAGAGACATTACTTTGCCAACAAAGGTCTGTCTAGTCAAAGCTATGGTTTTTCCAGTAGTCGTGTATGGATATGAGAGTTGGACTATACAGAAAGCTGAGCACTGAAGAGTTGATGCTTTTGAACTGTGGTGTTGGAGAAGACTCTTGAGAGTTACTTGGACTGCATGAAGATCACACCAGTCTATCCTAAAGGAAATCAGTCCTGAATATTCATTAGAAGAACTGATGCTGAAGCTGAAACACTCCAATACTTTGGCCACGTGATGGGAAGAGCTGACTCATTGGAAAAGACCCTGATGCTGGGAAAGATTGAGGGCAGGAGGAGAGGGGGATGACAGAGGATGAGATGGTTGGATGGCATCATGGACTCAATGGACATGAGTTTGAGCAAACTCTGGGAGATAATGAAGGACAGGCAAGCTTGGTGTGCTACAGTACATGGGGTAGCAAAGAGTTGGACATGACTTAGTAACTGAACAACAAAGACAGTACATGTGTACTAAGTCACTTCAGTTGTGTCCAACTCTTTGAAACCCAAAGGACTGTAGCCTGCCAGGCTCCTCTGTTTATGGGGTTCTCCAGGCAAGAATATTGAGTGATTTGATTCTTCTCTATTTTTATCTTGATGAGTCTGGCTAAAGGCTTGTCAATTTTGTTTATCTTCTCAAAGAACCAGCTTTTATTGATCTTTATTATTGTTTCTTTCATTTCTCTTTCATTTATTTCTGCTCGGATCTTTATTATTTCTTTCCTTCTACTAATTTTTTTTTCTAATCAACAAAACTAGAAATGAAAAAGGAGAGGTTACAACAGACAATGCAGAAATACAAAGGACTATAAGAGACTATTATGAACAACTAAATGGCAATAAAATGGATAACCTGGAAGAAATAGACAGATTCTTAGAAAAGTTCAATCTTCCAAGATGGAACCAGGAAGAAATAGAAATTATGAACAGCCCAATTACAAGCACTGAAATAGAAGCTATGATCAAAAATCTCCCAAAAAACAAAAGCCCAGGACCAGATGGCTTCACAGGAGAATTCTATCAAACATTTAGAGAAGAGCTAATGCCTATCCTAAAACTCTGTCAAAAAATTACAGAGGAAGAAACACTTCCAAACTCATTCTATGAGGCCACCATCACCCTGATATCAAAACCAGACAAAGACAACACAAAAAAGGAAAACTACAGGCCAGTATCACTGAGGAACATAGATGCAAAAATCCTCAACAAAATTTTAGCAAACAGAATTCAGCAACACATCAAAAAGCTCATATACCATGATCAAGTTGGTTTTATTCCATGAATGCAAGGATTCTTCAATATATGCAAATCAGTCAATGTGATATACCATATTAACAAATTGAAAGATAAAAGCCATATGATAATCTTATTAGATGCAGAAAAAGCCTTTGACAAAATTCAGCACCCATCTATGATTAAAACTCTTCTAAAAATGGGCATAGAAGGAACCTACCTCAACATAGTAAAGGCCATATATGATAAACCTATAGCAAACATTATTCTCAATTATGAGAAACTAAAAGCATTCTCTCTAAGATTAGGAGCAAGACAAGGGTGTCTACTCTTACCACTATTATTCAACATAGTTCTGGAAGTCCTAGCTACAGCAATCAGAGAAGAAAAAGAAATAAAAGGAATTCAGATCAGAAAAGAAGTAAAGCTTTCACTGTTTGCAGATGACATGATATTGTACAAAGAAATCCCCAAAGATAGTATTAGAAAATTACTAGAGCTAACCAGTGAATTTTGCAAAGTTGCAGGATACAAAGTCAATACACAAAAATCACTTGCATTTCTATATACTAACAATGAAAAATCAGAAAGAGAAATTAAGGAATCAATCCCATTTACCATTGCAACAAAAAGAATTAAATATCTAGGAATAAACTTACCTAAGGAGACAAAAGAACTGTACACAGAAAATTATAAGACACTGATGACAGAAATCAAAGGTGACATAAACAGATGGAGAGATATTCCATGTTTCTGGGTAGGAAGAATCAATATTATGAGTTTAGTTCAGTTCAGTCGCTCAGTCGTGTCCGACTCTTTGCAACCCCTTGAATCCCAGCACTCCAGGCCTCCCTGTCCATCACCAACTCCCAGAGTTCACCCAGACTCATGTCCATCGAGTCAGTGATGCCATCCAGCCATCTCATCCTCTGTCATCCCCTTCTCCTCCTGCCCTCAATCCCTCCCAGCATCAGAGTCTTTTCCAATGAGTCAACTCTTCGCATGAGGTGGCCAAAGTATTGGAGTTTCAGCTTCAGCCAGAGAAGGCAATGGCACCCCACTCCAGTACTTGCTTGGAAAATCCCATGGATGGAGGAGCCTGCTAGGCTGAAATCCATGGGGTCTCGAAGAGTCGGACACGACTGAGTGACTTCACTTTAACTTTCATGCATTGGAGAAGGAAATGGCAACCCACTCCAGTGTTCTTGCCTGGAGAATCCCAGGGATGGGGGAGCCTGGTGGGCTGCCGTCTACGGGGTCGCACAGAGTTGGACACGACTGAAGTGACTTAGCGTAGCATAGCATTCAGCTTCAGCATCATTCCTTCCAAAGAAATCCCAGGGCTGATCTCCTTCAGAATGGACTGGTTGGATCTCCTTGCAGTCCAAGGGACTCTCAAGAGTCTTCTCCAACACCACAGTTCAAAAGCATCAATTCTTCGGTGCTCAGCCTTCTTCACAGTCCAACTCTCACATCCATACATGACCACTGGAAAAACCATAGCCTTGACTAGACGGACCTTTGTTGGCAAAGTAATGTCTCTGCTTTTGAATATGCTATCTAGGTTAGTCATAACTTTCCTTCCAAGGAGTAAAATGACTATATTTCCAAATGCAATCTACAGATTCAATGTGATCCCTATCAAATTACCAATGGCATTTTTCACAGAACTACAACAAAAAATTTCACAATTCATATGAAAGCACAAAAGACCCTGAATAGCCAAAGCAGTCTTGAGAAAGAAGAGTGGAGCTGGAGGAATCAAGCTTCCTGACTTCAGATTATACTACAACGCTACAGTCACCAAGACAGTATGGTACCGGCACAAAAACAGAAATATACACCAGTGGAACAAGATAGAGAGTCCAGAGATAAACCCATGCACCTATGGGTATCTTATTTTTGACAAAGGAGGAGAGAACATACAAAGGGGCAAAGACAGCCTCTTCAGTAAATGGTGCTGGGAAAACTGGACAGCTACATGTAAAAGAATGAAATGAGAATACCTCTAACACCATACACAAAGATAAACTCAAAAAGGATTAAAGGCCTAAATGTAAGACCAGAAACTATAAAACTCTTAGAGGAAAACATAGGCAGAACACTTGATGACATAAATCAAAGCAAGATCCTCTATGACCTACCTCCTAGAGTAATGGAAATAAAAACAAAAGTAGAGTGAGACCTGATTAAACTTAAAAGCTTTTGCACAGCAAAGGAAACTATAAGCAAGGTGAAAAGACAACCCTCGGAATGGGAGAAACTAATAGCAAATGAAACAACTGACAAAGGATTAATTTCCAAAATATACAAGCAGCTCATACAAC
Organism: Bos javanicus; assembly: GCF_032452875.1. NCBI lineage: Eukaryota > Metazoa > Chordata > Mammalia > Artiodactyla > Bovidae > Bos > Bos javanicus. The sequence goes on along the minus strand of NC_083879.1, from coordinate 36,109,028 downwards.
TCAATACCAGAAAAACAAACAACCTAATTAAAAAGTGGGAAAAAGACCTAAACAGACATCTCTCCAAAGAAGACATACAGATGGCTAACAAACACATGAAAAGATGCTCAACATCGCTCATTATTGCTGCTGCTGCTGCTGCTAAGTCGCTTCAGTCGTGTCCGACTCTGCGACCCCATAGATGGCAGCCCACCAGGCTCCCCCATCCCTGGGATTCTCCAGGCAAGAACACTGGAGTGGGTTGCCATTTCCTTCTCGACCCCACGAACCATAGGCCTCCCTGTCTATCACCAACTCCCGGAGTTCACCCAGACTCATGTCCATCGAGTCAGTGACGCCATCCAGCCATCTCATCCTCTCTTCTCCTCCTGCCCCCAATCCCTCCCAGCATCAGAGTCTTTTCCAATGAGTCAACTCTTCGCATGAGGTGGCCAAAGTACTGGAGTTTCAGCTTCAGCATCATTCCTTCCAAAGCACACCCAGGGCTGATGTCCTTTAGAATGGACTGGTTGGATCTCCTTGCAGTCCAAAGGACTCTCAAGAGTCTTCTCCAACACCACAGTTCAAAAGCATCAGTTCTTCAGTGCTCAGCTTTCTTTATAGTCCAACTCTCACATCCATACATGACCACAGGAAAAACCATAGCCTTGACTAGACAGACCTTTGTTGGCAAAGTAATGTCTCTGCTTTTTAATATGCCGTCTAGGTTAGTCATAACTTTCCTTCCAAGGAGTAAGCGTCTTTTAATTTCATGGCTGCAATCACCATCTGCAGTGATTTTGGAGCCCAGAAAAATAAAGTCAGCCACTGTTTCCCCATCTATTTGCCATGAAGTGATGGGGCCAGATGCCATGATCTTAGTTTTCTGAATGTTGAGCTTTAAGCTAACTTTTTCACTTTCCTTTTTCACCTTAATCAAGAGGCTCTTTAGTTCTTCTTCACTTTCTGCCATAAGGGTGGTGCCATCGGCATATCTGAGGTTATTGATATTTCTCCTGGCAATCTTGGTTCTAGCTTGTGCTTCTTCCAGCCCAGCGTTTCTCATGGTGTACTCTGCATAAAAGTTATATAGGCAGGGTGACAATATACAGCCTTGACATACTCCTTTTTCTACTTGGAACCGTAAAACAGATAGCCGACAGGAATTTGCTGTTATCACTCAGGAAACTCAAACAGGGACTCTGTATCAACCTAGAGAGGTGGGATGGGAAGGGAGATGGGGAGGGAGGTTCAAAAAGGAGCGGATATATGTATACTTATGGCTGATTCATGTTGAGGTTTGACAGAAAACAACAAAATTCTATAAAGCAATTATTCTTCAATTAAAAAAAAAAAAAAGACTACTGGAGTGGGTTGCCATGCCATCCTCCAGGGGATCTTCCTAACCCAGGAATTGAACCTGGTCTCCTGTGTCTTCTGCATTGTAGGCAGATTCTTTACTGTCTGAGCCACCAAGGAAAGAGAATGGCTTTTGCTTCAATCCATCACAGGTGCCTGGAGTCCTCTAGAAGGGGGTGGTTCCCGCTGCTGGAAGCCCTGCAGGGTCAGGTTGGGGGGCAGGAAGGATGCAGTGAAAGGTGCCAGGACTGCACCTGTGGAGAGGTGAGGAGGCCAGCCTTCCACAAGGGAGGAATGAGTTCAGATCCCATCAAGGCTGGATACCAGCTCGGTGTGTCAGTGCATTAAATAAAACCTACTAGGTGCCCCAGCTGACCTTGGACATTTGTCAGAAGGACATCTGAGCCATCTTGTGTAAGGGCAGGAGGTGGGGGGCTTCCTCATCCGCTGGGAGCCTGGGGTCCTCTGAGACCGAGCGTCCAGGGCACAGAGTGAGAGGGGCCAGAAGAGCATGGCCGCCCTGGGCCCCCTGAGATGGCTCCTGATGCAGCCTCTGCCCTGGGGTGCGTAATGGGGACAGCCGTGTCTGAGGCTCGGCTCCACCGCAGCCTGGCTCTTGATTAACCGGACTTTTTTCACTGATCACCTGTTTCAACTGCTTTCTACTTGTTTCCTTCTTGACTTCTACCGGTTACATTTTCTTCTTCATCACCTTCTCATTTTAATTTTACTTTTGCCTAACGTGTCATTCTTGTTTTCCTCCCCTGACTCCTCGGGGTGGACGGCTCCCCCTCCACACCCCACACCTACACCTGTGATGGGAATGAGCAGAGGTGGGTGGGCAAGCCCCCCTCCCCCCGATAACTCCTGCTTACAGAGTCCCTGCCCTCAGCAGCGATGATCAGACAAGAGCTAAGTATGTTCTTCAGATAACTGAGAGGATGTCTAAGCTCAAATCATAGACCTGACCCTTATTGTCTCCCCATTCATTAAGGTTCGCTTGCCCAAAATAGCACGAAATAGAGAGCATCTACGTAGTCTGTAGTTTTCTTTAAGAGGTCAGATTTTTTCCCTTAATTAATTTATTTATTTGGCTGCCTTGCATCTTAGTTGCAGAATGGGCTCGGTAGTTGTGGCGCACAGGCTTGTTGTCCCATGGCATGTGGAGCCTTCCCAGACGAGGGATTGAACCCGTGTCCCCTGCACTGGGAGGCGGATTCTCTGTGTCACCAGGGAAATCCCCGTGGGATGGTTTTGAAGATGAATCCAGGTGGCCCGGGTATGAAATAGTCTAATACAGTACACAGCTGCCGCCCCCACGTGGCTCTTATTACTGGTACTTGGAAACTTTTCCAGCAACTTATCATCAATGCTGTGACATTTATATTGTAACTTACAAGAGTATCGGTCCCCAAGAGATGAGGGGGAAAAACAATCTTTCACTGCAGACAGTCTGAGAAACACTGGTCTGCACGTCATGATTCCTGTTCTTGGGGAAAGTTCTCTAGAGTGGCCAGAGGTGCATCTATAGTTAGTAAAGTCCTCAGAAAATTGCTGAAAGAAGCAACTGGGGACTAAATGTCACAGGTCAGTTCTGAGTGAACAGGCAGACACAGGACACCCTATTACATCCTCTTTCTCCTTTCTGTTCCTCCACGGCCCCCTGGGGGCCAGCAGGGCAGAGGCAGAAGGGATGCTGGGCACCTGGCCTGAGCCCCTGCCCTGTGCATGCACACCGAGGCGCCCAGACCAGGAGCCCCGTGTCCCCACACACGGGGACAGACTTACTTTTCTGCGTGTTCCAGATTCATTCCACTTGATGCATGAGTACGTGTTTGTAAGTGGCTTGCAGCTGCTGGGAGTATGCAGATGTGTCATTGTCTTCACATCGCCGACCCTCTGGAGAAGAAAAAAAAAACTGACACTGCTTTCAAGTGATTCCCGTGTAACGTCCCCGAGGCAGAGAGTGTTGCCACAGGGTGACAGGAAAGATCATGTGTGCAGGTTTCAGGAAGCAGCACTCTCTTTCCAGAGGCTGGGCTGGCCTTTGGCCAAAGAAGAGAACACACAGGCTGTGTGCACTCTTGCCAGCACTTGTCCCTCGAGAAGAATGAAGCATGTTTAATCCTTTCCTTTCTCTCAATGAGCACAGGCCTGTTGGGGGTAGACGCTCTCCATCCAGCTTGAACGCCATTAACTCGGCAAGTGCCTAGTGCAGGCAACGCCGTCGCAGGGAATCTGAGCTCTGCTGGAAGCGGCGAGGACTGTCTGCTCCCTGTGAAGGATCCGCCACCCATCTGCCAGGAGCCCGGCAAGGCAACCACCAGGCTAGGGGCGAGGCCGCGGGCTGAGCCGGTCACTGCGTCCTGGAAACTCGCAGTCCAACGTGATGGCCACCAAACAGTCACCTTCCCAGCACACACGCTGAGCTCCGTCGACTCCAATGCACAGCCGATGGTAAATGGTCACGAAGGCAGGTCTTTAGTAAAAGCAAAGCCATGTAAAGTGAAGTTTTGAGAGGCAAGGATCCCTCTGCTTTGTTCCACTAGAATAAAGGCTCGGTCATGATGCTGAGATGTCGTCAGTGGTAGGACACAGCTCTCTGCTTCAGGGATGGTCAAATGCGAAAGAACCAAGGAACTGTTTGTCTTAGAATCTGCAAGTGAGCGCCATTCCCTCCCCAGTGCCATCCTCTCTGACTGAAGGGCCCACTGCTGCCTCTATCCTGGGGGCACCGCTCGCCTGCTCCCTCCGGCGCTGTCCCTGGCTGTGAGGAGGTGAGTAGTCCTCTCTCCTGCAAGGAGAGCCGTGTGGGGCCAGCCTGGACGAGTCTAGAACTGTTCCTTCTTCATCCCTGGGGTCAGCTGCCTTTCCTCACCGGCCTCTGGGCTTTCCTGCGCATGAAAGTCCAAGTGCTGAACATCTACCCGTTCAGGTCTCTTCTCCTTCCAACCGGACCACGTGTCCACCCTCTGCTCTGAGCTCCGGTGGAGCAGTGCACGCAGTCTGGACAGTGACCCGGGAGTTGGGACAGAGAAGCTGAGGACTTGAGGGTCCTGGAGGACAAACTGGGAGGATGGGTTGACGCAGGTGCAGAAAGAAGAGTGGGGAGGAGAGGCAGGACCTGGGTGCCCTTCATTAGGGTCTGGGGGTAAGGCAGGGCTGGTCAATTCAAACAAAAGACTGGGATTTTGTTCAGTTCCTTAGGGTCTCATCTCAGGGCACACGGGAGGCTTGGGCGGGTCAGGACAGAAAGATCACGGGGGCTCTGCCCCTGCTGTCCAGGGTCTGAGTGCATGAAGGGCTAGGGTCCCCCTACGCCACCACCTCCCACGCCCCCAGCCTCCTGGCCGCTCAGAATGGCGCTGAGGCAGCAAACACGCAGCAGCTCAGCTCTGCCTCACCACCTCAGGCAATAAACAGAAGGACTTTCCTGTCCTGACAAGACAGAGACAAATCACTTTTCAAAAAAGGACGACAACCACAGAGGTGTCCATTTTCTGCTTCTTGTAAAGATGATGGCTCTCTTTGCTGTTCTGGGAGCTTTGTGTACGTTTTCAGAAATGCAAAGGTAGTCATGATGCTTGAGAACAAAAAGCCCATCAAAATGCTTTTTGTGAGTAAAAGCTGTGCTGACTGTCAGGAGCAAACTCTTCCCCTACATGTTTCTGGACTTGTGTGAGTGTCACAGGCGCTTCTGTGTCTGTCTAGGGCAGAAGTGAAGCCCAGGCCGTCACTGCAGGGATGCAGTGCTGCAGTGCTCCACCTCTGGGGGCCCGGGATGTGCGTGAGCTCTCACGACCTGGCCATGGGCATTTCCTCTGCCTTTCATCTCTATCCCGAGAGTACCTCTGTTTGCAATGTTCTCCTGACACAGGCGGCAGAGACCACGGTGAGCACTTCTGAGGTGAGGAAAAGTCCCTCCAGTGTCTGAACATGGGCTTCTTCTCTGGATGACCTGACCGCACTTGAAAAGGAGTGTTCTCTGTGGGGCAGGAAGGCTCCAGGCTCAGACTTGTGTTTGCGTCATGTTTACAGTTAATCTACGGGCTTAGGGAGTTATTTGGGGGCATTATAGCACTAATAAACTGGTTTGGAGACGTTCGTAGTGTTTGAGGTATGTCTGAGCCCAGAACTCTTCTTAGTGCTTATGGTCACCAGCAGTGTCTTGTGTGAAGACAATCCATTGTCTCTTGTGTTGAGAAAAGACATCTTAAAAAATTACAGTAAAATATACATGACATAAAATTCACCATATTAGCTATTTTGTGTGTGCACTTTGAAGCACACTCACATCACTGTGAGACCATCCCCAGCACCAGCTCCAGAAGCTTTTCATCCTCCCAAGCTGAGACCCTCTGCCCATTAGTTATGCCCCGTCCCCCGGCCCGAGACCATGGAAGCCATCCTTCTATCTCCGTGAATGTGACTAATCTGGGGACCCCAAGGAAGTGGAATCTTACAGCCTTTGTCCTTTTGTGTTTGATTTATTTCACTGAGCATAATGTCAGGTTTCACCCATATGGTAGCCTGTGTCATAATTTCCTTTTTTTTTTTTCAGGCTGAGTAATATTTTATTGTGTATGTGAGCCACATTTAAAAAAATCTGTTCATCTGTTGATGGACACCTGTAGTGCTTCTAGTTTTTGGCAAGTGTGAATAAAGCTGCTACGAACACAGGCAAACACATATCTGTTAACACTGAGATCTGTTTCTTTTGGAAAAGGTAGGGCAAATGAGAAAAATTAATGCTTTATTGAGTTCTTGTGAGTCACAATTGCCCAAAACCATTTTTAATGTCTTGTAAATATTAATTGTGTAAATATCACAATTAATAAAGTGCCTGAAAATTTTGAGTGGAATGTTATTAGGTGATTTTCCCATCTATAACAGAATTAAGACCAAATAACACTGAATATTTAGAGCTGCTGTGTTAATATTAGATGATGGTTTAAAAAACATTTTAAATACGAGACTTTCCTGCCCCATAGATGAGTCCTGAATAAGAAATAATCTCAGCAGAGCATTTACGGCCCTGGATGGTAAGATTTCAAAATACTGGACTCCCCAGAAACCGGCCAGCCAGTCGTATCACCAAGTGGTAGAAAGAGGCCTTGATAAGTCATGCAGCATCTCAAAGAAAAGGAAGAATGCCAGGCTGAACACTGTCTCCCTTCCTGGCCAAAGGCTGCATCTTCCTTGGTTTACTTTGTGCTCCTTTCAGCCCCAAAGAAACCATTTCCAGCCCAGTTCTCTCCTGTGGTGCTTGGCGTGCCCATCACCCCCAGCACATTTCTGTTCTGTTTGGACACACCTGCCCTCCACACCATGACTGCTTCTGGAATCATCTGTGTTTATCAGTACCCCCCACCTGCGGGGACCTCGGTGAGTGTGTCCTTGGAGAGGATACCAGATTCGTAAACGCACTCAGGCTGTTCGCCCAGTCTGTCATAATATCCTTACTCTTAAGAAGAAAACGTGGGAACCAGAGACAGCTAAATACATTTACCTGGAAAACTCCAAACTCAAATCCTGCTGGTAAATGAACTGTGGTGGAGCGCAAAGGAAGAGTCTGGAGGCATTCCACGGTCAACACTTATACTGGCTGAAATGGCCTTAGGCGCGTTAAACTGACAGGTGACATGAAGTTGGAAGGAATTGCTTCCAACATATTCATATAAACTGAATATGCGGCCTGCTGCTGCTAAGTTGCTTCAGTTGTGTCCGACTCTGTGCGACCCCATAGACAGCAGCCCACCAGGCTCCCCCGTCCCTAGGATTCTCCAGGCAAGAACACTGGAGTGGGTTGCATTTCTTTCTCCAATGCATGAAAGTGAAAAGTGAAAGTGAAGTCGCTCTGTCGTGCCCGACTCTTAGCAACCCCATGGACTGCAGCCTACCAGGCTCCTCCGTCCATGGGATTTTCCAGGCAAGAGTACTGGAGTGGGGTGCCATTGCCTTCTCCATGGAGGGTCTAATGAAGCCGAGGGATAGGCCAAGGTCAGCAGGTTGGAATCCACTTGGGAAAACGCAAAGCCCTGAGTTAGGCTTGAAAATCCACATGGTGCTTGCTACAAAGGGAAGTGTAGTTTTCAAGGAGATGGAGGTGCCAGGGAGCAGGGAAAGGGGGTTGCTCTCTGTGAAAAACTGGTAACAGTGTGACAGCTAGGCACTAACAAGCCACAATTGCCGCTCTGAACATTCAGTTCAGTTCAGTCACTCAGTCATGTCCAACTCTTTGCCACCCCATGAATCGCAGCACGCCAGGCCTCCCTGTCCATCACAAACTCCCAGAGTCACCCAGACTCACGTCCATCGAGTCAGTGATGCCATCCAGCCATCTCATCCTCTCTTCTCCTCCTGCCCCCAATCCCTCCCAGCATCAGAGTCTTTTCCAATGAGTCAACTCTTCGCATGAGGTGGCCAAAGTACTGGAGTTTCAGCTTTAGCATCATTCCTTCCAAAGCACACCCAGGGCTGATCTCCTTCAGAATGGACTGGTTGGATCTCCTTGTAGTCCAAGGGACTCTCAAGAGTCTTCTCCAACACCACAGTTCAAAAGCATCAATTCTTCGGCACTCAGCTTTCTTCACAGTCCAACCCTCACATCCATACATGACCACTTGGAAAACCATAGCCTTAACTAGACGGACCTTTGTTGGCAAAGTAATGTCTCTGCTTTTGAATATGCTATCTAGGTTGGTCATAACTTTTCTTCCAAGGAGTAAGCGTCTTTTAATTTCATGGCTGCAGTCACCATCTGCAGTGATTGTGGAGCCCAGAAAAATAAAGTCTGACACTATTTCCACTGTTTCCCCATCTATTTCCCATGAAGTGATGGGACCAGATGCCATGATCTTTGTTTTCTGAATGTTGAGCTTTAAGCCAACTTTTTCACCCTCCACTTTCACTTTCATCAAGAGGCTTTTGAGTTCCTCTTCACTTTCTGCCCTAAGGGTGGTGTCATCTGCATATCTGGGGTTATTGATATTTCCCCCCGCAATCTTGATTCCAGCTTGTGTTTCTTCCAGTCCAGCGTTTCTCATGATGTACTCTGCATAAAAGTTAAATAAGCAGGGTGACAATATACAGCCTTGACGTACTCCTTTTCCTGTTTGGAACCAGTCTGTTGTTCCATGTTCAGTTCTAACTGTTGCTTCCTGACCTGCATACAAATTTCTCAAGAGGCAGGTCAGGTGGTCTGGTATTCCCATCTCTTTCAGAATTTCCACAGTTTATTGTGATCCACACAGTCAAAGGTTTTGGCATAGACAATAAAGCAGAAATAGATGTTTTTCTGGAACTCTCTTGCTTTTTCCATGATCCAGCGGATGTTGGCAATTTGATCTCTGGTTCCTCTGCCTTTTCTAAAACCAGCTTGAACATCAGGAAGTTCACGGTTCACATATTGCTGAAGCCTGGCTTGGAGAATCTTGAGCATTACTTTACTAGCGTGTGAGATGAGTGCAATTGTGCGGTAGTTTGAGCATTCTTTGGCATTGCCTTTCTTAGGGATTGGAATGAAAACTGACCTTTTCCAAACCTGTGGCCACTGCTGAGTTTTCCAAATTTGCTGGCATATTGAGTGCAACACTTTTACAGCATCATCTTTCAGGATTTGAAATAGCTGAACTGGAATTCCATCACCTCCACTAGCTTTGTTCGTAGTGGTGCTTTCTATTTAACTAAGATGACCATTATATCTACTACTGCGGGCAGGAATCCCTCAGGAGAAATGGAGTAGCCATCATGGTCAACAAAAGAGTCCAAAATGCAGTACTTGGATGCAATCTTAAAAATGACAGAATGATCTCTGTTCGTTTCCAAGGCAAACCATTCAATATCACAGTCATCCAAGTCTATGCCCCAATCAGTAACGCTGAAGAAGCTGAAGTTGAACGGTTCTATGAAGACCTACAAGACCTCTTAGAACTAACACCCCAAAAAGATGTCCTTTTCATTATAGGGGACTGAAATGCAAAAGTAGGAAGTCAAGAAACACCTAGAGTAACAGGCAAATTTGGCCTTGGAATACGGAATGAAGCAGGGCAAAAACTAATAGAGTTTTGCCAAGAAAATGCACTGGTCATAGCAAATACCCTCTTCCAACAACACAAGAGAAGACTCTACACATGGACATCACCAGATGGTCAACACTGAAATCAGATTGATTATGTTCTTTGCAGCCAAAGATGGAGAAGCTCTATATAGTAAACAAAAACAAGACCAGGAGCTGACTGTGGCTCAGATCATGAACTCCTTATTGCCAAATTCAGACTTAAATTGAAGAAAGTAGGGAAAACCACTAGACCATTCAGGTATGACCTAAATCAAATCCCTTATGATTATACAGTGGAAGTGAGAAATAGATTTAAGGGCCTAGATCTGATAGAGTGCCTGATGAACTATGGAATGAGGTTCGTGACATTGTACAGGAGACAGGGATCAAGACCATCCCCATGGAAAAGAAATGCAAAAAAGCAAAATGGCTGTCTGGGGAGGCCTTACAAATAGCTGTGAAAAGAAGAGAAGCGAAAAGCAAAGGAGAAAAGGAAAGATATAAGCATGTGAATGCAGAGTTCCAAAGAATAGCAAGAAGAGATAAGAAAGCCTTCTTCAGCAATCAATACAAAGAAATAGAGGAAAACAACAGAATGGGAAAGACTAGAGATCTCTTCAAGAAAATTAGAGACACCAAGGGAACATTTCATGCAAAGATGGGCTTGATAAAGGACAGAAATGGTATGGACCTAACAGAAGCAGAAGATATTAAGAAGAGGTGGCAAGAATGCACAGAAGAACTGTACAAAAAAGATCTTCACGACCCAGATAATCACAATGGTGTGATCACTGACCTAGAGCCAGACATCCTGGAATGTGAAGTCAAGTGGGCCTTAGGAAGCATCACTACGAACAAAGCTAGTGGAGGTGATGGAAAAGGAGGAGCTACACACAGACCTGGAGAGAGTTCTGGGGCGTATTACTGAGTGAGACACCATCACAGAGAAAATGACCTAAGAAAAGCAGACCGACATGGCCGTGTGCGTCTGTGCGGGTTTGTGTGTGAATATCTGCAGTGCAGGACCTCTGGGGCAGGTTTGCATCCACGGGTTAATACGGACATTGAGTAAGGCTGCAGAGGAGACCTGCACCTGGACTTGCTTCCGTATTTAATCTCAAAGCCAATGTACTTCTATATTAATTTCACAATCTCATACATCACATCACTGGCCTTTTTGATTGATCATGAGGAAAGATGGGGCGGCTGTTAAAAAGCAAACTCGAGATCCCACTGCTTTAGCCACAGGCCGCGTCCATCTGTGGCCGGGCTATCTGTGCTCAGAGGACTGGGAAGAGCCCCTGCTGCTGGACCTGGGCGGGGACTAACCGGGGCTCCACGGCAGAGGACAGGGCGAGGCCTGTCTTGTTCCTTCTCTTCCTGGACCTGGTGGATCCGGACACAGGAGCTGTTTCATCGTGATGAATAAACGAGTCAGAGTCTGCTAACGGGAACGCAGACCCATGTGGCTGGAGAATGAAGTCAGGGTTGAACTTGGACATGTTCTTGGTGACGGGAGGTTCCTGAGAGGCAGACAGACTCCTCTGGGTCCAGCAGAGGGCAGGATAGATGCTGGAAGCAGGTGTCCTGGAGGAGGCGTCACCCCAGCCCAGAGGCCTCCCCTTGGGCACGCTGTACCGCCTGGCCCCTGGCACCACTTCTTTCCCGCTTATTTCTCTCCAGTGCACTCATCTTCAGGTATTTGTTGGTATTTTGTTTGCTCCCAGTCCTGTTGCCCAACAGTTCCTGGTGCTCAGTGGGCGCTCTGTAAATCTTGGCTGAGTAGATAAATAATTAGCGACAGGCAGGAACGGAAGGCGGTGTCACCAGAGCGGGCCCCTCAGCCCTGCCGGTGCAGGGTGAAAAGGCTGCCAGCTTCCGGAAGTAACTCCCCAGCTCCAGAATTGCACGCCCCCCACCGCCCCTGCCCTGAGCTGCGCCCCCCACACGGAGGAGGCGTGGCCACCCCAGCTCAGGAGCACTTGGTAACTCGGAAGGAGGTGTAAAGTGACCCTAACAATGTGAATCAAAGCTTTTTTCTTTCGAGATCTTTCTCCAGGTGCAGGGTAACAGAGCCTCTCCTCCCCTTCTTGGTGGTCTCAGCCACTCCACCCCCTGCCCCCCCAAATTGTACTTATTTCAGGCTTTGAGTAAATGGACGCTTTCCCCAAGCTTTGGGAGGGTCATTCCTTCTAGAACCCCATCCATCCACCCCCCAGCCTGGGATCCACCTGATGGAAAACAGAGACAAGTGTAATCACTTAGCGCTTTGCTGCGTGGACACTTTGATGTAAATTATCTTATTGGGTTTCTGTGACCCTCAGATACTGTTCAGCTGGCGCTTTAAGATGAGGAACCAAGTCTGACAAGTGAGTGAGCTCCCTGTACCCATGACAGACCCCTCAGCACCCTACCTCTCCTCAGGCTCTTCCCTGAGGTCAGGGACAGCGTGAGGGACCGCTCAGGCCCTGGCCACCCCCAGATTCCCACCTTCGTCTTCCTGATTCAACCCAGATTTACCTGCCCACAGCTGCCCATGCATGGAAGGGTTGAGGTGTCCTAATAAACCCTGAACAAGAAAGCCTTAGCAGCTGGGCTGTTCCCACTGCCTCTTACGGGCTTGCTGTGGCCAACCTGACACAGGGAACTTGGGTGGACTCTCCACAAATAACACAAAAGTAGAGCTTTTTTTCACCTACAACAAATTAGAAATGAGTGGCTTGAGATATATATTAGGATGATCGTTTTTAGAGTTCAAGCTCTAATTTTCAGGCATGAGGCCAAACCTGTCTATAAACTCTTAAAAGCGGTCAGTAGTCGTCTGTAATTATTTTGACCCAGTCTTTTAATACCCAAGAGTCATAATCTTCATAGCTTGTGAGTGCATCTATTTAAAAAGTCACATGTTCCTGTAACAGGCTGTGTGGAGGGCAGCCTGGAAGGTGGCCAGGGACCATTTCTTACCCCTTCTCTATCATCTGGAGGAAAAGTGACTGCTTTCTGTCCTTCTAAACCCATCTACAAATGATATGGGCTTCCCAGGTGGCTCAGTGGTAAAGAATCTGCCTGCTAACGGGCAGGAGATGTGGGTTCAATCCCTGGGTCGGGAAGATCCCCAGGAGAAGGAAATGGCCACCCGCTCCAGTATTTTTGCCTGGAGAACCTCACGGACAGAGGAGCCTGGCAGGCTACATTCCAGGGGGTCACAAAGAGTTGGACATGACTTAGAGGCTAAACAGCAACAAAGGAGCGTATGGTTCCTCATAAACACACTTGTAATTACCAATGTGTAAAGCGCTTTCAGGTCCCTGGATGAGATCTCTGACCACCTTGGGTGTTTCTGGCATCCCAGGAGTGCGCTGGGCAGCAGGCCACACACACGGACTGGAAGGTGCTCCCGGAACAGAAGGCAGGTGATAAGACCAATTTGGTTGCACACAAATGGACATGAAACCCCATAGAAAACCCCATAGAAAAGACACCTGATGGAATTTTTCTCATGGCTCAGCCAGCCTTGACTGTGAATAACATTTTAACATCTTTAAATGATTCTTCTAGGAGCCAGCCTGGTCACATGACCCCAGCTTAGCATCCTCCAAGCAGCAAAGCCTGTCCACACCCACACTGTGCGTATTTCTCAGGAACCCACTAGTGGTGAGCATAGGGCAGGAATAACCCTTTTGTCTCCTTCCCCAACTATCTTTCTGGTGACACAGGCTTTTCCGTAACTCGGGCAGAAGGATCCCAGAGTCTCAGACAGACACAGTGGTAACTTACCCATTTAGTGTTATGAAATTTTTCATATACTTTTACAAAACCAGCTATAGATGAAATTAGAAGCTACTATTCTATTCTATTCAAAGGGCTTCCCAGGTGGTGCTAGTGGTAAAGAACCTGCTGGCCAATACAGGAGACATGAGATTCAAGCAGCACATCCCTGGGTTGGAAAGATCCCTGGAGGAGTGGCAACCCTCCACTATTCTTGCCTAGAGAATCCCATGGACAGAGGATCTTGGAGGGCTACAGTCCGTGGGGTTGCAAAGAGTTGGACGTGATTGAAGCTACTTAGCACACATTCTGTAATAGATTTTAAATAACCATTATATGAATCAATTATATTTTAATATTTAAATGATATGAGATGTTACAAAATTATTTTAATTACAAGTATGTAATTTAAACTATTATGTATTATTACAAAATGTTTTTATAAACTATTCTTGGCAACAGTAAAGTATTTACTCTCATTGAAGTATACTGAGTACCATTTTTTTGAAACCATGTCAAGCATCATGAAAATATTAGGATTCTGTCTGTCCTATAGAACTGCTAAATAGTTATCTAAACCCTAGTTTCTACTTTTAAAAAAATGTCTATTAAATCTATTTTCACTTTAAAAGCCTGGATGCTGAAAAGGGAAGTGAACAAACCTTTGAAGTAGATGAAACTCATTTTTAATTGTCAGAATTTAGAGTCTAGTTTTTACACCTCTTTTTTAGAAACAGTTACTGCCCCTTCCCCCTCAGTTTTCCATTTTCTTCTGCACCATTAAATCATACTGTGGCAATAAAATAGTCCCAAGCAATCTCTGTAAGTCAGCATTCTACCCGTGGGAGTGGAAAAGGCACCATGGTAAGGAAGCTCAGGGTGTCTTGAACCACCCCACCATTGGTAGTAACTCATGGTATATAAAGTCTTCATTCCTCATGCAAAATCACATCTAAGCTTTTGAAACGAGGCTGTTTGCTATTAGAAGCCATCGCCAACTATTAGAAGCCCTAGTCTGTTTCATTGAGGGAAGCTGAAATGCGTTCCTGTAGCATACACCACATGTCACACAATGGACAGCCTCTTGGGGGCAGTGTAAACCACTCACACCTGAAAGGCCATAGTTAAATTCAACAAGAGCATCTAATTATACCCCGTTTACATATCATAATCTGAGCCTTTGAAAATAAGAGGAACCTATAATGAATGGTTCCTTGCAGATCAAAAGAACACGTCATATTTTAAATTTTCACTTAAAAAACGTGTAACAGAGTTTGAAGCATTAGGGAGCGCGTCCACTGTTGAGGACTGAAACGTCAAAGCAAATAAAAGAACCAAGATTCTCTGTGTTCACCTTTAATGCAGGGGAAATGGCAAAGAGAGCCCTAAGTGGATCAACCAGACCCTGTGCTCTTCAGGCCCTGGCGTTTCTCTCCTTTCCTCAAAGAAACGGAGACAAATGCCATGTCCTTTGCCTAAGTAGGCATGGCCACCAGGGCCAGCTTTGCCCCACGAGGACTGGTTTTAGAGAAAAGTGGCAGAGGCTCTGAGTCTGCCTTCAATGTGACACTTTCAGGGGTGGGGTAGGGGGCACAGCCTCTAGGGGCATCTGGGGTTGCATGTGCGATCTACTGGGGAGGGGGTCAAAGGTGGCCCTGAAGCCGAGCTGTACCCGGGGTGGGGTGGGGGGTACCACCGGCTGACTGTGCCCCACGGCCGAGCACAGATCGCACTCCTCTTCTATCTAAACACGACGACCACTATAGTTACACTGGTTTTTTGGACTTTCCGGAACAAAATCGAATCAGCAAGTAACACAGCTCAGTGACATTGAGCAGGATGCAAATTCCAGACACTGCGATCATGAAGACTGTGAAGACGGTCTTCTCTGTGGGCCTGGACACGAAGCAGTCCACCGTGTTGGGGCAGGGCCAGGCATTGCACTTCACCAGGCGCTGCATGGCGAAGCCATCATACATCACGTAGAAGACATACATGAAGGCAGCCTCGAAGATGACGCGGAAGAAGATGCTGCCCGTGTAGGTCCACCACAGAGAACCCTCGATCCGGACCTTTTGCTTCTTGATCTCTTCAATGTCCTTGAACTCGGTCTTTATCTCTCCCCTGATGAACTTGCGCTTCTTCTCGTGCCTGTAGTAGGCCACGTGCATGGCCACCAGCAGGGCAGGTGTGGACACAAAGATGAGCTGCAGCGCCCAGAGCCGGATGTGCGAGATGGGGAAGTAGTGGT
Organism: Bos javanicus; assembly: GCF_032452875.1. Taxonomy (NCBI): domain Eukaryota; kingdom Metazoa; phylum Chordata; class Mammalia; order Artiodactyla; family Bovidae; genus Bos; species Bos javanicus. The sequence continues at coordinate 36,093,612 of NC_083879.1, read as the reverse complement.
CGTAGCACACGTTCTTGCACCCAGGCTGCAGGGTGTTGCACACGAAGTCGGCCTGCTCGTCCCCCCACACCTCCTTGGCGGCCACCACCAAGATCATGATTCGGAAGATGAAGAGGACGGTCAGCCAGATCTTGCCGATGCTGGTGGAGTGCTTGTTCACACCCCCCAGGATCGTGTGCAGTCCGCCCCAGTCCATCGTCTCGTTTGGGCGGCTTGTGCTGGAAAAGAGAGCGACACAGCGCAACACGGGGTAAGCATGTGGGACCAGCTTGGGGAGGCTCAGAGAGGCTGGCCCATGAGCACCAGCCATCTCAAAGGGCCAGTTCTTACACAGCCTCCCTCAACAAGGGGAAACAAGAGCAACCAGGCTTGCCATGGGGTTTGCAGTGCAGCAGGCAGTCGACCGTGGACGCGTTCTCTGTTCTCTAGTAAAGAGGGGTGTACTCACCCCAGTAACGCACCCAGCCTTCAGCACAATGAACTCGTGGGGTGGGGAGGGAGCACCCCAGCAAATGTGCCCACTGACCCAGGGCCCTGGGTGTGCTGACCAAACCCTCAGCAGACACCCCGTTTGGGTCTCCCTGACCCTCCAGCAGCATTCAGCACTCCCAAGTGTTTGCTGGCCTCCAGCTCTGGATGGTACTCTGGGCTCGTGCCTGCTGGGGCCAACCTTGCCTTCAAGGCCAAGAGGCCATGTCTCCACACAGCACCTCCTTCCTTAAGTTATTTCAGTTTTCTGGACATGGGATGCAGTGGCGAAATGACTGTCCCCAAGGGTAAAATTCATGTTTAACATTTCCCAATGGGTTTCACTTCCTTTCCCTGTACAAAAGGGAGCCAGTTAGAAACGGTCCTTCCTCAGGGAAGAGCCAGTGTGTGCCTGGGTTTCTGTGTGCGCTCTGTGTGAGGGCTGGGGTTCTCGTTGTCCTGCTGGGACTGACCAGTCAGTCAGTACTCAGGTTTGAAAACTGTTCAGATGGTGCATTTTTATTGTGGCTATGGTTTTAATTTAGACGTGCTTCTAAAGAGGTGCATCGTAAGAAAATAAATAAAAGCTTAACTCAGTGAGTCCCCAGGGACTGGCCGTTGCAGGCACCCTCACGGTATTGAGGGTCAATGTGGACGCTGGGAGGTGACATGCTGCTCACTGGAGAGGACCTGGGGAGCCCGGGCATTCGCCTCCAGGAGCTGGTGGCCTTCTCATCGCAGGGTATGAACTGTCTTCATTTACGTGCAGTCACACCCGTCTGTCTCAATCAAGCCTCTTATAACAAGGCTCCACCCTCCACACAATCTGATGAGTAATCTGTGTCTACACCTTCCGAACTGGTTCTCAGTGCTTCTTCTTGCTTAAAAGCTTAGTGTTCTCCTTATTCTGAGCAAGTCGGGTCCTGTTTCCCGCTGGACTTCCCGAGTAGCCAGGGTAGGGGGGGTGTGCAGTCTGATCACCCAGCCGCCTATGGGGCACTGCTTGGGGCACCCAGGCCTGGCTGAACCATCCATGGCCACTCCTTCAGAGGAGGCAGCCCAGACACGAGAAAGTCAGGACAGGAGAGCTATGAGCACTGAGACACTTGGGCAGCTTGGCTTGAAAGAGGGAAATGTCACCTGGAAAAGGCTCAGCCCTGACCCTGAACACAGATGGCCTGGAGGCCTTGAGTTCCTCTAAGCTGGCCCGTCCTGGCCGGCAGCGTGACCACCATCCCTGTGAAATCAGACCCTCCACTTCTCGGCCTCATTTACTAAGGGCCAACAGGACACTCTCTGAATTAGCCCGTGTGACTTGTATCAGTGCATCTGGCTAAAGATTCGGGGTGGGTGGATGCCAGCTCAGGACCCGCATTCCTTTAACCAGTCAACCAGTGGCTGATGTTCAGAAAACAAAGTGGAAAGTAAACCCTCCATCCTTGTCCTTTTGTAAAAGCTCTTGGTTGGGCGGCAGCTTCCTGTCCAAAGATCCCTGAGGCAGAGGAGCTAATTAAAGTTTGACCCCATGGGACAGGGTGACAGGAGAGGAGGGCTGGCCTGGTGACCAGGCCGGACAAAAGCATTCTCAACATTCATCCTGGCACTGACCCCTGCCCTTCCTGACCTGTCCACACCACCTGCTCGGTGGGCGGAGGGGCGACCTTGTCGGGGGGTGGGGGGTTTGCTGCTGGGTGAGGCGCAGGTTGTATAAAGGTCACCAGGAGTCCTTCACCCGTTAATTCCTCAACCCTCACTTTTTGGGTGGTGGCCCTTGTCTCCACAGACTCCGCCCCCGACTCAAAGAGGGGATGGGGACGCGGCTGTCACCGCATCTAGAGACGGGGGGCGCGGGGTCAGCTCTCAGGATGCGGGAGGACGGTGAGGCCTGGGCCCCGGCAGGCGGGGGAGCCCCGAAGCACGGCTCCCCGTGTGTAACCGGCGCCCCGAAAGCCGCCCCCACGACTGCGCTTGGAAGCCCAGCTAGGAACTCGAGCTCGGCGAGGGAAAGAGGCCATGCCGGCCGCTGGGCTCCCGCTCCGCCGCGGAAGGTCAGCTTCCTGCAGGTTGAGCTTCCGCTTCAAGCCCGAGACCGCGTTTTCTTTCTGAGCGAAACCTCCGGCGACCGGAGGCTCCGGGTGAAGAGCCCGGCGGCCGCGCCAGCCTTGCCGGAGGAGCCGCGAACACCCCGGGCGAGTCCGCGCACCTGTCCGCTCCCAGCCCTGCTCCCGCTCGACCGCGCGCTGCGCACCAGACTCGGCCCGAGGAGCTCCGGCCACAGGTTCGCGATCGCCTCCCGCCCGGAGCCCAGAGCCGCTGTGGCCACTGGCCCGGGCGCGGGGCCTCGGTGCGCGCCGGGTGCAGCCTGGGGACCCGGGTCCCTCCCCGCGGGGTTCCAGAGCCCCTGGCGGTCCCGGGGTCCCTCTCCGAGGGGCTCCACAGTCCCTGGTGGTCCCAGGCTCCCTCTCTGAGGTCCCTCTCCCCAAGGGGTCCCACAGCCCCCTGCCTTTCTGGGCAGCCGAGAGTGGTCGCCGGCCTTACCGGTGGGAGCGGGGCGCACGGGCGGAACGCGCGGCGGCTGCGAGGGAGTTGCGGGGATCGCGGGGGTCGCGGGGGTGTCTGAGTCCGGAGAGCGCGGCGCGCGGGGCGCTCAGGCCTTCGACACCTGTTGGACCGGCGGCGCCTTTTAACCGCGCCCCGCACCCCGCCTCCTCCCGAGAGGTGTTGAGAAAGTTCGGAGGGGGCGGCTCCTCGGCGTCCGGCCGCCCCCAGCGCCGAGGGGCGGGGCGCGCCGCCGGGGGTCCGCGGCGCTTCCCCCGGCCCGAGCGCGGTGAGGCTGGGGTTCCCAGCGTCTCGGGCGCAGGGTTGGGGGGGGGGTGTGTGTGAAGTGAAAGGTTTGGTGCCGTTGCTGTTCCTGTGGTTTCTGCCTGGACGGGTCCTAGAGTGCTGTGGTGGTCAAAGCTCGGATTTAATTAATTAATTACTGCAAAATAGTTGAAGAGAGTGTTCAGGCGTGGAGGGCCGTTACTTCCGAGGCTCTGCGGGCGCGCGGGTGCCCGGGCCGCTTCCCTCCTGGGAATGTGGGTTCGCGGTGGGTGAGGAGGGGCAGCGCTGCGCTTGGCCGAGGGCCTGCTTGTTTCTCCCCCAAACCTCACAGGCAGACTTAACAAACGTCTCCTTGAGTTTCCTGTGTGACTCGATCCCTCAACTATGCGCCGAGGGCCGGGGCTGGCGGTGGTGGGGAGACCCTGCGGGCGCACCCAGGCCTGCGCCCCAGCGAGGGTGCGCGGGGCCCTGCCGGTGTACTCCGCCTCCCACGGCCGAGAAATCGCGAGGACGTTACCCAACTCGGGGTCGGGGGGCCGCCACGAATGAAGTCCCCAGACCCCTGCCCTGCACACTCGCCGGGAAGGGGAGCTCGACTGGGGTTTCTGGAGACGATCCTGGGGAGCCAGCTCCTCTCCCGGAAGCCTGGTCTCGGATTACAGGGTTCATTGTTCCCCTGTGGTTGGGTATTCTGAGGTCCACAGACAGCGGATGGAGAATTAAAATCGCAAGACTGGGCCGGGTCTGGGAACCTGTGTCTAGCATGAGGGGTGGGAGTGGGGGCCAGGATCTGGCTCCAGGATTCCCTCAAAGAGGGCCGCCGCGAGGTGCGGGCGTACTCTCTCCCACCTCCGCTTTACTTGAGTCGTCTTTAAGTTGAGCAGAGATGATTCACCCTGACAGGGCAGATCTAGCCTTACAAATGAGTTTCCCATGAGTGCCAACACTGGCGTAAAGATATTGACTTTTCCTTGTAAAATTTGTACCCCATCGTCACGGGCCAGCTTGGACCTTTCTTGCCTGGAGAACCTGACTTTGTCCCGCGGTCACTACCCGACCTTGCTGCCCAAGGTCTTAGTTCGGCAGGGAGTGTTCACAAACAGAGGAAGTCCAGGAAGGCCCATCTGAAAGATGTGCTGAATCGGCAGGTTGGAAATGACGGCATAGGCGGGTGGCTGGGGGAGAGCTCGCTGCCCACCCGCAGCCTGGGGCCACCCTTCAGGTGGTCAGGGGCAGCGCTCTATGGGGGGTCTCACATTGGAGTGAAGGAAGGATCTGGCATCTTTGTAGAAAGCCAGCTGATAAAGATGGCTTGCAGATTGAAAGTTGATTCGCTTTCTCCCACTGACAAATTTCTCCTGGCTTTTTGTGTCTATAGCAAGATTGCAGGTTGCTGTTCAGCTTCTCTTTCCTGTTTTCCCTGACTTATTCTCCTGATTTGCATAATGACTGCCGGGTTGTTGGCTAATTGTATATCTAGCCACTCTGCGTTTTGGGTTTTATAGTTAGAATGCCTACAGCTCTTAACTCTTAATTACAACTCAGCACTTGATTTCCTTCTGTTTGTTGTGACTTTTGTTATTTTCTGTGTGGGTGCTTTCTTCCCAACCAGACTTGGATTCCAGTGGAGCAGGAAATCCCCTGGAGGTATTTCTGTGTCCTCCAGAGCAGAGAAGGGGAAGAGGAAGTGATTGAACAGGGTCTCAGGTCTGGACACGTGGAGTCACCATCACATGATCTTAGATGGGTATGCACTTAGCAGATCACACCAGGGGTTAATCATTTTTCTTTATAAATCCTGTAATTATGTTGTGAACAGTACACTCATGTTGCTGCATTATTTTTGGTTAAAAGCATTACTGTGTTATACGTAAACATTGAAAATAAGCCTTCATCCTGTGACCCTGGGTTCAGGTCTTCATTTTGAATATAACAGCCCCCGGAGAAGGCTGCCTACCCCCACCCTGACCTCAGCTCCGGCCTCCCCAGCCTGATGGGCACACCTCTCTGGCTTTGTCTACTGGGCGCCGAACACAATAGAGGATAGGTTTGGAGTCTGATGGAAGAGCTTGGTGTCTCTGGGGTAGGGCTCAAATGAAGCTGATATGGAGGACTGGCCCTTTCCAGGGATGGCCAGGCCCTTCCTTGCTAAGTCACTTCAGTCGTGTCTGACTCTGCGACCCCATAGACGGCAGCCCACCAGGCTGCCCCGTCCCTAGGATTCTCCAGGCAAGAACACTGGAGTGGGTTGCCACTTCCTTCTCCAATGCATGAAAGTGAAAAGTGAAAGTGAAGTCGCTCAGTCGTGTCTAACCCTCAGCAACCCCATGGACTGCAGCCTACCAGGCTCCTCCGTCCATGGGATTTTCCAGGCAAGAGTACTGGAGTGGGGTGCCATTGCCTTCTCCGAGGCCCTTCCTTACTGAGTAACTATTAATGACTAACTGGTGCGCACCTGTCACTTCACAGTGTCAGCGCTGCGTTGATGAAGCATGCTTTGTAGCAAGCAGTCAAATCCCAGGTGTTCACAATTGAGCTGAACCTTTGTGCAATTGTCGGGCTGTAAAGGGAAATGCTAATGTAAAAAGCTATTTGATATTTTAATTTGACAGTTGTTTTTATCAGTAAATCAAAAAAGTTGCTATTGAGCAAGAAATCAGTGTGAGACAAATACCTATTTCTTAACATATTGTAATGAATGATTGCCTGCCAGCTGCCTGATGGGGCAGCCCCCGGAACTTCCCTTGGGGAGGATGCTCTGAATGCATGTAAAGAACGTGTCAGTGAAATTTCTGACTCACAAATCCTATGTAGGTGATATCAGAAATGCTCCAGACAAGAAGGGACTTGTGAGAGGTGGGCGCCCTGCCTTAACTCTTGGCAGCTTGGGGGTCACTGGATGTCTCTGAGCTATTGGTTATAAGCCATTAGCTATTGGTCTGCATGCACTTTCTTGACTTTGCTGTTGAAATATTAATCATATTAATAATTGACAAAAAGGGAAAATTCAACCCTCAGATGGGCAGATATTAAGAAGCCCTGGAGTCTCTGTGTAATTAGTTAATAATGACTTACATATGATAATATCATTTTAAAGCAGGAATGGCCCTGGTGTGATCCTTTCACAGTCTTGTGGAAAATTATCCCAGGAGAACAGCATCACACTGAGATTTATCCCTGCACCATATTTAGCAACCCACACCCTCACTTGTACACCCTGAAAATTGTTAATGTCAAATAATTTTGGGGAAAAAGACAAACTGTTCCATTCCAAGTAAGTAGAACAGAAAAAGACTTCAGATATGACTATTTAATTGTTTTCTTCACTTTCAAATTAAAGTCATAAAAATTCCAACTTCTGAGTTGTGACTGAAACTGTTAAAGGCCTTTCCGTTTTCCTCATACTATTTTTGGGGGCGAGGGGTGCCCCCCACCACATGGCTTGTGTGATCTTAATTCCCTGACCAGGGATCAAACCCAGGCCCTTGGCAGTGAGAACGCAGAGTCCCAACCACTGGACCAGGAGGGAATTCCCCTCACTCTATTCTTATGTTCATACATAAACTATTTGGGGGAAGTTTGAATTGTTGGATGTGTTGGTGGCAAGGAAGTGGTAAACAAGTTGATTTCCTTGGCCTTACTGGATGGGTACATGCTCCTACTGGCAAATGCATTGTGTAGTTCTTGTTTGCAAACTGTGGAGAAAATACAAAGATGTTTCCAGATGTATTTGTATCAAGAGCTTGTGTTGGTCAGAAGTGAATCAGATAAGATCAGATCAGATCAGATCAGTCGCTCAGTTGTGTCCGACTCTTTGCAATCCCATGAATCGCAGCATGCCAGGCCTCCCTGTCCATCACCAACTCCCGGAGTTCACCCAGACTCACGTCCATCGAGTCAGTGATGCCATCCAGCCATCTCATCCTCTGTCGTCCCCTTCTCCTCTTGCCCCCTCCCAGCATCAGAGTCTTTTCCAATGAGTCAACTCTTCGCATGAGGTGGCCAAAGTACTGGAGTTTCAGCTTCAGCATCTTTCCCTCCAAAGAAATCCCAGGGCTGATCTCCTTCAGAATGGACTGGTTGGATCTCCTTGCAGTCCAAGGGACTCTCAAGAGTCTTCTCCAACACCACAGTTCAAAAGCATCAATTCTTCGGCACTCAGCCTTCCTCACAGTCCAACTCTCACATCCATACATGACCACAGGAAAAACCATAGCCTTGACTAGACGAACCTTTGTTGGCAAAGTAGTGTCTCTGCTTTTGAATATGCTATCTAGGTTGGTCATAACTTTCCTTCCAAGGAGTAAGCGTCTTTTAATTTCATGGCTGCAGTCACCATCTGCAGTGATTGTGGAGCCCCAAAAATAAAGTCTGACACTGTTTCCATTGTCTCCCCATCTATTTCCCATGAAGTGATGGGACCGGATGCCATGATCTTCATTTTCTGAATGTTGAGCTTTAAGCCAACTTTTTCACCCTCCACTTTCACTTTCATCAAGAGGCTTTTGAGTTCCTCTTCACTTTCTGCCATAAGGGTGGTGGCATCTGCATATCTGAGTTATTGATATTTCTCCCCGCAATCTTGATTCCAGCTTGTGTTTCTTCCAGTCCAGCGTTTCTCATGATGCATAAAAGTTAAATAAACAGGGTGACAATATACAGCCTTGACGTACTCCTTTTCCTATTTGGAACCAGTCTGTTGTTCCATGTCCAGTTCTAACTGTTGCTTCCTGACCTGCATACAGATTTCTCAAGAGGCAGGTCAGGTGGTCTGGTATTCCCATCTCTTTCAGAATTTTCCACAGTTTATTGTGATCCACACAGTCAAAGGTTTTGGCATAGTCAATAAAGCAGAAATAGATGTTTTTCTGGAACTCTCTTGTTTTTCCATGATCCAGCAGATGTTCGCAATTTGATCTCTGGTTCCTCTGCCTTTTCTAAAACCAGCTTGAACAGCAGGAAGCTGTAACTCCCCAGGCAAACTGGTAGGGAGAACTGACTTCTATTAAATATAAAAATTAAATTCTGTAAGCTCTGGTGAGCTGGTCAAATGGAAACTCTGCACAACTCATAAAGGAACAAAAGAGAGTTGTACATTTTAGTTGTGTTAGGACAATATTGTGTTATATATCATCTTGAAGAGGTCCCTAACTTAGAATAAGTTAGGATCTAGTAAATACACTGGCTTTCCTGGTGGTGCTAGTAGTAAAGAACCCATCTACCAATGCAGGAGACCCAAGAGATGCAGGTTCGATCCCTGGGTCAGGAAGATCCCCTGGAGGAGGGGATGGCAACTATTCTTGTCTGGGAAATCCCATGACCAGAGGAGCCTGGCGGCTGTGGTCCATAGGGTCCCAAAGAGTCAAACACGACTGAAGTGACTTAGCACACAGCACACACACAGCACCCTGGTGGCTCAGTGCAGGCCACCTAGTTCGATCCCTGGGTCAGGAAGAACTCCTAGAGAAGGGCATGGCAACCCACTGCAGTATTCTTGCCTGGGAAATTCCATGGACAGAGGAGCCTGCTGGGCTACAGTCCATGGGGTCTCAAAGAGTTGGATAAAATTGAGCAACTAACACTTTATATGGATTGCTTTAGTAAAAAAAAAAAGAGAGAGACATAGGTTTGATAAAGGGCAGCAGAGCAATGAGTCCTGGTGTGAACTGAGTTTGCTGGACCCTGGCAGATTTTTGTGCAATGCTCGTGTGGACTGTTCTGGTTTAAATCTGATACTATCTGGAGTCCACTGTTCCAGGTCAGTCTTGCACCAGGCGGCTATCTGTTCTCTGGTTGAAAGCCCTCTTTGGGAAATGGACATGGAGTCTTTGATATTAGAATTGAGAGCTGGGTTTGTCCATTAGCCACCCACCTAAACCTCTCCTTGAACTGTTTCAGAACCTTTCTACTTTGGGGGAAGAAGTACATAGTGGTGTATTGAGTTCTTTGATTTCATCTCATTTTTGCAAAATCACTTTCATGCATTGGAGAAGGTAATGGCAAACCCACTCCAGTGTTCTTGCCTGGAGAATCCCAGGGACCGCGGAGCCTGGTGGGCTGCTGTCTCTAGGGTCGCACAGAGTCGGACACGACTGAGGTGACTTAGCAGCCCCAGTGCTGGGAAAAAGGCGCTTGTAACACCCAGAGTACCCAGTAGATGGCACTAGGAGGACTCGACCAGGGGACACCGGGAGGATCCAGGGCCAAAGAGTATCTTTAAGTCCTAGCATTACTGTGAACAGCTCCTCAACAGACTGGGAAACAAATGTCTTTCTTTCATTCACAATGGAATGAAATAGAATAGGAAAAATCAGAACATGGTGCTCTTAATAAGAGTTAAGTCATGTTTCAGGCAGTGTTTGTTTCATGAGTGTTTTCATCTTCATGTGGGTGCTGGCTCCAGGGTAAAATGTACCTGCTGCTGTAGATTTGTCATTCCCAGGGTGACAAGATAGTCCCTGTGGCCTCAGGGGAAGCGGTGTCACAGCAGGAGAGAACCCCGGCCCCGAGCTTGGCCGCTTGCTCTCCTGGGCCTCCTCCAAGCTTGGCTCCCAGGTGCTGCAGACCCTTCTCAGGCTGGCAGCGGACCGCCTCCATTAGACTTGTTTCTCCAGGGCTCTTCTTTGGTCTGAGGACGTAGGTTCCAGGGGTGGAGGAGAAGCAGCAGCACCATTTGATTGAATCTTTTACAAACTTAATAAAATTATTTGTCTAAAAAAGGAGCCACGTATAATGCTCTGGTATCCAGCATACTCAGGAGTCATGGGTCAGCTGTTTCAGTGGATCACGTATTTAATGTCAAAAGTGTGGGTTGGACTACTGTGCTGTGGGAAATAGGAGAGATAAATATACAGCCTTTCGTTGTTTCTTTGTGGCCTTTGATCCGTGGTGGTGGTGCTTGGACCCCCTCTCCTTAGTGATGCTCCATCTGTTCAGTGGGTGGTAGGTGGAGATGCTGTGGGTCAGCCTGGAGGATCTGAGCATCATCTGGTGGGAAACATCCATCTTTCCTCACAGGCTCCATGACATTGCACATGAGGTTATTAGGTTGCTAGGCTTTGGAACAACATAGTCCCTGCCTACAGTTTACCAAAGGAAAAGATAGACTGTTGCAGAGGTAATGGATCTGAATGACTAACTAGGTTGTGTGACTGACATACAGAACGCACAGACACAAAGGAAGGACTCCCTGGGTATATCCAGTGCGAACGGGTGAGCCACTGACACGTGGCTGGATTTCCTGAACTGTGCTCAGTGCTTTAGATTTACCTCATCACACAACTCCAAGAGGGTATTTCTAGTCCAGCCTAGCACCCGGCTTGCAGGAGAAGCTAGAGAAATTAGAGTCCTCCTGGGTTTAAAGGGATTCGATTTGATAAAGGAGGGAATAAGTGTTGGGGAAGAGACAGCTGTGGGAGACATCTGCCTCCATCCTCGAGGGAAGATGTGGTCCAGACATCCACTGTGGTTGAAACCGCGGGCCCAGGCTCACCTGCCACCAGGCCCCGGCTCTGGACCTGCCAGAGCCGCAGCCCCCTGACCCAGGGCAAACTAGGACAACGGGCTGTCACCGCATGATGGACTTGGCTCCTGACCTCCTGCCTATGTCGGGGAAGATAAGGAGAACCCTTTGAAAGGGAGGAGAAAGCAGATAGCAGTCAGAGAACAAAGCAAAGGAGCTGGCAGGAAAGGGCGGCTGAGGTCTGGTTCCGAGGAATGAAGAAGGACGGCAGGTCCCCAAGAGCGCTTCTCAGCAGCTTTAGTGCGGTTTCATCTATGCAGAGAGTGAAGGCCCGGCCGCCCGCAGGGTATGTGCTGAGTGACCACACCGGACACCCTCCCAGGGCAGAGACAGGACAGCCAAGACACTCCCCACAAGTGGGACTGGCTGCTTAAGCCGCTGGGAGGACAGACTCATCTTCTGTCCATGGGGCTGCAAAGGGAAGAGTCAGGCCCTCGGGTAGGTGCAGGTTTTATCATCCTGCGTGCCAGGGTCTCAGAGGTATGGGATACAATTGTTTTTGAAATTGTTCCTGCCTGAAATTCCACGTGTCTGTGAGTCTAGCATGAGGCTCCCCATGCAGGGGAGGTGGGAATGTAGGACCCCCCACCCTGGGCTGGCTGAACTTGACCCTGGAGTGACCCTGGGACAGGTGCTATGAATGACACTGAGATCTGACTGCTCTGTGGGAAGGTGGAACCAGGCTGGCCATGTAAAAACCAGCTCAAGAGCTTGTTAAACATGCAGATTCCCGGGCTGTGGGGCCGGAGAGGCTGTCCCAGTAGAGGTGGGAACCGTGGTCTGTGATCCACGTTAGTTTGTCCTCATGGTTTTGTGACTGAACTTGGCATTGTCTTGACAGACGTGCTTCAGAGAAACTCGGATCCTGACCCTACGATGTCCACTCTGCCTGCACAGTGTCTGCCTCCTGTTTGGATCGGAACCATGGCGTCCAGGGCAAAGGCGCAATGGGATAAAGCCCCAGACCCCAGCGTCTGGTGAGGAGGAGCCTGGCAGGTGGCCAGGATCATCTCTGTGGTGTGAGCACTGAACACAGATGTTGGCTCCTGACGACTGCTGGGCGCCCCTGCCCCTGGCCTCCAGAACAGAATCCAGGCCGTTCCAGGTCCTTTCGGGGCTGAAGTTCATCCAGAGAAAACCAATTCCCTTCTTGACTTAGGTCTTCCTCTTTCTGAATGTCAACACTGTCTCCGGTTGTATTCATGTTTTGGGTAGAAACTAATCTCTTAGCTAATGAGGTGAGTAAGGGTAACCGCATACAAAGAAACCTCACTTACAGCTGAGTGCTAACTACATTTTAAACCACCTTAACCCCAAATCCAGGTATGATAGCAGAAAAGCTAGAAATAAATTATTTTCGTGTCTGTCTAATAAATCACACCCAGAAATGATTTAGGTTAACAAGAAGCTTCACATTTCTGAGGTTGATTAATGATGGAGTCTATGAGGTCTGCAATGTCATCTTTACAAAGACTCTTGGCTTTGGTTTCACCGTTAACTTTAGTTCCTCACGGTGGAGAGTTTCCTGTTGTGCTCTTACATCTGAATGGCTCCAAGGCATTCTGTCACTTCTCCTATGTCCCCTCTGACAGTGACCTGAAAAGGCCTTGGGCAGCCGTGTCTGCAGATAGGTGTCCTGGGTGCTGAGGCTGTCTGCAGATAGGTGTCCTGGGTGCTGAGGCAGCCTCGGCTGGGAGGTCTTCTCTGAGACCTTAGTCCCCCTTGGGAGGGTGGGGGATAAGCTTCCCACAGCCCTGGCCCCCAAGCTGGGGAGAGAGGGTTGTGAGCAAGACCCCAGCGGATTGCACACACACCCCCACCGGTGCTCGTGCTCAGTGCTAGTGCTCGTGCTTGGTACTCGGTGCTTGTGCTTATTGCTTGGTGCCTGGTGCTCATGCTCAGTGCTCGGTGCCCAGTGCCAGTGCTTGCGGTGTGAAGGACTGTGTCTTGGGGGTACAGGGAGCAGGGTTGGCTCTGCCCTGCACAGAGCCCCCACCCTAGTGGAGAAGCAAGGACCCTGGAGCACAAAGCCCACAGTGACCCTGTGGTGGGGGTGTCCTGGGAAGGAGGAGGACAGATGGGAGGAGGGAGCTGGCATGATGCCCGGGAGGTGGGGGGTGGAGGGGGGTGAGGGGTGGGGGGTGGAGGGTGAGGGGTGGGGGTGGAGGGGGCTGAGGGAAGGATGAGGAGTGGAGGGGGGTGGGGGCTGGGGGGCTGATGGAGGGGTGGGGTGGCATAAATGGCCCTCAGGAATGCTCCATACGGGAGCACCGAGACACCAGTAAGAGAGACTCTGGAATAATCCCAGTGTCACATCGACTCTTGGTTTATATTGTAGAAAACACGAGGATGGAAGACCATGTACACCACCATGAATATGCAAGCCACAAAGTCCAGCCTGTGAGAAACTCTGGGAGACAAATGACCCAGATTCTGAGGAAAAAAAACTCGCAGGAAAACAGAAGGGGAGGGTAATGAGCAGCATAAAGAGGCGCAGGAACAAGTTGCTGCCCGGGCTTCAGTGACCTCGGGTTGGCTGCTGTTTCAAAAGGGAATTTTCACTTCCAGGAAGGTGCTTGATGTACTTTTCCAATTCTTCTAGCCAAGTAAAACTTAAATCCTGGAAATCAGATAAAAAATAAATGTACTTTACTCCAAAAAAAAAAGCAATAGCTGTAAATGCTGGATAGAAGTCCAGGCAGGCCCTGGCCTGTGGTCCTGGGGAGGGCAGGTGACAGCCTGGCTGAGGGTGGGTCAATGTGAAGTGTTCTGGTGGCTCAGCTGGGGCCTGGCCTGGGGTGATGAGGGCAGGGGGGTGTTGTGAGGGCAGGCGGGCACTGGCCGGGCAAGTGACAGCCTGAGGGAGGAGGTTGCAGGAGTGGGAGAGGGTTTGGGGTTGGTCAGTGGCTCATGAAAAGTGCACATCACAGAAGAGTTGTCTGCTGTCTTTAGGAATTCCCCAGCCCTGGGAGGGGCCATCTCCCCAGAGTTAGGGAGGCCACAGGCACCAAAACATCAGAAGGAAAAGGTGGGCTTAATACAGGGCCACTGAAAAATCTCAGAACATTTAAAATAATTGAAACGGTAGTGTGTTCTCTGATCACAGTGGAATCAAAGTGTAAATCAACAATTATTAATCAATAAAAAATGGAAAGAAAGAAAACAGAAAAATCTCTGAACACTTGGAAACTAAAACACTCTTCTAAATAAACCATGGGTTGATACAGTGTATTGAATGAAAATTAAAAATTGATTGTATCAAAATTTTGGGGATACAGTACAAGTGTGTTGAGAGGAGATTAATGCAAACAGGAGTGAAGAAGGAAAGACTCAACCATCTATGCTCCCATTTCAATAAATGGAAAAGTGAAAAATAAGCCCAAGGAAAATGAAAGAAAATAATAAAGGAAAGAGCAGAAATCAATTAAACTGAAACAGAAAAAGAATAGAGCAAATTGAATAAACAAAGAGCCAGAAATATCAATAGAATTGATGAACTAGCAAGACTGACAAAGGGGGAAAGAGAGAGAAGACAAATTACCAGTAACAGGCATCAAGAGGGCACATCAGTATAGACCATAAGGACATGAAAAGGATAACAAGGAGTACTGTAAACAATTCTATACTTATAGACTTGCAAGTTAGATGAACTGGGTCATTCTCTCAAAAAACACTCACCAAATATGAAATAGATTATATGAAGATCCTTTTAACTATTAAGGATTTTGAATGTGTAATCTTAATTACATTTCTTGAGAGTTTCTTAAAACTCTCAAGAAATGTCCAGACCCAGATAGTTTTACTGGGAAATTCCACCAAACGTTTAAAGAAGGATCACACCTGTTCTGCATGACCTCTTTGCGAAGACAGAAGAGGTGAGAACATTCCCAGTTCGTTTTGTATTGCTGGTGTTACCTGGACACCAAACCAGACAATGACAGAAAAAAAAGGGAGGGGGAAGCTACAGACAAGTATCCCCCACAAATGTTGATGTAAAAAGGCTTAATAAAATATTAGCAAATGAATTTTTCATTGAATATATAAAGAGGATCACACACCATGACCAAAGAGGTTCATTTCAAGGATGCAAGGTTGTTTCTGTATGAAGATAAGGTAATCCATCATGTTAATGGGCTAAAGAAAAAGTCACACAATCATATCATGCAGTGCAAAAGTTTTTTCCACAAAATTCCACACCTATTCATGATACAAACTCTCAGAAAAATAGGAACAGAGGAGAACTCTCTCAACTTGATAGCAAGCATCAACAAAAACCCTACAGTTAACATCATACTTAGTGGTGAAAGAATGAACCTTCCCCCTTGAGATCAGGAGCAAGAATTTCTGCTTTTACCATTCCTATTCAACACAGTGCCTGAGGTTCTAGCCAGGGCTACATGGCAAGAAAAATTAATATAAGATACACAAACCATAATGGAAGAGATAAAACTATCTCGAGGACTTCCCTGGTGGATGAGAATCCACCTGCCAACGCAAGGGACGTGCGTTCCATCCCTGGTCCAGGAAGATCCTACGTGCTGCTGCTGCTGCTGCTGCTGCGTCGCTTCAGTCGTGTCCGACTCTGTGCGACCCCATAGACGGCAGCCCACCAGGCTTCCCCATCCCTGGGATTCTCCAGGCAAGAACACTGGAGTGGGTTGCCATTTCCTTCTCCAATGCATGAAAGTGAAAAGTGAAAGTGAAGTCACTCAGTTGTGTCCAACTCTTCGTGACTATGTGCTATGGGGCAACAAAGCCTATTCACCAGAACTACAGAAGCCCCGGCACCCAGAGCTTGTGCTCTGCAACAAGAGAAGCCTCTGCAGCAAGAAGCCCGCCCACCACAATGAAGAGTAACCCCTACTCTCCGCAACTAGAGAAGGCCCACGCCCAGCAGCAAAGACTCAGCGCAGCCAAAATAAAAACAAAAACACAAACTACCCCTATTTGCAGATGATATGACTGTCTATACATAAATCCTGGGGAAACTGTAAAACTCCAGAACTGATACATGAATTCAGCAAGATCACAGGATACAGCAAATAAACCAAGAAGTACATTTATTTCTATATACCGGCAATGAACATGTGAACACTGAGATTATAATGCTATTCACGATCACTCAAAGAAAATGAAATACTTAAAAGTAAATCTTTTTACTTTTTACATAAAATAAAATGTTTGTGACTCCTATGCTGAAAACTATGAGATGCTGATGAAAGAAATCAAAGATGATGTAAATAAACAAACATGCTGTGTTTACGGATAAGATTTGACAAAATAAAGATGTCAATTCTCTCCAAATTGATATACAAGTTTAATGTTTTTTAATAAAAAAACACAGCAATAAAAAATGCAGCAAATTTTTTTGTAAATACAGACAAAATTATTATAAAGTTTATATGGAAAGACAAAGGAAATAGAATAGCTGAGAAAGTTTGAAAAAGGAGAATAGAGAGGGAGGAATCGCTCTGGCATTCATGACTTATTTATGTAGCACAAGAATCTGGTCCGTGGTGCTGGTGAGAGAACAGGGGTCAGAGGAACAGAGAACCGAGAAGTAGCCCCACACAAAAAGTGCCCTGTTGATTTTTAACAAAATGCAAAAGCCACTCAATAGGGGAAGAGCACCTTTCATCACGTAATGCTGGGCAGCTGGATGCCGGCAGGCTACAAATGAACCTCATTTGTTAAAAAGTCTCAGACCTTTTATAAAAATTAACAAAAAAATGACCACAGACTTCAATGTAGAGCATAAAACTAGACGGCTTTTAGCAAAATCATAGGAAAAAACTTTGGACTCTAGGACTAGGCAAAGAGTTCTTAGACTTGACACCAAAGCCACAACCCATAAAGTGAAAAGAACTTTCAACTTCATTAAAACGAAAATCTGTTGCTTTTCAGAAGACCCTATTAAAAAGACAAAAAGAAAAGTCACAGAGTGAAAAATATTTACAAACCACTATCTCTGTCCAAGGACTCATATTTACAGTATATCAGTTCAGTTCAGTCGCTCAGTCGTGTCTGACTCTTTGTGACCCCATGAATCGCGGCATGCCAGGCCTCCCTGTCCATCACCAACTCCCGGAGTTCACCCAGACTCATGTCCATCGAGTCAGTGATGCCATCCAGTCATCTCATCCTCTGTCGTCCCCTTCTCCTCCTGTCCCCAATCCCTCTCAGCATCAGAGTCTTTTCCAATGAGTCAGCTCTTTGCATGAGGTGGCCAAAGTACTGGAGTTTCAGCTTTAGCATCATTCCTTCCAAAGAAATCCCAGGGCTGATCTTCAGAATGGACTGGTTGGATCTCCTTGCAGCCAAGGGACTCTCAAGAGTCTTCTCCAACACCACAGTTCAAAAGCATCAATTCTTCGGTGCTCAGCCTTCTTCACAGTCCAAATCTCTCAAAACTTCAACAGTAGAAAAACAACCCAGTTAGAGAATGAGTGAAAGACATGAAGAGGACAGAGAGATGGCAAATAAACACCAAAATGTGGTCAAGTTCAATAGCCATTTAGGAAATGCACATGAAACATGCCTATCACAATGACAAAATGACATGGAAGCTATATTCAGTGTCTTGTAATAACCTATAATGTGAAGCAATCTGATAAAGAATATACATATATTCAGTTTATATATATAAACTGAATCACTTTGCTGTTCACCTGAAGCTAACTAACACATCACTGTAAATTAACTGTTAACTATACTTCAATTAGAAAAATGGTTACTAAAAAAAAAGGCTAAATGAAATATGAATGGAACGTAGTGACCACACCAAATGCTAAAGAAGCTCAAGAAAGACCTGGTGACTCAGATGTTGCTGGTGGGGATGTGTAATGATGCAGTTACTCTGGAAAACATCTTGGTGATTTTTAAAAACTGAAATGTGCAACCACCATGCAGTCCAGCCATGGGGACAAGCTCTTGGTGTCAGGCCCGTGTAAACCTCCAGAGAATAACACTGAGGAAAAAAAGTCCAGTCCCAGTCCTTGCACACTGCATGATTCCTTCCATGCAACTTTTGGAATGATGAAATCAGAGAAATGGTGAGCAGATTAGTGGTTTCTAGGAGTGGGTGGGATCGGAAGAGGGGGTTACTAGGTGTGGGTATAAAAGGGCCACGGGCTTCCCCACTGGTTCAGTGGTAAAGAATCCGCCTGCAGTACAGGAGATGCAGGCTCCATTCCTGGGTGGGGAAGATCCCCTGGAGGAGGAAATGGCAACCCACTCCAGCATTCTTGCCTGGGAAATCCCCTGGACAGAGGAGCCTGGCAGGCTACAGTCCACAGGATTGCAAAGAGTCAGACATGACTGAACACTCAGGAAAGGAGCACACCAGTTGTGTCTGACTCTTTGAGACCCCATGGATGTAGCCCACCAGGCTCCTCTGTCCATGGGATTTTCCAGGTAAGAATACTGGTGTGGGTTGCCTTTCCCTTCTCCAGGGGATTTTCCTGACCCAGGGATTGAACTGGGGTCTCCTGCATTGTAGGCAGATTCTTTACCACTGAGCCACCAGGGAAGCCCTATGTCTACATGTGAGTCTATAATTACCTCAAAATAATAAGTTTAATTTAAAAAAGAAAAGAGCATCAATAGGACAATTTGGGAATTATGAACACAGACTGGCTTTTTAGTGTGAAGGTGGCATTGTGTTTTTGTTTTAAAAGTTTAGTCTATGCTCCTTAAAGATCCATACAAAAATATCTCCAGATGAAATCATCTGTCTGGGATTTGCTTTAGAGTCATCCAGGTGGTTGCTGGAGCCAGGTGGGAGGGGATGGCCTCGTGGTGTCATGGTCCCCAAGCAAGGAGCTTTGGGAGCCCGCAGTGAGGGCACCGACCCCGGACACCGTCAGCCTGCTTTGAACCTTGGCTCTGCTGCTTATTAGCTGGGTGAGCTTGGACAAGTTATTTGACCTCTCTGACCGCAGTGGCTTCATCTGTCAAGTGGGGATAACATCTCATAAGGAAGGGTGCAGGAAGGGAAGGAAAGGTCTCCCTCAGAGGAGGGGAGGAGCCAGTGCAGGGTTGGGGCAGTGCCTCAAGGAGAAGCCACTGCGCTGGTGTCAGAGCGTCACAGGCCCTCCGGGCTGGGGGGAGGCGCTGGGAGGTGGGGGGCGGGGGGAGGTAGGCAGTGTAACCACCGCCTCAGACCCTGATGGGTGGCCAGAGACGGCTCTGGGAGCAGGAGCATTGAGGATGGTGAAGGAGCAGAGAAGAGATGGAAAATGGAAGAGGCAGGGGCCGGCTGAGAGCCCCGAGAGGAAATACCTCTCCCACGCGGAGGGGGTGCCACCAGGGCCGTCTCACCCACCTCCCAATGCTCCCCCTTCCTGTCTGTGGGCTTTTCCTGTGCAAACAGCCGTTTATCCAGAAAAACCGTCACCGGGATTACGGATGCCGGCTGGATTTTGCACGTGGAGATTGTAGTTTTGCTTTTATTGGCTGTGCCATGTGGCCTGTGGGATCTTAGCTCCCCAATCCAGGATCTAACCCAAGTCCCCTGCAGCGGAAGCGCAGAGTGCTGACCACTGGACTGCCAGGGAAGTCCTTGTGGCTTTGTTTTTATAGGTTAGATCTTGATTTTTGTGGATCACTACTTAAATATTTATGGATGAGAGAGTATGTCTGAAATTCAGACTCTGAAGGAAATGAGACTTACCGTTTTGTTTTTCTGGGGTCTACTCCAGGGTCTGGAACCCTGGAGACCATCCCTTGCTTTCTAGGTGTCTCTACACTTAGCCCGTGTGCCAACTGCATGCTTTCACAGGGGTGGCCCTAGTGTGCGACATCTGCGGAGTGACCGGTCCTGGGTGGTGCCCCAATGCCCTCACTAAGAGCATCTGTGTCCACCCATGAACCCCAATACCACCTGTGGGCATAGAGCTGGGTGCTTGCTGGTCACCATGGACCGAAGGGGCCCCTCCCCCAACAGAAGGGTGTAACCTCCCCATCCGCCTCCGTCAAGGCTGGGCTGACCCTGAGGACACTTTCCTTGTCCTGGAGCAACTGACCCTAACCCTCCCCTCCTCAAGGGACGTGAAGAGAGAGCAGGAGTCCATGGACTCCAGCCACTCCGGCCTCAAGCCCGCAGCCTCCCCGGCAACTGCTCCAACCCACTGATCAGGTCGCCAGGGATGTGACGCCCCAGATGGAACAGAAACCCTGAGCCAGATGGCTTCAGCAACGGACTCATCTTTATTGAGAGTGTATTCTTGCATCAGCTGTTCATAAGGATTGCAAATCACCCATTTGAAAAGCTTCCCCCTTCCATATAGCTCTGGCCATGCCCAGAAAGCAGTGAAAATACATTGTACAGCAAACACTTTCCACCCTAACAGCCACGACAGCTCACGACAATGCAGATATCTACAACAGGACAGAGTAAGTTCAAATATTAGACACTTATGGGATGATTCGAAAACTAACTGTGTTTTTCCAGGTAAAGAAGACCAGTCATTATAAAAATACTTTATATAAATTCAGAACTAAAACATTCAATCCTATAAAAATATCTTCTCCTAATAAAAGTATCGATTTCTAGATGAATGTCCTTTATCGACATCAGTTATGTCCTTAAGTTTTCAGGAAATACCCCCATGTCAGACTGTCCATTGAAACCCACATGTAAAGTCACACCATGGCCTGGTTGTCAAGAACGGACCACATGGTCCCGTCCCGGTTATTCTACAGGAAGTTAACTCAGGTGTCTATGAATTAGGAAAGCCAGTTATGCGGTGCCTTCCACTGTTTAACTGGGAAACCCGGTGATGGCGTTCTGCCCGGCCTCGGAAATCAGCTCGTTCATCTCGTTCTGTTTACTCTCCTTGAGGGCGTGGTTGGGGGGTGCTTTCTGCGTCTGCGCTCGCTTGGACCTCCTGAAACACACTTTGAGCAGCAGGTAGCACAGCTCGGCCACGTTGAGCAGCATGCAGATGACGGATGCGGAGATCATGAAGATGGTGAAGACCGTCTTCTCGGTGGGCCGGGAGATGAAGCAATCCACCAGGTTGGGGCAGGGTTGAATGCCGCACTTCAGCACCCAGGGCAGGTGGTACCCATTGTACAGGAAGTAGAAGACATACATGAAAGCAGCCTCGAAGACGATGCGGAAGAAGATGCTGCTGGTGTAGGTCCACCACAGCGAGCCCTCGATCCGGACCTTCTGCCGCTTGATGTCCTCCAGGTCCTTGAACTCACTCCTCGTCTCTCCCCGCCTGAATCGCCGGGCAGCCTCGTGCCTGTAGTAGGCCACGTGCATGGCCACCAGCAGGGCAGGCGTGGACACGAAGATGAGCTGCAGCGCCCAGAGCCGGATGTGCGAGACGGGGAAGAAGTGGTCGTAGCACACGTTCCTGCACCCGGGCTGCAGGGTGTTGCACACGAAGTCCTCCTGCTCGTCCCCCCAGACCTCCTGGGCGGCCACCACCAGGATCATGACGCGGAAGACAAAGAGGACGGTGACCCACACCTTCCCGATGCTGGTGGAGTGCTTGTTCACGCCCCCGACGAACGTGTGCAGAGTGCCCCAGTCCATGCTGCCGCTTCACCCTGCTCAGGTGAGAACAAAGCGTTGTGAGTGGGGTGGTCCCTCCGTGTAAAACAGCTCTAATGTCACAGACGGGAGCCTTTCTCTTGACATCACCCTCTTGCCTGCGAGTAGGCAGGTCTCTGGTGGCGGGGAATACCCACCCTGAGAACACTCTCAAGTTCTCATAAGGGTTTAGGATCATCTTTTTTAAAAAAAAAAGGAATATAATTGCTTTACAATGCTGTGTTAGTTTCTGCTGTACAACAAAGTGAATCAGCTATATGTATACATAAATCCCTTCTCTCCCACCCTCCATTCTACCTGTCTAGTCATCACAGAGCAGAGCTGAGTGCTCCGTGTTATACAATAGCTGCCTGCTAGCTATTAATATCTATTTTACACATGGTAGTGTATAGACATCTGGAGAAGGCGATGGCACCCCACTCCAGTACTTTTGCCTGGAAAATCCCATGGACAGAGGAGCCTGGTAGGCTGCAGTCCATGGGGTCGATAGAGTCGGACACAACTGAGCGACTTCACTTTCACTTTTCACTTTCATGCATTGGAGAAGGAAATGGCAACCCACTCCAGTGTTCTTGCCTGGAGAATCCCAGGGACAGGGAAGCCTGGTGGGCTGCCGTCTCACAGAGTCGGACACGACTCAAGCGACCTAGCAGCAGCAGCAGCAGTATATAGACGTCAATTCTAATCTCCAAGTTCGTCCCTCCCTCTCTTCCTACTCTGTGTCCACAAATCCGTTCTCTACGTCTGTGTCTCTATTGCCGCCCTGGAAATAGGTTCATCTGTACCATTTTTCTAGATTCCACATACATGCATTAACACAGGATATTTTTGTTTTTCTCCTTCTGACTTCATCTTGATTCAGCTGAAGTCGAATTATAAGTTAGGTTGCTGCCTGACACTGACCCAGGAACACAGGCAAACACATTCGTTTATAAGCTCCCTTTTAATTCTCGTTTCACTCTGGTCAAGGGATCACAGAGGTTTCTCAGTAGATTTTATGCATTAAATGGCTTATCCGAGGGGAAAAAAATCATTCATTTTACCCAGCAAACTAAGAAGGGACTCGAACAACATTATTTGTCATAATCACGTGCTCTCAGGAAGCCTAGTACCATAGCTACTCCAAGAGCCTCTTCCAGAAGAGAACCACAGGCTTCTACAAACAGGCTGACTTTGCTCTCCCGTCACTGGAAGTGCCGGTCCATGCTGATGGGCTCCAAGTTCACACCGAGAGCTACAAGTGGAGGGCCAGCCCCTCCTGCAGTGGAGTTCCCCCTGACAACGCCCTGATCCAGTATCCTGAGGTAGAGCCTCCACTGTGAACCTGCACAGTTCACATGGTGGATGCCTCCGCACCGCCAAAAGCAGACCTGAGAGCTGGTCAGCATCTACTCAGAACAGAGGAGAATGGACCCTTTGAGAATCTTCTAAAAGGGAAAGACCATCTCCTCAGAAAAAACATGCTCACCAGGTTCTCATGCCCATTTACAGGGAGATGCCCCCAAAAACCTTTTGTCCACCACCCCAGGAGACTTTCTTGCACTTGAATGTGGGTCAGGCTCCTCTCTTTCAGGCTGACTCCCCACAGTCTCTTTAGGGTCCCCCACTCTGTCCACCACCTGCTTCCTTGGCATCATACTGGCTAATACTAAGAGGCAACTGGGGAGGTGGAGGTGGTGCCCAGTTGCACTCAGGTGAGCCCAGGTGAGTCCAAGTGTATCCAGTTGAGCCCAGGTATACCCAGGTGTGTTCAGAAGCCAGCTCTCTCACATCCTATACTGTGAAAGGATGCCCCCATTTTGGTTGGCAGTCTGAGAAATTCATCTTTTGCCCTTGGTTTGACTTTTAGAGCACATGTTCTTGGGAAGACTCAAGGTCTCAGGAGGCCGTGCCTCCATCCACGTCACCCTGCATGGGACCCTCCTCTACTGTCTGGTGGGGGTGAGATGGGCGCTCACTGGGCAGGGGGATGGAGCACAGAGTGCTGGAAGCATCCTCTTCTGTCTTTTTCTTTGTCCAGAACAGTCAGAGCCAAGTACAGGGAAAGCCCTCCCTCCCTCCCTTCCGTCACCAGGGCCAACCAAACGACAGACCCTAAGCGCTGGTCAGCACTCATTGAGCATCTGCTGGATGCAGACATCAGCCATCACCCTTTAATCCCCGGGCCCAGCAGGGTCCCGGCCAAGGGGGCTCTCACACTGTGAGAAGCTGGCTGTGTGTCCAGGGTGTGCCAACTGCTGCAGCCAGTGTTCTCGTGTCCCTCATGAGGGACACCCGCATGACAAGGTGTTGGGAAGGTTCGAGAGCTCAGGCTGGTGAGGACAGTGGAGCCCAGTTTCCCCAGGCAGCTCTTCACTCATGTTCCCGGAAAGACCTGTACGCAGAGGGGCATCGACCTGGAGGTGGGGCAGAGCTGGAAGGAGCCCCGCGGGTGCTCGCAGCCAGAGGCTTGACTCCTATGTGGATCCAGGACAGGACCCAAAGGCAGATCTGCAGTCAGAAAGCCAGGTTTTTGCTTTTTTGAAAAAAAGAGCCGAGGAAAAACAAGCACACCTCTTTAAAAGCACACTCTTTAAAGTTGCAGTTTCTACTCTTTAAAGTTGCAGTTTCTGGTCCTTAAAGTTTTGATTGGAGTCGGTATGAGTGCCCAGAGGGTGGGGACATGGGGACCTTGGTGGGGAACACTGGTCCCAGGCTCAGACCACTGACCCCATGGGCTGATGAATTTCCAAGTCCACGGTAATGAGTCTTTGATCTAAAAGCCTTGTTGGAGACGATGTGGACTGTAGGATTGACTCAGCTCCTGGTGAAAGTTGTCAGAATAAATCCTCCCAGCCATCATCCTCGACCTCTGGAAGCACTGGGATACGCCCAGTGGGAGGAAGAAACGTGGTCGTCTGATGTCTGGACATACTTCACGGTGGCCGCTCACCCGGAAAGTCCCTTCTGTCCGTTCACAAGGTGGAGATGTTCTCCGGTTAACCAGAAGACCTCTCCCACAAAAGTGGGGTGGACTCAATGCCCAACCAGCAAGCTTTTGATTGATCAAATAAAGGTCACAGTTTCTCAAACTCTTCGAAGTGTAGAGAATTTAAACTCTCCCACTGGTAAGAAGGCTCTTTCCTCCCTGAGTTCTCTCTTCACAGCTGCCTGAGAAAGGCACAGCCCCCACCCACCCCCCAACCCAAGAGCCAGAGGCCACACTGGTTAGGAGGGATTCAGAGAGGCTGACGTCAAGGGAGAGGTCAGGAGGTCACCCCCCAAGTAAGGACCCCACTTTCTAGAGCAGATTCCTTCACTCCTGCCCCTGGAGCATCTCCTTAAAAAACAGGGACAATTATCCTGGCGGCAGCTTTATTTCTTTCAACTTCTCTGGGGACTTTGACTAAAATCAGCAATTTGCCTTTAAATAAAGAAAGAGTATCTTCCTAGGCTGTCCGCA
The DNA here is from genome assembly GCF_032452875.1 of Bos javanicus. NCBI lineage: Eukaryota > Metazoa > Chordata > Mammalia > Artiodactyla > Bovidae > Bos > Bos javanicus. Next base: position 36,068,793 of record NC_083879.1, on the reverse strand, counting down.
CCCTTCCTGGTGTCTGTCATCCTGGAGGCTTCTGTACTAGGAGCACTAGGGGACTAGCTGGGGGTGTGGACCCAGCAGCTGGGCAGTAGCTGCTGCCCCCAGGCCTCTTCCACGCCAGGACCGAGGGCAGCCCCCCATCCCCTGAAGGAGAGCCAGGGCTGAGCCTGTTGGAAACATTTTGGTTGCAGGAGACCTGCAGGGGAAATTACTTTCCATAATAACTGCCTCCCTCGGAACCACCACAATTAGTATTAAACAAAGTGCCTCTTTCCTTTCAGGCTTCAAGCAGGCTGCAGCCAACGGGAGGAGCTTTTTCAATAAAAAGTACAATATTAACTCTTTCCTTGTGGCCCAGATTGGTTTCTTTCAACTGGCGCCTTCCTGACTCTCCTTTAAGGAAAGAGTAGGTTTGCTTGGCCCCAGTCTCCAGCTGTAGGAAGATGGTGACGCTCAACCTCCTGGAGGCAAAGACCACTGGGCTGTGTGGTGTCTGTATTCACTGGACACATGGCTGCAGCCCAAGTGCTTTGCTCTGAAAATAGGGAACCAGGGACCTGACTTATGAAGAGACAGTGCTAGGAAGAGAGACTGTGCTTCCCTCTTACAATTCAAATAGTTTAGGTCCATTAACATTCCGCCTCAGCAATAGTTTTTTGTTTTAAAACTTATTTATTCACAACTAGTTTGGCTGACAAAGCTGTTCCAGTGTCACTGGTAACAGAAGCTAAACTAAAGGCCCAGGAACGACCGCATCCTTCAGCACCCGCCTCCAGGCGAAGATTTCCCAGGGCAGGACTCCCTCCAATGACTCATCCCCGAGTCTCTGATGGACCTGAGGACAGGACACTCCTCACTGCGTCTGCATCAGCTCTGGATGATGGAAAAGCCTGTGCTGATAAGAGGCAATCAGGCCAATGCAAAACCAGCACCCTGGGCTCCGGTCAAGGACTCACGGCTCTTCGGCCAGAGAGGACTCCAGGTGAGGGTCCCTCTTCCAGGCCATTGTTTTCCTGCACCATCAATTACCGATCACCCATCACCCCGCCTCCAGTGGCACTCAGCATCCCCCAGGAACAGGAACCCAGTGCACCTTTCGAGGGCAATGAGTATGTGACCCAAGAGGGAGAAAGAGTAGCTGTGCATAGCCCTTTGGCTCCTCCCTGGGTGTCCACTGCACGACCCTGGTGTGCCAGTTTTCCTTCATCCCCAGAACTGTTATGGGGGTTGTCTAGCCCCTGCCAGTTTCCTGATGCTGCGTACTTCAAATACACAATAAAATAAAAATAAAATTTTTAGTGTGGATTCTTTTGCTTATCAAAATAATAATAACAAAAAAACAATAATGATAAGAATGCCCAATGCTGAACCTCAAGCCCATTCCCTTCTTTAAGAAAAAGAAGATGGAATTTGAGGAATCAAATATACTCCCTCAGCCCCAGGTCAGCAGCCTGAAAAAAAAAACAACCTTAAACTCTCTCCTTAATCAAAAAGAGTCTTTTCCTTTTGTCTCTAGAAATCTCAAGTCATCCAAGGGGACAATGTGATAGCTGAATTTTAAATTTTAGTACTCAAAAATTCATCAACTGTCCATTCAAAGTAATGACCAGTAAAAATAAAATGGATTTAGGACTCATATACTTCTTCAAAATTAACTCAGTAAAAATGAAAAAAAAAAAAATCCAGTCTATGGAGTCTAAATATAAAAGTGGATACTTCATAGAATTATATGTACTTCTTAATCCATTTAAGAATTCAAAGAGTTAAAAAAAAATTTTTTTTTTCCCATTTAGCCGTTTCTGTTCATTCAAGCAAACCTGTGTGCCTTCCAAACATTTAGGGCCAGCTGGAGTTAAATGATCCTGGGAATAAAAACAGAAAAAGCCCTCAGGGACCCAGTTTCATTCTCACGGATCAAGTGTGTCAAACAGAAATCTTAACATGACAATGGAGTCACCTTTGCAGACTTGGAACCCTGGGCTGGAAATTATTTTCCCACAATTTCATTCTAACATTTTAACAAAAGTATACAAACCACTCACAGCTCCTGGGACACTGAGAACTAGCTGGGGAGTGTGGTGAGTCTCCTCACACCCTATTGAAATTGTTCAGTCAGAACCTCTGCTGGTTCTTTTCCTTCTTAAAGCTCTCATAATTCAGAAAAGTCAGAAAAGGAGAATGAAGTGCCCGTTTCCGGTATCAGACTTTGTTTTCATACAGTGGAGCAGCTGAACCGACTGGCATCTTCCGGGTTGGGTCAACGGGGTGACGGCAAGTGGGACCCCCCCAGTTATGTCGCAGGCTCCTCTCTTCATAACCCATCTCCCCTGCCTGGCAGGGTTCCCATGTCACCCCAGAGTCTCCGGACGAGCAGCACACAAGGCTCTGTGAGTCCTGCAATTCTAAGGAGCCTGGCTGGGGCAGGAGTCTCTTCTAGAACACTGGCCAGAGCTGGGGCAAGAAAAGGCTTCTGTGGCATCAAGTCTGCCTGAGAAAGAGAGCAAGGGCGCCTGGATGAATTCAACCAGGCACTCAACTCACAGTGAAATGCCACCTGGGGAGGCGATGCCAGGGTCGCTGGCCCCTGCCTGTGTGGTTGCAGGCCCCCAGCCCCTCGGGGTCCACAGATGTGTCCAGCTCACACTCATCTTACACTCCGTCCGCACTCACCTCACACTCTGTCCACTCTCCAGGAAGGGCGGCCAAACCGGTCACAACCACACACCTGTGCCAGGTGATACCCGGCCCGTCTCCCCCACCAGAGGGAAGAGGTCTTTGGTGCCTCTGCCTTTTAACTGAGATGTGTCACCAGTGACACTTAATTACTGTTGTCCAGTGACTGTTTTCTTGTCACGTGTGGCCCACAGGCGCTCCGGCTGACATCACGGGCCACTCCCGCCAGTTCTCCCTGGGTTTGTTGGTTAGTCCCGCGCCCCCAAACGCGAGCCCGACCTTGCCAGTGACCCGTGAAAGCCAAGACACACCAAACCGCAGCAGAGGAAGTGGGGGAAAGGGGCCCTTGAACACACTCGGCGTGAGGCTTCTATAAAACCTGCTGTGCAAGTCCGGGGGGACCCGGGGAAAAGTCAAACCAGTCCATCCTCGTTCCTGCGAGCAAGCCGGCGGCGGGCGGGAGGATGCGGGGCGCAGGAGGATCTGGCCGACTGTACGCCGGAACAGGGTCGCCGACAGGGGCGCGGAGGGGGGTTGCTGAGGGCCAGGGGACCGCGGGCGCCGACCTACCTGCTCCGGCTTCTGGATGCAATTTCTGCGGCCGAGATGGATGGCGCGCCCCCCTCCCGCCGCTCGCCTACTGCGCGCGCTCTGGGCGCGGGGTCCCAGGGCGGCGCCCCCGCCTCGGTCGCAGCCGGACTGGCAGGAAGGGCCGGGCGCCGCGGGCTCGGCGGTATGGGGCGTCTGCAGGGCCCTCCGCCCGCTCCTCTTGGGGATGGCCCGGCTCCCACCTGCAGCGCCTTTTAACCGCGCCCCACCCCGCCTCTGTCCTGACGCTTCTCTGGCGGGAGGCGAGAGGCCAGCGCGCGGGGATCAGAGAGCGCCCGCCCCGGGGCACACGGGGGTTGGGGGCGCGGGGCTCACGGGGATGCACGGGGGTGCGGGGCTCACGAGGGCGCATGGAGGTGCGGGGCTCACGGGGTGTGGGGCGCACGGGGGTGCGGGGCTCGGGCTGCGGGGCAGGCCTCCTCTTCTTCCTCCATTTGGGGTCGCGGGGCGCGCGGCCTGGCTCAGTCTGGTCCCGGACTAGTGAAGCGGCTCAGGTCTCCCCGCAACACCGGGGACTGGGGGGCCAGAGCCCGCCCTGGGGCAGGGCGGCTTCTCGACTGAGAACCTGGGGGCCTGACTGGGGTCCCCCAGGGACCTCCCGGGCTGGTGGGCCCGCAGCGAGGCTTCCGAGGCCGAACGGGTTGCGCTCAGCGTGAGGGAGGCGGTGTCTTTGCCCGACGCACCCCCGCTTTGCCAGGTGCCTGCAGGGCCCTCTCTCGGAGAGCAGCCTGGAGGCACAGAGACTGTGGGTCTTCATTCATTACTGACGGCTTGTTAGAATTATACAGGATGCTTGGGGCTGGTGCACTGGGATGATCCAGAGGGATGGTATGGGGAGGGATGTGGGAGAGGGGTTCAGGATGGGGAACACGTGTACACCCGTGGCGGATTCATGTTGATGTATGGCAAAACCAATAAAATATTGTAAAGTGATTAGCCTCCAATTAAAAAAAAAAAGAATTAAAGCGGTTGTTTTACTGATCACTTCCACCCTTTGCCACCTCCTCCGGAGGAAGCAGAGAGGGCCTTCTCCGCCACCCCCGCACCACCTCCAGCAGGTCACCTTGGAGCCCCAGGGGCGCCCCAGGTAGTGGCCACAGGGTCCAGTGCGGTGGGAATGGTGGAAGCCACTTAGAGACCAGGCTTTACAGGTTCAAACCTGTCCCACTGCAGACAGGGGACATGTCTTGCTTATTTCAATGAACTGGTAACTGAGTCCTACCCTCTTCCCCAAACCAGGGGCTGTCATCTGCACTTCTCCAAGGCAGAGGGTTGGTGGTGAGGCCTGAGATGTCTCTCTGGGGTGGTGGAAGCTGAACCAAGACTCTATATTAAAAACCCTTCTTCCTAAATACTGTATTTGAAGAGAAGGAAGTTCTCTGAAAATTGCTTTGGAGACAGAGAGAGAACACAGTTGGGCCCCTGGAATGTCTTGTAGGTAGGGGTGGAGAGAGATAAAAATCTGTTCCAGGGCTTTTCCAGGAGACAGACCTGCTGCCATCATGCGTTTGTGGCTTTGAAGGTTTGGCGGGTCCTCTATCACCCTCCACCCTCCTCCAACAGGCCCTTTTCCAGTCTCCTTCCCCGCCTCCCCACCAGACAAATGTTCCAGCCAGGCACAGCATTAGTGTAGTAAAATACCTCAACTTTATAAGCAGGCTGTAAACATCTTTGGGGATTATAAGCATTTCAAGACCTTTTCTGGGCTTCCCTGGTGGCTCATCTAGTAAAGAGTCTGCCTGCAATTCAGGAGACTTTCGTTTGATCCCTGGGTCAGGAAGGTCCCCTGGAGAAGGGCATGGCAACCCACTGCAGTATTCTTGCCTGGAGAATCCCGTGGACAGAGAAGTCTGCAGGCTACAGTTCATGGGGTCACAGAGTCAGACACGACTGAGCGACAAGCGGGCAAGACCTTTTCTAATTTCCACAGCACCAGGCAGGGTGCTTCCCACTCAGCAGATGAGGCTCCATCAGGGCTTGCATCTTGATTGATTTGTCTCTCGACACAACAGCTGATCCTAGAAACGGCTTTTGCTCTTGAAGAAGGACTGCTTACGTTCCCACTCCAACATGGGATCCACGCAATGCCGCCTGAGCAGTTTTGCTCTGGAGTGATGGCAGCTGTTCCAGGACCATCGAGGAAGGAACCTTCCAGAGCAGCCACGAGATTGTGTTGCATTTGCTCGGGTGACCAAAATGGGCCAGCTCAATGCCAGACAAAAAACATCTCTTTCTCCTGTTCTTGTGATCTGTACCAGCCCCATGGTGCTGACTTTTTTCCTGTTATTTGTTTCTTAACGTTTCAATACTTTCTCCTAAGATCAGGAACAAGGCCGCACCATGTCCATCAACATCCTACTGGAGGTGCCATTTAATGTAACAACACAAGAAGAGGAAATGCAAACTCTTACAGATATGGAAGGAAGTGGAATTAACAAAACTGTCTTATTTTATACGTGACAAAAAAGAATCAATAAAAATTCTCTTGGAGCTAATAAACAATTATAGGAAAGTTACAGGATACAGGATTAATATGCAAAAGTCAATTGCTTCCCTATATGTCAGCAATGAACAACTGGAATTTGAAGTTGTAAACACTGTAAGCTTGTAATAGCACCAAAAAATTAAATGTGTATTATGTGTGTGTATTACAGAGAAGGAAATGGCAACCCACTCCAGTATTCTTGCCTGGAAAATCCCATGGACAGAGGAGCCTGACAGGCTATAGTCCACGGGGCTGCAAAGAGTTGGACACGACTTAGAGACTAAACCACCACCGTGTGTGCATTAGCCACTTGCAACCCCATGGACTGTATCCTGCCTCTGTCCATGGGATTCTCCTGGCAAGAATACTCAGTGGGTTGCCATTTCCTTCTCCAGGGGATCTTTCCAACTCAGGGATTGAACCTGGGTGTCCTGCATTACAGGCAGATTCTCTACCATCTGAACCACCAGGAAAGCTACCTCCCCTGCCCTATCCTGGCCTTCAAAAAAAAAAAAAAATTAAATGCTTAAATATAAACCTAACTAATGTGCACTATATGGAAAAAAAAAAAAAAAAACCTCTGGTGAAATAGATAGCACATCTAAATAAACAGAGATAGTTCATGTTTGAACTAGATTTTTAGTGCTGCTGTAAACAAGCTATCAGAAACCAAGTGAACAAAACAACAGAATTTTTTCTCTCGAAGTTCTGGAGTCTAGAAGTTCTGTGCAAAGTTAGGGCCAGGCTGTGCTCCCTCTGAAGACTGCAGGAGCCGTTCCCTCATCTGTCCAGCTTCGGGTGGTGGCCTCCCTCCTGTCTCTACCTCCGGTGTCACACGGCCTCCCTGGCTGTCTGTGTCTCCCCTGCGGTCACTGTTCATTCCTCTTGAGAAGGCCATGGTCATGTTGAGCTTCAAGGCCACCCTAATCCAGTGCAGCCTCATCCTCACTAATCACACCTGGAAATCTCTCTTTTCAAAGAAGTTCACATTCACGAGTCCTGGGGCGTAGGACTTCGGCATATCATCTGGGGACCCAATTCAACCCACAGTAGTGTTCTTGCACAGGGTGACTCAACCTTACCAAGATGTCTGCTTCTCGCAACTTGGTCTCTAGATATAGAGCTGTCTCCATCTAAATCTCAGGGAGATATTTGTGGATACATTAACAAGCAAGCTGATTACAAAACTTATACCAGAAAAAGAGCAGTGGGGCAAAAGTCCCAGAATAGACAGCAAAATACTGAAGAAGAACAAAGTTGGAGGATGTTTGCCATCCAGCTTGAAAAGTTACTCTAAAGCTACAGGAATCAGGATAGTGTGGTGCTGGTTAAAGAATGGAAAAACAGATCAATGGAGGAGAACAGAGAGCTGGAGACAGACTCAGGTAAATAAAGTGAACTGAATTTTGATGAAGGAGCAAAGGGAATTCAATGGAGAAAAGATAGTCTTTTCAATAAATGGTTCTGAAACACCTGGACTTTCACATGCAAAAAAAAAAAAAAAGTGAAAAAGGAAGAAAGAAGAAAGAAGGAAGGAAAAACAAGGAATCTAGACACAGACCTTTCACAGAAATAAATTCAAAATGGATCACAGCTCTAAATGTAAAATACAAAACTGTAAAACTTTAGAAGACAGCCTAAGAGATGAGATCTAAAGGTGACCTTAGGTTTGATAATGACTTTTTAGCTACAACACCAGAAGGATGGTCCATGAAAGAAAACATGGCTAGGCTTATTGTTGTTTAGTCACTAAAGTGTGTCCAACTCTTTGTGAACCCCGTGACTGTAGCCTCCCAGGCTCCTCTGTCCATGGGATTCTCCAGGCAAGAATACTGGAGTGGGTTACCATCCCTTCTCCAGGGGCATCTTCCTGACCCAGGGATTGAAGCTGTATATCCTGCATTAGCAGGCGGATTCTTTACTGCTAAGCAACACGCTAGTAAAGTAATGCTCAAAATTCTCCAAGCCAGGCTTCAGCAATATGTGAACCGTGAACTTCCTGATGTTCAAGCTGGTTTTAGAAAAGGCAGAGGAACCAGAGATCAAATTGCGAACATCTGCTGGATCATGGAAAAAGCAAGAGAGTTCCAGAAAAACATCTTTTTCTGCTTTATTGACTATGCCAAAACCTTTGACTGTGTGGATCACAATAAACTGTGGAAATTCTGAAAGAGACGGGAGTACCAGACCACCTGACCTGCCTCTTGAGAAATTGTATGCAGGTCAGGAAGCAACAGTTAGAACTGGACATGAAACAACAGGCTGGTTCCAAATAGGAAAAGGAGTACATCAAGGCTGTATATTGTCACCCTGCTTATTTAACTTTTATGCAGAGTACATCATGAGAAACGCTGGACTGGAAGAAGCACAAGCTGGAATCAAGATTGCGGGGAGAAATATCAATAACCTCAGATATGCAGATGCCACCACCCTTATGGCAGAAAGTGAAGAGGAACTCAAAAGCCTCTTGATGAAAGTGAAAGTGGAGAGTGAAAAAGTTGGCTTAAAGCTCAACATTCAGAAAACGAAGATCATGGCATCCGGTCCCATCTCTTCATGGGAAATAGATGGGGAAACAGTGGAAACAGTTATAGACTTTATTTTTCTGGGCTCCAAAATCACTGCAGATGGTGACTGCAGCCATGAAATTAAAAGATGCTTACTCCTTGGAAGGAAAGTTATGACCAACCTAGATAGCATATTCAAAAGCAGAGACATTACTTTGCCAACAAAGGTTCATCTAGTCAAGGCTATGGTTTTTCCTGTGGTCATGTATGGATGTGAGAGTTGGACTGTGAGGAAGGCTGAGTGCTGAAGAATTGATGCTTTTGAACTGTGGTGTTGGAGAAGACTCTTGAGAGTCCCTTGGACTGCAAGGAGATCCAACCAGTCCATTCTGAAGGAGATCAGCCCTGGGTGTTCTTTGGAAGGAATGATGCTGAAGCTGAAACTCCAGTACTTTGCCCACCTCATGCAAAGAGCTGACTCATTGGAAAAGACTGTGATGCTGGGAGGGATTGGGGGCAGGAGGAGAAGGGGACGACAGAGGATGAGATGGCTGGATGGTATCACTGACTTGATGGACGTGAGTCTGGGTAAACTCTGGGAGTTGGTGATGGACAGGGAGGCCTGGTATGCTGCGATTCATGGGGTCACAAAGAGTTGGACACGACTGAGCGACTGATCTGATCTGATCGATCTGAAGCAACCAGGGAGGCCCATTGCTAGGTTGGGGCTACGTTAAAATTAAAAATATCTGCTCTGCGAAAGAGCTGTTAAGAGAAGGAAAGGACAGGCCACAGACCTTAACTGCTGCTGCTGCTAAGTCACTTCAGTCGTGTCCAATTTTGTGCAACCCCGTAGACAGCAGCCTACCAGGCTCCCCCGTCCCTGGGATTCTCCAGGCAAGAACACTAGAGTGGGTTGCCATTTCCTTCTCCAATGCATGAAAGTGAAAAGTGAAAGTGAAGTCACTCAGTTGTGTCCGACTCTTTGCAACCCCATGGACTGCAGCCTACCAGGCTCCTCCGTCCATGGGATTTTCCAGGCAAGAGTACTGGAGTGGAGTGCCATCGCCTTCTCTGACAGACCTTACCAGACCTCACCAAAGGAGACACACAGACGGCAAATAAGCACATGAAGAGATGTTCCACATTGTATATTATCAGGGAAATGCAAAGAAAAACAGCAGCGAGATCCCACTACACACCTATGAAAACGTCTGAAAATCCATGGAAGTCCAAATGCTGTGCGGCAACAGGAACCCTCGCTCCCTGCTGGTGGGAATTCAAAACTTATAGCCACTTTGGAAGATGGTTTGGCAGTTTCTTACAAGTCTCACCACAGGAATCCAGCAACTGTGCTTGTGGCATTTACCCAAAGGAGCTGGAAACTTATGTCCACATGAACATAAAAACCTGCACACAAATGTTTGTAGCACTTTTATTCATAATGGTCAAAACTTGGAAGCAACCAAGATGTCCTTCAGTAGGTGATGGATAAATAAACTGTGGTGCATCCAAACAATGAAATATTATTTAGATATGAGCTGTGAAGCCATGAAAAGACATGGAGGAAACTTATGTGCACACAACTAAATGAAAGAAGCCGATCTGAAAAGGCCAAACACTGTATGATTCCATCTACATGACATTCTGGGAAAGGCAAAACTATGGAAACAGTAAAAAGATCAGTGGTTTCAGGGTTTGAGGGAGGGAGGGATGAACAGGTGGAGCACAGAGGAATTCCAGGGAGGCTTGCTTTGTATGAGATGATGATGGTGGATACACGTCATTGTCCATGTATCCAAACCCGTAGCAAGTCCAATGCAAGAGTGACCCCCCAGTGTAGACCACGGACTCTGGGCAACGATGACATGTCAATGTGGGTTCGTCCACGGTATTAATAACAAGGGTACCATGTGTTTGGAGGATGTTGAAATTGGGAGAAACTGTGTAGGGGAGAGGTGGTATATGGGAGCCCTCTACACTTTCTGCTCAGCTTTTTTATAAGCCTAAACCTAGAAAAATAAAGTCTGCTCATTAAGAAAATCAATAAAGGAAAGCCCTGGGCTCTTTAGCTTAAGGTCTGGCATTAATTCACAGAAGAGTGTTCATTAACTAATAGCATTTGCTCACAAAAAATTTCAACAAACCATTGAAATGTTGAAACAGCTTGTTCTCCTAATAGACGTGTCTGTATCACACTGATCCCCACAGATTTTCTTTTCCATTTGCTCAGCAAATAGGTGAGGACTCGCCATGTTCCAGTCCTCACACAGGGCCCAGCACGTGTGGAGCGAGGGTGGGGACCCTGCTGTGGCCCCCAACCCTCTCCCCTCCGGCCCCTCGGCCTCCTCTCACCTTCCTGTCTGTCAGAGGTGCCCTGGCCTCCGCACTCAGGATCCCTCCTTTGCAGGATCTGTGTGGTGGCCGCTTGGAAGGTTTCAGTTCAGTTCAGTTCAGTCGCTCAGTCGTGTCCGACTCTTTGCAACCCTATGAATCGCAGCGCGCCAGGCCTCCCTGTCCATCACCAACTCCCGGAGTTCACTCAGACTCACATCCATCGAATCAGTGATGCCATCCAGCCATCTCATCCTCTGTCGTCCCCTTCTCCTCCTGCCCCGAATCCCTCCCAGCATCACAGTCTCTTCCAATGAGTCAACTCTTTGCATGAGGTGGGCAAAGTACTGGAGTTTCAGCTTCAGCATCATTCCTTCCAAAGAACACCCAGGGCTGATCTCCTTCAGAATGGACTGGTTGGATCTCCTTGCAGTCCAAGGGACTCTCAAGAGTCTTCTCCAACACCACAGTTCAAAAGCATCAATTCTTCGGCGCTCAGCTTTCTTCACAGTCCAACTCTCACATCCATACATGACCACAGGAAAAACCATAGCCTTGACTAGATGAACCTTTGTTGGCAAAGTAATGTCTCTGCTTTTGAATATGCTATCTAGGTTGGTCATAACTTTCCTTCCAAGGAGTAAGCATCTTTTAATTTCATGGCTGCAGTCACCATCTGCAGTGATTTTGGAGCCCAGAAAAATAAAGTCTATAACTGTTTCCCCATCTATTTCCCATGAAGTGATGGGACCGGATGCCATGATCTTCGTTTTCTGAATGTTGAGCTTTAAGCCAACTTTTTCACTCTCCACTTTCACTTTCATCAAGAGGCTTTTGAGTTCCTCTTCACTTTCTGCCATAGGGTGGTGGCATCTGCATATCTGAGGTTATTGATATTTCTCCCCGCAATCTTGATTCCAGCTTGTGCTTCTTCCAGTCCAGCGTTTCTCATGATGTACTCTGCATAAAAGTTAAATAAGCAGGGTGACAATATACAGCCTTGATGTACTCCTTTTCCTATTTGGAACCAGTCTCTTGTTCCATATCCAGTTCTAACTGTTGCTTCCTGACCTGCATACAAATTTCTCAAGATGCAGGTCAGGTAGTCTGGTATTCCCATCTCTTTCAGAATTTCCACAGTTTATTGTGATCCACACAGTAAAAGGTTTTGGCATAGACAATAAAGCAGAAATAGATGTTTTTCTGGAACTCTCTTGCTTTTTCCATGATCCAGCAGATGTTCGCAATTTGATCTCTGGTTCCTCTGCCTTTTCTAAAACCAGCTTGAACATCAGGAAGTTCACGGTTCATGTATTGCTGAAGCCTGGCTTGGAGAATTTTGAGCATTACTTTACTAGCATGTGAGATGAGTGCAATTGTGCGGTAGTTTGAGCATTCTTTGGCATTGCCTTTCTTTGGGATTGAAACGAAAACTGACCTTTTCCAGTCCTGTGGCCACTGCTGAGTTTTCCAAATTTGCTGGCATATTGAGTGCAGCACTTTCACAGCATCATCTTTCAGGATTTGAAATAGCTCAACTGGAATTTCATCACCTCCACTAGCTTTGTTCATAGTGATGCTTTCTAAGGCCCACTTGACTTCACATTCCAGGATGTCTGGCTCTAGGTCAGTGATCACACCATTGTGATTATCTGGGTCGTGAAGATCTTTTTTGTACAGTTCTTCTGTGTATTCTTGCCACCTCTTCTTAATATCTTCTGATTCTGTTAGGTCCATACCATTTCTGTCCTTTATCGAGCCCATTTTTGCATGAAATGTTCCCTTGGTATCTCTAATTTTCTTGAAGAGATCTGTAGTCTTTCCCATTCTGTTGTTTTCCTCTATTTCTTTGCACTGATCGCTGAGGAAGGCTTTCTTATCTCTTCTAGCTATTCTTTGGAACTCTGCATTCAGATGCTTTTATCTTTCCTTTTCTCCTTTGCTTTTCCCTTCTCTTCTTTTCACAGCTATTTGTAAGGCCTCCCCAGATAGCCATTTTGCTTTTTTTGCATTTCTTTTCCATGGGGATGGTCTTGATCCCTGTCTCCTGTACAATGTCATTCCATATGGAATGATGAACCTCATTCCATAGTTCATCAGGCACTCTATCTATCAGATCTAGGCCCTTAAATCTATTTCTCACTTCCACTGTATAATCATAAGGGATTTGATTTAGGTCATACCTGAATGGTCTAATGGTTTTCCCTACTTTCTTCAATTTGAGTCTGAATTTGGTAATAAGGAGTTCATGATCTGAGCTACAGTCAGCTCCTGGTCTTGTTTTTGTTGACTGTATAGAGCTTCTCCATCTTTGGCTGCAAAGAATATAATCAATCTGATTTCAGTGTTGACCGTCTGGTGATGTCCATGTGTAGAGTCTTCTCTTGTGTTGTTGGAAGAGGGTGTTTGTTATGACCAGTGCATTTTCTTGGAAGGTTTAGGGGCTTCTAATAACCTCAGGTATGCAGATGACACCACCCTTATGGCAGAAAGTGAAGAGGAACTCAAAAGCCTCTTGATGAAAGTGAAAGAGGAAAGTGAAAAAGTTGGCTTGAAACTCAACATTCAGAAAACGAAGATCATGGCATCCAGTCCCATCACTTCATGGGAAATAGATGGGGAAACAGTGGAAACAGTGTCAGACTTTATTTTTTGGGGTTCTGAAATCACTGCAGATGGTGATTGCAGCCATGAAATTAAAAGACGCTTATTCCTTGGAAGGAAAGTTATGACCAACCTAGATAAGCATATTTAAAAGCAGAGACATTACTTTACCAATAAAGGTCCGTCTAGTCAAGGCTATGGTTTTTCCTGTGGTCATGTATGGATGTGAGAGTTGGACTGTGAAGAAAGCTGAGCGCCGAAGAATTGATGCTTTTGAACTGTGGTGTTGGAGAAGACTCTTGAGCGTCCCTTGGACTGCAAGGAGATCCATTTAGTCCATCCTAAAGGAGATCAGTCCTGGGTGTTCATTGGAAGGACTGATGCTAAAGCTGAAACTCCAGTACTTTGGCCACCTCATGTGAAGAGTTGACTCATTGGAAAAGACCCTGATGCTGGGAGGGATTGGGGGCAGGAGGAGAAGGGGATGACAGAGGATGAGATGGCTGGATGGCATCACCGACTTGATGGACATGAGTTTGCGTAAACTCCAGGAGTTGGTGATGGACAGGGAGGCCTGGCGTGCTGCGATTCATGGGGTTGCAAAGAGTCGGACACGATTGAGCAACAGAACTGAACAGAACTGAACTTTACAGCAAACCAACACAACAGGAAGGGAGCAGACCGACGTCACAGGTCTGGGTTCTCAAAGCATTATTATCTGAGATGCAAAGAGGGTTCAGACAGTTACTCATCTACACCCTGGGGCTGTTTGCAGAACCTGAGGGCACTTCAGCAGCTGCGCTGTCGGAGCCCATGCAGGACTTGGACCCAGAGCTGCAGCTGTTTCACTCCAGAGGCTCCCCCATCAGTTCACAGCTCAGGCCATCCAGGCAGACAACCGTCAGTCTCTCCTGGGAACAAGGCTGTGCCCACTGCTGCTCTGTTTCGTCTTTGATGAAAACCTCTGCACGGCTCCGAGGAGAGTCAGGCATGTTGCCCAGCAGCATCTGGAGGCCTGGCATCTGACTGTCTCACAGCCGATGACTGGTCACGTCCTGGCATTGATGTCCCACTGGGCCTGGAGCCTCTGGGGCCCCAGCCTCCCCAGGCCTCAGCCTCCTCCTGGTGGCCCCAGCCTCCCCAGGACCCCTCATCCCAGGGGTCCAGCCTCCCCTCACTGGCTTCAGGGTATCCCTGGGCCCTCCTCTCCCTGGGGGCAGCACGTTGATCTTGCCTGTGGTTTCTCTGTTCTCACCTTTCTGCCGACGGCATTCAGGTCCTCATCACCTTTTCATTGGCTGATTCTTCTGTTCACTTTGCCTGTTTGAGGGTTCATGCATGGGGGGTTGCGGGGCCCTGGGGACACTGGGGCCTGGACCCTCTGTCCAGGGCTGTACTTTCTGGTGCCAAGGGGCCTCTGGAGGCTAGCGGCTGTCGGCCCCGGGGCTGGGTGTTCACGTGGGCATCTCAGGGAGAGTTTCCAGCAGCAGAGCTGCTCCTGAGGGGGCCCCACCATGTCCCCACTGTATCCCCACCCCACCCCACCCATCCACCCCCTTGACCTCCCACTGGACCTACCCCACTGGCCACGGGAACACCTGTGGGGGATGGCCCTCTCTGCACTTGGCATCTCTGGGTGGGGCTGTTCCTGCGGTCTGGGCTTCGCTTTCTTCATCTGGGAAACTCACTCCTGCTCTCAGGGCTCAGTTGCTTTTCTTGGTTCTAGGAGTGATTGTCATTTCCCTCTGACTGTTCCGTGTGTTGTTCACACAATTACTCTGCATTGAGGTCATTTGGTGATATGGGATGCCGAGAGTTTACTTACCTGTTTTTAGGGGAAAAGACCCCTGAGGACAGAAATATCACTGCCTCTTCTAGTGCCCAGTATCCAGCACTCAGTACCCAGCACCTAGCACCCAGCACCAGCACCCAGCGCCAGCCTCTGGCAGGGCAAGTGCCTTGCCCACAGCAGGTTTTCAGAGAATTTTGTTCAGTGAGTGCCCACTTCTCTAACCCGAGTACTAATTTTAGACTCTTCCTTTATTAAGAAAAGTTCTCTGCAGAGTTACCATCTATGGGTGGTATGTTGCTGCAAATTTTCATGCAAATTTTCTTGCATGTAACTAACATCTTGTGTCCTGTGATAGCTGACACCCAGGTCCATGGAGTTCAGTATGGTATAAGGAGTGACCCTGATGTGGTTTTTACCCTGAGCCGGGGGGACGCGGTTCGGCCCCGCAGAGGTGACGCTAACATAAATAGGCAGGTGTGGTTGAAAGGTGGACCTTTGTGGGCCTCAAACGCTGCATGGGCTCAGGTGACATCGAGGCAAAGCCTGGGTCACCCCTGCAGGTGTGACGGCCAACTCCGCTGGCAGCCCCGTGGCCCGCTGGCAGGGAGCCCCACAATGTGATTTCTCAGGGTCCTCAGCAGTGGAGGGGGGCCATGCGCACACGCCACCCGCTGTCTTTGCCAATGGATTCTGCAGCGCCTTCACACATGGGAGCTCACTGCAAAACAATTCCCAGATGAGGTCAATGTTTGCCCTTACACAGAAGGAAGCTCAGGGTTCAGAGACGGTCATTCATTTCTTCATTTCATAAGCATTTATCGGATGGCTGAGCCAGACACACAGGCAGGCACTTGCCCAGACAGGGGATGTGTCAGAACCCAGACTCCTCCTGATTCCCGACCTGAGCTCTTCCCACTACCTCATATGCCTGGAATGAAACGCCTGAAGAAATGGGGGTGGCAGGAATTCTCCCTTCTGTGAGGAGTAGAGATGAGATACCGGGAACGGAGGTGACCAGGAGAACGCGGACATGGACCAGACGTCTGTTGCCTTTGCAGGAGCCCCTGGGAGACTCTGGTTGTATGAGCTCAGCCCTTCTTCCAGTTTTTCACAGAATCAGGGCCTCTCTCTTCTTGGTCCAGCTCATCTATGACATTGTTTCATCAGCTCCCTCACTTGAGAGGTGCCCAGAAGGACGGCCACTTGCTCACCCTTCATTTCTGTCCTTTACAACCATCCCCACAGAACTGTCTGGGCAGGGCCCTGGGGGTCCCCAGCCCCGATTCCTCCAGGTATGGTGTTTGTCTCTGACTTGCTCATGTTTGTGGCGGCCTGTGTCCAGCAGTGACCTGGAAACCTGGTCTTTCAGCTGAACCAGCACTTTCTTAGGACTTGCAGACAAGTGTCACCCATGTGTTGTTCAGGCATCGCTTTCACAGGTGTTTGTGTGCAGATAATGCACTAGCAGGTGAATCTTCTCAACTGATTTTAAGCCTCACTACAATCCTTGAGATGCAATGTGATCCCCAGTCTGTGGTCGAGGGTTAAGTGGTGTGACCACAGCTCATAAACGGCAGAGCAGAACATGAGCTCCTATCTCCCGGCCTCGGGGCAGGACCCCAGGCATCACGTGGAAGATTCTTAGTCTGGAGCCCACGCTCTGCCAGCAAAGCCACAAGGATGGACTTCTGGTCCCTAAGCTCCATGTGAACATACACAAAGCTTGTGGTCATATGTGTCTTTCTCAGGAAGACTTTGTAGCTTTAACTAGACTCTCAGAGAGACCCACAGCTGCAGGGGAATGGGTAGCGGGTCGTGACGCCAGGTCTGTATGACTGCTCTTCTTGTCTGCCCACTGAGCTCCTGGGGAAGACCAGCTCTTTCCTGCCTAAGTTTCAGGCCTTTTGAGGTCTTGGAAACGTAGCATCAGGTTTCATTTACCACGTGAGTAATTCCGCCCAAACTCCAGGAGACGGTGGTGGAGCCTGGTGTCCTTCAGTGCTTGGGGTTGCAAAGAGTTGGACATGACTTAGCGACTGAACAACAACTCTGCCCAAACAATCAACTTCTATGAGGTTGGTCATAAATACTTCTAGTGACAACCAGTTTTCCTCTGTCATCTGTGATGCAGTGTGGACCCAGACTCAGGTGAAGGGGATGTAGTAATGTTTGGGGGTAAATGTTGTAGCCATGAAAGATTGTCCCTCTTGGAGGCTTTTTACATCCTCTCCTTGGAAAGCTGACCCTTGATTCTGCTTCCTAAGATGAGCGGCCGCGGTCAGCGTGAAGCCCACCTCTGGTCTCCATCTCTTCCAGTCACCCCGTTCCCCCACCGCCCCACCATCCTCTGGGTGCTGCTCACGAGACCAGCTCTGACCTGCCCTGTCAGGACAATGAGAGGCGTGTGGCCCAGGGTCACTGCCCCAGCTCTTGATCACAAAGCTGTGCTGGGCAGGCAGCATCTGGGTGCTGATCCCCTGAGGAACACCGGGGAGGTGGCCAGCTCAGGAAGAGCGACAGGTTCGTGGATGGTCCGAGGGTGACTGGGCAGGGGAAGGACCAGCCCCCTATGCAGACCTGCTTGAAGCCTGGCTGTAACGCCGGGCCTGGTGCCTCCAGCCCTCACCCCGGGCAAAGCACCTGGGCCTGGCAGCCCCCTGCTTCTCTGGGGTGACACGGCCCTGGCTCACATCTCCGGGGCTGTTTGCCCTGCTTTTCTGTAGTATGTGGAGTGACTATGTCAGTGGATATTTGAATTTTAAAAGGAGAAATTAAAAAGAGTAAAAATCTGAATTTTATTTCTAACAAGCCAACGGTGTGGGCCCTGGGGGAGGGCTGGGGAGGTGGCTGAGCTGGTGGGTTTGGATGACCCTGGTGCCTGGCAGGTGCCCATGTGCCTCCCTGCCGCTCCATCTTCCCACCCTAGGACAGAGGCTCTGTTCATGGATGTGAACCCAGAGGCATTTAGTCATTCAGTGACGACTTTCTCTTCAGAGTGGTCTGTGGAAGGAATAGAGCTTTGTCAAGGATGGAAACGTCTTTAGAACTTCTATTAGCGTTATTGCTCAAGTTATACGTCCTGAGTAGCAAACTCGCCAAATCTTGGTGGCTTAAACATCCATTGGTTTTTTATTTCTTGTGATTCTGTAGGTTCTGGGCTTCCCTGGTGGCTCAGTGATAAAGAATCTGCCTGCACTGCAGGAGACACCAGAGATGCGGGTTTGAACCCTGGGTCGGGAAGATCCCTCTGGAGAAGGGAATGGCAACTCACACCAGTATTCCTATAGGGAAATCCCATGGATAGAGGACCCTGGTGGGCTATGGTCCATGATGTCACAGAGTCGGACACGACTGAAATGACTGAGCACACTGTGGGTTCCATCCATCTCACGTGGGGTGTCCTGTGCAGCTTGTCCAGCGGGAGCTGAGCTGGGGCCAACCTGCCCAGGCAGCCTCCTCCCCTGTGGGGCTCTCTCCTTGTGGGGTTCATTCTGAGCCCCGTCAGGGCCCCCGGATGCCCAGGCCCGGGTGTTGGTTCTGCTGGACTTGCCTGGTGTGGCCACGGCCCCGCCTTCAGTCTACCGTGGGTCTCTGTCTCCGGAGCCATGCTGTTGCTGGTGGACGGGGCACAGAGCCCGTCTACACAGTCATCCTGTGCTATTTACACCTGAGGACCCCTATCTGAGACCAGGACAGGGGTGAGCCCCATGTCCCTTCAGGAGTAAGAGAGGACCCTGAACTCGGCCTTCTGACCTGGGCCCCGTGGCCACGGAAGCAGCTCCCGGACGAACCTTCACCAGCAACGGACCTAGGTCTTGAAAATGTCTGAAGGTGTCTCTGCATCCAGGCTGCTCGCACAGAAGTGGCTGAGCTGGAGAGGCACCAACTGGTCCAGTGAGGAATTACGTCCCCGCGTGGCTCAGAGACGCCGCCGAGTGGACATGGACGCGAGTGTGGCCCGAGCGGGTGTGCAAGTCCCCAGTCGCGGCCCCAGGTCCCTTCATGAGAACAATGGTCTGGGGATCCCCTCTGGGCCCTGATGCGGTCACCAGCTCCCTGTGGGTAAATTCTGCTCCCCCGTTCTTGTTTCTGGTCAAGCTCTGTTCAGAAAGATGCTGGGAAGAGGGAAGCTTCGAAATGAAAACTTTTTATCTTTAAATTTTTTCTCCCTGAACGAGTCTCCCCAGTTTTTCTTTCATTTCCCTCTCACCTTGTTCTCCCCATTAAACACCGTCACCCCCACCATAGAAGTGAGTCGTTTCCTTAAATCTGATCCATTTATTCAGTTCCCTTTTCTGCGCTTTCACAGAGGGCAGGTCACCTCTCCCTGGGTGACTCTCAGGATTTTCCTTCTTTTTCACGCACAGAGTTTGACATTCATTCTCGTGAAGAGAGTGCTTTCATGGGGCTGAGCTCAGCCTCTCACTTTCACGAGATCAGGGATTTTAAAAACATTTTCTTGGAGCCTCAAAATGTTCTGTGCATTTTTCACAGCAGTGACGTATCTGTAGGATTAAACATTTTGCCCTTTGTTTCTTTCCCTGGAGAGTTTGTTTTTGTTGCTTCAGTTTTTTTTTTCTGTTTTTTTTTTTTTTGAGGTGTAGTTAACATCTAACATCATATAGGTAACAGGCATACAATATAGTGATTCTATATTTGTACATTCTGTGGAATGATCATCCCAGTTAGTCTAACGAACATTGATCAGCATCCATATTACAGAATTTTGTTTTTTTCCTCATGAGGAGCACTTTTAGGGTCTATTCTTAGCAGCTTTCACATATGCATACAGAATTATTACCTACAGCCGCCATGCTGTATGTGGCATTCTAATGATTTATTTATTATATAACTACAAGTTTGCAGCCTTTGACTCCCTTTCGCCCACGCCCCGATCCCTGCCACCTGCTCTAGCCACCATCCGTCTGTATTCTATGTCTATGAGCTCGGTGCCTGTCTGCTGTTTGCAGTGAGGTCACTCAGTGTTTGTCTTTGTCTGACTTACTTCACTGAGCAAAATGCCCTTGGGGTCCACCCGCGTGTTGCAAACAGCAGGATCTCATTCTTTGTGGCTGAACAAATACTGTCCCATTGTGTGGGGAGCACATCTTTATCCATTCAAACACTGATGGACATTTACGTCGTTTCCAGATCTTGGCTGTTGTAAATAATTCTGTGGTGAATGTGAGGGTGAAGACCTTTTCAAGTTACTGCTGTGTTTTCTTCCGATAAATATCCAGAAACGGACTTGGAGAATTTTTTATAAGTGTGCTGACCATTCATTCATTAACTCAGGAACAAGGATTTACCAGGTCATCTCTGTTGGCTCAGATGGTAAAGAATCTGCCTGCAATGCAGGAGACGCAGGTTCGATCCCTGGGTCAGGAAGATCCTGGAGAAGGGAATGGCAACCCACTCCAGTGTTCTTGCCTGGAGAATCCCATGGACAGAGGAGCCTGGCGGGCTACAGTCCTTAGCGTCACAAAGAGTTGGACACAACTGACACTTCCTGTCTCCTGCACACAGGGTTATAGTAGTGACTAGATAGATGAAGCCCATGGAACTCAGTATTTTGTATTCCAAAGTGGTGAGTAACCGTTGCCTGAAATCTTATGGTTTCTCAGTTTTCTGACAATCGTGTAGATGTGGCTGGCAGTTCCTGTCCGTTTTGCTCTAAGTTGGTGTCGTGAGCCACAACCAGGAATGATGAAGTTTTAGACAATGAAAAACAATGGGTCCCTGGGAACCCCAGGCAGGTGTGTGAGGAAGGGTCAGCAGTTTAGTTAAACGACAGTGTTTTAAGTGAATGCTCCGTAACTGCTTCCTCACCACCTCCACTTAGAGCCAGACGTCCTCTTGTTCAGTAGATGGACAGCAGGGTGATGGTGGGTGACGGGACAGAGAGCCAGCAGTGGCAGGAAGAGTTGGGATGAGTGGCCACAGTCACTACGGCCAGTCTACTAGCCCTGCCTGCTTCCTGAGGTTTTTGCCTGACGGTTCCAGCAGAAAATCACCCCAGCCCCCACCCCCTTCTCCTCAGGCACCTTCTCAAGCTGCCGGCTCTGTCGGTTCACAGCGTCCTCGGTGGGTCACAAACCCTTCGGGACGCGAATCCTTGTTCTATCTCTGCGCCTGTGACCACGTCCGATGCTTGCCGGGGTTCATTCGGCCCGGATTCCACCAGCCCCTGGGAAATGTATCATCGCATCGTCTGGACACCAAGAATTGCCCTAAGTGATGGCCTTTGGGGATGCTGGTAACCACGGGCTCTCGGGTGGGGCTCAAAGTCTTAAATTTCATTCAGTTGTTCCTATGGGGACAGGATGCTGCTGTGTGAATAAGGAAGATGTGAATTGCCACCACGGAGGAATTTGGGATAATCCCAAATTCATAGGGACAAGAGCTCAGCACAAAGTCTTCCTGGTTTCCCCAAACCCCTTGTTTTAGGGCCCGTAGGTGGGGAAAAGGGAGGAGGGAGAAAATGGCCTGAGCAGTGTAGACAGCTGACCTGCGTGTTTCAGGTCAGAAACCATCCCTTCTTCTTAAGTTTCCCTAAATTCCTAAATGTTGGCTTAAAACTCAACATCCAGAAAACTAACATCATGGCATCCAGTCCCATTACTTCATGGCAAATAGATGGGGAAACAGTGGAAACGGTGTCAGACTTTATTTTTGGGGGCTCCAAAATCACTGCAGATGGTGACTGCAGCCATGAAATTAAAAGACGCTTGTTCCTTGAAAGAAAAGTATGACCAACCTAGATAGCATATTAAAAAGCAGAGACATTACTTTACTAACAAAAGCCCGTCTAGTCAAAGCTATGGTTTTTCCAGTAGTCATATATGGATGTGAGAGTTGGACTCTAAAGAAAGCTGAGCGCCAAAGAATTGATGCTTTTGAACTGTGGTGTTGGAGAAAACTCTTGAGAGTCCCTTGGACAGCAAGGAGATCCAACCAGTCCATCCTAAAGGAAATCAGTCCTGAATATTCATTGGACAGACTGATGCTGAAGCTGAAACTCCAATACTTTGGCCACCTGATGTGAAGAGGTGACTCATTGGAAAAGACCCAGATGCTGGGAAAGATTGAAGGCAGGAGGAGAAGGGGATGACAGAGGGTGAGATGGTTGGATGGCATCACCGACATGATGGACATGAGTTTGAGTAAACTCCGGGAGTTGGTGATGGACAGGGAGGCCTGGTGTGCTGCAGTCTGTGGGGTCGCGAAGAGTCGGACACAAATGAGCGACTGAACTGAACTGAATTGAAATTCCTCTCCATCATGAAAACAGGTTAAAGGTGTTTGTCAGAGCTCTTGTGTTTCAAACCCGTTATTAAGTCAGAAGCCATCAGCAGTGACCCCGCTCCTCACTCCTTGGGGGCTGTGGTGGGCGGGACCGTGTGCCTGGGAGGTCCTGCTTCCCAGGTCTTTCTCATTTGGGACCAGACCCTTGCCAAGTGTCCTAGTAAATCTACATCCATTATTAAATTTGTAAAATACAGGGTTTAACTGTATTTCATACTGTTTAACTAAATTCTGACCAAAGTACTATTTTGAAAATTTTATCTAAATAATAAGTGTACATAGTTTAAGGTCTCAAGTGGAATTAAAAGGCTTTCAAGGAAATAGTTCAGTCTTCCCCCACCTTTCTACTCACGGCAGCACTGCACCCCGCGGCAAGCAAAGCCCTCATTTCTGACAGTGACCCCCCCACCTCACTCCCACCCCTGCTCTGATCTCTAAACAATGTGCTTCTTCTGCTGTTTCCTGATCTGGGTCTTCTGCCTGCTTCTGTAGTATTTGGAGGGCTGGCTTCTCCTTATACTGGCGGCTCCCACCCAGCACCCACCCCTTCCTCCGTCCTCATAACAAATCCACATCTCATATTTTGGTAAAATAAATGCTGGTTCCACAGGGACTTCCCTGGAAATTCAGTGGTGAAGGCTCCGTGCTTCTACTGCAGGGAGGCAAGGGTTCCATCCCTGACTAAGATCCCACAGGCCTCTCGGCAAAAACAAAAACAACAAGACAACAAAACTGGTTCTTATGTTAACTACAGAGAAAATCACTTCTGGACGGAGTTTGCTGTTTACAGTCCTTCTCCTGCCACCACCCACCCTCAAAGGCACAGGGCCCGCACTTCCTTTCGTCGGGTTCTCTGTGTGTCTATTGTTTAGTTTTCCTTGCTCTTCCACGCGCCTGCCACATGCTCGGAAATAGCCGTTGGAGCGGACGTGGTTCTGACCCCTCTGCTCCATTGGCTGCTTGCTCCCCACCCCCATCTGGACGGTCCCGCAGGCCTGCCTGCTGCCCCTCCTATATCGGGCTCCTGCTTCCTGGAGTCTTGTCTCGTATCTTCTTTGCTTCACCCCCTCATTTTGCTGGAGTGCGTCCTCTAGCAGGTTCTTGAGAACAGGGCTGGGGGGCTCCTCAGCCTGACCTGTCGGCTGTCACCCCGTCCTGCTTGCTTTGTTCTCTGTCACGGAACTGGCCTTGAGTGTGGCTGAGGAGCTGAGCTCTCACCTAGGCACGTGTGTGTCAGGACTCCATCCTCTGGGCCGTGACCCCAAGTGTTTGTTGGGGGCGGGGGTGAGGCTGCCTGGGAACGTGGACACTCGGCGCCTCTGGGAGGTAATGCAACAGGAGTCTGGGCTTAAGTGACTATTGATGATCAGAACCTGGAAACCAAGTCTGAATTGGACTGTCCGCTCCACCAGCCAATACCGCAGCATCTCCAAACAGACAGACTAGATCCAGGGCTGTGGGGTGACTAGGACAGGCTTTGGGGGAGAGGTGAGGACAGGCAGGTGGTGAAGAGAAGGGGAGTATGGTTCCAGGTAGTGGTCACGGCTGCAGGTGACGGTGACAGAGATGTGGAGAAGCAGCAGGTGGAGCAGCGGGGGTGGGTGGGAGACAAGCTGACCGGGAGGGTGACGATCAGGGTCCCGGCAGGTGCAGGCAGCCCCTCCCCCACTCCCTCTGACCTCAGTCCATCACCCTCCTGAGAAAGGTTGCTGGGCTGAGAGAAGCATCTTCAAAGTGCTATTTGGAGGATTCAGTGATTTATCACAAATGAGCAAAGCCCTTGTGTGTGTGTGTATGTGTGTGTGGTCAGTCTTGTCTGACTCTTTGCGACCCCATGGATTGTACCCGCCCGGCTCCTCTGTCCATGAGGATTCTCTAGGCAAGAATACTAGAGTGGGTTGCCATTTCCTCCTCCAGGGGATCTTCCTGACTCAGGGATCAAACTCACGTCTCTTGTGTCTCCTGCATTAGCAGGCGGGTTCTCTACCACTGCACCACCTGGGAAGCCCAAGCAAAGCCCTTAATAAATACAATTCTTTTCAGTCTAGAAAAATCAACTGTGATTGCAAAAGACCTTTAATGCTGATCTGAGGAACACTGTTTACAGGCAAAGCAGGAATGGAAGGTCCTTCTTCTGGGGGAGTTGCAGGTGGTCCCAGGACAGAGCCGACCTCCTGGCCTCTGTGGCCGGGCCTACCCAGTGGCCAGCAGATCCTGCTGCATTTGCGCTGGGCCCTGTCAGTTCCCAGTAAGAGAGGAGATAGATGGGCTCCAGATTGGAAATTTACAATAAACCAGCCTCCTCTTTGCATTCCCTGAGATAAGAGGTAGATAGGCTCCAGTTGAGGAAGTAATAGCCAACAAAAACAGGTAAATAGCCAATCTTTGTCTCTTGTTAAACACCTCCAGGGGAGTAATCACGGCAAGAACAAAGAAAGGAAAAAATCCTGTCTGATAAAGGAGACACGACACATGCCCAGAAAGGCTCTTTTGAGTCAGAAGTCAGAGGATAATTCCAGGCCATAACAAGTCTTGCTCCTCCCTGAAGCCTTCACTTCAAGATCCATCATGGTGAGGGTGTGCATGTGCATCCCAGGGAAGGGTCCTGAGACAGTGGGGACAGCAAGGTAATTGGCTTGAGGGAAGACACAGACCCAGAAAACTGACCCTTTATATAGGATTTAAACTTCCCAAAGGCACGACTCTCTCTCTGAACTCACCCATGCATCTTTTGGCAAGTACAGTTCTTTCCAATAAACTTCTTTCTTTACTCTGTACCTTCTGCCTCGTTGACTGAGTTCATTCTTGACTAGGGACAAGACTAGGGACCCTAGCCCTAACTGCTGGCACCTGCGGTCCAGTGGTTAGGACTCCTGGTCTAAGAGACTAAGACCCTGCTTCTAGCTACCGCTTGCTGTTGCTAGCTGCAAGCTGCCACTTACTGCTGCGTGCCTCCAAAATCACCAGGAGGGAGCCCAGTGGAAAATTTTGAGCTGCAGTGAGAAATCGTGTACGGGCTTGGAAACTGAAGATGTTCCTTTAAAAGAAAAAAATCAGTGCTTTCTAAAGTCAAGTGACAGCATTGACCATTATCTGCTCTTCTCTCCTGCCAGCTCTCAAGTTTTCTTGGGATGTTATCAGGGCAAGGATCAGAACAATGCTTGCTTCTGTTTTGTTTTTAACCTGAATCATGAATGACCAATCGGTAGATGTAGGCCGAGCAAGGAGGCTTCTCTGACGCTGGACTTTTGCAAAAATGTAGAGGCTGGCCGGTGTCCACTGTATTTCCTCGTCTTTCCCCAGGGAAGGTCCTTTCTGCGTTTGGTTGTTGAGGGCTACTGAAGATTGTTTGGGAACTTGACCGCTGTGGCCACATCCTGGCAGAATTTCTTGCCAACTGTTATTTATTATTCTACAAAAATCAAGCAAGCGAAAGCTGTCTCTCTCCAAAACAAACCCCCAAACCCAAACACACACACGTGACCCACAAACACACACACAAAGAAACCCACAAACACCCACAACTCTGCTATGATTGGTGCTGAGGAGGATGTGTCTTAAACGGCAAGCACAGCCTTCACTGGACTGTGGGACCATTGATACATTTCTCTTCTTGAAAGAGGGACTCCAATTAACAATGAACATTTTGGGGGTCCCCTTTTACCCAGTTTAGTTTTCAGGGGTCTGGCGGGGTCGTCCAGGGACTGGCTCCCGTCTTCACTGTGTAGAGCTCACGCCCCCTTCCCCTTTGACCTTGCACCTGCTTCCTGGCGATTCATGACCCTCTGGTCCCCACTGGGGGCTGCTAGGGGCCAGGCCCCATGGTCTTCAGCTTTCTGCCGAGGTTGAGGAGCCTGAGTCCATCAATGGGAGACCACCTGCACTATGAAGACCAGTGGAGAAGCATGAACCTACTGTGGGCAGAGTGGGTCACAACAAGTCGATGACACCTGACATTTATCCAATGTCTGCCATGTTTGGGCTGAAGCCTTGTTCATCTTTGTCTTGTTTAACCCTCAGCAATCCCCTGGTGGCTCAGATGGTAAAGCATCTGCCTACAGTGCGAGAGACCTGGGTTCGATCCTTGGGTCAGGAAGATCCCTGGAGAAAAAATGGCAACCCACTCCAGTACACTTGCCTGGAAAATCCCATGGACTGAGGAGCCTGGTACTGTTGCAAAGAGTTGGACACGACTGAAGCGACTTAGCACAACCTTGTAAAATATATCCTGATTCCTCACTTTACAGATAAAGTGAGGATTAGAGTCTCAACAACCTGCCCAAGATCACATGACCCAAAAGTTAGGGAGCCACTACTTTTTAAAAAAACTTTCAGGGACTACCCTGGTGGTCCAGTGGTTAAGACTTTGCCTTCCAATGCTAGGGGTACAGGTTCGGTTCCTGGTCAGGGAACTAAGGTCCCATATGCTTTGTGGCTGAAAAATCAAAGCATAAAACAGAAGCAACTTCATGCTGATGTTTTTGGCAGAAACCAACACAATACTGTAAAGCAATTATCCTTCAGTGAAAAATAAATAAATTGAAAAAAGAAGCAACATTGTAACAGATTCAATAAAGACTTAAAAGAATGATCCACATCAAAAGTATCTTTTAAAAAATTCCAACTAAGTAGACATTTTTAACCATAATATTGTATAGTCTTCCTGGTGAGACCCACATCTATGGATTCTCCTGTGTTAGCTTCCATTCCATGGATAGTTGGATGAAAAAGGCTGTCATTCTCATTCTCACACATAAGAACTCTAAACTGTGCCTTTAAGAGGGTGTGTGATGGCATTTAGTTACAGTCTTGTATTTAACACAGATCTTTTCCTCTTTTGCACTTTTCTGACCTCTCTGATGACTGTTTTGCTTAGAGAAGCTCTGAGTCAGCAGCATTTCCGGGGACCTGCAGGATGAACTCCGGCTGGAGTGGGAAAAGGAGGACTTGCAAGCCTGCTCCTTGCCTGAGCTCGCCATTCCGCATCAGCACAGCGAGGAGACCAGCACTTCTGCAGGAAACAGCCATCAGGGCTGCTCATCCCAATTCAGGAGCCACTGGCCACAGTGGTTGAGTTACATTTAAATTCGTAAAATAAAATAGAAACCCAGTTCTCAGCCCCACCAACCACACGGCGAGGCCTGATCCCCCACGTGACCGGAGGTGCCGCATGGGCAGCTTTGGTGTGGAATGTCCACCTGACAGAGTCCACTGGATGCCTGCCCATGCCAGCTGCCCTGCACCAGGCCCCACAGCCATGGCCACGGCCACAGCCGCTTACAGAGCCGGGGCAGGCCCAGCTTCCGACGCCTGGAGTTCGTATTCCTAGAGATGAGTCTACACAACTTCATATAAAGGAATGAGACATGGTCTTTTTTTTCAGGGTGGAGAATCAATTAGCAAGATAGACATGAAACTGGGACAACAACAGGTGATTTTTATTAATTGCCATAACCATTTCTTCAATTTATTTATTTCTTGGAATTTTATGTAATGCAAGTTATTTTAGATTTGTGTTTAATGAATGTGATTAATTTCTTACAGAGGATCTGTTTTTTGCTCCATTTTGTGAGCTCTGTGAATCACTGCTTACACTTTAAGTTTCAAAGGTAGATTGTTGCTTTTCTGTATCTAATGTTTTTGCTAAAGGAAAACCTTCCTTCCAGTAGGAACACGGAATGACCAGGTCCGGATGCTGAGAGACTTGGCTCATTAAACACGGGAGGGGTCTGCAGCTGGCAAGCCTGGTCTCTCCACTTTCACGAAGTCTGTGCCCAGAGCCCCCATGTGCTCTGCAGTGACCTGAGGTGGGAACCCCAGAAGGTGCATGGGGGCTGTCTCCAGTTGCGGCGAGTGGGGTACTCTTCACCACACGCGCTCCTCCCTGGTTGAGTTTCACCGAGATGAATCCACACGCTGGCTACGCAGCTTTTTTAAACAATAAAGAGAAGAAAAGTGCGGCCCAGGTTTGTGGGTCACTGATGGGAAGTCAGTGGCAAGGCCGGGCCTGGACCTGCACAGACTCAGAAGGATAGGGAACCAGCCGGACAGGAGGACACGGTCGCCCAGGCCAGGAGGTGAGGGGGCAGGCCCCATTCTGAGCCCCAGACGCCTACCAGTCTAGGTGGCTGCTCGTAGGAGGCAGTGTAGCCATGGAGAAGGAAGTGGGCTGATCCAAGGAGGGGAGGTAGGCGGAGGGTCCTGGGAGAACAGAGGGCTCCTGGAGCATATCTGCCCACTGCAGGCAAGAGGGCACCTCTGTCACCAGCCCCTGTGGCTGTCAGTGTGGGGAGCAGGGGGTACGGGCAGCTGCTGGGCAAGGGAGGCCGGGAGTCACGGGCCTGAGCAGAGTCCTGATGGTTCAGGGGGAGGGTGGAGAGGGAGCTCTCCCTAAGAAAGGGCTGCTGGGAACCCTTAGCTCGGTTCCTTAAGCTGCAGGACTGCGTGTACCTCTCCTCCTGTGACTCTTGGCAACCTGTGGTGGGATGAGAAAAGGGAGAGGATGAATCAGACCAAGGCCGTCTGAGCTCAGGCTGGAGGTGCAGGGAGCAGGACGGGGCAGAGTGGGGCTGGTGCTGCTGAGAGAGCTGCAGAAACGGGGCTTCTCGGGATCTGGGCCGGGGAGATGAGGAAGGGCAGCAGGGCCCCTGAAGGGAGGGGCATGCAGCGGAGCAGTGGACATGCAGGGAGGAGAGGGATGTGGTCAGAGGTGGAGTGTGGACAGTTACGGGAGCTGGGAAGTGTGGGTGATGCAAAGCGGCCCCACTCGCCACGATTAGAGAAAGCTGCGTGCAGCAGCAAAGACCCAGGGAGGGCAGCAAAAAGTAAGTGAACGGTATAGTGTTTGCACACAACCCCTGTATACACCCCTGCACACTGTGAGTCATCTCTGCATTACTTACAAGCTTAATACAATGTACAGGTTTTGTGGACAGTTGCTGGAGCACAGAAAATTCAAGTTTTGCTTTTTGGAAATTTCTGGAATTTTGGGGGGATATTTATGATTCAGTTGGTCGAATTCAATGATGGGGAACCAATAGATATGAGCACCAACTGCATATTAACACCACTGAACTATATACTTAAAAATGGTGAAGATGGTCAATTTTGTTTTGTGTGGATTTTTTTTCACCACACACACAGACCCAAAAAAAAACAAAAACAAAAATTCTCAGAGAGATCTAAGAAGAATATCCCACGATCTTGAGCAGAAAACACAATATGATAAAGGTTTCACTTCTCCCCAGAGGAACACAATGCAAGCCCAACACAGTTTTTCACGGAAGTTGAAAGGCTGGTTCTAAAATGTATATGGGAATGCAAAGCGTCAAGAATAACCAGGATCCTCCTGAGGAAGCCACAATTGTGTAAGACATTATAGATTGCTGTATGTATGCCCTTTCAATTAATCTTTATGGCAAAAGAGTCATTCCCTGTTTTACATATGAGAACACTGAGGTTTGCAGAGGTTAGTGACTCACCCGGGGCACACAGCAGGGGCAGGTGGCACTTGAACACCCTGGTGAGTTCCATATGTCTCACTCACATACACACACACACACACACACACAACACACTCACACACAACACACTCACACACACACGGAGATGGGGGGCACCAGCTCACACCCGTTGGGGCTTGTGTGCTGTGCTTAGTTGCTCAGTCATGTCTGACTCTTTGCAACCCCATGGACTGTATCCCTCCAGGTTCCTCTGTCCATGGGATTCTTCAGACAAGAATACTAGAGTGAGTTTCCTTGCCCTCCTCCAAGGGTTCTCTCTGACCCAGAGATTGAACCCAGATCTCCTGCACTGTAGGCGGATTCTTTAACATCTGAGCCACCAGGGAACCCCTTGAGCCGAAGCAGGTCTGAACCAACCTTGGGGCAGATTTGAGCCTCTAGCCCGGCGTCGGTCCTGGTTCAGTGGGTCTCTGGGGGCTGTCGAGGTCTCAGAGTGATGTGGTCTGCATCCTCCTTGGTCTCTCATCGCTTTTCTGATGAATTTTGTTGTGGTCAAGTTCCTTTAACTGCTTTGCCCTTCAATTTCTGTAAAATGGAAAGAATCATCCCTAACCCCACGGGTGGTTTGAAGATTAAATTAAATAACACTCAGATCACAGTCAGAGAAGGCAATGGCACCCCACTCCAGTACTCTTGCCTGGCAAATCCCATGGATGGAAAAGCCTGGTAGGCTGGAGTCCATGGGGTCGCGAAGAGTCAGACACGACTGAAGTGACTTAGCAGCAGCAGCAGCAGATCACAGTGTCTGAACCTGGAGAAGCATTCAACAAACGTCAAGGACTAGTATCATTTATTATTTAAATGCATCATTTAGAACCACGATTGTGTAAGACATTATAGATGGCTGTACACATGCCCTTTCAGTTAATCCTTTCAACAAAGGAGTCATTTCCTGTTACACATCTGAGAACACTGAGGTTTGCAGAGGTTAGTGACTCACCCCGGGCACACAGTAGCAGCAGGTGCACTTGCAACATGGTAGTGAGTTCTCCTTGGATTCTGTTTCTTTGCCATCTTCTCCTCATATCAAGTGCAGCCCTGTGAGGTGAGCTGCTCTTGCTTCGGCCCATGGAGGCATCCTGCTGTCTTTCCTCCACTCTGTTTTCTCTGCGTGTCAGGACTTACCCTGTATAGCTCTTTATTCTTGCCTTTTAAAATTTAACATTATAATGTTAGCACATTTCAAAATATTTAAAAAACACAGGCATGCCTCATTTTATTGCATTCCACTTTGTTGCACTTTGCAGATATTGTACTTTTTACAGATAAATATTTTAGAAAACTGACAAATAACTATAGGGGAAAAAAACCCCACTGATGGAGACTTATTTCTTCCCCCAGTGCACTGAGTGGGTGACCTTGAGACAGGCAGTCGTGATTTTTGAGACAGTTATTTATTTTTGATCAAGAGAAATATATGATCTTTGGTGGCTCTGCTTGTCTTCCCAGATGGTTCAGAGGTAAAGAACCAGCCTGTCAATACAGGAGATATAAGAGATGTGGGTTTGATCTCTGGGTCAGCAAGATCCCCTGGAGGAGGGCATGGAAACCCACTTTAGTGTTCTTGCTTGATGAATCCCCACGGACAGAGGAGCCTGGCGGGCTACAATCCATGGGGTCACAAGGAGTTAGACACTACTGAAGTGACTTAGCACGCACGTGGGCCTATGAATGTTGGCGTAGGGGCAGGTCATTGTGACCTCCACCCCAGGATGCAGAGCAGTCCTGCACCCACCTACCCTGTAACTCCTCTGCTGTCCCAGCTGGCACCCCACCCTCACCTTAGCAGCTGTTCCCCATGACTGGGGTTTTATCTTTGTGAGAGGAAAAGCACAAAGCTTTTCACAATCTGGACT
The DNA here is from genome assembly GCF_032452875.1 of Bos javanicus. Taxonomy (NCBI): domain Eukaryota; kingdom Metazoa; phylum Chordata; class Mammalia; order Artiodactyla; family Bovidae; genus Bos; species Bos javanicus. The sequence goes on along the minus strand of NC_083879.1, from coordinate 36,037,108 downwards.
TTGCCCATCACTTTAGCAAATCATTTGTTTTTATCTTAATCTTGTTTTTTTTGTTCAAAACTTGGTCCAATGTCATTTCTCTGGAAAGCATCCTTTAACTTCTCTCATTGTCATCTGGTTCACATACTTTCTGGCTCAGACAGTAAAGAATCTGCCTGCAATGCAGGAGACCCGGGTTTGATCCCTGGGTCATGAAGATCCCCTGGAGAAGGAAATGGCAGCCCACTCCAGTATTCGTGCCTGGAGAATCCCATGGACTGAGGAGCCTGGTGGGCTACAGTCCATGGGATGGCAGAGAGTCAGATGTGACGGGTGACTGAGCGACTAACACACTTTTCTCTGGGCTTCCATAATTTCTGTGCGTATTTCTGATCTCTCAATTGTTTTTTGGATTTTTGGTGGCACAGCCTGTGTGATCTTAATTCCCCAACCAGGGGTTGAACCCAGTCCCTTTGCAGTGAGAACTCAGAGTCCAAACCACTGGATCGACAGGGAATTCCCTACCATTATCAGTTTTAATCTGTGTTAGATTTCAAGTTTCTTGAGGGCAGAAATTATGCCTATTCCAATTTGTTTCTCAATTGCCTATTAAATATGCATATATATAACATGTAATTACTTATTATTTGATTCACAGATAAGTAACTAAGAGAGATGCTGAAGAGGGTGACCCGGATTCTCCTAAGACTGGGTGTCTGGTTGCTGGAGTTGAGAAAAAACAAAAGGAACAACATGTTGTCACTTTGAAATATAAGAATTTGAGAAAGCTTCTTAGGAAAAAAAATCAGATCCCATATTTGTTAGCTATTGCAACCCCACACACATGCTCAGGTATTCCTGGACAAGTGTTTTAGCAAATATCACTGCATGTGGTGACAGGAGCCAGAGGGGTTGGGTCAGGAGAGAGGCCCATATTTCTAGTTCTAGAGACAGGCTTGGCATCACTGCCAAAGTCAGTGGGACTGGGTAGTGGGGTTCCAGACCCCTGACCTCAGTTTTAGTCAGAGTTCTACTTTTGTTTCAATTTGAAGAAGGATTTCTACTGCTTAAAAAAATAAAAGCTGGGGGCATCGCAACCTTAGACCAAATAGCAATGCATCCCACGTCCAGGCCAATTTGCCAGCTTCCCCAAGACTTGTTTCCACTGGGGCTTTCTTTAATTAGGCCCTTTTTTCTGGCATTTGATGCTATTCACAGTCAGAATCCACTCTTGTCACACTTTCTTGAATTTCTGCCATGTTCTAGAAACTCTAGTTTGTTCGGACAGTTCTCTGGAGGGTCATTCTGGGAAGGTGCTTTCAGCCAAGTCCTGAAACTCCCTCATCAGGCGACAGGCACATCATCTCCCTCAGAGTCCTGCAGTGAGAACCCTGCTCCATGGATAATTGTGTTAGCAATCAATAATCCTTTCACTGAGACTGGTCATTTTTACTCATTTATAGTGTTCATTGTGCAGCACAAAATGATGAGACTTCTAAGTAACAGAAATAATACCACCTTGATTCAAAATCAGGTTTGGAATTAGTATTATAATTTAGTAGTGTGCTAAGAAATCTCAATAACCTCAGATATGCAGATGACACCACCCTTATGGCAGAAAGTGAAGAGGAACTAAAAAGCCTCTTGATGAAAGTGAAAGAGGAGAGTGAAAAAGTTGGCTTAAAGCTCAACATTCAGAAAACTAAGATCATGGCATCTGGTCCCATCACTTCATGGGAAATAGATGGGGAAACAGTGGAGACAGTGGCTGACTTTTTTTTTCTGGGCTCCAAAATCACTGCAGATGGTGATTGCAGCCATGAAATTAAAAGACGCTTACTCCTTGGAAGGAAAATTATGACCAACCTAGATAGCATATTAAAAAGCAGAGACATTACTTTGCCAACAAAGTTTTGTCTAGTCAAGGCTATGGTTTTTCCAGTGGTCATGTATGGATGCGAGAGTCAGACTGTGAAGAAAGCTGAGCGCCAAAGAATTGATGCTTTTGAATTGTGGTGTTGGAGAAGACTCTTAAGAGTCCTTGGACTGCGAGGAGATCCAACCAGTCCATCCTAAAGGAGATCAGTCCTGGGTGTTCATTGGAAGGACTAATGCTAAAGCTGAAACTCCAATACTTTGGCCACCTGATGTGAAGAGTTGACTCATTGGAAAAGACCCTGATGCTGGGAGGGATTGGGGGCAGGAGGAGAAGGGGATGACAGAGGGTGAGATGGCTGGATGGCATCACCGACTCGATGGATGTGAGTTTGAGTGAACTCCGGGAGTTGGTGATGGACAGGGAGGCCTGGCGTGCTGCGATTCATGAGGTTGCAGAGTCGGACATGACTGAGCGACTGGACTGGACTGAACTGAAGTGATGATGAACTCATCATGTCTTTAACCACAGTGTCTTATTCCAAACGAGAGGAGTGGCAGGCGATGGCCTCCAGGGGAGGGTGATGATGGGATGGGAGGACCAGACAGGTTTGGGAGCAGGAGCTCCAGATGAGGAGGAAGAGCAGGTTCCATGGGTGCAAGCTGCCAGCAGGCCTCGGGAGAGGCACCCCAGCAGGAAGTCTTTGGATGTGGAGCAGGTCTGAGTGATGACAAGACCCAGGAGGAGACACTGCTGGGAAGCTGGTGACAGAGTGCAGTAAGGTCAGTGGAGCCGAGGTCAGCTCTCCTGCAGCTGGTCAGATGGGTGACGAGGGGGCTGAGCAGGCCAGTGGCTTTCTCCCCCACTGGGGGGAATCTCCCAGGCCGTAATTGTATCCACCAGCCCCACTTCCTTCTTCACGTTGTTCTTCCTGGAGTCCCCCTGCCTCAGTCCTCTTCTGGCCACTCACCTGTCCACTTTTCGTTCCCACATTTTGTGGATTCAGTCTCATCTACTACTGTTTCCAGCTGATCTTTATCCTTGGGGAGTTAGACCTTTAAAAATATAACTCTGTGGTCATTTGAATGGGACTTGGGGAGGAGAGGAGATAAAACACCCATTCAATCTGCCATATTCCCCCCCTTTTTTCAATATCATTAGGCTGAAGGAAAGTGATAACACTGAATAGTGAGACAAAATGGGAGACCCCCTAACTTGTGGCAGGGGTGGTGGGTTACTCCTCCTTGTTAGAAGTCACTGATTTCTTGTTTTGAAGACAGATTGTGGAGACTACTTTGGTGGCCTGGAGGTTAGGACCATGTGCTTCCGCTGCTGAGGGCCCAGGTTTGATCCCTGGTCAGGGAACTAAGATCCCAAAAGGGTGTGGCATGGCAAAAAAAAAAAAAAAACCAGACTCTGAAGAACTGAGATGGACAGAACAAATGTCATAAATGAGATGAGACAAGTCAATGAGGACTCTCTAGACAGGAAATGACCTTGATTATAATTCACTTTGATTATAATTCACTCCTTGTCTTGATGGAAACTCACTACTTCCAAAAAAATGATAGTGGGAAGAATCTCTCTTCCTTTTTATTATTACTTAATAGTTCATTTTCCATACTTCCCTTCTGATTAATACAAAAGGTATTACTAAATACTTAGCTTCCTCCTTGGCTACCGCTGGCAGCTGGACTGCACATGGCGTGCTTCTTTTGCAGACGTGGGGGCTCCTGTAGGCTTGAAGGATGACTTTGAGCCACTGCTCAGCTGTTTCCAGGAGATGGATAGTGTGCACTTCGAGGACTTCTCTGAGCTCTGGAGGAGTGTGAAGTTTGGAACCATCTTCTGTGGTAGAATGAGAAATTTAGAAAAGAGCACGTCTGCAAAAGAAGCTTTGGCTTTGGCTTGGCAATATTTTTTACCTCCGTACACCATCCAGATCAGAACTGGTATTTTGTATCTGCTATATGGATTATATAACACCCAACTGTGTCTGAAGGATTGGGATGAAATTTTAAAATTTCAGCAAGATTTGATAAATGTACAACATTTTGAGGCAGCTTATATTTTTTTGGAAGCTATGACTAGACAGAGCATTTCACTTTACAGCAATGCTTAAATTCCCGTCATACAGAATGAAGAAAAAATCCAACGAGCTGAATTACTGAAGAATTTAAGGACCCAAATGATTGATAATGAAACTTATCACTTATGATGTATTAGAGGAAATGATGAATGTTCATGACCATTATCAGAGAATTAAACATGTAATTTCAGCTGACAAGCCCAATCCGGAAAAATCCCTCAACTTGATAAAGGATGATTTTTTAATAATATCAAGAACATAGCTTTGGAACATCAGCAGTGGCACAAAGACAGAAAGAATCCACCCTTAAAACTGAAAGTTAAAGATGGAGAAGAAAAGAGTGAGAGAAATTCACAACAATCAGAGAGATGTGAAAGGGCAGCATCGTTAACGAATATAAAATCAAAGGTGTTTTCAGTTGTTCAGGCATTGAGATCAAAAAGGCACCATCAGGTCAAAGTTGACTTTTCTGACTCTGATTCTGCACCCGGTCAAGTACAAACCAAAGCAACTAGGAAAAGAAGAAACAAAGAAACGTTGAAACCAGCAGGAAGTGGAAGTGTCTTCCAGAGCCAGAGGTGACACGCATAAGGAAGATAAATCTTTAAGTCTGAGTATGCCTGTGGTTACAGAAGAGGATGAGGGGAACAAAAGTTTTAGTGAAACAAAGTTCACTGCACCTAAGAGGAGAAGAAAACAGAGAACAAAACCCTGGTGTAGAGTACTTAATATTGAGCTCTCTGACAGAAAAGATTTATATAGGTTCATCTCTACCAATATTTTTGGACACCCAATGTGAAGAGCCAACTCATTAGAAACCTTGATGCTGGGAAAGATTGAAGACAGGAGGAGAAGGGGATGACAGAGGAGATGGTTGGATGGCATCACTGACTCAATGGACATGGATTTGAACAATTTCTGGGAGATGGTTAAGGACAGGGAGGCATGGCGTGCTGCAGTCGATGGGGTTGCAGAGTTAGACACAACTGAGAGACTGAACAGCAACAACTACCATTTTTCTAGATTCTGCATGACCCAGCAATCCTACTCCTGGGCATATACATGGAGGAAACCATGATTCTAAAACATACATGCGTCTCAATGTTTATTGTAGCACTATATACAGTAGCCAGAACATGGAAGCAACCTAAGTGTCCATCAACAGAGGAATGGATAAAAAAGATGTGGCACATATATACACATGGAATATTATTCAGCCATAAAAAGGAATGAGATTTTGCCATTTGCAGAGACAGAGATTCTCTGGTGGCTCAGATGGTAAAGAATCTGCCTGTAATGCGGAAGACCTGGGTTCAGTCCCTGGGTTGGGAAGATCCCCTGGAAGAGGGCATGGAAACCACTCCAGTATTCTTGCCTGGAGAATCCCCATGGACAGAGAAGTCTGGAGGGCTGCAGTCCATGGGGTCACAAGGAGTTGGACACGACTGAGTGACTAAGCACAGCACAGAGACATGGATGGACCTAGGGACTGTCATACAGAGTGAAGTAAGAAAGAGAAAACCAAATATTGTACATTAACACATATGTGTGTAATCATGACTATATTTTGAAGATAGGGTATGAAGCACTTGATAAGATTTGCTTTAGATGTGAAATGAAAGCTTATTGGGCAGAGTTCAAATAGAAAATATTTGTGTTTAACAGTGGGTGAATTAAAATATGTCCAAGTACTGGTTACCTATTATATTAAAGTAAGCTATTTGTATTGTTGACTTGATTATAATAAAATAATAGCACTAAGTTGTAAATTAAAAAAAAATACTCAGCTTCCCTGATAGCTCAGTTGGTAAAGAATCCAACTGCAGTACAGAATACCCCAGTTCGATTCCTGGGTTGGAAAGATCCCCTGGAGAAGGGAAAGGCTACCCACTCCAGTATTCTGGCCTGGAGACTTCCATGGAGTTTTTAGTCCATGGAGTCACAAAGAGTTGGACACAACTGAGCAACTTTCACTTAGGATATCAGAACTAAAATCCTGTGATGCTCAGCCCAGTTTAAGATCAGTTTTGACTGTTCAGAAAAAGTAATCTCATACAGGCAGCCACAGGAGAATTCATTTCACTGAGAATTACAGAAACAATTAACTGTTGTTTCAGCTCCTATCACAGGTCAGCTAAAGGAATGAGCCTGTCCTGAGTGTTCAGTGTGGTGGCCAAATGAGCGTTATTCTTCACGTAGCTGAATATTGCACCAAAATGAAGCTCCGTTCTCTTCAGGAAACGCTGATTGAACTGTTGCAGGTTCTATGTCTGCACTGATGAAACAAAGATGAATGAACGGGTCCCTCAAGCCCTTGAAGTCGAGGGGAACGTGGAGACATAATGGCGAGTGGGTGATAGGCTTCCTGTGGCAGCACAGGTGCCCACAATTGCCCTGGTCGAGGCTGTGCATGGGCCCTTCTGCACATCCATCTGCAGAGAGCTGCCGGTCAGATGTTGTCTAGACATGGCACCACTTCTCTCTGCTTCCTCGAAACACTCTCTCCCTGAGAAGCTCCTGCCGGTGGCTGCTGCTCGTCTCCTGCCCCAGCACCCCCCACCATGCCCTGTGTCTTATCTCTGGGGAAGGGGCTGGGTGCTTTCCCAGGTGGGAGATGAGCTGGGGTGGGGCCAGGGGCTGCTTTTCTCAGCTGGTCTGGACTTTTTCTTTCTCTTTGACACCAAACACACCCGTCAGGGAGAACCAGCCTCTGCTCTGGCCTCCTCATGGTCCAGGCTCCTCTATCTCATCGCCCATCTGCCTGGAGGAGTCTAGGTTGCCTCCCTGCTCCACAGACCAGCCATTGTGGTGCTCTTTCAGCCAGATCTCCTCATTCACGTACTCAGAACTCTGGAGGACGGTGGGGAGCTGCCATCTCGCTGGCGGTCAAGGCCCCCATCCTCACAGGCGGCCGTGCTGTGACCTCCAGTGCTGGCCCTTCCAGTGTATCTCCATATTGCTACAGGGCTTCCCTGGTGGCTCAGACAGTAAAGAATCCGCCTGCAATGCAGGAGACCCGGGTTCGAGACCCGGGTTCGATTCCTGAGTTGGGAAGATCCCCTGGAGGAGGGCATGACACCCACTCCAGTATTCTTGCCTGGAGAATCCCCATGGACAGAGGAGCCTGGTGGACTCAGTCCATAGGCTGCCAAGAGTTGGACACAATTAAGTGACAGCAGCACACATCTTGCTGTTGGATTAGACTGTGGGGTGAACCAAGAGAGAAGGCTCCCACCACATTTTTGCTGGTTGGTGGGGGCAGCCCACTCACATATCCAGTAGTTTTCAGGACAGTTTCCAGGGGCAGGAGGTGGCCTGAGACCTCCTCTAGCAGAGGGAGGACAAAGGAGGGACCTGGAGTGGGGGCTCTGTGTTCCCAGTGGTTCTGAACCAGACAGGACAAAATCACACACATGTCTCTTGTTAGTGCTAGGGGGTGTTCTTGGGTAACCACAAGCATTTCTTCAAACCCTCAAAATAACCCTGCAGGGCTAGGTGGTGGATTCCCATTGTACACACTGGGAAACCAAGGCTCAGAGGTGTCACATTAACTGCCTCAGCCTCAGGCTTGGGAGGCCACTTTCTGAACAGATCTATCAGCCCCAAAGCCCCCATTTACTCTGTGGCACCAGGCTGTCCCCTCCCAGCAGGTTGGGGGTCTCATGCAAGGACCCTCTCTTCAAAAGAGGACCTCAGGCATTTGTCAGGCTGCAGAGCTTCCAATACAGAATGTGGATGTCTCCTCTTTTGTATTCTTATCCACATTTTCTTATTTATATTCTCCTTATATTTGATCCATCAAATGGAAATATCCCTTCAGGAAGAATCCTGCTGTTGTCTGGGTGGACTAGATGCCAGTGAGAAGAAAATTTAAAGTTCAGTTCAGTTCAGCTCGGTCATGTCCGACTCTCTGTGAACCCATGAACCACAGCACGCCAGGCCTCCCTGTCCATCATCCACTCCCGGAATCCACCCAAACCCATGTCCATTGAGTCGGTGATGCCATCCAACCATCTTATCCTCTGTCGTCCCCTTCTCCTTCTGCCCTCAATATTTCCCAGCATCAAAGTCTTTTCAAATGAGTCAGCTCTTCCCATCAGGTGGCCAAAGTATTTCAGTTTCAGTCCTTCCAATGAACACCCAGGACTGATCTCCTTTAGGATGGACTGGTTGGATCTCCTTGCAGTCCAAAGGACCCTCAAGAGTCTTCTCCAACAGCACAGTTCAAAAGCATCAATTCTCAGCTTTCTTCACAGTCCAACTCTCACATCCATACATGACCACTGGAAAAACCATAGCCTTAACTAGACGGACCTTTGTTGGCAAAGTAATGTCTCTGCTTTTTAATATGCTGTCTAGGTTAGTTATAACTTTCCTTCCAAGGAGTAAGCATCTTTTAATTTCATGGCTGCAATCACCATCTGCAGTGATTTTGGAGCCCAGAAAAATAAAGTCAGCCACTGTCTCCACTGTTTCCCCATCTATTTGCCATGAAGTGATGGGACAGGATACCATGATCTTAGTTTTCTGAATGTTGAACTTTAAGCCAACTTTTTCACTCTCCTCTTTCACTTTCATCAAGAGGCTTTTTAGATCCTCTTCACTTTCTGCCATACGCGTGCAAAACTGACAGCTGTACTGGAGCATGTCGACCCCAGCTGCTTCATGATGGCTGGTTGTTTCAGCCCTGAGGGTCTGTCCCACACTGGGACTTCTGACACTGACTGATTTTTCTAGCCCCGTTGATGGGCTTTATGGCAGAGAACATTCTCGCGTGAGTTTCAGCAGTTAGTACTCACAGGATCTGGTTAGAGAAGACGGTGATTGGGAAGATGCGCATATTGCACAAGGAAGGTGTGTGTGTGTGACTCAGTCAGTGGTGAAACAGCTTCCAATTCCAGGCTGAACCCAGAACTCACCCGGCTAGCGGAACTGCCAGGCTCATACAGGACCCAGCCTTATGCAAAACCCTTGATGTCGTGTACTGCACGTCCTGGGCAATTAGCACAGGCTTCAATATCACCATGGAGAGGAGGTTTCCTGTCTAATAGTTGCTTTTATCAGATCACCTGGGGACTCTGGGAAACAGTGGTAAAAATCTGGTTAGTGCCTGACACGTAGAACAGTGTTAGAAGATGATACAAACCAGATGGTGCTAGTGGTAAAGAACCCGCCTGCCAATGCAGGAGACATAAGAGATGTGGGTTCGATCCCTGGGTGGGGAAGATCCCCTGCAGGAGGAAATGGCAACCCACTCCAGTATTAGTGCCTGGAGAGTCCCCATGGGCAGAGGAACCTAGAGGGCTACTGTTCATGGAGTTGCAAAGAGTCAGATACACCTGAAGCCAGAAGCCTGGGGGCCTGAGGAGCCTTGAGAAGCTCCTTCCATTATAACATGGTGGTGATGGAACCCACGGCGTGACCCTGGAACCCACGGTGTTGACCCTGGGCCATCACGGGTGAATTTTGGCAGCTGCTCTCTGTTTGAAAGACCTGACTCACATAATAGAGGATCAATATTTTTAACAATATGAGTATAATTATTTTCATTGTTCTTAGAGACAAACCAGAATCCTCTCAAAAACATGATTGGATGGAGCAGCTCCTTTGTCGGGGGCTGTATGTGAGACAGGGTGTCTGTGGCACGTGGGGCAAGGGTGGCATCTTGCTCAGAGCACTGAGACCCCCAGAGATGAGTTATTTTATCATAGTGATCAGTGATATTGTTTTTCATACATTTACCTTTTATTTTGTATTGGGTAGAAGCTGATTTGGAGAAGGCAATGGCACCCCACTCCAGTACTCTTGCCTGGAAAATCCCATAGATGGAGGAGCCTGGTGGGCTGCAGTCCATTGGGTCACTAAGAGTTGGACACGACTGAGCGACTTCACTTTCACTTTTCACTTTCATGCATTGGAGAAGGAAATGGAAACCCACTCCAGTGTTCTTGCCTGGAGAATCCCAGGGACCGGGGAGCCTGGTGGGCTGACATCTATGGCGTGGCACAGAGTCAGACACGACTGAAGCGACTTAGCAGCAGCAGCCAATTAACAATATTGTGAGAGTTTCAGGTAAATAGTGAAAGGACTCAGCCACACATACACATGTGTCCATTCTCCCCAAACTCTCCTCCTGTCCAGGCAGCCACTTAACTTGAGAAGAGTTCCCTGTGCTGTGCAGGGAGGTCCTTGTTGGTTCTCCGTGTTAAATATAGCACTGTTACATGTCCGTTGCAAACTCCCTAACTCTCTCTTCCCCTCTTCTTCCCCAGTTCCAGCCATAAGCTTGTTCTCTGTGAGTCTTTCTGTTTCGTAAGTTCATTTGTACCATCTCTTTTTAGACTTCACATCGAAGGTATGTCATATGATATTTCTCCTTCTCTGTCTGACTTACTTCAGTCAGTATGACAATCTCTAGGTCCGTGCATGTTGCTCAGAGCTGAGTTTTCAAGAAACCCCCGTGGAACAGTGCAGAGGATGGAGGACGGGAGGCTGGAGGACGCTCCTGTGAGGCTCCAGGAGGGCAGGCCCTGGGGCAGAGTGAGGCTGCAGAGGAGGATGCCTGCTGGAAAAAGCTGGGTGACTCATTCGATGTGGAGATCAGGGCAGTGTGGTTCTGCTGCCTGGATGAGCAGTGGGTGGAGGCAACATCTCATCCCATGGGCCACACAAGGAGATGGTGGGTCTGTCTGGGTACTAACTGTGTCGCTTGGATGGGGACAGGTTCGGGAGGAGGTGACAGTGTACCCCAGTAGGGGGGTGCTTTCTGGGTGTGGACCAGAAGCTCCAAAGGAGAGCACATGGGATGAGGAAGCAGGTATGGGGAGAGAGGAGAGTTAGGAAGGAAGGTGGAAGACCATCCAATAGCTCCATCCTCAGCTTAGAAACAGAAGGAAAACTTCCTATGGGTCTCTCTGCTTCCCCAGAGAGCAGTCATCTCACATTTAAGTGACACCTGGGTTGGGAAGATCCCCTGGAGGAGGGCATGGCAACCCACTCCAGCATTCTTACCTGGAGAATCCCATGGACAGAGGAGCCTGGTGGGTACAGTCCTCGGGGTCACAAAGAGTCGGACATGACTGAAGTGGCTCAGCATGCACTTTTCCTCATGCTTTCTAATGTTTTGTTGTTTTTTAGTCACTCAGTCATGTCCAACTATTTTACAACCTCATGTTTTAAGTTACACCAAATGTATTTTACAAATACATGAGGTATAAATTATAAGTAAAAAGATCAGTTTATTGATTCTGCTGGATTTTAGGCCTTCTTTCCTAAATATTGTAACTAGAAGAGCTCTGGGCACATTATACACAGAATGGACAACACCAAGAGCAAGTGGATGTGGGTGATGATGACCTGTCAGTGTAGGTTCATCAACTGTAACATATGCACCATCTGGTGGGCAACATCGATAATTGGGGGTGGGGGTTGTTGTGTGGGGGGCGGTGGGCACGTGGAAAATCTCTCTACCTTCTGCCTAACTTTGCTGCTAACCTGAAACTGCTCTCAGAATAAAGTCTATTATAAACATGTAAGCCCCAAAATGAGAGGGCCACACCAGCCAAGCTTCATGCCGTGTGCAGCGCTCGCTGCCGCCCTCGATGGTTGGTCTCATTGTGAGTCTGTGCACCTGCTCCTGCCCCATCTGTCCCCAAGGTCCTGAAAAGGCTTGGTGTCCTGAGCTCGAGGGACCGGGGCACCTCCGCAGACACATGTAAGTGGACACTACATTCCAACCCACAGCCTATCAGAGATGATGGTTCTTCATCTAGGAAGTCATGTGAGTTTCCAAAAACGCCCAAGATGGAGACTGAAGCGGGAAGCTGGGAGGTCGGGTTGGGGGGGTGGTCCTTGTACTCATTGCCGCCTGAGGGAAGCCTCCTGATTTATGAACCACTGCAGACCATCTGCGGGCTTTGAAATCAGTTTCATGGGTCACACCCAGGATTTTCTAAATAATAAGAATAAAATAGAGATAAAACATCAGAACCCATGGCATTTTGCAAGGTATTATTTTGTACAGATTTTGTTTTAGATATTTGTGTGTGTGTGTGTGAGATGATATAAAACCGATTTCCTCCTGTGAGTCACAGCCAAAAAGAGTGAGGAATATTCAGCTTCAGAAGTTACTGCTGACAGAGTTTGGGTGACCAGGCTCAGAGTGTCAGGTTCTGCCTCTGGTCCAGATGCCAGTTTTATGAAGGCGAATCTTCCTTCCCACCCTACTTTTGTCTTTCAGGGCCTCTGCCCAGATCTGCCCTGAAGTCAGGAAGGAGTGGTGCGAGCACCTCCTTATGAGAGACAGAGGAGTGGAGGGAGCTGAAAGGTCACTGGTGGTCGGTGCCTGGGGACGAGCTAGCTTGCAAGAGCATCTCGTTGTCACTGCCCTTCCTCTTATGTCCAGACAGCTCCCACCCCCACCCCTCAGCCCCCACCCTGTTGCCTGGCTGCAGATTTGGGGATGAAGTTAGTCTTGATGTTGGCTGAGATAGGCTTCTGTGCTGGTCTATTTGTGGCCTAATTACTATAATAACCTGGGCAAGGCGTGATGACAGGTGAGACGTCTTAAATCCAGGTTTATCTCTGTTCTGGTTGACCATTTGACTCCTACCAGGAAGTTATTCCAGTGATTTATTCTCTGCAGTTTCAATACAAGGATTTTGGCCTTTGACTCCTCCATGTGAAAATATCTAAGATTTATTTGATGGTAAAAGATAAAGGCATTTGAAAGAGTGGACACACCATATTATTACCAGATCCTCAGTCTGAGGGAGGTTCACTGAGGTTTATCCCAGTGTGAATTAAAACAAGTAATGTGGTTTGCAAACTCCTTTAAAAAAAAAAATCAAAAGTCAGAAGTCACCTGAAAATGATTTCTCCTCTGAGTTCTACTGTTAACGATATATCTTTTTAAGCAGTATCACCTTTATAAGTTTTAATGGAAATCCCAGTGGGAGGGGAAAAAAAGAGAGAGAATAAAAGGAAAAGAAAAATACTAGGTGTAGTATCAAGGGTTAAACCTAAAAATAAAAATCACCAGCAAGAGGGCGGGAGAGTCTAGGTGCAAAAAGCAGGAGGAAACAATGCAAGAAAAAGAATGACAATACTTTTTTCTTTTAAATGATCATTTTTAAGTATCTAAACTGTTCTCCCTTTGTCATGGAGCCCCTGTGAGCCTAGCTTGAGAACTCAGTGGAGTGAAGGCTGAGAAGTCGATCTGGGACATAAGACAGGCGCTTCATTCTGATGCCAGGCTGATAAGAATTGTAAGCCATTCTTCCAAGACTTCCTGTGCACTGAGGAGTTTGTGAAATCCATCAGTAATTTCAGAGACGGAGCAAATCTCAATGACCCTATATTTCCTTTCATAGTCACTCTGCTATGGCTGGTAATGAGGAGGAATTTACTGAGCTACTGACTGACATGTGAAGGTTTAAAATACATCAAAGGATGTTACCCCAAAAAACACCCTACTGAATAGGAGAAAATATTTAGAAATTGTATATCTAGTAAGGGATGGATTAAATGGGGCTTCCCTGATGGTTCAGGCAGTAAAGAATCTCCCTGCAACGCAGGAGATCTGGGTTTGATCCCTGGGTCGGGAAGATCCCCTGGAGAAGGGAATGGCAACCCACTCCAGTATTCCTGCCTGGGAAATCCCATGGACAGAGGAGCCTGGCGGGCTACAGTCCATGGTGTTGCAAAGAGTTGGACATGACTGAGCAACTAACACTTTCTTTCAAGGGCTTAAAAATACAGAATATATAAAGAAGTTCTATGACTCAACAACGAAAGAAAAACCAATTTGAAAATGGGCATAGAACTCAAATAGATGTATCTCCAAAGATATACAGATGCTAAGTAGGTATTATGTGTGAAAAGGTGCTCAACATCACCAGTTGTTAAAGAAACATAAAACCACAATGAACCTAGAGAGTGTCATACTGAGTGAAGTAAGTCAACAGAGAAGGAGAAATAAATATTAAATGACATTCCTTATATGTGGATTCTAAAAAGAAAAGATACAGATGAACTTACTTACAAAACAGAAAGATACTCACAGACTTAGAGAATGAATTTATGATTGCTGGTGGGGAAGATGGTAAATACGAGGAGAGACAGGGAGTTTAGGATGGACATGTACACACTGCTATATTTAAAATGGATAAGCAACAAGGACCTACTTATAGCACAGAGAACTCTGCTCAATGTTATGTGTCAGCCTGGATGGGAGTGGTGTTTAGGGGATAATGAATACATTCACATGTATGGTTGAGTCCCTGTGATGTTCACTTGAAACTATCCATAACATTGTTAATTGGCTATATCTCAATATAAAATAAGAAGTTTTTAAAGACCACAATGAGACATCACCTCACACCCATAAGGATGGTTATATTTTTTTTTTTAGGATGTGGGAAAATTGGAGCCCCCTTGTACACCTCTGGTATGTACCAGAATGTGAAATGATGCAGTCGCTGTGGAAAATTGCCCGGTGACTCTTCAGAAAGTTAAACAAGCTGAACACGTGCTCCAGTGACCCCATGCCCAGTTCATTTCAGTTCAGTTCAGTCACTCAGTTGTGTCTGACTCTTTGCGACCCCATGAATCACAGCACACCAGGCCTCCCTGGCCATCACCAATTCCCAGAGTTCACTCAGACCCACGTCCATTGAGTCAGTGATGCCATCCAGCCATCTCATCCTCTGTCGTCCCCTTCTCCTCTTGCCCCCAATCCCTCCCAGCATCACAGTCTTTTCCAATGAGTCAACTCTTCGAATGAGGTGGCCAAAGCACTGGAGTTTCAGCTTTAGCATCATTCCTTCCAAAGAAACCCAGGGCTGATCTCCTTCAGAATGGACTGGTTGGATCTCCTTGCAGTCCAAGGGACTCTCAAGAGTCTTCTCCAACACCACAGTTCAAAAGCATCAATTCTTCGGCGCTCAGCGTTCTTCACAGTCCAACTCTCACATCCATACATGACCACTGGAAAAACCACAGCCTTGACTAGACGGACCTTTGTTGGCAAAGTAATGTCTCTGCTTTTGAATATGCTATCTAGATGGGTCATAACTTTTCTTCCAAGGAGTAAGCGTCTTTTAGGGATATACCTTAAAGAATGGAAAACCGGAGCTCTGAAGATGCTTGTACGTGACTGTCCGCAGCAGCATCCTTTGCTATGACAGCAATGGGAACAAGTCTTGTGTCCACTACAGATGCGGGTATACCCCAAGCACTTGCACTGAGAGGAGTATACCCAGGGTACATGCACAGAGTGGAGTATACATGGGGCACGTGCACCGAGCAATGGGCAGCTGACCCTGCAGAGGAAGGAAGCTGGAGGACAGGCCCAGTGAGAGCACCCAGACACAAGAAGACTAACCTGCATGAGTCCACTTACACCAACCCTGCAGCGACTGAAAGCACAAGCTGGCTGCCAGGGGCCAGGTGCAGGGAGCTGGGAGTCGGTGTTTCAAGGTCACACAGTCTGTTTGGGGTGATGGAAATGACCCAGAAATGGATAACGGTGCTTGTTGTAAACATTGTGAATGCATTTAAAGCCACTCACTGAATTGTACACCTAAAAATTGTTAAATAGCATCTTTTATGTTATATGTTTATTTACAATGTTAAAAGTTAATAACGTAATTTTTCCAAAACTACTGTATTGTGAACTTTGAATTGTTTTGTGTGTAAGTTAATCTCAATAGAGCTGTTTAAAAAAAATAAAGATGTGAAAGCAAAGAGTAGGTAAAACAAAGGCTGATCTTTGTAACGTGTGGCTGGAGGGGTCCTGAGGTTGGGTGGTGGCTCACAGCCCCCACTGGGTGTGGTGTGTGTCACTGGGGATTCCCTGGTTCCAGCACTTATTTACTTTTAAAGATATTGCTGAGTCAGGCAGAATTTTCTACAGCCGTTTGTGTTTTGCTTGTATTCACTTTCTTACAAAAATGGACAGTTGAGACAAAGAAAACGAAAGGTCCAACTATTTGTCTTCATTTCACTCCAAAGCAAAACAAGAAGAATTTTCAAATTTTTTTTTTAATAGAAAGCAGCACCGTTTCTGTATTTCCTCCTTTTCATAAAGAAGTTCTTAAAATGCCCCAACCACAAGCATTTTCTCTGAGAGCGGGGGGCTCACCTGTGCGGTGTTGGTGTTGGTTGATGCCCTGGCTGGAGGGATGTGGGATGCACCTCCCGGGTCCAGAGCCAGCCTGGTCAGCAGACTCCCCAGCAGGACTCCCCAGGTGTTCGTGATTCTTGGGGCTACAGCAGGGATCTGCATCGCTGACCAGTGACTTCAGTTGCTGCTGAGAGCCTGGCATGAAGGAGTTTGCTTTCTGTCTGGACTGGGCGACTGCAGTGACTTGGTGACTTGGTGGAGAGACACGCGGCGGGGGAACCTTTGGTGACATCTCCCACCTGCCTCCCACCTGCGTCCATGTGCTGGGACCCCTGGTTCCTGGCTGGATCTGGTTAGAACACTGGCCGTGGCCCAAGTCCTGCTGCCCTGGGTGGTGGAACAGGACCACATTGGGTGGGGAGGGGGTTGCTCATGACATTCTCAGGCAGCCGGGAGGGGTGACTGCATAAGGACTCGGGAGAGAACTGCCAGAGGAGGCGGTCTCCAGACCCTGATCTGAAAGCTGACACAGACTTTAATCCAGATGACCTCAGAGCCAACCCACCCCCCAAGCAGGAACTCATCAACAGTGCTCTTCAAGACTTTCTTTGCCTTTTCTAAATGAATCATTCACTAAAGACACAAATCATTCACTAAAGACACAAACCACTAGATGGAACCTTACATATTCAAGTATTACTTAGACTAATGAAAACCCAAAACTTGGGAAAGATTGAGGATGAGATAGTTGGATAATATCACTGACTCAACAGACGTGAATTTGAGCAAACTCTGGGAGGTAGTGGAGGACAGGGGAGCCTGACATGTGGCAGTCCGTGGGGTTGCAGAGTTGGACACGACCGAGCAACTGAACAGCAACAATGAAAATATTTCAACAGGTGTGGGATTCACACTCCTGGGATGCCAGAGCTTTACCTAAAAGGGAGCTACTTCCCTTCACGGTGCTGTCATTTTTCTCATCTTTAAAGGAGCAGATGACAGTTGTCTTCATAGTAATGTTTCTAAATGCTTTCCTTCGCTCTTTGTTTTTTTAAGAGAACTGGCCCTCGTAGGACGTTGGACTATTCCCCACCGGTGACATTCTCTCTGGGGAACAGCTTATCCCCTCAGGACAAGGAATCCCAGCAGGAAAGTGCTTCGGGTCACACACAAGGTTGCTTTCATGGCTGCTCGTTGTTTGTGAAGGTTATGTAAGTGGCAACGTCAGAGCTGAGTCCACGATTATTAAAAAAACACACAGAAGTAACAGGCCAAAGACACTCAAACCCTCTGCAGCAACGTCTCTACGGTGCGCATTTTATTCCCAATGCTCAATAAAAATGGTACAAACAAAGAGACAGAAGAAAACCCACCACCTTGGCGTCATCAGACACCTTTTATTACACACTGACTCATCTCCTTCTCTGGTCATCCCTCACACCTCAGCAAACTCAGCTCCTGCCTGCCCGTTAACTGTTGACTGCAAAGAAGTGAAATCTACTGCCGCGCTTTCCAAGTAGAAAAACCAAACATTAGGCCCCCTTTTATATAAATGACCACAAAGTACTGAAAACCAGGAAAGTGATGAATCAACACCCACTGTGACACACGGGAAACACAGAACTAGCAAAGCCCACTGGCAGTCAGTAACGTCAGTCAGCGGGTTCTGTTAGTGAGACAGCTGTTTTCTGTCATGTCGTGTTTGGTCGTGTCAACTTTCCTACCTTAGCTCTGGGGTGAATGAAGCTTGGAACCTTGGAAGCAGCCTTGGAGAGGCAGACGCGGTCCTCTAGCACTTCCTGGGGGGTGCTAAGGGTGAGAAACAACCCCTAGCAGCAGTACGCCTACCTTGCAGGAGCCCCCCAGGACCGGTCCCAAGTAGGGAAGCCAGCTCCTCCCTCCTGACACCATCCCCACCATGTGGACACAGAACTTTAAGGCACTTGCTCACCTGGCACCACGCCGGTGCTGCTGTTGAGGGCAGCGCCCTGAAGTCCTGGCCGGCGATGACACATTCTTCTGACTTTTCTAACAAGCCTGTCAAACGTGAGTGAGTGAGTGAGTGAAAGTTGCTCAGCCATGTCCGACTCTTTGAGACCCCATGGACTGTCCATGGAATTCTCCAGGCCAGAATACTGGAGTGGGTACCCTTTCCCTTCTCCAGGGGATCTTCCCTACCCAAGGATTGAACCCAGGTCTCCCACATTGCAGGTGGACTCTTTACCAGCTGAGCCACTACTAACTGGTTTAGGTGCAAAGGACTCTTTTTTTTTTTCCAAACCCCAAATACAAGCTAGCTACTTGTATTCATGATCCTTAGATCTTAGATCCTGGCATGCATGCTTAGTTGCTCAGTTGTGTCCAACTCTGCAACTTATGGAGCCCACCTGGCTCCTCTGTCCATGGGATTCTCCAGGCAAGAATACAGGAGTGGTTGCCATGTCTTCTTCCATGGGATCTTCCTGACCCAGGGATAGAACCTACGTCTCTTACCTTGGCAGATGTGTTCTTCACCACTAGCGCCACCTGGGAAGCCTCAGGTTTGTGATATGAAGTAGAAAAACACAGGACATAGAAGAGTAGTGGTGTTCAGAGCTCCACTCCCAAAGACGACTGTGTTAACCTCCTGTGAACATTAGACAGGACATCTCCCCTGGCAGAGATGAAGACAGAAGGACAGAAGGAGAGAGATTCTTCCATAAAAATACAGTCATGCTGAAACGTCATTATTACTAAAAATATTAAATTTGTTTTTACTTGAATTTAATAGAAGAAAATTAAACTGAAGGATTTTTGAAATTCAGAACTTAGGGCAAGAAATACTATTTCCTAAAAATCACCCTTGGTTTTTTTTTGTTGTTGTTGTTTTGGTTTTTAAGATATTTATTTATTTGGCTGAGCCGGGTCTTGGTTGTGGCATGTGGGTGCCCCCTGCATTGGGAGCACAGTCTCAACCGCCGGACCACCAGGGAAGTCCCCACTCTTAGTTTAAACGGAGAAGCTGTAAGAAGAATTGGAAGGGTGGGTCAGTATTGCTGGTTGTCCAAAGTATGTGCTTCAGGTTTTGAGATTTTGTTGACTCACCTTCAAGAGACTGTGTAGGTCATTTCGTGTCTCCCCTGTCCCATCCCCCCACCATTTTTGTCCGTCCTGTTCTTATCTGTGCAGGGGTGTGGCCTCCACAGCTTGTGGCCCCAGCACTGCTCTGTCTTAGCTCACGAGGGCTCTGGACCCCAGTGCCTCAGCCCTTGGTCTCCTCCCCTCACTGCTCAGCCTCTTCTGTGGCCTTCAGGCAGGCCCAGGGCCCCCTGGGTCTCCTCGCCTGCCTGCTGCTGTCCCTGCATCTGTGAGCCATGCCATGGGGAAGTCAGGGATCACACTGCACTGAGGGGGAGGCGCTTGTGTGTTTTGATGTTTCTGCCCCAGGTCTGAAGACTCCGTCCTTTGCCTTAAAGTTTGATAGCTTAACTACATGTTTTGTGTGTTGTATACAATCGGACATGACTTAGTGACTGAACCACCACCACCAGCGTGGAGATTTCCTGAAATGTGACTCTTTTGACTCAAAGTTCTGTTCCTTTTCTTTCTCTGGACAATGCTCTCGAGTTGCAACTTTTGGATGCAATCTCTGTTACATTTCCTGAGTTTTCCCATCTCCATCCCCTGTTGGTTGTCCTTGTTACTCACATCTGCTCGCTTCTTTCTAGTTAGATTTTCTCATCTTTCTCATCCTTAAGGTGATGTCAGACCTCTCCATCTTTCTTGGGCATCCACATCCATCAGCGTCCAGCTCTGTCGCTTGTTTTTCTGATCCGTCTGTGAGTTAACAGGTTTTGATCCTCAGTGTGTTTCCTTATGTCGACAAGCTCTATTTTAATCTCTTTCTGTAATTTTTTTCCATTTTGACTGTTTTGTTTACTTCATATTCTTATTAAATGATTTTCTTGAGTGAAACAGTTGTGAGGGACCTACATTTACTTGTTGAGTTGAACGACCGGGATGTGAGCACAGGTGGTGTTTGTATTTGCACCTAGGAGGTTTGGGGGGCAGGCAAGCCCCTCTGCACACACCATCAAAGTGGACGACAAGGTCCTGGAAAAGGAGGACCTTTGAGTTCTCCAAGGAGAACTGCAGAGCTGAGAGAGGCAGGAACCTCCAGGCCCAAACCCACTTGTGCTGACCTGGAGGGCTCATTCAGGACTTGATGTGAAGGAGAATCGACTGCAGTCTAAATTTGGGCCCAGATCCCATGCAGGGAGAAGGATGAGGGGAAGGGACCTAGGAGAGAAAAATTGAACCTTTTCTGGAAGGAGAGTCCATATTATTTTTATAGACAGAAAACTCAGGGATGTCAGTGTGCCTCCCTGCACCTGTCTGGGCTCCTGGTCCTGACAGCCTCCACCAGCTTCCCTGGGGGCTTCTCGTCCTCCCATACCCCGAGTGATGGTGACCATGTCCCAGCTCAGCCTCCCCTCAGCAATGCAGGGGACCCCACCCCAGACACGGGCGGCAGGTCTTGTGCAGCCCCAGGGCGGCTGCCTGTCACTAGATGGACATTGGCCTTAGTGAGGACGCCCCTGAGCCTGCAGTCTTCTCCCTAGCCCAGGCCCACAGGCTGCTTCTCCACTGGGTCCCTGGTCCATTTTACGCAGCTGAGTGGACTGTCAGCTGTGGGAGGGGGACAGCCCTTGGATGCCAAGCCCCAGGGAGCGGGCTGTCTGACAGCCAGGGGGTGGGTGTGGGGCACTGGACGTCCCATCAATACAAGACTCCTCCTGGGCCTTTTCTTGAACAGGGACTCACCTTCCGGGTCTCCTCCTTCTCCACGACAGCAGGGACCAGACCCTAGAATTAGAGCTTTTTAACGTGTTCGGCATAAATCCTGATTACCATCTTCTGAGACAGAAACTCAACAACAAGAACAAACAACCTGATTACTGAGGGGCTGATCCAGGGCCCTTCCACTGGGAGTCATGTTTGCAGTAGGTGGCATGTGCCTGTGCAAGACTGTGTGTACATATATGTATGTGTGTGAGTACATATGTGTACATGTGCACACGTGTGTGCATGTGTATGTGTGTGTGGACTGTGCCATTCAGAGGGAAACAAGCAGGCCACAGGTGGAGACAGTCCTGAGCTGGCAGGACAGTGGATTGGCCTGGAGCACACAAAAAAGTTGAAGCAGAGATACTGCTCATGGCAAATACTTCGCCTTGATTTCCACACCTAGAAACCCTGCCAGGAGCCGGCTTGCACTTCCATGTGCCCAGGACAGAGTGTGTGTGTTCTGACCACAGCGGCCTCCCCTGGAGAAGTGAGTGGGAAGCAAATGCTCCCCCGACCCTGGCCACTTTCTTACTGGGTGACTTGGGGCAAATCACTTCACTTCTCTGAGCCTTGGATGTCTCATCTTTAACTGGGGCGAATAATTATAACCACCCCACCCACCTCTCAGAGTTGTGAAAGAGTGTTGCTGAAGGTAAGTCACAATAGCAGTGCCGCTGTTATTATTGTGATTAATCCTAATAACAGCCTTGCTGGCCAGGCAGGGCACTAAGTCACTCTGCAAATGGTCAGCAGCATAGGGCTGAGTCATGCGGTGTCACAACCTGCCTGGGGAAAATAGAACCAGAACCCGGGCTTCTGAAACTGAGTCCAGTGCTGTCCCCTCTGTAATACAGATGACCTTCAACTCACATTTTATTCACGGTGGATAATGTCAATGTAACTGAGAACTATGACGTTAGATCTTTTTTTCTCTCCTAAACTATGATATGAGACTTGAAACAATGTGTTGAATTTCCTGCCCTAATAGTTTTTTTCATCAAAACTGTGTATAGTCCTGTTCTAAATACAGATTCTCACAACTCAGTGATCAGGAAGAGCACAGGAGAAATGCAAAACTCACAAACAAGACTGCCAGTAGTGGGGCATAATCAGCAGTTATCTTATTAGTAATGCTATTAACTTAGCAAACTTCCCTTTGAGAAGTTTTAAATCTTGGAAAAAGTAAAGCCATAATATCTGTCCCCGCTACCACCTCCCTCCCGTCTCCCCTCCCTCCCTCTCCCCCTGCCCCCACCCTCTCTCTGGTTGAATTCTGATCCAGCCCAGGCTGGGTGGACTAAGGGTGAGTGGTCTGCGAGCTGCTTCCTGGCCAGCTGAGGGCACAGTGCCTGGTACACGATGGGCTCTCAGACCTGCTCACTGGATACATCATCAGTGCAGTGGGTCTCATTAGTCCTGCAGGTGTGAGAAGGACGACGACACAGATATGAACTTGAAGGTCAGAGGCCTAGACCCCATGCAGGCCCTGCCTCTGACCCACGGTGAGGTCCTGGCTGCATCCTGGCTTCACCACTTCGTCTCTCTGGGCATCCACTTCTCTAAAAGGAAAGGGTTGGACTGGATCAGGGATGGGTCACAGGTCTGAAGCTGTGCACCAACCCCAGCCGCAGTCCACCGTGCTGATGGAGGGGCCGCTGAGAAGGCCAGGGAGGTGTGGCGGGGCGCCGTCCAAGGAGGGGTGACGTCCCCTGGGGACTGGACACTGGGCTGACACCTGCTTTCCCTGGATCCCATCGCCCCTGAGATCCTGCAGTTTATGAATCTATAACCAACAAGAGTGCTCAAACTTGGTAGAAACTGAATTTTAGAAACAACTCAGACCACGCTGGGTGATTTCTGTGCTTTATGTGGGAAACCTTCCTCCCCTGTGGCCCTATGGTGTAAGAAATAAAGACTCAGACTGTACTTGACGCCGGACCAGGGTTCCAGGTAAAGACAGCTTCTGTGAATTCTCCCGCCATCTCTAGGATGTAAAGGGAGTGCGGTACTCTTTGACTCATTTTATAGGGAGAGGATTTGAGTCATAGGTAGAATTATCATCCCTGGATCATGGGTAGGTACAGGTGTATATTTGGGTCACTTAGCTCACCCATATTTTCCCCTCCCAGAAAAACGGGTTTCAGCTAATTCCATGTATGCCCTGCCTCAGCACCACTGGGCGGTTCTCACTGCTCTCCCCTGGACCCTTCATCCTGGCCACAGTGATGATTTGCGGCTGCTCCAGAGAAGGGCCTGGGTTTGTCTCTGTCACCACCTGAGGCTCCACCCCATTGAAACTCGACTCCAGTCAGGAGCTTTGGGGACCAAATCCAACAACAACCTATCTCGTTTGACTTTTTTCCTTTCAAACCACAGCTTGTGAGGGAACATCTACTGAGCACATCATTGATGCTAACTGGCCACTTTGTAGGCCAAAGGGATGCTTGGTCCCTGGGGAGTGACTGTCACTTGGACAAACTGCCCATTAGAATGTGCTAAGGCTTTGTGGTAACATCCCTGGAAACAACAGCATTCACAATATGTTTATATTAGAGTTAGATCTGAGTTTCAACCTTGGTTTGACTCATTCATTCACTCAGTTGTGTCCAACTCTTTGCGACACCATGGACTACAGGCTTCCCTTCTTACCAGCTCCTGGAATTTGCTCAAACTATTGTCCATTGGCTCCTTCTTTTCCTTCCTTAATGTGGTAAAGTGTACACAAAACCAAACATCTTAACTGCTTTATAGTTGAAGGGGCAGCTGAGAAGGCCACTGAGTCATGGCCAGGTGCCATGGAGGGGTGACGTCTCTTAAGGACTGGACATGAACCAGACACCTGCCATCACCGGACCCCATTGTCCCTGAGAACTTTCAGTTTATGAATCTATAACCAACAAGCATGTAACCAGCTCAGGGCGTTAAGTGCACTCACACTGTTGTAAAACATCACTTGCTCACCCTCAGCAGCCCTCTCATCAACTTCTTATCAATTCCAGTCCTTTTCTGCCTCCTTTCTGGACACTCAAGTAATCTCAGTGGAATTTGTTTAAAATTATATTGTTGAATGTACCTAGTAAAATTCTTTGCAATTCTTCACTTTGAAAGCTTCCCCAGAAAGCCCACCAGTGAATTTACTGTAAGTTGCTTGATGGGCTTTTCCCTCAATAGGAGAAGGACCAGACTCTCCCCATATGTAAACCCAGATGTTGGAGGGTGGACTCTATCCACTGTACCCCACGTGCTCAAATAGGAGTCTTTCAGAGAACAAACTGCCCTGGAGGTGACACAAGTCTTCCTGGACAGGACCCTAGGCTGGAAAAGGCAGGACCCTGGGCATGTTCGGTGGCTGGACAGCTGGGGGACCTAATCGTCCCTCCTCTGCACTGATATCTCCTGGCCACACAGGACCATGGAGCTGGCTGATGAACTCACAAACATGTTGCACCTGCTGTGTGCTGGGAACACGTGGACCATACATGCGTCAAGCCATTTGGGTGAATTGTTTTCCAAATGACAAGCTAGTTATTCCAACACCACCAACAGTGTGATCCACTATAATAACTGAATTATCATGTACACCTAATTTTTTTCAAAATTTCCTCCTCTGGTCTGTTGATCTATTTCTACATGTGTGTGCATGAGCACCATCTATTTTATTATGACAGTTTTAATATGTGATTGAAAATATGATTCTTTATTTACATTTTTCATGGAATTTAAATCTAGATTCACATTACAAAAGCTTCCCATTGGGAATACATTAAACTTCCATAGTTTAATGTGAAATGTCTCTGTTTTTGCAAAATTATGTTTTTTCATCTAGCCACTGGCTTTCCAGGTGGCTCAGCTGTAAAGAATCTGCCTGCAGTGTGGGAGATGTGGGTTCAAGACCTGGGTCGGGAAGATCCCCTGGAGGAGGGCATGGCAATCCAATCCAGTTTTCTTGTCTGGAGAATCCCATGTACAGAGGAACCTGATGGGCTACAGTTCATGGGGTCGCAAAGAGTTGTACATGACTGAGCAGCTAAACAACAAAGTTTTTTCAGCTAGGGCTGTGGAATTGTTGTTGCTGTTCAGTCGCTCAGTTATGTTGGACTCTTGGCAACTTCATGAACTGTAGCACACCAGGCTTCCCTTCCCTTTCCTCACAATCTCCTAGAGCTTGCTCAAACTCAGTCCGTTGAGTTGGTGATGTCATCCAACCATCTCATCCTTTGTCATCCTCTTCTCCTCCTGCCTTCAGTCTTTCCCAGCATCAAGGTCTTTTCTAATGAGTTGGGTCTTTGCATCAGGTAGCCAAAGTATTGGAGTTTCAGCATCAGTCCTTCCAATGAATATTCAGGGTTGATTTCCTTTAGAATTGACTGGTTGGACCTCCTTGCAGTCCAAGGGACTCTCAAGAGTCTTCTCCAACACCATAGTTCAAAAGCATCAATTCTTTGGTGCTCAGCCTTCTTCATGGTCCAGCTCTCACATCTATACATGACTACTGGAAAAACCATAGCTTTGGCTATAAGGACCTTTATCAGCAAAGTAATACAGCTCTCCAGTTATTCAAGTCTTTTTAAGGTTGATCAAATAGAGATGACTTTTACAATTTAGTGAGAAAACTGACAATCTTAAAATAACTTATTAAAAAATTGATGAGTGTCCATAGGGGAATATCCACAGGACTTTGCAGATTGCTGACTGATCACTTGAGTAGCCACACACACACAGGCAGGCTCACTCATGCTCAAGCATCTCAAGACCACCCCTCACTGCCTCAGGCCCTTGCCTGTCCTGCTTCTTTGACTTTGGGTGCTACCTCTCCCTCCCCAGCCTCCATGCTGTCCCAGGGTGACTTTCTGTCCTTAAAACCTGGCCATGTCACCCCTGCGGTGCTCCCCTTCCCTCCCTGTACATAGTTCATCACCGCTGGGGTCACTTCTATGCTGGCCATGCCTCCACCAGGCGAGCCTTGGGCAGGCATGCTTTCCCCACCCTGACCCTCCGCTGTCTGTGGGCAGGAGGTGGCCAGAGCTCAGTCCCAGCCCTCCGCTGCCCGGATGATTGCTGCCCTGGGTGAGGCCCCAGAAGAGCCGGCTAAGAGGTGGCCAGACCAAGTGGGCTCTGTTTGCTCCCTCCGCCCTCTCTGCGGTGAAGCTTCATGTGGCCCAGGCTTCTGGGCCAGTGTTGTCCTTGGCCGAGCCTGGAGGAACCAGCTGTCCTGGGTGGAGAGACAGAGGGTCTCAGAGCGGACGCCCCACACCCTGCTCTACTCTGAACCGCTCCCTTTGCAAGACTTCGCCTGAAACGAGAAGAGTAAGAGGAGGCCCTGCCCGCCCCTCTCCCCAGGTGCCCAGCAAGAGCCCTTTGTCTCTGCTGGGACTGGCCGAGGCCTCGGCGGGTGGGAGGCACGCCTGTGGGCCCATCCAAATATTAGCTGTGGATGCGTTCCTGCTTTGAAAACAGGAGACGCTGCGCAGGAGCCTCGCCTCCCACAGAACACAACCACTTCTGTTTTCCTTTTTCCAGTGGATCGAGGTTGACACCTCCCGTGACCTTCCCTTCACTTTGCCAAAGTTTGGGAGTCACAGTTTTTCTCTACTGGGGCCCAACAGCAGGAGTGAAGCTGGAGAAACAGGAGAACGCCCAGAGGGTCTACAGGGACCCCTGGAAGACTGACAAACCTCGTCATGTCTTGGTGGAGGGGCAGGCTTGCCCTAAACTGATGTTAAATCAGTGCTTTTCCTCCTGCACACCTGGTGTGAAGATGGTTCCAAGACACAGCTGTAGCCTGTAACCAAAATCAATATTTTCTATCTCACTATCTGATCACACAACAAAGCCCAATTTATCAAATTAGAAAAATGCTGCACAACGAGGCAACATTGAGTCATGGCTTTAAAAAAAAAAAAATTTCTAGACCCAATTGCGACTCTTTGCAATCTCATGGATTATAGTCCACCAGGCTCCTCTGTCCTTGGAGTTCTCCAGGCAAGAATACTGGAGTGGGCAGCCATTCCCTTCTCCAGGGGACCTTCCTGACCCAGGGATCAAACCCACGTCTCCTGCACTGCTGACAGATTTTTGCCATCTGAGTCACCAGGGAAGCCCCTTCTCTTTCTTTAGGAGACTCAGTTGAAGCTAGATGTGGCCTGTCAGGATGGGTCTTCTCAGTGTAGACTGTAAAGGAAATCGACAAGTATGTCAGGAAAAGTGAGGCTGGCTGACTTCTGAGTGTGTGCAGTGTTCCTTGGACAAGATCCCTGCAGGCTGGCAATGACGGGACCTGAGGCCACAGGGAGGAGTGGGCATGGGGTCCAGTCAGCACCTCCCCACGAGCCCAGGCTCCAACCTTGCAAGTCTACTGTGTGGAGAAACTGTATTTTGTATGGTTTTAAAAACCGCTGTAATCTGAAAACAACTCAAATGACCATTAGCTGATGAACAAATAAAACATGACCCCTCTGCACAGTGGAATATTAGGCCACAAAAAGGAGTGAGGCACTGACACACAGGGGTGAGCCTTGGAAACGTTATTCTAAGCAGAAGTCAGGAAAGGGCCAGATATCATACAAGTCCGTGGATATGAAGTGTCTCACGTCCAGTAGTCATGTGCTGGGGACGCACATAGCGCTTGCCTGCCCTCACGCTCTCCTCTCCTTCTTAGGCTGGAGGCTCGCTCACTGGGCAGCACAGAGGCAGGGTGAAGCCAGACTCTCCTCTTGTGTTTGGAATTCGTCTGCTCCCCCCGCCAGAGTCTCAGCCAGAGTGACCCAGGCTCCGATGACGGGAGAGCAAGAGAATTGTCTTCCTTTGGTGGCTGCATTCAACATGGAAGACAGGATGAGTTACCAGGTGAGGTTCATCTTCCCTCTCTCCTAGGAGCTTGCCTTCTGGGAAGCATTTAATTGTCTTGCCACCAAACCAACCGTGAGAAACCGCAAGTAGGGGGGTCACTGTGCTGATTCTACAGACCCTCCAGGTCACGTGTCAAGGGCCCGGCAGGGTGGCCCTGGTTCTGGCCCAGTTTTGCCAGGTCTCAGCCCCCAGGAAGGATTCCACTAGCAGCGTCCTCATAAAGCCTCTTTCTCTCTCCTGACGTATCCTGGGTTGCTGCGAACTTCACTGCCATCCGTGCGCGAGGCCAGGATTAGGCTGAGTCAGGGCTCAGCTCCAGAGCAGCGCCTGCACCAGCTGCAGTGGAAAGAGGTGGTTGCAGGACATCAGCGGCTTTCAGTGCAATTTAATCAGGGCTGGAGAGATGGGCTCAGGTACAGGGGTGAGTTCCGGAGCAATGCCGGGGCCCTGAGGAGGTTGCATGTCACCTTTGATCTGGACACCTCCAGCCCCAAAGTCGCTCTTCTGCCTCCATCGGGCCTAGAAGCCACAGCTGCTCTCCTGGCTCTGGCCAAGTCACCTTGTAGGGACCTGCAGGAGCATATAGGCGCCCACCTCCCCTCCCCCTCCCAGCTGCAGGCCTGTCCTGGGCTTCCCAGTAAAAGGCCCCCCCCCACCCCCGCCAGGCTTCCCTTGAAGCTCAGTCAGTAGAGAATCTACCTGCAGTGCAGGAGACCCGGGTTCGATCCCTGGGTTGGGAAGATCCCCTGGAGAAGGAAATGGCAACCCACTCCAGTATCCTTGCCTGGAAAGTCTCATGGACAGAGGAGCCTGGTGGGCTTCAGTCTGTGGGGTTGCAAAGAGTCAGGCACGACTGAGTGACTAACACTTACCCCCACCAGACCTTGGCTGCCGGTCCTCAGAGGGGCTGCCCCTTGCCCAGGCCCCAGCGCCCACAAATTGGACCCAGATCCCTAACCACATCAGGGCTGGAGAAGAAGACTCATATTTGTTTTATGTGAGGATGGGTGCCAGGAACCAGGCCTCGGCCCCACACAGAGGCCCGAGATCAGGAGAGAACGCCTCCCAGATGGGGAGCCAGGGGCTCTGCCTTATGACCACGCTGCCCCGGCCTTGGTCTGGCAGGCGGGCCTCCCTCTGTCTCACTCGGGCTCAACGCCTGTCCTGCACCCAGGCTGGACCCTCTGGGCCTTCACCACAAACTGTGTCTTCAGCCCATCTGTCTCCCGAGACCCTTCCTTCCCCCGAGGCCCCTCCCCGTGAGCCATTGCCCCACAGGCTCCCCCAGACCACTCGGGGTGTGCGTCCCCCAAGCCTATGAGGACACTGGTTGATCCTGTATAATAATCGAGTCTCTGAGAGGATCACAAAGTCCCGGAGGAAGAACAGGGACCAGGCCTGTGGTCGTCTCGTCTCCCTGACAGTTTGCAGCTCAGGATGGAACAGAAAAAACCCTCGACCCCCACCCTCGGGAGGGCCCACTTCCTGTGCTGTGCACCGGGTGTGGTGACAGCCTGCCTTCCACGTGGGCGGCGGGTCAGGACCAGAGCTGACCTGCGGGCAGAGGTACCAAGGTTGCCCCAAAACGGGGCCAGACGGAACCTCCCTCTCCCCAAGTCCACTGCCCACGAGCTCGGGATCTTGGCCCACGAGGCCTGGCCCTGGGTCTTCCTCTCAGGCCCCCAGCCCCGTGGACACAGACAGGATGGGCACCGTCCTGGGAAGTGGGAGAAAGGATATGTGGCCCTGGTGCAGCTCTGCAACAGAACTGACCACGGTCTGCGCAAACCCGCTACCCTCCCGCCTTCCCCAGCACACACGGTGAGGAAGAAGCATCCCCGAGCTCTGTGGCCCAGCTGTCCTTCCTCCTCTCCAGGGGGTCCCACCGTTGCCCAGAGGGCCCGGCCTTGCTCTGCAGATGCAGGAGGAGGCTGAGGGTGGGTTCCGGCAGGAGAGAAGAGGGCATCACCCTCTCCCCAGAGCGTACCCCTAAGAAGAGGAAAAGAAAGCAAGCTGACTGGGGATAGATCGGCATGTCTGTTTCCAACATAAACCCAAATTCACTCCAAGTCCTTTAAATCTGCTCTGTATTCTCAACATAAAGTGTTTTCTCCAGAAAATATGATGTGGTGTTGCTCTGAAAAGTACAACGGAAACACGCAGAGTCCATTGAGAGCTTGTCCAGTAAGATGCCTGGTGCCTGAGAGACACTGCACCTGCCCCGGACTCTGAGTGCAGAACCAAGGAGCGGACCCCAGCCTCATCCCACCCCAACCCGCACCCACCCCATCCCTAATTAATATCTGGTAGCTTGTGAATATGAGCTACAACAGCCAACTTTCCCCCCTCTGTTTTTATTACTTATTCATTCTTGCCTTTTCTGGGAAAATTCATGCTTGCAGCAAACATCACCCGTTTTCCAGGCCGCACATCTGGTCAGTGCAGGAGCAGGTTAGGAAAGGCCATGTAGACAGCTCTAAAGCAAAACCTGAAGGGCAGCGACCCTGATGGCCACTCCAGGAAACACCTCCATTCAGGAGGCAGCTTGTGTCCTCCATTCAGGGACGTGGTTGGGAAGCTTGTGTCCACTCAGCTCTGGGCGTGAGCGAGGGTACACAGGTTCTGGAGGTTTTAACAAATGTTCTGCAACCAGACTCAGGCCTGTTAGAACTCACACCACAAACATCAGTGTGCACTTTGTCAGCTATATGTCCATGGAGCCAATGAAAACCACAGAGGCGCCTTCTCAACTGGTCACCTGGGGAAGGCGCCACCTCCTCACGCCTGTGGACGTGACAGACATTGGTTCTGAGCTTAGTAACTGTCAGAATAATATTTACTGGGACCCATTTTTACCCGGGTTTGGTCTGTATTCACGCGGGGAGTCAGGAGTTTCCTCTGACTTTTCAGCGGTTTCCAGGCTTAGGCTTAGAAGCATGTTTCACTTGACTTTAAATGTTCTGTGTAGCGCTGCTCTGCTTTGGAGAAACTGGAAGAACTGCTGATTCTGTGTTAGAGTTCTCCAGAAAAGGACTTCCCTTGGGTCCAGGGGTTAAGAATCTGCCTTCCAATGCAGCGGATGTGGGTTCAATTCCTGATCTTGGAACTAAGATCCCACATGCAACACAGCAGCTAAGCCCTGTTCTAGAGCCCTTGGGCCATAGCTAGAGAGCCCACACCCCGTTATAAGTAAATAATAAAATTAAATTAAAAGGGGAAGGCCCAGATATGTTCCAGTGTCTCGTAGTTTATAGTCTATGGGAACTTGAATAGAATCTGTATCCTACTGTTGTGTGAAAATTGTGTAAGTCTTAATTACATTGAATTGGTTCATTGTGCTTTTCAGGTCTACTATATAGCCTTCTTCTTTTCTATATATTCTTCTATTCATTTTTGAGAGTTTAATATTAAACTCCAACTAAAAATCATAATTGATCTAGTTTAAAAAATAGTGTATATTATCATATATAGTGGAACAATATGTAACTTTGTTTTTTATTTTCCGAGTGTCCCGTAAATATGTTATTGTACTTTCATAATTTAAAAAATTAAAAAGAAAGAGGGAAAAAAAGGGAAAGGCGCTTCTCTGGTGGTCCAGTGGCTAAGCCTCTATACTTTCATTTCAGGGGGCATGGGTTTGATCCCTGGTTGGGGAGCTAAGATCCCACATGACTTGCGGTCAAAAATAAAAAGGGGAAAAAAAAGGAAGGAACATTCAGGATACTGTGTTGCAGAGTTGTGTGTGCTGAAAACTTGCCTGATTTACACTGTATTTTCTACTTGGGTCAGTGCTTTGAAGAATCTATAAATGCTGTGTCATCTGCCTGTCATAAACATGTGTCAAAGGAAGAACTCAGAGCACCAACCAGTTCTCTGATCATGCCCTGGGCACCTCAGACCTGCACACGCCTGCCGTCTGTCCCCCTTCTCTTCCTGCTGCTTCCTGTTTTCGCCACCAAACACGGATGCAGTCAGTCCAGAAAGGGTGGAACTTGTTTTTTTTTAATCTCATCTTATTGCTTCATCAACCCTCACAAATCAGTCCAAGGATAAATATGACGAAGAATTTATGGCAAGGCGGCTGTGGCAAGGCACAGATGGCAAGGAAATGCTCAGGTGGCTTAAGGGGACTCCTGGCTGTGGGTGATTCAGCCTCGGCAGACATACCTGCCTGATCCAGGACAGGTAAGTTCACGCCATGGACACAGACAAACCCTCACCCTCTTCTCCCTACCAGGAAGCCCACGCACCTGCCCATGGGCAGATGCGTGTGCTAAGTCACTCAGTCAGGTCCAACTCTTTGTGATACCACGGACTGTAGCCTGCCAGGCTCCTCTGTCCATGGAATTCTCCAGGCAAGAACACTGGAGAGGGTTGACAATCCCTTCTCCAGGGAATTTCCCTGACCCAAGGATCGAACCTGGGTCTCTTGCATCTCCTGCATTGGCAGGTGGCTTCTTTACCACTAGCGCCCCCTGGGCAGATGTGGAGTTTAGCAATTTAAGGTCGTTACAAGGAAGATGTACTGGAAATTAACCCATTGTTTATTTCCCAGTGAAAATGTGCCTACAGCCCTGGTGCACCCAGCATTCGTGTATACTTGGGGTCCTTGGAAATGTGTACCGAGATTTATAAACCTTTCTATCTAGTGAAAACCTGATTCCACTCCCAGTAATCTGTCCTGGGTAAGCAATTAGAGATGTACTTAGCTTTAGGCAGAGAATATTCTATGCAGAATAATTTATAAAGTAAAAATGTTGACCACATCCTGACTCTCCTACAACAGGGAAAACTGCAAGTAAGTTATGGCAACACGACAGACTGCTATTCATTCAAATCTGAACTTTCAGTCTCCTGCAAGCGTGCCCTCCCCATGTACCGTGATGAAGCGTGGAGTTAACGTGTGGGTCTGAGTTCAAACTGGCCACAAGTCCTGGCTCTGGAATGTCCACGTGGCCTTGGAATGCTTGATCATCTGACTTAGTTCCCTTGTATGAAAATAATGAGGCTACCATAGAATTAAGAAAAATAATTCATGAAAAGTAGAGACATACAGGGCTTCCCTTGTGGCTCAGAAGGTAAAGAATCTGCCTGCAATGTGGGAGGCCTGGGTTTGATCCCTGGGTTGGGAAGATTCCCTGGAGAAGGGAATGGTTACCCACTCCAGTACTCTTGCCTGGAGAATTCCATGGACAGAGGAGCCTGGTGGGCTACAGTCCATGGGGTTGCTGTTAGGCATGAATGAGTCACTAACACTTTCACACTTTCATGCTGAGACATACAAGGGCTCAAGAAACATTTCCAGTAAGTTTGGTTACACAGAAGTCACCGGGTGCTTTGAATGATACTGATGCTTGGGTTCCACACCTGGAAACTCTGATGGGTGGTCTGGGGTGTAGACACAGCCTCCAGACTTCTCGAAGCTGCTCAGGGGGTTCTGATCCCAGCTGTGGAGGGGCGCTCGTGTTGGACTAGCCACCTTCATGACCATGACAGAGTGGTCAGGCATAAGGACCAGTGGTTTGAAGGGCAGGTGCAGGCACAGCCTCTTTCACCCGGGAGGATGGGACCCCGGCCAGCTCCACACCGACCAGCCAGCCAGTCACCAAATATAAAGCAAAACAGGTGCTTGAGCAGAAAGTGGCCATCAAATTGGGCCGAAGACAAAGGTGAATGTTCCAGAAGGCAGGGCAGATGGAGGGGGAAGCACTGACTCAGTGTGAGTTTTCCCTCTGTCCTCACCAGTCTGTGCAAGAGGTGGAGGCCCAAGCACCCTGAGCCTGTGCTCAGGGACGGGGCTCAGTGAACCCACAGGCCGTTCCTGACAAATCAGACAGACCACAGCTCAGCCGCGGCTGAAGGCCATGCCCCACAACAGGGACACCTGGAACCCACAGGCCTGAGGCCCTGCCAGAAACTGACTGCCCCCCTCACCCTACGAGCAACCCACGACAGAGGAAGATGACACAACTCAAAGTCTCCACAGCTTATTCACAATCCCCCAGTCATTTCTAGAAAAGCAATAGACAAGCAAAAAAAACCTGGAATGTAGCCCATAATCAAGATGGACCCGACAGAGTTAAGCACCTTCCCACCATGCTGAGCAAGGCAGTTTACTCAGCTGTGTTGAGGGTTTGAGTGGAATGAGTATTTTTCTGGATTCATTGTTGCAGGCACAGTAACAGCAGTGGCCTTAACACCAGGAAGAGTGCCGAGTTCAGGTGGCCTGTGTTCTCCTACATTACATCAGGAAGTTTCCCCAACTCTTAGTCTTAGAGAAGAATTACTGGCCCCGTTTTCAAAGATGTGCTAATATCAGTGTAAGCTTTCCTCACTCCGTCAAGAGCATTTTCTGAGCTGGCCCGCCATGGACTCTGGCTTCCAGACCCCATCCGGTGAGGTGCTCCTCCATTGTTTCTTTCTGGGATTGCGCTGCCCGCATGGCAGGTGTCTGAGCCCTGGAAGTGTCGAACGTCGAACCAGGTCCAGCTGCCTAGGCTTTCATAGGGAATCTAACACGATGTGCCTGCCGCCAATTCTCAAGGGCTCAGTTTACTTGTAGCCCACATGCTTGGGGGATCCCCTTTTTCTTCCTGATAGAAAGTACCATTTTCTTGAAACACAGCTGCCTTTCCAGTTGTATAAGGAGGTCATGATCAAGTCAGAGGAGACCCCTGGGGTCTGTTGCACCAGGGGTTCTGGAAAGAGCGGGTCAGAAGTCAGCAGGCCAGGAAGCTGGTTCACGACTGACTGGGAGCCAAGGGTTAGAGGGATTGACTAACCAAGGGTTAGTCGAATCCAGGAGGCGGATTCAACTCAGTGTAAAAAAGACCCTCCAAGTCAGGGTCCCCAGGGTCAGATGGGCCCCCAGGGGCCTTGCAGAGATTTCAAGACGGTATCAGGGGTTGGGGGAGCATGGCTGCGGCTGCCCACCTGTGTTACCTGGAATTCCTGCAAAAACACAGATCCCTGGGCCCTGCTGGGGAGGCCCCGAGTCAGCAGGACTCTGAAAGACCCGGAATCCATCTCTTCACAAGAGCCAGGCAGAGCTGAGTCCCTGTGTGGTGGTTTCGGGACACCTGGTTCATCCCTTCCAACCAGGACCGGGCAGGTTGATGCCAGCCTGTGCCAAGCTGGAGAGTGCTTAGCCTGCTCTCACACGCATGTACATGCAAACACACACATGCACACACACAAACAGGTGCACATCAAACACAGGACTTGATTCTGAGCCTTGGCAAGTTCTTGTATCCACATGCGTACACACACGGTGGTGAACTTGGGGGTGGATTTCAGGCTATGGATCTGACATCAGGGACTTAGAGCTGGGAACTGACCCCCACGATGGGCCTGTAGAGCTGCCTGGCAGTCAGTGGGGCACCTGGGGCCAGTGGGTCACCCAGGAAAGGGAACCAAGGACAGAGGAACCAGCCCCATATCCAGGAGCCCAGGTCCCCAGGGGGCACCACATGTGTGAGTGAGGCTCCAAGCACAATTGACAAGGGTTTTTAATTTCTTAGTTGCATTAGGAGCTCACAGACTTTGACACATTGGCTGTGCTTTAGCTCGTGGTAGCTGTTTTTCTTACTGACACAGAGAAAGCCCGGCTGGCGGCCCTGGTTGTTCATGTTCCTTGCGTGCATGTCCTTCCTGGGTTTTCAGACTGTGGCTTGGATTCCTCACATCTTGTGTTAGCTCTTCTGTTTGAGAAGACGTTTGTGTACTTGTTGCTTTTTAATTTTTTTGGTTGCACTGGGACCTCGTTGAGGTGCACAGGCTTAGTTGCTTTGTTAACACATGGGATCTTAGCTCCTTGACTGGGGATGGAACTCACGTCCCCTGCATTGGAGGGCAGATTCTTAACCACTGGACCTCCAGGGAAGCCCCTGTGGGCACATTTCTCGTTTGTCCTCGGTGGAGAGTTGCTCCAAGTCACCCAGCCAGTTGTTACCAGAAGAGGCCTGAAGTGGACCATCAAGTCCATTTGTTTGTGGGGCCAGTTTTGTTGAGAACCTGCTCTGTGTGAGATACCTCCAGAAACAAGACTTGAATGATCCCTTGGCCCCTGCAGCTGGCTGGGGGTCGGACGAGTGCTGCTGCTCAAGGAGGTCTCAGGGACCGGCAGAGGGCCCAGAGGGCTTCAGGGAGGAGGTGGCCCCTGGACGCTTGTGCAGGGCAGAGCTGCTCCTGAGATGGGAGGCATTACCTTCCTTGCCTCCAGTCTCCGCTGGTACAATAGCCCAGGGGAGACTGGGGTACAAGCAGCCCCCCGCTAGCTGGACCCGTCCTGCAGCCCTGCCCTTGAGGGGCTCTGGGCCCAGTCCACAGACCCGTGTCTACTCACCCACACTGCACATGAATCCAGCCTCTACATGAAGACACTTAGAGCAACAGAGGAAGTGCTTGGCATCCACAGTCTCCTCTCTGGGAGACTTGTAGGGTCATCCTCACAAGAGGCCTGAGGTTAGGAGGCAGACTTTGGTCTCCAGCCAGCTTCCGGAAGGAAAGGGGTGGTGGAAGTGAAGTTATTTTGGGAATTATTCAGGTTAAACACTCCACTCCCCCCAAAAAAAAGAAGAAACAAAAAAAAGAAAAAGCATGGTGTATCTAAGGACACAAAATTAAAAGGCAGTTTTTCCAAAAAGGTGAAGGGATCATTATTGGAGAAGGAAATGGCAACCCACTCCAGTGTTTTTGCCTGGAGAATCCCAGGGATGGGGGAGCCTGGTGGGCTGCCATCTATGGGGTCGCACAGAGTCGGACACGACTGAAGTGACTTAGCAGCAGCAGCAGCAGCAGAAGGGATCATTTGAGATCCTCATGGTAAGCGAAAAGACTGTGTCGGTCCAGAGGTGGGACTGGGCAGAAACCCAGCACCCGCCGGGGTGGGGGTGGGGGTGCAGGGAGCGGGGCGGGGGGCCAGGACCAGAGATGTTCTCCAGCCCAGGAGCTGACGGCCAGGAGGAGTGGGGCTGGAGCGGCCGGACTCCAGGGGGAGGTGTGGAATCTGGTGTGTTGGGGGAAGGGCAGTGACCTGGCTCAGAGATCTGAAAAAAGCAGAAACCAAAAAAAAAAATAAATAAAAAGCCAGCCCAAAAGGAAGGAAACAGAGTCTTCCCTCAGCAGAATACAAATGACTGCCCTGTTGAGAAGGAAACAAAAGGTCACCACCTCCAGCTGAGGGACGCCTTGGGACAACTCCCCCAAGTCCCAGGTCTGGACTGGCCGTGAAGCCCTTGAAGGACAGGAGCGTCCTTGAGAGGCTGGGGGTCCCTCCCACCTGTCCAGAGTCACCTGGGCAGGTGAACGTTTGCCGGTGGGGGATGTGTGTTCCTCTCCCACCAAGAGACCCTCCAGGGACCCCAGCCTGGGTCCAGCAAGCACAGAGCAGGCCAGAGCTGAGCCCCAGGGCCCAGCCCAGGAGCGAAAGCTGCAGCTCCTCTGGAGGGCACGGTGTCCTGCGGGCTGTCCGATGGGAGCCCGGCCCTGGCCACAAGAAGGGATGCTGGCAGGGGTGAGCCGCCTGGGAAGGCCCCCTGGGCCAGAGGGAACCAGGGGAGCGGCCCCAGCTGGATGGCCTTGGGCCGGCTCGGGGCAGCTGAGGGTCCCACAGGAGAGCATGGGACCACTGTCCTATCTGCTGTCCTCTCAGGCTAGGAAGCTGGGACAGGTCCAGAGACGAGGACACAGTGAGGGCGAGAGCGGGGCTGAGGAGGCGGCTCTGGGGGAAGGTTGTATGCTCCAGGGCCCCTCCCTGCAGGGTGCTGCTCTGCTTCGCACCCCAGCCTCTGGTCCAGAGCCTCTGTCCTGGGTGCGGCCTCCACAGCCCAGGGTCACCCTCAGGACCCCCTTTCTGAACCATCCCCCATGCCAAGCCCTTCTCCAGGCTGAGGTGACACAGGGCCCGGGTAATAGTTATCTTCGTGTGTTCCCTGTTGGGGCATCTGGGGGTTGCCCGCCACCCTCAGAGGGGGCTTCTCCAACACGCCTGACCCTGGGGCCAACAGCACTGTGGGAAACACCAGCCCAAAGTGTGGGTTTTCACCAAACGGCAGACAGGAAGCTCTGAACAAAGCATCTGCTTTATGACCTGACCATCGTGGTCACTTGATGTCCATCACCAGGACACGTCTTTCCCAGAAAGAGCAGAAGAAAAGATGTCTGTATGCAATCAAACATTTTTATTTGGAATAAGGATCAGAAAAATGAAGGGAACTCCTCAAATGTGTAGGACCACAGGGTCCTCAGCAAGAGATCAGAAAATAATTACAAAAACATTTTGCAGCAGATTAAAATGACTTGAAACTACAACCACCGATCATGATATGTAAACACGTGGAATCACATTAAAGTAAGCAGTCAAATCTTCGGACGATTTGCTCTCTTGTCTGCTGGGAGTTGGGGGGGATCCATGGTCCACAGACCCCAGCGGCTGTAACCAACCCCTGCCTGGGGAACGTCCCCTCCAGGCACCTGCCGGGGTGAGGACAGCAAGCAGGGCTCCCTCTGCCGGGCTCCCGCAGCCCCCCTCCCCACCCCGGTGTCTCAAGGCCTCAGGACTGAGGGCTGGTAGTCCCCGCTCGGGGGCGGCAGTGGTCACCACAGCATCACTGGGGCAGCTGGTGCTTCAGCTGGGCGAGTCTCATGAGGCATCCGTCCCGCCACGCCCTCCTGGCAGCCAAGTGCTCTGCGTCATCCGGAACCTTCACGCACATGGCCTGGGAATGGGGAAAAAAAAAGAGGAGAAAGGGGAAAGAAGCGTGAAGGACAACTAATTAAGCAGAAGGAAAACCACTCCTATTTGTGCACACTCTTGAATCTGCTTTCAGAGACAGAAGAAGCCTGGCAAACCCTCAACTGATGTAACTCCCCAGACCCGGGGGGAGCTGACGGCCAGGGTGAGCCACCAGCTCCCTGGTCACACTGCTCGCAGGGTCCCCTGTGACCCTGACAGGGCCGTGGACGGTCAGCAACAGGAACCTGGAGGTCAAGGCAAAGACCCCAGCTGCAGGCAACACCTTGTTTCCGCAGGCAGGAGCTCACATACCTGGTGCACCTTCTCAGCTGTAGCCCCAGAGAATTCGGGAACGGGTCCAAAAGTCTTCAGGACACGCTTCATGCCTTCACTGTACCTGTCACAGTAGCTTAACATACCTGGAAGCAGAAGGAAACAAGAATACCCCCGGGTCAGTGAGCTCCATCTCCACCCAAACCTGGGTGTGTCCACAGGGTCTGGCCCCTGTGGGTGTTGAGGGCCGGCTGATGGGACACGCACCCTGCTCAGCCACACCGGGGTCAGAACTCAGCCTCTCCCAGCAGTAAAGCCCTGAGAAGCGACCCGACTTCCAGGCCCCCACGGTGCCTGGGTTAGCATCTCTCAGGGACCTCGGACGGCCCGGGTCAGCTCTGAGTCCTCAAGTGTCACGTGAGTCCTCTTTGCACCACAAACGTCTCCTTCAACAATGTGCCTATGAGGTCACCTGTGTACCTGTGTATACCACTCAAATGCATCCCCTGAGAACCAAAGATGGCAAGTTCAACAGCATCCATTCCCTACTTGCCTCTTACCCATGGGCTCTAGTTGGCCCTTCACCTCCTGGGCGACAGGTTCTCTACACGGGCTATTTACCCGCGCAGGGCAGGCCCAGCTGTGGCTGCCAGGTTAGGGCCCCACCAGCCCCAGGGGCTGCAGGTGACCCCTGACCACACGCCTCCCAACGCGTCCGCCGACACGGGGCCTCAGTGGAGGACAGAGTCCTAGGTCTGTGGTGGAGAAGCACGTGGAGCAGAGGCTGACCCTGAAGGGGCAAAGGGGACGCCGCCCTCAGGGTAGCGTCAGGTGTGCGTGGGGGAGGCTGATTCCAAGAGGAAGCCATTGGCTGCCCGCACACGGGGTGGCCTGCCTGTACTGGCCGCTCCGCACACACACACAGCCCAGCCCGCCCCTGCCCGCCAGGCAGGGAGGCTAGGCCAGTCGGTGCAGGCCTGCGCCCGGGGCAGGTCTCACAGGAGCCCAGCGCAACCCCCCTCCAAACCTGCTGAGCTGCCCTGGCCCTCAGCCAGTGTCTTTCAGAACCAGGGAGACTCAGCAGTGGGTCAGACAGGCTAAAAGGATAACAGGGAACAAACTGCAGGATGTGAAGCAACCCAGAGCAGGGCTCACACCTGCCCCACAGACACTGCATGTGCATGTATGCTAAGTCCTTTCAGTGGTGTCCGATTCTGTGCGACCCCATGGACTGTAGCCCGCCAGGCTCCTCTGTCCACGGGATTCTCCAGGCAAGAATACTGGAGTGGGTTGTCATGCCCTCGTCCAAGGATCACAAACACTGCATGATTCACTTAAAACTGATCTCCAATGGACACGCCTTAAAAAAAAAAAGATGCGTAACTTCTGTGGGGTTAGTTTTTGTGTATCTACATCTGTGTGAAAGCTTAAATTCACTGATTTCAACTGCACTTGGCTCAAATCATTTCCCTTCTCTCTAAGAAGGATGACACCCACTTTGTCTCAGAAGAGAAAGTGGTCCGATGGATGAAAATTCAAACACACTACTTTTCTGATATCAGCACCTGCACTTAAGCTCCAGACGCTCCCTTTTAAATTGAAGGGTTTTGCTGCATTTACCAGAAGCATGGGGGACAGTTCAGAGCTTGGGGAGGCCCCCCACCGACCTCCACCAGTTCTCCTGGATACGCAGCATGTCTGCAACATGGAAAATGCCCCAAACACTTACCTATTTTTGGAAATTAAATATTTACTTCACTGTGCCTTTTTGTAGGTTTATTTAAACTAAAGGTGATACAATCTAGGCATAAACACAGCTTACCCATTTTGAGGGAGCAGTGACACCCAACAGAAAAAGCTGGAAAGACAGAGAGGAGAGAGCAGGCAGGTGTGCTGTAGTTGTGAGCTCACCCACTTTCGGGGAAAACGAGCTGCCCTGCCCCTCCTCCCCCACCATGAGCCTCGGGATGCAATTCAGGTGCCCTGTTTCACCTCTGGCTACTTAATGACTTCACAACAAGCACTCCTCTCTCATGGCCCCAGTAAAGTCACCTGAGAATCCCAGGGGCTTTCCTGTACCTTTTTTCCTACTGCCTTTTATAAAACTTGTAGTTTTAAAAGAGCTTTTCATTTCTTCAGAACAGAATAAAATACGGTAAAACTCATACAATTCATAATTTCCCCCCAACTTGCTCGAAAGCCAATTAATATTTCAGCCCTACTAACATAAGAACTGGAGAAGGCAATGGCACCCCACTTCAGTACTCTTGCCTGGAAAATCCCGTGGATGGAGGTAGACTGCAGTCCATGGGATCGAGAAGAGTTGGACACGACTGAGCGACTTCACTTTCACTTTTCACTTTCATGCTTTGGAGAACGAAATGGCAACCCACTCTAGTGTTCTTGCTCGGAGAATCCCAGGGACGGGGGAGCCTGGTGGGCTGCCGTCTACGGGGTCGCACAGAGTCGGACACGACTGAAGTGACTTAGCAGCAGCAGCAGCAACATAAGACCACTTTCTGCAGCAGGCTCTCAGCTCTCGGATAAACGCCCACTGTCTGCTAGGCCAGCAGCCTGCACTCACTCCAGACACGGGAAGTTTGTGGCGAGTTGGAACCCGTGCTGTGAAGGAAAGTCCAGTGAAGGAAAGTTCTCCCCTCCCATTAGGGTCAAAAAGGAGGGTTTTATTTCCAACTGTAGTTTTGGCTACTCTACACCATGAAAGATGAGTGGTATGGGAATTACTCTAGACTAATGATCTCACTGACAATGGGAAGGAAAAAAGCCACTTCACCTTTCATCCCACTCAGCTGCCCACCCCACCCCCACCCCACCCACCTCTTCTTTGCATTCATGCCCTCTGCTTGGTCAACAATATCCACTTCCAAAAACTCACAGAGCTTAGCTTTCTAGAAGATCCTGAGGGACTTTCCTGGCAGTCCAGTGGTTACAAGTCCATGCTTTCACTGCAGGGAGCCCAGGTTTGAGCCCTGGTCAGGGAACTAAGATCTCTCATGCTGCGTGGCACAGGCCCCCTCCCCCTCCAAAAAGAAGACTTTGAACCTAACTGCTTAAGAGCTGTTTATACAGAATAAGAAAAGATGGGGAAAAACAGATTCTCATGAGATTAGCTCATCTCACCGTTTTTGACTCGAGCCCAGTGTCTCCATCCGGCTTACACCACCCCTGTGAAGGTCACGGCTGCTGTACCAGTTTTACAGGTGGGTAAACTGAGGGGCAGTGAACTGACCTGCACGAGGTCATCTAGCTTGCAAGTCTAGCAGGGCCCCGCCAGCCAGACCCACCACTCACAGCTGGCACTCCACGGCAGAGTAAGCGCGCTGGCCTCCTCTTTCTCAGGCACTATTTTATTAGATTAAAAACACATCCTAAAATATGTCTACCATTTCCAGATAAACTATAGCTTTTAAGACTAGTAACCAGCCTTAACCTGAGATTCTGGCTTTACGAAAACTACACCCAAAAGGAGGCATTCCCGATACGTTCTGGTGGCATGGTGAGGAATCACGCACATGTCCACGGTCCTGAGCCAGATCTCAGAACTGACTCCCTCTGCTCCCTGGAATGCTCTGAAGTTGAAAGCTACATCTGTCCACCACTATCACGGTCAGCCCATTAGGCTTTCTTATCAGCTGCTTTGTTTGAAAAATTGTCGCGGGCCTCCTTCCTGTCTGAACGCTGTTTGTTCTCGAGTTTCATCAGCTTCTGCTTCTATTTGTTTGAGAATTAACTGTTCTCAGTCTCTCCCTATCAATTTCTTGTGATACCTGAATTATTTTTCTCAAGAAAAAAAAAAGGAAGAAAGAAAAAGAAAAACATGACACATACCTCCAGGCAGCGTCTCCTACATGGTGCTGCTTCTCCTCAGTTTAAGAAAAGGCAAGCCTGTTTACAAACTATGAAAGCAGCAACTGGCACAGACCCCTTGGCAGCCCCTACCTTCCGCGTTGAGGTGCATGGTCTCCAGGGGCCCGATGAACGCATACCGCAGGCCCAGGCCGTCTGACATGACAAGGTCAAGGTCACCCGGAGACACCACACCTTCCTGAGAGGAGAGAATGGGGTCCGGAGGTAAGCTCATAGGGAGGGCAATTCGTTACCATTGCTCTCATCCTCACTTCTCTAAACAGGACCCCAAACACCCCAGAAGCCCTAGAACAGGCTTCGTCAGATGTGGAATCACACAGCGATCATACACGAACGAACCCTGAGAAAAGATCAGCTTGTGAAATGGTTGGACACCAATTCAGTTCCTGTCCCTATGGTCCCCACCTCCAGTGTCCTGGCTTCTCTAGCTCCCATCACAGCTTCAGGGAAGGGGAGGAGGGGGCACGGCGGATGGGGGCACAGGGGGTAGGGTGTCAGAGGAAACAGCCAGAAGTGTCCCCTGACATCTAAGACCTGAGGCCATTGGAGGAGCAGGAAAGCCATCCTCAGGCTCTGCCGGCCTGCAAGCCCGGCCTTGCCCAGCTTTTAACGAGTTTGTAGAAGAGTGCTTCTCTGACGAAATGCATCTCAGAGCTGTGTGTTTGCAGAGGTGGGGCTGCCGTTCACAGGGCCTCCACCGCCCATGTGTTCCTTTGGGAAGGCCCAGGGACGCGTGGTGACAACCTGCATGACCGCCGGCACCCCCGGGATGTCCTGGCGCATCCTCCGCCAAGAGCCGATGCCCCCAGCAACCTGGGCTCCCTGCCCCTGGTGCTGGTACCAGGGTGTCAAGCACCTTGTCAGCAGGAAGAGTCCTCCAAGTTTCCTATTAGTCCTAAACCATCCTCGGGCTCACATGACCACTGATGAGAGCAGATCCACTCAGGTCACTCAAATGCTCAGTCTACCGGCCTCCACTCTTGGTGACAACACTGGGGGGTTAGGGGGGTGTCAGGAGGAAACAGTGCACACGAGGCCTATGGGGCCGCCCAGAACCACCAGAAACGACTGCTAGATGGCAAGGGGCCCCACTTCCCATATCATGTCTCGGCCTGGTCCTCTTCCAGGGCCGCCCTGGCCCCTGGGGATGCTGTGAGAGGCAGCTGGGCGGGGATGGCTGATTCCCAATCCCCCAGCCCTGGTCCCTGGGTCAACATTCCAACAGCCTGGGGTTTTCATTCCAGCACCAAACTGTGAGGGATGTGGACCCGGAGGCCAGCCTGACCTGTGATGTTGTTTGCCTTGGCTCTCTTCTTCCATAACTACGTTCTGCACTTTCAGAGCTGACTTCCAAAGATTTCAAAACACCCACAAAGTGAGCCACCCCAGAGCAGTTAATTCTTGATTTGTTAAGTGTCGTGAGCGGGGACAGTGACCTGACTAGACAAAGGGTCAGAGGGCTTCCCACCACCCAACACTGTCAGGTCCGGAGGACCCAGACCTCCTCCGGGCTCAGGGTCCTTCCCTCCTGCTTCATCCATAGAGGGCAGTCAGGTTTTTATCAGTTGCTATTCATTAGCTGAACAAGTTTAGAAAAGGGAAAAGTCTTCATGTCTCCTCTTCCTAACTGCTTCTCTCTGCTCCATATGGATTTTCTGAGGTAGGCTTCTTTGTGTATTAGTCACTCAGTTGTGTCTGGCTCTCTTTGCAACCCCATGGACTGCAGCACTCCAGGCTTCCCTGTCCTTCACCATCTCCTGAAGCTCGCTGAAACTCATGTCCATTGAATTGGTGATGCCATCAACCATCTCATTCTCTGTCATCCCCTTCTCCTCCCACCTTCAATCTTTCCCAGCATCAGGGCCTTTTCCAATGAGTCAGTTCTTCGCATCAGGTGGCCAAAGTACTGGAGCTTCAGCTTCAGCATCAGTCCCAATGAATATTCAGGGTTGATTTCTTTTAGGATTGACTGGTGGAAACCTCAGCTCTGCCCTGAAGGTCATTCAATTGATTGGATGAAATCTGCCCAGATTATTGAGAACAATCTCCTTACTTGAGTCAGCTGACTAGACGCTAATCACACGTATCAAACACCGTCAGCACTGTGTGTGACAGAATGACCAGCCCTCTGCTTGGCCAACCCTCACAGGGGACCCTCAGGCATCCCGGGTCTGGTACTCTGTGCTCAGGGAGAGAAGGCGGGAAGACATCTCTAAAATACCCACCGGGGGACTTGG
The DNA here is from genome assembly GCF_032452875.1 of Bos javanicus. Classification (NCBI taxonomy): domain Eukaryota; kingdom Metazoa; phylum Chordata; class Mammalia; order Artiodactyla; family Bovidae; genus Bos; species Bos javanicus. The sequence goes on along the minus strand of NC_083879.1, from coordinate 35,992,231 downwards.
ACTGGACCTGGGGAGACGAGGAAGAAGGGGGAGGTCCTGGGGGTTGTGCACAGTTCAGGGATGCAAAATGTGTTGAGTGAGGCAAGCCTGAAGACTATCTCCTCTACTGATCACCAGCTACAGAAGTAGTCTTCCTTCTAATCAGCCCATTTTCCTACTAAATTCTGTCATTTAATTATTTATTTTGCATGCCCTCTTATTCACTTGCTTTTCTCACGTTTCTCCTGCCATCTTTCCTGGTCTCTCTCCCTTTTTTTTTTTCCTTTTCTAGAAATTACTAATTCCCAGATCTTGATCTTCTTCTACTTTGTTTTGCTCTACTTTTCACCACATGTGGTCCTGAATTTTCAACTTTTTCTTGTGCAAACACTTCTCCACCTCAGCCAGCAGCACCACCACCAGGAACAGACTTGCCCCCCAGGAATTGGGACAAAGTTATATACAAGTTTCCCAGCCCACAACCAGAGCCGTTCAGGCCTCAATCCAGTGTCTTGACCGAGGCAAAAAATGTTTTACTTGGTTATGTGTTAGGCAATGAAATGTTGTATCTGAGGGTGAGAATGAGTGAAGCCTGAGATGGTCCAGAATCACCCCTGTCAGAGGCTCAGGACAAGGGGTCTCAGGGAAAGAGGCCCCTTGAGGCTTAACCCCAGATTCCCAGAGACGGTCAAGCTCGAGCCACATGGGAATGACCTTAATGCAAGACGGTAAAGCCCAACTGGGGGCGCCGGGCCCACCTTTACAAAGTCTAACCCCATAGCCCGTACAGATCCAAGATTCAGAATAAGGCAGTTACAGACAGTGGAGTTTAAACTAAGAACTACCATGGTGACGAGGAGGCCAGCTTTTCTCATGAGGAAGTACCTGGAGCCATGAATTCATTCCCTCCACGCACACACACTTGCGTGTTTCCTCTCTACACTCGTTGCCAGGCAGCACATGTCCGACGTGCACCACGAAACTGGCTCCAGAGCGAGACCGAAAAAGGCCCCCTCTGCCCGTCCCCACCCACAGCTCCTTCCTGGAGGAGGTGGGGCAAGGACAGGACAGGACTTCACAGGAAGGACTGCCCAGTGCTGCCGGCCAGCTCTAGTCACCCCTAGGCTGGCGGTCCATGAGCTGTGCATTTTCTGGGAAGCAGGGCGGGGCCATTCCTTCAGGATGACCGGGCTCCGAGCACGTTGGAGACGAGCTGACTGAACATGCTTAGCTGATGCAACAGGGCACTGGATCACAACCCTCCCGCCCCTGTGTCCAGAGCCTCAGACAGGATCCTGGGTGGGGGGAGGTGATGAGAGACACGAAGAGGACTATTCTGGCTGGCAGGGCCCCTGGGATGTGCAGCCCCAGGTGGGCCCAAGCTCCGGTAAGGTATCCCTTTGGATGGGGTGACCCTGCTGCCTGAGTCGTTCTGGGAGAAGGACCAGAGGAGGAGACTGAACGTGCAAAGAGGCACTGTAAGGCAGAACACCTGAAATGACCTTAAAACATCCCACAACAGGGGAAAGTTTCATTTTTTTCAAAAAGATCAATGAAATAAAATATCACGAGCCGTTAAAAATGAACAAAAACTCAAGGAAAGTATTCTTAACACACACTAGACAAGAACACAGAAAAAATAAAAGCACTCTAACTCAGGGTAGGGAACAGAAGTGGTATTTTCCCTGTGAGTATTTTTGAGAATAAAGCCTTCAGTGGAAATAAACCAAAAAATGAAAGGGAAGGAGAGGAAAGACTTAGTGCGGATCCAAGGGACAGTCTTAAAGGAAATCAGTCCTGAATATTCGTTGTAAGGACTGATGCTAATGCTGAAGCTCCAATACTTTGGCCACCTGATGCGAGGAACTGACTCATTGGGAAACACTGAAGACAGGAGGAAAAGGGGACGACAGAGGATGAGATGGTTGAATGGCATCACAGACTCAATGGACATGAACTTGAGCAGACTCCAGGAGAAGGTGAAGGACAGGGAAGCCTGGCGTGCTGCAGTCCATGGAGTTGCAGAGTTGGACACGACTGAGCAACTGAACAACAAAAGGACAGTCCAGAGCTGTTTGGGCCACAGTGGTGTTACCCACTTCTCTCGTGACAAAGCTCTCAGGAAGAAAAACACCGGTGGTAAAGAGGCCAATAGAAACAAAAAGTCTGAACCTTAAAACCATTCACAGCAAAATCCCTTGTTTGGGCAAATACAAGTGCACCGGGGCTCGGTGAGGCCAGGACTGAGGGTCCTTGGGAAGGAAGCTCTTTACACAGAGGTTTGATGGCAACCCACCCCAGTGATCCTGCCTGGGGAATTCCAAGGCCCATGGGGTCGCAGAGAGTCGGACACGACTGAGGGACCAACACTTTCACTTTGAATCAAGCAGTGAAAGCCCCCGCCCCACAGCAGGCACACACAACCCAGTCTCTGCCCCTCTGACCTCCAGGGCCAGCTCCCGCCTGCACTGGGGGCGGGACGAATAGGCTCCTGTCCAGCTGTTACCTGTGGCCCCCTTCTCTGCCTCCTCTCCTGGGGACTCATTCCCACCCCACCCCCCACCTCCATCAGGGGCCCCCGGCCTGCCTGTCAGCTCACACCAGAGGAGCTGAAACCTCTCACTGCCCGAGCACCTGTGGGAGAGGACAGGCAGGCAGGTGTTAGAGTAACAGCACCTCACTTTGTTTCTTTTTTAGAGCTGTTAGAACACTAGCATAAATGCGTTTGCTTTAAACACTGTTAGAGTAACCCCAGGCATGCCAGACAGGTTTTTTTTTTTTTTTAATTGAATGTGTGGTTGGTGTTTTCATTATGTTTATCTGTTAATGGGGCTGGAGTTGTCTCTAAAATAATACATCAGCAGCATGTCTCCTTTGAATAGGGCTTTACTGCTCGCCACTGTGGCTACTCATAAAGTCACCTCCTATAAAACAGTAAACACTGTTATAAAAATGGTCTACTTCTTACAGACCATCGCTGCTGGAAGAGTTCTAATTAACTGATGCAGGATTGAACTCGCGTCTCCTGCACTGCAGGCAGATTGTTTACCGTCTGAGCCACCCAGGAAGCTCAAGTCTGCGCAAAACCACCACTGGCCTTAGAAAAGCTCCTGCAGCCTTCCGGCTCCACAGTTTGTCACATGTGGAGTAACTCAGGTCAGCTATGAGTGGCCTCTGGTTTATCTGATCGGCTCCCAGTGGTCAATGCAAGACATTAAACACTTGCTGAGCGGTGGGTGTGCTTCTGATATAGCTCTGGGGCTTCTTAAAAATGCTGAGACCATGGGGTCCTTGCAGACCTGTCCTGTAACAAAAAGCATCTCCCGTTCCATCGACCTCTGAATAAAAGGCCATTGACAGGAGGCTCTTCCAACTAACAGCTGAGAAAGCAGGTGTCGGTTAATCTGGAGGTTGGTAGGAGTCCCCTGGTGGTCCTGTGGTTAGGACTCTGAACATTCACTGCTGGGGGTCTAGGTTCAATCCCTGGTTGGGGAACTAAGATCCCACAAGCTGTATGGCATAGCCAAATAAATAAATAGACAATAAATTTATTTTTTTAAACCCTTAAACTTTTTCTTGAGGGCGAGGAGGGGGCATGTGGCTTGTAGGATCTTAGTTCCCAGACCACGGATGGAAACCAGGCCCTCAGCAGTGGAGCCCTAACCACTGGGAAACCAAGGAATTCTCAATCCCTAAACCTTCAAGTTTAAATTTTAGACAACATAAAATGTAGAGAGTCCTACAGTGGAGGGTGTGGTGGCATGGAGGCAGGAGCCCAGCTCCTTCTTGACTCCTCTGACTTCCCTTCACATCCTTCTACACGAATCTCCCTGCCAAATACACAGAAGGGTGTCGCCAAGGTCTGTTCAGCAGCACTTCATTCAAGCCGCTTTTCCCTTCTGGCCACGTGCCAGGTGAGTCAAGCTGAAGCAGCCCTGTTATTTCCAGCAGCTTCCTCTGAAGAAACCTTCTAACCAGCCCCACACCCACCACCTGGAGCCAGGCTTTGAACTTGCTTCCTCTTGTCGGGGCTGCAGACTCCCTGATCCAGGGACAGGGAGCCTGTGGCTCAGCCTGGGCCTGTGCTTTCCTTCGCCTCCTCGATGTCCGTTTGTTCCGGTTTTATTCCAGAACAGCTGGGAGGGCCTGCACTTACTGGGCTGCAGGGGACCCACTCAGGGTGGTATTCGTGGAAAAACTCCCTCCGCCACCCCTAGACTCAGTGAAGGTCCTTCTCAGAGGTCGTGTGTGTGAGTAGTAAACTTCCTGGATGAACTTGGACTTGGGGAACTAGGGGCACGCACACTGACCCTGGCTCTGAAAGGAGAGAAGAAAGCCAAGGACCTCATGCCTCCAGGTGATCACAGCCCAAGTGAGAGCGGTGTGAGCGCTCCTCACGCATCTACAGCCTCAGGTCCTCTCGTCCCCAGACTCCCTGGACCGCACCACCTCCCCCAGCCGCCCCCTCTGCCAAGGAGCTGCTGTTCCCCCAAGTCTAAGCACACTCTCAGGACGAGGCCAGGAGCTCACCACCCCGTAGCAGGTCTGGCCCAGGAGCACCAGACTCGCGGTGACCGGAGAAGGGACTTCCTCTCAGGCCTGAGGAGTTGCCCCATCTGGCCGCCACCTTTGGAGGGACCCTTTGTTCACACGACAGAGATGAGGAAAAGCAGGCTGCCATCTTCACCTCCGCTCCTGAAATCAAAGGCTGCACGACGATGCCAAGATGCCAAGCAGGAGGCCAGCGGGATGAGGGAGATGCCGTCTGGCGGTTGGGTAAGATGGGGGGAGAAGCGAAAACCTAGTGTTCATTGTTCAGACATGTTTGTGTTCTAAGTGAAAGTGAATTAAATCGTTTTAAAAAATCAACGGTGGTTCAGAGGTAAAGAATCTACCTACTGATGCAGGAGACACCTGTTTGATCCCTGGTCTGGGAAGATCTCACATACTGAGGAGCAACTAAGGCCGTGTTCCACAACTACTGGAGCCCGAACACTCGAGAGCCTTTCTCCACAGCAAAGGAAGCCACTGAGATGAGAAGCTCCTGCAGCGCAACTAGAGAAAAGCCTGAGCAGCAACAGAGACCCAGCACAGTCAATAATAGAAAAATTAATGAAAACATTTATTAGACAAAGACCCATCACAGCCAAAAATAGAAAAATAAAACATGTATTTAAAGAAACAGCTGTATTCACATGGTATCAGGTATGTAAGCAATTAGACTTGATTAAAGTTTGCTGCAGGGAAACATTGCACTGTCCTAAACTACACTCAACAGAAACACTTGATGGAGTTTACCACAGAAAGCCTGGTCTGCTCATTTTACCAGGTGACCTTTGAGATGCACCTTAGTAGCTGAAAGCAGTGCTCACAGTGGCTGCATCCATGTCCAGAATAAAGCTGGGCCACAGAGGCCTGGACTCTCTCCAAAGGTCCTGTACGGACCGCAGATACTACGTCCCGAACTGAACACCAGAATGGAAGCCCTGGAAGCCCTGCAGCTCAGGACCCACGGGCAGATATCCATTTGGAGGTTCTGTTTCTCAGAAGCGTGAACAACACCTGAGCTCAGCAATCTGAAGCTCATTACCACCCCCACATTCCAACGAACTGAGAATCCTCAGAGGCTCTGTGATTCACCGCCGCTCACCTCCACGACCCTCTTGCAACAGGACAGGAATTTACGAGCAGTGCAAGCTCAGCCACTGTCTGGGCAACAGTCTATCACCTGAGCGCTTCTTCCCTCATCATGCCCATCAGCTTAAGAGGATGAGCTGAAAAGCACTTTCCCAGCAACAGGATCCATCACCCACAGACCTAACTCTGGGCCCCTAGGCTGCAGTTGTCAGTGTTTCCCGGCCAATTAGCGCTGCTGCTAACTAGGGCTGCTCTGGCCCAATTCTGCAGCCGAACGGGCCACAGAAAAAGGACTGAGTGGCTGTGAGCGCCCACCAGCCCTCGTGCAGTCGCGGTGGGACTGCGGGGGTGGGACCCTGTGCCCCGGGAGCCCGTTCCTGCCCACCCCGCCCCGACCCCTGGTCGTGTCCCCCACTTGTTCCCCACTATGACAGGCCCGCAGTTGCGGGCCCTACCCTCCCACCCCATCTCCTCTAGAATTTCTCTCTCCTGCTTGGCTGCAAGGATGAAGGGACACCCTCTCTCCAGAGCTGATGAGACGAAAAACAGGAAAACCATAAGGGGGAAGAAAAAAATCAATGAAACCAAAAGCCTTCTCTTCAAGAAACTGACAAACCTCTGTGTGCTAAGTCACTTCAGGCATGTCTGACTCTTTGCAACCCCATGGACTGTAGCCGCCAGGCCCCTCTGTTCATGGGATTTTCCAGGCAAGAATACTGGAGTGGGTTGCCATGCTCTCCTCCAGGGGGCCTTCCTGACCCAGGGATCGAACCAGTGTCTCCTGCATTGGCAGGTGGGTTCTTTACCACTAGAACCACCTGGGAAGTCCATATGTAAATATACAGGTATATAAATATATATATATATATATAAACTCCTCTCTATGTGTGAGACAAGAATAGAACTAACAAGTTTAAAAGCTATCCACTGTTTCTTCCTCAAGCTCTTGAAATAAATGGGGTTCCTTTAAAGGACACAAGTTTACTCAAAAAATAATTTCTTTTTCCTCTTGAAAAACAGTGCCACTGGGGGTGGGGAGCAGTCTGAGACCGTGGGGAAACTCAGCACATCACAGAGAAAATGCTGTGGAAATGACAGGAAAGGGCAAGAATAGAAGTCTTCATCACGTGTGAATATCCTCTGTGACTGATGGTACAGAGGAATCTCTTGAGAGGAAGGGGTGCCTCTGGTCTCTGGAACAGATCGGGCACCTGGTTCTCTGCCCACCCCGCCAGGCTCCTGCCCCTCCCATCCCCCCAACCCCACCCCCAGCCCACCTGCCCGCCCCCGCTCAGCCAGGGGCCCCAGCCCCGCCACACACCTCCACAAGCCGCCAAGCCTCAGCGATGACCGCATACTGGAGGCGGTTCAGGGCGAAGCCGTCAATCTCCCTCTGGAGCCTGACCGGGGACTGTCCGACCCTCCGCATCAGGGCATAGGTCCTGTCCACAGTGGCGGGGGCCGTCTCTGGGTGTGGGACCAGCTCCACCAGCGGCACGTAATACGGTGGGTTGACCTTGGGAGAGAGATGGCCGGAGAGAGTTAAGAAGACGGCTCTGGCATGCGGGGTGTCACTCACGATCCTGAATGGTCAGGGTGGGTGGGGGGCAGGTTCAACACAGGAATGAGGGGCCCATCCGATGACAAGAAACTGGAGGAATAAAGTCGTTCACAAAGAGGGGAGACAAAGAAAGAATTTGGGCGCAGAACTGCAGGCATTGTAACCAACCCTGAGGTTCCAGCTCACGGGTGCCAGTGGGCCCCCTGCACGTTTACCACTGACTTCCCGGGGCTCTGCCACCAGCTGTCCAACCCTCACAGGCTTCTCCCAACCTTCGCCCAGCCTTCTCTTCCCACATGAGTCACTGCCATTCTACCGCATCGGTGCTATGGGTAGTATCTTCCTCAAACCTGGAACTCCCTTAATGTCTCCATGCTGAGCCTCAAACATTGGCTCCCCCGATCAAATCTCACCCACGAGTCACACAGGCAACGCCCTAGAGCCTCAGCACCGAGTGTCATCTGAGACAGGAAGAGAGTCTGCCCGCAGTGGGACGGCTTGCCTGACCAGCATTGGTTTTCTTGTGGTTTCTTGGCTTTGGTTTTCTCGGTTTACTTTGAGAAATCCTTCTTGAAGATTCTTAGAGAGAGTTCTCCTACCTCTAAAGAAAATGCTATTTGACAAAAGGCTTGCTAATAACCCTCACCACTAAGCAGATGCACGCTCGCTAAACTCTTTCCCCAAACGATATTGTATTTTAATGTTTTTCCTCCGAGTATGGGTGAAAATGGGTAAAAATCTCACATTTACCAAAAAGTACAAGAGGCATCCATTTTAAAATGATTTCCACAGGAGAGAGAACATATTTCCCCTGGAACAGCCCGGAGGGGCAGCCAGCTGGCCCTCACACCTTGGAGGTTTCCTCTGCTCCCAGCCTGTCCTGGGGGAGCACCTACTTCAAATAAACTATAAATTCTCAGCTGAATCACTGGCCCCCTGACTGGAGTCCTGAGTTCCTACAGAGATATGTGACCTCTGGCCTTTTTAAACATCAGAATTATAAGAACAGAGAGCATGTCTGTCCGTGATGAACTTCTCTTTATGGGAAGACAGGGGTGTTGGGCTTGGGGTCTCTGCAGTGCTGTGAGCCTTGTAGGGGCAGAACACAGGTCAGGACAAACAGGTAAAAGGCGTCTTTCTGTGCATCTGGCTCACTCCTGTCTCAGTCTCACTCGCAGGCTGCCTTGCAGACTTCCTACCCACACTTCCTTTAAGCCCTACTGTCCCCGGGCCGCCCTGGCAGCCAGCTTCCCTCTGCCCACTCAGACCCCTCCAGGAGACATGGCGCCATAGGCACGCTGAGACCACACATGGCCTCCCCGTTCCCCGAGTCATAGTTGTAACTATGCCCTGGTCTCTCCCCCTCAACTGAGCACATGCCCCACCTGTCCTAAATCAACTCAGGTGGTGGGGGCCGACCTCACCACAGCACCCCAGGCCTGTGACAGTGAGTGACTTGAGGCCAGAAGTCTGTAAGATTTGTTCACTCTTTCTCACAACGCATGAGATACAAGATACAATTCAAGGAATTCTGGATAAAATTCTTTTTAAAATGATGATAACGTCCAAGTTGCTAAATATACTAAAAAGCTAAATATACTAAAAATATACTAGATTGTACAAGTTGAATTGTGTGATATATGAATTACATCTCATATGTTAAAAAGCAGTTAAAAAGCACAAGCAGGTTCATCGAGATGAATTGCTCCTGGAAACCCAAACGAGACTCGCTGGGTTTCCTGGCTGGACATACTCACGGGGTGGGCCACCAGGCACTGCTTCACGTGCGCCAAGCCGGCGAACAGCTTGGAGGGCAGGAGGCATGAGCTGGAGCTGCTCAAGATGACGTGGTCGTCGGCGATTTTGTCCAGCTGAGCAAACAGCTTCCGCTTCAGCTCCAGGTTCTCCGGGACACATTCCTAAAAAGGACAACCTCACGTTATCACACAGGGTCGCCACACTCAGGCCCAAGCAAAGCATCTCGTGTTTGCGTCCTTCCCAAAATGAACCAATTAGAGAACCACCAGCAACATTCAAGAACAGGTAGAGAATGGACTTGTGAACACAGTGGGGAACTGAGAGAGCAGTACTGACACATATACAGGGTGTGTGCTCGGTCACTTCAGTCATGTCCGACTCTTTGTGACTCTGCAGCCCGCCATGCTCCTCTGTGCATGGGATTCTCCAGGCAAGAATACAGGAGTGGGTTGCCATTTCCTCCTCCAGGGGATCTTCCCGACCCAGGGATAGAACCCACGTCTCCTGCATTACAGGTGGATTCTTTGCCATCTGAGCCACTGGGGAAGCCCCCATTTATATACTACTCTGTGTAAAACAGAGAGCTAGTGGGAAGCTGCTGTGTAACACAGGAAGTTCAGCTCCGTGGTCTGTGATGACCTAGAGGGGTGGGATGGGGGGTGGGAGGGAGGCTCAAGAGAGAGCTGATTCACTTCATTGTACAGCAGACACCAACACAACATTGTAAAGCCATTATACTCCAATTAAAAATAAATTTAAAAAGAACTATATAAAATACAAAAATAAAAATTTTTTAAATATTTAAGAACAGGAGAAAAATAGCTGTCAAAAAGTACGACAGATCTTGGTAACTCTGGGAACTGTATTTTCTAGTTCTGTGTCAGGCTGAAAATTCTCATAATAAAAAAGCCCTCCAACTGTATGGGGGTGGATTCTACAAACAGAATACACAACAGCACTGCAGGTGAAGTGTATGAATATCAACAATAGTCACCACCACTTGTGTGTCCTGATCATCAGATCGACTTATCTTCAAGGAAAAATCTTATCTTCATGAAATGAGCAAACACATGCTACATCCATAATTCCCAAAAGGCTTCTTGAGAGTCCACTTCTTATCAGAAATCCTTTGAAAAAGACCTTTGTTACTAAAACTCTAAAATTATTTTAATAAGGGGGTAACGGAGGAGGGTAGAGAAGCAAATTTGGATTAAATATTGCAGATAATGACTGTTCGGAAATTCAGATTATGCGCAGAGCGGGCAGGGGGTGGGGGGATGGGGGCTGTGGGAAGCCGTTCTCAGATGCCCAAACACAGGCCCACAGGCAGGTCCCTGGGAACTGGATGCTCAGGGCAGCTGCTGCCCTGCTGTGGAGAGACTGGGAACAGAAGGGGATGCTAGCTGGACCTTCAGGTGCACCCTCCCCTCCCAGCACTGCCCCAGGAAATCCCACCAGGAGTCACTCCTACTAACAAGGGTCCCTGAGTTCCCACAGTCCCCGGTGAATTTGGGGTAATAGTTCTTAGTGGGGTCTGATAACAGAATCAACTGTGCTTGTTAACCATGCAAATCCTCAGGCCCCCACTGCAGACGTACTGAGTCAGATTCAGCATGGGGCCCGGGCACCTGCATGCTTATCCGTCACTCTGATGACTTGTGTTCAATGAAGTCTGAGACCCACAGTTCTCAGGTGCAATGGGGGCCAACCGCACTCCCAGTGGTTTGTGGCCAAATACATTCATTCCTGATGGTCTCCCACTCTGAGATCAGGCTCCCCACTGCCCTCCCGACCAGGAACTTGCTGAGGGTGCCCTGGTCCTGTGGAGGCAGAAACTGCACAAACCAGAAGACAACCAGCAGCCTGCAAAAGTCGACGCAAAATGCAGAAGTACTGCCTGTAACTTTATCAAATCACCCCCAAAATAAAATATTTTCAGGTTTAATAATATCTAATAATCTAATAGAGTGAAGTTAGCTGGGTAAATGACATGAATTTCATTTCTATACCATCTACAAGGTTTTAAAAGCTTTCCTCCATGGGTAAGGCGTCAATATTGGGTCTGTTAGTAGTTTTAAAAAATAGTCACACCACGTGAAATTTTATTCAGAACAAAAGGTCACATAAGCACCACATCTCAAAGACTGGGTGAAAAAAGTAGAGTCATTTAAGAACTGTGAAGCCCATTGTGTTAAACCCCTTATCAAAGGGGAAAAGCTACAGTAGCTGGCGGGCTGTATTGAGTAATTCCTGGATCAGTTAAGTCTGCGAGTTGGGTTGGGTTTAAATGGAGCCTTGTAGTGAAGCCAGAGATGAATCGTGATGCCGATACTGTGCAGGCTAATGAAAGAGCCCTGTGAATGGCCTCATTGTGAGCCTGGCCTGCAGATTCTCCCCTGAAATTCTATGCCTTTCTTTAGATCGTCTGATTATCAAAGAGGCAAGAACACTCGAAGCAGAGGAAATCCAAGCCTGCTACAATTATGTAAGGGTTTTAACAGTGCATTTGCTTGAAGTTTCATTGTTGCCATCGTTGTTAACCCACTTGTGTTCCCTGTGCTGGGCCAGGGTTAAGACGCCTCTGTCTATGTCAAGCCTTGAGTTCATCATCTCGCTGTTGCTCACTGCTTGTCTGAGAACTGGGGTCTGCAGACTGTTACTCGGGACGGTTATCTTTTGGGTGGATTGTGAAGCTGAGAGCGGCTGCTCTCGCTTGGTGACCATGGACAGCTGGGAGGAAGTGACAGCGAACAGCTAGACATACATCCCGCTCCCAGTAGGTGAGAGTGCCTTGGGGCTCACGGAGCCTTTCCAGGGCCCGTCCAGGGAAAGCCACTAGACTTCGAGTGTCAGCAAAAATTCTCTTTCACTACTGAAGGTAACTAGCTTGACTTTGCTTCATTAAACTGACATTTTCTAAGCAACGGCTATTATTTGTGTTTTGTTTGTTTTGAAGTGGGAGAGATGTATCTATAATAAGTGATAATCTCACACACAACCACTAGCTCAGATTCTGAGGACAAGGAAAGTGTAAGGAACTTTCCAAGTATCACAACTGTTATCGGCACATCAGAAGATTACACAGCAGCAGCAGAAAAGACTTAAAAGGACACTGGATGATGGTATTATTACAGGTCTAACTTGTTCTCTTTCATTTACTTATAATTTTTTAAAGTAAACAATTTATATACTTTAGTGTTTTATTCACAAAGAGTTGGATGCGACTGAAGTGACTTAGCACACAGATCAGTAGAATTCACCAAGGACAGCACTCAGACCCTGCAGGGTGGTTTTGGGGAGGGGGCGTGGCCATGAGGTGGGGTTCTGGACTGATCCCCAGGCAAAGGCGGGACTGGTTGAGAGGGCGCTGACTTCTGCAGATGATCCACTCGCTGTGCAACCCTGTGCAGCTTCCAAAACAAATACTTTCATGGGGAAAATGAAATTTCATTGATTTTTTTTTAAAGGCAAGTCATGCATCTTAGATAGGCATCCTGTTGCTAGAAAAATCTACATTTGTCAGTGCGAAATATCTGGAAACAGTCTTCAATGTTCTTTCCAGATAGAAAAGAAAAACTAGAACTTCTTTCTTTAGAAAGAAAAACTAAACTAGAAGACTTTGGTGCTTAAGATATTTTACATGCAAAGAAGTTCTATTTGCCAATTTTAGCAGGAAAGAGATGGCAAGAAAGGAAATTTGAGCTAAAATCCTACTGTAACCATGGCAGAAAGGAATCCATTCTCAACTTGAGGGTGGACATGATCTACATCACAATTTCCGTCTCTTTGCACTAAATACATCTCTTGCTTCAACCTCTTTAATCATCAGCAATTTCTTGCTTCAACATGTTTCAGTTCAGTTCAGTTGCTCAGTCATGTCCAACTCTGTGACCCCATGGACTGCAGCATGTCATGCTTCCCTATCCATCACCAACTCCCGGAGCTTGCTCAACTCCTGCCCAATGAGTCAGTGATGCCATCCAATCATCTCATCTTCTGTCGTCCCCTTCTCCTCCTGCCTTCAATCTTTCCCAGCGTCAGGGTCTTTTCCAATGAGTCAGTTCTTTGAATTAGGTGGCCAAAGTATTGGAGCTTCAGCATCGGTCCTTTCAGTGAATACTTAGGACTGATTTCCTTTAGGATGGACTGGTTGGATCTCCTTGCAGTCCAAGGGACTCTCAAAAGTCTTCTCCAACACCACAGTTCAAAAGCATCAATTCTTTGGCACTCAGCTTTCTTTATGGTCCAACTCTCACATCCATACCTGAATACTGGGAAATCTGTTTAATCATCAGCAATTTCTTTTTTATTATTATTAACTATTTCTTTATTTCTAAAAATTATTTATCAATTTATTTATTTTTGGCTGCACTAGGTCTTTGTGCTTTGTGGGGGCTTCCTCGAGTTGCATCAAGTGGGGGCTACTCTCTAGGTGCAGTGCACAGGCTTCACACTGAGGTGGCTTCGCTTGTTGTAGAGCATGGGCTCTAGGCGCATGGGCTTCAGAGGTTGCGAGTCATGGGCTCTAGAGGGTGGACTCAGTAGCTGTGGCTCATGGGCTTAGGTGCTCTGCAGCATATGAAATCTTCCTGGACCAGGAACTGAACCCGTGTTCCCTGCATTGGCAGGCCAATTCTTATCCACTGCACCACTAGGGAAGTCCCACTATTTCTTGAAAGAGCACAATTGTTAAAAATCTATCAGATTAATAGACTACTATGACTAGATTTCTCAAGAGGTAGATGTTATAATTACAAAAAAAAAAATCCCATAAATCTTCTTATTGTAGAACAAATAGCATGTGTTAAAGTACAGGTTTTCAATATCACAGATAATAAACTGCACTGTGCTCTAACCAAAGCCTCATATTTTTCATTAAAAATCAAAATACTTTTAAAGCATATTATAAATCCTAAACAATGTTCTATAGTAATCTAGAATAAACTATACTCAGTTAGAGACTTTTCTAAAGTAAAAAGCAGAGCAGGCTGTCCTGAGGAATGTCCTGGGGATTGGGTGTCGAGGTGACCAGGGTGGCTGTGGTCTGCTTCCAGCAGAGGTCTTTCCTCAAGTAACCATAGGGGATGGAGGTGAGAGAAGGGACACAGGTGACAACTGCTGGCCTGATGGTGTGTCTATCCCCAACTCATTCCAACAAGTTTTTTAATACCTTTTAGGATATCATTTATTTACAATTAAGTTAAAATGCTTGACATAAAAAAATATTATAATTTAAAATATTCTAGGACTTCCCTGGTGGTGGCTAAGAGGCTGCCTGCCAATGCAGGAGACACAGGTTTGATTCCTGGTCCACGAAGATCTCACATGCTTCAGAGCAATAAGCCTGTGTGCCACAACTAGTGAGCCCACACGCTACGACTACTGAAGCCCCTGTGCCCAGGGCCTGTGCTCCACAACCAGAGAAGCCACTGCAATGAGAGGCCCCTGCACTCGGCCCCCACCGAACTAGACAGCGGCCCCCACTTGGGCAACTGGAGAAAAGCCCATGCAGCAAGTGATGACTCAGCACACCCCAAAGTTAATTAATTAATTAAATTATAAAAATAAAAAGAAATAATTTTTTTAAAGATTTTTTAAAAACATGTAGAAATGTTGAAAAGTTCTAACATACAGGTAAACTGTGGTCCAACATCTGAGTCCTTCAGCATGTGACATAAATACATCTTAATTCACTGAAGTGGATGCAGACAAAAGCACAAAACCTACCATTACTGAAAACTCACTCTAGGTGGGGGAAGGGAACTGAAATAAAAACCCTTATGCCTGGGGGAGGAAGAGGAATGAATGCTAGCATTAGTCATTCAGTCATGTCCAACTCTTTGCGACCCCATGGACGGTAGCCCGCCCAGCTCCTCTTTTCAGGGATTTCCCAGGCAAGAATACTGGAATGCGTTGCCATTTTCTTCTCCAGGGGATCTTCCCAACCCAGGGATCGAAACTGGGTCTCTTGCACTGTAGGCAGATTCTTTGCCATCTGAGCCACCAGGGAAGCCTGAACGAGACAAAGGCTTAATCAGAATCCCAAGAGAAGACCCTTCCCAGGCAAGCAAGTGTTAAGTAACTAGTGAGAAAAGAACACTTCTGGGAAGGGACAGAGCAAGAACATGGAAAGAGATTCTCTCTGAGAGCACTGCAAAGGGAAGACTGAAAGCGGAGGGTGGAGAACATAGTGAGGGAGAACACCCTAAACACAGGTATTGCTTAAGGATTTGAAACTTGTATGCACCAAGGGTGACTACAGAAACTTGCAAACCTTAAAACTTGCCCAACTCCTAACTAGATCAACTCAAATCCTTACAACAAAAGCCTTGTAGGAAGAAAGGTGTGTCAAACCCCAGGCGTAAATCTGCTGTCCTGCTCAAAATGTCCGGATTTCAAAAACAAAAAATTATGAGGCATACAAAAAAGTGCACACCCAAGAGACAGAGGGATCACAGGACCAGATCCTGGTATGATTCAGATACTGGTACAATCTGACATTGAATTTTAAGTAACTGTGATTAAAAATACTAAAGGCTCTGGGGTGAAAAATGTGGACAACATCATATGGGTGATTTCAGCAGAGAAATAGAAACTGGAAGACAATATCAAAGAGAATGCTAAAAATTAAAAACAAAGGAGAGATGAAGAATGCCTTTGACTGACTCATCAGTAGACTCAACACAGTTGGGAAAGAATCAGTGAACTGCAGACCAGTCAATGGAAATTAGCCAAAGTGAAAAACAAAGAGCAAAAAGATTGAGAAGCATATACAGAGCATCCAGGACCTGCAGGAAAATTATCAAATGATCTATCACATGTGTGACTGAAATCCAAACATTTCTAGGGTCAGGGAATGGGGCAGAAGACAACATTCCAGGAAATAATGGCTGAGAATATCCAAAACTAAAGAAAATCCCAAATTACACAAGCATGAAGCTGAGAGAACACAATGCAAGATAAATACCCTTCTTTACCCCCAAATCCACACACATGGTTGTGGATTTGGGGATAAAGAGGTATGTTATGTTCAAACTGCTGAGTAAAGCAGACAAAGAAATACTGAAGGCAGTCAGAGAAAGAATCACATAATATATACAAGAACGAAATTAAGACTTTTTGAGAGATCATAGAAGATGGAAAGTAATGGAGTGACATTTTTAAGTGCTAAAAGAAAAAATACCTGTCAACTCACAGTTCTACAGTCAGTAAAAACATCTTTCAAAAATGAAGAAACAAAAACTTTTCCGAGAAAAACAGTAAGGTTAGGAATTCATTCCAAGCCAACCTGTGAATCTAAGAATAGGAATAAATTTTAAGGGAAAGTCTGCAGGCAGAAGGAAAAAAAACTAACCAGAGAGAAAACTGGATCTATATAAAGAAATGAAGAACACTGGAAATGGAGTAAATGAAGATAAAATAAATGTTTTGTTTTCAATTGCTCTAAAATATAAGTGAACATCCAAAGCAAAAATAACAGCAGTGCATTGTAATGGTTTACATTAATTTGTTTTCAAGTATTGAACCAGCCTTGTATAACTTCGATAGGGGACGACAGAGGATGAGATGGCTGGATGGCATCACTGACTCAATGGACGTGAGTCTGGGTGAACTCCGGGAGTTGGTGATGGACAGGGAGGCCTGGCATGCTGCGATTCATGGGGTTGCAAAAAGTCGGACACGACTGAGTGACTGAACTGAACTGATGTATATTTTTAGATCTGATTTGCTAATATTCTGTTAAGTATTTTTACATCTATGTTAAGCCTTTGTTAGACCTCCTCCTCCTACCCAAAATGTGTTTTATAATGAAGACTGGATATAAAACTCTAACACTCGCTAAGTCACCATTGAAACAACAGGGTTTTATACATGTCTACCAGCCTGAGAGAAACGTCTCTGAAGGAGGTAAAACAAAAGTGGTAAAGAAGAAAATACTCATGAAGGTTCTCAAAGGGAACAGGAGTGTCAAACAGAATTAATATACCAGATTGTGGTCAGAGGTCACACACGGTCACAATGTGATTAGGAAAGACTCCACATTCCCAGTGCAGAGTGTCTGGGTTGGATCCCTGGTCAGGGAACTAGATCCCACATGTCACAACTGAGTTTGCATGCCACAGCTAAAAGATCCCACGTGCTACAACTGAGACCCGGTGTGGTCAAATAAGTAATAAAATAAATATTAAAAAGAAAAAAAGAAAACCTGAACCAAGATTTTAAAATCAGAAATAAAAATTCCAACTTCTAACTTGCTTAATGTGAAAAATCCGAAGATTCAGGCAATTCCAGGTGTCCTTCCTGGGTCTGAGAGCCCACCTGCCCAGTCTCTCTAACTCTGAGAATTGCTGATGTGGGAAAGAGTTCACATGAGATGCAACATTCATCCAATTCCAGGATCGTGAGGGAAAATGCATCACTGAGCCAGAAATCTTACATTCACTTCTGGCTCAGAAACCCAATCTGATATGAGAAGATAAACACTGACCTACCACTGACTGCATGTTTACCCTTGGTCAGTTTGGTTCCCTGGTCATAAATGGAGATACTGAGGGGCTGAAGGGTGAGCCCACTTTGCCGACTTCTTCTGAGCCAGGCGCTGCTTGGGTGCTGATATAAAGGAGCTTGTTTAATTCACAGATGCCCACTCAGCTCTCATGACAATGGAGCAGCTCCATGATCGCCTCATTTTACAGTGGAGGGGGCTGAGGCAGAGAGTCTGGGTAAGGAGCCCCCCTCCAAAGCCAGACTCCTCCACTTCACTGACATGAAGTCCGTAATTCTAAAGGTCTTTGCAAAACATTACAAAACATTTTGATTTATCATTTACAAATTAACTAAAGGAAGAAACTCAAAACACCAAATAGGTCAAGGGTTAGAGAATATTGTGGGTCACCTTCTAAGATGCATTTGTTTTCCTTAGTGTTTCTCACATTGGAAGACATATTACAATCAACAGCATTGTCGATATGGTGTCATACAGTACATTTACAGATAATTCACTCAGAATATTCCCACGTCTGAAGACAAACGTGCTATCAGAATCACAGTGCACAGCTCCAGGCAGAGGCTTGATCAAATGTGCAGAGGTGAGTAAAACAAGCGGTTGCTGCTGCTACTGCTAAGTTGCTTCAGTCGTGTCCAACTCTTTGTGACCCCTTAGATGGCAGCCCACCAGGCTCCCCTGTCCCTGGGATTCTCCAGGCAAGAACACTGGAGTGGGTTCCGTTTCCTTCTCCAATGCATGAAAGTGAAAAGTGAAAGTGAAGTCGCTCAGTCGTGTCTGACTCTTTGCAACCCCATGGACTGCAGCCCACCAGATGGGATTTTCCAGGCAAGAGTCCTGGAGTGGGGTGCCATTGCCTTCTCCAAACAAGCGGTTATTTCCCTTTAAACAGTAACCAAAAGGGCAGGCCCTGCCCAGGGGAACAGCAGGGACCACAATTAACTGATAAAGCAAGGCCAAGGAGACTTCATGCTCTAGACCAGCCACCCAATGAAACACAACATGAGTCACATACGCAATGCTGTTTTCTAGTAGCCACATTAAGAAAGCAGGAAGAAACAGATAAACTTAGTTATACCAATAAATTTTATTTAACTCAATATATCAAAATATTGTCATTTTATTCATTGGAAGGACTGATGCTGAAACCAAAGCTCCAATACTTTGACCACCTGATGCAAAGAGCCAACTCATTGGAAAAGACCCTGATGCTGGGAAAGATGCAGGAGAAGGAGGTGACAGAGGATGAGATGGCTGGATGGCTGACTCAACGGACATGAGTCTGAATAAACTCTGGGAGTTGGTGATGGACAGGGACGCCTGGTGTGCTGCGGTCCATGGTGTCGCAGAGAGTCGGACACGACTGAGCAACTAAAAAACAACAACTCAATATACCCAAATATTGTCATTTTTTTAAAATTTTTATTTTATTTTTAAACTTTACAAATTGTATTATTTTTGCCAAATATCAAAATGAATCTGCCACAGGTATACATGTGTTCCCCATCCTGAACCCTCCTCCCTCCTCCCTCCCCATACCATCCTTCTGGGTCGTCCCAGTACACTAGCCCCAAGCATCCAGTATCGTGCATCGAACCTGGACTGGCAACTCGTTTCATACATGATATTATACATGTTTCAATGCCATTCTCCCAAATCTTCCCACCCTCTCCCTCTGCAACAGAGTCCATAAGACTGTTCTATACATCAGTGTCTCTTTTGCTGTCTCGTACACAGGGTTATTGTTAGCATCTTTCTAATATTGTCAATTTAATATGTAATCAGTGTTAAAAACTATTGAGATATTTTACATTATTTTCTTCTTTCCTTAGTAAGTCACTGAAATCCAGTGGGGATTTTACACCTGTGTCAGTTTGCAGCACCTGTCTAGTGCTCAAGTCTTGATGGCCCTGTGGCGACCACGACCACACAGGGCAGGCAGTTCTGGGCCCAAGGACACCTGTTAACCAAGAAGCCACCAGCATCCATTCTGTCAGAAGTTACAGCCCAAAATCACAGTGTGGATCTCTCAAAGACACTAAAAATATGTGTTGAATGTCACTCTTAAAAAAAAAAAAAAGAAACTATTAAAGAAACAGGGACTTCCCTCACAGTCCAGTGGATAAGACTTCTCACTTCCAAGGCAGGGGCACAGGTTTGATTTCTGGTCAGGGAACTAAGATTCCAAATGCTATGCAATATAGCAAAAAAAAAAAAAAAATTTTTTAACAAAAATAAATGTGATGGGGACCACATTAAAAGAACAAACAAACAAAACTATTAAAGAAACAAGAGCTCAGGGTGCTGGGAGGGGAGGGAAGCAGGAAGCAGGGTCTGTGAACCACCCCAACCCTGTGGGCAGCAGGGGGTGACTGCATGGGGGGTGGTGGGGGTGGAGAGGATACTGCTTAGAACAGCCCACTAAACAGAATCTAAAGCAAAGAGAACAAAAGCAGGACCCCAAACTGTCCAAAGGAGCAGGATCAGGTGCTGATGGCAAGGAGCAGCCTGGGGGCGGGAGGTGACGGGGGTGAGTGAGGTACCAGGAAACGTCTGGAGAATCAGGGTACAGACACGGTCTCTGTCTAGGGCATCTAGGATGCCCTTCTAACACCCACACAGCAAGCAATGACCACATCTGCTGCTGGAAACCGGCAACGAGATCAACCCTGACACGTCTGAGCACCACAGAGGGTCCTGGGGCCCAGCCAGGCCTCCCAGGAAGACGTGGGAACCTTTTCCTGGCAGCTGCAGGAGCTGAGATGCATCACGTACTCACACAGGCCATTTAACATAATAACTAAGCGCTTGTTTCCCTCTCGGCAGGCCTGGCAGGTGTCACCGGCCGGCTCTGGGGAGGCCCAGCCACCGCCCCATGCCAAGGTTCTCAGTGCACAGGAGGCTGAACAAGCCCTGGTTGGGCAGCCCACCTGGGCCTGGGAAAGCTCCCAGAGGAGCTACTGACACCTCATGCAAAGAGTTGACTCACTGGAAAAGACCCTGATGCTGGGAGGGATTGGGGGAAGGAGGAGAAGGGGACGACAGAGGATGAGATGGCTGGATGGCATCACCGATTCGATGGACATGAGTTTGGGTAAACTCCGGGAGTTGGTGATGGACAGGGAGGCCTGGTGTGCTGCGATTCATGGGGTCACAAAGAGTCGGACACGACTGAGTGACTGAACTGAACTGAAAGCAACAGGCTGCCAGTTCAGGAGACGCTGGACACGTGGGTTTGATCCCTGAGTCAGGAAGATCCCCTGGAGGAGGAAACGGCAACCCACTCGAGTATTCTTGGCTGGAGAATTCCACAGACATTCCTCTGGCTCCACCAGAGAAGCCCGGAGGGCTTCAGTCCATGGGGGTCACAAAGAGTCAGACACGACTGAGCAACTGAGCACACAAAGCCATAGACATGATTCTTCTAATACTTGCAGGAAACGTACATTCACGCATACTTCATAACCAGAAAGAAAGCCAAAACTGCGCAGCTCAAACTTAGGTATAAAAAAACTTAAGCTGTTGGCATAAGAAACTCTGGTATTTCCTGAGCATTTCAACAGCAGCTGGTATGTGGTATGTGCTTTGTACACCTTTTCATTTAATTCTCAGGATAATCATTTTGTGTATGACCCATGTTTTAGAAAAGAGACCGCTGTTTCCTACAAGCTGAGAACGCGCTGAAACTTGTGTAACGAGGGAGAGATGCGCCGGGCCGTGGACCCCGCATCTGTCTGTCTCCCAAGTCTGGGTCTTGACTACCACAGACTCAGCTGCTCCCAGAGCACCTGCCAGGGGATCCGTGTGCTTTTTACCACAGAAGTAATACACGTTCATTGCGGAAAATCTAGAAAATATGGCCAAGTAAAAGGACAAACCTCACAAAACTCCACCTCCAAGACACTTGTGTCTTTTCCCAGCATCTCTCCCCGAAAAATCAGATCACCCCACAGATGGACTCCCATTCTACAACTTTCTGGTCACTGCAGCAGAAGTTTCCTTAAGACACACAGTGCTTCATTTTACTCAAGAAGGACATATAGGAAGACTCCCTCCTCCTCGTGCAGAAGCTGCTTGTCCTCAAGGTCGTTCACACCCTCCCCTCATCCCTCCCCGCTCTGAGCTGTGTGTTCAATTTACTTCCAGTCCCACTTACTTCCCAAGGAAGGTGTAAGCTTCTCACAGGCAGAAGTGCCCTGTGGCCTTGCCAGGGTGCCAGCCTTTCCCATCCTTTTCTTGACCAAGGACAGGTGACAACTCGAGCAGACAGGGGTACACTCCATGCCCCAAACCATCTCACCCAGCCAGGAGACTTCCAGAGCACCTTCTCCTCCTCTCCCCTGCATGAGAGTCAGGCCCCAGAATATTACACAAAATGGGCTTTCCCTCCAGAGAGTCCTTTCCAGCCAGAATCGTCCTTTGTCCCCAGGCACAGCTCTCACGCCTCTAGGACACACGCACTTGGTCCCAGCTGAATGGTCGGACGAAGGATGCGAGAGAAAACGCACCAGGGAGACACCAAGGCAGCTGCAGCTTGACGCTGTTGGCAACGACTGACCATAGCGTTTGCCATATTCTGTGTCTTCTTTAGGCCAGTGATGAAAAAAATCTACCCCAAATAGGCTAGAAAATACATTACCAAAATCAGTACCATGGGATTCCCCTGGAGACGCAGTGGCTAAGAATTGGCCTTGCAATGCAGGGGATGTGGCTTTGATCCCTGGTCGGGGAATTAAGATCCCACATGCCGAGGGGCAACTAAGCCCAAGGGCTGCAACTAGGGGGTCCACGCGACTCAATTATTGGATCCGTGCGCCTCAACTAGGGGTTCCTGCGCCATCACTAGGGGGTCCGTGAGCCACGACTGGGGGACCGTGAGCCACAACCAGGGGTCCGTGAGCCGCAACTTGGGGGTCGGTGTGCTGCGACTGGGGGTCTGTGAGTCACAACTAGGGAGGGTCCCTGCGCCGCGACTAGGGGGTCTGTGAGCCGTGACTAGGGGGTCTGTGAGCCGCAAAGAAAGTCCCGAGTGCCGCAGTTAAGACCCAACACAGCCAAATAAATAAATAAAAAGAAAAACAGGTCTTTTGTGAGGGTGGCAGGACTCAAGACAACTTGTTTCTCATTTCTCATTTTTAAAATAATGACTCTCACCTATTCTAACATTTCAGGAATAATGTCTCAGGAAAGTACCCCAAACGTATCAGGTTAACTGGGTCTAAGTAACAGGGTAATTCCGTTGTACCACAATGCTCTTAATAAAGGACATCCATTTCCAACTCTTCATCTCTAAAGAAGGGGATTCCCTTAGAGGTTAGGGAGGCAGCAGACAGTTAATAAAAACATCAGCCTACACCCAGGAAAGTGTGGGTGTGGGCCCTGAATCTATAAGGAACAGCAGCTGGATCTCAACCACCACTTCGGACAGCCATTCTGTTTCAGGACAGAAACCAGTGGAGTTTTAAGACAAGGACAACATGTGTTTCATATTTTCTGGCACTTTCAGCTGTTAACAGCTGGCTTTATGCAGGATCACTGTGTGGAACCCCACTCACGTAAGTAACTGTCACTGGTGACACATTGCCAGAGCCAAACCGAGCCTTCCGAGGGTCACTTCAGGGAAGAGCAAGAGGACCATCTAGAACAAGGTGGTCCTTAAACGGTTCTAAGTTAGTGTGAAAGTGCCTCCTCCAGGAACGCCTCCATGCCCGACACACACCATCCGTCAGGGCTGTGCTGGTGACCAGGCTTCCATGTGTCAGGCAGGCAGCTCTCCCCTGGGCAGCTGGTCTGAACCCAATCCTAAAAGGGGACAGTCACCAACTTGAAAGAAACCTCCCTGTGTTTTCCCCTAATTGTTCAAACAGATAAGCTAGGCAGCAAGTCTTGGAATATTGACTTTCAAATGAAAATAAACATCAGGGTGGCTCAGAGCAAGCAGATCTGAACCCCGGGTGCCTGTGCCACCAGGAACAGCCAGAGCCAGAGAGCTGGCGGGAAAACAAACACCACCCCAGGCCTCCATGGCTCTCGCTGCGGGACACAGGGCCCTCGAACTTTCACTAGCATGGAGTTTTGCCCCGGGTGGTTTTTATTAATATTAAATTCCCAGATTCCTCATATGCCTTAAAATATATCTCTTAAAAAGGCAGGACTTCATGATGGGCTGTATGATACCTAAGGTTCTTGGTAAACAATGACCACCCACCACCAAGAGCAAAAAGGGAAAATAATATTACAATTGCGAAAAGTATTTACTATTTATTGTTGTTGTTCAGTTGCTAAGTCATGTCCGAATCTTTGCAACCCTATGGACTGCAGCACGCTAGCCTTCCCTGTCCTTTACCATCCCCTGGAGTTTGCTCAAACTTATGTCCATTGAGTCAGTTATGCTATCTAACCATCTCATCCTTTGCCGCCCGCTTCTCCTTTTGCCTTCAATCCTTTCCAGTATCAGGGTCTTTTCTAATGAGTTGGCTCTTCCCATCAGGTGGTCAGAGTATTGGAGCCTCAGCAACAGTCCTTCACTGAATATTCAGCGTTAATTTCCTTTAGGATTGACTGGTTTTCATTTCCTTGCAGTCCAGGGAACTCTCAAAAGTCTTCTTCAACAGCACAGTTCAAAAACATCAGTTTCTACGCACTAAGCCTTCTTTATGGTCCCACTCTCACATCTCAAGCACTAAATATGCATGCCATGGCTACTTTTAAATGGACTTACCACGTTTTCAACTGAATAATAAGATTAAAAATAATTTCCTTGGTTGGTATCTATACATTCCATTAATAGATTTCATAAAATAAAAATGTTTATATTAGACACTTGCTTATTTTGACTTTGAGCATTAATTTAGCAACCTGCAACTCCTAAGGCATAAGGGATAGTTAAGTTCCTAACTATAGGAAGAAAGGTTTAGATACACAGAGATATCTAGATTTCTATCTATATTTATATTATATACAATCAATGTTTTGTCACCATTCCAGGATTTGTTACAATGTCACCCCTTCTTTCCAAAAGAGTGGTACTGTGCTTTTTTTTAAAGAGAGATCTGAGCTTCTATTTTGTAAAGTTTAGGGAGAAGTAGGATTGCTCATGGAGAAGGCAATGGCACCCCACTCCAGTACTCTTGCCTGGAAAATCCCATGGACGGAGGAGCCTGGTAGGCTGCAGTCCATGGGGTCGCACAGAGTCGGACACAACTGAAGCGACTTAGCAGCAGCAGCAGCAGGGTTGCTCATTCAGTTTCATAGTAACTTTAGAACCAAATTACAAATGTCAGTGTTGGGACAAGGACATGTTCGTTGCTACAAATTTGGCTAGTGAAATACCTGTTTTCATTTATCAATTTAATAAGCATCTTAAAGATCAATGTACCCCACACTGGAGATCAATGTACCCCACACTGGTGATCCTGAAATCCTCCGTCTTAATTGGCCACACTTACAAGGGTGAGGGGAATTCACAAGACCAGCAACAAGCCACCAAGGGCCAGACAGGGGTGTAAACCTCGAGGTTCCATTTTCAATGACTGCTACTGCTAAGTCGCTTCAGTCGTGTGCGTGACTCTGTGCGACCAGCATAGATGGCAGCCCACCAGGCTCCCCCGTCCCTGGGATTCTCCAGGCAAGAACACTGGAGTGGGTTGCCATTTCCTCCTCCAATGCATGAAAATGAAAGTTAAAGCGAAATCGCTCAGTCGAGTCCAACTCTTAGTGACCCCATGGACTGCAGCCTACCAGGGTGGTCCATCCATGGGATTTTCCAGGCAAGAGTACTGGAGTGGGGTGCCATTGCCTTCTCCGCCATTTTCAATGAACCTGACCTTAAAAACACAACTCAAAATACAGAAGAATGATACACAGTGATCATCAACCAGGTGTCATTTGTAAAAACACTGAGAATGATCACGTTGATTTTGACTGACCGAATCCCACCTGCGCAGGGGCCTTGCAGAGAAAGCAGGAGATGGACATGGACAGACGGGCTCACCTGGGGCCACAGCCCAGGAGGTGGCGGGGCCAGGCGGTCGCACAGACAAGAATGAGTGCGTGAAGGTGGGTGTCATCCACGAGCGCCTCCCCTAAGCCAGCCCTGCCAGGGCCAGGAGGGAAAGCCCAGCCCACAGCCTCTCCCTGGGAGGAGCTGCACGTCCACCAGCCTGCCTCCGGGGTGCGAGGTGCTGGTTTCCCTCTCCCTGACCCCACGTGGATGGGACTCAGTCCCGCTCGGTGATCCTGCAGTTGCAGCACACGGACGCCAGGGGGAGCAAGAGAGCGCGCGGCAAACGCAGACCCGGAAACTGATGTGGAGACGCGCCCCCAGGAAGAGCCCGGAAAGGCCCACAGGCTAGACGGGCTAATGGAGGACTCCTTTCCCTAAGTCGTGGGGAGGAAAGCACCTCAACAAACTGGAGCAGGGCCAGCAGGCTGGGATCCAGGCCAGTCTACGGCCCCCAGCCAAGAACGGCTTTTAGACTTCTGAAGGGCTGTAAAATATACAAGAGGCTGTACTCAGCTCTCAAAGCCTGAAACGTTTACTATCTGGCCTTTATTTATTTTTTAAATTTGTGGACCATATATTAGAGTAATGGAGAAGGAAGATGCGACCCACTCCAGTATTCTTGACCAGAAAATCCCTTGGATAGAGGAGCCTGGTGGGCTACAGTCCATGTGGTCGCAGAGTTGGACACGACTGAGCACACACACACTTTAGACTAGGCTTTATTAGAACACAGACTTTCAGAGGCCAAAATACTATGTATAAAGCCTTATTTTTAAAAAAATTTATAATATTTTTTAATTGGAGGATAATTGTTTTACAATAGTGTATTGGCTTCTGCCATACAAGGTGAATCAGCCATAAGTATAATATGTGTCCCCTCCCTCTTGAACTTCCCCTCTACCCCCTAACCCCATCCTACCCCTCTAGATGGTCACAGAGATCTGTGTTGAGCTCCCTGTGTTATATAGCAACTTCCCACTAACTAGCTATTTTACAGAAACAGTGTCAGACTTTATTTTTCTGGGCTCCAAAATCACTGCAGATGGTGACTGCAGCCATGAAATTAAAAGACGCTTACTCCTTGGAAGAAAAGTTATGACCAATCTAGATAGCATATTGAAAAGCAGAGACATTATTTTGCCAACAAAGGTCCGTCTAGTCAAAGCTGTGGTTTTTCCAGTGGTCGTGTATGGATGTGAGAGTTGGACTGTGAAGAAGGCTGAGCGCCGAAGAATTGATGCTTTTGAACTGTGGTGTTGGAGAAGACTCTTGAGAGTCCCTTGGACTGCAAGGAGATCCAACCAGTCCATCCTAAAGGAGATCAGTCCTGGGATTTCTTTGGAAGGAATGATGCTAAAAGCTGAAACTCCAGTACTTTGACCTCCTCACCGAAGAGTTGACTCACTGGAAAAGACCCTGATGCTGGGAGAGATTGGGGGCAGGAGGAGAAGAGGATGACAGAGGATGAGATGGCTGGATGGCATCACTGACTCAACGGACGTGAGTCTGAGTGAACTCCGGGAGTTGATGATGGACAGGGAGGCCTGGCGTGCTGCGATTCATGGGGTTGCAAAGAGTTGGACACGACTGAGCAACTGAACTGAACTGAACGTAAATGTATCAATGCTACTCTCTCAATTCATTTGACCTTCTCCTTCTCTGCTGTGTCCAAAGTCTGTTCTTTATGTCTATGTCTCTATTCCTGCCCTGCAAATCGTACATTTTTCTAAATTCCAGATATATGTCCTAATACGTGATATTTGTTCTTCTCTCCATCAATGAGAGAAAAGTATTGACATCTATAATTGTGGATTCATTTCTCAGTTCAAACCAGGCATATAGTTGGGTATTGAACTTCTGTCCCCTCTGACAGACCCTTTTAATTAGCATGTTTTGGCCCATTACATTTAGTGTAATTATTGTAATTATTGATAGGGTTGGATTAAAATCAACTGTCTTGCTTGTTCTTTTCCATTTGTTCTGTTTGTTTTGTGTTTTTCCCCACCCTGCTTTTCAGCTGGCTTATAGATGGAGCATTTCTTATCATTTCATTTCATTTATCTCTATGATTGTTCATTTATACCTCTTAGAAATATTTTTTTGAGAAGTAACAGAAAATCCATTAGGATGGCAAAGACTGGATAATACTATCCAGCAACTTTACCCATATTTACATATTACAGTTCACTCCGAAATGTATTTCTCTCAACTGCACGTGGAATATTCATCAAAATAGACTATATTCTGAGTTATAAAACATGCCTCAACAAAATAAAAGAATTGAAATAACGTCAAGTATGTTTTGAGACTAGAACAGATTTAAACTCAAAATCAACAACAAAGATATATGGAAAACCCTCCCAATTTAAATAAATCAAACAACCCACTTTTAACTCTATTACTATGTGCTAGCAATGAACAAGCAGAAGCTGAAATTTGTGAAGGTACTATTTATGGTAGCATCTAAATCAGGACACGTTTATGTGTAAATCTAACAAAGCACGTGCAGTCCTGGTGAGTCCACATTGTACCACATTACAGAAAAGGCAAAGCTGCAGGGACAAAACCAGACCAGTGGCTTCGGGCCCGGGCCAGACCGAAAAGTGGGAGGAGGGGACTTTGTGGGGTGGCGGAAATGCTCTGAAGCTGGGGAGGGCGGTGACATGACCACATGCATTTGTTGGAGCACACAGACCTGAACATTAAAACTGCCAGCTTTTATTATATGTGAATAATAATCCAATTTTACAAATTAATACACACATGGAAAAGGAAAAATGAAATTCAGGATTCAACATGCACTCCTGGGCACACTCAGTGCTACTGTCCCCTTCTCCCCCGACTCCCACCAAAAGGAAGATCACTCTGAGTCTCAGTGGAAGAAGACCAAAAAAGGCCGACCCTGCAAACGTATAAATTTTAAACCATAGTATTTATTACGAACACTGCTTCCTGTAATTACTAACAATCTCAAAGTCCTTACCAAAATGACTAAGCGTTTTCCCAGTTTTAGAGGTAAAGGTTCAGATGCAAATTCTCACATTGACATGGAAAAACACATCTGAGTTGTCTGTGCTGACTATAAGGAAAGTCCATTTAGAGCTCACAATTCCATGACCAAAATTCCCATGGCTCCTACCAGCTAACTACCTGGATCTTAGGTAAAAAGTTGCAGAGATGAAATAAAGCCTCTGTGTCATAGCTAATGACTCTTAATGCTTTGCAACAGTCAATGCTTTAGAAACTTTTCAGAATACACTTTTTTCTCCAGCACGCTAGATTTTCTTGCCAGGCCAGATTTGATTTCAAAATTGCACTAAGTGCTAGAAATTCAGGTTCCATTCTCACTCCCTCCCACGTTTCAGCAGAGGAAACCTTCTGACCCAGGTGCCTGCCCACTGGGACTTGGGTGGAAGACAAATCGACCACTCACATTTCTAGGGCGGTGATTCCCGGGGCTCAGTAACTCGCACTACTGGAAGGTTTGTGATTAAAGAAGTGTTTGTGTTAATTCACATGCTCTCCTCCTGCCTTTGGGCAATTCCCTAAAGTAACGATCATTTTCTTTTTATAAACAAAAAAAGTCTCCAAAAAGCCTAGCTGAATTTTTCTACGATGAGAATTTGTCCTTAAACGGGAAAGAGGAAGCCATACAGAGTCGCTCAGAGGAGGCGGCTAGCAGGAGGTCTCTGAGCACTAAGACTGGAGGTGCTGTGAGGGCCCTGGAGAGCAAATGCAGCCCTGAGCCTTGATTCTTTAGGTTCAAGGTCTTTTTTTTTTTTCCATGTGGCATTTGTGATCTTAGTTCCCAGACCAGGGATCAAACCTGGGCTCCAGGCCATGGAAGCACTGAGTCCCAACCACTGGACCACCAGGGAAGACCCAGAATCTTTTTTTTTTTTTCTTTAATGGGATCAGGAGAGGAAGAAATTTAACACAGACATGTTAATTATTCCTGGGGCATGACTTTGCAAGAGCTGCATGTGTTCATGCCCAATTGCTTAGTCATGTCCCACTCTTTTCGACTCTATCCAGGCTCCTCTGTCCAGGGAATTCTCCAGGCAAGAATACTGGAGTGGGTTGCCATTTCCTCCTGGGGGAAGGAGGAAATCATCCTGACCCAGGATTCTGACCCACGTCTGCTGCATTGGCAGGTGGATTCTTTACCACTAAGGCACAGGGCTTCCCTTGCAATGGCTAGTGCTGGAAAATTTATAATAAGCCTCATAAAGACTGCTTTTGGAGAAGGAAATAGCAACCCACTCGGGTGTTCTTGCCTGGAGAATTCCACGGATGGAAGAGCCTGGTGGGCTGCAGTCCTTTGGAGTCAACGAGAGTTGGACATAACTGAGAGACTAACACAAACACACACAAAGATCGTTTTAGAAAAATAACACTGCCAGTTACCGCGTGGATCATACCATATCACTGCAGGGAAGAAAAGAAACAACAGAAGGCTTGAAAATTAGTACTTGAGGCTGGAGATGAAACTTTCCAGCCATCATCACAAATAGATTACAAAGTACAGCAAATGTCTCAAAGGAAAAAGCCAAGGGCACTGGAAACTGTTCAGAAAAGAAGCCAAGTCACTCTAGTGGAGACAGACCCAAGTGGATACCACTGTTCTGGGAAACATGTGGTGACACGTCACATGCTCACCTGTCAGGTCACATCATACACTTCATTGTAAGCATTCACTTCCATCATATAAATATCATGTATCAAATTGATCCCCAAAGGGGTTTCCTACTGTTCTCATTGGAAGCAATGAGCCTGGCCTGGAATAAGGGTCACGTATGGATGTGAGAGTTGGACTGTGAAGAAAGCTGAGCGCCAAAGAATTGATGCTTTTGAACTGTGGTATTGGAGAAGACTCTTGAGAGTCCCTTGGACTGCAAGGAGATCCAACCAGTCCATTCTGAAGGAGATCAGCCCTGGGATTTCTTTGGAAGAAATGATGCTAAAGCTGAAACTCCAGTACTTTGGCCACCTCATGTGAAGAGTTGACTCATTGGAAAAGACTCTGATGCTGGGAGGGATTGGGGGCAGGAGGAGAAGGGGACGACAGAGGATGAGATGGCTGGATGGCATCACTGATTCGATGGACGTGAGTCTGAGTGAACTCCGGGAGTTGGTGATGGACAGGGAGGCCTGGCGCGCTGCGATTCATAGGGTTGCAAAGAGTCGGACACGACTGAGCGACTGAACTGAACTGAACTGAGGTGACCACAACCACCGAGAACAGGAATGGAGGCCTCAGCGGGCCAGGACGAGGGGCTCAGAGCTCAGGGCTGGGTTGGCGTCCACCCTGGGCCCTTCACTGCACGGGACACAGGATGCGGTAGAAAGAGCGGGAAGAGAGGAGGAATTCTACTGTGTGGACTGAAGGAGAGTCAGCCCTGAGGCCTCTGCACCAGAAGCCCCGCTCGGGCCTGGTTTGCTCCCAGTTCTCAGCTCAACCAGCGTCACAGACCAGACGAGACACCAGCAGTGGCGGGACATGGGGTGAGGAGGAGCTCAGGAGCAAGGCCCTGTCAACCCCGGGCAGCTTAAGTGTCATGTTTTGGAAGCCGGGAGACACCTGGTCTTCATGGGGCGGTAGCTGTGTTCAGGCCCTGGCGGGCTGAAGCCTGTGTGGGCACCGAGCTGCCACCAGTCCACTGGGCCTGGAGTGTCCTCAGCGGTGGGGATGGCCTGATTCTCTGAGTGAAGTCGTTGGAAAAAGTAAATGCAAACGTTGCAAGACACTAAAGGGTTTCTCTTGGGTGATCTCTTATATCTCAGAACAAACAACAACATAGTCTCTCATCCAGTTAGATAAAAATAGGAAAGTGTTAGCTGTCCAGAAGACCTTCTTTTTGCTCAACATTCTAACCCCCCAAGAGAGAACTCCATCCTGGGGAAGGGGTAGTGGGGGAAGGGGGTGGGAGGGGGTTGGCAGACAGTGTTTCTGGTCACGTGAACGCCATCCGTACCTGCGGGCTCACGATCCCCACGCCTTCCCCTGCCTTTGACCCAAGGACCCCGGGGACAGGCCCTGCCAGCAGGGTGGGCAGGTGTCCCCACTCACCTGCACGTGCAGGGCGCCCTCTACTGCCTCCTGCAGGTCAGAGCAGCCGCTGATGAGTGACAGCTGCTCCTCCGCGCCCAGCTCGCCTTTCAGGTACCCCGACAGCTCCAGCATCTTCATCTCCTTCCTGGAAAGCAGTGGAGAGTGAGCCATGAGCATTCAAAACAACTCAAAGTCAGAGGTCTGCTTCACCAATCAGCAGGAAATGTGAAGCAGAGCACAGTGCAGCCCTTAGCAGCGAAAGAGCAGAGGAAAAACCAAGTGCGTTGAGAACGTGGAGCAATGAACCCCAGCACCACTGGCCATAACAGACTTAACAGCTGCAGCCAGTGTGGCCAACATCAGGTGCTTTTTCAGAAGATTAAAAACAAGACTATCGTGAGCCAGCGATCCCACTTCTGGGCCTACATCCCGAAGGTAAAAGTGGAGACTCAGATATTTGTACCCCCATTTCCACAGCAGCATTGTTCACAGTGGTCAAAAGATGGGGACAACTCCATGTCCACAGACAGATGAATGGAATACTGTTGTACACAATGGAATGCTGTTGTTCAGTCACTCAGTCATGTCTGACTCTTTGTGACCCCATGGACATCAGCACGCCAGGCTTCCCTGTCCTTCACCATCTCCTGGAATTTGCTCAAACTTATGCCCGACATTTTATCCTCTGTTGCCCACTTCTCCTCCTGCCTTCAATCTTTCCCAGTATCAGAGTCTTTTCCAATGAGTCAGTTCTTCGCATCAGGTGGCCAGAGTATTGGAGCTTTAGCTTCAGCATCAGTCCTCCCAGTGAATATTCAGTGTTGATTTTCTTTAGGATTGACTGGTTTGATCTCCTTGCAGTCCAAGAGATTCTCAAGAGTCTTCTCCAACACCACTGTTCAAAAGTATCAATTCTTTGGTGCTCACTTTTCTTTATGGTCCAACTCCCACATCTGTATGTGACTACTGAAAAAGCATAGCTTTGACTACACAGACTTTTGTCGCAGTGACAATGTAATGTTGCTGCTGCTACTGTAATGTTACTCAGCCTTAAAAGGGAAGGGGATTCTGACACCTGCTACTCCACAGATGAACCTTAAGGACATGATGCTGAGTG
Source organism: Bos javanicus (assembly GCF_032452875.1). NCBI lineage: Eukaryota > Metazoa > Chordata > Mammalia > Artiodactyla > Bovidae > Bos > Bos javanicus. The sequence continues at coordinate 35,959,616 of NC_083879.1, read as the reverse complement.
AAATAAGCCATCACAAAGGGACAGATTCCATGTGATTCCACTTATATGAGGGACCTGTAGTGACAGAATCCACAGAGACAGAGAGAATGGGGGTTGTGGGAGGGGAGTCGTTCTTCAATGGGGACAATTTTCAGTTTTTCAAGAGGACAAGAGTTGTGTGGATGGATGGTTGTGCAACACTATGAATGTACTTAATACTGCCAAAATGGACACAACAGTTATTAAGATAGGGGACTTCTCAGTGCTTAAGACCGAGCTTAACCACTGCCAGGGGTACAGGTTATGGCAACCCACTCCAGTGTTCCTGCCTGGAGGATCCCAGGGACAGGGGAGCCTGGTGGGCTGCCGTCTATGGGGTCGCACAGAGTCGGACACGACTGAAGTGACTTAGCAGCAGCAGCAGGGAACTAAGATTCCAATACCTCAAGGCACAGCCTCCTCCGCCCGCCCCCCAACAATGCCTGTGGGACATAGAAGCAGAAAGCAGGGCTTCTTGGGCCTCAGTTCAGTGCCTCTGGGGAGAGGGCTGAGAGCAGGTGCCTGGAGATATGGACCAGGCAGGGTGAAGACTCCTGAGCTGGGCCCACATTCCCATCTCGGAGACGGTGCAGTGTGTCCTGCCTGTAACTCAGGACATGTTAAATACACAGACGAGCAAACACACACAGGCTCCAGAACATTCTCTGGAGTCACTCTTACATAGTTTTAGGCTGCAGGTTTATCATTAAGCTGTCGGAGTTCTTGACAGCAAGCTGGGTTTGCGCTCAGGGGCGGAGGGTGTCAGCCAAGGTCAGGGAGGCCCTGGGATGGGGCGACGGCTCAAGCATGGCCGGTGATCTGAGGGCCTGGGTCTCAGGTCACTGGGCTGGGGGCTGCAAGAAAGGCCAGGCTGTGGCACAACTGAGTGTGGGAACACTGACTGGGAGGGACAGGCCTGGGTCAAGGGTCTGCAGGTCACCCCTGAGCCCAGGCACCCGTGGGGTCCCTGCCCGTCCTGTCCTCCCCTGGGAAGCTGGCGTTCCTGGGATGCCGGGGCCCACTTGGGTCAGCCAGCTCCCTTGTCCTGTTTCTTCCTTAAAGCTGTGCATTTTAAACTTTTTGTTTTAGCCACAAATAGAGGAAGGGAAACTCTTTTGCTATTGTTACTGTGAGGAAAAAAAAAAACCCACTAGAAAGATGCGCTGAAATACAGATTTCGTATTATCTTCAACCAAAAGCAGCTTCATGGCCAAGAGAAGGAGTCCAAGATCCCTTAGGCGGGTGTGGCCTCTCCTGATACCAGATAGCTGGGTGAAGAAGCCATCACAAGCCATCACACCAAGGAGGACTTGGGGTTAAATTTTTTTTTAAGGAGAACAATCTCTGAGGTTTTTGTCATATACAATACCCAGTTGTGGATGTGACTGGTGATAGAAGCAAGGTCCGATGCTGTAAAGAGCAATATTGCATAGGAACCTGGAATGTTAGGTCCATGAATCAAGGCAAATTGGAAGTGGTCAAACAGGAGATGGCAAGAGTGAACGTCGACATCCTAGGAATCAGCGAACTAAAATGGACTGGAATGGGTGAATTTAACTCAGATGATCATTATATCTACTACCGTGGGCAGGAATACCTTAGAAGAAATGGAGTAGCCATCATGGTCAAGAAAAGAGTCTGAAACGCAGTACTTGGATGCAATCTCAAAAATGACAGAATGATCTCTGTTAGTTTCCAAGGCAAACCATTCAATATCACAGTAATCAAGTCTATGCCCCAACCAGTAACACTGAAGAAGCTGAAGTTGAACGGTTCTATGAAGACCTACAAGACCTTTTAGAACTAACACCCCCAAAAGATGTCCTTTTCATTATAGGGAACTGGAATGCAAAAGTAGGAAGTCAAGAAACACCTGGGGTAACAGGCAAATTTGGCCTTGGAATATGGAATGAAGCAGGGCAAAGACTAATACAGTTTTGCTAAGAGAATGCACTGGTCATAGCAAACACCCTCTTTCAACCACACAAGAGAAGACTCTACACATGGACATCACAAGATGGTCAACACTGAAATCAGATTGATTATATTCTTTGCACCCAAAGATGGAGAAGCTCTATACAGTCAACAAAAACAAGACTGGGAGCTGACTGTGGTTCAGATCATGAACTCCTTATTGCCAAATTCAGACTGACATTGAAGAAAGTAGGGAAAACCACTAGACCATTCAGGTATGACCTAAATCAAATCCCTTATGATTATACAGTGGAAGTGAGAAATAGATTTAAGGGCCTAGATCTGATAGATAGAGTGCCTGATGAACTATGGAATGAGGTTCGTGACATTGCACAGGAGACAGGGAGCAAGACCACCCCCATGGAAAAGAAATGCAAAAAGCAAAATGGCTGTCTGGGAAGGCCTTACAAATAGCTGTGAAAAGAAGAAAAGCAAAAAGCAAAGGAGAAAAGGAAAGATATAAGCATCTGAATGCAGAGTTCCAAAGAATAGCAAGAAAAGATAAGTGCAAAGAAATAGAGGAAAACAACAGAATGGGAAAGACTAGAGATCTCTTCAAGAAAATTAGAGATACCAAGGGAACATTTCATGCAAAGATGGGCTCAATAAAGGACAGAAATGGTATGGACCTAACAGAAGCAGAAGATATTAAGAAGAGGTGGCAAGAATACACAGAAGAACTGTACAAAAAAGATCTTCATGACCCAGATAATCACGATGGTGTGATCACTGACCTAGAGCCAGACATCCTGGAATGTGAAGTCAAGTGGGCCTTAGAAAGCATCACTATGAACAAAGCTAGTGGAGGTGATGGAATTCCAGTTGAGCTATTTCAAATCCTGAAAGATGATGCTGTGAAAGTGCTACACTCAATATCCCAGCAAATTTGGAAAACTCAGCAGTGGCCACAGGACTAGAAACGTTCAGTTTTCATTCCAATGCCAAAGAATGCTCAAACTACCACACAACTGCACTCATCTCACACGCTAGTAAAGTAATGCTCAAAATTCTCCAAGACAGGCTTCAGCAATACGTGAACCATGAACTTCCAGATGTTCAAGCTGGTTTTAGAAAAGGCAGAGGAACCAGAGATAACATTGCCAACATCTGCTGGATCATAGAAAAAGGAAGAGAGTTCCAGAAAAACATCTAGTTCTGCTTTATTGACTATGCCAAAGCCTTTGACTGTGTGGATCACAATAAACTGTGGGAAATTCTGAAAGAGATGGGAATATCAGACCACCTGACCTGCCTCTTGAGAAACCTGTATGCAGGTCAGGAAGCAACAGTTAGAACTGGACATGGAACACCAGACTGGTTCCAAATAGGAAAAGGAGTATGTCAAGGCTGTATATTGTCACCCTGCTTATTTAACTTATATGCAGAGTACATCATGAGAAACTCTGGGCTGGATGAAGCACAATCTGGAATCCAGATTGCCGGGAGAAAGATCAATAACCTCAGATATGCAGATGACACCACCCTTATGGCAGAAAGTGAAGAGGAACTAAAAAGCCTCTTGATGAAAGTGAAAGAGGAGAGTGAAAAAGTTGGCTTAAAGCTCAACATTCAGAAAACTAAGGTCATGGCATCTGGTCCCATCACTTCATGGGAAATAGATGGGGAAACAGTGGAAACAGTATCTGACTTTATTTTTTGGGGTTCCAAAATCACTGCAGATGGTGACTGCAGCCATGAAATTAGAAGACGCTTACTCCTTGGAAGGAAAGTTATGACCAACCTAGATAGCATATTCAAAACAGAGACATTACTTTGCCAACAAAGGTCCATCTAGTCAAGGCTATGGTTTTTCCAGTAGTCATGTATGGATGTGAGAGTTGGACTGTGAAGAAAGCTGAGTGCCGAAGAATTGATGCTTTTGAACTGTGGTGTTGGAGAAGACTCTTGAGAGTCCCTTGGACTGCAAGGAGATCCAACCAGTCCATTCTGAAGGAGATCAGTCCTGGGTATTCTTTGGAAGGACTGATGCTAAAGCTGAAACTCCAATACTTTGGCCACCTCATCTGAAGAGTTGACTCATTGGAAAGGACTCTGATGTTGGGAGGGATTGGGGGCAGGAGAAGGCGACGACAGAGGATGAGATGGCTGGATGGCATCATCGACTTGATGGACATGAGTTTGAGTGAACTCTAGGAGTTGGTGATGGACAGAGAGGCCTGGTGTGCTGCAATTCATGGGGTTGCGAAGAGTCGGACACGACTGAGCGACTGAACTGAACTGAAATGATTTGGAAGAGTTATAGTATATTAGCCAAAAAAAACCACAAAACACTAGTTCCACTAGTTCCAATATTTTACACTGAGTATTCTAGAACTTCTGCATCAAGCTTTGCAGGGAACAAACATAAATACCTGAGAAAGGTGAGATGCTCTCAGCCAGCTTCTGGGCCTCATACGCTACTACCTCGTCAGGTGACTGCAGTGCACGAATTTCACCTCTAGAGGGCAGTGGAGCACCGCCCAGGACTCAAAAGATCAGTTCAGTTCAGTTGAGTCGCTCAGTCGTGTTGGACTCTGCGACCCCATGAATCACAGCACGCCAGGCCTTCCTGTCCATCACCAACTCCCGGAGTTCACCCAAACTCATGTCCATCGAGTTGGTGATGCCATCCAGCCATCTCATCCTCTATCGTCCCCTTCTCCTCCTGCCCCCAATCCCTCCCAGCATCAGGGGCTTTTCCAATGAGTCAACTCTTCTCATGAGGTGGCCAAAGTATTGGAGTTTCAGCTTCAGAATCAGTCCTTCCAATGAACACCCAGGACTGATCTCCTTTAGGATGGACTGGTTGGATCTCCTTGCAGTCCAAGGGACTCTCAAGGGTCTTCTCCAACACCAGAGTTCAAAAGCATCAATTCTTTGGCGCTCAGCTTTCTTCCCAGTCCAACTCTCACATCCATACACTGTGGAACACTGTGTGGACACTCTTTTTTCATTCATTCATCTCATTTTTATCATTTTTTGAAGTGGGCGGGGGAGAGGCAGAATATCAAGGTTTTTATTAAAAACAGGAGCTCCAGACCTGCTTTTTCATACTGTTCATGGGGTTCTCAAGGCAAGAATACTGAAGTGGTTTGCCATTCCCTTCTCCAGAGGACCACATTTTGTCAGAACTCTCCAATATGACCCATCTATCTTGGGTGGCCTACACGGCATGGCTCATAGTTTCATCCAGCTAGACAAAGCTGTGGTTCATGTGATCAGTTTGGCCAGTAAGCTGAAGCTCCAATACTTTAGTCACCTGAAGAGAAGAACTGACTCACTGGAAAAAACCCTGATGCTGGGAAAGATTGAAGGCAGGAGAAGGGGCTGACAGAGGATGAGATGGTTGGATGGCATCACCAACTCGATGGACATGAGTTTGAGCAAGCTTCGGGAGATGGTGATGGACTGGGAGGCCTGGCGTGCTGCAGTCCATGGGGCCGCAGAGTTGGACACAACTGAGTGAACTGAATTGAGACTTCTGCTTGACAGCACAGGGCCCGGTCCCCAGTCTGCTGACGGCTGCACCCCTCAACACATCACTTACTCACGCAGGTGACCGGTCCAGTGCCTCGGACACCTCAACCTGAAAACCTCCCCAGAGGTAGATAAAGGCCAGTGCTCTGCAGGCAGACCATCCCTCCATCTGTGCCACAGGAGACCTGGGGATCTGCGTGCCCAGACCCACTGCCCGAGGGAAACCTCACAGGGAGAAGCGACCAGAACTCACATTCCTGTGTCCACACCCTACTTAATCCTGTGTGAGCCTTCACAGCCCTCCCGCCCAGAGAACACATGTGTCCACATGCCTGGAGCCCACAGGACGGGGACGTCGGGGTGACTCCCTGAACCCAAGAGCAGTCACTCCTCACCCTACCAGCCAGAGACAGTCAAAGTACTCTGGCTTCTCCCCAGTTTTAAGTATACAATTAGCATATGTGAGAGTCGGACCATAAAGAAGGCTGAGCACTGAAGAACTGATGCAGCAAGATCCAACCAGTCAATCCTAAAGGAAATCAACCCTGAATATTCACTGGAAGGACTGAGGCTGAAGCTGAAGCTCCAGTACTTTGGCCACCTGATACAAAGAACTGATTCATTGGAAAAGACCCTGATCTTGGGAAAGATTGAAGGCAGGAGGAGAAGGGGACAACAGAGGATGAGATGGTTGTATGGCATCACCTACTCAATGGGCATGAGTTTGAGCAAATTCTAGGAAATGGTGAAGGACAGGGTAGCCTGGCATGCTGTAGTCCATGGGATCGAAAAGAGTCAGACCTGACTTAGTGACTGAACAACAATAACAACTTACACAAATCAGAGAAGGGGAAACCATTCCTATTTGGGAAGAGTCAATAAGTGACATGAAGCAATCATTTGGACTGTCCTAGTGACAGCCAAGGGACAGCATGACCTGTGAACACACAGATATGTCAGGTTCAACGACCCACGGAACCCACGGCCCCTTGGAGTCAGCTTCTGGCGACAGCACTCAGGTCACTTGGGAACTTCTCAGCCCAGGGAGGTCCAGTCACTCACTGCCCTGCACCGTCCTGGTTACATCCCTGCAGACAGGCTCCTGCCCGCTAACTTATTTCTTCTTTACTGGCCTTCATACAGCTGAAAAAAATCTCTCGGCGATGGTTTCCCTGGTGGCACAGTGATAAAGAATCTGCCCGCCAATGAAGGAGACTTGGGTTGGATCCCTGGTGCAGGAAGATCTCACATGCTATGGGACAACTAAGCCCGTGCACCACAACTACTGAGCCTGTGCTCTTGAGCCCGGGAACCACCACTACTGAGCCCGTGCACCTAGAGGGCCTGAAACAAGAGAAGGCACCATGATGAGAAGCCCGCACACCGCAACTAGAGAGCAGCCTCCACTCACCACAACTAGGGAAAAGCCTGTGGTGCAACGAAGACCCAGCACAGCAAAAAATAAAAGTTAATTAATTAAATTAAAAAAAATTTCTCCATGAATGTCTTGTGCATGATTCTTATGGTTACACCCAGATTGCATACATTTTTCAGTGACTGTAGCAAGACTTGGATGGGAGCCATGGGAGGCCACTCTGTGATCTATTAACCTCAGTTATTCTAACCAAAGCTACATGGACAACTAAAAGGCAGCTTCAAACCAGACCAGTCCAGAGGAATCCAGATCAAATCCAGGTTCAAGATGTTGAAGCAAATGCACAGATCTGGGTGGCAAGTTAATCGAGTCAGAGACCCAGCTGTCGGGATAGGAAGTTCAGCTACCGAGGCAACAGAGCCCAGGGCAGCCACCCAGTTTTCAGAGACCACTTCTGCTGGTCTACTAAATCAATGTCCACGTGGAAAAGCAGATCCATTTTCAGTGACTCAAGTTCAGAATGACCATCTCCACATGACAGAGATGGCAGTTGAGACATGAGCAGAGTTCACCCAAAGATGGCGATTTCAGCCAGGGCTCCAGGCAGCTGGCCCTCCGCCCCCACGTGGGGCTGTCACTCAGATGTCACCATGGCCCAGGCTGGGGTCCTGGTCCTGAGAGGCAAGCCCGGCGTGTCACCACGTGGAAATGAAACTGAACACAAGTCATGAGAAACAAAACACTCCCAATCTGAGTCCACATTTCAACTTTGTTTATTTGACCTGTGTTTTTCTTCTTGAAATACAACCACCCTCTCAAATTCTTGAGCCCTAACACAGGCCAAGCATTGAGCATTTGCCCGAGAACAAAAGCCAACCAGTGAAGCATCTGTTAATAGGGTTTTCCAAGGTCAAGTTCCCTTTCTGTTACGAGTTTGAATACTTGAGGTTTTAAGAGACTCGTTTTCCTACTCTGCTAGAAAAAGATTACGTGGACAGCAAAGGGACTCAGCCACACATATACATGTGTCCATTCTCCCCAAACAGCAGTCAATTCAATCTAGTCAGGAAGATACACTGTTTATGCTGCTGCTGCTTCTTCTTTTTAAAAATATTTATTTATTTGGCTGTGCTGGGTCTTAATTGTGGCATTTAAGACCACATCTTAGTTGTGGCATCTAAGATCTTTTAGTTCCCTAATTAAAAAAAAAGAAAAAAGGATGTAGGTGGCCTTATGCAAGTCATAAGACCTAAAATTGAGTGTACCTCCCCCCTATAAGGAGGGTGAGGAGACACGACTCACAGTTGATCCTCCTGCCGGCTTCGCCAGCAAAAACTTGAGCCGAGGTGTCACGAGATACCCTGAAATCCTGCTTCCTGCCAGAGAAGCACAACCAGTTCTGCACATTAAAGTGCAGTCAGCTTACACGTGGTGGGGGGAGAGGGCTGCGTCTAGAAAGAAAGCCACTCATGAGGAAAGACACATAATTCAGGACATTTGCTTTTCCTAAATAAGGCTGCTAACTGATTTTTGGAAGGGGTGTTGCTTGTTTGTTCCTTGGTTCAAAAATCTTAGGCCGATATCCAAAAGCTCAATTTAACTGGCCACCAGTAATACTTAAAATATCAGCTCTTAATTAAACAAAGTAGTAGGAAAATATTATAAGAAAGCCTTTAATCTAGCCTAAGAAAAAGAAAACCTTATTTACAATTTCCCAATGTTCTCCTTGATGCCTGAAAGGACTTTAAAAAGTGGCCAAACTCTTTCATGATACACTTAAATAATAAAGTCTATCAATATAAATACCCCAAGAGATAGGACAAAGAACTTTTCAATTAGGGATCTTAGTTTTCTGTTGGTTACAGGTGCAGTGGAATTGCATCTACAACATGAGGTGAAACTACAACGGAAATGAAAAGTACGTCAGTCAGCAAACCAGAGTCCACTATTGCCCCGTGGCTTGAGACATAAGGGTGACTTTTACATTTTTAAATGTTTGGGAGTACTTTGTGACGTGTGAAAATTATATGAACTCCACACTAGGAAGAAAATTCATGACAAACCTAGACAGCTTATTAAAAAGCAGAGATGTTACTTTGCCAACAAATGTCCATATGTCAAAGCTATGGTTTCTCCAATAGTCATGTACAGATGTGAGAGTTGGACCATAAAGAAGGCTAAGCACCAAAGAGTTGATGCTTTGGACTGTGGTGTTCAAGAAGACTCTTGAGAGTCCCTTGTACAGCAAGGAGATCAAACCAGTCAATCCTAAAGGAAATCAGTCCTGAATAGTCACTGGAAGGACTGATGCTGAAGCTGAAGCTCCAATACTTTGGCCACATGAAGCTGAAGCTCCAATACTTTGTGAAGAACTGACTCACTGGAAAACACCCTGATGCTGGGAAAGATTGAAGGCAGGAGGAGAAGGCCAACAGAGTATGAGATGGTTGGATGGCATCACTGACTCAATGGACATGAGTCTGAGCAAACTCTGGGAGACCATGAAGGACAGGGAAGCCTGGCATGCTGCAGTCCATGCAGTCGTAAAGAGTCAGACATTACTGAGCGACTGAATAACAATTTTAAAAAGAGAAAACCTAGAAAATAAAAAGGAGTTGTTTCAGTAGAAAATATTTATCAACAAAAAATGAAAGAACTGAAACCAGCAGAAGGCAGGGTTGCCCTGAGGGTACATGTAGGGGAACCTGAGCCTGAGACCCTAGGTCAGGCACGAAGGAGACAATGTCAGACCCCAGTCTGTCCCCAAACAGGTGGGTAGCTGAGAAAACCCCCAGTGGGGCATTCACCAGGACCCGTGCAGGACCTGGGTTTCCACAGATTAGAGCCAATGCATGCGAGCTCAGAGATCACCAAACACACAAGGCAATGAAGGGGAGTGGGTTTTTTCACCCCAAAAGATGCCACTGTGGCACAAGGACTATTCTGATCTAAAGGCAATCAAAACCCAGCAGGTTCAGGAACTTCTCCTAAACTTGCCTTCAACTGCCTACGTTTATACTTCGGGGGTGGGGGTACCCGGGTCAGAAGAGTGTTTCACCCAAGAAACACCACACAGCAGGCCAGGTCTCCTCTCCCTCCTAGGAAAGGCCTCCTCCGCCTCCCCACATCCTGACTGCCCCTCCACCCACCAGGCCTTACAGAAGCTTCAGCCCCTTGCTTCATTGTGGGCCCCCGCTGCTTCACGGGGCTCCCATCCACATAGAATAACATTTGTTTTTCTCCTATTAATCTGCCTTGCTGCTGCTGCTGCTAAGTCACTTCAGTCGTGTCCGACTCTGTGCAACCCACCAGGCTCCCCCGTCCCTGGGATTCTCCAGGCAAGAACACTGGAGTGGGTTGCCATTTCCTTCTCCAATGCATGAAAGTAAAAAGTGAAAGTGAAGTTGCTCAGTCGTGTGCGACCCTCAGCGATCCCATGGACTGCAGCCTTCCAGGCTCCTCCGTCCATGGGATTTTCCAGGCAATCTGCCTTATATCAGTTTAATTCTCAGATCACCCAAAGAACCTAGAAGCAAAGAAAGGACCATTTCTCCACGTCTACAGTGATAAACCTGGTGGCTCAGCAGTAATGCAAGACATGTGGTTTTGATCCCTGGCTCAGGAAGATCCCCTAGAGAAAGAAGTGGCAACCCACTCCAGTGTTCGTGCCTGGAGAATCCCATGGACAGGCGAGCTACAGTCCATGGGGTCCCAGGGTCGGACACAACTTAGTGACTAAACAATAGGGATAAACTACCACAAAATGTGTTAATATTAATATTTTCATCTTCGTATCTATTACTATTGTGATGCTGTGACATACATCTTTGCACTGGTGTTCAAAGAGCTGACACAGAGCTCCTAAAACTCCTTGGAATATCCTGTGCAGGGGAGTGTCTTTTGTTATGTTAATGAGGTGACTTTTGAAAGCACCTCAGGACAGGGCTGGTTGCTTGTATCACCAACCCAGTAATTTCAGGGCCAGCACTTGAAGTCCTGCCCCTGACCTCAGGAGAGGGAGAGGAGCTGGAGGCTGAGTACAATCACCAGTTATTTAATCAACAGTGTCTAAGTGTCAGAGCCACCAAAAAACCCAAAGAGGGAGTTCAGAGAGCCTCCAGGTTGAACAGGTGGATATTCAGGGAAGGGGGACACCAGAGGGCAGGAAAGCTCCCTGCCTCCCACATGTCTCCTGTGTATTTCTTCATCCTGCTGTTGATTGGAAGTGAAACAGGAGGGAAGGGCACAACCTTTAAAACAATGACACAGCCCGAGGACACGACATAAACAGATAAGAACCTAAGATGGCAGGGAAGTTGACTTCCACTAGACCTTGAGCCTTAGTGTGTGAAAGTCAGTCACTCAGTTGTGTCTGTGTCTTTGCAACCCCATGGACTATACAGTCCATGGAATTCTCCTGGCCAGAATACTGGAGTGGGTAGCCTTTCCCTTCTCCAGGGGATCTTCCCAACCCAGGGATCAAACCCGGGTCTCCCACATTGCAGGCAATCACTCTAACACATCAGCATGCTAAGTGACACACCCCCAGGCACCATGACAGTCCCCATCCCTTCCCCAAAAGAGCTGGAATACTCCTCCCACTCATTAGCCTATGAAATTACCCACCCCTATTAAATAAGTAAGGTGTTGCAGTAGTAAAGAATCTGCCTGCAATGCAGGAGACCAGAGTTTGATCCTTGGGTCCAGAAGATCCCCTAGAGAAGGAAATGGCACTGGGCTCCAGTATTCTTGCCTAGAGAATTCCACAGACAGAGGAGCCTGGCGGGCTACAGGCCGTGGGGTTGCAAAGAGTCGGACACGACTGAGCACATGAAAGCTAACAACGCTCTACCCTGGGGTGGCTCTCGCCTTCTGAGATGGCCTGCACTCTGTCTGTGAAGTGTGTTTCTCTCTAAATAAATCCAATTCCCTATCGCTTTGTCTCTCACTGAATTCTCAAGGAGACATAAAGAACATGAGCTTCTTAAGTCTCAAAACCAGGTGTGTGATCTCAGTTAAAAGACCATGGGTTCAAGTCCCAAGCTTGAGTTGCTTGTTTGCAGTAGCCCTAATTCTATTTGTAAAAAACCAGTAATCCACTGGGGAATTGGTCTCCTGAGCCTGGGAGCCACTCTAGCCAGTAAAGCAAACCCAAGAAGGGATGGTAGGAACCACAGCCAGTAGGTTGGGAGCACAGATGACAACTGGACTGAGCTGGAGTCTGAAGTGTGAGGGGTGGGGCAACCCTGTAGGATGGAGACCCCTACCTGCCGGACATGATGCTGTCTCAGGGCTGAGCTGAGTTGCAGGACACACACTGGGGTCAGAGAACAGCTTGGTTTGGGAAAGCCCACACATCAGGAGTGGAGACCAGAATCTCAACTTTTAAACATGTGGGTTGAGAATCTTTTGTAAAGAGCCACATTGTAGTATTTTAGGCTTTGCAGCCACATGAGGTCTTGCCTTGTGGGGGTCACTATGAGAATTCATACGGTAGGATCACCAGGCTGAACTTGTCCTGATGTGTAGGACTAGCTCTGTCTTGTTCATCCACGTGTCCCTGGTGAGTGGCACGTGCCTGGAAACAGAGATCTGTGTGCCAAGTCCCCCTCCTTCCCTAATGGCACAGAACAAAGCATTGGGGAGTGTTTAGCTTTATGGTGGTTGTTTCATTTTTTGCTTTTTGTTTCTTTCAATTGATGTTTCATCGGTTCTTGTTCAGTCACTCAGTTAGTTGTGTCTGACTCTTCACGACCCCATGGACTGCAGCACATCAGGCTTCCCTGTCCTTGACTATCTCCCAGAGTTTGCTCAAACTCCTGTCCATTGTGTTGGTGATGCCATCCAACCATCTCATCCTCTGTTGTCCCCTTCTCCTCCTGCCTTCAATCTTTCCCGGCATCAGCGTCTTTCCAGTGAGTTGGCTCTTCACATCAGATGGCCAACATATTGGAGCTTCAGCTTCAGCATCAATCCTTCCAGTGAATATTCAGGACTGATTTCCTTTAGGATTGACAGGTTTGATCTCCTTGCTGTCCGAGGCACTTTCAGAAGTTTCCAGCATCACAATTTGAAAGCTGTTTCACCTAGTCACCAGCTACCTGCTACTCTAGTAAGAAGCAACTTTACTTCTCTGGGTTTTGGGTTCTTATCTGCTACACAACAAAGTTGGCCTAAGGTATGTAATTTCTCAAGGCCTAGAGCCTGACATCATGCACTATACATTTGTCTTCTCAAAGAGCCAATGATATACAGCATCTTCTGTTACACAAAATGCACATTCAAATCAATGCACACAGCTATGCCCCCAACCAGGAGAGTAACTACCTGACAAGGCCTGAGATGATCAGAGATGGCATCATAGCAGCGGCAACCCGTGAATTAGTTTGTCCTTCTGTCTTTGGTCTCCCAGTCTCAGCCTTTTTCCTTTGGTTCTTATTCTTTTTGTTCCTGAGGTGGTCCCTAAAACGCCACCCTCTGTGAGCTCAACGCTCAGCATCTGCTAAGTAGGCACACTCTCACACCTCAGACAACACTTATCCCAGTTAATCCCAGTCCTGCCATACAGAGCAACACGTAAGAACACACCTGAGGACCTCAGGACCTCTGTGCCCGCAGGGGAGGTGCAGCTCCTGGGCATGTGGCACAGAACCATTCACCAGCTCACTCACTCGGGCCGCAAGTCAAGGGTCTACACTGGATTCCTCCAGCCCCCTCGCACATCTCTACCCCCGGAAGTCTGTCCTCACAGTCTGAGCCCCTGCTTTGGGGTGGATCCACGTCTCACTCAGCCTGGCTTCACCGGCTCCGAGGCTACGACCCCACAGGAGAAGGAGGACCCCAGCCTCGAGGGCTCGAACAGACGGGTTGAGGCCACAGGGCCTCCGCATGCTCAGGGGACTCACCTGAGGCTGACCAGCGCGTCGGTCACCTGCCGAGGCTCGATGTCGAACAGTTTGACCCTGAAGCCCGCGCTGGCGAACAGCATGGCCCAGCTCCGCCCGATGAGCCCGCTGCAGGGAAAGAAGGCAGAGGCGCAGGTCAGCTGGAAAGTGGAGCCACTCCGCGCCAGCCCAGTGTCAGAGCACACAGCGTCCTGTTACTGAAACACCTGATGGCTTACAACTCCATGTTTTGACAGCAGATATCCACTTAAAATGTTGCTTCCAAAAAAAAAAAAAATGTTGCTTCCACACAAGAGGTCCTGGGTCCTCACTGCAGTGCCCTCCAGACCCAGGGGGAAGCAGGGAGGGGCAGGGCGTCCACACACCGGGGACCCCCAACTGATCAGTGTTGGCGGAGTTCTGGACCTAGAGAAAAGAGACAGCATCTCCCTCGCCTCCTCAGTTTTTCCTACCACCACCAGCACTCAAGATGATGATGTTAAAACTGTACACATCTTACCTCTATTAATCTGAAAACAATCCCACAAGGGGATGCTATTATATATATCTATATATTTCATTATGTATTTGACTGCACCAGGTATTAGTTGAGGCGTGCAGGATCCGGTTCCCTGACCAAGGGTGGAACCCGGGCCCCTGTATTTTGTTGAAACCCAAGAATGAAATACAAAAACGTTATCAGGTTTTAGCAGTTAATTCACACTTCCAAGTCACCTATAGAGTTGAGAGAGAGAAAGACAAGAGGTACAGGAGGGGAGACAGGAGAGAGAAAGGGGACAGAGGGGACAGGAGGGGAGAGGGAGGGGGGAGGGAGAAGGAAAGGGAAGCAGGGCCACCCCAGAAGTGGAGATGGCTGCTTCCTGAGGTGTTAAAGGTGTGAGAGGTTCAGTCAGTCAGTTCAGTCGCTCAGTCATGTCCGACTCTTTGCCACCCTAGGGACTGCACCATGCCAGGCCTCCCCGTCCATCACCAACTCCAAGGGCTTACTCAAACTCATGTCCATCGAGTCGGTGATGCCATCCAACCATCTCATCCTCTGTCGGCCCCTTCTCCTTGTGCCTTCAATCTTTCCCAGGATCAGGGTCTTTTCAAATGAGTCAATTCTCTGCATCAGGTGGCCAAAGTATTGGAGTTTCAGCTTCAACATCAGTCCTTCCAATGAATATTCAGGACTGATTTCCTTTCGGATGGACTGGTTGGATCTCCTTGCAGTCCAGGGGACTCTCACGAGTCTTCTCCAACACCACAGTTCAAAAGCATCAATTCTTTGGCGCTCAGCTTTCTTCACAGTCCAACTCTCACATCCATGCACGACTACTGGAAAAACCATAGCCTTGGCTAGATGGACCTTTGTTGGCAAAGTAATGTCTCTGCTTTTTAATATGCTGTCTAGGTTGGTCATAGCTTTTCTTCCAAGGAGAAAGCGTTTTTAATTTCATGGCTGCAGTCACCATCTGCAGTGATTTTGGAGACCAAAAAAATTAACGTCCATCACTGTTTCCACTGTTACCCCATCTATTTCCCATGAAGTAATGGGACCAGATGCCATGATTTTAGTTTTTTGAATGTTGAGTTTTAAGCTAACTTTTTCACTCTCCTTTCACTTTCATCAAGAGGATCTTTAATTCCTCTTCACTTTCTGCAATTTCTTGCAGTCAATCAACTTAATTCCTTGTCAGCCTCCCCCGGGGAATTGGAAATAAACTGACTCCCAGAGCACGGCTCCTTTGCACAACAATCAGAGCTGGAGAAGGGCAGAGTGGACCCTGAACAACAGGAGCTGGACTCCCAGGGCCCACCTAGAAGCAGGCTTTTTAAAATGGTAAATCCTACAAAACTTGGGATCTGCAGTTGGGTACCACTGATGCAGAGGAACCGACAGTAAATTACCCTAGCTTCTCTGGTGGGAATGGACAGGTGGGTGCCCTCCACCTGCCAGTGGTCCAAGGGTCCCCTGTACAGTCAACTCTAGACTCCACTGAACACTGCTGGGTGCCAGCAAGCAGGCCAGTCTCAGCCTGTGGTTGATACACACTTGACCGTGACAAAGGCTGCAAAGCAAGCAAGGTCACCACGCCCAAAACAAAGTGCACTTTCTTCTATATTTTATATCCCTTCAGGAGGCAGCCAGTAGCCCTCGTGCCTGGAAAGTACACAGGCACAGGTAAGGCCACTGCTCCCTGCAAGGGAAGCTGACAGAAAGCACCCTGACCCCTTCCTCGAAGGGGCTTCAAGGAGGGGCCCGGACAAGACTTATTCTTGGGACGCGCTGTGACTGGTCAGGCAGGCCAGCCCCTTGGCAGTGCAACCCGACACTGAGCCTCCCAGAAGGTGTGCCTGATGACCAACAAGAAGTACCGACCAGTGGGTAGTTCGCTATGCCAGCTACCAACGGAAAGGTGCACGTGGACGCCTTCTTTAAAAAATGAAAACTGCAGGAGTTTTAAAAGAGGATGGAGCACCAACCAGGCTAACCGACACCCAAGTCCCAGAGAACCCGGATGCCCTGAGGATAGGGCGCCCTCGCCATGCAGGAGGCGTGAATCTGGATCCGGATCGCGCAGTGGGTCCCCACCCCTCCCCGGCCAGGCGGGGTCGCCCAGCGACAGCCTCAGGCCCGAGCACACGAGACCCTCCCGCCGCGCCCGCGCCCGCCTGACCCAGATCGCGGCCCCGCCTCTCCTCTGCGCGCCCATCCCTCGGACGGGAAAGGAGACAACACACCTGTGCGGATCCGCGGCCCGACAGCCCTGCGTCCGCTCGTAGAGCCCACTGCCACCGTCCCCGCCCGGCCCGCATCACCCAACTCCGCCCGCAACCGCATCGCGCAGCAACCGGGTGCCGCGGGGCCCGAACAGAGCTGCGCCCCGCGCCGTAGCCCGGGCCGGCCCAGTCCTGGGGAGGAGCGCTGGGGTCATCGGAGCCGCGCCGCCAACCCCCCGGGCGATGACGACCGCGCCCACCTGCTACCCTCCCGGGCACGCTGGTTCGAGCCCTCACCTGCCGACCACCGCCACCCCGCCGGGCGCCGAGGACCCTGGGGACGCCATGGGCCGCGCGGTGCCCAAGGAGACAGCTGCGGCGCGCGCCACCCGGGCACTGGCTCCGCCCGCCCCGCGGCCGCGACAGGGCCCCGGGGCCTGGCCCGTGGGTGGGGCGCGGGCGGAGCCTCCACCTCTCCACGCCCCGCGGGCACGCAGGGCTCCGGGCGGGGCTGCGGGGCCGCAGGGCCTGCGGGGCTGTGGGCGGGGCGGGCGGGGAGCTCAGGACTGGGCGGGGTGGGGGAGCGGCTGAGACCATCGAGCGTGCGGAGCACTCTCCTCCCTCTCCCCGGAGCGTGCACGGAGGAGGTGCCGGGAGCGTCACGTGGATGGGAGCCCGGTGGGAGAGCTACCCCTTCGGACTGTAGTGACTCACTTTGTTTTGGTCAGTTCCCTACTGAACCCCCAAAGTCCGTGCACAAGGAGGGGAACACCTCCAGACCAGGACAAGGCGCGACCGCTAAAGGAACCCCCAAATTTACCCCTGGAATTCCTTTCCCGTGTGAAGTCTTAGCACCACGTCCGGGCGCACGAGCTCAGGCCCCACTGCTGGGTTCACACTGTCGTTGGTTTCGAGGAAGACCCGCCTTTCTCCACAGAGGAGGCCGAGGCCGGGGAGCCCTGGGACGGCAGACAGGAGGGCTGGGGGGCGGGAGAGGGTGTCTGCCACACTGGAAGGCCTGGACCCCCCTCCCAGAGGCCGAGCTGGTCTATCTTCCAGGAGGAGGAAGTGTCCCCGCGCCGCCCCGCGCTCTTTTCGGAAACAGAGCGGAGGAACTGGCCGCACGTGCCTGTGACCACGCTGTCCGCGCAGCACCAGAGGGGGCAACGCCAGCCATCCAGGTCAAGGCAGCGCTCCAGCGGAAACGCGTGACCCTGACCGGCAGGGCCCTTCCTCTGTCTTCCCCAGCCCAAACGGAAAGAGGAATGTCAGAGCCAGAGCAATTTCACAAGGTATGGGTCAGCATTTGAAAAGGCATTCAACTCACTTAAGAAAAAAGTGAAACAGCAAAGATGTCCTCAAGATAAGGCTTTAAATGTTGAAATAACTATGCGTGGGGGCTTAGTTGCTCAGTCCTGTCCGCCTCTTTGTGACCCTATGGACTGTAGCCCACCAGGCTCCTCTGTCCATGGGATTCTCCATACTGGAATGGAGAATACAGAAGACTAGAGTGGGTTTCCATTTCCTTCTCCAAGGGATCTTCCCCACCCAGGGATCCAACCCATGTCTCCTGCATCGCAGGCAGATTCTTTACCAGCTGAGCCACCAGGGAACCCCTCACATAGCTCTTTGGATTTATAATGAAGCCCCAGCTCCTATGCTGCCTTCACCACAAATTACCTGAAAATTTGTCTTCTTTTAAATAGCCCAAGCCCCACTTCCTCTCTGAAGCTGTGACTACTCGACCGGGTGATGGGTGACTGCCCTTTTCCTAAAGCATCTGAACTTACTGCAAGCACCTTTTGGTCCACTGAGTCATTCATTCACTCAACTTTCTATCATAAGAGCCACTGTGTTCAGGTCAGCTTAATGTTTAGTCTTCAATTAAATTGTAGACTTAAGGTTAAGAACCATATCTCTTTTTCTCCTTACTAAGCACATACTCTTTTTTCTTTTTAATATGTATTTATTTATTTGGCTGTGTCAGGTCTTAGTTGTGTCATGCGGGATCTTTGTTGCAAGGCACACACTCTCTGGTTGTGGCATGCAGGCTCCGTAGTTAGCCCCCGTCACCACCACCTTCTCCTTGCTTTGCCCCATAATGAACCTTGTCTGCTACAAGCTCCAGCCATGTGGAATTGTTTGGCCTCACTTGCCTTCAGTAATACAGGGAGGGCAGATGGGCCTGGGGGATGGGGGGAGCCCCACTGCTCCTAGGGGGTCCTCCTGCTCCGCAGCCACGGAGCACCCTATCTCCCCAACTTGGGCCACATTGGACTCCAACGTAACAGCCATCTCCTGGCTTCTATTCAATCCGTGACTTTTTCCTAGCTCCTTAGATTCCCCAGAAGGAGTCAAATCAGTTCAGTTCAGTTCAGTCACTCAATCGTGTCCAACTCTTTGTGACCCATGGACTGCAGCATGCCAGGCCTCCCTGTCCATCACCAACTCCCAGAGTTTACTCAAACTCATGTCCATCATGTCGGTGATGCCATCCAACCATCTCACCCTCTGTCATCCCCTTCTCCTCCTGACTTCAATCTTTCTCAGCATCAGGGTCTTTTCCAATGAGTCACCTCTTCACATCAGGTGGCCAAAGTATTGGAGTTTCAGCTTCAACATCAGTCCTTCCAATGAACACCCAGGACTGATCTCCTTTAGGATGGACTGGTTGGATCTCCTTGCAGTCCAAGGGACTCTCAAGAGTCTTCTCCAATACCACAGTTCAAAAGGAGTCAAATACTCTTCCTCTATCTCCCAACTCTCAGTTCTCTGAGTGGTCTCTTTCTGTCCACTTTTCCCTCTGTCCACCCACAGTCCTCGTGGCAGGTAGAAGAGCACAAATGGCTTCTCACCCCCACCCCCACCATCCCTCCTCCGCCTCCTTTGAGTCCAGCTCCCATCCTTTACCCCAGGGTTAGTTAGGGAACCAAAGATCTAAACTCTCCTGACAGCTTACTCTGGAAAAAGTGATCTGTGGTGAGGATTAGGGTTAGTTAGCAATTCACCTTTAAAAATCTGATGTCTTAGAGTACTGACTGTAATTCCCAACGTAACATCTTGCTATGAAGACCACAGTTACAGGTCAGCATCAGAAAGGCTCACAGTCAGCTGTTGGGGCTCCAGAGTTGGCCTGCAAGGGCTTCCGTCTCAGATTCTCCATTCCATACTGTGTGATCTGGACCAGTTCATTCATTCCTCAAAACTTAATTTCGTTTTCTTTTTTGCCACACTGTGTGGCTTGTGGGATATTGCTTCCCTGACCAGGGATTGCACCTGTGCCCTCGGCAGTGAGAACATGGAGTCCTATGTTCAGACCACTGGACCACCAGGGAAATCCAAAACTTAGTTTCTTCCCCAGTAGAACGGGCACGATAAGAGCTCACTCTGAAGGTGGTTACTGTATTCATTGACGTAATGCCTTTTAAAACACGGGCAGCGTCGGCTGACGTGTGTCCACACAGTTCTCCATGGCAGGTCTGCTGTGTACTTTCCCCATGGCCCTTGGAGCCTCCTTGCAGAGCTGGGAAGTCATTCTACCCTCACCCCAACAGAGCGCCCAGGACTCCCAGAGGCTGAGGGAGATACTGAGAATCTTGGATCAGAACTTTTCTTTCCAGTTAAGGTGCCCTGAGTTTTATATTTATCCTAAGATTGAATAGTGTTTCTCAAAAGATTTGAAATTTGAATTTCAACTCTGAATTTATAACCTCAGGAACAGTCTCCAGGAACATCCAAAGGAATTGCAAGATCCTTGCAAAAAAAAGTACCTCAAAATTAAAGATTCCTCTCTATTTCCATAAATCACATTTATACCCATGGTCCCATGAGGCCCAGGAAAGCTTAAACTATGCTATATTATCCATACTATATAGCACGTGTAATATATTGAAACTGTTATCTTAACAAGGAGTCGACATTTTAGAAGCTAGAATTTCAAAATATACCCTAGATAATTCTTTTTCCTTTTCTACACCTATTAAGCTGCATTAGTTCATTTTCACCAATAATAGAGGGCTGACTTTATACAGGACCTTGAGCTATTTCACATCCTGAAAGATGATGCTGTGAAAGTGCTGCACTCAATATCCCAGCAAATTTGGAAAACTCAGCAGTGGCCACAGGACTGGAAAAGGTTAGATTTCATTCCGATCCCAAAGAAAGGCAATGCCAAAGAATGCTCAAACTACTGCACAATTGCACTCATCTCACACACTAGTAAAGTAATGCTCAAAATTCTCCAAGCCAGGCTTCAGCAATACGTGAACCGTGAACTTCCTGATGTTCAAGCTGGTTTTAGAAAAGGCAGCGGAACCAGAGATCAAATTGCCAACATCTGCTGGATCATGGAAAAAGCAAGAGAGTTCCAGAAAAACATCTATTTCTACTTTATTGACTATGCCAAAGCCTTTGACTGTGTGGATCACAATAAACTGTGGGAAATTCTGAAAGAGATGGGAATACCAGACCACCTGATCTGCCTCTTGAGAAATCTGTATGCAGGTCAGGAAGCAACAGTTAGAACTGGACATGGAACAAAAGACTGGTTCCAAATAGGAAAAGGAGTACGTCAAGGCTGTATATTGTCACCCTGCTTATTTAACTTATATGCATAGTACATCATGAGAAACGCTGGACTGGAAGAAGCACAAGCTGGAATCAAGATTGCTGGGAGAAATATCAATAACTCAGATATGCAGATGACACCACCCTTATGGCAGAAAGTGAAGAGGAACTCAAAAGCCTCTTGATGAAAGTGAAAGTGGAGAGTGAAAAAGTTGGCTTAAAGCTCAACATTCAGAAAACGAAGATCATGGCATCTGATCCCATCACTTCATGGGAAATAGATGGGAAAACAGTGGAAATAGTGTCAGACTTTATTTCTGGGGGCTCCAAAATCACTGCAGATGGTGATTGCAGCCATGAAATTAAAAGACGCTTACTCCTTGGAAGAAAAGTTATGTCCAACCTAGATAGCATATTCAAAAGCAGAGACGTTACTTTGCCAACAAAGGTCCGTCTAGTCAAGGCTATGGTTTTTCCTGTGGTCATGTATGGATGTGAGAGTTGGACTGTGAAGAAGGCTGAGCGCCGAAGAATTGATGCTTTTGAACTGTGGTGTTGGAGAAGACTCTTGAGAGTCCCTTGGACTGCAAGGAGACCCAACCAGTCCATCCTAAAGGAGATCAGCCCCGGGATTTCTTTGGAAGGAATGATGCTAAAGCTGAAACTCCAGTACTTTGGCCACCTCATGAGAAGAGGTGACTCATTGGAAAAGACTCTGATGTTGGAAGGGATTGGGGGCAGGAGGAGAAGGGGACGACAGAAGATGAGATGGCTGGATGGCATCACTGACTCGATGGACATGAGTCTGAGTGAACTCCGGGAGTTGGTGATGGACAGGGAGGCCTGGCGTGCTGCGATTCCCGGGGTTGCAAAGAGTCGGACACGACTGAGCGGCTGAACTGAACTGAGAGCAAGTAATGAGCTATTTCACACCTTTGTGTAAGTGAGAGAAAGACACTTCCTCCTCAGGATACTATATTCCCATCTGCTTAAAATTGTCATGCTACATTGATTTTTTAGAACAAGATAGTTTATTGCCATCTTCTGGGAAATCATTTTTATTATTATTATATTTCCTGCTTATTTAACTTATATACAGAGTACATCATGAGAAATGCTGGGCTGGATGAAGCACAAGCTGGAATCAAGATTGCCAGGAGAAATAGCAATAACCTCAGATATGCAGATGACACCACCCTATGGCAGAAAGTGAAGAACTAAAGAGCCTCTTGATGAAAGTAAAAGAGGAGAGTGAAAGAGTTGGCTTAAAGCTCAACATTCAGAAAACTAAGATCATGGCATCCGGTCCCATCACTTCATGGCAAATAGATGGGGAAACAGTGGAAACAGTCGCTGACTTTATTTTTGGGGCTCCAAAATCACTGCAGATGGTGATTGCAGCCATGAAATTAAAAGATGCTTGCTCCTTGGAAGGAAAGTTATGACCAACCTGCTGTTGCTGCTACTGCTAATTCCCTTCAGTTGTGTCTGACTCTGTGCGACCCCATAGACAGCAGCCCACCAGGCTTCCCCGTCCCTGGGATTCTCCAGGCAAGAACACTGGAGAGGGTTGCCATTTCCTTCTCCTAGACAGTGTATTAAAAAGCAGAGACATTACTTTGTGAACAAAGGTCCATCTAGTCAAGGCTATGGTTTTCTAGTGGTCATATATGGATGTGAGAGTTGGAGTATAAAGAAAGCTGAGCGCCGAAGAATTGATGCTTTTGAACTGTGGTGTTGGAGAAGACTGTTGAGAGTCCCTTGGACTGCAAGGAGATCCAACCAGTCCATCCTAAAGGAGATCAGTCCTGGGTGTTCATTGGAAGGACTGATGTTGAAGCTGAAGCTCCAATACTTTGGCCACCTGATGTGAAGAGGTGACTCATTGGAAAAGACCCTGATGCTGGGAAAGATTGAAGTCAGGAGGAGAAGGGGATGACAGATGATGAGATGGTTGGGGCATCACCGTCTCAATGGACATGGGTTTGGGTGGACTCTGGGAGTTGGTGATGGACAGGGAGGCCTGGTGTGCTGTGGTTCACGTGGTTGCAAAGAGTCATACACAACTGAGCGACTGAACTGAACTGACTGAACTGATAAGCACCAAATCTGTGATACCCAATATGCGATGTATTCCCTCCTTGTGCAGTGCCCAGCCTGTATAATCATATGTGACAGAGGCTGTGAGGAGTAAAATATTGTCTAGGGAAATTCATGTGCTTGATAGTAGCTCTGTCTGGAGAGATTGTAACTCCTTGTCAGAAAGGTAGGATTTCATAACCATTATAATCACTATGACTTGTTTCCAAATGATTTCTGAGTTTACCCAGAGAAGATGTCATTCAAGGATTTTATCTTTGTCTGGGCTCAGGATTCTGGGGGTGGCAGGAGGCTCAGAAAACTGAAGATAAGGGGCTCAATCAATTAGGACCCTCACCCTGAGTGACCCTTGACTTTACTGGGGTTTTAGAGAAAGTCCTTTATCTCCATTCCAAAGGCATTACTGGATAGAGACACATTTGCAATAAAAAAGAGAGATTCCTATTGCGTTTTGGCTCAGTTCAACAATTCTATGTACAAGCCACCTCAAAGAGACAAAAGCCTGGGAATTACCTGGTCGTCCAGTGGTTTGGACTCAGAGCTCCCACTGCCCTGTCCTGGTTCAATCTCTGGTCAGGGAATTAAGATCCCACAAGTTGCATGGCTTAAAACACACACACACACACACACACACACACACACACACACAAAACCATCTTCCCCCTAATCGCTCCCACGTCCCCCTGGAATTAAACAAACTCACCCAAAACATGAACCAAATGAATGTGATGACTAACGATGTTTCTGTAAAGTGATATTTGTTCTTCACAAGGAGAATTTTGAAGAGCACGCATCAGTGCGACAGTAATTCATTTCTCAACATTCTGTACTGTATTGTTATGGGTATTTAGCAGAATTTACTGACCAGGTCACTGATGATACTTTAGGCCATGTTCTGGGCTTACAAACATCTGTAGTTTATTCCAGTTGATCCTGGTGGTGCGTGAGGTGAGTTTAATGATCTCTGCATCCTGTACAGGTACAGAGTCTATGGGCAGGTCCTCCTGTGATGATGGAAAAGTTCTGCACATGTGTCTCCAGTACACACCTGCTGAATGCAGCCAGTGAGACTAAGGAACTAAACTTTATATTTGATTTAATGCTGCTTACCCATCCTGCTCTATCTTACAGGAATGCCTTATTTCTCAAGACTCTCCTACATTTGAACGAATGAATGAAAGAATGAACAAATGTTACTATTAAACCCTGAACACAACTGACACAGAGCAATGAAAATATTTATGCTGACAATAGAAAGCACTTAATTTCACTATTTCAGGTCATTAAAAATACCCTTGTACAATATTCTAAAGGAGTTTTCGTTATTTGAGCATACTTGTGTTTGTGTGTGTGTGTGTGTGTGTGTGTGTGATTTTGGATGAGAGAATGAGTGTTTATTTTGGATTGGATAAAAAGTTATAGGTTTTTCTCCAGGCCACGTTCCAGCCTTCACTGATCCTACTTTGGAGCTAGAAAGCTAAATTCCCATCTGTTATTATGAAACTGACTTAATTACGGAGTCATGCAAGTAGAAAAAATCCACATGTTCTACTAGGGAATAAGGCTTTTTATAAGCAAGCTGTTATGCAAGCAGAAAGGGAAAGTCAAGGCAAAGGGAATTTACTTTGCACACATGCTGCACAAGCTGCCCTTTCAGAGCGGGGCCTTGGTGAAGCCTGAGCATCTTGGGTGCATGGCGTATGCAGCTCCAGCAAGGGCTTTCTGAAGAGACCCTCACCCTGGCCCACTTTGCTCCAAGCTCAGCCTGGACCACGGGGGCAGTGATCAGAGGCACCTCAGTTTGCCTTTAACTAGTTTCCATCCATAAATGTTGTCTGAACATTTATTATACTCAGTATAACTGGATGTGAATTATTAAATGTGTTTGAACTCAGATAAACAAGCTTTGTGCGTTAGATGAAAGAATGTGCATCTCCGAATATTTTATTGAAGCTGTCTGCAATCCTTTGCAAGTAAATATTTTTATCTGAGTATTTTTTTAACTTCCACTTTTTTCTCTCTGCCCCATTCCCCTATGTTAATCAACAATCTCCTTTCATACTGAACACGGATTTGTTACCTTAAATCTAGGGCACTCTACCGACTTAAAAGTGAGAGATTCATGTGAAGAAAAATCTTATTTTTGAATTTAAATATTAATACTAAGGAACTTTCCCTTAACAATAGTTATGTAGTTATTATATACACACACATATACATATATATACACACACATATATATAGTTAGATGTGTGAGTGTGTGTGTAAGTGGCTTCAGTTGTGTCCAACTCTTTGTGACCCTACAGACTGTAGCCCACCAGGCTCCTCTGTCCATGGGATTCCCCAGGCAAGAATGCTGGAATGGGTTGTCATGCTCTCCTTCAGGAGATCTTGCCGACCCAGGGATTGAACCCACATTTCTTATGTCTCCTGCATTCTGGCAGGTTCTTTACCACTAGCACCACCTGAGAAGCCCCATAGTTACATAGGTAACTATGTAATGTCATGGTTATTGGCAGTTATTATACTCAGTATAACTGGGTGTGAATTATTAAATGTGTTTGAACTCAGATAAATAAGCTTTGTGTGTTAGATTAAAGAATGTGCATCTCTGAATATTTTATCGAAGCTGTCTGCAATCCTTTACAAGTAAATATTTTTATCTGAGTATTTTTTTAACTTCTAATTTTCTTTTTATACCACTTATTATTATACCACTTCAGTATTCTCACCTTGAGAACCTTGAGAACAGTTTGAAAAGGCAAAAAGATAGGACACTGAAAGAGGAACTCCCCAGGTCGGTAGGTGCCCAATATGCTACTGGAGATCAGTGGACAAATAACTCCAGAAAGAATGAAGGGATGGAGCCAAAGCAAAAACAACACCCAGTTGTGGATGTGACTGGTGATGGAAGCAAGGTCTGATGCTGTAAAGAGCAATATTGCATAGGAACCTGGAATGTTAGGTCCATGAATCAAGGCAAATTGGAAGTGGTCAAACAGGAGATGGCAAGAGTGAACGTTGACATCCTAGGAATCAGCGAACTAAAATGGTCTGGAATGGGTGAATTTAACTCAGATGACCATTATACCTACTACTGTGGGTAGGAATCCCTTAGAAGAAATGGGAGTAGCCATCATGGTCAACAAAAGAGTCCGAAATGCAGTACTTGGATGCAATCTCAAACACAACAGAATGATCTCGGTTCATTTCCAAGGCAAACCATTCAATAGCACAGTAAAAGGTTGCCATTTCCTTCTCCACCCCACCCCCCTTTGATGAAAATAATCAATAAACAATTTATAATAGGAATAGAAAAGAGTTTTGTTTAAGCCAAGCTGGAAGACTATAACCTAGGAGACACAGATTCAAGAAGCATCTGTGGGCAGGTGATGGTTATAGGTACAACCTGAAGTGTCTCACACTGCCTTGTATATTACCTCTTGATATCAACCAGTTAATGAGCCTGGTTTCTGTGGTGTGAATGGACAGAGGGTAATTCACAGTCCGATGTCCATTTATTTTAGAACAGATTGAAATTATTGGCAGGTTCAAGTTAATTTGTAACTTCCATGTAAGAAATCTTTTGAGCCTAGCACAAACCGTCCACCCAGAATTTAGGGTCTAACAATCCTCCCCAAAGGCCCTGAGGTTGACTTCTCCGGCCTTGGCTGGTGCCAGTTAGAGAAGCAGTGCTTTCCATGTTAAGAAATATGACTCTCACTGATGTGGCTCTGGAGGGAGGCAGCATAGGACATTCAATGCAGAATATGCAAAATTAGGCCTACTCAATCCTTCTCTTGCACATTTCAACCCAAAGAGAACCCCTGGTCAAACGCCCTGTGGAATATAGGTTAGTAATATGTCCTACAAACAGTAAAAGATTTAAAAGAGTACATGGAACTTCAGTGACTGTATTTTCATGACATTGAGTAGTGACTATCCCCTTAATAAGTATTAAAAAGGATGATAAGCTTTATTGGTCGTGTTGTTAACCTCAGGAAAGACTTGGTCTCAGTTATTTAAAAGATGAGAGAAAAAAAATTTCGATTTACATTTTCAGGCTAATTGGCTTCTAACTTTTATGGTTAAATAAATTGCCACGATAATTTTAAATATTTAACAGGCAATCACTGCATTTCATGGTATTTTTCTGGGCAGAAGAGGTGAAAGGTCTTCACAGTGCCTAATAAATTACTTATTAGATAAACTAAGTGTTGCCAAGCTGGAGTGGGAACCCAGTGGTGATAACACCTGTACTTTATTTAAGTACACCCAGTGGTGTACTTAAATAAACTTTTATGAATAAACGGTAACTATAAAACTGTTATGAGGGACTTCCCTGGTGGTCCAGTGGTTAGGAATCCACCTTACCCTCAAGGGTCACAGGTTTGATCCCTGGGCAGGGAGGATCCCACATGCTGCAAAGCAGCTACGCCCGTGTGCCACAGCTGCTAAAGCCTGCACACCTAGAGCCCGTGCTCTGCAACAAGAGAAGCCACCACGATGAGAAGCCAGCACCCCACAACTAGAGAGTAGCTTCCTCTTGCTTCAGCTAGAGAAATCCCATGCAGCAATGAAGACCCAGAACAGCCAAAAAATAAATAAATATATAAATCTTAAAAAAAAAAAAAAAAAGACCTGTTATGAGCTCTGATACTGGTAGATCCACAGGGCCTCACATACACCAGGTGTTATGGACCAAATCCTGTCCCCCCAAATTCAAATGTGGAAGCTCCACCCCCAGGATCCCAGAATGGGACAGTATTTGGAGACAGGGCCTTTAAGGAGGGCCTAAAAGGAGGCCCTGAGTGCAGGACTTAATCCAATCTGACCGGTGTCCTCATTTTTACTTATTTATATTTTGGCCACACAGTGCGGCCTGTGGGATCTTAGTTCCCTAACCAGGGATCAAACCTGTGCCTCCTGCATTGGAAGCGCAGAGTCTTAACCACTGGACCACCGAGGAATTCCTAGCATTTGACTTAAACACAGCCAACTTGTGTTCTCATCTGGGGCTTTGACCCAGGAGGGAGGCAAATAAAGGACAGGATGATTAGAAATGGTCCACAGGGGCTGGAACGAAACCAGGGCCCAGTGGGAAAGCAGGACATGCCAGAGCCCAGAGCACAGCTGTGTGACCACGCATCCACCCGCAAGAAGGCAGGTCTCATGGTACGGAGCCAGCAGGAACCCACAGCAGCAGACTAAGTGGGGTGGCCAATTTGTTCTGCTTTTCCTGGGATTTTCCTAGCTTGACACTTGAAAATCCCACACAGGTCCTGAGTAGACAGTGAGGGCAAGTCACAGTTTTGGCCACTCACTTCTGGGGGATGGTTTTGGCTGGGTCTTACTGCCTGATCCGCTGTTGTTTGTCCAAACCTTGCTCCTTAGCTTCTCCGACAATTCCGAGTCACCTGATACCTTTCCAAAAAATTCCTTTTCTGCTTCAGTTAGCAACAATTGATTTTTCTTGGCTGCAACAAAGAATCCTGAGTCCTGACCCCTGAAGGGCCTTAGACTTTGTTCACAGGTCAAGGCCAGGAGGGACAGAGGGCTCCAGAAGGTTCTGAGCAGACAGCGATGTGATCAGATTTTCACTGCAGGATGATCATGTGGAGAACAGACGGAGTGACAGCGAGAGAAGATGGGAGTGAAGAGGTAGTGGGGAGAGTCAGGGGTTAAGGAAACTGGGCAGCATGACACGGCTACCTAGCCTCTGGGTGGGAGGGGACAGACACGAGAATCTGTTCTCTCTGGAGCTTATATTTTAGTAACACAAGTTATGTGACCTTAGCATGTTGTCTGGCGATGTAGGCATGTGCTTAATAAGTAGTAGCTTCATGACAACATTTGAAACGAAAGAGATGATCCTGCACACTCTGGCAAGTAACAGTATTGTGCTTAAAGGGTGACCAAGTTGAAACGAACTTGAATCTGTTTCTGATTTAAAACAAAACAAAGACAATTGAGGGAGCTGGAAATTTACAGTCGGGAGATCTAAAGACATAATGAAAATGGAAACACAGCGACTTGGGGGCTCTGCAGTGTTCAGCAATTAATTCACCAAACACGCCGTGAGCAGCGGCTTGAGCCAGGCACAGATACTCTCAAGAGCGCCTCCCAGCTGATGAGCTTAGCTGGTGTGTGACTGCGGCAGAAAGCACCAGCTCAGGGACAGGAGCTTACTGTTCACTGCCAGCGAGAGCCTCGACTTCATGCCCCCTCAGCCCACTTGCCTCCTGAGTCCCAAGGGGGTAGCCCAGTGCTGCTGCACAGGCAGTGAGTTTGTGTCACAGCTGCTGCTGCTGCTAAGTCGCTTCAGTCGTGTCCGACTCTGTGCAACCCCATAGACGGCAGCCCATCAGGCTCCACTGTCCCTGGGATTCTCCAGGCAAGAACACTGGAGTGGGTTGCCATTTCCTTCTCCAATGCATTAAAGTGAAAAGTGAAAGTGAAGTCATTCAGTCGTGTCCAACTCTTCGAGGTGGGTGGGCCTCGTCCAATCAGTTGAAAGAGCTAAGAGGAAAGACTGACATCTCCAGGGAATGTGGGAGTCCTGCTTCCAGCTGCCTTCAGACTCAGCCACAACATCAGTTCTGCCCTGGGCCTCCATCTGCTCCCATAACCTCAGAGTGGATTCCTTAAAGTCATTTCTCTCCCACTCAGTCTCTATGGAGACTGTATTTTGAAAGAATTTTGTACAGGAAGGGCTTCCCAGGTGGCAGAGTGAAAAAGGACCCGCCTACAATGCAGGGAGATGCAGGTTTGTTCTCTGGGTTGGGACAATCCCCTGGAGAGGTAAATAGCAACCCATCCCAGTATTCTTGCCTGGACAATCCTATGGACAGAGGAGCCCATGAGGTCGGGAAGAGTCGGACATGACTGAGCACACACACACACGCATGCACTGGAAGACAGATCATTTCCTCCCTCCAGTGCAAAAGGCAGGTTGGGCTCTCTGGCACAGTAGAGATAATGTCTGCCTCCAGGGCAAACGCTGAGCCCCGTGCTGGCCTATAGTTCATCACAAGACTGAGGTTTCCTCCGTTTAGGGTCCTTTAGCTGTGGCACACGGAGAAGGCAATGGCACCCACACCCACGTTATGGAGGATAATCTGCTTTATTCAAAGTCTACTGACCTAACTGCCAGGACACCTAAAAAACACCTTCACAGCAACAACTTGACTGGTGTTTGACAAAAAACTGGGTACCACAGTCTAGCTGAAAATTACAGTAACCATCACAATGGTCCAGAACAGAAACAAGACACTCATGGAGAACTGTCTCCCCAAATGTACTTAAAGTCTGTTGTTGCTCAGTCGGTCAGTTGTGTCTGACTCTTTGTGACCCCACTGACTGCAGCACACCAGGCTCCTCTGTCCTCCACAATCTCCTGGAGTTGGCTCAAACTCATGTATTGAGACGGTGATGCCATCCAACCATCTCATTCTCCACTGCCCGCTTCTCCTTTTGCCCTCAATCTTTCCCAGCATCAAGATCTTTTCCAATGAGTCGGCTTTTTTCATTAGGTGGCCAAAGTATTGGAGCTTCAGCTTCAGCATCAGTCCTTCCAGTGATTATTCAGGGTTGATTTCCTTTAGGATTGACTGGTTTCATCTCCTTGCAGTCCAATGGACTCTCAAGAGTCTTCTCCAGCACAATTCAAACTTTAAAACTTAAAGTTTAAAAGTCACTAATTACTGGTGTCTTTAGACGCCTCCTTGCCGATTTATTTTAAAATGTAGGAGAAACTTTAATGCTGTGAACCAGTTATTAAGTCCACTCCTCATTCTCTTGCTGAGCATCACACTGAGGTGATGGGCATTATGGCCTTGGGCTGACTCAGGCCACCCCCGAGGTGTCCAGGGCAGGAACACACAAGACAGGACCACGAGGTGCGGGAGGCCCCCAAGAGCCTCCCGGGCTCCAGCTGGTTCTGCAAGGAGAACCGCAGGGTGGGGCTGGGGGTGAGTCCAGACAGCCAGCGCGGCCCTGACGCGCTTCCAGGACCCACGGGCTAGTGCCGCAGCCACCGAAGCTTTCCACAGCAACTAGCACCACCCGCCGGTGACCCGGCCTCCGGCTGAGTTCATCAGGATCTAGAAGACTGTGGCTTCCTTGCCTTCCGGTTCCTCGTGCCGGATTCCGCCATCCCCGCCGCCTCGCTAGGACCGCCTCTGTGCGGCCCCTCCTCCTGCCCACTTCCACGGGACCGGCCCCGCCCCGCCATCCAGGCCCCGCCTCAGGCCCCGCCCCTCAGGCCCCCGCCCCCGCCCTCCAGGCCTGTCTCTCTTGCTCTAAAGGCTCGGTCCCGCCCTCTCGCGGAGCACTGTGGGAGCGGCTTCCTTGGTTTCGCGCGTGGCAACGCCGCGGACGCGCCGCTCTCTGAAGAGTCCCGCCAAGGCCGCACCAGCCCCGCCGCGCTCGCGGTCGCCCTCCTCCACTCGCGGCGAGGTAGGGGAGGGCCCAGGGGCGGCGCGGGTACCAGGCGCCCTCTGAGGGGGCCGTGGAGATGGGACACGGGAGGGGGCTCTGCCCTTCCCCCACCCCGCGCGGCCCTAAACCCCTCACCGCGAGTTCGTGACCGGAAGTTCTGAAATTCCCGGGAAGGCTCGGCGGGTGAGAGAGGCGCGAGCTCGGGCTCCCCTCACAGAGGTGGGCGCCCCCAGGCCGGAGTCGGCCCCCACCTCTGGGCGGCTGGCTGTCTGGTGCCGACCCCGGGGGACCCGGTCGGGACGGGGGCCCCGGGGGGACTTCCCGCGCTGAGTCCAGGAGGCGCCGTCCCGGGAGCTGCCTTTGCACCGGGCCTTGGTGGAGCTCGACCGCCTCACCTGGGCGCCTCACCTTTCCCCACTCGCACTCTCTGCATTTGTTCCCACCGTGTCGGTTTAGCCCGAGTTTCTCATAGATGAACTTTTTTGGTCTGGTTAGCTCAGATGAAAGGATCTCCAGTTGTAAAGCGGCTTGTTTTGCTGACAGACGTGTAAACTAAATTGACTTAAGTGGGGCTTGTAATCAGGAGGTTCTCCTTGAGCACAGTGGTCCTCAACGTGTGCTCCGTGGACCACATCAGCATCAGCAACACCTGATTAGAAACTTTTTTTTTTTTTTTTCTGATTAGCAACTTGTTAGAACTCCACACTCCAAGGAATGAGGGTGATGACTCCCACCAGTGAATAAGAAACTGGTGAAGGCGGGGAGTGGCAATCTGATTTTAACAAATCCGTAGGTTTCTGGCAAACGCTAACCTTTGCGAACCATTGGTTTCACATTACCTGACCTAGAGCTTGTAAGTTAAAATTTTTTATATATCTTCTATCATAACTTAATACTTTCTGGAGGTATTTTGGAATGAACATTTATATATGATTGACATTTGCTTTTGTGGATTTTGCACAGAATAGGAGAAAATATTTGCTAATCGTTTCTCTGACAAGGTCTAATATCAAGAATATATAGGGTTTTTTTTTTTTTTTTTTTTTGCGTGCCACAAGACTTGGTTTGTGGGACCAGGGAGTGAGGCCCCATGGCAGTGAACGTGCGGGGTCCTAACCACTGGACTGCCAGGGTACTCCTAAGGAATTCTTTTTTTTTTTTTTTTTAATTAAAGGATAATTGCTTTACAGAATTTTGTTGTTTTCTGTCAAATATCAATATGAATCAGATCAAAAAACCAATTTTTAAAAATGGGCAAAGCATCTGAAAAGAAAAAAAGTTACAGTTTTCAATAAGCATATGAAAGGTTGCTCAGCATCTTTAATCACTAAGGAAATCAAACCAAAAATCGAATCAAAACCATAAAGATACCACTTTTTGCCTGCTAGAGTGGCTTTAATCAGAATAGGGCCAGTAGCAGGTGTTGGCTGGGACATGGAGAAATTGGAACCTTCATTCACTGCTGGTGGGATGTAAAATGGTGCAGCCACTTTGGAAAAGCCTAGCAGCTCCTCCAAAAGTTAAACATAATGTTGCCAGCAATTCCATTCCTATATATATATATATATATACACACACACACTCAATAGAATTGAAAATACACGTCTGTACTAAAGCTAGTACAGATAATTCTGTACAGAATTCTGTAAATTCTGTATTTTTTAAATAATTAAAAAAAAAGAATGCACAGAACTAAAGAATGCACTAAAGAACTAAAGCATGCTCATTGTTTATACTGCAGTAGTTTTTTTTTTTGTTTGTTTGTTTTGGGGGCTCTACTATGGGTTTGTGGGATCTTAGTTCATCCTGGAATGCAAAATCAAGTTGGCCTTAGCTAGTGGAGGTGATGGAATTCCAGTTGAGCTATTTCAAATCCTAAAAGATGATGCTGTGAAAGTGCTGCACTCAATATGCCAGCAAATTTGGAAAACTCAGCAGTGGCCACAGGACTGGAAAAGGTCAGTTTCATTCCAATCCCAAAGAAAGGCAATGCCAAAGAATGTTCAAAGTGAAAGTGAAAGTCGCTCAGTTGTGTCTTACTCTTTGTGACCCCATGGACTTGGTCCATGGAATTCTCCAGGCCAGAATACTGGAGTGGGTAGCCTTTCCTTTCTCCAGGGGATCTTCCTAACCCAGGGATCGAACCTAGGTCTCCCACTTTGCTGGTGGATTCTTTACCAGCTGAGCCACAGAGGAAGCCCAAGGATACTGGAGTGGGTAGCCTATCCCAACCCAGGAATTGAACTAGGGTCTCCTGCATTGCAGGCGGATTCTAGAATGTTCAAACTACCAAACAGTTGCACTCATCTCACGCGCTAGCAAAGTAATGCTCAAAATTCTCCAAGCCAGGCTTCAGCAATACACGAACCGTGAACTTCCAGATGTGCAATCTGGTTTTAGAAAAGGCAGAGGAACCAGAGATCAAATTGCCAACATCTGCTGGATTGTCGAAAAAGCAAGCGAGTTCCATAAAAACATCTATTTCTGCTTTATTGACTATGCCAAAGCCTTTGACTGTGTGAATCACAACAAACTGTGGAAAATTCTTCAAGAGATGGGAATTCCAGACCACTTGACCTTCCCCCTGAGAAATCTGTATGCAGGTCAAGAAGCAACAGCTAGAACTGGACATGGAGCAACAGACTGGTTCCAAATCAGGAAAGGAGTACATCAAGGCTGTATATTGTCATCCTGCTTATTTAACTTATATGCAGAGTACATCATGAGAAATGCTGCACTGGCTGAAGCACAAGCTGGAATCAAGATTGCCAAGAGAAATATCTGTCACCTCAGATATGTAGATGACACCACCCTTACGGCAGAAAGTGCAGAAGAACTAAAGAGCCTCTTGATGAAAGTGAAAGAGGAGAATGATAAAGTTGGCTTAAAACTCAGCATTCAGAAAACAAAGATCATGGCATCTGGTCCCATCACTTCATGGCAAATAGAAGGGGAAACAATGGAAACAGTGACAGACTTTATTTTTGGGGGCTCCAAAATCACTGCAGATGGTGACTGTAGCCATGAAATTAAAAGACATTGTCTCCTTGGAAGGAAAGTTATGACCAACCTAGACGGCACATTAAAAAGCAGAGACATTACTTTGCCGACAAAGGTCTGTCTAGTCAAAGCTATGGTTTTTCCAGTAGTCATGTATGGATGTGAAAGTTGGACAATAAAGAAAGCTGAGCACCAAAGAACTGATGCTTTTGAGCTGTGGTGTTGGAGAAGACTCTTGAGAGTCTCTTGGACAGCAAGGAGATCCAACCAGTCCATCCTAGAGGAAATCAGTCCTGAATATTCATTGGAAAGACTGATGCTGAAGCTGAAACTCCAATACTTTGGCCACCTGTTGTGAAGAACTGACTTATTGGAAATGACCCTTATGCTGGGAAAGATTGAAGTCAGGAGGAGAAGGGGATGATGGAGTATGAGATGGTTGGATGGCATCACCGACTCAATGGACATGAATTTGAGTAAACTCTGGGAGTTGGTGATGGACAGGGAGGCCTGGCGTGCTGTAGTCCATGGGGTCGCAAAGAGTCAGACACAACTGAGTGACTGAACTCAACTATGGGGCTAGTGGGATCTTAGTTCATCCAACAGGTATTGAACCCAGACCCTCCGCAGTGACAGCACTGAATCCTAACCACTGAAATGCCAGGGAATTCCCTTGTTTTTGTTTTTAGATTCCACAGATAAGTGAGATCATGCAGTTTTTGTCTTTCTCTATCTGGCTTAATTTCGCTCAGCATAGTGCCCTCTAAGCTTCCCAGGTGGTGCATAGTGCCCTCTAAGCTTCCCAGGTGGTGCAGTGGTAAAGAATCTGCCTGCCAATGCAGGAAATGCAGTTTTGATCCCTAGGTCAGGAAGATGCCCTGGAGAAGGAAATGGTAACCCACTCTAGTATTCTTGCCTGGGAAATCCCATGGACAGAGGAGCCCGGTGGGCTCCAGTTCATAGGATTGCAAAAGAATAGGATACTACTTAGTGACTAAACAACAATGCCATATAGATCCATCCATGATCATAATGGCAAAATTTCCTTTGGGGGGCTGAGTAATATTCCATTGTGTATGTGCACATGTGTTTGTGTATCACATTTTCTTTATCCAGTTATCCATCAATGGACACTTAGGTTGTTTCCATATCTTACTTGTTGGTAATGATGCAGCAAACATAGTGGTGCAGATACTTTTTTGAGTTACTATTTTCATTTGCTTCAGATAAATACCCAGAAGTGGAATTGCTAGATCATTCAGTAACTGTATTTTTAATTTTTTAGGAACCTCCATACTGTTCTCCATAGTGGCTCCATCAGCTTATATTCCTACCAATAGTGCCCAAGGGTTTCCTTTTCTCCACATCCTCATCAATGCTTCTCTCTAGTGTTTTTGACAATAACAATTCCAACCAGTGTGAGGTGCTATCTCCTTGTGTTTTTGATTTTATTTCCCTGATGACTAGTGAGGTTGAGCATTTTTTCATGACTATCTGTATTGTCTGATTTGGAAAAATGTCTATTTAGGTCCTCTGTCCATTTTTTAAAATATTGTATTTATTTTTGGGTCTTTGTTACTGTGTGAGGGCTTTCTCTAGCTGTGGTGAGCCGGGGCTGCTCTTCTTTGTGTTGCATGGGCTTATTATAGCTTCTTTGTTGCAGAGCACAGGCTCTGAGCTCACCAACTTCAGTAGTTGTGGCACACGGGCTCAGCAGTTGTGGCTCAAAGGCTTTAGAGCACAGGCTCCATGGCATGTGAGATCTTCCCAGACTAGGGCTCGAACCCTTGTCCCCTGCATTGACAGGCGAATTCTTAGCCACTGGATCACCAGGGAAGTCCCCTCTACCCATTTTTCAATCGAGTTTTTGTTGTTGTTGAGTTACATGAGTTCTTTATATATTTTGGATATTAGCCCCTTATCAGATACATGATTTGCAAATATTTCTCCCAATTACCTTTTCATTTTGTTGATGATTTCATTTGCTGTGCAGAAACTTTTAAATCTGATTTAGTCCCACTTACCTATTTTTAGTTTTGTTGTCATTTCTTTTGGTGTCAATTCCAAAAAAGATATCATCAAAACCGATGTCAAGGCACTTACCATCTATGTTTACTTCTACAAGTTTTATAGTTTCAAGTCTTATGCTCATTTCGCATTGATTTTTGTATATGGTATAAGGTAGGGGCCCA
Organism: Bos javanicus; assembly: GCF_032452875.1. Lineage (NCBI taxonomy): Eukaryota > Metazoa > Chordata > Mammalia > Artiodactyla > Bovidae > Bos > Bos javanicus. The sequence goes on along the minus strand of NC_083879.1, from coordinate 35,922,867 downwards.
GATGTATTTTTTTGAATGTGGCTGGCTGTTTTTCCCAACACCATTTATTGAAGAGACTATCCTTTCTCCATTGTTTATTTTTGGGTCCCTTGTCATAAATTAATTGACTTTAAATGCACAGATTTATTGGGGCCTCTCTGTTCTGTTCCATTGACTTGTGTGTCTGTTTTGATACCTAGTTTTAAGAATTTGACACAAAAAACATTTAAGCCATAAACATATATAGACATAAATTTGACCAGAAAGGTTGTTATACTTTATTTCAATTAAGAATTATTTCAAGAATACATTTACAACAGTGATTTTTCATAGGTACAAATGATGCAAAATGTACACCTGGCCCCAGAAACAGATGAAGATGATCTTTATTCTGGCTATAATGACTACAATCCAACCTATGATACCGAGGTAAAAAAAAAAAAATTGTTTCATTGGTTTTTACTTTGGTCTTTGCTAACCAGCTGGTTTGTGAAAATTTTGGATTTGATGGTTCTGCTATATAATGCTTTAGATTAAGTTAAGTTGATTAAAAGCCTAGAAAAGTACTATTACTAAAGACTGTACTAACTTCTACCAATAGTAATAATCGCAGCAGAAGGGAAAAGCATAGAGATGTGAAAAAATGTTATGGAAAAGAATTCGGATCAATTATATTTTTGTATTCTTTTGCACTAGTTATCTGAATATGTATGTTAAAAGACTTAGATCCCTTGAGGTGCCTAAAATCGGTTTTTTTAATGCCCTAAATTTGAAATGTCATGTAGAGTTATTTTTCTTCTTTGAATTGAATTATACAAGTATTTTATAGAAAAACTAGAGAATAAAAGAAAAAATTAAAATCATAGAAACTGTCACCACCCAGAGATAAACATCAACTAAGTTACAGTGCTTAATGCTAAATGTTTCCCTATGCAGAAATATATGTGTGCGTGTATATATATGTACACTGTATGTCTATATGTTTTTGGAGACAATGGTATCATACTGTGTGTACTGTTTTGTAACCTGCTTTTTTCCTTTTATGAATGTTAACTTATGTCAACAAGCCTATATCTGCTTAATATTTAGTAGTATAGTAATTGTAGGATGAAATTGTTATTAAGACAATTATTTGATTATTTTAAATCTGTTTACATTGTGAGAGTTACAGTTTCCAAATTGTAAAAGACAAAAACCAAAAGAAGCTGCTTTATAAATTTACCTTGAATTAGTGTGTGAAACAATTTAAGGATGAAGGATGTGAGCATTAAATTTTCTTGCTAGTATGTGAGAATCAAATATTAGCATTCAGAGGACTTTAATTTAGGAACTTACATTCTATTCTCGAGTTTCACATGGCTTTCAGTCATTTTTGAAGTTTTTTCCTCTGGAGAAGAATGATGGTTTGTAAATTTGAGACTTAGAAAGCAAGAAGAGAAAATAGAAACTATTCATTTACTCTGTATGAAATAAAAATATAGGAGATACTATTTATCATAGAAAATTTGAAAAATACAGAAGATTGGGGAAAAAAATAAAATGACAAATACTGTTACCTGGTGATGACCTGTACTATAGCAGGTCATAGCACCCATGTTTTGCTGTATTCCTTGTCTTTTTATATAGATAGGTGTGTCCCTCCCTATATATTTAATACAAACATCTGTATACAGGGATATGATTATACAGACTAATTTTTAAAAATATGTATTAAAACATGGGCATTTTCCTAAGTTAGTGTTAATTATGAAAGCCATTGAATCTTTCCCTTTCTCCCAGTTATAAAAGTTACATGTATAAAAAATACATATGCCCATTGTTGGAAAACAAAATTGTCCATAATCCCACCACTCAGAAATAACTACTGCTAATGTTTTGTTTGTCTTTCCTTCATGCATATACATAGAATTTTCTTTTAGAATGTTTGGAATTGAACTGACAGTTACTTTTCTGTTTGCTTATCTATTTTTGGCCATGTCATAAACAATATCTCATGATACTAAAAGTTTAAATATAGTTTTAATGGCTGCATAATACTGACTATATACAATTGATTACTTTCTGACTATAGGATAGTTATTTATAGTTTTCTGCCCCTATTAATAACAACACAATGAACAATTTTATGCATAAGTAATTTTTTACCTTGTGATCAAACATTTCTTGGGTAGAGTCCCACAAGTGCAAAAATGATCATCATAATCGTTTTTAATAATATCAGATAAACTGCCTAACTCTTCAGGTCATTACAATGTGGTTTCATTATCTATTAGTAACTTGAAGCAAATATTCAGAATATCATACACAAAAGTAAATTACACAGAAAAATAAAAATTTGGTTTACTCATGGTTTCCTTTTAATTAATTGGAATAAGTTAATATATAACTGAATTACTTGAAACAGTTGCTAAGGTGTTCATAGATCATGCAAATTGTTAATCAAATCATGAACAAAGGAAAAGAAATGACAAAAGTTGTGTTAGTTTGGTATTTGTAATTAGAGAATTTGTTGATAGGTTTTAGTTTATCATTTAGTTAGACTTTTTTGAGTTGATTAATTGAATTTTACTAATAATATAGGAATATTAGACTTCTTTTTCCTAAAAGGTGTGCCCAGGGGGCCCTTGGCTTACACTCATATGAAAGTTGCCTGGTTTCTATGGCTGAGTGAGATTTGTGTACTTCATTTTTTTTTTTTCTTTTGAAGGGACTCAGCCATACATATACATGTATCCATTCTCCCCCCTCAACCCACCTCCCATCCAGGCTGCCACATAACATTGAGCAGAGTTCCATGTGCTACACAGTAGGGCCTTGTTGGTAATACATTTTAAATATAGCAGTGTTGTACTTACTTCATTTTATGTAGTTGATATGGAAGGTTATAAAGATTATTTGAAGTAAAACTAAAAAATGCTTGTACATAATCATGTTTAAAGTACGTTGTATTTTGTTCATGTGTAAAGTACATCCCGGTAATAAAAACACATTGTCTCCAGGGTTTTAAAAAGCTAATTGATACTGACTCTATTTTTTTTTTTTAAGTGTATTGTTTGTTTTTTAGTAATCGGCAAGTATATTTCTGTGGGAAGTAGACTGGAGTGAGTTAGAGGCGAGTGTGAGAAGTGTGCACTGATGTTTATAGAGGGCTGGACCCAGAGCTTGTGGTGGTGAAGGAGCTAGAGGCAAAGACTGGTTATGCTGACAGTTGGAAAATAGCATTTTGTCCAGGAAACCTGGGAGCCCTGGTAACTTGCCCCTGACTAATGTGACTTTCCTCAGGTTCCTGAGGGAGAACATGAGCACCGGTCAGGAATCAGCAAAGCACAGTAACGTTTTATGTCAGCTGAGCCTTTGGTTCCAAAGCGTGACAGGTTGGACCCAGTGGAGCCTCAGCTGGCTCCAGTCTAAGTCTCAGACTTTACCTCTCCCTGAGACGAAAAACCATTTTCACTTGGGAGATGAGACAAGAGAGTTTGCCCAATTTCTGGGAGAGGATGCAGCTTTTTCTGTCCTCAGCTTCTCAGGTAAGGCTCGTAGCCACAGCCCAGGATATGGAAGAAGAGAGGAGGGAGAAAGGACGGAGGGGGTGATTCTCTGTTCTTGCTGCTCCACTGACTTGGAAGAGAGAGACAAGAAAGACTTGATCTTGGGACCAGGCACGCTGACAGTACCCATTGAGCCAGTAGCCAGTTGTGTCCTTGAACTTGACTAGATTGTCAGTGCTCCTCTCCCCAAGGGAGAGAGGGCTTTTGGTATTTCGTGTCCTGTAAAGGGGAAGTTGAGGACAGGAGTCCTTGAGCCCTACGTGGACGTCAGCAGATGTAGAAAGATGGATCCTAGAGGACCCTAAACACCAAACAGTAGTGGTTAAACATTTTTAAAAATTTGTCACCTCACATTGAATGTTAAATTTGCCATTTTGTTTTAGGAATTGGAGAATGACACAGCCTTTCAGCAAGCTGTGAGAACTAGTCATGGCAGAAGACCTCCAGTAAGTGAATTTTTTTTATTATGGTTAAAAAAAACAACTAACAAAGCTTACCCTGTTCATTGTTTTTAAACGTACACATTGGGAGTGCTAAATTAATTCCCATTGTTGTGAAACAGACCCCTAGAACTTTCCATTTTCCCAAACTGAGGCTCTATCCTCACTGAACAACAACGTCCTCCAGCTGCTGGCCCCACCTTTCTACTCTCTATCTCTAAGTATTTGCCTGTTCTAGGTGCCTCACATAAGTGGAATCGAACAGTTATTTCACTCAGCATAACGTCTTCAAGGTTCATCCATGGTGTAGCAGGTGTCCGGGTTTCCTTCCTTTCTCAGGCTTAATGACATTTCATTGTCTGGATGGACCACATCTTGTTTTGCACACACTTGGGTTGCTTCCACCTGTTGGCTGTTGTGAGCAGCACTGCCGTGAACTTGGGGACACAAATATCCTGAGGCCCTGTTTTCGAGGTGTATATCTGAAAGTGGGGTTGCTGGATTGTATGGTAGTTCCGCCAGCAGTGCACACAGGCTCCAGTTCCTCTACCCCTCACTAACACTTGTTATTTTCTGTTTTTTGATAGTCGCAGTTTTAATGGGTATGAGATGTTTCTCATTGTGGTCTTGATTTGCATTTCTCCAATTATTAGTGATGTTATCTTTTCATATACTTTTTGGTCATTTGTGTATGATCTTTGAAGAAATGTCTGTTCAAGTATTTTGCCCTTTTTTAAGCTGGGTTATTTAATGTTTTGTTGTTGAGTTGTAGGAGTTCTTTATTGGATATATGCTTTGCAGATATTTTCTCCCATTCTGTAGGTAGCTGTTTTTTATTCTGTTGATTGGATCCTCTGACCCACAAAAGGCTTTATGTTTGATGTGCTCCCATTTGTCTGTTTTTGCTTAAGTTGCCTGTGCTTTTTGATGTCATATCCAAGAAATCATTGCTAAGTCCAATGCCATGAAATTTTCCTCTGTTTTTTTTCAAGCAGTTTTATAGTCTTTTAGGTTTTAGGTCTTATGTTTGGGCCTTTAATCTACTTTGAGTTCATTTTTGAATGTTCTGTAAGATTAAGGGTCCAATTTCATTGTTTTGCATGAGGATATCCAGTATTCTCAGTGCCATTCAGGAGACTGACCTTCCCCCTTGTGTGGTCTTGACACCCTTGTTGAAAGCCATTCCTTCCGTTGGTTTCTTATGCAAGCACCACATTGTTTCCAGTGCAGTAGCGTTGTAATATGTTTTGAAATCAGCAGATAGGAGTCCCCCAACTTAGATCTTTTTCAAAATTTTTCGGCTCTCCAGGGTCTCTTAAGATTCCAAATGAGTTTTAGGTTGGATTTTCCCATTTCTTAAAAAAAAAAAAATGACATTGGGATTTTGGTAGAGATTGCATTGAATCTGTGCGTTGCTTTGAGTAATATAGATATCTTTTTTTAAGTAATTTATTTATATTTGGCTGTGCTGGGTCTTTGTTGCTGCACATGCACTTTCTCTAGTTGCAGTGTGTGGGCTTCTCGTTGTGGTGGCTTCTCTTACGGACTGTGGGCTCTAGGGTATGTGGGCTGCAGTAGTTGTGGCTCATGGGCTTAGTTGCCCTGAGGCATGTGGGTTCTTCCCTGACCAAGGATCGAACCCGTGTCCCCAATTCTTTTTTTTTTTTTAATCCAGAATATATTTTGAAAACTTTTACACTGATACCAAAGCCAGGCAAAGACACTACAAGAAAATTACAAATATCCTTTTTGAATACTGACCTAGAAACCCTGAACAAAATATAAGCAAACCAAAGCAGTATATTATAAGGGTTATACACTATGACCAAGTGGGATTTATTCCTGGAACTTGAGAATGGATCAACAGACAAAAATTAATCAATGTGATATGTCACCTTAATAGAATGAAGGGAAAAAAAGCCCAAATCATCTCAATTGATGCAATAAAAGAACTTGACAAAATTCCACATCCTTTCACAATAAAAACACATAATGAACTAGAAATAGAAGGAAACTCACCATGATAAATAAGAAAACCCCACTGCTAACAACATATTTGGTGGTAAAAGACCAAAAGCTTTTCCCCTAGAATTAGGAATAATGCCCACTTTTGCCACTTCCAATCAATTATAGGGTGGGTGTATTCTTAACCACTGGACCACCAGGGAAGTTCAATATAGATATCTTAACAATATAAAGTTTTATAGCCTTGAATACAGGATGCCTTTCCATTTATTTCTTTTTCAGTTTCTTATAGCAATGTTTTATAGTTTACAGTATATCTAGTAAGTTAATTTTTAAGTAATATAGATCAAAGAATTTTTATGCTCTTGAGAATATAAATATTATTTATGTAAGACACTGGGATATGTTTAACCAAAACATTATTTTTAAAAAAATTGTCTTTCTAATTTTTAATGTTATGTAAATATTGATCTTTGGAAACACTGGGGGTTGCAAATTACACCTCCCTTGGATTAATGACCATCCACTAATTAATCCTCCACCAGTATATACATGGCTAAAGTGATTGTTTTCAGTGTTATTAGTAAAGTTTTTATATGTCACACAGAGAATAGACTTCTGCCTTCCACAGTGCGTGAACTCTACCGAGTGTCTTTTGTAGTTGAAAATAAACAAGGTTGGCACTAGGTAAAGTGAGAAGTACAGAAAGTTCTATGCCTAGTATTCTGCCCACCCATGGCTCCAGAGCAGTGGTTCTCAGTGCTCACTCGCCCACCTGCCCTGGCACATGTTTGCCTGGAGATATTTTTAGTTCTCATAACTTGGACCAGTGCCTAGCATCTCAGAGGCAGCAGGCCACCCCACAGTAAGTTACCTAAAAGAGGTCAGCAGTGCCAGGTCGACAGGCTGTTAGGGAGTGAATCCCCTGCTGTAGTTGGCGTGTCCTCCCACCTGGCCTCCCTCACTCTGTCAGGGCCTCTTCCCTCCCACCATACTTAACTGTTCTGCAATAATGAAAGGTCTGCATTAAACCACTTCCAGTGGGAAGGACCTTGCCTGTCATATTTGTGGGGTTCCCTCCTCGAAGTTAGAGAGCACAGCAGTCCACAGGACTGTCCTCACTTCTAATTCCAGCTGCAGGCACCTTCAGCATCTGTAATTTTCTGAAAAGGCTCAAAGAACTCACTAAAAGCTATTATACTTAACGGTTTATTTCAGGAGAAGGATACAGGTTAAATCTGCTGAGAGAAGAGAGACCTGGGGCAGAGTCTGGGAGGTCAGACATGGGGGGTCTGGTTGCCCTTTCCCTGTGGAGCCCTGGGTGGCTTTAACCCCCCCGACCCCTCTGTGTGGTGACGGTACTTGTAGAGCTGGCAAGGAGGCCCTCCCATGACTCTGATGTCCAAGGTGTTAATGGGGCTCCGTCACACACTGTCCTTGTGGCTGCGCATTAGTCTCTAGCCCCTCATGGAGGTTCAAGCTAATATATCTGGGAGTTAGACTGTCTGGTGGCCAAAGCCCCCCAGGGAAACAGGGATGTATCAGGCAGGACATTACAGGGGCATACAGATCACCCCCCTGTAGTGAAGGGCAAAGCCAGTACTCTCTTTGGGTAAAGTCAGTTCTTGACTACACATTCCATAAGCTGTATTTTAATTTTAAGGTTACCTTCATTATGGAAAGGAAAACTAGATTAAGTTCTTGCACTTGGCTAATGACAAGACTGTAACCTTTTAGAAGAGGTAAACTGTCTTATTTATTGATCTTTTCTTTGTTTGCTGTGGGTACTCCACAGATCTTTATATCACAACTTAGTGAATAAGTGAAAGCCTTCAGTTTAGTGATTTGGTATATCAACAAGTCACTATATATGATAGTGATTTGGTGTATCAACAAATCACTATATATGATAATGTCTCCAAGCTGGCCCTTCATTGATGTTTAGAAATGACTTCAGAGACCCTCATGTTATAGAAAGGAAACAAGGCTGGGAGTAGAGGTCTCACAGTTACCTGTAACCAGGACAGAGAGTAGGTCGCCACCCCTTTGAATGATATTGTCATCACACCCTATTTACTGTATTAAATGGGAAAAAACTGTGCAACTTTTATAGGCGAGGCACTGGGCAAAGAGTAAAGTGGACACAAATAGAAATTACAAGGCATATTGTAATTTGTGTTGTAAAAAGAGTATAAATTGCTCTGGGACCACAAAGATAAGTTCTTTATTCCTAGTTGGGACAGTCAGGAGATAAATGTACAGTTGAATATTTAAGGATGTGTGCAGTTAAGATCAGCCTTGAGGTATGTGAGGAAAGGCTTTGTGGGTGAGGGTGCGGGGTGAGTAAGGAGCAAGGAGACACAGAATCTAGCCTTTCTAAGAGATCAGTCCAGTGCCAAGAGTAAAAACCGGAAGAACAGATCTAGTGATTACTGAGTGATTAAACAGAAAAATAGTCTCTTTCCTTCAGTTTGTTCTCACAGAAAAGTTTTGCTGGGACCCACATCCTTCCTTTTCATGTTTTTCCAAGACCTGTTATCTGTCAGTTTGGTCAAGTTTGTTAATGATTTTGTTCAAATGTTCAGTATTTTTATTGATTTGGGGGGGGTACGCAGGAATTGAAGTTCTATTATTATCGATGAGAAAAATAGATCATACACTATGATAGTGAATTTCTTTGTTTAGGTTTTTGTTTTATATATTTTTATGTTGTCTTTTATTGTTATGAAATGTCCTTCTAGCTAGTAGTGCTTTGTGTCTGTTTCGTCAGTTGTTCGTACATTGCTGTAGCTCCCCAGGTGCTCTTTTGTCTAGTGTTTGCATTGTATGTCGTCCCCATTTTTTCACTTCCAGCTTTCTCAGATCTGTATATTTGAGATATATTTCTTAGAGAAATATTTTTTATTAGCAACATGAATAGAATTCTGTTTTTTTAATATTGTCAGATAATCTTATTCTTTTAGTGAAGTATTTCATCTACTTACATTTAGTGAAATTGGTTTCATTTGTTGCCTTAGTATTTGCTTTGTTTTTTCCTTCCTTATGTTTTATTTCTCTCCATTCTTACCTTTTTTTGTTTGATTTTTATTACATTTCTCCCTCTGTTATCTTGGGAGTTTACATTCCTTGACCGTTCTTTTAGTGTTTTTGTAAAGATTACAGTATTCATCTTTTAACTTATCAAAGTCTAGTATAATTTAATATTTTACTACTTTCTGGACAATGCCAAATTTTTACATTATTTTCAGTTCTAGGATTTCCACTAATCCATTTTTCGTAGTTTTCAGTTCTGTACTGAAATTGTCAATCTTGTCTTTTGATTCACTGAACATGTTGAGCATGCTGGTCAGAGCCTGTGTTTGATATTTCTTTCCATCATATGATTCCCCTTCTGCATGTCTTTCCATTTTGTTTCTCTTGGATTTTGATTAGGGACTCTTGCTCCTATGTGTTTGGTTGTTTTAGACTGAATGCCAGACATTGTAAGTGAAACATTTTAGAGATAATTTAAAGCATGTGTCTGTGCTGTCTGGAATGATAACCACTAGCCATGTTGTGGCTATTTATATCTAAACCATTAAAAAGTAAGTAAAAATTTAAAATCCAGATGTTACTGCCTGAGCCACATTTCAGATGCTCAACAGCCTTATCCGGGCAGGTGTCTTTTATTGGAGAGAATTTACTTTTGTGTATGGCTGCAGAGATGCTTGGAACACTGAATCACCTCAACCCAGTTGAATGTGAAATGTTTCTAAATTGGGCCAGGTCTTACACAGGCTGATTGACCTTCCAGTCTGAGTAAAGCCTTATGAGGTTACAGTTTGAAGTTTGGAGGAGTCCCAGGGCTGCCCCCTCAGCAGACCCCTTCTAGGGTTTGTCTGTTCAGCCCAGTGCATCTGTGAAAAGCTCCGTGATCAACTATGACTACAATTTTGTGATCAACATGCTTTGTATCTTTATTTCAGAGATGAGAACATTTATATTCAGAGAGGTAAAGTAAACACAGCAAGTAGAGGGAGAGCTGAGATTCAAACCCAGGGTCCCTGACTCCAGATCCAGTGTCTGTTGTTAGACCCAGTGTCTGGTGGTAATAATCATGCAGAATTAATGGTAGGTGTGTCCATTGGAGACTCCTGTATCCCACTGACCCACAGGTCACTCTAAAGTCCCTTTTCTCCTTTCAGATGAGTTCCAAAATAGACCTTCTCAATACTTAAAATACTCCAGCTCCTTAATATTTAGAATAATTTAAAAGAAATTATTCTAAATGTTATGTAAATATTTCCCTACTGATAAGTCTGTATTTTCCATTTCTTTTCCAGTTTTCTATTATATAACTTGATCTGAATTCTATTAACTATTTTTTTTTTTCCTCCCCAAGATAACTGCTAAAATACCAAGCACAGCAGTTTCTAGACCTGTAGCTACTGGATATGGGGTATGTTTTCTTAAGCTGAAGATATGAAGATACATTTTCTCATATATAAGTTCACTTTAGGCAGTTTTAAATAAGTCTGGCTACCTTTCAGCTCATGATCCAGGTGTATTTTCCATTTTGAATAGTGATGAATATTATAAATTGTTGATAAATAACTTTGGATATTCTAGTCATTTTGATTGTAAATAAAACAAAATGTTTTGCTATCTTTTCCTGTCTGTAAACATTGTGTTTGTTGATTGACCTTTCATTTTCTATATCATATAACCAAGTGTCATGTGTATTACATTTGTGTATTTTGTGTGAAGTTAGTCTTATATAAATGTAATGTTTATAATTTCTAAAAATTTACTAAGTAATACATGAAAAAATAAAATTGAAGAAAAATTTCAGAGGCATATATAATTGGGTCTTGCTTTTATTTGAGATCTTTGGAGGAAAGATGCTATATAAAAATCCATAAAATCTTTTGAATCTGGCCCAAATTACAAATAGTTTGGATGTTTTCACTTTTGCTAAATAGTAGAGGAATGGGAGGAAAATGAAGGAATGAGATGAAATAGCATTTCCTAGTCTTTCTGATAATATTTCTTAGGGGTCGTAAAGATGGCTTCAGAACCTAGAGTCCTGGGCACTGGCCTTCCAGTTGTCCCCTTCCTGTGGACAGAGAGAGTGGCCTTAACGTTGTATAACAGTGTATTGTGTGAAACATCCATTTATTAATCAGTCAGAGCAGGTATCACTCATGAATTTGGTTTTGGTGATGTTTCTGAACAGGAGTCAGCGAGCTTTTCTGTGAAGAGCCCGGGAGGTTTAGGCTCTGGGAGACCCAGTTGTGCATCTGTGGAGAGGTAGCCAGAGACAGCATGTAGACGAAGGGAGTGTGGCTCTGTCCCATATAAGGGCCGAGGGATGTAGTTTGCTGATGCCTGTTTTAGAGTTTTATTGTTTGATCCTATATCCTTGGGAGATAAAAGGTTTACTTGCCAGTAGAATGAAGGAAAGAAAGTTATAAAGAAACTTTTATAGCTTGGTTTATAAAATTAAGTGTAGAAGTTTTTTGGAATCATTTTAACTTAGTTTTTTGTTCACTAGTCCAAGACCTCCCTGGCGTCGTCAATGGGAAGACCGATGACAGGGGCTATTCAGGTATCCCCATGTGTGGGTTTGCATCTTGGGCCTTTCTTGTGATTTAGAATATTATTACCAAAGTTTTTTTTTTTAAGATATTACTTACATAGTGACCCTGATTCTTTAAACTGTGAGCTAATATTTGAACTGCTTGAAATCTTTGGTGGCAGTCTCTGGATTTATCACTATTTACTCAGGTCTCAAGTGAAATCCCACAGGGAAATGGACATAGGCCTTCTAGTTTGTCTGTAGGATGGACTCTGGGACCTGGTTCTCCTGCGCTGTCATTTCCAGTGGCTTCTATGGTTTCTCTCATAGGCCTACAGGAGACCAGCCCAAAGTAGGGAGTAGCCAGCTACTAAGCTATATAAGGTACTACTGAAAACCCAAAAGAGTGTTTTTCTTTTCAAACTGGGAGTAAGTCCAGTTCGACTGAAGAATTGAAATTTTATAGGACAAAGGAAAAGTTCAGACAGGTTGACACGTGAGGAGGCAGAAGTGAGGAACAGTAGGGAGGGATTATAAACCTCTGTTCAAGACTGGGGTTTTATTAAGATGTGTATCATGTGCAGAACTGTAAATAAGAGGTAGATCATATGTAAGAACACTTTTTAAATGATTCTTGTTCTCCTAAGGATGGAGTTACTAGACCCATGACAGCAGTGAGAGCCGCTGGCTTTACCAAGGGAGCTTTGAGAGGTTTGTTACATTATTTCAGCTATTAATTTTTTTTCGAATCTTTTAATTTTTAAACTGTTTTTGTATGTTTAAATATATTATCATTTTAAATAAAACTTAACATGTCATTGATTATTTTAGGGTTAGAGTCAGGAAAAGGGTGGTGGGAGTGTTCTGCATCCCGGTTGAGGTGTAGTCACACTGCATGTCATGTCAGATCATGCCACGCTGCGCACTGAAAATTTGTCTGTGAGTTAGAGCTAAAGAATCAAAAGTGAAAATAGTATTTAAATAGATGATAAGTTAAATAATAATTTTAAAATAAAACTTCTGTGACAAAATTAATGTTTATGATACCAATAATGAAAATTAAAAAGCCAATACCAGGTTATTAATCCCATGATTGACAGTTAAGAATTCATAACAGAGATAGATTACTGTGGGGAGAAATAAGTACTGAGTATGTATTTTTGTTTTTACATGGTAATGCAGTTTTATTTACATGGTTTTATGTATGTTAAAAATCTTCCCAGTTACTCAATATAAAGAATACTCATATAAGCATAAAAAAGGTCCATTCCATTTAATAAATAGGTGAATTAGCATGCGAAGGATTTCACATTTCCTCTGATTGTGTGGATGCACACTGAATGTGACCTCTTGACTGCTGTGTCCCAGGCTCTGCGTTTGACCCTCTTGGACAGTCGTGGGGCCCGGCACCACCCCTGGAGGCCAGGAATGAAGACAGGTATGCAAGTCCTGTGCTTCTTTGCTATGGTGGTTGCATGTCTTCTTTGCAAAACTTCTTTGAGAAGTTTTTACTTCTCAACTACATAATCCTTACGTATTTTGAAAGTTTGTGTCAGCAGAATAGTAATCAAAGCATTGTCCTAGCGTCTAGGAAGAGACTCACGTCTAAGAAAGTCAGCCCCATGAATCTGTGCAGTTTTACTGGAGCACATTGAAGGCGTGTCTCATTTTTATGGGTGCCAGTATTGATTCTCTTGAAGGCCAAATGTGGTTGTGTGTGTAATAGATATTCTTATTTTAAAAGCATACTTCAAAGAAAAAAAAATTAAGAAAATATATGTTTGTTATATTGATATTGAGAAATTTAATTTTTTATAGTATTAGTTTCATGCTAGTAGAGAGTAGCTAAAAGTTACGGCGTAAATTCAGCTGTGTAGCATGTACTGATGCCTGAGCACTGTGAATCTATACATTTTTCAAATAACAGCAGCCAACGCTCACAGTGTGCTCACTCTTGGCTTTTCTCAAGGACTTCCTGTCCTCATGATTCCAAGAGGGTCATGGGAGTCTGGAACCTTCATGTAGTCGTTCACACCTAGACTCAGAAGATGCCCAGTCTCAGGTCCCCTTTGAGAAGCAAAGGCTTTTCTGGGAGACATCTGCCCGGGGCAGATTGTCTTTGTTTCTCATTGGCCAGAATCTCAGCACAGGTATCTGATGGAACCAGATGATTGGCTGGGGAAGGAGACGCTTCTGTAGCCTGGCTTCAGAACACAGGGTGGCGGGCGAGTGCCTGTGGGGGTGTCCCACAGGGTCTGCACACAGGGTTCATTCTCCTGGTGTCTGGTGGGGATGGGGCAGTTACTGCCACTGTCTTCATGCAGTTCTCTTACAGATTTTTAGCTTTTAATTTTTATATTGACATTTTAGGCTTAAAAGTAACACTCTGTAAGCACTGTTTAAAGACATTTATTAGAATGTTTCAGACAACTTGAAAATAGAATTCTGTACTTAAATTCTGAACTTTCTAACTTTTACAAAGCCACCATCTATTGTATTCATTTACTCAGAATTTTGCAGATCTCTATAAATAAATTTGTTGCCTTAATCCCAGGTTTTACTGAAGAATATGATTTTATAGACCTAATTTGTTCCTGTATTCTTTTTAAAAGTCTGTTTGAAGAGAATTAGGAGAATTGATGTTTATTCTGACGTATTTGTAGTAGAAGTTTGTTTAGGCAGTGATGTACATACAGAGTGTTGTGGTACTTTGTTGGAAGAAAGTGGTAATGAAACAACAGGCTGGTTTAAAATGTGATTGGTTTGGGGATACTTCGTGTGCTACTGATGGAGTCAAGATTTTTTAAACTTCTTTACCTTGTTAGAAGTCTCTGTGGGGAGTTCTCTGTTGTGGTCCAGTGATTAGGACTCCGGGCTTTTATTAACGTAGTCTGGGTTCCATCCTTGGTTATCCCACAAGCCGTGTTCCTTGGCCAAAAAAAACCCAACTCCGGTATCTATTTGGTAGTAAATCATAATAATTTTTCTCTCTTTTATGGGGGCTTCAGTTATTCCACCATTGATAAAATTTTCATTTGCCATAGGATCCACTTCCCTTCAGGAATGGTATTAACAATATAATAACATGGGCCCTAGAGTTACCTTCGGAGAAGGCAATGGCACCCCACTCCAGTACTTTTGCCTGGAAAATCCCATGGACGGAGGAGCCTGGTGGGCTACAGTCCATAGGGTTGCGAAGAGTCAGACACGACTGAGCGACTTCACTTTCAACTTTTCACTTTCATGCATTGGAGAAGGAAATGGCAACTCACTCCAGTGTTCTTGCCTGGAGAATCCCAGGGACGGCGGAGCCTGGTGGGCTGCCGTCTATGGGGTCACACAGAGTCGGACACGACTGACGTGACTTAGCAGCAGCAGAGTTACCTTATTTGTGTTCAAACCTTGGCTCTGTAACTTACCAGCTGTATGATCTCAGGCGTAATACTTAGCTTTCTTTCTTTCTTTTTTTGGGCCTCCCCACACCACTTGTGGGATCTCAGTTCCCCAACCAGAGATTGAACCTGAGCCTCCTGCAATGGAAGCATGCAGAGTCCTAACCACTGGACTGCCAGTACTTAACTTTGTAAACCTCAGTTTCCCTGTCAGTTAAATGAAATAACGATAGTACTTGTATGAAATATTTTTTTGAAGATTAAGTGACATAATTAGGGTAAAGCATTTAGCTCAAAATTAAATTACCCTTATGCTGAAAAAACATTAGCTATTATTTACTATTATTATGAATATATACTGTAGTTATTAAAAAGAGTGATACATTTACTGTTCATTGCTATTTATGTATTTGTCTTATCTGTGACCTACTTTTAAAGTTAATGAGCATATGATGGACTATGTTAAAAGTAAGTTAAATTTCATATATATTATTAGTGGTTGAATGATTCAGAATATGCTTGGTTTTTTCTTTAACAGTCCAGAAGAAAAGATCAGACAATTAGAGAAGAAAGTAAATGAGTTGGTAGAAGAAAGCTGTATTGCTAACAGTTGTGGAGACTTAAAATTGGTAAGTCCATAAACTGGTTAAGATTCAAGATCATGAAGTGTGTGAGTATGTGTCTACTTTTGTGTATGCACCCATACATGCACACATCTAGATAAATATTTTCATTTTGCTGTGGACTGGCCTTGGAGTTTTCACTGAAATAATTATTTTGAGAGCCTACAGTTTTAACTCTGCTTCATAAACTCTGATGTCAAAACAGTTGGCTGATTTTGTAATTTTTCTCATTGGTCATTTAAGGAGGGGAGAAAATTCAGTATCAGTTGACTAAATTTTTCAGCCTGGTGGATTACTGGATTGATGCATAGCCTGCTAAAGGCAGAGCTACTGTGATCCATAAAAAAAGTACTTAGGGCTTTTTTTCTTATTTAAGCCTCACTGCCCTAAAATATTTTGTCATAAGTAAAACTGAAAACTCATGGTTTGCTTTTTGGGAATCCAACTCTTTTTTTTTTTAATTAATTTTTTTTCTCTTAGGTGCTTTGTTCACATTACTTTGATCATCACACCACATAGATACAGTTTCTGTGACTTAATTATCAGATTAAGGCATTAATGGGACTGGTCAGTCTCTCCGTGGAAATCAGTTAAAGGTTCTTAATGTTCTGAGTAAGATCTTAGTGAAACTGAGGATCTGTTGTCCTATTAGGTAGCAGTTATCTGTGGCTTATCTGTACTTTGAGCATCCAAGAAACCAAACAAACCTAAATTCCTGTCTCATGAGATTGAATTAAAACACCAAAGATTCAGAAGCTGAAAGGAAAAAAGAAGTAGAGGGGCATGCAGTGAAAGTTTTAGTTGCTCAGTCATGTCGGATTCTTTGCGACCCCATGGACTGTAGCCTGCCAGGCTCCTCTATCCATGGAATTCTCCAGGCAAGAATACTGAAGTTGGTTGCCATTTCCTCCTCCAGGGGATCCTCCCAACCCAGGGATTGAACTCAGGTCTCCTGCATTGTAGGCAGATTCTTTATTGGCTGGGCCACCAGGGAAGCCCTAACGCTGGTAGGTCAGACATGTAGGTAGGCATGGTCAGACCTAAAAGTGGTAGGAGGAGAGGTGATGAGAAACTCAATGTGGGCAGGTATGCTCCAGGTATTAGTCCCCACCCTGTGCTTCCCCTTCTTTCCCAGAGAAGACACATGGACTTGCCATGAGGGATGAGAGCTCACGGTTAGACAGGAGGGGAGTTTATGGGAGGAGCGCTCAGAGCACCCAGGAAGTAAGGGTAATGCAGCTACAGGCGCCTCTGATGCACCAAGAGCTATGTGAGTTTGTGAAGAAGTTGACACCATGTACACTTGGTTTCAGGCCTTGGAAAAGGCAAAAGATGCAGGCAGAAAGGAGAGAGTCCTGGTGAGGCAACGAGAACAAGTTACAAGGCCAGAGAACATCAACTTGGATTTAACTTACTCAGTAAGTACAAAGTGCCTGTTGAATATGGTTATCTTGGTGAGAATTTATAGATTCCAGAAGTCTTTTTTCTTTGTTGTTTTATCTTGTTCCTTAAGCTTTACTGGACTTAAGGTGCCCAGAATTAGGTTAATAATGCTCTTCAGTTAATGGGACCACTCTCATCTTTGGTCTGTATAGTGATCTTCTTTAATTTGGTCATTTTTAATACTGTAGTAAATACTAGTAAACCTTCCAGCTAAGGACTCTTGAAGATTACTAATATTTGGGCTCTATTCAGTGTGCTTACTTTGACAAGATTCCTTTTGTTTTGTTTTGAGGTATAATTGTGATTCAATGCTCTGTTAATTTCAGGTATTCAACTTGATATTTGTATATATTATGAAATGATCACCACAATAAGTCTAGTGAACATCCGTCAACAACATAGTTAGATAATAAGATTTGAACGTGGACTTTTTGGTCTATGATCTTAGAGAGCTTCAAACTAGATTAATAAGACAGTGTTCTGTGAGGATAGTAGGGAAAAAAAAAAACAAAACAGCTAGTTTCTAGCAAAATTTATTCAATTCTGAAAAGACACTTCTTTCATATATATATATACTGATGTTTAAAAGGTTGTATTTTCAGTAGGAGAAGTCTTCATATGCTAAACAACTGGAAAAAAGGACATTGAAACTTGGAGGAAGAAGAATTTAGATGCTTACTATTTATAGTTAATATTTTTAGATTCCATGGAATCTTTAGATTTGGGAATAATTTACAATTATCATCTTTTTCCTCTAGGAACATACTTTACTATAGCTCAATTATTTAAATTATAAATTTGCATATAGAGCAGCAATACTCTACAAATTAAGGTTTAAGATATTTCCACATAATGTTTATGTTTTCAAAGAGAATTTGATCCACTATCTTCTTTACTCTTTTTATTACCAGCAATACTAACAATACACATAGATTCTTTGTGGGTCTTCCTGAGATTAAAGGATAACAAATCCTTTGACTAGAAAGAATACATGGAAAATTAGGTGGAATTTAGAGGATAGCTCCACCTGTCCTAATGTTCTGGTTCATGTTGGAATGCAAGATACTGTCTGTGAATTCATTTCTTAATGGTTTGGGAGTCTTGATAGAGGCAACTAACATTATTATAGTATTTTAATCTCTAGAAAGATAGGCAAAAGGGACCTAAGATGATCATTGTATGTTTCTTTGCAATATTTTTTCCTTAGGTTCTTTTCAACTTGGCCAGTCAGTATTCAGCTAATGAGATGTATGCTGAAGCACTAAACACATATCAAGTTATAGTGAAAAATAAGATGTTTAGCAATGCAGGTAGGTGTGTGTAGTTAGTTTTTCTGATAAGTATAGTTCTTTTGTAGTGTTAATTTACAGTTTCCTCAGTTATGAAATGATCTGTGCTCTAAGCAAGTTAAATTTATGATGGTGTCCTGCTTAAAGGATATGAAAATTCACACAAATACAAATGAAAAAATATAGTTGGTATGAGACATATTGCCTAATAGTAAATGAAGACTGTGTTCTGTATCACAAGTAGAATTAGCCATAGCAACCCCATGGAACATGCTTTCCCTTGTAGAATTTATCCACAAGAGATTGTTGTTTATATTTAGCATTTATACTGTGTACTTTTTAGTCTCATAGAAAAAGTGAAAGAAATCAGATATTATATATTCATTAATATTTTTTTAAATTAGGACGGTTGAAAGTGAATATGGGAAATATTTATTTAAAGCAAAGAAATTATTCCAAAGCCATTAAATTCTACCGAATGGCCTTAGATCAAATTCCAAGTGTCCATAAAGAAATGAGGTAAGTTTGTAAAATTTGTCATTCTTCAGAAACAAAGTCACTCTTCTGACATGTTGCCAGTGGACTGAGTGCTTTGTGGTATGTGTACATGAGAGGTGTTAGATCTTTCTTATAGCTGTAATATTTTGGTCTGACCCTTGCATGCATTTGTATGATGGAAGCTAAAGGTTAAAGGCATGATATGTGATCAGTTGGAATAAAACTAAGCTAATGGGCCTATATAGGAAATAACTCTCCAAGCCATGAGCACTGTAATACAACTTACTGCCCACCACAAATCAGACAGCAGCTGTTTAGAACATAGCAGACTCCAGAGTGCAAGACTGGATACTTAATTCCTTATATTCTTACCGGAGCTCAAGAAGGAAATAGTGAAGGAAGGGTTACTGTTGACTCTTAGAAGAGGTGGGCAGGGAATGTGCTGGGGTATTTCCTATTATAATATTTTAAGAGCAGAAACAGTAAGTTATCTTAGTCTGGTAATAACTAGGGGAACATAAGTTTCTAGGATATTTACTGTTCATAATTTCTCCTGGGCACAGTGCAGTTCCCTTGAGAAAGTTAATTTATTTGTAAATGCCACTTTTTGCAAACATTTGTTTTTGAATTATGCAATATATCGCACTATCATCTGCAGTTATCTAACTTATAGAACATAGTGCCCTTCAGGTACTTTTAACCCAGGTGAGACCAAAAATTTAAACATTTTAGAAAAAGATAGTATTATATAGTATAATCCACAGTCAAGAGGTAGTATGGTAATTCAGTTCAGTCGCTCAGTCGTGTCCGACTCTTTGCAACCCCATGAACCACAGCACACCAGGCCTCCCTGTCTATCACCAACTCCCGAAGTCCACCCAAACCCATGTCCATTGAGTCGGTGATGCCATCCAACCATCTCATCCTCTGTCATCCCCTTCTCTTCCTGCCCCCAATCCCTCCCAGCATCAGAGTCTTTTCCAGTGAGTCAACTCT
This sequence comes from Bos javanicus, assembly GCF_032452875.1. Taxonomy (NCBI): domain Eukaryota; kingdom Metazoa; phylum Chordata; class Mammalia; order Artiodactyla; family Bovidae; genus Bos; species Bos javanicus. The sequence goes on along the minus strand of NC_083879.1, from coordinate 35,903,137 downwards.
TCGCATGAGGTGGCCAAAGTACTGGAGTTTCAGCTTCAGCATCATTCCCTCCAAAGAAATCCCAGGGCTGATCTCCTTCAGAATGGACTGGTTGGATCTCCTTGCAGTCCAAGGGACTCTCAAGAGTCTTCTCCAACACCACAGTTCAAAAGCATCAATTCTTCGGCGCTCAGCCTTCTTCACAGTCCAACTCTCACATCCATACATGACCACAGGAAAGACCATAGCCTTGACTAGACGGACTTTTGTTGGCAAAGTAATGTCTCTGCTTTTGAATATGCCATCTAGATTACTCATAACTTTCCTTTCAAGGAGTAAGCGTCTTTTAATTTCATGGCTGCAGTCACCATCTGCAGTGATTTTGGAGCCCAGAAAAATAAAGTCTGACACTGTTTCCACTGTTTCCCCATCTGTTTCCCATGAAGTGATGGGACCAGATGCCATGATGTTTGTTTTCTGAATGTTGAGCTTTAAGCCAACTTTTTCACTCTCCACTTTCACTTTCATCAAGAGGCTTTTTAGTTCCTCTTCACTTTCTGCCATAAGGGTGGTGTCATCTGCATATCTGAGGTTATTGATCTTTCTCCTGGCGATCTTGATTCCAGCTTGTGCTTCTTCCAGTCCAGCGTTTCTCATGATGTACTCTGCATATAAGTTAAATAAGCAGGGTGACAATATGCAGCCTTGACGTACTCCTTTTCCTATTTGGAACCACTCTGGTGTTCCATGTTGCTTCCTGACCTGCATACAAATTTCTCAAGAGGCAGATCAGGTGGTCTGGTATCCCGATCTCTTTCAGAATTTTCCACAGTTTATTGTGATCCACACAGTCAAAGGCTTTGGCATAGTCAATAAAGCAGAAATAGATGTTTTTCTGAAACTCTCTCGCTTTTTCCATGATCCAGCGGATGTTGGCAATTTGATCTCTGGTTCCTCTGCCTTTTCTAAAACCAGCTTGAACATCAGGAAGTTCACGGTTCATGTATTGCTGAAGCCTGGCTTGGAGAATTTTGAGCATTACTTTACTAGCATGTGAGATGAGTACAATTGTGCGGTAGTTTGAGCATTCTTTGGCATTGCCTTTCTTTGGGATTGGAGTGAAAACTGACCTTTTCCAGTCCTGTGGGCACTGCTGAGTTTTCCGGATTTGCTGGCATATTGAGTGCAGCACTTTCACCGCATCATCTTTCAGGATTTGGAATAGCTCAACTGGAATTCCATCACCTCCACTAGCTTTGTTCATAGTGATGCTTCCTAAGGCCCACTTGACTTCACATTCCAGGATGTCTGGCTCTAGGTCAGTGATCACACCATCGTGATTATCTGGGTCGTGAAGATCTTTTTTGTACAGTTCTTCTGTGTATTCTTGCCATCTCTTCTTAATATCTTCTGCTTCTGTTAGGTCCATACCATTTCTGTCCTTTATCGAGCCCATCTTGAATAGCTGTCATCAAATATAGACAGTGATCAGTGCTGAGGAAGATGCAGAGAAATGAGAGTCCTTATGCACTGGGGATATAAAATAGCACAGACACTTTGGAAAATAATGTTTTTTTAAAAATTTAAATGCAAATTTACTATATGACCAATTCCACTGTTAGGTATATAACCAGGAGAAACGAAAACATATCGTCACAAAGGATTGTACATGAGTGTTTGTAGCAGAATTATTCATAATATCCAAAAAGTAGAAGCAGTCCAAGTATCTATCACATAGTCAATGGATGGAACCTGGTATAGCTGCACTGTAGAATACTATTCAGCAATGAAAAAGGAATGACATCTTCTTACATGCTGAGATACGGAGGAACCTCAAAAATTATGCTAACTGAATGAAGGCACAGGGTATCACATGCTGTATAACTCTATTCACATGCAATGTCTAGAAAGGCAAGTCTAGTCCAGAGAGACAGAAAGGAAATCAGCGTTTGCCTGGGGCAGGAGGCTAGACTGAGGAGTGATTGCAGGTGGGCACAGGTGTTCTTTCCAGGGAAATGGAAATGACTTAGAGTGTGACTGTGGTTTCACAACTGTGTTAGTACAGCAATAGTTATTGAATCACATACTTAAAGCAAGTGAATTTTATAATGTGTAAAATAAACCTCAGTAAATCTTTAACAAAACAAGAAGTAACATGGCAAAGAAAAGGAGGAAATTATTTGTGGAATAACTTGATTGCCAGCTGGGGAGTTCAAACTTTTAAAAGGAGTCCATGTTTTTTTTCAGGATTAAAATTATGCAGAACATTGGAGTCACATTTATTAAAACTGGGCAGTATTCGGACGCCATCTCTTCTTTTGAGCACATCATGAGTATGGCTCCGAATCTGAAGGCAGGCTTCAATCTGATTCTTAGTTACTTTGCCATTGGAGATCGAGAAAAAATGAAGAAGTCATTCCAAAAACTGATTGCTGTTCCACTAGAAATTGATGAAGATGATAAATACATTTCGCCAAGTGTGAGTATGAAGAAGACTCTTACATAGCCAGCTCCTAATTAGCTGTGCTTCTCTGTCTCCAGAAGTGATGAAGTTGGGATGGATGACTCTTCAGTTTTCTGCCAGTCCTATATTAATGTGTTTTATCATTTTCATGTTTAGATTTAGGTTGTTGTTTCATATTTAGATTAGGTTGACAATGGAACTATTGAAATAGGGCTGGAGATTATGGTTTAAACAGACTGCACAATTTTACTCAAAAAACAAAAGGGAGAATCTTGTGAAAAATTACCATTCCTTAATGTTATCTTATGTAAAGTCAAATCATGTGAAATTGTCCATGTTGATAGATCGTGATGGTATAGTAATGTTGATTTCATAAAAGGAACCTGGTAGATTTTCTTGGTGCATTACAAGGGAATGGCAGTGTGGTGGTTGGCCCCACTGCTCAATATTTATTCTCCTTGTCCTTTGTATTTAAAATAGCACTAATTACAACAGCCTGCTGTATAGGGTTGTGAGGATCGAATGAGGGCGTGCATGTGAAATGCTTAATCCTGGAACATAGTAAATGCTGGGTAGATGTTAAATATCATATATAACTTTCATATTGAGAAAAAATAATGTATGTAGTGAAAGAAATCATCCGTGTCTTCAATAGGAAGTAGAGGTCAATGTAGGGTCATACTAAGTTACTGATGTCATTAAAGCAATTACATGTGACTTAGGATTTCACCCGTTTGTACTGACAACCATGGCTTCCATATTCTTGGTCCTATGCTTTCCAGCCTGACCTTGTGTCAGCTGCTAGAATCTGCATTAGTTCAGTGAAGATTATGACAGGTCATCAGAAGAAAGAAAGAAAGTTCTGCTTCACATGAGGAAAACAGTTCAGAAAGACTAGTCACTCTCCACTGTGTACAGTGGCCTAGTGCTGAGGCTGATTAGCCACTCAGTGCTCAGTGTTTACTTCTGATTCCCTCACTTTTCCCCCAGGATGACCCACATACTAATTTAGTGATTGAAGCTATAAAAAATGATCATCTGAGACAAATGGAACGTGAAAGGTAATATTTTGGGCACTTAATGATTAAATGTGGTCTTAACTTCTCTAAGAGACTTGAATGTGCATTCTGATTATTCCTTTCAAAACTTGTTGTGTTCCATATATTTCTAGAATAGTGCTGTTTAACCATTTCTGTCTTTACTGAATTCTGTTTTCTCCTTCAAAATAATCTTAGTCCTCATGTTAATCCCAGTTATTTTTACTCAGTTTCTGTTTCTCTGTAGTTTGCTTTCCCTCTGCATCTGGTGCAGTATTAGGACTTTATTCATATTACCTTTGTTTAAACATATCTCTGTGTATTTTTATCCTGCCCAGTTAAATTGCAGCTCCCAAAGACAAAATTCTTTCTCTTTATATGTTTTCTTCCTTTCTCCAGTATGGTACCTAGTCTCTGTCAAGTGTGGCTTGAACATTCTAATACTGAGTATTCATTGGGCATCTTAGGAATTATATCGTATGAGAGAGGGCTCAGTTTTTTTAAATCATGGTAAAATACATATAACGTAAAATTTATCTCAACCATGGTAGATAATTCTTCTTTTCAAAGATAGTGTTAAGTATTGGAACATTCACATTGATTTGTGACTGGTGTTCAGAAGCCTTCATCTTCCACACTGCAGCTCAGTACCCACTGCACCGCCCCCTCCAACTCCTGCCTACCCACCAGTCCCTGGCAGCCACCACTCTGCTGTCTGTTATATGAAATCCACTGCTCTGGGGACCTCATCTGAGTGGAATCACAGTATTTGTTCATTTGTGACTGGCTTTTCATCTGTGTTTAGCATGTGACAGGATTTCCTTCATTTTTAAGGCTGAATAATATTCCATTGTATGTATACATGCATGCTAAGTCACTTTAGTAGTGTCTGACTGTATGTGACCCTCTTGACTGTAGCCCTCAAAGTTCTTCTGTCCATGGGGATTCTCCAGGCAAGAATACTGGAGTGGGTTGCCATGCCCTCCTCCAGGGGATCTTCCTGACCCAGGGATCTAACCCATGTCCCTTAGGTCTCCTGTGTTGGCAGGCAGGTTTTTTACCACTAGAGTCACTGGGGAAGCTCTGTGTATGGAGAACCCTCAATCCTTAGAAGTTAGTTTAACAGTAAAAATTAAGCTTATCCTTCTGGAAAGATGGAGTAGATGTACTTTTCCATGTTAGTCCCACTAAGTACAAATAAAAACCCTGGGAATTGTATATAAAACAAAATGAGAAGAAATGTAGAGACAAGAGGGCAGATGAGCAAGGGCCCTGGTGACTTGAGGAGCAGCCTGGCAGTGATCCCCTCATTCTTCCCAGACTGGGAGCTGAAGAAATAGGGAGTCAGAAAGCCAGGGGCTGCATTTTTTAAAAAGCCTGCTTTCTTTAGCCAAAGGACAAGATGAGGGTCAGAGCAGGCCGTGGGGAATGTGGGCGTCTCCCTTTATCTGCAAGTGATGAGGTGATATCTCTTCTCTGCCTGCTGGAGTGATGTCAAGAAAGACAGCTAAAAACAAGATTTCAATAAAATTCAGTCTTTTTATTTTCTACCTATCAGTTTTTTTCCCCCAAATAAAATACAAAAGCATTTGCCTCTTTAAAATACATCACTTCCAAATCCTTAAAATCAAGGTGAAAGTAGTATTGAAGATCTTGAATGAACATTATTTTATTTTTAACTTTTTATTGAAACAGTTGATTTACTCTCTCTATATTAATATATATATATACACTCCCTATTCCCCTTTGTTTTCTATGCCTGTGAGTCTGTTTTGTAAATAAGTTCATTTGTATCATTTTTTTTAGATTCCACATATAAACAGCATATTTGACTTAGTATGATCATCTCTAGGTCCATCTGTGTTGCTGCACATGCCGTTATTTCATTCTTTTTTATGGCTGAGTAATATTCCATCATTATATATATATATATATATATATATATATATATATATACACACACATACACACACACACATATACACACCCCAAAAATGTCAAAATTTCTTTCTTTTCTTTTTTCTTTTCTTGGCTGTGCTGCAGCTTGCAGGAGGTCTCAGTTCCCTGACCCAGGAATTGAACCCAGACCATGGCAGTGAAAACCCAGAACCCTAACCACTAGGTTGCTATGGAACTCCTCAAAATGTCCAAGTTTTGATCAGTAATCACTCACCAAACCAAGAACCAGGAAGATCTCAGTGAAAAAAAAGACAGTCCATAGATGCCAACACTGAAATGACAGAGATGTTAAAATTATTTGATAAATTTTAAAGCAACCATGATAAAAATGCTTCAATGGCCAGTTATGAACATGCTTATAATTAGAGCATACATCTGCACAATCACTTAACAAATGTTCATAGCAGCCATCCAAGAAGGGAAGCAACCCAAATGTCCACAACATGAATGGATAAAAAATATCTGGTCCATCCATACTATGAAATATTATTTAGCCATAAAATGAATGAAATACTGACATATGCTACAGTAAACATGAATCTGACTCCATTTGTATGAAAAGTGAAGATTAGGCAGCTCTGTGGAGACATGTAGCAGTTCAGTTCTAGTATATACCAGAGCTTCTTCAGTGGTGGTTTTCACTCCTTTATTTCCCCAGACGGTAGGTCCCAGAGCTTCAGCTGCAGAGTCCTGTGTCTGTCCCCTGAGTCCCTCCCACCCCCTTCCACTCCCTGCTTTTCTTCTTTCATCAGAGGCATCGTAGACCAAGAACTGCTGATCCCACAGGTCGTCATGGCCTTCTAATCCCATTTCCCAGTTGTGGTTTTCAACCTGATTTGTAAATAGATTGCTAGCATAGCTGCCCGTAGACAGTGTTTATGCTTGTTGTTATTGTTGTTGTTCAGTCGCTAGGTCGTGTCCAACTCTTTGCGACCCCATATACTGCAGCACCAGGCTTCCCTGTCCTTCACCATCTCCTGGAGCTTGCTCAAACTCGCGTCCATTAAGTCAGTGATGCCATGTAACCATCTCATTCTCTGTCGCCCCCTTTTCCTCCTCTCAGTCTTTCCCTGGCATCAGGGTCTTTCCCAGTCAGCTGGTAGCATCAGCTGGCCCAAGTATTGGAGCTTTAGCATCAGTCCTTCCATGAATATTCGGGGTTGATTTCCTTTAGGATTGACTGGTTTGATCTCCTTGCAGTCCAAGGGACTCTCAAGAGTCTTCTCCAACACCATAGTTCAAAAGCATCAATTCTTGGTGCTCAGCCTTCTTTATGGTCCTACTCTCGCATCCGTACACAATTACTGTAAAAGCCATAGCTTTGACTAGATGGACCTTTGTCAGCAAAGTGATATCTCTGCTTTTTAATACACTGTCTACGCTTGTTATAGCTTTTCTTCCAAGGAGCAGTTCAGTTCAGCTCAGTTGTGTCCGACTCTTTGCGACCCCATGGACTGCAGCACGCCAGGCCTCCCTGTCCATCACCAACTCCCGGAGCTTACTCAAACTCATGTTCATTGAGTCGGTGATGCCATCCAACCATCTCATCCTCTGTCAGCCCCTTCTCCTCCCACCTTCAATCTTTTTCAGCATCAGGGTCTTTTCCAGTGAGTCAGTTCTTCCCATCAGTTGGCCAAAAGTATTGGAGTTTCAGCTTTAGCATCAGTCCTTCCAATGAATAGTAGTGAAGTCTCTCAGTCGTGTCCAACTCTTTGTGACCCCGTGTACTGTAGCCTACCAGGCTTCTCCATCCATGGGATTCTCCAGGCAAGAATACTGGAGTGGGTTACCATTTCCTTCTCCAGGGGATCTTCCCGACCGAGGGATGGAACCCGGGTCTCCCGCATTAGAGGCAGACACTTTAACCTCTGAGCCACCAGGGAAGCCCTTCCAATGAATATTCAGGACTTATTTCCTTTAGGATGGACTGGTTGGATCTCCTTGCTGTCCAAGGGACTCTCAAGATTCTTCTCCAACAGCACAGCTCAAAAGCATCAATTCTTCAGTGCTCAGCTTTCTTTATAGTCCAACTCTCACATCCATACATGACTACTGGAAAAACCATAGCCTTGACTAGATGGACCTTTGTTGACAAAGTAATGTCTCTGCTTTTTAATATGCTGTCTAGGTTGTTAATAGCTTTTCTTGCAAGAAACAAGTGTCTTTTAATTTCATGGCTGCAGTCACCATCTGCAGTGATTTTGGAGACCAAAAAAATAAAGTCGAGCACTGTTTCCATTGTTTCCCCATCTCTTTGCCATGAAATGATGGGACCAGATGCCATGATCTTAGTTTTCTGAATGTTGAGTTTTAAGCCAGCTTTTTCACTCTCCACTTTGACTTTCATCAAGAGGCTCTTTAGTTCTTCTTCATTTTCTGTCATAAGGGTGGTGTTATCTGCATATCTGAGGTTATTGATATTTCTCCTGGCAATCTTTATTCCAGCCTGTGCTTCATCTAGCTCAGCATTTCTCATGATGTTAGTCTGCATATAAGTTAAATAAGCATGGTGACAATATACAGCCTTGATGTACTCCTTTCCTGATTTGGAACCAGTCTGCTGTTCCATGTCCAGTTCTGTTGCTTCTTGACCTGCATACAGGATTCTCTGGAGGCAGATAAGGTGGTCTAGTATTCCCGTGTCTAAGAATTTTCCATGGTTTGTTGTGATCCATACAGTCAATGGCTTTAGCATAGTCATTGAAGCAGAAGTAGATGTTTTTTTGGAATTCTCTTGCTTTTTCTGTGATCCACCAGATGTTGGTGATTTAATCTCTGGTTCATCTGCCTTTTCTAAACCCAACTTGTACATTTGGAAGTTCTGGGTTCATGTACTGCTGAAGCCTAGCTTGAAGGATTTTGAGCATAGTCCTACTGTCACATGAGATGAGTGCAATTGTGCAGTAATTTGAACATTCTTTGGTATTGCCTGTCTTTGGATTTGGAATGAAAACTGACCTTTTCCAGTCCAGTGGCCCCTGCTGAGTTTTCCAAATGTTCTGGCACATTGAGTGAACACTTTAACAGCACCATCTTTTAGGATTTAAAATTGCTCATCTGGAATTCTATCACCTCTGCTACCTTTCTTCACAGTAATGTTTCCTAAGACCCACTTGATTTCACACTCCAGGATGTTTGGCTCTAGGCAAGTGACCACACCATTGTGGTTATCCCGGTCATTAATACCTTTTTTGTGTAGTTCTTCTGTGTATTCTCATCACCTCTTCTTAATCTCTTCTGCTTCTGTTAGGTCCTTGCCATTTCTGTCCTTTATTGTGTCCATTTTTGCATGAAATAGTCCCCTAGTATCTCCAGTGTTCTTGAAGAGATCTTTGGTCTTTCCCATTGTATTGTTTTCATCTGTTTCTTTGATTCTTCACTTAAGAAGGCTTTCTTATTTCTCCTTACTAGTCTTTGGAGTGCTGCATTCACATGGGTATATCTTTCCCCTTCTTCTTTGCCTTTCATTTCTCTTCTTTTGTCAGCTATTTGTAAGCCCCCCTCAGACAACCACTTTGCCTTTTTGCATTTCTTTTTCTTGGGGATAGTTTTGGTCACCCCATCCTGTACAATGTTATGAACCTCCATCTATAGTTCTTCAGGCAGTCTTCCTACCAAATCGAATCCCTTGAATCTGTTTGTCGTCTCCACTGTATAATCATAAATGATTTGATTTAGGTCATAAACTAGAGGTTTTCCCTACTTTCTTCAATTTAAGCCTGAATTTTGCAGTAAGGAGCTGATGATCTGAGCCACAGTCGGCTTCTGGTCTTTTTTTGCTGACTGTATATAGGTTCTCCATCTTTGGCTGCAAAGAATTTGACCATCTGGTGATGTCCATGTCTAGACTTGTCTGTTGTGTTGTTGGAAGACCAGTGCATTCTCTTGGCAAAACTCTGTTAGCCTTTGCCCTGCTTCATTTTGTACTCCAAGGCCAACCTTGCCTGTTGCTCTAGGTGTCTCTTGACTTCCTACTTTTGTGTTCCAGTCCCCTATGATGAAAAGGACATCTTTTTTTGGTGTTCGTTTTAGAAGGTCTTGTAGGTCTTCATAGAACCATTCAACTTCGGCTTCTTCAGCATTACTGGTTGGGGCATAGACTTGGATTACTGTGATATTGAATGGTTTGCCTTGGAAACGAGCCGAGATGATTCTGTTGTTTTTGAGATTGCCCCCAAGTACTGCATTTTGGACTCTTTTGTTGACTATGAGGGCTACTCCATTTCTTCTAAAGGACTCTTGCCCACAGTAGTAGATGTAATGGTCACTGATTAAATTCACCCATTCCCATCCATTTTAGTTCACTGATTCCTAAGATCTCAGTGTTCACTCTCCCTTCTCCTGCTGGACCATATCCAATTTATCTTGATTCATAGGTGTAACATTCTAGCTTCCTATGCAGCATCAAACTTTACTTTCACTACCAGACACATCCACAGCTGATCAGTGTTTCCGCTTTTGCCCAGCTGCTTCATTCTTTCTAGAGCTGTTTCTCTGCTCTTCTCCAGTAGCATAAGTTTATATTTTAAGGAGTAAATTGAAACTTTTTATACCATATTTCTAAATAAATCTGTTTTTGTTTTTTTGATGTAGAAAAGCCATGGCAGAAAAATATATCATGACAGCTGCAAAACTCATTGCTCCTGTTATTGAAACATCCTTTGCTGTAGGTTATGACTGGTAAGAGAGAAATTCACTGTGATTGGATGGACATGGTGTTTTCTTTTATTGATTTAAAACTTTGGTATTGGAAAAATGAATAAATAATTGCAAATAGTGATTTCTGCTTATGAAGCAAATCATATTATATGGTAAATTAGCAAAGGACACTCTAAAAGTTATAATGTTTTTAAAAATTACATATCTATTTATTTGGCTGCACCAGGTCTTAGTTGGGTACAAGGGGTCTTGAGCTTCGGCATGTGAACTCTTAGTTGTAGCATGTAGGGTCTAGTTCCCTGACCAGGTGTCTAACTCATGCCCCCTGCATTGGGAGTGCATTGTCTTAACCACTGTACCACCTGGGAAGTCCCTTAAAATAAACTTTTTTTATGCTTTATTTTATAGGTGTGTTGAAGTTGTGAAAGCCTCTCAGTATGTAGAGCTGGCAAATGATCTGGAAATAAACAAAGCAATTACATACCTGAGACAAAAGGACTTTAATCAGGTAAGTTTTAAAAAAGTGTTTAAATGCACAGGGACCGCCCCTCTCCCCTCCCAGGCCCTGCTGGCTCTGACAGCCTAGTGTTTGGGTACATCTGAATACAGTCAGCCATGGGGAGGAGACCCTGGATGGAGCGGGTGAGATGGAGCTCTGCTGGCCTCCCCCCCGCCCCGGTTGTCACTGTCCCTGCTGGGTCTGCTTGGCTTGTGCACTTGCTCTCATTTCATGAATAAAACCAGCCAAAAAAAAGTGTTTAGGTGGAATTTCATGTTAACTGATCAAAGTGATATTATTATGAAACTCTTTTCTAGAATACTATTACCTGTCATTATTCTGAAGTAGAGTAATATTTTTATTTCTAAACATAATTTCCTTTAACAATGCTGTGTTTTTAATTTTGACCTGTTACTCCTGTTTCTTTCTTTTTTTGGCCATGTTAGGCAACTTGCAGGGATTTTAGTTCCTGACCAGGAATGGAGCCATGCCTCCAACAGTAGAAGCACAGAGTCCTAATCAGTGGACTGCTAGGGAGGTCCCTATGGTCATCTTTATAGCAGAGAAAGAACTCCATTAGAGCTGCACGTGGACAGGGTGAAGGCCAGTGGTGGTAGATGGACACATTCAGGAAAGCTGAAGCCTGTAGCTTCAGACAGCATCAGCCAGGAAAAGAAACCAAAACACCGATTTACCTGTTTTCCTAATGAGGGCATGAGGAGAAAGGGGAAATAGAGGATGAGATGGTTGGATAACATCTCCAACTGAATGGATATGAGTTTGAGCAAACTGCGGGAGATAGTGAAGGACAGGGAAGCCTGGTGTGCTGCAGTTCATGGGGCCGCAAAGAGTCGGATATGACTTAGCATCTGAATAACCACAACAATTCTTCTTGGGGGGGTGGGGGAAACCCCAAACTAACACTTTATTTTCGTTGTTTTTCCATTTACAACTAAATTTTATTAAGTTAACTTTTATCGGTTTCATTTATAAATACATTTATATTATTTTACTTTTAAAAACAAATGTTGGAGACATTCATAAAACATGTAAAAAACATTTTGAAAACTGCCTACTTCAGAGCCAAAAATACCTGAGAATGTTCCTTTTATTAGAATTTAATTATTTAGTCTTTTCAGAATATTATAGTTTAGAATCTTAAAATATGAAATATGTTTTTATTCTGTCCATGTTTTTAAGTCGATGTTGGAGGTTCTAAATACTTTTGTTATTTCTTCTAAGTCTGACATCCCATGTGTCCTGCTTGGTCAGGACATCTCAGACTTGCAGAGGGTTAAGAACATGCTTTAAAGTCTTCTTGCCGCAGAGTGTAGTCACAGTTGGATCTGCAGCAGGTTACTTTGTAATGCTCCAGGATCGCTCCTGTCCCAGTTTTGAGGCTGCTCAGCTGTGTCTCCTTTCCTGGGGCTGCAATCATGTCTGTCCCTCTCTTCACCTCCATCCACAGGGCCCTCATGTTTTAAGAATGTTTCTCAGCCTTTTCTTTCACTGTGCTTATTTAGGCTCAGTGTTTGTTGAATCTTGGCTTCAAATTCTGTTGCCTCAGTAGCTCTCCAGTGCCCTCAAAAGTATTTTTAGTGAATTATCTGACTTTTCTAATTGTTCTCTGAGAGAAGATGGTCGTGTTCAGGTAAACACTGACTACATCACAGGCTCACAGAACCACTGTCACTGCTCCCTCAGCCAAATCTAATTGGCTGTGGACCCAGCAGTTGTGTTCGTAACTTCACTATTTCTTGTTGTTGCTTAGTTGCTCAGTTGTGTCCTAATGGACTGCAGCACGCCAGGCTTCCCTGTCCTTCACCATCTCTTGGAGCTTGCTGAAACTCAGGTTCACTGAGTCAGCGATGCCATCCAACCATCTCATCCTTTGTCTCCCCCTTCTCCTCCTGCCTTCAATCTTTCCCAGCATCAGCATCTTTTCCAATGAGTCAGCTCTTTGCATCAGGTGGCCAAAGTATTGGAGCTTCAGCTTCAGCATCAGTCCTTCCAGTGAATATTCAGGGTTGATTTCCTTTAGAATGGACTGGTTGGATCTCCTTGCAGTCCAAGGGACTCTCAAGAGTCTTCTCCAACACCACAGTTCAAAAGCATCAATTCTTCGGCGCTCAGCCTTCTTCACAGTCCAACTCTCACATCCATACATGACTACAGGAAAAACCATAGCTTTGACTATATGGACTTTTGTTGGCAAAGTAGTGTCTCTGCATTTTAATACACTGTCTAGGTATGTCATAGCTTTTCTTCCAAGGAGCTTTTAATTTCATGGCTGCAGTCACTGTCTGCAGTAATTTTGGAGCCCAAGAAAATAGTCTGTCACTGATTCCATTGCTTCTCCATCTGTTTGCCGTGAAGTGATGGGACCTTTGTGAAATTTTAACTGTTTCTAGTTTGTCCTTTTTCACAAGTCCTGATAATCACTGACCTCCTGACCTGTCACCTGTTCTCCTTAACACACTAGCCACCCCTGGCCTTTCCGGGTCCTCTGTCCCGTTACGCTAATCTTGTTCCCTACTTCAGTCTAAGTGCTGTCATGTTACCAGGGTAACAATTTGAAGATTTTTCATTTCTAGGCTGTGGAGACCTTAAAAATGTTTGAAAAAAAGGACAGTAGAGTGAAGAGTGCAGCTGCGACCAACCTCTCTTTCCTGTATTACTTGGTGAGTTCTGCTTTTCACAAGCACATATTGGAGCCGTGTGTTTTTGTGCTGGTGCCAAGGCGAGGCTCTGGAGGAGCTGGGGGAGCATGACACCAGGGTGAGGTTGGGGGGTGCTGGACTGGCTTTGTGGACAGGAGGGCGAGGGCTGTCTTGGAATGAGGACCTTGGAACTGATCCCAGCTGGGACGTCAGGATGAGAGATGGACTTGGCTGGTTGTCTCTTGGAGGTTTAAACTTTGATAATAGATGCTGTGAACAGGAGGACCATCTTCCCTGGGTTCATATTTGCAGCCTTCATACCCCGTGTGATGGTATTTGGAGCTGGGGACTTAGGTTTAGCCAAGGCTGTGAGGGGATTTGTGCCTTTATTAGAAGAGGAGGAGACCAGAGCCCTGCCCTCTGAGGACACAGCAAGTGGGCACCTGCAGGTCTGGACATGGCTCTTGTTGGACACCAGGCCTGCTGGCCCCTCGATCCTTGCCCTCCAGCCTCCAGAACTGTGAGAGTAACTGTTGTTGTTGAAGGCCCGGCTCTGGTATGAAGACAGCAGCTGTGTGTCCAGGGAGCAAGTGGGGCACAGAGTGCAGGGGTGGGGATCGAGGAGGCCAGAGTGCCAGTCAGATGGAGACAGGAGAGGAGAAGCTTACAGACTGATGACTCTGATGGGTGGGAGGCATGAAGGGAAGCAGGAGTCTTGAGAGCAGAGAGCCAGTGTGGGAGAACAGAGATCCCAGGCTGGAGGTAGGGGTCCTACAGGGGCAGGGAGGGGAGAGGAAGGGCTTGGCCTTCATGCCATCACTTGACGCCTCAGCTGACCCTGAGGACCTTCCCTGCTGGGATAGGTCTGGGCCATTGTACCTACAGCTACTCCCAGGAGGGGCCCCTGCCTGCCCCAGGGTCATGAACGGGTTGACAGCAAGGCCAGAACCTGGCGTTCCCAGCTGTTCCTGGACCGGTCTCCGCTGCAGCCAGTCCGTTAGATTTAGAAAACCTTCAGTAGACTTTGTGAAGATGGTTTACTTCCTGACCAGATTTTTATCAGGTTGGATGAGTGTGCAGGAGGAGACCAAGAAAAACTTACAAGGAGGAGAACTGAGTGGTCAGCCGAGCAGAGCCACTGCAGCCTCTGACCAGTGACTCGCTGCTCCTGGTTCTGAGGGAGTGTTTGAGGTAGAGTGACCAGTCTGGGGTGTCACGTGGGTGACAGAGTCCAAGGTGTGTGGCTTGTGTCCAGTGTGGGGTCTGTTGCTCTGTAATAAGACTTAGTGCTTGATGTCACCAAGGCCCCCTCACATCCTGCCTGAAGGGCCTGGATTTACCTGGCGCCCCATCACCTGAGGCTGGGAGGTGCTCCCTCTGTCTCACAGCACTGCTTGCTCATCTGCCAGGGTCCCTGAGAGCAGAGGCCCCTGTGCTCATGGAGTCTGTTGTCCTGTTGTGGGGTGGCGGGGAAGGGTTCAGGGAGGGAAGGGTGTGGAGGGGAGGGAGGGAAGGGTGTGGAGGGGAGGGAGGGGAGGGTGCAGGGGTGGGGCGGGGGGAGGAGGCTTCGGTTGGGGGGGAGGGTGTGGAGGCCTTGGTTGTCCTCGAGGCTGCTTTTGAGTCTTGCTCTCCCCACCCTGCTCCTCCCCTCCCTCCCAGGACCCTGAGGTCATCCAGCCACAGCATCAGGCTCAAAGCCATTTCATCAGGCTCAAAGCCATTTCTAGTCTCCACTCGTGGCTCATCGCCTCTGCAGCAGCCCCTCACTGCTTTTCCTGCAACCTAATCCAGTAGACAGTGTTGCATGTTTCAGTGTTTATGGCAGCAGCACCCGGCTGATAGGTACTGATTCATAAATCATAGTGCAGAGTCCCCACAGATTCTCATATGTGCGTGCTCAGAGCAGTGTCACTCACGATAACCATAAGTGGCTGGAAACACCCCAGTGCCCGTCATCTTGGTGGAGAGGTCCCTGGGACGCGGCTGCCCTCACAGATCCGGGCCATGGTCATCAGCAGGAGGAAGAACTGGACTTTGTGGCAGGGAGCGAGTGAGGACAGCCTGGGGCCCAGGGGCGTCTCCACACCAGGCCTGCAGCTGGAGATCAGGAAGGACCTTCACCGGGGAGGGGGAGGGTAGTGCTGCCTCACATCCTGGAGCCCCACAGCCGCTGAACAAGAACCACAGGGGAGGGGAGGTGGGAAGCTGGGTCCCTCCCTCAGCCAAGATGACGAGGCACCAGCAGTTATGTGAGAGGCCTGCACAGGGCAGGTGAAGGACGGCCATGTCCTCATCAGGCAGTGACACAGTGACACTGGTGATGCAGCGGAGGCCGTGGACTGTGGTGACAGGGATCCATGGGCCATGCAGCCAGGGTGGTGATGGGGGCAGTGGTGCCTTGGTAGCTGTGTAGGTGTTGTAGGTGTGGGGAGCTCACACCTTCCATCTGTGGTGACAGGAGATGGAGCCACTGACTTCTGAATGGTGGGGTGTTCAGACCATGACTATGGAGAAGTCATTCATAAGAAACTTCTTGATGATTAAAACCCTTCTATAGGATGAGTCTGGCAAGACTAGGATATGTAAAATGTGTGTTTCTCCTATCTGTAATTTCAGAAAGTCCATTTATCATGTCTGTAATCTCAGAAGAGTCAGAGAAGGTGAGAAGAGCTTCAGGTAATTTGTGCGTTTGGTACTTTATTTAGGAAAATGAATTTGCACAAGCCAGTAGCTATGCAGATTTAGCTGTGAACTCTGACAGATATAATCCGTCGGCTCTTACTAATAAAGGGAATACAGTCTTTGCAAATGGAGACTATGAGAAGGCAGCCGAGTTCTATAAAGAGGCTCTAAGAAATGACTGTTCTTGCACTGAAGCGCTTTATAACATTGGTGAGTAAAATGGGAAAGTTGCCCGTTTTTTTCCACCCTCCTGGGTTGGGGCTGGGTGAGAGGAGCCGGCAGGGAGGACTGAGCAGTTTTAGTGGCATAGGCAGACAGTGAAGCTGCATGTGAAGGAAGTGGGGGGGTAGAAGACAGGCGAGTGTAGAGCCCTTGGGGCGGGAGGTCAGTCACCAGGCACTGTTTTAGCTTCTTCATGCATTTAAATGTGTCTCCTAGTCCATTGCTTGAAGGAGCTTTATTAGTTCTTCTGTGAAAGGGAATTTTTCTATGTTTTATGTAGTCATATTTGGCTTTTGAAAACTTTTGGCTCATTTGTTTATTGCTTTACGAAGCCCTTCCCCGCCTCAAGATTACAAAATCATTTTCCTCTGTTTTCTTTTCATACTTACATAGCTTTGTTTTTTCTGTTTTTCGAATAAATTATGAATTTATTTGAAAGAGGAAAAAATTCAAGAGAGGACTCTGGATTTTTTATCATACGTGGTCACTTGTCCTGGCACCTTTATGACTTGTCCGTTAGTTGTCCTCAACTTTATATGCCCACTGTGACTGAATTCTGTAACCCAGCTTGTTTCTGAACTGTTTGTTATGTCCTTTCTATCCATTTGTCATTCCTGCCCCACCCTCCATTTTATGAAAGCTTTGGGCATGTTTTGGTGTCTGCCAAACATCAATGGAATTTCCTGTCTTCTCTCCCTTTTTAACAAATTGTGTTCATTTTTATTTTGACTTCTGGATGAATATTTACCTATGTTTAAATATGCATTCTGTTACTTTGAGAAAATTACTACCAGTGCTAGTATTTATAATTTATGTTTTTTCTTTTCCTTCTTCTCAAGGCCTTACCTATAAGAAGCTAAACCGGCTTGATGAAGCTTTGGACTGTTTCCTGAAACTTCATGCGATCCTAAGAAATAGCGCCCAAGTCCTTTACCAGATAGCAAATGTGTATCTTCCTTAAGAATGGTTTCATTAATTCATTCAGCTGGTGACTGAGTACCACTTACTAGATAAGCTTAACCAGTGAAGTAATTGATGTGGATATATTTTAAAATCTAGCTATCAGTTTAATCGGAGAAGGCAATGGCACCCCACTCCAGTACTCTTGCCTGGAAAATCCCATGGACAGAGGAGCCTCGTAGGCTCCAGTCCATGAGGTCGCTAAGAGTCGGGCACGACTGAGCGACTTCACTTTCACTTTTCACTTTCATGCGTTGGAGAAGGAAATGGCAACCCACTCCAGTGTTCTTGCCTGGAGAATCCCAGGGACAGAGGAGCCTAGTGGGCTGCCATCTATGGGGTCGCACAGAGTTGGACACGACTGAAGCGACTTAGCAGCAGCAGCAGCAGCAGCAGCAGCAGCAGTTTAATATGTGATGAAAATATTATTTGAGTGATCGTGTTTTAAAGGGTCATGTGCGTTATAGGAGGAATTGTTTAGAAGTGGCAGCTATTATTAATCTTTAGAAATAATAATTGAAGTAATTGGGTGTCATGTCAAGTCCACACAGCTGTTCACTGAGCATAAATTAGACCCTTCAGGGAGCTCTGTGGTAGCCCAGTGGTTAGGACTGTGTGCTCTCACTGCCAGGCCCTGGATTTGATTCCTGGCCAGGAAACTAAGATCCTGCAACCTGTGCATCGTGCCAAAAAATCAGAAATAATAATGTTTTACATATTGTCTCCTGTTCTGGTAGAGTAGATAAAAATTTTTGGGTAAAAAATTTTAGTTGTAGAGCAGATAGTGTTTGTTATTTCTTTTAGCCTTTTTTTTTTTTTTTTCCGAGTTCTTTCTCCTGAGATGTCACTGTTATGACCTGCTGGTGTCTTGTTCCTGATCAGTTTGGATCCAGACAAGCAATTGATGTGTTTGAGACTATTTGAATACATTTCCTTATTTTTATGTTTTTCTTGTGATGTCATGTTTGTCATCATTAAAAACAGAAGACTTATTTTTCAGTGAAACTTTGGATTGAAATATTTTCATTAAGGTAGCTAATACAAAATAATTAATAGTCTAAGTATTGGTATGAATAAATTATTTTAATGTATGCAGAGGATTTACAAGGCACAGAGCTACAAAAAGCTGTCTTGGGCTTGTACTGTAATTAGAGAAAAACTCATCGGAAAGTACACAGAAACCATTCTTTTAAAATGTTGCTCATGTTAAGAGAGGGTGAATAATTGAACACAGCATTCACATGTCTTTGTTAAAAACAAATTTTGGATAAGACGTTGAATAAAACAGCACACTGTTAATTCTTGTAGAAATGTGGCGATCTTAGTGGGTAGTAATGAAGCAGAAGGAAAAGCAAGGTGTACACAGGGACAGAAGTGCTGTTTCCAGTGAGACCCCATTTTTCATCCTCATCCCTGAAGAAAACCTGGAGTAAACAGTGTTACATAGCACATTAGTATAGACTAAGAAACATTTTTATTGAAATGTTGGCTTTAGGTTTGCTTCTTGATGAATGAATTTAGAAAAATTTTGTTATCCTTAATTAAAATTGTCTAAGATACGAGTTAATGGAAGATCCCAGTCAAGCTATGGAATGGTTGATGCAGCTGATCAGCGTTGTTCCCACTGACTCCAGGGCCCTGTCTAAACTGGGAGGGCTGTATGACAGCGAGGGGGATAAGTCCCAAGCATTCCAGTACTACTACGAGGTGGGTGTGTGGTCTCGCCTACCTTCTATGAGTTGTTTTAAAGAAGACAGCAGGCCTTTTAAGTTTTAAAAATTAGAAATGCTTATTAGCTTTTAACGGAGAAGGCACTGGCAACCCACTCCAGTACTCTTGCCTGGAAACTCCCACGGACGGAGGAGCCTGCTAGGCTGCAGTCCGTGGGGTCGCTAAGAGTCAGACACGACTGAGCGACTTCCTTTCACTTTCCTGCATTGGAGAAGGAAATGGCAACCCGCTCCAGTGTTCTTGCCTGGAGAATCCCAGGGACGGGGAAGCCTGGTGGGCTGCCGTCTATGGGGTCGCACAGAGTCAGACACAACTGAATCGACTTAGCAGCAGCATTAGCTTTTAAATGAACAGTGATTTAAAATAAAGCATCTATGGAATATAAAGTTAGTTTTTGATTGATTTTAATAAAAAATAAAAATAAAAAGTTCAAATTCATTTTTCTCCTGAAGGATGATTTCATTGCTTTTGAGTCTGTTACATATTTAATTTGACTCAGATTGTGTATCAGTACATCAAAAAGATGTTTATAGGTAACTGAAAAATGTGTCAAGCGAATCTTAAGTTCTCCAAATCTTGTGCAGTTTCAAAGCTTGTACAGTGTTTCTGACAGCTGGTGTGTTTTAATTAAGACATGTCACACTGGGTAAATTACTGTGGCCAGTGGTAAATGCTGCAGACTGAACTGTTGACTAGTTCACTCTCCAGTCGTATAGGTATTTCCCGTCCAACATTGAGGTCATCGAGTGGCTCGGGGCCTATTACATTGACACCCAGTTTTGTGAAAAAGCCATTCAGTACTTTGAAAGAGCTTCTCTTATACAGTAAGTAACTGTTATGATTTTGTGTTTAGTTAAATGCCTGAAATCTGATAGACCTACTGCTCTCCTGAACGGCTGTAGTGAACATTCATGCATCGTTTCCATTTTCTGTGTTTCATTTGACTCAGTCTTTATTGTGATAAATATATTTCCTTTTTATGCACAAGTTAAAAAAAAATTTCTTTAAGGTACTTTGTGTTTTTCACATCTCAGCAAGCAACTATTATTTCTTTATCAATTAGAAAATTATTTCTTTATCAATTAGAAAACTCTGCCAAGGGCAGAGTTTAATTTCTGAAAGAACCCTAATAGAAATGTTTCACTTGTCTCAATGTATAATTGATATACATTATACAGCTCAGTGTCATATCTTTTTGCCTTTTCATACTGTTTGTGGGGTTCTTAAGGCAAGAACACTGAAGTGGTTTGCCATTGCCTTCTCCATATATTATATATTAAGAATAAAACTTTTAAAGATGGCTTTAAGTTCATATCAGAATGTTCTATACACGTCTGATTCAAAAATAATTGGGTTATACCATGTTCTGCTTTGTATTTGAATTTTAACATTAAATGTGGGGCAAGTGGAGGTGGAGGACAAGGTGGGGAGGGAGTGGTTATGAGGGTAAAATAAATAAGACACAAAGCCATATTGTGCAGCACAGGGAATATAGCCTATATTTTAGAACAACTTTAAACGGAGTCATTTGAATCACTATGTTGTATACTTAAAACTAATACTGTAAATCAACTACATATTTGATTTGGAAAAATAAAGTGAGGAGAGCGTTAAGTTATTCTCTAGTCTTTTATTTTGTCAAATTTTTTTCTTAGAAATTTTTAATAGTGGTCTTTAGAAATCCTGATCATGTTTATTTTAGAAAAAAAAATTCATTTATTTCTTTTTAAGGGGATTAAAAAAAGGATGAGTAGAATTCTTTTTTACTTTCTTTTTAGTTGAAGTCTAATTGTTCAAATACAAGGTCAAAAATTGCCATTAGGTACTGAATTTGCAAGCCTAAAGCTCATTTTCCAAGCCTGAGGTACTAAGCCAAAGAACTGGCAAAGGTTTAATATAGAATGCTGAGAACTTTACCCAGATTGGTGAGCTTTATTCTTACATCTAAATAAGGTGTGAATTAGGTTGAAGGACTCTGAATCTGAATTTCCTGATATAAATACAGCAGATGATGGTGAAGGACATTATATATATGCTGTTTTTAATAACAAAGATGATCTAATCATATATCAAAAAGTAATCAGAAGATAGTATAGGTAATAGGTATAGGTAATAGGCTTTATAAAGTTGTATGACCACAGATTATTTTTGTTTCATCTAATTTCATCTAATTTATTTCTTTTATAGGCCTACACAGGTGAAATGGCAGCTGATGGTAGCTAGTTGTTTTAGAAGAAGTGGTAAATGCTCTTATTCATTTTAATATATGTTGCTTCTTTCTGTCATTTAGGTCATTATGTATGTACATGTGTTTTGACTTTGTGTATTTATTAATATTAACTTTTGATAAGCACACATATTTGAGGCATTATATGAAAGACACAGTGGTTACCACAATAAAGAAAAAAGTTATGTTCCTGTTGGCAGTACAACCTTGCTGTGTACACACATTTTATTACATCAGTTGCCTGAACTCACAGAACGCCCGTCTGTGAAGTGTGTGTGTGAGGTCCTCTGGTCTGAGCTCTGATGTGTAGGTCAGGGGAAGAGAAGCTGCCTCAGCTAACCCGGCAAACCTGAGCTGGACTCTCCTGCTTCACCTCGGTCATTCCTGCCAGACTCTGAGGGCGGCCGCCTTCTTATACACGGAGGCCTACACAGGGCCAAAGCCATTTCCTGAGATTTTCACAAACATCTTTGATCCAAAATTCACTTTTTTTTATTCTTTGCTAATATGTGAAGCTAAATTACTTTATTTTTTTTTTTTGCCAAATATCAAAATGAATTTGATTTTTTATTAAATTACTAAATTACTTTATTACAAAATAAAATGCCTTCTATAAACTTATTAATGTTTCAAAATAAAAACTGCAAAACAAGTTATTTTTCATCTTTTCCAGGTGAATAACATTGCAATTAGTCTCTCAAATTATTTTAAGAAGTAGAACTAAGTTTCAGCCATCACTGGTTTACATCTGCTTTTACCCCTTTTTCAAATTTATCTGTGCATTTTCTTCCAGAGGTTGTATTAAGAATGGTTACTTACGCTTGTGGCAAGCATGAAAGTCATTCTTCTAAACCAGTGAAGTGGTGCCAGTATATGGAATTTAAATTAGTCCTTGGCTGAATCCTGTGAATTTCTATAATTGCTTGTTTGTTTTCTCTTTTACTTATAGGTAACTACCAGAAAGCATTAGACACTTATAAAGATATTCACAGAAAATTTCCAGAAAATGTAGAATGTAAGTGGGACTACAGTTTATAACTTGTGAGGGCATATGTCCTCACATTTTATGTCTAAAGATGTAATAATTACCTTTGCTACAGTAGCTGCATAGGTAGATACCAACCTATAACTTGTGGTACATGTATTCAAATATGTGATATAGGATCAGAAAAATTGACTATGCAAGTACCTGGTGGTGCTAGTGGTAAAGAACCTGCCTGCCAATGCAGCAGATGTTAAGAGATGCAGGTTTGGTCTCTGGGTTGGGAAGATCCCTTGGAGGAGGGTGTGGCAACCCACTCCAGTATTCTTGCCTGAAGAATCCCATGAACAGAGGAGCCTGGTGGAGTGCAGTCCATATTGTCACAAAGAGTTAGACTGAAGTGACTTAGCACACATGCACACCTTTTTATAGAATTTAATTGTTGGTGGATTTAAATACATCACTGGGAAATTTCCTGGCAGTCCAGTGGAAAGGACTTCACCTACTCACTGCTGAAGGCCCATGTTCAATCCCTGGTCAGGGAACTAAATTCCGCTAATTCCGTAGCCTGGCCAAAAAAAAGAATTTTTTTTAAAGTGAGGCTTCAGTTAAAAACAAATAAATATACCACTTAATTCTCTTTTATAGCAAAGATATCTACATTTCAAAGCTTTATGAAATTTTAAGACTAGATTTTGGTTTATTATTGATTTTTAAAAGTTTATAAACTCTGGTATTTTATAGAAAAGGCATTTTAAACTATCCATTTAATGTGTAACTTTTTGAGGTTGAAAATACACCTTTAGAGTTTATGATAATAGAATGCTAATAATCTTGCTGATACTGACAGCAAATGAAGTTTTATTAGATTATTTTTAAACGTTATATCTTATTTCCTTTTTAAAAAGTTGGCTTTGTATAAAATATTTATTTATTTTAATCTTACTGCACAGTGGATTTGATGCAATTTGAAGTAACAATGCAGTGTTACAGTAACAACAATATCAGGATCCAGAAGAGGACAAAATAACTGTATTCTGTGTGTTTACTCAGTTGTTCAGTTGTGTCTGACTCTCTGTGACCCTCTGGTCTGTAACTTCTCAGATTCCTCTGTCCATGGGACTTTTCAGGGAAGAATACTGTATTCTAGGTTGTATATTCTCAGTAAACTGTATTTGGCCCTGAGTAGCCTTGGGGCTCGGAGAAGGCAGTGGCAGCCCACTCCAGTGCTGGTGCCTGGAAAATCCCATGGACAGGGGAGCCTGGTAGGCTGCAGTCCATGGGGTCGCAAAGAGTTGGACACGACTGAGTGACTTCACTTTCACTTTTCATTTTCATGCATTGGAGAAGGAAATGGCAACCCACTCCAGTACTCTTGCCTGGAAAATCCCATGGACGGTGGAGCCTGGTGGGCTGCCGTCTATGAGGTCGCACAGAGTCGGACATGACTGAAGCAACTTAGCAGCAGCAGCAGCAGTCTTGGGGCTAAAGGAAAAAGAGAAAACACAGTGGTTTGTATGAATGAAATCTTTACTATTTATGAGCAAAATAGGAAGTAGTTCTTTTGGAGGAAGCAGATCTGTTCAGCTCTTGCTGCAGTCGTGTTGAAACGCCTAGGAGGGTGGGCAAGGTCACTGAGAGACGTCAGTGCTCCTGCTAACATCCCTGCAACAAGTAGAATACGTGTGTGAAAAGACCATTCTGAGTGTTGTCCTCATGACTGAACACAAAACGGCACGTTTCAGTAAAAACATATCTTTTCTGGGCCAAGTTTTCAGTGGCATAGTCCAATCCAGGGGTTAGATATGCTGCATGTTCCTTCAGTAATATTTTTCTCAATTTGGCTTTTGTGAAAAGCAGAGTTCAGAATTACGCCCTTGAAAGGAGCCTAGGAGCAAGGGGTTTTGTAATGCTGCTCAGATGTGGGTTCATTAGCTCACAGCAGTTTCCAAACACCAGTCAAAAAAACAGGATACATGGGGATTACTTGTAAAGCCTGTAAAAACCACAAATCTATAGCTCAGCCCACAGAGAGTCTCCTTCAGGTTTGCAGTGGAGCTGGATGTGTGATTTTTTTTCTGTTTCTTTTTTTAACAACTTTTAATATAATTCTTAAGCTTGGGCACTCTGGGAAACTGATGCTTTAGACATTAAATCAGAGCAGTGATAGAATAATCATTATAGTATCCCAGCCCAGGTATTGAACCCGCATCTCCCACATTGCAGGCAGATTCTTTACCAGCTGAACCACAAGGGAAGCCCAAGAATGCTGGAGTGGGTAACCTATCCCTTCTCCAGCAGATCTTTCCAACCCAGGAATTGAACCCGGGTCTCCTGCATTGCAAGTGGATTCTTTACCAGCTGAGCTATCAGGGAAGCCCATTATAGTAGTAGTAGTAGTAGTAGTAGTAATAATAGTGATTCCATTTTGGAAATGGAAACCCAGCAGTCTGCTAGGCAGAGTTTCCCAGCGTCTGCACCACTGACGTTGGGGATTGCATAATTCTGTTGTGGGGTCGTCCTGTGGATTCTAGAATGTCTAACAGCATCCTTGGCCTCCACCCACAGAGTGCCAGCTGCATACCTTCTGTTGGGTGCTGCCAGGTGTCCCCTGGGGACGCACTTGACATGGGTGGAGGACCACCACAGTAGTCACAGCACCTCTGCATTGTGCAGCAGATCGAGCGCCTCCCAGCAAGGCCGCATTTCTTTCTTTAAAGAGAGTTTAGGATTCCTTATAAAAGTCGAACGATGATCTATGCCACAAGGAATGTCCAGGACACTTGGGCCTGGGTAATTTTCAGAACAGGTGTGGTCAGTAGCCTACCTTGATGCTAGCATAGGAGAAACACTTGCACCCAAGTGCAGCCTCACTTTGAGCAGAGTATTTTTCTGATGAACCCAGAAAAGTCATCAGGTGACTGCAGTGCTGGTACATGGCACTGTTCCTGCCCTATGGACATGGCAGAAAACAAGACAGATGAAAATCCTGGCCTTGTGGAGCTTGGATTCTAGTGGGAAGGAAAAGACAATAAATATATAACATGTCAGGAGTCATAAATGCATAAAGGAGAAACAGGTGAGGAGCTAAAGGTTTGAATTGTAGATGTCATGGTCTCCCCTGAAGGGCAGCGGGCTGGTGTGCCGAATCGTTCTAAGCCCTCCTTCAAGGAGCCCACTTCTCCGAAGGCCAGGAAGGCAAACTGCAGAGATTTTTCAGGAGAAACAAACACTGTTTGTGAGCATCATTCAGACTGTGTCCCCGAGGATCAAGTGTATTGATTTGTTCTTTGAACACCATGTATAAACACTTCTCTGAAAATGTTTTTCATAATTTAGGTCTACGTTTCTTGGTCCGTCTCTGCACAGACATTGGATTGAAAGAAGTTCAAGAATATGCAACAAAACTAAAGAGATTGGAAAAAATGAAAGAAATCAGAGAACAGGTATCTCACATGAATAAGCTGAAAACTGCTGTCTGTTGATTATGAAAACGTCAGCCTTGTGTGCTCATCTGAGTGATGTCAGGGCTTCTGTCAATAAAACTAAGTTGAAATTATTTTTGTGCTTTAGCGTGAAAGGAGAGATAACTGAAACTGTAGTTTTAGCATAAATTTCTGTCAAAACCTTGTTCCTAATCAGAGGAAGTGCATTAGATTCAATGTAGTCCTTGGTGGGTGGCTACTAATAGACTAACAATGGTAATTTTCCCGCTACAAATAACCGCAGATTAATTTATAGACCTGACTTCAGCTGGAGAGTCCATGCCTGTGGGAACCAAGATGCAGGGACTCGTGGGTAGCAGTGGTGGTTTTTTGTTGGGCTGCTCTGTTGTATAGTAGGACATGGCACTGAGAATAGTGCTGGTGCCGGAAGGGTTGTATGCTTTTGTGTTCCCTGCAGTATTTTTACTTCTGAAAGTGAGTACTCCCTCCTGTGTTTGAGACTAGACTATTTAAAAATTTAATGTTATTTTTGAGTATCTGTCTTTCATAGAAAGAAATATATTCTTTAAGCTTAAACTTTTTCAAGAATTTAATTACCTTAGATAATTAAACCTAAGTTCCATATTTGCTTTCAAAATGTGGTTATCTTGTGTTTGCTTGGAGGATGTGATCTGTTTTATTCTTTTTAAAATCTGTCCATGGGATTCTCCAGACAAGAACTCTGGAGTCGGTTGCCATCTCCTCCTCCAGGGGATCTTGCTGACCCAGGACTGAACCTGTGTCTCTTACCTCTGCTTCATTAGGAAGCAGCTTCCCTGATAGCTCAGTTGATAAAGAATCCGCCTGCAATGCAGGAGACCCCAGCTCCATTCCTGGGTCCGGAAGATCCCCTGGAGAAGGGACAGGCTACCCACTCCAGTTTCATCGGTTTCCCTTGCGTCCCAGCTGATGATGAATCCCCCTGCAATGCGGAAGACTGGGTTCGATCCCTGGGTTGGAAAGATCCTCTGGAGAAAGGAAAGGCTACCCATTCCAGTATTCTGGCCTGGAGAATTCCATGGACTCTGTAGTCCACGGGGTTGCAAAGAATCGGACATGACTGAGGGACTTTCACTTTCACTTTCTTTACCCCTGCACCACCTGGGAAAACCTCATCAAGCTAAAAGAATTTTACCTTGGTCTTACAGAGCAGGGGCCCCACCCTATACCTATCCAGGCCCCAGAGTTAGATCTCTGGAGTCCAGGAGTCTGTGTTTTAAAAACAAGTTCTCCAGGTAATTTTTTAATCCACGATGTTCAAGAAACACTGGTCTAGAGTTATGCTTCTGAAGGGTTACCTTCAAATGATCAAACACCAGCTTAGGATACAAAGTCTGATTTAAAGAGAAAAGTAAACAAAATAAATTAGGTCATGGACTTTAAAAACTGTTTTCAAATGAAGAACGATTTGTGTAGACCTGGTGGTTCAGAAGGTGAAGAATCCACCTGCATTGTAGGAGACACGGGTTCAATTCCTGGGTCGAGAAAATCCCCTGGAGGAGGAAATGGCAACCCATTTCAGTATTCTTGCCAGGGAAATCCCATGGACAGAGGAACCTGGAGGACTACAGTCCATGGGGTCACAAAGAGTCAGACATGACTTAGCGACTAAACCACCACCATAGGACAGGTAAATGGATTCACGTTTATGTGGGTCAGGATAATGGATCTCCCCAAGCCCCTAGATCCTGTGTAAGATATTAAAGCTGGAAGTTCGTTTCTGTGGACTGACTTTTCAGAGCAGTGTGTCCTTTTCTGGAACATTTTTGGAGAAGAGGACTGTTCTCCCTTTGTGCTTTGGGTCGAGTTCCTGGGCCTGGAGGGACCCTGTGCCCTGTTCCTTGGGGGCAGTGACAAATAGCTGGACAGGGTGGGACACTGCAGCCCACAGCAGTGCTGGGTTTTCAGCATTTTGTGTTTCTGCTTCCCTGAACATAAAAACATTAGTTGCAAGAATCTTGTGAAACTTTGCTGTACAACTGGAAAAGAGCAAAACAAAAGAGCTGAAATTGAAGACTATTTTAAATACAACAAGGAAGAGAAAAATGTTAGCCCAAACTAGAGAGAAGTAGAGAATAAAAGGGAATGACTAGGAGGCAAAAGAGGACGGGAGAGAGACAGTTTACACAATGCAGGAAGTTTTCATTGCTCATCCAAAAATGAAGCATACTCATAATTTGTTCAATTTTAGAAATCGAATTTCTAAATTCTTACAATATTCAAAAAGAGAATTCCCCAAGAGGGAGGAGTTATATGCATATATACAGCTGATTTATGTTGTTGTACAGCAGAACCTATACAACATTGTAAAGCAGTTATATTGTAACATTAATAAATAAAAGAATTCCTGTCTTAATATTTGTCATTCCCATCCCCCCACACCCACCCCAGAGAAATCAGTTTCAAGAAATTCTTTGTTTTGGCCAACTTAAAATACCGTGGGACATTCAAAACTAATATAAAATGTAGTTGGTACTTACCCCTAAGTTTCCAATTATTTCCTAAAGCTATTTGAGCAGAAACCATTTTGGCTATATTTCTATATTCCTTTTTCTATATTACGGAAAAAGAGTCCATGTGAAGAACTCTTAAAGGCACAGCTTTAAGTTGACTGTAAAGGAAATTGTAATAAAAGTAGCGAGAATGTTTTGCACATTTTATATATTATTGCATTTACAAAGTTCAAGAAAGAAAACCAGAGGGTAACCCATATAACATTTATCTTTGGTGCAAAGCATGTAGTGGTTTGCACTGGACGACACTGTCCAGGTGAGGCTCTGGTGCCTTTTGTTGAGGCTTGGGGGCCTTGTGGGCTTCCGTCGCCCTGTGCTAGTCCTAGGTTCACCTGTTCAGGAAACAGTCAAATGGGGAAGGTGTTCCAGAAGCTGGTCACCTGGTGGGAGAATAAAAAGAATGCAGGTCACTTCTGCCCAGCCCACAGACACAGTGTGGTCCTCAGAGAGGGTGTGGCTGGACCTCAGGGCCTGGCCCAGAGGCGGGAAGGTGCAGCCATGTTCTAGGGTTTTTTGGAGCTGAAGCCACAAAAAAAGGTCTTCAGTTCTGTTTTCTATTGAATTTGAAGTCAGTCTTCTTAAGGATTCTTGTTAACATCTGTTCCTTGTTCTAAGACAAGGCTCTAACTCTTAGGGAATAAAAGCCCTGTGGTGGACAGAACCCTGGGCTTTTGTCCTTCTTACCCCCAGTCAGCGTTCGGAAACTGTCCACAGTGAAATCAGGTTTGTCCCAGTCTGTCCCATTGCTAGAAAATGGCCACAGACTTGGATGTCAGCAACATCCAGTCACTGGGAGAGTTTGCAGCCCCACCGCCACCCCTGAGTCCTGTGGCCACTCTCAGGGGCAGGCGACAGTGTGGCCGGAGGTCACTACACGGTGGGTCCCTGTGGGGGAGCAGTGTTGTGTGCTCACTGCAGGGAGGATGCCATCTTCCGACACTCCTCTGTTTACATTCTTCTCTCATTTTTCCCCCAAAATGGGAATGGCATCTCTTTTTTTTTTTTTTTTTTATGTTATTGGAAAGACAAGTGTTATTCTAAAAATATAGATAGATGACTTTTGTAAGTAGTATTCAAATTAAAATGTGTAGAGAAAAATCTGAAAATCATTAAACCATGACTTGGAGATCACTATTATTATCATTTTGGTATTTATATTCCCAAGCATTTTTATAAATATATACAAACATATATTCAATACACATTTTAAAATGGGAACTTTTTTTTTTTTTTACAAAAGTGAGATTTTTACGAAATACTGCTTATACCCTGCATTTTCCCCCTACTTAGCAGAACAACCTGGGGAGCTTACCGTGTCCCTGAAGGCAGACCCCTGTCATTTTTTGTGGCTGTTCTGTCACATAGCTGTTTCCTTCACATGTCAGTCCTGTATCCGTACCTCACTCCTCCAGATCAGTCCAGATTCCCAGGAACTTGATGAGGTGTCGAAACTCTGAGAAGATGGCAGCGTCTCTCCTCCTGGCATCAGCACAGACCACCTGCTGAGAAAGAAATGAGACAGGCTTCTCAGTCACTGAAATGTGCCTGTGTCCCTGGGCCTGCGTCTGTACCCGCCCTGTTCGCTGTGGGGCTGGGCCCCTCAGTAAGCCGTTACTGTTGTACCTGCTCCATTACTCTTCTTCCAGGAGGTTCCCCCAGTCTGGACCTGTCCCTC
The DNA here is from genome assembly GCF_032452875.1 of Bos javanicus. Lineage (NCBI taxonomy): Eukaryota > Metazoa > Chordata > Mammalia > Artiodactyla > Bovidae > Bos > Bos javanicus. The sequence goes on along the minus strand of NC_083879.1, from coordinate 35,873,403 downwards.
CTGCCCGCAGGTGTCCCTCTTCTTTCCCTACTGGGAGGAAGATTATATGGACATTTGTCTTTATGAGTTTAATTATTTTATCATTGTCTAAGTCTTTTAAATATGCTGGTAATTATTCACCTATGGGCTTCTTAGGTGGCACTGCTGCTGCTGCTAAGTCGCTTCAGTCGTGTCCGACTCTGTGCGACCCCAGAGATGGCACCACCAGGCTCCCCCGTCCCTGGGATTCTCCAGGCAAGAACACTGGAGTGTGTTGCCATTTCCTTCTCCAATGCATGAAAGTGAAAAGTGAAAGTGAAGTCGCTCAGTCGTGTCCGACTCCTAGTGACCCCATGGACTGCAGCCCACCAGGCTCCTCGGTCCATGGGAGTTTCCAGGCAAGAGTACTGGAGTGGGGTGCCATTGCCTTCTCCGCAGGTGGCACTAGTGGTAAAGAATTCTCCTGCCAATGCAGGAGACACAGGAGATGCAGGTTGGATCCCTGAGTCGAGAAGATCCCCTGGAGGAGCAAACAGCAGCCCACTCCAGTATTCTTGCCTGGAGAATCCCTTGGACAGAGGAGCTTGGTGGGCTATGGTCCATGGGATCACAAGGGTTGGACGTGACTGAACATCTAAGCACAGATGAAAACCAAGTTTCTACAATCAGAGTATAGATATAAATATTTTTATTTTGTTACATCATCTTTGGGTTTTCTTTTGTCTGTGGAGGCAAAGGGAGAGATGGGGTTCCCAGCGAGGTTTCTTTTTAAAATAATTTGAACATGTTTACCGATATTTAGAAGACTGGAGTTTTAGGAGGGTTTCATTGTACAGACTTGAGTCTTGGATCATGGAGAAAAAGTGTTTTCTTCTTCCTAGCAGACTACATTATCAATAACCCCATCCATGACCTGATAATTTATAAATAAATTGGAGAGTTGTCAGGTTTGAGGGTGTAAATAATGTGTCCTTTGAGTTATTTATGGAATTATGTTCATAGTATTAAAGATCTAAATAAGATATCAACCTTTGTTGAGAAAATTTAATTCAGTTGTAAATAGTTGTCCAACACTGTCTGTTTCTATTCACTGAATACTGTTTTCTCTCAACAAACCTTTATACGTACAAGAAACTGACAGTGTTGGAGGCAGGTTCAGTATTAATTCAAAGATTCTAACTTGAACAAAACACAGAATAACCATAAGATTCAGAAAGAAACCTAAGAATGTCACAGTTTGGAGATAATTCTTATGACTTATGGGTGCTTTATATCTAGGAAAGTAGACTGTTGGGCAGACCTTAGGTGTTTGTGAGATTTAATAGTGCGTTTACTGTGGAAGGTGAATTCCAAAGCTCTGCTGTCCTTTTCCCCCTGAAACAGTTCTGGTCCAGTGTTGTCACATGGGCTAAAGCAGAAACAACACTCTCTCAAGTCCCCTTCTCCCTCCACCTTTTTAGCTGCTGTGTTTAAGATCTGAGCTTTCACATCTGGAAAGTACTTGGTTTTTAAGTTACTTGCAGAAGCATGGGTGACCCTGCCCTGTTAAGCCCGAGTGCCATCCGTGTGTGTAGTGGGACTGGGGTCTCCAGGTTTCCCACCTCATTTCCAGGACAGCTGGGCCTTCCTCCTGTGGGACCAGCTCCAGGGCAGGTCACGTGAACCCAGTTTGGGAGGCAGGACCAGTCAGGCCTGGGGGCTGCGTTTTAACAATAAATCAACGCTTGGCTATGGTGGTCCCTGCAGGATATTCTTATTTTCGCTGAAACAGGACTTGTGTCCAGCGTGTCCTTGTTAACATGTGGTCTTCTTGCTCTAGCGCATCAAATCTGGCCGGGACAGCAGCGGGTGTCCCCGCGGCCGGAGAGACGGGAGTGCGGGCAGTGGTGAGTGTCCATGACCCTGGAGAGGCCGGGGTGGGCAGATCCTAGTGCACTGGCTTCTGCAAGCCCCTTGAAACAATCCAGAAACGTCCTATTTGTTTTTTTATATACAGCAAACCTCACTTACTTTCACTTTTAGTCACTTACCTCACTTACTTTAAGTTACTTTTCTAAGCATCAGCCTGCTATATTATGAACAGGTGTTTGCAGGTGTTAGTTGTTAAGTAACCAGCCCTGTTTCTGCTGATTGATGAGTAAATGGTCATGTTGGGTAGATCATCGCAAGTGTCCATACCAGTGAGGTTTGCTGTGTCACAGTGTTCAGATGGCTGTTGTAAGGAGGGGTTTCACAGGATGCTGATGGACCTCTGCATGTCAGTGCAGAAGTGGTGCCAGCCTGGGCACTGGGCAGCATGCCTCTGGACCAGCCACGCAAACCCTGCTGCTTTGGGCTGCTCCTGAGTTCCTGCTCTGTGACATCGTTACTTAATAAGAAGATTTGTTATGTTTTCCTCCCCCTTTTCCCCGTCAACAGAATCCACCTTCTTTCTCTATTTCAGGGGATAGTAGAAGTTATATTTAGGGGAAGTTGGGTGGTTTTAAGGAAACTAATTAGAAAACCAAGTGCTAAATTGGGATCCAAGTTGTGTCCACACTTAGCCCCGCCATGCACACAGGACTGACTTAATCCTGTTGTCTGCTTGTGGTCCAGGGGGCACAACGCAGGCAGGCCTGGCCTGCAGCTTAGGGAGGCCTTCCTTTCATTCCTTCATTACTGTTGGCTGCACACTGGGTGCCAACGACATGAGACAAGGCCCTTGCCCTCAAGGAAGTCAGGATCGACTTGGAAGGACCCACGAGCCCTGATCTACTGTGGGCACTGCCTGGCGGAGCGGGGCCGTAGCCCAGACAGCCTCTCCTTGAGGGCAGGGCTTTGCTCCCCAGGTGTGTGCAGCCACTGCAGGCAGCCAGGCGCCTGGATGCCCCAAGGGGCAGCCCCACTACTCCAGGGGAACTCCAGCTATGTAACACCCCTGGGGATCACCTCAGTATCAGGTGACATCTCATTATTTCAGTGAAATGGGAATGTTCACACTGAGGATAAATTATGGCCTGGGATAGCTTCAGGTCAAGGCAGGTTTTATTCTTGACATGAAGCTGTGTTCCCCCCAGAAACCTGCTTTAGCGCCGTTTGGAATTGGGCTTGTAGATGAGGAACATGGGCCTGCATGCACCAACAGTTCTCAGTGGCCGGGAAACTGTGGATCAGCCTGTGCATCCATGAGAAGATCCTAGGAAGGGCCCCAGCAGCCCTCTGCTCCCACTCCCCTGCTCTTAGGAGGCAAACTCCCGGGCTATGAGCACATTTGAATTGGGTGTCCCTTTAAGGAATAACCCTAGGGGAGCATCAGTTCTTTACTGAAGTTCAGGATCCTACGCTTCCCTCTAGAAGTCCTCGGTTCAGAGTAAGCAATCGGTTCCTCCCAAACCCACCACCAAACTGCCTTCCCAGGTCGTCATGGGCTTGTGCAGTGTGGCTGAGGCCCCTAGAAGGCCTCACGTTTAAAGTCCACTTTGGAAGCTCCGGCCCCCCTAGCCAGGTGTCCTGAGAGCTGCTGAAGCTGAGCCAGAGCCCAGAGGGCAGTGTCCAGCCTCAGAGAGTGTCCCCAGGCCCTGGGATTCTGCCTTAGGCCGAGAAGGGCCACAGCTGTGCGGAGAGGGGCCTCCTGGGGGCCTCCCCGCTGCTGCTGCTGCTGCTGCTATTTCTTAGCAAATTTTCCCTTCTCTCATCCAGCTCATGTCAGCCCAACACAAACAGGCAGTCCTGGTGCACAAACAGCTTCTGGGAGCTGAAGCTGGGCTTCCCGATGGGCCAGGTGTCAAGGCCTGGCCCTGGGGTGGCACCCAGCTCTCTTGCTTCTCTCTCCCAACACTTGCCTTTTTGTTCCTGGTTTCCTGTCATCATTGATGGCCCCACCTCCTCCCCAGGCCCCCACACTATCCTGGAGCCTGCCTGTCAGTGCCTCTGCCTCCAGTTCTCTCAAGCCCGGGGCCAGGCTCTCCCTGGCTTTGGGGTCTGAGTCTACCAGGCTGTGGCACCACTTGGATTCCTCCCCACTTCACCTCCTGGGCCCCTCCTACAGCACCATGGGGCCCCCGTGGACATGGCCCACCTTAAGCAGCGTCCCCTACCCTCACTTGCTCACTGAGAAACAGCACAGCCTGCGTGTTAAAGGGTGCCCAGTCCTACCACTTCCACTTCTGTCCCGGGAGACCCAGTGATGCGTGTTCACGTCTCAGTGTGGACATCTCTGGCGCTTCTGTCTGGGTGAGAATCACAGTTCACAAAGGGGAAAGGGGTTTCTTCATGAGTCCAGTTGAGGCCAGACCTGAGCTGGTTTAAGTGTAGTGTGTTGAAATAAATGCCATGCCTACAACTGGACTTTTAAAGTGTTGCCTAGGAGAGAGGACCATAGGGAACATATAATCAGAATTATTAGTTTGTACAAAATTACTCTTTTTGAAATGTTTGAGGGCCTTTGAAAATGGTTCTTTTTTGTGCATCAGACTGGTCTCATTGTAGCCTTATTTCTCAATAATTTGTTTTATAAACCTCAGTGCCCTTCCTCACGAGGGGTCCTCAGGTTTTATCGTGTATCAGAGTCACTGGGAAGGCTGGTTAAAACAGATCCAACCCCAGCCTCTCTGAACTGGCCAGTGATGGGCCTGGGACTTTGTGTTTCTGACCCAGTCCCAGCTGTGGTGGTCCCAGGGCCACACCCGGAAAACCGCTGCTGTGTTTTACAGGAACGACCTTGTGTGGGTGAGAGGTCACTGCTGCCACTTTTCAGACCCATGGCCACCCAGTGAGAGTCTGTGGCCTCCTAGCCCACTGAGGCTGTGAGGCTGCGGTGGCTCCCAGGCTGCACACAGGTGGTGGCCCAGCCCCTGCCCCCAAACTGGGAGACCTTCGCCAGTGTTTGCAGCATCCGGTAGGATGTGAGCCATGTAAAGACTACTCAAGTGATGCTCTGACTATAGTAGAGGTTCCCACCAAGGAATTTCTTAAAAATTTCAGAAGACAAGAATTACATCCCTTGGAAACTGGGTGTCAGATGAAACAACCAGCCTGTTTTTTGGCAGATAACTCTACTGTAAGATTCATAATGCAGTGTGGTGTTCCCCCGGCATGTTCAACACCTGTTGTTTCCGTTTCCAGACAGTGGCCAGAACTGTAGCGCTGGCAGCAAAGGCGAGCGACTGAGTGCCCAGCTTCGAGCACTGCCTGGCACAGACGAGCCTTATGAGAGCAGCAGCAACAAGGAGCCAGGTGAGTGCCCCTGGCCCGTGGGTCTGCCGGGATGGCGGAGGGGCAGACACGTCCTCCTGGGGGTCAGTAGGAATTTCTGCAACACAGACAAAGCTTCTTGTGACTTGGGAGGCATTCCTGCTCACTTTGGGTTGCTTACTGTTGACAGTGAGTCTAACCGGTTCTACATTTGCTGTTTTTCCTGTTCCTCTAATGTCACCATCTGCTCTGAAACCCAGACGCCTTCTATGTGGATCCGCTTGGCCCTCAAATAGAAAGACCCAAAACTGCAGCCAAAAAGAGAATGGAAGAGGATGATTTTGCTGATGAAGAGTTAGGAGATGATTTGCTTCCGGAATAGTATAATTTTAATGTGTTATTTATTAAAGGAAAGAAGTCACCTTACAAGATTATACTCATGTTGAACTTTGGATTAAATATCCAAACTTTAATTTTGCACACTGTCCAAACTTTTAATAAGTGTATTCTGTTCTATGAGTTATGGGTTTAGGTTTTGTTTTTAATGGAATAAAAACGTGAAAATAACACTTAGGCCAGCGACTGACTTACCCTTTTGAACACACTGATCCACAGTAGGAAGTAAATCTTCTTCCCTAGTGGTTCAGTGGTAGAGAATCTGCCTGCAAGGCAGGAGACTCAGGTCCAATCCCTGGATCAGGAAGATCCTCTGGAGATGGAACTAACAACCCACTCCAGTATTCTTGCCTGGAGAATCCATGGACAGAGGAAGGGGTCACAAAGAGTCGGACACAACTGAGTGACTAAACAACAGTAACAATGAAATTTGGACAAGAAGTAAATCTTGCAGCACTACCTGGCACCCACACCCACGTAAGTATCCTAATTACTGAGGTATGTGCTGCTCTTTTCTGTAATTTCTTAGACAGTATTAGTGAAAGCACAGTATTGACTTAATGGTTTGTGGCTTGAAAAATACTGTGCTCAGATATACCCTTGATGAGTTGTTGTTCAACCAAACTTGCTTGGTGTTTGGGGACTGAGTCTGGAAGTTTTGCCTGGTGGGGGCTCCAGCATAGTGAAGCAGTTGTGTCTTGAAGGCAGGAAGGTGCAGTGACAGGAAATACCAGATCTTGAGCCTCTCAATCTTTTCTGTAATCGCCTCCTCCTGCAGCCTCATAGCACCAACCACCCGAGCAATGGCAGCCTCAAGGGGCCTTCCCCAGCAGGACTCTGGGTGCGGGGTCAAGGCCAGGACTGCCTGCGTCCTCCGCAGTGCACCTGACTGGTTGGCCGTGTCCTGTGGACTTGCACTGGTGGGCAGTCAGGAGAAGTGGCTTGTCTGTGACACCTCATGAGAGGAGGGCCCATCTGTCTCATTTTGTTTCTGCCGTGTGCACATTTCTGTTAGGTGCAGGAGAGAAACACCTAATTAGAGCACGTTCCCTGCTCCCTAAAAAGGTCGTGACCCAATGGGGCAGGTGTTCAGCAAATACATGAGATGTCTGGTGTGTGGGAGAATCTGAGGACACTGTCATGACCAAGACAACACCACCCAGTCCTCAAAGAGCTTAAATTCTGGCCGGGGAGACAGATAGTGAATGTAGTTTTAGTGGGCTCTAGGGCAGTTGCTCTTCAGTCACTCAGTCATGTCTGACTCTGTGACCCCATGGACTGCAGCATGCCAGGCTTCCCTGTCCATCACCAACTCCTGAAGCTTACTCAAACTCATGTCCATTGAGTCTGTGATGCCATCCAACCATCTTATCCTCTGCCACCCCCTGCCCTCAATCTTTGTCAGCATCAGGGTCTTTTCCAATAAGTCAGTTCTTCGCATCAGGTGGCCAAAATACTGGAGTTTCAGCTTCAGCATCAGTCCTTCCAATGACTATTTAGGACTGATCTCCTTCAGGATTGACTGGTTGGATCTCCTTGCAGTCCAAGGGACTCTCAAGAGTCTTCTCCAATACCACACTTCAAAAGCATCTGTTCTTCAGCACTCAGCCTTCTTTATGGTCCAGCTCTCATATCCACGCGTGACTACTGGGAACACCACAGCTCTGATGAGGGCAGTCAGAAGATGAAATGAAGGCGCATCAGGAGAGTGTTGATGGTGGAGGAGATGATCCGGGAACCCCTCTGGGAGAGGCGTTTGTATCAGTACCAGGTGATGATTCAAGGGCAGCAGTGCCCTGGGCAGGAGGAGCAGGTGCTAACCCACAAGCAGGAGGATCTGGGGGTGTTGGGGGCAGAGAGCTAGAGTGTCTAGGGCTAGATGTGGTGGGTGCAGTGTGCTCGGGAGCGGGCAAGGAGCTGCTGTCCACCAGGGAGGCAGGAGTAGGTCTTTTCTAGCAACAGCAGAGAGGAAGGTGAGTGATGTGACTTGATTTATCTTCTAGAAAGTGACCCCACTGGTGTCATGGGGATGGGGGAGGGGACCACTCGCAGAGGCCTGGGTGAGAGGTCACTGGGCTGGCCTTGTTCTGGGAGTGAGAGCTGTTGGGATTGGTCCAATTCAGCCCATGTTTAGGAAGTGGAGCGTGCCCGTGCAGGAGACTTGGGTTCAATCCCTGGGTTAGAAGGATCCTCTGGAGAAGGAACTGGCAACCCACTCGTGTTCTTCCCTGGAGAATCCATGGACAGAGGAAGGGGTCGCAAAGAATTGGACACAACTGAGCGACTAAACACCACCACATACTTAATGAAATAAACATGTTGACAGTTCAGTGCAGCCCTGACAAGTGAGAGAAAGGCACACCCAAGTCCTGATGAGGGAAGCCCAGAAGGGAGGCTGATGGCCACTTGCTGCTGAGGAGCTGAGCGGCTGCTGGTGTTGCCTTTTATGGAGGTGGGCGTTCCAGGGGGAAGGCCGTTGGTCACCCCAGGCCAGGGCTGCTGCTCTAATTCCCGGGGGAGAACAGCAGAAATTTGTGGGTGTTAGGTCATGGGAGGGCTGGAAGCAGCACGAGTAAGAAGTGTGTAGAGCCCGGGGCATGGAGGTGAAGGGGAGCAAAGATCCGAGGCCAGACATGGAAGCAAGTTATCTTGGGAAAAGAGACCGTGAGTCGGGAAGTGTGATGCACAGGGGTGTGGGTGGAGGCCTCAGGTATGTGGCATAAACAGCTGTGTGTGGTCAGCCAGCTGTGTGAACTGAACAGAGTAGCTAAAAAGGATCAAGGGACTGGGGTAACTGTTGAACGGTGCGGGGAGGACACCAGGACTTGTTGGGGTGGGAAGGAATGGTGAAGAGGCAAGGTCAGAGGTCAGAGAATTGCAGAAGATGAGGGAAGAAAGTGCTAGTGCCTGAGGTGAGTCACAGGCTGCACTGGGAACCGGTATCCACAATGATCATACCTGGAGGTGGGGGGTGGGGTGTGTGTGCAAGGGGCAAGGCGGGGGAGAGGGATGGGCCTCCACACGCTCCAGTACCTGAGACCTGATGGGGAACGGTGGGTGGAGCCGGGGTAGCTACTTGGAGGCCAGTTTTGAAAGACTCCTCAGGTGTCCAAGGTGGGGAGTGAAGAGCAGGGGTGGGACATCCAGGTGCTGACAGAGGACACGGCAGAGGAAGAGGCGCTGACCTTCACAGGAGGGAAGGAGTTCTGGTCTGCCCTGACCCAGAAGGTGAGTGGAAACAGCTGCCCCCACAGTGGCTCTGGGTGCCTAGATGGAGGGCTGGGCTTTTGAGAACTTCCTTCCCTTTTTCTCACTTGTCTTAAGGTGGGATTTGAACTGTTAACATGTTTATTTCATAAGTATGTTCACTTCATAAGTATGTTCTGATCTGAGGGTACTGACTACTGGATTTTGCATCTGTTAGAAGAGAATCTCAACTTTGTTTAGTATCAAAAAGACTAATTGTATGTTCTGTCAAGTGGGCGAGCATGTTCAGTGTTTATGACCTTTCACAAAATGAAAACTGTTGGAAAATAAATATTTTCGTTTCCAAGTAACAAGGGAGGAGAGAGAAGTTGCCGAGTTATCAGACAGTGGAAGGTATTTCGTTGAATAATGCAGAGGGAACAGTCGTCTGTACCGCCTTACCTTTCAAAGTATTCCCACACCTTTACCAAATTGGGGCGGGGGGGGGGAAAAACAACCCACAAACAATATGCTTGTGCATTGCTATGTTTATTCCCATTTTACCGTAAAGGAAACAACACAATTTATCTACTAGTCAAAAAAGTAGCCTCAAAAGGAACGTTTACTCACCAAGCTGTTAATTGCTTAAATTGGCAATTTCTGTGGGCTTTTTAGCAGTAGATAGGGCGATTCCTCTTCAGTTATAGGGTATTCAAGGCATACAAAAGTGTTGTTTTTCTACACAGCATAACTGAAATGTGTTTTCACCAATGATTTACAAGGCAAATACCAAAGCTAGAAACCGTTCAAGGAACCATAAATCGTGTATTTTCTGTACCTTCGGAAACCTTTCAGCTCTTATCATTCTTGTGTTTTTATTGGCGAAGTATAACTGCTGTGAAATGACCGTATTCACCAGGCCGCCACCTAAAAGCATTAAGGTAGATTTATATAACGAGCGAGCGCGTTTGGTTGTTCTTGAAGTAGAATCCCTCCAGGTAAGTATATTGTCTTTATTTACAAAGAATCGGTCTTATTTCACACCACTGCTCGTGCGTAGAGTCCCGGCTTCAGGAGCAGGCGTCCAGACACCCAAAGGTGCCGGTTTCCAGCCACAAAAGGGCAGTCTGGGTCGGGTGTTTGGTGCTCGGTTTTCTGAGCTGCTGGGGGGCGGGGGTGGGTGCAGAGAAGGGCCGTTTCCTGGGCGTTTGGGGGAAGGACAAACGGCCGCTTCCCCACCCGGTTCGGAACACTTAAGTCTCCAGTCCCTCAGGAAGGCGTGGTGAGACAGGCTGCCTCCAGGCCCGCGCGCTCCTCTCCAGGTGCCCGTCGTCCCGGGGCTCTTCCCGCGCGGCCGGACCCTCTGACTTCCCTTCCAGCCGAGGCGCCTCCTTCCGCTCGCGCCGCGCCGCGCGGCTCCGCTCGGACGTGTCCGCGCCTCCGCGACCACCGGAGCCACTTCGCGGCAATGCTGGGGCCGCCGGTGAGTGCGCGGTGCGAGCGCTCGACTCAGTCCCGGGCCCGGGCGGCTCGTGGGGTCCGCGCGCCTCGGACACGCGGGGGCCGCCGAGGGGCCCGGGCGCCGTCACAGGCACTCGCAGCCCGCGGCGCAGCAGCCCGGCCGGCACACGCACACGCGCACCGCACACCCGCGCTCCGCGCGGACCCCGGCTCGGGGCGGCGGCGGCGAGGGGCGCGTGGGCCGGCGCGGGGCAGGGCCGCGGGGTCCCCGAGGACGGCGCACGGGCGGGGAGGGCGCGCGGGGCCCGGCGTGGTCCGCACCCATCCTCCGGGCGGGGGCGCGGGGCCCAGGGGTGGGGCGCGGGACGGGGCCCCAGAGGCGGAGGGCGCGGGGCGGGGACCCGGGATGGGGGGCGCGGGAGACCGGGGGTGCGGGCCCCTCCTGCGCGCGGCGCTGAGCGCGGCCTGTCCCGCAGGTCTGGGCGTTGGTGGCCGGTGTCCTGCTGGCGCTGTCGCCGGGCCGGGCGGGGGGCGCCCCGAAGGCGGGCCGGCGGCCAGCACGGGCGCGGGGCTGCGCGGACCGGCCCGAGGAGCTCCTGGAGCAGCTGTACGGGCGACTGGCGGCCGGCGTGCTCGGCGCCTTCCACCACACGCTGCAGCTGGGCCCGCGCGAGCAGGCGCGCAACGCCAGCTGCCCGGCCGGGGGCAGGCCCGCCGACCGCCGCTTCCGGCCGCCCACCAACCTGCGCAGCGTGTCGCCCTGGGCCTACAGGTGAGAGGGGCGCCGGGAGGGCGGGGGGCGCCAGGGGCCCGGACTCGGAGCAGGCCTTCCCGCAGAGGCCCTGCACCTTCCTCTGAGGGGACCGCGTCCTCCGGGGAATTCGTAGTTCTGCCAGACGCCCCAGGGTTTCTTGAGCACCTGCTCTTTGCCAGGTACGTGGTTAAGTGGAATCCACGGGGGACCGAGCCGGGTGGGCTTTTGTTACAGGGCTTTGTACCGTCGGCCCGTGCGGGTCTTGCAGATGTTTTCCGGGTGCCTGTGCCCGTCCAGGGACAGCTGGACATTGGATCTCAGTAACGCATCTTCCGAGTCTTCTAGCCGTGGCCGACGGTAGGGGCGGTGGGGGTCACCAGAGAGTAACTGAGGTGGGAGGAAAGGAGCTGAGCATGCCGTGGTTGGCGGGGTGAGGATGCGCGCGGCGCCGGGCACTTTGGAGGTTGGAAATCTTTCCATAGTTTCTCAAGAGGTCGGTCATCTCGGAGGAAAGGAGCAGCGTGCATACAGGGCCATTGTGGCTGCAGTGTCAGCACACGTGTGACTGTCCCCTTCTTTCCCCGCCATCCCCGTGCCAAGGCCCTCATAGACTGCACAAGGCGGGGGAGCCTTCACTCCGAAGCCTCGAGAAAGGGAAGGGGTGACCCGGAGGAAAGGAGGAGAGTGAGGGACCCAGGCCTGTATATATATGTGCTTGTGCGGGTGTGCATGTGTGTGGTGGGAGCACAGGCCTAGGTTTGACTTTAGCAGGGTTGCAAAGTTGATATTTATCCTTGAGGGTGTTTTTCATTCAAGGAAGCTGTCCTTGAGCAGGGTAAACTGGAAGAGAACACGGATACTCGAACTGGGGCGTAGAGGAGGTGAGGGCAGGACCAGTTCGAACAGCCTTGCTTCAGGAAGTGAAACTGACCAGGCTGAGTGGAGGATGGCTATTGCCGGAGGTAGGGGCTCAGGACAGACATCCACGCTGGGGTTTGTGTGCAGGGAACCCGTAAAGAACCCCAGGCTGCTTCCCTGGTCTCAGCCCCACCTTCCCGCCTCCCCTTGCTCCCTGCTTCTGCTCGTTCTGATACTCTTAGGACTCATCCTGGCGTTGGTCTCTGCCTTCCCTCCTCCTCCCACCACGCCCAGGGCCCGAGGGTGGGTTCTTGTCCGGCCCCCCTTCGTGTAGCCTCCTGTACACCCTTTGTGTGCCAAGTGTCATCGTGGACAACACACTCCTCTCTGCAGGCGGGTAGCTGCTTCTCAGGCCAGGTGAGGCCCGGTGACCATGGGACCATGAGGGGCGTGTTTGCCACGCATCTGTCTTGCAGTGTCTTCTAGCAGCAGCACGAGGAACAGCTTGTTTGCGAAGACATGAGTTTTCAGAGCTGGGCCTGCTGGTTCTCATCCCTGAGACTGGGGGTTGGGGGCATGAGGGTGTGTGTGTGGAGACCTAGCCCCTGTCTCCCCAGGGGAATCCCCGGCCAGAGAGGGAGGCCTCGGAGGAGAGAGATGATTGTTGAGAACAGCAGCCAGTGTCCTGGGTGCTGCCAAGGAGCAGGAGTTACACCTGTGTGGTTTTCACGGGTCTCGAGGCCGGTGAGAGTGCATCTTATGAGGAAGTGGCAGCCGGCCCTACCTTCTGCAGGGGGTTGGCTTCTGGGCGGGGCCTGGGCTGCCGGTGGCTGGCTGCTGGGGGACCCCTCTCCGCCCCAACCTCGGATTGCCTCCCGACCTCCTGAGTTTCTGTGAAGATTAGAAAAAGTCGTGCACGTGGCAGCCAAGAACCTATTCTAAGCTGTGGATGGCGGGGTGGCTTCTTAGGTGTTCTTGCCTGGCAGGTCTTGAGCAGAATAGTGGCCTTACCTGTGTGGAGTCAGCTCAGACTCAGAGTGGTGTTTAAGGCTAGAACAAAGGGAACTGGATGAAGCCACTACTTGCCAGACCAGAAAGGCACAGAAAAGACCACTTTATGGGAATAAGGTAGGCTTTGAAATAGAAACTTGGACTATAAGGTAGCTTTCAGTGTCTTTAAGGGAGAGACAGGTCATTTGATAAATGGTGTTGGGACTGTGTAACCAGCTTGTAAAAGATGCAATTGGATCTCACCCCTGTATGAAAATGAGTTCCAGATGACTCAAAGACTTAAGTGGGAAGAATAAACCACAAAAACACATAAAGAGCGGTCAATTATATTCATACTCTTCAGTGGAGAAGGCCTGTTTAGTAGTTTCCAGTCCTCTAATGGGCTTCCCTGGTTGCTAGGTGATGGTGAATCTGCCAGCCAGTACCGGAGACCTGGCTTCCATCCTTGGGTCGGCAAGATCCCCTGAAGGAGGGAATGGCAACCCTGTCCAGATTCCTGGCTGGAGAATCCCATGAACAGAGTAGCTTGTTGGGCTGCATGGAGTGGCAAAGAGTTGGACACGACTGAGCAACAAAGGACATTATACAAGAGACCCCCAAAGTCACAAAAGAGGAGATCGATACATTTAATTGCATAATTATCTGCCATTTCTTCTTGGCAAAATTGAAAAAAAAATACAGCGGCAAACTGGAAGAAAATATGGTACAAAATCCATGTGACAAAGAGCTTGTTTTATAAAGAGTGCTTACAAACCAAGAAAAAGATGTGATGAAAGGATGACAGAGGCCGTGGACTGTCCTGGACAGACCTTGCCTTCAGGTGTAGTGTTGTGCCGAGAGACCGTTCCTCGTGGGGCATTCATCAGGCGGGGCTGTAGGTGTGTGAGGGGAAAGGGTCTCCCAACCCAGTGTCGGTGTGACTGGTCCAGCTTCCATGGAAGAGAGTTGGAGAGTAACTATGACAGTTTCAAATCCCTACCTTGTCCTTCCGTGATTTCCTCTCCCCATTGGCAACCAGCCACTAGTTTGCTCTTTGTATCTGTTTTGTTTTATTGCTTCTTTTCTGTTTTTTTAAGATGTCACATACAAAAGGGTAACAGTGTTTGTCTTTTTCTGAATATTACCCTCCAGATCTGTCCACAGTTCTGCAAGTGGCAAAATTTCATTCTTTTTCTGTGGCTAATATTCCCTTATATATATTTATCATGTCTTTATCCATTTGCTTGTTGATGGACACCTGGGTTGCTTCCATGTCTTGGCTATTGTAAACAATGTTTTATGAATTTTTGGGTACATGTATCGTTTTTCATTTTTTCTAGATTTATATCCAGGAGTGGAATTGCTGGATCATATGGTATAACAGTTCTAGTTTTTAAAAAATTATTTATTTACTTTTGGTTGTGCTGGGCCTCCGTTGCTGTGCAGGCTTTTTTCTGTAGTTGTAGCGAACAGGGGCTGCTCTCCAGTTTCAGTTTGCACTGAAACACAGGTTTCTCATTGTGGTGACTTCTCTTGTTGCAGAGTACAGGCTCCAGGGCACGTCGGCTTCAGTGATTGCGGCCCCCCAGGCTCTAGAACATAGGCTCAGTTGCTGTGGTGCATGAGCTTAGTGGTTGCGAGGCATGTGGGACCTTCCTGGACCAGGGATCAAACTGGTGTCTCTTGTTTGACACCAGTTTACCACCATTGTTTACCACTGAGCTAACAGTGAAGCCCTATTGTTGGTTTTTTGAGGAATGTGCACAATTTTCCATAGAGGATGCACCAATTTACACTCCCACCCACAGTGCACAAGGGTTCCTTTTTCTCCACATCCTCACCACCATTTGATTTTTGTGATCTTTTTGATGATAGCCATTCTGACAGGTATGAGGTGATAGCTCTTTGTGGTTTTGATTTGCATTTCCCTGATTAGAAGTGTTGAGCATCTTTTCATGTGCTTGTTGGTCATCTATATATCTTCTTTGGAAAAATGGGTATTCAAGTCTTCTGCCCTTTTTTAATTTTTTTTTTTATATTGAGTTGTATGAGTTGTTTGTATGTTTTTGATAGTAATTCTTTATTGGTTTTAACAGTTGCAAGTATCTTCTCCCATTCAGTAGATTGACTTTTCACTTTGTTATTAGTTTTCTTTGCTGTGCAAAAGCTTGTAAATTTATTTATTTTTGCTTTCATTTCCTTTGTCTTAAGAAAAGAATTGAAAAAATATCACTATGATTTATGTCAGTGTTCTGCCTGACCTTTTGTTGTGAATGTATAGAAATGCAACAGATTTCTCTATATTAATTTTGTTATCTACAAATTTACTGAATTCATTTATGAGCTGTAGCAGTTTTCTGGTGGCATCTTTAGGATTTTCTATGTGTAGTATCATGTCATCTGCAAACAGTGACAGTTTTACTTCCTTTCCAATTTGGATCCCTTTTATTTTTTTTTCTTCTGATTGCTGTGGCTAGGACTTCCAATAGTATGTTGAATAAAAGTAGTGAGAGTGGGCATTCTTGTTTTCTTTCTTTCTGTCTTGAATTTTACTTTTCCACATTTTTTAGAAAATCAACTCTCTGTTTTAGAGGTGAGAGTTCTATTTTTTTTTAATTTTTTAATTGAAGTATAGTTAATTTACAATGTAGTGCTCCAGGTGTACCATAAAATGATTCAGTTATATGTGTGTGTGTGTGTACACACACATACCCACTTTCCCCTGGTAACCATAAGGTTGTTTTCTACATCTGTGACTTTGTTTCTGTTTTGTAAATAAGATCATTTTACATTTTTATAGATTTCCACATATACGGGGTGTCATATATTTGTCTATCTCTGTCTTCACTATGATAATCTCTAGGTTCATCCATGTTGCTGCAAATAGCTTTATTTCATTCTCTTTTATGGTTGAGTAATATTCCATTGTATATATGTACCACATCTTTACCCGTTCATCTGTTGATGGACATTTAGGTTTCTTTCATGTTTTAGCTATTGTAAATAGTGCTGCATTGAACATTGGGATGCGTGTATTATTTCAAATTATGTTTTTTGACAGGATATATGCCCAGGAGTGAGATTGCAGGATCAGACGTTAGCTCTGTTTCCTGCATACTGTTTTCCATAATGGCTGCACCAATTTGCATTCCCTCCAACATCTTCTCTAGCATTTATTATTGGTTGACTTTTTTATTGATGGCTGTTCTTAGGAGGTGTTACCTCATTGTAGTTTTGATTTGCATTTCTCTAAAAAGTAGAGATGTTGAGAGCATTTTTTAATGTGCTTTTTGCCCATCTGTATGTCTTCTTTGGAGAAATGTCCATTTAGTTCTTCTGCTCATTTTTTGATTGGGTTGTGGTTTTTTTTGTTTTTGTTTTTTTCTTTTTTGATATTGAGCTGCCTGAACTGTTTGTGTATTTTAAAGGTAGAATCCCTGGTTGGTCGCCTCATTTGCAAATATTTTCTCCCATTCAGTGGGTTGTCTTTTCATTTTGTTTATGGTTTCCTTTGTTGTGCAAAAACTTTTTAAGTTTAATTTGGTCCCATTTGTTTGTTTTTGTTTTAGTGTCCACTACTCTAGGAGGTGGATTCAAGAAGATCTTGCTGCAGTTTATGTCAAAGAGTGTTCTGCCTATGTTTTTCTCTTAAGAATTTTATAGTATCCAGCCTTACATTTAGGTCTTTAATCCATTTTGAGCTTATTTTTGTGTATGAGGTTAGAGAATGTTCTGATTTCATTCTTTTATATGCAGCTGTCCAGTTTTCCCAGCACTTACTGAAGAGACTATCATTTTATCATTGTTTATTCTTGCTTCCTTTGTTGTAGATTAATTGATCATAAGTATGTGGGTTTATTTCTGGGCTTTCTATCCTGTCTGAGCTAATATGTCTTTTTTTTTTGCCAGCACCATACTGTTTTGACTACTGTAGCTTTGTAGTATAGTCTGAAGTCAGGGGGTATGATTCTTCCAGCTCCATTTTTCTCAGTATATGTGGAGGTATGTTCCCTCTATACCCAGGACTGGAGAGTTTCGTTGTTTTTTTTTTTAACCATAAATGGATTTTGAATTTTATCCAAAGCTTTTTCCTGCATCTATTGAAATGATCATATGATTTTTATTCTTCAGTTGGTCAATGTGGTGTATCACACTGATTGATTTATTGATACTGAAAAAATCCTTGCATCCCTGGGATAATCCTACTTGATCATGGTGTATGGTCCTTTTAGTGTATTATTGGAATCAGTGTGGTAATATTTTGTTGAGGATTTTTGCATGTGTTCATCAAGTGATGTTGACCTGTAATTTTCTTTTTTGTATGATATCCTTGTCTAGTTTTGGTATCAAGGTGATTCTGGCCTTGTAGAATGAATTCAGATACATTCTTCCCTCAGTTTTTTTTTTTTTTTAAATAGTCTTCAGAATGATCAACTGTTCTCTAAATGTTGCTGGAATTCACCCATGAAGCCATGTGGTTCTGCACTTTTGTTTGTTGGGTGTTTTTTAAAGTTATTGATTCAATTTGATTACTGGTCTGTTCATATTTTCTGTTTCTTCCTTGTTAAGTCTTGGGAGATTGTACATTTCTGGGAATTTGTCCTTTTCTTCTAGTTTTGCTATTTTATTGCTATAGAGTTGTTTGTAATAGTCTTTTATGATCCTTTGTATTTCTGTGGTATCAATTGTAACTTTTCCTTTTTCATTTTTGGTTTTAACCAAAATCTCTTTTGATGACTCTGGATAAAGACTTATAAACTTTATCTTTTCAAAGAGCCAACTCTTAATTTTATTGATCTTTTTATTTTCTTATTTTTTTTTTTGTCTCAGTGTCATTTATTTCTGCTCTGATTTTATCTTTCCTTCTACTAACTTTGGGTTTTGTTCTTACTTTTTCTAGTTCATTTAGGTGCAAGGTTAGGTTGTTTGAGATTTTTCTTGTTTCTTGAGTGTGTGTCACTATAAACTTACCTCCTAGAACTATTTATTTTTTTTAATTTTTAAAAAATACTTATTGAAATAGTCTTCATACTTTTTGTTCAAATGCCCTTAGGTATTTTTTTAAGTTAATATTTATGTATTTATTTTTGGCTGTGCTGGCTTTTTGTTGCTACCTGAGGGCTTTCTCCAGCTGCCAGCTCCAGCAAGCAGGGGCTGCTCTCTGGTTGTGGTGTGAGGGCTTCTCATTGCAGTGGCTTTTCTTGTTGTGGATCGTAGGCACGTGGGCTTCAAGAGTTGCAGCTCTTGGGCTCCAGAGCCTGGGCTCATTAATTGTGGCACACGAGCTCCCCAAGGCATGTGGGATCTTCTTGGACCAGGAATTGAACCAGTGTGCCTTGCATTGCAAGGCAGATTCTTCACCAGTTGGACTACCAGGGAAGCTCCTTTTTTTCGTTTTTAATTGAAGTGTAGTTTTTATTACATTTTGATTACATTTGATTACATTACACACAATACAATGTTGTATTGGCTTCTGGTGTATAGTAAAGTGATTCAGATATACATGTATATACGCATGTGTGTGTGTGTATATATGTTTCATATTCTTTTCATTATGTTTTATTATTGATATTGAATATAGTTCCTGTGCTATGGTGTAGGGCCGTGTTTTTTACGCATTGTATATACTGTAGTGTGTATACTAATGCCAAACTCCTAACCTATCCTCCCCCCTTCTCTTTTGGTAACCACAGGTTTATTTTCTGTGTCTGGGAGTCTGTTTCTGTTCTGTAAATAAATTCATTTGTGTGACATTTTGGATTCCACATTTTAGTGGTATCATATGGTATTTGTTTTTATGTCTGACTTGACTTAGTATGATTGCCTCTTGGTCCATTTATGTTGCTGCAAACGACATTATTTCACTGTTTTTCGTGGCTGAGTAGTATTCCATTGTATATATGTATCACATCTTCTTTATCCTTCCTCTCTTGATGGACATTTATGTTGCTTCCATGTCCTGGCTCTTGTAAATAGTGCTGCAGTGAACACTGGGGTGCACGTGTCTTTTAGAATTGGAGTTTTTGTCTTTTCCAGATATATGCCCAGGAGTGGGCTTGCTGGGTCATATGATAGTTCTATTTTCAGTGTTCTAAGGAACCTCCATACTGTTCCCCACAGTACTACACCAGTTTACATTCCCACCAACAGCGTAGGAGGGTTCCATCTTTTCTACATCCTCTCCAGAATTTGTTATTCATATGCTTTTTAATGATGTCCCTTCTCACTGCTCTGAGTGGATTTGATTTCATTTCTCTAGTAATCAGCAGTGTTGAGCACCTCTTATGTACCTTTCGGCCATCTGTATAGCATTTTTGGGAAAATGCCTTTTTAAGGTGTTCTGCCCACTTTTTTAATTTGGTATTTTGGTTTTCTGTTATTGAGTTGTATGACCTGTTTGTGTGTTTTGGAAATTAAACTCTTATTGGTTGCATTATTTGCAAATATTTTCTCCCAGTCCTTTTGTAGGTAGTCTTTTCATTTAAAAGCTTTTTAAAATGAAAAAGGATTTTAAAAGTAAAGCCTTGTAAGTTTGATTAGGTCCCATTTATTTATTTTTGCTTTTATTTCTGTTGCCTTGGCAGACCAACCTAAGAACACATTGGCAAGATTTATGTCAGATAATGTTTTGCCTGTGTTCTCTTCTTAGAGTTTTATGGTGTCCTGTCTCATTGTTTTAGAACTGTTTTTGCTTCATCCCATCAATTTTGAATCATTGGCCCTTTGTTTTCATTTGTATCTGGGTATTTTAAAATTTCTTCTTTGTTGTTTTTTGGTCACACTGCGTGGCATGTGGGATCTTGGTTCCCTGACCAGGGATTGAATTCATGTCCTCTGCTTTGGCAGGTGGATTCTTAACCACTGGACCACCGGGGAAGTCCCACCTTGAAATCTTTATTAAGTAGACTGCCTGCCTCCATTTCACCTAGTGCTTCTGGGTTCTTATCTTGTTCCTTGCTTTGGAATGTGTTCCTCTGTTGCCTCATTTTGCCTAGTTAGCTGTTTTTATTTCCATGTGTCTGGTAGGTTGGTGTGTGTCCTGTCCTTGGAGAAGTGGCCTCTTGTAGCACACAGGTCCCCTCTGGTCACCAGAGCCGTATGTTGGAGTGAACCCTCTGTGAGCTGCCTGTGTCTTTCTGTTGTGGTGGGCTGACCGCTGTGGGCAGCCTGGGAGGCGTTTTGGGGCCCTGGTACGGTTGGCTCTGGTACTAGGCCTTGTCTTGTGTGGAGGCTGCTGGCCACTGTGGGCTGGTCATAAGGAGTATGGCTACAGGGCCTGGGGGTCCCAGGGACAGTGCTGGCCCATGGTGGGGTTGGCGGGGAGCAATCCCAGGGTGGGGTGCTCTGGGGCCAGTGTTTCTGGATCTTGTGTCAGCTGCTGGGGGACAGGGCTGGGTTCTTGACACAGCTGCTACAGGTTGCAGGGTGTCCCAGGGCCAGTGCCGGCCTGCTGATGAGTGATGCTGGATCCTGGGGGACTTGCTGAGGGGTCCAAGATGTGTAGAGCTCATGGTAGCCTGGGGGTGAGGGGGGGACTGGAGCCTGGGGTGGGGCCTGGGGCAAGTGCTGGCTTAGTGATGGGTGGAGCCAGGTCCCAGATCAATGGTGCCAGGCCTTAGGGACCTGGGCTGATGCCAGCCTGCTGGTGGGAGGGTGGGGCAGTTGGCCGAGGGGCCCAGGCATCTCAGGGCTGGCGTTGGCTGGGCTGTGTCCTGCCATGGCAGACCTCGGTGCTTCCGTGGTCCTGGGGCTGGTGGGGACCCAGGGTTCGGGGGGCTGGGTCCTGGGCTCGCTGGCTGCCAGGCCCTAGGACCCTAGAGCTGGTGTCAGCCCACCAGTTACTGGCACTGGTCCTGAGGGCATGGCCAGGTCCAGGGGTTCTGGGCTTGGTTGCCGGCTCACTGGTGAGTCTAGGGGGGCTGAGGACCCAGGGGTCTTAGGGCAGCCTGTCTGCTGGCAGGTGGGGCTGCGTTTCTGCTCAGTTAGCCGTTTAGTTGAGGAGTCCCAGTACTGGGGCCTCAGGCGGTGGCCAGGGCAGGGCCGGTGACACACTGGAGCAGACCCACGGTGGCATGTGTAGCACCATCATCCATGTGGTGGGAGGAGCTCCAAGGAATGGCCATGCCCGTGACTGTGGCCCCCAGGAGCTCAGTCTCCAGCATCCTGGTAGACAGGGGAGCTGACCTGGGCTTCTCTCAGATTACTGCTCCTGCCCCGGGCCCTCAGGGATGCCCTGATGTAAGCCCTACTGGCCTTTTAAGCCAAACATTCCAGGGGCGCGTCTTCCTGGCGCAGGATCCCCAGGCTGGGGAGCCCGGAATGGGCTCAGACCTCTTGTTCCTTGAGTTGGGGAACTTCTGCAATGTAGTTGTCCCCCCGTTTATGGGCTGCTCACCCCCTGCCCCCAGGGGTGCGGGGCTCAGCTGTGCTGTGACTCAGCCCTTCGGCTTGTGTCACTGTTGTTCCTTCTTTACATCTTTTGTTGTAGAAGGTCTTCCCTGGTAGGTTCTGGTCTGTGTTATCAGTAGTTGCTCTGTAAGTATTTGTCATTTTGGTGTGCCTGTGAGAGGACGTGAGATTGGGGTCTTCCTGCTCCACCATCATGGCCGAGCTCCTGGAAAAAGCTGGAGGGGGCAGTGGTGGGCAAAGCATCTGAGTCTTTTTCATTTTAGCATGTGGTTGGTTTACAGTGTTGTGTTAGTCTGTGTACAGCAGAGTGATTCACTTATATGTGTATATACATTTATCGATTCTTTCTCAGATTCTTTTCCTATTTAGGCTATTACAGAATACTGAGTAGGGTTCCCTGTATCATACAGTAGATCCCAGGTCCTTGTTACCTATTTTATATGTAGTAGCATGTACAGGTCAACCTCAGTTTCCCAATTTGTCCCCGTACCCTTTCCCTCTGGTAACCATAAGTTTGTTTTCTACATCCATGACTCTACTTTTGTTTTGTAAATAAGTTCATTTCTACCCTTGTTTTGTTTAAGATTCACATATAAGTGATATCATATTTGTCTTTCTCTGACTGACTTCACTCAATATGACAATCTCTAGATCCATCCATGTTGCTGTAAATGGCATTATTTATTCTTTCTTTATGACTGAGCAATATTCCATTGTATATATGTGCCACATCGCCTTTATCCATTCATCTGTTGATGGACATCTAGGTTGCTCCCATGTCCTGGCTGTTGTATATAGTGCCACTATGAACATTGGGCTGCGTGTATCTTTTTGAATTATGCTTTTCTCCAGATATGTGCCCAGGAGTGGGATTGCTGAGTCATATGGTATGTCTGTTTTTAGTTTTTTAAGGAATCTCCATACTGTTCACCACAGTGGCTGCACTGTTTACATTCCCACAAACAGTGTAGGAGGGTTCCCTCCTCTTCACACCCTCTCCAGCATTTATTATTTGTAGGTTTTTTTGATGATGGCCATTCTGACCCGTTTGAGATCTCATTGAAGTTTTAACTTGCATTTTGTTAATAATTAGTTATTATTAGACAATAATTCCTGATTCTCCTAATGCTGGGAAAGACTGCAGGCAGGAGGAGAAGGGGATGACAGGGGATGAGATGGTTGGATAGTGTCACCAACTCGATGGACATGAGTTTGAGCAAGCTCCAGGAGTTGGTGATGGACAGGGAAGCCTGGCGTGCTGCAGTCCATGGGGTCACAAAGAGTTTGACATGACTGAGTGACTGAACTGAATTGAATAATTACTGATGTCGAGCATTTTTTAATGTGCTTTTTAAGCTGTCTGTATGGTTTCTTTGGAGAAATGTCTGTGTAGATCTGCTTATTTTTTCATTGGATTGTTTGGGTTTTTGATATTGAGCTATCTATTGTTCAGTCACCAAGTTACATGTCCGACTCTTTGCAACCCCATAAACTACAGCACGCCAGGCTTCCCTGTGCCTCACCATCTTCCGGAGTTTGCTGAAGTTCATGTCCATTGAATCAGTGATGCCATCCAACCATCTCATCCTCTATCGCCCTCCTCCTCTTGCCCTCAATCTTTTCCCAGCATCAGGGTCTTTTCCAATGAGTCAACTTTTTGCATCAGGTGGCCAAAATATTGGAGCTTCAGCTTCAGCATCAGCCCTTGCAAAGAGTATTCAGGGTTGATTTCCTTTAAGATTGACTTGTTTGATCTCATTGATTCCAAGGAATGCTCAAGAATCTTTTCCAGCACCACAGTTGGAAATAATCATTTCTTCGGTGCTTTGCTGTCTTTATTGTCTAGCTGTCACATCCATACATGACCACTGGAACAACCATAGCTTTGACTATATGGACCTTTGTTGGCAAAGTGATGTTCTTGCTTTTTAACACAGTGTCCGTGTTTCTCGTAGCTTTCCTGACAAGAAGCGATCGTCTTCTAACTTCAGGGCTGCTGTCTGAAGTGATCTTAGATCTGCAGTGATTTCAGAGCCCAAGCAGAGGAAATCTGTCACTGCTTCCACCTTTTCCCCTTCTATTTGCCATGAAGTGATGGGACTGGATGCCATGATCTTAGTTTTTTTTAATACTGAGTTTTAAGCCAGCTTTTTCACTCTTCTCTTTCACCCGCATCAAGAGGCTCTTTATAGTTCCTCATCGCTTTCTGCAATTAGAGTGGTATCATCCATAT
Source organism: Bos javanicus (assembly GCF_032452875.1). Taxonomy (NCBI): domain Eukaryota; kingdom Metazoa; phylum Chordata; class Mammalia; order Artiodactyla; family Bovidae; genus Bos; species Bos javanicus. The sequence goes on along the minus strand of NC_083879.1, from coordinate 35,849,965 downwards.
ATCTGAAGTTGTTGATACTTCTCCTAGCAATCTTGATTCTAGCTTGTAACTCATCCAGCCCAGCATTTCACACGATGTGCTCTGTGTATAAGTTAAATAAACAGGGTGACAATAAACAGCCTTGTACTCCTTTCTCAATCCTGAACCAGTCAGTTGTTCCATACAGGGTTCTGTTACTTGTCGACCCGCATACAGGTTTCTCAGGACACAGGTAAGATGGTCTGGTATTCCCATCTCTTTAAGAGTTTTCCAGTTTGTTTTGATCCACACAGTCAAAGGCTTTAGCATAGTCAATGAAACAGAGGTAGATGTTTTTCTGGAATTCCCTTGCTTTCTCCATGATCCAGTGAATGTTGGCAATTTGATCTCTGGTTCCTCTGCCTTTTCTAAATGCAGCTTGAACATCTGGAAGTTCTCAGTTCATTAATGCTGAGGCCCAGCTTGGAGGATTTTGAGCATTACCTTACTAGCATGGTAGATGAGTGCAGTTGTCCAGTGGTTTGAACATTAGTACTGCCCTTCTTGGGAATTGGGATGAGGATTGACCTTTTGCAGTCCTGTGGCCACTTCTGGGTTTTCCAAATTTGCTGGCATATTGAGTGCAGCACTTTAACGGCATCATCTTTTAGGATTTTAAATACCTCTTCTGGAATGCCGTCACCTCCACTAGCTTTATTGGCAGCAGTGCTTCCTAAGGCCCACTTGACTTCACACTGCAGAATGTCTGGTTCCGAGTGAGAGACTACACCATGGTGGTTATTCGGGTCATTACGATCTTTTTTTTGTACGGTTCTTCTGTGTATTCTTTCCATCTCTTGATCACTTCTGCGTCTGTTAGATCTTTACCATTTCAGTCCCTTACTGTGCCTATCTTTGGATGTAATGTTCCTTTGATATTTCCGGTTTTCTTGACGAGATCTCTAGTCTTACCCTTTCTGTTGTTTTCTTCTATTTCTTTGCATTGAAGAAGGCCTTCTTGTCTCTCCTTGCTGTTCTCTGGAACTCTGCATTTAGTTGGGTATACCTTTCCCTTTCTCCCTTGCTTTTCGCTTCTCTTCTTTCCTCTATTTGTAAGGCCTCCTCAAAGAACCACTTTGCCTTCTTGCATTTCTTTTTCTTTGGGATGGTTTCGTTCGCTGCCTCCTGTACAGTATCATGGACCTATGCCCATAGTCTTCAGGCATTCTGTTTACTAAATCTAATCCCGTGAATCTATTCCCTATCTCCACTGCATATTCATAGGGGATTTGATTTAAGTTGTACTTGACTGGCCTAGTGGGTTTCCCTAGTGGTTTTGCTATGAGAAGCTTATGATAAGAGTCATAGTCAACTCCAGGTCTTGTTTTTGCTGACTGTAATCAGTCTGATTTTGGTATTGACCATCTGGTGATGTTCATGTGTAGAGTCATCTTTTGTGTTGTTGAAAAAGTGTGTTTGCTATGATCAGTGCGTTCTCTTGGCGGAATCCTGTTAGCCTTTGCCCTGCTTCATTTTGTACTCCCAAGGCCAAACTTGCCTGTTACTCCAGGTGTTTTTTGACTCTCTACTTTTGCATTCCATTCTCTTTTTTTGGTGTTAGTTCTAGAAGGTCTTGTAGATCTTCATAGAAGTGTTCAACTTCAGCTGCTTCACCATTAGTGATTGGGGCATAGACTTGGATTACTGTGATGTTGAATGGTTTACCTTGGATACGAACTGAGATCATTCTGTCATTTTCAAGGTTGAACCCAAGTACTGAATTTCAGACTCTTGTGTTGATTATGAGGGCTACTCCATTTCTTCTAAGAGATTCTTGCCCATAGTAGTAGATATAACGGTCATCTGTATTAAATTCACCCATTCTCGTCCATGTTAGTTCGCTGATTCCTAAGATCTCAGTGTTTACTCTTGCCATCTCCTGCTTGACCACGTCCAGTTTACCTTGATTCATAGACCTAACATTCCAGGTTCCTATGCAATACTGTTCTTTACAGTATCGAATTTTACTTTCACCACCAGACACATCCAGAACTGAGCGTCACTTCTGCTTTGGCCCAGCTGCTTCATTCTTTCTGAAGTTATTAGTGGTTGTCCTCCCCTCTTCCCCAGTAGTACATTGGACACCTTCTGACCATCTTTTGGTGTCATACCTTTTTGCCTTTTTACACAGTTCATGGTGTTCTCATGGCTAGTATACTGGAGTGGTTTGCCATTCCCTTCTCCAGTGAACCATGTTTTGTCAGAACTCTCCACCATGACCCATCCATCTTGGGTGGCCCTGCATGGCGTGGCTCAAAGCTTCATTTAGTTACGCAAGCCCCTTCATCACGGCAAGGCTGTGATCCATGAAGGGGAGCTACCTGAGCTGTTTGTATATTTTGGAGATTAATCCCTTGTTTGTTGCATTGTTTGGAAATATCTTCCCCCATTCTGTGGGTTGTTTATTGCTTCCTTTGCTGTGCATAAGCTTTTAAATTTAACTAGGTCCCTTTTGTTGATTTTTGTTATTATTTTCATTACTCTAAAAGGTGGATTCAAAAAGATACTACAAAAACAAAACAAAAACAAAAAGATACCGCTATGATTTATGTCAAAGAGTGTTTTTCCTGTGTTTTCCTCTACAAGTTTTATAGTATCTGGCCTTACATTTAGGTGTTTAATAATCCATATCTTTGTGTATGGAATTAGAGAATGTTCTAATTTAATTCTTTTACATGCTTTCCCAGCAGTGCTTATTGAACAGACTGTCTTTTCACCATTGTGTATTCTTGCCTCCTTTGTTGTAGATGAGTTGATCATAGGTGTGTGGGTCTATTTCTGGGTTCTCTGCCCTGTTCCATTGAGCTATATGTCTGTTTTTGTGCCAATACCATACTGTTTTGATTACAGTAGCTTTGTAGTATAGTCTGAAGTCAGGGAGTGTGATTATTACAGCTTTGTTTTTCTTTCTCAAGAGTAAGATCTTTTGTATTTCCATGTGAATTTTAAAAATTTCTTGTTCCAGTTGTATGAAAAATGCCATTGGGTAATTTGATAGGGATTGTATTGAATCTCTATATTGCCTTGGGTAGGTAGTACAGTTATCTAAAAAATACTCTTCCAATCCAAGAACATGTTCTGTCTTTCCATCTGTTTGTATCATCTTTTATTTCCTTCATCAGCATCTTATAGTTTTCAGAGTACAGGTTTTTTGCCTCCTTAGGTAGATTTACTCCTAGGTATTTTATTCTTTTTTGATGAGATGGTAAATGGGATTGTTTCTTGAATTTCTCTTTCTAATATTTTGTTTAGTTAGAATATCAGTCAGTTCAGTTGCTCAGTCATGTCTGACTCTTAGCGACCCCCTGGACTGCAGCTTGCCAGGCTTCCCTGTCCATCACCAACTCCTGGAGCTTGCTCAAACTCATGTACATTGAGTTGGTGATGCCATCCAACCATCTCCTTCTCTGTTGTCCCCTTCTCCTGCCTTCAATCTTTCCCAGCATCAGGGTCTTTTCTAATGAGTCAGTTCTTTGCATCATATGACCATAGTATTGGAGCTTTAGCATCAGTCCTTCCAATGAATATTCAGGACTGATTTCCTTTAGGATTGACTGGTTTGATCTCCTTGCAGTCCAAGGGACTCTCAAGAGTCTTCTCCAACACCACAGTTCAAAAGCATCAATTCTTTGGCACTCAGCTTTCTTTATAGTCCAACTATTTCACATCCATACATGACTATTGGAAAAACCATAGCTCTGACTAGATGGAGCTTTGTTGGCAAAGCATGTCTGTTTGTTAATATGCTGTCTAGATTTGTCATAGCTTTTCTTCCAAGGAGCAAGTGTCTTAATTTCATGGCTGCAGTCACCATCTGCAGTGATTTTGGAGCCCCCCAAAATAGTCTGTCACTGTTTCCATTGTTTCCCCATCTAGAGTATAGGAATGTATATTTTGTATCCTGAAAGTCTAAAAATTTTTTGTTTAGTTATTATTTTGTAAAATATTGGTTGTGCTGGGTCTTCATTGCTGCCCAGGCTTTTTCTCTAGTTGTGACGATGGGGCTACTCTGCAGTTGTGGTGTGTGGGCTTCTCATTGCGGTGGCTTCTCTTGTTGCGGAGTGAGGGCTCTGGGGTGCATGGGCTCAGTAGTTGTGGTTCCCGGGCTCTAGAGCACAGACTCAGGAGTTGTGGCCCTGAGGCATGTGGGATATTCCCAACCCAGGGAGTGAACCTGCATCTCTTCCATTGGCAGGCCAATTTATTACCATTGAATCACCTGGGAAGCCCTGTATCCTGACACTTGACCAAATTCACGGAGTCTAGTAGTTTTCTGGTAGTGTCTTTAGGATTTTCTATGTATAGTATCTTGCTTCTGTGTATAGCCTGAGTGTCATTACCTTCAGTCATAGAGCATCTTTCCTGGTAGGTTCTGGTCTGTGTTATCAGTAGCTGCTCTGTAAATGTTTGTCATTTTGGTGTAAATGTTTGTCATTTTGGTGTGCCTGTGAGAGGACATGAGTTCGTGGTCTTCCTGCTCCACCATCATGGCCAAGCTCCAAAAAAAGGGGTTGGGCAAAGCATCTGAATTTTACAGTGGAAAGCAGAAAGGGAAATTTACCAGTCATGAGGAAAGAGCAGACACTGGAGAAACGGAGCTTCAGTGGGTCATGACAGCCGCCCATTTCCCAAGAGCCTTGGCTTGGCGGGAACCGTGCGCTCTCACAGGCTGCACGGAGGTCAGAGCCCTGGGACCCAGAGCCTGGGTGTACGGGGCGGGGACCCAGCCAGGATGCAGGTGCAGAGGCCACTGTTCCCCCGCTGTGCTCCCACCCATGGGCTCTTAGAAAAGCAACATTCAGCCTCCAGAATAGAAAAATATTTTCTCATTTACTTTGTGGCATCCTGTTTATTTCTCTTAAGCTTAGAAACAAATATGACAAAAATAAAATCAGTGTGGTTGCTCAATAAATATTTTTAAGCTACACTGACATATTAAGGAACCTATTATAAGAACACAGGTTTATTAGGGTTTAAAGATACACATTGCTGTATTGACTCCCCAAAGATAAATACCCTCCAACACGCTGTGTAATTTTTACTTGTTTATATTCCTCAATTTTGGGTATAGTCTAAAGATAACTTTTCTTTGGGGTTTATATTTTTAGGCTTTGCTACTTTTCTTTGTTGATTCCTCCTGGATCTTTAAGTCACCACACCTACGTTTATTCTGTAGTAGACAAGCGCATGGATCAAGCAGCAGCTCGGGAATAAACGGAGGGAGAAAGCAGCAGAACAGGGAGGGGGGCGGACCAGCAGGGGAGGCCGAGGACCTGACAGGCGGGGTGGGGGCCGCCATCTGTGGGGCCGGGGGGATGAGCCTGCCTGGGGGACCTGCACGGGCGTCCCGGGGTTAGGGGGCGGCGGCAAAGTGGAATTTTCCCACGAGAACTCAGTTGGCTCTGCTCTCTGCACCCCAAACTCTGTGCAGGTAACTGGGGAGCAGGGGTGGAACACCAAAAGCTTTTGGAAGGGGTCACCCCTGTCCCAGCCAGGCCAGCAGGGTGCCCACAGGGGTCATCCTCGTTCCCACGAGCCCCTCAGTGGGTGTTTGTTGATGTTGGTTTCAGGAGGTTGAAACAGGCGCTCTCTCCCCCAACCCCCACCCCCGACCCCACGTCAGCCGCCCTCCTCGCAGTGCCCCCTCGTGGAATCCACTGCCCAGGGCTATGCCCTGGACATCATTTTTTCTTCACTGTAAAAGAACTGTAAAATTGTAAATAATATTTTTTTTTCGTATTTATTTGGCTGTGCGGGGTCTTAGTAGTGGCGTGTGGAGTCTAGTTCGACCAGGAATTGAACCCAGGTCCCCTGCACTGGGAGCATGGAGTCTTAGCCACTGGATCACCAGGGAAGTCCCGGTAAAAGAATATTAAGTAGAGTAGAGAGGTAAAGAGCCTGACGCTGGGGACAGCCCTCCCCTTTCTTAGTCTCCCTGCTTAGCTTTGTCTCTAAGACCTCCCTCCCCTAGTGCAGGTTCAGGCACCTAGGGCACGGTGCCCATGGGCAGGAGTGGGGCTCCCAGGGGTGGCCGCTAGGGGGCAGCACCGGCCCACCCGCCCTCAGCCCTTGCGTCTTTGAACCTGGGGAGCCATGTCTCTGTCTCCTTTGCAAGTTCACTGCCGCCTGGGGCTGTTTCACTGTCCTAATGACTTAGAAAGGAAGCTTTCAGCCCTCACCGGGGTCTGTGTCTTGTCTACACATCGTCGCGGGCGCTGAGTCCTTTCTGTTACGAAGAGCAGGGAGGGAGGGAGAAGAGGGCCAGGCGGGTGGCCTCCAGCCACAGCATGTGACACATAGGGGTGGGGGCGGGCATCCTCAGACTCCGAGGTAGAGAAAGGACAAGCTCATTGTTGAAACCTGCTTGTTAAATGTTGGCGTGACTCCCTGGCATATTTTTACGGATAAATGACTTTAATAAGTCAAGATCCTATATCGTTTTTCTTTTTCTCCAAGCTTCTCAGAGCACAGCAGGCTTGGCTCCAGCCACCACTGTTTGAGAGTAAAAATACAAGTGCCATTGGGAGCCTTGTCACAGGGTGAGAGTGTTGTGCCTTAAAGGTTGTCTTCTCCGACTGCTGGGTCTTGCTCTACGTGGTTTCCTTGGGTGCATGACTGTTCCATGACGTAGTCACTTCTCAGATCCTGATGTCCGGATACAGTGTCTGTGCTCTTCAGGCCAACATGGGGCCGGGCAGGCAGAGGGTGGACAAACTCTTGGCATCCATCTTCCAGAGCCGCCTGGTGAGGCTTGGAGGAGGGCGGTGCGTGCGCTGCCCCCAGCTGACGAGGTCAGGGAGACGGTAACCTTCCAGAAGCTCCTCACGAGGGGGTGGCCTGCCCGCTCACCCCAGGGACAGCGCGAGAACATGGCTCTGACCCCAGATTCTGCTGCTTCCCTGGAGCCTCTGTGGCAAGAGTTCTGTTTTCCTTTGAAGAGACCTGCTGGCTGCCCAGAATGCGTGGCATCTGCCCCGAGGGAGGAGACGGCCAGGGACTTCTGGCTTACCTGGCCCCTTCTCTGTCCCTGGGCAGCTCTTGGTCCTCCAGTGTCTCCGGGCTCTTCCCTGACCTCCAGGTGGGCGCGTCTGCTGTGGCCTCAGTGGGTTCACCCTTTCCAAGACCCCCGGTGGTGGGGCTGAGCCCCGGGGAGCCTCTGGTCCCCCTGCAGGGATGGGAATGGGGACCAGCCTGGCGGGCAGAGAACCCCATGGGTCTGGCTCAGCTTCAGGATGGCAGCGTGGTGGCCTCGGCCTGGGGTGATTGACCCTGGCTGTCCTCACCGGCGTGGGGCCAGGTGCTCCCAAGGGGTGGCCTCGGGGTCTGAGTGGGTCAGGCCTGCTGCCCTCCCCACGGCCCTCCCCTGGGATGCACCACCCAGGTTCCTGTCAGGCAGGGCCATGTCGAAGGCCTGTCTGGCTTGGCCTAAGTGCCGGTGCTGAGGTCTTCTGTCCCCTCGTCCCCTTCCCTCCCCCCAGCTGTGGGGCCTTTTCCACAGAGAACCACAGACCGCATCTTGGTGTTTCGTGGCCTCAGACCCGGGCCTCGTGCCCTCCGCTTGGCTGGGCAGGATTGTCTAGGGGGCTTTCAGGCCTGGCCCTGGGCTGAGCTCCAAGCCCTGGGGAGGGCTCAACTGCCTGGCTATGTCTGGCAGTCTCAGCGCCACTCTGTCCATGCTGGGTTAGCAGTGGCCTTGACCTCTAGTTAGACTCCTCGGCTGGGGTGTCCCAGCGGGTGGTGGGGGGCATCCTGAGATGGAAGTGTATCGGAAAACGCTCCCCACCTCCGAGGTGCCTGGGGCTACAGCCCAGCTGGGGGGCTTCTGTCCTGGGCCTCCTGGTGGCTAGAGGGCTGAGCTCCTGGGTGTGGCCTGAAGGGTGAGAAGTCAGGGCTGTCACAGGCCCACGTCACCATGCGCTTCTGGAAACCAGTTTGGAAGCCTGGTTTCTGCCCCAGTTGCACCCATGCAGGAGACGTTCCGGCTCTTGGGAAGGGAACATGCCCCCTAAACTTCCCCAGGGGCCACTGCTGTTACTAGCTGTTACCTTGATGGCTGGTGGGAGGTCCCCCTGTCCTTCCCCATGACGGTCTAGGCTATTCTGGGCCCTTTTCTGTCTGTGTGAATTTTAGGGTCAGCTTGCCAAGTTTTAAAAGAGATTGACAAGAACTGCACGACTTGACATTACTTTGGGCAGAGTCTCTGATACCTTGGAACCTCGGGATTACAGGCATCTTTTTTAAGCAGAAAACATTGATAAAAATGTAACTTTATCAGTCCTGCCTTCAGGAAGCTGGGGGACCTCCACTTTGCCGAGAACCAGTGGGAGTGACGTGCCCCTCTTGCTGGTTGGTATCCAGGTCAGAATGAAATTGTAGGTTCAGGACCCTCATTCCAGGCCACCCCTTTAAGAAAGTCTGTTGACCTTGGGATCTGGGGACCCTGGGCTGTTGAGGCCACTTCCTCCAGTGCTTGTGGCGGAGGGCCTTTCCCCACTTCTTCCCGGCTTTGGGGTCTGGGGTCTTGAGACTGACTGCTGTGAAAGAGACGACCCCACAGCCTCTGTTGTTTGTGGACTAGTTTGTGTTTTGCAAAGAGGGAGGGTGGGTTTGTGCACTGACTCGGCAGCTCTGTCCTCGACCTGCTCACCGTCCTCATGAGCTGCTTCAAATTGTTTCCTATGGTCTGGGGCCCGGCGGCTTTTCCTGGCCCTGCCGTCACCCACATTCCTCTGGGCTCGGTTTCCATCCCCTCCTCACGTCCTTTGTTCCTGGATTAAGCCGGCCAGCTGTCGCTGCCTCCGGCCAAGCTTCACATGTGGGTCCCAGCAGAGGAGACCTGGCCCGGTTCCCGTTCCCCTAGGCGGGCGCGCACGCAGAGCAGCTCTGTGGTATGTCCTTGTTGGTGACAGGGACAACCCCTCTGGTGGCTCTTGATGGCAGTGTTCTTCACAAAGTGCTCCAGTCAAGAGTCTTTCTGGGATCTTAAGGCAGGAGGTTGCGGGGGATCCGCTTGAATGTGCATCTGTTCTGTGTCCCGAGGCATCTGGGTCCCTCCCCTCTCCCCGCTGTGGTCCCCACAGGCCCCCTGGTGCTGGGTGCCATGGCATGGATGCGTGGTGCCCCTCCCTTGGCAGCATCTCTGAGTTTTGAGAGAAACCCTGGCCATGAACCCAGATGCTACATGATGGGCGGGGGTCTTGTCCAAGCGCCTTGGCCAGCGCGTCCCCAAGGCCGACTGGTGGGAGAGGGGTGGATATTTTTAGTCGGATGAGGCTTCTGACCCGTTGCTGCATCCAAGCAGCCGTCAGGTCCCCTAGCCAGTGACACGGGGACTGTCACCCGTGTCAAAAGAGAAACCCCAGCCGCGAAAGGGATCTTTGTGCCCCAAGGTCAGACTTAGGTCACAAATGTGGAAGCTGTGCAGGGCCTCTGCCAGGCCAGTTCTGTCCCTCCCGTGGCGGTGTCCACACTGCCTGAGCACCCCCGTGTCGCCCTGAGCCTGTCTGCCACTCACAGCCCTTCGTGGCTCCAAGGGACGGAACTCCAGACTCTGCTCTGGGCTTCAGGGCTCCTGCCACCTCACAGATTTCTTACAGGTCCCTGCCCCACTGCACACACATGTGCACCCACACATGCACGGCCATTCCCCCAGGTGTGCTGCTCCCTGCCCAGCAGTTCTCTGTCCTCACCTCACTGCTAGGCCTCCCTTGGGGCCTGCGCGGAGTGTCCTGACCCCTGGCTGACAGTGTCAGGTTCAGAGGCACATGGTCACTGTGTGTGTGTGTGTGTAGGCACGCGTGCATGTGTACACACTCACAAGTTTGGTAGTTTATCTAACAGGTAAGGACTCTTAACAAAACCACAGTACCATTAATACACCTCAAAGTGAATACTTCCTTAATATCTTCAAATAGTCTGGTTCAGATTTTCTTGTCTCATATTTTTAAAACTTAAAAATTTTTCTCTTATTATTTAATCCTATGCTTTGAAATAATTTCAAAGTAACAGAAAAACCTGTGAAACTAGCACGAGGAAATCCCCGTGCCCTCTGCCCAGACATCAGCATCACCGCTCAGCACGATGAGGACGCGTGTGAAGGCGGTGCTGGGTTCTGGGACGGGCAGAGGGTCCTGGCGGTGCCTCTTTACTGCCTGGGGTCCAGCCTTGGGGCAGCTCAGGGCCCTCAGTCTGTGACGGTCCCTCCATCCTTTGTCGTGGCACTTTGTGACACTCTAAAACAATGCTGGAGTGTTGTTTTGTTGAATGTCCCTCTCTAAGGGTTTGATGTTTTTTAAGCAGTCATATAATTTCTCATCCAAATGAAAACACTTGTTAATTGGGACTCGGTTCCTTACTGCACCCGACTCATCTGGAGGTGTAAACCAGGTCAGCAATGCTCGGGCACTTAGTCTCTCTGCTCAGGCTCTTAGTTTGTTGAGATATAATCGACAGGTTGTGTTAGTTACAGTTGTACAGTATAATGATTCAATATCTGCATATGTAACAAATGATCACCATGATAAATCACTATCTCCTAGAGTTTGCTCAAACTCATATCCATTGAGTTGTTGATGGTATCCAACCATCACATCCTCTGTTGCCTCCTCCTCCTCCTCCCTTCAGTCTTTCCCAGCATCAGGGTCTTTTCCAGTGAGTTGGCTTTTCCCATCAGGTGGCCAAAGGATTGGAGCTTCAGCATCAGTCCTTTCAATGAATATTTAGGGTTGATTTCCTTTAGAATGGCTTCCCTGGTAGTTCAGCTGGTAAAGAATCCGCCTCCAATGCAGGAGACCCTGGTTCAATTCCTGGGTTGGGAAGATCTGCGGAGAAGGGACAGGCTACCCACTCCAGTATTCTTGGGCTTCCCTTGTGGCTCAGCAGGTAAAGAATCCACCTGCAATGCAGGAGACCTGGTTTTGATCCCTGGGTTGGGAAGGTCCCCTGGAGAAGGGAAAGGCTTTACCCACACCAGTATTTTTTTTTTAATTAATTTATTTTAATTGGAGGCTAATTACAATATGGTAATGGTTTTTGCCATACATTGGCATGAATCAGCCATGGGTGTGCATGTGTCCCCCATCCCGAACCCCCTCCCTCCTCCCTCCCCATCCTATCCCTCAGGGTTGTCCCAGCACAACAGCCCTGAGACCCCTGTTTCATGCATCAAACCTGGATTGGCGATCTATTTCACATATGGTAATATACATGTTTCAATGCTGTTCTCTCAAATCATCCCACCCTCACCTTCTCCCAGAGTCCAAAAGTCTGTTTTTTATCTCTGTGTCTCTTGCTCTCTCACATATAGGGTCATCTTTACCATTTTTCTAAATTCCATATATATGTGTAAATATACTGTATTGGTGTTTTTCTTTCTGACTTACTTCACTCTGTATAATAGGCTCCAGTTTCATCCACCTCATTAGAACTGATGCATCCTTTTTAATAGCTGAATAATATTGCATTGTGTATATGTACCACGCCTTTCTTATCTATTTGCGGATGGACATCTAGGTTGCTTCCATGTCCTGGCTATTATAAACAGTGCTGCGATGAACATTGGGGTACACGTGTCTCTTTCAGTTCTGGTTTCCTCAGTGTGTATGCCCAGCAGTGGGATTGCTGGGTCATAAGGCAGTTCTATTTCCAGTTTTTTAAGGAATCTCCACACTGTTCTCCATAGTGGCTGTACTAGTTTGCATTCCCACCAACAGTGTAATAGGGTTCCCTTTTCTCCACACCCTCTCCAGCATTTATTGTTTGTAGACTTTTGGATCGCAGCCATTCTGACTGGCGTGGGATGGTACCTCATTGTGGTTTTGACTTGCATTTCTCTGATAATGAGTGATGTTGAGCATCTTTTCATGTGTTTGTTAGCCATCTGTATGTCTTCTTTGGAGAAATGTCTGTTTAGTTCTTTGGACCCATTTTTTGATTGGGTCGTTTATTTTTCTGGTATTGAGCTGCATGAGCTGCTTGTATAGTTTTTAGATTAATTGTCAGTTGCTTCGTTTGCTATTATTTTCTCCCATTCTGAAGGCTGTCTTTTCACCTTGCTTATAGTTTCCTTTGTTGTGCAAAAGCTTTTAAGTTTATTAGGTCCCATTTGTTTATTCTTGCTTTTATTTCCATTACCCTGGGAGGTAGGTCATAGAGGATCCTGCTGTGATTTATGTCGGAGAGTGTTTTGCCTGTTTTCCTCTAGGCCACTCCAGTATTCTGGCCTGGAGAATTCCACTGGACTCGACTGAGTGACTTTCTCTTTCCTTTAGGATTAACTGGTTTGACCTCCTGGCTGTCCAAGGGACTCCTAAGAGTTTACTGTCTTGGCAACTCTTAAATATGCCACAGCATCGTTAACTAGTCCTCATGCTGTGCTGTGCATCCCCACAGCTTATAACCAGAACTTTGTACCATGGACGCCCTGTACCGTTTTGCCCACCCTCCACTCCCTGCCCTGGCAAACACTGGTCAGTTCTCTGTGTCTATGATTGTGTTTTGTTTAGATGTCACATATAAGTGGGATCACACGGTGTTTATCGTCCTCTCTGACTTCACTTAGCATAATGCCTTCAAGTTCTATCCATGTTGTTGCAAATGGCACAATTTCATTCTTGATCATGGCTGAACGATACTCCATTGTATATATACCGCGTCTTCTCTGTCCATTCATCCACTGGCGGTCACTTAGGTTGTTGCCATGTCTTGGCTGTTGTAAATAATGCTGCAGTGATCATATGTCTTTAAAGGTGGTGTTTGTTTGCATTGGATAAATACCCAGCAGTGAAATTGCTCTATTATATAGTAGTTCTATTGTTACTTTTTTGAGGAATCTCCGTATTATTTTCCACAGTGTCTGCACCAATTTACACTCCCACCAAGTGTACCCAAAGGTTCCCTTTTCTCTGTGTCCTCAGCAATAGTTATTTCTTGTCTTTCTGATGACTGCTATTCTTTCAGATATAGGTGACATCTCATTGTGGTTTTAATTTGCATTTGTCTAATAATTAGTGATGGTGGACATCTGTCCATGTGCCTGTTGGACATCTGTATGTCTTCTTTGGGAAAATGTCTGTTTAGGTCTTGTGCCCATTTTTAAATCACATTTTTATTTTTTGGTTTTGAGTTACACGAGTTCTTTGTGTATCTTGTGTATTATCCCCTTATATATGGTTTGCAAATATTTTCTCCTGTTCAGCGGGCTGCCTTTTCATTTTGCTGGTGGTTTCTCAAGGCTCTTTTTTTTTTTTTTTCAAGGCTCTTTTAATATTTAATTGCCCTGCCTCTTTTCCCTCTTGGAATGAAACCTGTTGAGTTTCTCTCTACACTTCCATGAATGATCTTATTTAACTACTATTCATGTGCTAATAATGTAAAAATCTCCTTCTTCAGCTAAGATCTCTCCTGGGCTCCAGCCTGTCTTCCACTCTGTACCCCGAGGGACCTAAACTCCAGGAGACTGGGTCACTTCTTCCTTTAACACCCTGCTGCCTTCAGGGTCAGACCCTCCACTGAGGGCTCCAGCTGCACCAGTTCTCCTGGGTGGCCCCTCCTAACTGACGTGGTCCCAAGTCTAGGCTCTGACCTCTGCCCAGAGGCCCTTCCTCTCCTCCACCTGGACCAATCCACCCGGGCTCCGCTTTGCCAGGAAGCCGCTCGTGCTGCCATGGCTGGGTTAACTGTTTCTTTGTACATTTACCCCGGAGAGAGTGAGTCCTTGGACAACAGATGACTGTATTATTTCATCTGTATTCCTACTGCCTGAAACATCCCTGGCACTCAGGTGTTTGTTGAATGTGAGCGGAGATATTATAATACATTTCTTGTCCTTCTAATGCTAAGTTAAGGTGTGAATGACAGGAAGCTGAGGGGTCGAGTCAGACCCACCCTCTCACCATCTGCTGTGCGGCACTGGGTGGGCTTTGGAGCAAGAGGGGACGACAGGTGCAGCCCTCACCTTTCCCTCCCAGGGGAAGGGGAGGAAAAGGTGCATTTATGTCTGAGAGGCCCCAGGTGTTGTAGGAATATGGGGAAAGTCAAGGTTAACTTTGACTAAGGCAATCTGAAAACTCTCTAAGATTCTGACTTGCACTGGACGTTAAGAAATGAGATTAGTATGGGGGAGAGTTCATTAACCTTGAGCAAAGCTCAGCCGTGGCCCCCACCAGGCGTCCCACTACAGGACCGGGCAGTCTGCCCAAGCTCAGGGAGGTATGCGTCAGGAGCAGGTTGTGGAGGCCTTTGGAGGCAAAATGGAGGAGCTGATGTTCTTCCTGACGTGACCCCCACTCCTGCCTGGAGGCGTTCCGGGGGGTCTGTGCCCTCATTGAAGGATGGGAATGAGGTGGTTCAGGGCTTGGAGAGTTGGAAAGGTAAAGCTCTTGCAAAGGCAGGGCAGACAGTAAGTGATGAAAAGCTCGTAACATGTTACCAGCCCTGTGTGTGCACACTGGACAGGCTCGGTGTGGATCTGAGGTCCTGGGGCAGACAGGGGTGTTTGCCAGCCGGCCCTGCCGCCCTCCTCCTGCTCAACTCAACAGATTTCTGCCCCCACCCCCTACAGCAATGAGAAGAGAATTGGGGCGGGGGACGGTCCACGCCTGAATTGGCTCTCCCTCTCCATTGCGATGCCTGTCTTGGTCACCTGACCTTATCCCCACATCCATGTGGTGGCCAAGGACTCGGATATGTCCCTCTGGGCAGTGAGGCGCTTGGGGGCAGGTGCGTGGTCCCTGAGTTTAAGCACCCCCCTCCTTCCCTGGGGCCACAGATCACCCCACACAGACCGTCCTAGCTCTTTCCTGCTAAGTGGCTTGTACTCAGCGTCATCAGGTGGACTTGTTGCTGCCAAGATGCCATTTCTGGGTCTTCCTGCTCAGTCATCTGCTCCATCAGTGTCTAAAGATGCTGAACCCAAAGGAGGAAGCGAGCCATGGACCTTCCCTCAAGTCAGGGGCCATGGCTGCCCCCAGGCTGTGGGCAGTTAGCCTGGCTGACATGGTCTCCTGCCTCCAACGCTGACAGCCGGTCAGGTTCCACCTCCCCACCCTGTCAACTGTCACGTGTCTTCCCGCACCTGTGCTTCCATAACTGGTTGTGTGAAGGTCCTTCTTAGCTGGACACTTCTTAATTCAGCTGCTGCCCGGAAGTCCCAGGCACTGCAGGCCAGGGAAGACCAGTCCAGAGAGGTCCCCTTGGGCTGATCTCGTTTGGTTCATTTCTGTCCTGTGCTCCCGTGGGGCTAGCATTCCGGGGCCTTCCCGGGTGTGACCGGCATACAGTGTGTCCCCCATGAGGTCAAAGGTCACAGCTGTGACTCTTGAGACTAAAGGGTCACAAGGGATCGGCTCTAGAAGAGGGCAGATGAACAGTGATGAGAGTCTGGGGTCATGGCAACCTTGTGACGTGGGGGATGTTAGGGAGGAGTGCTGGTCCCCACTAGTGACTTCCGGGTTTCAGGGAGGTGTGGTCAGAGTCCGCCGGCGGCTGCCCTGCCGCCGTGGGCCGCTGACGCTTTGGATTTGGCATCTGACCAGGAAGTAGGGTGACATGGAGGAACATGGAGTGGTCAGGTTTAGGGTCTCCTTCACTTTCCAAGTCCTGGCCTGCCCGCCCCCTCTCCGTGTCACTCAGCCCCTTCGCGTGGGCAGGGCGGTGGGTGGACCTTGATGGACAGAGGGACCTGGGTCTGGGCCTCCTGAACGGGTCTGGCGGTTCGGGGTGGGAGGCCACAGGACCCTTGGAGGAGCTGCAGGCTCCAGGCTGAGGAGGGGCATCTCCCTTTTCGGGGTGTGCGGTAGACTCCGGGCGTGGTTCAGGGAGCGTGGCCCGGGCCCCAGCGCCGCCCTCTCCCCGCAGGATCTCCTACGACCCGGGCCGCTTCCCGCGGTACCTGCCCGAGGCCTACTGCCTGTGCCGGGGCTGCCTGACCGGGCCACGCGGGGAGGAGGACGTGCGCCTGCGCAGCGCCCCAGTGCTCGTGCCCGCGGTGGTCCTGCGCCGCACCCCGGGCTGCGCAGGCGGTCGCGCCGTCTACGTCGAGGAGTATGTCACTGTGCCCGTGGGCTGCACCTGCGTGCCCGGGCCGGACAAGGATGCGGACGCCGCCAACTCCAGCCTGGACAAGTCGGCCCGGCCCTGACCGCCCACCCGGGACCCCGGGCCCGAGGAAACGTGCCCAGCGGTGGACAGGACCGGACTGGATCCTGTGGTGGGCTGCCCCAGACTTCCTCGAGCAGGAGCGCAGGGCGGCCGGAAGGTGATGGGGACTGGGAAGGGTGGCCTGCCTCGCCCCCCAGGACCACGGGAGGGGTGAGCCTCAGAGGACAGACCGATGCTTGCATTTTTTAAAAAGTAGAGTGTAATCCGTTTATTCAGCTATTTTTTTCAATAGGGGCAGGAACAAAGTATTTTCATATTAGCCATTTTGAGCAAGTATATTGTTTTTACCTGACCTGTAAACATTTTATAAACATTGTTTTCACTTCCTCAGCAGGAATTTTTAGAAGCTCAGGTAGGCTAACTCTTCGGTTGGTCACCAGTGGACATGGCTGGACAGGACCTGCCCTCCCTATGGGCAGCTCAGCTCACCCCAGTCTTTATTCATGAGGATATAAATCACCACAGGTTTATACAGGTAGAAAGTTTTTCACTTTTCAAAGTCAGGGGCCAGTTTGTGGACAAGAGGCAGTGAGGTCAGAGCGTGGTATGTAAGGTCTGTGCCAATTCCCAGGTATCGGGCTAGTTTTAAGGGCTTCAGGAGCTATTAAGTGGGCAGACTTACAGTTTCCAGAATGCAGGAATGGAGCCCCTTCTAGCACTGCAGCTAAACCCCAGAACTATCTGTAAACGTGAGACCTTCTTAACTTGATTTATGTAACACCTACAGGTAGGTGAAGGGCATGCTGGCTGTGGTTTTCTCTCTGGACTCAGCTTTGATGGTCTCAACTAGTTCTTAGAGCAAACGATGTTTATTAAGGTCTTAATTTTATGGCTGAAGTTTTTAAGAGCAACTGTGAAGTCAGCCTCTGTTTATGTGCTCTCTTCCCCACTTACCATCAGCCTTGGCTTGATCTGAATGGAAGCTTTACTGAGAACTTCCAGTTTGTATTATATATTGACAGAGGTTGTACATGAAAAACATTGCTGAGCAAAATTCATATTTTCCAAATAAAAATTCAGAACTGAAACCTGTGGGTAGTTCTCTACAGCTTGGGGTGAATGTTACTTCCGTGCTCAACCTCTGGAAATAACAACATACGGTAAGCCTAGTGGTGGTATATCTGGAATACACCACTAGATATTATCTGAACCTTTCAGAAGGGTTCAGGTCAACAACAAAGAAATACACAAAAAGAAAAACTGCCTTCAAACCTTGGGTAATTATTTCAGTCGCCACTATTGTATAACATTTTCCAGCCACTCTGCAAATATAAATAGTGCAGACATCAGAGCACTGGACAAAGGAGAGTAAATGTATTGCATGTGAAAAATAAAGCAGTTCCATTAACTGTGTTCATCAGGTTAGCTCACCTTAGTTGTTAACAGGCAGCACATACCCAATGGAAGAATCGACTTTCCCCACCAAGATCCAGAAAGGTAACCTTTATTTGCACCTTCTCTCTGAATGGAATTCATTTAACAAATATTTACTGGGCATGTGCCCTCCCTCTTCTGGACACAAACTGCATCCTCAACTACAAACTCCCTGGCTGTTAGAGCCAGGGGCTGAGGTCTTGGCTGGTCACTACGTACTGCTCTTTACCTGTGTTAAGTGAGGAGAGCAGACTGCTGCTGCTGCTAAGTCATTTCAGGTGTGTCAGACTCTGTGCGACCCCATAGACTGCAGCCCACCAGGCTCCCCCGTCCCTGGGATTCTCCAGGCAAGAACACTCGAATGGGTTGCCATTTCCTTCTCCAGTGCATGAAAGTGAAATGGAAGTCGCTCAGTCGTGTCCGACTCCCAGCGACCCCATGGACTGCAGCATACCAGGCTCCTCCGTCTGTGGGATTTTCCAGGCAAGAATACTGGAGTGGGGTGCCATTGCCTTCTCCACTAGATGGGGTCTAAAAGTTCTTCCAGATATAATTCTACAGACTCAAGTTGGCAAAAGCACCCTGAGCTCCAGGGACATCCTAAGGAAATCATAATGTCTTTACCTCGAAAACGAGGACAGGGGAGGTGGTAGTTTTTCAGAGAGGAAACGTCACTTGGGTCCTTCCTGTACTGGGAGCTGCACTGACAGATTACAGTCCAGCCCGGAGTTGTAATTCACGAAACAGCGAAACTCATTTCCCAGGGTTCGAGTGTGTTCTGGAATAAACTTGCACATCTTCACTCCAAGCAGCTTTGCTGCCGCGTCCTCCATGACAGCACCTGAGGAGAACCACCAGACAAGCCTCAGAGCCACGCTGGCCGGGGCAAGGAGCTGCCAGTTCCACTCAGCAATAGGGGGAAGGTCACTGCTTTCTATCCTTTTACTTCCTCCAACATTTTTGCCAAGTTCCTACTATTTTTCCCTTTATCAAGAATTTTTCTGCCTCTATAAAGCTGAGATACTTAGAAATTGTAAAAATTACTTATATTCTACAAAGTAACAAAAGATAATTTTACTAAAAACTTTTTCCAACTTGGACTCAGCAGCCCCTTTCTGGGTAATATCTAATTGTGCAAACACATTTGTACCAGCTTCTGGCTGATGACTGCACGTCTCCCTCCAGCCCGTCCTCTGCACCAGGGGGAGCGAGGGGCTGCAGGCCTGAAAGTAGGGGGACCTACAGCTCATGTTTTCATTTTGAAACGCCAGGATAATCCCCCTCCCTCACCGGTGAGAACATCTTCTGTTCTGGTAAACCATCTAACATCTTGGTCTGTGACCTCTGACATCCACTTTAACCCCAGAGGTTGCATATTTCTTTATCAGCTAGAGAGGCTGAGCCAGACATGTTACTAGTACTGACACTGCTGAGTACAGATAGCACTCCCGGTGCCCTCACCTCGCGCCAAACCCCACTTCCTGGGCGTCGTGCCACAGAATTCTCAACAGGCCCCGAGAGGCAGCAGCACCTCAGCCCCAGGGTGCAGGGAGATAAGTGGAATGAGGTCACAGGGTGTGTGGTCGGCCAGCACAAACCTGTGCACAGCAGGATCTTTCCCCGGGTCAGGAGCTTGATAGTTTCTGACATTTTCCTAAGACATTCCTCCGAGAGATAGGGGGGATCTGCCACGACGATGTCAAAGCTGTGTGTGGCGATCCTCTCAGGTAAGTCCACAGGGTTCTTGTAGTCATAGTAGACAAAGTCCTCTCCGTATATGGCAAACCTGCGGTCGTACTCGAAGATGCAGACGGAGACATCGTCTCTGTGCCGCTCTCTCAGCTTCTGGTAGACACTGGGGGCGCTCACACACGCTATTCTGGAACAGAGAGACCCAGCTCATGAATGAGCTTTGTGATAGCATACAGCAGCAAATAACCACTTCACTGAAAAAGTATAGCCCATGTCAGATTTTCTTCACACTACAAACAAAAGTAATAACAGCAGTGAATTTTGGGAGGAATCTGGTGTTTACAGATCTACAAACTCATAATTTTTGAGTATGAAATGTATGTTTCATGGTAAAAAAATGTGAAACATTAGGTACAAGAGTTACGCAGCCCATGACCTGAATTTACCTGTTATTTTCCTGTTGGTCTCTTTTAACATTTATTTCAAATACTTTTAAGCCTCAAACTAAATATTTTCAAGTTATTTGGTAATATTCATATATTTAATATATAAAGAAAAAGCCTTAGGACTTTCAGCTAAAGATGCAGAGGGAACACATTCATTTAGATTTGCTTCTTCAAAGCAATTAATCATGAGAAGGAAACCTCCAACAGCAAGACAATGAGGGAAGACAAAGGAAACATGCTCAGGAAGCTGACAGGCAAGGGTGTGGTCTGGGTGGCTTCTGACTCTGCAGGCCCAAGGGAGCCAAATCCCAAATTGGCAGCCAGGAAAGCTGAGAGGGAGCCTCGCCAACACCAAAGCACCCGCAGCTCAGGAAGCTGAAAACCAGGTAGCTCAAGAAGTAGGGGTGAAGGGGCGGCAGGGGGACTGTTTTTGGAAGGTCTATCGAAGAGGAAAAGACCCAGGATTCTCATCTCTGCACCAAGCCTCCACACTGTGGGAGAAAATGGGAAGGATGTTGTCCGGATGGGGGTAGGGGCACAGCTAGTGGTGAAGGGCCGTGTGGAATGGCAAGGATCACATTAAACCCACCAGATGTTGGGAGCCCTGACCTCCTGGAATGAGGTCAACGAGATGCGTGACTCCCAGGAAGGAAGGTGGCTCTTTCTGGGGCTCTTACCAGCCCACAAGAAAAAGCCTGGATTTACTGACCGGGCATTCCTGGGAAAACAGCTGATCCATACCAGCTAACTGCAGACACCAAGCAGAGAAAGCCTGCCCATGTATCAGAGCTTCCAACCTTAGCGTGCCCATCTCAACTAGGAGCACACAGCAGAGGGTCAGCAGACCACTCAGGAGAGTCAGTGCGTACTAAAGCCAAAATATTAATAAAACATGAGAGGCATGCTGGAGTCAGAGACTGTGAAGAGAAGAAGTCCTGTAATGTGATGTCCTCAGAAGGATGAACAAGATACCTTGATAAATATCCAGAGACCTAAGAAATTACAGGTGATAAAGTACAGGATAGCAGAAATGGCAAAGTCAGTGGAAAGTTTCAAAGATAAAGTTGAGGAATTTTCCCAGAAGGTCAGGTAAGAAAGACAAAACGCGTGAAAGGGACAGAAAGAAAAATGAATCAGGTAAAGAAGAATAGAAGAAAAAAAAAGGACAATTTTCCCAAACTGGAGGACCCGAGTTATGAGAACAGAAAGGTTTCCACCCCTTTCGACAAATGAAAGCACCATGCCAGGACACACAACACGGCATTAGGAGAAAACCCTAAGCCAGCAGGGGGCAGGGGTGCAAAAAACAGGTTTCTCATAAGAAATCAGAATGGCATTGTACTTCTCAATAACTAACACATCAAGAGAATGGGTAGAATAAAAATATTTTGAGACAGGTTTTTAAAATTTCCCTCTAGTGAAAAGTGTTGAAGGATGTACCCAACCAAGATAAAGCTGTGAACTAAGGACTGGGATACTGGATACAGGAAGGTCAGAACAAGAAAGATAAGAGGACACTCAGTAGATGGTGGAGGGAAATACCAAGACCAGAGCCGGACGTACACCAGCCCAGACAGAAGAGGTGGCAAAGCCAGGGGGGTGGGGGGAGTATTTTTTCCAAGGAGTTGAAATATGTGTAAGTTCGTTGGTTAAGAGATTTACACCACTGGGAGAATTTGAGGGTTAGTGATATGGACGTATAAACCCTATTTAACCAAGACAGGATATAACTAACACCAATTCTACACAATCACTTCCAGGAAACAAACATAGTAACACTTCCCAGGTCATTTTATGAAGCTACTAATATGAAACCCAAACCAAGGGAATAAAACAGGAAATTTCAAACTAATTATCACTCATGAAAGTTGCTGAGTTGTAGCCGACTCTTCGTGACCCCATGGACTTCTCCATGGGGATTCCAGGCCAGAGTACTGGAGTGGGCAGCCATTCCCTTCTCCAGGGGATGTTCCCAACTGAGGGATCAAACCCAGGTCTCCCCCACTGCAGGTGGATTCTTACCAGCTGAGCCACCAGGGAAGTATGTAGAAGCAAGAGCCTCAAAAAATATTACCAATGAGTCCAACCATAAAAATGGATATAACTACTGGGAGCACGGACAGGAAGCACACCTGTGTGCAGTGGAGGATGAAGAAGCTAAATCCTTAGTCTCTTAAGGTGAGATGTCTGTAAGTGACAAATGAACAAGTGCCAATATAAACAGGTTTAGAATTGTAGAAGAGCTGAAAGGCAAGGGGGGGACAAGGGGAAAATTAACAATGGATTATGTTGGGGGCCAGAGTGACGTACTCCGCCCATGGCAAAGGTCATGAGGAAGGAGGCTCGACATACGCAAAGGCGGGATCGAGCCTCAGGAGTCCCCCTGGAACTCCTCGAGCATCTACCCCCATAACCAGAGCCTGCCTACTTTACTACTTTGTGCTCACCTACACCTCTGACTTTACGGGGGGCTGTCCCCCACCACCTCTTTCAGAGAAGGAGTTAACTTAGAGCTCCAGTTAATAATAATTCCTGGGCGTGATAAGAGTGTTTTAACCTACAAACTCCTCTGAAGGTTCTCTAGCTTGCCTGACAGGCTTGTCCGGCCACATGTGATTGCTCACAGCCTCCCAACCGTGAGAGGCAGGAGATGCTTTAAACCTTCTAAAAACAGGTTCCTTAGAAAAGTTAGAAACTATTAGTATAAGTATAATGGGCTGATTAGAAACTGTATTGGTGAAGGGTTTTTCATTTGTTGAGCCAATGTTTGTTGCTAAGTTTCCACATCCCCTGCCCTTACACACATTAATGAATATACAGAAGACTACGTTAGACCTTAGGCTAAGTAAATTCTTTCCTTAACTAAAACCCACTACACCCTCACCCTATAGGAATGTAACTTTACTTGGGTGGCGTCTGTTTTAAGAATAATCACCCCTGGAGAAATAAGTGTCCTGGTTGACTGACCGCTGTCACAAGGAGAGGGTCGTAAATTGTCAGCAGGCCCCCCCCTGGCCAGAAGATGATGTAACACCCCTAAGACCTCTGTATACATTTGTGTGAAGCACCTGACTTTAATAAAAGTCAGGACTGCTGTCCCCACGTGACTTTAGTATAACATCTCAGTGTATAAAAACAGACTCTGGAAAATAAAGAATTAGGATCAGTTTCTCGAAATACTGGTCTCCCCATGTCGCTCTCTCTCTCACTCTGGTTGAGTCTCCATCTGGAGCTCGGAACCCCCCATGCTTACTAATTATGCCTGGGCTTCTAAGATCCAACCGGGGAGGCCTCAGTGTCTCCTCTCCTTCAGGAGAATGGAAGGACGCCTGCGGCCTACGTAAGTGATGCAAACTTCTTGTCTTGAAGTTTTATTGGTCTCCCACGTAAACCAAGCTACTCAGCCTCTTTTCTCCACTGAATTTTCCTACTGAGCTATCCTCATCCTATTACTCTTTATATCTTTGATAAAATATTTAAATAAATAGGTCGCCGACGCCATCCCCGCTTCGAATACCCTGGATCAGCCGGGGCAGGACCCCGGCAGGATTACTTTGTTCAACAAGTCTTTCAGGACCATTTGACTTCATATGCACACAAAGTTCTGACAGAAATAAATACCAAACTAACAAAACCTATAATTCTCAAAATTTCAGAAAGATCAAACATTAAGATTTTTTTCTTTTAAAGCAATTCTAGGGGAATAAAGGAGAAGGCAATGGCAACCCACTCCAGCACTCTTCCCTGGCAAATCCCATGGACGGAGGACCCTGGTAGGCTGTAGTCCATGGGGTCGCTAGGAGTCGGGACACAACTGAAGTGACTTAGCAGCAGCAGCAGGGGAATAAAAGGAATAGAAAAATGTTAAGGAACAGATGAAGATGACTTACATGGAACAGGGTTTTGAGTGTGCCCCTAGCAGCGACAGGAAAGCATTCTTTATTCCTTGTGGTCTTCAAATCATCAACCACAGGTTTTGCAGATTACAGGTGAACCTTCTTACAAACCATCTCTCATCCAGGAAGGACATTTAAAGTATTACTTTAGATTAAAAGGCAAAAGAGAAGAGAACCCAGTATCTCACCTGCCGCCCTCCCCGGCAGCTGCCACTGCATCCTCAGCAAGGCGCGTGGCCGTCTCCGGGCTGTACCAGAACTGGCTCAGCTGCTGTGACAGGAACGAGTGAATTGTATTAGACCTGGCATACACGTGTCCTTTTAATTCGTATCTATTTACCAAAACGAATTCTGTCAACAGCCAGTGTCACTGCTGGGCCAGGCAGTATATTCTGCGCTTCCTTTTGGTATGGCACCTCCTATTCTTCTAGAGTTAATAAACAAACCACTGTTGCATTTGCTTGGGTTCTCCGAAACTATCCCTAATTCTCCCAACATCATCCTGTAGCTCCTGAAAAGTGGTGCATGGGAAGTCAATGTTGTGAGACTTACCATGTCTTACACATTTAACATTTTATCCTCACATTTCATTGGTAACTCAGCTGGGCATAGAATCCTAGACTGAATGAAATTTTCACTCTAAATATTGAAGGCAGTGCTTCACTTTTTTTCTAGTTTCTAATAAAGCTATTGAAAAGTGCAATGTGACCTGTCCTGAGACACTGGAGGTGACATGCTTTTCTCCAGAAGGTTCTAAGATCTTCTTTGTCACCTACATCTAAAAGTTTCACTCATGCCTCCTGGACTTATCCTCTAGTTTTATAATGTATTCTTTCAAACTTCCTGGGAGATTTCTTCATTTTTGTGAACAAAACAAGTGCCAAAAATATACAAATAGTTAATTCAGGTAGTGAGATTATGACTTGTTTTTTTATTCATATTTACCTATTTTCTACACCGACCATAGATTACTTTCAGAATCGGAAAGTACATAGTATTTAAGCAAGCAAAAGGAAAAGAGAAAGACTACCTTAAGGTGGACTCAGGTTTCTAATATTTACTATTCAAAGCATCAAGCTAAAGACGAAAACATGACGAAAGAAACTAGAGGCATCTGAGTAGATGGAACATCCAGAGTAAATAAAAAGAAACATTTCTGTCCCAATTTCAAACAGATGATGAATTTTATATAATTTTATATAAAATAATATAAACTTTATATAACTTAGATCTACACTTGACACAAAATGTCAAAGACTGCACACACACACACCTCCCAGCTGCAAAGTGATGAAGAGAGGCAGATCGATGATTAAGGTAGTCAAAGAAATTTCAAGCCTCATCTATTTCTCAACTATGCTTCAAAAAAGGTAGATTTCTACGTTACAGTTTAGGTTAGCTTTCCTCAACTCACTTTTAAAAATTCCTATTTTTATTTGGCTCATAAAAATACAATTAAAATACATACTGTGCACCAGGAACTATTAATATCTTCTTTAAAACCCCTTTCATCAATTTTCCACATGTTTAACACCAGTTGCCCCCTTACTGCAATGATCCCTTCCCATAAGGAATGCTGTGCTCCAGTAAAAACTGACAGAATGAATCTGTCTACAAGAAGTACAGTCTGTTGGACACGATCTCTTCCCCTATCTGAAACGTCCCCTCCTCTGACCACCAAGCAGCCCGGGTCAGAATGAGGAAAATCTGCACTCCCAGTCTTAGCTACTGAACAGGCTATCAGCTTCCTAGTGACAAGCGAGACAAACTGGGCTGTTAGGTGGGGTAAAGACCAACAGTGGACTAGGTACAGAACACACTCCACACTGCCAACACGTCCGGATGGATGCAGAGCATGGTCACTTACCCAGTTCTCTTCTATTATCCCGATGTTGTACTTGTCGTCACCACAGAGGTCAGAGTGGTGCTGCTGCTCAGCATAAAACTCCTGCAGAGCTGCAAGGGCGTGTGAGGAAAGCTGGGGGGGGCCCTCGTCTTCGGAGTCACTCATCTCACACCTGCAGGGAATGAGTCAAGTGATGTTAGTGTGTTTTTCCTTTCCATCAAACAATTAAAAAAATTAACTCATAGCAATGATCCAAACTGGAAGTGAGTTGTATCAGGAAAACAGGTATTTAAAATTTCTGAGACCAGGAACCTCCCTGGTGGTTCAGTGGCCAAGACCCCACACTCCCAGTGTAGGGCCCGGGTTCTATCCCCGGTCAGGGAACGAGATGCCACGTGCCATAAACAAAGGCCGGGCGCAGCCAAGCACATGCATACATACGTCTGCAGAGATCTTCCACTAACTAAAGCTGAACAAATAAATGCATGCTTACTCTCTCCGTGTATACAGTTTTCACAATAAGACTTTTCACATTTTTATGACTCCTTGCAGAATGAAATCTGTAAAGATGTTTTGCTTTCTTCTGGTACCCCAGTGGTCACATGCAGATAATTCACAGTAGACTCTGAATCAGAGCTTTTTATGTGTGAATGTCATTGTTGAGGTGACCTAAGGCTCCTAGGTGTTACAATGGCACAAGTGAAGGATTGGTAAAGGAGGGGTAGAGGAAGAGATAGGAAAATTAAGAGATGAGAGAGGATGCAAATTACCATCACAATGAGATACAACCATACACCTACCAGACTGACTACAATGGAAAAGACAGGTAACACCGAATGTTTTGGGGGGTGTAGAATAATAGAAACGGCCTACTTTGCTGCTGAAATGTAAACTGATGAAAACATTTTGGATAACAATATTACCTTACCTCTGCTTCAAACTCAGAAATTCTGCATCATATAACTATGTGAAACTCCTGTGATTCACATAAATAGACATGGAGAATACGTTCAAAGTGGAAATGTGTACTGGCAACAACTAAAACTGCTGAAATGTCCACCCACTGGACATTACATAATATAACAGACTGCTGTGTATTCCTACAGTAGAGTACTATATCACATGGAAAACATTTCCTTTTCTCCTCTGCTGGCTTGCCACCTGTAACTGTTATGTAGTTACTTGAAGGATTACAGGTTTATAGGGTATCTATCATGGCACGCGATCAAATAGCATTACACCACTTCTGTGTTATACAAAAACCTTACGATTTGTATATAACTTCCATTTCTCTCCTCCAAGCCTTTGTGTTACTATTGTCCAACGTCTTATTTTTACATTTGATATAAACACACCACAGGCAAATCTGGCCTTGGAGTAATGAAGCAGGGCAAAGGCTAACAGTTTTGTGAAAAGAATGCACTGGTCATAGCAAACACCCTCTTCCAACAACACAAGAGAAGACTCTACACATGGACATCACCAGATGGTCAATACTGAAATCAGATTGATTATATGCAACCAAAGATGGAGAAGCTCTATACAGTCAGCAAAAACAAGACCGGGAGCTGACTGTGGCTCAGATCATGAACTCCTTATTGCCAAATTCAGACTTAAATTGAAGAAAGTAGGGAAAACCACTAGATATTCAGGTATCAAATCCCTTACGATTATACAGTGGAGGTGACAGATTCACAGGATTAGATCTGATAGAGTGCCTGAAGAACTATGGATGAAGATTTGTGACATTGTACCGGAGGCAGGGGTCAAGATCATCCCAGGGAAAAGAAATGTAAAAAGGCAAAATGGTTGTCTGAGGAGGCCTTACAAACAGCTGAGAAAAGACAAGCGAAAGACAAAGGACAAAAGGATATATCCATTTGAATGCAGAGTTTCAAAGAATAGCAAGGAGAGATAAGAAAGCCTTCCTCAGCAATCAATGCAAAGAAATAGAGGAAAACAACAGAATGGGAAAGACTAGAGATCTCTTCAAGAAAATCAGAGATACCAAGGAAGTTTTCATGTGAAGACGGGCACAATAAAGGACAGACATAGTATGGACCTAAAAGCAGCAGAAGATATTAAGAAGAGGTGGCAAGAATACACAGAACTGTACAAAAAAGATCTTCAAGACCCAGATAATCATGATGGTGTGATCACTCACCTAGAGCCAGACATCGTGGAATGTGAAGTCAAGTGGGCCTTAGGAAGCATCACTACAAACAAAACTAGTGGAGGTGATGGAATTCCAGTTGAGCTATTTCAAATCCTAAAAGATGATGCTGTGAAAGTGCGGCACTCAGTATGCCAGCACATTTGGAACTCAGCAGTGGCCACAGGACTGGAAAAGGTCAGTTTTCATTCCAATCCCAAAGAAAGGCAATGCCAAAGAATGCTCAGACTACCGCACAATTGCACTCATCTCACACGCTGGTAAAGTAATGCTCAAAATTCTCCAAGCCAGGCTTCAACAGTACGTGAACCGTGAACTTCCAGATGTTCAAGCTGGATTTAGAAAGGCAGAGGAACCAGAGATCAAATTGCCAACATCCGTTGGATCATGGAAAAAGCAAGAGAGTTCCAGAAAAACATCTAGTTCTGCTTTATTGACTATGCCAAAGCCTTTGACTATGTGGATCACAACAAACTGGAAAATTCTGAAAGAGATGGGAATACCAGACCACCTGACCTGCCTCTTGAGAAATCTGTATGCAGGTCAGGAAGCAACAGTTAGAACTGGACATGGAACAACAAAGTGTTTCCAAATCAGTTCAAGGCTGTCTATTGTCACCCTGCTTATTTAACTTATGTGCAGAGTACATCATGAGAAACGCTGGGCTGAAAGAAGCACAAGCTGGAATCAAGATTGCTGGGAGAAATACCAATAACCTCAGATATGCAGATGACATCACACTTATGGGAGAAAGCGAAGAACTAAAGAGCCTCTTAATGAAAGTGAAAGAGTCAAAAAGTTGGCTTAAAACTCAACATTCAGAAAACTAGGATCATGGCATCTGGTCCTGTCAGTTCATGGCAAATAGATGGGGAAACAGAGGAAACAGTTATAGACTTTATTTTGAGGGGCTCCAAAATCACTGCAGATGGTGACTGCAGCCATGAAATTAAAAGACACTTGTTTCTTGGAAGAAAAGTTATGACCAACCTAGACAGCATATCAAAAGCAGAGACGTTACTTTGCCAACAAAGGTCCGTCTAGTCAAGGCTATGGTTGTTCCAATAGTCATGTCATGCGTGGATGTGAGAGTTGGACTATAAACAAAGCTGAGCACCAAAGAATTGATGCTTTTGAACTGCGGTGTTGGAGAAGACTCTTGAGAGTCCCTTCGATAGCAAGGAGATCCAACCAGTCCATACTGAAGGAGATCAGTCCTGAATATTCAAGGACTGATGCTGAAGCTGAAACTCCAATACTTTGGCCACCTGATACGAAGAACTGACTCATTGGAAAAGACCCTGATGCTGGGAAAGATTGAAGGCGGGAGAAGGGGACGACAGAGGATGAGACGGCTGGATGGCATCACCGACTCTATGGACATGAGTTTGAGTAAACTCCGGGAGTTGGTGATGGACAGGGAGGCCTGGCGTGCTGCAGTCCATGGGGTTGCAAAGAGTCAGACACGATTGAGTGACTGAACTTAACTGAAATACAGCACACTGTTAAAAAATCTTTTAAAAAAACCTACATCGTAACCACTTACATTGCACTTCATTTTGTATTGATTAATACTGCCATCACCTGTCATTCTCCGTGTGCTTGAATGAACATTTCTTGTACCGCAGTTCTCTGGAGCTCCTCCTCTGTACTCACTCTGCCCTGCTTGCTTCCCATGAGGCTTCCCCAGAATCTGTCAGTATTTCCTCAACTCAGAGCGGTCCCTGGGTTCCCTTCCCTGCGTAGCAGCCTGAAAAGTCTTTCGGGCAGTAAGACGAAGTAACCATCAGGTTCAGTCTGTTCATTTCCCTTTTTCAGGGACCACTGACCTTTGTGGCCTGGTGCCCGTTATCTTCAAAGACATTTTTCCCCACATATTTTACCTGTTTTTTTTTTTTTTCAGTTCTATCAGATGGGAGGGGAAATTTAGTCTTGTTACTCCTAGTGGAAGTTCATGACAGTGTTAAAAAAAAGAAACCTACAGCCATATATACTAACAAGAATCAATCTTAAGAATATGTTAAATCACAAAGTTAGAGAATACATATAGTATCAATAATTCTATTTAAGTGAAGTTCAGAAACATGGGGATAAAAGCAAGTTAATGAAAAACCAAAGATTAAAGATAGTGGTTACCACTGGAAGTGAGGAATACATAATTTAAAAAATGTTTACTATATTATCTGCAGAGACCCATGGACTTAATTCTGTAACCAAAAAGTGTCTGAAATGGCTTCTAAACAGTTTGGGCCTTCCCCAAGTAATAATCTTTTTCAAAGAACTTAGAATAAATCTCATGAAAGGACTCATCTATTTTTCTACCCACACTTTTCACACTACAATGATTTCCATTAAGATATGAATTCAATGTAGGAAAATATAAGATTTTTTAAAAACAGAAAAGAATGTATCCAAGTACATGTATAGCTTATAGTAGAAGTCAGTAGTGCTCTGTGAAATGTTTTAGCAAAAAATACACATGTGTGTATAGGGTCGTGCATCACGACACAACTTCCTGCTGCAGGCTGTAGTCTTAAATGTTTGCAGTGTTTCACAGTAAACGATCTATAATTTCTGCACAGACTCATCTCAAGATGGAGAGGTTCTAATACTTTATACAAACAGCTCTTACCTGAAGCAGATACTTGGTATTTTTTATACTGATTGTGAAAAAGCATTTCTGCTCTTATTTATTTAGACATTCAGAAAAACAATACTGGATTCAGAGCAAGAACTGGAGCTGAACTACCTAAGTGTAAATCATGGCTTTGCCACTTATTAACTACATAGCTTTAAGCAAGTATTTAACTCTTCTATGCCTTAATTTTCTCATTTATGAAATGGAGATAATGTTAAAACTTATTTAATAGAGTTGTTCTGAATTAGATGAGTTACTATCTACAAACCACCTAATCGTCCTTGGCACACAACAGGAACAAAAATATTACCTTCAGTACTGTTCAAGTTGCAGCATCTCACTGACAGTACGGAATCTGTGGTGACCACTAGTTTAATACCTTCATGTGACTACTTGGCAGCAGAGGGACCACAAGAAATCAATAATTAAAGCAACACTACAAAGAGTGACAGGAAATGATGAGCATGGTGAACGCTGTGTGCAGGGAGCACGACTGGCTCTGGCTTGTCACTTGTCACCTTCACAGATTAAGATGGACTGATGCTGAATGCTCTGGCCACTGGATGTGAAGAGCTGACTCATGGGAAAAGACCCTGATGCTGCAAAAGATTGAGGGACAACAGAGGATGAGATGGTTGGATGGCATCACTGAGTCAATGGACATGAGTTTGAGCAAACTCTGGGAGACAGTGAGGGACAGGGAAGCCTGGCACGCTGCAGTCCACGGGGTCACAAAGAGCTGGACACAAGTGAACAAGCTATCACTGGATCACTTTTAGACAAAATGCAGGTTAACAGATCTATCATCTCAGAGCACAAAATAAAGTGGTCAGAGAGATGAGACTGTTCAGAAGGTAGACATCATCAAGGTGGGATCTAAAGGTGGGAAGGAATGGTTAGAGTGTGTACAAAGTTATTAGAAGGATCTGGGAAGACTATCTCCATACTGAGAGAACTGTACTGGCACAATCTATCTGATGGAACTGCTTTGGATCATTAGTCTATTCAAAGGCTTTCAACTCCCAGGAGAAGACTTAAAATGTTAATTTCAGTCAGTTTGGGCCCTTAACTCAGCAGTGGCTTCCTATCCCTTCTCCTTATTTTTGCCTCAGGAAGGTTTTATGCTCAGGGGTTAACTTATACAGCTAAGTGAGGACAATGACACAGCGAGGTCAATGCCACTGAAAGTTTGCTGTTGCCAGTTCTAGAAATCCAAGTCACAGCACAGCGGGAAGCACCACATAAGACTGGTCACATGCAGAAACAAGGAGGCAGAAAGAAAACGGGAACAGTGTTTTTACTGCTCAGACAGTGGGCGGAAGGGGAAAACATCCTATGAGGGTAGAGAGGACTTTCACGTGCACCTGAGAGCTAAGCTATGGGGAAGATGCAAGCCCCTCCAGCCCTGAGACGAACGGACGCCAGGCAGACAGCCGTGCTGGAGTCTCAGAACGCAACTCCAACAGCTCCAGGAGCAGCGTGTATGTAACCAGTGGGGGCAAAGTGGGCAATAAAGACCCCTTTCTTCAAATACTGGGAATCTGGATTTTGATTGCTGATGGTACTTCTGATCATGGAGGCAGAGGCAGGCAGCCATTGCTGCAGCACTCCACCCCCCTACCCCCAGCAGAGGCAACTCTGCGGGGATTTAAAGCGCTACGACCACCCCGCCCCCTTCACGGGCCACATATTTAAGGACCAGACCATTATAAACAGCAACCGCATACGTGGAGGGATTTAGAAGGTGCATGTACATGCCCGGGAAAAGGTGTGGGCTTAGAAAGACCTCAAGCTTCCTCAGGCTGATGTTTAGCACAAAAACAGACTATAATAATAGCAATGACAACAACAGAATGACAGAAAAAGCAAATCTTGGAGAAGGGGGAAAATCTGATTTCCAGCACTTTGAACAAAATCATACTGTGAACAAAGTATGAACAAAATCATACTTTATAAACAAAGTATGAACAAAAGCACTTTGAACAAAGCATACAAAGAGACAGCAAAGCATGGCCCGTTGAAAAGAAAAAAGCCATGTCTGAAAAAGGCCACACAGCACTCCTGCTAGACAAAGACCCCAACTGTCCTAAATACGCTAAAAGACCTAAAAAGACGGACAAAGTTAAGAAAACAATGCATGAACATAATGCAAATATCAACAGAGATGGGATACACCTTCAAGTGAACCATGCTCACTGTCCCAGAAGAAAAGATAAAGGGAAAGATTATTAGCTTTTGTGCAGGGCTGAGAAAGTCTGAGAACACTGCAAAGCGAGCTGCAAGGTACAAAGAGGCTTCATACTGGTCTTGTATTTCAGGATTCAGAATCATGAAAAAAAAATTTAATGCTTTCAAAACAAGTTTTTTATAAATGATGAATATAAAATCTATCAGGTGTTTTTGCAAAAGTAAATCCCTGACTTGTTTCCCCTCCCCACAAGATACAGAGTAAGAATTTGGACAGAGTTCTACATGAAACCTAAATATGAAATTCTCATTTATCAGTTGATCCTTAAGGGCTCCAACACTTAATATTTTTAGTAAAGGTCCATTAAAATTAAGGAATCAACAAACCACTGGGCAGTTGCTTTCAACTGTCATTTATGATGCTCACTGAAAATGCTGAAGGAAAAGAACAGTCAATGTGGGACTGCATGTGACAGATATTCAAAGGGCATGGATCTACAAAATCACAAACGATTTAGAGAACACTGCCGGAGAAGCAAACGCTGACTTCAAAAAGCAATCCAAGGAAATCTACGTACATCGTAGCCTCTGGCATCTGGTCAAAAGTGATTCTTCTTTATAGAGACATCATTTTGTCCAATCTGTTAACCAGATCAAATCAACCTTAACACATGTCTCATCTGACACGGACTATTCCAGTCAGTTCTACATGAGGCAGATGGGTTGTTTACTGACACTGTGGTGAAACTGTCATGACACGGGACTCATGCATCAAACATGCCACGAGACTGGCTCATCAGCTTTCTGGGAAGCAACTGAATGCTTCCAGGTCACCCTTCTTGTCATCACAGACTCCATACACATCTATAAACAGACAGAGTCTGTGGATGGGATCAGCTTTGCAAGGGTACCAAGCATCCCAGGGTGGCTTCTGTTTGTAAAGTACAGGGAGGAGATATTGACCATACTTTAGAATTTGTAAAATAGAAAGGACAGCCCTTAAAACAAGCAAGATCTCTTTCTTGTGTTCTCACATAGCTTAACAGAAAACATTTGTTCACCATGAAAGAGAAGTGATTAAAAAATGTAACCAAAGAATCTTGAAAACTTGCTCCGCATAGTAGTGTCTGTTTCTTCTAAGGCAAGTGGAGAAGATTACTGCCTGCATCTGACGATCACGTCCCCGTGCCCCAGGTGCCCTGATGCAGCAGTGCGACGAGAAATCACACAGATGGCCTCGGGACACAGGTTCCTGCCTGCTCCAGGATGGGGCTGGGACATTTCCAGAGGGGGTCCAGTGATCAGTATGTCCAAAGAACTGCTGAAAGGACCAACACCCTTGTAACAGATAAGCAGTCTTAACATAGCATCAGACAGCTAGTGGGTATTTTAATGTCACTACTAGGCACCCCTGAGCGACTGCAGACCACCAAGGGCCGCCCAGAAGCAGAGTGTGTTTGGAGTTAAAGCAGTCTCTGTGCACGTCACAGGGACAGGGGTCGCCAGAGACACTGATGCTAACGTACAGACTCCACGAGATCACAAACAGCAGGGAAGCCAGGCCCTCCAAGACCAAACACGTGAGCTCAGCTAACAGAACAATGACTTAAAGTATACTGTACTTATAAACTCTAAAGTTTTATAATTCACCTTAAAAACAAGAAAGATGAGGGCAGGGAAGCTGAAGAGTTATAGAACCCACAACTCAAATCAGAAGCGAATGATTTTAATCAATGATTCAGAAATGCACGATCATATAACCAACTTGTTATAAGACAGGGTTGTTTAATAGGGAAAAAACAAGGAAATGTTTTCTTCCACAAAGTTTCCAAAATCACATCTTCTTGTATCACTCATGACCCTCTGACTCTCCCTACTGACTTAAATGGTATTTCTTCACACAAATACTTTTCATGAACAGGTTATTTCCTTAATAAGTTACTTCTTGCTTCAGTTCTTTTACTTCAAAATAAAAGTATAATTTACTTATTGGTCTCTACCGATATTCCTTAATTAAAAACTTTTCTTAAAATACAAAGTTGACAGCCTTAACTTTTGGCACGTGTATGTGTGCATACGTGATGGAAGACTGCAAGCCTTTCCAGCATCACCCATACAATAACAGCTCTAGATGCTATACACCAGGCATTCACCTGCTTTAGAGCTACACATGGGAACAGGAGTTCTTTAAGAAGCTGCTACAGTCTGGGAGGGAAAGAGAATGCCCACTGACTGGGCACCAGACCCTGGCGAGGGCTGCCCAAAGGTCCCACATTTGTGCTAGAAGCTGCTGAGAAATGGAGCAGAACTGCTAAGGGGGTGGACTTAGTGCTCTGATGAGGGGCACTGTTCACAATCATTAGTAACAGGAGAGCGAAGCCACAGGGCTGAACCATGGAATGCAAATACCCTCATCATGGAATATGACACCTGGGGCAGGTTTATGTACAGAACGACACGCACGTGATGACAGGGCACCTGACGCTTACACGTCCCACGAACACTGCCTTTCAAAGTCAAGTCTCTGGGGACTCACGGGCTTTACATTCCATGAGCACCACTTCTAGAGCTCCCTGCAGCGCTGGATCAAGAGGTGATGAGATCACCTCCATCTCAGTCACAAGCTGGTTTACTCCCCAAAAGGTGTCCTTCTAACTTCACATTTTTGCCAAGATCAGCTCTAATGAATCAAATGCACCACTACTGCAAGGATTCTGTCTTGTTCAGTTAGTCAAATATATGTTAATCCTTCCTAAGTGGAAGGCCCAGCTTCTACTGTGGGGAGAAGTGCGGACGTGATGAAAGTACATGTATCCAAGTGCCTTCTGAGAGGTCGTCCAAATGCTTACTAGCTTCCAGGGACACCCACAAGACACATCTTTTCTTTTCCTTCAGGATCTCTCTAAAGGTTACTACTCTAGACAGGGAATCCTAAAAATGTCTGAGCAAGGTGATTATTCTGCTAACAAACATACTGCCATTCTCCCATCTCCTCTCATTGTCAGAGTAAAAGAAAGCTTAGAGGTCTCAGGAATCTTGGAGAGAAAGCCTTGACTATCTTTTCTCTTTGTCCTCTTCTTAGAAAATGAAAATTACCATAAATTATGATTTTAAGTAATATGGAGGAGAAAAGTACAGTAGGTCCAGGAGAAAGCTCTGACTCTGCCAGCTTTGGGTCAAGCTGAATATATGACGACAGTTCAGTTTTCTTTGAACAGCTTTATGCATCTTAGGTAAACTTAATATGCTCCAGTGAGGAAAATACCTATCAAGAAAACTACCCCCTTTTGGGACTTCCCCAGTGGTCCAGTGGCTAAGACTCCCCTGCTCCCAATGCAGGGGGCCCAGGTCCGATCCTTGGCTGGGGAACTAGATCCCACGTGTTGTAGTTAAGAGATCCCATGCTGCAGCTAAATATGACACAAGATCCCAAACACAGCAACTGAGCCCTGACACAGCCAAACATGAACACAGACTGCGCTCAAGGCTAAAATGATTCTTAAAAATTGTATTGAAAATTAAAAAAAAAACTTTATCCCTTTCTGTAGGTTTGGAAATAATGTTTGTAGATAATGTAATTTCTTCAACTCACTCAAGCTACTCTGACCAAAGACCCCAAAAATATGAAACCTTTCACCCCCAGAAAACTGGATCATACACTCCAAGGCAGCACATGTATAAACGTGAAATTGTCACGCTGAGTAGCTGCCTGTGCATTTTCAGAGCCTCAGTGGAAGATGTGAGGTATTTCCAGGGTGCCCACCTGTCTCCCAGAGACCACACCAGTTCACCTGAGGTGATGGGGGGCCACCAACATTTGCTCAGAATGGTGTTCCTTCACAACGCTTACAATCTCCTGGGAGCATCCCTACCTAACGACCTAGTGTGTGTTCATTCAAGGTAAAGCAAAGGCGGGTGGCTTTCTCTTTCCCTTTTTAGAAAGCTCTGTCAAGGGCTGCTGCTGCTGCTGCTAAGTCACTTCAGTCGTGTCCGACTCTGTGTGACTCCACAGACGGCAGCCCACCAGACTCCGCCGTCCCTGGGATTCTCCAGGGAAGAACACTGGAGTGGCTTGCCATTTCCTTCTCCAATGCATGAAAGTGAAAAGTGAAAGTGAAGTCGCTCAGTCGTGTCCGACCCTCAGCGACCCCATGGACTGCAGCCTACGGGGTGCCACTGCCTTCTCCGCTGTCAAGAGCAGAAAGTCTAAATTATCTCCCAGGCCTGCCATCACGTTCACGAGCCAGAGAAAGAGCCACAGATTACTCGCGGGAGTGGGGGAAGACACCACACACACCTTGGCAGATGCCAACAGCAAGTGCTCAGATAAAAAAGAAGCAACACCACTTTAGCAAATATTAAAATCCAACGTCTCCTGCGAGAGACTGCAGGTACAGTCGGTTCCTGATTCCAGCTACACCACGACACTGCCTGGAACAGCTGAAGGGCAAGGAAAAGTGCGCGAGTCCACATACTTTCCTGTGTACACATATGAATGCGTACGGATGTTTCCACAGCTGCATTTGTGGATTGACAATGGCTTTCAATTTGCAACCTGAAATCTGTTAGCTAATTACTTAGAAATAAAAACATGAAAACAAAAAAGTTGGCTTTAACTTCAAAGCAAATAATTCCGAACAGCAGATTAAGAAAACTACTTTCATAGCTGAAAAAGAAAAAAAAAAAAATTGTGTGGAGGGTGGATCTCTAAATTGTCCATATTTCCAGCATCCGGGCCTCTACCGGGACGCGGGCGGACGGGGCCGACGAGGGGCGGCAGGTTGCCCCGTGCCCCTCCACAGAACGACGCCGCCCGCGACCCCGGTGTCCACACGCACACCGTCCACCGCCACGGGCTGCCACCACAACCGCCCCGCCTCCCGGAACACGCCCGGCCCCCCTCCAGACACCACCCCCCTCCCCTCCACGCCTTGGAGACGGCCGTTACTCCACACGCTGAGACCCCGGCTGAAGCGCGGCTCCACGCGCCCGGGCCCGGCCCCGCGGCCGACCTGAGCACACCCGAGACGGCAGCGCCTCCCAACCCCTTCCGCCCGGCCCCGAGTACCAGAGCCGCTACCCTGACCGTGTCGGGAGACGCGGACGAGCGGAGTCGGCGCGGGCTCCTCACTCCACTCGCCGCTCGAGTCCACGCGTGCTCCGTAGCCCGCGGGTCCCGGTCGGGCAGCCAGCTGCGTTTGCGCGTGCGCACTGCGGCCCGCCAGGCCGGAAGCGTGCGCGGGGGCGCGTCCGCGCAAGCACAGCAGTCCCGCGGGGCGGGGTAGGAGGGGGCCGGGTCGTGGGCGGGGCTGCGGGCTGGCCCGGTCTGCGCACGCGCAGACGAGCGCTCCCGGGAGGCCCTTGGGCACCGCGCCACGTGCAGGGCCGCCTCGCGCCGGGAGCTGCGCGGCTGAGCACGTGTCCGCGAGGACCGGGGCAGCAGAGACGCTGCAGGTTTTAAGGCGCACCAAGAGATCTGGCGTTTGCACTTCACTGTACGTTTCACAAGCAGCAAGGCCCCGTCTGTTCCGCCTCCTCCGTCTAATGGGGAGATAGACATAGCCACCGCTGCGTTAGAGAAGGCCTTTAAATAAAACCCCGCACACCCTCCGCGGTGCGTCTGTCGGAGCCACGGTAGACCCCCGCCTAACACCGAGGGTTCCCGCGACCCGAAGACGCGGTCCCCGTGCTGAGACCGCCTACGAGCTGGGCAAACCCTCCCCTCATGAAGCAGCAGCGCTGTGTGCAACGACTCACGGGCGGGAGCACGGCCTCCGCGGAGCCGGGTCAGAGCCGACGCCTGCGCGCGGACTGGAGGTGCTTGCAGACCCCGAGCGGTGTCATGACTGTTCTCCCGCAGGGCCACCAATCCATGCAGCATCCCTGCCCGCTTTCTCCTCATCCTCCTTACCAATCCCGTCATCTTCCCACGTTACCTTCTATTGAATACTTTTAATCCTTTCTGGTATAAGGTGAGGATATAAATTAAAAACAGGTTTGCTATTCTGGGAATACCGTAATTTCCACTTTAAATACGGCCCCCAAGCTTACGGCAAACCATGCTTTCATTTTTTGTTTGGATGACAAGTCCACTACGCTGCGTACGTCAAAACCAGCTATAATTTAGGAAAGCAGCAGGAAAGAAAACATATATCAAGCTAAAAGAACAATAAATATGCACTGAGAGACAATAACTGACTTTTATGGCAGTATATATTTTTTTACAGAGGTAGTAGTGTTCCATACATAGGACACACTGCCTTGGCTTATTCAGCAGAAAGGCTTATTTATGTTAAAGCAAGTTATTTTTGGATTAAAACAGATCTATAATATTTTAAGCTTTCAAAGTTTCAACTGCTTTCACCGTATGTGAGACAATAGTTATCTGCCATTTAATGTGTATTACTGTTTTTTTATTAAAGTGACCACAGTTGTCAGAAGTTCAAATAGTTACAACTCTTTCAGCTGAAACGTTTGCATTGTAATTTAATAGGTTTTGCAAATCATAGAAAAAATTTAAGATACCAAGAGGCAATTTTATTATCATTGAAACAAAGGGGAAACTGCAGGAATTCCCTGGCAGCCCCGTGGTCAGTATGCAGTGCTTTTACTGCCGAGGCCCTGGCTTCAATCTCTAGTCAGGGAACTGAGATCCCACAAGCCATGTGGCCAATAAATAAATAACTAAAGGGAAACTACTCGTCAAGTAAACTGGACTAGAAAGATACATTCAAATCAATCTCAGTTCAGGAATTACTCCTTTTGTGTGGCCTGTGAAGAAGGCTGAGCGCCAAAGAATTGATGCTTTTGAACTGTGGTGTTGGAGAAGACTCTTGAGAGTCCCTTGGACTGCAAGGAGATCCAACCAGTCCATTCTGAAGGAGATCAGCCCTGGGATTTCTCTGGAAGGAATGATGCTAAAGCTGAAACTCCGGTACTTTGGCCACCTCATGCGAAGAGTTGACTCATTGGAAAAGACTCTGATGCTGGGAGGGATTGGGGGCAGGAGGAGAAGGGGACGACAGAGGATGAGATGGCTGGATGGCATCACTGACCCGATGGACTTGAGTCTCAGTGAACTCCGGGAGTTGGTGATGGACAGGGAGGCCTGGCGTGCTGCAATTCATGGAGTCGCAAAGAGTCGGACACAACTGAGCGACTGATCTGATCTGACGACTGAGCGACTTCACTTTCACTTTTCACTTTCATGCATTGGAGAAGGAAATGGCAAACCCACTCCAGTGTTCTTGCCTGGAGAATCCCAGGGACGGGGGAGCCTGGTGGGCTGCCGTCTCTGGGGTCGCACAAAGTCGGACACGACTGAAGTGACTTAGCAGCAGCAGCAGCAGCATTGATCCAACTAGTCCATTCTAAAGGAGATCAGTCCTGGGTGTTCTTTGGACGGACTGATGCTAAAGCTGAAACTCCAATACTTTGGCCACCTCATGCAAAGCGTTGACTCATTGGAAAAGACTGATGCTGGGAGGGACTGGGGACAGGAGGAGAAGGGGACGACAGAGGATGAGATGGCTGGATGGTATCACCCACTCGATGGACGTGAGTTTGAGTGAACTCCAGGAGTTGGTGATGGACAGGGAGGCCTGGTGTGTTGCAATTCATGGGGTTGCAAAGAGTCGGACATCACTGAGTGACCGAACTGACTGACTGATTGATGATACACATGACAGACCCGTAATCAATGAAAACCCTGAGAAGCTTAGCCAGACGCTGAGTTTGTGTCTCCACCCTGTACTCTGCCAGTCCCAACAGCTTCACCAGGTCAGTCCTGAGAAAGTACCAACAGGGGCAGTGCAGTTACGAGCAGTTGTGCAAATAAAACTGCGGCCTGAGAGACAGGGCTTACTCAGGGGAATATCTGAAGACTGACCTGGCAAAGCAATCAAGAGTGAACACTACCAAAACTTAAAACTACTAACTACTACAGGAATAAAAGTATTTAGCACGTCCCTGCTTAAACTCTCTCTGTGGGACTTCCTGGGCAGTCCAGAGGTCAAGACTGTGCTTCCAAAGCAGGGGTGAGGGGCCAATCCCACATGCTCCATGGCAAGACCACAATATATAAAACAAAACAAAACAAACCCCTCTCTTTCCTTCAGGTTTTTTTTTTCCCTCCCATTTATCAGCTCTGAGAAGCGCCAATGACTTAATCACAGTTCATTCTCTTGCTAGATGTTAAAAATAATTTACACTGAAAAGAGTTCAGCAGGATGTTGACTTATGTGCTAGAAATGACAGTGCTTGCTGCCACTGGTATTGTATGGTGTTTCCAAGCAAAAGATTTTCTCCTTGCTATCACCAAATACGCCCTTTGCTTCCACTTAAGTTTTAAAACAACTGCCACTTGAGATTACAGAGAATGCACAGGACCCAATCTGGGATCCTATGTTTAAGAAACATACAAAAATGTTTCATAATCTAATAATTCACCAAAGTCATCATTCATAAACCACACACTATAAACACACTGTACTTTAAGAGAGCACTAGGATTTTAAAGATGGTATCCAAGAAACACCACCAGACTTTTACATCCGCGGCCTCTAAGACCATCTACAGCTCCCTCCAATGCCAGGTGATGTACCTGGGTTAAGGTCCCCCCTTAGGAATGAAAGAACTCCACTTAATTCCTAAACAGCTTAATGTTTCTTTATCCATCCTTGGAGTAGAATTAAATCTCAACATAACCTAAAAAATCAACAAACATTCAAAGCAATATCAAGTTTAAAATAAAAACTTTACCTTTCACTGAATATGCCTACAAGATTTAGGATTAGGTAAAAAAGAAAGTCTGCCTAACACACAGCAGATGGTACTTTTCCATTTTTCCTGAAAAGTCAAGAACAATGACCCAACTACACTTACTACAAATATGCCTCCACTTCAGTGATTTAACTAATAACTCTGAAATCCTAAGAGGGTGAGCTGAGATAAAAACACATCTGCTCAATACAACAGAATATAAATGAAATTCTGATTTTCTCTCTGAATCCTGGACTAATCCTGTATTAATATTAGGGTTGGGTATTCTCCCAGAAGGTAATGCAATTCCCTATTTTTAACTGTGAAGATATGTCCTTGTGTTTTTTATTTAAAATTATTTTGACTGTAACGTCCCCAGGGTCAGTCATCCTCTGCTTGGCTGGTCAATGAAGGAGCACCATTCCATAAATTTCGTATGGTAGTCTAGCTAAACTCCCATGAACAAATCACACATGATCAAAACAAAAATGTAATAAAAATATTTAGTGAAGACATTTTAACTCCCATTTATGAATTAAAAAATACAAATAAAATTTTATCAATTTGATATTCACCTTGTAACTGGCTCAATACACGGCCTTGATTTAAGTCCTAGAATCATACTATAGCATCTTTTGAAAAATTAAATGCAACTTTATATCTTTATTAATAATGTTAATAGAGGTAAATATTTAAACAGTATACTTATCCCTGGGTCTCTTAAAAAAACTGGAAAGTCAGTATAAGTTTAAAATTTTAATATTTATAAATTTAAAAAATTTTACACATGCTGAATGGTAGCAGTGCTAACATTTTGTGACCATTAAACCAGAAATGAAGCCAAAAAGCTCACTACCTGGAGCTTTCTCCTTTGTACAGAGAACGAAATCACAATACCAGTATTTGCAATCTGTCACCATCTTACGTGGTAGAAGACACCACACCAGGCAGGCCGGCGTGAGACACTGTGGGCACACCCCTCTCAGGTAATAGAGCGCAGACGCACTGCTGAATGTCAAGCTGGGACAGTCAGCCATCAGTACATTCTGACAGCTCCTAACAGCTGAGAGCCTAAGAACACAGACTGAAAAGAAAACCCAAGGCCAAAAGCTCTCCAATGCTGGGAACTCTGGGACCAGGTGAAGGGCAGATCACAGAGGGCAAGCGGGACAAAGATGGTTTGGGGTGAGAGCCGCAGGGGCCGACATGCGGCCCACATCTCGCCCCCACCGTGCATCCACCTTTACAAAGACTCATGTGCACAGAGCTGGAGGCAAGAAACAGATCACGTTATCCGTCCTCTGCAGGACACAGTGGATGCCCATCGTTAGGCTTTCATCTTTACCTGAACCAAATACAGTCTTTGGCTAAATGGCATGGATTCCCAGTATAATTGATCAGGAATACGTCACATTTCTTACATCTAAGTTAAAATGTTTAAAGTTCAATTTGAACTACAGCACTTCAAACTAATTTCAGCTCAGCAATATACCTAAGTTGGATATTTTAAAATTTTAGAATTATCAATTTTTAAAGAATTCTTAGACGCAGTGTTTTCAGAACATAGTTATTACCAAGTCAGAGAATATCCACTTACATTTAAAAATAATTTAAAACATTATTATTATTATATCCTCAAATCACCTATGCTGTTTTACAGAGAAATTTACAGAAAATTATAATATTAAGAACTCAAGATCCAAATTGGTTCCTTATTTTCTGGTTATGAAAAACCCCTAAGAAGTACTGAGGTTTCTTCTTCTGAACAGTTAATATTTTATTCAGGAACTTATAACAAGAATCATTGTCAGAGACAGCTAATTACTAAGATCTAAGGACAACACCTCTAACAGCAGAGGTGACAAACAGAAACAGGTAAAATTATGAAAATAACATTTTAAGGGTGCAACAGACCCTGCAGATGCTCAAACTTGAAATCCTTGAAATTGACAACTCATTTCCTTCAGTACTTGAGGGACTTTTACAAGTATTAACAGACATGGAGAATATGGTCATATCAGAAATACAAAGACTTGACATTTTTGGTAGAAGAGAAAATCCAGCCCAAGACAGTAAGGGAAGTTAAGTAATGCTGACTGGGGGAAAGATGTTTGGTTTTGAAATGCAAGCTGTGAAGGAAAAAAAATAAAAGTAGTAACCACTTCCTCTGAACAGAGTTATGTAATGTAGTTAGAAGCACTGTCTTCAAGGAAATAAGGCTAAATTGTTAAAACTAGTTTGAAAAAAACTGTGAAGTTAGGAAATATGCCATGATCTCCCAGCCCACGAAGACCCAAATTACTGTGCTGAAAAGACGCTGTCAGGCATGCCCCAGGCAGCCAGCCACCCAGGACTGCACACAGGACCTGCACGCTGACCAGTCCTTCCCACAGAGTCCGCGGGGGCTGCGCCTCCAGAGACAGAAGGGCCAAGGAAAAGAAAATGGAGAAAGAAAGAGCTGACAGCAGAGGTGAAAGGACACTGTCCGTGAACCAGATAAAGTATAAACACACTCATGTAGGAACTCAAATACACAACGGTGTCCCTTGAATGTATAAAAAAGGGGCACAAATAATGTTTTTGCTTTTAAAACTCCTTTGACAAGTCAGTTTTAATAGTAAAAATCAATTTACTAGAATTAAGCCAGTGTTCTTCTTGACACCCACTCAGCCAAGACCATTATAACAGAACCCTCCAAAACTGGGAAGCCAACACACATAGCAAAGTAAAACACAGCACCCAAACTAAACAGGTATCCAACCAGGAAAACACACACACAAACTCCCGGAAAGAGCCTGGCTCCAACCACCCAGGCTTGGTGGTGGCCCGTCCTTCCAGTCTGCCACTAACCCACAGTCTTAGGATACTTTCAGTACCATTTGGTCCAAGCTGAAGAAACTCTCAATTCAGCTGAATGGTTCCTAATGAAAACACAGTATCGTGACAGAATATGGGCAAATTTAGCAAAGACATCTCTGTCCAGATGCCCTGTTGTTTACCAAGGCAGTCCTTTTCACTTATCTTTCTTTTAAATAACAACTTGAGTACAGTCTTGTCACAGAGCCGACTGGCCCAGTCGGCTGCATCTTGGTGCCCTTAGGCAGAGGGACAGAGATGTATTTA
Source organism: Bos javanicus (assembly GCF_032452875.1). NCBI lineage: Eukaryota > Metazoa > Chordata > Mammalia > Artiodactyla > Bovidae > Bos > Bos javanicus. The sequence continues at coordinate 35,805,655 of NC_083879.1, read as the reverse complement.
GATCACAACTGCTGGTCCCGAGGGCACTGGGACACTCAAACACCAGAACAACACAAACAAAAACAGAGTGACTCCTGTTGCCTCTGACTTCAAGTTCTCTAAGGGAAGGAAAGAGAACCCTAAAAGTAAATGCACTGTCCCAAGTATCTCAGGAAGGTGGTCACACGTGTACTTCTGGAAGAGGACACCAGCTTCCCCAGACATCTTCTGAGACGTTTCTGCTCCACCTCAGTTGTTAACCAGCCATGATCAAATAAGAGAACATTCCACAAAAAGCTGAGGCTTTGCTCTGTGTCCAGCAGTGGCTGCACAGGCTGGGGGCCCGTAACTGACCGGAGCACAGGGCCTGCACCACACGCATCCTCTGTGACCATGCTGTGGGTCCTGACCCACAAGGGCCGGGGTCACACGCCTGCTGGTCATAAGTTCGCTTTCCTTTCTGTGATCTGAGCTGGCACACAGAGCTCAGGAGAGTATGACAGCAGTACACAAATCCTGATTAGAAAAATCAAAGGAGATCTAAGGTGAACTTTTTAATCTCTTAAGTTCACATGGCTCCTGTGAAATGAGGGTAATTACTGCTCTGACATCCCCACGTTTTACGTGTATGAACCAGCAATTCACATTCTTAAAAAGAGTTATTGCTTAAGCAAGCCATTCAGAGCAGAGTAACAGCCACGGACCACGAGGGTGGACAGAAACAGAAACGTACTCAGAAAGTTAGACTAGGTATGAATGAGCCTTTCATTTCACCCACAAAACCACGAAAACACAATCAAACGGGCCCTGGTGTTTAGCAGCCAACACCCTAAACCAACTCTGAAGCGTCAAGACTTGATTTCTTACTAAAACAATCTGCTTCTTTTTGTAATTTCTTCTCAAAATTAAGGCAATGAAATGGCTACAGTTCCTAAAGTTATTTTTATGGAACAAAAATAGACACACATTTTCCTCCTCTGGTTCAGGCATCAGAGCAGGTTCACAGGACCTGCAGTGGTCAGGCTGCCATGACCCAGCAGACAGGGGGCAATGGGAGGCCACAGACACCCACCCTGGTACCCTTCTCTGGTTGGAGCACTTGCCCCTCCCAAAGAAGGACCAGACTGGGCCGGGGATGGGGGGGCGCACATCGCTGGAAGCGTTCAGTGTCTCCCGCACTGACTGAAAGCTGCGGGATGGCAGAGGAGAGGAGCTTGTTAAAATGAAGAATCCAGGGTCCAACAAACAAACTCTAAGGGTCCATGGTTGGGCCCCGGGGTCCACCCTTTCAACCAACTCCTCGGTGATGTGCCGTCAACGGCCAGTGGCCGAGCAGACATCCAGTTGTCTGTAATGACAAGACTGGACGCTGGCGGCCACCTGATGCTCTGTCAAAGAGGGAAAAGGCACTGGGGATGTACTTCCTGGTGCCCACGTGTGTTTGCACACATACTGAGTTTCATTTGACAAAGTACAAGCCCTACGCCACAAGGCGGCTGACGCCTACAGCAGAAGCCGATTCGAGATGACTCTCCCCGCATCACACCCCGAGCTGGCAGGCTCTCCAGAGTCCGAGCGGCCGTGGGATTGATGAACAGGACAAGACTCTAGTCAACTCTCAGCAATTCAGTGCACTTCGCAGGAAGGGTCTGGTACAGCATAAAGCTTTGTTGTTTATTTTACACAAAGGAGACCACCAACATTTGCCATAAACTCTTCTAAACTCTTCAGGAAGGCCATCTTCTGCTTCCGGTCCAGCGCAGGGGGTGTGCTGCTCGCAGTCAGCTTGTTGAAGGCATCAGCTAGCCTCTGGTAAATGACTGGGTCTTGCTGACTCGACAGCAGTGTTTCCACTAGTTCCGAGTACTCTGCCTGTTGAAAAGAGAAGGGTGCAGAGCATCCCTAAGGTAAGTACAGAAGAGCATGACCGTCCTCAGATGCTACACAAAACACCAATCAGTGGGCTGCAGGGCCCAAAAGGCAGGCCAGCAGCTCTTCTGATCCTTGACACTTCCTGCTCTGAGCTTTTCCACTGCTAACTCACTGCTGTGTAACAAGCCTGTGAGGCAGACACAGCTGACACCCCTGCTTCACAGACAAAAGCTCTCCACAAAGAGAGGCAAGGACATACCCAAGACCAGAGGGCTTTGAGCAAGAAAGAGCCCAAGAACCCGCGTCCAGAGCCCAAAGGATCACCTACCTTGTGCCGCTATCTCTCCCTGCTGTTTCAAAGCACTTTTTTTTTTTTTGCATTTTACGATATTCTTGGTGGGTAGATTTATGGTAGACTCCTGGGCCCTAAGTCTTCAAGCTGACTCCCAGGTTTCCTGGAGGTCGATGCAGAAATCCTACCCGCAGAGCAACGACACAGCACTTGCATCAAGTGCAGACAGGAGCGGGGCGGGGGGTGGGGAGGGGCATGGCCCGGCCTCCCCTGCAGCAGAAGGGAGGTGTGCTCCGTGCTCAGTGGCGTGGGGCGGTAGTGGGCGTGGTTTCCCTGCCTGTGACGCCCTCCACAATAAAGCCTGGCACGGCCAACAGGGTGCGGGTTAAGGGAACGCAGGCAGGGCAGCTTTCTAAAATAAGCACCATGAAAAAAGCGGGTGTTACTCCTTCTCCTGAGTTTCTCGGGGCATCGTGAACCCAAGTGGGGAAGCCAGATGCTAAACCCATCTGGACAAGAGGGGTGAGGCACACACCCCACCCCACCCCCCAGCATGGAGCTGGCCTAACTGCCCCCAGGAAGGCAGGCCTGTGCACAGGGACTGAGTGTACACACACACACACACACACACACACACACACATCACTAGCCTGACGCCCTGCCCTCTTTTCTACGACATGTGCCTGTGTTTTCTAAAATGCCACCAAGATGTAATGGTTTATGTCCAGGGGTGGAGGGAAGGTGGCAGAGGGAAGGAAGCAGGTAATGGAGGAGCACCCCTCCCCTAAGCTGGGCACCACATGTGGCAGAGGTGAGAAGAGTCCCTGAGCCCTCTGGAGCCAGGTGCTGCAGGAAGGTGGTCTTTAAGTAGCATGTGAGGCTCTTCAAAACCTACCCTGGGTCCTAGGCCCAGCAAATGCACAGCCTCTGTACCTACCCTGCACCCACAGGCACCCCCTCCACTGGGAAGGGGGACAGGGAGCTGTGGAAGATGGGCATGCCCGCCCCGTCAAGGGGGCACTGCACATGCCCTCCAGGCTCCAACCGCCCACAGCTGTCCACCCTGTCCTAGGAGACGACACACTGCGGCTTTCCATGCTTCCTGAGCGCAGACTCCTCGGGGTCCCCAAGCAAAACTGGGTATCTTGTTTCCTTGCACATCTGTGAGTTCCTCAAGGACAGAGACCGTGTCTTCCAGCACAAGTGTTCAGGACAAGTTTTAGGGTAGCCATCAAGCAAAGGATGGTAATGACAGTGGAGAAGGGAAAGTAACTACTTATGAACAGCTTGTCAGATAAACATGGAGAACGCCCGAGCTACAGAGAACAAGGCTTCCAGGAAGGAGCAGACACACGGAGGCCCAGTCCCTGAGAACAAGCGGCCCGTCCGTCCAACACCCCCACCCCGGCCACATGAGCCAGGAGAGGCCCAGGGACACGCCAGTACCTGGTGCAGGCATACCAGCGTGTAGAAGGCCTCGCCGGCCGCGGTGGTCATCTCCGTGCTGTGCTTCTGCAAGACCAGCATATCAAACACCAGCTGAAAGACACAGGAACACCTCTCAATAAAGACACGGACGACCGTACCACCCTTCAGTGCCTCCCCATTCCAAGAGGGAAAAAGAAGGTGGTAGTTATTCTTGTTTATTAAGTAACTCTAAAAAGTAAAGAAATGGTTTTCTAAAAACCCAAGGACAAACGTGAAGATGTTATTGCTTGCTGTGGTAAATGAAGTTATCTGATTATTGAATTCCTGGTACAGTCACCACGTGGAATTTCAAGAACACAAAGCAACACAGGAGTGGTATCCAAGGATGCTAGGAAGCTGAGCTCCAGAAACCACAGTGGAAAGAAAGACAGCCTTGTCAGGGATAAAGCTGTCGGCACCGGCTGGTGGGAAGGCCCAGCACCTCACCTTAAGGAAGTGCCTCGTGGCCAGGAAGAGGGGCGCGTCGGTCTCCTGGGCTTTTGCACACTGCTCAGCTAATGGAGTCAAGGCTTCCAGGCACAGCTGGCAAACCTCCGAACTCATTCTGATCACCACGGTCAAAGAACAATGAGCACAGAGAGCTGTGACTCAGAACACAACACTTAGAGTGTCAGCCAGTGGACGGCTGTTCTAGAAGTGAGCGCACTGAAGTGAGTACGTGGGAATCTGCTGTGGGAGATGAGAGACGAGGATCCGCACTGTGGCCCAGCCTGCCCGCACGGGTCTGGGGCCCAGGACTGGGGGTTTCCATGTGCCCTGACTGCAATGCACACAACCGAGCAGGACCAAGATCAGAGGCCAGCAACAGGGCCCGTCCACTGACTGGGCTCCGTCAGACAGGACTCTGGGACCAGGGACCAGAGACCCTGGGATCTGCAAAAGGAGGCCAAGGTGAGGCAAAGTCACAAAGAAACACAGCATCATTGTACCTAAGAGACGCTGCTTTTCAAGAAATAAGACTGAACAACAAAACGAAAAACACAACTCCTGAAAATGCTTCTTCAAGCACCCTCTTTCCCCAGTGCCAAGTGCTCATGACACGCATTTAAAGGATATGATGTCATTCCTAGTTCCAGCGAGTACATCAGACTTTTAAAAAGATCTTCAGGAAGCTGTGGTATTTTCTCAGGAAAAATCTCACAGATAAATGTGATTAATTTGTAGTACTGATTACACAGAGTTGGAAACTGAAAAAGAAATATTAAATATTTAGATGTTCAATGATACCTGTTTTCATTAGTGGAACAAAACATTAAGCATCAAGCTTCCAACCGTTTGTTTTAAACACATACAGGATACAGAAAACACAAAGACACAAGATGGTAAAAAAAAGTTACAATAAAGCAAGTATGTTAGGAACTAATAGATCTTGTGCTGGGAACTAACAACCCTCACCCTAACCCTCAACTGTACACACCCCTCAGGGTCTCTCTCTGTCCCCATTCTGCGTACACACACTCCTCAGGGTCTGCCTCCCGTTCTGTGTACACACGCTTCTCAGGGTCTCCCCCCACTCTGTGTAGCACATGCTCCTCGAGGTCTGCCTCCCCATTCTGTGTACACACACTCTTCAGGGTCTGCCCCACATTCCGTGTAGCACATGCTCCTCAGGGTCTCCCCCCATTGTGTGTATACACTCCCCTCAGGGTCTGCCCCACATTCTGTGTATGCACACGCCCCTCAGGGCCTCCCCCACCATTCTGTGTGCACACACGCCCCTCAGGGTTTGCCCCCCGATTGTGTGTACACACATGCTGCTCAGGGTCGGCCCCACCCCACCTTCTGTGTAGCACACGCTCCTCAGGTTCTGCCCTTCCCCCCATTCTGTGTAGCACCCAGCCCCCTCTTCCTCTTCCTCCTACTCCTGGATGGTTCTGGGGTGGGCAGGAGAGAAGGGGTGTGAGGCCTTGTCACCAGCACACCCTCAACATAGACTGGTGAGAGGAGACAAGGCCCAGTGCAGTGAGACACAGAGAGCATGACCAGCTGAGTGAGCCCTGCTCTCTCCATCTGCTTGTCCAGGAGCGGCTGGGATGTACCCTGCTGCCCAGCCCCTCAGCCTGGGCATGTGCTGGGAAAGTACCAGAGGACACACCTACACATACAACCACACACACAACCTACTGTATCTGCTGTACACAAGCGGCCAGCAGATACTAGCACTCGGTCTCTAAAAGACCCAGTCTTTCCCTGGCACCGAGGGACCAATGGGCACAGGGCTGGGGCAGGCACAGGTGTGAAGGACACAGCATAGTAACACGCAGGCTGTTTTCAGGCACATTTCACAGGTACTAGCCCCTTAATTAAATCAGACACGCACTTGTGTTCCGGTATCCTGAACCTTCACGTTCAAGAACGCATGGTTTCAACGTTCCCATTCCTCTCTTCACGTACCTTCAAGAGGTCCTGTGACATCAAGGGCAGGATCAGGTTCACTCCATATAACACAACGTCGGCTGCCGACACAGATCTGCTCGCTGCTGGCCCAGGCTCCTGGCCTCTGAACACTTCATCTGCAATGTGACAACAAAGCGGTCTTACAGCTGCAACATCAACAGACGGATATGCTCTCCCACCTGACAGTGAAAGTGGAGTCACGCCCCAGGACAAAACAAATCCACGGCAGGATGACACAGACACCCGGGTCCTCCTTTCCTGCTTCGCTCTAAGGGTCTGAGCACTGGGTGCAGGTATTCTGTGTTGACATTATCGTTCTACAGCGATGAAAGTAAAACTAATGCTTCATCAACGTTTTTTGAAAAGTAAAGTTGACTCCACTGACACAATATTGTGTCATATTGTGGAGTAAATTATTTCCATAGCAGTAGTCATTTTTCTCCTAGGTATGTGGGATTTTTCTAAGCTGAAAAGGAATGGAGAAAAACACTGGAATATTACACAAAATAGAGGTTTTTTTTAAAAGTTGCTAATATGACAAATAATTATTATTCTTAATCCAAAAATGAGGCATAAATTACTAAGACTCTTAAGACCTAAATGGATGAAGGACCAAAACCCATAATAAACATCTAAGAAACTGTATTTCAAATGTTCAATATTAGGAAAACAGGTGGGTTAACATGCAACCATGAGAAAGTCATGAGATGTGTTAATGACAAGGGAAAAGCTAACAATGAAAAAGGCAGAATATAAAATTATATTTGGACTATGACCATAAAAAAATTGTACAAAATAACCCAAAGAGAAATTAACAAAAAGCAATTGAAACAGCTGACTCTGGATTAAGTCAAAGGATGGGTGATTTTTCCGTCTCTATATTTCACATCTTTTCTACTATGAGCATATTACACTCACAACAAGGAGGAAAAAAAATGGGGTTAAAAAAAAAAAACCCTACCTCTACTTAAAAATCATGTTTTCAGTGTAATTCTGTCCTTCTCTCCAGAGGCTCAGCTCCAGCTGGGAGGACCCTACCATCCACAGCCGGGCACTGCTGAATCTCGGCCCCACTGGCAGGAAGCCTGGGCCGCTCGTGGGGCTCCCTGCGCCCCACACCTGCTCAAGGGACAGGCTCTGGGCCTGGACTGTGGCACTTGGCTCTGCAGCCGCCGGCTCCCCCAGGAACGTCGCTCAGAGGCTCACTTTCAAATGTGCTTTGATATCTCACCCAGTGTTATTAATTTTATTTCATAATATTAAAATATTTTCTATCTTATCTCACCTATTATCTTTATTTTTAAAATAATCACTTAAAAACATTCTTTTCAATTTTACCATCTGTTTTATCAGCTAATGCTGCTGCTTTATCATTGTGTACTTTAACTGTCTTCATTTTTTTCCTTCTAGATTTCAACTCTACCCACCTTTATTCTTTTTAACTTTATTTAGTACTTTCAATCCTGAGCATTTTGGCCTCAATTTCTTTTCTAACGGGTTATTATGATTTTAATCCTTTTTTTATTCTGAAAACCTGCCCATCCACAGTGACCCATAACCTCTTTTCCATGGCTCACTCCTGGGGGGGGTGCCTTGGGTCTTCTGTCCCCTCCGAATGCCCTTCACACAAAGCTCTCTGTCCCTCCCAATCTCAGTTCTCAACTCCAGTCGGGGCTCAGGGCTCACGTACTATGGTCCACACTCCCCTCAGAAGTCCACACACTAATGGGCACAGTGCTCGAACCTCAGCAAGTCGTGTCATACACACCCTTCGAGGGAAAGGTCAGGACAGCGTGAGGTGTTACAGGGTCACCTGATCTAGGAAAGGTGACGCAGTGCCAGCCTGAAGGAATCAGGAACCCCAGGACCAACACCCGCGTGAGCAGCCAGGCCTGGAGACAGTGGGCAGTGAAGGCCCGTCATCTCAGGGCCCTGACACAGGGCAGACTGCCAGAAACCACTGGCGAGTGGACAGGAAAGTGACCAGTGCAAAGAACAGTGTCCAGTGTCAGGTGTGCTGAGCCCAGGGTGTGGGAGGTTTCTGAGGAGACAGCAGTACCCATGAGGTCGAATCACCCAGACGCACTGGCCTGTGACAGCGGAGGTGACAAGACCGTAAGTGACGAGAACAGGTATCAGGAGTACCTTGCAGCTCATCGTTAACCCACCTGACTGGACAGGCACTATCACACCCCCTCTACAGTGAGGGAGGCCCAGCACAGCTAACAGACTTCCCCCAGGTCCTGCTGGTGGGGAGGCCCCAGTGTAGGGTTTCACAGAGTGGTGTGCCAGCACCCAACTTCAGTGGCTCCCAAGACGCACTGACCAAGGGCTCAGGTTCCCTAGGCATACCTCAGAGGACACAGAGGAGAGAGTCAATAAAACTAACTCTGAAGACAATGGCTCTGCAATCCCATGTGGGGATGTGAGCACCAGCCCTGCTAGCTGTGAACCTCTGCGCAAGTGGCACAGCCTCTCTGTGCTGTGTCCTCCTCCCTCACGTGAGTGAGCAGTGGTGCCAGCCTCAAGCTGCTGGATAGGAGCATGCCTGGCACCAACCGGAACCTTGTGAAGGGCAGACACCAGCACTGACGTCCCTGGAAGAGGAGAGCCTGGCACACGGGGCGCTGGGCCTCCACCCCGCCCCCACAGCCACAGAGACCAACTCCGCCTACCGTGTGAACGGAGCTTCCCGGGGAGGCCACACCAAAGCCTCGCACACATTACCTGTGTCACTGAAATCTATGAACTCTTTGGACAGAAGGTTGGTCAGAAGCTCCATGATGAGGAGAAGGTCCTGGTACTGCTCCTCCTCGGCCGTGACATCAATTCTCTGCCGCCCCAAGTTATTCTTTGAATACACTTGCAGCAGAGTGAGGCAGGCTTCATACAAGTTCATGGCTTTGGACTGGAAAAAAGCAGGCAGAAGTTATGCTACTGGGGAGAACCTGGCTGGGAAACAAACATAAATATCAAAGAATATTTAAATTTGGATATAATAAATTTACTCTAAATTCTGACAGTTGCTCTAACACTTGTTTTAAACTATATTAAAGCATTAAAAAAAATGGAAAAGCATAAGATTACAGTTGCATTTAAAGTACTAGTAGTATTCTAACATAAAATTTGACACTTTGTGTGCATTTGATATTACACATGAGAAGACAATATGATTTTGGCAACAGAACTGCTTTACTACTTCAACTTCTTGTATGACAAGCTTTATTTTGAAAATGGTTTAACTTGCAGAAGCACAGAGTACCAAAGATTAGAATAAACAGCCCTAGCCTAACCACTGAACAACGTACCTGTGATGACACTTAACACCATTTACAGAATGAAACCTCACTTTTGAGCAGTTTCCTTTGATCTAATGGAGAAGGAAATGGCAACCCACTCCAGTATTCTTGCTTGGAGAATCCCACGGACAGTGGAGCCTGGCAGGCTACAGCCCGTGGGGTGGCAGAGTCAGACATGACTGAGCGACTAAACCACCACTTTGATCTAACAGCAACAACAACAAAACACAAATCGGGAACATCTTTGCTGACTGAATATAAAAGAACTTAGTCTGTCTAAACATTCATCTGATAACAAAACAAAGACACAAATCACCATCTCAGATTCTAAGTCCTAGAGTTCCACCACAGAGAACTTGGTTACAATTTTTTACCATAATCCAACTGTTTTATCAAATAGTCTTCATTTGAATAAGGAGTAAAACACTAGTCAAAAGAAATGACTGATCATTAACATTTTCAGGGCAAGAATTTACATTCATTCAATGAACCATCCTCTGAACTCTGAATTTTTGAAAATAGTTTTTTTGAACGATGCTTTGGGGGTACAAGAATATTATTTCAAATAACGTTCACTCAGTGTGAAGTATCTGTTACCCTGTTACACAGCTCTCAGGAGCTCTGATCTGGAAGGGACCAAAGACTCACCTCTCCAAGATAGCATATCTGCTTATGCGCAACTTCAACAAAAACTTCTATAATGAGGTTGACTGTCTCTGGCGTGTTTTTGTAAACTTCCATCAACCCAATGCAATTGGTAAGGAAGTCCATAAGAAAGTTAAAAAGGATGGCCACGTTGTCCACCTGGGTGGCTTCAGCAATGCCGCACAAGGCCTCCAGCGTGGCCGTGATCTCCTGCTTCACCTCCTCCTGCTGGCATGTCTGTGGGAAGTTCTCCTGGTTTATCACTCTCAAGAACCGCTGCTGAAGTGGCTGAAGAACCTAGAAAATAAAGCATGGGTTTTCTAAACATGTGACTCCCAAGTTTTTTCAATTTGGACAAATATTCACTTTCCATAACATTTCTAATTGTTGGAGGCAAAAGCGCAGAAAACAAAGGTGATCCTAACTTCTGTCAAACAAATCACCCAGCAGCACATGGAAAGGTGCTCACATGATGAGGCAACAGGAAAACCAAGTCAAAACTCTGTGAAATACCTCACACCTGTCAGAGTGGCCATCCTCAGAAAGACAAGAAACAAGTGCCGGTGAGGATGTGGAGGAAAGGGAACCTCCATGCACTGTCAGTGGGAACTCGAGTTGGTGCAGCCACTATGGAAACAGTATGGTGGTTCCTCAAAAAATTAAAATTAGAATTAGCACATGATCCAGTCATTCCACCTTGGGTATTTATCTGAAAAAAAGAAACACTAATTCAAAAAGATACATGCACCCGATGTTCACAGCAGCACCATTTACAACAGCCAAGATGAGGCAGCAATCATCTTTGGCAGCAACCGTCTGTCCACTGACAGACAAATGGGGAAAGAAGGTGACGTACATACACACAGTGGAATATTACTTGGCCATAAGAACAAGGAAATCATGCCATTCATTTATGGAAGGAGGAACAAAGGCACAAACTTCCCGTTACAGGATGAGGAAGCACTGGGAAGGGTCTGGGAGGGGTCACCCTGGAGATTGTGAATATGTGACCCTGCGTGCAGAGTCTGGGAGGAGGTCATCCTGGAGACGGTGGACATGTGACCCCAGGTACAGGGTCTGGAGGGAGTCACCCTGGAGACTATGGACATGTGACTTCAGGTGCAGGGTCTGGGAGGGGTCACCCTGGAGACTGTGGAGGTATGACCCTGTGTGCAGAGTCTGGGAGGAGGTCACCCTGGAGATTGTGGGCATGTGTCCCCAGGTACAGGGTCACATGTTCAGGCCCCTCTTGTATACCATACATGATGCGACTACAGTTAACCGCTGCTGTAGGAGATGTGGGAAGGTTAAGAGAGGCAATCTCAGGAGTTGTCATCACAAGAAAATAAATGTTCTTTAATTGCTTCTTCTTTTTCGGTACCCATGAGATGATGGATGCTAACTAAACTTACTGCAGCACTGCACTTCACAACATATGTAAGTTAAACCACTATGCCGCAAACCTTAAAGTTATACAGTGATCTATGTCAATCACATCCCAGTAAAACTGAAATAAAGAAGTTACTGTTTATGAAAAAGCATGTAAGTGCATGCGATCATCTTCCTTCCTTCAGTAATTTGAGAAGAAAAAGAAAAAAACATGACTTCCTCAATGCCATTCACAGAATTCTGTTACTATTCTCATCTCTTTTCCATTAGGGGGAAAAAAAAAGATCCTTTATAAAGGTCCAGAGTGTAGATATTTTAGACTTCATAGGACACACTATCTCTGGCCCAACTACTCAATTATGATTTCACTGCAGTGTAGAAGTAGCCAAGGAGAAGATGTAACTGATTAAGCGTGACTGTATTTCAATAAAACTTTATTTATAAACTCAGACAGCAGCCAGATTTGGCCTGCGGGCTGCAGTTGCCAACCTCTGTTATGGGTGAAGATCAATAAGCTCTGAGTCTGTCTCTTTCCTTACCAACTCCTCTTGGCACAGACCATAACTCCAGATACTGAGGCCCGCTGTGGGTACAAGTAAATATGAGTAATCACGAAGAGGATGTCTTAATACTATTTAAAGCTGCACGTACGATAATAAATTTAAATAGAAACGGGACTGGGCTGGTTTTTGATCCAGTTCTAAAGTCCATTGCCTATTTCTGTTCTTATGCCCTTTCTCAAGCACTGAGAGCATCCAATCACAGAGATGACAGACTGCTAATTCTCAGTGCCAGTTGAAACCTTCTTATATAAGACAGTGTGTCCAGGGTGGCTGCTATGGGTTGAACTGCATTCATGCTGTGTTCAGTCATGTGTCCAACTCTTTGCAGTCTCATAAACTGTAGCCCGCCAGGTTCCTCTGTTCATGGAATGGACCAGGCAAGAATACTGGGGTGGGTTGCCATTTCCTCCTCCAGGGGATTGTTCCAACCCAGGGATCAAACATAGGTCTCCTACATCAGCAGCTGGATTCTTTACCACTGCACCACCTGGGAAGCCCATGGGTTGAATTACATCCCCCCAAATGGAAATGCTGACGTCTGAACCCCTAGCACCTCAGAACACGACCTTATTTGGAAACAGGGCTATTTCAGAACCCCCACAGGTGACATGGCTTCCCTGGGGACACTGAGACACCAGGGCTTCCCTGGTAGCACAGCTGGAAAAGAATCCACCTGCAATGCGGGAGACCTGGGTTTGATCCCTGGGTTGGGAAGATCCCCTGGAGAAGGGAATGGCTACCCACTCCGGTATTCTGGCCTGGAGAATTCCATGGACTGTATAGTCCATGGGGTTGTAAAGAGTCAGACACAACTGAGCAAATTTCACTTTCACTTCATGGGTGATGCAGAGATGCCATGCAGATAAGGGGGGCCATTACCTCTGTCCAGTACTGCTGCTTGGTTTCTGTGTCCATGTGTGCAAACCCTCCCAAGACAAGCGCCTTCATCAGCGTCCTCTGCACAGGGCTGGACAAGAAATTCAGAGGTGGGCTTCGGCTTGCAAACTGCTTGGCTAAGTTCCACCAGTTTTCACACTGAATGACTAAGTTTGCCCTGCAGGGAGAAACGACAGGCGTAAAATGCATTACTTACTTACCCTGCATGGACACTCAGTAACAAAAGTGGAAAACAACTGGATTTAACTACTTTTTAAAGTCCAGCATAGTAAACTTGGTACAGACTTGGAAGTCTTGTATTCAAAGCCAATTAGCCATTTGTCAAGGTAAAATTCATTTAATCTCTCTTAATTACCAGTTTCCTCATCTGTAAAATAAAGATAATGGGAATAACAGCTCTGAACCTCAGGAATGAAACTGATAAGACATGCAGATGCCACACGTGCAGTGTCAGGAGCAGCACCTGGTAAACCATGAGAATGCAACAAACAGCAGCCAACAACAGGAGTAATCACAACCATGGACCCACGGAGTAAGAAAACTGAAAACATTCCCAGAATTTGTTGTAGAACACACTACAAATTTTATTCTGTGAAATTAAAATAATTGTTAAATTACCAGTTTTTCTCATCTTTAAAATGGGGTAATACTAATGGGATACCTGAAAATTCAAATTAGACCACTCTACTCCTAATGTGGGAGAGACCTCTCTGCATTTGTTCCAACGGTTTGATACACTTACTAAAGCAGCGGTGCCCAGCCATTTTGGCACCAGGGACCAGTTTCGTGGAAGACCATTTTCCCACGGACAGGGGCATGGTGTAGGGGTGGTTTGGGGATGATTCAAGCGCATCTCACTTGTGCTCCTGCCCCCTTGCCTGACAGGAGGCGGAGCTCAGGCAGCGGTGCCAACGATGTGGAATGGCTGTAAATACAGATGAAGCCCGCTCACCTCCTGCTGGGAGGTCAGGTTCCCAACAGGACATGGACAGTACCCGTCCATGGCCCGAGAGCTGGGACCCCCATTTTAAACACTGCTCCAAAACCGCAGGGTCTCCCTGGACCTCGGGACCGGGCGACTGTCCGTCAGTGGGAAAGCCTCTCCTGACCTGACAGGTGGGTCAGCGTCTGCTCACCTCTCCCTTCTCTCCACCAGCGTGACAAGCAGCTGAACCGTGTCGTCCGCGAGGCCCTGCTCGCTGCTGCACACCGAGAGGTTGCTGAGGACCTTCTGTAAGAGGTAGCCAACAATCCACTGAGAGCCCTCTGTGTCTGCTCCAAATGCTGTGCTGAATGGCACGCTTATCTTCAGAGAGAAAACAAATATTTTAAGGTCAGAAAGACCTGCTGAAAAGAAAGGAAGAAAAACCCACAGAGAAATCAAACTGAAATTAGCACTAAACCTGAAGTACCTCGCACCAATTTTCTATAGGTATTCATTTCCTGAAGTCCAGAAAGGACACCCTTAACCCACAGATGTTCCCCACTGTGGCTTTTCTGTTAGCTTTAACTATTCTCATACCAGGAACATAGGCACGTACTTACATTAAATGCAGAGAACATAAATTAATCCATTCCTAAATAGTACTCTGAACTTCACAGAGCTTAAAGTATGCAGAATCACATGATACACTCTAGGAAAAGTTAATTAAACAGCACACTGTCCACACAGTGTGGAAGACGCTTGGCTATTACTCACATGCTGATAAGAAAATCACCAAGAAAACTGTTTTCATTTCTCTAACTCCCATCTTCATAAATGCAAACCCAGTCAAGCGGTGCCACATTCTGACCTGATCGTACAGCTTCTCATCCACCAGGAGGTAAGTCTTTGCCCAGCGCTTTAGAAACCAGACAATGTCTTTGCCCATCTGAGGGCTTAGCAGGTGTGTGAGGTCAGCCCTTATTGCCCGAGATTCAACTTCTGAAACTCTGAGGATGGCAGACAATAGCCTGTGGGCACAAAAAGGAGGTCATGTGTTTCTTTCTTTCTTTACTGGCTGTCTAACCATATTTTTCCCCCTAAAAGCCCTTTTCTGTTTCTCAACTCTCTGATACTGTCTTCAAGAGGGTTGGAGACTCATCTGTGTCTCTGTCTTATTGCTGACCTTTCAGGAAGCAGGAAGAAAGAAAACAAAGAGTCATGGCTAGAGACATCTTCTGCTGGGACAGAGCACACGTGAATCTACCATGTACAGATTCAAGATGGAGAAGTGCATGAAGTTAGCCACGCAGAGTAAATGCAACTTAAAACTCCCACTGTTGGCACTGCTCTCTTTTCACATGCTGGCTATTTTATGGTGTGCACAGGCACAGCTAAGTGACCCATCTGAATATTGAGTCTTGTCTCTAAATCTGACAGTCTTATTTACTTTCTAAAAAACTTGATTAGTAATGGAATTTTTCAATAAAAATGTTGCACGTATGGTCCTTTCTGAACACTACAGAGTTCATACCCTGTGCAGTATTCACATAGCAGGATATGCGGTTAAGTAAAAAAAAAGTCTTTGTTCTGCGTTTGGGAGGGGACACAAGCGATGTCCATTTAACTTGACTTTGGCTAAAAGGCAAAGCAGTGAAGGACTGAAGGGGAGGAACTCATCCTGACACCCCTTCAGCAGCTTCAGTGCAGAGGCAAGACCGCTCCTCTCGGGACAGAAACCCCCTCGCTACATGGAAGCTCATGGACAGTTTTAGCTCCTGACCAAATCAGCTACTGAGAAGCACCTCCTGCCATGACTGCTCCCTGCTGCCCAGCTCCTTCCAGGCCTGTGACACCACCCCAACCCCCCACACCACAAGGTCCTGCCCCCAGAACCTCTTACATCTCACTGTATACACACGTATATATATATGTATATGTATATAGAATGCTCTGCCAACAGTGCTAAGAGTTAAGAGAGTATATGAACAAAAAACCCAACAATTTCACAACTCATTTTAAATTGGCATATCAAATTTTTTCCATTAATTAAATGATATAATTTGCAGCTTCACAGAATCTGAACTAAGTAATTACAGTGGCCACTTGAATGTATGCATTGGAATTTGATAATCAGAGAATTCTGACACCACCATCATTCATTTGAAAAATAAACAAATTGTTCTTTTAACAGTTGGAAACTTTATACTCTTTCTCTCCTTAAATTTTTATTTCTATTTCATTCCCCATAAAATATTATCCTAACACAATAAATGTTTATACTCACTTTATTGATCATACCGTATACTTCTCTGAAACAAGTATATAAAGATATTAAAATACAATTCTTAAAAATTTCCCATGATAAGACTGTGCTAAAGATGTCCTCTGGATTAAGTTATCATTACAATACTTATTAATACACAACTAAGCAAAATGTAATGCCAATTTAAATAAATTAAACACATTTATTAAAAAAAATTCTGTACAATACAGCCAAAATCTCCTAACTATACATGTTACATAAACTTTAAAAATTGTGAATCACTATATTGTACAGCTGTAATTCATATAATATTGGAGGCCAATTATACTGCAATTTAAAAAACATACACAAAGATGTATGTATCTGACTAAGATAAGTGTGGGTTTTCTTTTTCTAAATTAGCCCATATTATGTTTAATTTGATTCCTGCTTTTCATTTCAATGGATATAAGCACTGAGAACACACATTCCAGTAAGTAAATGGAAGGTATTTCTAAAACAGCAGGGCACCCGGTACCTCTGAGGTAAAGCCCACATTCGTGGCATCAGGTGACGTCTCGTGACATGACAGCAGCCGTGACGTCTGCCCGTGGCCCTGTCTGCTTCCCGCAGCTCCTACACTGGCCAACAATTCCCCGGCTTCCTGCTTCTCCCTCTTGCGAATGAGGAGCTGGAAGACGGGAGCCTCTGTCTGCTTTGGTCTAGACCAGTGTCTGGTGCATAGTAAGGATTCAGTAATTGTCAAGTGATCAATTCTTCAAGAAATGTGAACTACTTTTTCAGTAAACAAGGCCCGATTCTCTCCTACCATTCAATTTCACATTAATCCTTTGGACTGAAAAACAATAGCAATTCTTTGTTGTTCCACCCCCACCTCAACCCTCCATAGTCTGTGCTCTCAGATACCAAAATGTTTTGCTCCCACACTGATACCCAAGAGTGGTTAAGAATCGAAAAAGCACTGAAAACACGAGGACAGCATTCCTGAGGGTGCTGCCCAGACAGAGACAAAGGCACGGAAAATAACAGGACAGCACCATGGCTGTGAACACTCCCTGTGAACCAAACCAATTCAAACCAGTCGCTCACCTAAGGCCTACAGCAACTCCAAAGGGAAGAAAGAAGACTCTTCCAGTAAAGCATGGGTATTTTATTCCCAACGAGAGAATGCAACAATAAAGGAGATAAATTCCCAAACATTTTCCTGACGTCTGCTTAACAGTTTAATGTTTTAAAAATCGTATTTTTCATTGCACAGGTTTAAGTGGTATCTATATATTTTGCATTAAAATAAAAAGAATGAGGGGGCAGCATCTTGAGTTACTGATCTTGCAACTGACAGAAGCAGTATTATTTCATTATTCTCTCTTCCTGCCACCTAAATTTAAAGATGCTGAAACTTAAACGGCTGTTTTCAAATCTGCTTTCAAGAGAATATTTAGTTGAGGTTCATCCTGCCTTAACCTCACCATCAAGAATTAGTGGAAGATCTGCCACTGCTTTTAGAAAGATCACAGTGAATTTTCTCTCTGGAGGCTGCTGCCATCTTTTAACAGGGCTCCCAAGGGTCAGATACTCAGGACAAACACTTCTGCTTTGTAAGAGGCAGGAACGCCCCTGGAAAGACGTTCCAGCTTCCTGAACAGCAAGGATGTGCTCACGTCCACCTGGTTTCTAAGAACTCCCCAGTCCTGGCGCTTTCACTCAGGTGCCTGAGCCTGCATTAGCACTGCTTTCTGGTGGGCAAGGGACGTGTGTGTGAGAATCAGCCTGGACGCCCCCAGAGCTTCGCTGCACCCAGAGTAACCTCACGCTGTTTTCCTCAGCCCTGGACACGCTGTCCGTCCCCAGCAGAGTGACGCTGCTTAAATGCATGGAGTACCTGCATCCTTGCTTGTTTCAAGGCTTCTCCAAGTTTTATCTTCTTTCATGTGTCAGCTTTACAACAACCTGTCTGTCACTCAAGTCATCTACCCATCAACTCAGAATTTATAAAACAGAATAAATTACAAGAGCACAGCTATAGAGGTCATATTACCTAATCACAGAATCTGTTCTGTTGTACCCTGGGATGGAAGAAGCCTTTTCTCCTGGAGATCCCAAAATTTGAAGTGTTGTATTAATGTCAACTTCAGATGAATGCTTAATGGAATATTCCATTATTTCTGGAGGTATTAGCGGAGTCTCTCCCTGAGTATCATCAGCTAAGAGGTAGCCTTCAGTTTAAAAAAAATTAAAAATGAACACTTAACAATCTACATTTATCAAATTGCACTATAAATGCGTTCAGTTTTGATTTATATACATCATATAAACTGATGTAAAAGTAAATGATAAACGTTAATGTTAATTTCAAGCTTGATGAGAAGAAACTTTCTAAGATAATTAATCCTCAAAAATATAGGAAAGGACAAATGTTTTATTCACCAATTTTATAATTCATATATTGACATGTAGGCTTTTTACTCTATGACCTTTAAATAATTTCTGGTAATATATTCTGCAAAATTAACATGAATTCTATTACCTCAATAAAAAGTCAATATTTGGGAATGCCTTTCCAAACAGTAAGGTCTTTTCCCCTTTGATTATTTAAAATACAGAAACACTGACAACATGGTTACAGAAAACCCTAAAGAAAAGTCAGACTGCCAGGACCAGCACTCTGGCTCCAAATGTTAGCATGGCCAGGGCCAGTCTCCAGGTCTCAGGCTTCACAGATAGGACGGGGTGATAATTAACAGCCATAGTATTAATAATAGCAACAAGGAAAACAGTGAGACCTAGTGACAGCACTAACGAGGGGCTGCACTGAGCTCCACACAGAACATGTGGTTCGGGACAGGTAAGGAAAGTGCTCCTGCTCTAGGACACAGGGCAGCTGTGTCCAGGTCTCAAGTTCAACCCTATGTGAGAACTGCTGCTATTAACACAGGCCGAGAAACAAGCAACTGACCTGTAACTAGAATAAGCCAGTGGATGTCCTCGTACAGGTCGTCCAGCGTCTTGCTGTCGGCGGAGCCTGAGGTGGGCGAGGCGAGGAGCTGCTGCTGCTGCTGCCGCTGGAGCTGCCCGTGGAGCCGTGTGACTCTCTCCTCTAACAGACTACAAGAGGGAAGACACCAATGCCTTCATGAGGCTGAGAGAGCAAAGACCAGAGCGACTTATCACTCCCATTTACTGACAGCGTGGATTCAGATGTTAGCACAGAGCACATATACAGAAATATTTATTATATACACAATGTTCTCATGGCACTATAAGAATTGTGATTTATTGTTTACGACATAGTATTAAAACATCACTTTACAAACAATCAAGGTTTACAACAGGCATTTGAAAACCAGTTATTCCAAGTGTTTATTGATATGGGTCCAGTGTTTCTCATACCACGTTTTCCATAATCTGTCTGTCATCTATGCTGTGGTGCCTGGGCTCCAAATGTACAAGCCAAGGAACGCCACCACGAGTGCGTTTCTGTCCACTTGTTCCATGTGCTGTGCCCGGGGCGGGGGTGTTTACAGTCTTTAAACACTTAAAGCTCTCCGGGGCATGTGACTACAGGGTGTTTGCTCCATGGGGTGTCTTTGGACCGTGTGTACCTTGTCAGGAGAGGGATACAGTGCTCTGCAGCAATGCGTCCTAGCATTCCTACACTGGCTAGCTGATCAGAAAACTGGTCTCGGTCGTCCTCCTGGAGTTCACTGATCTCTTCTTCCTCTCGAGAGGCCACTCCGTTGGCAGTCTGTTATTGACAAAAGAAATAAAGACTGAGCTGATCTTAGGACCCAGCCTGTTCCTATGCTGAGGAACAGAACCTCAGGACCTTCAAGAAGGAGCACCTTCAAGTGCAGCTGCTGGGGACGCCCGCCTGCCCACCCAGTTACTAAAGGGGGGAAATTCGAAGAGAAAGAAGTGAGGGGTCTGACCACTCCCGCCGATCACAGGTAACATGGCCAGTGCACACCTACACCCCACCCCCCACATGGAGTGGAGTTCCTGTCGTCTCTGAGGAGCTCTGACATCATTAAGAGCCATCACCCCTTGGGTGTCACTGGACAATCAGCAAGACACAGCAGGTGACTGAGAACTAAAGAGAAGTGGAGAACCAGAAGCCACAGCCCATGAAACACAAACCTGCATAGATGCCTGCTCTCCATCTGGCACTCTCAGCAAGCCCTTGGAAAGAGCTCAGCCTAAATTTCTAGTATCATGTGTGATGGGACAAACAGACCAACGAGAGCCCACGAGGAAACAGATTTTTAACTACAACCTGGCTTAAAACTCACCAGATTCCTTGTGCCATCGGGCGCAGCGAGATGGCACTGAATGTAGGAATTGAACACCTGGACTGCATGCTGGGTGAAAAAGCCTTTATGGAAGTGCTTGTCATCTTGTACTAGCGTCAGCCAGGATTCCAGCAGCCTGTCGTACGCCTCCATGTATACCATGTCGTCTTTGTCCAGCTAGGAGGAAGGGGCATTCACAAGACAGACACCAGTGAGATGGAGTCACCGCAGACAGGTCCATGGGTTGGCCTTCAACAAAGTTCCCAATCAGCAAACAATGATCGAGCTAATTGATCCCATCTTCAAATTAACTGATCAATTTGAACACTGCAGTAAATATGTATAGGCTTTTTACTAGATTTTCTAAAAACTTTCTAACTTAATCTAAATTCTTAGGCAAATAGGAATTAATGTTCATTTCTGTAAAAGACTAACTTTTCAGCACTTTGTAGATCACGTATTTTTCAAGCAAAGATAACTGACATTTTTCTCTGTCAAGAAGAGAACTGTTCGGGCTTATACATACTCCATGACATTGTATTAGAAACTGGAAAGGCAAGGATGGGCCTCAGAGAAGCCCGAGGAGGGCCCTGAGGAGACTGAAGCACGAGTGAGAACGCGTGGGAAGGCCAGCAGATGGCGAGCAGACAGACCTGGGTGTGGGGGGTGGGTATCAGGCTTGGATAGCAAGTCCCCAGCATGGACAGGCTGGGTCCTAAGATCACTTCAGAGCAGAGGGTTTCTCGGTGAGGAAGAGTCCACACTGAGTGACTCCGGGCAGCTCTGCGAGCGCAGCATCTGACACTTCACTCTTCTCACGTGCCAGTAAGAAACCACGCCTGAATTTTGCCATTAATTAGTAGGACTGTATACAATTCAGTCTTTGCATTGATTTGTTCATCCACAAATTCACCAGATCACCGATCAGTCAAATCCAGAATACTTATGTGTCAAGCACTATGTTCAAAAACATAAATAACAGAGCATTCAGAGACTTTTACATTAAGTCCAATGAAAAAAAGGGAGAAGAGAACAAATAATCGCAGAAGACACACTAAAGGTCACAAGAGATAAATGCACATCCCAGGGTTGGTATTTGCTGTGATAATGGTGTCTCTCAGGTTTGGTCTACAGCTTGTCTTCTAGCCTCAAGCTACAAGAGCTCTGGAACCTCCATCAGAGGACAACCTCAGACTGTTATCCCAGCAATCTGCCAATGACTCAAAGAAGGAAGTAATGGAAGATCTCTTTCAAGAATTCCAAATTAAGCCAGACGTCAAATGCCACCTCCAGACAGGAGAAGGTAAGCACCTGAGGAACTGCATCCAGCAATAGTGTTTTATGTTTTTAGCTTTTATTAACCTAGGGAATACAGAGAAAAATGGTCATTTTATGGATCAAAGGAAGCTTTAATTTTTTGAAAAAATACTTAAAAGTAATCTGTGAAAACTTCACAAAAGAATAAAGTGAAAATAAAAAAAAATCTTCATTAGATAACTTTATAAAGAATTTTAAAACAGCAAACCCAGAGCTTCCCTGGTGGTCTAGTTGTTAAGAATCTGCCTGCCAATGCAGGGGACAGAGTTCATTCCCTGGTCTGGCAAGATCCCACATGCCTCAGAGCAACTAAGCCCGGAAGCCCACGCAACTGGAGCCCCTGCTCTGCAACAAGCGGCCCAAGCATCTCAACGAGAGAAAGTTCACGAGCAGCAATGAAGACCCAGGGCAGCCAAAAATAAATCAATAAATTAACAAATACTTTTTAAAAATAGCAAACCCAAATTTTATTCCTATTTGTCTGGTCGTGAAGATGTTTTTACTGAAAACAAGCAACATTATTTGAGTGCAACTAACTAGGACATACTCATGTTGTAAACAGTCAACTCATAGTATCTGTGGTATTTACGTCCTGTAAAGTTGACCCAACACTGAATCAGCAAACACTCTGGTCACTGCATTTACACTGTGCAAAGGTGGACAAACGCATACATCACTTTGTTTCACGTGTGTTTTTGTGCACAGACACCTTACTTCACATACAGTGTTGATTCACGGCCAGCAGCCTGTTCAACAAAGCTCACCTAACACACACATCTTCTCCCTAAGGCACGCCCCAGCCTCACTGCACTTGGGCACAACACCTGGAAGCCATCTGAAACAGCAAGACCATCGAATTGTAAGTACTTCAGTATTTTTTGACAAAAATTTGGGGAACCCCGTTTCACACAAAAATGCAGCACTGGAGATGGTGAGGACAGCTGTTTGTACTGAGAACGAGTATGCTGGGTGGATCATGGTTTTTGTAACTCTCTTGCACACGTATGTCCATGAATGACCAAGAAAATTCACACTAGTGCTGATTTTGGGGGTCACAAAAGAGTTCTCAGCAAGAAAGTGAATCTGCAAATATGGAATCCACATTCAACAAGGACCAACTGCACTTGTAAAGTCTAACTCCAGGAGGTCCCAGCGTCCTCCTCATGCTGGTTCTTCCTGCTCACGCACCATCAGAAGGTGTGTTTTCAAACCTTGACAGCTCGTAATTTTGTTGAAGGACAGCCATGTTCTTGGTTCCATAAGGGCAGTAATATATATTCGCTTAATTCCTAAATACCAATAAAAATGATCAATTCAGCCAATTTTTCCATTATATCAGTTATTTCCTTTCACACTGCTTTCACCATCAATGCAATTATAAACCCTATTAAATAAATTCTTTTGCACAAACATCAAAAAAGATGAAGGACTACTGTCAGTAATCTTTAGGAAACTTTAAACTCACAAAATACTGGGTGACGCTTTTCCATGGAATAACTGACTGGATGGGAATGCCATATTTTCTTTTTGTTCTTGGAAATAGACTGTTGGCTCATAAATTGTTGAGCTTGGGAAAACTGATCGCCTAAAACTGTCTCAGATTTCACTTACACATCAGTTTTACCAACATTATTAGAGCTCAGAGAGCTGCTGTCTCTACATTCATCTTCTGCTTAGCATTGTGAAACATCTTATTCTGAAAATTTCTCTCTTTGATACTCTGGGCAGAAAGTGAAAAATTCTGAATTTCAAATAGCATCCAATGAAATGCTAACAACAACGACATAAAAAAGATGGCATCTCAAGACCTCTTGAAAGATTGTACCATATTTTAGAAAATGCAATCAGGAAACTGAAGTCATAAAGAGTAGTTATTTATTCTATTTGTGATGATTCATTTCACTGTTTCACTAACCTGGTAGGTGATTCTATCATTCTTCCATTTTCTTATTCTTTTAGCTTCTTTTTTATTATAGATGGGAATTGATGAGTAATGGTGAACTACTTCCTAAGATTAAGAAATAGCAAAACGCTTCAAAATATAAGGGAAATCAGATCACTAAAATTCCACAATGCATTTTGGGCTTATGCTAAGATAATTACAAATGTTCTTTTTGTTCTAAGGTCTATAATAAAGAATAAAAATAATGAAAACTGATGGTTAAACAGAACTGTTCAAAAAGAAATCCAAATGCTAGACTCTGGTGGAATAGTGAGGGTTAAAGAGTCAAATAAAACCTATTCAGACATCATCTGTTGCCATGGGATTGAGGATCAATGTCATTCACGACATGAAGCTTTGCAGGAGATCATTTTCCATCTTTATTTTTACCGAATATTTGGAGCATGCCTCTGAGGAGCAGGTGTGCTTCCCCTTTTTCCCGCAAGAGCCTTCTAAGGACCTGGTATCTCCAGCCCCTTCTAAAAAGTCAGGCTTGTAGGTACAGACACTATAGCCTGATTGTTGAGACTGCTCATTTTCTCTAGGCTTGACTTTCTACTTTCCTCTTTCATCTAATTGCCTTCTGCAAGTTCTAAAAGATTATCTCACTCTAAATGTTTTTTTTAATAAGCCATCAGAAATTTTGTATGAAACAAAGAGAGTTATGAAAAAATACAATAACCTCTGTTATAGTTTTAATGACCAAGTTCTTTCTCTCTAGGACACATCCACTGTTAAAGGCTGCCTAATTCATGAAAGGGCAGCTGTGAAGGGAAACCTTACAGAGAACAAGACACCATTTGAGGAGTTATCTGAAAATGGAGCTGATTAAAGAATGTCTGTCTAACTTGTGATTTGTGCATGAGCGTATTTGCTGCAGCATTACTGAAAACAGTCACTGAATCATTCCTCTAAGGTTTTGCATTAAAAACGATTTCTAACTCCAATTAATGACATGAGATGCTGATTATATAAAGGTATTACATAGATCTGGATGTGAATCAACAGATGCCAAGAAAGTGATAAATGATGGAATGTTGGAGAATTTTAATTTCATGTACTATCTGAATTACTTTTACCAATGACCATATACCATTTTCACATTAAAACTGTATTCTGAAATAACAGTAAGAACAAAATTGTAAGAAATAGGCATGTTTCATTCTAATAAATGTATTATTAGGGGAAAAAAAAGTGTCTTCATATTTGGATCAAGGAAAAAAGGAAACCTGAATACTCCCATAACTAACCATTCAGATTTTTTTAGCTTAAATTCTTCCCCCAAAGAAAATACCAACTTAGTAAACTTACAGGTGAGATCTACTAAACTAGCAAAAAACAAAAATAAAACAACCAATCTTACAGAGACTGATCCAGAGAAGAGGAAACAAGAATGAGAAAGACATAACTCAGGAAGTGATGTTACCTTGACACCAAACAAACCCAGCCATTCACAAAAGGCCATGACACATGGCTGAGCTGGGTTCAACTCAGAAATGCAAGGGCAACTTTAACAAAAGAAAAATCCATAAAACCAACTGATCACACTAACAGATCAAGTAGAAACACAATTAATGATATTCAATACTCAACCATGTTTTAAAATCTATTAGTGGGACTTCCCTGGTAGTTCGGTGGTTAAGAATCCACCTTCCAATGCCGAGGATACAGGTTCCATCCCTGGTCAAGGAACTAAGACCTCCCCTGCCGCAGGGCAACTATGCCCGCACGCGGCAACTACTGAGGCTGCACTCTGCAACGAGAGGCCCCCATGTGGTAGAGAAAGCCCACGCGCCACAGTGAAGACCCAATTTAAAAATTTACAAACAAACAAAAAACCTATTACTCATTCTGATAAAGGAGAGCTCAAAAGCGGTTAGCAAACATTACTCCTAATGACGAACCAGAAAAGATGTCTTCTATTACCATTTGATTCAACACTGCACCATAATAAATGAACCATACACTAAGCGTCAGAAATACAAATGGTGAAGACTGAAAAAAGGAAGACTGCCATTATTCAGATGACACGACTGTCCGCAGAGGAAAATCACTAGAATCAATAAGAATTCTGAAAGGTCAGTAAATATCAGATCAACATACAAATGCCAACTTCAATTCTCCATGCCAGCAGCAATCTCAAAAATGAGACTTACAGAAGATACTATTTATTACAGCAACAAGAATGGAAGGCACTAAAGGAAAACTTATTCCTTATTGAAAGGTAATAAATTACACCTTAATATAGAGAAATACCACATTTATGGGCAGAATTAATACAGTAGAGATGTCCACTTTTCACTAAAGAACCACTATAATTCCAAGCACAATCCAACTTGAAAAACTGACACAATTTTTACAGAAAATAAAAAAGCTAACACAGTCAAAATTCCTCCTGAAAATCCAGGGTGCAGTGGGAACTGATATCACCTTAAAACAAAACACAGGTGCAAAAACAGACTAATTGACCAATGGAAGTGGTCAGAGCTCAAGCAAGATCAACTAGCATGTGAACACTAGATATATGACAATAACAGTCTTACAAATCATTAGGAAAGGAAGGGCTATTTGATGCATGTTGCTGGCAGTAGAGGAAAACAGCAACAAAACAAAAAGACAATCTAACAAATGGGGAAAAAATATTTGTAAACCATATATTTGATAGGAGGTTAATATCCAAAATATATAAGAAACTCTTGCAATCCAACAGCAAAAAAAAAAATAAATAAATAAACCAGATGAAAGAAACAGCTTAAGAATCTGATTAAGGCTGGGAGATTAAGATGGTGGAAGAGAAGGACTCGAAGCTCATCTCCCCCCATAAATTCATTTAAACTACATCTACATCTATATAAGGTGCTCCCCCCCGGGGTCCCCCTTCATCAGCTGGGGGAGCAGCACAGACCGCGGCTGGCAGAATAGAGAGATGTGCACACAGGGTCCTGGCCACCACCTGCTGTCTCATCTTCATGCAGACAGACCTGGGGTGAGCACAGGCCAAAGAGGCTGGAGTGTGGTCGGAGCCACAGTCAGGGGTGTGGGGTGTGTGCGTGGCCCTGAGCCCATGTTCACCTCGGGAGCCCCCCATCAGTGCAGAGCAGCCTCAGAAACTAATGAGCGGGCTCTGCGGCAGGACACGAGAGGGAAACAATGCATTAATGAAGTCAGAAGGAGAAAGTAAAAAAAAAAAAAAAAAAAATTATAATAATCCCTTTTAAAATCACATACAAAAAAATAAAATACTTATGAATAAACCTGACCAGAGAGGTGAAAGACTGATATGTTGACAACTATAAAAAGATGATAAAAGACATCTGAAAAAGACAAATGTGTTCATAGCAACAGTATTCACAATAGCCAAGACATGGAAGCAACCTAAATGTCCATCGACAGATGAATGGATCAAGATGTGGTACAGATGTACAATGGAATATTACTCAGCCAGTAATATTCTCAGTTAGGCTGAGGGCTCACACGTGGGCATTTTGTTATTGTTTATTTTTCATCTGTATTGTATATGCTATAACACAATCGTGGATGCTGGTTCTCAGGACTCAAGAAAGACACATAAAGCGGCCAGGTAAGTGCTGGATCTGCTTTTAGCAGCAGCAGAGCAGCTGGCCATGGGCCTTCAACACAAATCTCTAACCCAGAGCCAACTAAGGATGGAGCAGGGGGATCAACAAGACAGTCTCCGCCCAGAGAAACATGTGCGGCCTGTCAATACACTTCACAAAGCATGTGCTTTGCAGACATCATTTGTTAAGTCTTAACACAGTTTATCTTGCCAAAATAAACAGATTGGTAACATATCTTAAGAGGAAGAGCATCCTCTGAGCCCATGTCTCAGGAGGAAGAAGCAATGTTCCGCATTGTTCCTCAGCACATATGTGATGCACGCTTACCATGTTTAATCTGAAATTCTGACACAGAGAAGTACAAAAAAAACTGTAAAAGCCTTAGTTAGAAGCTGTTTACTCTTGGAAGAGCGTTCCACAGTCCCTCGCACAAAGCCCTGATGTGAGGCAAACCAGGATCACATCGGACACTCAGCCCCCTCCCTGAAGCAGATCTAAAATAAGCACTGCAAATTTCCCAGAGCCTTCTGTTCCACTTGGAAACCAGCACAAGTGACTCATCAGGCAAAGTGTGAGAAATTTGGCTGATGACAATTGGCAGCTAAATCTTTCAGTCTAATCAGAGAACTGAAACCCGGCCCAGCACTTTCTCCTAATGCGTTGGCCCTGCTCCACTGCCCCTCTGGCCAGCACCCAGCAGTCAAGCCAGAGCACGTGCCCAGAGCTGACGAAGGGACCAAGCTGGACACTGCTTGTGCCCAGGGGCCCTTGGGCCCACTGCCAGCAGAGCTCTAGAGAGGCCCTGGAGCTTAGGGGGGTACTTGACCCCACTCACTTCGTCTGGGAACAGAGGGTGGAGAACGTAATTAAAAGATGATACCAGCACTGACACGTCAACACCCATATTTAACTTGCGAGTGTACAGAGGAGTGAACTTGCAGCTCTCCAGCCTCAGGAAAACAGTCTGCTTTTGTATCTGGTAACTATTTGAACCCATTCATGGGTCACAGCCTTGTCATAGCAAAGGGGCTTGCATAACCCAATGAAGCCATGAGCCATGCCATGCAGAGCCACCCAAGATGGACGGGTCACCGTGGAGAGTTCTGACAAGACGTGGTCCGCTGGAGGAGGGAATGGCAAACCACTCCAGTATTCTTGCTGCAAGAACCCTATGAACAGTATGAAAAGGCAAAAAGATATGACACCAGAGATGATCTCCCCCTGGTCAGAAGGTGTCCAATGTGCTACAGGGGAAGTGGGGAGGACAACTACTAATAGCTCCAGAAAGAATGAAGAGGCTGTGCCAAAGTGGAAATGGCACTCAGCTGCGGATGTCTGGTAGAGAAAGTAAAGTCCAGTGCTGTAAAGAACAGTATCACATAGGAACCTGGAATGTTAGGTTCAGGAATCAAGGTAAACTGGATGTGATCAAGCAGGAGATGGCAAGAGTAAACATCAACATCTTAGAATCAGTGAACTAAAATGGATGGGAATGAGTGAATTTAATTCAGATGACCACTGTATCTACTACTGTGGGCAAAAATCCCTTAGAAGAAATGGAGTAGTCCTCACAGTCAAACAGAAGAGTCTGAAATGCAGTACTTGTGTGCAATCTCAAAAAATGACAGAATGATCTCGGCTTGTTTCCAAGGCAAACCATTCAATATCACAGTAATTCAAGCTTATGCCCTAAACACTATCCTGTATGATTGTACAGTAGAAGTGACAAATAGATTCAAGGGATTAGATCTGATACAGTGCCTGAAAAACTATGGACAGAGGTTTGTGACACTGTATAGGAGGCAGTGATCAAGACCATCCCCAAGAAAAAGAAATGCAAAAAGGCAAAATAGTTGTCTGAGGAGGCCTTATGAATTTCTGAAAGAAGAGAAGTGAAAGGCAAAGAGGATAAACCCAACTGAATGCTGAGTTCCAGAGAATAGCAAGGAGAGATAAAGCCTTCTTAAGTGAACACGCAAAGAAATAGAGGAAAACAATAGAATGGGAAAGACTAGAGATCTCCTCAAGAAAACTGGAGATACCAAGGGAACATTTCATGCAAAGATGGGCTCAATAAAGGACAGAAATGGTATGGACCTAATAGAAGCAGAAGATATTAAGAAGACATGGCAAGAATACACAGAACTACACAAAAAAGATCTTAATGACCCAGATAACCTCAATGGTGTGATCACTCACCTAGAGACAGAATCCTGGAGTATTAAGTCAAGTGGGCCTTAGGAAGCATCACTACGAACAAAGCTAGTGGAGGTGATGGAATTCCAGTTGAACTATTTTAAATCCTAAAAGTTGATGCTGTTCAGAGTGCTACACTCAGTATGCCAGAAAATTTGCAAAACTCACCAGTGGCCACAGGACTGGAAAAGGTCAGTTTTCATTCCAATCTCAAAGAAAGGCAAGCCAAAGAATGTTCAAATTCCATACAACTGCACTCATTTCACATGATAGCAAGATTGTGCTCAAAATTCTCCAAGCAAGCAGTACATGAACCAAGAACTTCCACACGTACAAGCTGGATTTAGAAAAGACAAAAGAACCAGTGGCAAAATTGCCAACATCCACTGGATCATAGAAAAAGAAAAGAAATTCCAAAAAACATGTACTTTTGCTTCACTGACTTCACTAAAGCCTTTGACTGTGTAGATCACAACAAACTATGAAAAATTCTTAAAGAGATAGAATACCCGACCACCTTACCTGCCTCTTGAGAAATCTGTATATAGGTCAAGAAGCAAGTTAGAGCTGGACATGGAACAACAGACTGGTTCCAAATTGGGAAAGGAGTACGTCAAGGTTGTATACTGTCACCCTGCTTATTTAAATTATATATGCAGGGTACATTGTGCAAAATGTCCAGCTGAATGAATCACAAGCTGGAATCAAGACTGTCCAGAGAAATACCAACAACCTCAGATATGCAGATGATACCACCCTACTCGCAGAAAATGAAGAGAAACTAAACAGCCTTTTGTTAAGTGTGAAAGAGGAGAGTGAAAAAGCTGGCTTAAAACTCAACATTCAAAAAACTAAGATCATGGCATCTGGTCCCATCACTTCATGGCAAATAGAAGGGGCAAAGATAGAAACAGTGACAGACTATTTTCTTGGGCTCCAAAATCACTGTGGACAATGACTGCAGCCATGAAATTAAAAGACGCTTGCTCCTTGGAAGAAAAGCTATGACCAACCTAGACAGCATATTAAAAAGCAGAGACATCACTTTGCCAACAAAGGTCCGTCTAGTCAAAGCTACGGTTTTTTCCAGTACTCATGTACAGACGTGAGAGTTGGACCATAAAGAAGGCTGAGCACCAAAAAATCAATGTTTTCAAATTTGGGTGTTGGAGAAGACTCTTGAGAGTCCCCTGGAATGCAAGGAGATCCAACCAGTCCATCCTAAAGAAAATCAGTCCTGAATGTTCATTGGAAGGACTGATGCTGAAGCTCCAATACTTTGGCCATCTGACACTAGGAACTGACTCACTGGAAAAGACCCTGATGCTGGGAAAGACTGAGGGTAGGAGGAGAAGGGGACGACAGAGGATGAGATGGCTAGATGGCATCACTGCCTCAATGGACGTGAGTTTTTAAGCAAACTCTGGGAGATAGTGAAGGACAGGGAAGCCTGGCACGCTGCCATCCTTGGGGGTCAAAAAATCTCTGAGACACAACTTAGCAACTGAACAACAAGAACCACCATTTGGACACATAGAAATAGTGGTTAATTTTGTTTATGAAAACACTGCCAAATGAAGTTTGGGGAAGAAAAGTTTCAGTATGTGAATCTGGTCTCCTTTTAACATGCATGTGAATTTCAGATTAAAATCTAGCATAACTGTACAATTCCAACTATATGACATTTAAAGGCCACACTTTGGAGAAAAGGAAAAGATCCCTGGTTGTCAGGGAGGGGGGGGCTAGGGGCAGTAAGACTCCTCTGTGTGAAACCATTATGGCGGATGCACTTATCACATACATCCACACCCACGACCCATACAACAGAGTGAACCCCGACAAAGACGTGGGCTCGGGGTGCTGGTGACAGTCAGGGTAGGTTCATCAAGTGTCCCACATGCACCCTCTGGTAGGATGTTGATGGTGGGGGAGGCTGTGTGTTGGGAGTTGGGGGGAGCAGTGGGAATTCTGTATTTTCACTCCACTTTGCTATGAATCTAAAACCCCACTATAAAAATAAAGTATGCATGAGTGCCTTATGTCAGATACTGTAAAAGTATACCAGATAAAACACGGTGCCAATGTGGTTCTAACACTTGACTGCTATGCTGCAGACAACTCCTGCAGACCTTTTTCTACAAACAGCAAAAAACCAACGTGACAACTCCAAATCATTTTCACAGAACTGGGAAGCTCTCTCTTTGCCCGGGAGTATTGTCTTTATATATAAACATGAGTTACCTGACTCAGTTAAGAAAAGCATTATGATCCACAGACATAAAAACTACAGTAAGTGGCTGTGAGCCATCAGCTCTCACATGGAGCTGCACCACTAATGAAAAGCCTGCTCAACTCCTGTTTCCTGTAAACAGCTAGGGGCTGCTCTTCTGCTCTCAGGAGGACTTGGGAAGGCGAGCACGCAGAACCGTCGAGGTCACAGAGGGTGGAAAGGAGCCAACAGCGCAGCCCGGTACCCTGGCAGCGCTCGTTAGCAAACACGATACAAAATCATTTGGCAGAAGTAACTTGTGCAATATAAACCGTGCTTATGACAACAGGGGGAACTCCAGGTAGGTGGAAGGGGGAAAGGCCCCAGCGATATACTGTAATATCTGCATGGCTGGCACACAGCTGTTCATCTTATTCTTCACAATGTTTATACACACACACACACACACACATATATAAAGTTTTTACTTGACATGAACAAAATACTTCACAATAAGTTTAAATTTTATAGGCACTGCCATAACCTACAAGTCCAATGACAGATAAGACATATGTAATACATGTATCAGATAATATACAGTGTAAAATAGCAAGCAAGGACATACAAAAGATTAAAGAGGGAAAGAACTGAAACAGTTTGTGCTGTTGTTCATCTGCTATACTCTTTCTGGTATGCATGCATGCTAAGTCACTTCAGTTGTGTCTCTGTGACTATATTCTTTGTGACTCTACGGACTGCAGTCCGCCAGGCTCCTCTGTCCATGGGATTCTCCCGGGAAGAATACTGGAGTGGGCTGCCATTTCTGCCTCCAGGGGCTCTTCCCGACCCCAGCGCCTCTTACGTCTCAGGCATTGGTAGCCGGGTTCTTTAGGTTCTTCACTACCAGCACCACCTGGAAAGCCCCTTTCCAAGTGCAGCATCATATGAAGCAAAAATCGCAACATAGAGAAAAAAACACAGAAATGTTACAAATAAAAAGTCATGATCTCTCCATTTTAAAGAGAATTTAGGGACTTCCCTGGTGGTCCAGTGGCTAAGACTCTATGCTCCCAATGCAGGGGGCCCGGGTTCAGTCCCTGGTTGGGGAACCAGATCCCTCAAGCTGCAACTAAAACTTCTCATGCTGCAACTGAAGATCCTGTGGGCGGCAACTAGTCCAGGTGCAGCCAAATAAATAAATAAAAAAAAGAATTTAGAGAAGTCTCTGAATGTCAAATGCAATAGAAATTAATTCATTCTCTTGTTTTTCTAGCCAGTCCTTACAGCACAGAATTAATTTGACTCAGAGCACCCATGCATATGACAGTATTCCCGGCCTCTGAATAAGTAGTCTCAACTATAACTTTTCAGAGAATTTTTAATGTTACACTCTTAGATTAACTTTTTCCTTTTGGAAACATATATGACTTTCCAAATTCTTAATGCTAAAGAATGTATTTTTCAAACACAGTGCCTGGTGAAATACAGATGACGGATAAACATTCACAGAACTGGACTGACCCAGCAGCCCTCCTAAGGGCCAGCATCGCTGGGACTCGCCCACCTGCCCTGAGGTGGCCGGGCCTCCTTACTCAAGTGTTCCCTTATGAAACCCTGGCCATTAGATCTAGTTGTTTCCAACAGTAGTCTTTTAAGCAGTACAACCCTTGCCAAGTTGGTTGCTATGAGTCATGGAAAGCATTAGACAAATCTTTTCCCTCTGCTTTTTTCGATGGATAACCAACTGTTTCTAACACCATTTTTTAAACATCATAAACAGGTTAAAAGAAATCAATTTGTTAAAAGAAAGGAAGAGAGAACAAGAAACACCCAATCTCTCCAAGTGCAGCCAGGCCCTCTGAGTTCCAATACTTCTATGTCAAACCTTGGCAGAAACAATGTTTTCCAAGTTGTTAGTTCCCTAGGCAAAATAAAT
Source organism: Bos javanicus (assembly GCF_032452875.1). Classification (NCBI taxonomy): domain Eukaryota; kingdom Metazoa; phylum Chordata; class Mammalia; order Artiodactyla; family Bovidae; genus Bos; species Bos javanicus. The sequence goes on along the minus strand of NC_083879.1, from coordinate 35,772,179 downwards.
AAATGCTCAAATTCAAAATCTGCAAACCAAAAATGTTATGCATCTTTCGGCAATTCCTCTATAAAATGGTTAGAAGATTCCTCAACCCACAGACAGATACTAAAAAGCAGCTGCGTTTCTAAACGTGCTTATTCTACTGTATAACCCCCAGGGTTTAGAAAAGAAAACAAGACAAGGGGGAAGGGGTAGGGGAAGGGGGGACTCAGGATGTGAAGCCCTAGCGACTCAGAATCTGTGATCACTTGAAAAAGATTTGAGTAAAGCTTCCTTTAACTCTCCCTGTACTTCCATACTTAGAACATCATTTTCCTTGCCCAGAAATTCAGATCTCACACGTGAGGCCTGTAAATGTCTATTCCTCCATGACCCACTTTCCAACACACAAATGTTTTCCTGGCCTGGCTCCTTCCCCATCAAACCACGGGGCGCCCACAGTACGGACACAGCCACACCTGGGTTCTTCACGCTCTGACACCTCCAAAAAGGGACACTATACACTTCCACGCATGTTGCCAGACCTCCCAACACAACAGCCGTTAGGACTTAACTTGAAATTCTGTCAAATGTTCACAAATATTCTTCTTACCCTTACAATCTTTGAAACGGATTTACATTTCATAAAAAAAAAAAATTAGTTTCAACAATAACTACTTTGCAGGGAAAAAAATCAATTACTTCCCAAGATTAATGGAGTTATTCACAGTAATCATTACACATGCAGCTTTGTTGTCAAAAAGTTTAGCACATGTTTTCTAGATTAAATATAAAACTTGGAAGATAAGCATTTAAAATCTGTACCAAGAAACATCTCTGAGTACTGGAACTAGTCTTCATTTTAATGTAAATTAAAATTTACTAAGGTATATTATTAAACCATAGCACCAAAAATATTTTCAAAAGCATAGTCTAATCAAAATAAACAGTGTTACAATTATTTGAACCAAATTATATTTATGCAATTTTCAGGTAAGCCCAAGATTTTTAAATTCTCAAGAAACACTTAAAATTATATATAGTCACAACCATACCATAAAGCTCACAGCACCCTTTAAACTTAATCAAATAGCTTAATATTAAAACAGGCTTTCAGCATAATATTTAATATAAACATTTCACTCCATTTCCTATATTCATGTACTAAATTATCTCAACTTAAAATCTTTAGACCAGGGCTAAAGTGGCTCAGTGGTAAAGAATCTGCCTGCCAATGCAAGAGACACGAGTTTGATCTCTGATGAGGGAAATTCCACATGCCGAAGAGCAACTAAGTCTGTGCACCACAACTCCTGAGCCTGTGGTCTAGGGCCCAGGATCCAAACAAAAGAAGCCATCACAATGAGAAGCCCAAGCACCACAACTAGAGAGTGGCCCCCACCTGCCACAAGTAGAGAAAGGCCCATGTAGCCAAAAATAAATAAATAAAATTATAAAAAATAAACAAAAGTAATTAAAAATAATTACTTAGACCAATAAGGGAAGCCTGGCATGCTGCAGTCCATGGGGTTGCAAAGAGTTGGACACGACTGAGCAACTGAACTGAAAGTGATTTTAATCACAAATGTTTTAAAAGCCATGTTTCCAAGCACAGATCGCCAAATAATTTGCACATATAAACAAGAACACATGCCTTTAAAACGATGACTCACTGTGAGCAGTGCTCAGAAGCACAGCAGCCCTCACTGTGAGATGGACGGAGAGATGGATGCCGTGTGATAAGAGGAGCCACTTACCACTTCTTCCAGTGCAGCGCTGCGCCCGAAAGAGCAGGTGAGGTGCGTGAGGCAGTTGACGAAGGACGAGAACAGCTCTCGGGGGATGGCAGTCAGCACGTTGCGAGGGAACACGGTGATCAGGTTGCTGATGATGCTGGAGATGCCCACAGCCTCAGAGTCTTCTATCTCAATCCTACAACCCAAGGTGTGGGCACCGGCGTTAAGTGGAGCAGGGGGAACTGGTTTCCCCCTACTCGTTCCAAAGGCACATCTCTGTGTGCTCACTTCACATATAACTCTACTTCAGAGGGTTAAGGGGATTCACTGGTTTCTCTTCCCTCCACCAAGAACCATGCAGGAGAGCCAGGGCCGCTCCCAGCTGGGACACCTACCCATTGATGGTGCCCAACAGGCCCTCGATGAAGTGGGCGAGGTAGTCCACCTGAGCGCCCTCATCAGGGAAGACAGGCCCGTGCAGGGACGCCAACTGTGCAAGGCACTGCAGCGAGTCCTGGGCCATGTCAGAATCCTCTCTGATCTTTCGATGTACCTGTTGGAAAGATGAGCTAATCCATAAAAATAAATTCCTCTTTTATACGGGTCACGTTTCTATCATGCCAAATGAAGGGAGAGAAAAATTCACTGCAGCTGATTATTTCTTGAAAACTGATTCCGAAGTTAAATTTGAAAATTGTGCCTCAGTGCACTGCTTGTTACAGGCCATGATTTTAAACGTATCAGTTAGTCTTCAGTGGAGGGCTACCTACATTGTGAAAACTGAACTGTCTCCAGCCTATTGTGACAAAGAGAGAAACAGATGCTGGCCAGTCAGGCACACTGCTCCTTCTAAAAACAGCAAGGACGACAGTCGTCTGTATTATGCTAACTATGCCTCACCCAGGCTCCTGCTAAAGTTAGCGAAGTTCAGGCAGGAGCGTACAGATGGCGCTCCAGTGGATGCAGACAGTCACACTCAGAAAACCAGCGCACCCCTCCATCCCTAGGAGCACGCTCGTTCAAACAACACATAAACAGTCTTCCATTAACTCTGAGACTGCCTACAAGTTGTCCGAATCTCATTTTATGCTACATCATTGCAATTAATAAATTTTTTACAAAATTTACTTAGATTATATTTAAGTTCACTTTGAACCTCATCTAGATTTTATTTCAGTTCTGCAATACTGCTCTGAAACACCTGGCATACAGCATTCCGATGAAGGTCATTAATGTTCTCAGACTTAATAACCAGAACAACCCATGAAAATGGTTCAGAGAACTCACAGGAAACTTGTCTTAATCGACCACACTTACTACGGCCATCTTCTACTTTCCACAAGCATTTCAGTTTTCCAGCCCCCTTTCCCCTACACAAACCTCTCTGCTTTCTGAATGTCAAATGTATACATTTATACATGGTTTTCAGATTATTTCACTCTGATTCTACAAATCACGTATAAGTTGTGTGAAGGTAGAATGTTTCCCAAGTATGCACTGGTGCAGGGCTGGGACACGGAGCACCTACACACCCCCAGTTCTCAGATGGATTCCACTAGTCTTCAATTCCTGAGCTTCTTGAGGTTCTAAGAAAGTTAAAATATTAGAAACTCGCTACAAGTCACAAAATTAATTTATCTACTGACATGTTACCTTCTCTGGTTTAGAAAAGGGGTTGGCAACCCACAGCCCACGGGCCAGACCTGGCTTTCTGCCTGCTTCTGTGTGACCTGTGAGGTAAGAACGTTGTTTACCTTTGTACGCGGCTGGGAAAAACAAAACTGAAGAATGATACAGTATTTTAGGACATGTGAAAATTACACAGAACTCATGACTTAACAGCTGTCAGGGAGTTTTTGCTGTCTGATTGTCTTCAGAGGGTGGAGTAGAAGCTGCCTTGGAGAACTCACGACCTGCGAAGCCCAGCAGCTCACCTGGCCAGGTGCTCCCTGGTCCATAGCAACACAGTGTTTTTCGAAGTATCCTGAGTTTTATATAAAGTTGATTAAAAGTACAATGCACAAGTGCACGTATACACTCTACTTCAAGAACTTCTGAACACAACTATTCTTAAGCGCCTTATCTGAAGGCTGTAGCTACATTTCTCTCACTGTGTTTTTTAACCTTATCAACATTTAAATGTGACAGACAACACAGTCTGGGGCCCCAGAGGGCTGCTTCATCAGCCAAGTGGTCGCTGGATCCTGGTCTAGCCCTGAGGAAGCAAAAGAAATAGCCAATGTGGACCATGTCATTAAACAAAATAAATAAAATAAAATAAACCATCCTCAGAGCCTGACTTCATTGTTCGGGCTTATCTTTCCTGAAACATGAACCACATAAAGCACATGATAAATCAACGACTGATTCTTACAGAAGATGTAGATTCCTGCCCTTCTTCCATCACACAGGAGCTCTGTGTAAACAGGAGTTCACCATATCTGAACTACATTACACAACTTAAAACCCGAACCCAACACCTGAATAGGGGAAAGCAGAGGGATAAAGAAAGGCTGCTGCTGCTGCTGCTGCTAAGTCGCTTCAGTCGTGTCCAACTCTGTGTGACTCCAGAGACGGCAGCCCACCAGGCTCCCCCGTCCCTGGGATTCTCCAGGCAAGAACGCTGGAGTGGGTTGCCATTTCCTTCTCCAATGCATGAAAGTGAAAAGTGAAAGGGAAGTCGCTCAATCGTGTCCTACTCTTAGCGACCCCATGGACTGCAGCCCACCAGGCTCCTCCGTTCCATGGGATTTTCCAGGCAAGAGTACTGGAGTGGAGTGCCACTGCCTTCTCCTAAAGAGGTAGGGGAGTGGAGAAGCAAGACAGGAAATACAGAGTAAAGAAAGGCTCATGAGTAAGATGCTGGGCTCTGCGGAGACACGGGGAATCAAAGATGTCTGTGGACCTCTAGTCGAGTGCCTGGTGGAGCACGGGACCAGAAGGCTCTGGGACTGAACACAGACAAGGAGTGGGGCGAGATGGGTGATGAGCAGAAGACAAGTACAAGAAGATGGCACACGGCTGCGAAGCCGAGAGCTGAGAAGGGACCACCAGTATCCACACAGCAAGCAGTGTGAAGAAGAGACCACATGGAAGATCAGAAAGGAAAAACTAAGGAAAGGGGCTTTTCCAACACCTAAGGGAAAGGAGAAAATGGGATCAGTCGTCAACCTGCAAGGGCCAGAAGGCCATCCAGCCTCGTGAACCCAGAAGGGCCACATCCAGGTCTTGAGGCCGTGACACAGTACATACAAGTGCAGCAATTCAAACCTAGAGAAGAGTAACAATCTGTGGAAAAAGGCTGCAAAGAGGCAATAAATTCACAGAATTGAAACTTAAAAAGTAAACTTAAAAAAAAAAATGAAACAAGATTAGTCACTGACATTTTTCTAACAAATGGCAAAATTTAAATTGTTCATGAAGTGCATACATGAAAGTAACAGGCCACAGAACACAAAACTGTTAAAATAACAAAGCAAAAGGGTTAACTCTCAAGGCTGAGTGACTGCCCATGGTGGCTCCCAGCTGACAGGGGCAGCTGCTGCGCGTCTAGACAGCTGTTCAGACCAGGAGCCACTTGCAGCACTGCCGGAAAGTTTTCTACCTTTTCATAAACTGTTTTCAGTCAAATGAATAATACAGAGAATTGAACTTGGATCCACATCAAAACAATTTCTGTCCGAGGAGGCAGGCAACAGAGTGTTAAAGTGTAGTTACAATCACCTTTGATACTAATACTGTTTTTACCCATTACTTCTTGGATTTACAGAATAAAATGCAAGGTAATACTCAGTTTGAACATTTCTACAGAAAAATATTTTTATGTACACCAAGGGATGAATAACCTTGTTCTTGCTATTTTTTTTTTAATATATATCTAATGCCAACAATATTTTAAATGCTGTATAAATAGGCAAGCAGTTGTAAGGCTGGTGACTAGCATTTTTAAAACAAATGAAAAGGTAAACTATAATTAATGGTTGGGATTTAGCAAAATAGCTTATCATTTTTTAAAATGGTCTTTGTTTGCACTTTTGTCCCAGTTGCTATAACTAACGTGGATGTTTGCAATGTATCTGCAGACCAGCATCCAACATACACACACTCACACACACACTCTCCCACACTCTATCAGAGACACACAAATATATTTTCCCCAGCTTCTGCCTATTACACAAGGGGCCCTCTTGGGCAAAGATGAGAACAGGTTCCTAACTTCTTCATTATTTAGCAAACAATAAGCAGGACTATTTAAAGCAGAGGTACAGCTGAAGTGAACTGCTACTCAAGAACACTGACTCAGCCCACGGCTGGCAACAAAGCGTACTGCTCCAGAGAGCTCTTCTCATGTGGCCCAGGGTCCCCAGGACTTCCTTGATTCTGCCAGGTCATAGGTCAACACTCCTCTCAGCACGGGGCAGCGAGGGCAGTGCCTGCCTTCTCCACCCCCACTGCCCAACCCCCACCTCCAACACACAAACGTTCTACATGTCAGTAATGTGATGGCAAAGCTGCAACCAACCAGACAAGGAGCAGAGGTGAGGGCTGGGCCAGGAGGCCAGACATCAGTGTCATCTGCAAAAATGTCAATTATGCCACTCTTCTCACTAAAGGTTTAATTTGTTTTTAAAAATGTAGCTATTTGCTCACTGAAATGCTTTTTATGTTACTATGTAGTGGTCTGATATTGCTATTTTTAGGTGAATTAATAATTTATATTTTAAAGTTCTCAGTTTGAATTTTTAATACGGAAAATATAAATACTATTAGCTATAACCCACATACACAAAAGCTCTTTGGGGTTCTCCATAATTTTTAAGAGTGTAAAGAGGTCCCAAGACCAAACACCTTGAGCCCTATGACATTAAACCCATCCTAATTATATAACATTCTTATAAACCAGCAAAAACATGTCTATATAATCTTTAAGCAGTATACTGATTAGAAGAGAAGGCTTCGGAGGAGAAAAGCAATCTGTCCTGCTTCACTTAAGAGAAATATAGAAACTGGCCTTCCCATGGCACCTTTCTGTGGCCTCCCTGTGGGCGGGGGTAGGGGGGCAGGACTTACGGTAAAGAACAGCTCCATGACCCTGCTGTCCAGGAGGGCCTCCCGCCAGGACTCCGTTGGCTTCAGGAGCACGTTCTGTGAGGACTCAAACATGGCTATATAATGTCTGCCCAGTTATCTGGGGTCAAGGTCAACCACAATAACATTCCGACTTTGTCTAAAATGTAAGCCTAAATATAACAGAGCCATCCAGAAAGAATGCAATGGAAACAGTTTAAGCCTCTTCACACATGCTACACAATTCCTGCCTGAAGCTAAGGAATAAAAGGCATTAAGTGCTGGAAAAAAAAGAATGCTACAGGAATGCAGATAACAGTTCCATTATAATTACATGTCATGCTGCAGGGACAGGCGATCTGAGTGGTGGCAACAGAAGGAAACCAATGCAAAACAGATGCCAAAACACAGGCAAAAAAAAAAAAAGAAAGAAAGAAAAATCAACTCCTGCATTCTTATCCCATCACTTCCCTCCAGGATCTTACAGCAGCTAAAATCACTTATACAAAATGCAAGTCTCATACAGTCTCCTTGGAAAAACAGCATTTTCCCCAAAGAAATACATTTTCTGGGAAACAAAAAAAGAGAACAGGAAGAGCAAATACATGTGGTGCTGAAGGAGAACAAGTCCCACACATCAGAGCATTCGACTGCACACAAAGAAGTTATCTGTTTGCACAAACTCTATCTCAGACTAAAAACCAATGTTTATAGTGTTCAGGCGTTCACTGTTAGCTGCTTCACACAGAATCCTGTCCTCGCCACACAGTCACCATGACACACCTGCAGGTGTCTCTGAACAGAACTCACTTGGAGACATGGACAAAGCCACTGAGGATTTGAGAAAGGAGAAGGCTGTGTGGACACAGAGACAGCACTGCACCCCATCTGCAGGAGCCAAGTGCCCACAAACATGTATCAATTAGGTCACGTGCTCATCGCCCAGTGAGAAACTTCAACAGGTTATCCAAAACTACAGGTGGCAAAAATTAGACATAAATTCAAATGTTATATTTCCATTAAAGCCCAAATCATTAACAGAGAACATTACAGGTAATTCTCTCGAAATGTTTTAGAAGATTTTTGCTTAATAAATATCTAATCTTACTCTATGTCTTAAGAGCAAAGAGGGGCACTGAGAGCTCCTTCAGAAAAGAAGCCATTGTTTGCTTCTGAAAAGTCACCCCAGAAATGGTCTGCCTTCACGTGACTGCTAAATGAAAGTGAAACTCAAACCAGGTTCCATTCAGCTCACTTTCCCTTTCCTCTGTCTGCCCTCTCGTGGAGTCAGGAGCAGCGGGGCTCTGTACATGGTGGGGAAGACACCACCTCCTCCACGACCTCGTCCTCTCACAAGGCTCCCATTTGGGGTACGGCTCCACCAGAAGGGAACACAATGACTGAGCACTAGGTCTCCCCACGAGCTGTCTACAATCGGGGCTTGATCGCCCTTTAGAGAAACACACTGATGTGTCTGTGGTGGACTCATCTGACGTCTAGGACGTGCCTCACAATAATCTGGGGCTGGAAGAGCACACATGAAATAAAGCTTACAGCTGTTGAAGCTGCGTGTTCTATTTCTGTGCATCTTTGGAATTTTCCACAATAAAAGGTTGGGGCATAAAACAAGGAGGCTCGAACACATGAAATTAAGCACCTGCATAAGCCTATAAAGTTTTTGTATTTTACTAAAAATACTTCACTTACTCTTTCCAAGTTAATTTCCTTAACTTGCAATGTCCCATTTTACTAACTAAAAGCAATTTGGGGGTATTTAAATTGTTCAATAATGAAAAATATTTATTAAATACTTACACTGAGTACTATGTTGAGCAAAGATGCACAAAAACATTAAACAATTTCAGTTTATTTTTTAAGGAGTCACAATCTGACATTAAAATGGTAATAAACTGTTATCTGTTGGATATCCAAATCTAATACTCAAAATAAATGTGTATAATCACTACATACTTTCAATTAGGAAACTAACAGAACTTAATATGCTATATGCTCACTAAGGTGTCAAGATTCTACTTCACATCAGAGGAGTTGTGCGACAGACTCACTGAGCCTTGACAGAATGGTCAGGCCACTTGCCCTGGGTTTCATTCATGCAGCCGCCCAGGCAGAGCGAACGCACTCGGCTCTCAGGTGAGGAGTAATGGAGGCCCCTGGAAGGCCCAGCACAGAGCCAGGGCGCTGGGGGCGGAAGCAAAGAGGGCATTTACGGACTCTGCTAGCCCTGGACACATGGAAAAGCTCATTTCAGCCTGCCAGTTATAAAACAGCAAGGGCTTCATCCAGGTCCTTTGGTAAGTGAGAGGTGATAACGTCAAAAATAGGTATTACAAAAGGAAACAAGATCTAGACCAAGGCACTTATTCAAGTCTCTTTCCTATCTTTCATTCAATTACAAACAGCATATGCTCCATAAATACTTGTAGATAGCAGTTACTCATATTAAGAGGAAACAGGTAAAAGTTTGAGAGAGGGCTTTTTTCCAGATATGAAATGGAATTAATTACATGCAATGGCTCACCTAAACATCAGGTGCAAAATAATCCTCAAATCTTTTACTTTCAGTGTTAGTTGCTCTTGATCTTGGCTGGTTTTAAACACACTTGATTCCTATGCCCAGTCTCTATGGGAAAATGTCCTTAAAAAGTTGACAACCAGGCTAGTTGTAGAATCATCATTCCTTACATGCTCTCCACAGCACAAGAAGACCTCAGACTTTAATATCTGATACCATCAGAAAATATGTTTCCCCAACAAGTATTTTAAAGTTCCAGATGAGTTTTGTTTTCTAACTCCAAACCTGGAAAGGCTCTTTATCTCTGGCATGATGCTTGCCTTCTGCTGAGAAAGCTCACTGGTAACATGCCTGGCCAAGAGGCATGCTGACTGTTCCCCGAGGATTCACTCTAGACCCTGCATACTAACCCACCTTCTCTCTACTGCTCAGCTGAGCACCACCACATAACACCAGGTGTTCACAGTAAGAGTGAACATGTGCTCCAGTTTGTACAACAGGACACAATTGTATGACTCAGTTATAAATAACATCTCTACTAAAATAACATAATTATCCTCAGACACATTTTCATATGAACTTAAAACATAAAAACAAAAAAATAAAACAAATTTTTAAACACGCTGTTCTAACAAGAAACACATGTTCTTAGCACACTGTCCTGTGAAATGGCTGGAGTTGCTGCCTATGAAAGGAGAGAATAGGGACCCCTGTGCTGCCTGAAATACTGCTATTGACAATGTGTGCTCACACCACGGTTCAACTAAAAAGCCAGTTAGAAGCTTATCACAGCGTGAACACAACCAGTCACCCGCAGATCTGGACTGTAACTGCAGATTCAAAATAATGTAGAGAATTAAGGTAATTCAACTTTTGATTTGGTATTACCAGTTACTTATGTCTGTATCTAAGTATAAGTGACCCCGAAATACACTTCTCCCAGATAATTCTTAATGTAGAATACTTTAAAAACAAAAGGAGAAGACCATCACTAAAGTTCAGAAATCTAGCGCTTTTCCTCTTAAGAAAATAATTTTAAATGATTTAAAATTTAAATGAAGCAGTATTTCTCCTTCTTTTCCAGTTTTGTGCCTTTCTTTATTTTTCCTCTTCTGTGACCATCACATCCCTTCTTTCCATGATTCCAAAATCTTTTTCAAGTTCTTGTTTAATAACTTATGATTCTCTTTAAACCTAGTCTATGATACACAAATGGTAATTACGCTTTTCTTTTCCTGATAGACAAAAGTAAGTTTTCCCAAAAAACTATTACATGAAGCAAAAGTCTCTAACAGTTTTAGCAAAACAACAGGTTCCTATTTAAAAGTTGCAAGTCTCAGTTTACAGCACTACTTTAACAGCTGTGTCATAATATCAACATTATATTGCTTTATCTTTTTATCTAAATACATTATCAATAAAGAGAAGTCTGACAATGAAGTGATCATTTACTAAATGATCTTTTATTATATACCTATCAGATTTTAGGAGATAGTAACACTAAATAGCAATCCTTTACCAAAATTCAAATCAGATTTTAAACCAAAAATTTTCTGGGGCTATGGCTTTACATATTTTTTTAAAATAAATACTAAACTCAAGTAATTCATATTTTGTATCAGAACCATTCATTTGTGATCAAATAAAATTCAACCCACATGACAGCCACAGGGAGCTGCTTTCAGCTTTTAATAATCCCACATTTATAAAAGAAAAAATCTGTCATCATGTCAATGTCACTTCACCTTCCCGTGTTTTCACCTTCGCAAACAGGAGCTACAGTACAAGGAGTCCCGTGTCCCTGGACACACACTACAAGCCCCTCTCCAAGCAAGGCTGCAATGCTGAAGTGGAAAACCAGTGTCTTCCAAGCTCCGCGCTCTCAGTCCCCTGGAAATTGGTCACAGCTGGAAGCTAACTGCACACACGGTGTAGAATTAACTCTCCGGCTCCTGGCTTTCCTCCCGAGGAGAGTTTACAGAGCTCTAAAGCTCTCCTCGGGTGAAGCTGGCCCGTCCAAGCAACCAGAGGCACCAGCACCTGGCCTGCTCTGGGACCGCCGGCCAGAGCCTCACACACGGAACAGCCAGGAGCACAGGCTGCCCATACCAGCCACAACTGTCAGCGGATAAACCAGCCAAGTCTTCTGTCTCAACCACACAGCGTGACCCGTAAGTACAAGCTCTTAACACAAAGGGAAGGTCACCTTGGAAACACACATGCAAATAAGGTCCTGTTCATCTGCGGACCCCGTGGACCCCTTTTGCACAGAAGCACCACGCGGTGGGGACCAACAGCAAAGCAACAACTCCACAGCTTACACCACAGCGACAAGTTACCCTCCAACAAATGTGGAAAGCCTAGAGTCTCAGCGGCCTGGCCTTGCAAGCACCTCACAGCACAGGGAACCCTCGCGGCAACCTTATGCACATCTTACAGAAGGAATACCTTAACTCTCCCATCTCCCCACACTCTATGTCCCACCTCATTAGTAAAATGAAAAATTTCAGAAGCAAGGGGAAGCCCAGTTTTTCTCCTGACATATTTAATCTCTGTTGGTGCTACTTTTTCTAACAACAAAAACTGCTATTTCTGGCACAGCACAGAACCATGGAGCCCAGTTTCACACAGCACTTAGTCCAAGGAACCAAAGTTCTTTGAAATAAAGGAGAACTGACCTCACCTGAAAGTCTTCCAAAGCCTTGCCTCCAAATAGCAACGCTGGCTTTACTGGAAATCCTAGAGTAGGGGAAGCTTCTGTACCCCGTTACTATCTTATGATCCAGTTAGCTTCCCCAAGAGCTTGAGCTGAAAAATTTTACCAAAACCAAATCGGATCCACAAAAATAGAATACCAATAAAAGGCAGTGTAACCAAACTAAAAAAAGAATGACTACTTATGCCAACATACCACACATACCTGCCAAGCATTCTTATTACAAAACGACATTGTCATCTCTGATGAGCGTTGCCAACCCCCGAGCTTTTATGGACGCTAGGTGAGCTGACGGCTAAACAGTGTCAGCAGCACAGAAAGACACCCGAGTCCTGAGCGACGACTGCTGAGCTGCCCGCTCAGTGAGCAGGACACACGCACGTGTCGGGCATCTGTCACCGCACGCTGGACACTGCATGGAGCTGACCACCCAGCAGCAGGACACAGCCGCGCTTCCCTGTGCTCCCAGACAAGCAGCAGACAGGCACTGCTCAACACGCTAACGAAAGGAACGTGATACCTGAGAAGTGGGCCAGTGGGAGAAAAGCACACACAACGTGCACGTCAAAAGCCACAGCAAAGCAAACGTGGCATGGCCAGGGTGCGCGACGGAGGGACAGTCAGGAGGCAGAGAACTCCACGTGCAGAGGCCCAGGGCAGAAGGAGGCGGGGCCCACGGGGGCAGCCCATGCTTTTCAATGGGGGTGGAGGTAAGACAGAGGACCCAGGACAAGGATGCTCCCTTTAGACAATAATAATCTACAAAAACAAAAGCAGGTGGATTTCACCTCAGATCTTTAAAGACAGAGCCCAGAGTGGCTGTCTGTGACATATGCCAAACTGCAGGAGCTACAGGCCTGGAGTGAGGACACCTCCATAAACCACTTCTGTGCATATGAAACCTACATGTAAATCCTTAAAAAAAAAAAAAAAACAGAAGACATGTACACAAAAAATCCAAAACAATCCACTAAAAATACTACTTGAGCTAATAAGCAGGTTCAACAACGTTACATGGTACAAGAATCAACATACAAAATCTTCTATTTCTATATACCAGCAATAAACACAAAAATAATTTTAAAATCAGCTGTTTGTAATTGAATTAAAAAAATTAAATACTCGGAAGAAATTTAACAAAAAAAGTATAAACTTCTACTCTGAAAACTATTAAAAGAGAGTTGAAAGAAAAAAACAAAGATCTAAAAAGTGGAAAGACATCCCATGTTCATGGATTGGAAAACTTATTATTTTGCCACTTGTTAGCATGGCAACTCTCCTCAAACTGATCTACAGATTTAACATAATTCCTATCAAAATCCAAGCAGGCTTTTTTGAAGAAATTGATAAACTGACCCTAAACTCCAAATGGTTACAAAAAAAGACACAAAAAAGACAAAATAATCTTGAAATACACTATTACATTTACAGTCAGGTGATTTTACACATGGAGACCAAAGCAATTCAACTGGGAAAAAAAGTACCTTTACAATAAACTAAGCAGGAACAACAGGATATTACATGTAAAATCCCATTATACCTTATATTAATATCTCCACAAAACTTAAAATGGATGGATAATAGACCTCATGCACGACAGACCTACACACAAGGGCCAAAATTATAAAACTCTTAGAACAAAATAAAGGATTGAATCTTTGTGATCTTTAGAACAAAGAACTGACACAACTCAACGTACTATAAATCTACAATAATCAAGACAATATGGTTTTGGAGAAAGAACAAATAGATCAATGGCACAGAACAGAGAAACCAGAAATAGACCTACAGACACGTAGTCAAATGATCTTTGAAGAAGGAGAAGACTAATACAATGAAGCAAAAAAAGTCTTCCACAAAGGCTTAATTTACTGGACATTCATATACCAAAAAAACAGAATCAAGACATAGACCATATTCTTTTCACAAAAGTCAACCAAACTGGATCATAGTCCTAAATGTGAAAATGGAAAACTGCAAGGGACTTCCTGGTGGTCCAGAGGTTAAGACTCCGTGCTTTCCACGTAGAGGACACAAGTTCAACCCCGGTCAGGGAACTACAGTCTCACATGCCATGTGGCGCAGCTGAGAAAAAAAAAAAAAAAGAATCTTATAAAACTCCTAAAAGACAATATAGGAGAAAGTCTAGATGATCTTGGGTTTGGCTGAATAACAAAGCATGATCCACGTAAGAAAGTACTGATATGCTGGACTTCACTAAGATTAAACATCCCTGATCTGTTCAACTCAATATACTAATTGAGTTAAATGTGATCATTAGATCTTTTACAAGGTATAACACTAACCATTCAACTCCTGCTCAGTTTCCTAAACAACAGATTTCCAAGTAATGGCCAAAATTAGAAATTATGTCAGAACTGGGTTCCTTGCAACTAATTTTCTTAATCAGCACTGACAATACAGTAACAGCTAAGATGTTCAAGCTGGATTTAGAAAAGGCAGAAGAACCAGAGATCAAACTGCCAACATCTGCTGGATCATCAAACAAGCAAGAGAGTTCCAGAAAAATATCTACTACTGCTTTACTGACTACGCCAAAGCCTTTGACTGTGTCGATCACAACAAACTGTAGAAAATTCTTAAAATGATGGGAATACCAGACCAGCTGATCTGCCTCCTGAGAAATCTGTATGCAGGTCAATAAACAACAGTTAGAACTGAACATGGAACAACAGACTGGTTCCTAATCAGGAAAAGAGTACATTCAGGCTGTATATTATCACCCTTCTTATTTAACTTATATGCAGAGTACATCATGAGAAATGCTGGGCTGGATGAAGCACAAGCTGGAATCAAGACTGCTGGGAGAAATATTAGTAACCTCAGACATGCAGATGACACCACATTTATGGCAGAAAGCTAAGAAGAACTAAAGAGCCTCTTGATGAAAGTGAGAGAGAGTGAAAAAGTTGGCTTAAAACTCAACATGCAGAAATTAAAGTCATGGCATCCAGTCCCATCACTTCATGGCAAATAGAAGGGGAAACAATGGAAACAGTGACAGATTTTATTTTTGGGGAGCTCCAAAATCACTGCAGATGGTGACTGCAGGCATGAAATTAAAAGATGCTTGCTCCTTGGAAGAAAAGCTATAACAAACCTAGACAGCACATTAAAACGCAGAGACATTACTTTGTCAACAAAGGTCTGTTTAGTCAAAGCTATGGTTTTTCCAGTAGTAATGTATGGATGTGAGAGTTGGACTATAAAGAAAGCTGAGCACCAAAGAACTGATGCTTTTGAACTGTGGTGTTGGAGAAGACTCTTTAGAGTTCCTTGGACTGCAAGGAGATCCAACCAGTCCATCCTAAAGGAAATCAGTCCTGAATATTCATTGGAAAGACTGATGCTGAAGCTGAAGCTCTAGTACTTTGGCCACCTGATGTGAAGAACTGACTCATTTGAAAAGACCCTGATGCTGGGCAAGATTGAAAGTGGGAGGAGAAGGGGACAAGAGAGGATGAGATGGTTGGATGGCATCACCGACTCAATGGACATGAGTTTCAGTAAGCTCTGGGAGTTGGTGATGGACAGGGAAGCCTGGTGTGCTGCAGCCCATGATGTTGCAAACAGTTGGACATGACTGAGCGACTGAACTGAACTGAGTTTCATTCCACTGCCATAGTCTTTGTCCTACATTTGAGCTAATCCACTCAAAGGAAGAAATGCTTGAGTGCAGTTCTTGAGCCAGCAAACAGCTGTACAGGAACATACACAGGCAGAGAGACACACTTTTGTGCATCGTGACACAGGATCCCGTCCTGCAAGATTGAGACTCACTTTTCTTGACACAAGAAGCGCTTGCCTTCAGCAGTCCTGCTTATCATTTTTAGATGACAGGTCTTCCAAAGCCCTCATTACAACTTTATAAAAACATTTTGTATGTGTGTATCTTTAGACAAATTCTGTTTCCAAACTCCCAGAGCACTATTTCCCTGTACAAAACAGTTGTTCTTCAGTCAAGTGAATTTTCCCATAAAACAGATTTTAAAGTTGGCTACAATATACACAGCATAACTTTCCTTGATTTTCCCACATCATTAATGTTTTGATAGTTCCATGTGGCCTGTTACTTTTTCAATCTGTCCCAAAGTTTTTTTCATATCTTTTGTCCCCTCCACCAGATCTTCCCTGGTGGCTCAGATGGTAAAGCGTCTGCCTATAATTAGGGTAGATCCGGGTTCAAACCCTGGGTTGGAAAGATTCCCTGAAGGAAATGGCAACCCACTTTAGTATTCTTGCCTGGAAAATCCCATGAACAGAGGAGCCTGGCGGGCTATAGTCCATGGAGTCGCAAAGAGTCAGACAAAACTGAGCAACTTCACCTTCTTTCTTTTCCCCTCGATCCCCAACAAAAACTGGAGCAAAACTTAAGACTGCAAAACACAAAGGGGGAATGTTTTTCAAAGCAAACCTAAGATAATATGTGCCCCCTAACAATCAAAAGGAATATACTGGAGATATAAAGCTGATTATTAGCATAAAGAGGACTCGAGACTAGGGTGGAAAGGATTAACCTCCTGTGAGCTCTGCCCCGCTCACTGTGACCCCCTCTGGGCAAGAGGTCTGGGGACTCATTCCCCTTCCCAGCATCTGACAGCTCACGTTCTGTCACATAAATGGAGCAGCCCCCCACCCCCCGCCCCGCCCCGCCCAACCCCGAGTTTACAGCCCAGGGGATGAATGAGTTCCTATCCGTGCAGAGTCCCCAGTGCATCCTCATGTCTGAAATGGCTGCTTCTCTATGTCCTTCTGCTGATCGTCTGCTCTTTTCTCCTAAACAGACCCCCATCCTCCAAGAAGGGACTAACACACACAGAACAGGTTCAGTGAAACACTGTGTAACTTCCTGTACTGTAAGGAATAGATCAGATCAAGGAAAACAGAGCACAGCACAGACAGCCAGCTGATCAAGCAGACTCCTAAGAGCTCAGCAAACATGTGCTAGCTCCCAAGAGTGCTGTAAATGCATCCTCTTGTTCAGTTCACTCATAGTCCATGTCCCCATTCTACAGGTGGACACAGTGAGACTCAAAGGAGTAACAGGCCTGAGATCAGCTGAAACTCGAGCCTGGATATGTGACTCAACTAGGACGCATATTACTGCTTTCAGCCTATCAAGTGAGCAAATGTTCTAGAAAAGCAAATCAAACTCTAAACTAAGGAACAGCAGCAGTTCATTTAGAACAGTTCTAACAGCAGTTCTAACACAAGTATCTCTACTTATGTAAATAATTAAAAAGCAGATACTTTGTATTTATAATATAGTCCATTTAAACCCTGTACTACTAATAATGTGCTGTTCTTAGTCCTGTCTGACTCTTTTCAACCCCATGGACTGTAGCCTGCCAGGCTCCTCTGTCCATGGAATTCTCCAGGCAAGAATACTGGAGTGGGTTGCCGTGTCCTCCACCAGGGGATCTTCCCAACCCAGGAACCGGGGTCTCCTGCACTGCAGGTGGATTCTTTACCAGCTGAGCTACTGAAATTTTCATGTTTTTATATTGGGAACACTTTTTGATGAGTAAATATATTACTACCTTATTATCCACACTTTAACAACACTGTAATCAACAAAGACCAAATGGAGAACTCCCAACTAGCCTTAAGGAAAGTCAGCCACAATCTGAATGGAATCACAGATTACAAGAGAAAATGACTGGGTTTCTTGATAAAACTCCCTCCCCAACTAAGGCGAGCAGCTATCCCTTGGTTAGCAACAGCCTGGTGATGTACCACGATTCCATGTATTCAACCCTCTTCTACAAAGTTATAAATGAAACTTTAAATGTCCTAAGTATTCCACTGCACTGTGGTAATATAAAGTAAAATTCCATTTCTAAAAGGTTTTTCTTTTCTTTCAAAACCCCGATTTCTTGACCTACAGAGACACAGTGCCCTCAGCTACAAAAGTCAGGCAGGGCCACGGCCACATGTCAGCCTGAGGAGGCTGGAAGGATATGGTTTGGAGGCAGGAAGTTCCAGCTGAGGACGTGGTTGGCCAGGGCGAGGTAGCGCTGGAACACGGACGACATCTGGGCGCTAAGGTGCTCCTGCAGGCTGAAATTCCGAAGCACCTCCACCGTCAGCAGGAAGATCTGGCGGAGGTCTTCCTCCTGTAGTCAATTAACCACACGTGCTCTGGTCAAATGCTTATACAAAATACATTCCCTTTTAGAACTATAGAAGCAAACGAACAGAAACCTTAAAATTTCCAATGGAAAGCATGACTTCTTTAAGGACACCTTCCATTTTTAGGCCTGCCTGGAAGTTACATTGCAGAATGCTCTTAAGTGATGCCATCTGAAGACACCACCGTCAGTTACAGGCCACTCTCCAGAGAAGCAGGTCTGAGGTGAGGGCCAATGGCTTCAGCATGAGCCCTCTGACTAAAACCAGTGTCTTCACATAACTCACTTCGGAGCCAAACAATACACATGAAACAAAGAGCCCACGCCATCTACAGTAACATTGAAATACACAGCCCTTTCTGGCACACTGCCAGGGCTACTTTTAAAGCCAGCAGAGTCACACCAACTGAATTAGTTCTATCTAAACACAATATGAACAAAATTAATAAGCTGAGGATTTTAATAGTAGCGTTTCCGTTTTAAGACTAAAATTAAACAAACAACCTTAAATCATCAACTATGTTTACCAAACCTATCGCTTTACTGTATCCTATGAAATCACAACACAAATTTTCATGTACAGGCTATCATTCAACTAGATAAAAGAAATGTTCTCACTCCACTAGGAACAAATTGAGTAAAAAGTGAATGATCTAATGATTAAAACATAAGAACAAAAATAACAGTACCTGGAAAACTCTTTTGCAGTTGCCATGGAACTCCATACTAAGTCCAATATTGCTCGTTTTACTTGAACTTGAGAATTCACTCAACAGTGCAGTGAGAATTGAACAGGCCAAAGTTTGCTGTAAGTATTCAATAACAGATGATCGTGAGTCACTGTTTTCCCATGCTTGGTTTCTATACAATATCTGTTCAACATAATGAAACGCTTTTATCTCTGGAGCACCCATCATATCTTCTGCCACAAGAAAACCACACAGAACAGGGTAAAGATGAGCTTGCTGCTCCCGGTGGCCTTGGAATTGTAGGTACATCAGCTCACCCCAGTTATGGGAGACTCTGAGCCTGACACTCAGGACGCCCTCCTACTGCTCCTCAACCACAGTATAAATAGTATTTTAAGATGATTGATATTTAACGCATTATTTCTTTTGATTCGCACAATCCATATCCCCATTTGACATTTGAAAGAAGAGTCAAAGGGCAGGTCATCAAGGCCAACTGAGATCTGAACCCAGGTTCGTCTGACTCTAAGTTCTGATGACTGTAACCTGTATTTCCAAAGAGAAGAAAAGTGAAACAGATTTTACAGTCTCCAAAATATTAACCAGGTAGTACTGCTGAGTTTTTACAACTGAAAACAAAGATTTTCCTTCTCGGTGGCTGTATCAACAGGCCCAACTATCAGCTCACTGCTTTTACTCACAGTGTCAAGGTACCATGGCAGGGACGATACCACTTACTCTGGCCAGTTTCCAGAGGTCACACAGAAATATGCACACTACCTCTGAACAACCCAAAGATTAAAGTCAGGACGATACTATTTATGCAGCTTATACAACAGCTGAGAACAGTGCTACCCGCCCACCAACTGCAGCATCTCTGCTCAGAAATGCCTCTGATGTCCGTACCTTGACCTTACAGATGCTTGTCTCGGCAATCTTAGCAAATACACATAAAATTAAATTCCTAAAGATTACCACGCATTGATATTTGTTGAAGATGAAAGATGGTTACACAGGTGACCAATATACTATTTGTAGTGTATTTGTATACTTTTGTAGTATTGGTATATTTTTGCACGTGTCTAAAATTTTCCTCAAAGAAAATGTAAAAAAGAAATAAACTCCCACTGGCCTCTAAGTCTTAACTGATAAGTATGATGTATAATTAACAATTATGATAGCACCCTGACCCAGAGATTCAAGCAGCTTGTCAGACTTTTCCACACCAGAAAGCCCTAACAACATGGATTACATGTGAACATCCTCAGGAATCCTGGGGTGCGCAGACCTGACTGCCTTTGACAGCAAGCCTTCTGACTATAGATACATAGCTTAAACACACACACACATTCACTTTGTAACTGTACTTCAAAATACACATATGTTGTAACATTAAAATATCCCCTTTACCCAATCTTCAAGAAGAGTGTGTAAGTTGGACTGCCTTTGCAGGGACCCAGGCACAGGGGGAGAAACGAGCATTCAGAGCTTCTCTCAGAGCAACAGCTGACCACACTCCATTCATCTCACAGTTGAAAGGGGCACAGATATGCACCAAGTGCAACCATCTTCCCATTTAGCTAACAAAACTGTGGTTGAAAAACTGGCTTACTTTTAAAATAGTGATTAATGATCGAAGTGCCAGCAATCACAAGTTCACAGATACATTTAAGTGGCGTTGGGATCAATAATGAATGTAGTTTTTAAACATGGCTAGGTTCTGGTAGGGAAAGTGGGTAGTAGTATTAAATACAAATTAATGAAATTCAAAAGGAAAAGTTAATTTACAAGGATCTAACATGATGGATTACAAGATCCTATGATTCTGAAAACAATTTTTCCCCATACTTTTCACTTTTCTCTTGCTGCTGCTGCTGCTGCTGCTAAGTCGCTTCAGTCGTGTCCGACTCTGTGCGACCCCATAGACGGCAGCCCACCAGGATCCCCCGTCCCTGGGATTCTCCAGGCAAGAACGCTGGAGTGGGTTGCCATTTCCTTCTCCAATGCTTGAAAGTGACAAGTGAAAGTGAAGTCGCTCAGTCGTATCAGACTATAGCGACCCCATGGACTGCAGCCTACCAGGCTCCTCCGTCCATGGGATTTTCTAGGCAAAAGTACTGGAGTGGGGTGCCATTGCCTTCTCCAACTTTT
Source organism: Bos javanicus (assembly GCF_032452875.1). Lineage (NCBI taxonomy): Eukaryota > Metazoa > Chordata > Mammalia > Artiodactyla > Bovidae > Bos > Bos javanicus. The sequence goes on along the minus strand of NC_083879.1, from coordinate 35,751,162 downwards.
CTCTTACCCCTTCTAAATAAGACTTCAGTACACAGAAAGAGTACTATTAAGTGAACTTGCTCAGTCGTGTCCGACTCTTTGCGACCCCATAGACTGTAGCCTACCAGGCTCCTCCATCCATGGGATTTTCCAGGCAAGAGTACTGGAGTGGGTTGCCATTTCCTTCAGTACACAGAAAGAATACTATGAACAGATACCTAAATGTACAAGAAAACGTGTCTTATTGAAAAACAGAAACTAATTTTGGAATCTCAGGTGAAATAATCAATCTACTGAAAACAGGACTGATGCACAACTTATTCAAAAGCATGCAAACTGAATAGAACCCAGAAACATTCGTTAAATATAAACTTATCATCCTTACAAATTATCTATAACAGTTTTGCACAAGTAATCTACAACTTGCCACAAACTGTTTTTTAGTGCCAGATTATTTTGTTGTTCAGCTAAGTCCTGTCCAACTCTTTGCAACTCCATGGACTGCAGCACACCAGGCTTCCCTATCCTTCACTATTTCCTGGAGTTTGTTCAAACTCACTGTCCATTGATTCGGTGATGCCATCCAACCATTTCATCCTCTGCTGCCCACTTCTCCTTTTGTCCTCAATCTTTCCCAGCATCAGGGTATTTTCCAACTAAGTAGGTTGGCTCTTCAAATCAGGTGGCCAAAGTATTGGAGCTTCAGCTTCAGCATCAGTCCTTCCAGTGAATATTTAGGGATGATTTCCTTTAGGATTGAGTGGTTTAATCTCCTTGATGTCCAAGGGATTCTCAAGAGTCTTCTCTAGCACCACAGTTCAGAAGTATCAACTCTCCGGGGCTCAGCCTTCTTTACAGTCCTACTGTCACATCCATGCATGACTCCTAGAAAAATCATAGCCTTAACTATATGGACCTTTGTTGGCAAAATGATGTCTCTGCTTTTTAATATGCAGTCTAGGTTTGTCACTGTTTTTCTTCCAAGGAGCAAGGGTCTTTTAATTTCATAGCTGCAGTCTTCATCCACAGTGACTTTGGAGCCCAAGAAAATAAAATCTGTCACCATTTCCACTTCTTCCCCAAACTATATTCACCTCAAAACAGCATAAACTACAACCATATATTAATTTTTAGTGACATAACTCACTTTATTGTTTGAGTACATGATGACTGAGCATGTACTCACAATAAAGATTTTTACATGAAATAAGCACTTCTGGGAGTGCAAGCACGGGTCTGTGGTGAGCAAGTGAAAGAGAAAGCAGGAGCACAGACAGGGGAGGAGCTTCCTGAGGCCATTCCCGCCAAGAAGGACGCATGCTTAAAAGTCAGTCTCCTTTACCTACAAGCCTCAGCAGACACACAGGGAGTCCCCAGTGGGATGGGATTGCTTTTGCAACATCCCAGCACAATGCAGACTTTCACACCAATAAAGTACAAAATTCACCCATAAAGGGAAGTGTATTCTTAACACTGGATTGGACAAAAAGTTCATGTTACAGGAAAACGGGAATGAATTTTTTGGCCAACTCAATACATAAGTAAGAACAAACTACATTCTTATTGTAGACTTAGTTCGTTGACCATAAGAATATTTTGTTTTTAAATTAATTTTTCTTCCTACAAAAATAATCATTGAGAGGTTACTATTGTAATGTGTTTACTGCTTTCCAATTTTTAAGTGCAGTTATACACTTTTTATTATAATACATTACCAATATCCCAGTGTATTGTTTTATATTCTACCTTTTCCACTTTACAATTATGATACAAAAGGACAAACTTTCAAAAACAAGTGGGTCCCTAGCAAATTCTCCATTCAAGGACTTAAGAAATACCTGAAAATAAATTATGCAACATGGTCAGCGGTGCTACCAGAAATCAAATACCCTGGCTTTAATCTACCTAAAACCACCAGCTCTTTAAGAACCAAAGTTAAGTGAGATATTGTATCATTAAAAGATAACTGAGCAGTTTTATTCGCTCCTTAATGTGGAAGCCCTGCAAGGCTTTGAGATCAGCATCATTAGTGATAATACTGTGGCCCAGAGGTGCCAGTTAACAGAAATCCCTGGAGAATGATCAACGTGAAGCATGGACTGTACACAGAAAAAGCGAGGTGCTCTGCACAGACCAGGAGGGCGCTCCTCCTGTTCACAGAGGACACAGACACTTCCTGGTGTCTAAGACAAGTCACTGGTCTCCAGACGGTCTACCAACCAGATAGCACCAACAAACACAAAGCACCATGTGAACAGGGCAGGGCACTCAGGAGGCGGCCAGAAGAGCCTCAGAGAAGGGGAAGCTCCTTCTCGGGAAAGAGAAGTGGAGGAAGGGGGAGCACCCCAAGTTCTCCCCTCTGCCGGCTCCAGGGGTCCCCCGAGGGCATAACCCCTCAACCACCACAGCTCAATGCCTTCCAGGGCTAGGTCTTATTTCTGTTCTAAAGGCAGTCAGGGCTAGGTCTTATTGCTGTATGAGAGACAGTGACTCCAATACTTCAGGGGCCAGAAACAAAATCTGTGGTCACTACAGTGGGAACCCCACTGAAACCAGATCAGAGGCTCACACTGAAGTTAGCAACTGGGATGAAGCCATTATAAAGGACCGTCAGTACAAAGAGGTGAACACAGCAATGCTTCATTTATCCAAAATCATAAGGACTAAGTATCTGTTGAATCTTCCAAATGCAGCAAGCAAATGCTTTTAATGAAACTTACTTCATGTAAAATTTTCCAAAACAATCATTTCTAAGGCAATTATACATGGTGTGGTGACAAAGCAAGCACCAGGAATCCACTAAAACACACAAGGCGAGTTCCCAGCCCACGACACTGGGGGCAGAGCCCAGCCCTGCCGGACAGACGTGTGCCACGGCTGTGCCCAGGCACCGTCTGTGCCTGTCACTCGCTGCTGCTGGCAGTGTGACCAGCACTAACAAGCAGCCCCAAGCGACAGCTTTCATTTCCAATAACAACTCAGAAGCCAAATAATAATATTCATTACAACTATACCCCAAATCAATTCCAAATGAAAACCCTCCACGGGACTCTCCCAGTGGGCCAGGACAAGAACCTTAAACCCTACTGTTTCATATAGAGAGGTCAGAAAAGCTGGGCCCTGACGGGCTGAGACTCCTCACGTCTAGTGACTGAACCCAAGCACTTCATCTGTCTGGCCTCAACTCTCAGCCACAAAAGGGCTACACCTTGTCACCACAGAGGTCACGTGACTGCCCTGAGGTTCAGACTGAATGATAGGGGAAAATGCTACATAAATGCAGCATGTTTGACAGGATCAAGTTAAAAGGCAACAGCATCCTCATCATCATAAAAATAGCTTGTGTTGGCTTCTTTAGTCCTACTTCCTGACCGTTAACTACAATCCACCAAATTAAAATCACAAGGTAAGTTACCAATTTAAAAAAGAAAATCAAAACTAAAGCATCGCTAGTGCAACAGAGTGCTTGCTCACCTAGGTTAATAAGCCAACCTGTGCCTGACACAACATTAACACAAGGGAAGGAGGAAAATGAGTGTGTTCCCAAGTTTTTTTTTAAGCTACTGATGAATTTCAAAGATAAAACTTAATATGTAAAACAAGTAGAAGACAGTCAATGAGGTTTGGAGGTAATGAAAGAGTCTAAAATGTTTTCTTTCACTGAAGTACTAAAACTCACAAGTCAATTCACCAGCTGACAACTGAAGTAACTGCAGCCTTCACATTAGAAGTCTTAAAGCAGAATTCTCATTTCCAGTAAAAGACACTAATTTCACAGAAGTGGAAAGAACATCCTTCAGGGACAACGTGCCTCACTCTCCAGCTTACTGTCACCAGAACAAGATACTCGTACACTAACCAGCTGATAAAATACAATACTCTTGTTCAGAGAGAACTGTCTCTTATAATAGCCTGGCTCTTGCCCCCAGAGCTTTATTACCAAGAATAAACTTTATGAAAGGTTGCCATACATAAAGCAGACCTCCAGCTGCTCCTCTAAGCAAACATCAATGAGACTTGTGATAAGAGAGATTAAGTTGCTATCACGTCCAACGGCAGCCGGGAATTTCTCACCCTCTTCTCTCTAGCATGGCAAAGAGGAAGAAAGGAGGCTTAAACCACACATTCAGCAGCTTTCAGAGTGACTTACACAGGCTGACTGCTTTCAAAGGAAATAAAACAAACATGAAATAGGTTAAAAACTTAGCTTGAATGTTAATTAAAATACAACATTTTGCCACTTTCCTTGGGAAGCCAGGCCTCCTATGAACTCCTCCAAGGGGTGATCCCCTGCCCTCGGGACAAAGCAGCCCAGGGGGAGGCCTGTGCACACCAGGAGGGGACGGCACAGGACAGAGACCTGCACACACACCGCCCGCAAAGACAGCACAACACACAGACAACTGTGCGGTCTGAACAGGAAACTGTGTAACTCACAAAATACAGAGAACAAAGACCACAGGGCACTTCTTAAAGTGTTTAAAGGAAACATGCTGGTAACATACTCTTAAAATACACAATTAGTTTTCATTCATGGATAAGAGCATAAATACTTTCTTCTGGTTTCAACACTTAAAATGCCACTGGATAGAAAAAGATGATAGCATGTCCTAAGATCCTGTAAAGAAAGGGGTGTGAGGCCACGAGGGACACAGCATTTGCCAAGTGCTCTTAATGCTGTCTTTCCCATACTGGTCAATCACCACCCAGAGAAGTTAAACAATTTCTCAAGTAAGGGAGGTAGTTTACCACCACTGATACATGGCAGAGCTAGGACGGGAACCTAAGTGTGAACCCAAAGTCAAAATCCATGCTGCAGCATATGATCCTGCCCCTAAACGCATTCACACTTGCAACTTCACTAGCACGATGCTGGACCAGAAGCTACACTCAGAAAGCAAGGGGGAGAGGCAGAACTGAGTTAGCTAATAGTCAGTTAGCCAAACTGACTAATTTCCAGTCAATTAGGGACGCCAGGAAGCATCGTTCTTAAAAGGGTAGTCAGTCAACTAACCTACGAACCCTTTCTTTCATCCAGAGAAAACCAGTTACCGCTTCAAGTATCTCTAAAATCACCTTTATACCAAAAGTTTCTAGCCTTTTGGTCAACCCTTTCTTTCATCCAGAGAAAACCAGTTACCGCTTCAAGTATCTCTAAAATCACCTTTATACCAAAAGTTTCTAGCCACTATCATCAGTTTTCCGATTTCATCATTTTGCTTTCTTCTCAAAGTTTTAAACCTCTTCCCCATTGCTATTCATGTCTCCAAGACTAGGAAAATCTTATGCAAACTCTTGAAGCACTCGCACAAATCCTTAGCAGCTGAGAAGACAGGAAGAGAGACTAAAACGTTTCCTGGTCTGCAGCCTCATCTTTAAACCTGCTGAAGGAACAGGAACGGCTCCAGGCACACATCTTGAACTTGAACTTGCCATATAAATGCAGGAATGCTTTCCAAGTTCAACATTTTCAGTGTGGTCACCAAAACAAATTCATCTAGCAATATTGAAATTAAGTTCTACATCCCACTACTGACTTTCTGCTACTGTAAAAGTCCTGTTAGGAGAAATTTAACTTTAAAAAACTCCTCCTGTTTTGGAGTAGTTTCTGAGAATATTAAATTTACTCATTCCTCTCAAAGGGAATGTACTGTGAATAGCACAAAATCTTCTCTAACTAAACAGCTACATCTGTTTCAAGCATTCTCAGAACATCAGTTATTTCAGTGGCTCTAAGAAACCAATCACCATTTGCAGTGGGCCTACTTTCTGGGGTGGATCAGGGTCAGTTACCCAGGGGGAGAGAGAGGAGGGCACAATTCCCAATTTCTGACGTGTGCACATTCCTGAAGCAAGGGCTCCGGGCCTTTGCCTTCAGCATCTGGAGGCTACCGTGGTGAACGAGAACAGAGTAGAAATTCCACCTCGACACTGACACCTCAGCTGACAGGATCACCAAGGACAATCAACAACAATCCCAGAGGCACTGCTAAGTTCCTCAGTTCACCTCCTGGTCAGTCACAGTGAGCTGGAATCCTGTCCTGCACACAAGTCACCTGAGACAGAGAGTCGCTAAGTAAAATCAAAGTTACAAAGAGGAACCTGTTCAGAGTTGGGGCTGGGATGGTATTTCCAAGGGGCAGCCTCAGGTCCAACCTTTTCCCTATGAGTTCTGGCCAGACAGGCTGCCACATGACTTCCCCATGACCATCAGTGAGGCCCTCGCTGGACTGCCCACACGGCCAAAAGTGAGGCAGGAGAGGCTAACAAAATCCATGCAACTGTGGGACGCTGGACACACAACGAATGCACGCCCTAAGGTGCCAGTGCCTCAACAGCAAAGCTCTTCACCAGAAGTGGGAGACTCCATCAACCTATAGAGGGTTTTGAGAGCATATTCCCAGATATCTTTACCTTGGAAACTGTTAACGGAATCTTATCTGTAGACTATTTTCAACAGAGCTCTTCACTACATAAAGTCAAAACAACTCATAAAGTATAATGATTCAAACATGCACATCTTTGAAGTTGGTAGCTTTATATAAACAATTAAACTAGAATACTACAATTAAGTGGAAGGAACATAGAATAGGATCTTTAGACTATAAAATCTCTAGACTACAGGGTCCAATTCAGTTGTCTTTTGCAATATGTATGTGGCTATACTGAATTCAAATAAAATTTAATTAAAATAAAATAAAAAATTCAGCTCCTCAGTCACACAAGCCACATTTCAAATACTCAGAAGCTGCATGTGCCACAGGCTGGAGAGTGAAGACAGAACATCTGCATCAACACAGCGACTTCTACCGACAGCACGGCTCCTGGAAGAAACCAGCACAATGCAGCACACAGCACACCAAACACACAGTCAACCTCCAGCACTCTGTATCCTGACTGTGTGGCTGTTCATTGGCACACAGAATGTCACAACTCGGTGGGTGAATAATGCATGGAATTTACTCAATAAAGCTGATATGAAAAACTCCAAAGGAAAAATAAGAAATACCTAGGGCAGATACAGGAAATCCCTTCAGTGGAGACCTCACTGGGTCAGTCCCAGCAGGAGTGGGAAGTGAGCATGCACACACGCATGTGAGTCTGTGTGTGTGTGTCAGAAGTGGCAGAAGACATCCAGACACTGTGGAAGGGAAGGGACAGAGCCATGGTCCTCATTTCATACCACAAGTCACGTAACACACCCTGCTCACTGGGGGACCACTAGGCACCATCCATATAGAGACGTAAGGGGCAGAGCCTCAAAGACACCTTCCAAATGATTAAGGAAAAGGAACTAGGAAAGTGAAAAGATGACCCAAAACACTGAAAGGTTTAACACCTGAGAATCAGCTGAGCCAGGTACTGCCAACCCCAACTGGACACAAACTAAATCTCCCCCAGCTGATAAAGTCAGCAGCTCCAGCCAAGAACCACAGCTGACCACAGCCCACCACTCTCTAGACTGACTGGTTCTCATAGGCAACAGGAGACGGAAAGGTAAAAACTGGCCAGGCTCCCCAGAAAACTCAGGCGTGCAGTTACACCCGCTAGTCATAGCATGCCTTCACCTACTAGTACTGCAACACTTAATTTTCATGTCAGATATCATTTTCATATTTACTTCACACATTTCCAAATCCTTGTGAAAGGTTTATTAAAAATGGGATAAATGTTCAATAGAAGGGTAATGGTTAAGAATATTATGGTATATTAGCTTGTAATATTGGACACCATTAAATAGGATTATGAAAACTATACAAGGTTTATGAACTTATGATTATGAATCCTGGTAACACACAAAAACAGAATCAAATGAAAAAGCAAAGTACACTCTACCCACAATATGTACACATATAGAAGAAGGACTAGAAGAAAACATGAACAAACAGAAATTGCTTGATTTATCAGACTGTGCCTTTTTTTTTTTTTTTAATGTAGATACCCATTACTGTTGCTGTAACAGTATTAGTGTAATACAAAATAAAACTTAAATATTTACAAATAGCACACTTACCACAGTGGGGTTGCCACTACTTATCAACTGGCTGACTTCATGAAAAATGCTTTTGCAGTCAATTGATTTATCTAATGATCCTCGTTTTACAATTACTGCTACTGCTAATAGAATCTGTTCCCGAACATACTTTTGGAGGCTGTAAAACATAAAAATCATTGTGAAAACTTTTACACAAATCCAATATAAAAATACTCCCAGATTCCTCACTGTGACTGCAGCTGCTGGCAGCACGGCTCACATAAGGTGGCGTGCTCCTGGTCACACACTGGTCTACTGCAGAGTCCGGAGCTCGAATCCACACTCCAGCAGTGACGGTTATATGACCCTGGGCAAGCCCCTTCACACTCAGAGCCTCAGTCTCCTCATGAAATGGGGGTAAGAGTAACAGGGTTGTCACAACAAGGATTGCCCACTCTCAGCTTCGCAGCCCATGCACACTAAGCGCCATGGCAACTCTGGGCAACCCTGCCAGAGAGACATGCTGTGGCCTCGTCTCCATCTCCATCACCGCTAATATGGAAAGCTAACGTGCTAGCTAGCCAAGACACAGCACTATGAAAACATACACACTCTTAAAAACCTATTTGTACAGACAGGAACACGAAAAAAGTCTTTGTATCTAAGTTCTGTTCCTCAGTGTGGTGGCAGAAACACCTGTCTCAGATGAAGCCTCCTACAAAGCCCGTTGAGCCACAGGGGCATACAGACTTAACTGTCTTTTCACAACCGTTTCTTAAAAGAAAGGCTTGGAAAACCTAACTCTGAACTTCATAACCCAGCCTCTAGAACTTCACACAGATTCAACAACCACGTGCCCCTGGGACAAAACCCAAACTCCCCAACGGGGCTTGTGGCAGTAGGACCCGCCCCAGCCTCCCCAACCCCTTGCCATCCAGCACAAGAACTAACAGCGCTTGCTCTACTCTGAAAGGTGTCCCCGTGTGGACATAAAAGGTAGAGTCCCCACTTTTAAGGCCATTCCTGGGCCTCCCTCCATCTCAGCCCCTCCACTCACTCTCACAACTGCAGGGCCAGCCCCCTAAACACCTCTCTCTGCACCCAGCTGGTCATCCAGAGGAGGGCTCCCCACACCACACACAACACGAAGTGTCTATTTCTGCGGGGGTTAACTGTGTCTCCCTGGTTGGTTGCCATGCCGAACACGCTGCTGTGGTCCCATGGAAAAAGCACACTGCCTGCCACACAACAGGCATTTACCAGACATTCATCCAAATGAACAAACATATCTTGCTCTGTCAAGAATGAAGAGAAAAACATTCCTTCAAAATAGACCTGAAGGATTCATTAAGCAAATAAAAGCAAAGACCCTACTGTGTGCAAGAATGTGAGGTGACCAAGGGGAATGTTTGTACTTCTGGGGGACACAACAGTTTGAAACAATGACTGCCACTAGAAAGCTACACAGAGCTAGTTTTAAAGCTCACTGCTGGGACTCTTTACGACCCCATGGACTGTATGCCACCAGGCTCGTCTGTCCATGGAAAAATTCCAGGCAAAAATACTGGAGTGGGTAGCCTTTCCCTTCTCCAGGGGATCCTCCCAACCCAGGGATCAAACCCGTGTCTCCTGCACTGCAGGCAGATTCTTCACCATCTGAGCCACCAGGGAAGCCCAAATCACTAGAGAACAATAATACCTAACATTTATTAAGTGCTTACGATCTGTCTTTATATAAACTAACTTCACAAAATAATACATCTAATCCTTACAATCTTTTGAGTAAAGTACAACTATTCACTCTATTTAATAATCAGACAACTAATACACAAAGACGTTAATTTGCCCAAGGGCACGGAGTTAGTAAGGGGCTCAAGGGGTACTCGTAGTCCCGTTCTCAATCACTATGCTATATGCCTCTAAAAAGTGTACCCTGCATTTCACTCATAGACTGGAGGAAACAATAGAAAAGAAAGGAAAACGGTGGTGCCTGCAGTGGGAGATATACAACAGCACGTATGTATTAGTCTACAGTCCCTAACCTGTAGCTCTCTACCCATGTGGCACACCAAAAGCTTTAACTTGACCCTGATCCACTCAGCACATTCTACAAGATTAAAACGTCTGTGACATGAAAGTCCAAAAGAGGCAGAACTGATTTAGATTAAACGAGACACAACAACTAAATACGACATATAATCTGTGGTTGAATCCTGAATCCAAGAGTAACCTACAAAAGATAAAAGGGATATAAGCAGCACTATTCAGACAACTGGGAAGGTCAGAATTATAGTGAATAATGTAAATACAGAGTTATATCAAGAGCGCTGAGATGATCTAAGGAGAGTTGCACTGCGGGGTTTAGGGGTGGGAGTCACTGAATCGCTGGCTGAGCCTCTGCTAGGGAAAAGGCACGTGGCGTGGTCACAGCACTCCTCTTTCCACTTGGCTGAACACTTTTTTCCCCAAAAAGTAAATGTGGGAGACAATATATAAGTGAACTATTTCCATGTGGAACCCGACAATCAACTCTAAAACAGCCCCTGAACTCACTGGAATTATTATGGTGAGATGATTTTGGATAACACAAGAGATGACATGCACACACAACTGAAATCTGCCAAGCTGAAAGGCGGGGTGAGTGGGCATGTACGGGCAGGGAGGTGGAGACCCGTGATAAATGAGCAGCTCCAGGTTGGGGTGGGGGCCGTCTGTGTGTGTATATGGCGTGAGGGGGTGGACTGTGACATATGAGAGACTTCAGGGCAAATTGACAGCAACATCCAAAAGGGTTCATTAAACAACAAATTTAAAGGAAGAAAAACAGCATGAAGGAGAAGAGAAAGGTCTGTAATAGGAGCGAGTTTTCCTTATGCTGTTAAAACTGAAACAAATAAGCCACACCCTCACTTGGAGACAAGCACCTTTGCTCATCCCTGGAACATGTTATCCTTCCAACCTGTGATACTAACAGGCTGAGTCACACTTGGGATTTTTCTCTTGTGCATTCTTCTACATGAAGCACTTACTAGCACTTTACTGAGTGCTAAGTACTGTGAACTCAGAGACTGCTAGTGAACCGAGCAGGAACAAAGCCACACAGAACACGCAGAAATATCTTTTAGGCTGTGTGCATCTCTGTCACCAAGACCAGCATCCTTAATCACCAGCAGTTCTCATTATGTAACAGTTCTTCATTGAGTGTGAAAATAAATATCTGTGCAAAAAAGTGTTCAACTGCACAAACTGCACACAATGTATGATGCCTCTCCTTAGGAGACTTGGTATTGAGGGGACTTAAAAAAAAAAAAAAGATATACAGTAAATTAATTTCTCCCAAAACCTGTATGGCCAGTAGTTTTCCTCATTTGTTTCTAAACCATACAGGCAATGAATTCACACAATCTTTAAAATTTTTAAACAATACAATGTGTATAATATAAAAAGAAAACTCACTCTCACCCTATTCCTCAGACCTGACCCCTCTCCACAGGAAACTTAAAAAGAATGCGGTGCTTTCGGCTCTACAACCTTCTCAACACTGCCGTCTCTATGTACATGTTAATGGTGCCTGACTTCTCCCAACCCTCATGGCTACTCACCTATGTCTTATAATATACACCAAGAACCAAAAGAAGCACAAGTATAAAGGATTTTCGACCGAGTCAAAGATCAACTTTTATTTATAAATAAAATTCTGGAACTAAACAACAAAAAGCCCTAACATCCAAGCACAATCTATTCAAAGAAATGAAACCCAGCGTCACAAGCTTATAGTAAAAACATCTCCCATCATTAAGTTCCAAAACAACCTATAATCACATGTATGTAAATTTTTAAGATATGAACCCACACAGAGTTTAACCATAAACATCAGTGACTGAAAAGCAAAGGAAAATCCAGCCTAAGGATGAGCTGAGAGCAGGTACTCACTGAGGCCTCTGCAGGACGTAGGTCAGGAGGAAGGTGCGCAGGGACTCAATACTGGCCTTCTCCAGCAGAATCCACTCTCGGACCACAGCCTCCATGATGGCTGTGGCAGCTTGGAAGAGGACATAGTCCACTTTACTCGTTTCTGGGGAGGAAACCAGACACCATCTTTAAACAGCAGCCCACCTTCCCCTGCGCATTCTGCGTTTATTAATTTTAAAGAGAACTTTCAGACAAGGAAGGAGATGGTTACCTGTTCCTTTTTTATCCAGTGACCTTGCTCTAGCACCACAAAGAGGTTAGTTCCTCTCAGAAGACACCTCAGGCAGGTGGCAGCTAGTCACCGATCACAATTGTCACAAACTTTCCTCACCTCTCTTCAACTGTTACTTCCAAAGCATGAAGAACTAAAAAATAACACAGCTTTAACAAAAATAAAATAAAAATAGAAAGCAATCAGAAAACGTTCTAAGAGATTCTCACCCTGTGCAAAACAGAACTTTATATCTGCAGAGAATCTGACAAATGAGCCTCTGAACATTACTATCTGTGATGAGCCATGCTGTCAAGATATCTCAAGTTTGTTACGTAATTAAGCTTTGAGCAGGATGGCCCATCTCCAATAGCAAGTTCAGAAATGAGCACAATCACATTCAGGTTCTTTTCCTCAAAATGTTTAAAAAATAAAAAGGTCACATTTACACAAGGTGAGAAGTTCTTGTGAATTTTCTGATTGCAGTAGTGATCAAACTGAGTAAAATCCCAAAGCTACACTCAGAAAGATCCAGCTTTAATGAGCAAGTTACAGCATCTGCACTGAACCCGCTTCTGAGGGGAAACCAGACACCATCTTTAAACAGCAGCTCATCTTCCCCTGCGCATTCTGCGCTTATTCATTTTAAACAGAACTTTTAGACAAGGAAGGAGATGGTTACCTGTTCTTTTTTTACCCAGTGAACTAAAACTGAATCAGGAGAGTTAAAAAAAAAAAATAGAAAATTAACATACTGAAGAAACGCTTTACATTAATTTTCTATTTTTTTCTTTTATTCACCAACACCGCTATTATTGGTTTCCAAAGCAGCAGCATCAAAAGGGAGAGACAGTCAAAATGAAGTCAAGAAAAAGTAGAAATTTTCTGAAGCTCTACAAAATAACCATCATGTGCAACCCATACAGAGTCTGATCCAACTCCGGGTTTCTGCCAAGATCACTGCACAGGAGCGCCTGAGGCCCAAGAGACACTTGTAGGCACAGAACAGTACCTACAATGACTTCTCAGAAGAGCATGAAGACACGGGCAGGCACATCATTTTCTCCGCTTTTCAAGTGCAGACCATTTACAAATATTACACGTGATCTCGACACAATTTTCTATAGAAGTGTTCAAAGAAAGGTATGCCTACGTCAATTCCTATCCTACTAGGCTACAGTGAGGGGGTTTTGAAAATATCAAAACTAGTAAGAGGAATCAATCTGGACCTTTTTTTTTTTTATTAGTCCATGCCATTTTAACATGAATTCTAATCGAAATGGTAATCAGAACTCACAAAATTTTAGAAAACTTAAAATACAAGGAATAAAGCAATAGTGTCCAAAAATGTAAACCTATCCTAAAAAGATGCATTTAAAGTTCTAGTAGGAAAAAAAAAAGTGTTTTAGTCAAAGAGGACTTGAAACAGAAACCAGTGCTATTTATTTAGCTCACTAAGGAGAAATACGGTACTGCCTCATAAAAGTAATTCAAATCATTTACTATAAACCTCTTCTTAAAACGATGGTTATTTGCCTATCTGCACTTTTCACTGCAATGTAAAGTTTTTAAGGACCTGCAATCCTTAACCACGGATTTGAACAGGGAAGCAATATTGTAGGGACTCACAAAATTTTAGAAACAGAACCCTGCAGAGATCCCCTAATCTGATACCTGCATGTCACAGCTGAAGAAGCTGTCGCACCAAGAGACAGAGGAGACTGAGGCCCGCGTGGATGGCCCTGTCTGTTGGGTGATGTGTGCCTGCCCTGAAAGCAGGTGCCAGGAGGCCCGGCAGGCACTCCTGCTTGTCATGACCACTGAACATGCTCCTGTCTAACTGTGCTTACAGTCTAGCCTTTTTCTTCCCTGTCCCCTTGTTTGCAACTGTAAGGAGACAATTACAGATAAATGACATACAGAAGTTTTCAAGAGAACTCTTTTCCTTAGGTAGCTGTTTGGTATCAAATGAAGATCTCTGTACTACTATTCCTGTAAGAAAATGTCTCTAAGAAAGGAGGAATCTGGAAAAAAAAAAAAAAAGAAAGAAAGTCAGATTCCAGATTTAAAAGTAGTTTTCCTAACTTAATAAAAAGTTCCTTCTCATAAACACTGCCGTTGGCCTTCCTAAACTGCACTTAAACCTAACAGAAACATGCAGAAGACGGCAGCCAGAACTCTGCAAGCCTGCCGGCAGCAGGTGAGGCCTTCGCACACACAGGAGCCTCCGTCTTGCTCTCCGCTGAGATGCTCAAAACTGCAAGGTCCCTGTGCAGAGCTCCCGGCTCAGCAGGAATCACTAGCACTCTCAAGGGTGACTTCCCACTGACTAGGACACTGTCTGAAAAATGACAAGTTAATTTAAGCCACCTTAGCAGGAAGCTTTTACTTCCTACCACAGTAACTCTCTCCAATAACAATTACATAAATAAAATTCAGGTGCATCTTGTCGGCCATCTGAAACCAGACACAGACAGGAAGACTAAAGAGAGAGCGAAACTGAGGGCCGGGAGCACCAGCACTGCCTTCCGGCATCCAGAAAGTGCACTGCCCTCCCCGCTGGGGCTGCTGCCCAAAGCAAAGGCCACGTAAGCCTCATGGTGACACACACACACTAACAGTAGTAAGGCTCGGATTTGCTCTCTCTCAGATGTCTCTGATATGAAAAACGAGAGAAATCTTCTCCTGGAGAGCTCCAAAAGTGCGTGACCCACTCAGGTCTGGGGGAGATTTCTTCAACAAGAGCAGAACACACAGGTTTCCCGAAGGAACATCTGACCCTACAAAACTAGTAAATTCCTAAGTGCCAAAGACTTCTGAGGCAAAAAAGTCAGAAAGTGCCCTTCTAACAAAACGCAGAAGCATGCAACATGCACACAAGTGCACACACACAGAAAAGAGCAAAGAAATTAAAGCTACAATGAAAACAAAAGCTTAAGACGAGAAAGAAATGAGGAAAAATAAGAAATAACAAAACTTAAGTAAGAAGAGAGAAAGAAGAATTTTAAAAGGCCAGAAAAAGGAAGCATCCAAGAGAAAGCCTCCCCTTCATCAGAACCTATCACCCAGACACTCCACACAAGTGACCTATATCCCGAAACAAGAACGTGAAAACCCTGGATTGCGATCGACTGCCACGTGCGTGAGAAGTCTTCTCAGAGGAACTAACGTTTCTGGGCTGGTGGCAACTGGGTAAGGAGTTAAGCTTTCCGTGAAGTTCAGACGTCAACATTAATGTAACACCGGGCTTTGCAGTACATTAATGATTATGCTTGTAACACATGCACCCAACTTTTAAATAGTTATGTCTCAAAACCCAAAATGCTTTCAGTAGCGTGGCCAGAACTAGCAATACTATTCTTTCGAAATTTCTGTCAGGAAAACAAAAGTATTCTAAAACAAGCTCAAGTCATAACAAAGCAATAGTTCTTCATAAAATATACATACTCTAAAAAGGAAAGAGTGGTAAACAAATACACTCTAATAACATACTTATCACTGAGGCCGGTATTTCCCAGCCAGTACAGAATGATAACCGAGTCATGGCCGGAAGTCGGATGAGACACCACGGGGACCTGCTAACACAGTTAGGCCGAAACCTCGAAAGCCAGGCTTGGATCACCTGAGCTTTTCTCCCTCCACTGACACTGACAGCTTCAAGGCCGTAAGGATGAAGAAGCAAGGCTCCCTTCAACTCTTAATGATCTTCAGTTTTGCTTCTTTTAATTTAATACTGAGTTAAATATTCTCCACATGGTAACAAGTTTTCTTAGTGTCAGAAACAAATTCAACCAAGTATAAAAATTGACTACTCAAAAAAAAACAAAAAAAAACAAAACCTGCCTCATTTAGAATTAAAGGTGAGTATTAGACTGCTTCTCTAACTTAAGCTCTAACTCCTGGAGGGGACAGAGCCGCCTTTACCACAGCTGCCAGCTCCGCACAGAGCGCTTTTCAAAGGCTGTCTGACATGTGGTCACGTGGCAATGACCTTCACCTGACCTCTCGCCAAGTGCTTTCCCTTGTTGCTATATCTGCGCCTCACTACAACTTAACACGGTCAAGTCCATTTAAGGAAATGGCATCATTATGCCCATTTCACAGATGGAAAAGGCTCCGAGGGGCAATGAGACTTCCTGAGCTGCTTCCGGGCTGCAGGTACCCCGGCGCCCAGCCCTTCCACTGAAGGCCCTGACCCGGAAAGCACTGCGCACAGAGACCGACTGTGGGCTATTTCCCAGAGTGCTGGGGGCTAGCGGATTAGCCTTCCTAAAGCACAAGAACACAAGGTAGATTTTTCAGCTCCTAACACTCAACTAACCAATTCTGTAGTCATGGACACCTCAAACAGGCTTCCTTTCAGAGCCCCCAATAGGGATTACAAAAAATGATTCCAAATAAGAAAAAGAGCCAACAAAAATCAGGTCATAAAATAACTAAACAATGAAATCTCTCTTATAATAATTGAAAAATATCTAAGCGGCAAAGAGAATGCCATTTTTGAACAAGTTATAACTGCTGTTATTACTTTTAAAGGAAAGAGATCACTCTCTACGTATGTCAGATATAAGGTACAAACAAAACATTTTTTACAAGAGTAAAAAACTCAGTGTTTCATTTTATGACATACAATGAAGAACTCACACAGAACTGACTAATATTCACTACATGAGCTGAGTACAAACTATTATATATGGTTTTTAAAAAACTGAAAAAAACAACTAAAAGAAACTGTAGAAATCTCCAAAAATAATCTTAACTTTAAAACACTGGGATGAATTACAGTGCATTTCCTGTAAGTGATATCATACTTGAAAACAATAGAAAAAACATTAGATTTTCCTCCCACCATTATAAGCCTTGATATTATGGCCAATAATAAAACAACTTATTGAGTGCGAAACTTAGAGAAGGAAAATCCAAAGCAAAACCAAAGTTTTCTCTCTGGCCTTATGGAATATCTTTAAAGTCACTCCAGTGGAGTGACTAATGGAAAATTTAACTGTACAAACCTGCTTATTTTTAAATGAATTCAAACATCTAAAGTTCAAGATAGAAAAATTAGGTATTTTTAAAGTAAACACACTTACCCAAAATATGCTTGCAAACTGCAAACGGTGATTTTGACTTCCTAAATGATAAGAATATATGCTCAGCATGCTGGCGCTGCTCAGTGTTAACCATGGAAGGTGGTGCCTTGAGAGTTAAACACAAACACAGAGCACACTTGTTTAATAAGGAGGCTTCAACAACAGCAATCCTTTTACCCACAACAAGAGAAAATATTTTTACTTTTGGAGACAACAGGAGGACAAATTCTTGCTTAGGAACTACAGTATTAAACATTATAATAAACACCTAAAATACATCTTCAAGAAAACAGAAGAAACTCCTGGCAAGGTTTCGATCAAGTTGCCTAACATTTTAGAAAGGTAGATACTTATTTTACATTTTTTGGTAAACTTTTTAAAAAACATAGCTAATAGTATCTTTTATTCCCAAATATACCATTCCATTTAAAGTGATGAAGTTCAAATCACTTCTAATAGGCACAGGTGAAACTGAATCCAAAGTTACTAAAACTTGATTTCTAAAAATGATCTTTTAAGATAGTCTGCTCAGGTCTTCAAGTTCCATTTTGTTCTAACAATATTTCTTTCAAAGACAGTATCTTCTGAACCAGCCTGACCTAAAACATACATTCCCATTCCACGGTTCGGTTATCTCTGACTTCACTGAGACCCATCTGAAGCTTAGAAGGAGAGACTGGCTTGTACAGCATACAGATTAAAATATCATATTCCTCAATTAGGGGAGTGGGGGAGGTGGCAAGAAAATAAACCTCTGTTGCTATAACCAAAATACATCGGGGAAATCACTTCAAGTGTATTCAAAGACCTAGGAAGATGAAAAACATTTTGCCAGATACATTAAATCAATACTCAATATAAAGTCTATCAACTATGCAACATTAGTCACTCTATTTTCAGTTAAAATAGTTTTTAAAAATCCAAGAAAAGTCAACTAACTTTGATTCTCTTGCCTAAAGGAATTCTAATTAGCTAAAGCTAGTTCAGACTACTATTCCTAATGATATAGCACCCTCTACAGCTCTCCAGGTAAAAATGAAAACATTTCCACTAAAAAACTATGGTAATTAGAGAACAAGGATTATGCTGTACAGCAAAGGGAATTACAGCCCTTATCTTGTAATAACCTACAATGGAGTATAATCTACAAAAACACTGACTATACTGTACACCTAAACCAACACTGTAAATCATCTATGTATCAGTCTTTTTAAAAGAACTGTGTTACATTCAGTTCTGTTTTGTTTTTCCCCCTAATTTTGGCTGCACCAGGTTTCAATTGCAGCACTCAGGATGTTCAGTTACAGCAGGTGAACTCTTAGTTGCAGCACGCAGGATCTTAGTTTCAACCAGGGATCAAACTCGCATCCCCTAAATTGGAACCACAGAGTCTTAGCCACTGAACCATCAGGGAAGTCCCCTTGAATATTTTTAAAAGCTTTATTAATAAAATATTGTGAACAGCTAACTATGCTAAACATAAATTTTTTTCATTTTCAAATTCTTCATTCCACCATTTTCCCTAATTCAAGGAGTTCACTGTGCTTTCACAAGACCCTTCATCTGCTGACTATGACCTGAATACACAGCATGCTGAACACTACCACCACCTGCTCTACTGTTTACGAATACAAGTTCTACAAACAAAACAGCTCCCAAAGTTAATGATCCCGGGACAGCCTAATATCATACACTTAACAAGATACAAGTCTGAATACAATTTTAATATAACATAAAAAATGAATTCCATTTTTAAGTTCAAATGATGAAGTATAAACTAAAAGCTTATATTAACCACCTGGTTGAACATTATCACACAAACAATAAAATCATCAAGTCAATATGTTAAGGTACAAGATGGTATTCACTTTAATTTCTCAAAACTAAACTTTCAAATTCTTTCTCCTTGAAAATGAGTTTTTAACGGTTTCCAAATAACAAGTTATTATAAAGTCGTGAGAAACTGCTTTGTCTTAAAAAAAAAAAAAAAAAAATCCCCAGTGCCGGAAGATTCAATAGGCTGGGAGTCAAAACCAAACACACGCATCTCCCCAAGACCCCCAGGCAGCTCTGACCTAGAACGCCCTCCTCTTCAGAAGGTCACCCTTCACAGCTGCTTCAGTCCCGTCCCTCTTTACCAGCCTCTCCTGACCTTCCCCTAGATGGAGCACAAGAGACGTCTCTACCCGACCTGGCACCACCAACACGTGTGAGCCCCCAGTACCCACACGTGGGAAGCCTCCATCACCCGACTCATCACAAGGTACTGCAGGTATTCGCTGCCCTCTTTCCTTTCTCTACTGTTTCTGTGACACCAGAGCCCTCCTTTCACTCATCTCTAAATTCCGAGAGCCAAGCCCATGCACAAGGGAGAGGTGGGAACAGCACTGACACTTTCTGAGTGTGGAGCAGGCAGCACAGTTTCACTAGACAGGTAGACAGGGATATAGTCTTTCTGCTTACAACAGGTCAACTCTCTTAAAAATCTCTTACAGCCATCAGAAAGACCTGGTTTCTAATTATTTATCTGTGCAGCACAGCAGTTGGGAAGCCTTGGGCAAGGACCCCTCTCTGGTCCCCCCATCTAATGATGCTAAGGAATACACCTTATAATTGCTAAGAGAACTGTGGTTAAAAACATGCTTATGGATCTCCCAAAATCAACCTACAGTAATTAAACCTTTTTGAGACTTAAACTGGAATTGTATTATCTCAGAATATGACAAGGTGACCCAGACACATCGAAGAAAAGACAAACAGTCAAAATAATTTGGAAAAGGGGAGCTTTAGAGACTTATGCTAAATGAAATAAGTCAGACAGAGAAAAGCAAATACGTTATGGTCTCACTTAAACGTGGAACAAAAAACAAGAACAAAATGCAAAACCCTAAGCATAAGATACAGAAAACAGAAATTGGTGGCTATCAGAAGCAGAAGCGGGGAGTGGTCAAAATGAATGAAAGTGGTTAAAAGGTACAAACTTTCAGTTCCAAAACAACTAAGCCCTGGGGGTGTAAAGCACTGCCTGGAGACTCCAACAACCATTCTGTTGGCTGTTTAGTCACTAAGCCAGTGTGACTCTGTAATTCTAAAGTCTGCAGCCGCCAGGCTCCTATTCCATGGGATTTCTCAAACAGGAATACTGGAGTGGATTGCCATTTCCTTCTCCAAGGGATCTTCCCGACCCAGGGATCATGCCCAGGTCTCCTGCATTAGTAGGAGATTCTTTACCGCTGAGCCACCTGGGAAGCCCACAATTAATTATACTGAACTGCTTATCTGAATATTGCTGAGAGAACAGATCTTAAAAGTTCTCATCACACACACACACACACACACACACACACAAATTATAAAAATATTTGGCGATGGATGTCAACCAGACTTATTATGGTGGTCATTTATCAATATATACAAATCATTATGTCATACATTTGAAACTAATATAACTTGGGTGGGGTTTTTTTGGCTATTTTTTGTTTGTTTTGTCTTTGGCCTCGTGACATGCAGGATCTTAGTTCCTGACCAGGGATCAAACCCTCACCCTATGCACTAGAAGCACAGAGTCTTAACCACTGGACTGCCAGGAAAATCCCTGAAACTAACATAGTGTTAAATGTCAATTACACCTCAGACAAAAAGTAAATCACACTTGAGGCTCAAAAAAATAGCCATTTAAAAACATGCAGAAAAAGAATGATAAGAAGGGAGTCGTATCCAACCACATATAAATACTTAAAATAATAATTTAAGTGTCAACCCTTCAGTTCAGTTCAGTTGCTCAGTCGTGTCCGACTCTTTGTGATCCCATGAATTGCAGCACGCCAGGCCTCCCTGTCCATCACCAACTCCCGGAGTTCACTCAGACTCACGTCCATCTAGTCAGTGATACCATCCAGCCATCTCATCCTCTGTCGTCCCCTTCTCCTCCTGCCCCCAATCCCTCTCAGCATCAGAGTCTTTCCAATGAGTCAACTCTTCCCAGGAGGTGGCCAAAGTATTGGAGTTTATCAGTCCTTCCAAAGAACACCCAGGACCAACTTCCTTTAGAATGGACTGGTTGGATCTCCTTGCAGTCCAAGGGACTCTCAAGAGTCTTCTCCAACACCACAGTTCAAAAGCATCAATTTTTCGGTGCTCAGCTTTCTTCAAATCCAACTCTCACATCCATACATGACCATTGGAAAAACCATGGCCTTGACTAGATGGACCTTTGTTGGCAAAGTAATGTCTCTGCTTTTGAATATGCTGTCTAGGTTGGTCATAACTTTCCTTCCAAGGAGTAAGCGTCTTTTAATTTCATGGCTGCAGTCACCATCTGCAGTGATTTTGGAGCCCCAAAAAATAAAGTCTGACCCTGTTTCCACCTCCAACACTTAAGGCATAATAATAATTTAAAACACAGTAAAAGAGCAGGAAAAAACAAACAATGGAATAGAGAGAATTCCCAGAAACTCATGAGATGTAACAAATTAGTGAAGACTAAACTTTACAATAAAAGGCACTAGAACGTTGGCTATTTATAAGCAAAAATCTAAGATTAGCTCTCTACCCATTTATACACATAGTAATAAATTCTAGGTGAAAAATGAAAAGCAAAACTTTAAAAAAACTTTTAACAAGACACAGGAAAATACCAGGGTAAGGCAAGACTTTTTAAATAAATAAAAGGCACAATTTTTTAAAACAATTCAATTATATTAAAATAACTTCCTAAACATTAACCATAAGTAAAAGATGATTAGAAGACAATAACTGCACTGCATGTAATTAACAAAGGATTAATTATAAAAACCCCACAAAAGAAAAGACAACACGGAGCATGACCGGCAGCTCCTCCTCTTCAGTCCCAGAGCTCAGGCACTGTCATTGGTGCTTCCTGTTACATGCGGCCAAATCCAATCTCAGCAGAAAAATAGCCAATGGACAGACAACTCACAGAGTAGAAGGAAAACTGCTCAATAAACAAGGGGACGTACTCAATCTCAATGGGAACCTCAGAAATGCATGGTGAAACAATGAGCTGTCTCTGAATGGTTGACAGAAGTCTAGTACAAAAACAAGAGCCTGGAGAGCTCAGGGTACAGCAGACAGTTATAAACTGCTGGTAATCTAAAATGGGCCATTCACTTGAAATTCACAATTCTGTAGAGTAAGTTCTTAAGAACAGCAAGGTGTGCACCAGTCCACTTCTAGGCATTTATTCCTAGAGAACCTCTCCCCTACACTGAGACATTCCTATAGGACTATTTATTAACAACAATGACATTCCCACCAATGGGGAATACATACAGTACCACCATAGAATGGTTTGTAAGAGCTATGTTTACCAAGGAGATAAACTCTGAAAGTTATTCTGAAGAAGCAAATGATGAGACATATACAATATATCATTTATGTAATAACAATTTTAACTCAATATACTATATTATTTACCTTTGTAGGCAAAATGTACAAACACGGAAAGGAAACAACTTTAAAATCGTGGTTATCTTTGTGGATGAAGAAGCAGGGTCTGAAGAATGGTATCTCAAGGAAATCCAAAGGGGCCTGAATCACATATGTGATTTTTTTAAGACTGTAAGCAAAATGGCTGTTAACATGTTACCCAAGGAGACAGGTACAGGGGTATGATTTATATTGTTCTATGTGCTTTCCCACTTATTTAACATGTCCTTTTTTTAAATGAGTGGGCATTCAATCCTGATAGTAATGATGACCAGATACCTTGAACAACTCTTTTGCTAAAACCAAATTAAAATAGTGAATAAAACATTTCTTTAAAATTGTAATATACTGCTGCGCTTACAGGAAATCAAGGAATCCCCAGAAGTGAGAAAGGAAGCAAAAGCAGGGATCCAAAGATGACATGACAGCATGTTCTCATGGATCCACCCTGGAGACACGTACCAACCCTGAGTGACCTCAAGCTCCATCTGGATAGCTGCCCAAGGTGTAGCAGACAGGAGAGACAGCCAGGGCCCTCCTGAGACAGGGACACACTCCACAGAAAGCTAGCATCCTCCGGACAAGGGTAAACTTTAAAAAATAAATGGGGAGGAGGAGGAAGGAAAAGAGGGAGAAGCTTGCCAGTCTGGCCCCCAGTGGTGGATGAAGGAGGGAAAATGACTCCAGACAGCTGACAACCAGAAGCAGGTCCACAGACAGGTTTCTTGTTCCATTTCAACAGGACCCACGAGGTCCAGAAACTTTTACCTAAGAAACATGAAGTAGTCCTGTGCTCAGCCATTAGAGTAACACACTGAATACCAGCTTTGGAGCTTACCATAAACACTTCCAGAGCTGATACTGGAATTCTAAACATATGAAGACACAAGCCTCCCTAAGTTTGCAGAACAGCAAATCAAAGGATCAAACTAGCAACACTCACAGATACTGGAAATGCCAGAAATGTAATATAAAATGTTTGAAATAAAAATTTAAAACGTATGAAGCAGATGTCATAAAAAATAAAAACCTTTGTACATCAAATGATATTAACGGAGATAATGGCAATTCAGAGAATGGGAGAAATTTAGAAAATTATTGAATATTACAAGTCACATATCTATAAGGGATTAATAGCCAGAATCTATAAAGAACTGTTACAACATCAGCTAAAAATAAAAAACAATTTTAAAATGGGCAAAGGAAGGGACCTCTCTGTCCGTCCAGTGGTTAACACTCCTTGCTCCTTATGCGGGTTTGATCCCTGCTTGGGGAACAAAGATCTTGCACTCGACACAGCATGGCCAAAAAAGGGAGGGGAGGGGGGGGCAAAAAAACTTGAATACATGTTTCTCCAAAGAAGATAATACACAAATGGCCAAAAGGCACTTGATAAAGTCTCAAGATCACTAATCTGGGAAACATGTCAACATTGCAATGATATAGCACTTCATGAAACACAACAAAGCAAAAATAAAAAAAACAGAAAATGTTGGCAAGGATGTAAAGAAACTGGAGCCCTTGTCCACTGCTGGAGCGAATGTAAAATTGTGCCAGGTTAAAACAATACAGAGCCACCATGGAAGACAGCAGCAGTTTCTCAAAAAATTACATACACTATACAAGACAGCATTCCACCTCCAGGTATACATTCAAAAGAACTGAAAGCATGACTCAGAAAGATGGTATACCAATGTTTCATAGCAGCACTATTCAAAATGGCCAAAAGGGAGAAACAACCAAGTGTCCACTGACGGACGAATGGATAAATAATATATCCACAGGATGGGATATACTCAGTTTTATAAAAGAATGAAATTCTGGCACATAACGTGGATGAATCTCAAAAACCTTATGCTAAGTGAAATAAGACAGCCACAAAAAGACAAATATTTTATCATTCCACACATATGAAGTACCTAAAATAGTTGAATTCATGGAGAAAGAAAGTAGAATAGTGGGTACCAGGAGCTGGGGGACAGGGAGAATGTGGAGTTACTGTTTATAGTGGAACCAGTTTCACTTTGGGAAGATGAAAAATTCTGGACATACTGATGATGGTTGCACAACAATGTGAAAGTACTCAAAATGGAAAAATTTATGTTATATTTTACCATATTTTTTAAAAAAATACAAGAAGGAAGATAACACAACAGAGCCTTCCCAGGTGGTGCTAATGGTAAAGAACTCGCCTGCCAATGCAGAAGACTGAGACACAGGTTTGATCCCTGGGTCGGGAAGATCCCCTGGAGAAGGACATGGAAACCCACTCCAGTATTCTTGCCTGGAGAATCCCATGGACAGGGGAGCCTGGCGGGCTACTGTCCATGGGGTCACAGAGTCAGACACAACTGAAGCTACTTAGCATGAACATGCACAAGACAACAGGACTCTGAGGAGCAGTAAGAAAAACTTGAATATTCATAGACATAGACCTTGTGTGGATGGTAGTTACAAGGGTATATACACAACTGCCTGAACTCCTCAAAATGGACACCCAAGATTTGTGAATTTTACTGTAAGTTAATACACCACAAACAAAATGTTTTAAAAACTCAATGGGCAAAATAAAAGGTAGACTAGATACATTGAGAAGAAAATGAACACAGATATGAAAATTTATTTAGAATGAAGAAAGACACAAATATTAAGAGTCTTAGAGGACAAAATGAAGGTCAGTTCTCTGCCCTCCTGGGAGCCCCAGGAGCTGGCCCACAGGCACCAAGCCCGCAGCCTCCTCGCCCCTTCCTGGCCCCAGTGCCTCCTCTCCCCACCAAAGCCACAGCCCCCACAGGCTGCTTGCCGGTGCAGTCACAGTCCTCTCCAGATCTTCGGTCTCCCTTCCTGCCCTGGACATATTGCGGGAGAAGGACAACATTATCGTTTTTTTTTTTTTTTAAAAAGGCAGAAACATATTTAACAAATTAAGATCAATGACTAAATTTTTAGCAAAATAGGAATGGATGGAGATTTCCTTAACCTGATAGAAAGATCTTAAAAAAAAAAAAAAAAAAAACTACAGCAAACATCAACTAATGTTGAAACAAAAAAGCTATTCCCTTTGAACTGTCAGTAAACCATCAAGGTCCACTGGACTCAATTTTGGAGATTTCTTTTTAAAGCAGTTTTAAATTTGCAAGGCTTGATATTTCATGATTTTTACTTAGAGGTCTTCCAAAGAATAAAGGCAAATTCTATTTTTAAAAAACAAAATAAAACTCACTGTAATTTGAAGTCATTTATGTATCCACTGGACTCTTTTCTAAGATACAGAAGATGATCTTGGTGATCATATTTTTTCTATATCTTGAAAAATTTTGTTATTTCATCATTCTAAAGATTATTTCATCAGAACTCATCAATTATTTCAAATTATGCTAAGAAACTAAAATAACAAAATTTTTTTAAAAAGTGATTTTAAAGCCTCCTAGAAAAATAATACAATAGTAAAATAAAAATAAATCAGCACCATTACATTATCCTCAATTTTTTTTACTACATTGCTCAGAGTATAATATGATCTTTCTAGAAGGTCAAAATGAAACCTGGGAACACCATCTTTAAGCTTCATTGAATAGTGTTGAGAATAAAGAATTTTTCATTTTCTAACCATAATGACAAAGAGAAAAAAATTGATAAGGAAAGGCATTTCACAACTGAAATATAAATCAGAAGATGAACGCAAAAAGACATACAGCAGCATACTAAGCCCACACTCTCTGAAACAGCAGTGACTGGCCACATTTGCTGAAATTAAATGAAACTTCAAGAGGAAGGGGACATACATATACCTCTGATCCATGATGATGTAGGGCAGAAATTTTAAAACAATTATCCTCCAGTTAAAAATAATTTTAAAAATAGATGAAACAGAAAATTCAGTTCCCTGGCTGCACTAGCCACATTTCAAGTGCTTAACTGAACACCCCATGTGGCTGGTGGCTACCACACTGGACCACACAGAACATTCCTATCACAGCAGAGAGTTCTAAGGAACAACTCCACTAATGATGATAAAACTGATCATATAAGTGTAATCTCAGCCCTTGTCTTGAGATGGTGATACTCAAAATCAGTTGTTCTCAGCTAGGGCCACTGTGTGCCCCAAGGGGCGGCTAGCAATGTCTGGAGACACTTCTGGTTGCCACAACTGGGAGGGGGTGCTGCTGGCAACAAGTGTAGAAAAGGCAGGGATGCTGCTACAGGTCCTACAGTGCACAGCCCAGCCCGAAACACCAGGAGGGACAGGCTGAAAAACCCTGCCCCAGGTGGATTTTCTCAGACTCAAGAACCAATGAGCGAACATACCTCCAAGGACGAAAAGGCAATTCAGAATCCTCATCCATTACACAGAACTACTTCATTACACAATATTCTGTCACAAGAACCTGAACCAACATGTTTTGCTAAAAGGATATGTGACAGTGTCTTCTCTCCTATGATGTCTGTGTAAGAAAATCTGCTTGATACAGTTCATAAAATGATTCTACAGCAAGAAAAAGAATAATAATCTAAAACAAATTAAAGATGGCTTCCCAGGTGGCTCAGTGGTAAAGAATCCACCTGCCAATACAGGAGACATGGGTTCAATTCCTGGGTGGGGAAGATCCCCTGGAGGAGGAAATGGCAGCCCACTCCAGTACTCTTGCCTGGGAAACACCATGGACAGAGGAGCCTGGCAGGGGTCACAAAAGAGCAGAAGTATTTACAGAGCAGAAGATGAAACCAAAGAGATACAGTCACACTTTACACCGGAGCTGCCCAAAATGGTAGCCACTGCCCCCATACAACTGTTTTAAAGTAAAAAACTCGGAGAAGGCAATGGCACCCCACTCCGGTACTTTTGCCTGGAGAATCCCATGGACTGAGGAGCCTGGTAGGACCCCTGCAGTCCATGGGGTCGCTAGAGTCACGATTGAGCGACTTCACTTTCACTTTTCACTTTCATGCACTGGAGAAGGAAATGGCAACCCACTCCAGTGTTCTTGCCTGGAGAATCCCAGGGACAGGGAAGCCTGGTGGGCTGCCGTTATGGGGTCGCACAGAGTCGGACACGACTGAAGCGACTTAGCAGCAGCAGCAGCCAACTTCCCAAGAAGGTATTTTTTAGCTTAACGGTAATTTTCATTTTATTTTTAGATAATCAAATGCATAGCTAAGTTATGTTACCTTTACGAGTTTAAGGTAAACTCTTTTAAAGAAAGAGTTGAACTCTTTCCTAATTGAAAGAGTTGAACTCTTTCCTAACTCTAACCTAATACGTTAGAGTTGAATCTTTGATAACTTTGTCTTTATCATAGACTCTGTACATATGTTAAAATTAACTATTTATCAGATGTGTGTGTCACCGGCTGAATGACAGATGAAACATACTTATGGTCATGAATGATATGCTTTGTAAAAAAGGTTTCAAGCTATTAGGAAGCATATTGTGTATTTTAAAATCTTGTGTAATATTCTGTGATACTTTTACAGAACAATTCTGGCTTCAGGAACGTCTAGAAGCACTATTTCTTGAAATAAAAGGAGTTTAAACTTAAAAATAATAATAATAAAGTAAAAAACTCAGTTCCTCCTTTGCACCAGTCACCTTTCAAGGGCTCAACAACCACCTGTGGTTACTGGCTACCTCACTGGAGAGTGCAGATATAGAGGATACTTGAAGAGAAGACACTTGAAGAAATTTGATTAATTCAGAAAATATTTACTAAGTGCTTCCTATGAGATTACCTAGAGTCACATGATTTCACACAATGTTATTTGACAGATTAATGTACAAAATAACAGCTATCACTTCTAGAGCACTTACTATGTACCAGGCACTGTATTAAACACGTTTCTTTTCAAGTAAATGAAATCACTTAATTTATATATTAACTCCCTGGAAATAATATATTTTCCTATTTTGGAGATGAGGAAACAGGCACAGAGGTTAAGTGACTTGCCAAGTGTCACACATCTGGTCATGGGTGGAGCCAAGAAGAATCCAAACAGTTTGGCTCCAGAACCGCTATGTTTTCCTGCTGCTCAGTTCCTAAGAGTCATTACTTATGCTGCCTGGTCTAGCAATGGGGTGATTTTCTAGCATCTTATCTATGTCACTGTCATACTACTATTGTTTTTCAATTAGCTCTCTAATCCCTGCCACAAAGTCACAAAATATAGATAGACCAGCAGAAATGGGGTCAAAGAATTTTATATTTGGACATTTCTATATTTCATAAAATAGATATATCTTATACTTTTATACTTATATATATGGACTAAAATAAGATTTCTGTATATATATATAAGTATATATATATAAATATATATAAGTATAAATATTATTTATATATATATAAATATATATATATAAGTATATATATATATATATACTTATATACTTATATATATGGACTAAAATAAAATTTCTACTAAGATAAAAACTCAGAAATTCTTAGCTTATACAAGCTGTTCAAGCTCCCCAGCTTCCCTCAAATACACATGCACTCTCTTTTACCAAAAGAGTAATCTTGGCATTAAAAATTTTTTGGAAGAGTATTAACACATCCCTCTTCCACCCTAGCTTTGTGCAGAGTCTCATCCTCTCTTTGTAGAACAACGTCGAAAGCCTCCTAACTGGTCTTTGGACTTAACCTCTTGCTTCTCTCAGGCTGATCTTCACACTGCTGTCACCCAGAGAAACCACAGAACTGGCACGGAATACTGCAGGGCGACCTTATATCACCCACCCTGCCTATCCCCCTGGGTCCATCTCCCCTCCCCACCTACTCATTCCCTTCCTTCAACAAATATTACTGAGCAAATATTAAGTGCAAACGAGGTTCCTGAGCTAATACATATTAGCATCCAGCCAGTGAGACCAACATTCGTTCATTAATCACACAAACAAATGTAAAATCCCAGGTGGTGCAGATGTATCTAAGTTCAGGACAGGTGAGTCTCACCTTTCTGGGAAGCTAAGGAGGGCATTCCTGACACCTGAAGGATCAGGTAAGAGTGAGGAAAAGTGTTTCAGGCAGAGGGAGCAGGAACAAAAGGCTCTCAGACGGGACCAAGGACGGGATGGGAGATGGAAGGATGGAGAGAGCTGCTGTGCTGATTCAGAGAAAAGCGATGGGAGACGGGTCCTCGGGAACTGGAAAGATAGAAACTTAACCAGAGTCTTACAAAGAGAAAACATAGTGAAACTTCAAACCCAGGTACTCTGTTTGGAACCCTCCCCTACAACATACTTCCATCCACAAATTACAATCAAACGTCTACTCTGTGCTAGGCAATGTGCTAGATGCTTCAGACACAAGTCAGTCAATGATAAGCAAAAACCAACAGAATCTGTGTTTCCCAGGAGCTCACAATCCAGCAGAGGAGTCAATCACATAATCCACAAGTAGCCATAAAACTGGAGGTGTCATCAATGTTACTAAAGCAAACGGTGATATGAAATGAGCATTTAGTCTAGTCCAGAGTGCTCAGACTTGTTTCTGCCAAAGTAAACAACTACACTGAGATCTGAAATGCCAAACAGCCACTAGATACAAATGGGAGAAGGCTGTTGCAAGCCAGGGGCGCACCTGCTTGGGAGGCTCAGGGAGGAGGGAGCTAATCCAATGTGATGGAGAGGTGCCGGTCTACAGAGCCCCAGGCCAGCTTCCCGAGTGTGTGACCAGGGTGGTAGCATCAGGCCCAGCTCTCTCCAAAGGGCCTTGACCTTAATGTGACACTCTGTGGTGGCCATCCTCAAATTCTTAACCATTTTATTCTTGAACCTGTATTTGAACTCCAACAGGACAATCAGAGTGCACAGGAGCAGTGAGGACAGGCACTCATGAACATGCCTCTAGGAGGCCTGGGCACCCGGCCAAGGCAGCTGGAGTGGGAGCTGGGTCCAAGCGGCAGCAGCAGAAGGGCCCCACCAGCCTGCTGGTCCTGTCCCTAAGGTACCTGACAGATGTGAAATGCTTCAGACTGAACCTAATGGCAGGAACTCTGTCAAGACTTAAATCTTTTAAGAAAAAACATTCTGCAAGAATCATCAGCTCTAAACATACTGCAACTTATACTTGTAAATAAGTACTTTCAGTCCTCTGTATCCACAGATTCAGCTACAGATCAAAAATATTTAGGACAAAATCCCAGAAAGTTCCAAAAAGCAAAACTTGAATTTGGGACTTCCCTGGCAGTTTAGTGGTTAAGACAGCATTTCCACTGCAGGGGCTGAGGGTTCAATCCTGGTGGGAGAACTAGATCCCACAGTCTACAACTAAGACATGGTGAAGCCAAATAAATATTTTTTTTTTAAGGTCTCTATTCTCCTGTTTTCTCACCATGTACAACATCATGCCTAGCACACGTGTACTGAAGACACTGTGTAGAATGAGTGAATGGCCAGAGACTGAATTCCAGAGCCAAATCATCTGTGTGACCATGGGCACACCAGTTACCATCTCTGAACCTCGGATTTTCTCATTTACAAAGTTTAAGAATAACTCTTCTCCCATCCACTTCACAGGGCTGATTTAAGAATCAAATAAAATGAAGTGTTCCTACGGAGCGCAGAGGTGCTGCTATGGCTTCCAGTGGGGCCGGGGTGACCGCTGCGGGCTCAGCAAATGAAGCTCCCAAAATTCCAGACAACATGGGGGACTGGCTTCCGGGTGTCTACCGCTTCGCCACCGACAGGAATGACTTCCGGAGGAACCTGATTCTCAATTTGGGACTCTTTGCTGCTGGAGTTTGGCTGGCCAGAAATCTGAGTGACACTGACCTAATGGCACCTCAGCCTGGGGTCTAGCCTGTGAAGACACATGGAACCCCTGTGCTGTACTAGACCCCTTCAAAAACAGTCTCCAATCTGTGACCATCACAAGACTTGCCCTGATGGCGGCTGAAGTTTGATTCAGATGGCACCTTCCCTTCCCTTCCCTGCCTGACTTCCTTTTCTTTGCTGAGTCCACTCAGGAAACAGGCAGGCTTCAGCTAAAGTGTTGTCTTCTGTTCTGTAAAATGCTATACATAGTTCCTAAGTTTCTGCAAGGGATGATCTTTGCTCTTGTTCTGAGAATTAATCTAATGGTATTTTAACAAATAAAGCGCGTACACGTACACACACACACACACACACACACACACACACACACACAAAGAATCAAATAAAATGGTGGACTTCCCTGGTGGTCCAGAGTTGAGAATCTGCCTGGCAATGCAGGAGACACGGGTTCAACCCCTGATCCCAGAGGATACCACATGCTGTGGAGCAACTAAGACCGTGCTCCACAACTTCTGAGCTTGTGCCCTAGGGCCCATGCTCCACAGGAGAAACCGCCAGTTCACTACAACTAGGGAGTAAGCCCACACCCAACAACGAAGTCCCACAGCAGCCAAAAAAAGAGAATCAAATAAAATGGAAAGAACTGTTCTACAGCACTACATTTTAGCCAATGCTTTTAAAATGTTAACCAAATTCCACAATAAAAACCATGAAAACCATTCATGAACCCCTCTCATTAAAGTTGCATTTAGATTCATTAAAATCTATTTCAGTTTTAAAACAAATTTATATTATCACTGCACACACTCATTAAGGACAATCACAATAAACTGTGGAAAATTCTGAAAGAAATGGGAATACCAGACCACCTGACTTGCCTCTCGAGAAACCTATATGCAGGTCAGGAAGCAACAATTAGAACTGGACGTGGAACAACAGACTGGTTCCAAATAGGAAAAGGAGTATGTCAAGGCTGTATATTGTCACCCTGCTTATTTAACTTCTATGCAGAGTACATCATGTGAAACGCTGGGCTGGCAGAAGCACAAGCTGGAATCAAGACTGCCGGGAGAAATATCAATAACCTCAGATATGCAGATGATACCATCCTTACGGCAGAAAGTGAAGAAGAACTAAAGAGCCTCTTGATGAAAGTGAAAGAGGAGAGTGAAAAAGTTGGCTTAAAGCTTAACATTCAGAAAACTAAGATCATGGCATCCGGTCCCATCACTTCATGGCAAATAGATGGGAAAACAGTGGAAACAGTGGCTGACTTTATTTTTCTGGGCTCCAAAATTACTGCAGATGGTGACTGCAGCCATGAAATTAAAAGACGCTTACTCCTTGGAAGGAAAGTTATGATCAACCTAGACAGCATATTAAAAAGCAGAGACGTTACTTTGTCAACAAAGGTCCATCTAGTCAAGGCTATGGTTTTTCCAGTAGTCATGTATGGATGTGAGAGTTGGACTATAAAGAAAGCTGAGCACCGAAGAATTGATGCTTCTGAACTGTGGTGTTGGAGAAGACTCTTGAGAGTCCCTTGGACTGCAAGGAGATCCAACCAGTCCATCCTGAAGGAGGTAAGTCCTGGGTGTTCAGGACTTATCTCCTGAACACTGGAAGGACTGATGCTGAAGCTGAAACTCCAATACATTGGCCACCTGATAAGAAGAGCTGACTCATTTGAAAAGACCCTGATGCTGGGAAAGATTGAGGGCAGGAGAAGGGGACGACAGAGGATGAGATGGTTGGATGGCATCACCAACTCAATGGACATGAGTTTGGGTAGGCTCTGAGAGTTGGCATTGGACAAGGGAGGCCTGGTGTGCTGCAGTTCATGGGTCGCAGAGTCAGACGCGACTGAACTGAACAGTAAGTAACTGAAAGAGGTTTGACAATCTTCAGTTAAGTTGCTCAATTGTGTCCAACTCTTTGTGACCCCATGGACTTCAGCATGCCAGGTAACCCCAAATAATTATTTCACCTGCTTTCTATTCCCACTACCCCAAAGGCTAAAAACCACGGGTTGGTAACAGATGAACCTGCGTTGGATTTCCCACTCTCTACCACTTTCTTTGAAAATTTAGGTAAATTACTTAACATCTACATATTTCAGTCCCTTAGTCCATAAAATGAAAATGAAAGTAGTAACTACCTCACAGTTACTGATGATCAAATAAGGTAATACATGTGAAGTGGTTGGCATAGTGCCTCACACACAGTAAGCAGTGGGTAAAATGTCAATTGTCACTCTTAAGATGGACTGCAGCTTCCATCTGGGAAACCATGCAGTCTCTCTTAAGCATCCACACTATCAAACAGTAAGTGAACTTTCCAAAAAGAAATTTTCTATTTTAATAACACTTTTTTCAATACTCTTCTCTGGAAAGATTTCCAGTATGTAAACAGAATCCAATACAACACACAGGAGAGGTGGTGAGGCAGAGCAGAAAGAGACCCAGCTTTAGCGCCACAGATGGGAATTGTACACCTAATTCAGCCACTAAGTAATTATGTAACCTGGCTACTTAAGCTCTCTCTCAACCTTGTAAAGGGGTTGCAAGGATTAACAAAGTATGTAAAGCATCAAGCACAGTGTCTGGAGGGTGATATGCACTCAGTTACTAGTATTTACTAGACTCTTCTCCCCTACTCCCTTACAGGTGATAAGAATAGCTTTGCAGGGAAGAGAAAAGATCCTACCAAGCACAAATACTAACCAGTACTAAGATCAACAATGAAGGACAACTATTTTATATTAATCTCCATGAGAACTAAAGCAGTGTTGGGGGGGGGGGGTCACATACTCCTTCTAAAGTCTAATGAAAACGAGGCCTTTACCTTATAGAAAATTTCCAGATATCTCAGGAAACGCTCTAAGTCAGAAATTTTAAGAACATGGTATTTAAGGGGAATAATAGCTAGTTTTTTCCTGGACTTAAGTTGCAAGAGTCTGAAAACGTTCCCTAAGTCACTTTTTGTGATAAAAACGATTCACCTAACTTCGTTCATATTGCGGCAAGTAAACCCAGCTTTAATTAAACTTCTCAGCTTCATAAGCTAAATTTCATAAGCTATCTGGTCTTGGGTGTGAAAACAAAACTTGATAAAAGGAACTAAAAACTATATGAGAATTAGTTCAAATGTCTTAAAATGTGATGTAACCCGAACACCGAACCAAAAGGGGGTAAAAGGTGCAAAAAGGTACCGAAGATTGCTGCATCCAATTCTTAGGAAGGCTATTTGTCAATTCAAGGAATCAAGTCTCTAACTTCCAAAGAAATCTACAAACACGGAAGTCGTGGTTTACAAAAACAAAACTGAGCCAGCAAATAGTTTACTGAGTAACTAAACATGGTTTATCCTTGCTTCTACTCTAAGTGGAATGCCTTACTCTTTGACTCGGCCTCACCTTCTCGAGTAGGTAATAACCTACTGACTAAATTGTTCTGTTCATTGTACTGCAGCAGGAAAAAGTCCAGGAGAGCTGCACACCCAACTTTCCACAACGCACGACCCGCACGGAGCTCGGTCCCAGACAAAGTTCTGTCCCAATGACCTTGGTCCTAGGATTTCCCTCCCTCCCTCCCGCCGTTCCTTCCTTGTGCGGGCGGCTGCGGCTGCCCAGCCGCGGTCGCAGGTGGGAGAAAGCGCTCGGGGACCCAAAGGCACGAGCGGAACCACAGCTGCAGACGGCACCCGGGCCATGCCAGCCCTCCATCGGCACCCGCTCCCCAGCGGCGCGCACAGCCCCGACCTAGCGCCCGCCTCCCCCCGACCCCAAGCGGAGGGCCGAGGCTCACGAAGCATTTCTCCGGCCCCACTCGGTGGAGCGGCTGGGGCGCCGCACAGCCAGGGAGCGGACAGTCCGGCCAGGGGCGCAGAGACAGGAGCGCAGGCGGAGGAGAGTCCTGCGCCACGCCACCGCCGCCTGCTCCAGCTCTGGGCTCCCGGGAGGCCCCAGCCGGTCGCCAGTCCGGCGGGGGCCAAGGCCGAGCACGGCAGCGCCGCCAGAGACCGCGGGCGCGGGGCGCGGGGGCGCGAGCACTCACCATCAGAACTTTGGCCGCGTTCTCCAGCTGAGCGATCACTTCTGGGGGCCCCAGCGCCGCCGCCATCATGGTCTCTCTTCAATGACGCGCCATGCGGTGCATTTTGGGAGCGGGCGCCCGACCGGCCAATCGCGAGATTCCTCGGGCTCGCGCGCTCCCGCCGAGCCGTCGCGGCCGCCGACGTCGACGCGGGGTCGCGGGGTCAGGGCTGCGGGCCGGCGGGCAAGGGCTGCGGGCGCTCCCTCGGGGTTCGTCCGCCCGCTTGCTCGCTCGCTCGCCGCCGGGCCGGGGGCGCCTCCGGCCCTGCCGTGTCCTCTGCGGACGCGTCCCTCTCGGGCAGGGCGGCTTGCGTCCCGCGAGATCGCGTGCTCCGCGCTCGCGTGCCCCCGTGCGGGGCCGACTTCCTGGCGGAGCCGGCGGGCAGGTCCGGCAGAGGGGCTCGGAGTCCAGCTTCCCCACCCGGGCCTGAGAGCGCCCTGTCCGCGCTCGCGCCGGCCCTCACTGCTGAGACCAGGCTCTGTTCTGAGCGACACCTGCATACCTGCTACTAGCTTCCACCTCTTGGTGCCGGTCTGCTTCTTGGGGTACACAGAAAGTCACTTTCGTTTCAGTGTAAGTTTCCTCTGTTGACAACTTCATTTCTTCTTCCAGTTGTAAATAAGCCATAGTTGCGGGTTTTCCCTTTTTTATGTCCCTGCAATAGAATTGCATTGTTAGCTTCTTTGAGAAACGAGTTATTATATTTGGCATCTCTACAACATGAAGTTGAGGAAGTGAGTGAATTAACAAGGTTTTTATGCTTAAGAAACAAAGGAAGTACCTCTTATTTCGTTACAAAAGGGTAAAGTGAGTGCAGTTAATGGCTTTTTAAAAAAATTGTGTGAAATTGGTTCACATAGTGCCTCACATGTAGAAGGCATTCAATAAATATTTCACTAAGTACAAATGTCTGGACTTAATGATTTTACGACTGCTCCATGGTGTGAAGCGATACATATTCATTAGAAACTGTACTTCAAATTTTTATCTCTTCCTGGGCAGCATGTGCGGTCAGATACTCACGTGGTGCACAATCAGTAAGGTGAACAACTGATATCTTAGAAACACTGTTTTTCACTTTCAGTACCGTGTTCACTAAATTAAATGAGAGAGTCAACACTTTATTATAAAACAGACTCGCTATTAGATTATTTTGCCCAGCTGGAGGCTAATATAAGTGTTCTGACCACCTTTAATGTAGGTGAGGCTAAGCTGTGAGGTTTGGTAGGTTGGATGTATTAAATGCATTTTCAGCTTATGATGTTTTCAACTTATGATGGGTTTATTGGGACTTAACTCCGTCATAAGCCAAGGAAGATCTGTATAGCAATCTGCAAGATTACAAAGCGTCTCCTTTGTAGCGTCCTGCTACAAAGAGTTATTACTGCAGATCAAAGATACATCTTCAAAAGTGTAGACAAATGAGTATTTTATGACATTAAATGTTTGAGACATATAATGCTTCAGATTGTGCCCTGTGTTCCAGAGCATTTGTTTTGTGCAGCTACACAAGAACTTTGCATCGAGATGCTCTTTGAGAACGAAGAAGAAAAGGTATCTCTGGTTCCTCTGCCTTTTCTAAAACCAGCTTGAACATCAGGAAGTTCACGGTTCACATAATGGTGAAGCCTGGCTTGGAGAATCTTGAGCATTACTTTACTAGCATGTGAGATGAGTGCAATTGTGCACTAGTTTGAGCTTTCTTTGGCATTGGGTATGCCTTTAACACCTGTGATGTCCTGGGCTCCAAAAGTGATTAGTTGAATATATTATATACTTTTCCTTGGAAACAGGTTTAGTTTGGGAGATTTGGGGTGGTTTTTTGGTCTGTGTGTGTGTGTGTGTGTGAAGCCATAAACATCTTGTCAACACAAACATGCTGATTGAAATACTTTAGAGCCACAGTTCTCAGAGTGTAGGCTAGGGACACTTACTAAGTCCCAGAACACAAAGGAGTTCCCTAAGATCCTATCAGAGGATCTTGGTCAAAACTATTTTCAGATGGCTATAGTCCTATAGCCATGGATGGATGGCATTACCAAGTCAATGGACATGAACTTGGGCAAACTCCAGGAGATAGTGAGGGACAGGGTGGCCTGGCGTGCTGCAGTCCATGGGGTCACAAAGAGTCGGACATGACTGAGCAACTGAACAATAGTCCTATCAGTAACTACTCTGAATTGATTCAACTCCCCAGTCAAGACACAGATTAGCTAAATGGATTAAAAACACAGGATCCAACTATATGTTCCCTCTTATTACTTCTATTCAACATACTAATGGATGTCCTAGCCAAAGCAATTAGATAAGATAAATAAAAGGCATCCAAATCAAAAAGGAAGAAGAATTATCTCTACACAGATGATGTGACCTTATATATAGAAAATCCTAAAGAGTCCACAAAAATCTGTTAGAACTAATCAATGAATTCAGCAAAGTTACAAAATATAAAATCAATTTTAAAATGTCAGTTGCATTTTTATATACTAACAATGAGCCATCAGGAAAGGAAATTAAGAAAACAGTTTCAGGGAATTCCCTGGTGGTCCCATGGTTAAGAACCCACCTTCCACTGCAGGGGACTCAGGTTCCATCCCCGAAGAACAAAGACCCCATGTGCCTCATAGCAATTAAGCCTTTAATCCAGCAAGCCTCAAACACAGCCTGCATGCCACAACAGAGAGCCTGCGTCCCACGTGCTGCAGCTAAGACCCAATGCAGCCAAATAAATACTTGTTTAAAAAAGAAATTTTATCCAAGTCAAAACTACAATGAAGACTTACAGGGAACATAAATTATGTGACAGAGTGAGAGATTATTCTATTTTACTTGAGAGACTCAAGAACAAATCTCTCTTTAAAAAGGCATTTCTAAACCCAAATTAAATGCCCACACTTAATAAAAATAATTCTATATCAACAGAGGACACCTGATCCAGAAAGTGTTAAGGGATCTTATGACCCAAAGTTCTGAAAACTTTGAAGGCAGCAGTATAAAACCGAATTATTATATCAAATTTATAGGAGCTTAATATATTTCTCCAGAAATAAAAACGTAAGACCAAAAGGGAACCGTGTCTTTAAAATATTTCCTTAGTACAGAAAGCATATTTCTGCACATATGATATGTCTGAAATGTTACTATTTGGAGTTCTTAAATATTAAATGCTTGATTAACATACCACAGTTCTGATGTCTTTCAAAGTAACTGTAAACAGCAGTGCTCTATCCCTCCTGTTCTCACAACATATCATCTTGAAATTTACTTCTAAACCAGTTTAACCAAGTACAATATCCCATGTTCCTTATAAAGTTGAATGTTATAAGGCATCCATCCCATTAAAGTTTTTGAGACTGGGATGAAGACCTCTTTTCCAAAGAGGTCTCTGGAATTCCCCCAACAACCCAGCAACCTAAAGGCATGAGTTGCATCCGATTTCCAAAGGCTTTACCCAAGCCCCCTGCTGCTGGGGAGCCTCCAGGTACTCAGCCGGCCAGAGGCTCAGTCCAAGGGGCGACCACCTAAGGGGCTACTGTGCCATCGCAGCACATGATGTCATGGTGTGGAAAGGCCATTCGAGGGTAGGGGCTTCCTCACCTGGAAAACGGAAATTGTAGATGTGTCAGGGGTTAAGACTGGGAAGATGCCATGGAGAAGGTGGCAAAGGGCTGCTGCAGTTTGTCAGGGTTCAGAGCCTGGAGCTCTGGCAGAGCAGAGGGCAGGGGTCTAGGCGGGGCAGAGGGGAGCCTCAGCCTGGGACCAAGTTCCTCTTAAGCAGGCCTGATCAGGCTCTTCAAATGATGCCACAGGACTGACATTTCAAGATGTCCTCTGCTCATGGAGAAGAATCAGAGCCAAAGCTGCTGGCAGTGGACAGAGGACTGCCCAGCTGGGCTTCTGCCGCAAGTTCTTGGGAGTGGGGCCTGGAGGGGGCCTCCCGTCCCAAGGAGTTGGCTTGTCTGAGAATAGCAACTAGGACTCGGTTCCTGCCCCAGTCGCAGGGGCCCGAGCCCTGTGACCAGGAACTGACAGTGACACCTGCCTGAGTTCTGACAGAAAAGAGGCTGGTGGAGGTGGTTGCTAATAGACGCCCCAGGAGTCCATCACTAGCCCCCAGAGATGATCTGGGGGGTTGTCAGTAGAGCTCTGCTTTGTTCTGAATGTTTTAAGACAACAAGAGATTGGCAAAAGTAGGGCTTGATTTATAAATGTCCTGAAGCCGTTCCTGTCCCTGTTAGTGGTGTTTGTCCTCTGACCTGTGGGCAGCCCTGGGCCTGTGCAGAGGTGTCCTACCATCCCCACCCAGCTGTCATCTCACTTTGAGCCCTGAGGGCATCCTCCAACAAGATACAGATGTCATAAACAATGGCATTTGGATCCTCTAATCTGAACATTCTGGGCCATTATTGATGGCAACTTTGCCAAATGTTCCAAAATAGTCTGATCCTTTTAAAGCCTCTAATAAGCTGGGCAAGAGGAGGACTCACAGCAAAGATGATGTTTGTCCAGTGCAGACACCGTGGCTTCTGACTTCTCTTGTTTTGTGTCTGTGTTTTCCTCATTCTTTATCCTCCTCCATTCTTCCTGGGAGGGTGGGCTGTTACCACAGGGTCTTCTGGACTGTCCCTCTACCTGCCAGACCAAGCCCTGTGTCATCAGTGCAGACCTGATGCACCCAGCAGCCACAGGGGTGAGGGCCTGCCTCACAGACGCCCAGAGAGCAGCCACTCCTCACCCGCCCGCTCAGACAGCCCAGCCAGGAGCCTGCCCAGTGGGGCCTTCAATACTTATTAAGAGCATGAAGGCTCTAAACAAGACTTCAAGAACCAACCTGCTGCTGTGGCAAACGCACCAACCAGGAAGAGTGTCCTCTGACATGTCTAGAGAGAAGGAAAAGGGTATTTGGCAACTACTGATTTGCCTGCTTTTTTGACAGCCTCGGCTAGCTTGGTCCCATTGTCCCCAAGACCAGTCGCCCCACTGCACCTGGCCTCTGCCCCGCAACTGCTGCCCTCCCGCCAGCAGCCTTCCTGCCTCCTACTGCGACTGCAGTCCTGTGCAGGCCTTCAACACAGGGCTAGCCCACACCCTCTCAAAGACTGCCCCGTGGGGCCCTGTCGGCTCTCCTGACTCGGGCCTTGCATGTTTACCTAAAAGGAAGAAAGGGTCCTGGGTCCTGGTTTAAGTAAAACTGTTCTTTCTGTAGCCTTAAAATAATTTTCTTTCCAAGTTCGATGAAAATGACGACTATGGAACTTATTCACAGAATCAGCTAATTCTGTCTGTTTTATATAGTTTGTCCTGCAAAAAATCTGTGATAAATTTATGAAGAGACTAGGACTTCCCTAAAAATCCTGCCTGCTGCAACAAAGATCCGGCACAGCCAAGTAAATAAATAAATACTTTTTAAGAATTTCTGTAGACTCCTAAGGCTTTTTAAATATTCAAGCTTCCACTTTAAGGATTTAATATGTGCCACATGGTACTGTTATACACACTGAACACAGTGCTGCCCAATGTATTTTTGACTCAATATGTAGTGAACAAATAGTAGGTGCCCATAATGATTCAAGACCAGAGTAAGCCACACTATTCTGGGATCCTTTGACAGTCCAGTTTTTAAATTGGGGGGAGGAGAGCAGAGGAAGGAGACATACTGTAGATTTGCCTTAACAGAATAGAAATCTGCACAATATTTATCGCTTCTAAGTGACTCAGTAGGTTCAACAGCACCTTCCTAGAATATAGAGATATAAAAAGAAAGAACACACTGCATGAATAAAAAGAAAGTCCCACTGTAGAGCACAGGGAACTATATAGTCTCCTGGGATAAACCATAATGGAGAAGAATATTATATATATAATATTCTATACTGTATTTTGATTTACGTCATACCTGAATGGTCTAGTGGTTTTCCCTACTTTCCTCAATTTAAGTCTGAATTTGGTAATGAGGAGTTCATGCTCTGAGCCACAGTCACCTCCCAGTCTTGTTTTTGTTGACTGTATAGAGCTTCTCCATCTTTGGCTGCAAAGAATATACTCAATCTGATTTCGGTGTTGACCATCTGGTGATGTCCATGTGTAGAGTCTTCTCTTGTGTTGTTGGAAGAGG
Source organism: Bos javanicus (assembly GCF_032452875.1). Taxonomy (NCBI): domain Eukaryota; kingdom Metazoa; phylum Chordata; class Mammalia; order Artiodactyla; family Bovidae; genus Bos; species Bos javanicus. Next base: position 35,709,505 of record NC_083879.1, on the reverse strand, counting down.
GTGTTTGCTATGACCAGTGCATTTTCTTGGCAAAACTCTATTAGTCTTTGCCCTGCTTCATTCTGTATTCCAAGCCCAAATTTGCCCGTTACTCCAGGTGTTCCTTGACTTCCTACTTTTGCATTCTAGTCCCCTATAATGAAAAGGACATCTCTTTTGAGTGTTAGTTCTAAAAGGTCTTGTAGGTCTTCATAGAACCGTTCAACTTCAGCTTCTTCAGCGTTACTGGTTGGGGCATAGACTTGGATTACTGTGATACTGAATGATTTGCCTTGGAAACGAACAGAGATCATTCTGTCATTTTTGAGATTGCATCCAAGTACTGCATTATGGACTCTCTTGTTGACCATGATGGCTACTCCATTTCTTCTGAGGGATTCCTGCCCGCAGTAGTAGATATAATGGTTATCTGAGTTAAATTCACCCATTCCAGTCCATTTGAGTTCGCTGATTCCTACAATGTCGACATTCATTCTTGCCATCTTGTTTGACCACTTCCAATTTGCCTTGATTCATGGACCTGACATTCCAGGTTCCTATGCAATATTGCTCTTTACAGCATCGGACCTTGCTTCTATCACCAGTCACACCCACAGCTGGGTATTCTTTTTGCTTTGGCTCCATCCCTTCATTCTTTCTGGAGTTATTTCTCCACTGATCTCCAGTAGCATATTGGGCCCCTACTGACCTGGGGAGTTTCTCTTTCAGTATCCTATCATTTTGCCTTTTCATACTGTTCATGGGGTTCTCAAGGCAAGAATACTGAAGTGGTTTGCCATTCCCTTCTCCAGTGGACCTCATTCTGTCAGATCTCTCCACCATGACCCACCCTTGTTGGGTGGCCCCACGGGCATGACTTAGTTTCATTGAGTTAGACAAGGCTATGGCCCTAGTGTGATTAGATTGACTAGTTTCCTGTGAGTATGGTTTCAGTGTGTCTGCCCTCTGATGCCCTCTTTCAACACCTACCGCCTTACTTGGGTTTCTCTTACCTTGGGCGTGGGGTATCTCTTCAAGGCTGCTCCAGCAAAGTGCAGCCGCTGCTCCTTACATTGGATGAGGGGTATCTCCTCACCGCCGCCCTTCCTGACCTTCAACGTGGGATAGCTCCTCTAGGCCCTCCTGTGCCCGTGCAGCCACCGCTCCTTGGCATGGGGTTGGTCCTCCCCATTATACAGTGGAAGTGAGAAATAGATTTAAGGGCCTAGATCTGATAGATAGAGTGCCTGATGAACTATGGAATGAGGTTCGTGACATAGTACAGGAGACAGGGATCAAGACCATCCCCATGGAAAAGAAATGCAAAAAAGCAAAATGGCTGTCTGGGGAGGCCTTACAAATAGCTGTGAAAAGAAGAGAAGTGAAAAGCAAAGGAGAAAAGGAAGATATAAGCATCTGAATGCAGAGTTCCAAACAATAGCAAGAAGAGATAAGAAAGCCTTCCTCAGCAATCAATACACAGAAATAGAGGAAAACAACAGAATGGCAAAGACTAGAGATCTCTTCAAGAAAATTAGAGATACCAAGGGAACATTTCATGCAAAGATGGGCTCGATAAAGGATAGAAATGGTATGGACCTAACAGAAGCAGAAGATATTAAGAAGAAGTGGCAAGAATACACAGAAGAACTGTACAAAAAAGATCTTCACGACCCAGATAATCACGATGGTGTGATCAATGACCTAGAGCCAGACATCCTGGAATGTCAAGTCAAGTGGGCCTTAGAAAGCATCACTATGAACAAAGCTAGTGGAGGTGATGGAATTCCAGTTGAGCTATTTCAAATCTTGAAAGATGATGCTGTGAAAGTGCTACACTCAATATGTCAGCACATTTGGAAAACTCAGCAGTGGCCACAGGACTGGAAAAGGTCAGTTTTCATTCCAATCCCAAAGAAAGGCAATGCCAAAGAATGCTCAAACTAACGCACAATTGCACTCATCTCACACGCTAGTAAGGTAATGCTCAAAATTCTCCAAGCCAGGCTTCAGCAATATGTGAACCGTGAACTTTCTGATGTTCAAGCTGGTTTTAGAAAAGGCAGAGGAAAAAGAGATCAAATTGCCAACATCCGCTGGATCATGGAAAAAGCAAGAGAGTTCCAGAAAAACATCTATTTCTGCTTTATTGACTATGCCAAAGCCTTTGATTGTGTGGATCACAAGAAACTGGAAAATTCTGAAAGAGATGGGAATACCAGACCACCTGACCTGCCTCTTGAGAAATCTGTATGCAGGTCAGGAAGCCACAGTTAGAACTGGACATGGAACAACAGACTGGTTCCAAATAGGAAAAGGAGTACGTCAAGGCTGTATATGGTCACCCTGCTTATTTAACTTATATGCAGAGTACATCATGAAAAATGCTGGGCTGGCAGAAGCACAAGCTGGAATCAAGATTGCTGGGAGAAATATCAATAACCTCAATATGCAGATGACACCACCCTTATGGCATAAAGTGTAGAGGAACTCAAAAGCCTCTTGATGAAAGTGAAAGTGGAGAGTGAAAATGTTGGCTTAAAGCTCAACATTCAGAAAACAAACATCATGGCATCTGGTCCCATCACTTCATGGGAAATAGATGGGGGAACAGTGGAAAGAGTGTCAGACTTTGTATTTTGGGGCTCCAAAATCACTGCAGATGGTGACTGCAGCCATGAAATTAAAAGACGCTTACTCCTTGGAAGGAAAGTTATGACCAACCTAGACAGCATATTCAAAGGCAGAGACATTACTTTGCCAACAAAGGTCCGTCTAGTCAAGGCTATGGTTTTTCCTGTGGTCATGTATGGATGTGAGAGTTGGACTGTGAAGAAGGCTGAGCGCCAAAGAATTGATGCTTTTGAACTGTGGTGTTGGAGAAGACTCTTGAGAGTCCCTTGGATTGCAAGGAGATCCAACCAGTCCATTCTGAAGGAGATCAGCCCTGGGATTTCTTTGGAAGGAATGATGCTAAAGCTGAAACTCCAGTACTTTGGCCACCTCATTCGAAGAGTTGACTCATTGCAAAAGACTCTGATGCTGGGAGGGATTGGGGGCAGGAGGAGAAGGGGACGACAGAGGATGAGATGGCTGGATGGCATCACTGACTCGATGGACGTGAGTCTCAGTGAACTCCGGGAGTTGGTGATGGACAGGGAGGCCTGGCGTGCTGCGATTTATGGGGTCGAAAAGAGTCGGACACAACTGAGCGACTGAACTGAACTGAACTGAACTGATACAGTATTTTAGTATTTATATATATATAGGGACTTCCCTGGTGGTCCAGTGGTTAAGACCCTACACTTCCACTGCAAGGGGAATTGGGTTCGATCCCTGATCAGGGAACTACATACCCACAAGCCTTGTGGTGTGGCCCAAAAAAGAAAAAAAAAAAAATGTGTATGTGTAAGTCTCTTTGCCATACAGCAGAAATTAGCACAAAACTGTCACTCAACTAGACTTCAACTATAAAATGTGAAAGCAAAACACTGCAATTTGTGGGTGGTTTAGTAAGAATTCCTCCCTACTTTCCTCTCACTAGAAAGGACCCACCAGGACATTCTGTGAGTGCAGATCTTAGAGCGCAGATCTTACCTGCAAAAGCACATCACCAGCTCCCTCTGCTGTCTGTTGGTTAGACTTGGAACTCAGAGAATCTGTGGTACTTTCTGGACTAAAATACTGTACAGAATTCAGGATAAGTTAAGACTGGATTAGGCATGGGTGGGTCTATTCTGAATGTATTACATATTCCAGAGTAAAGGAAAGCAAACCACCAAACACATTTGCAGATGGGATTCCTACATATATTTTCATTATAATAGTGTCTGTTTTTGCTTCAGCTGTGACCATGTAACCTCTTGCTGTGAAGAAGTAAGACTTGCAACGTTTACAAGTGTATTTAGTATAAATTACTCAGTCTGAAGAGAAACATGCAAAGCAAATTGGCTTAAGAAAATTCAGATAATCTCATGAAGTTATTTGTGGAAGATCAGAGCAGAGCAGCCAATGCCCATGGAGAGAGTTCTGAAGCCTCTGGGTGTGAACCCCATTGACCCAAACAGCTAAGCACCTCAACAGAAAATTCCCAAGCTGCTCGAGATGGCACCTGGGGCCACCTCTGCCTTGAACTGAAGCTTTCATCTCCAGTTCATCAGCTCTTTAAGGTCAAAATTCTGGGGGGGGCCGGGGGCACGGGAACAGACAACTGATTAGGAAGAAACCCTGCAGCTGTATTTAGGTTAATTTTATTTTCTTTTCCTGGCCTTAAAGTATTTTTCATTCCAAGTATTAAAGCCTTCTTGAAATCTCCAAGATGGAAAGTGATTATAGAAATAATGTGGTTCACTGGCGATAACATTCACATAGTTGTAGTAAGAAGGAAAGTTATGACCAACCTAGACAGCATATTAAAAAGCAGAGACATTACTTTGCCAACAAGTTCCGTCTAATCAAGGCTATGGTTTTTCCAGTAGTCATGTATGGATGTGAGAGTTGGACCATAAAGAAAGCTTAGTGCCGAAGAATTGATACTTTTGAACTGTGGCATTGGAAAAGACTCTTGAGAGTCTCTTGGACTGCAAGGAGATCCAACCAGTCCATTCTAAAGGAGATCAGTCCTGAGTGTTCATTAGAAGGACTGATGTTGAAGCTGAACCTCCAGTACTTTGGCTACCTGATACGAAGAACTGACTCATTGGAAAAGACCCTGATGCTGGGAAAGATTGAAGGTGGGAGGAGAAGGGGACAACAGAGGATGAGATGGTTGGACGGCATCACCAACTCAATGGACACGAGTTTCGGTAAACTCCAGGAGTTGGTGATGGACAGGGAGGCCTGGCGTGCTGCAGTCCATGGGATCACAAAGAGTTGGACACGACTGAGCAACTGAACTGAACTGAGTAACATGCTAATTATCAACTTTACCAAAAGTCTGACAGTGCGTATCAGGAAGACAGGAGTGGGAAGGACAGGCCTGGGCATGGGGAAAGAGGGCCTAAAAGGAACTAAATTCTCATCTTCTGTAACAACAGGAAGTAGTGTACATCATGCCAAGATGAAAAACTCAAAAAAGATACTGCTTTACAATATAATCAGGATACGAGTCCTCTGTCAGATCTGTGCACAGATAATATTCACCCATTTTCATAATGGTGACTTTTTTTATTATTTTGAAAAAGATCTTTAATTGCTTTGTGAAAGTTGCTCAGTTGTGTCCAACTCTTTGCAACCCCAAAGACTATACAGTCCAGGGAATTCTCTAGGCCAGAATACTAGAGTGGGTAGCCTTTCCCTTCTCCAGGGGATCTTCCTGATCCAGGAATCAAACTGGGGTCTCCTGTATTGCAGGCGGATTCTTTACAAACTGAGGTATCAGAGAAGCCCTTATTTGCTTTAAATAGCAATAAAAATTATATATTATACATCACATGTATCTGGGCTCAATCACTAAGTCATTCCAACTCTTTTGTGACTCCTTGGACTGTAGCCCATCAGGCTCCTCCGTCCATGTAATTTTCCAGGCAAGAATACAGTATTGGGTTGCCATTTCCTACTCCATGTAATGGTGACTTTTAAAGAGTGGAAATTTTTAATTTTTATGAAGCCAAATGTATCTTCCTTTACTTTTAGTGCGTTCAGTGTTCTGTTCTATTCTATCCTATTCTTCCTCATGATGGTAAAGAAAATTTTCTATGCTTTCATCTAGCTTTTTAGGTGAAGCATTTATATTAAATCTATGATCCCTGTCGAAGTATACTGAATTAATCATTGGCTTGTGTTTTCCATTTACTGTTTTTTTATATCCTCCTCCCAAATCCAATCCCAAACTGTCCTCCAAGCACCCATCTCCTCTAAGGCAGGTAAATTACCTCTTCCAGCAAAGGTTGTCTCCTACACCCTCTGACCGAGGGAGGATCTGAGCGAGCAGCCCACCCCCCACACCTGGGGCACAGCTGTCCTTTGGGTCCAACAGCTCCCAGGAGCCCCCACCCTCCTCCCGTTTGTTGGATCCGTTTCTTGGAGCCCGTGTCTGCCTCCAGCTTTCTGGGAAAGTATATGGGAAGAAAATATTCTGAATTCTTGAATGTCTGAAATGTCTTTATTCTACCCTCATACTCAACTAATGACTTGTCTGGATTGAAAACAATTGTGTGCTCAGTCGCTCAGTCATGTCCAGCGCTTTGTGACTCCATGGACTCCAGCCCATCAGGTTCCTCTGACTGTGGGATATTCCACTGGAGTGGGTTGCCATTTCCTTCTTTTCACACAATTTGAAGGCCTTGTTCTGTCATCCTCTAGTGTTGAGAATTGGTGTTACCTTCAAAGCCATTCTCATTCTTTTTATTTTTTGGTTCTGATTCTTGATCCTTTGTATATGAACTGTTTTCTATCTCTGAAGATATTTTCTCTTTTATTTATCTTTGTTCCAAACATTGTTGAATTTTCTGATGACGTACATTTATTTGTATGGGTCTATTTTTACCCATTAGTTCTGTGCACTTCAGTTCAGTTCAGTCGCTCAGTCGTGTCCAACTCTTTGTGACCCCATGAACTGCAGCACGCCAGGCCTCCCTGTCCATCAACAACTCCCGGAGTTCACTCAAACTCACGTCCATCGAGTCGGTGATGCCATCCAGCCATCTCATCCTCTGTCGTCCCCTTCTCCTCCTGCCCCCAATCCCTCCCAGAATCAGAGTCTTTTCCAATAAGTCAACTCTTCGCATGAAGTGGCCAAAGTATTGGCATTAGTATTGGTAAATATTAGCATCAGTCCTTCCAAAGAACACCCAGGACCGATCTCCTTTAGAATGGACTGGTTGGATCTCCTTGCACAGGTCCTTTCTATCTAAAAATATACCCATGGGACTTCCCAGAGATCCAGTGCTCCCAATGCAGGGAGCCTGGGTTCAATCCCTGGTTGGGGAACTAGATCCCACACACCACAACTAAGAGCTCACATGCCATGACTAAAAGATCCCACACACTGCAGCTGAGACCCCAGCACAGCCAAAAAAAAAAAAAAAAGTCCATTAGTCATATAATGGAATTGCCCAGAAAAAATAACAGAAGACACGAGAGAGGCTAGGGATCAGGAGATGGCACGAGATGGACAGAGACTCTTTAAAAAAATAATAATAGTGTAATTTTGGGACTTCCCAGGCAGTCCAGTGGTCAAGAGTCTGGCTTCTACTGCAGGGGGGCACAGGGAGGCAGGCTGCTCTCAGTCCTGTATCTACAAGCTACTATGATCCTTTTGAAGACACTAGTCACCAGCTTAAGGCGGCCAGAAACTGGTGATTTTAGGAGGGTCCATGTTTGGAGCAGCAAGCAGGAAAGGAAAAGGGTGAGATGCTGCCGACTGGAAGGCAGTGCTGCACTCTGGATGGTCAGAGGACCTGCTTCTTCACTGCCCAAGTGTGAATGACACAGGAGAAATAGATGAAGCCCAACTGCTCGCATTAGTCCCCTGTTTCTGCCAGATGTCAGTGCAAGGATTAATGCAGAGCCAGAGGACCCTTCTCAGACCCCAGCTATCCAACATGGATCCTGGCTACATGTGGCAATGAGCTTGAGACTGGTGTGACTGAGGAAGTGAGCTGTGAATCTTCATTAGTTAAAAATGAAATTGATACCCACTTCAAGACAGATTTTTCTTCTAGAACTCCTGGACACTCTACAAAACAGAAGACCTTGAAAGGTGTGAAGGCAGGAAAGCTGGGCCTCAGGACTACACAGCACTAAGTTCTCTCAGTATTCTCTGTGCCTCCACGTTCCAGATTTGGAGCTGAAGCCCGCAACCTGGAAATGTCAACAAGCCCAACCCCCCGGCACTCCCGCCAGAGGAGAGGGGCAAATGGGCAATAACTGCTCCACTCCAGCCAATCAGACCAGAAAACTCTGCTCCCCCATGCCAGCAGAGCTCCCCAAAGTCCCTGCTGGGGTGCTGGGATCTCCATGCCACTTGGCTGGTGATGCCTCCCCAACATGGGAGCCTAAGAGAAAAGCTGGGCCCATGTAAGTGGAACCCTGTCTCCACAAGGACAGGGTCCAAGATGGCCTGGTGGAGTGGGGACTGCCCAGTGGTGACCATGTGACTGCACCTTTCAAAAGAACAATTCAGAATCAAATGTTTACAGCTTCTGGAGCTCTCAATACCACTGACCATTCTGAAGCAAAGATAGGGTATTACCCCTGTACTGTCAGTGTGTCTGTCTTGGGCAGGGCAATCAGCTCCCACTCAGGATCTATCTGACAGCCCACCGACCCCACTCAGCAATCTAACGCCAAACACCCGTCACCACCTTCGGGAAGAAAGCTGATCGCAGAACCACACCCAGATTTGGACCCTGTGCTGTGACCTGAAACCCAATCTCCAAATCCCAGACCAAACCAAGACAAGAGCTCCTCTCCCTCGCAATGGCAGCCCCCGCTGTATTTGAATCATGGGGAAAGCACACGAGACAAACAAGAACTTACAAATTTCAATAGAATTTGACACCTAGGGATTTGGATTCAAACTTTTAATAATAAATTGTGCCAGTAGAAGCTTTTCAAAGGCAATGATATATCAATAAATAATAGTTAAATTGAGTTCCTGAGAAAGAACCTACCACATGAAGGCTGTCAGAGTGTAAATAACAACACGGCATTACTGCAAAACTAGAGAAACACTGACAGTCATGACACAGCACAGCAGACTCAGAACCTGCCACTCATACACATGTAAACCAGTACACAGGAATCTTCTTCTTCAGTTTAGACATCCATAGACATGTGAGTGTTGCTGCCTAGAGATACACTAAGTAATGGATACATTATGCTAAAAACCTCAAGGAAAAATATGTGAATATAACAAAAAATATGATGCATCAGGTTTTTAAAAAGCAAAAAAGAAATTTAACTTTTTATTCAAATATAAACCACTTTAAATAGGAATCATACTAATTTGAAATAGGAATATTTTGTGTGTTTATCTATATAGTTATATATACATCTATACGCCTAAGAAAATATGTATGGCTTAATTATCTTTTTTTTCCCCTCCAATATCACTTTGAATAGTCCTTGCTGTTTCACAAAGATTAGAAAAATGTGCTTTTAAAACTGAGTTAAGTTGGATCCTTCAAAGCACACTAAAAGCACTGCAGAGAGAACTCTCCACAGGTCTGCAGGGTGGGGCTCTGGCTCCCTGTGTCGGCTGGGCCACAGGACAGCATCCTGACTGGCGAGACAGACAGAGGTCCATGGCTAACTTACTTTTTTTGGCAGAGCTAAGTGAATCCCTTTTGATGTACACAAGTTTAGTGTAGGACAAATGTCTTTGCCCCCTCAAAGAATCCAAGCACACCCACGACACATACAGTCACATCATCTCTCAGATACACGTGCATTTCTGCAATGAGAGAGGAGGGGGGTGCAGTCACAGCGAGGAAGTCACTCACGACGCGGCATCAGCACACTGTCCAGAACAACTCATCCAAGGACACTCAGTAAAAACGTATTCACAGAACCTGCTGTGAATGGCAAGACACGGTCACGTTATATTAATAATAGAAAAACCCTGTTCGTGCTCTCTCCATACCTGATGTCTGAAGTCACACCCGCATGATCAACTGCTCACACTTCCTATGATGCTATAATATGCAAAAAGCGAACAGAACAAAACAACAAAAGCAGCTTTTAACATATATCACAATTTTGAAATGTGGGAAAAATATAAAACAAAAACCGTTGTGTGAATAAAATGGTATCAGTAACATCAGGACATCAGGACAGTGTTTTTTTTTTTTTTTAAACATTATTGCACAGAGATTTCTTATCACATGTTCTTCAATCTTTATGTCTTTCCCTAATGTGAGTAAGTGCTGTGGATAAAATACAAACGTAGAAAATAACAGCAGCATGATTTGTCAAAATTAATCCCTATAATTTAATAATAAAAATGGCTATAAACAAAATAAGTGCTCTTTCTACTGTACTGATTTAAAAAATATTGTTTTAATGTCATGAAGGTCCTCAAAGCTAATTCCAGGCTGCGCTGACACCTCCTGCCATCCACCAGAACCTGGAGATGCAGACCTCAGAGGTGAGTCCTCTTTCAGAAGTTTTTCCGCTTTGGTTTTGGGTGCAGACTAGATGAGGGGCAACCAGCCAACTGACCTGACAGGCTGACCTCCCCGTCCACCAGTCTACACGTACACGGGCTGGCAGCCCCCGGCCTGCGCCCCCAGGGCTGGACCCACCGAAGCTGGCTGCTCAGCCTCAGTCACGGCTTCAGCCACTGCAGGCTTGGGGCATCGGAACGGGTGACCATTGTCATCGAAGAACCTCCGGAAGGTGAACTCGTAAAAGGCGTGCTCAGGGTGCCGGCTGCCCGCAGGGCCCAGTGCGTCCCAGGCTTTAGAGCTGTCCTCACTGCCGTCCTGCCAGGGGCCCTCCTCATCCACTGGGTCAAAGTTGGATGTATCCATGGGGTGGCTGATGGTGGGTACATAGGGGGCCGGTTGCCTCCGGATGTCGCTGGAGAAGTCGATTGTGCCCAGGAATGGGTGGGCCTTCAGATCATCGGCCCCGTTTCGGCCTAACCGGTGCTCAGCTGCACAGCACAGCTTGGCGATGAGGTCCCGGGCCTCGGGGCTCAGCTCCACCTGCGCGGGGATGTGCAGCGTGCTCTCCCAGTTAATCACCTGCGGGGACAACACACCCAGTGTTCCTTCCTCCTCACTCTCGAGGCCAAAGAGGGCCTTTATGGGGCAGGGTGTTAAAGAACACGATTGTTTCTCAACATCACTAATCATTATGGGAATGCAAATCGAAACCACAATGAGGTATCACCTCACACAAGTCAGAATGACCATCATCAAAAAGCCAACGAATCATAAAGGCTGAAGAGGGTGTATGGAGAAAAGGGAACCCTCCTACATTGTTGGTGGAGATGTAAACTGGTGCACCACTCTGGAGAACAGTATAGAGGTTCCTTAAAAAACTAAAATTAGAGTTAGCATATGACCAAGAAATCCCACTCCTGGGAATAAATACAGACAAAACTCTAATTCACAAAGATACATGCACCCCTGTGTTCACAGCAGCACTATTTACAATAGCCAAGAAGCAAACTAAATGTCCATAAACAGATGAACCGATAAAAGATGTAGTCTAGGGGGTGGGGCGCAAAAAAAAAAAAAGATGTAGTCTATATATACAATGGAATCCTGCTGCTGCTGCTACTGCTAAGTCGCTTCAGTCGTGTCCGACTCTGTGCGACCCCATAGACGGCAGCCCACCAGGCTCCCCCGTCCCTGGGATTCTCCAGGCAAGAACACTGGAGTGGGTTGCCATTTCCTTCTCCAATGCAGGCAAGTGAAAAGTGAAAGTGAAGTCACTCAGTCATATCCGACTCTTAGCGACCCCATGGACTGCAGCCCACCAGGCTCCTCTGTCCATGGGATTTTCCAGGCAAGAGTACTGGAGTGGGGTGCCATTGCCTTCTCTGACAATGGAATCCTACTCAGCCATAAAAAGAACAAAATAATGCCATTTGCAACAACATAAATGAACTTAGAGACTGTCATACTAAGAGAAGTAGGAAGACAAATACCATATGATATAGCTTATAGTGCAATCTAAAATACAAAATGAACTTATTTACGAGACAGAAATAGACTCACACACATAGAAAACAAAGTTATGGCTAGCAAAGGGGAGAGGGAGGGAAGAGGAACAAATTAGAGGAGTATGGGATTAACAGATACACAATACCTTACATAAAACAGATAACAACGGCTGACTGGATAGCATAGAGAATTATATTCAGTATCACACAATAACCTATAATGGAAAAGAATCTGAAAATATAATCTGAATCACTTTGCTCTATACCTGAAACTAATACTGTAAATCAATTATACTTCAATAAAAATAACTTTAATTTTAAACAGATTTTGGTAGTTTCACAATAGGAGAACCAAACAGACGTAGGAGGATCTGAGGCAGCTACAAATGGCCAGTGTGGTTTCAGCAGGAGCCCACAGTCTGAGGCACAGAGTAAGGGAGCCACCCCCATACAGCAGTGATCAGCAACACAAACCAGCCATCCGGATGCTCTGCTAAGGGCTTATTTGCTCCTGGAGTCAGAACAAAGTAAGGTCAATGTAACTGGGAGTTGTGTAGAGGTGCAAGGGCTGGTGTAGGCTTCCCCAGTGGCCTATCAATAAAGAATCTGCCTGCAATGCAGGACACACAGGTCTGATCCCTGGGTTGGGAAGATCCCCTGGAGGAGGACATGGCAACCCACTCCAGTATTCTTGCCTGGGAAATCCCATGGACAGAGGAGCCTGGTGGGCTACAGTCCATGGGGTCACAAAGAGTCGGACACAACAGTGCACATGCACAACACAGATATAAAACTCAAAAAAAAAAAACCATAAAGCAAAAATCATGTGGGACATCCCTGGTGGTCCAGTGGCTAAGACTGTGCTCCCAATGGAGAGGGCCCAGGTTCAATCCCTGGTCAGGGAACTAGATCCCACATGCTGTAACTGAAACCCACTGCAGCAAATAAATAACATATATATATTAAAAAAAAAAAAATCTTCGTGACGTTCAATTTGGCAATGATTTCCTGGATATGATACCTAAAATCACAGGCAATAAAAGAGAAAAACACATAAAAGTCTTCATCAAAATTTAAAACTTTTGTACATCAAAGGACCCTATCAACAGAGTGAAAAGACAAACTTATAGAAAGGGAGAATTTATTTGCAAAGTATACATCTGATAAGGAATTAACAAGCAGAATACATAAAAAACTACAACTAAACAACAAAAACCCAAACAACCTAATTAAAAAAGGGCAAAGGATTTGAACAGACATTTCTCCAAAGAAGGTATCTACATATGCCCACATATGAAAAGAAATTCAACATTATTTGAACATCAGGAAAATGCAAATCAAAATCACAATGAGACTGATACCACCTCACACCCACTAGGATAGCTACTATTAAAAAGTAATAGTAATAAATGTTGGCTAAGATATGGAGAAATAGGAGCTTCAGTATACTGTTGGTGGGAATGTAAAATGGTACAGTCATATGGAAACAGTATGGAGGTTCCTCAAGAAGTTTCAACACAGACTGATCCTATGACCCAGCAATTCCACTCCTGGGTATATATCCAAAGGAACTGAACGGAACTGAACGGAACTGAACGCAGGGAGCAAACAGATACTTACACACATACTTATGTGCATAGCAGCACTACTCACAAGAGCCCAAAAGGTGCAAACAACCAAAATGTTAATTGCCAGATGATGGATAAAGAAAATGGAATGTTATTTGCATACAGTGGAGTATTTATTATTCAATATTACATACAATATAGTAGTAGCCTTAGAAAGGAAGGACATTCTGACACAGGTTCCAACAGGTATGAACCTTGAGGACATTATGCTGATGAAGTCAGTCAGTCACAAAAGTAAAAATACTGTATGATAACACTTATATGAAGCCCCTAAGAATAGGCAATTCATAGAGACAAAAAGTAGAAGACAGGAGCAAAGGGGAGGGAAGAATGGAGTTATCTTTTAGTGGGTGAAGTTCTCCTTGGGATGGTGAAAATGGCTGGAAATAAGTAGTAGTGAATGTACTTAATGCCATTGACTGTACTATTAAGTGTAGTTAAAATGGTGAAATTCATCACAATTTTTAAAACTGGGTGATTATCATGCTGGCAAATTACTAACTAGAAAAAAAATTAGTAACCAGTTCAGCAATTCAATTAGGATATAGATAATACCAAGTTCCAATTTCATTTTTACTGGAAAGAAACGGGGCCTTAATTGAGGATTTTTTGAAGAGGCCATCATAGTAACTATTCGGGTGTGTGAATAAGTCCTAGAATAGTCAGTGTTACAAGAGCACTGTTCTGAGACGATCCAAAGGTTTCATCAGATTCTCTACTCAATCTTTCTTAAGGAATCAAATTAATTGCTCCGAGAGTAAAAGGCCACCATTCTAAAACTGACTATTGAGTATTATTACTTGACAGGATTAGTTGAAACACTGCAAAAGTGCGTAAGTGGCTGGGCCCACAGCTCTTATATTATGCCGACAGTACAGACATAACGTCCAAACCAACCAACTCATCTCAAGGCCACGCAGTTCAGACCGGGCCCTGCCCGCCGGCCCAGACCTGCGGCCACGGTGCCTCCCTCGCGTCCAGGTTCATAGGTACATCACAGCTCAGCTCTGACCTTGAGCCTTTACTCACTCAAATTAAAAAACCTAACAGGAAGTAACAAAAATACCTGAAAACTCCTCACTTCATACAGCTGACACTACTGCACTACCCGGAACAAAAGGCCCAGTGTCAGCCAGAGACCCCAGGGCTCCTCAGAGGCCCCCGCGCCCCGTTACCTTCAGCTGGGTCTCCGTGGGCGTCGGCGCCAGGAACGGCGGCTGCCCCACTAGCATCTCAAAGAGAATCACTCCGACACTCCACCAGTCGCAGAGCTGGGTGTAACCTGAAAGACAGCGGGGCTCAGTTCATACCCGCGCCGCGGCATGGCTCTGGTCACCGAGGACGGGCCCCACCGCACAGGCGGGAAAGAGCTGCTGCGTGTCACGGAGCTCGCACGTCACGCCCCGCCTCCCGCCTCCACGGCGCACGCGTGACGTCACTGCTTCCTGCATAAGGGCCCGGAACAGACCGCTGGAAAAAACGCTGCCGAAGGTCACAGGCTCCACGTGGCAGGAGTGTGGGCACGAGTGTTTTCTGATTTTACAGCATTAGTTTATGATAAACACAGGATGCTCTTATAATAACAGATCTTTTAAATTTAAAAAGTTACTGTTATTGTTAATAACAATACTAAACCAGGAATTTAAGTTCGTAAAGGACACAGACACAAATTAAAATCGTAGAAACTAGGGACTTCCCCGGCGGTCTGGTGGTTAGGGCTGTGCGCCTGGCACAGGCTGGACCCCTAGTCAGAGAGCTAAGATTACACAGACTGCGATGCAGCCAAAAAAAAAAAAAAATGTAGAAGCTAAATAGCAGAAACGCTGTGACCGGAGGTCAGGTGAGGCCAGTGCCAAGACTCCCCGAGGAGCTTTTGGGAGAAGAGGGGAGGAAACTGTGGCAAAGGTAATGGCTGCCCCTGCCCTGAGGGGAGGGAGCAGCTCCCTGTGAGGAAGCCAGGCTCCTCACTGCTTGCAGGATGGCCTCCTAGGGGTATCAGAAAAGGCTGATCTTTGATTCTGTCCCACATCCCAGTCCAAGCCCCGCTCTGGTCCCCCTGTCACTGAATTCTTGCTAAATGTGACCTGTGGCCCCTATCTGCCTGGCCCTGGAGGCTCTGCTGGGCTGCTGCCCATGGCAGGGTTGAGGGAGACCAGTGAACCCCCTTACAGACCAGCACCCACCCCTACTTTGAAGGACAGAGAAGGCGGCCTATACTGGGCAGTGAGGTCAATATGCCCAACAACCTCTGGACATATACTGCCCTTATACTTGAGTCCCTGAGAGACTGGCAACCTGCCCTGAGGCACACAGCTCACAGAACGGTGAGGACAGAGCCTGCTGGCTCCAACAGTGGAAACCGCAGGTGAGCACAGACAGTCTGGCCCTATTCGGGTTTCTTACAGGGAATCAGATCCATACACACTGCCGCTCTGCTGGGGACCCCCAAAACTGACCATCAGAGGTGCCTCTGATGCTGGTCAAGCACTTGCTGGAGGGGCTGGAGCACCCCATCCCTGAGGCTTACCTTGAAGGGACCTCTGGACCAGTGGAAGAACTAGAGAAGTCTAGAACTAGAACAGGGAAGGTCTGCATTCTCACACCCACTGACCAGGGAAGATGGTGGGCCCCAGTGAGGACCCCGAACCCAGTCCTGACCCTCAAACAATTCCTCTGGGCTCTAGGGAGCAAGCCTACCATGCAGCCAGCTCATCACTTCCAGCCTAAGGAGGAGCAAGTGGAGACGCCGGGCCAGCTCCCAAGCAGAGGAGGATACACTGAAGGTTTGTCTGCTGACAGAACCCCACTCTTGGGCTCCCGTGGGGAGACATATGGGGACACTGAGACCCTGACAGTGGGAGCTGGGACCCTCGGAGATCACCCAGCTTGGATGCAGAGCCAAAGCACATACCTTTCCGGAGGAGCACTTCCGGGGCGATGTAGTTTGGGGTCCCAACCAGGGAGTGAGCCAGACACCGCTGGTGCTGCCTCCGCGCCCTCTGCTCCAGGGTCTTGAGCCGGTCTCCACACCGGCAATTAGACACATCGTCCCAGAGGTCGCTGGGCTCCATGCTGTCCTGCCGGGAGTGACTCCCTGTCACCCAGAAAGCAGGGTGGGGAGAGAAGAGAACAGAAAACAAAATCAATTTTCAATCTTTAACAATGCAATAAACCTAAAGCTTCAAAAGGAAAAATAACCTGACCCAGCTCCTGACACAGTCAGAGAGTCCCCCTGGCAGCTCCCAGAATGGCTGTGGTCCCAGGCCTCAGACCCAAGCATGAAGTACACACACGCCTCAGGACAGGAGCCACGGCAGGGGCTGTGCCCTGTGCTGGGGGCTGTGAGCTGGTGCATAGGGCTGGCAAGACAGGCTCATGGACAGCTCATGGACAGTGAGGTGGCATTCCCAGCGCCTTTCAGGCCCATCTCAAAGGCTAACACCACCTGTTTGTCAGACATGTTTTGAGACAGGCATGGAAAAGTTTGAGGATTTCAAATATATGGACACAGATGATTTCAATGCCAAATTAAAAAAAAAAATGAATCAAATAATTTAGAACTAGTTTTGAGTTAAAAAAACATAAGTCTGAGCTGTAGTAATAAAATAACTAGTTCAAGAATTCAAGTCAGGGCTTCCCTGGTGGTCCAGTGGTTAAGAATCCACCTGCCAATGCAGGGGACACAAGCTTGAACCCTAGCCAGGAAGATCCCACATGCTTCGGATCGACTAAGCCTGCGCTCTAGAGACCTTGCTCTACGAGAGAGGCCACCACAAGGAGAAGCCCGTGCACTGCAAGGAAGGGTCGCCCCCACTCCTGGCAACTAGAGAAAAACCCTACAGCAACGAAGACCCACAACAGTCAAAAATAAGTCACTTCTCACTTTTCTGAGTAGTGAAACTACAGGAGATGCAGTTAAGCTGGACCCACAACCAGGTTGGCACCTGTAGGGAGACTCGGGGGGCTGTAACAGAGGGCTCCCCCGGAGGCTTGTTTAACAGGGGGGCTCTAAGAGAGGGCTCCCCCGGAGGCTGGTTTTAACAGGGCACAGTGACGGTTCCTCAGCCAGGCCCCAAGATACCCTATGGCCTACTGTCCTTGAAACATTTTAGTAAAACTTGAAGCCACTAACTTAAAAACAAACACCTTACACATCATAGTACTTCTTCATGGAGGAAAGGGTATCACACCAAATTATGAAATCACACGGGGACAGGTGCACCCACCCAGGATGGGGTGAGGAGGGGAGGCCGGAGGCAGTACCTTTCTGGTAGTATTTGGAGTTGTGGGTCCACCTGAACCCAGTGCAGAGGCCAAAGTCTGTCAGCTTGATGTGGCCGTCAAGGTCTATGAGGATGTTGTCGGGCTTGATGTCCCGGTGGATGAAGCCCATCCTGTGAACGCTCTCGACAGCCAGCGTCAGCTCAGCAATGTAGAAGCGCGCCAGGTGCTCGGGGAACACCTCCATGCGGATGAGCAGGCTCATCATGTCCCCGCCCGGGATGTAGTCCATCACAAAGTACAGGCTGTCCTTGTCCTGGAAGGAGTAGTAGAGCTTGACTACCCATTCATTGTCCGCCTCCGCCAGGATGTCCCGCTCTGCCTTGACGTGGGCCACCTGGTTGCGGTTCAGGACGTCCTTCTTTCTAAGGGTCTTCATGGCATACAGCGCGTGCGTGTCCACCTTGCAGGCCAGGCACACCTCCCCAAAGGCGCCAACGCCCAGGGTCTTCACCTTCACAAACATGGACTTGTCCATCTTGGCCCGCTTGAGCCTATTGTAATTGGACTCCTTCTGGTAAAGAATCTTCCTCATCTGCTCCTGCTCGGCCTCACAGAGCCCGGCCTGTGCAGGAGGAAACAGGACAGGGTCACACTGGACAGGCCCCATGGGGGCAGGAGGGACAGGACAGGGTCACACTGGATGGGTCCCATGGGGACGGGAGGCCCCAGAGTGGAGGGCACACCATGATCTGTGGAAAGGAGGGTGCAGAAGAACCGGGCCAACGCTACAAGTGAGAAAATGATGGTTTTCTACATCCACAGCCACAGATCTAGAATCAAAAGGGGAGATGTAAAAATAAGGAGTTCTTTCTCCACGTTGACTTTTAGGCTCTAAAAACTAAAGATAACTTGTATTACTAAAAATTTGTGCAATGGGGGACCATAAAATTCCTGGAACTCTAAGAGCAATGTAATAATTTAATGACAGTTCAGGAGAAAATGGGAAAACAGAAAAGTCAATGAAAATGGAACAGCATTTTCAATGGGATCCGACCTTATTTTTAGAACTTTTTAGAATCTGAAATTACCATAGCATTTCTATAAATAATTTCATTAATAATGTTCCCAAACAGCTTAGTGTCAACTAGCATCTACTTCAAACGTTATTTAGTAACTATAGACTTCATTAAGAATGAACTGAATCACTAACAGCTATACTTCTCTTTAAAATTCCCACAATGTCAGTGTGTAAAACCTCAACTTTTACTTTCTCCTCTTTCAAAGTTTCTTTACCAGTTGGAGACCCTTAATGGATTTGCTCCCCGGAAAGGACAGGCCGTAACAAGCAACGCGTTCGTTCACCGGGGGCATATCCGCACCGTCCTCCCCACCCCGAGCCGGGACAGGGGACACGGTGCATGGAGGGGCTTCTCCCACTGGGACCCCTACACCAGGTGTGCCCTGCGCCCACCTTCGCCATCTCCTGCTCCAGCTGCAGCCGGCGCGCCACCTTCTGCTGGTGGGTCTTGAGCACGTTCTCCACGTGCTGCTCCATGAAGAACTTGAAGGCTGACGGCGAGTAGCTCTTGATGCGCGACTCGCGCCTGTCCTCGTCGCGGCCGCCCCTGCGCACGGGCACCGGGGATGTCTGGATCTGCTTTCTGTCCCGGCCCGCCCTGTCGGCTTTGGTGGCCCCGGGGCTCGTGGGGCTGCCGTCGGGGGACTCGGCGGCACGGCCGCCCCGGAGGCCCTGTTGCAGCCCGGCGCACAGCCCGTCCACGTCGAGCGGCTCGGCGCGGGCCTGTGGCCGCAGCAGGTGCCGCGGATAAGGCGGGGGCCGGCCCCGCGCCTCGGCGCCCCCTGCGAGCTCCTCCGCGGGCTCAGGGCCGTCGGGTGGGGGCGCCGGCGCCCAAGCGGGGTGCGAGGGCCCCACGGCCGTCTGGGGTTCAGGCCGCAACACGCGCACGCTCCGCACCGGGTGCAGGATGCGCGCGGCCGTGACGGCCGTCACGGCATTGGGCGGGGCCGCGGCGCCGCTGAACGAACCGGTGCGGCTGGGGCCCGGCTTGGGCAGCGAGTCACGCCGGGCCAGGCCGGCGCCCGGCCAGGCCGGCGCACCCGGCTCGAAACGCTCGGCGCCCAGGCCGGTGCGCGCGGGGGCGGCCAGGCCAGGCGGGGCGCTGTCGCCGGCGAAAGCGGCGCCCCGGGGGCCCCCCGCGTGTCCCTGGTGCGGCGGCTTAGGGTGCGGGGCCGAAGCGTAGGCTGCGCCGGGGGCCGGAAAGGGGAAGCCGGGGGGTGGCACCGGCACGGCTGCGCCCTTGGCGGCCAGCCCCGCGTACGCGCCGGCCTCCGGGGTCGCCTTGCTTTGGAAGGAGGGGCTGCGCTGGACGCCATAGCCCAGGGGTTCCGCGGGCACCAGCAACGGGGCTCTGTAGTGCGCGCCCCCGGGGCCCGCGAGGCCCATGCGGGCGGCCTCCCCGGCGGCCGCGTAGCCCTTGGGCGGGTGCGGACGACAAGGAGGCCCGACGCCGGCGAAGAGGAAGTCCGGGTAAGGGCGAGGCGCTTCCTCCAGGGCGGCGGGGCCCTCGAAAGCCGGCCCGGCCACCTGCGTGAAGGGCGGGAAAGGCTCGCCCGGTGCTTCGAAGCTCGGCCTCCGTGGCCCGGGGGCCGGCGCCAGGCCCTTCCCTGCGGGCAGAGACGGAGGCGGCGTTAGAGGGCCGTGGGCAGAAGGCCCCGCGTCGCCAGTCGGGTACCCTCCTCCCCGCGCCGCAGGAGCCCCGGCAGAGCCCCCCAGGGGAAGATGAAGCACCAGCGCCAGGGCTGCCCGCAGGGCTGGGGCTGGGGGATGAGCTGCCACACAGACCCCGAGATCCCAAGGGCCTGGACGTGGTGGCAGCAAGGCAATGCTTAAGGGCGTTCCTCAATCAAGAGAAGCGAAATGTGATGGGCAAATGTCCGTGTTCTCACTGTTTTCACTCCGTTTCTCAGTCAGTGCCTGAGACAGGTGGTTAAATTCACCCACAGTGAAAATACATTTTTCTGTTGTTCTTTTAATTGTGTCAATTTTGAGGATATGTAGTAGATAAATACATTTTTGAAATGTTATGCCTTCAAAAAGAAGAAAAGGGAAACCTGTGTTCTCAAGGAAGATACAATGTATTTAATACAAAGCCCTTGCAAGTTCCTCACTCAGCAGATGAACTGGGTTTATCCAAGGTCTCCAGGGAAAACTCCTTCTGGTCAATATCCTGAATCCCTTATTGCCCCCCCAGGGGCCTCAGGTCCCCCAAATGGCTCCATCTGCTCTACCCAGGAAGAGAAACACCCACTGACTAGCAGGCAGGGGTGCTGAGGCGACTGGCCCTCCCCAGCGGCATGGGGTGCGGTGGAGGTGGGGGAAGGTTCCCTCCCTCCCCCGGGGTATGGTGGGGGTGGCTTTCCCACACCTGTGCCTGAGGCACCGTACTCTGGAGCCACCTGCCACCGTGCAGCTGGCTCTCCGAGCCCACAGAGTGGGAAACAAGTGTGTTTTAGAATCAATGAAATAAGCCTCCCCTTAAGACTCCCCCACAAGTCCAGAAGAAAGAATCTGCTGAGTGGCCTAATTTTCATTCTGAATTTTCCCTTTCATAAACAGAACAACTCCACAAACCCCCAGGAAGGAAGGACCCAACTAAGTGTCAATCTGCCTCCACCCTGGGAGATAGGATGTTGGGCAGGGCAGGTTCAGTCCCCGTGCCCCCACTCCTGTGAGGGAAGGGGGGCAGCATGATGGCCACGAGGCCCTCTCCCCACAGCCGCCTCTCCATAGCCCCCAGCGTGCTCACCTGGGGAGGTCTGCTTGACGACCCGCACGATCTGCTCCTTGCCTGGCTCCAGGTAGCCCATCTTACTGATGAACTCCAGGGCGGCCTCGATGCTGCGACTGCCAGTCTGCTTGAGGGCCCTGCCCGCCATCTCCTGGAGAGGGGAGCACAGAGACATTAGCTGGGGGCCTGGGCATGGGTCATGTGAAGCTTCCAGGGACAGCCTTTCTGTCCTGCACCCGCCTCCGAGCCAGTGGAGCAAGAACTGCTGGGGACTTGTCTTGGGGCTGATGAACCTCACACACACTTAGTTCAGTCACTCAGTCGTGTCTGACTCTTTGTGAGCCCATGGACTGCAGCATGCCAGGCTTCCCTGTCCTTCACCAACTCCCGAAACTTGCTCAAACTCATGCCCATCGAGTCAGTGATGCCATCCAACCATCTCATCCTCTGTCGTTTCCTTCTCCTCCTACCTTCAATCTTTCCCAGCATCAGGGTCTTTTCCAGTGAGTCAGTTCTTCCAATCAGGTGGCCAAAGTACTGGAGTTTCAGCTTCAGCATCAGTTCTTCCAATGAATATTCAGGACTGATTTCCTTTAGGAATGACTGGTTG
This sequence comes from Bos javanicus, assembly GCF_032452875.1. NCBI lineage: Eukaryota > Metazoa > Chordata > Mammalia > Artiodactyla > Bovidae > Bos > Bos javanicus. The sequence goes on along the minus strand of NC_083879.1, from coordinate 35,687,638 downwards.
GATCCCCTTGCAGTCCAAAGAACTCTCAAAGAGTCTTCTCCAACACCACAGTTCAAAGCATCAATTCTTCAGTGCTCAGCTTTCTTTCTAAGTCCAATTCTCACATCCATACATGACTACTGGAAAAACCATAGCTTTGACTAGAGATACCTTTGTTGGCAAAGTAATGTCTCTGCTTTTTAATATGCTGTCTAGGTTGGTCACAGTTTTTCTTCTAAGCAGCAAGCATCTTTTAATTTCATACCTGCAGTCACCATCTGCAGTGATTTTGGAGCCCCAAAAATAAAGTCTGACACTCTTTCCACTGTTTTCCCATCTATTTGCCATGAAGTGATGGGACCCAATGCCATGATCTTAGTTTTCTGAATGTTGAGTTTTAAGCCATCTTTTTCATTCTCCTCTTTCACTTTCATCAAGAGGCTCTTTAGTTCTTCGCTTTCTGCCATAAGGGTGGTGTCATCTGCATTTCTGAGGTTATTGATATTTCTCCCAGCAATCTTGATTCCAGCTTGTGCTTCATCCAGTCTGGCATTTCGCAAGATGTACTACTCTGCATGTAAGTTAAATAAGCAGAGTCACAATATACAGCCTTGATGTACTCCTTTCCCAGTTTGGAACCAGTCTGTTGTTCCATGTCCAGTTCTAACTGTTGCTTCTTGACCTGCATACAGATTTCTCAGAAGGCAGGTCAAGTGGTCTGGTATTCCCATCTCTTTCAGAATTTCCCACAGTTTGTTGTGATCCACACAGTCAAAGGCTTTGGCATAGTCAATAAAGAAGTAGATGTTTTTCTGGAACTCTCTTGCTTTTTTGATGATCCGACGGATGTTGGCAATTTGATCTCTGGTTCTTCTGCCTCTCACACGCTGACCCCACCCAGATCTTTGATCTGTTTCCTCTTCCTCACACACACTGACCCCACCTAGATCTTGATGGTGGGCCTGGAAGACTTTGTGTTCTGCTCCTCCTGAGAAAACTTCTGTGACTGGACGGAGACATTTCTGTCTGGTCTGTGGAAGTCAGAGAACCAGACTTCCCCCACACTAGGGAGGGAGGCAGGGGAAGGGCTACAGTGGGTGAGAGAGCATGGGCCCCCAGGACAGGCCCAGCAGGACAGCTCCCCCCACTTCCAGAACAGTCCCGGAAGGACAGGCGCCCCCTCACCCCCCAGCACTGCTAGCAGGATAAGTTTCTGGGGAAGAGGGCCAGAGGAGGGAGAGGAACCAGGGACTGTCCTCAGCCCAGATGAGGGCACACAGCTGGCTCTTCAAGGACAGCAGGATGTGGGCAGACAGTGGAGAAAAGGTATTCTTGGCTGGCAGTCAGTCAGAGCAGGGTGGGGGGAACCACAGACCAGTCAACTGTCCTGAACCTTCTATTCTCTTCACATATCCCTGTGTCCAGAAATGAGCATGACAACACCTGCAGTCTCATGTGCAAAGGCTCAGCTCCGCCCCTAGAATCTTGGTGGCCTGCAGTGTGCTCCAGGGAGCAGGATCAGGCCAATGCCAGCCCCCAGACTCATCTGCAGTTCCAACATGTGAGCAAACAGCCTGGATGCTCAACCCCAGCAACACAGCTGGACAGCCCAGAGGATCATAATAAGTAATAAACTATGGTTGTTCTTCAGCTGCTAAAACTTCTGGGATGGTTTGTTACATAGCAGCAGACAATGGGTAACTACTTTTACTGCAGGTATAACCTGAAAAATATGTCCACCTATTAATTTACCTCAACTCTGAATGGTTGGGTTTGCTAAATTCATTAAGATCAGTTTTATGGAAAGTTAAATTTACAGATATTTAATATAACCACGAACAAAGATTTAACAAAACACCAAGAAATATTTCACCAGAAAATGAGAACATTATCGCAATATTGATTACTGGTGTGATGAGTGAAACTTAAGAACCTTAAAAATGTATTTTTATTCCAGTATATCCCATAGATTATTCCAGTTGTCCTGTTAAGAGCCTGATAATAAAGCACCAACTTTGCTTCTATTTGTCATAATCTGGCTGCACAGTCAGCAGGAAGTACTGCTTTCTACATCGTCATGCAACTTCACAGTCCCTCAAATAAGTTTGGTTGGATTCATATTTAACTACAAAACTATTCTTATATCTCCATGATTTGTTTTTAAAGAAGCACTATACTCTTCTATACGGTTGTTATGGTAACTTAGGCCCAACCTCTTTTGAAGAAAAACATCTATTTTTTTCAGTAATGAATTCATGTGGAATTTGAATTCATTCTTTTTGGGAACTCTGGTTTTCTTAACACAGATTCGGTCTGTCTCAGCCCACAGTGCTGGAGAAAGAACTGGGAGGCGACAGGCCAGTGTGTGAGTAGCAGGACCCCAGGCCCAGGGCACACATGTGGACAGCAGGGGATGGGGAGACAGGCCCCGTGGGGGGACCACCTGACCGGCGGGGACAAGTCTGCACCAGAGGACGGGGGCAGCCGGCAGAGCAGAAGCACCACTGCAGGTTTCATCACTGGTGACAAGCCGGCATCCGCTTCTGGGACTCAGCGGGCTGAGTGTGAGGGAAGACTCTCCTGGGCAGACAACTACTGCCATCCAGTCCTGCCATTCGGACGTCTCCCTGCAAAAAGCACACAGGCCTCCTCACCAAGCATCCTTGTAGCAGACCTTCGAGCTCCAGTCCACACTTTTTAAATGAGCAGCTGCTGTGTCTCGTGTGTGTTCACAGTAGCCCCTGTGCAGCCATGGTCCCACTGCGCAGAGGAGGGTCAGCCCACAGGCGACCAGGGGCAGGGATGTCAGGATGCAGATACCGATGCTTCCTTCCCTCCATCAAGACAGGCTTCCAGAGACTGCACACGTGTGGAGGCTCCCGCTGCATGTCAGCACGTGTGTCCTTTTCTCACTCTATGGATACATGTGATACATGTGCTCTGCTGTGTGTGACCTGGCTGCACGGATGCTCCTTGTCACAGGGAAGCTCTGATCTCCGGCTGGTCCTGTGCCCGCAGGTGGCGGACTGAGCCCTGGACAGTAACTGGTCATCCACAGCAAAGCATGGATGTTTTCTCTGAGAAAACAACCGAGTGACCCCACGTGGGGCAGTCTGTACACCAGGAGGCTCGGCCCTAGGCCAAGAATTTCCAAAATGTGAGCCCCTGCTGGAAAGTCTGCATGGACAGGCTGTTGGCAAGTTTGTAAAGAACTCGGCAGGATGCCAGCGGAGTGAAGGCGTCCAGAGGGCTCTGTACCTAAGCCCTGTCCTGCCTGCCAGTCACCCCGAGAAATGAGCACTGCGAGCCAAGTGTCAAAGATGGAAAAGGCAAGACTAAGATAGATGACCGCAGCCATGAAATTAAAAGATGCTTGCTCTCTGGAAGGAAAGCTATAACAAACCTAGACAGTGTACTAAAAACCAGAGACATCACTTTGCCAACAAAGGTCCATATAAGTCAGTTATCTATGGTTTTTCCAGTAATTATGTACATATGTGAGAGCTGGACCATAAAGAAGGCCAGATGGCAAAGAATTGATGCCTTTGAATTGTATTGGAGAAGACTCTTGAGAGTCCCTTGGACAGCAAGGAGATCCAATCAGTCAATTCTAAAGGAAATCAACCCTGAATATTCATTGGAAGGACTGATGCTGAAGCTGAAGCTCCGATACTCTGGCCACCTGATTCGAAGAACTGACTCATTGGAAAAGACCCTGATGCTGGGAAAGGAGAAGGAGGAGGAGAAGGAGGAGAAGGAGAACAGGGCAGCAGAGGATTAGATAGTTGGATGTTATCACCGACTCAATGAACATAAGTCTGAGCAAACTCTGGGAGATAGTGAAGGACAGAGAAGCCTGGTGTGCTGCAGTCCACGTGGTAGCAGAGTGAGACACGACTTAGCGACTTAACAACAAGAAGGCCGATGAGCAATTTACTCAAAATCACAAGGATGACAAGGATGGGGTGGAGGGAGAGGAGCTCGGAGAACTTGTGTCTGTTATAGAGCAACTGATGCCAGCACTGTCACGGTCCCCTCTCTGCTCTGGGTGCTGGGGAGGAGTCCCCACCTGCAGGTTCTCACCACCCACCTGCCCGCCACCTGGGCCAGTTACAGCAGCTGTGGTGGCAGGTAAAGCTGGGCTGCTCTGGGTCACCACGTCAGTCCCACCTGGATGGGATTAGTTGCTCTGACTTGAAGCCAAAGGATGTTCTCATTTCTTATACTGAGCAATGTGCTCAAGGGAACACTTATTACCTTATAAAAGCAAAAATTAGGGTGTGCTATGATTCTAAAATCTATGTAAAGAGGCTGATTTTCTGTAGACAAACAAGCTCTAAAGCAGGCAGGAAAGGTAATGAAAGGTTGTGACACAAGCCCTGACCTTGGTAAAGGCCATACCAATCCTGTCTCACAGATGCCCCTGCAAGTTGTGTTGGAATGTTCTGTTTATTTACTCTTTGAAATGTCCCTTTCCTTGTCCTTCCACTAAATGTAAACAGATCATTTTAAAGTTAAATAAGGAAGTGGGATTAAAATGCTAAATAATTTAGAGGAAAAAACAGATAAGAGAAAACAACTATTTTTTTGTCCTCACCACAAGGAATCTTAACCACTGAACTTCCAGGGAAGGTAGGGTCTGTGACACAGCCGCCCGTCGCTGATGGATGGAGAGGCCTGCCAACCTTCGGAGCCCAATGAGCAGCCTGCAGCACACGGATGCTGGGGCACCAGCCAGAGGAAGGAGGCTGGCAGGTAAAGCGCTGCCCAGCGCCCCCATGTGGGATACATGGGGCTCCAGCACTGCGGTGTGAGCGCCCTGCTCCCTTGGCCAGCACTGCCATGAAGTGTGCTTCTGAAGGAAAAACGATTCGCTGGACACTTCCTCAAGTCACCTGGCCAGGAAGGCTTTCCGGCAGCGTGAGAGGCTGAGATCCCTGGCGGCAACGCACTTCCACCCCTGGGGCAGAGAGGCATGAGCCTGGCAGTAACACGAACGCTGCCGGCTCCAGGGACCCAGCATGACTGCTCTGAGCCCGAAGGTCCCATTGGAGCGGCAGACGAGACATTACCAGACCAATGAAGGAAGAGTGTAGTACTCCAAAAAAAAAAAAGAATGTCTGCTGAGTGGCTTTACAGACTCAATCAAATGAAATCTCCTTTCTCAGAAATTCACAAATAACACTTAATATTCTTTTTCTAGCTGAAAAACCTAAACTAAACAAAGATCCAATCTGTTTTATGACAACTTAGTTTTGGAGAAAGGGTAGTGAAAATGTAATTTTCGGTTTCAAAATCAGGGCTTCTCTCTCCATTTCTGAGGAATGTGGAGCCTCCAGGAGTTACAGGTGGCCTGTCATCCTCCAGGCAGGAAAGGCTAGCAGTCCATCTACAGTACACGGCAGTTTTGTCTTCACTCTCACAATTTCATAAGAACAACACTCAACCTTATTTACGTGTGATCTGACTCTGCACTGTTATCAGAGCCCACAAAACCGATTATTCCACTCATTCAAGGATCCTGCTCTGGTAGTTGGAAAAACACTTCACTAAAAATGCCTGAGTGCTGTCAGCAGGCGACACCTTCCCATCAGAAGATAACTCCCTTCTTCACAGGAGCCACTAGGGGCTTGGGGAAGAGTCACCCCTCAAGTAGCCTCCCTCCTCTGGACCGCCTCATTCATGCAGCACCTGCCCACTCCCAGGCTAGTGCATATGTACACAGACACATCAGAAAGGTCTCTGAGGGACTTCTCTGATGGTCCAATTGTTAAGAGTCTGTCTTGCAGTGCAAAGGACACTGGTTCGAACCCTGGTCCAGGAAGATCCCACAGGCAGCAGAGCAACTAAGCCCATGTGCCACATACACTTGAGCCCATGCGCCAGAGCCCCTGAGCCACAACTGTCGTACCCATGTGTCACAACTACTGAAACCCGCATGCTCTAGAGAAACCACCGCATGAGATGCCCATGCACCCACAACGAAGAGTCGCCCTGGCTCGCCGCAACTAGAGAAAGCCTGCACATGGCAACAAACACCAAGCACGGCCAGAAATAAATAAGTAAATAAAAATTATTTTAGGAAAAAGGTCTCTGAAACCTTAGACACTCCCTCAGCTCATGACAGGTGTCTGTAGAACCGTGTAGCATCCAACAAGAAGGCAAGCAGTCAGTGTTCTGTAGCAGCCTGGATAGGTGGGGAGTTTGGGGGAGAATGGATACATGTACACATATGGCTGAGTCCCTTTGCTGTCCACCTGAAACTATCACAACGTTATTAACCAGCTATATCCCAATACAAAATGTTTTTGGTTTTAAAAATAAATAAATTTTACAAGTGAGTCACTGTCCTGATACCATCACCCAGGTGCCCGAGTAGGACAGTCTGCTCCACACCAACTCTCCCAGGAAGCTACTGCGTGCCTCTGTTTTGTTTTCAACTATTTGTTTTTACCTGTTTTGCTGCGCCGGTTCTTGAGCTGTGGCACTGGGATCTTTCAGTTGCGGCATGTGTCTCTGTTTGCGGCCTGTGAACTCTTAGCGGCTGCACACAGGGCTCAGTGCCCCTGGAGGGACGGAACCCAAGCCCCTGCACTGGGAACGGGGAGTCTCAGCCCCGGGCCTCCAGGGAGGTCCCACAGTCCCTGCGTGGCTGCCTGTCGCGGGTGCGCCCGCTGTGTTCTGGGGATGGGTCAGGAGGTTCAGCCTCCCAGTCGGAGGCGGGTCCCACCTGAGTACCTCTTGGGGCCGGCGGGCGCCCCCTGCGGGCGTAGAAGAATCGCACGTTTAGAAAAACAAAAGCGTGCAGTTTTGCTTGAATTTTTGAATATTTTAAATCTTTCAAAAAACTAAGCTTGGTTGCTTTCTCATCGGCTTATCTGTCTAGGGGTCCAGGGCCGCGGGTTTCTCGTGAGTGGTGCCCTCGCTCCGACCCCGCCTCTCCGTCACGACGGCTCCGCCTGGACCTGCGGGCAGGGAGGCCCTCGGTCCACAGGCCGATGACCCGCGCAGTCCCAGGGGACTCCGGGCAGCGCTCCCACCTGCCCACCGCCCTCCCGCTGTCTCCACAGCGAATGCACAGGCAGCGCGCCCTGCGCCCCTCACACGGCCGGGCGGGGTGTGGGGTCGCCGCTCTGAGGGCGCGGCCCGACTCGGCCTCACACCCCTGGTCTTCGACTCAAGAGGAGCCACCTCACCGGGTGACCCTCAGCCCTGCCCCACACCCGACAGCGGAGACTCCGCGCGCAGGCAGCTTGCATCCCCTTCGGTGCCGCCTCCAGAGTCCGGAGTCCGGAGTCACCGACCTGACAGAAGACCCGGGCCTCGCTGTGTCCACAAGGGGACCTTCCCGGAGAAAAATACAAAGCTCTGATTTCAGAGGGGCAGCGACCTCTTCTGGGACACATCATTCTGACCACGTATTAAAAAATAAGTGATAAAACACTTGTGATAAGTGATAAAACATGAAGTCACCTCTTGACTCTTCAGCTGGGTACTTTGCCAATGGCTGCCCTTTGGTATTCCTCCCACCTGGGCATCCTTTTTTTTTCTTTCTTAATTGAAGTATCCTTGATTTATAATGTCGTCAGTTTCAGGTGTACAGCGAAGTGATTCAATTATACATATACCTCTATTCTTTTTCAGATTTTCTCACATAGGTTATCACAGGATATTGAGTAGAGTTCCTTGTACTATAAGTACAAGGTAAGTCCTTGTTGGTTACCTATTTTACATATTAGTGTGTATATATTACAAACTATTTATCCCTCCCCTCCACATTTCACCTTTGGTAACCATAAGGTTGTTTTTGATATCTGTAAGACTATTTTGTAAATAAATTCATTTGTATCTTTTTAAAAATTCAGATTCCACATATAACTACTGATTATCTCTGACTTGCTTCACTTAATTTGACAATCTTGAAGTTGCATCCATGTTGCTGCAAATGGCATTATTTCATTGTTTATGGCAGACACATATGCCACTGTATGTGTATACACACACCACATCTTCTTTATCCATTCATTCACTGACGTACATTTAGGTTGCTGCCGTGTCTCGGCTATTGTAAACAATGCTGCTCTGAACACAGAGGTGCATATACCTTTCTGAACTAGAGTTTTTATATTTTCTGGATTTATGCCCAAGAGTGGGATTGCTGGGTCAAGCAGTAACTCTATGTTTAGTTTTTTAAGAAACCTCGATACTGTTCTCCACAGTGGCTGCACCAGTTTACATTCCCACCAACAGTGTAGGAGGGTTCTGTTTTCTCCACACCCTCTCTAGCATTTATTTGTAGACTTTCTGATAATTTGTAGAAAGGTCTACTTTCTGTAGACCTCTGTGAGGGGGTACCTCACTGTAGGTTTGATTTGCATTTCTCTATTAATTAGTGATGTTGAACATCCTTTCATGTCCCTTAGGAATCTTTTTTAAAATTCTTTTCTCCCGTTTTGGCCGCACCTCACAGCATGTTGGATCTTGGTTCCCCAACTAGCGATTAAAGCCAAACCTCCTGCATTGGAAGTGGGGAGTCTAAACCACTGGACCACCAGGGAAGTCCCCAGATAATAACTTTTGAACCAGATTTCTCTGAAAGGAAATGTACCCTCTAACCAGGCCAGGAAAAAGTCTGAGTTGGCAGAGTCGTTTTAAGTCATAAAGTAACACTATACACCAAACTGATGGATTATTTCAGGAGCATTAAAATGGCAGTCCTTTCTGCTAGCAATTAACATAAATTAAATGCTGATGGGAACTTAAGGGTACCCCAATACTTCATTTTACTATATTTGTGTTTTAATGTATTAGAAACAGTACCCACTTCATTATTTCCTGCACTGCAATTATCACTAATGGATTTTACCACAATGAGATCCCTCCTAAATTCTGGATCATTTGCATGATTTGTTTCTTTATATCACAACTGCAACAACAGCTCTTTTGTTTGTAAGTGACTTACAGGAGGAGGTTTTCAGCTCTGCAGTCAGGCTGAGTCTCTGTACTCTCATCCACTATTTCCCTGGGATGGCTGGCTCCTTCTAACCATCACAACCATCTCACCTGTCTGTCAGGGGGCAGCAGCTGGCAGCTGACCTTGCTTCACATGCTCACAGACAGAACGGTCGAGCCTCTGCTGTCACTTGCACTAACCACTCTGCACCCGCTGCTCACAGCCCTGGGCTGGAGGGGAGCAGCTCTCAACACAACAAAGCTCATCACCCACAGGAGAGTTCCCGCATGGCCCAGAGGCTCCAGGAAGCCTGCAAGCAGCACCACTAGTCTCACAAACAGATCGTCTGAGGAATGTAGGTTCTCTGGTAAGAAACTACACGAGGGTTGACAGAGCTTTTAGAAGTAAAAGGGGGAGTTCTTTTCTCCCAGGTCCTGGGACTCTGAGGCCAGGAGTGCATAATTAGGTTATTTCTAAGGAACTGAAGGTGCTCAAGCCCTCCTGAGGTGCCTTGAGCATGAACCCTGCTCAGTCCCCAAGGAGCAGAAGTGCCCAGCTTGTGTCCTCGTTCACCCAGCTCTGACTTCCACACAACAGGTGCTGGTAAAGCGCCTGCCTTCAGAAGCCGTTTCATGAGGCAAGGGCATTTTTATTGGTTACGTGTCACTGATACCCCATGCACAGCTCAGCATTGCTAAGTGCATGGTTCCCGTGTGTGTTTACGTGTATTTGGTGCCTCCTCCCTGATAGCTCAGTTGGTAAAGAATCCGCCTGCAATGCAGGAGACCCCAGTTCAATTCCTGGGTCAGGAAGATTCCCTGGAGAAGGGACAGGCTACTCCAGTATTCTTGGGCTTCCCTTGTGGCTCAGCTGGTAAAGAATCTGCCTGCAATGTGGGAGACCTGGGTTCGATTACTGGGCTGGGAAGATCCCCTGGAGAAGGTAAAGGCTATCCACAGTATTCTGGCCTAGAGAATTCCATGGGCTGTACAGTCCATGGGGTCACAAAGAGTCCGACATGACTGAGCGACTTTGACTTTCACACCACTAACTGGGGACGCCATACTATGTTGCACCATTCTGATGATTTTTAAAGCTTTTTATTCTAGTCTTTCTCCTTTCTTTAATATAGTTACATCTCCTCTAACAGCATACGTGCTATCTTTTAAAACAGGAGGAAAAAGAGTCACAGAGCCACTTCATGCTAATCAACCTTCCCCCTGAATTAAAAAATGCACAAAACAAAAACAAGTTAAAGGAAGCCTGTCTCTTTCCCATAACAGCCCAGAATAAGCCAAAGAAACCTTAAAAAGGGCTATGTGGGAAAGCTTGCCAGTCCTCCCAGGGGCACCCTTTGGGGAGAGCTCAGATCTCTGGATCATGCCGGAGAGGGAAAGTGGCTCACAGGACGGTTCTGGGGAGAAAGGGGCTTGTAGCCCAGACACCCCTCTCCAGGGACATCTGCAGGGCTCCTCTGTACCCCAAGTGGGCTATCCTTGGGCCAGCCCGAAGGCAGCCTCTGGGGCCTGTACCCACCTGGTCACAGCCCGCATCCACCAGCTCCTGCAGCATCTGTCGGTTCACTTCTGTGGCGGCCGAGGTGCCTGACTCGTTAGCAAAGGGGAGCAAGGAGTATCTGATCTCCCGCAGGGCTTTCTGGTACGGCCCGAACTTCGGGGCACTCCTCATCTGCTGCTGCCGGGCAGTGTCCTTGCCCCCCAAGACCTTGCCACCTAGGACCTTGGCGTCCAGGGCGGCGTCACTGCCCGGCCCCACAGGCGGCTGCTTCAGCCCCTCCCGGATCTCCTGCAGCCGCTGCCGGCTGTTCCCCGAGTATGTGGTGGCGGGGAAGGTCTTCGGCCGCATGGTAGGCCCAGGCTCCTCTGACCATAAATACAACCTTCTTAAAGCGTTTTATTGTTTAAAAGACAGGACCAACAGTATCAGTTAGCTGTAAACACGCTTTCACAACAGTTTTCTTTTGAAAGTGTCCTTTCCTTCCATTTTTGTAGTTCCTGCAGAGAACCAAACATTTTCCAGGGTCTTCATTTTGAAGATCATCTCCACCTGAAAAGGAAAATCAGAAGGTGTTCATTGGTGTTTCCCACATGATGTTAGCAGTACTTTTTGGTGGTTTAGTCTCAAAGTTGTATCCAACTCTTGCAACCCCACGGACTGTAGCCTGCCAGGCTCCTCTGTCAATGGAATTTTCCAGGCAAGAATACTGGAGTGGGTTGCCATTTCCTTCACCAGGGGATCTTCCTCACCCAGGAATAGAACCTGGGTCTCCTGCATTGCAGGCAGATTAACTGAGCTATGAGGGAAGCCCCCTAGCAGCATTGCTGGTGTTTCCCACATAATGTTAGCAGTATTTTTTAGGAATGAACAAACTCAACAACAACAAAAAAACGAACCTCCTAATCAAAAAATGGGCAGAAGACCTAAACAGACATTTCTCTAAAGAAGACATACAGATGGTCAACAGGCACATGGCAAGATGCTCAACATCACTAATTATTAGAGAAATGCAAATCAAAACCACAATGAGGTATCACCTCACACTGGTCAGAATGGCCAACATCAAAATGTCTACAAATAACAAAAAGGAGAAAAGGAAAGATATAAGCATCTGAATGCAGAGTTCCAAAGAATAGCAAGAAGAGATAAGAAAGCCTTACTCAGTGATCAGTGCAAAGAAATAGAGGAAAACAACAGAATGGGAAAGACTAGAGATCTCTTCAAGAAAATTAGAGATACCAAGGGAACATTTCATGCAAAGATGGGCTCGATAAAGGACAGAAATGGTATGGACCTAACAGAAGCAGAAGATATTAAGAAGAGGTGGCAAGAATACACAGAAGAACTATACAAAAAAAGATCTTCACGACCCAGATAATCACGATGGTGCGATCAGTCACCTAGAGCCAGACATCCTGGAATGTGAAATCAAGTGGGCCTTAGAAAGCATCACTACAAACAAGGCTAGTGGAGGTGATGGAATTCCAGTTGAGTTATTCCAAATCCTGAAAGATGATGCTGTGAAAGTGCTGCACTCAATATGCCAGCACATTTGGAAAACTCAGCAGTGGACACAGAACTGGAAAAGGTCAGTTTTCATTCCAATCCCAAAGAAAGGCAATGCCAAAGAATGCTCAAACTACCGCACAATTGCACTCATCTCACACGCTAGTAAAGTAATGCTCAAAATTCTCCAAGCCAGGCTTCAGCAATATGTGAACCGTGAACTTCCAGATGTTCAAGCTGGTTTTAGAAAAGGCAGAGGAACCAGAGATCAAATTGCCAACATTTGTTGGATCATCGAAAAAACAAGAGAGTTCCAGAAAAACATCTATTTCTGCTTTATTGACTATGCCAAAGCCTTTGTGTGGATCACAATAAACTGCGGGAAATTCTGAAAGAGATAGGAATACCAGACCACCTGACCTGCCTCTTAAGAAATTTGTATGCAGGTCAGAAAGCAACAGTTAGAACTGGACATGGAACAACAGACTGGTTCCAAATACGAAAAGGAGTTCGTCAAGGCTGTATACTGTCACTCTGCTTATTTAACTTCTATGCAGAGTACATTACGAGAAACGCTGAGCTGGAAGAAGCACAAGCTGGACTCAAGACTGCCGGGAGAAATATCAATAACCTCAGATATGCAGATAACACCACCCTTATGGCAGAAAGTGAAGAGGAACTCAAAAGCCTCTTGATCAAAGTAAAAGAGGAGAGTGAAAAAGCTGGCTTAAAGCTCAACATTCAGAAAACGAAGATCATGGCATCCAGTCCCATCACTTCATGGGAAATAGATGGGGAAACAGTGGAAACAGTGGCTGACTTTATGTTTGGGGGCTCCAAAATCACTGCAGATGGTGATTGCAGCCGTGAAATTAAAAAACACTTACTCCTTGGAAGGAAAGTTATGACCAACCTAGATAACATATTCAAAAGCAGAGACATTACTTTGCCAACAAAGGTGCGTCTAGTCAAGGCTATGGTTTTTCCTGTGGTCATGTATGGATGTGAGAGTTGGACTGTGAAGAAAGCTGAGTACCGAAGAATTGATGCTTTTGAACTGTGGTGTTGGAGAAGACTCTTGAGAGTCCCTTGGACTGCAAGGAGATCCAACCAGTCCATTCTGAAGATCAGCCCTGGGATTTCTTTGGAAGGAATGATGCTAAAGCTGAAACTCCAATACTTTGGCCACCTCATGCGAAGAATTGACTCATTGGAAAAGACTCTGATGCTGAGAGGGATTGGGGGCAGGAGGAGAAGGGGACGACAGAGGATGAGATGGCTGGATGGCATCACCGACTCGATGGATGTGAGTTTGAGTCAACTCCGGGAGTTGGTGATGGACAGGGAGGCCTGGCATGCTGCAATTCCTGGAGTCGCAAAGACTCGGACACGACTGAGCGACTGAACTGACAGAGGATGTAGAGAAAAGGGAACGCTCTTACTCTGTTGATGGGAATGTAAATTGATACAGCCCCTGTGCAGAATTGTACAGAGGTTCCCAGGAAAACTAAAAATACAGTTACCACATGATCCAGCTATCCCACTCCTGGGCACACATCTGGAGAAAACTCTACTTCAAAATGATACATGCACCCCTATGTTCATAGCAGCACTATTTATTAATACAATAGCCAGAATATGGCAGTAACCTAAATGTCCATCGACTGATGAATGGATAAAGATGTGGTACATATACTCAATGAAATACTACTCAGCCATTAAAAAGAATGAAATGCCATTTGCAGCAACATGGATGGACTTAAAGAGATTATCATACTAAGTGGAGTAAGTCAAACAGAAAGACTAATACCATATGACATCACTTATATGTGAAATCTAAAATATGACACAAAAGAGCCTATCTATGAAGCAGAAACAGACTCACAGGCATACAGAACAGACTTATGGTTGCCACAGGGAAAGCTGGGAGGGGGACTGTCGGATTAGGAGTTTGAGGTTAGCAGATACAGACTATTATATATAGAATGGATAAACAAGATCCTAATGTATAGCACAGGGAACTATATTCAATATTCTACAATAAGCCACAATGGAAATGAATATGAAAAATAGTGTATCAGTTCAGTTCAGTCACTCAATTAACTCTTTGCGACCCCATGAATTGCAGCACGCCAGGCCTCCCTGTCCATCACCAACTCCTGGAGTTCACTCAAACTCATGTCCATCGAGTCCGTGATGCCATCCAACCATCTCATCCTCTGTCATCCCCTTCTCCTCCTGCCCCCAATCCCTCCCAGCATGAGAGTCTTCTCCAATCAGTCAACTCTTCGCATGAGGTGGCCAAAGTACTGGAGTTTCAGCTTTAGCATCATTCCTTCCAAAGAACACCCAGGACTGATCTCCTTTAGAATGGACTGGTTGGATCTCCTTGCAGTCCATGGACTCTCAGGAGTCTTCTCCAACACCACAGTTCAAAAGCATCAATTCTCCGGCGCTCAGCTTTCTTATGTGCATAATTGAGTCACTTTACTGAAGAGTCGAAATTAACACAACACTGTAAATCAGCTGTGCTTCAATGTCAAAAAATGAGTTTTTGATGACAATGTTTAAAAAGTTAAAGTATCTTTCTTTTTAAAGAGAGAAAAGCTCAGACGGGGGAAAGCTGATACCATTAGACTCTGTGTGAACACGTGCCTGCAGCCTGATGCAGGCTGCACAGCTCTGAGGACCCGGTTCTTCCTCCAGCTGGAGCGTGGCAAGCCTGCACTGTGTCCAGGGACAACCCCCTCCCACCTGCTCACCACGTGAAGCTCAGGGCTCCCAGCTGTAAACCTCTCCAGAGCAGAAGGCCCCTCACCCACCCAACCTCGGAGACCCTGCTGTTCACCCCCAGCCTCCCCACCCACCCAGGCCCCAGCACCTGAACTGTGAGAACTGAGGGTGGAAGCCGCTGCCCACTGCCTGGGTCTGTGCCCTCTCCTGGGCTGGAGCTGAAACCTGCCCCCCAGGGGGTGTCGGGAGAGCACTCAGCAGGGGCTGTGCCCCTTCTCCAAGGCTTCAGATGCAATATTTCTGATCTTCACACAAAACCACTGTAAGAAGCTGCACAACTGCACTATACTGCTCAGCCAGAAAAAGTACTAAAGCTCTGACACAAGCTGGTATTCAGTCACTAAGTCATGTTGGAGTCTTTGCAACCCCATGGACTATAACCCACCAGGCTCCTCTGTCCGTGGGATTTTTCAGGCAAGCATACTGAAGTGGGTCATCACTTCCTTCTCCATAGGATCTTCCCAACCCAGGGATCGAACCCGTGTCTCCTGGATTGCAGGTGGGTTCTTTACCGCTGAGCCACCAGGGAAGCCAACAGGCTACAATGTGGATGAACCTTGAGGATATTATGCTGCGTGAAGGAAGCCAGACACAGAAGAAAAACACTATGTGACTCTAATGAGGCAAATCCAGAGACAAGTGGACTGCAGTCACCAGGGCTGGGCTGAGAAGGTTATTACCTAATGGGTACAGAGCTTCTGTTTAGGACACTAAAAAAGTCTGGACTGTGGCAGTGACAGTGTGCATGTATTTACTGCCACTGAACTGTACACTCAGGAATGGTTAAAATGATAAGCATTACGCCAACTCATCTAATGTTCATACCCAGCGGGCCAGGGTCTGACCATGCTCCCCCTCCAAACACAGCTGTGCTGGGAAAAGCCGGACCTCAGCCCTGGTGCTGACACAGTGCACCTCGCTCACAGATGGAGGTCTGAACGCCTGGAACCCCCTACCCCACACGGAAACACAACAGGGAGCAGCTCCCCAAGGCCACACACCCCCAGATACTTTTGAGTGCCTGTGGGTCCCACAAACATTCCGATTATAAAGCCAAGCAGTGCAGGAGAGACCGGACATATTTGCATTTACACATGAGCTAAGAAACACCAGGGGGAGGGGGGTGCCCCTGAACGGAATCCAGGTCAGACGTAGCGGTGTCTGTCCTTTCTTTTCCTCCCCCTCAACATTTCATTATGAAGATTTTCAAACATACAGAGAAGGTGACAGAGTTATTCAGTGACAGCCCCTCAACCTGCACCTGGCAAAGCTCCTTGTGCAGAGGGGGCGGGAGGACCCCGCTCCACGCTCTCATCCTCTTCCCACCGTGCTCCCCCAGGCACGCCTGGCTTCCTCGGTGATGGTGCCAGACACCTACCAGCAGGCCTGTCCTGCCTGAATCACTAGGGAAGGATGAAACTTTCCTTCAGTCCCACAAAGAATCCAAGTATTTTCTCAGCTTGAGACCTTGTATTTTAGACTTTAGTTTGATGACAGTTGATTTCATGGCAAAATTATGAACTTCTGAAAGCATTTTTCATGAGAATACTCATCAGTCAAATTACGATTGCAGCTGGAAATGAGCCCCTCTGACACACTACAGTATCATTTTAATAAGTGCTCTCATCCAGAATTTCAAAAGGCCCTAAGGGCGCTATGACCTAGGGTCTCAAGGGTCTTAAAAAAATGAGGGTGGGCCTCCCTGGTGGCTCAGTGGTAAAGAATCTGCCTGCCAATGCACAAGACATGGGTTCGATCCCTGGTCTGGGAAGATCCCACATGCCATGAAGCAACTAAACTGGTGTGCCAGAACTATTGAGCCTGTGCTCTAGAGCCCGGGAACCGCAACTACTGAGTCCATGTGCTGTAACTACTGAGACCCTGTGCCTAGAGCTTGTGCTCCGCGACAAGAGAAGCCACCCGCACACCTCAACGACAGTAGCCCCTGCTCCCCACAACTAGACAGAAAATCTGCACAGTGCCAAAAACCCATCACAGCCAAAAATAAATCAATAAAATTATACAGGCTTCCCAGGGGCGCTAGTGGTAAAGAACCGGTCTGCCAATGCAGGAGACATAAGGGACGCGGGTTCAATCCCTGGGTCAGGAAGATCCCCTGGAAGAGGGCATGGCAACCCACTCCAGTATTCCTGCCTGGAGAATCCCATGGACAGAGGAGCCTGGTGGGTACAGTTCATGGGGTCGCAAAGAGTTGCACATAGCTGAAACAACTTAGCATACATTCCTGGTGGCGCAGTGGTTTGAATTCTTTGTTTTCACTACTGAGGCCAGAGAACTAAGATCCCACAAGCCACGGTGCACCAAAAAAAAGGTGGGGTGGGTAGCAAACAAAGCAGTCTAATGTTGGGAATTTCTTGGGTATCATCAACTGACTTAAATTTATCTCAGAAGAAACTATAAGACACTGGAATTTAAAAATTGCAATACAACTCACAAAACAAAACTCACTTTCAAATCTGGGGCTGAGACGATGGCTAAGGCCTATCCTGAGTACAGGCGGCTCCACTAAAAACAATATGACAGCAGTATTCTAAGCAAACCTTAATGTGGCCCTATCAAACTCAATTCTATCCTTCAACCAATCCTGGAAAACGTTATCAGATGTTCAAGAATTTTTATTCTAATTCCTTCAAGTGCTTCACAACTTCACTGGCTGCCAAGCACACATTCAGCACCGACCAGGGAACCAATGAAACCCACGTCCTGTGGGACCCACACTAATGACATACGGCATTTTTTTTTAAACAGTGTTTCTTGGACCTAAAATTCGAGTTATTATTTAAATCGTATCTTTACTATAATTAACTAGCAAAGCTGAAATGAGATCAGGCAGCCGGGCCAGGCCTCCAGCCAGGTCCTGAACACCAGAATCATAAACCACCACGCTGATGGCCGACTCCAGGGCTGCCCCAGCCAGGAAACCCCATGCCAGGGCCACCCCTCACCTGGAGGGTCCCTGAAAACATCCTTCCAATCAAGGGCACAATCACAAGGTTTCAGAGGGCACAGAGGTCTTCCACATGTGCCAAATGCTGTGCTAGACGGTATGTCAGGTTACCCAGGCAGGATAGAGCCTCACCTCCAAATAAGTTTCTACCCAGGAAAAAGAAACCACCACATGCCTTATTGGCTTTATACACGACATCGGTATGATATGTATACACAGATATCCGCGTGTGTGTATACCCACACAGACACACACATTATGAATAACAGCATAAAAACCATCGAGCTATAGAAGTCTGTACCCAAGACCACCATGCAGAATGAGCAGGCCGGGGATAAACGTGCAGTCTGTTCTGTGCAGCACTCCTCACAGCAAGCAACCCAGCAAGTGAATCTCCTGTGTTCTTTCCACACCCCAACAGGGCTTCCACTCTGAGAAGCCTTGCCTCCTTCCAACACCCTCCTTTCCCAGAGTCAGACACTTCCTGGCCAGGGCTCTGACCACCTGAGCCACTGCTGTGGACAGAGGTGATGGTCACTGTCCCCGGAATCCCAGTGATCAGGCCTATTCAAAGACCTCTCAGAGAAAGGGTCGTGTCACCAAAGCTGGAAAGGGGAAAGGGCTGACATTGGACGGAGGAAGTGTGAAGCTATTCCTGGAGCCTGGGACTTCCTGTGAAAAGGCTAAAACACAGAAGAGAAAGACAGGGAGATAACTGTGGGTGTGTGTGTGTGGGGGGGGTACCCTCTGGGTCAATTTAATGAAAACACAGGAGCGGCACTCCTGTGAAGCAGGACAGGACTGAGTTAATGAGTAAGGAAAAAGGCAGTCCTCAGCACTCCAGCTCAAGATCACCGCCTGGAGTCACGACCCTAAACGGAGACCCACTCCATTGAAAAGCCAACTTACATCCTCAGAAAGGTTCTCACCATCCTAACTGCATTTAGAGCCTACAGGATCTGCCTGGCACCACAAAATCAGAACGGTTAATAATAAATGCAAACCAATGCTACAAAATATGAGTTTTCACTTATCCTGCAGAAAAATTCCTATGAACATCAAATATTGGCACACAGACAAAAATTAATTAAGTAAAAAAAAACACCTGTCACTACTAGGTTGACAGATGGCAAGAGATACAAAGTTTTCCTAGAGTGAATGGCAAACATTGAACAATGTCAGAGTCAAATTCCCACCCTAATTTTAGCATTGTAACTGTTCTCTCTCTGTCCAAGGGTATCAACCTTTGTTGGCTTTAAAGCAACCAACAGGGAATTGAGCAGCAAAGCAGGCTACCTACCTTCAGGCCCCAGCAGCCTCCACAGGTGCTGCTGTGATAAAACCCAACCCCATCTCCACAAAGAGCGGCAGCCACCCGCACACAATGGGGCTGGGGACCCTGGACTGCCGAGGATGGACTGGTCTTTAAAAATGATGAGATTCAGAGAGTTTTTTTAGAGCAGATTTACAGTCAAAGCAAAGTAAATGCAGTGAATTGATCTTTCTTCAAACCCATCAATCTTTTAAAAATCAGTGAAGAACGTTATTTAGAAATTTCACATTATGACCATGAAATAAAATACAAAAGCAGCTTTTCAACAACTAATCTGTTTTTTCCAATACAAATCAGAACACCTCCCCCCAAAGTTCCCCAAATCTTTCCTGTGAGTTTACCGAGTATTTATCAGCTTCAACACCTCTCCCCACCCCCAGCCCACACATGCAGTGAGGTTTAGGAGACCAGGGCTGGCTATTTACAACAAGATATTCAAAATAACAAGGCATCTTATTGTAAAAACACCCCCCCCCCCCACCCAAAGGAAAGTCCCTCCCACCAACCCGGGGATTTGCTAAGGAAAGAAACAAATATGTACAGCTAAGTCAAAACTACTTCAAGTCAGATGAAGAGCTGCAAGAACTCTCTCCAGTTTAAAAATTCCGAGATTCTAGTAATTCATCTTAATAATTTTTCATGACAGTTCTGCTCAGATATGTTATTCAATAAACTGCTTGACTTTTTGAGATTTATTAAATGTTCAGCAATTTTAATTTCAAAGGAATGCTGGTATATTCACTAAACAGTGACCAAATTTAATGAGGTTGAATAACACAGTGTCTTGTTAATTATAATTTAAAACAGACTTTCTTAAATAGTCTGTGCATTCTTATTTTGAAGATTTTCCTCTTACTGCCTTGTTAATACATTTGCTAAAGAAAACAAACAAACAAACAAAAAACTGAAAAGATACAAAGTAGCTTAGTCTCTAGATTGAGCGCTCAAAAAAGGTGATCCATCGCAGCGAACGGAGCTTAAATTCAACTGAAAATATGGACCAAAGTCTCCTTAGCACAATTTTCCTAATAATGCGCCAGGAGTTACTTTCTCCATTACTAAGGGAAGGCTGTCAACTCCTGGGTTAAAATTTAAACTGAACACCTGTGTGAACAACACACATTTTGTGACTTTCCATTCAAGTTTCTTAGTAAAATGTGGCCAAACTTTCCTCTGAAAACGTACGTATTTGCTGACCACTTTGGGAAGAGAGCTGACTGGCCACTGACTCTACCTGCCAGGCGCTGGACCCCGCGAGGCCCCGGGCGGGGGCTCCAGCCGGGATTCCAGCCCGGCGAGACCCCGGCCCCGCCGCCCGCGGACCGCACGCCCAGCGCACCGGTCGGGCCCGGCCGACGGCCGCGGGCCGGGCAGGTGTGCCACCCAGGCCCCGCCTGCCACCGCCGGCGCCCCAAGACCGCGAGCCGGGTCGGAACCCGGCCCAGAGCCGGGCGCGGGGGGCCCGGCTCCGGACCGGGTCGGAGTGGGGGAATTGTTGGGGGAGGGGGCGGCCCGGGGTCGCGGCCCGGCCGGAGCGGAGCGAAGTCTCGGCGGGGGACCACCGCCTGCAGGGCCGAGGGGCGGGGGCCTCGCCCGACGGCGCGGACAACCCCCCCGGCCGAGCGCGCGGCCCCGCCCGCCGCCCCGTCCCGGGTCCGGACCCCACCGCCCCGCTCACCTCGCGCCGTCTACGCCGTCCGCGGCCGCCTGGCCCGCGACTCCAGGGCCTCGCGGGGGACGCCGGGCCCGGGGGCGGCCAGCGGGCGGGGACACGGGGCGCCGGCGGGCTGGCGGGCGGGCGGCCCCATCTTCCGGCGCGAGCGCCGCGGCCCAGCGCGCAGCCCGAGCGGGACATTCGCTACATTGTTGGCATTCCTGGGCCTTCACGTGACCGTCGCGTCAGCGCCACCCCGCCCCGCTCCCCGAGGCGGTGGCGGCGGCCCCGCCTCGGCCCCGCCCCTCTCCGGCCCCGCCCCCACAGCCGACCCAGTCCCGCCCCCCGCGGCGGCGGACCCGCCTCACAGCCAGCCCGGTCCCGCCCCCAGCCAATCCGGTCCCGCCCACGCCGGCCCCGCCTCCCGCGCGTCAGGCTCCGGACTATCCGCTAGGCCCCGCCGGCCCCGCCCCGCCCTCCCGCTCAGCTCCCGGGGGGAGCCCAGATCCCGGCACCTGCGCCCCGCCCAGCCCCTCACCTGGACGCGGGCCTCCGCCCTCACCTGCGCTCTGCCCGGGCCGGCCCCCTCCTCGCTTCGTGTGCGGGGAAAAGTTCCTTCCCTTGCTCTGACCTCGACGACAGAGACAGGACTAACTAAAACAAATAGGCTGTAAATAAAATGGACTTTACAATTTATGAGTGAAACACCTAATCAAATTTTGGAATTGTTTGCAATAATGAAAAATCAGGAAGAACCTAAAAGTCCAGCCGTGGGGAACAGTGGGGAAATAAAATATGTAAAATAGCTGTGAAACGTGAGTGTAGATAGACTTCAAAAATCATTGCAGAGGGGAGAAAAGCGAGATGCAGAACTATATATACAATACAACAGCGTGTTTATAAATAAACAAAATGTCACAAAACCTATACTGATCAAGTAGTGTATACTCGTACCAACAAGGTACGTTCACGCGGAAATCATGACAGCTGTGGCCGGACAGCAGGGAGGCTGGAAACTGGACTCAGGAGGAAACTGGGGGCGTCATCTTTCTCTCCAGTCTTTGCTTCTTTATTTGGAACAAACTGTCCAAATTTTAAAATTTGTTGCTTCTCAGTGATTAGGCTCAATAATGTATGCTGTGTTATTATTCTTTGTGCCTTTTTAAAAAACATCCTTTAAAATTTTTCACATATACAGGAAACAAATTGGAAACAAATTTCCAGATAGAGTCTCACTTGAGGAAACTGATATAGAGTATAGGAGAATAGTTGTGTTTATTGACACAGAGTCAATCATTCTCTTGGGTTTTTTTGGGTTTTTTTTTGAGGACCTACCATGAACTATCTGAGAAAGCACTGGCAACCCACTCCAGTGTTCTTGCCTGGAAAATCCCATGGTCGGAGGAGCCTGGTAGGCTGCCATCTATGGGGTCGCACAGAGTTGGACATGACTGAAGCGACTTAGCAGCAGCAGCAGCCATGAACCATGGATTAAACCAAACACTGTTGGTACCATAGTGAGCACAACTACTTCATTTACCCACTGGCAGAACTTACACTCTCCTAGATGCATTCAAGAAACTTAAGTGACAGAACAGCATACAGGATCTAATTTGGTTAAATGATATATGTATTTACATTTAAGCTATATACACAAAATATACATTATATATCATATAAAATATGTAACAGTATATATGTGTGTGTGTATACATGTATATACATGTACATATGTGTGTGTGATTTTAAGTCCAGAAAATTATGCTGCCAAATATTGAAAATGATAGTCTCTGGACATAACGGTTCTGGGTGACTTTTGTCTTATAATTCCTGATAACTCTACATAGGACAAGTTTAAAAAAACCTGTTTAAATAATCATCCACGTAATGCATCCAGTTGAGAAGGGGAGAGAAGAGAAAGGAAGCACAAGTTCTTCTGAGCACAAGGTCTGTGGCAGTGGCAACCTCGCTGGATAGAAATTTGATTAACATACGTATATACTGTATGTGTACACCAGGGGTTAATCCTCTGGCTTAAAACTCAACATTCAAAAAACTAAGATCATGACATCCAGTCCCATCACTTCATGGCAAATAGATGGGGAAACAATGGAAACAGTGACAGACTTTATTTTCTTGGGTTCCAAAATCACTGCAGATGGTGATTGCAGGCATGAAATTAAAAGACACTTGCTCCTTGGAAGAAAACCTATGACCAACCTAGACAGCGTATTAAAAAGCAGAGACTTTACTTTGCCAACAAAGGTCCATCTAGTCAAAGCTATGGCTTTTCTAGTAGTCATGTATGGATGTGAGAATTGGACTGTGAAGAAAGCTGAGTGCCTAAGAATTGATGCTTTTGAACTATGGTGTTGGAGAAGACTCTTGAGAGTCCCTTGGACTGCAAGGAGATCCAACCTGTCCATCCTAAAGGAAGTCAGTCCTGAATATTCATTAGAAGGACTGATGCTGAAGCTGAAACTCCAATACTTTGGCCACCTGATGTGAAGAACTGACTCATTGGAAAAGACCCTGATGCTGGGAAAGATTGAAGGCAGGAGGAGAAAGGGATGACAGAGGATGAGATGGTTGGATGGCATCACCAACTCAACGGACATGAGTTTGAGCAAGCTCCAGGAAATGGTGAAGGACAGGGAAGCCCAGCGTACAGCAGTCCATGGGGTCACAGTCAGACACAACTGAGCAACTGAACAACAACTGTTATTAACCCCATTTTATAGAAGACCCTAAAGCACAGAAATCCCAACTAACTCACCAGAGATGAAGAGCTGGGAGTCCAGCCTTGGTGGATCTGACCAAGATCCAGAGCTTGGAAACACTGAATTATAAGGTGTATTCAGATAATCTCAAACAGTCATGACCTTGTCACTTTGTCCAAGGGGGCAGGATTGGTCCCTGTGGAGTGAGCAGGGGGGCCCCTGGGCCCAGGGTGTTTAAGGGGTCCCCCCGAGGCCGCTGTGCAATGTGCCCCCCTCCCCCACCCTTTCTCACCTGTGAATGCAAGCAACCTGATTATGACTTAGCCTCTTATACCTTAGTGGCTGGAAAGCAGGCTCTGGTCTCAACACAATTTTTGGAAAGAAAAGTCCTCTTTGTTTGTTATCTGTGGCGGACACACAACAAATCTGCCTAAGAATGTTCTCTGTGGGGAGTAGTGAAAAAGCAGAGGGTCAGATTTCGAAAGGCCTAGACAAGCAGAAAGAAGATGGGCTACACTGATTTAATTTGTTTCATACCCATGTAGTCTGTCTCCTTAATTAGATTATAAAATTCTGTAAGAAAAGGGACCATTTTCTCTCCCTAAAACTACAAATGGGGAACTTAACTGCCGGTTTGAATGTACTGAATGAAATTTTAAAGGCTGTTTTAACGTCTGAAACATAAAAATTTTTAATATCACCTTTTTCTCAGTATCAAGCACTCCCTGTCAGCCAGGGCGATCTCTTGGTCCACTATTCTGTGGAGGTCTCTATTCTGCAAACCTGTAGGTACTTGTAGAAAGAGTTAGCAATACCAGGTTTATTAGTGGGGGTATCTATTTTAATGATAAACTGTTTTTTTTTACTTTTTTTATTATAAAATATACATAATATAAAACTTACAAATTTTTCATCATCCAAGATTGACATTCTGTCCTTTTTAAATACTAACTCTCCATTTCCCTCCCCCACTTGTTTGTTCTTTTGAGGGACTTTTTTGTTGTTTTCCTCCGGTAATTTTCTGACCTTTTTTTTATTTTTTGGTTATGAGGCACAGCTTTTGGGATCTTAGTTCCCTGACCAGGGATCAAAGCCATTCCTCCTACAGTGGAAGTGCCAAGTCCTAACCACTGGACTACCAGGGAAGTCCCTAAAGTTCAATTCTTACATGTATTTTACAATATTAAAGTCATGAGTGAGTAAATTTTCTCCTATTTTAATTTATTTCTAGTTGTTTTGAGCCATTTTGGAAAACAGAGCTTCCTGGAAATTTTGGTAAAAACCTCCAGGGTGTTCGTTCTTAGGGGAAGGCCCAGAGACACAGCAGGGCTGGCCACCTTGCCAGTCTCTGCAGACCTGCCTCTCCAGCAGCATCCAACACAGAACCCTGCTTCATCCTCCGGAGAGCCGCTCTGCTTCTCAGATGAGTAATGAAGTATGTGGTTGCATAAGTCAGAATTGCTCAATAATTTAAGATGTGTTCCCAGAAGACCTCAAAGAAACACTGTCAAGATAAAAATCACATTCTGCATTTAAAAAATTCTTATGTTGACACTTTACATTATTAAGAGACAATTGCTAAAACAAGTTTTCTTTTCTTACCACATCCTCCATTCATTTACCTTTCATGCTGAGTGAGCTGTGACAGCAACACTGGCGATCCACTTACTTCTCTCATTGCATTTATAGTTGGCTGCAACTTCTGTTTCCTTTTCAGACATAGGCAGAATGTTTTTGTGTCTGTAATTGAAAGAAAAATCCCACCATGAAAGTCTGGAAGCTCCTAGATGTTTTAAAACTTTCCTTTCAGATCTTAATCTAATCATTTGCAGTAAATATTGGTAAAACTTGCTTTAGGGAGGAAGAACAAAGAACATAAGGCTCCAACTCTTGTCTCAATGAAATCAATTTCTGTAACAAAATTAACACTAAATTTTTTCTGACAGATGATGTTGACCTTTTTCTTTACATTTTATTTATTTATTATTGGTTGCTCTGGGTCTTCATTGGCACACTGGGATTTTCTCTAGTTGCAGCGGAGCAGGAGCTACTCTCTTGCAGACCTAGAGCATGGGCTCCATGGTTGTGGTGCACAGGCTTAGTTGTCCCACAGCATGTGGGATCTTCCTGGACCAGGGATCCAACCTGTTCCCCCTGCATTGGCAGTTGGATTCTCAACCACTGGACAACCAGGAAAGTCCAAACCTAACATTTTCAAAGGAAAACAGCTGAGCCAATCTAAATTGACAAGAAATTTTTAATTGTGTAATTGCAAAAGGGACATTTTCACAGTCTATTTTTAACTTTTA
The DNA here is from genome assembly GCF_032452875.1 of Bos javanicus. NCBI lineage: Eukaryota > Metazoa > Chordata > Mammalia > Artiodactyla > Bovidae > Bos > Bos javanicus. The sequence goes on along the minus strand of NC_083879.1, from coordinate 35,661,905 downwards.
GTTTACAGTTAACTACTAAATGTCATTGGGGCCTCCCTTGGCCCAGTGGTAAAGAATCCAACTGCCAATGCAGGAGATGCAGGAGACGTGGACTCAAGTCCTGGGTTGGGAAGATTCTCTGGAGAAGGAAATGGCAACCCACTCCAGTATTCTTGCCTGGGAAATCCCATGGACAGAGGAACCTGGTGGGCTACGGTCCATGGGGTTGCAAGGAGTTGGACACAGCAACTAAGCAACCACAAAAACAACTAAATGTCATTATGGTTGTTACTGAACATTTGCTTCTAAGACCATCGTGTTTTGCTTTATCAAAGAGATCTGAAAAGAAAACTGTGTGTTCTCTTCAGATGCTGGGTAAGTGGGTTTTGATCCTGAAAACCATGATGAGGTTATGATAAGGTGATTTCACATGCAGAAGTGGAAGACAGCCTATGGAAGACTGATAGGCTGCCCCACTTGAAAGAGCAAAGGGAAACCTATAAAAGTCAGGAAGCAGTCATGAAGATTGTATCTGACGGCTGGTAACCCCAGGGCAAGAAGAGTTTCTGGGCTTGAGGGTTGGAACTTGAAAAATATTCCAGAGCTACTAGACTTCAGAAAGTCAGAGGTGAAAGGAGGAATTAGAGTTCAAGGTACAGGTCTCAGAAGAAGGAGAGAGCAGAAACAAAGGTCTCGGCAGACAGGAATTTAAGGCAGGTGGAGAACCAGCTCAGGCAATCTGGTGCTGTTGAGTCAACCCTGGTGAGTGGTGGTCGAGGGAGGGGGTGGGAAACGGGCTGGAGATATATTTGGGAGCTCTCGCAGGAGGTGAGGTTGGAGGTGAGACGGCTGCAGGGCAGTGGAAGGCATCTTGGTGCCCTTGGTTCACAGGACAAAAGGGTGGAGCATGGTCTACATCTACAATGAAAGATGACTTCATGGCAAAACAAGATCTTGAGTCTGCCCACCCTGTCTCTCTTTTATTTTGCATACATGAGACTTCTTGCTGTATTCGTGGGTCACAAAAGTTATGATCCGCATCACAAAATCCAAATTTTCATTTTCACTCTTCCAACCACTTGCTGGACATTTTCCCTTTGGTCTCTTGATGAGCTTTGAAAGTCAAAAGGAGAAATACTTAGTGAGAACTTAGGACAGGCCAGGTGTGTCACCCTCTCCAGCAGCACTTAATTTGTTCAATATCATTGGAAACCCAGATACTCTCAGCTCTGGGGACACGACAATGACAGCAAACATCACTGTGGTGCTGTGCTCAGTCCGACTCTTTTCCACCCCATGGGCTGCAGCCCACCAAGAATACTGGAGCAGGTTGCCACTTCCTATTCCAGGAGATCTTCCCAACGTGGACCCAAGGATCAAACCCATGTCTCTTAAGTCTCCTGCATTGGCAGGCGGATTCTTTACCACTAGTGCCACCTGGGAATCCCCCCAAAGGAAAGACACTACAGCTCCTTGAGCTCTTATCGTAGAAGGAGTATGACCTGGTTGGTCTAGGAAATGTGGGAAGCACTTTAGCTGAGATGCCAAAGTGGAGAAGAAATTAACAAGAAGAAATGGGAAAGTGTCGGAGAGCCAGTGAGCTGCATATACAAAAGCCCTGTGTGGGGAGGAACAGGACCCAGCACCTCAAATTCCCAGAGAATGGAATGCAGAGATGCAGGGAGAGATGGGAGGCGAGGAGGAAGAGGAGGGCACCTGGGGCCTTTAAGGGCACTTTAAGGATTTAAGTCTTAATACTCAGAACAGTGGGAGTCATGGCGGTGGGGGGTGGGGGGAAGTAGAGGAATGGCAGGGTCCCGATCAGCTGTGGAGTGGCTGGGAGCTGGGAGGAAGGAGGGGGATGGGCCAGAAGGTTACTAGCTGTAAGGGAGGTGATGGGCTTAAGCCAAGATGGTAACAATGGACGAGGGAAAAGTGGCCAAAATGGGGAAATAATAGTGGTAACACTTTGAGATCTCAGTGGATTTGTTTCTGGAGGTATCTTCTGAGCTGGAGCAGAGTGGATGGACGGAGACCTTAGGAAGACCACGGTGAACACCAATCTGTAGCCAAGGTGCTCTAAGTCGACCACAGATGCTATGGGTGAGGCGTGGAGGAAGGGGCCTAACGCTGAGGAAATGCACCGTCCACGGTGAGTCTGCACAGGAAACAGATCAGCTGCAGGGGCCCGAGAGAAAATACGGCTTCTCAGAAACAGAAGGAAGAGTGCTTCAAGGAGGGCGGGATCAACCACGGTGCAAGCTGCTAGGAAGCAAGTAAAAGGAAACACCCGCTGGACTGAAGCCCTGCAGCCACCGGAGCCTGGAGCCCACTGGGTGGAGGAGGTGGGAGGCGTTGTGGCCAAGAACCAAGAAAGCTCTGGGACCTGCCGCTGGAAAGGGGAGGGCAGGGACAGTGCAGCAGCTGGAGGAGGAGGAGGCCACTGCTGTCGGAAGGTAAACAGCACAGGTTGTGGCCTGAAGAAGCCTCCACTCATTCCATGACGGGAAGCTAGGTCAGAAGACGCCCCCTGCACCTCTGGAAGCTCTCAGCCTGCACCCAGCAGGAAAACAGGGTCCTGGGTCCCACAGCCCCAGAGAGCCACGCAGAAGGATGGGAAGCAGACTCTCCCTGGAGGCTCCAGGACGAAGGCCATCCTGCCAACGCCTGGGTTTTAGCTGCTGAGGTTGCACTTGGATTTCTGGCCTCCACAACTGGAGGTCAGTAAACCTGTGATGCTTCAGCTGCTGGTGGGGGCGTCGCGGCAGCAGGAAAGAAACCATCACACACCCCGCTGGGGCCTGGCTCTGTGGTGGCGTCTCCCAGAAGCCATCCTGGAGGATCTCCGCTGGGAATGACCCCTTTCCTTTCCTGTGAACTCCCAGCAGCATCAGCTGAGGAGTGGTCATTCGAAGACTCGTCCTGTTTCTCCGGTGAGTCTGGCTCTCTGAGGGCCCGGGGTCTAGATAGGTACAGCAGCTACCATACTATCTGGCCCGCAGCCTGGTACACAGAAGTCACCCACTAATTTTTTTACATAATAAACAAGCATGTGGCGTCCCCGTGGAGATGGCAAAAACGAAATAACCACAGTAAGGGGGCCCTCCTCACCTGATTGCCCTCAAGTTGAAATAGAATCTCTCTGAAATTAGAAGCCATTCCTTTGTCAGTGGCCCCAAAATCACTGGAATATTTTCTGTTAACAGAAAATATTATTCTTGTCATGTAAGTAGTTTTAATTAGTTCTATTTCATGGGCTTTCCTCAGAAAAGGACCTTGGAACTTTAAGGAATTAATAATAAATAAGAACGAATAGAGAGACACTATCTCTTGTAAATGGCTGCTGACAACCAAGGAATTCTTTTTCTCAGCACTGCTGATAATAATAAGCTACATTCACACCAAACAGGACTTGGCTTATTATGAAGGACTACGTCTGCATTTTAATGTGTTTCTTCCAGGGTGGAATGATGATGGAGGGAAGAAGATGATGGTGAATGGAAGTTTTATTTAGATCTAGAAAGAGAAAAAAAAGCTTTTAAACAAAGGTTTCCCCCAGATCAGGGGGCAGGTGCACACCCATCTATTCAACACACAACTGAAAGTGTGGAGAGGTGAAGCATCGTGACGATCCCTGTGATGAATGTATAACGACTCTAGTACTGAACAAAGCTGCAGAAATCTGGAGACACTTTAGATGAAATCTGGCCAGGAAGGGAAGAAGTGGCAGGAGACAGAGGGAGAAGCCAAGAAGCACGGCCGGTGGGGCGGAGGCTGGGAGGGGGAATTCTGTGAGCGGCTGCAGGCTGGGAACACGGAACGCCGTGGAACACGCTCTCCAAACACAGGCTGCTGGACACAGCCCCCACCACATACTGCACACATTTATCAGTCTCTTCTCCAGACTACTTTTTAATCACTAAGTACAAGAAAAACAGTGCAGGATCGCAAAGCCCAGATCCTTTTCATCAGCGGGCCCAAGACATCCGGCCTGGTCCTCACCGGAGGAGACTGTTTCTCCATGCCCCACCTATGGTCTCTTAGGAGGCCACATCTGGCCCCTTCGGGGCTGCAGGTCCACGTCACTGATAACCACTGGGTACTTGTGCATGCATGCGTTGGAGAAGGAAATGGCAACCCACTCCAGTATTCGTGCCTGGAGAGTCCCAGGGACAGAGGAGCCTGGTGACACAGCAGCAGCAGCAGAACTTGTGCTTTATTTAGAGGGAAGCCGGGAGCGGAAAAACCCTTAAGGTTCACAAGACTGAATCTCCTTCGGTGGAATTTCAGGAATCATAAATATTTTTTTGTTCACTCGTCCACCATATGTGTGTTGAATTCCAGGCACAGTGCTGGGTGTTGAGGTCATGACGGTGAGCAAACCAGACCAGACGGAATCCTGTCGTCATGGAATTTATAGCCTCCAGGAGGCACACTTCCCACCAAATCGCCTGGGGCTGGCCTTCCCCAGGAAGGGGCCCCTGCACGCTGAGGGACGATGGTAGCCAGTCGGGCACAGAGTGGGCACAGAGCCCCAGGCCTGAGGGGCAGGGTGTCTGGGAAGAGTTCACTGCTCACAGCCCTCCTCTTGGCGGCACTGACAGGGCCCCCACTGAGGATGAGTAAGGGCGGGGACTTGTCCCAAGGTGCTTCTGCAGAGCAGAGCTGTAGTAACTGAGCTGCGTGTTTAGCTGGAGGGGCTAGGGGCATGTGATGGCCTAGGTCCCTCTCACGTCTCCCGTGAGCCTCAGCACCAGACCCAGCAGCCACAACAATGTTTTCATTTTCTTAAAATCAAAAGAAAAGTGTGAATATACTAACATTGAGTGTATAACAGCCAGTCCAGTCTGGATTATACACAGGTATAGACAGCATTTTAATTTTCATGGAGGAAGGGGACCATGAAGGCAGCACTCATCACACAGCCCTGGAAGTACTGGTGGAGGAGGGCAGGGGTGGCTGGGCCCCGGGACTGGTAAGGCCTGTGGCTCAGCTACCAAGAGCAGCGGGATCACTGAGAAGGTCCACATGGAGTGGGGACATCAGATGGCGGGGCTCGGGGAGAGGCGGTCAGCCAGCAGGGTGGCTCTGAGGCCAGACACGTAATCATGTGGATTGCGGCCCACCCTAAGGATCTCATTGCAACTTGACTTCCTCCATGAAGATCCTCTCTCCAAATGGGGCCACAGCCCAAGGTCTTGGAGGTGGGGCTCCAGCGGGAGTTCTGGAGGATGGAGACTCACCCGGTCTGGGGCCAGGGCCCATCGAGCCCACCACCTGTTCTTCCGTGGTCCATGAGATAAGAACACTGTTGGCATTTGCAAATGATGAGGGAAAATCAGAAAAAAGTATTTCATGACTCATGAGAATCACATGCAATCTGTGTCTCAGTGCCTGTGAGCAAAGTTTTTGGTGGACGTGACACGCATCCACTCGCACGCTGTCTGTGTTGCTCTCACCCTGAAGCAGCTGCAGTCTCAGGAAGTCTGATGGGGGGCGGCAGGGGAGCGGGCTATTGAGAAGGCATGGACCCAGCTCAGCCTCAGGTTAGGCTGGAGGGACATGGACAGAGACATGGATTGCTCCCCCTCAACCAAACAGGTACCTGCAAGGAACCACCAGGTGAGGCCCCAGCATGAGGGAGACTCGCCTAGATGGTCACAGAGTCAAAACACTTTCTCAAAGTGTTTTTTTAAGAAAACACTTTGCTGATGAAACAAAACCCATCTGGAAACCAAACGTAGGCGGATTTGCTCACTGGAGCAGCAGGTGCAGGGAGGCCAGGGAAGAAGGAGGCAGCAGACAGCCAGAGTCCCCCTGACCAGTTGTGGGCACCCCTTCCACTTGTGGCCTGTGGCTCCTTGGGCTCTGTCGTCACTCTGGGGTGCCCATTCCCACCCGAGTGGAGCTGAGGGCAGGTGGGAAGAGCCTTCCCCGAGCCCCGGGGACGCGAGGCCCCTAGGATGCAGACAAGGTGGGCATGCAGAGGACCTGCAGGTACTGGTGTGGGAGCGGGGTGATGGGCAGGTACAGGTGTACCTGGCGGATTGGGGGGCCCGGGCAGCCATGCACAGATAACAGAGCAGTGGACCAGGGTCAGGTGCCCTGACCCACTACTAGCGGGTCCCCTCCCGTGATCCCTTCACCCTTGGCCTGCAGCGACCCCACCCTCAGGCAGCTCGGGACAGACAGACCTTCCTTGCACTGCTCTGCCACAGATTCCAGGCTTCTGTCTGAGACTTGTCTTCTGGCCCCGCTTCTAAGGCTCCTGGAAAAGGCGGGGCGGATGGGTGGGTAGATGGAGGCTGTGGAAGGAGAGGCCTTACAGCACTGCCACCCACAGGGCTGGACCCTCTCAGCCTGAGCCCCATCCTCTGTGCCTGGAACAGGGACTGGCTAACATTAAAGTTAACTTCTGTCAAAAGGGTGATTTTGGGTGCCCAGGAATGCTATGTGTAGGCTGTATTTCGATTTATTTTCCATATGGCTTTGATCCTTAATTCTTTTTCCTACTCACTGCTCTGAAAGTTCCATCCTCCTGATCTTAAATCAGCTCCCCATCCTGCCACGTCCTCCAGGAAGCCTTCCCTCATCTCGGCTTGCAAGCACACAATGTCTGGTCCAAGAGGCAGCCAAAGGTACTGGAGAGACCCAACCAGTCTTTGGAGCCAGCTCATCTGGTTACTTGTGAGATTGTGACCAGGTTTCTCATAACTTTTCAGAGCCCTGGTTTCTGCCTTCACAGAGCAGGGATTCATGTCTGTCCCACATGAATCATGAGGACCCAGTGAGAGAGACAGTGAAGTTTCCAGCATATGGTAGGTGTTCCTCGAAACTTTTATCTCAGGAAAAATTCTGAAGAGCTGGAGCTCACCAAATATCAAGAGGGAAAAGAAAGTTTTATTTAGACGCAACGGTAAAGCTCATAATCTTTCTGTCAGTTTTCCACCTAATGATTAATGTCAAATCTGGGTAGGGAAATGAATTTCTACGGAAGATAACACCACCATCTGCTCCCAGGTACAGCCTGTAGCTGTGTGTTCCTAGGAATCAAGATCAGAAAATCTAAAGAAGTCATTTATGATGATTCTGTGACCAGCATCCTGGAGATAGTGAATTTTGTTTTGTAGAATGATCTAGCCATATTAAATTTTATGGGCTAGACATACTAAAAAAAAGTAGAAGAATTTGGGGACTTTGAATGGAATTTCCCTAACCTCAGGAAGGAACACCATAGGGCGAACACCATGAAGGCCAGCCGTAGAGTTAATTCTAAGCCATTTTAAGGCCTGACGAGTATTTTATTTGGCAAGAGCAGAGTGGTGTGTCATGGGGTGGGGGAGTCTCTGAAATTCAGGGTTCTGGTACAGGGATAGTCCTAGTTTTCTTTGAATGATGTTATACACGGAGAAGAACGTGGGATGTACAGGTTAGAGCTGGAAATATGCAGATGGCTTTGCTGACATGCATAGGTATTATGTCATGACTCCACCTTTGAGTTTGTATTTACACTCATTGCATAATTAGCTGAACTGATCAAAGTTGAGCACTGTCATTTTTCTCACACACACACACACACACACGAGGTGGCTCAGTCTCAAGAGCAGCCGCTGGTTCAGAGGGTTAGGACTGAGAGGCCACACCCTGTTGGCCTGTGTCAGTGAAAGACTCAGGAAGTTGCAACGAGGGGTAAAGAGTGACAGTCCAGTGATTTCAGCTCCTTTCCCGAGTGCAGTGGTTCCTCCCCCTAGGAGGAAGGCACAGGGAATTTGCCATCTCCCTTCCAGGAAGCGGCGCTCCTGTCTAAGAAGCTGATCTCAAGGGCCACAGGAGCCGGCCGGGCACAGCCCTGAGAATCCCCTGGCAGCACTGGGCGTGATTGTGCAGTGAAGTCATGGCATGGAAGTGCGCAGGCAGTCACAGTGGGCCAAACACTAACGCTCGGACTGCGGTCGTGTGAAAAACAAGTGCTCGCGTCTGCTCAGCTGAGAACACATTTCATGCGTGAATTTCACGTGTGAAGTCGACTGCTGAACGCTGAACACAGTCCGGGGGCCACACATCACTGTGTTGTTTAAAAGGCCCAGGATCCCACAGTCACGTACCATTCCGTTTCCTCTGGTGCACTGCTGACCATGGCAGGACAGGCCTGCGCGCCAGCTGAGCACGTCTGTGCCAAGGGGCTCAAGGAGAGCGGACAGAAGGGCCAATGAGAGACCCCTGCACGGGAGAAGAATCCTAATTCGAGGCGATTCATGGAGCAGTGTCACCATGGAAGTTCAAAGCAATGGCCCAGCAGAGGGAGGCTGAGTGTTCAGGGGGCGTCACAGCTGGGATCTGAGGCTCACACACGGGCCCCTGTGGAGAGCACAGATGGGGTACCAGGGGCAGGGGGTGGGGCGCCCCATGGGAGGCTGTGTGGTTTAAACACAGGCCTGGGGGCTTAGAAACATAATTCCAATATCGTTACCAAGAATTAGGCTCAGAGAGCTTACCATTTCACCCCTCAAATCTGGAAGGCAGAATTAAATATTTTTTCTTACTGTATTCTAACAAAGATATCTGCTCCTACTGAACTGTTGTTTCCATGTAAAAAACAAACACACACGCAAAAAATGGTTTGTGTGACTTTGCACAGTTGACTGACATTTAGTTTGAAGACAATTTATTTTTAAACATGTACTTAATAGGACAAAAGGCATTAACCAGTGGATACTGGTTTTAAAATAGGATCAGTCCTTTATGCTTTACTTCACAGCCTTTTCTTGGTGGAAGTGGGGTAGATGAGCAGAAATTGGTGAAATTTAACATACTCAAACAACCAAAATACCCACTGATGAATGCATTTCACAGAGAGGAAAGAAGGCTCAGAGACCTCAGTTTGCCCCGATCTCCTGGTTACTACGCAGCTAAACCAGGTTTCCATGCAGATGTGGTGCCCAGTGCACTGTACCCAGAGCATGCTGGCCAGCAAGGGCCTGTCTTCTCAGTGTCTTTAAGAGGCCTAACAGGGCTCTCCTCCCCGCCCTCCTCTCAATAAACAATCGTCTTCCTACTGAGCTTGAAACAGCTTCCAGGTGGGTTTTACAGCCAGCAAAGCCAGGCTGTCCCATGCATTTCTGAACAGCGGGCCAGGTTGAGCTTCACGGAAGACTGTGTGGTCCATTCTCGGTGCATCTGCTCTTGTTCCGGTGCCACTGAAAAGCCCGAGGCTCTCACCAAAGTGAGGACTCTGAAGATGATTATTTTTAGGAGCAAAGGCTGTCTCCATGATGATGAAATGCCAGCATGTCCCCAGGCCCGGGGGTGGAGGGCCCTGGACCACTGACGGAGGGCAGGAGCCGGTTCTTTAGCCAGCACTGTCGCCACCTGCACTTTGCCATCCCCCCTCCTGCCAGCTCCTCTGAGTTCCCAGTAATTGTTGAAGTCCCACTGGCACAGCCCTGAGAGTGGGGTTGTGTGTAGGGGATGGGTTTCCAACCCTTACATGTTTCAGAAATAAATAACATCTCTCAATCTGGCTAAGCAAGATTTTTTTTCTTCTTCACCTTTTCTGAGCCAAGAGCCTCTGTAATAATCTGGGGAAGCCAGTGGACTTCTCAGAATATTTTCTAGGGCATAAAATAAAATACATATGATTCCAAAGCAAACTAGTTTTATTGAAATACAGTAATCAAATATTATAGCCATCTGGAGATATAGTAATACGTGTTTTTTTATTCATGCATTAAAATCTATTGGCAGACCTAACAACTTCCCTAGTTTTGAGGCAGTGGTGACCATAAGTGGTCTTTCAACTATAGGGGCTTCCCTGGTGGCTCAGTGGTAAAGAATCCGTCTGTCATTGCAGGAGACACGGGTTCCATCCCTGATCTGAGAAGACCCCTCGTGCTGTGGAGCAGTTAACTTAGCCTGTGCACCGCAACTACTGAGCCTGGGCTCTAGAGCCTGGGAGCTGCAATGACTGAACTACTGAAGCCTGAGCACCCCAGAGCCCGTGCTCCATAACAAGAGAAGCCACTGCAGTGACGAGCCTGCGTGCTGTAACTGGAGAGGAGCCCCTGCTCACCGAAACTAGACTGAAATTGAAGAAAGTAGGGAAAACCACTAGACCATTCAGGTATGATCTAAATTAAATCCCTTATGACTCTACAGTGGAAGTGACAAATAGATTCAAGAAATTAGATCTGATAGACAGAGTGCCTGAAGAACTATGGATGGAGGTTTGTGACATTATACAGGAGGCAGGGATCAAGACCATCCCCAAGAAGAAGAAATGCAAAAAGGCAAAATGGTTGTCTGAGGAGGCCTTACAAAAAACTGAGAAAAGAAGAGAAGTGAAAGGCAAAGGAGAAAAGGAAAGATATACCCATTTCAATGCAGAGTTCCAAAGAATAGCAAAGAGAGATAAGAACCTTCCTCAGTGATCAATGCAAAGAATGGGAGGAAAGCAATAGAATGGGAAAGACTAGCGATCTCTTCAAGAAAATTAGAGATACCATGGGAACATTTCATGTAAAGATGGGCACAATAAACAGTAGAAATGGTATAGACCTAATAGCAGCAGAAGATATTAAGAAGAGGTGGCAAGAATACACAGAAGAACTATACAAAAAAGATCTTAATGACCTAGATAACCTCGATGGTGTGATCACTCACCTAGAGCCAGACATCCTGGAATGCGAAGTCAGTGGGCCTTAGGAAGCATCACTACGAACAAAGGTACTGGAGGTGATGGAATTTCAGCTGAGCTATTTGAAATCCTAAAAGATGATGCTGTGAAAGTGCTGCACTCAATATGCCAGCAAGTTTGGAAAACTCAGCAGTAGCCACAGGACTGGAAAAGGTCAGTTTTCACTGCAGTCCCTAAGAAAGGCAATGCCAAAGAATGTTCAAACTACTGCACAATTGCACTCATCTCACACACTAGCAAAGTAATATTCAAAATTCTCCAAGCTAGGCTTCAACAGTACTTGAACCGTGAAGTTCCAAATGTTCAAGCTGGATTTAGAAAAGGCAGAGGAACCAGAGATCAAATTGCCAACATCTCTTGGGTCATAGAAAAAGCAAGAGAATTCCAGAAAAACATCTACTTCTGCTTCATTGACTACACTAAAGCCTTTGACTGTGTGGATCACAACAAACTGTGGAAAATTCTTAAAACGATGGAAATACCAGACCACCTTACCTGCCTCCTGAGAAATCTGTATGCAGGTCAAGAAGCAACAGTTAGAACTGGACATGGAACAACAGACTGGTCCCAAATTGGGAAAGAGTATGGCAAGGCTGTACACTGTCATCTTGCTTGTTTAGCTTATATGCAGAGTACATCATGAGAAATGCCAGACTGGATGAAGCACAAGCTGGAATCAAGACTGCAGGGAGAAATATCAATAACCTCAGTTATACAGATGACACCACCCTTATGGCAGAAAACAAAGAGGAACTAAAGAGCCTCTTGATGAAAGTGAAAAAGTAGAGTGAAAAAGATGGCTTAAAACTCACATTCTAAAAACTAAGATCATGGCACTCGGTCCCATCACTTCATGGCAAATAGATGGGGAAACAATGGAAACAGTGACAGACTTTATTTTCTTGGGCTCCAAAATCACTGCAGATGGTGACTGCAGCCATGAAAAAGACACTTGCTGCTTAGAAGAAAAGCTATGACCAACCTAGACAGCATATTAAAAAGCAGAGACATTACTTGGCCACAAAGGTCTGTCTAGTCAAAGCTATGGTTTTTCCAATAGTCTTGTATGGATGTGAGAGTTGGACCATAAAGAAAGCTGAGCACCAAAGAATTGATGCTTTTGAACTGTGGTGTTGGAGAAGACTCTTGAGAGTCCCTTGGACAGCACAAAGATCAAACCAGTCAATCCTAAAGGAAATCAGTCCTGAGTATTCATTGGAAGGACTGATGCTGAAGCTGAAACCCCAATACTTTGGCCACCTGATGTGAAGAACTGATTCATTAGAAAAGACCCTGATGCTGGGAAAGATAGAAGACAGGAGGAGAAGGGGACTAAGGAGGATGAGATGGTTGGACGGCATCACTGACTTGATGGACATGAGTTTGAGTAAACTCTGGGAGTTGATGAGGAACAAGGAGGACTGGCGTGCTGCAGTCCATGGGGTAGCAAAGAGTTGGACATGACTGAGTGCCTGAACTGAACTGAACTGCAACTAGAGAAAGTCCGTGCAGCAACGAAGACCCAGCACAGCTTAAAATAAATAAATTTATTTTTTAAAACAGAATAACTAAAAAATCATCATGTGATATGAAAATGTCTGATTCCTACTGGAGACAGAGATACAGGTCTGCTAACCTGTCTGTGCTGTGCTGCCCACACTCATCACAGAAGAAATACTAAGTTTCAGTTGTAAGTTGGAGAAGATAAAAACACAACTCTTCCCCATCCAAGTTCACAAGCTTCTTGAATTTGATCCACAAACTCTGGGATCTGTGACAACCAGGTGAAAGCCCTACACAAGGGGCCAGCCTGGAAGAGGCATCATTAATGTAGAATTAAATGTCAAGTCTGATCATAATATAGGCTTCCCTGGTGGCTCAGAGACAAAGAACCCGCCTGCAATGCAGGAGCCACAGGAGATGCAGGTTCAATCCCTGGGTCAGGAAGATCCCCTGGAGAAGGGAATGGCAACCCACTCCAGTGTTGTTGCCTAGAGAATCCCATGGACAGAGGAGCCTAATGGGCTACAGTCCGTAGGGTCTTAAAGAATCAGACAGGACTGAAGTGACTTAGCATGCATGAACACAATATACGGCCCGGTTAGACTTCCTTCCATGTAGAATGAACATCCTTGAGTAATCAGTAAATGTCTTGGAAAATCTGGGAGAAAAGGACATGTCCACCTATCAAAAGAAGGCTGTGATGAAGGCTAACCAGGATTTAAAGGAAGTCTAAAAGCCTTATGTGAATTGCAGTGAATACTCAGGAAAGAATTTTTAAAGTACTGATGGCAAACGGCTGAACTTCTGGTAAGGCACCCACGTGGAATTTCCTAAACTGCCTAGATATCAAGGAATCTGTCCCCTGCTGCTACAACTGGCCTGAGTTGATCTGGTCACGTGAGGCCCTGCTGTTCCTTTTAGGGGGTGATGGCTGCCACAGAATTCTCAAGGGGTTGGGGTTAGCTCCATGCCCCTCCCCCCAGCTCATTCCTGGGTCAAAAGGAAAGCGAGTCTCAGGCTGAATCCAGATACAAACAGGCATTTACGAGACACTTATTAGCAAAGTAGGCTCAGAATAGTACATACAACCTGCTCTGGAGGCTCAAAGAAGTTCCAGCTCTCGGTCCTCTGCCCGTAAGCACCTCCTTCCCCACCACCCCCAGATGCAACATTCCTGAGAGATGAAGGCTGAGCCCCCATGAGGCCTCCACAGCCCAGGCCTGGTCCGAGGGACACAGGCCACAGGCCTTCAAATTTCCACGCCTGCCCTGGCAACTGGACCAATCTCTACTTAAATACCTTTAATTTCACCATTTTGGGCATTTACCATGCTAAATAACAAGATACCACTTTACCCACAAAACCCCATTTTAGATAGGGTTATGAGAGAAGTCAGGGCTATTGACAGAGATGGGGGAACAGAAGGCTGGAAAGCCCCCCGTACACCCCCCACAAAGGGTGTGCCTTCCTGAGGCAGTGCTGGGGGCTGCCTCCTAGGCTTACACAGGCTCCGCCCAAACATCTCATCATGAAGATTTTCAAACACACAGAAAACTCAGAACTATACAAGGAACTCGGAGAAGGCAATGGCACTCCACTCCAGTACTCTTGCCTGGAAAATCCCATGGATGGAGGAGCCTGGTAGGCTGCAGTCCATGGGGTCACTAAGAGTCGGACACGACTGAGCGACTTCACTTTCACTTTTCCAAGCAAGTCTTCAACAGTACATGAACTGTGAAATTCCGTATGTTCAAGCTGGATTTAGAAAAGGCAGAGGAACCAGAGATCAAATTTCCATCATCCATTGGATCATAGAAAACCCAAGAGAATTCCAGAACTATACCTACTTCTGCTTTATTGACCATGTAAAAGCCTTTGACAGTGTGAATCATGCATTGGATTTCATGTATTGGAGAAGGAAATGGCAATCCACTCCAGTGTTCTTGCCTTGGAGAATCCCAGGGACGGGGGAGCCTGGTGGGCTGTCGTCTATGGGGTCGCACAGAGTCGGACGTGACTGAAGTGACTTAGCAGATACAAGGAACACCAACATACCAGCATCTAGTCAAGCATTCTCTGACTCCAGCCTGCGTTGGAGTCACTTCAAAGGCTTAACGCACAGGGCAGGGCCTCCTCTAGTTCTGATTCAGTGGGTCTGGCCTGAGAACATGCACTTCTAGCAAGTTTCCAGGTGAGGGTGATGCTGGGGGTTCCCCGGCACAGCACTTAGAGAAGTGCAGACCTCCGTTCTCCCATGAATGTTTTACTACACTTACTTTGTGGCACATCTGTGCGCACCTGTGTCTGACTCTCCCTACATCTCACTTCTGATACATTTCAGGGCAGGTTGCAGGACTCAGCCTGTCACCCCTAAACATACCAACAGACACAACTAGATCCAGATATTCCAATATGGATTTCTTTGAAGTCAAATTTACAGTAAAATGTGGACTGTGCATTCTTTTTTAAGTTTATAGAAATATAATTTACATACAGTAAAATTTCCTCTTTTCAGTATAGATTTCTATGAGTTTTTTTTTTTTTTTGGGGGGCCATGTGACTTGTGGGATCTCAGTTTCCCAATCACGGCCCTTGGCAGTGAAGGCACCAAGTCCTAACCACTAGGCCACCAGAGAATTCTTCTCTGTAAGTGACTTCAGGCAAATATCTAAGCTGGGTACCACAGTTAAGATATATAACTTTTCCTATGATATAAAATGTTCATCAAGCCCCTTTGTAGTAAATTCAAGCCCTGGGTGACCACTGATTAGTTTTTGTTTTTGCTTTCTTGAAATTTTATTGAGGTATATTTGATTTACAATGTTGTGTTAATTTCTGCTGTACGGCAAAATGACTCAGTTATACGTGTATATATATGTTCTTTGTAATGTAAGTTGGTGGAGCCACTGTGGAGAACAGTATGGAGGCTCCTTAAAAAACTAAGAACAGAACCACCATATGATCTAGCAATCCCACTCCTGGGCATATATCTGGAGAAAACTCTAATTCAAAAAGATATCTGCACCTCTCATGTTCATAGCAGCACTATTTACAATAGCCAAAAGGCAAGGCAGCAGCCTAAATGTCCATTGACAGGGGAATGGATAAAGAGGTGGTATGCCGTGTGCTCAGTGGCTCAGTTGTGTCTGACTCTTTGTGACCTCATGGACTGTAGCCCGCCAGACTATGGGGATTCTATAGGCAAGAATACTGGAGTGGGTTGCCATGCCCTCTTCCAGGGGATCTTCCCAACTCAGGGATTGAACCCAGGTCTCTCAAATTGCAGGTGGATTCTTTATCACTGAGCCACCAGGAAAGCCCCAAAGATGTAGTATGTATATATAATGGAATAGTACTTAGCCATAAAAAGAATGAAATAATGCCTTTCATAGTAACAGATGAACCTAAAGATTATCATACCGTGTGAAGTCAGACAAGTTTCATATATTGCTTATATGTGGAATCTAAAAAAAATTAATGCAAATGAACTTATCTACGAAAAAGAAATAGATTCATAGACATAGAAAACAAATTTACCTTTCCAAAGGGGAAAGGCAAGGAGGGATAAACTGAGTTTGGAATTAACAAATATACACTACCATATATAAAACAGATAACTAACAAGGACCTACTGTATAACACAGGGAGTTATATTTAGTATCTTATAATGAACAATAAGTGGGCTTCCCTAGTGGCTCAGTGGTAAAGTACCTACCTGACAGTGTAGGAGACATGGGTTCGATCCCTAGATGAGGGCATGGCAACTCATTCCAGTATTCTTGCCTGGAGAAACCCATGGACAGAGGAGCCTGGTGGGCTATAGTCCATGGGGTACCAGAAGAGTCAGACACAACTTGGTGACTAAACAACAACAAATAGCCTATAATGGAAAAGAATCTAAAGAAAAACACACATGTATTATTTGTATAACTGAATCACTTTGCTGTACACCCGAAAGTAACACAACATTGTAAATCAACTGTATGTCAATAAATGTTAAAAAATAAAACCTAATAATAGTCAGACCTGTTACCTTTTTTTTTTTTTTTGGCCAACATGTGTGGCTTGTGGGGTCTTAGTTCCCAGAGCAGGGATCAAACCTAGGGTCCCTGAAGTGGAAGCACAGAGTCCCAACCACTGGACCACCAGAGAATTCCCCAGACTAGCCACATTTTAAATGTTCAAAAGTCACATGTGGCTGCTATACAGGACATCACAGGTGTAGGAGCAACCGTTAACCAGGACCCCTCTATGGCTGAGAGGGAAAATAATAATGGTAAAAAAAAATTGTAGAGCAGGTTTTGTTTTGCAGAGACTTCTCAAGCATTATCTCAAGCAGTCCTTGGAGCATCCCCGGGAGATAATTATCTTCACCATCAACATTTTGCAAGATAATCCAGGCTCTGAGGGTAAAAGTGGGTGAGCAAGTGATGGAGCTGGCTCGCCCCCTCTAAGGCCTCTCATCTCCACACAACCTCCTGCTAAGCAGAGACCCTACAATCTAGGAGCTACAGAAGAACGCAAAGCTCCTTTCATGAAGAACATGAGGGCTACCACCGCAACCAATCTGGAAAATGACACACCAAGAAGGAATGCTCACATTTAAAGTGGTGAAAGGCCAGGTTCTTTCGAACTTTAATGCTCATAAGACTTTCTAGATGGGCTTATTTAAAGTGAAGATTCCTGGGCCCCAAACCCAGACATGCTTATTAGCATTATCTTACTAGGGCTTCCCTGGTGGCTCAGTGGTGAAGAATCCGCCTGCCAATTCCCTGATCTGGGAAGATCCCACATGCCAAGGAGCAGCAAGGCCTGTGGGCCACAATTATTGAGTCTGTGCTCTAGAGCCTCAGAGCCACAGTTACTGAGCCCACGTGCTGCAACTGGGGAAGCCTGAGCGCCCTAGAACCCATGCTCCACAACAAGAGAAGCCGTCACAGTGAGAAGCCGGAGAACCACGAGAGAGTAGTCCCTGCTCTCCGCAACTGGAGAAAGCCTGAGCACCATCGAAAACCCAGCACAGCCAAAAATAAATAGGTAAGTGTTTTTAAAAAAGAGTTCTACTGGGAAATTTCATGGTAGTCCAGTAATTAGGACTCTGTGCTTTTACTTGCTGAGGTGCTGAGGGCGTGGGTTCAATCCCTGGCCAGGGAAATAAGATCCTGCAAGCCATGCAGTACAGCCAAAAAAAGAGAAAGAGTCCTCCTGAAGAGCTGAAATTCATATCAGAAAGTTATGTGACTGCAGGAAATTCCAGAATACCAGACAGTGGTAGGTTCACGGAGGAATGCTGCAGTTATCAAACACTCCGGTGCAGAAGAGGATATAATGATGGGTTAAGGTGATTGCTATGTACTGGGTAAAAAAGGAGGTAGTGCATTTTTCTGTAGTGTATGTTGATGAAATGTTTAGAAGAAGATTATCAAATAAATGTAATAATGTCATTCCATATTTTCACATATTTAATATATGTGTATATACACAAAATGAATGAAAAACACCAAAATATTCACAGTGGTTATTACTATATCTGACACGGTTATGGATAATTTTTTAAAATTCTTCTTTCACTTTGATATTTTCTTCTGAATTTTGTATAATTATTATTGTGATTTTAATAAAAAAATAAAACATTTCAGGAAATAAGCAATCATAAAGAATGGTCTTGAAAGATCAGTGCAACCAGTGATCACTCCTCTGTGTAGACGAGGTCTGAGGAGAAGGTGCTTTCTCATTTGGGTGATACGTGAACATGACTCATCCTCAGTGTACTTGCAAGTTGAGTGTAGAGCTGAAAATGTGGGATCTGGCCGCTCCTTCAAGGTGGGGAGCTGCTCAGAGGAGTTTGTGTCCTGGGCACCAAGCCACCCGGGCATTCTGCATCTCATGCCAGGTAACCAGAGAGGGCGGTGCCGAGACCTCAGGTCTGGTGACATGCCAGGCTGCTGGCACCTGAGGAAGGGAGAGGGCACCTCCAGATGACCTGACATCAAAACCCAGGGAGCCTCGTGCATCACAGGGCCAAGCAGCTCTGAATCCTAAGGGCAGGCTCCTGAGCTGTGCTGACAAGGACGCCAAGGGAAGGCGCCTTGAACCACCCTTGCTGGACCCACTTGCATCCCTGGGCTCCCAGCCGGCCGCAGGGTCTCCACACCTGAAAGAAGAAGAGTGGGATTTACTTCACCAGGTTTTTGTGAGCCTTCCACGCAATAATTCATGTGAAGCGCTGAGCACTCCCAGATGAGTAAAATGGAGAAAGCTTTGCCAGAAATCCCAGCCCTGTGGTTTCCTAAGCACCAGTAGCTAAGAGCAGGGAGGGCCAAGCACTGGGCCTGGGCCCTCGGGGCTTGTCCCCACTGGCATCTCTCCCGGAAGGTCACCTGCAGGTCCCAGCATCGACTCCAGTTCTAGCTTTTCTCCTTCTTCTTGGTGTCACCCCTCCTCCTGGGGAGGTTTCGTGGGAAGATGAGCATCCAAGATGATGCGGACGGGACCTCAGGGGCCTTTGGTCCCCTGCCATCTGCAGCAGGTAGCACAGCTTGGGGAACAAGCACAAGCCCTTCTCCTCCCACAGCTGCGGAACTCGGGGACCACGGGAACCTAAGACCTCAGGACAAAACAGGTGGAAAAAGAATGGGGAGGAGTTTTGTGAAAATGGTTAAGCCATGTCAACCACTGCAAAACTGCAGAAAAACTCTGATGAAAAAGCAGAGCAACTATTTGTTCTGTTCTGTCTAGTGGGAAGGTGCCTGTCCCTCAACAGAACACAAATGAAACGTCAAAGAAGGAAAAAAACACTGCACAACACTCGGATGCTTCTGAAAGAGGCCCCTCCTGCTGCAGCGTCACCCATGCGACCCAAGAATTCACACTGCTGGGAAGCCTCGTTCTGGGGTCTTCCCCACTGACCTGCGGGCAGCCTGCGCCCCTCCCCAGCCTGCCTCCAGCGGGGCTCCAGCTGCAGCTTCACTAGTCTTGCTCTCGCTGCCACAATCAGGTGTTTCAAGAAGGTGGTCTGAGTGCCCTTAGCAGACAGCGTCTGTCTAACTTTGGAATCAGAGAAACACCAGCTTCACATGCGTTGGGAAGTGTTCCCCTTTCCCGCAGCATCTATGTCAAGTTGGTCTTCTCTCTCCCTTAAACGGATGGGAGAATACAGCGGTGGAGTCACACAGGCCGAGTTGTCCACATGTAATAGGGCATTCCTTCTCCTGTAAAGAGGCCTTTAAGTCCTTCTGAGTGAGTGTCCATCCACTCACTCACACAGTGACTGAACTAGAAATGCTTGGGGCTGCAGTGAAGGTCTCCAACCCAACAGCATCAGAACAGCAATTGCAGGTGCTGCTGCTGCTAAGTCGCTTCAGTTGTGTCCGACTCTGTGCAACCCCACAGACGGCAGCCCACCAGGCTCCCCCGTCCCTGGGATTCTCCAGGCAAGAACAGATGACATGGGCAGTCTTATAAATGACTTGAGGATTGGCTGAAAACAGCTACAATTTTAGCACTGTGTAACAGTTTAAAACCCAGATGTCTGGCCAAGAACCATATGAAAAGATGCTCAACATCACTAATCACTAGGTAAGTGAAAATCTGAACCATAATGAGATATTGCTTTAATACTGGAAGGCCACTACTAACCAAAGTCAGATGGAATAAATGTGACCTGTGGACCATCTGGGTGCTCTCCCGCTTCCTCCAGCTCACTGGTATCTCCCAGAAAAGCTTCCACGTGTGTCTGGAGCCCCAGGTTTTACAACAGCCTGGCTCTGGTGGCCAATGGGGCTTATACTCACCCTCCCGCAGGGCTGTATATACTTCTTTTAGAAGTTGCTGCCTGAGGGTCTGGCTAAATGGAAAGATATTCTATGCTCATGGATAAGAAGAATTAATATTGTTAAGATGTCCATACTACCCAAAACAATTTACAGATTAAAAGCAATTCCTACAAAAATTCCAGCAGCACTTTTCACAGAAATAGACAAAAAACAGTCCTAAAATTTGTTTGGAACCACAAAAGAACCCCAAGAGCCAAGCAATCTTGAGAAAGAAGGATGAAGCTAGGGGCATCATACTCCCTGAGTCGCCTATCTGCGACAAATTCCACTTGGTCATAATGCATGATTTTTTTATACATTGTTGAATTTTATGTGCTAATATGTGGTAAGTATTTTATATCTATGTTTACGAGAAATATCAGTCTGTTGTTTTTCTTTCTTGTAATGTCTCTGTCTGGTTTGGGTATTAGAGTAACACTGGCCTTACAGAATGAGTTAAGAAGTATTCTCTCTTCTATTTTCTGAAAGAGATTGTATAGTATTTGTACACTTTCTTCCTTAGGTGTTTGATAGAATTCACCAGTGAACCCACTTTTGCTTTCTGTTTTAGGTTATTAGTTATTGATTCAATTCCTTGTAATAGAAAAAGGTCTATTCAGATCATCTATTTCTTGTGAGTTTTTTCAGAGATTTACTTTTTAAGCATTATTTTTGCATTTCTAGAACTTAATATATCAGATCACATCAGTCGCTCAGTCGTGTCCGACTCTTTGCGACCCCATGAATCGCAGCACGCCAGGCCTCCCTGTCCACAAGCAACTCCCGGAGTTCACCCAGACTCATGTCCATCAAGTCAGCGATGCCATCCAGCCATCTCATCCTCTGTCGTCCCCTTCTCCTCTTGCCCCCAATCCCTCCCAGCATCAGAGTCTTTTCCAATGAGTCAACTCTTCGCATGAGGTGGCCAAAGTACTGGAGTTTCAGCTTCAGCATCAAAGAAATCCCAGGGCTGATCTCCTTCAGAATGGACTGGTTGGATCTCCTTGCAGTCCAAGGGACTCTCAAGAATCTTCTCCAACACCATAGTTCAAAAGCATCAATTCTTTGGCGCTCAGCCTTCTTCACAGTCCAACTCTCACATCCATACATGACCACAGGAAAAACCATAGCCTTGACTAGACGAACCTTTGTTGGCAAAGTAATATCTCTGCTTTTGAATATGCTATCTAGGTTGGTCATAACTTTCCTTCCAAGGAGTAAGCATCTTTTAATTTCACGGCTGCAGTCACCATCTGTAGTGATTTTGGAGCCCAGAAAAATAAAGTCTGACACTGTTTCCACTGGTTCCCCATCTATTTCCCATGAAGTGATGGGACTGGAAGCCATGATCTTCATTTTCTGAATGTTGAGCTTTAAGCCAACTTTTTCACTCTCCTCTTTCACTTTGATCAAGAGGCTTTTGAGTTCCTCTTCACTTTCTGCCATAAGAGTGGTGTCATCTGCATATCTGAGGTGATTGATATTTCTCCCGGCAGTCTTGATTCCAGCTTGTGTTTCTTCCAGTCCAGTGTTTCTCATGATGTACTCTGCATATAAGTTAAATAAGCAGGGTGACAATATACAGCCTTGATGTACTCCTTTTCCTATTTGGAACCAGTCTGTTGTTCCATGTCCAGTTCTAACTGTTGCTTCCTGACCTGCATACAAACTTCCCAAGAGGCAGATCAGGTGGTCTGGTATTCCCATCTCTTTCAGAATTTTCCACAGTTTCTTGTGATCCACACAGTCAAAGGCTTTGGCATAGTCAACAAAGCAAAAATAGATGCTTTTCTGGAACTCTCTTGCTTTTTCCATGATCCAGCAGATGTTGGCAATTTGATCTCTGGTTCCTCTGCCTTTTCTAAAACCAGCTTGAACATCAGGAAGTTCACAGTTCACATATTGCTGAAGCCTGGCTTGGAGAATTTTGAGCATTACTTTACTAGCGTGTGAGATGAGTGCAATTGTGCGATAGTTTGAGCATTCTTTGGCATTGCCTTTCTTTGGGATTGGAATGAAAACTGACCTTTTCCAGTCCTGTGGCCACTGCTGAGTTTTCCAAATGTGCTGGCATATTGAGTGCAGCACTTTCACAGCATCATCTTTCAGGATTTGGAATAACTCAACTGGAATTCCGTCACCTCCACTAGCTTTGTTCGTAGTGATGCTTTCTAAGGCCCACTTGACTTCACATTCCAGGATGTCTGGCTGTAGGTCAGTGATCACACCATCGTGATTATCTGGATCATGAAGATCTTTTTTGTACAGTTCTTCTGTGTATTCTTGCCATCTCTTCTTAATATCTTCTGCTTCTGTTAGGGCCATACCATTTCTGTCCTTTATCGAGCCCATCTTTGCATGAAATGTTCCTTTGGTATCTCTGATTTTCTTGAAGAGATCCCTAGTCTTTCCCATTCTGTTGTTTTCCTCTATTTCTTTGCATTGATCGCTGAAGAAGGCTTTCCTATCTCTTCTTGCTATTCTTTGGAACTCTGCATTCAGATGTTTGTATCTTTCCTTTTCTCCTTTGCTTTTCGCTTCTCTTCTTTTCACAGCTATTTGTAAGGCCTCCCCAGACAGCCATTTTGCTTTTTTGCATTTCTTTTCCATGGGGATGGTCTTGATCCCTGTCTCCTGTACAATGTCACGAACCTCATTCCATAGTTCATCAGGCACTCTATCTATCAAATCTAGGCCCTTAAATCTATTTCTCTCTTCCACTGTATAATCATAAGGGATTTGATTTAGGTCATACCTGAATGGTCTAGTGGTTTTCCCTACTTTCTTCAATTTCAGTCTGAATTTGGCAATAAGGAGTTCATGGTCTGAGCCACAGTCAGCTCCTGGTCTTGTTTTTGCTGACTGTATAGAGCTTCTCCATCTTTGGCTGCAAAGAATATAATCAATCTGATTTCGGTGTTGACCATCTGGTGATGTCCATGTATAGAGTCTTCTCTTGTGTTGTTGGAAGAGGGTGTTTGTTATGACCAGTGCATTTTCTTGGCAAAACTCTATTAGTCTTTACCGTGCTTCATTCCGTATTCCAAGGCCAAATTTGCGTGTTACTCCAGGTGTTTCTTGACTTCCTACTTTTGCATTCCAGTCCCCTATAATGAAAAGGACATCTCTTTTGGGTGTTAGTTCTAAAAGGTCTTGTAGGTCTTCATAGAACCATTCAACTTCAGCTTCTTCAGCGTTACTGATTGGGGCATAGACTTGGATTACTGTGATATTGAACGGTTTGCCTTGGAAACGAACAGAGATCATTCTGTCGTTTTTGAGATTACATCCAAGTACTGCATTTCGGACTCTTTTGTTGACCATGATGGCCACTCCATTTCTTCTGAGGAATTCCTGCCTGCAGTAGTAGATATAATGGTCATCTGAGTTAAATTCACCCATTCCAGTCCATTTCAGTTCGCTGATTCCTAGAATGTCGACATTCACTCTTGCCATCTCTTGTTTGACCACTTCCAATTTGCCTTGATCATGGACCTGACATTCCAGGTTCCTATGCAATATTTGCTCTTTACAGCATCGGGCCTTGCTTCTATCACCAGTCACATCCACAGCTGGGTATTCTTTTTGCTTTGGCTCTATCCCTTCATTCTTTCTGGAGTTATTTCTCCGCTGATCTCCAGGAGCGTATTGGGCACCTACTGACCTGGGGAGTTCCTCTTTCAGTATCCTATCATTTTGCCTTTTCATACCATTCATGGGGTTCTCAAGGCGAGAATACTGAAGTGGTTTGCCATTCCCTTCTCCAGTGGACCACAGTCTGTCAGATCTCTCCACCATGACCCGCCTGTCTTGGGTTGCCCCACATGTTATAATATTAGAGTTTATGTATCCTTTCTCTTTCTCTTTAGAATTTACTCAAATGAATGTTACACTTCTAGGTGTATACCCCAAAGAATTGAAAGCAGGGACTGAAATGGGTGTTTGAACACCAATGTTCATAGCAGCATTGTTCACCATAGTCAAAATGGAAACAACTAAGTGTCTGTTGACAGATGAATAGATATATATACTATGGAGTATTATTCTGCCCCCAAAAGGAATGATGTACTGGTACTTGCCACCATAGGGATGAACCTTGAAAATATTATGCCCAGTGAAATAAGCCAGACATAAAAGAGCAAATATTGTATGATTCCACTTATATGAGGGACCTATAATTGGCAACTTCATAGGAAGAAAAAGTAAAATATAGGGGTTACCTGGGCCTGGAAGGAGATGGGAATGGGGAGTTATTACTTATTGAGTACAGATTTTCTGTTGGGATGATGAAAATTTCTGGAAATTTACATTGGTGATGGTTATGTAACATTATGAATACACTTAACTGTCACTGAATTGTACATCTAAAAATAGTTAAAATCATATATTTTATGTATATTTTACCACAATAAAACTTTTTTAAAGAGTTATCATTGGAGGTATGTGAAAATAGGTCATCAAGGTTTCTTCACTCTTTTATCCCTCTTTTTCTTTTAGCATATTCCAGCATTTTGAATTGAAAGAAAGGTAAATTATCCTAGTTAAAGTCAGAAATATGTAATGTGAAGTTTTACAGAAACTTCTAGTGACTATAGCTCCTTGACTATTTCTGCTGTTGAGATTAAGAAGGACAGCTTCTGACATCAGGAAAATAGGTATTCATGAATATGTACAAAACATGTTTCTGGAAAAGATTTGATGGAATATATTTTTTATAGAATTTTCTGACTCTTGATAAATGTGGATTATAAATTTGAATCTCTCTGGGGGCATTATTAAACCTTATCAAATTTTTCCTTCAGGTGTATCTGTGGGAGACCATATATATGGAATTTATAAGCATAATATTTATTTTGGGGGTTCTATTTCAGAAAAATGTGTATGTAAACACTCTCGGTAAAGCATCTGCTTGTTTCCAGGAATAGATAAAATACATGACAACAGACTGGTTCCAAATAGGAAAAAGAGTTCGTCAAGGCTGTATATTGTCACCCTGCTATTTAACTTCTATGCAGAGTACATCATGAGAAATGCTGAGCTGGATAAAGCACAAGCTGGAATCAAGATTGCCGGGAGAAATATCAATAACCTCAGATATGCAGATGACACCACCCTTATGGCAGAAAGTAAAGAGGAACTCAAAAGCCTCTTGATCAAAGTGAGTGGAGACTGAAAGTTGGCTTAAAGCTCAACGTTCAGAAAACGAAGATCATGGCATCTGGTCCCACCACTTCATGGGAAATAGATGGGGAAACAGTGTTAGACTTAATTTTTCTGGGCTCCAAAATCACTGCAGATGGTGACTGCAGCCATGAAATTAAAAGACGCTTACTCCTTGGAAGGAAAGTTATGACCAACTTAGATAGCATATTCAAAAGCAGAGATATTACTTTGCCAGCAAGGGTCCATCTAGTCAAGGCTATGGTTTTTCCAGTTGTCATGTATAGATGTGAGAGTTGGACTGTGAAGAAAGCTGAGGGCCGGAGAATTGATGCTTTTGAACTGTGGTGTTGAAGAAGACTCTTGAGAGTCCCTTGGACTGCAAGGAGATCCAACCAGTCCATCCTAAAGGAGATCAGTCCTGGATGTTCATTGGAAGGACTGATGCTGAAGCTGAAACTCCAATACTTTGGCCACCTCATGCGAAGAGTTGACTCATTGGGAAAGACTCTGATGTTGAGAGGGATTGGGGGCAGGAGGAGAAGGGGACAACAGAGGATGAGATGGCTGGATGGCATCTCCGACTCGATGGACATGAGTTTGAGTGAACTCCGGGAGTTGGTGATGGACAGGGAGGCCTGGCGTGCTGTGATTCATAGGGTTGCAAAGAGTCAGACACGACTAAGCAACTGAACTGAACTGAACTGAACCATTCCTAAAAGAATTTAGCCTATAGCCGGTGTAATTATTACTGAGAAGTTAGGTTGTTTTATATTACCCTAAAAACTGTATTTTTTACAAATGAGCAAACATGCCAGTGCACTACAGGCAGTGCTGCCATGAGCCAGTCCCTATATTCCTAAGTGGTCTTGTTTCATCATCTCTAGTCATTCTTCACATTACAGCTGAGGGTGGTTGGTAGCATTTTTCGAGGCTACTGATACTACAGCACACTCTGAGATATGGGGTTTGGGAATATGCTTATTAACCCCTTTTCTGGTTCTCAGAACCATCTCATTTATGGTACATTTTAAGCCAGTGGAACAGAATAAGTCATATTTGCTTTTCAGAGATTTTAAATATCTCTCACTTTTACAGTGATCCCCTGTTTTAAGCATTTAAATGATTAAATTGAAAATGATTTTTAAACAGATACCCTATCCCTGAAGAGTCTGCAGAGTGTCTACAACTTAGAAGCAAGTTGTAGAAGGCAACTTAAAAAGCTTAATTTATGGTGAAAAACATTAAGGCTTTGAAGTTAGATAGATCTTAAACTTTAGTACAGTCACTTGCTAGCTGGTTAATCTTGAATCACTTAACTGCTCTGACTCACAGATTTCTGATCTATATTGTTTTTGTTGTTCAGTCACTAAGTTGTGTCTGATTTTCTGCAACCCCATGGACTGTAGCATGTCAGGCTTTCCTGTATTTCACTATGTCCCAGACTTTGCTCAAACTCATGTTCATTGATGCCTTCCAATCATCTCATCCTCTGTCCTTAATCTTCCCCAGCATCAGAGTCTTTTCCAGTGAGTCAGTTCTTTGCATCAGGTGGCCAGAGTATTGGAGCTTCAACTTCAGCGTCAGTCATTCCAATGGAATATTCAGGGTTGATTTCCTTTAGGATTGACTGGTTTGATCTTGCAGTCCAAGAGACTCTCAAGAGTCTTCTCCAGCAACCACAGTTTGAAAGCATCAGTTCTTCATTGCTCAGTCTTCCTTATCGTCCAACCCTCACATCTGTACACAACTACTGGAAAAACCACAGTTTTGACTCTACAGACCTTTGTTGTCAAAGTGATGTTTCTGCTTTGTTGTCAAAGTGATGTCTGTGCTTTTTAATATGCTGTCTAGGTTTGTCATAGCTTTCCTTCCAAGGAGCAATTATCTTTTAATTTCATGGTTGCAGTCACTGTTCACAGTGATTTTGGAGTCCAAGAAAATAAAATCTGCCATGTTCCACTTTTCCCCATCTATCTGCCATTAAGTAATCTATATTATGATAATAGAATACCAAATAACCTGTTATGAAGAATAAGTGCATCTAAAATAGTTGGCATAATGTCTGCCCTCAACAAATGTGAGCCAGGGCAATCACCACCATCATTTGTCCATTCTGTTGAGTCAAGGGGGATGCAAAATAAGAGGCTAATTTCCTGTCAGCTCCCTCTATTGCTCAAGGGTAGCTGATTTCATGAAAGTTTTCATGAAAACTTCATGAAAAAAAAAAAAGCATTGCTGCCTTTATTACTTAATTATATATTTTTGCCAATTCACTACCATGCACATTCAAATAAAAATGTACTAATCCTAGGAATTCCCTGACAATCCAGTGGCTAGAAGTTGGTTCTTTCAATGCATTGGCCAGGTTCAATACCTAATCCAGGAACTAAGATCCCACAAGCCACACAGCACGGCGAGGCTGGGAGAGGTGGAGTACTAACCTTCAATCATGCAAAATACTGAGAGTATGCTTATTCAGTTTTTTCTTTTTTAAAAGTTGCTACAGAAATTATTTTGTTTAGTTATTTAACTAAAATCTGTAAGGAGTGCCTTTTGGGAGAGACTTGGGGCAGCTCTTCTGATTCTGATTCTAAGATTGCATGGGAAGAGGGGACTTCCCTGGTGGTCTAGCGGTTAAGATGCCACATTTCCACTGTAGACTCAATCTACTGTACAATCTATTTAATTCCACTGTAGGTTCAATCCCTGGTCAAGGAACTAAGAATAACAAATGAAAATAAGTAAAGTTTTTAAACTACGTATTAAAAAAAAAGATTGCACATGAAGAAAGATCTCCAATAATATGTTGCTTCTTTAGGATTGGGAAATGTATGTGAACAGATTTATCTGTGATATTGATGTCCACAACGGCGTGAATCAAAATTAAGGCTTTGCTTTCCATATATCAGACAGTAAAATATGCATTAAATGATTAAAGACATTTTAAAGTGTGGAGATAAGTATCTCAGTATCATGTTCTCACCTTTTAGATTTATGTGGCAGTAGTAAGAATAGTATTTAATGATTACTGTATCAGTTATCTTTTTATTGCTACGTAACAACCACCTGAAAACATGGATGCTTAAGACAACCATTTTATTTGGACTGGCCTCAGCTAGGCAGTTCTTCTGTTCTCACCTGGTTTCCCTCATGTAATTGTGGTTATCTGATAGCTCATCTTGGGGGAAGTGGGGTAGGGTGGAAGTGGAAGTTGGGTGAGTTACTTCACCTCCCTCTCTGTCTAGCTGATGGCTCTGGCTGTTGTCTGAGCCGTGTGTCTTTCTCATCGTGGTCCTGGAGTACCAGTAGAGTCAGAACAGAAGCTTCAAGGCATCTTAAGCACTTGACTCATTAGTTATAGAACTTCATCATTGCCACATGCTATTGGACAAAGCATGTCACAAAGCCATGCCAAGAATCAAGAAAGTGGAGAAATAGACTTTACTTCCTGGCCAGTTATAGCTGAGACACACTACAAACGGGCATGCACCTAGGATGGAGGAATTTATGGCCAATTTAACAATCTACATACTAAGCACTTTTACATGTTTTCATGCATTATCGCATTTATTTTTCACAAGTGTCCTATGATATGTGTAAATTATTAAACTTATTTTACAGATAAAAAAACACTGTGATATAATGTAACAACATTTCTAATCTAGAAAATATTTATTAAGAGGTGTTAATGACTGAAACTATAATAATAATAGAATGTCATTTTTAAAGGAAGAATCAGTTGTTCAGTCGCTAAGTCATGTCCCAACTCTTTGCAAGCCCGTGGACTGCATCACGTCAGGCTTCTCGGTCCAGCACTATCTTCCTGAGTTTCCTCAAACTCATGTCCATTGAAAGTCAGTGATGCCATCCAACCATCTCATCCTCTGTAGCCCCCTTCTCCTCTTGCCCTCAGTTTTCCCCAGCATCAGGGTCTTTTCCAATGAGTCAGCTCTTCACATTAGGTGGCCAAAGTATTGGAGCTTCAGCTTCAGCATCAGTCCTTCCACTGAATATTCAGGGTTGATTTCCTTTAGAATTGACTGGTTGGATCAAAAGGAAGGACAAAATATTATAAATTAATTCAATTATGTTTTTAAAATATGTGCACACATATACACAAACATTTGGGGAGGAAATAATTTACAAATTCTTCTAAGTTGGAAAGTAATGGTAGAGAGTTGTGATTTCCATTTTTTTATGTTTTCCATATTTTTCCACATTTTTATACTAAGTACATATTAACTTCTAGGAATCAGCGAACTGAAATGGACTGGAATGGGTGAATTTAACTCAGATGACCATTATATCTACTACTGCGGGCAGGAATCCCTCAGAACAAATGGAGTGGCCATCATGGTCAACAAAAGAGTCCATAATGCAGTACTTGGATGTAATCTCAAAAATGACAGAATGATCTCTGTTCGTTTCCAAGGCAAACCGTTCAATATCACAGTAATCCAAGTCTATGCCCCAACCAGTAACGCTGAAGAAGCTGAAGTTGAATGGTTCTATGAAGACCTACAAGACCTTTTAGAACTAACACCCAAAAGAGATGTCCTTTTCATTATAGGGGACTGGAATGCAAAAGTAGGAAGTCAAGAAACACCTGGAGTAACACGCAAATTTGGCCTTGGAATACGGAATGAAGCACGGTAAAGACTAATAGAGTTTTGCCAAGAAAATGCACTGGTCATAACAAACACCCTCTTCCAACAACACAAGAGAAGACTCTATACATGGACATCACAAGATGGTCAACACTGAAATCAGATTGATTATGTTCTTTGCAGCCAAAGATGGAGAAGCTCTATACAGTCAGCAAAAACAAGACCAGGAGCTGACTGTGGCTCAGACCATGAACTCCTTATTGCCAAATTCAGACTGAAATTGAAGAAAGTAGGGAAAACCACTAGACCATTCAGGTGTGACCTAAATCAAATCCCTTATGATTATACAGTGGAAGAGAGAAATAGATTTAAGGGCCTAGATCTGATAGAGTGCCTGATGAACTATGGAATGAGGTTCGTGACATTGTACAGGAGACAGGGATCAAGACCATCCCCATGGAAAAGAAATGCAAAAAAGCAAAATGGCTGTCTGGGGAGGCCTTACAAATAGCTGTGAAAAGAAGAGAAGCGAAAAGCAAAGGAGAAAAGGAAAGATACAAACATCTGAATGCAGAGTTCCAAAGAATAGCAAGAAGAGATAGGAAAGCCTTCTTCAGCGATCAATGCAAAGAAATAGAGGAAAACAACAGAATGGGAAAGACTAGGGATCTCTTCAAGAAAATCAGAGATACCAAAGGAACATTTCATGCAAAGATGGGCTCGATAAAGGACAGAAATGGTATGGCCCTAACAGAAGCAGAAGATATTAAGAAGAGATGGCAAGAATACACAGAAGAACTGTACAAAAAAGATCTTCATGATCCAGATAATCACGATGGTGTGATCACTGACCTATAGCCAGACATCCTGGAATGTGAAGTCAAGTGGGCCTTAGAAAGCATCACTACGAACAAAGCTAGTGGAGGTGATGGAATTCCAGTTGAGCTATTCCAAATCCTGAAAGATGATGCTGTGAAAGTGCTGCACTCAATATGCCAGCACATTTGGAAAACTCAGCAGTGGCCACAGGACTGGAAAAGGTCAGTTTTCATTCCAATCCCAAAGAAAGGCAATGCCAAAGAATGCTCAAACTATCGCACAATTGCACTCATCTCACACGCTAGTAAAGTAATGCTCAAAATTCTCCAAGCCAGGCTTCAGCAATATGTGAACCGTGAACTTCCAGATGTTCAAGCTGGTTTTAGAAAAGGCAGAGGAACCAGAGGTCAAATTGCCAACATCCACTGGATCATGGAAAAAGCAAGAGAGTTCCAGAAAAGCATTTATTTTTGCTTTATCGACTATGCCAAAGCCTTTGACTGTGTGGATCACAAGAAACTGTGGAAAATTCTGAAAGAGATGGGAATACCAGACCACCTGATCTGCCTCTTGAGAAATCTGTATGCAGGTCAGGAAGCAACAGTTAGAACTGGACATGGAACAAGAGACTGGTTCCAAATAGGAAAAGAGTTCGTCAAGGCTGTATATTGTCACCCTGCTTATTTAACTTATATGCAGAGTACATCATGAGAAACGCAGGACTGGAAGAAACACAAGCTGGAATCAAGATTTTTGGGAGAAATATCAATAACCTCAGATATGCAGATGACACCACCCCTATGGCAGAAAGTGAAGAGGAACTCAAAAGCCTCTTGATCAAAGTGAAAGTGGAGAGTGAAAAAGGTGGCTTCAAGCTCAACATTCAGAAAACGAAGATCACGGCATCCGGTCCCACCACTTCATGGGAAATAGATGGGGAAACAGTGGAAAGAGTGTCAGACTTTATTTTTCTGGGCTCCAAAATCACTACAGATGGTGACTGCAGCCATGAAATTAAAAGACGCTTACTCCTTGGAAGGAAAGTTATGACCAACCTAGATAGCATATTCTAAAGCAGAGACATTACTTTGCCAACAAAGGTCCATCTAGTCAAGGCTATGGTTTTTCCTGTGGTCATGTATGGATGTGAGAGTTGGACTGTGAAGAAGGCTGAGGGCCGAAGAATTGATGCTTTTGAACTGTGGTGTTGGAGAAGACTCTTGAGAGTCCCTTGGACTGCAAGGAGAGCCAACCAGTCCATTCTGAAGGAGATCAGCCCTGGGATTTCTTTGGAAGGAATGATGCTAAAGCTGAAACTCCAGTACTTTGGCCACCTCATGCGAAGAGTTGACTCATTGGAAAAGACTCTGATGCTGGGAGGGATTGGGGGCAGGAGGAGAAGGGGATGACAGAGGATGAGATGGCTGGATGGCATCACTGACTCGATGGATGTGAGTCTGGGTGGGCTCCGGGAGTTGGTGATGGACAGGGAGGCCTGGCTTGCTTCGATTCAAGGGGTGGCAAAGAGTCGGACACAACTGAGCGACTGATCTGATGTGATCAGGTCTGGACCTTGAAGGCCAAGTTAGGTAGATTAAGGGATGCCTGAAGAGCTACCTTAAATGTTCTATAATAACATTGCAGTTCCACCGACTCAAGGTATTGGTAAATTCTGTTCTGATGAGACCTTGTTATTTGGAAAGGTCCAAAATAAGAGCTTGTATCTAAAACACTAAATCTATCCATACCACCAACTAAAGGTTGTGAGGTTCTTCCAGTTTCAATGTTTTCCATTCATTTCAAGTCTTCATGTTATTCCACTTTATACTCTTGATATTCAGACTGTTTCTAGTTATTATGAATAAAGATGTTATAATAACATTATTCAGCACGTTGCATGGTGATCAGGTGCAAGTTTTCCTGGGTACAGTGGATGGGAGTCTGTCTGCCTAGTTTCCCTAGGGTATACTAATAGGAGTGGAGTACATGCCTCTTAAGGTATTCACATGTCCAGTCTTTCTAGGTAATACTGGTTTTTCCAAAGTGAATGGCAGTAGTCCATAATAATTTCCTTTTTGCCATATACTTGCTAGCACTTGGTCATCAGACTTTTGCATTCTGGCCAATCTAATTGAGTTGAAATGTTATCTCATTGTGGTTTAAATGTGCATTATGATTATTTATAAGGCTGGGCATTTTTTCCATGTTTATATGTAATTTGTATTTTCTCTCCTATGAAACACCTATCATGTCTTTCCCCACTTTTCTATTGGATTATTTGTTATTGATTTATAGGTATTATTTTTTAAATTTAAAAACAGCAAGAAATAAAATTCATAGAGAACAGTGTGTACAACATGAATGCACTATTTAAAGAATAATTTAAAATCAAACAGCTGTGTAACCACCACCAGGTCAAAAGATAGGTTGCCAACACTCTAGAAGCACCTCCTTTGCCCCTCCCTGATTACAGTCCCCTTCTTTGGTCAGACTTTGGTCAGACTTTTGTGGTAATTATTTCACTGCTTAGTTAAATCACCTGGAAATGCATCCTGAACAATATAGTCTAGTACTGCCTGCTTTGGGATGTTATAAAAATGGATTCACACAGTAAATATTCCTTTGTCTTTTGCTTCTTACACGCAGCACCATGTTTGTGAATTTCATACTATTTCATGTAGTTATTGGTTGGCCATAAAGTGCCTTTGGTTTTAAAGTAAAAATAAAAGGCATATTTTTCCATTTTCACCAAGAACTTTAGTGAACAACGTATTCATCGTTTTGTTCTACTATCTTCTGCCATTTTCCAGGCAACTTCATAATTCCATCTTCCCAAAACATTTTATCTTTTTGAGCAAAGAACTGTTTCAGGTGCCTTTTACAATCTTTCAGGAAGTTGAAATTTTCTCCATTAAGAGAATTTTGCAAAGATCAAAATAAATATAAATCTGTAGGTGCAATGTCTGGTGAATACAGCTGATAAATCAGAACCTCCCAGCCAAACTGTAACAGTTTTTGCCTGGTCATCAAAGAAACACTCAGTTTTGCATTATGCTGATGGAAGAGTATGCATAAGAGTATGCATTTTCTGTTGACTAGTTCTGATGCTTTTCGTCCAGTGCTGCTTTCAATTGGTCTGACTGGGATCAGTACTTGTTGGAACTAATTGCTTGGTTTTCCAAGGAAAGAGCTCATAATAGAGGACTCCCTTCCAATCTCACCATATACATATCACCTCTGGATGAAGACTGGCCTTTGGTGTGGTTGGTGGTGGCTCATTTCCTATGCCACAAGATCTCTTCTGTTCCACATCCAGCCAAGGTTTTTGTGGCTTAACTAATGGGGAACATGAACATCAAAGCGATTAACATAACCAAGCTTGACTGTTTTCAATTAATGTCTCCATCTCCACCACTGGTCTACCTGACCATGGAGCACTGTACAGTGAGAAATCTCCTGCAAGAAACTTTGCAAACCACTTCTTTTCAAAAATTAACAACAACAAAAAAAAAGATTTTTTTTTCTGGCCATATTATGTGGCAAGTGGCTTAGTTCTCTGGCCAGGACTGAACCCACATCCTCTGCACTGGGAGAGTATAGTCTTTACCACTGGACCACCAGGGAAATCCTGAAAACCTCTTTTGACATGTTTGATCAGTTACAACACCTTCTCCATACACTGCACAAATCTTTTTTTGTGTGTGTATTTTATTTGCATTTATTTTTACCTTTCTTGAAATAAGAAAGTGAAAGTGAAGTCACTCAGTCGTGTCTGACTCTTTGCGATCCCATAGACTGTAGCCTACCAGGCTCCTCTGTCCATGGGATTTTCTAGGCAATAGTTCTGGAGTGGATTGTCACTTCCTTCTCCAGGGAATCTTCCCAACCCAGGGCTCGAACCTGGGTCTCCCGCATTGTAGACAGACGCTTTACCATCTGAGCCACCAGGAAAGCATAATATGCTGAAAATGTTTTCCTTACATCTTTAGGTAGACCAGTTGAAGCTGACAGAGATCCAGAGAAGGAGACATTAGCTGAGAATAACCAAGCTTGGTTATATTAATGGGGCATGTTAATAGTTTTAAAATGGCTACACAAAAATTCACCATTTTAAAGTTTTTTTGTTTAAAAAAACATGCTGATATGACAACATAATCTAACAAAACTGTTTCAAACGAAGTTAAAGACAACTAAGTGCTACTAGAGCCACCTTACAGAAAACACCTAATGAACTTTTGGCCCAACCCAATAGTGTGTTCCTTTTGGTTGCAGTATGACATCTACTGCTTTGGGGAGTTCTGTTGCTGCCTGGCCTACTACAACTCAGCAAAGTATTCGAGCCTTGGACACTTGGGTGGTTTCAGACTTTCGTTCTTATGAAAAACCAGCTAGGATTATTCCTGTAACGTCTGAGGATGTCCTTGAGCCAGCTTTTCTCTAGAGTACACACCATAGAACGGAACTGTTGCATCTGAAGTACAGGCACCTACACTGTTACCATGCGACCCTCTGCCCAGGGCGGGTGCCCAGTCTACACCGCCGCCAGCCTCAGAGAATCCCCTGAGTATACCCACAACACAGGTCATGCATCTCCTGTCAAGCCAGCGCGTGTAGTCTGTCTGAAGTATTCAGTTCAGTCCAGTCGCCCAGTGGTGTCCGACTCTGCGACCGTAGGAACTGCAGCACGCCAGGCTTCCCTGTCCTTCACTAACTCCCGCAACTTGCTCAAACTCATATCCATTGTGTCGTTGATGCCATCCAACCAACTCATCCTGTTTACCCCTTCTCCCTTCAATCTTTCCCAGCATCAGGGTCTTTTCAAGTGAGTCAGTTCTTAGCATCAGGTGGCCAAAGTATTGGAGCTTCCGCTTCAGCATCAGTCCTTCTAATGAATATACAGGACTGATTTCCTTTAGGACGGACTGGTTGGATCTCCGTGCAGTGCAAGGGACTCTCAAGAATTATCCAACACCATAGTTCAAAAGCATCAATTCTTTAGGGCTCAACTTTCTTTAAAGTCCAACTCTCACATCCATACATGACTACTGGAAAGACCATAGCTTTGATTAGACTGACCTTTGTTGGCAAAGGAATGTCTGTTTTTTAATACGCTGTCTAGGTTGGTCATAACTTTTGTTCCTGAAAAGCCAGTCCCGGTGGTTTTAGCGCGTCCGGGTTAGCCCAGCGCTCGAGCCTTCGGTGTTGACCGGACTCCTGGACTTCTTCGTTTTAAAGCACCTTTCCAACTCTTTCCCCCACTTCCCACCGTGCTTTTCTCCAGGAGTCCATGGACGCTCTGGACACCGGCTTTCCGGCCACCACACGCCTCTCGGTCGTCTCTTCCCAGTCGGCTTCTCTTTCTTAAGTTTTGTTTTTCCTCATTTTAATCTAATCAGGTGTACCCGCCTTTTCCGATTAGCGACTGTAGTACACACAACAGCGCCCCCGCCTCCGGCCTGAGGGCCGCCCACTGCAATTCCGAGCGCGCGCTCACTCTTAGCTTCCGCAGGCCCGCGTCCGCGTCCCTCAAGCCATCCCTCTGCGCGCGAGACTCTAATTCAGCGCCCCGACCGCGACGCCAGTGCCCGCCCCTTCCCAGGAGCCAACGCGCAGGCGCGCCTGCCGGGCTAGCGCTTAGCATAGCTAGTGCGCCTGCGCCGGGAGATGCCCCGCCCTCGAGCCGGTCATATATAAAACTTCGAGCGTCTCCTCGCGAGAGGCTTGGTTCTCATGCTCGCTGCCGGGGTCGGAGGTCAGAGCGAGCGTCTCGCGGGCCGGAGAAGGAAGATGGCGGTGGAGTCGCGCGTTACCCAGGAGGAAATTAAGAAGGAGCCGGAGAAGCCCATCGATCGGGAGAAGGTGAGGGTCCGGAGAGATGCTGGGGTCCCTGGGGAGGTGGGGCTGCGGTGCGGGGCCGGAGGGAAGGGTCGGGACCGCGCTTGCAGCCTCCTGACTCCCCCCTGTCCCGCCCCCAGACCTGCCCGCTGCTCCTGCGCGTCTTCACCACCAACAACGGCCGCCACCACCGCATGGACGAGTTCTCCCGCGGAAACGTGCCCTCCAGCGAGCTGCAGATCTACACTTGGTGAGTCAGGAGGCCGGGGGCCCGCCTGCCGCCTTCGGACTCTCCTCGGCTCGGGGCCTCTGGAGGCAGCTCGCGGGAGGTCGAGGTTCGCTGAGGAAATGGTGTTAACTCGTCTTGTGGCGCTTCCTTCGACCGCTCACGTTGAAACTTCTGGGTTGTAAAGAATTGACCCAGGACTGCTGTCATTGTTGTGGCTGCTGGGTACGGAAGTGACACGTCGGTCGTCCAGTGCCGCAGCGGCTCCCAAGGGGCTCTTGGTATAGGGTGGCGCTAGAATAATTTGGGGAGGGGAGTGGTGCTGTTGGGTGATACTCGTCGGCCTCATAGAGCGCGTGTGCTAATATTAAGCTTTTGGTGTCCCAGCTTCAAAACAACGAAACCGGGTGGATTTTGATGTGCTTAATGGAGAAGCTTTTGATGTGTTTACTGAGGGTCTCCCCCTGAATGTTTGTGTACCTTCTCTACCCCGTCTGACTAGGGCCGTTACGTACAGCAAGCCGCGTGTAGTTCCTTGGTTTGACGTTATAGTGGCTTTTTAGTAGCAGTAAAAGGTGTATAATTATTTAAAATATGCCTAATGTAAATATGTGACATTTGTCATTTTAATTGTTTCAGGGTACATTTCGGTGCAACCATTACTACTATTTTCAAAACTTTAATTCCCTACAACAGAAGGTCTGTACTCAGTAGGCAATAATAATGGGAATTCTTCATTTCCCCTGTTCGGCACTATGTATCTATGTGAATCTGCCTCTTTTAAGTATTTCATATAAGTGCTCTGATATGTTATTTGTCTTGTTGTGTCTGGCTTGTTTCACTTATAATCAAGGTTTATTGATGGTTAAGGATGTGAAAAAACGTTATTCTTTTTTACGACTGACTGAATAACGTTTCATTGGAAGGCTTTTCTGCGTCTTGTCTGTCCACTTGTCTGCTGGTGAACACCGAGGGATTGGTTCCACCTTTTAGCTAAGTTTATGTAGTATGATTCTCAGTTCAGTTCAGTCGCTCAGTCGTGTCCGACTCTTTGCGACCCCATGAATTGCAGCACGCCAGGCCTCCCTGTCCATTACCATCTCCCGGAGTTCACTGAGACTCACGTCCATCGAGTCAGTGATGCCATCCAGCCATCTCATCCTCTGTCATCCCCTTCTCCTCCTGCCCCCAATCCCTCCCAGCATCAGAGTCTTTTCCAGTGAGTCAACTCTTGGCATGAGGTGGCCAAAGTACCGGAGTTTCAGCTTTAGCATCATTCCCTCCAAAGAAATCCCAGGGCTGATCTCCTTCAGAATGGACTGGTTGGCTCTCCTTGCAGTCCAAGGAACTCTCAAGAGTCTTCTCCAACACCACAGTTCAAAAGCATCAATTCTTCGGCCCTCAGCCTTCTTCACAGTCCAACTCCCACATCCATACATGACCACAGGAAAAACCATAGCCTTGACTAGACGGACCTTTGTTGGCAAAGTAATGTCTCTGCTTTTGAATATGCTATCTAGGTTGGTCATAACTTTCCTTCCAAGGAGTAAGCGTCTTTTAATTTCATGGCTGCAGTCACCATCTGCAGTGATTTTGGAGCCCCAAAAATAAAGTCTGACACTCTTTCCACTGTTTCCCCATCTATTTCTCATGAAGTGATGGGACCAGATGCCATGATCTTCGTTTTCTGAATGTTGAGCTTTAAGACAACTTTTTCACTCTCCACTTCCACTTTCATCAAGAGGCTTTTGAGTTCCTCTTTACTTTCTGCCATAAGGGTGGTGTCATCTGCATATCTGAGGTTATTGATATTTCCCCCCGCAATCTTGATTCCAGCTTGTGCTTCTTCCAGTCCTGCGTTTCTCATGATGTACTCTGCATATAAGTTAAATAAGCAGGGTGACAATATACAGCCTTGACAAACTCCTTTTCCTATTTGGAACCAGTCTGTTCCATGTCCAGTTCTAACTGTTGCTTCCTGACCTGCATACAAATTTCTCAAGAGGCAGATCAGGTGGTCTGGTATTCCTATCTCTTTCAGAATTTTCCACAGTTTCTTGTGATCCACACAGTCCAAGGCTTTGGCATAGTCAATAAAGCAGAAATAGATGCTTTTCTGGAACTCTCTTGCTTTTTCCATGATCCAGCCGATGTTGGCAATTTCATCTCTGGTTCCTCTGCCTTTTCTAAAACCAGCTTGAACATCTGGAAGTTCACGGTTCACATATTGCTGAAGCCTGACTTGGAGAATTTTGAGCATTACTTTACTAGTGTGTGAGATGAGTGCAATTGTGCGGTAGTTTGAACATTCTTTGGCATTGCCTTTCTTTGGGATTGGAATGAAAACTGACCTTTTCCAGTCCTGTGGCCACTGCTGAGTTTTCCAAATGTGCTGACATATTGAGTGCAGCACTTTCACCGCATCATCTTTCAGGATTTGAAATAGCTCCACTGGAATTCCATCACCTCCACTAGCTTTGTTCATAGTGATGCTTTCTAAGGCCCACTTCACATTCCAGGATGTCTGGCTGTAGGTCAGTGATCACACCATCGTGATTATCTAGGTCATGAAGATCTTTTTTATACAGTTCTGTGTATTCTTGCCATCTCTTCTTAATATCTTCTGCTTCTGTTAGGGCCATACCATTTCTGTCCTTTATCGAGCCCATCTTTGCATGAAATGTTCCCTTGGTATCTCTAATCTTCTTGAAGAGATCCCTAGTCTTTCCCATTCTGTTGTTTTCCTTTATTTCTAGTATGATTCTAGTTCAGTGTTATTCCAGGAAAACAGCTCAGGAAGGTCGATTTAACTTATAGAGAAGAACTTGTATTAACAGATTGATGAACACTTCTGTTCAGATAGATTAGTCTGTATTTCCTCCAATAAATTAAGAGTTCCTACTTGCCAGATACTTGATTTGACTGAAGAGTATAAAGAGGGTTCCACCCCCTCTCTAGAGTAAACTCAATCTCCAAAAGCATTTATTCCATCTGCTTTCTAAGACTTTAGGGTGGAGATGGAGGGTAAGATTGTGCCACACTCTCTACTCTGAATCAAAGAAAAAAAAATTAGAAAAAGTTAAATCCCGTCCTCAATTGTCCTGTCCATAGACTGCAACCAAACAAAACAACCTTATCTTACACCTCAAAATGGTGGCCAAAGACAGACTGGATGTTGGTGAGGGACAGAACGGAGCCCTGCTGCTCCAGAAGCAGCAGTGAGGGAAGATTGGGGATTCTTAATTTGTAGAAATAAATTGAGGGGCCAAAGTAGGTGGCCTTGAGATAAGTCCAGGAAAGAGGAGTGAGGAGCCCAGCAGAAGCTAGTTGAATTGGCTAAAGTCCAAGGGACTGTTTGGAGCTGGGGGAACACCCCACCCCAGGAGTGAAAGATCTTGTGCTTGGGTGGTCACTAAACAGGTTACTGGAAGAGAATTATCTCGATCACTGAAATAGGGTTCAGTGAGAAAAACAGACCAATAGGAGATAGAGCAAGAAATGGCTCACATAGTAGTGGGGATTGCCTAGGTCTGTGGTGCAGGCTGGAACTCTCCAGCATAAGCTTTTGGAATTTCTTCCAGGAAGTCTTAGGTCCAGTATGAAGCCTTTTCAACTGATTGAATGAGGCTCACTGATTGACTGAATGAGGTTTACTCAGATCATCTTGGATAATCACTTTAAAGTCAACTGATTATAGATTTTTGATCCTGTCTCAAAAACACCTACCTTAGTGTTTGATTGAATAATTAGGAGCTGTAGTTTCCTACACTGATACATAAAACTGACCCTTACAGTCACCAGAACTCTTGCAGAGATTTGAATAATGAGAGGTTAAGTATAGCCTGATGGTGGGGATGGAGAAAAAAATAGATTGGTCTGTCTTTTGGCTGCACTTCAAGACTTGCAGGATCTTAGTTCCCCAAGCAGGGATGGAAACCTGTGCCCCCTGCAGTGGAATCCCAGAGTCAACCATGGGACCACCAGGGAAGTCCTACTTGATCTGTCTTTAGGAGGTAGAAACGACAGGCCAGAGGTGGGAAGAACTTTACCACTCTTAGGTTTGTGACCTGGGCATCTAAGAGGGTGATGGTCATATGAGAAGAAGGGCATGTTTGGGGGACACTGTAGAGTTGTTTCGGGTGTATTGAGAAGGATTCAGCAGTAGAGAAGGAAAGGTGATGTGATCATTGTGGCCTTTTTGCTCTCAGTGCAGCTGAAGCCATGGTTTTTTACCTGAGTGTGATGTAGTGGAGATGGTGTAAATAGGGAACTGAGTGAAAACTAGATGACTTCTTGGGTGTTTGATCCCCTGCTTAATGCCTTAGGGCTCTTCACTGGTGCCTTGCATCCAAGGTCACTATATAGCACCTTCAACAGTGCTGCTGCCAAGTTCCTTTTCCTCCATTTCATGCTCCCAGGTGTCAGGGAAGAAGACAGTTCAAAAACTTAGACTGTTGCTCCTAATTCCTGATGCTTATATTTTAGAAGATTTTTCCAGATTGTGTCATATTGGCTCAAGGTCTATATAAAGTTCTCAGTTCAAACAGAAATCGGCAGGGCAGGAATATATATTGTGAAAGGAGCCAATGCTGCTGCTGCTAAGTCTCTTCAGTTGTGTCCGACTCTGTGCGACCCCACAGAGGGCAGCCCACCAGGCTCCCCCATCCCTCAGATTCTCCAGGCAAGAACACTGGAGTGGGTTGCCATTTCCTTCTCCAATGCATGAAAGTGAAAAGTGAAAGTGAAGTCGCTCAGTTGTGTCCGACTCTTCGTGACCCCATGGATTGCAGTCTACCAGGCTCCTCTGCCCATGGGATTTTCCAGGCAAGAGTACTGGAGTGGGGTGCCATCGCCTTCTTGGGAAAGGAGCCTATGTTTAGCCTTAAAAATTCCATGTGCTTTGTTGGCTTTTCCATCTATTGCAGAACTCATCAGGACATTCAGTCTTAGAAAGGAAAACAATGCACAATCTTTATGAAAATGCTTTCCTGACACACTGATTCTAAGATGCATTCCAATTTCAGAGATGCTAAAATGTAGAAAAGTATGCCTCTGAAATAATGAAAAACAGTTAATTTGAGAATTTGGATTAATTTGGACTAGTTATCCTTAAGTGGATAAATCACTGGGTGAGTGAGATGTTGCATAGCAGCAAAGGTAGTGGGGTAATTCTGAAGTCCCTTTAGCACACTACCAGTCCAGTCTACCTTCATTCATGAAAATTTCAAACACTGAGGCTGATAAGGGGAAATAGTATTTGGGGGCAAATAGTATTATTAGGTGCTTTAAAATTAAGTCAGTTATGAGACCTTTACAGCTTCTAACAAAGTTGCAATTGAGACACATGTAACTAATTCATTATTTCAGTATCCTTGTTATATTATTGCTGATTGTCTTTTTTTTCCCCTTAAATTCAGGATGGATGCAACCTTGAAAGAATTGACTAGTTTAGTAAAAGAAGTCTACCCAGAAGCCAGAAAAAAAGGCACACACTTCAATTTTGCAATTGTTTTTACGGATCTTAAAAGGCCTGGCTATCGGTAGGTAACTTTTCATTTTTAATTCCTTATAATCTCTTTGACTTCAGTATGTTTTAGCTGCTAGGGATAATCCATATTATCTTACTATCTAGTTTAGATTATTATGTATTACATTTTTATTGTGTTCTAAGATCATGGAGCAAATCCAGCCCCACATTGACTTTTTAGGACACACACAGTATCATTGCTCAGCCACCCTATAACAGTTGATCTCCTTTCCTGCAGAGTAAAGGAGATTGGCAGCACCATGTCTGGGAGAAAGGGGACTGATGACTCCATGACCCTGCAGTCGCAGAAGTTCCAAATAGGAGACTATCTGGACATAGCGATCACCCCTCCAAATCGGGCACCACCTACTTCAGGGCGCATGAGACCGTATTGAATTGTACTTGCTTTTTCTTGAATTTATTTTCCAGTCAGTTATGTAAAATAAACTTTCACTTCTTCCTCCCCTCCTTATTGCCATTAAGCCTTTAAACTCTATAAACAAATTGTAATGCATCTATTTAGGAATTAGATTTGGCTTTGCTATGGTATATTAATAGAAAGTCCATATGTTTCAAGTTCTTCTGTAAAATATAAAAGTGCTCTTAGCATTCTATGTAAAACTGTATTGTTAAATATATGTTGCAATCATCCAGAGTGTGAAAGTTAATGGGGCCTGGGTTTGGGGTTTAATATACTATTGCTTGTTTATGCTAAATAAAGGAGTTGCTATGTTTTGGCCCAAATGGGGCAGAACAAGAAAGCCATATTATATTAAATGGAACAGGGCTTTGTCACCTAGAAGCTTGTATGGACTTGGGAAGAGGACCTGTGGGAATGAGGGGGTGCAGCTGGAGTGTTTTGTAACAGTCTGAGCTGAGGCAAGTTGAAGAAGCTGTCTGTGTTTGAAGAGTGGCCTGCCTGAAACAGGATGTGATGACAAGTTAGAGAAAAGGTGGCACAGTGAGGACTTTTATGCTTCAAAAATGGGGAAAATAGAACATTTTGAGGGCAGGGAAGTAGAAGAGAGGAACAAGGGTTAGAACTTAGGATAAGGATAGATTTACCTTGAAGATCTGAAAATGCAGGGAGAATGAAAGAGGAAACTTGAGAGCATGGGAGAAGGTCCGGGATGAGGTCCAGCTGAGTAAGCAGGAGGTGTTCACACACCCTCTTCAGTGCTGAGGCTGACTCATGTCTGATTTGAGGCAGTATACAGAGTGGTTAAAACCAGGTGGGCTGAACATGTAAATCCTGGTTACGCTAGGAGCACCTTAGACAAGTTTCCTGAATTTGTTTTTGTTTAAAATTTGTAAAATAGAAGTGACAGCCTACAGTACTGTGAAGACTAATAACAAAGTTAGCCATAAAGTAGGACTTTATAAAACATAAACAGAACAGGTGCCGTCTTGTCCACAGAACAGTTCCAGTCTCAGTGTGCAGTATGTAATTAAGCCCTATTACCTTTATTCTTTTGCATAGAAAACTTTGAAACTGTGTATCCCCAAATTAAAAAATATATATTACTAGCAA
This sequence comes from Bos javanicus, assembly GCF_032452875.1. Classification (NCBI taxonomy): domain Eukaryota; kingdom Metazoa; phylum Chordata; class Mammalia; order Artiodactyla; family Bovidae; genus Bos; species Bos javanicus. Next base: position 35,618,208 of record NC_083879.1, on the reverse strand, counting down.
AGTAAGATTGTAGTAGTTTGATCTTGTACAGACAAAAGCAGCCTTGGAAACCTGACACTTGTAGGATCGGGGTCAGTCAGCCAGCAGGTAGGTGACACAGGTAGGACCTGGAGCCCAGACCTAGGGCCTCTTCTCCACTGAGCTTTGCCCCAAACCCCTCAGTGCTTGATTCATTCAGACCAGCTAGGCTTGAGCTCCGTAAGTCATAAAATTAACTTAAATCTGATATATTGGAGAAGAGGAACCATGATTAATTACCATCCTGTTTGTGGAGAAGAAACAATGTACTCTGTAGATCAAGACAGGAAGTCAATACGGGACTTCCCAAGCCAACTTTTCATAATGGTGTGAACTCCTCCAGTGGGGCTTTCCTGTATTATTCCAGGTTACTCTCCCACTGGCTGAAAATAAAGTGGCTTATTCGCTTTGTTTCAACATGGATTTTTTTTTCTTTAGGTAAAATTGGTGTATAACAATATATTAGTTTCAGGTATCAGATCAGATCAGTCGCTCAGTCATGTCCGACTCTTTGCCACCCCATGAATCGCAGCACACCAGGCCTCCCTGTCCATCACCAACTCCCGGAGTTCACTGAGACTCACGTCCATTGAGTCAGTGATGCCATCCAGCCGTCTCATCCTCTGTCGTCCCCTTCTCCTTTTGCCCCCAATCCCTCCCAGCATCAGAGTCTTTTCCAATGAGTCAACTCTTCGCATGAGGTGGCCAAAGTACTGGAGTTTCAGCTTTAGCATCATTCCTTCCAAAGAAATCCCAGGGCTGATCTCCTTCAGAATGGACTGGCTGGATCTCCTTGCAGTCCAAGGGACCCTCAAGAGTCTTCTCCAACACCACAGTTCAAAAGCATCAATTCTTCGGCGCTCAGCCTTCTTCACAGTCCAACTCTCACATCCATACATGACCACAGGAAAAACCATAGCCTTGACTAGATGAACCTTTGTTGGCAAAGTAATGTCTCTGCTTTTGAATATGGTATCTAGGTTGGTCATAACTTTCCTTCCAAGTTTCAGGTATACAGCATTATTTTTTATTTGTATACACTACAAACTGATGACAAGTCTAGTTACAATATGTTGACCCCCTTCACCACTGATGACCAGTCTGCTCTCTGTATTTATGAGTTGGGTCTTGTTGGGTTTTCTCTTTCAGACTCTACATACAAGTGAGAGCATGTGGTATTTCTCTAATTTCACTCAGCATAAGCCATCCACGTTGCTAATGGCAAGACTTCATTTTTTGGCTGACTAATATTCCATTGCATGTATGTGTGTGTGTGTGTGTGTGTGTATGTGTTGCACAATTTTTTATCTGTCCACCCACCCATGGACACTTAGTTATTTCCATACCGTGGATATTGTATCAGTAAATAATGCTATAATGAACAGGTGGGTGCAGATAGCTTTTCTTCACACTTGCCAGCACTTATCTCTTGTCTTTTTGATGGTAACCATGCTGACAGGTGAGTTGTTAATCTCTGTGGTTTTGATTTGTATTTCCCTGATTAGCGCTGTTGATCACTGTTCCATGTATCTGTTGGCTACCTGTGTGTCCCAACATGGAATTTTTCCTTTAAAGGTTGTGATCTTCCACCAAAAGTACAGTTAAACAATACCTAGTGAATTTATCTGGAGAAGGCGATGGCACCCCACTCCAGTACTCTTGCCTGGAAAATCCCATGGACGGAGGAGCCTGGTAGGCTGCAGTCCATGGGGTCGAGAAGAGTTGGATACGACTGAGCGACTTCACTTTCACTTTTCACTTTCATGCATTGGAGAAGGAAATGGCAACCCACTCCAGTGTTCTTGCCTGGAGAATCCCAGGGACGGGGGAGCCTAGTGGGCTGCCGTCTATGGGGTCGCACAGAGTCGGACATGACTGAAGCGACTTAGCAGCAGCAGTGAATTTATCATTGAATATAATGCTAAGACTCAAAAGACTTGTACTTAGTCCTTATTTACCTCTGGCTGTCCAAGTATGGCTTTGAGGTAGTAACTGAGCTGCTTCATGGACCCTGACAGCACCATGCTTGGCCTTCGGTGTCCTGACTGCCTCATGCTCTTGTGGTTTTCCATTGTGGGGTGAACTAGAGAATGCTCATTGCCTGTGATATCTTTTCCGTTTCCTCACAGGGTTTAGGACCTTGGCAGGGCTTCTTCAATGGCTCAGTGGGTAAAGAATCTGCCTGCCAATGCAGGAGATGTATGTTTGATTCCAAGATCCCCTGGAGAAGGAACTGGCCACCCACGCCAGTGTTCTTGCCTGAAGAATCCCATGGACAGAGGAGCCTGGCAGGGGGGGTCCATGGGGTCGTACAGAGTTGGATACAGCTGAGTGACTAAAAGCAAGCAAGCACAGGAGCTTAGCATCTTCAGTCCTTACCTCAGTAGGGAGTCAATGCTGAGTTTATACTTACATTTTCATGCTCATAGTGGTCACTGGCTGAGGTAATGTTTCAGATATCAACTCTGTGCCTATAGGGATAGCTGTGAAGGGGAAAGAAAGCAGTTAGAACTGTTAGGCAAACTCTTAAATAGAGCTGAACTCAGCCTGTTTCTGTTCTATCGCGAATTCCAAACTTACTGTGACCAAGCAGTTATAATGTGAGTGCTGAGTGGTGCCTAATCTCATTTCACCTTCAGCACTGAGGTGCAGGCAGTGGCTATATCTTCACTTCAGCTGAAATGGAGGCCTGCTTTAAATAACAGCTCGCAATGTGGGCTGTGAAGTGAGGAAGCCAACAATGGATGACTGGAAACATGTTTCCAGAAATAGTGTGCTGTTGTCTTCAGCTCCCTTCAGGCTGGTGCCCACCCAGCTCCACCAGTCCTGTTCTGGCAGCAAAGCCGTTGTCTGTAAAGACTCTGCCAAGGGATGTCATCTGGAGCATGTGGACCTGGTTCAGTCTTTGTACAAACCAAACGCCTCTTTTAAATAATATGGTCATGGCTTCTGGTTTTAGTATCCGAGCAGCCAGTGAGGTCTGTGTGTCCTTGTGTGTACTTTATTGCTTAGATTGTTTAGTTGCTCAGTCGTGTCCGACTCTTTGTGACCCCATGGACTGTAGCCCTCCAGGCTCCTCTGTCCATGGAATTTCCCGGGCAAGAATACTGGAGTGGGTTGCCATTTCCTTTTCTAGGGGATCATCTTGACCCAGGGATCAAACCAGGGTCTCCTGCACTGGCAGGTGGGTTCTTTGACCGCTGAGCCCCTGGGGAAGCACTATTGCTTAAACAGGTTGTTCTTAAAAATCTCTGTAGTTTCTTGGAATCTGTAATGAAACAACCTTGAAGGAAGTGTTTATTCTGCTAATCAGGAACTAGCCAGGCAACTATTCTATGAGGACAGTTATTGATTCCCACCCCCCAATAATTCCTAGGAGGAATAAGCTAAAACCTATCCCTGGTGGCTTAGATGGTAAACAATCTGCCTGCAACGCAGGAGACCTGGGTTCCATCCCTGGGTTGGGAAGATCCCCTGGAGAATGGAATGGCAACTCACTCCACAATTCTTGTCTGGAGAATTCCATGGACAGAGAAGCCTGGCAGGCTATACTCTATGGGATCATAAAGAGTCAGACACGACTGAGGAACTAACACATACATACAAAAAGCAATTTTAATACTAAATACCAAAATAATTTTAATAAGAAAAACCTGTCAGCCTGGAAGTGTGAGGCGTTCATTGTGTAAGGGTGTCCTAATCACACACCCACCTCACACCGTTGGGAAAAGCCAGGGAAAGGGGCCTAGAGGAGGGCCTGGTAGAGAGCGACTGTTCAGTAAATAGCTGTTTTAAACACAAGATAAAAGGTGTTTGTAGCCCCTCCCTTGCTTTGTGCCCTCAATTGTCAGAATTTCCTAATCCCAGGCTCGCAGGCTAGCCCAGCTATAACCAACTCTTGAGACAGTGTCATGAATGGAATAAAATTAAAACAATTTAAACTGAATCCAAAGAACCATCTGAGGTACTTTCAAAATCTGCATACATCATTGATAAAGCTGTCAGAAATTGTAATTATTACTAACTCTGCACACTTCCAGGGAAAAAGTATGTGGAATGAGTGCCTATTACACACCAGGTACCCTGTGCCTCGGGTGGAGAAAAACCTGACATGCAGGTCCTTCCTCAGAAAGCCTTTGTCTCGTGACAGAAGGTATAAGTGCGGATGATCACAGGTGGATAGGAAAGGGTTGAGAGGAAGGTTATGTTGAAGATGGCAGGTGAGCTTGTTCAGCACCCATAGGGGTTGCGTTTAGGCTCCCAGTAGATTAAGGGTGTGGTGTGAACAAAGGCATTGAAGCATCAGGTACTTTCCCGGAATTTGGCTGGAGATGAAGGTGAGGAGGTGGGGGCATGGTGGAGAATGGAGGGGAAGGGGTACACCCCAGGTGCAGTCAGCAAGGCCTGGGGAGGGAAATGGGACATGGAAAGAAAAGTCCATCATCAAGGCCTCCGCATTTTCATCTGCCAAATGGAAATGCTAGCACCTATTCATTAGGAGTTACTTTAAAAAAATTCAGTGGGTTGACAAATGTAATGAATGTACCATGCCTGGCCCAGTTAGGACTTTCTGGCCTGGCAGGTGCCAGTGTAACAGTGAACAGGGGAGCCAGTGAGCTCCTTATCCCCACTGAGCTTTGGTCTGGTGGGGCAAGGAGCATTCTGTCACAGATTCTACCAAGTTCTATAAAGGATGAGAATGGGGTGCTGACTGGGAAAATGGTTAAACTCTTTGATAGAATGACTTTTAATCTGAGACCTGAAACAGATAAGCTAACACTGGTTAGTTTCATGTAACAAGGAAACGGGGGTGCAGGGCTGGCGTGGAAGATGGATTTATGAACCACTTACCTGAAGAGGTGGAGTCATAAGTCTCCTGTGGGAGCTTCAGCAGCAGCCCCTCCTCAGGCGGGCTGGCCCTTTGCAGCTCTGAGTGTTCATTTCGGCACACCCAGAAAAGCACGTTGCTCTTCTTGGATGTTCCCCCAAAGTCCCAGAACTGGCTCTTAGATCTCATGTCAGTCATGTGCCCAGCCCCGACCTGTGTGGTCAGGGACTGTGGCCCTGCTTGTTAGATCTTGGAGCTAGGCTATGAGTTCAAGGAAAAGCAGAACATGTTTTCCTGTATGGGGGTCGGAGTGGTAAGTGGACAGAAAGGTCAAGGATCTATAGCCTATGGAGACAAGGGAGAGCCAGCTGAGTGGGGGTGGGGGTTGGTGCGGGGGAGGAAGGGAAGACCCGAGTGCAGGCTGCAAGAGGAGATGGAGAGTGACCGAGGGTCAGGCCACACAGGGGCGGTCGTGGAGGCCACTGTGGGACCTTGGGTTCATCTTAGGAACAATGGGAAGACACTGAAGGGTCACGTTTGAAGCCTGATAAGCTAGAAGTAGCCTAGTTCCAGGAACAGAAATTAGGATCACAGGAGGAGAGTCGTGAGAACTAGGGAAAGAGAAATTCTAGAGAAGCTCAATTTGCAAGGCCCTCACAAGACAAGTGGGGACACCCAGCGGGCCACTGGAAGTGCTTCATATAATGTTTTATACATCTCCCAACACTCCTGTTTCACTCACACCCCCTCTGGTTGCCACACCATTTCTTCTCTCCCTTCTTGAATAAAACTGATGAAAAGAGCCATCTCAGTTCATCGTCTTTGCTTCCTCAACTCCAACCTCTCTGCCTAACTCCAGACACTCATCCCGAGCACTCTGTGAGAATTCATCAATGCTGTCAGTAACAGTGACTTTGCCAAGTCCAGTGGTAATTCTCTTTTTCATTTGGATTCTCAACAATACTGACAGAATTGATCACTCTCCTTGAAATACTTTATTCCTGTTTCCCTGGCTGCTTCTCCATCTCTTTTGCTAGATTTTTCTGCCTCCTTCCATCTTCTAAAATGAGAACTCCAGGATTCAGTCCTTAGTACACTGTGAATATACTCACTCCTTCTTAAGCAATCCTATCCATTTTGTGGACTTACATACACTGAGCCATGGTAAAGTGTACAAAAGGTTGATACAGTTCAGGAGTTAGCCTCATATACTATAAGGTTGACCAGAGCTTACCTTGAAAAGCAAAATTAAGTATCTTGAATTTAACATTTTATTTAGCAAAATTTAAACTGTAACTACTCAGTAGTTACTAGAACAAAGAATAAGTTGTTCTTCAGTGACAATCTTCTGACGAAACAAAGAGACACAACGTGACGCGTCTTCCCATTTGACTTTCAAGGCACAACCATAAAAGATAATCTTTGCTGCATTAGCTTGACTTAGATCATAATGCTCTTGGGCTCCATGGACAGGGCAGCCTGGCGCTCTCAGAGACAGGTCCAGAGGCACAGCTGACAGTCCAGAGAGGAGCACCCACTCAGGAGGATGCCTAGGATCTTCCAGAGGGTGAGGCTTGGGCTCTGCTGGGTGGTGAGCTAGATGGGGGTCTGGGGAGGTTGCAGTCGTGCTGGGAAGAGCTGATTTAGGAGCACGCAACTGACAAGTTAGAGGAAAACACCCATCCAGACATAACAGCAGGTGAGTGTCTTAAGTCCAAATGTTTGAGACACCCACTTCAGTATAGCTACCTAGGCCTATATATTCCTCTTTTCCTACATCAGTTTAGGCTGTCTTTTGTAAACAGCAGTGTCTGAAAGAACATTGTTAAAATAAAAGGTGTACAAGACTTGGGACAGTCATGAGGAGACAGCGGGCAGAGCTAGCCCCAAGGAAGAAGCCCAGCTCTACCAACAATTGTCCAGCCCCGAGAAGACTGAAGGTGGCCTCATTTGAGTGGCAAACAGTAATGTTTAAATTTCAAAAATTATTTATCCTGCTTCCTAATATTACTTAAACCACACAGTTCCATAGGCAGGAAATTAGTGAAATAGTAATGATCTTTCAAAACTGAGCAGCTGAACTACACGACAGGTTAGATTAAATCAAACTTAATAAAAAGCACTTTATGCTATTAGTGTCCATACTCATCTTTAACATGAATTGGTTTTTCAAAAGGGGGACGACGTAGGGATGTTGAAAACAAAGTGAGACCAGGCTTGCGTTCATCTCATTCTGTTCAGTTTCCATAATGGAAGGACGAATCCACTATCATTTCTGTAGGAAGATACAATAAAAATAGCAGTTGGATATAACCAGTAGCCTTCAACAAGATAAATGACAGGACACTGAAGACCTCTGTTTTCACACTCATAATACAATTGGGAATGAACTCCCAGCGACATCGTCCAGGGGGCTAGTGTGGGAGCTGGAGACGTAGGGATCACGAGCTCTGGGTTGTGTCCTAAGCTGCAAGTGTCAACTCCAGATGTTTACTCGCCATCCCAATGTGAACTTTTCAATGTTTTCCTCAGATAACACGGGAACATACTTACCTTCACCAGTTTTCTTTGTTGCTGGCATCTCGCATATTCTGTCCTCCATGCCGAGGAAGGAACACGTTGATGGGTGACACCGCTCTAACTGCTACTGGAGATGCTAGGTTTGAGTTGTATTTTGATAAAATCTAAAAGAAAGCAAATTCCTTTTACTGCATCATACAAACAACATAAATCTGAAGCCTTTATAAAACAGTAAAGGTCAAGGAAAATGTGAAGATATGGATTATTTGAAGCAGAATATTTAGCAGCACAGACATTCCACAGCACAGAAGAGATGGAGATGTTAGAGGGTGAGCTTGGGCATACAGGCTGGAAAGCTTCTAAATGTACCACTGGTCAAAGGAAGCAAGCAGCAGGGCAGCCCCGAGAGCAAATCTGGCCTTTACAAAGATGCTCAAAGGAAAGATCAGCAGATGCTGATAAAGATAGATAAAGATGCTCAAAGGAAAAATTATACAAAGAAGAACCTGAAGTATTAACTATAATTTTTTATAAAGAGCTGATATGTTAAATACAATATTTCCCTCCTTTAACACAGAAATAGAGAGGAGGCACTATGGCAAACTGGAGACTGTATGATGCTATAGACAGGAAATGCTCCTTCCTCAACTTATTATAATGCCAGGAAAGCAAATGCTTTACTGATATCTTAGGATGAGTCCCTTCCAATGGCATTTGGGTATTTCCCCAAGTATTCTCCTTCTCCATAAGCTAGGAAGGTTTCTAGAACGGTTATTAAGAATTCCATTTGCCTAAGCAATAACTGCCAAACACTTAACTTTTATTTAGTGGGGATGCTCAAAGAATCAGAGTGGTTACTTAGTGGAATAGGTAGTTGTTATAAACCAGCCCAACAGACTGCTGGTAAATTATGTTGTACTAAAGAATCAGATAAAAAAATAAAAACAAAACAAAGAATCAGATATTCTATGGGACTTCCCTGGCAATCCAGTGGTTAGGACTCAGCACTTTCACTGCTGGAGCCTGGGTTCAATCCCTGCTCAGGGAACTAAGATCCTGCAAGCCATGTGGAGGTCACAAAAAAAAAGAATCAGATATTCTAACATATTTAAACAAGTGCTTCTCAAACTGAGGTCCAAGACATCTGGACGTCTCAAGTTCAAGAAACCCTGATCCAAGTTATTCAGGGTTCTCCAACAATGGAGAACCAAAGGGTAAATGACATTTCTGATCTTGCCAGAAACCTCAGGGGAGACATGGTTACCAAGGTGATCACATTTGAACAATCATTAGAAAGTATTTTAAGAATACATTTAACAACATGAAATTAAGGAGAAAATGCCTTATGAGGGCACAAAAGTGTAGTGACGTCACAGCTCAGCTCTGAAGAGCCTTAGCCAGCTTAGATGGCCTTAACAGGCCAGAATTAAGATTTAGATCCATACCAGCACATTAGCCTGATAAATAATACAGTTTGTATCCATTTCAGGTCTTTTTGCAGGAAAAATAAACCAAAACAGTAGCCTAGAAAAATAACCTGGCGAATATCTTCTGGAATTGTAGTAACTTCTGGAGGTGTAGGTGTTTTGAGCAGATTCTCGTAAGAAGAAATTGTAGGAGAAGAAGGATCTGCAAAATTCTCAAAGCACTCGTCTGAATTTGAAACTAATGATGTACTTTCTTTTGTTTCTAAGTCATTTGATGAACTGTTTGTGGATACCTATTGAATAAAAAGAAATCATTAAATTACGGGGGTATAAAGTAATATAGTGATAAAAACTGTTCATCAATCGTTAGCTCTGTTGGGATCTCTAAGGAGGCCCAAAGTGACCCCCTCTTCCCTGACCAAGAATGAAATACAATCAAGGACACAAAGAAAGGGCATGGGGAGGACAGAGCACCATGTTCATTACGCGGGGCTGAGGGAGGGCTGCACGTGCAGTCTAAGCAGACTGGCTGGCTGAGCCCCAGATTTAGATGGATTCACCATCCAGACTCGGGCAACTCTATCCTGGCCAAGCCAGAGTCACAGCAATGAGGAGCTCTGCCAGGGAGGTAGTGGCCCATTCCCACTGACCTGGCCTGTCTCCCCAGGGGCAGAGGGAACACTGAGGGGGTGCCTTCCACATGGCCAGGAACACAGTGGATTACAACAAGGCACATAGTGCAATTATACATTAATAAAATTTAAAAAACTGAAAGTGAGTGCCTCAGCTGCACCAGACACATGTCACATGCTCAGTAGCTGACTCCCAGCCGGAGAACACACAGTACAGACCATTTTCATCACTGCTGGAGGATCCGCTGACGGCCCCTCTACCAGAACTGGTTGTCTAAGTGTGCGTAACAACTTGACACAGGGATGAAATTTTGCATACACAGTACATTTGTTCACTGGGAAAATTTTGGAATAAAACGTGTAAGAATCACCCATTTTGGTGTTTCTATCCAATATTCTTCCTTAAAATATATGTGTATGTGTGTACATGTATACATACACATACATATCACTGTCCACATCATTACATTTTTCTTGAAAACATTCTATGTTCTTATCTGTTTTTTTTATTTTCTTATTTTTTTTTCTTATCTGTTTTTTAAAACATGCTTGCCACATGACACTGGATCTTATCGATTTCCTTAATAAGCTTTTTCCCCCTTTATCATTTGACATTTGTTCCCATGTTCTGCTCTTATAAATAAGGGCCATAACTTTACTGTTATAAATCTCTGTCCCAATATGCCTGAGAATAAATTCTGGTTAAAGGGTGTGAAAAAAATGGAAAGCTCTGGATACATGCTGCCAAATGATCCTCTGGAAATACTAAATACACTCCCTAAGGCTACTGCAGCCTATGTATTCTAAACAGACTGACTGCGTCTGGAAATAGTGTGTCAGATTCACTAGGGATGGATGTTTACCATAGCTGTGCTGGTCTTTGTAGAAGGGACTTTCAAACCAGGAGTGCAGAATGTAGGTGCCAAGGGAGAATGTGTATGCTCAGCATCTAGAAGACATATACAAGGGCATGAAAATATAGATCTAAAAGACTTTAACAAAATTTCTCCGTATCAACTGTGCACTTTATTTTTAATAACTTAAAATATTCTAACTTTAGTGTGTACTTGACTGGAAAAAAAACAAAACTGTCATATTCACAATCTAGTTATCATTCAAAGTTCAAAGTGTTAGTCGCTCAGTCATGTCCAACTCTTTGTGACCCCATGGACTGTAGACCTCCAGGCTCCTCTGTCCATGGAATTCTCCAGGCAAGAATCCTGGAGTGGATTGCCATGCCCTCCTCCAGGGGATCTTCCTGACCCAGGGATCAAACCCATGTCTCCTGCATTGCAAGCAGATTCTTTACCATCTGAGTCACCAGGGATTAGCACTAATAAAAGTTTAGCAAGGTTGCAAGGTGCAAATGTAATGCACAAAAATGAACAGTTCTAGTATAAGCTCTACAAACAATAAAAACTATATTTGGAAAAGAATATGTTTTACAATAGCAACAAAAATATACCCACATATAAATCTATTAAAAATTGTATAAGACCTTTATGGGAAAATCAAATTTCTGCAGATGAAACAGGAGGAGGAAGAGGTCAAGGAAGGTCAATTGCCTTTCAAGACATTAGGACTTACTCTAAAGCTATAGTAAGTAACTACAAGTTACTTGATTAGTCAGGGATGGAAAAACAGCCATTGGAACAAAAAAGAGATCCTAGAAACCATGCATAAAGAGAGATTTGCTGTCTGTAACAAAGTGTGAAAGAAACCTTAAATACCAGAGAAAAGTAAATATGTTAGCAAAATAATTAAACTGGCAAAATTTTATCTAGTCTAATCATCAAATGCTAGAAAGATGGAGAAACAGGAATTCAAACAATGTTGGAGACAGTAAACCAAAACAGCCACTCTATAGTATCATTTTAGCATTTTCTAGACTAAGTAAGGGATTCCCAGGTGGCTCAGTGGTAAAGAATCTGGCTGCCAAATGCAGGAGATGCAGGTTTGATCCCTGGGTCAGGAAGATCCCCTGGAAGAGGAAATGGCAACCCACTCCAGTATTCTTGCCTGGAAAATACTATGGACAGAGCCCAGAGGGCTACAGTCCACGGGGTCACAAAGAGCTGGACATGGCTTAATGACTAAACAACAACTATCCCTTAAGAAACAAATAAAATATGGCTCTATTAACAAGCTTACACTTAACCAAATTATTAATGGATAAGCCTAAGCATTCTGTTCCTTCCATAAAAGATATTGCCAATGATATATTGAAGAATTTTAGTTAGTAAACTATTCTTTGGAAAACCCATTTCACTTCAGAAGGCATAAAGGTATCTTTCATTATAATTTTCTAAAAAGTTATAGTTCACTGGGAATTGATTTCTGAGTGTGGTGTGAAAGAGGTAGTGGTTCAACCTTTTTTTTAAAGGCCTCTATTTAATATAATCATGCTCTTCTAAGTTGAGCTCAGCTTACTATGAGTCAGCTGTATTTTTTCAAATTGTTTATGCCATCAGTACTTGTTAATTTAGTAAGAAGTCAGTGAAGTTAGCACTGAAAGAGAATTTTTCTGAAAATATGTCCAAAACTTTAAAGACTTGACAGAATAGTTACCTTAAAAAGTTTCCAATAAATTTGGTATAGATTATAATTATTCAAAATCATAAAACTCTAGGATTTTAAATTTTATATTTACATAACAACCAATGTTTTCATGTTTGCTGGGACAAATGTGAAAACACTACATGAAAATATATTTAAAGTTTTTCTACTGTTAAAAAAATCCAAAATCTGAAATGATAGCTGATATATTCTGGGTGTGGTTTATATAAGAAAGATAATCTAGAACTCTAATCAATAAGCTGAAGCTAAATTCAAACAAAAAAAAGTACTATTGGCTCTATATTAAAGATTGGTGAGTTAATATTTATATTTTAAGTTAAAATGTTAACAAACAAGCTCAAAAACACTGAATATAATCAGGAAGAGTGTGAAAAACAGAAAACTGTATTTCTCTTGTATGAAATCATACTGAACCTGAATGGAATGGTACTTCATATAATGGTACTTTATATAATTCAGTATTATGAACCGAGAAGATGCAGAAGGCTATTAGAATGTCTTAGGTGATAGGACCATTTATTGTACAAAGATAGTCTGGAAAGAGTATGGCTGAGAAATAACTTGAAATTCATACTTACTGTTTTTTCCCAATGGCTGGGTTATGAGGCCAGGAGTGGCAAAGACATTATCATTGGGCACTGGTTCTGTTTCTATGGTCTCACTGGTGTGATTCATAGGGAAATATTAGAGTTAAAAAAAGTTAATATTACATCTCTGGAAAATTATTTAATCTTATTATATATCATTAAGTCTGGACATTCAATTATGTTTTATGGAAGATAAATTCCATGGAAATCTTTTTTCTTTTCTTTTTTTAAATGTATATCCATAGCTCAAAAAAGGTTAAGAACTATTTTGTATTGGCAGCTTTGACTTAGAAGTGGTTAAAAATCTTTGACTTAGGGAATTTCCTGGTGGTCCAGTGGTTGGGATTCTGCTTTTTCCACTGCAGGGGGTGCAAGCTGGATCCCTGGTTGGGGAAGCAGGATCCTGCATGCTACACAGTCCAAAAAACAAAAAATTGACTTCAAGGAAAGCTGTGAGTTCAACTCCTTGGTTCAAATATAGAAACTGTTAGCTCGTGGCTTCAAAATCATAAAGTGGAATTTTATACCAGTATACAGACAGAGATTAAGAACATTTTTTAGACTAAGACTGACTCTGCCATCTTATTAAAGTTGTTCTAGCCAATTACCCAGATATATGACATATAGTTATAAAAAAGAACATCACTGAATACAATAAAATAGTTCAATTAACAAACTGTCCTAGTGTAATTTACTGAATAATCTTTACTTGAAAAACATCTTCAGTATATATTAAATCCTTAGGTAAATTAGAGGCTGTTTCTTGGCTATTCTGTTTCTGCAATAGGTCCATTCTGTCACAATTTTATACTGTTGTACTTACTGTAGCTTTATATATTTTAATAACCTGTAAGTTAAATCCCCTCGTTACTGTTATTTTTCATTATTTTCTTAGTTATCCTTACTTTTTATTATTCCAAATCATTTGAATAGTTTTCTCACACATCCCTTATGCTCCACCTTAGAGGGAAAAAAAAAAACCTAAGGTTTTATTTTAATTGTATGATATCCATAAATTAACTTGATACGATTAAACATCTTAGTAATATTCAGTCATTCTGCTAAGGAACATGGTATACTTTTTCATTCTAATTTCCCCTTTAACTTAGAAATGTTTAGTGGTTTTATTCATATAGGTCTTTCACATATAACTGCATGAGTATTTTACTTTTTTGTTGAGAATTTTCATGACTTTTCCTCTAATAAAATATAGGAAAGCATATTATTTTAAGTAGTTATCTTATATAAAATAAATCTTACATCAGCTTCTACAGATTTTAGCTGTGCCTTTCTCAAGTTGCCCAGGTACAAAACATGGCCTAGAAATACATCACGGTAATCTTTATTTCTGTTTTGTATCTTATTACATTGGCTACAACATTAAGAACAATGTTAAAAAAAACAAAAACAAAATAAAACCAATGATGTTTAATAATGGTGACAGCTTCACCATTAAGTTAGATATTCACATTATTACATTAATGAAGTATTCTTTTACTGAGAGTTAACAATTTAAATGAAGAATGGGTGTTTAATTTCATAAAATTCTTGACATCTATTGAAATTATCCTTTTTTTTTGAATCATAGGAAACTTATATTTTATGACTTTCCAAATACTCCTGTCTCTTTTCTCCAATTGTTTTTTTCTGACAGTTTGAGTTGAATGTTTATTTTCCCTTTTTAATAACTACAGTTCTTAACGATATGCATTTAAGAGTGGTACTTTGATATGTGGTATTTTCATTTTAACGTTAATTACCACTTCTATACTGATCACTCCCATATCTCTTCAGTGTAGCATGGAATTCATCACTGTGCTTCAAATTCGTATTTCAATACTTAAGCTTAAGAGTACCTCAAAACCAACATGTAAAGAAACTCAACACCTTTACCTCCAAGCTGTGCTCAGTTGTGGCTGGCTCTACAACCTCATGGACTGTAGCCCACTAAGCTCCTCTGTCCTTGGAATTTTCTAGGCAAGAACACTGGAGTGGGTTGCCATTTTTCTCCAGGGACCCCCAAGCTGCAGGTATTCTTTTAGTTCCTGAGCAACAAATCAGAAATCTGTGTTCTATCCTAGATCCTCTTTTCTTCCCAAGTTTCCATACCAAGTGTTTTCAGGCTCTTATTCTATTTCTTCTAAACCAAGGAAACTAATAGTTCACACTTTACTGATGGAATTGGTGATTCAGAGAAGTTTGAAATATGAAGTATCTGGAAACCTTTGAAAGAAAGGTATTGTCTGAGAGAGATTTCTTCTAGGGGGAAAAAATCAATAAATACAAAAGATTTAGAAAGTTAAATAAAATATTTCTTTTAAGAAAGCTGCTTACCTGTTAGTTTTCACATTTTTAAGTCCAATTGTGTAATCGTCATTTAAACACATAGTATATTCAGAGATACCAAAGTGTTCTAATTTAGGAGTTACACACTCAAAATCATCCATCTTTAGTGCACATTTTGGAGTTTTTAGTAGTGAGTGTTTGGAAAATGGAGTTAAAATTTTTGGCTCTTCCTTCTGGTTGTTTACTGCTTGGGGAGGGTTTGGTAGAACTTGGGATACGATGTACCGCTCAAGTCCAAAATCAGAAAGTTGTGGACTACGCGGTGACTTCTCAGAAACAGAAGTGCTTGCAGCAGCAGAATCCAACAAATCATCTTTCAAGTCAGGCTTCTCAGGACGTTCACATTCACTGGACTCTGGTTTAGAGTCAGTGACTTCTTGCTCATCCACTGAGAGAAAAATCAAGGTCATATTCTGGTCAAACATCAAACTAGAAAATGTCATGTACTACAACCACAAAAAACAGCTCCATCTGAAATGTACCCAATCAGCAAAAGCTCTCTCTCTATTTTCTAAGGAGAAAATATTCTTCTTTTTAAATTTCAATTGTACCTTTCACTTTCTGACATGTACCGCTTATATCTCCATATTTCATCTTAATGATACATCAGAGGAGGGAAGTAAACTGTTCAAAGATGAAAAATCAGTACCCACAAATAAAACTGCAATTTCTTAACCCTAACCCTATAGATCCCTGTCAGAATCTTTTGGGCTCAAAGGCAGAGAAAAGGGGTAAGTTTAGGCTGTACATTTACTTGACCAACTAAGAGATCCAACAGATTGAGGGAAATGAAGAGGCACACACATTTTCTTTGAAGACATTATGTTCCTTGTTTTAATTGGCAGCTGAAATGAACTAGGACAGGATTTTGTTTTTGTCTGCATAACCCATGACACATTAAATCTGAAGGATGCACCATTAAAAAAAAAAAGGTTATAAAAACTCTGATTTCCTGGCTTTTGGCCCTTGAAGAGCTGCTGATTCAGAATTGTGTTTTGGCATTGTGCTTTCTGTTAATTCTGAGAAACGTCAGAAGAACTACCAGAAAAACTACTGCTGAATTGATTACAAGGCTGTCACTGATGAGTTTAATAAAATAAAGTCATCACCATTATTACTACCTCTTAGGGAGGTATTTATTAGCAGCTCTATTTCACTAGTGAGGAAAAGTAATTTAGAGAAGTTACTATTACAGTGGAACCAGTTTCTGAGTAACCAAAGTCAACTTGTTCACACCAAAGTCAACTAAATTCTTTCCATTATACCATGCAGGCTGTTTAACTTACCTTTCATATATCTCAATATGTACATATTTGTTGAATCTAATTAAAGTTTTATTTACACACAAAGATCATTTTCATAACAGAAATGAAGACACTGAAGCATACTGAAATTAGTTCCTTAAAGGTATGGGTATAACACTAACAACAATAGTTAACAATGGATGATTAGCATACAAGGTCCCGTTCAAAACAAATTTTGTCTCATTTAATTCTTACACAACCTCAGAGGTAGCTACTATTAAACCTCTCTACTTTATAGGACTTCCCTGGTGGTCCCGTAGTCAGAACTCAGCACTTTCAGGGCTGTGGCCCTGGTGGGGTCAGAAAATAAACAAAATCTCTACTTTAGAGATGACAAATTGAGGTACAAAGTAACTGGTCAAAGATGAATATAACTAGCAAGTAGTGAAATTAGATTTGAACTCAGGCAGTTTGACTCTAAATTCTAAAACACCATGCTCTCCTGCCCGTCATCAGCATTTTATAACTAAAAAGGACTTTATGAATTTACATAGCCAAAATTTTCTCATTCTATGAGAGTGAGAAAGTGAAATACCATGGCTTAGTCTCTCAGCTACTTATTGTCAAAACTGACCAACAACCAGATATCCTTAAGTCATGTAGGTTTATCTTGTACCCTTCTTTCATCGAGCACTGTATTGGTTCTCATCTAGCATTTGTAAAGGAGAGCAAGGACTGCCTTCACAATGCACTACCAATCAGCACTGCATCCAGAACACAGGGATTGCTGAATAAACAATCAAATGTCTATTACATAAGGGCAGAATCAGAACTAGAAATGATGGCCAACCCTATAGTAGTCTTAATTATGCTGCTTTAATACTAAAACAAATGCTATTAAAGGCTACTTATTCACACCTGAATTTTTCTTGGCACGTGGAGTATATCCATACTTCTGGAAAAACTCTTTTATTTTCATGATATCCATTGAATTCTTTCTCATCAATATTTTTGTTGCTTTTATGAAACCAATGTTTTCTTGACTTTCCAAGTTTGCTTTATCAAGAAGAATATTGACATCATCCTTTCATGAAGAAACAAAGTACATTTTAACATTTGACTAAGTCTATTTATAATTTTGTAAAAATTACCACATAAAAATGATAAATTAATATTGTAGGAGTGATACCTTTAGAATTCGTACTTCTGAGTTAAGGTCATGTAGAACTCTCATTGGACAGTCTTCAAAGTCTTCAATATGAATATTGAATGGAAAAAGTATAACAATGAAAGGAAAAAATAAGAAAATAGAAAATAGAATTTTTTTAGAATCATAAAATCTTTATATAGAAAAGTACAGAAATATATAGTTTGATGAACTTTCAAAGTGAACATATCTACATTGATAAGCAGGTAAAGCTTTATGGAAACCAATTCTGCTGTATATTAAAAACCCAAAACCATTTATACAATTCTGTGTTTTATAGCATTATCTCAACCATGTAAACAAAGTCAAGCATAACAAAGCAACAGCGAAAAATAAGAATAGTAGAAAAGCTATTGAAAATTAATAGCGGTGTCTTCTGGTGGTGAAGTTGTAGGAAAGATTTTCTTTCTACTTTCCCATTACCTCAAACTTTTTGCTGTGCACATACACTGTTTTCACAGTCACAAGCATAAACATTTTGAAATGGCTGAAAAACTATCGACAACATTATTAAAGTAAAAGGAGTCTGTGCCTACAGGGTGCAATATTTTAAGGCATATTACAATTACGACACACAAAATAATCTCAAAATCTGAACTACTCTTCCAAAAACTTAAAAAAAAAAAACCCTAATACAAATGTCAGTGGTGGAGAATTCTGCTTTATTAGAAAGCAGTGTTGAGTACTAGCGTTTCTGTAACACGAATTGTCGGGGAAAATACAGACACTACGACTGTGGGCTATTTGGGTGAGACCAAAGACCACCTGACCTGCCTCTTGAGAAACCTGTATGCAGGTCAGGAAGCAACAGTTAGAACTGGACATGGAACAACAGACTGGTTCCAAACAGGAAAAGAAGTACGTCAAGGCTGTATATTGTCACCCTGCTTATTTAACTTCTATGCAGAGTACATCATGAGAAACTCTGGGCTGGATGAAGCACAAGCTGGAATCAAGATTGTCGGGAGAAACATCGATAACCTCAGATATGCAGATGACACCATCCTTATGGCAGAAAATGAAGAGGAACTAAAGAGCCTCTTGATGAAAGTGAAAGTGGAGAGTGAAAAAGGTGGCTTAAAGCTCAACATTCACAAAATGAAGATCATGGCATCCAGTCCCATCACTTCATGGGAAATAGATGGGAAACAAAGGAAACAGTGGCTGACTTTATTTTTCTGGGCTCCAAAATCACTGCAGATGGTGACTGCAGCCATGAAACTAAAAGACGCTCACTCCTTGGAAGGAAAGTTATGACCAACCTAGACAGCATATTCAAAAGCAGAGACATTACTTTGTCAACAAAGGTCCATCTAGTCAAGGCTATGGTTTTTCCAGTTGTCATGTATGGATGTGAGAGGTGGACTATAAAGGAAGCTGAGCACCGAAGAATTGATGCTTTTGAACTGTGGTGTTGGAGAAGACTCTTGAGAGTCCCTTGGACTGCAAGGAGATCCAACCAGTCCATCCTGAAGGAGATCAGTCCTGGGTGTTCACTGGTAGGACTGATGTTGAAGCTGAAACTCCAATGCTTTGGCCACCTGATGCTCAGAGCTGACTCATTTGAAAAGACCCTGATGGTGGGAAAGATTGAGGGCAGGAGGAAAAGGGGACGACAGAGGATGAGATGGTTGGATGGCATCACCGACTCAATGGACATGGGTTTGGGTGGACTCCGGGAGTTGGTGATAGACAGGGAGGCCTGGCGTGCTGCGGCTCATGGGGTCGCAAAGAGTCGGGTACGACTGGTCGACTGAACTCAACTGAAAGTCACTCCACGTGTCAAGAACAGTGCGGAGAAGCTGCTATGAAACGACACGTTTCCTCTTTTGGTCGAGTTTTTATTAGCACACACTCTGTTGACTTGAAGACCGCCCCCGCCCCCCGGGATGGCAACTCACACCCTTCACTGCCCCTCCCGCGGCTCACTCACCGCTGTCCTCTCCGTCCAGCGCTCGCTGCAGCCGGGCCGTCTCGCTGTCCAAGGTGACGGCCAGAGACCGCAGCTTCCCGCAAAAGCCTCGGATCGGATCCATAGGAGAGGCCGGCTCCCCGCCTCAGAGCTCGCGGCCGTTTGAATTCCGGCGCCGGAAGCGCCATTGGTTCCCGTAGCCGCGAACGGCCTTTCTCGCGATAGGTGAAGCCTCACGCGAGGAGACAGCAGCGGGTCGGACTGGGATCTTCCGGCATCCCACTTCCGGCGTCGTTCCCCGTGGTGCGGAGCGCGCCCCGAACGCACGGCGAGTGAGTGGGGTGGCGCGGCGTGAGGTGGCCTGCGGGAGGCGGCGGAGCTCCCCTCTCCCTTTTCCCGCATCCATCGCGCAGTCATCTCTTCTCTTTCCCTCGGCAGGCGCCATGTTCCTGACCGCGCTCCTGTGCCGCGGCCGCATCCCCGGCCGGCAGTGGATCGGGAAGCACCGGCGGCCGCGGACCGTGTCGGCACTGGCGAAGCAGAACATGATCCGTCGCCTGGAGATAGAAGCGGAGAACCACTACTGGCTGAGCCGGCCCTTCCTCACGGCCGAGCAGGAGCGCGGCCACGCGGCGGCCCGCAGGGCGGCCGCCTTCGAGGCGCTCAAGGCGGCGCAGGCCGCCAAGTTCCCCGCGCACCGTCGGCTGGAGGACCAACTCGACCACCTCAACGTCACCAGGAAGTGGTCCTGACCGTGAGCCCCGCCGGCCCCCGGCCCCGCACGCTCCAATGCCCGCAGGCGGGGCTCGTCCGTCCCTAAGGGACGGTGCAGGCATGGCCTGCGTCACAAGCGACACAAACGTCATTTGTACGAAGCCGCAATAAAGCTACCAACTGTGCTTTTTGGGCGTCAGTGCGAGATTCTTGTTGGGGTTTGATCACTCAGCCGTACCTTCTGTCAACAATAACTGACTAAACGCAAATGGAAAAAACGAGCTTTTTCAGTTAAACAGACTCAAGGAAATAACGTTTTCTGCTGAGATTTACCTCTAAAAGTGGACAACTGAAAATTACGTTTAGTAAAAGCTGAATTAAAGCTTTTTTGATAAACCCATCTGTATCTTTGGCCTAGGTAAGCTACAGTGTTGTCACAGTCAAGTAATACTTGTGGTTATTAGATTATTTAGAAAATAATAGTAGAAAATTAGTAGATTCTTATTTCTAACTCAACATTGTATGTTACCTGATTTTCAAGATGGCAAAAATCATAGCTATTCTTTCACTTTGTAAATACCAGTTTATAACAATAACAACAACTGTTCAAATACAGGACTTTATTTATTAATAAAGTAAATCATCATCATGATTTCGGGAGAAAAGTTTTAAAATGTTCAACCTTCACGTTAATGTAGGTTAGGCCACCCAAAGACAAAAAAGCAAAGATATCAAAGTCATGGTCCAGGGTTACACTCATGAGAAACAAATACAAGACTTAAGGGACTTGATAAGTAAAAACAAACTGTATTCCAAATTCTTTTATATAAAAACATTAAAGATCACCTTAAAATAGTGTCCATCTTATGGGCATAGACTCATCTGCAATCGTACAAATATGATAAACTCAACTAATCACTTTCTGAAGCTTTTAATACAAATACAGTTCCTTGCTGCTTTATGCAACTCAACAAAATATAAAGTGAAGTCGTTAGAAAAATATGGACCTTTCTGAATCTATATTGCATTTTAAATTTAAATTGGAAAATACAGTTCAGATCATATGAAACATGATTTCAGGTTTACATATTAGCTGTATCAGAATATTAAATATGGTCTTTATTTTGGCTGAAATGCAAAAATATGGTTAATTTCTCAACAGGTTAGTTAAAAATACTTTGCATTGATAGCAGTGCTAGTCCTAGAACAACATGTAAGCAAAACATATTTGTAAGTCATTTGTCTTCAGCGCTGCAAATACGCAGATCCTAACACTAAGCCCTTATACGCATCTGCTTTAAAGATGATGGAAGGGAAATCTCACATAACTGAAAATCTGTAATTTAAGCAATGGGACAAACAGTCAAAATCTGCTTTCAACAGAAATAAAATTCAAGTAAACATTGCATATTTGATTTAAGCTAAGTTCAATTAACTTAGGACACACTGGGTCATAACCACTAAATATGTAAAACGATTAAAAAAAAAACTTCCACATGCAAAGATGAAACTGCTTTTGTAAGCGGTGCAAGTTTAGTGACCACTAAGCTGCAGCTGCTCTTTGGTTTGGCACAGTGACAGTGGTCAGATGTCTCAGGTACTGAATATTCAAGTCAGTTTGTACCCAGGTAAAACCAAGTTTCCTGTCTTAATTTGTTTTTAATGGCAATGGCAAGACCTGAAATTCAACTTTCCTTTCCTTAAATATCACAACTGTTCAAGTGCTTGAAGCAACAAAGATCGTACTAGTAAATTTTGACAGGGCTTCATTTTGACCATTTCACCCCAAAGGTTGGCAGCACTGATCTGTAGCAGCTGAAATACCAAGGAGACAGCCTTTCCTTGGTTCCCATCCCACTGCAGGCCCTTGCTGAATAGTCATTAACATGTATGAATAAACTTGGTCAATTATTATTTAAAACATGGCAGACACTGGCCATAAATTAATTAAACCAAAGGTAACAAAGGCTTTAGCTGAAAATTTCTGAAAAGGTGCATACTATGTTATTTTAAAAAAGATGATGTTAAATGACAGAAATTGAAAGAACTCAAAAAGACCAAAAAGCACCGAGATAGGTTAAGGGGAAAATTAAGTTTCCTCAGTTGTTAATCAGGTGCATGCAAATCTTTTGACTTGAATATAGAAATGTCCATAAGAAGTACCAGGAGGACATTTCTGAAAGCAGGCATATACATTTAAACATTTACCATTTCCTTATAATAGGCAACTGCCAGACTAAAAGTGATGTTTCTGGTTGGAAACTGATACCCCTTAACTCTCATAAACATTTTCTAGAATCAAGATTATTAAGACTACCGTGTTGAAATAAAGGTAGAAGCCGTATTATAGTATTCCAAATTGTATTTTCAAAGCTAACTCATTCCTCTAGTTCGAAGGGGAAAAAAATTACTTCCTTTTAAAATCTAGTAATATAGCCTATGAAGTTAGACAAATCCTGTAAACTGTAAACCTGCAATAGATGGCTACAAGATTTATGCTACATTAGGAAATTATAGAGCTATCCCTAGTATACTGTTTGACATCCAAAAATATTTGTGGGACAAACGTAAAGTAAGGTATTGTGCAGAATTAGAAATCGAAGAATGTTAAAGGTTGTCCCATCCAAATCATTTATAACAGACCTTCCCCCACTCCCATTTTACTGATGAGAAAACGAACTGGGATATTTATAGATGCTGGTTAAAATCTACCCACTTCCAGCAGCAATCAATCAGTTTTGACTGAACAGTATAAACAGGAGTACCATCAGTACATTGTTCCTCCTTATAGGATACGAATTCTAATCTTTAGAGTTAATGCAGCAATTTCTGTCACATAGATTAGACTTCAAAAGGAAAAGGGGATAAGCGTCTAGGCAGAAAGGGGTTGCTGTTAGGAAGTCAGATTTAAAATCCTGCATATAAAAGTGAAATCCACCTCTTAGAGAATGGAAGTTTTGAATGACTGCTCAGGTGAGAATTTGTTTCTTGACAGTGGCTAGGGTTAACTGTTACACTGAACAGTTTTACCCTCCGTTCAAATGCATTTTAAGTTGCTGTCTAAGCTGTTACGGGATTAATGTAAAAAGTTTCAAAGCAAACATCAGTCTTTACTTGAAATTTGAAAGTCAACAGCAGGTAACACTGAAAACATATTTTAACAGCTTACTTATAGATTCTCTTTTTTCTTCTAGTCACTTCAACTCAATCCTACTGTGTCCAGTATTTCTATAGCACATGTAACCTTTGTTTCCCTACCCGTATAAATACCCATGAAAGTTCAACAAAAAAGTGCATTAAAAGCAAACACAAATGAAAAATTTCTTACACTGCCAAATTTTCTTTAAGCCTTGGGCACAAAACTACACATGGTTTAATTAATGCTTAGAACTAAGCCTTCAATGAATTATACAAATGTGCTCCAAATGATTATATTTAGGTATCTAAATCCTTCTGAGTGTTAATTTATAGCCAACAATAAAAAAATCTTTGTTAAAAATGTTGAAAAGTATAAAACAGTTAACTATAAATTAGCAAACACCAATCTTTTTTTAAAAAAGCAGTTAATTTCTTTCTTACACAGTACAAGCAGCAGTAATTTGCATATTATTATTCATTTTCAGCCACCATCCTGACCTAGATATACTTAAGTTTTTAGCTTGTGTTTCTAGAGTGAAAATTTATATGGGTACTAAGAAACAACTCTAATAATGTAACCCAGGTATCAAAAAAATGCATATGTCATGTTAACATGTGACCTGATAGCTCATATTATGGCATCTCATGTTATTACGAGAAAATGTTACTTCCAAAGGAAAATGAAGTCTCTTTTGTAGCTGTGAGTCAATGCTGAACAAATGGGCTCATTTAAGATTAAGGCATCTTCCCGCTCTGGAGCAGTGCTTCTGTGGATCCAGCAATCTGTACAAAGGTTTCCTTTTTTAAAAAATATATCTTCGTTTATACTTCAATTATTTCATCCCATTGATCATTTTCTTGCAAATAAAACAGAAAATATCAGTCCACAATATGTTTTTATAAACCTACAAAACCAGAGAATTGAATTATTAAAACTTGATTTTATATTTTTAAAAATAAGATTGATTAAACAGTTCTCTGGGCTAAGGTATAAAGCTGCTAATATAATAAGAAAGTAAATACTTTAATTCTGCTAATATGCTCTTAATAATAAAGGTTTTTAGAAGCTGAAGACAAGGGCCAGATCTCTCACTCTGTCTCCCTGAAGCCATCACATGAGCATTTTAATAGAGGCTGAGGCTTAGACTTTTCCCTTACTGTTAACCCGGGCCTAAGCTGAGGAGATTGCTACTGGCTGTCTGTGGGAATTTCAGTGAAAGTGAAGTTGCTCAGTCATGTCCGACTCTTTTCGACCCCATGGATTGTAGCCTACTAGGCTCCTCCGTCCATGGAATTTTCCAGGCAAGAGTACTGGAGTGGGTTGCCATTTCCTTCTCCAGGGGGATCTTCCCGACCCAGGGATCGAACCGGGGTCTTCCGCATTGCAGGCAGACACTTTACCATCTGAGCCACCAGGAATTTCAGTGAGGATTCTTAAATAGGAGCATCAGCCATCATTCCACCTATACGCAGAAGAGTGCAGAGCCAGGACCGGGAGTCCTGTCTGAGGAGGACCAGCTCTCCCCGGAGCTGCCGGTGACATGTCATTATCGCGTGTGGCTTGGGCTGCCCCCTGCCTGCTGGGAGCCCCGACAAGGGCTGGTGATGTGCACATGGGCTCCAGGTCCTTGTAAGGAACTGAATGCTAGTGACAAACACCCATGAAGCAGCAGATGTCCCAGATGAGATTACAGATGAGAACAGGACAACTGGGGTAATAAAGGTGTGTTGTCTTACATTGCTAAGTGTGTATACTTTGTTAGGCAGCGACAGGTAACCAATAAACACCACACGCAGGTTTTAAAAAACCTAACAGCTGCACATGATGCTTCTGAGCCAGTGAGCTCAGCTTCCACTGACACGTGCACAGCTGTCTTCTCGAGAGCTCAGTGTCCCTGCGGGTCACTGTCAGCACTGCCCTCACAAGGGCTCCTAGTCCTATTTAAGTAAACCTGTTCTGGCTACTGTTGCTGGGCACAGAGGCAGCATCACTGGCCTGGGTACTTAGCTACAGAGAACTGCTTTCTGCTGCATCTTTTACCAGGTAAACAACATCAATGAACCTCTTAAGTCTTAGTCACTCTTCTCTGGATCAAATTTCTTCAGCACTGGGCAAAAGTCACCTTTTCCCCTTAAATAAATTAATAAGGTACCATTTACTGAAAAGGTTAGTTGTCTATATACCAATCCTAAACAATTTTTATTCATTTCTTCATTAATCTACCAATAAATATTCAGTAAGACTGCACTAGGAAAGGGAAGAAAGCCGGGAGGTAGGCAGCTGTGACCTTTCAATCTGTCCTGAGCTATTTGATACCATAATGGAAAGAATGAGAAAGACTCAACTACAGACTCTTTTGAGAGTATGACATGCAAATAAAGGGCAATTTTTGGAGAAATTACCTTTATACTGTCTTACCTTGCTCTTATTCAATTGGTTAGTTATGAACAAGTGGTACTCAGTTTTCTATTGCCACTGTTACATGGTTATTTGTCCCTGTAAGCACATAATTATATATGACATGACAGAAAAAGAAGTATTAGGTTCCTAACTAAATGGTAACATTGATGATCACGGTAAAAGCAAGTCTTACGTAAGCACTAAATAAGCTTCTGGTGCCAACCATCTGTCTGCTGTTAGAACCCAGAAGGAAGGAAAGCAGTGCTAAGATCTGCAAGTCTGGTTTTCACACTAGGTGAAAATGTCCACTGGCTCTAAAGATGTTTAGCAGCAGTCATTTCAAGTCCAAAAACCTGATTTTCCCTTGACTTCATACTGAGGGGCGAATAATCTGGATGAAGGCCTTAATGATGTTAAGAGAATTTAAATGCTGCTTAAAGCCAAATCAACAAGAAGTCAGAAATTCTGACAAGAAGTTTTCAAGGCTCTTTCCTACAGTTAGTTACAAATTGATTGTTAGTTACAAATGGATCTGAATGTCCATTTTCCTATAGTGCCAGGAGAATATTATTACTAGTGTTATTAAGAACCACAGATATGTATAAAGCTAGTAAATGGTCAGACTACCTATTATAAACCCAGGCCTGACTCAAAATCCCACTTCTATCTTACCCACTGTTCTAGAACGTATCCACAAATTCATGAAATGATTAAGAGTCATCACTAAAAGGTTAAAATATACTCAGTGCACTCTTTTTATACTAAGAAAAGACAGCCAAAGAGTACAAGGCATTCCAAAATTATTATCTTTTCGGGGACTTCCCTCGTGGTCCAGTGGTTAAAGACTTCACCTCCCAACGCAGGGGGTGTGGGTTAGATCTCTGGTCGGGGGCTAAAATTCCACATGCCTTGTGGCCAAAAAACCAAAACAAAACAGAAGCAAAGTTGTAACGAGTTCAATAAAGACTTAAAAAAAAAATATTTTCAAATAAGCAAAAACTATGACCCTAAAGAATAACCTTGTTTAAACATTATCCAGAATACTGTGCCTAAACAACTTTCTACATCTGAGGTGATGAAATACATGGCTGGATAACAACAAAGAAAAACAAAAAACTGTGAACCAAAAACACAGCAGCAGTCACTACACTTCTCACTGAACCCTCGCTTCCGTGAAAGTTCCAAGTCAACACTAACAGCCTACAAAGTAGACATTTTATTAAAAAGTTTCAAATATTTTAGTATTTTAAAATATCACATAGTGTATTTTGCTTTTTCCACATTTATTAAGTCTGGTGGTTTTAATTTTAAGCAGATGAAGTAATGTTTTCAGATGACAAATATTACCTGACCCGCCAACACCTTCTTCAGATCCACTCTCCAGCCACTGAGGGTCACTGTCCAACAGGCGGTTTTTTGATTCACTAAGCGGTTTGATAGGAAAGGGCTGATTTGAGCCAATACTGAAAGAAGAGCAAATCATTCAGTAAAGAGTTTAATGCTCGATTAAGGGTATTTAATTAATAAGCAGCAAATTAGTATTCCTTTTCCTAAATACGTAAGGGCAACGCATGAGATCTCAGCACTCTGAAAAAATTCCATCTTCAAAAGAAAAATATGCCCCCAACCCCCAATTAAATGGCTCCCTAGACCCAAGAATCTGTACTCAGCACTGCCAATGAAAACAATTAGGCAAAAGAAAAACAGCTTCAGAGGCCAATCTGAAATGTGTTTAACATGTTAATGTTAATCAAGAGCTGTAAGGTAGCACAGAACAGGTGAGGATCTAGGTCTGTGGCCAGGACAAAAAATTACCTGTCATTTCCCAAGTTTTCTGCTTTCTACCTCTGCAGTATAGATCTAAGGGGGAAAAATGATTCAGTGATTCAGTGCAGACTTATTTTTCTAGCTACGAGATCCAGGGAGGGAAGGGGTGGAGGAACACAAGAAGGAAGAAAAGGGAACTAATATTTTGGGGTATGCACTATGGGCCAGACACTGTGCTAGGTGCTTTCATAATCGCCAGCTTCACAACAACCCTGGAAATAGGATGAATCCTCCTTTCACAGAGCTGGCAGCTGAGGCTCAGACTAACTTGTCTAAGGCCCACAGGCCCACAGTAACTGTTAGAGCTGTGAGGTCCCAAGGCCTTAGGTTCTAGGTTCTAAGGCCCATGTTTTAACAAAAGTAATCAATGACCCTTTATCCCCCACAGTTTATTTCTGGAGTAAATACATTTCAAGTGTTTCACTTTGACAGAGGTACCTCTATCTTCTTTAAAATTTAATCTAAAATGAACTATTTCTCTGAATTTATGAATCAGTGTGCTTGCCATACAAACTCTTGAGAAAATTTCCTCTAAGATGAATAAGAAAAAATTTTGTATTTGTATTTTTGAGTCCTCATTCATATTATTTTCACAGTCCAGTTAAAATCTGTTTATCAAAATAAAATGGAGAATAGAACAATGACTAACTTCTTTGAAAATATAACTGATAGAAACCAACATAATCAAATCTCAAAAGAGTCTCTGTTTCCAGGAAGACGCAGCACAGGTGGGGGAGCCATGATTCCTTCTCTGCCCAGACACTTCCAGTGACACGAGCCTGTCTTGGCCCAACTACTAACAGCAGGCATTCATTTTCTTACTCTCAAAGTGTTCCAGTTTGAATGGTTACCCTAAACATATCAGCTGTATGCATACATTGACCCTCAGTTAAAAACCTGAACAGAATTTTATCTTTCCTGTCTCTGCCGGCTTGCCACATTCCTACTGTATTTATCTAAGTGTAACACACACACACACACACACACAGATTGCTTTACAATGAATTCTGAAAAACTTAACAAGAAGCACACCTTCTGGCACTTTCACTTTGGTTTGAGACAGAAGCTTGCTCTGGATCCGTCCCCACAAGGCGAGTCGGAAAACTGCAGCCGTCACCCTGGCTGCAATAATGAAAAATACCAGTGATAATTTAATCATGTCAAGTTAAATCAAAGTGGTCAAATTTAACACCTATTTTTCAGAAGCATGGTATAAAGAGATTATTGTAACTTGTCATTTCAGAGAATAATTTCTAAGATTTCTAATTCAGAGGGTTATTAGACTTCACTGAGGAAGTCTTTCTTTTATAATTTACATGCAATTAAAAACAATATCTTCTATGACTATTAAAATTATGATGATGTAAAGTTATGATAACTTAAACAATAGATTCAAACATCTGGATAACTGACTTGCCTGTTACAATCATTTAAGATATCACAGATGCTCAAATTGAAATTCAAGATGTAAATTCCATATATTCATTCATTCAACAACATTCATTAAACAAATATTTATTGGATGGTCTAAGTAACATTTTAAATGTTAGGGATATATCACTGAATAAAAGAAAAGAAAATCTAAAAAAGTACAGCTATGCCTCATTTCCACATTCTTAAAACATCAAAACTGTGTCCAGTAGGGAGTTCCACTTCCAGCCAAGATGGATTAATGGGAAGATTTGACCTGCTTTCAAACAGTTGACAGACAACTGTTTTCCTAACAGGCCACACAGAACTGTGGTGTCTAAGAGAAGTGAAGCCAGCCAAGGAGTCGCAGTTTCTGCCAGAGCCTGAGCACCAGTGGGTAGGGGTGCGGAGGGGTTGTGTTGGCAAACAGGGCAAGGTGGTCTCACTGAGCTGAGGGGACAGAGCTGAGCGAGAGGAAGATGTGCAGATAAAGGGCTCCATGAATCTGCACAGGGATCTACTTGAGCCTTGAGATGAATTCTCAGCCACGCGTGTGAATCTGGGAAAAGAGCAACTGCACACTGGAGCCGCAGCGCACTGCCAGTGTCCACGCTGACCCGCCAGAGCAGAGAGACCGCACTGAACACCAGGATCTGGCAGGGACCCCAGTGGGCTCTCACCTCTGTTGTAGGATTAACTTGCCTGAGAGAAAACACTATTCTACACCAACCTAGCAAAGGTTAAAACAAGCCTCAGGAGGACTCAGCTGAAACTCAAGTAACTTAACAGTCTGCCAAAACAAAATCCAACATTCTTTAAAGGACAAATTTTAAATACTCAGAATTCGAAATGTCCACCATCCAGTCAAAAATTACTAGCATTAAAAAAAAATCAAATTTTCTGGTTTAGAAATGACCATGAAAATCTGAAACATAGACTTAAATGAAGAGAAATGTAAGATATGAAGAAAGAACCAAATCGAACTTCTGAAGCTGAAATATATATATATCTAAAATCTGAAATAAAAAACCTCACTAGATGAGTTTAACAGTAGACATTACAGAAGAAAAGATCAGTGAACTCACAGACATGTGATAGTAGAAACTATCTAACCTGAAGCAAAGAAAGAAGAAAGATGGAAGAGGAAAGAGAGGGACAACAGCAACAACCAGTGGGTCTCAAGGAATGTTTAAGAAGAACCTGAAAAGCTAGTGGGGGGAGGGCACAGGAAGAGGGAAGCAGGCAGCAAAAACAATAGAAAATTATATCAAAATTACTCAGACTTGATGAAAACTTAAAAATTTATAGATCCAAGAAGCCTAATGAACTCCAAAGAGGATAAACATAGGGAAGAGCATACAGAAGAACATAATAAGCAAACCACTTGTAACCAGTGATTCAGATAGAATCTTAAGGAGCCAGAGGGGGAGAGAGACAGAGTAATTTACAGGCACACCTCATTTTATTGTGCTTCATTCTGCTCTTGGCAGATACTGTGATTTTTATAAATTAAAGGCTTGAGGCAACCCTGCACTGAGCAAGTCTTCCAGTGCCATTTTTTGCAACAGCATTTGCTCACTTTGCATCTCTGTGTCACATTTTGGTGATTCTTGGAATATTTCAAACCCTCCATTAGCAAAAAGATCATGACTTGCTGAAGGCTTAGATAATGATTAGCAGTGTTTAGCAATAAAATATTTTTAAATCAAAGTGTGTACATTGTCCTTTTTTAAAAAAGATATAATGTTATCAAACACTTAACAGTCTATAGTTAGTGTAAATATTGCTTTTATATGCACTGGGAAACCAAAAAATTCATATGACTCACTTTATTGTGATACTTGCTTTATGTGGGCCTGGGAACCAAACCTGCACTATCACTGAGGTGTGGCTGTACAAACAGTAGAATAAAGGTATTAATAAGAGGGAGGCTGATTTACTGACACAAACAGCATAAGCCAGAGGATAAAGAACAACATCTTTAAAGAAGAGAAAAAAAAACACACGAGCCAAAAAAACCAACTGCCAACACTGAAATTTCTGTTTAGGAGAAAATAACCTTAAAAAATAAGTCTGTCAGAGTGGAAAAACCTGAATATGAGAGAAAATAGATAAAGCACACAGAAGAGACTGGTGCACTTCAAGGTGAAATACAGGAAGAAGACTGAACGAGAAGTGAGCTGCCCACCAGTGAGCTGAGGCAGAGACCCCAGCTGGCCACAGACATGCAGCTGAAGCCCCTGCAGTGATGTGGGAAGGGGGTGGCAGAAGAAATACTTGAAGAAACAGTGGTTAAAGGTATTTTTCCAAATTTGATGGAAGTTTAAGTTACAGAACCAAGAAGCTCAACAATCCTAAGCACAAGAATCATGAAGAAAATGACATTATTTGCATGAAACTACTGATAAACAAATTGTATGAAACTAGAGGTAAACAAAATCTTAAACATAGGCAGAGAAAAAAGTCATATTACACAAATAGAAAAAAGATAATATCCACAAACTTCTCATCAGAAAAAATGCAAGCAATATCTACAATTCTATACCAAGCAAAAATGCCTTTCAAAAATGAAGGCAATTTGGAATTCCCTGGGAGTCTAATGGTTAGGACTCTGTACTTCCACGGCCAGGGCCCAGGTTCAGTCCCTGATCAGGGAATTAAGATTCCACATGGTGTGGCAAAAAAGAAAAAGAAGGCAAATATGTCATTTTCAAGCAAATAATAAGCAATACGGTTAATTAAGGGAAAAAAGAAAAAGGAACCCACAGCACTTATAAATATGGTACTTGAATTTCAAATACTTTTTCCTTTTTTATAATGACTTTTGTATATGGATGGCATAGGATGGCTGAAAATTTGGGAGAAAAGGAAATTATGAATCATTTTGAGCACATATTCTCATTTAAATTTGAGGTAAAAACTGCATTATGTGTTGGGTCTTCTTTGATTTAAGATACAACATATTATATAACCTGGAAGGAATGATGCTAAAGCTGAAACTCCAGTACTTTGGCCACCTCATGCGAAGAGCTGACTCATTGGAAAAGACTCTGATGCTGGGAGGGATTGGGGGCAGGAGGAGAAGGGGACAACAGAGGATGAGATGGCTGGATGGCATCACCGACTTGATGGACGTGAGTTTGAGTGAATTCCAGGAGTTGGTGATGGACAGGGAGGCCTGGCGTGCTGCAATTCATGGAGTCGCAAAGAGTCGGACACGACTGAGCGACTGAACTGAACTGGAAAAATCTCTGAAGATATGGCTAATACATTCTTATGATTCTTTACTTCAAAAACTTATTTTCATTTTGAAGGATATGGAGTGATTATTATTTTCTATGAATCATCTTTTTTTCCCCCTAATTCTCACTAAAATATATGCCCAAACTCTCCTTTATCCATAAAGAAATATGAAAAACAAAATACTTATGTAATTAAGATATTCTGAGTTTTCATTCTCAAGGCTCATAATGTCATAATATACTGGATTTTCTGAATCCTAAGACATGTAACCAGAGAGAGACTGTCATAGATTCCATAATATCTGAGACACGCATTTTAGAAGCTACCTTGAAAATACTGGAAGCAGCCAATATTTCTTTTCATCACCAAAGACTTGTCTCCAGTTTTTACTGCATCCAAGTGAGAAACCATTTCCATCAGTTCCATATGAAAACATGGGTGCACGGAATGATTCTGTTTGGGTATATTTAAAAAAGAAGAGTTAACTTATTTGAAAATTATAAGATGGAAGAAAAGTACCAATTTTTTTTTCTTTATGTCTTTGATATCAAAAACTATAAATATAATTTAAAATAAATACTATATTTGTAACACTTAAAAATGAGTTTCTAAAACTTTTCTGGGAAAACATATAACCTCTGAATACTTCATCACCTTTATAAAATCTACTGAAGTATGTTCAATATACCTTATATATATATATATATATATATTCTATCTCTTGCAACTTCACTCATTCATTATGTATGAACTTCCTACTGTGTGGCTTATGGCACAGTTCTAAAGTTTTGGGATTCCTAAATAATTATAACTTATGTAACCTACTTACCTATGGTTGTTCTGTTTTTTCCAACTAGCCAGCAGTGGTAGCTGAGAAGTGACAATACGCTGATGAAGAACATCGTAGACACAAAGAAAAGAAAAAGTACGTGGAATTTTGCACGTGTATCTGTGAGTTCATTCTGAGGAAAGAGAAGAGACGAATTACTTTCGAGAATAGTCAACCTCTAAAATATAATCTTATTATTTGATTCTTTTTAATGACTGTTGAATTCACCAAAAAAAAAAAAAAGCCAGGTATGAGAAGTAATAAAATAAATTAGATAATACATCCAAAAGCAACATGTCCCAAAGCAGAGAGCTGGTATTACCAAAGGGGCTTGCTTACATGTCAGGAAGAGTCACTTTAAAAACTGCTCTTAAATTTTAGCAACACTTTCAGTAATAAAAAGATGAACGTTTTACTCAACATTTTTCTTTTACAGTTTATACATATATTTAAGCTTGCCCCCAAATCTAGGATACATGAGGGTTTTCTCCATCTAAGCTAAAATATTTGCTTGTGGTAGTTATGTATGCTGCTAACCAGAAGCTAGCTGTGATAAAGCTCTCGTTGGACTTCCCTAGTCTCTGTTCTTGGAATAAACATACTGGGAACAGGCTTCCCTGGAGCTGCTTCCATGCCTACCTGCGCATTCCTACAGAGCCTTTCCTGGTAATTCCCAATTCTGGTATATAAATTTGCCACAAGGTACTAGTGAATGAAAACAGCAACTCCGTTACCTATCCCAATGGTCATATTCATCTCAACGGAAGCACGTGTTCACCTAGAAGTGGGGATCTAGCAAGGGGAGAAGACGACGCCTTGGGCAGTCACTCTCACAGAACAGGCCAACCACAGCCTCAAAGAACACGAGCTGCTCCTGCTTGACTTAAACACTGTTCATAGGCTAGTGAAGTCAAAACGTTAGCTGCTTAGTTGTGTCTGACTCTTCGTGAGCTCATGGACTGTAGCCCGCCAGCCTCCTCTGTCCATGGAATTCTCCAGCCAAGAATACTGGAGTGGGTTGCCACTCCTTTCTCCAGGAGATCTTCCTAACCCAGTAATCAAACCCACATCACTTGCACTGCAGGCAGATTCTTTACCATCTGAGCCACCAGGGAAGCCAGGCTAAGTGGTAGGTTTTTAGCGTTAGCTATTTCTGACACCCATCTTTTCTTCTTGTCTTATAGAGGAAACACAACTCCTTTTAAATACAAGTGATTCTTCTATCTCCCCCATCTTGAGAAGCAAATGAGTATTACACATATTCACTATAAATGTCACAAAAAAAGATGGCAAGAATGTCATGGCAATAATGTATTTTACCTTTGGACAACTCTCTGTAGATTTCCTGCGGCAAAGCTTGTACAAATAGAGACAGTGTATTAAGAAACCACTTTTTACACAAAATTATCCTGCGCACTATTGTGTAAACCTTTCAAGTCTCAAAGGGTCACCAAGCTGTTGCTCTTTAAATGTCATTGATGACATTTTCTCAAGAAAACACAAAAGACAAGGACATTCCGCTCTCCAAGCACATTTAGGGTACACTTTACATACCCTTCCACGAAATTTTTAAAATAGATTTGTATCCAGGAAAGAATAAAATTAATTTTGCTTAGCACATAGCTTTTTAAAAAACTTTTGATGAATGGTTTCTGAAAACCAGACATGGTTCCTTCTGTCCCACCTCACTGGTGGGCAGTAGCCTTGGGAAAGGTGCCCTCACCTACCATGTGGTCTAGTTCCTGCACAGCAACCAGAGGGGCCCTGAGGAAGTCAGATGGCCTCATCCCTCTGCTCCCCACTCTGACCCTGGCAACACCCCTGAAGGCCCTTTCCCCTCGGGCCTCCTCCTAGGCTGCACCAGCCTCCCTCTGGCTCAGCCTCACAAGACGAGCCTCCTGGCACTGGCTCCTCCTCTTGGGCCTTGACTCTAAAGTATACATGCTTCCTCTGTTTGAGATGTTCTTCTCTCAGATATCCATTAAGTTCTGTCATATCTTTGTCAACTATTACCTTCTTACTGAGGCCTAACATGACATTCCATTAGTTTCAGGAGCTCAACATAACGATTCCATACACATCTATAACTGCAGAAGTCTAGCTGACGTCCAACACCACACAGTCACAGAATCTTTTTTCTTCTGATGAGATCTTTCCAACTCTAACTCTTAAAGACTTTCAAATATACTTATTAACTACAGTCACCATGTTGGACATTACATCTCCAGACTTATTTTGACCACCCTCACCCATTTTACCCATCCTCTACCCCATACTTCTGACAACCACCAAAATGTTCTTTTTGTCTATGAGGCTTTTTTTTAATTGCACGTATAAGTTAGATAATACGGTATTTGTTTTTCTCTGACTTGATTCAATTAATATAACACCCTCAAGGTCCATCTGAGTTGTCATAAATGGCAAGACTTCCTTGTTTTATGGTAGAAGAATATTCCACTGCACATTTTAAAAATTTTGTTTATTCTTGATTGTGCTGGCTCCTTGCTGCTGTGCATGGACTTCTCCTAGTTGCAGTGAGTGGGGGCTACTCTTCACTGTAGTACACAGGTTTCTCATTTGCGGTGGCTTCTCTGGCTGGGGAGCACAGGCTCTAGATGTGTGGGATTCAATTGCTGCAGCACATGGGCTCAGCAGTTGTGGCACACGGGCTTAGCTGCTCCACGGCACGTGGGATCTTCCTGAGCCAGGGATTGAACCCCTGTCCCCAGCATTGGCAGGTGGATTCTTATGCACTGAATTAAAAGTGAAGTCCTCCACGGCATATTTATACCACAAGTTCTTCATCCACCAATGTAAACCTCAGTGTTTTCCTGTCTTGGCTGTTGTAAATAATCTGTGACACAGGGGTGCAGGTATCTTTGTCAGTGTTTTCGTTTCCTCTGGATATGTTCCCAGAAGCAGAATTTCTGGATCATGTGATACAACAGTTCTAATTTTAATTTTCTGAGGACTCCTCATACCATTTTTCATAATAGCTGCACTAATTTACATTCCCACCAACACACAAGGGTTCTTTTTTTTCCCAATCTTTGTCAAAACTAGTTATTTCTTGTCTTTTTGATAACAGCCATTCTAACAGGTATAAGATGATACCTTGCTTTTAAAAAATACTTTCAGTTATTTATTTGGCTGTGCCAGGTCTTAGTTGTGGGACGCAGGATCTTTAGTTGTGACATGTGAACTCTTCGCTGAGGAATGTGGGACCTAGTTTCCTGACCAGGGATCAAACCCGGGCCCCTTGCATTGGAAGTGTGGAGTCTTAGCTACTGCAACCCACAGGGAAATCCCACTGCTGTGGTTTTGACTTGCGTCTCCCTGATGATTAGTAATCCTAAGCATCTTTTCTTGCATTTGTTGAATATCTGTATGTCTTCATTGGAGAAAGGTCTATTCAGACCCTCTGACCATTTAAATCTGGCTGTTTTGTCTTGTTCTTGCTATCAAGCTGTGAGTTCTTTATACATATTACCCCTTATCAGATACATAATTTGCAAATATTTTCTTCCATCCAGTAGGCTTTTTATTTTGTTGATAGTTTCCTTTTCTATACAGAAGCTTTCAGTTTGATGTGGTCTCACTTGTTGAGTTTTCTTTCCTTTTGTGGCTTTTATGTTTGGTGTCAAATCCACACAAGTCACTGCCAAGGCTGATGTCAAGGAGCTCGCCCCTGTGTCTTCCAGGTTTATAATTTCAGCTCTCACGTTCAAGTCTTTAGGAGCTGACTTTTGTCCATGATGGAGGACTGATGCTCAGTTTCATTATTCCACATGTGGCTGTACAGGTCTCCCAACACCATTTACTGAACAGACTGTCTTTTTCCCATTGTATATTCTTGGCTCCCTGTCATAAATTAATTGATGCTTGGGTTGATTTCAGGGCTCTTATTCTGTTCCACTGATCTATGTGTCTGTTCTTATGCCAATAATATACTGCTTTGATTACTACAGATGTGTAATATAGGAAGCGAAATACCTCTACTTTTGTTCTTTTTCAAGACTGTTTTTGTCATTTGCAGCCTTTTGTGGTTCCATACAACTTTTAGGGTTGTCCTACTTCTGGAAAAACGTTACTGGAATTTTAATGGGGATTGCAATGAGTTTGCAGATTACTTTGGGTAGTATTTATATATAGTATTAATATTTTAAATAATATTAAAAAATAAACACTATTAATTCTTCCAATCCATGAGCACAGATTATTTTTCCATTTATTTGGGTCTTCTTCAGTTGTTGTCATTACTGGCTAATACTTTCCAGTGTATAGATCTTTCATCTTTTTGGTTAAAGGTATTCCAAGGTATTTTATTCTTTCTGATGCAATTGTAAATGGGACTGTTTCCTTAACTTCTCTTTCTAAAAATTTGTTATTAGTATACAGAGATGCAACTGATTTTTGTACATTGGTTTTGTATCATACGACTTCAGTGAACTTGCTTATTAGCTAACAGGTTTCTTTTTTTGGTAGAGTCTTTAGGATTTTCTAACATAATATGTCTTCTGCACACAGACACAGCTTTACTTCTTCCTTTCATATCTGGATGCATTTCTTTTTCTTGCCTAACTGCTCTGGCTAAGACCTTCCATACTACGTTGAATAAAAGTGGCAAGAGTGAGTGTCCTGGTCTAGTTCCTGATATGAAAGGAAAGCTTTCAGGTTTTCACCACCAAGTATGATGTTAACTGTAGGCTTGTCAATATATGGCATTAAACTGAGGTACGTCCCCGCTATACTAATTTTGTTTACAGTTTTTACCATAAGTGGATGTTGAATTTTGTCAAATGCTTTTTCTGTATCTATTGAGATGAACATATAATTTTTATCCTTCATTTTGTTAATGGGGTGTATCACACATACTGCTCTACAGATGCTGAGCCGTCCTTGCATCCCTGGAATAAATCTTATTTGATCAGGGTGTGTGTGGTCCTTTTAATGTATTGTTGAATCTGGCTTGTTAATATTTTATTGAGGATTTTTAAAAATCTATGTTCAATGGGCATTTTGGCCTGCAATTTTCTTGGGGTGACCTCATCTGGTTTTGGTGTTAGGATAATATTGACCTTATAAAATGAGCCTGGAAGTGTTCTCCTGTCTACTTTCGGAAAGAGTGTGAGTTGGATCAGTGTAGGCTGTTCACCTGTGAAGCCACAGGTCCTGGACTTTTGGAGGTTTTGATTAGTCAATCTCTTTACTATTAATCAGTCTGTTCAGATTTTCTCTTCCTTCATGATTTGGTCTTCATAGGTTGTCCATTTCTAGGAATTTATCCATTTCTTCCGGGTTGTCCAATTATTTGGCATATAATTGTTCAGAGAAGTCCCTTTGACCCTTTGTATTTATCAGCTGTAATGTCTCCTCTTTCGAGTCCCCTCTTTCTTTTTCTTCTTGGTGAGACCAGCTGAAGGTCTCTCTATTCTTTAAGAAATCCAGCTCTTAGTTTTAGTTACCTATTTAATTTCTATTTCACTTATTTTCACTCTGATCTTTGTTATTTCCTCCCTTCTATGAACTTGCAGCTTTGTTCTTTTTCTAGTTCCTTGAGGTGTAAAGTTAGGTTATTTGAGATCCTTTCTTACTTCTTAACATAGGTTTATCTCTATGAAGTTCCCTCTTAGAACTGCTTCTGCTGCATCCCAGGACTTTTTTTATGTTGTATTTCCATTTTCATTTGTCTCAATAGTTTTTGATTCCTTCTTTGACCAAATGGCTGTTCAGCTGCATGTTGTTTAATCTAAATATGTGTGAATCTTCCAGTTTATTTTTCTTAAAATTGATCTCCAGTTTCATACCATTGTGGTTAGAAAAGATGCTTGCTATCATTTCAATATTCCTAAAATGACAAGACACGTTTTGTGACCTATTGCAGAGGATGTCCCACGTGCACTTGAGAAGAACGTGTATTCTGCTGCTTGTGGATGGAGTGCTCTGTCCATTAAGTCCCTCTGGACTAAAGTGTCATTTAAGTCTAATACTTCTTTATTTCATTTTTGTCTAGATGATCCATCCATTGATCAAAGGCCCTTACTGTGATCTTGCTATTTCTCCCTTTACTTTCACCTTTTATTTCTGTCTACTGTCTTGCTCTCTTATTTCTCCCTTTACTTCTGTTAATATTTACTTTATTTATTTAGGTGCTCATTTGTTGGGTGCACAAATAATCTTCTCTTGGATATCCACTAACTTCCTTCAAGTCTCACTCAAATCTAATCTTCTTACTGAGGTCTACCGTGATCAATCTTTTTAGTACTGTAACTTGCCCATTATACCCACCTGCCCCGCACACTTGCTAAGTCCTTTACTCTGATCTACTTTTTTTCCCATAGCATTTAGTTTCCAATATACAACACAATTTCCTTATTTACTATGGTTACTGTTTGTTTAGTCCTTCTCAAAAGTAAGTTCTACAAAGGCAGAATTCTTTGTCTGCTTTGTACATTGATATATCCAAAGTGCCTAGAACATATGTGCTTGGCACATAGTAACTGTTGAAGAATGAAGAGAAAAGCAGACTTAAGTTATTAGTCTTTCCTTACTCATCATGAATCTTAAAAAGTTTGACAATATTTACTTTTTCATTAACAAATCATTACATGCAAACACTGCTGAAGTTTCTGATAAAGAAATGTAACATTCTGTAATTTGGACTTCATTCATCTGGCACTGATTCAACCTTCACTTTATTTACCTAACTTCTCCAACCTCAGTTTACAACTCTGAAAGCTGGAAAAATAAGAGCTCCTTCTGCATTAACTATATTTTCTTCTTCTCTTCAGCCTCAGTGCCTCGAGCATCTGGATTCTAGCTGACTGGGGAGAGAGTGCCTCTCCCAGGGCTATCCGTTTCTTAAAGAGACAGCAAGGAATGTACTTCTCAAACTATATACAAACTAATTGGTCCAGAGCCCACACTCCAGAACACCTCCGGTTACTTGGCTCTCACAGTCCAGTGGGTAGTACTACCCAGCCCTACTCACAGCAAACAAGGGACTGCCTGGAGCCCCAGAGACCACTGAGGTTACTCAAACTAGCTAACCCTATGTGCACTCACCCTACCTCACTGTGCCTCTCCCATGGACACTAGTGAAGGCTCTGGCCCTCGTGCCTCGACTTCCTGAGCGACTCTGGTTCTTCCCCATGAGGGCCTGAGTAGTGTTGGGGGAACCCTCCCTTGGAACTGTGAGTAACAAGCTATCTTTTCAAAGGTTATCACCTCCTGATCTGTCAGTTTCACCACACCTGAATAAAAATAAAACCTACATTTTAAAATACCTTCATAGGGTTTTTAAGAAGAGTAAATACAAAAGCACCTTTTAACCACAATAACCCCCACCTTCAAAATCAAAGACTTATATGAAGGGGAAAAAAAATGCTAGAAGAAAAGTTGGATGAATATTTGTATAAATTTACAGTGACTAGAATAAAGCCAGAAATCATAATTAAAAAGTACTACTTTAAAAATATAAAACTGATTTAGTAAAAACAAAATGGAGTTATAAGACATCAATTAAAATGGGAAAGCATTTGCCTCTCACAACAGGAAAATGATTAATATCTATAGACACAGGAAACAGATTAATGGT
Source organism: Bos javanicus (assembly GCF_032452875.1). Taxonomy (NCBI): domain Eukaryota; kingdom Metazoa; phylum Chordata; class Mammalia; order Artiodactyla; family Bovidae; genus Bos; species Bos javanicus. The sequence continues at coordinate 35,577,751 of NC_083879.1, read as the reverse complement.
TATCTGAGGCTGGGAGTTTCAATTTTATTACTGTAAAAACTTCAGTAAGTCTCATCAACTCAAAGAAAGGAACTACTTCCCTAAAATTGATAGCCCATTGTTAAGACAGTATGGTTGAAAGCAGTCTGAATTACTAAAAGAAACTATGTTCTGTGTAATACTCATTTATTCACAAATAAACATGTATATAGGAAGGGAAATTTTAACCCCATTTGTCTTCTGAGCCATTATAAATTCTAACTAGTACAATTAAGTATTGTCTACTTATAATACAGAATGAAGGAATTATTTGTGAAATACCATCTTAAAAATCTTAAATACATGTTTTAAGATAGAAAAAAGACTTACCGTCCAAAATTTTATGAAGTACTGTAAAACTGTTGTAGCCACGAAAAGGCAATATAACAGAGAGTAGAATAAAAAGAGCAGGAAGAATTTGTAATTAGAAAATCCCACACAGTTATTCACCCTAGAAGAATAAACAAAATCACATTGTAAAAACAAGACAAACTTAGAGAAACAAAACTAGAATGGTGTCTGCCAGGGACTTTCGGGAGGGGAGCAGGGAGCTCTTTAATGGGGACAGAGTATCAGTTCTGCAAGATGAAACAGCTCTGGACACTGGTTGCAAAGCAATGCGAACATGCTTAACACTGCTGAACTTGTACACTTAAAAATGGCCAAGGTGGTAAATTTGTTTTTTTTTTTTTTTTTTAAATCATGATGAAAACAAATAGGACATATCAAAAACCATAAAATCATTATAACTATAAATGGTTCATTTGAGAAGAAAGGGGCAGTGTCTTAATTGTGGATGTGTGTTTTAAATTAATTCTGTAAGAATTTGGAATTTCAATGTTAATTCTTATACAATTTTTTGGGTTAATAACACCAGAATATATTTTAAAGAAAAATATGTAAACAGAAACATAAAACTACATCAGTCTGGGTATCTATGAGTAATTAAATTGACCTTCAAAATTTAGGAACACTGAGATCAATCACTCTAAATAAATACCCTCCTTCCCACTTCCCCACCTCATGTCATCTCCTTTGTGTTTCATACGTACCAAGGACAGTGATGGTCCATCTTAAGAATACACCTAAGAAACAAACGAGCAGAAGAAAATCCATATAGAAAAATTCCACTAATTCTAATTTGATTTTCGTTTTTTTTAAGGGACTTAAAATTTTCCCTTTCACATCTTAGGAAAACCAACCCAGTAGAATTAGGTTAGAGATAATTTCTGTTATTTCACATAGGTAAGAGGCAGTGATTTTTCATACTGAGAATTGAGCTGAACATGGCCAGCTGCCTTGAACTACATCAAGCAACACTGTAGTAATACACAGATAAGATGCATATAGCACTTGGAACAGTAGCTGATGCAGTTTACAGAGTCAGCTGAGGAAGACAAAAGGGAAAATTATTTTAAACATGTGCAAGTCATAAAAACGCAACTTTGGAAACAAACAGTGTTCAATGAATGGGTTTGTAGGTAGTCCATCTTCCCACAGATTTATTACAATTCTATCCCATGTATAGAAACCACTGTATTTTATAATCAGAAAAAAAAAATCCCCACATTTGTCCCTCCATCAGTATATGCAATGTATATTTGCATAAAGTTAGACAATAAGTAAAATCAAATGGCCTGCCTCACTGAAGTTCAAGGACTCACTGGGATTCCCACACTAAGAATCTTTCTTTCAACACACCACCTTCTCACAAGAGCATAAGAGATAAAATCTTTCACATTTTAGGGGGAATAACTTCACAGGTGGTAACTGAAAGTAATATTTTTGTGGTTTGTTAGGTTTTAATACCAACATTAATAATAAAAGCAAGAAAACTGTCATGGTCTTTTTAACTCAGGAAATAGTTTATCTTTCTCATGGGGGTATTACTTACTTGCCCATCTATTACATTTAAATATAAGCAGAAGTAGTACACATACTTAAAGATCCAAGTGGTGCAGGAACTGTCATCTGAGGTGACTGCAGCGAGTGTTCTGGCTTGTGTATGGATTCCTGTCAGCTCTGCATACAGAGCAGTACCAGGAGCCAAGGCAGTGTCCTGGGCAAGTTTCTCCCCCTGTCCTCCCCACACCAGTTCCGGTCCTGGGTTGAGTGACAGCCAACAAGGAGCACTTACATGTCACATGCTGAGCAGTGATGCGCACGGTCAGGCTTAATCAGCTGACATCTTTCACAATATCTGACGGCTACATTTAAGAATTAAAAGGAAGTTGTTGAAGGATATATGTTTTAGAGTTGAGTTAATACAACTATAAAATTTGCTTTCATTTTTTATAAACAACTCTGGGAAACTGACAACTGATAATTTTAAAATAATACCAATAACTAAACAGACTTTTTGAGAAGATTTTTGAAGAGTCTTAGATGACTGAATAGACAGAAAAACTGAAGTAAACATAGCAATCAGAAAAACTGCAGTTTCCAGGGTGTTTTGCCAGAAGGATAATGTTGCCAGTGACAGAAATGAGCTTGATGGGGTGAGGGGGTGGGTATGGGAGGAAGGTTATGTTGTTTTTCTTGCTCTTCAACAAGCATTCAGAGTCTCTGTTCTGAGACAGACACTGCTTCATGCTGAGAATATACAGTTGAACACGACAGACTTCCCTCCTAACACCCCAAGGTGTTAGGTTTTGTCTGGCTTGAATTTGGACAACAGGTCACTCAGGAACCACTGCCCTTAGGAAGCTGGAGGAAGTACAAGAATGGAGCTCGAGTGGGCACACATGCCAAGGTGAATGCAAGCACTGACAGTCTCCAGGGGCCCTGGGGGAGGGCTGGGCAGTGCCCTTCTGAAACCCTCACTCGGAGACATGGTAAATGTGTGGCCCCGAGTGCAGCTGCCATCCCCTGCCGCCTGACAAGTGAGCACTAGGGTGACCACAGCCTTGAGTCTGCTAACTCATATGAAAAAAAGGTTTAACTCAGCCTTGAAAACTATTCAGAAAACAAATTATCTGAGACGCAGTAAACTAAATACCACAATATTGTGGTGTCAGAATCCCATGGCTGAGAACACCTGAAGGAACTATATGAAAAGAATGGGACAAAAGCACCTTGTGAGGCAGGGTTAAAAAGTGTAGGAGGAAGAATAAACATTTAAGAATGCAAAAACAACTAGAACAGAAAAGCACAAAGAAGAAAGTTTTTTAAGCAGCTAGACTGACAAAAAGCCACAAAGCTTGGTTAGGAAGAATGAAAGCCAGCTGCCTGGAACCTGCTGGAAAGGAAAAGAGGCTGGTGTGCAGACAAGTTACAAGGAGACCTGCAATTATGGAGAAGAGAAAACAGAGTCGCATTTGGAACACATCAGAACCTAACCTCTGTTGCTGTTTTTAAGAGGAGATGTACTTTGAAGTACACCTGCAAGCAGAAGGAAGAAACCGGCTGGAAATTTTTAAGCAGCAAGATTATTAGGAGCAAACAGGGACAAGGAAAGACAAAGGTCAGTGATCTCTATGAAAGTCTCATAAAAGACAAGAATGATGACACCAGAGGGAGAGGCCTGCGGACAGCTGAGCATGGGCAGGGCAGCCCCAAGTCCAGAGGCAGCCGGACTCAGCTACCATGATTCACACTGGTTCTCTCCCACTTACTCCCTTGTGACCTTGATAGTAACTTACTTGCTAAAAGACTCAATTTCTGCTTTTGTTAAGTGCAAATAATATCAAGTGTAGTGGACTATTGTGCAAATTAAAAAAAAAAGTCTTCTGGAACTTATCAAATTCTCAGTAAAGCAATTATTATTGTTATGATAATATTATTTCTGATAAAATATGAAGTGAAGCTCTGCTGTTGCTAAGTCGCTTCAGTTGTGTCCGGCTCTGTGCGACCCCATAGACAGCAGGCTCCTCCGTCCCTGGGATTCTCCAGGCAATAACACTGGAGTGGGTTGCCATTTCCTTCTCCAACGCATGAAAGTGAAAAAGTGAAAGTGAAGTCGCTCAGTCCTGTCTGGCTCTTAGTGACCCCATAGACTGCAGCCTACCAGGCTCCTCCATCCATGGGATTTTCTAGAATGGGAAAATTACTGAAGAGGAGAAAAGGGAGATTTTTCAAGTGTATATATAAGCAGGCATTACAGAGAACACACCCAGGAACAGCTTCACCCCACAAATGCCTACTGAGTGCCTGGGGCAAGGTGCTCACTGTATTAGGACGACAGGCGGAGCTCCAGCTGTCAGAGCTGCAGGACCGAGTCAGGTCGTAGGACAACAGAGACAACCACTAGACAGCAAGCTGGGATCAACAAGGTAAGAAGCTGAGAAGTTTGGAGAAGACTGTAAAACTCACTTTTTTTCACGTGAACAGAAACGGCTGAAGAGGTAGACAGAGAATTAAAATTTTAAAGTACTGACAGATTTAGAGAAGAGAAAACAATCATTCGAGGCAGACAAAAAGACGTAAAAATAAAAAGTGGGGAAGAATTTTAGTAGAGCTGACCCAGGGAACAGTGCAGGAAGCAGAGTTTTAGTAGAGCTGACCCGGGTAACAGTGCAGGACGAGCCAGAGAGAAACACTGGCCATATCCAGACCGTGGACAGGGGAGTTTTAGGAAGACTCGTTTTTGTTTCCTTAATAGATAAGACGTCCACATGGTTCTGCTTCTGTTAGGCACATGGTTCAAATAGCACAGGAAGGAATTTAGCGAAAGTCGCCACCCTCACTGTGTAGGCAGCTCCATCACGTTCACTATCTCTGGTCTAGGAAAGGTCCACTTCATATAATGTGTGGTTCTATATTTTGTTTTTTAAAGGATGTATGGTATTATTTCCATAAAAAGGAAAAACCCAAGGTTTGGGATTCTAAGCAGTAGAAATGCAGTATAAAACAGTGCTCAAGGGCAGAGACTGTCTGCAGTCAGAAGATAAGGTGTGAATCCCAGACCTTGCCACTCAGGGACTTTAGGGACCTCACCTGTGTCATCCCTTCATCTCTAACACAGGGACAAGCACGGTGCTGTCCCAGGGTGGCTCTGAGGGGTAAATGATCACCATAAAGTGCCCAGCATAATTCTGGTATAATAGTCAACAGATGAAGGGTTTTATTCAGATTAGTAGAAAGCCATTATAATGAATGAAGAGTAATAAAGATTTACAGGTAAAGATTTTACCTTAATGGCTTTCAACTCTTTGGAGTTACTGCTCTGAAAATCAGATCTTGCTATGAACAGGCTACTTGAGGAAGTATCTAAAATTCTGTATATAATCTCAGAGCTTCATAAATCCTCTAGAATCTTGGTCTTGGGGTTAAAAACATCTAGGGAATTTCCTGGCAGTCCAGAGGTTAGGACTCTGAGCTTTTATTTCAGGATGGCAGGGGACACGGGTTTGATCTCTGGTCACGGAACTAAGATCCTGCATGCCTCCTGGCATGTACAAAAAAAAATGTCTAATCTATGTAACTACAACTACTAACAACTGCTGTGAACTAGACATTTTATAGTTAAACATAAGAAGGATTATTTTAAATTAGCTTTTATGTACTGAAAGTGTATTTCTATACACCAAGATCTACACTCAATGCTTGTCTCATTTACAAATACCTCCGGAGATTTAGGTGCTGGCGTTCTCATTTTAAAATGAGGAAACCGGGCTTAGAAAAGTCTAAGTGATTCTCGTGGCACTAGTAACTAAAGAGCTGGGGTTTGATCTGAAATCCATGGTTTCATTCTACACAGTGCTATACTGGTTGTGCAAAAGGACAGTCCAGGCACACCTGGTTTCATTGTGCATCATAGACACTGCGTTTCTTCACACGCAGCCTTTGGGGACCCTGCACTGAGCAACTCGACTGGTGCCATTTTCCCAACAGCATTTGCTCACTTTGTATCTGTGTGTCACATTTTGGTAATTCTCATAGTATTTCAAACTTTATGATTATTATATTTGTTATGGTGACCTGTGATCAATGACCTTTGATATTACTACTACGACTTGCTGAAGGCGCAGATGATGGTTAGCATTTTTAGCAATAAAGTATTTTAAAATTAAGGTATGTATGTGCTTTTCTGACATTGCGCAATTGCACAGTTGATAGGCTGCCTTACAGTGTAAGCATAACTCACACGCACTGGGCAACCAAACAGCTCATGTGTCCCGCGTTACTGTAAGACTCGCCTTACTGCAGTGTCTGGAGCTGAACCCACAGTATTCTCCAAAGGATGCCTGTATTAAACATGTGAAAACTTAAATATTGGCCAAATATCCCCTCCTAAAATCTAGCACAAATTTTAAATTTTCTTAAGTCAGCATATGTACAGAACTACACAAAGGAAAAAGCTCTATTTCCCCTTGGAGTTGAGCAGCATAGTGGGTTTCAGAGGCAGGACACCTTTCCCCACACTGTCTGTGTGACCTTTACCAAGTTACTTCACCTCTGTTTCCTCATCTGTAAAGTGGACACGATAGCGTCTCCCCACAGGGGTGGAGTGAAGCTCAGATGAGCTCATATGTGTAAGGGACTTAGATTGGACTGTCAGCTGTCAACATTATCTGGTATTTGAATGAATTAATGAGATATAGAATACATAATTTTAAACAACTTCCTACAATTAAATAACCAGTTGGGCAACTCACAGACCTGTCCCCCTCACAGGCCCAAGTGTCGGAAGAGCAGAAGCACCCACGGCTTCAGAGCAGACAGTGGACTTCCAAGTATGGCCCTCTGAGGGGTAGCTTTACAACCTTAATGAGCTTCTTCCCTTCTGTGGCTTTTATTTCTCCCCATTCTAGGTTAGCACATTCTTGATTTTTTAAATATTACTCAGGGATGACACAAAATATTCAAATTCAAACCAGGATTTCCAAATGACAGTTTACTAGAAATTGTAAATGAAATTTTTAGCCATGAAGGATGAGCTAGAAAAAAAATGCAGAACAAGAGAGATCAACATTAAAGTGAACCACATAAAAAGTCTGTATCAAAGTAGACTTTGTATCTGAAATACCTGTATCTCAGGTAAATCTATCTCAAACACCTGAGACAGGTTTACCTGAGATAAAGACCTGTATTTCACATAAAGGTACACACCTGTATCTGAAATACCATGTAAGATACAGAACACAGAAAAGTCTTGTTTCTGCAGACGCCATTTGTGACAACCACAATACCTACTTAGTAGTCAAATCATGCAAAGATATTTTGGCAAAAATGACCACATTCTCAAAATTCTTTGGAGAAAAAAGTGTAAGATTTGTTTTTCTTACTCTTTGAAGCCGATGTGGTGTAGATAGGTAAGTCCCTTGCTGCTCTTCTCAAAATTTCTTGTTGTCTTTCTTGGCTGAATTCCTTTTCATAACGTTCCTTCTCAGAATTGGACAAGCAGAACTATAGAAGGAGAAATAACTATCAATTCTTTTCAATCCCGTGATTATTAACTATCATGCTCAGAAAAACAAGTTTTATCCAGAACAGAAAAAGACAAATATTTCCTTCTATAAAGGCAAAATTTTTCTTCAAATTTGTTTAGGAAGCTAAATCAAGCACCTTTTAACAAAACTACATGCCTTTGACAGAGTGAAAATATTTGCCCTCCGTGCTAATGATGGCGAAGAACATGAACTAAATATTTTTGCATCTTTGTTTTTTACAGAAAAAATTAACTTTCCCCATCAAAAAAGAGCTTAATATACATTTTGTGCTAGTAAAAGATTTGCTGTTTGAAAGTGTCAAGAGATTTTGAATCTTTGGGAACATGTTCAAAGACTCACTTGCTTGTGGGCAAATCACAGGCAGGGGTCCTGCTATTTTCTGGCCAAGTTTCTCCTGAGGACAACTTTTACTGCTTTGTTTTTGTTTTTAAAACGCTAACCAATCAGGGAACTTTCTCCAGAACTATTAAGGACTGTCAAGGCAAGCACAGTCTCCTTTTCTCAAGGAGCAATTCTTTTGTAGGGCTGTTTCCAGCTTCTATTTCTCAAGTTTTAATTCCCATGTGGTGGGCAGCATTTTCCTACAAAGGACTTGTGTCATTGCTTCTTTTCATGTCATCCCTGTATCTCAAGGACCTCAGCTTCATGACTCTATCTCATATAACCAGGAGCTTTTATTAAATTTCTCTTGGTGTTTATTTCATAGACTTCTTTTAAAAAATAAAAACTGGCCTGAGACATGCTCTTGATCATGTTTCATACAATACTGTTCCTCAATTATTATTTACTTACAGGGTTTTGCTTGAAAAGGCCTAAGAAGTCCTAACTGGAGCTTCATCTTTTAAAGTTTGAGTATTTGGTCTACCTGCTAACTCAAGTACCAAAACTGTCCACCCTCGATGACTCGTCATCAGTAACGGCACTGCCTCTTCTGTTACAAACGGGATAGCACAGCACAGATTAGGAGCCCTTGGGAGAAGGAATCTGTGATCCCATGCATCTTAGGGAAATTTTCTAAAACTGCATAATTATTGGCAGAGCTGATAGAAAAACACAAGTCCCTTGAGTTAGTTCTGCTCTAGGATGTTTCTCTCCATGCCGCTAATGTGAAAAGATGTTTTTGCCTTTTACAGACTTGTTCCTCTAACCTAGACTAAAAAACACAGTGGCTAAGGCAACAGAAGAGTCCTTTTAGATCACCTAGCCTGGCTCCCACCACCAAGCCACAATGGCATAAGCAATCCCCCAATTACTTAGGAAGGACAAGAAGGAACTTGGACGTACAAACTGGACAGAAAAAATACCCACCATCTTAAAGCTGACTCTGGAGGTCACCTATCTAAACACCCAGGCACTTCTGAGATCCATCCCCTCCCAAACACTTTCAGGTACAGAACACTTCCCTACTCTATAAGATGGCCCGCTCTCCTTTAAGAGAGCTGACTTGCTAGAAAGTTCTTCCCTGACAAGATACATCTCTGAAACACTCAAAACAGAGAATAAAGATCAATATGAAGTGAAGTGAAAGTCGCTCAGTCGTATCCGACTCTTTGCAACCCCATGGACTACACAGTCCATGGAATTCTCCAGGCCAGAATACTGGATTGGGTTGCTGTTCCCTCCTCCAGGAAAGATCACATGGTATAATGTTAAACACATACTTGGAAAAAAGATGCTCTAATCAAATTTTGCAGTTTCCCTGTAAAATCTGAACAGACTTCCCTGGCCTAACTGTTTCTAGGCAGGCCTCAAAATCATTACTTTTCCTTACGAACTATGGTTAAGAATTATGAAAAGCTTAAACCAAATGAAAGTATCAACAGACACCAGGATTTTAGATGAGGAATGGAACAAGATAAAACTTAAAATGAATTTAGACCTTTGAAATTATTACTATTTTTCATTAAATACTACTGAACAGAATTAAAACTATGAAATGTCATTATCTTAAACACAGTGTTCAGATGTTTCAATTTAAGTGTATGCTTGGAACTGTCCCAGGTACCAATGATTCAAAGATGAATAAAAATATAGCCTTTGCCTTCAAAAATACATTTCTATAGTCCAGTTACGAATGTTAAGAATTACAAATGACAAATTAGCAATTCTTTACCAGGTGTGATCAAAGCTCCCTCAGGAGGGGTGGGGGCTGTCCATGAATGTTTCCTGGAAGAAGAGTTACCTAAATTGGGTTTAGAAAGGTAAACAGGGAACTGTCCAGGAAGGTAAAGCAGGAAAGAAAATCTTGGCAAAAGCAGCAGCATATGGAAAACACAAAGAGGCAAAAATGGTATATTGACGGCAACATGCTACTTGAACACAGACTTCCAGGAAGAAGTGGAGATTAAGTCAGTGAGACTTCAGCTCCTGAGGGACTATCACCAGGAAGCGAACAGACCCCTGGCAACGATGTGGGAGTGGATGGAAAGGCTTAGGTGCTGGGCTAAATGCTACCTGGGTGCAATATCGTAAAAGCAACAGCCAAAAAAAGAAAAAGTAGCAGTTAGATGGCACTTACTATGTGCTTGGCATTCTTCTAAGCACTTTACATATAGCAGTAATTATATGCTATAAGCACTACCAATCATGTGTGTGCATGATCAATTTATTTAACCCATACAACAATCCAATAAGGTGTGTGTGACTGTCACCCTGACTTTACAGAGGACTGCTCAGAGGTCCAGGGCCGCGGCCCCAGGGCCCCACAGCCAGAAGGCCAGAGGGAGGAGGCAGACGGAGCTTGCACCTCTGCACTAGCCTGCTTCTCAAAAGTCACACCAACTGTTTTCCTTATTCTGTTTCCTGTAAAGACTATTTAGTTTTATACATGATATGTTTCCAATAGCCATCATTACTGGTAATCTTTTTAAATTTAAGAGATTAAGGTATGGATGGCAGTTTGTAATTAACTTTAAGGGCCAACTAATTATTAGCAAATGCCTGAAGAATATATTTGAAGCAACAGTAAGCTTGATTAATGGTTTACATTATCCCTTAAAACAAAAGTGCCCAATAGAAACAATGGGCTAATGACCATTTGGCATCACCCACTACTGCTGACTGTACAGGCAGAACCCAGCAACTCTCGCGGGCACCTGCCCCAAAGAGCATGTTTGTGTGTGCTAGAATATGGACAGCAATCCTACACCCAAATGCCCATCAACAGGAGGCCAGATAAGTAAACTGTGTCACATAAGCACAATGGAGGATTGAGCCACAACTACGTACAACAGCATGGAAGAATCACACACAAGGAGACAGTTCACGGAAGGCATGCAAGCAGGAGGCTCATGGGATGCCAGGCACGTTCTGCTTCTGGAACTGGGTGCTGGTTACTCACATGTGCTCAATTCATGAAAACTCATTTATTCATACATTTACAGTATATACAGTTTCTGCATAGATGATCTTCTACAAAAAGTTAAATGGAAGTTGATGTCTTTAAACCTATGTCTGTAATTTTTAATGCATTCTGATGAATTTAATACAAAGGGAAGTAACTATATTATTATGTCATCTAATATTTGAGTGCTAACCATAAGGCAGGCCCGACGTGGAAAGCTTTCCATGAATGAATCTCATTCACTCCTCACAAACATCCTACAGGGATGGAACGACTGCTGGCTCCACCTTCCTTGGATTCATTAAAAAACGTGTTAGAGCAGAAGATCAAACTCAGACAAGTCTAACTCTGGAGAGTGTGCCCTTCTCCATCCAGCGTGTCCTTCTCTATCTAGTGTGTTCTTCTCTATCTACCTGTGCTGAACTTGAACTGAAGAAAATCCAGTTGGCTGTATCAGGTGAAAGGGACACAACAGTCTTCAGTTTTATTCCACACACGTGTATACTTGTGTTATTTCCAAGTGAAACCTCCAAGTAGAAAAAATACTAGCCACACTAGGTGTCATAAGCAACAGCACAGACGATTTGTGTCCCATAATCAAAACACTTTATTTACTTGCAGCTTATTTGTTCAGGCCTGAGAACAGAGTAAGTGTTAAGAGAGTTTTTAAAAATAAACTCTATTTTCCTAACTCAATTCAGTCCCTTAAGATTTTTCACTCCAGTGACATAAAGTACGTCTTTAAAAAAACACAGCATGGCACAGCTAAACCGTAGTGCCATCATGGACCTTTTACGAAGGACATCAGTGGGCTGTATCTGAGAGGCTGACAACTCACACTCACAATGTAGTTACCGAGCAGTTTATGAATGGAAACAGAACAAACACATCATGTAATAGAGTTTCAACAAAGGTAACACAGGGAAAACAATCCCATCATCAGTGAAAGCATTTGGTAATTTACCAGCATTAAATTTACCTCTTTGGAGGGGGAAGCGGGAGATGTGAAAATTGTCATCCAATAGGACCATACAAACATAACAAAGAACAGATGGAAAGCCACAAGGTAAACAACGGCCTTTCCTGGTAAATAAAAACAAACAACATTTCATTGAATCCAGGTGAAAACAGGAAAAAGAATCACATATTAAAACACAGTATTTAGAGTCAGGAGGCTCAATCCAATAAAATATTTAATTACAACATACTAAAAACATCAAATATATACACTCTTTTATCTGCATGATGTAACATTACAGATATGAAAGAACACTCTGTTCTTGCATTTAAGGGTTATCAGCCTGGTTTATAAGTAAAGATTTGATTTTATTAAGTTGCTGAAGGTTTAAGTTGCTGAAATCTTTAAAGCATCTCCTTCAAAAGCACTTCCTAAAAGTTAGATTTTAAATGAATTAAAAATTATTTAAGACAGATTCCATCACTATGAACATTAAATCCAAGGAATTATAACACTGAAAATAAACTCAATTCTTGGATTGTTCACAAAAGTTATCCTAAATTTCATTGTCTTTTTCAATACAGGGTAATGAAAAAGTTTAGCCACTTTGAATTTCTCCCATAACTGTTTCCTAAGTGGATTAGTGTAACATTCCAACACCATTAACTCACTGATATAACTAAAAACTTTTTTGCTGTTTTCTGTAGTTTTTCTATCTGTAAGAAGATAGAAAGAAGCAAGAACTATGTATCAAGTGCTTCAATCCTTTTTCAGTTTGGAATGAAGCACCACAAACTCACTGAAGAAAACAAAGCACAGACATGCATAAAAGTTTGAGATTCTACTCATTTTTAAAGTTCAGATCAAATGTTACTTTTTCCAAAAGGTACTTTTTTCAAATGTTACCTTTTCCATTACTTTCAGAATTTCTCACCCCTTCATACTATTCTTCCCAAATGATTTACTGACTTCAATTAAAGCACTTTAAATGAGTTTATTTTAATTTAGCTGCCTAACACTGATGAGTGAATAAATGGAAAACACTTAGAACAGTGTCTGACACGTAATAAATCCTCAGTGAATATTGGCTATTGTCATCACTGCTATCCAAGCATATCAATTCCTTCTTCTCAAAAATCTGTGTTTTTCTGTGCATTCCGTATTTCAGTGTTTCCCAAGTTTATGGACTGATCCGAGTTTTCACTGGTCTGCAGTTAAATGAGAAACACTGACAACAATGCAGTGAAGTTTTTAATAAAGCTAACATATTCAATTTGAACAACTGTCCTTCTTTTGCCCTGAGGTTATTCTTCCTTAAGTTTTTGAATTTTAAAAAATGCTTTTAAATAAAATGATGATAAAAAATTGACCCCAACTTGCTGAACTCCAACATTTCTTTCTGCAATTACACTGGTCCACGCTGGTTTAACAGAGCAGAAGCCTAAGTCACAGTGGTGATCGAAACAGGAAGCCAGGGCTCGAGGACTCCTCAGTACACGGCTGGCTAATCTCACAAAATGCATACTTTACTTTCTAGCTCCCAAGATCTGTGTCAAAGTAAACATCTCAGTCTTCTCACTGCCAGTGCCCTAGTTCCTCGACTGCTGCTCGTCTCGTCTGGTCACTGCACAAGCCAGCAGGTGTCCTCGCCTCCACTCTCTGGTTCCTGGTCCATCTCAACGGTCAGTGAAGAACATGTGGCTCAGAGTTTCTTCTACCCACTGGCTGTGACACTCCTGAGAAAGAGCTCCACCTACATGACTAACAAACGCATGCCAAAACTCTGGAGTTTCCTGGTAACCGTATTTAACCAAAGCGCCTCAATCAGCCCTTCCTCATGCTGAAAGTCTCCGAGGAGACATAACTGTACCCCTTACTTATAACCCTCACGATGGTCTTGTAGGTATCCTTTCAGTTTACAAATGTAAAAGCAAGGCTCAGAGACCTTCATACCTTGCCCAGTGTCACTTACTGACTAAATGATAAAGCCAGAATTCAAACCCGTATATGCCTGATAAAAATCCAAGGTCTTTCCCACTATGTCATATCTAAAATTATCCTTTCCGCTTCTCTATTATCTTAGAGTCACTCCTACTTCAGAGATAGCTGAGTTCCACATGAAGTCCTAACCACAACTTCCTTCTATTTGCAAATACGCTTTCTTTTCATGATCACAAATATTGTCTTCCTTATTGAAAACTCTGGTTCCTCAAAACTCTGCCTTTTCTACCACTTCAGCTCCCTCTAGGCTAAACCCTATGGTCTAACCAATGGATTCGATAGCATTCCTTCATTTTTTTTCCCCCTTTGGGACAAAATGCTAGATCTCAGCCTCCTAGTGTTATACGAACACGGAAGTCCTTTCTTTACCAAGTCTGCAATTTTATCTTCACCTAGTTCACTTCACTTATTTATATTATTGCTGGGCTCCCATATTCAATCAAGTTTATCAATCCTCATCTATATATTATTGTAGAGCTTTCAGATAAATGGTAACCTTGAGGTTACTTTAAACTTCTTAATCATTTAGTTACCTAAAACTAAGGCTAGAATATAAAACAATATACTCTTTAACACTGTTAAACATTTAATATTTCTTTAGAATATTTCTGCTGTCCATAAGAACAAAAACAAATCGTTTTTCCCTTAAAAAATCTTTACTTTCAGATAAAGAAATAAAAGCTTAAATAAATCTTTTAGTATACTGCCTGGAATATAGTAAGTACTTAATAGATGGTAATTATCAAATTATAAATAATAACAGGAAATATTGTTTTTAAATAAGTTCAAATTAATAGGATTACTAATAATCCCATATATATGCTAAATATTATTGTTTATAAGTAATACTTAAAGTAAAAGTTTAAATTAAATCAAAGCTGAAAGAAAAAACTGATAATCTATAAATCAAAAAAGTCTGACTCAAAAGTCACTTGTAACTGAATTAAAAAAACAAATAAGCAAACAAAAAAATTTCACCAAAAGACTCTTTGAAAGACACGGGTAAAATAGCCCCCTGAAATAATGATTCAAGTAAAAGTTTTTTTGTAAGAACTTCAGAAATTCTCTACTTTCTGTACCTGTGCTTTCAACATACAGGAAATAGTTTTAAGCAAGAAAAACAAGCCTATCGACTGTCTCTACTTATTCTGTTACTGAGAAACTAGACCCCAAGTCAACTTGAGATTTATATGCTTAAGGTCTTCTATTTTCAACAATAAGAATACTTATTAATAATTTCTAGGAAATTCCTGGTGGTCCAGTGGTTAGTACTCCCTGCTTCCACTGCAGGAGGACATGGGTTCAATTGCTGATAAGGGAATTAAGATCCCTCATACTGCACAGCAAGGCTGAAAAAAAATTTTTTTAATAATAATAATTTCTAACTATTCTGTTTTAGAAACTTTGATTTTTGTATCTCAAATCCAATTTTACATTTGAAATCTGATATCAAAGGACATAAAATTTTCTTTTATTTCAATGAAATTTTGAGTCATGATTCTTCTCTCTAGACACTGTCTCTTTGACTAGTCATAAAAACTTTAATTCCATTTCAAAATGAAGTAGTACTATAATTTACAAATTCAGTCTGGTTATTTAATTATTAAATGACTACAAGTAGTAAAGTACTATTTTAAACAAAAGGAAAAATAAGAGAACAAACAAAACAAACCAATAAAATTTAAACTTTAAGAATGTATATTTTCTTTCTGAAGACCAAAACAAACAGTCATCACTTAAATAACAAGTATATGGGTTGCAATTAAGACACTATGTCATCTACTTGAGACTAAAAATTAAAAGTGCCTTACCGTTTTCTCCATTTCCAGAAAGTGTAACTAGAATAGAAGAAAACACAGGGAATAAATATACTTTAAAACACTTGTTTATAAACTTTATTTCAGGTTGACTATTCATCTTAATATCATTTTCATAAACATAAAATTTAGTTATAAGATGTAAAATTTAGTTATAAGATGTAATGCAAATTCAGAATTGCACACTCAAAAAAACCCTGAAAAAATAAAATTCAGATTCTTCTTTATCATTAACACTGCAATCATATTAAAATTTTTCTTCAGACCATCGTCCATTTTAAGTATGTCAATATGATTATAGCTATGCTTTCTTTCGCTCTTTTCTTCATGCTGCCTACATAATAAATAGGATTTTCCTCTATGGCACTCAGGAACAGAGGAACTTACCCCTGCAGGGGATAAGCATCTTTTTTCTTTCCAGTTTTTGAAACCCTGAGCAACAGCTATTTATTCCCCTCTCTGGACAGTCCAGGGGCCTCTGGGTACTACAGATTCTACTACCTCAGTCTCTTCAAATACCCAACACCCTCTCATTTCTCCTATTGCCTTCTTTCCAGACTTTCTCAAATGCAATGGCTTAAAGCTACTCTCTACCATAAGTTTGACACATCCTCACTACCAGCAAATCTAAAGATCGAATACGCTTCAATACCTCCGGTCACTTTACAGAAAGAAGTCCAAACCCTTCAGAGCAGCAAAGACTTATGCCCTCTGTGATCTACAATCTGATGTTCCTGGGGGACACTGATAAAAATCTGAACAAGTGCAAGGGCTTATATTCTACAGAATATAGAAGAGTCATCATTAACATGGCAATTCTCCTGAGGTTAATCTCATAAACTTAGTGTCATCTCAGTGAAAATACTTTTATTTTTTTAACCAGTCAGATCTCAAAGTTCATTTGTGGAAAAATAAACTTACATAATGAGGTAGGAAATTCTGGAAGAGATGAATAATGAAGTAGTAGTCACGCTAAATACTGCTGCTGCTAAATCGCTTCAGTCGTGTCCGACTCTGTGCGATCCCATAGACGGCAGCCCACCAGGCTCTGCTGTCCCTGGGATTCTCCAGGCAAGAACACTGGAGTGGGTTGCCATTTCCTTCTCCAATGCATGAAAGTGAAAAGTGAAAGTGAAGTCACTCAGTTGTGTCCGACTCTTAGCGACCCAATGGACTGTAGCCTACCAGGCTCCTCGGTCCATGGGATTTTCCAGGCAAGAGTACTGCAGTGGGCTGCCATTGCCTTCTCCAATGCTAAATACTAGGGCACAGTATTTTAAAAATACTACAAATGCTCCAATTATTAAAAAACAGTTGTACCAGCTCATGAATAAATAGATCAATAGAACAAAACAGAAAACTCCAAAATGGTTGCTGTTCAGTTCCTAAGTCCAACTCTTTGTAACCTCATGGACTGCAGCATACCAGGCTTCCCTGTCCTTTACTATCTCCTGGAGCTGGACCCAAATACATGTAAGGATTTACTATGATAAATATGGGATTTCAAATCAGTGTGAATAGAGCCAATAAGTAGCATTAGGATACAGGTAGCCATGTGGGAAGGCTTCCCTAGCAGCTCAGACAGTAAAGAGTCTGCCTGTAGTGTGGGAGATCTAGGTTCAATCCCTAGGTTGGGAAGATCCCCTGGAGAAGGAAATGGTAACCCACTCCAATATCCTTGCCTGGAAAATTCCATGGATGAGGAGTCCAGCATGCTATAGTCCATGGAGTCGCAAAGAGTCGGACAAGACTGAGCCATGTGGGAATACCACTGAGACTCACAACACAGACCAGGATAAACCCCAAATGTATATCAAAGACTGAAATGCAAAAAATAAAACAAAATCATGGGTATACTAGATGAAACAGGAGAAATCTAAAAATATATACACTTTTGGAGCTGAGTAGGTGTTTCAGTTTATGACATGAAACATAGAAGCCACAGGAAAATATCAATATATTTGGTTTTATAAAAGTAAATACTTGAAAAAAACCACTAAAAAGCAAGGAAAAAAATAGTCACAACTCTTACTATAGACCAAAAACTAATTTCTCTATTTAAAGAGAATTCTTTACATTTATTCTTACAAATCAGTAAGAATTTGCTTTAAAAAAAAAACTACTTTTTCACAGAAAAGGAAATACAGACATCTCAAATATAAAAAAGATGGTCAACCTCATTCATAACAGAAATCCAAAGTAAAACTACAGGAAGATAACATTTTTAATAATCACATTAGTGAAGATCAAAAGCTGGTAGCCTACTTGTGATCACACTGTCAAAGCAGACTTCTGGTTTTAACTGCATCTGGCTGACAGCATCTGGTCTGCCTCATCCAACTCCTCTCTGAGACAGCCACACAACTACAGGATGCAACAGAGCTGCGGCACCCCAAACAAAGCTGGACAAACCCAGGCTTAGCAGAGCTTACTTCTCCCGGAGGGCTCTCTTGACCACAGGAGCCAGCTAAACACATCTCCTAGGCACACAATCCTATGGCACTCTAAAATTCCCTTATCATGATACCACTGACCCTGGTATGCAATTGTGAGTTTCTAGTCTGCAGCTCCTTCCAGATTTCCCTTGGAGGAAAGGACATGACTGAGTGACCAGCACCTGGCACAGGGTGGTGTGGAGACAGCCCTCAGTATCTGCTAGCTGCCCACCGATTACACAGACACAGGACTGTTAGAAGCTGTCTGCAGAGCCTCTAGCCTCACACAGGCGTGTTCCATTTTCCAAGGATCCCAATACAGGTGAAAAAATTCTTCTGATAATAAATCCACAATTATAAAAACATTACATATACCTAAATGGTTAGATGTGCCTTTTAAAGGTATAATCAATGTTTTTTATTCAATCATGTCAGTGACCATGTATAATCTCATTTGCAGATAATATTAATCTAAATTTAAGATTGTTTGTGAACATGAGAGCTGCCACCTGCCCTTCTCCACTTAACAGATCCCCTTTCTCATCTATGGCTTCCATAGTGGCTCAGATGATGAATTCACCTTTAATGCAGGAGACCTGAGTTCGATCCCTGGGTTGGGAAGATCCCCTGGAGAAGGGAATGTTTACCCACTTCAGTATTCTCGCCTGGAGAATCCCACGGACAGAGGAGCCTGGCGGGCTATAGCCCATGGGGTTGCAGAGTCAGACATGACTGACTAACATCCTTTCTCGCCTACTTCTCCCTTTAACTGAGACTAAAAATCCCAGATACTCTCACTTCACCACCATCCTCTGGCTCTACTCTGGCCATGTGAGATAGAGCCATGGCTGATAAATACGTCTTTGGTAAAGGAGAAGTCATGATGGGAAAAAAAGCTTTCTTCCTTGACAAGTGAGAACGTGTGAGGAGATACCCGTACTACTTCCTTCATCCAGCTTTTGCTTTGGATACTTACGATGAAGGGGATGCTGACATCTCTAACAGACAACCTTTGCTGGAAGTGGGATTCTGGGTTGACAGTTCTCCTCTAACACTTGAGAAATGCCATGGCACTTCCTTCTGGCCTCCACAATTTATGATGAAATGCCTTCTGTTGGTCTAACTTTCCCACAGAGGTTAGGTATACTTTTGGCACTGTTTTTGATACTCTGCCTTTAGTTCTCAAGTCTGGTTATGCATCTTGGCACGGACTTTCCGCGAGTGCCATTGGTGAGAGCAATATGGCGGGTGGATGACAACAGTGACAAGGTACTGCACAGGGAAATGTTTCGGTGGGCACACTACTCCAGTCTGTCACCATCAGTGATGCTATACCTGGGCACTTGGTGACGTAATGACTTCAACCTTCTCCTTTGTAAAGGTTCATTTCTCACTTTGACAATCATGAAATTGTTTTGTAGGGTAAAACGTTAATGGTATGTGAATATCTTCTTCCCCTAAAACTTTCCACATAATGGTTTTAACATCCACTGATAAGCCTGGCCTGAACCTATTATTTTGTAGAATTAGAAAAGCACCATTCAGTTCAGTTCAGTCACTCAGTTGTGTCCGACTCTTTGCGACCCCATGAATCGCAGCACGCCAGGCCTCCCTGTCCATCACCAACTCCCAGAGTTCACTCAGACTTATGTCCATCAAGTCAGTGATGCCATCCAGCCATCTCATCCTCTGTCGTCCCCTTCTCCTTCTGCCCCCAATCCCTCCCAGCATCAGTCTTTTCTAATGAGTCAACTCTTCGCATGAGGTGGCCAAAGTACTGGAGTTTCAGCTTTAGCATCATTCCTTCCAAAGAAATCCCAGGGCTGATCTCCTTCAGAATGGACTGGTTGGATCTCCTTGCAGTCCAAGGGACTCTCAAGAGTCTTCTCCAACACCACAGATCAAAAGCATCAATTCTTTCGGCACTCAGCCCCCTTGACAGTCCAACTCTCACATCCATACATGACCACAGGAAAAACCATAGCCTTGACTAGACAGACCTTTGTTAGCAAAGTAATGTCTCTGCTTTTGAATATGCTATCTAGGTTGGTCATAACTTTCCTTCCAAGGAGGAAGCATCTTTTAATTTCATGGCTGCAGTCACCATCTGCAGTGATTTTGGAGCCCAGAAAAATAAAGTCTGACAGTGTTTCCACTGGTTCCCCATCTATTTCCCATGAAGTGGTGGGACCGGATGCATGATCTTCGTTTTCTGAATGTTGAGCTTTAAGCCACCTTTTTCACTCTCCACTTTCACTTTCATCAAGAGGCTTTTGAGTTCCTCTTTACTTTCTGCCATAAGGGTGGTGTCATCTGTGTATCTGAGGTTATTGATATTTCTCCTGGCAATCTTGATTCCAGCTTGTGTTTCTTCCAGTCCAGCGTTTCTCATGATGTACTCTACATATAAGTTAAATAAGCAGAGTGACAATATACAGCCTTGACATACTCCTTTTCCTATTTGGAACCAGTCTGTTGTTCCATGTCCAGTTCTAACTGTTGCTTCCTGACCTGCATACAGATTTCTCAAGAGGCAAGTCAGGTGGTCTGGTATTCCCATCTCTTTCAGAATTTTCCACAGTTTCTTGTGATCCACACAGTCAAAGGCTTTGGCATAGTCAATAAAGCACCATTAAACACTTGTATTATTTATTTCCATACTTTTAAGCTGGCATTCTTCTGCAATAAGCTTTCCCTCACTGGAGATGAACTAAAGTCATTCTAAAAAGGCAGTACAAAAATATAATTATTTCCCTTTAATTACCCATTTTCAGAACAAGATTTTGGTATAATATTCACCTCCATTATTAGCAAATAATTTTACTTTTGCCCTTTTTGAATATCAATACAGAAATTTACAGATTTTATTTACTCAATGTGTCATCAACCACACTCATTTCCTATGTTCAAATTATCTCAGCTTGGCCTCTTGAATCATCCTCGTTGGTCTCTGAGCACTTCCTAAAACAGCACAAGATGTCTGGGCTCACCGTACATCCTCCTCCCCTGGACCTGACATTAGCCATTTCTCCAAGGGGCACTGGTTCCTTTTAATGATATTTAATATAATTTTATTTATTTTTGGCTGTCCTGGGTCTTTGCTATGTCAGCTTTTCTCTAGTTGTAGCAAGCAGGTGCTACCCTCTAACTGTGGTGTGTGGGCTTCTCATTGTGGTGGTTTCTCTTGTTGCAGAGCGAGGGCTCTAGGGCACTCAGGCTTTAGTAGCTGTGGCTCCCGGGCTCTAGAGCAGAGGCTCAATAGTTGTAGCACACATGCTTAGTTGCTTGGCGGCTTGTAGGATCTTCCCGGACCAGGGATCAAACCCATGTTTCCTGACTGGCAGTTGGATTATTTACTACTAATCCACCAGGGAAGCCCCTTTCAATGACATTTAGAGACCAAGCTTTGAATTCTAGTGGTGCTTATAGCTACTGGCGTTTCATTGCTTTTAGGCCCTTTGAATTACAGAAATAGTACTATATATTAGAAGTAGTGTTATACATTTATATTTATATTCATATTTCCAGTTCAAACAGAACATTGGTTTTTCTTAATTTTTTTGGCATTATATTTGCATCTTTTTACTTTCACAATAAAAATCTCAGTTCCTAACTTATTTATTAAATTTATCCTAAAATATACATGCTGCTGCTGTCGCTTCAGTCGTGTCCGACTCTGTGCGACCCCACAGATGGCAGCCCACCAGGCTCCGCCATCCCTGGGATTCTCCAGGCAAGAACACGGGAGTGGGTTGCCATTTCCTTCTCCAATGCATGAAAGTGAAAAGTGAAAGTGAAGTCGCTCAGTCGTGTCTGACTCTTCTCGACCCCATGGACTGCAGCCTACCAGCTCCTCCGTCCATGAGATTTTCCAGGCAAGAGTACTGGAGTGGGGTGCCATCGCCTTCTCCAAAATATACATAAAATAGTTTAAAAACTACATACTAGTTTAAGATTTCTTTGAAGTTTTGTTTTGTTTTATTCTGTTTTGGCTTTAAATGACAAGCAACTAAGGAGTACTATGTTCAAAAGTCACTTGAAACAATTCTTTCTTCTGTGTAGTTATAATACTTTTAAAAATTAAGTTCATTTGTTTTGTGATTTCGAATTTTAGTTTCCTTATACCTCCTGTTTTATTTTGGATATATAACAAATGTTAATGTTTAAAAGCTAAGATTATATAAAAAGGTACTCAAATGAAGCAACTGACAAACAACTAATCTCAAAAATATACAAGCAACTCCTACAGCTCAACTCCAGAAAAATAAACGACCCAATCAAAAAATGGGCCAAAGAACTAAATAGACATTTCTCCAAAGAAGACATACAGATGGCTAACAAACACATGAAAAGATGCTCAACATCACTCATTATCAGAGAAATGCAAATCAAAACCACTATGAGGTACCATTTCACACCAGTCAGAATGGCTGCGATCCAAAAGTCTACAAATAATAAATGCTGGAGAGGGTGTGGAGAAAAGGGAACCCTCTTACACTGTTGGTGGGAATGCAAACTAGTACAGCCACTATGGAGAACAGTGTGGAGATTCCTTAAAAAACCGGAAATAGAACTGCCTTATGATCCAGCAATCCCACTGCTGGGCATACACACTGAGGAAACCAGAAGGGAAAGAGACACGTGTACCCCAATGTTCATCGCAGCACTGTTTATAATAGCCAGGACATGGAAGCAACCTAGATGTCCATCAGCAGATGAATAGATAAGAAAGCTGTGGTACATATACACAATGGAGTATTACTCAGCCATTAAAAATACATTTGAATCAGTTCTAATGAGGTGGATGAAACTGGAGCCTATTATACAGAGTGAAGTAAGCCAGAAGGAAAAACATAAATACAGTATACTAACGCATATATATGGAATTTAGAAAGATGGTAACAATAACCCGGTGTACGAGACAGCAAAAGAGACACTGATGTATAGAACAGTCTTATGGACTCTGTGGGAGAGGGAGAGGGTGGGAAGATTTGGGAGAATGACATTGAAACATGTAAAATATCATGTAAGAAACGAGATGCCAGTCCAGGTTCGATGCACAATACTGGATGCTTGGGGTAGTGCACTGGGACGACCCAGAGGGATGGTAGGGGAGGGAGGAGGGAGGAGGGTTCAGGATGGGAAATACATGTATACCTGTGGCGGATTCATTTTGATATTTGGCAAAACTAATACAATTATGTAAAGTTTAAAAATAAAATTAAAAAAAAAAAAAAAAAGGTACTCAAGATCATTCCTCACTCCCTCATCCCAGGTAATAATTTTTATTACTGTTTTATCCTTCCACTATTTCTTTCAACAAAATAACAAGTAAGTACATATTTCTAATTTTTTCCTTTATATCCTGGTTTGTTGTTGCTGTTTAGTCGCTAAGGTGGGTCTGACTCTGTGACTCCTTGGACTGCAGCATGCCAGCCTTCCCTGTTCTTCACTATCTCCCAGTTTGCTCAAACTCATGTCCATTGAGTTGGTGATGCCATCCAACCATCTCATCCTCTGCCGCCCCCTTCTTTTGCCTTCGATCTTTCCCAGCATCAGGGTCTTTTCCAATGAGTTGGCCCTTCCCATCAGATGGGAAGTATTGGAAATTCAGCTTCAGTCCTTCCAATGAATATTCAGGGTTAATTTCCTTTAGGATTGACTGGCTTGACCTCCTTGCTGTCCAAGGGACTCTCAAGAGTTCTCTCCAGAACCACAATTCAAGAGCATCAATTCTTTAGCACTCAGCTTTCTTTACGGTCCAATTCTCATTACTGGAAAGACCACAGCTTTGACTATATGGATTTTTGTCAGCAAAGAGATGTCTCTGCTTTTTAATATGATGTCTAGGTCTGTCATAGATTTCCTTCCAAGGAGTAAACGTCTAATTTCATGGGTGCAGTCACCATCCTGAGTGATCGTGGAGCCCAAGAAAATAAAATCTGTCACTGCATCCACTTTTCCCCCTTCTGTTTGCCATGAAGTGACGGGAACGGATGCCATGATCTTAAGTTTTTAGAATGTTGCGTTTCAATCCTTGCTGTTTTCATTTATACCCTAGAAATCACTACACATTGGTACATAGAGATAACCATTGTTTGCTTTTTAGAGCACCACATGGTATTCCATTGTGTGGGTGTTCCAGTTATACAACGAGGCCTCTACTGATAGCCATCTGGGTTGTCTCAAATCTTCTGCTGTTACAAACAGTGCAGCAATGAATAACCCTATGCATGTGTTGTTTACTGGTGGAAGTTTATCTTCAGTGTAGATTCCTAAGAGTGGAATTACTGGACGAAAGCAAATCTGTCTGCTTTCCCCCAAATCCCTGTTATGGGGCTGTACCATTTTAAAACTCTTACCAGCAGTGCATGAGGTACCTGTTTCTCTACAATAAAGAATTTTCAAACCTTTAGTGTATGAGGATAAGAATGTTCTCATATATTTATAAGCCATTTTCATTTCCCCTGCCCTGTAAACTGTTTTTGTCACATCCATTTTTTTGTTTTCCCCTAAACAGGTTTTCCTCACTCCCTGGTCTTAAGATCATCCACCTACATTTCTTCCTAGTAGTTGAAGGCTCTTATTTTTTAATATTCAGGTTTGGTCAACTTTGAAATGGCAGGTTCCAGGGGCAGGAAAAGTATCAAATAAGCTTGAAAAAAATCTCTTGGTGCCAGAAAATAAGGGAAGAAAAATGATGGGGACATGTCAAAAGGACACAGAACCCAAACTGCAAGGGTTCCTACTGGCTAAAACTGGGACAATTTGAGCAACAAAATAAATGACAGATTATAACCCATAAAAGAAGAATCCATGAGAACATGCTGATATAAATGAGTGAAATAAATGAATGAGGGGGAGGGAAAGCTCTTCCTTTCAGTAGAATCCTATTAAATGCAGACGAAATCATAGAATTAAAAGAAAATCACCATTTGGCAACCAGCACAGTAACTTGTTCCAAGCAAGAATCCTCAAGAGATGATAAAAAAAAAAAAAAAAGTCCAAGTAATTGTGAACAGATTTTCCCACAGAGATACCTATCTTAGGCTGGGTTCTCTAGAATCAGCTGCTGAGACAGTCTGGGGTGCAAGAAACTCATGAGGGAACAACACACGTGAAAGAACATGAGGGAGGTCTCCCTGAGGGGCAGGCCTGTCCAGGCCTTGGACACAGGCAGGGTGCTCTCGTGTCATCCATGGCCCAGGATGGCTGTGACCCTGGGTGAGCCGAGTCATGCTCAAAGAGCTGACCGGACTCACCACAATTGACCAAGTCTTTCCTCAAAGAGGGATGTGTGGGGGTTGTCTGGGTCTACCAGAATACTTACTCATTTGGCTGCACTGGGTCTTAGCCTAGCACTCAGGACCTTTGTTACGGTACATGGGCTTTCTTTGAGGCACAGGGATTCTCAGGCTGTGGTGTGTGGGCCAAGTTGTTCCACGGTATGTGGGATCTTAGTTCTCCAAACAGGGATCAAACCTGGGTCCCTGGAATTGAAAAGGTGGACCTTTAACCACTGGACCACCAGGGAAGTCTCCAGAATACTTGTTAATTACAAGGAAAAACTATACCTTCATAGGAAAACTTGGTGATACCACCTTAAGTGATGACCAAAATAAACAGTCTCTAAGATAGTACACGGAGAAGGCAATGGCACCCCACTCCAGTACTCTTGCCTAGAAAATCCCATGGACGGAGGAGCCTGGTGGGCTACAGTCCATGGGGTCGCTAAGAGTTGGACACGACTGAGTGACTTGACTTTCATTTTCATGCATTGGAGAAGGAAATGGCAACCCACTCCAGTGTTCTTGCCTGGAGAATCCCAGGGACAGGGGAGCCTGGTGGGCTGCCGTCTATGGGGTCGCACAGAGTTGGACACGACTGAAGTGACTTAGCATAGCATAGCAAAACAGTACAACCAATGACACAGCATTTCTTTTGTGGTATTCATGCTAACATGGTATTCATGGTATTCATGTATGGATGTGAGAGTTGGACTGTGAAGAAGGCTGAGTGCCGAAGAATTGATGCTTTTGAACTGTGGTGTTGGAGAAGACTCTTGAGAGTCCCTTGGACTGCAAGGAGATCCAACCAGTCCATTCTAAAGGAGATCAGCCCTGGGATTTCTTTGGAAGGAAAGATGCTGAAGCTGAAACTCCAGTACTCTGGCCATCTCACGTGAAGAGTTGACTCACTGGAAAAGCCTCTGATGCTGGGATGGATTGGGAGCAAGAGGAGAAGGGGACAACAGAGGATGAGATGGCTGGATAGCATCACCGACTCGATGGACGTGAGTCTGAGTGAACTCCGGGAGTTGGTGATGGACAGGGAGGCCTGGCGTGCTGCGATTCATGGGGTCGCCAAGAGTCGGACATGACTGAGTGACTGATCTGATTCATGCTAAAAACATATACACGAGGAAATGTCAAACCTACCTGAGGGACATTATACACAAGAAGCCTGTACTCTTCAAAAATGTCATGGTCATGATACATAAAGCTAAACCACAGATCAAAGGACACTACAGAGAGTTGACAGCTGACTGGAAAGTGTTAACTGGCCTGGCCTGTGGATCAGAACAAGTGTTCAGTGGGACACTGGGGAAGTCCCAGTGAGGCTTACAGATCAAAGAGAAGCATTTTGTCATGCTTATTTCCTGATTCTGATAACTCTGATTGTGTAAGAGAATGTTCTCTGCTAAAGACTGCATGTCTGTGTTCCCCAAAATTCCTATGTGAAATCTTGATGCCCAGTGTGATGGTGTCTGAAAGCTAGGCCTTCAGGAAGTGATTACTCAGGAATGGGATCTGTGTCCGACTGAGAGTGCGATCCCTCACTCCTTCCATCATATTGATAAAACAGTGAAAAGATGGCCAAACCAAGAAGTGCGTTCTTACCAGATCCCTGCTGGCACCTTGATCCAGGACTTCCAGCCTCCATAAGCGTGAGAAATGTTTACAGGCGCCCAGTCTATGGTATCCTGTTATAGGGCCCTGAACAGACCAAGACATTCTTGTTCTTAGCACATTACACCGACATGCATTTATGTGTGTGTGCTAAGTCACTTCAGTCATGTCCGACTCTGCGACCCTATGGACTGTAGCCCACTAGGCTCCTCTGTCCATGGGATTCTCCAGGCAAGAATACTGGAGTGGGTTGCTGTGCCTTCATCCAGGGGACCTTCCCAACCTAGGGATCGAACCCTCGTCTCCTGCACTGAAGCTGGATTCTTTATCGCTGAGCCACTGGGAGGCCCCTAATACTGACGTATTTACAAAGGGACATGAGGTCTGCAACTTACTCTCAGATATTTCAGAGACAGAATAAATAAATGATAAAGCATGTAGCAAATGATAACCTTTAGGGAATCTGCATGAAGGATAAAGGGATATTCTTTGTACTATTTTTCACAAGTCTAAAATTATTTTAAAATAAAAAGTGTACAATATAAAAAAAGAAAGAAAAAATAAGATTTTATCCATTTGTAGTTTATCTTGGAATACAGTGTGAGATACAGATCTGACCTTATCTCTTATCAAATATCTATCCAGTTGTCCCACCTTCTCTTCTGTAATTTGAGCAGATGCTTCATTCTAAATTTCTATAATTATTTCTGGACTTTCTACTTGTTCCATTGCCTAGTATGTCTGTCCACACATCATACCATACAACTGGAACACAATTTTTATAACAGACTTTAGGTTCATAGCAAAACTAAACAAAAGGTAGAGAGAGTTCTCATTTACACCCCCTGCTCTCAGTTTTAATTATGGACATTTGTGTCTTAACACTCAGGTTAAGGTGTGGCCTCTTTATCACTCTTCCAGGGGTTTCCTGGTTGTTCTTATTTCATTTTTCCATGTGACCTTTAGGATCAATTTGTCTAGTGCCAGAAAAATTTTAAAAAACAACTTTATTGGGACTGGAATTTATACATTAACTTGGGGAGAACTGATCTGTAATGCCAAGTTACTCTATTCATGAATGTGAAATATGAAATATCTTTTCATTTGTTCAAAACTACTTTTATATTTTTCAGGAATGTTTTCCTCCTATAGACCTGACATTTTTCTTGAGTTTATTCTTAAGTATTTCATCTTTTTGATGTTTTTGGGAATGGAGACTTCTCTTTGACCATATTTTCAATTATTCATTATTGTGTATATATACAAAGTATTGAGTACTGTTTGCTAATTTCATACCCTGCCATTTTACTCAGTTCCATTTAGGTGTTCTGTTGTTACTGAGACCCTTGGCTTTTCAATGTATACTGTCAACTGTTTGCGGTAGAAATAGCTTTCTCTCTTTCCAGTGTCTGCTGTTTCTAATGACTCTTGACTGAATGGGGTACCTGGTTTTGCCAATACAAGCTACACAGCAATGGACCTAGTGATAAGTATTTACTGCGGTTTTAGTGCAAACTGATTAAGCATTCTTGTGTGTGCAATTCTGTTTGAAAAGTATCCATTTACTCCTATTCCGTGTGTGTTTCTATTCAGGAATGGATAGTGGATTTTTAAACATCTTTTTGGCACCTACAGAATAATGATTTTTCTTCCTAAGTGTATTAATACAATTTAGTAACACAGTAGAAGGAATCAATAACCACCCTTCAGATCTACCGGTAACACCACTTCCTTCAGAGGTACATGCCTCTTCAGTTTTCATCTCTCACCACCCTCATCACCACTAAGGGAGCTTTCCCGAACGTCAACAACTGTCTAAGTCTAAAAGGATTTAAACAGATGTTCCATGAAAGAATTCTAAGGCAAAAAGAATATAGAAAAATACTGGATTAAATAGTTGGATACTGTTACAGCAGGACTTCTTAAAATGAGTAATGTGCAGGTGAGCACTGTGGTAGTGAAGACAGAGACTGTTGTGTAAAGTCCAAATGGATCTGACCATGTGCATTTACCCATTTTTGAATTTCCAGCCTCAATACAGTACCAGGAACACTGTAAGCATTCGACGTTTGTTACATTGCTGAACTAACAGAGACGTTTCTAAGGTCAGGACAGTGTGTGTATTTGAAATTGTGGGTCATCTACTATGTGAATACATCCCAGTTCTCCCTCTTGCACTAGCAAGGCAAATGGCAGCAACACAGTCAATTCACTCATTCGATGCATCTATCGAGTACACATTACAGAGGGCCTATGTTCCGTTTCGGAACACGACTCAGGAGAGAAACACAAATGACTGCACATCAAGGATTAATAAGTGCTATGAGGAAACACAGCAGGGTCAGGGAAGAATGAAAGAGGAAGTACTGCTTCCATGCTTTCCTGACCACTCACAAGGGTGGTCAGGAAAGCCACTTTGATGGGGGCTCTCTGAGAAGAAACCAAGATGAAACTAGGATGTGGATGGGGAGGACAGCACTCCAGGCAGAAGGAACAGTCGGTACAAAGTTCTCAGGTGGGACCCTGCAAGGCCTGACCGATGCAAGGAGGCTGCAGTGCTGAGGCAGAAGGAGAAAAGGAAGGGATGAGTCAGCAGCACCAGGGCCTCCTGGGCTACAGGCATCTCTGGATTTCATAAAGAGCGAGGGAGGAAGCTGCTGGAGCACAGAGGAGTGAGCACTTTGCCTCAGGCTTCAGAAGATTCCCTGTGGCTTCTTGGAGTGTGTGCAATATGGAGGCCAATGAACACAAATACATCACGCCGGCCAGGGTCATGGCCCCTCGCTCCTTTCTCAATACTGACACCAGGCACACGCTGCTAACACCCTGGGCTGTCGGCACTAGGTCCTTCAGGTGCTGATGATAGGCTTTCCTCGCAATAGTTTAAGCAGCAGCCCTGAAGACTTCACCTTTAATAAGCTCATGTTTGTTCAACTAGTATGTTAATAAAAACTATTTTTCCTATGACTCCAACTGGGTGAGCCAAAGTTCACATGAGTGAGTAGTAACGCAGCACTGGGAAGAGTGAGAGAACAGAGATCAATCATGTTTTAAAAACAATTTTTATCCTCAAGACCTGTGGGTCTGTCTCCTGTCTTCATGAAACCAGAGTCACCATTGCTCGTGACTCTTCCACTCATTTAGGTGTAGGCGCCCATCTGCTCAAGATGATGTGCTGCGTGTGTCAGCACATCTAAATCTGTGCAGCTGACAGGCTTACAGCAAAGTCGCAGGTGTTAATCCTCATGAAGCCCCAGGTGGCACAGTGTGGAGGCCCCCTCTCCCAGACAACCACCCCCCCACACTCACACTCCCAACATGACCAACAGCTCGAAAACAGGAACTTACTGTGCAACATCATCTTCAAATGCAGCAGTTAAAAAAATCTGTGAGAATGTGCTCCTTCACTTACTTCAGGCTATGTGTGGGCTTGGGGCGGGGGGGAGCAGTGAGGGTAAACGTCACTCTAAGAATTGCAAAGCAAAAAACAGAACAACTTCTTGCCAGAAAAGGGAAGGCAAAAAAAAGTATGCCAGTGGCCATTTAAGTCTTCTCCCTAGCCCCAGTAACATCTGAAAGCCTACTCTGTTGAGGACTTCCCATGACAGTAGTAAGAGACACTACTCCCATTTTACAGCACAGGAGCAAACTCAGACAGGCTCAGTAAGGTATTGAGCTCACCTACAAGAAACACGGTATAGCAAGGGGGCCAGCCTGGCAGCTGGAGAACAGCTGAAAGGAAGAGTGGAGAGGAAGTTATGTCACTGGGGAAGAGGCCACGGTCAGGAGTGTCACTGAGCGAGAGAGGAAGCCAGTCACGATTTTCATCAGAGGAGTGACGAGTCTGGTATCCATCTTAAAGGGCTCATTCTGGCCACTTCGTGGAGGATATGTTCAGGGTGACAGGACAGGGATGAAGTGAGGAGGGAGACACACGATAAAAGACTGTTGCTTCCCAGGTGGCATTAGAGGTAAACAACATGCCTGCCAATGCAGGAGAGGTAAGAAACCCGGGATAGATCCCTGGGTCGGGAAGCTCCCCTGCAGGAGGGCATGGCAACCCACTCCAGTATTCTTGCTTGGAGAATTCCATAGACAGAGGAGCCTGGCGGGCCACAGTCCATGGGGTCGCAAAGAATCGGACACAACTGAGTGACTAACACTTTCTGACTTACTTCATTCTGTATGACAGACTGTAGGTCCACCCACACCATCTACAAATGACCTTATTTCATTCCTTTTAGTGGCTGAACAATGTTCGACTGTATACATGTTCCACATTTTCTTTATCCATTCACCTGTCATTGGACATTTAGGTTGTCCCATGTCCTGGCTATTGTAAACAGTGCTTCGATGAACACAGGGGTACAGGTGTCCTTTTGAATTATGGTTTTCTCAGGGTGTATGCCTAGTGGTGGGATTGCTGGGTCACGTGGTAGATCTATTTTTAGTTTCTTAGGAACCTCCATACTGTTCTCCACAGTGGCTGTATCAATTCCCACCAACATGTAAGAGGTTCCCTTTTTCTCCACACCCTCTCCAGCATTTGTTGTTTGTAGACTTTTTGATGATGACCATCTGACCAGTATGAGGTGAGAGATCGAACCCACATCTCTTGCGTTAGCAGGCAGATTCTTTACCACTGAACCACCAGGGAAGCCCAGTTCTGATTTTTCACTTCTCTGATAATTAGTGATGTTGAGCATCTTTTGTATGTTGGTCATCTGTATTTAAATCCTTTAACTCTTACCATCTGTGCTTTTCACTTTTTAAAACAGTACAGTCATTTTGAATTCTTCCCAAATCCTCTTTATTGCACCACCAGTAGGGAATGAACAATTTCATCCCTAATGCTGAGGAGCCCATGGACCACCTGAGGTTGAGGCTCCAGCTCTCACCCATCACTCCCACCATGTTTTACTGGTCACAGCAAGTATAAAGCCAGCCCGGATTCACTGGTGGGCAAATAGGCTCCATTTCTTGGGAGGAAGTGTCAATTACTGTGGCCATATTTTTCACGAGACTGAGATCATAGTGGCTTGAATACACCTGCAGTGGTAGTGGTGAGAAGCAACTGAATTGTGATACAGGTAATGACAACATTTGTTGATCAGTGGGATGTAGAATGACTTTTCAACCAGGGAACTCAAAGGATGAAACTGCTATTTACTGAGCTAAGATATGAGGAACAGTTAGGGAGAGAGAAAAAAACTCAAAATTTTGAGTTTTGTTTTTGTTGATAAGTCTGACAAGTTTTCTTTTGGATGATAAGCCGATAAGATATAACAACAGAGATGTCAAGTAGACAGATATTAGAGGCTGGAGTTTAGCACACAAAGTCTTCTTTGCCACAAACTGGAAGTGACCAGAAGAGAAGGAAAGTTTTATCTACATGACTAGGGCATAATTTTGTTCTTCTAAATAGTCTGACCTGGTTTCTAAGTTGTCCAGTACCTCTTCCATATTTCTTAACTTTTTAAGAATATTTCCATTCAGTTGAGCACTATTTATTGAAAGTCTACTAGTAACTAGGTTCTCTAGTGGATACAAAGATGGTCAGGAGCCAATCATACTATAAATCTTAAAAGCAGGATTTTTAATATACTTAAATGTAATAAAGTGCGTGTTTTTTATTTATAGTATAATTCAATGCACAAGTGATTTGTGGAGGCTTACTGGAAATATATTTTTAAATAAACTGAATTTTAGAAAAATTCAAATTTGAATGTGAAGTAGATAATGGGGAGAAATACTGATATACACTACAATGCAGATAAACCTCAAAAAATGTAATAGACACCAGACACAAAAGACTATTTACTGTTTGACTTCAATCATATGAGATATCCAGAAAAAGCAGACAGAGATGGAAAGGTGATTAGTGGTCACCTGGGACTGGATGGAAACAGAAACTAACCACAATGGACACAAGGGCTCTGACTGGGGTGATAAAAAAATGTAATAAAAATGGATGGCTGTAATGACGGCATAACTTGGCTTACTGAAGTGAGAATTGCTCAGTCATGTCTGACTCTTTGTGACCCCACGGACTATACAGTTCATGGAATTTTCTAGGCCAGAATACTGGAGTGAGTAGCCTTTCCCTTCTCTAGGGGATCTTCCCAACCTAGGGACTGAACCCAGGTCTCCTGCATTCCAGGCGAATTCTTTACCAGCTGAGTCACAAGGGAAGCCTAAGAATACTGGGGTGGGTAGCCTATCCCTTCTCCAGGGGATCTTCCCAACCCAGGAATCAAACTGGGGTCTCCTACATTGCAGGCAGATTCTTTATCAACTGACCTATCAGGGAAGCATAACTTGGTAAGTTGTCTAAAAAAAAATCATTGCAAATGAATAAAGTATTTTTGGCATTTTTAAAGTATTTATTTTTGGCTTTGTTGGGTCTTAGTTGTGGCATGAAGGATCTTTCATTGTAGTTAGGTTCTCTTTAGTTGCTGTGCTTGGGCTCAGTTGCTCTGAGACATGTGGGATCCAGTTCCCTGACCAGGGATTGAACCCATGTCCCCTGCACTGAAAGGTAGATTCTTAACCACAGAAACAATTTATCACCAACTGACTTGTATTACAATAAATGTTAAAGGAAGCCCTCAGGCAGGTGAAAATGGCACCAGCTGGACATCAGCCAGTTCAGTCGCTCAGTCATGTCTGACTCTTTGTGACCCCATGGACTGCAGCACACCAGGCTTCCCTGTCCATCACCAACTCCCAGAGCTTGCTCAAACTCATGTCCATTGACTCAGTGATGCCATCCAACCATTTTTCATCCTCTGTCGTCCCCTTCTCCTCCCGCCTTCAATCTTTCCCATCATCAGGGTCTTTTCCAATGAGTTGGCTCTTCCCATCAGGTGGCCAAAGCATTAGAGCTTCAGCATCAGTCCTTCCAATGAATATTCAGGACTGCTTTCCTTTAGGATTGACTGGTTTGATCTCCTTGCAGTCCAAGGGACTCTCAAGAGTCTTCTCCAACACCACAGTTCAAAAGCATCAATTCTTCAGCGCTCAGTTTTCTTTACAGTCTAACTCTCACATTCACACGACTACTGGAAAATCACAGCTTTGACCAGAAGGACCTTTATCGGCAAAGTAAAGTCTCTGCTTTTTAATATGCTGTCTAGGTTGGCCATAGCTTTTCTTCCAAGGAGTAAGCATCTTTTAATTTCAAGGCTGCAGTCACCATCTGGAGTGATTTTGGAGCTCCCCTCCCCCCCAAATAAAGTCTCTCATTGTTTCCATTGCTTCCCCATCTATTTGTCATAAAATGATGGGACCATGATCTCAGTTTTCTGAACGTTGAGTTTTAAGCCAACTTTCCACTCTCCTCTTTGACTCTCATCAGGAGGCTCTGTAGTTCTTTTTCACTTTCTGCCATAAGGGTGGTGCCATCTGCGTATCATGAGATTATTGATACTTCTGCTGGCAATCTTGACTCCAGCTTGTGCTTCATCCAGCCCAGCATTTTGCATGATATACTCTGCATATAAGTTAAATAAGCAGGGTGACAATATACAGCCTTAATGTACTCCTTTCCTGACTTGGAACCAGTCTGTTGTTTCATGTTGTTAACTGTTGCTTCTTGACTTGCATACAGATTTCTCAGGAGGCAGGTAAAGTGGTCTGGTATTCCCATCTCTTTCAGAATTTTCCAGTTTGTTGTGATTCACACAGTCAAAGGCTTTGGCATAGAAGTCAGTTGACAAAGAAGTAGATGTTTTACTGTAACTCTCTCGCTTTTTCAGTGATCCAACAGATGTTGGCCATTAGCTCTCTGGCTCCTCTCCCTTTTCTAAATCCAGCTTGAACATCTGGCAATTCATGGTTCATGTATCTTTGAAGCCTGGCTTGGAGAATTTTGAGCGTTACTTTGCTAGCATGTGAGATGAGAGCAGTTGTGCAGTAGTTCGAACATTCTTTGGCATTGCCTTTCTTTGGGATTGGAATGAAAACTGACCTTTTCCAGTCTTGTGGCCACTGCTGAGTTTTGCAAATGTGCTGGCATATTGAGTGCAGCACTTTCACAGCATCATCTTTTAGGATTTCAAATAGCTCAACTGGAATTTCATCACCTCCACTAGCTTTGCTCATAGTGATGCTTACTAAGGCCCATGTGACTTTGCATTCCAGGATGTCTGGCTCTAGGTGAGTGATCACACCATTGTGGTTATCTGGGTCATGAAAATCTTTTTTGTATAGTTCTTCTGTGTATTCTTGCCACCTTTTCTTAATATCTTCTGCTTCTGTTAGGGTCATACTGTCCTTTATTGTGCCCATCTTTGCATCAAATCTTGGTATCTCTGCTTTTCTTGAAGAGATCTCTAGTCTTGCCTATTCTGTTGTTTTCCTCTATTTCTTTGCATTGATCACTGAGGAAGGTTTCTTATTTCTCCTTGCTATTCTCTGGAATTCTGCATTGAAATGAATATATCTTTCCTTCTCTCCTTTGCCTTTCGCTTCTCTTCTTTTCTCAGTTATTTGTGAGGCCTCCTCAGACAACCATTTTGCATTTCTTTTTCTTGGGGATGGTCTTGATCCCTGACTCTTGTACAATATCACGAACCTTCATCCATAGTTCTTCAGGCACTCTGTCTATCAGATCTAATCTCTTGTATCTATTTGTCACTTTCACTGTATGACTGTATGGGATTTGATTTAGGTCATACCTGAATGATTTAGTGGTTTTCTCT
Source organism: Bos javanicus (assembly GCF_032452875.1). Classification (NCBI taxonomy): domain Eukaryota; kingdom Metazoa; phylum Chordata; class Mammalia; order Artiodactyla; family Bovidae; genus Bos; species Bos javanicus. Next base: position 35,542,177 of record NC_083879.1, on the reverse strand, counting down.
ACTTTCTTTAAGTCTGAATTGTGCAATAAGGAGTTGGAAATACAGATCTATAAAAAAGAATGAGATATACTAGAAATGGTAACTACATAGTTAAACAGATAAGATTTGTTTACTTATTTAAATATTTTAGGACAGACTTTTAAAAATAAATAAGCAATAAGACTTAAAGTTACCCACATCAACAACCACATTAAAATGGTCAAAACAAGCCAATTAAAAGGCAGAGATTGTACAGCACACTGAGTACTGTTACATTTGAAAGTTGCTATGAGAGTTAATTTTATTTTTTAAAAATATTTTATTATTTATTTGAACACATCAGGTCTTAGTTATGGCAAGGGGGGGTCTTTCATTGTGGCACATGGACTCTCTAGTTGAGGTGTGCGGGTTCTGGAGCATGTGGGCTCAGTAGTTGTACCACACAGGCTCGCTAGTTGTTACACGTGGGCTTAGTTGCTCCATAGCATGTGGGATCTTAGTTCCCTGACCAGGGATCAAACCCACATCTCCTGAATTGCAAGGCAGATTCTTAACCACTGGACTGCCAGGAAGTCCCCGAGAATAAATTTTAAAAGTTCCCATCACAGGGAAAACACATTTATAACTATGTAACGTGATGAATGTTGACTAATCTTGTGATGACCACTTTGCAATACATGCGTACCTTAAATCATTATGCTGACATCTGAAATGAATGTTATATGTCAATTATATCTCAATTCAAAAAAAGAAAAGGGCAAGTATTTTCAGACTAGGTTAAAAAAGCAAGACCCAACGATATGCTGCTTATAAGAAATGCATTTTAAGTATAAAGATTAAAGTAAACAGGTTAAATTAAAGTAAAAGGACATACCATGCTAATACTAATCAAAAGAAACATCAATGGACATGTTAATATCTGCCAAAGTAGATTTCAAAACAAACAATATCACCAGGAATAAGTCATTTCATAATAACAAAGAGTCAATTCATGAAGAGGACACAACAATCCAAAAATATCACGTGCTAAATTACAGAGCTGCAAAATACATAAAGCAAAAACTGAGAGAACTATGAGAGACAAATCCAATTATTATTTTATACCTCTCTGAGTAATTAATTGTTAGAACAAATAGAAAATCAGCAGGAATACAGAAGATTTGAACCACACTATCAACCAACCTGCCTTAATTCACCTTTATGGAGCATTATGACATAATAGAATACCCAGCACAAACAGCAAAATTAACACTGCTGAATACAGAATACATTTTTCTGAAATGCACATGAAACACTTCCAAGGCTGACCACATTCTGGGCCATAAAGCAAGCCTGAACACATTTTTAAAGGACAAGTCATACAAGGTATATTCTCTGACCACATGGAATTAAGTTTGAAATCAGTAACAAAAAGAAAAAATCCCCAAGTAACTGCAAACCAAAGAGCATCCTTATGAAGTGAAAACTGAAACCAGAAAATAATTTTAAGTGAATGAAAATGAAAATACAATATATCAACATTCATGGGATGTGAATAAAGCAGTATTTAGGGATAAGTATATGGTAGTAAACACCTAAAAAAGGGCTCAAATCAATCCAATTTTTAAATTCAGAAACTAGAAAAAGAACAAGTTAAACCCAAAGTGAAAGGGAAATATCAGATAAGAAATCAATGAAATAGAAAATAGAAAAAAAAAAAAAAACAGAAAAATAAGTGAAATCAAAAGCTGGTTCTTTTGAAATCAATAGAATATGTTGGAATCAACTGTGTGGAGACAGTGTGCTCAATGTTGATGTTTAAGCTATTTATCTTGTCTCTGAAGAAATTACACAGGAGACATAGGAATTATTAGATATGTAGACCCAGAGGTTACAGTTCTATCCTACATATTCTCTCTGAAAAAAGGTAAAAAGGAACATCTGTCCTTGGACAAACCATATAGCTCTTCCAACTAATAGTTTTCTCAGAAGAAAAATAAAGAGACTGAATTAGGTCATCTCTAAAATCTCTTTAAACTCTCAGATCCTCTAAACGCCAAATAAGAGTTACACATCTACTGCTAACAGCTCCAAACAACCTGATAAAGTCTGGGGAACCTGTATTAGCACCTCCCCCGCAAATAACCAGCTCGACCAAACTGGAAAAGTTGGTCAATCCAGGCACAGCTAACTTCGAATGCTCAAATATTAGCCTTGAGGGAAAATCAAAGAATTTCAGCTTATTTAAAATCAAGGACCAACATTACTACTCCACTGTTACTTCTCTGCTTATCACCCTGTGAGGGCCATCTCAGATGCATCACTTACTACTCAAGTTTACCCACAATATTATTCCTACCACTACTTCGGTATGTGTGTGTGTGTGTGGAACTACAAAATTAAGAAGATACAGAAGCTGGGCTGGAACAAGGGCTTCTCATAAACAATTTATTTTTTCAAATGCCCTTCAGTGGGCCACGCCTTTTTACTGTCTGAGGTATTTAGCAACCTTCAGCTGCTACCTTTCAGGAGAAAACTACTTTATATAAATAATTACAGATAAGAATGAAATCTGCCGATTGTCTAGATCCGGATAATCAAGTACACTAGTCTTGCACAGTAGTTAAAATATAAAAGCAGGGACTCTGGAGCCAAACCACTGGAGTTCCAATTCTGGTTATGCCATTTACTAGTTGTATGACCCTGCACAAATCACTTAACTTTTGTTATTATGAGGACTAAATAAATTAACGTGTTAAGATACAATTATCATCATTCTCTCCCATGTAGTTGGCTAAAAAACACCAGAAACAAAATCCTGTAAACATTACTGAAACAGCATTTTAAGTAAAACTCACACTCACTCGATTTAAAGCTTCTACAAAGTTAAACATTGGTATATATCAGTAGGACAATCTGTGCTTATGAAAACACGGATTATACACAAGTGGTTTAAAGGACAGGTTCAATATGATAGTGTTTATGCTCCCCCATTAAGTCCAGTGACACTGCAGACATCCCCAAAGCTCCCCCAGTTCAAGACTGGTAGTAAATGCAGGCTCTGTGTAAGACCTTTAATCCACTGAGTATTTGAAAATTCTGCCAAGCACTGGGCCTCAGTTGTTGCACAATGTTTTAACTTGAAATGCTGGGGTGTGATCTCTAAAAGGTGGGTCTAAAGTCTTACTGATCTCCTATAAGGGCAAGTGCTTAGCCCCGCCCCAACTCCCCATTATGGACCAAACAATCACAGTTCCAGGGACCCTGGCTAGCTCACTAAATTTACATGCAGAGTGGAAAGATGTGGGTCACTTTCCTGCAGGTACTCAACAATCATGTGCCCAACCAAAGGGCCTATTGCTCAGTTTCATTCCTCCATCTGTAGGTAGGGACATCTATATGCTAAGAGACACCAAGATTAAAGGAGAGAAAGATAAAAAGTTCCTTTTATCCCTACCAGTACACATTCATGTTCCTTTCATGTTTGATATCACCTTTTGGTATTTTTTATAACTGTAGGTTAAATGTGCAATTTCAACATAAACGCACATTTTCAAGTAAAGCTTCAGAACCTTTAAAATCCCAATGGAATGGGGAGAAGGAGGGAATTATCTTCTGACAGAACTGAGTAAGACTGGTCCAACTTTTGGAATAAATAAATGCCTACCTCAGAGCACTGAGTGAGGGAAAGTCTCACCACAAGCTGATGAGAATCCTGTGATCATGATCACTTTCTGGAAGAAGTAGCTTTAAGAAATGCCTAAAGCTAGTCAATTTTATAATGGATTCGAACATCCTTTACGGCAAACATTTTGGTACCAAAAGGACAAAACTAAACAAATCACATTCAACAGACGAACTCCATTACTGTTTGATATGTATTTCACAACTAATTTATTCTGGATCTACTTGCAGGAATTAAATGTTTCACAAGTACGAAACGACTTTCTTGAAAGTGGACATGTTTGTTTCAAAACCTTCCCTCAAACCTTCTGAGCCAAAGCGGTCTCTGCCTCGTAAGAATGCTGTTTTAACCAAGTTATTACACGCGAGCTCGCCCGCGCGGGTCCGCATCTGCGCTTCGGGGCGCAGGACGCCGCGGGGAGCGGGTGCCGCGTCGTCCCCCCGTTCTCGCCGCCAGCACCCAGCCCGGTGCCGGGGCTCCCCAGAAAGTGCACCCCGAGGGCCCTCAGGCAGCTGTGCGCTCGCGACGGACTGGGTAGTTCTGGGGGACCCCGGGGCCGGGGTCGCCAGTAGCTCGAAGTCGCCGGCCCCGAGTTTCCGGGAAGGAGCGGCAGGAGCTGCCGGCGGCTGAGCCAGGACCTCGGGTTCGCACCCGCGGCGGCTCCGCCCGCGTCCCAGGGCCCGGGCGAGAAGAGCCCTCGGAACCCCGGCGGAGGGCACGGCAACTCCACGAACAGCCGGGCAGAGAGGCCAGGCCAGGGGCGCCGCTCCCTCCATCTCAGAAGCCGGACACTGTCCCGAGACCCCCGGGCCGAAGCGGGCCCCGCGGCCGGGCTCGGGCGGACGCACACGCGGGCGCGCCGAGGCCGCGCCAGGGGAAGCTGAGGAGAGGCCGAGGGCTGCCCGCCCGGTACTCACACACGCACAGCTCCACCACGTACGCGTAGTAGGACCACACGACAACGAAGGTGATGAACAACACAGGCACCCAGCCCACGGTGCGCTGGCAGCAGCGCCAGAGCGTACAGGGCGCCATGTTCCGCGGCCGGCCGGCCGTGGCACCCACCGGCCCGGGCTGGCGGGGCGCGCCAGGCCCCCGAGGGTGTCGGCGGCGGTGGCTACTTGGGCGCTCCCGGCGGTTCGGCGCCCGGCTCCGCGCCCCGCCCCCGCCTCCGCCGCGACCCCGCCCCGCCCCGCATTGCGTCCGCGCCCGCCGCCGCCGGGGCGTGGTCTGTCGGGCGGGCGGCGGAAGGGGCGGGGCAACATCGGCGGAAGTGACTGGAAGGCGCTCGCGGCGCCTCCCAGCTACCAGCTGGGCGGGACGGGGCCCGGGGATGCTCGCTGTAGCGGGACGGCCTCCGTCCAAACTGCGGCCTCAAGAACCCCGCGTGCGTCTCGATTCCGGACTCCCGCGCTTTGAAGTAATTTGCTCGTATTTCAGGTGGAAATCGTAGGTGCGTGTGATTTAGGACGGCCCCGTGTAGTCAATCTGATTTGAAACTCGGGTTTAGGGTTGAATTGTGAACCGGGGATAGTCCCCCCCTCCCCCCCGCCACTGCCCGAAGGCTCCTGAAGTTTCCTGTTTATAACTGGCGAGTACTGCTAAACAATAACTGTGGGCATAGACGCGCCTACAGGTATCACTTACTGCAGGTTTCGGGGGAGACAAGATCCTGAAGTGAGTTGGCATAACCTTGGCCCGGGGATGGGCCTTATCGCCGAGGGAGGGGAGGTACTCGTCCCCACCTAAGGTTTGGACATTCTTCACTCCCTGATAACGCAGGCCTTTCTTCAGCGGTTCAAGCAGATGGACAACGCCTGTTTGGCCCTGAGACTCATGTTCTGGTGCAGGCCAGATCATGTCCCAGCCAAGATGACTCCCTGGTACCCCAACTTGTGATTCCTCTTTCCCTGGGGATCGTGGCCTTCAGCAGAGCCTGGTGGACAACGGGCTGCTTTCCCATCCTGGATCAGGGCCAGCTGCTTGAGGACCGCATCCACAGAGGTCCGCCCCCCCCCCCCCCCCCCCCAGCCCCGCGTTCCTATTGCTGGCTAGCGACTCCAAAAAACACCATTTTGAGTTCTGGTTCTGAGCTGAGGGCTGGGGAAGAATAAGGGCAGCTCAAGGCAGCTGTGAAACTATTAGAGGGGTCTATGGAAGCCATGGAGCTGTAAATGTGAAAGACTGAAGAAGAAAAAACCCACAAACTCATAAGTTTAGAACTAAATTGTTGTAGGAAGGAGGACCCTTTCCAGGGCCTCAAAGTGGGCTCTTGTCTAACACTGGGAATTGAATTGTCGGAGGAAACACACGTGCTTACAAAGCAAGAGACTTTATTGGAGGGGAATAGGAGGGTAGGGGAACCCAGGAGGACTGTTCTGCCACTGGCTTGCAGTCTCAGGTTTTATGGTGATAGGATTAGTTTTTGCATTAGTTTTTGGCCAGTCACTGACTCAGGGTCCTTCCTGGGTTGAAGAATTGAAGAAAGACTTAAGTCCTTGAAACCTAGACACAGAGTAGTGAAACTATTAAATATTTAGAATAAAGAGAAAAATCTAGGATTTTTCAGATTCCAGAGATAGAAATCAAATTACCAAAGGAACACTAATCAGACTGGCGGCTGACTTCCTCTCAGTTCACTTGCTCTGTCCTGTCGGACTCTGTGACCCCACGGACTGTAGCACTCCAGGCCTCCCTGTCCATCACCAACTCCCAGAGCTTGCTCAAACTCATGTCCATCAAGTCAGTGATGCCATCCAACCATCTCATCCTCTGTCATCCCCTTCTCGCCTTCAACCTTTTCCAGCATCAGGGTCTTTTTCAATGAGTCAGTTCTTCCCATCCGGTGGCCAAAGTATTGGTGCTTCAGCATCAGTCCTTCTAATGCATATACAGGACTGATTTCCTTTAGAATAGACTGGTTGATCTCCATGCAGTCCAAGGGACTCTCAAGAGTCTTCTCCAACACCACAGTTCAAAAGCATCAATTCTTTGGTGCTCAGCTTTCTTTATGATCCAACTCTCACATCTGTACGTGACTACCTCTTACCAACAAAAACATCCCAAAAGACAACAAAGTAGTATTTTCAGTGCTGATAGAAAGTAATATCCTTCAATTTTATAGCCAGAGAAATGGTCATTTACAGGCAAAGTGAAAAGGCAAATGGTGGAATGGGAGAAAGATTTACATATATGTAAGGGATTGCTATGCTGAAAGTGTAAAGAACCCCTACAACCCAACAACAATAAAACCCAACAACTCTGTTTAAAAATGGGCAAAGGATTTAAATAGACATTTCCCCAAAAAGACATACAAATGACCAATAACCACATGAAAAGATGCTCAACCTCACTGATTAAAGTGCAGTGAAAGTGTTGAGTCGCTCAGTTGTGTCTGACTCTTTGTGACCCCGTGGACTGTAGCCTGCCAGGTTCCTCTGTCCATGGGATTCTCCAGGCAGGAATACTGGACTGGATTGCCATTCCCTTCTCCAGGGAATCTTGCCAAGCCAGAGATTGAATACTAGGTCTCCCACATTGTAGGCAGATTCTTTACAATCTGAGCCACCAGGAAATGCAAGTCAAAACTAAAATGAGAACAAATCACTCCCATTAGGATGGCTACTACAAAACAAGAACCACAAGGCAGAAAATAACAAGTGTTGAGGATATGGAGAAATTGGGAACTCGTGTGTTGCTGGTAGGAATATAGAATGGTGTGACTGCTGTGGAAAATTATGGCAGTTCCCCTCGCAAATTAACCATAGCATTATCACATGATCCAGCAATTCTACTTCTGGTACATAACCCAAAATGAATGAAAGCAGGAACTCCCACAGGTATTTGTACATCCATGTTCACAGTAGCATTATTCTCAATTGTCAAAAGGAAGCAATACAAGTGTCCATTGTCAGATAATGGATAAGCATAATGTGATGTGTATATACAGTGGAATACTATTCAGCCTTAAGAAGGAAGGAAATCTTGTCATAGTTTACAACATGGATCAATCTTAAAGACACTAAGTAAAATAAGCCAATCATAAAAGACAAATATAGTTAAGAGGGTTAATCCATATGTAAGTTACAGTCATCCATTCCTATCCAGGGCTTCCCCAGTGGCTCAGTGGTAAAGCATCTGCAGGCAATGCAGGAGCCACAAGATGTGACTTTGATCTCTGGGTCTGGAAAATCTGGAGGAGAAAATGGCAAGCCACTGCAGTATTCTTGCCTGGAAAATCCCATGGACAGAGGAACCTGGAGAGTTACAGTCCACCGGGTCACAGAGTTGGATGCGATTGAGTAATTAAGCGTTGATTTCATATCCAAGGGTCCTCTGCATCTGAGGATTCAACCAACCATGGACTGTAGTACTGTAAGATTTACAGTTGACAAATATCCACATATAAGTGGACACGTGCAATTCACAGCTGTTGTTGGAGGGTCAACTGTACTGTACAACTACACTTCTAAGAAGTGCAGAGTAGTCAGATTTGTAGAGACAGGGTAGAATGATGGTTACCAGGTGGATGTGAGAGGGCAGGTGAGCAGAGGGATTGGGAGCTGTTTCAGGTAACAGAGCCCTCATCTGTGGCTGGAGGCCCACTTTCTTGGTTCACTGTCCTGTGGGTTCACCATGGCTGGTGAGTCCTGGGCCTGCATTGTCCCTCCTGCTTCCTGTCTGCTCTCCCCTCCCCTCCATGCTTGGGCATGGCCTTCCATAATCCATCTGCAGTTCGTTCCTTCCTTTATTGACTCTCTGCGTCAGGCTCTGTCCTGAGCCTGGGGAACAGAGACAACCTCTTGGCCCACGTGCAGCTTTTGTTCTTTCTCGTATTCTGTTCACCTCTATCCTGGGGTTGGAGGAAACCTGAGAAAATCAGATACATCTGTGCAAACCATTACAGTATTTAGTAAATCTCCTGGGGGAGGTCCTTTGAGGCTATTCAAATCTCCTGCTTCTCTGAAGTTTCTCCTACTAATTGGAGCATCTGTCAGTGGACCTTTGCTGCACCAGGCCGTTTTCTTTGCTGCATAGTTGACTAATGATCTGTTTGTTGACTAATGAGATGCAGCCAAGAAGGGAGTTCAGAGGTTTAGCTGTCAAGGTGGGATGACAGAGTCCTGACTCTGATGACTGCAGGAGTCTCTGGTTTGGTTAGATCTGCGTTTAGACATATGGAATCTGTCCCCAGAAAGTGTCCTGGCCATTGGTTCTAGGATCAGTCCAGGAACATGTTCAGATCAGATCAGATCAGATCAGTCTCTCAGTCTGTCCCACTCTTTGCTACTCTATGAATTGCAGCACGCCGGGCCTCCCTGTCCATCACCAACTCCCAGAGTTCACTCAGACTCACGTCCATTGAGTCAGTGATGCCATCCAGCCATCTCATCCTCTGTCGTCCCCTTCTCCTTCTGCCCCCAATCCCTCCCAGCATCAGAGTCTTTTCCAATGAGTCAACTCTTCGCATGAGGTGGCCAAAGTACTGGAGTTTCAGCTTTAGCATCATTCCTTCCAAAGAAATCCCAGGGCTGATCTCCTTCAGAATGGACTGGTTGGATCTCCTTGCAGTCCAAGGAACTCTCAAGAGTCTTCTCCAACACCACAGATCAAAAGCATCAATTCTTCGGCACTCAGCTTTCTTCACAGTCCAACTCTCACATCCATACATGACCACAGGAAAAACCATAGCCTTGACTAGACAGACCTTTGTTGGCAAAGTAATGTCTGTGCTTTTGAATATACTATCTAGGTTGGTCATAACTTTCCTTCCAAGGAGGAAGCGTCTTTTAATTTCATGGCTGCAGTCACCATCTGTAGTGATTTTGGAGCCCCCAAAAATAAAGTCTGACACTCTTTCCACTGTTTCCCCATCTATTTCCCATGAAGTGATGGACCGGATGCCATGATCTTCGTTTTCTGAATGTTGAGCTTTAAGCCAACTTTTTCACTCTCCACTTGCACTTTCATCAAGAGGCTTTTGAGTTCCTCTTCACTTTCTGCCATAAGGGTGGTGTCATCTGCATATCTGAGGTTATTGATATTTCTCCCGGCAATCTTGATTCCAGCTTGTGTTTCTTCCAGTCCAGCGTTTCTCATGATGTACTTTGCATATAAGTTAAATAAACAGGGTGACAGTATACAGCCTTGACGAACTCCTTTTCCTATTTGGAACCAGTCTGTTGTTTCATGTCCAGTTCTAACTGTTGCTTCCTGACCTGCATACAAATTTCTCAAGAGGCAGATCAGGTGGTCTGGTATTCCCATCTCTTTCAGAATTTTCCACAGTTTCTTGTGATCCACACAGTCAAAGGCTTTGGCATAGTCAATAAAGCAGAAATAGATGCTTTTCTGGAACTCTCTTGCTTTTTCCATGATCCAGCGGATGTTGGCAATTTGATCTCTGGTTCCTCTGCCTTTTCTAAAACCAGCTTGAACATCAGGAAGTTCACGGTTCACATATTGCTGAAGCCTGGCTTGGAGAATTTTGAGCATTACTTTACTAGCGTGTGAGATGAGTGCAACTGTGCGGTAGTTTGAGCATTCTTTGGCATTGCCTTTCTTTGGGATTGGAATGAAAACTGACCTTTTCCAGTCCTGTGGTCACTGCTGAGTTTTCCAAATGTGCTGGCATATTGAGTGCAGCACTTTCACCGCATCATCTTTCAGGATTTGGAATAGCTCAACTGGAATTCCATCACCTCCACTAGCTTTGTTCGTAGTGATGCTTTCTAAGGCCACCTGACTTCACATTCCAGGATGTCTGGCTCTAGGTCAGTGATCACAGCATCGTGATTATCTGGGTCGTGAAGATCTTTTTTGTACAGTTCTTCTGTGTATTCTTGCCATCTCTTCTTAATATCTTCTGCTTCTGTTAGGGCCATACCATTTCTGTCCTTTATCGAGCCCATCTTTGCATGAAATGTTCCTTTGGTATCTCTGATTTTCTTGAAGACATCCCTAGTCTTTCCCATTCTGTTGTTTTCCTCTATTTCTTTGCATTGATCGCTGAAGAAGGCTTTCTTATCTCTTCTTGCTATTCTTTGGAACTCTGCATTCAGATATTTATATCTTTCCTTTTCTCCTTTGCTTTTCACTTCTCTTCTTTTCACAGCTATTTGTAAGGCCTCCCCAGACAGCCATTTTGCTTTTTTGCATTTCTTTTCCATGGGGATGGTCTTGATCCCTGTCTCCTATACAATGTCACGAACCTCATTCCATAGTTCATCAGGCACTCTATCTATCAGATCTAGGCCCTTAAATCTATTTCTCTCTTCCACTGTATACTCATAAGGGATTTGATTTAGGTCATACCTGAATGGTCTAGTGGTTTTCCCTACTTTCTTCAATTTCAGTCTGAATTTGGCAATAAGGAGTTCATGGTCTGAGCCACAGTCAGCTCCTGGTCTTGTTTTTGCTGACTATAGTATAGAGCTTCTCCATCTTTGGCTGCAAAGAATATAATCAATCTGATTTCGGTGTTGACCATCTGGTGATGTCCATGTATAGAGTCTTCTCTTGTGTTGTTGGAAGAGGGTGTTTGTTATGATCAGTGCATTTTCTTGGCAAAACTCTATTAGTCTTTGCCCTGCTTCATTCCGTATTCCAAGGCCAAATTTGCCTGTTACTCCAGGTGTTTCTTGACTTCCTACTTTTGCATTCCAGTCCCCTATAATGAAAAGGACATCTTTTTCGGGTGTTAGTTCTAAAAGGTCTTGTAGGTCTTCATAGAACCATTCAACTTCAGCTTCTTCAGCGTTACTGGTTGGGGCACAGACTTGGATTACTGTGATATTGAATGGTTTGCCTTGGAAACGAACAGAGATCATTCTATCGTTTTTGAGACTGCATCCAAGTACTGCATTTCGGACTCTTGTTGACCTTGATGGCTACTCCATTTCTTCTGAGGGATTCCTGCCTGCAGTAGTAGATATAATGGTCATCTGAGTTAAATTCACCCATTCCAGTCCATTTCAGTTTGCTGATTCCTACAATGTCGACATTCACTCTTGCCATCTCTTGTTTGACTACTTCCAATTTGCCTTGCTTCATGGACCTGACATTCCACGTTCCTATGCAATATTGCTCTTTACAGCATTGGACCTTGCTTCTATCACCAGTCACATCCACAGCTGGGTATTCTTTTTCTTTGGCTCCATCCCTTCATTCTTTCTGGAGTTATTTCTCCGCTGATCTCCAGTAGCATATTGGGCACCTACTGACCTGGGGAGTTCCTCTTTCAGTATCCTATCATTTTGCCTTCTTGTACTGTTCATGGGGTTCTCAAGGCAAGAAGACTGGTTTGCCATTCCCTTCTCCAGTGGACCACATTCTGTCAGGAACATGTTACTGATTGCATTTAAATTGGGAAAGCCTGGGCTTTGGCTGCTGTCACTGGGAACACTGATTGACTCCCCACCACAAAAGAGCAGGTTTTTAGGAAAAATTACACAGCTATACAGTCTCCATGGCTGTGATCGCTCTGTGACTGCCTTGGAGTGAGAACTGACAAGTTTCTGCTAAACAAAGGCAGAATGGACACACCATTCCAGGCAGGAGAGGGGCACATGCTAAGCTCTTGAGAGTATGTGTGTGGGGTCAGCATTTGAGACTGCCTTGGAGGTCATGCAACCTATGTTAAACCCCCATGTAATACACTCAGGGTCTCTCCTCTGTAGGATTATTTAAAGACAGTTTCCCCAGTCTGCTGATGCCGAAAGCTCAGCTTCTCTGTATACTAGTGCCAAACGGAATCTCAAGACAGAGTTTTGGATGAAGTAGAAAAGAAGGGCTTTATTGCTTTGCCAAGCAAAGAGGGCCACAGCAGACTCCTGCCCTCAAAACCATATGTGCCCACTTGGAGAAGATAGTGAGAGGTCTTATGGCAGTTTTTCTAAGAGGGCATGATCAGCTTGTGGACTGTCTTCTGATGGATCAGCCTTGAAGTCCAGGTGGTCTGGGGTCTATGTGAGCAGCATACCATGGTTAATTGTTAATTTCTCCCACCTGGAGTGGGTCTCAGTAGCTGCTGCTGCTGCTGCTGCTGCTAAGTTGCTTCAGTCGTGTCCGACTCTGTGCGACCCCATAGACGACAGCCCACCAGCCTCCTCCATCCTGGGATTCTCCAGGCAAGAACACTGGAGTGGGTTCTGTAGCTGCAGAATAGCTCAAAGATGCTGTTGTATGTATCTGTTCATGGGAAAATAGGACCTAGCCTCAAGACTGCTCTTGACTGTTTCTGCCTGATCTCTGCATCCCCTCCCTTCCCTAATGAACAACTGCTTGAGTCTGCCCCTTGGAACTCAAGAAAGGGCATGGAAGCTGAATGAAGGCTCCTTGATTACAGGAGTAATCAAAGGGGTGGACGACACAAAGGCCTTGTGCAAGGAGCCCCGCATTCAACTATAAACTTTCTGAAGGCGGGACTAGGTTTCTTTTGCTTTCAAGTGAGCCCAGCACATAGCAGGCAGAAAAGAGGCACTGAATCATATTGACTGAATACTTGAATGACAAGTAACCTGGAATTAATGGTGTCCATGGAGACGAAGGTTCTATCCTTGGGTGGGGAAGATCCAGTGGAGGAAGATATGGCAACCCTCTCTAGTATTCTTGCCTGGGAAATCCCATGGACAGAGCCTGGGGGGATATAGTCCTTGGGGTCACAAAGAGTCAGACATAGCTGAGTGACTGAGCATGCACACGTTTTCCCGTTTTCTCAAACTTCTCATATAACTCTGGTATAGCACAGACTGCTACGTACAGCAGTGACAGTCTTAGTGTTATTAGAATAGTTAAAGCTTATTTATATTATGACATGAAGAAACGTGTGCAAACCAGCTTAGGGATTGAACCATCAAACACTAGAAAGGATAGACTGACTTGGGCAGAGTGGGAAAAAGATGGGTTGTGGTGTCAGTGATTGTGGATTACAGCCCCAGCTTCCTCACTTGTTAGCTGAGTAATACTGTGGGACTTCTCTAAGTTCCCTGAGACTCAAATTTTTTGTCTCTCATGGTAGGAGGGTTAGATGACATTTTATATATATAGGTGTATGGACAGGTATAAATGTAGTATATGTAAAAATATGTAATACATACTTGTATGTATACATGAACTTACAGCTACCTGGGTGTATATAGTGTGAATATTATCCAAGTTTGTCTTCTGTGTCTATAGTTCCTGGCATACAGTCATTTTATCAGTCAGGAGCCACTTTAAATATATCAACAGAGAAAATATAATACAAGGAGACACATAAGCAGGTGTTAGAGTCGAACAGCCACAGGAACTGAGGTCCCACAGAGCAAGCACTTGCAGGAAGAGCTCCCTCCCTGAGGCAGGGGCACACAGAGAAGAGGGGCAGGGTGTTAGGGTGCAGAAGCTTGAAGGAAAGGCCCGGGCTGCCCAGGGAGGGGCACTGGCCAGCAGTGCTGGCTCTGCAGGACTCAAGGAGTTTGTTCTGGGAGCACGAGAATGTTCACAACAGCCAGAACAGCACAAGATTGGTACCGACGGCTGCCATGATGCTGGGCTGGGGTCTGGGGACACTGGCAGGATAGCAGCAAATGGAGCAGGGCCTGTCCTGTGTGTGTGTGTGTAGTGGGGAATTGGAACAGAGATAATAGCAACTAGCAAAATTGTGTGTGTGTGTGTGTGTGTGTGTGTGTGTGTGCAGTGTGTGTGTGGTGGGGAACTGGAACAGAGATAACAGCTTAGCAACTAGCAAAATTGTGTGTGTGTGTGTGTGTGTGTGTGCAGTGTGTGTGTGGTGGGGAGTTGGAACAGAGACAACAGCTTAGGAACTAGCAAAATCACCAAACTTAATCGGGTGCATTCATGATGGTAAGTGCTGTTGAACTCCATGGTGCAATCGAGCACAACTGATTTATCCACTTCCATGGTGTGGCATGTTCAAGCTACTTCCAGATTTGCATGATTTGAAATGATTGATGCTGCAATGAAAATTCCTTCAATTCTGTCTGGATTGAAAAATGTTGTCATTGGGGAGAGCTTATATGATATTCTATAAACCATAAAGGAGTTATTTATGAACACCATTTCTGCCAAGACTGAATGTCTAAATATATGTAAATCCGGACTTCATAAACAACATAAGCAAAGTACCTGCTCCCATTTCATCCTCTTGGAAAGAAAGCTCGCCCACAGGAGGACCAGTGCCTGGGAGAGGGTGTGGGACAGCACAAGCTTGGTCGAGGTTTGGTCCTGATGCTGTTGAGGACATAACCTACCCAACTACATGTTACCTGGAGATTCTGCAAATTAACTTCCTTCAACACTGGACACAACCACAGACTGCAAGTGAATGGTTACCATGGTAGCACCTGTGTTCATTTCCCTGCTGCTGCTGCTACTGCTAAGTCGCTTCAGTCGTGTCAGTCTCTGTGTGACCCCATACACGGCAGCCCACCAGGCACTGCCATCCTTGGGATTCTCCAGGCAAGAACACTGGAGTGGGTTGCCATTTCCTTCTCCAATGAATGAAAGTGAAAAGTGAAATTGAAGTCGCTCAGTCGTGTCCGACTCTTAGCAACCCCATGGACTGCAGCCTACCAGACTCCTCCGCCCATGGGATTTTCCAGGCAAGAGTACTGGAGTGGGGTGCCATTGCCTTCTCCATTTCCCTAGGAGCTGCTAAATGTTTAACTAAGGTATGTCTGCACAGAGCCTCCTACCTTGCTCCTTCAACAAGTCAGTCATTTTTGAAATGTTCTGTGATTTTCTGAGTATTCCTGTTGGTTTTTCTGTTAAAGATCATGCTTGGTTCGTGAGGAAGATAAAGTATTTTGGAAAAGTGAGAGTGCCATCTTGTGGAGCATCCGCGCTGCAGTGCTTTTAATTTAAAGAAGCTGGGGAGTTCTCCCTGCAGCTCATCTGGACCGATGACGTTCTGTAGGCAGGGGGATGGACTGGTGTCGGTCTGCTCCACCTTCTGAGGATGAGAGGTTTCCCTTACACACACAGCTGACCCCTCGTCTACCCTGGGTTGCCTTGTCTCCTGTCTCCTCTTCACGTCAAACCCTGACTTTGCTGTTTGCTGTGTACCTCCTCAGGGAAGAGCTGGAAAATTTCTTTAAAAATCCACATAACCATTACAATTCAGTGGGAAATACCTTTGGCTTAGGAGTATTTACATTTAAAAGTACTTACATTAAAAAAAAAACAAACATTGTTTTAAACAACACATATAAAACAAAATGCGGCTTCTCAGGTGGGGCGAGTGGTAAAGAACCCTCCTGCCAATGCAGGAGACCTAAGAGACACAGCCTTGATCCCTGGGTTGGGAAGATCCCCTGAAGAAGGAAATAGCAGCCCACCCCAGTATTCCTGCCTGGAGAATCCCATGGACAGAGGAGCCTGGTGGGCTACAGTCCATGGGGTCGCAAAGAGTCAGACATGACTTAGTGACTGACCAACCAATCAACAACATAAAATGCACTTCAGTAATTTTTTTTATGTTTATAAATACTTCATAGTTTCCAGGTGGAATACTGAAATTTACATATTACTTTGAAGACAACTAATTTACAGCTCATTTGAAATAAAATATACAAGAAGTCTGTGAGACATAAGGGACAGGTAGGAAACCTGAAATGCTGTCACTTAATCTACCTCCAGGAGCTTTGGGGCTCGCAGGTTGATCTGACCTCGAGTCAGGTTAGACACTGCATGACCAGGTTGTCCATCTTACCAAAGTCAAAGCCTTTAATCCTAGGCCTTCTGACAGATGCCAACATCTCTTTTCGTTAAAGAATACTTTTTTCTTTTTAGGAAGTTCTGCAATGAAAGTTTACTAAGAAATGACTGGATCAGAAAGCAATACAAGGCATCTTTATATTACAAACGAAATCAATGAAGACTTAGAAGGATAAACATCTAGCATTCTAAGAAATGCCCGATTCTCATTGCTCAGAGCAACAGAATTCCCACACTCTTTTTTCTATTAAAGATCTTTTCCTGCTTGTTTCCAGACTTCTTTCACTCCTTTAATGCTTTCTTTCTTCACACATTTCCAGTATTCTTGTATGCCAAGATGCTGTGGCACCTGTCAACCAAAATGAAAACTCGGGGTCAGTGTCTGCAACCTTCTGCCCTGTCGTCTCCATGTACTTGTGGTGCCTGTTCCCCAGCCACCTCCAGAAAGGCCTGGAAGTGATGACACAGAAAGTGCCTGCAGCACAGGTGAAAACCAAAGGGAAAAGGTGAGACATGAAGTGAGGCAAGGGTGGCCTCAGGGGAACCACAGAATGGAGTTTCCTCCCCAAGAAGGGAACAAAGACTGTGGTGACTTTCATATGTTGGTTTTACAATGAAATTATTTCATAATGTGTTCTTTCACCATACTTTATAATGTTTCTGTTTTTTTGGTGAACTTCACTTAGCTACGTGGAATAAAAACGATAAACCTAGACTTTGACTTAACCTTGGCTAAAATTAAAAAAGAAAGAAACTGAGGTCACCATATACTTGATGAGAAGCCTTAGGAAGAAATAACTCACACAAGTACTTTGTGTTTACTATTTATCTCAGTTAAATGAGAAAGCAAAGGTTAGAAAATACTTGGCTCCTTGTGCCCACAGAGCGCAGCACTGCTGGAAACCCACCACTGGAAGCGGCAGGCGGTTTCAGATTATATTTATGGCCTTTTCTGCTCACTGACTTGAATCTCTTCTCTTCAGTATGTTTTTGAGAAATGGCAAAGAGGCCGCGGGGTATGTTACAAGTTAATTGGAAAGGCTGGTTTAATTTCTACAAGTATGATTATTAACTATGAGGTGCTGCCTGTAAATCACTAGTAGAAATAATATCTGTTCATTTTCTATAAATAATGTTTGTAGCAGGAAGATCAATATTCTCTTCTCAGTTGTAAACGAACAGCACTGTTGATGTGAGCTCACCATGGTCTCTCCTGTTCTCACTCCTGCCTCCTCTGGACTAAATTCCTACTTACCCCCTGGACCCTTGTCTTCAGCTTACCGATGTTTCAACTTGCTTTCATGAGTGTTTCTAACAGATTCAAATCTAAACAAAATTCTAAGTTTGATCTGTCCCTCAGTTATAGACTAATATGTGAATGTGAGTGAATCTTGTTAATAGTGAACATTTACTTCAAGTGTTTCAGTCACTACATTAAGTATCATAATAATTCTCTCCAGTAGATTGTATTGGTTCCTTGTTGTACAGATGAGGAATCTGAGGGTCAGAAAAATTATGTAGCTTTTCAAGATCTGGTACTTAATACATGATAGGGCTAGAGCTTGGGTCTTGGTATCTAACTACAACATCCAAATTAAAATTTGGATTGTGGTTCCTGATTCAGATTTTTTTAAAAAAGAAAACAAAAATGGTGGTCCCATCTGTAGGAGATACTTTTGTTGTAATTACTGCTTACAATCTCTTTAAAAATGTTGAAAACTCCATTTAAGACTATACATTAAATCAAATTCTCGGTTTAGTTCCATTCATTTAACTACATATAAACATGCATTTAAAGACTCAAAATCTGTTACCCATAAACCTCGATGCATCCTGTTTTTTAACACCCCAAGAAACTCTTCATGACTCAGACACTCATCACCATCTAAATCGAAGATCTTGAAGACGGTGTCCAGAATATTGTTGGACAGCTCCTGTCCTGTTGCTACTTTGACTGCTCTCTTGAACTCCGCTGAAGGGAGAAAACATAACTCATCAACCACATAAAATAGTCTAAGTTTAAATTTTTATTATTTGAGAAGTAAAAACAACTCTATTTATTTATCATTTGGGAAGTAAAACAACACAAATACTCATCATGAATGTGTTCAAATAATAAATCTGGCTGAGAAACATCAGCAGGCTATTTTAATCTAATCAGTGTTTTGAATATACATTTAAATATTTCCTTCTCCTTCTCAGGGAGAAAAATAAGAAAGCAAAAGCAAAATTAATTGTTAATAAATTGTTTGGCAAATGGTTGTAAATCTAGAATAACCACACTGAATTAACTGAAAGGCCAATCAATTGTTCTTCTGGTAAGTGGTCCCTGGACTGGTATCAATCAGTTAAAGAATAGGGTGACAGTATTCATAGACAGTAAAAATTAAGTGACTCACATAACTTACCTAGTCTGACAGGACGATGAGCTAAACTAAACATCTGCATGGCAATAGCGAAGTCTTCCAAGTGGGTTGCAAAATGACAAAATGACTTGAACTCTTCCAAACTAATGTTCTAAAAGAACAACAAAGTGAGTTTTTATTACAACTTTGTAAACTTATTCAACAATGTTATGACAATAACTGTGAGTCCTCTTTTCTATCATGAAGTCTATGAATGTAGTCTATCAAAGTCTGGGATGGACCCAACTGAGCACAAATGTGTGGATTTTAGAGATTAGGAGGAACCCTCAGATTAAGTGCAGGGCCCTGGATGTGCCAGTGCAGACTGAACACTGCAAGGCTGGGGGCGTGTGTCACAGGCCCACTATCTCCCCTCAAAGGTCCTGAGTGAATTAAACCCTCTGCACATCTATGTTCATCGGGCACTTGTGGATTTCTCGTGTCCCTGCTGTCTCTGCTCCGGTGTCTGAAGGGCTGCCAGGTGACCTGATGCTGGGGGGCAATTCTCAGTGGGTCTTCTGAGCTTCTCACATCTCGTAGACAGAGGCCCAGCCACTATTCTACTCCAGGGTCTTTCCAGGATATCTGCACAGTGAACAGCCTGGAGCAGACACAGTTGTCTCCCTCAGAGCAGGGGCGACCGCACCTACTATCCTTCATGAAGGATTTGGGCTCCTCGGCTGTGGCGCAAACCCACCTCATGGGCCCTGGGGGACAGACGTGGTGCCTGGGCGGCCTTCAGACTAGACAATAACCTTTTCTGGCTCTGACCTGGCAGGTTTGGGTCTTCTGTTGGCACCCAGAAAGTGACACAGGCTAACTTGCAGAGACAAAATCTCCATTAGTAATTAACACACAGGTATCTGAGATCCCATTTTCTACATTAAATACGGTAGAATGTCAGACCCTTCCAGGGTCTTGATTTTTAAAGATCTCATCATATAAATTAAAGAAATTGGTCTATTACTTGTGATGCCACTAATTCCTCCATTTTGTTAATTTTTCCTTTTGATTTTGATAATTTGGGGGGAGTGAGGAAGGCAACAGATTTCTATATTTTATGCAGTAATTTAATCAATTTCAAAATAAGGCTTTTGGGTTTTACTTAGTATGTATACCCACTCTCAGAGATTGTTTCCAAGTTTTCTTCCATACTTACTCAGTTTTCTCTTTAACTTTAGTTCTTTGATCCACCTCAAGTTTATTTCTGAGTCATGAGGGAGGCAGAGGTCACCTTCATTTCTCCCTCAGATGCCCAGTGAATTACCCCAGTTCCATTTAATTCACAGTTTTTTTATGCAACCAATTTATAATCTGAGTTTACACATACTAAATTTCTGTATTTGTATCTATCTCTGACTTTATTTTCTGTTCAACTTATTTGTCAAATTCATTGTCAGTCACACTGTTTTAGTTCTGATGTTTGGTGCTGTATTTTAATATCTCAGCTTTCTTTTTAAAAAGACTTAATTTTTTTTTAGAGCAGTTTTGGGTTCACAGCAAAATTATAGGGAAGGTGCAGAGGTTTCCCTGTCCCTTAGCCCCCTCAGCAGTGTCACACAGACTTGTGGCTTGTCTGGCTCCCTCCCAAGAATTCGAGACTGTTTTATGGATGTCAGTTGGTGGTCACGGTACCTGGTACACCCCTGAGCCCTGTGCACTCAGGACCACACAGCTCTGCCTCCCTTCAGTTAGCTAGGGCCTTCAGGCCATCAGTCGAGCAGTAGCTCAGTGTGACATCTCCACGCCTAAACATTTGTTTGCTGGAACGTGGTTCACTCCTTTCTTTTCTGGATGGTTTCTGGCAGATGGTGGTGCTCCTTGGGGGCAGAGCCTTGGAGAGTCTGGTCCCCAAGCAAAGATGTGGGCAGTTCTACCCCCGGCCCACCACGGACGAGCAGCATGACTGAGAAGGTTGCTGTTCTGTGTCGGCCATGGGGTGTCCAGGGCTGATGTTTTGGTGCAGCAAACCAAGGCCGTGCAGACTGACATGACACTATACTTAGGGGTTATTCAAGGGACAACTGCCATGTTTGTAATACTAAGAGGTTCTGTTCAAAAGCAGGGGATGTCTCTACTGTTAGATGAGTTATTTCTTCTAACCAAGGTTTAAAGGTTTTTCTATATATTTCTTATTAAATATATTTCTAATTGTTATGTATGTCTATTGTAATTATAAATGAAACCTTCATTGTATTTCATTATATTTTCCCTCATCACAGAGATAGCTTTAAAAAAATTATATAAAAACACATCCCCATGTCAAAAAAAATTTTTTTGGCACAATAAAGTTAAAAAAAAAAATCACTTGAGGGTCCCCTGATAATCCCGTAGCTAAGATTCCATGTTCTGGGCCTGGGATTGATCCCTGGTCTGGGAACTAAGTTCCACATGCCGCAACTAAAGATTCCACATGTGGCAACTAAGACCTGGCACAGCCAAATAAATAAATAAAAATAAATATTAAAAAAAAATCACTTGAAATCTTACCACTGTTCATTAATCATTACTAGCAGTTTGGCAATCATCATTTCATGCATCATATAATTACATAACAGAGAGTTGCTCAGTCTTGATTAATTTGGAAGCTACTTTACTGAATTCTATCAATGTCTAACTTATCATTTCATCTTCATCAGAAGCATTATAAAAAGGCACACCAACCTCTCCTGCTGACAGCTTCTCTCTCACATTTTTCCAATAAACATCTTTATTTTCAGTGTTAGTGAAAAAAAGGAGCCACTCTGCAAAGTCTTCTTTTCTCATGAAACTCAAACCTTTTGAGAACTGAAGGAACTCCATTTCTTGGACTTCCGCCTGTAAGTTTTCCATAAACCTAAATGTTGGAATACGAGATGGACGTCAGGACTTGTGGCTTCACCTTAGTGCTGTAATTAAGCGTGTGTCCACTCAGGAGCATGGGCACCCTGAGCAGTATCCCACGAGTTTCAATATACTGCAGGTCTCCAACCATTTGTCCACCAGATCACACTTAGCAAACTGTCAGATTCAGTGTTGGAACCCAGGTTTGTCTAAATCACAGATACTTTTTCAAAATACAATACTGTTTCTTTAAATGAGAATACTAATATCTACACTAATACCATAATTAGGTACCACAACAGTGTCTCTTGGTATCACCTTCCTTGTCTTTCCTGGAGACACACAAGCTCTATGTCTTTATGAAATAGTATCCTTCATCTTCATGAAGATCTACAAAAAAGATCTTCACGACCCAAATAATCACGATGGTGTGATCACTGACCTAGAGCCAGACATCTTGGAATCTGAAGTCAAGTGGGCCTTAGAAAGCATCACTACGAACAAAGCTAGTGGAGGCGATGGAATTCCAGTTGAGCTATTCCAAATCCTGAAAGACGATGCTGTGAAAGTGCTGCACTCAATATGCCAGCACATTTGGAAAACTCAGCAGTGACCACAGGACTGGAAAAGGTCAGTTTTCATTCCAATCCCAAAGAAAGGCAATGCCAAAGAATGCGCAAACTACCGCACAGTTGCACTCATCTCACATGCTAGTAAAGTAATGCTCAAAATTCTCCAAGCCAGGCTTCAGCAATAAGTGAACCGTGAACTTCCTGATGTTCAAGCTGGTTTTAGAAAAGGCAGAGGAACCAGAGATCAAATTGCCAACATCCGCTGGATCATGGAAAAAGCAAGAGAGTTCCAGAAAAGCATCTATTTCTGCTTTATTGACTATGCCAAAGCCTTTGACTGTGTGGATCACAAGAAACTGTGGAAAATTCTGAAAGAGATGGGAATACCAGACCACCTGACCTGCCTCTTGAGAAACCTGTATGCAGGTCAGGAAGCCACAGTTAGAACTGGACATGGAACAAGAGACTGGTTCCAAATAGGAAAAGGAGTACGTCAAGGCTGTATATTGTCACCCTGTTTATTTAACTTATATGCAGAGTACATCATGAGAAACGTTGGACTGGAAGAAACACAAGCTGGAATCAAGATTGCCGGGAGAAATATCAATAACCTCAGATATGCAGATGACACCACCCTTATGGCAGAAAGTGAAGAGAAACCAAAAAGCCTCTTGATGAAGGTGAAAGTGGAGAGTGAAAAAGTTGGCTTAAAGCTCAACATTCAGAAAACGAAGATCATGGCATCCGGTCCCATCACTTCATGGGAAATAGATGGGGAAACAGTGGAAAGAGTGTCAGACTTTATTTTTCTGGGCTCCAAAATCACTGACTGCAGTTGGTGACTGCAGCCATGAAATTAAAAGATGCTTACTCCTTGGAAGGAAAGTTATGACCAACCTAGATAGCATATTCAAAAGCACAGACATTACTTTGCCAACAAAGGTCTGTCTAGTCAAGGCTATGGTTTTTCCTGTGGTCATGTATGGATGTGAGAGTTGGACTGTGAAGAAGGCTGAGCGCCGAAGAATTGATGCTTTTGAACTGTGGTGTTGGAGAAGACTCTTGAGAGTCCCTTGGACTGCAAGGAGATCCAACCAGTCCATTCTGAAGGAGATCAGCCCTGGGATTTCTTTGGAAGGAATGATGCTAAAGCTGAAACTCCAGTACTTTGGCCACCTCATGCCAAGAGTTGATTCATTGGAAAAGACTCTGATGCTGGGAGGGATTGGGGGCAAGAGGAGAAGGGGACGACAGAGGATGAGATGGCTGGATGGCATCATTGACTCGATGGACGTGAGTCTGGGTGGGCTCCGGGAGTTGGTGATGGACAGGGAGGCCTGGCATGCTGTGATTCATGGGGTCGCAAAGAGTCAGACACGAGTAAGCGACTGATCTGATCTGATCTGATCCTTTATCAGATAGGCTGTAAGGAGGAGGCTGAGACAAAGGACAGAAAAGGCAACATCTTTCTAAGGAAGATGTTCTATAGAAACATCACAGTCCTATAGAAACCAAACTAAAATCTCCACACTCACATGAAGAGCTTCTTGTGGAATTTCTAGGATTAATTTGGGCAGTTAAAAAATTATGTGTTTATAATATATTATACATGCATATATATAAAACATACAATATATGGGAGCTATTTTCTGTTACTTTACAACTTATGAAAAATTTTAAAGGCTTAAATTTTAAAGATTATTGAATTCTAACTCAGTACACCCATAATTTTAACTTTAGGGTACCCTACTCCATCTAACAGACAAGTTCCTGTAAAAGTGCATTTAAAGCATTCTCTGTTTACTGCATCTTTTTTAAAAACTGCATAATGGTATAACACATTTCACAGGGCCCACTACTTACAGAAACTCTAATTCAAAAAGTTTAAAGAAAATAAATAAATTTAAATTAAAACAAAATAAAAAAATAAAACCACATTTCCTGGTTCTCAAAAAAAAAAAAAGAAAGTTTATTAAATACTTCAGATTTATTAAAAAAAAAAAAAAGTAAAAAATAATGTGATTTCTCTGTGGCTCAGGAATTTACATACTACATACGTTTGTATTAGATATAATACATGTTTATATGTATTAGCTATGATTATTTTCATTTACTCCTCAATTTGAAGGAGTTTTGTTGGTTTCTTGTTTGCCTAGTCTAGCTTAATGATGCCATGTCATCTTTCGCTGTTATAAAACAGAAAAAAAGAGAAATAAAATATTTTTCTCCTGCAAAAAAAAAAAAAAGTTTAAAGAATTCTAAGTGAAATTATTCCCTTTAAACAATCACCAAGCCCAATGATTTTATCTCCTAACTGTGTCTTGTCTCTCACAGGATCCCTCCTTTGCTGTTACCCCTGTCCTGCCAGAGTAAGCCCATCTGACCAGCACCTTCCACAGCCCCCTTCAGGGCCTCCCTCATGGGTGTAACTCAAGCCCCAGGACACAGGGCCTCCGCCCTCACCTCCATCCTCCCCTTTTATTTCTACCAGACCCAGCCTCTCTGATTCCTGCACAAGGCACATGTTCTCACACCTCTGTGTCCTTCCTTGCTGTTCTCTGTCCCTTGGTCTCTCCCTGCACAAACCATTTCTATCTGGTTAACTGATGTATTTTGAACATAGTAACTTTAGTTTACACTTCATAGGTTCTGCTCTCAGAGATACTATAGAGACCCATACATAGTATCTGGTCTTATGGTATGCAGTTCTGGGACATAAATACATGTATTCAGTTGTTTCTTTACTTCTTAGCTATAAAATTCCCCTAAATATTTGCATTTACCTTCGAAATTCTTTATAATGAAGTTTTCTTTCTCCTCTTTTTCCAAAGAAACGTATCTGAAGTGTTGTGTTAATTTCAGGTTCTTGTACCGTTTGTTCCTATAAAAAAATGATAGAATAATTTGAAGTAAATTATAACCAAGAACAGAAATGGATCCTGGAGCCTGGACAATTTCTAGGACAATACCTACAAAAGATTTCTGTAACAACAACAAAGTGCATAAAATAGATGCAACCCTTCTGTCCATCACTCTACACCTGTGCTCAAGAGGAGGAGAACACCCATGGCTAAACACTGAGAGGACTCAGGAGATCTCTGCAGAGAACAAACTCTGGATCAGGCCAACAAGAGAGCTTACAGCAGAAGATTAGTTATTTCAAAACGTGCCCCCTGGGCACTTTCTAATGAAGCAGGACTGAGAGAATTAAAGCAGGGAAGTCTGGAACCTTTTGCAGGATGCTAGAAATCTGAAAAACACTAGCTTTTCCTAATTACAAGGTCCCCAGGTGAGGAGTCCATTCAAGACAGTGAGAAGCAGGTTCAGAGACTTCCTCCTTCACAATATCAATCAAACAAACAAACAAAATCAGAACAGCTAAAAAGATGATCAGCAGCAACTAAACAACAAAGGGGGTACACATGTAAACCAAATCATCTGAAAAAGAACAGCTAGAGAAAGACAGGCTGGATACAGGTGTTCCCCAATCCTGTCCCCACCGCCCAGAATCAGTGGCAGGCAGGTGACTATTGTGTGGGAGTGGGAGAACTCATGAGAACCTGGGCTGTAGAGGGGCAGGCAGCTGGCATGGGGGCTGGGGCAGAGGATGGGCCAGCTCCCGCGACTTCACATATTCGGGCACCATTCAGCTGAGGGATAGTCGGGACCCAGAGAGAAAAATGTGCTTGGAGGGTGGACGGGGCTGTGGTCCAGGGCCTTAAATGGGAACCCAGGAGAGCAAGTGCACTGTGTCCTCTAGCGAGCGCTGCAGGACAGGGGTCACAACCCTACACCTGCAGCTCAGAGCCAGAAAGGTAACTGGGTTCAGACAGGGTGGGCACAAGGACAAGTTCACCAATGCTCCGCCAGGCAGAGAGTCAGTCAGCCAGGCAAGCGCTGGGCCTGTCTTCCAGCCCAGGGTGCACTGTCCCCATGGCAGAGACCACACGATGCAGGCCGCTAGGTGCCCTTGGCTCCCAGGGTTGGCCCAGGGGAAGTGGCAGCAGGTGCTGAGAAGAGCCTGAAGCGGGGACATAGACCAGGGTCACTGGAGGAGGGTTCTGCCCTGTACACATAGTCTGGGTGAATCTTCTGAGCTCTGGATCATGTGAATATGGCAAATCTATTTAAAATAGAAAAATTAAGTTACTGGTAATTTTCACAACTATCTGGGAATACTTATTTGAAAAAATGGGATGGAGAAGCTACTCTTAACAACATCTGCTTGGAAATACTCAATTTATTTGCAAATACCTGGCATTCCGTTTCATCGGTTATTGCTGTCTTCAAGTCATCCTGTTTACTTATGATCTTCTGCAGCTAGGAAGAGGGCAAACAAGAATTCAGGTGCAGGTCTACTGGATTTTTAAAAGCAACCTAAAAGACAAATGCTAAGTTTCTATTATAAAATGTATACTAGTTATTTGTTAAATAATAAATTATTTTTGCCTTATGACTAATAGTTTTTTCCCCTTAGATCACACAAGAATCAAAAATGAAAATGGATATGCAAGTATTATTACATTTATTCCAATTTGGGTCATCTTTTCTCCTAAGAAAGCTGGCTCACTTAATACAGTCTAAAAGCGTCACATTAAGGTATAAAAACATCATGATTATCCTCATCTCCATGAGAATTTTTATTCTCTTCTCTTCCTATCTCCTCTATCTTTTCTCTATCTCCTCTCTTCTTTTTCTATCTCTGATGCCTCATGGACACATTTTAAGTACCCAGCTATTCATATCCTATAAATGTTCTTCCCTTGTCTCTTAATGCATTTATAAAGCATTAAAACAATTTAAAGGCCTACATCTTTCTACTAATTATGAAACTATCAATAGTACCTTCATACCGAATACATTTTTAAAAAACCTACCTACCTTTCAGAATCATTTGTACCAATCCTCACATGGAAAGCAAATTTAAAAAAAAAAAATTTTTTTTTTTTAAATTAAATGTAGACAAAATCTCATACTATGGATCCAAATCCATTAGGAGACAAACCTTTGCCCATTTTTTCCTAGGCTATTTCTTTGTTAGTATTGAAAAATACTGCCAACTAAATTGCAAATTATTTCAAATGCAGCTGCTTCTATGAGATTTGTTTTAGGCATATGGTGTATCTCTAGTTCTCTAAAGCCCTCAAACTTTTCAACATTCTCCCCTTATTTATTATTATTCTCCCCTTTATTCCCCCCCAACCCCACTTATTTCAGGGAATAAAGCTGAAAAACTTTTGTTTTATCCTTTATTTTTAAATTGACAACTAACATACTGCCAAGTTCAATACCCAAACATTTCTTGCTTTGTTTCCCACACCTCCTAAGGTTTTTATTATGGCTTTCCTGATAGCTCAGTTGGTAAAGAATCCATCTACAAGGCAGGAGACCCCAGTTCGATTTCTGGGTTGGGAAGATCCCTTGGAGAAGGGATAGGCTACCCATTCCAGTATTCTTGGGCTTCCTTTGTGGCTCAGCTGGTAAAGAATTCTGCAATGTGGGAGACCTGGGTTCGATCCCTGAGTTGGGAACATCCCCTGGAGAAGGGAAAGGCTACCCACTCCAGTATTCTGGCCTGGAGAATCCCATGGACTGTATAGTCTATGGGGTCACAAAGAGTCAGACACAACAGAACAACTTTCACTTTTTCATGGAGAATTTCAGACACAGCAGAGACTCCTGTAACAACCCAACATACATGCATTACGCAGCCTCCACAGTTAGCTGCATCCAGCCATTTCTGGTCCATTCTCCTACCCACTCCCTGCCCCACCCACCCCTTGCCCTATCCATCCTGAAGATACTCTCTTATGAGCTTTCCCAGAAGCTTCTGGTTTCAGTTTACATGTGTATCTCAAATATATTTTTGTGTATGGTGTGAGGGAGGGGTTGTGGCTAATGTTTTCCACGTATATATCCTATCCATTTGTTCTTCTGTCATCTGTTGAAAAGACTTTGCTTTTCCCATTAACTGATCTGGTGTCTTTACTGAAAATCAAGTGATCATATAAGTGTGGACTCTACGCTCCACTGTCAACCTGTCCATCCTTTGGGCAATGTCATAGTGTCGGTGTCACTGTAGCTCTGAAGTATCTTAAAGTCAAGCGGAGAAAGTCATTGGATTTGTTCTTGATGTGGGTCATGACCGCAGAGGACTAGGTACTGCTCAAACGACTGTTCTAAGTGCTGGAACACAGTGGTCATGGACAGAGAGTGTCCCTGCTCTCACTGAGCTTAAGTTCTAATGGGCCAGAGGTAACCAACAAGCGAACGAACAAACAGGAGAATTTCAGACAGTGTCAAGTGCTGTGACCAGAAAAATGAAGTAGGGTAACAGGACTCGGAGATACTGGGCAGGGGCTTCTATTAAGACTGGCTTCTTCTGGAGAGTTCTCTGTGAGGACAGGGCATCTGGGTGGAGCTCTGAGTAACTAGCTATGAAAGGAGTAGGGCAAGGCCCTCTAGGCAGAGGAAGAACTGTTTCTGGTAGAAACAGAGGTGCTTTGTTAGACCAAAAAAGAGTACGTTTTTTTAACATTAGTGGTGAAAAAAGCCAGGAGGACACATTCAAACATACATTTTGAATGTCTAAGAAAATACAGCCAAAATGACCAACTTCATACTGATCCATATTTTCAATTTCAGGCTGAAAATGAAGAAAAGTGTAACACATAGGTCAATTTAACTGATTTTTGCTTTCAGGATGGATCATGAGAATTTAAATTCTGGAGTAAGAACACTATTCCAGAATTAAGAAGAGTGAATTCTACTGAAGGTCTTTGCATTTAATAATATCTCGAGCAGGAATATGTAGCATTCTAAAATGATAACCTCACTGCATTAAAAGCACAGCCCTTCCCACCAGTGTGGGAGAAATGTGAAGTCAGAGGACCACCTAAGGAGAAATTCACACTAGTAAACAGACTTGTCATCAACCTATTGTTTAAAGAAATTGCACTAAAATCCTGGCACTCATCCCAATAAGCAGATGCACCATCTATCAAGGCAAAAGACTAATAAATTGCTTTACTATTACCGGCTTTGATCATTGGTGGTGGTGTTTGTTACTATCTGACAGAGTGGATACTGGCTATACTGGCTTATACACAAAGTGGCTATTTTACTTACTCTTGGGATGAAGATGTGAACAATACACCAACCAACACAGCCAAGAGATCAGGATGGTAATAAGAAAGGGGTGTACCACATCACACAGAAGTCATAAACTAAGAATTTTATATTTGGGGATATTTTCACAAGACTTCATAGAAATCTATCACTTTCCATTTGCTGTTCCAAGTCAATCTGTTATATTGATCTTTAGGGTATTAAAGTAATTTTCATTACTTTTCTAGCACTTATGGTGGGAAGAGCAACAAGTAAAATTCACTGGAGAAACATTCAGATAAGTTGGAAGAAGGAACAAACACACAAAATCCTGCCTTTTAAACTCTACTTTTTTGACCTGGAAAGAGTTGTTGGTTCTTTCAATAAAATTTCAAGCAGAAGATGCTATATACCTAGGCTTCCTAATACAATCATCATGGAAATGAAATAATTATTCAAATAATTAATGTAAGCATAGTTTTTTTCTCCTCTACACTGTTTAAGTCAACAAACTATCATGCTCCATGGGTTATCAAATTTAGTGTTTTATTCCTGGGATCAGCACAAAGAACCTTTTACGGGCTTAGAAGGTTGAGCTTTATAAACTGAAAAAAAAAAAAAAAAATCAGTGATGTATTCTAACATAATTCTTTTTCTTGTTTTCTTAATTCATGGAAATGCTAAGAATTTCCCAAACATCTAAGAAAAAAATGTAGTGTTCAGAAAGTGGTTCTGTAAATTTAGAGTGTTCAACTATTATGTTAAAAAAAAAAAGTACTTGAAAAGCTTTCAAGGTGAGTGTGCTCAAGATGAGATATGGTGATACAAGCAACTGGATGCTTCAAACAGGTGCAGACGGGATCCCTCAGGAAATCCCTGTAATAAGAGCCATCCACAGGCTTTGCAAATTTACTAAAATAATTGATTTTATGTATAAGAAACTCTCAAAGATTAGAAACAAAGGATATAGCCAGAAAGCTCGTAAGCAGGAAATGCACTGATAAATCAGTTGGGATCCTGTAAAAATTAGGTTTACAAACATTTAACGTCTTTAGAAACCATGTGGGAGAGGGTGTACAGTAGGTGAATAAAGTGAACGCCATGAACGTGTGAGTGGGCAGGGAGTGAAGCCGAGGTGAACAGCTCCGTGTTTCAGTCGCACGTGCAGCCAGTGTTAGTAGCTGCTCAGTTACTTTAAAAAGTCTATTAACCTGGGGAATCATTTGAAAAAATAAAGATACCAACATAACAGATACTTAAGTAAGTAACATCCATTTTAGAACCAAAGATAAGTAGGTAAGTAAAAAATTGTTGTTACATCCCACCAAAATAAAGAAAAATAAAACCTTAAGCCTTCATGAAGAATATAAGGGAAAATGAAAAAACCACAATAGGTATAAATTGGTGCAAATTTTACTTATCTACATCCATTTTAGAACCTTTTCTTCCAGTGATTGAAATTGTTATTATTCTTGTATATAAAAGATAATTTATCATCTGCAGTTTTTAGTTTCATTTTCATTAAAGTGCAGCAAAAATACAAAGAAAAACAGGTGAAATTAATATCTCAGAATTATGACTTTACCATGTATTCCATATAAAAATCAAGGTACTTTACATTCCTTTCTTTTTTCTTCAAAATCCAGTGTGTATTTTACACAAGACATTCAGGTAATATATGCATAGGAAAGATAGGCACACCTTGTTTTAGTGTGCTTTGTTGATTTTGTGTTTCTTTACAAATTGAAGATTTGTGGCAACATTGTCGGATGTTAGCATTTATCAGCAATAAAATGTTTAAATTAAGGCATGTGCATTTTTTTTTTGAGATATAATGCTATTCCACACTTAATAGACCACAGTATAATTTCCACCTTCCCTAAAAAACTGAAACATTTGTGTGACTTGCTTTATTTTACTGAGATGGTCTGGCCCACAATCCAATTTCTCCAAAACCCACAATTTCTCCAGGGTGTACCTGTACTTGATCTGCATTTAGGTTTCATATAAAAGCAAATAAAAAGTAAATAAAGGTAAAAATTAAAAAGTAGATTCACATACTCAAGCTGTTTCAAACATACTTGAGAATCTGCTAATACCTGAAGTGAATGTCAGTTTTTCAATGTAAGTTTTAGATGAACTAAAACTTAGAAACTCAGGTTTCTTAGTCACAGTTATTATTTCAAGGGTTTAACAGTCCCACGTGCTACTGGCTACTTAATTGAATGTAAGTTAAGTACAGACTCCCACTTTTATATATAATTTCAACAAGCTTTGTTCTCTCTCTTCCCAGTACACTGGAGACTGGAAGAAAAGCACAGATGAAAGAGCTGAGGTGTTTTCTCCATAAAGTGCTCCTCTAGATGAAGAACACCGAGCTCTGCCTAGCATTCTCCCTACTGTTTACATGCACTGACGCACTTCTGAACGTTACTGCCAACTTCCTTGGAGTGGAGTGAGATTTACTGCTGCCATGTTACAGAGTTATGTATTGAGAAACATAATTTAAGCATATTTTCAGCTTTTCAATTATGAGCCTGCACAGATCCCTAGAAAATTTGCACCAATTTATACCTATTGTGGCTTTTTCATTTTCCCTCATATTCTTCATGAAGGTTTAAGGTTTTATTTTTCTTATTCTGTTTTTTGGTGGGATGTAACAACAATTTTTTACTTATCTATGAAGCCCTTTCTGTTGTATTATCATTTGCTGAAATCATAAAAATAAAATGCTACAAAATGCAGGCGCTTCAGCTCATTTCCCCTTCCAGAATCCTACTCCTGTTCTGTAACTGTTTCCTCAAGGCTGTATTATAGCAATTTTAGTATTTTTGAATGTATATAGAAGTTTTTGACACTTCATATATTGGCAGTGGATATAATTTTCATCTTAATAGAAATGTAGAATTACCACACAAGCCTTCAGGTGTTTTATGATAAACCAAAAATAACTAGAACCTACTTACCTTAAAAAATTCCTTTTTCTCAACCATCTCGTCACCATCTGCATCCAGCATTTTAAATGCAACATGAAACCCAGAATGGGGTTCTGAAAATGAAAAATGAATCATCACATAAACGCTGGTGTATGTGCTGCTAAAGTGAGCATGTCATTACATACATGTTGGTGGAATCCAAGTATCTGAAGATCTACAGGTCCTCTAACTTGAAATAAGCCACCAGAAACAACACAAGTAAGCACCTAAAGTAAACAACAATCCCTTCTCAGGATGGATGACAATTCTCAAAGGCTGGTACGTGTCCATGGTGTGCTATTCTGCTGTTAAGTGTTCTGCCCTTCAAAAGCAAAATCCAATTGAGAACTTCATTTATTTCTTCAGCTCTGCTAGAGGCTTTCCTATGTTCTTATATACCTGGGCTATTTTCACACTGATTGACATTTGTGCCATGTGCTCAGTATTGTTTGACTGTTTGCAACCCTGTGGACTGTAGCCCGCCAGGCTCCTCTGTCCATGGGATTCTAAAGGCAAGTGCACCGGAGTGGGTTGCCATTTCCTCCTCCAGGGGATCTTCCTAAGCCAGGATCGAACCCACATCTTGATTACTACTCTTTATTTCCCTTTCTCAGAGGAGGGTTTTGCAAGAACTATTTTGAAATAACTTTAGACTCACAGAAATACTGCAAAACTGGTCCAGGGAGCTCTCAGGGGCCCTTCACCCAGCTTCCTCTAAAGTTAGCATCTTATGTAACCACAGGATATTCATGAAAACTAAGAAATTCACACTGGTGTAGCATTTTTAAACTAAACTACAGACTTTATTTGGACTTCATGTTTTTTCTATTCTAGGATCAAACCCAAGAAAGCCTGTTGCATTTAGCTGCTATGTCCCCTTATCTCCTCTGAGCTCAGAAAGTTTCCTAATCTTTCCTTGATTTTCATGACCTTGGCAGTTACAGGAGAGTTACTGGTCAGGGATTCTGCAGAATGTCAGAGGAGGCATGTTCCATATTCCTACAAGAAGGCTGCATCTGACTCTGAGACAGCAGTGGGTGGTAACCTCACAGCAGTGCCGCCTTGCAGGCACAGAAACTGCAACACCAGCGACATCCTTAACAATAGAAAGGTGAATCCAAACCTCCCACACGGGGAGAGAGGATTCACATGATCGATAAGCAAAACTGTGGGGCACTTACTGGTGAGAATCGTGAGCAGGAAGAGATACTCAGTGTAGGAGATCAGCCCTGAAAGGGAGAAAACACCAACATCAGATAATCAGCTTTAGACGGTTTAGAAGTAACCAAACACATGCCTCTTGGAGCCTCCACCTGATCAAAACACACACATTTTTACTTTAAACTACCTCTCTTTCCTACAGTGGAAAGTTTTCTTGAGGGTTAAATGTAGTGAAGTGAAGTGAAATCGCTTAGTCATGTCCAACTCTTTACAACCGCGTGGACTGTAGCCCACAAGGCTCTTCCCTCCATGGGATTCTCCAGGCAAGAATACTGGAGTGGGTTGCCATTTCCTTCTCCAGGGGATCTTCCCAACCCAG
Source organism: Bos javanicus (assembly GCF_032452875.1). Taxonomy (NCBI): domain Eukaryota; kingdom Metazoa; phylum Chordata; class Mammalia; order Artiodactyla; family Bovidae; genus Bos; species Bos javanicus. The sequence goes on along the minus strand of NC_083879.1, from coordinate 35,508,398 downwards.
GGATCGAACCTAGGTCTCCCTCATTGCAGGCAGACGCTTTAACCTCTGAGCCACCGAGGTTTATTAGGTCACTGTTACTAGGAAGGAGGGGAATGGTCGCTGGCCAACAGGTAAATGTGTCCACTGGAGGTTTCGTCTGCATGTCACTTTGTGTAATTTCTACTTTTACTATTAACAGCATTTCAAGGGAAGCAAATTCACAAATTTAGGAGAATGCCAGATTTCAATACACCAGAAGTCAAACTATTTTTTAAAGTGAAGAAACTCATCTCTATAGCCATAACTTCATTTTCATCTATAGGTTCTCCCTCACCATTTTTCCCCTTCAGTTTCAGCTTAACTGTTAAAGAAGCCTGGTCCTTTGTCGTGTAAAGTTTAAGTGTCTAGAAGACTGTGAACTGCAACTTTTTGGTGTCATTTCACATGTTCCTCTAACGTCTGTATTCTCGACAAACTGGTATTCAGATCCAGAGCTGAGCTGAGATTCAAGTTTGGCAGAAATTCTTTGGCAGAATTCTATACAGTGCTGTGAACTTTCACCAGGAGGCCAGAAGGCAAATGTTTACGGGAAATACTAAAAGCCACTAAGAGACGCAGACAGTAAGAGTTATACAGGGTTTAAACAAAAGGTGAAGTCATTTCCAGAGTTGAGATGATGGGAGAGTCACAGAGGAAGTAGTTCTAATGGTGGCCTTTGAGACGGGTAGACCTGCATGCCAGGATGGGGGAAGCGGAGGCGTGTGCACAGGGGAGATGCAGCTGAAGTGAGCCGGGAGAAGCGAGGGCTTGTCTGCAAGCGTGTGCCTGCCGAAGAGTCCCCAGGAGGTGCAGCGGCGGCCTGGTGGCTTGGAGATGAGGAAGGGAGTGGGGAGAGGGTGACAGTCCGGCACATCCTGCTGTGAAGGGGGACTGTCCCCGAGGGCTCCAGAAAGCACAGCTGACGCGGGGCTAGAGCCGTGCAGAGCAAGGTGGCTGAGGGTCTGACCACTCAGGTGGTCCACCGCTTCAGCTCATAGTCAACTTCAGGTATGTATTTTAAATGCTCTTAATGACTTACAGGTTTTTACATCACCAACTTTTCTGACGTTTTTATTCTGAAGCAGGTGTACTTCCCTTTAATAAAAAAGCCCACAGTAAGTCTCCAGGTATTTTTTCCTAAAAACATTCAGTGTTTACATGAATGGAGAATAAATTAAGTGTGTTTTGTCATATCTCATACCTGAGAGAAATGCTCTAATCTTAGTTGAAGGATCAAAGTATTCCATCCCTTGGCAGCCTCAAAAAAAGTGAACAGTTTTTTTTTTTGATTTTCAAAGGAATACAGCAATGTGAAAAAAAGACCAGACTGATGGAGTGAGCTGGGCTTGGTGCCAAAGGGGAACCTCAGCTTTCTTTTCTTGAGACACAGGTATGTGTCCTGTGTTTGTTGGGGAGGGGGCTTTTTGAAAAAGAAACTTCCAGAGTCTTTCTTTGAAATACTGACTTAAATAAAATGCTTGAATAAACACAGTTGAGACAGTGTAAAAATAGCAGCCTACACTCTCAAGACAGATTATAGACAACACAGCTCTCCAACAGCATTCTAGGCAGCTGCCTCTGAAAATGCTTTTAAGGAAAACTGACACTTCTGAATATTTATAGGAGAAACAGTTTAATATATGTTTGTTATACTGAATGGTAAAATAAATGCTGTTAAATGGCAATGTTTCAAAACTGCATGTCAAATAGAAATTTTAAATAATTTACATTAAAAAATTTATTAAAGAATCTTTAAGGGCCACTAGTCTCAAAAGGTGATTAAGTTCTATTAGTTACCATGCCTTTCTACAAACATTTTAAATGTGGAATCATTGAAAAATATGACCTGCTACTGAAAGCAATTTTGAGAACTCTGTTCCCCGAAGAGAAATTACTACGTGAATCATAGGAACATATTTGTATCTTACAATATACCTTGTAATTTATATTCAGTATATCCCTGAGGATGGCATTATGTTAAGAATTCTGCTCAGTTTTAAAAAATACATAATAATTATAACTTATAATTTACTTTTCTTTATAATAATGTCTGGAGGTGGACTATTTTCTTACTTCAAAAAACTGTAGTATACACTCCAGTATTCTTGCCTGGAGAATCCCAGGGATGGGGGAGCCTGGTGGGCTGCCTTCTATGGGGTCGCACAGAGTCAGACACAACTGAAGCGACTTAGCAGCAGAAGCAGCAGCAGCAAAAGTACATTATCTTTTGCTAGTTACAGTATAACAAACATTTTGATAGTTTTTTTAGGTGGTAAAATAGAATATTTCAAATTGCTCCAAATGTAGATAAATTTTACATTCTGATTTTCAAATGACTTCATTCATATCAAACAAAGGGGTATATCCAGAAAAAAGTGTATCTGTTGAATCCTTCCTATAAAATGTTCAGTGCTTTTTCTTTAAGTTGGAATGTGCATTTCAACTCATGTATTTCAGAGAAAAACAACAACAAAAAACTGGTTAAAGTCCTTCTCTCACGACTTTTTCTTGTTTTATTTCCTGTTAGCTTCTCTAAGAGATGGGATAGCAGAGGATGAATTCAATCAATATTTAAGAGGCAAAATTAGAAAGATGTCTGTTTGACTGCCTATGAAGGATGGGAGGACAAAGAGAGCTCAAAGCTGTTTCTGGGTTCCAGTGAGATGGGTGAGAAGCACTAGTGGCCAGGAGTGAAAGTAGCTCAGTCATGTCTGTCTCTCTGTGACCCCACGGACTGTAGCATGCAAGGCTCCTCTGTCCATGGAATTCTCCAGGCAAGAATGCTGGAGTGGGTGGCCATTCCCTTCTCCAGAGGATATTCCCAGTCCAGGGATTGAACCCAGATCTCCCGCACCGTGGGCAGATTCTTTACTGTCTGAGCCACCAGGGAAGGCAACGGTCAACAGAGCCTGGGCTAAGGGCGCTCACTCCTGGAGAAGTGGCAGCACTTGGCGAGGGCAGTTGTTCTCACTAGGCCTGTTCATGCTCCTTCCCATTCCTCACCACCATGCAGCTCTGCTTACCTTCCTTGTCAGCAGCCAGTTCTATTCCTTACTGTTGGCTGTTTTAAGACACACCCGTGTGGACGGCAGGAAGTGAGGTTTCTGCGCCTCCGGCCACTGCCCAGCGCACCTCCTCTCCCACTCTGACGTGAGTGCTGTCATCTTATTCTACCGTCACCTAGTCCTCCCCCTCCCTTTAAAGCCCCTTAGCTCCCTCCGCCCAGAGGGCTTTCTCACAACACCCCACCCACACCACACTGCTCTCAGGACAGGCCCAGACTCCCTCCCTCTCATCCCTGGAGTGGGTCAGGTCCGCTCACTCTGGCTCACACCCAGCTGCCCTCATGACCACAGCCCACTTGCCAAACAGCCTGTCCTCTGCTGATACGCCTGCAGCTGGTCTTTCTTCCCGCTTCCTGACTCAACCCACCACACGCCCTGCTTCCACCAAAACGCCGCTGTGGATGCTCCAGAATCCCCCTCCTCAGGAAACACCTTCGGCTGAGCCCTGATGCACCTGTGAGCTGGTCCTCCGCTAAGGACAGTGGCAGGCCCACCCTGCACGGAACGAGAGCTGGTCCTCCGCCAAGAAGGACCACCCTCTTCTGAGCTCTGCAGACCACCCTCCAACCCCTGCCCACTCCACAGAACCCCACACACCCAGAGAGGCCTCCAGTCCCTTCATTCAACACAGAGCAAGGCCCCCTTGGCCTCCATCCCCCAGGGCCTCCTGTTCACACCAGACACCCTTCTCCGTGTTCTGCCACCAGGACCTGACCTAGCACTAGACCTGCCCTCGCTGCCCCCCCTAGGACCACACCCCAGCCTACTCTCAATGACGACCCTTCCTGGCTCCGGCTTGGGTGGGTTCTCTGACAAGGTCTCCACATTCTCTCCGAGGCCTTCTCTCCATACTTCAGATGCTCTGCCTCATCCTTCCCCCAAGCTTAATAAAAATTGATGTTTAAATACTTTTTCTGTAATTGCTCAAAATGAGTACTTTATTATGATTTTTAAAAATCTATTAAATAACAGTGTTATAACATCTTCTCTGTAGATTCTCTAATATATAGTCTCCAATTTATAGGTGCAAACCTCATAACTCCTTAATAATGTTAAATAAAATGCAACTGGAATTTTAACAACAAACCAAAGTTACCTTTATCGCCGAGGTCTCTAAAAAAAGTTGATCCACAACCAGCTTTTTTGATTCCTGCTAGTGTGTCCTCGATATCCTTTAAATACACATATTAAAATCTTTTATAAATTAAATAATTTATAAAAGTTAATTTTCCATCTTAAAAAAAAGAGAGATCTCCCCTCCATTGCTTACCTTATCTGTCAGCCTCTTGACAGAACTTTTACCTATAGCAAAGAGGAAATATTATTGAGTGCCCATATATTATAATACCTTGGTAAAACTCATCTTCCATTAAGATAGAAAACTGCTTGAAAGACAAAACAAGTTTATAAAAAATATAAGTCTGGCAATTTTAGCTAAGATCTTTAAACAGAAGTTACAAGCCAGAGAACTCTAAGTCTAAACACAAACACTGCAGTTGTGTGTCAGGCTCATCCTCACTGTCACTCCGCTCCAGACACATGGGGTCTTCTAACTGCCTCTGACCCATCATAGCTGTCCAAGAGAGAAATAAATTTGTGCCAAACACAAATTCTTTCCTTACATGATTATTAAAATCTGTCTTCTTCTGCTTTAATTGATTATAAACATATACACACACGTTTCAGAATGCTACCTTTTAAACCCTGAAAAGTTCTTAAGTTCACAGCTCCCCAGTCAGATCTAAAGGCTGGCCAACACGGCTGTTCATTCTAAAGTGATGTTACTGTTAACAGTTTCCTACTGGGTAACAGATTAAAACTCAGGCTTTTAAGCATCTTCTTTATACTGACCTCATTTTCTCTCATTTACTGTAAATTCTAAAGCAATCACATTGCTTGTTTGGTTGAAACTTTTTCTGAAGACAGCCTCAAGCCATTTTACACATCCAGAACACTGAAAAGTACATTGTTTATTTTATTTCTTCTGTAAGCTATGTGTATCACTAACTTCCCTTCTTGTTCTCAAAATTATCTATAAAGGCCCTTCAGTACAATTACAAGTGTATGAGAATTCACAAGACAGGTTAAAAAAAATAATACCTTTAGACGTGCCTTTTTGCAGTTTGGGATGCTTACATTTGGATTATAAATCTACTGGGGACAAATTCTATTATCTATTGTTAATAAATTACCAAGATTTTATTTTTGCATTAACAACCAAAAAACACTAGTTGTGAATATGATTATATAAATTTCAGAAACATCTATGAGCATGTTGGTAAGCTTAGGAACCACTATTTTGGAATGATTGTTTGTTGCTGATAAACTAGTGTTACCCAATGACAACCAGATTTTAATGCTAGGTCTATTATAACATGAGATCATCAAACACATAAAACGCTCCCCGTTACTTCATGTTGACTACAAGTTCTGCTTGGTACTTGTATAGGTATATGATTATCAAAAATGGAGAAACCATGTACTTAATGAACTTCTCTTGCAAAAATTTTTTCAAAACGGTATCACTAATTAGAAAATGCTAAGGAAATTATCTTGGATGATAAAAAGTTTGGGGTACATTCTGTTACAAAAAATTCATTTTCAGGTTAAAAAGAAAAGGCAGAGCTCCTAGTAGAACACGTAGCCTCAGTTCCTTTCTCTTAAGTCATAAACACTTCTCTGAGTCAGAGAAGGGACTGTGGTGTTTCACACCCAGGATGCTCTGCTGGGGTTTCTTTAGCACCTCTCACCCAGGCTGCTGGGTTTTACACCCTTTCTTTATGGGCTCCCCCAGGAGAGAGACTGGGCATCAGAGTAAGAGATGCAACGTCTGATGTACATGAGGGGCATGACCACTCTCCATCTGACAACAGCAACAACACAGGGACATAGGAAATTCACTGCAATACAAGGATTCCTTTTCTGGCAGTCCTCTTCCCCTACTTTTTAAAAATGGAGGTAGAGTTCATGCACAATATTAGTCTCAGATATATACCAGTGATTAATAATTTTCATAAGATATTCATAAGCTATATTCCCTGTGCTGCACAGTATATGTCCTTGTAGCTTATTTTATAGAGTACTTTGGACCTCTTAATCCCCTACCCCCATCTTGCCCCCTCCCCACTGCCCCTTGCCCCACTGGTAACCACTAGTGTGTTCTCTGTGCCTGTGAGCCTGTTCCTTTTTTGTTATATTGCTTTATTTTTTAAATCTTCATATAAGTGATAACATAACAGTATTTGTCGTTCTCTGATTTATTTCACTAAGCACAATACCCTCCAGGTCCATCGATACTATTGCAAAAGGCAAAAGTTCATCGTTTTTATAGCTGAGTAGTACTTCACTGTATGTATATGCCATATCTTCATCCTTTCATTCGTTGTCTATTGGGTTGCTTCCATGTCCTGGCTATTGTAAATAGTGCTGCTACATATGCACAGATCTTTTCAAATTAGTTTCTTTCTTCTTTGGATACATGCCCAGGAGGAGGGGGGGTTGCTGGATCATATGGCAGTTCTATTTTTATTTTTTTTTTTGAGGAGTCTCTACTGTTTTCCACAGTGTCTGCATCAACTTACATTCCCACCAACAGCATATGAGGTTTCCCTTTCCTTGACAGCATTCGTTATTTGTGTTCTTTTTGAGGATGGCCACTCTGGTGGGAGGTGATACCTAATTGTGGTTTTGATTTGCATTTCTGTAATGATGAGCAATGTTGAGCATCTTTTCATATGCCTGTTGGCCATCTGCATGTCTTCTCCGGAAAAATGTCTATTTAGGTCTCCTGTCCTTTTTTTTTTTTTCCCTTGAGATTGAGCTGAATGAGCTATTTATATATTTTTGATATTAACCCCTAATCAGTCATATTATTTGTTAATGTTTTCACACACATACGAAATTCACGCTTACTGTTTCCATAGCTATTTCATACATATTCATGTTCTCATATAAAACAACAACCAAAAAGGCAGATTTAGAGGTGAGGCTGTCGTGCTTTGTGGTGCGAGTGTGAAAGGATGGAAAGTCCACGGTGGCTTTTCTGGGCAGGGAGGGATAAATCTTTAAGCACCACGATGGAATTTTGGCTCAAGAAGCAGAATGTTCTAAAAGCCTCCACCTATTCTGGAGATTCCAGCACGTGGTTTTCACTGTTTACAGAGGACTTCTGAAGTTGAAAACCAGGAACAAGCACACCATGTTACAGGCAAACAGCCATTTTAATACTTAAAATAAGTAAAACTGCATTACTACATATTAAGTACAGTTACAGGTCAAATAAATCTTTGCCAAAATAAAGTTATTTGATAGCCATAACTATAAAAACATTGCTGCTGCATTGCTAATGGTATCTAATTCAACTTCATTTTGCTAGAGATCAGCGGACTCTCGACACATAAAAATCAGACAATAAAGACACTTACATCGTTTCATATTTTTTGCATAAATACATGGAAGAGCTCTGCCATCAATATCAGGATTGGCGTTAAGAGCTGATTACTCCAATACTTGCTTGAATTCAGTCCCAGCAATGATGGAAATCATTGCATTGCATCCAATTTCACAGAATCTCATACTTAGAATGCTTTTACAAAGGTTATCAGAAGAATAGAAATGTGCTTTGGGCTTAGATTATAAAAAGAGTCATGTTTTAAAGATTTCATTTCATTTATTTCATTTCACACTCATCTCTTTTTAATGATTCCTTTTTACATCATTCAGAGAACAATAAGAAAGCTGATGAAAAGCCTAAGAGTGTCTAAACAACTGTAAGGGTGGAGGGAAACTGACCTTCTTGAATATTCTCCCAAGGAGGAGAAATCTGTCTTTAAAGAAAAAAAAAAACAACCAAAAAACCATGGTCGATGGGCTTTAAACCTGCTCTTCTCACACTGGAAAATGCCTCCTTTCCAGTGAGGCTGGGGTGGGGGGTGGTCGTGTGCCAGGGGACAGATGAAAGTTTTGCCCTCCTGCAGCTTGACACCTATGGACGTGCTTCTCGGGCCCATCTGGGGGACGGGTGTGTACATGTGTCCACAAGAAGGCCTGCAGGGGAGAGCGTGTTTCCGTGGGCGGATGGCACGGTGCTCGATGCCGCCAGGGCAGAGAGCGCTCACGGCCCAGTCTCGCCCACGTGCTGACTCTGCTCCACTGCAGGGTAGGGAAGGAGACTTCTCAGTGAGGCCTTGGAAGACCAAAAAGCCACTGTTTGGAAAGTGAATTTATCAGAAGCTTTACGTATTTAAGACTTCTGCATTGGCTCTTACAAATCAGCTCACTTTTCTGATAGAATTGCACTAGGTGAAAATATTTTGCTTTAGAACCAACATGAGGGAAGCATATAGAGAGCCACGTTTTTATTATTTTAGTCTCTCCATTTTTTGTAAAGTATAATAATTTTAAAATTAATATTTTAAACTGGCAACAAGGATTAGTTTTTTTATATATGTATTTTTTATGCTTTACTGTGACATTTTACATACCACCGAGTCCATCTATTGAAACTGTATAGCTCAGTGGTGTTTAGTATACAGAGTATATTAGAATATAGTATATTCAGAGTGGTACAACCATCACCACCTTCTAATTTCAGAATGTTTTCATCAGGCCCCCAAAAGAATGAAAACTCATCAGCAGTCACTCTCCTGCCCCTACTTCTGGGTAACCACTAACCTACTTCCTGTCTCTGTAGACTTGCCTGTTCTGGACACTTCATACACATGAAATCAAGCAATGTGTGGTCTTTGAGACTGGCTTCTCCCATCCAGCATAACCTGCTCAAGGTTCACGTGTGCTGCCGCGTGCGTCAGCAGGCAGACCTCGGAGCAGTGCGGGAGGAGTGCGGGCTCAGTGCTCAGCGCCCTTTGCCTCTACTACAAGGACGTGACATCTTTCACGGCACTTTCACATTTGTCCGTTAACTATTTCTCAAACTTGCTGATCAAAATGATCACCTGGGAGTGTTTGTTAAAAATATGGGAATACAGGACAGGCAGCCAGATAAGGACGAGAGGGTATTACTGATTCCATGGCCCTATCTCAGACCTTCTGAATCAAAATCATGAGGGGAGACAGGGGAAGGACTTGAAATTTTAGCAAAAGGCTCTCTCTGAATTTACTATCAAGTAAGCTTGGGGAATTCTGTCATCACCTCTGATTAGAGAGAATGAAATGATACCCAAAATTACAGAGTGGGAAACAACCTCAGAGATGTGGAAACTCAGCCCCAAATCAAATAGCTACAATAGTGGCAAAGATAAAACGGATCTCTTTTACCTGCAACAATTTTAAAATTTAAGATTCATTTGTAGAATTTCAAAAGTCTTAAGATAAATCCACCAAGACACACACTCACCCAGCAACTCTGGCACATGCACCATAATAAATCCTATGGTTGCCCTAATTACAGCCCTTTTCAGAGTAAACTGTTAATGCCAATGGGCTAATCTTAATTTGGATTATTTATACCCTTACATATTTATGTGCAACAAAATCTATGTTGAAGTATAAGTAAAGGCACAAAGTGTACAGAGTCCAGAAAGATAAACACCAGGTAAAAATAAGTTTAGGGGCTAATACATTTCAGATTGGTGTATTTCTTTCTGTTTATACATGAGGATCATGGGTCACTGGGTTGGCTCTGTGTTTCCTTGTTTTTCTGTTCACCATGATCCACAGGAATGCAACAGAGATTATTCTCCTTCTTATCCACGATGAAAAATGAAGATGAAGTACATCATATGCTTAAAGGATGTTTTATTCAGCCTTCAAAATTACTCAATTCTTGATCTAGTTAAATGCCTTCTGATAGAGTTTAATTGCATTCCAATGAAAAATAAAGTGGAAACATTATAAAAACCTAAGTTGGTTGAATCAAAGGCTGCATAAAAACAAGAAAGAAAGAAAAAAAAAAACATGTAAACTTTAAACTTCATTAGAACAACCTGGACTATGGCTAAAACCAGGTAAAGTAAAACTTGGGAAAATTCTTTTGTTTTTAAACTTTTTATTTTATACTGGGGTATAGCTGATTAAGTAGATTAAGACTTCCCAGGTGGCTTAGTGGTTAATAATCTGCTTGCCAATGCAAGACATATAGGAGATGTGGGTTCGGTCCCTGGGTTGGGAAGATCCTCTGGAGTAGGAAATGGCAAACCACTCCAGTATTATTGCCTGGAAAATCCCATGGACAGAGGAGCCTGGTGGGCTACAGTCCATAGGGTTGCAAAGAGTGGCACACGACTGAGTACGCATGCACTCAGAGCTGATTAACAATGTTGTGATGGTTTCAGGTGAACAGTGAAGGGACTCAGCCACACATAAACATGTATCCATTCTCCTCCAAACTGCCCCCCTGTCCAGACTGCCAAATAACACTGAGCAGATTTCCACATGCTATACAGTACATCCTTATTGGCTACCCATTTTAAATACAGCAGTGTGTACATGTCCATCCCAAACTCCCTAACTTATCCCTCCCCCACAACCGTAAGTTCATTCTCTGTAAGTCTCTTTCTGTTTTTTAAGTTCATTTGTATCATTTCTTTTTACAGTTCATACATAAGGGATGTCATACGATATTCTTGTCTGACTTACTTCACTCAGTATGACAACCTCTAGGTCCATCCATGTTGCTGCAAATGGCATTATTTCATTCTTTTTATGTCTGTGTAATAGTCCAGTGTCTATATGTACCACATCTTCTTTATCCATTGCTCTGTTGATGGACATTTACGTTGCTTCCATGTCCTGGCTATAGAAAGCAGTGCTGCAATGAATACTAGGGTGCATGTATCCTTTCGAATCATGTTTTTCTCTGGATATATGCTCAGGAGTGGGGCTGCAGTGTCATATGGTAGCTCTATTTTTAGTTTTTACAGGTGCCCCCATACTGTTGTCCATAGTGGCTGTACCAATTTACATTCCCCCAATAGTGTAGGGTATTCCCTTCTCTCCATACCCTCTCCAGCATTTACTGTTTGTGGATTTTTTTGATGATGGCCTTTCTGGCTGGTGTGTGGTGATACCTTATTGCAGTTTTGATTTGCATTTTCCTAATAATTAATGATATTGAGCATCTTTTTATGTGCCTTTTGGCCATCTGTATGTCTTCTTTAGAGAAATGTCTATTTAGATCTGCCCATTTTTTGATTTGGTTGTTTTTTTGATATTGAGCTGTTTATATATTTTGGAGATTAATCCCTTGTTGGTTGCATTGTTTGCAAATATTTTTTCCCATCCTGTATGTTGTCTTTTTGTTCTGTTCATGGTTCATGGTGTCTTCACACACACAACACAGATTCAAGAAGTTCACAGAATACCAAGCAGGATGAATACAAAAATAAACTTAAAATGGATTAAAGATCTAAATGTAAAATTGACACTATGAAACTCCTAGAGGAAAATACAGGTGACAGAGCACTTTTTGACACAAACCACAGCATTATCTTTTTGGATTTGAATCCTAGAGTAACGAAAATAAAAATGGGACCTAATCAAACTTAATAGCTTTTGCACAGAAAAGGAAATCATGAAAAATCCAGGAGAGGATTTTTTAAGATCTTCACTGTGAGGACTGCTGGGGCCCCTCATGGCTGGATTTTCACAAAGTTCTATCTTTCATGGTAGCCCATGCTCAGATTCTAGCAACTCTTTAAACTTTCCTGCCAGATGGTGGCTCTGGCAGTGGCTTCCAGGCAGCATCCACCCTGGGTGGGCTCTGCATCTCTGCGTCTGTCTTCTTCAGTGTTCAGGTGTGTGTGCCCTGTGGTCTCAATTCTCTTGTGGACTTAAGAAGAGCTGTTGATTTTCTATCTTTCAGCTTCTTTTTTGCTGTGAGAACAGGAAATGATGACATCCTCCCTCTTTACCTGTTGAAGAGGCTAAACTACTTTTTAAAAGAAAATTTTATATCTCTCCAATTACTTACTTAGACTAATTTTCTAGGAGTGAACTTACTGTATCCATTTAAGTATTAATAAATGTTGCAAAGGTTTCTGATACATACTATCAAGCTTTCTCCAAAGAAGTTTGAGTCGGGAGTCTGGGGTAGGGGTGCTCACACACACACACACACCACCCATGTCCACGCAGATCCCAGCAGGAAGAAGAAACATTTTCTCCTGGCCAGGCAATGAAAAGCCACTGCACTTCAAACCCCCACTTTCCTCCAGCAGACTATTTATTTATATTTTTGGCTGTGCTGCATCTTTGTTGAGACAGGCGGGCTTAGGTGGCCTGACACATATGGACTCCTAGTTCCTGGACCAGGGACTGAATCTGTGTCCCGTGTGCTGGAAGGTGTATTCTTAACCACTGGACCACCAGGGAGTTCCCTGGACTCCTTACTGATAACAGGCTCCCAGAGCTATCCTTTCTCTTCTCTAACAGCTTCCCCAGAGCTGCCCTCTCTTCTCTAAGACAGCTTCCCCAGAGCTGCCCTCTCTTCTCTAAGACAGCTTCCCCAGAGCTGCCCTCTCTTCTCTAAGACAGCTTCCCCAGAGCTGCCCTCTCTTTCTTCTGTAAGACAGTTTCTCTCCTTCACTTTAGGTTGCTTGTGATTTATTACTGATGCATGTCCCAAACTGCAATTCTCTGCTCCTCCCAAATAAACCATTCTGCTGGTAACATAACTGGCTGTTTTTTTGTTTTTTTTTAAATCAATTTAGATGAATAGAAGCTTACCAAAATAATTTAAATACACTGTTACCACACTATTTTCCTTCTAGTAAGCCTTCACTTCACCCTCCCTCACAGGTTCAAGATGAACCCCCATCCCCACCAGAAACACATGTCTATGGCTGGTGAACAGGGTCACCACAGTCTCTACATCTGGCCCTTGTTGTTTTTCATTTTCATCTCTCACTTCTCCCCAGCACCATCCTCTGGTCTAGCTATAGGTGAACTAACTCACTGTCCCAAGAACAGGCCGTGACCACTCACTTGTTCATGTCATCCCTCAATATACCAATAATGCCTTCCCAGGTCTTCTCAGTCTCCCAATTCGAACTACACGTCTCACAGCTCACCCTGCCCTGGCCCACTCCGCCTGTTCCATGTGCAGCTACCCACAGGGCAACACTGTGGATGGTGCCCACTCTGCAAGGTGTCAGGAAGCCAAGAACTTTTCACAGAACACTTTGGCAATACAGGGGACAGAGGGGGTGTTATGTCTACTCTCTGCAACATTTAGATAAATGAAAATAAGGATTTCTGACAATTTGGGATAGCTGAGAGTTGAGTTTATGAAATAAAATTATTTAATTATAGCTTTTGGACTTTTGCTTCTTAATTCTATTTTTTTCAGGATTTTTTTGCATCATGACTCCATTATATGACCCTCCTAATTGCTTTAGCCTACTTTTTTTTTTTTGCCCCAAAAAGAAAATTTTTTACTCTTTTAAAACATTAATAGTTTTATTGATTTAAAACCTAACATCCTGGATGAATTAGTTACCTATTAATAATTTATTTAGTTACATTTAAAATCTTACTTTTTTCTCTCTTTAGAAAACCCATGAACAAGCAGCTATTTTTTAGACAAATAAATAAATAAGTTTAGTGCTACAAGGGAGGAAAAGTCTAAATACTTAAGCACATGCATGGTACAAAGAATGATGACAATTAAAATGAAGAAAAAGTTGTTACCAATTCTGAAAAACAGAGGTTTCTCAGCCCTAATATTTGATTCCTTAACTTCAAAAACCAAACCACTTACGCTGGATGTGGTCGAACATGACAGAGAAGAGGAAGTCCCGGGGTGTCATGTAGTACTCTCCGCCATACTCCAAGGACGAGAACTGCATGAAGCGCTGTTTACGAGGAGACAGCTTCCCTGTAATCTCTCCAGGGTTCACACTTCTCTAAAAGAAAAAGAAGTCGCAATTTTAGGTTTTTTTCCCTCAGCATTATTCCACAGCTTAGCTACTTCTGGAATTTCTGGAATAAATGATCTGGGTTCGATTCCCGGGTTGGGAAGATCCCCTGGAGAAGGAAACAGTTACCCATTCCAGTATTCTTGCCTGGAGAATTCCATGGAAAGAGGAGCCTGGCGGGCTACAGTCTACAAAGTCGCAAAGAGTTGGACACTAACAATCTTTAAAGAGTCGGAATAGTCTTTAAAGAGTAATTTTAGGGTTTAGGTCTCACAACCTTCAAACTTTGAAGTCATTTACTGAAGAGAGATTTACTGGAGCACTGGAGACAGAGCAGAGATGCGGCGAACCCAAGGGAACCCACAGCCCCAAACAGGAGAGGAACAAAGAACAAATGCAAGAAATTCTGTGAGGCAGTAAGATGCACCATGGAGACACAGCGCCGGATAAGTGGTAAGAAGAATATGTCACACAGGATGGAGAGGGAGAGGCGACATTCAGGAGGTGAAGTAGGCAGCTTGGGAGCCAAGCGCCCCATGGAGGGAGCACTCTGCAGGCAGGAGGTGAAAAAGGAACAAAGACCCGAGGCGGGAGCAGGTGTGTGTGCTCCAGGACCGCATGGCGGAGGAGAGGCTCAGAGAGGCAGGAAGGCAGCAGATCAGGTGAAGACAAAGCACAGCCTGTCGGATAAGGGCCCTGCTTCAGCAGTGTATTCACACAATGCGTGGAAAGTGCTGCAAGAACAGAAACAGATAAAATACTCTCACTGGAAGAGTCAGTATCTTAGGCCACAGAGACAGGAGACAGCTACTGCTAACCTGCCACTGAGCACTTGCTGTGTGCTTCACACTGAACTATTAAATATTCTCCATGAATTTTTTTTGACCCTCACAGTCACTGAACAGTAGACACACAGTAGGTATAAAAATTGTGGACAAAATGGTAGAGATAAGTAAAACCAGGTGTGTCCAACTCAACAGTGTTTCCATCTCTTCAGCACCATACTACCCTCCTACCCACACGGGGCCCCCCAGGCAGACTGGAAGAGGATGACAGACCAGCGGGCACAGCGCAGATGCCAAGGTCAGAACAGTAACCCTGACTCACATGCGTCGTCTGTGAACTACGATAGCACACGGCCCTCAGGATGCTTGCTGAAGGCAGTGCGCTAACCTGGACCACAGCGTCTTCCCAGACATATCACTTCCTCTTCACACTCACACACACGTCATGCTCACTGAGTGCCGACTGCAACTGGAACAGAAAAAATAGTGATTCCAGTTGCTTAAACCTCCCCAGATTCAAAGCCATCAACAGTTCCTCGTGGCTGAGCTCAGTCCTCTGACCAGTATTAATTCTCTCCCTACAATGTGACAACCGGTTTCTTTGAGCAGCTAGTTTTATGCTTCTTTAGAGCTTCTCTTTTTCATGGGGATGGTCTTGATCCCTGTCTCCTGTACAATGTCACGAACCTCTGTCCATAGTTCATCAGGCACTCTATCTATCAGATCTAGTCCCTTAAATCTATTTCTCACTTCCACTGTATAATCATAAGGGATTTGATTTAGGTCACACCTGAATGGTCTAGTGGTTTTCCCTACTTTCTTCAATTTCAGTCTGAATTTGGCAATAAGGAGTTCATGATCTGAGCCACAGTCAGTTCCTGGTCTTGTTTTTGCTGACTGTATAGAGCTTCTCCATCTTTGGCTGCAAAGAATATAATCAATCTGATTTCGGTGTTGACCATCTGGTGATGTCCATGTATAGAGTCTTCTCTTGTGTTGTTGGAAGAGGGTGTTTGCTATGACCAGTGCATTTTCTTGGCAAAACTCCAATATTCTTGCCTGGAGAATCTCCATGGATAGAGAAGTCCTGTGGGCTAAGGTCCATGGAGCCGCAGAGTCGGACACAACTGAGCGACTAAGCACAGCATAGCGGTGCCTGCTAGAACACTGGCCACAGAGACACTCAGTCTGCATGACAGTGCCCTGTCTCCTTGGGAACTTGCCTGTTCATGTCTTTCCTTTTCTTCCCTCTGAAATTACTACTACCAAAATACCTCAAGAGGCATGTCTTAATCACACAAGTGCATACTCTTATTCTAGCCATCAGAAAATTGAATTTCATTCATATTTTCTCAACACTTTATATGTGAGGCAGACACGTTATGATCTGATGTATTATCAAGTGGATAGTGAGTACTTCTAGGAAACTGGTAGGAAACAAGACAAACACTAATTCCTACTAGAGTGATTCACAGAGCGTCTACAGATGGGACAGAAGGGAGGGTGGGCAAGAGTCTTGTCAGTAGACATCACAGCACTGGCAAAGTCTGAGACACGAAAGACAACATGGCATACTGAAGAGCTGAAGTTACATGTGGACACACACATTATTAGCTAAAAGAATATTTACATTTATTATATTAATGTTAATATACAGTCTACTAAGAGAATTTTAAAAAATAATGTGTCAGAAATACATATGTGTATTTCCAAATCTTTAAATAAACGCCAGCTCTTTTATACTATCTAACACCTAAGTTGTTCATAATGAGTTAAAAAAACACCTTTTACCAACAACTTAGTCCTTTTTCTTGCTGTGGTTCAGTTGCCAAGTCGTGTCTGACTCTTTATGACCCCACGGACTGCAGAATGCCAGGCCTCTCTGTCCCTCACCGTCTCCTGGAGTTTGCTCATGTCCATTGAATTGGTGATACCATCCAACCATCTCATCCTCTCGTCCCCTTCTCCTCCTGCCTTCAATCTTTCCCAGCATCAGGGTCTTTTGGTGAGTCGGCTCTTTGCATCAGCTGGCCAGAGTATTGGAGCTTTAGCTTCAGCATCAGTCCTTCCAGTGAATATGCAGGGTTGATTTCCTTTAGGATTGACTGGTAATCCTTTTTACATGACCAAATTCTTCTTTGCAAATGCCAGCCAACTGAAGGGGCTAATTACTTGTTTATCCTCCTCCTCTAGTGGTCTCATAACAGGATGGATGGTTATGTCTCTGCTGGCTTTCATGCCATCCTGTATCCTGTGGCAAACTTAACCCTGAAACCCTGTTACTCGCTGCAGTCACTACAGGCCTGTCACTGGACTTCCTCCCATCCTGTGGCAGCACAGGCGGGCATGGTTGGGCAAGGAAAACACTGTGTCCACAACCACACTGACCAAAATGCCAGCAACCCTGTCTTGAGGGTATTTCTCTAAAGGGCAGGTACCCCAATGGGGGCAGAGGGAAACCCAAAGGCCACCCCAGGGGATGGGGTAAGCCCCAGCGGGACAGGAAGGCAGGGTGCCCAGAGGAGAGCTGGACACGCCCTGCTTCTCCTCCAATCCCTCAGGCCGCTAACTGACCCACAGTCCTCCGAAACCCTGCAGCTGAGATTCCGGTGTGAAGACAAACAGCACTCAGCTCAGGACAGAAAGGGGTCAAGCTTATATATTCACACTGTCTTAGCAAATAACGTATCTGGCTAGACCATCTGTTTAAAAACTGATGTTGGGCCTATCCAAATTCCATAGGAAGATGAAGAGTGATAGGAAACTACAATAAAAATCAAATTCTGAAAGAAAGCAGAGAAAAATCAGAGAGAAAAAAAAAATGATGGACTTTAAAACACTGGAGAGCAAAGATGAAGATGACGGACACCTGAAGGGAGCCGCCCAGCTCTTAACAAAGAAAAGCAGCACAGGAGAAAAATGGTGGAACGAAACTAAAACTTTTAAAAAGCAGTAAAGACTAGAATCAACACTGCAGCAAATACACAAACTAACGATGCGGGGATAATCACACAGAAGGCAGGAGAAAAGCACAGAGGAAAGCAGTTAGGGAAAAGAACATCCACACGTGTGACAGACACCCAGTGCTCAACGTGAAAACACTGCGCTTCAAGGAGAAAATGAACAGATCGGGCGCCCACTTCAAAACCAGAGTGGAAACCTCACGCAAACCCGCAGATTTAGAATTTAGGATGCTATCTGCCACGGTCTGCATGAGGACCGCACAGGAGACTGGTCACTTCTAGATCTTTCAGGAAACTTAAATAAGGCTAGAACCAGGATGCCCTTATTGCTGGGATGAACCTCTTAAAAACTGTTCTCAGAGAAGGTAATACACAAAGTGACGCTTTGTGTAAGACGCATGTGTAAGGCAAGATGCATTCCTGCAGTAATTCTTGAAGACACACATCAAGCTTGTGGATGTACTCCGCGAGGAAAAGAAAGGTAGAAACATGCTCAAGCTACTCAACCCAAGAGGCTGGAGAGAATTTTTCTGCCCATCTTCACCTTCAACTAATTTACTGCAGTTTTAGAGAACTACTCCAGTAGGTCAGACTAAATGGTACCAATCCTGACGGTTATCTGAATGAGATTTCCTAAACACCCGGAGTCAACCCTGTTGGGCAACGCAGACTGTTGACACATAAATAACTGAGAGCCTGGCGGGTGGTGGGTCTCGGGACGAAAAGAGTGAGTGGAATGTGCTGCTGGAGATCAAAGCGCAGCCTTCCAGACCCACCGGGCCAGGCTGGAGAGTGACGGAGCTGGGATGCGCTTCTCCAGCCTGCATCAGAAGCCAAGTGTACGGGAAGGGAGGGGTGGAGAAGCCGGGGTGGGGCCAGCCTCAGCCCGAGAGTGCCGTCCACATGGTTCTGGTTAAACGTAAAACGCTCCATGGCTTTCAAGGATTACTTGTAATGCAGTAAAAAATGTGACAAAGGAATTAAGAGCAATGAGTGATGTGGACTGGATAAAAGAGATCTTTGAAAGCTGATGACTTCTGTTAAAACATTTCACGAGTTTATTGCCTTTAAAGCAACAGGTGCTTCAGCATTCTGTCTCTACTTTTTATCCATGAAATGACAAATTGGAAAAAGTGCTCTGTTCTTTGTTGAACATTCTTTGGTTTTGGCATTTCTCAGGAAGAAGGTGGGAAAAGAACAGGCCTTCTTTACAATGCTTTCAATATGTCCAATATATACACACTGCATCAGACCTAAAACCCATTCATTTGGGGGTCTTTATTTTGGAATTTGCAATAATCTGGATAAAATGTAACTGTTTTGCTGTCTTTGAACTTTCTGCGGTATAATTAAAGAATATCTTTTCTTCTTAGAGAAAACTTTACAACTGGAAACTTTCAGTCATTAGACAGAACTTTTCCATTTTGTTCTGAATCAGGGAGATTTTATTGTACATGAAACAAAATACTACTGGACTAAATTAAAAATACTCACTATGTAAGCTATGCTTCACAATAAATTCTACAAAATATCAGAGTATTAGTGAGGGAGATGAAGGTCATTCCTGGCAAACCTGCAAGCTCTGGGAACTATCCTCTGTGGCCTCTGGATATTGTTTTCTGTGTGTTGTGTCTGACCATTAGAGATCTCATGGACTGTAGCCCACCAGGCTCCTCTGTCCATGGGATTTCCCAGTCAAGAATACTGGAGTGGGTTGCCATTTCCTACTCCAGAGGACCTTCCCGATTCAGGGATCGAATCCATGTCTCCTGCATTGGCATTCAGATTCTTTACTGCTGAATCATCTGGGAAGCCCACTGTTTACTCTAGTGATGGCCTAGTCTAGACTTCTTTCCGGAGATGAGAAGAAAGCTAGTGTGGCTTTTCCTAGATGAGCATGGTGAAATGAAATGACATATGCCTAAATAAATGTGTTAAAGAAATATCTAATACGATCACAGTCTGCCTGAAGAGGAGGGCCGACTGTCAGGATGCTGAGGAGTAAAGAAGGAAGTGCTGGGGCTTCCCTCCTGGTCCAGGGGCTAAGACTCGCACTCCAAATGCAAGGGACACGGGTTCCATCATCCCGGTCAGGGAACTAGATGCCACAAGCCACAACTAAGCGTTCACAGATTGCAACTAAGACCTGACTCAGCCAAATAAACAAACAGTAATAATATAAACCAGCACCTTCTCTCTCCTGATGAGATCACCGAGCAGAAAAGCACGTTCCCTTCCTCCATAACTGCTTTTCAGGAGGCACATCATTTTTGTTTATGTTCTAAACAAAACGTGTAAAGTAGGTTTCAAGGGATTAATATACAGCTTTCTCAGTGTTATCAGTACAGCCATGACATGACACTTCCTAAGAAATGACAGTGTTGCTTCAGCTCACTGCCCCACTCACAAGGGAAACACTCTTCCTACAAACCTCCAATACCAACTTACTTAGTAAGTATCACACATCTCCTACAACCAAGCCGTGTATAAAGTGACACATGAATGATCAGCCCCTTTCTAGTGGGGTAAGAGCTGGACTGAAGTATGAAAGGAGCATTTAGCAAACGTGAAAGCCCCACAATGACAAATCCCAATCTCTGATAGTTACTTTCCCAGTGTTACTTATCAGCCATGACTTTATGACTTCTTTTCAAATGAGAGATGTGCATGTACCTCAATGTTCACAGCAGCAGCATTCACAACAGTCAAGAAATGAAAGCAACCCAGAGCCCACTAGCAGAGGAATGGATAAAGATGTGGTACATACACACAATGGAATATTACTGAGACATGAAAAAGAATGAAAAATGCTATTTGCAGCAACATGGATGGACCTGCAGACTGTCATACTGAGTGAAGTGAGTCAGACAGAGAAAAACAAATACCATATGCTATCCTTTATAGGTGGAATCTAAAAGGTGACACAAAGGAACTTATTTATAAAACAGAAACAGACTCACAGACATAGAAAACAAACTTATAGTTACCAAAGGGGAAAGAGGGCAGGGATAACTTAGGAGTACAGGATTAACACTTACACACACTGCTATGAATAAAACAGATAACCCACAAGGGTTTACTGTATAGCACAGGGAACCAAAAAAAAAAAAAAGGAGAGAGAGATGCACCAGAGTAATATTTTTCATTATTATTTAATTAAATTTAAATAGAAGACTACTATGTTGGTCTGGTATCAGTAAATTTATCTGGGTTGTGACCTCTCTTTGGGCAA
The DNA here is from genome assembly GCF_032452875.1 of Bos javanicus. NCBI lineage: Eukaryota > Metazoa > Chordata > Mammalia > Artiodactyla > Bovidae > Bos > Bos javanicus. The sequence continues at coordinate 35,487,461 of NC_083879.1, read as the reverse complement.
CCGAGGAATACAGTAGCATGTAACAAGGAACCTTTTGTGATATGAGCTATGATCTAATTGCAGGAACCTTGCACACTCATGCAAAAAGATCTCCTCAAAACTGAGAACTCTAAGTAAGCCTGGGCAGAGTGTTATCAGAGGGCTGAGTCAGAAAGAGAGGTGACCACGAGGGTGACAACACTGAGGAGACCGTATCCTACAGCACACAGTGTGGAGCAAGCAGGATGGATTAAAGGACTCTTTGAAGGACTCTCTCCCATGCCTTCACGGGAATAGCTGCAGTCTGTAGCTCTAAGTATTTTATAGTTTGGGATTTCAGGAGGAAAGTGAGTCATTCGTAGTCTCCTCCACCATGCCCCCACTTTCTCCCTGACCCACTCAGAGTCCCACACCCTTAATCCCCAGCAAGACTGTCTTGCTCCACACTTCCTCAGCTCACAGCAGCACAGAGTGAGGGTGGGTTTCTACAGCTTGCGGGTCAACACAATGGCAGTTTGCTTTTCTACCACCAAGTCCCTTAAGCCCATAACCTGACCCTACACAAAATTTGGTATTAAAAAAAATGGATTAAAAAACACCCACCACTACCCCTCAAACAGCAATATGTTGCTTGCATACATATTTATTCCAAACAAAAAGAACAGATTTTTTGGAAAACCTTCAGGTAAAAGGAAAAATAATGAAAGCTTTAACAAAGGGGCAGATTTGCAATTTCTTATTAAAAACAAAAATTACACTTTTATCTTAAAATTCCATTGACATTATTATTTTTATGAATTGGCCTTGAACAAAACAAATACCGCACTAATTTAAAGCATCAACCCTAGTTTTGCTCATTGCCAACATCACTTTCCTGAAACTGACTGGGTCTGCCGGTACGTCCCGAGTTTCTGTTGTTACCTGGCTCCCTCTGATGAGCTTCAAAAACCTTTAAACTGCAGCTCTTTCCAGGAGACAGATGAAGTAACCACTTGGCTTCTGATTGTGATTAAGAAACTTCACAAAGGTAAGCATGTGATTGCTTCTTATCCTTCTCTTATTTGTTAAGCGTTCAGGTTGTCTCCTCTTAAGAGTCCTTCCCCGAGCACCTGTGTGGGTGAGGTATTTTTCAGAGTGCGCATGCAGAACTCAGCTAGCGTTCACTGAAGACTGGTAACTCTGTGGACAGAGAGTGTCTGCCCCTGTGTGCCTGCTTCAAGGATAGGCTCTCTCTCTTCTGTGTTCCCAGTGTCTACTATGTGGTTAATACTGTTAAATAGTAAAAAAAAGTGTGCCAGAAATGAATGAATCTTTATGAACGGGAACCAATTCCACACTCCAAGTGTGATGTTCAAAAAGTAATTAAAAAATAGATTTCAGTCCTTGAACCAACAGGCAAAAGGGTTTTGTGCTAATATAGTTTAAATCCTGTTGCTGTTGTTCAGTTGCTGTTCTGTCTGACTCTGCAACCCCATGGACTGCAGCAGGCCAGGCTTTCCCATCCTTCACTGTCTCTTGGAGTTTGCTCAAATTCATGTCCACTGAATCAGTGATGTTGTCTAACTATCTCATCCTCTGTCGCCCCCTTCTCCTTTTGCCTTCAATCTTTCCCAGCATCATGGTATTAACAATTTATTAAGCTATCCTTGGGTAACTAGGTATGTACTCTATCATGTACAACTGCACCTAAGTGTGAACACAACAGAAATAAAGACCCTTTGTTTCCTTTTATTACAACTACAAATTACCACATACTGCTAGTGACTATAGATTTTAAAGATGCCTTCATCAGAGGAGCACAGGGGCAGAGCTGTGGACAGCTGGTGGCAGTGGCAACTGGACTTAAAATGTGTCTTCTGTGCTGCTGTAGAAGTCATGGAATCTTGGAAACAGAGGCTCTGAAACCCGGCTGCTCCAGCTGCCGCACACTTTCTGTCCATAAATCTGAATGATCCAGTGGACTTCAGGTTTTATGTTGTGTTTGGTTTAGACTGCAATGGATTTTTTTCAGCTTCCACTTGGAGTTAGTGGACATAATACAATGTGTCTAAGATAAAGTTTTGATTAAAATGTATTTGTAACAAATGAGCAGGGGATGAGGTGAACATTTTACCAAGCACTGGCAAAACAGGTAAAGTTACTGCTTTAACAATAGAAGTACTAAGACACATGTCACTTATATTTGTTGATAAGTTAAATCACCAGCAAATGAAGCAATACATAGATTACATGACATGAAAAGGAAAAGTAATGCACAGATGTGATTACATAGTTTTGCAAATTAATGTTCATTAAAACTCTGCTTTGTATCTGTAAAGTATAAACATAGAACACATCATTTATTTTTGAAAAAACATTTATCTATTTATTTGGCTGCGCCAGGTCTTAGTTGTAGCACGCAAGATCTCTGATCTTCGTTCATGCAAACTCTTAGCTGCGGCATGTGGGATCTAGTGCCCTGACCAGGGATGGAATCCAGGCCCCCTGAATTGGGAGTGCGGAGTCTTAGGCACTGGAACACCAGGGAAGTCCCTCTTTGGGTGCGTGTTAAAGAATAATCTTTATCCTGACCCTTGAGACTTTTAGATTCTTACATGAGGAACAAAACTAATGAAAACTTACCGTTTATTGTAAATTGTCACATACATACTTTAAGGGTAGGCATGGAGAGAACTAGCACCTGGGTAGTTAAAAAGGGTATTGTGCCCTTCTAACATTTATTTGCAGGTCAACTTACTCCTGTACTCTTCATAATCAGGAGAATAATTCTAGTTAAATGTGGGAACAGAGTAGAGAAAAGGAAGGGACATATACGTACAGGCTCAAATATGGCCTGAAGTTCTGAAAAGACTCAGGAAACCCTAAGAGCCAAACCCAAATTGCTAGTGAAATTCCAAAGAGTTGCTCTGAATATCCAAAGATTTGGATAACTTTGCCACTTTGTTTAGTGAAAAAATCAGTTTCTAAATATTTATGGCTGCTATTTAGATACTCCTTTACTAATGACTTTATATAGTTGTATTATTACCAGTATTAAACATGTTACTATGAAACCAAAAGTAGACTCTTCAGGCTCTGAGATCCTTAATGACCCACTTCACCTGGGTGCTAAAGGGTAAAGAGAATAAATGTGAAGACACTCTCGGGTGACAGGTCTTTATCGTTTCAAGGAGAGGGATGTGGAAATAGAGGCATCTGTGTGTTTACAGAGACGTTAGCAGATGAGCCAGCATAACAGGGCCAACAGACAGTACACTGGGCTAGAGAATGTACAGTCAGCACACTTTGAAGGACTGTTCAAAGAGGAGAGCTAACATGCAAATTATTTGATCTGAGCAGAGAATCATCCAAAACCAAAGAGGAATGCAGGGACAGGATCAAACAGTTCACTTGAAAGTAATTTTAAATATAACACTCAAAGCATTCTGTGATGTAAAGAAGGACAAATACTAATAACCTAGAAGGAACAAGCAGGTAACCTAAACATTTAGAGCGGAGGCTCATACCCCACACTGCAACCATGCTTCCTGCTGCACGAGGCCCCTGGAAATTATATGTGAAAACAGTGTCCGTTCTTGGGAGAGGGTAGGTAACTCCTATATCCTCTTCCCTGGTTATAGCACACTGTTCCTTAGAACCATCCTGCCTGGCTCCACATTACAGCACCTCACTTGGTAAGTGTGAAGCAGGCACTACAAAGAGCTAAGCCTTTCACTTCAGCGCAGGCAGAACTGTCACTGGGTGAGCCATTGGGAGGTGTCAGCTCTTCACACTTCTTCCTCAGCAGCCACAGCTCAGGGGCGTCCATCCCAGCCTGGAACCCAGGGCAGGAGCAGCCACAGAGAGGCTCCCGACCTGACTTTGGCCCCAGAACTCCCCAGGACCGTGGGTCTGAACAGAGGCAGAAACCCTATCAGGGACCTGCTTCTGATCTGAACTGGCTCTAATTTGGTCAGTTAGCAACAAATGTAAACTGGAAAAGATTCCGTCTTTAAAACACTAATAGTGTGATTTAATCTCTTGATATTTATACATTGCACACACTCAGAAACATAGAAACCAACTCATTTGTCATTTCTTATTATGCATAATCTTCTAATTGTGTACACCAGCAAAAGAGAAACATGACTGATCTTCCCAAACAGCGGAGAAGTTAAGCCCATCATACTTTGCTTGGGAATATCTACAAAAGTTTGTGGAAAAAACATTGTGCTTTCCTACTTAAGGTTCATTCTCTCTAACTTTAAAAATGGTCTGCATTTCGGGCACGCAGCAGCCCCCTGATGAAGACCTAGGAGGAAGACGCCTGGAACTATGTTGTGTTAAAATTTAACTATGTTGTGTTAAAGTTTAATGTGACAGGAAACACTGAAGGTACACAATTGCTAGTATAGGACACACCAACCAGGCAGGATCAGTTCAGTTCAGTTCGGTCCAGTCGCATCCGACTCTTTGTGACCCCATGAATCGCAGCACACCAGGCCTCCCTGTCCATCACCAACTCCTGGAGTTCACCCAAACCCATGTCCATTGAGTCGGTGATGCCATCCAGCCATCTCATCCTCTGTCGTCCCCTTCTCCTCCTGCCCCCAATCCCTTCCAGCATCAGTCTTTTCCAAAGAGTCAACTCTTCCCATAACGTGGCCAAAGTATTGGAGTTTCAGCTTTAGCATCAGTGCTTCCAAAGAACACCCAGAACTGATCTCCTTTAGGATGGGCTGGTTGGACCATACAGTATACATACGGACAAACTAAAGATCTTGTAAGATCGTATTTCTTAGTGAACAGAAATCACAAATTTTATTCTGCAATACCCCATGTTCATGAAACTTCTACAGATGTCAATGAAAAATGTCTATATACACCAGGGTATGCTTAAACATAGGATTTGCTGTTGTTCCGTTGCTAAGTTGTGTCTGGCTCGTTGTGACCTCAGACTATAGCCCCCTGTCCACAAGATTTCCCAGGCAAGAATCCTGGAGCGGGTTGCCACTTCTCCTCCAGGGGTTCCATTAAGTATTATTTCTATATTGAAATTCTTTATAATCTGAAACATTTAACAACTTTTTTTAATGGAGAGCAGATTACTAAGAGAATATATTTGCTATCATTTATGCTACCAAATATTTATTACTTTTTAAAATGTAACTTTTAAGTTCATATACTGCTACAATTGATGGCTTCGGATATGTTTGTGCACTGGTACAATTAATAAAGCTCCAAAACTTACAGTAGCAAAAGCATTAATTTGAACACATTATCTACCAGAACACATGCTTCATAGAATGAGAGTAAATAGTAATTTTTTACTTCCAGGTTCAGCTAAATAAACATAACTGCAAAATGACAGATTAAAAATGCTTCTGCTTTTACAATTTGTTTTCCTTCCTTTCTTGCCTTCTCTGTCCCCATCTCCCCGAAAAGCACCTCCAAAGAGTTACAGTAGGATACAGGGACAGTGTCCACGAGGAAGGAAGGAAAGACAGCTTCTCATTCGTGCAGGACAAATAGCTTTGCCCAAAGCACAAACTACATCTAATCACAGGGTATAACTCTGTCATCTCTCTTTTCATAATCTGGCCACTTACACACTTTGATTTCTGACTTCCATTTGGGTTTATTAACATCAAAGCTGTGTCATCACTTATCTGTTTCCAGACACATTTTTACCTGAGGCAATAAAGTATAAAAACTTCTTTGCATTCTTGCTTTACTGTTGCAAGAAAGCTTTCGTCTTCATTAGGCTTATAGTGTTTCACGGTTATTAAACCTCTGTATGCTGCTATCAAGTTCATCGCCCTTGGCATAACCAGTTTTAAATGCACCATCATTAAATCCAAGGGACTGTGCACAAATACATCCCAGTCTCAGCAGATGCCAATATATTCCTGTTCTACCTTGCTAAGATCTTACTAATGTCCTTTCCTCCCACTTCACAAAAATAATGACCACAAATATAGTCAGACAACTTGAAATAAAATAAAGCAATGCCAATTTAATTTTTCTTTTTATTTTATATTGGAGTACAGCCAATTAACAATACTGTGATAGTTTCAATGTGCCAATTTAATTTTACAAATTGCTTAGAGCTCTTATAGCAAATTAAAATATTAATAGTTCCATCTCATTAATTACATTATTTGAGTTTTTAAAATATTCATTGATATGCAACAGAAAAGGAGTCCTGCATCTAGTAATACCTGCAAAACTGCTTTCCAAGTTAACATATTTCTGACTATTAGAACATGAAGATCCACACACTTTGCTTTTATTTATTTAAAATGCGTGACCATTTGTTTTAGGCTATACTCACAAAATGAGTTCAAAATGTGAATCTAAATAGTATCAAAGAAAAACCACCTTTGATGTTCTATTACTATTTTAGAATTTAATTTTAAAATTTAATGCCATGATGCAATATATTATCCACATTAAACTCATAATACCAAGCCTTCTTAAAAATAATGTTAGGTAATATTTTTTAGCTACAAGGAAAAATCCACCAAAGGCAAGCCATCAGAAGTCTGTGGCCACTGGCCCAAGCTCTCTTCTTCATGAGTGTGTGAACCCATCTCTTCCGCCCTCCACTGTGGACAGCCTTCCTCTCCAGCAGTAGTCATTACGAGCCCTCTGATCCACCACCCAGTGTCCCTGATTCTACCTCCTGATTTTCCAGAGCAGTTCACCATCAGGTCTGTAGCCAGCTGCTAGGTTAGCCACACCCTATGCTTCCCCTCCCTGTTAGGATGAAGGAGGAAAATTCGTCTCATAGCCTGACCTTTCTTCCTGGGCTTGGGCTCCAGGAGCTTCTTTCCTTCCTCAAAGATGTCCACCTCTAATTCCCCCACAGTCAGAGCTGGACCAGGTTTTGCCTCCTAATTACATCACTGTCCCAGCAAGTGTTTCTTTTAATACCCTTTCAGCAACACTTCTAGAAAGAAGCATCTCTATCACCTGATGCAATGAATTGACTCCTTGGAAAAGACCCTGATGCTGGGAAAGATTGAAGGCAGGAAGAGAAGGGGACGACAGAGGATGAGATGGTTGGATGGCATCAATGACTTGATGGACATGAGCTCAGTAAACTCCAGGAGTTGGTGATGGACAGGGAGGCCTGGAGCGCTGCAGTCCATGGGGTCACAAAGAGTTGGACACGACTGAGCAACTGAACTGAACTGATTTGCTTTCTTTGCTTTCTTACTTCAGTCTCTCCTCAACACACTCCAATTAAACTGCCTCCAGTATTTCACTGAAATGCCTTTTTTCAAGGTTAGCAACAACTCCCCTATATCAGCACACCCAAAGCTCAACTGTCTGTCTTCACTCTCTCAGTTGCAACAGACCTAGGGGATTTACAGATTCAAAGAGCTCTCCAGCAAAATCCCAGTGACATTCTTTATGGAAATAGGAAAAAAAAAAAAAAACCCTAAAATTCCTATGGAACCACAAAAGACCCTGAAAAAGTCAAAGCAATCTTGAGTGAGATAAACACACTTGGAGGCATCACACTTCCTGATTTCAAAATCTATTACAACACTACAGTAATAAAACCAGAAGTGGCAGGTGCTGAAAAGTATGGTACTGGCATAAAAACAGGCATATAAACCACTGGAACAGAAAGAGATGTAAATTCACGCATTTACAGTCAACTCATCTTCAATAAGAAAGCCAAGAACATGAAACGGGGAAAGGACAGTCTCTTCAACAAAGTGTTGGGAAAACCAGATGGCCACATGCAGAAGAGTAAATTGGGCCCTCATCCTGCATCTTATACAAAAATTAACTCGAAATTAACTCAAAATGGGTTACAGACTTAAATGTAATAACCGAAAACTATGAGATGAAAACAGAGGGAAAGCTTCTTGACTTTGGTCTGGGCAATGATTTTTTTGGTATGACACCAAAAGCACAGAGAATAAAAGCAAAAATTGTCAGGACTACATCAAAGTAAAAAGCTTCTGCACAGCAAAGGAAACAATCAACCCATGGTATGGGAAGAAATTATTTACAAACCACACATCTGATGAGTTAGTATCCAACATACACAGGCAACTCAGGTCCATGGCAAAAACCAAAACACCAAAGTCCTGATTGATCAAGCAAAGGACCTGATTAACATTTCTGAAAAGATGACCTAGCTACAAAAGACCAACAGATATAAGAAGCAGTGCTCAAAATCACTATCAGGGAAATGCAAATCAAAACCAAAATGAGGTACTATCTCCCATCTGTCAGAATGGCTATTATCAAAAAGACAAGAGATAAGCACTGGTGAGACTGTGGAGAAAGGGGAACCCTCCTAGACCACCACTGTAAACTGTGAGGCCATTGTGGAGAAAGTAAGGCGGTTCCTCAAAAAATGAACAATTTCACTTCTAAAGTCAGTATCTCTAATAGAAATCCGAGCTTTCAAGGTCACTACTCATTGTTCACAAGAGCCAAGGTATGAAAAGAATCCAAGTTTCCATCAACAGATAATGGGTAAAGAAGATACTGATACACACCCATACCGCAAGCTGACAAACACTCTTCAGCCTTGGATAAGGAACCCTGCCAAGGGTAACAGTATGGACGAACCTGGAGGGCATTAAGTTCAGTGAAATAAGCCAGATACAGACAGACAGATACTACACAGCTCACTTATCTGTGAAACTGAAGCAGTGAAACTCATAGAACGAAGCAGAATGGTGGTTGCCAGCAGCTGGGGGGATGGGGAGATGTTGGTCAAAGGGTATGAAGTGTCAGTTATGCAGGCTAAGTCCTGGATGTCTAAAGGACAGCATGACAATACACATATATTACACTGTACATACAATACTGTATCGTGTGCTTGAGGTTTATTAGGAGGGTAGATCTAAGTGTTCTCACCACACACCCACACACAACAATGGTAACTTCGTGAGGTGATGGATGTTAATCAGCTTGACAGCGCTGACCATCTCACAGTGTATACAAATAAGACATCAAGTGGTACACCTTAAATATATACAATTTTTATGTCAACTACACCTCAATTAAAACTGAAGGATAATGCAAAAAGCCCCTTCCTGGAGTGCTGCCAATACATTGGGAGTGGGAGGAACTGCATTCTCATTTCCTCCTCTCTGGGCATCACTTCCACTGGCCCCTGCCTAAGCCACAGCAACCGCGTGTGACTGCCTGAGCCTGTAACAATCTACCAGACTCCAGACGGGTGGGAGGCAGGGAGATCAAAGGTTGTAAGGGAATTTACCCTTCCAGTCCAGCTCCCATCTCCCCTTCTGTTTCTATGCCCAGACTTCTTATGTGCCTCTCTTATGCCAGCCACCTGCCCTTACCTGTGGAGCCCAAGCCACAACCAGGTCCTTAGGACGCTGACTCTTCCAGAAACACTGACCTTGTAAACCAAACCATTCTCTCCCTAAGAGGAAATGAATCAGTCGTTAAGATACAGATCTTGTTGTATGTAAATCTTCAGTGTAATCAATAATATACAAAAATGTGTGCCATACATTTAACATCAAAATAGTTTATTGATAAAGTTGGTTTTAGTCTAGGTCAGGGTTATTTTCCAAATTTAAAAATAATTACGACTTCCCTGGTGGTCCAGTAGTTAAGAAGCCACCTGTCAATCCAGGGAACGTGGGTTCTATCCCTAGTGTGGGAAGATCCTACAAGCCTTGGAACAACTAAGCCCGTGCACCACAACCACTGAGCCTGTGCCCTAGAGCCAGGGACCCGCAACTACTGAAGCCCTCCTGTCCTAGAGCCAGGACTCCTCAACAAGAAAAGTCACTGCAATGAGAAGCCCCTGCTCACCACAACTACAAAAAGCCTGTGAGGAGCAACAAAGACCTAGCACAGTCAAAATAAATTAATGAAACAAATTTATTTGGCTTGAGGTTTACAAGTTGAAGGATCTCAATAACTGGGATGGAAATGCATTTTATTTTATTCTAAAATTAATTTTGATATTTTAATGTGATGGCTCCAGACAAAAGCTTGCTGTATAAACACAGGTTTAAGTATTAACAATATGAATTAAAAATTAAATCTCATGCACAGTAACAGGTGGAATGTTCTGAGACAAAGGAATATCTATTACTGTCTCATAGATTTCATCAGCTCATTTACCCATTCAATAAATACTTAGCATACCTACTATGCACAAGACTCTTTTCTAGGCCCTTGGGATTTAGCAGAATAGAGCAAAGTTTCCTATGTACTTAGGTTTCCTACTGGGAACATGGCATGTATCTCTATAACCCTAAGTGTGTAACCGAATATACACATGACATTTAGTAACTCAGCTGAATCTATACATTTCTGGATACTGCTTGTCTATTATTTCTACAAAGGCTAATCAAACCAAAGTTAGACAAGGTCACTTCGTTACAAAGTGTAGTTCATTTATTCACTCTTTGGACAAACATTATATAATTGTGAATGTTTTATGCATTCACATGTTTTATGCATTTAAGAATACAAAGATGAAAAAGATAAGAGGCTATCCTTCTAAGACAGACAAAAGAAACAATAAAACAATTTCAGAAAGCGGTAAGTTCTATAAAAGAATAACAGATTAAATGTTGAGGAAAGCTTCCAAGAATTTATAAATACAAATAAACAATATCAAATGGAATCTGACACGTATGAATCTACAGAATAAGGAATTTGGATTTACATAGAATAGAAAACATTTATACAGTATTACGGACTAGGTAAGGCTTCCTTGGTGGCTCAGATGGTAAAGAATCCGCCTGCAATGTGGGAAACCTGGGTTCAATCCTTGGGTTGGGAAGATCCCCTGGAGGAGGGCATGGCAACCCACTCCAGTATTCTTGCTTGGAGAATTCCATGGACAGAGGAGCCTGGCAGGCTACTACAGTCCATAGAACTGCAAAAAGTCTGACAGGACTGAGCAACTAAGCACGACAACAATGGACTCTGTTATACACAATAATTTTACTTTAAGCATAGTGGACAAATTTTTCATTAAAAAGCAAACCCCCAAATCCTACTATGAAGTCAGGGAAACATATTCAATATCACATATAAATTGAAAATTATAAGGCCAAAAAGTGTAAAAATTTATAGAGGATAAATGAAATATTCGATCAACAAATCAGAACAAATAAAACATAATTGTTGTCAACTTCGAACTGTAATGAATTTTTACTTTATTTTTTCTCCTCCCCCTTCCAGTTTTAGGCCTTATTATAAGCATTTATAATATCAAAATGATTCAGACAAGTTCTACCCTAAGTCTGATTTACACGTCACTAGAGATTTACTCAGTGATATGGAGATTTGTTTTCATCAGTTCTGGTTTACCAATATATTGTTTCTAGTTTGCAAAAACAAAATACAATAAAAACTAAAAACTTTTATATATTATTGAAATTCCTGCAGGAAGAAAATAATTTTGCCATTGCAACTCAAAAACTCTAGAGTTCCTAACTGCTTTCCCCATGAGGTAACTATATATATAACGGGGGTGTGTGAATTTTTTTTTTAAACATATCAAGGCTTATTAAGGACTTCTATCCTTTTAAAACAGAATGGCTTGGAATAATAAAATAATTGTCTTCTCCCTTCTATCATGTCTTATCTCACTTTACTATGCCAGAATCAAATACAACAATACTTAAAGAGGGTATTTCTAGAAACCTAGAACAGTTTTCAAATATACTAAAGTATTTCGGAGGAAGCAGCTTACATAAATGTGACTGGTAGGCTGACATACTCTGGAGGATCTCTAAAAGAGCCAATAATATGTTGTTGCCCAGATGTCATCATTGGTACAGGATTCTTGCAGGAGTCCTCTGCTTCAGGCCACTTCACTTTCACCAAAGACCTACACTGGTACTCGTATCTGCTAATCAAAAAAAATCTGAAGAGGATTTTTGCTTTTATGAAAAAAAGGCAAAAATCCAAAGTAGTGCTCAGCCTTTTTCAGTGAACCATCGTAGGGGCAGTGCACATCCCAGGCAGCAAGAGTGGTCCCGCCAAGCTTCCTCCCTGGAACTGAACTCAGCATCTCAGCATCAGATGCCAGAGCTCGAACTGTGTCTGTGAACATCTGTGACTCAGCTCCATTTATTTCATGTATCCGTGAGCAAGATGTGTCTAAGGTAACTGCTCTTTGATTTTACACCATTCCAGCTTACAAAAGGTTTCAAAGGAATGCTCTACTTTTGGATAGTGGTGGAGAGTGAACCTGTTATTATTTGCTGAAACAATTACATTTCACACAAGATTCCAGCAACTGAGACTCTGCAAATTTATCTTTAAATTTCTTTCCAAGTCATCCACTAATTGAGCCATCACCAACTCTCTCCTGAATTACTGCAAGTTTCTGAACTCGCTTTCAATCCACTCCCTTCAAAATAGTCTCCATACTCTTTTTCCAAAGATGAAAGCCAAATCTGCAATGTGCATAATTCTTGATTTATGCATTAAATAACGTGAGACAGTGGCAGGCTGAATAAGCACTCTAATATCAAAGAAGTGTTATGTTGAGATATCTGTAACAATGGTATCAGAATAGGAAAATATCTGAGATTGCTATTGATGACAGTCAGCTACTGTTAATACTTCTTCAACTAGTTGCCTACACTCACAATTTAAGAAAATGTTAAGTTTATAGATCACTGAAAACAAAAATGTCATCTTTTTCTATTTAAGTTCATGTGCTAAGTTGCTTTAGTCGTGTCCGACTCTTTGTGACCCCAAGGACTGCAGCGCTCCAGGCTTCTCTGTCCATGGGATTTTCCAGGTAAGAATACTGGAGTGGGTTGCCATTTCCTTCTCCAGGAGATCTTTTTGACCCTCGGATCAAACCCGTGTCTCCCGCGTTGCGGGCAGATTCTTTAATGTCTGAGCCACCAGGGAAGCCCCAGACTCCCTAAATTCTAGGCCTGTATTCTCAGGGGACCATTCCTAACCATGAAGGTTAGGAATCTCCAGGATGGCTGCCTGCTGTCCTCTAGATAAAAACTTTTTTCTGACCTGATACCCCGCCACTGGTTCTGAACCTCATCATCTACAGCCCAGGTCTTACCAGTCCAATCCTTCTCTCCAGACCGCTGCAATGCTGTCCCCGTGCCTGCAATGCTCACCCCCTTCTCCCTGCCCTGCGAACCCTGTTCATCCCACAGGCCACCACTTCAGGACACCAGGCTTGTGTGCGGGGCTCTTCCAGATGCCCCCAGAGCACCAGCATTTATCACCCCCTCACCCTAGATTAAAGTTCCCCCCTGCATTAAACTGTGAGCACTTGAAATGTGTCTTGAATTTCCAGCTCCTTGCATTCTGCTTGGCACAGAGGCAGCACTTCAAGAATTGTGGAAAGAAGAAAGAAGGGAAATTCCATATCTGCTATTTCATGACCTCGAATTCAAGCCTGAATTCCTGACTAACCCTCACAACTGCAAGCACGGGTAACAATGGAAACTGGAAAAGTGCATAAGCAAATGGATATAAATTCACTATTTTTATTGGAGAAATCACTTAGTGTGATGACTAGAAATGAAGGACATCATGACTATTATTTTAAAACCATGTTAAGATTTACCACCTTGCCATACTAAGTAAAATAATTATATAATACATACTGCTGGAAAATCCCATGGATGGAGGAGCCTGGTAGGCTGCAGTCCATGGGGTAGCTAAGAGTTGGACACGACTGAGCGACTTCACTTTCACTTTTCACTTTCATGCATTGGAGAAGGAAATGGCAACCCACTCCAGTGTTCTTGCCTGGAGAATCCCAGGGACAGGGGAGCCTGGTGGGCTGCCATCTCTGGGGTCGCACAGAGTTGGACATGACTAAAGTGACTTAGCAGCAGCAGCAGCAGCAGCAGCTGTGTCAAAAGCACGTGTAGCTCAGTAGTTCTAGACAAGTGACTCCAAAGTCACTTTGGTGGTGGTGCTGCGGCTAGCAGAGCAGCAGCTGGGGCAGCAGAGGGATGGACAGGCCCCTTGTTCCAAGGATGGAGGAAACAGGCAGGTGAAGCCCGATGTCAGACTGTGACTACAGAGGGCTTTGAATAACAAAACTTAAAAATGTGGATTTTATCCTAGGAGCATGAGGCACTAACGGTTTCTGAAGAAGGGTACAAGATGTGGTTAAAGTCACACTCTTGGGAAGATTAATTAAACAGGATGAACTAAAGGGATGAAACAGAAGCAGAGAAACCAAAGATGAACAGTAACTGAACTGCTTGACACAGGATGAACAAAAATGCTATAAAACGCTGTTAGATTCTTCCTCCTGGGATCAGAAATAGTATGAGGATGGGGGAAGAGTTATTGCACGTATTCACTTTGTGGCATCTTAATACAAGTAAAAATACTGTCAATATTTAGTTTTAAGTCACAAGGCCAGCTTTCCTCTCTTGTTGAATCTTGACTGTTGAGTCCGTCAGAACTCAAGGCCATTAGAAAGAAAAAATTTAAGTCTAACCACAGAAAAAGATTACTGCTTTTAATTTTCAAAAGTATTCACATACAAACTTTACTCTTAAAGCTTCAAATGTTTTACGTGGAAAATTAATGCGGAACCAGGGAATATGACCTTTACTTTCAAACACCGCAGTTTTAGAAGAAACGTCTTTAGCTTTGTACTTAAAGCCCCTGGAAGCACACAGGTTTATGACATGCAGCAATGTTCCTGACAGTTGACCACAAAACCAGGAATCATGAACCGACCGACTTTTGGGGCGCACGCTTTCATTATTAAAGAGTTCACTGCTGGCACAGCTCGACCACCTGGCGGTCCTGGGGGACGGGGAGGCCTGCACCGGACACGCCCCCACGTCCCCGCGGGTAGACGGCTGCCCCAGGGCCACCCCAGACGCCCACTGCTCATCCCCACCCTCCGGCCGCCCGAGGGCTGAGGGGCGCGGCGGGGCTGCCGGACTGGGCCCGTCCCGTACCTGAGCTAGGACGGTGAGGCTGCCCTGGGGCGCCGCCACGTTCACGCGGCCGTGATACCAGGCCGCTCCTGCTCCTGCCACGGCCACGCCAGCCAATGCCGCCGCCACGGGCCCGGGGCCGGGCCAGGCCCGCCGGCCGGCAGCGAAACCCCGCCGCAGCCTTTCGCCCCAGGCCGCCAGCCGCGAACCGCCCGCCGCCGCCATCTTTGCGGAAGCGCTCTGAGGCGGCGCTCGCGCCGCTTCCCACGGCGTCCCGAAAGCTCGCGCCTGGCCGCGTTGTCGCGAGACCGAGGCAGTCTCCGCCCCGCCCCCGAGCCTGCGCACCTTGTTGTGGGCGGGGACTGGGCGGTGCGGGGACGGGGGCGTGTCCGAGATAGATTGGGCACGCCTCCGGGGCAGGGACAGGGCCCGGCGGGAAGCGTGTGAGGGCCGTGCGCGTCCGGGCAGACCCAGCCGGGCCTGGGGTCGCGAGTTGGGGATGGGGGGCTGTGGTCTGGCGCGGCGGCGGTGGTCGCAGTGAGACTGAGCCTCTTCCCGGTGGGCGTGATTAAGGCGGTGCTGTAAGCGGAGGGGCGTGCCCTGCGGGTCGTGGGGACTGGGTGGGCTCTACCTCCTGCCTGCCGCTGTCCAGAATCTCCTGAGTCGGAAAGCCGCCCAAGCTCTGCAGGCTCCGCACAGGTCTCCGGGCCTCAGAAACATTGTTTCTTGTAAGAAACATTGTGTTCTGTTGTCTGTCTGTGGCAGTCAAGCAAGCTTTTAAAAACGTGTATTTTTCAGCTGTGGTGGAATATGCATGCCACTACCATCTGAGCTATTTTTTTAGCGCACAGTTCGGTGGCATCAAGAACATTCATGTTGTGCAACTGACACCACCATCATCTCCAGAACATTTTTCATCTTGCAAAACTGACAAACAAACCAAAAAGTGTCTTCCCGTCTTGTTTTCATTCTTCTTGTCCTTACATTCTTGTCTGCTTTTCGGTTTTTGCTAAATCATGTCCCACCCCAGCAGTGTAACTTTGATGAAGTAGTTTTTAATGAACACCCAGAGTCATTCTCTTGACTTGAGGCAATCACTCTTTGCTGAGTGTTGAATTTGAACTCTCCGAATAAAGTGTTTGATGATGTCTATTACCCTATCTGGCCCGGACTCAGACGCTGCACACCTCACGTGTCCCTCATCAGGGACCCAGGTATTTCCCTGGGTCCAAGGGCAGCCTTAGGGCAACATCTCAGTCCTGGCCCTGCTCGTTAGAAATGATTTAGCTGAGGCAGATTACTTGGCTTTGTTTTGTAGTCTCTGATCCTCCATTCTTTGGTCTTTACTTTTGGGAGTAGATTTACTTAATAAACTTGGTTCAGCCTCTGAAATGTCCCTGAGCCATCAGAAGCTTTACTTGGGCATGCAGTAACTTTGGCCCACAGCCAAAGGTGCCAGGATTCCTCATCGCATAATCACTGCCATCTTGAAGTTATGCAAAACAAACCCCAAACCAAAAACAAAGAACAAGTGTCACACTAAATCTAATGTGACCACTTAATTCCTTGGATCCTCTTGTCGTGATCCGCCCTTGGTTCTTGCTCCCTCTTCCTTTGCCAGCTTGTCTCAGTTGATCTGCAGTTGGAGCTTCTTCACTTTTCCAGCTGCTGGAACCACTTTCTGTGTCCTTCCCAAGGCGGGCAGTGGAGGGGACTCGCAGTGCACAGCTGTGTGGGCCAGACCACAGGGTTTGCTTCCTGCCTTTGCCAGGATCATCACTGTGATTTGGGACGAATTACCTAAACTCTCTGAGTCTCAGTTTTCTCAGCTGTAAACAACTGTCTCATGGTTTGAGGTTGGGACGGGGGCGTTACATGAGCCATCCAGGGGAGCGACTAGACAAATACCCTGCAGACTCACCACGTGTGTCAGCTGACCCTCTTGAAGATTTGGCTCGTTTCCGCCTTCTGATCACAAATGAGCTTGACCGAATGTCCATGAGTCCAGATGGCTGGGCCGGCTAACCCGGGATCTTTCTGCTCTTCCCTACCTGACTTTTGACTCCTACCAGACCTCTGGGCTGGTTTTCACTTCTGCTAATTCTGGTAGCTCTTGAAAATTCTGGTAGCTTTCTGGTAGCTCTCAGAAAAGCATATGTCCTGCTTTTCTGAATCATTGATGTCTAGCTTGTTTCTGTCCAGTGGTAATTGTGTGATTTCTAGGATATATTTGTACATCCTGAATATACTAAAGTTTATGCTTGATTTCTAGGAGCCACAGTTACAAAATGTAGTTATGTGTATGAGAGTGAAAGTCACTCAGTCATGTCTGACTCTTTTGCAACCTCATGGACTGTGGCCTGCCAGGCTCCTCTGTCCATGGAGTTCGCCAAGCAAGAAGACTGGAGTTGCCATTTCCTCCTCCAGGGGATCTTCCCAACCCTGGGATCGAACCTGGGTCTCATGAATTGCAGGGGGATTCTTCCCCACCAGGGAAGCCTCCAAGGTGCTGCCTAATTCACAGTTCCTCTACACATTTAGTGAAAGCTGGCATGTTACATAGTAATGCCCCCAAGCCCCAAGTAAGTGCTCTTATCTTCCTAGAGCATTTGGTGTGTTTAAAAACATTGTATTTCTGCCATAATTTGACATCCTCATGGGCGAGGATATCTTATTTTTCTGTATCCTCAGCACAGAGCACAATGTCCAGCACATATTAGACATTCAGTGAAGGAATATGGGACTGAGTGATGAGTGAATGGGGCAAATGAAGCTCTGTTGTGCCAATTTCCATTCTTTGGGGGTCAAACATACAGAAATATATTGTTCCCTTTGTGTAATTTATTTTCCAGGACAAAAACCTCATTTTTAATTTTTGTTTTCTTTTGCTGAAAATCTTTCAACTTATTTGAAAAACTGTGTTTTGTGATTATGATGATGATGATGATTTTTTTTTTTTTTTGGCATTATGTGCCCAGACCTCTAGAACTCTCATTAAGACTCAGTGTATTCAAACTTTTCTTCTGCAGAGGAAACACGTTCTTATAATAGAGCCAATCTCTAGCCGACTAACCATTCTAAGTATGCAGTCTTCCCTGGCAGCTGCCGACATTTGTCTGAACACATTGAATGTATTGGTCTTTTCAGGCTCCAGCTTTGTTCATTTCTTCTTCACCAGCTGTAGAGAAAGTCCTTGGCGGGGATGTATTTTCAACCATGTAGTTTATATACCAATCCCCAAATACAAGCCTGCTGCTAAAGCTATCAAGTTTATACTATTTTAAATGGAAATTGGAGAAAAACAGAGCATAAACATTGTTTCAAAATATCATTCTTTTAAAAAAAAAAATTTGGCGGTGGTTGTAGGCGGGGCGTGCTGTGCAGCACTTGGAATCTTAGCTCCCCAACCCAGGATCCAGCCCACACCCCGTGCAGTGGAAGCACAGAGTCTTAACCAATGGACTGCCAGGGAAGTCCTCAAAATATTCTTAATTCACTTCCTCTGTGTTCCTTTTTTGGTAGGAGGAACAAAAGTTTTATGGCAGAAAAACTGTGCTCAAGGGGGGTTTCTTTCACTGAGGAGACCAAGCCTGAATTTCTAAATAGGGCAGGGTGGCCGTGGACTCTTGTACTGAGCAGAGGAGGAAGAGGATGGTAGGTGTGAGCAGCGAGGAAGGCGTCCAGGGAAGTAGGTTAGGTGACTCAGTATGGAACTCGGGAAGCCAGAGTGTTTGGATAGGCAAATCCTCCAATACTGGAGGAGTACCAGGTTGAGAGCCTGGGAGTAGGGTAGATACAGTGGGTGGCTTGGGGCCCAGGGGCTGGTTAAGGCTGCCTTGGAGTGGCTTGAGAGCTGCTAGGGGGTCATGCAATAATCTCCACCAATATATAGACCAGTGGTCAGCTCTCTTGACCCCTCTACACGTTTGTCTTCAGAGTATCCATGCCTCCTCTCTGGTATCCCTACCACCTGGTCTCCTCTGCAGCTCAGACACTCTGCCTGGAGATTGTTTTCTCCCTGTCCACATTCTTCCTGGCCTTTCTCACCCACTGTCCCATGGGCCTCTCTAAATTATCTTCCCTCCTGCCTACAACCAGACTTTGATTTTCTCTGGGTTGCTGGCCTTGAACAAAAGAGATCACCTAGCTCTTCTTATTGAAGGCATTTGTTCTATCATATCTCCATTTAAAAATATGAAGTTATTAACTCAAATGCATCTTTAATCCTAGCATGTGTGGGGAAGATAAACAAAAACTGCTATCCTGATTCTGAAAGATTATTTACTGTTATATTATAGAATAATGGGTGTGAAGATTGACTATCTTAGGCGGAGGAGAAAAAAATATGGAGGGTCTCAAAAGATAAATGAAGGAGGTTGGACTCAGTCCTATAGTAATAGAGTAAACAGCATTTGAATGGACATTATAAAGAGCGATTGCTTGGAATAGACAGAGGTTAATCTATATTTATGGTAGATAATTGTGTAGCAGAAGGCATGAATCATCCTCAGAGGCCCTCGATGAGTCAAAAGAATCGCTAATTATGTCTTTTTTGTGCGGTTCGGGGCCGTGGGTAAAAATATCTGGGTATCGTGATTGATACCAGCATGTGTAGAAATAGGTCAAGATTAAATCTTCCTGACAGTGAAAAAGCTGTGCCAAGAGTTGCATTTTCAACGTCTTTCAGATCCTCCTCTGCTTCTCATTCCCTCCCCATCACCAGCTCGCGCTCTCCTTACCGCGGGCTTTGATGCTCGCCGGCGTCTCTCCAGAGGCTGTTCCTTCTCCTCTTTTTCTCCTCTGAAGCATCCCATAGATCTATGTCAGACCAGTCTTCCTCAAACATTTCTTTCACCATACTCCCATTAGCCGTGCGACTTAACCTTCCTAGACCTCCGTCTCCTGGTTGGAAAATGAGGAGATTACTTTCCGTTTATTTTTCCAGTTCTAAAATTCTCACTGTATGCCACTCCAGAGTGGCTTTGCTTTTTCATTTGGCAAATAATACTGAGTGTGGAATACGTGCCAAGCAGAGTGCCATGCCCTAGGCATGCAGACACAGCCCCTCCCGGTGCCTGTCACAGGCGGGGGTCTCCACACAGTGATTTGTGCCCCTGTGCTGAGAACTTGTGAAAGCATGTTCCCCCCATTTGTGTATGTTTGTTTCCTAAATCTACATATTTACAACTAAATGTTAACAGTTTCACATAATAAAAATTTAAATGATCATCTAAACATGATATAGTACTTATAAAATTTAAATTTTGTTATTAAAGATGCAGTGAATGTTTTGCTCTCTCTAAAACTGTTAATATTATTTTAGTGATATCAGTATGATTGAACTGGATTCATTAACTTAGAAAGTCTTGATTTAAGTTTAGAAAGTCTTGATTTAAGTTTTATGAGCTAAGAGATACAAAGGTCTGGTATTCTCTTCAGCTAATGCAGACATTAGTCTTTAATGACTGTCATAGCTCAAAAAGATATCTCACAAAAAAATATTAGTTCAAATTGAAGAAGTGAGTGTCTTATTAATGAAAGGGATGAAGTCATGATACTTGTGTCCTTTTAAGCTTTTATTATGAAAAACTCAATATATATATAAAATTAGAATAAAATAATGGACCTCCCTGTACATGTAACCTGACTTCAACAGTTACCAACTCATGACCTATTTTATTTCACCCATATCTCCTCCATTTCCTCAACTAGGTTATATTGAAGTAATTCTCAAGCTCATATAATTATTTTGTACATAATTCATCATGTATTCTTATTTTTTTTAATATATGTATTTATTTATTTGGCTGTGCCAGGTCTTGGCATGCAGGATCTTCCATTGAGGCATGTGAACTCCTAGATCCCAGCATGTGGGATCTAGTTCCCTGTCCAAGGATAGAACCTGGGCCCCCTGCATTGGAAGTGCAGAGTCTTAGCCACTGGACCACCAGGGAGGTCCCTCATCATTTATTTTTAAAAGATGAACACTCATAAGGAAACCCATATACCAATTTTTTTGTTTTGTATTTGTTAATACTGTTTGTAATCCAATGAACACACAAAACTTTACTAGTGAAAAAATGCTAGGAAGTTAGGGGACCCCAAGGTGATGAAAAGAAGAAGAGTGAGTAAAAAGTCTTGTGCAAGCGTGTGTCCCAGCCCCACAGGCCAGGGAGAGCCGAGTGCAAGTAATGAAGTGCAGAAATGAAAGAGAGACAGCACAGTGTTTGAAGCTACGAGCGGGATTTTCTCTAGAGAATACGTTTATGGAACAGGCTGTCCATAAACTGTGTGTCCGGGATATTGTTTTCAAGTCAGTTGTAAT
This sequence comes from Bos javanicus, assembly GCF_032452875.1. Lineage (NCBI taxonomy): Eukaryota > Metazoa > Chordata > Mammalia > Artiodactyla > Bovidae > Bos > Bos javanicus. The sequence goes on along the minus strand of NC_083879.1, from coordinate 35,466,260 downwards.
GTCTCCAAAGTTCTGTATAGTCCACCAAGAAAGAAAACCAACACTTGTTTTTCCTCTGCCCCTTTTCACCTGTAAACTGTACATCTCAAGCACGTCAAAGATGATGACTGGAGAAGAGCTGAGAAAGAGGGCATGCCCACACAGATGGCAAGAGGAGGACAGGGATGGGCATGAAAAATTTAATGAAGTGTTCCTTGGCCCCTAGATTTCAGCAGAAATTTCCAAGTCTGTGATATGCATTTGTGTGATCAAGGCACCCAGAAACCATAGATGTCTTCAACTGTGTATTAACAAAAAACTAAAGCATTATGTTACTACAAAAGCTTCAAAATAAAAAAAATGTCGGTTTCATTATGCTTTCCCATCCCCCAAGGGCAGGTCTGTTGTTTCTCTGTCTTCCGGCTATGTGACCTCGTGGCCTTGTCCCATGGAGGTTGGCGGGACACGGGGTGGTCACTTGGCAGTGGAGTCACAGGTCCCTTCAGAAGCTTCCTTCCCTGACTGACTAGATTTTCCGAGTTTCCTTTGTCCTTCAGGGACTCAGAAAGATACACAGAGGGAGTCAGCATTCAGCGGCTTCCCCTGATATGACAGTGACTCTAAGCGGTCAAGACATGTTGGGAACCCGCTAGGGAGGGTGGGGACTGGGGGACAGGTGACCCTCGGTAATTCACCTTGAGCACAGTGGACTGATGGCTGGATAGGTCGGGACCTGCTTGACCGGTGGGGAGGTGACAGGTGGACTTGAGTGATTGCGCCTGGCTGACTACGCCTTCCTGGCCATCACCACGGTGACCTCCGCTGGTCGTGAGACCTTCCAAGGCGACCTTTGGGTGTCCCCCCTGCCACACCATGGGGCCGTCTTCAGAATTTGAGCCGATTACCTGGGTCTATGAGATCAAGTGCAGAGCAGCCGCTCATTTGGGGCTGGGCGTCAGGATTGGGGTGGTGGGGTGTAGAAGAGCCTGCCCAAGGGGAGGATGGGGCTGCTTCTGGGCTCCTTGGGGTAAGAGGTGACCCCGCAGGCCTGTCCTCAGGGAGACAACCATGGGTGGGGGCAGGCCTGCCGGTTCGCCCCGGGCCTTCTGAACTAAAACACCAGGCTCAAGAGGCTTTTGTGCTGTGACTCTTTGAGGGTCTGTCTCCTGGGGTGCCTGAGCTGTTTAGTGAGTCTTGGCTGGCAGGCCCGCTGGGTGGACTTGTGGAGGGGGGCACTTGCCTTCAGTAGAGGGGCTGGGCTGGGAACCCTGTCCAGAGCTAGAGGGGCAATTGAGCCAAGACAGCAGGAGACAGAGGGTGTGAGTGCTGAGCCGCGTGGGAAGGCCTGGAGGCTGCTGTGTATTTTCAATCATTGGGATGACGGTCGGGGTGATGGCCAGGCTCGCAGACACTTGGCGCCGCTGGCTGATGGTGTCCATGGGGGCCGTTGGCTGCCCTGGGCGGCTTACACGCGTCCCCACGTGGACAAGCTGTGAGTCCATGGCTGGGGCCTGGGGTGGGTGAAGATGGGGGGCAGGGAGCTTGGCTGACTGGTGCTGCTGGCCACCCTGCTCAGGTCTCACTGTGACACAGCAGCACCCCACCTTCACCCAGCCCGCTGGGTCCGCTCTGCATGCACAAAAGGCCAGTGTGCTGACCCCAGGCTGCAGCGACGGGCAGGCAGTCTTATCACAGGGCCAGGCACGGGCACTGGTGGCGTGAAGCCATGTCCTCCTGGGACTGTGGGACTCCCCAACTTTCTGTTGGCTTGAAATAAAGCAACACACGTGCTCCTGTGTCGTCTGAGCTGTGGGCGCTCTCCTTTGTTACAGCAGGTCCAGTGTCGTAGCCTGGCATTCCCAGCTGTGGCCAAGACAGCCTTACAGAGCCACCGAATCCCACTTCTGTCCCTTGCTAGGGCATTCGGGCAATGAAACGTGGTCAGGCCTGTGTGTCTGGCTGACGCTGTGTCAGGAGAGCTGGTTCATGACCACTCTGAGCCAAGGCACTTGAGAGCCAGGGAACCATACCTTCTTGCTAAAAAGAATAAAAATAAATAACGTTTTTAATATGTCTTTAAATACCTCGAATAGTTTTGGATAAAGGATCTGATATGAACATATTTTAAAATACAGAGACTTTTACTGTTATCTGTCATATTTTTCAGTTAGGATATAAAACTAGAGTTTTGATAGGTTTTCTAGGTTTTCTGGTAGCTCTCCTAATAATATCTAATAACTATTTTTTGGTTGAGGAATAAAGATGCCAGTATGGTTAGTGTTGATTTTAAAATGTTAAATTTAAAATGGAATCAGATAGGAAAATGGAATAGAAGTTAGGGAAAGGGAAATTATAATACTAAATAATTAAAGACCAGACACAAATTGTAAGTATATTATTTAGGGTGCACATGTATTTTGTTATATATATGCTTTTCTATATTTTAGTTCAAATGATCTCACTGTGTATTGCAATCTTTTTGTAAGAAATATTTTGTTTCTCACTCAAACCTAGAATGTTGAGAAGCATAATAACTTATTTAGGCAGAAACATAGTGTTTACAGATTTCATTAAGTATCTTTTTTATGAAGTAAAAAGAGAAGTTTTGAGATAGCCCATGGGACATTTTTTACTAATCTAAGAATTAAGTATGTTTTTCCCTAGTGCAAACATCAAAATCTTAATGGCTCCAGAGAAGCAGATACTGAAATTGTGAATTTTTTCAAAAAAGGTGACAGCAAGGATGAGTTTCATGGCATAATGAGTGAAAATGTGATCTGACAGTAGCCATATCTGACCGTTGATGCTCAGGTAGCCGCGCTCATCTAGAGTCAGGGCCGCCAGGACAGACAGACAGGAGGCGCTGCAGACACTTCTTTCATTCCCTGGATGGTCATGATGTCCCCTGGGGCGGGCTCTGAAGTTAACAATGCTCTGGGTCCCTGTTAACCGCTAAGTCCTTAAAGAGCTGCCTGCAGCTTCAGAAAGATATACCATGTTTGAAAGCATGGCTTTTTGAATTGCCAGAAAACAAGTATATATGACCGTGCAGTATGTGTGTGTGTGCGCACGGTTGTGTATGTGCATGCACGAGTGTGTGTGTGCAAATGTGTGTGTGTGTGTGACATTTACTTATTTGTGAATAAACATGTTTGTTTGAATTTGTTTGTGTAAAGTATCTTTTTGTATATGGTAATATAACGTGACTAGAGGGTGTCGAATTCAGGAATAAAGGATTACTTATCCGTATATAACACAGAATATAAAGCAGTAAACTGGATAGTATAGATCTGAGGCATTCTTGGGGGAAAAAAAAGAAGGTACCCTTTGTTAAAATTTCACAGTGCTTCTTTCTTTGGGAGGCCTTATCAGAGTTCTAAATCCTTTTCCTAGCATGTGTGAGATTCTTCAAAAATACTTTCCTCAGAGATCAGAATTCTACATTTCAGAATGGGTTAAATACATTTTATAATTCGTCCTGCAGCTGTCGGAGCTATAACGGAGTAAAGTGAGAATTGCTTTTTAGGGCGTATTTCTCAACAGAGCAGTTTTGAAAATGAAACCGAATCTTCACGCTGCACTTGACATTGGAATTTGAAGTTATTTTTACAGGCTCCACTGCAGTCTCTATGTGAAACATTAAAAATGTATGAGAAAATAGTAAGTTAATAGTTAAAACAATTTTCTTCCAGCATCTCATTCAGTAAATAAAAACCAGCAGTACAAATGATATCTTACTGTTTTTGTATTTATGCTTTAACCAAATAACACATTTTCTTGGGTAGAATGTTTTCCCCCTTTTAATTATAGCCAGATTCACAGCCTCTGCAGGTAGAGCTTTCCTTAACTTGAAAGAATGTTTGTTTTAAGTGGAGATATGTGACAAACCTTCAAGGAAAAACCACATTTTCTCTGAAATGCAGTGGGGTGTCTAAGTACAGCTCCAAGTCCCCAAAACATTGAGGGATTGGAACATTTTCAGGTGTCCCTACTGGGGACAGATCTGCTTTCAATTTTACAAAGCAGTGACTGTATGAAATCACTGAAGCTGGACCCTCCTGGCCCCACCCCCCCAAAAAAGGCTTCCAATTCATGGTGAAGCCCAGGAAATAAGGACAGGCCACAGAGCTGGAACAACGGAACTGGGTTCAGCCTCGTGTTTGTCTTCGACTTGACAGGCCTTTGACCTTGGGCATCCCGGTGAAGCAGTGCACAGTGTTTTTGTCTCCTTCTCCATTCTCCTTCTGTGACTGCCCCGCCTCAATGAGCGCCTGTCCCTCTGATGGCCAGCTAATCCGAGGGAGGGATCTGCGAAGGGCTCCGTTCAGAGAGGGGGATCTTGCTGACCCTAATCCCTACGACTCTGAGGAATCAGGCTCAAACTACAGCTTACGGATGAAGGATTTAGGTTTTTTTTACAGTGGAGACTGTTAAATGTCAGCCCCATGGTAATTCCGGAAGTCTTATAAAATAACAATTTCTTCTGTGTCTGAGACAGCTTTGCTCTTTACATTCATCTGGCTGTGAACAATCAGTTGAGATAACTCACTGCCTTCAGACCAGCCTTGATATTAACCTGGGAATTTTGGATGTTGTAGCTGTGAGTCCTGGGTGACCCTCTTGGGCTTAGACGTGTGTCTCCATTGTCAGGCACAAAAGATCATTTGGGGTCTGATCATTACTCTTGTGAAATTCTAAAGAGCCTGTGAGTCCCAGTTTTGGGAGCGACGTGTAGAAAGCCCTTGTTTTATATACTTACCTGAAAAGTGATAAAATAACTGAAATCTAACGAAATGAATGGCTGGCCCAAAGTTATAACACAAGATAATGGCAGCGTCAAGAATAGAAAATTCAGGTTTTCTATTCAGTCCCAATGGAAAACTCTTTTCACAGCAATATACCACTCCTCAAATTTACACTGCAATCAATTAACTGATACGTGGAATCTAAAAATATGATACAAATAAACTTATTTACAAAACAGAAACAGACTCATAGTCATAGGAAACAAACTTTGGTTACCCAAGGGGGAAAGGTTGGGCAAGGGGATGGATAAATTAGGAGTTTGGGATTAGCAGATACACACTGCTGCTAAGTCACTTCAGTTGTGTCCGACTCTGTGCGACCCCATAGACAGCAGCCCACCAGGCTCTCCCGTCCCTGGGATTCTCCAGACAAGAACACTGGAGTGGGTTGCCATTTCCTTCTCCAATGCATGAAAGTGAAAAGTGAAAGTGAAAGAGCCTTCCAGGCTCCTCCGTCCGTGGGATTTTCCAGGCAAGAGTACTGGAATAGGGTGCCATTGCTTTCTCCAGATGCCAACATTACTATATACAAAATAGATAAATAGCAAGGTCCTACTGTACAGCACAGGGAACCCTACTCAACATCTTGTAATAACCTATAATGGAAGAGAATGTAAAAAAAGGAAATATTTATTTACATGTATGTATAGCTGAATCACTCTTCTGTATACCTGAAACTAATACAACATTGTAAAGTAACTACATGTCAATAATAAAATAATGATTAATTAGTCAATTTATGAGCTTCTTACAAATAGATCCTCTGGAGAAGAGCATGGAAACCCACTCCAGTATTCTTGCCTGGAGAATCCCGTGGACAGAGGAGCCTGGCGGGCTGCAGTCCATGGGGTTTCAAAGAGTTGGACTGAGCACGCACACATGAATTCATCTGATTTTTTTAAAATGTATATTATTTCTTTCTGAATGATATATCTCCCACAGTCCTCTGGACGCCCCTCCTGGCCAGCTCCTTTTTCACTTTTTATAGAATGTCTAGAAAATCCCTCTGTAGGTAGTAGCTGTTAAGAAATGCCAACTCCCTGTCATCACAGGTCATTGCAAATACCAGATGGAAATTCCAGGAGGAACCGGATCATCCAGTCTCATGATAAAATTCCTTTCAGTAATGGATTATCCGAATGGCTGAATGGTGGGTTTCTCTGCAACTTCATCAACTCCCCCAGACTCGCCCCTTCACTGCTAGGGGATGTTCTGCAGGTTTCAAGGCTGGTGGACAACAGAGTGTGCACAGACGGATGGCTGTTCACTGTCTCCTGGTCAGGCCAGAGCTTGAGGGTGAGGAAGCGGGAGATGAAAGCCGTGAACAGGCCCAGTATTCCCTCAAAAATAGTCCAGAGCTGTGCTGTCCTGTACAGGAGGCATTGACCACTTGTGGCTGATTTTTTTTTTTTAAGATTTTTTTTTTTTGGATGTGGGTCATTTTTAAAGTCTTTATTGAATTTTGTTACAATACTGCTTCTGTTTTATGTTTTGGTTTTTCGGCCCTGAGGCATGTGGGAATCTTAGCTCCCCAGCCAGAGATGGAACCCGTATTTCATACCCCCTGCATTGGAAGGCAAAGTCTTAACCATGGACCACCAGGGAAGTCCCCAGTTGTGGCTGTTTAATTAGCATTAAATGAAAAATGTAAATTCAATTCTGCAGTTACACTGAGCACATTTCAGGTTCACGTGGTTAGTGGATTCTGCCCGGTTAGGGGTGCAGATACAGGGCATTTTCATCATCCCAGAAGGCTCTGTTGGACCCAAGGGGCAGAAAAGGAATGGAAGCTCAATTCATGTGGTGGCGGGGAGTTATTGAAGAAACATTCAACTAGACAGATTGCTGATGACAGCATTTCCGCTGAGAGCAGGGTAATGAAATGGGGCAGGTTTAATTTGGGGGGAAGGGAGAGGAGGGATAAAATTAGTTGCTCATATCATAATCAGTTATTTTGACTTTTAATTTTTTTATTTAAAATTTTTTATTGGAGTACCATTGATGTACAGTGTTAGTTTCTGCTGTACAACAAAGTGATTCAGTTACACATATACATGTATCCACTCTTTTTCAGAATCTTTTCCCGTACCTGTCATTACAGAGTATTGAATAGAGTTCCCTGAGTTAGAGAATAGGTCCTCAGTTATCTATTTTATGTGTAGTAGTGTATACATAGCGACTTTACTTTCACTTTTCACTTTCATGCATTGGAGAAGGAAATGGTAACCCACTCCAGTGTTCTTGCCTGGAGAATCCCAGGAACGGGGGAGCCTGGTAGGCTGCCGTCTATGGGGTCGCACAGAGTCGGACACGACTGAAGTGACTTAGCAGTGTATATATGTCAATCTCAAGCTCCCAATTTAAATCTCCTGGCCTTACCCCCAGTAACCACAAGTTTATTTTCTACATCTGTAAATATACTTCAGTTTTGTAAATAAGTTCATTTCTAGCCTTTTTTAAAAAATACCATACATAAGCGGTATCGTATGGTATTTGTCTTTCTTGGTATGACTGACTTCACTCAGTACAAGAATGTATAGATCCATCAATTTTGACTTTTTGCATTTATTTCCCTGAGAAGGGAGTATGCACTACAGATCTGTCCCCCTAACCATCCACTTAGGAAGGTGTTTAATTTCCTTGATCGTATAGTGCTTTCTGCAGTGCTGTCATGTGTTACTTTATGCATATTTTATGTTATACAAACAGCTCTTGACTTGGTGGATCTCTAGTCTTAAGCCTGTGCTCTTGTGTAGCTCAGCTCAGCTTGTGAAAGCTTTTTATGCTGGCAGATCAGAGGCTCTGACTTTATGTCTTACGATGTCTTCTGGTAATTCTATTTCCGTTCGCTTCACTCATTCACTTGATGAGTGCTTATTAAATACCTACTAGGTGCCAGGCATTTGTTAATTCTTCTTCTTTCTTCTCTTCTTCCAAGACAGCTTCTTTTCTTCGGCTGGAGATTTTAAACATTGATAAAATGAAATTGCCCAGCTAGAACTTAGTATTACAGAGTATTTTCTAAGTAGAGCAAACCACATTCTTTAGCCATCTGGGTAAATGGGTTAACTTTGATCTCAGGAGGAGACAACTTTGACAGCCTTCTTCTCGGATCTGAGATTCCCTCCAACAGCTCGGTGTCCTCAGTGCCTATACTGGTTTCTTGGGGCTGCCATACAAAGTACCATGAACTGGGTGGCTTCGAACATCAAGAGCGTGTTCCTCACACTCTTGGGGGCCAGAGGTCTGAAGTCAGGTGTCAGCAGGGCCGTGCTCCCTCTAAAACTTCAGGGAGGAGTCCTTCCTGCCTCTTCCCACCTGGGAATCCTGGGCTAAAAGCCGCATCCTCCAACCTCTGCCTCCATCATCACGAGTTGTCTGGCCTCTGTGCATCAGTGTGTCCATGTCCAAACCTCCTCTTTTCTCTTACAAAGGCAGCAGCCACTGGCTTCAGGTCCATTTCAGTCCACTGTAACCTCATCCTGTGACCTGGTCACACCTCAAGGACTATTTCCAAACACAGTCATGGTTGCCAGGACTGGAGCCTCTTGTTGGAGATCACAAAGGCTCTTCCGGTGGCTCAGTGGGTAAAGAACCCACCTGCAGTGCAGCAGACACAGGTAGACGTGGGTTCAATCCATCCCTGGGTCGGGAAGAGCCCCTGGAGGAGGAAATGGCAAACCACTCCAGTATTCTTGCCTGGGAAATCCCGTGGACAGAGGAGCCAGGTGGGCTACAGTCCAACGCAAAAGAGTTGGACACGACTGAGCGCACACAAGCAAAATTCACTCCACAACAACGTGCAGGTTGTTGATTTTAGCCCCAGTAAAAGCAGCAAGGAAGCAGGACTCTGGGGAGAGCTGAGGTTCGACCAGGGAAGAACTAACATTGCTCTGACCCTTGGTCCCTCCAGCTTCTCCAGAGAGCAGATGGGATGAGCTGCTAGGAAGATCAAAGCCAGCCGGGGACCAGAGGGCAGAGCGCTGAGCTCACTGGACACCAGCCGGGTTGTAAATCACTTCTGGTGCTTTCATTCTCTCCCACCACTCTTCCCCAGCCCGCCTCTCTCCTCCCCTCCTTCCTTTTCCTTTCAGTCTCTCTGTCATCCCTTTTCTTTGAGTCCAAAAGTAAAGAAGAAATATATTATGTGACTGAAGAACTTCTGAGGGACTCTTGCATATTCCCCATTAGGTTCTAAGTATTTACGAAATTTTTTCTTTTACAAGGGAAACACAAATGCAGCATTCTGGGAAAGCTAATAGGGAGGGTTTGTAAATTTTTTTTACATTTGTCATCAACCAAGTTTTGGTGGAACTGATTTTCTCCACCAGTTTTCTCTTTTCTCCTGTCTTATTAATTTCCACAGCACATGGTACCAATGTACAACATCTTGTTAATCAATATATAGACTTAAAAACATAAAAAGAAAAACAAGACATCTTTTCTTAACATTTCCTAAAAAGCTGATTCATCTTATAGATTAGTCTACTCTGAATTTGATGAGACTTTTGTCCATTCTTATCACAAATACTTAAAAAGCACCCACTATAAACAAGGAATTTTGCTAGAATTTGTGGTCGATGCAGGAATAAATAGGACACAGTCTCTGCTTTCAGGAAGTTTCCAGTTTGATGGGAGAAAGACTCAGCTATAATTTAAATAACTATGGTATAAAGCAAGATAGGACAAATCCTGCAATCCAGGTTCAGATGTTTGGAGAAGGAGGGTTGATAATAACCGGGGGGATCTTAGAAGAGGTCAGGGGTTTGGACCAGGAATTCATGAAGGAGGAGGTGTCAACCAGCATCAGTTCCTTGGAGGACGTGGCCCTCTGAACACGGGGGCAAAGGTACTGAACTGGACAGCGGGGTAGGTCCCAGGGAAGGTGGCATCCAAAGGGTTAGACGGACATGGCATGGAAATAGGGCTGGAAAAAGCCTGAATGATTCAGAAGAGAAGGGTTTTCTTTGAATTCCAGATGAAAGTGTTAGGACTTCATTGCATGTTGCATGGAGAGATAGCAAAGTGTCTCACTGGAGGACCAGAAGGTCAGCTGGGAAGCTGCTGAAGTGGCTCCGAGTCAGGTATGAAGGAGGAAATGACAGCCCACTGCAGTATTCTTGCCTGGAGAATTACACGGACAGAGGAGCCTGGGGGGCTACAGTCCATGGGGTCGCAGAGTCAGACATGACTGAGCAACTGAGCACAACATACAGGTATGAAGATCTGACCTAGGAAGGGGAGGAGGACGTGAGAACAGGGGAAGCAAAGACAAAGCAGACACAGACCCAGGAGAATGTGGCCGTTGATGAGGAGGAGGGAGTCCTGGCAGCACCATGGAGACATCTGATGCCCTGCAGGACCCTCGTGCAGAAATGGTGAGCTGGGCATGGAGAGTCCAAGTGGGCTTCTGGTATTCTTGAAACAGGGATGTAGGGAAGTCCCGGGGAAAAGAAAGATGCATGTTTGGAGTCATGAAGAGCAGTCAGAGCTCAAGGATGGAGGTTATCAACTAAAGAACGGATTTACAGACAAAGTGGATACCGAGCCTTTTACTGCAGGAATATTGTATTGTCATGCTTAGTGCCAACATCTGCTGGATCATCAAAAAAGCAAGAGAGTTTCAGAAAAACATCTATTTCTACTTTATTGATTATGCCAAAGCCTTTGAGTGTGTGGATCACAATAAACTGTGGAAAATTCTGAAAGAGATGGGACTACCAGACCACCTGACCTGCCTCTTGAGAAACCTGTATGCAGGTCAGGAAGCAACAGTTAGAACTGGACATGGAACAACAGATTGGTTCCAAATTGGGAAAGGAGTACGTCAAGGCTGTATGTTGTCACCCAGCTTATTTAACTTCTATGCAGAGTACATCATGAGAAACACTGGGCTGGATGAAGCACAGGCTGGAATCAAGATTGCTGGGAGAAACATCAATAACCTCAGATATGCCGATGACACCACCTTTATAGAAGAAAGTGAAGAAGAACTAAAGAGCCTCTTGATGAAAGTGAAAGAGGAGAGTGAAAAAGCTGGCTTAAAGCTCAACATTCAGAACACTAAGATCATGGCATCTGGTCCCATCACTTCATGGCAAATAGATGGGGAAACAGTGGAAACAGTGAGACTTTATTTTGGGGGACTCCAAAACACTGCAGATGGTGATCGCAGGCATGAAATTAAAAGACGCTTACTCCTTGGAAGGAAAGTTATGACCAACCTAGATGGCATATTAAAAAGCAGAGACATTACTTTGTCAACAAAGGTCCGTCTAGTCAAGGCTATGGTTTTTCCAGTAGTCACGTATGGATGTGAGAGTTGGACTATAAAGAAAGCTGAGCGCCCAAGAATTGATGCTTTTGAGCTGTGGTGTTGGAGCAGACTCTTGAGAGTCCCTTGGACTGCAAGGACATCCAACCAGTCCATCCTAAAGGAGATCAGTCCTGGGTTTTCATTGGAAGGACTGATGCTGAAGCTGAAACTCCAACACTTTGGCCACCTGATGCGAAGATCTGACTCATTTGAAAAGACCCTGATGCTGGGAAAGATTGAGGGCAGGAGGAGAAGGGGACGACAGAGGATGAGATGGTTGGATGGCATCACCAATTCAATGGACATGAGTTTGGGTAGGCCCCAGGAGTTGGTGTTGGACAGGGAGGGCTGGCATGCTGCAGCTAATGGGGTCACAAAGAGTCAGACACGACTGAGCTGAACTGAACTGAGAGTCAGTTTATCCTGTCAAAGAATACCTAGAGCATTGCTATGCTAAGTCACTTCAGTCATGTCCGACTCTGTGTGACCCCATAGATGGCAGCCCACCCGTCCCTGGGATTCTCCAGGCAAGAACACTGGAGTGGGCTGCCATTTCCTTCTCCAATGCATGAAAGTGAAAAGTGAAAGTGAAATCGCTCAGTCGTGTCCGACTCTTAGTGACCCCATGGATTGCAGCCTAACAGGCACCTCCATCCATGGGATTTTCCAAGCAAGAGTACTGGAGTGGGGTGCCATTGCCTTCTCCGACCTAGAGCATTATTACTAAACACAACTGTGTCTAGGGAGGGAAACGTATAAAATAGAAAAACATGATGTGGTAAGAGAAGATTTACTCACCAGGGCCTAGTTTGAAGAGTTATTTGTTGATTGACGGAAGCCTTGTTATTATTTTATATTTTTGATTACATAATTGGTTATTGGGTTTATGTTTTATAGTGGACCCCTGAATGGTTTTAGAAATACATGTGTATAAAAGTATCATAACTTTAGGGTTTTGATGGGGTAGAGAACTGTGCAGGCAGCCCATGACCTGGAAATGGATTCTGCCGGCAATTCCTAAGTCCTTCTAACCAATGAGAACCAAAACATTTGGTTCTAAAAAAACCAAAAAATTTCTAGTTTTATGTAATTCAACCTTTGAGAGGCCTTAAATTTCCCACTCTGCAAGTGTTTGGGAAAGCAGGACTGGCCCTCTGCTGACTCTCTTTTTTAAAAATATATTATTCTTTAATTTTAATCTTAATTAATTTATTTTTAAAATTAATTAATTAATTTTAACTGGAAGCTTATTATTTTTGCTTTACAATGTTGTGTTGGTTTCTGTCACAAAACAATGTGAATCAACCACAATTATACCTGTATCCTCTCTCGCCCATCCCACTACCATACCCCTCTAGGTCATCACAGAGCGCTGAGCTGGGCTCCCCGTGTTACATACCAACTTCTCACCAGCTCTCTGTTTTACACGTGGCAGTGTGCATATGTCGATGCTACTTTCTCCCTTTGTCCCACTCTTTCCTTCCCCCGCTGCATCCACAAGTCCATTCTATATACTGACATCTCCATTCCTTCCCTGCAAATAGGTGGAGAAGGAATTTGAGTCAGTTCTAGTGAGGTAGATGAACCTACAGCCTGTTATACAGAAGGAAGTAAGTCAGAAAGAGAAAAACAAATATCGTGTATTAACGTGTACATGTGGGATCTAGAAAAATGGTGTTGACATTGTTTCGAAGGGGTTTTATTTGGGTGGGAAGTTGGCCTCATGCCAGTCACCCTTAGGCTGTCCGAGCTCTCGGTGCGCCCCGCAGGATCAGGAGTTTGAAGGTCTGGTTGGGTGCTGCACTGTTGGAGGCTGACCCCGGCCTCCACTCAGGGACATGTATGTTGAAAGGCTCACAGGAGACTGGAAATAACCTTAGTGCCATTCATCTTTCCTCAAAACTCTGATTGTCCAACCTTTTTTTTAACATTTTCAGTTCCTGGATGTGGAGAATAAGGCTGGAAATATGCTTTAATGGATGTTTTGTTTCATTTGAATTTTGAAGGCAGCCAAAGAGATGCTTTATTTTTGAATTATATCTTTAGCATTTTATCACAAGCCAACTCTTGGAGTTTTGATGGAAAAATTATCAAACTATATTTATGCTATAATATGTGAAGAGTTGGTAACAGTACAAAAGACCATACATGTCTGAATTGACTATAACACTGGCCATTTTGTCTATACACAAGTGATTCAGTTCATCACTTAACTTCTTTTTTCACTTGAATCATAATCTCCTTTCTATACTTGGAATATGTGCTTTGCTCACTATTATTACAAAATTAGTCCAATTGAATATAGTAAATCTCAAATTAAAAAAAGGTGAGTGTCAAATAAAAACAAAAATAAAATACAGCTATTTAGAATCTTCTCCCACTGCAGTAAGGTTTTTGTAATAGATTAAAGATAAGATTGTGGTCTGTCATTGGTAATTTTTTTTTAGCTTTTTATTTTGTACTGGACTATAGCCAATTAACAGTGTTGTGATAGTTTCATGTGCACAGTGAAGGGATTCAGCCGTGCAAATACATGTATCTATTTACCCCAAGGCTTCCCTGGTGGCTCAGATGGTAAAGAGTCCACCTCCAATGCAGGAGACCTGGGTTCAATCCCTGGGTTAGGAAGATCCCTTGGAGGAGGGCATGGCAACTCACCCCAATATTCTTGCCTGGAGAATCCCACGAACAGAGGAGTCTGGCAGGCTACAGTCCATGGGGTTGCGGGAGTCAGACATTATTTAGTGACTAAACTACCGCTATTTTCCCCCAAACTACTCTCCCATCCAGGCTGCCATATAACACTGAACAGAGTTCCATGTGCTGTACAGTAGGTTGTTGTTGGTTATTTGTTTTAAATATAGCATAGTGTCACTTGGTAATCTTAAAGCCAAAATGAATCCAATGTCTGAGCTCATCAACAAGTGTTTTAATGTGTGTTTTTCAATAATTGGTGCCACCAGCACACAGTCATCTCATCCATATTCAACCCACTAGCAATACTTATATGTGGGAGGGAAGTATAAGATGTTCAAGACACCTGAGGACCAGGAATCAATTCTGATGAACTATGTGGGTAGGAGCAGCTCTTAAGCTGGAAGATGCTTTTGAAGCATGAACATATATACCACAACGTATGAGGTAGTCTGCTGCTGCTAAGTTGCTTTAGTTGTGTCTGACTCTGTGCAACCCCATAGATGGCAGCCTACCAGGTTCCTCAGTCTCTGGGATTCTCCAGGCAAGAAGACTGGAGTGGGTTGCCATTTCCTTCTGGTCCATTCTAAACGATGGAGGACTGTATTTGCATATACCTCGGCAACACTGGCTGAGATAGAAGATATAGAGAGTTTGGGGAAGGGACAAAAGGAACTTTAGGAATAGAGCAATCATTGTAACCTTAAGTACCGGAGACTTAAAAAGGTGCTGTGTACTTTCTGCCCAGTCAGGCAGTTCAATCATTCAGTCGTGTCTGATTCTTTGCGACCCCATGGACCACAGCATGACAGGCTTCCCTGTCCATCACCAGCTCCCGGAGCTTACTCGAACTCAAGTCCATCGAGTCGGTGATGCCATCCAACCATCTCATCCTCTGTTGTCCCCTTCTCCTCGCACCTTCAATCTTGCCCAGCATCAGGGTCTTTTCCAATGAGTCAGTTCTTCCCATCAGGTGGCTAAAGTATTGGAGTTTCAGCATCAGTCCTTCCAGTGAATATTCAGGACTGATTTCCTTTAGTATTGACTGGTTTGATCTCCTTGCAGTCCAAGGGACACTCAAGAGTCTTCTCCAACATCACAGTTCAAAAGCAGCAATTCTTTGGTGCTCACCTTTCTTTATAGTCCAGCTCTCACATCCACACATGACTACTGGAAAAACCATAGCTTTGACTAGAGGGACCTTTGTTGGCAAAGTAATGTCTCTGTTTTTCAATATGCTATCTAGGTAGGTCATAGCTTTTCTTCCAAGGAGCAAGCATCTTTTAATTTCATGGCTGCAGTCACCATCTGCAGTGATTTTGGAGACCAGGAAAATAAAGTCTCTCACTGTTTCTATTGTTTCTCCATCTATTTGCCATGAAGTGATGGGATCAGATGCCATGATCTTAGTTTTTTGAATGCTGAGTTTAAGCAAGCTTTTTCACTCTCCTCTTTCACTTTCATCAAGGGGCTCTTTAGTTCCTCTTCACTTTCTTCTATAAAGGTGGTGTCATCTGCATATATGAGATTATTGATATTTCTCCCAGCAATCTTGATTCCAGCTTGTACTTCATCCAGCCTGGCATTTCACATGATGTGCTCTGCATATGAGTTAAATAAGCAGGGTGACAATACATAGCCTTGACGTACTCCTTTCCCAATTCGTAACCATTCCGTTGTTCCCTGTCTGGTTCTTACTGTTGCTTCTTGACCTGCATACAGATTTCTCAGGAGGCAGGTAAGGTGGTGTGGTATTCCCATCTCTTGAAGAATTTTCCACAGTTTGTTGTGATCCACACAGTCAAAGGCTTTGGTGTAGTCAATAAAGCAGAAGTAGAAGTAGATATTTTTCTGAAACTCTCTAGCTTTTTCTATGAATCAATGGATGTTGGCAGTTGATCCTTGGTTCCTCTGCCTTTTCTAAATCCAGCTTGAACATCTGGAAATTCTTGGTTCACATACTGTTGAAGCCTGGCTTGGAGAATTTGAGGATTACTTTGCTAGTGTGTGAGATGAATGCAATTGTGTGGTAATTTGAACATTCTTTGGGATTGGAATGAAAACTGACCTTTTCCAGTCCTGCCACAGCACTGCTGAGTTTTCCAAATTTGCTGGCATATTGAATGGAGCACTTTCACAGCATCATCTTTTAGGATTTGAAATAGCTCAGCTGGCATTCCATCACCTCCACTAGCTTTGTTCATAGTAATGCTTCCTAAGGCCCACTTGACTTCACACTCCAGGATTCTGGCTCTAGGTGAGTAATTATACCATCATGATTATCTGGGTCGTGAAGATCTTTTTTGTATAGTTCTGTGTATTCTTGCCACCTCTTCTTAATATCATCTGCCTGTTAGGTCCATACCGTTTCTGCCCATCTCTTCCTAAAAAGTATTCAACAGTGTGATGATCACATAGATGTCCAGGAAAATGTCCTGTGGGGAGAAAAAAACCCATGAAGATGAAAAATCAACCTTATTCACTATAAGATGTTTGCAGTCCCTTTATTGTTTTCCATTTGCTAAGCTAGACTCATGAAGCTTCATTTATTAAATGTTAGTTAAAAAGCACTGCAATGTGTGTTTGTCCCAGACTGGTGTCAACCACTGTCAAACAAAGGTGTCTCTCTAAATAAGCTAAGTTTAATTCTATATCCTTATGGCAGAAAGTGAAGAGGAACTAAAGAGCCTCTTGATGGAAGTGAAAGAGGAGAGTGAAAAAGTTGGCTTAAAACTCAACATTCAGAAAACTAAGATCATGGCATCCGGTCCCATCACTTCATGGCAAATAGATGGGGAAACAATGTAAACAGTGAGATTTATTTTCTTGGTCTCCAAAATCACTGTAGATGGTGACTGCAGCCATGAAATTAAAAGATGCTTGCTCCTTGGAAGAAAAGCTATGACCTACCTAGACAGCATATTGAAAAGCAGAGATTACTTTGCTAACAAAAGTCCATCTAGTCAAAGCTATGGTTTTTCCAGTAGTCATGTATGGATGTGAGAGTTGGACTATAAAGAAAGCTGAGCACCGAAGAATTGCTGCTTTTGAGCTGTGGTGTTGGAGAAGACTCTTGAGAGTCCCTTGGACTGCAAGGAGATCAAACCAGTCAATACTAAAGGAAATCAGTCCTGAATATTCATTGGATGGACTGATGCTGAAGCTGAAGCTCCAATACTTTGGCCACCTGATGGGAAGAACTGATTCATTGGAAAAGACCCTGATGCTGGGCAAGATTGAGGGCAGGAGAGGAAGGGGACGATAGAGGATGAGACGGTTAGATAGTATCATCGACTTGATGGACATGAGTTTGAGCAAGCTCCCGGAATGATGGACTGGGAAGCCTGGCATGCTGCAGTCCATGGGATCGCAAAGAGTCGGACATGACTGAGCGACTGAACTAAATTCTATACCACCACATAAAAAACTAACTGCTGATAAGGTTTTTCTTTAAACTAAAATTTTGATTTTTTAATGTTAAAAAAATAACAATTAATGGACTTATTGAATACATTTGGATCTTCTTTTCCTTATGTAACGGAGAAGGCAATGGTACCCCACTCCAGTACTCTTGCCTGGAAAATCCATGGACAGAGGAGCCTGGTAGGCTACAGTCCATGGGGTCGCTAAGAGTTGGACACAACTGATGGACTTCACTTTCACTTTTCTCTTTCTTGCGTTGGAGAAGGAAATGGCAATCCACTCCAATATTCTTGTCTGGAGAATCCCAGGGACAGCGGAGCCTGGTGGGCTGCTGTCTATGGGGTCGCACAGAGTCGGACACGACTGAAGTGGCTTAGCATTAGCATTCCTTATGTAAAATGTAAGGTAATGTGTACTGGCTCAATCATTTTTAATATTCCTGCTCTGTTCTATGATATTACACATACTAGTGATATATGACTTAGGGCAAGATTTAAAGAAATGTGGAGACCCAAGGTACAACTAAGTATTTAACATTAAAGTTTTAAATTTAATCTTTTCCATTTTCCCCTCTAGTTATAAGTTCACAAACTCATTTTGAATCTATCCTAATGTCAAAGAACTAAGGTATATGGTGTACTTTAATTGTTCCTGAATGTCCACGGTCTTTGGAATAAAAATATATTGCTTTGAATATATTTAATATTTACATTATTTGAAGACCTTGTGCTCATAAAATATTTCTATTACCTACTTTTCCTGCTTGCTTCAAATATTTAAGATTAACAATTCTCCTTAATAACTTCTCCAGGATTATAGTTTTTATCAAATATTGTTCTTATTTGGTTTCTTAGTTGTGTCTTTTGCGACCCTGTAGACTGTAGCCTGCCAGGCTCCTCTGTCTATGTGATTCCCCAGGCAAGAATACTGGAGTGGGTTGCCATTTCCTTCTCTAGCGGATCTTCCTGACCCAGAGATTGAAACCTGAATTGTAGGCAGATTCCTTACCGTTGAGCCACCAGGGAAGTCATCTATTTAATATTTTGATAAGTTTTGCAACCTACCTTGGGACACCCATTGATGATGCAAACTAGTTTAGAAAGTGAAGCATTAAAGAACCACTGATTTGTGTACTTTAAATGAGTGAATTGTATGATCTGTGAATTACATCTCAATAAAACTGCTATTCAAAACAGAAAAACACAAAAACAAAACTCTTGCTACCTATGTAACATAGGCAGTAAAGGACTTGGTCAGTTTCTTTCTTTTCTAGAATCTTTCTTTACTTGTGTTACTTGTTACTCAGCTTGATGGCTTCGTAATCAACATCTTCATTTGTACCTGTATCCATCCAACTACATCGTAAGGCACTTGAAGCCAAATTATATTAAAGCCCCTACATATGAACCTCCAAGTTGCAAACTTTCAAAGACGGGAATGTCCATCTGGTTCCAGCAAGGAGCCGGACCTTGTCATCAGCATCACATGTGAGTGAGACTGCAGTTTGCCCTCCGTCTCCTACTGCAGAGAGCCCTTCAGCTCTGCCATCTCCCACCTCCTCCAGTCAGTCACTCTTCTTGCCTGTCTACCCAATACCAGCTCCTGTGTACCATCTGTTGTTCAGGACTACTGTACTTTTCAGGGTACTGTAGTATAAGATTAAAAATGTTTTCTTTGTTTCATGTTTTTTTATAATGTATTATTTGTGTGAAAACTATTATAAACCTATTACAGTACAGTGCTATATAGTCAATTGTATTAGTTAGGTACCTTGTTGTTCAGTTGCTAAGTCATGTCTGGATCTTTGTGACCCTATTAACTTCAGCATGCCAGGTTCCCTGGAGTTTGCTCAAACTGATGTCCATTGAGTTGGTGATGCCATGCAACCATCTCATCCTCTGTTGTCCCCTTCTCCTCCTGCCTTCAGTCTTTTCCAGAGTCAGGGTCTTTTCAAATGAGTCAGTTCTTCCCATCAGGTGGTCAAAGTATTGGAGCTTCAGTTTCAGCAGCAGTCCTTCCAGTGAATATTCAGGGTTGATCTTTAGGATGGACTGGTTTGGTCTCCTTGTTGTCCAAGAGATTCTCAAGAGTTCTCCAACACCACAGTTAAAAAGCATCATTTTGGAACTCATCTTTCTTTATGGTCCAACTTTATGGTTGGATATCTGGGCTATCTTTGTTGGACTTAACAAACAAATTGGACTTGAGATCGTTCTCTTGGAACAGAACTTGTTTGAATGTTAAGGGAATATTGTATTTTCTTGTGTCTCTCACTAATTCTGTTTTTCTCCCTTTTCTCTCTCCTCTCCCCCACAACTGCCCCCCACCCTGCAGCTCCTATTTTTCTGATCTCACCCACACCAGCTTGATCCTGATCCCCTCGGAGTCCTGCTGGGAGTCACACAGATCCGTCTAGTCTTTACGGAGGGCGTGGCTTTCTTCACTTCCGGCTTTGCCACCACTCCCTCCATCACCTTCTTCCAGAACTTTGTTTTACTTTCTTATCTGTTGACTCTCATTGTTATCCGGGGTTATCTTTTTTTTTTTTTTTAATTTATTTTTTATTGAAGGCTCTTGGTGAAAGTGAAAGAGGAGAGTGAAAAAGTTGGTTTAAAACTCAACATTCAGAAAACTAAGATCATGGCATCTGGTCCCATCACTTCATGGCAAATAGATGGGGAAACAATGGAAATAGTGGCTGACTACATTTTCTTGGTCTCCAAAATCACTGTAGATGGTGACTGCAGCCATGAAATTAAAAGACGCTTACTCCTTGGAAGGAAAGTTATGACCAACCTAGATAACATATTAAAAACAGAGACATTACTTTGCCAACAAAGGTCCGTCTAGTCAAGGCTATGGTTTTTCCAGTAGTCATGTATGGATGTGAGAGTTGGACTATAAAGAAAGCTGAGATCCAAAGAATTGATGCTTTTGAGCTGTGGTGTTGGAGAAGACTCTTGAGAGTCCCTTGGACTGCAAGGAGATCCAACCAGTCCATCCTAAAGGAGATCAGTCCTTGGTGTTCATTGGAAGGACTGATGTTGAAGCTGAAACTCCAACACTTTGGCCACCTGATGCGAAGAGCTGACTCATTTGAGAAGACCCTGATGCTGAGAAAGATTGAGGGCAGGAGGAGAAGGGGACAACAGAGGATGAGATGGTTGGATGGCATCACTGACTCAATGGACATGGGTTTGGGTAGACTCTGGCAGTTGGTGATGGATAGGGAGGCCTGGCCTGCTGCAGTTCATGGGGTCGAAAAGAGTCAGACACAACTGAGCGACTGAACAGAACTGAACTGAACTGAATTGCTTTACAGAAATTCATTGTTTTCTGTCAAACCTCAACATGAATCAGCCATAGGTATACATATATCCTCTTCCTTTTGAACCTCCCTCCCATCTCCCTCCCCATCCCACCCTTCTAGGTTGATAACCCCCTGTTTGAGTTTCCTGTGCCATACAGCAAATTCCCGTTGGCTATCAATTTTACATATGGTAATGTAAGTTTCCATATTACTCTTTCCATACATCTCACTCAGTCTCTCTTCAGATTGTATAAATCTTTTGCCTTTTACCTGGGTTTACCTTTTAGCAGAGTCTCAGAAGGGAGAGAAGATATATGTGTATGTGCAATTTGTCTTCAATAAGTGGAATTAAAAGTGCTTTTACAGTTATTTTGGTTAGGATTTAAAGACATTAACTCAGATCGGTGATTCTTAAAGCTTGGTCCCCGGACAAGCAGCACCACCACCACCTGGGAGTCTGTTAGAAATGTGGAGTCTTGGGCCCCTCCCGGACCTACTGACTCATAAACTGTGGGGATAATTCTGAACAGCCCACATTTAACAAGCCCTCCACATGATCTCTTGCAAATTGAAGTTTGAAAGCCACCGATTTAGATAATTGGATAAGAGGACAATTTCTTTGTTATCCTCTGTGTTTTCCTATTTTTAAGTTGATATTTATTTTGCTGTTTTATTTTTCCTTCTTTCTCCTTTGTTTCATTTCTATTTTTCCCTTTTTACTAACTGAAGTGTACACTTAAATTTCAGTCTTCATTCTTTTCTAAAATAAGCATTTAAGTCTTTAAATTTTCATGAATTACTGCCTTTGCTATATCCCAGGAGGTTCTCAAATATGGTATTTCTATTATTTATTTATAAACATTAAAAAAATTCCATTATGGTATCTTCTTTGACCCATTTTCAGAAGTCTTTAATTTCCAAATAGAGGGACTTTTTTTTTTCTTTTGTTAACCCATTGTATTCTTTAGCAAATGTGACTTATATGTTATTTCTGTAAAATGTAAAGGCTTGCTTTATATTACTTTTTGTAAATGTTCCATTTGTGCTTGAGGAGAATGTTTATTTTTTAATTATTAAATCCATCCTACATCTGTTGATAAGTCATGCTTGTTTGTTGTGCCCAAATTCTTCCATAGCTATAGTTGCTATTGTTTTTATTTTTGTTTACTTGACATGTCTTGTTTGAGAAGGATATGTTGAAATCTCTCTACTTTGCATATACATCGTGTGATTGTAGTTTTACTTTCTTCCTGGAGTCCTAGCAATATTTGCTTTTTACATTTTGAGCGGTATAAGTTTTGAAATTGGAATAATTTGTTGGTACGCTGAACCTTATCATCATGTATCCTTAATACTGGGATTTCTATGTGACTCAGTGGTAAAGAATCTCCCTGCCAATGAAGGAAAAGCAGGAGACATGGGTTCGAACCCTGGGTCAGGAAGATTTCCTGGAGTAGAAAATGGCAACCCACTCCAGTATTCTTGCCTGGAGAATCCCATGGACAGAGGAGCCTGGTGGGCTACAGCCCAGTTCAGTTCAGTTCAGTCACTCAGTCGTGTCTGACTCTTTGCGACCCCATGGACTGCAGCATGCCAGGCTTCTCTGTCCATCACTAACTCTCAGAGCTTGCTCAAACTCATGTTCATTGAGTCGGTGATGCCATCCCAACCATCTCATCCACTGTTGTCTCCTTCTCCTCCTGTCTTCAATCTTTCCCAGCATCAGGGTCTTTTCTAAGGAGTCAGCTCTTCCCATCAGGTGGCCAAAGTATCTGAGTTTCAGCTTTAGCATCAGTCCTTCCAATGAATATTCAGGACTGATTTCCTCTAGGATCGACTGGTTGGATCTCCGTGTTGTCCAAGGGACTCTCAAGAGTCTTCTCCATCACCACAGTTCAAAAGCATCAGTTCTTCAGGGTTCAGCTTTCTTTATGGCCCAACTCTCATATCCATACATGACCACTGGAAAAACCATAGCTTTGACTAGATGGACCTTTGTTGGTAAAGTAATGCCTCTGCTTTTTAATATGCTGTCTAGGTTGGTCACAGCTTTTCTTCCAAGGAGCAAGCGTCTTAATTTCATGGCTGCAGTAACCATCTGCAGTGATTTTGGAGCCCAAGAAAATAAAATCTGTCGCTGTTTCCATTGTTTCCCCATCTATTTGCCATGAAGTGAGGGAACAAGATGCCATGATCTTAGTTTCCTGAATGTTGAGTTTTAAGCCAACTTTTTCACTCTCCTCTTTCACTTTCATCAAGAGGCTCTTCAATTCCTCTTTACTTTCTGCTATAAGGGTGGTGTCATCTGCGTATCTGAGGTTATTGATATTTCTCCCAGCAATCTTGATTCCAGCTTGCGCTTCATCCAGCCCAGCATTTCACATGATGTACTCTTCATATGGGGACTTCCCTCATAGCTCAGTTAGTAAATCATCTGCCTGCAATGCAGGAGACCCAGGTTCAATTCCCGGGTCAGGAAGATCCCCTGGAGAAGGAAATGGCAACCCACTCCAGTATTCTTGCCTGGAGAATTCCATGGACAGAGAAGCCTGATGGGCTACAGTCTATGGGATCGAAAGAGTCGGACACAACTTAGGGACTAAACCACCACCACCGACACTCTGCATGTAAGTTAGTAAACACGGTGACAATACACAGCCTTAACGTACTCCTTTCCCAATTTGGAATCAGTCTGTTGTTCCATGTCCTGTTCTAACTGTTGCTTCTTGACCTGCATACAGATTTCTCAGGAGGCAGGTAAAATGGTCTGATATTCCCATTTCTTGAAGAATTTTCCACAGGTGGTTGTGATTCACACAGTCAAAGGCTTTGACATTGTCAATAAAGCAGAGTAGATGTTTTTCTAAAACTCTCTTGCTTTCTGTATGATCCAACGGATGTTGGCAATTTGATTTTTGGTTTTTCTGCCTTTTCTAAATCCAGCTTGAACATCTGAAAGTTCTTGGTTCACGTACTGTTGAAGCCTCACTTGGAGAATTTTACAGTCCATAGGGTTGCAAAGAATCATACATGACTGAGTGACTGAGAATGCACACACATCTACATATACATATATATATACAGATATATACATACTTATACACACATACATATATACATAAAAATGCATATACATACATACACACATATATATTTGTCTCTAGGCCCTCAAATAAGCTTAATGAAGAAGCATAATAAATCACGTCAGGTTTAACAATGTTAATTGATATATTTTACTCCAAACTCCAGAAAGATTTATTGGGGTCTCTGGATCTAAGTCTAACGTGAATTACAGAGTTTTGGGTAATTGCTATGTATGCAGCTGGAAAAAACTAAGTAGGAAAGAAATCTATTACGTCACTATTAAGGACACAAATACAGAATTACTAGTGTTTAAATCTATTTTCAGTATTTCAAAATTATATGTTTCACGGAAACGCTAAACTTGAAGAAGCTCATTGAGTCTTTAGTTTCTCCGTGTGAGCAGCTGCCAAGGGCTAATGATCATAATTAGCATTATTATTGTTAATAGTAATAATTAATAGTAAAGTCTATCTTAAAATGTGATGCTTTTAAAAATGATACTGGAGATGACAAAGAGTATGTAACTAAGATTATTTCCTGTAGTCAAGACATTTAAAGAAAATACTTTTGAGAAACACATCGAACTCCTTGGGAAAAGAGGTGCTATCTGAATAGAGGAAAAGGTATTATCATTCTTCTAATATTTGTACTAATGATATGAGAAAAAGACCCATTTGTCCTTTATGTATAATGATAGAAATGTTTGAATTCTCTGGAAGTTAATTTTATTTCTGAAAGACTCATTGAGCAGAAAATTTTAAAAACTCTTTTTTCACGATAAATTTTGTTATGCAAATTTCTTATATGCTGACTGTATTCGGGTGCTCAGTTGCTAAGTCATGTCTGACCTTTTATGACCTCATGGACTGTAGTCTGCCAGGCTCCTCTGTCCATGGGATTCTCCAGGCAAGAATACTGGAGTGAGTTGCCATTTTCTCCTCCAGGGGATCTTCCCCGCCCAGGGACTGAACCCACGTTTTCCTGTGTCTCTTGCATTGGCAGGCAAGACACATTCTTTACCACAGAGCCACCCGGTAAGCCTTGTATACTAAGAAGAAGAAAAAGCTTTTCCTTAGAACTAGTGTGGGTAGTAATGGCCGATATAAGTGGCTTCACACAGCTGGCAGGATGCTCTGGGTGTGAGACCTTTCATGCGTCCCAGCGGCCGGAGGAGTACACATCGTTAAACTGGGTG
Organism: Bos javanicus; assembly: GCF_032452875.1. NCBI lineage: Eukaryota > Metazoa > Chordata > Mammalia > Artiodactyla > Bovidae > Bos > Bos javanicus. Next base: position 35,441,454 of record NC_083879.1, on the reverse strand, counting down.
CAGTGGGGCTGAGGCTAGGAGCCTAGCAGAGTCTGATCCAGTTGTCCTCCCTCACCCTGGGGCTGTGCTCTCCCCAACCTGGGAGAAGGTTGAGGAACCACGTTACTGATTTACTGTCTTTTCAGAGCTGACTCTCCCCCAACTGAGTCATTTTTGGTAGGATCATGGCTCACTCATGTACATGCCATAAAAATGAGGCAGAATAATGGATATACAAAACTAGAGTTAAGAAAAATAAAAGATGGAAATTGAAAATTTTTGTTGAGTTGTTAGAGGCAGTATATAATTTTAGATTTGGAAGAAGCCTTGGAAAATTTTAAATTAACCCTCTAATTTTACAAAGGAAGTAATATGAGCCCAGAGATTGGATGTTTCTATACTGCTCTTGCACTAGTCCAGACTTACCGACTCCTCATTAGGGACTGCCCTCTAGATAAAAAGTTCACTTAAAAAAAAAAAAGAAAAAGAAAAGAGACAAAAAACCAAACACCATCGCGTTACCAGGCTTTAATACTTTTGCATTCTACACACAGACTAGCAAACGCAAAGCCTGTTGTGTTAGGGTGTTAACGACTGAAGTCCTGTTTACTTCTTCCCTACCTTCAACTCTCCTTGTTTTCTTATCTGTCTTAATGGATGGATTCTTGTACAACATGCACACAGCTTCTCTAAATGGACGGTGGCCATAGATGTGTCTCCTGCCTTGACAGATGATAAAAAATCGTTTTTCTGGGCCATGTGGTAGGCAGGTCCTCAGCTTGGATCCCACAGACAGAAAGGAGAGGCCAGGTGTGTCCTGGCCCCCACTCCTCCCCGCCCGCCAGGCCACTGTGGGTTCAGCTGCCACTGAGGGACCCTGCTTCCCTTTCAGTTCAGGTGTCGCTGCTAACCTCTGTCACCTCCTCATGCCTCCATCCAAGTGCATTTGACTTGGGTGGATTTTTTTAAGAAAGTGTATTTTTCATTTGTCATAAGCTCTCATTTTTAAAAATTTTATTTATTAAAACATTTTTATATTTGGCTGCGCTGGGTCTTCGTTGCTGTGCTTTCTCTCGTTGCAGAGAGAGGAGGCTACTCTCTAGTGGTGGTCCGTGGGCTTCTCATTGCGGTGGCTTCTCTCGATGTAGAGCACGGGCTCTAGGGTCCACTGGTTTCAGTACCTGCAGCTCCTGGGCTCTAGAGCACAGGCTCAGTAGTTGTGGTGCACGGGCTTAGTTGCCCCATGGCATGTGGGATCTTCTCGGACCAGGGATGGAACCAGTGTCCTATGCACTGCAGAGTAGGTTCTTAACCACTGAGCCACCGGGGAAGCCCTGAGTGCCCTGAGAGGGGGACAGCCACAGAGCCACTAGCACTTGGGGCTCGGGAGACCCACAGTGGGTCTGCTAGGGAGACTTTTGGGGTCAAGGACCCTGATTACATAGCATACGAAGCTCTGATGTTCTTGCCTAGAGGGTGCATGTTCATCTGAGCAGTAATTACGAAGGTGAAGATCTTGGGAAACTTACCTGCCATTTAGGCCCTAGGTGTTCCTGGTGTCTCAGACGGTAAAGAATCTGCCTGCAATACAAGAAACCCGGGTTCAATCCCTGGGTTGGGAAGATCCCCTGGAGAAGGGAATCACAAAGAGTCGGACGTGACTGAGCAACTAACACTTCTAATGTAAATAGGGCTTCCCCGCAGGCTCAGTGGTAAAGAACCCATCTGCAATTCAGGAGACGTAAGATACATGGGTTCAACGCCTGGGTCTGGAAGATCCCTTGGAGAAGGGCATGGCACTCCAGTGTTCTTGCCTGGAGAATCTCAGGGACAGAGGAGCCTGTCAGGCTACAGACTACGGAGTCGCTCAGATGTGACTGAACCCACACACAGTGATGTAAACGAGGCACCTGAAGGGCACTGATGGCTCTGTCCACAAGGGGGCGCCTACATTCTTTGGATTCATTTTCCACCTGGAAACCACCATTTACATTCTCACCCTGTTGCAGAATAAACCGAAGAGAGTCTTAGCTTTGGCCCTTTGCACAGCTGATATTGTGTCATTTTCCGTAGTTCTGTTACTATATAAACAGTTGTGACTTTTTTCCACTGGGACTCTGGGATGTTAGTTTAGGACATCAGGAAGCGTGGGCTCTGCCTCTCCTGACCATCGGTGTCCCTCTAAAGGATGGACTCCATGCTGTTTGGATGATCTTTGAAGACACCCCCTTCATCAGTTCCCGTGAACCAGATCTGCCCGTAAAATAACAGTTTCCAAAATGTGCTGCTGAGTCTTTGAAAGAGTATTGACATGACAGAGAAAACAAGTGGATTCATTTAAGATAGTGAAACAATGGGATGATCCATTTTCTCATGACAGTGACAGCCCTGGAGACATTCCCTTAACAGGGTCAGATGTGAGTCATGTGACATTTCTCAGTGGCACCAGATATAAGGCAGGAGCTGCAGGTGAGGGCACAGGTGATCAAACACAAACTGCTTGACGTGGCCAGAAAGCTGGAAATTAAAGATCGTGGCTTTCATCCAGGTGTCTATTGACAGATGAATGGATAAAGAAGTTATGGTACATATGTACAATGGAATATTACTTAGGCATAAAAAAGAACACATTTGAGTCAGTTCTAACGAGGTGGATGAACCTAGAGCCTATTATACAGATTGAAGTAAGTCAAGAAGAGAAAAACAAATATTGTATATTAATGCATATATGTGGACTCTAGAAAGATGGTACTGATGAATCTCTCTGCAGGACAGCAGTGGAGCCACAGACATAGAGAACAGATGTGTGGACACAGCAGGGGAAGGAGAACCTGGGATGAATTGAAAGAGTAGTGTGGAAACATATACACTACCATATGTAAAACAGACAGCCAGTGGGAATTTGCTATATGATGCAAGACACTCAAACCTGGTGCTCTGTGACAACCTAGAGGGGTGGGACGAGGTAGGAGGTGGGAGGGAGGTTCAAGAGGGAGGTGACATATGTACACTTATGGCTGATTCATCTTGATGTGTGTGCAGAAACCAACACAATATTGTAAAGCAGTTGTGCTCCAATTAAAAATAAATAAATTAAAAAACAAACAACAACTTTGGTCACCTGATGTGAAAAGCCAACTCACTGGAAAAGACCCTGATGCTGGGAAAGATTGAGGGCAGGAGGAGCAGAGAATGACAGAGGATGAGATGGTTGGATGGCATCACCAACTCTTGAGCAAGCTCCAAGAGATAGTGGAGGACAGGGGAGCCTGGTGTGCTGAAGTTCATGGGGTTGCAGAGAGTTGGACATGACTGAGCAATTGAACAACAACAACACAACAAACAAAAAAGTCGTGGCTTTCGAACTCGATGTGAATTTGCAGCACAGATAGTGAAGTACGAAGGTCAGAGAGTGAGGAGCAAGTTAAGCTTGGTGATAGCAGACAAAAGTATGTGCACAGCAGCGCCCGAGCCCAGGGCCTCAGTCCAGAGGCAGTCCCTGGTGAAGAGGCAGCTTCTGAACAGATTCAGGCTGTTTTCTGCTTTCATGGGAAGTGTTTCCCTCTCTCGTTCCTGGCTTCCCTGCCGCTCCTTTTGGTAGTGTCAGTTTAGTCACTAAGTCATGTCCCACTCTTGCGACCCTGGGGGGCTGTAGCCTGGCCTCTGTCCATGGGATTTCCCCGGCAAGAACACTGGAAGGGGTCACCATTTCCTTTTCCAGTCATTCCTTTTACTCCTAAACTAATATGCCATGGGGAGGGGCTCAGGCTGGCTTTTTCTTCTGTAGTGTTTTCTGCAATGAGAAGAAACATGGCAACCTCTGCCACTCACAGCCGGCTCCTCTGGAAGAGGACGACCGGGGCGCCTCTACCAGCCGGCTCTGGGGGGGCACCCCACCCGCCTTCCGACCAGCACTGGACAGAGACCAGCTGGGGGCCGAGTTCCCAGGCTGGTGGGGGGAGGCCAGGCCTGGGTGAGGATGCGCCAGCCGAGAGGACGGGCAGGCAGAGAGTGGCCGGGCTGTCATTATCTGGGGGTAATTGGCGTTGAGAGGGGAGGACCTCTAATGAGCTGCTTCGCTCCCTAATGGCTGGGGGCCTGGGAATGAGCGCGGCTGCCCTTCCACATGAGCGGGCCTGGCCCCACTGCCAGGGCAGTTCTCGCCACCGCCCGCCGCGGCCCCGCTAACCGCAACAATGCCCGTGGGCCGGAGAGCCGGTGAGCCCCGGGGGCTGCTCCCCTGAGAGCTGGGGTCCAGACAGACGCACCCAGCCTGTCTGGCCCCGTGAACATGACTCCCAAGTTCTGCCTTCAGAGTGCAAAGACATCTCTGCACCTCCAACCAGCACAGAGCCCCCCACCTTCACCCACATTTCCCTGGAACAGTGGACAGGGAGGGAGGGCTCCTACTCAAAGGACTCGCCCAGTTCAGCGTCACAGGTTAAACAGCAGGAGAGGGTGCATGGGGGCTTCCAGTTCTGGCTGTGAGGGCCACAGTCTGTGAGAAGGACCATCCCTGCCTGGTCTCCTCATCCTTGAGGACTCCAGAGTGACCCAGACTCAGGGGAGGGAGAAAGCTAGCCTCCTGCTTGGGGTCCCTCCAGGGCAGGGCCAGCTCCCCAGGGCTCCCCTAAACTCTGCATCCTGGGTGTCTCATGTGCCCGCCCCAATTCCTCCCCATATGAGCCCCTTGGGGTCTAGTCACGGGCACTTTCTCTAAGTGAGTTCATTCATTTATCTTTATTGCACTTAAGACCTTGGTAAGCTTGTGGTAACATGGACACATATACAACTTCCTCTGTGCAGAAAGACAGGAGTTGCGGGAATTGCAGACTATTTTTAAACACAAAAACTCAGAAAAAAATAAGACAATATTTTTTTCTGAGTGGATTTGGAGATAAGCTGGGTCATTTTTATCACAGGAATTTTTCTTAAGCATAACTGATAGACTTAAACCCAGACCTTTTTTTTTGGGAAAACAAAACGAGAGACTTTGAATTTATTTTAGCTGTTTTTGATTCTGCATGTGTGGCAAGTGTTAATTTATCATCTTAGAAAGGTAAGGAGGGGAGAACATGACAAACACGTTTTGTGTTTTACTAAGTTTTAAGGAGAGCAGTTGTTGTTTTTGCAGTGGTTCATTTCAGCCCTTGCATGCAGACACAAAAATTGCTTGTAAAATATAATTTCACTAGAAGATGATTCTGATGCAGTCAAAATAAGGAGCCAGTGCTGAGTTCAGCTCACAAGTGACCCATTTTACTTCTATCATTGAGCTTGAAAATAGTTGCAGGTGCGAAAATTGGGGGGGCATTTTGAGTACTGGCCTTCCTGTGCTGGGTCCCAAAATGTGCCTTCTCTGCCTTGGTTGGGTCGTTTTGCTGACTTCTAGCTTTTAAGGAGTAGAAGGAAGAAAAACAGATTTCACCTGATTTAAGAGTTTTCTATTGACTGGGTTTATTCTTTTCTTTGCAGAGTTTAGAGAAAGTGAGCACAGAGCACCAATTTCTGGTTTGAAACACAACTTGCGGTTTCCCACTTGTTAAACACGTGCTGTTTAAGACACTTTGCCTGAGTTGATAAAGTGCTTGTAACGTCATGGTTGTTGGGGAAAATTCCCCGAGGAACCAATTTCTTGCTGCTGTTCTCCAAACAGAAGGGGCTGCGAGGATCCTGGTTTCCTGCAGCGATTTCTATATCTGAAGTGGATTCAGGGTACGAGATGGCGTTTGTACGTATGTGTGTGTGTGTAGTTTTGGGGTGAAGAAGCAAATCCCTCACTTTGAAAGCTCAAACGAATGCTTTCCTCTGGAGACATAGAACAAAAAATCCACTGGGCTCAGTAAGCCTCCTTGACGCAATCTGTAGACAGAAGCTTGTCCCACAGTTAAGCATCCTTGACGCAATCTGTAGACGGAAGCTCGCCCCACAGTTAAGTGGTCCTGACGTGGGATGGCCATCAGCCCTCGATCCACAGATAACCCCCAGCACATGAGCAGAATGGTGGCCGTGGGCAGCCCTCAGGCCAGGATAGCAAGATGCAGTTACCGGGGAAGACATACGGCTAGCAGTTTCTACACACCCATCAGGAGGTATGAAAAGCAGAGTGCATGCATTTTTAAATGTAGCGCATTTCTTCTGCTCAATAAATGTATCATAGAAATCATCACCACATGTTTATTAGACACCGTGCATTTATGAGCGAGCTTGGTGGTCTCCTTGGGCCTCTGCCAGGGTCTAATGGAGCCGTCAGGGCTGCTCAGGTTCCTCCTGGAGGGTTTCCTCTCCTTCCTGCATAGGCTGAGGAACAACAGCAAATGTCCCTACATGGAGGGAGAGGAGGGACGAGCTCCTAGTTCCCCTAAAATCTGCCCCCAGTTTTCCAAGCTGGAGACCTTCTCCCGGAAGTCACTGTGCTCAGGAGCGAACGCGAGGAGATAACCACTCACACAGGAAGAGGAAGATGTTAGCATCAGCCTTTGTTCAAAACTGGCTTCTGACCCAGTGTCAACAGTCTCTGGTACATCACGCCAGAGGGCATGCTGACCCAGAAGCGAGGGTAAAGCTGGGGCCTGGCATGAAACATCACCGCCGTTCTTTCTGGAAACCAGGAATGAAACATGTTAGAGGCAAAGAGCACTATAACCTTAAAGCTGGTGTGCATAAGACAGCTTGAGTGCCAAAGGAACACTTTGGAAAGAAGTCACAGGTACTAGCTCATAGAACTCAAGAACGTCTCCTCTTGTGTTGTTGGTGTTTAGTTGCTTCAGTTTAGTGGCTTTAGTTACTTAGTTGTGCAGACTCTTTGTGACCCCACGCACTGCAGCCTGCCAGACTCCTCTGTCCATGGGATTCTCCAGGCAAGAATACTGGAATGGTTTGCCATTTCCTTCTCCAGGGTCTCCTCTTGTGCAGTGTCATCAAATACCCTGGCCACCAGAGCTGTTGTGTCAGGAGAGGGCAACTGAATTTTCTGGTGCAGAGTTCACTTGTCACGTGGAATCAGACCTGGAAGGTGGCAGATCCTCTTTGCTGAGCCCCTGCGATAGGGCAGCCCCTTCTGAGGACCTGAATATGCAGGTGACCGCAGGGCTAACCCCTGGGTGGTGTTGGGAACATGTCCTCTTCTACGGGAGGTGAGGAGAAAACCCAAGACACAGGGTAAGGTCAGAAATGAGGACAATGAAAGTGGGATGACAGAATCGGTGGAGAGGAGACTTAGGGTGGTATTCATATTAGGAAGAATTGTCATCTGGAGACGACAATGACTCTGAGGACAAAGCAGAGGGAAAAGTCAACTAGGAGAGAAATCTGAATTCAAGGAGGTGCAGGGAGAGGATATGGAGCCAGTGGAGCAAAAACAAGGAGATCAATGGCACCTGATTCAGCCCTAATGTACTGAACGTGGCTCACTAACGGATCGTCTTAGAGAGAGAAACACGGAACGTGAACCAGGCACAGCTCTGCAGGTTAGAGCACCCTTCGTGTCTGACTCCCAGGTGAGGATGCACTTCCCGGAAGGGACTTGTTCTTCCAGAGAGGTAAGGAGTCCGTGCCATCCGCGTGCGGGGGCCTGGGTCACACTTCCAGGTGTGCTGTCTGTGCGCCCACCTCCACTCTCAGTGCAGGTTTCTGTGGTGTCTATTTATGAGTTTGTTTATTTCCTTTCTCATTGAGGATGTACAGCCAGCATCTGCCAGAGGAGAACTGAGTGGGACGCACTTGGGTGATTTCACCCCTCGAGAGGTTGAGCCCAGGGGGGCGTGGTTAGAGGAGGTTTGCTGGGGGCCGCTAGTCCAGGGGGCGTGGTTAGCAGAGGTTTGCAGGGTCACAGGGTCCTCGGAGCCTGTCGCCCCCGCCTCTGCTCTCCCTCTTCTCCCTTTTAAACATAAAAAAAAATTTTTTTTTAGTTTATTTTTTGGCTCTGCTGGATCTTCGTTGCTGCGAGGGTTCTTTTCCAGCTGTGGTGAGTAGGGGCTACTCTCTAGTTGAGATGTGCAGGCTTCTCACTGCAGTGGCTTCTCTTGTTGCGGTTCCCGGGCTCTGGAGCACAGGCTCAGCAGTTGTGGGGCACGGGTTTAATTGTTCTGCGACTTGTGGGATCTTCCCGGATCAGGGATCGAACCTGTGTCTCCTACATTGGCAGGTGGTTTCTTTACCACTAGTGCCACCTGGGAAGCCCCTACATATATATACATGCACACATATGTCATATTGATTATATTTCTTTAGACAACCCTGGTTCTCTATGCAATGAAATTAAAAGACGCTTGTTCCTTGGAAGAAAAGCTATGACCAATCTAGACATCATATTAAAAAGCAGAGACATTACTTAGGGGACAAAGGTCCATCCAGTCAAAGCTATGGTTTCTCCAGTAGTTATGTATGGATGTGAGAATTGGACTATAAAGAAAGCTGAGCACCGAAGAATTGATGCTTTTGAACCGTGGTGTTGGAGAAGACTCTTGAGAGTCCCTTGGACTTCAAGGAGATCAAACCAGTCAATCCTAAAGGAGATCAGTCCTGAGTATTCATTGGAAGTACTGATGCTGAAACTCCAACACTTTGGCCACCTGATGGGAAGAACTGACTCATTGGAAAAGATCCTGATGCTGGGAAAGATTGAAGGCGGGAGGCAAAGGGGACGACAGAGGATGAGATGGTTGGATGGCATCACTGACATGAGTTTGAGCAAGCTCTGGGAGTTGGTGATGGACAAGGATGCCTGGCATGCTGCAGTCCACGGGATCACAAACTCCCAGACATGACTGAACGACTGAACTAGACTGAGAGAACCCTGATTAATACAATGAGTAATGAAAAGTTCACAGTATTTCATGTATTTTTAGCCTTTATATTTTTCCTCAATGATAAACGTATCAGATTGTTAGCAGAAAAGTAAATGTTGTGTTACTTGTAAATCAGAACCACTGGGCATGAGGATGCTACACTTGTGATCTGGAAAACTTCCTCCCCTTCCACATTTGAGGTGAAATGCATTTTGAAAGGAGCAAATGACTTAATGTAGGTTCAGTTAAAGAATAAATGAAAATTGAATAAATCACTTGAAACATGTTACATCAATAACGTAAATTGTCTCATGAAAAACTAACAACAGTGTGGCAGACATCTCATGCACATGATCACATTTAAAACTCTTACCACAATCAGTTACTTTCACTCAGAACACTAGTATTTTCAGTTAGTTTAAAAGCAGACATATTTTCTTCATCTTATGCTTTCAAAATCACTAAAAACTCTAACATAATATTGAAGGGCAATTTCAGCAATGTCTGGAAACTAAAAGTTAAGAAATTTTAACAAGTTGTTTTTCTGTGTAGCTTTAGTTTTCGAGGCACTTGATTGGAATTTGTGGCAGAACTCACACTAGACCAGGGTTTCTTAACCTCAGCATCGGTGCATCTGGTTGGATAATGCTTCATTGGGGGGCCTGCCCATCTATGTAGATGCCCCTCTACCCTGTAGGTGCCAGCAGCACTCCTGCTCCCCCATTGGTGGCAACGAAACAGATCTCCAGCTGTTGCTTGGAGTCCCTGGGGAGAGAATGACTGCATTGTAGACACAGATGCAGTGAGCAAGGCCAAGCATGTGACTAAGTGAGGGACCGAAGCCTCAAGTAAGTTCAAACAAGAGCCTGCTTGATAGAAAGGTAAAAGTTAATGAATCCCTTGGCCTCTCTGGTGGCTCAGTGGTAAAGAATCCAGCTGCCAATGCAGGAGTCACAGGAGATGCAAGTTCGATCCCTGGGTGGGAAAGATCCCCTGGAGAAGGAAATGGTAACCCACTCCAGTATTCTTGCCTGGAGAATCCCATGGACAGAGGAGCCTGGTGGGCTACATTCCGTGGGTTGCAATGAGTCGGACACGACTGAGCAACTGAGCACGCACAAGGAATCTCAGACCATTTGGAGCCTGCAGTGTTGGCTCCTCACACTTGACATGTGGCTAACAGGAAGGGGTTTTGCTGTGCGTGACTTCCCTGGTCCCTCTCCACCCTAGTTTTGCCAGGATCAAGGCTGCAGCCTACCCAGAATAAGAACACCGTCTAGTGAGAGACCTCTTACACCCTGTAGTAATGACACTGTGTTTGAGTAGCAATGGTTCAGTTCCATGGACAGTTCCACAACCACCAAGTGTGTGTCCTGCCGGTCCTGGGAGGGAAGACCGAGGATCAGCAAGAATGTTGTTTGCTGAGAGCCCTGCTTCTGAAATGAGCTGAGATATGAACGGCTTTTGGAGAAGGCAATGGCACCCCCACTCCAGTTCTCTTGCCTGGAAAATCCCATGGATGGAGGAGCCTGGAAGGCTGCAGTCCATGGGGTTGCTAAGAGTCGGACACGACTGAGCGACTTCACTTTCACTTTTCACTTTCATGCATTGGAGAAGGAAATGGCAACCCACTCCAGTGTTCTTGCCTGGAGAATCCCAGGGATGGCGGGGCCTGGTGGGCTGCCGTCTATGGGGTTGCACAAAGTTGGACACGACTGAAGTGACTTAGCAGCTTAGCGGCATGAATGGCTTTAAGCAAAGGAGGAAGTAGGAGAAGATGAGGGAGAGAAAAGTTGGGTGCCCGGGTGGTCGGTGTGAGGTGTCCACCTGGAGAGGCTGCAGCTCCCCGTCACCCAGTCAAACCATCCACCAGGCTTGCTCTCCAGTATGTATGATTTTGTTAATGTCCGGACCACATGGCTTGAAGCAGGAGAGATGATCCTAGATAACCTGGCCGGTCTGATCCTATCAGTTTAACCTTAGAAGCAGAAATGAGGGGACTTCTCTGGAGGTTCAGTGGTTAAGACTCCGTGCTTCCATTGCAGAGGGTGCAAGTTCGATTCCTGGTTGGGGAACTAAGATGCCACATGCTACTCAGCATGGTCAAAAAATAGAAAAAATAAGTTAATAAGTTAAAAAAAAAAAAGAAAAAAGAATGCTCATTTAAAAGAAGCAGCAGAAGTGAGGTTTCCTTGAAGTGCAGGAAATTTCTGCTGTGCTCCAGCGTTCCAGCCTGCAAGCCTGCCCAACTTGGAATTTGCCAAGCCAGCCCCCACAGTGCCTTTCAATCAACCTCCCACCCCTCCCCCTTCTGTGTTTCCCTGGAAGCCTAATGAACAAACTGATTTACAATAGGAGAACCACCACCATTGTTATTGTCAAGGGACATAATGAGGACAGGACCCTATCTCATTTATTTTGTTTCCTCCTGGACCCTGGCACATGGGCGCTCAATAAATGATGAACTGAATGAAATTATTATGAGCAATTATGCAAACAGCTCTGGAGTATAGAAAACAATATTTTGAATGTCTCTGCTAGGAAGGAGGTGATTTTTATGGAAAAGGGCATCGTTTAGCTTTCAAAATTCAAAAACAGTGTTTTTCATTATGTAAGTAACATTCAGCCCACCATTGAAAGTCTGTGAACTAGAGCACAAACACGCGGAGAGTTCACGGTTGTGACCAGCAGGACCGGGCATCCCGCAGGTCCGCCAGGGTTCCCTCCTGCCCTCCTGCCCCAGGCAAACGTGCGTCTGTGTGGTGGGGGTCATACTGTCTTAAGAGGTTTCTTGTTTTGTTGCTTTTCCCTTTGTTATGAATAGTCTTCATAAATATCACTTCCTCTTTATTGTTCCTTTGTTGAAAATAGCTTTACTGTGTACGTAACATTAATTTATGCTCATTAATAACTTTTACTGAGTCTCTTTTAGGTACCAGGTGTCTTCCATGGTCTCTCTGTTTTTATTCTCAAAGCAAGTACATGGCAAATACCATCCGATGAGGAAATTGGTCTCAGGACCATTCATGAGCTTGTCCAGCCTGTCCAATCTGCCAGGTGGCAGGGTTCTGAAGACAGTCCTCTTTCTACCTTGCTGTGTTGTCTTGTTTTGCTTATTTCACCCGATCGTCTGTGGATCCAGGGGTTATGAACTGTGGGGAACATCCCTTTGCATCTTCTTCTGTTGAAAAGAATATGTCAGAGACTCAGGATCTGGCCCTGTATTTTATGTTTTAGTGTAAATAGTTTTCTACAACTCAGCAAAGGGGAGCACACCTTTTTTCTTTAAGTGCATGAATATTGGTGTTTTGCTTTAATTTGTTTTCAAATTTAGTTCACATTCCAATCATTTTTTTGCAGAGGAAAAAGCCATAGTTTTTAGGTTTGGGTTCATCACTGGTTAACTATCCCATTTGAAATCCACATAGTCAGATACATACTTGAAACCCCTTCCATGGACACCCAGCCCTTTTGGAAGGATGGAAAGCCCACCAAGAAAAATCCAGCTGTCCTTAAAGAAACATTCAAAGACTACTAATGGGTCCCGTCAAATGGATCTCATTGCACCTTTTCACTGAGAACTGATTCAAAATGTAGCATTCTCTCCATGTTGGGGTATGCTTAGAAACACTAAGAATTCTTCATTGTCCTTTCACTGTGTATATAACCTACTGAGGTAAACGATGCCATCCTAAACAGCCCCAAACATGGGCGATGGATTAAAACACAGCCCTGTGGAGGAGGAAGTGTCAGCACTGTTGGTGTTTAGAACATGCGTCCACCTCCTTTGCCCTCAAGTCACTCCTGTGTACTGCAAAGAATGCCTCACCAACATTAACCACTCGCCACGATACAGTGTGCTGGGTGTGGCTGCATATTCCTCCTTTTCTCTGAGCTCATGCAATTTAATTATTCCTGAGTAAATGCTCACTCTCTTTAGTCGCTTATTCGTGTCTGACTCTTGGGACCCCGTGAACTGTAGCCCGCCAGGCTCCTCTGTCCATGGGATTCTCCAGGCAAGAATACTGGAGTGGGTTGCCATTTCCTTCTTCAGGGGATCTTCCCGACCCAGGAATCGAACCCAGGTCTCCTGTATTGCAGGCGGATTCTTCACCGACTGAGCTATGAGGGAAGCCCTGTAAGTGCTCCCACCCCACTGATATTAATGGTGTCCTCAGAGTCTGACCAGTTTGTGAATAAGACCACAGCCCTTCCCCTTCTGATTTGCTCTTCTTGTTTGTTTGTTGTTATAATTTTCTATTGTAGGATAATCGCTTTACAATATCGTGCTAGTTTCTACCATACATCAACATGAACATTGTTCGGTTTTAATTGCGTTAGTCCAAGGGGAGAAGTTCTGGGCAGGGAAACTTTCTGGATCACGTCCAGAGGTCAGTGCAGAAGCCCTGCTGACCACCATGCTGAGGACCAGCTGGGCCAGGGAGTGGCTGCTGTGCCCTAGGGCAAGGGCTTCGCTGACCTGGCCAAGCTGTCAAGAAGGTGCTTAAAGATGCTGTGTCTTCTGCTTTCTCCTAAGGCCAGCTTGGTAAGGCTCTCTAGAGAGACAGGAAGGATAAACATGTCTTCCTCTGATATCAGAGACAGAAAGGATAAACATGTCTTCCTCTGATATCAGAGGAAGACATGTTTATCCTTCCTGTCTGTCTAGAAGCCTTACCAAGCTGGCCTTAGGAGAAAGCAGAAGACACAGCTTGGCCAGGCCAGCAAAGCCCTTGGACAAGCCCCTCCTGGCCCTTCTCATGAATTATAAAGTTTTTGCTAGGAGAGATAATAGGAATTAGATGCCCTTATTTTCTTTGTTCAGAGAAGGCAATGGCACCCCACTCCAGTACTCTTGCCTGGAAAATCCCATGGATGGAGGAGCCTGGAAGGCTGCAGTCCATGGGGTCACTGAGGGTCGGACACGACTGAGCGACTTCACTTTCACTTTTCACTTTCATGCATTGGAGAAGGAAATGGCAACCCACTCCAGTGTTCTTGCCTGGAGAATCCCAGGGATGGGGAAGCCTGGTGGGCTGCCATCTATGGGGTCACATAGAGTTGGACATGACTGAAGTGACTTAGCAATAGCAATAGCAATTTTCTTTGTTAATATTCTCTTTGGAATTCCCTGGTCGTCTGTGGTTAGGACTCCACACTTCCACTGCAGGGGGCACAGGCTTGATCCCTGGCCAAGGAACTAAGATCCCAAATGCCACATGGCCAAAAATAAATAAGTAATAAAAAGTACTTTAAAAAATAATGAATTTCTCTTTACCCTTCTTTCCTTTTTTACTCATCCTTTACCACATTTGATGTATGGCTTCTAGAAATTTAAGCCATACCTCTAATACTATTTTTTTCCCCTTAATATAATTTATGCTTTTATAGTTTTTCTCTTCTTTCTATGTCTTATGTTCTTAGGTACTTGTTATAAAAACAATAACTCGGTAATTACCCGTTGAATTGCTGAAAAGGCATAGGACTGTGAGAAAGGAGGTAGCTGGATGTTTCATTAATGATAAGGTTCTGAGGCAGGAAATATGAGTGGGGGACATGGACAGATGATGTAGTGGGCGCCTGGCTACAAATTAAGCTTCAGTTGGGGAGAAGTGGGTGTGGGGAAACCTGGGGAAATATAGTCTTGGGAAAGAATATGGAGTCACAGGAAGTACTGGGAAAGATAAGGACTGATTCTAATGAGTTAATGAAATTCCAGAGGACACCCATGGTGTTTTTAAACCCTGCTCCGTGTCTGTTATGTCTGAAAAGAGAAATAAGTGCAGTGTGAAGCCCACTGGGTGGACCCTTGCAAGGGAATTGTCGTCACAGTGGTTGTGCACCACACCTGGAATGAGTTCTCATTTCTTATCAAGGTCTCCCTGGTTTTGTGGCTTCCCAGGGGGCTCAGCAGTAAAGAACCTACCTGCCCACACGTGAGGTGCAAGACACGTGGGTTCGATCCCTGACTTGGGAAGATCCTCTGGAGAAGGAAATGGCAACCCGTTTGAGGATTCTTGCCTGGGAAGTCCCATGAACAGAAGGAGCCTGGTGGGCTACAGTCCACAGGGGACGCAAGAAGTCCAATGTGTCTGAGCACATTCTTTGGAGATTGGTTCAGAGCTGTATAAGAAAACTTTCCCTATTTTTTTTTTTTCCTTTAACAAACTGCTCAAGGTTTTACTTTATGGATTTATTATGAGTCACATGACAAGTTAGTTATTCGTGATGGATATTCTTGATGGGCTGCTTCCAGTCTTCTGCTAACATGAAGAGTGCAACAGTGAGGAGTCTCCTAAGCATATGATTTTGCACATGTATGTACAGGTATTTAAGATAAATTTCCAGAAGAGAGATTGTTGCATCAAAGACATTGTTGTACATTTGTAATTTTAATAAATATTACCAAACTGTGTCAATTTCACCTCCATGGTAATGTATGAAAGTACCTGAATTTTCCAAACTCTAATACCATTTCATATTATTTTTAGTACTGGTCAAATTTATAGTAAGAAATGGTATATCAGCAGCTTTATTTTTATTTCTTCTTGTTATGAATGGAATTGAGCTTATTTACTAATGTTTAAGAACCATTTATATTTTCTTTTCTGTAAACTATTTTATCCTATTGTTAGTATTTTTCTTTTTTCTTTCAGCACTTGAAATATTTTATTCCACTCTTTTCTTGCTTGCATAGTTTCTGAAGAGAAGTCTGATGTAATTCTTACTCTTGTTCCTCTGTAGGCAAGATTTTTTTCCCCTCTCTGGCCACTTGGAAGATTTTCTCTTTGTCCTTGGTTGTCTACACTGTAGACATGGAATATGATACGTGGAATATGGGCTACAGCATAGATTTTTTTTGTATTTATCCTACTTAGTATCTCTGAGCTTCCTAGATCTGTGGCTTAGAATCTGTCATCAACTTTGGAAACTTCTCAACTATTATCATTTCAAATATTTCTACTTCTTTTTCTCCTTCTGATCTTCCCATTACATATATGTTATACCTTTCATAATTGTCCCACAGTTATTGGATATTCTGTTCCATTTGTTTCTTTTATCTTTGCATTTCTGCTTGATAAACCTCTATTAACATATTATCAAACTCACTTGTTCTTTCCTTGGCTGTGTCCAGTCTAGGAATGAGTCCATCAAAGGCATTTTTCATTCTGTTACAGTGGTTTTACTTGTAGCATTTCCTTCAGATTCTTTCCTTTAGCCTTGATCTCTCTGCTTACATTGTCTGTCTGTCCTCACATGTTGCCCATTTCCTCCAACTAGATCCCTTAGCATATTTATCATGGTTATATCAAATTCCTGGTGTGATACTTCTAAAATCCCTATCATGTCTGAGTCTGTTTGGGTCTGATTCCAATGAGTCCTTTGTCTCTTCATATTACAGGCTTAAAAAATTATTTTTTAGCACACCTTGTAATTTTTTGTTGAAAGCTAGTTGTATTGGATAAAAACTGCTGAGGTCAATAGTCCCTTAGTGTGAGGTTTTATATTTATCTGTCTGGGAGCTAGGCTGCTTTTACTGTTTGCAGTAGCTATGGTGTCAGGGGCTAAAATTTCTTCTGGTGTCCTTGTTTTTGCCTCCCCTGTTGTCTTTGGGTTTCCCTGGAGATTCCTTAAATAGGGTCTGAGCCTGTAGTTCTTTTAGCTCTAACTCCTGTTACCACACAGAAGCCCTGTGGATGCAGCCAGTGAGGAAGTATTCTGTGGTCCCATGACTGGGTCTCAGTCTCTCAGCCAGCTGGAGTCTGGGATTTCCCCTCCCCCATGTTGAAGGCTGGAAGGGCTGGACTTGGATATTCCCTTCCCTACAGGTGTGTTAGGAGCTGGTAAAATAGTTCTCCTTGAAGGCAAGCTATGTTAAGGAGAACAGAGAGCTCTGGGCATGTTTCAAAATGGTTACTGTTTTTCCTCTTCCTGAAGGAAGCAGGAATTTTTTTCAGATCTCCTCAGTGAGAACCTGGTAGGATTTCTGGAGGTAAATCTCAGGAAAGTGTGGAGTCCCTTCTAAGACTGGGGCTCTTCTGAGTTTTTAATTGTCAAACTTGTCCACACTGAGCCCCCAGAAATTCATCAATTATAGTTTAAAATGTTCCTACTGATCCTGGTTCCAGTTGTGGGCTCCAGTTAAGAACTCTCTGCATCCGTCTCTCCAGTTTCCAGACAAGCAGTTTGTCCTGTGACCTCAATTCTCTGATGGATCTAAGAAGAGCTGTTGACTTTACTTTGTTCAAACTTTTTCTTTCTGTGAAGAGAGACTTCCAAGCTCTGCAGGTCCAGACTGAGACCAGAAGTCATATTTGTCTTATTGATTTGTAGGAGCTCTTTGCATATTAGGAAAATCAGTCCTTTGTCTTGATATAAGATGACCATTTTTTCCCGTTTTGTCCTTTATATTTTAAATTTGTGTTTTCTCCCCATGCAGTTAAACAAATATTTTGTGTGTTGAATTTATTATTATTCTCTCTTGGACATTTTCATTCTGTGACACAATTAGTAAGGCCTTCATAACTCAGATTATAAAGGAACTCTTCCATTATTCCTTCTAGTACTTGTTATGGTTTTATATTTTATGTTTAAATATTTGCTCCATTTAGGTTTCATCTTCATGTAGAATGTGAAGTATAGATACTACTATATACTATTTAGATATCTACTCTCTATTCAGTTGTTTCAAAATCATTTACTCAATAGTTCACATTTTCCCCCCATTGACTATTATGTATTAAATTCCAATATGCATTTGTGTCTATTTCTATGATTCCTATTCTTTATTGCTTTATCTCTTTATTCACATGCTGAAATGAATGTTATAGGATAATGCTACTCTGTTTTAATTAGTACAACTTTAAAATATTTATGGCTGCTACTTACTTTCTTATTTTTAATGTCAATTTCAAACATTTTTTGTCAATTTAAAATTTCTATATTAATTTTAGCATCAATTCTTCTAATAAAACAGCTGTTTTTATTATGATGCTGTTGTTTTTAGATTAATTTAGGAATGATTGCATATTTATGAAATTAGTTTTTCCACTTAAGAACATTGTGTGGCATTCCATTTGTTCATGTTTTCTTTTGTGTCCCTAGAGAGCTTTAAACACATTTATTCATATAAATCTTGTGCATTTCTGTTAAGTTTTTTCCTGTGAATCTTATCTTTTTTTTCCTATTTTAAGTGTGGCCTTTATTTCTTCCTTACATATTTTAATTGGTTGTTTTTATGTGTATATGTTTATTTTACGGAAACATGCTATTTCTAAATTTTACAAGCATATATCCAGTAAAACAGAGGGCAGTTGGGATCTGCACCATAGGGGTCTGAGGTCTGTGGACTTGGCTCCACGACTTAGGAGCACCGTGGCACTGGGTACTGTTACTTAACTTTTATAAGCCAATTTCCTCTGGTGTACAATGGGATAGTAACAGTACCTTCCTCGTAAGGTAGTTTGCGGGTTAAAAAGATAAAGCAGGAAAGCCCTTAGTAGAGTCTCTGGAGCACAGGAAGCCACGGATCAATGTTGGCTACTGTGGTTCTGTCTTCACCATTAAAGCTCAAATCTAGTCCATGGGGGTCAGAGTGGGAACTGACTCCAATCTGCGGGAACCACTGCCCGCCTCCCAGTTCTCACACGAAGCCCACCAGTAGAGGAAGGGCTATTGTGTGGGGGGATTGGGGGATGGAACTGGAAGGACAGAGACCCCTTACCTGGTTGTTGTAGGAAAAGAATGAAAGGGTTCTGGATGGTCTGCGTTTGGGGATCCAAGGAAATCAAAGGAGAAACACGCGGATGGAGTAAGCAGCAGGTTACCACCCCAACAGGGGTGGGCAGAGCACTATTTCCAATGTCTCCTTAGGTTTGTAGCGAGTCAATAGCTTTAGGCCACTTTTACACACAGGTATCCTAGCTCCATCTTTGCATCCGCTCAGCAGGACCGCGAGGGAGGAACCGGAAGTCGCAGGGAGCGGGTGGGGTGGCAAAGCCGGGTGCAGACATGCCACCCCGTCCTAGTGCGCACTCCCCTCAGAATCTCTTCATTTCCCTTGTCAAGTCTCCTATTTGGGTCCGAGGACTAAATTATCAGCAGGAAAGACAAGGGACAAACTGGAAGGCGGGGAAACCAGAAGGATGAACGTACTGGGAAGAGGTAGCCTAACGTGGCTTTGGGTTCAAATCAGTAAGTGTTTGCTGAATACCCCGCGCGCAGATGAAGCCACGGAGCTGTGTTAAGAAGAGTGTGGTCACAGCCACCACGTCTTAAGCGTCTATTGTGTGCTGCCTGTTCCATGGCATTTTCTCTTTTATTCCTAACAACAGTCTTCCGAGGCAGTGACACTGCGTGCCTCTAAGAAAGCAAGGCCTGGGTCCTCTCGGAGCTGAGCCTCTGTGCACTAACTGAAGAATACCCGTGCAGCATACGCACAGGCCAGGGCAGGGGAGTCGTGCACCACGGCGGAGCCGGGAAGGTCTGCAGGGCGTCCGCCCCGGGCGGTGGGTGAGGTCCGCAGAAACGGGGTGTGATGGGCGAGAGGAAGGACACGGCGTCCGTCCCTGCACGAGGGGCAGGGGGAGCTAGCCGGTGGGCGAGGGAGCCGCGCACTCTGCCTGCAGCCGGGGGTGGAGACGCAGAGGAGCGCGGGCGGAGAGACTGCGGCGGAGAGGGGCGCCCGGCAGCGGGGAAGGCGCTCCACCGGCTCGCCCGCCGCCGCAGCGCTTTTACTGGGGCCGTCACGCGGCTGCGGGGTTCGGAAGCGGAAATGCTCTCGGCTCATTGGCTGCCGGTCCAAATCCAGACCGAAAGAATGCGCTCGGGGCCGGCGGGTGGGAAGCGTCCCCAGCCCGGCCTCAGGGCCCGTGCCCACGTGCCGCTCGGCCTGCCTAGTCGGGCGGCTCCCTCTCTCCGCATCGCTCCTTCCGTCTGCCCGCCCGCCTTTCTTCATTAGGTTTTACCAAAAAAAAAAAAAAAAGTAAGCAACCCGGCGCATTGTACCCAAGTGGTCCAGTAACGCCCCCGCCTAGCCCAGCGCCGCTGGCCGCCTCCGTGGTGGATGCGAGCAGCTCGGGTGGTTTCTGAGAAGGGACACTTCCTCCCCCGCCTCTGATGTCTGCCGCCGGGCAGTTCAGGTTCAAGCCCACCGTCGACGTGACTGCTGTAAAGGCCGCGGGGCAGGGCTCCGGAGCTCCGCGCACACGTAAGCGAGACGCACGAGGCAGCCCCGGACGCGCAGTGACCCGGGACTGCGGCGGCGGGTGTGGGCACGGAGGGGCAGGACGCCGCGCCCCCCTCCCTCCCCCCCGGCAGGCCGAGCACGCCTTCCAGCCTGGGGGGCAGGGGCAGGTCGCCCCGGGTCGCCGGCACCTCCGGCGCCCGAGAAATCTGCACATTCATTGCTCCCTTTCGTCTTCCGGCGACAGCCCTCCGTGCCGAGTAGGGCCAGCCCGGTCCTTTGCCGCCGGCCGCAGAGGCGGACCCGACTTCTCCCCATAAAAACGCTGCGGTTACTTCTCCCAGCGCCGGGGCCCCGGTCTGCGTCCCACCTTGCTTCTCCCTGGCACGTCCCGCGGCCTGGAGCGGTGCTCAAGTCTCGGCAACTTTCACCGTCTGGCCGTTTCTAAGACAATGTGAACAAAGAGGAGCAGGGGCGAGCGGGGCGCGCTAGCGGGCTGGGGGCGGGCGTGGGGGCGCCGCGCTCCAACCGGCCCCGCGGGGATCGGGCGCAGGGCGCGCCGCGCGGCTCCCTGGCCGCTCGGGCGCCGGATTTCTTTGTCCCGAGCCCGGGGTTGGGCGCGAGGGCCGCCGGCCGCGAGCAGAACCGAGCCCAGGGCTCGGGACTCCGGCTTCCACGTGCGTCCCGCGGGTTTAGAGCAGGAAGCAGCATCCGCGACCCTCGGGCGCTCCCCGCACCGGGCTCCCTCAGCTCGGCGGCGGCTTCGGGGCCGCGAGGGACCCGGGGCCCTCGGCTTTCTCATCTCCCGAGGGCGGGCCCAGATGGCCCCTCGGAGCGCGGTCCAGGGTTCCAGGGTAGGGGGAGCCCCCGGCGCGCGCTCCTGCACCCGGACTCTCCGCAGACGCAGGCGAGCTCGCGGAGCTAGGCGGTGCTCGGGCGCCCCCCCACCCAAGCCGGCCGCGCCGCGGGGTGGGACCTAAACGCAGCGCCGGCTCGAGAGACGCCGGGAGAGCCCCGAACCCGACCAGGAGCGGCCACTGCGGCCGATGTGCGCGCGTGGGAGGGGGCTGGGCGCACAGTCCCCCGCCCCCGCCTCGCCGGTCCCACCTGCCGCGCCGCTTGCAGGAGAGATGAGAGCGGAACTGTGGGGTCCGTTCAAGCTCATTAAATCAGCCCCCTTCACTCCAACTCTTAGCTAAGTTTTATTTCTTAACTCAAAGCAGCCCCCGAGCCCCAAGTGGGAAAACTAGTTCTCCCGATTCAGTCTGCACCTCCGCCGCCGCATCGAACGAGGGGTTAGCTTCGCGGCTGCGACTCCGTGTGAGCGACGCGGCCGCAGTGGCCCGGGGGCCCGCAGCCTCGCGCTTCCTTTGTGAGACTGGGGGCTCAGGGCGCCCCCGGGTCCCCGCGCTCGGGCGCGCGGCGCGGGGCCTGCCGCAGCGCGGAGGGCGCGGCGGGCGCTAGGACCGCGGGGAGCGCGGGCGGCGCGGCGCTACCTTAAACCCGGCCCAATGCCGCCGCCTGCGCCACTCTGCGCGCCGCGGGGCTGCGCAGGAGGAGCGCTCCGGCCACCTCGCCCCGCGCCCCGGCGACACCTGTTCGCGGCCGCCGGCGGCACGCGGGTCCTGCCGCGGCGCCCCTCGCTCCCGCCGCCGCCGCCGCCCGCCGCCCGCGCCCGGCCGATGGACGCCAGCCGAGCCTCCGGAGGACTCTGGACACCAGCCTTGGACGCTTAAAGTTTTCCCTTCTTTTTGTTTTATTATCATCCTTCTCGTTTTTGGAGGAGGGGACGGGGCTGCAGATTCGTCGCCGCCACCAACGTGAGATTTTTTTTTTTTCCTCCCTTGAAGGATTCCTGCTGATGTCTGCAGAGTCGGTTAGAGTAAAAACAGCGCATGCCTTCCTGGAGTCAGGATCCGTAAATTCTGACGTAGCCCGTGCATCTTAAAAACCCCTATAATAACGCCTAGGCATTTAAGTTGCTATGGTCATTCTGGTCGCAAGCCTAATGGAGAAACTCCGGATTTTTTTCCCTCCCTACGGTCGGATGAGATGAAGACCTGCGTGCCTGCCGAGAGCTGGGGATCTGTGTGTAGAGATACATAGATACGTTTATCAATATGTCAGTGTGCGAGTATAAAGTGGTGCTTGCTTAGACTATCCGCGGTTTGACCTTGAACCTGAGCCAGCGAAACGGCAGGTTACTTTTATTGATGCATTTCATGGATTGAAGAAAAGGACCTTTTTTTTTTCTTTTCTTTTCTTCTCTCTGCAACTGCAGTGAGGGACGGAGTTGGATTTACCTCGCCGAGTACCTCCTGGGTTGGCACCATCATCATTGTTTATCGCTGTGTTCGGAACGCCTGCCGACTCTGCCGATGGCTCCCCTGGGTGAAGTTGGGAACTATTTCGGCGTGCAGGATGCGGTGCCGTTCGGGAACGGGCCGGTGTTGCCGGTGGACAGCCCGGTCTTGCTAAGTGACCACCTGGGTCAGTCCGAAGCAGGGGGGCTTCCCAGGGGACCCGCGGTCACGGACTTGGATCACTTAAAGGGGATTCTCAGGCGGAGGCAGCTGTACTGCAGGACTGGATTTCACTTAGAAATCTTCCCCAACGGTACTATCCAGGGAACCAGGAAGGACCACAGCCGGTTCGGTAGGTGCACCGTTAACCCTTGAGGGCCCGAGCTGGCAGGCTCGGACCGCAGCTGCCTTGAAGGCGGCCGGGCGCGGGTGGCGGATGCGGGAAGGGGTCTGCCTCCCTTGGTTTCGGACTGACTCGGTCTCGTTAGCTCCAGGGGAGAAAAAGGCCTCCGGAATTGCAGACCTGCTGCTGGCACTGATGCGGGTCTACACTGGAAGGCTTTTTTTTTTTTTTTTTTAAGGAGGGCATGATTTATAAATATAACACATACCCCTAGTTCTTTTGCATCATAAAGGCGGGCAAGATCGGGTTTAGGAAGTTTCTTTTGAATGGACTGATTCCACGAGTTTCAAGCTTTAATCATTAACTACGGAGAACTTAAAATGCATTTTGCTCAAGGCAATGGTTACCATCTCGTGCCAAATGAAGTTTTTGCCCCTTCCCTCTATTCCTCCAAGAAGTGTCCTGCTTAAATTGTATATGAAGCGTATTGCTGATTCCCACCGAGAGGGACTGGGGCGCTTTAGGCGAAGGTTGCAGATTGTTCCGTGGGAGGAGAGACTGAAGTCGTATTTCAGACTCCGGGGCTGCAGGGGCAGGGCGCAGGGGGGGATGGGGGACGGACTCGGGCAGGGGCAGGGCCCTGTCCGGGGTCGTTTGTCCTTCCAGCCATCGAGTCATGCCCTGTGCTCTGTCCAGTTCCTACCGCGCGCAGCCCTGTGTAGGATTCCTGGGTGCCTCTGGTGTGCGTGTGTGCGCGCGTGCACAAGCGGCGAGCTAATTTTAAAGGGCATTCCTAGGGCTTCATCTCCCGAGGAGGGTGTCTGTGACTCAGCACGAGGGCTGCAGACCCCAGAGGATGGAGACCGTCCGCTCTAACGACTGCACACACGTGCCTGCTGAGCCGTCGAGCCCGACGGCAGCGCCCCGGGGGTGGTGGGTGGAGGGGCTTCTCCTGGTTTCCCCCCCCCACCCCATACTTAAAAATAAAGCGGGTGTGTGTGTGTGGGGGGGAGGTGGCGGCGTTTGGGCAACCGGACTGTTGGAAGGAGTTAACTTATTGAGCGAACCCACCTGACAACTTAAACTAGGTCGTAAAAGCAGAGTCCTATGGTGCTTTCTCTTCGTTAAGCTTCACGCCAGATGCTGAGCACGGTCTGAACTGTCCGTGTAGCTCGTGGGCTGCAGACGATGGCCGAGGTGAGGCCGGCCCGGGCCTGAGATGGGCCGGCCCCGGGGTTTCCTGCCTCTGTCCTCCCTCCCCGAGCCTCGGCCCGGAGGGACCCACCAGGGAGACGGCTCAGGGTCCCCCCTCCCCGCCCCCGCGCCCCCGTCTGCTTTGCAGTCTCCAGTTACCCAGAGGAAGCTCGAGCAGTGGAGGCGGCTCCGGCCGCTGCGGAAAGAGGACGAAACTTCGCGCAAGCGCTCACCCCGGCCGCCCCCAGGCCGCCAGCGCTCGCGCCGCGCTCCGGACCAGGGAGGGCGGCCCGGTGCGGGGACGTAGCGCTCAGCCCGGGCCCCCACGCGCCGGCCGGCAGGTGCCACTCTGCCGCCCCGGCCCCGCGCGCACTCGGCTGCCGCCGGCTTGCTCCGCGCGGTCCTAGACGCGCTCGGATTCGGCGGCTCGCCCCCGCCCCGCGCGCCCTGGGCTGCTGGGACCGCCGAGTCCGGGGCGCCGGGCCCGGGCGTGCTCCGGCTGCGTTTAGGGATCGGGCTCCTTGAGCCCGGGGCCGCGTCCCTTCGCGTTCTCGGTGTGAGAACGCAGGTCCAGCGGATCGGGCCGCCGCCAGGAGCAGCGGGGCCGCGCGTGGCGCGGGAGCCGCCGGAGGCGCGCGCGGCGGGGCCGAGGCCCCGGAGTCCCGTCCCGTCTCGGACCCCTCTCCGTCCTTCGGAGCGCACAGCCGGGTCCCGGAGCGGTGGGCTCGCGGCGCCGGAGGTGGGTCGGGCCGGCCAGCAGGGCCGGGGCCGCGGGGGAGAGAGAGGGGACAAAGGGCGGCGTAGGCAGGGGGCCGCGTGCCATTGTTGCGGATCCGCCGCCCCTCTCCGCTTGGGGAGCCCGCCATGGGCTCCCGCGTGCGGCCGGCGACCTCCGGTGCGGAGCAGCAGATCCCGCCCGGGAAGACCGGGAGGCTCCGCTTGGGGCTTCTCCTCCCCACCGTGCGCTTTTTTTTGTTTGTTTTTTAAACGCAGTCACCTTTCGGGTAGGACGTTCGCTACACGCAACCTGGTCATTAGGAATCCGGTGCCTCTGCCTCGGGGACAGCGAGGGACCAGGGTGGACGGAGGGGGCTGGGGGCCGGATGGGGGCGGGGGGCGGCCGAGAGGCGCGCTCCGGGGTCAGCCGACAAGGACGCGGGCCCGGCGGCTGCACGGAGACCGTAAAACAAAACGCGGCCTCGGCACCCCCGCCCCCAATCCCGGAGGTGACGCGTCCTCTCCCCGTCCGCCCGCGCGGCTGGCGGGCAGCTGGGGGCGGCGCTGGCTGGGGGGCCGGGCAGCGGAAGCCCGGGCCCGGGGCTGGGGTCGGCCGCAGCGGGCGGCGGGGGAGGGGCGCGCCCGCGCCGGGTTCGGATGCGGCGGAGCGGGCGGCGCGGGCGGTGGGGGCGGGGAGGGAGGGCGCGGCGGCCGGCTTCTTGCGGCTTCCATCCGGGGGCGGCGCGGAGAAGCCCCCACGGGAGCCGTCAGCGCCGCAGGTTCGGGTGTCAGCAATGTCCGTGGCGCGGCGCCGGCCGCCCACCCTGGCTCCGGGCCCCGCCCGGGGGCGCGCGCGGGGGAGTGTGGGCGCTAGGACCCTGCGCGGGGCGGGGGGGCCGCGGCCAGCACACCTGGAGCCCACCTCGCCCCGCCCGCAGCACCTAGGACCCCCTCATCTCCCCCGCGCGCGCCCCCCCAGCCGCGCCCTGGGGACCTCAAGTGCATCCCGGGTTTCTCTTCCGAGCCTCTGGAGGAGAGGAGCTGTGGGTAGGGGGCAAAGGGGGCTTGCACCTCGGTTAAAACATAAGGTGCGTTTTCCACCTGACAGGGGAAATGGCAGAGGAAGCGGGAGAGACGCCTCCCCCCCCCCCCCCCCCGCGCCCCCACGCAGGTGACTGCGGCTGCGGCGGTGACACAGCAGCGGCAGTGCGGGCGGGGGGCGGGGAGCCTCGCGGCTGTGCCTGCAGGAGCTGTGCGGCCGCGATGCGGGCACGGGGAGCGCGGGGGGCCCTTTGTTTTCCCCGGGTGGGGGGTGCTGGCTTGGCGCGGAGGCCAGGCCCGGAGAAGGGGACCCGGGATCCCATCTGGGGTGATAGGCCCAGGGGAACCAGACGGTTCGTTCCCTAATACTGCTGGACGGAAAAAGTGAGCAGAAAAATGAGTGGAAGAAATGGTAATGTGGATAATAAAAACAGGGAGCCTGGGGCCTGATCCGCTATTTGACTTGGCCTGGTGCGGAGCCGGCTGGTCCTCGCCGGAGCCTTGGGGCGGCCGGTCCTGGGGTCAGGTGTAGTAGTAGTGCCAGAGAGGAGAAATATGATCAATAGCCGTGCTTTAAAAAGACAGGTTAAACAGTCCTATTTCCAGGGGTCTCGCTTGAAACAACTTAGTTCTGTGTATCTGTTCTTCAGTATCTCAGTAAGGGAAAGGATGCTGTTCTCAGGATAGGCCCAGATTCTGGAAAAATCGGTAAGGTGATGGCTCCTGTTCAGCTAGTTATTTCCCAAATGAACCCTGGGCTTTGCTCAAGGCCTCAGGCTCTGAGATGACTGATCTGGCAGCCCTGGTGTGCGGTTCTCCCCAAGCAGGGGGCTGGAGGGGGGAGGTTAATCTATTTTAGAAAGTCTGCCCTGGTGCCTCTCTCCACAGCCTGCACACATTCTTGTCCTCTGAAGAATGCAGGTCTGTTAAGTGTTGGGGGCTTTTAGGCTGGAGGGTTGTTTCACATGGTCCACGCACTTCCCAGGGCCAGCGGAGGTGCGGCCCAGGGCTGAGGGGCTCCTGGGAGCAGGGCCAGCTTTGGGGTAATGGTCCATGTGAACAGAGCATGGGGCCAAACACTACTTACCTAGTGAGTCTGGGGTCAGGGGGATGCTGTGCAGAGGTCATTTTCCTGAAGGGGTTCAGGAACTGACCTGGCCTCTTGTGGACCACAGATGACCGTGGGCCCCGTCAGACCCCACCAGGCCTCCTGGGCCCGGGGACTGCATTCTCATGGGCGTGCTTGCCTGCTGTGAAAGGGCACAGCTAGATGCCACCATCACGGAGAGCGGCTGCCCAGGTCACTCCATCAGTGCCTATGGCTGTGGCCCTTCTGCACTGCCTAGAAGAGACGGGCCACTCTCTCCCTCCCTCCCTTCTACTCTTCCTAGTTCTTTCCTTCTTGCCCTTCTGTGTCTACACAGAAGCCTTCTCCCCAGGTTCTTCCTGAACCAACAGCCACCCCCAACCCTGTGTCTCATGCTGGTGGAAACAGCCATGGAGGGGGGCAACCCCACTCAGATCAGTGCACTCTGGAGCAGATGCTTGGCACTGGCTTGGGCCCAGAGAGAGGGTAACCCACCTGCTGGAGGTTCTGGAGTTCCTGGTGGACAGGATAATACCAGGAATATCAAGGATTCCAGTCTGGGTGGGGCGGGGGCTTGTTGCCATGTTGCCAGGTCTTCCTGGCCTTGCAGCTCTGATGAGCTCTGCATGTGGGGGAGCAGCTGTGACTCAGATGTTCTAGATTCTGTTTGCCCCCAGATCACGAGGTGACCTCATGAAAAGCTGGGCTGTTCTTTTGAGGTCTCTGCGTCTTAAGGGGCTGCAGAGCTAAGGATGCTAGTTTGAGGTGATGACATCCTTTTCATCTGGGGTCCCTAGATGTAGCTCCTTCTCATCTGGAGTCTCTCTCCTTGAAGACTTGTCTCTGGTCTTAACCCTTGGAAGCACCCCAGACTCCCCTTTCCCAGCCTGAGTGAGTTGCCTGCCTACCATGAATACCCACCTCTCATTGCACCCCCCCCCCATTGTCATTACACTTACCTGGTTGTCTGTCCTGCCCACTAGATGGGAAGCTCTTTGAGGTCATAGTCTAGTCCTTGCTCATCATCATATTCTCAACAAAGGGTGTGGTGCTTGGCTTACAATTTGTTGTTGTTCAGTTGCTCACTGGTGTCTGACTCCTTTGTGACCCCATGGACTGTAGCCCTGCAGGCTCCTCTGTCCATGGAATTTCCCAGACAAGAGTACTGGAATGGGTTGTTATTTTCTTCTCCAGGGGATCTTCCAGACCTGGGGTTCTAACCCACGTCTCTTGCCTTGGCAGGCAGATTCTTTACTGCTGAACCACCAGGGATGCCCATTGGCTTACTCCTTAGTTTGTTGATTTAATGAATGAGTGCATGTCTTATTGATGCCAGGAGATAACAAGATTGATCTCTTACCACTTTCATTTCCAAAATGTGTAATAATCATTTCAGAACTTATGTTGTGTGTGCACAAAATCAGTATGTTAGCACCTGGAGCTGCCCACCTTCCCATGTCCTGTGTGAGGAAAGTGCAGACACAGGAGCCCACCTGCTCTTCATTTCCTCTGCTGCTGCTTGTCCTGAGTGCTGGCTCAGCCAAGTCTCATCTCGCCAACATCTTCCATTTCACTAGTGAGAGAATGACTATATATATCAGCAGATGAATGGAATAGAAGCTGTGGTACATATACACAATGGAATATTACTCAGCTAATAAAAAGAATGCATTTGAATCAGTTCTAATGACGTCGATGAAACTGGAACCTATTATACAGGGTGAAGGAAGTCAGAAAGAAAAACACCAATACAGTATATTAACGCATATACATGACATTTAGAAAGATGGTAACGATGACCCTGTATGTGAGACAGCAAAAGAGACACAGATGTAAAGAATGACTTTTGGACTCTGTGGGAGAAGGCGAGGGTGGGATGATTTGAGAGAACAGCATTGAAACATGTATATTATCATATGGGAAATAGATCACCAGTCCAGGTTTGATGCATGAGACAGGGTGCTCAAGGCTGGTGTACTGGGATGACCCTGCAGGATAGGATGGGGAGGGAGGTGGGAGGGGGTTCAGGATGGGGAACACATGTGTACTCATGGCTGATTCATGTCAATGTATGGCAAAAACCACTACAATATTGTAATTAGCCTCCAATTAAAATGAATTAATAAAAAAAAAAAGTGGTACAGAAATCCCAGACTTTTGAGGAAAGGTAAAGCTGATGGGAAGATGTGCGTGGTCAGTAAGGACCTAGGCCTTGGAGTCTGATTGCTCCCAGGGAGGTTGTCCTTAAGCCTAGTACCCCCATATGTCATCTGAGGGCTCGCATGTGATGACGCCTTGGGCTGTTATGTGGCCCGAGTGGCAGGCCTCTCACTGGGCACACACTAGATGCTGGAGGACCCCAGCTGTTGGGGTTGTCACTGACGAGACTGGTGCTCCGGATGTCCTGTAGACCAACCAGGAACATGGCTTTGTGAGAGCTTGTGTACTTAGGTTTTGTTGGGGCTGATGGGCAACGTTGGTTGATAGCTGTTCTTAGTTCTCTCAGAGCTGCCTCATGTTAGGGAAAGCAAAGATCATCAAATACCCTCTTAGAAGGTGCAAGTATCTTTTAGTTTTATGACTTTCAGTTGACATAGTGTATTAAATTGTTCAGCTGCAATGGGGCAAAATGTTTCCATTTTACAATGAAAATTGGATGTTAATGAATTCCTTATCCTATTTCAGGATTACTATGATTTACAGTGTATGTTTTCAGGTAGCTAAGAAGAGACTCACACTGTAGTATGTGACTCCTTTAGTAATAAAATGCCACAGTGTAAGTTATTTTTAATCCTAAGAGTTGGATGTGGCATAATGAAATAAAATGATTCATCAATAAGGGCGTGCATCTCACATGAACTGACTCTCATGGAAATACTGCCTTATTTGTCTTTCCATTTGCTTTGTGAGGTAGGGAATGGCTGATTAATGAACTTATTTCAGATGTGTTTTTCATTCGAGACTCACCAGTTATCAGATTCAGAAGGCAATTTCTCATCATATTTTCCCACACACTATTTCACATTCTGTTAAAAATACATAGTTGTTTTTTTTTTTTTGCAGGTTCAGATGGACAGTCTGTAAACTAAGCTCAAAGAATTTGTTACATTTTGTGCTTATAACAGGACTAGGAACACCCTTTTATAAGCAGTCTCTCTTTGTCCATCACCTTGGAACCTTTGCTTTATTAGATTTATGTACTTTATGTCTTGCTATGATTGCTGCACAGTCTGTTTTGTGAGAGTTGCAAAATTAATTGTTTAAAAATCCATGTAAGTGCTTTTTTACAAGTCACAGGAGACTGTAGTGCAGTGTTATCCCTATTTTTTTCTAAACTTTTAAAATGTAAGTAAATTATTTTAATATTTGCAGATATTTCTGCAAGGTAATGCAGTATTTGGTATGTGTTAAGGCAAGGTTTACATAGAGTGTAGCACTTTAATACAAAATGTGGAGAAAATGGCTGAGCGTGAGTGTCTTACTGTTGTCTCCAAAATGCCATTGGATAGTCATGTTAAAACAACACTATTGTTACGGAACCTAGAGCTGCTGTTGTGTGACTATAAAATTCTGGATTTATGCCCAGCTTAGGCAATGTTATTCTTAGTGAGGTAAGCAAGAGGAAAGAAGGAAATAAGATTGTTATGTTGATTTGATTTTGGGTTATAGTAATCCATGTCTATTTTAAATCAAGAGCATTTTTTTGGAATGAGCATTTTTTTTTTCCTCCAAATATTGTGTTATCTTAATTGCCTAACTATCTCTTTGCGGCTTAGATAAGCACAGAGAAAAATCAATACTTTGTTTAAGCAGAAATATTTGGGATGTAGGCCTTTTAGTTTTCCAGATGGAGCATAATACAGTTATACTGGATAGAGAGAGCTGGATAATTTTCGATGTAAACCAGAGAAGTCTTTGGTTGGCATCTCCATTCTTACTTGAAGAGATATAGACTTCTCTCTGAATAGAACTTTTTTCCAATCCATGTCCATACACGGATACTTCATTTCACAGTTTTAAAGTAGAAGTAAATTTTCTCTTACATTATGCTCGTATAAGTTAGTTAGAACATGTACACTGGCTTATCTGACCTGTCATTTCTTACCACATCTGTGTAAATACCAGGTTTTTTCTTAGAGAATGAACTTATGGTTATGAGGGTGGGGGAAGGTTGGGGGGAAGATTAGGGGGAAGGGATGGCTGGGGGGAGTTGGGGATGGACATGTCCACACGGCTGTAGTTAAAATGGATAACTAACAGGGACCTCCTGTACAGCACAGGGAACTCTGCTCAGTGTTATGTGGCAACCTGGATGGGAGGGGAGGGTAGGGGAGAATGGATACATGTATATGTATGGCTGAATCCCTTTGCTGTCCACCTGAAGCCATCAAAACATTGCTAATCAGCTATACTCCAATATAAAATAAAAAGTTTAAAAGAGAAATGCTAGCTTTTTATTTAAAAACTTTTTTTTTGTTATGTGTCATGTTGATAAGTGTTTTTGTCTCATGACTAGAAGCTAAGATCTAGTGGAAAAATCAATTCTTTGGGGCAGTGGTTTTAAGAGAAGACGGTTCCTGAGTAAATGCTCCTCTTCGGTGCTCCCAGGCTTGTGGACACGCAGAGGGCAGTGCTCCACGCCCTGACCTGTGTCCCTCTGTCGGTCTTGCAGGGATCCTGGAGTTCATCAGTATAGCCGTGGGTCTGGTCAGCATCCGTGGCGTGGACAGTGGACTCTACCTCGGCATGAATGAGAAGGGGGAGCTGTATGGATCGGTAAGTGCAGCGGGCTACCTCGCCAGCATCCCTGACTCACGTTTGCTGGGAACCACTCTTTCTCGAGGTTATAAATAGAAATGAAACTGGTGGTGGTGGGAAGGGGAGTGTAGGCTTTCACTTTTTGAAGAAAACCACTTCATTGTTATGAATAGATGTCAGCCCTCAATCTTCTCTAGACCAAAGTTTCTAAAGCAAATGCTTTATTTATATGCTGAGCCATTTTCATTACCCAGTAAATAAAATATTCAAAACTGTGAAAAATCCCATCTTCTGGTATTGAATGGGAGTAATTTTTGAAATGAATTGAAATGATCTCTCCCCAGCTTTGGCAAGCATTGTAATTAAAACTAGAAATAGACCATGCAGTGAGTATCGGCCCTTTTTCTGAGCTACATAAGATTTTCATTATGTAGAGACAAGGGAGATGGAAATTACTGTCAGATATTCTTGTAGGCGAAAAGGAATAGAAAAATATAATAATTATTTGTAACTATTATGAGTTTCTTTTTTCTTGTGTCTTCCTTCCTGTCTCCAGTGGGTTGGAAGCTCCCTGTAGAGGCAGAGAGCACTCACTGCAGCTGGCCGGGCACCTGGAATGGTGGTCTCCAGAGTTTTCTGAGCGTAGATCTCAGTGCCTCATGTGAAATTGTTTAAAAGTTGTGTACATAAAGTGTAGCTCATATATGTTATGTTGTTTTCTGCAGCCCGCATTAAGGTGAAGTGCTCTGAAGGCAGGGATGGACGAGTGGGCAGTCAGAGGCCATGTTCTGTCCATAGCAGATGGACCTGTGTCCTCAAGGCTGTGGCCCGTTGTGGGGGCTTCTCCAGGGGCCCATCTGCCCCATTCCTTGCCCCCGCCCTTTCCGCGTGTCCCCGGCTCAGCCCCTCTGGGGCAGAGACCTGGTGACCATGGGGTAGCGGGGAGGCCTGACTGCGGGCTTGTGAGGCCCCCTGCCTGGTTCAGAGCCTGAGGTGCCCAGCAGAGGTGGGACAGCCCCCTCGCCCTCTGTGTCCTTGCTTGCCTGGAGGTGTCCTCAGGCTGGGGCCCTGCTCGGTGGACGGTGGCCAGGCCTGCATTTTCCCTCATTTCCTTCCTCAGCCTCCAGCCTCCCCCGTGCCCACCCTGGTCTCGCCAACAGAGGGTCCCTCAGCCCCCGACACCGCTGCTTCCTGCTCAGACTGCTTGAGCTCCTGCCCTGAAGGCGCTGGCCACCTGCTTCCAGGCACTCGCCTCGCCGGACCTTGCTGCCCGGGTCTGCTCTGCTAGGCCGTCTCCTGCCCCTGTCCCATGTGCCTCGAGGCTGCCTCCCTGCTCTTCTCTGGTCACTTGTCATCTGATGGGCTGTGGGGTCGGGTCCCCCACCCCGCCCTGCCGTCCTCTCCTCCCTGTGCCTCAGGAGACAGCTTTTTTTCTTTAGGATTCAGTGATAATACTGCCTCTTCTACAAAACCTTCCTACCCACTGGAGCCCAAGTTCTGGGTCAGCATCTCGTATGTGTGTGTGTCCTCTGGGCTCTGGCGGTGCCTTCTTTATATTTCCATCCTCACCTGAGGAATTTAGACTTCTGGTGTGATTATGTGTCTGTGTTGGTTGTGTGTTCGTGTTGGTTATGTGTCCACTGGAGGAACATAGACTTCTGGTGTGGTTGTTTGTCTGTGTTGGTTGTGTGTCCAGGTTGGTTGTGTCCATGTTGGTTATATCCATGTTTGTTATGTGTCCACTCCAGGAATGTAGACTTCTGATGTGGTTGTGTCTCTGTGTTGGTTGTGGGTCTGCGTTCCCTAGGTGTTGAGGTGGGGGCTGCAGGTTTCCTTTCAGTGTTGCTCTGCACACAGCCTGGGCCTGCAGCGGCGAGGGTCTTAGTTGGGTTGCAGTGGATTGAACGTTGTGGTTTATTCATGGCTTCCCGACCCTCAATGTGTGGCCCTGGCTGTCTCTGCCTGTGTGGTCAGTGTGTCCCTTGGGCCCTGCTGGAGGGAATGTCCATCTCTGCTCTCCCCCTGCTGAGCCAGGCTGTGACGTGTTGTCCTAGCATCCATCCCTGTGGGGAGAGGCAGAGGCTGGAGAGGATGGTGTCTGAGGAGGGTGGTGGCCATTGGGACACCAGGCTCCCCCACCTGCTCTTCCTGTCCAGATAGGGGCTGGACTCTGGTGGCCTCATGGCTCTTCTGCTCTGGGTCTCGGCCTTTCATGCCTTGGGCGCCCCGGGCTTCACTCCCGTCTTCCCTGCCTATCCTTTGATGTTCTCTGTGTGCCCATGATGTTACACAGCAGGATCGCCTCTTCCAAGCTGCCTGCCTGGTTTGCCTGTGTGCATACCTCACACAGGTGTGAGGGAGTCCATCTCCTTGGTGGCCAGAGCCACACTGCACTGTGGTTGTCATCACCCTTGTGTGGCAGTGAGAACGGGGTGACCCACACATCTCCTCTCCATCCCAGAGAGACCGAGAGAAGGAAAGAGATGCAGACAGCGATTCTGTTATTAGCATGCCAGAAACGGTAGCTGAGAAGTTTACCTATGTGAAGTTGTGTGAAGCTCAGCGGAGTGGAGAAGATGTGTTTCTAAACATTGAGGAAACCTTGGAAAGACTGATCTCATTGGGAAAGAAGGTGAACAGGAGATTTGGGGAATTAGCCATCACTTTTATAAAGTCTATGCATGTGTAAGTGCAGCAAAAGTTAATGTAAAATGTATTTAGGGTTGTTTTTTCTATTTTCATTTATGTGGTTCTTTTGCTTCCAAGACTATATTAGTATTAGATCTAAAAGGTCAGAGGTGAATGGGGTAATACGTATTCAGAAAAATATATAGGATTCTGAACCCTGTTAGAGGGCTTCCCAGATGGCAGTTGGTAAAGAACCCAACTGCCAGTGCAGGAGACATAAGAGATGTGGGTTCTATCCCTGGGTTGGGAAGATCCCCTGGAGAAGGGAATGGCTACCCACTCCAATATTCTTGCCTGGAGAATCCCCATGGACAGAGGAGCCTGGTGGGCTATGGTCCGTAGGGTTGCAAAGAGTCAAACACAACTGAAGTGACTTAGCATGGACACACGTTGTCATACTGTGGAAATAGAAAAAACTCTATTGCTGATGTATACTATGATGTGATTTAAGGAAAATCTGAGCCATTCTATTTCTGGGATGGAGTCTGATTATTGTAATCCTGTTTTGAATTCATCCCTATGTCCATTCATCTGCTCATTTTTTCACAAACATTTATACTTAATATGTGCCCAGATAACACAGCAAGTATCTCAGACTCTGGTGGGAGAAATATACCTATAAATAATTCAGTGCAGTATGAACTGTACCATGTTAGAGGAATCACAGATATCCTGGGAATCCAGAAGAGTGTCTAAGTAATTGCCTGGGGAAATTGGGTGGCAGCACTTCACTGGGTTTTGAGGGATGTATAGGAGTCTCCAAAAAGGGAGGCATAAAAGGAAAGGTATGTAATTTTTCAAATGTAAAGATTAGAATACCCTGCCTGGGTGAGATTTAGGAAGGGTATTAGATCTCTCTCTCTCTCACACACACACACATATGAGTGTGTACTTGGGCAGAGAATTAAAATGTTAGAGTACTAGTTTACATTTTTCACTTTTGTTCTCATGACAGAGAAAGAGTAGATGTAAAGCTTCATTACCTCTAGAGTCTTAATCTAAATCATCTGAGCATCATCAGGTTACTTCACAGTGTCAAGAATAATTCACTGTAATAAATACCTCTTTAAAAAAGAATGCCTTGAAAACAATTAATCTGTTTCAAGAAGCCTGCGTTTAATGAGAGTTGTTGACATTTTCATTAAAAAGAGGCAGCGCAGTCTCTAAAACTGTAACGGTACAGGAAAGGGGAACATGGGACCTGAAAACGTGGTGAGGACGATGACAGACCCCTGTTTGTATCCCTTTCAGCACCCGCCGTTTTCTGTCTGGAGTTTTCATTCCCGTTGGTCTTTCCTACTGAATTTGGCTCTTAGGAGCCGGTCTCTGTCTCCCGAAGGCCGTGCTGTGTATGTCGCATGCTGTTGGCATGTAGGGTCATCACCCCAGCCATTTGGCTGGTCACGCCTGCATCTGTGTAGTATGTCACACGTAGATAGCGTGACCCGAGCTGTCACTGTCCACCTCCACTGTCCTGGTTTCCACCTGGGCCACCCTGGTTTTCTGCTGTTGGGACCTTGCTTAGATATTAAGGCTGAAAGAGAGGAGGTGGGGTAACTTGCTTCTGGGCCAGAGCTTGTGGGGCAGAGCGAGGACTTAGACCAGCGCTGGAGCACGGGAGCCTGGCCACCACCTGCCAGAGACGCTGGTCACACAGGCACCTGCAGACCGTCGGTTAGTTGTTACGTTTCCAGAGACACAGGTGTGCCTGGCTGGGTCCACGTGAGTCCGTGTAATCAGTAACCAGGGTGTGCTGGATTCAAACTGTGTTTCCACTGCGTAGAAACTTTAAAGCCCAAGACGTCACGTGGGGTGCCTGTCCACACTGGCTGGGCCTGTGTGAACCGGAGCTGTCCCTCGTGCAGTGTTTCCATGGAGGGAGGCAGTGGTTGGAGGGCTTCAAGGACCACCCATCCCAGGATGAAGGTGTATGTCCACCCCTGTAAGAGGAAACAGTGAAATATCTCAGATCCCAAAACCCCATTTGCCTTAAATTATTTTTGTTTTAAGTGAATATGTACAAACATAGACACTTTGTGCTCCTTTGGTGACTGCAACGCAAACCATACGTATATTAAAATTCACCCTGGACCGTGGAATGGCTGGACTCTGGAGCGGCAGGCGGGGTCTGATGTGATGGGTGAAGCTACCTGAGTGGGGCTGAGATACAGCTTCGGGCGCAGCACACCTGTCCCCAGGGCTCCTGGGGCGGGGGCGGCCTCCCATGGCCTCCTGGGTGAATTGCTGGGAAGCCAGGTGTCACCTGGCCCTCACAGACGGTCCAAGGATGTCGTTTCTCTTCCTGTGAGTGCCAGTGGTGAGGGTTTTGCTGCTCAGTGCTGAAGGTGATGTCAGAGACAGACACATCTTTAGGCGACCATGTGTGGTTATAGGCAGCCCTCAGGAGGGTCTTGAGTGGCCTTAGAAGGATTCCTTTACTTTTTGGGAGATGAAAAGTCCGAGATGATGCTCCTGCAGGAAGCTTGTTGCCCCTGGATTAGCCTTTATCTTCCCGGTACGTGCAGCTGTGGAAACGTGCCGGGATGGGGGCGGTCCCTGTGGTCTCTGTGAGGCGTCTGCAGCGCCTGTGTGAGCAGCGTGGGCACATGCAGAATGAGCGTGTGCTTGTGGAACAGGACACCGTGCCTGGTGGCCAGTCCCGCTGGACTCAGCGGTTTGTCTGTGTGCTGTGTCAGTTGAGACAACTCCGGCAGCGGCCATGCCAGTGGGTCCTGGATGCTGAGTCTGAGGGTGTCATTCCTGCAGGGGAAATGGCAAGAGTCTTCTGTGTGGTGGCCTCCCTGGGGCGGGCGTGCTCTGCAAGTGGGTGGCTTTAAGCAGACACTGAGTGATGGAGCCCGGCCTCCCATCCTATGCGCGGGTTGCCGGCTGTCAGAGGACTGCGTGGCGGTTCTTTGTGAAGGAGGGCAGCGCCTCGGGAGACCGTTCCTACTGTATTAGCCAGTTTAGCTAGTAGAGCATCTTTGTGCTGGAGGTGAGGAGATGGGGGTTGGTGGCTTAGTGACCTTAGTGAAGGTCACACAGAGGGTAAGGAAGGAGTTTGGTTTGAATGCAGGTGAATTAATCTTGTCCAATACACACAAGAGTGGCCATCTGTTTTTGTGAATTAAAAAAAAAATATATATATATATATTTTTTTTCCCCCAGAAATAACCCTTTTATTAGAGCAGGGTCTAGTCTGCCCTTCACCGACATGATTTTGAAACAATTGTTTCCTTCTAGCAGCCTAGTTTTTACTTAGTGGTTCATTTGTTTCCTTAGCATCTATACTCCTGGCTGTTAATTAGTGGAAAATCATCTTTTATAAAAAAAATTTATCTTCTTCTTTATGTAACTGTAGTCAAGTTTCTGTTGTTAAGCAGCAAGCTGACTCCCCTGATGCCCTGAGGCCTGTGTGGCTAACCTGGCAGATAAGCGGCGGCAGGGCTCACAGGTGGGGAGGCATCACAGGCTATGAAAAGTGAAGTCACTAAGTCGTATCCGACTCTTTGTGACCCCATGGACTGTGGCCCGCCAGGCTTCTCTGTCCACAGGATTCTCCAGGCAAGAATACTGGAGTGGGTTGCCATTTCCTCCTCCAGGGCATCTTCCTGACCCAGGGATCAAACCCAGGTCTCCTGCATTGCAGGCAGACGATCTATTGTCGGAGCCACCAGGGACCTGGTTTTCGTCGTCAGGCCCACGGGCTGGGCTCTGTGCACCCATGTGCACAGAGAGGGGAAGAGAGGGATGGCCCGGGACTGGGGTTCGTGCTCAGGGGCGGGCTTCCTTTAGGCTCCGGGATCTCGGTACAGAAGCTTCCTGAGTCGGTGCTCCAATTCCCCCCCACCCCCTGCCCCACACATCGCATCTCTTTGTAGA
Organism: Bos javanicus; assembly: GCF_032452875.1. Lineage (NCBI taxonomy): Eukaryota > Metazoa > Chordata > Mammalia > Artiodactyla > Bovidae > Bos > Bos javanicus. Next base: position 35,403,488 of record NC_083879.1, on the reverse strand, counting down.
ACAGGTGGGGCCTGGCCTGGGGCTTAGATGATCGGGACAGGACCTTCTGATTCTCTTCAGTCTCTGCATCCCCGCGTTCCTTGCAATGATGCTGTGGGGCAGCCGTGCACACTGCCTGCCACACGCACCCACACACAAGTGCACACTCACTCGTTTTCATAACCCTGCAGGGTTTGGCGGTGTCATTGTGCACACAGGCCAACACTTCTGTAGGTGCTGGAGAATAGTCGACCCTCTTGACTGCAGGTCACGTGCTTGCACGTTTGTCCACCAGCTGGGGTTTGTGTACCCAATTGTATGACCCTGGAATGGTGTGACTCACAAACCTGCCAAGAGCAGCAGCAGAAGCTACTGCTGGCCAGGGCCCCACGAGGCCATGCAGCCTTGTGCCTTCAACTCCTGCTGAGTGAGCATCCTCTCCTGCATCTGTGTAGTGCCTGGGATCTCATGTTTTTGTGCTTTTCCAGGGTGGTTTCTCTGATCAGAATGCCCCCGGGGCCTAGTGCTGAGATGCTGTGCGTTTCCCAAGTGCAGGAGTCTGGGTGTGTGTCACGGAGGAAACACGGGCCTCACAGGAGTCTCAGCCGGCCTGGGTCACTGCCCTGCGTCCACAGCTGAAAAATCCACGATATTAACTTAAATGGAGACAAAACAAAGCAGGGCTGTGTATTGGTTGATTGACAAGCATGTGATGAACAGAGAAACAGGCTCTGAACCCGTGTTTCCCCAGGAGCTGCAGTTCAGGGCCTGATCCACATGGAGTGGCCTCGCGAGTAAGGCTGCTTCCTCCTTGGGTGACCTTGGCGCTGGTTCAAGGGGAACTTGCCACTCTGGGGGGAGTTGGATGTGCAAACGTGGTTGAGGTAACGGAATTGTGTCCAGAGAGGGCTGGGGGCGGGGCTTCATCTTGGGCTGGGAGGGAGGTCTGGATGGTTCACAGAGAAGACAGTTTGTGAGGGGCCGGTGTGAAGGCAACCTTGGGGCTGCAGGGTTTGGAGACGCGGCTGCTCACGGGTCCCTATTCTGCTCCCCCCAACCCCCACACACACAGCGGTCCTGTCTCTGCTTCTGGTTTTCCTGGCAGCTGCCAGAGGCCACGACGTTGACATTTGAGGGGTCCTCCACTGTTACTGTCCTTAGCTGCTCAGGGGACACTGCTGCCATGCTGCTCTGTGTCCTGGCTGGCGCTCTGGAGCCTCTCTGAGAAAGCCCCCATCCTGGGCCTACCCCCGCCACCACCCTGCCCTAGTCAGGAGGGCTTGTCCGTTGACCTGGGTGTCCGTCGGTGATCTCACAGGCAGCTGAAAGATGTGTCTGCTTTCCCAGCACCCCGGCTGAGGGCCCCCCAAGGATGGGGAGGCCGTGGTGTCAAGTGGAGCCCAAGAAGGGCTTGTGAGCACTTAGGATCCTGTCCAAGCTTGTCTCCTCCTCCTTCAGCCCTTTGTCATCCTTGTCCCTGTCTTGACATCACCGCCGCAGTTTGCTTCTCCTTTGTGGGAAGTGTCTGTGTGGTGTGAGCTTGGACCCGCCAGGGTAATGCCAAAGCCGCCACCGGGCAGCTCTGCGTGGCCTGCAGGGACCTTGCCCGGGACGTGGACATGGGCTTGCTGTCTGCTCCCCACCCGGGGTTGATCTCTGTACCTCCTCCTTCCTGCACCCCCCCAACCCTGTTTTCCTTCGGCCTCGCTGTCTACAGGGCCTTGTCTCCGGGTCCTCTGGAGCGGCTTGCATCCCTTTTCCTTCCCTCCCTGTCTTTTGAAGTTGGTTTTCAGCTTGCTGTGTCTCTATGGAAGGTTCCTGCCTGTTCTTGCATCCTGAAGACTTTGAACTTGGAGATGAAGCATGGAGTGGGGGAAGCACAGGGCTGGGACCCGAGCTCCAGGCCTCAGGGTTGTGGGCTGGAGTAGGAACCATTGTGAGGATGGCTGGCGTGGGCGCCGTCTGGGCTCCTGGGGGCTAAGCAGTGGCTCCTCAACCTCCTTCAGGACTGAGTGCAGCCATGATGGATGTGCTGTCCCGTCCAACCTCAGAGTTCCCTGTGCAAGACCCATGGAAGTCGTGTTTCTTGCACCTTTGAATTCAGAAGTTAAGAGTTAGGACATCATGTTTGAAAGGAAATAAGCATTTTCCTTCAGATCAAACTATGACATCCCTTGCTTTATCCTTCAGACTGTAAACCATAAAGCTGTGTTTGCCGAGGTTCATTTTGTATACCTTCTTCTTAAGTGCAGCACATTAGTATGTTATGTTCTTAGTTGAATTAAATAGTTGGATTTCTTTATTAAGGACAGAGTTTCCATCACTGATGGTGGTGAGGATGGTTTCTCCTGTCCACATGCTGGCAAAGTCTACCAGCCATGGCAGTACCAGAGTGTCCACCCCCAGAGTTGGGGTCTCAGGGTGACAGCACTGTTTTGAAAATGGCCCATGATGGCCTGTGGATTTGGTGCCTGGGGGGAGCAGGGTGACTGACAGTGTCAGCTCAAATTTGTCCTGGAAGTGGGCTGTTAGCAGAGGGGCCCTGAGAGAGTGACCCACATGTTGCCCAGAGGAAGGGACAATGGCACCGGTAACTTTCCATGAGCATGGGGCCATTTCTGTACCACCAGGTGGGGGCTGGGAGGATGAGTTTGGTTCTAGAGGAGTCTGGGTTGATGTGAATCCAGTTGGAGCTGAGTGGTGGGGGCACCCGGGGAGTCAGGAGGTAGCAGAGACACGTGTGTGTGTGTGTGACCCCATGAGGGGTTTCTCTGTGCATCTTGGGGGGATGACTGTGTGTGTCTGAGAAGTTCCCAGTCCTCGGTCACTTCTCTTTGGGGCCGCCTTTCCTCTGCCTTGTGTGACACGCCCAGCTTTGCCCCCAGCTCTAGGCCCTCCCCAGGCTTCCCAGGTGCTCAGTGGGTAAAGAATCCCCCTGGCAATGCAGGATACACACGAGATATGGGTTCGATCTCTGGGTCAGGAAGATCCCCTAGAGAAGGAAATGGTAAACCTCTCCTGGGAAATCCTATCGACAGAGGCACCTGGTGGGCTACAGTCCATGGGGTCATAAAGAGTTGGACACAACTAACTGACTAAGCACGCATGTGCTCTGGATACTCTGTGACTTTGAGAACTGTTTTGCTACAGGTTTTGGTTTTTCTTCCCAGTCAGTTCTCTTGGGGCAGCTCATGACACAGGTTTTGTTGGTCAGGCAGACGTTCATTCACGAGCTGTGATTATTGAGGTCAACATAGGGAAGACGTCAGCGGTGGGCCCCCAACATAAGACACCCTCTGAGGGGGGTGTCATGCCAGTCTCCCAGGGAGGGAAGGAGGGGCCCCTGGTGCCATAGCCCTGTCTTTGTCCCTGTCCTTTCTTCCCTGAAACAGCAGCTTCCCTGCTTGGCTGCTGCCAGAAGCATCACTTGGCCGCGTCTCTGCGTTGGCAACGGATGCTGCACATTTTAGTTGGTTTCTTCCCTACTTTCCAGCGACACTGCAGCTCCTTTTCCATTTCCCGTTCAGCGTGTCCTTCTCCAGTCATTGTGGGCATCTCGGCTTCCACACTGGGTGCTCCAAGCCTGGACCATTTGATCTTAGGCTGAGAGAGACCCTAGATGTCTCTGGGTCCTGTACCCTCTCTTCACAGAGAAGGAACCTGAGGCCCAGGATGGCTGATCAACCCCATTTTGGGTGTGTGTGTGTGTGTGTGTGTGTGTGTGTTTGTGTGTGTGAGGTCACCATCACTTCACTGCAGAGATTCTGTGAATCTTGTAGTTCTTCAGAAATTGCCTTTGGGCTTATACAGCCATTGTCTTTGTTAATCTTTCAGTTTCTCTAATTTCATTTCTGCAACCCAAGGCCTGAATTTTGCCTGTTTCGTCTACCACAGAAAATCTTTGGTACATTTTTCTGTTTTGATTCCACTCCCTGCAATGTGTGTTGATTGTCCTGCAGACTCGGTGCCTGGGTCCCATTGTTTCTAGGTGTGTCCTTAACAACAGGAATTGTTTCCTTCATTCCACCTCCCTGCCTTGAAGCTCTCCACTTTTCCTCCATTGTCTGTGCTTCTACTTTCAGTTTTTAGAGAGAGTAATATTTAGCTTGAAGTTTTTTCAGCTTTTGCAAGTCTGTGATGTGCATTTTAAGTGGTCATTGAATGACTTCTCTCATCAAGATAGTTACTATGGTAAGAAATGTTACATAAGCTTTCTTTTTAACTAGGTGTTCTAAGATCCTGACAGAAATTTCACGAACTTTTCCTGTAGAGTTCTTGGCAGATGAATCAAATGTGCATTGTCTAGACACTGAGACAGAAGTAAGAATATTGCCTACAGTGAATATTAAACTTCTCAAACTGGAATTCTCTTCAACCTTGGGCGGGACTTTCTTTCCCCTGTGGGTCTCCATCTCTGAAAATATATTGCAAGTATGTGAACTAACATGATGTACGAAACAAATGTCTGTCTCTGGGGGTAGCTGTGAAGATTACCTCTAAGTAGCCTTGTCTGCCCTGCAGTACTCTTGGCAGGTCTTGTCCTTGGCTGAACTGTGGGTACCACGTGGCTGGTGAGCATACAGCCTAGGAGATGTCGGTGTGTTCCTCCAGATTCAGACTGGGCCCTGCCTTCGAGTCCACAGATGCTTAAGCCACTTCTGGAGGGTTTGGTTTGGTTTGGTGGAAGGAGTGGAGAGAATGTAGGAATTCTTAATTTTCTGTATATTTGATGACACAGTATTGCCTGTCCACCTTGTTCTATGTGCATTCACCAGACACATCTGCTTCTTCACATGTTCCCCCAATTCCAGTGGCACATTTGATGGCCAGGATTGCAGGTGTAAAAGCAGGCCCATGGGGGATGGTGGGGATTTTAAAGAGGTTTTGAAACATGAGTCTGGAGGTGAGACATGTTAAGGGACTGGACCTAAATGGAGCTTCTAATCAAATAAGACACAGTGTCTTCCCACCTGTTCTCTGTGTTTGTTGCTTTCTGTTTGGAGACTTCTCCCAGGAGAGAAGCACTAAAAGACCTGGCTTCTTAATAGTGGTCCTTTCATCATTATATTTAATCACCCCGATCCTTGCAACAGTTCCCACTAAGACTTTACAGCTGGATTACTAATGAGGAAGGTGCATCTATACAAGTAATTGGAGTTAAGGGAAGTCTAAATACCGTGACTGGGATAAACGATAGGCAGAAGGCTGAGTGCTGAAGAATTGATGCTTTTGAACTGTGGTGTTGGAGAAGATTCTTGAGAATCCCTTGGACTTCAAGGAGATCAAACCAGTCAATCCTAAAGGAAATCAACCCTGAGGATTCATTGGAAGGACTGAAGCTGAAGGTCCAATGCTTTGGCCACCTGATGCGAAGAGCTGACTCATTGAAAAAGACCCTGATGCTGGGAAAGACTGAAGGCAGGCGAAGGGGATGACAGAGGATGAGATGGTTGGATGGCATCACCAACTCAACGAACATGAGTTTGAACAAACTTTAGGAGACAGTGAAGTACAGGGAAGCCTGGTGTGCTGCAGTCAGTGGGGTCGCAAAGAGTCATATACAACTTGGCGATTGAACAACAAGGAGGTAAGGAGAGCGGGGTTGCTGAATCTATAAGCCTGCACGTGGAAACCTCGGTGATGGATGAGAAAGGTCTTAGCAACTGGACAACAACAACAGAGAATGAGTGATCACATCAAATCATTAACTTATAAAAGGTCGGAAACTCTCCTATCAGTGTGACTTCTGACCTTGGGATTTACATATTGTGAGTTTATGCTGGGGGTTTAAACAACTCTTTGAGTTGAACACAAGCAACCATTTGGATGGTGTGGTTAGAACTACACCATATGTTTATATGTATAAAAATGGAACCATGTTTTAAAATAGCAGCATAAGTCTATGTATTTTCAATGAGAACTCTTGACTCTCAAAGTTTGAAAACTTCTGATTTCAGTTTTTAAATGGGGACTTGGGCATGGTAACGCCCATGTGAATTACACATTTTCCAATTGTCAAATAGTTGAAATTAGTGTCCATATGAGTTTATGTCGTATAACATTCCTAAGTATTCTCTGGGGCATACTATAATTTTCACATTATTATCTCATACTTTGGTTTTAATAGGATTGGTAAAAGTTTTGAAGTTTTAATTTCAGTTTTTCCCACTGCTTAGAATTTGATGATATAAAATGAAAAGAGGTTTCCATAGTTGCTAACATTCACCAGATTTTGTTCCAAAGCATGGGCTTTAGAAGACTTTTGAATTAAAGCCACATTCTCCACCCAAGCCTAGTGACATAATCCAGCAGTTCAAAGATAGGTATGCCATAAACAGCTACAGTTAAATAATCTAAAAAAAAAAATTAAAACATGGAAATACAATAAAACAAGAATTGATCACTTTATAGTGGAATACTCTATAAACCGTCTGCATTGGAAACATGTGGTGAGTTTTAAAACATCTGAGTTCTATAATTCTAAAGTGTATAGTTTATTTGAAGGCAGAAACTGTTTCTTCTCCTTTGCATATATATATAAAAATACAGGTTAATGTATATATTTTTGCTGTCCTGATTTGCATCTATTTACTTATTTTTAATTTAGGTAAATAACTTTGGACTGCACATTCCTAACATAAATATATTCACCTCAACTAAATATTTTATCCCTAAGTACTGAAGTCTGGTCATGAAAAGATTAATTCTGTAACTCTTGCTACTTTGTGTTTGTCTAAAACAAAAATCACTAATTAACATAAACCCAAATAGTAAGAAAAAATTATTTGAAAGCGTATACATGGTATAGAAAGGTATCAGGGTCTTCAATTTTTATGATCCTTTAAATTAGAAAAAGTTTTTAAGGTCTGCAGGTTTATCTGAGCGGCATTGTAATCCTTGCATAATAATTAGAGGAGCTCAACTGGACCAGGTGTTTGGCAATGTATTGTCTGCATGCCTCATTTAAATAGTTAACTGAAGTTATCCAGCCCTCCCAAGAATGAGATGATTGACCTTTCAGCCATCACAAAAACTGCTGTCTGGAGATCATAGTGGAACAGTTTACTTCATTTTCTGAGTTGTCTAAAAAGTTATATTGTATGTGTAACAACATTACAACAGCCTCATAAGGGAAACAGAGCCATGTTTGTGGAGCAGTGAAAAGGTTAGTTCAGTTTCTTAACCACATTCAACTTTTTTAAAAAGGTTTTTTTGTAAACTGACAATACCCCCCAAACATGTAAAGCCCCTTTGGAGGGGCCTTGGAAGTCTCTGGACGGATAGGGTATCTGGAGGGAGCCTCTGTTAGTGAGAAGTGGGAGGTGGGGAGTCTGGGCAGGGCTCCTGGAGATGCCCTTCACCATGACGACAGGATCCTGAGCAGGGACCCCCGTCTAGGGCATTTTCGGGGGAAAGACACACTTGCTGTTGGCTGAGGTTTGCTCCAGTTCTGAGAGGTTCTGATGTGACCACAGCCACCTTGATGACCAGTGGTGTCCTGAGCTCTGGGCGCCGGTCCCCAGCTGTGCGCCTGACCTGGCCCTGCCCCAGGTGTGGCGCTGACCTGCTTCAGGAGGGGCTGTGGAGGCTGAAGCTGGGAGCATGCCTGTGGCTCCAAAGGCAGGCCCCTCATGGGTGCAGACCCTGAGGTGGCATGTCTTGTCCTGATCCATGGAGGGCCAGTGCCCAGCAGGTGTGACCCGTATTCAGAGCAGATGGAGGCCGGGGCACAGCTCAGGGTCCAGGAGGAGGGGAACCCTGTTTCATAAACAAAGTATCTTCCAGGGCTTCCCAGGCGGTGCAGTGGTAAAGAACCCACCTGCCGATGCAGGAGTCATCAGAGACATGGGTTCCATCCCTGGGTTGGGAAGATCCCCTGAAGGGGAGCATGGCAACCCCCCGCTCCAGTGTTCTGGCCTGGAGAATCTCATGGACAGAGGAGGCTGGCAGCCTGCAGTACAGGGGGCCACACAAAGTCTGACACGACTGAAGTGACTTAGCACACACATGCATCTGTCAGGTAATGTGGTTTCCTGCTAAGAAAAAGAAAATTCCTTTTTTGATTTCCTTGGTAGAACTGAAGGCTCTACAATTCCATTCTTTGGTCCACTTTATTAAGCAGAAAATAAATGAACATCACCTGCTTAGAAAACTTACTTAATCACTGCAAACTCAAACCAGACCTTTTAAGCCAAGAGTAATCTTGTCTGTGGGGAGAATATTTATTATACAGATGGAAGTAAAGTCTGAAGTAGCTGTTAATGTCTTTAACACTAGTTTTATTTTGTCCGCTTTAATGGAGATGGAAGAGAAATCACATTCAGCCTAGTCTCCCCAGTGTGGGGGTTTCCTCTGGGTTTGCTCATGGAGGGAGGTGGGGGCCTTTCTGTTAGTTCCCAGGGGAGGGGCTGCCGCTCCCCCTGCAACCCCCTTGTCCCTGTAGACCTGGCATCAGTGGTCCAGTGTTTCCCCATTGGTCTTTCTTGCTCGATCCTTTCCCCTGGTTCAGCTCACTTAACAGAGACTTGTCCAAGGACATATTTTGCTACCAACTCACTCAGTGCATTTTGATTATCCAGAAGTGCCCCTCCTAGGAGGTGTGAGTCCTGTGTGCCTTGGGTGGTTTAAGCGTTTGGTGAACGATGTCAGGAAGCTGGCTCACGAGGCCTCTGGTTTTCAGCATCCTCAGCAGGACTCGCCCCCCTTGTCCTCACCCTCACTGTCCATCAGGCTGGCTGTGAATCAGTGCGCTGAGTTGTGTCCTCAAGTGTGTAACTGCGTGAATATATATTTGTAGGTTTTCTTACTTACATAAGGGGCCAGGTGTGCAAGAGCAAGGGGAATATTTTCAAACGTCATTTTAGTGTTTATTTTTTACATTACCACCTGGGAAGGTGTGGACCTTGAAGTTTTAGCAGCCCCCCAACCCGCCCCGCATTGCCTCATTTGTGTCTGTGCCTGGAGTGAGCTCGCGGTCGGGGTGAGATGTGAGCAGGGCCTCCGGTCCTTACTCCTTTTGGCGCTCAGGATACATGACTGCAGGGGCCCTGGTTGTGTGGTTCCTGGGAATCCAGGCTTTCATAAAGCTCCAGTGAAGGGCAAAGTGCAATACATTTATGAAAATGTGGAGCCTTTCTGCTTTTAAACCGGGAGGGGAATGGTTCTTCTGTCTAAATTGAAGGAAGCCCAAGGGCTGGGATTTTTGTCTTCACTTCTTTGTACTAAGGAAGACCCAGTCCTGATAGAAAGCTTTGTATCTCAACTTGTGGACCCAGCGGTGGCTGCCTCCAAAGTCCCCAATGGCCTGTTCAAAATTCATATTTCCAGACTTTCTGGCTCAGAATTGTAAAGGGCTGGGGATTGGAACTCTACATTGAAAGAAAAAAAGTATCCCAAAGTGATTCTTCTGCACGCTGAAGTTTGAAAACCACTCTTGTAGAGTAATAAATAACTTCCACTGCTTCAAAGGGCAGAAAACTTGTAACATCATGGGTGATGTTGGTCCACACGGCAAGGACTCTGAAAGGATGCTGACGATGAAGTGGCTCTCAAGCTCTGTCCACGAGAAGGTTCCCCGCCCCCAGGATGGTCTCCATCCTAACCGTTGTGGTGAAAACAGGAACAGCTCATGGTGTTAGTTGCCTTTGCCTGCTGACTCATTCAGATAATTGGCACTCGGAAAAGTTTAACTAGAAGAAATTTAGATTCTTTTTGTGCTTTAATCGTTACAAAAAAAATTAGAACATAGTTGAATTTATAGAGGTAAGTAGCTTTTGCAGAGTGCCTTTAAAGTGGGTTAAAATCGGTATTTTCTCACCAGTTATGTAACAACTTTTAAATACAGAAAGGAGCTAATTTTGCAAAATATTTGCTTTTGTTTTTTAACAGGAAAAACTCACGCAAGAGTGTGTCTTCAGAGAACAGTTTGAAGAGAACTGGTACAACACGTACTCCTCCAACCTGTATAAGCATGTGGACACTGGACGGAGGTTCTACGTCGCGTTAAATAAGGACGGGACCCCCCGGGAAGGAACCAGGACTAAGCGGCACCAGAAATTCACCCATTTTTTACCCAGACCCGTGGACCCTGACAAAGTACCCGAACTCTATAAGGATATCCTAAGCCAAAGTTGACAAAGACCTTTTCTTCACTTGAGCCCTTAAAAAAGTAACCACTATAAAGGTTTCACGCGGTGGGTCCCTATTGATTTGCTGTGTCATCACATCCATTGTTGCCAAACTCTGTCGCATGCATAGCCTGACGGAGGCGTGGAGGGGACGTGTGACTGTGCTGTGCCCTGGGCTTGTCCTCCCGCGGGACCCCTGCCTGCTGTGCTGCTGGGTGGGTCTTGGGGCAGAGGGCGGCTGGGGATGCGGGGTGGGGGGCACATGGGGGCAGGGCCTGCAGAGAGAGGGGAGCAGAGAGGACAGGCCATGCATGTACCTGCCCGGTCTGTCCTTTCTCATCCTGGTCAGCACAGCCGCTCCACCTGGACGCGTCGGGACTGGCCGGCGGCCACGGGCCCGCTGCGTCTCCGCAGGTGCGGCGGGCGCGGTCTTACCGACAAGACTTTCTCGGTTCCTTGTCACGGGTGTCATCCCAGTGAATTTAAAGCAAAGACCTCTTAGTAAAAAAAAAAAAAAAGAAAAAGAAAAAAAGTTAAATTTATTTATAGAGATTCCAAAGGCGACATTTTATTTATTTTATATATTTATTTATTATATAGAGTTTATTTTTAATGAAATATGTACAGGCCAGATAGGCATTTGGAAGCTTTAGGCTCTGTAAGCATTAAATGGCAAGTCCGCTAGAACCTGTGGTGAGTCCACGTGCGAACGTGGCGTGCATGGATTTCAGACACTCGAATGGCCCTGTGTCCCGAAGGCGACAGCCGCTGTCGTGCCCATGTTACTGTAAACTGACGCGTACCGCTCATGACACCGAGTATCCACTCTTCAGACTGCTTGTCCCATAGCTTACCCCAGAGGATTAAAGATTAACTGGGTCTCAAACGTTTATTCTGTGTCTGTACTATTTCCTCTCTCCTAAGTGGCTTCCTCTATCACGGTTGGAGAACATAATGGTTGGTATATATCCTACTTGTCGAAATCTATTGCAGAATATACCAAAGCTAAACAATGACTGTGTTTTTGTTTTAGTCAAGCTCCAGAACAACAGGAGTCATTTCAAACATGTACTGGTTTAGAATTCTCAAAAAGGAAAAAAAAAGCTTACTTGGTATAGATTTTTTTTTTTAGGGGACAACACTCTGAATCAAAACAGCAGGATAATTCTTATAAACTTGGCTTTCAGATATTAAATTACACAAGCACCATAGGGGTCATTGTAACATCTTTTATAGAAAATTGCTTTCCGTGTGACCTGTCATAATACCTGGTAAAAACACCCTTCAAATAAGACTTGCAAAATGAAACTAATAAATCTCCATCAATCATGACAATGAGAGGGAAAATAAATACTTATTGACTGTGTTTTGTTTTTTAAAAAGGTCTTCACAAGCACTTGATTTTTTTAGAGGGGAAGTTACTTTATAATATCTCTTTTACTAGCCTTTTATAACATTTTATGCTGAAAAGCATAAGAATACATATTTCTTTAGTAGCAATAATTTTGAAACCTTCCCTTGGGCAAGGGAGACTATTTCTTACTCTATACTAAGGAGAAGAGAGCCAAATTCTTAAAGCAATATTTAAGAAGAAATTTATAACAAATTCAAATACCACATATAACACTTTCTAGCCAGTTACATGGGAAATTGAAAGTGACAGTTAAAAAATGTGTTGGGATTTATGTAACTAATTTTAAAGTTTAATATTCCAGCTTTGTTTTGCTCTGATGCACATTCTGTATGAAAAATAAAACTATGTCACTGGTGAGTCAAAGCTGTTTTGAGGTAGAAGCTCATGGCTTCTTGTCAGTAGCACAGGGGCCCCTTCCCTGGCCCAAAGTGGAGAATGGGCAGGTTCACTGATGTGCATTAAGGAAGAACCAAGTCCAAGATTTGGAACTAAGAAATGATGTGGGGGAGGGGGCAGAAGCAATGTAAAATATCTGATTGATGATAAAGGTCAGAATGTCCTCTTCATTTATTTTCTTTTTTTTCCTCTAAACAGAAGCTGCATTTAATCCCAAGATGTAGTATTCTTATTTATTATTTAACCCTTTGCTGCTGCTAATATGTGCACATATTCAGGCTGTAGATTTTCCAAAAGGCATTTAATATTTTTGGCTGAGAAACACCAAGCCTCTGACCACAGGGAAGGATCACGTTTCTAGGATGTCGTGGGTACAATGTTTAGCACTGAAGAAACTGATTTTAGGAGACAGCCAAAAGTGATCTTAAGGTAGCACTAGATGCTGGATTGACCTGTCGGAGAGAAAGAAAACCATCTGCGAAAAAGACAAAGCTCTCCATGGGTTCCTAGAAAGTGCTACTTTAATGTTGACTTTTGGAGGTTTTTTTTTTTTCAGTGATTTTTTTTTTTTTAAAGAAAAACAAAATGTTATATGCTTTGGCAACTGATATAATAAACTGTAATGGTGTGTAAATAAATAAATACTGACTTATGCAATTTCTGTACATAAGTGTGCCAGGGGAGTGGATGGCTCAGGTCTGGGGCTGGCACTGTCCTGTGGGGCCGTGGAGTGAGCCCCCCAGCTCCTGGCTTTGCACCCGGTTCTTGTCGTAAGGCACTCAAGGCCGTGGACAGCTGCCCCTCCACTTCTGGAGTGGTGGGTCCAGTTTTCACAAACATGAGCCTGGCCAGCCAAACCACTGTCTTAACTGGTGCCAACGCTGCACCTCAGTCACAGACTTAACGGACACGGATTGATCACCCCCCCATCTGTCATGCAAATGTCTCCAGGCCATGCCAACAGACATGCCAGGTCATCTTGGGGCACCTGTCCCCAGGCTGTGCCGCAGGACATGCCAGGTCACCCCGGGGCACTTGTCCCCACCATGTCCTGCTCTGTGGGTCAGTGAACAGCTTCAGTTTATGGTTTTCATGTGATTTCATCTCATTGACACTATGCTGTGTTATTTACTTGATAATCTGTAATTGTATGTAAATACATACAGGATTATGTAATTTGTGTAAATACAAAATTACAGACTTTGGAAAACTGGTATTTTTTACTCGATGTCCATGTTGGAGCTGCTTCCGACTCTGTGCCTACACCAACTGATGGAATTTTAAAAACACGATCTCCTTGCTCTTACAGCTGTTGCGTGTGTGTTGAGGGGACGAGGGGGTGGGGTGCTGGGAGGGGGGAGCAGACCCACCCAGGTGTCTGTCTTTTCTGTGAGCCTGAGATGAAGGAGTGGGGAGTGCCAGGGTTAGAGAGGCGTGGGCATGCCTCGGGCAGCACTCGGAGCTGTGTGCAGGCCTCCATGGACGGTGAGGGGACAAAGGCTCTGTCTGAGGTCGCGTTCTGTGTGTGCTGTGTCATTTGACCTCGAAACGTGCCAGATTTAGATCCACTGTTTGTGGCCACTTGTGCGAAAGTGCAATGAAATGGTGGGGGTTGGGGAATGCACCAGATGGACTCAAAACATGCATGAGCCACCAAGCCCGTGTGTCTGTGTGCATGCATCTGTGATACAGGCAGTGTCATACTGTGTCCACAGGCATTTCATGTTTTAAAACTGATATTTTATTGTTGCCAGTGGGACAGGGAGGAATTATGAGACTGTAAGGTGCCTGCCTCCATCATTAAGAGTACCGCATCCTGGGGAGTGTGTAGGGCTGGCCAGGTGGGAGGAGAGCTCCGTGTGGCTTCTCTCCCTGCCCTGTGCCTGGGCGGCCGGTTCCCTTAGGTCTTTATAAGAATTTTTGTTTGACATTTTCTTCACTGGGTTGGTAGGGGGAGCAGGCAGAAATGAGACACGGCCTTTTCTATCATCTTTGGGAAGAAATTGGCAATAAGTGTTGCCCACGTGGGCCCTACCTACCCCTTGGCACTGCTCCAGCTCACACTCAGTAGGGCGGTGGGTCTGGCTCTAAGGTTGGACGGTGTTTTGACTGCAACCAGGGAGGTCGAGAAGACACCAAAGAGAGGCCTCTTTGCTGTTTGGTTGATAGTCAAAGAGAAAATCCATCTTTAGGTTTCTCATTATTCTCTGAATGTATTCCAGCTTATGTCTTGGAAAACATTTTTAAAACAACTTGAATTTAAAAAGTTGTAGGCAAAAAAAAAAAAAAAAAAAGTTGTAGGCATCCCCAGGTATCTCAAAATTCCCAGGTGGTGCTAGTGGTAAAGAACCCACCTGCCAATGCAGCAGACATAAGTGACCAAGGTTCAACTCCTGGGTTGGGAAGATCCCCTGGAGAAGGGCACGGCAACCCACTCCAGTCTTCTTGCCCGGAGAATCCCATGGACAGAGGAGCCTGGCGGGCTGCAGTCCAGGGGTTCCAAAAGAGTTGGACACAACTGAGCACAGCACCAGGTATCTCAACAATCGTTGGCCAACTGTGCTTGTAACTGGCTGTTGTTGTTTTTCCCAGCCCTTCTGAAGATCCTTCTGATTACGCTGTGGTTTTGGTTGTGATTCCCACTGGTTTTTCATGGACTGAACTGGGCACATTTGATGCTGGGAATGAAGGATTTACAAGATTGTGTATCGGCCCATGTTGGGCTGAGCTGCTGAGTTTGCCTGCCTTGCTCAGGGCCTCCGGGGGTGGGTAAGTGGTCCTGACCATGTCCGTGGCCCGGCTTGGGGAACCTTGCTGTGAACACACTCTGGCAGGCTTCTTTCTGAACACTTTGTGGGGTGTGGCAGAGCACTCTGGAGGCTCCACCTGGCTGTTGTCTTTGGCTTCCAGTGTCTGCGGGTGTGCAGGGCAAGTGTATGGCAGCTCTGTGGGATTTCTGCTTCTGATGAATAAAAAGAGGGCTTCTCCTGGCCCGTGAGGATGCTGAGGACTATAACTGCTCTTTCAGAAGCAGGCAGTCCTCTGAATGTCTCTTCACTCCACGGCCGAGCAAATCCTGCCCTCTCTCCCTCCCTTTCTGTTTTCCTTTTCCGCATGCCTTCCTTCCCCCTTTCTTTGGTTGTGTGGAGCTGGCATCAGCGGTAAAGAGACAGGCAGGGTCCCCCAGGGGTCCCAGAGCTTAAACCACAGGCACCATGGTGTATTGCAATGAACCTGGGGATGGGAGGGGCCGGGGGCCGGGATATGTACAGCGCCTCATGTGGACTTTTGAGGATCTGAGGTCGTCATGTCTGGGATGAAACATAAAAGAGCAGGAGAGACAGGAGAGAGAGCTTATAGCTGCCGGCCCTCTGGATGTGTCGATGGTGCTTTGTTCGTGGAGAATCTGGGCTTGTTGGGTCTTTTACTGGAGTTTCCTGGACGCCTGTGATGGACCCTGAGAAAGTAGAGAGGGCTGGCTGATTGGCCAGCACCAGTCGGGGCCTTGGTTCCTGGAGATGGAGGTGGCCGGCCTGCAGTCAGGCCAGCTTGGCTGCACGGTGTCTTTGGGGGCTGCACGCACAGACTTTCGTTGTGTTTAGAGGAAGGTGACCCTATTAGTTTTTGTTACTATTACTTTAACATCCCCCTCTCATTTACCTCATGTCACAGGCACAGTCCACAACAGGATAGCACTGAAAATACAGAATAATAAAAGAGGTGAAAATACAAGCTTTAAAATATCCACTACATTCTTTCAATAAATATGTATTGAGCAGCTGCTATACGACATGAAACAGTGCTAAAGATGTAGTGGAGGGAAAGAAGTCAAATTCAGAGCTTGTCACTTAAATTCAGGCTGAGTTCCATGGCGACTGTTATATAAGCGTGCAGTTTGGATCCTGTTGGACTGGGGTGCCCATATGAGAAGGCAATTAGGAGAATGTTCCATGAACGTCACCCGTCTTCAACTATGTATCCAATTTACAGGAATATATAAGAACACAGTTAGATGTATTCCCATTCAAGTCCTATTGTTTTAAGACAATGTTTTTTCCCCCCTTTTTTTCATATTCTTTTGCATTACGGTTTATCACAGGATTGAATGTAGCTCCATGTGCTATACAGTAGGACCTTTTGCTAGCCATTCTATATATAAGTTTGCATCTGCTAGACCCACCCTCTCACTCCACCCCTCTCCCACCCCTGCTTCCCCAGGACAGTGTTTTAATAGAGTGTTCTTGAATTTGATGGTACAGACTCTTTCTGTAGATGATCTGCTCCTGGGCAGTAAATGGGTTTCTTCTGAAACAGAGGCTGCACCATTTTTCCTTCTGTGGGCAAATCCACAGGAAAACCCACCAGAATTTCAAAACGTTATCAGTTCCATATTTTTGATATCTTTTAAGGATACCAGGAATCTGAAGGTACAAGAACCAATGAAGCTTTGGAAACAACCTCATCTCCCATACAACCGACCTCATTGAAATATAAAGAAAGGAGCAATAGAGAGAGTAGCATGGAAACATATACAATACCATGTATAAAATAGATAGCCAGTGGGAATTTGCTGTATGATTCAGGGAACTCAACCCGGTGCTCTGTAACAACCTAGAGCACTGGGATGGGGTGGAAGGTGGGAGGGAGGTTCAAGAAGGAGGAGACATAAGTATACCTACGGCTGATTCATGCTGATGAATGGCAGAAACCAACACAATGTTGTAAAACAATCTATCCTCCAATTAAAGGTAAATAAAAGAGAAATATAAAGGGGCCTCTAACAGCAACTTTTATACTGCAGAGATGAAATTACACATTGTGGTTAGGGGGATAAAACTTCTCATTTTGTCTTCACCAGAATTAAAAATCTGTAGTTAATCCTTTTCTAGCTTAGGGGGCCCTGGCTTCCTGCTTTCCTGGGTCTTCTCTCTTTGTCCCATATTTGAAGAGTAGAGATGCTTCAGTGCCTGCTGCAGAATAAATGGAATGAGTGGGATGTGGTAGGTGGTCTTTAGAATTTCTCTGGAGGAGTTTATGATGTTGTGTTTAGGGGATGAGGGCTAATTGAATTAGAGCAGTGTTCAAAGCAGGGCTTCCCTAGTGGCTCGGATGGTAAAGAATCCACCGCAATGCAGGAGATCCAGGTTGGATTCCTGCGTTGGGAAGATCCCCTGGAGAAGGAAATGGAAATCCACTCCAGTATTCTTGCCTGGAGAATCCCATCAGCTATGGTCTGTGGGGTTGCAAAGAGTCAGACATGACTGAACAACTAACCAGCACCAACTACCACCAGGGGCATTCAAAGCAGAGTGTAGTGGCAAGAAGAGAGAGTGCCATCCTCAGGAGACACACATGACCAGCCCTGGATGGAGAGAACCCGAGGGCAGAACATTTCCCTGACACGACCGTCCACCAGTGTGGTGCCGTCCAGAGATTGATCTGAGTCCTGAAATGCTACTTTGGTGCTTGCCTGTGCTTGCTTAGTTGTGTCTGACTCTTTTCGACCCCTCTGACCTTAGCCCACCAGGCTCCTCTGACCATGGGGTTCTCCAGGCAAGAGTACTGGAGTGGGTTGCCATTTCCTCCTCTAGGGGATCTTCCCAACCCCGGGATTGGACTTGGATCTCCTGCATTGGCAGGCAGATTCTTTACTGTGGAGCCACCAGGGAGGGTGCAAAATTTGGATTTTTTCTGATAATCTGCTTCCAGGAAGCAGTTTTAAATTCTGAGGTGACTCTCATGTGCCTATGTCCATGCTTCCTGTTGCCTCCTCCTGGCATATTTCCTATTCGAGAAGGCTGGATTCTGCTGTTCTCTCAGAGCTTTCATTTGGTTCCAGATGCAAAATGCTTGCTTCTCTTAAAATGTGGATTATTAAGGGGAAGAGTCGTATCAGCAGTGCTTCCTGTCAAAGTACGTGAATTAACGTGCCTGAAAATAAGTCTAGTCACATCAAGTCCTCATCTGAGAGCCACTGCCCTGCTCTGCATTCTACATGGTACTACACGTGTTGCCAAACACATCAACTCCTTGAAACAGTCAAACTGCACTCCATCGAGCTGCTCTGTATCCTAATTAGCTGGTTGCTATGGACCCTTGGGTCATGTTTTTTTTTTTTTTTCAAATAACAGGAGCTCAAATTATAGGAAAACTAAAACTAAAATAGAAAGAATAAATATTATTATTGTAGCTTGGATAAATAGAAGTGTTTTTTTTTTTTTTTTTTGTAGTCATAAGGTCACATTTGGTGCTTTAAATTTTTAAGCCATTTAAAATTGGTCAACTATTGAGTTTTATTCTTAGAGAAACTCATGATCTTTCAACATAATACACACTTGATTATTTAGAATCTGACCAAAATTTAAGTGAAGGGAACTTTTCAATGGAAACTCCTTAATTTATTCAGCAAGCAAATATTAATATATTTGGGGGATTATAAAGCAGAACAGAATTGTTAAAATTTGTTTTCATATACAATATGAATCTATATGGACTCACTTAGCTGTGCCTGGAGAAGGAAATGGCAACCCACCCCAGTATTCTTGCCTGGAGAATCCCATGGATAGAGGAGCCTGGCAGGTTACAGTCCATGTCGCAAAGAGTCGGACACAACTGAGCACCTAACACAACTTGCGCCTACCTCTTGTGAAAATGTCATAAGTTCATTGTCGTAACTTTTCTTCTTGCCCCCTTTGTATAAAATATTACTTTTTTCTGGAGAAGAGGACTGGGATGTGGTTTAAAGCAGAGTGCCATCTGGTGCTTTATAATATAATGGATTTGGGTAGCTTGGAGATCTTCTTTGGATTCCCATTCAACTGGATGTTTAGAATTGTTCTCAAAGGTATTCCTTCTTGGTTTACTTGGAATTGAAAAGTAGCTCCAAAAAATGAAACATACATAAAGTCAGTATGATGTAACTTGGCATACATTTTGGGCACGTTTTATAATGATTAGTCTATATTTGTAATTCAGAACAGTCGTTAAGTTTCCAAATTCCTGTGTGACTGTTTTTATCTCAGAAACATGTGATGGCTTATCATGAGGCTCTCTTACTGGGGAGCCACACCCAATGGTTCTGAGCACACTGAAGGGACTATATTAAGGAGTGTGTGACAGATGTATGAACAATTTATAAATACATTTGATTAGTAATTGCCCTCTAGAAAGGGTAGACGAATAGACTGAAAAATCTCAGGATTCACAGAGCTTTGGGTGGAGTACACAGAAAGGTCTGATTCGGTCAGTGGTGGAGAGTAATTAGCCTTAGACTAAACACTGTTCCAGTTCTACCTAATATATTTAAAAAGAAACACCAAAAAATATGAAACTATTTTAAAGTAAGCTTAATTTTATCCCCAAACAATGCTCAATAATATCTATGGAAATAAAAAATATCAAGCAACCAGTAAGATAAAATACTTTCTGACCACAATAGAATCCAATTTAGCAAAAAGGTCTCTGGATAATCCATAAACACTGAAAACTAAGAAAATGTAACTTCTAAATATTCTGATTTTGAACCCATGACTCAAAGAAGTCAGAAGTGAAACTATAAAGTAGCTTGAACTAAATGAAAATTAAAATACAACAGCTCAAAAACTGTGGAACACTGCTAAGTTAATACTTAGGGGAAACTGATATTTACTAAATTCCTTTATTAGAAAAAGGAAAGGAAGAAACAAAAGAAAAAAATCCTCAAACCAATGAATTCAACTTCCATCTTAAGAAACTAGAAAAAGAAGAGAAAATTTGGCGTAAAGTGAGCAGGGCAAAAGACATGTAAAGATCAGAGTAGAAATTAATGAAACAGAAAACATAAAAACAACAGAAAAAAAATTAATGAAACAAAAAACTGGTTCTTTGACAAGATCAATAAAATTGATAAACCTTTAGCCAAACTGATCAGAGAAAAAAGTAAGAAGACACAATTTAGAGATATAAAAATGGAGAGGTTACTTTACTATAGATTCTATAGATGTTAAAATGAAATGAGGGAATGCTAGGAACAATTGATGACAAAGTTTAATGTTGAATAAATTAAAACATTTAGATTAGATGGACAAATTACCTGAAAAACATAAACTACAAGATACCAAGCTTACTCAGGAAGAAATAGATAACATGAATAGCCCTATTTTTACTAATAGGATTAATATCATTGCTATTAATATTTAAATGTGAAATATTAACTTTACCAACAGATATAGATACTCATACTAGTTACAAAATTAGTAAATGAATTTGCAATTAAGACCCTCCCCACAAATAAACCTCTAGACTCAGAAGCATCACTAGTAAATTCTACCAAATGTTTAAGAAAAAGAAATATCACTTTAAGATAAATGCAGAAAATTGAAGAGAAGGAAATATTTAAAACTCATTTTATGAATTAAGTCAGAGAAGGACTTTACAAGAAGAAAAAATGACAGATCAGTATCCATCATGAACATATGGATTTAAAACTTCTAAATATAATTTTAGCAAGTTGAATCCAACCTTTTTTTTTTTTTTAAAGAAGAAGAATGTATCATGTCTAAAGTAGGACTTTATTCCAAGAATTCAGGGTTGACTTGGCAATTGAAAATTAGTATAATTCAACTTATTACCATGCAAAAAAGAAAAGCAAGTTATCAGTCATCTCAGTAAATTTAGAAACAATATTTGACAAAATTAAAAATAATTCCTGACAAAACTCTTAGCAAGGTTGTTCACTCTTACCACTTCTGTTCAACTTTGTCCTGGAGATCCTAAGCAGAAAGAAATGAAGGGCATCCACATTGGAAAGTAAGAAGAACCATCTTTTTTTTTTTTTGCAGATGACATTACCATTTATGCAGAAGATTTGATGATATCTACAGAAAAGCCAGTAGAATTAAAAAACGAGTTTAGGTTGAAGGATGCAAGTTATCGATTAGTCGCCAAGTTGTGTTTGACTCTTTTGCAACCCCATGGATTGTAGTGTACCCGTCTGTTCATGGGATTTCTCAGGCAGGTATACTGGAGTGGGTTGTCATTCCCTTCTCCAGGGGATCTTCCCAACCCAGGGATCAAACCTATGTCTCCTGTATCGCAGGCAGATTCTTTACCACTGAGCCACCAGGCACTACAAAAACCAATTGCATTTCTACATATTCTTAATGAACAATCAGATATTTAAATAAAAGTAACATTTAATAGAATACAAATATTTAAGGACAAATGTCACAGAAGATACTCAAGATACCAATTCACCACAGACCTCAAAATGTGGCTGAGATAAAAGAAGCCAAATAAATGGAGAAATACACCACGTTTATGTGTTGTTAAGCTGTATATCTCCTGCATACTGGCCTATTGATCAGAGGTCACCTCAATCAAAATTTCACAGGCTTTTCATTTTTTTAGAAATTAGAGATTGATTCTATAGTTCATATGGAAATAGAAAGGAGTGAGAACATCCAGAACAAGGAACACAGTTGGAGTCTTGACACCATGTAAATTCAAGGCTTATAAGGCTACAGTAACTGAGACTGTGCCGACCCATCACTGGAACAGAATACAAAGTCCATAAAAAGACCCACAAATCGGGAGACACCTCAATTTCAAAACTGTATTGTTACCCTCTATTTTATGCTAAGGAGCAAATCCTCATACATAAATTGTATTATAGCAGCAACAGGACTGAAAAAGAGATCTGATGTGCTAAATTCACTATTTTTATCTCTATACTTCTAAAAAATTAAGACTGTATGTTTTTAGAGCAATTTTATGTTCATAGATTTCCCATATACTACCCCCGTCCCCAATCCATACAACATCTTAACCACCGAAAGTCCATAATTTTTGTTATAGTTCATTCTTGGTGTACGTTTTTGGGGTTTGGAAAATGTATAATGATACATATCCATCATTATATTAATAGTATCATACAGAGTATTTTCACTGTCCTAAAAGTCTTCTGTCCTCCACCCCTCAAGCCTTTAGAAGCCACTGATCTTTTTGCTGTCTCCATAGTTTTACTTTTTCCAGAGTGTCATACAGTTTAAATCATACAGAACATAGCCCTTTCAGATTGACTTCTTTCACTCAGTAATACACACTTGAGATTTCCCCCAGTCTTTTCATGGCTGGCTAGCTCATTTCATTTCAGCACTAAATAGTATTCCATTGCCTGGATGGACCTCAGCTTATTTATCCATCATCCAGTGAAGGACATCTGGTTTTTTCCCCCAGTTTTGTTAATTATGAATAAAGCTGCTATAAACATCCCTGTGCAGAGTTTTTGGTGAACCACAGTTTTCATTTCTTTGGGTAAATATCAAGGAGTAAGATCGCTGGGTCATATGGTAACAGTATGCTTAGTTTTGTAAGAAACTGTCTAACTGTCTTCCGAACTGCCTGTACCGTTTTAGAGTCCTACTAGGAATGGATGAGGGTTCCTGTTGCTTCACATCCTTACCAGTCAAGATGACTAAGTTTTGACAAAAACACAAAGGGAATTCAATGAAGAAAGGACAGCCTCTCAACAAATGGTATGAACAGTTGAATATATCATACACAAAAAATTCAATCCATACCTTGTACCATATATAGAAATTAACTAAAAATGGACTATAAACCTAAACATCAAACCAAAAACTATGAAACTTCTAGAATCAAATAGGAAAAAAAATATCTGTGAACTTAGATAAAGATTTCTCAGATACAACACAGGAAGAGCACAATCTCTTTCAAAGACACTGTTAAGAGAATGAAAAGAAAATCCACAGACTGACAGAATATAACATCTTCAAGTTATGTCCAGACTTACCTGCCTAAGGATCTGAAGCTAGAATGTGTGAAGAATTCTTGAAACTCAGTAAAATGGGCAAAATATTTAAACGGTCACTTCTCCAAGGATTATGCAAATGGCAAATAATTACCTAAAAAGATACTCAACATCATTGCTCTTTAGGGAGATGGGAGGTGAAACTGCATTGAGATACCATTACACACCTATTAAAAGGGCTAAAATTTAAAAAACTTGACCCTTCTGAGTGTTGGTAAGGATTCAGAGGAACTGGAATGCTTGTTCTATATGATCCAGACATTCCACTTCTATGTATGTACCCAACAGAAAAAGACATATGCAGCTGTTAAGGTAATAGCCAAGTACTGGGAAAAACCCCAAATGTATTAGATGTACTCCAGGGGAATGAATTAACTCTGATGTGTCTGTACAATGGAGGACCGCTCCACAATAAAGACGAGTGGATTATTGAAACATGCCACAGCATGGATGAATCTCAAAATAATTGAGCTGAATGAAAGAAGCTAGACAAAAAAGTACACGGTACATGTACTTGTTTCTATTTGAATAAAATTCTAGAAAATTAAATCTAAATGTGAAGTTATAGGCAGTAGATGGTGGTTTCCTGGGGAAGAGCAGGGCCAGCAGAAGTGGGAAGACGGGGCAGTGAGGAAACCTTGGGGTGATGGGTTTGGTAATGATCTTGATTTACTGGCTGGAGAGACATGTCAAACCTCACATTCTACATTTCTGTACAGTTTGTTGTATGGCCATTTTACAGCAGGGAAAAAATAAAAAATATTACATAAAATATTTTACATATTTATATAAACAGCCATCATGTAGTTGACATGTGATGATGGTGGTAGTGTGATCTTGGAGCATCAGTCAGCCCCCTTCCTGACAACCACAGCCTCATATCCTCCCTCAAGGAGATCCTCATGTCTGCTGAACAGCAGGACAAGGAACACCCAGAGGAAGGGAAACTATGACGATATTTGTCCCTCATCACCATTTTCTAAAACCCAGCTCCTTGGACTTGAGTGATCTGCCAGAGACAGGAAGGTGAGTCTGGGGCGGGAGAGAGCAGCTCATTACCGGTGGTGGTCCAGGGAGCCCTCCACCCCAGCCCCAAACCACATTGCACACTGTTTGCAGGAGAGAGAGGCTTGACTTACAACCTCCTGTGAAGGAGACCTGTGAGCGAAACGAAAGAACAACAGCAAGAAAAATCAAGACATACATGTGGTGTCATATAGAATACCTTTCTGGGCTTGCTTTGTAATGATTAGTTCTGTATTTTTAGTTCAGAACTAAAGGAGTTAAGTTTCAGAATTCCTGTTTAGCTGTTTTTATCTCGTGACAACTTGTCATGGGGCTAAATCAGGAGCCACGCCCGATGGTTCTGAGCACAGTCAGGGGACTATATTAAGGAGCATGTGACAAATGTACGAACAATTTATAAAACCATTCAATTGGTTACTTACTGCTCTCTAGACGGGGGCTAAGCGTTTGAAGCAAACTTGGGAATGCAGACGATGCTGTGAAGTTCACTAGAGATTAGAGGGAAGAATTAATACAACATGTAACACAGTGACTGACTCACCTGTTCTTAGGACCGTAGGGCTTTATACTGAAGACATGACATGAACATCAAGACTGTATACAGGATTGCAGATTAATGGTCTGAAAACAAGTTTTTGTAAGGCAGAAGAGAATCAAAGGCTCATTTCTGTTTTCTACACAACTAGGATGAGAACTTTACATTTGGAGGACAGCAAATAAGCCAGCTATGGTTGTCTCGATGGAAATCAGGCCATGTTGTGCCTACGCTCTATTGGACTTCAACACAACACATTCCCACTGTGCTAATTGTTTACAGAAGGATGGAACCTGTGGAAGTAGTAATCGTTTATACTGCTATTAATTCACACACGGGTGATACCAGCTTACAAAGAGTATTTACTTGCATCTTCTCCTGGGATGGAAGGTCAATGAGGCTGATTGATGTTTTTAAATCGTGGACGTTGCATGAGTGTCGTTATTCATTTATTAAATACCCATTCTCTACCAAGTTGGTTATTGTTTACAAGTGTAAGCTTTGTGGTCTGGTGGCCTGGGTTTGAATCCCGTATCCATGGTTTCTTCTAACTTTGTGGCCAGGGACATACCATGTTCCTCAGTGTGTTTTTGCGTGGCCCTTCATCCCTGCCTCTGAGGGGGCTGTTGTCAGGATGGGGTAAGTGAGGTTTGTAAAGCGTGTTGAATAGAACCTGACCTGCATAGGCTCACAGCAGGGTGCGTCTCTCCTTCCACACCTCAAATTTGCATCCTTGAAATCACACAATCATGTCTGTCTCAGAAAAAACACACTAGCTGATTCACGACAGTCCTGGGATTGCACTTGGGCTCTCTGACCTTGGCCTCAGCTTCTCTCCCCCATCTTGACTTAACACCGGAGAGATGGGTCCACTTGAGTTCTAGGTTTTGGAAACTCCCACCTAGCATTTTCCTTCAATCATGGTGGACTCCATGTGTACCTCCTCACTTTGCCTGGGCAGCCGAAGCACCACGTTTAGCCAGCACGTCTCAGACTGCAAAGCAGAGGGCAAGTGTGGCTTCACCTACCTTCGCCACGTTCCAGGGAGGTGGGGCCATAGCCCAGAAGTAGCTCTTTTTTTTTTTTTTTCTTCTTTGAATTGGAAACACATGGGACTTAGGGATGTGAAGTGAGTTGATTTGGTTCAGTTTCCACTGGGAATGAGGAGCAGTCTTCCTTAGTAGATCAGTGATCCAGGTTTCATTGTACGTGTCCCAATAACATATCCCCTCTTCAGTTTTCTCAGTTGGTTATCGTGTCTCCATGCAGAGGATACCTGGCAGGTAGTGGTCCAGTAGCTCTGGGGGGTATCTGCTGGGACTGCCATGTCACTGGGCCTGATGGGGGAGGACCACGGGCTGAGATTCATGGTCAACATGTTCAACAACGTGCTTCCCTCCTTTCAGCCACCCAGCTGGAGACTCAATTCCCAACCTCCCTTGCAGAGGGCTTGACTACCTGATTAATTTATAGCAATAGACGAGAGTAGAAGAGATTTTATGGGATTTCTAGAGCTGGCCTCAAACA
The DNA here is from genome assembly GCF_032452875.1 of Bos javanicus. Taxonomy (NCBI): domain Eukaryota; kingdom Metazoa; phylum Chordata; class Mammalia; order Artiodactyla; family Bovidae; genus Bos; species Bos javanicus. Next base: position 35,377,674 of record NC_083879.1, on the reverse strand, counting down.
CCACACATCACTCCTCCTTCCCATATGACCCTGAGACTCAACTTTGACCTTGTAGACAAGCCCAATGTCCAAGAGGCTGGAGGGATAGTTCATTGAACTCCTCTGGGCTTCCCAGGTGGCTCAGTGATAAAGAATCCTCCTGCTAATGCAGGAGATGCAGGAGATGCAGGAGATGTGGGTTTGATCCCTGGGTTAGGAAGATCCTCTGAAGAAGGAAATGGCAACTCTTGGTATTCTAGCCAAGTAAATCCCTTGGGCAGGGGAGCCTGGCAGTCTATAGTCCATGGGGTCATAAAGAGTTGGACACATGGATGTATGTATACTCTGGACTGTTCAGAACTAGCAGGGACACCGGTGACCACGTCTCGTTCGACCCTCTTCCACTTCTGCCTCCCCATCAGGTCAGGATTCTTAGTTTTCCATCTCTAGCATCTTTCTGCTGGATCACTTAAGTGGGTAACAAATTCTAAAGACAAAACCAGAAAATAGCCCATCAGCTATGCTGTGTTCATGGAGTGAGAACGCGTTTCACAGAAAATGACTTTGCCATCTTTGGTGATTCTGCTGTTTATTTTCTGCCCCAGAACTACTTGTTTAAACAAAATCACTTCGTTATTTACTCGTGGCTACGTGTATCATTAGGTTTCCTCCCTGATTTGGAATTTGGTGGCTTATTGCTGGGAGTTATACCTGCATTTTAGAAATGACTTTTGAAACCATTTCAGAGATTATCCAGAGAAGACCAAAAATCTGTGTAAGGAATCTAGTAGTAGGAAAAGTGTGATGGTGGAGGTGCATGGAACTGTCTTATTATTATACCTGCTGAACATAATAACAACCGAGCTCAGAAGACTCTGTAGCTCTTTATCACCCCAATTTCAAGAGGTGCACAAACCACATTCTCCCACCTGTGAGCATCGTCTCAAAGGTGCCGCCTCTGCCCACCCCTGCGTCCAGGACAAAACTTGTGAAATCCTTGTCCCCACCCCTCCCCGCCCCCACCCTACCTCTCAATATCACGAAATCCTACTGATTTGCCCCCAGGCCAGCTCCTTCTCTCCAGCCCGTGAGCGGGTCCCCTCCATCTGTAGGGCTGATCTCGTTCTCACCTCCCTCACGATCCTTCCCTCCATCCTTCGTGGAGCTGTGAGAGTTGTACAGCCCTGCCACTCCCTGGCCCTGAACTGCTGTGTTCTAGAACATTCTAGAGTTTGGGAAGGGGACTTGGTACATGCACCCCATATTAGGGAACACTCCAGCGGGGTCTGATGTACCACCTCAAGTTCCAAAGTGTTAATGTTTCTGTTCAGAACAATCGATCAAAGTGGACAAAGTCTATATGTAGCTTCAGATCCATGGAGGTCGGACTGTGTGGCCTTAAGTTCTGACTTTGTCCCCCAAAGTGTTGACCCCTTGCTCTGAACATCTGTTGTGTTTCTCTGATCTGCTTGCTCCACGTCGGAGCAGATTCTAGCAGGATCTCCCAGCTTCCCAACCCACCCTCCCCTCCAACCCCTCCACAACAAACTCAGCTGTTTCCTGTCCCTCCTCCCTGGGGTGACTCCACCCAGCTCAGATGCCTCCTCCTCCGGTTTCCTGTGCTCAGTGCCTAGTGTTGACATGGTGGGTTGTGTGACCCCCGGATTCCTGAGTTATGTTGGGCTCTGTCCACAGCACCCCCCACCCCACAACCCCCATGCACCTGGGCCCTGGGGGCAGCAACCACTTTGGGGACTCAGTTGAGAAATGACTCTCCCCACTGCTTTCTCCCTGGAATGTATTTACTGTTTTATTGTGGGTGTTAATGGGGAATCGGGATTCCATAGATGGACTTTGGGCTTTGAAGTTGACTTTTCCAGAAACAAATGTATGCATCAAGAGCTGTCTGGACTTTGCCTCCAAATTTCATAACTACGTCTCATCAGCGTCGGCTAAGTTGACAGGGAAAATCCCGTGCTCACCACAGATCTCGGCAAACCGGTGCCTGTAGCTTTGTCACACGAGCTACTGCAGAGGAGTCTGGGGTGTGGGAGGGGACCCCAGGAGGTGGCCCAGAGGAGCAGGAGGCTCGGCAGGTGGCCCGTGCGGTTTCAGTCTTGAGTTGTTTAACTTAAACCTGCAATGTCTGCCTTTCCACTGGTTCACTCTTTTGTTTTAGTCGATTAGAGAGGCTTCGAGGTTTTCCGTGGGAGACCGTCCTTCTCACGTGGCTGCACTCTGAGAGGTGCTCTCAGGGTGGAGAGAAGGCGCTGGGTGTACATAGTGTTCTGGAGACTGTGCACAAGCACCGGGGCACACAGGAGCTGGTTTGGGAAAATAAATTGAGAATTGTTGAAATGTAAGATTTTTAAAGAAATTTTTATTGATGTGTTTTAGTTGATTTATCATGCTGTGCTAATTCTTTCTGTATAGCAAAGTGACTCAGTTATTCATATGTGTTCTTTTTCATGTTCTTTTCCATTATGGTTTATGACAGGATATTGAAGACAGCTCCCTGTGCTATGAAGTAGGACTTTGTTGTTTATTCATCCTATAGGAAATATAGGATGTTTAATGGCCCTTCTAACCTTAAAATTCTTACAATCCATAGCAATGAGCCTGCTAGGTCTTTGGTCTTTGGTGTTTTACCATGACTGCTACCTCATGTCATTTCTGGTAATAAATGCTTTATTTCTTTGCAAACTGGTCATCTGCTGTGTCTTTCATTTGGCTGATATTTATGGGATGATGACCACGAGGTGGGTGTTGCCTTAGGTGCTGGGGAGTCACTGGTGAGCAAACCCAGTGCGTTTCCACTCTGCTGAGCTTGCGGTCTGTTGGGGAGAGGAGGTGATAGCCACGGGCTCCAGCAGTTGGGGTAGGAGTCACGCAGGGTGGACCGGAAACCAGTAGATTCGGAAAAGCAGGATTTCCTCCTGCTGGGTTGGAACAGTACTCCTCAGTGTCTTTAATTTCGCTCTCTCTTCAAAAGAAGCCCACACAGCTCTCTGAACGCCCTTCATAAATTGTCCTCTCCGGCGGGCTACCCTCCTTCTGCTGAGCCTCCTGGTACCGGGCGAAGCGTCTGCCGCGCTGTTTACATGCCTTCATTATTTATAGGCTGCTACGATTCCCTGCCTCCTCAGCAGTCACCACCCAGACGTGCTGTACATAGTTAGTTATTTTAATCTTTCCCAGTAAATCACGGCTCCCTACCACCCCACTGCTTTTATTACTGGGCTCGGTACTCCCTTCAGCTTTCCTGCATCTTTATGGTATTGAAGTGCCCGGAATTTCATGTAATTTTCCAGGTGGGGTTTGGAGAAGGCTATTAACGAGGGACTCTCACCTCTGTTCTCTGCTGATGAAACCACTGGGAACAAAGCCCAAACCTGCATTAGCCCTTTAGCTGCTGTATCAGCTTTACTAACCCATATCTCATTTTCTCTTCACCATCACCCTGCCTTGGCGGGGCTGGCTGAGCCCACGATGCTCTCACTAACTTGGAGCTTTCCGTCAGGCCTCAGCACTGGCAGGCGGAGGAGGGAAGAGGGGGCAGAGCCCCCAAGAGCAGGTGTCATAGCACGGTGAGTGGCGGTGACCATGCCTGCCCTGGGGAGAGTGACGGTGTGCAGGTTGGGGCTGCTGCAGGCCTTGCGTGTCTTATATTTGAGGCTTGTAGCATGCTGGCATGGAGGCTGAGGAACAGGCCCAGAGATGCTGGGGAAGTAGCAGGAAGCCACCCAGCTCCAGGTGAGCCGGCTGGTTTGAGTCGGAGCTGCGGGACTGCAAAGCCTTTGCTCTCTGGAACCAGTATGTCTCATGAGGGGACTCAGGGCAGGTGGGGTGACGCTGGGCAATGGGGCCGGGGCTGGATTCATGTCCGGTCCCCAAGTTATACGCTGAGGTGGCCCTGCTCCAGCCTGTTCCTCGTCCTCATGGAGTGTGGAGGAGAGAGGCACACTGAAATCTGTAAGCAGGTGAGTGGAAGTTAAGTTCCTGGCTGCAGTGGACACTTAGAAAGCATTGTCACACCTCCCTTCTCCACTCCATCACCTGGAGAGCAGAATCAGGACACAAAGCCCAGCCAGAACTTTCAGAAGCGTCATATGAAGACGAGAACCAGCCACCCTCGGAGGCCGTCTCTAAAGGAACTTGACCTGCAGTGTCTTAACGGCCTGTCACCAACCTCAGCAGTGCCGCCACTTCTCAACACTTTGCTTCTGTTTCCTCCTCCTTTTCAGGTCAAAGTTGAAATGGAGCGACTGGATTTTATTTCTTCTGATGCATATGTAAACCCTGATCAGGAGTCAACAAACTGTGGGTTTTGACGTGTTTCGTGTGCAGAGCCCCTGCTCTGGAGCCATGGCTATCGTGGAAGAGCTCACTGGCTGCCTCTCCCTCTGCCCGTCAGTCCTCAAAGGTTCACTTGCAGGACAGCCTGGTGTACATGGCAAAGGCCTGACCATTGGGCTTATGCAGATCTGAGGCCCAGGCAGTGTCATTTCTTAGTTTTATAAAACAGGGCAAGTCATTTAATTTATCAGAGCCTATTTTTTTCCCCCTCATCTTTAGGATTTCTGCCCGTGTGTTGCAAAAGGTGAATACGGTCATAGTCCTGCTTGGTAGGCTTGGCTTGGTGTCCCGGCAGCTGCCCCACACGTATTGGCCTTCACTTCTGCTCATCTCTACCTCTTATTTCCTGTCAAAGCCCATGAGTATGTGTGGATTGCCAGGTGACCCACATGACGGTGAATACTTCTAAGTTACTGCTGTACGTTCAGAACTATATGATGCATACTATCCACCCCGCCACCAGCACGACCATTACCGCCACCACCACCATTGTCATCACCACTACCACCATCATCATCACTGTTTTCACCATCACCACCACTGTCACCACCATCAGCAGCATCGTCCCATCATCATCACCACCACCATCATCACCACTACCACCATCATCACCACCACCACCATCATCACCACCACCACCACCATCGCTACCAACATCATCACCACCACCACCATCAGTATCATCATCACCACCACCACCATCACCACCACCACCATCACCACCACCACCATCAGTATCACCATCACCACCACCACCATCACCACTATCATCATCACCACCACCACCATCAGTATCACCATCAGTATTTTCACCATCACCACACCACCACCATCAGTGCCACCATCACTATTTTCACCATCATCACCATCAGCATCACTCTTACCATCATCACCACCATCAGCATCAACACTGTCATCACCATCATCACCACCACCACCATCATCACCACTACCATCAGTATCTTCACCATCACCACCACCATCACCATCACCACCACCACCACCATCAGCATCAGCATCACCATCATCATCCCATCAGCATCATCACCACCACCACCACCATCACCACCATCATCATCATCACCATCGTCATCCCATCATCATCACCACCACCACCATCACCATCACCACCACTACCACCATCAATACCACCATCACTATTTTCACCATCATCACCATCAGCATCACTATTACCATCATCATCACCACCACCACCATCATCATCACCACCACTGTCAGTATCACCATAAATATTTTCACCACCATCATCATTACCACCACCAGCATCACCACTACCATCAGTATCACCATCACTAATTTCACCATCAGCACCATCATCATGACCACCACCATGGTCACCACCACCACCTTCACCACCAGCATCCCCAGCACTGCCATCATTGCTTCCACCAGTGCTTACTGAACACACACGGTATGCCAGGCACTAAGCCAAGCCCTTTGCAGACATGCTCTCATTTAGTCTTCAAAATTACCCTTTAAAGTCGTTGCTACTGTTATTCCAGTTTTGAAAACAAGAATACCGATGGTTGGAGAGGTTAACTGTCAATACCTTATTCAAGGCCATATAGGACTTGAGAGATAAAAAAGACACATGAGGCATGAGCCCTGCCCTGAGGAAGTATATGAACAGCTGGGAGGAAAAACCAATGCAAAATGAGTGACCTTGAGGGACTGTCTGTAGTAAGTGCCAAATGGCATAGTTCAGGCTGGAAATGCTGCAGATGCTCAGGGAGCAGGGCTAGTGAAGGTCACTGCATGTGTATGGTTCTTTGTTTTATGAATTAACTTTAAGGGAATTCAACTTGCCGTCAGGACTGTATGGATACATGTGGGAAACAAGACTCTTAGCCATTCAGACTCCACAAGAAGCCAGGAAATGCTCTGCTCATAGGGCTCTAAAGGAAGACAGAAACTGACTTAGACCTGGACCTGCAGAAACTGGGCTCGGTAGGCTGCACAGGACCCAAGTCTGCTCTGGTAACAGGGTGGCCTCGTGGCCTGGCAGCTAGAGGACTTCTGGCTCCTTCTCTGAGGCTCTGCTGTTAAGGAAACATGACCGTTTGCTCCTAGAGTACTCTCTCTCTCTCTTCTGTCCAGATTTCCAAGAGCAGGCTCTCATGTCCTGCCTAGTCCTCATCGTCCTTCTTTAAGCAGACTCTCTGTACCTGCCCAGCAAACTCATTGGCCACTGGCCAGCCTAGGACTGTGGACCTCAGTTAGGAGTCCATCCTCACCTGGTCAGCTTCAGCCAGAGTCTCTTTCTTAGTCCTATAGATGCAGAGCCAGTCACCTAGGCAGCAGGACCCCCAGGAGGGCTGTGTCGCAAGGCTGGTTCACACAGGTGTCTGTCACAGGAGCTCTGGTGTGGCCGTCACTGTCACCTTCACTGGCCTGGCCTGGTGATGGCAGCCTCTGAGGATGCATGGAATCCAGAGGGAAGGACCTTTAAAAAAGAGATACAGAGGGAGGACTGGAGTGAGCTTTTGGTGGCTGAGGACACAGGAGAGAACCAGCCACATCTGCCCTCTCGGGGGCCTTGTGAATCAAGCAGCAACATTTGGATAGCAGGTCTGAGGCCCTGGGGAGCCACTTGGGATGCTGGAAAATGGTGTTGAAGAGGCACCAGTGTGGCTGGACACTGAAGCCCGGAGTTGGGGGTTCCCGTCACCAGCTGTTAACCCTCTTCTGGGAGTGCAACCAGAAACAGGAAGACAGAAATTCCTTTTCAGGGAGATCCTAGTTTTTGGCTGAGGCACCTTTTAGGATTTCTGGCCCCTTTGCAGACTCAGGCAATTAGCATGCTCACATGACCCTCTGTTTATAAGGTAACTCACACAGTCTGGTTTGAACAACAGCAAAAGACCAAAATGAACTCAAATCATAGAGTAGGTTGGTAATGAGTCACAAGATGTTTTAAAAATAGCTATTTTGTTTACTGAGTCTACCTGCTTGCTAGATTCCTGAACCAAACTTCCATACCTCTTGCTGTCATATTTTCTCCCCTATATTTTCTGTTTTAAGACTTTTTGAGAACTCCCCTGTCAGTGTCTGCCGAGGCCACGTCGATTCTTATTCTTTAATTTTTCTGTCTTCTTACATGCTGCTGTAGGAACACACCCAGCTCTTGACCTGTTGCTCTATGGTCCCTCAAGCCAGCATGCATAAGAGAGCGTGATTAACGTTTATTCAAGAAAACGCTTCTGAGTCTGAAAGCTTCCTTAGGAAACAAGACTTGGAGACAGGACTAATAGACAACACCCCACAATGCTTGTGCTTCCTCTGAACTAACACGAACTATTTGATTTTCCATTGTGTGTTGAACACATTCAGCATATTACAAAAAATGTGAGATGCTGCTGATTAGAAAATCCACCATTATTTAATGTACAGCTATGAAATAAATATACTGCTGATTAAGCGGAGACATCATGAACCTTTGTAAAATAGCCCTTGATTAGAGATGTGAAAAATGAATGTGTTAAAAATAGATGTGAAAAATAGTCCATTTGAGACTCTGTGCCTTACAATGGGTCACAAAAATCTCTTGAGTCATGTGTTCAAATGGGAAGAAAACCAGTGGGGGCCTTAATTCTAGGCCAAACCCTAATCTTAACCCTAACCTGAATGCCATCTAACTCCACAGCCAACCTAGTCTTAACTAAACTTCATCTTAACCTGAATGCTACCCAACCCTGCAGCTAACCTAGTCTTAACCCAAGCTTAGCTCCTCTACTTGCCCACTCCTCTACTTACTCAATTCTTTGAATATTATAGTAGAAACTGTTCGTGTTTGAGATGATTTCTCGGCTGCCTTATCTTAGGCTTCCATGAACAAAATACCAGAGAATGGATGGGCTAAACAATAAGCATTTATTTCTCACAGTTCTGAAGGCTGGGAGTCCAAGGTCAAGGTGCCAGCAGATGGGAGTCTGGGAGCTGACTGACCTCTGACCTCTGGTTCTCACCATGTCCTCACATGGCAGAGAGAGCAGAGTGGGACAAGCTCTCTGCTATCTCTTCTTCTAAGGGCACCAACCCCATCACGAGGGCCCCACCCTCATGACCTAATCACCTCCCAGGACCCACCTCCTGACACCACCACAGTGGGGATGGTGATTCCAGCACACGAGTTTGTGTGTGTGTCAGGGGACACAACACAGAGTCCATGATGCCAGCCACTACCCCATGTTCCCGGGGGCTCATCCCCATCTGCCCGGCCTCTTAGCCCATTCTTGCATTTCTGCCTCTGGTCCTGCCCTCTTCCATCCTTCCCTATTGAAAGTGTTTGTCTTTCTAAGGTGAAAACCTCATGCCAGTGTTCTGTTTAGCAGTTTCTCTCCTCTACCTGGAACGTGCTTTTCTTCCTTCTTTGTGTGATAAAGACCCAGCTCGTATGTCAGCTTGGTGACGTCTTTTATGACACCACCAGTAATTTTTTTTTTTTTTTTTTGCTGTGTCCTCATATTTATCACTTTGTCCAGATAAGACCCATGGTCTGGCATTGGGAGATGAAAGCTAGGGCATGTGACGGTGGCGCTGGTAACAGACAAGCATGGGAAGGTCCTGTCCATGGTCTGAAGAGCAGGGCTCTGGGAGGTTGTTGAACATGGAGAACTATGGTTGTTGAGAAACCCACATGGGAGCCAGGCAGTCCTACGGGTCTTGGGAGGCTGGACAAAGAATGTGTGCCTGGATGAAAGGTTGAAGAGGGCAGTTCCCTTCCTGGACCTTTCCCTTGGGTTCCTTTATCTGGATTAGCTCTGGATTTGAGGCCTCAGGTTAGATCTTCTTGCTGCCTGTTTTTGTAAATAAAGTTTTATTGGGGGATAGACACAGTCCTTTGTGTGTATGTGTTGTCCATGGCCGCTTTCAGCACGCGGCTATGACAGAGAGCGTGCAGCCTGCAGAGTCCAAGCACACTTGCTTTCCAGCCCTTGGCAGAGACCATCTGATGACCCCAGACCCAAGACATCTTGGAGGCACAGTCCTGCGGTGTGGGTTTTGTAAACAGTCACTTCTTGTTCCTGCTGAATAAAAGGAGGAAAAGATGAAACGAATGTTAATAAAAGTAAAGAGGAAGTTAAAAGTAGCACATAAAAAGAAAAAAAAGGAGTGAAAGCAAAGGACGGGTTAAAGAACAACAGACCCAAGGTCTGAGCCAAGGTCTCTGTCTGGATGAGTCCCTCTGAAGGTGCCTGGAGAATGTTCTGTGTCTGCAGGGACAGCAGGGTCCCTGCTGCGACCAGAGGCCTTGAGGGGTGCATGCGCCCGCAGGCTGCGGCGGCGGTGGGGGGGGAGGTGCCTTTTCTTTTAGCTTAGGGAGGCTGGGTCCTTCCCCCTCCCCTCACCCCCATCCTTTCCTCCCTGCTCAACCCTATCCTCACCCGGCAGGAGTCTCTCACAGGCAGCCTGTGGCATGGATACTCCTGTCCTCCTGTTTGTGGTCCCCTTAGTGCAAACCCATGCTCAGGAGAGGCAGGACGTGTGGCTGGGAGAACAGAGGCCGGCGGGAGGCCTCTCTCCACGGAGGGGCCGCAGACCTGCCTGTGGGCCGTGCGCTTCCTCAGGAAACATATGTCCATGTGGGCTCCTTGGAACGGAGCCTCTGGCCCTGGCTGGCCGAGTCTCAGCAGCCTGGGTTCCTCAGAGAGCAGGCAGGCCTTCTTTCCCCAGTGCTTCCTCTGCTGCTTATAGTCAAGTGTCATCCTTTGTCCAAGGCCTCCGGCGATGAGAGGTAATGGGGGCGCAGGTGAGCAGTGCGCAGGCACACAGGCCGGCCCCTGGAGAAGCTGGCCTGTGGCTCGCCTCCAACAGGGCCATATGTCATGTAATCCTAACCCGGCCCCTCTGCCAGGCTGAGTCCGTCCGACTGTCGCTCAGAGACAGGCTCTGAAAACAAAGTCGGCAGGATATGTGGAGGAGGTGCAGGGGAGGCCTTGCCCAGGTCAGAGATGTGAGATGTGCTTCTGGTCAGACAGAGAGACAGTGGCCCACTGAGCCGTGATGTCAGGGCCATCCTTGGGGGTGGGGGCGGGGGGAGGAGCAGAGCCTGCAGCAAGGTGCAGTGACTCAAAGCAACCACTTTCCCCCTTGGGGTGATGTGGCTCCGAGGGGTGGCATGGCTCTGAGGGGTGATGGGAGATGGGTCTGCCAGCTCGTGCATCAGGCAGCATGTCCAGCTCATGTGTAGATGGAGCCACCCCAGAACCCTGCCCCTGTCCCCAACTGGCCTGAAACCTGCGAGGAGGCTCTGCACGCACCTTTGGCCCACTTGTTCTCTTGCTGGTGGCTTTCCTTCTCAATTCAATCACACGCATCGTGTCAGAGACGCACCATTCCAGGTGTGTTGAGCAGCAATGTCTGGACCTGAGGTTGTGTGTGCACGCATGTGTGTGTGTTAGGATAAATATAATGCAAGGGGAAGTGAGAGAGGAACAAATGAGGAGCTGATGGGATTTGGCGAGGAAACATGTGCTTTGGGGGGATGAAGAACAACTTGATGGGAGTGAAATATGAGATCTGAGAGAGGAGTCCTCTCTCCTGGGAGAGGGATAGAATTTCATCATGAGAAAGCAGTCCAGGTGGAGCATGAGACAGGGCGGAGGTGGGAAGCAGATGCACTTGGGGAACTGTGTATGGCTTAGTTTGGATGATGGATGGGATCTGCTTCAGGGAGTCAGGAGAGGTATGCTGGGAGGGATTGGGGTTTGTGAGGATGAGGTTTGGCTGAGAGTGACAGAGAACCAAGAGGAGTGAAGGCTTAAACAAAATGCACACACAGGGAGCCCAGTGGTCTCTACAGCTGCCCTGGGGCCCCACTGCATCCTGGTCTATATTCCTCATGCTGGTCCTCAGTGCAGGCCCTTAGCTGACAGTCCAAGGTTGTAGCATCATATTCTAGAGTCAGGATGCAGAACGGATCAGAGAAGAAGGGCTGGGGAGGGGCACATGTTCACCTTTTGAGGACATTCCCAGAAATGACTATGAAAACTCATCATGTGGCCATGCCTAGCTGAAAGGGATGCTGGGAATCTGCTCCAGCTTAGCTGCCCCTGTCCCTGGGAACCACAGGGTCCTGCTATGTCCAAGGATAACTGGTGGTACCCATCCCAGGTCACCAGGGGGTCTCAAGTGCTGGGCTGGGAACAGCATATGGAACTTCAGAGCCCATTGGATGCTGTAGAGCTTGGAGCAGGGGAATGACATGAGAAGGAGCATTTTAGGAAGGATAACCAGGCTGTAGTGCATGGACAAATTAAGATGGAGATGTAGTGAAGCTGGGGAGGCCAGTGAGTCTGCTGCAGTGCTGCAGTGGGGAATTCACTGGAATTCTCAGGACACAGGAATAAAAGGAGGATTTAGATTCAATACCTGTTGCAAAGCTTAACAGAGCAGAGCTAGCCAGCTGAGAGAAAAGTAAAGAAAACATCCAAGAGGTTGTGGAAGTTTCAAACCCGGGTGCTTGGAGATTGGGGTTGGCAATATCTGAACCACAGATCCATGAGAGGAGCTGGTTTTGGGGAGGTTATGCGGGGTCTGACTGTTTTATCTGAGGGTCCAGAGGGCTTTCAAATGAGGTTTAAAATGAGTAGTTGAACTTGTTGGTCTCGGATAATGCATAAATGTTTGCTAACAGGTCACTTCTGGCTTTAGGTAGGATGGTTTGTGCCTGGTATGGGCTTAACCTGCACCATTAAAAAAATGGAAGTGGTTGCTCATTAACTGCTTATAAAAATCTGCAGTTCTGACTTCTTTTGAAAAACCTTATTATTTGGAGCACCGAGCGTTCATTTTCCCAAGATGGCAGTAGTGTGGAGTTGGAGGGACTGTGTGCTCCCACGCTGCCTCAGTCTCCACTGCTCCCTTCCATCCTCCCATCCAGCCTGAGTTATTTATATCACCTGGCTGGCCCCTTTGGGTACTGGGGTGTTCACGCCTTATTCTGAGGTTTGGAAAAGATGTCAGGGTGACACGTGCAGATTTGGGAGCACTGACTTTAGAGAGATGAGTTGAGTTATTTATTGAGTGAAACTGATGAGGGGGAGTGAGCAGGAGGTGAAGGGGGGGCACCCATCAGAAGGACAGGGGGCCTGGGATGGAGGCTGGGGGGGAAGTGCAGAGATGGAAGAGAAGACCCAGAGCAGTATTGTGTTGCAGAAACCAAAAGAGAAGTGGTTTTCAGGCTGGAAACCAGCCAGGTTAGTGCTGCAGAGAGAGGGAGGTGGAGGACTCCTGCTGAAGGTCGCTGCTCAGGAGAGGGACGGTCTTGTGGAGTCTTGGTGCAGCGGGGAGGGCACAAGTCATTTGCAAACGTGGCTTTTCTGTTTCTAATAATCCGAGGTCGTCTGCACAAAGGTATTGGGGTGCAGAGAACGGCAGGGCACACCTGGGACTGGCCTTGCTCTCAATTTCTCCCTCACCTGGTGAAAGCCCCGGGAGGGGTTGGACAGGAGGCAAGCAGATGATCTTCCATTAAGATGGGGAGTCTTAATTCCACACCTGCTCAGGGCTAGGTGCTTGTTTCATTCTCACAACAACCTTGGCGGTGGGTCTCCTTGTTTGCATTTTTACAAATGAAGAAAGCTCACAGAGATTATGGGATGTGCTCAGATGACTGCAGCAGTGATGGAGCTCAGGGAGAAGTTCTGAATGTGACCTCATTCCTCTTCGCACACACTGCCTAGGTGGGGGACCTAAGGCAGCCCCATTCTCAGTCACCTAACCCCAGCCTGGGTCACCCCTCCCATGGGCAGGAGGCGCTTCTCATTGCTCTGAAGCACTGCTCCAGCCAGTAGTCACGTCTTGCCCTGAAATGGTTGAAGGACGTTAAGTTTTAAAGAGAAAAGAACTTATTTTGAGTCCCGTAATATTGCTCAGCACATGAAAGGACTTTGCTTTATCCTGATTACACTAATGTCTCCTAGGGCTCAGTTTATTTCTGAAAATCGTGTGCTGTGAATAGTATCCACACTATTATACAAAAAATGGAAACAATCTGTGTTCTCTGATCAGTGGTCTGGACTTGGTTCTTCACCGTCTTTCTATATAGATCAGAGCACTGACTCAACCCCATTTTGTAAGAGGGTAGACAGTCGCAACACCTCCTTGTAAATACAAGGCCCTCTATTCACACGTGAAGGAGTGAAGATGCCTTCATGGAAGATCACAGCTCTGCACTTGTCCGTCCACCTCACATCCTCTGGCTCTGGGGAGAGGGAGACAGAATCTAGAGTCAACATTCTCAGAATCTCCCCATTCCCCCCAAAATGACTCTTTTTCCCCTTAGGGGAATCACTAACATCTAGCATCATAGGATCTAATATTTCTTGAATTCTTACCACGTGCCAGATACAATGATAAGTGCCTTGACCAGCGCTTCCTTGTTTTATTTTCACAACAACTACTTCTGATTGTTGTTGTTTAGTTGCTAAGTCGTGTCTGACTCTTTGTGACCCCATGGACGGGAGCATGCCAGGCTTCCCTGTCCTCCACCATCTCCCGGAGTTTGCTCAAACTCATGTCCATTAAGCTGGTGATGCCATCCAACCATCTCATACTCTGTTGTCCCCTTCTCCTGCCCTCAATTTTTCCAAGCATCAGGGTCTTTTCCAATGAGTTGGTTCTTTGCATCAGGTGGCCGAAGTATTGGGGCTTCAGCTTCAGCATCAGTCCTTCCAATGAATATTCAGGGTTGATTTCCTTTAGGATTAACTGGTGCAGTCCAAGGGACTCTCAAGAGTCTCCTGCAGCTCCTTGTAGGTATGTTTATTATTTACATTTTACCAATAAAGAAACAGAGGAGGTGAGAGGGCTGGAGGCCATACATTCAGCTGCTGAGCTGGAATTAGACAGACTCTTCCCCGTGTTGCTGTGAGCCCACCAGAGAATCAGCTGTCCCAGGAGGGACCTCAGGGCAGCATCAACCAGTGTGATTATCAATCAGTCTTCCCTCCAAGGCACCATGGTGCCCTGGAGAGACCTGCTTCTCCCCTGCACTGGCTCACTCTCCTCAGGGAATTATCCCTTCCACCGATTTACAAAATGGTAGACTTCAGACCAACAATGCGTCCTCATTTCTGACCCTAGAACCAGGCAGGATGTGCAGTCCGACCAAACATTGTTCTCTGACTTGTGCCAGGACTTATATGGAGAATTATGCCACGAGTGAACATGAAAACCTACTTACCTCATGTTTAATGACTTGGTGATTAAAAGGAAAAAAAATGACAAAAAAACTAAAACAAAACAAAACTGAGATTGCTCTGGGAAATCTGGGGACTGAGTGCTCAGCGCTCTCTCTCATCTCTGTGATTCTAGGAGGGTTTTTTTGGGCTGGATGGGCCCAGATTACTGCGCAGCCCTAAATGCAGATGGCTTCTCCTTGGGGAAGTGGCCATGCTCAGTAATGGACCCCTCGTGTTAACAAGAAACATAAGTTGGGGATGGGCAGGGGGCTTCACAAGGTATTTATCACAGCGACTGTGCCCAGGGCTTTCTCACAGTGATTGCTCCATAAATATCAGTAATCTTTCCTCCTCCGATTTATGTGGCTTTTCTAAAGGGCATTGTTCGCCAGCACATGAACGCGGACGCTAAATTTAGCTGGAAAGCACCCAATCTCTGATGCTCCAGTGCCCAGTGGAAGGCAGGCATCTGCCAGTCAATAACCTACTTTTGTTCCAGTCTTCCTCGCTCGCATAGATCATGCCGTGGAGGCTATTTATAGCTGGAAAACATGCTGGAAGTTGTCAGGAGCCCTTCCTGCTGCAGTGAGCCGCCTTCCCAGGAGCTGGGTGGGTACGTGTGCGGTCTTCCCAGCAGCGCCCGCACTGGGTGACCTTGACGGGCTTCATCCTTCCTTTGAAAACTGAACCTCAACTTGAAATTTCAATTAAAAGGCAGCAAGCTGGCTATCAGGCTTTGGCATTGGCTGAGCTGCTATTCATCGTGGTGTGGATTGGAGATCCCATTGTGAGGCCCGTAAGGTTCACTTATCGGGAACCACAGCCATTGAATTCATCTCCAGGTTCACCAGGAGTGGGGGGGCTCAGGAGAACTTTTGTTTTTTGGTTCAAAAAGAGATGTGGTTAGGAGCACAGGGAAATCAAGGAGGACAAGGACATCCACCCTGTGGAAGGGAGGGAGTGAGGGGCGGACAGACGCATCCCTTGGTAGGTACCACATGGAGCCCACCTGTCTAACCCACAGCAGTGGGCACCGACTGGTGGTGGGTGTAATGGCTCTGACTCGGGGCTCAGTGAGGCTCTTGGAGCACCCCTGGTTCAGCTGGCCCATAAAATGACTTAAGTCTGGTTGAGTGGGTTGTTTTGCATTGAGAAAGTTATTTAAAGCCTTTTAAAAAATGGCATTATCAGAGCCTGTTATTGGTTTACATTACTTTGTGGGGAGGCACACGTCGTTTATTGCAATAGAGATCTCTAGATCCCTAGATAAAAAAGCCCTCTCTGTGATGGGGTCACCCCGTCAAGATCCCCAGACACTGGCCCCCTGAGTGGGGGTGGTGGCAGGGCCGTGCACCTGGGCCCCGTGAATCGGGGGGGGGTGCTCCCCAGGCTGGGATGCCAAGGGGTCCTGGAGTTTCCTATGCAGGCTCATTCTGTGCTCCCCTCAACCTGCTGCAGGGTGCTGTCCTTCAGTGAGCGTGATTCTGTGCTTTTAAGGTTCATAAAAGATGCGGTTGGGAGCACAGGGGATCGAGTACAGTGCCACTCACCTGGCTGAAAGGAGGGAGCGAGGAGCCCAACAGACATGCCTCTTGCTGGGCACCACCATCATCTCAGACAAAGATGTGGAGAGCTCCTGGTTAGGAGCCTCTGAAGTCCAGTGCGGTCTTGGGAACATGATGCCTGGGATCTTCAGAGAAGAAGTAGGACTCGGTCCATGCTGCTCTCTCTGCTTCTGCTGTGATGGTAAAAGACTGTCTCATGACTAGTCAGGTGGCAGCTGGGTGGGGCTTGCCCTGCACCCGCTGTTGGATGCTCCAGGAACCACGCCCCTCAGTCCTAGCCGCCCTTAGGCAGACCCTGGCACCCCCACTTTACAAACAGGGAGCCAGGCGTGGCACACAGCGGGTCCTGGCCGGACCCTCTGTCCCCGCCTCAGTGTCCTCTTGGGTGAATGGAGCCTCAGCTCTTCTTCACCACTTGTAGCCATGAAGCTGACCCCCTCCCCCATACCCCCTGCCCACTTCAATGGGTGGGAGTGGGTGGGGGTAAGGAAATGGGACCGCCCCCATGTCCTGATCCTCTGCTCTTCATAGCATCAAGGTCTAATTCTAAGCAGAGGTTTAGCCCAAGGTTTGCCAGACTCCACGGTGTCCCACCCTTCCTGCTGGACCCTAGAGATGGAGGGCAGAAGGGGGCAGGCACCTAGAGCCTCCTCCACGGTTGTCAAGGAGACAGTCAGGAGATGGGATGGAGGAGGCCTGCAGAGGATTTGCTGATTTCCACAGTGAACATATTCTCATCATGGCTGACTTCAAACTATCCATGGCTTAACAACTGGCTTTGAAAGTTCCTGGACATCTGACCCCTGGAAATCGCATATCAGCCCTTAAACGTATGCCTGGCATCTGTGGCCGATGTCCGTGCCATGCCAGCTTTCCTCTGCTTGGCCAGCCTCACTCTGCCTCATTTCAGACACCCCTGTGTGGTGGTCTTGGTGCCAGTCCTGCAGATGGTCTGATGCATTCTCTGTGTGTTATATACACGGTTCCACAGAGGGCACGCACTGGAGCGATGGTGCTGACGACCTTCCAGCAGCTCAAGTTGCTCATGTGGGCAGTGCGCAGGGACTGCCCGCCTGAGGGGCTGGGAGTCAGCCCCATGGTCTTGGGGGGCCATGGGTGTGAGGATGGGTGCAGGGTGGGGCTGGGCTGGCAGAGCAAGTGGAGACAGAGGGGCCTCTTGCAGCCCTGGCGCCGCCTAAGCGGGTCTGGGCCAGTGATGAGCAGCGCCAGGTGCAGACGGAGCAGCTGTGTCTTCACGGCAGGACCGTGTTTATCTGCGCCCCACGTGGAATCCCTGGGAGCTGCTCACTGGGACTTTCAGCCTCTTCTCCCTCGCACGCCATGTCCAGAAGCTTCTGTGGACAGGACCGTGGAGATGGGGAGCTGGCGTCTCTTGCTGAACTGTGACCTGGTCATCTTTAAACCTCCTGTGCTCAGCCTGGTGCTCGCTTCGCAGTCACTGGTCCCCAGGAGCCTCGGGTTAAGGAATCCAGCTCCCAGTCCTGGGCTCTGTGGGGTGAGTTCTCTCTGGGGTCCTCCTGCCCCTGATCTGAGCTCCTCCCATCTGCCCTTCACCCTGTTTGGTAGATGTTTTCTCTGATGAAAATCTGATCATCACCTTGAATCAAATCTCTCCTGTCTTCAGAGTGAGGTCTGGACTTGGTGAGGCATCTGCCCCACCCCTGGCTCTCAACCTGGGGTCTCTAGGTTGGCCTCCATCCCTGTGACCCCCGACCCCGGGCTCCAGTCCTGCTGGCGGTCCTGCTTTCCTCCACTGGAGGCAGCCTGGCTCCCCTTGGCCCCTCCTCCGTCCTCCTCCTCGATGCATTCCCCTCGCCCCCCTTTCCAAGCTCGCCTGGGCTCTGAGGGCCTCTCTTGATTGCCCATGAGACCATCACAGCAGGTCATGTGTCTTGTCCACTCTGACGCCAATGACTCCACAAAATGCCCAACATGTAGCAGGCACAAAAAATATGCTTCTTATGTGAATTGACTCAAATGGATTATTCACCTTTTGCGTGTTTGTTTTCATCACACACATCAGAACCTAGCCTTGGCAGCTCTCCTTAGGATCACGGAGTGGAGGGAAGGGTGGCAAGTGGAGTGGGTGTGACAGGGTCAGGCAGAATGCCCATGGAACCCCTGCCCCCCCTTACCCCCAGGACCAAAGGGTTGATAGTGGACTGCATGCGTGAGTGCACAAAACATTCTGTTCTCAGCTCTAAGTGGAAGGCAGATGACACAGGGACCCACCAGCTACCAGGAGCCTGGTCTGGCCGTGGATGTCCCAACGCCTCTAGGAGCCTGAGTGTCTGGTCCCTCTGGCCTTGAGCGCAGCTCCCAGCAGCCCCGTCCGTGAGGGAAAGGACCCTGCACAGTGCCAAGCGGGGATCCGACATCTGTGCTGTTGTGTAACCAGCTCTCCTCTGGTCCTCGACAGAAAGTGGGTCATTGACGTGCAGACACAGCATAGCCTGGTGCTGTGTGTTTGGGAAGGCTGTGATTGAAGTCCTGCCCTAGCGCTGTGACCCCAGAGGCTGCAGTGCTGTGACACAGGGGACAAGGAGAAGATGACAAAGCAGCCTTCTGGGGGACCCTGGCCCTTGGCCTGATGTGTTCGTGTTGGTTTCTGCAGCTGAAGATGCAGTGAGGCCAAGACAGCAGTGCCCCTGGCAGCCTCCGTGGAGGAGGGCGAGCGGCCGTCTGCTCTCCTTCTCCACCCGTTTCACAGACACCAACCCTCATGCGTTTAGATAAACAGGCCCAAGGCCTTCGCTATGCGGGGTTTCTTAGTCACTACTGGTGACTTCCTGCTTTGGACCAGCTTCTTTTTCACCTGGCAGCTCTACCGAGTTTGGGGAGAAAATCATTATTTTATTTTTATATATGTGTGAGTAAATCATATTACCTCTCATGGGGCATTAATAAAACTTTTCAGTAAATAGCAATTTTGCTTTATTTATTTTTTAAGTAGGCTACTGAGAGTACAATGAATATAGATTCCAAGACCCAGCCCTCCCTCTGTCATCCCCAAGGAGATGTATTTGTGTATGGTTTATCAAGATGTCTTGACCATCATCTGTAAAACAGATAGCCAATGGGAATTTGCTGTATGGCTTAGGAAACTCAAACAAGGGGGTGGTTATCAACCTAGAGGGGTGGGATGGGGAACGAGATGGGAGGGAGGTTCAAGGGCATATATGTATACCTATGGCTGATTCATGTTGAGGTTTGATAGAACACAACAAAAGTCTGTAAAGCAATTATCCTTCCATAAAAAAATAAATTAATTAATTAAAAAAAAAGAAGTCTTGACCAAAACACACTTTGTCCTCTCCAGACTTTCTTGACTTCATTCATTGATGTCAGAGGAGATAGTTGGCTTTCAAGTTACACAGTCACACGGAGGAAGTGAGGCTAAGTGCTGGCACAGCGAAGTCAGCTGCATCAGATACTAGTTTGTCACCAGCAACCGTGGCCGTCATGCTCCAGAAGAATAACTCACACGTATTAAATGCTGTTTATGTGACCAGAGCCTTTCATGGATTATCTCATTTAATCCTGCCAGGTCCTTCCTGTGGTCATGCCCATTTTCCAGGTGAGGAAGCTGAGGCTGATGTACGTTGTGCAAGATCCCCTGGTGAGGGACAGAGCCAGGATGTGAATTAGGTCCCTGAGCAGACGCTCGTTGTGCATGGGCAGAGTGAATACTTGGGTTCACCATCGAGACACCTGCACCTGGATGAGAAAGTCCTCTGCTCCGGGTTTTGTCTTCAGGTGAGAGTGAGATGTGTCTGTCTGTGCTGCAGGTTCTTGGTGAACTGCGTTGGTCCAGACAAGACCTGGGTGGCCGGCCTGTGTACGGAGCCCGTGGCCCATGTGCGTTCCGCAGGGGGAGTTCTGTGGATCTCACCTCTGCCCACACCCTCTTCTTCCCCCTCCTGCACCCCAGATCCAACCAGGTAGGCAGGCAGGACCCCAGCCTGTCAGGGCGCCACGTGGCTGTGGTGACCTTGCACCTTAATGGGCCGTTAGGGAATCTGTCACCCACGTTCCCAGATGCTTGGAAGTTCACGAGCCGTGAACCCATGGGGACCATCATGGGTTGAATGCTGTTCGCCCAAGTGTGCTGAAATCCTACCCCTGGCCCTTGGGATAGTGCGCTTATTTGGGAATGGGATCTTTGCAGAGGCCATCCAGCTAAACGGGGTTACAGCAGACTAGGGTGCGGTCTCGTCCATGACTCCTGTGGTCCAACAGAAGGGCAATTTGACGCAGACCCACAGGAGATGGCCCGTGAAGACAGAGTCGAGACAGGAGTGAGGTGTCTACAAGCTGAGGACAGCTTCCCACCAGGAGCAGGAGGGAGGTGGGCGAGGGGCCTCCTCCAGGCCTTCAAGGGAGCAGACCCCTGAGCACACTGCCTTCAGGCTTCTCCGCCCGGAACCATGAGAGAAGGAACCTTGCTGTGCTAAGGCGCTCAGCGTGCACCATTTGTCGTGGCGGCCAGAGCAAAGTACAGTCATACAGGGAGTAATATGGGGAGCTTGGTTAGAATGAATATTCCTCCCCTGACCCAGGTTCTGAGGGCATCTGTGGGGGTCTTCAATAAAGAGCCAGGTGACATGACCTGGAGGGTCAGGAGGAGTGACCCCAGCCTAGTGGGTGCACACCCATCACCTTCACCATCAGAACTACAGTGTAAGTTTTATTTCCTAGAACAAAAAGCTGCTTGTTTTTGTCACAGCAAATGATAAAGAAAGAAAAAGAAAAGCCCGCCGCTGGTTTTGTAAGAGAGGGTGTACAAGGAAAGCGTCCGAGACACGTTCTGGATAAGGCCGTGCTGTCTGCACACCTGTCTGGGCTCTGAGGCCAGCGTTCGGGTTCACACCCTGTCTTATCTTTATTACTTTCTTTATCTCTAACATTTGAATGTTGACCCAATGCGGGGCGTGGGGCGGGGCTGGGCCATGGGTGGACCTTGTTTTGAACCAAAGGATACAGCCCAAGGGAGTTGGAAATGTTTTTATGTAACTTCTAGCTTGCCTTCTGGGCTTCCGCTCCCTGAATTCCAGAAGCCAGAGAAGCTCTGGAGTCCGAGCCTGTCGCTGCCTTGCTCTGCTCACCCCTGCCAGGGCGCTGGCTCCTCAAGACTGAGTTAAAGCTCTTGAGTTTGATGGGGGAATTCCCAGTGGTAAAGACTCTGCCTGCCAGTGTAGGAGACCACAGGAGGCGCAGGTTCGATCCCTGGGTCGGGAAGATCCCTTGGAAGAGGAAATGGCAACCCACTCCAGTATTCTTGCCTGGGGAACCCCATGGACAGAGGAGCCTGGTGGGCTGCAGTCCATGGGATTGCACAGAGTCAGACACGACCGAACACACAGAGGCCTGAGCACTCTGCAGTTTGGGCCTGACTTTTTCTGCAGCCTGTGTCCCTGGCTTCATCACTTGATCTTCTTCCCCCTCCGCCCATCCACCCTGGCCGACTTACTGGCTTGTTCCCCCATCGGGATCCTCAGTTTAGAAGTTGCTTCCTACGCAGACTTTGTTAACCCTCCGAGGCTGGCTTAGGGTCCCTGGTCTGTGAATCCCTGCAGCACGTGTCACTCTCTGCACATGTCATGTCAGAGCGCTGAAGGCTCACCTCTCCACCTCCACCCTGCAGGTTCCTATGTTGAGATCCTAGCACCCAACATGGTGATGTCAGGAGATGGGCCTTGGGAGGTGGTGCGATAGTGAGAGGGTGCATCCCTCATGAATGGGACTGGAGTCCTCATGAGAGAGCCCCCCCAACCCAGATGCCCCAGCTTTCCCTCTGTGTGAGGACACGGCAAGAAGTGACCTGGATGGCAGCCCTCACCGGACAGTGGTGGCACCCTGACCTTGAGAGTAATCAATCCCATTGTTTATAAGCCACCCAGTCTGTGGTGTTTGGTTAGAGCAGCCAGGATGGACTGGGACAGGCCAAGCCCTGGATCTGATCGTCCTGGGAGATGGGGCCTTTGGGTGAGGATGGGCCCCCCTGAGGGGATGGGTGTCCTCAAAGAAGGGAGACAGACCAGAGCTGCTTCTCCACTGTCTGCAAGCCCCAAATGGGCCTCTTACCAGAACCAGACCAGCCCTGGCCGTTGCATCCTTCAGAACTGTGTGTCTGCCCCCTCACCCCTACTTCTCTGCCTGAAATATCTTCCCCACAGGCCTACTATTTCATCACCCTGGATTTATTTGTGTCGCGAATGTCTACTGCATCTTCACGTAGTATGTTAAGTTGCCCTGAGCCAGGATGGAGACACTTGGCCGTGTCTCCCAAGACTCCACTTCCACCTCCCTTATTTCTGTTTTTCCCAGGGGTGAAGCTCGATAGAAGAGCACATGAACAGGTTGAGAGAACTGGATTCTAATTCTTGGGCTACTAGGAATATACTGTGTGATCCTCAGAAGTGATTTATCTTTCAATTCAGTGCTCAGTCGTGTCCGACTCTTTGAGACCCCATGGACTGCAGCATGCCAGGCTTCCCTGTCCATCACCAACTCCTGGAGCTTGCTCAAATTCATGTCTTTTGAGTTGGTGATGCCATCCAACCATCTTATCCTTTGTTGTCCCCTCTTCCTCCTGCCTTTGATCTTTCCCAGCATCAGGGTCTTTTCCAATGAGTCAATTCTTCATATCAGCTGATGAAAGGTATTGGTTTCAGCTTCAGCATCAGTCCTTCCAAATGAATATTTAGGACCAATTTCCTTTAGGATGGACTGGTCGGAACTCCTTGTAGTCCAAGGGACTCTCAAGAGTCTTCTCCAAAACCACAGTTCAAAAGCATCAATTCTTCAGCGCTCAACTTTATAGTCCAACTCTCACATCCATACATGATTGATCTTTGGGGGCTTCTATTTTATCATTTGAAATGGAAGTGAATGGCGAGAAGTCTTGATAGCTTTAATTTGTTGATGCTTACTGTACTAGACTCAATATTACATCTTTTCCCTGCATTTTTTTCCTTTTGATTTTCACAGAAAGTCTTTCTGAAGACTAGTTGTCTTTATTCCTATTTTACAACTGAAGAAATGAAAGCTCAGAGAGTTAAGTTATATGCTGGTAAGTGACTGAGCTGGGGCAAGATTCAGCTTTATCCATTAAGTTGTATAATCAGGTCACTGCCAAGTTTCCTTACATTTATAATATTCCATGAATACAGATGGACAAGATCTATAGCAATCTCTGTGCTCCTGTGGTTAATAGCATTTGAGCTTCAGAGTTACATAAATATAAGGACTAAAAGCAAAATCATTAATATTTATTGTTGGTCACCTTACATGCCACATTTTTAGATATCTTTTTAATTCTCGGTTGGATATTGGACTTTTTCATTTTATCTCCATTTATTTTCATCTCTTTTTCTCTTTCTCTGTTGTGTTCTATATAATATCCTCAGGTTTATCTTCAGTTTGCTAATTCTTCCTTCAGCTTTGTCTAATAGTGTGTTAAACTCATCCACTGAGGTGTTTTAATTTCATTGACTATACATTTTATAACTATAAGCTCTATTTGGTTTTTAAGTCTGTGTCTTCCTTTTTTAAAAAAAAGCCTCATTTCTTACATTTTTAGTTATTTTCATCTTAAATCACTAAATTTTTTTTTAGTTGCTATACAATAGTTCTATCAGCATAAGCTAAATAGCATGATCTCGAAACTGTGAGCTGCCCTGAGGTTTTGAATTCTCAGAGGGGAAAAAAAACCCATTAGAGATAGAAAGGTTTTCTCTTTCTCTGCCTGTGTTGGGGGTGAGTTTTCCCCAGTTCATTGTTTCCTGGATTCTTCAAGACTTGTGTCTTTATGTGGCAGTTTCCCTTCCACCTCCTTGTCCCTTTGGGGAGCCAAGGTTGTCAGCCCCTTCTCCCTGGAGTTGTCAGTGTGGGTTCACACCGTTCTCACTCTGGTTTTGGTTTCATTTCTGGCCTTCAGGGAGTTTCTTTCTTTCTTTTTTTTTTTGAGAATCCAGCTAGGCATTTAAAAGGCATCTCATGGTTTATGTAGTATCTTAAACTGTATTATAGTGGGAAAATTTCCAGGTTATTAAATCCTTAATATTGTTGCAAGTGGAAGTTCTCCATGTATTAACTATAAATATAATAATGGTTCTTCAAGGCAGGCATTGTTATCTCCAGTTTGCAAATAATAAAGTCCTTAAGAGAGGTTTAATGACTTGCCCAGCATCACACGGCTGGTAAACAGAGTCCAGACCTGTCCTTCTCTAGCCAGGGCTCTTCTTCAAATGCACGGGCTGGGAGCCTGGAGTGGGGCGCTGGCTCTGGCTTGGGGGAGACCGGCCACAAGGAAGGCTGGGGCCTTGCTAGTGTACCCCACCCTTGCTTTCCAGGTTTCCTAGGAGGGGTTCTGAAGCCCCAGTCACTTCAGGGCTGTAGGGTTGGGGCACCAAAATGTGTCCTCATGTGATAAACACAGTCTGCTTGGGAGGAGGGAGGAGCAGGGTGGTAGGGGCTGAGAGGAAAGACACCTCCTTAGTCCTGCGTCAGCGGGTTCCCTTGTCTCTGGGGAAAGAAGGCTCCGAGATGACCAGGAGAAGGACACAGCACAGAGAAGTCTGACTGAGGGTCGTTCAGAGGACAGGTGGAGGCCGGGGCAGAGGGCCCAGGCCGTGCTGTGTGGACAGTGGGCCTTGTCTCCACCCTCAGGCTGAGGCTCGCTCCCATCAGCCCTGCAGGTCCGCCTGCAGCACAGCTCGGGAAACCCGACACGGGCGCTGAAAGTGAATCCCCCATCTCCACTTTCAGCGACTTCTCCTCCTCTTGTGATTCAGTCTCCCAAGGGCCCTAGCCCTGATTAAGCCATCAGTTGGTGAAGGTATTAGGTTCAAGCAGCATTAAATGATTCTGGGCTCCAGGCAAGAAGGGCAGGGTAGACATCCCCCGTGGTCCCTCCTTTCTGGTGGTGCTGCTCAGTGGACAGTAATGATGTTAGAATGGCATAAACCATGGGCCAGAAGGTAAAGGACAGCAGGGAGCACACGTTTGCATTTGAATGTGCTGTAAGGAGCTTTACAAAACTAGAGAATTGGAAATGAATTAATAGGAGCATAGAAATATAAGTAAATGAAAAACAGATAAGCAAATTCCTGTGTCAGCCAGGGACAGAAACGATTGGATAACATGAATAATCTGTGAATGGGATTTACAGAGATATAATAATGTGATCTCTGAATATTGGTCAAACTAAATTGGAAACTTGTTGGAAAGAAAATGTACATGTGTGTACACAGGGCTGGGGGGACAGTCAGCAGATAATCCCTGAGATTAAAGTAGCAATGTGTGCAAGTTCTTCCGAGACACGCATGCCAATGTGAAAATAATGAGCTGGAAGATCTGACAGTGGTTGCCTTCGGGGAGTGAAAAATAGGGCAGGAACTTTTAAGGTTTTTTCCTTCACAAGTCTCACAGAACAATTTGACATTGAACTAAGCACAGGTGTAATATTGATACAAATCAAGCAAAAGGAAAATCAGTATGCAACTTCCTAACAGAGAGTACTTTATTTTTTAAAAAGTAAATTAAAAAAATTAAGTGACTGAGCCTTACCTGAAATCAGAGTATCTGATGGCAATCTTGGTGTCAAGCCCCCCGGGGAGCCCCTGTGCTCTCAGCCCCGTCTTCTGGGCTCATCTCCACACGTGGGCCTCAGGCTGCAGTGGCTTCTGACCAGGCCTGGCTCTTGGTGCCATCCTACATGGCTCTGTTTCCTCTGCCCCTGCTTCTGGGGTCCTCCACGTTCTGGACCTGCTGCTTGTTGTTTTTTTTTAACTAATTAATTATTTTAAATGGAAGTAGAGTTGATTTACAATATAATAAGAGTTTCAGGTGCACAGCATAATGTTCAGTGTTTTTTACAGAATATGGTCCACTTAAAGTTATTGTTAATACAAAATAATGGCTATAATTTCCTGAGTCGTACAGAATGTCCTTGTTGCTTGTCTTATACATAGTAGTTTATACCTTTTAACCCCCACCACATCTTGCCCCTCTCCTCTTCCTTCTCCTCACTGATAACCTCTAGCTTGTTGTCCATATCTGTGAGTTTGTTCCTATTTTGCATATGTATATATATATTCCTTTGTTTTTATTTTTTAGATTACACATATAGTGGTATCACACAGTATTAGTCTTTGTTTGACTTATTTTACTAAGCACAGTATTTTCTAGGCCCATCCACATTGCTTCAAACGGCCAAATTTCACTAATTTTTATGTTAATATTCCATTGTGTGTGTATATATATATATACCACATCTTCTTTATCCAGTTGTATGTTGATGGGCACTGGGTTGCTTCCACATCTTGGCTATTGTAAATAATGCTGCTATGAACATTGGAGTGCATAGAGTGTTGGGATATGGATATAGGATTACACACTGTTTAGTTACAGCTGTTTAGTTATAGCACTCATGGAATTTAGCTCTCAGTAAACATGTATTTGATTTCCCGCTCTCTGAAAAATGCAAGCAAGCTTCACGCTTGTTAGTCTTAGGGTTATGTCTTGGTGTACTCTCCCAGATGGTCAGAGGAGGACTTAGAAGTGGCAGAGGTAATAGTTTAATTGAAAGGCTGTAAAATTAATAGAGTCTTTCTTCAATGCCTTCTATCTTTCTTTCTATCTCTCTTTGCTTGAGTGGGGATTATGAGAAAAACGGGAGTCTGTGAAGTGTCATATCTGATCTGGCAGCATCCTGCTCTGGACAGGTTTGCAGAGATTGGTGTCCAACAGAGATGGGGTTCAGGGTAGGAAGAGGAGGATTACAAAGGAATGCCAAGTTATGTTTGTATGTGGAGGGCAGAGTTCATTTTAAATTTAGAAGTATTCAGGGGGAATATGTAAATTTTTGTTGTCCTCCAGCACTGAAGAACCAGAATTATAGTTATCAAAATGTAAGTGGAACAACTGTGGTTTTTTTTTTTTAAGTAAAATGGACCCTGACAATATACATGGTTTTTCTTGTGTCAGGGAAGTCCTTGTGTCTAAATATGTAATCACAGAAAAATAAATGTGATAAAACATTAAATAGAAGAGGGTGTTGTTTGAAAGAAACTAATTGTTAACAGGTTGTTTAATTATGAGGATAACATCCTTGAAAAAAAAAAAAAACCATTTACATTTCTAACTCCAGATCCTCTTCTTTATTGTTGCCATATAAGCAGTTATTTATTACTCTGGTTCAGGCATTAGAACTAGAGAATAGCAGGCAGCTTTAGGGTGGAACCAATCAACTCTGTGAAAAATCTAACTGTATTTTAGTTCAAACTTTTGGATGTGGGGCCAGATTCTAGCCACCAGGATAGAATGTGGTCCAAGAGTCCTTGCAGAAGCGAGATGGCAGGACCAGTGAGACCTTCATCTAGATCCTGTCAAAGGAGAGGGTTTTAAGTTACCTGGAGCCCCCTTTCTGGTCAGGCACTGACATGAGTCAAACAGGCTCACTCCTTACACTGTGTGAATCTGTAGAGGCTTTGGGCTTTTCCCCACTTCACTGGATCCCGGATGATCCAATGCTGAGCCATGGGATCAGGTGCCAAGGTCCTAGAGCAGAAAAGCCACGGGCTGTCCGGGTAGGAGGTGTTAACACAAGACCAACCACGATGCTCACTCCTTGCAGGTCCAGCCAGGGGGACAGCCTTGATGCTCAGTGTGGCCGTTAGCCTTCACCTAATATTATTCCTGGCCTATGTTTCCCTGGACGGCTTCCTTCTCCTGGGCTATGTCTTGATCTCTGGGAGACTTCAGTTAAATGAAAGAGCGTGGAATCTGGAGTCTAGCAGATGTGAATCCAAACCTTGTCACCAGCCCTGTTAGCTGTGTGACTGGGGCAAACTGTCCTTTCTGGGCAATGATCCCCTCATCTGTAAAATGCAATCAGAAAAGAAACACAGAATCAGTGAGGATGAGCCAGCCTCCATGTGCGTGGTCTGGTGCTTCTCGGTGTCTCCTAAGTGTCGGGCTGCTCTCCAGCACCCATCCCCGCGGGGGCCCATCTGAGATGGCAGGTGTGCGCACAGCGCGGGGACTTGGAGCACAGGAACAAACCAGAGACAAGGGCAGGAATGATCCATTTAGTAGAAGAGCGTGGGCCGGGCCTCACCTATGGCCTGAGGACAGGCCAGGTCTGCGGGCGGGAGGGGCGGGTGCGGGGATGCAAGTCCTGGAGGCGCCCCAGGTGCCGCAGGTGCAGGCTCGGGCACTTCGGGCAGGTGTCCCGAAGGACCAGGTGTGTGCGCATGCGCGACCGTGCCTGCGCGTCCATGCCTGCCTATGTGTGCGCGCGCACGTGCATCTGGGCGCGTCCACGGCGGCAGACCCGCTACCAGAACCGGAAGCGGAGACATATTTTTGTGAGGCGAGGTGCGAAGATTGGACGGGCGACGGTAGACGGCTGTCCACAGAGGACTGTCCGCACTGGGTTCTGCCCGGAGCATGGGGGCCTCGCGCCTCGGCCTCGGCCTGTCTGCTCCCGGGGCTGCCTGCGGGACGCCGTTGCCGCTCCCGCTCCCGTCTCCCTTCAGGAGGGCCAAGGGCCTCGCGCGCGGGTGGGCAGCACGGGATGCGGCTCGCTCTGTGCACTGGCAGGCCTCGCTTCCATGGATACCGCGGCTGTGCTGCGTGTGCACGACTTCACACGGCCCCTCGGCGCAGTGACAGTTGAGGAGGAGCCTTGGGATGTTCCCTTGACCTGCTGTTGAGTGTCTGACTGGTTTGAGGTGTGAGCCCGGCACCGCCCTTGGGGATTCGCTTCTACCTGGTGTGTTAGCGCGCGAAGCGAGTGGCCACCCTCAACCCGAAGGTCGAGCAGAAAGCCACCAGCCCTGAGAAGATGGGTCTCCTCTGAGATGATGGCTTGACGGCCCTTTGAGACAGATGCCACAGTGTCTTCTCATTTCCCCAAACATCCTGGTTTCTCCTCCGGGCCCACAGGAGGGAAGAAGGAGGAGGAGAGTGAGACGTGAAGGAAGCGTCTGGAGGAGAAGGACCCAGGAAACGGATTCTTGGCAACGTCCTCCATCGGATAAGCATCATCGGGTAATATGTTTCAATTACCTTTTCACCTGGACCTTTGTTTGTCCTTGATTTTTATCCGTGGCACATTGATAATATTCTTCGTTAAACTGTGGGACTTTCCCGGACTCAACACCGTGCTCGTAAAACACCATTTCAAAATGTCTTTTTTTTTTTTTAAATAAAAAGTGTAAACAAAAAACACACCTAGATCAACAGAGAAGTACAACTGCTGCAACAGAGTGGCCGTAAACAGGTTGACAAAGCTGTTTTCTCAATAGATACGTTAGATATTAAAATGCAGGAGTTTAAGTGAAGAGCACAAATCAAATGCTTGTGGTGACACTTAAAGAGCTCACAACTCTGCAATAACACAGCCAAATTTAAAAAGCAGTTGTAAACATGGGAGGAATGAGAAGTATACATGAATATTTGAAGCAGAGTCAGGCCTGTGGTGCCTCCTGCCAGGAACAGCTGGCTGCCCCCAAGGGTCAACAGAGCTGGTGGGTCAGGGGAGACCTGCAACCCAGCCAGTAGCTCTCATCTCTAAGAACGTACGTCTTCACGGATGCCCAGGAGAGCAGAAGTGCTGATCCTTGAGAGGGGTGGTTACAACCTTCCTTCTCAGTGCCCTTCACCAACATTCTAGTACCTAGTGAACATGCAGACTCCAGAGCAGCATAGGAGAAAAATGTGCCAGGAAAGACTTTTCCCTTTTACTTCCTGAGAGGTAAATTTAAAAAAGAATATCCTGTCTTGCGTCCTCAGATTTCTGGTATGAGGAAGTCATGAAGACGAATGCCCAGGGGACAATGTCTTCTTTCCTCTCAGCTTTCCTTTCCCAGCAGGGCCAGCCCCAGGTCAGGGGCGTGTCCCAGCAGCCCTTACCACCTGGCCTGGGGAGCATGAGGTTCCCTAGGACAGGGAACAGCCTCCTCAGGCCTGGGGGCACAGGAGGGACCGACTGCATGTGTGCTCTGGCTTCCACACACCTCTCAGGCCCGGCGCTAAAGTGCTTTATTCCACTTAAGTGCACCCCATCTCTAAATCATTTCAGTTGGGTTTCCTTGGTCTGTTTACAAGGTCGCAAGTTGCTGACATGGGGTGAGTGGAAGGTGAATGCCACCTTCTAAAACCATTGTCAAATCAGCCCAGCACATCTCTGTGCTTTTCATAAGTTAATTGCTAACTTCCAAGGGAAAAAACACTGTTTCTTACTTTCTGGTCTCTTATCACATATGCTGAGCACGGCTTGGTTAAGCAGTAACTCTGGCTATGCAGGTAAACAGAATTCCCTGCCCCACCCCCTTCTCCCTGCGAATCTAAGAACTGGGGGGAACAGTCAGCAGCTATTAATAACTCGCCGAACTGGAAGTGATTCAGTTTCATTAATACACCTTGAGAACATTTACATCCACAGAGGACAGAGTGTTTACAAGGCCTGAGTAGGTTTTATGGAAAAGCAGCTTTATAGGCCCTGGGGCTGTTCTCGTGCCAGCACCGACCTTCACAACAGTGGGCTATTACTTGACTGAAAACCTCAAGCTTTTGCTGAAGTTGGCCCTCACTCTGTCTTTTCAGAGGTTCTATAAACGGCCAGCACCTCAAGAGTCAGCAGTGGTTTGGGGACTTAGTAGTGGGTGAGTTTGAACTCCATCCAGGCCTTGGATGCAGAGAGTGGAGGAGAGACAGCAGAGCTCTCGCTTCGTCCACATGAGTGGGTGGAGGGACTAGGCCACCTATGGAGTGTGACTTGGAAGTTGCCAGGAAAGCAGGCCCCTGACCGAGAAGTAGGGCTCTCTCCTCAAAGACCTACCTCAGAGTCTGAAATTTAGACCAGGAGATCTCTGCACTTCTGTTTGGGCGTGGTCTCTAAAACATCTCTTGTAAAATGCAAAAATCCTACTTAAAAGAGGAATGTATTAACATATCAGCACCCAGACCACAGTCTATGCACTGGAGTCACCTGCAGGATGGGGCCCTCCCCAGCTGGCTTCTGACGAGGGGCTGGGGCCCCCTTCTTTCCTAAACCCATGTTGCCTGCGTGTCCCCAGGAGCGCCTGGGGAGAGAGCCCCTGCTGCTGTTGTCTGGAGCTCGTGTTCTCGTGGTGGCTTTGAGATTTCTGCAATGGTGCGTACATTCAGGATTGGAGTAAGAGCTTTAATCCTGAACTTTATGACAATCTTCCCCTCCCTGGCCACTAGATATTCCAGTTCAGCCCCCGACCATCCCGCTCACCTCTCACCTCTGGTTCTGCGCCCTGCCCCCCGCTCCCCTGGGGACAGGAAACAGCTATAGAAGCCCACCACACAGAAATCTGCCTCCCTTCCCACCTGTGCACTCGTGGTTCCAGCTGCAGTGCTTGGCGCGGCCTGTCTACCTTGTGCCCGCCTGCTGGAGCATGCCGCATCCTGTCCCTTCTCGGGCAGCACCAGCCCGCACACCATCCTTCCCACTGTCCTTGCACCCTGGCCCCCAGTATGCTGCTTGCTGCACCGTCAAGGCTCACAGTAAGTTGGTCAGAGGACTCTTCCTGCATCACGTTTGCAGGACGCTGTGGTTGGCGCTGAGGTTAAGGACTTAAAGGCGGGTGCGCTGCCTCTGAGGCTGGAGGGTGGCAGGGTGCCACATAGGCTGGGCCATAAACCAGAACAACTGCCGCGTGCAGCCGTGGGTGTACTGCTTTAACGGGGGTATGTCAGGGTTATCCCCGACTCACATAGGGAACTGGAGGCTCCTAGGGTGGAACGTGGAGGCTGAGGCCCCCCAACAGGTGTGGAGGGAGGTGGAGGTGGGGTGCTCAGGATGGCTTCTCGCTTCCCGTGCTTCCGAGCCAGTTGGCGTGGGGTTGGCACAGTGTAGGAGGGCTGATGCTCGCCGCTACTCGGTAAAACAACCACCCCTCTCTGGTCACTCTGCTTGAATGTATGTTTTAAGTTTTATTTGTGTCAGCAAGGAGTCTGTTGTGTGTGTGCGTTTTGCAAGACGGACGTCACGGGAGCGTGACGTCAAGAGTTGCTGGGTTGAGTTGTGGAAAGAGTAGCATTTGCTGTCACCTGTTTTTCCAGATGATCTCACAAGTCAGTGAATTAGTTCATTCCTTCACCAAGTGTTTATTAAAACGTATGCAAGATACTGTTGTGTACTCTGGTATCAGATGGTCTTAATCTCGTGGCGAGGCACAAAGCAGAAGCTGGTGCTGAGGGTGCGGGTCTGGGAGGGGTGGGGTGTCTTGAGACGGAGGCCATTTCTTGTTGAAGTGACTGCAGGTGGCATGTGACCTGGCTGCCTGCAATGGGGTGTGTGGACTGTTCAATACGAATGTGGCAATGAGCCTGTCGCCTCCCTCAGGGCCATAAAGCAGGCACTCCATCAGTATTTACTGAGCTGATTTGTAATCTCACGTGCAGCCACACAGCTGAATAGAGGAATTGTGTTTATGACTGAGTCTGGTACAGTGTATTTCATTAGCACAGTGATGATGAAAAACAGCTCATGTTATTTGCCTCACCCTAAAATGCTTGCATATTTTAATTATAAGGCCAGGATTCTTAATCTGGAGATCCCAAATGAACCTAATCTTTAGACCCAGATATTAAATGCAAAAATATGTATATATATGTAAATGCTTATTTTTCTATTTATTGTTTTCATTAGATTCTTAAGGGAAAATGTAGGAACATCATAGTTGAAAGAGGTATATTCCACAAAAGGATAAAGCTGATCTTATTTCTTATGCAAAATCAATGCATTCTTTTCTTATAATAAATATTAACAAGAAAATGATTTGCACATAACTTCTTAATTTTTAAATTTTTATTGAAGAATAGTTGATTACAATATTAAATTAGCCTCAGGTAATGTTGTAACTTTTAATTTATTTTTATTTACTTTTTTTTGGTTACTCTAGGTCTTCCTTGTTGCATGGGGCTTTCTCTAGTTGCAGTGAGTGGAGGCTACTCTTTGTTGCAGTGTGCGTGCTTCTCGTTGCGGTGGCTTCTCTTGTTGCACAGCACAGGTTCTAGGTGCACAGGCTTCAGTTGTGATTCACAGGCTTAGTTGCTCTGTGGCATGTGGAATTCCCATACTAGGGATAGAACTTGTGTCCCCTGCATTCACAGGTGGGCTCCTATCTGCTGTACCACGCAGGAAGTCCCATAACTTTTTAAAATGTTATAATTTGTAATAGATAATGTGTCTAGAATATATCACTGTGGCTTGGAATATGAGAAAAGTTCAAGTGCTTAAGAAACATTTTGGAAATAAGTGATATATTAACTAAATTGAATGATCAGCGCACACCAAAATCCTTAACAGTATTCCATCCATGTGCTAGAAATATAAAATCAACAAAGATTTCCCAGACTCTAGTTGCTGGATTCTAGTGACTTGAGGAGTGTCTGGAGCAGCCTTGGAGATGGTGTGAGCCTCCCTGCAGTTGGCGGGGTTGCCACCCTGTTTGGGGATGGTGGCAGAATGTGGTGAGCGAGCTGGTAGCCATCTGGAGCTGGGGGGTGGGGGAGGGGGTTGCAGTGGGTGGGCGCCATCCCAGGGTGGATTTGGAGGTAAGAGTTCCAGGGCAAGCAGCTTGCCTGGGAGCTGATGCTAGGAGACCCAGGGAGGGGGTGAGCCCCAGGAGGGAAGCAGGTGCTCATGCAGGTTTCCCTGGGGGCATCCAGCCTTATTCCTCCCAGGATCTTTGGGGGCCAGTGCAGTCTTGTGACTGAGTGACCCTGCTGGGGCGGAGAAGTGATTCCTCTGCGATGTTGGTTGAGGGCCACTCCTGGGAAGGGCGAACTCCCCAGCAAGGGTGGAGAGGGACAACATCCTCCTTCGGGCAGGGCTGCAGGTTGGCAGCTGGGGAGTCTGGCTAGCCTGTAGGGAAGGGTCAGTGCTGAGCACATGGGGCAGAACTCCCACATTTCTGCTGCAGATGCCTCTCACTCTGCTGGCCAGGCCCCTGGATGGCACCGGGGGTCAGTAGGCCCCGACCCTCTCCGCCGTCCCCCTCCTCACACATGGTCAGAACCGGGGTGCCACCCACAGGTTCCTGCCGAGGTGCCGTCTCTCAGCCTGGAGCACTCAGCTCTGAGGTTGTAGGAAGCGCTTCACGTGGTGTGGTAACCGGAGAGATTAGGGTAGCAGTAGTGGTTTGATATTAGAAGTGATTAAGGCAAAGAAGTGTGCTTTCTCTCTGCTTTGAAGAGCTTTGGGCTAAAGTAGTTGGCTTATCAGAGTGCTTAGGAGCTGAGCACTGTGTGGGTAGACCTCCGCACCGCCCCCACCACCCGTTCCCGCCCTCCCCACTCCTGCGCCTTTCTCATTCACTGTCTTTCTCTTTAGGAGAACTTCCACTCAGAAAGCCTTCTCCACTTTCAATAGACTGTTTTCCTTGTCCTGAACTTAAAAACAATTTTTTTTATTAAGTGTATTTATTTTTTAATTGAAGGATAATTGCTTTACAGTATGCTGAACTTTTGAGGAAGACAGGGACCATATTTTGTTGATTTTTGTGTTACTGGTGCTCAGCCGAACTCCTGGCACGTGGCGGGTCTTGAGAAAACGTTTGTTGAGTGAATGTGTTTCCTTGGTATACTGAAATAGGACAGCACAGAGGACCATCTGGGGTGCTCTGCCCTTGGTTGGCAGCCTCTCCCTGTGCTCTGGGTCCCGCCCGCCCTGCATTCAAAGCGAGACTCAGGTCTCCAGAGTCCACAGGAAGCAGATGTTGTTTTAGGGTTCAGCACGGTAAAGCAGTCTTTCACAACTAAACCTTTTCTTCTGAGAATTGGCAGAAAACCAATTGGTAAGTGAAAAACTGATGAGTTTTCTGGAGTTACTGTCCTAAGAAATTTTACATCTCTGTAATTTCTTAAATTTAGCTGTGGAACATCTTACCGAGTGAAATTAAATGCCATTTTCCTCATCACCACCCTGGTACTGTCTCCTGTGAGGTTTCTAACCCTGTCGGCACTGGTACTTCTCTTTTTCCGCTGTTTGTAAACTTCTATTTATTATTATCTTTTGAATCTCTGGCAAAGGTTATACATATACATTGAAGAAAACTTAGCTGCAAAAGATATGAGAATATGAAAATAATTTCATCATTCAGGGATAAAAATTATTAACATATTGGTCTAAAATCTTTTTATGGATATAACACAGAAAATGTTTTGTCTTATTACAAGCTGAGAATATGTGTTCTAGTTTCTATTTAGTTAACAGGCAGGGGTATTTGAGAAGGGGTTTTATTCTGACCATTTCCCTTGAAAACCTCTCTGCAGTGTCTTTTCCTGCCCTCGATTGAGTGAAGAATATTAGAAATAAAGTGGCCCAAGATACACTTTATTGAAGCAAAATTTTTACAATGCTTAAAAAATTCTCTGTGTAGAATAAATATTTTCTTTTTTTGTGTGCCACCTAGCTGCTGAAATTTGGGCTAATCCTTCCACTTTCAGCTTTGAAACTGGCATGGAACAGTAGTAAACTCCTCCCGTGAGGTTTTACTTATTTCGTTTATTTCCCCCAAATTAATTTTACTGTGGTAGGCTAGAATAACATGTCGCCAAACATTTAGGTTTATGTGGTGAGGTTCAGCCAATGAAAGCAGGAGGTAGAATGCAGCTGGACTTGGAGGCTGACAGAGAAGGGGTGCGAAAGCCTCTGTGAGGCGCTGGGAGAAGTCTTCAGAGGACATGGACCATTTGCTCAGACAGCAGGCTCGGTCATCGAGAGGGGACAGTGCTTCCAACCGCCTAAGTCTTACAGCTTCTGGTGGATCCCGTGCTTACATGAGTGCTTGTTACAGGATAAACGCAACTGCCCTGGTTGGGTTACTATGTCCTTGCCAAAAAGTTGACGTACAGGAAAAGCCAATTTGGGTTAGTTTACTCTTCTTGACAAATACAGAGGCTTCACAAATGGTCAAGGAAGTAGCCATGCAGCTGGACTGGAGGTGCTCATGCATCAGACAATACCTGGAGTTTCAGATCAATAGCTGCACTGTAGCCTCCATGACAACATCTGAAAATAAAAACAGGGACAGTGTGGGTCACAGCTCTTGTGGATTTGCTAAAACATGCTTTAAATATCATACAACCAGTTAGAAATTCCTTCTGCAAAGCTCACTGCCTCCTCAGACTGACTTGAATGCTTCCCTGTAAGAAGTTGCTAACACCGGAGGACATGTGTGTTTAGAGCTTCGTTTCTAAATATTATGCCCCACTAAATAAACCAACACTCCTTGGAGGACCTCAGGGCTGGGAGGAAGTCCAAGATGAGTCTGACTTGTCTCAGTAAGTCAGAAGGTGAAGAAGTGTTCTTATGGTATAGAACAGCCCACAGAAGCATGGACAGGCCAGGGGCGCTCCCTGCAGGCGAGGGGTCACCTGAGTGGCAGAATAGATGAGGACAGGAATGGGCTGTGAGTCACCAAATCATGTAGGAACCCTTAGGTTCATGGGGCTAAAAAGTAAGTAAACAGAGAATAAAGGAAAACTTCTCTTTACAGCAGAATGTCATCTGATGAATGCATGAAGAACAGAGTTAGAAAATCCCCACTGTGTACCATCAGAATAAGGTCTGTTCAGGTTGGCATCAGAGAAGGCAATGGCATCCCACTCCAGTACTCTTGCCTGGAAAATCCCATGGATGGAGGAACCTGGTGGGCTGCAGTCCATGGGGTCGCTAAGAGTCGGACACGACTGAAGCGACTTAGCAGCAGCAGCAGCAGGTCAGAATCGGTCATGGATGCTGAGACCGTTGGTTGACAGTCTGAGGGGAATGGGATATTTACATTGTCTCAAGGTCTTCCCCATAGTGTTAATCACAGGGTAAAAATGACAGTTCTGTAGTGAAGAAACCTGGGTATTTAACAATGAAGGAATCAAAGCTTCTGTCACAGATCATGGGCCTCACTGGCATGCAGGTCCCTCCATAATGCCTCCTACCGAGCTTCTCTGCTCAGATGCATAACCTGTGTCTGATTCAAATCCAGGGGCGACTGGCCTGAAGTCTGCAGAGGTGCCAGTATCACAAAAGACCAGGGAGGTGGAAGAAGTGTTCTAGAATAAATTAGATTCGGGAGACAGGACCACTGTGTGCCACACATGAGTTCTGGATCAGGTAAAATGGACTGGAAAGACATTATTGGGATGCTGGGTGTAATCTGATATGGAGGTAATACAAATCAAAGCTCGCTTTTCTGAATGTTGATTGTTTATTATCATGCAGGAGAATGTTCTTGTCTTTGAAAAAATGCATGATGAAGAATTTGGGAGTGAAGAAGCAGGAGATTGTCAGCTAACCCTCAAAAGGTTCAGAAAGAATGAGATTATATATTATATATGAAATACATAAAATGTGTTATATGTAATATAAAGGGGATGATAAAGTGTTAAACTTGTGAATCTGAATAAAGAGTATATGGAGGGTTTTTGTACTGTTTTTTGCATCTCATAAATTATTTCAAGATGAAAAGTTTAAAAAGTTGCTAATACTGCCACAGTTTGGGGTGGAGGTGGGCGGGAGAGCCACACCCACATCCCCATGCATGTCTTCTGTTCCTGACGCTCTGTGGGTCCCTCTGGAGCCCGCCTGCCGCTGTGCCCTGCGGCCGGGCCGCCCAGCTGCAGACAGGCAGTGGCGGCTTCTGCTTCGTCCCGGCTTCATCCTGTGGTCCTCCTGCGCTTTGTTCCTCCCGCTCCCCTTGCTTCTGCGCCCTCCCTCCTGCCAGCATCACCCTAGAAGACCCCGCCTGCCCCTGCTCCCCACCTTTTATGTTTGCCTTGTGTTTCCCACCACAGGCTGTGGGCACCTGGAGGTAGGCATCGTTCAGGTGGTCCCCCTTTTAGGTCATGGTCCACCTCTTGCTGACCACTGCTTGAGGGGACAGACCCTTCTTTCCCCAGGAAATACCATCATTTAGATGGGACAGGA
The DNA here is from genome assembly GCF_032452875.1 of Bos javanicus. Classification (NCBI taxonomy): domain Eukaryota; kingdom Metazoa; phylum Chordata; class Mammalia; order Artiodactyla; family Bovidae; genus Bos; species Bos javanicus. Next base: position 35,339,578 of record NC_083879.1, on the reverse strand, counting down.
TGGGTTTCTTGCTCGCATGGGCTTTGTCTTCCTTGAAGTGTCCCTGCGCTGGGTGATCAGAGGACCTTGACCCTCCAGTGGCCACCAGAGCCACACGCCCTTGGCTGTGGGGCTGTGCTCCTCATTTCCCTCTGCCCTCATCTGCAGCCCCTCCTTCCTCAGTCGTTGTGAGGTGAGGTCAACTCGGTTACAGCAGCTTTGAGAGATTGTCATGTGATTGGTAACAACTCTTTCATGTTAAGGGAATTTGATCATCTTGGCATTTGGACAGTTTACGAAGATACTGTAACTAAGTAAGACCCAGGAAATGCCAAGTTTGGATTTATGCCTTGCTTGTTGCTCTCATGCTAGGATTTCCTTGTCGTTTAAAAAGAAAACAAAACTTGTGCTGGGAAGGGGAAATTGAGCCTTTAAGACTTGGTTGGACTGTGGAATGACTATCTGGTAGCAGGGGTGTGGCTGTTGCCTGAGTTGCTTTTGCCATTAAGGCGGGGATGACAGTGCAGGACCCTCTGCAACTTCCGTTCATGACATGGGTGTCAGCACCTTACCAAACGCTTAGCGTTCCTACTCTGTGTCTATGTCATAAGGAAGGCTGAGCATCAAAGAATTGATGCTTTTTAACTGTGCTGTTGGAGAAGACTCTTGGGAATCCCTTGGACTGCAAGGAGATCGAATCAGTCAATTCTAAGGGAAATCAACCCGAATATTCATTGGAAGGACTGATGCTAAAGCTGAAGCTCTCGCACTTTGCCCACCTGATGTGAAGAGCTGACTCATTGGACAAAACCCTGATGCTGGGAAAGATTGAGGCCAGAAGAAGAAGGAGACAACAGAATAATATAGTCAGATGGCATCACCGACTCATTGGACATGAATTTGAGCAAACTCTGGGAGATAGTGAATGACAAGGAAGCCTGGAGTGCTGCAGTCCATGGGGTCAAAAAGAGTTGGACACAATTTAGGGACTGAGCAGCAGCAGCAGCTGTTGTAACCTGCTTGTGAAAGATCATTCATCCAGCCTTGTTGAAAATGAAGTACTCATGTTTGCATTAGGCAGGGGGAAAGCTGTTGATGGGTCGGCTGGCTTTCTCAAAGCCCCTGCTGCCCTGTTTTATTTAGAACACTAATAACTAAGTAGTTATTTTTCCACGAAGAGAATTCCGCTTCTTTTGTCCTTAACCAAAATAGGGACCATTTGCTGAAAGTTGTGTTGGTATTTGCAAATGCCTAGCTTTCGAAATCAGTGTCATGGTTAAAAAAAATGAGGGGGGGATGTCAAACAGCCCCCTTAAAGCAAACATGAGCATTGTAAGCCACTTGGCTTTGATAATTTCTTCTTTCTCTGGATAGCCTTGACCTTGTCTGAGATGAAATGATTTACAACATGAGTGAATGTCTAGAGGGCAGAAACTATGTCATACATGTTCTGAGCTTGCCATTTCCTGTTGTAAAATATAAATCATATAACATTTGTATTAGATAAATTAGAAATGTGAATTAGTTGCTTTTTTTAGTTTTTAGAATACATTTATATCTTTGCTGTATTATGATTTTTAAATTATCCTTTAAAAGTTGATTTAAAAATGAAAGTAATATGTATAGAAGGTTAAAAAAGTAGATCACATTCAGTTCAGTTCAGTTCAGTTGCTCAGTCGTGTCCAACTCTTTGCGACCCCATGGATTGTAGCATGTCATGCCTCCCTGTCCATCACCAACTCCCGGAGCTTGCTCAAACTCATGTCCATTAGTCGGTGATGCCATCCAACCATCTCATCCTCTGTCATCCCCTTTTCCTCCTGCTTTCTATCTTTCCCAGCTTCAGGGTCTTTTCAAATGAGTGAGTTCTTCGCATCAGGTAGCCAGAGTATTGGAGCTTCAGCTTTAGCATCAATCCTTCCAACGGATATTCAGGACTGATTTCTTTTAGGATGGAGTGGTTGTATCTTCTTGCAGTCCAAGGGACTCTCAAGAGTCTTTTCCAACACCACAATTCAAAAGCATCAATTCTTTGGCACTCAGCTTTCTTTGTAGTCCAACTCTCACATCCATACATGACTACTGGAAAAACCATAGCTTTGACTACACAGAACTTTGTTGGCAAAGTAATGTCTCTGCTTTTTAATATGCTGTCTAGGTTTGTCGAAGCTTTTCTTCCAAGGAGCAAGCATCTTTTAATTTCATGACTGCAGTCACCATCTGCAGTGATTTTGGAGCCCAAGAAAATAAAGTTTCTATTGTTTCCCCATCTACTTCCTGTGAAGTGATGGGATTGGATGCCATAATCTTTGTTCTTTGAATGTTGGGTTTTAAGTCAGCTTTTTCACTCTCTCACCTTCATCAAGAGGCTCTTTAGTTCTTCTCCCCTTTCTGCCATAAGGGTGGTGTCATCTGCATATCTGAAGTTATTGATATTTCTCCTGGAAATATTGATTCCAGCTTGTGCTTCATCCAGCCTGGCATTTTGCATGACGTACTCTGCATATAAGTTAAATTAGCAGGGTGACAGTATACAGCCTTGACGTACTCCTTTCCCGATTTGGAACCATTCCATTGTTCCATGTCTGGTTCTTACTGTTGCTTCTTGACCTGTATACTGATTTCTCAGGTGGCAGGTAAGGTGATCTGGTATTCCCATCTCTTGAAGAATTTTCTGTAGTTTGTTGTGATCCGCACAGTAAAGGCTTTGACATAGTCAATAAAGCAGAAGTAGATGTTTTCTGGAACTCTCTTGCTTTTTCTGTGATCCAACAGATGTTGGCAATTTGATCTCTGATTTCTCTGCCTTTTCTAAATCCAGATTGAAAATCTGAAAGTTCTTGGTTCATGTACCGTTGAAGCATAGCTTTGAGAATTTTGAGCATTACTTTGCTAGTGTGTGAGATGAGTACAATTGTGCAGTAGTTTGAACATTCTTTGGCATAACCTTTCTTTGGGATTGGCATGAAAACTGACCTTTTCTAGTCCTGTGGTCACTACTGAGTTTTCCAGTTGTGCTGGCATATTGAGTGCAGCACTTTCACAGCATCATCTTTTAGGATTTGAAACAGCTCAGCTGGAATTCCATCACCTCCACTAGCTTTGTTCGTAGTGATGCTTCCTAAGGCCCACTTGACTTTGTATTCCAGGATGTCTGGCTCTAGGTGAGTGATCACACCATTGTGGTTATCTGGGTCATGAAGATCTGTTTTGTATAGTTCTTCTGTGTATTTGTGCCACCTCTTTTAATATCTTCTGCTTCTGTTAGGGTCATACCATTTCTGTCCTTTATTGTGCCCAACTTTGTATGAAATGTTCCCTTGGTATCTCTGCTTTTCTTGAAGAGATCTCTAGTCTTTCCCATTCTGTTGTTTCCCTCTATTTCTTTGCATTGATCGCTGAGGAAGGCTTTCTTAGCTTGCCTTGCTATTCTTTGGAACTCTGCATTCAGATGGATATCTCTTTCCTGTTCTCCTTACCTTTCACTTCACTTCTTTTCTCAGCTGTTTGTAAGGCCTTCTCAGACAACCATTTTGCCTTTTTTGCATTTCTTTTTCTTGGGGATGGTCTTGGTCACCATCTCCTATATAATGTCATGAACCTCCATCCATAGTTCTTCAGGCACTCTGTCTAACAGATCTAATCCATTGAATCTATTAGTTCTCCCCTGGTAGATCACACTGGGAACTACAAAAAGAAGCAGTGGTCTCTGGGTTCACCCTACCTCATCCTTCATCCCTTTACTCAGGCTCGACTGTTTTCTCTTTCAGCTGTTTCTTCTGTTATTGTCAGTCCCTAAATATTGATTTACACTGTTATTTCTCTCTTTTGATGGGATAGTTGAGGATTTACACATCCTCATCAACATTTCTCCCAGTATCTCAAGATAGTCATCCACATTTTGAGTCCCTTCATTGCTAGGTTACTTTGGTGCTTTAAGGAGCATAAGTAGAGCTTGATTTCTTGCTGCATTAAGAACAGGGAGTTTGTCAGCTTCTAACTGTGCACTCTGCCCCAGGACAAGTTGCAGAGCCCCTTGTTTAAAAAGTATTATGAATATCAAGATGATGACAAAGCATGTTACTCCATGTGTGGGGTCCTTCTGGTGGTGAGGGGGATTCTGTGGGGCTGTAAGGGTGGCACATCCTGACACTGATCCCTTACCCTTCGGCTCTCCTTCTTCTCTTAACTTCTGTCATTTCTTTTCTTACTTTTAAAATATCAAGAGTTATAACATTTTAATTTTGTTCTGAAACCATAAATATCTCATCCATTCATCTCTTTGGGTTAAATATTTAAGTAGGAAAATGATATATAATTTATTGTTGTGACTGTGCAAATATTATTCATTGCAGAGCCAAAGGTTTTCTTTCCTGTACATCCTTTTGCTTTTCCTGGAGTTTATAATTGCTTTTACTTTTGTGTTGGCCTTTTGCTTTATTATATTCTCAGCTGTAACCAACTTTGCCCAGTCTGTCTAATCAGATGTTCAATCTAATTGTCCCCAGAGACCTTCCCAGCCCCAGACAAAGGGTCTCCCTCCTCCATCTGGACATCACTCTTTCCAGGCCTGCTGCTAGGCTGGTGTCCTGGGACTTTCTTTCATTGCTTCCCTGGTTTAGTTTTACTGCTTCCTAGATCCTGAGATTTTATCTTTGGTTGATCCTTTGAATGTGCCAGCCTCTCCTCTAATACCTTTTTGGTGTAGTGAGTGCAGGAAAAAGTTTCTGAAGATTTCTTTCTTCCATTTCTGAAGATATTGACAATTTATTCTCAGTCTCAGTTTGCAGTTATGAAAAGAGCTCTAGGTAGAAAGAAACTCTCAGAGTTTGGAGAGGATCTCTTATTGTCACTGGCATCTGCTGTTACTGACAAGGAAGCTGCCCGATGCCTTTTGTTCTACACTGTGGTTGATTTTTCTTCCTTAAGACAACGTCCTCCCATTCTTGGTATTCTGAATTTCACAATGTTGTAGCTAGGTGTACAACAGGTGTAGGTCCTGTCTCACCTATTATTACTCTAGGCATGTGGGAGCATTTTAAACCTGGAGATTGTATCTTTTAATCTTTGGAAAAGTCTCTTGAATACAATGATAATTTCTTCCCATTTGTTTTTCCCCATTCTCTTTTCCAAACTTCTACTGGTTAGATCTTGGACCTCTTAGACTAATTTTCTATATACTTCTTGTCTGTTATCTCAATAGATAATAGAGATTTGTCTCCTTAGGAGACAGAGTTCTCATTTTGGAGAGGTTTTCCTAATATATCTTTCACTCTTTTTATTAATTTATCATGTGTTTTAGGCTCTAAAAGTTTCATCTTTCTCTAATTTTTCTACTTACTGCATTGTCTTTGCTTTATGAATATGATACCATTTATAATGATTATACAAATTGAAGCACTCAAATTATTCCTGAATACTCCACTGTATTTTTTCCTATTTATCCTGGCCTTTTTTTCCAAGATGAAGGCTTTATGTTGGTGATTCTTGGCTGACCTTTTAATTTAGAAGTGAGGTGCTAAAAACCAATGGTGTTTGTGAATTGATGGGGTTTGATTTAGGGTGTTAGATGTGACAATATGTTTTACTGGGGACTTCTGTATACTAGAATGATTAGTTCTTTCCTCTGTAGTGGTCAGATGTTTTAGGGTAAAGTTCTAGATTTTTTGTTTTTTCGTTTTGGCTTGGAGGTATTTATCTGGTTGGAAATCAATGCATGTGGAGTCAATACCTTCCTACAATATAATAACTTTCAGTTATTTCCTCATTTTCCTGCCCAGAGCCCGCTCCTCTGCCTCTGCCTCTGCTTTTCTGGTTTGGTTGCACTGTTTCCTCGGTGCGGTCCTTCCTGGCTCTGATACCCTGGTACACCAAGCCTCTGGGGTCGACCTGGAGGAAAGCCCTCCTGAGCCCCCTGGAACCGGGGCTCCCAGTGTCCTTCCTGTACTGTCAGTTCCTCTCTGTAGCTTCTCACGCCTTTAAGTTCACCTACCTCTCACCCCCTCCGTCTGTGCATCATTGTTGGTTTATCAACCCTTTATTACTTTACTGTCCTTTAAGTGAGGTATTGAAGGAGAAGGACACTGTCTATATGTTTTGAGGAAGGTTGGCTATTGTTGTTGTTCAGTCGCTCAGTCGTGTCTAGCTCTTTGCGACCCCATGGACTGCAGCACGCCAGGCCTCCCTGTCCTTCACCATCTCCCGGAGCTTACTCAAACTCTTGTCCATCGAGTCAGTGATGCCATCCAACCATCTCGTCCTCGAACTGCCTGTGGCATCTGCATATGCCAAGGACACCATCCATCCTCATCACACCTCTTATCATATAGTCAGAGGAAAATCAGTGCAGGTTTACACAGGAAACTGTAGTTTACAAATCCCCAACTGTGTGTGTGTATCTTTCCGTCTTTATGTAGGCAACTCCTGCAGGGACATGGTTCACACACACAGAGCCTGTTAACTGAGCTCAGAGAGGATGAGCATGTGGTTGCCTTTGGGTTGGATCAGAGGAGCTTTTATTGTTGTTCTTAATCAGTGGAAAGTGTAAAAATTTTAAATTAAAAAGTGGCTTTAGACCGCTCAGTATTCTTCAGGTCATCAGCCCTCTTATCTTCTTATTATTTTAAAACACACTTACAGGCTGACTGATATCCACCTTTATTCAATCATGTGAATAGATCATTTAGTGAAGTTTGTGTTTTTTCACCCGGGTTTGGGGAAAATACTGCAGAAGTGATGTGTAAGATGAAGGAATTGGCGAGTCTGCCAGCACATGCCTGTAGCAGTTGTCATGTTATTCCTGCAGCAGCTACGTGGTGATTTATGCCTGCTGAACCGCAGCTCCTCCCCGGGGTAGCCTCCTAAGTGTAGGTCTGGACACCAGCCTGGGAGGCATCTCAGCTCTCAGGGACCTGGTTCACACTTCGCAGAGGTTTCTGCTGGAGCATGTCAGTACTTTTCAGGAGCGAGATCTTTACCTCTAGGGAGAGCCCAGTAGTCAGCAGGCACCACAGCATCTCTGTGCCTCTTTCCTGGCTGCCCAGCAGACAGTGGTGACAACGAGTACTTTTCAGCGTCTGGAGGCTGTGTTGGGACATCTGTGCACTAGCTTCACGGTGGGGCCCTAGGGGAGGTGGCTGTGAATCTGGAAACGTGTGAACCGCAGTGACATCCACGGGCACTTGGTTTGAATGTCATACCTGGAGAACAGCAGGCCCATTGGATACTGAGTGAGGGAAATGAAGTTGAGCCAGAGGAGTCTAATTCAACTAATTAAAAGATCCGTAAGGTTGTCATGTGGTTTATTTTTTATCTTTGTTAATTTTTTAAGCAAGCACATAGCCTAGCTGGATGTCAGGAGGGGTGCGAATTTTTCCTTGAGTCCTCATCGTTTGACGTGATGTGTCCTGACCTAATCTGCTGCCTATGAACTGGACACTGAGGCTAACGGAGGCTGTGGGATGAACCCCTGGGTCCTCCTGAGGTGGAGCTGACATCCTGCCTGCCCTACCTTCCGTGTCTGTGCCTATGTTTGTCCTGCCCTTTTGCCTGGAACACGCTCTTTCTCTGCCTGAAGCTCAGCTCCCCTTTAAGTCCCAGCATAAGTGCCTGCAGCACGACATTGGTCCACGTCGTAGACCCCAGTTGAGGTGGGTTTCCTCCTCTTCTCCCCGGGCGAACCTCCCAGCTCTCAGTCAGGTGTTCCCTTCCTCCCCTGGGCTCTGGTGCCCTCACGGTACCTCTGTGTGCACCTCTGCATCGCCCGCTGGCATGCCAGCCATCTGCAGTCCTCAGCTGCGTGGACGTGCTTTCTCTCCCATCCCCATGGGCTGCTCCAGTGTCTGTTGCCTGTTGCACCCCAGGGTCTTGAGGAGAATCCAGTGGACAACCCACGGTGAGCAGGACTGGCCACCCCAAGTGTGTGCTGCTTAGGACATGACACGGCAGGGTCAGTTGACTGATATCAGGCTGCACAGATGTTATTCCTGCCGGTTTTTTTATTTTTTAATCACTCAGTTTTCTGGGGAGGATAGAATACTCCATAACTACAAGATTGCTCAGAAAAAAGAGGACGTTGGCTTGATGCTAAGAGGTTTGAAGGCAGGGACCATGGCTGCTCTCTGAGTCCGCTCTGCAGCCTGGTCACTTAAGGCCCTGTGGGGCAGGGGGTGAGCCGGGGGCAAAGACGGGTCCCGCGCAAGCTGCCCTCCTCATGTCGCCCTCCTGACTCTGGGATTCCTAAGACTTTAACCAGAGTTCCTTTTTCTCTTTCACTGTTAGTGTGAATTCTTTCCAATGTTTCGTCCTCACTTCCCGCAGCAATTTTAATTCTCCTTTGCTGTAATTGCTGGGTATTAAAAGCCTGTGTGACTGTGTTATGAAACAGTTGTATTGTATGAGTATTCTTATCTTGGGGTTTTCCTGTTCTGTGATGCTGTGAGAAGTCTCTTTTTTACCTCTCTGTCAAGTCTCTGAAGGGATTTTTGCAGCTAATTTGGGATAATAAGGGCATTCTTACCGTGATGCTGCTCTTGTCTTAGGAATCTGTGTATTTTAGTCACTTCTATTTCAATTCACCCCAAACTGAATGAAGTTTCCTGCAGAAGGGTTTTTAAGGTGTTAATGTGTTTGTGTGCATCTTCCCAGGCCTGCCCCCACCCACCCATCTTCCCAGCGACCTTCTCAGCCTTGACAGTTGCACCAAACAAGCTCCTTGGGTGCTCGAGGCTTGTTCACTGTGGTAAAAAGTGAAAGAGATGGAGAAATTAGAGGCCACTGCATTGTCATGAAGCATAGGAAACTGGCTTGAAGGTCTTAGTTTTGACTGAGAGTCATAGGTAGTGGGAACCCACAAGGGAGTCACTGCTTTGCTTTGGTGACGCTTTGTTTGGCCATTTGAAATGACTGTCCATTAAATGCACTCAAAACACCTGCTGACCTCCTGGATGCTGGTGGCTTCCTGTCTGTGACCTTTACCAGGGAGACCCCTGGACTGGCTGTGGCGGATCACCCCCTTCAGCCCCACGTCTCCCCCGCACCTGCTGTGCTGCTTCCCCTGTCCCCAGGCACATGCCTGCCCCAGGGACATCCTGCCCTTTCAGGCACTTTCCTTTTAAAGAAAACCATTTTTCTTCCTGTGCAATGGTTGGGTCTGTATCAACTTGGCTAGACTGTGGTGCCCAGTTGGTTGGTCGGGCAAAGAAGTTGAAAAAGAATAAATACATGTACATGTATAACTGAGTCACTCTGCTGTACACCTGAAATTAGCACAATATTGCTAATCAGCTATATTCTAACATAAACAAACAAACAAACCTAGTTCAGGTAGTCTGCAGATATGGCTGACGTCTTTGGCTTTAATTGACTTTAAGTGAAGATTATGCTTGACAATGTGGGCGGCCTCATCCATCAGTTGAAGGCCTGAAGAGCAAATGCTGAGGTTTCCTGGAGAAGAAGGGCCGTGGCCCCTGGACCAGAGCATTACCCCTCCCGGGAGCTGCGGGCTGCCTGCAGACTCCAGGCTTGTCCCATTAACGCATGACTGCACAAGCCAGTTCTTGAAACCACCCCCTCCCTTGTCTCTGAGTATTATGTCACATGTATCTGTGTCTGTATCTGTATTCCTGTTTGTTCTGCTTCTCTGGGGCCCCCGATACACTGTGTTTCAGACGTCTAGACTCACAGCCTCATGGGCTTTGATGAGAGCAGCAAGGTGCTCTTCACAGTGTTGGTTACATTAATACTTGTTACTGAAAAGTAACCTCCAAAGCTGAGTCAGCAGTGTCTTCACTCCCCCTGCTGACCACAGAGCTTCCCCCACCCCCCTGGGCTGTCCCCTGCACCCCGGCCACACTCTGTCACTTCTGCTCAGTGGTTGTTCTGGGGGCTGCCCGCATGCACAGCACTGCCTTCCTGTTTACTGTTCACATTTCCTTGGCCCCATTACAGAGGCCAGAAAATAGGTGACCTAAACTCACTGCAGATGGTGACTGCAGCCATGAAATTAAAAGATGTTTACTCCTTGGAAGTAAAGTTATGTCCAACCTAGATAGCATATTCAAAAGCAGAGACATTACTTTGCCAGCAAAGATCCGTCTAGTCAAGGCTATGGTTTTTCCTGTGGTCTCGTATGGATGTGAGAGTTGGACTGTGAAGAAGGCTGAGCACCGAAGAACTGATGCTTTTGAACTGTGGTGTTGGAGAAGACTCTTGAGAGTCCCTTGGACTGCAAGGAGATCCAACCAGTCCATTCTGAAGGAGATCAGCCCTGGGATTTCTTTGGAAGGAATGATGCTAAAGCTGAAACTCCAGTACTTTGGCCACCTCATGCGAAGAGTTGACTCATTGGAAAAGACTCTGATGCTGGGAGGGATTGGGGGCAGGAGGAGAAGGGGATGACAGAGGTTGAGATGGCTGGATTGCATCACTGACTCGATGGACGTGAGTCTGAGTGAACTCCGGGAGTTGGTGATGGACAGGGAGGCCTGGCGTGCTGCGATTCACGGGGTCGCAAAGAGTCGGACATGACTGAGAGACTGAGCTGAACTGAACTGAACAGTCAAGGGAGTGGGGGCAGTGAGGAAGGAAGACTGGCTATTTCCTTGTTGCTTCTACTTTTCGCCTGAGGGTTGTTTATGCAGTAGATGGATTTGCAGAATGAAAGTTTGTATTATGAAAACATGAGAACATGTTCTCCAGATGTCCTTCTTTTTACATGAATATGTTATAAGAAAATAGGAAGTTTGCAGAGTATGTCGGATAGAACATACATCAGGTATAGTTCCCTAGACAGGAAGTCTTGAGGGGACACATCCCTCCCAATGAACGCTGACTGGGGGAGGGGCTTGAGCACCCACACGAAAAGGGTCAGAAGGGACCAGATGAGCAGGACCGTGAGTGGGATATCGGGGCTCTGAGGTGATGTATTCAGTGGTCACACGGAGACACTCAGGTCAGAAGGGCTTTCCTGGATGAGCCTGACCACCCTCCTGGAGACAGGGGCACAGAGCAGGGCTCTGGGACTCAGCTCAGCCTTCCACCCAGAGGGATTGAAGAGGCTCCTCAAGGCTTCCACTGAACAGCGAAGGACATGTGGGATAAAAAGCTGTACTTTGGGGCTTCCCAAGTGGCTCAGTGGTAAAGAACCTGCCTGCCATTGCAGGAGATATAAGGAGAAGTAAGAGACACAGGTTTGATCTCTGGGTCGGGAAGATCCCCTGGAAGAGGGAATAGCAACCCACTCCAGTATCCTTGCCTGGGGAATCCCCATAGAGGTACCTGGAGAGTACAGTCTGTGGGGTTGCACAGAGTTGCACAGGACTGAAGTGATTTAGCACACATGCAGCTATACTTTAAACATAAAGTTAATGAAAAGTTGGGTTTTGTCTCAAGGAACTTTGTTTTCAGCTTCTCTGCATACACTTGGTCTACAAAGTTGGAGAGGCTTTTCTCCCTGCCCAAGAGTTCTAGGCTTTTCTGTCTTATATGTCACTGTCATGCCACCTTCTAGTCACCTTCTTGGCTTGCTGGGTATTCTGAGAGCAATACCATTTTTTTCCCCCGCTCAATTTTTGTTCATTTGCCTACGTCTCCCTGCAATGGTATGACTGACGGAGTCTCACTGAAATCTCTGTCTGGAGAGCAGGTGCTGAGGTTCAGGACTTAGTTTGCTTCTCATCCAGGCTCTTCCCATCTCAGTTGAGCTGGGTGAGTGGCAGCTTGGCTCAGACCCTTGAGTGAGTGGTAGGAGTTTTGGGGTCAGAAAGCCTTGTCTTTCCCTAGTCCCGTCCTTTCCCAGCAGTACACCCTTAGGCCAACCCGTTCCCTGCTTCTCAGTCTTCTTATCTGTAAAGTAGGACAGACCTCTGCCATTAAGATTCAGTAGGAAGACAGCTATAAAAGAGGAGATGCTTAATTATTGGACACTGTTATTATTCATCAAAGGCCATTGATTTGTGTTCCAGGCAAGAAACAGGAATCCGCATCTTATCTATTCTAAAGAGTTCTCACCTCTCCCTCCCCTTTACCTTTTTCTCCCTTTGCTTTCCCAAGAACAAGTGGAGCAGAGAGCAAGATCCACTTAGCCTTGTTATATTATGCAGTCTGAGGAGAAAACATCTTTTGGAACTTTAAATAAAATTAAAGTTAAGGGTCTTTCCCATTTGTGAGTGTCACCATGGAGACACAAATGTGTGGTCGCCATGGCGACCTTTAATCAACATTCTCCATCTGAAATCCTTACATATGAAATCAGGTATGGCTGCCGCTATGAGAGGACAGGGTATAAATAAGTGAATTCTTGTGATGACAGTGCTTGCCTGGGTTGGTTTCACAGCGCAGTTCTAAAAGTGTCATTAATGGTAAGTTGACACCCGGTGGATGCTTGGAGCTTCTGAGCTGGCAGGACATTCTTAGATGGGGTTGCTCCTTGTTTCCTCTTTGGTCTCCTGCCTCATTTGAGGCAGCCTTTCTGTGTCTTTGCTTTTTACGGCCACCTTTGGTGCTTCCTGTGGCTTCCCTGAAGGACACTCTAGGAGTTCTAGTGCGTTTATAAAAGAAATATAAATCATGATTTTATAACAACTTCCATATACAGCTAATAGTAGTAATTTTGTTAGATAATTGCTTTTGAAAAGAGATGAGCATTCTTCTATAACATGCTAAGATGCATCTTATAACCTACCATACATTATGTATCTAAAATGAATCTGTATTTAGAAATGAATAACTCCCAAGTGTCTGACAGGCCATTAGTTGCTCCAAATGGTGCAAAAGTATCTACAGTGTGCATTAAAGTAGAGGCAGCCAAGTTCACCCACTGTTAGAGCCTGTGGTTCAGGGTGGTCTCCCAGGGTAGGGATGGTGTCCTTCAGACTTAGGGAGACTTGGTCACACTGCTGGAGACGGGCCAGGGCAGGCCAGTGAGTGAAGCCGGGGGGAGACAGGACTGCAGAGGAGAGGAGGAGGGAAGGCAGGGGTGCAGGCTGGACAGTGCTGAGGGGCACACTTTCCTGTCTGCAGATCTTCCCTGGTTTCACAGTAATGCACCCAATTTGAATTAGATAGGAACCTCAAAACACTCTTAAGTGAAGACAGTTTGTAATTAAGTTTAAAGTTTTGAAACAGAACAGGCATCTCTTCAAGTACATCTTTTCAAGCGCTGTCTGGCAGTACTCAAAAGATGCATTTGAGTGGGAAAATGGACTCTACGTTACTGATTTTGTGAGCAAAATGACTCCCACCCCAGGGTCCCCCAGGAGGGTGGATGTAAACTCTTTGGGCACCCTGGAGGGAATGGCAGACTTGCCCTCATGGTACACTGAGCAGACTCTGGGACTCTTCTGCTGGTGGCATTTCTTTGCTGGACAGAATGCCTTCTGCAGATTCAAAGACTTGGAGGTCTGGAGCCAAACCTGGTCCTTAGAGTCTGGGGGTTGTTTCCCTGGGCAAGATGTTGACCTCTGTTTCCAAGAAAAAAGTCTTTGAAAAACTCTGTGGACATTGAAATAGCTCTACAAAATAACATTTTTGGTGTTTTAAAGTGTAAACTAACGAGAAACACATGATTTTAGTTTCCCATAAATCACAGAGGGTTTTGCCGAAGAGAAAAATGCATGTCAAAACACATCTCGGGTAAACAGTTTAAGGCAGTGATCTGGCTGCACAAGTAGGTCAAGGACTGGGAAGGTGACATGCAAATTTGCACCCAGGTGGAGTGTGGAGGGCATGCCAGCATCAGCTCCCAGATGCCAGGAGACTGGACACGAGCAGTGCTGGTCTGGGCAAGAGGGTGGCTCTTGGCCTCTTTGTCCTTCCTTCGGAGGCTGAGCTGTCTGTGTGAGCCTGTATTTGGAGTCCTCATAGAGAAAATAAGACCAAGTTATTAAATATTCCAATTATAAATGTTGTTGCGAAAATGAATTTCTGCTGCTCTGCACTTATCCTGGCTCCTGCTCATTAACCTAGCGCTCCCTGTCGTCACCTACACTGGTGGTTGATAAGAGGGACCAACAACCAGCATGTGGGAGCTGAGTTCCTGAACTGCATCAGGATACAGGAAAACACTGCTGGGGTTTACAAATATCCTATGTCTGATATTCTTGGCACTGTAACTTGTCTTAGTTGTGAAGCAGATTTCTTTTCCTAAGGAAGGTCCTTGATGAAATGATCACAGCGTGTGAATTAATAGAATCCAAATGAATTTATAAATATTTAAAGTGAGTATAAAAGCATTCACTTGACTTGCATTTAGGTTGTGAGGTTTGTTGGGAGTTTCTCGGAATCTTCTTGACTCCTAGGTGGGAGTTCTTCTGAGAAACTGGGGGGAAGGGAGTGGTGGGTGTACGGTGTCTTCTGTGTGTCGCTTTAAATGCTCACAGAAGTCCCTGAAGAAGGCTGGTTACCTTGAGTGGGTGCGGAAACTGAGGCTGGAGACATTTGGGCCATTTAACCAGGATCTCGACAGAGATGATTGTTGCTCACTTGGCCTTGCGCAATATCACCCAGGACTGCAAAGTGCTCTGCTGGATCAGTCTGTAGTTTATCAGACTTGCAGGATTCACTGGCTGTCTTCTCCAAGGCTGACAGCTTGGGTGGGAATCTAAGATGTGTAAATTAGAAGGCCAAAGACCAATTCTCTTCTTAATGAATTTTTTCTTTTTTTTGTAGAGAAACCCAAAGACCAAAAAACAAACAAACAAAATTCTTTCATCATGTGAGCCCAGGAAGGCTGACTTCTGAGCCACACAGCACCCTGAGGTAGGGGTACTGCTTGTTACAAAATAAGTAACATCGTAGCAACAACAGAATAAGTAACAATGCAATAAGAAACATCATAAAGATAATTATGTAATAAGTAACAGTGAAAAGGTGAATAACCTTTCTGTACACTTTGACACTTGGGGAGAAGTATCTGTGAGGAAGATCTATTACTATGTAGCCTGGCATTGCTAGGGTGCCTAGGGCATCCTGAGTGGATGTCCAGTCCTCCGGGGAAGCGGGTCCAGCTGTCCTTCTGGTGCCCCAGTGGTGAGCGTGGTGCTGTGTCCTTGGAGTCTGGCAGGGGTGACGGTGCAGTCTGTGCTCAGCCATGGAAATTTCTCCAAGTGCTGTTTCTAAGAGTCACCGTGAATTCATCCATTTGGTATGTGGCTATTTGGGCAACAAGTAATGTCTTTCCCTCACATGATGGAAGTTGGAGCATTAGTTGGTTAATATTAACGACCCTCTCTGGCCGGAGTGGGATGCGGTGGGCGGGGCCTGGAAACTTGTGGAATTCACAGTCCCCGTGCACGCGGAAAATCACGGAGAGTTGGTCCCTTCTCTCCTGACTGTGGCCACGGAGAAAGGAGAGGGGAACGTTCTGACCAACAACAGCTGCTCTCATGGTCTGTGGCCCCATGTGCTGCACCATATGCCTAAAAGGATGCTTTTTAACCCTGAAATATTTGAGTTTCAATATTTTTTTAGATGCACAGGTTAGGTAGGTTCTTAAGGCTGAATTTGTCAGTTTTTGTTTCAGAGTGAACGATGCCATTGAATTGTATCAGAAAGCAAGAGGTTTGGAAGGAAGTCTTTTACACTACTCAAATTAATTTTCAAAGCAGAGATTCAACCTGGGCTTCTATACTGGTTCCAGTAAGCTGTGGCAGAAGAAAGCAAGGACAGTGGCTTCCGGATAGTGACATGTCTCTAGTTCCTCCGGCAGCACTGCTCTTGGGACCAGGTTTTGACTGTATTTTAGAGGACTGAGTGCCCTGAAGGGGAGCACAGTTGTGGGGAGGACTTCCCCTGACTTTGCATTCTGTTTTTTCAAGTTATCTACTTAGGGAGTCTAGTCATAATGCATACATGTCATCGCTCCTGTGTACTTAATTATTCTCCCAAAAATGGGCTTTGTATTTCTACCTCCTCCCCCCAAAGCAAGGTTTTAACAGGTTGGAGTCTGGGAGACCTTTCCATGCCTCTCATTTGAAATGACCGCTCTGCCTGCTTCCATGGTCAATTCTGACTGCTCGTTTTCAGGGGGATTTCTACCTGGAGTGTGTAAACCATCTCCTTCAGCAGTGATCAGGTGAACATCTGTGATGTGCTGGGCAGGTGCCTGGCACAGGTGGCTCTGGGGCTCGTAGGCTGGACAGAGCAGAAGGTGGACTGTGGGGGTGTGACAGTGATCATGAGGTGAAAATTGTGATGATTGTGGAGACATGGAGGGCCAGAGGCTCCAGAACATGGCCAGGACCAGCCAGGGGAGGGCTTTCTGAGTTAGGGATGAGTGTTGAGACCAAAGCATCTGTCTGGTGAGGGGCAGGTTGGAGGCTTGGGGGCTGGAGAGGCGGGATGTGGCTGGGTGTGCTGGGTGCATCCTGCGGGGGTGGGGGGTGCTGTGTCACTGGTGCCCTCCTGTTGGGGGCCAGCCTCCAAGAGCAGCAGTGTCCAGTAAGTGCCAGGGGACAAGCAAGCATCAGTCAGGAGGTTTCATCAGTAGTTTATGGAATAGTTAATTTCCAAAGACAGTTGCAGTCCAGGCCCCAGAAAATTTGATCTGAATTCTGTGTGATGATTAAAATCCTCACAAGGGCAGCATTTTGTATCAGACAGTCCCTGGTTGTGAGAACCATCAAATGTATAGACTTGTGTCTCAAGGTTTGAAAAGAGAACCTCAAAAGCTCTTTTGGCCCCCTCTCCACTCAACGGTAATATCATTTAGCACCTCTGGGGAGGTGGCATTCAGGAGTCGTGGTCACACTTAAGGTCAGATAGAAAGTCATGGAGCAGTTTCTGACTCTCTGGGTTTGCGGGTTTCTGGACAGAATACCACAGGTGTGAAGCTCCTTCTGAGCCCATTCTATCAGAGGAGGGCACGTCTGACTTACCCCCTGTCTCTGGTGGAGGTGAACGTGCGCTTGGTTAAGAGTGTCTGCTCAGCCCTTTCACTGGACACTTACCATTTCCACTTTCTGCACTCTGTTCTGTGGAATTAGGTCACTAAGTCCAGCCCATGTTCAAGAAGAGGGGAGTTAGGTTGCAACCTTTTCTCTCTATTACCTTTCGTATCCCAAGCCCCCCACCCCCCAACTCCAGTATCTTATAAATCGGAAGGAGAGAAAGCCAACATCAGAGAGAGCCTCATGGGATAGGTGACTCATTTTATCTGATATTTATCATCTATCTATCATCTTTATCTATTATCAGTCTGTATCTATCTGTCCACCTAGATATATTATCTGTCATTTATCTATTATTTATTATTAATCTATATCTATCATCAGTATCTATCTTTTATCTATTATTGATCTTTATCATATATATATACCTATTATTTATCATTTATTATAGAGCTATATCTATAAATCTATTGTCTATTATCTATTTATGAAATAAGAATAAAAGAGCAGCTTGGGACAGCCAGTAAGAGTTCTAGGAACATTGTCTTCTGAAAAGAAGGTCACTGAGGCTGAGGAGTCCAAGTGTCTCAGCCTAACCAGGAAGAACCAGTCTTCCTTAAAGACTTCTGCTTAAGTTTGACCCTTTTATGGATCCCAGCAGGAAATATGTGGGGCTCAGAAAGAGCAGGTTTCCCCAGTCACCACCTGTTGTTTAGATGCACATTCTGCCTGGGACATTGCTTTTTAGTATATTTGACAAGTTGTGTTAAGTATTTCTTATTAAGAATTTATTTTCTCAATTGATTATAAAATACAGAGTACAGTCACAAATACAACATTTTGCCCTATCTTTTCAAAAAAATTATCTATTTTTAATTTACGGCTAATTGCTTGACAATATTGTGTTGGTTTCTGCCATACATCAATGTGAATCAGCCACAGTTACACATATGCCCTCTCCATCCTTTGCCCTAACTTTTAAAAAGAAAATAGAAATAGAGGCAGAGTTGAATGCCCTCCATGGTGCCAGCCCTGCCTCTGGCTGTAATTTCTCACCTTCCTCCCAGGTAATCATTATCCTGAAGCAGGGGTGTACTGTTTATATCTGTGCTTTAGCACCTTCACTGCGAAGCAAATTCCTCTTTTCATCTCTACCATGTAAGTGTGTATCAAATTAAAATAATATATGGTATTTTGGAGGGTATTTAAAAATCATACAAATAGTATCCTACTGTACAGCTTATGTTTTGCACCTTTTTGCCTCTCATAATTGTGTGTCTGAGACCTATTCCTATGGATATGTGTAGAGCTAGTTAATTCATTTTAAATGCTCTTCATCGTACCACTGTATGAATGAGTCAGAATTTATTTATACATTCCCAATTGATTTTCCACTCTATCAAGGAAATTGTTATCTTAAATTATTTCCAGTATTTTCCCTGGTAAAATGATGCAAAGAACGTTGCTGTCTGTGTTCCCCTGTGCAGCGTGCTCGTCACTCCTCTGGGGTGTGTCCTGGCCTGGGGTTGGTGCCCCCTCTGACTTGCTGAGGTGTTGCTGGCTGCTGTTCAGTGTGGTTGCACCCGTGGAAGCTCCTGGCCAGCCCCCCACCACGGGGAGTGGGTCTCCCTGCTCCACACTCCAGGCCTCAAGAGCTGTTCCCAGACTTCAGATGTTTGCTTATCTTATGAATGTGAAGTTGTGTTTTGCTTCATTGTTCATTTTCCTGATTACTAGTGATGTGATATATATTACAGATATTTTTCTGAAAATTTATTTATTTATTTTTTTTTTTCTGAAAATTTAGATTCCTTCTTCTGGGCATTGTCTGTTGATATCTTTGCCTGTTTTTATTTTCTCTCTTGATTTCTTATTTGCTCATAGGAGATATTTATATATTATGCATCCTAAACCTTTCTTGAACCTGTATTGTAAGTTATCTTCACTCTGTGTGATTTACTAGAGGACAAATCAAGCAGTTTGTGGAAAAAAGACCTTTAGGTTCATCAAGAGACTTGGGCTTTTGTTCTGGTTTGGCTGCCAGCTTGCTATTTGACCTTGGAGGGTCACTTAATTTTCCTGGACCTCATCTTCCTTATCTCTGAAGTGATAAATGATATCTTTGATTCCAGAACCTCAAATCTCTTCTAGACACACAGTCATATCAGAGTTAGTACAAATTAAATGGAGAGAAAGTTCTATCCAAATCAAGGGAAATATCTGCCGGCTGGAATATCTGAGAACCGACTCAAGTTTTGCTGCTTAAAGAACTAGACAACTGGGATTATGTGGATGAAGTTGGCTAGCATCAGGATAACCCTTCAGTGCTCAAGAATACTTCCACATATTTGATTTTGTTCATGAACTTGACTTGTAGGATCTTGTTTTCGTCATGAAATGTGTCATCACGTCTCAGGTTCCAGGCTCGGCAGCATGTCTATCTGCTCTGCTGTGGGACAGCAGTGTCTTGGATCAGGCCACACTTGAAGGACTCTGAGTACCCATGTGCCGAGTGACTGAGAGGCGAGTGACCGGCTCAGCAGTGTTAGTCAAGAGCTCCCAGCTCATCTTTCTGGGGAGGTTCCTAAGAATATCCCACATCTCCCCTCTTGGGTGTCTTAGCATTCTCTGCAGTTTTGTGTCTTCTACAATAAAAGGATAATGTTGATTTTCTTAAAATGACTTTGTCTCTGTAGAGTCTGAATTAATGAGTTTTATTTTGACTCAAAGTGGAAATTATTTTAATTTGTTGATTCTTTATATTTTTTCAGGGGCATGACTGTGATCATAATGATTAATAAGATCACTAAATTTTCTTCCCTTTGGCCCTAAAAAGCAGCTGGAGATATACCCTCATTCTTTTATATTTTGTCAGGGGCATGACTGTGATCATAATGATTAACAAAATCACTAACTTTTCTTCCCTTTGGCCCTAAAAAGCAGCTGGAGATATACCCTCTCTTTGCTGAGAGTATCTGTCTTGTAGCATGGCTGTGACAGTGAGCTTCGTGGTAGGAGCGTCAGTGTGAGTTTCTCTCATCTCCCCTCAGCCGCTTTGGTGTCAGACCTGGACCAGAAGCCACCTGGCACCGCTGTCATGGTTTGTGTGGCTGCAACCATGAGGCTGTTGGCTCCTCCAGCACCAGGGCTTGCTAGACATGCTCCATGTCCCTGTTCCTGTGGTGGAGCCTTGGGCTGTTGGTTGGCTGACACGTCCTGCTGCTCCTTACGAGGTGCTCAGGGCAGGGCCAGAGTTAGTGGGGGAGTGAGCACCCCTTACTCGTGAAGAACACATGACCTCTCTGCCTCCCCCCAAGGAGCCCTGGGGCAGGGGCCCTGGGATCACAAGACGTGCCTGCCTCGCTGGCTGAGAGAACTTAGTTTTCCCCAGAAAGGAGAGAAAGGTGCTTTTCCTTCCCCATTTCTAGACTCTCTTTCCTTCGGGTGTTTTGCACAAGAAGACTCTGCTGGTCATGCTGAGGAGACGCCTTACAGGATTGGGAGCGGGTCCTCGGCTGCTTCCCAAACAGCTGTGACTGGGTTAGCGCGTCAGGGACAAGCCCTGAGGAGTGATTTAGAAACCACCACACCTGGAGGAACTGTCTGGATGCTGAATGTGAGGGGCACAGCCCACCTGTCCTCGGGGTTCCATCACTTCTGCGGAAACTGGGGTTTTCCGGTTTAGTGGACCTGATACTTCACATTTAGCCCTTTTCTAGGCATTTGGGGGAGAGTGAAGCATTGTCCTCATTTTCAGAGAATTCAGCACTTTCTGCAAACGATGGTTGAAAAAACTTAGTAGTAATGCCAGGCCTTGCCTTTTCACACTGTTCATAGGATTCTTGAGGCAAGAATGCTGGATTGGTTTGCCATTTCCTCCTCCAGTGGAACATGTTCTGTCAGAACTCTCCATTATGACCTGTCTGTCTTGGGTGGCCCTGCACGCCACGGCTCATAGCTTCATTGAGTTACACAAGCCCCTTGACTATGACAAGACTGTGATCCATGAGGGGGAGAAGTATCAACCACCTCAGATATGCAGATGATACCACTCTAATGGCAGGAAGTGAAGAGGAACTAAAGAGTGTCTTGATGAGGGTAAAAGAGAGTGAAAAAGTTGGCTTAAAACTCAGCATTCAAAAAACTAAGATCATGGCATCCAGTCCCATCACTTGATGGCAAATAGATGGGGAAAAAGTGGCAGATTTTCTTTTATTGGGCTCCAGAATCACTGTGGATGGTGACTGTAACCATGAAATTAAAAGATACTTGCCCCTTGGAAGAAAACCTATGGCAAACCTAGACAGTGTATTAAAAAGCAGAAACGTCACTTTGCCGACAGAGGTTCATATAGTGAAAGCTATGGTTTTTTCAGTAGTCGTGTATGGATGTGAGAGTTGGACCATAAAGAATGCAGAATGCCAAAGAATTGATTGTAGTGCTGGAGAAGACTCTTGAGAGTCCATTGGACTGCAAGGAGGTCAAACCAGTCAGTCCTAAAGGAAATAAACCCTGAATATTCATTGGAAGGACTGATGCTGAAGCTGAAGCTCCAGTACTTTGGCCACCTAATGTGAAGGGCCAGCTCTTTAGAAAAGACCCTGATGCTGGGAAAGATTGAGGGCAGGAGGAGAAGGGGACAACAGAGGATGAGCTGGCTGGATGGCATCACCAACTCAATGGACATGAGTTTGAGCAAGCTCTGGGAGATTAGTGAAGAACAAGGAGGCCCGGTGTGGTACAGTCCTTGGGGTCACAAAGAGTCACATGTGACTTAGCGACTAAACAACCACCACGGCCTAGATAAGAACTTCTTACTGATTTTTCAGACAGTTTTTCAGAAAGAGCAACCTGGAGGATGGGAGAGGGTGTCCTGGGTGGGAGAAGGGTATAAGCAGGTGTGGAGGTGGATGCGGGGAATTGCCCAGGGATCTGGGGGGAGAGGGAGAGGAGAAACGGGAGAGGGGGCGGGGGAGAGGGTGGGGGCCAGTTTCTCTAGAGAAGCCCTGGTCCCAGGGGCCAGAACACACGGACTCCCCTTGGGCCTGGCTCCCCACTTTCTTGCTCTGTGACTGGGTGGTGGACTGTCCCATTTGGGCCTGGCTCCCTTCTCTGTAAGGCGGTGGCAGGCGCTGTACCGCAGGGTGGTCCAAGGATGAGAGGAGGGGCTGTGCTAGTGCCCTCAGGAGGCCCCTGACCCAGGATGCAGGGCCCTGGGTGTGTGAGGTGCCATCCTGGGAAGGAGGTGGAGCTGGGCAGGGTGCAGACTGCAAACCCCAGGAGAGCTGGGCCGTACCTCAGGCCTGAGGAGCGTTTCTGTCTGGAATTCTGCTTTAAAAGGGCTCCTCCACCTTCCTTCTGTTAGCTGATTTTAAAGGCGGTCTCTTCTTTTGTGAACAATTAGCTCCCTCTGGTCCACCTCAGCCTTTGTTTCTGGGGGGTCACCCCGTTCCCCGCCTCCCCACCCCGCATCCCTGCACTGTCCCGTCTGTGTCACCTGTGGGGACCCAGGAATGCAGCGGGCGTCTTCACTCGAGGGACTCACCAGATGGCTGTAGCAACACTTGGCTTCTCCTCGTCCGTTTTTAGAGCCTTCTGTCTCAATGGAATGAGAAACAGTAAAAATAGCCCAAGCAGGCGCTTCAGAGGTATCTTAAATTATTCTCCGCTCATCTTTCTTCCTATGGTGCGAGTATCTTTAGCTTCTGTAGAGGGACAGAGAAAAGAAAAGAAAATTCCTGGTCGCCACGAGTGCTATTTCTACCCAGGGGTACGTTGTATTTCTGTAGAAATAGCTTGGGGGCTGGGAGCCTGTGCTAGTGGAGAGCCAGCTCTTCTGCCTCTCAGTGCGTCAGCAGAGGGGGTGCGCCTCCTCTGAAGCAGCCGCATCCCGCCCCTGAACTCCCCCACCCCCACCATCGGCTTCTGGAGAAATGGCCCAAGGGACTGGGCTCAGACCTGTGACAGACAGGAGCCAGAGGGGTGCACCCGTGGTGACAGGGCCTTAAGAGGGGACACCTTCTGTGTGGCCGTGCTGGTCTGCTGCTTGGGGGTGTCCCCATCCAGCAGCACCTACCTTTGGCCATGTGAGCCTGGCAGGAGTTTGAGGTTGCCTCTCTGTTTTCTCATGAAAATGCTTCCTCCTGTTGTTCAGTGTTGGTGCTCTAGGACAACAGAACCTACAATATCAACTCAGCAGAGTGAGCGAAGTCCTTTCTGATGAATGTGTGTGAGTCTTTCTGTAGTGGGGAGGACGATTGGGTGCGGGGTGGGCCTGTAGTCACCCACAGGCTGACAGGGGCAGGCCTGGCCTCTGACCCAGGAGCCGGGGGCAGCCAGCCTGCATCCTGGAGCCTGGGTAAGTCCCCCCTCACCCTACCACCCGCTGCCCAGGCTCCTTGGCATGCATGGCTGTCCATTAGGACAGCGGCCTGCGTTCATTGTCTGGGGGTTTACCTCTCTGCTCCTTCGCTCCTGGGTCACTCCCAGTTGGGGTGGAGCTGGGGGAGACCATGGCTGGGGACTGCCCCCAGCTTCTGTGTTTTTACACACATAGCAGGAGCCACGCAATGCCACTTGGCTTCTCTATTCCTTATTCAGGATGAAAGGTTCTATAAAGGATGGAAGAGGAGCCGACAGTCCACAGTTTCAAGCAGGACAGAGAGTGGTTCTGAAGGGGAATGTGTCCTGGTGGAGGTCGAGAAAATGTTTGTTCAGGAGCCGGAGGGTGTGGTGGGCTTCCTGGAGGAGGGGCTTCTTAGGGGGCGGAGCCGGCTGTGCAGGAAGGGGAGTGGGGGCCCTGGGAAGAGCGAGTCCAGGGAAGGGGGTGAAAGGAAGCCCATGGGGACAGGAGGGACTGGCCGTGCTCACGGGTGGGCTGGCATCTGGTCGTCGCCGTGCACGAGAGTCTCGGCTCTGATATCCTAACAGTCAGTACCCAGTCCAGAGCCTGACACCCACCCTACTGAGGCCTCAGGTGGGACCCAGGGTCAGGGGGAGATGGGCCTTCCCTGGCCCAGCTCTGCTCTAGTGCTTCCGGATTCCAGACGACAGTGGTCCACTTGGGGGGTCCGTTCAGTGGTCCACTCAGGGGTCCGTCCAGCTGTCCACGCCAGCAGCCCAGAGTCTGCACTGCTGGGGCTGGACAGGAGGGAGGTTGGGCTGGTGGGTGCTCAGAGACGGTGGATGTGGGGGTGGCAGGAAGGGGGGTGACCAGGGTGGGATTGTAAGCCCGGCTGCCTGAGGAGGTGGTGGTGCTGACAGAGAGCAGACGGTCAAAGAAGGAGCCAGTTTTGTTAGAGGATGAACCTGGCCTCAGACACGCTGCCTCCGGCCCAGATTGTCACAGCGTGGTCTGGGAGGACGGTCAGTCTGGAGGGAAGCCCGGGGTGTCTGTGTGCAAGGCATGTTGGGGCTCAGTGGGGTGAGGGCAGAGTGGGAGGGGCAGGGTGGAGGTGTGGGGAGAAGGGGGACCCTCGATGGAGTCAGGTGCTGCCTCCAAGCGTCTTGGGGTTCAGAGAAGATGAGACCCCCAAAGGGTCCCAAATGGTCTTTTTCCTTTTAGAGGTGGGGTCACTGAAATTCAAGGAGACCCAAGAGAGGAGAGAGGATACCAGCACGTGAGCCATGAGCAAAGGCAGGTGTTGAAAGCTTCAGGAGAATGCTTTGTCCTCTTGGTACTGTCTCCTGACATCTTGGGGTCCCGGTGTCCCTGGTGGTGATGAAGGCCTCCACTCGGGTATTCCTCACCAAAAGCAGACTTGATGAGGTTTAGAGGTAGCCTCAACTTTGCCCAGATGGACAGGGCCGGGCTCAGCACCATCTGGGGTCAGGGCTCAGGTACTGGAAACAATGAGAGGAGAAAGCCCCCGAGTCAGCAGAGCCCTGCCCCAGCCACAGCTGGGCCACTGGTAACAGAGGTGAGGGCCGCTCCACCTTTGCTCTGTGGCAGTGGTAACCGGGGTGGGGGCGGGGCCGGGAGCCCTCCCTGGGCTGCAGTGCCAGAGTGGGACCCACCGGGACTGCTGGGCTGACGCCCTGGGCTTGGGTTTCGGGGGTGGGGACCTCCGGCAGGCGGGTTGGCAGGCAGCCCAGGTTCTGGAATGTGCGCTCTGCCTGGTGGGCTCACAGCTTGGCATCAGGTTCCTCCAGGACTGCAGGGAACAAAGGCAAGTGGCTCCAGGGCTAATTAGCTGGTGAAAGCCCTGGGGTGGGGACTGGGGGCCCAGGCGCGCTCCCCTGCCTCTGGGGAGCCTGCTTGAACACTCTTGGGGTGGGGGTCCTCCAGGCCAAATGGTGCAGCTAGGATCGGAGTCAGGGGAGGAGGTGCTGCTCGGCCCACGGGGTGGCCAGCAGTGACCCGGGTCCAGGAGAGGGCCCTGGGCGCCCGTCTTGCTGTCCTGGCCCCTGACCTGCGGGGTCACAGGGGTGTGTGCAGAGACAGCCTCCCACCCCGCACTGGTGGCCAGCCGCATTTGGGCTGGGGCCCGGCCATGGCTTCATGTCTTGTGGAGCGAGGCTCTGTGCGTGCCGTGTGCTGTCCTGTGTTTAATGTTCCCGTGGGGGCGGCTGAAACGAGGGCCAGGCTGTGGAAGGCTGCAGGGCTCCTGGGACACCAGCCAAATTCTTGGGGGAACGTGTGTCTGGATTTAGTGGAGTCTTAGGTTCGAGAGAGTCAAAAGGTCTTGAATATTTGGTGGGAAAAATAAGAGTGATTTTTCATTCAAAATCATCCAACTCGGGGCAACTCAGATTTACATGATTAAGAACACTGTTTATTTAACAAAAGTATTTACAACAGGAATCTTCTAAGAAGAAGTCTTTCTCAAAGGCTGTGAAACCTAAGAAGGTGTTTAACTTACAGCTTTTAAGGTGTTCATCTCATTTAGAAAGCAAGGCCTCCCTTCTTCTGGCCAGGGTCCCTGGGAGAAGCTCTCAAAGTGGATAAAGGGATGGGTTTGCTGCTGCTGCTGCTAAGTCACTTCAGTCGTGTCCGACTCTGTGTGACCCCATGGACGGCAGCCCACCAGGCTCCACCGTCCCTGGGATTCTCAAGGCAAAAACACTGGAGTGGGTTGCCATTTCCTTCTCCAATACATGAAAGTGAAAAGTGAAAGTGAAGTTGCTCAGTCGTGTCCGACTCTTCGCGACCCCATGGACTGCAGCCTACCAGGGTCCTCCATCCATGGGATTTGCCAGGCAAGAGTACTGGAGTGGGGTGCCATTGCCTTCTCCGATGGGTTTGCTAATCAGGTTTTAACACAAAACTCAACTCTTTCCTGGGCACAGCCCCTTGCACCTGTTCCCAATTCAGTATTTCCTCTCTCAGCGCTCCCTCAAGATTCAAGATGTAGGACCAACTCTAGAGGCCTCCATAGGGCTTCATGGAGGAAATAGATGTTGAAAATATTCTCCTCAAAAGTTCTTCAAAACTGCTCCCAAATTGGTTGAAGGTGATGATTGTTTTTCTAAAAGGATGAAAGAATCAGTGCTTATTAGTGCATCCGGGAAGGTTTGCTGGTGGCAGAACCTGGCTGTTCAGGGTGGTCACTGAGCAGCCCCTGGCCTGGGAGGGTCTCTGGCCTCGCCTGCCAGCCCCCGCCCCCAGAGAGCTGGTTCTGCCTTTTGACCGGACCTCTGGGGACGTGTCAGGACAGGGCCTGGGAACAAGCAGGCACCCCTGAGTGGAGAGTCTGAGTCTCTCTTTGTTCTGTCCTGAGTGTTCTCCACACACCCCCCAACTCCATCTCCTCTGCTGCTAATCCACGCCGAGGTCCTGGACCACCCTTGGGACTCCTCAAGTTTTCTCTGTGAAGCATGTGAGGTGATTTGACAGCTGGAGACCTTCCTGTTAACAGCCATTATAATAAAACATTCCCTCAAACCAAATTTGACAATTATTAACATGTTTAAACAGAAAACGATGTTTACTAAGGCATTCTTCCTGGGCTTAACATATCCTGTGAGGAGGGCGGGGTGGGGGAGTGGGGTAAGTGGAAACCTTGGCTCTACCTATGGTTCAAGGTAAAGTCAGAGCCGCTGCTTTTGGTGAGCAGTGCAGAAACCCTTTGACACGTGTCGTGGGTAGTGACAGCCGCCTCACTGGGGCACTCGGATCCCAAACTGGCCCCCACCTGCCCCCCGCCCTGAGACTCTGACAGGGCAGCTTTGCTCAGGAGGCGAGACCCAGGGACGGGCAAGAGGGGCAGGGCCCAGAGGCAGGCCCCGATCTGCTGCCCCAGGGCACCCCGGTGCCCACACAGCCAGTGCGGTGCTTGCTCAGTGCCTCGTAGCAGTGGTTTAACTTGTGTGGGGCTTAGACGTCTGAATTATTTAAGGCTGTGAACCTTCCTGGTGAGGTTGGGGGTGCTGCGCCTGGCTAGGCGAGCCCTGCTTTCCTCGTCCTGAGGTGCACATGCCGAGGCCCTGGTCTCCCAGCCTCCACGGAGTCTTGCAGCAGCTGGATGGGTGGGGGGTGGGCCTGGGCTGCTGTGCTGGGCGAGGAAGTGACAGACCGCGTCTCACCTCCAGGGCCCACAGGCCAACGGCTTCCACACGTTTACACACACAATGCCACTATTTACTTCTTTAACAAAAGAAAAAGAAGCGTGTGTAGATGCGGCGTGGGGAGCAGAGGAAGGGGGCACCGCCTCTTGCTGAGACCATGGGTCGCAGCCCTGTCTGAGAATAGTCTCCGGGCGACAAGTGTTCACCCTGTGCCGGGCCCCGTTCTAAGGGCTGTACATGTGCCTGCTCACTTAATCGCCACACCAGCAGGTGTGTCACACCGCTTTGCAGTGAGGAAGCTGAGGCCTGCAAGGTGGCGACTTATATGGCTGGTGTGTAGTGGGGGCAGAGCAGGGGTGACAGGCAGGTGGTGCGGCTCAGAGCGGGGTGCTCACCGGGGAAGGGGCGCACCCCAGGAGGAAGGAATGGTCCGTGTGCAGCCCGGGGTGAGGATGCTGGACACGTCTGCCTCCAGGGTGACCTCTTCACAGGGCTTTTGCAGGACGGCCCAGGGTGGGCTCCTGACATCAGGCCTTGGGGAGAGCACTGCTCCTCTGGGTGATGGCTGTGGAAGGATTTTGAGCACAGAGGTTAAACAGACAGAACGTGACATTTCACACTTCACAGCGCAGCACTCAGCATGGAGCGCCTCCACTCTGTGCTCCCATCACTGCCCCCACCTCCAGAACCTCTATCCCTTCCCAAAGTGGCACTCTGACCCCATGAGACAGGAGTTCACCATGTACCCCTCCCCAGCCCTTGGCATGCCAGTTCTACGCGCCTGACTGCTCTAGGGGCCTCGTGTAAAGTGGAATCATACCGTGTGTGTCATTTTGTGTCTGACTCAGTTCACACGGTGTGATGTCTCCACGTTCGTGCATGTTGTAGTCACTGGCAGAGTCCCCTCCCTTTCTGAGACTGAGTGATGTTCCACCTTCGTCTCTGTGGACGCATGGTTGCTCCCACCACCTGGCTGCTGCGGGTTGAGGGACTTTAGGTTGGGAAGTGATGTGTCAGGTCTGCATCTGCCAGGCACAGAGGTGCCAAGCAGACAGATCCGAGGCCATGTCTGTCTCACATTCCCTGCTCTGAGCGACTCTGCAGGAATGTCTGTCAAAGGTAGAGAGTAATCTTACATCTTAGAATTGAAGTAAGGGATTAAATGAGAAAGGATTGAGATAAAATGACGTATGAAGAAACACAAGCTGTAAAGCATGGCATGAATACCGGCTCTTACCCCCATTGTTGTCTCTGTGTTTCTGGGCAAACTGCTTCTGAACTCAGAATCCAGTCATTACGACAGCTTCATTACGACATAGTTCCCTCCTCAGAGCTCTGCAAACCTAGATTTCCTGCAGCCGTCTCCATGCTCAGGTGAGTGTATGTGAGATGTCTGAAGTTCACTTTGCACAGAAGCTCTTTTTTCAGTGTAAAGGCACCCATGTATTTCAGGTGGCTCTGTGTCCTAGCTCACCTTGGGATTGTGCTTGAGTGGAGAAAGATTGGAATCCCTGACCACATTAAAATACTTCATCATGGAAAACCTAAGACACAGAGCCGAGGAGTGAAGAGGAGTGTGAGCACTGGTGAGTCCGTCAACCGACTCCACAGCGACTATGCTCTGCTGCTTTGCCCACGCTCTCCTTTTATACAGGTAAAGAAATACCTGGAGCAATATTCCGTTTTACTCCTGCTTGCTTCAGACTGCATCTCTAAGAACTATGGACATTTCTTAGGTGACATGAGGCCAGTGTTAGAATTAGTAACACTGATCTACTTACATAACTAAATTACCCTGATTGGCTTAAAATTGTTCCCCGATGCTTGGTTGTTCGCATGGGGCTGCGGGTCTCCGCTCAGCAGGCTGTGACAAAACATGAGAGCTGGGCTGGCGTGAACGGCAGACAGCCACTTCTCACAGCTCTGGAGGCTGAAAGGTCCACAGTCAAGGTGCTGACTGATTAGGGATCTGGTGAGACCATTCCCTTGGCTGGCAGACGGCCGCCTTCTTGCCGTGGCCTCACGTGACAGAGGGCTCTGGTCCCCAGCTCGTCTTATAAGGGCACCAGTGCCATCATGGGGCCCTGCCCTCATCATCTCATCTAAACCCAGCTGCCTACCGAAGATCCGCCTCCAAATGCTGTGATGCTGGGGGTTGGGGTTCAGCTCGTGAACGCGGTGGGGAC
The DNA here is from genome assembly GCF_032452875.1 of Bos javanicus. Taxonomy (NCBI): domain Eukaryota; kingdom Metazoa; phylum Chordata; class Mammalia; order Artiodactyla; family Bovidae; genus Bos; species Bos javanicus. The sequence continues at coordinate 35,310,021 of NC_083879.1, read as the reverse complement.
ACAGACGTCCAGCCCGGAGCACCCACACCCTCTCACACACGGCACTTGTTCATGACGTCCCTTGAGTCTTTGCACACAGAGCAGACCATGCCCCTCACGAACTCCCGCAGAACCTGGGCTGCTCCACAGTGTCCCCTGTTCTGACCTTGTCCTCTGGCTCCATGTTCAGCCCTTGAACTCGCCCTCTCACGGCCGTGTTCCCTGCAGGTGGAGGTTGGCTCTGGAGGGCCAGTTGCCTTCAGGCTCACCGTGTGCGGCAGGAATGCATCCCAGGTGCTCTGCTTGCCTGTGCCCGGAGCCCCGACACCTGCTCATCCAGCTCCCTGCTGCTGAGGGTCACGGTGGGCTCCGAGTCATCTTTCAGATATGCCGTCAAAGTTATGGTTCTTCTTATTCAGAATTGAGACAATTAAAAGGTTTACAACATACACATAAGCAAAAGAAATAAAAGCATCTTAACATCCTAGCCCTTGATAGCTGCCATTGAAGTTTTGATGTGGGATCTTCTACTATTTCTTTATCTTATGTATAATTACATTATAACCACATTTTCCCACTTACTGTGAATAGCTTTTCATGTGAAATATTCTTTTACTGTGTCATTGGCTGTCTAGTCCTCGACTACTAGAATCACTATTTAATTAACGCACCACTTTTGTACAAGTTGTGAACATTGTGAATCCCCTGTCCAGAATGCTTATTTGGATTTGGCCCCAAAGCTCTTGGAGAGGACAGACCACTGCCTGTCTGCTTCCTAGAATGACTGCTGTCTCTTCTGGGGCGAGGTGGGGTGGGGGGATGTGGAGGTGTTGGGGTGATGGGGGGTCATGGAGGGTTGAGGTGATGGAGGGACTGGAGGGTTGGGGTGATGGAGGGACTGGAGGGCTGGGGTGATGGGGGGTCATGGAGGGTTGGGGTGATGGGGGGTCATGGAAGGTTGAGGTGATGGAGGGACTGGAGGGTTGGGGTGATGGAGGGACTGGAGGGCTGGGGTGATGGGGGGTCATGGAGGGTTGGGGTGATGGGGGGTCATGGAGGGTTGGGGTGATGGGGGGTCATGGAAGGTTGGGGTGATGGGGGATGTGGAGGCTTGGGATGATGGGGGCACTTGGAGGGTTGGGGTGATGGGGGACGTGGAAGCTTTGGGCAATGGAGGGACTGGAGGGTTGGGGTGATGGGGGACATGGAGGGTTGGAATGATGGGGGCACATGGAGGGTTGGGGTGATAGGGCAGGGTGGGGGCTCAGGGTGATGAGGGCAGGGTGGGGGGTGCCGTGGGGGGAGGGCTGTAGACTGGGTGCCCTCTGAAAGCTTTCTGAGGTGCTGAGAACAGTCTTGTGTCTTGCCTGACATCGTGCTGGTCTGGGACCTGTCCCAGTGACGGCCGATTCCCTGTACTCAGCCTGTACTCACTCCCGCAGTGTCTCCCAGGAGCTTCTTGGAGCCGCTCGCCCTCCCAGACGGGCTCAACCAGAACTTGCACTTTAACCAGATGCCCTGGGGTGAAGTGGAAGAATCACTTCCTAAAGCACTTTTACCCAATTATCACCTAGAAACGCTGGTCCATTTGTGGAAAGAGATTCACGTGGGAGGAACGTGCTAAGTTCAGCTGAGGGTGGAGAAGTGCTTGGTAGGGAGCTCCCCGGCTGTCTCCTTCCCCTGGATGCAGAGGGCCAGTCGGGCCAGGGGCTGGCTTCTGCGGTTCAGGAGCAGCTTAGCAACTGAATGGCTTCAGCAAGTTAGCAGCGGTCTTGGTTTCCTCCTCCGGGTGATGGAGACTATGTTCTTTCACAGGTATGGTGCAAGGTCTACGTGAGGCAGGAGCACAGTGCCTGGCATGCCGTCCGCACTCAGTCAGCTGGGCTGCGCCCACAAGTGCACGATAAGGTGGTGTTGAGAGCGAAGGGCAACTGGTGAACATTGCTTTGGGGAATCCCAGGATGTTGAACTCTTTTCCTCCTACTTTTTCAGCCACCGATCAGTTTTAACAGCTGGTTCTATGTAGAGAATGCAACAAAAACCGTTTTGGATTAAACACATCCATGTTAAGCTCAGAGCAGCCACCCACTATGTACCATATGCTGTCTTATTCTTTAACCAAATGAGGGGAAAAAAAGGAACAGCCCACTTCCCCTCACTCTTTTTAAAAAGGTCTTTCTCTTCAGTACAGGCTGAGGCTTAAATGTGCTTTGATTCCAGAAATTGTGTTTACCAAGTATTGATACCTTCATCTTTAAGAAGATCTGGCTGGTTCAGTTCTGTTTCATTCCCAAGGGAGTCCCCGTGGGGTACACCCTTGAATGTTTTCTGAAGTCAGTGAGATGGAACCACTACCAGATGCAGTGTGAACTTTTCCAACCCCTAAAATAAATTCTTGTGAACGAAGCTCAGTGGCATGAAGATCACAGTGTTGAAGGGTTAATACACAATGGCGAGTTTCTTACCGATGGACCTCCTGACAGTCAGATGTTGGATTCTTGTCCTGGGACTGAACCTGGATGAGTCAGGTGCTCTGGAGTGAAGTGCCCCCTCACGTGGACAGCACTCTCTGGGGGGCACTATTTGGCTCTGGTGAAAGGAGTCTGTGAACACGTTTACCTGCATGAATATGCAGTCACATGTCACTGTGTCCTGGTTATTTTGTGTCTCTTTAGTTTTCTGTGCTTCCGGCTCATACTTCAAACTCAGCTTCTTACAGCAACGTTCCAACTCCTTCCCATGCCATGACTCTCCCCTCCCCCGAAGGAAAGACAGCCCTGTGCTGCTGACCTAAACCCCGGGCTTGCTGGCTGTTAGGGATGCACAGGTCTCCTGACCTCAGACGACAGAGAGCTGCTTGCTTCCTTTGGAGGTGTCTGTTGCACCTCCACCCACTTATCCTTTGAATGACTATATTTTCAAAATCAGTTTGTGATCTTCATTGTCCCAGCTTGTAGAGTCTTAGGAATAACTTTCTCAGACCTCATGAAACAATTGAGGAAGCTTCAGGGCAGCCTTTTCCTGAAGCTGAGTCAGTGCAGTGAGGGGAGGGTTCCTGCCTGCCTTCAGAGCGGCCCCACGGGGAGGCCCCATCATTGTCTGACTGGCCACTTGGTCTGAGGACCTGGAAGGAGGAATTTTTTTTTGTAAATATCAGTTCAGTTCAGTTCAGTTCAGTCAGTCATGTCCGACTCTTTGTGACCCCGTGCACACCAGGCCTGCATGTCCACCACCACTCCTGGAGCTTGCTCAAACTCATGTCCATCGAGTCAGTGATGCCATCAAACCATCTCATCCCCTGTTATCCCCTTCTCCCAATGACTCAGTTCTTCCCATCAGGTGACCAAAGGTATTGGAGTTTCAGCTTCAGATTCAGTCCTTCCAGTGAATATTCAGGACTGATTTCCTTTAGGATGGACTGGTTTTATCTCCTTGCAGTCCAAAGGACTCTCAAGAGTCTTCTCCAATACCATGGTTCAGAAGCATCAATTCTTTGGCACTCAGCTTTCTTTATAGTCCAACTCTCACATCCATACTGGAAAAACCATAGCTCTGACTAGATGGACCTTTGTCGGTAAAGTAATATCTGCAAATATTCTGCCTAGGTTTGTCATAGCTTCTCTGGTGGCTCAGAGAGTAGAGCATCTGCATGCAATGCTAGAGACCTGGGTTCCATCCCTGGGTGAGGAAGATCCCCTGGAGAAGGAAATGGCAACCCACTCCAGTATTCTTGCCTGGAAAACCCCATGGATGGAAAAGCTTTGTAGGCTACAGTCCATGGGGTCACAAAGAGTCAGACACGACTTCACTTTCACTTTCTTCCAAGGAGCAAGCATCTTTTAATTTCATGGCTGCAGTCCGTCTAGTCAAGGCTATGGTTTTTGCAGTGGTCATGTATGGATGCGAGAGTTGGACTATAAAGAAAGCTGAGCGGTGAAGAATTGATGCTTTTGAACTGTGGTGTTGGAGAAGACTCTTGAGAGTTCCTTGGACTGCAAGGAGATCCAACCAGTCCATCCTAAAGGAGATCAGTCCTGAATATTCATTGGAAGGCCTGATGCTGAAGCTGAAACTCCAATACTTTGGACACCTGATGTGAAGAGCTGACTCATTTGAAAAGACCCTGATGCTGGGAAAGATTGGGGGCAGGAGGAGAAGGGGACGACAGAGGATGAGATGGTTGGATGGCATCACTGACTCAATGGACATGGGTTTGGGTGAACTCTGGGAGTTAGTGTTGGACAGGGAAGCCTGGGGTTCATGGGGTCGCAAAGAATCGGACACGACTGAGTGACTGAACTGAACTGAAAGTGAAAGTGAAGTTGCTCAGTCATGTCCAACTCTTTGCGACCCCATGGACTGTAGCCTGCTGCTGCTGCTGGTAAGTTGCTTCAGTCGTGTCCAACTCTGTGCGACCCCATAGACGGAAGCCCACTGGGCTCCCCCGTCCCTGGGATTCTCCAGGCAAGAATACTGGAGTGGGCTGCCATTGCCTTCTCCAGGGGATCTTCCAGACCCAGGGATCCAACCCAGGTCTCCCACATTCCAAGCAGACGCTTTAATCTCTGAGCCACCAGGGAAGCCCGAACTGAACTGCACTGAACCGAAGTCACCATCTGCAGTGATTTTGGAGCCCCCCAAAATAAAGTCTCTCACTGTTTCCATCGTTTCCCCATCTATTTGCTATGAGGTGATGGGACCAGATGCCATGATCTTAGTTTTGTAAATATCGCTCAGCTGCAAAAGTTTTTGTTTGGGGCATTTATAATGAAAGCCATTAGCTGGGGAATGTTACCATTTTACTGTTAGACAAACAGGATGACTCCAGCTACATCTACGTTCCATTGCTTGTTAGTAATAACGCCGTGCAAACGTTCACCCAAAGGCTGTTTGCACCTGGGGCTCCTTTTTAAAAATTGTAGTATAAACATGAAATTGTACATAGCATGAAATTTACCATTTTAACCATTCTGAAGTGTATAGTCAGTGGCGTTGAGCAATGCACATCGTCGTGCACCCATCCCCACCCTCATCTCCAGAACTCTTTCATCTTTCTCACGAGAACCTCTGTCTCCACTGAACACCACCTCTCTGTCCACTCCACCCTCCTGCCCATGGTGACCACTGTCCTACTCTCTATCTGTATGAATTTGACTTTCAGGTGTTGCATCCATGTGGAATCACCCAGTATTCATCTTTTGTGACTTGCTCATTCCATGCAGCATGTCTTCAAGGCTTGTCCCTGGTGTGGCCTGTGTCAGGGTTGTCCCTGTCTCTCTAGGGTTGAGCAGCATTCCACCCTGTGTTTATATCGCATCGTGACTGTCTGTTCGTTGGCCAGTGGGCACTTGTGTTGCTTCTACTGTTTGGCTTTTGTGAATAATGCTGCTGTGAACTTGTTTGTGCAGGTATTTGTTTGAATCTCTGCTTTCACTTCTTTTTAATATACACCCAAAGGTAGGTTTTCTGGATTATACAGTAATTCTATTCTATTTTTGAGGAACCTCCATATTGTTTTGTACAGGGCTATACCATTTTATATTCCCACCAGCAGTGCACAAGGGTTCCAATCTCTTCACATTCTTAATTACTCTTGTTGTTTTCTGCGTTTTTTTCTTTAATAGTAGCCATCCTAGTGAGTGTAAAGTTGTATCTCATTGTGGTTTTGATTTGCATTTCCCTAAAGACCAGTGGAGGAGCTACCACATGCCCAAGGTCAGGAGCGGTGGCTGAGAGGAACAACCCCACATCCAAGGAGTGGTGGCTGCACGGGCGCAGGAGGGCTGAGAGGTGCTACTCCACGTTCAAGGTCAGGAGGGGCAACTGTGAGGAGATACTCCTCGTCCAAGTTAAGGAGCAGCGGCTGTGCTTTGCTGGAGCAGCCGTGAAGAGATACCCCACATCTAAGGTAAGAGAAACCCAAGTAAGATGGTAGATGTTGTGAGAGGGCATCAGAAGGCAGACACAGTGAAACCATAATCACAGAAAACTAGCCAATCTGATCACATGGACCACAGCCTTGTCTAACTCGATGAAACTAAGCCATGCCGTGTACAGCCACCCAGGACGGGCGAGTCATGGTGGAGAGGTCTGAAAGAACGTGGTCCACTGGAGAAGGGAATGGTAAACCCTTCAGTATTCTTGCCTTGAGAACCCCATGTCAGTATGAAAAGGCAAAATGATAGGATACTGAAAGAAGAACTCCCTGGGTCGGTAGGTGTCCAATATGCTACTGGAGATCAGTGGAGAAATAATTCCAGAAAGAATGAAGGGATGGAGCCAAAGCAAAAACAATGCCCAGCTGTGGATGTGACTGGTGATAGAAGCTAGGTCTGATGCTGTAAAGAGCAATATTGCATAGGAACCTGGAACGTCAGGTCCATGAATCAAGGCAAATTGGAAGTGGTCAAATAGGAGATGGCAAGAGTGAATGTCGACATTCTAGGGATCAGTGAACTAAAATGGACTGGAATGGGTGAATTTAACTCAGATGACCATTATATCTACTACTGTGAGCAGGAATCCCTTAGAAGAAATGGAGTAGCCATCATGGTCAACAAGAGTCCAAAATGCAGTACTTAGATGCAATTCTCAAAAACAACAGGATGATCTCTGTTCGTTTCCAAGGCAAACCATTCAATATCACAGTAATCCAAGTCTATGCCCCAACCAATAATGCTGAAGAAGCTGAAGTTGAACGGTTCTATGAAGACCTACAAGACCTTTTAGAACTAACACCCCCAAAAGATGTCCTTTTCATTATAGGTGACTGGAATGCAAAAGTAGGAAGTCAAGAAACACCTGGAGTAACAGGCAAATTTGGCTTTGGAGTATGGAATGAAGCAGGGCAAAGGCTAATAGAGTTTTCTCAAGAGAACGCACTGGTCATAGAAAACACCCTCTTCCAACAACACAAGAGAAGACTCTACACATGGACATCACCAGATGGTCAACACTGAAATCAGACTGATTATATTCTTTGCAGCCAAAGATGGAGAAGCTCTATACAGGCAGCAAAAACAAGACTGGGAGCTGACTGTGGCTCAGATCATGAACTCCTTATTGCCAAATTCAGAGTTAAATCGAAGAAAGTAGGGAAAACCACTAGACCATTCAGGTATGACCTAAATCAAATCCCTTATGATTATATAGTGGAAGTGAGAAATAGATTTAAGAGACTAGATCTGATAGACAGAGTGCCTGATGAACTATGCACAGAGGTTCATGACATGGTACAGGAGACAGGGATCAAGACCATCCCCATGGCAAAGAAATGCAGAAAAGCAAAATGGCTGTCTGAGGAGGCCTTACAAATAACTGTGAAAAGAAGACAAGCGAAAAGCAAAAGAGAAAAGGAAAGATATAAGCATCTGAGTGCAGAGTTCCAAAGAATAGCAAGGAGAGATATGAAAGCCTTCCTCAGTGATCAATGCAAAGAAATAGAGGAAAACAAAGGAATGGAAAAGACTCGAGACCTCTTCAAGAAAATTAGAGATACCAAGGGAACATTTCATGCAAAGATGGGCTCGATAAAGCAGAAGATATTAAGAAGAGGTGGAAAGAATACACAGGAGAACTGTACAGAAAAGATCTTCACGACCCAGATAGTCATGATGGTGTGATCACTCACCTAGAGCCAGACATCCTGGAATGTGAAGTCAAGTGGGCCTTAGAAAGCATCACTACGAACAAAGCTAGTGGAGGTGATGGAATTCCAGTGGAGCTATTTCAAATCCTGAAAGATGATGCTGTAAAAGTGCTGCACTTAATATGTCAGCAAATTTGGAGAACTCAGCAGTGGCCACAGGACTGGAAGAGGTCAGCTTTCGTTCCAATCCCAAAGAAAGGCAATGCCAAAGAATGCTCAAACTACTGCACAGTTGCACTCATCTCACACGCTAGTAAAATAATGCTCAAAATTCTCTAAGCTAGGCTTCAGCAGTACGTGAACCATGAACTTCCACATGTTCAAGCTGGTTTTTGAAAAGGCAGAGGAACCAGAGATCAAATTGCCAACATCTGCTGGATCATGAAAATCAAGAGAGTTCCAGGAAAACATCTATTTCTGCTTTATTGACTATGCCAAAGCCTTTGATTGTGTGGATCACAATAAACTGTGGAAAATTCGGAAAGAGATGGGAATACCAGACCATCCGACCTGCCTCTTGAGAAACCTATATGCAGGTCAGGAAGCAACAGTTAGAACTGGACATGGAACAACAGACTGGTTCCAAATAGGAAAAGGAGTCATCAAGGCTGTATATTGTCACCCTGCTTATTTAACTTATATGCAGAGTACATCATGAGAAACGCTAGGCTGGAGGAAGCACAAGTTGGAATCAAGATTTCTGGGAGAAATATCAATAACCTCAGATATGCAGATGACACCACCCTTATGGCAGAAAGTGAAGAGGAACTAAAAAGCCTCTTGATGAAAGTGAAAGAGGAGAGTGAAAAAGTTGGCTTCAAGCTCAACATTCAGAAAATTAAGATCATGGCATCCAGTCCCATCACTTCATGGGAAATAGAGGGGGAAACAGTGGAAACAGTGTCACACTTTATTTTGGGGGGCTCCAAAATCACTGCAGATGGTGATTGCAGCCATGAAATTAAAAGACACTTAATCCTTGGAAGGAAAGTTATTTCCAACCTAGATAGCATATTCAGAAGCAGAGACATTACTTTGCCAACAAAGGTCCATCTAGTCAAGGCTATGGTTTTTCCAGTGATCATTATGGATGTGAAAGTTGGACTTTGAAGAAAGCTGAGCACTGAAAAATTGATGCTTTTGAACTGTGGTGTTGGAGAAGACTCTTGAGAGTCCCTTGGATGGCAAGGAGGTCCAACCAGTCCATCTTAAAGGAGATCAGTCCTGGGTGTTTCTTGGAAGGACTGATGCTAAAGCTGAAATTCCAATACTTGGCCACCTCATGTGAAGAGTTGACTCATTGGAAAAGACCGAGATGCTGGAAGGGATTGGGGGCAGGAGGAGAAAGGGACGACAGAGGTTGAGATGGCTGGATGGCATCACCGACTTGATGGACATGAGTTTGAGTGAACTCTGGGAGTTGGTGATGGATGGGAAGGCCTAGCGTGCTGCGAATTTTGGGGTTGCAAAGAGTCAGACACGACTGAGTGACTGAACTGAACTGAACTGAAAGACCAGCGAGGTTGAACATCTTTTCATGAGCTTACTGTCCATTTGCATATCTTCTTCTGAATACGTCCTTTGCCCATTTTGGAATCAGGTTGTTGTTGTTAGTTGCTGTTTTGGACGTGAGAGCGTGAGAGCAACTCCATCAGTTTGCCACCCCGCATCTCCTAACCTTTGTGAGTGCAGTGTGGTCTCAGACAGGTACTAAGGTAAAAGGACTTGGTATTTTCTGGTAGACTGGTTACTTGGGCTTTACCAGTCAGTGTTACAGGGCTGCAAAGCAGATTGTAGGAAGCCAGGGGGGCCAGTGGATGCCCCCACAAAGCAGCATGGCAAGCTCTCTGATCAGAAAATCCCCTCTCCATGGTGTACCAGCCCTCTGGTCCTGTCCTCAGTTCTCAGAGCTCATCTAAGTACTGCGAAGAAAGTTGTCCCTGGAACAAAAACACACTTTGGCACTTAGGGCCTTTCCAGATAAAACTTACATTCCCTTTTTTCAGCATTTCTTTGAAACTGAGGACTTAACGTGATTTAGACTTGTGAAAGCCATGGCTAGCATGCACTCTTCTTCCACCGCAACATGGACCTTTACTTCACATGCTCTCTAAACACAGATAATCACCATGGCAACCACCGTGTTTCACGACTCTCACACATACACTTGCACCTTCCTTAAAGAAACACAGAGCTCAACAGTGTAGAATTAGAACAGTAAATCACTGGGATGTTTTTTATTTGTTGTTACATAGTTGTCAGGATCTTGAGAAGAGCTGGACATTGTCATCTGCTATCAGTTGTACTTGGGAAAAGTAGCTGTTTGGCTGGGCCCTTTGACACCTTTCCAGAAAGTGGGGTGTTGTTTGTAATGTGCAAGGCATGACCGATGGATGTCCAGATTGTCAGGGTTAGAGACTTTCAAGGCAGAAAGTCTCACTAAGAACACCAAGTGCTGAGCAGTATGCATTTCTACACGTCCACTGGGCCAGTCCTCCGCACTTACATCACAGTTACGGTCACTCACATGTTGCTTAGAGTTTGCACAAACACGCTTTTCGGGTAGCATCTAATTTTATCTTTGGTTGTATTTGGAAACATGCCTGACAGTTTTGCTGTGCTTTCAAAAATCTCTCTCTTTCTTGGCGATGTGAACAAGCCTTTTGCTGCCCTGAGAATACTTGGTGAGCAGTCTGCAGAGTGAAGCCCAGATGAAGCTTTCCTCAGGAGGTGTCTCCAAGGGTCTTCTGAGTAACTTGGGGCCCTGAGCCCTGGCGTGGTCAAGACCCACAAGCTGTGGGCAGGAGCCCCATGTGCTCTTAGCAGATCACCTGCCCTGGGTTTTGAATGTCTCACGGTGTTCTGTCCATGGATGGAGAGAACTGTCCTTCTGTAATAACTGCATGTGATGAGAATGGGTTTTCCCTCTCGCTAATGAATTGTAGCCGTGATTTCTCCCACGTTAAACGCTCTGTCTTTGGAATACAAATGTTTCAATGGGAGAGAAGAAAGGACCCTCTTCTCCTTGATTGTTTTCTTTTAAATTAAAAGTAGTAATAAATCTAACTCAACCCAAATAACTGCTGAACATTTCGTATTAACATAGCAGTGAAGATGAACTTGGGCAGCTGTGATAAATGTCTCTGTGTGCTTAGACTGGACTGCCTCCAAACCCTTCACTCCCACACCAATTTGGAAAGGCCTACCTGAGGTTTTTATATCCTTAGCCTGAAGATTCATTTTTCATTTGCGAGATAGAGCCCCTGCGTTTCAAGGACAGCTATTCTATACTTCTGTAGAAAGTACACAGAGATAATGTTGGAATGAGGAACTTTTTTTAACCCAGTGAATATACTATTTGCCTTCCAAACCTATCGCATGTCTGCTTTTCTGTGTTTTCTGTGATTTGATTATAAGCTCTGTAAGCCTAAGTTCCATGAGGTGAGAAATAAATCAGATGTCAGTCTCTGTTAAACGTGTACTTACCGTGGGGGAACAGGAACAGCGGAGACATTGTTCAGGCCCTCCCACTGCTGTCCCATCGGGCAAGATGGCGCATGGAACACCAGTGCAGGACAGACGCTCTGAGCCTGGCTGCCGAGAGCAGAGTCTCTGCTCTCTGTTCACAGGCTGCTAGGCAGGGCTGCCACCTGAACAGGTGCACGAAAAGTGGATAGAATTTGGAGGAAGACCAAGTGATGACATGAAGATTCAGATGTTGATGGGCTTCTGAAATAATCACTACTTATTAATTTCTGTGTGTGAAAGCGCCCTGGATACTGGATGGTATAAAGAGTTTGTATTCACAGAGTTTCGTTTACTTCAGTTGAGAGTGAAGAGAGTACTGGTGGGGAATCGGGTCTTCCTTGAGGCTCCTGGGTGCCATGAGCCTGCCTGCCTTGGGGACTTGCCAAGAACGCCTGCCTCCTGGAGGGTCCTCCTCCCTGAAGACCTCAGGTCAAACACTGCTTGTTCAGGAGCGCCTCCTCTGACATCTCTGGGGAGGCTATAGCTCAGTGCCTCATCAGCATCCTTAATCCTGGTCCTGCCCTTTCTAGCAGCAGTCACAACTGTCTTTTTATTTTTTTATTGAGGTATAATTGACGCACGACATTATATTAGTTTCAGGTGTATGGCGTAGTGACCCAGTATTTGTACACACTGTGCAATGCTTACAGTAAATCTAGTTAACCGTCCGTCAGCATGCGTAGTTACATAATTTGTTTTCTCTCAGAACTTTTCAGATCTTAGCAACTCTCAAATATGCAGACAGAATTGTTAACTGTAGTTGCCATGCTGTACATCACACCCCAGGGCTCATTTATCTCATAGCTGAAAGTTTGTATCTTTTGACCTTTACCTGTTTTCCCCACCCCCACACCTTGACTGTCATTTGTGTGACTGCATAGTGATCTGTGAACTCCTGAGGACTAGGAGCTCCATGAGAGCAGGTGTTGGGCCCTGAGTCTCTGGTCCTGGGATCCAGTACCTAGAGCAGGGTCTGCTTTCCTCTCTGCCGAGGGCCTGAGCCCTCCTGTCACACTCTTGGCAGAGCCCCCTTCCGCTTCTGGCTTCCGGAGCCTCCCAGGTGTCCACTCTTCCCTCACTGGCACATGTTGTTCCCCTGGGTGGGGGTACCTTTGGCTCCTGTCTTCCATCTGGGATATGATACTCATTCTCCAGACCCACCCCAGTTTCTCCCTCCACCAGGGCTCCTCCAGTGGGCTCAGTGGTCCCTCTCCTGTCAGCTGCACCAGGTGGATTTCCCCACTGGGGTCTTACCATGCTGTCCTGCAGCGCTCACTTCACACATCTATCTCGCTTGCTGGACCAAGTCCCTGGAGGACGCGGAGCATGCCACTCATGTCATTGTCTCTGTTTTGTCTCCATCCTTAAATACAGTGTCTGTCACAATAAATATTTTGAATGAATAAAAATTTCTCTTATTAGTTATCCATGTCCCAGGAATTTACTAAAAAAAATTCCCAGGAATGTCAGCTCCTGTTCTGACTAGGTGCTGGGCCCTCAGACACCTATAAATGATGTGGTCAAACCCCTTCCAGGGAAAGCCGCAGAGATGGGTGTTTTTGTCTGTTCCCTCTTCGCTGAGCCTGGGGACAGCTGTGGAGAGCACACATGTGCCTGTTCAGGACTTGAGGATGAAGCCCCCATTGGCTTTCAGAGCAGGATATCTTGGTGGCCCAGCTGCTGGGTGGGAGCCTTCAAAGCTGGGATGCATGGCGGAGCACCTCCTTGGGGCCAGGCTGGATGTTGGAGATCTCTCTGGCTCTCACGGTGTCCTGTGGGCTGGGACTCATGCTGTGAGTACGACAGCATTTCCTGTCCTGTTCCGTGGGGTTATCTTCTCACTCATTGTGTGTGGGCACATTCTGGATTTCCCTCAAAGAAATTACTCCACGTGTAGCTATGTATTTGGTGCCTCTGAGGAAGCTGGGCAGTTTATTTTTGAGTCTGATGGAAGTACTTTATGATTATCCTGTAGTGTATCTAATGTCGGTTTTGGCTGTTTGTCCCAGTCTATTGAGACCTTCTGAATCTTGATCCTATTATGCAACATATTGTATAAGGTCACCCGTTGGCTCAAATATTGTGTTTTCTGCATTTTTTTTTTAACCTGAAGCGTCCACCAAATCAGGCCCATGAACTGACTTAACATATTGTTGCTATTTAGCATACCGTTGGCAATTCAACAGTTTAGCCTATTGTTGGCAGTTCAGATTGACCTCGCTCTGTTGATGAACAATCTTTGGCAGTTCAATAAGCTAGAAATCTACAAGGCTTTATTTGTATCTTTAAATTTTTATCCCCACCCGTACAATATATCACAGGAGACTTGGCTAAACACCTGACTGAGAGGAAGTTCGCAGGTGTCTGCAGCCTTCCCTTCCGTCCCGCCCTGGTACCTTGGCCAGTGAGTCATAATGGGCCTCCTTTGTCGAGTCTCACTTCTGGTGCAACAGTGCTGCTTCCAGTGACTACCTCCTCACTTATGAAAGTGTTTTTCTACCCTCTATTTAATAACGTACTCAAGAATTTTTCTGGAGGCTGACATAAGCTCTTAAATGACCGTTTTTAGCCATTTTTCTCAATCTTTTCCTTTGTTGGGAAGTCAGGGCACTTGCCTGTTTCTAAATGTTTTGCACCTCGTCTGTTCTCTCTGAAGTTGAAATACAATGATTCTGTCATCATATTTGCACATTCTTTTAGCGTTTTGAGTGCAATCCACTTAGACCTAGAGACTTGAATTCATTTAAATCGGCGGGTTATATCTCTTACCGTTGTTGTTCATTTTGATTTTTAATTCCCTGAAGCATTTTTATTTTGCCCTTTCATTGTTGAGACCCTCTTCCTTGAGGGCTCAGAAACATGCCTGCTTTATTTATCACTGTTTCCACAACTGCTCTTAATAAACATGTATTAGATGATGGAATGAAAGTTAAATTGCACATGGACTCTGCTTACTAGACTGGTAACCCCATGAAGACCATTAAGGGGTGGATCCCTTGTAATTTTTAAATATTTCCTTTGCCTCAATTATGTATTATTTTATTTTTTTTTGTTTTCCTATAGTTTTTTTTTAACTTCAAAAAATAAATTAGTTCCCCCTGAATTTCTGATAATACCTTAAAACGCAAACTTTACTTTTAAAACCAGCTTCTTTTCATTAACAATAATGTACATGTTCATTTCCAGTAAGAATATTCTCATTAAATATGTTCTCAACGTTTAAATAATATTTTCCCTTATAAAATCTGGATCTGTGACCTCAAAAAATTCACCAAAATGATTATAATATGGTTCCAGTCATGTGCCTCCAAGTTGCTGGCAGTCATAAGAAGTATCATCATAAAATATCACCATAAAATCATCTCTCTGCTCAGTCTTATGTAACCTCATTCTTTGCTTATATGAATGCCTATACTTAATGGTTTTTATATAGATGAAGAATGCCACTTTGATTCAGAGTGATTTACAGCCTCACCTTCTTTATTAGTGCCTTTGTCCTTAAACCAGGGGCAAAGTGGAAAACACAACAATTACAGGTTAAAACTCAGGAGAACCTATACTTAAAATTGGATACTTGTACCTGAAAAAAGTCCCTTTTTGGGATGTCAGATAGAATAAAAGAAGATCATAAATGTTGACTGTAGTAATAAGATCGATGTCTCACCTGTGGAGCATGCGTGGGGTGGGGGAGGGTCAGATGGGGACTAGTCCATGATGAGTCCTATAGCCGCCGATGGTGATACCGTTAGGGTCTCCTCTCACCTCATTTCATGAGAAGCAAATCCCTGTGCCCTCAAGTGTTGGCTCTACAGCCTTGGGCAGTGGGCGGGGATCGGGTAGAGGCCAGGTGAGTGACACATGCCACCACAGAAATGAAGAGAAGGGACCGGGAATGAACTGGGAGCACTCTGAATTCCATGTCAAAATAAGAGGATGAGATGGAGAAAAAATCAGGAAGATGGGTGTGATCACAAGAGAGGGGGTGGTTGGCCCTACGCAGAGGGGCCTCTGGGACCTGGGGTTTGGGGAAGGTGGTCTCTGCCTCTCCTTCCCCTCGGCCACCCATGGACCTTGGCCTCTGCTGAAGCTCCGTGCGCGGGAGGCAGAAGGCTGGCTGATGCTGTCATTCCCTGCGGGCCCCCTTTCTTGGTTGACATGGCATTTTAGCGGAGCAAACATGTCCACCCTGAAGCTGAGAGGATGTTGCTGAGGACGGCATCCTGCCGCCCAGACTGGACGGGACCTGGGGATAAGCTGACCTCTGAAGGGCAGGGGCTGCATCAGGCTTTCCCCTCTGGAGCGCGTGGTTCCCAGAGCCCAGGGACCAATTCTTACGATCCTTCTCCTTCAGAATCCCATCGTGTGAGAGGGCAGGGCTGGGGTGCTGTCTCCCATGTGTCTGGAGCTGGTGCTCGCCTGGCAGTGAGGTGTCTGAGGTCATTTCCAGGCCAAGTGCCTCCGTTTGCCAGTCAGCCTTCTGCATGTAAACCAGCCTCTGGACCTTGGCTCACCGGCTTATTGGGGAGCACCTGTTCAGGTGTGTGTTTCTTTCCTTAACACATTAGTACAATTAAAAAGATACTAATCTATCACTTTTTTCCCATCCTTGAGTTATAATATTAATTTAAAATTTAGGCTTTGTTTTATCATTTTTGAAGTGAAAGTCGTTCAATCATGTTGGACTCTTTGCAACTGCATGGTCTATACAGTCCATGAGACTCTCCAGGCCAGAATACTGGAGTGGGTAGCCTTTCCCTTTTCCAGCAGATCTTCCCAACCCAGGAATCGAACCCGGGTCTTCTACATTGCAGGTGGATTCTTTACCAACTGAGCTATCTGAGAAGCCCTTTATCATTTTTAAGGGGTCATATTCTATTCGAATGGTCATCTCCTCACCATTTTGGTGGAAGTCAAGCCACCATCAGTCCAAGGTGCTGAAAGTCCAGCCACTTCGTCCATTGCTCCCAGCCTTCGTGTCCAGCTATTGGGAGCCAGCCCTTCTGCTTCTGGGGACCTTTCCCACCTGCATTTGGCTTTCTCAGTCCTCACTGTGCAGGGTCTCCAGCACGAGACCTCTGGGAAGGAATAGTTGAGGTGGAGCAGGTGAATGGAAGCAGAATTGTGGCAGGTGTGGAGTCAGGAGGTCACAGAGGGAGGTGCACACTGTTGAAAAGTCTCCTGTTTTGTGGAAACATCCAAACTTGACAAGCCCCCAAAAGTTACACATTCTGAAAACAAAATAATGTTGAGTTCTCTTGTGTCAGTTTCAGGTAATTTTCCTATTCGGGTTATGAAAACAGAGATTCCTATTAGAGCGTCTGCTCACATTTATCAGAAGAGGAAGCTCACGGAGGATTTTCTCTGCTGTGTATGTGTTCACTTCTGAAAGTAATCGTTTGCTGTCTTCATTTGTGTTCAGCTCAAACAACATGCTTCACTAGAAATGTACGTCACACGCAGGCAGTCTCTTTGGTAGCTTCCATGCCATGTGGGGAGCCCAGATCACTTAGGTTAATCAAAATAGCACCCTTTGTGTGTGCCACTTGGTTGCAGAAATCTCTAGTTAACTACATATTTAACGACCTTTGGGGCTTCCCTGATAACTCAGCTGGTAAAGAATCTGCCTGCAATGCAGGAGACCCTGGTTCGCTTCCTGGGTTGGGAAGATCCCTTGGAGAAGGGAAAGGCTACCCCCTCCAGTACTATGGCCTGGAGAATTCCATGGACTGTTTAGGAGCCTCCCCCACCCCCCAACTCTGGCACCCCAGGTCTGGCTGCACCGTTTGGTCTCCTGTGTCGAGTGAAGCACCTACCATGTTGAGTTTGGAATGTATAGAGTCAAGTCTGTGTATCCAGAGTGCTGTGCAAAAGTAAGCTGCCAGCCCCTGGAGACCCCACAGCACACATCTTTCAATAGCACAGTCATCAAGAGAACCACGCCAGCACACGAGAGCTCAGGGTCTGGGTGGGTGTGCTGCACACAGACGTTTCCCTGATGGTGACGGCCTTAAATCCCGACTGTTTACAGTTCAGACATCTTCTCGAGGGACCGTCAGTGAGAAGGCAGGCAGTAGGAGGTGGCCGAGTGCCTTTCAGGAGGTGAGGGCTTTCCATGATGGACTGTCTGAGGGATTTCAAAACAGGGATATCCAAAGATTTTTATTACCAAAGTAGAATTAAGCAACGAATTCTTGAGACTCTCCATAAATCAGAAATTACCACCCCCCAACAAAATAAAAATATCTGGCTGAGCTTTGGGGAGTGAAGTATTAATTTATCTAAGTGACATGTTGACTGCAGGGCGCTCTCAGGAGACCTCTCTTCCCCCTTCCAGCTGAGATGTCCGACCGTCCCTCCTTCCTGCCTTTGGAATTTGTAACACGTTGTAAAAGGCCCATTCCAATTCTATCACAGGGAATGGAATCCAAGGAGTTCACAGTTACTTCAGCTCTCTGAACTTATAAAAACATGTTAGTGAAAGAAGTACTGTACTTTATGATTAAGAGAGATGTTAAAGTTTCAAAAATTGTAATTACGATGGAAATGTAACAGTTCCTCCAAGTTCTTGTCTCTGATTTATATACAACTTCCAGCAAGTTACTTTGGTTCTGTGGGCTTCGTTTCCCTGTCTGTGAGAAGGAATGTGTTTTTTGAGCTTAAGTGCTAATGCTTCTTTATTTTGATTGTTTATTCAATATCTCAGTTACTTTGACACTGGCTTAAAAAAAAAAAAGCTGAAGGAAATTGAAGAAGTCACCGTGGTCCCCAAACTTTGGATTTTTGTGTGTTATCCATTTTTAATCTGCGAGGCTTTAGGAGAGATCATGGCAACATATTCCGACCATGTTTGCTGTCTCTTTGGCACGTGTGTGTGCTTGTATGAGCGTGTGTAGGTCACTTCCAACTGGTAGGAAGTGATACCCTTCATGCACCTGATGGCTCGAAGTGTCTCTTAGACTCTTTGCTGTTTCAGTACAGTGCAGACTCTAAGTTTAATAGGAAATACTTAAATAAATGAATTTAAAAAATGGTGGTATATTCAAAATGAATGAATATTATAATTTTAGTCCTATTTTTGTTCAATAAGTAAGCTGTTAAGATTTTCAGCTAAGATAAATGGAATTTTCCATCCATATCTTTTGAATAAACATGGGAGCTCGCTGTGGAGGTTCGTGGGCTCTTGGTTTCTAGGGCCCAGGATGGCACTTGACAGGGGACACAGGGCTGGCCCCAGAGCTCCTCGGTGGTGAGGAGGGAGTCTCAATGACCCCCTTTGGGCAGCAACGTGTACATCAGGATGAAAGCACTTGTAAACCTGAACACGACAAAATTCTGATTTTTCTTCATCATTTCTCCTAAGCTTTAAACAATAACAGCTGTCAAGTCATTTCAGAAATTCCTGTTCTGATGTTTAGGTGCCGCTTGCCTCTCTCTTGTTCGGAGAGCCAGGGTCCACGACTGTGGTAGGGGGAGAGTGGTCCAGCCCGGCAAGAGGGGATGTCCTCGTGGGCCAGGATTACCGGGCGAGAGTCCACCTGCTGGGTGTCTCTGCAGGCGGGCAGGCGTGGTAAGCCGGCAGCAGATGCAGAACCATGTTGGTTCCTGGCGCACACTGCGTTTCTCATTTTGTACAGCGTTTTCCACCTAAGGATATTGATAGGTGTCAGGGAATGACGCCAATATTTACGAAGTGCACATGTTACGGTATCTATGTACAGAAGTGACCCTGGATGTTGAGAAGTCTTCAGATGAGGATTACACACATTTGGAAGAACAGTGTCTCTCTTCACCACGTAATAGCAGATGACTTGTTCCGCTTCTTCCTTTGCACAAGCAGAGGTTTTTCAAGATTTAGTTAGTTAAAATGTTCATGCCTTTCACTCCTTCAGCATAGGTTTTTTTTTTTTTTTTGCATAAAATTATGAAGTTATAATGTCCTAATTGTGAAAAGGAAACAACAGCTTGAAACATAGAACCATCTCACTGTAAATGACTAAAGTGGTGGAGAATCTGGAAAAAACCTATTCAATTTCCACCTTAAAAATTATTGTTTAGCTTTATGTAGCACAGCTACACAACACAAATATGAATCTTCTAAGGGCCAAATCATGTTTTCTGAGACTAGCTACAATGCAAGTTTCTCATAAAATTATTATGAGGAGTGACCTTAAGTGAATGCCTTGCTAGTTAAGTTGGCAAAAATCTTATTTCATAACACGAAAGTTGGTAAGACCTCCACTGTAAATGGCCAGGTCAGTGCTTCTAAACTTCTAAATCTAAGATAATTTGAGGCTGATGGGAAGGTGTCCTTCAGAATACTGCAGGCAGTTTAGAATATATCTGAGCGCTTTCACTCACAGCAGAACATCTCAGCTCGCCTACGGACTCACAAGCAGCCTGGTCAGGTTAGCGTCTCAGAGGGCTGGTACTTAAGCTTGCCTTGGACTAGTTTTTCACATGTTATTAAAAAATAGGTTTCAATGGCTTAGTTGGGTTTGAGAAGAGAAAGTGAATTCACAATGGCTTAGTCGGGTTTGAGAAGAGAAAGTGAATTCAGTTATAGAGCCATGCCAAGATGGAAAACGTGCTTTGATTCAATATGAAAAATAGCCAGAATTCTTTTTAGTGTGTTTGCATAACAAAAATAGTTGGTGCTATGAATTTCATTTTTGCCAAAATTGTGGCATTCACCAGGGGAAAAAAATGGCACACGAGCCCTTTATGTGGATAAATTTATGCTCTGAGTCTCGAGGTCACATGGTGAGGGAGGCCGCGTTGTGAGGGAGGCTGCGTTAGGGCTTGTCTCTCTAGCAGAGAGGTGGAGCCTCTGTGAGGTCTTCTTATATGAAACAGCTCTTTAATGTGACTGTCTTGATTTTGGAGACAGCGAGATGGCTTTGTTTTGGATGCTAATGATTATTTCCTCCCTTTTATCTGTATTGTGTTAATTTAGATGCTGTTTAGATGTTTTACCTGTGCCCTTTATGGGGAAGGCGGTGTCCACAGTTTTGTCAACTAACCATGCAGTTTATGGAACACAGATATCTCCCAGCTCCTGTTTGCTGGTTGATTTCTCGTGATTTCTTGTGAATGCAGCCTGCTGTCCACTCAGCTGGGACAGTGCCTCTCTGAAGATGCCTGTCTTGAGGGTGTGGTGACTTTCTCTGGCCTTGGGTTTTGCCAGCAGCTCTCAGTGGTGTCCTCCTGGCGCAGGGATGTGTTTCCGTGATGCTGAAACTTTGAACCTGGGCCTTCGCAGTGACAACAACACTGCTTCTGCTTGGGATTTCTCCAGAGCCCTCATCCTTCCACATTCTCCTCTGAGCGCCAGCCCCTCCTCCCACCAACCCCGCGGTCTCCATTCTCCTCTGACTGGTTGGGACCCCTGGGGACTCGCATCAGGGCAGGTCGTCATCCTAAACCCTCATGAAGGGCCCGGGAGGTGTTGGGTGCTGTGTGGGTCTTGCTCCCAACCTTCCAGGAGCTCTGGTGGGTGGGAACACATACCTGCAGGGGCCCCTTGTCGCTGCAGCAGGGCCAGTGGAGAAGGTGGGCGGAGGTGGGGGGGGTTGTCACACAAACCAGCGTCCTGCCCATAGAAGGGAGGGGGTGGTGGGACTTTGGGCTCCGCCTTGTGTTGAAACAAATACATGTGTTTGAACATGCGAGTTGTTGCATAAATGAATAACTTTGTCAAACTATTGATGAAAAGGAATTAAGGCAAAAAGTATAATATAATATCTAGTAGGATACATGATAGGAAAGCAGCCTACCAGTTTAGGACTTTCTGTCCGTGGGACCGTGTGTCTATTCTATGGATCTCTTGCTTCTGTGGAACGTCTGGAAGGTTGTTGCATGGCTGCTTGTCTCTGAAAGAAAGTTCCTGTTAAAGTATGTACACTGTGAGGAGAGATCAGTCGTGATGCCAGAGTGGGAAGAAGCCTGGGCCGTGCTGTCTGTCCGCAGGTCCTCCTCCTGAGGGTGTTCGGATGCGGGAAGTCAGGATGTGTGTGCCCAGCCTCCAATCAGTTATCCAGCTATCCCGAGGTTTACCAGCAGGGAATAATGTATCATTTCAGAGGTTTACTAGCTGTCTGTCCCTTTGTTTTGTAGATGTAAAGATTAAAAAAACAATACAACATAAAACCCAAACTCCCATCCCCCACCACAATCCAACCCTACCTTTGGCCAGGAAAAGGAAAACAGAAACCCTCCTCAAAAATGCTTCCCAAATACTTTGGCTTTGCCTGAATTGGTGTATTTGGTACCAGAAGACTGGCTTCCCAGGTGGCTCAGATGGTAAAGAATCTGCCTGCAATGCATCCCCAGGTCAATTCCTGCAATGCAGACCTGGGTTGGGAGGATCTCCTGGAGAAGGGCATGGCAACCCACTCTAGTATTCTTGCCTGGAGAGTCTCATGGACAGAGGAGCCTGTCACCAGAAGAATTTTACTTCAGGATTTTGGAAACAAGTTTTAAAGTATTCAACAAAAATGGATTTTTAACATTTTGTATTTGTGTGAAAATATCCACAATTCTCTTCCTCGATGGTCTTCTAAGCACATAACTGTTGTTCAGTCGCTCAGTCATGTCCAACTCTTTATGACCCCATGGACTACAGCACACAAGGCTTCCCTGTCTTTCACCATCTCCTTGCTCAAACTCATGTCCACTAAGTCAGTGATGCCATCCAACTATCTCATCCTTTGTCGCCCCCTTCTCCTCCTGCCCTTGATCTTTCCCAGCATCAGGGTCTTTTTCAGTGAGTTGGCTCTTTGAATCAGGTGGCCAAAGTATTGGAGCTTCTTCTTCAGCATGAGTCCTTCCCATGAATATTCAGGGTTGATTTCCTTTAGGACTGACTGGTTTGATCTCCTTGCAGTCCAAGGGACTCTCAAGAGTCTTTCCCAACACCACAATTTGAAAAAATCAATTCTTTGTATCTCAGCCTTTATGGTCCAGCTCTTACATCCCTACATGGCTACTAGAAAAACCATAGCTTTGACTATATGGACCTTTGTTGACAAAGTAATGTCTCTTATGCTGTCTAGGTTTGTCATAGCTTTTCTCTGAGGAGCAAGTGTCTTTTAATTTCATGTTTGCAGTCCTCATCTGCAGTGATTTTGGAGCCCAAGAATATAAAGTCTCTCACTGTTTCCATTGTTTCCCCATCTATTTGTCATGAAGTGGTGGGACCAGATGCATGATCTTATGGTCTCCGTCAGTTCTTTATCACTGTGCTTTATGGGTGTACCAATCGCACCATTCTCTAAATACCTGTTGTCTTAAACACTCCAAGTACTTGCATTATTTCTGAAGAATATTATCTAGTCTGTCTGTGAAACTGCTTACAGAATTCCTTGTCTTTCTGCCTCAGTAGAGCGACCTTCAAACCTTGATTTTCGTGTTCCAGACCCCTCTCTCTTTCATTTTCTGTTGCATTGACTGAAGAAAGGCCCCTGGTTTCTGCTGTCACTGGTTTAACTATTTGGATTAAATCCTAGTCTACCATATTTATCTCCTGAAGTTACTTTTCCTGTGCAGATCATGGTGTATACGTGTAATAAATAACCCTGACCAGACTGGACCTGAATATGTGAATTCCTTCACCTTGTCCATCTTTAGTAATGAATGGTGAAGCTTGTATAAGAGAAGGAAAGAGTTTTTTGAACACATTGAGTTTGATCAAATGTGGTGTTTGTTTAGTCTGTTTGTTGCTAACTCTGAGAGCAGCAACTACGAATCCAATCTTTGATGATTTCTGTAACTGAAAAAAAAAGCAAATAAAACTGACAGGCTGCCTAGAGGCTACAGATTTTATCCAAATATCTAGGTGGGTGTATGGGTCTGGAGCTGAGCAGGGCTTTGGGGAGAGGTGGCCATGGGAGTGGCCTGGGTGGATGGGGCCACGGGCTGTCACCACGGCGGTGGCCAAGGTTCAGGGTTGGCCCTTTCTTCTCCCTGCCTGGTGACCTTGGCCGCATCACACAACTTAGTCAGTGTCCTTGGCTGTCAGATGAGAAAAACTGTCCCACTGTGAGGTTTAGAGTTAGAGGAGGTGGCCTTTGTATAATGCCGGCTGACACAATGCCCGGCAGCAGGAGGCCCTTCTCCCCTGAGACCCCATTGCCTCTCCGGGGTCCTCTCTGGAGGCTTTGTGACTTTCTGCCTTGTGGTTTATTCTGCATTTAATGCCAGCTCTTTAGAGACAAGGTCTGTGTCGGATTCATCTTTGTCCCTTCTATAGTTTCTAGGGGACAAAATATTCTGTGACTGTTTGTTGAATGACTGTATGACTGAGTGATCCCGAGTAAATGAGGTTTAAATATTTTTACCGTTCCTGGTAGGGATTTTAAGACTTGATGCCTGATGCTGGCTGACAGGATGTGTGCTGTGAACATGGAAGTGTGTTGTGTGCCCAGATCTGGATTTCACGGGTGTAGCTGGTGAATTGTTGCAGATTCAAGTGTCCATGTGCCTCAAAGCTAGAATCTGGGCAGATCGTAAAGAACCAACGAGTTTGTCCCACAGGGAGTGCCTGACTTTTCTGCAGTGGATCTGTCACGGGCTGCAGGTCTTTGTGAAAGGGAATTGAGAAATTTGTACAATTTCTCCACCAGTGAGTGATAAAGGGGCCCACGTTTTTTCATCATAACGAATCATTATGTGTTCAACTGCTTCAAAGTCTTGCTCTACTCTTTGAGATTCTGAGGCGACTGATGGCTTGTCCACACGTCGCCTTGTTTCTGAGTCCACCAGAAGTTCAAAGAGCTGTCCTTTGCTCGCCTTTGGCCTCAGAGAGATCTGGGTAGACATGATCACCTCGTGTGCCCGTGGAGCCAGGGAGCCTTGAGAACATTGCACTCATCTGATTGTTAGTGGTACTGGGACACATCACACATTTAGACATGTCAGTTGACTTTGTCTTAGTGTCTTCAATCACAGATTTGCCTCCTATACTAATATTTTTTATCTTACTTAAGTATTAATTGTGTGTAGTTTTTGTGTGGTGATCCCTCTGCTCCCAAAGAGGGACTCAGACTAAAGTGTCAACCATGTCTTGCTTTCTTTACTAGAGTAAACCGCTCTGATACCATCTCAGATACGAGCAGCTCTGTGTCGTTGTGGAGATGCATAAAGTGGTCCAGGTCTGTATGGTTCCCTCTTTCAGCTACTTTCTTTACAATTACAGTATCCTACTCTACCTTCTCATTACTTTTCTGAGTTTATATTACGTTCTAGTAAATCGCTGTGTAAAATAAAATCAAGGAATTAAAAAAAAATGATTGAGAATATAAATCACATGGACTTCTCAGGTGGTAGTAGTGGCCTGCCAATGCAGGAGACTGAGATGTGAGTTTGATCCCTAAGTCAGCAATATCCCCTGGAAGAGAGCATGGCAACCCACTCCAGTATTCTTGTTTGGAGAATCCCATGGACAGAGCAGCCTGGTGGGCTGCAGTCCATGGGGTCACAAAGAGTCAGACACGACTGAAGTGACTTAGCGCATGCACACACACACACACACACACACACACACATAACATGGCTCTAATGCTATGGAGAAAATGAGCACTGAAGAGAAAATGGATTCACTGTAACTGCTGTGAGGGAGGGTTAGCATCTTGCCCTGTTGAGTTGACTCGTGCCTTTGGTGAGACCTCGGTGGAGCGGTCAGTTCTGAGCCATTTGGGATCGCCATCTTGGAGCCATGATTTCAGTGTGGGGGTGTTGGTGCCACAGACTCTCTAGCTGGTGTACCCACCTTTCAGGACAAAACACTTTGTTTTCAATACAGGTCCTTGAAAACATGGTACTTGGAAGTCATCTGATTTCTGGATTAAATTGTAAGGAACCCATGTTTTGCTGTAAATGTGATGTGGAAGAAAAAAATTCAAAGGTATCTTGCGGCTCAACTGAAACCAAACACATCAACTATGGAGGTAGGAAGAACTAAAATGGTAAATGGAAAGGAACTTGGGGAGTGAGCCAGGTGGTGGGTAGGGGCATGAACCATGCCTCCATGGCTTCATTTTTATTTTGTTCTCCTTTTGAAACCAGTTAGATTAAGAGAAGTTGGTAACAGAAAGTAACATTGAATTCCCAGAAATGAACTGCATTTTTCTATTCTTGCTGCTTCTTTTCCTGTTTTTTGGTCTCAGACTTGTTTTTTTCATGCAATTACGTGAGAGTGAGTGGTGTAGTTCATTAGCTCAGCCAGTAGAGGGGAATGACATCTGTGCCCACTCAACGGTGTGAAGTCTTCTCCAGTCCCCTTTGTTATGCTCTGGCGTGGTCATAGCGTGGCCTTGCAGATCAGCGCTGGCCAGGGAGGGCAGGGCCCATGATACGTGGGGAGGCGGCCTTCATTTTCTGAACTGTGTTCCCGTAACTCCTTTGTTTTTATGGCTGTTTCTGACATCTGTTTCTCTGTCTCCGCCACTACATCCTTGTCCTTCTTTCAGTGTGTTTGTCTCTTGGCGAGAGCCTGGTATGTCCAGTGCCCATTAAACCTAACAACCTCTTAGGTACCTCTTTTCTGGAACAATGATTTTCACAAAAATCCTGTTTATGGAGGAAAGATACTAGATGATATCATTTGTTAAACCACCTATTCACCCTAGATGTCAGAACTTCTATTCCTGGCCGAGGCAAGTCCATAAACAATCTCCTAGACTTGAAGCCCCAGCCACTTCATTTCGTAGAGCTTGTCGGTCACCTGTGTAGGTTCCCTGCTCTGACACTGGGGCCACTGCCTCTTACCAGATGGCCCCCCAAGCTCCATCAAGGAGGCACCATGATATTTGAGTGGCATCGTTTGTTGGAGTTAGCTGTTCTTTGTGAACTGACCTCTCTGAGCAGTATTCTTTTCTTCTGTGTCTTAAGTTATTTTGTGATTTAGATCAGGAACAAAATATTGAATAGGAATTGCCAGTAACATTAGTTGATTTCATTTTCGGCTCTGAGAGTCAAGGTGGATTCTTTCAGCACTAGATCACATCCCGTGCATTCCACTGGGCGAAGTTCTCCAAGTTGCTGGGGTCCGGGTCTGCCCTGGGAGGGGGAGGGAGCTCTCGGCGGGGAGGGGCGCTCGCTCCTCCAGCCAAGAGAAGAGACCTTCTCCAGTTACGGGGGTGGGTCCAGGTCTGAGGACTCCTGCTTGGCAAGGTAGACGAAAGAATGTGTTTATTAGGAACTGGCTGCAGAGCATAAATGGATGTTGAAATAGACCAGAACCAGGCGAAGCGGCCCACCAGCAGATAGCCATAAAATAAGGTTACAAAACAGAGCACATCCTTGCCCTGCCTGCCTGCTCTGAGCCTGGGGTCAGGCCCTCCGCCCGAGCCCCGCTTCCCAGCTGGTGCGCGCCTCACTCACATAGCCTCTCGGCCTTTCTCCCTGGCCCAGGCTTAGCCAAGGTGTCATGTCTCACCCTCTCGTTTGTAATATTTATTTCGGATTATTTGTCTGTGGGCCGGCTGCCTTTGAGCTCTTCTAGACGAGACCCAGGCTCTGTTCTGACATGCTGGGCTTCCTGGGAGGAGGACAGCGGGGGGGAATCGCCTGAGTGTGCTGTGGAATTCTCAATGCAGAAACCCCAAACCCACCACCGCCCCTCTTTCTTCCACAGATAATTCACCTCTTAAAACAGTGTCTTGACTCTGGCCCTTTCCAAGCCGTCTTCTGAGAAGAAAGGAAGTTTGCTTGTTCTCTGGGTTGCAGCCTCTGTCGCCAAGTCCAAACACAAGAAGAAATGACTGGGAATCAGACCATGGGGATACCACACTGCATGTTGCAGACGTGTGGCCTGGAGGCAGTTTGGGACTCACTCTTCAACACCAGTCAGGTCTTCTCCAAGTGTCCACTTCCCACAGGGTTGGTGTATGGCCGTGCCCAAGGGGAGACAGAAGTTTGCTTTAATAACAAGATGAGTCAAGTACGTTTGCTTTTCCCCATCCTTTTCTATGGCTTGTAGAACATCTGGGAATTTTTAAAACTCCCTACCATAGCACAAATAGAGCCTTAAATATAATAATGTCATCAAGTCCTTGTGATTTTATGAGATAGAGGTAATTATGAAGAAAGTAACTGTCAAGTTCACGAGGCCGTCCCCGTAATGATGGCTTTTAAGGTCTTGAGTACAGTGCTTTTCAGTGTAAAGATAACACCTGATTACTCAGTCTTCTACGGCCAGCAGCAGTAACTTATACGTGTGAAACTGAGCACAGGGCTTCCTGAAGAGAGCATTTCATTATTATTTTTGGCCATTTCAAGGACTCGTTACAAATTCAGAATTGGAGTTAACCCCGGGAAAGTATGTCAGAATTGCTGGGGGAATGAAGGAAGGAAAAGAAATATGAACTTTGTTTTCTGTACATGTGAAGATTTAGGGACAGTAAATACAGCAAGTCTTGTGATTCAGACCCAATTTACTGTTCTAACTTTTTGGGGAAAAAAATGAAAAAAGGAGGAGGAATAATAAATTTCCTGTATTTTTTTATGGCAGCTATAAATGTCTTCTTAAATAGGGCACCTGTTCAAAGGAATTTTTTCTTGTATGTAATGCTAGAGTGATGAAGCCAATGGAAAAACTTTGGAAGAATAAAATTCCAAGATTTGATACTTTCTGGGGAGGAGGCTGGAAAGGCAGTGATCTTTTAAGTTTTATTCTCTTGCAATTTTGCTACTCACTGAAAACCATTTTCTAGTGATGGAAACACACTAGGGACAAGGAGAGAAGCTTTAGTCCACCTGTTCATGCTCGTACTCAGCTACCCCGCCTTCCAGAACCTCCAGTAAAATGTCTGTCGTGGCTGATCAGTGTGTGCGCCTCAGAGACTCTCTCAGTGCATCAGGGCTTTGGAGCGTTGATCAGGGCCAAGTTCAGTGGGATAGGAAGTTGGAGTTTCTCTGTATTGAATTGGATACCTTCTTTATTGATTGACGTACATTTTGTGGAGAACCATGCAAAACCCTTTTAGAATTCAGACTGGAAAATATATTAAAACCTTCACACTAGTAAGATATTACTTTCCTCCCATCCATCCATTTGTTCATCTATCTGTCTATCCATCTGTCCATCCATCCATCTATCTATCCATCCATCCTCCCATCCATCCATCTGTCCATCCATCCACCCATCTGTCCATCCATCCATCCATCTGTCCATCCATCCATCCACCCATTCATTCATCCATCTGTCCATCCATCCTCCCATCCATCCATCTGTCCATCCATCCATTCATCTTTCCATCCATCCATCATCTATCCATCTATCCTTCATCTATCCACCCATCCATCCTCCCATCCATCCATCTGAAGTTATGGAATATATGTTACTGGTTGACTTACTTTTTTGCTTAGCCTAACTGACGGAAAACTGAGAGTTAAGTTTATAACTTAGAAGCTATATGCTCAACTTCTGTAACAAAAATAATAGTTATAATAGTTAAGATTTATTGAGTACTTACTAGGCTTCTTCCAAGGTACTAAGGAAACACTTTACATAATTCTGTCATTTAAGCCTTATTACTGCCCTGTGGTAAGACCAGCACAATCCCTATTCAGCAGGCGATAGAGCTGAGGGTCACTGAGGCAGTTGTCTTGTGTGGGTGACAGCTAGTTAGTGTTGGAGCCCATGTTCAGATCCTAGCAGCCTATCCCAAGTCCTGGGCTCATAACAGTGCCTGAACCTCCTTCAGCCTGGGTCCTCTGTCACAACATCATCATTCATAGTCTGGTTCTTTTATAATTCTTTGACAGGTCAGTTATAAGAGGGTCATTTGTTGTTAAGTGCTTCAGAGTTGCTTTAAGGTCAGATGTGAGACAAATAAGAGGAGCATTATATATAAAGTCAGTGATTATTTCATCTGACTGGCGCTTGCCCACTTTTTATCTTTGGAGGACCAGCTCCTCTCCTTAGCATGGGTTTCTACATGGAGCTGAGTTCCTTATTCCTTTTATCTGTAATCATTTAGGTTTTAAAATCATTTTGAATGATAAAGCATTTCAATCATGAAATGTAAATATTTTAATAGATGGCCCATGTGTGAATTTAGTTGCTTCAGTCCTGTCCAACTCTTTGTAATCCCATGGACTGTAGCCCTCCAGGCTCCTCTGTCCATGGGATTCTCCAGGCAAGAATACTGGAGTGGGTTGCCATGCCCTCCAGGGGATCTTCCTGACCCAGGGATCAAACTCATGTCTCTTGTCTCTCCTGCATTGTAGGCAGATACTTTATTCACTGAGTCACCTGGGAAGGCACCACCAAGATAAAAGAGTTGTTAACTTATAATTTCTCACTAAAAATAAATAAGATATAAAGATTTATTTAAAGCCACCTTCTTTCTCATCCTTCTTCCTCTTGCCTTTCACAGAGGAAAACCATCCTGAAATCACCAGAGACATCCTGGCATTGATTACTTTCCATACATCTTTTGGGACTTTCCCCTAAGTTTATATCCACATAAATATGTTATTGATATGCTTAATTGATACTATATGATTTGGCTACTTGTTTTCACTTTATGTGATATTTTTTGAGATAGATATATATAAACATAATCCATTTATTTTAAGTGCTCTATAATATTCCCTAATATTAATCAGCAACTTTTATCCATTTCCTTCCAATGGACAGATGGTTTTGCTATTGCTGTCCACATTGCAGAGCGTTCCTGTGGTTTTCTGATAGGATTTGAGTATGAGTGTGGTGAGGGTTGGTAACCAGAGGGAAATTGCACTGGGAAGTACATGGTCATCTTTAATGCTGACCCAGCCAAATCGCTAAGAATTTGAACCAGTGGCACTCTGGCAGAAGGCCTGGGAGCCAGCCTGTCTTCCTGTCCCTGCAGCACTGTGTGGGGTGAGACCCACTAAGTTTTGTCAATCAGGCAGAGGTAGGTATTCTCTTTCCTGTAGCATGCATTCCCCGATTAGTAGTTCAGTTCAGTTCAGTTGCTTGGTCATGTCTGACTCTTTGTGACCCCATGGACTGCAGCACACCAGGCTTCCTAGATTACTAGAGAGGGCTTGAAATATTTACTTCTGTGGCATTTTTTGGGCTTTCATCATCTCTGAAATTCTGATTTTATATAATTTGCTTATTGCTGAGTTAATTTCATATTGATTGGTTGTATTCTTATATATCCTGGATAAAAAATCTTTTGTGAGTTACATGGTTTGAATTGTAAATATCTCTCTCTTGTGGATTAGCTCTTCACTTTGATTGTAGTATCTTTTGTCATGAAGAAGTTTTAATTTAATTTACTTTTATTTTTAAATTGGTTTTTATTTCTTTTAAAATTTATCTTTGGCCACACCATACCCCGTGTGGTACCTTAGTTTCCGACCAAGGATCAAACCCATGCCCCCCTGCTTTGGAAGTGCAGAGTCTTAACACTGGATGGCCAGGGAAGTCTCCCAGAGGTTTTAATTTTAATACCATCAAATGTGTTAATCTTTTTATGATTTTTTTGTTTTAAGTAAGTTTTCCATGCTGCAGTATCATAAAGATAAGCTCTTATGCATTTGTCAAGTTTTTTGTGTCTCACATTTAGGACTATAACTCATGTTCAAGTTCTTTCTGGAACTTATGTTTAGATCTTGCTGAAAATACAGACAAAAGAAGTACTTGGAATAGAGAATAACACGTTAGGGAATGATTGCTAGTTCTTTAAGTTCAAGAAGTTCTTTAAGCTTCTAATATAAATTGGATCTATTTATTTCATTCTTTTTCATAAATTCCATCTTTATATCTCTGTATGATTCATTATTGATAATTTCCTCAAACCTTCTAACTTAATACTTTTTCATTAACCTGTGGGTAATCTTCAACTGGACCTATTGAATTTTGTATTCTAATCATTGTTTTTACTTGTGGAAGTTTTCGTTGGCTCCTGTAAGTACTGCACATTCTTTATAAGGTTATAAGACATTCTTGGACATCTTGTTTGTTTAAGTATCCCCGTGTGATGGTCTCTGTAAAGTGTCCTGTTACCTGCTGTTCTAGGCGTTCCACTTGTCTGTGTACTCTTTGTTTCGACTCCTATTGCCGCGATTCTTTCTTCACGTGTTTTGTATTTTAGGGCTGTGAGATCATCTTTAGCAGAACTTTAGCTGTTGAGATCCTGTTGGGTCTGAGGTTGGTGGGCCTTTCCCAGAATAATTTTATGCCTGTTTTTGTGAGAATTACTGAAGGTGGTCCTGTTGTTTACAGGATTCCTAGAGTATGTTGGTGGGCCATTTTAAAACCTCACACACCCGTGTTTTGTTGTCTGGGATTTATAGTCTTCGGTGGTTGCTGTTGTTTGCCTTCCATAGCCCAGGATGAGACAGACAAGAATTTGTATCCTTGTGGAAGGGTCCTTGTCCATCTCTTCACTGGGGACATAGTCCTGGGTGTCTGGCCCTTCGCAGTGAGTTGGTCTGAGCTCCCACTGTGACTGGGACCATTGCCTGCTTCCTGTTATGTGGGTGTGATAACCTGGCCCCATGGTGGCAACACCTCACCCTGCTGGGCCCTGGGGTGATGGGTCACCTCGGGGATTTCAGCCATCTCCTTATACTAGGTGCCTTGAGTTTTCTCTTTCTTTCTTCAAGCTCAGCTCTAGTTGATTTGGTTTTACTTTTTAACCTACCCGCTCTGGGTACTCATGGTGAAATAATGTTTGGGTTATCTGAGTTGCTGGTATCTGCAACAGGAGCTTGACTCTTTCACACTCTGTTCAGGGAGCAGAGCCCCATGGACCCCCATGGACCCCCAGGCACTCCCAGCCTTAGGACAAGCTTCTCTGGAGTTTCCAGATTCTGGCTCTTCTGGAGAAATCATCCTAGTCTGCTTGTTGAGGGCTTGTCTCAAGATCTCGTGCATTGAATGTCTTTGGGCCCCATTTACCCTGTGAACTGTGACGGCGCAAATCCAGCCCTGTCTCCCAATACCCTCTCTTCAAGTGCTGAACCCTGTATCTGTCTGCTTTCCCGTTGTGATCTGCCATTAAGATGTCATTTCCCTTTCATATTTCTTTAGTCTCAAATCAGCTTCTAAAATCTCAACGTTTCTTTCAAAGATACCTCTCCTGTCTTCCTTTATTTTGATTTCATTATTAAAAAACACTCCCCATCTGATAATAGGTCTAAACCTGCTTTTCCAGCCAGTCTAGTTTCTCTTTGATTATTCAAGCGGACGGAGTTCCTCGGTGCAGAGTATTCTGGGCACCAGCCTTTTAAAGCCCAGGCTTCACGTTTGGGTCTGTCTGTAGTTATTTCATCATGTTATTTCTTTTTCTCAGCTCAAGATTGTGGCACATTCTCTTTTTAATAAATGCCTCTGTCATTCAAAACTGTTCAGTGGGGGCACCTGCTCTGGACAAGATCTTTTTCTAGATCCTTGGGAGACACCTGTGAATGAGACAATTCTCCTTTTCTGTCATAATTAATAAAACTTTATGATCCTCCTAAGGATAAAATCACAGTTCATGTCTCCGAAACCTAATAGTCAAATCCTAACATAATTCATGAAACTGGCTGTGCTGGTGTGAGAGCTTGTGGGTTTGGGCACCTCTGCAGCTGCTGGACAAGCAGGGCTCAAGCCCTTTCAGACCCTCCTGGCCCCTGAACTTAGGCTGTAGGGTCGTGAGCCTCACTGTCAGCATCAGCCCACAGCCCAGCACAGCCCAGCACCCCTGGGCTTTGCAACCCCATGTCTGTGTCCCAGCCTCCTGGCTGCTTAAAAGCCCGTGGGTGGGAGGGGCATCTACTTCCTACAGGAGGGTCCTGGCCTGTGTGGAGCCCCCACGCCAGCCTGCTTTCCAAGGCTGCCACCTGTCCCAACTGCTACTGGCCCCATGTGGCCGGTATCCACTGAATCCCCACCAATGGGGCTGGGGAGTGGGCGCCAGGCTGGGGATAGGCCCTGAGCCCCCACTGTTTCCCTCCGGGAGGAGGGAGAGAAGCAGCAGTGCCATCCTCACTGGGTTCCCCCCCAGAGACAGCAGGAGCAAGCGTGTGTTGGGGGAACGTGCCCCTAGTGAGGACCCTCCCAGTGTAGCTCTTAGAATCTGGGGGTCAGCATTGGCCTAATTACAGTTTCAACAAAATTCATGCTCTCAGCATTGTGGAGATACTATAATTTATTGTAGTTTTACTCTTTCAAACTTTGGGAGCATCAGTGGCTGCTGCTCAATTTAAAGGCTGATATAATGATGTGTCAGGGCTCCCCAGGTGGCTCGGATGGTAAAGAATCCGCCTGCAACACAGGAGACACAAGTTCAATCCCTGGGTCAGGAAGATCCCCTAGAAAAGGAAATGGTTACCCACTCCAGTATTCTTGCCTGGAGAATTCCACAGACAGAGGAGCCTGGTGGGCTACAGTCTATAGGGTCGCAAAGAGTCAGATACAACTGAAGCGACTGAGCATGCACACACAGAATGTGTTGGGTAGTTTTTGATTTTATCATAAAACTGAAACGAGGACACAAGGGTTGGATTGAAATCTCTTGGAGAAAATACAACACAGAATAATATGAGTTTTCAATGATGTCAAAGATGCTGAAATAGTTCCTGATCGACACAGTGGCTTTTGATGTATTTTGTTCCCAAGAGCTCCAGGCTCTGGTTTAGGTTTACCAAAATCTCGGCCTCTACTCTCGAAAGTCTCTATTTGCAGAAACTTGCATTTTGGGAGAGTTTTCAAAACTTTTTCATTTTCCCTTTTCCCAAGTGTTTCTGCCTTCCTTGGCCTCCAATGCATGCTGCCTACTGCAGAGACTGACATTGGTTCTCAGAGAGTGTTAATTTATTCTGACAGTAATTCCTGGCAGTACAGTCCTGGTCCACTTTCCTCCTTGTCTTGTATACACCATGTCATCTTTGTCATTTTAACAGTGTTGAGTTCAATAGAACTGTTAATTTTGCTTAAGTTTCATATTGATCTGGATCTACATTTCTCCCGATTATGAATCCAAGGATAGGTTTTTTACTTTACCATTTATTTTGCTGATTAGATAACTTAGTGAAGTAAGAATTTGAGACACCACTGAGCAGCTTCATGTGTTAGCAAATTAGCTAACACAAGCACCTAAAACCCCTTTGCTAAAGCTCTGTTCAGACCAGACACCATGTTCCGCTGGGCCTGCATTGTGAGATTTGAAGCAGAATCCTACTCAGTGAGGACTGTAGCTGATTGTCAGTCAGGGGAAAAGCGAGAAAATGGAGAAAGTGAAAACCTTTGAACACGGATCTGATAAGACTTCAAAACTATGGGAGGATTTCTTGGCCTCCCTTAAGAATAATAGTAAAAATGATGATCCCAGAAATTGTGTAAGTTTGCAATAACCTGCTGACGGCGAGAGTCTCCTGGAGGTGTTATCATGCTACTCTGAGAGACGGTTTATGGAGGTGGTTTTATGATACATTCCTGAAAAGCCTCCAGATTTCAAGTATGCAATATAAACCTCCTTATGAAAACTGCAGGACTCACCCATTTTATAAATAGTACCACACCTACCTCAGATTAAATAGGATTTCCACATTGCAGCGTGGCCAGTGAACCGTAAGAGGCGGACGCAGGAAGCCCGCTGGCAGGTCTGTACGTCCGGATCTGTCTGGTGATTTAGGTGGGACAGCCTTGAACCTGCGGCCTCACAGTTCCTTTAGGCTCTTAAAAGTGAGTGAAGACCCGAGAGCCTTTGTCGGTGTGAGTTATACATATCAACATGGACCGTCTTGAACAATGAAACTGAGAAAAACTTAAATTACAATATACATGAGATTGAGCCCCAGGCGTGTCAGACCAGAGGGCCAGCACTCACCATGTTGCCTCAGGAAAAGCTCGCTTGCCTCCTGGAAGATGAGAGGGGAGGCATGTGGTGCCCACCGAGGTCAGGAGCAGGGTTTGACCTCCTAACTCCCTGAGAGGGTGCCCAGACCACACTGGGGAATCACTGGTTTAAAGGACTTGATGTTGTTATTTAACACTCATCCATACCTCGCAGGAACTTGGTTAGTAATAGATGGTGAATTATTTTAGAACCTGGTTTCTGATCATGCTGTTGGGGTCAGTGGGCCCTGTTCTCTGAGTCTCCAGCTGAGGTCTTGGGTGCGTCCCTGAAGCTCTCAGAGCCCTCTTCCTGAGTGAAAGTGGGGCTCTCAGGGTTATTGTGAGGGCACTGGCAACCAGCCTGCTACCCGGCACGCGACAGGCACCCAGCCCATGGTGGTTATGGTGGAAGAGACCAGGTGCCCGCAGCTGGGCACTGCCGCCCACCCTCCCAAGGAGGGCTTCTCACCCTTGGGGGAGCAGAGAGCTCTCCCAGAAGCACAGCTGCAGGAGAGAAGCAGAGGCTGTGGTTCAGCCCCCCGCCCTCCCACGCCCACCCCCAACCCCCCGCCTGACTCTTCCTCTGTACAATGTTTATCTTTAAGAGCTTTGATCTAAAGTGAGCAATTCCGTGCACTTCCCGAGTTCAGGCTTATTTGGTTCCCCATATTTACACTGACTTTGTTGTTCTGTTAGAATTTTACTGCTATTAACACAGTAGTGACTACCTCCTTTTCCTTCCCTCGACCCCCTCCGTCCTTCTCAGCTCGGATTTCTCAGCACTGTCCCAGCTCTGCTATGGCAGCATTCCTGCTTCACACTCACCTTGACCGCGGAGCCGGGGTTTGATACGATTCTTTTCCACACGTGGCATTTTGTCCTGGCCATTGTGTGTCTAGGTTGGTGTCTGGGGCCCAAGGGATAATGGACAAGGGCCCCTTTGCCTGGGATTCCCTTTAAGGGCAACTGAGGGGGGCTGCCAGTGCAGGGGGTGGAAGCTGTCTGTGAAGAGGTGGTGGACAGGTCCCCGGCTGGGTGAGGAGCCGGGCTCATGTCCCAGGGCCCCAGGCAGGGGCAGGGTCCCCTCTGAACCTTGGGCGAGGCTTGTACCGCAGATGGTGTGACAGTGAGTCTTCTGTAAGAGTCTGGCATGACCCTTGCTGGGCTTGTCCGAAATTGAAGGAAGGTCCCACCCTTCAGGTCCCTGAGATTACAGACTCTTGTGAACACGGCTTTCCTTGTTTGCAGCGGTCAGTTGTTACTTCTCGAGCTCCTCCTGCATGGTGGGTGTTGTGTTGGCCCTGGGTGACTGGTGTACCATGAGCCCCATACCAGCTCTGGTGGAGGAGAGGTGGCCTGGTCAGTCAGCCAAGACGTGGGGGTGTAGGAAGATGAACCAGTCATGGAAACAGGACATTCTTTTCAGTTTGAGCATCCTTTCTGAGATGGTGGTCGGGTGTCCAGATGAGAGGCTCGTGGTGACCTTCCTGTCGGGCGTTCTCGGAATCCTGGATGGCAGGATAGCACAGCGTCTGAGCAGCTCTGAGTTCTGGTCCTGGATGTACCCCCTGATCCCCCTGCTTCCCAGCTGGGTGGGAGGGGTCTGCCCCTCTGTGCAGCGTCCTCTGCGAGGTCAGGCTCCAGCGTGCGTGTCACAGCGTCACTTGTCTGCGCGGGGAGTGGCTCTGGGTGCCTGGTGTGTTGGTTCAGCACTGCACATCAGCCCACGTCCTGCTCACTTCCCAGACGAGCAGGGCCCCGGCCTGAGCGCCACGGCAGGTGTGCAGGGACTGCAGGGGGTACAGGCCAAGGGCCAGTCCTGAGCTGTCGGCTGCAGGCAGGACTGAAGATGAGCCCGTCCTGGCCCTCAGATGCATTTCAGATTCACCCAGGCTTGGGTTTGAACCCATCTTTGTTGCTGGCCTGCTGTGTGGGTTTAGTCAAGTGACTTAAACTCTCTCTGCCTCTATCCCACCACCCACAGACGTGCGGGTTACAGCCTCCCCACCCTTGCAGCGGGTGTGAGCTCAGAGGAGTGGTCAGTCTCAGGCGCTCAGCAGAGGAGCTGGCAAATGTGGAGAGCCCAGGAGACCGCTGTGGTTCCCCACTTCGGGACATCACCGGCCACACTCGCTCTTTGTAGCTCAGCAGCTCGCTCTGAGGGCAGACTCCAGATGCTGGCTGCAGGGGGCAACGGGTGCACACAGGGCTGCCAGCTTCAGTGGTGCCCTGGTGACCTCGGTTTTCATGATCATGGGGCTGCCAGCTTCTTTGGTGGCCCTGGTGACTCCAGTTTTCACGATCATAGGGCTGCCAGCCTCGGCAGTGCCCCAGTGACCCCAGCTTTCAGGTTCATGGGGCTGCCAGCCTCTAGGGTGGCCTGGTAACCCCAGTTTTCAGGATCGTGGGGCTGCCAGCCTCAGCGGTGCCCTGGTGACCCCTGGTTTTCATGATCACGGGGCTGCCAGCCTCTGTGGTGCCCCTGTGACCCTGGTTTTCAGGATCACTGGGCTGCCAGCCTCTGTGCCCCGGAGACCGCAGTTTTCATGATCATTAGATGATTCTCACCTTCTGAGTCTAAGCTCCTCATTATCCACCAGTCACGATGGCCGCCCAATGCTCACCTCTGCGAAGTGTGTAGATTCTGATTGCTGCTTGAGGCAGGGGAGGGGCCGCCCCCCAGGCCTGGGGATACCAGGTCCATGCCAGACCTGTCCACCACCTGCCTGTCTACTTCGTCTTCTTGCCACTCAGGCCATCTACACTGCGTTCTGCCCCCTGGTGGAGTCCAGTAACTCCCTGTGGTCCGAGAAGAAAGCCTGTTGTTTGCCTGTGCTTGTGGAGGGGTGACTCCCACGTGAGCACATCCTGCTCCCTGGGGCAAGCATCCCTGTCCAAGGACCACGGTTGCACTGTGGTGACCAGGCCACAAGGGCTGTGGGCAGCGGCCTTGGAGCCGCGGTTGGCAGTGGGTGGTAGATGCCCACTCCAGAGTCTGGTCAACCTGAAGCAAGCCTGAGGGGGATACTGGTCCCCAGGAGCTTTATCATGGACACAGCAGTCACCTTGGAGACGCGTCCTTGTTGTGGAAGTCTTACCCTCGCGGTCACTCTCTGCTTCCATGAGCGTGTGGATGTCTCTTTAACCAAAACTACACTGTCGCCCATTAGGCTCTGTGACCAGACACCCTGTGGTCAGGAGAGCCTGGGTGTGTGCGGCGTCCTGTCCTGGTGCCTGGTGGATGCTCCATTACAGTGGTCGTGTGGAGGAAACCAAGGCAGCTCTAAGATGCTCAGTCTTGGACAAGGGAGCTTAATACCCAGCCTCCCGCTCCTGAGTGTGAAGTGATGTGAGTGACCGGGGACGAGATGACACCGCAATTACCCCCAGGGTTCACCACCAGCGACTGTGCTGGAAGGCTGGCTGGTGGCCCTGGTGGGGATGCTCCTGGCCCAGCGGGAGCCCCCTCAGTGCGCAGGCCTGGGGCCCCCACGGTGGCATCTGTGTGCGGGTCACCTCTAGCCAGGGCTCCTGTGCTGACCTGCATGTGAGGGGCCCTGCAGGTCGGGTGCTGTCCACCCGTCCTCTGCACAACGTGCCCATTTTCTTTGAGGTGCTGTTGGCAAGGCCACTCCTGCTGGGCCTGCGGTGCTGTTGCAGCTTTCAGACAGGAAGCCTTCTGAAGACATCAGACAGAATGATGGAAGCATCTCGTCTGGATCAGCAGGACTTTACCCATGTAGGGAAGGTGGAAACCAGGGGAGGTGGGAAGGGAGGAGACAAGAGGGCAGGGAGGGGCGCCTGGGTGCCCGGAAGCAGTGCGTGTGCCCCTGCAGACCCGTCGTCTGGATCTGGGCAGGCGGGCCCTGCTCTCCTGTCTCTGAGGCCTTGAACGCAGAGCCAGACTTCCTGCTGGGACCAACCTGGATTTGCGTCCGGGCTTATGGCGGCTTAAGCCGGGGCTGGTGTCCAAGCCAGTCTCCTCATCCGTGAAATGAAGATGGACAGAGGGCTCCCAGCCTTGTGCCTCTTTCCTCGTGTTCGTTGGACTGCCCCCGGGGCTGAGCAGGCCTGCCCAGGAGGTGTTTCCTTCCTGGGCCTGCTGCCAGGCACCATGGCTGGGGCGTGTGGGGTTGGTCCCCAGAGGGCGCAGGTCTCCTGTGGGCTGCCTGTCCGTAGCTCCGTCTGGCACAGACAGCAGTCTGTCTGTTGGAGTTGCTTCTCTTTCCCGGATGATGAAGGGGGCACACGTCTTGCTTTGATGGAAACATGGGCTGGCGTTTACCTGTCCCCGAGGTGCTGTGTGGTGGTGTTTATACGACGTCAGCACAGAGACACCCAGGACAGAGGAGTGCGGCTCGTGGGTGCCTTTCAGCCAGAGAATAGGGCCCAAAGTGTGGTTCAGACCCTTCTTATATGGTCCTGTTGTAGGGTTGGAACATGATTTGTGCTTGCTCTGATTTGTTCCTGTTGATATGTAAAAGCGATAGCTGTGAACACAGAGCTCAGAGATTCTGCATGAGAACATGCCAGGGCTGCTTTTATGGGATGGAAGGGGGTCCCCTTGCCCACGTATATTAAAGTGTGCACCTGCCTTCAATAAGCCCGAGTCAGCATCTGGGGCTGCATCGCATGCCAAGTGTGCCTTGTAAACCCACAGTAAAAGAGCAGACGTGTTTCTGGGCAGAGGAAAGACTGAAGAGGTTCAGCAGAGATTTGGGAGCTGAAAATGAGTGCCCGAGCCAATGAAACACTCTTATTTTGGAGAGTAACCACTGCCTGTGTGTGAAGTAAGATCTGCTGAACGTTCAGCATCGTTAGAAGCTGTGATGTCACATGGAGTTTGCCGCTGAAAATAAGACCTGCTCCTTCGGCCACCGCGGGAAACTGAGGCCCATGCAGCCGACCAGGCCAGCTGGTCCCATGACCCATTTCAGGCTCGATAAGAAAATGAAGTGGTCAGCGGCTGGTTGCTGGTTATCCATTACTTCACCTGACTCAGAGCCCCTCCGGTGACGATGGATCCATGGCTGTGTGATTACTCTGTGAGCAGCCAGTTCTGCCGGGGTCTGTGTGTGTGTGTGTGCTTGCATGCGTGTGTGTCTGTGCATCTGCATGTGTGTGTGTGTCTGTGTGCACTTACTCATTTAGATGTGAGGCCTGGAGTCAAAGGGGACCACACTCTGGGAAATAGCTTGTAGGATAGTCTGCGGTCTTCTGGGTCAAGGAGAAGAAGAAACGAAGAAGTGCTGACAGGATGGATGTCACTGCCCTTCCCGGGCTGAGTCACCTTCAGAGGGCAAGTTGGTTTATAAATGGAGCCCCCACAGGGTGCACAGGAGGGGAAAGTGTAGAACATTTAGTAAAAACTGTCTTTGGGTTCAAGGTGGAGGAGACATAGTCCTAAATGCACGTGGACTCCCTTACCCAGAGGTGGCTGTCTTAAGCGCCGGACTGTCCAGCAAATCCAGTGACTGACACTCAAAGTCCGCTTGAGTGTGTCCTTCGTCTCTCGTGCTTGCTGGCCCTCAGGGGCTGCTCAAAGCCTTGCCGCGTGGTGACCGGTGTCGGCCACAGTTAAAGCAGGTCCTAAGAGTGGGAGGCCACTGGACGCTGGTTTTGAATCAGCACAGGTTTTCTGTTTTCTGAGATGCAACGGAACAACTGCAAATGTATGGATGGATTTCCTGGAAAATTGCATACACACCCTTACATCTTACACTTTATAAAACTCGAAGATGTTGAAGATGTAGGTTCTTGCAGGCGTGTTGGTCTCTGGGAAGCCATCTCTGAAACAGAGTCAGCATTTCTGGGCTCACTGGTCCTTGAGGAGCAGTGATGGAGGTGCCGCGGTTGCCTCACTTTCGCTCTTTGCTGCCTGTGTCTGTGCTTGTGCGTTCACATGTGTGTCTTGGTGAAACTTTACAGTTAAGGAAAGTGTGAGATTTGATAGGCAATCCAAGGCAGGATAATTTTTATTCTAATGGCACTGAGCTTGTGATGTATCTCCGAGTCTGGATAATATGGAAACAGTGAGTACGCAGGCAAAAGAATTCTACCGGCGGACTGGGGAGCATTGGACTTGTAGGAAAGAGACCTCATAAGATTTTCCTATTTGCCTTTAAAGAAAGAATCTGTCTATAAACGTAGAAAGGTATAACTCTCCAGATGTTCTCAAACAATTGGTTATGTATTAAAAATGTAAGCTACTGTTTTGGTCTTTGAAATGGGAAATAAAATGACTTCTGATGGTTTCTGAAGCCACAACAGCACTGACATATGTTTCCAATGACGGTGGTCTAGCAGGCATTATGTTCTGACTATAAATTATTTGTTGCAAATTGAGAATGAGTTGTCTGAAAGAGGTGGATGGAATTTGGTGCCCTGTACCATGCTCCCAAAGTTCTAGACTTGGATTCTCACACCCAGGGTTTTCATACTAAAATTTGTAGTGTTGTCCCAAAGGCTGAAAGAGTCCTATGTGTGAGGAACACACAGTGGAAAGGGCTGGATGAAGGCAGATCATGGGCCACCTGGGGTGCTGGGGGAGAGGGCGCTGGAGGAGAGGGCGCTGGAGGAGAGGGTGCTGGAGGAGAGGGCGCTGGAGGAGAGGGCGCTGGAGGAGAGGGCGCTGGACGCCGGCCTCCACTTTCACACCGAGTGTCCAGCCTCACGTTCAAGACGGAAAGATGGTGAGTGGCATTTCGTTCTGCTCAGTCAGTTTGGAACCTGTATCACTTACGGTTTGACCCAGCATGGCCAGAGGATCTAGACAGTCCAGTCCCGAAGTTATATTCACTCCTTTTTTGTTTCCGTGGGATGAGA
Source organism: Bos javanicus (assembly GCF_032452875.1). Lineage (NCBI taxonomy): Eukaryota > Metazoa > Chordata > Mammalia > Artiodactyla > Bovidae > Bos > Bos javanicus. The sequence goes on along the minus strand of NC_083879.1, from coordinate 35,268,223 downwards.
GCTACTTCATTCCCTTTCTTTGTGTGTTTAGGACTCGTTCATTTGTTCCTAGACATGAAGCCCTAGTTGGTAGTTGGTATGTTAAGTAGGTTCGCCTTAAGAAAAGCATTTTTCTTCTTTTTAATTTTTGGCTTTTACAACTCTCAAAATGGGCCCCTAAATTCCCTAATGTTCTAGACAAAGCAGAAAATTGTAATTATTTTTTAAGTCACTACATAAATCTCCAGAGCATTTTCCAGTATGTTTCAGATGGCCGGCTAAACAGTTTCTATTTCTTTTAATTCCTCTGTGATGGAAAAGTAAATAAGTAACCTAAATTTAATAACAGCAATCACTGAGAATACTAATATCTGTCAATCATCTTTATTCACAAATGAAGGCTCTGTATAGGGGGCAACTTTAAGGAAGAATGAAATAAATGCTATCTTGGTTGATTAGCTACAAAATCCATAAAAGGCTAAGGCAAATTAGAATCAAATTTTAAAGAATTTATTTCATTTTTCCAATTACATAAAAATTCAAAACAGACCCATCTACTTGGTGGATTCGATTTTCATATGGCTGCGATGCAGTTGGTATTTTGGAGCGAAGACTAAGGAAATCTTGAAGCAATCTGATGAGATTTCCTGACCGGCACACACCCCAGGCTGCCCACCTCAAGGCACTTTGGCGTTTCCATTAGTGACACAGGCTGTCTGGAACAAATGACTTTACCGTGGATATTTGTCTGAGCCGCGTGGCTGGGCTGGTGGCTTGGCGAGGCCAGGTCCTTGCAGGTGCCCTCGGGCTGTCTGAAAACACGCAAGTGTGACGTGAGGAGGGCTGGACAGCAGTGGCCTTGAAAGTGGGAACGGCCAGGCATTCGCAGTGCTCTGTGCAGAGAGGCCGTGGAGAAGCTCGGGGCCCAGGGGCTGCTGGAGGAGGGGCAGGATGGCCTCTGCCCCTGGATGTGGTCCCCTGAGGGGAAAACTGTGGCTTTTTCAAGAACGTGCTAGCAGTGGGTCAGGGTCCCACACCAAACTCCTCACCTGCGTTTGGGATCACATCTCAGCTCCCATGGGGGACGGACAAGGGGAGAAACTGGAGGCGGTACTGTTCTTTCCCACAGTCTTGCTGTGGACTCAGCAGGATGGTGTGTGGGTGCGGGACCCCGGGAGGCCTGTACCAGCGCAGGCTCCCTGCCAGCTGTCACGTGACTGCTGCCATCCTGCTCTCTCTCCTGTTGCCCCCGGGACCCCAGAGCACCTTCTCCTGTATCTTGTTTCTCATCTCCTTCTATCTTTTCACCCATCGGCCCCTCGAGGACCTCCCTGGCGCACACGTGGCGGGAAGCTCCTCCCTCTGGCGGCCGGTGGGAGTGGCTGAGCTCCGAGGGTCTGTCTGTCCGTCACGGTGGCCCTGGATACTGGATGTGGGACCTGGCAGGTGTGTGTGGCCCTGGTGTGGAAGACGTCTGCCACATGCCTCTGCAGCTCTCGGGGGCTGGTGGGAGTTCACGTGGGGTTCTCTGGACAGAGGAGGGCGAGGCGGGAGCAGTGTCTCGAGGATGCACTGTGGCTTTCCTTGGACCAGACACCAGCCAGGGGCCATTTCCCAGGTTGCTGGAGACCCACTGCTGAGGCTTGGGGCCAGTGCACATGGAGATGAGGTTTCAGGAATGCACGCGGCTTGGCGGAGGCTGGGACCTCCAGGAGGGGTTTGGAGCAGCAGCGTATAGGACCTGACAGGACTAGTGAGTCCTGGGGATTCCAGGCTTTGTCCTGTGCTCTCAAGGCAGCTGGGGATTGCAGCCACAAAGGCCAGCTGTGCATGGTCATGGCCTGTAGCAGGCTGAGTGCAGGTCGGCTGGGACAGGCAGGGAGTTACTCCAAATATATGTCCAGCACTGACCGTGTGCTAATCAGGTGGCCATGAGGAAGCCTGGAGCTTGGGGTGACCCCGAGGCTTGTGGCAGTGCTGTCCAGGGTGTTGGTGGACTTCCTGAAAAATCAAAACTTTGAGAAGTTGAAAGCACAGATTGCAGTTTTCACCTGACTTCATGGGGGTGGTTCTGGGGCACCAGGTTAGGGAGGGCTGAGGTTTAGCGAATGGTGGAGTACCCTGTCCTCCTCCTCTAGAATCCAAATCTGGAGAGCACGTGGGCTTCTTTGGGCTGCAGGGTGGCTCACTGGCTCAGGTTGGAGCCTGGATGTGGAAGGATCAGCCGTCTTCTCTCAAAGAGGCCAGAGAAGCAGGACGAGCAGTGGCTTTAGAGAAGACAGGCAGAGATCTGCCTCTGCTTCTCTTACTTGTGACTGTCCCCGAGGACACAGGAAACACCTCGTGCCCAAGACTGGCTGGGCAGAGGGAAGTCAGGAAGGCCTTGGCATCCTTCTGAGCGGAGCGTGTGCTTTCTTTCTGATAACAAAGTCTTTCAGGTGAAGGAGGGCAGAGATGTAGATACAGACACACCGATATCTAAAGTCCACCCCAGGAGACTGCGAAGAGAAGGAGGGAATTGAAGCAAATGCTTCCCTTATCGTGTGCTCTGCCAGGCAGGAGAGGGCAAGGAGGGCCAGTGTGCGCCCAGGGATTGATTGTGCAAGACTTTCGAGAAGCCTGCGTCAAGGGCCAGGGAAGGACTCAGTTCCAAGAAGCGATGGGCAGGAAGCTGGCGAAGGTCAGGTGGGCCCCCAGGCTGGCCCAGCTTCTGCAGCATCCCGGCAGGTCGTCCTGGGTAGCCCCCAGCTGTGCCCACAGGATTCCCAGTGGTTTCAGCTGCTTCTGATGCTGAAGTGCTGTTGGAGACACCGATTGCAGGCGACCCCAGAACATTTGGTTCAGGCAAGGCAGTGTGCTCAGTTCTCTCTAGGAGTGCTCCGCTGCATGCCAGGTATGCGGCAGCAGGTGGGTCTGGGGAGCGAACCCTGAAGCCAGGCAACACCCCCCCCTCATCCCCCACTGCCGCCCTGTGGGTGGGAGAGATGTCTGCTTGCATCTGTTTTGAGGTTATTTATCCCCCTCCGCCTGCCCTGTTCAATAAGCCACTATCAACAGAATGTTGTTTCAAAGACAGGTCAGCCCTCCTGAACTTTAACATTTTGTGATTTCACAAGTCTCCACCCTCTAGTTAACATTATTTTAAAAAGATATTTTAAAAATGTTTTTAAAAAACTCCCACCATGCCATGTTTCTCCCCAGGTCTTTATCCAAAGCAGAGAGCTGTTGGGCACTAAGTCAGACTCTGTCTTCTCTTGGGTAGGAGGTGGGCCAGGTGAGGAGTGAAGATTTATGGGGGCGGCCGCTAAGGCCAAGGCAAAAGACAAGAGGAAAAATCAAGAATTTTTCTGTACTTATGACCACTGATTAAAATTGCAGTTAGATGTACAGGAAGGGTAGAATGATGAGGAAATGGGCTTTAATCACGTCACGAATGCTGAGTGAAAGTGGAAAGAAAAAACTGCATTTACTTTTGTGGCCAAAGATAGTCGGCACCCTATAGAGTAAAGGAAGTATATTCACATTTAAACACAGTTTACAAACTGTCTTCTTGCTTCCAGTTCTTCAGAAACGTTATGAAAATCTTCAGAAATTCAACCACCTCTTCATTTTTTAAAGAAGATTTTCTTCTTATCTTTGATATCCCTAAATTTCATGTTGATGTGAATGTCCTGAGGTGTCTACATGGATGGGATGCCAGTGGTCCATGTTTTGGGGCTAGCAACCCATGTTTTGGGGCCAGCAGCCCGTGTTTTGGGACAAGCAGCCCATGTTTTAAAAGCTCTCCTGGTGATTCTGCTTTAGGTCAGGTGAGGCTTAGTGACTTGGATCAGTTTCCCACAGTCGGCCGCAGGACAGATGCAGGCTTGGTGGCGTGGTGAGGGTGCCCGAGATGAGTTCTCCAAGCATGGTTCCTGGAGACCCAGACCCACCCAATCAGGAGCTCGGGGGCACCAGCAGTTAGGAACTCGGGGGTGGCACCAGCCGCCTGTCCCTTTGGGTGACGTTTGAGAACTGTTCTTCTAGACCGCTGGTTCTTAGACTCCCATGAGCTTGAGGAGCCCTGGGGTCCTGTTAGGAGGAGGCTGTGGTCTGAGGTCTGGGTGGTCTCTGGAGTCTGCAGCTCTAGTGCGTTGCCAGGTGCTGCCCATGCGGCTGACCATGGACCACCCTCAGAGCAGCCAGGTTCTGAGATGCTCTGGTCCCCAGATTTCATCTGTTTAAATGCAGAAAGTGGCATTTGAACTAGAATGTCATTTTCCTGTCTTGACAGCCAGACCTAAGTAAATTATCTCCTCGAGTGAACCCGGTGACACTGTGCGTTCCTGAGTGTAAAAGCCTGAGGATGTAGCTATGGTTGTTTGCTTTCTCTCTGACGTGTAGTAGGCACTTAGGGAATGCTCCAGGGAGAACGCATGGGGACCTACCCAAGGCTGATGCCTGGGCAGGGAGGAGCATTGTTCTGTGGAACTCTTTTCAGCCACAAGCAGGAGCCAGAAAGAGGCCTGTGCACACATCGACGACCCAGGGGGCCCTGGAAAGAGCCAGAAGTTCTCAGCATTTGAGTTTCTCTGAGATGCTTATACTGCTGTCAACACTTGGCTCATTTTTCCCTTTGGCTTAAATTCACCCTTTTAATCAACTTTCATTGTGACATGGCTCTGTGAACTCAGCACCAGTCATTTTTGCTAAATCCCATCTCTTCCTCCAAGGCCCTTTTTAAACAGCCCCTGAGGCTGGGGCGGGGGAAGGCTTACGGGTAAGGAGTGGGTGAGGACGGCTCTCCTGCATGCCCACTTGTGGCCTCTCCCCTGTTCCCATGCCCCACCTGGTTCCTCCTTCGTTCTAGCACAGGTCTGTCTAGTAGACGCATAGCACTGGTCCTCTGCAGGCGTCTCACCCTGCCTCATGCCTGCTTCACACCCAGTCCTGGCCCTTGAAAGACTTACAGCCCAGGGCTGCTTTCTGGTTGGGAAAATCCAGGCTGTTGGTCGTCCACCTTTTGCAAATCTCAGGAAAGAGAGTGTAGGCACATCTACTCACCGGCAGGTTTACAAGCGCTCTTAAGACACCCAGTGGTTTGCAAACATCAGGTGTGACGGGTGGTCTGGGTCCCTCCCAGCACTGCTGGAGCCCCTCCCGCTGGGTTCCAGCCTTGCTGAGTTGCTGTCATGAGGGGCTCCTGGCGCCTCTGGGGTCCTCCTGGGACTCCATCCCCCCCCACCCCCTCCCCTGCCTTTCTGCAGCTGCAGGCTGTGCAGCAGCTCAGTGAGTCGGGGTTGTGAGCTCTGGAGCTTGTCAGCTCAGCTGGCTTTGTGATACACGCAGCATGGCCTGGTAAGTGTGCCCAGACCTTATAGACCCTGTGAAAGGAGCGCGTCAAAGCCTCGTCCTGCCCTGTTGTCGGGACAACAGAAGGTCCACTTCCACAGGAGGACCAGTGATAACACCCAGAGAGAGAAACGAGGACCTAGGTTTTGTTCCTCCCCCACAGACAAGGCGAAGGTGGCACTACCCTCTTGGAGAAGCAAAGGAAACCAGAAGCAGACCTCTGAAGGTTTCCTAAAATGCCCTGCTGTGTGTGCATCACAGTCGGGTGTAAGTAGACCACCCCGCCGGGCAGCCTCAGCGCCATGTGCCTGGGATGGCTCCGCCAGGCGCTCAGCTCGGGCAGCGGCCCCTCCCCACCTCCTCAGCTGTTTCCATGTTTTCTGCAATGCGTCTATGAAGCTCTGACATCGTGCTCCAGTGAGGGACAGAATTCAAGTAGAAAAACATGCCGAGGAATGTCCACCAGTCAAATCAGTCTGCTTTCAGGTTTGCAGAGTTGGTTTTGAAAATGTGATATGTGGACTTCCATGACTTTGTAAACACGCGCTATCAGGTTTACAGCTAGATTCAGGCATGTAATGTGGTTAAATCTTGGTGACTTTGTGGATCATGGCTTCCCTGCATGGGTGCTAGACCTTTTTCTCGTGTCTGGATTTCTTGCATCCTGAGTCTGGATCTTTCCTCCTTTTGTCCTGAATTGCTGCCTTTCACAAAGTGAAAAGTGCTTTGGCCAGGACAGGCACGCGAGTCTTTGCAGAGAGAAGAGAATTGATCCTCCAGCCTCAACACCCTCTGCAGTGCACACTGGCAGGGGCGCCCTGAGGTGGCTGGGGTGGACTTCAGCTTGATTGCAGGAGTGGGAGAAACACCAAGGATACACCTGGGACGCGGGGCCCCCTGTCCATCTGCACAGCTGCTACCTCGAGGCTGCCCACCTCCCACCTGGGTCTGTGCTCAGCCTGGGGCCCTCTGAGGCTCAGGCGAAGCAGGGGGCTTTGCTCTGCACTGCCCCAGTGCCCCCCGCCCACTGCCCACTCAGGACTCTCTTCTAGGACCCACTTCTTCTCTTCTGGACTACTCTGGGCTGCACACACTAGCCCTGAATTTAAACAAAATAAAAAGGCAGGAAAAAATATCCTCCCCCCCCTGCCAAACTCATAAAGGGACATGAGATCATCAGATCAGTCTCCCTCCCCACATTCCCGAGGATCTGTCACTCTTGGCACGGGCAGGGGGGGCGAGACTGACTACATCAAAAATGGGGTTCCAGGAAGGAAATGGCCTGCCCGCCACATGGGGGCTCAGCCCTCACTAGGTGCCGGTCGTCACCCTGACTGGCTGCATTTAATGTGCCCAAGTCAAGGTGAGCTCCGAGACAGTCGCCAGTGCCAGACAGGAAGAAGCCTCTCCCTCTTGGCCGGTGTCTGCTCAGAGGACCTTTGAGGTCCTTGCCTGGCCTCCACCTCCCCTCCCATGCCCAGACTTCCGTGTGGCCTGCGATTACTCCACGTCTTGTTAGAAGAGCACACATAGAGGCTGGCGGTTGATTACCCCTCTTTGCTGTCTAACGCAGCAGAGCTTTGAGATGGACGTTGCGATGCTATGTGAGGTCTTAGTGTGCTTTGGATCGTATCACACAGAGGTCGTGGCTTCTGCTTCTTCTGAGGATGCTTGAATTTAAAGACAGAACCCAGGGATTTTTTTTTTTTTCTTTAAAGAAATGCCTTGTAGAAGAGGACAGTTCTACAATTGCTTGCACCAAGGACAATTCTTTGATAATATTTTAATGTTGTTTTGGCTTCATCTGAATGTAAGTGCAAGGCTGAGAAATAGACTTAAAACAACCCCAGATTCAGTCCTGCTGATTCAGGCACCAGAGATGCCCTTTCCGCATTCCCTGGAAGTTACAGTCTGGGGTTCCCTGCTCCTGTTCCCTGCTCTTCTTTACCTGAGGCCACGGAGTGGGGGCAGCTCCTCATGGGAGGAAGATGGCCTTCTCCTCACGAGGTGGGTGTCTACGCCTCAGGAGAAGGTGTGCATGCTGCTTCTCGGATGGCAGGTCATGTGGCTGTGAGATGCTCCATCGTCAAGGAGATGGAGCAGGGAGGCCACCGTCCTGAGCGCAGCCTGGTTGGTCAGGGTTTGGGGCTGAGGCCGTGGCTTTGCTCAGGTTCCCATGGCTGGCAGTCTCTGTCTGTCCCCCTCTGAGGTCCTCTCCCCCACCCCATGAGGCCCCACTCCTCACACACAGCTGTGTGTGACTGGAAAGCCGCCCTCTGTCTTCTGGAGGTTTGTCTTCCTCAAAACACAAGATTGGCGTTTCTTGCTTGGAGCCATCCTGATACAGGGCACTCGGCCCCTGTGGGTGCTGGAGAATCTACGTCTAAGCTGTGCCTTCACGTTTCTCCTCTCCTTCGTCTTTTCCGTCTTGGTTAATGGGTGATGATTTGTCTACGGTCACCGGAGCCAGAGGCGAAGACTCCATCTCAGTGTTCTTCTTTCTTGTGTTGCGCCCCCTTGGTTGCGTCCTGCTCCCTGAACCGGCCTGGGTTCTGCCCCGCCTCTGCCTCCTCCTTTCCTGTGGCCGTGCAAGTGGAAGTGAAAGGAGGGAAAGTGGATCTTCTGTTTCTTAATGATAGTTTTCTATAACAAATCCCAGGATACCTGTTGTTAAAGGCTTGGAGTGCGCTCTGAAAGCTGCACCCAGTCTTCCTGTGGAGAAGGCATGTGGGCCTATCTCCTTCATTCCTGGCCTCACAGGGGCTTCCCTGCCTCTCTGAAGCTGTGAAACCATGACCTAAAGTAGACTATCTCATTGCAATCCCATATTTTGAGTTTTTTTTCTCCCCAGAAAAATGAATATTTATACTTATATACTTGGTATATCTTTTATTTCTGGTTTCCATCTCTGTGTAAGTCCTGCTATTTTTCTATTAGCTGTCTCTATTTCCTAAGGGCTTCCCCTTTTGTTTTCCTTTAGGCAATCCTTGAAATCTCATGATTTTAACTGTGCTTGTTTTTTTGTTTTTTTTTTTAACCACTTGCAATGTGATATTCCTAGGAGTTTTCTTCTCTCAGGTCTGGCTAAAGGGCTCTGTGTGTCCAAATGAGCCTTGATCCGGATGAGACGGTTTCTTACTGTTCCCACTGTGTCCTCAGTAGCCCCCTGACTGTTAATAAGATCACAGTAACCACTGCATCCTGAGAGTGCCTGGTCCAGGGAGGGAGCTGCTGACCCTGACCCTGACCCTGACCCTGATCCTTGGGTCTTCCTGCTGGTCGGGGTCCCTCAGATCACACCGCGGTTTGTGCTGTGAGGTGGCTGCCAGCGGGTTCCTGAACACTTGTAGGGTGGACACTTATAGGATGGATGCTGGTGCCTAGAGAGCAACCTGTGATTAGGGTTGGGGCTTGGGGTGGGCCTGATCTCCTGACCTCTGGGGAGAGGTGGGGCTGCAGGTTGGGTTCGGCCATGGGGCCGGAGGTCCTGTCCATCACCCTGTGTCAGGAGACTTGAGTGAGTTTCCTTGTTGGTGCCGTACACAGTTGTGCGGGTGGAGGACGCATCCGAAGGTGTGTCTGGGGTCCTCTCAGACCGGCCCTGTGCGACAACTCGTTTCACTGGTCTGGACTTTCCTTCTTTATGACACCAGTTGTCATGAATGTCGCTTCCTCCCAAGTTCTTTGAAGCATACCAATGAATGACCAGTCCAGAGGTGGTAGAGTGAACTCCAAAACTGTTAACTGGTTGGTCAGAGCACGGGTGGCCTGGGGGCCCCCAGCCTTGGGAGTGAGCGGACGGCAGTCTGGGGGGGCATTGAGTCCTTGGTCTGTGCGTGGACCCTGGGCAGCCAGCATCAGAACCTCAGGGCACCCAGTAGCCTTTGCGTAGTCAGGGTTCACTCGAGAGTCATGTGTAGGATCTGAATCAGAGGGACCAGCTCCTGGTCCTGGAGGCCCAGAGGCCTACCTGCTGCCGTCTGCTCACCTAGGGACCCTGAGAGCCAGGGCCTGAGAGCTGGAGGGAGCATGGCTGTGAGTCCTGGGTTCCAGAGCTGGAGAGCCGGGAGGCAGTGGGGGCCTTGTTGTTCTGTCCTATCCAGGCCTCAGTGGGTCACATGGAGGGGTCGACTTCACCTACTACTGATTCAGGTGCTCCTGCCCTCCCAGGACACCCTCGCCAACACCCCCAGAAATGCTCTTTACCTGCTCCCTGAGCATCGTGGCTCCATGGAGGTGCCACCTGGCATGGACCTCAGGCCCCATCCTGTCCTCAGTGGGCTTGGCCTGGTCCAGCGTCCGGCCATCTCCTGTTCGGCTACAGGCTCTGGGTCCTTCCTGCCCTCTGACCTGCCCAGGTGGCTTCTGTCCCTCCTCTTCCTAGACTCTCCCGCCTCCATGGCCCCACCCTCCCCCCTGCCCTCCTGCCACACAGGACAGCCACGTTTGTGTGGAGAATATATGGGCTTTCCCTGTGGTGCTAGCAGCAAAGAACCCACCTGTCAGTTCAGGAGACTAAGAGACGAGGGTTCAGTCCTTCAGTCGGGAAGAGTCCCTGGAGGAGGAAATGGCAACCCGCCCCAGTATTCTTGCCTGGAGAATCCCCATGGACAGAGGAACCTGGCGGGCTACAGTCCATGGGGTCTCAAAGAGTTGGACACAACTGAGAGATGGAGTGCGCACACATGCACACTCCAATTTATATGGAAACAGTCATCTTAGAAACATTGAAATGCTGGTGAGAGAAAAGGTTGCTTTTCTCACTGACTTGCCATGAAATGCTCTGCTCTCTTGTGGCATCTTCAACGTCATATGAAGGAGGATGAACACTGCACTTCCATAAGTGTATACCAAATGGGTTTAATAAATGTCGGTTGAAGTCTGACATATCAACAACCGCAGATAAACAGATGATACTACTCTAATGGCAGAAAGCGAAGAGGAACTAGAGAGCCTCTTGTTGAGGATGAAAGAGGAGAGTGGAAAAGCTGACTTAAAAGTTAACATTCAAAAAACTAAGATCATGGCATCTGGTGCCATCACTTCATGGCAAATAGAAGTGAAAAAAGTGGAAGCAGTGACAAATTTTATTTTCTTGGGCTCTAAAATCACTGCAGACGGTGGCTGCAGCCATGAAATTAAAAGATGCTTGCTCCTTGGAAGAAAAGTTATGACAAACCTAGACATCTGAAACGAGCACAGCTTTGTAAATCAACTATACCACAATATAAAATAAATATTAAATTTAAAAGATAAAACACAAATATTTTGCATGAATGTTGAAATTAAAACACTCAGTTCAGCGATGGTTTTTTGCTTGACCTCAGCCCACGTAAGGTTCCATCTCAGACTTCTGGGGGTATTCACCAGGGTTCTTTGTTCTTAGGGGACCTGGATGGAGTACTTGAGAAGTTCTGAGTGTTAGGAGGTTCTCAAATGTCCTCAGGCAGATTTTTATCTGAGCAGTATTTGTCTCCATGCTGTATTGAGCTTAAAGAAGAGAAACTTGATATTTTAAAAATTCTGTAGATTTGTAAGAGCTCGTCAGATATCTATGGAACATTTGAAAATAAAGGTATCCTCACCAACGTTATAAAATGATCATTGCAGTTGATTAGATGTGTTAGGAGGCCTGAGGAAAGGGTCACTCTTCGAAATGAAGACAGTGTTCATACATGAATGGATTTAAGCTGGAGGACTCTGTTTCCAGAAGCCTGTTTTCTGGAAGTGACTTGGGGATGGAAGGTTTGCATTTGGACTGTATAGAGGAGGAAACTGGGGTGTCAGCCTGGGGTGGGGGTGCTTTCCTGGGACACTCCTCACCTTGCCCAGGAAACCAGCATCCTCGCGGAAGGGCTGTGCTTTCTTGTCTAATGCCAGGCCTCGGAGAGTCCCGGGGCAGAAGCTCTGGTCCCACAGAATGGGGCCAGAGAAGGTGGAGTGCCCTGGCTCCATTTCAGGGCACTCACTTCAGGCCTGTTGAGCACTTTGCTAACACAACCTCATGTCGGTGTAAAAACCAACACTTTGCAAAGCACTTTGCTGTACGGTAAAATCAGAATTCTATTCCCGAAAGGAGTATTGAGGATCCTCTGATATGAAGGATATTAGGAACAGGGAGGCTCCCTTAACCCTTTGTTTTGGGAACGAAGGTGGTGAGGTTCAGTTGAGGGGACCCACACCATCCAGTCCAGTGGGCGGCCTCCCGCCCTGGACCTCAGTGTAGCCGTGCAGGTGTGGCTTGGCCTCCGGCTGGTGGTCACACTGCGGGGGCCCTGCTGGCAGCATGCACGGCCCTTGCACAGCCCTTCCAGGGAGAGAGGGTGCGTCATTTCAGTAATTTGGGGCATCACAGAGAATGGGACGTCCTGTTCAAGCCACACGACTGTGCGAGACATGCCCAGGAGATCCTCCTGCCCTGCTTCCCGGAGACGTGGCCTCTGCCCAACCCAGGCCTGTGGACCCCTCAGGGCATTGGGAGCCTCTCGTGCAAGTGAGGGCAACTCTGATGCCAGACCCCAAGCCCAGGGGTTTAAGGAAGAAATTCTGCAATGGACTTGGCCAGAGGAAGGAGCAGATTTTGTCAGCTGTCACCTCTGGCCCCCTCCTCGGCACCTGCTGACTCTGAGAGAAGCGTGTCTGCAGATGAGGATTAATGTAAAGGCTGATTCCATCACTCCTGTTCTTTGCGGATGAAATCTGATCATTTGGCCTCACATTCCTTCTCCTCACCTGCTTTGGAAAGAAATTGAATTCTTTGAAAGAAAATGCAGTCCAGACCAGAACACACAGAGAACCAGCCTCCACCATACTCTTAGACGTCAGGGGCTCCTCATGGCTGCAGATACGTTTCTGCTGGTTTGTTTACACTGCGTGGTTTATTCCATTAAGGTCCAATTTCAGGTGCTCCATGGGACCCAGGTGGCTGGGGGCTGGCTGCCTAGGACACGAGCCATTCAACGGTCCCTGGACCACCGTCCTCAGGATTTGCCTCAGAGACTCTGTGGGTTCACGGCTCACTCACCCCGAAACCTGGGGCTGTTCCTCCTAGCTAGCCCGGCTGAGCCTGGGTCTGTGTGCTAATCTAGCTCTGGGGGACGGGGAAGCTGGAGGCCTACTTGCTCCCCCACTGCCTGTTCCCACATCTGACCTGGGAACTCGACACAGAAAATCTCATCCATGCAGCAGCCCCCCTCTCCCCACTACCTTTGCCTTTTACTTATTTATTTATAGTTTCCTTGTTTAACATATGGTAAATTAAACATCTTTTGGCATACAGGTCTAGAGAACTTCATACACATGTAAAGTGAAAGTGAAAGTGAAGTCGCTCAGTCGTGTCAGACTCTTTGTGACCCTGTGGACTGTAGCCCACCAGGCTTCTCCATCCATGGGATTCTCCAGGCAAGAATACTGGAGTGGGTTGCCATTTCCTTCTCCAGGGGATCCTCCCAACCCAGGGATCGAACCCAGGTGTCTCTCATTGCAGGCAGACGCTTTAACCTCTGAGCCACCAGGGAAGCTCATACACATGTAACTACTACGAAAACCAGAAGACTCTTGACACCCCATGACACCCACTCTCTGTGTTAGCCCCTTGTATTCACACCCACCCCACAGTGGACTCCTAACATCCACTCATCTCTTCTGTAACCCTGTATCTTTGAGGACATTATACAAATGTCTAAATGAAATGATACAGCAGACAGACTTTTGAGCCTGGCTTTCTTATTTAGTGTAACCTTTAAGTTTCATGTGCTTTGTCCTGTTCATCAAAGTCCTTTTGTTTACAGATGAGTAGAATTCCATCGTTTGGATGTACCGCAATTTTTAGAAAATCCATTAGCTCATGGCAGGACATTTTAGTTGTTTCCATCTTTAGGTGACTTTTTCAATAGCTCTCCTATAAATGTTCATGCACAGGTTTCTGTATGAACATAGTTTTCACTGATCCAGAGTAAACCCACCACCTTTTTAAAAAATAGCTTTTTGTCCAAGTTTCTTTCCTTAACGCCTTCTAATGTGCACACAGTCCGTAGCTAATACTCTTTGCTGTATGAACCATTAGTTACAGGATTTGGAAATGCAGGAGATGTGTCTGTTTCATTTTGTGGTTGAACAGACGAGGCCCAGGAAGGTAGAGTGACCAGTGCTCGGACCCCTGACCCCCGATGCTGCATAGGAGGGGCTCCCAGTGAGATCTGATCCAGAGCCATCTTCCACTCCGGCCCCAGCTCCGGCCCGGCCACATGAGCAGAGCCCATGGCTCTGTCCTCCCTCCAAGGACACACTCGAGTTCCTCTCCTCCGTGGCTCTAACCTGCTGGAATCTTTCCTTTTCTGAATTTCTTTGCACTCACAGTCCATGCAAATGAATTAACACTGGACACTTCTCCCGTTGTCTAGGGGTTTCTGGTCTTCTCCTCTTGGCCAGCCCAAGGGGCCCATGGGACGGGGTCTTGTCCTTCACTCCTGGGTTCAGAGTAAAGCCAGGCTGGCATGTACAGCAGCTACATGATGGATCAATTGCTTATTAACACGCACACCTTGGCTACCCCCCACCCCCAGTCCTTATACACATGTCCGTGTTGAGACTCCAGACAGAAGTGGGCAGACAGGCAGCAGCAGTTTCTCTCCTGGGGTCATTTTACATTTGGGGGGTCATTCTGTAGTCACTGTGGCAACTATTTTTTCATCCATTAATTGAATGGATAAATATAATGAAATCCCAGAAGGTACTGGTAAATCCTCCACTCCACCTTCAAGGAGCTAGGCGCGCCATTAGGACGGTTTCTGCGCGGAGCTGCAGAGCTCCGAGTACGCTTCCTGACCCCCTGGCTGCTGACAGCTAGTCTGTGTTTTCACTGCCCAGCGTCTAGTTAGTGCACGGTGTACATGGCACCTTTTCATAACCAGACACACACCTTTGAATTCCTTGGAGTTGGGGTCAGCACAGCTGAGTCTGGGCTGCCGGCAACACAGCCCTGCCACCCCGGGCCTCAAAGAGTGTGTGGTGCTGTTCTTAGGTCCGAGAGCAGGGGGGGCGGGGGCGGAGCCCCAGGCCTGGAGCCACAGAAGGTGAGTGGAGACGGCAGTTGAATCAGATGGATTAGGGAGATGAGAAAGGGAGAAAGATGAGAGGCAGGGGATTAGCAGAAAAGAAGTGTCAACTCCGCAGGAGAAGCTCGGGTTTTATGGAATGTGCCCCATGTAAAAAATAACTGCATTTTGATGTCTCTTCCAGGCTTTTCATAGCTAGACAGCTGCAGAAGGAAGGGAAAAATGCGGCCTAAACAGGAGCTGTGTCTTCAGAAGACATGTAGCCTGCATCCTTTCTGTGGGTCACACAGCTCGAGACCTGGCTGGTCCTGCCTTCCTGTGGCAGTATGAGGGTGGTGACCTGTTTGGAGGGGGCACCCCACACCTGCTAAGATGCACGCAGAGATACACAAGGACACACAGGCACACACAGACACAGACACAGACAAACACACACATGCACACACACACACATGCACACACACATAGGCACACACGCACACAAACACACAGGCACACACAGACACACACGCATACAGACACACAGACACGCAGGTATATACACACAGACATAGACAAACATACACATGTACACACAGGCACACACACAGACACACATGCACACAAACACACAGGCACACACAGACACACACACACAGACACACATGCACACAGACACATATGCACACAGACACACAGGCACACACAGACACACCTGCACACAGACACACAGGCACACACAGACACACAAGTATACACACACAGACACACCTGCACACAGACACACAGGCACACACAGACACACCTGCACACAGACACACAGGCACACACAGACACACAAGTATACACACACAGACACACCTGCACACAGACACATATGCATACAGACACACAGGTATACACACAGACACACCTGCACACAGACACATATGCATACAGACACACAGGTATACACACAGACACACCTGCACACAGACACACAGGCACACACAGACACAGACACACATGCACACAGACACATATGTGCACACAGACACACATGGACACATCACACGCACATTCTGGAGATGGTCTAGAGCTGTGAGCATCTGGCATGTGGTGGGTGCTGTGAAAGTATTTAGTAGGATGCGACGCGCACAGGCAGATGAACACATGGCCACTTTGATGGCTGCCAGGGAGGGGTGCTGTCGGCCGCTCTGGCGCTCTGCTTCCGTACAGTTAATCTTCTGAGCTTCTGTGCACGTCTCGTTCGGATTCGCGCTTTGCAGAGACTTGCTTCTGCTATTTGGACAGGTGGAAGCACCCAGCACACGGTTCTGTTAAGATAATAGCTTGTCTGCGTGAGGTGAGAAGCATCTTAGCGCATATCACTTACTCCTAATGTCTATTGTGATGGCTCTTCACTTCTGGCGCATTGGTGTGTTTTCATCTGTCAGGCTGGAGGTTGTTTTGGAGGAGAGAGATTTGGGGGAGGACGAGTGGTGGGCACAACCGCAGATGGCCAGTTTACCCTAAGTCCACCTCTCCTGACCTTGTTTTATTTTTCTAGCAAGAGAAATTGTTCTTCAGTCGCTAAGTCATGTCCTACTCTCTGCAACCCCATGGACTGTAGTCCATCAGGCTCCACTGTCCATGGGATTCTCCTGGCAAGAATATTGGAGTGGGTGGCCATTTCCTTCTCCAAGAGAAATTTACTATTTTGTAAGGTTCAAGCCAGAAATTATTCCATAACCCTGCAGGATGACTCCGACTTCTTGTTCCTTGCTCAGCCTTCAAACAGCGCTATAAACACGTGTGCCTATGGTATTACAGTTTCCCCTTTCTTTCATGTTTCTCTAGGCATTTGACTTTAGGGTCTATCTAATGCATATACCTTTTCTTAAATTCTCCTTAAAGCTCATCTCCTCTGGGGAGTCCTTCCAGGGCTGATGGGGAGACCACATTCATGCTTTTCTCCTGGTGTGTGGGCATTTGTCATCCTTGTTTTGATCTGGGCCAGGGGATGGGATGACAGTGGGTGTGGCTTTTAGCCACTGTGTGCTGTGCTGTGCTTAGTCGCTCAGTTGTGTCTGATTCTTTGAGACCCCACGGACTGTAGCCCTCCAGGCTCCTCTGTCCACGGGGATTCTCCAGGTAAGAATACTGGTGTGGGTTGCCATTTCCTCCTCCAGGGGATCTTCTCAACCCAAGGATCGAACCCAGGTCTCCCACACTGCAGGCGGATTCTTTACCATCGAAGCCCTGAGCAATCACTGGCCCTGCAGTTATAGGAATGACTATTCACCCTGTGGCTACGGGAGTTACTAGTTATTCGTCCCTGTAGTCACCGGGTGACTAGTTAGTTACCCTGTGGTTATGGGAGTTACTGGTTACTTACCCTGCAGCAGGGCAGATGTCTGTGGGGAAGTGGCCCTGAGGAGTGAGTGGGGGGGGCCGTCAGGTGGGGAGGTGGACGGGAGTCTGTCCCGGTGTTTGGCATCTCCGTGGCTCTTGGTGTCACAGGACCTGGGGCAGCTCTCTAGTCTCCGTGTCCACGGTGCAGGCACGTGTGGAGGAGGGGTCAGGGCCAGGCACGCACCTGCCACACCATCAAGGGGGACATGCCTCCTGCTTGGAGATGCCTGGTAGCTTCTGCCTGGGAAGCTTCTGTCCTCTGTGGTCAGCCCTCTGCCTGTGTGGCATTCAGAGCAAGTCTAGTGATTCCAGGCTTGGGGGGCAGGGCGAGTGGTTCCCAGATCACACGCCCTGATGCGGGGCAGCATGAGGACCCCTATGTTGCAGTCACGCAGTGCAGGGCCACCAGGCTCCCTACTGCTGTTCCTTGGGAAACGTCTGTGATCTGGGTGCTTGGAGACACTGCAGGGTCAGGTGTCACATGTCATGAAGTGTCGACTGACCTGTGAGGTGGGGGTATTGAAGCGGTCAGTGTGTCTGGCCCAGCAGCTGAGCCCTGGCCGAGTCACGCTGCTGTTCCTGTCCCTGATGGAGGGGTGATGCAGGGCCGGCCTCGAGGGCCCCAGGGCTCCATCGGGAGGGGTGGTCACTCAGGCCAGAGGCACCAGCACAGGCGGAGGTGCAGGGCCTCCTTCATTCAAAACGCTGAGGATGTTGTGTAATTCCTCCTTGCTGTTTTGGCACTGGATAGAGACTGGTTGGGATTTATCATTCACCGTAACAATTTTTGGGTACAGTTTTGTAAGAAAACTCTTGCTTTGGTTTCTAATGGGACGTTGTGGCCTCAAGAATCTAAAGAGATTCTGCGATTTGGTTTGACTTTCATAAAAAGACCAAAACCTCTGGAATACAAATTGCTTCTGTGTTTTGGGTTTGCTGTATAGCTTCTGACAACCACAGAACTCTCAGGCTTTCAAGCTTATGTTGGCTGAAGGAGGGAGGATTTCTTCAAATTCAGAGAAGCCCGTCAGTATGGCAGGGATTTCACACATGTCCTGTATGCCTGTTGGGGGCCACAAGCCTCTTTTTTACTCATAAGAGTTGGAAGGATGAGTCACCTATAATTTCATGTTTGTTGAAAGTTTTCCTGAGAAGTCATCCTTAAGTATCTGGTCTTTAGTTCTATATCATACTTTTACTGCATTGATATTTTTGGTTAAACTTAGCCAACTGGGATGGATTCTTTACCTCAAAGGACTTCAATGTCTGATGAAAATTGCATTTTTTCTCAGGAGACAAAGGGAAAATGAGTTTTTCCTCAAAGCTTTGTTTTGCAGCCTGAACCAACATTTGGGCATGGCATTTTTTGAGGGTTTTTCAAAGGCTTCAGTTACTGTTTGCCCGCATGGCTTCCTCCTTCCCCCTCCTGTAATTATCCTATTTGTTGGAACTAAGATGTGCTGGAACATTGCAGAAGATGGCATGCAGTCAAGACCTAAAAATCAAGTGTGCTGGTACTGTTGTCAGCCCAGAATTTACAGATTTGGGGGTTGGTAAGCGGTATTCCAAGGAATACCCAAGGAAGTGGTTCTTAGGGGTAGTTCAGCAATCTGAAATTTTCCTGCTGGAGCAGACAGCCACTGTTTAGAACGTGGCTTCTGTGGACTCTGTGGACTCCCAGCTGCTCTTCGCCTCCCACCCCTGCCCCCCAACCCCAGGACCATGGCTGGTTTCCTGAGCCCCTCACACCCCTCCCTGCCCTCTAACAGAGGGGCAGGCACCAGCGTTTGGCTCATAGGATGAGTGAGAGGACTCCCTGGAGGCAGGGCCTCCATCAGACCCGCCGGCCCCTGGATCTGCCCCAGAACTGAGTCCCCAGGGTGTGTGGCTCAGAAACCAGAAGGGCTGACGTCCGAGTGTCCCAGGGTGCCCAGGATGCCGAGACACCCCTCTCAGGGGCTCATCCGACGGAGATCAGCGAAACAACAGTTTGAAAAGTTCTTAGACCATATGTGAAGGAGCGTTGTCTGTGAAACTGAGAGCATCAGTGGAAGGACAGGAGACAGTGAAAATGTTCCCCAGGAGACCCAGGCACTGGGCCCTTACTGTGCCCCATTTAAGCGACCATCAAAGGTGGGCAAGCTGACACAGGCAAGCCCACTGAGCAAGTGGGCACTGTCCTGCCACACCTCTGATGGGGGAAAGTGAAAGTGAAAGTGGCTTAGTTATGTCTGACTCTTTTCGACCCCCATGGACTGTAGACCCCCAGACTGCTTAGTCCATGAGACTCTCCAGGCAAAAATACTGGGGTGGGTTGCCATGCCCTCCTCCAGGGGCCCATTTTGAGATGCATATAAATCTCAGAACACACCTCTGAGGCTAGGATGATGCTGGGTGTCAGTTACTCTCCAATAAAAAAACAATGAGCCTCAGTGTGGTGTGAGATGTTACATCTACACGCATTACTGGATTGAACTTTATGGCAAGAATGTGAGTCGCTAGGAACATGGATGCGCTTCTGCTGTGAGCAGGCAGCATCCCCCCTCCCTCTTCCCTCCAGACGAGGTGGCCTCACCTACCTTTGAGGGCAGGGCCTCCGTTTCCAGGAAGTCCTCTGAGTCTCCGAGGGGATGCCCAGACTTGAGAGGGTCTGAAAGGTCCTTCACATGTGGTGGTTTGAGTCAATAGTAAAAGTAATGGAGTAATAGTAAAAGTAGTCCTTAATGAAATCAAGTGGGCTCATGCAGTGGGTGGTGTGCTTGAGACCTAGCAACTGTTGGGCAGAGGGACCAGGTGCTGTTGGGGCTGCGGAAGAGCCCGGGGAGGACCTCAAAGGCAGTGATGAGAGGTGCACGGACCTCCTCACCTAAAGTATCTTCAAAGTGACGCCCACAGGAAATGGAACTATGTGACCAGCTCCTCTCCAGCTGGCTTCTCAAAAGGCCCGCAGAGCCCTGGGGTTCAGTCAACGGGTCCTGGCTCCAGTCCTCACGAGCTACAGACCTCAGGCAGGGACTTGGCCTCCACAGACGGTGTGCTGGGCACACTTCCAGAAGTGCAGAGACCCTGCTCGGAAGACATCTGTACCCGCGATGTGCTGGGGAAAGGCACGCTGCTGTGTCCTGGTTTTTCTGGAAGGGCACAAGCAGTGGCTGTGTTCCTTTGGTGGCTGAGTCTGGTGGCACTGGGTGGCCCTGGTCTGGGGCTCGTGGGGGACACACTGCAGGTGACACACTGCACTCTGCTACGAGATTCCAAGCTTGAGCTTACAGCTGACCCGGTGCTTTGACAGTGTATTCTACGGGCAGGGAGAAAAGGCAGCTGGGTCAGCACAAAACCATCCCAGCTGCTGGAGACACAGCCTGCAGGGTCCTCCACCGACGTGAAGGGGCACACGAAGCTGACTGTTGACCGGACAGCCGAGGCCTGCGGCTCCTCCCCTGGCTCCAGCTCTGAGCACAGGTCCGAGGTCCATGGCAGGGCTGCCCTGGCAACGGGCAGATTGCAGACCCCGGAATGTGTGGCCCACACTGCTCTCCTGCTGGGTTTGCTTCTTAAATTTAGCCAGTGATGTGGGTCTGCACTGCCTATGAGCTAAACCCAGCAATGGGGGTGGTGGGGTTAGCGGAAATGGGTGGGGGAATTGTCATCCAGGCCGTCTGAGCCCCGCGAGGCAGCAGCGTCCCTGAGGGACTTGCAGAGCAGGGGGCATCCTCGAGGGGCTTCCGTCTGTCAGGGGCGACTCAGAACCCACGTTGATTTTGCTGTTTCTAACATAAACGGAGCCTCTTGCTGCGGGTTGAGGGTTTGTAACGAGCAATAAAATACAAGTGGACGTTCAATTTACTTAAAGCTTATACATGTCAGCACCTAACTAAATAAAAAAGAGGAGGAAAAATAAACTGACAATGATTAATATCACTAATGATTTGTTTTGCTTATTTTCTGAAGGAGTAACTTGATCCTCTATGTTGAAAGTAGGCAGAGAAATGACAGCAGGAAGCTCCAGGCAGCAGAGCGGCTGTCCTCACGTGTCTGCCCCATTGGGTAGAGTCTCTTATCTGTGGAGTTAAATGTGCAAGTGTTGATTCAGTCATCCAGCAAAAATGTAAATGAGGTTATGACATATTAGCAAAGATAAACACGTCTGACCGAGTGGTACAGCCTGACTTGCTGTTGATGTCGTGCCTGGCGAGGTGCTGGTTTGCTGGCATCGATGGTCACGTGCTGTGAAGTTGGCCAATAGCTCTGTCTCCTATGAAACAAGCACTGGGAGCACGCTGAACGCTGGGAAATTCTGCCTTTGGAGTGAGCACATCAAGAGTGATAACCAGGGCTGGAGCCTGATGGGGGTTGGGGGAGGTGACTGAGACACTTTTTACATACTTGCTTGCTTTTAGATACAGGGATTTCCCTGGTGGCTCTGACGGTAAAGAATCTGCATGCCAATGCAGGAGACATAGGAGACGTGGGTTCAGGCCCTGGGTTGGGAAGATTCCCTGGAGGAGAAAATGGCAACCCACTCCAGTATTCTTACCTGGAGAATCCCATGGACAGAGGAGCCTGGTGGGCTGCAGTCTGCTGCTGCTGCTGCTAAGTCACTTCAGTCGTGTCCAACTCTGTGTGACCCCATGGACGGCAGCCTACCAGGCTCCCCTGTCCCTGGGATTCTCCAGGCAAGAACACTGGAGTGGGCTGCCATTTCCTTCTCCAATGCATGAAAGTGAAAAGTGAAAGTGAAGTCCCTCAGTCATGTCTGACTCTTAGTGACCCCATGGATTGCAGCCTACCAGGCTCCTCTGTTCATGGGATTTTCCAGGCAAGAGTACTGGAGTGGGGTGCCATTGGCTGCAGTCAATGAGGTCACAAAAGAGTCAGAACTGAGCTACTAACAGTTTCACTTTCCACTTTTAGATCAGAATCTGGAGAAACCCACCAGCATCCTTTGCCTTTAGCTTCTCAAGATTGCTGGCAGAAATATTAATAACCTCAGATATGCAGATGACACCACCTTTATGGCAGAAAGCAAAGAGGTACTAAAGAGTCTCTCAATGAAAGTGAAAGAGGAAGGTGAAAAAGCTGGCTTAAAACTCAACATTCAAAAAACTAAGATCATGGCATCTGGGCTCATCACTTCATGGCAAATAGATGGGGAAACAATGGCAACAGTGATAGGTTTTATTTTCTTGGGGTCCAAAATCACTGCAGATGGTGAAATTATCCGTAGCCATGCAGAAATGACTGCAGCCATGAAATTAAAAGACCCTTGCTTCTTGGAAGAAAAGCTATGACCAACCTAGACAGCATATTAAAAAGCAGAGACATTACTTCGCCAACAACGGTTCATCTAGTCAAAGCCATGGTTTTTCCAGTAGTCATGTATGGATGTGAGAGTTGTACTGTAAAGAAAGCTGAGCACCGAAGAATTGATGCTTTTGAACTGTGGTGTTGGAGAAGACTCTTGAGAGTCCTTTGGACTACAAAGAGATCAAACCATTCACCTCTAAAGGAAATCAGTTCTGAATATTCATTGGAAGGACTGATGCTGAAGCTGAAACTCCAATACTTTGGCCACCTGATGGGAGGAACTGACTCATTGTAAAAGACCCTGATGCTGGGCAAGATTGAAGGCAGGAGGAGAAGGGGATGACAGAGGATGAGATGGTTGGATGGCATCACCAATTCAATGGACATGAACTTGGGCAAACTCCTGGAGATGGTGATGGACAGGGAAGCCTGGTGTGTTGTAGTCCATGGTGTTGTGAAGAGTTAGATACAACTTGGTGACTGAACAACCAGGGAGTAGAGGCTGAAGATCTGTTTATAAATGTCACACTGTCTCCCTAAGGTCCAGCAGGTACACTGGAACACCTTTCAAGCCCTGGATGAATGTCTTGTTTGTGAGTTCATGGTTCTCTGGGTTATGAGGTTCACTGTTTCATCCATCACCTGTGGTTTAGAAGAACAAAGTGGTTGCAATTTAACACTCACAATTTAATATTGAAAAGCTGAGGACTGAAATGAAGTTTAAACAAAAGACGAATATGTGCTGTTCAGTGTTTCTTTGGTGTTTTCAGTCATTTCACTCTAATTCCACTCTGAGAAGGGCATTAGGTTCACTGAGGTCTGGGTGGATGGAGTGGATTCTGAAGGCAGAGAAGTGAGGTGAGGGTGGGAACCAGGTAGGAGAACCAGAACTTTGGCTCTGGGCAGGCCTCGGCTGGTGCATGCAGGTGGGGAGGTGGTGGGCAGGGGTCACCTGAGGTGTTGAGAAGAGGGTCTGGGCTTGACTTGGGTCTCCCTGGGGCAACACCATGTTTAATGTTGGCATCTTAGTTCCTTCAGCTGTGAAACTGGAAAACTGTGGCCATGCTGCTTACCTTCCAAGGTGATTGTTAAAGTCAATAAAATTAATACGGTAATGCATTGTGAGCTAGAAGTTCCAGAGAAACAGTGGGGCCACAGTAGGTCTCAAGAGTGGAATCAAGCCTGTGGAAGGCTGATGGACTTTTGTCTCATGTCCACCTTTGGGTCCAAAGTCGGCCATCATCTGTCCCCTGTAGAGGGGTTACAATCTCACATGTGTGAATTTCTCCAAATAGTGAAGAGAAAAAGGTGTAACGAGAGATAACCAATTTTAGTAAAGAAGGGTCAAGAAGATGTAAATTAAGAAAATGATTTTATTTTTAATGTCTTCAAGTCTGAGCTGCTTGGTCTGTTCCAGAAAAATTGGCCTCCTCATTTCTGAAGAGTGGATTCAGAGCAAGTACGTGATGCTCCCATCTGGGCTCTCTGGGCTCTGGGAGAGGCTGTGTGCTGTGCCCTGAAGATCTTGCAAGCACACTCAGTTAGCTTTGGATGGCCCAGAGAACCTGCGTTTATTGTGAAGTCTGATTACCTATTGAACAGAGAAGGGAAGAGCATTTGGAAGTGATTGCTTGGGAAAAGCACAGAAAATACCCATTTTCTTGCCAGAGTTTTTATCTAGAAGTGGAAAAAAACAGGGTTTATAATGTCTATTTGTGAAAACTAGGAAGCTTTTAACTCTGGCATCTACTTAAGAAGAGATTCTGAATTTAAACATTTGGTCTGTTGGGTCTCAGAGGTCTCCTGAAGTTGGAAGGATCTTGGCTATAAAAATATTTTAACAGGTCTTGTTATTTAGTCATGAGATAGTGGTGGCTGTACACAGCATTCATTTGGAAATACTTTTTTTCATAGCTCATGGGGAGATGACCTGATGATTTGTTTTAAGTCTGACATTTGAAATGTAGGAAGCGACTTCCCTGAGGAAGGTTGTTGAAACTGATTGGGTCGTAATGATGCATTACACGGTTCTTGGTGGCTGAGCAGAGCATGGACATGGGTCTTCTTGTGGGGTGGGGGGAGCTGGATGCCCAGGGTCATAGAAGAGACCCCGACTGCAGCACTTACTGGGTCTGGTGCTTCTCTCCCTTCTTTTTCCTCCCTCTCAACCTTCCTCCTTCCCTTGCTGTCTTCAGGCCAGGGCAGGGTCCCTCTCTTCTTGAAGAACCCACATGTGTCCCCTAACACATTCACCTCATGAGTGCCCATTTTTACCTGAGAAGAGAATCTTGGAACTGGAGGCATGTATCACCTGTCAGAGACAGTTAATTTCTCTTATTCTTCGCACATCACTTTCCTGAATACCCTCCATGTTCACTCCTGTTTTCCTGGTCCTGGGTCTCTGACATGCTTCAACCCCAACAGGGTTTATAAAATAAAACTTGTGCATGCACGCCCTTTGGAGATTTCTCCTTCTTATATTCTGTTTTCATGGATGTAGGCTGTGTGTTGGAGAGAACTTTAAATTCTCTGTTACTTATTGGCTGTGCCATTTTGCAAGTGTTACCTAGCTGCTTTGAGCCTCAGTTTTCCCGCATTTTATTGAGATACCATTGACCTGCAATATGGCACAAGTTTATGGCAGACTGCATAGGATTTGAGGTCCATCTATGCTGCAAGATGATCGCCGTGGTACGTTTACTTAACATCTGTCACTTCATGTAGTTATAAATTTCATTTCTTCTTGTGCTGAGTGAGCCTCAGTATCATCATTTGCAAAATGTAAGAGCCACACGCACCTAGTGGGACATGAGAAATAGGGTCTGAAGTGCAGGGGCACCTGGTGAACCGGGGGACTCAGTGTGAACATGCACACACAAACGGCTTGTGGGGGCATGTGACATGTTTCCTTCAACCACTGGCTGGCTTCCCACATCATACTTTTTGGCCCTTAGCTCAGGTGTTTTCTGCTTGAAAAGGCTGCCTCTTGGGGGCTGCTCCATAGGCTCCAGCTCAGTACTAACCCCGAGTTGTTCATCCCTAGAGCCTCACGTTCCCACTGAGTGCTGAGCAGGGGTCTTACTTGTCTTACTCTTTCTCTGGAACAAGAGAAGTGCATCATCAATCATTTCTGATTTCAGTCCTGGATCTCTAGTGCAAGATGCTCAGTGTCAGAGGTACCACCCCAGCTTTAATGGTCTATTAGAACTCTAAGGAGAGGGTCGCCCTCCACGACCGTCCCATCCTCCCTATGGCGGCCTTGTCGAGAGCTTTGTGTATGGACCGCTCCTCATGGTTTTCAGGTGGAATGTGGCCATTAAAACAGTCATCCTCACCAACAAGTATGTTCTGGTGGCCGATGGGTTTAGATCTTGTTCTTGTTCCTGCCGGCCAGGGCCAGGGCGGAGATGCAGTGGCACGGAGGGTGATGATGTGACCACTCCGGCTTAGCTTTCCATGGAACTGAAGCTGCTCAGTGAGCAGTCTCATCTGCATCCCACTCGCTGATGGAAGAATGACCACACAGGCTACAGGCCAGGAGGGAGTCTAGCTCTAAAAGTCTCCCTTGCAAAGTTTCTAGCAGACTGCGGTTAGCCTTATACACTGCACTTTAGAGTAGAAAGAGCGTCTGTGAATGTAGGTGCTTGTGGGGAAACTTCATATAAAGAGCTTGCCTTTAAAGTTGTCAGAAAATAAATCATGGAAGAAGACTGTATTGACTTTACAGACGTTTGTTGAGTTTCCATCATGTCGAAAGCACTGGAGTAAGTGCTAAAGATAGAAAATCAACTATACTTCAATAAAATGTGAAGAAAAGGAAAAGAAAGAATAAAAAGGCAGGGAGTCTCTGCCCTCAGGAAGTCTGCAGACATCTGGGGAGACAGTTACATGAAATGCGATAAAGGATTCAGTGGGGGAAAACGTACAGTGTCCTAGAGATTCATGGGATGGGCTCCATGTGGGGATGTTGGGCTGCACTGAGCCTGGTCCAGTATCCGAGGGGGACTCCATGATGCCTGGGCACCTGCGGGAAGTGTGCGGCTGGTGGGAGCACCTTCAGGCAGCAACGATCCCTTGCTTATATCCTAGCATCTGTGATGGAAAGATGCTCCATATGAAATGAGTGCATAAAGCCTTAGGCTGCAGTACATGCCTGGCTGAACAAAAAGAGCTGCAGCTGGAGAGGCGAGTGGGGAATGCAGGACCTCCATTAGTTCCGACCTGTGTGTTCAGTCAGGAAACAGACGGCAAGCTCCTCTGTCTGCCAGCTCAGTGCTGGGACCAGGAATAAGGGCATGAGCAAGACGGGTGGACTCACAGTTCTGCTGGGAGGGGCAGGCAGCTGACCCATATACATAATATGACACTGATACATAATGCAGTGTCGTCTTAGACACTCACGTGCGTAACTAGGCTTTGAGCTGGGGAGCGGCTGGGAGGAGGTGAATGTGGCTGCTCTCATCGAGGGCAACAGAGAAGGCTCTTGGAGGGGGAAGTACATGATGAGAGCAGAGCAGCACATGCAAAGGTCCAGGGGTGGGGATGGGCCCTGAGTATTCATATGACAGAAAGGATCCCAGTGTTTGCTGGAGCTGAGGATCCAGGTGGGGCCAGGAGACAGGGAGGCCAGGGTAAGAGGTCAGCCTCAGCGGCCACACCAGTTCTCCTAGCTGGGGGACCCTGACCACGGTTATGGGGGAGTCACCTGTGCAGGCACACAACATACCAAGTACCAGAAGGATCGTTGTTACACAAACAGAACACTGCCTTTGAGAGAAGTGGAAAGCCTCAGATATCACTGAAACTTCTGTAACCTCAGAGAATTCAGACTGAATGAAAACACAGGGGTGGTCCCTTCTGGGGAGGGCCTCCCCCTCCACGGTTAGAGGAATGGAGGCCAGAGGAGCAGGTCAGGGAGGGGCCAATGAGCAAGGGGGCAGGGCCAGAGAGCATAGTGGGCGGGTCCAACGAGTGGGTGGGTGGGGCCAACGAGCAGGCCGGGGCCAATGAGCATGGTGGGTGGGGCCAATGGGCAGGGAAGGGCGGGGTCAGAACAGGGTGGGCAGGGCCAGTGAGCTGGGTGGGCAGGGCCTACGGTTCCTGTGAGGGACTTGAGGCATCCTCAGCTCTCTCTTCGGCCACATCCCAAAGGGCATGAATCCCTGTTTTCTGAACCCCAAGAGGAACAGATGATCTGATAACTGTGAGAACTACTTGACACGTTGGGTTGCCCTGAAAATCTGCTGTTGTGTGGTCTGTTTGAAAGAGTGCGAGGAGTAAGCCTGTCTATTATCTTTCAGGAACGAAGATTTCATCCGAGCTCTTGTAGAAAGAGTAGGGGAAAAAAGAGTTCAAAACAAAGAAAAGAAAGGTCTGGAATATGTTTCATTTATGTAGTCAAAGACTCCCTGGCGACACAACAGTGTGACTTCTCAGAGTGCATAATGACCCTCTTTATTAGTTTTAGCAACTTGTTAGAGGATTTCAGAGGCAGGATTTTCTGTGAATAGGGAGCAGACAGGTACAGAAAAGAGGCCCCCTCGCTGACAGCATAATAATAGCCCTGCCCGGAGTTACAGAGCAGACGGCCACACAGTGCAAGTTAGTTCAAAGTCACTTTGTATTCAGAGAAATTTACTATAATTCCTCACAAAAAGGACCTTTGAAAATGACATTGAACATATTGTTTCCCTGTAATCCTTCGTGTTTTTGGCCTTCCTATAATTTGTGCTGAAGTCATTATCTGTTAAAAGCAAATCTTAAAATACAAGATCAACGTTTATTCAAGGTATAAAAACGGACAATTTAGGTCGGCTCACATGTTCCCTCCCTCCTTCTCTCTGACGTTTCCTCCTCATTTGCTGCTTTTTCCAGGATGCTCCCGCTTTCAGGGTGCCCCCTTTGGGATTCCTGCCCCCCCACCCCCGCAAGGATGCTTAACTCATTGCCTTCATCACACAGGCCTTTGCATCCATATGACTAGAGGGGACTGGGGGGTCTCTCAGGGGTCTGCTCAGCTCCTGAGAAGGGTGAGGACTGGCCCCCTCCTTACAGCAGTTCTGTCTTGATCTCTTGGTGGTTGGTGGTGGTGTCACTGTGTGATCTGAGTTGGAGACAGGGTCCCTGGCTCAAACAAAACAAAAGGAAAGGCTGAAAACTCACCATCTTGGTTAAACTGGCAAATGGATCAGGTTGTGTATGTCCTTTGTCTCTTATGGCCCTGATTCTTGTCCTCAGAGGCCACATAGCTTTGGACAGCCATTGGCAAAACCCCTGCCATCTCAGACTGTCACTATCTGCTCCTGAAACTATGGAATCAGAGACTCAGGCAGCGTTGACCACTAGCTGTGTCACCCAGGAGCTGTGTAGACTTTTGCTAAAATACCAAGTAATACTCCTCTTATGCTGGAAGAAATGACCCAGAAAATACACGGAACGAAGTGAGTCTGTGGATGCCTCTCACTTGGCATGTGTTCCTCTCATTTGACATGGTGCTTCACTGCCCGGGAGCAGGTGTGTGTGTGAGTGTGTGCAGATGTGTGCAGGTGAGTGTGTGTGCATGTGTGTGGGTGTGTGCAGGTGTGTACATGTGTGCCTGTGTGTGTGAAGGTATGTGTGTGCAGGTGTGTGTGTGTGCAGGTGCAAGTATGTGCAGGTGTGTGTCTGTGTATGCAGGTGTGTGTACATGCAGGTGTGTACATGTGTGTGTAGGCACATATATGTGTGTGCTTGTGTGCAGATGTGTGAGCATGTGTGTACATGTGTAAGTGTGTGCATGTGCGTGCATGTGTGTGAAGGTGTGTACACGTGTGTGAGCATGTGCAGGCGTGTGCCTGTATATGCCTGTGTGTAAGTGTGTGAAGGTGTGTGTGCAGGTTTGTACATGAGTGTGTGTAGGTGTGTGCATGTGTGTGCCTGTGTCTGAGTGTGCAGGTGTGTTCCTGTGTGTGCAGGTGTCTTTGAGTGTGTGCAGGTTTGTATGTGTGTGTGTGTGCAGATGTCCAGGTGACTGTGTGTACATGTGTGTGCTTGCAATGTGTGTGTATAGATGTTTTCTTAGATTCTAGTTTGAGACCTGAGGATTGAAATATTATGGAAATTTAAAAGCACAAAAACTATACTGTCTGAATAGTGTGTCTAGACTTGATAGGTAAGAAAGCTGATCAATTTCCCATTGAATTTTTCTTTGGTTTAATTTTTCTCTACAGTTCACTCTGGGATTCCAAACATGTGGGAGTGAGTAGATGGGGAGCGAGCCTCAGGGAGCAGTGCTCTGGGAGTACTTTACCTCCTGATGTATCAAGGGCCACATGCTGACACTTGCTAGTTGGGGACCTTTGGGGAGATTGGAGTCTCTCTACACTTGGGGAGACTGAGACCTTACCTGTTGGGGTGTCAGGAGTGTGAGCTGAGAGAGTGCATATGGGAAGGGTTGTCAGCCAGGTGCTCCGTGGAGAGGGACCCAGTGTCATCTCTGCTCAGCCCCTGGTGTCTAGGGTGGTCCCCGGGGAAACAGAAGTGCTCAAAAATGTCTCTAAAATAAATACTTCCTGTGTGTGACTAGCCAAATAGTAACAAAATCCAAGAGCAGGTGGGTTGAGCTTCCCATCCATCCCCCACACCATGTGCGTGGGTGTGGAGGACACACAGCTCAGGAGCCACTTGGAAATGGCCTCATCCCATGTAAGACAGGCAGAGACGTGGGGGCCTAGAGCCTGTTCTACTTAGCCCCCATTTCAGTCGGGCAAGAAGCTGACAAACAGCAGCGAAGAAAAGGCCCCACATCTATAAAGCACCCACTTGGCTTGTCTTAGGGCCAAGACCCCTTCCCCCTGTTTCTTGTTTCCCCAGCGAGCGGAAACCACTGACCAGCATAAGCGGGATGTTTCTGTCCACAGGATGGACTGACCTCACCCCCAGACGGCGGCGTTTCACATTGCCTCTTCCTGCACAACATACATGTTTCTGCTGAGAAGTCACCCTCTTGGAAAATACTTCCTGACCTTAGAATAGGTTTCACCCTTTTTATGCTTTCTTTTCCTTCAAATTGCATGATTTATATCTTCCCAGCTCTTTCTTGGAAATTGAGGTGGTTATTTACCTGTTTGTCTGCCTCTCTCACTAGAATTTAAGTTTTGTGGGAAAAAAGACTATGTGTGTCTTGGCCACTGCTTTAGGCTGTGTTGCAGGACCTTGATTACTATTTTTTTTTTTTCTGAAGGAAAGAATGAATGTGTGTGTGTGTGTGTGTGTGCACACGCACCTGTAGACCTGTGACCACACAGTTCCAGGGCATGGCAGACCAGGCACAAGGACACAGTCTTAAAAGGTCATTCATCCCTGGAGCTCATGGACCTCTCACAGACACTGTCCATATTAGCCTCACAGGTTCCTGGTTACATTTCCTGTTAAGGGTTGAGAGTAGTGACCGTGTTACAAAGGCAGCACGGGGTGAACCAGCTGAGTGCCTGGCTTGGTCAACCTCTGTTTCATTTACTGTGGACACTGGACAAGGCAACATTTCATCTGGAGTTTAGCAAAAACTCTACTCAGACCATCTGCTTTGGGAACATTAAATAAATAGAAAATACAAATTTAAAAATAATTGGGAAGACAGCCCATTGGGCCATCCGTCACCCTCATGGGAAAGACAGTGATAGCTATGGTTCTCAGACCATCTCAGTTATTCCTAATTGATCAAAATACCCCGATGTTTATAGCAAATGAGAGCATGACTCAGAATGAAATGAAGTCAATGGAATGCCAGAAGTTTTTATATCCAAAACAGAGACATGGCCCATATGTTCAGAAATACTTTCGTTCTTAGGAAATGTTTATGAAAAAAGAACGGATAGGCACTTCCTCAAAAAGAGACTCAACTGATATCAACATGGTTCACGTGACAGGAGCATTTTCCCATTATGCTCATGTCCCCCTTTACTTACTGATTCTTCACTGTCAGGTTTCAGGAACCATGCTGACAGCAAAGGCAAAGAGTTGCCTTCATGGCATATCCATTCTACATGCAAATGCTTTAAAAAGTTGAAAGTTTTCTTGAAATTTTTCATGGTATCATCCATGTATTGTTTTTGATAAACATGTATGTTAGTTGCTCACCACATCCGACTATTTTTTTGACCCCGTGGACTGCAGCCCGCCAGGCTCTTCTGTCCATGAGATTCTCCAGGCAGGAATACGGAGTGGGTTGCCATGCCCTTCTCCAGCATTTCCACTCCATTTGATGGAAAATAGAATCTGAGTTTGTTTCTCTGTGGATCTTCAATTTTCTGTTCTCTGACCATGGTCCCGATGAATTTAATTGAATGTAGACTTTTAAAACATGGGAAAAGAAAGAAAAATAAAGCAATCTGCATCAAGTAATCACCAGCAATCTGATTTTCCAGCTGGAACAAATTTTCGTTAGCCAAGGTGTGTAGAATTCGGCTCAATATTTATGGTGAAATGGCCTCAAAATTGTTTGAAACTAGCACAGCAGGATAATGAGTTAGGAAGAAAAAGAACAAAATCCATTTCTTTCCTTTTCCCTCACTGTTTTTCTTTCTCTTTTCTCTCTTCCTTGTCACCTCACTCTGGAGACTGTGAAACTGTTGCATGGTCGTTCCCCACTCCACACCCCAGGAGGTGCTCCTCAGAGGTTCTGGACACACACATCAGGGTTCTATTATAAGTGGCTGCCTTTCACCATGTGGCAAGGTTGAGACTGAATTTATTTTTGTGTGCTCTGCGCCTGACGTGTTTAAAGGTGCAGAGGGCGTCCCGGGGCCCCAGGGTGAATGCATGAAATGACAACAATTAAATGAGATCCAACTGAAAAAGTAGAAGCTGAAGGAACACAAGCCAGCGCTTGGGAGGGAGCCCAGGCTGAGCCCGTCAGGACTGGAGGCCAGGCCGCCCCCTCCCCCGACCCAACCCCGCCCCCGCCCTAGTGGTCACGGTCCCGGCCATGTGCCCTGCCTTAGGGATGCTCCATCGCCCTGTCCTCACTACTCGGATGAGGACCCGGGCTCTGGGGGTCACACTGGGGACCCCGACTGGGGCTCAGGCGGCTCGCTGTGACTGTGTTGTGGATGTTGGGGGTGGGTCCCTGTGACCCCAGGGGAGATGCGGGCTGAGCCTCCCTCCCGCTGTCAGTCAAAGGAGGGTGGGGTTTGGCCTCCCTCTCAGAGCCTGGGCTGGAGTGAGCCCCCCTTGGGGGAGTCAGCCTGACTGCTGGAGGTCTGCCCAGGGACTTAGTGGGAGACTGAGGGGTTCAGGGCACGGGGCTAGCCCTCCTGACTCCATCCATCCTCCTCCTCTGACTTGAGGGTGACAGGAGAACCGAAGGCTGCCTTTATAGGACCCAAAGGGCACAGCCCCGTCCTTCAGCCATGAGCAGACCTGGGGCCCAAGCAGGGCGGGCTGGGGAGCATGGGTCCTTCACAGGGTCCCCTTCAGGGCATGGGGCTGGCCCTCCTGACTCCGTCCATCCTCCTTCTCTGACTTGAGGGCGACGAGAGGACCGAAGGGCACAGCCCTGTCCTTCAGCCATAAGCAGACCTGGAGCCTAGGTGGGTCAGGCTAGGGGGCATGGGTCCTTCACAGGGTCCCCTTCAGCGACTGCAAGCAGACGGCTTCAGAGGCCACGTAGACGGGCTTGGGTCTTCGGCTTCCTCTAGGCTCTCACGACTGACTGAATTTCGAGTAAGTCATGGCAGTTCTGCACCCTGAGGGGCCTGGAGGAGAAACCCTGTGGGAGCTAAGAGACCCTCAGTGCCAGGACCAGAACTGGTGGTAGAGAGAATGGGTTCCCTGAGCAGGTGGGTCCCGGTGTCCAGCCTGGCGGCTGGTGCATCCTCAGGCAGCCACGCTCCTCCAGACTGGACTCACCCCCAGATCCTTGCTTGACCCCAGTGCAGAGCTGGAGGTGGTCACGCCTGGGGTGTGTCCTGCCACTACCACGGGCCTGAGCCCCCCTGCCTGTGCTGCGCATTGGGGGAAATGATTAGATCCAGCTGCAGGTGTTGTGAAGATGAGGGGACAGCCAGTGTGTAGAGCGCCCCTACTCTGGTGTCACCCCCCGACCTGCAGAGCCACCCTCAGGCTGGCCTCTGCCTCTGGGCCACCCTGTCCTCATGGAGACGACTCCTGTGCGACCCATGAGCTGCCCCTTCTCTTTTGGCCGCGCCGTCCAGCTGGACCACGGACACAAGCTGGCTCCATGGTCGGCTCGATGTTTGGGATCCAACTCATGGCCGTGTGTCTGCACTTAGAGGACGGTAACTGACAGGGTCAGCTCCTCAGGGTGTGAGGCCTGAGCCTGAGAGGCCAAAGGATGGGTGCTTAGGTGTTTTACACCTCTGAAAACTGAGGCTTGGGGATGCTATTTGGGGATTGAATTCAAGTCTGTGTTTGTTTGGATGGAAAAAAGGGGACCTGTTCTAAAATATATATATATATTTTTTAGTTTTTAAA
Organism: Bos javanicus; assembly: GCF_032452875.1. Lineage (NCBI taxonomy): Eukaryota > Metazoa > Chordata > Mammalia > Artiodactyla > Bovidae > Bos > Bos javanicus. The sequence continues at coordinate 35,234,705 of NC_083879.1, read as the reverse complement.
TATATTTTATTGGCATAGAGCTGATTTATAATGTTGTGCTAGTTTCTGCTGTACAGCAAAGTCATGCATAGATTCCTTTTCCTCTTCTTTTCCATTCTGTTTAGTTATGGAAGTCTCCAGTGTGCAGTGTTATGGTTGGACATCTGCATGTACTGAGAACACACATCCCTGCCCGTCGAGTTACTCTCTGTCATAAAACAGGTTTTGCAATCGCTTCTGCAGCTTGTTCAGAAAGTTCTGGCCTGCGGGAATGGGCTCCCCATTGAGAGGCTTGGTAGGGTGTTGTCCTCCACTGTACCTCTGCCACGGGGCCGGGGGCTCTCTACCCCCCAGCCTGGAGCCCCGCACCGACTCTCCTGGCAGGTAACTTGCTGTTTCCCATTAGGTGGCAGCAGGTCCTGACCACCCCCACCCCCAGCTGTGACAGACGTCTCCAGGAGCGGGGCTTACAGTGGATGGCCACCATGATTCCAACAGCTAACTAAAAAGTCACTTTCCCTCCAAGCTTGGAAAGGCTTTCCCAAGGGTTGCTGGCGCCCGCCGATGTGAGGTTTACCTTTGTGGTCTGCATGGCTCCCTTCCTTTCCTGAGGGTGTGATGTGGGCCAGTCACCCCCTTGCTGCCCGCCTTGCCCTCCCTCTCTGTCATCTGAAGGGCTGGAGGTCATTGCCTGTTGGCAAGTGGATTCAGTCATTTTCCTTCTCTTTTCAGGTGTAACTTGAGAGGTGATGGGAAGGCCAGGGGTGTTATGAGCTGACTTTTTCCTGTAGGTGGAACCGAGGCTGTGACTTACTCCATCATGGGAAATGTGCCTTCTCTCCCAAAGTGCTGAACACAGTGAGGCGTCGTGGGGACAGGCAGGTGTGGTGTCTCCAGCACCCGATGAACAAACAGCCTCTGAGTCCCACAGGGGGGCAGGGGTCTGCTCCCCCAGACCCTGCAGCCGCGGCGGGAGCCAGTGCCTCTGAGAGGACGCCCGTGTGGACATGGCTGAGCACCGTCAGGACTGGGAATTCAGAGCTTTCTCCGTAACCATCGCTCTGTTATGGAGAGCACCCCAGGGGGCCTCAGTGTCCCCACAGATGAGGCTAGTCCTTCTCAGACTTTGGAATTTCACACACAGTACAGTTTCCCAAAACATCAGAATCCTGACATGTTTGTCAGTTTTTAATTTTGCTGAAAACGAAGAACATTTGAAAAAATTTTTTTAAAAAAACAATCAAAATCAGATCAACAATTGCTCCCTCTTTGATCTAAAACCACTGAATATTTCATAAAAGGAATAAAACTTCAACACCAAAATATTTGAAAAGCTTAGGTCTCTAGTCTGTAAATAAATCTTTGAGTCTTTTAAACAGACTACAGTTTGCATTATGAAAACCTTACTAGATTTTTATTATTTTATTGTGGGCTCATCTAATTTTTTAAACCTCTCAGAAAGGTGGGACCAAAATATATGGTTGGTTAAGTCTGCCTGAGGAAATACAGAAAAAAATAAACCCATCTACTTAACAATACTTTCTCTGGCTGGTGGAACCAAAGAGGTAATTTTTTATTTTTCTTTCTGTTTATGTGTATATGGTAAAATTTGTAACAAAACAAAACACTTAATGTTTTTATTAATAGTAGAATTACGCAGACTATGTTAGATCCTCAAAGCAGATTTTCTGGGGCAGGGTGGCCATAAAGAATGCATTGGGGGTGATGACTCAAGGGTCCAGACCCCCGCTCCTCAGGAGGCTGTGCCCTCAGCTGTCAGCGGCAGCGTGGTTCTCTCTGTCTTTGCCTCCCCTTCCCCAGTTCCCAGCCCTTCCTCCTGGCTTCCTCTTGACACCCCTGGCCCTGCCGTCTCAGGCTTTGTCTACGTGGCTTCTCAACCTCTCCGTCCTCTGCTGGTGGGTCTGCATCCTCCCATTCTGTCTCCTGGTCGCATCTTCTCAAGAAGCGAAGGTGCTAGTGGAGCCTGCCATGGGTCGTGTCCCCATGTGAACAGCGGTCCAGTCAGGCTCCCTGGAGGCTGTCCCAGTCAACTGATTGGGTGCCTTGGGGCTGGTGCTGGGCTCTGGGTGTATGCCCTGTACCTGGAGGCAGGTGACAAGTCCTGTGCTCTGGGGGATGCAGCCTGTGTTGTGACAGCACCCCACAATTGGTGCTACCACCAGTGGCCACCCACAAAGGACCCCCCTGCCCCGGTTCTCACACACTGCCAGGTGAGACCCACCTCACCCATCCCCATGTGGCTTCTGGGGCTGCAGTGACTCCCTTATTTATTCCCTCTGATAAGACCCCAAGTTTTCAATAGTGCACATCCTTCTTGGGGCAACAGCCTGATAAAATCACCCCTTAGCTGTCTGATGTGTTTTGCTTTTTTGCATAAGGATTTTTTCTCTATTTCTGTTCCTGAGTAAACCGAAACTTGCCTCAAACCACACAGACGAAATTGGCCAGGCTTTGGCTTCAAGAGTCCGTGTTAAGTAAGACCTTTGTGGTCAGTTCTGCACCGCGGGTTCAGCCAGGGTCTGCCCAGGAAGTGGGTCTGGGAGCGGTTCAGTCCTGGCTGGCCGGTCCCCACTCAGTGATCCCCACCCTGTGTTCTCTAAATTCAGGAGAATTCTGTGTGGAGGCGGCTTTCTTTCCCTCTGCAGCATGTGTCTCTTCAGGAGCAAGCACAGGGGGCTCTCCCAGGTGCATCTGTGCGGTTCCCCATTCCTAGACTTAGTGTTGTAGTCCTGGCAGGAGGCTGGAAGAGCTCAGATGTGAAAACGGGGAGCGGGCTTGTTGCTGATGGGAGCCTGCTGGGCTGCCTGTTCGCGGCTGTGCAGAGGCCTTGCAGCTGTGACTCCGGGACATGCTGGTCTCCCTCTTATGGCCCAGAGGGAGAAAGTGGCGCCCGTCTCTCCTCCTCCTCGGGCTCCAGCCTGGACGGTTACGCACAGTTTGCTTGTCCAGGAAAGGCTGTCCCGGGACTTGTGTGTCTTGGGTAGAACAGAGGCATGCAGTCATGTCTGAGACCACCGGCTCTGCTGGGTGCCTGTGATGGTGTGGCTGGGACAGCCAGGCTGCTGTGGGTGGGGCCTATCTCTGCTTCAGGTGCCACGTCTGTGTGGCAGAAATTCTGATCCCCCAAAGGTAAAATGTCGTAGGTACATTTGTTGTTGTTCAGTCACTAAGGCATGTCCGACTCTTTGCAGCCCCATGGACTGCAGCATGCCAGGCTTCCCTGCCCTTCCCTATCTCCCGAAGTTTGCCGAAACTCATGTCGATAGAATCGGTGATGCCATCAACCATCTCATCCTCTGTCACCCCTTCTCCTCCTGCCTTCCAACTTTCCCAGCATCAGGGTCTTTTCCGACGTCCCCTAAATGCATTAAGTCTACTTGGACCATACACAGAGAGGAAAAGATGCCTCCAGAGTTCAAGTGTATTAAAATCAAAATGAATTCCCTTCTCTTGCTTTTCCAGGGCCCCTGGCTTAGTCTTAAAAGCCAGCTGTATTCATAATACGCATTTAGGAAAAAGAAAAATAATAAGCAAAGTCCTGAGAATTAAAAAAAAAGTATTTACATCAATGAATTCCTATTGAGAAATGGTTGCCAATGGAGCTTACAAATCTTGTTCACAAAGAAAGGCCGAGTCCCTAAGTATCCACCATCCCCCACCTGCAGGCTGGCTTCCCTTCTGGGCCACGTGTCCTCATAAAGACAGGGCTCCTGGATCTCCACTGTCGGGGGTCACAGCTCTGTTCGTCCTCACGGAAGATGTGATGGGGCCAATGGCCTGCTATCTCAGTCTCCTGGATCTCCATCATCTGGGGTCACAGCCCTGCTTGTCCCCATGGAAGGTGTGATGGGGCCGATGGCCTGCTATCTCAGTCTGCTCGCTGCAGTGACAGAATACCACAGACCAGGTGGCTTTCGACCAACAGATGTTTGTTCCTCAGCCTCCAGAGTCTAGGAAGATCATGGTGCTTGAGATCCAGTGTTTGGTGAGGACTCGATTCCCCATCCGTGTGTCCTCATGGCATGAGGGAGCCCTCTGGGGTTGCCTTCATGAGGACGTGAACCCCATCACAAGGGCCCCGCCCTCATGACCTCCTGAAGGCCCACCTCCCAACACCGTCATATTGGGGGTTAGGTTTCAACATGCAGATGCCTGGGGGGACATTGAGTCCACAGCACTGAACAGCCTGTGTGTTGAGTCCTTCTGTTTGTAGGGGGTGGGGGTGTAGACTTTAGGGACTGGGGTGGCAGGGTTGTAAGGAGAGGGTGCATGAACACCGCCTAGAACAGCTCTGAGTCACTCAGGTGCATGCTCCTCAGGGCACTGCCAGTGTTTGAGCTCCTGCTCTGACCTCCTCTGACCACAGCTCTGTCCACCTTAGTGTTTTCCTTCCCAGCGACAAGGTAGCGCCTGGCCTCTCCCGCCGCCAGGCTAGGACCTTGGTGGCTTTTCCTTTCCAGGCGAGCAGGCCCTATCCCCGCTATCTTGGGGAGCCCTGTCAGCCATGCCTGGAAGGGGAACCGAGACCTAGGCCACTGCTGCACTTGGAGTTCTGAGCTGGCTAACCAGGGTCCTGTCCTGAGAAAGCATCCTTTCTCCTTGGGGCCATGCCCTCATAGTTAGGAAACAAGATGGAAGGTAAGATTTGTCATGCTGAGGGCACCCCGTCAGCATGTTGGGGCTCAGCATGCCCAGAGCCAACCTCCTTTCTACAGCAGCAGACCCTCCTGGAGCCCAGGGGAGACAGGCACTGGGCCCAAGGTCACCCTGTGCACATCCGGGCCGTGCGAGGGTGTGGAGTTGAGGAGGGAGGGAGTGACTTGTCAGAGTGTGAACAAGTCTCCAAACTGAATTTGGCCCCAGCCGAGCTGTTTATCCAGCCCTGGAGAGCACCCAGGAGAGCTCTGGGCGGCTGGGGGGACCAGCTGTGCGCTGTCAGCAGTCTCGTTCCACACGGGGACCGGCTCAGAGTATCGGCGCAGGCGGCTGGCCCTGGACCCCGGTGACCGGCCTCCGAGGATGCTGTGGGCTTCTCGGGCCCTTCCGGAGGCCCTGCCAGCGCTCCACCGAGAAGTCAAGTTGAACATTCTGTGCATAACTCGAGTCTGTCCTAACTCGAGGGGACGTCTCCGAGCGTCTGGGATACTTCTGGTTCAGTTGGGAAACTCACACACAGTCTTGACCTCCAGCTCATCCAGGATGGGGGAGGAAGGACAGGCCCTCTGTCCTGGCCCTCCTCCAGGTCCTCACACACTCCATCACTTTCTTAACTCTGTTGTCATGCTCAGAAATAAAGCTTGTGGTGTTACTATTTTAAATTAAAAATGAGACTTCCTGTCAGCGAAAGCCCATCAGGATGAGCCCTGAGCAGTTAAGGGAGACACCTGCGTTTTCCAGGAGGGATCAGGAAAGCCCAGAGAGACCCAGTCACCAGGGTTCCCTGGGTGTCGGGGACGTGCCAGACGCAGCCTCCAGTCAGCTGCCCTGTGAATGGCAGCAGGAGCCTCCCTGCTCCATGTGCATCAGAATAAAGACGGAAATGTACAGATTCTGTGTGGTCTCACATGTGTGCCGCCATGCGCACCACACACGCGTGCACACACAGCCCCACAAAGACGCTGCAGAGCGATTCTGAGAACAGGTGGGAACAATCATTGTCCTGGAGCATGGCTGTGAGAGTTTTTGTGTCCTGAGAGGGAGATACTTGTGTGCCCACCTGCACAGCCTCCCCGGTAACCCTGGGAGGTGTGCCTAGGAGTGGAGGAAGCAGGTTCCACAGCTCATGTTTGCCTCTTGAAGCATTGTTGAAATGTTTTTTCTTCAGGCATTGGTTCGGGTGATTAATGCTGCTGTTGGGTCTTCGCTGCTGTCCTGTGACTAAGCCGATCCCAAGTGCCTCCGGCAAAGACCAGTCCTTCATCTCCGAAGAGCGTCTGTTAACCCCTCTCGATGGATACCAAGTTGGGGTGTGTGTGGTCACTGTGGCTGTCAGGCACACCCAGGATTTCCTTTATATATATGTATATATATTTCCTATCAGGGTGGTCGCAGTCCAGCCCAGACTCTCCAGAACAGCCTTTAAGTTCAGTCTGAGCTCTGTCTGTGCTCGGCCACTGACGTGACGCACTTTGACGTTTCTGAGACTGCAGATTCCCCAGAGCAGAAGAGAAGGTTTTACAAATACCGTGACCTTGAAATTAAAAGAAATCTCTTCTCTTTCCTCTCTCCAGATTTGTACCACGTGCTGGCTGGAAGTCCAAGTAAGAAAAGGCAGCAAAGTTATGAAACTTGAGTGTGTCCTTGCAGATCCGCAGTGAGCAACGCATACTTACCACCAAGACCCGTGGCATGCTGTGGTCATTCCCGAGAGAACTGCACTGAGCTGTTAGGGAGGGTCTGAGGGTTTATGATGGTTTAAAAATGCTTACAATTTTTTTTTTTTTTTTGGTAGACTTTAAGCACAGCCATGAACCTCAGAGCAACATGTCCAAGACTCAAGTACAGGCAATATAGCCAGCCTGCCCGTGAGGCACTGAGGGAGATGAAGAAGGTTGGAGGTCTGGAAAATGGTGGAATGCCTTGGACTGGAGGTAAGAAGGTGTTTATAAGGGACTTTCATGGAGGAAAATATGAGAAAACTAGGTTTCATGAGGCAGATAAGATAATTTTAGTCTAAGTCGCCAAAGTCGTGTGTCTTATAGTTGGGTGGACAGAAATGCATCAGACTGACTTCACAGTTTTGTAGTGCCTTAGGCTTTTGAAATTGCTTTACAGAAAACTTGTACTTTTGTCATCTCTTTGACAATAATGTACCTGGTTGAGGATCATAGACATTTTGATTTTAAGTATGAAGAACTGGGACAGAATGAATAATTACAGAGAGGCAGGTGAGCTTCACAAAAGTTCCAGCCCAAGAGCTTCTCAGCAGCTGTTATTGCTGTTGTTCAGTTGCTCTGTTGTGTCCAACTCTTTGAAACCCCATGGACTGCAGCATTCCAGGCTTCCCTGTCCTCCTCTGTCTCCTGGAGCTCGCTCAAGTTCATGTCCATTGAGTTGGTGATGCCATCCAACCATCTCATCCTCTTCTGCCTTCTCCTTTTGCCTTCAGTCTTCCCCAGTATCAGGGTCTAAATTTTACTTTTTGAAAATAATTCTCCTCTCAGTATGGTAGTAACATATATTCACTGTTGACGATTTTGAAAATGTCAAGTGCATCAAGAAATAAAATCACGTGTAATTCCACTACCTAAAAGTAGTCATTGTTTTGCTATAAATCTTTCTAGCCTTTTTTTTCTGTATGTAAGCACACACACTGGGAAATATTTTATGAATTGGAAATCACATTGCACATCCTGTTTAATAAGCTGAGATAGTCACTTAAGATTGTGAACTTCTTCTGTGATCAAATATTTCCTGTAACATCATCTGTATGAGCTGTGTAGGATTTTGATAGACACTATAGTAGATTCCCTGGTAGCTCAACTGCTAAAGAATCTGCCTGCAATGTGGGAGACCCTGGTTTGATTCCTGGGTCAGGAAGACCCACTGGAGAAGGGATAGGCTACCCACTCCAGTATTCTTGGGCTTCCCTCGTGGCTCAGCTGGTAAAGAATCCACCTGCAAAGTGGAAGACCCAGGTTCAATCCCGGGTTGGGAAGATACCCCTGGAGAAGGGAAAGGCTACCCACTCCAGTATTCTGGCCTGGAGAATTCTATGGGGTTGCAAAGAGTCGGACACAACTGAGCAACTTTCACTTTCTTTCATATTGGATTTTGGTGGCTGTTTGGTTGTTTTCACGAATATGGTTTATAGATGGATATGCTGTTTGAAAGTTGACTTTGGGAAAAGGGAACTGTTATCTTTCCTTAAATCTTAGAATTCAAAATGCCGTGTTCTCCTTCCTTCAACATAACTTTAGCAGCTTATTTGATGGCAGTGTAGTTCACATGTAGTGGCATGCACACACGTGTTAGCATGTGTCAGCTGTGTGGTGTGGTGGCATTATGTGCATTCTCCCTGGTCACGACACAGGAGGGCCCACATCCTTCCAGAGTCGCCCTCGACTCTGCTGCACCTCCACATCTGACTTCTGTCAACACGCGCACCATTGGCCTGCCTCAGGGCCTCTCAGAATCTGAACCAGGCCCTCTTGACATCTCGGTTTCTTCCTTCAACATCATGTTTTTGAGAGGCTTCTGTGTTTCTTTCTGCAGGTGTTTGTAGTTCATTCCTTTCTGATTGCTGAGTAATATTCTATTATATGAATATGGAAAAATTTGTTTGTCTGTTTTCCTGTTGATGGCTACTTAGGTGGCTTCTAATTTTGGGCTTTAATAAATTAAGCTGTTATAAGATGTCTCTATGCAGGCTTTTGTTTGTTTGCATGTTTTTGTTTTATTTTTTTTCAAACATTATTTTTTTCCCTGGGTGAGTGTCTCGAAACAGGGCTCTCAGTCCTGTGAAGGCCCATGTTTAACTTCAGGGGAAACTCCCAGCAGTTCTCCAAACCGATGGCTCCCTTTCCTCTATAGGCCCAGCAGCAGTGGATGAGAGAGTTGGCCGTCTAGGTGATGGCAATGCTGTGTTGTCATTCTTTTTAGCCTGAGCTATTTGGGGGGACACTCAGGCATCTCATGGTGCCTTTCCTGGTGACTAATTATGTTGAGTGCTTTTTTCTTGGGAATGTTGATCACTCATTTGTCTCCTTTGTGAAGTGTTTGATAGGCCTCCAGTCCTGTTTTTTGGTGACTTTTATTGGCGTGTGGTTGATTTACAATGTTGTGTTAGTTTCAGGTGTACAGCGAAGTGAATCGGTTGTGCATATACACGCATTCATTCTTTTTTAGGGGGCTTCTCAGGTGGCACTGGTGGTAAAGAACCTGCCTGCTGATGCAGGAGACTAAGAGACCTAGGTTTGGTCCCTGGGTCAGGAAGATACCCTGGAGGTGGAAATGGCAACCCATTCCCATATTCCTGTCTGGAGAATTCCATGGACAGAAGGACCTGGTGGACTACAGTCCAGGGGGTCACAAAGAGTCAGACATGACTGCAGTGACTTAGCATACTCCCTTTTTTAGATTATTTTCCCATAGAAGTTGTTTCAGAGTGTTGAGTCGAGTTCCTTGTGCTCTACAGTAGGTCCTTACTAGTTATCTATTTTATATATAGTAGTAATTGGGGTGTTTGTCTTTTCACTGGGCAATCGTAGTCCTGAGCATTTTCGATAACGGTCCTCTGGGAGATTTATCTGGGAGCGCTCCCCCCAGCCCGTGCCCTGCTTGGCCATCTGTGTACTGTGTTTTGGTAGCAGAGGAAGCCTCAATTTTTTCCTGAAAGGTTTGGGTTGTGCTTTCTGTGTTCTGGGAGAGTTTTGCCGACAGAAGGGTGAAAACACGTTTTCCTGTAGATTTTGCTGGCTTTGCTTCTGCAATTATGCACATCCTCCGTGTGCATGCTAAGGGGGAGAGGAGGGGAGACCACGTGCTCCTCACAGAGGTATCTTACTGTCCCAGCTCCAGACATCAGAATGACTTTCCTTTCCTTCCTGGACTGAATTGCTTCGGCACCTTTGTTAGAAGTTAATTACTGCATCAGTGTGAATCTGTTCCTGGCTTCTGGCTTCTGTTCTGTAGATGTGCTTGTTTATCCCCATCTCAGTGCCATATTGACTCATTACTGTTGCTCTACGGTAAGTCCTGAAATTGGAGAATGTAATTCTTCAAGCTTGTTTTTTTTTTCCCCTCAAGTATGTTCTGGGTGTTCTAATTGTTTTTTGGCATGTCACATACATTTGAAAAAAGAACTTGTCAATTTCTGGAGAAAAAAGATTGTTGGGGTTGGTGGAGATTGTATCAAATTTGTAGATCAATTTGAGGAGAATTGGCATCTTAGAAATTTTGAGTGAGTCTTCTGTCCACAAACATGATGTATCTATTTATGTAATATTTTAATGTAACAACTAAGTAATTTGATTTAATAATTAAATTAATGTTTCTTATTTCTCTAAGATATATTTTATAGTTTCAGTGTGTAGTCTTACATCTGTTTTATTGACTAGATCCCTAATAATTTATGCTTTTGGTGTGAATTTTAATTACTGTTGTGTCAACTATATTTTAAATCATTCATTGCAAATATACAGAAATACCATTGACAGTTTTTATATTGACCTTGTGTTTTGTAACCTTACAGTTATTCTAGTAGTTTTTTTTTTTTGGAGATTTTTTTAGGATTTTCTACATGGACAGTCATGTTGCTTGTGAATAAAGACAGTTCTGTTATTGTGATCACCTAATATTTACATGTTTTGTTTCCTTTCTTGCTTTATGCATTAAGATCTCCAGTACAATAGTGAACAGAAGAGGTGACAGAGGTCACTCTTGCCTTGCTCCCGATTTCATAGGGATGGAGTCCAAAGTTTTCATATAAGGTGTGATGTTAGCTGTGGTTTTTCTGTAGAGCTTTTTTATCAGATTGAGGGAAGTCTCTTCTATTCCTAGCATACTGAGAGTTGCTGTTTTTAAGTCATGAACAGGTGTTGAATTTTATCAAATCTGTTTTCTGCGTCTATTGGGATAGTCTTATGGCTTGTCTTTTGTGGTCTGTTGAATGTCAGGCTTACCCAATATTCCTGGCCTAAATTTACTTGATATTAATATATTACTGTCAAGCTATGACACACTCTAGTTTTTATGTATTTCTTGGACCTGGTGATGCTGACCTGGCCTCCCACTCCCAATTCAGACAGGCCTGTCCTCCCCACTGTGAACCTGGCCCTTCTGCTCGTCACTGTAGGCGTGTGGGTCATCACCGCAGTGCTTTGACTTGTCTGACGTCGGTGGCCTTGGGGCTTGGTGCAGAGCCCACGTCCCAAAGCTGGCATGGCCTCGGTGGTCAGACCCTTCATCCATCAGTGAACTCTTATCTTGGTTACTCACTGCCCCCAGCAAGTGCTTCAGACGCTGTCGGGGACTGGAGAGATGAAAAGCATGACTGGTGGGCAGCAGGGAGGGGTCTGGACGGACCCACGCTGACCTCACAGCTTTCTTAGTTTCACCTGCCCACCCCCTTCTCAGAAAGGCCCTGTGGCCTGTCTGGTGGTGTCTGTGAAGGGTCCCCTTGTTTTCTGGGCAAAACAGCCATTACACTGTTGTTTTTCCACATCTCTGTTTGACCCGGTGACCCTCACTCCAGCAGAAGGTAATTTAGACAGATTAGGACCTTGGCTCCTTTCCAGGAGCCCACAGAAGCCTCTGAGCGGAGACAGTCCAGAAATATACCCGTGTCCACGTGACCAGTCTCCAGAACGTGCTATTTTTAAGATGCTTGAACTTGTTTTCTCAGAGGATAATTTCCACCCTTGGCTGGACGGGTGGTTTATCCGGGTTGCTGTCTCTCTCGCTGAGGATGAAGGAGCTGTCCCCAGTGTGGTAGGAATTTTGAGACAGGAAACGTGCTAAGTGTATGGGTTCTGAGCCAAATGTGGTCATTAGTTTGATCCAAATTTCACTTTACCGGAAGAGGAAGGATTTAAGGCCAGGTAAGCAATGTCTATCAGGCAAGTCCAAAGCAGACAGGCCCAGGCAAACATGTAATGTGTCAACTGCTCCCCAAGCTCTGTAGCTGATTCATCAGTTCCATAGAGTCGCTGATTGTCACCGGGGGCCACTCACTGTGCAGAGGCCGGGAGGTGCCGACACCCACACACCAGGAAGACCCGTGAGCAGCTCCTGCTCAGCAGAGGCCACACGAGCCCTCATCATGCAAGTCGGAGGGAGACGTCCCCGGGGGATGGAACATGAATGGGGTGCAGCCCAGGAAGGGCCATGTTGTCTTGGGTTTTGTGTTCTTTGCTCTGAAAACTAAGTCGTGGTTCCCGAAACAAACACCTCAGGGAGGTGGGGAAATGCACAGAGGACGGCACTCCCTCGGATTAAGGGCGACGGTCCTCACGTCCTCCTGGGAGCGACCAGGGCATCTAGGTTACCATTGCCCTGTCCCCAAAGTGACTGGAGCCCCATCTCAGGCTTGGAGCCCAGCCCCAAGCTTGTGGAGGGAGGGGGACGGGGCAGGGTTCCACTCAAGAGGACCCGAGGCTCTAGGAAATGCACAGCTCAGACACCCCCCGGGACCCCTTTTCTGCCAGTGTGACCGGATGTCGGACTGGGCTCAGCCCAGTTGCGTAGTCCTCGATTTTTCTGTTTGAAATCTCCATTTCCTGTCCTGCTGTTACTAGTTTGGAAGAACCTGTCTAGAATGTTGGACATGTGTGAGCCCCTCACTCAGGGCCAGCAGGTAGGAGGTGGAGGGCCCACCTTGTCCTAAAGTGCCTCCTGGAAGGAGAGAAAGGCAGGCGGGAGGGCAGGACCCCGGGAATGGGGCTCCGGGGGAGCAGCAAGGCCCGCCCCGGGCCTGCCGCTTCGGGCTGGGCCGCCACCTCCCCTGAGGGCCGGGTGATCTCGTGCATCTGGGGCCTGTCCCAGCCCTGCTGCCCATCCTACGCTGACACACTGAGGGCTTGCTCTGGGCTCCCCAGTCTGTCTCGTCTGGTGAGTTCTAGACACCCACCCCCCGAACCCCTGCTCCTGAAAGGATCCCTGCCACCAGCGGGGATGGTGGCCGGGGTTGTAGCCCTGAGGACTGAGCAGGGACAGCCCACCCCAGTGCCTCTGGGGGCCTCACAGAAACCTCCATGTCAGAGCTTTTGAAGCTTGCTGAAGAGCACATGGCTGAGACCCTGGGCCAGGCCCTCCACCCTCAGCGCTCGGGCTCCAAGGACCTCAGAGAGGGGACAGTGCCAGGTACTGAGGGCTGGCAGGGCTGGAGCCCCCCAGACCCCCGGCCTTGTGAGGCTGAAAGCCCAGCCTGTCTGGCACCCGGCCTCCCTCACCACCTGGCCGCCTGGCCTCTGGGCTCTTTGTTCCCTGAGGCTGAGCCCACAGCTGCTGTGGCGGCATCAGGGCCCTGTGAGCTTGAAGAAACATCAGAGAGCCTACCAGCAGTCTAATCCTGGACTCGGCCTGCACCAGCCATTTAAGGAGAAGATGGACAGTCCAGGAACAAGCCATCGCTGGGACAGAGTCCCTGCTGCAGCCCCGCTCCCCGGAGGCACTTGCAGAACCCCCACCCCAGGGAGGGCTCCCCCTCCTGAGTCACCCGTGTTCCTTCTCTCACGTGATTCCAGCCCTTACATGCATGATGCTGCCACCCATGGCGAACCTGGTCTGCAGATGGAGTTTCCTGAAGGGTCTGTACCCACGTGGTCCTTCCTTTCGTCTGCTCTCCTTGAATTTCCCGAGTCATCTTGCCCAGTGCTTCCTTGGCTGAGCACTCCTCGTGCTGCTGAGTCCCTGACCTCTGTTCGCCAAGGTTACAAGCCCTGCTGCCAGGCCAGCAGAAGGAAGTGCCAGGCATCCTCGGCTGGCCGGCTGGGCCCCCGCACAGGAGCCAGGAAGGCACAGCGTCACCTTCCTACAGCCAAAGCCCACCTGCTTGACCTGGGGTGCCCACCTGCCTGATCTTAGACTCCCACCTGCTTGACCTTGCCCTGGGACTGTTGCAGTGGCCCAGTCTGGTGCAGTGTGGGCCATCAAAGGAAAAGCAGGCCAGAAAATCAAAGAGAAGTAAAAGGCATCGGGAAACTAAAGGAAGCGAGACCTCCCATGTGATAAGGGAGGAAATATCAAGCGAAACGTGGTGTCCTGTGAAGCAGGAATGCTTGACCTGCTAATTGAAAGCTACAGATGAGGAACATTTGATATCTACACAGTTCACTTATCCAAATTACTGTTATTAGTGAAGAACAATGACAAGGAATTCTCCCGCATGCACACATTTGATTTTGGTGATTATTATTTACGCGTGATTTATTACCCCCAGTGCAAAGCACAGCTGGAAGGATCACAGAGATGACTCACCATTTCCTAAGGCCAGATTTTTGTTTTGTTTTGTTTTTCCCCAAATGATGGTTTTATCGACTCCCGGGATGAGAGTCTGCTCCTGGTGTGTCCCAAGCGCCAAATGTGCTGGAGGAAGTCAGGAACAGGGAATTATAACTTTGTTCCTAATGAGGGGTTCACCTTCCCTTTGTTCTGAAACACAGCGCTCTGAGCAGAGATCTTGAGAAGGACGCGGGTCTAGAACTCTCTTCAAGGTAGGAGGTGCAGACTACGAAGAGGACATAGCAACATCAGTTACGCTCAAGTTCCTGGAGATGATTTAATGACCGTGTTTCTGTCCTGGGGACGACGGCTCCTCCATGCCCCTGCAAACGCATGGGGCACATTCCTCAGCCTGCACACAAGGAATTTGCATAACTGTGATATTCCAGGAGCAGAGGGGCAGAGAGGGTCACATTCTTGTCCTGATGTGTAATTCTGTGCCAGGCAAACCTGGGCCCTCGCTGGGGACCACCCCGCTGCTCGGCTGAGCTGGACGGCTGTGGACCATGTGCCTTGCAACACGTGGATTCCAGTAAAAATCGCTTTTCCAGAAAACACTGGAGAAGGGTGAGCCTAGCCTGTGGCAAATAAGAAACCAGAGCACCAGCAGTGAAGTGTACTCGCCGAACTAAGACAAGACAGAGCAGAAGCTGGTCCCCCTAAGCATTGTGTTCTCTGATTTTCTAAGATTTTCTTTGACTGCGATCAGCCACCTCCTGGGTGTACTTGGGCCCTGGAAGGACATTCGCAAGATGGGTCGGTGGAGCCTTTGCTCCTGTATCTGGTGTAGAGGCCTGAGGCCAGGCATTTGGAGGTTAAACAGAACTGCACCCCACCCCCACCCCCACCCACGATGGAGCCACAGACAGGGAAAAGGCTTCCTTACTCATCCATTGCCAATGTCTCCACGTGCAGGCTTGTAGATTCACGAGTGACCTTGCTCTCCTTACCTCCTTGTTGCAACCCCATGGACTGCAGCATGCCAGGCTCCCCTGTCCTTCACCATCTCCTGGAGTTTGCGCAAACTCATGTCCATTGAGTCGGTGATGCCATCCAACCATCTCATCTTCTGCTGTCCCCTTCTCCTCCTGCCTTCAGTCTTTCCCAGCATCAGGGTCTTTTCCAGTGAGTTGGCTCTTTGCATCAGGTGGCCAAAAATATCGGAGCTTCTGCTTCAGCATCAGTCCTTCCAATGAATATTCAAAGTTGATTTCTCTTAAGATTGACTAGTTTGATCTCCTTGCAGTCCAAGGTACTCTCAAGAGTCTTCTCCAACACCACAATTCAAAAGAATCAATTCTTCTTTGCTCAGCCTTCTTTATGGTCCAACTCTCACATCATATATGACTACTGGAAAAACTGTAGCTTTTACTATTCGGATCTTTGTTGGCAAAGTGCGTCTCTGTTTTTTAAAACACTGTCTATGTTTGTCATAGCTTTCCTTCCAAGGGGCAACCGCCTTTTAATTCCATGGCTGCAATCGTCGTCTGCAGTGATTTGGGAGCCCACCAAAATAAAATCTGTCACTGCTTCCACTTTTTCCCCATCTATTTGCCATGAAGCAATGGGATTGGGTGGCCTTAACTATCAAAATCTCGTGATAGGAATGTGGTAAGAGGGTTTTTTCTCTACCACAGAGAACATCTTCTGTCTCCCTCTCTGTCTGTCTGCCTGTCCACACAGACCATATACAGATGGACACACAAGCATCCACACAGCCTGGGCTACAGCTCAGCAGAGGCCCGCTCCCTTTCCTTCCAGCCTCGGCTGAGCACTCATCTCCTCTGCTCACTCTAGGAGGGTCCTTATTTAACACAGTCTTTATGGACAAGTAAGACTGAAAACCTGTCACAAATTGTGCTAGAGGTATAAAAATTCCACTTTCTCATGTCATATATACATGATATATAAATGTAAGCTTCATATATAATATGAGAAAATAAACTTTGTATAATTAAAAAGTTAGAGGCTCTGCGACTTGTCCTTTTCAGAATGGGCCCATCTGAATGTGCGCCGACCCTCCTGAGCTGTGTCCATGGGTGATGACTCTTGACAACCAGGGAGTAGCTTTTAGCTATGAGTTCCTTTCAGATAAATGTAGTTTTTCTTCGATAAGAAAATGCCTTTTGAAAATAAAGGACTCAAGGGTGTTTTATAATTTTAAAATCTAAATTTAAATCTAAGTTTTAAAATCGAAATTTCTGTTCTCCAGAAGGGAAATACCTTTTGCAGACATATAAACAGAAAGTGGTGGGATAGGGGTGGGGACCGTCAGAGGCGCTGGCAGAGTCCACCCCCTTGGACAGAGCCCTGGACAGACGTGTGAAGGTCACGTCCCAGCCCGCCAGCTTCTCAGCAGTTACTAGTTCAGGGGACCTTAGGGCTTCCGCTGGTGGAAGAGGCCGCTGGGGAGCACAGTTCAGGCCTCCGGACACGTCCTGGAAGTGTCTGTAGCCACTGTTTCTCAGGGGCAGGGTCCTCCTGTGAGCTGAGGTCCGTAGTCAGGGGAAGCCCTGGGTGTGGCCCTGAGCTGGGCTGACCGGACACCCACGTGCAGCCTTCCTGGCTGACCTCCACCCTCCCCGTCATCCTTGTTGGGCTCACTCTGCCGCAGTGCAGAGCCCTCCACAGGTCAACCATTCCCAACCCAGTGTGCTCTTGGGGGGCAGCCAGTCCAAGGGGAGGGTGTATGCACAGCACCACTCCCCACCCAGCTCACACCCCTGAATTTTGGATGTGTTCAGGTTGCTGTTTACTTGTTCAGTCGTGTCTGACTCTGTGTAACCCTCTGTGTGACTGTAGCCAGCCAGGCTCCTCTGTCCCTGGAAATTCTGCAGGCAAGAACACTGGAGCAATTTGTTATTTCCTTTTCCAGGGGATCTTCCCGATCCAGGGATCAACCCTTGTCTCCTGCACTGGCAGGCAGGTTCTTTACCACTGAGCCATCTGGGAAGCTTGTGATGTGTGTGGTGAGTCTGTTTTAGCTGCAGTTGGATAAGCCCACTTTATAACTCTCTGAAAATAAGAAGTTTAGTCAAGTAAAGTTCTGACTACATTTTTTTCAGAGAAATCATGCTTGAAAAATCCTCAGCTTAACAAAACAAGTCCATTCTGTATAGTTTGGGGCAGACATATCTGAAATAAACAGTTCATTCAGGGCTGCATTTTAGTTAGCTCCTAACTAGAACCTTGGACTTTCTGACTTCCAAGTGAGCTCTCCTGGGGGGTAGTGGGTAGCAAGGGGAGCCACCCAAACCCAGACAGCTGGTCAGTTACCTGTGGGATTTCTTACTTGTGCTCAGAATGGTACAGTATTCAGCATAGAGGGCGAGATCTCGAAACTTTGTGATGGGACTTGGTGACCTTGAGTTGCTGGTGGGAAGGAGACTGTGGACTTGGAACACAGAGAGGATGGCTAGTGCTCTCTATTAGTATGCTGATGACGTGAGGCATGTGAACGAGTGTGTGTACATTCGCAAACTTGTGTATGTGTGCATGTGCATGCATGCTCTGTTGTATGCAGTCATTTGGGATGTGAGAGTTGGACTGTGAAGAAAGCTGAGCACTGAAGAATTGATGCTTTTGAACTGTGGTGTTGGAGAAGACTCTTGAGAGTCCCTTGGACTGCAAGGAGATCCAACCAGTCCAACCTAAAGGAAATCAGTCCTGAATGTTCATTGGAAGGACTGATGCTGAAGCTGAAACTCCAGTACTTTGGCCACCTGATGGGAAGAACTGACTCATTGTAAAAGACCCTGATGCTGGGAAAGATTGAAAGTGGGAGGAAAAGGGGACGACAGAGGATGAGATGGTTGGATGGTATCACTGACTCAATAGACATGAGTTTGAGTAAGCTCTGGAAGTTGGTGATGGACAGGGAGGCCTGGAGTGCTGCACTCCATGGGGTCACAAAGAGTCAGACACGACTGACAGAACTAAACTGAACAGGCAGGTTGTTTGCTAAGCATACATCTTGTGAGATAGTTATTAAGGTTTGGATAGGTGTCACCAAGACAGATCACAGTCTTCATAGAAATGAGCGCAGCAGGCCAGGTCCACATCATGGGGGACCAGCTAATGAGCCTCACGTGTCCGTCTCTTCCCTGAGGATGCCGTGCTGGTATGGTGTGTCCCAGCTCTGTAGGTGAGACTGCCTTTGGTCAGGGCAGGGACACGAACACTTCACCCGAGTGAGCAGCACCTGGGGGGACGCCCAGGGCGCTGAGAAGCCCGACTCCTCCCCCTCGCCCCTCATACCTGCTTCTCCTTGGATGAGGCCCTTGTCTCTGCTGGGCACTCAGCTGCTTCCTGAGCTTTGCAGCCACCGCGGTGGCCTGGACCCTGGGCAATGGTGGCTCATGGGATGCAGAGGAGGCTGTTTTCCAGATTCTGCCAGATGGTGCTCCTGCTCTGAGCTTGGCCTCCGGCCACGGGCGCCGCGTGGCTGGTGGTGCAACCTGCCTGCTGTTAAGGTGAGGGCGGAGCAGCACCTGTCATTTGCACGTGTGTGTGTGCTTCTGTGTGTACGTGTGTGCATACATGTATGTGTGCACACATGTGCACATATGTGTGTGTGTGCTCAGTGCAGGAAGCAGGGCTGGATGAAGTGTGCTCTCCTTCTCACCTGAGATCTGTGGAGAATGTCCCTCCGGGCCTTGGGCGGTCAGCTCTCCCTCCCGGGGCCCGAATCCTATGAGCAGATGGGCGTGGCCACCCCAGGACCCAGCCTTGGCCGTTACGTGTCGAGCGCACTTGGACCTGCTCATCTCTGTAATGAAAAAAACATGTGGCTTCTCATGGGTAATAACTTCTGACTTCCTGGATGGCTCTTTTGTTTTGTTTACTTTAGCATAAAGTATTCCACCCTTTAAAAATATTACCCTCTCTTTTATCTGTTTTATAGTATTAAAATACACAAGCATGTTTATATTTTAAAATGGGAAATGTCAAAAACATTTTTACAGCATCTTTCTTTTAATCTTTGTTTAAAGTGTGGGGTGGGTGGTGGAATAGCTTCTAGGTTATGTTCAATTTTTTCCATTTCTGGAAGAGCTTGATTGAGAATTCCAAACCTTTTGTACTGGACAGATGTTCAGGATAAAAATAAAAGGCCTATCACGTCCCTCGGATCCTAGTAGTTTGCGGTGTATGTTAATACAAGGTTAGAATCACTAGGGTTGAAATTTTTGCTACTGCTGCTGCTGCTAAGTCGCTTCAGTCATGTCCGACTCTGTGCGACCCCATAGATGGCAGCCCACCAGGCTCCCCATCCCTGGGATTCTCCAGGCAAGAACATTGGAGTGGGTTGCCATTTCCTTCTCCAATGCATGAAAGTGAAAAGTGAAAGTGAAGTCTCTCAATCGTGCCCGACTCTTAGCGACTCCATGGACTGCAGCCTACCAGGCTCCTCCGTCCATGGGATTTTCCAGGCAAGAGTACTGGAGTGGGTTGCCATTGCCTTCTCCAGAAATTTTTTTTTTTTGCTAATGATATTTAAATTTTTTAACAGCATTCAACTCTTTGAAGGACGCTGTGTTGTAATACACGTTTCATTTTTGATTTCTGCTATTTGGAAAGTAACTTGTGATGCTATTACGGGACCTGGGGAGATTATGGGTGGTCATGGTGATGGCTGCCGCAGGCTTGTAGGACCCTCTCTGGAGTGCTTGAGTGAGTGGGTGAAACCCCCGTTTTCTGTGAAATAGTGAAGTGGCTACCTGTCCTGCAGTCTGGGGACAAGGACTAGGAGCGCCCTTTGCTGTTGTACCTCCAGGCTGATGTGAGCAGCGCTCATGGGAAATTTCTCAATGGTGACAGTATAAATGGACAAATTCTGAAAAAAGTTTTTAAAATTCTACCTTTAAATCAAGAGCTTGTTTCTTTTCATTTGCAGATAATGAATCAAGCAAATACAGTTTGCCCAGATATTGTGATGTTTCAGAATTTTTTTTTTTTTTTGGTGGGCAAGGTATTTACGATCATTGTTCTCTCTTCATGCTAAGTTTTATTTTCTCATTAAATCAGGTGAAAACCTGTGATACTGTGCTATTAAGCCAGAGTGACTAGGAGGAAATGATAGGATGTTATTAATTTATTAGAATTCCATGTATCGAGTCATTTAATCAGCTAGAATTACAGAGATACTCCTAAAAAACAGTCAAGTCTGCTGTTAAAGTTGCCTCATTAATGTTTTTTGCCAAGGATTAGTACATTCCTGAAAATACTGGAAGAAAACCCAGAAATTGAAATTGTCATGAACTGATGGCTCCCTTAGACTGAGCTCCCATCCAGGGCAGAGAACAAACCTTCAGTGTTTCTGCATCCCTGCCTCCTTCCAGAAGGAGAAGGGCCGACAGAGGACGAGATGGTTAGATAACATCACCGACTCAGGGGACATAAGTCTGAGCAAACGCTGGGAGATAGTGAAGGACAGGGAATCCTGGCATGCTGCAGTCCATGGGGTCACAAAGAGGCAGACATGACTGAGTGACTGAACAGCAACAACAACCTCCTTGCCTGCAGCCAGGGACACAGCACACACAACAGTGTTTTTGAAGAATATGTTTGAATTCTCCTTTTTTTCTTACTCCCTTCGCCTTCTCCTGTAAAGGGGAGCCACCCAGTGTCCTCGAGGTGCTGGAGGACAGGTGCCCTCGTGGTGTTGGAGGACAGGTATCCAGTGTCATGGCCTGGCACACCCCTTCCTCTGTGATGCGAGACTTCTCTTCCCCATGATCATCACTGTCCTGAGGAGGACTGAGAAGGACCCTGTGACGACCCTTCCAGGTGAGCCTGCTTCTGTGTCTGGACCTCCTGTCTCTGAATCTGGTATCTTCAGAGCCGAGAGGCTGCAGCGGGCCCAACCTGCTTGGACCAAAGCGAAGATATTGTTTGTGCTGATCAGTCGCCCCTCCCCAGACCCAGTGCCTGTTAGGCCGTGCTGTCCGTCCCTGTCAGCCGTCCCCAGAGCTAATTAGGGGTCGTGTTAAAGTCCAGAAACAGTTGGGTTTTTCTAGCTGCACTGTTCCAGCCCCCAGCCTCCCTGCCCACTCTCAGCACCTCTGTCCCCACCCAGGTGACTGGGGAAGGACAGGGAGGCCCAGGCCTCACCGTGGCTGTGTGGTTGTGGGGTGTTACTGATGTGCCAGGCAAGACAAGACCTGCTTCAGTCTGTCCTTCTTCCCCACAGGTCAGACCAACTGGGTGTTCAACTCCAGTCTGCTTGCACTTCAGTTGATTGGGGTGTTTTTCAGCCTGCAGAGTCCTAGGAGAATTCTCACTGAGATCGCCCAGGTCCTCTTACTTTGTGGTGGTGGTTGTTGTTTATTCACTCAGTCATGTCCAACTCTGTGACCCCATGGACTGTAGCCCACCAGGCTCCTCTGTTCATGGGATTTCCCAGGCAAGAATGCCAGAGTGGGTTGTCATTTCCTTCTCCATTTCCCTCCTGACTTAGGGATCCAACCTGTGTCTCCTGCATTGCAGGTGGATTCTTTACCACTGAACCATGAGGGAAGCCCCCTTACTTTCATTTTATTGGCATACAGTTGATTTACAATGTTGTGTTAATTTCAGGTGTATAGCAAAGTGATTCAGTGATATACATCACTGAGTCACTATATATATATATATGTGTGTGTGTGTGTGTGTATATACATATATATATGATTATATTTA
Source organism: Bos javanicus (assembly GCF_032452875.1). Lineage (NCBI taxonomy): Eukaryota > Metazoa > Chordata > Mammalia > Artiodactyla > Bovidae > Bos > Bos javanicus. Next base: position 35,213,087 of record NC_083879.1, on the reverse strand, counting down.
GAATCCCTTGGGATTCAAAAAACAGATGATTGTAAACCAGCCAGTATGTGAGCTGACACATTCTCTTACTGATAGAATGTCAGAAATGTGGAATGTCTCAAAGCTAGTTTAAAAAGGGTCACCATGTAAGTGAGCTCACAAACAGATGCACAGCCTTGGGACTCTGAGGTCACAGCCACCCGGTGGTCACCATAGTTCAGGTGGTCAGCATACAAACATGCTCTGGGGTCCTCCCGGAGCACACACTTGGCTGGCAGTGACAGCCTGGTGGGTGAAGAGTCAGATGTGGCCGACCTTGGCCCCAGAAGGGCCTGTTCACGTGGGAGAGCAAGGGGAGGACAGTGCCAATGGATGCACAGGGTCCCTTGGTGCCCAAGGCATGTCTGGTGTGGACGCGGGGGCTCTCTGCTTTCTCAGACAGCTGCCCTTGTCGCCGCACTCCTGACCGAGGCACGTGCAGCCATCTTACCTGCTTTGACGTCAGGGCCTGTCTACCCTTCTCTGTCCTTTCCACTTGATACTGGTGTCCTGGAACAGTTGCTGTGAATGTACTACTATTTCCCCAAATGGCTCTCTTCTTGCCCCGCTGCCCTGCCTTATGGCGTCAGACCCACACTTCTAATTCCTGTGTCGCACAAGGCCTTCTCCATTTCTCTCTCTTTCTTTCTCTGAGACTCTCTCCACATACATCATACGTACGCCAGGAAGACTGGAATAAAAATGGGCAAAATAGTAAGAATAGTGGGCTTCCCAGGCAGTTCACTGGTAAAGACTCCACCTGCCAATGCAGGAGATGCAAGTTCCATCCCTGGGCTGGGAAGATCCCCTGGAGGAGGAAATGGCAACCCACTCCAGGATTCTTGCCTGGGAAATCCCATGGACAGAGGAGCCTGGCGGGCTACAGTCCGTGGGGTCACAAAGAGTCAGAGACAGCTGAGCAACTAAAACAGCAACAACAATTAAGAATAGTACATTGGATGCTGACATCATGGCAGTTTTTATTTTTCATATTTTAAAGAAATTCTATAAACAGCACAATCCTTTTTTTTTATTAGAAAATATTATCAAAATGGTACTAGAGAAGTAGAAATCCATAAATTATAAAATAAGATACATCTATATCTAGATACTGATATATATTTATGTATTCTATATAGGTAAAATAAATGTATAATTTTTGTAAATACATTTTAGTCCCTCTTAGATAGGGAATTAATTGAAAGAAATAGTTTTACCCCAAAGGACAGGGGTTCTAATTTAACACTGGATTTTACTGACATTAAGTGGTCATCAAAACCGTGACATAAGGGCAATAGGGGATGTGACTAGGAAAGTCCCGGCCCATTAAACTGTGGCACTCCATGATCATAACATCCATCCTAATTGTGGTGACGCTGGTACACACATTACAGAATTGATAAGATATGAGGGCCTTCCAGTTTCACACAAACTTGGAGAAGAAAAGAGGTGCTGCCTGATTTGTCTCAGGCTGTGCTGGAGGGGGTGCCCGGCCACAGTCTTAGTCGTTGCTTTTGTACGGATGTCACCTCTGCTCGGAGGGCTCTTGTCTTCAGTCCCCCATACCTTCATGGTGAATCCTCACTCTTCAAATCAGAACTCACACACCCTTTCTCAGGCCCTGCCTTCTCCACGTTTCCTGGTAAAGCTGGGCTCAGCTCTTTGCACACTCTCAGAGTTTGCTCAGTGCGTAGGACACAGACCACGCGGTCTCAGGAGTGTCTCTTTAGTCCCTGTTTCCCTCCAAAACTGTGTCTGCAGCTCAGGCTTGGGACATCTCTCTGCCCTGGTGCCTTGCTCACTTTTGTAGAAGTGTAACAGTCAGGAGACTGAACTGAGTTCAGGAATCTTACACACCTGGTGTCAGCTGAGCTGCTCTGAGGTTCTCCAGTGCTACAGCAATGGTTAATATTCCATGTCCTGGTCCCTTTCTGGTGGTGATCTGTCCCATGTGTGGGCACGGGAGCCCTCAGTAACTAACAGATGCCACCACTGTCTCTAAGCATTTGTGTTGTCAGGATACATCATATAATACTACATTAAGTCCTGAATTAATCACACTCCATTTTTTTCCCTTGATGAGAAATATCCTTGAATTCAGGTCAAGGATATATTTTAATATATGTATGTTGTAGGGAAAGTAAAGATTCAAGTGACTGCTTATGGTTTTGGATACTTTGATATATTTATGTTGGTAAAACCTAAGTTATTATAAGAGGTAATATTTCCTTCAGGAATTTTCTTAAAAGGTGAGCTTGACATTGAGTGCACTATCCTCAATAAGGCAGAACTCCACACATCGGAGAAAAAATTTTCCACAAAGTTGAATCAGTTCTAGATGTTTGCGTGTCCCCAGGCAATTGGATGGTTGGGACAAAAACACAACCACCTCCTGACCGTGTCTGTCCTCTGTTACGACTACAGGGTCTTGGGTGCTCCCCGTAAAACAGATTCCTTATTTTGTAAAGAAGCTAGGCCTACCGATTTTCTACCTGTCTCCTGCATGGCACCTGTGCCACTCGGGTACAGGCACAACAGGTGAGTCTCCCGTGGACCACAGGGGAGATGCCACCCCCACCTTCCATGGAGCCGGGTGTCGGCAGGGAGTGACCGCAGTGTCCTTACATCTCCTCTGGTTGTTTATCTCCACGGTCCACAAGGGAATGCTGGACGCATGTCTCTTGCAACGTTTTTTAAGGAGTGGAGGGCACGGGTCTCACCATCCGCCTGCTCCGTCAGCAGCGTCACGGCAGGACCAGATGGCCAGGTTGGCATCGACAGCATCCTGCTCACCTGCACGAAGCACTTCCCATGCTTTCTTCTCGATCAGCAGCTTTGCCTTGAGAGTATCCTTACAGAGCTTAAGTGTTTTTGGTTTGTTCTAGAACTGTTGGGCCATATTTACACAGATGCAGCCAAGGTGTAGAACTCTTTGGAAATTTTGAACAAGCTGAGAGGACTTGGTGGAGGTTTGAGTTCCCAGACTAGCTCTTCAGGAGCAGGTGTGAGCAAGTGTGAAGAAAGGGCTGAGCCTGACCATGTCTTACGTACCTGATGTTTTCTTTCTTCTTGCAGAAGAAAAAGATTCTTGGAAAAGAGAGCTGGTTCTTAGTTCCTACTGGAAAAAAATACCCTGCTGGGCCCTGGATGGGAGCCACTCTTTCCAGTGGAAACACTGACTTGCAGCACCACAGTCTATTGTAAAATCTACAGAAATGTGGGTAAAAATCTTGCATCTGGTTTGAGATTTATCTCTGCTACCAGGTCAGCCTGTCTGCATTTTTGACTCTGGATGGTTGGTCATCCAGGACTGGGAGCTGCCTCAAAGGATAAAAAAGAATTATTGGGAAAAACATCAAGAATGGATTTTCTTTTGCTGTCACAGTGTCTTATTAAAAAATAATTTTCTGAACAAGCTGGCAGAAATGAGGTAAATGTGAGTTGCTCTGAGGATGTTCAAGAAGCAGCTTTTGGGGACCACATTGCCTTGGCCATCTCACGATGAAAATCATGAAACAGGCTTTGATATAGCATGCATGCCTTAAATCTGGGGCTTCTCCAAGACACAACTTTGTAAAGCTCATGGCACTGCTGAGGCAGCACGTAAAGGCCCTGGTTCACCATCTCCCAGCATTGCTGGGTGCGCCTGAGCGAGGGAGCGACTTCAGAGCACGTGCTGGGCGAAGTTCTGCTCTCTGCCCAGAACCACCGGTCTTCTCTGTGGAGAAACTGTTCAACAGTCATGTTTGTACCCTCGCTCGTACCCTGTTTGCCATCTCTGCAGGGTTTTATATCCTGCGTACAGGTGCTCACTTCCCTACCTGCTACTCTGTTCTAGTCCTGATCTTAAAAAATTTCAACAGTGATTTTACCATTTCATGGTGTGCACGTAAGTGGCTACATCTATTCTGTGGAATGAAGGTATCTGAATGTGGCATGCAAATTTGAGAAAATTCCTTTACCTTGGCAATGAAGGCTGGGATAAGTTGTGAACTGCACATATCTCTCTGATTTAAATAATAGTGGAGTATGCCTGTTAACACCTGCTCTGTTGTGCTGCTGACGAGAGTGATTGATTGATCTCTGGGTGAGGAAGATCCCCTGAAGGAGGATATGGCAACCTATTCCAGTATTCTTGCCTGGAGAATTCCATGAACAGAGGAGCCTGGTGGGCTACAGTCCATGGGGTTGCAAAAAGTTGGACACGACTGAAGTGACTTAGCATGCATGCAGGGGCCTCATATATTGCAGGGAATCATGCAGCCATCATCCTTTTGTGTCTGAGCATAATGGTCAGCCTCATCCCTGTTGTGTCAGAACCTCATTCTGGTTTTGGCTGAAAATATCTCATGTGTGCATCACATCATGTTTATCCGTGTATCTGTTGATGGACATGCGTTATTTCCATGATGTGCTGCTATGAACATTTGTGGACAAATATCTGTTCTGTCCATGCTCTCAACCCTCTTGGGTGTCCACCTATGAGTAAAATGAATCCATCCTGTGCTAGTGCTGTGCCTGACTTCCTGAAGGACCCTGACACAATGGTCTCCATGTCGTGCTATACACAGTACGCTGTGCTATCTGCCACGTGTGAAGAATGTGAGCTGTTGTTGCTGCTTGTTGTCATCCCCAAAGCAGGTATTCTGATATTTTATACAAGTTCATTATGGGAAGTGAGCTGAGAGCTTGGGGAAATCTTTTTGCCAAAATTCTGTACATTTTGCTTCAGGTTTTGAAAAGTGAAAGTGAAAGTCGCTCAGCTGTATCTGATTCTTTGCAAACCCACGGACATAGTCCATGGAATTCTCCAGGCCAGAATATTGGAATGGGTAACCTTTCCCTTCTCCAGGGGATCTTCCCAATCCAGGGGTCGAACCCAGGTCTCCCACACTGCAGGCGGATTCTTGACCAGCTGAGCCACAAGGGAAGCCCAGGTTTTGAAAAGACCACAGCAATATTCTTTAAAACATCTTAACATGACTACTTGTTTTTGGAGTGTGGGAGCAGGCTATGAAAGAATACATGAATTGTCTTAGTTCTGAATCTTGATTAATTAGTGAGGTTGTATTGAGGAAACTACATCCATTCAGTTGCCTACAAAATTTGCAGACTTCCTTTATGCTCACAGAGTTGCATGTTTAAAGTATATGTTTAATTTCTTGTGATAATTTTTTCTTTAAAAAATTATGCATACTTGGAGAAGTAATGATCATTTTTAAAGTATTATCATTAAGAGAATACAGCCTTTGAAGTGAATTTTAAAGAGGTTTCACTGCTTAAGCAAAGATGTCTTTCTTCCAACTAACCTGAAACAATGCTTACTGCTTATCCTATATTATATCACGTGATGTTTGCTCACGATGACGTCTCCCAACTGTGTTTCTGAATGGTGAAGCTTTTCCAGCTATTCAACCAAATAGCACTCTTGGGGTAGACTTCTAAATCAATTTCTCATCTTATGAGGGCCCTAAAGCCAGCAGAACACACAGGCATGACTTTCTTTTGTGGACAATTCTGTATTTCCTTCGCTCTTTGTGTTTCTTTCAACTTCTGGTCGTTTTCTATCTTTCTTTGAAAGTTATTAAAGTTGTGTGTGTGTGTGTGTGTGTATGGATATAAGAGTGTATGTGAATGAGTGTGTGTGGGAGCACACTAAACAAATGCTACATTGTTTCAGGGTTTTTTAATTTTTTTTTTTTTGCTGCTGAAATTTTTGCTGTATCATTATCCAATTGATCTTAATTATCTCCTGCTAAATTAAGTTTCTTTCAAGGGAATTATCTCTAAGATAGTATTTCTTTCAACAAATCTTTGTATCTCTCTTAGGTTCTTTTATAAAGAAAAATATTTGCCATGCCAAAAGAGATTGGTAGAGAATGGCTTTCATTTTTTTCGCTAACTTGGGAATCATTTTGGCATAAATAAACAAAGATGAAAAATAATCAGCTAAAGATTCCAGTCATTAATTAATTCACATTTTAAGGCCAACTTTGCAGAATTCCTTCTTCTGTGTCAAATAACAACAGAGCCACCCCCACCTTAATAACAAGGTAGGGGAACTTCAGTGGCAGAACACAGCCCCATGCCCAGGGTCCCTTCTCCTTTCTCTGCCACCAACCAGCTGTGGGCTTTTGATAAAGCTCAAGCCTCAGTGTCTTATTCTGTTAAGTTAAGATGATTGACCAGAAGTCTCCACCATAGTCTTCAGCTCTGAAATACCACCAGTCTCTGGTTACAATAGACCTCTTGGAGATACTGGGTTTTAGCTAATCAGCCTCTTAATCAGCTCTAGGTCACTGCAAAGACACTGAATTCCTTGTTTAGAAAAATGTTTACTGTAGCACGCCAAGAGAGCATGGATGAATAAGGGAATGGCTTCAACTTCTAATAAGGATTTTCATTGTTGTAGGACATCTAAGTTTAACCTTAAATTAAGAAAATATTTTACAGAATGGAGTGTTTTGTTTTAAATGTCTAGTTTTTTTTTTTTTTTCTGAAGCAGTTTCAAACCTGATTTTAGTAAATAGAGATGTGCAGTAGAAACAGAAATTTGTGAATAATATTTATGTGGAAAGAATAGACTGAAATGTAGGGAAAGACCCAGTTCAGTAATGTGGCATTGTTGATCTCTCACTGTTATGTGGATCCTCAGAGTGTAGTGTGTAGATGTTGGAAAAATGGTGACCATAGGGGACAGGCTGAGGCAGGTATATACAGATACACCCTGCCAAGTGTGTGTGCTTATCTTAAAGGAGCTTTTCTAGCTTGTGACATTTTAGTGATAGGAGTAAGTTGATAGAGTAGCAAAGAGCAGCAGTGCTGACCTGTCCTTGGAGTTTTCAGGAGGAAGGGAAATTGCTGAGACAGCAACTTCAGCAGGCGGGGGAGCCAGGTGAACGCAAGGTGACACGGTGACATCTCAGCCGAGCGTCTTCAGGGCATTTGAAGACTTGAAATTGACCAGGGTGCACATGCATCAGCAGAATTAAATGGCAGGAGAAATCGCTGCCTTAAGAGATCAGCATTTTCAAGTCCACAGTAAGGATGGGAAATATTTGCTAGCCGTCAAAACAGTTACCCCCAACGTTTACTTCCTATTTGTTGTTCAGTTGCTCAGTTGTGTTCGACTCTTTTCGACCCCATGGGCTGCAGCATGCCAGGCTCCCTGTCCTTTACTGTTTCCCAGAGCTTGCTCAAACTCATGTCCATTGAGTCAGTGATGCCATCCAACTATCTCATCCTCTGTCACCCTCTTCTCCTCTTGCCCTCAATCCTTCCCAGCATCAGGGTCTTTTCCAGTGAGTTGACTCTTTGCATCAGGTGGGCAAAATATTGGAGCTTCAGCTTCGGCATCAGTCCTTCCAATGAATGTTCAGGGTTGATTTTCTTTAGGGTTGAATGATTTGATCTCCTTGCAGTCCAGGGGACTCTCAACAGTCTTCTCCAGCACCACAGCTTGAATGCATCAATTCTTCAGTGTTCCATCTTCTTTACAGTCCAACTCCCTAATAACACATATGTTTAAAATGCAGATCATTGCTAGATTTTTAAATGACACAGCTCTCTGTCTCTGCCCTGGAATTGAAGGGCCCAGGTCTGGACCTCACCTGATCCTTGTGCATCAACCCCAGCAAGCTGGGGACCCTCGAGGCAGGACTGGGGGGTGACCTGGTGAGGGGGTGGGGACTGGCAGCTGGTGCCCCACATCCCGGCAGGTCTGAGTCGACATGGCAAGTCACTTGCAGATAGATGATTGAGTGTGATCATTTTTGATGAGTTAAAATGCTCAGCCTGTCTTTGGAGAAAGCTACTTCATAATTGATGAACAATATTGTATCTTTCCTCTGCCGCATTCTCCCCCCTCCTCCCACTTCAATCCGTTTCTGTGTGTGCGTGTGAGTTGCTTACTATTTAGGTCTCTGTCAGTCAGTTCAGTTCAGTTCAATTGCTCAGTCGTGTCCAAATCCTTGCAACCCCATGGATCGCAGCATGCCAGGCCTCCCTGTCCATCGCCAACTCCCAGAGTTTACTCAAACTCATGTCCATTGAGTCGGTGATGCCATCCAACCATCTTATCCTCTGTTATCGAGACAGTAATGCCAATCCAACCATCTTATCCTCTGTCATCCCCTTCTCCTCCTGCCTTCAATCTTTCCCAGTACCAGGGTCTTTTCTAAGGACTCAGCTCTTCGTGTCAGGTGGCCAAAATATTGGAGTTTCAGCATCAACATCTGTCTTTCCAATGAATATTCAGGACTGATTTCCTTTAGAATGGACTGGTTGGATCTCCTTGCAGCCCAAGGGACTCTCAAGAGTCTTCTCCAACACCACAGTTCAAAAGCATCAATTCTTCTGTGCTCAGCTTTCTTTATAGTCCTACTCTCACATCCATACATGACTACTGGAAAAACCATAGCTTTGACTAGATGGACCCTGTGCTGGGTCTTTAATAGCAGGTTTCTATCCCTGATAACTCTGCTCTTGTCCTGTGTCTTATCCACGCGGGGCACTCTGTCTGCCCACATGATTACTGCTCCCTGGCCTTGCCTGGTGGTTTCTTCACGCTGAGATCCCTAGTGTTGCTGGAGCCCTTTTATTGTTGCTCAGGATCGGGAACACATAGGCTTCCACCTACACCTGCCTTCTCCCAGTGTACTCACTAATTTATCCATTATTTATCAAACGCTTACTGGGTCAGGTATTCGCCCTTACTTTCTCATTGTTTTGCTCTCTGGTTACCTATCCTATTTCACTATGTCTTTCCTGCTTCTTAGGTCCTGGTGGTAAGAACAATGCTGGATTCACCACCATCGTGGTAGCCTCCAGTTCACTGAACACTTTTCAGTACACCATAAAGTTTTTCTCTTCCTCTAACTTGAGTAATAATGCTAAACCTTTTTAAAAACTTAAACCTTTTAAAACTCATAATATTATTTATTCATTTATTTGGAAAAGACCCTGGTCCAGGGAAAGATTGAGGGGAGAAAGAGAAGGGGGAGGCGGAAGATGACATGGTTGGATGGCATCATCGACTCAATGGACATGAATTCGAGCAAAGAGATAGTGTAGGACAGGGAAGATAGTGAAGGACAGGGAAGCCTGGCATGCTGCAGTCCTTGGGGTCGAAAAGAGTCAGACACAATTGAGACTGAATAACAGCAGCTTATTTCAGTATAAAATTTTTAAATTATGCTGAAAAATATAGTAAATAATATTTTATTGTCATTGTTCAGTTGCTCAGTCGTGTCTGACTCTTTGTGATCCCGTGGACTGTAGCACACCAGGCTTCCCTGTCCTTCATTGTTTCCTGGAGTTTGTTTAAACTCATGTCCATTGAGTTGGTGATGCCATCCAAGCATCTCATCCTCTGTTGACCCCCTTCTCCTTTTGCTTTCAATCTTTCCCAGCATCAGGGTCTTTCCCAATGAGTTGGCTCTTCACATCAGGTGGCCAAAGTATTGGAGCTTCAGCCTCAGCACCAGTCCTTCCAATGAACATTCAGTGTTGATTTCCTTTAGGATTGACTGGTTTGATCTCCTTGCTGTCCAGGGACTCTTAAGAGTTTTCTCCAGCACCACATTTGGAAAGCATCAATTCTTTGGTGCTCAACCTTCTTTATGGTCCAACTCTCATGTCCATACATGACTACTGGAAAAACATAGCTTTGACTATACGGACTTTTTTAGGCGAAGTGATGCTTCTGCTTTATAATACACTGTCTGGTTTATCATAGCTTTTCTTCTAAGGAGAAAGTATCTTTTGATTTCATGGCCGCAGTCACCATCTGCAGTGATTTTGGAGCCCAAGAAAATAAAGTCTGTCACTGTTTCCTCTTTTTTCTTCTATTTGCCATGAAGTGATGGGACTGGATGCTTTAGTTTTTTGAATGTTTAGTTTTAAACCAGCTTTTTCTTTGTCCTGTTTCACTTTCATCAAGAGGCTCTTTAGTTCCTCTTCACTTTCTGCTAAAAGAGTGGTGTTATCTGCATATCTGAGGTTCTTGATATTCCTTCTGGCGATCTTGATTCCAGCTTGTAATTTATCCAGCCTTGTTTATGGCCCACCTCTCACGACTCCTGGAAAAACCATAGTCATGGTTTGACCATACAGACTTCTGTTGGCAAAGTGGTGTCTCTGCTTTTTAATATGCTGTCTAGGTTTGTCATAGCTTTCCTTCCAAGGAGCAAGTGTCTTTTTAATTTCATGGCTGCCATCACCATCCACAGTAATAATACTACACTTTAGTAAATAATACTAAGTAATAGTAATAGTCAAACACTGTATCTTGGTGGTATCTTCCACCAAACTTTGTCTGAAGTGTTTTACTACGTTTCCTATAGACTTTTATCCTGTATTATAATTCCTACAATATTATTTAGAGAAAATATTGTCAACCGAGTTGAGGACCCTGCACCCCTCCCTGATCCCACCTCTCCTTCTGTCTCCCCAGAGGAAGCAGAGTCTGAGTCTACTGTTTGTTGTTCTCTGGTGGGGTTTGAGGCTTCTACCCTCTGTGAATGTAGTTTTACACTTTAGTTTGGCATATTTGTAAATATATAAAAATGATGTGATGTTCTCTGTGTACTTTTGCAGCTTGACTCTCTTGGTGTTGGGCTGTTGACGCAGTCCACGCTGGCTGGTGTTGCTGGTTCCCTCTGACTGTGAAGGGGCATCCCTTCTGTGAACAGACATGCACAGCACTGGTCAGTGCAGATGGGCATTTAGGATATTTGCCATTGCAAACGGTGTGGTAGTTGATATTCCTGTACCAGCTCTGTTTGCACGAGTGGAAGGGCTGGCTCGATAGGGTAGATGTGTCTTCAGTTCTCCTAGGGCTGTTTTATAAAAACCATATCTGATACTTTTTGTTCCTTAACTAGCAAATTAAGCCTATTTCCATGATTGTGTGTATGCTTTGTTGTGTCCAACTCTTTGCGACCCCATGGACTGTAGCCCGCCAGGCTCCTCTGTCCATGGAATTCTCCAGACAAGAAAGCTGCAGTGGGTTGCCATTTCATACTCTAAGGAGTCTTCCAACCAACCCAGGGTTTGAACTCGTGTCTCCTGTGGCTCCTGCACTGTCAGGTAGGTTCTTTACCACTAGCGCCCCCTGGAAAGTCCCTTGGATTTTCTTAGACCCAGAAAAAAGATGCCAAAAATATCTTGATGTGTTTAGAGAACTAGGGATTAAATAATGGAAGAGCACTTTTATCAATAGTCTGTGTTTTTTTTGGTTTGTTTGAAAACTGAATGTGGCCGGGTGAACCCCTGGGATGTCTGTCGGGGCCTCCATGGGGAGGAGGTGTCCCAAGTGGTGCCGTCCGAGCCGGGGCTGCCTCTCAGCTACTTCTGGCAGGACCTCTCAGGACTCTCTGGGGTAGGTCCCTGTCACAAGCCTTCACTTGTGGGGCTTCCATGTCTGTTCAGGCTTTACTGACTTCAGAGCACCTTAATGAACAGTGTGGGCAAGGCCATGTTGGTGGTGGTGAGCTGTGTGCTGGGCCTGGGGAGCCATGACCCTCGGTCCACAGGGAAGCCTGGCTGTCTCTCTCTTTCTCTGGGAAGGAGAACCTTAGGGGACGTGTCTGCAGGCTTCAGGGGCTCGATGGGCAGCTTGTGGGAATAGTCCTGGCCGGTGCCCCTTCAGGAGAGCAGAGCCCCATTTGTGCATCAGGAGTTGGCCCAGGCACTGGGAGCCCCTCCTGAGGAGAGGTCCATGCACCTCAGAGGGGCGGACAGCACTGATGTCCAAGCATCTTCAGCTGCTGGCATGACCTGTACCCAGATGCCCAAGTCTAACTCTGGCTGCGCCACTCAGTCCTTACTATCTGGGAGATGGCCGTCTCTCCCTCACCTGCTTCTGTGAGCGAGAAGCCAGTTCAAGTCAGGTGCCTGAAGCGGTTTCTGGGGCTCAGGGGTCGTCAGTGAGCGTGGGCTCTGATGGCTGAGGCCCTTTCCGACTCTGCTGGTCAGTGATCGTGTGGGGATGGCGCACTTCCTTGGCCAGGGTTGGGTGGTCCTTGTGGAGCATTCGGGAGATGTCATGATGAAAATCTAAAACGTTTGAGCAACAGCACACTCTGAAAAGAGTAGGAGATGCAGACAGGTGCAGGACGTGTCTCCTGCCTTCAGGGCCCACCTTCTGGCCGGAAGATGTGGTGCGTGAAGTGGTAACTAGCTGCTGAACATGGTGTGTGACCCAGTGCCTCATGGGAGGCCTGGGAAATCGGGCAGTGTGGGAACCACTTCCAGGCAGACAAGGCTTTCTCGGGGGCAGGATGAGTCAGCTGATAGGCTCTGGCAAGTGATGGTTGATAGCAGACAACTTGATATCTCAGGGGTTAAACTCAAGGTGGGGCCCACGGGTGGGTTACCGCTCAGCTGGTCATGACCTCCAGGATCAGGACCCATTCAAGCAGGTCTCCTTTTAGCACTCAGGCTGCAGAAATGGCCCTGCAGAGGTGGGCAGAAGGACTGGACCAGTAGGTGATGATGCCTGAGGCCAGGGCTCGGAGCTGGACCTGCCCGCTTTCTCTGCTGGCCGGCAATAAGCCACATGGCCAAGCTTGCTGTGGGATGGGGGAGCCTGCTCTGTCTACGGCAAGCCTGGGTGAGCGTGGGAAAGAAGGAACTGTTGTGAGCAAGCAGTACAGGCCACATGATTGCTTTCAAGTGTGACCATCAGCCATTTGGCGTTTGATTCACTGCCAGGCGTCCTGGAGGAGAGGGTCCCAGAGGTCACCCTACACGTGACGGGGGTGGTGGCGGGTGTGGGTGATTCTCTCACGACCCCCAGGTTGAAATCGGGACCTCATCAGATTCACTGTGGTCCACACAGTGCTCACCTGGTCTACCTGGAGATGGGCTGAGATGCTAGGAGAACAGTCCCTGCCGCCTAGCAGCTCCTCAGCCGGGAAGGGCTATGATGGGGCCAGAACCGAGGTCTCCTTCCCTCTGCTTGGCTGCGGGAAGTAGACTGCTCCCAAACGTGGCTCTGGAGACCTGCGGTCTATTGAGCGCCATGAATAACCCTGTGGTTCCCCAAGGCCAGGGTGCTGGCCATGGTTGGCTTCGTGACAAGACCCCCAGGAGGGGTCAGGGGATCCTCAGGTGTGGTGCCCTCCCTGGAGGCTCTTTCAGCACCCTGGTCACAGACAGTATTATTTTCACAGCCATGCCTCTGAGATGAAAGATACTAGGAGGTCACATCCTGCCTTCAGTCTTCGGGCAGGTGACACCTCCAGACAGCAGCACCCAGGTGCCACGAACTTGAGTCAAGGTCAGGAGAATTCCCCTGCTCCCTGGCCTCACCTCCAACTGGTTCCATAGGGGCTAGGATGTATGAACACAGTGTAAACTGGTGTTCGTTATTCGCTCAACACTGTTAGTGCCTCCGCACCTTCACAGCGTTATACTTGCCTCACATCCTTTACTCCTAGGAATGTCCCACGGGAGAGGGATTGTGGTTCCCTTAAGGAGATTTGCAGAGGGTAAACATCTCAGTCAGTTCACCTCCAGAGGTAGGGCTCCTGACCACCACTTTTTCTTCCTTTTATTTAAATCAGTGGTTCTTAATTTTGGAGCAGGGCTAGACCTCTCTGAGAATCAGACATCAGCTTCAGACCCTCTGTCTTGAACAACATGTAAACACACAAGCACAATTTGCAGAAGATGTCAAGGGATTGATTCACTGATCTTTTAATGAACGGAATTAACTTATAAACCATGTATAGAGTTTTGGAAGAAAAGATGAGATCCTGTGAGAGTGAAGTTGCCTTGCTCTTTGAGACCAAATGTGTGGGCAGTATAATTCACACACATGCACACGCCCATGTACATGCATGCATACATGTGCACATGGACACACACACACACACACACACACACACAGCCCTGCTCTTGGACTGGCTGATGTTCATAGTGAGTGTAGAGAGGGTCTCCCTCACCTTGACCCCTCGAGATGCTCAGCCTGACTCCATCCCCTCTTTTTACTCAAGACGACGAACCCCAAGGCCAGGCTGATAGAGACTATTACGAGGACATCATACTTGAGAAGACTCCAGTTCTTCCCCATTGAAGCTGAGTCGTATGTGTCAAGAAAATCCCCTCTCAGGGCATTTTGGCCAAATTCAAATAGGTCAGAGTCCCAGAAAGATTAATTAACAGCAGGCACTGTTTCTTGGCTGAGGCAAGCATGGAACCCATTATTCCCTTAATAAGGCAGTTTCCTCGGTGAACCATGGGAGCTTGGACAGGCCCAGCGGAGAAACAAAAGGGCATTTTTAATTGAAGTGTCATGTGATCTTTCCTAATGTCTTCGCTACCCTCAAAATCATAACGTCATCTAGAAAGGGACTGGCTTAAACCTTTATGTGTCATCTATAGAAAATGAATGTTGCTTGTCTTCGGTCTTGACAGTCCAGGTGAAACACATTTTATTTCCCCTTACTGGGTCATGTTTAACGTGGCGACCTACTGTTATAATCAGTGAACATGTTGGGATGATAAAAATGGATAATTCTCACACCTGGTGACAATTTGATAAAGACAAGTGAGACAAATCAAGCTCTGTCAGAGAATCCCATGCACCCTGGAAGGGGCCTTTGGGTGTTCATCTCACAGAGGGAAATGGAAGCACCACTGGAGAGTGGCCTGGGAGTGTCAGCAAGGTGGCCTGGTCCCCCGAGTCGGTCACTGATGATCAGGGAATCTTCCAGCATCCACAGCCCTCCTGTCCTATGCCCGGCTCTGTCCTGGGTCCTGGTGACACAGCCATAGGCGAGACGAACATGATGCTCTCCGTCCTTCGTGGAGTCACGTGGAGCTTGCCTTGCTGGACCAAAACGGGCCCACGAGATGCCACTGAACATGGACCAGTTTGGGTGAACACATTTTACTTCCTCAAGAAATAGCTCCTAGAGGAAACCACCTGTATTCCAGTGGCCGGAGAAGGACTTGAAATTCTCAGGGAGGAAGAGAAGAGGGAGGGAGGGTTTCTGGGCAGATGGGACCACCTCGACAGAGGCCCTGAGACTGCAAACACACACCACAAGGTGTGAGTGTGGAAAGTGCAGTAGCACAGACCGGCTGCCTCACTGAGAAGGACACAGGCGAGCCTGGGAGCAGGGGAGGGGCCGTGGTATGGAACCCTGGCAAGGACATGCCAGGCCAGGCGTTACCGCTGAGTCCCTGAGCCTCCGGAAGCTGGGCTGCGATGTCTATTGAGGGCAGTGGTCTGGATAGCAAGGAGGCCATCTGTGTATGGCCTCACGCTTAGTTCTGGGACTTTGTTCTGGGCTATAAGTTGGGAGTGTCAGCATTCGGGTGGAATTGAAGACATGAGACTGGGTGAAGTCCCAGGAGAGAAGGTCAGGGGTGAGCTCTGGGGCTCTGGAGTTCTCTGGGCTGGGGAGGTGACCTGGGGTGGGCAGAGGGGACAGGGAAGAGCCCGGAAGGGGATGGGCTGGCGTGAGTCCTGGGAGTCAAGTGAAGGACCAGGGGTGGCCGACATAGGGTGCACAGGAGCCTTCCTGGCCCTGGGTCCTTATACACGTTTGTGTCACTGTCACGCTGCTCCAGGAGGTCTACTCTGCAGAGGGAATATGAGGCCCCGGAAGAAGACACTGACCTGATCAGTGACTCTTGGGTTCTGAGCTGGAATTGCCCCCAGGCCTTGGGGTTTCAGCGCTGCTGACTTTTAACTCTCTGTCCTGCCCCCTGACTGATGGTGGCCCCATGGGCCCAGTGTGTGGCTGGAGGCTCTTGGGGAGTCTGCCAGGTGGCTGCAAGTGAGCTGAGGGAGAGACGGGGCCTGGGGTGCCCAATGGAAAGGGGGGCGGTGGACACGGACAGGACCTGCGCCCAAGCAGCTTGGTGGAGGGAGCTGGGAGCGGCCGTATGGCCCCAGGGTGATGAGAGGGTGTTTCCAATGGGAGAAATATGGTCTGTCTGCAGGCTGGCAGGATGGAGGGGACAGGCGGTGTCCTAGATGGAGGGGTCAGGCCCAACTTAAGGGCTGAATAACTGCGCTACAGCTTACTTTCTGTTTTCTCTGCTGGAGCCCTGACCGTGGGGTCACCCGTGTGACCACCTCAGGGCCCATGGGCCAGTGGGGCTGCCCTCAGGGGTCGTGGGGGATGTCCCGGTGCCCCCAGGCCCACGGCTTCTTGGACAAAGTGGGCTGGCTCTGGGAACCTCTGCCCACACCCTCCCCTGAAGACTCTCCTGCCCTGGGTGCCGAGGGGGTGCAGAGGGAGAACGTGGGACAGGAAACTGCTTTGAAGCCTCACATGCCTCCAGCATGGCTGCCCTGCAGGTCTGCATGCAGGGCGCTCAGGGTCTTCACTGAGAGGACACTGCCACCTGGGCTGGGCCAGGGGCTCTGGGAGAGGCAGCCCCTCCATTCTGCCCAGGCTGGGGGTGTTTCTGAAGCTACAGAGTTGGGGGGCTGAAGCAACTCCCCTGCAAGCCTGGGGCTCCCCTACCAGCCAGCATGGACTTCAGGGCCTCTGTGTAAGGGTGGGGAGCAGTCCCCAACCACAGGTTTGGGGGCAGAGCTTGTGCTTGTTTATAAAAAATACCTCCCATGTTTCTCGAAGCATCACACATGCACTTGCTCACACCACCCACCCCGGGGGCAGGCTCCTCTCTCTCTGTGTCTCTCTCTTTCTCACACACACACACACCCACCCAAACACACAGACACACAGACACAGACACACACACGGACACACATATACACATAGACACATGGACACACAGACACACATACATATAGACACACAGACACACACATATACACACAGACACACATACACATAAACACACAGACAGACACAGATACATATACACACAGACACACATATGCACACAGACACACATATACACACTCAGACACATGGACACACAGATATACACACAGACACATACTCATAGACACACACATATACACACAGATACACATACATAGACACACACACGGACACACATATACATATAGACACACATACACACACAGACACACATACATACACACAGACACATACTCATAGACACACATACACACACAGACACATATATACACACACAGACATGTACACACACATGTATATACACACAAACACATATACACACATATACACACAGACATATACAGACACACATATATACACACACAGACACACATACACATAGACACACAGACACACACGCACACCCCTCCCCCCATGACCAGAAGCACAGAGCCAGTGGTGCCCAGTGCCCAGCTGGGCCTGCCCTGCCCACGCTGTTTGCCTGAAATACTTGGCATGTGTCTCCAGCCTGGGATGGAAATGAACTCCTGGAGCAAGTGTGGGGGCTCCAGGACACTCGCTGTTTCCTCTCGTCCGTAAAGCTGTTGAGCTAAATTACAGGGCTGGGCCAGCGGGAGCCCAGCTGTGACAGGCCCGGCTGTGAGAGGTGAGAAGTGTGGGCACCGACAGGTCATTAGCTGTGCGGCTGACCCAGCCTGAGGGCTGTGGCAGGTCCACGGGGAGGAGCGGGGCCCTGGGGGGGCGCGGGTCCAGCCGGGTTGGAGCCCGGGCTTGGCTGAGGCGGGGCTGATGCGCGGGGCTGACTCACAGCCTCCTGGTCTGGGTGCTTCATTACATCGGTTGGGACAAGTCTTATTTTTGCTGAAATCTTTCTTAAAATTGACGGGGTTTTTTCTGTCTCTGTTTTGGTTTTGTTTTCAACGTTTCCCCACGGTTTCCGGCTGTGCGGCCTCCCTGGCTGAGTTCAGCTCTGCTGTTGATTGTCATCACTGGGAGGCTGGTGACGGGAGCTGACAAATCTCTAAGCTGACGTTCAAGGTGCCCTCGATGAGCCCAGAGGTGGACCACCGCACGAGGGGCTGGAGGCACCCTGTGTCGGGTCTCGATTAACGACTCATGATGGCTCAGGTCAGGTTTGTGTGGATAACTGCCAGGCGATCTCTGGGGCTTATAAACACCACTCGTAAATAGTGGCTGGAGTGTGAGGTTGGGTAGATGTGATGTCAGTGATCTGTGAAGAACTGGATGGCCGGGAACCAAGCTGCTCTGAAATAAAACCTTCCTTCTGTGAGGGAGGCGGGCAGAGAAGAACCTGGACTCCAGGAAGCAGCCACTGACTCTGGACAGTGGTGCCATCCGCCCGTGCCCACAGACAGCTGACAGCAGTTCCCCGAGCCTCCCTCTTGTCGTCTCCAAACAGACACAGATCCTACCTGCTGCTGCTCCGAGCTCTCAGGACTCATTGCATGTCGGGAGAAGGGCGGCAGTGTGCTTCCTCTGTCCTGTCACATGGAAGTGGTGTCTTGACCTCAAAACGCCCGTAACCCTCCAGTTCAAGTTCAGCATCTTTGTGCAAATGGGCCTCTAGGGCCCTGGGGTGGGGAAAAACATGCCATTTCTCGAGGCCTTGGAATTCTGTGCAGATCAGCGTGGCCATCAGGACCCCCTTGTCCCTGTGGGGAGCGTCGGGGCTCGGCCACGGCAGAGATCAGGGAGGAGATGTCAGCGCAGAATGATGCATGAAAGATTTCAAGTCTTAATTTAAACTTGCTGCTGCTAAGTCACTTCAGTCATGTCCGACTCTGTGCGACCCCAGAGATGACAGCCCACCAGGCTTCCCCGTCCCTGGGATTCTCCAGGCAAGAACACTGGAGTGGGTTGCCATTTCCTTCTCCAATGCATGAAAGTGAAAAGTGAAAGTGAAGTCACTCAGTCGTGTCCTACTCTTAGCGACCCCATGGACTGCAGCCTACCAGGCTCCTCCGTCCATGGGATTTTCCAGGCAAGAGTACTGGAGTGGGGTGCCATTGCCTTCTCCAAATTTAAACTTATGTAGAAGCAAATGTGTTGATCACAGGGCTTTGTTTTTTCTTTCGAATCATCTTTTTTTGGCACCTTCTAAAATGTTAAATAGAGAACATTATGGGGGTGCTTCTGGAGACGAGGTAGGGGACCTTACTGACTGCCGTGACAGTAATACCATTTCTCAAGATCCCTTGTGCCCGGATTCTGAGTAACACAGTTCACACACAGTATCTTATCTGCTCCTCATCACACGTCTTTATTGAGGACCTTAATCATCACTGTTTTATATTCAAGAAAAGCAACATTTTAAGGAGATGAACTTAATTGTCCAAAGTCACACACCTGACCATGTGACCACCATTTTATTTATTTATTTTAATATAGCTTTATTTTGTTTTGGCCATACTGTGAGGCACGTGGGATCTTAGTTCCCTGACAGAAGATTGAACCTGCACTCCCTGCGGTGGAAGAACAGGGTCTTAACCACTGGACACCAGGGAAGTCCTGTGACCAGTGTTTAACTGTGTCATGGAGCTGAAGGGAGCCCTCCCTTGGGGACGGCTGGGTCTTGCCTTGGGTACCAGTTTGGTGCTTCTGCTGGTGACGCTCTCATACTTTTGTCCTGCCTGGCTTATGTTCTCAGAATTAGAGATACTAAGGGAACATTTCATGCAAAGATGGGCACAATAAAGGACAGAAATGATATGGACCTAAAAGAAGCGAAGATATTAAGAAGAGGTGGCAAGAATACGCAGAACTATACAAAAAAGATCTTAATGATCCAAATAACTGAGATGGTGTGATCACTCACCTAGAACCAGACATCCTGCAAAGTGAAGTCAAGTGGGCCTTAGGAAGCATCACTACAAACAAAACTAGTGGGGGTGATGGAATTCCAGTTGAGCTATTTCAAATCCTAAAAGATGATGCTGTGAAAGTGCTGCACTCAATGTGCCAACAAATTTGGAAAACAGCATTGGCCACAGGACTGGAAAAGATCATTTTTCATTCCAATCCCAAAGAAAGGCAATGCTAAAGAATGTTCAAACTGTTGCACAATTGCACTCATCTCACACACTAGCAAAGTAATGCTCAAAATTTTCCAAGCTATGTTTCAACAGTACATGAACTGAGAACTTCCAGATGTTTATGCTGAAATTAGAAAAGGCAGAGGAACCAGAGATCAAATGACAACATCTGTTGGATCATTGAAAAAGCAAGAGAATTCCAGAAAAACATCTATTTCTGTATCAAAGCCTTTGACTGTGTGGATCACAACAAACTGTGGAAAATTCTTTAAGAGATGGGGATACCAAACCACCTGACCTGCCTCCCGAGAAATCTGTGTGCAGGTCAAGAAGTAACAGTTAGAACTGGACATGGAACAATGGACTGGTTCCAAATTGGAAAAGGATACGTCAAGGCTGTATATTGTCACCCTTCTTATTTCACTTATATGCAGAGTATATCATGTGAAATGCCAGACTGGGTGCAGCACCAGCTGGAATCAAGATTGCCAGGAGAAATATAACCTCAGATATGCAGATGACACTACCCTTATGGCAGAAAGTGAAGAAGAACTAAAGAGCCTCTTGATGAAAGTGAAGGAAGAGAGTGAAAAGGCTGGCTTAAAACTAAACATTCAAAAAACTAAGATTATGGAATCCAGTCCCATCTCTTCATGGCAAATAGACAGGCAAACAATGGAAACAGTGACATACTTTAATTTTCCTGGGCTCCAAAATCACTGCAGATGGTCACTGCAGCCATGAAATTAAAAGAAGCTTGCTCCTTGGAAGAAAAACTATGACCAACTTAGACAGCATATTAAAAAGCAGAGACATTACTTTGCCAATAAAGGTCGGTCTAGTCAAAGCTATGGTTTTTATAGTAGTCATGTATGGATGTGAGAATTGGACTATAAAGAAAGCTGAGCACTGAAGAATTGATGCTTTTGAATTGTGGTGTTGGAGAAAACTCTTCAGAGTCCCTTGGACTGCATAAAAGAAATCAGTCCTGAATATTCATTGGAAGGACTGATGCTAAAGCTGAAACTCCAATATTTTGGCCACCTGATGCGAAGAGCTGAGTCCTTAGAAAAGATCCTGAAGCTGGGAAAGATTGAAGGCAGGAGGAAAAGGGGATGACAGAGGATGAGATGGTTGGATGGCATCACCAACTCAATGGACATGAGTTTGAGCAAGCTCTGGGAGTAGGTGATGCACAGGGAAGCCTGGTGTGCTGCAGTCCATGGGGTCACAAAAACTCAGACACAACTGAGTGACTGAACTGAACTGAATATGGCCCAGCAGTGACCTGCTCACCCAGAACCCGGGCTCCACGTCCAGATGCACTGGGTCAGCTGTGTGACCTCCACGGGTTAACTGATGTTGTGGAATGCACCTGCTTTTATCACCTGCATTTCCTGGATCGTGGATGTGAAATATTCCATGGGGAGCTGGGATGCAGAGTAAATGTGAGACTTGTAAGTCAGTCACGGGGCGCTGACATGGAGACACCCCAGACTTTTGTTGTTGTTTTTAATCACTAAGTCATGTCTGAATCTTTTTGACCCCATTGATTGTGGCCTGCCAGGTTCCTCTGTCCATGGAATTCTCCAGGCAAGAATACTGGAGTGGGTTGCCATGCCCTCCTCCAGGGGATCTTCCCGACCCAGGGATTGAACTTGCACCTCCTGCTTGGCAGGCAAATTCTTTACTGCTGAGCCACTTGGGAAGCCCATCCCAGAATGGTATATTTAATGGGTATATTTAAACAGATTGAGGTGCCAGCACTTCCAAGGAATCACCAGGCGCCCAGATGGCATCCACAGGGCACATGCTTCTTGAGAACAGAAGCCATTTGTCACACTAACACTAGAGACCCTGAGTAGCTGTTCCTGCAGTTTTCAATACTGATATGCATATGTGTGTATAAATATAAATCCATGTATTATCCATAGCAACACAAACCAAATGCATTTATTATATATGTTTTGGGTACATTGCTCTAACAGGTGGAATTCACATGTGAAGTGTCTAACGTGTAGGATTTATACTCCACCTGCTGTTTTTACGCCCTCTCCTCCCCAGCCAGTCGATGACTTGAGGACTAGCATCACTAGGCTCTTGTGGTTTTGTCATTAGAAACAAGGAGTCAGATCCTCAGGGGACTTGAGAGAGAACCTGGGCTCCTGGCTGGGGGTCGGGGGTGAGCACGGTGACACCCCCGCACCTCTCCTGTGGCACCCAGCCTGTCGGTCAGAGAAGGCTCAGGACCTGACCTCCCAGGAGCACAGGAAACAACCCTCATTTGTTCACTGAGAAACCAGGCGGTGGGGCTGGGCAGCCACAGGCCCTGGGGGAGCAGCCGGTGGGAGTGGTGAGGGATGTGTGTGGAGTTGGGGGTAGTGCTGAGGCCTTACCAGGAAAGGCTCAGGGCTCACACCTCCCGGCCTCAGGCGCTTTGGCAGGCCTCCTTCCCTGCCTTTTGTTCTGGAGGGCAGATTACATGGGCCGCAGGCACCAAACATTATTTAAAGGGAAATTAAAGGGAAATTGCACCAGCTGCCCTTTCTATGTCAGTGAGATGGAATCTGGGGGCCTCCCCTGTCCCCCTCCCCCGGGCTCTGGAGCAGACGGAGATAACAGCCCGCTGGGATTCCATGCACCGTGGAGGCGTCACCATTAAGTCCCAGGAATGTGCCCCCTTCTCCTCCTCTCCCCGCTGCTGGCCTTTGTTTTCTCAAATGAGCAGGATCCTGGGTGGGCAAGGGACCTCGGAGTGGGGGTGGGGGGGAATCTCCCATCAGCCCCGCCCTCCAAGCCCTGGGTTACTTCCTTCTTATCCGTGGTGCCCAGCACTGAAAGCGTGTGAAAAGTAAAGCTTTTAGATGGGGGCTGAAAGAGAACACCAGCAAGGGCGTTTGGGAGCAGTGAAATACGGCCTTTCCCACTGCCTGTTTCACAAGCAGAATTCAGGGTTGTGCAGGCCATTAGAAGCAAAATGCAGACCGTGATCGCCCTTAACCACTGTTCATTCTGCATGTGCAAGTCCCCCTTGAAGGGGGGTTTCGGGAGAGACCGGAAGAGAAGAGGCACGAAGCTCTGGCCGGAGCCAGATTTGATTTTCCTCCTTTGAAGACTCATGAAGAGTGGAGTCAGTGCGCTTTCCTGGGGTGGTGGGTGACGGCTCTCTGGGGCCTGACTTCCTCCATGGAACTGCTGGCCCCTCTGCGTCCACAGTCCCCTTCCAAGGAGGAGAAATGTTTCTGTTAGGCTTTTGGCTCAGAAGTTGAGAAGATGATCATGCCTACATGTGTGCTTTCACTTAACTTTCCATAAAAAAACAACCGGCTCTGCTTAAATTACAGTGAAATTACGTGTGCGCCTAAGGGGCTACAGGTTGGGAGTGGCAGCTGGTGGGGGGAGGAGAAGGGCCAATTTAACGTGTTGTAGACCCAGGAAAAGTATGCTGGTAATTTACGGTTCTCCTCCTCTGTTCCTCTAAGATCTCTAGTAGTCCTTGGCGACCTGACTTACCTTAACCTTTTTTAAAAATGTGAGACAACGGTATATGGGATCTGGATTTTTAATGAAACAAATTTCTTATTTTCTAGATAGTAAAAAGTAACAGTACATGACCCCAGTCTACACAGATGAGATCGTGACACGTTTATGCTCTGATAGGCCCGGATTTCATGATCCCAGTTGAGAATGCTGTGGATAATGTAGGACAACTGGGCTTGTCTCTAGTGTAATACAGTAAGTGCCTCACATGGGGTCTCATATACTATAATTTGCACTGGTACCGCCTTAGGCAAACATTTTGCAATAGAGTGTGTGTGCTCAGTCACTCAGTCATGTCCAACTCTTTGCAACCCCTTGGACTGTAACCCTCCAGGCTCTTCTGTCCATGGGATTCTTCAGGCAAGAATACTGGAGTGGATAGACATTTCCTTCTCCAAGGGATCTTCCTGACTCAGGGATTGAACTCGCGTCTCCTGCATCTCCTGCATTGGCAGGCAGAGTCTTTACTGCTGAGCCACCTGGGAAGCTCTTTGCGATGGAGGGACTGACCATAATCCATCAAAGTCTTGTTTCTGTCCACGAATTAGGTTGAGATTATCGGGTTGATCAGGTGGATAAGACTCCAGAAATTCTCCTCCGAATCCATCTCTCTCGCCTCTCATCTACTTCTCATGTCCTACATTTTTCCCAAGTGAAACTCATTTATTCTCACTATGTTTCTTTTAACCACAGCCTCACTTTTAGACCGTCGTCTTTGAACATATGGGCTTCCCTGGTGGCTCAGATGGTAAAGAATCCGCCTGCAGTGTAGGAGACCCAGGTTCGATCCCTGGGTCAGAAAGATCCCTTGGAGAAGGAAATGGCAAACCACTCCAGTATTCCTGCCTGGAGAACCCCATGGACAGAGGAACCTGGAGGGCTATAGTCCATGGGGTCAAAAGAGTCGGACACAACTGAGTAACAGCTAGATTCCCTTTCTCTCAGTAGGTTTAAAGCAATTTCCCCTCATTCTTGTAAAATCCAGATTGGACCTTAATATATGGTCTCACAGTAAGTGAGATTTTGAATGAATGGTGTTTCCAGGAGCATTTTTCCCCTTGGACTCAGAAATCACGGACAAAAAGGAGGAGTGGATACTCCAGCCATTTCTGGTGATTGAGGAAGAATAAAATAGTTGTCTGATCACTTGGTTTAGGACCAGTCAGCTTGCGCCCATTTCCACGGACCCCTGTGTCTGGTTTGAAGTCTTGGCTTCTTCTTGGCTGGCCTCCTTCTTTTTGATGGGCGAATACTGGGCAACGACTCTGCTTCTGGATTCTCCATCGCCCCGTGGTCCTGCTCTTTGCCCCTTGCCCGGTGGTCATGGATAGGCCAGAGGGAATCTAACTTCTGTGCTTATGTCACTTAGATCAGTGAAACTTTAAAGGGTGATTTCTCCAAAAGATGTTGAAAGCTGCTTTAAGGCGAGTGGCCTCATTACAAGTACTAAGCTACTGCTTCTCATCAAATCTCTTCAAGGAGCATTTGTAACCCTTCAAAACATATTCAGATTGTCACACTGAACTGGAAGATCACCTGTGAGAAAAACAGCCCATCACAATGCCCGTCTCTTTTATAAAGTCAAACCTTGTATCCAGATTGTGACTCGGTGAGAAATGATCATTCTTTGTGTCGCAGTCTGTGACTTAAACCTATGCATTTGTCCTTTATGAACTCCGGGCAGGAAGGGCATGAGAACTCCTTAAACTCCATTGAGAGTAGCTTAACACTTCCATAGTTTTCTTAGTTGGGGGATAGGCTAGTTTCTTCTTGGTTGATTTCTGCAAAATAATGGAAATATTTGCAAAATACATTGTAATGAAGAAGAAAAGCTTTGCTTTGTCATAAATATTGAATTTATAGAAAATGAGTTTAGGTAGAGCTAACATGAGATAAAATAATAAGAAAACGGGGGCAAATGTTTATCTGAACTCTAAGGGAAAAGACTTTCTAAAGTATCAATAATAAGCAATGGGAGGAATCACAAAGGGAAAGACTGGCAAATTTGCTTGTATGAGACTTTAAAAATCTTTATATATCTTGATGCATTAAAAGCTCCACTGACAAAGTTTTTAAAAAACTATCTACAATAAGTCTAATGATGAAAAATTACTCTTCTTAATATATAAAGAACTCATGCAAATCAATAATTGGAACCTATAGTCAATCAGACTACATATTGATATATAAACAAGAAAAGAGGAAATTAAAATGTCTGATAAAAAATAATAACCATGTTGGTAATCAAAATAGTGCAGAAATTTGAAAATGAAACTAGTATCAAAGAATGAAAAGAAATATCAATTACTGGTAGGTAGGCATTTGTATGTATCGCTGGTAGAGCTGTGACTGATACGGCTGTTTTGAAAGAAAGGTTAGCCTCACGCAACAGGAACTTTCTAACTGGTTCTACTTTATTTCATTGTGGTCTTTTCATACTTGCAGAAAATTAGAAAGAAGCAAGTATATTATTATGGGTAATAAGATATATCATGATACAGTCATTAGATGATGCTCATGGGCAACTAAAAATAAACTATTTGTTTTTGGCTGCACTGAGTCTTCATTGCTGTTCACAGGCTTGTCTGTAGTTGTGGTGAGCAGGGGCTACTCTTTGTCGTGGTGGGCGGGCTTCTCCTTGCAGTGACTTCTTGTTGCGGAGCAGGGGCTCCAGGCACACGGGCTCAGTAGTCGTAGTGCTCAGGCTTAGTTGTTCTGCAGCATGTGGGATCTTCCCAGACCAGGGATTGAAACCGCACCCCCTGCATTGGGAGGTGGTTTCCTATTCACTGCACCCCCAGGGAAGTCCTCATGGACAACTTTAACATTAAAGGAAAACACTGGGGTTAATTGTAAGAAAGAAGAATACAAAATGATACATTCATTAGGCCCAAATTGAAAAATTCTGTCCAGGTTCAAAAATTGTGTTAAGGTACATCAAAACATGGGAGGATTGTTTCTAGATCTTATTCTTTGTATTTTTTTGTATCTCCACTCTCGTAAGTATTTAAAGTACTATTTATAGTAGCTAAACAGAGATCCAGTTTTCTTGCCTGGAGAATCCCAGGGACGGTGGAGCCTGATGGGCTGCCATCTATAGGGTCACACAGAGTTGGACACGACTGAAGTGACTTAGCAGCAGCAGCAGCAGGGAGAATATAGGAGAAGGCAATGGCAACCCACTCCAGTACTCTTGCCTGGAGAATCCCATGGACAGAGGAGCCTGGTAGACTACAGTCCATGTGGTCTCAAAAAGTCGGGCACGACTGAGCGACTTCACTTTCACTTTTCACTTTCATGCATTGGAGAAGGAAATGGCAACCCACTCCAGTGTTCTTGCCTGGAGAATCCCAGGGACAGAGGAGCCTGGTGGGCTGCTGTCTATGGGGTTGCACAGAGTCGGACACAACTGAAGTGACTTAGCAGCAAACAGAGATCCCAAGTTACTTTTTTACCTGTCAGTTCAAACCTTTATAGTTGAGCTTCAATTATCCCATTTTCACCACAGAAATTATTATATATATAAAATATGTATATAAAATTGCTCTATATTAATAGTACATATCACGTATTTATAATAGTATATATATGTTATAACTTGTGAACATGTTAGTATATTAATGTTACTATATTAATACTGATTTGCATATTATATTAGTAATTATGTATCATAGGTTGATACCATGTCATACAAACATATACATCTAGGTATGTATTTTAGTTTATGTAAAATAAATGAGTTCTGCCTACAACACAGACTGATTCTGGTTGACCTTGAACCTGAGTTGTCTCTGTGCGTCCCACTTTCTCCCCTTATAGTAACAGGCCACAAGCACAGTTTCCTTACCCTGGTGTTCAGGCCCCGAGGTTTCTGAAACCACTTAGGGGTCCCTGTATTTTAAGTAGCCAATCACATCTCTAGTGCAGGGGGGTCTTTTGGAGCATATCCTGGCGTCCTCTGTGACATGGTACCACTTTTATAAGGTGTTAACATTGCTGTGTGAACAGACATTGTCACCTGTAACTTCAGGGCTCAGATTAGCTAAACATGTTGCCTTTGTTAAAAAAAGAAAAAAAGAGTTGATCTCCCAGAAAGGACAAACACATGGGAGAATCAAAGGGTCCTTTCAGATGTGTAAACCTAATATCAGAGAATTTAGAGTCTCACCCAGCTCACAGGTGTCCTCGCTTTGATCACTAATTAAAATGTGACTTCTATCCGCAGTGTCACTGTCAAAGGACTTGACAAAACAAAGTGCGTCAGGTACCTGACAATTTCTGATAATGCCCTGAAAGACAGGTGTTCATTCCTGCAGAAGCTTTGAAGCTAAAAATAAAATAAGACAAAATTTAAATTAAAGGATGTTCCCAAGCACATAGTAATCACCCTAAGACACACACTTGAGGGTCTCTTTTGCTCCCAGATGATGGTGGAGGTGGTGGGGAGGGGATGGAAAGGAATGCAGAAAATGGGGTAAAGTAAAGCCTTGTAAGTCATTCGAGATCAATCGTCAGAGACTGTGTCTCAACGCTGTCATTATCAGATTAATATTTGAGTTCCAATTTAAGCTGGAATTATTTGGATAACAGAAATCAAAAGGAACGTTTTTACAAACGATTTTGCCTCAGAGCAAGAGAAAGGTATCAGGGATAGGATTTTTGTGATTTTTTACCACACCTCCCAAATTCCTGGGAGCTTCAAGAATCACAGACCTCCTCACCTTCACAGCTCTGCTTTATCTTCAGCTGAGGCTGGAAAAAACCAAATTCCTCCCGATTTCACATGAGTTTTCAGTGGACTATAAGCTTTTTGGCAAAATAATCTGCAGTGTATTTCTAATCATTGTGAAAGCCTGACTTATTTGACAGGTCATTCCTCATTGAAAATGAAGAGCTGCCTCCCTGGGGATAAAAGCAAACTTTTAACTGATTGCTTCTTTTTATTTCAGCATTTACCAGAGCCAGGGATCTCTACTGCAAGCTGGTTAATAAAGGGTCTGAACTTCTGATAGCCAACAAAGTAGAATAATTGGCAGCAAGTAGCAAATGAAAATGTTCAGTGAACCTCTGGTTCCATAGGTATTGCTGCAAGTGACATTATTCCATCCTTTTTTATGGCTAAGTCATATTCCATTATATATATGTGTGTGTGTGTGTGTGTGTGTGTGTGTGTGTGTATACATATATATATATATTTCAGGGAAGCCCAGAATGCCTTGGAGAGTTTCAGGCAACAGAGCTTTGACTTATGTATGGTTGCAGCTCTATTCTTTGCTAAGTTCTGTGCTCTCCTGTTGATCTTTCTTAATAAAGTCAACCATAAGTTCAGTTCAGTTCAGTTCAGTCACTCAGTCATGTCCGACTCTTTGCAACCCCATGAATCGCAGCATGCCAGGCCTTCCTGTCCATCACCAACTCCCAGAGTTCACTCAAACTCACATCCATCAAGTCAGTGATGCCATCCAGCCATCTCATCCTCTGTTGTCCCCTTCTCTTCCTGCCCCCAATCCCTCCCAGCATCAGGGTCTTTTCCAATGAATCAACTCTTCATATGAGGTGGCCAAAGTACGGAGTTTCAGCTTTAGCATCATTCCTTCCAAAGAACACCCAGGACTGATCTCCTTTAGAATGGACTGGTTGGATCTCCTTGCAGTCCAAGGGACTCTCAAGAGTCTTTTCCAACACCACAGTTCAAAACCATCAATTCTATGGCACTCAGCTTTCTTCACAGTCCAACTCTCACATCCATACATGACCACTGGAAAAACCATAGTCTTGACTAGATGGACCTTTGTTGGCAAAGTAATGTCTCTGCTTTTGAATATGCTATCTAGATTGGTCATAACTTTCCTTCCAAGGAGTAAGTGTCTTTTAATTTCATGGCTGCAATCAATCACCATCTGCAGTGATTTGGAAGCCCCCAAAAATAAAGTCTGTCACTGTTTCCACTGTTTCCCCATCTATTTCCCATGAAGTGATGGGACCAGATGCCATGATCTTAGTTTTCTGAATGTTGAGCTTTAAGCCAACTTTTTCACTCTCCTCTTTCACTTTCTTCAAGAGGCTTTTTAGTTCCTCTTCACTTTCTGCCATAAGGATGGTGTCATCTGCATATCTGAGGTTATTGATATTTCTTCTTGTGCAATCTTGATTCCAGCTTGTGCTTCCTCCAGCCCAGCATTTCTCATGATGTACTCTGCATAGAAGTTAAATAAGCAGGGTGACAATATACAGCCTTGACGTAGTCCTTTTCCTATTTGGAACCAGTCTGTTGTTCCATGTCCAGTTCTAACTGTTGCTTCCTGACCTGCATGTAGGTTTCTCAAGAGGCAGGTCAGGTGAATATCAATAATCAATTGTGGTGATACTATTGTTTGTTGTTGTTGTTTAGTTGCTAAACTGTGTCCGACTCTTCTGCGATACCATGGACTGTAGCCTGCCAGTCTCCTCTGTCCATGAGACTTTCCAGGAAGAATACTGGAGTGGGTTGCCATTTCCTTCTCCAAGGGATCTTCCTGATCCAGGGATCGAACTGGGGTCTCTTGCAAGGACAGGTGGAATCTTTACCATCTGAGCCACTTGAGAAGCCCAGTACTGTAAAGGTGGTGAGGAGAGAGTCACTGGTGAAATGTGGGAACTGAGTTCACCGGTGGGTCCAGCTTATGGGAAATTCAGTCCAACGTTGTTGGTTTCAGGATTCCAGTTTCTGGCAGCAGCTGTGTTGGAAAATTGAGGATCATGAAGTCTTGATGAAGCATCTGGAATTGTGGAGATCTACCTTACAGGATGGACCTTCTCATCACACAGGGGAAGGAACCTGGGTTCTGTGCAGCAGGAGACCCACAGGGCCACGTGACCGGATGATTCTGCGGTCAGTGTGATTTGTTCAGTGTTTTCTCTTTGCTTCTTTTCCTTTTGTCTTCTCTACTTTCCTGTTTTGTTTCTTGTAGGAAAGGCAACTCAGCGTGCTGGGCTCTTCCACCTGGCAGCTTCTGTCTCTCTGCCTGAGGTGTTCCTTGTGGCAGGATGCACTGCTGTTCCCACTAACACCAGCAGCTCGAGATTTGAATGGCTGGAGAGGCGGCGATGGGATGGTTAGATAGCATCACCAACTCAGTGGACATGCATTTGAGCAAACTCCGGGAGATGGTGAAGGACAGGGAAGCCTGGCATGCTGCAGTCCATAGGGTAGCGAAGAGTTGGACATGACTGAGCAACTGAACAACAACCAGCTTGAATGCCTCTGGACTGATCATCAGAAAATGGTCTCCTGAAATCTATTTCAGTTTGGGGATGGAAATATACAACAATACACTTATTTTATGGAGGCTTCCCAAATTCAAATTAGATTTTTTTTATAAGTTTGGATTTAGTTTTTTAAAAAAGAAAGCCTTCAATTGTGATCACAGTAAATACAGCAAACCCATAGCAATGGCTGATCGAACTCTTTATGTTATATCTGATTTGTTTTGGGGAGGTGCTCTTGAAGAAAAGAGATGGGAAGGGTTGAAGCGTGTTAGCTCTTCAAGAAATCATTTTATATCATGGGCATTTTGTTTAAAACCACAGGGATTTTTTAAAGGATAAAACATAGCTTTTTACTTGATTATCTGTCTCCATGTCATGTTATAAATTAGAAATATTAGGTTGGCCAAAAAGCTTGTTTCCGTTATCCTATAAGATGTTATGGAAAACCCAAACAAACTTTTTGGCCAACACAATAAATGCCCTTGTTACTCATTCAATAAATATTTATGAAACACTATGTGTTCGAGGTTCTCTGGGAAGTGCTGACACGACAGGACAGAGTCCCCACTCGAGTAGAAGGCTGCCAGGCCGCAATGGTCAGCCAGCCTCTATTTTCAGGGCCAGGCTCCAGAGTCGCTCAGAGCAGAGGAGTCATCACTAAACCCATGTTCAGGGCTGCTGGGCACTGGGCAGGGCCAGGACACGGCCCTAGAGGCTTGTTAACAGGGAACCCTGCCTCGTCTGGGGGTCGAGAAAGAATCGTTTGAGCTGATTTTGGAAGCGAGAGTCATAGTCAGAGGGAGGGAGTTTCAGACAGAGGGAAGGCTTGTGCCAGGCTGTGGGGGAGTGGGAGGGGACCCAGGAAACATGAGACTGGTCTGCCAGGCCAAGCGAGGGGGGAGTTGCTGGGTGACCTTGGGGCCAGTGCAAAGCCCCCAGGAGCACCTGCAGCCTCAACGTCAGCTAGTTCAGCGAGCACCTCCGAGGCAGACACTCCCCCAGGCCCAAATGCAAGTCCAAACCTGTGAATGCCGGGGACCTGGAGTCAGACCCCCATGCTGTAAGGTCTCCGCCTACCTACCCAAGTCACATCTGTGCTAAGCCAACGTGCCAGCTCTGGCTCAGGCTCCCAGGGTTTCCAGGCTCTTTAAGATGGTCTACATTTCAGTCATTCTCTGACCCTGCCTCAGTTCTTTCAGCACCAGGCATTTTTAAATTGCTTAGGCTTTTGCATTCGGGATGGGAGAGAGTCCAGGAAATAGGCCCATCTCCTTTCAGGAAGTAGAAAAAATAATAGACCAACCTGGACATTGGTGTGTGACAGCAGACTTGTGAAAAGACTGAAAACACAGCTCAGAGTGGCAGACTTGTTTTGGGGACGCTTTTGCATAGTTGAGCAATAGGTCCCGCAGCGGAGCTGAGTTTAGTAACCATCTGCATTGGGCCAGTTTTTTGAAATGAAAGTTTGAGTTTATTTACAGAGACGATAACAATTTGGGGAAAAATCAGTGTGACAAGATTGTTCAGATGGAAACAGCCCAGCAGACCTCAGCATCTCGGGCAGATAGCATCTTGCTTTACCGGCCTCCTGTCCCGAGAAGAACAAATAAACAGCGCACATTCTCTGGGTCTTTGGGATTACATGCCGGGTATAATTAATATGTCTGTTGGATTTCCTGTGTGGGTGGCACCGTATTAGAGTTCAGAAAATGTTTCTTCCCACACTTTCAGTATCATCAGTCTTTGGATCCAAGGCTCTTGCACGCATCAGCCTTTGGTCCACGGTCTTGTTTTTTCAGTTTTAGGAAAACTGTTTGAAGCCTTGCTGAGCACATTTGGGATGAAATGGTCCACAGGTGTCTTCCTCGATTTTTCTAATCCACACATACCAGTGAGATTTGTAGTGTTTCGATGTTTATGACACGTCATGCTCTAGTCCTCCAAACTGGAGCTCTCTGGAGCAGACGACAGATGCTCACATTCTCATTTCTTTGTTTTTATTAGAGTTCACTTACAATATTGTGTTAGTTTCAGGTGTACACCATGGTCATTCAGTTATGAACATATATACATGAATATATATGAATGAGTTATGAATATACATATCCCTTTTCAGATTATTTTCTCTTATAGTTCATTACAAAATATTGAGTATAGTTCCTTACATTGTCTTTTAAACTTTGTACTTTCATGGAAATTTCTTTGATTCAAACCAAAGTACCCTTCAACCTCAGCTGAGGTCTGGTAGCACATTTTTCTGCTTGCCTTTCTTTGTAAAGGTTGGTTAGGAGTCATCAATTCTCGGGCTACAGCACAATGTGGTTATCACAAATGGGAAAAAATGTGATTACAAACTATTAAATGGGGCAAGATCAGATCAGATCAGATCAGATCAGTCGCTCAGTCCTGTCTGACTCTTTGCAACCCCATGAATCGCAGCACGCCAGGCCTCTCTGTCCATCACCAACTCCCGGATTTCACTCAGACTCACGTCCATCGAGTCAGTGATGCCATCCAGCCATCTCATCCTCTGTCGTCCCCTTCTCCTCCTGCCCTCAATCCTTCCCAGCATCAGTCTTTTCCAATGAGTCAGCTTTTCCCATGAGGTGGCCAAAGTACTGGAGTTTCAGCTTCAGCATCATTCCCTCCAAAGAAATCCCAGGGCTGATCTCCTTCAGAATGGACTGGTTGGATCTTCTTGCAGTCCAAGGAACTCTCAAGAGTCTTCTCCAACACCACAGTTCAAAAGCATCAATTCTTCGGTACTCAGCCTTCTTCACAGTCCAACTCTCACATCCATACATGACCACAGGGAAAACCATCGCCTTGACTAGATGAACCTTTGTTGGCAAAGTAATGTCTCTGCTTTTCAATATACTGTCTAGGTTGGTCATAACTTTCCTTCCAAGGAGTAAGCGTCTTTTAATTTCATGGCTGCAGTCACCATCTGCAGTGATTTTGGGGCAAAGTTACAGCTTAAATGGACAGATGAAGGAGGTAACCTGGAGGGCGAACGGAAACAGCAGGCTCTTAGGATCAAACCCGCTTACCTCCAATCCTGACTGCACTGTTACTACCACTGTACTGTTCTGAATCTCAGTTATTTAACTAGAAATTGGGTAATATACATAGGAAACGGCAAGCCACTTCAGTATTCTTGCCTGGAGAATCCCATGGACAGAGGAGCCTAGTGGACTACAGTCACTGGGGTCGCAAAGAGTCAGACACGACCAAGCAACTAAGCATGCACCCATGCTGGGCCCCAGGGCAAGACTTCACTACTTTATCTTAATCCACTCTCTGAAGGTGACTGCTCTGAGGATGGGGATACCTAGGTATGCACGATGTCTGTTGTTATCATTAGTAAACATAACAGTAACTGCCATTTGTTAAGTGCCTAGTGCTAACCAGACAGGAATCAGGTAGGTTATTTGCATATTTATCGCTAATCCTCACAATTATTGTATGCTCAGTCTCTTGGTCATGTCTGACTTTTTGCAACCCCAGGGACAGTAGCCCGCCAGGCTCCTCTGTCCATGGAATTCTCTAGGCACGAGAGTGGAATGGGAGTGGGTTGCCATGTCCTTCTCCAGGGGATCTTCCTGACCCAGAGATCGAACCCACATCTGCTGTGTCTCCTGCCCTGGCAGGCTGGTTCTTTACCTGAGCCACCTGGGAAGCCCTTGGGGCCCAGACTGGACTTCACATTAAATGAGAATTGGGGCTGGAGAGCTACTGCACTGAAAGCAAGCAAACTGTGGCCCCAGTAGAAAACCCCAAAGAAGGAGGTGCTTTGGATGGACTCTCGCCCTCACCTCCAGAGTGGTGAGCGTGGGAGGAGGGCAGGGTGTGCATGGGACGGGTCAGTGCTAGGTCATGCCACTTCTGGAGTCACACGTGGCGAGGTGGGGCACTGAATGACTGGATGTTCTAGAGAGGTGGCCTGTGGTGGGCAAGCAACATGGGACCCAGGACCCCCCTCCCACCCCCACTTCCGAGATGAACCCATCTCCTTTCCCCACTATGTGTGCGGAGTCCTTCCTTACCTCTTGGGGCTGGGGATCAGATCTGTTAAGGCTATAGAGTCACCTTGAGATCTTTGAGTTTTAAACTAGTGAAGTCACTTCTTTCCTGCTCAGTTCAGTTCAGTTGCTGTCGTGTCTGACTCTTTGCGATCCCATGAATTGCAGCATGCCAGGCCTCCCTGTCCATCACCAACTCCTGGAGTTCACTCAAACTCATGTCCATCGAGTCAGTGATGCCATCCAGCCATCTCATCCTCTGTCATCCCCTTCTCCTCCTGCCCCCAATCCCTCCCAGCATCAGAGTCTTTTCCAGTGAGTCAACTCTTCACATGAGGTGGCCAAAGTACTGGAGTTTCAGCTTTAGCATCAGTCCTTCCAAAAAACACCCAGGACTGATCTCCTTTAGAATGGACTGGTTGGTTGGAGCCGGGGCCACACGCAGTGCGCCGCACACAGTGCGCCGCCGCGCGCCAAAGCGGGTTTTTTAAAAAAAAAAAAAAGAATGGACTGGTTGGATCTCCTTGCAGTCCAAGGGACTCTCAAGAGTCTTCTCCAACACCACAGTTCAAAAGCATCAATTCTTCGGTGCTCAGCTTTCTTCACAGTCCAACTCTCACATCCATACACGACCACAGGAAAAACCATAGCCTTGGCTAGATGGACCTTTGTTGGCTAAGTAATGTCTCTGCTTTTGAATATGCTATCTAGGCTGGTCATAACTTTCCTTTCAAGGAGTAAGCGTCTTTTAATTTCATGGCTGCAATCACTATCTGCAGTGATTTTGGAGCCCCCAAAAATAAAGTCTGACACTGTTTCCACTGTTTCCCCATCTATTTCCCATGTAGTGATGGGACCCGATGCCATGATCTTCATTTTCTGAATGTTGAGCTTTAAGCCAACTTTTCCACTCTTTTCTTTCACTTTCATCAAGAGGCTTTCTAGTTCCTCTTCACTTTCTGCCATAAGGGTGGTGTCATCTGCATATCTGAGGTTATTGATATTTCTCCCAGCAATCTTGGTTATAGCTTGTGTTTCTTCCATCCCAGCATTTCTCATGATGTACTCTGCATAGAAGTTAAATAAGCAGGGTGACAATATACAGCCTTGATGTAGTCCTTTTCCTATTTGGAACCAGTCTGTTGTTCCATGTCCAGTTCTAACTGTTGCTTCCTGACCTGCATATAGGTTTCTCAAGAGGCAGGTCAGGTGGTCTGGTATTCCCATCTCTTGAAGAATTGTCCACAGTTTATTGTGATCCACACAGTCAAAGGCTTTGGCATAGTCCATAAAGCAGAAATAGATGTGTTTCTGGAACTCTCTTCCTTTTTCCATGATTCAGCGGATGTTGGCAATTTGATCTCTGGTTCCTCTGCCTTTTCTAAAACCAGCTTGAACATCTGGAAGTTCATGGTTCACGTATTGCTGAAGCCTGGCTTGGAGAATTTTGAGCATTACTTTACTAGCATGTGAGATGAGTGCAATTGTGTGGTAGTTTGAGCATTCTTTGGCATTGCCTTTCTTTGGGTTTGGAATGAAAACTGACCTTTTCCAGTCCTGTGGCCACTGCTGAGTTTTCCAAATTTGCTGGCATATTGAGTGTAGCACTTTCACAGCATCATCTTTCAGGATTTGAAATAGCTCCACTGGAATTCCATCACCTCCACTAGCTTTGTTCATAGTGATGCTTTCTAAGGCCCACTTGACTTCACATTCCAGGATGTCTGGCTATAGATGAGTGATCACACCATTGTGATTATCTTGGTCGTGAAGATCTTTTTTGTACAGTTCTTCTGTGTATTCTTGCCACCTCTTCTTAATATCTTCTGCTTCTGTTAGGTCCATACAATTTCTGTCCTTTATCGAGCCCATCTTTGCATGAAATGTCTTTCCTGTAGGGAGGGAATTAAATAAGTGGACAGTTTTCATCTTCCTGGAATCATTCAAAATAAAGGCTTGAGGCTTGACCACCCCTTCCATGGCATCTCACACTCCAATCAGTTGAGTGCATGACTGCTGGCCACATTTGTCATGTCCATCAGTCTAGATCAATCGTAAATCAAGCCCTATAATTTGAGTCCCTATGAACTCTAGCAGGGTCAATGTTTTACACGTCCCTGAAAGTGAAAGTGGAGAGTGAAAAAGTTGGCTTAATGCTCAACATTCAGAAAACGAAGATCATGGCATCTGGTCCCATCACTTCATGGGAAATAGATGGGGAAACAGTGTCAGACTTTATTTTTTTGGGCTCCAAAATCACGGCACATGGTGACCGCAGCCATGAAATTAAAAGACGCTTACTCCTTGGAAGGAAAGTTATGTCCAACCTAGATAGCATATTCAAAAGCAGAGACATTACTTAGCCAACAAAGGTCTGTCTAGTCAAGGCTATGGTTTTCCCTGTGGTCATGTATGGATGTGAGAGTTGGACTGTGAAGAAGCCTGAGCGCCAAAGAATTGATGGTTTTGAACTGTGGTGTTGGAGAAGACTCTTGAGAGTCCCTTGGACTGCAAGGAGATCCAACCAGTCCATTCTAAAGGAGATCAGCCCTGGGATTTCTTTGGAGGGAATGATGCTGAAGCTGAAACTCCAGTACTTTGGCCACCTCATGCGAAGAATTGACTCATTGGAAAAGACCTTGATGCTGGGAGGGATTGAGGGCAGGAGGAGAAGGGGACGACAGAGGATGAGATGGCTGGATGGCATCACTGACTCAATGGACGTGAGTCTGAGTGAACTCTGGAAGTTGGTGATGGACAGGGAGGCCTGGTGTGCTGGGATTCATGGGGTTGCAGAGAGTCGGACACGACTGAGCGACTGAACTGAACTGAACTGACTCCTAAGTGTGTCAGAGGTTTAGGTCATTAGAACTCACTTTGGCATGCTTCCCTCTTTCCCTCCAGATACATATAAGACCATCTTCCATCTGCTTACATATCTGGTCATCACTGAGCATGTGGACGGGGCTCACCCACCAGGGCAGTTGTCTCAACAAGACGGAGGTTGTGGGTTCTGTTTTCATACATGATAGTGATTGTCTCCACTCCAGGAGTAGGCTGTAGCCAGAACCCGCCCCCTCCCCCACCATCGTGTGCAGCTGTCCTGTTTGTAGGTGAATCCTCTGCCAAGGTCAGGAGGAAGAGGGTCCCTTGACTTCAGATATTCTTTCAGCAACTAAACATTGAGCTCTATCAGTGTAGTGTTTGAGGTCTCTTTCCTTCTTTGGCTTAGAGATGAAGTCATCAATGTCAGTATCATTTTCACATGTAAAAACCCACATATTATTTTTATTTTTACCTTGATTATTATTCATGAGACATGGCTTTGTTTCTAGCTTCTCATTGCCCTTAGAGGGTCACTGTAAAGAGGAAGATTTTGGGGCTGTTAGGGATATTGAATAGTGAAACGCCATGGAGCTCATTATAATAGTTGCTCAAACTTTCTCTTGTTTAAGAAACTCTGCTGTAGCTGGGTGGGCTTCTTAGGTGGCTTAGTGGTGAACAATCTGCCCGCCAGTGCAGGGGATGTGGGTTTGATTCCGGGGTCAGGACGATCCTCTGGAGGAGGGAATGGCAACCCACTCCAGTATACTTGCCTGGAGAATCCCATGGACAGAGGAGCCTGGTGGGCTACAGTCCATGGGGTGAAAAGAGTCGGACATGATTGAAGCGACCTAGCACGCACGCTGTAGCTGGGTGCTATTTTATTTTCATCATCTTCGGCCCTGGTTGGCTGTGTTGAAACAACGCCAGACCGAACATCGATACCAGGTGTGCGTCCTCCCAGAATTCAATATCACACCTGCAGGCAGAGTGTAAGATTACATCATGTGTCGTCCTGAGCCCCACAAATGACTCTAGACTTCATCTCAAATAACATTATAATTTACACTATGGAGACTTCAGGCTACGGAGCCCTGGCCAAATGAAAGTTTTTGCAGCCAAATACATCAAACCCAGTGTATTTTACTGTGCCGATGGGATTGTTTTTTCGAGAGAGTGGAACATAATTCAATCTATCAATGGCATTTCCAATCAGAAGTGCCTGTCCCTGAAAGGTGGGCGTATAAACATTTGGCTGTCAATTAAGAAGATGCCACAGAGGTTTGTGCTAGAAACCAAAGAAAAATGAAAGGACCCCAGCACGCTGTGTGGATTTCATTAGAGCTCACAGAGGAAAGGAGGAACAATGAGAGGGTTTGTTTCTCCCAGAA
This sequence comes from Bos javanicus, assembly GCF_032452875.1. Taxonomy (NCBI): domain Eukaryota; kingdom Metazoa; phylum Chordata; class Mammalia; order Artiodactyla; family Bovidae; genus Bos; species Bos javanicus. The sequence goes on along the minus strand of NC_083879.1, from coordinate 35,174,178 downwards.
TGTCACAGCGATGAACCTGTGGACTTCAAGCTGGAGAATCCCTTCAGGCAGAAATGAAAAGCTGCCTGATGCAGATGTTTTCCCAGCCCCGGGGCACAACCTGCAGTCCTGTCCTCTTAGCTTTTGGGAATGTTGTGTGGCTGTTTCAACACCTAGTCACCTCTCTCGTCTCCCCCTTTGCACTTGGGTGCCTGCTGGGCTCTTCCTGTGGAGTGGATGTCGTCACCTGCTCACGCTTTGATCCACTGGCCGGAAAGCAGCTGCTCTGCCTGGTCCAGATACTATCGCAGATGGTTATATGAACAGAGGGAGGGACATCTTCGTTCCCCGTCTCCCCGACTGATGCCTTCAAAGGCTGGGAGGAGCGTTCCACCTGGCTATTGGGTTTCTGTAACTCTTGGATTCATGCTACGATCCTCTTGTTTTCTGTGGAATTGCCCCAGCGTTTTGAGTCTTTCAGAGAGGCTGATTTTATGCTTAAAACTAGTGGGCCATAATTTGCGATCTGGGTATGAGGGTGGGAGTGTCTGAGAGATCTTTACCTCCCCCCTCCCCCAGACAACTCCCTCTTCACCTGTCCTGATTTGCCAGCATTTCCACAATTCTTCAGGAACTCAGAGTCCTTGAAGTCCTGAAGTTTCCTGTGCGTATCACGTGCGTCCTAAGGATGTGGCGGGTAGGGGAGGAAGGGAGCTGTTTTTGGAGTCTATAGAGTTTTGTGACGAGGATCCGGGACAACTGGCGTATCCTGGATTCTCTGGGAGAAGGTTGTAGGAGAAGGTCTGAAAACAGCTGTGGGAGATGTGAGGAACCACCAGACGAACTTGATTCACATCATAAATCTTTGTCCCAGGACCACAAGCCACTGGTTTCATCATTCAGCGACCTATAAATCAGATGGATGTGGAAATAGAGAGGAGGAGGGCTTTCCAGCTCCAGCTGAGGAAAGGGTGTCGACAACCTGCCTTGCGGAGGCATCTTCTCATCTGGTCCTCATGGTCAGTTTTGATTTGAACTATGTTCTGTGACATGGTTTTTATGGACCCCACACAGGGGAAGAATATGTTTCAGGCAGCCTTGCTGTGGTCACAAATAGTCTCTAAGCCTCCATGTATGTGGTGATGGTTTAGTTGCTAAGTTGTGTCCAACTCTTTGTGACCCCATGGACTGTAGTCTGCCAGCTCCTCTGTCCATGGGATTTCCCAGGCACAAATACTGAAGTGGGTTACCATTTCCTTCTCCAGGGGATCTTCCTGACCCAGGAATCAAGCCCAGGTCTCCTGCATTGCAGACAGTCTCTTTTGCATTGCAGGTGGATTCCTTACTGACTGAGCCACCAGGGAAGCCCCCTGGTCTCCAATAATGTTGATTTCCTCTCGACATCTCCTGCTGGTGACCACAGTTGGCTATGACTGCCATGGTTCAACTCGGGTCAGCTTGGCCTTGCATCAAATGTCTGGTTCTTGGACTTAGGCTGAAGGAACAGTATCCACCAGGACAAGCCATCCTTGTAGAGAAGGAAAGCACACGGAGGCTGGTGGAAAGCCTACACTTCTGCACCCAATCGTATTTGCACCCACATTCTGAGTCCCATAAAGCCACAAGGCTGAGCTGTCCGATGGGGTAGGGAGAGGTGTCCTGTCTCCTAGGAGGCAACACAAGCCACAGAACAGCGGCATGAAGGCCTTCTTTCAGGCAAGGGGATGAACATGTGGGGACAGTCACATGGTCGTCCCAGTGTGTCTATGCTCACGAGACTTCTTGCTCAGTTTTATAGAAATCCCGGGTACATTGAGCTTTAGCGAGTCAGAAGTGTTGGTGCGTCTAAAGCCAATGCACTGGGTTTTTATCCGCAGCCATTTCTCATCTGCACAGAGTGCTCTTCAGTATTTTCCAGGGCATCATTTGTCCTTCAGACTGATGTTTTCAAAGGTGAGTTTAACTGAGAGCTAAGCTGGACTGAAACAAAAAGGTTTTTCTTATATTTGGGTGTTCTCTGGAAAAAAAAATTTTTTTTTCTATATTTAGGTGTTCTCCTCTTGAGTTTAAATTTTACTTCATTATTAAATACATGATGATAAAATGTTCATATTTTCCTCCAAGAGGACTCCATACACACAGTTATTAAATATCAACATTATTCACATGTACTGACAATAATATACATGGATTTTTTATCCCAAAGGCAAGTCTAGGGGACTTTAGCCTCCGTGTTCATCAGTCCCCTAACATCCTCTGTGGTTAGGTCATTAAAGAGTTCTTGGCACTTTACCTAAAGGCTTTGGGGTGTTAATCCTGGTTTCCTGGTCAGGTTCCAATGAGGGTCACACCATTCTGACTTCTTAAATCACTCCTGTAATCTTGTTCCCACAGGTGCTCTCTGCACTTTCGGTCCCACGTGCTTTCACTCAGTGGCTTGCTGGCAGAGAGACGCCGTCTTTTGGGAGCGAGACGACGATCATTTACGAGCACTTCTAGGAACCCCTGAGCTGCAGTGGTGCTGGTGAGCTCTCACGAGTCCTCAGGAGTCTGGGTGAGGGCTCGCCCTGACGTGGACCCCAGATGGGACTCAGGGCACAGTCCCTCCTCCCCATGCTCTGCCTGGTGCTTTGTCCCTGGGGGAGCTCACCCCACGGAGGAGCCCCAGCGACAGTCTCCCACCCGGACCCTCCTCTGAAGCAAGGATGAGCTGGCTCTCAGGAGCCTTCCTGGGGTCCTCGCCGCAGGCTGCTCGGAGAAAACTCAAACAGTCTCTCTTGGAAAAACTGGAGATCTTGAAGAAGCAATTTTGGAGAACATTTGTTTCTGAATGTTTAAGGATGTATTTGATTATTTATATATTAATGTATGTCTCACTAATATAGCCTATTTAGAAAGATGTATTTATGTGCATGTATCCTTAATGGTACAAACTTGAATCCTATTTTAATTCTTTTTAATAAAATGTGAAAGGACTTCCACAAAAATTTAAGCTTCTAATAGCCAAATGGATACTTCATGCCTGTGTGCACATTTGATCCCCTAGGAGTCACATTAGTTTTCAATGTTTTCGCCAAGTAGGGAAAACCACTAGACCATTCAGGTATGACCTAAATCAAATCCCTTATGATTATACAGTGGAAGTGAGAAATAGATTTAAGGGCCTAGATCTGATAGATAGAGTGCCTGATGAGCTATGGAATGTGGTTCATGACATTGTACAGGAGACAGGGATCAAGACCATCCCCATGGAAAAGAAATGCAAAAAAGCAAAATGGCTGTCTGGGGAGGCCTTACAAATAGCTGTGAAAATAAGAGAAGCAAAAAGCAAAGGAGAAAAGGAAAGATATAAGCATCTGAATGCAGAGTTCCAAAGAATAGCAAGAAGAGATAAGAAAGCCTTCCTCAGCGATCAATGAAAAGAAATAGAGGAAAACAACAGAATGAGAAAGACTAGAGATCTCTTCAAGAAAATCAGAGATACCAAGGGGACATTTCATGCAAAGATGGGCTCGATAAAGGACAGAAATTGTATGGACCTAACAGAAGCAGAAGATATCAAGAAGAGGTGGCAAGAATACACAGAAGAACTGTACAAAAAAGATCTTCACAACCAAGATAATCACAATGGTGTGATCACTCATCTATAGCCAGACATCCTGGAATGTGAAGTCAAGTGGGCCTTAGAAAGCATCACTATGAACAAAGCTAGTGGAGGTGATGGAATTCCAGTGGAGCTATTTCAAATCCTGAAAGATGATGCTGTGAAAGTGCTACACTCAATATGCCAGCAAATTTGGAAAACTCAGCAGTGGCCACAGGACTGGAAAAGGTCAGTTTTCATTCCAAACCCAAAGAAAGGCAATGCCAAAGAATGCTCAAACTACCACACAATTGCACTCATCTCACATGCTAGTAAAGTAATGCTCAAAATTCTCCAAGCCAGGCTTCAGCAATACGTGAACCGTGAACTTCCTGATGTTCAAGCTGGTTTTAGAAAAGGCAGAGGAACCAGAGATCAAATTGCCAACATCTTCTGGTTCATGGAAAAAGCAAGAGAGTTTCAGAAAAACATCTATTTCTGCTTTATTGGCTATGCCAAAGCCTTTGACTGTGTGGATCACAATAAACTGTGGAAAATTCTTCAAGAGATGGGAATACCAGATCACCTGACCTGCCTCTTGAGAAATCTATATGCAGGTCAGGAAGCAACAGTTAGAACTGGACATGGAACAACAGACTGGTTCCAAATAGGAAAAGGAGTATGTCAAGGCTGTATATTGTCACCCTGCTTATTTAACTTCTATGCAGAGTACATCATGAGAAATGCTGGACTGGAAGAAACACACGCTGGAATCAAAATTGCCGGGAGAAATATCAATAACCTCAGATATGCAGATGACACCACCCTCACGGCAGAAAGTGAAGAGGAACTAGAAAGCCTCTTGATGAAAGTGAAAAAGGAGAGTGAAAAAGTTGGCTTCAAGCTCAACATTCAGAAAACGAAGATCATGGCATCAGGTCCCATCACTTCATGGGAAATAGATGGGGAAACAGTGGAAACAGTGTCAGACTTTATTTCTGGGGGCTCCAAAATCACTGTGGATGGTGACTACAGCCACGAAATTAAAAGACGCTTACTCCTTGAAAGGAAAGTTATGACCAACCTAGATAGCATATTCGGAAGCAGAGACATTACTTTGTTCCTGTGGTCATGTATGGATGTGAGAGTTGGACTGTGAAGAAGGCTGAGCGCCGAAGAATTGATGCTTTTGAACTGTGGTGTTGGAGAAGACTCTTGAGAGTTCCTTGGACTGCAAGGAGGTCCAGCCAGTCCATTCTAAAGGAGATCAGCCCTGGGATTTCTTTGGAGGGAATGATGCTGAAGCTGAAACTCCAGTACTTTGGCCACCTCATGCGAAGAGCTGACTCATTGGAAAAGACCCTGATGCTGGGAGGGATTGGGGGCAGGAGGAGAAGGGGACGACAGAGGATGAGATGGCTGGATGGCGTCACGTGAGTCTGAGTGAACTCTGGGAGTTGCTGATGGACAGGGAGGCCTGGCGTGCTGCAATTCATGGGGTCGCAAAGGGTCGGACACGATTGAGCTACTGAACTGAACTGAACTGAATTAGTTTTTGCCCTATTGATTCCAGATTTGAAAGATTTTTGCCTCCTAAATGGAGTGTTGTCGTTGTTGTTCAATCACTCAGTTGTGTCCAACTCTTTGAGACCCCCTGGACATCAGCATGCCAAGCTTCCTTGTCCTTCACTATGTCCCAGAGTTTGCTCAAACCCAACATCCATTGAGTCGGTGATGCCATGCAACCATCTCATCTTCTGTTGTCCCCTTCTCCTCCTGCCTTCAGTCTTTCCCAGCATTAAGGTCTTTTGCAATGAGTTGGCTGTTTGCATCAGGTGGCCAAAGTATTGGAGCTTCAGCTTCAGCATCAGTCCTTCCAATGAATATTCAGGGTTGTTTTCCTTTCAGATTGACTGGTTTGATCTCCTTAATGCCTTTGAATTGTGGTGCTAGAGAAGACTCTTGAGAGTCTTTTGGACTGCAAGGAGATCAAACCCTTGGATAGCAAGGAATGTATTAGGTAATAATTAATTCACTGTCCTATTTTCTGTTTTTATCAGACACACATGTAGCCAATAATCACAATTATTATTATGGATCAACCAGAACCCACTACTGGACAGTGACCCCTTCAGCCCAGGGGCTCTGCAGAGGAGGGGAAGGCATCTCAGGTGGCTTCTCTGAGCTGGAGCAGCAGACACAGCTGTTGACCCATCTGTGACCCTAGAATCTGAGATTCCAGCTGGACACCTGGCTTCCCAGGTAAAAGCCACACCTTCCACATCACTTCGGTCTTTCTGGCCCTGACTCTGGATCCCAGCAGGTGAGCATGAGCAGGAGGGGTGCAGGCAGCTCCCAGATGGAAGGAGCATGGCTTCTCCTCCTTTCTTTGCTCTTCCCGGTGTGGGAGGCTGGCGGGGAGCCCCTGTTGTGGAGGACACACTGAGTGACCCGATAGGGACAGTCTGGGTCCCAGGGCTCCTATGCAACAATCTGGTGAGGAAAAGCAGATGCAGACATGAGTTCAGGCGGGAGCGATGACCCAGAGACCCCAGGTTCTTCCCACCAGCCTTGGTGCTGCTGGCCTGGGCTGGTTCCCTGAGGGCTCCTGCCGTCCAGGGTAAGCCCTTGACTTTGGGGTCACTGTCACTGTCACCGCAGCCAGTCTGGACCTCATGGCATCCGAGGGCTCGGGTATTAGTGAACAAGACCACTAAGCATTTGTATCATATGCATGTGTCTGAGTGAAAGTGATCAGCTGACTTAGCGGCAGAAGGACGAAGCCTCTAAACCCCATGGCTTCAGCCCCTTTCTCCCACGGCTCACCTTCCCTCCAGAAGGTGGGTCACAGGACTTGGGTCTGTCCTTGACCCTCATAGTCCAGGCATCTCTATGTATCAATACATCCTCTCATTTCCTCCTGGGCAGCTCAGACCAGGTCGTAGCATTCGACAGATGTTGCTAAGCTTGCAGAGCATTAGAAAGAATGATTTCTACAGTGAATAACGTATACCCGGCTCTCTGGTGGTTCTCTTCCCGCCCTTGGACGTCCCCTGCTTTCCGTAGTTCCCTGTGGGCGGAATCCCAGGCTTGCTCTCCTTTTTTGAAGCCAGTGCATCCCCTTCCCCGCTGGAGCACCCCAGGCCACATTGAGGCTGAGAGACCCCAGGGGAGTTTGGGGTGTCATCCTGTCTAAAGCTGTGGGGAAGAGCCCAGTTCTATGCTCATCATCCTCTCTTTCCAGGCAGATGGGCAAGTGGGGGGCTGACTCCCCCATAGAGAGAAGTGGTGTTATCCTCCCAGACCCACCCGGGGACAGTGAGGGGAATTGGACCATCTGCTCACCATTCTTGGATTTAACTTTTCCAGTTTCCCTGGTGGCTCAGACAGTAAAGAATCCACCTGCAATGTAGGAGATCCAGATTCAATCCCTGGGTTGGGAAGATTCCCTGGAGACGGGAATGGCAACCCACTCCAAAGTTCTTGCCTGGAGAATCCTGCAGACAGAGGAGCCTGGAGGGCTACAGTCCATGGGGTCACAAAGAGTCAGACATGACTGAGCAACTCACATTTCACAGATGAGTAAAAGAGGAGTCAGAATGTTTAAACAACTTATCCAAGATCACATGGCGTTCAGGTTTCAGAACCAGAATTTGAACCCATGAAGGGTCTCCAAATGCTGATCCAGACCTGCCCCGAACCAGCTGTCAGAACCTTCTGGGAGTTTGTTAAAACAGAGGTCAGTTCCTGATCCCACAAGGGGGCTTTAGGCAGTTTTGGGGTGAGTTTGCATTTTATTTTTCATCATCTCCCCAGGAAATTCCAGTGCACGGCCACGTTTGGGAACTACTGTTTGGTGCCTCCCAGGCCACGTCAGTCTAGAACTTTTTTACAGTCTTTTCCCTTTTGCCCACTTCCTCCCTGCCCACCACCCCCAACCTTCCCAACCCCCTTGACAAGCGAATGATTCCAAATGAGAGTGCTGTGTCACAGAGAAAAGTGACACTCAACACCTGTCCAGGTAGGGCTGGGAGCTTAGTTAGATGAGATCACTTAGTTAGAAAAGATCACTACTTACTGAGTGATACTCTGTGACCAGGCATTACAGGGAGGGACTGTGACAGAGCATAGTAAAGTACACCCCAGTTTGCCTGAGATGTCCGTTAGGGGAGGCCACATCACACATGGGAGATGATTCAAGGGTGACCAAACATGAGAGGGATTCTAAATTACAGCAACTGATGCTCCAGGAGCTAGACCCAGTGAGAAGTGCAAGGTTACAGGGAACAGGAGAAGCAGGGGAGGTCTCCTGAAGGAGACAATGCTTGGATTAAGTCAGGAAGGAGGAGTGGGTTTAGGAAAGGCAGACGCAGGTCTAAAACCTCCATGTGGTAGGAAGAGGTGAGCAAAGGCGCTTGTGTGCTGAGCCACGAGGGTGACGAGGATGCTGTTTGTAATCGGTACTTGTGGTGGTGGTTTACTCGCTCAGTCGTGTCCGACTCTTTGCCCCCATGGACTGTAGCCCCTCAGGTTCCTCTGTCCATGGGATTTCCCAGGCAAGAACACTGGAGTGGGTTGCCATTTTCTTCTCCAGGGGATCTTCCCAACCCAGGTATCAAACCTGGGTCTCCTGCATTGGCAGGTGAATTCTTTGTCATTGTGCCACCAAGGAAACCCAAATTCGGTACTTATTTCTTGAATTTGAGCAAACTCTGGGAGATAGTGGAAGACAGTTAAGCCTGGAGTGCTGCAGTCCAGTGGGTCACAAAGAGTCAGACACGACTTAGTGACTGAACAACTTGTTTCCTGAATTATTGAGGATATCAGTTGGAACATCTCATAGATAATGATCTGAAAGTGTGTCTGAGAGGGAGACTGGAGCAAGTTGAGGCCAGGGAGGGGTGAGGAGCATCTTTGGAGGATGCGGGCCTGGGGGGTGGGTGTCAGCTGCTAGGATGTGCTGGGGAGAGGGTAGGATGGGCAAGTGGGGGGACGGTCTCTGCCGGGGCACCCCGGCCACAGGGGACCATTGGCCATGACCCGCCCTTCCTACACTCAGAGCCTGAGGTCACATCCCCCTCCTGCCCCATGGGTCAGACTGGTTTGGGAAGCGAAACATTTACTCTCCCTTGAAAACAAACTTTACATCATTGATCTGCCGCTAAAAAATGTTTGTGCTGAATTCCTGCTTCTGAGCCAGTATGACTCAGATGGTGCACATTTCAAAATTCTCTCAACATCATTTCACATAAAAAAGAAATGTCTTACGTCGGGCCAACTCTGTTAAAAAGCAACAACCTCGTATCACTAATACATCGCTGGATTGATTCATGGTGTTCATCTTCAAAGACCTGGATAATCAACTCTGTTTGCAAATCCTTATTAACGCGGAGATAAATGTTATCATAAATTGAACTTTCCTATGATGAGCTAAATTTTTTGGTCTTTAGAGTTCATTTCCAGAATATTCGATAGCATGACTGTGAGGGCCGCATGGCACTTTCCCAGTTGGACACAGTCAGAGGGTTTTTTTTGTTTTTTTTTTGTGCCTCCTTTTCCTTTAAGCGAGATGATAAACACTTAATAAGAAGATGGAACTTGTGGAAAGTGGCCAGAAGAGAATAGCATTCTGCCGACGGAATTCCACTTCAGATGCCGGGCTGGAGAGAAACCCTCCTCTCCGCTCCTTCGCCTTCAGAGGATGGCTTTAAAAACTGTGAAAACAGAGAAAGCCCAGTGTGTGGTCTTTGGCAATTTCGTAACAGTCTGTGCAGGAGATGGAGGGGGGAGGTTTGCTGGAAAAAATGATTAGCTTTTTCTTTACGATGACAGAAAACAGTTGCAATTCAAGGATGCCAAAGGCTCTGCGGCCCTCCCCTTTGGCAAATTGTTAGGTAATCGCTGCTCCCAGGTGGTGCCTTCAATAAAGGCCCTGGAAAGTCACACCCCAGAGATACCCTGGGACAGAGCCCCCGTCAGCCAGCCAGGGGAAACAGCGCAGGTAGTGGAGCAGGGCTAGAGGGAGAGATGCTGGGCTTTCCTTCAGGGCAAGCCGCTCCCAGCTTCCTGGAGAGCCTCCACGGGCCTCTGTCCTGGACTAACAAGCCTGAAGACTGCTCCAGGATGCCTCTCAGATCCCAGGGTGATTGTCCTCATTGTTTGACCTAAGACATCCCAGGAAGCATCAGGCCCATGTTCCCTGGGCTCCGTCTCCATACGCAGCCTCAGAACAAACAGGGCTAATTAACTCACTGTGGTTCAGTCGCTCAGTCGTGTCCGACTCTGTGTGACCCCATGGACTGTAGCCCACCAGGCTCCTCTGTCCATCAGATTCTCCAAGAATCCTGGAGAGGGCTGCCATGCCCTTCTCCAGGGGATCTTCCCATCCCAGGGATCAAACCCAGGACTTGAAAGGGCAGATTTAACAGTTGCTTATCAGGGAGGAACAAGAAGGGAGCAGGTTCCCCCTCAAGGGACACATAAGACAATGTCTTTAAGCTCTTCTGCAGAACTAAAGCCCCCACTGATTGTAAGATGTCAGTGTTCTTCATTCTAGAGAAGGTCACAGTGTGATAACTGAGAAGCTCATCAGGGACCACCTGAGGCCAGATTAAAGGTCTGCAGGCCCTGGTCTTATCGCACCTGGGTTCTTGAGCCTCTCTATAAAATTCCTCACCAAATCCCCTGGGGTTGCAACACATAGTTTTTCGATGCAGGAGTCTGCTGTGCCCCACTTTGCCAGGCAAATGTTGTTGTTGAGTCACTCAGTATTGTGAGACTCTGCAACCCCATGGACCCCAGCATGCCAGGCTTCCCTGTCCTTCATCTCCCGGAGCTTGCTCAAACTCTTGTCCATTGAGTCGGTGATACCATCCAATCATCTCATCCTCTCTCATCCCCTTCTCCCACCTTCAATCTTTCCCAGCATCAGGGTCTTTTCCAATGAGTCAGTTCTTCGCATCAGGTGGCCAAAGTATTGGAGCTTTAGCTTCAGCATCCTTTCCTACCTCACCTGGAACTCTGTCTCTGAGATTTGCTTTGGTGCCAGTGCACAGAGGCTGAGCATTCAGCATCACCAGCAAGGCTGTGATGATTTTTGTTCTTTGATGCTTTGAGTTTTCTTGCCAGCCCTGACTTACTCTGGCCAGTGTTCCAGTAATGGACAAGTTCCTTAAGCCTCCACCTCAGATCGCCAGGCTCCTCGATGCAGGACCTTTAAGACGTGCCCCATAAGTGCAGCTGGGCAGGCCCCTCGCCGTCCCTGGTACTCAGGATCCAGGCCAGACAGGGATTAGGTGAATTCGACAGATCACATCAGCTTCCTTGTCCACCATCTTTTCTTGGAATAAAAATGCATTGAAAATAAGCATCAAAGGCAACTTGAAAAGTGAAAACTAGTAACAAAAGGCTAAATGTGCCCTGAAGCGCGTGTCTGGAATCAGAAGGGGCCCTGGTCTGTGTGCTTTTGGGGGGATGGGAGGGGGAGGCTGGTTTATAGATTGACTGCTGGGCCTGGGCTCACGCACCACAGCTTTTTAAAAAATCACCAGTTTTTAAAATAATTCTCTTGACTATTTCTCCCTGTTGGCATCCCTGCTCCTCCATGCACCCCCCAGGGCTCTGAGGACCCCTCCTGCAAAGCCAGAGATCAGTATACATGACACAGTGAGGGGCGATCCTACCAGAGTGGGGAGGGCAGCAAGCGGAGACAGCTGTGAGGGATGCAGCAGAGCCCGAGGTCGAACATGCGTGGGCCCCGCCGTGGGCCCCAGCGTGCTCCCTGTATCGTGGCTGCACACCTCGCTGCTTAATGATATCATTTTAAATATCTCATTACAGAGAATGTCCAAACATCACCCCACTAGAGGGAGTGGCCAACAGACGCCTGTGCACTATCGCCCAGCTTTTTTTGGTCAAAAGTGAACTGGTGGCCGATCTCATTATTTTATGTATTCCCAGACAAATACTTCTAACACTGGTGTTCTTAAAGCTGATTCTATTCAGCAATGGTATGCTGGAGTGAATCCATCATAGCGAGAATTCTCAAAGAGCTTCTGCCTTTAAGCAAGGTTGTTGCAGATGGAGGCAGAGGAGCACAGAGAGAATGAATATCGGTAAATCAGGATTTTAATTAATTGCCTCATAAGAGGGACTTCCAAGCAATGTCATAGGGTTGAGTCAGAACTCGATGGAAAAATAAGATGGAGGAATACAGCTGACTCTGCAAAAATGGAACGTGATCTGAAAAAGAAAAGCGAAAACACGAGGGGGAGCACAAACTGAAAAAGGACAGAGGGACCAAGGTATGCATGATCATAGACAACGTTGTTCTTGTTCAGTTGCTCAGTCAGTTGCCTGACTCTCTGTGACCCCATGGACTGCAGCACGCCAGGCCTCCCTGTCCATCACCAACTCCCGGAGTTTACTCAAACTCATGTTCATTGAGCCAGTGATGCCATCCAACCAACTCATCCTCTGTCGTCCCCTTCTCCTGCCTTCAATCTTTCCCAGTATTAGAGTCTTTTCCAGGTCACATGTTTGTGAGTAAATCAGTACTCACAATAGTGGGTCAAAATGAATCCTCTGGGACAATGGGTTTATGTCTCTGGGGCTGACAGCTGTAAACACTGAACATGTGACAGCCCCCGACGTCAGCTCCAAGGGTAGGTATCCCCTAAACCTGGGGGTCTCCATGCAAGAGGGGGATCCAGTTTGAATGAATATTCTACTTCCAACTCCTTGGTTGTAGAATTATTTTTCAATTTCGTTTGAGCAGTGTTAACATTTTCAGAAAATCACATACATAGGAAGCATGTATGTATTCTCCTGGGCACTTTCACTCAATAATCAGGATGTATCTTTTTTCCCCAAGAGGGCATGTCCATAGTTGAATGGACACTGGTGTCTGCCTGGAGCCCGTCTATTCTGTGCAGGACGCTGGCAGGGCCAGGCATGCCGATTCTGTCATCTGCTGCAGTGGGTGGGGGGCTGGGCAGCTGCCAGACGGGTCGTGCAGCCCAGTCCTCGGCCCCTGGAGGAGGGGCAGCTCCGCGGCTGAGGTCCGTGGACTCAGGGCGCTGAAGGCTGTGTGCTGAGGGGCTATCAGGGATGCGGTAGATGGCAGGAGCCACCTCTGCAGAGGTCTCCTGATGCCAGAGTCCAGCTGTCACTGGTCACTTGGATCCTGGGCTATATCTCCCCTGCCTGGGCGCTCACAGCTTCTCCAGCTGTCCCTGGGGCGGGTGGGTTAAAGTGTGTTTGTTCTGCTTGGCTCAGGATGACCCATGGCTGATCCGGACAGCGGGAAGACCCAGGACCAGAGTGACCTTGATGGGGGTGCGGGAGCCAGGACCTTGCTCAGGTGTGATGGCTGAGATGGGACTGTGGGAGAGACCACTTGGGGTGGGGGTGAGAGGGCTGGTTTAAATGAGCCTGGTGGAAACAGAGGTGCTGGGGAGCTAGCAGGAGCCCCCGTGGTGGGCTGGGTGTGGGGTCCCAAGGGCCTGGGGACCCTCCAGAGAGCACAGGGGCCTGGTGAGCTGCATCTCAACCTGTGCCCTAGCGCCCATCCTGCCTCGGCCAGAGGGAGGCTCCAGGGGCTCAGGGCGCACTGGACCCTGGCTCTCCGGTTCCCAGCCCTGGCCGGTTCAGCCGTGGGAAGGACAGTCGGGACACCTGCCCCTGCCAGGCAGGGCTGCCCCCTCCTGCAGGAAGGAGAAAGGAGCCAGGCGTGAGGGACCCATCGGGTTTGTGGGGCACGTTGGTGGGAACCTGGTGTTCACTTTGCAGACTCGCCCGCGTTGTGGCTGAAGCTAAAGGCCAAACGTGCGGGAAGGGCGGTCAGACTCGCCCTGGCTTCCTGGCAGCAGAAAGGGTTCGGGTTCGGCCTGGCTCCTGGTGACTGACAGGTGCTGGAAAGGACTCAGACATTCCCTCCACCTCAGCCAACGCCCACCCTGCAAGTTTGCTCGTCAGCATGCGGGAGTAGCTAGGGACGATGCTTTCTCTGCTGTTTTCTCTTTATTTCTTGCAAATGGTCTGAATGCTTTTATCCACGAATTGCCTTAATTTGACCATTTTTGGTGAGTTGGTATCCTTTTTTGCTTCACCATGAATTTTTGAATTAATCTAAATCTGAGAACTGATTCCCCGGGACACTGGAGGTGTGATCCTTGACTTTGACCCTTGGGCCTTGACCCTTGGCCCGGAGACGAGAGGCTGAGAGCAAGGAGAAAGGACATCTCCTTTGAGGTTCGCTCTGATGTTGACCAGGTCTGCAAGATGACTCAGTGTCTCTCCTGTTTATAAAACTGACTTCGTAACTCCTGGGCCTGCTGCCTGTGACAGGATTTTATCCCCTCAGAAGAAATGACCTGTTGAAGTGTAGTATATGATTAAGCACTGCATAGCCTTTGATTTCTATTCATATGCCAAGTTTAGACATTTTTGGGGGCAGCTTTCTGAAAGAAAGAATCCGGTGTTCATAATCTCTGGGGCTCAACCAGTGCATGGTGACCACACAGCTACTTTCCCTGAAAACACAGGTCCTTCCCTTGTGCTGGCTCTCATTGTTCTCGGCAACTGAATTTGTAGGTGATTGTTCAGCTCTGCTCTCTTTCTCTCTTTTTTTTCGGTCCTGTCCCGTCAGATACGCATTCCAAGAAATTACCTTAAGATCTGTTTGACCGTGAAAGCGGCATTCCCAGCTGTGCTCCAATCGCCCGGATAAAAGAGGCGAGAACATCCTGGGTGCTGATCACCTTTCAAAGCGGGCATGTGGGGAGTGAGCCCACGTCCTCAGCCCTCACCACCACCGACCATTGTTGGAAACAAGTCATGATGTCTTAGGAGATGCTGTTCGTGCCAGAGAGCTCCGAAAGTTTTCCCAACTGCACACATAAACAGGAATTACTTTCCCCGCCTTGAAATGTGGCTACCACGCAGAGGAGATGGGGCAGCTGTTTAATAATGCAGAGCCACTGAAAAAAATAAATAGTGACGTACAGAAGTGTTCCAATGGGTGTGTGGGAGGGTGCAAGTGAGGGGCAAGCTCTCGTCTGATCAACATCACCTGGGCTGGGCTGGGCAGGGCTCTGAGGGCCTTGGTTTTGTGTCTCCCAGGAAAGCCAGCCCCCCTCTTCAGCACTGGCTCCTGGTCATCTGCTAAGTTGGCTGATTGCAGGGCCACCGACTCATGGGCCGTCCTTAGAAGCGGGATTGGCCCTCCACACTGGCTGTTGGAGGGTGCTAGCCCCAGGAAGAGGCGGCCTCGCTCAAGGAGCGGCGACCTGACTCTGCAAGGACTTTTGCAGCTGGGTGCGGCCCTGGGTGGACGGGAAGAAAATGCAGTCCAGGGCTTCCTGGTCCCTGTACAGTGTGTTCTCCAACCTCAGGGACACGGACAGAAGTCCATCAGCTTGGCGTCTACACTGTTCTTACATTGATCTTCTCACAAGGGCCACGGTATCTCCAACAAGACCCAGAAAGTGTCTCTTTTTTTGGACCACAATTTCATTAGCAAAAATAGCTTCTGCCTAGGCCAAAGAAGGACTCAGTTTAAAAGCTGAGCCATCTTCTCTGGGTAGATTTCAGTTTAGGGAAAAAGTAAAGCTGATGACTGCTGTTCTGTCTCAGGCTTCTGTTTCCCAGAGAAGTCAACTGTTTTCACTGCTAAAAGAGAGGTGCCCACAAAATATACAACCCGCCAGAACCCCTGGGGTGGGGGTAGAGGGCAGTGCCTGCAGGGAGCTACTGCTGTAAACTCAGGCCTCAGAGAAGAGGAAAGATCTCAATAATCTAGGTGTACAAGTTAAGGAGGGCTTCCCTGGTGGCTCAGATGGTAGTCTTCCTGCAATGCAGGAGACCCGGGTTTAATCCCTGGGTTGGGAAGATCTCCTGGGGAAGGAACGGTCAACACTCCAGTATTCCTGCCTGGAAAATCCCATGAACAGAGGAGCCTGGCGGGCTGTAGTCCATGAGATCGCAAGAGTCAGACATGACTTGGCAACTAAACCACCACCACAACTTAAGGAACTAAAGAAGAGAAAATTAGACCCAGAGCGGGCAGGCGGAAGGAAGGAAGATTAGAGTGGAGATGAATCCAGTAGAGACGAGACAAACAACAGGGAAAAAACAAAAGAGGATTCTCTGGAAAGACCAGTGCAATTCACAGACCTTTAGCCGGATTGACAGAAAGAGGGGGCTCAGAGGTGTCTGGGGGACTCAGGGGTCTCTTGGGGGCTCAGCGGTGTCTGGGGAGGAGGTCTTGGGGTATCCACAGCATTCGTTCTTCTGTGTTAGGGGGTGGATGGTGCTGGCTGGTCTCTGCCTCGCCTGGATCCTGAGCCTTTGCAGGGTTGTCCTAGTAAATGTGGGGTCATGGAGGGTCTGAGGCCACCCCTGGGAGGGTTATAATGCAGGTCAAATAAAACAGTGCATTTTCCACACCTGAGTCTTTCTTCTAGGAACAAAATCGGGAACCATAGTCATCCAAGGAAACCTTGAGGCTGGGCTGAGTGGGGAGGGAAGAGGTGGGGTGTGCCTAGTTGGGCTGGGAGGGGCAGGTGGTGGGGGTGCTGGTCTAAATGCAGCCACTCCCTGTGTTGGCTGGTGACTCCAAGGCCCTTTCTGCCCTGGTCACTCCTCAAGCCCGGCATTCCGTCTCCTCCAAGTTCAAGGTCAGGGCTGCTGCTGCAGTTCTCCTTGGAGACAGCTCTGATTCTCCACGGAAGGTTCCACTTTCCCAACTGGGCCCAGATCAAATATTGACTTTGCTAATTTTAAGTCATTTCGCCGTAGACAGTGGTGCTTTACGAGGACATGAAGACATGCTCGGGCGGTGACCACTGGAGGACGCCTGGAATCCAGAAGCACAATCCCTGGAAGGACCCTGGAGGTGTGCTGGGCTTCCAAGGGCCCGGTCCTTGGCTCAGGGCATGTGAAAATGACCCTCACACCCCGTCAGTGCCTCTAAGCTCTGGAGTCAGGCCATGCTGAGCCGCTGATGAAATCAGTGCTCTTTCTCAGCCCAGAGTCGGGGTGCAGGCTGCAGGTTTGGAGCCTGTGGAGCTGGTGGGCTGGGTGGAAAGGCCTGGGCTGGCCCTCTGTCCTCCCCATCCATCCCCTAGAGTCCTGACCCCACAGCGGACAGGCGGCGATGGCCATGCGTGCCCACCATAACTCTTGGCAGACATTCTGGGACATACCGCCCAAGACACACTGCTGTCCCGTAGAACTAGTCTAGGCCTCACAGGCGGCTTGTATGACCAGTGCTTTTCTTCTCTTATGTGCCACATGCTTTCATGACTTCAGCTCCTGGGAAGTCATCGTGGCTAGCCCGGCATCCTGTTAGGAGGGTGGGGGCATCCTAGGAGGAAGTGAGAACAGATGGGGGTCTGCAGAAGGACCGTGAACTTGAGTGTTTCTCAGTTCATGTTGCTCAGCATGTCCCCATAAGGAGCAAACCCGCCAGGCTGCCAGGCCTGTTGAGTTTCCCCTGCCCTTGGTTGTTGGTAGGCTCTTTGTGGGGGTCGCGGGCCCCCCTCCCTCCTCTGCTCACCTGCCAAGGGCCAGGCTTCCGCCCTGCTTCCTTGAACCTGGGGTTGCATGAAGGTGGTGTTGCTATAAACAGGGAGAAAGGACTTGGCCTCTTCCTCATGCTTTTTTAGCAGCCCTGTCTCTCCCCTGTAATTTCCCTTCTCCATTTAGACAGCGCTGCAGCCACAGAAAGCCATGCTGGCCAGGCCAGCTGACCCGGACCCCAGCCAGGCAGAAGCCTCCTGGCGTTTTGCCAAGATATCAGCTCACCCCACAAATGTCGCCTTCTGTGAAGGGCCAAGCTGTCTGACACACAAGATGGGCCGAGTGGGACTGGCACGCGGGTGGGAAGACTGGAGCTGGTCCACCGCCTGCTCGTCCTCAGACGACGTGGAACTGCGGGTGGGATGAGGCGGCCAGGCTCTAAATTTACCCCCGCCTGCCGGAGTGACCCTGGCAGCCCGAGGGCACGCTGGCCTCCTGATAAGGAGGTAGCTCCTTACCTTGGTGGTTTGCCTTTCGACGTCAGACCAGGTAGAGGCAGCTTCCGGTCTGTCATGGGTGAGGTTGGGTTGTGCCCTCCTGCCTGGCCCTCGGGGTCCAGCACCACACTGTCCCCAGGAAAGAGGACAGCTATCCTACCGCATGCTCTCTGGGTCGACTTCCCGGTTGTTAAGGAGGGGACGGCTGTGATCGAGGGCATCTTTGTCTGGTAGTCAGCAGTGGGGACAGAATTCTCTCTTATTTTCCTGAATTCCAAGTTATCCTGCTCAGAATGAAAAAGGCACATGGACCCCAAAGGGCTCAAATGGTGGTGCAGTTTGCCTGACTCCCTGGGGCTGGAAGGGCCCACAGAAGAGACAGATAAGAACCATGAAAATCCATTCGGCCTTCCCAGGGGTGGGTTCTGTGGGCTGTCACACGTATAGACCCTCCCCAGGGGTGACACCAAGCATGATGAAAACCAGCCTGATGGCCTCACTGACGAGGCAGAGTCTGGCTCCCTGAGAACTGATGCCACTGTGCACACCAAGGACAGTGACACGGTGGCATCAGTCACCAGATTCAGTTCCAAAGTGCCCCCGAAGCCCTGCAACTGCCTTGGGATGGACTAGGAGTTCTGTGTTCAGACGGTCGCTCTCGGGCCAACACTGATCAAGGCCTCAGCGTTAATGAAGTAAGCCCACGGTATGTGCCTCACGTGTTTATTGTGGAAATAAAGTCTGACACTGAGCACTTCACAAATAGAGGTTGCTGCTACGTCATCCCACATTCTTCAGATCAGAATGCAGTAACTAAATGGTTCGTTTTTCAGTTAGTTTTCATATTGTTATGTTGATGAGACCGCACGGTTTGAGACGTACCTGTCTTGTTTCCATCACTGATAGGATAACAAACAATTGCAGGTGTAAGGTTGAGGGTCGCTGGGTCAAATACAGGATACCCAGTGATTCTGATTTTCAGATAAAGAACAGAACACTGTTTAGTATAATTCTGTCCCAAAGATTGCATGGGATATATTTATACTGAGGAGATATCCATCGTGTATCTGCAGTTCAACTGGATTGTTTTTGCTAAAGATGGCAACTCCAGCCAGGGTAGAAGAGCAGAGGTCAGTTTTGGAGGGAATGACGTAGCTTAGGCAGGCATGCCGCTCAACACAGGGACCATTCCGGCTCCAGAGCTCAGGTACAACCCTGGAGGACTGAGCCTGAGAGGAACCTGCAAGCCCAACCTGGGAGCTTCTACCCTGCTGGACTCTCTGTGCTATCTTCTCCGAGTGTTGTTCAGTTGCTCAGTCATGTCCAACTCTTCATGACCCCACGGACTGCAGCATGCCAGGCTTCCCTGTCCTTCACCATCTCCGGAGTTTGCTCCAACTCATGTCCATTGAGTCAGTGATGCCATCCAACCATCTCATCCTCTGTTGCCCGCTTCTCCTCTTGCCGTCAATCTTTCCCAGGTAATCTGATTTTATTTGTAACTAAACAGTCTGAACCAGGCAGGAGTTGCAGAGGCTGTACATGACTGGCTTCCATGAGGTCTGGATAAAAACACCCAAACCTCATGGGCCTGCTGAGGATAGCAAGTCAAATGGAAGAGTTAGGGTCGTGACGTGTCTGACTGTTTATGACCCTGTGGACTGTAGTTTGCCATGCTCCTCTGTCCATGGAGTTTTCCAGGCAAGAATATTGGAAAATTCCTACTCCAGGGTATCTTCCTGATCCAGGGATCAAACCTGCATCTCTTGCGTCTCTTCTTTGGTAGGCAGGTTCTTTACCACTGCAGCACCTGGGAAGCCCTCTCAAATCATGGGCTTATTTTAAAACACAAAGGACTATGAATTATAGTTTCTTGTACACAGTGAACTGACATTTAAAAATCTTCAGATAGTGTCCTTCCGATGAACTCAGAACAATGTCCTTTTTCTCTCCTCATGTGGGGTCCACAGAGCAAATATCACTTTTATTTCACAGTTGGGGAAACTTGCCCGAAGCCGGCAGCTTCCTCTGTCCTGTATTGGTGGCTCCGTGTCAGGATCAGGGTTTCTAGCCCGGTGGTCAGTCCCAGCAGGGTCTGCGGTTTCCCTGAGAGTTAAGTTATGTTTTATTTGGGGAGAGGTTCAAGTTCCCCAATTCCATGTGATTTTAGAAATTTAGACCAAAGAGCTTACCCGGCCATTCATTGTTTTCATCTCTCAAATTCCATGCCTCTTGTTTTTGACTGTCACAGCACTGGCTCTAGCTGTTTCAGGGCTGGAGGTCCAACCGAGGCTTCAGACACTGCTGCTCTTCTGGTCCCAACACCAAGATCTTCTGGAAGTTGTGCCAAATGTCTTCGTGGGTGGAGGACTGAGAGTGACTGGTGGAGTTCTTCCTCAGAAATCTTTTGCTTTTCCACTCTGTGAAGTCTTGCCTCAGCATCAACCCATCCCCTGGAAACTGTGTCCGGCTCATGACAAACTGGTTTTCTCTTTTCCCCCTGAATCAGTGATTCATCATTTATTTTGGTCTTGCGAAGACACATTCTCCAATCTTGATGACATCCGCAAACCATTTGACTAACTTAAGCAAAAATGAAGGAAAAGAACCTTCGAAGAGCAAACAGGACAGTTGAATCACTCAAGCTCTGATGTGTGTGGACAAGATCACAGACGCTGCTCTGTGTCCCCCTTCCAGACTACAGACCAATGACTTAAAGATTGAAGTGGACCCCATGTCCCCACTTCCTTGCCCTACAAAATGTGTTTGTCATGAAAAAGAACTTAATTTTTTACTATGATTGAATTACCAACTGCTTGAATTAAACATTTTCATGATGGTTTATCTCCTACCAAAATATGTTCTGTTTCCTTGACACTGGGGTGAGTGTTTCATTAAAGAGTATAAAGAGTTTGCTTTACAATTTAAGAAGAAAAAAGCTGTAAGTCACCTGGCATTGGAAGGGCTTTGTACTGTGTCTCATCATGGCCTTGGGGTCTCTGGTGTCAAAAGTCAGAACCTGGCAGATATTGGTGGTGAAGCTTTGGGCCTCTGCCTCCTGCTATTTGGTAAAGAATCCACCTGTCAGTGCAGGAGACCTGGGTTGACCCCTGCGTCGGGAAGATCCCCTGGAGGAGGAAATGGCAACCCACTCCAGTATTTTTGCCTGGATAATTCTGTGGACAGAGGAGTCCAGAGGGCTACAGTCCAGGGGTTCAGGAAAAGTCAGACATGACTGAAGCAGCTGAGCACAGACACGCATTCATCCCGTTTGTGAAAGAGACCGGTTGGGAAGGAAGGCGGGGACAGGTGGTGGCCTGCAAGTGGCCGACTTCTCTGCCCAGACACTGCCACCCTCACTGTTTGCGGAGGCTTTGCAGCGTGCGCACTTTGACTTTAGGGTGAGGGGCTTCCGGTCATGGACACAGAGAGAAGATGCTAAATGCCGCACCCTGACCTTGAAGCTGGAATGCGGGCAGCCGTGTGGGCAGGCCTCACCTTTTCTGGGGAGAAGGTTGTTGTTTGCAACACGTGGCTGTCCAGTTTGTGAAAGAAGGAAATAAAATAGGCTGATGATGTCTCCGTGCTATTGGGCGCAGCTGGAAGCTTCCCTGGCAGAGGGGATGGGCTTGGGCTTTGAGGACTCTCTCCCGGGAGGGAGGGTATGGGGCTACATGGGGTAGGAGGATGTGTGTGGGTGAGGGGGGCTGTTCCAGTCCATGCTGTCTCTCTCCTTGAGTTTCTTTCATCCTTGGGGCATCTTACCCTGTGGTGTGGACAATGAGCCCCTTGTCCAACCCGAGGCCGCCCTCCCGCTCCAGGTGACTACAGGGCCTTCAGCCTCAGCTCAAGGGCAGCAGAACTCAACACTCGCCGGAGAGAAACAAACCACTGAACGTGAAATCGGTTATCAGAAATGCCTCTTCCTGATAAACAGAAGAAAGGGCCTGCCTCCCCCCTCACTAAAAAACCCTGGAAAACTGCAGAGAAGGCGTTGACTTGCCTTTCTCTCTCCCAGGTTTATGGCTCAAGGCTCAGATCTTGGTGAAGATCCACTGTGTGAAATTTCATTTCCCTGAACTTCCTGAAAATTTAAACAAATAGGACTATTTTCCAGAACGTTCCGAAGTTTTTATTTTTTAATTTTTTTTAATTCAGCTCCGTAATTTATACAGAGGGACAACTTCAGCAGCATAGTATTTCTATGATTGCATACCCCAAAGTGACTTTAAGAATGAAACCGTGAAATCTGCTACTCTGCCGAGCCCTGACCTGACCCGATATCAGCTCTGGGGGCATCAGCTTCCGTCTCGATTTGGGATCAGCGTCTGCCCACCCACCCCCATCATCTGCCTCCTTCTTTTCACTCCTTGGAGCTCTGGGGACTTCTCCCTGAACCAGAGCCCAAGGTGTTAACTCATAAGGACACAGCTGGCAGATCCAAGGATCCTGTGACATCTGTCTTTGCAGCTGTTTTGAACTTGAATTTTAAGGCTACTAACAATGCTAAAGGAAATTAACCCTGAATATTCATTGGAAGGACTGATGCTGAAGCTCTAATACTTTGGCCACCTGATGCAAAGAACTGACTCATTGGAAAAGACCCTGATGCTGGGAAAGATTGAAGGCAGGAGGAGAAGCAGGTGAGAGAAGATGAGATGGTTGGATGGCAACACCGACTCAATGGACATGAGTTTGAGCAAGCTCCGGGAGACAATGAAAGACAGGGAAGCCAGTTGCAAAGAGTCAGACATAACTTAGCAACTGAACAACAACCACAAATAAAGTATTTTAAAAATAAGACAAATGATCGTGGCAACAGTTTGGGTAGTTCCTGCCAACTGTGTCTGATGATTTGGGGTTCTGTGTTGAACTGGGGCTGAGTCTCGGAGGACGTGTCTTGGAAAGGTCACCCCAGAGAAGGGACTTCCAGGTGGAGCTCTGAAGAGATGCTGCGAGTTCACCGGGCGAGGATCTGGGAGAGCAGGGGCAGGGCAGGGGTGCAGGGAGGCCCTGGGGACGAGTGGGAGGGTGCTGAGGGGCGGGGAGGAGTTTTCGTGAGGAGTCCTGCAGGCCACAGGGTGGATCCTGAACTTTGCTGGGAGCATGAAGCGACCTGAGCCTGGTCTTCTGAGCTCCCAGCTGGGAGACCCAGGTTACTGGCTAATTCCTGGGCAAGTCTGCCAGGGGCAGAACCACAGGATGGGGAAGTGTCCCCCTTTGAAGTTTCCCCAGTGGGGTGGGCGGTGGGGGCGGGGAGAGCTTGGTGTCCTGAGGACAGGAGCACACCGCGCATCAGCCTTCAAACCCCGGCTCAGCTGGGCGCAGAGACAAACAGGTGGACGCACTGGTTCCCTGTCTAGTTCTTCTCTAGTTCCTTGTGTGGGCTGCAGGCAGCTCGGGCTCTGGGCTGGGGTCTCCCAGGAAGTCTTTCCCCCTCTGGGCTGAGATGTCTTAGGAATGACAGACGTCTGTCTTCTGTCCCCTTCATCTCCCCTGACTTCCCCATCCTCCCGCTCTTTTTTTTTTTTTTTTTTTTATGTCACAGACCCAAAACCCTTACAAGCTTTTTAACTGAACAGACTTTTGTTGACTGTCAAGCACATTTAACTGTATAAAAAGGCGAGAGACTAAAACAACACCATGAACTCACATGTAAGAGCTAAAATGATACCAGCCTTTCTAGAAGACAGTGAAGGAGAAGATGGTTGTGACCACGGGTTCTGCAAAGATTTCTGGAATGGGGCACAGAAAGCAGAAAACAAAAGTATCTGTAAATCAAACATCATCAAAAAAATAAATAAATAAACCTTTTTGCTCTTCAAAACATTGTAAGAAAATGAAGCTGGAGATTTGGGGAAAATGTTGCAAGACCTACCTGGCAACAGACTTGCTCTGAAAAACACATCACTCAATAATGAGACTGTGAAAAGCGTAGATTAAGTCTTCCCTGGTAGTCCAGGGGTTAAGATTCTGTATTTCTGATGCAGAGGGCACGGGTTCGATCTGTGGTTGGGAAACTAAGATCCAAGCAATGTGTGGCAGGGGACACCACATGAAGAGCCGAGTAAAAATGGGCAAAGAACTTGAACACTTTACCAAAGAAGTGAAACGCTGCCTCATGAGTCATAAAGGAAATGCAGATTAAAACCACAATGACACACACTGCACACCCACTAGAAGGCTTAAAATTGGAGAGATCTGCTAAACCAATTCTTAGAGAGGATGTGGACCAACTGGGACTCTCAAAAATTGCTGGGAGGAATGGAAAACAGTGCAGCCACTTTGGAAAACAATTTGTTGAAAAAATTAAAAATACACCTATCAGGTGACCCAGGGCTTGCCAGCCACCCTGCTGAGGGGATTTCTTCACGAGACCTGAAGGGAGACCCCTGCACGCGTGAACACTCCCAGGACCCAGCCAGGGCAGCCACGCCTGCAAGGCTGGAGCTGGACCTGACTTCAGGAACGTTCTGTTCTGATGGGTCTGGGCAGATCAGGTTTCACCAAGCTGATTTAGGAGGAGCTGAGGTCTTTGGAATTATTTTAGCTTCTTGGGGAATTTCTGGGAATCTCTGACATGATGGTTCTGCTTCTGGGACCATTCCAAGCTACAGAATAATCTTTAGAAACCCAGCAGGTTTGCTGTGCTTTGGCAACTTTTGTTGCTGTTGTTTTTTAGTTGCTAAGTCATGTCTGACTCTGCGACCCCATGGACTGTAGCCCACCAGGCTCCTCTGTCCATGGTATTTCCCAAGTGAGAATACTGGAGTGGGTTGCCATTTCTTCCTCCAGGGGGATCGTCCCAACCCAGGGATCAAACCTGAGTCTCCTGCATTAGCAGATGGATTCCTTACTGCTGAGCCACCAGGGAAGCCCTTTGGCAACATTTAGGGATGAACAAAACCTCAGTGAGCCTTTGGGGAGAAATGTGTTGAGAAATAGCTCACCAAAAATGATAGCAATTTGGTACAGGAATGCCAGGAAAGTTTGGGTAGATATTGATTTTTTTTTTTTCCAAGAAATTTTAGAACCTAGGTAGAAGAGGTTCTGTCAGAGGCCACTGGGTTTAAAAGCAAGGAGAGGGAGAATATTCTATGTGTGGACACAGATTAAAGACATATAAGCAGTGCATGTAAGCCACATAACATGGGGCTTTAACTTACGTAAAGAAAACATTTTAAAAACACTTTGGAACAAAATTTCTGAACATTGTACATTCTTGCATTTCTGCACCCAAAAGACATGTCATTTTTTTTTAACCAACATTATACAACAATCTTACTTTTGACAAATAAATGCAGCATAAGACATTTTTGGTCTGAAGTGTAAAGCAAGCTACTAAAGATAAATCTGTTTACAAATAGATATTGTAGAAATAACACAAAAGAATGAGGATGACCCAAAACACGCCCAGTTGTATAAAGTTTCTTCCATTTCCAGGAACAAGAACAAAGCTGAAGATCTAGTTTAATTTTGATGCTGAGAAATGTACAAAATAAAAGAAAAACCAATCGAGGTCCAATGTGGTTTGACCCAATATTGAGCCTCCAATGTTGGAAACATGATTTTTTTTTTTTTTTTGGTTTCTGAGAAATCAGATCAGAATGCAAGCCACACAGGTGGGAGTCCAGGACCTGTAGGTGTTAAGCTGACTAGCTCTCATTATGGGAGGGGGCAGAGATGGAATGAGGACCTTGAGGGAAAGGGGCCACAAAGACCCGCCCTTCCAAACAGGAAGAAAAGCCGCAGGACCAACAGAAAAGGCAATGATAAAACATTAACATTTTTGTACCGGTGGATTCTAGATCCAAGTCTATCTGTGAAAAGTCAAAGGCAGGGTTGACCATACTGAAATGTGTTTGGATGTCGAATCAATACACATCTTTGTCTGAAATCATCAGCCTCAGTTCCTTGGGTAGTCTCCTTAATTGTCTGCCCCTATTCTTAGGACAGGTCTGCCTTAGGAGCTCAGGTAGGTTCACCCGGCCCCACCATCATCTGGAACTGTGTTGAAAAGCGTTCATTAAGCCAGTAAGAAACGGGTTGACACCATCCCTCTCCATTGAGGTTTGGAACCCAAACTTGATAGGGTGAATGGTAGAAAATACATGTGAAGTGGTATGATAAAAGCTGAATTATCAACAGCATGTGGGTTAAATAGTTAAAGTGTGCCCAGGCCAAGGGAAAGCGGGTTCAGTTGCAAGATCTCTGGCTTTAGTTAGGATGAGGTTAAAGTAATTTGACGTCTTTTGAACAGCCTGGGGAGGAAGCCAGATGCCCCACATTCTGCTTCCTCCCCACTCTGCTCGGGGCTCAGTCGCCCCTTGTCCCCTGAGTCTCTCCTTCAGTGGCCTCCCTCCCAGTCAGTGTGTCAGGATCCAGCTGAGTTTCTCACAATTCTAAGGTTGCCGAGCGGAACCTGCCAGATCTTCCAAGAGCACAGGCCCAGAACAGGAGCGCCGTTACATCTGCCCATGCCTTTGGTGGTGAGAAGTCCTGGGCAGCCCGGAGTCAAGGAGCTGGGCAGTGGCTTCCCCTCTAGCTGGGCAGCTGCAGAGAATGCAACCAGCTTTGGTCATTGCAACAGCTCGGTCAGATTTATTCTACTTTGCTGCTGTTCATTAATATTTGGAAGTTTGGGGGGATCCATTTGTCAGACAGAGGGAGGGACTGAATGATAATTTAGGAGTGAAGGAATATTTATAACCCTACAAACCTACTAAGTAAGTAAAGGAAAAGGCAGAAAATTCTCAGATAAGGATGAATGTCAGGAAATCATCGGGAGGCAGCATTTCTGGTCATATGGAGTTACATCCCCTTTTGTTCCTGTCTCCTGTCCAAGGTCACCTTGTATATCCAAGGCGTGTTTCCTCCTATCAGACAGAATCCGGATCTATAAACTGGGAGTGCTTCAAGTAACAGAAAATTACCAAATTAGAGTGACTTAAGCGAACAGGGTCTTCTCCCGTGAAACGAGCAGCCCAGAGGTCACCGCTGCTGGCGTTTGTTCAGCAGCTTAGAGACATCAGGGCCGATGATGATTTAATTTTCCTGGCCTTTTTGCTCCTGGTTGCCAGATGGCTGTGGCACACTCAGCGGCTGTGTGTTCATATCCCCACAGAAGGAAGGGAGGGAAAAGGAAGAGGGGCCAGGGGCTCACCCAGCCAACAGGAGCCCCTCACCCTCCCTGGGGATGCACAGAAGACCAGGCTCTGCCTCACCTGCCAGGCCGACAGGCATTAGCACCTATGATATTCCCTACACTTATACCAACCTATGCCAAAGGCATTATTCTCTCCACTTTACAGAGGAAGATGAGGTGTGTGAAGATTAAATCTTGTCCTTCAAGTCACCATGATGGAGCAAAGTTTGGAACTCAGGTGGTCTGAATTCCAAATCCTTGCTCTTTCCTCAAAACCACACTTCCTGTCTTCAGTGAAGGAAATGGAGCTAGCACCTTCCTCCCAACAAACCAGCACTGAGAATTAATTACCTCCGTCCTTCCCTTTTAATCCTTGAGCAAATCCTTCGCACTTAGGATCAAAAGTAGTTGCCTCGATTCTCCTGTTGGACCTCTGCCTCGGTTAGTTTAAGATCCTTTCATTACTGACTTCAGAGGCTGTCCTTGGATTCATCTTGGGGATATGTAATTTCTAGTTTGAGTTTGGTATTTTGGACTTTGGGGGTTTTGAAGTTTATACTTGGGTTTCCCCCCGCCCCCTTTTAAAAAAACTTAACATCCATTTTCTTAATTGAATCTTAAACGAATGCATCATTCTCTCATTGGTGAACTTCCTGCCCACATCTATTTGGCAGGCTTTAGGAAATCTAATAATACTGAATATATTAAGAAGACAATTATATTAATGCTCAAAAAAGGCTATATTGTGAGAGAATCGGTTTTAAGTTGTATGGCTCTGAATTTCATTGACAACTTTTGTGTCTGACTTTCTTACTGCAGAGTGAGTCACTGAGTTGTAAACAGGACAACCAGTTCTGTCAAGATGTGCCTTTGTGCCCAGCTGGCTTCCCAGGTGGCTCAGTGGTAAAGAGCCCATCAGCCAATGTGGGAGACACTGGTCTGATCTCTGAGTGGGGAAGATCTCTGGAGGAGGAAATGGCAACCTGCTCCAGTATTCTTGCCTGGGAAATCCCACAGCCTGAAGAGCCTGGCAGGTACAGGTTACAGTCCATGGGGCTGCAAAGAATCAGACATGACTGAAGAGACTGAGCATGCACAAATACAAAGTCAAGATAACAGTTGTCAAACTAATCATAAGAACATAACCAAAGTTATACCTGAAATACTTCTTCAGGCAGTGTCAATGTAGTTGGGTGAGTGAAAGGACTGAGCTGGGATGAGGGGCTTTGTGGAGGAGCCACAGGAGATGGGAGCAACTGAGCCACTCTCACATCCAGGGGTCCAGGGATGGAGTGGTGGGTGGAGCCTTAGATATGGAGAAGCCTAAGGACTTGATGGGGGAAATGAATAATATGACAAATATGAAATAAACTGAGATGGCTAGGGACCAAAAGATAAGCACGGACAGGATGGAAAAAAAAACAAAATTTAATACTTACACAAATACATTCAATAGGGCAAAGGGGCTAGAAAAAGGTTTATAAGACAAATATAAACTAAAAGAAATATGACATTATATGTTAATAGGAAACAACAGTTTTCAAGGAAGCCTAATAAACATGAATATTCAGGAATTATCTTAGAAAAATAAAAACTGAAAGAACTATGGGGATTAGTACATAAATCAGCAATTAAGATCTGATATTTCAACCACAAAAAATAGTTATCAGAGTTGAATAACTAATAGACATAAATTACTTCCTTCAACTAGAGAACAGACTTTCTTAAACTTCAACAACTTTTAGAATACCAAGTCATACATAGTATATTCTCTTACTGTAAGTGTATAGAAATAAGAAATCCATAACAAAAAAAGAACTGAGAAATCACATATGTTTGGAAACTAAAAAAAGAAAATTTGAATACATAAAGAAACTGTAAGAGCAATTTCAAAATCGAATAAATGATACAGCTGAGACACAGCTAGTGCATAGTACCCTTTGTTTTTCTTTTGTCCAGAAAACAGGGCAGATTGAAAACAGGTTTGCAATCGTGTTTTCACTCAAACCGTTGGCAAGACTGTTGAGGTGGACTAACCGAAGAATGAGGGCATTTGTAGACTGTTAGGGAAACTCACATTTTACAGAACGGCTAGTCGGCCTCAGCAAGGCCCTGTGCAAGAAGTTAACAAAAGGCAAAATGGGAATAGGCCCCAGGAGGGCTGAAAGCTGTGGAGGCTGATGGGTGACAAACGCCCCAGGGGGCAGGGACCCTGGCAGTGGCTGTGTGGTCTTTCTGTGTCCACATCACAAACCACAGCCGTGATCCCTCCCACGTAGCTCGGACCACTGGCCTTCAGTCCTAAGTAGCATTTTTGATGTTTGTACGTATTTGATAAATAACTGGGTCCCAAAAGATGCTGACAGACCCACAGGGTTGCAATCATTTCATTCCACTAGTTTCCAATGAGATGGTTGGATGGCATCACTGACTCAATGGACATGAGTTTGAGCGAATTCTGGGAGATGGTGATGGACAGGGAAGCCTCGCATGCTGCAGTCCCTGGGGTCGCGAAGAGTCAGACATGACTGAGTGACTGAACAACAACAGCTACCCTCACATCATTTGTTCAAGGTGCTTGCCATGTACTGAGCCCTTCTGGGAGCTGATGCTGGAAAAAACATTTGAACGTCCAAAAGCAAATATCTGCTGGATGAAGCAGCGGGATGCCTGGAGATTGTCTCTGAGGCCATGAACATCCTGCGTCCCACCAAACATCTTTGTCTGGTGGAGAATGAGCCAGGGCTCGCTCTGTGTCCTAGAAATGCTCCCTGCCTAAGCAGGTTTGGCCTCACCATTCTTGTCTCTCACGTGGTGAATGTGATTCTGCCACTCACATGTGTTTCTCTGTGTGTGTGTGTATAAAATGAGGAGTTGGCCAGAAATGGAGATGGGCTTGTATAGGTGGGCCGCCTTTGTTAGTGTGAATGTTTATTCATTCATCTGGCCTCTCCCTGGGTTACTGAGATGTGATGTGAAGACAGACAACATCTCAGGTTTACTGTAACATGAGGGGGGTCACTGTAACCTCAGTAAATACTCCAGAAGATGATAACTTTCCAGGCTTACATTCTGTGACAACACAGAATCAGCCAAAGTTATTTGACCACATTTGTGATTAACTATGGTGACTCACATGGTAAAGAATCTGCCTGAAAAGCAGGAGAACTGGGTTCAATTCCTGGATTGGGAAGATCCCCTGGAGAGGAAATGGCCACCCACTCCAGTATTCTTGTCTGGAGAATTCCATGGACAGAGGAGCCTGGCGGTCTACAGTCCATGGGTTCACAAAGAGTCGGACACAACTGAAGCAACTTGGCACACGTGCACCCAGAAAAAGGAGAGAACTAGAATATATACATTATGATCGAATTTCATGCAGTCAAGTAGATGCCCAAGTAACGTTTCCATTTTCCCAACATAAAATGTCCCTGAAGAGTAATTTCACTGGGTCATACAGCTCTTCTTTCTTTTTAAGCAAACATGGTTTCTTTCCCAGTAGATGAGAGAGGACATTCATCAGCTTCAGGTTATGTGGGGTGAGAAACCAGGGGAGGTGAGCCCATTAAAAGACTAAGGATGTGCCCAGTGAACGGAGCTTAGAGCCCAGGTCCCGCTGGCACTGTGCTTATCTGGTGAGTTATAGCAGAGGGCAGAGGGGATCATCTCCTTCAGAACTGAATAACTGCATTCTCATCCTTCTCCTCCGATCACTGGGGTTCTGTTTATTTTCTGCCTCCTCCACTTGATACTTGTTTCTAGTTTTCAAGGAAGTTTTCCCCACCCCACCAAGGTGGTGGTTAGTGTACAAAGAACTCCCTGTCTAGCAAATGTGACTATTTTTCACATGATCATTGTCATAGTAACTGTTAGTTACCACGTTAAAGGTACTCCAGCTCAGATACTTGGAATATCATGAGAGGGACCCTCATCTTTATTAAACCCAGGACTTTGGATTCTTATCCCAAATGAAATGTTAGGTCACGTGACTCAAAGTAAGAGCTCCAACTGGAGTCTTTAGTGACTACTGGGGAAATAAAACACGGCAAAAAGAAAAAAGTATTCCACAAACCCATAACCATGGAAGAAAACTCCAACTCCCATCCTGCATCAGTGTTTCAATGTAGTATGAAATGTTTATACATATTTGCAAAAATCCAGTTTCACCTCTAAGACTGGCTAATACCCACCTGTCTATGAGATTGGAGGGGAAGGAGTTTGGCTCTAATGGCATTTAGTTAGTCTATCATTCAATCATTGGGTCATTATTTATTTTGTAAATACACACATACATACGTTGTCATCATCACTATCATCGTCATTTTTCTGGTACTTGTTTACTGGTGGCATGAGAATAATAAATTGAAACGTTTGTAGTATTATCTAATACTTAATCTGGGATCTGAAAACATTTCTAGCTGGTTTTTTTCCATGAAAGCTTTTTTTTTTAAAAATGAGAAATTCAGTTCAGTTCAGTTCAGTTGCTCAGTTGTGTCCGACTCTTTGTAACTCCATGAACCGCACATGCCAGGCCTCCCTGTCCATCACCAACTCCCGGAGTCTACCCAAACCCATGTCCATTGACTAAAGAGAAATAAGATTGCTTTAAAAAATCTACAGCTCCTGCAGCTGCATCAATTGCTGTTTTGTGATATGAATGTTGAATTCATTTAAATCTCCTAGACAAATAGATTTATATGGGCAATGCTAATATCTCATCAATATTGTAAAAGCCTGCTAAAATTCATATGGTTTCAAGGAGATAGTATATTCATTTGACATCATGTGCAGGTGGGAAAGCCAATTTTATGGGATTTTTAAAAACTTTCCTGTCTCAGATATATGTTGAAATCTGGAAGTATTCTCTTACATGAGCTCCACATCTAGTATTGTTCAATTATTTTCTTTATTATGATATTTTTTCTCACGTAATTTATTGTGTGGCACCAACTTGACCACTTTTAGTGGAGGAATAAGACCTGCCATCCTGTCGTGTGACTCATCGGTCTACATTACCTGCTTCTGAGTGTCCTCTGTCCCACGGATGTGAGGGTCCTGGAGACCACGCTCTCTGGGGCCCGAGCTCATGGACAAAGAAGCCGAATTTGTCATTTTTGTCACTAACATGACTTAGTATTGCGACCTCTGTAAAGGTGTGGCCTTGCCAGACAGTAAACATGTAAAAAGAATACAGCTTCCTCCTGGCAGTAAAAGAGATTAGTGGAAGGAAGTTAGCTGTGACTAGATGGGGCCGGAGCCTGAAATCAAAGGGTTTGTTTGGAAGGGTCTATTACTAATCTCCTGTCTTCATTATAAAGAGGGCTCGGCGCGTGGGGTTTCTGTCCTGGTAAAATCATTTGTGAAAATGTATGATTCCTGGTTCCGTGCACAAGACCTCCTCTGTGGAAGGCTCCCCCGGGAGGTGATCAGATTCCCGACTCCTGGAGAACTGTAATTAAACAATTGAATAAAATTCGCCTTTGGAAATTCATGGCTTGAGCATAGGGTCAACTTGTTATTGTTGAGGTAATCTATATGTTTTTGGTGTTCAAAGTATATGCACTACTTAGAGAACTTGATATTAGGATAATCTGAGAGTTTATATTATGATTAAAAATGTCCACAGTGTGATTCATGATTTTAGACCTGAGGTATTGAAATATGGAAGAGAATTGGACTCCGCTCTCAAGTACTGGTTGCAAATATAAGGTTTGAAAGTTGATTTGAAAGCTTATGGAAAGTTGGTTTTTTGCAGCCTGATTTTAATTATTTGACTATTAGCTTAAGTTCTGTGACAACTTAGAGGGGTGGGATGGGGTGGGAGGTGGAAGGGAGGTTCAGGAGGGAGGGGACATATGTACACCAATGGCTGATTCATATTGATGAATGGCAGAAACCAACACAATATTATAAAGAAATTGTCCTCCAATTAAAAATAAATAAATAAAAATCTGGTAACTACAGACCATGTTCCCAAGACGCTCACAGGGACACTTTCGATGCAGAGACAGATGTCCTGCCCAGAGAGGTGCCATCTCCCCCTCCTGGCCCTGATGTCCCTGCACCAGGCAGGGCACAGCCCATCCAGTCTCCCCCTCCGGCTTCCCGAAGCTGCCTCTCCTGTGCCACCTCTGTGCTGTGTCCCCATCCTCTACATCTCTCCCCATCTCTCATGTGACCCAGGAGTCTCCTGAGTATTCATTCCTATTTCTACCCCCACCACCTCCCAAGGCTGATGTGCTGTTCGTGTCCTTTCCACGAGGCTCTCTGAGTCTAACAGCCTCTGCAGTGTTCTAGAGCCTCCTCCTAGAACAAAGAGGGCTTTGACTGTTTGTTCAGCTCAGGAGCAGAGACTACCCCTCGTGAAGCCGTGATGAGCAGGTGGTCCTGTGGCTCCCGGAGGAGCTGATCTCCAGGCTTTGTGTGGGCCTCTGGAGGCAGGATGCTTAGGAAAGTTCCAAAGGATTCCCATATGCCAAGTGCTAGGCTGCAGGGAGGTGATTAGAATCTGGAAATGGTTTACAAGCACTAGATTTTGTAAATGAGTACTCAGAAGCCTGGTTAGCCTGTGGGTAATGAGAAGAGAGAGGATGACAGCAGACCCTTCCAAGTGATGGTGCAGACCCTGACCCTCCACCCCCACCCCTCGTTCAGTGCTGGGGCCTGGGAGTACCGACTGCCAGCAATGGAGGCCCTGGTTTCTGGGGTCTCAGTGGAGGGAACAATCCCTGTTTGGCCCCTGAGCTGGGAAAGTGTCTGGAGAACTGACAAGGAGCCCAAGTGAAGGGCTGGAAACAGGGCATCCGGGACAGAGTGTGGCCCAGAGAGACACCTGTGTGTCACCAGGGCTCCCCGAGGTGGCGTGGACGCCGGGAGCCAAGGGAGACCGGGAGAGACTGAGCAGGGGGTGGGCCCTCACTCTCAGGAGGTGTGCGGGGTTGGTGGCGGGACCAGCAGATCCTCTGCGTGAACGTGTGACCCAGAGGGAGGGACCACCGTGGGTCCATCACTGCGAGGACACTGCCTGGGCCCCTGGACTCAGCTGGAGCGCAGTCCCTGCCAAATGGAAGTTCACTAACCGCGCAGAGAGAGGAAGCGTGGTCAGATTCCTGGAGGAAAACATAAAACCTGGGAAAGAGATACTTAAGAACACTTCACTGTCTATACCTGAAAACATGATTTCCTAAAAAAAAGAGTTAATGGACCAGATAAAGATGAGGTGGTTACTTGGGAAACTCAACTTTAAGGATCACAATTTGAAATAATTAGTAATTCTGAAGTAAGATAGGACAGCAACGAAAGGAACTAAGAAAAGATAAAATCAGAAAATCACCTGAAGGAATTAGAAGCAAAATAAACTCAAGAAACCAGGAAGTGAGGTGAAGTCGCTCAGTTGTGTCCGACTCTATGAGACCCCGTGGACTGTAGCCCCCCAGGCTCCTCCGTCCATGGGATTCTCCAGGCAAGAGTACTCATGTGGGTTGCCATTTCCTTCTCCAGAGCATCTTCCCGACCAGAGAGAATGACTACTGATCAAAGCTGAATTTAATGAAATAAAAATTCACACACAGAAAAATTCAGAAAGGATAATTTAAACCAAAATATTAATAAAAAATATTGCTAAAATAGAAATTCACAAGGGTTCTGATTCATGAAAAATAAAAATACATAAATGGACACACTTTGACAGACCATTCATTGCATGGACTCAGCTTGAAAAAAACAAATTATAAAGAGAGAAGTAAAATGGATAGTACTTCCTACCAGGTAGGAGGTGCTGATCAAGGAGGTTATTTAAAATGGGAGAGACAAGAATTTTGCTACTGATGAGCAGATCACTGAAAGACTCTTCCAACTTATAATATGATGATTTGCTGGCAAGAACTAAACTTTAAAAGTATCTTTAAACTTGAAATACGAGAAAGTCAATCTGTTTGTTTACCATGGTGACATTCAGTATAATAGTTATTGGTGAGCTGCACATTCAACGTGCCAAATATAGCCTGGGCAATCAGCAACCTAAGGTCATGAATGTCACCACAATCCGCAGTTTAATATTGAATAATTTCCTTTCAGTGTGTGTTTACATTTGAAAATATTGCTCAGCTGGCAGAGAAGACTAATATCAGTCAAGACGGAGCTAGAAAGCAGAAAACAGTAATGTGTTTAGCAATATGCGAGGGGATTAAATACAGACTCTTTGATTTTCAACAGTAGTAACAGCAACATAACCTGGAATTAGATAAACTGTGTTATGTCAGAGTTCAAAAAAGCACTAGTTGCTGTTACTATATACAATGCTTTTTCTATATTTGATACTATTCTGTATGTGATACTTTTTCATCTCCAATGAAATGTGACCTTTGATAATACTTGGAGGAAAATCACAATGACTTTGTGTAAAAACTGGAAAATGGAACTTTAGGAAAGAGCTAAAAAGTCTTGATTCAACTCCTTTCCATACCTTTAACACCTCTTTCATAAGACACTTGATGAAGTCACCATCCAGAAGAAAACGAAAAAAGGAACAGTACAAAAATGTTTTAAAGGAACACAAGGACTTCTCTGGTGGTGCAGTGGATAAGAACTCACCTGCCAGTGCAGGGAATGTAGGTTCAGTCCTTGGTCCAGGAAGATTCCACGTGCTGTGGAGCAACTAGGGGGTCAAACCACTGAGCCCGCGTGCGGCAACTACTGGAGCCCGCACACCCTAGCGCCCATGATCCGCAACAAGAGACACCGCCCTGATGAGATGCCCGCGCGCTGTGATGAAGAGTAACTCCACAGGTCACAAGCAGAGAAAGCCCTAGCAAAGCATCGAAGACGGTGCAGCCAAAAACAAATAATTAATTGATTAAAAAATAAAAGAAAGACACATGAGATACAAATAGTAATAAAGTGGTTCACCCAGGTAAACATTTTGACATTCTCTGTCTCATATGATCTTAAAACCCCTGAAAAGCATTATTATACACATAGGTTAATTATAAAGTGTATTATACCCCATGTGTTTTTTTAATTTAGAATCTATTTTGAATTGGAGGATAATTGGTTTACAGTATTGTGTTGATTTCTGCCATATCTCAACATGAATCAGCCATAGATATATATACCTATGGGCTTCCCAGGTGGCTCAGTGGGAAAGAATCTGCCTGCAATGCAGAAGATGCAGGATTGATCTATGGGTTGGGAAGATCACCTGGAGGAGGAAATGGCAGCCCACTCCAGTGTTCTTGCCTGGAGAATCCCATGGACAGAAGAGCCTGGTGGGCTACATGGGATTACAAAGAGTCAGACACGATTTATCGACTGAACATATAGACATATATCCCTTGTCTCTTGAACCTCTCTCCCACCTCCCACCCCATCCCACTCCTCTAGATTGTCACAGAGCACCTGATTTGAGCTCCCTGCATCATACAGCAAATTCCCATTGGCTATCTAATTTTACATATGGTAATGTATATGTTTCCAAGCTGCTCTCTCAATTCATTCATGTCGATATGTCAAAATCCAAAGTGTTATGCACAGAATTCCTATAAATCTGAAATCACTCCTGAATTTTTTTAACTCCCTTCTGGAGTTAAGGGAGAGAGAATGAGTGAGTGAAGGTCTCTCAGTTGTGTCCGACTCTTTGCGACCTCATTGACTATACAGTCCATGGAATTTTCCAGGCCAGAATACTGGAATGGGTAGCCTTTTCCTTCTCCAGGGGATCTTTCCAACCCAGGGATTGAACTCAGGTCTCCTGAATTACAGGCAGACTCTTTACCAGCTGAGCCACAAGGGAAGCCCAGAGGGAGGAATTTTTAACTGGGAGACGATGGTTTTCAGCTTAGACACTAATTTTCCAGCTATTGCAACTGTATTTCATTCTCACTTTAAATACACAGGACAAGAGAGCCTCAGTACTGACAGATGTGTGGAGCTAAGGGAGCTGGTTCTCTGAGCACCTCCATGTCTGTTTCTCTTCTGAGAAGTGAATGTGGTTTCTTGAGGACTCCTGTGTGCTGTGGGCTTTTGGCTTGGGTTGCCGTCCTCTTTGAAACCGCCCCCCTCTCTGATTCTCTGTTTCTCACCATGTCTCTGTCTCCCCCTTTTCACATGTGACATCCAGTCTGGCGGCCCCGCCACCCCACAGCCCCAGCAAGACTCGGCCCAAGAATGCATGCAGCTGCGGCCGGCAGGCAGGGATTCTACAGTTGCTCCGCGTGTGATCCGATGAACACAGGAAACATTCCAGTGGGAAACTAATACTGCTTCAGGGAGAACTCACCGGGGAGGCAAAACAGGTGAGACCGGATTGTCTTATCAAGCGGAAACCAGGGGACCGTTCTACCTTCTCTTTGGACATTTGTTTCTAAACACACTGTGGTGGACTCCCCTCCTTCTCCAACGTGACTAGGGGTGTCTTTTCAACGCACTTGCACTCTGAGGTGCCAAAAGGTCACTGAGGGCATTTGTGATGTGTTTGCTTCCACTTTCTGGGCTCAGCGCAGAACGCCTCAGCTTGGGCAGAGTTGGAGGTCACTCCACCCACGACCCCCTAAAGAATGAGATGGTGCCAATTGCTGTAACAGGAATGGACCTAGAGATTATCCTGCTAAGTGAAGCATGTGAAACAGGAAAATAGCATCTGATGTTCTTATATGTAGAATCTAAAAAAAATGTATGAAACAAATGAGCTTAGATACAAAATAGAAATAGACTCATAGACATAGAAAGCAAACTTATGGTTACCAAAGGGAAAGGGGAAGGGAGGGATAAATTAGGAGTGGGGTTAACAGATGCATGCGTGCTAAGTCGCTTCAGTCACGTCCAACTCTTTGCCACCCTATGGACCATAGCCATCAGGCTCGTCTGTCCATGGGATTCTCCAGGTAAGAATACTGGAGTGGGCTGCCATTTCCTCCTCCAGGGAGTCTTCCTGACCCAGGGATCAAACACATGTCTGCTGCGTTGCAGGTAGATTCTTTACCATCTGAGCCACGAGGGAAGCCCTGCCCCCAACATATGTGCCCCCAACTGAATCATTTTGCTGTACACCTGAAACTAACACAACACTGTGAACCAGCTACACTGCAGTAAATAAAATGAGCCCAAGGCCTCCTCCCAGAACCTCTATAAAGCAGAAGTGGGTTTCAGCGGGTCTCAGGGTGGGTAGGGAGGGAAAGCATCTGTGTTCTCCTGTGACCGCCCACTCTGTCCCGAGTCTGAGTGTTCTCATCTTCGTTTCCTTCTCTTTGCCCTCTTTCTCCTCTCACAGGTCAGAGTGTAGCCCCTCTTTGGGCCCCTGGGCTCCTTCCCCAAAGCACTTGTGCTACGTTTGTGTATGTATTGGTTTTAGAAATCAGCAAGAGTCTGATGCATGTTGAATGTGACCGAAAAGAAGATATGAAAACTGTGCTCCAAGAAGAACAAGACTTTTTATTTGGTCAGAGAATCTGTGGTTTTCCTGAGCCGGATAAGAGCAGTGCTTACGGAGTAGTTTCACAGAGGCAGGTCACACCCAGAGCCGGGATCCGGAGCTGAGGGGAGCAGGTGTTGGGGGCACTGAATCATCCCATCTACTCTGCCCTGGACCCCGGAGAGCTGCCGACTTGATGTTCTAAGGCTACTCAGAGCCGTGAGGTTGGGCTGGGGGACTTCCCGGTGGAGAGGTCCACGCAGGTGGAGAGCTGCTGGGACTGGCCTCACAGGTGCCGTCCTAGCTCTGGAGTTGAGTCAGGTACAGGGAGGCGAGGGTCTCAGAGTGAATCCTCACAAACAGCCACCAGTCTTGATGACTAAGTGATTTTACTCAGCTCCTGTCTTGTTTTCCTGTGACAGGTGACCTTGTTGTTTGGCTTATTGTCAGTGTTATTTGTCACAGGGACACGAAGGTATTTCAGATTTATTTTTGAACCTGCATCACCTTGCCATGTGGGTATCTCCTGATGGTGTATCATGGTTATCACACTTACGTTACATGGCTTTTTCAGAGATCATGAAAACATAATGCTGCTGCTGTGGCCAAGTCACTTCAGTCGTGTCTGACTCTTAGTGACCTCATGGACCTCATGGAGCCTACCAGGCTCCTCCGGCCATGGGATTTTCCAGGCAAGAGTACTGGAGTGGGGTGCCATTGCCTTCTCCAGAAAATATAATAGCACATTAATTTTTTAAATCATGAAAAACATGTCATGCTATGCTAAGTCACTTCAGTCGTGTCCGACTCTGTGCGACCCCATAGACGGCAGCCCACCAGGCTTCCCCGTTCCTGGGATTCTCCAGGCAAGAACACTGGAGTGGGTTGCCATTTCCTTCTCCAATGCATGAAAGTGAAAAGTGAAAGTGAAGTCGCTCAGTCGTGTCCGACCCTCAGCGACCCCATGGACTACAGCCTTCCAGGCTCCTCCATCCATGGGATTTTCCAGGCAAGAGTGCTGGAGTGGGGTGCCATTGCCTTCTCCAGATAAACATGTTACTTCATAGCAATTTCCTGACAGATTTTAAAGTGAAATGGACAATGGATTGACAAGACAAAATAATCGCAATATTTTCTTCCCCAGAACCCCTACTAGCTTCATGGAAAATCTCTGTTCCAGGGATCGAACCCACATCTCTTATGTCTCCTGCATTGGCAGGTAGGTTCTTTATCACCTACCTGCCATCTGGGAAGTGCCATCTGGGAAGCCCTCTCTGATCACAGAATTACACAGATGACCAACAACCTTGGCACTTAAGGTTGATTCTGGCCGGAGGGGCTGGCAGGAATTAGTAGTGGGAATAAACTCTGCAATGGAGGTGAGTGGACCACACTGACCTTTTGTGTGAGGCTGCTGTTTGCCCTGTGGCAGTCCACCTGGGGAGGACCGGGTGACTTCTGCTGGCCTCAGAGGTCTGTGGTACATTCACTTTAGTTTGTGGAAAAAAAAAAAAAAAGTGTGTGTCATTGCACAGATCCTTTCAGATTTTGTGCACTCTGCTAAACCACATCATTTACTCAGGGAAAAAAAAAAAAAAAGACCATGCAGTTAACTAATGACATTTAACAAAGCCTTTTTTTGCAGAATATGTTACCAAGTCCTTCACGAGTCCCTAAAATTACAGAGACAATTTGTGGTTCCTGAAAGCCAGGCAAGCTAGGTTTAGTTTTTAAGGCAAAGACACTAGAGATAAGCAAAACAGGTTAATAACCCAGTTTATGCATTTAGATGTGTTTTCAAAAGCAAATATGATTTATTTTCTCTTGACAAACTAAGGCCATCCTGAGAGACAACAATCAGGTAATGACAGGGTCTGGAATAGTGCAATATGCGGAGTTGGGAGAATTAGGCATTTTTAGCCCGAGGAAGAGAGTACATAATGGCGATGAGATAGCTGTCTTTAAACATCTGAAAAGCTGTCAGCTGGGAAAACTCCAGAGGGCACAAACATGGTGGAAGTTTCAAGGAGGCAGATTTGGGTTGAAAGAAATATCTAACAGTTTGAGTTACACGTAAACAAGTTATGAGCCCTAAAACACTGTGGGGTGGGTTCAGGGAGAAATTTCTGCACCAATTCATCCATGGATTCTTGGATTAAGTATTTCTTAAAGAAATGGCAACCCACTCCAGTGTTCTTGCCCGAAGAATCCCAAGGACGGGGGAGCCTGGTGGGCTGCCGTCTCTAGGGTCACACAGAGTCGGACACGACTGAAGCGACTTAGCAGCAGCAGCAGCAAGGTACCATTCAACTCAACATTCTATGGGTCTTGGATGTAAAAATTCCACTTTACACAAAGAGCTGGTTTTGTTGCCCACAGGTAGTGCCACTCCAGTACTCTTGCCTGGAAAATCCCATGGATGGAGGAGCGTGGTAGGCTGCAGTCCATGGGGTCGCTGAGGGTCGGACACGACTGAGCGACTTCACTTTCACTTTTCCCTTTCATGCACTGGAGAAGGAAATGGCAACCCACTCCAGTGTTCTTGCCAGGAGAATCCCAGGGACGGGGGAGCCTGGTGGGCTGCCGTCTATGGGGTCGCACAGAGTCGACACGACTGAAGTGACTTAGAGGCAGTGTCAACAGCAAACCCACAGCTGTGCCTACGTCTACATATAAGCAGGGCTTAGAGTACCCTGAGACTGGTCTCTGCTGACCGCTTCCTTGTCCATGGGGCTCTCCTCTCCAGCCGCTAACCAGGGTCTTCCTGGTAGGTCTAGGCTTCTCTTCTTGGCCCCAGAGCATTACCCTTGTTTGTCCCTCTGCCTGGAATGTCTCCCTCCTGCTTTCCTGTACTAACTCCACAATCTCAGTGCCAAGGTCTCTCTTTCCTGGGGAAGCTGTTCCTGGTCTGCATCCCCTCTGCCCACTTTGAAAAGCCCGCACAGCACCAGGTCCTGCCTGTTTAGGATTCTTCAGTCTATTTGGAGTCCTTTGCTCACGCCTGTCTATCCTCTCGGACTTGAGCTTTGTGAGCGTGGAGACAGGTCTCTGGCAGCCTCTCAGCACAGCTCTAAGCACAAAGTTTCTCACTAGAAATATTTGTTAGATGAAGGCTATCCTCATGCATTTTTAAGATGCTCATGTATATGGGTAGCAGGCTTACTTTTAAAATGTGAAGAACTCAGTCACTGTGTGTGGTAGCAGATTGTGTCTATGAGGGAGCTGTGGACATTTGGGAATTGGAAAGCCTTGGAAGGTTTTAAGAGTTCCATAGCCTACCATATCTTTACGGGCAGGATTTCTTTACTATGGAGATGGGTTTGCGCCCATGGGTCACTTCAGCTGTCCACCAACAGGATCACAAAGCATGATTGGAGTTAGCTAATCTGAGAGCAGAGTGAGGCCAGAAGGGAAAGAAGTGCTCACAGGGAGAAAAGGAAGGATTCTAAGTGGTTTTCCCTGAGATCTCGGGAGTTTGGGGACTGGGCTGAGAAGAGGAAATCCTGGTTCCTGGGAGCTGTGTGACTCCGTGAAACCTTCTTTCTCCTTCCTCCTGGTCCATCCTGTCTCAGGCAAGTGCAGGCCCAGGGTGGGCATGGCACAGGTAGAACTGTGACCCAGTCTCTGGGGGATGCTCCCCAGGCTGCCCGATGAGAGCACTGAGACCTCACTTTATCCAGGGACGAGGGGGTGATGATAGTTATGACCCCTCTGTAGCAACTGCCATTATCCTGGGACCATCAGCCCAAATCGTGGCTTTTGCATGAAAATGAGAGATGGGATGGGTGTGGAGCCACTGTGTGTGTGTGGGGTGCGGCCAACTCACAGTGGGGGTGGACAGGGGTGTGTTTCCAGGACTAAGGATATGTCTATGATGAGTCAGCCCCGTGCTCCACTGGTCACAGTTGAGTCAACAACTGTTTCCTGAGAAGCTGAGAGGGACGCTGTGATGAGTAAGAGCCAACCCCAGGGATCCTCTGGGAATTAAAGATACAAGTAGCCTGGGCACGCGCACCTTGGGGTCTAGTTTGGGGCACGTGGAATGGACATGTGGCCAGTTCCATCAGTGAGATTCTCAGGTCACTGAAGGTGCAGGTTTGCATGTCTGAGTCAATTAGGGAGTGACACACTCTTGTGTTTTATTGTAAAACAGCAACCAGAGTATGACAGGGGAGTGGGGAGCTTCCCAGAGCAGCGGTGGCGGGATCAGCGGGGATTCACAGGGACTGGAGAACCATCACGGGCGTGGTTGCCCTGTGGCCAGTTGGGAGCTTGGCAAAGAGCCCCTTGGATCCCACAGTTTGAGGACCAGGGCAGTCAGGTCAGAGAAGAGGAAAGCATGAAAACTGACGTGAGAATACTGTCAAAATAATCATCCTTGCAAGAACAAGAAAGGAACCTGCTCCTGGAAGGACCGAGGTCCTCCTGGTGTCAGTGTGTGTGGACTTCCATACCCGGGGTGACCCAGCTGGGCACTGAGCGGACCCTCTAGTCCCCAAGGGCTCCTTTAATATGGCTGCCTGTGTTTGTGTGTATTTTTATGTGTGCGTGTGTGTATTTCTGGATATGTGTGTTTATTTGTGTGTGTGCACGTGTATTTGTATGTGCGTGCGAGTGTATGTATTTGTATGTGTATGAGTGTATTTGTGTGTGTGTGCATTTGTATGTGCATGTTAATGTGGGTGTGTGTTTATTGTGTGTGTGTGCAAGTGTGTCTGTGTATCTCTGTGCATGTGTATGCATGTGTATTTGTGTGTGTGTGTGCGGGTGTGCGTGTGTGCATGTGTACTTGCTTGTGTGTGTGTTTCTGTAGGAACCCACAGCCCATGTGAACACAGGACCCTCATCTCCAGGACTGCCAAGCTGTCACATTGGCTAGCCCTAGATTTGAAAAGGGAAAAAAAAAGGCAAAATGTTCATATTTGACCAGCATGCAACCTGCAGGCTGAGAAGGAACACAGACCACATGACTGGCTCCCCCTTCTCTCTCTCGCTGCAGAAAAAGCAAACGTCAGCTGTGCTCAGAGTTGACAGGGCTGCGACCTCCACCAAGCCCGGGATGGCAGAGGCTCTGCAGCGTTGTCGTTCCGGCAAAGACAGAGGGAGGTGACTCAGGACAACTGCAGCAGTGCAGGGAAGCCTGGCGCTAAATTTAGCCAGAATCTCCGCGATGCAGCACTGGCTGCGTCTGTGGCTGGGCACGGTCCGCCCACATGGGCCCTTCTGGGCCTTCAAGGACACGGGCAGGGAGCCAGGTGATGCTGCAAAGGCTCCAATCTCTTGTCTCATCTTCTAAAACTCAGGCATGTTTTAGTGTTGTGAGACACCACAAGAATGCCCTTGCTCTCGGCTCTCCATTGCCTGCTTCAAACAGGAGCGGCCTGAGAGACAACCGTCACGGCTGGAGAAGATGCTTGAGAGTCCCCTGGACTGCAAGGAGACCAAACCAGCCCACCCTAAATGAAAGCAGCCCTGAATATTCATTGGAAGGACTGATGCTGAAACTGCAACGCCAATACTTTGGCTACCTGATGCAAAGAACTGACTCATTGGAAAAGGCCCTGATGCTGGGAAAGATTGAAGGCAAGAGGAGAAGGAGATGACGGAGGATAAGATGGTTGGATGGCATCACTGACTCAACGAACAAGAGTTTGAGCAAGCTCCGGGAGTTGCAAAGAGTCAGACATGACTGAGCACAGAACAACAAAAGAGGACAGTCCCTCTCCTCTTGGGTGTCTCAGGCATCCAGAGCAGGGGCCTCCTGTTCCCCTGTAGGATGATTCACACTCACCACCGCACCCCTGTTACCCCTCACCAGCCCTTCAGAGAGAGTAAACTTTGGTGAAAAGAAAGGGGGAATTTCCCACAAAAGTGCAGCTTTCTCCAAGACAGCACACTTGGGTGAAAAATGTCTTAAAGTTTGAGAGACTCAAGGAGGCAGGGAGGCCTGTGGAGGCAAAGGCTGGCGAGGCCAGTGTGTTTTTCGGGAGGTCTGTGGGGTGGTCTCACTGAAGCAGACTTTTAGGACACGACACCCAGGGTATCCTTCACCTTTCAGGAAAGGGAGTTCAAAGGGGGAAGGGATGGGGGGAAGGGGGAATGAATTAGGAATTTGTAATTAGCAGATGCAAACTACTATATACAAAATAAGTGACAAAGTCCTACTGTATAGCACAGGGAACTCTACTCAGTATTTTGTAATAACCTATATGGAAAAGAATCTGAATAAGAAGAGATACATGTATATGTATAAGTGAATCACTTTACTGCTCACCTATCTGAAACTAACACAACATCGCAAATCAACTATACTCCCACAGAAAATAAAAATTAAATTAAAAAGAAAGTGGGCAAGAAACTAGAATCCTGACCTTTCCTGTGACCCTGAGTGTATGACCTCCCGCTCTTCTATTTCATTTTCTCAGTGTTTATGTAAGTAGCGGCGTGCATTTCCCACCTCCTCGATGGGTGCCCTGACAACTGGG
The DNA here is from genome assembly GCF_032452875.1 of Bos javanicus. NCBI lineage: Eukaryota > Metazoa > Chordata > Mammalia > Artiodactyla > Bovidae > Bos > Bos javanicus. The sequence continues at coordinate 35,129,561 of NC_083879.1, read as the reverse complement.
AAGGTGAAAGCCCCGTTCTGTGCCCTCCGGCGTGGGGTGTGAATGGCGACTGCGCCCAAGGGGTACGAGGGGAGTTCTGAGGACACTAGGTGTCCTGGCTGATACTCAGACCCAGACGTAACCTAGGCCAAGAACTGAGCAGGGCTGAGCCCTGGGACTGCTCCCCTGTTCTCACAGACGTGCGCTGGGCTCCGCCTCGCTCCCCCCGCCCCCACCCGGCCACTGCTTGCCTGCTCCAGCTCCCCTTCTGCCGATTTCCACCCTCCCTCCCCTCGCAGCACCCCCCCTCCCCTGACGTCTGCCTCCACCATGGGTTCCTGGTGACCCACCCTCACCACAGCCTCAGCTCCCAGTCAGGAGTGTCAGTCCGCCCTGGGCTGAGATTGTCTGCTGGAGCCCCGAGGCCTCATACACACCGTGTCGCCCCACCTCAGAGCCAGTGTTTCCAAATCAAACCTACTATCGGTCTCTTGTCAACAAACTGCTCTGTGTGCAGCCCTGTGCTGGAGAGAAAAGGTGAGCCCGGGGCTAATGCACTCGCAGCTGCGTCGTTCTTTCTAGAAGCAAGGCTGGGCAGAAGGCGAGGCGTCACTTCTAAGCTGGGTGAAATTAGACCAACAGCAGAGCTAACTTCTCAACACGTCAGTTTATTCATGACAGAAGTGGGGGCGCGGCGGGGCTGACACTGCAGTCTTGAAGTGCTGTGGCAAGAATTAAATGCGAGAAGATGTGAGAGGCATCCGAACAAAGCCCGTGTGGAGTTGAGCTCAGTGAATACTGGAAACGGAAGACAGAGGGGGTGCTTCCCTGACAGCCCGGGGCTAGGGGGCTAGTGAAAGGGAGCGGGGTAGGACTCAGGTAGCATCTCACGAAGCATCTCATGTGTTAAGCCAAAGGATCTCTACTTTATCCTGGAAGCTGAGGGAGCCATGGAAGGAATGTAAGCAGGAAAAGGACATGATTAGATCTGCATTTTAGAAAGAACATGTCGGTGACCGTGAAGTTGGAGTTGGAGTGGCGCCAGACTGGAGGCCACAAGACCAGCCTGGGGACATAGCAGGAGAGCCAGGTGAGCGGTGATGAGGCCGGAATTAAGGTAATAGCTTTGGGGTAGGGAGGACAGCTCGGATGTGTGCGGGTGTTAAGGACAGAGAATCTGCAGGACTTCGTAACTTGATGTGAGGCAAAATGAGAAAGCGGGTCTGGGACGCCAGCCAAGTTTCTGCTATAGGTGAGTATATGGAGGATAGCACCCTGAGATGAAATCCAAAAGACTGAAGGAGGAAGACATTTTAATGATGGGTTCAGGTAGAAATCTAGTGAAGTTTCTATTTGATTAATTTAATGGAAGTTGGGCTTTTCTTCCAGGAGTAAGACTCCAAGTCCAGGAGAGGCTGAGGGGTCTGGTCTGTGCAGGGGAAGAGTCAGTATTAGGTGAGAAGAACCCAAGGCAGAGACCTGGGGATATGGCTGTTTAGGGAAGGAAGGTGGCAAATTGCTGCCATGGTCTAGAGGCACAGGCCACGGGGCTCAGACGAGAGTTGGGAATGGCCAGTGTCACAGAGGGTGGACGAAGGGGTGACTCAGGTTGTCACACACAGAGACACAGTCAGAGAAGAGGAAAAGGATCCTTGGGCTGGGAAGGACAGAGGCCGCTAGGGACCCTGGTGGGAGCAATGGCCTTGGAGCTAACAGGGGAACACAGATGTAATTGTGCAGAACATGGGGCGGGGTGGGTCTCCAATATAGCCTATGGTGTTAAGAAGCCTTATTGTGAAAAAGAGAGAGGAAGAGAGAATGGCATTTAGAAAGGATTTGAATTCGAAGAAAATAGTTTTGTCGTTTTGGAGCAAATGTTTGAGAATACTGTGTGTGTGTGAGAGATGCTCTAGAAAGAAACCCAGTGGATGTGGAAAGGTGGAAGACGAAGGAGGATGAGCCATGGGGTACGGAGGGGTGCAGAGGATGGTGACAGCAGGGTCCCTGAAGGAAGGTGGAGGAGGGGCCAGGGCGGAGTGTGGATTCACTCTAACGCATGGAAGGATGCTCTTCCTTGATGTACGGTATTTGCTTCTGTTCCTCTGGCAAGTTCTTCCACTCAGAATATGGAGGAGGTGGGCCTGAGGATCACATAGCACTTAAAACAACTTTTGAGAGGAACGAAAAGAGGAAATGGGTAGTGTTTATGGGGTATTTACCATGTCCTCAACCAGACTTTAATTACTTTAAATTTATTAACTCTCTTTAAAAAAAAATTATTTATTACCCTTGGCTGTGCTGGGTCTTAGTTGCTGCACACCGGACTTGCTTTGGCTGCAGAAACCAGGGGCTACTCTTTGTTGCAGTACACAGGCTTCTCATGGCGGTGGCTTCTCTAGTAGTGGAGCACTGGCTTCAGGCGGGTGGGCTTCAGTAGTCGCAGGGCATGGGCTCAGTCGATGTGGCTCATGGGCTTGGCCGCATTGTGACATGTGGGATCGTCCCATACCAGGGATCGAACCCGTGTCCCCTGCACTGGGAGGTGGATTCTTCACCACTGAACACCAGGGACGTCCAGTTTGTTAACTCTCTTAATCCTCACAGTAATTCTCCAAGGCAGATATAGTAATCACCCACCCTTCTCTTACAGAAGAGGAAAGAGGTCCAGAGCACTTTACATACCTAGACAGATACATTATAGAGGAGACTTGAACTGGATACCTGGACTCAGCAGACCATCCTTCTGTGGAATCGTGCCCAGACCAAGCGCCAGCATTTACTTTATTCATTCAGTAAATGCTCATTGCCTTAGGAAGCGCCACTATGAACAAAGCTACTGGAGGTGATGGAATTCCAGTTGAGCTAGTTTAAATCCTAAAAGATGATGCTGTGAAAGTGCTGCACTCAATACGCCAGCAGATCCGGAAAACTCAGCAGTGGTCACAGGACAGGAAAAGGTCAGTTTTTATTCCATTCCCAAAAAAAGGCAATGCCAAAGAAAGTTCAAACTACTGCATGATTGCACTCATCTCACACGCTAGCAAAGTAATGCTCAAAATCCCCCAAGCCAGGCTTCACCAGTATGTGAACTGTGAATTGCCAGATGTTCAAGCTGGATTTAGAAAAGGCAGAGGAACAGATATCAAATTGCCAACATCCACTGGATCATCGAAAAAGCAAGAAAGTTCCAGAAAAACATCTACTTCTGCTTTATTGACTATGCCAAAAGCCTTCGACTGTGTGGATCACCACAAACTGTGGAAATTCTTCAAGAGATGGGAATACCAGACCACCTGACCCACCTCCTGAAAAAATCTGTATGCAGGTCAGGAAGCAACAAGTTAGAACTGGACATGGAACAACAGACTGGTTCCAAATTGGAAAGGAATATGTCAAGGCTGTATATTGTCACCCTGCTTATTTAACTTATATGCAGAGTACATCATGCGAAATGCCGGGCTGGATGAAGCACAAGCTGGAATCAAGATTTCCAGAAGAAATATCTATAATCTCAGATATGCAGATGACAGCACTTTTATGGCAGAAAGCAAGAAGAACTAAAGAGCCTCTTGATGAAAGTGAAAGAGGAGAGAGAAAAAGTTGGCTTAAAACTCAACATTCAGAAAACTAAGATCATGGCATCTGGTCCCACCATTTCATGGCAAATAGATGGGGAACCAATGAAAACAATGAGAGACTATTTTTTGGGCTCCAAGATCACTGAAGATGGTGACTGCAGCCATGAAATTAAAAGAAGCTTGTTCCTTGGAAGAAAAGCTATGACCAACCTAGAAAACAGAGAAACCTACTAAAAAACAGAGACATTACTTTGCCAAGGGTCTGTCTAGTCAAAGCTATGGTTTTTCAAGTAGTCATGTATGGATGTGAGAGTTAGTCTATAAAGAAAGCTGAGCACTGAAGAATTGATGCTTTTGAACTATGGTGTTGGAGAAGACTCTTGAGAGTCCCTTGGACTGCAAGGAGATCAAACCAGTCAATCTTAAAGGAAATTAGTCCTGAATATTCATTGGAAGGACTGATGCTGACATTGAAACTCCAATACTTTGGACACCTGATGGGAAGAACTGACTCAATGGAAAAGACCATGATGCTGGGAAAGATTGAAGGCAGGAGGAGAAGGGGACGACAGAGAATGAGATGGTTGGATGGCATCACCGACTGGATGGACATGAGTTTGAGCAAGCTTCAGGAGATAGTAAAGGATGGGGAAGGCTGGTGTGCTGCAGTCTATGCGGTCACAGACTTGGACAAGACTGAGTGACTGAACTGAACTGACTGAAATGCTTATCCAATACTCTGTATGAGCCAAGCGCTTGTTTGAGTCGTGAAGGATGTGCTGACAAAACAGTAAAGATACTTATGTTCAGGGTTTAATGGTGGGAGATTGACAAGAAACAAAATAGAAAATACACTGTATAGTTTGTAGTTGGCGATGGGTGGTACAGAAAAAAGGAAAACATAGACGAGGTGAAGGGGCTGGAGGTGGGCTGTGAACACAAGTAGAGGAGAACTCACTTGGGATGGGAACGGGTTAGCCTTGCAGACATCAGATAGACAGGCATCCAAGTGTCTCAGGCATGACTGTGACCACAAGTATGAAAGTGTTAGTTGTTCAGTCATGTCCTACTCTTTTGCAACCCCATGGACTGTAATCCACCAGGCTCCTCTGTCCATGGAATTCTCCAGGCAAGAATACTGGAGTGGATTGCCATTTCCTTCTACAGGGGATCTTCCCAATGCAGGGATCGAATCCGGGTTCTCCTGCATTGCAGGCAGATTGTTTATTGTCTGAGCCACCAGGGAAGCCACCATTATATCCTTTTTATAAATCACAGTATCACAATAGTTACTTGTCTGTCTGAGAATGAATGTAGGCACAGGTCACAGCTGGTGTCCACTTCTGCCTGAGCCCCAGGGAGTCAGTTGCTTCCCACTCTGGAATCCACACTCCGCTTGTCTTCCTGACTTGCTGTTCTGTGGGTTTTAAGTTCTATGACCAATGCTGTGGGCCTCTGAGAACAGCTTTTAAAAACCCTCTTCTCTGTCATAGCCCACAAGCATCACCATTTAACCACAGCCATCTTCATTTTCTCTCCCTCTCTAATGTGCAGTGCTCTGCTTGCCACACGTGAGTATTCAAAATAGTTTATTGAAAGCGAACATCCAAGTTCCAGACAGAGCATCTTCCAAGCCCATCAGTAAAACGCTGGAATATGTCAACGATATAACCCAACACTGATGGTGACAGGAAGGAATCCCATTTACTTCCGGTGACATTTTAAATTAATAAGCTGGGGGCTTTTATCTGTGAGGCAGCCACAGATATCTGACCTTTGGACTCCTCGGGGCTGGGAGGGGCCCGGAGGTGGTCCTGGGACTTTATCAGGTGCCCGGGCCACCAGAGATATGGATGAGATGAGGGTGTCACCTTGTAAACGCACTGACCCTGCACAAGGCTCTCTGGCTGCCTCGGGGACCTGTCTTGGCTTGGATGCCAGTGTTTCTCTGTTTTTTAAAACTTTTATTGGAGTGTAGTTGCTTTACAATGTTGTATTCGTTTCTGCTGTATAGCAAAGTGACTCAGCTCTACTATACATACATCCCCAATTCTGTATATTTCCTTCGAGTTCAGGTCACCGCGGAGCACTGAGTGGAGTTCCCTGTGCTGCACAACAGGTTCCCATCAGTTACCTGTCTTAGAGGTTTATCCGATCCCCACCTGTCCTCGGTGCTCAGGGTGGAGGAGGGAGATGGGGAGAAGGTGCCGTGTCAGCTGCTCCGTGAGGCCTCATACAAGCAGCCCCACCTCAAGTCTAGTGGATGAATCCAGAGAGAAAGAGAAGAAAAAGGAATCTTTTTCTTTTTTTAAGTTCCCATGTGAAAGTGTCAGTCGCTCAGTTGTGTCCGACTCTTTGAGATCCCATGTTCTGTAGCCCGCCAGGCTCCTCTGTCCATGGAATTCTCCAGGCAAGAATACTGGGGTGGGTTGCCATGCCCTTCTCCAGGGGATCTTCCCGACCCAGGAATATAACCTGAGTCTCCTGTATCTCCTGCATTGGCAGGCAGTTTCTTTACCACTTAGCTACTTATGGTGCTTAGTCACTCAGCTGTGTCCGACTCTTGAGACCCCATGGACTGTATCCCGCCAGGCTCCTCTGTCCATGGGATTCTCCAGGCAAGAATACTGGAGTGGGTAGCCGTTCCCTTCTCCAGGGGATCTTCCCAACCCAGGGACTGAGGTCGCGTTTCCGTCATCTCAGGCACATTTTTTACTGTCTGAGCTACCAGGGAAGCCCATGAAGTTCCTATGAAATCTTGACAAGAAAGAAGGGACAATTTAGGCCTCTTTCCTTCGCCTTGATAGACACTTTGGAGGGAGGCCTCTGACCATCCGGGTCCTGAACAAAAATGCCTGGTATAGGATGCTAAGCCCGCAAGGCTCCTGGCCATGTGTCTGGAGTATCCCTTAAGGACTGTGTGTGTGCTCCTTTCAGGTCTTGGGGTTGTCACTGGGGACCATTTCCAGCAGCCATGAATGACACTGTAAAAGCCCTTGCAAAGTGGGCATAGACCACCCCCTGGACCATCATCTGCCCTTCTTGGCTGGTTTGCTGGGAGCTTTGTTTGAGGTGTGGCAGGGGGCTGCCTGATCATGGTTGGCTTTTTTGTTTTTTTCTTTACCCTTTTCTTGGGAAATCATCTGAACCTTGCTCAGCCTGGCTATTCCCTTCTGGAAAAATCCCATTGCCTTTTCACCCTGGTTGAAAAGGTTGAGTCACCCCATTTTCTAATCCTGTTTGCCGCTGTTCTCACATCAAAGCCTCCAAGAGACAGAATTATTCTCAAAAATAACACAGTGACATAGGATTTTTTTTTTTTTTTTGCTAATATTTTCACTGATGACTATTTCAATATTCCCATGAGGTAAAGGTAAAGGGATTAAAGTGTGACAGGGTGATCTTTTAGGACACATGTTCATCGGGGCTACAGCTGAAGGCAGAAATTCTCTGCTCCTAACCCCTGACCAGGACCCCCGGGAGAGACCACAGAGGAGCCACATGCGTATGTAGCCATGGCACCACAACCTCCATGTTTAGTGGCTCCTGATGGTGAGGTGTGTCTTGTCCATGTCAGGTAGGAGGGGATGGAGGCCTAGAGGTGAGGTGGTGCCGTACAGGTGGTCCCGTGGTGAGGTGCAGATTCGTGTGATCCACATCAGTGTCTCCCGGCCGGAGCTGTTTTCCTGTGACCAGCTGTTTCCTTTGGCTGTTCAGGTAACGCCCTTGCAGAAGGGCCTGACTTTGGGGTCAGCTGGAGGTTGGTCGGTGTCCTGCACTCATCAGCTCTGGGCCAGGACATGAGGCAGTGTTCTGGGCAGGGGGAGCAGCTCACAGAATAAAGGGCACTTTCTCTAATCAGTTTGTTGGTGGGATGTCTTGCATGCCCCATCCACAAACCCCTTGATGTGCTGCAGTTGCTCACACACCTTGGGGTCAGCGCTCTGGCTGTCCTACCTGCCCCACCTGTAACATGGGGCTAGGCCAGGGCCAGAGCGTGGAGGAAGCATTCCTCCAAACTTCATAACACTGCAGTCACTTTATGGGGAGGGGGAGGCTGATTTCGCTCAAAATACTGTTGTCTTCTTACTTCAGTGGGTAGAATTCAGTATGTAAATCTGAGATCGTGTCCTTTTATAAAGAGGCTTCAGAACTCATTGAAAATGTTATCAGTTACCACCTTAGGGCCGACAAAAAGGGCTGTAATATTTACTGAGCAGTTCAAGTATCAGGCAGCACGCCGTGAACTTTTTCTGGTCCTGGTATCGGCTGTTTCCGGCAAAACTCAATTCGGGGCTTTCGATGATACCTGAAAAGTCCATAAAACTGCAGAGATCTATAAAACAGTCAGCTTCACGACTTCAGATCTCCCAACTGCCACGTGCATGTCAACTTCTCTGTGTTTATTGAGAAATAAAACTCAACCAGCAAGCAAGAGTGTGAACTCTGTGGGCTTGTGGAGTTCTGAGCTCCCCATGGGATGTGGATTCTCTGGTTCTTGGGGTCCCCGGGAGAGGTCACCATGTACACTCGTCCTTCCTCTCAAACCAGGAGACATACACTGTGGAGCCCTTTGGTTGAGAGAGACATAGGAGTAAGCAGCGAGGGACCGATTTCATATCAAGAAAAGCCAGGGGGCTCAATGGTGCACTTGGCACGCACCTGTATGAGACTGTAATCCCAAGAAAGTGAAAGTTGCTCAGTTGTGTCCGACTTTGTGACCCCATTGACTATACAGTCCATGGCATTCTCCAGGCCAGAATACTGGAGTGGGTAGTCTTTCCCTCCTCCAGGGGATTTTCCCAATCTAGGAATCATATCCAGGTCTCCTGCATTGCGGGCGGATTCTTTACCATCTGAGCCACCAGGGAAGCCCAAGAATACTGGAGTGGGTAGCCTATCCCTTCTCCAGTGGATCTTCTTGACCCAGGAATCGGACTGGGGTCTCCTGCTTTGCAGGCAGATTCTTTACCAATTGGGCTATCAGGGAAGCCCCTATAAACCCAAGGCCCTAACGGAAACACAGGGACACAGGGTCATGGGGGCTGTGCAGACCACCTCAGTGCCTTTACTGCCGAGGTGGGGCTAAGGTTCCACTTTCGTGGCAGCATGTTCCATGAAGGCATCAGAGTAACAGCCAGGTCTTGTTTCAGATCAAGACCAATTCCACTGCAACTTTCTTCTTTTCTTAACAGCTCCTCTGGAGTCTGTAGAAATCCTGGGTCAGCCATCCACTGCCAAAATACGTCAGTGCAGGGTCCAACTCACAGAGCTTAGACCCCAAAGGAGAAATAAATTCCTGGTGAGGCCACCCCTCCCGCCTGAACACTACCTGGTAGACGGCAGAGACCTCGGGTTCTGCCCAGCCGTCTAGGGGAGGGGAAGAGACAGCACACGGCCAGGAGGGGTGGTCCACGGGGACCCTGAGCCTGAACACGGAGACACAAGAGGTGTGTGAGGATTGTAGTTGCCTCCACACAGCAGAAGGAAGCCATCTTTGTGTGTGTGTGTTTTGTGTGTGTGTGTGTGTGTGTGTGTGTGGAGGGGACAGGGAACTAGGGAAAATTGTGCAAAGAAAAAGAAAATGCATGCTCATTTCCTTACAGGTATTCACTCAAAAACAGTGTTGGAACAGCCAAGAACACAGCTGCTTGCTTTCTGCTTCCAGGAGCCAAAGCCAGGGTTCCAGGAGCAGACAGAGCAGGGTGGGGACGGGGTGGGGCTCCGCCAGCACAGCGGGGCCAGGGGCCTGGGTGTGAGTGTGTGTCCGCGAGTTCTAGCGGCCTCTCAGCTCGCCACTTCCTCCTCTGTGTTCGCAGCCAGCAGCCTGACCGCTGACCTTTGCGGGAGCAGGCCTGCCGAGGTGGGGAATTTTTAGCAGCTCCCAGGCAGCTCTGGGCTGGGCAGCTGCTCTGTTTCCCCCGATGGCCTGGTTGGTTCTCTGGATGGTGGACACGTCCAGAAAACTCCAAGTTTCAGATTTGTTTTCCAGGAGGGTTCTTTTGAGAATATGGAGACCATATCGGCATGTTTATTTTATTTTATGTTTTCATTTTTCTAAAGAGCAATTTGATACATCTGTGTTTCTCTCTGGATAAAATCACATGAAATCATGTTATATTGCTTGACAGGCTGCGTTGTTACCTCATAGCGTGGAGCGTGTGTCAAGGAATGCTTTACACACAGCGCACAATCACGGAACACGCTGTAGTCTCTTAAAATATGGGTAAAAGCTGCTGTAAGCATCGAAGTCTCTGTTCTCCCGAGAGCAGGAGATATTGGGTTACTGCCTGCTAGTTTGATAGGTATCATTTAAACACTTACTTTAAATAAAAATACACATAAAACAGAGCCCGTTCTGGATCACCTTTGATCTCTAAGTGATACCAAAAGGCCTACGTTTTACTGGGAACTCACCTAGCCTCTTGCAAATTGCTTGGCTGTTCATGTATTTTTAAAAAAGATAAACATTCTGTTCCTCCCTTGAGATCAAAAAAAATTCTGTAAAGGTGTTTCAATGTCAGTTCTCTTTTAAAAAAAGTTTTTTTTTTTTCTGGCTTGCTGAAATCTACCATACCTGTGGAATTTCCCTCCAGCCTGCTTCAGCTAAATACATAATCAACACTGAGGCCCACGGGACGCTATTGGTGAACCCATGAGTCAGGGTTCTGCAGGTACTTCATCAGGGTGAAGTCTTTGTTGGTTTACGTTAGATCGTGTACTTGACCAGAGTCACTATATGGAAGCGTTGCCTGAATCTGTATTTCTAATTTTTCTTTGCTGAGAACGCCCATGAAAATTCATATTTTTGAAGATGGAAAGAACAGTAATTTTCAGGTCTGGATTGCATTCTGGATATGTTCCTGAGGGAGTAGGCATTTCTCTACCCATCATTGTTGGGGAGAATTAGGCTGACTGTGGCTTGTTAAAATTTTTAATATTACATACATAATTAAAATTATATGAATCTAAAATTTACATATACATCATTGAAGTTACATGTATAATACTAAAAGCATTTTATATTCATATTTATATATGCATAAGTCTGAAAGAGGTGATCTTTTGTTAACCCATTATTGACTGGAGACACATTAACGACACTGGCGTTAGTTTCTGCAAAAATCCCCTGGAGAGTGATGTGTTAAAACTATCTTGATCGGTCATTTTGGGAGACAAGTCAAGCTCCAGCACCATCTATAGAGAGAGGGCATGAGAGCCTGGTGGAAAGCTGGAGCAAGAATTAAAGGAGTAAGCACACTTCTACCAGGTGGCCCTGGGGTAAAGAACCTGCCTGCAATGCAGGAGATGTATCAGATGCGGGTTCAATCCCTGGGTACACACAGACATACACACATCCACACACAGACACAGACACAGACACATGTGTGTACAGACACATACACACACAAACACATGCACACATGTACACACACAGGCACATATACACACGTCCACACACAGAGACACATACACATGTACACACACACATAAACACACACACAGGCACATATACACATGTACACAGACACATACACACATATACACACACAGACACATATACACACACAGACACATATACACACATAGACACATATACACACATTCACACATAGACACAGACACATATACAAGTACACACACAGACACACATACAGACACATACTCACAGACACATACACATACAAACACACACAGACACACACAAACACATGCACACATATACACACACAGACACACAGACATATACTCACAGACACATACACGCACAGACACATATACACACAGACACATACACACGTCCACACACAGACACAGACACAAACACATACACACAGAGACACATATACACACGTATACACACAGACACACACACATATACACATACACACATATACACACATAGATGCATACTCATAGACACATACTCATAAACACATACACACAGACACATATACACATACACACACAGACACATATACAAACCTCCACACACAGACACAGACACATGTACATACAAACACACACACAGATACACACACACACAGACACATACACATGTACACACACACACACACAGCTACATACATACATATGCACATGGACACATACACACACAGACTCATACACACAGACGTATGCATACACACAGGCACATATACACACATGCACACAAGCATAGGGGGAGGTGGGAGGGAGAACTAAGTGAGCAGAGTTGCTGGCTGTCCCTCTGAAGAGCTGCCCCTGCGTCTCTGCTCCTGGGCCCCTGGACCGGGCCTGCCTGGTCTGCATGGGCGGGCAGCAGTATCTGAGGTGGAAGGAGGGCTTATCCCTGGAGACGCCTTGAGGAGAGGGGCCCGGGGAGGATGCTGATGGCTCGCCTCCCCTCTGCTCCCTTTGCAGCCCCCCACCCCTGCTGTAACTGCCTGTGCTTCTCCCCTAGTCCTGTGAAGCCTCAGGGCCTGTCCAGGACGGCATTTTAGATACAGAGAGTACGTCACAGAGGATGACAGGGACACCCGTCACATTGAAGTGACGTCTACTCTTAGATCCCTGGGGGCACAGGGTCTCAGGTAAGAGTCAGTGCTCAGTCAGGGTCCCTGCGGGGAAGAGATGGCATGTCCGAGCCCAAGCTAAGACCACCTGAGGATTGCTTGATGGGGAACAGCCCAGAACGTGGGCAGGGGTGCAGGGCGCCCCGCGAGTCTGAAGCATGTGGCTCCAGAAAGTACAAAGCCCCGAGGGAGGCAAGGAGGGGACGATGACTCAGTCACGGGGGCCTGCATGCCTGACCTCTGCCCTCCTGACCCTCAGCCCGGGGTCCCAAAGATGCTGCGCACGGAGCTGAATTTTAACAAAACGTAAATCAATTTTGGGTGCAGCAATTCTCCTGTCAGTGTCAGAGACACCCCATGTCCTTCACCTTCCCCTGGCCCTTGACCTGTGTCCTGTCTTCTCTTAATTGTGAGCATTGTCCGAGGGAGCCGTTGGGCAGGTGAGTTATCCACATGGCTACCATGTTCATTCACTGCCACTCAGTCTTTATTTTTGCTGGCCAATATTTAAAAATACTTTAAACCATATGTAGAATTAATCATTGATCCCCTCCTCTTATGCTAGGATACGTTTTCTTTTGTGATTAATTTAAAACCAAGACTCATGATAGTTTTCTCAGGAAGTCTCACTACTTGCAGCTTGGCTGGCCAAGGAAGTCACCTTGCTGTGCTGAAGGAGAAAATCCTGACAAGTTTTGTCTTGAGAAACTGTTAAAATCACCGAATTCTTCGGAAGCAGCAGTCTGGACCTTGACCACGGAGACAGAGTACTCCGGAGCTCTTTGAAAAGTCATTTGTTCCCATGGCTTGTATTGTCATTCTACAAATTACACAAAACTATTTAAAAAGAAAAAAAGGAGAGCGATTACGATCGACCCACAGAGATCCACTGGGAACGCAGACTCAGTGTTCCGTGGCGGGTTTCCTTATGCAGTAGTAGAGGGTGGGGAGGGTCTGTCCTGGGGGCCGGGCTGCAGGGGGCAGGGGGACAGCCCGGCAGGAGGTGTGGCGGGGGGACGGTCATTGGTGTGAAGACCTGGAACTGGTGGGAGAGGGTCTGAGGGCGGCGTCCATCCAGGAGCCCCGAGAATCCTCTCCTGGGTGTTCCCCTTGTCCCCCCAGCTGCCGTCTGGCTGTCTGGCTGTTTGTCTCCATGTGTCATAATGTTCTCTTTTAAAGTACAAGTTCAAGTTCAAGAAGTTTTGCTTCCTTAAGAGCCAGCTTGGTGCCTGTGTATGAAACCCCGAGCTCCTTTCCATGGGGGTTTTTGTTTTGTTTTGAAGTACAAAGCAGTTCTCCAAAACCAACCTCCCAAACCAAGGGTGGGATATAAGTTCTGTCCTAGACCCCAAATGCCACCATCGGTGTCCCTGGCCTTGTTTTCCTTACACGGAAAACCTGACGCTGTCTGTGACTTGATGACTAGAAGATGAGGCTCTTGGCAGAACGTTCCCTTTGGCTTTCCTTTTCTTTTTTTCAAGCAGTGACTCTCTGCAGGTTTTTTTTTTTCCCCCGAATTCTCAGAGGGCACACAGAGCTGCAAAAGGAGAAACGACTGAATATTTCTGTGAGTGTGTCTACTAGAACAGCCCTAAAGTGCTTGTCTATTCACGCGAGGGAGATGGGTGTGTTTATTCACATGGGGGAGACGGGAGTGTTTATTCACACGGGGGAGATGGGTGTGTGCACAGCTACGGCAGGGCCATCCGGCCCGCTTGCTCCTCCTATAACATCTGCGTGAACTCAGAGAGGCTGCCAGGTGCCCATCTGTTGGCAATACAACCCAGCCACAAATGCAACTGTCATGACAACCGTGCCGAGTCAGTCTTTGGCATAAAACTTGTTAAAAACTACTGTCCTTCCATCCCCATCCATTGCAGTTAACTGCCTCAAGTCACCCTCAGACTAAAATTTATTTTCTTAGGTGTTCCTTGCTGGTGCAGTTGTGGTGTGCCGGCCTTTGATTTCAATTAACTTCACTAGCATGAGTGATTACATCCCCCCAAGGTCAGGACGTGCTGCAGGTCCCACCTGAACCTGCTCAGGCTGCAGGGCTAGTGCCCGGGGCCCCCTGGTCTCCTCTCCACTACACGGTGTTCGAATCTGGGAGCTGATGGATGGGATGATTTCTTCCCGATGATGACCGAGCACAAAGACACACTTCGAGGAGGGCTCTGGGCCAAAGGGTGGAGATCCTTGCCCTCAGGACAGTGCCCTCCCTGGCACCCTGGAGTCCCCACCTTGATGACCTTGGGTGGCAGAGGCAAATTCATTCCCCTTTGAGATCTGAGTGGAGTCACAGGGTGTCTTGAACACAGGGTGTCCAGGACATTTTCTTTTATGTATTTGAAATTGTGAGAGATCAAATGGATGAGTGACGCCCTGGGATTGACTCTTTTACTGAAAAGTAATTTAATGTTCTTAACTTTGGCCACTTGATGTGAATAGCCAACTCATTGGAAAAGACCCTGATGCTGGGAAAGATTGAAAGCAGAAGGAGAAGCAGATGACCTAGGATGAGATGACATCACCACCTCGATGGACATGAGTTTGAGCAAGCTCCAGGAGTTGGTGATGGACAGGGAGGCCTGGAGTGCTGCAGTCCATGGGGTCGCAGAGAGTTGGACACGACTGAACAACTGAATAACAACAACAAATCTGTTCTCTGGAGTGGATCCTTTTAGAAAATCTGCCCCAGATTTTCTAAGCAGACAAGCAGACAAGCAGCTTCAGTGCAGCCTGCAGAAGTGGGCACTCTGACAACAATGACAACAAGGCCAAGGTGGGAGAGGTGAAGTGATGTATCTGTGTGTTTCCAAATGCTTTGTACCTTTTGGGAATGAAATCCAGAAGAGCCGTTCCTGATTGTAGGAGGATGCCCAGAGGCCAAGCCTGGATCTGAACCGTGCGGTGGGTCCCAGCTTTCAGGAGAACAATCGTGCCTACAGTTCTAGGGGGTGCCTGGTGCCTCTTCACATGGCATCCCACCTTCCACACTGCCACTGAGGAGCTCACTCTGGGCGGGAGGAGGGTCACTCTGCTCACTTGGCAGTGTTTGGTGAAGGAACGCTCAGATGAAAAGCGATGACGGTGACAACGGTGTTCAAGGATAAACTTTTGAAGAGGATCAGATCAAGGCTCTCACACAGATATAATCCATACCAGCTCCAAAGTTTACTGAATGTTTTAATTAATGAAGAAAGCAGTCAGATAGCAAGACTACTGGTTTAGAAGAGAACTTGAGGGACCGCATGTAGAGAGCAGAGAAGGAACGCTGAGATGAGCTTATGGATGGTGTCACCTGCCCCAACGTGTCCACAACCACAGGGTAATGACTGATGTTGTCTGAGGGACACCGTGGGCCTGGCTGTGGGCAGAACTCTTGGCACAGCTAACACTTTCTACAAGTTAACTCGTCTCTACAGAGCTGTAAAGTTTCCTCCGTGAGGAAAAACGAAGGTGCGTGTCCGACAGGGTCACATGAGCCCATGGTCCTGGATCCACTGAGGGCTGCCCAGCACTTTCACTCGTCCCCGAGGTCGGCAACTTGGTGACTCTGCCTCACGCTTGAGGAGGCAGAAAGACCAAGTCCCGGGCCTGAGAGGACACAGCAAGGATGGGGCCTGGCCGTCCAGCCCTATAACGCCCCGGGCACTGCCTGACTACGGATCCATCATGGGGTCATGGAGTGGAGGGGCCACTGTCTCTGTGGGTCTCCAGGTCCCAGGAGGGGCCCCTGGGGACAGTTGGGCCTTTGGGACCCCCCGGATTCCCTGAGGCCCTTGGGAGCAGAAATGGGTGCCGTTGCGCCTCTTGCCTGCAGTTCCTCACTTTGTAGATCTCACCCGCACCTGCATAGCCTGGTTTTCTCACCTTGATCACCACATCCGCAGGCCGAAGTTGCCATCCAGGCTGTGGCTGAGCAGCCGCTCGAGTGGTACCCACTCACCCTGCTGGACGTCTGTCCACCCTGATCCAGGCAGCCAGCAACCTTGCGCCACACTGGCTGGTATGTTTGCTCGGGTCTGTCCTGTTAGAAAAGCCACCTGTGCCAGAGGGGCCCCCGGGCCTGACCTTGCTTCCTCAGGGGACCAGGCCTGTGTCATAAGAGGAGCGTGGTCACATGGAGAGTGCAGATCCCCAGACCGGCAGAAAGTCTGTCCTATTTGTTTTCTCCCTTGTTTTTACTGCTTCTTATTAAAATAGACAGTCCAGGAAACATTTAGTGCTGTCAGGGAGCTGTGCCCGGGAGCTGTAAACCTTCACCAGGCGGCGGGTCGTCCCTACCCACTCTGGATCCCGGGAACTTCTTCCAAGGGAGGTGTGACCCTTGCACTGGGTCCCACACCTGCTGGTTAACTGCCCAGGCTCCCAGGAAAGAAAAGGGACCGGGGCATCCGGGACAGCTCATCCACAGGCCAGCTGTGCCCAGACCAGGACCCCAGGCAGGGTGTCCCTCCTCCAGGCTGGGGGTCCCTCTGCTTCAGAAAGACCAGAGGAGGGAGAGTGAGCCACCCTCAGTGTGGGAGCACTGCCGCTTTCTTCCTTCTCTTTTTTTGCTGGGTTTTTGTTTCTGTATTTAAATGAGCATTGGTCCTCCTTGTGTAAGGAAGATTTGGGCAGGAGCCGACACTGATGTCTCCTGTAGAAAAACAAAAGCAAGCAATGCCTCAAACCCATGTCTCCTGTTTCTCCCGCATCGGCAGGCGGATTCTTTACCACTGGGCCACCCAGGAAGCCAACGATAACACTAGCAATAACCTAAAGTCTACTTTTTATGAAACTGCTTTGTCCCTGAAAACTTCTTTTAGAGAAATTTGGTGGGGGAGGTGTGTTGGGTCCCCTTTGTCTGCAAGTGGGAAGGGAAAGGAGGCTTCTGTGGGCAGATGGGATGGGGGAGTTTTTTTTTTTTAATCAATTTACCTGTTTCTGTGCTGGAGTCAGAGCCCTCTGTGGCTATCACTTTCTAGCCTTTCCTGTTGTTGGTGGTTTAAAGTTGGTCGCTGGGGGACGTGCACACCATGGTCACTGGTGTGTATGCATGCTAAGTTGATTCAGTTGTGTCTGACTCTATGAGACCCCATGAACTGTAGCCTAGCAGACGCTCTCTCCATGGGATTCTCCAGAAAAGAATACTGGAGTGAGTTGCCAGTCACTGGCAAACACCACAAATCTGGACTCTTTCACCCCCGCCGGAGGGCCAGGTCATTACACACGCCACTTCACACACCCCAAGTACCAAGAGCCCTGCTCGGCACACAGCTGGCACCCAATAAGTACTTGTTGAGGGAATGAATGAGTGAATCTTGTTGACAACGTATAGGAAATGTAAAGAAAAATTCGCTCTGTTAAAATAAAAACTATCCTAAGGCACCGAAGTTTAGAATTTGATCTTGAACTTCCTTACCTGTACGATGTAGGTTCTGGTCTGGTAGGTGATATTGGAGCTGCTTGGCATACTCTCCTTCTCTGAGTTGCCACACTGTCATTTGCAAAGTGGGTTTTTTCCTCTGATTACAGAGAAGACAGAAGGTTCAGACCAGTGGAGGGACAGTCATGGTGCTCTGCAGGGGCAGGGCTCACATTCAAACCCAAGGTTGGTTGACTTTGAAGCCACTGCTCGGCCACGAGACAGCAAAGCCTCATTGAGATGTGAAGGAGGCCATGCCATCCAGTGCCCTCCCTAGCATTTTCAGCCCTAGGAGATGTGAGAGCAGATGGATACTCATTATGGAGTCTAGGCAGTAAACTGAGGCCCTGGGTGACGAGTCTGTGAGCTGGACTCCTGCTCTGCTTGCTCTCCAGCCTGAAGATGTCGTCTCTGGATGGAGGCACTCGCTTGGTACCAGGGTGTCAGCATAGCTAGGCCCGCTCTGCCGCTGGGTTTTTGGACGCCTGCTGCATCACTTGGTTGAGGGTTGGCAGGAGGAAGGATGAGAGAAGCTGGTCTCTACTCTTAGAACATATGAGTGAAAAGGCAGGGATAACAAGATATCTAAGCTCACCCATCACTCCCCGTCCCCCCTCATTCCTGAGCCTGCTCCTCGGAGGGATATAGATGGCTGTTTGCCCACCCAACCTCTCTCCTCCACTGGGTCCCCCCCTTCCAGGGCCTCCGCCTAGTCGCTCCCTGGGGCAAAGTGCAGCCTGGAGGTGGAGAGCGAATGGTGGGGGGACCACGGCTCTACGTGGCCCAAATTCTACATGAAAGAGACCTGAATGCATTGCCGTGTGAACAGAAACGCTCCAGTAATGAGAACGGGGCCTATTCAGCCTCCCTGAATGCGTTGGAGCTAAAATTAGGCTCGGAGGCACCCGGTCCTCACGTGTTGCCGCCGTCTGCTTTGAATAAAACTCACAGAAGTTCAGAAGGGAGCCCTGTCGTGCCACTTGCCTGAAATTGCAGTGCTCTCGTCAAAAGGGGCGTCTGCCTTTTCCAGTCTCAAGTTGGTGGCGATTTCTAACACCCCACCGCTGGTTTCAGGACTTCTCCTGCAGCCTTGACCATTCACCCAGGCGCGGTCCAGCCAGATGGGCATGCCAGGAGCGGTGTCTCACCCAGGGGGCCACGGTGTCAGGAATAATTCTGGGGAGTCACCTGTGGGCTCCTGGCAGGGTGGTGCTGTGTACAGGGCTCTTTCAATGTTCAAAGCCAGAATCTCGGGAATATTTGCAACATATGAAAAAGAAACAACACTGTTAGTCCATAAAATCAGTACAACGTAAATAAAACTGAGAGTGAAATAAAGTTGTGTGTGTCCTGGGCCCAGAGTGCCCAAGGCCAGCAGGATGGGAAGGATGGTTCGGGTCCTGTTTGTGTGGCATCTCGTGGGGCAAGTGCAGGGCTGTGGATGGGGTTCTAAGTGCAGTGGGGAAGGAAGGAGGTATTCTGGGGGGACTCAGGGAGAAGGTGAGGGGCTGGGGCATGATCACAGCTGCTTTTCCAAAATCTCTTCCTGGCTGCAGAGCAGAAAGAGGTCAGGCTAACTTCCTGTGTTGGTGATATCGGCGGGGACAAGGACAAAGACACCGGGAGCTGCAGAAAGCCTGGGGAGGTGCCCTTGAAAGAAAGTTAGTGGAATTAACAGCTTTTTAGGAAGAAAGTGTTTGGACTTGGTGATGGTTTGGATGTGGGGAGCAGAGGAGAAACTGAGGCTGGCTCCTGGGTCCCTGCCTGGGTGACTGAGGGGCTGGAGCAGTTGGACCACGGGGGGCCACTAACAATGGGGTGGGGAGGAGCAGGTTTCTGCTGGAGTGGGGAGGCGGGGTCATGGGTTTAGGGTGGCTCACGTGGAATCTGAAGGGCCAGTTTCTCCTGAGGCCTCTCTCCTTGGTGTGCAGACGGCCGCCTTCTTGCCATGTCCTACCTGGCATTTGTTTGCCCTGCAAGCCTATCCCTGGGTCTCTTCCTGTTATAAAGGTACCAGGCCTACTGGATTAGGCCTTATACTCTCTTAACCTTACTAATGACCTCTGGAGACACCAGGTCTCCAAATATAGCCTGGCCAGGGGTTAGAGCTCCCACTATCAACTGTGGGAGACATAGTTAGTCCCTAGCAGGTAGATAAAGATGATTTTGCTTTTGTTTTTAGAAAATGACTACATCTTACTTGCTACCTTCAAAGTTTTCTTTAAAGCTTCCAGGTAAGGGCTGGCTTTTAAAAAAAATGTATTTTACAGCTTTCATCCCTAAAGTCTGATGTGTACTTTGCTCTTTATTCACATAAAGTTTATTTTTTCTCATCTATTATAAGATCAAACACTTCATAGAAATTTTCCGTACTTTGTCTTAGTCCAAAAAGAATTTTGTGGGAAAAGAAGGCAAGTTAAATTCACCCAGTTTTTTTTTTTTTTCAAGTAGATTCAGGAAAATGACATGGTTTTTCCTGCTTCCCAAAGAATTGCCTTGAGGAAATTTGCTCTAAAATACATTTTAAAGGCGCTGAATTAAATTTTTTTTTTTACAATAGCCAGTCTTATAGTAAAGGTTGGTTAAACAAATAAAGTGAATATTGATTTTTTTTTTGATGTAAAAGTGAGATTTCTTTACTATTTTCTTCTGAGGAGATTTTTGAAATATCTACTTCATCCTGAAAGATTCTGACAAAGTGGAGTGAATTTTTCTAAAGGTTCAGTTCAGTTCAGTCGCTCAGTCATGTCCGACTCTTTGCGACCCCCATGAATTGCAGCATGCCAGGCCTCCCTCTCGTCACCAACTCCCGGAGGTCACTCAAACTCACGTCCAATGAGTCGGTGATGCCATCCAGCCATCTCATCCTCTGTCGTCCCCTTCTCTTCCTGCCCCGAGTCCCTCCCAGCTTCGGTTAGATTTGGTCATTACCCCATTTCTTCCCACTTTACACTTATTGATGTTATTTTGAGATTCTTTGTGAACACATATCCACTTTACTCTTCCATAGCTGTTTCTATTCAGAGACAAAACCAAAGACAGCTTACTATAGTACCTGTATCATTTGAGATTAGGGTTAGCTATGAGTTACAAATACCTGAAAAGGTCAGTAAGACAGGATATAAAATTTTTCTTTTTCCCTTCTGTAAATCAGCCCAGAGAAAGAGAGTACTGGACTGTGACATGCTGCCATAGCCTTGGGGAACCTAGACTTTTTCTAAACCTTTGCCTTGATTAAAAATCTCCTCATTGCCTAAGATGATTGCAAGACTGCCAGCCATCTCATCTGCATTCTGATCAGAAGTGGGAATGAAATAATGAGGAATATCATTTCCCTTTAAAGAGCATCTCTGAAAGTTTCAACTCATTCCTCCTACTTTTTCACTGGCCAGAGTTCACAGCTAGCTTCCTGGAAGCCTGATTTTTTATGGTACAGTGGTGGTGACCAGAAACAAGCCAGAGTTCTGTTGCTAAGAAAGATGGGGAGAGCAAATGCTGAGTTTACAAGGACTGGCCCCCTGTTTGTGCAGCACACATGGGCCACCCTTTTCTGAAGGACCCCAGGTTGGGGCTGTGGACGCCCTTGCTCTGGGCAGATATAAGCGGAGACTTCACAAGAGCAGCAATGGTAGCAGTACTTTCAGGAAGTACACGGACATCACTTAGCAGATTTGTGAAGAAGTCTCATGGCTGTTGTCTCACATGGTCCTTATGATGATGCTCTGAAGTATAAACATTTTCACTGTGACCTGGATACTCACATTGTTTTGTAAAGTGTCTAACATAACATAATCCCTAAGAGGCGAGGCTCATATTCCAGAACAGGCTTAACAATCCATGCTGCCTGTCTGGCCAGACTGCTTGGATGTCCCCAACTGTCCTTGAGTGCTCTGCCTGCTCTGACTCACGTGGGGACCTGGGGCATCCTTCATCCGTCCCTCCACCCACCTTCCCATGCCCCTCCCCCATCCTCTGATTACCCTCTGTCCATGTTGCAGGAATATGCCATCTCTCCCTGGGCCCAGGAACCACCCCCTTGCCCTGGACCATGTGACAGCTTCAAGTTTTCTCAGCTCCCTTCCAAACACTGGAATGCAGGACTGAACACATCACACTCCTCCTTCTACCCTCCTTAGGGTCCTGCTGCCTTCAGGGTTGAGGCGACTCTGGGGAGACCCAGTCCTCATGGTTGGAGCTCACTGTCCTGTGGTGTTCTTCTCACATCCCGGGGTTTCCTTTACCTGATTGTCTTCCCCTACCTACATCTCAGGTCTTTCCCAGTTGCTCAGACAGTGAAGAGTTTGCCTGCAATGCAGGAGACCTGGGTTTGATCCCTGGGTTGGGAAGATCCCCTGGAGAAGGAAATGGCAACCCACTCCAGTATTCTTGCCTGTAGAATCCCATGCACAGGAGTGCCTGGCGGGCAATAGTCCATGGGGTCACAAAGAGTCAGACACGACTGAGTGACTAACACTTTCACTTTTTACCCCACATCTCTGTCCTGCGTGCTTCCTCCACCCACACACACGCCCCTGGTTCCCTGACCAACTCCTGCTCATCCCTCAGGGCTCGATCCCAACCTCTGCTCCACCAAGGACCCCAGACCCCCCCCAAAATACGGGCTAGGCACCTGGCTCAGGGCAGCTTTTGTTTCTTGTCCCCTTAATAGCTAAGCCAGGGGAGTGTGCATTCATTCGTGTCTTTTTATTCTGCAGCTTGGATACCTGGGCCTTGCTGACGCTGCAGGGACTCCCCTCTCAGGCTGGTGAGTCCCTGGAGCTGGCAGAGGAGGGGCCTTTCATAGGCTACACTCCACGGCTCACACTCTGGCTGCTAGTCCCCAGCCCTGATCACCCCCTCTGCCTGGGATCAGACTACTCAGGACAGTCCCTGTGCCCCAGAACCCACTTAGATTATTCAGCACAGCCTGTCCTGAGCTGCTCACCCTGCTTCTGTGTCCCCCCGCAGCGAAGGCTCTTGACCACGTTCTTCCACACCCTCAGCGTCCCACGACCCTGGTATTCCCCCGTAGGGCCCCGTGTGCCATGTCCCCTCCTCCCGGGGACGGTGAGGAACAGCTGTGTTTCCAGTAGTCGTTGTCTCTGGATCTGTTGGGCTCCCCATCCCTGGATGATAATAAACCCACACTTAAATCAGGAGAGGCCCTGTGCTGTTCACCCCCGTCACCCGGAGCCAGGCAGAAGCTGCCACGTAGCAGGTGCTCAGGATAAGTGGCTGGATGGAACTGGGAGAGAGAGTGACTAGCCTGGTTTGGGCGAGTCCAGGACCGTTCCTCAGGAGGAGCAGGGGGACCCCAGGGCCACGAGGGGCAGGGCGTCTGCAGGCTCAGCTCCCTTGGCCGGTGGTGTTGTTGGCCCTGCTCATCTGTCTTTCCTCATGTCCCCGCTACTGTAGCTCCCTCTCAACCTAGGTGAGGCTGCCTGAATCCACGAGCCCCTTTTCCATCCCAAGAACAGTCTGTGACTTTATGTTCACTCGTGAAGTCTGATATCCATCTGACTCCCTTCGCTGGCCACTGGCCCAATGAGAGGAAGTCTCTTCTCGTGATGGCGTCTCTATCCCCCCAAAAATATTTCTTCTAGTAAAGACTCAGTAAGTATCTCTTGGGAGAAGAGTGCATGGATAAAATTAGGGAATAATGGGCTTTTGGAGTGGTGGAAACGCCCTGGACCTGGGTGGAGAATTCAGGGTTTCCAGTCCTGCAACTGCTGCTCCAGAGCCAAGGATTTTATAGATGCAAGATCAGAGAGTCCAAGGAGACAGACCAGAGGAAGGCAAGCATCTCAGGACCAGGGAGGGCCTCCAGGGCACGTCTCCACAGCTTGGATTACCGGGGGGCTGTGGGTGGATCCCCACCGACATCCATCTCCCTCCTCTTTTCCAGCCTTGACTCCCCTGCCAAGACTGAGCCAAGGGCACCCGGGCTTTCTCAGGCCAATGAGGAGCGATCTGCTTTCAGGATTCAGCATCTGCCCCCTTTTCCGTGCATAGCAGTTTCTCACAAGTCCTCTTGTTTTTGCTTTCCTCTCTAGCCAGAGAAGATCCACAGAAGAAAAACGTAGTGCTTCCCAAGAAAAGTGCAGCACAGTCAAGAAAAACACATACAAGCAAAGTGGAGATGCATTTTTCATGACGCTTGTTTGCAAGGTTGAAGTGTCATATTCTTTTAATAGAATCTGTCACGTGCCCGTGTATTGCTATAGAAAGCTCTTAGGTTGTAGGGTTTCAGTGTGGAAGAGAAAAGGGAAAAATAGGAGGCTGATTTTTCTATTTGTAATTTTAAAAGAGAAATGACAAAGAAAACAAATGGTAAAGTCTTGAAATCCTAATTACTTAGTTATACATGTGTGCACACGCACACACGTGCGTACGTGCGCACGCATGTGTCTGTCCACCACCCTTAGATGAAGAAAGGCCTCCTGTCACTGCTCCTCTCCGCAAACAGTCCTGTTGTTATCTCCTCACTGGGGCAGATTTAATACCCAGGAGACTGAGGGCCACTGGGTGTGATGACCCATCTGCCAGCTCAAGTTACAGGACAAGCAGCAGCGAGGAAATACCCATGCAGACCTCACCTCGGTGATTTCCGTAAACGACTCCACAGTAAATTGCGAGGTTGCATGGCCTCCTACAATTACTGGTGTTCTAATTTCCTGGGGCTAACTTCAGGGAGTGGGAGATTTTAATTATGGGGAGGGGTTGTTTCCATTGTTCGGACAAATGTCAGAAGCCCAGTTGAAAGCAGGGCCCTGGGCGAGCCCGCAGAAAATTCCCGGGGGCGGGGAGGGGGGTTGCTGGGGGCTGGCCGTCCAAGCCAGAAAGAGAGCCTTCAGGGCCGGGCCTCTGACTGCCCCTGGACTTTGTCTCTCACCTGACTTTCTTGGTGCCACAAGGATGCTGTGAGTCTGCGTGTTGGTGGAGACTCAGATGAAGCTCTGTGCCTGGATCTTTCTCAGGGAGTCTCCATGGGCTGCGAGGCCCGGATACCTGAGTCTGGCCTCACCATGCTGACATTCACGTCCTGTCCATCCCCCTGTGGAGGGGTCTGAGTGAGGGCAGCACTGGCAGAGGTGTTGGGGACTCCTCCTCTTTCTCTGCACACCACTGCTCTGGGCCAGGTGGGAAGAGGTGTTGCAGGACAGAGCAGGGAAGGGCGCCCTTCCTGGGCCTCCCACA
Source organism: Bos javanicus (assembly GCF_032452875.1). Classification (NCBI taxonomy): domain Eukaryota; kingdom Metazoa; phylum Chordata; class Mammalia; order Artiodactyla; family Bovidae; genus Bos; species Bos javanicus. Next base: position 35,104,842 of record NC_083879.1, on the reverse strand, counting down.
TGGCCTCCTAGAAGGCAGCCCTCCTCTCTGGTTGGTGTAAGCCACCATCCCTCACCCCCAGACCCAATCCCAGTCTAAGGGTTTGGATTCCTGGGAAGACGGCTGCCTGGTTACTGACTGTCCCCTGCCAAAGGCGGAGGGCATGCCAGGTGCTCAGGCAGAGGCCAGGGTCTGGGCCCCTCCTGGTGAGGCCCGCACAGCCATGCACACACAGGCTCAGTCCGAAGAGCTCTGGTCCAGCCTGGGCTGAGGGCCTCCCCTCCACCTTCTCTAGGAACCCCTGTGTCGGAGGAACACACGTGCATGTCGACACGGGCAGGTTCAGAAGAGCCTTGTGAGGCTCAGAAGTCACCAGGAATAAGATTCGCAATGAGTGAGCTGTGAGGAAAGTCACCTACAAGGTTTATTCTGTTTTCTGTTTTTTAAAAAATCTTTTGACTGCTCTGTAGCATGTGGGATTTTAGCTCCTGGACCAGGGATCATACCCGCAGCTTCTGCTTTGGAAGGCAAAGTCTTAACCACTCAATGGCCGGGGAAGCCCCCACAGTGTCAGTCGGTACTGATCCAGCCTCCTCTTCTGCTTTCTCTAGTTGTCAGGTGAGGAGAGTGTGTTTTAGGCCATTTGAGAAGGTCGTCGCTGGGGGCATCGGCTCTGCTTGAGGACAGGTGAAAAGCTTTCCTACCCTATCTCATCTCACTCGAGTGGGCATTCTCGCAGCAACCGGTTCCGAGGGCAGCTCACACTGCCTGTGGGGCCCCCACTGCTCAGGGGAGACCCCCACCTTCCCAGGCCCGGACTCCCCCCATGGCAGCTCCCTTGTCAGAGAGAAGACGATGGAAGAAGCGGGATGTGTGGGGCGGAAGAGAAGCACCAGGGGCGGGACCAGCTCCTGGTGATCTCCGGGAGCCAGACCTGGTTCCCGCCAACCGGCAGCTTCTCCACCAGCTGCCCCTTCTTTGCCGTTTTCCTTGGCAAACAGCCCCCATCCCTCAGTCACCCACCAGACAGCGTTGCTTCGAGCCCCTCACCGTTAGAACCACTCCTCCCAGACTGACTGCAGTTGGTCAGACTTTCTGCTGATTTTCCCTGAGCCCAGGCAGTACCGTGAGGTGGGTGCAGATGGACGCCTGCCCTCCCTCCGTCTGGACCCCAGGCACAAAGGTTTCCTCCTAAGAGGCCTGAGCCTCTTCGGTGGTTACGGGTACTGTTAACTCATTGGAGTCTGTGGTCACCTCAAGCCGCTGCTTGGACATTTCCATCCAAGAAGGGCTGGGGACTGAGACGTGAACGTGTGTTGTCTGCGTGGACTTGCAGGCATGCAGTACAGTCAGGTAAAACCGCGAGCACAAGGCCTGGACCGGGCGGACCCCTAGAGGTTAAGTCTAGGGCCAAGGGGAGCGAGTCTGCTGCTGGGGGTCATGAGGCACTTTTCTGGTGTCCGCATGGTTGCACGCTCCGGGCAGGACAGGTTGTGCTCAACCCGGGGCTGGACCCCAGGGCTCGGTCACAGCAGGATGAGCACATGGGGGACAGAGACTGCTGGGCAGAGGCCTGTCCTGCAGGGCTGGGTGGGGGTCTGCCAAGCTTGATGCCCCAGGTACCAAGGACATAGTGGGTGCCCAGAAGCAGGTAAGGGTGGCAGGGGGCAGCTGTCTTAGGGCACAAAGTTGCTGAGGGGGGACTGTCTGTGGGCAGGGCCCGCAAACACCGGGGGTCTGGCATGGCCCCTTGGGCGGGTGGGTGAGCTCTGGTCCTCAGGGCCTGGGACATGATGGTGCTGGAGGAGGAGGTGACCCACCCGGATGAGAGAGGCCTGTGTCTGCCAGGAGGACGCCGGAGGGTGACAGGACCCCAGACCAAAGACTGGGCCCTGCAAACCACAGAGGAGAGACGGGGTGCTGGCTCCCCATAGGCCAGGCCTGGGGCTGACACAGAAATGTCCTGAACTAACCAATCGGGTGTTGGTATTAATGGAAGATTTGTGTGAGAAATGACGGTAAAATAGCCGTGAAATGCTGACTTCCCAAGCCCAGTGGGACACCCTTCCCACTGCCAAGGGTGTCCAAGACCGCCCAGAGCCATGCCTGTTCACCTCACGGCCCCGGCCTGGCCCCTGGGCTCCTGCAAGAAGCAATCTTTCCAAGACTTGGGGCTCAGAAGCTGGTGGGGCCAGGTCAGACCTCCGAAGGATACCCAACATGGGAGGGTTAGAGGGGCTTTTCTTGACTTAAGTCTTACTAACTTGAGAATCAGGCCAGTTTTACAAGTATAATTTGAGACTTCTTGTATCACTTAATTTAGCTTTCATAAGCATATCGATTAGGAGGAATTCTCAGTTGAGACTGTTCTAGTTCACTTTGATATTCTAATCCGTGAAATTAGACAACAGGGCTTCCCTGGTGTCTCAGAAGGTAAAGAATCTGCCTGCAATGCAAGAGACCTGGGTTCTATCCCTGAGTCAGGAAGAGCCCCTGGAGAAGGGAATGGCAACCCTCTCCAGTATTCTTGCCTGGGAAATCCCATGGACAGAGGAGCCTGGTGGGCTACAGTCCATGGGGTTGCAAAGAGTCAGACAAGACTGAGGAACTAACACACACACATACAAGCTGCTGACTCACTCTGTTTCTTAATTTGCCTGTTAATTCGCCCTCGACTTAGTACCTATTTTGCCTGTTATTTTTGCACTTATTGAACTGCAGCTGTCTTAATGAGATTGGAACGACAAGTCTGAAGTATTCAGACCCGACGTCATATTGAGCCCACATGGCCGGTGGACTAGGTACCCCACCCAGGGGAACACCAGCTTGTCAGGGCCGTGACAGGCTCCTAATTGCTTGTGACATGGGGCCGCCTTTTGATGTTGACCATGTTCTCCTAATTATTTAATCTTTGACAACATGAAAACATGTTTAACCACATACCAGGAATAAAGATCCAACAAGACTTTTCTCCTGGGGCCGGGTTTAGATGGTGTGTTCTGAATGCTGAGAACAGCTAAGGTGAAAAAACGCTGACTTCCTGTGCTCTGTGTGGAGAGGGGCTGGGGTGGGATAGGAGGGGAGGAGTGGGGAGGAGACGGGAAGGATAGGGAGGGAATGGGGAGGGGAGGGGAGGGAGGAAGCATTCTGGCCCCTCCCTGTCACCCACTTCCTGTGAGCTCTGACCCTCTCCCACCCAAATCCTCTGCTCTCAGCCTGACATGACTGTCTTAGAGTTAAAAAACAAGATATGGATTGATGTTTTAAAGGTGCTCATCTTTTCTACTTAGGAATATCTGCATTTAAATAATATTCAGTTCCCATATCTGTTTCTTATACTTGACTCTAAGCTTCTTGTTGGCAGGGCCCTTACTATGTCATCTATTTACTACCCTTGCTTCGTAAGTATTTCCGGGGTGGATAACTAAATGAATGAATGAGAAAATGAGCGATCTCGTGACTGAGTGAATAGTAAATTGTTTGCCTTGGAGGACTGAGCTAATGGCATACATGGAAATACCGAGGCCTCCCTGCGGGAGATTCAGAAGACTATCTGCCAGTTTTCCTAATTGCAGCAAAGATCTGTTCACATGGAGATTCACAACCTGAATCTGAGCGGTTTTGCTCTGTAGCTGACCCAGACGCTCAAGAGCGTTTTGCTGTGAATGCACTGTTTTCTCTAGGACACCCACTTTCCTTCGTGATTTATCACATTGACTTGCCTGCACGATATTTATCTCAGCTCCTGAGTGACTGCAGTTTCCGGACAGGAATGTTTCCCGGGGTGACAACTGGCCCCTGTGTTTCATCGACTACCCGTGTCCTCGGTGCTGAGAGCCTCCGCTGAGGTCTGCCTGCGCCAGGGCGACCCCGCCCTGCGTCTTGTGATGGAGGCTGTGCTGGAATCCGCGCCCTTGGATGGGCAACTGCACACGTGTGGGGTTGCCAAACTTTTTCTGTCAAGGGCCAGGTAATAAATATTTCAGTCTTTGTGGGCTCTGTGGGTCTCTATCACAACGGCTCACTCCACTCTCGGAACACAAAGGCAGATGCAGACAATACATAAACATGTGGGCATGCTGTGTTCCAATAAACCTGAAATTTGAATTTCTTGTGATCTTCCATGTCACACGATATTAGCCTTCTTTTGATTGCTTTCCAACCCTTTAAAAGTGCAAAGACTATTCTTAGCGTAAGGGCTGTGGTTTGCTGACCCCGGTAATGCATGGAAAATGTGTCCTTTTTGTACTACGGGAAGCAGTGTGAAGCCTGCAGGAGACCAGGACAAAGGCAGCAGGGCCCAGTGGAGGACGCCATCGTGGGGACAGGACACTGTCCTAGTTCATGGTGGACTTGCTTCACTTGGCTTCAGATGAGCTCCCGGTGGCTCTCAAGGCTGCCCCTGGCTTCCATGCTCTGTATCTGTTGCCCACGTCTGAATCCCAAGTATCTTTTCCAGGCTGGAGCCGTGGCCGTGAGGTCCAGCGAGCTCTCCGCAGAGGTGTGTCTGCCAGCGCCCTTGTCTTCTACATAAGAAAACAAAGGGACGTCCTGCCTGTTGGTTTGGCTGCATAAGGAGATGGCTCTGGACCGGGAGTCAGTGTCCTGTAGCATCCGCACCACTGATGGGGGACACTAGAGCCCTGGGGATTGGGATGGCAAGGGCTGGCCACCGGTCCCGGCAGGATTTTCATTGCTCCCTGCACTTCCGTGGTCTCCGTGTTCACCTGTACATGGTGAATCTTCTCTGGGTTTCTGATGCCCTGTTCTTGGTAATAAGAGCCTTTGCCTTATGGGGAAATTGAGGTTACTTTTATTTTTTCCATGACAGCACTTTCCCAGCTTCTCTGATGGCTCAGATGGTAAAGAATCTTCCTGCATTGTGGGAGACCCGGGTTTGATCCCTGGATCGGGAAGATCCTCTGGAGAAGGAAATGACAACCCTCTCTAGTATTCTTGCCTGGGAAATCCCATGGACAGAGGAGCCTGGCGGGGTGCACTCCATGGGGTCACAGAGTCAGACACGACTGAGTCAGACACACAATAGTGCTTTCTAGCTATAAATGAGTGGATCAAGCAATTCACACAGTCTGAAAACTTTTCCATTAGTCTAGCTCAAGTCTAGATGTTGTGATTGCTTTTATTTTCTGAAAGACTGGTTCTTGGGATTTTAGCCCCTAATTCAAAATATGTATATTTATTTTTTTTTAAGAACAGTTTTAGGTACTCAGCGAAATTGAAGAGAGGTCCAGAGATTTCCCATATATCCCCTACCAGCGTGCCCTGCCTCTCCCATTATTGACATTCCCCTTGAGATGGTCCATTTGTTATGACTGATGTATTACTCATCATTACTCAAAGTGCACAGTTTACACTGGGCTTCTCTCCTAGTATTGTCCATGCTGTGGGTTTAGACAAGTGTGTAACGACAAGGATCCAACAATATAGCATCACACAGGGCAGTTCACTGCCCTAAGAATCCCCTGTGCTCTCTGTGTTCATCTCATCCCTCCCTCCCTGTTCACTGTTGGCAACCCTGAGCTCTTTACTGTCTCCATGGTTTTGCCTTTTCTGTAATGTCACAGAGTTGGAATCATAAAATACATAGCCTTTCCACATTGGCTTCTTTTACGTAAAAATATGCATTCAAGTTTCCGCTATATATTTTCACTTGGTAGCTTTTCTTATTAGTGCTGAATGATGTTCCATCATCCAAATGGACCTCATTTTCTTTATCCATCACCCTCTGAAGGAGGCGTTGTTTGCTCCCAAGTTTTGGTAATTATGACTGAATCTCCTGTAAACATCCATGCAGGCTTTTATGTGGATGGAAGTTTTCAACTCTTTGGGGTAAATACCAAGGAGATTGATGGCTGGATCTTGTGATAAAAATGTTTAGTTGAACTTTTGAGTTTACATGAACTGTTGGCCCATTTTTTAGTTAGGCTGCTTGTTTTCTTATGAAGTTTTAAGAGTTCTTTGTCTATTTTGGATACCAGTCCTTTATCAGATGTCTTTGGCAAATTTTTTCTCCAAGTTTGTGGCTTTTCTTCTCCTTTTCTTGACACAATTTTTCATGGAGCAGAAGTTCTTAATTTTAGTGAAGTCAAGCTTATCACTTACATCTTCTATAGGTTGTCTAGGTTTTCTCCTATATTATCTTTTAAGAAGTTTATAATTTTGCATTTTACATTTAGGTCTCTGGTTCATTTTGAGTTAGTTTTGGTGAGGGTATGAGGCCTATATCTAGATTCACTTTTTTTTGCACGTGAATGTCCAGTTGTTTGAGCACATTTGTTGAAAAGACAATCTTTGCTCCACTGAATAGCCTTTGTTTCTTTGTCAAAGATCAGCTGACTATATTTGCATGAGTCTGTTTCTGGGCTCTCTATTCTGTTCTGTTAATCTATTTGTCTTTTCTTTTACTAACACCATCCGTCTTGATTATTGTTTCTTTATGGTGAGTCTCAAGGTTGGGTTGTATCTTTTCTCTATCACTATTATGTCCCCTGATTTTTCTTTCACACTTACTTTTGAGATGAAATGAAATGCGAGATAGAGAAATACAATTTTGAATCAGAAATCAGCTTTATCCCAGGACATTTTTAATTTCAGGAGAATTTTTTCTGGACTTCATTCCAGAAATGGACAAAGAAAGAGGGATAAGGCTAAGGAAAGGTTTCTGTGCCTTTTTTCCTTCTTTGGTAAGTCTCGTGTTCCAGTGCTCACCTGTCACATTGAGTCACATTACCTGATACTTACAGTTAAAAATCAAGAATAATACATTCACGCATAGATGGAAAGCTATTTTCTTAGAAATTTAAGGAGCAAAGTCAGCTGTCAATAAGCTTTTAGAAGAGAACTAAAGGCTCGCCAGGAATGCGAGTGTGCTAGAACATTTCTAGTAATATTTGAGACTCTATTTGCAACACCTGTTCTAAACTAAATAAAAGATCCTGTGAAGCATCTGGACCAAGTTCTTTCTGCCCACAACTTTTGTGTTATCTCAGAAATACAGAACGCACACATATTCATATCATTACGGACACATGTGTCAAATTGATCATACTCCAAAATCTCTATGATCAAACAGTTCTCAAGTAATTTTAGTCCTTGACATAATCCACTTCTCAGTTTCAAGACCTTTCCAAACCGCTTCCATGAACACCAACTTAATTCGCCCATGTGCACGGTGTGAAAGCTGGAATGAGAAACACCACAGGGCATCAGAACCAAGACGGGGCTCTCGTTTCAAAACAAAGCCGGTATTTGGGTTTGCCTCACCCGCACGGCTGTACTTCTGCACCCACGTCTTGGTTTCAGGCACATGGTTCTTTTATTCTAAGGTTAAGAGTAGGGGCCAGGGTCTGTGCGCATTTTATGGTTCAATTTTCCAAAATTTGTAAGGAGGAGATCATTTGGACTCCTTGAAACAGTTCCAAACATGTTTCTCCATCTCGTCACTTTAGAAGAATGTACTTCCTGGGGATCGTTTGTTCTGGGTGGGCACAGCGTAGAACTGGATGTGTGGGTCCAGGCCCACCCCGTCCCAGCACCCCCTCCATCTGAATAAGATGGATGGAGACACAGGGAGACCCTGAGTCTGTGGGCACTCTCAGGAACCCCTTCTTTCATGCTCCTGCCTCAAGTGTCCTTCTCTGGAGAGTCAGAAACCATGTCCAAGCAACCCTTCAGAGAGGGGGGTTTTGAGGCACGCTCGAAAGCAGCTCCATGGACCCCCAGAAGGAGTGTTTCTGGGAATCGCTACAAGAAGGAGTAAGGGGGATGTCATTGCCCAAAGTCTGAAGGTGATAGAGGTACAGAGCCTGTGAGTAGAAGCAGGAACGAGCCCTCAGTGTCCTCGGGCTGCAGTAGGTAAACCAGGAGTGTGAAGTGACTGGACCCAGTGAAAAGCCTCCGGGTGTCTCACATCCACCCAGAGAGCATCCAGAATGGAAACAGGCATGGGATGCCCTGGCAGACATGCCAGGTGGATCTGCAGCCCACTCGGAGCAGGGAGTATGTCGGTGAGGGAGCCAGGTGCTCAGACAGAGAGCTGGACCTCAGGGCCGGAGCAAGGGCCATAAACGGAGCTGAGCTCTGCAGTCCCTGCTGGATCTCTTCAGAGCGCTTGAGCTCTGGACCAGAGGGTGGGGCAGACCCATCAGCAAGGGGCGGGGGAGGGGACGAGTGACGTTTCAGATGCTGCGGGCAGGTGGACCATCACTTACTCTTTTCTTTCTTTTTTATTTTTTTAATAGGAGGTGCTTTTAAAAGCGTGCTTGCTTTTATTATTGATGTTCCTGAAAATCAGGTGGGCTTTTATCTATTATGCTGTCAAAACAGAATAAAAATGGAAGGAATGAGCTGTGGTTATAATCCGTGCTTTTGTGTGTGGGGTCGCCCCTTGCTCTCCTGAACAGTTTAGTAGAAAATGCTCTCTCTTGCCATGGAGACTTTGCATCTCTGGGGCCGTGCTACCCTGGGGGTGCAGTGTGGACGTGGCCACCACGGGAGAGAGGAGGAGACTGTGTCCTGCTCTTGGAGATGGACACACAGCGAGCATCTGAGGCGCTGATGTCCAGTCGTGTGAGGTCACATCTCTGAAGGTGGCAAAAGCGGTGGGGGCCACGTGGGGGTGCTTTACCCTCGAAGGTGCGTGGACCACACGGCAGAAAGAAAGTACATTCTTTTTACAATAAAGAAATAGAAACTTGAGTGCGGGGCCATGAGCAAAACTGAATGGTGCTTGGCCCTGGTAAACAGGCCCCAGATGGCCAGTGCCATGTGGGGTGCCCAGCAGCCAGAGTGCCAGTTTCACAGTGTCATCTTGGAGGCCACAGGTCTTCATGTGAAGATGCTACTCGGATGCGGACAGACGTGGTCTTATGGCCTCAGTACCACAGGGCTCCCCAGGGGATGGAGATGAGGCTCCGGGCTCCATAGCATCTCCTTCGTCACCCGGGTTCCCTCTACGTCAGCTGGTTCCCAGGAACCTTGGGAAATGGACACAGAGCCTCGGCCAGTGGCTGGTTTCCCGCCCCATTCTGCAGTTTTTCTCAGCCCTGGTCAGTCTGGAGACCACCGGGAGGGGTGACAGGGAAATTCCATTTCCAGTCCCACCCTGCTCTCCGCCTCAGGGCAGCGGCTGCCCACAAGGCACCAATTAGGGGAAGCAGGGCCAGAGGGAAGCAGAAGTTGCTACTGTATTGCATGTGTGTGTTTTGACATCTCGCTTGAACTTCAACCTGGCCTGTGCTCCTGGGGGAGGTTTCAAAAAGAAATAAACTTGGTCTCATTACCATCAGATACAATGATGGGGGAAATGGGCTGGAAAAACCCTGAATCTTTTCTGAGCCTGAGTTTGCGTTCACAAAGGGAAGGGCAAATTCTTCACTGCTGTGCCATTCAGCTATTATGTTTAACAATCTAATTAGAAAGGCTGGGGAGCCCATGCCCATTGTAAATGCGGAGACAGGACACACGAGCAAATCCAATTAGACAGCTGTCCTCCACAGGTCTGAGCCGCCCTCCGGCCAGGTTCTAATGAACAACCCGGCCCCTCCCGCCACCCCGGGAGATGGGTTTTGTCCACAAACTGGGCCAGATGACCGTGCAGTGGGTTCAGGGCACCCGCCCGCACCCCCACCCCACGACGGGCTGAGCAAGTACCTGCTCCCTCTGGCTCTGCCCTATCCCTGCCCCTGGAAGGGACAGCCCTCCCTTCCGGCTGGTCTGGCCACCCCATCGAGCAGGCCAGGCTCATGCTAACAGGTGGTGATAAATCAGAACCGCGACTTTCACTTTTATGAATGTTGCTTTCTGCGCACTGGGGCCTTGTATAACTTGAAACAGACTCCTATTCGGCCCCGCGGCCGGCCCCCCATGCCTTTGTTTCGTGGCCTGTGTGGCTTGCATTAAGGCGCTTGTGTTGGCGGATTGCTCCCTGCCAGCCAGTCATCTGTTTAGCGTTTGGCGTGTCCCGCGAGGCCGCTGTGGTCACTCGGAAGTCTATTAATTAAAAGGAGAATGAGTCAGAGAACGTGGGCCGAGGCCCACCTCAAACAGGAGGACGAATGAGAGGTAGGCGACTGAGATCAGTAGCCATCGTTGGCCCTCGGGTGTGAAAAGATGCTGTTGTCATCACCATCCCAGGAGAAGTTCTATGTCGAAACAGGGAGTGACATTGCCGGGGTGTATAGGGCTAAGATTGTGTCGAGGTTTCCATTTTTAAAGCTCTATTTTTGTCATTAATGACTCATTGGAAAACATCCACCTTGTGTTGAAGTCAGGCCTTATCAGAGCAGGAAACACAAAGGCTGTTTAAATGCTGGGCGAGGCGAGAACATGGTGTGTCTGCAGGCACTTCCTTCACCCCCCTCAGGGTTTCAGGGACCACAGCTTGTCTCACACCCTGATTTATTCCCAAAGCCTTGTCCCGAGAACCCGGGGCCAATCTGCTTTCACATGACAAGCTAAGTGATTCAATAGTTGTGCAAACTTAGCCACAACAGGCTACCACCTCCAGCCAAGGCAGTTTAATTCAGTTCGGTTCAGTTCAGTCACTCAGTTATGTCTGATTCTTTGCGACCCCATGAACTGCAACACGCCAGGCCTCCCTGTCCATCACCAACTCCCGGAGTTCACTCAAACTCATGTCCATCAAGTCGGTGATGCCATCCAGCCATCTCATCCTCTGTCGTCCCCTTCTCCTCCTGCCCTCAATCCCTCCCAGCATCAGAGTCTTTTCCAATGAGTCAGCTCTTTGCATGAGGTGGCCAAAGTATTGGAGTTTCAGCTTTAGCATCATTCCTTCCAAAGAACACCCAGGACTGATTTCCTTTAGAATGGACTGGTTGGATCTCCTTGCAGTCCAAGGGACTCTCAAGAGTCTTCTCCAACACCACAGTTCAAAAGCATCAATTCTTTGGCGCTCAGCTTTCTTCACAGTCCAACTCTCACATCCATACATGACCACTGGAAAAACCATAGCCTTGACTAGACAGACCTTTGTTGGCAAAGTAATGTCTCTGCTTTTGAATATGCTATCTAGGTTGGTCATAATCTTCCTTCCAAGGAGTAAGCATCTTTTAATTTCATGGCTGCAGTCACCATCTGCAGTGATTTTGGATCCCCCCAAAATAAAGTCTGTCACTGTTTCCACTGTTTCCCCATCTATTTCCCATGAAGTGATGGGACCAGATGCCATGATCTTAGTTTTCTGAATGTTGAGCTTTAAGCCAACTTTTTCACTCTCCTCTTTCACTTTCATCAAGTAATTATCATTTGCTTGCTTAGGAATGATCAGTCTCCTGAGGACTTCTGATCAGGAAGAATGAGATTTTGAAACTATCTTGTAAAGAAAGTGTTGTCAAATTCAGATTTGGTTAATATTTTGTGGAAGTGGCAGTTCGCTTTGGCAAAGATGTCTTGTGTTGGAGTGTGTCCGGAAAGACCAGGTGAAGGAGGGGTTGCATGTTAGCCAGCATGGACATGAGATGGGAACTCTGGCCAGACAGGCTGTGATGACACTGGCAGGAGCCAATGACTTTTCCTGTGGTTTGTGGGTCCGGGTGCTCAGGACTGTTGTAAACAGCATCTTTACAGAAAAACAGGCACGAAAAGGAAAGAGCCTGTGGAAATTAGGTCTGGTGTTACTGGGAAACCAATGAGACCTCAGTGTCAAACCTTTGGCAAAATATACACTCAGCTCTGTAAAAATTGGCTCCTCATTTAGTCCGTGAAACCAAAGAATGTGCACAGACTTATCTGCGGCTTCCATGAACTTATACTAGGCTCTTCAATAAGAAAGTATAACCAAATATTTAGAACAGCCAGCTGTGTATTTGTTGGCCATGCAGAGTACGTAGTGTGCTGTTAGATGCGGTGATGGGCGATGTAATTTTCAAGGTTTTAGGATAATTTTTCAGATCAGTGAAGCCATGAACAACATACTTACCAGACTGGGGTGGCACGACGTTGAAGAGTAGTTTTATGCCAGATGAAAGAAGCAGGACCAGAGAGGCATGTGGTATGTGGGAAAGATGATTCTAACTGAGCAAGATTTCATGACAAGAATAAAAACTAAACTTAGATGCTAAAGTGCAAACCCTGAGTCACTGGATGAGAACACCTCTCATTGCAGCCTCCCTGAAGACAGGCTGTGGCATAAACGGGTCAAGAGGGGAGGGGATGAGGGCTGACATTTAGGGAGCAGCCCTGGTGGCTCTGCTCCAGTTTTCTCCTGAGTCCTTGCTGCCGCCACTCTGGGCATCTTGCGAGCACCTCTGTCCAATTTTCAGGTCTGTCTTGCAGGGTGGGTGTCCTCTCCACCTTGCAGACGAGAGAGCTGAGGCTCAGAGAGGTCAAGTCACTCAGCCAAGGTCCCACAGCAGCCAAAAAAAACAGGAAATGGGATTTGCCTTAGCGTCTTCAGTTTGCTCTGGTTTCCCTCTGCCGGGCGCTCACTAGCTGGCTGACTCTCTGTAGCCTGCAGGCGCCTCCAAGGAACAGTCTTCAGGAGCGGAGGTCTTGCCTTTGCTTTTCGAGGTCCTGATTTCATTCTTCCCTCCTCTCTGGCCTCCTGTGCCCTGGGAGTGCCCCCTACCCCCACAGGACTCAGAGGCAGAGGCCCAGTGCGGCTTGTCTCTCCTGATTCACCCTCCTGTCAGCCTCCAAACAAATACTTGGCCAAGTCAGGCACGTTTACTTACTTTGTTAAATAGCAGGATTCCTTTTCATCAATCCCGGAACTCATTTCCACTCTAGCCACCTTACATTGATGTAGTGTCCCATTTATTTTATTTTTTGATTTTTATTTTATATTTATGGTTGACTAACAATACCATGATAGTTTCTGGCATAGAGCAAAGTGATTCAGTTATACATATACAAATAAATCTATTCTTTTTTAAATTATTTTCTTATTTAGATTGTTACAGAGTATTGAGTAGAGTTACAGTGGGTCCTTATTTAGTTTTGTACTTTCTTAGGGAACCTCCATACTGTTCTCCACAGTGGCTGTAACAATTTACATTCCCAGCAGAAGCATAGGAGGGTTCCTTTTTCTCCATACCCTCTCCAGCATTTACTGTTTGTAGACTTTTTGATGAACCTCATTGTGGTTTTAATTTGTATTTCTCTAATAATTAGTGATGTTGAACATCTTCTCTTGTTTCTCTTGGGGCCAGCTGTATTTCTCCTTTGCAGAAATATCTATTTAGTGTGGCATTTTCAAATAAACTGATTCACACATGTGGACACAACTCTGAAACCCATGGGTCATGTGAGGACATATATGTTTGCTCATGTCTATAAGCAGCACCTCTGGGAATTGCCCCATCTGGTCTCCACTCCAGCATGATCTGCTCACATTGCAGGAGACTGGAAACGTCTTCTAGTCCCTGTCCCGTGGTCTTGACTGACCTTGCAGACAGCTGCCCAGATCCACTGTTTAAAGGTTGGCTCCTGTTGTACAGATGGTTTGCATAAAAACCATCACAAAAATCACATATAGGGAAGGGGAAAATACCTTTAGTTTGGAAAGTCTTAATAGAATCAAAATGAATTACTGGGTCTCATAGCCTAAATAAGAACTTTCTATTTTAGATATTCTTATAGGAACGATTTCAGGACATTCAAGTAGGTGCAACCAACCCAAAAATGGATTATCTGAAAGCTAGATAATTCCTATACTGCAGTTTGGAAAAGAATTACAAATACATGGCTCACGGGATTTGGGGAATCCCATGATGAAGTGGTCTCTGGTCCACTGGGACCTGTGAGACACACAGAGCAAAACTGGGCTCCTCCCCGTGGCCCATGGGCCCCCGGCACCCACACGGGACTGTGGGTGGGCCCCCCACCAGCACCGGTTGGCCCGAAGACCCACTCCCACTAACGTGAGATGAAATGCCACTGAGGAACAGAAGGGGGGAGAGTAGCTGAAGTGAAGTCCCTGGGAAAAGGCCAAGAAGCTTATCTCAGGGACCACCCGCCGACTTTATCTCTGTACTTGGCAGCTGGGCCTTTGGGCCTGGGATTAAGGACTAAAAAGAATTCATTCTGATAACGAGAGAGAGTGCCAGGGATTTTTTCTTGCCTTGTAAAGTAAGCGAATTCCCTGAACTGAGAAATAATGAGCAGTAGAGAAGCTGGCGGGCTGACGAAGGACTGCTCAGGTGCCTCTGTTAAAGGAGCCTGGAGAGCTGAAGGGCGGAGGTGCAAGGGAGTGGCTGTGAATGGCCCTTCGTGGCGCCGGCCTGGACCAACTGGCTTCACAGGTTGGGGAGTTTGGAGTGGGATGCTGGCAGACAGATGGCAGTTAGTGGAGATGGGGGTTCCCAGAGCCTTCTGGGCAGGGGCTGGGAGAGCCATTCAGGATGTGTTAGCTCCTCAAAGTACACCTTCTAAATACCCTGTCCTGTTGGGTCCACTGCCCCATGGGGATTCTGACCCTGGAGAAAATGCCCTGTGGCAGCAGGTGACCCTGAGTACCCCGATTCCCCGTGGGGATGCTGACTCTCGCCTCAGAGATGGGCCTTGACTACAGCTCCCATGTCATGGTCCAGCGTGGAGTGGGCACTGGGGGGCCATTGGTGAGCGAGCGAGTGCTAAGTCGTGTTCAGGGACATCACACTTCCTTCGACCTGGGCCCCTCCCAGAGCCTGAACCCTGTCTTGTCACACACCCAGCAGGCTTCCTTATCCTCCCTCATCCCTCCCTTGTCCTTAAACCTCTTCCCTGTATGTGGGGTTGGCCAGAGGAAAACCCTCTGGGAGCCTCCTGTCTCATGGCACTCTATTGCAGCCGAAGTCACCAGGACATTTTAGGGGAACTGCGGGGTTGTGCTGTGGAACCAGGGCCAGCCCATGGGGACGTGCCACAGACTAAAGGCTCATGATCCCCCCAGGGCACGTGCTGCTCAAACCCACAACATTGGGAGGGGCCTTCGGGAGAGAATCATGGTTAGATCAGGCCATGACAAAATAAATGCCCTTCTCAGAGAAGGGAGAGACACGAGCTCCATCTCTGACATGGAGGACACGGCAGGGGAGGGCGGCCAAAGGCCCTCCACAGACACCAGATCTGCTGGTTGACTTGACCGAGGCCTGAGCTCCATGCTTGCATCACAGCACACACCTGTGCAGGTGGGACCCCCAGGTGGGGTGGGCCTGGCTTGTGGAAGAACAGCGGCCACTTCCAAACAGTCCAGCAACTTACAAGGCTGTTAAGCACTTTGCCGGTGTGCGTGTGTGCTAAGTCACTTCAATCGTGTCCAACTCTGCATGACCCCATGGACTGTAGCCCACCAGGATCCTTTGTCCATAGGATTTCCCAGGCATGAATACTGGAATGAATTGCCATTTCCTTCTCCAGGGGATCTGCCCCATGCAGGGATCAAACTCATATCTCTTATGTCTACTTATCAGTGTAACACATGAATATTCAATTTATTTTAAAAAATTACAAGTAGTATCTTTGTTTCATTAAATTCTGGATTGACTCCATTATTTTGGTTATATTATTCCTGAGAAAGGCTTTAGATGAAACAAAAAAAGCAAGTTAAAAATGAAACGAAGAAAATCCTGGTGGGTTCCCCTCACTGTGGACTGTGGTCAGTGTTTTCAGGAGTGAGCTCCTTGCAGACCTTGTGGGGCAGGTGTACCCTGAACTGATGTCGGAGGGACCTGTCTCCAGGCTGGGCAATCCCTGTGGGTCCTGTCTATGGATGTGAAAGTGCTAAAATTCTATGGATCCTCTGGACAGAGTTTCTGCCTGGCCAGAGTCCCTTGCCTCCTTCTGATCACCCTGTCCAGGTGTGGCTGCGTCCCGCAGCCTCTCACCACCCACTGGCCTTCCAGTCTCCTGCCCCAGTACCGGACTAATTTCAGCAAACATCTCAAGTGAATTTCAAGATGTTGCCTGAGCCCCCAGGTGCACAAAGGCCAGAAAACAACATGTCTTGGGCTCTCACCTCATGGAGGGCTTGTGGCGTGAGAACAGGTAGATCTGGCCTGATGTCAGGAGGCAGGGAAGAGACAGGGGGTTCCAGGGGCTCCTGAACACCCCAAAATTCAACCCCCTGACCCTGGAAGGAGCCTCCAGTTAGCAGCAGAGGCCGAGTCAACCTACAGTGTTCCCCCTGCTAAGTACAGGCTCTCACACAGACCTGCTTTACTTTCAAATGTCAAGACAGTGAACCATCACTTGAAAACCTCCATGCTTTTGACAAAATTGGAACAAGGGAGATAAAAATAAAAGGTCAGGAAAGCCCTGTACAGCAGAGCTTCGCTGGCCTGATATGGATGCCTTCAAAGGCCCTCTTTGCTCACCACCAGAGCCAGGACCACGCGTCAGAGCCGTTTAAGACGGGGTCGACTTAAATGAATGCGACCTCCACTTTCCGAAGTGTTCAGGTCTGGGAACACTTAAAGGACATCTGTTATTATTTTGGTTCTGCTGAATTTCTTATTTTATACGGTTTCATTTCAAGAGGCACTGTTCAAGGGAATATGGAGGTAAGCTCTTCTCACGGTTTTCTGGTTGAATTTTTTAGAATTATGTATTTCTATACTTCTTACCACGTGATATTTTGTTTCTGCAAAGTTGCCTTCAAGTGGTAATTTTACATTGAAATTTTACCTTATGATTTACATCCCTGCCCTCTGTGATAAAATCTAGTGCCAAATTGTCTCTGAGTGGCTTACTTAGTTTTAGGTTTACTATGCTATGAAGCCCCGTATTTACAAAACTCTGCTATCTGCATGTGGTTTTGTGCTACTTCCTTTATGAGAAAATTCATAAAGACTTGACCCTGCCACTTGGGTGCTTATAGTTTAAAATTGATGGGAAGGAAACGGAATCGAGCAACTATTTCTAAACAAAAAACAAAGAATAAATCAAGTTTTGAAAGTTCAGGCAAAATGGTACTCGTCTCCTTTGCCTTTCTCTAATCTCCTTCTAGCACTCATCCATCCATCTATATGGCTATTCGTCCATTCACACACTCATTCATTTACCCATGCATCTATACAGCTATCTATCCATCCATCCACGTATCTGCATGAAGAGGTACAAAGAAAGAGTTAGGTTTTGCAATCTGGAATAAGCCTCTAGCCTCAGGTGTTATAGAGTTAGTTTTTCCAGATCACGATTGAAATAGTCTTAATATCTACTTGTAACTATAACTGGACAGGTTCCTTTACTCGGGTGTGTATGACAAATCCATGTCAGCTAACTGAAAGATTAGCCAGGAAAGTAAAATAGCACAGCTATACTATTAACTTGGGTATGATGAGGGGGCTTGATATTTATATTGTTCTTTTCAGCTCACCAAACAAATTGTGAAAACCCTGACCCAGATTTGGTTAAGGAATTAGATGTCCTTTTAATTTGGTCAAGGCTTTGCTTCTTGGGTGGTCAAATTTCTGCTCAAATTGTTTTTCTCCCACTGGGGTGTTACTTTCTTGTTCAAAGCTCCCGTCACTCTCTGTGGGTGAGATTTAATTTCTCCAGGTCTACTTGGATTCCAGATCTTTATCTGGTTGGAACCTTTGGAAACGGGTCTTCTCTCTGTGAATACCCGATGTTGGTTGTTGACTACCGGCCGTAGAGTCTCAGGGGCTCTGCCGTTCTGTGTCGGGTGGACGCAGCCGTGACTCACTGTGTCCCGATGTCTGTGCCTTCGGTGTTCTGAGAATCAGAGTGAGTAAATGCCTCCTTCTCTCATTCGCTTTTGGATCTGAAAAGTTACTTCCTGAACGGGCTCTAATCCTCTCTTGGGCACACATGCTGATAGAGAGGCACCCATGTAATAACGAGAGCTCAGAGGTCATTAATTCTGACCTCCCTCCCTGGGCCGTGAGGTTCGAATGTCGTTCAGCCTGAGAATGACTTGCTCTGTCCCAGAGCCCGCTGGCAGGTGTCTCTGCCTGCCCAGCCCTGCAGGTCCTGCTCTGCTGCCCTGGGTCCTCTGCTCCATGTATCTCTGCTTGGTCTCTCCTTTCAGGCCAGGTTGTGCCACCCATGGAAAGTTATTGACACAGCCTTTGGTCCCTGTCTACAAACCCTTTTCTGTTGTCTTTCTCTTGCCTGGAGATTGTTCCCTGTGAACCCAGATGCTCTGGAAATTGGAAGAGGCAGAGGGTCAGCATAAGGTTTTCATAGCCTCTAAGTCTGTTTCTGTTTTGTCAGTATTTCATCTGTGTCATATTTTAGATACCCCTGTAAGTGGTCATATGATATTTGTCTTTGTCTGACTTCACTTAGTATGATCATCTCTAGGTCTATACATGTTGCTACAAATGGCATTATTTCATTCTTTTTTTTATAGCTGAGTAGTATTCCAAAGGGAAATTTGCCAAAGGGAAAAAGTGGTGGGGAGAGGGATAAATTAGTGTTTGGGGTTAACATATACACACCACCGTATATAAAATAGTCAATCAGGACCTCCTGTGTAGAACAGGGAACCGTACTCTATAATCTGTAGTAACCTATATGGGAAAGATTCTGAAAAAGAATAGATACATGTATAACTGAACCACTTTGCTGTAGCATCTGAAACTAATGCAACATCATAAATCAACTATACTTCAATATAAAATAAAATTTAAAAAAATTTAAAGCCTGCTGCATCATAAAAAATAATAAATACATTTGGATTGTTTATATTTATACTCTTAAGAAAAATAAGGCAAGGGTGACTCTATCATAAGCCTGATGGAGAGGTGTGTGTTTAAGTGTTTGTAATGTGAACTGGCCCCAACTTCTCTGGGTGTTTTGTGTATGAGACTTTCATTTTGATTTGAGATACTTCTCAAATGCTCCCTTACTGACCTACGTGGGAAAATTCAGAATGCATAATCATGTCTGAAGGTATCAAATTCCTCATTTCCTTCAAGTTGAAAATTGATAGCTGAAAAGGCAACACAAGTCAGAAAACAAACTCTGGACTCAAAAGCTCCACTAACTGTGACTCAGGACAAACCCCTTAAGCTTGCCCAATCTCTGCTTCCCACGGGATCAATGGAATGACACCCCTTTCTGCTTTTGAAAGAGGCATTCTTGAGCAAAAATACACTTTTGAATAATTTTAAAAAGTGAACCCAATTTTAATATTGTTATCTGTTAAAGCATGCAATGACATTTTTCTCTGGGATTGCTCATAACCTGCATGCTAAATTTTGAAAGTAGTTGTCTATTTTACAAAGTGTGTGTTATTCAGATTAATGTTTCATTTAAAAGCATATACATGCCATTTAAAAAGTTAGTGTAAACTAATTTATTCAGACTGAAATGGTCAATTGTAATATACTATCCTAGTTTCTAAATTTCCTCTTTCTAAAATTTTCCGAGATCGCATGATTGTATTCAGGTTCCAACATGTGAAAAGAGCAACAGTGAACAAACAAATGTCCTCAATCAAGCTGTCACTTCCCAAGGCACATGTTTGGTGCCTACACAGAATTGTTGTTTGAATATCGATATTGGAAAATTCAGGGTTTAGTATAACTGTAAAATAGGCCCCCCAAAATTTGGGCCTGAGAGAACTTCCTGATTCAAAATTCAAAAATTATATTTCTCTTTATTTTCCATATAATTAAGCTATAAAATGCAGCTTTCAGTAGCAAAACAATTCAAAAACATCTTTATAAACCCAAGTTGGCACGCATACCATGCTTTTAGTTAACAGTGTCACTTTCCCCTGATCTTCGGGACACCCCTAAGAGGAAGCTAGGCTATTTTTTATGCCCCATTTTTTAGGGGAGGATACTGAGGTTTATGGAAACTCATTTAAGATCACATAGCCAGGTGGTAAGAGGCATCAGGACTAGAGCCCAAAGATCTACCCTTGGTTCTAATAGTCACTTTATTAAAGCCCCAAAGAGAAGCAACTTATGAAATTTCTCTATAGCCCATCACCTAGAATTTGTCAACTCTGGCCTGATTTCTGGGCATATGTTAAGTTATTCTAAATCATATAGAGACCAGTCTGTTACAGCTTAGTCTTTGTAAGGTCTGTATCAGATTCAAGAATAATTCTGTCTAAGTGCTTCTATTAAAGCTTTAGTTTTGGCCACTCTTTATAGAAGCTTAAGACACTGAATTACATATTTTAGTGTTACAGGAAAAGGTTAGTTCCGGAGGATCTGTTCGATTTAACAACCAAGGATTAGAGTGTGGTAATTCATGCTTTGGTGCTTAGAAAGTTTATTTTCTGTCCTGGCTTACTCCCTGTCCTGGCCAGTTCCCTGTGCGTTTGGGAGAGATGTGTAGGTGTCTTGGCTTAGAGGGTGGGCCCCTCCTTGTACAGACATTGGGTGGATCGAAGCAAGCATGGCATGCATAGGAGATTCAATGCTGTTATTCCCAGATTGCAAATAGCTGAAGGCTTTTGGACACTTGGTGATTTTTATTACAGGACTTCAGAATCCTCTCCAGGCATCCTTATGGCTCCTACCAACAGGTGCTTTTATTAAACCCTCATCCACAGGTATTTTGGGGAGAGGCCATCCGTCAGGGCCTGTGATGTCCTTGAAGACGTTTCTGTGTCTTTAATGCTTGTGTTTCCTTGCTCCGCAGAACATCCCAAATTGCTACTGCTCTTCTGTTCTGTGTGCCTGATCGCTGTGGAAAGAGGATGTGCTGACAGCGGGCTGTAATTACCCCTCTCCTGGGTTGCCTAAAATGTGGCCAGCCCGCCTTCTACAGGTTTCCAGTGCGCATGCCTCAGGCTGCGGTGTTTTATTTCCGAATGGGCCGCGGGTGTTTTTGTTTTGTTTCTCGTCACACCTTCAGACGTGCCCTTCTTCAGCAGCCTGCTGTCTTCACTCACATTCGTTTCCATCTCCTTCCCAAATCTGAACTCGATTTCCCCCCTTTTTCCCTCTCACTGAAAGCAGCCCATGTGAACCAGGTGGGAGTTTTGCAAACCTGAGACACCCTCCTCACCCCTGAGCAGGAGCTGGCAAACCTGCCGATCGTCAAGGACGGCTTTAAAGGGTGGGCTTGGGCGGGAAGGGGGTTGCTGAGGGGGCGCTTTTCAATGACTGCTTCTCATCCACCTGGCCACCCCGAGCCATGAAGCGACTGTAATAGTTCTGCTAATTTGGTTTCCTGTACGTAAACAACCTGGGTGCTCTTTGAAGTTCTCAAGAAAGGTATGAGGAGTTTCAGATTGCAATAATTCAGCTCCCAGCACAAGGCAAATCCATCTTTCTTTCTTTCCTTTTTTTTTTTCCTGTAACAAATAAATCAGTAAAACAGAAGTTAATTAAAGTGTGAACAATGGGCGGCATTGTGGCTGCGGCAGGAAGGAGCCTGTGGAATTCTGTGTGCGATGGGCTCTACCTGATTACGTGCAGCGGGCGCAGTTCAGGAAGGATCCTGTTACCAGGCCTTTCTCTTCTTCCCTGAACATTAAAAAAAAAGACAGAAAACCAACAACAACAGACGCTTTTATTTCCCTCCCTGAGCTGGGTGATCACTTCCTAAGCCTACCCTTTTCCCAGGTGGTCCTGGCAGGTGGGCTTGCTGGGGGCCTTGGCAGGGCAGCCCCGGCCTTGGGGGGGCAGTACCCTTAGGGTCTCTGTAGAGTGGTTGTCACCAGAGTGGCTGACACCAGGCCAGGCTGTTCAGAAGACACAGGCACGGTCTGCCCTCGGTGTTCATGCCATCCCACCCAGCTTGGCACAGGCTGAGAGAGACCCACCTCCCCATCTCACAAAACGCAGGCTTAGCTGAGGAAGGCGCAGGGCAAGCCGATGTGGCCAAAATGGCCCGAAAGCCAGAGTGTTTCAGGACAGTTGCTTAGAAAAACGACTGCCACTTGGATGAGCTCCCCACAAAAAGTTGATGTCAGAAAAAGATGTAAAACACTAGGAAAGACAAAAGAACAAATAGAAATGAACACCCCCCAGAACTTGAGATAATAGAATAATCTTAAAAGGGATGATTAACAATATTTAAAAGATTAAAGGGCATACTTTAGGAGAAGGTTCCGGCTTTCTTTCCCCCTAGTTGACACTTGGTGTGTGTGTTAGTCTCTCAGTTGTGTCTGACTCTTTGAGACCCCATGGATTGTAGCCCACAGGGTTCCTCTGTCTGTAGAATTCTCCAGGTGAGAATCCTAGAGTAGGCTGCCATGCCCTCCTCCAGGGGATCTTTCTGACCCAGGGGTCGAACCCAAGTCTTTTGCATCTAACCCGCATTGGCAGGTGGGTTCTTTACCATGAGCACCCAGCTGGGAAGGAACATTTACTGGATGTAAATCCAACAGACTGACTCACCTAAGTCAGTCACCATTTAATGACTTGGAGCAAGAGGTTGCTTTAAGTTTCTGATTTTACAAATGATGGAGGAGCCACAGGTCCAGGGCTTTAGAGGAGTAAGAGCTGGCGATTTTACTTAGATGTCAGAGCCCAGCGTTGGCCACCCTGAGGTGCGTCGCTGAGGGGCTTCCTCTCACAGCATCAGCCCTCCGAACACTCATGCACGTCCACCAAATATGTCCATGAGACACAGAGAGGCTTCCCGCGTCGGGAGTCCTGAGTCACCCCGGGTCATGGATGGTGTGCTGGGAAAGCGCCTCTGTCTCGCCACCCTGGGCCTCGCCTGCTGACAGTTTAAAGGCGATGGACAGCTCAGCATTCGCTTATCTCAATTAATGAGTGTTATCGCGGGGAAGGTAAATCTGTGATGGCCAAGATCAAACGTGCCAACCTCCACTGCACACACAATGCCCTTGCTTAATAAATCTCGGCCCTTGACGTGCCCTTCTGAGAACACAGTGCTGCCTGCCTGGCCGGGGCCACCAGCTCAGGGTGCTGTTGTCGGAGGTGCGCTGGGGATCTTTGCATTCAGGGGTTTCCTGACCCACCTGCTGACCTAGCAGGAGAACTGAGGGCCGGGGGGTCTGAAGTCCCTGCCTCCCTCCCTGTCTTGAGAGAAAGGTGGGCTGTGGCCTACAGGTGACCCTGGCCAGGAGGCAGGGAGGAGCTGATGGCCATCTGCTTAGCTAGGTGGCTCTGTCTTCCTCTCACACCTTCAGAGGCAGCCTTGTGTCCCCTGAGGGCAAGTTTGGTGTGGAGTTGGAAACAATCTCCAGGAGAGGATGTGAAACTGCTATGAAAGTTCAAAGTGTTACTCGCTCATTGCTGTGTGACTCTTTGTGACCCCATGGACTGTAGCCCACCAGGCTCTTCTGCCTGTGGGATTTGCCAGACAAGAATACTGGAGTGGGTTACCATGCCCTCCTCCAGGGGATCTTCCTGACCCAGGGACTGAACCCGTGTCTCCCACCTTGCAGGTGCACTCTTTACCATCTGAACCATCAGGGAAGCTCCCAAAATTTTTGCAGCCCACTGAGACATAGGACAGGCCATGTGGGAGCCTGCTTGGCTGTCCCACTGGACAGTCAGCCCTCCCAGCACTGTGTCTGGAGGCCTGGGGTCTGCAGTGCGAATGTGTTCGTGAGGGTCTGTTGAAAGAATCAACATACAGAAGGGAGCTAGGAGGTCCCTGCTTAAAGACTTCAGTACCCAGGGATCTCTGTGTCCTCTAAAATTCTGTGTAGTGAGCACAGACCTGCTCTTGGTGTATAGTGGGGCTGTCAGTTGGGAGCAGGAACTCGGAGGTGGCCTCTGTGGGGCCCTTGAGCCAGGATGCCAGGAGTTCCCCTTGGTGAGAACCCTGTTGAACAAACGTGACCTAGAGGCTACACAACTCTGGGAATCAGGATAAAGAGACCCATTACTGATGCCATCCTACTCACTTCCTCAAATATCAGCTTTTCTTTTTGTTATGAGGGAAATATCTCACCTCCAACATGTTGTTGTTGAGTCACTAAGTCGTGTCTGACTCTTTGCAACCCCATGGACTGCAGCATGCCAGGCTTGCGGAGTTTGCTCATTGAGTGATTTTATCTTCTTGCCGTCCAGGGGACTCTCCACGTCCAACTACCTCCTGTTTTATGTTTTGTGTTAACTCGTTCCATACTCAGGTGTGGGGGACGCATGTATTTTATTGAACTTCTTCAAACTCCACTTAACAGTTAACACTTTTGTTGTTGTTGTTATTACTAATTACAGTAACATCTGGATCAGTTCAGTTCAGTTCAGTCCCTCAATTGTGTCCGACTCTTTGCAACCCCATGAATTGCAGCATCTCTGTCTATCACCAACTCCCGGAGTTCACCCAAACTCACATCCATCGAGTCAGTGATGCCATCCAGCCATCTCATCCTCTATTGTCCCCTTCTCCTCCTGATCCCAATACCTCCCAGCATCAGAGTCTTCTCCAATGAGTCAACTCTTTGCATGAGGTGGCCAAAGTATTGGAGTTTCAGCTTTAGCATAAGTCCTTTCGAAGAATACCCAGTACTGATCTCCTTTAGAATGGACTGGTTGGATCTCCTTGCAGTCCAAGGGACTCTCAAGAGTCTTCTCCAACACCACAGTTCAAAAGCATCAATTCTTCGGCACTCAGCTTTCTTCACAGTCCAACTTTCACATCCATACATGACCACTGGCGGGATGGAGGTTCGTGACATTGTACAGGAGACAGGGATCAAGACCACCCCAATAGAAAAGAAATGCAAAAAAGCAAAATGGCTGTCTGGGGAGGGCTTACAAATAGCTGTGGAAAGAAGAGAAGTGAAAAGCAAAGGAGAAAAGGAAAGATATAAGCATCTGAATGCAGAGTTCCAAAGAATAGCAAGGAGAGATAAGAAAGCCTTCCTCAGTGATCAATGCAAAGAAGTAGAGGAAAACAACAGAATGGGAAAGACTAGAGATCTCTTCAAGAAAATTAGAGATACCAAGGGAACATTTCATGCAAAGATGGGCTCGATAAAGGACAGAAATGGTATGGACCTAACAGAATCAGAAGATATTAAGAAGAGGTGGCAAGAATACACAGAAGAACTGTACAAAAAAGATCTTCATGACCAAGATAATCATGATGGTGTGATCACTCACCTAGAGCCAGACATCCTGGAATGTGAAGTCAAGTGGGCCTTAGAAAGCATCACTACAAACAAAGCTAGTGGAGGTGATGGAATTCCAGTTGAGCTATTTCAAATCCTGAAAGATGATGCTGTGAAAGTGCTGGACTCAATGTGCCAGCAAACTTGGAAAACTCAGCAGTGGCCACAGAACTGGAAAAGGTCAGTTTTCATTCCAATCCCAAAGAAAGGCAATGCCAAAGAATGCTCAAACTACCACAAAATTGCATTCATCTCACACACTAGTAAAGTAATGCTCAAAATTCTCCAAGCCAGGCTTCAGCAATATGTGAACCATGAACTTCCAGATGTTCAAGCTGTATTTAGAAAAGGCAAAGGAATCAGAGATCAAATTGCCAACATCTGCTGTATCATGGAAAAAGGAAGAGAGTTTCAGAAAAACATCTATTTCTGCTTTATTGACTATGCCAAAGCCTGTGACTGTGTGGATCACAATAAACTGTGGAACATTCTGAAAGAGATGGGAATACCAGGCCACCTGACCTGCCTCTTGAGAAACCTATATCCAGGTCAGGAGGCAACAGTTAGAACTGGACAGGGAACAATAGACTGGTTCCAAATAGGAAAAGGAGTATGTCAAGGCTGTATACTGTCACCCTGCTTATTTAACTTCTATGCAGAGTACATCATGAGAAATGCTGGGCTGGAGGAAGCAGAAGCTGGAATCAAGAGTGCCGGGAAAAATATCAATAACCTCAGATATGCAGATGACACCACCCTTATGGCAGAAAGTGAAGAGGAACTAAAAGCCTCTTGATGAAAGTGAAAGTGGAGAGTGAAAAAGTTGGCTTAAAACTCAACATTCAGAAAACAAAGATCATGGCATCTGGTCCCATCACTTCATGGGAAATAGATGGGGAAACAGTGAAAACGGTGTCAGACTTTATTTTTTTGGGCTCCAAAATCACTGTAGTTGTTATTACTAATTATAGTAACATCTGGATGTAATTTTATTATTATCAGTTTTCTTATTTTTGCTTCTTGAATCCTAATACCTTCTTCTAGGATCAATTTTGTAACAAGTATGCCCTTTAATCTTTTAAATATTGTTGATCATCTCTTTTAAGATTATTCTATTATCTCAAGTTCTGGGGGATGTTCATTTCTACTTGTTCTTTTGTCTTTCCTAGTGTTTTACTTCTTTTTTTGATGTTAACTTTTTGTTGGGAGCTCATCCAAGTGGGAGTTGTTTTTCTAAGCATTCTTTTTGTATAATGCATATTGAAAGTGTCTCTACAGAGGAGTTTTGCAGTTATTTTTATCTGGGTCCTAGTGTTTCTTGACTAAGTAGTAAAGAACCTGCCTGCAATGTAGGAGACATAAGTTTGATCCCTGGGTCTGAAATATCCCCTGGAAAAGGAAATGGCAACCCACTCCAGTATTCTTGCCTGGAGAATCCCATGACCAGAGGGCCTGGTGGGCTATAGTCCATAGGGTGGCAAAGAGTCGGACACAACTGAGTGACAATGATGATGAGAGTTTCTGAACATGTTATTTTTTCATACTGTAGCTCTTGGCATGTAGAGATGTAGCAAAAAATACTGTTGCCCCAACACACACATCCTGAAAAGGAAGAGGAACCACTAGAATGTTTTAGGGTGAAGTTACATTTCAGAGAAGTCACTCAAACACAGACCATCTTGGTGGAGGAGGAGAAAGCATTTGAGAACCATTGTTGTGCTGGGGAACCCATCCTAACCGCCTGGAACTAGAGCAACAGGATGCAAGTAGAAAGAAGGACGAGGGCAGAGGCCACAGGTGGCGGGGCTTGATGGTGCTGTCACTTCAGCATACGAAGCTCAGTGGATCAGCAGGATAACTGGAATTCTGCAATTATTCAGGCACAGCTAATGTTGTTACTTCATATACGCTGTTTCCAATACATTTACAGCCTGAGTTGGAGCTGAAGTTATCTGAGATTTGTGTCTAGAATACATTGGTCTCTGTCCACACAGCTGTTTATATTGCTTGGGTAATTTCTTATACTTTAGGAAGCAGAAATGGAGGACACACTTTCTTCTTGGCACTTTATGTCAAAGCGCAATCATCTTAATGGCAACACTTGATCTTTACGCTTTCTGTAGTATAAGCCAAAAAATGTAACCAAAGGCTTCATGATCTGGGGATTTCATTCCTTTCATTATGTCAAGCTAGAACCTATAATCACAAAATACCTTTTAAAGCACTAACTTCTGAATTAAGCATTTACTGTGAAGTTGAAATTTAAGTTCCACTCACCTAAAACCTATTAAAAAGCAGAGACATTACTTTACCAACAAAGGTCCATATAGTCAAAACTATGGTTTTTCCAGTAGTCATATATGGATGTGAGAGTTGGACCATAAAGAAGGCTGAGCACCAAAGAACTGCTATCAAACTGTGGTGTTGGAGAAGACTCTTGAGAGTCCCTTGGACTGCAAAAAGATCAAACCAGTCAATCATAAAGGAAATCAGTCTGAATATACATTGGAAACACTGATGTTGAAGCTGAAGCTCCAATACTTTGGCCACCTGATGCAAAGAGCTTACTCATTGGAAAAGACCCTGATGCTGGGAAAAATTGAAGGCAAGAGGAGAAGGGGATGACAGAGGATGAGCTGGTTGGATAGCATCACCTACTCAATGGACATGAGTTTGAGCAAGCTCCAGGAGATGGTGAAGGACAGGTAAGCCTGGCATGCTGCAGTCCATGGGGTCGCAAAGAGCTGGACATGACTGAGCAACTGAACAAAAACACATAAAGTGAACATTCTCGTGAATAACACTTGAGTTTTATTTTCTTATATTTGCTTCTAGCCTTTAAATTATAGACTTGGGGTTCCTAAATAAAATGCATACATAAATATATAATAAATTAATATGGGCTTCAGTTTCTCAAAAGGACTTCAGGACATGGGCAGCTGTGGACGGTGTCATGAGCTCTCCAGGCTTTGCCTTCCAAGAAGCCTGTAGGTCTTCTTCTTCTTCGTCATTATTCGGGCTGGAGATTCAGACCTGAGCTTCCCTGGGCACAAGCGTGTGTGTAACTTCTCATCACTTTAAGTGTGATATCATACATGGGAAGATTTTGTAGTCATTTTATCACTCTCCATGGAGAGAGACCATGCATTCTCAGACCACTTCCTATTTTTTCCTTATGTTCAGTGTTGACCCTTCTCTGCTGTTTCAAGTGTGTGAAGAGGTCAAAGAAACCTATACACAAGGCAGCCTTGTCACCTTCAGATACTCCTCAAAACTGATATTCATCTTTAGAGCAAATGAATTGTAGTAGAAATTCTTGATTTTCCCAAGCAAGGGTTTGGGGAAAAAATTTCCCAAGTGATTAAAAAAAATTTTTTTATTGCAGTATAGTTACTTTACAATGTTGTGTTAGTTTCTGCTGTACAGCAAATTGAATCCTCTATATGTATACATATATCCCCTCTTTTTTGGATTTTCTTCCCATTTGGGTCACCACAGAGCACTGAGTAGAGTTTCCTGTGTTATATAGCAGGTTTTCATTAGTTATCTATTTTATATATAGCATCAGTGAAAAAGTTGGCTTAAAGCTCAACATTCAGAAAACTAAGATCATGGCATCTGGTCCCATCACTTCATGGGAAATAGTTGGGGAAACAGTGTCAGACTTTATTTTTTGGGGCTCCAAAATCACTGCAGATGGTGATTGCAGCCATGAAATTAAAAGACGCTTACTCCTTAGAAGGAAAGGATAGATAGCATATTGAAAAGCAGAGACATTACTTTGCCAACAAAGGTCCAAACGTTTAGTCAAGGCTATGGTTTTTCCTGTGGTCATGTATGGATGTGAGAGTTGAACTGTGAAGAAGGCTGAGCACCGAAGAATTGATGCTTTTGAACTTTGGTGTTGGAGAAGACTCTTGAGCGTCCTTTGGACTGCAAGGAGATCCAACCAGTCCATCCTAAAGGAGATCAGTCCTGGGTGTTCTTTGAAAGGACTGATGCTGAAGCTGAAACTCTAGTACTTTGGCCAACTCATGCAAAGAGTTGACTCTTTGGAAAAGACTCTGATGCTGGGAGGGATTGGGGTCAGGAGGAGAAGGGGACGACAGAGGATGAGATGGCATCACCAACTCGATGCACGTGAGTTTGGGTGAACTCCGGGGAGTTGGTGATGGACAGGGAGGCCTGGTATGCTGCGATTCATGGGGTCACAAAGAGTCGGACACGACTAAACCACTGAACTGAACTGAACTGATCAGTGTATATATGTCAATCCCAGTCTCCCAATTCACCCAAGTGCTCTTTCCTGCCTTGATGTTCATTTCCCGCCTTGGTGTCCCTAACTTTGCTCTCTACATCTGTGTCTCTATTTCTGCTTTGCAAATAAGTTTCTCTGTACCATTTTCCTAGATTCCACATATAAGTGTTATTATATCATATTTATTTTTTTCTGTTTGACTCACTTCACTTTGTGTAACAGTCTCTAAGAGCAATTTTTGAGTTATTCTTCCCACATTGAGATGTGAAGTTTAAATCTCAGTCGTGTAAGTGTGAGCCAAACCCCAGGGTACTTCTGATCAGGAAGTGAGAGGGGACAGCATCCCAGTCCAATCTGAATGGTTGGATCTGGGCCCTCCTCTACCTGCAAGCTCACAGGATCACCTGCCAGGCTTCTGGAGGTCTCCAGAACACTGGGGATGCCCGGGGCAGAGACAGAAATGTTTATCCTCACAGCAAAAGCAGTAGCTGGGGTGTCAGCATTGTTACCTTGTTACCCAAGCCCCAGGCCCCACAAGAGCTTGGAGAGACCAATGACACCTACTCCTCCTAGGGGCTCTCTTGCAGGAGAGAAATCCTAAGTTTGAGGGGGTTACTGATCAAAGGGAGGGTTTGTCAAAGGATGCCCTTCCGTCAACATGATCAGAAATGCCTAGTGCCTTAATGCCTTGGTTTGGGGCTATGTGGATGCAAATTGAAAGGAACAGAATTCCAGGAAAAATGAGGCCTATGTGGCAGTAAGGCAGTTTGGTAAATTTTGTAGCATGAAGCACACCCCCGCGGCTGCCAGCCTTACCACTCTACTCTGGCTGCCAAATCCTCTCTCATTAGCACACTCCTTTTGATGATGACAGCAAAGAGAATAACAGTGCTTTTACTTGGATTTTGCTGCGTCAGCATCATTTAAATATTAGGTTCACTATTCAGCTGCAGTATCACATTCTCCAAATTGCTCCACAACTAATAAAAGTAAAGATAGTGTCACGTGGGCCACTGGCAGGAAAGGAAACTGTGTGTGTCTGAGCGAACCAGGGTTTACACATTTCCGTCATAACATGGAGGATTGATGTCTGACAGAAAACAACAAAATTCTCTAAAGCAATTATCCTTCAATTAAAAAATAAATAAATTAAAACAATCTAATTTGACATCAGCACATTAAAAGACTTTGGACATGCCAACTTTTAAAAAATTTTATTTTATTTTTAATTGGAGGATAGCTACAATATTGTGACGATTTCTGCCATACATCAACATGAATCAGCCATAGGTATACACATGTCCTCTCCCTCTTGAGCCTCCTTCCCACCTCCCTCTCCATTCCACCCCTCTGGGTTGTCACAGAGTACCAGCTTCGGGTTCTTGGCTAGACAGGCCAACATTCAATACTACATGAAATTATGTCGTTTAATTAAAGTTAAACTTATTAGACACAGGAGAAGCACACATAAAGTTGTAATCGAAAAAAACAGAAGTAAAATCAACTTTCATTTCTAGATGTCATGGTGGTTGAGGTTGAAAGTTTTTAACATTTATATGATACACAACTCTATTGTAAATATACATAGCAACTTGCTAAAATATGTCCAACAGTGTAAAAGAGACTCAGCCTTCAGAGTCTGCAGATCTGGGTGCAACCTCAGCTCAGATGCTAACATTGCCTGTGATGTTTGGAAAGTTACATAAACCCTTTAAACCACGGTTTTTCCCACTTGTTAAAAAATAATAACAAGCTCTCTCTGCTAAGTGAATTAATTTCAATATTCTCATAAGAACTCTCCAGATGAGTCATCCACACTCTTCCCAAGAAATAGAACCAAGACTGGGAGTTGTTTGGTAACTTGCGTGTAGTCACGTGTGTAACGAGGACAGACGCAGAGTTGGCGCTCAGGCTGTGTGATCCCACATCCTTTTCTTGAACCACCTGCTCTACTATTTTCCTGACACCTGGTTTTATCTCCAGGATTAAATGCGATACATTTGTAAAATTCTTTACAAGTACCTGGCACTTAGGAGCTACCCACTATTCATTTTATCCATATGGCTATCACTACCAACCTTATTAGTATATTTAACATCTCAACGGTGTTCTGAAAGGAGCCAACATCTACCTTTATTATCAAATAGTAGCAGTTTCTACAGCCCTTCTCTGATAGAGTTTAAGATGTCATGACACACATATAAATCACAACTTACCTTGACATAATTTGTACTTTATCCTTTCAATGCTCCTCCTAACTTTTATTTTCACCTCTACTTTTCTTCTACACCTTTTAAGTCTGTCTCACACTCCAGTCAATTAGAAAGGTGTCCTTCTCTCCATCAGACAGTATGATTCTTAAAGGCAGGAATGATTGTTTTCATCCTGATTTCAAAGCTGTATACAGTACTGCCCCAGAGTTAACACACAGAGAATACAGAAAAAAATGAATGAATGCCTGATTCCTAAGAATTTCTACTTTCTCATTTCGAGGGGATGAGAAGTCTAATAACATCTAATTTACATGTGTTGAGGGTAGTGTTTGCTTTCATTTGGTTTAAGCTTGTGTTTGCCTCTGAAGCCTGAACTTTCTAGATATTCTTCTAAGATGACAGCTTGTCACTTGCCTGCAACACAGCCCTCGCTGGGTTCATGTGAGGTCACGGCTCCATCCTTCTTTAACGTTAAACACCAGACCCAAAACAATAACAGGACAGGAGGGCGTGGCCTGTTTCTGAACCACGATGCCACACAAGCACTTAGCTGATACTTTGCAAAGAACAACGAGTAATAGCAGCCTTGAAGCTGATAGAGGGTTTATTGTCTGAGGAGAGGCAATAGAAAGAAATGTGAACAGAAATAATCTAATGACAGGCTGGAGTGAGATTAGGAAGATGCTGGGAAATGTCAGCAAATCAGCAACAAATATTTTTCTCCTGTTGTGTCTTCCAGCACCACACCAACACACACCCACATACACACACTCGATTCTCACACAAACTGAGAGGCAAAGGAGAAGCTGTCTTTAGAGAGCAGACTGGTGGTTGCCAAGGCGGACAGGTGGGGGAGGGATAAATTAGGAGTTTGAGATTAGCAGATGCAAACTAGTATATACAGGATGAATAAACAGCAAGGTCCTACAGTAGAGCACAGGGGACTATAGTCAACATTCTGTTATAAACCACAGTGAAATAGAAAATGAAAAAGAGTACATCTCTGTGTATAACTGATCACTTTGCTGTATGGCATAAATTAATTGAACATTGTAAATCAACTCTGGGTCAATAAAATAAATTAAAAAGAAAAGAGAGAGAGAAATTTTTTCTAAGGACTTCAACCTTAGCTGTGTCCTTGCAGCCACCCAGGCAAAGCAGCGCTGAGAGCAAGCCCAGGGGTTCAGATCTCCAGTATAAAGTCTTCCCCTCAGTTTCCTCCCTACTGAGAGCAAGCTGACACAGTAGGCGTGCGCCTCAGGGTAGAAACTCTGGAGAAAGATGGGTTTGGGGATTGCAGTGCCTCCTTGCTCCCCACGTCTGTTCTTCCTTCCTCCTGGCCGTCCTGTTTTCTAAACACACATGTTCATGCTGGTTTTTTTTTCCATAGTTTGCTAAATATGCCTTTTAAATAACTTCTTTTCTTTAATTTTTTCTCTCTTTTTTTTTTTTTTTCTGGTTTTTGTCTTTGTTTGCCTGGTTTTCTGGGCAGGAGGCCCAGCCTGGTTTATATTTCTTTTTTGTGTGTGGTTCTCTTTTCAAAACAATCCCTTCCTTTCTAATTATTCTCATTCATTTATTTTCTCATCAGAGAATTGAGCGAAATGTGTAAAAAGGGCTTCCTAGCTGATCCTTTGGGGTGAGTGTTTCCTTCTGTGTCTTTAAGCATGTCCTTGGATGATTTGCGGAGATGGGGTTTCATGCCTCCCTCGCCCGTTTGTCTGCTGAAATGACATTGTTTTGACCGACGATGCTCACTTCACTATTTTCCCTCTCCTAGTCAGGTAGACACTGTGCAGGTGTCTTAGTGTGTTTGCAAGCCCAAGCACAGTATAGCTGCTGAGAAGGAAGCTGTTTGTGCTGGTGCGTTTGTGCGTCTGCGGGCTGGTGTGGCCGCATGCGAGGCAGGGTAAATGCATGGAAGAACGCTCCACTGCGCTTTGGCGTGTTTATTTTGGAATGTCATCTCCAATCAAATCTAACATTTATAACCGGCCTCCCTTCATGGCTTTCTGGGCCACAGTTTAAATGCCCAAGAATAAACATGTCAGCTAGAAATGGAAGATCGTGCCAGTGACTAGGGCAGCGTGCATCTCACAGCTGCTTAAAAATTAAAATTTTCTTCGTGGTTAGACTTGCTTAGGGCTCTGCCTATGGGCTGCGAAGAAAGCAAATAGTTTTTGCCACGTAAAGAACAGATGTAATACCTTGTTTGTCAGTAATAGATCGTCACAGAGTATAGGAAGCTGAGCCAGGCTGCTTTCAAAGAAATTTCTCCCAAGTCACCATATTCTAGTGATTCTGAAATCAAATAAGATCCCGTTTTGCAGTAGGATGTGTATTCAGTTCAGTTCAGTTCAGTCGCTCAGTGTATACGTGTATGCAGTAGGATATATGTATTCTGTATCAAATCTGGGTCTCCTGCATTGCAGGCAGATTCTTTACCATTAGCACCACCCGAGAAGTCCAACATATTCTGTGGGCTTCCCAGGTGGCTCAGTGGTAAAGAGTCCTCCTCTCAAAGCAGGAGACATGGGTTTGATCCCAGGATCTGAAAGATCACCTGGAGAAAGAAATGGCAACCTACTCCAGTATTCTTGCCAGTATCCCATGGACAGAGGAGCCTGACAGGCTACAGTCCTTGGGGTTGCAGAGAGTTGGACATGACTGAGCAACTAAACAACAGCAACAATGTATTTTGTAGCTCTTAAAACCCAGAGTCATGTATTCCTGAGTAAGTGCACATGTTTTAAAGACGTCTAGTTGCAAAGACCAGTGTAACTTAAGCTTTATTTTTCTATTTGAAAGCAGAGAGTATTTTTCACAAATGACTCTGCCCAAGTTCCTGACATATTCTCTGAATTTATCAAGCCAAACAGCACCATGTCAGGAGTAATTTGCCAGTGTCTTCAATAAACATGAACTTAATGCGTGTTTCATATTTAAGAAGCCAGCAGAAGCTGTCGGCTTGCCCAGTCCAGGGCTGTCCCGCTGAGCTGGGCCAGTGCTGTCAAGTGGAGGTAATGAAATATTACGATGGTGCGTGGGGACTGTACCAGAGACTTCTCTTAAGAGACGTCACTCACCAGGGTGCTCTCCTTGATCATCACAAGATATATTGATTCCTACCCTTTGCTCTGGCAATTGAAGTCATCTTAGAAAAGGAGTTTCATAAGCAATTCAGATGGATTCTATATCATATAACACTGGCCTTCCTGGTGTCATAGCTCGGGATTTATCAGTGAAATCCAGTCATCTTCTGGATCCTCTCTCAAATAAGAAGATAGGAGTTTATCCCTTGAGCAGTCAAGTTGTGGCATTGGGGGCAGTGATGGTGGCCAGAATAATGCCTGCCGT
This sequence comes from Bos javanicus, assembly GCF_032452875.1. Classification (NCBI taxonomy): domain Eukaryota; kingdom Metazoa; phylum Chordata; class Mammalia; order Artiodactyla; family Bovidae; genus Bos; species Bos javanicus. The sequence continues at coordinate 35,070,050 of NC_083879.1, read as the reverse complement.
GTTCCCGAATGCTTCATCAAGGCCCCAGACTTTAGTCCAAGAGACCAACCGAGCAGCAGCTGTTGACCCAGAAATGTGGATCAGTGCTCACGGCCACAGCCTGTATTAGTTTCCTTATCTCTGCAAGTTGGGTCCTATTGGGTTTCAGAGCCAGCTGCCTCCAACAGACAGGACTCTTACAGCCAAGGCACGTGAAGGAGTGACTGACCAAGAACTGCTAAACTGTGTTTGCTTGTAAAAACACAGCAGATAGAGATTCACGGAAATGGATGAGCACAGTCCACGGCAGTTACAAGAAGTCCGTAACTTTTTTCAAGGAGCACTTAGCTTGTTAAATGATTGTTTAAAAAATGCCACTTCCATGTATTATTCTAAATTGTCCTTAGATGAATGGCAGGAAGTTATGTCTATCTTTTTAAGAAATATAATGTCCATGTTCATCCAAACAAAATGAAGTAAAGCATTGAAGTTTTATCTGCATAATTCAAGCTAACCCTAACCTTCCTTTATCTGAATATTACAGGAAAACCATCTTGGTGGCTATGGAGAGGACCCAAACTCTCTACAGAATGGATCTCTCTTTTTATTATTTTTTATATAATTGATGGGATGTGACTTTTAACAAAATAAAAAGGCATTTCTGTTTAATGCAGGTCACAAACTGACAGAACTGCATCAAGATGGGTTGAGAGAGATATGGGTAGAATTTAATAATCTTCCATCTTAATTTCAACTGTCACCAATTAGACACAGTTGGTGTTACTCTACCAGTAAAATTTGGACTCTGATTTCTGTAGTGCCTAAAGTCCTACAGTTGTAGGTTTCATAGCTCTGCTGCCTTTAAGTATCATTAATGTTTGCACATACTTATCACCGTTTTTGCTGTGGCCGTTGTGCATATACTAACCTTGTCTGTCTCATGCTTGCTGTTGCTGTTCAGTTGCTCAGTCGTGTCCGATTGTTTGCAACCCCATGAACCGCAGCACACCAGGCTTCCCTGTCCTTCACTATCTCTAGTACTTTGCTCAGACTCATGTCCATTGAGTTGGTGATGCCATCCATCTCATTCTCTGCATTGCCCTCCTCCTCCTGCCCTCAATCCTTCCCAGCATCAGGGTCTTTTCCAATGAGTTGGCTTTTGCACCAGGTGGCCAAAGTATTGAAGCTTCAGCTTCAGCATCAGTCCTTCCAATGAATATTCAGGACTGATTTCCTTTAGAATTGACTGGTTTGATCTCTTTGCAGTCCAAGAGACTCTCAGGAGTCTTCTCCAGCACCACAATTCAAAAACATATATCTCATGCTTACAATAAAAATAAAAGTCATGGTTATCTAATTATGTATATCTGACAACTCCTTGGATACAGCAAACTTTACTCACACACTTACATTCCTTTGAATTTGTACCTCCACTCCCCTCCCCTGAGAATGTTCCTACCATCTCTGTAATGTCCAGCAGATGAGCTGGAGACCTGGGTCAGCTGGTGAGCACATGTGGGGTTATCAGGGAAATTGGCCTGAAACAGCTTGAATTCACCAATAAGCCATGCCCTACATAGTATTTTATTTATTGGAAACCATCATAAACACTTCCATCATCATTCCCTTCAAAATCAGCTTGGCACAGCGTGGATTTCTTCTTTCTTAGGATCTTTATAACTCTGCAAGAGTGAATTGATAAAGCAGGACAGGCCAGGGGGGCCCTCCCTCACCCGTGCCCAGGTCCTGCCCTGAAGCTGGTGAACAATGACTGTTGAAGAGCCAGTTAGCTGCCTTCCCGAGGCCTTTGACAGAAGGAGTGTCTCCAGTAATTGTCTGAAGCCTTTCTTAACTTAAATGGCACCTGGAAAAAGGCTGTAGAGGAGAGAAGATTGTTGGATCCTGGTGTTCCCTGGCAGAACACAATGCCCGTGGTGTTCCTTTTACTGGTGTCTAACACTGCTGGAGGGCTTACTGGGGGTGCCAGGTGAATTGAAGAGTACTCTCTAGTCAAAGTGGGAAGGACCAGGAGTATCCTGTCCCCCAAGGAAAATGGTGGCATTCTTTGTATGGAAACCAGTGCACCCGACACAAGGGTTTCCTGACTAATAGCGGGAGAGAAGTAGGCAAGTCATTGGCTTGGTCCATTCCAGGCATTATTGTAAATACCACCGAGTTGGTTACTTATAAACAGGGGAGATGCTTGGCTCACAGTGCTGGAGGCCAAGAAGTCCAACATGGAGACACTGGCACCATGCCTTCTGGGAAACCCTTGTTCCTGGTTTATACCCGGTGTCTTCTTTGCAGTACCCTCACCTGGCGGTGGGCTCGAGGGGTCTCCTGGAACATTAAACCTCCCAAAGGCCCCACCTGCTGACACTACCACTCTCCAGGGTCAGAATGTCAACGTGTGAATTTGGGGTGAGGCACAAACATTCAGACCATGATTATCACGTCTGCACACCTAAGACAGGGACTCATTCAAGGGCACAGAAAGTGGCATAGAATTTATTTGAATTTATTGACAGAGAGAGTTTTGTTTCTACCAAAGGAAATATTTTGTTTTTCTAAATATCTGTGCTGAAAACTTATCCCCATTTTTTTTTTTCCCCCTCCATGTACCAGTACCTTACTAGCCTCTTCATTCCATCAGAGACTAAGAAAGAACAGAGGATCAACCCGTCCTTGAGAGCCGGTCTAAGTGATAAGAAGATGGTTTCCGAAGGGAATATAACTACTCATGAAATCTGGACAGACCCAATAGGTTGGCCTATCGCCTGCATCCAGATTAAAATGAGAGAAAATAGCATGAGGTGCTCTCAGACGTAGACAGAGCATAATACAAAATGTGACTTACAATGTAAGTTATGTTTCATCTGCTTTAAAGGTTTATATTAGGAGATGTTCCTCAGATTCTTGGATTGTCTCTGAAGCACCATTTGTGAGAGTTGCACAGTGTTCTGTGTGACCTGAGTAGTTAGGGGACGACCAGACGTTCACAGTCTTACTTCATTCTGTAAGTTGGTCTGGGATGTGGCTGCCCCACCAAGAGGAAGTCTCCCAGCCCACTTTCCCTAAGGTAAGATCATGCCACGAGCTCTCATTAATAGTGACGTGTGTTACTTCTGGGCCAGAGCAGTTAAGAATAAGCTTTTCTTCTCAGGCTCTATGACTTCCATTCTCTGTCGGCTGTAAAATGGCCAAGGTCACTCTGGAAGCCAGTACTGAAGACGGGCAGATCCTCTGTTCATTAGGGACCCTGATGACTCCCAAGATTAGCTGCCATCCTATCTACTCACCACCACCAGTGAAAATTTATGTTTGTTGTTTAATCACTAAGTTGTATCCAACTCTTTGCAACCGCAAGGACTATAGCTCATCAGGCTCCTCTGTCCATCAAATTCTCCAGGCAAGAATACTACAGTGGGTTGCTATTTCTGAATCCATGGGATCTTCCTGACCCGGGAATTGAACCCACATCTCCTGCATAGCAGGTAGGTTCTTTACCACTGAGACACATGGGAAGCCTGAAATTTTACATAGTGAGAAATAAAATATTATGAGACTAAGCCACTGAGCTATAGGACTTATCTGTTAGATCAATTAATGTTACCCTAATACAGAAACTAGTGCCTTAAAGTGAATGCTGCCATAAGGAAAGTCTTAACATACGTGACATCCCTTCAAAGACCAGGTGGGAGATAGGATAAAACCCAACACTGAAAGCTGGGAGGACAGAGCCCAGGTTGAGAGCAACAGACCATTGGGGTAAACTGTCTCCACTTTAACTTTCTCCTGTCACTTCTAAACCCTAGATTATAACCTAATCCCTCCCCCCCTGGGCAAATGAAAACCCTTTCTAATAGTCTGCAATGAATTTTCTAGTGACCAGATCAAATGGACATATTTAATCCCTTGTATGACTGTAACTCCTTATAGCATTTCAGAGAAAGTGAACAGGGACTTTTTCTTCCTTGTTACTCTCTGTTTTCTTGGCTTCTGGTTTTGTCATCACCATTACCCATCAGTGTTGACCACTGTGCCTTACTGCTCCTCCCTGGGTCTTCTCCCTGGGCCTGGTCCTTGCACGTTGGAGGTGCCTGCTGTCCTGCCCTGCTCATTTGCACCCATGCTCCGGAGCCTGCCTCCTGGATCCTCGCAGCTTCTGCGACTGCATGCTCAGCCTCTCCTCGCACAGACCCTGTGACAGGCTACTACCTCAGTGTCTCCTGAGACCTCAGGCTAAACAGAACTGATTGCACTGGCTTTTCCTCCTGCAAACCTCTGCCTTCCCCTCTATGTCCTGTGCGGGTTGGCAGTTCCTCACCTGTACCCCAGGAGGACTGTGGCCTTGACTGACACTTCAATCTCAGCCTGGTCCCCTGCTCAGGCCAGCCCAGCTCATGTCCAGGGAAACAGATGAGACAGGCATGGTGTTCAGAAATCACTTTGTTACACGGCAGCAGATCACTAATACAGGGAAAAAGAAAACAAACATTATAATGTCAGCATTTGTCAATTGTAACTTTTGAAATCTGTGACTGTTAATGAAGGGAATTATTGGTGGTAATATTCAGACACTTCTTAATATTGATGTGTTGGAACAGCATGTTTTAGTGTCTATTGGCATATTTGATGTGATGAAAGTGTTTTTCTTACAGGATTTACTCATTCCTGGTATATTTACTATATGAGAATTATCAATGCATATCTTCATGGTCAAGAAATTGTGTTAATGTTGATTAATCATAAAGTAGAATATGGGCTTCTCTAATGGCTCAGTGGGTTAAGAATCCATTTGCAGTGCAGGAGACAGAGATATGGCTCCCATCCCTTGGTTGGGAAGATCCCTGGAGAAGGAAATGGCAATCCACTCCAGTATTCTTGCCTGAAAAATCCCATGGACAGAGGAACCTGGTGGGCTACAGTCCATGGGGGTGCAAAGAGATGGACACAACTGAGCCACTGAGCTTGTAAGTAGAATATATGGCTAAATTTAAACCTCAGTTATTGACAGACAGCTATAAAGAATCAAAGGACTTCCCTGTAGCTCAGACAGTAAAGAATCTGCCTGCAATGCAGGAGACCCGGGTTTGATCCCTGGGCAGGGAAGATCCCCTGGAGAAGGAAATGGCAACCCACTCCAGTATTCTTGCCTGGAGAATCCCATGGCCAGAGGAGCCTGGCCAGCTACGGTCCATGGTGTCGCAGAGTTGGACATGACTGAGCTACTAACACTACTACTATAAAGAATCAAAACAATGTCCCTTGACCTTACCTTGTGTCAATCAACGTTTCCTGGTATAACTGAAGTGCCCCCAGTTCCTTGAAAACATGCAAAGATTTGGTTCTTCCAACGCAAATAAATTTATGTTATAATTTTACATACACAACAACAAGGCAAATGGCAAGGCCCCCAGGGTCTTGGCTAATTGTGTGTGCATGTGACTTAATTTAACTGGCTGTCTTGTTTAATTCATTGTCTTAACACTCCCACCTCCCTCTCTCTATTTGAAATTACCTCCAGGATGAAATAGAATGCTCTCATTCTAAGAGTAGGAAAACATTCCTTGCGAGCCATTTTTCAGTCACAGGTCAATAATTTTGATAGGCGGTGTTCCCTTTGCCTCGTCCAGCAGGGTGGAGACAGACGGTCTCATGACTCGGAGACTCACTGAGGTTTTATACTAAACGCTGCCCACAGGACAAAGACAGGCGTCATTAGAGGGGCAAGCACCGTGACGCGTTGTATTGTGAGCTATGGCGGCATGATGAAGTTCGGTTCCCCGACAGGCATAAATCACATTCGCAGATTAAACTAATTTTCTGTGGCCTAAAGCAGCTTTTCTAGATTCGGTCATTAAATTTTTCATTTAATCATTTTCATATGTGGAAAAAATGATGTTTTCTACAGAGATGGAACGGTTATCCCTACTCTGGAGAAATTTACGGCATTATATGGCTGGGGCTTAATAGAGATTTAGGTTTCATGTGGGGAAAATACTGAAGATAAAATTTAATGGTGCATAGAACCACAGAGGTGACTTGTCATCATAAGTCATACGAAAAAGCTCTAAGTGATGAGACTTGCTATCTCCTCGCTGAAATAACACTATGAAAACCCAAATTTAAAATAATGCCTCATACCATAAATTTTTATTTCTATGTACTCTTGCCTGTCGCCAAGTATCACGAAAGAGCACGCCATTCATTCTGAGATGTGTTGACTCTAAATCTGTATTTAACACTGAAAAATGACAGCCCTCGGTGTTCTATTAACCTACAATTTTAAAAGATGTATTCTCCTTCTTTGTACTTTACAACACAAAATAAAAGCAGGTGCATTTAAATGATTTAGTTAGTTTATCCTAAGTTTTGTTCCTTAGAATGAATGTCCAGACACCCTGATGTTCCCATAAAATTGTATTTGTTCCCTTCACTTTGGTACCCAACATTAACTGACTTTTCTATGTGGTACATTTCGCTCTGGACATTTTGTGTTTCTTCAGTTGGTCCAGAATCTCCAGTCTCTGTTTCATTCCCTCGAATGTCTTTCAGGAAACTCTTCAGAACAGGGCTGTCGAACAGAAATTTCTTGATGATGAAAATATTCTACATCTGAGCTGCCTGAGACACTGACTGCCAGACATTTTCACTCTCACCAAGAAGTTTTTTAGTTCCTCTTTGCTTTCTGCCTTTAGAGTAGTATCATCTGCATATCTGAGGTTGTTGATATCTCTCCTGCAGTCTCGATTCCAGCTTGTGATTCATCCAGCCCAGCATTTCACGTGATGTATTCTGTGCAGAAGTTAAATAAGCAGTGTCAAAACATACAGCCTTGACGTACTCCTTTCTCAATTTTGAAACAGTCTGTTGTTCCATGTCTGGTTCTAACTGTTGCTTCCTGACCTGCATACAGGTTTCTCAGTAGGCAGGTAAGGTGGTCTGGTATTCCCATCTCTCGAAGAATTTTCCATTTTGTTGTGATCCACACAGTCAAAAGCTTTAGAGTAGTCAATGAAGCAGAAATAGATGTTTTTCTGGAGCTCTCTTGCTTTTTCTATGATCCAGCAGATGTTGGTAATTTAATCTCTGATTCTTCTGCCTTTTCTAGATCCAGCTTGTATATCTGGAAGTTCTCACTTAACATTTTATTTATTTTATTGAGTGCTAGTTATGTGTCAGGCACTGTGCAGTGTTCATCAACACAGATACTTTCTTATTTCTATTATTTTTATTTATTTCTGAACTCTTCTTGGCTATTAAGCCTTGTAGCAAACTACTTTTGACCTCAGAATGACCTGAGGATGCGTGGAGCATTTATGTGGAATGTTACGGTGTATGCTTGCCGTGGGAACCCTGCTGGGATTTCACAGTTAGATGTGGGCCATCCCTAGCTGAACAGTCAGTGGAACTGCATACAGCATTCAAAGGAAAATATGCTAAATAAAAGGACTTCTCTCTCTCTCTCTTTCTTGTCTTTTCCCAAAATTCTCTTTGAGATTTTACATTAAAGGAGTGAAATTTTCTTCTAATGGAATAAGAACCTCATATCTAGAAAACTAATATAAATGAACTTATTGACAAAACAGAAATTAACTCAACAGACATACAGAACAAACTTATAGTTACCAAAGGGGAAGCAGGGAGGATTGGATAAATTAGGAGTCTGGGAATAACAGATACACACTACTGTGGGTAACACAGATAACCCACAAGGACCTACTGTATAGCACATGGAACCGTTTTCAGTATCTATAATAACCTATAACAGAAAAGAGTCTAAAAAAGGAAATATATATGTATATATATATGTGTGTATTTATAACTGAATCAATGTGCTGTACACCAAAACTAATACAACATTGTAAATCAACTATATTTCAGTTAAAAAAAAATTTAAAGACCCTTGCATTGTAATGTCTATGGCATTTTCAGAATCTTGGAAAACCAAATCCCAAATTCCCAAATATAAAAAGACATCCTTGAAAGCATTTTACTTGAAAATATTCAGGTATTAAAATAACAAGTATGTAAAATTTTCAGAACATTTCTGCCTGATTGGATTAAGATCAAATTTATTAAAATATGTCTGAACCAATTAAGTACATTGTGATATTATATATAGTACAAAACACCCACCAATGATAATAATTTTTATCAGCATTTCACATCTGCAGTTAACATGAAGCAGATGCTACAGGACATGGCCTGTTGTTTTATATTTGTATGTAGCAATGTGTTTTGATGTTTGCTTTTTAATTATAACATCATGTAACGCAGCTTTTTAAAGGTACTTGTGTGGTAAGTGTCAAAGGCTGAGTTAAATTTTATTTCCAAAACTCTTTGTAGCATTTCCAGGGATCCTATCTTTTTCCATAAACTCAACAGAAACCAGCAGATTTGGATCACTGAGAACGGAGTTATGGGTTCCACATCATAGTGAGTGGACACACACACGTCTTGCTTATGCCGTTTCCTATAGACTAGATGATGAATGAGAATTGCTCTTGGATGTATGGAATCTAGAAAGATGGTACTGATGAACCTACTTGCAGGGCAGCAGTGGAGAAGCAGACATAGGGGACAGACTTGTGGACACAGTGGGGGAAGGAGACGGTGGGACGACCTGGGAGAGTAGCGTGGAAACATACTCACTACCATATGTAAATTACATAGCTGGTGGGAATTTGCTGTCAGACACAGGGAGCTCAAGTCCAGTGCTCTGTGGTGACCTACAGAGGTGGGATGGGGTGGGAGGTGGGAGAGAGGTTAAAGAGGGAGGGGACATATGTGTACCTATGGCTGATTCATGTTGATGTATGGCAAAAGCCAACACAATATTGTAAAGCAATTATCCTCCAATTAAAAATAAATACATTTTTAAAACAGTGAATTAAAAAATCACCCTTGTTTATTTTTACTGAGAAACTTCTAATTCACAGGAGGGAGCCAGTGGTGGCTCAACTTTTCAGTGATGGCTGTGACTCACACATGAGGAGCTGGCCTGTGACAGATGCGGGGACCCTTTTATTTTAGAGAAGAAGCAGAAAAATTGAGAGATCCTCAAATTTTCTTTTTCTTCTTCTCCTTTTGTCTCAAAGTGACTGTGCGTGGAGGCAGAAGAAAAAACTTTTAGAAAGACCTTCCAATTAAGCAAAGTACTTATTTCCATTAAGATATACCTTAGCAAAATTGATTAAAATGTAATGACTGTCTTGACATGGAATTAAATGAGAGGCGTATTAGAACATGAAAGTGTGGACATCTTATTAACATACTTTTCAAAGTTTATGAAAGTAAATATTTGTGCAGAAACCATAATTCAATAGCACAAGTGGAACTAGATTAAAGGAAACACATGGACATCAGATCTGGTGCCTTGGGGCCCCACTTCATTCTATACTTCCTATAAATGCTTGCTGGTAATGTGCCCAGATGTGCCAGGCCCAGACACCACTTCCTCATGCCAGCTCTGTGCCATGGTCCTCATTTACTGCATCTCTTGGGCTTCCCTAGTGGCTCAGACAGTAAAGAATCCACCTGCAATGCAGGAGACATGGGTTCAATCCCTGGGTCAGGAAGATCCCCCGGAGGAGGAAATGGCAGCCCACTCCAGTGCTCTTGCCTGGACAGAGGAGCTTGGTGGGCTACAGTCCACGGGGTTGCAAAAAGTTGGACACGACTGAGCACGTGAGCACATTATTATCAAGAAGCTCTGGCTTGTGGCTAAGGAGAAATCATGTGGGCAGCTAGATGGGTAGGGTCTAGCTAGAGTGGAAATGATCATTATCATGACGGGACAGTTTCTTTGCAGAGCATGGTCACACTAGTCCACACACGTGATGTCGTTTTCCTTATTTTTGTCAAAGAGGCGACTCCTGTATCACTCACCAAATTGTCATGTGGTTGATCCACCTGGAGAGTTTTCAAGAATGCTTTCATCACACAGCACTGATTATTGAGTGAAATGGATGTTGTTTGGGGGGAGGATCTGTAGCTTTTTACTATTCAGTGCCTGCTCAACAGGGATCATCAACATCGGCCACCTGGGGACTGTTCAGAAACACAGAATCTCAGGCCCATCCTCTTGGGTACAAAACTGGAATCTGCATGCTGACAATATCCTCAAGGGACTTGTACTCACATGAGAATTGGAGAAGCGCTCCTCTAGTGTTTGCTTCTGACAAAATGTAACCTTTTGTGCCTGTGTCTACTTGTGATACACAAGGAAGGGTTTCCCTGGGTGGTTAGATTGAGGCTTCCTTTTGATAGAAAGAGGGAAAATGGAATATGATTGAGCATCTCCTGTAGCTTCAGTGAACCCAATTTGAACTCAGGTCTAGGATCCTTTCATTAAACCATGTGGGACATGAAAGGTGAGAGTTTAGAACTCAGAATCCCCAGAGACCCGGCCTTGAGCTGGACAGTGAGCAGGGCATTGGTTCCCAGCATCCCAAAGTCACTGTCCTGAACACACTCCCTCCCAACCTCAACCACCTTCTTCTTCCTTGTCTTTGGTTCTCACCCAAGAGCTCTGTAAGCACTGACACTACTTATCTATGAATGGAGTTGCCTTTCTTGGTGATTTTCATTACAGCCTTTAAAACACCGAGGCCTCCAAAGTCTTAATACCTGAAGGATGGAAAGTACAACTGTGAGATTCTAAGCATTGTAATGAATTGAACTTTGAAAGTAAGATCACCCATCTTGGGCTCTTTTTTTGGTTCTGTTCTACATTCAATTTTTTAATTTTATATTAGAGGATAGTTGGTTTACAATGTTGTGTTAGTTTCAGTTGTACATATTGTGTGTTTAGTCGCTCAGTCATGTCCAACTCTTTGCTATTTCCTCCTCCAGGGGATTTTGGCAGGCCAGATTCTTTATCCCTTAGCCATCTGGGAAGTGATCACTTTATAACTCTTTTTTCAGATTCTTTTCCCATATAAGTTACTACAGAATATTGAGTAGAGTTCCCTGTGCTATACAGTAGGTCTTTGTTGGTTATCTAACATATTATAGTAGTGTGTGTATGTTGAATTGTTTAAAACACACCAGGGAGATGTCTGTTGGTTTGTGAAGTGTGTTTGAAACCCTTGAACTGTGGTTTGGTGTCAGATACTTAGGGGAGGCGGCCATGGGCTGGGCCCTTAGGGTCAGTTTTTTTTCTTGGGTTTACCATCTTGTAAGATTTCCACCAGGAGGAAGCTAGGGTGGACCCTAATTTGTAATGTAGCTGGTGCCCCCTGCTGGCATAGGCTTTCTGAACTTTCCCTCTCTTGGGGTGTCTGTGCCCCAGCCCTGTTAAGACACGGCCTTGCCCACGTAGCCTACGGGTATCTGGGTAAGTCATTTAATTAACCTCTGCTTCAGGTCTCTGACATGCAAGAGTCGGGTAACAATACCAGCCAATCCTAAATTTCTTGTTGAAAGATAGAATTAATTAAGGATGACAGTAAAATACTTTATGAAAACTTGGTACTGAGCAGTGATAAATGTTTGAACATGCCTCTAGTATTCCTTGGGCAGGAAAATGACAATATGATATGTATCATTATTCAACCCGCTGTGGCTAATTTTATCTCATTATTAATTCTCACTCCTCTCCAAGCTGAAATGCACAGACACACCTCATGTGTCCCCGTTAACGTTATATAAGCTAAAGGGTCTGCCTGAGGCTGCACTGTCGTGTGCGGGAGAGGGGAGGAGAGGCTTCCTGTCCGTGGATGCGTGTCTGAACCTCAGGGATGATCCTTTGAGATCTCTTATGATGTGACTGTCATCAATAAGGCAGCATGCTGTCTCTCTGCACTGTAGTAAGAGTGCCGTCAGGATCCCAAAGACTGACTTCCCCTGGAGGATGGAAGGGATAAGCAAATTGAAGATGACCTTCCTATGAACTTCCCTGGTGGCTCAGATGGTAAAGAATCTGCCTGCAGTGCAGGGGACCTGGGTTCAATCCCTGGGTTGGGAAGATCCCCTGGAGAAGGTAATGGCAACCCACTCCAGGATTCTTGCCAGGAGAATCCTATGGACAGAGGAGCTTAGTGGGCTACAGTCTATGGGGTCACAGAGAGTCAGACACAACTGAAGCAACTTAGCACACGTATGGTTATTATGTCTGTGTAAGTGCTCAAGTTATCTAAGGGGCAATGGGGGAGGCAGTAAAGAAAGAACTTGCTTCTTGTGAGATTGTGAATTAATGAAATAAGAGTGATGTTTTTGAAGAGAAAATGTGACTTCCTCCCTTGCCTTCAACAGCTCTTTACTGCTTGGGTAGACTCCATCTATTTATGTTTCACTGTTTTCTTTGTTGCCCGAATACTTGCCTCAAACAAGAACAAGTTTCTTCCTTTCCTGAGTTCCTTCCTGGGGGAAAGGGCGCTGTCAGAGAGAAACTTGGGCAGCAGGGAGGAACCTGGTTCTTTAAGCTGGGCAGGGTGGAGCTCTTGGAATTTTCCATGGTGTCCTGTGAGTCCCCTTTGCCCCTGGCTTCTGTGTTTCTGAGTGGTGGGAAAGAAGGAAGATGGAGGAGTTTTTGAGCATGGATTTTGAGCAGGTGTGGCCCCAGCTTGGATGTTGTGCCCAGCACCTATAGTTGGCTTTGGGCTCTGAACTGTGCAGTTGGAGAATTATGTCTTTGGGGTCAGTGACTGCCGATCCTTGTACACCCAGGAGTGTTTGTTGGTATAGATGTACTGGGTACATGTGACATCATTTGATGGGACTTGACATAAAAGCATGAAGCCCACACTCCTTTGGTTGAAGTCACACCACTTAGCACTCCCTCTTTAGTTCCCTGCGGCTTTGCTTCTAATTTGTAGGTTTCCATGTTTGTCTGTCTTGGGCTGGTGGTTCCTGCCGAGAGTCTAGGAGAGAGACGCAGTTGTCACTTGGACTCTCCTTGTTCTCTGAATTCTACGTCTTCCTGCTCCTCTCCCATTTGTGAGTCTGGCTCCTGGATTAGTGTCTTTTTCCCGCCATCCTCTCAGAATCCTTAGCGTTTTAATAAGAATGACAACTATAACATTGAAAAAAGTGAAAGCGCTAGTTGCTCAATCATGTCTGACTCTTTTTGTGATCTCACGGACTGTAGCCCACCAGGCTTTTCTGTCCATGGAATTCTCCAGGCAAGAATACTGGAGCGGGTTGCCATTCCCTTCTCCAGGGGACCTTCCTGACCCAGGGATCAAACCTGGGTCTCCTGTGTCTCCTGCATTGCAGGCAGATTTTTTACCATCTGAGTCACCAGGGAAGCCCTGTAGGACTGAAACATGCTGTGAACTCAAGAGCAAGGGGGTGTCTCATTCTTTACAGATTCCTAATATTTAGGATGAAAGCTTGTGTTAAAAAGGGCTCCATAAAATGTTGTGGTTGCTGGGTTCAGTTTAGCTGAAATTCCTCTAGAATTAGACCTGGAGACAAGGATTTGAATGCATGCAGTTTTGGGGGTGGGGGAGGTCCAGGGTCATGATAGAAGGAGTGGGGAAGTGGTACAGGGAAGGAGAGGCAGCCAATAAAATGTGCCTTATTCAATCTACCACCACAGTGGAGAAGGGAGCCTAATCCCACGGGAAATTCTGGGATGTATCATAAAACACGTGCTTCAGAGTCTTCCCACCCAAGAGGCAACAGAGCCAGTGTCATTAAGCAGTAATTTCTGAAAGCAGATGAAGGGCTATTTGCTGGGGTGTTCATCCTGTCACCTCCAGCCTGCTTTGCTGACAAGAGTGGCTTCCAAGGCTCAGGAACTAAATGCCCTAAGACACGGAGATGCAGCTGGAAGCAGTTGGAAACCTACCAGACACACCGACAGCCAAGGCCGTCCAAGGGCATGGACATAATCCACTCCAGTTAACTGTTTTTAAGTGAAGTAGTTTATTGTTCTAAAGCCTCTGGCTCTAATTTTAAGGATATCAATGACATTTTTATCACAGTCATTTCAGTAATATAAAAATAAATGCTATTTTAACGAAGTCCAAATTATCTCATCTTTTTTTCCCTCATACTTTTCGTGTCATGTCTAATAATCCTGCCAAATTCAGGTCGTGAACTTTTGCCTCTGTTTTCTTCTAAGGCTTTTATGGTTTTAGCTCTTCTGTTTAGGTTATTGATTGACTCTGAATTGACTTTTGTACCTGTGTGAGATAAGGGACCAAGTTCACTCTCTTGCAGGTGGATATTCAGCTGTCTCAGTACCACTATTCTTTCCAGATTGAGTGGTCTTGGCACCTTTGTAATAAATCCATTGGTGTGATGTGTGGTTGAGTTTTGGACTTTCACTCCTGTTCCACTGGTCTAAATAGCTATTCTTGTGCCAGTGCTACATGGTTTTCATTATTATGTCCAGCTGAAGTGCCAGTGCTTTCGCCACCTGATGTGAAGAGCTGACTCATTGGAAAAGACCCTGATGCTGGGCAAGATTGAAGGCAGGAGAAGAAGGGGATGACAGAGGATGAGACAGTTGGATGACATCACTTACTCAATGGACATGAGTTTGAACAAACTCCAGGAGATAGGGAAGGAAAGGGAAGCCTGGTGTGCTGCAGTTCATGGAGTCACAAAGAATCAGATATAACTTAGCGACTGAACAATACCACCATAGCAAGTTTTGAAACTGGGAGAGATGAGTCCTTCAACTTTGTTCATTTTCATATGAATTTGTTCATATGAAATTTGAATCAACAGTTCCATATGAATTTGATGAACTGATTTACCATTTCTGTAAAAAGAAACCAACTCACTAGAATTTTGATAGGGATTATATTGAATATGTAGCTCACTTTGGGCAGTATTGCCATTTTAACAATATTAAACATTCTAATCCATGGGTGTGGAGTGTTTTTCACTTGTTTAGGTCTTCTTTAAGTTTTTTCCAGCAATGTTTTACAGTTTTCACTGTATAAGTCTTTTACCTACTTAGTTGATTTTACTCCTAGACACTTTATTCTTTGAATGCTATTGTAAACATACTTGTTCTCTTAAATTTCCTTTCTGGATGGTGATTACTGTTGTGTAGGAACTCTGAGATTGGCATGTGGATCTCGTACTCTGCAGTTTGCTGAATCATCTGTTAGCTCTGGTTATTGTGTGGATGCTTTGGGATTTTCTATATATAGGGTCTTACCATCATGAATAAAGATAGTTTTACTTCTTCCTTTTCAATTTGATACCTTTTATTATTTTTCTTGCCTAATTTACCTGGCTATACCCTCTAGTACAATGAGATCAGGGATCCATGTCTTATTCCTGATAAGGCAGAAAGCTGCTTTTCTTTCATCATCAAGCATGGTGTTAGCTATGGGTTTGTTCTCACGGCTTCTTATTATCTTGAGGATACATGAAAATTCTATTCCTATTTCTGGAGGTCTATTATGAAGGGGTGTTTGATTTGGTGAAATGCTTTTTCTGCCTTTCTATGAAATTAGTTGATCACATGATTCTTTCTTTCCTTCCTTGTATTAATGTCATTTATTACATTGATTTTCATAGGTTGAAACACCCTTGGATTCCAAACTTTTGTGCATCAAAAGCCATTATCAAGAAAGTAAAAAGATAGTTTATAGAATGGGAGAAAATATTTGCAAATCATATATCTAAAAAGAGTCTAGTAAAAGCAAACAAACAACCGCTCTCAAAAAAAGGGTCTAATATCTAGAAGGAGGAGGATTGAAGGCAGGAGAAGCAGGGGATGACAGAATATGAGATGGTTGGATGGCATCACTGACCCAATGGACATGAGTTTGAGCAAGCTCCAGGAGATAGAGAAGGACAGGGAAGCTTGGCATGCTGTCGTCCATGTGGTGGCCAAGAGTCGGACATAACTGAGCGACTGAACAACAACAACGATATCTAGAAAAGGACATTCCAGGCGGTTCAATGGTAAAGAATCCATCCGCCAGTGCAAGAGACTCGAGAGATGTGAGTTTGATCTTTAGGTTGGGAAGGTCCCCTGGAGAAGGAAATGGCAACCCACTCCAGTATTCTTGCTTGGGAAATCCCATGGACAGAGGAGCCTGGTGGGCTACAGTCCACAGGGTGGCAAAGAGTTGGACACGACTGAGCACCTTAGCATGCACACACATGCACTCTGGATTTTCTCCTAATTTGTTTTATGATTTTCCTTTTGTTGTCAGTAAACATTATTGAAACCTTGTGAAAATTATTTGAGGTCTAGGTTTCAGAGAGTCTTTTTCTGTTGTTCACCTGGGATGATCTAAAACTAGTGTTCTCCTTGGATTTCTGGAGATCACAGAAATGTTGACAAGGTGTCTTCTGTCTTCCAACACAGAGACAGCCGCCTCGCTGTTGTGAATCCGAATGGAGACAGCTTTCAGCTCTTCTCATTAACCATGTCCTCTCTCATCTCTCTCCTTGCCTTTGCTTAGAGTCTGCTGTCTTTTTCAAGGCTAGGGAACCATTTCCTGACCAACCAGCCCTAGTCTCTGGCTAGTCAAGGGGCTCTTAAGTTGGTGCATCGCCTTGTTCTTAATGGTTTTTTTTCCCCCTGAAATTAATAAAATATTTTGGCAGTGTCATGCAGCTTGTACCTAGTTCCCTGACCAGGAATGGAATCCAGGCCCCCTGCAGTGGAAGAGCAGAGTCCCAACCACTGGACCACCAGGGAATTCCCCCTTAGCAGTTCTGATTGCTGTATTTCAATCGTCTGAAACTTCGCTGAGAGCAGGCATTCTATCTTTTCCATCTCCTATCCTCAGGGCTGAGCCACATCCTAGACATGTCATAAATCTTTGTTGAACAAATGAATAAGGACACTTCAAAATTAATAAAAACAAAAACGTAATACTCCCCTCTTGCTGATGGCTTGACTGTCGCATCACATTTCAGGCCCAATGGTGAAGTATAATTGAACCTATTTACCAGCTCCTGTCATCAAGGAGAGTTAAAAACAAATTGCTGCTCAAACCGAGATCGTGGTATTGGGAGAGACTCCTCAGGATTACTGAGTGGGTAACAGTAAACATTTCCAATAAACTCACGCCTCTTGTTATGTGGGGACCATGGAATGTGCAGCTTAATCGGCCCAGCAGGTTTGTCTGAGGGCAGCTTTTTCCAAAAGCCAAGGCTGACGGCAGAAAGAACAGCTTGTGGCTCCCAGACAGCCTCCTGAACTTGTGCTCTGTCCACATCTCTGCACACATTTGGGGTTTCTTGGAGGCAGTCTGTGGATGCAGCTGAGCACATCTGAAATGAACTGGGGGTTCTGTCTGTCTGTGCTTTCGCTGCACAAACCTGTAAGATGTGGTTAGAACATCAGCATCATTCCTTGATTTATTTAGGTTGGTGAAAAAGTCATTGCCATCTTGGGCTGTGAATTTTAAATGATTAAAACTAGGCTCAAACACATCTTTATTCATCAAAATAGGAACAGTTATGATCAACACATTTTTGTCCATGAGAAATAAGTTTGTTTATTCCTGTAGCATGAAAATCTGTGCTTTGGGATTTGATGAACTCTTGGAAAGCATTTCCCTTGCAAAAAGTTGTCAAGATGCTTGAAGAAGTGGTAGTTTGTTGGTGAGGGTTCAGGGGAATATGGTGGATGAGGCAAAACTTTTAGCCCAATTCATTCAACTTTTGAAGCACTGGTTGTGCGACATGAGGCTGGGTGTTGTCATGGAGAAGAATTGAGCCCTTTCTGTTGAGCAATGCCGGATGTAGGCATTGCAGTTTTTGGTGCCTTTCACCTATTTGCTGAGCTTAATTCTCAATGTAATGGTTTCACCAGGATTCAGAAAGCTGTAGTACATCAGACCGGCAGCAGACCATCAAACAGTGACCAGGATCTTGTTTTGGTGCAAATTTGGCTTTGGGAAGTACTTTGGAGTTTCTTCTTAGTTCAGCCACTGAGCTGGTCCTTGCCAGTTGTTGCATAAAATCCACTTGCCTTTGCATGTCTCAATCTGATGAGAAATTGTTCACTGTTGTTGCCTAGAATAAGAGATGATACTTCAAAATGACGATGCTTTTGATTTGTGGTCAGTTCATGGAGCTTTTTCATCTTTCCACTTTGCTTCACAAGCCGAGTGACCATAGGATGGTTGAAGCTGTGTTCTTCAGCA
This sequence comes from Bos javanicus, assembly GCF_032452875.1. NCBI lineage: Eukaryota > Metazoa > Chordata > Mammalia > Artiodactyla > Bovidae > Bos > Bos javanicus. The sequence goes on along the minus strand of NC_083879.1, from coordinate 35,051,988 downwards.
ACTTCTCATGTAGTCGTCAGAGCATCAGCTTAGATGATCCTCTCAGTTTCTTGCTGTCACTTCCTGTGGCCAGCCACTGCACTCCTCACAATCAAACTCTCATCTCCAAGACTCTCATCTCCTTTGCAAAATTCTTGAACCACCAGTGCACTGTATGTCCGTTAGCGATTCCTGGGCCAAATGCGTTGTTGAGAGTTGTCTCCGCTGCTTTATGACTTATTTTGAACTTGAATAAGAAAATCACTTGAATTTGCTTTTTGTTTAACATCACTTCCCTAATCTAAAATAGATATAAAATGCACAGCAAGCAATCCTATTAGCAAAAAACATAAAGCAAGAAATGTGCATTAAAATGATATATAACATAACCACATTTATTTAAGTATGTATTCCAGTATCAGACAGCAAAGTTCAACAGTGCAAAACCACACTTACTTTTTGCACCAGCCTAATACATCAGTTTGTCATCTACACTGTTGGCATCTCAAGCTTTGGCTGTTCTTTCGATTAACAACACAGAAATACTTACAGTCCAATCACTTTTCAGCTTCTTATGATTTGCCAAAATTCCAACCAAGAAAGTGAACCTTCAACGAGGAAATTTTGAGCTGTGTTAACCATTCATTCTCTACCCTGATATCACATCAGAGGGTGAGAACGGCTCAACCTGGCGCTTAGTCCCTTGGATGTCCACAGAAACCTTTATGGTTCAGCAATGTGTGCTTTTGTCCAAGGTCAGTGTGAGAAACGAACATGAAGAATTTGTTGTTGTTGAAGCCAGACCTTATTCTAACCTGAGTGATAGATTGCCTCTTATTTATTCTAGTGATATTTATGGAGCACTTATTGTGCCAAGAAGAGTTTATCTTTTCTAGAACTAGTAGGCTATCATTTGTTACATAACTCAAACTACGCTGTGCCTTGAACTTCCTTCTTTACTTTTGCTGCCAGAAAGTTTAGAATTAATTTGGGGGCTCAACCACAGCGATTTTCCTTAACCTGGCGTTTCTAGTGCAATTCTTTCTCCACTCTCTTCCCCTCCTCCTCATCCCCACTCGCTTCTTGGCTCTCATTATTTCCCCCTTATTTAACCTTCGTAGGGTCTAAACATTTATATTTAGTGACCTAAACAAAGACGAGTTTCTTTATGATAAATAGTGGTGCAGCAGCTTTGCACTTTTATTCTTTATCAACCAAGAGTCCAGGGTGGAATTAAGAGTCTTAGAGATTGCGGTGAAACGCACCAAGTATTTCTGGCTTTGGGGAATTTAGTGTCAGATGGAGACTGGAATACCTGGCTCCACAAACTCAGAGTCCTGAGCAGTGAGGCTATTTTTAAGGGCTTAACTGCCTCTCCTCGGTTCTCAGTTGTACCCTGAGTTTAGATGGAGCAGCAGTGCTGATGTGGCACTTAGAGTTGACTGTAGCGTAACAAAAGCCATCATTCCGCAAAATCAAATTAGAAAATTAGGAGGTTTTTCTTTTTTCTTCCAGTTGGTCATGATGGTAGCACAGGTAACCTACATTTATGTAGCATCTCAGCTAAAATAAAGCCTATAACAGACTTCCCTGGTGTTCCAGGTGGGGAAGAATCCACCTGCCAATGCAGGAGATATAGGTTCGATTCCTGATCCTGGAAATCCCACATGCCGTGGAGAAGCTAACCCCTTGTGCCACAACTACTGAGCCTGTGCTCTAGAGCCCCAGAGCTGCAACTACCGGGCCTGCAAACTGAAGCCTGTGTGCCTCAAGGGATGTGCTCCTCAACAGGAGGAGCCGCTGCAATGAGAAGCTGCATGCACCTCAACTGGAGAAAGCCCATGCGCAGCAACAGAGACCCAGCGCAGTCAAAAATAACTAAGTAAATACATTAAAAAAATTTACATCCACGTAAACACTTTGGAGAAAGGAATGGCTGCCCACCCCAGTATTCTTGCCTGGAGAATTCCATGGGCAGAGGAGCTTGGCCGGTTACAATCCATGAGGTCACAGAGTCAGACTCGACTCAACGACTAACACATACCACAAACACTTTCCAAAAGGCCCATTTATGTATCATCTGCTAGCAAAGAAGGTATAATGATGACATATTGAAACGATATCTGATTTTGAAATAGCAGCAATATCACAGCCCAGCAATCGAGGGGGTGGGTATTTTAGAATATAAGAAATATCCTACCTTATAATCCCTGCAGACTATGTTGTGTGTACCATTCATATAATCATTTTGTTTAGTTTTCACTATGCTGGGAGGTGACTAGGGCAAGAATTATTACCTAAGAGTCTAAGTTTCCAAAAAAGTCAATTCCAATTCTAAGTCTTTGAGACAGTAATTCAAATAAGTAAACTAGATTTACTTGTATCATCATATATATATATATTACTAAAATAAATAATGATCAATAAAAGTAAATTGCAGTGCATGCAAACATACGTCAGGAATAATGATTAAACTGGGGTAGAGTATACAGAGGATGAGATGGACAGTTATATCTACAACAAGTAATAAAATAATATACAAAATATAACATATTTTATAAAATATAATATACACTGGGGGAACGCTAACATTTCTTTAATCTGCATTGTGAGTCTATAAATGTCCATTACAATATTTTCTTGATGATCAAAGTATTTATTTGAAATAATTAAAATTTTAAATTAAAGACCCTCTGTTTTGGTAATCTCATCACTTATCCACAGTCGCACAGCACTGGGTGGTTCCAGGAGCTTGACTGGTGCTCTTCCTCCAGAAACTATGTCCACCCAGAGCGTCAGAATGTGACTTTATTTGGAACAAGTTCTGCACAGATATGATGAGGTCCAGTTCGCAAGATGAGGTTGTCCTGGATCTGGGAGGGCCCTAGGACCAGTGACAAATGTCCTAAAAGACAGAGAAGGAGAAGAGACAGAGACACTGGGAGGAGACCATGTGACAGCATGGTGGGGGCGGTGCAGAGACTGGGGTGATGCGCCTACGAGCCAAGAATGCCTGCAGCCCCGGGAGCTGGAGGAGGCAGGGAGGACCCTCCCTGGAGCCTCAGAGGGAGCCGGCCCTGCTGACACCTTGATTTAGGACTTGGCCTCCAGAACCGTGAGAACACACATTGCTGTTGTGTTAAGCCACCAAGTTTGCGGTGATTTGTTATGGCAGCCCTGAAAAACAGATACAGAGGGAAGCACAAGACACGAACCCCGGTGCCTCCTCCTTTATCCTCAAAGATTCCAGGGAACCGAGGCAGTCAAGATGCAGACTTGCCTGCCCCCACCTCCCCCACACCACCCCGTCCCAACATGGATCACGTCTAGGTGTGTGGAGCCCATTATAAAAACATAGGAAACAACGCCTTTCCAACAGCAGCGAAGGTAGATGGTTTCCTGGAAGATAGGGAGGAAAAGAAAGTTCTTTTTCATTTAAATGTTTTCAGAAAAGTGTCCAGATTTCTCCATGTTCTTCCTTGACCCTTTGTGGGGCTGAAACAGACATGGAAAGCAGGCTGCCAGAGGAATCCTACGCTCGAGTCAGTTCTGTCCTGGGTGGAGGAGCAGAAATCCAGGGCCCTGGGGAGGTCACATGTGGACCGGTGCTCAGACCCAACACCATGCATGAGGTCAGGGCTTGCCTCAGCCCACGGGGCCAGATCCTGAGACAGGAGAGCATCTGGGAGCCTGGCAGGGAGACCTCGGGCTGGTCACCCCGATGACCCTGATGCAGGCAGTGTTGGAAGCCGGGAACCCAGCTCTCTACTTGCCTGCCCACCCCTCCTGGCCGAGCGGCAGGACAAGCCCTGTGTGTCCTTGGCTGCTGCCTGTGCGCTGAGCTCAGCTGGCTGGGCCGAGAGGCTTGTCTGAGCTTTCTCACTTTCTTGGCAGGAGGACCAGAGGGAGACATCAGCCTTGGAACGAGCGGAGCCCTGGAGCCGGCTCCCTGCTCCGTGCACAGCGCATCACTTTTCCATCTGTGTGTGAGGCTGGCATGTGGGCCACAGGTTGGAGGGTGTAATGGGCCCACCCTCACACTTCGGTCTCCTTCCCACAGGGAACTGATGTTTCTGACGGGGTTGGGGGTGGTGGGGCTTGAGGCCGCCCCACGCTGCTGGTGTTTCACCCGAGGGGGCCAGTGTGTTTGCTTCTTTTTCATTCTCTTTCCCTCTTTCTTCCTCTCCCTTCCCCTGTCTCTCTTTTCTCTTTCTCTCTCTCCTCCTTCCTCCCTCCTGCTCTCTCTTTCTTTCTTTCATCCTTTGTTCCCTTCTCATTTTTCTTGTTTCCTCCCAGTCTGGCTTCTCCTACTTTTCCTGTCTCTATTGACAGCAGGTCTTTAGTGGGCTGGGGTAGGGCACTCAGGGGCTATAGAGCTTAGAGGTCTCAAAGCATCGTGGATTAAACTCTTCTGAAGAACGAGACTCTGTTCTGCAGGCAGTGGGACAAGGCCGTGTGTCTAAGACGGTCCATTTCTAGCACGAGGATGCTTCCTGGGACCCACGCGTCAGCAGCTCCCAGCAGGCGCTGCAGGGTCGGAAACTCTGTCCTCTCACAAGTCCGCGTTTGCACAAGTCTTTCTCCTGATGGTTGGCCTGTGCTAAGGAACAGACAGACTTCTTGCTTTCAGATGTGTTCGGTACTGTTGAGGAGACAAGGGGATTTTTTTCAGATCATGAACAATAAAACAGGACAAAATATATAGCTAAAGATGTAGAGGAGAAGGGGGCATGGCTTGAGGATTGGTCACTCTGTATCAGAAAAGTTTCCTGACTACGACCCCCAAGGGTCATGGGACAGGGTTAGTCTTAGAGGAGGTGGGGGTGTGAGCAGCATCAACAGGGGGTGATGTTTTCCAGGAGCGAGGGCCAGGCCATGCTGCAGACTTCATGCTGGACGGCAGCGGGGAACGAGCCTGGACACGAGGGTTGTTATAGGAGAGCGGTCATGTGTGTCCTTGCCTCTCTTCTAGGTGGGCTGATGGCTTCCTTCTCTGACCATAGACTGGACCCTGGGACCAGGCTGTGAGAACTCAGCCTTGTGATGGGATCCTGACTTCACAAAGGCCTGGCTGCTCTGGGGTGTGGCGGCCCCCTACCTTGTGGACACCCCATGGCCCCACACATCCTACTGTGTGTCCATCCCGGGAGCCATCGTCCCCACCTCTGCCTCCTGGGACCAGCTGTTCTCCATCCTCTGCAACCCCTACCCCTACCCCTGAGACAGTAAGTACCGACTCTCTTTGCCAGGCCTGACTCTCAGTTCAGTTCAGTCGCTCAGTCGTGTCCAACTCTCTGTGACCCCATGGACTGCACAGCATGCCAGGCTTCCCTGTCCATCACCATCTCTTAGAGCTTGCTCAAACTCAGTTATGCCATCCAACCTTCTCATCCTCTGTCATCCCCTTCCCTTCCTCCCCTCAATCTTTCCCAGCATCAGGGTTTTTTCCAGTGAGTCAGTTCTTCCCATCAGGTGGCCAAAGTATTGGAGTTTCAGCTTCAGCATCAGTCCTTCCAATGAATATTCAGGACTGATTTCCTTTAGGATGGACTGGTTGGATCTCCTTTCAGACCAAGGGACTCTCAAGAGACTTCAACACCACAGTTCAAAATCATCAATTCTTCGGTGCTCAGCTTTTTTTTTCTTATGGTCCAACTCTCACATCCATACATGACTAGTGGAAAAACCATAGCTTTGACTAGACAGACCTTTGTTGGCAAAGGTCCCTTATGGGGTCCCCTAAAGTTCCCCTGACTCCCCTAGGGGAATTGATCCCAATTTCTCCTATTTCTTTCAGAGAATGGTCCTTTCAGTAACTTTCTCACCCTGTCACAAAATCAATTCACCATTCCTTCCTTTCAAACCATTATTACTCTACGTTTGTCAGAGTTTTCCAAATTCCAAAACAGATGACACTTCCCTCTTAAAATCGAACAAAGAAAGACTTAAAAAAAGAAAGCTACTTTTTGTACAACTGTTCCCCCAGTGCTGTCGCATCCCACTTATCTGATGCACATCCAAGGTTTTCAAAGACATTGACCCTTATTTACTCAAATTATTTAATTAAAAAAAGAAATCTGACTTCTCCTCAACACAGCTGAAATCATTTCTGCAGATGTCAGCAATCTCCAATTTGTTACACTGAAGGATCTTTCAGCTTCTCAGCATCCTCACTCCTGACACTTGGGCGAGTTCACCATGTTCTTCCTGACATATCCTTGTTCTCTCTCAGTGTCTCTGAGCATCACCTGTTTCTGTTCATCTCTGAGCCCTGGTGCTCCTCCCATGTCCCTGTTGGCAAGGTTCACTAGTGCCTGTCAGTCGACAGTCTCACCCTGTCTCTGCAGCTGGGACTTCTGTGCACGTGACCTCCACTGGTCCCCACCTCTCCCTCGGTCTCCCTCGCTCCACCTCTTGCCCCCGCCATCTCTGCCTCCTGCTTAAAGCAGAGGGACCAGAATGGCCCCCTTACTTCCCCAGACATGTGGCGTCTCCTCTTCGATGTCCTATTCTTGCTTATGGAGAGGATTCACCTCTTATTCTCTAAATTCTATTAGTCATCAATTCTCAGTCCAGAAAAGCATGTTGTTTCATTTTTATATTGCCACTGCCCCTACCCTGCATTTTCCTTCCTCCCCTTTCTCTTGTTAGCAGCTTCACTGAGATTTAATAATTCACCTAGTGTTCAATTCACCCATTAAAGTGTACAAGTCAATGATTTTTGGTACATTACATCATTAGCTTGCAAAATTGTGGTAAAATATATTTAACATAAAATTTACCACTTTAATCATTTTTTAGTTTCAACTAAGTGGCATTAATTACATCTGTGATGTCATGCAACCATCAGCACTGTTTAGTTCCAGACCTTTCCATCATCTGAACAGGAACTCTGAAGCCATTAAGTAATAACTCCCCCCCAATCAACCCCTCTCTCCTCAGCCCCAGGTAACCAAATCTACTTTCGGTCTTTAACAACTTTTCTGTTCTCCAGATACATCATATAAGTGAAGTAATGTAACATTTCCTTTGTTCATCTGACTTATTTTATGTTTTCAAGCTTTATCCATGCTGTAGCACATTTCAGAATTTCATTCCCTTTTCCAGCTGGAATATTTCATTGTCTATGTATTCCGTGTATTGTTCATCCATGTATCTACTGGTGGACACTTGGGTTGTTGTGATAATGCTGCGGTTGTGTACAGGCCTGTTCAAGGCCCTGCGTTCAATTCCTTTGGACATATACTTAGGGGTGGAATTGCTGGGTCATGTGACAGTCTATGTTTAGCTCTTTGTTCTTGTTGATCAGTCACTAAGTCATGTCTGACTCTTTGTGACCCCGTGGACTGCAGCACGCCAGGCCTCCCTGTCCTTCACCATCTCCTGGAGCTTGCTCAAACTCATGTCCATCGAGTTGATGATGCCATCCAACCATCTCATCCTCTGTTATCCCCTTCTCCTCCTGTTCTCCAGGAACAACCAAACTGTTTAATTTTTTTTTTATAGCTGCTGCAACATTTTACATTCTCACAAGAAATGCATGTGTTCCAACTTCTCCACAACCTCATTATTATTATTATTATTAAATCCTAGTAGGTATCAAATCATATGCATCTCTCTTCCCCTGGTGCTTGGACTGTTATAATAATCTCCTACCTGCTCTTCCTGCTGTATTTTTCCTCTTTAATATGTGCAGTGCACTAACACTATGTTGTTTCATAGGAAAATTTTCTCTGGTGAACAGCTTTTGATGACTTTTTATTGCCTCTTGAAAAAAGTCTGAACTCTCCTGGCTTATGAAACTTGCCATTTTCTTGACTCCAATCAACCTTACCTGAAAATGGGGAGAATAATATTATTAACACTTCCCTTATAGGGTATTTGGGAAGCATAAGATGACACTTGTTTAGCATTGCTGTCTAACACATTTGTGCTCAGAGTAAAAGGTTTACTCTTTCGAAGTAACAATACCTTATTTGCAGATGAAAAAACTTGAGTCCTAGAAAGATAAGTTGCTTAATGGAAACTAGCTGTTCAGTCTGAGATGGAGTTTGATTCTGAGCTGGCCAGGATCAGATCTGAAAGAACTAACCCCTTACTTGTCCCACTGGTCCACGTAGGATTCTGAAACATGGATGCTTCATGGCCCCTTGGACATCATTCCATGGCCAGATTAAGGACTGACCCTTCACAGTCCACCCATTTCCTGGACTCAGTTCCAATCTTTGGTTTGGTTCCACATCTGTAGCCCCTTATCCTGGTCTCACTTCTAATCTTTGGTTTGGTGACACACCTGTAGCCTCTTTGCATAATCCCTGTCTCTTCCTGATGATCGTGTTTGTGAATATTGGACATGGAGGTGGACCCGTCACCACCAAACACGGTGGGGACAGCCTGGGATGAGAAGGTGGCGACAAGGGGTAGGCGGGGAGGGCCTTCTGAATGTGAAGTCCACATATGAGCAGAGGAATGATTTTATTCACAGGGCTAAATAGCCCCTGGATGAAAAGAGTCAGTTGTGCCTGACTCTTCGCAACCTTATGAACTGTAACCCCCCTGGGCTTCTCTGTCTATGGGATTTCTGTGGGTTGCCATTTCCTCCTATGGGGGATCTTTCGGATTCAAGGATTGAACCCACATCTTCTCCATTGGCAGGCAGCTTCTTTACCCACTGAGCCATCAGGGAAGCCTTCCTGATGACCATATATCATTGCAAAGACCCTGTTTTCATCCAGGGGCTATTTAGCCATGTGAATAAAATCATTACTCTGCTATATGTGGACTTTACAGTCAGAAGCCCCCCCCCCCCCCGCCCCCCACCACCGCTTGTCACTGCCTTCTCATCCCAGGCTGCCTCCACCGTGTTCAGTGGTGACAGGTCCACCTCCGTGTCCAATATTCTTCCACTTTACTCTGAAGTCACTCTTCTCCTCTGAATCCACCAAGGTCCCCTTCTTCCATCTCCTGCATCATTTCCTGGGATCTGCTTTCCTCAGTGAGCCATTTGGCTGTTCTTCCCCTACACTGAACTGAAGGTCAGGAAAATTAAAGGAAAACATGAAGAAAAAATGCAACCTGAAGAGGCAATAACCTTTGATTTATAACATATATCTCTTCTGCATTGATGCTTTCAAAGGTCTTCCTCTTACTGAGGTGATAAGCCCAAGGGATCCAAGCAGTTCTGTGTTCTAAACTCAGAGCAGCTCCAAGCATGCTGTCAGCATCTAATTATTAATGCATGAAAACAATAAAAACAATACCAGCACAACAGGCAGATCCTGCCATCTGCTACTGCTCTGGGCTAAGAGGGATGTGCGTTCAAGGCTAGCTGTTTTTTTTTTTTTTTGGCGGGGGGGCTTCACTTTTTCCTGTACCATGTGCTTCCCATTTGAGGGCACAGGGGCCTGAGAACATTTTTAGAATTTGCTTCTCTACCAACATGGCATGAATTTCCATATTATCATCTTATGGCTCTAATATTCTAATTTCTATGTCACGTTACAAATTCTGCTGGAATATTTCTTAGCTTTCCCCATATCCTTTTTACCCAGTGGAAATCAGAGCTGCCAAAAAGCTTCCAGATGGACATGAACTGGGCCATGTAGAGCTTCCCTGTCTCCCAAGTGAGGGTCCCTCCCCTGTAGAAACCGGAGATGGGCCCTACCTCCCCAGCAGCAGGAATGCGGGGAGGGGAGTGCTCCACCCGGGATTCTAAACATCTGCTAGCTCCTGCTCCTCCACACGGAGCAGAAGTGGTGTCTTCTGATGCCTTCATCAAAGATCCAGTCGTCTTCCTTTCCCCCCATTTGATCTGGTGTTTGTAAATGGCCCCATGGGATTCAAAACATTCACAGAGGGCTTCTTTAAACCCAAACTGGAAGCCACCTGGAGACAAGCTTGCTACCTTGACTGTTAACCACATAGTTAATGAATAATACTTGAAATATATTTCCAGCAATATTTTTTTCTAGAAAGGTGAATGTTACAGTCAAGTGTGATATATGTGAATTAAATTATGTCCTGTATCATGTTAATGTAACTTTCAGAAGTAAAATTTCTTTCCCTGTTAATGGAAATTCTACATTGTAGTTTATTATAATCCCTCAGTATAAGGCTTGTGAGATAGGTCTGCTATATCCATTGTAAAATTCTTTTCATCAAATGATGCAAAATACCTTTAAAAATTCATGGCTGAACAGAATTCCTAGAAGCCATCCTTATTTGGGGGACATTTTTTTCACTTGTGGTACAATTAAAATCAATGAAAGGATAAGCTAGGTTATTAGAGGATCCCCCCGCCCCTCAGAATGGTCCAGGTAAACTCAGTGCTTCCCAAGGCTGTTCCAAACTAGCAGAATTTGCTAAAGTTCCCAAGCTCATCACACCTCTATTTGTCTCAACACACTTTCCATATTATTTTGCCTTCAACTTGAGCAGGAAAATAGACATTATTAGGTGAGCAATCTCTCCATCCTGATCCTCAGCTTTACATTTTATACACGTCTCTGTTTACACTGAACCATTTAACTGCCACATCAGAAAACCAAGCGGCAGCATGCTTTTTTTCCCCTGGAAATCCCTCCTCTGAGAAGGCAATGGCAGTCCACTCCAGTACTCTTGCCTGGGAAATCCCATGGACGGAGGACCCTGGTGGGCTGCAGTCCACGGGGTCGCAAAGAGTCAGACACACTGAGTGACTTCACTTTCACTTTTCACTTTCATGCACTGGAGAAGGAAATGGCAACACACTCCAATATTCTTGCCTGGAGAATCCCAGGGACGGGAGCCTGGTGGGCTGCCATCTATGGGGTCACACAGAGTCGGACATGACTGACGTGATTTAGCAGCAGCAGCCTCCTCTGAGACTTGGTCATGAAGAGCTTGGGTGCAGAGTCATCTTCTGTCTGAACCCAGAGTTACTGACTTGTTGCCTTCTATCGGACCAGTTGCTTCCTCTCTTTCAGCTTTTGTTTCTCCATCTGGAAGAGAGCTGTGGATGCAGTGAGCCAACAGCAGACCCTCAACCATGATTCTCCTCATAGCATCTCCGAGGGCTCTCTCTCTGGACCATCTCTTCTCCCTTGGACATGAGCCTTCCCTCTCTTTGTTGGCTGAGCAGTCAGGGAAACCCATTCTTTCATAGGTGATAATAATAATATAATAAAGTCACAGCCTCACTCAGTTATGTATATGTAATTACATATCATATTTAAGATCTGTACTATGGAGGCCATATATTTCCTTATAATCAATAACTAAAGATTTCAACTCCACTTAATATGAGACCACCCCTCCCTGGAGCCCCGTAGGAACTTGCCTTCAGAGGACTATTTGGAGGCTCTGTGTCTTTCTCTCTTCCTTCCTCCCTTTCTTCCTGGTTGCTGTTTGCACCCCTTCCAGAGTACAGAGGTAGAACTCGTGGTCCCACTGTGTCAGATTCCACGTTCATTCTCACATTTCATGCACAAAAACCTCAAAAACATCTATAATGTGAAAAGACACGCTGCATTCCCCCGCTGCTAAAGCCAATGTCAGGGGTCAAAGTGAAAATATGAGATCTCTGCTGAATGTATGGGCTTCCTTTACATACATCAGATGGCTCAGCTGCTTTAAAAAACCTGTCTTCCACTGCAGGAGACACAAGAGATGTGAGTTTGATCCCTGGGTCGGGAAGATCCCTGGAGAAAAAATGGCAACCCACTCTGGTATTCTTGCCTGGAGAATCACTTGGACAGAGGAACCTGGTGGGCTACAGTCCATAGGATCACAGAGTCAGACACGAATGAGCACACACGCATGTACACGGAATGTACAGATTTCTCAACAAGCCTGTTTTATCCCCAATATAGCATCTCCTGTCAAAGTTGTATTAATTCCAGGCTTTGATAGCAGAAATTGTTTTATTATCAGGTGAAGCATAGATCTCTTTGTAAGAAATAATGATATAAAAAGTTTTAAAAAAGAACAAGGAGCAAGGAAAAAAGAGGAATAGAGCAGAATGTGGTGTAGAATCCATGATTAGTGGTGGAAGATGGAAGACATGTTCTACAAACACGATTGCCAACTCTCCTCAGATGTCACAGATGTCACTAATGCAAGAATCCTTGGAGACATAAAGAGAAATAAATATTCATAATGCCCATGTCTGTGTTAATCTGAGCAAGTCTGTGCCCTGGTTTCCAAGCATCTGGTGTTCTGAGGCCTCTTGGCCTGTTGTGTTCTTAAGGAAACTGCTTGGTGTACGACATTCACATTTTGCTTTTTCTTTAGTTCTGTTTATTTTGAGTTAGTGGAGGCAGCTTGGAGGGCAGGAGACAGTGACTCGTGAACTCTGGGTGGAAACCATACTGATATTGTGAACAGCACTTGCCCTATGCAAATCAGAGGTGCCAGATAAAATAGGGGTATTGAATGAGACATAACCCAACTTCCTCCCAAGTAGCAGTCATGGGAAGGACAAAAGCAAGCTTCAGATCAGAGAATTCTTGCTTGCCACCGTGTCCAGGTAAGCTTTCCGGGAGCAGGTGGAATGAGCTTCGTCTGGGTGGCGGTCAGCACTGGACCTTGGATCCTACGTGCATTTTCCACTGTGAGGAGCAGTGCCTTTTAAGTCCCCCTAGTGATGTTTGGGGGAGAAGGCAATGGCATCCCACTCCAGTACTCTTGCCTGGCAAATCCCATGGACGGAGGAGCCTGGTGGGCTGCAGTCCCTGGGGTCTCTAGGAGTCGGACACGACTGGGCGACTTCACTTCCACTTTTCATTTTCATGCATTGGAGAAGGAAATGGCAACCCACTCCAGTGTTCTTGCCTGGAGAATCCCAGGGACGGGGAGCCTGGTGGGCTGCCATCTCTGGGGTTGCACAGAGTCAGACACCACTGAAGCGACTTAGCAGCAGCAGCAGCAGCAGTGATGTTCGGGAGCTCAGAGGGCTCGTTTGCTTTTTCAACGCCCTGCACAGAGCCTCCTGAGGCATTTCATCAGCATCGCCTGCCACTGCCAAGTTTTGCCCACTGGAAACTCCTGTGCTTGACAAAGCTTTTAACACCTTTTCATTTTAAACACAGATGCTTTTTTCCACAAACACCTGTACTGTCAATGAGAACATTTTTTTCCGTAAGTATTGAATAGCCGGTAACTGACAATGTAGGAGCTGAGATACCATTGTGTTAAGTCAGAGACATTGTAAGGACCCTCTTGGGCATGCTTTCATGGGATTGATCACTGGTGGTCTTCAATTTTGGGGGGCTCATGATTTGCTTGGAGTCGGAGAACTTTGTCACCAGCAAAAAACACTTCAGTATTTTCCCTCAAATACATTATAAGGAAGCAGGTTTGGGATGTTACCATATGCAGTTGTCATTGTCTTAGTTCAGTTCAGTCACTCAGTCATGTCCGACTCTTTGCAACCCCATGAACCACAGCATGCCAGGCCTCCCTGTCCATCACCAACTCCTGGAGTTCACCCAAACCCATGTCTATTGAGTCAGTGATACCATCCAACCATCTCATCCTCTGTGGTCCCCTTCTCTTCCTGCCTTCAATCTTTCCCAGCATCAGGGTCTTTTCTAAGGACTCAGCTCTTCGCATCAGGTGGCCAAAGTGCTGAAGTTTCAGCTTCAACATCAGTCCTTCCAATGACTATTCAGGACCGATTTCCTTTAGGATGGACTGACTGGATCTCTTTGCAGTCCAAGGGACTCTCAAGAGTCTTCTCCAACACCACAGTTCAAAAGCATCAATTCTTTGGCACTTAGCCTTCTTCATAGTCTAACTCTCACATCCATACATGACCACTGGAAAAACCATAGCCTTGACTAGATGGACCTTTGTTGACAAAGTAATGTCTCTGCTTCTCAATATGCTATCTAGGTTGGTCATAACTTTCCTTCCAAGGAGTAAGCGTCTTTTAATTTCATGGCTGCAATCACCATCTGCAGTGATTTTGGAGCCCAGAAAAATAAAGTCTGACACCGTTTCCACTGTTTCCCCATCTATTTCCCATGAAGTGATGGGACCGGATGCCATGATCTTTGTTTTCTGAATGTTGAGCTTTAAGCCAACTTTTTCACTCTCCTCTTTCACTTTCATCAAGAGGCTCTTTAGTTCCTCTTCACTTTTTCCCATAAGGGTGGTGTCCTCTGCATATCTGAGGTTATTGATATTTCTCCCGGCACTCTTGATTCCAGCTTGTGCTTCTTCCAGCCCAGCGTTTCTCATGATGTACTCTGCATATAAGTTAAATAAGCAGGGTGACAATATGCAGCCTTGACACACTCCTTTTCCTATTTGGAACCAGTCTGTTGTTCCCTGTCCAGTTCTAACTGTTGCCTCCTGACCTGCATATAGGTTTCTCAAGAGGCAGGTCAGGTGGTCTGGTATTCCTATCTCTTTCAGAATTTTCCTCAGTTTATTGTGATCCACACAGTCACAGGCTTTGGCATAGTCAATAAAGCAGAAATAGATGTTTTTCTGGAACTCTCTTGCTTTTTTAATGATCCAGCAGATGTTGGCAATTTGATCTCTGGTTCCTCTGCCTTTTCTAAAACCAGCTTGAACATCTGGAAGTTCACGGTTCATGTATTGCTGAAGCCTGGCTTGGAGAATTTTGAGCATTACTTTACTAGCATCTGAGATGAGTGCAATTGTGCAGTAGTTTGAGCGTTCTTTGGCATTGCCTTTCTTTGGGATTGGAATGAAAACTGACCTTTTCCAGTCCTGTGGCCACTGCTGAGTTTTCCAAATTTGCTGGCATATTGAGTGCAGCACTTTCACAGCATCATCTTTCAGGATTTGGAATAGCTCAACTGGAATTCCATCACTTCCACTAGCTTTGTTCGTAGTAATGCTTTCTAAAGTATAGAGACATTTAATATTTTTCAGGTGCCACTAGAAGTACCTCCAACAAATTGTGACTAATTCAGTTATCAAATAGTATCTTTTCATTCACAAAGAGAAAGGTATCAATAAATCCTCAGTCGGGGATGGCAGACCCTTGGGTGGAAGCAGGTTGAATGGTGGAGCCATGTCATGGCAGAGGCTGAGCAAGGACACCACACGAAGTGGGGCTTTTGCCCTGGCTGGTAGTAAATGAAAAGCAACCCAGTTCTGATATTAGAACTAAGATAGAAATAAAGAAGTTTCCAATTTAGAATAAATATGGAATTTGAAGGAAAATTAAAAACTAAATTTAAATAATTTCATGACCTAGTCTTTAGACATACCATCTATTGTGAATTTAAAACACACTTTAAAAAAGAGACTAAATGAGTTTAGAGTTTAAAGAGAATGGGGCAGATGTCTGGTAGCTTGAGAAAAAATTAAGCATTCTCTAAGCTTGATTTTTAAAATGTGTTCTTGTATACCGTCTAGAGAATTTATGTTTGACAGAAAATACTTGCTTTATTTTAGATAGTTGATGAAAGAGTTGGTAGACTGTAAAGAACATATCCAGAGTGAGAAAATGACATTGAGAAGGAGCTGCGTGCATTTTGGAAAACTATTTCTTTCTTTTTTTAAAAATTTAAATAAATTAAATTTTTTTTTTTACCATGTTGTGCTGGTTTCTGCCAAACAGCAACAGTGGAAACCTATTTCTAATGGGGGATATGTCTGTTTAATGTCTGTATGTAGACTTCCCTTCCAGGGAAGGACTGCATTGGAGAAGGTGATGGCAACCCACTCCAGTTTTCTTGCCTGGAAAATCCTACAGACAGAGAAGCCTGGCAGGCTACAGTCCGTGGGGTCGCAAGAGTCGGACATGACTTAGTGACTAAACCACCAAGGACTGCATGACTAAGAAGTGTGCATGTTAGTGCTTAAAAACATTTAGTCTGAACACGGCTTTACCTCACATCTTACAATGGTTTTCCTTTTCTAAGTGCAATCAGCAAAAACTCTGTGACACCCTGTCCTTATCTATCTGTTTTCCCATGGTTGTAGTTTTCTTTGCCTGTCTTTGTCCCCCATTGAAAAAACACTCCCTACAATGAACATTTTCTAAGTGAACTGAGGATTGGTTACTAGAGGATTTTAGGAATTATTAACGAGGAAATGGACAAGAGTTGGCTCTACCAACAAAATGTTTGCAGTCCACTTGAAGCTCAAGTAGCTCAAGGACCCCCACTTGACTCAGCACCTCAGACAGTCTTCCCTGAGTGAATCTTGACCATCCTCTCTGTAGAATGACAGTTCCCAGGTCAGTTTATATGGGTGATAGATGCACCATCTATTAATGTTTAAGGGACAATATGGGTCCGAGGATGTGAGAAAAGAGCACCCTTAAAGATCTTGATTAGCTGGAAGAAATAATCTTTGACTTATTTTGAAGCATCTGAATGAGACTTCAACATGAACTTCAGCATCGTTGTTTAGACCATGCACTCTTGGGTGTCTAAAGGTATAATTTAAGGCACTAGAATTTCTTTCAGAACAGGACACAGGATACTGAAGAAGCAACAATTGACTTGACTAGGTTATGGTGATCATTTCACAATACATACAAATATCGAGTCATAAAACCAATACAATGCTGTATGTCTATTATACCTCAAAAGAAAAACAAAATATCAGATGCAGAAAAGAATGAAGATCAACGTAAATGCTAAATTGTGTGTAAGTACAAATATTTACTATTTAAATCAAATAGATACCAAAATAGCATTCAAATTTAGTTGATGAAGGTATTTTAAATATTTAAAGTCCTTGCATTATCCAATAAAAGTAATTATTAGCGTCTGAATTTTCTAAATTATGAACACATACTATAATATCTAAAGTGATCACTAAAAGAATAGAGCAAAGGATAAAACAATCAAGTTAATGGTGAGAAAAAAAGTAGAATATTTCTTTTTCAATTTGAAACTGAGATAAGGGACATATATTAGAAAATACAAAAACAGCTTATATAGCCATATTAATATTAGAAAGCAATCTGTAATGAAAAAATACATTATGAAGTATAAACAGAATCATTGCATTATCATAAATTATCCCAGTTTAAATCATCAGGAAATTTTGTCATTCTACTCTGGTATATATATCATTATATAGCTTTAAAATATATAAAATAAAATTAATTAAGAAGATATCAAAAAATCCACCATACACCTAGCATAGTAATTAAAGTCAGGCAGACAAAAATTATAAAGGACATAGAATATTTGTATTATATAATTGGTAAGCTTGAGTTCACAAAATATACAAAATGCTCTATAAAATTATTTTAACAAATCAGGATGGTGGTTATATCCGGGAGGGCTTTAATGGGTTTTATTTCTCAGGTTCTGTGCTGGGTAACCAGGAGTTTTATCAGATTATTCTCATTGCTCATGGTGCCTCTTACATGGCATTTGAAATTTGTATATTTGGAAATTTTTCCAGCTTAATTTTATCTTTATAGTAATAAGATTTTATGCAAAGCATATTAATTTACCCTTTTTAATAACTTTAAGCACTTACAATGTTTCATTTGACTATGAATTATCTCAGATTGTGACATGTCTAAAATATCAGGTGGTTGCATGAATCTATATAAGCATTAATGCTGATAGTACTGATATAATAGTGTGATGGAAAAAATAGGCAATTTTACTGTATGATAATCTAAACAAAATAAAAAATAAATCAAAAGTCAAAGGATCAAAATAATAAATCAGAAATATAAGAAATAGCTTATTTAGCCATTAAAAATTTTATTCTATTAATGGAGATATTAATAGATTTAAGGCAATGATATTATGAAGTATCTGAAATATGTATTTCATAATCTGAGATATTTTACAGCAAAACATTAAAATTCCCTAAAATTCAGTGAAGCATTAAAAGTCCCTAAAATTATTAAAAAGAGTAAATTATTATGCTTTGCAGAAAACCTAGTAGTGATAGTGACAAAATTGAGCTATATTTATTTTCAGGTATCTGTCATGTAAGGCAACAGTTCCCAACCTTTTGGCACCAGGGACCGATTTCATGGAAGACAAATTTTCCATGGACTGGGAATGGGGGGTGGTTTCGGGATTATTCAAATGCATTACATGTATTGTGCACTTTATTTCCATTATTATTACATCAGCTCCACCTCAGATCATTAGGCATTAGCTTCTAGAGGTTGGGGACCCCTGTTGTAAGGGATACCATGAACACAACTAAAAGAAATACTTGCAAAACATCTGAGAAAGAGTTATTTATTATAAAGATCTTAGATACAACAAAATGGTAGTAAAATAATAGCTCATGTGTATTCAGTGTGTATTTTGTAACTCCCCTTGTATAGATGCTTAATCCTGATTCCAAACCTGTGAGGTAAGTGTTACTTACATCCACATTTTTCAAAAGAGCAACTGGAGGCTTAGAAAGATGAAGCGAGTTGACAGAAGTAGCATAGGACAGGAGTTTTAACTCAGACCTGTGGTTCTGTGTCCAGGGTCCCTGCAGGGTTAAGACCACCACACTCTACAGCCTTCCTGGAAAGGAAGGAGTTACCCAGTTAGAAAATTAATAACAAAGACCAAGGGGCCAAGAAGTGACACGCCAGAGATGCAAACAGGAAAGAGACACACATCCAATGTCAAACTCACTATAAAGAAAATGCACATTTAAACAAAAAAAGGATACAGTTTTTACCCACTGGAGTTTCAGAAAAAGTCACTTTAGGTATCCAAGGCTGGTGACATTAAGAGGAAATAGTTGCTCTCATGCACTTTTGATGAAAGTTTAGTATGATCTTTTTGTAGCACACTAACCACTGTTTATAAAAATGCACAGTGAACAAGCTCTTTGTCTCAACAAATTCTTAGCAATGATTCAGGAAGAGAATTTGAGATGCATGGACATTACAGCATCATTTAAATAGTAGATATTTCCCCCGCCACTCCAGAGTGGGGTTCAACACAAGAGAAGTAGCCCAGTGGTGGAAGCAGGGTGAAGGACGGCTTCCAAAGAAACAAAATGCAGAGGAGCCGCTTCATAGCTTTAAGCACCCAGGAGAAACATGTTGTCTTCCCCACAGTCACTAACATGGCCACAGGCGAGAAGAGAAATCTCCATGCGTTCATGCTTTCAGGAGTTTCCCGGGGTGCATCTGCCTCCCCATCAATGTTTTTTCTCAAGACAAGTGTTTGCCTAGTCTTCAGGGGTGGTAATTTCTGATACAGGTCAAAACTCTGACCCTGATTTCCCAAGAGAAGTTTTCAATCTGTAGGCACGTTTAGGCACCCACGGTTGATTGTAATTCTAAGTTCTTTCTTTAGATGCTCAGCTTTAGAGTAAGATCTGGCAGAGTTACTGGCCACGTGAAGTCAGAGTGGTGAAATGTTGACTTTTTCCTGGAAACGTGTATCATCTTCATATTATTCAACAGCCTTCTACTGCTGTCCGTGTAGAGAGATGATCTCCAGGTCCTGACAGAAATAGGCAGGGTGGAATGTTTCTTCTAGTTCAGGGGATGTTTGCATTGGTTTCTCCTCTATGCTTAGTCCCTAATGACCCTGCCCTTAAGTAGAGATTGCTGTCTGCAGCCAGGTGTCATTGGTGGCCATGTGGTCACACATACAAGCACATGCTGTTTGCACCCAAGACTCCGGTCTAATTTCACCTTCCCCTCACCCAAGCCAGCCAACAAGAAATAACCCGTGTGAGTCAAACGTCTAGAAATTCTTCCCTGAGATAATGCACTTTCCTGAAGGAGGAACAACAGATACCCTTTCATACAAATAAAAATAAAACAAAACTGGAGCTGTCAAGTTCATATAAGCTTTCACAGAAGAAAAATGTCCTTTGAGTCTTAAAATAATGCTATTTTAGGAGGCATATTGTGGGACCACCAGACAGGTGCAGCTGGGTTACAGCAAAGTCTCTGCTGATCCTAGTAATTTGAGAACTTCCAAATTTAAATCTTCTGTGCTGAACTGTGCCTTATAATCACATTGTAGAAAAACAAGGTGATTTTGACAAACCTGTTCTTAATTTGGAAACCTTCTTCCTCATGTAATATTCCTGTCGAGCCCTTTAGAATGTTGCAGAGTTTTAACAAAGCACAACACAGCGTGTGGGGGAGTGGTACTCTACAGCGTGTGGGGGAGTGGTACTCAGTGAGACCTGCAGGGGTGGAGTCTGTGATGCTGTGAATTGTTCATGGGGTTTTCTAATAATGAACATGATTTTCATAATCCAAACTTCAGGTACCACTCAGGGATCTGCCCGCTAATTACAGCACGAGGGCCCAGTAGATGGCCAGGTTGTCGGGCTGCGCGGTGGAGCTCTCTGCCAGGTACCTGCCCCATTATAAACAAATTGTAACAACAGAAAGACAGTGTTTTATATTCTGGAGAACTGCAAGGAGATCTGAGGTTGTCAGGTAACATGGTAATTACGTTTAAAGAAACTTGATAATTCAAAAAAATACGTTACTGAGTAATCTGCCGAAACATGTAGTTATTATGTGGCTACATGTCTCTTTCCATTATGTTAGCACCAAATTATGGGTTAGAATTCTTATATCTACCTTTTTCACTCTCTCAACAAAAGATGCCGGAGTTGAAACGCTTGTGGGGTGGGGGAGGAGTTCTTTCCCTACTATAGTTGACAAAAGAATGAAAGTTTCGAGCACAATGCAACATATAATTTCTTTCAAGTTTCTTCTTAAGCCAACATCTAAGCTGCACAGGGAGGCCCTCTGGAAGACTATTTTTGTCATTTTGAAGCTGGCATCATGTACTGCTGATGGAAGAAGAAAGCAAGAACAAATGTCATTCAAAGCACTCTCTGTCGTGGCCGCCTGGGGCTTCATCGGAACGCCTGCAGGAACAAAATCCTCCGGGCGTCCCCAGCAATTCCCATTAAAAGGAGGGCTGGAGTCCCACGGAAGCTTGCAGACATTCTAAGTCACCTGAGGCGGGTTTTAAGTTTATTGTAAAGCATAATCACACAGGTTAAGGGGGTGGATTAGCATTGCAGCTGGCAAAAAGGAGTCAAAGGAATAAATAAATCCATTCAACAACACCAGCGCTTGTTCCTGGGAAATAATGCAGAAGGGAAGGAAGGCAGGTCAATTCCCTGGTGAAACTTTGTGTTCCATGACAGGCAGCAGGGAGATGTCACCTGTTAGCACCACGTAGATGCTTGCTGTCATCTGTGGAGCAGTTTCTAGAGTATAGTTGTGTTGGGTGTGGTAGGCCACTCAACAGACTTTCTGCCTAGGATGGCATCTGACACTAAGCTTATGGGAGAGAAAGGTAAACTGGTGAGGAGCAGTAATGTTCAGGTGGGCAGTGAAAAAGCACAGGAAACGAAACCTACTGGATGAAGGACTTGAGCTGTGGATCAGCTGACTTGCCATCAACTTTTGAGGACATTTTGGGGACACAGTGGCATTCAAATAATCTAATATATAATCAAATACTCATTAATTTAATAATGTATTACTTTATTTTTATTTCTTAAAGGTTCTTTTGTAAAATTTACGTGCTTATTGATCTAAAGTTTCAGGGACATTGCTAGAGCTTTTGTATTTTTAAAATTTTAGGACCAAGTACTTGGCATTGTCTCCTTTTTGAGCTGCACTGTTTAAGTGATACCCAAAGAGCATTTAATCAAGAGGAGCCCTTACTGTTGGTCCTCATGCTATTTATACCCATGAAAATCTGTGATTTCAGTGAATAAACTAGTTATTGTTATTTAGTTTGCACAAGCCCAAAGAAGTGGCTGTTAGCACAGGGAATGAATGAAGCATACCACGAGTAGGAGGCTGGGTTGAAATAAGAAGGTAAGGTCTTGAATTCAGATTCCAATGGTGTATTTCTTCGTGGGTTTGGAAAGTCAGGTTGTCTGGTTGTTCCTGTATATGTGCTGTGTTCTGTGCTGGGTAGGGGCAGAGGGCAAAGCAGCATCTTGGGTTTTTAGTTGCCTGTGAACTTAAAAACAATCTGCACGGTGCCATCTCCTTTAAGTCTGGTGAGTCTCTGAACCACGGGGCTGGAGCTCTTGGTCAAGGAAGACCTCACAGCCCTCTTTTCAGCCCTGGTCAGACCTGGAACACAAGACTCATTTTTGGGCAGCACTGTCTCAAAGGGCTGTTTACGAAGTAGTGTGAAGGGTCTGGAAGTTACAAACACCACACTTCATAAAGCAGGGGCTATTCAGCCCGGATAAGAGAAGGTTCATGGTGGCCTTTCAAGTGTCTGGAGTTCTGTTGTGTTGAATAGACAGTAGACTGGTCAGCTCTGCTCTTGGAAGGCAGGACTGTGAACGACTGTCAAAAGTTATAGAATATGACCGACCGGCTTAATGTGAAGTGGACATCTCCAACTTCCACTGCTTGTCAGTCAAGCAGACCCGAGTGACTCCTTCTCCAGAACAGAGGTTGGAACTGTGGAGTTTTCTTCTTACCCTGAGTCAGGGCTTTGGCATTGTCTCTACTTAGCATAATAGCTAAAATCTTATGGTAAATTGGTAATCATTACTACAGTTACAAGTTAAAAAAAATTACTCTTTGCTTCTTCACATGGCTTCAAATCAGTTTGGTTAATTATAATAAAATATATTTCCACATGAATTGGGATAGGTTATGATCTTTTGTCTAAGTTTCCTAATATTTTATTTTTAAGGTGATTACCTAAACACGTCTTGGGTGGCTCAGTGATAAAAAATCCATCTGCAATGCAGGAGAAGCAGGAGACATGGGTTTGATCCATGGGTCAGGAAGGTCTCCTGAAGAAGGAAATGGTAACCCACTATAGTATTCTTGGCTGGAGAATCCCATGGACAGAGGAGCCTAGTGGGCTACAGTCCATGGGGTAGGGAAGAGTCGGACAGAACTGAGGACTGAGCACACACAGCACAACCTAAAAACTTAACAAAATAATCTGATGTGAAGCAATATTTTATTAAAATCCATCATTCTAAATAAATGGGCTGACACTTCTTTGAAGTATTTTTAAAAAGTAGAAAATTTTTATCCATGAGCTGATGAAAGCTGTTGCCACATTGTTTGCACACATAAGTAGGAGTCAAGTTCACTGTGATGGAATTATCCCCACTTTTTTGCCACATAATCAGATATCTAAAGAAATTTTCTGGAAGAAGGAGAGAAATGCTATGGTTGGAAAGACTGTCATTTACATGAAGTGTGTGAGAAGAGATGCTTTGATACGATCATGAGGCAGTAGGTATGATGGGATTCTGGTCAGAGTTGGAGGACTTCCCGTGGGGTCATCAGAGGAAGAGATGCTCTGGGTTCCAGGCTGGAGCCTGGAGGAACTAACTAAGGGTGTTCTTGAACATAGCGACCAAGATAGAAGTCGTATTTCAGAGAGCAGAGCCCATGCTAACTGAAGAAAGAGACAAGAACATATCTGGGGGAGGATGGTGCAAAGTAAGAGGAAGATGAAATACTGGGCAGGGTGGCATTTGACCTGGCAACTCAGGAAATGGCCTGGCAACTGGAGGAAGCTGCCAGAGCAGGGCTGGTGGGGCAGGGACCATGTCAGCCGGCCCTGGAGTCCTGTGAGATGCTGTATAGCAATTCCAGTCTTCACTCGTATTGTCTCCAGATACCTTCTAGGGTAAACAGCCCCTGAAAGCCCATTGGCTTTCCCTGGTCCTCCTATTCTTTAGCCCCCAAATTCATCTCCCAAGGTGGGGATGAGGGGCAAACAGTTCATCTGTGTGGTCCCTTCCTCTCGCGCATCCCTCGGCCTCCTCTCTCCCCATGTCAGCCTCCTCCACATGCTGACTTCCATGCTGCAGCAGGGGTACCACACCTACGCTGTCACCTCCTTCCCTGGACTTCTGGCCTCCTCTCCTGCCCACTTGCCTTCATCTTCATCAAGATTCTGTCCAGGCAGAGTCCTCCCGTGCTTCCCTGCTGGTTGGGATGGGTGTGCAGAGCCCAGCCAGCAGATCCTAAAGGCACAGGGAAGTCCTGAAGTTTACTTTCTAAACTGGAAATCACCAGAAACTGATGCCAGTCCCAGATTCCATGCATCAGCCGTTACCTGTTGCTGATCTCAGGTGGTTTCACCCAGTTTGTCTTCTATCAGCTCTAGCCTAGGCTCCTGCTACTGTGTGTGTGTGTGAGCTCAGGCATGACTGACTCTTTGTGACCCCATGGACTGGAGCCCTCCAGGTTCCTCTGTCTTCTGTCCACGGGATTCTCCAGGCAAGAATACTGGAGTGGGTTGCCATTTCCTTCTCCAGGGATCTTCCCGACCCAGGGACCAAATCCGAATCTTTTTCATGTCTTGTATTAGCAGGTCTAGCTCCACAACTATGGGTTGTCCCATTTCCCCAGCTCTGTGCTTTTCACACCTTTCTAAACTTATGCCTATATGTGTGTGTTCAGAAAGCAGAATGTTGAATTTTCTTCCTTCTTTTCTTTTTAAATCGGTGATATATGATGGTCAAATCCAACCCTTAGAGTATGCGTTAGTTCCAGATAAAAATGTATGACCTTAAAACCTTATAATCCGAGTTACTCTTGGTAAAAGCAGCTGAAACTTCCATTTATAGAACCTATTTAGAGATTTTTCCAGATAATAAGGGTTGAAGAGAAACACCAAGGACGGCCCGAAAATAGCAATGAGGCCTCCCCTCGGACAGCTGCAGCCGAGCTGGGGGGACTTCACACTGGTCTCAGATCTGAGATGAGACTCTGAAACTCGACCGGCTTGCTAACAATAGTGTACCGTGCTGAGTAATTGCTAAGAGGGAAAGACACACGAAAGAGAAAAAAAATAGTAATATACCACATTATTCCTATTATTTGAAGGTACTCATGAGTCATTTGAAAGAAAAGTCACTGGAAAACATACAACATTGCACATGTCAACTCCTACTTGTTAAAAAAAAATTAAAAAAACAAAACAGTAGCAATTCGCTTATTATTGAAAGTACATGCAAATGCAGATATGTTTTTAGAATGGAAGGACTGTTTCTGTCTCAATTAAGATGCTTGGGTGCAATCTAGATGAGGTCAGTTATTCCACCTTTGCTGAGTAATTTGGCTCTGACATGGTCTCTGTTTTGCATTGTTAGGCAGAGTGTGGGAGGTGGTTGCTGATGACAGGGTGATAACAATTTCTGAGGTCTAATGTAGAGAGGTGCCATCCTTGACCTTATCCTGTGTGCCAGGATCTATCAACCCGAAAGGCCAGCTCTCCAGGCAAGTCCTTTGGTCCATCCTCAGCAAGATGGAGGCTGGTTAAGCAGCCCCCCGAGAGATGCCCTGCAGCCCTGAGCAGATTCCAAAAGACACACGTGGGCTCCACCCAGTGGAGGAGCCCATGGGGAAGCACCCCTAAGTCGTCTAGGACTTTGGCAGTGTTGGTCTGGGAACAGGAAATGATACGCAGAGGCACTGCTGGCAAAGCAGAATCCAGAAATGATGTTTCTAGGTCCCTTGGACCTCTGAGTTGAGAGTAGTACAAATGGCAGTTGAATTCATTTGATTTTCCAAATATGACAGAGGAAAATAAAGGAAAATGTTTGTGGTTTGGGGCTAGAGAAAGCCTCTTAGAGAAAGAGTTAAAATTCAGAAGACTTCAAGGAAAAGACAGATTTATCAACATCAAACAAACACAACTGGGGAAAACATCATAACATCAAAACTTAAGAAGCATTCTAGAAGAAAATATTTGCAACCAGATTAGACATGATTTATATCCCAAATACACACAAAGCTGGTAAAAATCAACAAAAGAAAGATAACTCGATGGAAAAAAGGTGACAAGATATGAACAAGTAACTATATTAAAAAAAAAAAACCAAATATAACAAAGCATAAAAACAGTAATGATAAGTGTTGTTGTTTTGTCACTCAGTCATATCTAGCTCTTTGAGACCCCGTGTACTGTAGCCCCTCTATCCGTGGGATTCTCCAGGCAAGAATACTGGAATGGGTTGCCATTCCCTTCTCCAGGGGATCTTCCTGGCCGAGGGATCAAACCTGAGTCCTCTGAATTGGCAGGAGGGTGCTTTACCACTGAGCCACCTGTGAAACCCAATTATAATTACACAGAAGCAAATTAAAACATCATTTTTATGTCCCACATATTCCAAACAAACAAAAAGTAAACAAGATGTAACAGCCCAGCTTGTCAAGGATGTGAAGAAACAGCGTACAAGACAGTGCTGCTGGGGCTGAATTTTGGTCCAGGTTTTTTCAGAAGGTCATCAGGATGTATTTAACAAAAAGAAACAATGAGCAAATGCTATTATTCAGCAATTTCAGTTCTTGACAGTGACCTGAAAAATGCTTACTCATTTAAAAAATGATAGTATAAAAATAATAGGGCTTCCCTGGTAGCTCAGTCAGTAAAGAATCTGCCTGGAGTGCAGGAAATGTAACACTAGACATATTACATTTGCATGTCACACAATAACCCAGATAGTGTATTACAAGACATTTCAAAGAAAATATTCTGGAATCATAAGAATCAAATTGAAAAACAAATTTTAGAAGTTTTTAGTAGAATTTCCCATTTTGACAATAACAGCCATGTTTTCAGTAAAACCTCACTGAGAAGCTTTAAAAGCACGTTGTATATGTGTTGTCCCTCTTACGTTCTAAGCAAGCACAGAAACAAAACCTCACCGTTCACAAGTTCAGAAGAGCCTGTCTCTGTGTCTCTGCCTTGTTTCCTGTAATTAGACTAAAGAGTCCTCAGTGAAGGCATGGTTCTTTCCATATGGTCAGAGGAGGAACAAAGACAGTGGGGTGCAGAGTATAATATTCTTCAAACACTTCAGAAACATTTGGTAGGGCTATTTAAAAAGTTAATAACTTAGTGCACAGGTAATAAATGCGCTCTGTACAGAAGCCCATGGGCACCAAACAGAACAGAGTGAAATGGGCCCAGTTAACCTTCCCGTTCTTGGCCGCTTTCACCTGGACTTGCAGGGGCGTGTGATGCAAAGTCAGCACACTTGGGGGGCTTCCCTGGTGGCTCAGACGGTAAAGAACTCACCTGCCAATGCAGGAGACCTGGGTTCGATCCCTGGGTTGGGAAGATCCTCTGGAGAAGGGCGTGGCAACCCACTCCAGTATTTTTGCCTGGAGAATTCCATGGACAGAGAGGAGCCTGGCAGGCTACAGTCCATAGGGTCACAGAGAGTCGAACACGACTAAGTGACCAAGCATGCACATAATACACATCTTATTCTTATTGTAGTTGGTGACTCCTTACCTGTGGTTCCACAGCTTTACTTTCTTCCCTTCTGAGATCTTCAGGATGATTCTAAGCCAGGCCCCTTCCTTTCAAAAGGCTGTGGGATATGCTATTTATGGATATCCTACTTTTCCTTTCTTTTACAAAGCTTTATTGATAAATATTTTTTCCCCCAAAACTTTGAGGTTTAAAAAATGTTGCAGTTTTTTTTGCGGGGGGGGGGGTTGGCTATTTTTGTTTGGTTGGGGAAAATCTTATATATGAGTAATTACAAAAGGAGCATAAATTCCTAGAAGCAGAATTGATAGGGCAAAAAGAATGTGCATTTAGAATTTCAGTAGTGCCATTTGAGTGTGCCTCATAGAGGCTGTGTTTGTCTCCATTGACAAAGAATGGAAGTCTTGATTTTCCTATGTCTTTGGTAATACTGTGTGTTACCAAATGGTTTGCTAATCTGAGAAAAACAGTATGTTATAGTTTTGTGTTTCTTTTGATATGAGAGGAGATGATAACCTTTTCATAATTTTGAGCATTTGTACTTCTGTTTTTCTAATCTCTTTCTTATGTTCTTTGACCATTTTTCTCTGGGATCTTGCTTTTAAAAATGTCAGAACTTTTTCTTGAAAGAAAAAAACCCAGCTTTGTCTCACCAGTGTTTTTGTAAAGTTACACTTCATTAACAGTGTTCAGTGCTGTATAGATTTTAAAAAATCGTAACGAATTAGAAGTTATCCTTGTATTTTTCTCTTGTTTTCTGCTTTTTATCATCTTTCTTGAAATTGACTGATTGGATGGATATTCAAGTACAGTTGATTTACAATATTCGTTGTCATTTGGTTGCAGAGTCATGTCTGACTCTTTGCAACTCTATGGACAGTAGCCTGCCAGGCTCGTCTGTCCATGGGATTCTGCAGGCAAGAATACCAGAGTGCGTTGCCATACCCTCCTCCAGGGGATCTTCCCGACCTAGGGATCAAACCTGCTTCTCTTACGTCTCCTGTATTAGCAGGTGGATTCTTTACTACTAGTGCCATCTGGGAAGCCCCAGGAGTTCTTTAGCTGTCATGAAAAAAAATCATATTTTACTTGAACAGACTGAACTTCTAGTAAATGTAAGGGACTGTGTGAGACTTTCCTGTCTCTTGTATCACTGTAAAATTCTGTGAGGTAGATATTACTTTCAAGATGGGAAAAGTGGGTCTCATAGTGTCACCCTATTTCCCAAATTCCGATAACCAGGTGATGTTGGAGGAGACGTTTCGGGGGCTCAGACCACGTTGAGGCAAAGCTGCACCTGAGCAGCCTCCTCCATCCCTCTGACCCTCCTCACACCGCTCTCCTGGTTCCCGGCATGATGGCTGCATTTCTGTTCCTCCGATGCTCCTCCCTTCCGGCTCCTCAGGGCACAGGTGTGCGTGTGGGATGAGAACCAGGAACGGGGTTTCAAGGTGATGGGACAGGCTTGTTCCAACCAACCAACCTGCAAGAATGTTCTTCACGAGTAGGGCCTGAGTGAGACAAGGCGAGGGAGAAAAAAGAGGTGTATGTATTCAACATTTGGACCTTCTGTCCAGTGTGAGCTTTTATGTCAGTCTTGACTTGTAAAAACACGGCATTAAAATATGATGTATCTGATTCCTGAGTTTATTGGCTCTACTTGAATCTGGATTGCAGGTCAACGGTCCACTCTCCTCACCCTGAAATTCTGCAGAAACATATGCAGGAGAGAGACAATAAAGAAAACCTCTGCTCAGAAAGTCAACTCCTTGGTGAGAAGCCACCAGAGGCAAGGAGAGATAAATCCCAATTCTGCTGAGACTGCCGAGGGTCACGGACAGGGAGCAGCAAGGTGAAGCTCTAATGTTCACACTTTCCAAAATAATCACATTTTTGCTTCTCTGTGACTTTTGAACAAATCGTATACTTGTTCCCACGTCTGTGCTTGTCAATGAGAAAACAATACATATTCTGAAGTAGCACATTCATTACCCATTCAAATCCAAATTCTTGTGAAATGTGGGGTTTATTTTTTTTTTAAATTAAAACCAGTATCTTTGTTTATAAAGACATTATCCCTTTAACCAGTCTTTTCTGGTTGCCTCGTTACTTTTCAGAATCACATCTTGGCTTCTTTGAGTCAATTTGTTTTAGAAATACCTGGGATTTATCAAACACGTTTTTCTTGTTAGCTGTGTGAAGTTGAAGGAATAAATAGGATTGTTTCTATCTGCTCTGCTTAGGTAGTTCTCGGAGATTTCTCACTGTGTATTTTTATAACTTTTCACAGTGGGTTCAGCTGGTGATATGATCACCAGGCTCAGAGGTTTTAAATAATTCTGTTTCCATTGCATATCACACCCAGCATCACACTAGATACCTGCTATCACAATTACATCTGGGCAGAGGGATTTCTTGAGGCATAAGTCTCTGTAGGCGGAGAATTTCTGTGAGTAATTACTACACAGGAGCATCCCTAGTAAAGAAAGTGAAAGTTGTTCAGTCGGTCTGACTCTTTGCTACCCCATGAACGGTAGCCCACCAGGCTCCTCAGTCCATGGGATTATCCAGGTAAGAATACTGGAGTGGAGAGAAGATCCCTTCTCCAGGGGATCTTCCTGATGGAGCGGTGGAATCTTGGTCTCCTGCATTTGCAGGCAGATTCTTTACTGTCTGAGTTGCCAGGGAAGCCCCTAGTAAAGAAGATGTTCACTTAATCAGACCAACTTCCCCTCACCCCATCAATCGGATGATCCTCTCACATCTACGCCAGCCTCTTCTGCCTAAGAATTAAAAGAACTTCCAGTATCCTTAAATATTCTCGTGGTCTCCAGGGCCATGACTGGAGAAAAGCGGAGGAGACAGAATCTTGCTGGATGTGTCTGTGGTTCCTTTTCCTGCAACAGTGTGAGGTGTCCACCCATAATTTCCTGCCAGTCCCGTTACTATTCCACATTTAATTCAGGGAAGTCCCATTTGGAAACATGCGGAGGAGTGACTCTGAACTGTCTTCTCATTTGAGAGGAACGAACATCTGTCTTTGATCATGCTCCTGATTAGGTCCTCAGAAGCAAAGATAAAACACAGTGAAGAGCTGATATATTGAAAGCAGAACTGAGGTTTTGGATGGAGGAAGAGAAGAGGACAGCAACAATTAAGCAAAAATCCACACCGTGGACCCAAGGTGTACACAAGCCCCAGGTCTCCTTCTCCTGACTCGGCCAAGAAACTTTATAGAGTCTGTCTCCACTCATCACTGCCCTGGCAGAAATATTCACACATTGATGAATCACACTAAAGCAGAGGCAAGACTTAGAATGTCCACTGTGTTGAACACAAGAGCTAAAGGGCACTGCACATTTTGACTTATTGGAAATTGTTTGAACTCAGGAACACAGTATTGAGGAAAAGTGGATCCATTTGCCATTTGAGGTCCATATAGTCAAAGGTATGGTTTTCCCAGTAGTCATGTATAAATGTGAGAGTTGGACGGTAAAGAAAACTGAGCACCAAAGAATTGATGCTTTCGAACTTCGGTGTTGGAGAAGACCCTTGAGAGTCCCTTGGACTGCAAGGAGATCAAACCAGTCCATCCTAAAGGAAATCAACCCTGAGCATTCATTGGAAGGACTGATGCTAAAGCTGAAACTCCATTACTTTGGCCACCTCATGCAAAGAGCCGACTCATTGGAAAAGGGTGCTTCCGTCAGCCTGGGGGAGCAGGTCTGTTGGAGCAGCCACACGTGGGACACTGTGCAGAAGGACAGGGCCCTGTGGCTCTTCTGTCAGCCTGGTCTGCTCTGTGGCTATTAACCTAAGGAATGTCTAAACCTAGAGTTGTCGAAAAGAAGAAGGCTGTTTTTGTTGGAATGTCTGGGATTTTATTCACTTTCCCCAAGATTCCCATTTCAGAAGCTTTAAACTATACGAGTATTTTTTAAACAATAAAATTTTGAGTTTTTCAATGCAGTTCTAAGACGTAGAACACCCCCGAGAAGTCTAGATTTGGTTCACCCACAAAATAATCCAAGCCAAGTACCTTGAACTTAACCTGAACTCCTCCCCTCCTCCCACCACCGTAACATTTTCCACTCCTAACATCACTACTTTAGAACTTGGGTCTCTGGCAACTGTGTCATCCATGATTAGTAAAACAGTGACACAATGACATCATGTCTATAAAATAATCACAAAAAATGCTAACTATTAATGACTAAGTCTCAGAATGGAATTCAAGCAATGCCAGTGGTGGCTAGGTTCGCTTTCTATATACTCATTTTGTGAAATTTAATAGATTTGATTCCTACCTTCTCCTCCTGCCTAATTTCTTCCCTTCTTCCAGTTCTCCACTGTCCCACCCCCTCTCTGCCCCAAGAAGCTTGTAGTAAGGAGGCCTGTTATGCTTCAAAACCACCAGGTCTGCCCTCTCAGGTCACTGGTGGGAGATTTTGCTCATCTCCAGCAAGGAGCCTAGCTCTTCTGTGGATCCAGGTCCTATCCAGACACTCCACGGTTCATGAGCCGTGGGAGAGACACGGAAATGTGAAAGTGCACACTTTGTCCAGATGGAGGCAAGTAAAACTCTGTCTTGCCTACTTGGACGGTGGAAGCCAGGAGTGCAGATCACAAAAGCCATGGAATGTTAGCCGCTTACAAAGCAGTGGGGTGCTAGGTCTGGAATTCAGTCCAACACCTCCACTGAGTGTCGCCAACATTTTACAAACACAGTAGGCTTTTAAGCCTAAGCCAGAGTGAGTTGTGAAGGAAATGCCATCATGGGAGAAGCTTCCAAAATGCCCTGCACCATTGCTAACTGTCTGACTCCCTGAAACTCCTTACTGTTGCTAGGTCAGCTGTGAATCTTAAAGTCTATATTTTTGGAAGAAATACATGTGCATTTATTTATTCAGAAATATTAAGAACATGTTCTCCCATGTTAGATGTGAGGGTTTTCTTTCCTTTTTTCCCTTTTTAAGCCATGGTCCAGCCTTCATGCTCTGGTTGAGTGATTTCTAGAGTGTGACATGGAGCCCGAGTGCTGTACAAATATGTTTATACACTGCAGGATCTGTTGTGGACATTTCCTGGCTCACTTGAGTTCACTACGACTCACTTTCTTGTTTGCCTATAAATTCCCAAAGGACAAAAGTTCTTCTGATGCACCAGGTGGGCTCTTAACCACTGGTGCCACCTGGGAAGCCCGTCGAGTCCTGGTACCAATGCCTAAAGCAGCCTACCGGTTACTCCATTGCTGGTGACACTCTGGACAGCCATGCGAGCCTCCATCCTAACTTCTGCTACAAACTCCTTGAGCCCGGGGCTAGCAGGTTTTGAGGCCCCAGATGAAGCACATAGAAAGGATACAAACGGGGCAGCCCTTGTAACGAGTCCTCTCTGTCTAGCATCAGAAACTGTGCATGAACTCTGCAGGTGACCTTTCCCCTTCCTCTACCTCTGCTTAATCAGATCACGTGACCTCTGGGAGCCTGGTGCTGGGATGTTCACGAGGACACGAAAGCATGAAAACACACCCTTTTTTGGGGGGGAGGGAATCCATGCCTTTGGAGGCATACTAAAATCCTCTTGAATGCTGTTGTCTTTTTCTCATTGAAAATATCAAGTCTGTTTTCTATATAAACAGGCATTTTCTTTTATCTTGCTGCTATTGTTTTACATTCCAATCTTATGGCTTAAATATTTTATTTGTCTCAAAATCATTTTTTTTTAACGTGGCCTGATTGTTTGAAACAATCTCGCTTATGTTGGAAAAGAATCGTAAGTGACCTCTCTTTCAACTGAGGAGGAAAACAAACATACAAATAGAGTTTTTTCCCGGGATGACTTGCAGGAGTTAGTCATACATATTTCCTCTGGGTTGAGCATAACCTGAAATTGAAAGAGAAGCATGAAAATGGCTTTCTGAGTATCTGTCCCGTATGGTGTTGGCAGGGAGACTCTGGCCGAGGCCACCAACTGGAGGAGAAAAAAAAGATTTCAGTGTTTGGTGATTAGAACAGTTGTGTATTCATTTTACATTTTACTTTTACATTTTACTTTAAAAAAAAAATTATAGCTAATTTATGATGTTGAGTTAGTTTCAAGTGTACAGCAAAGTGACTCAGTTACATACATATATATGTATATATATATACTTTTTTCAGACTCTTTTCCACTGTAGCTTATTCAAAGATATTAAATGTTCATTTTATGTCTTTCATAAAGGTAAGTCAGAGATCAGAGTGTTAGAAGGAGGGACAGAGGACCAGGTGATCTGTATTTACACGTTGGGCAAAATCACAGGGCAGAAGACAACTGTCTTTGTTGTCACTGTGGTCCTAAAGCTCTCATTGTGCCCCGTCTTGCTTCCTGCCCTCCCAGACCTCTCTGAGTCCCGTTCTGTAAGGACGCCCTCTGTATCTCTACCGACAGTGGAGGTTGACGGACGTTTTCTGTCAACGCCGAGCTAGAGAGCACTGCTGTTAGTTCCTTCCTGCCCCCATGTGTGACTGGAGTGTCTTCCTGTAGTGACGACAACTTCCCCAAAGCAGTGCCTTGCTGTGAGCCCACTTCTGCCCTCAGTTGGTTTCTGAAGTTGTGGATGGATGTCAGGAAAAGCACTGATGGAAGTGGGAGAATTTGGTTTCTCTGGAGGCCTCACCCCACCCCACCCCGACCCAGACATACAACACACAGCAGAGGGCAGTGTTGCTGTCCCTCTTCTATTTCTGACCCAAGGGGCCCGACTGCCTCCATTCTGGCTGTGGGATTCTCCTGGTTTCTGACAACAGCTTCCTGTGCCATTCATTTTGTTGGGGTTATTGGGAATTTCTTGTTGATTCTGAAATGAATTTGATTGTTGTCCCTTATTTTTAGCCAGTGGTGTTAGAAACATGTACTTACTATGTGTCTTTCCAGCTACATTTATAGTATCGTTCTGGGTCCTCTTTTCTGCTCATGTCATGCTCTTCTGCACTAAGCAGCCCAGACGTGGGAACAGAAAAATGATGTGGGCTTGGATACCCTTGCTGCCCTCAGGCACTGGTAGGATGTTACCTGTAGAGTTACCACTGTGGTTTCCTCACTGGTGAGGTGGTTCCCAAATACAAATGGAGTAATAACAATGCATTTTGGATGAAGAATTAACTCTGAAGTGTTTATTAAGATTTTGCCACAGATATGTCACTTATCTCAATATTTGGGAGAGTTAGGGCTTCCCTGGCGGCTCAGTGGTAAAGGATCCACCTGCAATGCAGGAGACTTGGGTTCAGTCCTTGCATAGTCCCTCCATAGGGAAGATTCTATGGAGAAGAAAATGGCAACCCTCTCCAGTATTCTTGCCTGGAAAATCTACAGCCCACAGGGTTGCAAAGAGTTGGACTTGACTGAGAGACTAATACTTTCACTATCACTTCAGTTGGAGGAGTTATAACCACTGGATGTATTTGAAAAGCAAATTTATCCTCTAAATGGGATGTGCTTGAATAAGGCTGCCATGACCTTTTTCACCAAGTCTGAATTGACTATCCTTGCAGAGTATATATCCTTGCAGAGTAAGGAAGCTGGGTCACGTGGAAGCCTGGACCTGCTTGAACGGGATCCTCTTCCTTGAAAAACTCTACCCAGTGTTTAGCATAATTTAGAGATTCCTGCCGAACATGACTGTGAAGACCCTAAAGATGGGACTTCCCTGGTGGTCTAATGGCTAAGAATTCAATGCTCCCAATGCAGGGGACCTGGGTTCAATCCCTGGTCAGGGAAATAGATCCCACATACCACAACTAAGACTGGGCACAGGCTAAATAAATAAATGAATATTTTTGAAAAAGGCCCTAAAGGTGAAGAATTGAGGCCTGAAATAAGATTTAGCTAAGCTCACAAGTTAGTGTCAGAGACTGGCCCACTCTCCCGGCACCCCGGGTATAGCTCCCCTTCTCATTCCCCATTTCCCTGTGTCTACACTCAACTTGCCCATCCCTGGTGGAACACACTCAGCAAGCGCCCTGGCTGTGCACATCCTTGTGTGTCCCTTCAGGACCCAGCGAGGGGCCTTGGACATAACCATAACTCAGACAGCATTTGCTGAGCCCTGAGTATTTCCTGCCTTCCAGCACCTCACACCCTTAGCTGGCTCATGTACTTGTGTCTAGGCAAGGCCTCGTGTCTCCTGATTACCCGCCACCATCTTCTCCACAATAGAAACTGTCGAGGTCAATTATGTGTCACTTAGGTGTTTTCCTCTTTGCACAGAAATGTTATTTTTTCTTGCTACCCTGGAAGAATTTCACAAGAATTTCAGAGATTTGACTAAACGATCACAGAATTTCTGCATTTCTGCCAAACTGTGTTTAACAATAACAACAGAGATAAATAGCATTAGCCCGAAAGTCACGCAGGAGCGGGTTCAGGCGAGAACAAAGCACCGTGTGTGTGGATCAGCTGCCTGGCACGGGTCTTACAGCCCTGCTCTGCTGCCAGCATGGGTGACCCAGAGAAAGGCTCGGGAAAGGCTGCCGCACGTTGATTTGCTTGGAGATTTTGCTAATACGTTGCCTGTGATGTGGTCTTTGTTACAGCAGTTCAGTTCAGTTGCTCAGTCGTGTCCGACTCTTTGCGACCCCATGGACTGCAGCATGCCTGGCCTCCCTGTCCTTCACCATCTCCCAGAGCTTGTTCAAAGTCATGTCTATTGGTGATACCATCCAACCATCTCATCCTCTGTCGTCCCCTTCTCCTCCCATCTCTGATCTTTCCCAGCATCGGGGTCTTTTCCAATGAGTCTTTGTTACATGGAGAGATGTAAAACACAGCTTGTTTTCAAAACCATTGGTAGTGACTGATAGTACATACTTCAGTGGTGCCAGTGACCTGAGCATACCATGTCATCCTATACTTGCTCACTCTTCACTGAACAACTTGCCACACAAGGAGAATGCGTTTGGACTCACTTGACCTTACTGCACAGCCCTAGGTTCATGAAGAATGTCTCAGAAGGCTGGCGGAGAATAGTGGTATGTCTAGGACAATTGACTGTTTCAGCTCTTGACTTAGCTCTTATCCTAGCTGATGGCCCAAGTGCTTCCTCTCGTGAAGAAATATTCAACAGAGTGGCATTCACAGCTTACACTGAGGCCTTTCTGCTTTGTTCAACCAGTTATAATGGTTTCTCTGGTTGTAGGGGGATTTGTAGGTAACTTTAGTTTGTAAATGAGAACTATAAAGATTTCTGGTTTCATAAAAGTGGAGTTGAGAGTTGGGCTTTTATTTCATCAGAAAATGGAAAGAAATCCACTGGTTTCTTTAGTATGTATTTTCTAATTTGAGCATGAATTGCACACCAAGCATTGTCTTAATTACAACTGATCTTTTTAGGAAAGCTGTCTTTGATGTCCTGTCTTTGTCCCCACCGCACCCTAGTCATTCCACAATCTGCTGGGGGCTGTCTCTTTCCTTACCACTCTATAAACACAGTCCTAAAGGTTAACGATCTTGATCTTACCTACCTTAGTGGGATGTTTTCGATCTTCCTCTTATTTGACCTCTCAGCAATGTTACACTTGACCAGTCTCCAAATCTTGAGAAATGTTTCCCCATACTTCCTGTGACTGTACTGTCTGATGGTCTTCCACCACTCCGATCACTCCTCAGTCTTCTTTACTTCCTCATTCTCTCCTTTTGGTCATCAGAAGTTAGAATTCCTCATGGCTCAGTCCCAGGCATCCTTTACTTCTTCTTGTGTACAGTTTGGGGCCTAATACACCCAGACTTGTTTCTCAAGTTTTAATATCTAGTCTTGACCTCTGTTTATCCTAAAGGAAATCAACCCTGAATATTCACTGGAAGGACTGATGCTGAAGCTGAAGCTGCAATACTTTGGCACCTGATGTGAAGGGCCAACTCATTGGAAAAGACCCTGATGCTGGGAAAGATTGAAGGCAGGAGGAGAAGGGGACAACAGAGGATGAGATGGTTGGATGGCATCAGCGTCTCAGTGGGTATCAACCTGAGCAAATGCTGGGAGATAGTGAAGAATAGGAAGCCTGGTGTGCTACAGTCCACAGGGTCACAGAGTTGGACATGACTTAGTGACTGAACAACCACAAAAGACAACAACTTGACCTCAGTGGAAGACGGATGCCAGTGAAGTCAAGGAGTGAAGAAAGTTCTCGAAAGAGTGTGTAGATTGTTTGTCTCCAAAGGCAGTTCCCAAAGATGTGCTAGAAATGTGTGGGGAGCAGGTGAGGACTGGAGGTCTGGGCAGGGTGCCAAGAAATGAAAACATGATGGAATTGACCGAGGAAGAGAAATGGGAGCCCTCCCGGGTCTGAACCTGGCAGTCTGTCTGAGATTGTGGCCTGGATGCAGAGTCGTGTCCAGATGACTCGGCTCGTTAGCTTTGGGGTTGTTGAGGGTCCTCGGACCTGCAGTCCAGCAACCTGGTCATGGGATAGAACAGCGGCAGCACCTTCAGTAAGAAAGCAGAGTCTGGATGGTGCTGAGCCCGGGGGTACGGAAGTACCCATGAGGTGAGAAGTTGGGTGGGCAAGCTTGTCCAGCCAGGAGGAGAGAGGGATTCGGAAAGGCAGGGCTGGGAGAGCTGAGGAAAGGTGAGGCCAGAGAAGAGGAAATCGGGGAGTGGGTGTTCAGTCCACAGGGAATGTGACTCAAGTTTAGTGGAGAAAATAGATGATCGCAAACAAGCTGTCTTTCATTTACATGAAATGATCCTCTTTTGATGGATGGATACAATTTCTCAACTACATCCATATTTTACACTATGACTTAGAATCTTGACACAACAATTTCTGCAGCCGTCTGCATCCCTCACATGTGACGAGATTTAGATCAGTCTTTTTGATGCAAAAATTTCCAATTGTTCCTACTTTCAAATTAAATAAAAAATCTTCTGCCTCCCCAGCCCCACCCTCAAAATTCCAGAGGAAAATCTTTACTGTAGACATTGATCTGGTTTCCTGTCAGACAGAAGAAGGAAGGTAAGAGGGTGTGGTTTGGGAAACACATCTTGCTTTCCAATTAACTTCACGCTATTTAAATTATAACATTGAAACTAGAGAGTTTATTGGGTCATTGTGCATGTTGCATGTTGCTGATAATTTCTGTCTGTACACTCACCTTTTCAAGAATAAAGAAAGACAATAATAGTCTTAAGGCATCAGGAAAAAACACAATTCATTTGAGTCTTCCCTTGTGACTTATATACCACACAGGGTCATAGAGTGGAAAAATCTCAATTTCCCAATCTCACAATAATTTGAAGATAAATTCTCCTATTACTAGGTAAGCTTGAAGCACATTTACCCCTGTGGGCTTATGATCAGCTGAATGGATTCTAGAATAGTTTAAAATTGAGATCATGTCTACAGATCCAAGGCATCACATACTACCGTCAGGGGTTTCATGCTAAAAACAAAGAGAACATTACCAGGCCTCTTTTTTGATCGTGGCAGCCAACTAGGAATTCCCTGGCCTCTTCTTGGCTTGCTCATTTTCCTCAATGTATTGCATTTTCATCCTGTAAAAATGTGTCTCATTGAAGCCCCCATTCTAGGCACAATTTCCTTGTTCTCAAAACTGAGGATGAGATAAACACCACCCTGTTGGAAAGATCCCCATCAAGGGGAAGAGCTCTTCTCTTCAATTATACAGGATGTGATGATAAATAGATTTGAACAGGACTAGAGTGAAGTTTGAGGTATGAACTTTCAATCGTTACCTAATTTAAATAGCTTTTGACACACATCGAGCAAGTGTTTTTGAGCTGTGAAAAAAGCATTCCTGAAAAAAAGTGCCAGGTTGGCTAATTTTCGCTGATATAATAAAAAGACGAGACTGGAAATTTAACGTTTAAGACATCATCAAAAGCCATGAGTGTTTAAACATTTCTCACTCTAAAAGTTTCAAAGCCAAAGTATTCTTTCCAATTAAAACAGTAATTAATAACAGCTTAATTTATTATTTATGCATTAGACCTTGCCAAACGGCAAATTAGGAGGAAAAAGAAATAGTATTCATGTAAACCATTTGAAAAAGCCAAGTAATGCATTTTTTGTTCCTTTTGCATCAAGATTTTGTAATCAATGTCCATTATCTCTAGTCGACTTGTTCAGACTCCAAGCCCAAAGATCTAAGTTTATTGACCATTAGTCTAGCTGCAGTGTTCCAAGACTTCCTAGCTGCCCTAGACTGTGAACACCAGATGTTAGCCACGAACTGAAAAATTTAGCTTAATTGATCATTAATATTAGTCATGGGTGCTTGAATGCATCACTCAGTGGGCCTCAGTGCTTCCTCTGGTGTACCTCACCCACAGGTGAGGTTAACCTTAACCTGTCCTTTGCTTGTCTCCATCTGTTCAGCTGTAAGTGACCTGAACGCTCAGATGAATTCATGATCTCAGGAGTTATTGCCTCTTGCTACTCCGTTAAAGAAATCCCAGCCCCCACCGAACTTGACCCTTTCATGCTGTCTTTGCAGTGAAAGTTCCCTGGCTGCTCAAAGCCTAGGGGAGGGATCAGTTCCACCTGACCTCCTCAGTGTCATTTCCAAAGAATCGTCCATGCACCTTCATGAAGAGTCGCTTTCTTCCCAGGTTAACATGACCAGCATTCCCATGTTTAACCCTCCTTTTTGTTGTAACTCAGTCACCTATGTTCTGGCATCCTGCTACAATTAGTGAAGACCTGCTACTTAGGTCACACTCATCCTCTATGGCCCACTTTGAGCCCTCAGACTGGCCAGTTTTGACATTCACATGGCCCAAGCAACCAGCACCTCCGTGTCCAGTTCCTTAGAAACCACCAGGACCATTGACCTTCACCTTGGCCTATTTTCAACCTCCTTCACTCTAGGATTCTGGGCCAGAAAATCTAAATTTCTTTGTGACCGCTTCCTGGCCTCCTGCCTCACATTCTGGTGTTCCCTGGACTTGCTCAGCATCCTCCAGGCTCTTTATTCTTCGATGATCCTTGTCTATCCACCTGTCATACACACCTCAGTTTGGCGGACAACTGGGAGCCTTCTCATTGACCTCTCCTGCATTTTTGCTATGTCCTGGTGGTCCCTTAAGACCATTCATTGGGGAAATGGAGGCCTTCTGATGTGAGCCGTGCCTCGTCTCCTCTCTGCCTCCTCTGGGGCATGAAAACCATCCCTGCTCTTATCTCATTAACCTCTTCCCCACTCTAGACCAGGACCCTCTCTTGTATTCATGGCCTCGTTCGCTTTTGCTTATTTTAGGATCTTGTCCATCAGCAAGGCATCTTCTCTATTGTATGGTTAGTCTTTCCTTTTTATACTGACTCTTCTCTCTCTGTTCCTATTTTCTTTTCTTCTGTTTTATTTTTTGGCCATGCTGTATGGCATGTAGGATCTTAGTTCCCTGACCGGGGGTCAACCCCAGACCCCCTGCACTGGGAGCTCAGAGACTTAACCACTGGACTGCCAGGGAAGCCCCAGTCTCTCTTCCTGTTTTCAATGAACAATGCCACTGTTTTAGAGTCACTTAAGTTCAAAATTGGAAGCATTCTGTGCATTTTCATCTTTTATGGCCATATCAACCTTGTAATAATCCCAGTGTTAATATTCAGTTATAGAGTGACTACTATCTGTTGGCACTAAGTGCTTTGCACATATGTTTTTAGTTCAACTTCACAGCAGCTCTAAGAATTTGATATTGCTCTTGTCCTTTTGCATGCGAAGATATTGAGGCACAAGAAGTTAAGTGGCAGCCCGAGTGCATACTTGGTAAGTGGTGAATCAGAGATACAACATCAGATGCTGGGTATATCTCCTAAATATGTCACGATTATTCCTACAATAGTAATATTGTCTTATTTCAGGCCCTTGAAGCTTTTTGTATCAGTAGCAAAGTTTCCTGGAATAGCCTTGCTGATTCCTGTCTTATACCCCTGGTGACTTTGTGCTGATAGACAAGTCGGTCTATCATAGACTGTAAAGTAACTCCACCGTCCCAAGCTATGAGTGCTTGGAGTAGAAATGATGATTGTTTTGTTTGGATCAATCTTGTAATTTCTTTTTAAATTTACATTAATGATATATAAATGTTTTGATTGGGCTGATTTGCTTATAGAAGGGATGTAATAAAGTAGTTAACTTCGGGTTGATACTTTCAAATCCTGACTCCAATAATTACCAGGTGCTGGATTTGGGGCAGGTTACTATACCTCTCTCTGTGTTAATTCCTCACTTTTAACATGGGACTCACAACTGTCTCCACATAAAATTCTGTATTTGTGTACCCATATCATAGGGTGGTTCTTAGGAATAAATTAAATTATTTAACATATGTAGAGTGTTTTTTTACAAGCATCTTCCATGGATCAGCATTAAAGATTGCATTGCATTGCATTGCATCCTCCTGCAATGCAGGAGATGTGGGTTTGACCCCTGAGTCGAGAAGATCCCCTGGAGATGGAAGTGGCAACCCACTCCATTATTCTTGTCTGGGAAATCCCATGGACAGAGGAGCCTGGCCTGCTGCAGTCCATGGGGTCACAAAGAGTCAGACAAAACTTAGCCATTGAACAATAACAGAGTATTTAATATTTTTAAGGGAACCTGGTATGGAGTAAATTGCTATCTCTGTGTTAGTCTTTTTTATCCACATGTGCAAGCTGGCCGGAGATCAGGCCTAGAATTCAAAATGGTCTTGATAAACCATTTGCTTTTCATCTGCAGACAATGATTGTCTTCCTGCTGGGATCACTGTGATACAGCTGTGATGAGCCACATGGCTTTGCTGTGTGGATCCTGCTCTTCTGGA
This sequence comes from Bos javanicus, assembly GCF_032452875.1. NCBI lineage: Eukaryota > Metazoa > Chordata > Mammalia > Artiodactyla > Bovidae > Bos > Bos javanicus. The sequence goes on along the minus strand of NC_083879.1, from coordinate 35,010,048 downwards.
ACTGAGTTGTGTTGAAGCCTGTCTTCTAGGATTTGAAGTTGCCCTCCTTGACTTGGAAGCAGAAACAAAGGCCATTGCCAAAGTTGCTCCATATAGACATGGATCCTCTCCCAAACAAGTGTAGAGTTTCTCTGAGAAAAGCATAAGGGTTCTAATCCACATTTTCAAGATACAGTGTTAGCCACCCAAAAAGCCAAGAAATCAGTCTTGCAGGCACCACAACTCCCCAGGAAACATCTGCAGGACCTTCTGCCATGAAGAAGAATGAAGTGGGCCTGGGGAGCCTGGGGCTTGTGGGGGCTCCATCTGGAAGCAGTGATGGAGGCAGTCTGCTGACTTGGGAGGGGGAGCTTTCTCCAGGTTTTTGAAGACATAGAAGGAACATGAAAGGTGGTTTGGACAATGGTTCATGTTGGCTTGTCCTTCATAACTACTGGGCATAGTTATCTTTCAAAATCCATCTCTTGACCTAACGTCTATTCCACCTTTCGTGAGCTCTAAAAGACCTAGGCTCACCTGTTGGTCATGCACTTTTGAACAGAATTTGATTTCAATTGTTCCAGTCCAACAGTTTATCTTCTAAGTTAAAACTGGACACACTTGGCAGTCAGGCACATGAAACAATGCTGGATTTTGAAGTCTAGGATGAAGAAAGAAGACTAAAGATGGATTCAACCTGACCTTGGAAATAAGCAAGTAGCTCATAAAAAGAGGAGGGGGCCTGGGAACCAAAAGAGACAGCCTGACAGCAGACAGAAAACGATTTAACACCCAGACAGGGAAGAAAATTGAGATCTTCAGTGACAGCCAAAAGATACAACCCACACGAATGACTTCGAAATGAGAGCTGAGGGCAGGCCGTGTTACGGAGACTTTCCCATCACGAGATGTAAGTTAATCTGCTTTGCTAAAAACAAACACATTTCACCCCTGAGAGTATATTAAGTGCTCTGAAAAGGGTCTGGGATTTAATCTACAAGACACATTTCATCAGATATTTAGAATTTTCACTGTAGAATTCCTGGCCTAGAGTGCTCTGTATTTTCTGATTCCTGAGAGGTAATCAGAACCATACCCACTCAGGGAGCAAGTTGCAGGCCAACGTTTTCCTAACCCTGGTATTGCCCAATATGGAAACTCTAACATCAATTTTTCCTAAATTATGGTTTTAAAGCATTTAACAACAAATTACCCATACCCATACTATTTTTATTAAAAAAAAAAAAGCAGTGATCTAAACAAGCTAGAAGTCACTTCATTAATTGCCCTTTCTGAAGTGGAAGTGTTAACAATTGCACCTGTTTTCTTGTGATGACGTTTCGGTATTTTCAACTTGAAGACTTTGAAGACTACTTAACTGTTCAGCAAGTCTTTTCTACTTTACTCTATGTGTCCTGTAACATAGCTGTACCTTGTTTAGTCTTCTTGTAGATCAAAACAGATACCAAGAAAATAAATTGTATGATGACAATTTTACTTTTAACCAGGTAAGAGAAAATGTATTTTTCTCTGAGCTCCCTCATCAGAGAATACATAGTAATTAGGCTGAGTTAATTGTGAACCTATCACTGGGGTACTTGACTTATTCAGACCCTAAAAATATTTTGAGGAAGTACATCAGATTATCTGATAAGCCTGTGGTTAAAAGATGATAAATATTGGCCATAGGAGATTAGTGGAAAAATGAGCTCATGTTAATTTGAATGGAATTTAAAATGAAATAAGACACATGCCCTTAAAATGGAAAAACATAGGACTTTCCACATTGTGCTTGATTTGAAAGACCCGTTGTGGAAGTGTTCCCAATAGAATGTGGAATTCTGGAAGCTGCATGTTTTCCTCATTTTTAATTCATTCCTCTCTATCAAATGTTATTTCTAGAAATATTTTCTACTGGCTCTTTGCTCTGGGTTCATCTCTTTCCTCTCCATTCCTCCTCCTACTGTCAAGTTCAAGCCTTCAAACTCGATAAGTGCAGTTGCTTCCAGCTGCTCTGTCCTCTTCAAGTTGTAAGAAGACACCTACATAGAACATTATATGAACACATTATTTTCTTCCTTAAAATCTCTTGGTGGTTTTCTAGAACATAATGATCGGATCTAAGCTGGATCAAAAACTCAAGCTAAGACTGAAATATAGGGAAAAGGACAGTGGATATTTAAGAAGTTTGGGATGGGAGGATCAATATAGTGAAGCTTAGTGTCCTGCTCCATCTAACAGGCAGTGGCCATCTATCAGAGAAGAAAGGTGAAGAATTGCCCTGCATCAGCCTTGGGGGTCTGCGGAGGCTGTGCTCAATTGCTCAGTCATGTCTGATTCTTTAAGACCCCCAAGACAGTAGCCCACCAGGCTCCTCTGTCCATGGGATTTCCCAGGCAAGAATATTACAATACAATAATACTGTTTCCTACTCCAGATGATCTTCCTGACTCAGGGATCAAACCCGCGTCTCCTGCATAAGCGGGTGGATTCTTTACCACTGCTCCACCTGGGAAGCCCCATTGCAGGGGACCCTTGATCAGAGCAGGAGCCGTGGTGCTGTCTCTGTGAGGACCTTGAAGGTGCCCACCAGCTGTGGGGCCTGGTGCTGGCATTACTGTGCAGTCCCACACTCCTGCCGCCTCAGTAAACGTCATAAGTACAAACACACAGCACATTTACCGAGCTGGCTTAAGGATATTCAGCTGTGAAGGGCCTGTGTAGAGTTGTTCGTGTGCTATTTCCATCAGGATGTGACTCTTTGCCTGAAGAAGGAAATGGCAACCCACACCAGTATTCTTGCCTGGAGAATAAATACCATGGACAGAGGAACCTGGAGGGCTACAGTCCAGGGGGTCACAAAGAGTTGGACACAATGGAGTGCCTGAGCACACATGTGGGGCTCTGACTTCTGGAAATCTTAGAAGGCTGCCTTTCCACGGAAGCCTGACCGAGGTCAAGTCCACCTATGACTTCATATAAAAGCTGTTGGGCTACGTTCTTCTGCAGGTGGGGAGGATCCACTGGTTGGGTGAGTGACCAGAACTTTTCAGCCATGCCCACTGGGAGCGAAAGGTGCATCGGCTCGGTTCACAACTTAATAACTAGCTCCTACAGCACTCGCTGGAAATGAGTGAGCTGGGAGGCAGCAGGATGGCTGATTTGGACTTTCCGTTGCCTGCTCCCATTTCAGACCCAAAGAAACACCATGCACGTGGCCAGAACAGGTCAGGGGCCAGGCCCAGTGTCGCTTGTGCTGGAGGAGGCCATTCCTTGGATCTCTTAAAGGCCAAAATGCTGTTTTTAGAAGGAAAGTATGCTCAGGACAATACCGTGACCTTTAACTTAGTCAATCAAAGAAAAGTCTCTCAAAAGAGTCATGCAAACAAAAGAAAGCTGCCCGAGTCTGCTTTCAGAGGAAGACGAGAAACGGGGATGTGAGGCTTGGGTGTCCTGGGTGTCCTGTTTTCCAAAGAGTATTGTGAAAAGCTTCAAAAATTCATCAGAGGCTCTCAACAGGCTCCTGCCCTGGGGATCTGTGGCTTCCTGGTCACAGATGTCAGAGGTGACCTCTCAGAAAGGTCTTATCACTAAAAATTGTATCTATGTTCCCATTTCCAAACTTATTTTTTGGTTGGATTAAATAAGCAACATATTCAATACTATCATCTGGGAATTTTTAAAATTGTATTAAGACAGCAAGAAATTTAAAATACTGAAATATAAAATATTTCCAATAGAACTTAAAGATCCTCTTTAAAATTGAAATCTTGGCCTTTTAGATGGTACTTGTCAAATGTGAGGATTCCAAAACATTTCTCATCAGATCTACAATTTCTCGATTCCATTGGATTTAGATATATTCTCCAAACATATGATGACCCAAAGTACATCTTTAATTGAGAAATTTTTTCCAGTGATTCTATGTACTTCTATTGTAGACTTTACTCTCATAGAACTCTTACGCAAGTCAGGGAAAGACAGTGAAAAAACCTGAAATAAATATACAGCATGTCAGTGACGAGTGCAGGGTAAGGTGGACAGAGTGTGTGTAAGAAGGGCATCTTGTGATGACTGACATGGAATGAGAAAATAATAAATCATAAAACATGTCAGGTGATCATCTGAATTATTCAGAGTCCTCAACACCTGCTAATGTAAAAATAAAAGGTGATTGATTTTTTTGCGTTGGCTTTTTTCACAGACTTAACTCATGAAATGATCCATCACACTTTTCAGTTTGTTTGGTCTCATGTGATCTCATATGATTAATTTCTTCAGGAAAATTAAGTGGTGACAAAATCTTGTTCAGAAGCATCTCCTGGCATTTAGTGAAACCTCGTGCTCAAGTATAGAAGGTATTAATGTCAATGGAAAAGGGGTCCAATGGTGTCATGGTGAGCACTCTGGACTGAATCCAGTCATCCAAGTTCAAATCTCGGTGGGACTTTTCAATTTGGGCTTCCTTTGTGGCTCAGCAATGTGGGAGACCTGGGTTTGATCCCTGGGTTGGGAAAATCTTCTAGAGAAGGGAAAGGCTACCCACTCCAGTATTCTGGCCTGGAGAATTCCATGGTGTTGCAAAGAGTCGGACACGACTGAGTGACTTTGAATGTTAATGCACCAAACCCTTCCTTCCTCACTAAGCTTCACACATTCTTGTGTCCTTCAGGCTTGATAGCCTCTCTCACCTTGAAGATACCCACCATAAGTGTTTCTCCCAGGACGGATATGAATTCACAGGGGAGGAAAACCAAGCCAGCTCTTCAAGTTATCCCCGACGGCACTATTCCGAGTCTTGTGTTGTTGTTTCCTGAAACTCTGTAGTCTGCTCCTGGAACTCCCTGAAGCAGTTTCCTCTCCAGCGTCCCCAGGTCTGTGCACACAAGGGCTCAGGTCAAGCCGCACATCCTCCCCTGTTAGTGTGTGACCTGGAGCACATTTCCTCTGGCAAAATGGGAATACTATTCCACCTTTTCCATAGAACTGTCAAAAAGAAGTGGGCAGGACTCGATAAATAGCTGTTTACATTTCAGCTATTGCCCTTATAAGAGTATGGGCAATACCAATTGGCAGAATTGTTGTCAGTAATATGATAGAACATACTCAAAGCAGGTTTTTTGTTGTTTTCGATTTTTAATTGACTAGTCAGGACAGCCCAGGCATGCCTGCAGTTACAAATAATATCCCCCCCGCCCCCTCCATTGAGTGTGGCTTAAAGGTCCATGGGGGTATCTGGTTCAGCACCTGTGGCCCAGTTGGGAGGTACTGGCACTGTGCTCCCCTCAGCGGTGCCCAGGGGAGGGGCCTGTGCTGTCCTGGCATTGCAACCCCATGCTTTGGGGTTCACCTGAGGGCACAGGAGGGCTCAGAGGCTCAAGCAGACTGCTCTGCTCACATTTCCTGAGACAGTGTCAGCCACATGGTTGCCCAGCTTCAAAACACCTTTGCTTAATGCGGTGATAGGAGTGGGGTGAGGCGAGTGGGAAGATGTGTGAAGAGTAGTGGTGTCTTCCATAATTGCTGCAGAGGCTGCCTATAGCCAGATACACTGAGGTTCTCACTGCTTATTTTGTTTGGCCAATTATAATAAAAATTGGGCTTTCCTGGTGGCTCAGATGGTAAAGAACCTGAGTTTGATCACTGGGTTTGGAAGTTCCCCTGGAGAAGGCAATGGCAACCCACTCTAGTATTCTTGCCTGAAAAATCTCCTGGACAGAGGAGCCTGGTGGGCTACAGTCCATGGGGCCAAAAAAGAGTCAGACATGACCTAGCAACTAAACAACAACAACAACAATTGTCAATCAAATGGAAGGACATTTTAGGATAAGTATAAAGATATGATTTGAGGTTAACATTTGATAGAAAAGTGTATAATCTCACTTATGTTATTAGCTTAACAATTACTTCTTACAAGTCTTTTGGGGAACAAAGTGAGATTTTCCAAAGTTAAAATAAGGAAATAGGAAAAGTTATAGCTAATGTGTTGTTGTTTAGTCGCTTACTCAGGATCAAATATAATTCTGAAGCCCAATACATACAGATGAAAATCCACGAAAACTCATTTCATGCTTCTGTAAAATTGCTTTCAATTATTTTCAAGGATTAGTAAACATTGGGAAAGGTGAATAGAACAGCCTGGTGCCACAAAGATTTAACAGGATGGCTAAAATTAGCCTTTACAAAGAAAACTGCATTTTTAAATTAAGAAATTGGACAAAGTCCTACTGAGGCTTATCTGGGTCTGGCGTTGAGCCTGTGAAAGTACTTATTATGGTCAAACTCTGCTACTGAAACATTTATTACAGCTGGATGGAGACAGACTCGGTCCAGGGGAGAGATGATTCTAACTGCATTCATATTCAATGTCTAATCACTTATTTTTAGTAATCTTTACATTATTTTCTTGTTCAGTCCATTTTTATAATTTTAAAATGTCACGTCAAGAAAGACTATACAACTATTTAAACATTTCGCATTAAAAAAACAAGGACGATATTTAAAATTTTCACGTGAAGTGTAAAGGACATTTGTGAAGTCGAACTAATTGAGGAATTTCCTTCACTGTGTTTATAGTCACTTCTCTCTAGAATCTCATGTCATTCTTCTTACAGTTTAAACTTAAGATGTCAAATTAAATTTCTGGGCAGTGTGAAGAACCCAATTTATCAAACTCTAGTCATTGAGAAAACCAACTTACCCCACACCTTTCCACTTCTCTTCCTCTCCCTTAGGCCACTCACAATGATTTACTGAAAGAGGGGGCACTTTTTTTTTTTTGTCCTCCAGAAAAAGAATACTAAAAAAGATTCCCCGGAGGGCCTTAGACACAATGATATTGACATGTCATGCCTGTAAGTGGTGTAATTTACCACCCAGGGAAACACCCAGGGCTAAGTTGTGACCATCAATATTTCTGAATAAAAAAAATGCAGACTTTACAATAAAACAGCTTACTTTCTTAGTACAGATTATCAAATAAAAAGAGTGGGCTAGCAATTATGCAGCCTCTAGCATCTTACATCAAAATAGAAATAACTGGACCCAAAATAACTTGCAGGCCCATCAGTCAATCAAATAAGGGCACTCCTGAAACACAACAAAAAAAGGAAAAGATTTTAAGTACCTCAGTCACAACAAAGACAGCTATTTCCAGGGAGGGTGCTGCACACAAAAACTGCAGCTTCAGCCCAGCCTTGAGGAGGACACTGGGAGTAGAGCATGCCCTGGGGCCTGATCCTCCTGGGAAGGAGGGCGAGGGGCTGTTTTTAGACCCCACAGCTGTCCGGGGAGCCTGGGGGCACAGAGCTGGCACAACCGCTCCTCAAATAGACGGGTGTTTGGGTTAGTGTCATGAGAGGCGCACAACTGGCTGTTCTCCAAAGGCCCCCATTTTGATGGCTGAAAATATAGGGGATAAAGGAATGGTCGCTGGTCAAGGGAGGAAGGAAAGAACCCCGCCAGGGTCTTAGACCACAGCCTAAGGGCCTGCTGATGGAGGCGGAGAGGCCATGTGGCCAGAGAGGCTGGCGATGGGGTCCAGAGGAGACCAGGCTGCCTGGCTGCTCCCGCTCGGAGCCTCGGGTAAAGCGGGGTCCCCAGTCCATCTCCAGTCTCTGGAGAAGATGCTGCATGCTGTCCCTGGGGTGGGACAGAGTCGATCCATGGCTTCATATCAGATAATTTTAACACTTGGGAAAACAGCTGATGCATCTCACTTTAAAGTAAAATCTTGCAAAGTCACTCTGGTTCTTAGAAAGAAATGTCAGGCAGGTATTGCTATTGGCCATTGGAACCCAGGGCTTTTGATGGCAAAGAAATGAAAGTGATGTTGCTGTTTGTGCCATCAGCCGCCTACACAGGAGCAGTTTTGAGGAAGATGCAGGGTTGAGGCGAGGGTGGATAAAAAGCCCACCTGGCTCCCTTCTCCAGAGCTCCTAGAAGCAGGACACTGATTTCACCGAGTCCAGCGTCAATGCACGGCCGGCCCCTGTTTTTCCTGGGACCTTAAGTGAACCCTGGGCTGGGAAACCCTCTTTGGATCCCACCCCCAGCCTCCTAAAACTGTGGTGAATTGGCTTCTGAGGGTATTTATAAGTTGTACCTAAATACTTCTAAAGTTGTATACTTCAAAAAGTTGTATACTTCTAAACGGTCTTCCCGGGTGGCGCAGTGGTAAAAGAATCCTGCAATGCAGGAGACTCAGGTTTGATCCCTGGTTCGCAAAGATCCCCCGGAAGAGGCCATGGCAACCCACTCCAGTATTCCTGCCTGGAGAATCCCATGGACAGAGGAGCCTGGCAGGCTACAGTCCATGGGGTCACAAAAGAATCAGCGACTAAAACAACACCACCAACTCATTAAGCATAGTCAAGGAAATTTAGCTCCTTCTCAAGGGCTACAGATAATATTCTGAGCCATAACCTGTGAGCTGTCCTGTAGATAATGAAACCCCCTCCAGGTGGAAGAAGTTAACTACATGATGACCAGGCTGTAGCCAAGACATAAGTTGCCACAACTTGAGAACTGGCCTCAAAAAATGGATACAAACTGACCCCGAAGCAGAAGCTGAAGATAAATCGTATTTAAAACAATCATGATGACTCTGGTCCGACCACCGATGACCAATTTCAGAATGACTGTCAGAGCTGCCTGTGCTATTTCTGCATGTAACACCCTTCTTCAGCCTATAAAAGGTCTTACCCCCTGATAACTGGGGTAGGGGGAGTTGGCTTTTGGACAGACCTCAGCCCTTCCCCCAAGTTGTTAGCATCTGAAATAAAGCAAACTTTCCTTTCCACCAGCTTGGCCTGTTTATTGACTTTTGAGCGGCAGCCCCACTTGGTAGTAGTAGGACCTAGCTCTGGCCGCCTAATATGGGGTGTGCATAGCGGCATTGTTCCCAGAAGAGCAGTGAGAGAAGGCTCGGAAAGGTAAGCGTGCAGTGGGGAACCTGACCAGCCAGCCTCAGCCTAGGGTTTACTTCGGTATTCACCACGAGAGGGGAGTCATGGTGACACCAGGCGTCCTTGATCTGCTGTGCAGAGAAGAGCACCCCCACCTCTGGATCTTCCTCCCAAAACCCACTCTGTCAGCCTCAGTACAAGAAATCCATCAGAGAAACACAACTGAGGGAAATTTTGCAAAATACCTGACCATGCATGCACGCTATGATAAGTCTCTTCAGTTGTGTCTGACTCTTTGTGACCCTACGGACTGTAGCCCGCCAGGCTCCACTGTCCACGGGATTCTCCAGGCAGGAATACTGGAATGGGTTGCCATGCCCTCCTGCAGCGGATCTTCCCCACCCAGGAATTGAACACAGGTCTCCTGCATTGCAGGCAGATTCCTTTACAGCTGAATCACTGGGGAAGCCCCTGAGCCACACTCCTCAAAACTGTCAAGGTCATCAAAAACACATCAAGTCTGAGAAACCGTCCCACCCAAGAAGCACCTACGGGAACTTGATGACTAAATGTCACATGGTTTCCGGGGTGGAATTCTGAAATAGAAAAAGGACATCAGGTGAAAATTAAGAAAGTTTGAATAAGGCATGGCTGTGTTTAGTAATAATGTAACAGTATTGGTTCCTTGGTTGTGAGAAATATAGCATTGCAATGTAAGAAGCTAATGAGAAAGGAAACTGGGTTTGAAGTATATGGGGCTGTTTGTATCTTTGCAACTTTTTTGGTCAATCTACAACTACTCTCAAAATATGGTTTTAAAAAGAGGGACACAGCTACATCCCTTCCAGCTGACTCTCTGCTCACCTCCATCACAAGACTATAGGAAGTGAGAGCTGGGGCTGCCAGGGTCCTCCTCCTCTGCCCTCACCAGGGACCAGTCCCACTCTAGCCTCTCCCACGAGGCGGGAGGGACTGTGGTCAGAGGTGCTGCTGTCTGCCTGATGGGCCTTGAGCCCAGGGGCGGGAAGGACGTTCTGAAGATCACAAAGGGAAAACTAAGTCTTCGAGAGCTTGGACGCAGAGTCACTGCTACGACCACGCCGAGACCTCTTTGCCCCTAGAAGTAGTTATATATATATACTCTTACCAAAGAAAGGAAGATTTTTTTTTGAGTGAGACTTATTTTAAAACCATTCCTTGCTCTTTATGGGTATCCAGTGATGACGTGTCCCTGGTCATAAAAATACAGAAAAAGCAGGAGAGACGTATCATCTTTGGTCCACACTTAGACAAACAACGAACGTTTTAGAAAATGTTAGGTTGTCTCTGTCATGTACCATCACCACCAGTGGTATGAGCTGTGGCTACCAAGGCTGGGCCCCGAAATGGAATCTCTCTGAGTCAGGGTCTGTGGCCACAGGACCATCCTGGAGGTCAGCCCGGGTCAGGGAGCAGTTGCCCCCAGGGTGAGGCAGGCTCCGCAGCAGCAGAGCCTCCAGCATCCTCACTGGGGCAGGGCCAGCATCCCTGCAGGTTCACCCTGCGGACCCGCTTTCCAGCATCCGGGGATCTCCACCCGCACACCCTCCCCTCACCCAGCTCCCGCCTGAGTTTCTGTTTGACCTGAACTATGATTTTTTTCCGCCCCACCCCAGCAAATTAACTCATAAGACCTGACTCCTAAGTCCCCTGTTATGGAGCTGTACAGGTGTCCAATAACACCCTTTCCCAATGAAATCCTCAGCAAGGTTGTTTTGAACAATGACAAAGGCTTGTATCTGTAAATGTAAACAGGAGAGAAAATTCCTGGTGAAAGGACCAATGTATGGGAAACAAGCTGTACCCTGGTTGTTTAATAGTCTGAAATGGAAATGATGCAGCATTAGAAATTTATATTAGTGAAATAGTGCAGAAACAGACTCAAGCACTTAAAGGAATTGAACATAAGACAATGTCATTTTGGTTTTTAAACATAATTGTATTTTTAATAGGTAGTAAGATGGTGACTGCAGCCATGAAATTAAAAGACACTTACTCCTTGGAAGGAAAGTTATGACCAACCTAGATAGCATATTGAAAAGCAGAGACATTACTTTGCCAACAAAGGATTGTCTAGTCAAGGCTATGGTTTTTCCTGTGGTCATGTATGGATGTGAGATTTGGACTGCGAAGAAGGCTGAGCGCCGAAGAATTGATGCTTTTGAACTGTGGTGTTGGAGAAGACTCTTGAGAGTCCCTTGGGCTGCAAGGAGATCCAAGCAGTCCATTCTGAAGGAGATCAGCCCTGGGATTTCTTTGGAAGGAATGATGCTAAAGCTGAAACTCCAGTACTTTGGCCACCTCATGTAGAGTTGACTTATTGGAAAAGACTCTGATGCTGGGAGGGATTGGGGGCAGGAGGAGAAGGGGACGACAGAGGATGAGATGGCTGGATGGCATCACTGACTCGATGGACATGAGTCTGAGTGAACTCCGGGAGTTGGTGATGGACAGGGAGGCCTGGCGTGCTGTGATTCATGGGGTCGCAGAGTCGGACATGACTGAGCGACTGATCTGATCTGAAGTGAATATTAACCTAGACAGCATATTAAAGAGCAGAAACATTACTTTGCTAACAAAGGTCCATCTAGTCAAAGCTTTGGTAATAGTCATGTATGGATGTGAGAGTTGGACTATAAAGAAAGCCGAGTGCTGAAGAATTGATGTTTTTGAACTGTGGTGTTGGAGAAGGCTCTTGAGAGTCCCTTGGACTGCAAGGAGATCCAACCAGTCCATCCTAAAGGAAATCAGTCCTGAATATTCGTTGGAAGGACTGATGCTGAAGCTGAAACTCCAATACTTTGGCCACCTGATGGGAAGAACTGACTCATTTGAAAAGACCCTGATGCTGGGAAAGATTGGAGGTGGGAGGAGAAGGGGACGACAGAGGATGAGATGGTTTGATGGCATCACCAACTCAATGGACAAGAGTCTGAGTAAACTCCAGGAGTTGGTGATGGACAGGGAGGCCTGGTGTGCTGCAGTCCATAGGGTCACAAAGAGTAGTACATGACTGAGTGACTGAACTGAACTGAACTGAATATCAGAGACAGGTGATGAAAAGTCACCCTCCCTCCTGGTCCCCTAGCTGTTCAATTTCTTTCCCCAGAGGCAACCGCTGTCAGCAGGCTCTGCCTTGTTCCACAGGTAAGTAAGAGCTCACGCTGATGCCATTGGAGTTTACAGGAGTGATGGCAAAGTTCATGCACTGCCTTCTCTCCTTTGTTTTATTTATCTTAGTAAAGTGTCTCAGAGGCATACAATATTTAGTAACTACCTAGTAATAGTATCAGTAATTTGGGGACTTAGTCCACATCGGCAGTTAGGAAAGACCTCGCTGTGAAGGCGGCTGCACGCGCGCTGCGATCCCATTGCACACACGACTGCACCGCGTGGGCACAACTGAGGGACAAGCCCTGGGCATCCCTGAGTCAGAAGACACACGTGTCTACATCTCTGTAGATCTGCGTAATCTCACCACATTTTCCAGATTATTCTCACTAGCGGTTCATATTTCTAGCAACGCTGTTTGAGAATTCCTACTTTCCCACACTCTGCCAAAACTGTGGTAGCAAATTTTCTGAACGTTTGCAGTCTGAGAGGTAAAAAAAGATCATATTATAGTTAACATTTGTTTCTCTTAAAATGGGTGAGGTTATGTGTATTTTGTGAGTTTCAAAAACATTGCTATCTCTTTTACATGTACAATTTCCTCATGGATTTGCATGAAATCTTTATATACTAAGGGACATAGTCCTTTTTGTACAAGTTACAAATATTTTCCTCAACTTATTGATCTTTAACAGAGTGTTTTTAAATATGCATATTTTAAAATGATCAAATTTATTTTTGATGTTATCACTTTATTGTCTTCAGTTTTATGTCGTTTGAAATTTTTTCCTTATTTAAGATGATAAAAACCATTTCCATGTCTCTTTAGATTTATTTATGGTTTTTGTTTATATTTAAATGTTTTTTTCCAAAATTTGTTTTGATGTAAATTTTGAGGTAGGAATCTATTTTTCCAGGTACCAGACCCTTTTTTTTGAAAAAGTACTCCATCAGTGTTTTGAAATGCGTAGATCACTAGATAAATGCATTAGGAACACTTTGGAGATATCTAAAAATACTTAAAATTCCTATTTATTTTAGACTAAAAATATCCCCAGATGTTAAACCATCAACAGGCTTGATGACTTCACAGTGTTTTAATTTCATATGGCAAAAACCCCATAAATAAAACTGAAGGATAAATAAGTAATAATTCATATACAACAAATATGCATAAGTTAAGGATTTACAAATTTATATGAAATACGAGTGCATCAATAGAAAATTAGGCAAAAGAAAAAAATAGGCTAGACAACCATGTTCAAATATTCAACCCTACCAATAATGAAAGAACCAGACACTATGCTCAGAGCAGCCAGCATTGCCCAGATATTAGATTTGGAAGGCAAAATTAGGTAAAACGTATTGAAAAAGTTTCATGTTAAATATGTGTCAAAACGGGCAGTTCCATATGATATTGGCAGTAGGATAAATTTATACAGACTTAGAAGGCAATCGAGCCAAATGCTGTGAAATTTGATATTTCTTTCTTTTACTCAGATATTAATCTTTTTCTGAGTAAATATTTACAGAATATTTTAGAGACTATTTACAGAAATGTATCAAAGGAGACATGCAGCTGATTGTGCCCTAATGCATGCATAGACAGGTGACTTTAGCATTATACAACTGCTAAAAAGACCTCAACATACCTTCAGTTCAGTTCAGTTCAGTCACTCAGTCGTGTCCGACTTTATGAGACCCCACAGACTGCAGCACACCAGGCCTCCCTGTCCATCACCAACTCCTGGAATTTACTCAAACTTATGACCACTGAGTCGGTGATACCATCCAATCATCTCATCCTCTGTCGTCCCCTTCTCCTGCCTTCAATCTTTCCCAGCATCAGGGTCTTTTCCAATGAGTCAGTTCTTTGCATCAGGTGGCCAAAGTATTGGAGTTTCAGCTTCAGCATCAGTCCTTCCAACGAATATTCAGGACTGATTTCCTTTAGGATGGACTGGTTGGATCTCCTTGCAGTCCAAGGGACTCTCAAGAGCCTTCTCCAACACCACAGTTCAAAAGCATCAATTCTTTGGTGTTCAGTTTTCTTTATAGTCCAACTCTCACATCCATCCATACATGACTACTGGAAAAACCATAGCTTTGACTAGATGGACCTTTGTTGGCAAAGTAATGTCTCTGCTTTTTAATATGTTGTCTAGGTTGGTCATAACTTTCCTTCCAAGGAGCAAGCATCTTTTAATTTCATAGCTGCAGTCACCATTTGCAGTGATTTTGGAGCCCCCCAAAATAAAGTCTGTCACTATTTCCACTGTTTCCCCATTTATTTGCCATGAAGTGATGGGACCAGATGCCATGATCTTAGTTTTCTGAATGTTGAGTTTTAAGCCAGCTTTTTCACTCTCCTCTTTCACTTTCATCTTCAGTTCCTCTTTGCTTTCTGCCATAAGGGTGGTGTCATCTGCATATGTGAGGTTATTGATATTTCTCCCCGCAATCTTGATTCCAGCTTGTGCTTCATCCAGCCCCACATTTCTCATGATGTACTCTGCATATAAGTTAAATAAGCAGGGTGAAAATATACAGCCTTGACGTACTCCTTTCCTAATTTGGAACCAGTCTGTTGTTCCATGTCCAGTTCTAACTGTTGCTTCTTGACCTGCACACAGATTTCTCAGGAGGCAGGTCAGGTAGTCTAGTATTCCCATCTCTTGAAGAATTTTCCACAGTTTGTTGTGATCCACACAATCAAAGGCTTTGGCATAGTCAATAAAGCAGAAATAGATATTTTTCTGGAACTCTCTTGCTTTTTTGATGATCCAGTGGATGTTCGCAATTTGACCTCTGGTTCCTCTGCCTTTTCTTTTTTCTTTTTTTAAATTTTTTTATTATTATTATTTTTTAACTTTACAATATTGTATGCCTTTTCCAAATACAGCTTGAACATCTGTAAGTTCATGGTTCACATACTGTTGAAGCCTGGTTTGGAGAATTTTGAGCATTACTTTGCTAGAGTGTGAGATGAGTGCAATTGTGCTATAGTTTGAGCATTGTTTGGCATTGCCTTTCTTTGGGGTTGGAATGAAAACTGACCTTTTCCAGTCCTGTGGCCACTGCTGAGTTTTCCAAGTTTGCTGGCACATTGAGTGCAGCACTTTCACAGCATCATCTTTCAGGATTTGAAATAGCTCCACTGGAATTCCATCACCTCCACTAGCTTTGTTCGTAGTGATGCTTCCTATGTATCACTTGACTTCGCATTCCAGGATGTCTGGCTCTAGGTGAGTGATCACACTATCGTGATTATCTGGGTCATGGAGATCTTTTTCATATAGTTCTTCTATGTATTCTTGCAACCTCTTCTTAATATCTTCTGCTTCTGTTAGGTCCATACCATTTCTGTCCTTTATCGAGCCCATCTTTGCATGAAATGTTCCCTTGGTATCTCTAATTTTCTTTAAGAGATTTCTAGTCTTTCCCATTCTGTTGTTTTCCTCTATTTCTTTGCACTGATCACTGAGGAAGGCTTTCTTATTTCTCCTTGCTATTCTTTGGAACTCTGCATTCAAATAGGTATATCTTTGTTTTTCTCCTTTGCTTTTTGCTTCTCTTCTTCTCACAGCTATTTGTAAGGCCTCCTCAGACAACCATTTTGCCTTTTTGCAAAAGACCTCAATATACCCTAATTGTTCAATAATAGGGACCGATTAAAATCATGTCATGATTGCAGCTTATATCAGGATACTATTTGTCCATTTAAAATGATACAAGGTGACTTCCCTGGTGGTCCAGGGGTTAAGACTGCCTTCCAGTGCAGGGGGTACCGACTTGATCCTTGGTAGGGGGGCTAAGATCCCACACACCTTGCAGACAAAAAATCAAAACATAAAACAGATATAATATTGTACAAGTTCAATACAGACTTTACAAATGACCCACATAAAAAATCTTTAAAAACTAAAATAAAAAATAAAATGATACAAGAATCTGATAATTGACATGCAAAATGTTCATGGAATAATGTTACTGAACAACAGTTTGCAAAACATATTTAATTTGATCTTCTGTATCTATCATCTACCATCTATCTAGTCTATCCATCATTCTATCTGTGTATCCATCCATCCATCCATTAACTTACCTACCCATCTACCCTAAAGGGTTGAATGCCTATATTTATCTATCTATATATCTTACATGTAGTGTTTTTCATGTATACAACCAATATCAAGGGATGGATGGATGGATAAATAGACAGTGATAGGGTGGATGACAGGGTGGACATGTGGCAGCTTCACCCTGAGTAGACTTCAGCCAGGTGTTTTTACTTTCTCTCCTCAAGCCTGTGAGTCCAGGAGAAGCTAGCCCTCCTCCCTCCCCTTCTCATCTCCCCCTCCACCCTCCCCGCTTCTCTGCCCTCCCCTCCAACACCCCTGCCCCGGCCCAGGGGTGGAGCAAGCCTGCAGTGATAATATAATCTTATCACCTGGCTACCTGATTGATTCTGAGGTGGACAAGTAATTCCTTTCAGCAGAGTGAGATGGGAGAGTGTGTTTTCTGGAAATGTGTAGTCATGATAGTTCTTTGCTCGCTGGAAAGAAATTTCTGAAAAAGTGTCCAGTCCCTGTCCTTGGATACGGTCATACACATACCTGTTCTCTTTCATGCTTGGGACCCATCCTGATATCATAAGGGAAAGTGCTTGTCCCTGATGAGGCTGATAGCATGGAAAACAGAGGAGAAACAGAACATAGGCAGGTCCTCTGTGACATCATCAAGCTCCCACATCACCGCCCGTGAAGCCACCCCACCAAGACGATGGACTTCTTCATCATTTAAATCAATATATTTCAATGGCTTTTCTCCTACCTGTCATCAAATACACCACAGTTTGGGGTATGTGTGAGTGAGAGTGTGTGTGTGCATGTACAATGGTGGATAGATACAAACACATCGAGAGGAAGCATTTGAAGTGATAGTCACCAGAATGTGGGCTTCCTAGGTGGCTCAGATGGTAAAGAATCTGCCTGCAATGTGGGAAACCCAGGTTGCATCCCTGGGTCGGAAAGAGCCCCTGCAGAAGGGAATGGCAACCCACTCCAGTATTCTGGCCTGGAAAAATCCCATGGACAGAGGAGTCTGATGGGCAACAGTCCATGGGGTCACAGAGAGTCAGACATGATTGAGCGTCTTTCACTTATACACTCACCAGAATGTAACACTGGTGCATTCTGGGTTGGAATTATAGTTGATTTTCACTTCACATTTGTTCCTTTTAGGTTTTTTTTCACAATGAACCTGAACTACTTGTTTGATGAGAGAAAAATAATAACAACAGCAACAAGAAAACTTAGAAAACAGAAGTCAAGCATTTGTTTTTTTGGGAAAAAGATTAAGTTCAGGATGAAGCAGGATCTTTCTCTGTGTGTGTGTGTGTGTCTAATGCTCATGACTTTCTGTGACCAGAAGTACCAAATGAGCCAAAAGTATAATATAGCAGCCAAAAAATACATATGAATATAATGCAAACTTAGGGTTTTTTAAATATGAGAACAGTGTCAAGATCAAGGGCGTTAAAAATCCCACTGTTCTCAGTCAGATCAGACCACCCCTGAAGTGTTGTTTTTCAGGCCCTAATGGACATATTCCAGGGATGTTAAGCAGGACTTATGCATTCAGAAAGAGATGGAATTTTCAGACTTTTGAGGGTTTTTTCTCCCCCACATTCATGATTCTATAGTTCTCCAACTTTTTGTGTTACCCTTGGACATTAAAAAAACAATCATTTTATACACAAAATAAACCAAGCCTCAGAGAACTTAAGTGACATTCTGAAAGCCACACAATTTATTAATGACAGAATTTTGTCCAGAAGGCACTTTCACAACCTATGTATTTAAGAGGATCTAGACAGACTGACAGGCTTCCCAGGTGGCTCAGTGGTGGAGAACCTGTTTGCCAATGCGAGAGATGTAGGACTTGTGGATTTTATCCTTGGGTTGGAAAGATCCCCTGGAGGAGGAAATGGCAACCCACTGCAGTATTCTTGCCTGGAGAATCCCCATGGACAGAGGAGCCTGGTGGACTACAGTTCATGGGGTCACAGAGAGATACAACTGAGCCACTGAGCAAGCACGCAGACAGACTGACATGTTCGGAGGAGAGTGATGTGGGCAACTGAGGCAGAATCCGCGAGCTCCATGTGACCTATCTTAAAGAACCAGGAGATGTTGCAAGGACGGGTCCAGGTATTGTCATCCAAATGACTCCATCAGGGAAGTGCAAGCCACTTGTGTGACGAGTGAAGTGAGTCCAACCATGTGGAGAGCCGGAGAGACCTGTTCTCGGTGCCCTTTAAGAGTGTTCTGAGGTGAAGAACTGTCTAAGGATGGCCCACACTGACTCAGGAGAGAGGACAGGTGGAAAGGCCTGTCACTGGCCCTGATATCACCTCGGCCCTTCTTCCCAGGTGAAAGGCCCCGTTTCCAGCCAGACCACCCAGATGGTGACCACCCTGTCCCACCCTCCACATCATGATGTGACTTCTCTGTTTACAAAGTAACTCATTCTTTTTGCAAACTTGCTGAAGGTTTGTGGCCATGTATATATCTGATAGCTGTGCATCACAGGGATGCTATGATTCGGAGAGTGGAACTTGGCCACAGTTAGATCACTTATTGCTTCTGTGTTTGCTGCCCAGTGGGTCCAAGATTCAGGGATTGCTGAAGATATAGCCCAGAGAGACTTGGGAAGAGCTGGAAAAAAAAAGCAAAGTCATGTGTCATCTGAAGCCATAAGGTGGCTGATGGAGGAATCAAAGTAGCACTAAGACTGTGTGTGGGGAGTACAGGTGAATTAAATCTTCACTTACCACTATAGTGAGTTAATGGGTAACAGGTAAAATGGATTAATAAAGAATGAGAGCTAGGGAATTCCCTAGTGGTCCAATGGTTAAGACTTTGTGTTCCCAATGCAAGGGGCGAAGGTTCAATTCCTGGTTAGGGAACTAAGATCTCACATGCCTCACAGCCAAAGAAAACAAACAAACAAGAAAAAAGAATGAGGGATTAAAAAAAAATCTGTATTTTCATTTGAGCAAAGATCATTGCCAGGAGAAACTCACAAGAAAGTTAATTAAGAGGAGTTGCCTCTTTAGGAGTGGAGCTGGGTGGGGTGTGCAGAGGCAGGGGATTCTTGCTCTTAACTTTAAGTGTTTGGTATTATTTTATTTTTTAAATATGAGCACACATTGCTCTAGTAAAAATGCACACACACACATACACACCCCACCCACACGCACACACACACATGGCTCTGGCTCTTGTTCTGAGTGATGCTAAATGATCTTCCGATGTGGGCAGAGTCTGAAACACAATCTGCAGATTGGGCATTGTGCATAACGGACCTATTTCTACCCAGAGGCAAACGTGCTAGAAATGATGCTTTTTTTATACTAGAAAATGATGCTGCCTTGGGTCTGTTCCCTCTCTGCTCATCCCCGGGAGAAGCGCTGCTTGCTAAACCTACTCCAACTCTGACGTTCACCCCCCTGCTTTCCCTGGGCTCACTTGCTCTCCAGTTTCCTCATAAAAAGTTATTGGAGCTCTCAGAATATTAGAACATGAATTTCTCTGTTGTATAAAGATTGAGCTGAACACAATTTCTAAAAAGGATATGTACTTTTTATTTGAGAATTCTCCTGCACTACGGCCACACTTCCCAAAGAAGTAGCGTGTTGGATGTTTTGAAAAACCCTGGGAGACGGAGCTGCCAGCGGCTTGTGTGGAAACCTCCTACTATGAGTATCTGGCAGGTGTCTCCAGATCTTGTTGACATGGAAAGACTCAGAGAAAGGAAGAGATTTCTCTTTTAACTCCACAAGACCTCTTGCTCCCCTTACTGGTACATCCCTTTCCTCCAGCATTCTTTCTTTCGTATTGCGTGAGTCACACATCAGCTTTTTTATTTTCAGCCTCAGCACCACTGTTTTTCTCCTGTTATTGCCAAACTGAAGGTACAGGGTGGCAAAAGAACATGTTTTTTACACTCAGCTCCCCAAAGGGCAGAGGGTAACTGCGTCTCAGGCTCCGGGAGAACGTGCTTTGTCCCGTGGATGGGGACTTACCGCACCGTCCAGGGGAAACCAGGGCTCATCTGGAAGGTTCCAGAACTCAGACATTTGGCAGCTTTGCCTGAGCAGACATTCAGATCAGAAGACCAGCTCCTGGCGCAGCTTCAAGGCGAATGAGGTCTTTGCTGCGCTCCGGTGGAAACTGGCAGTGTTCTCTGATAGGTGTGAGGGTTTGAAGGGAATGAGATAGTGACATTAATTCTGTAAAAGGTTCAAATCCATAGAAACAGCCCTGTTTTGCTACACAATGAGTTTTGGACAAGTAATGTATTAATGATGCCTTTGCTTTATTCTTACATTAGCACCCTTGAATTTGTCTTCCCACCCTGCCTTTTCCCTAGCTGAGTTTTCAGTTTTTTTGTTTTGGGTTTAATTTTAGGTAGTTTGAAAAGGTCAGAGCCTGGGTGAATACTTTTCAGAATGTTCAGTACTTTGGAACTTCTACTATGGAGAGCTTTTTTGGGTAACTTTCATCAACAGTGCTCCAATACTCCAAAAGAGGGAGGTGATATTCACCTTGGCTCTGCGAATCTCATTTTCACACATCTAAATATAGAAATCTTGAATATCATTTTAGCATGCTTTTTTTTTCTTTGCCAACAGGAGTCCTTCCTTATGGATCTCTGGAGGAACACATAGGGTGTATTATTATATTCTGAGGTTCCATTTGTACAAGTCTGAAATGTTACTGTTAGTCATTTCCACAGGTCCTAGACTTGATTCTGGGCCAAGATAATACAACCCTTTTTTCTCCCTAAGGGAATTTAGTATTTCTTTCTGGATCCACATTTTCTATGTTACTCTGACTCTTACATCTGTCTCCAGCTCGGGCTACGCCCAACACATTGCTGCCACATTTCCAGAAAGAATGCTCTGTGTCTGAAAACATTGATGTACTCAGCTCTGTGCCGTCTGTGGACGCCCCAGGTCCTGGAATGACGCTCTGCCCGGTGGCATGGTGCTCACAGCCTCTGCAAGCCATGGAAACCTGAGCATTTCTCCCCCTGCTGATGAATCTCCCAGCTACTTTATCTTCATGAAGTTCTAGGAAGAATCTGTGCAGAAGTTGAATGGTGGGGTCACCTACCCCAGGAGCACAGATTGTGTGGTTGTGTGTGTACTGCTTCCTGGGAGTCCACAGGTTTTGGTACATTCTATTGTTGCTGTTCAGTCTCTAGGTCTTGTCTGACTCTTTGCGACCGCATGGACTGTAGCACGCCAGGCTTCCTTTTCCTTCATTATCTCCCAGGTTTGCTCAAACTGTTATCCATTGAGTCGGTGATGCCATTAAACCATCTCATCCTCTATTGCCCACTTCTCATCCTGCCCACAATCTTTCCCAGCATCAGGATCTTTTCTAATGAGTCAGATCTTCATATCAGGTGGCCTAAGTATTAGGGGTTCAGATTTAGCATCAGTCCTTCCAATGAATATTCAGGACTGATTTCCTTTAGGATCGATTGGTTTGATCTCCTTGCAGTCCAAAGAACTCTCAAGAGTCTTCTCCAGCACCAGAGTTCAAAAGCATCAATTCTTTGGTGCTCAGGTTCTTTGTGATCCAACTCTTATATCCGTACATGACTACTGGAAAAACCATAGGTTGGAAATTTGTCAGCAAAGTGACGTCTTTGCTTTCTAAAATGCTGTCTAGGTTTGTCAAAGTTTTTCTCCCAAGGAGCAAGCATTTTTAATTTCGTGGTTGCAGTCACTGTCTACAGTGATTTTGGAGCCCAAGAAAAGAAAATCTGTCATGGTTTCCACTTTTTCCCCATCTATTTGCCATGAAGTGATAGGACTGGATGCCACAATCTCAGTTTTTTGAATGTACATTGTAAAGACTGGATAAAAGACAAGAAGCCAGCATGAATATCTCTTTTCTCTTTTTCTAGAGCATTTCTGAGGGTTGAGTCTTCTTCCTGACTTGAAGTCGGCAGTTCACGCCAGCTGTCGCCCCACCTTGGAGGCACTGATTCTCTGAAAGTTTGTGAAGGTCATAGGTCATTTCTCTCAAACTCAAAGGTAGAGATTCAGTAAACCTTTTGAAAACTGTCTAGATTTTGTCTCTTTTCTTCTTGTCTATCTTTTCTACAATTTCAGATCTCCCAGTTTGTTGCTGTCGGTCATCAGTGGATACAGAAACATTCAAAGCTTGTTAGAAAGTTTTGTAGAGTAAGAATATAAAGGTTCTGATGGAGTTTTGTGATCACTTCATGGACTCTCCAGTGTCCATTTGGGCTTCTTAGGCAGCCCTCCCTCCCTTTTACTTCCCCATTCTTGGCCAGAAGCTAGAACAAAGGTTTGTAAATCATGTTCCAGAGTTCCATAGGGTGCTGAAGAGAGGCTCCAGAGGGAACTGGAGAGTCTGTTTCCCCTCCCACACCCTCGGCCCCACTCTGACTCTGCATACAATTGGCTTTACGGAGAAGTTCCTGTTGCTCAAACAGCTTGAAAGCCACATTCTAGGTGGATTTTACTGCTCACTTAATTATAAGTAGGTAAGTCAACCAAGTCTGTGAAGAGGTATCGAAGTCATTGACAGATGTATTATCTATTGGTAGAATTTTAATTAACACAGTACCACCCAAACCACAAAACTCTCTAGACAAAGAAAAATGTGCAAAGATAAAGGGTTACAGGGAATTACTAGTTGATCTTAAAAAATTGGGATCTTGTCTTTGGGGGTTCTGCTGAATGAGTTCTCCCTTTTAATATTAAACCCCTGTGAATTTCAAGGAAAATTTAATCCATATGTTTCTGATTCAATTACTCTTAGCTCATTAAATGTTTTTTAAAAGCTATTTGAAATTTGAGAAGCGTTTTTACGAGTTTTCATAATCCTTTGTTCTTCGAATTAGGATGGAGAATTTTGCCAAGAGTTAATGGTACTTGAACCTCAATATGCTCAAGGGGATTCTAAACTTAGCAAAAAGTCCAGCCTTCTGTCATAACCAATGACTCAGGGACTCGCAAAATCTCTGCCACTTGCTACTCCTTCCACATGTCTGCTGATGTCGGGTGGTTTCTTTTACATGTGATGATGACCTGTGTGTGCAAAACAGCTAAGGCTGCTCAAGAAGGTGACGCCAGCCAGTGGAATACAAACTCAGGGCATCACCCTGTCTGGGGAAAGCAAATCCAATACAAGACAGACACCCTGAGAAGCAGAGGTCCCTGCTCCTCTGTGCTTTATTTCTCATTGTTTCAGGACAGAATGTATCCATAGTTTAACTCTGGGTGGGCATAACATAGCAGTTGAAAGAAGGCAATGATATGTTTGTAACCTAAGAGACAATGAGCATTCAAATACAGTATCTGCAGAATTCCTCAGAATTGAACAAGAACTGAAAAGCAAAGCACGTATTGGGCCTGCTGAATGATGTCAATGGCTTATACTCTTATTAACTGGGTTATAAGCTGGGTTCATCTGAAGCAGCTACGGACTTTCCAAGTGGAGCTATGGAGAAGGTCATTCTCCCCAGTTGAAGAGTGGAAAGATTTTGTCTGTTTGGGTTTTGTTTGTTTGTTTCAATAAGTTGAATCATGAAAGGCACTTCTGGAAAGAAAAGAAAGCCATGAAGATACATGGAAGCCATCATAAGAACCATCTGAAATTTGAAGCTGTGGTGGATGAAAGGTGACCTAGTAGCCAGAGATGAAAGGGCTCATTGGGATTTAAATTTTCAAGCAGCTCATGAGAGAGAACAGAGTGGCAGGTAAGCCACAGTGATGGTCCCATAGTGTCTAACTAAGGATGCTGGTTCTAACAGTGTGCCATGGTCACTGGTCATCCACACCGCCTTCCCAGGTAAAGATTATATAATACAGAGTGGGATCACTGTGTCCTTTCCCCTAGGGAAGGAGCAGGAAACCCATCTCTGGGGATCCAGGACTATTATTTCCACCACTGCTCCTTGGGAATTTTCCCGTGTAGACAGAGGGCTAATCCCATCACTGTAGCCATGAAGGTTCCTAAGTGATGTGATACAGGATGGCTTCAAAGAT
Organism: Bos javanicus; assembly: GCF_032452875.1. Classification (NCBI taxonomy): domain Eukaryota; kingdom Metazoa; phylum Chordata; class Mammalia; order Artiodactyla; family Bovidae; genus Bos; species Bos javanicus. The sequence goes on along the minus strand of NC_083879.1, from coordinate 34,985,916 downwards.
CAGGGCTCCTAAAACCGTAGAACTAAACTTGAAACATATGATCGCTTAGCTCTGTTTGCTTCCAGATAAACACACAATTTCTAGTGTGTTGGCAAAGTTTATTTTCTTTTATTTGTCTGGTAATTGTAGAAGCAGGTCAAGACTGGCTTTCAAATGAAGGTCACCATTGTTTGCACAGCACAAGCATCTACTTCGAACCACATGTTTTCAAAGAAAATCTCCTAGACAAATGAACTGTAATTAAGGGTAAGGGTGTGAAAAAGTTTTGCTTAAATTTCACAAGACCTCACATCCCCTGAAATTAACTCATAATTTCAAAATCTATTCGATGCCTTTACAGTCCCATTCTGACTAAAGTGTTGGTGACAAGAGTTTACATAAGGACGTGATCGTCAATCTGATTAATTCGACCTCTACGGACTCACTTGATTTCTTACCTCCAGATCCTGCAGTAATGGGAAAAAATCAGGCCTGAAGATGTTTTAAGTTAATAAAAAATAGATGCACAAATGAGGCATTTACAGAGGCAAGAGAGAGAAAAAAAGAAACATACCTGGCCCATATCAAAGACTTCTTGTCAGCACTGTAATTTATATGTGCTGCGAAAAAAACTTTAATAAAAAAGGTCTCCCAGGAGTTTCACTCCTTGGAGTTCTTCTTTAGGCTCAGCCCGTGACATCCGGGCTCAGCAGCCACCCCCGAGCTACCTGGGCTTGGAGGCAGGCCCGTCATCCACCCAGGAGAGGGACGTGGCAGAGAGGTCTGTCTGGCCAAAGAAGCAGACGCTCACAGCTTCCAAAAACAAACAAAAGTTATATTTATTTTTTTTCAAAAGAAAAGAGTATCCAATTTTTCATGTCAATATAGATAATCTGCTTAATAAAATACCGAGTTTTGTTATTTTTCTTTTCTTCTCCTCCCACGTAGGAGTTGTACTGAAGTATTTGAAGTATGTGAGGTATTGGAAAAATAAGCCTGAATGACTTTCCTCCTTCTCCTTCTTTTCATCATGTTTTAGAGCTTTTTGTATTTGTGGTGGCCGCCTTTCACTGGCTGACACCAGCTCTGGGCCCTGTGGGAACCAGGGTCCTTCAGAGGTCAGAAGTTCTGGTCCTGGCAGCAAACAGAGACCCTCCAATGACCAAGGGTCAATGTCTAAGGACCAGGGACTCACCTAGATTCTGTGCCTCTGGTGAAGATTTTAATTCAATGCTTATTCATGGGACACAGCTTACGTCAAAGAAGTCAAATTAAGTTAGTTTTCTGTTTGCTTATCGAGATGATTTCAAAGAAATTCCTTGAAAAGACCTATGAGGTGAATAGGACCCTGAAGATAGAATCCAGAAAAATTTGATCTCACTCTGAGTTTATTCCAAGAAGTAACTTTTGTTCCTCCTTTCTTGTTTGGACGCAGATAGAACCGACTCTCCTGATATTTAAGGGCAATTCTCAGAACCTGCTAATTCAGGGGTGACATTTAGCCACCCCCCACCTCCCAGTCATCAGCCAAGCTTTATCGCTGACGTTTATCAATTTTCCCTGAGAAAATAAGGTGAATGAAGAGGAACGAAAGGGGATAAAATAAGATGATGTGATGGCCATGTGGGTACCTCCCACGGCTGCCCAGGTGGTTCAGTGAATAAAGAACCTGCCTGCCAATACAGGAGACCCAGGAGACTCAAGCTTTATCCCTGGGTCAGGAAGATCCCCTGCAGGAGGAAATGGCAACCCACTCCAGTATTCTTGCCTGGAGAATCCCGTGGACAGAGGAGCCTGGTGGGCTGCAGTCCACAGGGTTGCGAAGAGTCAGACACGACTGAGCGACTGAGCACACAACACACATCCTCAGGTTCTGGCTCATGGCTTGGGCCCGGGGTGCTGGCACCCTGTGGGTGGGCACGGGGGGAGGATGTGAGGGCCCTGGTGTTCCTTCCCAGGCCTGTTGTCCACGTGCGGACACAAGGACACATCTGGGGACCTGCTGTGGTGTGATGGGGTCGGGGCACCTGCAGGGCCGTGAAGGCAGGGAGCAGAGGGGTGGTCAGGGAGGTTCCCCTGGAGGAGGCATTATCTAAACCTGCAGGAGTCATTTCTGCCCCACCCGCCCTCTGTACCAGGCTTCTCGCCCCCACCCGGCGTCTCCTCCTCCACCTTGCTGTTGTTGGATGCTAAGACAGAGAACCAGACGCCGTCTACTCCTCACTATTGAGAGAACATGCTTCTTGTCCTTTCTGTTTGTTTTTTAACTGGAGGAATATTGCTTTACAGTGTTGTGTTGGTTTCTTCCACACAACTGCACAAATCAGGCACAATTGTGCATATGTCCCTCCCCCTTGAGCCTCCCTTTCCTCCCTCCCTCCCCCGCCTCAGGTCATCACAGAGCCCAGGCTGGCTCCCTATGTTTTATAGCAACTTCTCATGCCTATCCATTTTACCCATGATGGTGTATATATAAATATGCTGATGCTGCTATCTCCATTCCTCCCATTCTCTCCCCCACTGGGTCCACAAGTCTGCTCTCTGCATCTGTGTCTCCATTCCTTCCCTGCAAACAGGTTCATCAATACTATTTTTCTAGAATCCATAGATATGTGTTCATATACAATGTTTGTTTTTCTCTTTCTGACTTACTTTTCACTCTGTATAACAGGCTCTAGGTTCACCCACCTCACTAGAACTCACTCAAATTCATTCTTTTTCTTTGCTGGGTAATATTCCATTGTATATATGTACCACATCTTCCTCACCCCTTCATCTGTTAATGGACATCTGGGTTGCTTCCGTGTCCTGGCTATTGTAAATAGTGCTGCTATGAACATTGGGGTACAAGTGTCTTTTGGAATTGTGCTTTTCTCAGGGTATTTGCCCAGTGGTGGAGTTGCAGGGTCACATGGTAGCTCTATTTTTAGTTTTTTAAGGGCCCACCATACTGTTCCCCATAATGGCTGTATCAGGTCACAATCCCACCAACAGTGTAGGAGAGTTCCCTTTTGTCCACACCCTCTCCAGCATTTATTGTTTGTAGACTTGGTGATGATGGCCACTCTGCCTGGTGTGAGGAAAGAGAGGGCTGTGTAATACTTCATTGTATACATGTCCCACATTGTCTTTAAGCTGTGATATCCAATGGGAGAGGCAGGAGCCACGGTATGTGACCATTACAGTTAAAATGAATCACAGTTACGTGACATAAAACATTTGCTTTCTCGGTCATGCCAGCCACAGTTCAGGTGCTCAGCACCCACGTGGGCTCGTGATTACCATCGGGTGTGGAGACCCTCCATCAGAGGACTATGCAATGTGATCCCGGGCTCCTGCTTTCCTCGATGGCTGGTCTCCAGATACGGCCCCTGGCCCCATTAAGAAATTGTTCTTTTGTGTTAAGACTACTTTTATCTCTTATTAATATTATTTTGAGGCCAGTTTAATTTTTTTCTATACGATCGTACAAGAATCCATTTGATCTGTTTGTTTTAATCTGCTCCTGTGCTTGGAATCCTATGAAATGACAAATGGTTTAGGGTCCAGACTCCACAAAACCCTCCTCTGTGATCACTCTTTGTGCCTCCCATGAGTAGCTGTTGCTGTTTGCACTTTCTACTATAAAAAAATGAGAGAAACAGCATGTTTATAGCATGCGATCAACAAAAAGCTAGAAACACTTTATATTCAAGCAACATATTTTATTTGTCTTGGTTTTGATAGACTTTCTATTGTGACCTGTAAGTGAACATTAAATCCTAAGAGAACAAAATTTCTGAGTGAATATAAGCACTTCAGCTCAGGGCTGACCATCCATCTGGCCTCTGAATGGCTGGTCTTCACAAAGGGGGCGGGGTGGGGGCGGGAGACACATATCCATTCAGTGCGGCTCCTGCAGCAAACAGGCAGGTGTGCGGACAGGTGTCTGTGCAGACAAGCAAAGCTGACTCTGCAACCACCAGCACCTGAATAAGGTTTAAAAGGATTTCATTTCATCATGAATGAAGCCTCCTGTTCAACTAATGATAAACCTGAATAACACAGTGGTTACGAGACCTGGCTTTGGACATAGACATACCTGAGATGAGGTCCCAAAAGTCCCAAAGGGCAAGTGACCACAGACAGGTGGCAGTTTGTGTCTGCTTTGCACACTCTGGATGATGCTTGAATGGGTCTCAGTTTGTTGGAAGATCAGATAAGGGCTTATTAATCTTAGCATTGTGCCTGGCTTGCCGTCAAGTGCTCAAAGGCTGTTATTATAGAGATGATTGTTGTTGTTGCTATTGTTTAGTCACTCAGGTGTGTCTGACTCTTTGCGACCGCATAAACTGTAGCCTGCCAGGCTCCTCTGTCCATGGGATTCTCCAGGCAAGAACACTGGAGTGGGTTGCCATGCCCTCCTCCAGGGGATCTTCCCAACCCAGGGATCGAACCTGCATCTCCTACTTTGGCAGGTGGATTCTTTACTGCTGAGCCACCAGAGATGATTATTATTACTCTAAAGATTAAAAATAGAAAAAAAAAATCCATGAAGCCACAGGAGGCTGTGGTTAATAAGGTGGACTTCCAAGATCTACATGTGTGTATAATGTGTGGGACAGCTGAAACAGGGCAACCCAGCTACGCATGACAGGTACTCAATCAGTATGTTTAGTGAATAAAACAATGTGGAGAGACCACTTCCTAATTTATCTCTGAAGGTTGGGTTTTTGTGGCTATTGTTTTTTTTTTTTAATTGATTGATAAATCCATCCAAAAGAAAGTGGTAGAGAAGAAAATTGGTTTAGCTCCACCCACCCCAAATCCATAACATGCCCTTCTAGAAATGGAACAATTGCAATTTGCAGCCTCAGAAAAGCTTGCTGAGAGTGGCGGGCGTTTCAGTGTCTTTCTGACCCAAGAACCTGCCCTGAGGAGGCAGGGCCGCTTCCATATTCAGTGCAAATCTCTACGAAGTGCTCACAGGTGTCTCGTTTGTCTTAGTAGTGGCCTTGGCTTCTGTGACTTGTCACTCCAGCTTTCAGGTTTGAAAATGATGTCGATAAAATATGGCCAGTAAATGAGTAAACGAAACACATTAGTTTTTCACAAGAAAGCTACAAGGAAGTGTGACTATATTTTTAGAAACAAGTATTGTAGAAACCACATACGTGGATGAGTTCTTCAAGAAAGTTTATTCTCCCTGTTCAAAATATTATCAAAGTAGCTCTGACAATGAGTTCAGTAATCTTCCTTTGTCAGGAGAGAATTATATTCACCATTAAGAGTTATTAGACAAGATAACAGAAAACAAACAAATATAAAGACTCACAACTAAAATCATCTCATTTTAAAATATGATGCTTTAAGAATCTGCTGTTAAGTGGTATAAATTTAGGAGAACATAGATCTATTTTCCCAATGGAAATCATATAGACTGACAAAATTATACTTTTAAATTTCTGTATGTGAATAGGAAATATGGAATTGAAAAACAAACCCAGCATTTTATAGAGAACTTATAAAGAAATCAAGTTACTTCATGATAGAATGTTCTTTTAAAGTTATTTTGTTTAACTCTATGATACAAATTCCAGTCAAGGTCCCCAACTGATTTTAGAGTAACTGGCAATTTCTAGTAACTGTAGAATGTTAATTATGCCAGGGCTAAACTTTCTGCTAAATGAAGCTGTCTGCATGTTCTAAACAAATGGATGGTAAAGATAAAAGTTGATCTCTTTCTTTTTCCTTTTTTTGCTGACCATTTTGTAGCTGATGGAGATGAATGGTTATGTAGAGAAAAATAGAAAAGTCCTTAATGAGTGATGTTTACTTTGGGTTTCAGGTGAGTTTGGGAAGCTCTCTGCTCACAGGGGTCCATTTACCTGTGATCAGGACTCAGTGTGTGGTCAGATGGGTTGCTGCTGAGGCTAAGTCGCTTCAGTCGTGTCCGATTCTGTGTGACCCCATAGACGGCAGCCCACCAGGCTCCTCTGTCCCTGAGCTTCTCCAGCAAGAACACTGGAGTGGGTTGCCATTTCTTTCTCCAATGTGTGAAAGTGAACAGTGAAAGTCAAGTCGCTCAGTCGTGTCCGACTCTTCGCGACCCCATAGACTGTAACCTACCAGGCTCCTCCATCCATGCCTGGGATTTTCCAGGCAAGAGTACTGGAGTGGGGTGCCATTTCCTTCTCCAGGTCAGATGGGTTAGGGTGTCTTAAACTGCACAGTCTAAATGGCCATACAGGGTTAAGAGGGCTCCATTATTTTCCTCTGGATCACATGTTAAGAAATTTTCGGGGGTTTCCCTGGTGGTCCAGTGGTAAAGAATCTGCCTGCCAGTGCAGGGGACGTGGGTCTGATCCCTGGTCAAGAAAGGTCCCACATGTGCAGAGCCACCAAGTCCCTGAGCCACAACTACTGAGCCATGCTCTAGAGCTGGTGAGCTGAAACGAAAGAAGCCACCACAATGAGAAGCCCACGCACCGCAGACAGAGAGTAGCCCTTACAGCCTTAAAGACTCAGCACCACCAAAAATAAATAAATAAAAATTATATAAAAAGAAATATCAAATCCATACTCTTAAAGAAAATAGTAAAACAAATATTAAGAAATTTTATGTATGTATTTAAATTTGAGAAAAATAAGAGGAAGAATTAAAGAGTAATACCCATACTGGCACAATGGGGTAAATTAAGCAACTTAGAAATGATTAATGACTATTTATAAGAACTCTAGATGTTCTATTTCTGCTTTTGGGAAAGAGATGGGGAAACAGTGGAAACAGTGTCAGACTTTATTTTTCTGGGCTCCAAAATCACTACAGATGGTGACTGCAGCCATGAAATTAAAAGATGCTTACTCCTTGGAAGGAAAGTTATGACCAACCTAGATAGCATATTCAAAAGCAGAGACATTACTTTGCCAACAAAGGTTCATCTAGTCAAGGCTATGGTTTTTCCTGTGGTCATGTATGGATGTGAGAGTTGGACTGTGAAGAAGGCTGAGCGCCGAAGAATTGATGCTTTTGAACTGTGGTGTTGGAGAAGACTCTTGAGAGTCCCTTGGACTACAAGGAGATCCAACCAGTCCGTTCTAAAGGAGATCAGCCCTGGGATTTCTTTGGAAGGAATGATGCTAAAGCTGAAACTCCAGTACTTTGGCCACCTCATGCGAAGAGTTGACTCATTGGAAAAGACTCTGATGCTGGGAGGGATTGGGGGCAGGAGGAGAAGGGGACGACAGAGGATGAGATGGCTGGATGGCATCACTGACTCGATAGACGTAAATCTGGGTGAACTGCGGGAGTTGGTGATGGACAGGGAGGCCTGGTGTGCTGTGATTCATGGGGTTGCAAAGAGTCAGACATGACTGAGTGACTGAACTGAACTGAACTGACTGAAAGCACTTTAAATCTCATAATTGAACATCAGTATCTCCTAGAGTAAGTGCTATGGGTTAGAATGTTTTGCTCCATGAGTCATACAAATCTCACAGATAAGGTCCTTGTAGCATCTGATCCCCTTTCTAAAACCAAAACCAGCCCACTTCCAATTTAACCAGATAGTAAAGGCCATCCTGATGCAAACGGTGGCTGACTTTATTTTTCTGGGGTCCAAAATCACTGCAGATGGTGATTGTAGCCATGAAATTAAAAGACGTTTACTCCTTGGAAGGAAAGTTATGACCAACCTAGACAGAATATTAAAAAGCAGAGACATTACTTTGCCAACAAAGGTCTGTCTAGTTAAGGCTATGGTTTTTCCAGTGGTCATGTATGGATGTGAGAGTTGGACTCTAAAGAAAGCTGAGCGCAGAAGAACTGATGCTTTTGAACTGTGGTGTTGGAGAAGACTCTTGAGAGTCCCTTGGACTGCAAAGGAGATCCAACCAGCCCATCCTAAAGGAGATCAGTCCTGGGTGTTCATTGGAAGGACTGATGTTGAAGCTGAAACTCCAATACTTTGGCCACCTGATATGAAGAGCTGACTCATTGGAAAAGATCCGGATGCTGGGAAAGATTAAGGGTAGGAGAAGGGGGAGGATGAGATGGTTGGATGACATCATTGACTCGATGGACATGGGTTTGGGTGGACTCCGAGAGTTGGTGATGGACAGGGAGGCCTGGCGTGCTGCGGTTCATGGGGTTGCAAAGACTTGGACATGACTGAGCGACTGTACTGAACTGAACTGATGCACACAAACTGTAAGGGCCTTGTTATTGTTGTTATTCAGTCGCTCAGTCATATCCGACTCTTTGTGACCCCATGGACTGCAGAATGCCAGGCTTCCCTGTCCTTCACTCTCTCCTGAAGTTTACTCAAATTCATGTCCATTGAGTCTGTGATGCCATCCAACCATCTCATCCTCTATTGGCCCCTTCTCCTCTTGCCCTCAGTTTTCCCCAGCATCAGGGTCTTTTCCAATGAGTTGGCTCTTCGCATCAGGTGGCCAAAGTATTGGTGCTTCGATTTCAGCACCAATTTCAATTTCAATCAGTCTCTCCAATAAATATTCATGGTTGATTTCCTTTAGGTTTGGCTGGTTTGATCTCCTTGCTATATCCAAGGGACTCTCAAGAGTCTTCTCCAGCATCACAATTCAAAAGTGCCTAGTGGCATTGAATGGCATTGAAACATGTGAAATGTCATGTATGAAACGAGATGCCAGTCCAGGTTCAATGCACGATGCTGGATGCTTGGGGCTGGTGCACTGGGACGACCCAGAGGGATGGTATGGGGAGGCAGGAGGGAGGAGGGTTCAGGATGGGGAACACATGTATACCTGTGGTGGATTCATTTTGATATTTGGCAAAAAAATTAATAAAAAAAAAATAAAATGAAAGAGTAGATATTATCCAGTTAAATTTCTGGAAGTACTTATTCTAAAATAAAAAAAAAAAAAAAAAAGAAAAGTGCCTAGTGGTTTCCATTTCATTGGAAGAAGGAAAGTTGAAAACCAAAGTCTGTACTATCATGCTTGGCCATTGAGAAAAACTATAATTGTTTCCAAGTAAGAAATATCTAATGATACCAACTGCTGCTGCTAAGTTGCTTCAGTCGTGTCCGACTCTGCGACCCCATATACGGCAGTCCACCAGGCTCCCCCATCCCTGGGATTCTCCAGGCAAGAACACTGGAGTGGGGTGCCATTGCCTTCTCTTAATGATACCAAAGCATGGCCATAAAAGAAAAAAAAAAAAGATAACTTGGACTTCAGCAAGAGTAAAAAACATTTGCTCTATGGAAGACCTTGTTAAGAGAAAGAAAAGATAAAACTGCAGAACAGGGAAAATATTTCTAAGTCACATTGCCAACCTTGAATTTTCATATAAAATATAGTAAGAGCTCTGGATGGCTCAGACAGTAAAGGATCCGCCTGCAATTTAGGAAACCCAGGTTCGATCTCTGGGTTGGGAAGATCTCCTGGAGAAGAAAATGGCAACCCACTCCAGTATTCTTGCCTGAAGAATCCCAAGGACAGTGGAGCCTGGTGGGCTATAGTCCATGGGGTCTCAAAGAGTCGGACACGGCTGAGCGAATAGCACTTTCACTTTCTGGAAACTCAATATGAAAAAAGAAGTCATCCAAATAGAAAATGAGTGTATGATATGAAAAGGCATTTCACTAAAGACAATATGAAGATTGGACTTTTCTTCGTATTTTAAACATTATATGTTAATACAGTCTGGTTACTCCATGCCCTTCCTGTCATGGCCCCAGCTGAGTGATGGGCAACCAAAGGGAAAGGAGGGTTTGAATCCACGAGGGGCCCCGTGCACCCTGCCCAGTGTGCCTGGACTAAAGCCTGTCATCTCCTGACTCCTCACTTGAGCTGAAGCCACAGCAAAGGAAACGAGCATCCCTTGCTCTGACTCATGATTTCACGATCACAACTTATGACAATAATACTTTCCATTCGCCCAGCACTTTTGAGCTTATTTATTTTCACACATGAGGTCACCTCATGGCCTCAACGGTCTCCAGCAGTGGGTGTGATGGTCTGTTCAGAGGATGCTGATGTTCGGCAGGTCGAGGAGGAGTGGGTGCGAAGCCGCAGACATGCAGTGAAGATCCAGCCAGTCCCTCCAGCTCGCCCCGGTTGGGTGTTTCCCACTTATCGCGTTGTGTTCCAAGTCATTTTGTTTCTTTTTACAAAATGTTTTCAATGAAATGTTCCTGGATTAGAGTTGCTTTACAATGTTGTTCGTTTCTGGTGTACAGTAAAATGAATCAGCCACACCTATGTGTATGATCCCTCAATTTTGGATTTCCTCCCCATTTAGGTCACCACAGTGCATGGAGTAGAGTTCCCTGTGCTGTTCGGTAGGTTCTCATAAGTTGTCTATTTTATGCATAGTATCAATAGCGGGTGTGTGTCATTTTAAATGCTGGAAATCATCTTGCTATGGTTGGTTGGTCGTGAGCATGCCACGGTTGTGGGGGCTCTCTTCAACCCGGGAGTGGACTTCAGGAATTTTCTGTCCCCTCCACTTTTCTGGAGGGAGGGTCTGCCACTCTGGGACGGTAGGAGCCTCTCCTCAGTCTTTCTCAGCAATAACTCCATAATGTCAGGGTTTATATAAACCACCACCCCACTCTTTCTCACCTATAATTTCTTTCTTCCAAAACACAGCCACTGGATCCCCAACTCATCTCCACCTGCCCATCTCACAACCAGCTGTCCAACCTATAAATCAGGCCACTCAAAAGGTGTTTTGAAAGAAACGCTCTTCTTGAGGCAAGCGCATCTCAACACCTCCTGTGCTGTCAGGCGTCTCTGTGGTCCTCTAGCATTCAGCCTGGTCTCTGTGAATTTGAAGTTGTGTTGGCCAAGCTCTGATTGTGTTAACCTCTCTTAGTCCTTGCTGACATGCATAATCCATGCCCTCTCCCATCCGTGCCGCTGTCGTCTTCTTTATGAACACTCTCAGTGTTTAATAATAACTGCCTGCAGTCCCCATATGAAGCCACTTGGCTTGAGGCTCACACTTGGGAGCATCTTCTTCCCTTGTGTGAGATTCCAAGGCCATCCGCGTTGGCTTTGTCTCATCTCTCTGAGAGAGCCTCCCCTGGGTGTCTCTGGTCCACATATGGTGCTGAGCGTTTTAACACTGTGAACATCCCAGACATTCAAACCAACCGTATCCTTGTTTCAGGACAGACTCCAAATAAAGAAATTAATACCTTGAGATTATATTATGTGATTGTGCTCGAGAAGCGGAGGAATGTTAGCCTTGTTGGTGCGATGAACTACAAGAGGGTGGCCATAAGGGTGGTTTCCAGCCTGTCAGTCTGCACTAGGTGCCCTGTATTGAAGGCCGAGGTCCAATCATTTTCAGCCAGACTTGGATCAGTGTGACCTGGGAGAAAAGCGAACGCCTGGAATGTACCAGGAGGCGTCTGGTGATGGTCAACAGGAATCCATGCCAAGCATCCACGGTCCACAAAACCTGTCCCAGTTGGCAACTCACCCTGCACACTTCTGCACAGGATAAACCCTGGGCTCTCTGAAAGGTCTGCTCTGAGCTAGAGTCGAGACGTGCAACCGGCCACTCCTTATCTCTGTTACATCTCATGTGCTGGGTCCATACCTTCCCCCTTGACGTCCAATGCAATTGTCCTCTGTATCCTGCTCTGATTACCGTGATGACTGGGGCTTCTGTGAGTCAATGCGCAGATTCTTATTTGCTTACCCAGCTTGTGAGCCAGCTCAGGCCATTCGTGTGGACTGATACATTTCACATATGGTCTTTTCTATTCTCCCACCTAATGTAGCTTTTAAGAAATGAGTCATTACCGCATTTGGGCTAAATTACTGCTTTTAAACAGGAAAGGTGTCAGCTGATCCTCCTAGACAGGACTAGTGGACACAACGGTTGGCCTGAGAGGCACCACAGAAGGCAGCAGGAGGGGGACTCGTCCAGGGCACCCCTGGGTGGGGGTGCAGTGCCCTCCCCCTCCTGGTCCCAATGCTGGGTCTTCACCTGGTGCATTTCATCAATTTCATGGAAGAGGTTTGTGCATGTTACTTTGGAGCCAACCTGTTAATGGAAAGTGCAGCAAGTCTCCACCTGCTCATCCATTCATCTTCTTTCCTCCAAATCGGCTATTCTACTGTTGCCCACAGCGATTTGTAATAGGAATTCTTACCTGTATATATTGTAAGAATGACTTTTTCATAAGTTTTATTATATTTGCATGGATTATACAGATCGTTTTCTGAGTGGCATAACTAAAATACTGAATATAGCGACTGTAGGTGAGTCTATCATATTGTCAATAGCAAGACAGCTATGAAGGAAACCCAGATTTTAGAAAAAAAGCAGAATAGTATATCTGGATTCTGAATCAGAAATTCAAAGCTTGAAGCCAAAGCAGCTTAGTTTTGTGTAAGCTCAGTGGGGCTTCTGCCTCTAAGGGGAGGTGAGGCCTGAGCCTGCCAACAGGTGGGTTTAATCTGCCTTCATGGAAGGGACAAAGCAGCGGCTGCAAACCCGGGTCTGGAAAGCCTTGAGGTGTGATTTACAACCAGGAGGCTGAGCCTGGGGGAGGGCACAGCAGAGGAGAAGGCAGTTCGCCTTCTTGGGTGGGGACCCACTGGGTCACCCATGGGAAAACCAGTGTTCAGTGGGAAGACCAGCCCAGGGTTGAAATGCGATATTTTATTTCTTAAGAGAAGCCAAGGATCCAGGTTTTTTCCTAGTATGTCCTCATTTTTATATTTTTACTACTTACTGGTTTTTTTTTTTTTTTTTTAATTCTGTGAGAACCCCATCTGTCCATTGAGTGACCACTTCCCAATCTTTGTCAGAGACACATAAAATGATACTCTTCCTTCTTCTTGTTTTGTTTTGTTGTTTTCAGATTTCTCATTTGGAACCCAATGCTGTTCTTCCAGATTCTCTTCCTTTACTCCCCTCCTCTCTGCACTAGAAGTTGAGTGTGTGTGTCTTTTTAATATTTATTTTTGTTTCTGGCTGCGCTGGATCTGCTGCTACACACAGGCTTTCTCTAGTTGCACTGAGCAGGGACTACTCTAGCTGCGGTACATGGGCTTCCCATGGTGGCTTCTCTTGTGGCAGAGCACGGGCTCTAGGCGTGCAAGCTCAGTAGTCGCAGCTCTGGGCTCTAGAGCACAGGCTTAGTAGTTGTGACGCATGGGCTTAGTTACTCTGCTGCACGTGGGATCTTCGTGGACTAGGGATCGAACCAGTGTCCCCTGCATTGTAAGGTGGATGGATTCTTAACCACTGGACCACCAGGGAAGCCCTGTGCTGGAAGGTTTTAGCACATGAAGAATGGATGACCTAAATTATGAGAATGAGAGGAAGACTTCTTGTTCATTCTTTTGGGCATAAGATCCATATCCACCTGGTGATGGATGGAGCACAGTCATGGGAATCTTGCCTCTTATTTCAAAGTAGGACGCCCCTCCTCCTTCTCTTGAGTTTATATCTCCCATTCAAATAGGACAGAGCATAAATTATGCTGGGGATAAACTAAGTAAAGGAGATTTTTTCGGAAGGATTCTTTGCTGTGAAAGGAAGAATGGTTGCTCCCTGTTGGTTGAACTCCTGAATTCTTTTTCTTTTTTGAATTGAAATATATTTGATTTACAGTGTTGTGTTAATCTCTGGGGTACAACAAAGTGACTCAGTTACACACATATATACGTTCTTTTTTCTCTTCTCTTCCATTATGGTTTTTCACAGGAGGTTGGATAGAGTTCCTCGTGCTCTACAGTAGGACCTTGTTGTTTATCCATTCTAAATGTAATAGTTCACATCTACTAACCTCAGACTCCCAGTCCATTCCTCCCCTCTTGGCAACCATCAGTCTTGAACTCCTGCATTCTTGATTAAGCCTAGGAAGGAGCTGCTGTGCCTTTCTAAGACGAGTTTCTCTCATAGCTCAGCCTGCTGCTCAAAGGCCCTTGACACCAGATTGGACCCAGCGTTTCCTCTTCAGACTAAGAAGCCTCCCCACCCCAGTGAAACTGGCTCTAGTGTACATTCAAGCACATGTCACTCTGAATCATATCCCCATGTAACCTGTAGCGCTCGAAGGTGGACCCTCTCCCAAGAAAGAGAAATAAAAGAATCTTGTTTAAATAACCTCTATCTTTAGATGATTTAAAATACTTTGACAGATCTATATTATTTTTGAAAAATGAATCAAAAATAATTCAATCAGAAAAGCAACATCTGTTACTCATCAATAGCCTTGCAAGAGAACTAAAATGGTCTTTTTCTCTCCCCTGAAATCTACTGATAATTTTTTTTTATCCCATGCCATTCATTGAGATCAGATGCATTGACTCCATATCAACTCTTGGAATTACATAAATAATAAAGTCCTCGAGGCTGATGGCATGGGAATCCTGGAATGTGTAACAAGACAATCAGGATTAAAATCTAGATTTAATGTAAAGCATTCTAACACTGTCAAGTAAGATGAATTTTAAACTCCTTTGTTCTCTGAGGCCAGCTTGTGCCATGGCTAATGTTTTGTATTAAATCGTGTGCCATTTTTATCTGAGATGATGTCTTATTTTCTTTGTTTATGACTTTGGAAATTATTATAACAAGACACATGAAAGCGGCGACTGAAAAGTACAAATGGATAAAACAGCATTCGCTACCCAAAGCGAGTGTAAATGGAGCCAATAATTTTTTAACTTGACAGTCTCTTAATCTTTCCTAGTGAGCTCAGTGATGATTTTTCTTGGTTCAAAACCTGTCACAGCACTCATTTGTGACCATTTCTATTGCTGGGATTAGTCGAGGTCTATCAATTCTAAAACTCCACTTCTGCCCAACGAATGTCAGCTTTAATCACTAAATGCCAAACAATGCAAGAATTCCTGAGCCTACCTTTGTAGTTGTGATTACATTTTAAAACAGCACTGCAGTTCACGCACTGACCTAAGCCAGCAAAAATTCAAAATACAGGAGGTCCCTGCCGAGGGGCCGTGCCTTTTGTTCTCTGGAAACCCTTTAGCTAAATTATTCGTCAGCCCCAAGAGTCAAAATAGAGAGCAGTGGTGTTAAATTTACCGATGCGGTTATGATTCATATGTGGACCGGGCCACCTTGGCGGGCCCTGGGCTGTCTGGATGTGGAAATGTTTACACTAGAACCTCACTAGTGAAACCCAGGTTTATGGCTGATGCTGAATTTGCATATGTACCAAAGAATGCTTTGAGATTTGTCCATGTTCCTCCAGTTGGACTTAAAGATGCCCTCCCAGCATATAGGGCAAACCTGGTGGCTCAGATGGTGAAGAATCTGCCTGCAATGCAGGAGACACAGGTTCAATCCCTGCAACAGGAAGATTCCCTGGAGGAGGAAATAGCAACCCGCTCCTGTATTCTTGCCTGGAGAATCCCATGACAGGGGAGCCCGGTGGGTACAGTTCAAGGGGCACAAAGAGTCAGACACGACTGAGCACATAATCATCACCCCACCACTTGAGGGGCATACCTACTAGACACTTAGATACTAGATGCCAAGGGGCTTTGATCTTGGAATTTGCACGAGGTCAAGAAGAAGTAATAGGGTTTGCCCTTCTCTCCCCAGGAGGGTCAACCTGGAACATACACTGCCTCCTTTAGGCCGCAGGCAGCTTGTGGATCACTGAGCTCTCCTCCTGCTCAGCAGAGAGGCAGGACCAGGAAAAGGGTGATGTGTGTAAACCTAGAGTGTTCTGTTGAAATTCCCGGAAATCAGTGTCTCCTGGGTGAGCTGAAAACTATTTTAATCGCCTCTGGGAGGTTAGCAGAAGCATTTCTCCTGGACTGGCCACTGGAGGCTCCAGGAAGGATGGCTATCAGCTGAGAAACACAGAAGAGAGACTTCAGAGGCACCGAGAGAGGGTGCATGTAGAGGGCAGACATATGCGTGTCCACATGCTCTGCAGCTGGCACACCTGGATGCCCAGGGCCAGGTGGGCCTGCCAAGCAGCAGGGCCAGAAAGCCACCACCCCCGGACACTAGGGACTGGAAGACAGTGACTGTCTTCCAAATAGGGAACGAGCCTCCTTCTTAAGGTGGTTTATCCACTCTGACTGCTCGGTCCCCCCTTCAGCTTTTGAAGAAATGTGTAGTCCAGGCTCAGCTCTCTTGAGTGTGGCTCAGGGGGATGTGGACTGGGCATTACTTACTATTAATACGTGTCAGTGACAATTCTGATGCAAGCCAAGGTTCAGGGCTGCTACCCTGAGGCATACGCTTCTAACAGCATGTCATGTGTTTAAAAAAAAAAAAAAGTGATTGTGTTCCAAGGAGGAGGAAGAGGGGATGAAATGCACATATGTTCTCAGGAAATCAAGCTATGATTAAAAAAATAAAATGATGGATGAGGATCCATGAGGATCCATCCTCATTCAAACATGAGGATCCACAGAATTCCCTGGGAAGCTTGTTTAAGTACAGATTCTTTGCTACACTTGGGCAGACTCTGAATCCATTCATCTGGTCTAGAGTTGGGAATCTTATTTTTAAAAGGTGCCCAAGCTGATTTTCATACAAGTGGCCTAAGGGTAACACTATATTTTTAAAAAAACACGGTCTAAGCACCATCCAATCAGTCCTTCCTAAAGGAAATCAGCACTGAATATTCATTAAAAGGACTGAGGCTGAAGCTGAAACTCCAATACTTTGGTCACCTGATGCGAAGAACTGACTCATTTGAAAAGATCCTGATGCTGGGAAAGATTGAAGGCAGGAGGAGAAGGGGACAACAGAGGATGAGATAGTTGGATGGCATCACCGACTCAATGGACATGAGTCTGAGTAAACTCCGAGAGATGGTGATGGATAGGGAGGCCTTGCGTACTGCAGTCCATGGTCTCAAAGAGTCGGACAGGACTGAGGGACTGAACTGAACTGAACTGAAGCACTTTCCTAAAGCTAGTTAAAATTCAACATTCAAAAAATGAAGATCAAGACATTCAGCCCCATCACTTCATGGCAAATAGATGGGGAAACAATGGAAACAGTGAGAGACTTTATTTTCTTGGGCTCCAAGATCACTGTAGATAGGGACTGCAGCCATGAAATTAAAAAACACTTGTTTTTTGGAAGAAAAGCTATGACAAACCTAGACAACATTTTAAAAACAGAGACATTACTTTGCCAACAAAGATCCGCATAGTCAAAGCTATGGTTTGTCCAGTAGTCACGTATGGATGTGAGAGTTGGACCATAAGGAAGGCTGAGCACTGAAGAATTGATGGTTTTGAACTGTGGTGTTGGAGAAGACTCTTTAGAGTCCCTTGAACTGCAAGGAGATCAAATCAGTCAATCCTAAAAGAAATCAATCCTAAATATTCATTGGAAAAATTGATGCTGAAGCTGAAACTTCAATACTTTGGCCACCTGATGCGAAGAGCTGAGTCCTTAGAAAAGACCCCAATGCTGGGAAAGATTGAAGGCAGGAGGACAAGGGGATGACAGAGGATAAGATGGTTGGATTGGCATTACTGTCTCGATGGACAAGAGTTTGAGCAAGCTCTGGGTGTTGGTGATGGACCAGGAAACCGGGCGTGCTGCAGTCCATGGGTTCGCAAAGCTGTGGACACAACTGAGTGACTGAATTGAACTGAACTGAAGCACTTTCTTGGTTTTCAAACATTCAAGGAAGGGAAATGTCTATATTCAGAATATGTTCCGCAAGAAAAGTTTCCTCCTCATTTGAGTTCGTTTTATGCTGCATTTGAGGAATGCCTTGTAAGCCACTAGAATACTTGCCCACAAATAGACTATTACTGTGACCTGGCCAATAGAAACAGTACTCTACTAGATGTATTTCTTTCTATTCTGACTCTCCCATGAGTTTTAAACTGGGTTCCCAGTGGGCAAATTCATGTTGGTTAGATAAGAACTTAAAGAAAATTTGGAAGAGTATGTGTGTCTAACGCTAGTCATTCAACTTTTACATCCCACTGAACTCTGTCAGAGTTAAAGGCCATTCAGAACACCTGACCCACCTAGTCTGACCACTGGAAAACCACAGAGGCTTCAGAAAGACTGGGAGATATGGTCCACCATTATTGATAAACACATTCATTAACTCCTGGAACATTTTGTTATTTTTCTGGACTGTGAGTAGAAAGGTTTGGAGGGGGGTTACTCAACATTGTAAAAAAAATACAAGGGTGGACATTTTTCTCGGGATTTTCTACTCTAAGTGAGATAAGAGTCACACATGCGAAACAGTTGTGAATAATTTACAATTTTGAGTACAGTCAGGTACTAAAATAGACATCATTACTAAATTGCTTGGAACAGGGACTACCTCATATGAGGAGTCCACAATGCGAGAAAGATGACTAAAAGCCGGATCATTCAGGAAAACTTCCTGAAGCGGGTGGGGTGAATGTGCCATCTGTTCTATTTTAGTGACTGAATGCGTTCATTGCGCGTAAACGTCAATCTCAAATAACTTAGCCGACCTGAACCTGTGAATGGATTCCTGACCATCCATCCCTGTCCTGGGCGACAGGAAATTTGCTGTCGTTATTTATCACGCCGATCGTCATAGACGTTTGTGATAATATCCGTGTTTGCAATATTAAGTCATTTGCTTTCTACTAGTGCCCAGGACTTCCTGGTGGGCTAACTTTGCAACCTTTCTCATCATTGTGAGCTGACTTTCCATCTCTAGCCCTCTTCCGTCTATAGCTGCCCATTCCTTGTCTCTTAAGTCTTGGGGCTCTTAGCCAGTGTCTTGTCCTCAAGGTTTAATAAAGTAAGGAATAGAAACTGTTGAGCACATTCTGTCAAATACTAAGTATGCCTGTGGTCCCCACCTTTTTTCATAAAGGCCTTTGATTCCGCTGGACACAGCTGGTGTTGGGGTCAGTGGTGGCTGCTTGGGAGAGGTCGGGGGTGTTGAGGAAGCAGTGGGAGAGATGAGGAGGCCATCCAGGGCCACTTTACCACATGCTCAAGGTCCATCCTCTGAGTTAGGGCTCAACACAACTCTGACAAATAGAAAAACCAAGAAGTTTTGTGGAGAAGAAAGAAGAAATTGGAACACCTATAATACATTGCCAAGTTTTTGTGAAGACCAAAGATAATACTATATTAAAGGGCTGAGTACAGTAACGGGCATACTGAAGGCACTCAATAAATAATGTCAAAGATAATATGAATAATTATATTGTTTCATCAAGTGATGGCAAAGAAATGAATAATTGTGTAATAATTATACAATGGTAGAACTTGCAAGGCCCATTTCAAATGATTGCTTCCAAACATTGTCTCCCCGACTCCCACAAGTGTGTGCATGTGCGCCAAGTCACTTCAGTCACGTCCGACTCTGTGACCCTATGGACTGTAGCCCCCCAGGCTCCTCTGTCCACGAGATTCTCCCAGGCAAGAATACTGGAGTGGGTTTCCATGCCCTCCTCCAGGGGGGTCTTCCTGACCCAGGGATCAAACCCTTGTTTCTTAGGTTTCCTGCATCAGCATGCAGGTTCTTTACCACTAATGCCACCTGGGAAGTCCAATGAATTGTACACTGTCACACCTACAAAAAAAAAAGTCAAGAAGACAGCCGCTGGCCAGGCTCACACAGCACTCACCATGCCCTGACACAGCCCATCCCCTGTGTCCATCACAGCACCCAGGGACAAGCGGAGGACAAGCCGGTGTGATCACAGCCCCCTGTGGAGTGTTGGAGTGAAGACATGGAATGATGATGAGTCCTAAAGGAAAGGAAGAACCGCATTTCTATTTATTTTCTGATCCCATTTTACTGATAAGATCCCACTTATTGAGAAAATGCAGACTTGAAGATGAGAAGTCTGGCTCCATTGTGCCCAGGTCAACGGTTCCCATGAGGGAAGCATTGCTACCAGTTTAGTTTGGCTTGAAAGTTACTCAAAGGGCCTTCATAACAGGAGGAAACAACTCTGCCTGCTGCACACTAGACGTGTTCTCCTGGCCTCTCCGATCTGCAAGCGCGTTCTCACTGAATTCACTCGTTCTCCAAAGATGCATGGCACTCTTGTTCACCATGTGCGTGCTCAGCGGGTAAGTCACATCCATCTCATTGTGATCCCAAGAACAGTAGCCTGCCAGGCTCCTCTGTCCCTGGGATCCCAGGCAAGAATATGGGAGTGGATTGCCGTTTTCTTCTCCAGTCGTTTATTAGAAATAGAACATTAAATCATTAAATACTGTAATTCTAGGGAGAGTCCATCTTTATTTCTGCCTTCCCTAATAAGATCCTAACACTGGAAAGAAGGAGATTTCTGATAGTGATTCTCACCAGGGAACTCTGAGTAGTTTTTTCAAGATGACTAAGACACCCGGTCGTGTTAGTGACATTAAAAATAAAAAAATAGGCACACGTGTGCACACAAGCACGTGCATACACATATCAAACTACAAAATGCTGATATAACTTCATAAGAACAATGTTCATGTCTTTCAGGATAGTATAAACTGTTAGGTATAAAATAAGCTAAAAGGATATATTGTACAGCGCAAGGAATATAGACACTAAAATAACAAATTATAAAAAAGTGAAAATGTTAGTTGCTCAGTCATATCTGATTCTTTGCAACTCCATGGACTGTAGCCTGCCAGGCTCCTCCATCCACAGGATTTTCCAGGCAAGAATATTGGAGTGGATTGTTATGTACTCCTCCGGGGGATCTTCCCAACCCAGGGATCGAACCTGTGTCTCCTACATTGCAGATAGATTCTTTACCATCTGAACCATCAGGGAAAACCCAACAAGTTATATATATGTAACACATAACACATAACCCCAGACATTGTATTTCAAAACTGGGATGATTTACCTATTCAGAATTCTTCAGTATGAGTTGGACTTACTGAGGCTGGGCACTCCCCTTGCTGGTCTCTGCTGGAGGTCATTTGTGTGGCGACAGGAAAGGTAGTTAGGGCTGATGTATCCACACAGACTCACTCAGAGGTTCGGCTCTTTGCTAAGACCATGGGCACTCTGGTTTGTATACCAGTGGCGCCTCCATCAGGACTGCACAGATTTTACATGTGGTGACACCATGGTTCCAAGAGGGTAAGAACCAGAGCGCAAGTGCTTATCCAGTCTTAGAAAGTGTTAGTCGTTCAGATGTACTTGCACTGCTGTTCATCACATGCATGCTCAGTCACTAAGTCGTGTCCAGTCTTTACAACCCCATGGACTGTAGCCTACCAGGCTCCTCTGTACCTGGAATTCTCCAGGCAAGAATACTAGAGCGGGTTGCCATTTCCATCTCTGGGGAATCTTGCTGACCCAGGGATCGAACCCATTGTATCTGGTCTCAGTTTGCCTTCCATTTGCTGTGTCTCATTGACCAAAGCAATTGAAAATCAGCAGGATAATGGCCCCTAAAGACATCTATATCCTAATCCCCCAAACCTGTGAATCTGTTACCTTCCATGGCAGAAAAGTGAAAAGTGAAAGTGAAGTCGCTCAGTCGTGTCCGACTCTTAGCGACCCCATGGACTGTAGCCTACCAGGCTCCTCCATCCACAGGATTCTCCAGGCAAGAGTACTGGAGTGGGTTGCCATTTCCTTCTCCAGGGGATCTTCCTGACCCAGGGATTGAACCCAGGTCTCCTGCATTGCAGGCAGATGCTTTACCATCTGAGCCACCAGGGAAGTTCTGGACTTTATCTTCAAGTTTTCTGTTTCTTTGGAAATATATAAAAATATTTTAAAATTCTAATGGTTCCAGATCTTCTACTAGTGAGATGCAAGCCTGATCAGGGCTAAACACAGCTACACTAAGTGCAGTTTGGGGGCCCTGCTAACATTAGAGAGATATCTGCTTATAATAAATCAAATTTAATAGAAAACAAAAATAAATATATGTTGCTGCTGCTGCTGCTGCTAAGTCACTTCAGTCGTGTCCAACTCTGTGGGACCCCATAGACAGCAGCCCACCAGGCTCCCCCGTCCCTGGGATTCTCTAGGCAAGAATACTGGAGTGGGTTGCCATTTCCTTCTTCAATGCATGAAAGTGAAAAGTGAAAGTGAAAGTGAAGTCGCTTAGTCGTGCCCGACTCTTAGCGACCCCATGGACTGCAGCCTACCAGGCTCCTCTGTCCATGGGATTTTCCAGGCAAGAGTACTGGAGTGGGGTGCCATTGCCTTTTCCAAATATATGTTAGGTCTTCTTAATCATTGTTCAAAAGATAACATTATGTATTGCTTCCTTTCCTGCTCTCACGGTTGGTTTTCACAAACTTACTCTTGCAATGAAGAGGTTCAAAAGCTGAGCCCACGTCCTCCTCTTGTGTCAGGAGGGGGGACAACAGGGAGGGAAAAAAGTCTGGTACAAAAGAGAGACAGCACTGAACTTGACTCCAGGGGGCAGGGAAGAAGCACATCTAGGAATTTCCCATTTGCTAACCAGACTCTGAATCTAAGACATTTGGGGTTTAAGGTAAGAAAAGCACTCTTTCACTCCCGGAGTGTTAAATCTTGAACCAGGAAGGCCTGGTTCAATTAGGGAGGAAATGAACCCCATCTGCTGTAGTTGCCCCAGACAGACCTCCTCCAACTCTCATGCCCATGGCCTCTGACTCTCAGGAGGCATCAATAAGGCCACAGATGGAGCGCTGGTGTTTGAGGCTCTTGGCATCCCTGTGGTGTCTTGGTCCTGATGGGGTGACTAGGGGCGCTCATACTTGTCCTCAACTGTCTTCACCTGTGCTCACCTGTCCTTACCTGTGCTCAATACTCACAGCTGCTGTCAATGAAGAAAGAGAACCAGTGCACCCCTCATCTCATCTTTGTCCTCTGAAATCAGTATGTGGGCATAGAACCCCAGCTGATTGAGAGAGATGGAGAATAAACTCTTCCCGGAGCTGGTCTAGGCATCATCACCCTCATCAGGGTCTGCCCAGCCTAGATAGCCAGCCTCAGGCCATCACATGGAGCTGGAGAGCCACACAGAGTCCCTGGTTTCACACCAGTGCCACTGAATTAGAAGCTGGACTTGAACACAATCCCCAAGTGACACTTCTCAAACAATAACATTTGAGAAGCACTGGTCCACAGAGCATGAAAGGACTAAAAATCCTGGTGAACAGTGACTATAATGAAGGGAAAGAGATGTTCAATACTGAAAAATGATGTTACCTATTATGTGGCCTGAAATTGGCATTTTAAGAACGAAGAAGCTCTCTATGAGTCTGTATTTTTGCATGTTGGAAATTTTGCTCAGATCAGTTAAAGTGAAAGCAGATCCATTGAATAGGATGAGAAGGGAGACAGAAATAATGATGGGGATTCTGTCACGAGTATTTCACTGCTTGGATCCGTATTCCTGGGGGGTGGGGCTTGGAGAGGGGATCGTTACCTACAAAGAGAGAGTTGTGCCTGAGCCTCCTGGCTCCCACCTCGCCTCTCTGACCTCAGAACACATTTTCCAGCTGCTTTTCTGTTCTGACCGTGATCTCGTTATTGTACTTAAGCTTGATTGTGATGGTGGAAAGAGATTTATTTTTATAACTTATATTTGAATGTTCAAGCAAATTCTGCGGTAGCAGTTTGAATACTTTAGAAACCAAGAGGAGGCCCCATTTCTGAATATAGGCAGCACAAGCAAACAAAGAGTCTTTTGAGAATATTCAGAGAAAACTTGATTGAATGCTCAGTATCTTACGCTTTGACGTGCGTTGTGTTAACCCTAGGAGGCTTGATCTCTGCAGTCCTGTAGTTTTGGGCTTTTCAGTCAGTTTAATCTTGGGGGAGAGTTTACAGTCAGTCTTTTTCAGCTGTTCTGTGGCACAAAAATAGGGTGGCCACTCCGAGGAGATGTGGTCTAGCTGGGAGCTGTGGCCGGGTGGCTGGCCCCTTTCACCGTGTCTGCCCAGCACAACCGTCAGCAGACATGCTTGTAATGATGCATCTCTCCAGACTCGTGCTTTAAAAATACACACAGGAAAACCACATCGTCCATTGTCCCATTTTAGCCTTCACTCAAAGGAAAGTGGTATTTTCAAATCATTTCAATGAAAAGCATCCATTTCAAGGCCAGATAAAGTATCTTCTTGAAGCTTTAGAATGTTCCATCTTATCTGACAGCCTCTGGCATGTCATCCCCTGACTTTCTCCAGGGCCCCAGGTGACTTGGGGCTTCCCAGGTGGCACTAGCGGTAAAGCACTCACCTGCCAATGCAGGTGATGCAAGAGACTCGGGTTCAATCCCTTCAGGGAGATCCCCTGGAGGAGGTTATGGCAACCCACTCTAGTATTTTTGCCTGGTGAATCCCATGGACAGAGGAGTCTGGTGGGCTTCAGTCCATGGGGTCACAAAGAGTCAGACATGACTGAGCAACTTAGCAACACACGCATGCCAGATGACTTGAAGTACTTTCTTTGTAAAAGAAGCTTCTCTGAGTGTTAATACTCTGCTGTTTAAGAGCCCTGCTAAGAAACCCACTGTGTTAGGGTTTCTTGTAGGCACCACTGGATGGGATGTTCAGGTACTGTGCCCTCTGGGGAAACGCAGCTCAAAGGGGCCAGTTATTTGCATGTGGATATCTTGCTGTTCATTTTCCTGCCCGAGGAAGTGACAGGATCACAGATGTCATACTCAAGCCTGCAGAAAGATCTAGTCCTCCAGGTCTGATCTTATGTGACTCTGAACCAGGGTTTCCACTAAAGAGAAAAATTCCCCATGTTTACAATTTAAGAGGAAAAGGTCCTGTCAGAGATGAATCTCAAAGCCTCATTGTCTTGAAGATGTTATGGGCGTGCTCAGTCGCTCAGTCGTGTCTGACTCTTTTTGACCCCATGGACCATAGCCCACCAGGCTCCTCTATTCATTTGATTCTCCAGACAAGATCACTGGACTGGGTTGCCATGCCCCTCTCCAATGGAACCTTCCCGACCCAGGGATTGAACCTGCAGTTCCTGCATTGGCAGCAGATTCTTTACCACTGAGCCTTCTCGGAAGCCTGAAGATGTTATAAGAACGTGGATATCCTTGACAGGTCTCTGCAAATGGCTAGTTTCGAGCAATTCTATTTATGAAAACATTTGCAGACAAAACATGAGAATGAGAGAAGACATTTTAAATACAATATATAAATGTAATGCTTTTTTAGATACATGGGAAGAAATGCATAAAAAGAAATTTTCAATGACCCATCCCCCATCTCCAAGAGCTAAACACTGCCGACACTTTTGGATATTTCTTTCCAGTCTTAACAATACATGCATGTTTACACATTTTTGGTTACACAGAAATACCATTTCCTAAAAAGTTGTCTGCAAGATAAAGTTTGATTAGAATGATGGTCAAGCACTGAGCCTAAATAAACTGACACATCTCTTCAAAAGCGAAGTCACACTATCAGTATTGTCTTTTTGCCTTCTGCAGGGGCAGCCTTCACAGTGGAAGCCAGGGAGCGGGAAGGCAGGGAGGCTTCATCTGGTTATATCACTTGCTTTATTAAGTGACCCGTCTCAGGCTCAAAGGTGTTCCAGTGGAGACGATAAATTATGTGGCCGCCCTGTATAACAAAAGCCAGCCTGCTTTTAGTGCGTCCACACACTTTGTGTGGGAAATTAACTGTTCACCTGGGTATTGAATTTGCTTATCCAGGAAGAAAATCTTTTTTCCCTGGACAAGATTTTGTTGGTGGTCTCTTGGCCAGATTGTCGCTTATAATTGCCGTTCCCTTGAGTAAAAGACTCATTTAGTCAACTGTGTTCATTTCTGGGTGGTGGGGATGGGGGTGGAGTGGGGAATAAAACCCACCCTTCCTTAATCCAAAACAGCCTCCTTGAGGGGTGAGCTGCAGCGTCTGAATTGAGCCAGCCAGGGATGGTTGTGCTACTTGCCCTGGGAGGTCGTTTGTCAAGTCTTCTCGATGGGCTCAGTCTGCTGGCTCATCACTGACTTTTGTCTCCAGTTTAAATTTTTTTATGGATCTACCCGAGGGTAATGAACCAGAAAATCCTAGGGTTCTGGTGGTTTTGTTATGAATTCCTAGGAGTCTGCAACTCAGTCACACAAAAACAGTTGTTCTGACTTGAAATGACTTGAAACTGAGTCTGGAGGTCCACACTTGGAGGCAAATATTTCCTTAGAGACTTCTGGTGAGGGGCTGGGACAGGAAGAAAACAGGAGCTTGCGATTTTGAGCTCTTCTGAACTCTCAGAGAAATGATTTGGGAAGGAGGGAAGGGAAACATGCCAACCCATGGTCATCGCCTTCCCTGTGGAAGGTAGACTGAGCTCCAGTCTGAGTCATACATTCATTAAAAAAAAATTTTTTTTAATAGCAAGATATTTACTTTAGAATATTGTGTTCATTTCTGCCACTCATCAACATGAACCAGCCATGGGTATACATATGTTCCCTCCCTTCTGAACCCCCTTCCACCCACCCCTCTAGGTTGTCACAGAGCCCTGTGTAGAGCTTCCTGTGTCACACAGCAAATTGCCACTGGTTGTCTATTTTACATATGGTATTCCATATGTTTCCACACTAGTCTTTCAATTCATCCCAGACTCTCCTTCCCCCACTGTGTCCACAGGTCTGTTTTCGATGTCTATGTCCCCACTGCTGCCCTGCAAATAGGTTCATCAGTCCATCTTTCTAGAGTCCATATGCATGCGTTAATATCGCTATCTTGTCATTTCCTCATTACCCCAGGGTCTTCCTCCGCTAGATGGGAAGACCCTTGAAAGCAGGCAAGTCTGCACAGTGGCTCCTAAAAACTGGACAGCATGTCCCTAAGTGTCTGCTAAATGCTCACGTTAGCCCCAGTGGAAACACTCCAGGGAAATCGTGCTTCAGCTCAGCCTCCCTCCATCATCTGGACTTCGTGGCTTGAAGTTCACTCATTTTTATTCATTTCCTCCTTCTGTTTCTCTGGGTCTCAAGTATTGAATTAACCATAATTGGGAGTCAATGGCATCCTATCATACTAGAATTCTGAGCCAGTGCATAGCTCGCTTCTACTGATTTATTCATTTTTATTCATTTGCTCATTTAATAGCACATCAGCCCCTGTGACGCTCACCTAATGAAAGACCTAAGTTAGGCACATCCCCACTAACTTACGTGCTCTTCCCATCTCACTAGATGGCCTGAACATTCATCCTTTACTTGTATGTGCTTCTGGATATCTCCCTGCATGTCCCTTCTGGTACTTGCTTTCTCACTCAATGTGACTGTTATGGGCTGAATGTTCATGTCCCCTCAAAATTCGTATTTTGAAGCCCACACCATCAATGTGACCGTACTAGGAAATGGAGTCTTTAGAAGGAAACTGAGTTGAGATGAGATCATGAGGGTGGGGCACTCACAATGGGGTCTTCTGAGATGAGAGGGAGATTCCAGGCCTTCCTCCCTGTCCATGAACTTGCCCAAGGAAAGGCCAGGTGGGCACACATCCAGAAGGCCACTATCCTCAAGCCAGGAGGACAGCTCACAGGAGGCATCAGATTGGCACCTTGATTTTGGATTTCCCAGTCTTCAGAAATGTCAGGGATATAAACCTGTTGTTTCGGCTCCCTAGTCTATGGTATTTTTATTGTAGCAGTTGAAGCTGACTTAGATGGTGACTTTACAAAGATTAATCCATGTTGTAGTCAGGTCACTTCTCTCATTAACTGCTCTGTAATGTTTCACTGTGTGGATCACAATAAATTGTGGAAAATTCTGAAAGAGATGGGAATACCAGACCACCTGACCTGCCTCTTGAGAAACCTGTATGCAGGTCAGGAAGCAACAGTTAGAACTGGACATGGAACACAGACTGGTTCCAAATAGGAAAAGGAGTACATCAAGGCTGTATATTGTCACCCTGCTTATTTAACTTCTATGCAGAGTACATCATGAGAAACGCTGGGCTGGAAGAAGCACAAGCTGGAATCAAGATTTCTGGGAAAAATATCAATAACCTCAGATATGCTGATGACACCACCCTTACGGCAGAAAGTGAAGAGGAACTAAAAAGCCTCTTGATGAAAGTGAAAGAGGAGAGTAAAAAAGTTGGCTTAAAGCTCAGCATTCAGAAAACTAAGATCATGGCATCTGGTCCCATCACTTCATGGGAAATAGATGGGGAAACAGTGGAAACAGTGTCAGACTATTTTGGGGGGCTCCAAAATCTCTGCAGATGGTGATTGCAGCCATGAAATTAAAAGACGCTTACTCCTTGGAAGGAAAGTTATGACCAACCTAGATAGCATAATCAAAAGCAGAGACATTACTTGGCCAACAAAGGTTCGTCTAGTCAAGGCTATGGTTTTTCCAGTGGTCATGTGTGGATGTGAAAGTTGGACTGTGAAGAAAGCTGAGCGCTGAAAAATTGATGCTTTTGAACTGTGGTGTTGGAGAAGACTCTTGAGAGTCCCTTGGACTACAAGGAGATCCAACCAGTCCATTCTGAAGGAGATCAGTCCTGGGATTTCTTTGGAAGGAATGATGCTAAAGCTGAAACTCCAGTACTTTGGCTACCTCATGCGAAGAGTTGACTCATTGGAAAAGACTCTGATGCTGGGAGGGATTGGGGGCAGGAGGAGAAGGGGACGACAGAGGATGAGATGGCTGGATGGCATCACTGACTCGATGGTCTGAGTGAACTCCGGGGAGTTGGTGATGGACAGGGAGGCCTGGCATGCTGCAGTTCATGGGGTCACAAAGTGTCAGACATGACTGAGTGACTGAACTGAACTGAATGTTTCATTGGGTGTCTATATCTTAATTTTTTTTAATAGAAATTTGGGTTATTTATAGTTCTTGTCTTCCCAGTGGTGCTAGTGGTATAGAATCCACCTGCCGATTCAGGAGACGCAAGAGACTCGGGTTTGCTCCCTGGGTAGGGAAGATCCCCTGGAGGAAGGCATGGCAACCCACTCCAGTATTCTTGCCTGGAGAATCCCATGGACAGAGGAGTCTGGTGGGTTACAGACCATGGGATCAGCAACAGTTGGACATGACAGAGCGACTAAATAACAGCAACAACAACAAAATAGTTTTTGGTAATTAAGAAAAAGGCTGTTGTGAGCATTCGTGGTAGGACCCTTGATAGACACAGATGTGGGCCCACTCTGGGCATGGGATTACTGGCTCATGGGGTATGCACACGTTCAGTTTCACAAAATAAAGCCAGAATGTTTCCTGTGTGGTTGTGTGCCTTATGTTCACATTAGAGATGCATAAAAACACTCATTGATCCACACCCTTCCCAACATTTCATATCGTCAGAATTCTTAATCTTCCTAAGCTAGAAGAGTGTTTAAGAGGACATTTGATTTTGTTTTGATTTTCCTTTCCTTAATTAGTGACTTCAAATGTCTTTTCACGTTTGTTCCCTGTGTTTCTTCATCCGTGAAACACTTTTTTCACACTTGTTTTTCTTGTGCTCTGTTCAGTTTTCTCTCATGTAATTTTTTTCCCTATTCCTTAAAAAAAAGTGTTTTTGGTGTTTTTTGTTTTTTTCTTTTGCACATTCTTGATACTAGTCCTTTGTAGGTTTTAAGTGTTGCAACTTTTTCCCTCCGATTTGCAGCTTGCCTTTTGCCTTATTTAAGATCTTTTTGATAAACAGATTTTAAACTTTTAAAAAAAATATGATCAAATGTCTAATTCTTTTTTGTTATGTTTGGCGATTTTTGTGTCATGTTTGAAAAGTATTTCCCCACCCTGAGGTAATAAAGCTGTTCCTTTATACTTTATTCTAGAAGTTTTAAAGTTTTACTTTTGACATTTAAGTTCTTCATCCATCTGGAGTTGATTTTTGTGTATGGTAAGAAGTAGGAAACCCATTTTCATTTTTTTCCATGTGAAGAATCAATGTTTCCAGCACCGTGTGTTGAACCACATTTTTCCCTTTATCAGTTTCACAGTAGCTTCACAAAAACAGTCAAGAAAAATTCCCCAAAGTTTCTTCCCACTAACAATAAAAAACAATACTACTAATAAGTAAAAACTATCATTTTGAATCAGTATATGCGAGGTGACATGTCAGGAAATTTACAGCCATTTAATCATAGCAAACCTACGGATTAGGGGTGATATGATATATATTGTCATTTTATAAAGAAGTTAAGTAAGACTCAAGACTCTTAATGGAAGTTACAAATGCATCAGTAACAAAGAGATGTCCATTGTTCCAAGGTCCTGCATCTGACGGTATGTGGAATAGGGGTTCTAGCCCCTGTCTAACGTCTATGTTTTCACGACTTGAGAAGGAAGGGTGTTAGATGGGACCAGCTGCTCTCTGGCCTTTGTTGTTGTTGTTTAGTTGCTTAGTTGTGTCCGACTCTTTGCAACCCTATGGACTGTGGCCTGCTAGGCTCCTCTGTCCATGGGACTTCCCAGGCAAGAGTACTGGAGCGGGTTGCCATTTCCTTCAGGGATCTTCCCAACCCAGGGATTGAACCTGCATCTCCTGCATTGCAGGCGGATTCTTTACTGCTGAGCCACCAGGGAAGCCCTCTCTGGCTTTGCTCAACATTAAAGTGAAGAAGATACAGCCCAACGGGAAATGCATGGATTGATCTTGCCCTCAGGAAGTGACCTTTCTTCCTTTCCCATGGGATCAGTTTCTCTCTTTGCTCCCACAGCCTGGGTACATGCTCACTGAAACGTCCTTCTGTCCTGGGGTAGGCAGGATGTCCTGGAGTGTGGAGACCAAAGCCGTAGGTAGACTGGACCCCTGCCTAGAACAGGCAGCACCGCTGCTCCGAGGGCACTTTGTGGGAACGTAAACCTGGGTGATGAACTTTGTGCAAACAAGTTACTTCACACCCTCTCTTTCACATCACAACCATCTCCTCCTGAACATGCTCTGTGGCCTATACTTGATTGGGAAAGAGAGGCATAACCTTATTTTAAAAATTTTTTAAATGAAAAGACACTGGGAATCACAGAGCATAAGAAAACACAGACTGAGAACCAAGTGTCCTTGTGAGAACCCATCTCTCCTTTACTGGCTATCTGACTTTGGACAGCTCATCTAATGCAGGGGTCACCATGCTTTTCCTGCCAATAGCCCCCTGGAAATAGCTGGGACTTTGCTGATCCACAGTCTCTGCAGTCATGCTTGGTTCTGCTGCTGTTGTTGCAAAGTGCCTGCACAGATCAGTGTGCCAATAAAACTTTATTTAGAGATACTGAAACTTGAATTTTAGAGATGGGTCATAAAATGTTATTTTTATTTTGATTTTTTTCTGTCATTCATTTGAAAATGTAATAAATAAACAGGAAGTAGGCTGGATCTGGCCCCAGGACAGTATTTTTCAGGACTCTGAGTTCAACTATCTGTAACTCACTCCTCTGTAAAACTCAAACCATGAGACTTGTCTTGCAGTGTTAAGTTGTGAATAGTGTGAAATTAGTGAGCAGAGTCACCAGTGCCAGCCACAGAGAAGGAACTCAATGATTCCTTTAAAATTTAAATATCAGAAATAATTGTTGTCCTTGTAAACTTGTTCAATAGTCTGGTCAGCTATTGTCCTAAGGACAGTGATGTTGTAGGTAGGAAGAGGTTCAGTCCCTGCCCTTCTGGTGTTTACATTCTAAGAGGGAAGGAGAAGGTCTCTGGGATTAAAAAAAGTAAAATTTATAGCACATCAGAGAGTGATAAATACTAGGAGAAAAAGGAGTATACGGGGAAGATTTAGAATGTGGTTTCAAATTTTCGAGTCATCGGCACACAGATGGAATTTCAAGCCATAAAATTTTATGAAATCATCAAGAGCACAAGTGGAGATCATAAAGTAAAGAGGTCCAAGGTTTAGGCACTGAGCTACTTACTCTGTTACTTAGCAGTTAGGGAGATGAAGAAATACACAAGGAGACTGAGGAATACAAGCAAAACCCAGGGGGTATGCTCACTGAGAGCTGGGTGTGAGGAGGGGAGGTCCTGGCGGGGAGGCCTCACACATGGGGACTCCTTTGTCCAGCAAGTTGACACCTGAGCTGTGGCTGGTGCATAAACATAGACGTAATGGGTGGCCTTGACAAGAGCGACTTGGGCAGGATGGTGGGGGTTGGGGCTAGAATGGTATGTTCAAGAGAAAAAGGGCAGAAACAAGAAATTGGAACGGAGTCGAGGGTTACCTATAGTTGGGGGGGGGAGGGTGGGTTAGAACCAGGGTATGGAGTAGAGGGTTCTATTTGCCTGTTTTGATTTCCTTTTCAAGGGGGAGGAAATAGCAAGGTGTGCACGTGCTGATGGGAAGGAGGCACTAGAGGCAGTGGAGGGATGAGCAAGGTGCCTGCCACAGGTGGTCGTGGGTGAGGGGGTGTCTGAGCCTGGCAGAGACGGAAGGGCTGAGGTAACCCAGAGCCTGGGAGTTCACCCACAGAGGCGGGAGAGCAGGCAGAGCAGATGTACATGCGTGGGGCTCATGGAAGACCTCTTCTGGTTGTTTCTATTGTCTCAATAAAACAGGGCTTCAGCTGAGAGTGATAATGAATTTCTAAAGTTGAGGGAGAGAAGACATGAATAACCATATGATTATTGTGTTATGATTGTTGGGTGATAGATAGACCAGAGTTTCTTGGAGGCAGGTACGTGGATTTAATAGTTTATGAATTTTAGAATATTCATGAATCCCCTGAAACTATACAGGTGACTTTCTTCAAATATGCATTTTGCTTTATTTCTGGAAAGGAGTTCCCAGCCCTCTTTAGATTATCAGATGAGTTCTTGACTCAAGTAAGATTAAAAACCATAACAAGACATAAAAAACCTACAGACGAAAAATGGTATCCAGAGCATCAAGTCCAGATCTCTGCTCCATGCCTGGCCTCGGCAGGAAGGCTGGCTGTGTTCTTGGCTGTGTCTGGATGCTAGCTTCCTTATTGGGAGTGAGACGATGAATTATGGCTGAGGCCCATAGGGTGCTGGGGTCCATAGGGTAATATTCAGGGTGAGATATCAGAGAGAGACAGGCCCTGGCTGGGGTCTAGAGGGTCACCTGGATCAGAGGCTGTGGTCACCGGGTCCAGGAGAGGTTCCAAGGGTGAGGCAGCCACAGGCGGTTCTCCAGACAGGCATAGACCCCACCGCCTTCATCCCAGCCACCCACTGCCTTCATCCCACCCACCCACCGCCTTCATCCCACCCACCAGCCATCCGCTTGCCTTAGAGGATGCTCAGCCAGGGCAAAGTCATACTCAAACAAAAACACTCCCAACAATTCAGCTTCCTCAAGGTTAAAAACACATCAGCTTATTTGTAATATGCAAACATGGAAGAGGAAAATTTAGCTTCAGAACTGAAACACACTCTCTATTTTGAGAAGATAATGCAGAAGATCCCACCGGAGCTCTCAAATTAAAAAACTACTTGATACTTTAGGTGTTTTTTATATCTTTTAATTTACTTAATTTTCATTCCTAAAAGATATGGTACAAACAGCGAGGTATTTTATGCGGAATAAGAGTCACGTGGGCTTCCCTGGTGCTCAGGGGTAAAGAATCTGCCTGCAAATGCAGGAGAGGCAGGAGACTCAGGTTTGATCCCTGGGTTGGGAAGATCCCCTGGAGGAGGGCATGGCAACCCACTCCAGTATTCTTGCCTGGAGAATCCTATGGACAGAGGAGCCTGGTGGGCTACTGTCCAAAGAGTCGGACACAACTGAAGCAACTTAGCACACGATAATAATGTATATCAGAAGAGAAATACAAATTATAATGAAAAGAAATATAATGTCATTTTAAAAACTACTCATTGGGGAATTTAATTTTTTATTTTCCCTGAAATTCTGAAAAAAAAAAAAAAGGGAACAGTTCGATTCATAGGTACTTTTCATTAAAAACAAAAAAAATAAGTCAAACTGATCTTTATTTGACATTAATATATATCTTCGTAACTTTTACTTCAAAGCTGGAGGGAAATAAAAGCGGCTGTCT
This sequence comes from Bos javanicus, assembly GCF_032452875.1. Lineage (NCBI taxonomy): Eukaryota > Metazoa > Chordata > Mammalia > Artiodactyla > Bovidae > Bos > Bos javanicus. The sequence goes on along the minus strand of NC_083879.1, from coordinate 34,952,076 downwards.
TGCCTGATTTTTGCCTCTAGTGTTATTAAAAGGAGGGAAAAGCCTGCCCCAGGCTGAGATGCTATTTACAAGTTAAAGGCTAAAGCCAATTGTCACGTCCAAGTTCTAAAGTCCTTGTGAAAACAGCAACTTCTAATGGAAATCTGGACCCACCTATGCTCTGGTAGGGCTACATGCTTCCATAATAATAACAATAATAATAAATCTGGTTTTTCTGTGTTCAAACTCATACCACATTCTTGCTGTGAGGAAAATCAATTTATATTTCCAGGGAGGAATTCCAAAGCAGAGTTGGGTATTTATCATGACTGAACTGAACTGACAAGCTCTTCTCACTCTATTTTGCAGAGTTTTCTCCATGTTTACATCTGTTATTTTTAAAGTTAATGTCCGAATGAAAAGTACTCCGTATCAGATTTGACCTTTCCTCTTATTCCTTAAAGAATGTCACCCCCATTCTAACTAGACAGAGGTATGACTGCAATTCATTTTATTAAATACCCCATTAGAAAAACACTCTCTTTCCTAGCAAAGTATGCACTTGCATTCGTCTTGGCGTTTTTCTCTCAGCTGCCGTCATTGGATGGAAGCACGTACTTTGAAATGCCTGCCAAATATTTTTGCCCAATACCACAATAACAATGCAGCAAAGCAGGAGTGATTTATCCCAGTAAGTTTACAACAGCCGAGCCTGCGTGGGACATTCTGGAGTTCAAACAGAAGGTTTGCTTTTCCCTTTTAAATTGCAAGGAGGCTGTCCAAAAGCAAGCTGGGCCCGGCTGACCTTCCCCACGCGGTATAAACACCATCAAGTAACTAAATGGTTACTCAAAAAAAAAAGACACTAAAACACAAACATCCGTGCACGTGTCCATCCTTGAAGACACAGATCTGTACAAACCCACGCACATATATGTGTATAGTATTCATCATATCCCCCTCAATCCAAGTAAGAGTTTTATCATGGATACACTTTTTTTTTAATTAAGTAAATGAAAGCATCATTTCTTTGCTTCAATTTACTTCTACCATGAATTAATATAAGCATGTCTTGTTTGGGTTGCCTAACTATTGGACTTTACTTGAAATAACCAAAATGAATATACTTTCAGATTTGCGTCTCGTTTTACTTCTGTGTGTGGCTTTTTAAAAAGATCCACAACAAAGGGGAAAATGCTGTGTGCTGCAGTGCCAAAGGCTGGACGCTGTCTGCTAGGGACAGAGCGCCAGTTCTTTTGAATTTTCCTTACTCACCCCTTCTATGGAAACAGAAAGAAACACGAATCGTCGTCTGTGAGGCAAAGGTGGGGACCGCCCAGGGCAGAGCACACAGCACCTAGTGATCTGCTCTATGGGCAGCAAAGAGAGGAAGAAATCCAAAACCATCCCTGCTGCTGCTGCTGCTAAGTCGCTTCAGTCCCTGAGGAGCCCTCAATGATTCCTACTTCATCTCACTCTTTAGAGGCTTAAAGCATGTGTAAGTGGCTGATTGTTTTAAGAACAAAGCAAAACCTGGCTGGGATTGGTCCTCCGAGGGCTCCAGCCACAGTCCTCTGACCTCCACCTCCCGCTCCACTTGGCCTGTTTCTGGAGAAGGGTGATCTGTTTTCATTTCTGAACTGTCTGTCAAGAAAGTAGCCTCCATGAATATTCAGTCCCAAAGCAGGGGCTCCTAAAGAAATAAAGCGAGTAAGTGCTGGCTGGCTCTGGGCTCAAGTACGGGATGGTGAGAGAGGTACCCTCTGGACAGAACCTGTGTGGTGTGGGCAGGGACTCAGCCGACCTCAGGTGGATCCTTCATTAAGTCTGATTCAATGGGACCCCCGGGGCCAGGTTCCAGGCTTGCAGCCATAAGGGCAGGATGAGCTGACTAAAGCTTGGTAGTGACATCAACTGCAAAAAGGCAACTGGGGAGTTTCACATTTCATGCTGTTGCAGACTGCTTGGCTGGGATTTCTAAAAATCTAATTTTGCTTGTATGAATGTTTGTGATGGTGGCAGCGGATGATTTTTTTCATTTGCTAAATAGCTAAATTAGTGGACCTCATTGTAAAAGGACTGGTTTAGGATGGGGTGACGAGCACGATTATTCATAGGTATGGGGTGGGGAGCGGAAGAGACACAAAGTGACAAAGTCCATCTAGGTAAGCACGTTTCCGATAGACAGCCGTTCACTGGGTACCAACCTGCTTGCCATGCTGGAGACCTGGGTTTGATCTCTGGTTTGGAAAGATCCCCTGGAGAAGGAAACAGTTCAAGTATTCTTGCCTGGTGGGCTATAGTCCATGGTATCGCAAAAAGCTGGACACAACTGAGTGACTAACACTTTCACTGTATGGGTCAACAGACACTGAAGTAAATGCTACAAATTGAAAAGATAAATAAGGCAAAGTTCCTATTCTTAGTTAGACTCCAATACAGGAGACAGGCCAAAAATAAGCAGAGTGTCATCCTCAAGGCAATTGACGTACACCATTTAAGCCACAATGAGGTAAAGAATCCTTAAAGTGGCTGAAATAAAAGTGACTGCTAGATATATTTACCACACATTGTGAGGGCGTGAGGCCAGTAGAATGCTCTTACCTTGAGTGAGGACATAAAGTGAAGCTGACAAATATCCATCTAGTCAAAGATGGTTTTTCCAGTAGTCACGTACAGATATGAGAGTTGGACCATAAAGAAGGCAGAGTGCTTAAGAATTGATGCTTTTGAACTCTGATGTTGGAGAAGACTCTTGAGAGTGCCTAGGACTGCAAGGAGATCCAACCAGTCCATCCTAAAGGAAATTAGTCCTGATTATTCATTGGAAGGACTGATGCTGAGACTGAAACTCCAATACTTTGGCCACATGATTTGAAGAGCTGACTCATTGGAAAAGACCCTGATGTTGGGAAAGATTGAACGCAGAAGGACAAGAGGGCAAACAGAGAATGAGATGTTTGATGGCATCACTGATTCAATGGACATAAACTTGGGCAAACTCCAGGAGATGGTGAGGGACCAGGAGGCTTGGTGTGCCATGGTCCATGGGGTCGCAAAGAGTCAGACATGACTTGGTGACTGAACACACACACACACATAAAATGAAACAGTACAACCACTTTTTGACCATTTTAACAGTTTCTTATAGTCACTCCTTATACTCACCCAAGTGAAAATAATATTGATCCACCGAAGAGCTGTGTGTGAACGTATATAGCAGCTTCCTTCAGAATAGGTTGGAAACAGTAGAAATGCTCATTGAAAGGTGAAAGGATAAACATTAATTGATGAAAGTGAAGTCGCTTAGTCGTGTCCGACTCTTTGCAACCCCATGGACTATAGCCTATCAGGCTCTTCCATCCGTCACTGGGATTTTCCAGGCAAGAGTACTGGAGTGGGTTGCCATTTCCTTCTCCAGGGGGATCTTCCTGACTCAGGGATTGAACCCAGGTCTCCCGCATTGTAGGCAGACGCTTTTACCATCTGAGCCACCAGCCAAGTCATTAATTGATGAATAATGCTCTATTCATGGAGGAATATGATCCAGCCCCAAACAGTAATACACTGCTGATGTGTGCAGCAGTCTGTGTAGGTCCCAAGAACTTCATGCTGAGTGAAGGGCAAGGTGCAGAGCTCATGTTCTGTATGATAGCTCTTATGAAATCCTTTCCAACCTGCAGGACTAATTCACACCACGGTCAGATCCATGGCTCCCGAAGCTGGAGGGGCTGAAGACAAGAACTTGACACAGGAATTTGGGGGCAGTGCAATTCTTTTACATCTTGTCTGAGATTATAATTAGCAAGGCTGCAGAGGTTTCAAAACTCATTTTACTGTTCCTCAAAATGGGTGCATCTTATGGAATATAAATTATGTTAGTCCAGTGAATTGTGTGTATGTGTGCAAAGCAGATTAGATACACAACTTACTCATTGTGTACCTGTGCCAAAGCACTAAGTCCCCACAAGGCTTCTTCAGATGCCACCTCAGCCCTGTGCATAACTGATCATGACTCTGGGATTACAAGTATAATGAAGGCATAGATTTATTTTTTCCAGTATTGATTTTTTTTTAAGAAAAAAATTTGCCTTTAAGCATTCTCTAGCTTATGAGTCCTAGACTGTTTGAAAACATTTCATTTTTTAAGATGGCACTAGCAGTAAAGAATCTGCCTGCCAATACAGGAGACATAAGTGATGTGAGTTCAATCCTTGGGTCAAGAAGATCCCCTGGAGGAGGAAATGGCAACCCACTCCAGGCTTCTTGCCTGGAAAATTCCATGGACAGAGGAACCTGGCAGGCTATGTATGGTCCATGGGGTCACAAAGAGTGGGACACAACTGAAGTGACTTAGCTTGCAAACATTTAAAGAGCCAAAGGAAACCCTATAAAGTGAAGGGCCCTAGACTAGCAGTCACTCTCTATTTAGGCTTAGCTCATTTAAAAATATGTGACCGAGAGACTCTTTCCTTCCTCCTTAACAAGGCAGATGTACTAACACTTTTTCTGCCATAAGCACAGATCCCTTTACAAAAACAACATCTTCATCTCAGGAAATATTTGCACATTTAAAATGATTCAGTAGCCCTTTGTAGTTTCTTGGGTGTTTGATCACATGCTGCTTTGTTTGTTTCATTTTTCTGGTTTCTGATCTGAGACTATCTGACGTGTGCTTTGGTTTTCCCGGTTAGAGCTGTGAACATGGAGAAAAGCACGCGGCAGGAGGAACGTAACTGGCTTGTCCTTGAGGTGTGCTTCGTGTCAAAATGAGAAATCCAAGCGGGCACACAGGAAACTCCACCCTGAACAGAAGGCGTCTGCAGAGGACTGTGAGGCCCAGCAGTGCCCATGGATGGGCTCTGACCCCCTCTGACAGGGTCCTGGGGCGGGGCTTGGAAGCTCACTGCCCAAGCCCTAGAGCAACCGTCATAACCTGTGAGTGTGCGGTTCAAAACAAGACAGTTCTCTGTAGTACTCTCTTCCAGCTCTTCCCTTCCCTGACCTCCCAGACAGACTGAATTCATCTGCCCAGTTCTCAAAAAACTCTTCTATTTTTTTTTTTACAAACGTCCAGCTCTAATCCTCTTCTTGGCTCTGGAGTCCTTGCATCACTGAGTTCTCGTTCGCATCCATAAAACCCTCTTAAAATCTGGCTTTCCTTAGCTCTGATGTTGGTGGGAAGAGGTGACAAAGATGAGGAGAAAGACATTCTATTAGCCAGTGTTCACTTATTGCCACCACAGGCACATTTTGTAAAGCTGGAGGAATTTGGGTTTTATGCAAGAATCCTTGCATCTCTGCCCTGCACAGAAGGTGGGGGATGGTACCAGCCTTCTTTGTCTGAACTTTAAAAGGCGAGCATCTCCTGGGTGTGTACCAGATACATTCTTTGGCCCTAAATAATAATTTTCAGTGTAGTATCAGGGCAGTTATAGGCTTGAACGTGACACAAATTGGCATCACTGAAAAGGAGGAATCTTCTGATGGTAAATGGCCCATGAGGAACCCTGCAATCGGCCAGGTATGAGGAATGAGGGGCCAGGGAAAGCAACGGGACTCAGTTGTGTGGCTAGTAACTGGTGAAGCAGGGAATCCCACCAAGCTCCAGCCTCTCTGCTTGTGACAGTACACTAGACCACCTTGCAGCAGAGGCTGCAGTAGCAGCTTGGCTGAAGTTCTCAAACAGCAGGAAGAACCTGGACTGGGATGGTGGGTGAGAGGCAGCGAAGGTGGGGAAAAAATGTACTAGCAAAAGGAGCTACACATGCAGGTGGCCAGGACACACCTGATCGTAGATCTGCCCAGCTCTGTCCAGTGACAACACCTGCACCAAACAGTGAGCGCCCCTCCAGTGAATGTGTGACCCAGAAACAAAGCATGACCCTGACTCCATTAGAGAACTGGTTTCTCTGTCCAACGAGGTGGTAAAAGAAGAGCCAGGGCATTGCTATTCCCACACATCCCTGTTCAGTTCAGTTTAGTCTCTTAGTCGTGTCCGACTCTGCGAATCCATGGACTGCAGCATGCCAGGCCTCCCTGTCCATCAGCGACCCCCGGAGCTTTCTCAAACTCAAATCCATCGAGTCAATGATGCCATCCAACCGTCTCATCCTCTGTCGTCTCCTTCTCCTCCTGCTTTCAATCTTTTCCAGCATCAGGGTCTTTTCCAGTGAGTCAATTCTTTGCATCAGGTGGCCAAAGTATTGGAGTTTCAGCTTCAGCATGAGTCCTTCCAATGAATATTCAGGGCTGATTTCCTTTAGGATGGACTGGTTGGATCTTTTTGCAGTCCAAGGGACTCTCAAGAGTCTTCTCCAGCACCACAGTTCAAAAGCATCAATTCTTCAGCACTCAGCTTTTTTTATAGACCTGTCCCATATTCCTATTAAGGACATTGATTAAAATGTATGTGTTGGACCATGCTTGCATCCTAGGAATAAATCCCATTTGGTCATGCTGAATGATCCTTTTAATGTACTGTCAAATTTTGCTAATATTTTGTTGAGGATTTTTGAAACTATGTTCACCAAGGATACTGGACAATAATTTTTTTTTTCTTATACTATCCTTTTCTGGTTTTGGTATCAGAGTCATGCTGGCTCTATAAAATGAATTCAGAAGTGTTTTCTATTTTTTGGAAGAGTTTGAGGAAGACTGGTGTTCTCTAAATGTTTGGTAGAATTTGCTAGTGAAGCCGTGTGGTCCTTGACTTTCTTTTTGGAAGGTTTTATATTACTGATTTATTACTCCTTAAGTTGCCAGGCTGATTCACTTTTCTATTTCTTCATGACTGAATCTTGGTGAGTTGTCTGTTTCTAGAAATCTTTTTTCATTTTTTCTAGGTTGTCCATTTGTTGGCATATAATTGTCTGTTGTAGTTTATTAGGGATCCTTTGTATTTCTGTGCATCAGTTCTAATGTTTCCTCTTTAACACCTAATGTTATTTACTTGAGAAATATAAAGATATTTTCAGATAAACAAAATCTGATGTTTAAAAAATTTCCCTGGCTTAAGAAAATGATTCCAATTAGACCTCAAGTGTCCACAAGAGAATGAAGAGAACCAGAAATGGTATATATGTGAGAAAGCTTGCAAGACTTTTGTTTTTCTGCGTTTTTAATCTTTTCAAAAAATAATAACTATTTAAAGGAGAGCCAACAATACTCTCTGTGATTAATATCACCCATGGTAATGAAGTATATGACAGCAGTGCAAAGGAAAGGGACCACCTCCAGATTTTCTCATTCCGTAGGTACAAGGTGGGGATTGAGAATTTATATTTTCTACAAGTGCTCAGGCAATGTTAATGCTCCCTGCCAGGGACCAGTCTTTAAGAACCACTGAATTACAGATTTAATGCATTTCTAATACAAATCTCAATAATCTCAGATATGCAGATGACACCACACGTATTGCAGAAAGCAAGAAGAACTAAAGAGCCTCTTGATGAAAGTGAAAGAGGAGAGTGAAAAAGTTGGCTTAAAACTCAACATTCAGAAAACTAAGATCATGGCATCTGATCCCATCCCTTCATGGCAAATAGATGGGGAAACAGTGGAAATAGTGACAGACTTTATTTTTTGGACTCCAAAATCACTGCAGATAATGACTGCAGCCATGAAATTAAAAGACACTTGTTCTTTGGAAGAAAAGTTATGACCAACCTAGAGAGCGTATTAAAAAGCAGAGACATTACTTTGCCAACAAAGGTCCGTTAAGTCAAAGCTATGGTTTTTCCAGTGGTCATGTATGGATGTGAGAGTTGGACTTTAAAGAAAACTGAATGCCAAAGAATTGATGCTTTTGAACTGTGGTGTTGGAGAAGACTCTTGAGAGTCCCTTGGACTACAAGGAGATCCAACCAGTCCATCCTAAAGGAAATCAGTCCTGAATATTCATTCATTTCACTGATGCTGAAGCTGAAACTCCAATACTTTGGCCACCTGATGGGAAAACTGACTCATGTGAAAAGACCCTGATGCTGAGAAAGATTGAAGGCACGAGGAGAAGGGGATGACAGAGGATGAGACGGTTGGATAGGTTCACCGTCTCAATGGACATGAGTTTGAGTAAACTCCAGGAGTTGGCGATGGACAGGGAGGCCTGTCATGCTGCAATCCATGGGTTCACAAAGAGTTGGACATGACTGAGCGACTAACTGAACTGACTGAAAACAAAGATCAGCAAGTTTTTTAGAAAATAAGTTGATAAATTAATTCTGAAGAGCCTAAGAAAATCAAAAGAACATCAGATAGCCAGAATATTCTTGGGAAAAAAAATAGCAAAATTGAAGGACTTACATTACCTGATTTCAAGATGTGTTACATAGCTCTAAAAATCATTGCATAATGATATTTGTGTATTATGTGAGGACGTGAACTAATGAGAACTCTCCTCACAAACTTCTAGCATGAATGCAAGTGTCACAATGACTTTTAACTGCTTTCTGGAAGTTTCTATAGAGTTAAATATACACTCACCATATGATACAACTCCAAACTTAGGCATTTATCAAAGAGAAATGATGACATACATGCATGAAAAGACTTCTATGGGATGATCATAGTAGCTCCATATAGCCCCTACTGGAAAAAAGCCAAATGCCCATCACTTGGAGAACAGAGAAACAAGTTGTGTCATATTCATGCAGTAAATTCTACTCAGCAATTACAAGGAATAAGATATTGATATACTCAACATCCTGGATGTCAAAAAAAATTACCCTGAGCAAACCAGGCCAAACAAAAAGAGTGTCACACATCGTACATGACTCCATTTATATAAAATTCTAGGAAAAACATTTAATTGTTAGCAATGGAAAGTCATTGTCTGAGGCCAAGAATGGGGGAGAAATTGACTGTTCGAAGAAATGAAGAATCTTTTGGCAATGATGGGTAAGTCCTATATCTTGATTGGGATGGTGGTTGCATGTGTATACACACTTGTACTGATTAAATTGTACATCTCAAAGGTTTTATTATATCGTACAGAAAGTATATGTACACATATTTATAAATGATTTCAAAAGACAATGTTCAAAGGAATTTTCAGGAGGCTTTCTATCATGTAAGACAGAAATACTACATTTGGGGCAAAATTTATCTTAAAGTGTTTTTTGATGATTAACTATAATGCAACATTTTGAGGAATCTATTAACTTTCAAATACATTTTAATCTCTTTATAGTGCATCAGATAAATCATTAGCTGTGGATATTTGAGAAATATTTTAGGACTGGCAATCTATAAATTAAATAATATGTATATGTGTGTAAAATCACACACAATTCAAGTTTCATATAGTTGTTCATACATCAAGATTGTCTTATATAAGGTAGTTCTTAATCCATATTTTCATAATATTTGACAAAATTTTTATTATTTTGCCTAATCTCTGCAGCAAGAATTAAATTATCATCAATAATTATAATCCAAAGGTAAAAAAAATCCTAAAGAAAGGGCCAAATTGTTCCCTGTTGCTGTGATGCTCTTCAGCTTAATTTTTGTCTTGGGTAAATGAAAATGGTTGATGGATTTTGATTTCATGTTGGCCCTTTAATTCTACAGTAAATAATTAATCTTTTATGATGAAATGTAGTCATGTTTAATAATTCTGTCATTGTCTTTCACTGCAGCTCTGATTCTTGAGGACCTTTGATCCCTAGATGGGGCTTCAGCAAATTTCCTCTCCACCTGCAGACACATCTTTCATCAGAAGGAGGATTAACCAGGATTAGAGATCTCTCAGAGACAGGGCTATCCGGGATTCCATCTTCCGTAGTGATCCCTTTTCTGTGGATTATAGTGAGATGTAATATATGAAATATGCTAGTTCTTCAACTTTTAATTTCTTTAAAATCTAAGAGAACAGAAAAGATTGTATTGGGGAGGGAAATTATGAAAAATTTTTAAAGTAAAACTAAACTCCTGAATTTGGAAGGAAACAAATACTGAGTGAGGTGTGAAAAGAGGCAGGGAGGCTGTCCCTAGAAACGGTGTTTTTCGTGAAGAAATCACAGGATCATCACGCGTTATGGGGCCTTTCCTAGCCCATAGGATTCTCCAGATGGAATTCTGAAAGACAGTACATTTAACGCCAAGTAAATTTTCTGAGAATTTCCATGAATTCCCAGGAAAGAAATGTGTGGGTTCCCTTTGAAGTCTAATCATTCCCTTAAACCACTAGGGGAAAAAAAAGGCTTGAAAATTGAGTAGAGTTTTTCACAGCTCTGGCTTTTGCAGGGAGGGAAGAAACCCTACATTTTATATTACTTTGAGGGGAAAAGGAAGTCACTTTAGAATTTCCAACATTTTGGTGTTACCTAGTCTCACCAAATACCAGTATCAGTTCTGTTTCAGCAGCATAGTACCCATGTGTGCAGTATACAGGGCACACCACACCCATGCATGCACAGACGCACTGTACACACTTACACGCATTTCACACGTACCACCAGGTTCCTCGGACAAGGACATTGGTCCAGCCAGGGCCTCTGGGTGAGATCCTGGGACTCGGGTACTTCTGACTCCAGGACACCAGGTGGCTATGACTCAGAGGGAGGTGGGCGTCAGTTGGCCAGCCTCTGACGTACCGCAGCTGCACACAGGCAGGAAGAGTGACTGACTGGAGGAGGTGGGAGACGGCAGAGCTGCAGGGTCATCCGCAGTAGGGGACGGAGGGCGAGCGGTAGTGTCGTTCACACCTGACATGGACGGAACAGGCTCTCATTAATTGCTGGAACCAGGTGCACAGTCCCATCTTTCAAAGTTTGCAACTTGAAGGTGTGTATGCAGGGGACTTACGGTCGATGTTCTATAAAACCTAACAGATGATATCATTTATGTGCAACTCTAATTATTGAGAAAATTAGGTCCGGCCCCTGCACAGCTACCACACTGATGAGCGATGGTACCTGCAGTTCCATCTGTTACCTGTTGGTGTAGTTCTTGTGGGAGGCGGCCCATCCTATGGATAAACCTCAAAGCCACAAAAACTAGACCTTGTTTGGATCCTGATCAAAATGAGCCAACTTTAAAATGATACTTGCCTATGGAATCCATATTAGGCTATCATGGCATGGCAACTCTGTTAGCTTCTGATGCTGCTGTTGCTAAGTCACTGCAGTCCTGTCTAACTCTTTGTGACCCCATGGACTGTAGCCCGCCAGGCTGCTCTAATCAAGGGATTCACCAGGCAAGAATACTGGAGTGGGTTGCCACTTCCTCTTCTAGAGGATCTTCCTGATCCAGAGGTTGAAACTGTCTCCCCTGCAGCTGTGGATTCTTTACCACTGAGCCACCAAGGAAGCCCAACTCTGTTAGACAAAATTTAAATACACTTATCAAGACATGTTTGAGTGAATATACTTTGGAAAAAACTGTTTAGGGACAAAGATGAAATAAGATAAGAAAGATACTGACTATTGATGAATCTTGGTAATAGAAATATGGGAATTCACTATACTAAACTCTACTTTGTTGTATTCCTGAAATTTTCTAATAAAAGCTAAGACAGAAATAATACAAGGAAAAGAATATATTAATGTTTTCCTCATATATTTAATACAAGTAAAACCTCATATATGCACTTAATGATGAATCACTGAATTTCTAATAAGCAGTCTGTCATTAGTTCTAATAGGAAGGCAAAATGCCTATTTATGCCTGGAATTCTTCTTAGCCATTCATTATTTAATATGGTATATTTACACTAAAAATAGAGATTAGAAAAATAAATGCCTAATATGATGCAATTTTTCTTGAAGTGAATTTTGGCATTTGACTTAGTTGCACAAGCATTTTTACTTTGTATTTTGTATTTAAATAAATATATTTTAAATGAAATTTAAATTATACATAGCATAACATTATATATATATATATGTCTATGTAGTACTACAAATTTTAAAAAAGATTATATATAAAATAGAACTCTCATTCAGCAATATTAACTGCATAATAATTATTTTTCAAAAGATCTAAGAAAATTAGTACTTACTAAACCTCTTTAAGACTAAATGATATCCTGCTGCTGCTGTTGCTAAGTCGCTTCAGTTGTGTCCGACTCTGTGCGACCCCATAGACGGCAGCCCACCAGGCTCCCCCATCCCTGGGATTCTCCAGGCAAGAACACTGGAGTAGATTGCCATTTCCTTTTCCAATGCATGAAAGCGAAAAGTAAAAGTGAAGTCACTCAGTCGTGTCCGATTCTTAACGACTCCATGGACTGCAGCCTACCAGGCTCCTCCGTCCATGAGATTTTCCAGGCAAGAGTACTGGAGTGGGGTGCCATTGCCTTCTCCAAAATGATATCCTAGAGAGTCATAAATAAACTATTTATTAATAAATAATAAAACAAAGCAAGTTTACTACCACATTCTTTTATGAGACTCGTTAATTAGTTAATGTATGTATATTCTCCAAAAAAGTGGGAGAATCCATTAAATTTCCAGTACAAATCATAAGTATAAATTTGTTTTCTTAAATATGCATATCAAATTATTTTTCACTCAAAGGATTAATATTAAATGATAACTTGCTTTAGAGTTAAAATTTCTTAACTTCTGAGGAATCTGAACCTTCTTAAATAAAAGGTTAATATCCAATAAAAATGTAACACAAGCTACAGATATAATTTTTAATTTTCTAGTATCCACATTAAAAATAAAGTTAAAAGAAATAGGTGGAGTTAATTTTAAAAATGTGTTTTATTTAATTCAATATATCCAAAATACAATTTCAGTACAAAATCAATATTTAAAAGATTTTAATGAAATAATTTACTTTTCATTTTTCATACTGAGTTTTTGAAACCTAGTGTGTATTTTATACATATAGAGCATTTTAATTTAAGTGCTGAGTTTTCCTTGGTTATACTGGATCTATGTTTAGATTCCATAAAGTGTAGAGTTGAAAAGGAGGTGGAAATACTCGAGTTGTTTTAAATGCACTTATTAAAGTTTCCAATAACTTAACAGAGCATCAGTTTTTAAACTTAAATGAGAAGTAATAAATTAAACTTCCAGTCCCTCAGTCCCACCAGTTGCAGTTTTAGTAGCCACATGTAGCCAGTAGCTGCCACGTCGGACTCCAGAGCCCAGGTCCACTGTCTTCCTACCCAAGAAGGTGAAGCAATGAAAGTGAAGGTTGCCAACACCCCCATTTAAAGTGTACATTTTAAAAGAAAATAACAAATATTTCAGACTTTTCTTCCTTCCCAGAAAATAGCAAGACACTATTTTTTAATCATTTTCAGTTTTATAGTATTAGCCACATATAAAAACAAAAGCTGCAAAGTCTGTCCAGTACTCACCATTATTCTTTTTAAAAAAAAAATTGTCATTTTTAATATATATTTGCCTTTGAATAAACACACTTCGTAGTTTCTTCTTTCAAATATACAAAAATGTCCTAATAATAAATAACTTGGATCTTTCCAGTTTTTTTTTTCCAAGCCCTGAGCTATGGGCTTATTTCAGGCTATAAAAACTAATATAGGGCAACTTTTGAGCCACAGAAATCCTGCTAAATACAATTCCAGTGACATTTAGATTCACGCGCTGCCAGGGGAAATTCACTAATTTTCCTCTCCGAGCATCATTATGGAGTCTCTTCCTTGCACTGCGCCCTGGATTATTTTTTTACATTCCTCATATCTTTTCATTTACTTTTTCTAATCACAACTTCATGCAGCTTCACTTTGGGTTTTGGATTATTCAAACACTTCTGAACTACAGGGACATGATATGATCTTTAACCCAAATAACTTATTCCAGTGAGATTACAGAAGTCGAACACGTGTAGCACATAGAATGTGCCCCCACTGACCTAAGAATGCCCTTTGTTCTGGCCTGTGTCATCCTCCCAGTGCCCCTGGAAGTATGTATCATTGTTTTTCTCATTTCACAGATGTAGTGACCATGCACAGAGAGGCCAGTAAGTCACAAGTTGCACAGCAGGAAGAGGTAAAGTGACTGCCTCGCCAGGGAAGCCTACGGCCCAGTCTCTCAAAGTTACGTCCCGAAGTCCGCATGCTTCTTTGGAGTCACATCTTGCAGTTGCTGGCCCTGTTATTCAGGACACATGAGCAGAGCAGATCCACATGGACTTAGTCTTAAGGTAACATGGGCGTTTGCGGTTGAGGTTCCACTTAACCCTGACTGCATCATGAGACACTGTGACTGCCAGGAATCACGGGCCGGCCATCAGTCACCTGAGCAGCTCACCTTAATGTCCAGGAAGCACCCAGTGATGCTCAGGGCATGTGGACCTTCTTTCATTAACTGTAGATTTAGAAGTTTTGCTCCAAAATTAAGACACAGGTGAAAACCTCGTGTGTCCTGACCACTGTGCCCTGTGTCTGTAAGTAAGTACCTTGAAATTGATCCATACTAAAAGTATCCTTTTTACCGATGGCTTTTTTTTTTCAGTCACCAATAAATCTGTTTGCCCATCCTGTAACAAATTTCTATTTTGATTGCATTGCTTTTTAGAAATTGACTGTGAATACATGTGTAGATGGAATACAGCTCTTCCACCATTATTTGACAATCCTATATCAGCAGTTCATGTTTTTCTGAGTTGAGAGAGATGGTGATGAGTTTTTTCCTTAAATTCTAAATGTAGGTAAATAACGTTTTTACCCTCATGGTCCTGCAAACCACTAGTGGTTAGGTAAATGTCTTTAAGAACCTACTGCTAACAGATCTGGAAATTTTTTAGACAGTATTCTTCTGCCATCCATTTTAAATGTGCTTTTACTTTTAACATTCAATTCTTAAAAATATCAACATAAGTCAGTATTTCAAAATCTGCTATTAAGATTAAGTAACAATCAGATGTGCACTGGAAAGATGAAATATGGTTGAGAAAGAAGTAAAAAGGGATTCTGAGGTTCTTGGCTTGAACAGCTGAGTAAAGTGTTATTAACTAAGACAAGAATACTGGAGCAGGTTGCCATGCTCGCCTCCAAGGGATCTTCCCTACCCAGAGGTCAAACTTGTGTTTGTTAGGTCTCCTGCATTGGCACACAGATTCTTTATCACTAGCTATACCTGGGAAAGCCCCAAGATTAAAAAAAAGGTGGGAAATACATGTTTTGGAGGAAGAATAAAAAATTAGTATTGCATGTGTTAAATCTGAAACATCTAAGTGAAGATGTTGTTCAGAAAGTTGGGTATTTGAGGGTGGATCTAAGGTTCAAGCTTAAGGCAAGATGTTTAAGTCTGAGATTCATCAGTGAGTAGATGGTATGTAAAGCATGGGGCTGTATGAGATAGCTGCATAAATATGGTGAGGAAAAACGTGAGAGGTCTGCAGCCTGAGCTTAGAGTACTTCAGCGTCTAGAGGTCTAGGGGACCGCAAAAGAGGAATCAGAAAATAAGGAAAAACCAAGAGAATGGGATCCTAGGAAGTGTGAGAAGCCTTGTCAAGTGTTTCTAAGAGGTCAGGATAAAGATTCATATTGATTTATGGATTTACCACAGGGAGATTCTGGAGACCGCTGGTAGTTTCAGAGAACGGCGAATGAGTATGAAGCCTTAACTGGAGTGGGTCCAGGAAAGCACGGAGCCACCGGAGTATGGACTGTAATGCGGCAAGGCCTCCTTTGCCTCTCACCCACCTCCGGCCCCCCTCAGGCCTCCTCACCTGTCCATCCCAGCCACCAGACACCTGCACGGCCACTCATGACAGTGTGTGCACAGCCAAGCCGTGCAGAAGGAGTTGTAGGTAAAAGGAAAAACAAAGAAAACCCAGGTGATTGGGTTCTCACCTGTCCCCCTTGCTCTGCTCCAGGCTATTTTCCACAAAGCTGCCAGAGAAATCTGTTAGATTGTTGTACATTTTAACAGGTAGTTCTAGCGTAGGTAGTCTCCAGAACATTTGATTTTGTCAATAGCCATACTTTGTCCCTCATTGCGAGATCTACAATTTAGAGTCTGAGGGTTTGTAGGCACGAGTCTGTTTGTTACTCAGAATAGCAATCGGGCCTTCTTTGAACTATTCTTACCAATCTGGCTCGTTTCGTTAGAGCTCCTTGTGAGGTGCTAAATCTGTAAAGTAGAACACTGATTCTCTCTCCTGTAAAAATAGATAGATAATATCGGCCACCACAAGGCAGGGTCATTACACCTATAAGTTAGTGAAACTTAAACTTTTAAAAGGACCACTAATCAGAACTAAAAACAGGACATATTTATGTATAAATATCATGAAGTATGATCAAGACCTATACCCTTGAAAACTGAAAACAACAGTGAAAGAATTGACAGAATATGCAAACAAACAAGAGACACACCGTGTTCACTTAATAGTCATTCTTCAGCTACCCTCAACAACCATGGACCTAAGCAACATTTCCTGTGAATGGCATCATGCGTTAGTCTCCCATGAATGATCTATTTCATTCAGCATCGTGTTCTCAAGGTTTGTTCCTGTTGCAGCATGCATCAGTATTGCAGCTCTCTTTATTGCCAAACAAAATTTCATTGTGTGGATATACCTCATTTATTTATCCATCCATTGACTGATGGACATTTGGGTTGTTCCTACTTTTTGGCTACTATGAATCCTACTGTAAACATGTATGTACAGGTTTTTGTGTGGACATGTTTTCATTTCTCTTGGGTTATCATTTTTCTTGGGATATATGTTTTAATACTCTATGTGCTTTTCTATATTTTTTTCTGGTTTAATTTTTTTAATTGGTGTATAATTGCTTTAGGGCTTCCCTGGTTGCTCAGCAGTAAAGAATCCTCCTGCAATGCAGGAGACGTGGGTTCAATCCTTGCGTCAGGAAGATCCTCTGGAGAAGGGAATGGCAACCCACTCCAGTATTCTTGCCTGGAAAATCCCATGGACAGAGGAGCCTGGTGGGCTACAGTCCAGGGGATTGCAGAGTCAGACATGACTTACTGACTAAACAACAACAAAACTGCTTTACAATGTTGTGTTAGTTTCTGCTGTATGACAAAGTGAATCAGTTATATGTATACATATATCCCCCCATCTTGAATCTCCCTCCCACTTGAGATGCTTTCAATGCTCTTTATGAGTAGAATTTCTGGATCACATGATAACCTATTTAACATGTTGAGGAACCGCCTGACCATTTTCTGTAGCAACAACCTCATTTCTCATTCCCATCAGTGATGTTTGAGGGTTCCAGCTTCTCCATATCTTAACTGTAGCCTGGATGGGAGTGTGGTTGTACCTGATACACATTTTCCCAGTGACTAATAATGTTAAGCTTTTTTCATGTGCTTATTGCCCATTTGTGTATCTTCTTTGGAGAAATATCTATTTAGATCTTTCTCTAAGGATAAACCTTATCTACCATGTATTTCTTTGTGTGTGTGTGTGCTCAGTCATGTCTGACTCTTTGTGACCTTATGGACTGTAGCCTACCAGGCTCCTCTGCCCATGGGATTCTGCAGGTAAGCATACTAGAGTGAGTTGTCATTTCCTTCTCCAGGGAAATCTTCCTGACCCAGGGATCGAACCAGCATCTCCTGCATTGGCAGGTAGATTCTTTACCACTTAGTCACCTGAGGAGTCCCTACCATGTATTTTTATGAGCTTCTAAGTGGTCTTCCATTAGACACGTGAATGTTGAAGGGTCAGAAGGGAAGAAGGCATGAGAGAGATGGCAGTCATAGATAACTGCAGGCTGTTGGCATAACCAGTGGAGTGGATGACTGTGGCATTTACTGGATTGGAATACTAAAGAGGGGAGAGGAAAGGTCTGATCAGAAGCTACTTAGACAGTTTTGACAATCTAATGTATAATGCAGACAAGGGGGCCTAATAAAGGTAGGGCATAACGCAAAGATTGATGGTGACAATGTTGATGATGATGATAATTACCTAGCCATCATGGAATTCCAACTCTACAAATATTTTGGAACCACTTCTTTTGCTTTCAGCTCTGTATTAAACACCGTCAAAATGTTTCTAGTTGCCTAACCTATGTTTTGGCCCTAAATATAAATGTTAATTCTCTTGTATTCCCTGGCATCTCAATCTTCAGTGCTCTCTAATTTCACTGGAATAAACATAGCCAAGTATTTTCTTCCAAAATACATCTACAGCATATCCAAGGGTTTTCCTGCAGACAAATTCCCAGGACATGAAGCAAAAACTAAAAGATGTAGAGTAAACAAAAGCAACTCTATTTACAAAACTCCAACTTCAGATTGAACCAAGGAAGAATGAGTCAACACCACTCACCATCCACAGATGTTGTTAGAGGTCACTGTGGTTGTTTTTTAAATCTCTGTCAGGTTTTTAGTTTTAAACTTGATGTGCATAACAGTCACCTGGTAGACGTACGGAAATGAAGATTCCTAGGGTCCGCAGAGAACCTGATTCAATGACTAGAATAAATCATAGGCAACTGCATTTTTAACATAACCATTAAATGATGATGAGGTGATCTTCCCCATGGATGGCAGTGAGAGAAAGTGCCCATCATCTTGGTCATTAGTATCAAGAGTGCCTGTTGTGTCTCTGCTTACTTCTAAAGATTACAATTGTCAGTAAGATTAACAAACCATTATACCTAATGTCACAGCTGTGCGAGGAAGCCCCCCTTCCTGGAATATTTGTAGATTTCAGATTCTTCCTGCTGTTACTGCTTCTGCTGAACAGTCTGGGGTTGTCTTGGTGCTGGTACAGCTGTTTTCCAGAGAAAATAACTGAGGAATGTTTCTAATTAGACAAATCTGACCAAAAGTTATTTTGAAAACATTTCAGAAGCTGTTTACCAGGGGAGATGCATAAATTTAAGTTTGAATTTATGGAATGTGTTCAGGGCAGTGGGTGTAACAGCTAATTATTATATAATTGCTTAAGCTTTCCTGCTGTGTCATTCAGCTGCATCCTCATTGTAGAAGGCTCCTAGAGGGAAAAATGAAATGTTGTCACAACCTCAGTTTCCCCTTGTCTTACGTCTTCTTGGTTATCTATCAAGACCATAGATATGAGAGTTATAAAGTGGGAGGTGTGTGAGGAGGAAGACATTTGCTTTGAGGGACTGTAAGCCTTACTCTTGGCCTGACACAATATGTGGGTTTCCCGGGTGGCTCAGTGGTAAAGAACCCACCTGCCAGTGCAGGAGATGCAGGAAACTCAGGTTCAATCCCTGGATCAGGAAGATCCCCTGGAGAAGGAAATGGCAACCCACACCAGTATTCTTGCCTGGAGAATCCCATGGACAGAGGAGCCTGGCAGGCTACTGTCCAGGGGGTTGTAAAGAGTCATACACAACTTAGCAACTCAACAACAGTTTTCTTGGGGTTGTGTGTGTGGAGGTGTGTGTGTTAGTCACTAAGTTGTGTCCAGCTCTTTGCAACCCCATAGGCTATAGCCTGCCAGGCTCTTCTGTCCATGGGATTCCCTAGGCAAAAATACTGGAGCAGGTTGCCATTTCCTTCTCCAAAGACAGTGATTTGCATAGAAATCTTTTTAAAGATGAAGTTAAAGCAGAGACTTGAAGGAGATAGAGAAATTAGCCATGAACTATGCAAGGGAAGGGCACACTAGGAAGAAGAATTAGCTTGTCAGAGGCTAAAGCAGAAAGGACCTGGTGTCTCAGGACCAGTCAGGAGGTCAGTGTGGCTGAGGCTGGCAGTGGCAGGGAACAGGACTGTGGGGAGTGTTATGCAGGGTCCTGTAGGCTTTTTCTTTTTTCCCCTCAAATCCCCCAGAACTCTGTATTTTCAAGTTGTCACTCTGGCTGCTCTGCTGAGAGTAGATTATAAGAGGCTGAGGGTGAAAGCAGGGTGACCAGCTCTGTATTCCAGGTGAGATGTGACAGGGGCTCACATCAGGGGCAGGCAGTGGAATGGAAGGAAGTGCTTGGTGATTCTGTCTTTGGCTGTGATGGAATAAATTTTTATACAGACTAATGACCCTGCCTGGAGCAGTATGTCAAGTGGATGAAATTAAAACAGCAGCAACAACAATCTCCTGAAGGCACTCTGATGTCCTCCAGAGCAGCCAGGGCATCTACAACGTGAGTGGCCAAGGTGTTCAGAGAAGGGACATGGCATTGAGGTGAGCCATGCCAGGTTCACCACGTCTCTCGTCATGGCATTGGCCAACGTCTAAACCCAGGAAACTGAGGATAAGATGAAAGCTGTGGCAGAGAACCACAGCAGCTTCACAGATACGGGGCAACACATGCTGAAATTCAGAAGTACCAAAGCAGCCTGGATTTGAGGAGAGAAGAGACTGGAGGAAAGGTGGTCATCGAGGGCTGAGCCTGTCTCCAGTGGAGGCATTGGAATTTGCTGATTCTTAAGTTGCATGGAGTCGGGGAGGGGAAGCTGGGAGGGTGAGAGGCCAAGAGTCAAGCAAAACTGCAGTGACAATTCTAGACAAACGCAAGCAGATGGTTAAGCAAGCCTTAGGCTAGGAGTAAGACACTGAACTTCAGGACAAGATAAATGGGATGGGTCATGAAAACACTGTGAGCTTTCTGATGAGATCCCCGAAGTACTAATTCTGGGAGAAAGGGAAAATCAGAAATAGATTATCCTTCATTAAGACAGAAACTTAGTTTGAAACATCTCTGTCCTGAATGAATCAAGTGTATTTGTTCTTATTCTAGCTATCCTCCAGGTAAAAGGAAATAGTCCCAAGATTAAGGTAATATGTTTCCTGTCTCTGTAATATTTATAAAACAAAATCCTCAATTCAGTAATTTATTAGCAAGCCTTTAGGAGATAGAACCAGTTGGTTAAAACCCAAGGGAGTGAAATGGAGACTAAAAGCAGCTCCACAGGTGATAAAGAATATCAGATTAATATGTTCAAGGAAATAAATGACAAGATGGAAATTTTTACCAGATAATGGAAATCTATTCAATAGAATCAAGTGGAAATTTTGAAGTTGCAAAATAACTGAAATGCTGCTCAGCAGTTTCAACAAAAAGTCAGACACAGGAGAGCATGCTAGTAAGCTGGAAGATAGAGCTGTAGAAAATACACTATTTTGAAAGACTGGAAGAAACACTTAAAAATGAAAGAAAAGCAGTATAGAAAATAGAAAGAAGGCTTTGTGAAAGATCTAAAATGTGTATAATTGTAGTTCCCCACAAATGGGAGCAGCTATGAAACAGAAGCAATATTTGAGGACAAAATGGCAGAGAATTTTCAAAACTGACAAAGACACAAGTCAAAGATTAAAGAAAAACTATGACCACAAGGAAATTAAATTAAAAAGAAAAAACCTCCGTCTGCACATTAGCAGCATAGTGAAACTGCTAAAAGGCTAGGAGGAAAATGTTCAAAGCATCTAAGAGAAAATAGACACATTTCCTTAAAAGGAGCAACACCAGGACTGAGAGCTGATTCTCAACAGAAATTATCTGAGCGTGAAGAAAATGGAGTGACAACTTCAATATGCTGGGAGAAAACAACTGCCCACCCAGAACGCTTTGTTAGCAAGAACAATCCTTTGGAAATAAAGACCTTTAGATATACAGAAGCCGTATAGAATTATTAGCAGCAAACCTTCAATAAAAGAAACAATCAGGGAATTCTTCAAGCAATGGGGGAATAATGGAAACACTGGACATACACAAAGGTTGAGAAACATTAAAAAAGTAAATACATAGGTAAATGTAAATGCTGAATTCTTAACATTTATGTCATCTGCTTGAAAATACATATAGAATTAAAGCACGTGACATTAATCATACTAAAAGTTGGAGGGGTAGTGGAATTCAACCTTGTATTAATGAAGAAGTAATTAAAAGCACTTATTACTTTGAGTAGTCATAAACATGTACAGGGGCTTCCCAGTTGGCTCAGTAGTAAAGAGCCCACCTACTAATGCAGGAGGCACAGGTTTGAACCCTGGGTTGGGAAGATCCCCTGGAGAAGGAATGGCAACCCACTCCAGTATTCTTTCCTGGGTAAACCCATGGACAGAGGAGCCTGGTGGGCTATAGGCCATGGGGTTGCAAAAGAGTCAGACACAACTTAGCAACTGAACATGCATACAATCAGTGTAGGATTTATTTTGAAATCTGTAGGGACAGATAAGCCTGTAGAGAGGAAAAATGTAATAAAAAAGAATAATAAATTTTTGATTAAATTAAGCAATTTAATAAAGGAATAAAATAATTAGAGAGGACAAATAGTAAATAGTTTGTACATATGTCAACTATATCAGTAAATTCTCCATCATGAAATTCAAAAATCCCTATCAGGTTCAACTCAAAGAAGACTTAATGAAGACACAGTATAATACAACTGTCAAAAATCAAAGGCAAAGAGAAAATCTTGAAAGA
Source organism: Bos javanicus (assembly GCF_032452875.1). Lineage (NCBI taxonomy): Eukaryota > Metazoa > Chordata > Mammalia > Artiodactyla > Bovidae > Bos > Bos javanicus. The sequence continues at coordinate 34,929,796 of NC_083879.1, read as the reverse complement.
AGCAACAGAAAAAAATTTGCCACATATGACAGAATATCCATAAGGCTATACACAGATTTCTCAACAGAAACCTTGCAGGCTTAGAGAGAAAGGGATGCTATATTCAAAGTACAAAATGGAAAAAACAAAACAAAACTGGCAACCAAGAATACTTTGCCCTGCAAAGATAGTCTTTAGCATTGAAGAACAAACAAAAGCTGGAGTGATGAACAACCATTGCCTTATAAGAAATGCTAAAGGGGTTCTTCAGTGAAAAGAAAAGATGCTAGCTAGTAAAATGAAATGATATGAAAGTATAAAACCCACTGTGCTCGGCTTAGTTGCTCATGTCTGACTCTTTGCGACCCCATGGACTGAAGTCCACCAGGCTCCTCTGTCCATGGGGATTCTCCAGGCAAGAATACTGGAGTGGGTTGTCATGCCCTCCTCATAAAACCCACTGTTAAAGACAAATATTAATACCTAGTCAAATTCAGAATACTCTAAAATTGTAATGGTAGTGTGTAAATCAATAACAACTCTAGCATGCAGATTAAAAGACCAAAGAATTAAAAATAATGGTAACTACAATAATTTATTAATGGATACACAGTATAACGGGCTTCCCTGGTGACTTGGATGGTAAAGAATCTGCCTACAATGCAGGAGACCCAGGTTCTATCTCTGAGTTGCAAAGATCCCTTGAAGAAGGGAATGGCTACCCACTCCAGTATTCCTGCCTGGAGAATACCACAGACAGAAGAGCCTGGTGGGCTACAGTTCATGGGGTCACAAAGAGTCCAAAAAGATATAAATTGAGATATCAGAAACATAAATTTGGAGGGAGATAAAAGGATTGAGTTTTTTTATATGCAAACAAGGTTCAGTTACTTTCCCCTTAAACTGCACTGTTAAAAGATTGTTTTATGTAAGCCTCACAGTATATACACTGAAAACTATTAAACATTTACAAAACAAATCCAAGAATTCACAACTACATGGAATGGCATTCTTGTTTATGGATTAGAAGAGTTCGTATTGCTAAAATGTCCATTGTACACAAAATGATACACAGGTCCAGGGCAGCAGACCTGGTGCTCAGAATCCCAACAGCATTTTTCATAGAAATAGAACAAAAATTCTGAAATTTATATGGAAATCCAAAAGAATGCAAATAGCTGAAGCAATTTTGAGCAAGAAGAACAAAGCTGGAGGAATCACACTTCCAGATCTCCACCCATGGCCCTCCCTCAGTATCCATGAGGGATCGGTTCCAGGACTTGTCCACAGATACCAACGTTGCACATGCTCAAGTCTCAGACATAAAACAGCATAGTATTTGCACACACTCTTCTGTATGTTTTAAGTCACCTCTAGATTATTTATGATACCTAATATCATGTAAATACTGTGTAAATAGTGGTAAAAACAATGTAAATGCTATGTAAATAGTTGTTAGAGTGTGGCAAATTCAAGTTTTGCTTTTTAAATTTTCTGAAATGTAAGATGGAGGAGTAGAAGGATGTGAGCTCATCTTCTCCTGCGAGAACTCCAACTTGCTGCTGAACAACTGTCGACTGGAAAATGTTGGATCCCACCAAAAAAAGATACCCCATATCCAAGGGCAAAGGAGAAGCCCCAGCAAGATGGTAGGAGGGGTGAAATCATGTTTAGAACCAAACCCCTTACCCGCCAGAGACGCTCAGAGGGCTCAAACAAACCTTGTGTGCACCAGGACCCAGAGACCCACAGAGACTGAGCCAGAACAATGTTTGAGCATCTCTTGTGGAGGTATGGGTCAGCAGTGGCCTGCTGCAGAGGCAGGGGCTCTGGGCACAGTAGACCTGGGTATGGCATAAGCCCTCTTGGAGGAGGTCACCATTAACCCCATCACAGAGCTGCTAGAACTTACACAGGACTGGGGAAACAGACCCTGGGAGGGCACAAACAGAACCTTGTGCACACCAGGACCCAGGAGAAAGGAGCAATGACCCCACAAGAGACTGACCAGACTTGCCCGTGAGTGTCCAGGAGCTCTGACAGAGGCGTGGGTTGATGGTGGCCTGCTGCAGGGTTGGGGGCACTGAGGGTGGCAGTGCATACCTGGGACCTTTTGAAGGAGGACACCATTATCTTCATTACCTCCACCACAGTTTAGCCTCATGTCAAACAAAAGGGAGGGAACACAGCCCCACCCATCAACAGAAAATTGGATTAAAGATTTACTGAGCATGGCCCCACTCATCAGAACAAGACCCAGTTTTCCCCTGTCAGTCTCTCCCATCAGGAAACTTCCATAAGTCTCTTATCCTTCTCCATCAGAGGGCTGTTGCTGCTGCTGCTAAGTCACTTCAGTCGTGTCCAACTCTGTGTGACCCCATAGATGGCAGGCCACCAGGATCCCCCATCCCTGGGATTCTCCGGGCAAGAATACTGGAGTGGGTTGCCATTTCCTTCTCCAATGCGTGAAAGTAAAAAGTGAAAGTGAAGTCGCTCAGTCGTGTCCAACTTTTAGTGACCCCATGGACTGCAGCCTACCAGGATCCTCCATCCATGGATTTTCCAGGTAAGAGTACTGGAGTGGGGTGCCATTGCCTTCTCTGAGGGCAGGCAGACTGAAAACCACAATCATAGGAAACTAACCAACCTGATCACATGAACACAACCTTGTCTAACTCAATGAAACTATGAGCCATGCTGTGTAGGGCCACCCAAGACAGATGGGACATGGTGGAGAGTTCTGACAAAACATGGCCCACTGGAGAAGGGAATTGCAAACCACTTCAGTATTCTTGTCTTGAGAACCCCATGCTGCTGCTAAGTCGCTTCAGTCATGTCCGACTCTGTGTGACCCCATGGACTGCAACCTACTGGGGTCCTCCATCCATGGGATTGTCCAGGCAAGAGTACTGAGTGGGTTGTTATTGCCTTCTCCAGAGAACCCCATAAGCAGCATGAAAAGGCAAAAAGGTATGACACTGAAAGATGAACTCCCCAGGTCAGTAGGTGCCCAATATGCTACTGGAGATCAGTGGAGAAATAAGAAAGAATGAAGAGATGGAGCCAAAGCAAAAACAACACCCATTTGTGAATGTGACTGATGATGAAAGTAAAGTCCGATACTGCAAAGAGCAATACTGCATAGGAATACAATGTTCAGTCCATGAATCAAGGCAAATTGGAAGTAGTCAAACAGGAGATGGCAAAAGTGAACATCAACATTTTAGGAATCAGCGAAATAAAATGGACTGGAATGGGTGAATTTAACTCAGATGACCATTGTATCTACTACCATGGGCAAGAATCCCTTAAAAGAAATGGAGTAGCCATCATAGTCAACAATAGAGTCCAAAATGCAGTACTTAGATGCAATCTCAAAAACAACAAAATGATCTCTGTTCATTTCCAAGGCAAACCATTCAATATCACAGTAATCCAAGTCTATGTCCTGACCAGTAATGCTGAAGAAGCTGAAGTTGAACAGTTCTATGAAGATCTACAAGACCTTCTAGAAACAACACACAAAAAAGATGTCCTTTTCATTATAGGAATTTGAAAGTAGGAAGTCAAGAAATACCTAAGGTAAGGGCAAATTTGGCCTTGGAGTACAAAATGAAGCAGATCAAAGGCTAACAGAGTTTTTCCAATAGAAAGCACTGGTCATAGCAAACACCCTCTTCCAACAACACAAGAGAAGACTCTACACATGGATATCACCAGATGGTCAATACTGAAATCAGATTGATTATATTCTTTGCAGCCAAAGGTGGAGAAATTCTAAACAGTCAGCAAAAAACAAGACCAGGGGCTGACTGTGGCTCAGATCATGAACTCCTTATTGCCAAATTCAGACTTAAATTGAAGAAAGTAGGGAAAACCACTAGACCATTCAGGTATGACCTAAATCAAATCCCTTATGATTATACAGTGGAAGTGACAAATAGATTGAAGGGATTAGATCTGATAGACAGAGTGCCTGAAGAACTATGGATGGAGGTTCATGACATTGTACAAGAGGCAGTGATCAAGACCATCCCCAAGAAAAAGAAATGGAAAAGGCAAAATGGTTGTCTGAGGAGGCCTTACAAATAGCTGAGAAAAGAAGAGAAGCTAAAGGCAAAGGAGAAAAGGAAAGATATACCCATTTGAATGCAGAATTCCAAGAATAGGAAGGGGAGAAAAGAAAGCTTTCCTCAGTGATCAATGCAAAGAAAAAGAGAAAATTATAGAATGGTAAAGACTAGAGAGCTCTTCAAGAAAATTAGAGATACCAAGGGAACATTTCATGCAAAGAAAGAAAGTGAAGTCACTCAGTCATGTCCAACTCTTCGCGACCTCCATAAACGGTAGCCTACCAGGTCCCTCCATCCATGGGATTTTCCAGGCAAGAATACTGGACTGGGTTGCCATTTCCACAATAAAGGACAGAAATGGGATGGACCTAACAGAAACAGAAGATATTAAGAAGAGGTGGCAAGAATACACAGAAGAACTATACAAAAAAGATCTTCATGACCCAGATAACCACAAAGGTGTGATCACTCACCTAAAGCCAGAAATCCTGGAATGTGAAGTCAAGTGATGATACATAAGAAGCATCACTATGAATAAAGCTAGTGGAGGCGATTCCAGTTGAGCTATTTCAAATCTTAAAACATGATGCTGTAAAAGTGCTACACTCAATATGTCAGCAAATTTGGAAAACTCAGCAGTGGCCACAGGACTGGAAAAGGTCAATTTTCATTCCAACCCCAAAGAAAGGCTATGCCAAAGAATGTTCAAACTACCGTACAATTGCACTCATCTCACACACTAGCAAAGTAATGGTCAAAATTCTCCAAGCCAGGCTTCAACAGTATGTGAAACATGAACTTCCAGATGTTCAAGCTGTATTTAGAAAAGGCAGAGGAACCAGAGATCAAACTGCCAACATTCTTTGGACCATTGATAAAGCAAGAGAGTTCCAGAAAAACATCTACTTCTGCTTTATTGACTATGCCAAAGCCTTTGACTGTGTGGATCACAACAAACTGTGGAAAATTCTTCAAGAGATGGGAATACCAGTCAACCTGACCTGCCTCCTGATAAATCTGTATGCAGATCAAGAAGCAACAGTTAGAACTGAAGATGGAACAACAGACTGATTCCAAATTGGGAAAGGAGTACATCAAGGCTGTATATTGTTACCTGGCTTATTTAACTTATATGCAGAATACATCATGAGAAATGCCCAGCTGGATGAAGCACAAACTGGAAGCAAGTTTGCCTGGAGAAATATCAATAACCTCATATATGCAGAACACCACCGTTACGACAGAAAGCAAAGAACTAAAGGGTCTCTTGATGAAAGTGAAAGAGGAGAGTGAAAAAGTTGGCTTAAAGTTTAACATTCAGACTCAATGGACATGAGTTTGAGTAAGCTCTGGGAGTTGGTGAGGGACAGGGAAGCCTGGCCTGCTGCAGTCCATGGGGTCACAGAGTCAGACATGACTGAGCAACTGAACTGAACTGAAACTTTAAAAAATATGTGTTGTTGATCCCTGATTAGTTGAATCCCTGGATGTGGAATGGTGGATTCAGAGGCCCAACTATATATCAGTCAGTTCAGTTAGCCGCTCAGTCATGTCTGACTCTTTGCGACCCCGTGAACTGCAGCACGCCAGGTCTCCCTGTCCATGACCAACTCCCGGAGTTCACTCAGACTCACGTCCATCGAGTCAGTGATACGTTCCAGCCATCTCATCCTCTGTTGTCCCCTTCTCCTCCTGGCCCCAATCCCTCCCAGCATCAGAGTTTTTTCCAATGAGTCAACTCTTCGCATGAGGTGGCCAAAGTACTGGAGTTTCAGCTTTAGCATTATTCCTTCTAAAGAAATCCCAGGACTGATCTCCTTTAGAATGGACTGGTTGGATCTCCTTGCAGTCCAAGGGACTCTCGAGAGTCTTCTCCAACACCACAGTTCAAAAGCATCAATTCTTCGGCGCTCAGCCTTCTTCACAGTCCAACTCTCACATCCATACATGACCACTGGAAAAACCATAGCCTTGACTAGATGGACCTTTGTTGACAAAGTAACGTCTCTGCTTTTGAATATGCTATCTAGCTTGGTCATAACTTTCCTTCCAAGGAGTAAGCGTCTTTTAACTTCATGTCTGCAATCACCATCTGCAGTGATTTTGGAGCCCCCATAAAATAAAGTCTGACACCGTTTCCACTGTTTCCCCATCTATTTCCCATGAAGTGATGGGACCAGATGCCATGATCTTAGTTTTCTGAATGTTGAGCTTAAGTCAAACTTTCATCAAGAGGCTTTTTAGTTCCTCTTTACTTTCTCGCATAAGGGTGGTGTCATCTGCATATCTGAGGTTATTGATATTTCTCCTGGCAATCTTGATTCCAGCTTGTGCTTCTTCCAGGGCAGTGTTTCTTGTGATGTACTCTGCATATAAGTTAAATAAGCAGGGTGACAATATACACCATTGTATTCTTATATGGTATATATAAAGATACAGTAATCAAAATAGTAATGTACTGGCATAAAAATAGACACACAGAACAGTGAGACAGAGATAAGACCCCATAAATAAACTGATGCATGTATAACTAATATATGCATATAACTAATCTTTGAAAATGGCACCAAGAATGTACAATGGGAGAAACATAATCTCTTCAATAAGTGGTATTGAAGAAACTGAGTATCCACCTGGCAAATAATGGAATTGAACTCTTATACCATAATAACCTAACTCTACACCTAAAGCAACTAGAAAAGGAAGAAATGAAGAACCCTAGGGTTAGTAGAAGGAAAGAAATCTTAAAAGTTAGGGCAGAAATAAATGCAAAAGAAACAAAGGAGACCATAGCAAAAATCAACAAAGCCAAAAGCTGGTTCTTTGAAAGGATAAATAAAATTGACAAACCATTAGCCAGACTCATCAAGAAACAAAGGGAGAAAAATCAAATCAATACAATTAGAAATGAAAATGGAGAGATCAGAACAGACAACACAGAAATCAAAGGATCATAAGAGACTACTATCAGCAATTATATGCCAATAAAATGGACAACATGGAAGAAATGGACAAATTCTTAGAAAAATACAACTTTCCAAAACTGAACCAGGAAGAAATAGAAAATCTTAACAGACCCATCACAACCACGGAAATTGAAACTGTAATCAGAAATTTTCCAGCAAACAAAAACCCAGGTCCAGATGGCTTCACAGCTGAATTCTACCAAAAATTTAGAGAAGAGCTAATACCTATCCTACTCAAACTCTTCCAGAAAATTGCAGAGGAAGGTAAACTTCCAAACTCATTCTATGAGGCCACCATCACCCTAATACCAAAACCTGACAAAGATCCCACAAAAAAAGAAAACTACAGGTCAATACCACTGATGAACATAGATGCAAAAATCCTTAACAAAATTCTAACAATCAGAATCCAACAACACATTAAAAAGATCATACACCATGACCAAATGGGCTTTATCCCAGGGATGCAAGAATTCTTCAATATCCACAAATCAATCAATGTAATACACCACATTAACAAATTGAAAAATAAAAGCCATATGATTATCTCAATAGATGCAGAGAAAGCCTTTGAGAAAATTCAACATCCATTTGATAAAAACTCTCCAGAAATCAGGAATAGAAGGATCATACCTCAACATAATAAAAGCTATATATGACAAACCCACAGCAAACATTATCCTCAATGGTGAAAAATTGAAAACGTTTCCCCTAAAGTCAGGAACAAGACAAGGGTGCCCACTTTCACCACTACTATTCAACATAGTTTTGGAAGTTTTGGCCACAGCAATCAGAGCAGAAAAAGAAATAAAAGGAATCCAAATTGGAAAAGAAGAAGTAAAACTCTCACTGTTTGCAGATGACATGATCCTTTACGTAGAAAACCCTAAAGACTCCACCAGAAAATTACTGAATATAGTAAAGTTGCAGGATATAAAATCAACACACAGAAATCCCTTGCATTCCTATACACTAATAATGAGAAAATAGAGAAAATAAGGAAAAAATTTCATTCACTATTGCAACAAAAAGAATAAAATACTTAGGAATATATCTACCTAAAGAAACTAAAGACCCATATATAGAAAACTATAAAACACTGGTGAAAGAAATCAAAGAGGACAATAACAGATGGAGAAATATACCATGTTCATGGATCGGGAGAATCAATATAGTGAAAATGAGTATACTACCCAAAGCAATCTATAGATTCAATGCAATCCCTATCAAGCTACCAACAGTATTTTAAACAGAGCTAGAACAAATAATTTCACAGTTTGTATGGAAATACAAAAAACCTCAAATAGCCAAAGCAATCTTGAGAAAGAAAAATGGAACTGGAGGAATCAACCTGCCTGACTTCAGGCTCTACTACAAAGCCACAGTCATCAAGACAGTATGGTATTGGCACAAAGACAGAAATGTAGATCAATGGAACAAAATAGAAAGCCCAGAGATAAACCCATGCACCTATGGACACCTTATCTTTAATAAAGGAAGCAAGAATATACAATGGGGAAAAGACAATCTCTTTAACAAGTGGTGCTGGGAAAACTGGTCAACCACTTGTAAAAGAATGAAACTAGAACACTTTATAACACCTTACACAAAAATAAACTCAAAATGGATTAAAGATCTAAACATAAGACCAGAAACTATAAAACTCTTAGAGGAGAACATAGGCAAAACACTTTCCAACATACATCACAGCAGGATCCTCTATGACCCACCTCCCAGAATATTGGAAATAAAAGCAAAAATAAACAAATGGGATCTAATTAAAATTAAAAAGCTTCTGCACAACAAAAGAAACTATAAGCAAGGTGAAAAGACAGCCTTCAGAATGGGAGAAAATAATAGCAAATGAAGCAACTGACAAACAACTAATCTCAAAAATATACAAGCAACTCCTACAAGCTCAACTCCAGAAAAATAAATGACCCAATCAAAAAATGGGCCAAAGAACTAAATAGACATTTCTCCAAAGAAGACATACAGATGGCTAACAAACACATGAAAAGATGCTCAACATCACTCATTATCAGAGAAATGCAAATCAAAACCACTATGAGGTACCATTTCACACCAGTCAGAATGGCTGTGATCCAAAAGTCTACAAGCAATAAATGCTGGAGAGGGTGTGGAGAAAAGGGAACCCTCTTACACTGTTGGTGGGAATGCAAACTAGTACAGCCACTATGGAGAACAGTGTGGAGATTCCTTAAAAAACTGGAAATAGAACTGCCATACGACCCAGCAATCCCACTGCTGGGCATACACACTGAGGAAACCAGAATTGAAATAGACACGTGTACCCCAATTTTCACTGCAGCACTGTTTACAATAGCTAGGACATGGAAGCAACCTAGATGTCCATCAGCAGATGAATGGATAAGAAAGCTGTGGTACATATACACAATGGAATATTACTCAGCCATTAAAAAGAATATATTTGAATCAGTTCTAATGAGGTGGATGAAACTGGAGCTGATTATGCAGAGTGAAGTAAGCCAGAAAGAAAAACACCAATATATATACAAAAACATATATATGGAATTTAGAAAGATGGTAACGATAACCCAGTGTGGAAGACAGCAAAAGAGACACAGATGTATAGAACAGTCTTTTGGACTCCATGGGAGAGGGAGGCGGGGATGATTTGGGAGAATGGCATTTAAACATGTATAATATCATATAAGAAACAAATCACCAGTCCAGGTTTGATGCAAGATACAGGAAGCTTGGAGCTGGAGCTCCCTTGGGATGAACCAGAGGGATGGTATGGGGAGGGAAGTGGGAGGGGGCTTCAGGATTGGGAACACGTGTACACCCATGGTGGATTCATGTTGATGTATGGCAAAACCAATACAATATTGTAAAGTAATTAGCCTCTAATTAAAATAAATAAATTTAATTTAAAAAAATAATAAAAAAATAAAAAGTAAGAATAAAAAATAAGTAAGTAAAAAGAGAATCAATTAAAGATTTACATGTAAGAACAGAAACAATAAAATTCCTAGAAGAAAACATAGGGGAAAAAACTTCTTGACATTCATGGCAAATTTTTTTTAATTTGACACCAAAAGCACAGATAATAAAAGCAAAAGCAAAAAAAAAAAAAAACAAAAAAACACACACACACACACATACAAATGGGACTACATTAAATTTAAAAAAAATTCTGCCCAGCAAAGAAAATAGTCAGGTAAATAAAAAGGCAGCCTACTGAATGGGATAAAATATTTGCAAAGCATACTTCTGATAATGGCTTAATATCAAAAATACATAGAGAAATCAAAGAGCTCAGTAGTCAAATAAATAAATAACCAACCAACCCAACTGAGAAATGGGCAAAGTACTAGAGTAGATACGTTCGCAAAGAAATCATACAAACAGCCAATAGGTATATGAAAAGATGCTCAGGGAGAAGCAAATTGAAATAACAAATGAAAAGTCACCTCACATCTGTTAGGAAGCTGCTATTGCTGCTAAGTCGCTTCAGTCGTGTCCGACTCTGTGCGACCCCATAGACGGCAGCCCACCAGGCTCTACCATCCCTGGGATTCTGCAGGCAAGAACACTGGAGTGGGTTGCCATTTCCTTCTCCAATGCATGAAAGTGAAAAGTGAAAGTGAAGTCGCTCAGTCGTGTCCGACTCTTCCTCCTCGTGTCCTACCAGGCTCCTCCGCCCATGGGATTTTCCAAGCAAGAGTAGTGGAGTGGGGTGCCATTGCCTCCTCCTCTGTTAGGAAGACTTTCATCTAAAAAAATCTAAAGATATGTGTTGGTGAGAACCAAAGAGAAATTCTTATGCACACTTATCAGTGGACAAATGGATGAAGGAGATGTGGTAGATACACAATGGAATTATTCAGCCATGAGAAAGAAGACAGTCCTGTCATTTGCAACAGCATGCATAGACTTTGAGGACCTTAGCTGAGTGAAACAAATCAGACAGAGAATGATAAATACTGTACCATCTCACTTATACGTAGAATTTTTAAAAAACAGACTCCTAGAAACATAGAACAGATTGGTAATTACTGGAGGCAGGGGTGGAGGGTAGGGGAAATGTGAGAAGGTGGTATAAAGGTACCAGCTTTCAGTTGTAAGATAAACAGTCCTGGGATGTGATGTACAGATGATGACTATAGGTAACAAAACCATACTGTATATTTGAAAGTTGCTAAGACAGCAGATCTTTAAAGTTCTCATCATAAGAAAAGAAAATTGTAACTATATAAAGTGATAGATGTTAACTACATTTATTATAGTAATCCCTTTGCAATACAGGGTATACATATATCAAAATCATTTTGTGGCACTCAAGCAAATACAATGTAATATGTCAATTATGCCTCAGTAAAACTGGAAAAAAATTGGAGACAATGTTTTTTAAAAGATTATTCATTGCATCATTGTTTAGAAGAGCAAAATATAGTAACTCACCACAAGTATACCAAGAAGGTTCTGGCTGAGTAAATTGTGGTAAATAAAGAGAAATCTCTTGATTATTCTGTAGAATGATCATTATAGTATTGAGTTTAAAAAAAGCAGGTGCAGAACAGTGTGTAAGGTATGCTGCTGTTTATGTACAAGAAGAGGGGCAGAAGAAAATGAAAAAAAAAATGTATGTTTCTTCCATCTGTGTAAAATTCTCAGAGAGGATTAGGTTTGCCAGATAAAATACAGGCCGCTTGGTTAAATTTGAATGTGAGATAAACAAGTTTTTGTTTTTGTTTTTTTCCAATGTACCTGTATCCCAGGCAGTACTTTGGACATACTTATACTAAAGAAGTATTCGTTTTTTTCAATCTGACATTTAATTAGGAGTCCTGTGTTTTTATTTGCTAATCTGGCCAGAGTGGTGAGGCTACCCAAGTATTAATAACTCTTAACTGTATTTAGCTTCAGGCTGAGGAACCTGGAACACTCATGGGCGAACATGAGGCAATTTGCTTTATACATTTTATACTTTGATTTTTAAGCCATGTAACTGCATGGCCTATTAAAATAATATAAATAAATAAAACAAATACAAATAGAGAAAGCTAAATATTCATATAAGAGAACAACTAAAAACCATGTGTCATTAAATAAGATTCCTCTTTTATATCCTGTTTATAGTGAAGCCAGGCCCCATCTGTCACCTTATAATTTGAAAATATAAATGTCCACGATTCAGTGAAAGTTGAAACATTCTGTGATTTTTATATTTTCAAAGTTTCCTAACCCTCCCTAGGCTTCTAGTTGGCCCATCTCAGCAGTGGAAAAAAAAAAAAAAATCAAACATCTGAGGTTTGGGAAGAGGATAAAAGTGTCATAAAGTATTATTCTTGAGAAGGCAAGCTCAGCCAGGTTTTTGAAATCTTCCCAAATCTTCCCAGCCTTTTGACAGCTTCTCAGATAACGCAAATGGCCAGTCAGACATGTCTCCGCGGTGAGCACCAGGTGGGAAGAAATCAGAGGAGGAGAGTGACACTGGCCTCTGGAGTGGCGGGCTGCACAGCCACAGCTGGTGGGTCACACCCCCGACACAGGCAGCACGTAGATGAACCGGTGCGTAAAAGGAGCCTGACACACTGAGTGTGATGTCACCACTCACATGATCGGAAAATGAGAAAAATTAAGTAATTCTGACTAGCTTCAGCTTCTCCTTTTAAATAGTAATAGTATGAAATTAACATGAATTTTAAACTTTTTGACATCAATATCTTTATCGTGTTCTTACCTTAAATTAACTTCCCTCTTTTTTATAGCAATAGATTTAAAACCCAAGACTCCTTAACTGGTAAAAATATAGCTTTGCTATCTATTTTTTTTTTCTCTTAGGCAGGTTTTTGGGTTTTTTTAAAAAGTAGAAGTAAATGACTTCTTCTAGGGGCTTGAGTAGTATGAATCAGAAGAGATATTGGGGGAAAAAAAGAAAAGAAAAACAAAAAAGAGATATTTTAAGCTGAAAATTTCTGGAGCTATCATTGCTTGGCAAAATTGTAGAGCAGCTAAGGTAGGGTGTTTTTGTTTTTTTTTTATTGTTTGGCATTTTGAAAGTAGAGTTTATAAAAATGTCACAGTCCGAGTCCTAATCAGCTGAGAGATCCCACCCTCCAGCCTAATGCCAGCTGGCTCATGTATCTTCAGACTTTTTTGGCAAATGGTCAAGTACAACACACATTTGAAGCAGCTGGATTAATCTTACAGCTCTTAGCAGAACCCTTTCATCTGTTCTACAGAGATAGAAGGCGACTAATTACTGTCGAATTGGAAAACACATACACATTTATTCCTAATCAATGGGATTATGGCACAAAAATGTAACTTTGAATTTCCAAGTGAAAGATATTATTAAAAGTAAGAGTTCCTAAATTTACAACTGCTTTCTCTCTCTCTCTCTCTCTCTCTCTCTCTCTCTCTCTCTCTCTCTCTCTCTCTCTATATATATATATATATATATTTATTCTTTTTAATGTTTGGTTTCATTTCATTTGGGAAAAAAGCAAAAAGAAGGGCAACAGTTACCTTTCTGCATTGCTTGTTCTTTAAAAAAGAAAAAAAAAACTAAAAAAAATACAATACAGAATAGAAATTTCTATAAATAAGGCACTGGAATTCTCAGTTTAGCATGCAGGGTTCTTTCTTTCTTTTTTTTTTTTTTTCTGTCTGAGATTATAATCAAAACAGTATTGGTCTTTCTTAAAATTTCACCATCTCCATCATGGTGATATTTGCAATGTCTTAAATGAGAACCATGTGTTCTTCTCTAACCTATTTAACAGTGGTAGCCAGATGTTTGAACAAATTACGGAGGACAGCTCTACCAGCTTCTCCTAGTGGTTAAGCATAATGCTGACCACTTACCAGGGCTCGAAATCTGTCCTCGCCTCATCTGGCAGAAATAAAAAAAAAGAACAAGTCTACCTTTAGTAGCACATATACATAGATGACTGGGACTTACTGTTTTGATCAATGTTAAAAGGTGACAACTTTCTGAGAAGCAAGCAAAATCACCTCTTAAAATATGTATAACGTTTACATGGATTATAAAAACTGGTATCTTGGTTGCAATCATACTAAAATCAAGGTGAAATTCAGCAGTTTCATTATCAACTAGAGCCATAATTTCTTTACAGACCATCTTTCAAGTCTGCAGGTTTAATAGTGGATTCCTTAATGTTAAAGGCTGTTGCTGTTGAAGCCACACAAAGCAGACAAAACAGAAAAAACATGATCCTTTGGAGCAAACGTCTAATGTAAGTGAACCAATTCAGCATGTGACACATCTCCATACACTCCTTTCTACACATTAAAAATTAGGTTTGCTTGCAATTGTTGTGAATTTTAACTAGTTCAGGGAAAGTGTGGACATTTAAAGTAATTTTTTAAAAGAACAGCAACAACAACAACAAAAAACCCTTTTATATGTGTGCTTACAAACAGCTCTGGACAAATAAATTAAATCTCTAGCAACTACTAAAAAAGATGATATATCACTAAAGATTGGTTATGTATCATACAATTGCATAAATTTTTTAAAAAATTCAAAATCACTTTTATTGACATATAGTTGCTTTATAATATTGTGTTAGTTTCAGGTGTACAGCGTGGGCTTCCCTTGTGGCTCAGCTGGTAAAGAATCCACCTGCAATAGTGATCCAGGGAGTTTTAGAGGTTTCTTGTGGTTTTTTTCCCAGATGATATTCCACTATAGGTGAAAAAAACTGAAAAAGGAAAAAAACTGAAAAAGAAAACAAAGTGAAATTTAAAAAATAGATTACAAGAAGTACCCATGATTTTATTTTTTAAATATATGATATATTTTACGTATATTAGCATAGAAAAAATGGAAAACACTTACTGATATTTTTTCCAGTGGTTAAATCTGAATTGGTAGGACTAACAACAATAAAGTCAATTCACATAAGTAACTACAGTAGCAGGAGATATGTATATATATGAAATATGTCACCTACATACATGCAAAATGCAAGGATTTGACAAATTACAACATAGCTTTATGATTACAAACAAAACAAAACAAACAAACAACAAAAAAAACTCTTTCCAAACTGAGAATAGAGAAAAGATCTATCTCAGGTTGATAAAGGGCATCTACAAGAAAGCCAGAGCTAAATTATACTTAATGGTCAAACATTGAACACTCCCTCTTAATACATGGAATAAAGTCAAGGATGTCCTCTTTTAGATTCACTCCTAACATTTTAACAGCGGTCTTATTTGTGTAATGAGGCAAGACAGAGAAGTAACAGCATACAGCTGGAGAAGGAAGAAGTAACATTGCCTTTATTCATAGAAACCATTATGGAATATCCTAAAGTAGAATATCCTAAAGAAGTTACAACTTCCCCCCCCCAAAAAAAAACCCCACTAGAACTAAACAAGTGGATTCATCAGGGAGGAGGGTACATGGCAAATATCTAAAATCAACTGTATGTCAGTATACTACTATGGGCTTCCCTGGTGGCTCAGATGGTAAAGAATCCACCTGTAATCCGAAAGACCTGGGTTCAGTCCCTGGGTTGGGAGGATCCCCTGGAGGAGGGCACAGCAACCCACTCCAGTGTTCTTGCCTGGAGAATCCCATGGACAGAGGAGCCTGGCAGGCTACAGTCAATGGGGTTGCGAACAGTCAGACACGACTGAGTGACTAAGCACACGTGCATACATACTACTAGCTTTAACAAAATAAAATGTTGACATAAGTATCATTCAGTGAAGTGAAAGTCACTCAGTCATGTCTGACTCTTTGTGACCCCATGGACTATATAGTGCATGGAATTTTCCAGGCCGGAATACTGGAGTGGATAGCCATTCCCTTCTCCAGGGATTCTTCCCAACCCAGGGATCGAACCCAGGTCTCCTGCACTGCAGGCAGATTCTTTACCATCTGAGCCACCAGGGACACCCTAAGTATCATTAAAGTAGCAATAAAATCATGAAACATTTAAGGATGAATTTAACAAAAATATATGTGAGCCCTGCCACTGAAAATCACAAAATATTTCTCAACGAAAATGAAGAAACTAATGCTAACAACCCAACTTGGATGACCTTAAAAGCACTATGCTATGTGAAGGAAGATAGGCACCACTGAGGACATGCTGTATGAGTTCACCTATATGCATTGCCTGTGAGGATCTTCTGTATTGACATAGAATATATCATTAGTTTCCTAGCACAAAGCTAGATGAAACTGACTACAAATAGACACGCAGGAGCTTTGGGAGAGGAGGGAAGCTTTCTATATATTGAGTGTGGTAGTACTTATGTGGGGCTTCCCAGGTGGCTCAGTGGTAAAGAATCCGCCTGTGATGCAGGAGATGTAGGTTTGATCCCTGGGGCAGGAAGATCCCCTGGAGGAGGAAATGGCAACCCACTCCAGTATTCTTGTCTGGGAAATCCCATGGACAGAGGAGTCTGGTGGGTTACAGTCCAGAAGGTTGCAAAGAGTTGGATACAACTTATCAACTGAACAACCACAACAGTACTTACATGGATATATACATTTGTCAATCTCATACAACTATACATCTAAAATGCTATAAGGATCAGAAGAGACAAAATTGCTATCCTTTGTTGATTTAGAACACACAAGTGGGAAATGAAAAAAGAATACTGGATCCAGTAAGATAGTTTGCAATAACATGCTCAGCAATTCCACTTTCCAGGGAACAATCTTCTCACTGAGAAAGAGTAGAAACACTCAAGGGGCAGTGTCTGTGTGGGTGGGAGACTGGTGGGCAAGCCTTGCCTGGTCTACTGCTTCTCCCTGAAGTATTTGCAAATTCATTAATTTCAGGGTCAAAGAGACTAGGAACCTGAGGGTGAAGTAGATGCTAGAAGCAAGGAGAGAGGAGAAGATACTCTGACAGCATGGGGGACATAAGAGATTTAAAAAAAAAAAAAACGGTAGTTCAGGCTTATCAAAGCAAAGAAGAGAAGGACAGGGAAGAACCCGAGAGTCTGAGTCGCTTATCTCCTTTCATTAATTGTTAACATCCATCAATTCTTAAGCAGCGGAGGCTGAGAGAAGGAAAAGGCAAATACAAAGTGATTGCTAACAGACTCAGGAGGAAAGCAGAGAGACTTCCAGTAACAGCAGTGCAGTGAAGTGGCCATGCAGATAACAATAATAATGATGGATAATATACACAAATATCCCAACTACTTAAAGGAACTGGAACGTTTCCATAAGCAGTCAGAAACAGAAAGAGAGCTTAACGCTCAAAAACCGCCATTGGAAATAGTTAAGAATTGTGCCTTTGTAGCTTTCTCGTGTGAGAACGCTCACCAACCTCCCAGCGACTGAGACAGGAAACAGTGATGAAGAATTTCAGCCTCAGTTGGTCAAGGTGTGAGAGATCAGAGCTTAGGACCGAGAAAGCAGCTGGATATTTGATAAGGGAAATTCTAACAGCCAGTGAGCTGTAGGAATAAGACTCAAAATCTGAGTATAAAATCTGCCTAGCTCCTACTTGTTGAAAAATCAAGGATGCAAAGGGAAGATATGAGAGGGCCCAGTGCAGAATCAGGCAGTGATGGCAAGTTAGCTGCTTTTCAACTGAGTGCATTCCAATACCGTACAGAGCCCAGAGAGCAGACATCCGATACATCAGAAGACATATTAATATATCAAAGAACAGAACAGAAGGCTCGCAGAACAGCTGGAAATTAGCAAGGAAACCACAGAGAGGGTTCACCCCCAATATATGAGTATAATTTTTACCAAAATCCATTGCTGACCATGAAATTAACACAAGCCTAGGGAGGGTCCCTAGGGGATCAGGCTATTAAAAACTAGTAGTGGAGAGCCATGTAGACAGAGCAGAGATATCAACAGCTGCACCCTGGCAGTGGGAAGAGTGAGACCAAAGTTTGAAACTTGAGTCAGACCTGTGATAACTAACACAATCCTCAGAACACAACAGAACACAGAGTTGCTACAATATATCGTCTCCAAAGTCTAGTTTTCAACCCCAAATTATAGGACATTCAAAAATAAAAAAACTCAAATGTGTTACCTATACTTAGGGAGTAAAGAATCAGTATAGACCGACTCCAAGTGAGCCTAGGTAAAGAATGTAAAGCAGTACTATTTATGTGTTAAGAAGTGTAAAGAAAAATAAAAAGGTAATCTATATTATAAAATAATCTATTTTGAAATAAGTATCAATTGCTAAGTCCAAGCTCTCTTATATCACCTCTAGTAGAACTCACTGGATTGATGTTTAAAGTAATACAACTACAATTCTAATGCCACAAAAATTCTGTAATTTAGCCTCTTTAATAATTCAGAACAATCTCCAACCTACTCACAAATTTATGAATCATCTGTTTATGAAAAGCAATATGATACTTTGTTAATGATAACACACTAGCCCCACATTACTTATCTTTGTTTGATACCATGTTAATTTGGAACCAAGAATTAGGTTTAAGTTAAAATTATGCATTATTAATTTCCCATATACTTACATTCACAACTGTGTCTGCACTGCACCTACAAATGTAATAGAGAGCTATCATTGCAAAATGAAATCCCAAGGAAATGAAAACTGAAAGGGAAAGAGATAAGTGATAAGATTACAAGTAACAGAATCATATGAGGTGACGTATAAACAGGTACTTTTTGATCATAGTTTTCCAAATCCTCTATGTTTTCATTTCTAATTTGGAGGTGAGCAGACCACCTTCTAGTGGGGTAAAGGAGTATGTCCGTTAACAAACTGCAGAGAGAACCAGCAAAACCTTTGCCAACACTCTTCTCCCTCGTCTTCTTTTACTTAAGAGATTTTACTTCAAATTTAAGACATTAGTATAACTTAGAATTTTCAAACTTTTACATAAGAACTTAATATTTTATTCTCACTTCATCATCGTGAAACAGATGGGACAGGAATTCATAGCCCTATTTTACAAATATTGGAGCCAAGCCTTCAGTATAGATTGACTTGATTGGTCAACTACATTTAACTAAAATATGTGATTAGATGACTTCCCTGGTGGCTCAGTGATAAAGAATGCACCTGCCAATGTAGGAGATGGGGGTTTGATCCCTGGGTTGGAAAGATCCCCTGGAGAAGGAAATGGCAACCCACTCCAGTATTCTTGCCTGGGAAATCCCTGGCAGACTACAGTCTATGGGGGTCACAAAAGAGTCGGATAGGATATAGTGGCTAAATGATGTGATTAGAATTTACAAGTCTGGTGTTAGGAGTAACGTTTAAGGAGTAACGTTCATTTAATAATGAAAACAATGGTACATGTTTCTGCAGGAGAAAGCTGCTGAGAATGCGCCTAGATTTGTAATGGCAATCCTATTGCAGAAGGTCTGTGTTTCCCATTTGAGAAAAACGTTTCCAGACCTTTTTAGAATGTCATCTTGATCGATCCTGGTGACTAAGATCATTGCAGAGAAATAAAAACATCTTCTTAATTTATGAGTTTTAAAGTTCAAAATGACAAAATCAAATAGCATAGATATATTTCCTGAAGACAAAGTTGTTGAGAATTTCTGGGACAGTTCATTTGTATGAAAAAAAAAATCCATCTTCTTAATTGCATCTTTTTCCAGTAAGTACTACAGAACATCTGACTTTGGGGTGTCTCAGGGAAATTCCTCAGGACCTCATTGGTTTTGTGGTGTGAATTTATGTAGAGGCTCCATTAACTTTATTTTGTTAAGAAACTCTTTGGCCCAATTTTTCATTGTGGATTTTTTTGTCTTAGTGGCTGAGATAGATGTGAAGACCAATCCAATAACTTACCTTCTAATTTTATCTCATCATCTCAAGAACATATTTTTACACCTATTACCTAAAATAAGAGTAATTAGAGGGAATGATAGTGTGGTTTAGTGGTTAAAGACTTGGCCTGAAGAATTAAAAAATTTTACTCCCACTCTCTGAGCTGGTGCTGTGTCCTGGGTTAACCCTTTAATTCTCATAAGTGCAGAGCTAGCAAAAGGAAAACTAACACTTCTTCAGAGGTGATGAGGTGAGTGTTTTCCAGAATAGAACCACTACGGTAATTGTCTTGGGTGACTGTAATTTATTCTGAAGTTTTACAATCAGTGGTAGATTTTGAGGGCAGCTATTAAGAGATCATGACCTGGACTGAGCAAAAGGAACATTCTCTGGTTGGCCTGGGTTGACTAGTGCATGCCTGGGAAGGGACAGCAGACTCTGGGAGGCTTACTGAATTTTATAAAACCCAGGTATTCGAGGAAATCAACCCTGAAGATTCATTGGAAGGACTGATGCTGAAACTGAAACTCCAATACTTTGGCCACCTGATGCAAAGAGCTGACTCATTGGGAAAGACCCTGATTCTGGGGAAGATTGAAGGCAAAAGGAAAAGGGGACAACAGAGGATGAGATGGTTGGATGGCACCATTAAGTCAATGGACATGAATTTGAGCAAATTCCAGAAGTTAGTGAAGGACAGAGAAACCTGTTGTGGGGTTGCAAAGAGTCAGACGTGACTTAGTGACTGAGAACAGCAACAAAGCACAAGTGGAGCCAAGCTAATGGAAAACAGCAGTTCGGTCAGTTCAGTTCAGTCACTCAGTCGTGTCCAACTCTTTGCAACCCTATGAATCGAAGCACGCCAAGCCTCCCTGTCCATCACCAACTCCTGGAGTTCACTCAGACTCACGTCCATCGAGTCAGTGACGCCATCCAACCATCTCATCCTCTGTCATCCCCTTCTCCTCCTGCCCCCAATCCCTCCCAGGAGCTTTCAAATAACACGGTAAGTAAAGCAATTGTAAAAATTGTGTATTCCACGAACAATTTTGAGATTATACAATTTTCATTCATGGAAATTAAAGAACATAAGGCAAGAGAATGATGTAAATAAGAAATTATATATCTAAAGGAAAAAATTACAGGGAAAGATAAAATTTCAAAACATGAGTAGAACTGACTTTGGAGAAAATAAAACTAATAACATTAAGATATGAAATAAGTGTAAAAAGCAGACTTACAACTCAACAATAAACAAGTTAAAACCTCATTTTTAAAATGTACAAAGGATCTAAAGAGGTATTTCTCCAAAAGAGATGGCTGCAAGCACATAAAAAGATGCTAAGTCATTAGTCATCAAGGAAATGCAATCAAAACCACAATAAGGTACCAATTTACACCCACTCGGATGGCAAAAATAAAAAAGACACACAAGACAAGAGTTAATGAGGATGTGGAAAAATTGGAAACCTCACACATTGCTTGTGGGAATGTGAAATTGTGCAGACACATTCTGGAAATTTAATCATGGAGTTGTGATAGGACGAACACTTCCACTCGGATAGACATCCAAGACAGATGAAGAAGTGTACACACAAAAGTTCTATACAAATATTCATGACAATACCATTCACAACAGCTGAAAGTGGAAATAAACCCAATGCCCACTAGATGAATGGACACACACAGTGTGGCCTGTGCATGCAAATGAACATTATTCAGCCTTAAAAATGAGGAAATTTTGACACATGCCACACCATGAATGAAGCTTTATGACATTATGCTAAGTAAAGTAAGCTGATCACAAAGGGCAAATATTGTATGATTCCAAACAAGGTCACATTCTGAGTTTCTGGGTAGATATCAATTTTTGAGGGATAATATTCAAAACCTAGTTATTCTGTATTAAACAATGTTCTAAGAATATTTTCAGATATCATTTATTCCTCACTATAACCATGAGGTCAGGCTTCCCAGGTGGCTCAGTGGTAAATAATCTTCCTGCCAATGCAGGAGACACAAGAGAAATGAGTTCAGTCCCTGGGTTGGGAAGATCCCCCAGAGAAGGATCCCACAGTCAGAGGAGCCTGGCGGGCTACAGTCCGTGGGGTCATAGAGTTGGACACAGCTGAGCGGCTAAGCATACATGATGCTCCTACAGGTGATGACTTTCACAGATACGTCACTAGGCTTTGTTTTTCAGCACAACTCTTGGTATCTAAAGAGTTGTTGGACTTTCCTGATGGTTCAGTGGTTAACAATCTGCCTGCCAGTGCAGGAAATGCAGAAGATGTGGGTTCAATCCCCGCATCAGGAAGATCCCATGGAGGAGGAAATGGCAACTCACTCCAGTATTCCTGCCTGGGAAAATCCCACGGACAGAGGATTACAGTCCATGGGAGTCACAAAGAATCAGACAGGACTGAGGCTGCACTTGCTGCAAATTCCTAGATAACAGAGAAAATAATGTTAAAATTTATAATCCCACTGTAATACAAAAGACAAATACAAAAGATTTCTTGAGAAATCTGTATGCAGGTCAGGAGGCAACAGTTAGAACTAGACATGGAACAACAGACTTGTTTCAAATCGGGAAAGGAGTACATCAAGACTGTATATTGTCACCCTGCTTATTTAACTTATATGCAGAGTACATCATGAGAAATGCAGGGCTGGATGAAAGACAAGCTGGAATCAAGATTGCCAGGAGAAATATCAATAACCTCAAATATGCAAAGGACACCACCCTTATGGCAAAAATCGAAGAACTAAAGAGCTTCTTGATGAAAGTGAAAGAAGAGAGTGAAAAAGTTGGCTTAAAACTCAACATTCAGAAAACTAAGATCATCGCACCTGGTCCCATCACTTCTTGGCAAATAGATGGGGAAACAGTGGAAACAGTGACAGACTTTATTTTGGGAGGCTTCAAAATCACTGCTGATGGTGACTGCAGCCATGAAATTAAAAGATGCTTGCTCCTTGGAAGAAAAGTTATGACCAACCTAGACAGCATATTAAAAAGCAGAGACATTACTTTGCCAACAAAGGTCCATTTAGTCAAAGCTATCGTTTTTCCAGTAGTCATGTATGCATGTGAGAGTTGGACTATAAAGAAAGCTGAGGGCCAAAGAATCGATGCTTTTGAATTGTGGTGTTGAAGAAGACGCTTGAGAGTCCCTTGGACTGCAAGGAGATCCAACCAGTCCATCCTAAAGGAAATCAGTCCTGAATATTCATTGGAAGGACTGATGCTGAAGCTGAAACTCCAATACTTTGGCCACCTGATGGGAAGAACTGACTCATTTGAAAAGACCCTGATGCTGGGAAAGATTGAAGGCAGGAGAAGAATAGGATGACAGAGGATGAGATGGTTGGATGGCATCACCAACTAAATGGACATGAGTTTGAGTAAACTCTGGGAGTTGGTGATGGACAGGGAGGCCTGGTGTGCTGCAATCCATGGGGTTGCAAAGAGTTGGACATAACTGAGCGACTGAACTGAACTGAATAAAAAAGAGAAACCAGAAGCTGTGAGGAATCTCTATATGTTGTAAGATAAACAGGATCAGCCTGAGAAATGAGATGAGAGATGAAATTGTGCATAAGCCAATTACAGCAAAACTAAGCATCGCAGCAAGACCCAGAGTGTCCCCCACCCAGACGGGAAAGAGACGGGAAGAGGAAGGGACCCAGCGGGAATCTGCAAAAGCCTTCCTGGAGATGCTCCATCAGAAGTGGTCAGACGGTCCCCACTCTCACAGCCCTTCCTCAGGGCTCAGGCCAGGCTGCGAGCCAGAGCTCTGCCTCTGCCCGGGAACTGGCAAAGCCCCAGGCAGCACCCCACAGGGCTAAAGCTGGAAGGACCTCAGAAGGCACGCACAAGAGACCGGCCAGATGACACGTCAAGAACATCCATTGTCTTATGAGAAAACGCTGAGTGTGACTCACAACAGCCCCTCCCCGTCGCCAGCGGGCTGCATAAACACACACAGCAGGTAAATGAAATTCTGCATCCTGACTCCAAAGTCGCCTGGAAAGTGAAAGGAACTCAACAAACCAGAGAACTCACACCTGAAGAAACAAAGTTTATAGAGTGGTGAAACAGGGCTTTAAAATGAGACTTTGCTCAAAGCCAAAAGAGAGTGTCAATAAAAATGTATCTAAGGAAAATGGACATTGAAGAAAGGAGATAGAGTAAGCTAAAGAAGTAAGTTAACTTTCCCACAGTGTCATTCAAATGGATAGAGAGAAATCATAAAAGAGAGACATAGAATAAACCCAAAATACCGACCTCTAATTAAAAACAGTGTCAGTGGAAGAGAATGTGAAGAATAAACATTTAAAGAAGCAATAAAAGAACATGTGTAATAATGGAAGAGATGGATTTTCAAACTGAAAAGGCCAATTAAGTGCTGAGTTGAATTTATAACGCAAGCAAGCCAACCTCTCACACAAACACAGGAAATCAGTGGTAAAGTGAAAATCTTAAAATTTCCCAGAGGGAAGGAACAGATTATTTATAAAGAAAGGAGAAACAGGTGGACATTAAGCCTCTTGGCAACACTAAGTACTGAAAGACAACGAGGTAGTATCTTCCATATTCCAAGGGGAAACAACCTTGAACATAGAATTTTAAACTAAGACATTCAAGCCCTGTTTATAAAATGAGAGTAAAATGACATTTATGGATGCATCGAGCAAAAACTCTATCAACTACCTTTCTTTTCTGAAATATGTATTAGAGGGTGAACTTCAGAAAGAAGAAAATAAATCCTTGAGGAGGAAGCATACAGAAATCAGAGTTGTTGTTAGGTTGCTCAGTCATGCCCAACTCTTTCGCTACTCCATATACTGTAGCCCGCCAGGCTCCTCTATCCATGGGATTCTCCAGACAAGAACACTGGAGTGGGTTGCCATTTCCTCCTCCAGGAGATCTTCCTGACCCATGGGCTACAGCATGCCAGGCCTCCCTGTCCCCCACTCTCTCCCTGAGTTTGCCCAAGTTCACGTCCATTGAGTCGGTGATGCTATCTAACCACTCATCCTCTGCCACCCTCTTTGCCTCCTGTCCTCAATCTTTCCAGCATTGGGGTCTTTTCCAATGAGTCAGTTCTTTGCATCAGGTGGCCAAAGTATTGGAGCTTCAGCTCCAGCATCAGTCTCTCCAATGAATATTCAGGGTTGATTTCCTCTAGGATTGACTGGTTTGATCTCCACCAGGCTTTCCTACCACCTTCAGCTGACTCATTGTGAGTCAGGATTCAGTCAGGTGCTATCAGCCTTTGATCATTTTCCAGAGCTCTGACCAGGTTGGTTCTGTTTCTGCTTGAGTTTTTAACAGTTCTTTGCAGGCTCAGGCACCTAGAGCTGCCCACTGGGCTATTTATGCTGACATACCTTTTTCACGCCCACGTACTTTTATGCGGTGGGGAGATGGTACATTTTTCTTGGAAAACACAAATTATAATTGACTGAATAAAAGGTAGAAAACTGGACAAGAATCATAAATAAAGAAGAGATTGAAGTCACAATGAAGCTGTGACCCAGAGTGAAACAAGGCTCTGGAGGTTTTATAGATGATTTTCTGCAAAACTTCTAAGACATGAATAATCCTGAGCACGTAAGAAGTCACCCCAGAACGTGGAGAGCCTGTGGGGACAGAGTTTTGCATCAGAACAAGGCAGGTTGGGTTGTGCCTTCCGATGGGCTGTGTTGACTTAAACAGTCTCAGGCAGGATTTGAGGCTCCAAGCGTTTATCTGAGGGCCTGGAGTGGCTGAGTGGGCCAGTTCTTGCCTGGACAGCAGCCAGCGTGGCTCTGGGAAAGGACGCTCCAGGGACCAAGGGGACTACCCTGTGCCTGCTCACAGTCTGCACCTCCTTTAGCTCGTCCTCAGCCTCCAAGTGCAAGCAAAGATGAGGCAGCTCTGAGGACCTTGAGTCTCTCTACTTTGTTATCAGATGCGGAAAACAGAGAAAAAGGCCACTTCTTAAAATGTGATTTTTCCCCTTCCTAATACTCAAGACAGTTATTAGCCGTAGGAATTAACATTTCTGAGATGTGTGTCACATGATGAAATGCTGATTCTCGGGCTCCCAGAGAGGATGCAGGTGACAAGGAGCTGTGAAGGGTCCATTTGTCTCTGTCACTTTCGCTGGGCTTCTGTTTAACCCTGGGGACACTCAGGTTAATTAAAACACAGTACCAACATCTTTGGCATTTAAATATGCATGGATTGTAAGTCAGACAGTTGCACGAATCATTACTTTGAATAATTTAAAAATATACATGCACACATATTTTCTACATATAAGTGTTCTATTTTTGTGAACTATACAGGAAAAAGAAAGAAAGATGAATTTTAGATTTTTGCTATACAATGAAAATTGCTGCCTCATAGTTCACTTAAGTGGGTTTGCCTGACTCTTCGATTTGACTAATTATTAGCGCATCAATCAGATATTTCTCTTAACATTCATATACTTAATGTTACCAAAACCATTTTCTGAAACTATGGGGACACTACCTTTATTTTATTTTTAAATTTGCCCATTTAGATGCTTGTTTTATATTCCTGAATAATTTTGCTATGCCTTTCATTTACTCTGTGTAGGAGTCTATAAGTAAAACCCTATGGAATGATGGATGTTGACGTAAAAGTTTGTATGAGAATTTATTAATTTATTTTCATAGAAGTTCGGTGGATACAATTTTAAGAAAGCGCAATCTATGTGTCGCCAGCACATTGAAGGAAAGATGGCGCCCATTACACAGTGCAGACTGTAGGTGTTCAAGCTCTGGGGCTTGGAGCCTCCCCAAGCCCCACTTCCCTCAGCTCCTGCAGGAGCGCAGCTTATACCTTGCCCCCAGGGCTCTAGACTCATTGCGGGCCAGAGCCAGTCAGGTGGCTGTGACTTTCACCTGCACTAAAACGGGGGTGGGGTGCCCTCAGCTGTGCGTGGACCATGTGGAGCTGGCCTCCCAGCTACGCCCCCCACCCCCGAGGCCCTTCTGCACTAGAAGCGCCTTGTGGGGTCTTAGGGAAGAGGCTAGGGTGGATCCCCGAGCTCCCTCCCCATCCCCTGTTATCTCAGATCAGTGTCATAGCAGTGAATGCAATGAAAAACAGCACAGAACTTAAAAAACATCTAAAAGCTCACCTGAGCATGAAATGGACATCAAAGGAGGACATCAATAACTAGCAATACTGCAGGTGATTCAGCATTAGCACGTGCAAGACGCTAAAAGTATCCATCTTCACTGTGAAACACTGTTATCAGCATCACTCTGGGCGAGACTTCATCTACAGGATGCTTCCCCAGGACTGCACCCTGCTGGAGGCCCGGCCCGGGGCTGCGTGTGGAGGAGGGCAGGGGACTCTGGGCCGTGCAGTAGGCCCGGAGCAGGGGCACGTGCACCCCACGTGCCTGCAGGAAGCAGGGGGCCTGCAGGAGCAGGAATGGAGAGGCGGTTGCCTGGCACCAGACCCGCGCAATCTGTTCAAGGGACTCGCCGGCCGGCATGGGGTCAGCGAGAGCGGGGAGGGCTGGTAACTCATCCTGCCTGCAGCCGCAGAGCTTCCACAGACCCAGGGATGAGTGCCAGCGTGCCTGTCCGGAAGGAGAGCAGGCTGCATTCTTCCATTTCTATTGTCTGCGCAGAAGGTTTCTGATGCCCCAGACTCCGAGGCCTCGGTCTCCGTGGAGCAGCCTGCTTGGGGATGGTGGCAGTAAACTCCATCTCTGCCTTCTCCCTGGTGGATTAGACTGTTGTTTTAGGTCAGTTGCTCAGTCATGTCTGACTCTGAGACCCCATGGACTGAAGCACGCCAAGCTTCCCTGTCCTTCACCATCTCCTGGAGTTTGCTCAAATTCATGTCTATTGAGTCGGTGATATCATCCAACCATTTCGTCCTCTGTCACCTTCTTCTCCTGCCTTCAACCTTTCCCAGCATCAGCATCTTTTCCAATGAGTCAGTTCTTTGCATCAGGTGGCCAAAGTATTGGAGCTTCAGCTTCAGCATCAGTCCTTCCAATGAATATTCAAGGTTGATTTCCTTCAGGACTGACTGCTTTGATCTCCTTGCTGTCCAAGGTGGATTCTATTAGTCGAGTAACTATTTTTGTTTATTTATTTATTTTTGGTTGTGCTGGGTTCTTTGCTCTGATGGTTTTTATCTAGTTGTGGCATGCAGACTTCTCATTGCAGTGGCTTCTCCTGCTGCGGCTCGCTGGCTTAGAGCACAGAGTCAGTAGTTGTGGGCCTGGGTGTTCCACAGCATGTGGGATCTTCCCTGATCAGGAGTTGATCCCATATCTCCTGCATTGACAGGCAGATTCTTTACCACTGAGCCACCAGGGGAGCTCTTCTCTTATTTACATTCTACAAGGCAAATAGAAGACAAAGATGCCATGACTTCAGACTGGTTTGAATAGAACTGCTTCATGGAATACAATCTATACATCTTATATGCAAAATGTATTGTGACTGCATCAATAGGGAACAGTAGATATTGAGACAGCGTATAACTACCACATCTGGACCATACTGCTTTCCTCCATAATAATAATGAATATTCTTATGAGTTTGGGAGCCTGATATGAGTGGGCATAATCCACCTGATGGTTGGACATATTAAATAAAATTCAGAGAACCGTGCTTGATATAGATGTTTCATTGAGAAAGAGACAAGGGACTTCAACCCTGACAGTGATATAGCTCAGAGGCCATGAGAGTCTGGCTTAGGAAGTGAGAAAGAGAAAGCTGCTTTACCTTCATAGTTTGGGCTGTTACAGCTGCAATTTCCATATGGCAGGGGACTGGTTCAAACTGATTTTTTTTTATATAACATCAGGCATTTAAATGACTTAAGTTTCATTTATGTTTATCAGAGGCATTTACAAGAAATAGCCTTAGTTATGTTTTGCTTGTACAAGCTAAGTTAGTTTATAAAATAAACTAGCTGAGGCATCTGTTGTGTAGCTTAACTGGTTTTGTCTCCATGGGGAAACTGCAAACCTGGTCTCCAATTTATTTCATTTTAACAGATACAATAGATGAGATTCCCATTTTCTAGATGAGCAGATTGAAGCTTTGTTTTTTACTTAACCTGTAGAAGCCCACCTGGAAAGACAGAATTTTAGAAGTTTTTGCAGAAACATAGATAGATGTGTTCTTATTTTATAAAACAGATTGTATGTTAGCACATGTATTTTAGAAAAATGCCCTTTTACTTGTTTTTGTTTTGCATACTGGAGAGTCAGGTGGTAGAGACTTAAAAATCTTTAGAATTATATTTGTCTCGCATTGATTTACTATAACACTATCAGAAAAAAAAGCAGGCTTCCTTGGTGGCTCAGTGGTGAAGAATCCACCTGCCAATGCAGGAGACATGAGTTCAATCCCTGATCCAGGACGATCCCACATGCCGGGGAGCAGCTAAGCCCACGTGCCACAACTGCTGAGCCTGTGCTCCAGGAGTCACAATTACTGAGTGCCCTAGAGCCCGTGCTCTGCAACAGGAGAAGCCACCTCAATGAGAAGCCCGGGCATCGCAACTAGAGAGTAGTCTCCACTTACCATAAATGGAGAAAAACCCTTGCAGCAACGAAGACCCAGCATAGCCAAAAATAAACACATAATTTTTTTAAAAAAGAGGTAGATTTGAAAACAACATGTAACAAGCGTAAGGGCTAATGTCTCACTAAGAGGTTGTTATTACAAATGATGGACAGAGGTTCAATGAGGAGGGGGATGATAACCACTGAAAGTGAGAGAAAAATTAAACTCTTCCCACCTTTGAAGTCAAACCAAACAACACTGTAGGCAAATCCTTCTGCTGGCTTTGTTGATCTGGTTTGTTTCTCAAACCTCTACCAAACTTCTGCCTTGAACCTCTGATACTTCTGGACCAAAAAGAGAATGGAAACTTCTGAATAAGAAAGTATCAGGTATGAGACCCTGCCTGGTAAACTTGAGTCACAGGGAGTGCATGGCTCCTTCAGCTCAGGTCCTGAGCAGACACAAGGAACAAAGTGTCTACATGTCTTTCGGCCAAGCGAGTTTTATAGATTAAGGCCACAATCCTTCTGAAGTACATCTATGGTGATGGCACTTATCAGAGCATTGAATTAGTCATGGTAACCTTCCAAGGGAAGGACCCAACGTAAGTATATTTCAAATTACCAAAGCAGAGGGCGGAACCAGATGAGATGTTTATAAGCATTCCAAAATTTGCAGTGGAAATTCTTAGTGCAAATGCCTTTGAAGATAATGGGAGAGAGAAGCCAACTTTCCTGACAACTCAGAGTCAGAATACTTTAGGAGACCCTGGGGAAAGGCCAGATGACCATGGCCAAGCTGCAGTTGAGACCAAAGCTGTCTCAACAGCAAATGTAAACCTTCCAAGAGAAGAGAAGTTGCCTTTTCTTCACCTTTTTAAGTTGATTTAATGTTGTTGGGCTTTGGCTAATGTCCTTTGGTTTTAACCCGCCAACGCAAGGTCCGGTCCGCTAGCATGGATTTAAATATGTAAGAGAAACCTTCTCTGAAGCACAGAGAAGAGAGCTCTGTGTTTCCAAGTAAAGAGAGAGTGTGCAGAAATTTGAATTAATGGTGCAGTGTAGTCGGTGCAGGAGGGGTTGAGTTGCAGAGTGTGGTCCCTCCATCCTGGATCAAGGATGTCCAGCTCAGGAGCTTAGTGGAAGTTGCTCAGTTGTGTCCAACTCTTTGCAACCATACGGATTGTAGCACATCAGGCTTCTCTATTCATGGGATTCTCCAGGCAATAATACTGGAGTGGGTTGCCATGCCCTTCACCAGGGGATGTTCCCAACCAAGAAATCAAACCCAGTCTCCTGCATTGCAGGCAGACTCTTTACCATCTGAGCCACAGGGAAGACCTGGTGAGTGAAACCCACCTCTTAATGCTCGCCCTCCTAACAGCGACATCAAAGGCAGTAGACCAACAATGGACAATATTGTTATTTTTTTTGGTTTAGGAAAACCCTCGTAGAAGAAAAATTGTACTTTTTAGAATAAATGAATAAAAGAGATACACTTGTCCAAGCGTTTTCTCTGAAGCAACCTTAGAGGGTCTGGTGGAGAAGCAAGAACCGAGGTGCCCGTGTTCTCCCAGCACCCCCGAGGCTCAGACTTGGGTCCACCTGGGTCCACCACCTCTTACTCAAGTGCTGCTCATATTTACAACAGTTCTTCACAGTTTTTCTAACTTAACACCTGAAAAATGGTCCCCCTTATAATGCATATTCCAATGTATTTTGTACCCCAAACTACTTAAAAAGAAAATTCAATAAAATTCAAAATAAAGAAAATGAAAAATAAAATTAAGAATTTAATTTTGTTTATAATAAAACTAAAAATTTATTGAGTGTTTCTATATATTGAAGCATTTTGCTAAGTGTTTTTGCAGATAGTAACTTGTTTAACAATCTTCATAAGAATCCTGGAGGTCAAGTACTATTTTTATCTCCTTTATGTAGATAAAGAAAGTAAGGCACAGGAGTTTAAGTATATTTTTAAGGACAAAATAAGATAACAGCCTATGCTTTTAACACATTTAAGAGAGAAAGGAGTTAAAAAGTACACAGACACTTATAAAGAATTGCTTATTCAGGGTCTTTCTTAAGGGATTTTCATAAACATTATAGGAAGATACGGAGTACAAAAGGAAAACACTAAAATAGTTCTGACCTAATGATGTAAGAGAACTTGACAAAACTTGGCCCAGATGATGATAAAGGCAAGAATCTTGTATATCACCTGCCATAAAATGTCATGGCCTCATCTCACAGTCTGTTCTGCCTTTGCATTTAGCTTGTTTACGAATCGAGCCCTGTGGTCCTCTGACTCCTACGTAAATGCAGTATTCTCTAAAATTGTATTCACCTGCATCTGTCTGCCAAATTAGAGAATCAACTTACCTTCCAAATCCTGATAATAAATGTGGGTCATGACCCTAGAGAAGACATTTCTCGTGCTCAGTAAGGCATGTCAGCCCTCACCCCGAGGATCCCAGCCAAGTTGACTGGCAGGAATGTGCAGTGGCCGGACCTGTAGTGACCAGAGTGGGACACACAGCGCCCCTGGCAGCTCCCGAGACCCCTCCCTCCCCCATCTGCCCTTCCTTCCCTTCGTCTCCTGGCTCGTGGCCTTTCAT
This sequence comes from Bos javanicus, assembly GCF_032452875.1. Classification (NCBI taxonomy): domain Eukaryota; kingdom Metazoa; phylum Chordata; class Mammalia; order Artiodactyla; family Bovidae; genus Bos; species Bos javanicus. The sequence continues at coordinate 34,897,836 of NC_083879.1, read as the reverse complement.
TTCCCATCAGTTAATTCCCCTTCCTAGATCAAGCTCACAGGGGTCCCCTGCTACTAAGCCTTCCCCGCAGACTTCATCTCTGCCCCTCTAGCTGCTTCACCAGATCACCAGCCTCTCTGCGGGGGAATCCGTGTGGTTGAACTCTGTGAAATGCTGGTGGATCAGAAGCATACAGGAATCACACAGATGCTCTCCTGGTCCAGTCTCGTCAACAGCATCCATCTTGTAAGCAGCTGTTACAGGGGCTGACGTGTTTGCGCTGCACCTGAGCAGCCTGGGTTGTTATATGTCTTTAGGCAAAGCACTCCCCCAAGTGTGTATGAGGAATACAGATGTTTCTTACGCACTCCTTTCTGTGTCTGTTGAATGAATGATGGACGAATATCAATAGATGAGTTAAAACATGTGCAGAATTACTACGATACAAGACAGAGTTCAGTGTATAAACCTTGCAATCTGTAAAACCTCCCACTTTGGTTGATGTATTTCCCATAATGACATGTTACTCTATAATCACATTTTATAACACGTGGTTCCTCTGAATTTCACACATTTGTCAGACGATAAATGAACAGTAGTTGAGCAAGGACAATTAAGGCTGCAGAGCTTTTTCCCTGGGATGTACACTGACACCATTTTTTCTTTCCAAACCACATTCTGCCTTGTGATTCTTTGAAAGGTACGTGAAGGAACCAAGATGGCGGGTTCATCTGGATACGGTGCTATTCTTGGCAGTTCTCTCATTTTTAAAAACTCTTTGCTCTCAAATCAAGTTCACCAACCATAAATCCCAGAACAGAACTAATAGCAACAAAGGTTTCATGGTTGGAATCCATGCTGATATTTTACAATGTTCTAAAAATCTTTTCTGATAGAAAACATTCTTAAAGACAAAAGTAAAAATCAAAATAGTGATTTGACCAACATGTTATTCACACATTTGAAAACTAAATTCAGAGGAAAAGATAAAATAGACTAAAATGATTAACAGTCTACCTAACGTTTAACATTTTGATCTCAGTTGTTGAAAGACAAAATACAGTTTCAAAGTAGAGCTCGCTGCAGATGAAATTGTAGTGGGAAAATTCTGCTTTTGATGTTACCCTTCTCCAGTTTCAACACGGCACTTCTTTATCCCTTGCCCTTTCAATCCTTCAGCCTGTCAGTGCCATTGCCTCTATGAAAAGCCCACTCCTGGAAAGAGAGTCATTTCTTTCATGGCTTCAGTAAACAGATATTTTAGCCAAGTATATGCTAGGCATTGTGGGGTGATGCTAATTTGAACAAGCACAGTCTCTGTCTTTACAGAACCTCCAGGGTCACCTGGTGTGTGACAAAGGAAATCAAGCAGGGCAAATTCAGTGTCATCAAAAGGATTATTTTCTGGCAGAGTGAGAGGGTGTCAGGACAGCTTTTGATGGATCTTATGGAAGATTAATTGTACTCTGAGAAGCAACTACTCCAGAAATGAATGAATAAACACTCAGCATTATTATTCCAAATGGAAAGAATAACAGGGTAAAGTAGTGGAATTCCATACAGGTTTTTAGGAACATAAAACTGAAGCAAAACATTGGGACAGCAAACAGAAGCACCCGAGTATCTGAGTAAAGCTTTCAGGTTCATGGGACGAAGAACCTGTCTTGGGAAACCACTGAAGATGAATGAAGAGAAAACTGGCACGATGGACACCGTGCTTTTGGAAGATTTAACATGGAGCCCTGCAAAATGGATAAAGGAAGAGAGCTTCTGGAGGGGGGTAGGCATTGAGACAGCCTGTGCAGGAGAGGAAAGCAGAGTGCCCAGAGCAGAGGTACAGCAATGCAGGAGGTCTGAGAGAGAGGCCAGAATGAATGAGAAGTCCTCCCACGGCTGTGGGACAGCCTCCAGGTTCCTGCCTCTGTGTATCTGTCCTCTCCTCCCTCTATGCAGTTTTTGTTCATCAGTGGGCTTCAACATTTCAGCGCCAGTCCATGGAGGTCTCCCTCTGCCCCTGATAGAGCATCCCACCCTAATTAATTTTGGTGTTTACCATCCCATCTAAACCTCCAGGTCTTTCCCTAATCCACCCACTGCCCTGCATTCTTCTGTTCTACCGAACCTTGCAGGTTTATTTCGTCAATCAACTCCATTTCCTTCAATTCAATAGCATCACTCTTCTCATTCTCCTTTATGCTTGCCATTGTATTGGTAATTGCAGGCATTTATTGGTGCTGGCTACATATTTATCTTTTTCCCTATCTTATTAGTTTGAAAGTTTTAGGAGACTAGGAGGATTTTCAGTAACTAAAGCATGAACAAGCTACTATTTGCATATCTACTATGTGGGATAAAATCATCTTTATTTATTAAATTAATTTTTATTGGAGTATAGTTGCTTTACAGTGCTGTGTTAGTTTTTGCCATATAGCAAAGTGAAACAGCTATATATGTGTACAGATATCGCTTTTTTTGGATTTCCTTCCCATTGAGATCACCGCAGAGCACTGAGTAGAGTTTCCCTAGATATACAGTAGGTTCTCATTAATTATTTATTTTATACATAGTGTATACATGTCAATCCCAACCTCCCAATTCATCCCACTCCCCTTGCCTTACTTTAAGTCAGAAAGAGAAAAATATCATGTATTAACACATATATGTGGAATCTAGAAAAATGGTACAGATGATCTTATTTGCAAAGCAGAAATAGAGACACAGACGTAGAGAACAAACACGAATACATCTTTAACTGATGTGGAAAAGTACAATGGTGAGAGATAAAGTATAAAACACCATGGTACCGCATACGGCTTTTATTCTGAGAAATGTTACTGTGCTTGTCAATTCGTTTAAGTTCTGTGCTTTGTCAAATAAGACATTTCTAAACCTTATATCAAACCAGGTGTGAGAAATGTGAACTGTACGCTTGAAAGCTGAAAAGAGGTTCTATTCCCAGAGAACTGAAAGATACTAGAAACATCCCTGCTTTAGCATCTTACCTTTTACACAAGATATTCGAAGACAGATTTGAACATTTTCTCATATAGACATTAATTTTTCCCTTCAACTGAACACTGAGCCACTGCCTTAATTCCAGTACGTGTCCAATTATGAATGAAAGTTTATATGCTTTGGTACACCTAAGGATGTCTGCATTTGCCTCAACTGTACTGCTGAGGCAATCTGTGTTTCTCGCTAGCCTTGGTACTCTTAATGTTCTGCTCTGCTTATTTTTGCTTAGAATTATATTAATGACAAATGCAATAAAATTTTGACTAATTGAGCACTTTGAATTCGATATACAGATATGGTAATTGTGTTTAAACTGAACTGTTGGCTGCTAGACAGCACCACCAGGCTATTTTTTAGTGGGGAGGAGGGAATATCTTCAAAATTTACAAAAGCTCTAATTTTGTATAAGGAAAGTGCTTTAAGAATATCAACACCCATTAAAAAAAGTTCAAGTTGTTAAAAACTGAATATACAGGAAAAAAAATAGCCTATTCTCCTGAAAACACATCGCCTACATTGTGTTGAAAAAATATGTTTTCTGAATCAAAGAACAATAGCTACGGGGGATTTTAAACACACTTCTTATGAAAAAGAAGAAACAGAGGCCCAGAGAGGCAGAAAGATTGTCACAAAATAATACACTTTATAAGGCCCCCAATGGATATATGTTAAACATAAGAATGTTATCCACTTCTCTGTACTAATCAACGTTGCATTTTTAAACACCTAAACACATAAAATTTCCTGTCTTTACCGTTTTTCTCTAAATTTGATTTTAAGCACTAGCATTCTCGATGCCACAGCGCATCAGACGCGGTTTTGTAATGGGTACCATTTCTTGCTACGTAGACTACCGCTAGGGGGTGCTCAATAAGTATTTTGCCAGATAAGTAAAAAAAGTTCATCCGTGTTTGGGTATTGGGAAGGAAAGGAAGAAGCTGGAAAACAACTCTGAACCCTGATTTCAATTTCTGTCTAAGATAAACTCTTAACATAGTAAATTTGACTCCACTTTTCAGTAAAACAAGTACCTTTAAGTGAGGACTTGTGTTGTCCTGGTTAGTCTCAGGATCCACTTTTAACCCCTTGTGCATGCAAAGTCACTTTAGTCGTGTCCAACTCTTTGGAACACTATGGACTGTAACCCACCAGGTTCCTCTGTCCATGGGATTTCCCAGGCAAGAATACTGGAGTGGGATGCCATTTCCTCCTTCAGGGGATCTTCCCTACCCAGGAATCGAACCTTCTTCTCTTAGGTCTCCTGCATTGCCAGGGGGGTTCTTTACCACTAGCGCCAGCTGGGAAGCCTTTAACCCCTCTTCCTAATAATTTAAGGGGATTGGGAGCACAGACCACCATCATTTCTCCAGCTCCCTGCATCCCTTGTCGGACAGACAATGCATCACAAAGAGCCCTAAATGATGAACCACAGAACCCTCTTGTCTTTCAAGAATGTCTCTCTGCACGTAGCTCAAATACATGTTTAAGAGTTTCAAGTGTTTAGTTTTCCAAGTGTACTAAATGTATTATTTGTAGGTTTCCATAAATTGCAGAATAGTTTTTTTCTGAAGTCCTTTAGTTAATTTGTTCCTTTCTCTCCCTATTGGTTTCATTAGGATGTCTTAGACAACATCCTTTGACTATGGAAGGCAAGTCTTCTCTTGTCATTTAAGCCAGTTGTTGACAAGTTGAATAGTTTTCATTGGGAGTATTTTCGAGATAGTAAGTGCCTGTGTTTACAAAAATGTAAGAAAATCTTTGCTTTCCCCCTTTAAATAAAGCCTCAAGAAAAATTAATTTTTTGTGTTGTTCTTAGTATCTTCTAACTTGGGAAAATGACATTCAGAAAAAGTTGGTTTAATGATGTCAAATAAAATACAGAGTTTCAAAACTCACTTTGTAAGTTTAATTTGTAGTGATGTAAATGTTGATGCTGGGCTTCCCCAGGGGCTCAGCAGTAAAGAATTCACCTGCAGTGCAAGAGACGCAGGAGATGTGGGTTTGATCCCTGGGTTGGGATGATCCCCTGGGGGAAGGCATGGAAACCCACTCCAGTATTCTTGCCTGAAGAATCTCAGCCTGGCGGGCTGAGTCCATAGGGTCACAAAGACTCGGATACACCTGAGTGACTGAGCACTCATGCACAAATGCTAATGCCATGTTTGAACGCTGAGGCAGCTCAAGGAACACCATACCAGTGGTGACAACTTGCAGATTGGGTGCATCATATTTAGTTTTGCCAATTTTCCAGCCATTTGCAAGAACTGATTGGGCTGCCTCTAAATGTTAAGCACATCCTGGGCTTTTAGTGCATTGAAATCACAGTTTTGAACTGATAAATATCATAAAAATTAATCTGTTTAGGAAGAGATGATCTATACTGGCTTGATCAAAAAACTTGCAAGTTATAGTTTTATTAAATATTTTAAGTGCTTTACAGCTGCTGTATTGCACTGGATTAGACTGTATTTTCTCTTAAACATTTTTACAAGTACCTGATATTTCTAATTAACTTCTGAAGCTTTCTGCTTTCATTTTGAAGAAAGGTGTTATGTTGTCCTCTTTTTTGTTCAGGGCTTCCTGATAGCTCAGTTGGTAAAGAATCCACCTGCAAAGCTGGAGACCCTGGCTTGATTCCTGGATTGGGAAGATCTGCTGGGGAAGGGATAGGCTACCCACTCCAGTATTCTTGGGCTTCTTTTGTGGCTCAGCTGGTAAAGAATCCACCTGCAATGCAGGAGACATGAGTTTTATCCCTGGGTTGGGAAGATCCCCTGGAGAAGGGAAAGGCTACCCACTCCAGTATTCTGGCCTGGAGAATTCCATGGATTGTATAGTCCACGGGGTCTCCAAGAGTCGGACATGACCGAGCGACTTTCACTTTCACTTGTTTGTTCTGTTCAGCCAGACTCAATGTGGTGTTGATGTTCTTTTTTCTCCTTACTTTCCTTTTTGTTTCTTTTTCATTTTTTTTCATCTATTTTTTTTTTACAAAGCCATCCTTCCATTGTTTTTAAATAGGCTTTTTTTATATTGCTTTAGATGTAGAAAATAATTGAGATATTAGTACACAGTTTCCATATACCCTGCATGCTCCTTCTCCTATTATCTCAGATTAGTGCATTTGTTATGATTATGATTAAACAATCATTTGTTATAATTAAGAAACCACTACTGACACATTATGATTACATAAAGCCTTTTATTCAGATTTCTTTGGTTTCAATGTAATGTCTTTTTCTGGTACATACAAATTAAGGAGTGTTGTCTTCTTAAAGAATCATGTTCTGCGCTTTTACCCTTTTTTCTATTTGCATTTCAGTTTGGAAAGTCTAGCTTTAAGTTTACTGATTCTTTCCTCAGCCGTGTATAGCTTACTGCTGAGCCCATGAAAGGCATTCTTCATTTCTATTAACAGTAGTTTTTATTTCTAGCATTTCCTTTTGGTTCTTTCTTAGAGTTTTCACTTCTTTGCTTATATTACCTTGCTTATATTATTCTTGCATGTTGTCTACTTTTCCATTAGGGATATTAGCATATTAATTGAAAAGTGAAATTGTTAGTCACTCAGTTGTGTCCAAGTCTTTGTGACCCCATGGGCTGTAGCCCTCCAGGTTCATGGAATTCTCCAGGCAAGAATACTGGAGTGGGTAGCCCTTCCCTTCTCCAGGGGATCTTCCAACCCAGGTATTGAATTCAGGTCTCTTGTATTGCAAGCAGATTCTTTACCATCTGAACCACCAGGAAAGCCCAGCATATTAATTAGCTATTTTTAAATCCTGGTATAAAAATTTCAAAACCTTTTCCATTTCTGAGTCTGGTTCTAATGCTTACTTTGTCTCTGAAGACTGTGTTTTTATGTTTGAATTTCCATTGTAATTTCTGTTGAAAGCTGAATGTGGTGTACTGAATAGAAGGAACTGAGGTAAATAGGCCTTTGGAAGGAGATTTCAGGTTTATTTGGGTGGCACTTGGCTATGTTTACTGTTTGATGTAGCAGTAGGTATCAGAGGCTAAAATTTTCTCTGGTGTCCATGTTTTTCTCTCCCCTATTGTCATTGGGTTTCCCTGGGGACTCCTTCTTAAATAGAGTCTGAACTTTGTAGCTGTTTCAGTTTAAGGCACTCTTATTGTACAGTTTAATGCAGTGGCAGGCAATGTGGAAAGGAAAGCAGTCTATAATGATTAACTTTGGTCTTTCTGTGTCCCTCAACTGTGACTTTCACAACTATTTCTAGAGAACTTTTTCTCTCTCTCCTCTTGGGTGAAACAGGAAGGTTAGCATTGATTAAAGGTGGATATCTGCCCTTCTCCCCTGTGAGACAAGACTCTGGTGAATTCTTAGTGACTTGAGAGTAACTGTTCATCACAGAGTAAACACTGGGCCCACTTCTCAGCAGCTGGTGTTCTCCTCTTCATGCCATAGCCAGAGGTGATTTTTTTCAGCTCCCACCATGAGAATATGCTGGGTTCCTTCACTTAAAATCCATTAAAGGATGAAGGTCTCCCTGGACTGCAGCCCTGGGAGCCCCTCACCACCAATCTCGCCCATACCCAGCCTCCAGCAAGTCTTCACATTACCACTAGAGTGTGCCTGCCAGTTTAATGCCTGCAGTGGCTGCTGCTCTGGGCAAACTGGTCTTGGCTGTGGTCCCCCAGATTGGCCCATATCTCCAGATTTTAGGCTGGCAGTTAGCCCTAGGACCTTGATTCTCTGATGGGTTCAAGAAAGCCTTTGATTTTCAGTTCGTTCAGATTGTCTCTTATTGTGAGGATGAGAGTGATGATTCCCAAGCTCTTTACATGTTGGTGCTGAAACTGGAAGTGCTCTGTGCTTTTTTTAATGCAGTATTTTTCAAAAGCACTGGCACATCTGGTTACTAGATTAAAATTGTGTGGTTAGGAAAATATTTTTTCAAGTATAAGGCTGAGAGATCAATCCATAAAACTTGAACACCTGAACAAGTGTTCTATGGATAAAGATCCCTTTAGCAATTGGATGGGGGGTAGTTCTTAAGATCCACTTCTCACAGGTAACTTGACAGCTCAGCAGATGAAGACACTGCTAAAAAGAAAGTGTATCATCTGAACAAACCATTTCCCTATTAATCGAGTTAACTGAGATGTCACTGTAATTTTTCATAAAGACATTTATCTTCTGAGGAATAGAACTTGGACCAGTAACACACCAACCTGGGGCTCAAAATTTAAGAGGATCCAAAAAATTCATCAAAATAAATAATATCTTGACGAAATACCTTAACAGAAATTAATGAAAAATTACAATGAATCAAATATCAAATATATTTAAATAAAGATAAAACAATGCAGAGTCATACTGGAGCCTAAGAAAGGGGAGAAATCTTGATTGCTGACTGTTTTGCTCCTTAAATTTTGTTTCCTACACAAGTTTCTCATTGTCAACTTGACCCTGGTAGGAAGTGTCTGGTCGTCCAAACCTGGACACAATACATTTAAATGAATGTATCAGAGATGGGAACACTGAGTATGCTGGGGACAGGACAACTTTCTTTCATACACAGTTTAATATGATTATCCTTTGAAGTTCAATATAACTATGTGAAAAACTTCTGTTGATTTCTTTCACTTTTTTAATGAAAAGTTATTATTTCACATTAGAAGGTCTTTATAGCCTGAAAAATGACATTGCTATGATATCAAACATTTATGCATTTGTCTCTGTCTAACCACACATGCACACTCACATACACACATACAAAATTACAACACTGACAAAGGTGAGAAGCAGGCATCTCCACCCAAAGGACTGCCCCCCTCTGAAAGTTCTGGTCGACCCGTGACATCACATCCTCCATTTTCTTCAGGACCTCCCGACCTGTAGTTCCCAACCTGAATATAACTGTTATTTTAAAAATGTAGGACACTTTAGGCATTTCTTTGACTATCATCTTGCTTAGTAACTAAAGAAGGTTGATGGTTTGTGTTCAAATGTTGTTGTTCAGTCGCTCAGTCATGTCTGACTCTTTGCAACCCCATGAACTGCAGCATGCCAGGCTTCCCTGTCCATTACCAACTCCCAGAACTTACTCAAACTCATGTCCATTGAGTCAGTGATGCCATTCAACCAACTCATCCTCTGTCACTCCCTTTTCTTCCTGCCTTCAATCTTTTGCAACATCAGGGTCTTTTCCAATGAGTCAGCTCTTCACATCAGGTGGCCAGAGTATTGGAGCTTCAGCTTCAACATCAATCCTTCCAATGAATATTCAGGGTTGATTTTTAAGTCGTCTCCAACTCCTTGCAGCCCCATGAACTGCAGTGCACCAGGTTTCCCTGTCCTTTACTATTTCCTGGAGTTTGCTCTCTCTCTCTCTCTCTCTCTCTCTCTCTCTCTATATATATATATATATATATATATAGTATATATACATATATATAAATCTCAGTGGTCATACAAGTGCCCTCCTTATTTGTTGTACTAGAGGGAAGGTACCTATAGGACCTCTGAGATTTTCCTGTATTTCTCTGGATCCCACTAGAGATGATAAAATATTCTTGAGCCTGAGAGGAGCTACGTAACGCACTGTGGCAGTGAGAACTGGACAGCTATTCCCCTGCAGTCAGTCGATGGGCCAGAAACACACTGTGAACATCTGACTCCATGCTGCATGCACCCCACAGCCCCGTGAAGCACAGGTGTTGAGAAATTAGACAACTACAAAGAACAGTCTCTCCTAAGTGCACCCAGATGGTATCAGGACAACTTAGATTTGGCAGTTTCAGTATTTTTTAAAGCTTTCATCTCCAGAAGTAGGGGCTGTGCTATCTGAATTTTAGAAGTAGACAGTGTCCATGGAGGGCTTCTAAAAACTCACACATTCAGTCATAGATAATGAAATCAACTTAAAAATACATATGAATTTAAACTGTGGGTTTTCACATCAGATGGTTAAGTCAGCATCTGAAACCCGAAAAATGCAGGCTGCTTTCCATAATCAGACCCATAGATTTCACTCTCTAGATGAGGCATTCTTTTGTCTCTTTCTATCGTGTTTTGTCCTGTAGACAGTATGTGAACTGGTTTTCTGTTTCCTAGAAACATTTCTCTTCAGTTCAATTTTGCCATTATGAAAACCAAAAAGGACTTCAATCTTACACATGGGCCATGTTATTTAAACTCACCAACCACAAAACACGTAAATAAAAATCATCACCACTGTGTATAAAGGCAGGGAACAGAGACTTTACCATTAAATATTAAATTCCACTATTGTTTGCGTGTTTGTCAGTCACAGCTTTGATGAAGCATGATCTTACTTTTGGGACTCTGTCCGCAAACTCCAAAATGACCTGAAGACGAAGCATGGAGACCAAGTAGGGGAAGTGAAGGGAGGAGAAAGCAAAGAGAGGGGGGCGTGTAGGCAGGGAAGCCAGGAGGACTCGCGTCCACAGCAGAGGCTTTCTCACTCCATAAATTACCATCTCGATGTGCATTCGATACCAGCGAGTTCGGCACACAAGTCATGCAAAGAATGCCAGTGGGTGGGAAGGCTGACAGAGCGGATCAGGCGGCAGCGTCAGTGGCTCTGGAGCTTCTGACAGCCGCCTGGATTCAGGCAGATCCCAGGTGCATTCTTCTCATACCTGAGAGCCCTGTGCTACATGGCACAGAGACCGCTGCGCTTGCCCCATTGTTTTCATCTCTAAGTGGATTCCTGAAAGCACTTTCTAAGTAAAATGTTGGCAAAGAAACAACCCATCACTAAACATCACTGTCATGTTGTCTTTTGTGTGATTGGTTGCAGATGTTGCCGTGAAAAAAAAAGCCTCAGGGTTCTTGTCACCCCACCTACCACCTGTCCACACTTAGCCACTGACCAAGAGAAAGACTGAGCGTGCCACTGGGCTTGCTGGGCTTTTGTGATCCAGCTTCGACACTTAGCTGGAGAAGGGAATCGAAGCCTTCTCCAGTATTCTTACCTGGAGAATTCCATGGACAGAGGAGCCTGGCGGGCTACAGTCCACAGGGTCACAAAGAGTCAGACACAACTGAGCGACTAACACACACACACTTCTACACTTATGTTCTCTTATCTCCACTTATCGGTACTTATTTTGTAAAAGAAGTTTCCCAGGGTTTTAGATGATAATGTAAAGTGAAGGAAAGTGTTAGTCGCTCAGTAATGTCTGACTCTTTGTGACCCCATGGACTGTAGTTTGCCAGGCTCCTCTGTCCATGGGATTTTCCAGGCAAGAATACTGGAGTGGGTTGCCATGTCCTTCTCCAGGGGATCTTCCTGATCCAGGGATCAAACCCAGGTCTCCTGCGTTGCAGGCAGAGTCTTTATTGTCTGAGCCACCAGGAAATATCTTCAATAACTTTATTAAACATGAGATTAAACTCTAACACATTCATATAGAAGTATAAGAAATATCAAATATACACAAATCCAAGACAAAGTTTAACTCAAAACAGAATTGGATTAGGAGAGCAGGACTATTACTTACTCCTATCATTAATAGAAATAAAAAATGAAGACCATAACATCTTTCCTTGAGTGAAGGAAAATCTAAGACTAATTTTTTAAAATTAAAACATTAATAGTAGATAAGCTGAAATGTTACTTTGAAGGTTAAAGGATTACTTACGTTACATACTTCAAAGCATAACATTTTCATATTCTCTACTGTTGTTGTTCAGTCACTGGATCATGCCCGACTCTTTGCAACCCCATGGACTGCAGCACTCCAGCCTTGCTGTCCTTCACTATCTCCTGGAATTTGCTCAAACTTGTGTCTACTAAATCGATGATGCCATCCAACCATCTCATCTTCTGTCACCCCCTTCTCCTTATTCTCTATAATATATGACAAACCAGCAAGGGTTGTTATTGTGACAGAATAGGAAGTTGTTTAAGTGAGGAGCTGCAGTCATAACACACAGCACTGCTTACCTGTAAACATGATTTGCACAGTCATTGTCCCTCTTCTATTTTACCCTGTACAGCACTCTGCTTATTTCCTTAACAACAGTATACTGCAAAATAAACCTTTCTGTGTGGAGCTGTTTCTTTGGTTCCTATTTGTGTCTGCTGACAGGCTGTAAACCCTTCAGGGCAGGGGGATTTCTCTCTCAACCATCATCACATCCTCAGCTCTGAACACGTATGTCTGACATGCAGTAAATGGTCAGGATATAATTGGTTCAAGGAGTGACTATTAGTAACTGCTGTGGCCATGTGACTGTCCTTAGGTCACCCAACTATTTCTTTATCCGCCATCCGCCTGAGTTTTGAAAGGCTTTCAATTTCTGCTGCTTCCACTTGTTGGTAGTATGATAATAAATTCTCTAGGAGTTGGGAATTTTTGTTTTGTTTTGTTTTAGATTATATATGTCTAATAAACACACCGAAGTGTGAAGACTTTTGTCTCCATTCTTAGACCTAGTCTTATACTGTGGTTGGGTACTATTCTGTGGTGTACAATACCAGACTCCTGTAATCACCGACTCAAATCAGTGATTCAAACCTAGGCCTGAATGTTTAAGCGAACAAATGTGCATCAATCAGCTAGGAGGCTTCCTCTAGCTTAATTCCACTTCACACTATTGTTTTTCTTAATCCATCTCCTGAGTGGATTTTTGCACCACTAATGCCTCTCATTGTTTAAGAGGAAAAATGGTACAACCTGGAATACTCTTGTCCTCGTGGGGTTTATTTTACATTTTTTTTGTAATTTTATTTTATTTTTAAACTTTACATAATTGTATTAGTTTTGCCAAATATCAAAATGAATCCGCCACAGGTATACATGTGTGGCGGATTCATTTTGATATTTGGCAAAACTAATACAATGCTTTCTAAAGGCCCACATTCCTCCTTCTTAAATGTGATTTGATATCTTCTCATTGAAAATACACTTACTGGAAATATTTCTAAAAACCTCCTCTTGCAAATCACTCTCTTAGAGAGGCCTTCCATGGTTACTATCTAAGCATAACTTGGGTGCCTCCTCATCCGGGCATCTTCATCATCATCACAAATCATTCCTATTATCACCATCCTGTAAAAACTGCTGAAGGCTACACGCATGGCATTACCTGAAACGTTGTCTTCATACTGTCTTGTCTAATTCCACAAAAGCAAACAAACCTCCAGACACAGTTACTGCCTCTTTACAAAACTAATCGCCTAAACTCAGTGCATGCATGCTAAGTCACTTCAGTCATGTCTGACTCTTTGCTACCCTACGGACTCCCCACCAGGCTCCTCTGTCCATAGGATACTCAGGCAAGAACACTGGAGTGGGTTGCCATGTCCTCCTCCAGGGCATCTTTCCAACCCAGAAATCGAACCCACATCTCTTATGACTCTTGCATTGGCAGGCGGGTTCTTTACCACTGAGCCACCAGGGAACCTCCCTCCCTAAACTTGGTACCTCAGAATAAATGAGTGATTTGGCTTCTCCCTACTTCCTGTTCTGTTTAAGCTGTTGTAAAGCTCATTGTTTCTTTTCATTTTGGTGGAAGCATAGAGATGGAATATTTGCTTTTTAGTTTTGTATTAAATTTTTTTTTAATTATTGCTTTTTTACTGAATCTAGTTATTGGCTGTCAACTAGCTTTGATAAAGGGGAAGTACACACATATTATATATATATATATATATATATACACACACACACATATAAATCTGTATATTTATATAGATGATATAAATGTTGTTTAGTTGCTAAGTGATGTCCTACTCTTTTGTGACCCCAGGCTGCTCTATCCATGGGATTTCCTAGGCAAGAATGTTGGAGTGAGTTGTCACTTCCTTCTCCAGGGGATCTTCCTGACCCAGGGATCAAACCTACATCTCCTGCTTTGGCAGGCGGGCTCTTTACCACTGAGCCAGCAGGGAAGCCCAATATAAACATAGTCACTATATTATTATATTATATGTGACACATACATGATATACATAGGTATTAGATCTGATGACCTATCAAAACTGATAACAACACACACAAAACACAATTATATGGAACTATGTATGTATTAATGTATCTGTACACATATACAGTGGCAGCAGTCAAGACCATCCCCGAGAAAAAGAAATGCAAAAAGGCAAAATGGTTGTCTGAGGAGGCCTGACAAATAGCTGAGAAGCTATAAAGAAGAGAAGCTAAAGGCAAAGGAAAAAAAGAAAGATATACCCACTTTTTTATGCAGAGTTCCAAAGAATAGGAAGGAGAGATAAGAAAACATTCCTCAGTGATCAATGCAAAGAAATAGAGAAAAGCAATAGAATGGGAAAGACTAGAGAGCTCTTCAAGAAAACTGGAGACAACATATGAACATCTGATGCAAATATGGGCACAATAAAGGACAGGAATGGTATGGACCTTACAGAAGCGAACCTAACAGAAGTGCTCCATTGTGTCCGACTCTGCGATCCCGTGGACTGTAGCCTACCAGGCTCCTCCATCCATGGAATTTTCCAGGCAAGAGTACTGGAGAGGTTTGCCATTGCCTTCTTCAGGGGATCTTCCAGACCCAGAGATCAAATCCAGGTCTCTCGCGTTGCAGGCAGATGCTTTACCATTTGAGCCAGCAGGGAAGCCCCTAACAGAAGCAGAAGATATTAAGAAGAGGTGTCAAGAATACACAGAAGTACTATACAAAAATTATCTTCATGACCCTGATAATCACTATGGTATGATCACTCACCTAGAGACAGATATCCTGGAATGCGAAGTCAAGTGGACCTTAGGAAGCATCACTATGAACAAAGCTAGTGGAGGTGATGGAATTCCGGTTGAGCTACTTCAAATTCTAAAAGATGATGCTGTGAAAGGACTGCACTCAATATGCCAGCAAATTTGGAAAACTCAGCAGTGGCCACAACTGGAAAATGTTAGTTTTCATTCCAATCACAAAGAAAGGCAATGCCAAAGAATGGTCAAACTACCGCACTATTGCACTCATCTCACATTCTAGCAAAGTAAATCTCAAAATCCTCCAAGCCAGGCTTCAACAGTACATGAACCATGAACTCAGATACTCAAGCTGGATTTAGAAAAGGTAGAGGAACAAGAGATCAGATTGCCAACATCCGTTGGATCATCAAAAAAGCAAGAGAGTTCCAGAAAAACATCTATTTCTGCTTTATTGACTACACCAAAGCCTTTGACTGTGTGGACCACAACAAACTGTGGGAAATTCTTCAAGAGATGGGAATACCAGACCACCTTACTTGCCTCCTAAGAAATCTGTATGCAGGTCAGGAAGCAACAGTTAGAACTGAACATTGAACAACACACTGGTTCCAAATAGGGAAAGAAGTACATCAAGGCTGTATATTGTCACCCTGCTTATTTAACTCATATGCAGAGTAACATTGCATATGAGAAACATTGGGCTGGATGAAGCACAAGCTGAAATCAAGATTGCCTGGAGAAATATCAATAACCTCAGAAATGCAGATGACACCAGCCTTTTGGCAGAAAACAAAGAACTAAAGAATTTCTTGATGAAAGTGTAAGAGGAGAGTGAAAAAATTGGCTTAAAACTCAACATCCAGAAAACTAAGATCATGGCATCTGGTCCCATCACTTCATGGCAAATAGATGGAGAAACAATGGAAACAGTGAGAGACTTTATTTATTTATATTTTGCCTCCAAAATCACTGCAGATTGTGACTGCAGGCATGACATTAAAAGATGCTTACTCCTTGGAAGAAAAGTTATGACCAAGTTAAGACAGCATATTAAAAAGCAGAGACATTACTTTGCCAACAAAGGTCCATCTAGTCAAAGCTATGGCTTTTCCATTAGTCATGTATGGATGTGAGAGTTGGACTATAAAGAAAGCTGAGGGCCAAAGAATCGATGCTTTTGAATTGTGGTGTTGAAGAAGACGCTTGAGAGTCCCTTGGACTGCAAGGAGATCCAACCAGTCCATCCTAAAGGAAATCAGTCCTGAATATTCACTGAAAGGACTGATGCTGAAGATGAAACTCCAATACTTTGGCCACCTGATGCAAAGAACTGACTCATTTGAAAAGACCCTGATGCTGGGAAAGATTGAGGGCAGGAGGAGAAGGAGATGACAGAGGATGAGATGGTTGGATGGCATCACCAACCCAATTGACATGAGTTGAGTAAACCCTGGGAGTTGGTAATGGACAGGAGGCCTGTCGTGCTGTAGTCCATGGGGTCACAAAGAGTTGGACACGACTGAGCAACTGAACTGAACTGAACGTATGTTACTGAACACATAGATACACGCATCTCCATCCATGTACACAGGGTACACCTGTTAGGCTGTCTCACATAGTAAGGCACCTGTGTCAGCAGTCTCTCTTCTCCCATGTGTCTCCCTGGAAGGCTCATTAAAGCAGAAACTTTGCCTTCTGTGCTCACAGGCACCTTCTGTCCTGAGTCAGCAAACGCCATCATGGAACGGAGATGTGTTACTCAATAACAGCCCTACTTTCTGGCTGCTGGTTTCAGAGTCATGTGAGAAAATGATGGAATGTTCTGGAGTACCAGAATCATGTATTTAATTCAGACGTAAGACAGGGGTGTGAACCCCTGTTCCTGACGTGTCACCTTACAGGGTGTTGTCTTTCCTTCCCCTAATTGTGCTCAAGCAGACCTGCCTTCTAACGTCATTTCAGTGTCACTTTTCTCAGAAACGACTACCACCAAGGCCACGTGGAGCCAAGGTGAGTCTTTGCTCTAGCAGATTATATACTAAAAATAACTCTTAGCGTTATACTTTTTCCATTTTTCATCCTTCTGAACGCCTTAATATTATTGCTGTAAATGTGATTGTGCAAAGCTATAAATTCCTCACTTAATCATTTTTAAATCTCTCTGCCATGTGACCAGGAGTTGGAAATACATAAATGTTAAATTTTATGCTTTTTTTCCGTGTTCGCATACCCCGCTCCTCTATTATAAACTGTCCTCTGTTACCTAATCAAAGGAAAATGGATAAGAAAAACTTTTTGCAGTCCAAGGAACATTTCTTTTTGCATGAATTTACCAACTTTATAGGATGTAGACCGACTGACCAAACTTGGAGTTTTCAGGAGCCACGGGACAGAGCAGGAAAGGACAGGTCTTCCCCAGCTTCACTTCTCGCCAGGATCAGGGCACGAACACCTGGTGTGCAATCTGTGCCAGGGTGCACTCCGTCACCAAAACTATTCCTCTCGGGACTCGTGTGTATTTCCTTCTGATCGTTTGATCATTTCAGACTCAGACTGACTCAGTTTTCACAGTTTTTTTATCCTAGATGAGGATAGGTAACACTTTGGTCAAAAATGCCTTTTTTTTTTTTTTTTTTTTCACAAAAGAGAGGAGGACTCACTGGTTTCACTACAACCACATAGCTCAACATACGGCTGGCCATCAAACTGACAACAGGAGTTTCCAATGTTTTGCTTAATTTTGGCTCTTGCAAGTTGGGAGGAGTCTGAGCTTAAAGGACTTTTTTCCAGCTCCTTCTTTTTCTAGACCTTGGACAACTAGTTGCTTTTTTTCTTAGTCTGTTTTCTCATCAGCAAAATGGCAGTGATCACACTTACTGCAGGGGTTTCTATTGATGTTTTGAGCCTAAAAGAAATAAGGTTCTAATGCCACATCACGGACAGAAGACAGTTGTCATCAGCACATAGCATCGTCAAGCTGCATAATACCTATGGTTTCCAAACTAAGGCTGTATTATGGTTTTAATATCTTTCAGGACTCTGAGGAGGTGCAGGCAGGGAAGATCCAACGTGGACCTGGAGCCTCCCACACTACCAGGCAGTGAGCCTGAGCTCAGGAGATGGCAGGACACACTGAAAGGGCATAGAAGCTGGCCTGAAAGAGCTCCCGGTGGCCGAGGCTGGAATAACTGGAACAATAAAAATTAATGGAGGACTGGATTGCAGCTCCAAAATCACTGTAGATGGTGACTGCAGCCATGAAATTAAAAGAAGCTTGCTCCTTGGAAGAAACGTTATGACCAACCCAGACAGCATACTAAAAAGCAGAGACCTTACTTTGCTGACAAAGGTCCGTCTAGTCAAAGTTACGGTTTTTCCAGTAGTCATGTATGGATGTGAGAGTTGGACTATAAAGAAAGCTGAGTGCTGAAGAATTGATGTCGGACATGAGGACACATAAAGAGCCACAGAACTGAACTGGATTGCAGTCCTCAGAATAAAATCATTATTCACGAACCCAACATGCTTGTGTAGGTACACAGTTGAATAAACAATGAAAAGAGAAGAGAGATACCTCTTCCTCACAGAAGCTGTTTTTGCTTTTTATTATGTAACAGTGCATGGGATTCTCAGGCAAAGTCCGACAGATGTGAGCACAGCTACTGAAGAGCTCACTTCCTTGATAATGGCTGGGCCACGGCACTCCATGTCTAACCCTTTGGAGCAATGTCTTTGAATCTCAGAAGAGTCATCGTAGTGCCTGGTAGGCAACTCCCATCTCGGCTGTAGACTCGTAACCAAAGGAACATCAATGCTAGGAAGGGTGTCTCACACAGAATGTCTTATGAAGACATTTAAGATAAATTCACAGAGAAGCAAGTGGAAATGCAGAATCTGATGCACAATTTGAGACCTCTCACATGATTTCAAAGGACCCTCAGACATGGGGGCACACCTGGCTTTTTGCTGGGCTGTGCATTTCATTATTTTTGTAACAGAGATGCATCCACGGGCTGTCCTGGCCCAGACAAAGCTACCTGGGGAGAACAATTGGGGACACACAGCCTCCATCCCTTCCCCAAACCCATCCAGCTAGCCGGGTGGGGTTGTCTTGGAGATGATATAAAATAGCCTAATCATGGCTGAAAACTTTCATAGAATTTATTTTATGGTTCCGCTTTTACACCAAGTTTGTGCATTTTCTGGTATACAATGTCTCTAACAAAGCTTTCTGGGTGATTGCTAGCCAGTTCAAAGAGTTCAGTGCTGCCAAGTCAAATTTACCTGTTTCCACAGAGGTTCGCTCACTTTCAAGAAGTCACGTCTGCTCTTGGAAGAGTAGCTGCCTCTAACATAGAACCATGCCTTCTACCAGCACGTGGGCCACCTTCCAGGCTAGGACAGTGCCCTTCTTCACAGCCATCTGGCTTGCCCTGGCCCCCTGCCCCCTGCCCCCCTCCAACATTAGGGAAGAGCATCATTGCACTGCTCACGGCCAGGTCTGCACAGGAGACAGGGTCAGAACAGTGACCTCAAGTCACTCTGATTAGAGAGACAAGTGCAGACACTGCTCTTTGCCAAGTTTAACTCATCATCCACATGTGTAGATGCTTATACAGATATAGACTGGAGAGCCGAGGGTCAGATACAGACCAGAGAACTGAGGATCAGATAGAGACCAGAGAGCCAAGGGTCAGATAAAAGGAAAATATGAGCGTTCCAATTCTTTGTCTGCAGATTTCAAAAGATAGGGGTAAGGGATAGTTAGGGAGTTTGGGAAGTTCATGTACACACTGCTGTATTTAAAATGGATAACTAACAAGGACCTCCTGTATAGCACCGAGAACTCTGCTCAATGTTATGAGGCAGCCTGGATGGGAGGGGAGTTTAGGCGAGAACGGATACGTGTGTATATATATGGCTGAATCCCTTCACTCACTGTTCACCTGAAACTACCACAATATTGTTAACTGGCTCTACCCCAATATAAAAGAAAAAGTTTAAATTTAAAACAAAAGAGTCTCTGGTAAAAAGAGATGAAATAGGGTTTAATATGAGAACACTAGTTTGCTAGCTTTGCCATAGCAATGTAGCAAGACAGGGTGACTTAAGCAGCTGAAATCAATTTTCTCAGAGCTCCAGAGGCTGGATGCCCAGGATAGCATCTGGGCAGGTTGGTTTCCTCCCTTCTTGGCTTCTAGGAAGCCCTCTTCTCTCTGTGTCTTAATAGTCTTTCCTCTGTGTCTCTGACCTAATTTCTTCTCTTTATAAAGATGCCAATCATATTGGCTCACGGCCCCACCCCAATGACCTCATTTCACCTTAATCATCTCTTTAAAGGCCCTCTTTCCAAATACAGTGACATTCTGAGCTCCTGGAGGTGAAGATTCCAATACACAAGTTTACAGGGGGACACTTTGTTCAATCCTTAACTGTACTTTTCAAGACAGAACTGCCAGGGTAAGTCTAGAGGTCAGTGCTGAGCATCATGTGCATACTTAAAGCGTGAGTTTCAAAAACACGACTGATTCGAATTTGTGTGGTGTCTGCCTCTGGGGAAAAGACTTTCGTTTGTTTTTGTCTTCCATCACTCAATTAAATCTTAATTTAACACCCATTATGTACAATGTTTCCCTGGTGGCTCAGATGGTAAAAAGCTGCCTGCAATGTGGGAGACCTGGGTTTAATCCCTGGGTCAGGAAGATCCCCTGGAAAAGGAGGTGCAACCCACTCCAGTAATCTTGCCTGGAGAATCCCATGGCCAGAGGAGCCTGGAGGGCTACAATCCATGGAGTCACACAGAGTCAGATAGCACACACCAAACACAGATACACACGTGCAACATGTTCTGAAATTCACTAGGGATAGAAAAGGATTCAAAAATGTCTGAGACAATCCCATTTTCAACACAATTCCAAACTTAACTAAGAACTAGTGAGGTCACCTGGTTGGAAGATGGTAAATGCGTGTTAGCCCCTAAAACAGTGATGTCTGATAGTTGCAGGCATTCTCTGTATGTTTTGAACAAATATTTTATACATAAAGATAATTATTTTTACAGTATTTGTCTTTGGTACCTGGAGAGGGTAAACGCGAGGCTGGTTCTACAGTTCAGATTTCTTTGTGACGTATTTCCAGTGACAATGGAGGCTTTAGGAAGAAAGACAAGACTTCAAGTGTTTCTAAGGTGCGTGAGGTCCGCAGCTGTAGGTGATTGGTAGGTAGTCAGGCTAGATCCTTACCTAGGGGAGGATTTGGGAGACTTTCTGTGAAAGTCAATCATGGGGAATTGATAGGGAATCTAAGACTTATAAGACTGCATCACATTTGAAAAAAAAAAAAAAGGCATCCGACCTTTGACTACATGTTGACTATTAGATGAATGCATTTGCTTGGTCACCATTCATAGATCTTTTTCCCTTAAGAAATGAGGCCTGCAACTTTAAAAAAAAAAGAACAAAACAACTTTCTCTGTGGAAGACTGAGTCAAAACAACAACATAGTCCTTTTTTCCCCTTCGAATGTTATGGAAAATACTCTTTCTAGATTGATGGCCAACACTTCACGCTTTAATCCTTCTGGACCCCGATTTGTGCCAAGTTAGAAACCTTTAAACACATTTGTTAGCAGTGGCCTGGGCGGGCTGCCTTTGAACTGCTGTCACACACCCGGGGCTGTAATTTCTGCAAACCTGAAGCTCACACAGGCCTGCCGAGTGCCGCTGAGATCCTCGTGTGAGTCACGAGGAGTCGTAAATAACTCCCGCGTGAAGCTCTCCAGTTTTCATCAATCTTCTCGATTTAATACAAAGGCATTTCAGAAGCGAGTCCTGTTACCGTCTGAAACAATGCAGGCCTGCGGTAGGTCTATTTGAGACAAGATTTTACAGCTCTGTCATAAAACATATCTGAGTAAAAACACATGGTTTCTTGATCATTAAGATTTTTCCAATTGAATGGGCCAAACTTCACAATACAATAGAATTTCGTTTCTGCTTTGATACCTGTAATGAATGGCGCAATAATCTCAGAAGGCCGTGAATTTTAACAAAAGATTAACCATTTCCTAAAATCTTGTGCTTATTCACTGAAATACACAAACAAACCTCTTTTCCTGATTTAGCCCCACGTGAAGCATGCCCAGGCGCGTGGGCTCAGATCTACTCAATTTGCTCCCAACAGCTTCTATCTGTTGATGTCAATGCTGATTTCCTGTCCCAGGTCCCTTCTTGATGACCCTGAAAATGTTTTCTCCACAAAGATAGTGCTAATCACCTTGAAAATGGAGCGAATGGTAGGGCAAATCAGAGAAACTGCAGGTCGGGGAAAACGTTAACCAAAATGAGATCCTGAAACCCTTCATTTCACCTCATTACAGGGACATTGAAAGGGACTGGCTGTCAGGAACACACACGTACGTCTCAGGTTCAGACTAATGGCCAGAGATCAGTTTTGGTTAAAGAGAACACAGCACACCCAAGCAATCATTCATCCCTCTTCAGAGTGGCTTTCCTACTGAATGATTTCTAAAAACAGCCACTTCGAGCAACAGGCCAATATGGGAGTGTTTGTACTTGACACATAGAGTGGCTGAAACGCCCCAGCATCGTACCATAGCACAGGCTACCTCCTCCCCACGCTGAACACCGGACGCGTAGCAGCCACGATGGACCATACACACGTTGCACACAAGCTGCACAAGCTCCAGGCACTGGGCGGGCATGGTCCCTGATGGCCGATCTGGGCCAGGGCCCCTGCAGCACTGCCCTGCCCCCATGGCTCCCAGACCCCAGCTTTGGCTTCGTGGTCTCAGATTCAGGGGAAGAACCCAAGGATGGAATCCTTCAGTTAGTCCCTGAGACGAAGTGTTTTAATGCTCCTGGCTTATTCCAGGTTCTTAAGTTACATTCACTCCCGGTGTGCTTTTCTGGCCGTGGGTGGCCAGGGGTGGGTCACCCGCGGTCCCTGCCCAGGGGGGGCACCCTGCTCTCCACTGTGGTCCAAGAGGTGGGGGCCTTCACCCAGGACAGACAGGAAGGTGCAGAATTTCAGGATGTACACCCTTTCCTGGGTTGGAATTTGGTTTCTGTGGCCAACTCAGGTTTCACCTGCAAGACCAGCCCAAACATGTGCTAACACAGCCACGGAGGATGGCTAGCACGCCTCTCTGTGCATTTTAAGCAAATCGCCTACTCGAGGAAGGAACACATGATGCCTTGACAACTGATCATCAGTAAACAGAACTGATTTTGGATCCCACCAGCTTATTTAAATTGTTACGTATTGGAGCTGAACACGTCAGTTGTCCATTCCCAAATATCACTTAGCTTTTCTGAGTGAAGCCTTGATAAGCGTGATTCCATACTGACTTGGTGTGCTGTCTACCAGACACTGTTCTGGGTGCTTTCCTTAGACCACACACAGGCCGACGAGGGACACGGGATATGGAGGCACCCATGGGGCCAACCTTGGACTCGACAGAAGTCAGATCCTCTCCCCAAACTGAGATCATACATTTAGTATCCATTGCAATGTTTCTGGAAAACAGTAACTGCTCAAAACATGTTTGCTACCAGTAATGGCACTGAAATTGCAGGAAAATGAATTATTCCTGCTACCTTCCAACAACTCTGGACACTATTTATGTGAAGAAACAGAATATTCAACCTGCCACAACCAGATACATGAATGTGCATGGGCTTTCTGAAGTAGCTTCTTCACATACACATTCATGAGCTTCCTAATTTTAGTATTGCCCTTATGAAATTTAGTGCTTGTATGCCAATCAAAAGCATTTTAAGCTAGGGGGACTTGAAGAAAGAAAAAAAAGCACATTATTTACTGAAGTTACTTGGGCAATAAGCTACTATTATAAGTAAATATACTCAGATTTTTTTCATCTCTTCAAACCAAATTTGGCAGTATAAGCTGATCAGTATTAGTGTCAATATTATATTTTATTGATTCTATGTGAGTTAGAGAAATATGCATTCCCAAAAGACATTTTCATTCATCAAAGAAGTATTTTATACGTAACAGGTAGAGAGACTGAAATACCTTCCAGACCCCCAAGACATTGCCCATCACTAAAGCCACAGGTTTCGGCTCTGGCCAAGCCAGCTTTATCTTTCTTACTGAGGACCTATCCCCAGAAGGCTTTCTCCGCCTCCTGGAGTGTCCACGTTCTCATCCTTGAAAGGGTGGCTGGGTGGATTGGGAGACGATGCACTTGCAGCACACCGCGTCTGGCAGTCAGTGAACATCCAGTGAATGCCAGGTTTCAGGAGTCCCTATGTTCTTGGGGCAAGGGCCATTCACGTGAGCAGAAGGCCAGCAATGATGTCCCCTCCAGGCTACACTCATAGGTTTGTTTGTCAGGAGTGGAACTTCTCCACCAGCTTCCACTCTGTTTTGGGGGATGAGGGGAAGGCCGTGTGAGGAGGCTGTGGGCAGCAGAGCAGGGGAAGGGGCAGCAGAGTGGCCTCAACGGGGGTGGGGGGTGGGGGGGGTGAGGGCTGCACCCACCACACCCCTCCCCCACCATCACATCACCCACCATCTCATCACTGGCTCCGGCACCATCCTTAGGCTGTCAGCTTTGGATGGAGGCTGAAAATGAAGGGACGGAGCGGGGAAGAAATGCACACAGCCTGTGGGGTTAAAAATAGGGAAATGACAGAAAACAGAACAATCTCCGGGGATGCTCAAGGAGGCAGAGTCAGGAGGAAGCCCTGGAAACCAGGTCCCTCTGCTTGGGCTTCTCTGCTTCCTCTGCCTTCCTAGCTGTCAGTCTGCCTCTCAAGATCTGAGTGAGTAAGGCTCTCACTCCCCATCTAAGAAAGCTGTAGTCTAGATCCCACCCATGTAAGACACTTGTGTAGCAAGGAACACCTAGCTCTTAAGTTGTTAGTGTTCTTACTTTTACTTCTCTAGTAATTGAACAGATACTGTGTTCCCTGCACAAAGGAAAACAAAGATTTTGCTGGAAACACGAAGCTGGATGAGGCATTGCCCTGCTGCTCTAGGAGCTGGCAGGCCAGGGTGGGAGGCAGGAAACGCAGAAAGAGATCATACCAAACACGAGCGATGCCATCACGGAAACACAGGGGCTCCCAAAGCCAGCCAAAGGCAGGTGGACAGATGGACGTCCCGCAAGAGGAGCCCCTCTGTTCTTGTTTATGGGAAATTGGAGGGGAGGCATGATTCAGATAATTTTCTCACTGTTTTTTTGATTCAGCATGGAGGCATTTATAGCATACTTGGTGGGCTCACCAGAAGGCCGGGAAGTACAGAGAAGACAGACAGGAGGAGTGATTTCCGACACAGCTTGCACGTGCTTCTCAGATACAGAACTGCCCAATCTGTAGTGACTGCAGGGCACTGCCCACAGTCAACAGATCCTGAGAAGGATTTCAGACCCACCCTGGGCAGCGTTCCACTGCCCAATTAAGACATGGCATTTGTGTGACAGACCCTGGTCAAAAGACCAGATGCCGTGTGCCCCGGTGGAGGTGGCCAAGGACACCGAGGCCCCCCATCCCCCACACCCACTGGCGTCCCAGGCAGAGGCCATGTCAAGGGGCAGTGGACGCGGACAGCTGTGGAAGGAAGCCCGCTGTCAAGTGAGAAGCCGCAGTGGCACATTTTCTCTGTTTCTGTTACGAGTCTAGTGTAACACATACACATATCTAGAAGCAGAGCTCACTTTTCATTTTCTAATAGTTTCAACCCCTGCGTCCTCTCACAGGGTCCCCAGAGCGACATTCTGTGCAGGAGCTCAGCTGTGTGGAAGTGAGGGTGTGGGGGGGAAGTGCCGAGGGACAGCTCCACTGTATCTGCAGTCTCCCCAGACCCCCAGCCCTCCCCAGGCCTTAACTGTGGATGTGCACACATGTGTGTGTGTGCTTGAGTGTGCACATGTGCACACACACATATAATCATGACATTTGGGGTAACAGCCCTACTATACCTGAATGCCACAAAATCAGCATCCTTTAACACACTCTTTTACTGATGCCTCGACCATCTCACTCCTGAGTTTTTAAAAGAAAGGATGAATGAATTCCACAAATGGGTAAGTCTAAGCCTTACACTTTGTGTGTACCCAAAATACTCTGAAGCAGACATGGGGGGAGAATCTATGATTTCTCACTGTGAACTTCAAGGGCTCCTGCTTGCTGCCCTTCCAAGTTCTAAGAAGCCAAGGAAAGAGAGCATCCACTGGGATACACATGTTTCTATTAATAATTCCTCCTGAATCCCAGCAAGGCAGGCTCTGCTCAATGTTCCTGCACAATAATGATCACGCAGACTAAGAGCGAGCCCTCTCCACGACACAACGCTCTTTCTACCAGAGATCCATCGTGGGATGTGTGACACGTCTGTTTCCATTATGAAAACCACCGCTTGTGGTATGAAAATGGCTGATGAGAGGGCTTAAAGGTGGTATGCGAGCTCCTGATAATGGCACCATCCTTCCTGGTGTCACTCAGCCCTGAGCCCAACATGTGGGCATCTCCTGCATCCACACAGGGCGATTTAATTATTTCTATACACGCCTGATTAGACGGGAGGCAGTGCAATGAGAGACGTCACCCAGGCCACCCTCCTCTGTAAATAACCCCTCCTCCTCTGTCAAGCTGGTCAGAGGTTACTGTCCACTCCCCGGGTCCCCACTGCAGAGCGGGGCTCACTTTGCCTGCAGGACAGTGCCTGCCAGGTCACTGAGCCCAGAGTGGCACAAAGGGCATCTCGTCTGGTCACGGTAAGGCGCTTCTAAACAGGAAAGGGACTTGTACCCTGTGCTCCCTTTCAGTCCTTGGAATTTTTCATCAGTTTCTGCTGCTCTGGAATTTGACAGACTTAATCATGATGCCATGTCAAGGAGTTGCTGCAGATGTCGACATGATCCCTTCTAAATGACCCTTCATGGTTTCGAGAAATACCTGCCTCTGAAGGAGCCGTGCCCATGAGGCCCCCACTGACCTACATATTTGTGATTCCCTAAGACTTCGAGCCCACCCTTGGCAACCCACCAGGAATGTCTGGTAGGAAAGTTTTGAGTTAGATGCTTTTGTATAATAAGTTCTATCTGACGACGCAGGCACTCCCTTTCACGACCACATTGCGGTCTGCCAGGCGTGTACCCTGCACACAGTTGGCGTCCCCACGTCCCTCACCAGCCCCAGGCCCTGGAGGACATGTGCTCTTTGTAAACCGTCCTTTTAATGAGTTCAAATGAGACTGTTTTCTGTTACATCTCATACAGAAAATATACTCTTTTTTTTTTCAAATAAAATGCCTACGAATTTATAGGAGAGACATACATCACTGGTAAGAAGATGCATAAACCCAGCTAATTCATACTGTTTAGATTTTATCAGTAATTGTGAATCGTTTTTATAAAATACTAGCTGACCTTTTTTTTTCCTTCTTTCAATGTAAATATACTTGCTGACAAGGGGAACCACGGTGTTTTAACAGGCTCAGCAATTTAAAGATTGTCCCCTTTTATGTGTTCTAAGTATGGAAAGCTTTCCTGTATTATACCCTGAGTGCAGAGAAAGGCTGTTAGAGAACCCTTCATCCCAGGGGGGACTCAGTTCATGCTGCGGCTGCAATCTTTCTGCTCTGCAGCGTCTACAGAGAGGTGAAGATTTATACAGCCTGATGTCAGACCATCAGTGACGTGCCTTATGGCGCATCCAGTTAAAATAACAAAGTTAAAGGCCTTGCCTGTTCTTCTTAGGGCTTCCCTGGTGGCTCAGCAGTAAAGAATCCACCTGTAAATGCAGGAGACATGGGTTCAACCCACGCCAGTATTCTTGCCTGGGAAATCCCCAGGGCAACAGAGGATGAGATAGTTGGATGGCATCATCAACTCAATGGACATGAGTTTGAGCAAACTCGGGGAGATAGTGAAGGACAGGGAAGCCTGGTGTGCTGTAGTCCATGAGGTCACAAAGAGCTGGACATGACTGAGCAACTAAACAACAAGTGTATAGATTATTTGGGGGAGGATTTACAGTATGTTTCTATATTCAAGTATTATGTCTTTTAGTAGGATGCTGTATGTTGTGTTTATGTTTGTGATAAGATAATTTTTAAAATCTAAGCATTAGCTTTTTGTGAAATGCATTGCTCATTGCCAAAGCAAACTTGATCTGGTCCTCATTGCTTATCCCCAATAAAGTTATTGTATATAGTATCATATATGAAACAGATCGCCAGTCCAGGTTCGATGCATGAGACAGGGTGATCAGGGTTGGTGTACTGGGATGATCCAGAGGGATGGGATGGGGAGGGAGATGGGAGGGAGGTTCAGGATGGGGAACATATGTATGCCCATGGCAGATTCATGTCAATGTATGGCAAAAACCACTACAATATTGTAAAGTAATTAGCCTCCAACTAAAATAAATAAAAAAATAAAGTTATTATATATTATGCTACTTAATTTGTAAGCAAGACCATTCTGAATTTTCTTTTTCCTCAAAAATAATTAACAATTTGTATCCGCCTTTTCTTTCTTGTTTTATTAACCATTACCATTCAGATTAATCTTTCAAACCCTCCTTGCCTTTGCTCTCCTTTGCTAATAGCACATGACTAGTGAATGAAGCTCCCTGTGCTGTCTGTTCTAGGACCGTATGATTGCCACAGGGCAGGTGTGGGTTCAGGGTGTGCTGGGTGAGCAGAGATAGGTAGCATCCTGTTATTTTCAAGCCATCTGTGCTGAAACATTCTGTCCCAGTCAGTGCAAAAAAGCAGGAAGCAAGACAGCATCCCAGGTGGAGACAAAGAAAGGAGAACTCTACATCCCTGAAAGTCAAAGTGAAAGTCACTCAGTTGTGTCCGACTCTTTGAGACCCCATGGTCTATACAACCCATGGAATTCTCCAGGCCAGAATTCTGGAGTAGGTAGCCGTTCCCTTCTCCAGGGGATGTTCCCTACCCAGGGATCAAACCCAGGTCTCTCACATTGCAGGCAGATTCTTTAACAGCTGAGCCATAAGGGAAGCCCAAGAATACTGGAGTGCGTAGCCTATCCCTTCTCCAGCAGATCTTCCCCACCCAGGAATTGAACCGGGGTCTCCTGCATTGCAGGCGGATTCTTTACCAACTGAGCTATAACTATGATGATAGTGCACATGAGAGAAACTCGCGTAAAATACCAAATGAAGAGAAAGCAAAGTCCTAGGACCCAAAAGTGAAATTAACAAGGCCATAGGACTTTTAATTTTTGATTTTATATTGGAATAGAGTTGGTTCATAATGTTGTGTTAGTTTCAGGTGTACAGCACAGTGAATCAGTTATATATATACATGTACCTCTTCTTTTTCAGATTCTTTCCCCATATAGGTTATTGGAGAATATTGAGTAGAGTTCCCTGTGCTATACAGTAGGGCCTTGTTAATTATCTATTTTATATATCATAGTGTGTATGAAATTAATGCCAAAGTCCTACTTTATCCCACCCCCCACCTTTGCCCTTTGCTAACAATAGGGTCATAGGTTTAGAGGGTTGATATACAAACATCAAATACATTTCCATAGAACAGTAATGAAAAATGTATATATAAAATTGTAAAAGAAAATAGGATTTAAAAGCATTGAAAATATCAAAACCTAACATGCAGGGATGAATTGACAAAATGGGCAAAAGAAGACATGCAGGTGCCCACTGAGCAAACGCTAAAGTGATGAAAGCATCTGGTCATTAGGGAAAGAGCCACTAAAACCATAGCAGAGGCCACTCCACACGCTATGGAAGAAACAGCCGTGCTGGGCCTCATCGTATCACTTCTAACCCCTCTGTGGGCCAGTGAGGCGGGAGGAGGTGGCCTCCGGGGGCCTAAATGCCCCAGGCTCCTTTCCCCACATAAACAGCCGTGGGGCAGGGAGTCAGTTAGTCCATAGGCTGGCGGGGAGCAGAACACTTGCTCAGAAATGCCTTCCAGCCTTTGTTTCCACCTCATTCCAAGTGTTCTCTGCAGCTTTCATGAGGAAAGCATTCCAAGATAAAACTTGCCTGTGTTTCTACAAAGGCTCCAGCCTTGCTTTCTTTCTTTCTTTTTTTTTTTTAATTTTATTTTATTTTTAAACTTTACATAATTTTATTAGTTTTGCCAAATATCAAAATGAATCCACCACAGGTATACATGTGTTCCCCATCCTGAACCCTCCTCCCTCCTCCCTCCCCATACCATCCCTCTGGGTTGTCCAGTGCACTAGCCCCAAGCATCCAGTATCGTGCATCGAACCTGGACTGGCAACTCGTTTCATACATGATATTTTACATGTTTCAATGCCATTCTCCCAAATCTTCCCACCCTCTCCCTCTCCCACAGAGTCCATAAGACTGTTCTATACATCAGTGTCTCTTTTGCTGTCTCGTACACAGGGTTATTGTTACCATCTTTCTAAATTCCATATATATGCGTTATTATACTGTATTGGTGTTTTTCCTTCTGGCTTACTTCACTCTGTATAATAGGCTCCAGTTTCATCCACCTCATTAGAACTGATTCAAATGTTTTCTTTTTAATGGCTGAGTAATACTCCATTGTGTATATGTACCACAGCTTTCTTATCCATTCATCTGCTGATGGACATCTAGGTTGCTTCCATGTCCTGGCTATTATAAACAGTGCTGCGATGAACACTGGGGTACACGTGTCTCTTTCCCTTCTGGTTTCCTCAGTGTGTATGCCCAGCAGTGGGATTGCTGGATCATAAGGCAGTTCTATTTCCAGTTTTTTAAGGAATCTCCACACTGTTCTCCATAGTGGCTGTACTAGTTTGCATTCCCACCAACAGTGTAAGAGGGTTCCCTTTTCTCCACACCCTCTCCAGCATTTATTATTTGTAGACTTTTGGATCGCGGCCATTCTGACTGGTGTGAAATGGTACCTCATAGTGGTTTTGATTTGCATTTCTCTGATAACAAGTGATGTTGAGCATCTTTTCATGTGTTTGTTAGCCCTCTGTATGTCTTCTTTGGAGAAATGTCTATTTAGTTCTTTGGCCCATTTTTTGATTGGGTCATTTATTTTTCTGGAGTTGAGCTTGTAGGAGTTGCTTGTATATTTTTGAGATTAGTTGTTTGTCAGTTGCTTCATTTGCTATTATTTTCTCCCATTCTGAAGGCTGTCTTTTCACTTTGCTAATAGTTTCCTTTGATGTGCAGAAGCTTTTAAGGTTAATTAGGTCCCATTTGCTCATTTTTGCTTTTATTTCCAATATTCTGGGAGGTGGGTCATAGAGGATCCTACTGTGATGTATGTCAGAGAGTGTTTTGCCTATGTTCTCCTCTAGGAGTTTTATAGTTTCTGGTCTTACGTTTAGATCTTTAATCCATTTTGAGTTTATTTTTGTGTATGGTGTTATAAAGTGTTCTAGTTTCATTCTTTTACAAGTGGTTGACCAGATTTCCCAGCACCACTTGTTAAAGAGATTGTCTTGCTTTCTAATTTATTCTCTGAAGTGCCCTTTAAACTCCATGGTAATGGCAGCAGGAAAACAGAAGGAGGAAAAATGAGCCATGGAATAAAGTGTATTTTGGAAAATTCACCTCTTGTATGACCACGTCTCCACTGGAAGCTCTGCAGCCAAGGCAGGGAGTTGGCAGGTGGGGGGAGTACAGCTGGGGGCTCCCTCCAGGGGGCGCTAGTGGTGAGGAACCCACCTGTTAAGAAGCAGGTTTGATCACTGGATCAGGAAGATCCCCTGGAGGAGGAAATGGCAACCCACTCCAGTATTCTTGCCTGGAGAATCCCATGGACAGAAGAACCTGGCAGGCTACAGTCCATGGGGTTGGAAAGAGTCAGAGACGACTTAGTGACTTAGCACACATAGCACTCTGGGGATGACAGCAAGGTTAACAGGACTCTGAGGAGCAACACACCTAATTTCATGATGACCCTCCCTCACAGACCTCCCCCCAACTCTTCAAAATACACCTTTTGATTGTCTTTCATTATAAATAAAAGATGATGGATGTATCAAGCAAATAGGATGGATTTATTCTAAAGTACATCCTTTGACCAAACAACCAGATTCTGAGGCTGTCTAAGTGATTTCCTCTGGGCAAGCTCCATGGAAGAACCCAAGTCTGTACTGTCGTTATTCTTTAGTCTCTTCAGTCGTGTCCGACTCTTTGTGACACCATGGACTGTAGCCGGACAGGATCTTCTGTCCATGGGATTCTCCAGCAAGAATACTGGAGCGGGTTGCCGTTTCCTTCTCCAGGGGATCTTTCCAACCCAGGGATCGATCCTCTGTCTCCGGCTTTGGTGGGTGGATTCTTTACCACTGAGCCACCAGGGAAATCTGAAGTCTATATTCAATGCATTTAAAAACACCCAACTCTCATTGCTCCCAGGGGTTTCTTTGAATGTAAGAAGTAAATTACTAAATCATATTTATATGCATGAAGTGATCTTATCTGTACCATAGTGAGGGTACAGGAAAACAGATACAAATATTTGTCTACAAATATTTGGTATGCGTTCTCAGTTCAGTTCAGTTCAGTTCAGTCGCTCAGTCATGTCCGACTCTTTGTGACCCCATGGACTGCAGCATACCAGGCCTCCCTGTCCATTACCAACTCCTGGAGTTTACTCAAACTCATGTCCATTGAGTCAGTGATGCCATCCAACCATCTCATACTCTTCATTCTTCATGTATTCTCAGTTTGCCTTTAACCCATGCTTATGATGTCAGCAGGCCTGTTGTTGTTTTCCAGGAGTGCTTCTAAGCATCAGTCCAGGCAACCAAATTGTGTGTATGTCCACTGGAAGGTTGGTTTAGTAAACTGAGAAATAGTTTCAGTAATGGCAAACCACTCCAGTATTCTCTGAAAAGTTCCATGGACCGAGGAGCCTGGTGTCTAACATTAACCCGGCTCCTAACATTAATCCTCCAGGCTACAGTTCACCAGGTGGCAAAGAGCTACTGAGCACATTCAGTATCACAAAGGTATCACAGTCATTACATTGAAAAAACCAGTTCATTTCTTGTCTAAGGAACAGATATCTCCCTTACAGAAATTTCATAAAAATTTATATTTGTGTGTATATGTACTTTGACTTTAAAATCTGGATGTTCTCTCATAGAAAGGAGCACTGGGTCTGGGAGGTTTGCAGAGTGGGCTCATGATATTCATGGTAATATTACAAGAAAGGTCCTGAAATTTTCCAGAACTTAAATTTGAGGTGACACATCTGATTCAGTTATTCAATCATTTAAATATTGGGATGACCTTGATCACTTCTGAAGGCCAGGGCAGTGCAAGTTCTCTGCCTTATCCACAAGTTGGGAGAGGAAACAGAACAAAGCCCTGCTCTATGACTTAGCCATAGGGAGTGTATGGCACAAAGAACCTGGAGAACCCGTCATGGTCGCCTGTGTGGAGACAAGCAGGGGCAGAGCACAGAAGTGGTCACTGGGTCATTGACCTGCCGTCTGTCCTCTTGGGCCTGGGAGCCTTACAGCGCAGAGATGGTCGTCAGACTCCATCCCTGAGGAGGCTTTGTGCTCTGGGTTGTTCTTGAGCTGGGTGACTTGTCTGCCTCCTGGAGACCAGGGGACCCAAGACACATCTGTTGTCTCCCACACAACTTACGGACATTTATTTCCTTGTGGCTGAGGGTAACATTAACCCTCTTCTCCCCTCTGTGTAGAGAAATGCTCTAGGTCTGAACAAAGTGAATGTTCTAGGTTCCTAAACCTTTCCCTGAGCAGAGTTTGAAAGCAGAGAAATAGGAAGATGGTATTTGAATCTAGAATTCTCATTTTAGAGCAATACCCAGGGAATCTTAGACTCCCGGAACTGCCTTTTCTCTAGCCTTTAGGTCCTTCCTGCCTCTCTCTCTCTTTTTCTTTCATTCCTTCTCTCTTCTTTCCTTTCCCTTCCTTCCTCCCTTTCTTTTTTCTCTTTCCTTCTCTCTTTCAGTCAGTCAAAGAGACTTCAAGTCTATAATTCTCTTTCTAGGAACTCCCTAAACTAACAGGGAATAAACTTCTCAACCAACACCTTTATACACAAGGTGGTGTGATGAACAGGGCAAGGGTTTCACCACCTGGAGCTCTGATGACAGACCCACTGCCTTCTCTTTGGGAAGAGCAGCAAGCTTTGTGTTCCCTTGCTCCATGTCCACAGAAATGATTCTATGATTTGCTCTGGTCTTCCTCTGCAGGCTGCCCCCTCACTGCTTCCTGACAAGAAGGAAGAGGCTGTGGGTGACCTCCACCCTTCCCTGAACTCCACTCTCAACAGGCTTTGGGGGAGATAGAACGGCCTCCACAAGCTTCTGCTCCAAAACCATTGCAATGAGAGAAAATCAAGTCCAGTTTTATTTGTTTACTGCTAGGAGCCTACCCCACTTTGAAAGAAAATTAAATAAGAATAACATTTTCATAAGTTGATTTTTCAGGAGAAAGAGTAGATATTTAAACTATTATAACATCCATGATCTTTCAGATGAAAATTTTCACCTAAAGAAAGGAAAGCAATCTCATCAGGTGCCAGTTTTGAGGGGTTTTGTTTTTTTTTTTTTCAAATAAAAATTTAAAAGGTGAAAATGTAACATGAAATTATAAAAGCTTGAATAAATAGATCTATGTTTCGGGGGTCCATTGTAGGTACCAGCATATGCTTTGTATTTCACAAAATAGATGTTGCTAGCATTTAGATATCCAGGGCTGCCAGAACTGCAAATGTTTCCTTAGAGACCTTTTAAAGCAGAAATCTATTTAATTCATAAAAAATTTTAATGAAAATAGTAATGGCGATGTTACAGTTCCAGATGTTAGAGTCTTTAAACCAAATTTTCTCTTTCCTCTTTCAGAACCTTGGTCTCTGCAGGTGAGTGGCAATGCACTGTCCAAGGCACAGACAGACAGGTATTTATCCCCTAATTCACAATGTGAAAGGCGAAAAGTGGAAGTTGCTCAGTTGTACCTGACTCTTTGCGACCCCATGGACTATAGCCTACCAGCCTCCTCTGTCTATGGGATTCTCCAGGCAAGAATACTGGAGTAGGTTGCCATTCCCTTCTCCAGGGGATCTTCCTGACCCAGGGATTGAACCTGGATTTCCTGCATTGCAGGCAGATTCTTTACCATCTGAGCCACCAGGGAACCCACGGCCCAACAAGGGGCACCAAGGCCTGTGACTCTCTGTGGCAACTCGGGTTCATGCTCAGTCTTTAGACTCTTCTCAGCCTCAAAGCCTGGGTAGCTCAGCTGGTAGAGCATCAGACTTTTAATCTGAGGGCCCAGGGTTCAAGTCCCTGTCCAGGCAGCAAAAAGTAAACAAATAAACAAAACAAAAATGTCTCTTGATAACAACATTTAGACTTTTTTCGGGCTTCCCTGGTGGCTCAGACTGAAAAGAATCTGCCTGCAATGCAGGAGACTGCACTCCGTGACTTACTTCCTAGGCTTGTGTGCTTGTCTTTAGCTGCATGATTTAAGGATGAGACTCAGGAAGGATAGAAAGGGTTTCTTGGCATATATAGTAAGAAAGGTAGACCCAGCATGACCAGGCCGGAATTTTAAGACACAGAATGACCACATGACCATTTTAAGAGCAAAGGCACAGAAGTTAATAAAGAGGAAGAAAAAATACATCTAGCTTTATTATCTTGGTGAAAAATATCAGGGATCTGAGTGTGTGTCAGAGCTGTGGGATGTCTAAACATGGTAACTAATCTTTGGTTCCCTTGTTTTCTATTTTGTCGAAAAATCTCTGGTGGGTTTCCTCTCTTCCCTCAGTACAACATGCAAGTATATCTGAAGAGACCCATAGACTTACTTCTCTGTCCAACTCTTTGTGGCCCCACGGACTGCAACCCACCAGGCTCCTCTGTCCATGGGATTTCCCAGGCAGGGATACTAGAGTGGGTTGCCATTTCCTCCTCCAGGGGATCTTCCTGACCCCAGGGATTGAACCTGGGTCTCCTATATCACAGGTGGGTTTGTTACCACTGAGACATCAGGGAAGCCCTTCTCTGAAAGACAGGAAGAAACTGAAAGAAGGGGAAAAAAAGCTATGGATCTGGAGAAGAGAGAATGCTCGAGGGTGGAGGCTGCAGGGTGTGCATGTGTGTGGGGGCTCAGGAGACAGGAAGACCTTCTTCCTAAGCCCCTGTTTCTCCAGGGCGCACTCCAATTTTCTCACAACCCTGCAGTCCCAATTTTCAGATAAAAGATGAACCATCATTGGTCAAGCCTTCTGTGAGAATCTGAAATCTTAACTCTGCTTCCATGAAGAAATGATCCCGAGTTCCAAACATGAGACTTCTTCAGAGCTTCAGGAAAGGAACCACAGGAGTGTCAAGCCTTCTTCAGTGTAGCCAAGAGACTGAGACCTCTAAGATTTGGAATCTAGAGTCTGAGTGGTGTCTCTCCTGCTGGCTTTATCTCGTGGCCAAGAGGAAGTAACCACCACCACAACACCCTCCAACATGGAGGAACACTCAGCCTTCATAATGGTTATCTTAATGATTTCTAGAGCCGGAAGATGAAAGGTTTCCAAACTAGACTTTTGGGGAAGCATTGTCGTTTGTTTTAGATCTATGACTGGTAGACAGATCAGAGACTACATGTCTCACAAGCAAGGTTTAAAAATGTTGCATTTCAAGAAAAGTTGACCAGAAGCATTCACATTTTCCCTGCCCGTTCTTAACAACATCAGTGTGTGCTCTTGTGATTTATGGCCTCACTTGTGATACTGGCACCTGCCATGGATAAGATCATTAAAACTCTTTTTTTTTTGTCAAGGCTTTATTTATCAAAGCCATGGAAAAATGACATTCCTATTAGCTTGAGTTGGAAAAGTTAGAAAAGCATGGTGTAACTCATTCCAGGTAATATCTTTCTTTTTGTATAACCATTACCCAGACCTCTCTAAAGAAAGGGTTGAGTGTGAATTATTTCAAAATCAAAATAGTCTCTTTAAAATTGGAAATGCATTATGCACCTGAGGTGCTGACAGCAAGGTCCATGCCAAGCATTTGATCCATGAATACCCATTTTCCAAGCTCTCCGGGTCCTTAGATCTGCATCTCTTCCATTTTTTTCCTGTGGCCAATTTTCAAATAAGGGATCGGGAAACAGTTTAGAGATCATAAATCACACTGATGGTTGGGAAATAAAAAGGGTTCTTTTGCTTCTTCAGATGTGGTTCTACACATTTTTACACATCTTTAAGCTAAATCAGAAATCCAGATGCAAAATTAGGGTGCTTACATATATCATGTCTCTTTGTGACATTCCATGGAGGAATGCAGGGCTGAGAGAGACCTGACCCGGCTGCAAGCTGGCATAAAAAAGTTCAGGTCAGCACTGCAGAAAACAAGGGAGAAGAGTTTGGGAAAGTGAGCATGTGGTTTCACTGCTGTGTATACATTTCACTGAGTGACTAACTCAACCAAAATATAGCATTCACTGCATATCAAGGAAATATCTGTGACTTAGTAAATAGACCTAGTAATAGTTTGAGCATAAGCTTATTAGCATGTGAAATGAGTGCAGTTGTACGGTAGTTTGAACATTCTTTGGCATTGCCTTTCTTTGGGATTGAAATGAAAACTGACCTTTTCCAATCCTGTGGCCACAGCTGAGATTTCCAAATTTGCTGGCATATTAAGTGCAGCACTTTCACAGCATCATCTTTCAGGATTTGAAATCGCTGAGCTGGAATTCCATCACCTCCACTAGCTTTGTTCAGGGTAATGCTTCCCAAGGCCCATTTGACTTCACATGCCATGATGTCAAGCTCAAGGTGAGTGACCACACCATCACGGTTATCCAGGTCATTAAGACCTTTTCTGTATAGTTCTTCTATGTATTCCTGATACCTCTCCTTATTCTCTTCGACTTAGGTGGAATTTCATCCTTGCATGAAATTTTCCCTTGGTATTTCCAATTTTCTTGAAGAGATCTCTAGTCTTCCCCATTCTATTATTTTCCTCTATTTCTTTGCATTGTTCGTTTAAGTGACAGAACAATAATGAAAACAAATAGTTTCATTTTCACTTTAAAAAAATTCCAATCTTTCTGGTAGGAGTACTGAGTCCTTTCTGATTATTTTTACTTGTCTTTATTGTCCTAGAGCTTTTTAAATAATAAAAATATTTTAGTTTTCTAATCATAAAAGTACATTTTAAAACGCCTACACTGTCTTAGAGACACTGTTTAGATCTTCCTGCCTTTCGGCTGTTCTTTACACGTTGGATCTTTACATGACTCTCCTCTTGCACGCTTTTGGATTCTCTGGTGGTGTGTGCTCCTCATTAGATGTTTGTACATTCTGAGCATAAGTCACTTTCCTTCCCAAAGAGACTGCAGGAGGGCTGACTGTAGGGACAGTTTACTGACTGTAGGTGCCTCTCAAAGTGGTAACACCATAATGATGTTCATTAAGCTTTCTCTTTTAACATTTTTTCACCCTGTTTCCTGTGGCCCCCTTTCTATTCCTTGACAAGGAGGTAAAAAAAAAAAATGTACTGAATCCCAAATTCTGATTCTGGCTGAGAACATTTATATCAGGCTTGATATTTTTATATTCCTATTGCACTCAGTCAGCTTCCCAGGTGGCGCTAGTGATAAGAAACCCACCTGCCAAAGCAGGAGATGCAAGAGACACAGGTTCAATCCTTGGGTCAGGAAGATTCCCCTGGAGGACACGGCAACCCACTCCAAGAGTCAGACATGATTGAGCCCCTCCCCCACATATACATCACACTCAGTATTCAGTAAATGTCTTCTTTTTTTTTTTAATTTTATTTTATTAAAGAACAGTGACTCTGGTCATCATTCTACACTCCAGGACCCTGCCCTCACCCCAACCCGAATTTAAGGAGAAAGGTGGAACTTAGTTATATGTATATGGATGACGAGAGAAAGTGACGAGAGAAAGTGGTTATTTTAACAGCTAAGATGTCCTGTTTCTTTGGGTCTTACCTTTATTTTATCAAGCTTTTTTTTCTTTACTCATTTGATAATTAATTGTGAACCTTTTTGGAGTAGGAATGGCACACCACTCCAGTATTCTTGCCTGGGAAAGTCCATGGGCAAGAAGAGATAGGCAGGCTACAGCCGGCAAGGTAACAGAGTCAGACATGACTGAAGCGACTTAGCATGCACGCACACACATATGGCAGACTATCTTACATAGTTGCATGTTGTAACGAAGGAATGAATATAGCATTATATTTTAGAAACTTCACAGTTTGTTAGTTAAGATCTTAATTTTTGTCTAATATCCTTCTGTTCTGGACTCAACTAGGATCCCACAGTATCTCTGGTCATCAAAGCTCTTTTAGTTTATCTGGGTTGTGACAGTTCTCCGTCTTTCCTTGTTTTTGACAACCCTGACAGCTTTACGAGGTATTCTGTAGGCTGTCCTTCTGTTGGAATTCATCTGATGCTTCTCTCAAGATGAAGCTGGTATGTTGTCGGGAGGACGATTACACAGGAAAGGTGCTAGCTCATGACACCCGATCGCCATGCACATTGTCAACGTGATATATCACTGCTGACACTACTGACTGTGGTCACCAGGCTGAAGTAGGGTTGTCAGGTCTGTCCACTGCAGAGTGACTCTTCTTTTTATTCCTCTTTTCCATGCTTGACTTTTCATTGTTTTATTTTTTGATTGGAGGAAAATTGCTTTACAATATTGTGTTGGTTTCTGCCGTACAACAATGCAAATCGGCCATAATTATTCATATGTCACCTCCCTCTTGAGCCTCCCTCCCATCCCCCTATCCCACCCAATCTGAGTCATCACTGAGCACCAAGCTGGACTCCTTGTGTTATACAGCAACGTCTCATCAGCTACCTTGGAGAAGGAAATGGCAACCCACTCCAGTATCCATGCCTGGAAAAGCCTATGGACATAGGACAGTGGGCTACAGTCCATGGGGTTGCAAACAGTCAGGCATGACCTAATGAGTAAAAAACAACAATATTCCATTCATACTTGACCCTTTAAAAGGTAATGACTGCATGACCCACTCTAAGGTGTGAGGATGAGGCAAATTCTAGTGTTTTTATATAATGGGATATTCAGCAATAAAAAGGGGGGGAAGCCATGCTACTGATAAAAAGAACAATGTGGTTGAATTTCAGAAATATGATGATGCATGGAAGAAGCCAGACACAGAAGTGTACCTCCTGTAGGACTCATTTATGTGAAATTCAAGGATAGACAAAGTAATCTATGGCCACTGAAAACAGAACAAATAACTACCTCTGGGGAAGGGGCCTGATAACAAGAGTTACCAGGCAGTTATCCAAGGTGATGAAATGTCCCATCCCCACTGGGATGTATTCATTTGGAATGCCTCAGTTAACTGTAAACTTAAGGTGTTGATGTCACTTACATAAACCATGCTGCTGCTGCTGCTGCTGCTAAGTCGCTTCAGTCGTGTCCGATTCTGTGCGACCCCATAGACGGCAGCCCACCAGGCTCTTCCGTCCCTGGGATTCTCCAGGCAAGAACACTGGAGTGTGTTGCCATTTCCTTCTCCAATGCATGAAAGTGAAAAGTGAAAGTGAAGTCGCTCAGTCGTGTCTTACTCTTAGCAATCCCTTGGACTGCAGTCTACCAGGCTCCTCCGCTCATGGGATTTTCCAGGCAAGAGTACTAGAGTGGGGTGCCATCGCCTTCTCCGTACATAAACCATACTTCAGTTGAAATAATACACTTAAGAAGAATCTTTAGCATTTATTGTCAAAGAAGTCATTAATGGTCTTGGTAAGAGCAGCTTCAGTACAAATGTTGAGGCAGGAGGTTTCCTGGACTTTTTTAATCAATAGTTTTTATTGGAGTGCAGTTGATTTATGATGTTATGTTAATTTCTGTACAGCAAAGTGCTTCAGTCATACATACACATATATATATTCTTTTCTTATATTCTTTGCCATTACATTGTATCATAGAATACTGAATATAGTTCCCTGTGCTAGGCAATAGGACCTTGTTGTCTATTCATTCTATATACAAAAGCTTACATCTTATAACTCCAGCCTCCCACTTCATCCCTCCTCCAAGCTTTCCTGGCTCTTAAATTTCCCTAAAAGACCTGCAATAATAGAGTGAAAGAACTTCCCTTGTTAAAGAAAGATCGCTAATTAAACTTGAGAAATTAGAAGAGGACAGAGGACTGAAGATTTACGAAGGAAAAATAAATCAAACTGCATGAGCATGCAGTAAGAGTGCTGATCCTATAAAGGAACTAAAAATAGCTCACGCAGTATCCAGCTGTGACAGCGATCCAACTGGAGGGGCAAATGCAAGGAGATGCTAGTGTTCCTGAGGCAGGCTTACCGCCAGACCCCAGCCCAGCAATCTCAGTCCACCTTACATCTTTTTATAGTGATCTCTGGAGCTTTACTAAGCCCCTGCAACACTCTAGTAAGACATAATCCCCTAATTTTTATGGCTTTGCAAGGACACACACAGGTACTAAGGAGCTGTAATTTTAGAAGCATGTGTAAAAGGACATGTAAAATAATATAGTGTATAGCAGAAAAATCAGTACAGTTCTCACGTGATTGTCTAGTGAGTCGGTGGCTGCATTTTACTTTACCTCATGTGATTTGAGAAATCCTCTAGAATATTAAAAAGAGAACAGAGAAGATCATTAAAAGAGTAGAGGGGAAAAAAACTTCTCTGAGAATAAATTTGGAAAATTATTCATCACGCTGAAGGGAGAGAAATCGTAAAAGCCACTCTTTGTTGGAATACAAAATCTATTCTGCGTAAGAAATTAGAACTCTCAGAAAAACTGTTTAACTTCTCCTGGAGCTCTGGGTAGAAACAGTGTCTTAGCGAAGACACAGAAGCGCTGAAGGTACAGTCAAAAAGACAAAAAAAATAAGACCTTTCCTTTGTATATTTGTCCTTGGGTGGGAAAGGAATCAAGAATTCCTATACAAATGTTTTTTC
The DNA here is from genome assembly GCF_032452875.1 of Bos javanicus. Classification (NCBI taxonomy): domain Eukaryota; kingdom Metazoa; phylum Chordata; class Mammalia; order Artiodactyla; family Bovidae; genus Bos; species Bos javanicus. Next base: position 34,856,195 of record NC_083879.1, on the reverse strand, counting down.
AGAACCTTTATATAAAATCTAGAACTATAAAAATAATAGCTAAAAACTGGGAGTTTAAGGCTCAGATATTCTTAAATTTTCTTCTTCTTAAAAAAAAAAATTGGTGGGACTAAGTATTTCATTACTAAAGCAAAATCCAGCCTCTGAAAGTCTGAATTAAATGGAGAGGATTGTTAAGATATATGTGTGCATGTTAAGCCACTTCAGTTGTGTCTGAGTCCGTGTGACCCCATGGACTGTAGCCCACCAGGCTCCTCTGTCCATGGGATTCTCCAGGCAAGAATCCTGGAGTGAGTCGCCATGCCCTCCTCCAGGGAATCTTCCTGACTTAGGGATCGAACGCTCATCTCATTGGCAAGCTGGTTCTTTACCACTAGCGCCACCTGGGAAGGCTGTTAAGATACATACAATTAATATATTAATATGCTGGCAATTAATATATTTCAGTGAAAAACAGAGAATGCGGATTTTACATTTAATTATGTCGAGTTTAATTAAACCCTTCCACCACATACCTTTTTTATTTTTGCAATCATTCATTTTATAAACATTTATTGAGGACTGATACTGTTCCAGGTACTGGTTTTCAGAGATGAACACACAAAATCTACTGTCAGATAACTCATTGTTTGCATTTTTCTGGATTTTTTTTTTTTGGTCTTGTTTTTTAGAATAGTATTTATTTCAAGACTGGGAGATGGAAAAGATCTCCTCTTAGAATTCCTTCTAATCACATAATTTTATTAAACGTCTTGTTGCCAGTTCTGGAGATCAGCATTGCTAACTCATTTACATTGGTAAGAGCTTAAATAAATATATAGTTATTGTTGGGCTTTGAGAAAGGATATTAGGTTACATACCTAGGGAGCTAAAGGCAATATAAAGAAGCATTTATGTCTGTTTTCCTATGGCATGGGGTTTTGATTCCAAAGAACTCCTGCACTTGTTATTTATTCAAGCTTTTCTCCAATATCACAATACCAACTGGTTATTCATTCTGTGTATATTTGATTCTTTCACTATTAAATGCATAATAAGTCTTTTTAAGGTGTTTCGAGATAAACCTGATATCTTTAGGTAGCTGAATGATTACTCAGCAACTGAAGGTTGGTTTTCTCTGTATTTCCATCTCCATGTCCTCAGATAGACACAGAGGGAGAAATCTCCAACCAAGAAAGGTTGGTGGTGCCTTTTCAGTTCATGAAACTAGGAAATAATCTTTGTTGTAGATATTGATTTTAACCTATTGATTATAGCTACAAAATTCACTGTAACTACAAATACCATTTATAATGTATGAAGTACAAGTTCTAAATGGACTATAGGGAAATTGGTGAACAGAATCTTACCACGAGGCTTAAAGGTTTTGTCTTGATTCTTTCTGAATCTACCATTTTTATTCATCTAAAGTTGTTTTACCTTGAGTGGGATTGCGCTGGGCAAGCTTAAGACATTATCTGGCACTGTAATTTAAAATTCATTGAAATTCTTTGTTTTCTTAAATTGTTTCCAGAAATAACTTCAGAGGCCATTAGGTAAAATCAACAAGAATATTCAACAAAGGAAAAATGGCCAGTATTAAAAGCCCCAAATTCTTATAGCTGGATTTGATGATGGGGCGGGGTAAGAGGTGAGATTTCATACACACACACACACACACACGCACACTGCATATTTGAAAATATTTCAGTGATTTGTCATTGCTATCAGATAACAGAAAACAGCTGCATTTAGTAAAGTGACAACTGGACTGCGATTGTAACCCTAGCTTTCCACTTGATACTTGGCTGGGGGGAGGGGAACCTTCCCCCACATAAGATACAAAACTATGAGGAGCACACGATTAGGAAACCCGTGAAGCCATGAAATCGAGAGCTCATCAGTTCATCATCTCGCCGTCTCTCCCTCGGCCCCTTCTCACATCCTTTTCTCCAGCTAACATCGATAAGTCTCTCCACCAGACAATCAGCCTATCGCTTAGTAGGTACTCATATTTGGTTAAGAAAATACATAAGTGATCTTTTAAAATGTCCATTTCTAACATCTCTAGGAAGCTTAACGGTTTTAAGCTTAATATGAAGGCAGCTGGAGCAGAGACGTCATTGGCAGAAGCACACAAGCTGAGGCTCCTTCCCTGTGAGCACCCTGACTCGGGTGGCTCAGGGTCTAGAGTCTGGCCCGCCTCTCCTCCCCTATTGCTCCAGCCTGCTGCTCCCTGACCAGGCTTCAGCCAGCTTCATACCCTCCTTCTACCTCCTGGTACTAGAAAACACAACATGCATCCCACAATCCCAATGGCCAGACCAGAATTTCCAGGGAGGATTCTGAAGGCCAGTCCTCTGGGACACACCATCCCCTGGACACAGCAGGACTGCCCCACAGTGAACAGAAGAAAGTCCCCCACCACTGATGCTGTCTCCCAGCAACCAGGGTCCTACTTAAGGTTCACTCACTTGCGTGGGTCAGAAAACTATCTTAAAGCAGTTGCAGCCAATTAGAGAACTGATTGGGTAACAGATAGAAGGATGTACAGAACACCTCAGCCTCAGGAAACACAGCGGTGCATCCAGGCTGCCAAAGCCCAAGACTTAGATGTTTCCAAGACTCTTTCCATTTCATCACATCTGTTTTCACAGCAGCTGAAGTCTCTCTCATGGCAAACCATTCCGTCCTTGTCGTGGGAATCACGGGAACACAGGGAAAGCCTCTTCAGGGGAAAACCACCACCATAACTTCTAACACCTCCCACAGGGGTCAACACTGTTCAAACACCTAACACCATGGATTAATTGTGCTTATTTTTAAATTTTGTTTATGTGGAAATCACATAGGATGTCCTCTTTCGTGTCTTCTTCTTTCAGTTACTATAACGCTTTAGGGGTTCAAAATGCTTTATACTATTCAGTTCAGTTCAGTTGCTCAGTAGTGTCCGACTCTTTGTCCATCACCAACTCCCAGAGTTTACCCAAACTCATGTCCATTGAGTCGGTGATGCCATCCAACCATCTCATCCTCTGTCATCCCCTTCTCCTCCTGCCCTCAATCTTTCCCAGCATCAGGGTCTTTTCAAATGAGTCAGCTCTTCACATCAGGTGGCCAAAGTATCGGAGTTTCAGCTTCAACATCAGTCCTTCCAATGAACACCCAGGACTGATCTCTTCTAGGATGGACTGGTTGGATCTCCTTGCAGTCCAAGGGACTCTCAAGAGTCTTCTCCAACACCACAGTTACTTGTCTAAATATAAAAATATTCTATCCTTTGTTCCATTGTTGATGAAAATTTGGAATTGTTTTCCATTTAGGACAAACAACACTTTGATGAACTTCCCTTGGGGGATGATAGCACACGGGAAGATGTTTCACTGGATACATGCCTAGGTGTGAAATTCCAGGTGAAGTGTGTTTGGCTTTATTGGACAGTACCAACTGGCTTTCCAAGGTGGTTTTATCAGTCTACACTCTTCCCAACAGTGAACAAGAATTTCAGTTCCTTCACGTCCCTATATATGACTTTTGGTGTTTTCAGGTTTTGTTTTGTTTGTTTGCTAATTCTGGTAGATACGTAGTGTTATCTGGCTGAAGCCTGATTTGTGTTAGGTCATGGTTAATGAATGGAGAAGGAAATGGCAACCCACTGCAGTACCCTTGCCTGGAAAATCCCATGGACGGAGGAGTCTGGTAGGCTACAGTCCATGGGGTCACAAAGAGTCAGATACGACTGAGTGACTTCACTACTTATGGTTAATGAAAGGGTTTTCCAAGTGGCTCAGTGGATAAAGAATCTGCCCACCAATGCAGGGCATGTAAGAGACAATGGGTTCAATCCCTGGGTCACGAAGATCCCCTTGAGAAGAAAATGACAACTCACTCCAGTATTCTTGCCTGGAGAGTTCCATGGAGAGAGGAGCCTGGTGGGCTGCAGTCCATGGGGTCACAAAGAGTTGGACACAACTGAGCAACCAAACAACAACAACAAATGTCTGTGACTTCCCTGGTGGCTCAGATGGTAAAGCGTCTGCCTACAGTGAGGGAGACCTGGCTTCAATCCCTGGGTTGGGAAGATCCCCTGGAGAAGGAAATGGCAACCCCCTCCAGTGCTTTTGCCTGGAAAGTTCCATGGATGGAGGAGCCTTGTAGGCTTCAGACCATGGGGGTCGAAAAGAGTCGGACATGACTGAGCAACTTCACTTTCACTTTCAATTCTCTTTAATGTGTTTACTGGCTGACAGTCCTTATTTTGCTAAATGTTTATTAAATTTCCTGTGCCTCACATTACTAATTCTGATTGTCCATTTTTTCCTTCTTTCTTTTTGTTTTTCTCCTTAAGAGTTATTTATACATTCTGGATACAAGTTTTTATTCCATTATGTGTATTGCTAAATCTCATGCTGTATGACTTGCAGGTTTACTCAGTTAATTAATTCTTTCCATTAATACATTTTTATTTTAATGAAACTGAAGTAATTAATCTTTTGCATTATGCCAGTATTTTACTTTTTGTTCAAGGATTTTTTTTGCTTACTCCATGGATACAAAAATATTTTCCTATGGCATTGTCTCAATGTTTTATTGTTTTGCCATCCTTGTGTGGATTTATAATCCACCTGGAATTGATTTTTCTATACAGTACAGTATATAGTGCACTGATTTTATATACACTATGGTTAGGGTCAAGAACAATTTATTTTTCTTGCAAGGATCAGTTCACCTAATTGCATTTATTGAAATCACCATTCTTTCCCTATTACACAGCAAATCATGAATCAACAGGTCTGTATATATAGGTCTATATCTGAAATATGCATTGTTCTCTTAGTCTCTCATCTGTTCTTGCATCAGTATCATACTGTCTTAAGTCATTCACTTTGCATGCTCAGTCGCTTCAGTCATGTCTGACTCTTTTCGACCCTATGGACTGCAGCCTGCCAGCCTCCTCTGTCCATGGGATTCTCCAGGTGAGAATACTGGAGTGGGTTGCCATGTCCTCCTCCAGGGGATCTTTCCAACTCAGAGATCGAACCTAAGTCTCCTGTGTCTCCTGCACTGCAGGCAGATTCTTTACAGCTGAGCCGCTGGGGAAGCCCCAAGTCATTCACTTTAAGACTTTGTATTTATTAGTGTCCATCTTCCAATTTTGTATTTTTTCAAGATTTTTCTTGGCTGTTTGGAGCCCTTCTGCAGTATTCAATAAACTTTTGAAAGCTCTTGTTATTTTCCACCGAGGAAATAAGAAAAACTTTGCTAGAATCTGGACAGATTCTGCTAAATCTATATATGAATGTTAGAGATAATTGATGTCTTTACAATATTGACACTTTTCGTCCAAGAACATAGCTTAGCATTCCATTTCTAAACTCCATAAACGAAATTTCTTTATTAAATTTATTCTGAGAAGTTTGATTTTATGCTATTATAAATTATCCTTTTAAACTTCATTTCTACTTGTTTTCTTCTGGTAGAAAAACTGAATCTATATAAAGAGGCCTTACTAAATTTGTTAATTCTAATAGATGGTCTATAAGTTATTTTAAATTTTCTACCACAACAATTTTAATGAAGGATTAAATCCATTTGACAGATACATTATGTTTGAAAAATTCTATTTTTTTTCTGAATACATGCTGAACTAAAAAATTACAATTCATCTCATTGTATCACCTACATTTCCTAATTTTATTTAGCTAAACTAGTTTATTTTTTAAAATAATGTTTGTTGCTTTTATCCACTCAATTATTTTCCTTTATTATTACATATAGGGTGTGTGGCCTTCAATTTAAGGATTTAAAGCTATGTAAGTAATATGTAGTTGTTTTTTTCTGTCCAAACTGCCAATCTTTATTTTTTACTTGGAGAATTTAGGCCATTTACATTTACTGATATATTTGGGTTTATGTCCCACATTTTACTATTTGCTTCATATTTTTCCCATGTTCTTTGCTTTTATTCTTTCTTTTTATCTTTTTTGGGATTAATTGGCAATTTTTTGCCAGTATTGACTTGCATTATTTTTACCATTTGTATTGATTACCACAGAGATTAAAATCTGATTTTTTAGTTTATTTTAGAACAATATAATTAGTAATTTTACTAAAGTATATCTAGCTATAACTTAACAGATACTGCATGCATATTGGTTATAATATACTAATGTGTAGTAGTTACTTTGCTTCCCACACAACTCTTTATTCCACAGAATTTAGAAAAATTACATATAACTTCTTCTCACCCTTATATTATTATGCATCTTAGTTTTTACATACTTTAAATCATGCTAGATGATAGGTGATTGTTGTTTCATATTCGGTATGTGTTTGTATTTTCTCATATGTTTACATGTTCATTACTCTTCATCCCTTTTTGCATTTTTGTGTTTCCATCCAAAGACTTTTTATCTTTCTGAATGCTCTCATTTTAGTTTAAGGCAGTTCTAGATGAGAATTATTTCATTTTTGCTCACTATAACCCATATCCTTTTTCCTTTTCTCTTTCTATCTTACACCCACCTTTTAGTCTTGAAAATGTTTGCTGGTTTATTTTCCAGTTCACTCAGTCTTTCTTCTGCTCTGCCCTCACTGTCGGAGACCCTATCTTTTAACTTCTGAATTCCAATTTTGCATTTTTCAATTCAAGGGTTTTTATCACCATTTTGTGAATTCTACATCATGGTTGTTTAAGGTCTGTTTATCACACTTTCATTAATTGGGTTATTTGTAAGTCTAATACTATTTTTTTTTTTTTTACTCTTTTCTGCTTGGTTCTGCTTTTTAGGTGTGATTGTTAATTTTCTATTGAGAGTTAGATTTTACCTATGGAAGACTGTTCTCCTCCTCCAGAAATGTTACAATATACCCTCTGGTGGTGAGATTCAGTCAAGGCACATCATTTTTATCAAAGAGGACTAACACGACCGAACTGGGCTGGAAGGTATGCTGGCACCATTTCGGTCCTTCACTCATTCCTAGAACCTCGCTCTTCAGCTGGCCCAACCAAGGCCTGGGGCATCTAACAGAGAACCTTTTCTCCTTTATCGTGCTTGAATAACATTTTTTGATCTCCCAACAATTTCAGAAAATTCTATTACTTTTTTCAGTGGCTTTCTGCTGAGCTTATCTTCTCAAGAATTCCATAAACGCCTCTAGGCAAAAAACATAAACTATAATACATCTCCAGATCCTTCATCTCACCCCGAATTGAGCTTCTCAATTCCAGCTGTTTTGAAGTCCTAAACTCCAGATTCTTTGTCTCCAGTCCTAAGATTCTGCCAGACATTCTGCTGGTACCTCTTATAAGCATTTCTCTGCCTGCAGCTTTGGTTCTGACCTCTGGACAAACTGAAAAAAGCTCAGAGAACAATGACTCTTGGGAAGGTCTCATGTATCTCTAAAGTCTTCTCTCTGGGACCTTGATCCTTCAATCTCTCATCACCCTGACAGGTCTCCAGGGCATTCAAATCGTTTAATGTAGTTTTCCTGCTTGTTCTCAAGTTGGCATGTTGATCTGCTTCAAGTTACTTCATAGTAAATGGAAGCAGAAGTGTCAAGGCATATTTGATAAATAAAAATGTGTGCTTCTTGCATTCATTACTGTTGTTAATAGGTTCCTGTTATTTTTAATTCCAGAGAAATTAAGCTTCTACACCATTTCACTAGATAAGAGTAAGCGGCAATCTGGTGATTGGAAATTTACTCTCTAAATCACCCCAAAGTGTTGGTTAGAGTCAACCAGCAGCAAGACATGTTCATGTTTTATAGACATTGTATATTTGAAGTTAGACAGTACTTGGCTGATCTCAAATGTTACAGCTTCCTGTGATCAGTCACTAGGATTGCTATGAAAACTAAAGCTTAACTTTGTTTTTTTGTTTTTCAAGTGGTAAATTTTTGACCATCTATAAAAGCCAGATGTGTAATCCTCGCACATCTCAAATACATTTTTGTCATTTTTATCAATATGAAATATGCAGTTTTCAATCAAAATATACTAATCTCACACTTCTCAATTTATCTTGATTTAAAACTTTATATTCTTTACAGACATATGGAAGAAACTTCGTGCCTTTTATTTCACATGACAAAAGACTTCTGGGTGTAAAAATAGTTTCATTCCATCAGTGATGAACATATAAAATCTATAAATAGGAAAATATTTTCCATGTTATAGTCTACCTAACATGTGTTCGCATAGTATTAAATGTTTCTCTTTAGTACGTCTGGTCTTATGTTTTGAGAATTTATGCAAATATCATATATCAAAGATCCAGTACTTTGTCCACCTGAAGGGAAGAGCCAACCCATTGGAAAAGACCCTGATGCTAGGAAAGATTGAGGGCAGGAGGAGAAAGGGACGACAGAGGATGAGATGGTTGGATGGCATCACTGACTCAATGGACATGAGTTGGAGCAAACTCCGGGAGATGGCGATGGACAGGGAGGCCTGGTGTGCTGCAGTCCGTGGAGTTGCAAAGAGTCAGACACGACTGAGTGACTGAATGGCAACAATCACTGGATGAATTCAGGTGCTTGAAGCTCTATAATGAGGCTCCCATGTCATATGGCTGGTTTAGTAAAATGTGGTCTTAGCATGAAACAGCAGAAGTCGAAATCTAGGGCGAGAGAAGGGCTTAGCCTGCTTTGCTCAGCTGTGGTCAGGACTCACCCTGACTGTGGTGTCCTGTTCAGTCCTCATTTATTCAGGGAAACATCAACGACAAGATAGAATACAGTGTCCTTAGGACAGTGAATGACTCTTGAACAGTGTTTACGTGGAATGGTTCACAGGGCCAAAAGGAAGATACCTGTTTCCCATTCATCTCACTTCTTTTTTTTTTTTCAATCAGGGTATAGCTGCTCTACAATGTTGTGTTAGTTTCTGCCATACACTGAAGTGAATCAGCTACATCATTTGCAGAGACATGGATGGACCTAAAGACACTCATACAGAGTGAATTAAGTTAGAAAGAGAAAAACAAACATTGTATATTAATGCATATATATGGAATCTAGAAAAATGATTCAGATGAACCTACCTGCAGGGCAGGAATAGAAACACAGACGGAGAGAATGGATGCATGGACACCGGGGGGAGCGAGAGGAGGTGAACTGGGACACTGGGATTGGCATATAATCTCACTCCTGACTGTCTTCAGATCAGCTTGCTTGAGGACACCCCCCTCCATCCACGGAGATGAACGTTTGCCACTCGTGGCTGAGCTGAGACTATTCCGGCAGGATTCTCATCACATCATCTCTCCTAGTTTTTTCCACAAAAGAAGATCCTCCTTGACCACCCACATTTCTACATATTTAGAATGTAGCTGTGTGACCTTGATAAGTCACTTAACCTTCTTCTGCCTCTATTTATTTGTAAAATGGTATAAATAATGGTACCTATAGCACAGGATAGCTGCAAGCATTAAATAAGTTATTATTTATAAAGCGTTTAAAGCTGCGTCTGGCACAGAGTAAACACATGCTGCATATGTGTTTGCTGAAGAAACTGTATTTAACATCAACGACTAAAAGTCAATGAAGCTTTTCTGTAAACGAAGTATTAAGCAGCCATCAAGTGCCCCGTAGTCCCCCAGTGTGCCTCATCATTTTCTTCGAGACATAGCAACTGAGAACTGGTTTCATCGAGGTAGTTACTAAATGCAGCAACATGAAGGAAAATTTTCTGAGAAGCATTTTCCTGGCTGAGCTTAAAGGTCTGCCTCTCAAACACTTCTGTTTTGGAGATACGACATTTTATAGCATGAATGGAAAAAACTGCCTGGAAGCTATAGTGTTTTTTTTTTCTTTTTTACATAACACCCACTATTTGTACTTTACATTTCATAGTTTACAGAATGTTTGTTTTAAATAGTAATGGGGTTGCAAAAAGCCTGCCTGTTGTGCACCGTGCTCTGGGAATCACAGAACCTGAGAAAATCGGCGGTCTGTTGGTGTTTTTTCTTGGCTTCTGCTTTGCACACTTAGTTGAAGGGCTGTCAAAGTTGGCACAACTTAAATGTCATTTTTTAAATAACTGAGGATCTAGAGGCAGCTGAGGTTGTACGCGCGCGCGTATGCACGTATGCAAGTGTGTGCTAAAGATGCAAGAGTTTAGCAAATATCTTCATTTGATTAAATATGAAAATTAACTTAGACTTCACTTAAAATAAGTCGCTTTTCTCACCCTCCTGTAGGACTGTTTCCACTGAGTTCAATCAAGGTGACACTAAGGAGCGGAGACTACCAGGTAAGAGTGACATCACACAAGGACCATCCAGGGTTGGAGCCCCACCTCTCCTTCATCCTTCCCCAACCCCCGCCTTTTGTCCTTTGCTAGAACCTGAAATCTCTCCTTATTCCTCTTGGGAGGTCCATTTACGTGGAAGGCACATTTGGCCTAATTAGGCTGACAGGTGCTCCAGGTATGTTGGATGGAGTCCAGACATCACATGCACTGCCATGAACTTGGCAGTTTACCTTTTCATAAGCTCATCTTCAGGCTGCCAGTGAACTCGAGAGATGCATGTTTATTATTTGTTAACACATGTTCACTTTCTGCTTTGCTGCCTACACCGTCATCAGAGACCACACTGCAAGGCTAAGGGCAGCTCCCTCATGCCAACCGGCGAACAGTAAGGACCCAGCTACCCAACCCTGTGAGAACTGGGCTGAAAAGCATAACAGTAAGTGGTCCACGGTGGCTATGCAGAAAAGGTTGAGGAAACAATCCAACTTTCAAGACTCATGTTAGACTCCACAAAAACTTTAGAATTGATGCTTTCGAATTGTGGTGCCGGAGAAGACTCTTGAGAGTCCCTTGGACTGCAAGGAGATCAAACCAGTCAATCCTCAAGGAAATCAGTCCTGAATATTCATTGGAATGACTGATGCTGAAGCTGAAACTCCAATACTTTGGCCACCTGATGCAAAGAATGAGTTCACTGGAAAAGACCCTGATGCTGGAAAAGATTGAGGGCAGGAGAAGAAGGGGGTGACAGAGGACTAGATGGTTGGATGGCATCACCAACTCAGTGGACATGAGTTTGAACAAACTCCAGGAGTTAGTGAAGGACAGGGAAGCCTGACATGCTGCAGTCCATGGGGTCGCAAAGAGTCAGACAGGACTTAGTGAATGGACAACAGACAGTAAAAGTGACTACAGTTCCTGCCACTCTGGCCCCACTCAACAGAGGAGGGGGTCCTCAGATGCCCCACGCCCACCCATTTCTCATCTGCATTCCTGTTCCTCCAGCAACAGGGTGACCAAAAACTTGGCATGTGCAGATGGATGGATCGGGTTGTAGCAAATCCCCGAGCCTATGTTTTAAACCGCCTGCATTAAATGCCTTTGCAGTTGGTTTCATCAATTCACACATAGTTTTCTTTCAGGAGAGTTCCATGTAGAAAAGCTAAGAATAAGGACTGTTTTTATTGCCTCTGCCCAAGCCCGAGACAGACTCCTAAAAGCAAAGCAATTCCAGGAAACCCTTCCAAGGGAAGATGGCTGGTGTCTCCCCACCACCCTCTCCAGAGAAGAAGTGAAGTGAAGTGAAAGTCGCTCAGTCATGTCCAAGTCTTTGCAACCCCATGGACTATACAGTACATGGAATTCTCCAGGCCAGAATCCTGGTGTGGGTAGCTTTTCCCTTCTCCAGGGGATCTTCCCAAACCAGGGATCGAACCAAGGTCTCCTGCATTGCAGGTGGATTCTTTACCAGCTGAGCCACAAGGGAAGCCCAAGAATACTGGAGTGGGTAGCCTATCCCTTCTCCAGCAGATCTTCCCAACCAAGGAATCGAACTGGGAGAAAAACATGTTTTATTTAACATACTACAGTTAGCCCTCTTAGAGGTTCAGCTAACAGAATATTTGATTCTCTTGGGGGAGGGGATTTCCTTTTCCCGAGGAGCCACATCGCTGTCCCAACTGGAGACAAAGGGAGTCTTTCAAAACGGAAGGTTCCTTCTGTTTTCCAAGAACATCATCTTCCTTCCAGCTGATATTTTCAATCATGATGATTAAATTATCATTTCCTTTCTTATAATTCACCTTGACTCTGACTGGTCCCCAGAAGTACAGGAGACACCAAATTCCTAATGCCACACCTCCTCCAGGAATTTAACATTGAAATGTACTTTGTCTTACAACATAGGTCCCATCATCCCACCACAGATTTAAGAAGTGCACCAGCAATTAGCTATCGTGCACGTTTTGATCCATTTCCTAAAACAGATGAACAATAAAATTTGCAGTTGAACAAACGAAAAATCATCTTTCCATTTGATGACAATAAAATATGTGCTTCTTGATCAAACACTATCTAAATAAGTGACTCTTTTTTTTTTTTTTTTACTTTTTCAAACCCGTGTACAAGTCAGGGCAAATATCTATTTGAGTTTATATAAATACTAATTCAGTTCAGTTGCTCAGTCACGTCCGACTCTTTGTGACCCCATGGACTGCAGCATGCCAGGCTTCCCTGTCCATCAACAACTTCCAGAGCTTGCTCAAACTCATGTCCATTGAGTCGGTGATGCCATCCAACCATCTCATCCTCTGTCGTCCCCTTCTCCTCCTGCCTTCAATCTTTCCCAGCATCAGAGTCTTTTCTCATGAGTCAGTTCTTCACATAAGGTGGCCAAAGTACTGGAGCTTCAGCTTCAGCACATTAGTACTTCCAATGAATATTCAGGACTGATTTCCTATAAGATTGATTGGTTTGTCTCATGCATCGAACCTGGACTGGCGATCTATTTCACATATGATAATATACATGTTTCAATGCTATTCTCTCAAATCATCCCACCCTCACCTTCTCCCACAGAGTCCAAGAGTCTGTTCTTTACATTTGTGTCTCTTTTGCTGTCTCTTATATAGGGTCATCGTTACCATCTTTCTGAATTCCATATATATGCGTTAATATACTGTATTGGTGTTTTTCTTTCTGACTTACTTCACTCTGTATAATAGGCTCCAGTTTCATCCACCTCATTAGAACTGATTCAAATGCATTCTTTTTTAATAGTTGAGTAATATTCCACTGTGTATAAATTAATTAACCTCCAATTAAAATATATTAATTAATTTTTAAACAACAACAACAACAACCAAAAAAAGACTGACTGGTTTGATCTCCTTGCAGTCCCAGGGACTCTGAAGAGTCTTTTCCAACACCACAGTTCAAAAGTATCAATTCTTCCATGCTCATCTTCCTTTATGGTCCAATTCTCACATCCATACATGACTACTGGAATACATAAATACTAATAATAATACAATAAAATTTTATGATCTAATCAAACATTGTGCCATGAATATTAGTCATAGTCCAGGCACTGTGCATTTCTATCCACTGTAAATCATTCAGTGGAGCGGCAGGCTTGTTTATAACAACACCTCACCCTTGACAACTCTGGCGCTGCTTTCTCCCTCTCTATTAATTAATCCATGTGGCAGAGGACAACACCATCCATGGGACCAGGAAAACCTTATGTTCCCTGAGCTTCTGGGTGTCCTTGTAGATGCTTTTTCCTCGCTGACTAAATGAGATAAACCCAGGCTGCTTTGTGAGTCCCAGTGAATCAGGAGGGGTAATCCAGCACCTGCCAGAGGCTGGTGAAGATGATGACCAAGCCGCTAACACCTGCCTGGCCACTTGGTCCTTCTAGCCCAGGAGTGGACCTAGAGCTTCCAAAACCACCGTACTGGAGGGGGATGTGGGCAAGCATCATGGCTCTCAGTGTATGAAATAAACCCTGGTCTCCAACATGGGAAACCATCTTCCTATCAAAGCTTACATCAGTATTCTTCCTTTACAACTTTCTTAGGTCAATAGATTGTATAAGCTTTGTTGTCACTGGTAGCTCAGATGATAAAGAGACTGCCTGCAATGCAGGAGACCCCAGTATGATCCCTGGGTCAGGAAGATCCCCTAGAGAAAGGAATGGCAACCCACTCCAGTATTCTTGCCTAGAGAATTCCAAGGACAGACCATGGGGTTGCAAAAGAATCAGACGCAACTAACACTTTCTCACTTTCTTTTCTTTTGTCTTCATTGCACCCTGTGTAAACTGCATACAACAGAAAGAGCTCTGACTAGATGTTTAAATAACCAGGATTTATTATAAAGATCATATCCAGGGCTTCCCTGGGGGCTCAGTGGTAAAGAATCCACCTGCCAATGCAGGAGACATGGATTTGATCCCTGATCTGGGAAGATTCCACATGCCTCAGAGCTACTAAGCCAGTGAACCACAACCATGAGCCTGTGCTCTAGAGCCTGGGAGCTGCAACTACTGAGCCCACGTGCTGCAACTATTTAAGCCTGCACACCCTAGAGCCCGTGCTCTGCAGCAAGAGAAGCCACGGCAATGAGAAGCCCGAGCACCACAACTAGAGAAAAGCCCATGCAGCAACTAAGACCCAGCATAGACAAAAATAAATAGATAAATTTTAAAAAGATCATATTCAAATTTCATGAGCTGTGAGATTTGGGGAAAATCATTTCAATTTCCTGAGTCATTCTACTGATTTTCTAAAATGAAATCACAGTAACACCCACAATTCAGAGTTGCTGCAGAGGCCCACGAGAACACAAATCTTCGGAGCTTTGCAAGCTCTCAAGTCTAGGACCCGAGGCCAGAGAGCTGGGCGCCTCTGCCTGGTGGGCCGAGGGAAAGCCTGGGGACGCAGGCCCCAAGGCGCTTGCAGCCTTCAGAGGCTGTGGCCGGAAGGCAGAGAAGTGGGTTTTGCAATGTCAGAGAGCTGAATCTAAGAGGCAGGGAGGACTGTAAGAGGCTTTTAATATGTTTTACTAAAAAGGCAGGGAGGCAGCTGAACCACCGTGGTCCTGATACTGAGAAGGTGCTGTGATGGACACAGTGAGAAGTGACCTGTTTCAGACACTGGCAGCTTCAAGAGTCAAGTGCATTTTCACAGTGTAAATGGTGTGAACTTGGGAACACAGAGCGAGAAACAAGCTTGGGAGGAAAACGCAAACAAAGAGGTACCACCGTTTCACATAGAGGATCCCTGAGCTCAGGGGCCATGTCCTGCTCAGTGCTCTGGATCCCAAAACCTGCAGACCTTGTAACCAATATGTGTTGAGCAAACAAAGATTGACAAGTTGCTTGAAGACCCTAAAATCACCCCATTTTGTCAACTGCATAACAGGGGTGGTCTGATTAAATGCTACTCTCTCCATAATACTTGACCCTTGCATAGCTGGGATGTGACATTTTGCTCTCAAAATGTGTATCAAAAACATACACTACAGAAAGGAAAAAAAAGAGAAAAATCTCTCTTCTTCTCTCTTTCTCGCCTCTGTCCCCTAAGTTCTTGAGAGAATTGTTGTTTAGTTCCTCATTTCTGTCCGACTCTTTGCGACCCTATGGACTGTGGCCCACCAGGCTCCTCTGTTCATGGGATTCTCCAGGCAAGAATACCCTTTTCTTTTCAAGATCTTCTGACTCTGGGATCGAATCCATGTCTCCTATGCTAGTAGGTGGATTCTCTAGCTGAGAATCCATAACTGAACTTGGGAAGTTCAATTGTGGCTGAAAAAAAATCCTCTAAGATGAAAACTGCTACTTTCAGTATTTCACATTTGGAGACGTTTTCCTTGATTTTTAAAAATATTGCTGTAGGCTCCTGTCCACCACTCCCAGCCGGCCTTCTAACCAGCTGCACTGCCTGCACCACCTGGCACAGTGTCCAGGGCTGGGTGGACGTGCATATTCATCTCCACCCCTTGGACCAGTCGGGTGATTTATCTCTTGCATCCTGCATCTCCTTATTGGGTTTATAAGTTATGCAATCATTCATTCTCTGTGTCAATTTCCTGTTCTCATTTTGCAAATTCAGTGCCATGCATCCACTTCTATTAATTCGGCACCCGCATGGAACTGAGATTTACCGTGTGGTCTGACATCTCTAGTTCAATTAAAATAAAACATCAGACCCACAGCTCTCTCCCCAGTACCCAAACTGTGTGGTTGTTCTTTGTGTCAAGCTGAGTCATTTCCTTAAAGCATGGGCCACCGTTTTCTTCATCAGTAAAGTGGGACTCACAGCTGCAGTGTTTGCTTCTCATAAAGACGTTATAAAACTCCTAAAGTAAAAATAACTGTCATTGGCTTTTGTACTTCAAGAAATTGCTTTCTTATAAAACGCGGGCTTGTCTGAGTGAAAAGGATGTCCTACCGACCCATGGGTTTCCCAGGTGGTTCTAGTGGTAAAGAACCCACCTGCCCATGCAGGAGACTTGGGTTCAGTCCCTGGTTTGGGAAGGACCCCTGGAGGAGGCAATGGCAACCCACTCCAGTATTCTTGCCTGGAGAATCCATGGACGGAGGAGCCTGGAGGAGCCTCTGCTCCATGGGGTCGCAAAGAGTTGGACAGGACTGATGCAACAGTACACACGCATCCTCTCTGAAGAAAATGAAATGTACAGCTTGAACCATGGAAAGGGCTATTTTAAAAAATGTTTACAACCGATATCATTAGTCAGGTAAACATGATCTAAGCCTGATGCATTTATTTTAATGTGTAATAGTGCTACCATAACTGCTGATGAAAGATAACTTTGTTCTGGTTTATACAAACAAGTTTATACACCTTGAGTACTTCTTTCAGGTTTTATTATGAAAATATTTTCTCCCTTGAATAAGGGATTAGTTGTCAGAAATCCGATATGTTCAGCTAGAGAAGGAATCTTGGTTTTCTGATGGAAGTGGATTTTCTGCTCAAGATCAGTCATAACTTGTTCCTATCCAAACACACAAGGAAGGGCTAAGGCACATTCTTCCCTAACGTTGCAGGGAAGCCAGTCCAGAATTTAAAGATGAATTGCCTCATTGTTCTGCTAACATACCGTAATTAACTGCACCTCTCAGTTTAAATTACTAATTGGAGGATTCCTATCAAAGAGTGGAACTACTCCTCCTGTAGAGAATGTTCACTTCCAAACAGGTTTCTGGGTTTCCCAGGTGGCACTAATGGTAAACAACTTGCCTGCAAATGCAGGAGTCACGGGTTCAATCCCTGAGCCAGGAAGATGCCCTGGAGGAGGGCATGGCAATCCACTCCAGGATTCTTGCCTGGGAAATCCCATGGATAGAGGAGTCTGGTGGGCTGCAGTCCATGGGGTCGCAATAAGTGTCAGACACGACTAAGCGTTGAAATAGCAACAAAGATTATCTGAAGCAGCATCAAAAGGATGTTAATGTGGGAACAGGAGTTACCAGCACAAAGCTCCAGGTGCTTCTTTCACTTGAAGGGCAGGACCCCGTGCGTCATTGTGGGAGCTGAGTGACCACAGCATCCTGAGGCCACACAACCATGAGCAACACTCAGAATTATGTGCAGTAAACCTCCCAGAGGTGCATGTCCTGTTTCATTTTGAACTCATGTTCCCTCAGGGCCAAGTTCACTACCAAAATATCATCACCCTGCGTTTCTGTAGCTAAACTTTAACGTGGGTAGCAAATTGTGCTTCATACTGATGATGTCAGGACCCTGTCCCTCCCATATTTACTTATAGGTCATTATCAGATCTATCTTTGGAGAAGGAAATGGGGAAACACTCCAGTATTCTTACCTGGAAAATCCCTTGGACAGAGGAACCTGGTGGGCTACATTCTATGGGGTCACAAAGAGTCGGACATGACTGAGCAACACACACACACACACGCACATCAGATCTGTCTTATTATCTCAGTTCCTATTTTTGATCAAAGTGGCTCATCTCAGATACATTAATCCTTTTGTTCAGTGAATGTCCTTTATATTTAATAATTGAATGCATCAAGCTCCCTAAAATAGCTACATTGAGCAAAAATACATATTTTAGCTAGTGTTTGTGCTGACTTGATCTCTTTGTAAAAGTGCAGAGAGAGGGACTTCCCTGGTGGCCCAGTGGTTAAGAATCCACCCTGCAAGGCAGGGTATGTGGGTTTGAATCCTGGTAGGGGAACTAAGATCCCACATGCTGCAGACCAACTAAGCCCACGTGCCACAACTTAAACCTGACACAAATGAATAAATAATATTGTTTATAAAAGTGCAGAGAGGAAGTTGCACATATAAAGGGAAATTCAGAGGCTACTTGTCACCTTAACAGAAAGAGCACTGTGGCTTGCATTTTCCATTGTATCACACACACATACACACACACACGCACACACACAAGCCCACAGGCTCCAGGGGAGGGGTCGAGTGGCTGGTGGAGACGGCGGTCCCCGGCGGCACTACCTGGACACAGTGGGCAGGTGTCATGACTGGACTTAACAGCTTGAGTTTGGAACTCTGAAGGGCAAGTCAAAGACAGGGAGGCAGTGAGGTGGAAGAAGAGGAGGTGGGGGAGAAGGGAGGCAGGGCTGCGTGGGAGAACCTGAGGCGCTGCCGGGAGCCACCCTCAGGGCTGGGGTCCGGGGGTCCAGACCCTCTCCCCCCAGTTTGGCCCGCAGGAGCTGCGAGGGAGACACCACAGAGAATGCACACACCACTCTATGGCTCCACTGCTCTATCACTCCTTGAGGGGTTTGTCTGCTTTTTTGTTTGATGACAATTATCAGGGTTTCCTCCAGTGCGTGTTCCAGGACACAAAGTTGATACCAAGGAGCAGTGGCATGCCACTCTTCCCCTTGCTCTCACCCCACATGTACATGGCTCCTGGTGGAACACAGATGAAGTAGGAAAACATACCTCACCCACAGTATTTAGGGCCCAATGATTTCTTAATTTAAGACATTGCCAGAGTTAAGATACATAAACCACAAAGGTTACAAAAATTGAAACAAAATTACCTGCCAAGGTATGGTACAGACCATGCAGTTTAATTTCCTAAGAAGGTGGCTCAGGTGGTAAAGTGTCTGCCTGCAATGCAGGAGACCCAGTTTCGATCCCTGGGTTGGCAAGATCCTCTGGAGAAGGAAACGGCAACCCACTCCAGTACTCTTACCTGTAAAATTCCATGGATGGAGGAGCCTGGTAGGCTATAGTCCATAGGGTTGCAAAGAGTCAGACACAACTGAGTGACTTCACAAGAAATAAACAGCTTTCAACTGAATTGTTAGAAGACCTTTTATTCAGTATAAATACATCATAAAATCATGTATATGTATTAAGTGTCTGTCTTTTTCACTCCTTTGAAAACATATGGGTTTATCTAAAAGGAGAAAATAAATCTGAATTGATACCCAAATCTATTTTAATTACCAATTACTACACTGAAAATAAAAATTTGCACTGGGCACTATAAAAAGTAATGCTTGTTAAGTAGTATTTATTCAAAGTAAATACTTTTTGATATACAGGTGGGTTGTGACAAAATTCTGTCATCATGATTAAAATCTGCAGAAAACTAAGGAAGAGAAAAAGAGCCCTTTGGAAAAGAGTCATCTATGGCATCCATGCCCTACTGTTATCCGCTTATCTCCTTAACTTTTGTTTTCACTTGTACATGTGAAGAATTATCTTCTTGATGGCAAAGATTTGTGTTCCATGAAATTGATTAGATGTTTTTAACAAGAAGCCATTTTTTACCCATTCATTATTACCTTCACAACTGAATGTTACATACAGGGTCACTACCCAGTCATTTTTACTCTGGTCACTCACAGTATCACCACTCATCATTACACCATCTCAACATCATCAACCACCTCAGCATCACCATCTCAGCCTCATCAACCATTACAGCATCACCGTCTCAGCATCACTGACCATCTCAGCACGACCAACCATCACAGCCTTACCAGCTAATGCAGCAACCCAAACCAACACCCCCCACCAACCATCCCAGATTACCATACCATTAGAACATCATCAGATCATCAGAACATCATCATACCATCAAAAATTATCTTTTAATCAACTCAGAGATGATATCTTAAAATAGACAATAAGAAGAAATATTTATGGAACAATTAAGCAGATTTCCTGGGAGTTCAGACAATATAGATAACTGCTCTACAATTCTCTAAGAGGCTATAACAAAAAGTCTGGTCTGATATATAGATGAAGTTGATACCTTAACAAGAATTAAGAAGAATGGACTATATTAATATAAGAGGGAAATGTCAAGAAAGGATGTCAGAAATAATTAGAAAATATCACTGAGAAAAGGAAATGAGGTCTCAGAGTAGCTGAAATCACACAAACAATAAATTGTTGCTCATTTCCTAGTTTTACCAGCTTGGGTACCCCAACCACGCCTGTCTTTATAATCCAGACAACTTGCTGCTAATCCAGTCTCCAAGGCACTGTGTGCATGTGTTT
Source organism: Bos javanicus (assembly GCF_032452875.1). Classification (NCBI taxonomy): domain Eukaryota; kingdom Metazoa; phylum Chordata; class Mammalia; order Artiodactyla; family Bovidae; genus Bos; species Bos javanicus. The sequence continues at coordinate 34,835,927 of NC_083879.1, read as the reverse complement.
TAAGTCTCCACCCACTCAGAACCACCCTTCTTGAATTACTTCATTACCTGCCAAGGTTTCTCCCCACACTTGATCCAGCTGTTGAAATCTAACAGCCAGAAGGGTGAGTCTGTTGGTGACACTGCGCCCCTGTGTCTCTGAATCTCGCACAGAGCTCCAAGCCCCACCCAGATGTTCCATGGCTTCATTCAGAGCCAACAGGTGCATCTTCCAGGATCTTGTCATTTTAAATATTGCTCCTCTTCAGATATTAGGTCTTCATCATTCATAAACTGTATCTGTCATTAGGAATCTGAGTAAGAAACAAACTAATCTACAGTTAAAGCTACGATACTGATTTAAACTCTAATAGAAGTTTATTTCCTAGAGGTGGAAATGGCAACCCACTCCAGTATTCTTGCCTGGAGAATTTCATGGACAGAAGAGCCTGGTGTGTTACAGTCCATGGGGTCGCAAAAAGTGTCAGACACAACTCAGCGACTAAGCACACACACAGGAGTTTATTTAAAGAAGTAAGACACTACCATCAAAATAAGAATGCCTTTAAATGTAAATAAATTGTATTTAAATTGCTGGGAAATAAAAAATTAGTTATGTCGTTAGCATATTAAACACATTCTTTGTATCCTTTTCTTTGAAATGTTGACTTCATTAGAAGAAATACTAGATTTGCTTAAAAAAAAAAAAGCACAGTTCATTCTAAATCGGATTTCACATGGGCCAGAATGTCTCAGGGAGCAGGAAACGGAAAGTCCGACAAAAACATCATCCACATGACTCTCTGGGTTTCCTCCTTTGACGTATTCAGACATTTTCTCACAGGCGTCTGCTCCATCATCTGATGTAGAATACAAACCTACAGCCTGTGTGTAAACACAACTCTAAAGGGGACCACAGTGATCCCCTTTCCAAGTCAGAAGTTTGGGTGTTCCATGCCTGTGTTTGTGCTCAGCTGAGTTGGGTCCCGACCCCTCATTTAGGCTCCGCCCCAGACCCCAGATCGGCCAGCATGGAAAGTGCCCACTGAGAGCACGGTGCCGCCCCACACCCTCCCCTGTCCACACCACCTTGGTTCTAACATTACACAGTTACTCTATGTCTGTCATCTTCCTTCTATTTGCACAGAAAGGCTCCCTCTCAGAAGGCGTCACCTCTCCTCACTGGGTCCCCAGAGACCAGTGTGGTACCCGGCACAGGGTACCATTTGTTCAACTGTCAGTGACTCACGGAAGGGAAGAACGGATTCACAGACGGCTCACGCCTGTCTCCTCATGGGATGTCTTTGCTCGTCACAAAACTTCCATGACAACCCACTTCAAATAGCACACCCGAAAAACTGGGACTCCACACACTTAAAATAAGGTAATGGCGAGAATAAATTCCCCTGGAGTGAAATTAAGGGCCTGTCTCAAATGTTTTTTAGATTACTATAATTGCTTGTGCAGCACGGCTTATAAATCTGAACTGTCTACAGAAACAGAATCTAACTCAGCAAGTGAACAAATTTACTTGGCACCATCTTAGGATGAAAAACAAAATTGTAAGTTAAAAGGAGAACCTGTTTGAATTTCGATACTCAAGTGTACTTTCTTATTAGATGGGATACTCAGTGTACTTTCCATATTAGAAAATGTTATGTCCTAAATACATGACACTCCAATACACTTTCCGAGTTGAAAAATAAGATTTATATGTGAAGGCAGAAAATTTGTAAAACACCTCGAACACCTAAAATATTACAAATGAATGACACGGGTGTAAATAGAAAAGAAAACAAAATGACGCTGCTACTTGGGAAGATAAGGTCATTGAGCACCCCTGGGTGTGATCACCCTGCTACTAAGTAATAGGAATGATACAGGTTAGGACGACTTGAATTGCCTTGGCACTTAAATAAATTCATGGGGGGTTACATGTGTTTATCTAATAACTAAAACTTCTCTGTTTAAATAGAAAATGGTCACAAACTATTTCTTTTTATCTTGGAAGGCAGAAAAATGGCATGTGAGAGCAGGCCCTAAAAACAATCCCTGCATAAGTGAATAAACACCCTTATCTTCCCCGCGGTAATGGACGTGCCAGGGGATCTCCTCATGACACTGGAAATCATTCATCCAGTGTGCTTTTAAACCCACCATTGTTTCCTGATTTTGGATGGTTTTCCCTGAAAGTATTAGCTAATCTATCGGACTGATTCACAATGAGAAAATGAATTCATCACCTCTCCCCATCTCTCTCCATCAGTTCTCCCTCTACAAATAAAACTACCTAAATGTATGTAGTTAATGAGAACAGAGAGGAAAAGCTAAGACTCTGTATTTAAGAATGATTCTCAGGTCTAAGAAACTGTCCTAGGTCAGAGGAGCCTCAAAGGATAACATGATTCCATGTAACGTTGGATCCTGGAGCAGGGCGGTTGGTAAAAACCAAGGAAATCAGAACAGAGAACTTCATTTAAGGACAGCGCATCGGTATTGGTTCATTTACTGTAACAAATAAGTCATCATAATTAACATCTTCTAAGATGTAGGAATGGGGAAGTGATCCTGGTGCAGGAACTCAAGACTACCTTCTCAACTTCTCTGTGGATTTGTCAATTCTAAAATTAAAATCATTAAGAAATGTTTTCTCCTACTGACTCAATGGACTTCCCTCATAGCTCAGTCGGTAAAGAATCTGCCTGCAATGCAGGATAACTGGGTTCAATTCCTGGGTCAGGAAGATCCCCTGGAGAAGGAAATGGTAATCCACTCCAGTATCCTTGCCTGGAAAATCCCATGGACAGAGGAGCCTGGCGGGCTACAGTCCATGGGGTCACAAGAGTCGGATATAACTTAGCGACTAAACCACCACCACTGACTCAATGATTTTAGCCCAGATGAAATATTTTTAAGATATTCTGCTACAGTCAAAATTAGTCTAGCGTTTTACAAACTCTCATTAATTAAGATCGAGGCTGGAACTGCTGACAAATGTCTCCTTCCTTTGATTTTATAAAATAGTATATTTTCTATGCTTATGTTCATGCAAAGAATAAGGCATGGAGATGAAATGTGCTGGCAAAATTCACTAAAATGTTGTAAAACATTTTGAGCTGCTAAACCTAAAATAATTATGAATGAAATTTAGAAATTACACAGAACAGTTTTTTCCAGAGGACCGACCCTGCACTGTGGAAATGGCTCATTTTTAATAATATTCCATTGCATTCAATAGCTGACAATGGGAGGAAATCACTATATTAAAACTAAGTGGCGGGGGAGGTCCATGACAGTGAGAAGTACACAACTTCACAAGGTCATAAATGGTCCAGGAGTTGCTTTTAGGGACACAACACCCTAAGAAACTGAACAATTATGGGAATCAAAAATGACCAGAGCATTTCTGAGTCATTTATCAAATGATTCTGCAAAACGATTCATTTCTAAAATCTTTCTCTCAGTTACTAACAAATCCCTAACGTAGCTATGGATGAAGAGGAAAACAGAATGTGTATATACACGTATGGAATTTTTAATATTTTAGTCTCACAAAATTCATACAAATGAGGGGTCTGCATTTTTCTTTTATTCAAGAAATATGCTTTCCATATAATCTAATGGAATTATGTGTGCCTGTATCCCTGTGTCTAGTCAAAGCTATGGCTTTTGCAGTAGTCATGTACAGATGTGAGAGCTGGACCATAAAGAAGGCTGAGCGCCAAAGAATTGATGGTTTCAAACTGTGGTGCTGGAGAAGACTTGAGAGGCCTTTGGACAGTAAGGAGATCAAACCAGTCCATCCTAAAGGAAATCAACCCTGAATATTCATTGGAAGGACTGATGCTGAAGCTGAAGCTCCAATACTTTGGCCCCCTGATGCAAAGAGCCGATTCATTAGAAAAGACTGTGATGGTGGAAAAGATTGAAGGCAAAAGGAGAAGAGGATGACAGAGGATGAGATGGTTGGATGGCATCACTGACTAGACCGACATGACTTTGAGCAAACTCCAGGAGATACTGAAGGACAGGGAAGCCTGCCATGTTGCAGCTGATGGGGTCGCAGAGAGTCAGACACGACTTAGCAACGAAACAACAACACACCCCTTTGTGCATGTGTGTGTGCACATGTGTGTGTTTAGGAGCAGGTCACAAGTGCAGACTCACAGATACACCAAGAAAGCTCTGAAGAACAAATGCATCAGGGAACATGAGTGTCCATGCCCTCACACTGCAGAGGCAGGTTATCATTTTGGGGCTATCTGGATTTCTCACCCCCTCCTTAAGGAGGAAGAGTTCTGTAGACTCTTCCTTGTGCTTAGATTTGTGGAAAGTAGCTCTAAAGTTTCCCTGAGAAAGCAGACAGTATATTTAATTCAAGACATTAACACACATTACACATTTTGAAATGGATCTGTGCTAATGGTGGGTTCCCGTCAGCGCCCTCCAAGGCAGCTGGCTCCGTGAAAAGGTTTCTGACACACAGGAATCTGTGGAAACCCAGCCAGGAGACACGTGAGCCCATGTAGCCCACTCCACCTGACAGCCTGTTTGCAAGTGGAGACACCCAGAGGTCAAGATCAGCTCACTCCACGTTGTGATTCCCAGAGCACGGAAGGAGGAGGAGATGGGGGGCAGGGCATCTGTGGGAGGGCACATTAGTGAGGAGTTTCCCATGTGCAGATGAGGAACTGAATGTCCTGAATCATTTCCACTGGGGCTTCCTCTGGTGTAAAGGGGGGATTTGAACATGAAAGGAACGTGAGTTGTTCATTCCTACAGGGTGTGCAGAGCCCGGATTCCAGCCCTTCACAACCACCTCAAAACAAGGCTCCAGACAGGAAAATGAAGCCCACTCAGGAGGGGCTGCTCTTCTGAGCACCCTCGATTTCTTACAAGAGGGTTTGAATGATCTATCTTCATCCCCATATATGCATGCTGAATTACAACACCCCCACTCCTGTCTCTAGCATCTGCACATCAGCCTAGAGACCAGACCAGACTCTTTCTGCAGTGTGGAGCCTGCCCTTGGATGATGGGTCATGTGTGTCAAATCCACACCAAACACGTGACAAAGGGAGCTCGGACAGGCCAAAATGTGAAAGAACTACTGGAGAGTACACATGTAGTTCTTGAAAGAAAGGAGAAAAACAACCAGCAAGTTTCCATCCCCAGCAGAGAGAGAGTCCAGCAGAAAGCACTTCATTTCATTAAACCTTCTCAGTATCCACTGAAATCTGGATCCGGTTTATTCCTAGAGATGGCCCAGGTCGCCCCACAGCAGGAGTGATTATGATGGTGACTTCCCCTGCATCTCATATCATGCAGATCGTAAATGACTACTAGGGCAAACAAACCACAGCTCTGCTTGTGTTCAGTCACTGTAGTCATGTCTGATTCTTTGCGACCCCGTGGAACCCAACAGGCTCCTTTGTCCACAGGATTTCCCAGGCAAGAATACCGGAGTGGGTTGCCATGCCCTCTTCCAGGGATCTTCCTGACCTAGGGATCAAACCCATGTCTCCTTCACTGCAGGTGGATTCTTTACCCACTGAGCCATCTGGGAAGCCCAAAGTTCCACATCTCTGTTAAGGAAGCACAAGGGTCTGGGCCCTGGGTTCTCCCTGGACCCTGCCAACCCTGCCCACCTTCCCCAGACCCCAGCCTGCATCTTCATGTCCTAATGGGACATAACAAATGAACTGAACTCCGAGGCCATGGGGCTCATGCTTACTCTCGTAATGATTTTAAAATGTGTGGCTGCATTTTGAGAAAGAACAGACCTTGACATAATATCCGTTATCAAGCAGCCGTAATTGACACAGAGACAGGCCGCGCTTTCCACTGGGTTGTAATGAATCTGCTGGGCTGACCCCAGAGCCTGCACTTCTGAGCACCCTCGACTCTCGCCCCAATGCTCTGTCATCTGCTGCGGGGGAGATGAATTACGGATGAGGTACTAATGATGCGTTTCATCACCTGTTTACCTTCCGTGATCAGCGGCCCTGCTTTAATTTACCACAAAGACATTTTTTGAAGCTACTGTCAGTTCAGAGGGCCTCTTGTTTGAAGTGGTTATAAAATAACACATACCTGGGAAAACTTGGCTTCGAGGTTCTGGTACTAGAATTCTACAAGAAGGGAAGGAGAGAGAAAAAAATAATCTGGGTTTTCTAAACAGGAGAGAAAAGGTTAATGCTGGTGACCTCTTCCATTAGTAGGTTTTACTTCTCTAATGAGCACCAAGAAAGTCAGCCCATCAGAATATGTTGTCATAACTAGGAATCAACACTGAAGCAATGTCCCACAAGCTCTGTGCTGCACTTCACATCAGCATCCATTCCTGAACAGGTGGTGGGTTACAGAAGCACCATCCCAGCAAAGACAGAGCATCCAAACACTGAGTGGCTGTGGCAACCACTTATCCTGCTGCGTATTTTTTTGTCTTTGTGTCATTTTATTTCCACTGGATTTCCTCGTCTGAAACGTGGAGAAGAAAATGCCCATCCCATCTGATTGTCGTGCAAATAATAAAACAAAATCAGAAAATGGCTTCAGACTCTGTGGTACCCAGTAAACAGATGGGCTTCCCAGGTGGCTCAGAGGTAAAGAACCCACCTGCCAATGCAGGAGAGTTAGGTTCGATCCCCGGGTCAGGAAGATCCCCTGGAGAAGGAAATGGCAATCCACTCCAGTATTCTTGCCTGGGAAATCCCATTGACCAAGGAGCCTGGCAGGCTACAGTCCATGGGGTGGTAGAAGAGTTGGACATGACTGAGTGACTAAACAACACCGAGTAAGCAATTTTCCTTTTGATTCCATTTTAACAGCTATTTACATTCAGTCTTATTTATTTCAAATTGATAGATATTTCTGCTGCAGGGGATAGAAAACATCAAGTAACTATGGTAACCAAACAACTATAAGGTGGAATAAAACAAGCATTTTCTCTAAGAACTTTCAGTTCAGTTCAGTTGCTCAGTCATGTCTGACTCTTTGTGACCCCATGGACTGCAGCACACCAGGTTTCTCTAACACCAGCTCCCAGAGCTTACTCAAACTCATGTCCATCTAGTCAGTGATGCTATCCAACCATCTCATCCTCTGTCATCCCCTTCTCCTCCTGCCTTCAATCTTTCCTAGCATCAGGGTCTTTTCCAATGAGTCAGTCCTTCGCATCAGGTGGCCAAAGTATTGAAGTTTCAGATTCAGCATCAGTCCTTTCAATGAATATTCAGGACTGATTTCCTTTAGGATTGACTCCTTGCAGTCCAAGGGACTCTCAAGAGTCTTCTCCAACACCATAGTTCAAAAGCATCAACTCTTAGGTGTTTAACTTTCTTTGTAGTCCAACTCTCACATCCATACATGGCTACTGGAAAAACCATAGCTTTGACTAGATGGACCTTTGTTGGTAAAGTAATGTCTCTGCTTTTTAATACTCTGTCTATGTTGGTCATAGCTTTTCATCAAAGGAACAAGCATCTTTTAATTCTTCACTGCAGTAACCATCTGCAGTGATTTTGGAGCCCAAGAAAACAAAGTCTCTCACTGTTTCCATTGTTTCCACATCTGTTTGCCATGAAGTGATGGGACCAGATGCCATGATCCTCATTTTTTGAATGTTGAGTTTTAAGCCAGCTTTTTCACTCTCCTCTTTCACTTTCATCAAGAAACTCTTTAGTCCCTCTTCACTTTCTGCCATAAGGGTGGTGTCATCTGTGTATCTGAGGTTATTGATATTTCTCCAGGCAATCTTTATTCCAGCTTGTACATCATCCATCCTGGCATTTCTCATCATGTACTATGCATATAATTTAAATAAGCAGGGTAACAACATACAGCCTTGACAGACTCCTCTTCCTATTTGGAACCATGTCCATGTCCAGTTCTAACTGTTGTTTCTTGATCTGCATACAGATTTCTCGGGAGGCAAGTAATGTGGTCTGGTATTCCCATCTCTTTAAGAATTTTCCACAGTTTGTTGTGATCTACACAGTCAAAAGCTTTGGCGTAATCAATAAAGCAGAAGTAGATGTTTTGCTGGAATTCTCTTGTTTTTTCTATGATCCAATGGGTGTTGGCAATTTGATCTCTGGTTCCTCTGCCTTTTCTAAATCCAGCTTGAACATCTGGAAGTTCACGGTTCGGGTACTGTTGAAGCCTAGCTTGGAGAATTTTGAGCATTACTTTGCTAGCATGTGAGATGAGAGCAATAGTGGGTAGTTTGAACATTCTTTGGCATTGCCCTTCTTTGCAACTGGAATGAAAACTGACCTTTTCCAGTCCTGTGGCCACTACTGAGTTTTCCAAATTTGCTGACATATTGAGTGCAGCACTTTCACAGCATCATCTTCTAGGATTTTAATTAACTTAACTAGAATTTCATCACCTCCACTAGCTTTGTTCATGGTGATGCTTCCTAAGGCCCACTTGACTTCACATTCCAGGATGTCTGGCTCTTGGTGAGTGATCACACCATCATGGTTATCTGGTTCATGAAGATCTTTTTTCTATAATTCTGTGTATTCTTGCCACCTCTTCTTAATATCTTCTACTTCTGTTAGGTCCGTACCATTTCTGTCCTTTATGGTGCCTATCTTTGCATGAAATGTTCCCTTGGTATCTCTCATTTTCTTAAAGAGATCTCTAGTCTTTCCCATTCTATTATTTTCCTCTCTTTCTTTGCATTGATCACTTAGGAAGGCTTTTTTATGTCTCCTTGTTATTCTAAGAACTTTATTTCCTGCTTATTTCAGTTTAAGCTTGTTTCCTTTTTCCATTCTTAACTCATTTTTACATAAAGATATTCATATTAAACATCACAAAATTCAGTTTAATATGTCTTAATTTTGAATCCTAATGTGATTCATTCCTGACAAAAATCACAAAATTGCAGAGTTTATAACTGCCTCCCACATAGAATCTAAAGTCTACCTGGTGGCTGAAGCTGTTTGCAGTTACTGACCACATCATGCGTGTTTGGTTGCTAAGTCATGTCTGATGTGTCTGACTCTGCAACTCCATGGACTGTAGCCCACCAGGTTCCTCTGTCCATGGGCTTATCCTGGTAAGAATACTGGAGTGGGTTGCCATTTCCTCCTCCAGACTGACCATATCAGCAGACACTAAAATTACATATGACAGAACTCACCTCAAACTAGCCTGATCTGGTGGGGGATGTATTGGCCCCCTTGCCTAAGAAAGGGGCAGGCTGCCTTGGGCAAGCAGGGATTCAGGAATGCACACATTCCCCTAGGAAACTCTCTCTTCTTCACCTCCAGGCTCTGTTTCTTATTTGCTTGGCTTCCTTTTCAGATGGGCTTACTCTATAGGTTGGCAAGGTGGCCCAGTAGCAGTTCTAGGCTTACAAGTTCCCTACAGCCAGAAAATTCAGTGAGAAGAAATCATCTTTTTCAGGAATTTCCAGCCAAAGCCTCAGAAAGGTGGTGCTCGGTCCAGTTGGCTGATGGTCCCTTCCCTGAACCAATTACTGCAGCCAGCTTGGTACAGACTCTGATTACAGGGCCCCTTCTATGACCAAGCACATCAACCAGCTTATACAGGTTTCCACAAAGATGTGTTCGGTTACAAGGAAGATGATGACGGAAGAGAGTAATGACTAGTCCATGACATCCTCATCTTGTCAGGTCCTGAAGGTGATCTGGCTCTTACCCTCATTACTCCTTGGATATAACCTCTCAGGGAGGAGGCGCCATGGTCTTCTCTGACCTTCCCTAGGGAGCCCATCTCTACCTCCCAACGCTGTCTTTGTAACGTGCATTCTTACTCTTTGCCCCATTCTTCTTCCTAAGTCCCTGGCCAGGGGCTAAGATCCCACGTGTTGCATAGCACAGTCAAATAAAAAAAAAAAGAAAAGAACCTCAAAGAAAATACAGATATGATTTACCAAACCTGATTTACTGTGGGGTAACTATGCACTGGAGTATAACAGGGAGATTTTCTTCAAAACAAAATTAAAAACAACAAAAAAAACCCACAGGATCTTAATTACTCATTTCTGACCTCCAGTTTCAATTAATGGAAGGCTTTATTCTATAAACAGTCCAGTAAGTGACCAAGTACCCACTTATCAATCCATCTTCACAGTCATTTATCAACCTATTGGTTAAGCCTATTTATCATTCCTTGTAATCTTGGTCCCCTTATAGTGGATCTAATTCTATCTTTAAAGCATGATCTACGGTGCACACTAATGAAGTTCCAAATTATTGTTACCCAAATGTGGGCTATTTCCACTGCTTAGCAAAGTTAATGGGAGTTTGGGGAGGATTCTAAAGGAGATTTAATTAAATCCTTCCGTTTTACTTGTCCTTGGCATTTCTTGTAAGAGTTGGGTGTGGTAGAATACTGCAGTTAGGGCTGAAATAAAATCTAGAGCCTGTCTGTAGATTTCATTTAATTATATTACTGCTTCCATGATGAACATGGAAATTAGGTGTTGACTGGAGAATCTGAATCACAAAGAATGACCTCTAAATAAAAGCGCTCTTAAAAACTCTAATTTGATGCTTTGCTTGAAAGATGCTAAAATTAAATTAAAAGTAGGCTCTTTCAGGGGAAATATTAAAGTATCATCATCGAGCCAGCAAAAGTACTCTTTAAAAGAGCACGTCAACTACACAGCTTTTAAACTTATTTTTTAAATATTTGGTTCTTCTAGAGGTAAACAGTTAATGTAATCTTTTAAAAATGATTCTTAGTGTTAAATAGCCTTGCAGCTCCTTCTCTATGTATTTATGAATGTTGGTGCATAGAGGCCTCACCTTCCTGGTCATTTTCAACTTAGACTTAACAGGGAAATAAATAAGGTCATGGCCTAAAGATGAAGCTAAGGCATTTTAACTTAGCTTTTTGGAAAGCTTTTTGGAAAGCTTTTTGTATTCATTTCTGTCTCACTTTGACATGGTCACATGCTAAAATATATTTTCCATAAGTTATGTAGAGCACAAGCATTAATTTTCTGTTCATTTTTTAATGTCCGTCTTCCATACCCATAGATGGGGCTACTGGTCACTAAAGGAAGAAAATAATTTTTCTACTTCCGAAACTCGTGCCCAACATTGTGACAGAGAATCACACTCTTCAACCTTCTGGAAGTCATGAAAATCCATTACCTGCCAGTGGAAAAGGTGATTTTCATTTATTTGTAGTTGTTCATACCATATATCTAACTAACTTCTTCAGAGCCATGTCCAGACCTGAGTATGAATTTCTACTGTATCAGCTACAGTGTGGATTACCTGGAAAGCGATGAAAATTAAGCTTTACCAAACAGAACTGCAGGCTGGTTCATGGTAACCATTTAGAAGAAGTTAGATGAGATGCAAAGAGTAAATTTTTCCTCTTAATTGATTATTTCCTGCAGCTCATCACTTTCCTCTCTCACAAAGAAATCTACGCTCAATGCCAACCCTGTACCTAACCAAACATCTCTGTCTCAATATGTCAGTGATATTTTCCCCATTAACGAATTCCATTAGATTTTTTTTAATTATTAACTTTTCTACGGAATAAATAAAAGTTGTGACAGTAAATGCTATAATGCATTATGTCAGTAAATAGTTTAATATGAATTATACTTTAAACTCGGGGATGAAAGCTTATTCTTGATGACTTTCTTTCAACACAACAACACTTACTCCATTTTCAGACAATTTAGCATCTCAAAGGATTTGCCCTCTTACTTTTTTTTCTACTAGGTTATTGGTTCATTCCTACAACTCTATAGAAAGATAAATTGTAAAAACAACAGGAGGTTAGTTATGAGATGCGACTTCTGCCAATTTCACCTCTGTGCCCTAAAATATTAATTTCTTTGGATTTCAGATTTCTTATGCCCCATCTAAGTAGGCTGGACTAGATGTCTGATTGACTGCTTTTTCAGAATCACAGTTCTTTACACTATCTTTTCTTCCTCTGTAACAGCTATACTTCTACATATGCTTTTGTGCTTAGTGGATTGTAGTTATTAATAATAATAAAATATTAATAAAACATATCTACTTTTTATTCATCAATAATAGATATATGTCTGTCTACCTAACTAACTAATCAGGATTTCCTATGAGGATGAAATGCCTCTCCCTGGTGCCTGGTGATCTAGTGGTTAGGATTTGGCACTCTGACCATCACTGTCCAGGTTCAATTCCTGGTCAGGGGAGACTTTCTCAGGGACTTCCCAGGTGGTGCTAGTGGTAAAGAATGTGCCTGCCAATGCAGGAGACTAGAAGAGACATGGTTTCAACCCCTGGGTTGGGAAGATCCCCTGGAGGAGGGAATGGCAGTCCACTCCATTATTCTTGCCTGGAGAATCCCATGGACAGAGGAACCTGGCAGGTTATAGTCCATGAGGTTTCAAAGAGTTAGACACAACTGAAGCGACTAAGCACGCACACATGAGGGTGAAATAATCATTGTTATCATCCTTAACTGATGCAATTTTAGTCAAAAGTAGGAAGTCTAGATATTTTTAGTCTGAACCACGTTCAGTTCAGTTCCATTCAGTCTCTCAGTCGTGTCTGACTCTTTGCGAACCCATGAATCGCAGCACGCCAGGCCTCCCTGTCCATCACCAACTCCCAGAGTTCACTCAGACTCACGTTCATCGAGTCAGTGATGCCATCCAGCCATCTCATCCTCTGTCGTCCCCTTCTCCTCCTGCCCCCAATCCCTCCCAGCATCAGAGTCTTTTCCAATGAGTCAACTCTTCCTAGAGCATTTAGAAACCGACTTACAGCTGTGTGTATTGTTATAACCATTTCAACAGGAACTATTTCACTAGATGATCTCTCAGACTTTTTCCAACAGTGATGTTCAATCACTCACAACCAACATGATCAATATCATTATGTTCAATCCATTAAGTGCCATCCTGCCATGTGGACTTGAACAAGGAGAGAATGGCTATGCCATCCGTTGTGGCAAAGATTATGTACAGATTGTTAAGTCTTTCCGCCTTTCCATGGATTTACTGCAGTGAATGTCAAAGACAAAGACAAGTGCCTGAGATTCATCAGACAGTAGAACTGGTCACAATACCCCAGGAAACAGCCACATCTATGGAACATCTTTGGCAGCATACACACTTGTATGCACTGTGGGATCTGATCTCTTGCAACTATTTGGGCAAACAAGGCATATCCAGCTTTTTAAAAAATCTAATAATACAAGAGAAACATGCTGTCAGGACCAATTAATTAAAACAGTGGTTGCTATGGGTTAAGAAGTCAGAACTCAAGACATGGAAGCAATTTAAATGTCCATCAACAGAGGGATGGATAAAGATGTGGCACATCTATACAATGGACTATTACTCAGCCATTAAAAAGAATGATATAAGGCCATTTGCAGGCAACACGGATGGACCTAGAGAGTACCATAGTAAGTGAAGCAAGTCAGACGGAGAAGGAGAAATATTGTATGACATCCCTTATATGTGGAATCCAAAAAGAAATGATGCAAGTGAACTTACAAAACAGAAAGAGACTCACAGAGAACAAACTTATGGCTGCCAAAGAGGAAGAATGGGGAGAAGGGATAGTTAGGGAGTTTGGGATAGACATGTACACACTGCTATATTTAAAATGGATTACCAACAAGGACCTTCTGTACAGCATAGGGAGCTCTACTCGATGTTGTGTGGCAGCCTGGATGGGAAGGGAGTTTAGGGGAGAATAGATACAGGCATATGTATGCTGAATCCCTTTGCTGTCCACCTGAAACTATCGCAACACTGTTAATCAGCTATGCTGCTGCTGCTGCTGCGTCACTTCAGTCGTGTCCGACTCTGTGTGACCCCATAGACCACAGCCCACCAGGCTCCCCCGTCCCTGGGATTCTCCAAGTAAGAACACTGGAGTGGGTTGCCATTTCCTTCTCCAATGCATGAAAGTGGAAAGTGAAAGTAAAGTCACTCAGTCGTATCTGACTCTTAGCGACCCCATGGACTGCAGCCTACCAGGCTTCTCCATCCATGGGATTTTCCAGACATTAATCAGCTATACCCCAATACAAAATAAAAGTTGATTAAACCAAAAAAGAAGAAGTAAGGGCTCGCTGCTAGGTTAAGTGACCAGGGAGCTCTCTGTAGACAAAGCAGAACCAGATCACCAAGGAGTAACTGGTCCACAATGCAGACAGGCTAAGACCAGGTTAGAGACAGAATCGAACTACAGCATCCAGACAAAAAACACACCATCTTGATGGAACGAGCATATTCAGAAAGATTCAGAAAGTGACAGCCTTGTAACTCAACGTACAAGCAGAAGTCCATTGAACACAGAAAAGTGTTTGCACAGATGATCAGCTAGAAAAAAAAGATTCTTTCCCTTTTGCATTGATTAGGAAGGAGCAGAAAGAAGGAGCTGATAAGCACACAAAGGAAAGAGTTTGTGAGTCTGATGATTTTTATCAGCAGTAAGCAGTTTCCTGAGCAAGGCCTAGAAGAAGCGTGGAAGGAAATTTATATGAAAATACTGGTCTTTTTCCCAGATGTTTCCCATGTCTAGACAGTTAGTGAACAGAGATGAATATCTGTAGTCTTACTTCATGGACCAAAAATCTCCTCCTTTTAAAATGTCTGCCTGGACGTCCAGAGCGGGTGTGCCCCAGGAGTGACTTTTCAAAGTATGACTCAAACAATAGGAAGCTGAAGTGAATTAATCTATTTTTTGTGCTTTGTTTTTATAAGGACAGCTGATAGTTCCCTTGGTATCAAGACTTCTCAAAAAGGGGGGAAAAATAAGAAAATGAAAAAGAAAAATAGTTGACCTGATTCTATTGCCTCCTGTCAAGTGCTGTTTTTAAAATTCAACTTTAAATTTTCCTGTGGCATGACGACAGTGCTGTTTCCATTCCCAAGCTCTCCTGTGTGGCTTAATTGAATTTCAGGGTGGAAAGAGACTTCGAACACTCCCTAGTCAGACCTTCAACTGTAGACAGGCAGATGGAGGCCCCGGAGTGTTTTCACTAGGTGAGCAGCTCCCTTCCATGGCCAAGGAACACTCTGGAGTTATTTGAAAATGTTGGATGGTCATATCTTGGTCAAGACAGAGGGGTAGACCCCTGGTCATTAGGTGTGAAAAGCCAACTTTTCAATGTGGGGCAGGAATACAGCAGGAATTCACCTAGGAATACAGGAGCTATATTGTAGCTAAAAAAAATTTTAAAGGAAAAAATTACTTCTGTGGATGGGCAGGACTGAATTAGTTTATGAGAAATGTAAGCCCAAGGATAGAAGGAATCACTCTTGCATCCTTGGCAACCTAGCAGAGAACTCTGGTTCAGATCGCACCAAAATTTTCATTCCCGAGCTTCAACAAGTTCTGTTCTTATGGATTTCTCTTGGGGAGGTTTCACACATTCAGTGCCGTGCACTCCAAGGTGTTCTCATCTTAAAAACCTTTCCTTCAGGTAAAGCGCCTGTGACTCTATATTTAAAAATACCTACGTTTCATGTAGGCATGTTAATTAGCTTTAGCGCTTGACAAAGTGCTTCCCAATGGCTAGATACTAAAGAGAGCATGACTCTGAGCTTCAGACATCAAGTGGAAATGCTTGGATAAATCTGGGTCAGTTCAGTTGCTCAGTCATGTCCAACTCTTCGTGACTCCATTGACTGCAGCACGCCAGGCTTCCCTGTCCATCACCAACTCCCGGACCTTGCTCAAACTCATGTCTACCAAGTCGATGATGCCATCTGGGTCAGGTGATTATCAATTGAAAGCCAGTCAACGATGGACCATTTATGTGGTATGAGCTGCATTTTAAAACAATCTTAAAGGTGGTGTTTTCATAGAAACGGTGGATATGAACAAACAGACACAGAGAAAACAAACATTAACAGTTGTAACCTCAAAAATACTGCCTTATCAGACTGCAGCATTATGAGACTCTGTATGGTAGATTGGGTATTTACTTTCCAAGTTCCCTTCCAAACTGAAGAGCCCATGAATCTGTGACCTTGGATGAAAACAAACTTTCTCAGTTTCAGCATCAAGAACACCCTTCTGGATAATATTTTGTTTTTGTTTTTTCTATTAGAGGATCTTTATTTTTTTTTTATTTTATTTTATTTTTAAACTTTACATAATTGTATTAGTTTTGCCAAATATCAAAATGAATCCGCCACAGGTATACATGTGTTCCCCATCCTGAACCCTCCTCCCTCCTCCCTCCCCGTACCATCCCTCTGGGTCGTCCCAGTAATATTTTGTTCAGCAGCCATCTCTGGCATTTACCTACTAGACAGGAGTAATTCTCGAGGCAACACCACTCAGCAGGGACAAACAAAACTATCCCCAGAAATTACCAAATGTCCTCTGGAGGACAAACCACCCACCAGTTGAGACTAGAGAAGGAATTTTTTTAAGGTACTTTTTAAATGCTAGCCTTTAGCCCCTCCTTACACCTCTCCCCAGTTATAATTCCTTAAATATCTGAAGAGCATCTCCCTGATTTGGGGCCAAAATCTGCTAGGTTTACATGATCTCTGATAAAACTTCAATAGCATTAAGAATTAAGCTTTTTTCTTTTCATTTACATTTTGAATATTTAATAATAGTGTAATGCTTTCTAAAGTTTCTTTTGATGTTGGCTGTTTTTATTAACTTTTCTACACATGGCCCTTTATAGAAAGAAAACTAGATAATCTCTCAGATTTTAGCAGTTATGGTATGGATTACTCTTAAGTTTTCACTTTGAATGACTGACTTATAGACTATGAATTGTATTTTGTTTATATGTGTATGTTTAACTGTTTTAAGTTGGCAGCAAAGTCGTCAAAAGGATGTAGCTACCGTGACCTCCATGTCTGGCAACACTGGATGATCACCGAGAAAGAATGCAGTGACATTTTGCAGTTTTTTTCAGTGGTCCAGTCACACCGTCCCTCATGATCACAATGTAAAACCCAAGAGAGGGAGCTGGTGCTGTTCTTTGACAATTAATAAGAAGTTAACTCTGCCTGCGGTCACTAGGACAGACTTCAGGTAGGGATGTTAAAGCATCGTGCTTCCCACCATTTATACAGAAAGAGGAAGAATAAAGCTAACCGTGGACAGTACCCGGGGCTACAGGAAACCTCCCCTTGAGCACCACCTTGTCTAGGATTACTTTAAGAAGACAAGTGAATGGACACCCAGGAAGTTCCTGGGTGACACTGACTAAAACTACACATTAAAAAGCACATGGCCTTATTCCCAGACTTCTGTTAATACTTAGTGATTATATGACTTGTTTTTCAATCACATAAGAATTAAGAAACTTTACAACAGAAATACAGCCACTGTCCTGTATCTTAATTTCTATAACATTAAATTTTCGTGAGAGCATAGAAGGGAATGTATATGAAACCAGGGAGGTAACATCACTCTAGAAATCCTAAACACGCATTGTATTGTGTGTGCGTGTTTTCTCCCCAGCAAGTACCTGGAATTAGGCTGTTAGTAACTGCTGAAGGGCAAGTTCAGCTGTTTGTTATTACGGATGTTTCTTTTCCAAAAGCCCAGGCATTCTGGTTGTGCTGCAGTTGGCCTCAGACTTCTTTTTACCTTTGCCAAGACAATTCCCTGGACTTCTGCTCTGATCTGGGTCCTGTTTCCTTGGTCCTGTGACTTTCTCTCTCTAGGATTACTTCTCAGTGGAGGGGAAGACATTTTCCAGAGTTCCCTGAGAAACTGTACTTGGCAGATCATTTTTTCAAGAACTTGCATGTCTGAAAATGTCTTTATTATCCTTGCTCTTGATTTATAGTTGGCTAGGTATGAAATTCTAAATTCCCTCAGCGTTTTGAGATTTTATTCCATGGTCTTCTCGCCGGAGGTGCTGCCGTTTGAGGAATCCAAGGCCAGCCTGGTAGTTCATTCTTTGCACCCGATCTGGTTTTCACCCTTGGACATTCCTAGACTCTGTAGACCATCTGGCTCTGAGCTCACTGCCGAGTGCTCCCACCTTTTCACTAACCATGCATCATGGGTGAACCAACAAATAACTTCTGATTCCCATTTGTAGAAGGTGTAATACAACATAATGAAAATTGTATGTAAATATTTTGCACTTTGTGAAATTTGGCTCCATGAAGAGATTGTCATTTTTTTCCCATTGAAGAAAAGTGTGACTAGAATTTATGACCTTCTCTCCATCAGCTGAAGGAACTTCTGTTGTTGTTCAGTCACTCAGTTGTATCCAACTCTTTGCATCCCCATGGACTATAGCCCATCAGGCTCCTCTATCCATGGGATTTTCCAGACAAGAATACTGGATTGGGTTGCCACCTCTTTCTCTAGGGCATCTTCTTAGACCAGGGATGAAAACTGTGTCTCCTGCATTGGCAGGTGAATTCTTTACCACTGAGCCACCAGGGAAGCCCGAAGGAACGTCTCAGGAGCTTCTAATCCCAAATCCAATAATCTTCTTGCCCGGTGGAAGCTCTCCAGCTTGAATTCATCACTCTAGTCTTCGAGTTCTCTCCATTCTGTTTCCCAGGGTTTCTGACATCTCCTCTCCTATTAGTCTTATGAGACCGTCTCTCCTTGACCGTGGCTCCTAAACATGGACATTTCTTTGGATTTTTTGCTGATATCTCTCCTATATGTGCCCTATTTTTATTGTAAGAGGCCTCATTTAACTTAGGGTATTAAATGTCACCATTATGACTGTTACTTTCAAAATACACAGTCATAACCTACTTTACATGTGGTCCTGCATTTCCACCAATTCCATCCTGGAGTGGTGCACCCAAGAAAAAGGCTAAATGGAGGTCTCATCGTAGGTGCTGACAACCTTCTTCTGTAAAGGGTCATGGAGAGTAAGGACTGTAGGCTTTGCTGGATACACAGTCTCAGTTGCAAATACTCACTTCTGCAACTGTGGTGTGGACACAATCAGAGACAGAACCTAATGAATGAGGAGGTCAGGGTTCCAATCAAACTTTATCTACAAAACAGGCAGGAAGCCTTATTTCACCCTGGGCCAATGCCTAGAGCTGTGTCTTGAATTCTACACTCAGTAGATTAGTAGTTTGACCTTAAAGAATCATTAATGACCTCAGTATTACAAAACTACTGCTTTAGAAATTATTTATTTTTAGAATTTCTTTCTTTCTTTGGCTGCTCTGGTCTTAGCTGTGGCTTGTAGAATCTTTGATCTTTGTTGTGGTATGTGGGATCCAGTTCCCCAACCAGGGATCAAACCCCAGCCCCTGCATTGGGATTGCAAAATCCCAGCTACTGGACCACCAGGGAAGTCCCTAGAAATCACTTCTTTTGACTAGGATTCTCCTCCTCTCACCCACTACCTTATGGGCCTACTAAACTCCTGTTCATTTTTGAGGCCCAGCTCAGATGGCACCTCTTGGATGAAGCCTTCCTTCATGCATGCATGCACAACTGTGTGTTAGTAACCTTGGTACCTACATTGTACTTGTTCTTGGTACCTATCCCTACTCAGAATCAGCCACACCTTCCTTTTTTTCCCATAAAGAACACATTTAGAGTCAATTAAAACACTCCTCCTATGACTTCCCAGGTGGCACTAGTGGTAAAGAAGCTACTTACAAGTCAGGAGATGCAAGACACCTGGGTTCAATCCCTGGGTTGGGAAGATCCCCTGCAGGAGGGAAGGACAACCCACTCTAGTATTCTTGCCTGGGAAATCCCATGGACAGAAGAGCTGGGCAGCTACAGTCCATGGGGTCACAAAGAGCTGGACACAACTGAGCACACAAAACACTCCAAGGGCTCAATTATAATTATGTCTCTCTTCACCCTTTGATGTTAAGCTTACCCACTGAAGCTTCAAAGTCTACTGATATTCCCTGCTATGTAATTTATGCTGAATCATTGCATGCTAAACACTTGTGCATTTGTGCAATGTCATGACCTACATGTTTCTTACCTCATCTTCCTGCTAAAAATATAATTATACTTTTTGTAAACCAAACTCATCCTTTCTTCCCAAATTTGTTTCTCCTCTTGCTGATGACATCCCCAGTCTTAGTTATCCAGGGTTTAAAATTAAATCTATCTTGGGACTTCCCTGGTAGTCCAGTGGCTAAGACATCACTCCTAGTGCAGGAGGCCTGGGTTCAATCCCTAGTTGAGGAACTCAATCCCACATGCTGCAACTAAGACCCAGCACAACCAAATAAATAGATAGATAAAATTTTTTAAAATTGAATCTGCACTGTGGTTCAGAGGATAGAACTGGTGTCATACAGAGGGGGAGCCAAGGCTCAGGGTAAGACCCTGGGTACATTATGACAGTCTCCCTCTCTCTGGAGATGAAGCTTCTCACTTGTGACACGGCCAGGTGCAGCCCAGGGTTACCATGCTGCTACTGCTAAGTCACTTCAGTCGTGTCTGACTCTGTGCGATCCCATATGTGGCAGCCCACCAGGCTCCCCTGTCTCTGGGATTCTCCAGGCAAGAACACTGGAGTGGGTTGCCGTTTCCTTCCCCAATGCATGAAAGTGAAAAGTAAAAGTGAAGTCACTCAGTTGTGTCCGACCCTCAGCGACTCCATGGACTGCAGCCCTCCAGGCTCCTCCATCCATGGGATTTTCCAGGCAAAAGTACTGGAGTGGGGTGCCGTTGCCTTCTCCGCAGGGTTGCCATGGACCTTCTATAAACCTTGGGTTTTGAATGCACAGCT
This sequence comes from Bos javanicus, assembly GCF_032452875.1. Classification (NCBI taxonomy): domain Eukaryota; kingdom Metazoa; phylum Chordata; class Mammalia; order Artiodactyla; family Bovidae; genus Bos; species Bos javanicus. The sequence continues at coordinate 34,815,276 of NC_083879.1, read as the reverse complement.
GACCTTCTACAAATGATTCCTGTTATTTTTTGTTAGGTTCATTCTAACATTTCTGGTGGTGGTGGTTGTTGTTCAGTTGCTAAGTCATGTCTGTCTCTTTGTAACCCCATGGACTATAGCACACCAGGCTTCTCTGTCCTTCACCATCTCCTAGAGCTTGCTCAAACTCATACCCATTGAGTTGGTGATGCCATCCAACCATCTCATCCTCTTCTGCCCTCTTCTCCTGACTTCAATCTTCCCCAGCATCAGGGTCTTTTCTAACGAGTCAGTTCTTTGCATCAGGTGGCCAAAGTACTGGAGCTTCGGCTTCAGCAGCAGTCCTTCCAATGAATATTCAGGGTTGATTTCCTTTAGGATTGACTGGTTTGATCTCCTTGCAGTCAAGGGACTCTCAAGAGTCTTCGCCAGCACCACAGTTGGAGACCATCAATTCTTGGGCACTCAGCCTTCTTTATGGTCCAACTCTCAGATCCATACACAACTACTGGAAAAATCATAGCTTTGACTATACAGACCTTTTTGCAAAGTGGTATCTCTGCTTTTTAATATGCTGTCTATGTTTGTCATAACATTTCTGGTAGCATGACCTTTAGCAAATTTTTTAGTAAAATTCATTTTCTCTTTAACCTTTATTGGTTTAGGATTACACTGCCTGATACCCAGATCCTAACACAAGGCATCCTGGAACATTGTGTGAGAGCCAGTGCCTTCAGGGGACATACAGTCTCTCTGTAATACTCCAGGTGTATATGTTATACTAAGCTGTATAGCTAAAAATTAGTTTATAATTAAGTGATAATGCTTAATTGGATGTGACTCTCTTGGGGGGCTTCCCAAGTGGCTCTGTGGTAAAGAATCCACCTGCAGTGCAGACACACAGGTTCAATCCCCCACTCAGGAAGATCCCCTGAAGAAGGAAAGGGCAACCCACTCCAGTATTCTTACCTGAGAAACTCCATGGACAGTGGAGCCTAGGGGGCTACAGTCCATGGGGTCGCAAAGAGTCAGACACGATTGAGCGACTGAGCACAAACACAGATGACTCTTTTTTAAAAACCATGTGTTCTGTCTATAGAGGGAAAATATTTGTCTTTATACTTTCAGATGTTTTGGGAAACCCCCGTATACTTGAGCCTACAGTACCTTAAATGCATCTAAACATTTTGTGTAGCCTTTGGCTTTTAATAACTCAATGAACGATATTATTCAATCAAGCATTTTTTAAGAAGCAAGAATTTTTTCTTTCCATTTATAATCAGAAGTATTCAGATGGCTGTTCCTTTAGTGTCTGTGTTCTCTTACTCTTCCTGCATAACACAAATTCCTATTCATATTCCAATCTATATTCCTAAAATTCATTGGTTCCTAAATACCTATTTTCCTGTGTCAGGTCTTTAAATCTGTTCTGGAATATTTTAATTTTCAGTTTAATTTAGCTTTTTTATAAACTTGTGTTATTTTTAAAAAATAGATTATAAATTCTATGTATGAAATAAAATTATTTTATCAATGTTCATATTCTCACACAACCTGGTGTAATTCTGCCCCTTTTTTTCTCATCACTGTATAAGAGTAATAAATTTACAAGAAACAAAGCTGAATAAGCCTGTACGAGCCCTGTTCCATAGACTAACTGAACAAATGCTTTTTGATTTCAAATTATTAAAATGCTAGTTTGAGAATAATGTTGATTCTTTTCTTTGAAGAAAAGTCAATGAATGAAATATACATGTAATTAATCTCTCTGACTGTCTACACCTTAAGTATATACATTTGTTTAAAGCATACTACATTATGTTAGGCCTTACAAAATTCCATCTATCTTTACAAATATCTGTATAGTCATTGATGTTGTAGGATGTATACTGTGTCTTACAACCCACCTTCTTTGAAGAGATATCATCTCTGACTGAAACATCATTATGGCTATTGTTTCTTTTTGCACCTCTTTAAGAACTAAGCCACTAAGACTATGTATAAAAATTTCGAAGAGAAATACAAAAACACATAGTAAGTTTCATAGGAAACTTATCAGACTTAACATGGTAATAAATGAGGTTAAAAAATTAGGAAAATCTCAAACATAGCAACCAGCAAAACATTGAAAACAGTGCTTCAATCTTTGTCCACCAGCTCCACCATATGGCACCGTGAGAATTTACAGTTTATCTTCAAGGAGAAAGAATTTCCCCAAATATTTAAAAATACTTATTCATGGTGAATTCAGTATCTCATAACAACAACAACAACAACAAAACTATTGAAAGTAGAGTAAGAAGCAACTTTTATCAATAACAAATGTATGTCCTTTTACTTTGTTCTAAGTTTAAGAAGTTATAAGAACATAGTATTATCATCCCCCAGGAAAATAGAGCTAAGGTAAACTAACTTTGCATCTTAAACCCAAACTTTTGTCGTCTGCTTTGCAATATTATTTTACCATTTACAATGTTGGATTGAAAGTTCGTGGTTGGTTTTATTTTATCCAATATCTATTTCAGGCACTAGATTTGTAGCTCCATGAAAATCACATCACTTCATAAAATATAAGAAGACAGAAAAACATATGGTCATCCCTTTGTAAATCTAAGAAGGCTTTAAAATTAAATGAACTATTTCTTCAATTTAACTTTCCGATCTCCTCTCACACTGATCTGTGTCCTTAAGTTGGAGCATACAAGTATACTTTTAAAAAATAAATTCCACAAAAGTCTGCTGTGAGAATCAGGCTTTTGAATGTCCATCATGGGGAGGAGTCAGATAACAAAGGTGGGGCAAGAGAACAGTGTGGGCACCACAGGGCAGCTCTTAGTTCTCAGTGTCTTCTGGATGACTCAGTTCCATCTACAAATGCTGTCCTTGGACTTGCCTGCCTCAGGTGCCTGCCCTGAGCTAATCAGCTGACCCAGGGACGACTCAGTCACATCTGTTCACAGTCATTGAAGAAGGTGGTTCCTAGGCAACCATCAGGTGTAGACAACACCTGTGTGGTCCCATAACCAACACCACCAAGATGGTTCTAAAGGCAGTTGGACCACTGAAAGGAGGAGATGGCTTCCAACCCCACTTTATCCAGATGAATGACTTAACCAGTCAAATACAAATAGTGTTGCTAACTAGGTAATTCAATATTTCCAGCCCAATAGATTTAAGTCCAAATTATATTTGTAGAGTTCAGACTACAAATTGTATACATTCGGAGAATTACAAACTTCCCTCTCTCTATGTGAATTTGGGCAGATTACAGGAAGATCAGCTAAATGAAGCAGTTTGGATCATAAAGCATATGGTCCTCTCCTGTTAGGTGTTAAAGGAGGTCATGGGAATTATGACCACGCTCTGGACTGCATGGATTTTCACAGCTGTACCCCGAAAAGGCACTACTACTGCCACCAGTGAGCTTGCAGGTGACAGGGGCTCTCTGACCTTGACTCTTAAGGTCGTGTCTGCAGGCAGGGACCCATGTGCTAAAGTGGGACACATCTGCATGGGGGCCCTTCTCAAATATCTTTCATTTACTGAGGACAGTTTTTCAATAACAAAATAATTCCTCTGCCATTTCTGGGGCACTTATCAGGCCCGCATCCTCTTTACATGCACTAGCATATTTTAGTGCACATACAACAATCCTGTATGTATTATTTTTTATTATTATTTATTATTCTCTTGCAGAGAAGGCGATGGCACCCCACTCCAGTACTCTTGCCTGGAAAATCCCATGGACAGAGGAGCCTGGTGGAGGAGCAGTCCATGAAGAGTCGGACACGACTGAGCGACTTCACTTTCACTTTTCACTTTCATGCATTAGAGAAGGAAATGGCAACCCCCTCCAGTGTTCTTGCCTGGAGAATCCCAGGGACAGGGGAGCCTGGTGGCTGCTGTCTATGCGGTCGCACAGAGTCAGACTCAACTGAAGTGACTTAGCAGCAGCAACAGCATTATTCTCTTAGGCTTCCCTTGTGACTCAACTGGTAAAGAATCCACCTTCAATGCAGAAGACCCTGGTTTGATCCCTGGGTTGGGAAGATCACCTGGAGAAGGGAAAGGCTGCCCAATCCAGGATTCTGGCCTGGAGAATTCCATGGACTGTATAGTTCACGGGGTTGCAAAGAGTTGGACATGACTAAGTGACTTTCACTTTCACTATTATCCTCTTAAACAACGAGAAGGGTTTTTCTGGTGGCTCAGAAGGTAAAGAATCTGCCAGCCAATACAGGAGACTAGAGTTAGATCCCTGGGTCAGGAAGATCCCCTGGAGAAGGGAATGGCAACTTACTCCAGTATTCTTGCCTGGAGAATCCCACGGACAGAGGAGCCTGGTGGGCTACAGTCCATGGGGTCGCAAAGAGTCAGAAATGACTCAGCAACTAACACTTAACTAAACATCAAGAAACCAAAAATTGCAATCCCAAGATCCCACATCTAGGAATGATTTAAATTCAATCTACTTTGGAGCCCGCCCAAAGACAAATTTCCCTACAAAAGCATATTTAAGGCCTATGCAGTCAGTTGTATTTAACTTTTTGCAGTGCTGTGGACTGTAGTCCGCCAGGCTCCTCTGTCCATGGAATTCTCCAGGCAAGAATACTGGAGTGGGTTGCCATTTCCTTCTCCAGAGGATCTTCCCGACCCAGAGGTCGAACCCAGGTCTCCTGTATTGACAGGAGGATTCTTTACCAGCTAAGCCACTGCGGAAGCCCGTGAGAGATAAATTATCCTTTTCACAATCCTACTAAAAAGTATAGACAGTGTATAGATTCAATTGCAATATAATTCATATTGAAGGAGCAGATTTGTGCCTTGTTCTGTGTCAAACTCTAGGCCTAGAAAATAGAGTATTTCTCGTACTCCAGGATCCTAATGAGCTGACATCAGCAACCACAGAATCTCACCTGACAAGTCGCACTGAAACCACTTCTAGTTACTGTCTGATAATAACACTAATCCTGCATTGAACACCTACCATAAATCAGTTGGTTTTCCTACGTTATCTTATTTAATCTTCCCAATACTGTCAGTTTAGTATTATCATCCTCCCTTTACAGGGGAAGACGTGGTGTCCTAAACTAGGTCCTGGTAAAGCTGGTTTTCAAATCCATTTTAGGGGGGAGGTTGTTTCATTTTGTTTCAATTTTGAGGCTTATATTTCTTCCATTACAACACACAACACCTCTGGAACATCAATCTACTTTCATGTGCTTAATCTCATTTCCCTAGATATGCAGTGGGCTGAAGCTCACGCCCATAGTCCGATGAAACGCATTTTCTCTGGAAGGGCTTTTATCGGTGGGTGTTGTGGGCACCGAGGCTGACTCATCTAAACTATATTTGGTAGATCCTTTAAGTTGCTCACATCACAACACAGAGAGGCTACATGCTCTGCAAATGAGCGGCTTTCCAACTGAAGAATTTTATAATCCATCGATAATAATCTCTGCAGAATCACATAACAACTTCTGACTTTTCCATCAGAAATGTCCCTCCATCAACATTCTGTGCCACCAATCCAGGAACAGATATAATATTCCCAGAATACACTTTAAGGATGAACTGCAAAATCAGAGAGTTGGTTGAGAACTATGTGGGGGGGGGGTAGGGGGTGTGTGGGCATGTCACAGTTTTTTTTTTCCAGTATTTTGAGTTTTTTTAGAAATTTTTGAGTGTGCTTCTTTGAAAAGACCTCTGGGTTGTCCATGCCAAGACATGAGTATTTCTAACTTGAACCAAAGTTAACCATTGACCCACGTGCTGTCTCCGGAAGACCCAGGCACTGAATCACCACCAGTTATCTGCTTTCAGCATCTTTCCTCTTGCCCACATCAGCTCAAAACTTCCCAGATATTCCTACATTCATACAACTTTTCATTTTCTCAGATATCATCATTTGGTCACCAACTTTTCAATCTTTACAGTTCATCTAAGTGTTCTACTTTTGGAGAAGCACTTCATCATAGAAGGACTTTCATTTTTTCCTGCTTATAATTTAACTCTTACTTTACTTTGTATTTTTATTTGACAAACTCTTTTATTTTTAAAACATCAGTCCTTGAAATGACTCTGACAGTGTCCTGCTCTCTCCCATCCTAATGTGTGTATTCCAGAGGCAGAAACTCTGTGCTAAAGACAGCAACAGCTGTCCAGTAGCAGCAGCCACTGTACAGACACAGCGTCCATGCCGTGCATGCCACACTCGTCCCAGACGTGAGTGCTTCTCTGGTCTGGAAAGAGTCATCTGACACTACTTTTGAAGTCCTCCCACAGTACAGATGTGCATTCCCTTCAAGGTTCCTCAGCCCGTTATAAAAATGTTCAACTCAGTGATTCTCCAGGCAGGTCCTCAACTCAGCACAGCCTTAGTTCTACAAGGGAGGTTATCTTATCTAAGAATTACACTTAAGTTAGGCTGAGATGATCTTTCTTAAACAAGCTCTGTTAGCTAATACTTCATACATTATGACATTCAGGCACTAACTCTTCATTTCCCTAGGATGTGTTCTGAAGTATTTTTCTCTTGGGTTTTTTCCTATTTAAGGAAGATTCGAGCATCCTTTCCTTATGAATCCTATAGATAATAGTTAATATTTTGAAATAATGTGTTCCCATAAAGGGACATAAAATGTTAAGAATAGAAAACTGAAGAATATATATGTGTACACACACAAGGAATATGGAAAGGACAGACAAGAGTAAAACTCAAAAGCTATAGATTTCAAGTATGTGACAACTGAAAATTGTAGATACCATATAAAGTAAGTTTTGTTGGAAATTTTCCTCCCACATTTGTAAATACTTGTTATAATGTTATTTAAGGAAAACTTGAGTTGCAGAAAGCATGTTACACTGCATTTCAAATTTTAATATCTAGGTGCTGAAATAGTAGAGCCTCAGAAGTAACAGACAGCAGGGGGAATTGGTGCCATTTTCAGGACAATAATACAATTTCTAGCAGAATTCACCTAAGCCTGTGGAGATGGGGAGGGAGACCTCCAGTCTGCGATCTCATTTTAATCACCTCCCCACCCCCACTGCCCTCACCCCCACCCCCGCGCCCCAGGCTCCTGGCCAGAGGATGGTCTCAGGACAGCACAGCAAAGGCTCAGAAAGGTGTTTTCCAATAATGGACTTAGGCACAAAATTCTGGGAACAAATCACCACCACCAGACTTAGTTTACTGTTCCACTTTCAGGATATACGATCTTTCTTAGAATTTCAGCCTATATCACAGTTGACATGCGTTCAGGCAAAATTCACAAGACAATCGTTAGTCTGCCATGAAAGGTTTTGTTCAGACCCTCCTAAATTCTCCCAACCAACCTCTTCAAAGCCAGGCTGGGTTATTCTCATCTTACAAAGCAGCTGAATCTGCAGCATCTTTATACCTGCCTCCCCCCGAACCCTGAACTCCTCAAGCCTCCTCCCTTTTAAAAATCAAACTTCCCCTTTCACCCAGTTTTATTCTCCTTAGCGGGCACACTGAGACACACGCCTGAATCGTTAGCAGTCTGTCAGCACACCTCTGAACGCTGTTTAATCCACTAAGGCTTGATGAGGTGATTCAGAGAAAGTGCATAAACAGTGCCACAACCAGACGTGAAGGGTTGGTATCACCTGGACCTACTACCTTTCTGAGATTACACAGATTTATTTTCCTCCCTGTTTGATTTCTTTGTTCTGTCTGTAATGTTACAGTGATACCAAACCTACACTCCAGATGAAGTTTAATTTTCACATTTTGTGAATTTCACCGAAGCTAAATACATCTAATATCCTCCCCTAATTTTTGTACACTGGAATTAATTTGAAAAAAGGGAAATGATTAAAATGAATGAGTGTTGCATGCTCAGTCATGTCTGACTCTTCGCGACCCCATGGACTGTAGCCCACCAGTCTCCTCTGTCCATGAGATTCTCCAGACAAGAACAGTGGAGTGGGTTGCCATTTCCTTCTCCAGGGGATCTTCCCAACCCAGGGATCAAACCCAGGTCTCCTGCATTGCAGGCAGATTCTTTACCACTGAGCCACCTGGGGAAGAGTTAAAATCAATACACTAATATCCAGAGATAACAATTAAATTCTTCATAATACTTTCACTATTTTGTCTATATACTTATTTATACCCAAATTAGCATATGGGCACTTGGTGATGTGCTTGTTAACTAATAAGTTAATAATTTTTACAACTAATGGACAACTGTGCATGATAAAACATTAAAAACAAAATGACAAAAAATGTTATTCTTAAGAGTTGCATAATAATTTTTGGATGTACTATGAATTCTTTGTCCATTCCTTTGAAAACCATTCTATGATTACAAACTGTTGAACTATTATATTGCCATTTTTGTACTTGGATCCAGATCAGATCTCTGATCATGACCTTGGATTCTGAAATGTGGAAATGTGGGCTTAAAATTAAAAACATTTTAAAACTTTTGAAACACCAAAGCCAGTGTTTTTCCTCCAATGTGTTTCTCTAGAGAGGTTTTATCAGACTTACCAGTCACCTCCTGACACAAATTAGTCATATCTTAATTGTTTCTTATTCTACATTCTATGAATGTAACTTGTGTTCTATTTATTACAAATCTATTGCACATTTTATTTGATTTTATATTGATTTGCAATTTGTTTTAAATTAGTTAACTGACCTTAGCTGATTTTTATTAGTCCTTTAATGTAGGTATTTGTTTGTTTACCAAACCTTATTATATATTACAGCAATTAATACTTTATATGGCATTTATAAAGCAAATTGTTTTCTTGCTATAACAGTTTCATTCTTTTGACTTCAGTGTGTTAAATATGTTTTATTGATATTTTCCTCTGTGACTTCAATTCTTTTCAAAATATTGATAATTTAGTGTTTTACTTTGTGTTTTGGTATATGATGTGAGATGAGAACAAAAATTGAGTTTTTCCATTCCCAGTGCCATTAATCAAACCATCCATTCTCCTCTGGAGTGTTTGTGTATTTTCCTGGTCACATACAGACAGGAGAGAGGGGCTTCCTTTCCACCTGCTTGAGCCAGCAACAGGGCCATGATGCTTAAATCTAAGCATTAGTTTATCCCTGAATGGGCTCAACTTCCCACATTATTCTTCTTCTTTATTCTCCCCATTCATTCTATTTTTCCGAAATGATATTTCTTCACTCTTATTAAGTCCTTCCCCTCAGCATCCTCACAAAACTTATTTCCTTTATCCTATGGTTAATAATTATACTAATACTCTATGAATTTAAGTTAATTCGGGAAAAAGTGAGATCTTTAACACAGTTCATTTACTTATTCAAGATCATGGCACATTTCTGTATTCCTTAAAATTCACTTTTAAGTTTATTTTTAAGTTTCCTGGTTTCTTTGTCTTGTATTTTTAACACGATTCTCTTTAGGGCTATTCTTAATAGCACTTTTGGATTTTATTTTCCTGATTGTTCTAGTTTTTATTTGCTATCATAATCTTCTCCCATCTCTATCCCAGCAAACTTACAGAGGCTACATAAGAACACTTTTAGTTGTATACTGGCATTTGCTCCCTTTACTGAATACTTGTATTTAATTTTAGGTTTTTATTCAATTGGTTCTCTTGCACTTATTAAGCATGCAATTATGTGAGTTCAAGTAATGGCAAGGTTGTCTGCTTTGCAAGAGTTATATCTCCTTTTTCTATTTCATGCCTAATCTGTTGCATTGACCAAAATGTCCAGAACAATGATAATTAGTTGTGATATGTTTATAAAAATATACATCAATAGAAATTTTGACTGTATCTCTTTGTTATATGTGCTTTGCTGTTTTATACCACAATAATACAAAGGATTATGAGAGACTACTATAAACAATAAAATAAAAAAACTAGATAACCTAGAAGAATGGTTAAATTCCTAGAAACCTACAACCTACCAAGAATGAATCAGGAATAAATAGAAAGTCTGAATAGACCAATAATAAGTAAGAAGATTGAATCAATAATCGAAAACTTCCCAACAAAGAAAAAGCCCAGAACCAGATGGTTTCACTGGTAAATTCTGACAAACATTAAAATAGAATTAATGTCAACCCTTCTCAAACTCTTCCAAATAATTGAAGAGGCAGAAATTCCTTTTATGAATTGGGATTATCCAGATGCCAAAGTCAGATAAGGACACTAGGAAAAAATAAAATCATAAATCTATACCCTTGATGAATACAGATATAAAAATATTCAATAAAATATTAAGAAACTGCATTCAACAGCACATTAAAAGGATCATACACCAAGATCAAGTGAGATTTATCTCTGGAATGCAAGGATGATCCATATACACAAATCGATCAGTGTGCTACACTACATTAATTTAATAAGATAAAAATCATAAGATTATCTCAATAGATGCAGAAAAAGCATTTGGCACAAACAAACATCCTTTCATGGCAAAAAACAAAAACAAAAAACAAAACACTCAACAAATCTGGTATAGAAAAAATATACCTCAACATAATAAAGATTAAACATGACAAACTCATAGCCAACACCATATTCAATGGTATGAAGGTCATACTCAATCTTTTCTCTAAGATCAGAAACAAGACAAGTGGCCCACTGTTACCACTTGTATTAAACACAGTCCTTACAGTTCTAGCCACAGCAATTAGGCAAGAAAAGAAACAAAAGGCATTCAAACTGGTAAGGAAAAAGTAAAATTATCTTTGTTCACAAATGATATGATGATATATATAGAAAATCCCCACAAAAAGAAAAAAATGTTACAGATAATCAATGAATTTAGTGAAGCTGCAGGATACAACATACAGAAATCAGTTACATTTATTATACGTTAACAATCAATTATCTGAAAAAAAATAAAGAACACAATCTCATTCACAATAGTACCAAAAACAATAAAACACTTAGGAATAAATTTAACCAAAAAGGTAAAGATCTTTACACTAAAACTATAAAACTTTGATGAAAGAAATTAAAGAAGATACAAGTGGAAGGAAATCTCATGTTCATGAATTAGCTGAACTAATATTTTTAAAACGTCCATATTACCCAACGCCATCAATAGATTCAGTGTAATCTCTTTCAAAATTCCAAGGGTGTTTCTTGGAATAGAAAAAATTGAAAAAAAAATCCTAAAATTTGCATGCAGCAATGAAACCCCTGAATGACCAAAACAATCCTGAAAGAGAAGACAAATCTGTTAGCATCACACTTTCTGATTTCAAACTATACTACAAAGCTACAGTAATCAAAACAGCATTTTATTACTTTTAATCACTGATTTATAATTTATTGGTTTATATTTTGGTATGAAACTTCAAGCACATTTTAATTTGACTTACAGTTTTAATCAACATACAAGGATTCTCATTTTGCTACTTACTGAACTGTTTGAATTATTAAATCTACTTTTAATATCCCTCTTCTTTACTTGTTCTCATTTAATACTGTATGAAATATCATATGAAATATCTTCTTGACTTTCATTTTACCACTGACTTTGACAAAGCCGCTAATAACCCGAAATTGATGACACCTGAAGAGTGGGGCTTGGGCACAAGGGTGGGTGGATCCTGTGTTACCCTTTCATATAGGTATTACTCTGATTTTTTTTAATTGTTAAAGTAATTAAATTAAATAGGGAAAAGGAATTAACAAAGTCACAATGAGACTTTGCCATCTGCATTGGACTTCGACTATGTCACTTTCTAGTGTTTTCCCAAGACCGGAAAAACTCTACCTTCAGATTCGTATCTGTAGGATCTATCATTGATGCCTAGCATCTCAGAGATGTTAAATAAATGCTTTGAATTAAATACATAAACCATTAATATGAAATGAACCTTCTTTTTACAGAAAGTAAGAGAGTATAAATCATAGAACAATAAAGAAGTATTAACAATACAGTGAATGGTTATCCAGACAAAAGAGTTCACCCTAAAGCCAGATCTTGTTTAAAAATCCACCTTACTAATTTGTGGAAGATTTCTAAACTTCTAATATTTGAATTTTTTCAAGCTTAAATGGTGATTATAACAGTTCACTCACACAGTTGCTATGAAGCTGAATAGAAATTACCCATATCACAGTTTGTGGATTCAGTAAATATCAGCTTCCCTTTTCAGACCAGTGATAAATGGTATAGCAGCTTTAGTGAAAAAAATGTGCCTGGATTTATATGTCCTGATGAATTAATTTATGGAAAGGAATGAGAGAATAAACTGAGGGACATGATACAGCAAATACACTGCAAAATCAATGTTAAATTTTAAAGCGAATATGTCAGGCCAACACACAGAGACAGACATGTAAATACTTCCACTAATTCTTCAGAAACTCTGGTTCCAGACACAACAATATCTCAGACTTTAACAGGAGAGTTTCATACCTGGAAATCTTTTTCTATGTTTGTACCAAAGACAGGGCTTCCTTCAGATGACCTTGGACCTTCAGAATCAGCCTGAATCAGAGACAGAATTAAAGAAGAAACAAAAGAACCAGAACTGAAACTCAGATATTTTAAAAACCAAGACTTGTTTTTACAAAGTTGAGTTTCCCAATTTCACAAGTCTGACTCTGTGCATTACACCTCCATGTTAGCTTCTCTGGTGCTAGAGGTATTTCAGGATTCAAAGAGAGTCCTAGACATGATGCATACTTCTATTGGGATTAAAAAAAAATCAAAATTCCTTAAAGTTATCTCTTATCAATTACAACTCAAGTGTTGACTACAAAGGGCAACAATTTCCCATTCAAGACTGCCTAACTCCTTTAACGAATTCATCCAATCTAAGTTAACTTCACAAAGGTCTTTAGCACCACAAGAGGGCATCCCCTCCTCCAAACCCTACCCCCAAACTCTGAAAGGCACATATATGATCTGGACAATACACAAAGGAACAAGAGGGGATTCAGAAACAAATGGCTGTTGTGATGGGAGCTCTGAGGTCCCTGATCCTGGCTTAGAGTCCAGGAAGAAGGCATCCACCAGGGGACACCAACAAGAGAGCATTGTGCCCGCAGAAGACAGCACTTTGTGTACAAGGGGGAAATCAAACGCATTGTAGACATTGCTCAATTTCCCATAACACAAATGTTATAAAACAGGGAACAGCTGAATGAGATGGCAGTTGATACAGCAGACAAGTGCAGAGCATGAAGTCTAGTTACAGTCAACAGTTAATCAAATTCAACGCAGTTTTTATCATCCTTGGCCTTTGACTCTCCGACACTGACATTCCCCACACTCTATTTAGGGAGTTTTGACTTGGATGGAATCTCTGAATTGTAATCACATTTAGCTGAAAACAGCAGGGAGTGGGGGCAATTTAATCATTTTTAGTGAAGATGGGGAAGGAAAGCATGAGAAAACCCTCTTGTTTTCCCAGTGTGGTTTAATTAGCATCTTTCTGAGTCACTTCTTAGCTGTGACAAAAACCTGAGCTTTGTGGCTGGAGGAAGGGGTATTTTCACAGGTGTGTGGGTGGGGAAGGGGCTGGAGCAGGGATGGGGCGGGGAGAAAGCAGAAAGTGGAGGTAGGAAGAGGCCCCATTTGCCTGTTGCTTTCTTGACCTACATAGATTTCCCTTTTGGGGACTGAATGAGGACACACAACTACCTGCTCTGAAAGTTGCACAAAAGAGCATCTGTTCTATTCTAAAGGTGAGAAAAATCTTTGTGCAGGAATAAATATAGCAGCAGTATGAATGTCTATATTTATTCACATCCGAGTGAAAAGGAGCTTTTCAAAGCCAACGAGAATATTTTCTATAAGCGACCTTCACGTGCCTAAAAATAATTTCACTATCATGCACACACTTCATGTCTTCTTTGAAGCAGGGAGGAGAAAAATTTCTTTTTTCCCAAATCTGTATCATGACTAATTTGGAGATAACACAAGCCCCCAAAATCTCCAAAATAAAAGTAAATCTCCTATAAACACAAAGGAAATATTTTCCACTAGCTGTTTAATTGTTTATGTTATATCCCAAAGAAGTTGTGACTTGATTGAGAATTTAATGACATGAACAGAACAGTAGTTCTGTTTATGGGTGGCCAAAAATAAATGCTTTAAACTGGTTCAGGTTGGTCACCTGGACAAGAAAATTGCAATTCCCCTGCCAGATGGTTGTAGGAGGAGATCTTGCCAGAATCTCTACCATAGAGGGAGGGGGTTCCAGTCTTCCAGCAGCCCCCCACCTGCTCTTACATCCCTGGGTGATTTCAAGTATGGCCACCCAGCAGCCTCAAAACTGCAGGGACCCTGAAGCTTGCTCCCCTCCCCACAAATTAAAACAAAACAAAGCAAACCAAAGAAGCTGAGTGCATTGAAGATCTTCAGATCATTTCATGTGTAATCATATGAATCATTTCATAGGTATTTTCAGAATCATATCATTTCCTATTATTTCCCTAGTGTTGGTACTTCTATTTCTCTCAACAAGTATTAACTGAGTATTGGGGTAGCAAGATGTCCTTCTAGGCTCCTGGGAGACTGCAGGGAACAAAATTCAGAACACCCCTGCCCACTGGAGCTTCTAGTAGAGAGAGAGAGACAGACGATACCAGTACACATAGGAACATTACATGGAAGAATGTTAGGTGGAAGTGAGTGATAGCAATTCAGGGTAACGGGGAGAGATTGTGGGGTGGAAAGGCTGATATCCTATGTAGGAAGGTCAAAGAGGCCACTCAGAAAGGGGGACGTGAAGTGAGGGTCTAAAGGAAGTAGGGGCAGGAGCCATGGTGACGCTGGGGAAAGAACATCTGTGGCTGCCCAAGCCTGCAGTGAGGTGGGAGAGGGGGAGCACAGATGTGGGACTCAGGACAGCTGGCGGGGAGGGGAAGTCAGGCCCAGGCCACAAAAGCCTTGACCCCTGTGCTGAGGGACACGCAGAGCCACTGGAAGTGTTTAGCAGAGCAGTGGCAGAACTCTCTCCATCTCAGTAGGACTGCTCTGGCCATTACGAGGTCTTGACAAGCATCCAGGTAAGGGATGAGGAAGTCATAGTGGTGATGAGACCTGGTCAGGGTTTTGAGGGGTTGGGGGTATATTTTGAAAGAAGAGTCTAAGGGATTTGCTGGTAGGTCAGAGATGGCATGAGAGGAAAAGAGGCCTAGAGGCCATGATTGCCATGTAGAAGAATAAGAAAGACAGTGGGAGGAACAGAAATGCAGGAGAGGTGCTGAGAAGGCAGCAGAGGTAAGACACAGATGGGGCTGGAGGGAGGAGTCTGAACTGAAAACATGTGCTCGTGAATGACTAGCTCATAGGAAAGGGTGATGGCCTTGGGATAAAACGCAGTTACCCAGGGAGTAAATGCAGACCACATGGAGAGGAGGGAGGCTTTGAACAGGATGTGCTGCCATGCTGGGATTCGAGATATGGAGGGGGCAGCAGAGGAGCCTGAGAAGAGCCCTTGTGAGGAAGAGCAGACAGGAGTTGGGGTCCTGGGGGACAGCTGGACAAATTGCTAAAGGGAAAGCAAGGGTTTCTCAACCAGATGCTATTGATGAAATGAATAAAGATGACAACAGGCCATTAGACTGGGTAACACAAACCAAAGTAGTTAAAGGATTTTCCTGGTGGCTCAGACAGTAAAGAATCCACCTGCAAAGCAGAAAACCTAGGTTCAATCCCTGGGTTGGGAAGATCCCCTGGAGAAGGGAATGGCTACCCACTCCAGTATTCTGTCCTAGAGAATTCCATGGACAGAGGAGCCCAGCAGGCTACAGTCCATAGGGTCACAAAGAGTCAGACACAACTGAGTGACTTTAACTTTCACTTTTCTTTCATTAAAGTAAAAGTCTATGAACATTTCTACTCCCTGTGTATATGAAAAAGTACACATGTCAGTGGATCATAATTTAAGCAAGTGGACAGAACCTAGCAGCTCTGACTCAGTCCCAGGTCAACATCCCTGAGAGGCCCCAAAGTGCAGGCAGCAATGAAACCCCAGCCCACCAGCCACTCTTGAGGGTCAGGAGAGACAGTGGAAATGTCAAGTGACTATATTCTTTGCAGTGAAGGTACAGTCTGGGGGCCACTTCACAAGGTCGTTCATTTTTCCCCAGGAGCCTCTTAGCATCCTTCAGGTGGGAAAGCCTTCCAGGGACAAGGCTGAGTTTCCCACAATGACCTCCAGCCTCAACACAGAATGAGACCCTGAGCCCCAGAAAAATGGCACTTGCATGATATACCTCCAGAAAGGAGTGATGGTGGTCCCCATCTGCATGAAGCTTGCTGTTGGGGGGGGTGGTTTGTGAGGGGACAGCGGGGCAAACACACAAACAGGGGAGACACTCAGCTTTGCTGTGCAGAGCAAGCACAGTTCTGTGCAGAGTCAGCAAGTTCTGACTCCATTCACATGGTGTGCTTTCAGATCTGCAACACGAAACAGGAGAAAAGGCTGGAAAATGAGCCACTGCAGAGCCGCTCCACAAGTCCTGGCTCAGAACAATGCCTTTTGCTTCCCCGGGTCTGGGTGACACATCCTAACAGGGCCCTGCGGGGCTGCTGCACTCTTCAGGGGAAACTGAAGATGGGTTTAGAAATACACACAAACTACCAGACATTCCTCTAAATGTACGGCAACTACCATCATGTCATATTTTAATACAAAAGAAGCCCCGGCAGCATTTTCTGCTGACTCCACTGAACTGAAAGCTGTCTTCCACACAACCTCAGTTTCCAACCCGCCCAGGAGCAGAACCAACAAAACACACATGGCAGCCAGACTCCTACTTCCATCATGCAGGTAGCCAAGATCAACAGTCATGTGAGCTCAGACTTAGCAGGAACTGATACAGGTACTTGTTCTAGTCTCAAGCCTGAAGCACCTGGCTCTCCAATGCTTTCCTGAAGGAGCCCATGCTGGTTGTCAGACCACAGGGTCTCCTGTCCCTTCAGAAGGACCACAGCTAATTTAATGCTCTTTTGATGCCAGGCATCCTTAACCCAGGGCTTCCCTGATGGCTCAGTGGTAAAGGATCCACCTGCCAATGCAGGAGATGTGGGGTCCATCCTGGGTGGGAAAGATCCCCTGGATAAGGAAATAGCAACCCACTCCAGGATTCTTGCCAGGAGAATCCTATGGACAGAGGAGCCTGGAAGGCTACAGTTTATGGGGTCGCAAAGAGTTGAATACAACTTAGCGACTAAACAACAACAAATCTTTAACATAGGAACCAGCCAACATGGTGCAGGCAAAACGTCTTCAGAAGAATTTCATCTGAGAAAGAATGGCTTTGGGCCTTTGTCTTCCTCTTAAAATGACCCATGTCTCTGCCCTCCCGTGGCCTCCAGCTGTTTTTTTCTTGAGCTCAACCATATAAGCCACTGAGTCAAAACTAACTCTAAGGGGCTCAGAGCCCTCCTTCAGGGGCCGGTCTGGGATGATGAGAACTACTCTGGGACGATGATGCTGGAAGGCCAGGAAACTGTGTGTCTGCTCCTTAGAGAAGTCCCTTCTGATGAGTCTGCATGCAGAGACCCCTATTTAGAACCACCTGAAACTGAACCTAAAATGATTGAAAATCATCTAATCTAGCAATGCTTATTGCTACTTTCAGGATGACTGCTTTTTTTAAAAGATTTTTTTGATGTGGACCATTTTTAGTCTTTATTGAATGAGTCACAATATTGCTTCTGTTTCATGATTTGGTTTTTTGTCCCTGGGGTACGTGAGATCTTAGTTCACTGACCAGGGATCAAACCCACATCCTGCATTGGAAGGCAAATTCCTTACCACTGGATTGCCAGGTAAGTCCCAGGATAACTGCTTTAAATGAAAAAATAAGAGCTTAATTTTTACTAAATATCTCAGGATCTCTAGCCATGTGTGTGTGTGTGTGTATGAATGTGTTCAGAGTTGAATTGGGAAAAGAAGGGTTAAGGTACCTTTTATTTTACTTTAAACCAATAATACCCTAGCTTTACATTGAGAAAACATTACTTACTCCTGAAGGCATAATATCAAAGAGTTTTGATATATGAATTCCTTTGTTGAGGAAGTCCATGCATGTAGGCTACACATATATTGTAGGATATTTGCTGCAGAGCTAAAGCTCACAATTCTTGTTCAGAAATTGCACTATGTCAGTGGTGCCCACAGACTCATGGCTCCAATCTCTGCCCCCATCCCCAGGCCGCATCCCTGGGAGTCTCTACATCTTCACATAAGAAAACTTGCCGTCAGATTGAGAGGCCATCTGGGTAATCTGGGATGATCTCATGCTGAGTCCCTTCATTGCATCTGCGAAGACTTGTTTTCCAAGCAAGTCACATTCACAGCTTCCGAGGGCTAAAAAGTGGACCATTCCACAGACTGCAGGGGGATAGGCTTTTGGCCGAAGGAGATAAACAAGGACAGTTTAGCACAGCTGTGCAATGATGCACAGCATTGCCCTGCGTGCAAAGAAATTGTGATATTCTCATTTCCTAAAACTAAACAGAACTTTCCCATGAGTTTCAACATGTGCCAGTGGAGATATGAGGAGAGGAACTTTAACACAGAAATCCAAGGAGAAGAGGCAAGGAGAAAGGTATCTTACATCCTTGCCTTCCCACAGCTGTCTCCCTCAACACACCCAATGACAGAGGGAGGGCTAAGGCTTCCACTCCTCCTTTATTCTGGAACAAACTTTCTCTCTGTCATATCATCCTCTCTACCAGGTGATATCTACTCTAACCTAAGAATCAAGTATTTTAGAACAAACCTAACCAAAGTGGAAAAAATACACACCCGAAATTATAAACCACCACTGAAAAAAATTGAATGAGAGACAAATAAATGGAATATGCATAGGTTGCTGCTGCTGCTGCTGCTAAGTCACTTCAGTCGTGTCTGACTCTGTGCGACCCCATAGACGGAAGCCCACCAGGCTCCGCCGTCCTTGGGATTCTCCAGGCAAGAACACTGGAGTGGGTTGCCATTTCCTTCTCCAATGCATGAAAGTGAAAAGTGAAAGTGAAGTCGCTCAGTCGTGTCCAACTCTTCACAATCCCATGGACTGCAGCCTCCCAGGCTCCTCCATCCATGGGATTTTCCAGGCAAGAGTACTGGAGTGGGGTGCCATGGTTAGGATATTTAATATTGTGAAAATGGATATATTCTCCCCCAAAATTTATCTACTAATTCAATATATTTTATTTCAAAATCCCAGGAACCTAATTTTTTTTTTTAATGTTAACAGTTTAGTTCAGTCGTTCAGTTGTGTCTGACTCTTTGCGACCCCATGAATCGCAGCACGCCAGGCCTCCCTGTCCATTACCAACTCCTGGAGTTCACTCAAACTCATGTCCATCGACTCCGTGATGCCATCCAGCCATCTCATCCTCTGTCATCCCCTTCTCCTCCTGTCCCCAATCCCTCCCAGCATCAGGGTCTTTTCCAATGAGTCAACTCTTCACATGATGTGGCCAAAGTATTGGAGTTTCAGCTTCAGCATCAGTCCTTCCAATGAACACCCAGGACTGATCTCCTTCAGAATGGACTGGTTGGATCTCCTTGCAGTCCAAGGGACTCTCAAGAGTCTTCTCCAACACCACAGTTCAAAAGCATCAATTCTTCAGCCGTCAGCTTTCTTCACAGTCCAACACTCACATCCATACATGACCACTGGAAAAACCATAGCCTTGACTAGACAGACCTTTGTTGGCAAGGTAATATCTCTGCTTTACTAAAATTCATATGGAAATGCTATAGAACCAGGAGAGCCCAAAACAGTCTTGAAAAAGAAAAACAATGTTGGAGAGCACACCATTCCTGGTTCCCAAACTTGTTATGAAACTACAGCATTTAGGATAGTGTGAGGTTGGCAAAATGACAGACATATAGTACAGTGACTATAATTCAAAGTCCAGCAATAATCCTTTCCACTTATGATTAACTGGTTTTCAAAAGGATGCCAAGACAATTAAATAGAGAAAGATTAGTTCTTCCGATAAGTGGTGCTGGGGCAACTAGATCGCCAGCACGCAAAATAACGAAGTTGGACTTCATCACAACATAAACAAGAATTGACTCAAAATGAACCATAGACCCAAAGGGAAAAGGTCAGGTATAAAACTCTTAGATGAAAACATAATAAGACTTTGTGATCCTGGATTAGGAAATGGCTTCATGGTTATAACAGCAGAAGGCCATGCAACCAAAAGAAAGATAGGTAAATTATCTTTCATCAAAATTAAAAATACTTCTGAGCTATAAAAACTGAGAAAACTTTATGTTTAAAAGACTTATATCCAAGTCCCTTTTAAATATATACATACTTTGTGTGTGTGTGTGTATATATACACATATTTATATATATAACTTCTACAACTCACTAATAAAAAGATAAATAAACCAATTTTTAGAACAAGCAAAAGTAGAAATAAAACTTTCCTAGTTCCCAAATGACATGATTTTCTATTTCTGCGTAGGAAATCCCAAAGAATCATTAAAAAAAAACCTCCTGGAATTAATAAGCAATTATAGTAAGAAGGTAAGATACAAGGTTAGTATACAAAAGCTGCTTTCTTTTATACATAGCAGTACTGAAGAAGTGGAATTTCAAATTAATACCCCAATACCATTTACATTAGCACCAACACATTGAATACTGAAGTATAAATCTAACAAAATATGTGCAAGATTAATGTAAGGAAAAGTACAAAACTCTGATGAAAGGCATCAAAGATCTAAATAAATAGAGAGAGACTTCTTATTCATGGATAAGAAGACTCAATATTGTTACGCTATCAGTTCTTACCAACTTGATCTATAGATTCAATACAGTCACCATAAAAATCATAACTTTTGAACTATGGTGCTGGAGAAGACTCTTGAGAGACCTTTGGACTGCAAGGAGATCAAACTAGTGAATCCTAAAGGAAATCAACCCTGAATATTCATTGGAAAGACTGATGCTAAAGCTGAAACTCCAATTCTTTGGCCACCTGATGCAAAGAACTGACTCATTGGAAAAGATCCTGATGCTGGGAAAGATTGAAGGCAAGAGAAGAAGGGGAAGACAGAGGATGAGATGGCTGGATGGCATCAGCAACTCGATGGACATGAGTTTGAGCAAGCTCTGGGAGTTGGTGATGGACAGGGAAGCCTGGTGTGCTGCAGTCCACAGGGTTGCAAAGAGTCAGATATGACTCAGTGAGTGAACCGACTGGTTGTATGTGGGAATTAGGACAAAATCTACAAGGAGCCAACAAGAGGTATTTAGTGATAGCCCTGAATTTATACATTCATTCAACAGTCATTGAGTCTACTACTGTTTTGAAGCAAAGAGCATTTAAGTGTAGTTTCTTCCCAAGTTTATTTCAATTTTCCACTCTTATTCAACTAAATTCAACATGAAAAAAACTGGCTGAGCTTAGTTAAATTTAATGACAGCATCACCATCTTGCTTATTCTGGTTCAGAAACTTTGGTGTCACCTCTAACTAAACTCCTTCCAGTTCAGTGAGTGAACTGACTCATTGTGAATATTGACAAATGGCTTAAAGGTTGTATGGACAGACAAAAGACATCCAACACAGGCAGCGGAGAAGAATAAAGTCAAAAAAATTGACTTACTTCTAGACTTATTATGAAGCCACAGTAATCAAGATAGTGTGGTATTGAAGAAGAAATAGGCAAGTGGATCATTGGAACTGAATAGAGTCCAGAAATAGATACACAAATATAAAATCATATTTGTATGACATGTTGGTCACTTAACTTTCATTTGCAAATGTTCAAGAAGCTAATCATGCAGATCAGTGATTGGACAGGTCTTCTAAGAAACCCTGGGGGACCTCAGAAGCACATTCCGAAATTTTGGAGAGATTGCCTTCCTGAAGGCATCATTTTAATTGTCATTGTAGTTTCTTTGACCAAGGGTATGGACCTGACAGGGAGATCATGGGTTGGCATGATAACTTGTTACTCACTCAACAGTCTTAGGTATGAATGAAAGTCTCTGAAGTGCAATTTTGAATTACAATGTGAATTACAAATGTACTTCCTTGTTAGGTTATTGTGAACCTCACATGAGCTGAAACACACAAATGGTTATCAGAACACCTGCCTGCTGCATATTATTTCACTAATAAAATTCAGTTCTACAGTTATGACCAAAGGAAAAGAAAAGGAAGTATTTGAAAGTCTACCAGTGGGCTTGATAAAATTTAGGAGAGATGGACAGGGAAGGAGTTTAGTTAGAGGTGACACCAAAGTTTCTGAACCAGAATAAGCAAGATGGTGATGCTGTCATTAAATTTAACTAAGCTCAGCCAGTTTTTTTCATGTTGAATTTAGTTGAATAAGAGTGGAAAATTGAAATAAACTTGGGAAGAAACTACACTTAAATGCTCTTTGCTTCAAAACAGTAGTAGACTCAATGACTGTTGAATGAATGTATAAATTCAGGGCTATCACTAAATACCTCTTGTTGGCTCCTTGTAGATTTTGTCCTAATTCCCACATACAAGCTTAGTCCAAAAGATCTGAAGGAGATCTCTTAACCCAAAAGATGTAACTCCTCCAAATGTGGTTGTGAAAGAGTCAGGCACTTTGATGATACTGTTAAAGTGCTGCACTGAATACACCAGCAAATTCTGAAAACTTAGCAGTGGCCACAGGACTGGAAAAGGTCAGTTTTCATTCCAATCCCAAAGAAAGGCAATGCCAAAGAATGCTCAAACTACTACACAATTGCACTCATCTCACGTGCTAGTAAAGTAATGCTCAAAATTCTCCAAGCCAGGCTTCAACAGTACGTGAACCATGAGCTTCTGGATGTTAAAGCTGGATTTAGAAACGGCAGGGGAACCAGAGGTCAAATTGCCAACATCTGTTGGGTCATCAAAAAAAGCAAAAAGAGTTCCAGAAAAACATCTACTTCTGCTTTATTGATTACACCAAAGTCTCTGACTGTGTGGATCAGAACAAAATGTGGAAAATTCTTATAGAGAATTTTCCCAGGTGGTGGGAATACCAGACCACCTGACCACCTCCTGAGAAATCGGTATGCAGGCCAAGAAGCAACAGTTAGAACCAGACATGGAACAACAGACTGGCTCCAAATTGGGAAAGGAGTATGTCAAGGCTGTATACGGTCACCTTGCTTATTTAACTTATATGCAGAGCACATCATTCAAAATGTCAGGTTGGATGAACCACAAGCTGGAATCAAGATTTCCAGGAGAAATATCAATAACCTCAGATATGCAGATGATACCACCCTTATGGCATAAAGTGAAGAACTAAAGAGCCTCTTGATGAAAGTGAAAGAGAGTGAAAAAGTTGGCTTAAAACTCAACATTCAAAAAACTAAGATCATGGCATCTAGTCCCATCACTTCATGGCATCTGGTCCCATCACTTCATGGCAAATGGATAGGGAAAAAATGGAAACAGTGAGAGACTTTATTTGGGGGGGCTCCAAAATCACTGCAGATGGTGATTGCAGCCATGAAATTAAAAGACACTTGCTCCTTGGAAGAAAAGCTATGACCAACCTAGACAGCATATTAAAAAACAGAGACACTACTTTGCCAACAAAGGCCCATCTAGTCCAAAAGTCCATCTCAAAGCTATGGTTTTTCCATAGTAGTCATGTATGGATGTGAGAGTTGGACTATAAAGAAAGCTGAGTGCTGAAGAATTTATGCTTTTGAACTGTGGTGTTGAAGAAGACTCTTGAGAGTCCCTTGGATAGCAAGGAGATCAAACCAGTCAATCCTAAAGGAAATCAGTCCTGAATTCATTGGAAGGACTGATGCTGAAGTGGAAGCTCCAATACTTTGGCCACCTGATGTGAAGAACTGACTCATTGGAAAAGACCCTGATGCTGGGAAAGATTGAGGGCAGGAGGAGAAGGGGACGACAGAGGATGAGATGGTTGGATGGCACCACTGACTCAATGGACATGGGTTTGAGTAAACTCCGGAAGTTGGTGATGGACAGGGAGGCATGGCGTACTGCAGTCCATGGGGTCACAAAGAGTCAGATATGATTGAGCAACTGAACTGAACAGGCACTTTATGCTTTCTGATGCTTTTAGAGAATTTGAATGCACACTGGATGTGAGATAATACAAAGGTATGATTTTTTATTTTTTTAATGTAAGAAAATACCTATAATTTTTGGTGGTAGAAACCAAAGTATTGTATTTGTTTTTTAAATCATTCAGCAAAAGAGAAAGGAAAAGAACATATAAACAAAATTGTGTTAATTGTTGAATCTGGGAGATAAGATTACTGTAGCTCTTTCTTTACTTTTCTTTATTTTTTGTTATGGAAAGAAAAGAAATGAGACATATATATGAAGACATATAGGGACTTCCTTGGTGATCCAGTGCTTAAGACTCTGCCATCCAATACAGGCAGTGCCAGTTCAATCCCTGGTCAGGGAACTAGGATTCCACATACCTTGTGGCCAAAAAGCCAAAACATAAAACAGAAGCAATATTATAGCAAATTCAATAAAGACTTTTAAAATGATCCACATCAAAAAAAATCTTAAAAAAAAAGAAGCATAAAGACCAAAAATCAGGATACTCTGAGAGATGGAACAAAACAGCTGAGAAAACTTGAGACTGCTCACTGCTGGAATATTAGCTACATAAATAACAAAACACCATGGTTTGAGCCAATCAGTCCTGGTTCTTGACTGTTTTCATTTGAACAATACAATTTTATGCCATTGTGAACAGAATATTGACTTCATATTTACCACGTGCTATCATGAAGTACTTTTTTCATAGTTTTAAGAGCTGACAATTCTGTGAATCCTTAAGATTAACAGAGCACATTTCCTTCTAAAACCATAGTGTTCCTTACATGGTAGATTACTCACCACTTCCAGTTCATTCAAAAAAGTGATTAAGCATTCTATATATACACAATAACGTAAGGTTTGGAAAAAGGCGCAAATAGACAATGTATGGAGGAAAGTGATCAGTTAAGGGAAGTAAAATAAATCTATATTTATGGAAACCTTTTATTTGGTATGGGTTTCAGCTTAGACACAGTCTCTCACATAAGATAAACTACAATCTATTTTCATAGGCCATAGGATAACCAATACAAAAGAAACATTATTGTTAATCCAGGTAAAGTCATGTCCTGTTTCTCATTCAGTTCAGTCACTCAGTCATGTCCAAATCTTTGCGACCCCATGAATTGCAGCACGTCAGGACTCCCTGTCCATCACCAACTCCCAGAGTTCACTCAAACTCACGTCTATCAAGTCGGTGATGCCATCCAGCCATCATCCTCTGTTGTCCCCTTCTCCTCCTGCCCCCAATCCCTCCCAGCATCAGAGTCTTTTCCAATGAGTCAACTCTTCACATGAGGTGGCCAAAGTTTTGGAGTTTCAGCTTTAGCATCAGTCCTTCTAAAGAACACCCAGGACTGATCTCCTTTAGAATGGACTGGTTGGACCTCCTTGCAGTCCAAGGGACTCTCAAGGGTCTTCTCCAACACCACAGTTCAAAAGCATCAATTCTACAGCTCTCAGCTTTCTTCACAGTCCAACTCTCACATCCATACATGACTACTGGAAAAACCATAGCCTTGACTAGATGGACTTTGTTGGCAAAGTAATGTCTCTGCTTTTCAATATGCTGTCTAGGTTGGTCATAACTTTCCTTCCAAGGAGTAAGCGTCTTTTAATTTCATGGCTGCAATCACCATCTGCAGTGATTTTGGAGCCCCCAAAAATAAAGTCTGACAGTGTTTCCACTGTTTCCCCATCTATTTCCCATGAAGTGATGGGACCAGATGCCATGATCTTAGTTTTCTGAATGTTGAGGTTTAAGCCAACTTTTTTACTCTCCTCTTTCACTTTCATCAAGAGGCTTTTTATCTGAAAGAGATGGGAATACCAGACCACCTGACCTGCCTCTTGAGAAACCTGTATGCAGGTCAGGAAGCAACAGTTAGAACTGGACATGGAACAACAGACTGGTTCCAAATAGGAAAAGGAGTACGTCAAGGCTGTATATT
This sequence comes from Bos javanicus, assembly GCF_032452875.1. Classification (NCBI taxonomy): domain Eukaryota; kingdom Metazoa; phylum Chordata; class Mammalia; order Artiodactyla; family Bovidae; genus Bos; species Bos javanicus. The sequence goes on along the minus strand of NC_083879.1, from coordinate 34,789,303 downwards.
GTCAACCTGCTTATTTAACTTATATGCAGAGTACATCATGAGAAACACTGGGCTGGAAGAAGTACAAGCTGGAATCAAGATTGCCAGGAGAAATATCAATAACCTCAGATATGCAGATGACACCACCCTTATGGCAGAAAGTGAAGAGGAACTAAAAAGCCTTGTTTCTCGTTAGATATTTACAATTAAAGCTACATAGTCAAAATTTCTAAATATGCTTCTCCACTAAAATTTTATTCTAGCATGGCTAAGAGCATGTTTTACTTCATGTTATTTTTACATAAATATATAAATGTGCCCATGAAGAAATTTGTTTTTTTCGATATAAATGAAAAGTGCAAGTTTGGTCATAATTTTCCACGAATACAAAATCACTGGATACATGACTCTATTTAGTAGTGAAAACCAGCTACCTATATCAGCAGATTAAGCTTCTACCTAAGATGTTTTATTTGAATTGTAAATTAACCATTGTAAAATGCAATGAAATGGCAGGTAGCCTGTCCTTTAGTTTCAAGGTCACAAAGGTTTAGGTATCCTCACTTAGAATTCTGTCTTAGGCATTTTCATGCACCACTACTTTTTTTACCCACATTTAAGGAACTTCTGTGGTTGCTCTGGCATTTGTTTTTATAACAGACTATGGACACAACTGAACGCCCGGTAAATCAGGGGTAGAACAGGGGTAAAGAATCTGCCTGCGATGCAGGAGACCTGGCTTTGATCCCTGGGTTGGGAAGATCCCCTGGAGGAGGAAATAGCAACCCATTCCAGTATTCTTTCCTGGAGAACCCCATGGACAGAGGAGTCTGGAGGGCTACAGTCCATGTGGTCGCAAAAGAGTCAGACACGACTTAGCCACTAAACAACACGGTAAATCAGCAATGTATTTTACTTTGAGGTTGTTTTAAAATTTAAATGAATACATCAGCTCAAGGAAATTTAGTTTTGATAAAAATAGAACTCCAAAACAACCCACCTCTCAGCTTTTCTGGATGGGGAATATTAAAATAAGGTAATATGGAAACAGGAGCTATGGTTCAAGCGAGGAGATAATCCCTGTTTGGCTCACATACCATTTTGTGAGTATAAAAATAATCTAATTAATTTGATTGACTTGAAATATTTGCTTTATTGCAAATCATAAAACCAGATGAAGAGGAAGATGAAACAACACTGGCAGGACCCTGAATACTTCAGATTCCTCAGCAAGGCGGGGAACAAAGGATTTATTTCTCCAACTCAAGGAAGATGAGATTAATTTCCCGGTCTTCCCATTAGTGGCTGTATATCTTTCTCATCCCCTCTCGCTTCTTACTCAACTATTTGAGCTCCTCTATCACTAAACTCGTAATGTATTCCCTGCCCAGCCTTCAAAGCCATGTTCACATTCACAGATAAAAGGCCTGGTGCACCAGCCGGGGTAGGACCGCCACAAGCCACCCTGCAGTGATGACATGAGCACACGATAAACATCCTGACACAAAAACACTCTTTTTTAGAAGCAGCCACCACTCCATAAGCAGACCTTTGTTGCTCTATCTGTGAGTTAAAGGGTCGGTCCTCCCACTGAAAGGCCCTGGAGTCGACAGCAACTCCAAGTTGCTGACACCACGAGACAGAACAAAGGATCAGTCCAAGTCTTGATCTCCCGGGTCGGCGTGGGCCAAGTTCAGCCCAGCCATCTATCAAGACCCTGGAATGTGCCGTGAGAAAATACCCACATTCTGCCAAGGGGAGAGCAGAGCTGAGTCACTGATGCGCACGGGACCCTTATCTGAGGGGCACGGGCAGCCTACATCCAGGCCTGCACTGTATAATGGGTAGATTTTCAGCAAGAGCTTGGAAGACAAATGATGCTTTTATCTGGCTTCTCCCTTTTGCAGTCAGAGTTTACGTTAAACCCACTTAGCTGTCTGGAGTGCAGCCTGCGGATTACCTGTTTGTATGAATCCAGTACATTACCTGGTCATGTGACTGAGAGAGACGGGGGCGGAGGAGATTTTTGTCAAATTGGTTTTGCTTTGAAGGGATCTTCAGTGATTTCTGAAGCCTTACAAAGACAACTGTGCGTTCTGGACTCCACAACAAAAAAGGATTAAAAGTGAACAATATACCAAGTAGAGACGGTTGTCTTGTATTTCTGGTGATTTTATTAGTTTAGGCTCACTCAGTTGCAAGCTTAATATCGGCCACTCATAAGGGCAAAGTCGGAAAGGGAATAAAAACCCAGTCCCCACGACAGTCTTCCCAAGCTTGGGAGCTGAGCGTCCAGTGGATTTTTGAGATAAGGCCTCATCAGCTAAAGTGAAACAATCATCTTTGAACTAAAACCACAAGGCCCTAAGTCAGGTCGTGAAGACAGCACTGCGAGGACAGGCGTCTCAAATGTTAACAAAGTTGAACTCAAATACCTAAAATGATTAATCAACCAAACTCATGTTGAGGTTAAAGCTTTTCTGTTTCTAAAATGCATTTGATTCCAAGAAGGAATTCTTTTCACAGCCACCCTGAGTGAAGCCTCAGCTTCAGCCTCAGAGGTTTGCTTTCTTTATCTTCATTAATCTTGGTCTCAGCTGAGGACAGGTGGGGGTTAAGATGAAAATGGAAGGATGTCAGAGAATTGAATTTCCAACCTCAGTACCAATGCCCAATACCAAATTATGTACTAAGTCTTATTAATAAAACTCTCCAGTGTCAAGACTTGAAGGTCTTCTTGGAGACATGACTGAGCGGCTGAACCGAACTGAATAGAATGTCAAGACTTGATTGTCACTACCTTGAGGACCTACCACATAGGCTTTTTTTTTTTTTTTTTCCATTTTTTAAGGACCAAATGAGATAAGTGCATGTGCAACTGGTTTGGGAAAAAATATGAAATATTATGATAAACTCATCCTTAGGTTGATTTCAGAGTACATATCACTGATGTTGTTGTTCAGTTGCTCAGTTGTGCCCGATTCTTTGCGACCCCATGGACTGCAGCACACCGGGCTCCTCTGTCCTTCACTATCTCCCTGAGTTTGCTCAAAGTCATGTCCGTGAAGTCAGTGATGCCATCCAACCATCTCATCCTCTGTCACCCCCTTCTCCTCCTGCCTTCAGTCTTTCCCAGTATCAGAGTCTTTTCCAGCGAGTTGGTTTTTGACATCAGATGGCCAAAGGATTAGAACTTCAGCTTCATCATCAGTCCTTCCAATGAATATTCAGGGTTGATTTCCTTTAGGATGGACTGGTTTGATCTCCTTGCTGTCCAAGGGACTCTCAAGAGTTTTCCCCAGCACCACAATTCAAAAGCATCAATTCTTTGGCGCTCAACCTTCTTCATGGCCCAACTCTCACATCTGTACATGACTACTGGACAACATAGCTTTGACTATACAGAACTTGGTCAGCAAACTGATGTCTCTGCTTTTTAATACACTGTCTAGGTTTGTCATAGCTTTCCTTCTGAGGAGCAAGCATCTTTTAATTTCACAGCTGAAATCACCATCCACAATAATTTTGGAGCCCAGGAATATAAAGTCAGTCACTGCTTCCACTTTTTATCCTTCTGCTTGCCATGAAGTGATGGGACCAGTTGCCATGATCTTAGTTTATAGGAGTGTAAATTGAATCTAAAGTCTTGTTCTCCATTTCATTTCCAGTTTTCATCTCTTAAACAGACAAAGAAATCACTAGACTATTAACTGTATAATAGAAAATGAATTCTTCAGGACTTTCTGCCCTGGCTGCCAATCATATGTTATATAAGCTCTCAATCTGAAGCTATTTCTAATTGAGGCCAAAAGCCCAAATTTGGCCAAGACAGGAGGCATTTAAGTAATTCAAGTTTAAAATTCAGGCCTCAATTTCAAATTGACAGAGACTGATAAAGTCAAAAGAAATGATGTTTTTGAATTGTGGTGCTGGATAAAACTCTTGAGAGTCCCTTGGACTGCAAGGAGATCAAACCAGTCAATCCTAAAAGAAATCAGTCCTGAATATTCATTGGAAGGACTATGCTGAAGCTGAAACTCCAATACTTTGGCCACCTGAAGCAAAGAACTGACTCATTGGAAAAGACCCTGATGCTGGGAAATATTGAAGGCAGGAGGAGAAGGGGACAACAGAGGATGAGATGATTGATGGCATCACCGACTCAATGGACATGAGTTTGAACAAGCTCCAGGAGTTGGTGATGGAGAGGGAGGCCTGGTGTGCTGCAGTCCATGGGGTTACAAAGAGTCAGACACGACTGAGCAACTGAACTGAACTGATAGATTATTTTCTCTTGCAAATAACTGATTTTTTCCTAGCGTTTGATAAATGCTCTAATTTACAATCTAATTTACAAAAACTGAATATTTCTAAACACAGACTTCTTTAAAAAGTATCTAAATATTCTTATATATTTGTTCACATTAAAAAGGATTTACTAAGGCAGAAATAGAGACACAGACATAGAAAACAAATTTATGGACACCAAGGGGGGAAGGAGGGTGTAGGATGAACTGGAAGATTGGTACTAACATATATACACTACTATTAACATGTATAAAATAGATGGATAATGAGAGCCTACTGTACAGCACAGGGAACTCTACCTGGTGCTCTATGGTGACCAATGGGATGGAAATTTTGAAAAAAAGATTCATATATATATATATATATAGCTGATTCACTTTGCTGTACAGAAGAAACTAACACAACATCGTGAAGCACCTATACTCCAATAAAAATTAATTTTAAAAAAGCTAAAGCATAAAGAGATTTACTAATCTTGACACAGCTTTAATCATCCATGGTATGGTTTGTTTTTAGCAGCTTTATTAGATATAAATTGTACATACCATAAAGTTCACTCATTTAAATGCACAGTATACTTTCTCAGGTGGCTCAGATGGTGAAGAATCTGCCTGTAATACAGGAGACTCAGGTTTGATCCCTGGGTCGAGAAGATCTCCTGGAAGAGGGCATGGCAGGCCACTCCAGTATTCTTAATTGGAGAACCCCATGGACAGAGCAGCCTGGTGGGCTACAGTCCACGGGGTCACAAAGAGTCAGAGATGACTGAAGCGACTTACCATGCACACATGCGTGACTTATTAAAGATGAACAATGTAAAGGAGAAATTGTATTATTATTATAGTTATTACCATTATTATTATTTTGCTGAGAGTGCAGTTTTTCTTTAACATGTTGACTGTAATCTTGTTAACATGTATTTTATCTCTGCCTGTTCTCTCCTGTGATTCTTATCTGTGACTCTCCATCTTCACCTGCATGTTACCTGAGCCATGATACATGCTTTTCAAAGATGTGTCTGGGGGTCAGGGTGTTCCGGGTTCAGAAAGAAAAGGGAAGATTAATTGTGTATAGATACAGATGTATCTGTGTTGCTAGGGTGACTGGAGAAATAAGCACAATAAGGAGACTGTAAGAAAACAGCTTTATTCGTCCTTTTCATCCAAAGTCTAGCCATTCCTATCAGATCAGCCAGTCCCACTGCTTTCAATTTTAATAAAGCACATTTTTTACAAGACTGTCTTAAAGGTTTGGTATATAAAACGTAATAATCAATCCCCACTGGAGAAACCCCAGACAACTTTAGAGTATGTTGTTCACGCCTCCCTGGCACCCTAGTGTGCCTGGACCAGTGCTGGGCACACAGCAGTTCCTCAATGAATGTTTTAGAAACGAACAACCTGAGAGTGAACAGAACAGCTGAGGCCGGAGGCTAGGACTGACTCTGCAAGTCTTCAGATCGAAAGAAGAGTCAAGCGGTCATAATAGAGTGTCAGAAAGATTTCTCTGAAATTGGGGTTGAGGACAGACTTGGAGAAGAACAAGATAACAGTAGAAGTGCCTGACTATCCACACAGAGGGGAGGAGGCTGAACCACTTGCAGGAATTAAAGCAAAGGGGTGGAAGTTAAGAGGGAGCAGGGAGGGTCATCTGTGAGGCTGATTGACACTCAGATGTGGAAGGTGAGCGGAAGGTAGGCACCAGACATGCATCCAGGTGGCCCCTGGAGGTGCCTTTCACCTGGCTGGGAGCTTGCCTGGCTGGGGTTGGAGAAGAAGATAAGCTTGGCACTTACAGAGGATTCTGCCTGGATTATCACTCAGGGACCTGCAGCAGATCACAGAGGCCTGGGTTTCAGGGCAAGGAAATGGCTGGACCACACAAGACTGCAGGTCTCCAATACAAAAAGTAATAGTTTAAGCCTCCTGAGTGGATGAAATTACCAGGAAGAGAGCAAAGGAGAAAAGAAGACCACTAATGGAGCCCTAGGTAATAACAAAATTAAAGGGCAGACAAAGCCCCTCAGCATCACTAGAAGGACAGTGTGACTCAGAGAATCCATCCGTCAACCATCTCCTGTCATGAGTTGAATTGTGTCCCCACAAAATATATTGAAGTCCTAATGCTGGTTCTTCAGAATGTGCCTTTATTTGGGTGGAATGGGTTCAGATGAGGTCTTCCTGCAGTAGCTGGCCCCTAACCAGTCTGACTGGTGTCCTTTTAAAAACACCACACGAAGAAGCAGGCCTGTACACAGCAGAATGCCAAGAAGCCTGGAGTTATGCTAGCAGCAGCCGGGGAACTGCCAGGAGCCAGGAGAGAGATGCTTGCCTGCTGTTTTCCGATGGAGCACCACTGTGCAGACACCTTGACCTTGAACTTCCAGCCCCCGGAACGCAGGACAATAAGTTTGCATCTAAGCCACTGGGTCTGTGGTACTTCCTAACGGCAGCCTCAGTGACCTGACACCACACCCCGGTTGCACAAAGAAGGGCCTGTTTCTCCACTCTGTTCCAGCCTTTCTCCCGCATCCTTCCTGGATCTCACTCTTGATTCTCAGAGGTTTCTGGGGGGGCAGATCATCCCCCTTACTCACCTGGAGACTGAGAATCACGCTGTCTTGCGCATCTCGACCACTTCAGACTTTGCCCTGCTCAAGGTAAGCCAGGAGACACTGTGGCACCTCAATTTCCTTCTTTTCTTTTTTTTTAAATTTGCTCTTTGACTGGAGGAAAATTCCTTAATAATGTTATTATTGGTTCCTGCCATACAGCCAGGCAAATCAGCCCCAATTATACATACATCCCTTCCCTCTTGAGCCTCCCTTTCCTCCCTCCAAACCCACCCCTCCAGGTCATCACAGTTCACCAAACGGGGCTCCCTGTGCCATACAAGCAGCTTCTCACTAGCTAGCTGTTTCACACGTTAGCGTGTGTGTGTCCATGCTACTTTCTCCATTGGTCCCACTCACTCCTTCCCCCACTGTGTCCACAAGTCCGTCCTCCACATCCCATTTTAGAATAAGGTGCTAAGGTTGCAAGAGCGTTTTCAGCTTCAAGTTTCTACAAATAACTGGATGGAAATTAGCCTGCAGAAAAGTGAGAACACAAGTCGATCCCCTCCCCCTTCTCACCACTAAACACCCTGAGCTTTTATCTGAGCAAAGGGAGAGACACCCTCCTTTGACGTTATCAGACAAATCCCCATGATTCATCTGCCATATTTTTAAGCTTTTCTTATAAGCCTTTAAGTCTCATAACTGCATTAACATTATTTTTCCTTCATCTTAAACCTGTCCCCTTAAAGTTTCAAACATTACTGTGATTCAATGTTAAATATGATGACTTATAAAGTCGCACATATCAGACCACAATTCAAATCATTCTCAGATTCATCCCTCTCAACCATCATGCTAAACTGTTTTCATAATTTCACCACCCATGAAGCCTGTCTGATTTTTACTTCACCTCTTTCTCTGCCATCAAGAGTAAATCACCCATATCTCCATATGTTTCCTCCCCTTCTCTAACCGTATTACTCTAACAATTTCAAATTCAGTGTCTTCCATTAAGTCAAAGAAGCACCTAATAAAACAAAAGGAAACTCTTTAGTGCCGTCCTGCCTTTAGAACCTGTGCTCCCCCTAGTAAATCAAGCCTGCTCCAAACCAGTGGTGTCACTGAGTATCTTAAATACTATTTTTTTTAAATACTATTATATCTTAAACACTGGTACCTAACGTCATTGAAACTTTGTCACAGACCAACCTGAGAAAAAATGGGGTACATATTTTTGAGGTAAGACAGCAATCACAAAGTTGGCTCAAGGACTGTACCTGGGAGTAACATTTCTGTTTTTTTGTTTGTTTGTTTTGTTTTTTACTGGGGGATAATGGTAAAATGCATAACTCATAAAAAAAGTCATATTGCTTCATGAAGTCAAACTACATCATCACTTCAGATCTACTAGTAGTAGAAGGGGGAAAATGTTCTTTCCAGTCTTAGCTTTGTAAGAATTTCACATATTTTATTTTAAAACCAAAATAAAATATTTGTTCCTTCATCCACCAAGCAGAATGTATGTTGTTAAAAAATATATGTATTGTTCATTGATTCTCCAAAGGCCCAGTATAGTGTAGAATCCTATTTGTCACTGAGCTTTTTTATACCTAGGAGTCTCATAGTAAACAGAAGTGGCCCTTTAACAGTTCAGTTCAGTTTAATCACTCAGTCGTGTTCAACTCTTTGCGACCGCATGGACTGCAGCACACCAGGCCTCCCTCTCCATCACCAATTCCCGGAGTTTACTCAAACTCACGTCCATTGAGTTGGTGATGCCATCAACCTTCTCATCCTCTGTTGTCCCCCTCTTCTCCCACCTTCAATCCTTCTCAGCATCAGGGTCTTTTCAAATGAGTCAGTTCTTCACATCAGGTGGCCAAAGTATTGGAGCTTCAGTTTCAGCATTAGTCCTTCCAATGAATATTCAGGACTGATCTCCTTTAGGATGGACTGGCTGGATCTCCTTGCAGTCCAAGGGACTCTCAAGAGTCTTCTCCAACACCACAGTTCAAAAGCATCAGTTCTTCGGTGCTTAGCTTTCTTTAGAGTCCAACTCTCACATCCATACATGACTACTGGAAAAACCCTAGCTTTGATTAGACAGACCTTTGTTGGCAAAGTAATGTCTCTGCTTTTTAATGTGCTGTCTAGGTTGGTCATAGCTTTTCTTCCAAGGAGCAAGCATCTTTTAATTTCATGGCTGCAGTCACCATCTACAGTGATTTTGGAGCCCCCCAAAATAAAGTCTCTCACTGTTTCCATTGTTTCCCCATCTATTTGCCATGAAGTGAGGGGACCGGATGCCATGATCTTAGTTTTCTGAATGCTGAGTTTTAAGCCAACTTTTTCACTCTCATTTAACAAATGGTTGGCAAATAGCCTGGTATTGAGTGGGGCAGGTTCTTAGAGGAAAGGGCAGAATAGGGAGGTGCCAGGCACATCAACCGAGAGCTTTTTATCAGTGGAAACGTAATGAGAAATTTATCTCTAGACGATGCTCTGGGAATCAGGTTGTTTTATTCATTTTCTAGGAGAAGGAACTGAGTGTCCTTTCTCACAGCTTGTAAGGAGCAGAGCTGGGACCCTGTGCACCCAGGTTAACACATCCTTGTACTTCCCTTGATCAGAAGAGAAGCCGGAAGGGAGCCATCTATGTTAATGTGAAGAGCAACTTCCTTTCCAAATAATCCGATCAGACTCAATAGATTCCAGACAAACAGGGCTTTACTAATACTTTACTGTTTTCAAAACTACATTGTTGCTGTTGTTCAGTACTAAGTTGTGTCTGAGTAGAGCTGAGACTCTACCTTACTGCAGGCTAGGTTCCTTTCTGATCCTGACTTGCTAGGAAATCTACTCTAAGAAAGACCTGTCTACCCCTCTCTCTCTGTCTCTCTCGCACACACAGACACACATATTATGACCCAAGTTTAGGAAGTCGTAGACTTTTTGTTGACTCTGTATAAATCAATGGATAAAATGCACAACTTTTTTCCCTTCCTGACTTCACCATAAGTGAACTTATGGTGCCATCGTGTGGTGAGATACAGAGATTCATTTTTATCTGTTACACCAGGCTCCCTAGACTTCAATCTGTGACTTCAGCATCACGTCTTGTACCATCAATCTCTCTCTCTCTCCATAAAAGCACTGCCACCCCTGAGGGAGACATGTGTATCATTTCCACTTTTTGCATCGGACATTCAGCAGAAGATGAGGTGTTTGCCTGCTGCTTCCTAGCAGGTCAGTTATGGGATTATCTATGGGGTACTCTTTAATTGCAGCTTCACTTGCAAGGGTGTCTTTGATTACTAAGAGGTGTGAGGAAAGCCGAGTATGCTATCTGCAGGCAAAAAATAACCATCTGGAATGGAGTTAGTGACTGGTTTTCTGCAGGTAAAAAGTGACGAAAAGTGAAAGTGTTAGTCGCTGAGTCTTGTCTGACTCTTTGTGACCCCATGGACTGTAGCCCCACTAGGCTCCTCTGTCCATGGAATTCTCCAGGCAAGAATACTGGAGTGAGGAGGCATTCCCTTCTCCAGGGGAATTTTCCCAACCCAGGAATCAAATTCACATCTCTTGCATTGACAGGTGGATTTTGGGGGTATATTTTCTAATTTATGCAAGAAGAATCTGTTGAGAATGGCCCTAAACCTGGCTCCTTCACTTTAGTTTCCCATGGGTTCCTCTCCCTGGATCTTTTCCCATGGGTCCCCTCACCCTCAACATTCACGCCTCAAAGATGCGGAAGGAGAGACAGAATTTTAGCTCTGGCCTCAAACAGAAGTGAATTTCCCATAATTCTCAGGTTAGATATGTACAGTAGGCTCTTAAACTAACATTCAAAAAATACAACCTTATTACAGAAAAACTGTGTTGAACGGACATTGTTAAAAATCATTATTTACTTCTGGAAGTTAGTTGATTTTATATTTTTCAAGCAGATATAAAGATATTACCACTAGAGAGCACCATGGTTCTTCCTTAATCTATATACATATGTGTTATAGTGATCCCTAATTTTAGGGATGATGTTAAATAATAACCATCAAAATTTAAGCTGAATTTGGAAAATTCTTTTGCTCTGTTTTGGTCTTTGCCTAGTAACAATATCCAAAGGCATTTCAATTTTGTTTTTTAAAACGAAAATCAGCAGCCAACTTCTTTGAAACCAATGCCACTTGTCTTTAGTACAACACCTACAACTATCTTGACCAAGCAAATACTAGCTATTCAAATGCCTTAAACACCCTCCAGATTCACAGAATGAAAATTCATGCCTTTGGGAGGCTTATATTCTAGAGGAAAGACTGAGACAATGAATGAAGATTTTATATATGTATATATATACACACATACATATATATATACATACATACTATGCACACATATATTAATAACATTAAGGAGATATTATATATAAAATTGTATATAGTCTATATAAAACCCCTGACAAGATGTTACATATGATATATGTATTTACAAGTCTTGTCTGAAATATTATCACTAAGGTAAACTCAGATTGGGCTTCCCTGGTGGCTCAGTGATAAAGAATTTGCCTGACAATGCTGGAAACACAGATTCTATCCCAAGTTGGGAAGATCCCATGGAGGAGGGCATGGCAACCCGCTCCAGTATTCTTGCCTGAAGAATCCCATGGACAGAGGAACCTGGGGGATGGAATCCATGGGGTTGCAAGGAGTCAGACACAATTCAGTGAAACAACAATAACAAACTCAAATTGTTAATGGGCAGCTATACTACATTAATTAACATGCAGGAGAAGAAGTGTCCTTTTCTATACAGAGTCAACATCAGGACATCCCGCCCAATCTCTCTGTGTGCTCAATCTCCAGACTGCCCCAACTCTTATACAAATGTCTTGAGAGTGAGCCACAGAAAGATCGCTTTGGTTTTATTTTGGCATACATGCCATTGTACCTGTACTAATATCGTGGGATCATGACTCAGGACTCCACCTCAACAAGACTTCATTCATCACGAAATAGACTTCAGGTCAGATTCCATCAAGTGCATCTGGAGAGATACTTCCTTGGTGGGTATCCCATCATTCTTCCATGAGACATACTCAAGGACAGAGCTTTGCAGTGGCATTATCCACAACGAAATCTGCTCAGAGGTCAGGACAGATATATTGCCTTCACAAGTGGCAGTTCCATAACCCACTCAGTGCAGTGTCTGGATAGGATAACTCTATAACTCCTTGATAGGATCCAGAACAGGAATAAAACAGGTATAAAAGGACAACTGATGACATCTGAACTTGGACTGCCAATTAAGTGTCCTGATCTTCATCATTATAATTTGGCTACAGGGCTTCCCAGGTGGCTCAGTGGTAAAGAATCTGCCTGCCAATGTAGGGGACGTGGGTTCAATCCCTGGGTTGGGAAGATCCCCTGGAGAAGGAAATGGCCACCCACTCCAGTATTCTTGCCTGGAAAATTCCATGGGCAGAGGAGCCTGGTGGTCCATAGTCCAAGGGATCACAAAGAGATGGACACAACTTAGTCTGAGCATGTACATAATTTGGTTACATAATCATCTGTCCTTGTTCTTAGGAAATCTACACAAAGAATTTAGTGACAAAAGGGCATAGTATCTTCTGCTTACTCTGAAATGGTTCAAGAAAAGTGAATGTTGTCTCTATACTGAATTATCTCTATCTACTACATCTGTCTCCAGAGAGAGAATGATAAATAGGTCACTATTCTTGAAATTTTTCCATTTTTGAAATTAAATAAAATGCTGCAAAAAAGAATGCACATCAAAACAGAAAATGCACACACAAAATTATATCTTTCCTATTGTGACAGTTTCCCTCAAATTTGCACAGGTAAGGAAGCTGTGAATTATTCAAATGAATAGTGAGTGTAGGTGGAGGGTTCTGGTTAGAAATAGCAGGAATAACATTTATCCTTAGCAATTCATGGCTAAGGGCAAGGTTTTAAAAACCCTGATGCAGAAGAGATGGCTGAATGCAAAAGGTCACAGCTGTTTTTAGAAAAAGGCAAGCAAGCTATTGCACAAAACTTCCTCATGGTAAAATAGATTTTAAATGCCCTAACATTATGTATTTTCATAGAGTACTCTGATCCATAGAACTGCTATATGGCTGCTAGAAATAGGAAAGAATTTACTTCTTTCTGCATTTTATAAAATGACTGGAAATAGCAAGTTTAAAATGAAATCGTCATTTTGCTTCAATTTTCAATCCAAGAAAACCCTCTATTTTCACCCCATGACTATAAATATCTGTGCAGGCTCACAAGAAAATGCTTCAAGAATTCACACTAACACAGTTAGGATGAACCCTCTTGACTCATATCTTTCCCCCTCTTCTGTGAAATTCCTGTCCTAAGTCATTGATGGGATGCCCTTGGCACCTGAAGACTGGAGATGACAGGTCATAAAACATTTAATCTGGGAAGGACAGCATTGGATAAATACTGCTGCTAGGAGCTCCTGCTATGTGGAAGAAAGGCAGAGTAAACACAGTCGATACTAGTTACAAGATGGGAAAAATCCCTTCTGTGAAGATACATTCTAGCTTTTTTAAACTTGTAAAACCTGTAGTCAGGAAAAGGAAAACAATGGAGAGAGAAGTGTGGCATAGATATGTTACTTATTTCTCATAAAAAGCCCTCCAGGCTCCTCTGTCCATGGGATTCTCCAGACAAGAATACTGGAGTGGGTTGCCATTTCCTTCTGCAGGGGATCTTCCCAACCCAGAGACTGAACCAAGTTTTCCTGACTTGCAGGCAGATTCTTTACTGTCTGAGCCACCAAGGAAGCCTGTCTTGAGAATACTTGAGCATAGTTATGTAATGTCAACAACTGTCTGTCAACTACCTATTACCAAGTGGTCAGAGAACTAGACATTTTATCCATTTTCTTACCTCATCGAATCCTCATAACAATCTCATGATTTAAATTGCATTAGTTAAACATCACAGAGAAAAGTGAGACAGAAAAATCAGCTTGGGTAAATCCTAGCTCAGATTTAAATCTAGGCTGTTAAATGTCAAAGTCTTTGCTCTCACCTCAAGACTGAACTGGCTATGAATATGCTATAGGTCCTGATGGGGGCAGCCCTGGCTCATGACTATCATGTAGTCAGTAAAATCTATCCTTCCCTATTTTACCCACAGAGGAAAAATCATATGATCAGAAAGAGAATTCTCACCCTGCAGCATGGAAGAGAACATCCAAAAAGTGACTGAAACTCCATCTCCTGCAGGAAGATTTCTTACCACTGAGCCACCCGGGAAGCCTGATTTAGGGACTATGGCTTTTTTAAATATTCACAAAACATAAAGTTTTAAGTAATTTTATACACGACAATAATGTTATTAAATGTTCATTAAATGGTGGTGCCAATATGAGATTGGAAAAATAAACCCCCCAAATAAAGGATTAATAGCCAGATAAATCAATAAAAAAGAATCAAATAGTTTTCAGTTAAGGTTAGAAAACTTTGAAAATTAAAAGCAACATTAGAGAAGCAAAGCTTTGTATAGCACAGCAAATCACTATGTATCAGGCAGGAATGATGAAAAAAATACTGGTGACATGGCTGCAAAATAAATGCCATAGCAACGTGCCTGTACACATCAATTTCAGGAGATTTCTAAGCTCTGTAAAAGCATACTACCTACCCTACATTTATCTCTTTACTCCTGAATTACTCTTGAAAACTACTCTTGAATTATTCAGGTGCTGAGTTGCTCAGGGTCTTCAGAAACAATTTCTAACAATGGAATCATTTTACTGGGTATAGATAGATGAAACATCACTCTAGTCATAAGAGAGAATAGCATCCTTCAGAAATCGATGCATTTGTGCTTGATTTACATGCATTCTTGTGATGCCACATCAACATTTAGAAAATAAAAGAACAAATGACTTTAAGAAGCACTGCCTGGGAAGACTCTCAGATGAAGGTCACCTGGGTGGCCAGCCGCCACGCTTTCTGAGGTGGAGACAGGTGCCCACACAGACCGGTGCTACTGCCTTAAAGACAAAGTCAACACTTGCTTTGATACATTCATTAAATGTATTCTGTATTACTATGTGTGTTGTAAACAGCATATACTTTGGTTCTGTGTGTACGTGTGCATTTGTCCGTTTTAGCATGCATTTTTAATTCTCAGGCTTTTCAGGATAACTCTCTTTCTATATCATCTTGCTTCTGTTATTTTATTTTCAAAATTTATAGTTCCTTTCCAGTCGATTCCATTTTCTGTCCAGGCTACATCATCTGCTGTTATTTTGTTCAATGATACGGATGGTAGATAACCTTCTACAAATTCCATAATGGCCACCTAAGAGTTCACAAAGACATCTGTTAGCTGATTTGCCTTAAGTGTGCTTATTTAATTTTTTCTGTGATTCATTCTGATATTAAAAACTGACAAAGCATTAAATAAAATTTGAACAAACATGTAAGAACAAATAATCTCACAATAACAGGAGCTATATAGTCTGGTAGTCATATAAAAAGGGCTGTCAGATTCAGATAAGATCATGTAATTGTTTTCCACCTGAATGCCTCCCGCAGTTAGGCATCTCATTTTCCTGTCTCACAAAAAGAAGGAGGAGAGGAAAGTAACAGCAGCAGTTGATCATAAAGA
The DNA here is from genome assembly GCF_032452875.1 of Bos javanicus. Taxonomy (NCBI): domain Eukaryota; kingdom Metazoa; phylum Chordata; class Mammalia; order Artiodactyla; family Bovidae; genus Bos; species Bos javanicus. Next base: position 34,773,805 of record NC_083879.1, on the reverse strand, counting down.
TGCATGATGTTTTCAAAGACACAGACGCCCTGTGAAACAGAAAGCAAAGGTCTGCAGAAGTTAACCTTGCAGGTGATCCTCTGTATGGAGACATTTCCTGACTCGGAGGTATGTCTATCATTAGCTTCAGGTTTACTACAAGGAGGTCCTTCCAGGGTCTATTGTTTTTCTTTCTTTCCTTTCTTCTCTCTTTTCTTTCTTTCCTATCTTTCTTTCTTATTTTCTTTCTTTGGGTATATAATCCAAGGGCTAGAAGGTTTCTCCGAGAACAGCCAGTTTAACACCTTAAGAAGGCTATGTATCAAGCAGACAGCTAGTGGGGAGCTGCTGTACAGCACATGGAGCTCAGCTCGGTGCTCTGTGATGACCTAGAAGGTTAGAGGGGAAGGGAGGAGAGGGAGGTCCAAGAGGGAGGGGATATATGTATACTCAGAGCTCATTCACAGCAGAAACTAACCCAACATTGTAAAGCAACTATCCTCCAATTAAAGAAGACTACATGGACTTGTCAAAGTCTCTGACATTGAACGACACAAACAGCATCTCAAGGCCAATGTTGTTCTCATCATGAGTCCTTGACTTCCTCATGTTTTGATGTTTTGTTTCTTTTTTTTTTTTTTATTTTAAAAAGAAAGTTTATGTATTTTTGTTTATTGTAAAATCTGGCTAAATTATTAAATAATTGGAAAAGATATGGATTGAAAAAGTACACATCAGATCAGATCAGACCAGTCGCTCAGTCATGTCTGACTCTTTGCGACCCCATGAATCGCAGCATGCCAGGCCTCCCTGTCCATCACCAACTCCCGGAGTTCACTCAGACTCACGTCCATTGAGTCAGTGATGCCATCCAGCCATCTCATCCTCTGTCGTCCCCTTCTCCTCTTGCCCCCAATCCCTCCCAGCATCGGAGTCTTTTCCAATGAGTCAACTCTTCACATGAGGTGGCCAAAGTACTGGAGTTTCAGCTTTATCCTACCCAGAATGAACACACAGAAGTTGCCACTGAGTGGTCTGGAACTCCTTGATACCGTTTCAATTGTGAAACTAAACCACACACACCACAGAGACAGCCCTGCCACCCCGAGTCAGAGGTCTGATGCGTGATGCACTGGGCTAGCACTGAGCGTGTTTGCCCTCCTGATCACTCAGTCCATAGAGTGATCGTAGCCAACAGGCATGAGTAAAACCAATGTAACTGAGGATGCAAGCACCATAGACAGGAACTTAAGGGTAGAAAAGACATCACTTACCTTATTACTTCCAAGGTTCAGCTAGTTTATAAGATGCATGAGGCTCATTCATTGGACTCTTATAGAAAACATTTAAGGCTAAAACAATTTTATGTAAAACACCACTGATACGTTATCCAATGAAGCACAAGAGAAAGGAAACTACCTTCCCATCTGTGGTTTCACTGCTCTCCTTCCACTCTGCCCCTCACCAGACTAACTGATAACTTGCCCATCCAAGAGGCAGTTTCTGTGGTTTGAAATCTGACCTGCTGGTGTGAGTGCCCCAAAATGTATTCTCAATGAACGTAGATTGTGAATATATAATGTGTATTCTAAACTCAAAATAATTAGAATCCAAAGGGCTTCCCAGGTGACCCACTGGTAAAGAATCTGCCTGCAATGCAGAAGATGCGGGTTCGATCCCTGGGTCAAGAAGATTCGCTGGAGTAGGAAATGGCTACCCACTCCAGTATTCTTGCCTGGAGAATCCCATGAACAGAGGAACCTGGTGGGTTACAGTCTATGGGGTTGCAGAGAGTCCGACACAACCGAGCTGCTGAGCATGCATGCACAAACCCCAAAGATGCTTACCACTGTGGAAGGTAATACATTGCTTTACACGGCAAAAGGGACTTTGCAGAGATGGGGAGACTGCCTGAAATTCTCTGGGTCAGAATCAGAGGAGGTGATGTAATGACAGAAGCAAGGGTGTTGATTGGGGAGAGAGTGGGGGCTCCTTCCTGGATGGTGTGAAGATGGAGGAGGGTCCACGAGCTGAGGAAGACTGGCAGCCTCCAGAGCCAGAATAGACACACACTTCTCCGGAGCCACCAGCAGGGGGGCCAGCCTGCTGACATGTCAACAGCAGCTCAGGTAAGCTTTTTCGGATTGCTGACATATAAAACTGTAAGATGATAAATATGCATTGCTTTGAGCCAATAGGTTTGTGGCGGTTTGTGACAGCAGCAAGAGGAAAAATACATTCCCCTCTCAGTAGACAAGCCCTACCTGACATCTTCACCGAGAGTAGGCTTCTGAGTTCGAGACCTACTTCCTGACTCCCGTTTGGCATCTCCAATTGCGTATTCTGGAGGAGGGAATGGCAACCCACTCCAGTATCCTTGCCTATAAATTCCATGGACAGAGAAACCTGGTGGGCTACAGTCCATGGGGTCGCAAAGCGTCAGACATGACTGAGAGACTGATCACACGTGCTAGTGTGCTTCAGAAGGATTTAAAGCTTAGCGTGGCTCAAAGCACACATGTTCTATGACAGTTATGGACGCTACAATAAACTCTAGTTGTGGACAATGAAAGTGTTTGTCAATTTCTATTGAATAAGATATTTCAGTGGAGTCAGACTCTTTGCAGTCCACTGGACTATGGCCCACCAGGCTCCTCTGTCCATGGGATTCTCCAGGCAAGAATGCTGGAGTGAGTTGCATGCCCTCCTCCAGGGAATCTTCCCTGACCCAGGGATTGAACCCGCATCTATTACGTCTCCTGCATTGGCAGGCAGGTCCTTTACCACTAGTGCCTCCTGGGAAGCCTAGTTGTGGAAAAGAAACTAAAATGCAAGACAAAATTGGTGTAACCTGTGTACACAGTTTATTGATTCAGGACAGACTTAGTTCCAACCTTGCAATGAATGGCCTTAATAAGAAATATTACTCCAAAAGAATGATCAGAAAGCAAATAATTAATTTGCTAAAAGACTTTGAGACATCATACTTTCTTGGACAATTACAGTGTCTCTTGAAAGACTTCAGAATTTTAATTGTCTAAAGGTTATATACAAACAGTTGGTTTAGAAGAAACTTTTCTAACATGCTCTTTCCGTTTCCTGGAAGAAAGAAGCCAAAAAGTGATTAAAATACTGAAGCTGTAAGGGATTGGCATCACTAGAACACTTTCAGTAACAAAATAAAACAAAACAACACAAAAAATAATAATTAAAACTTTGCTACACTCTTTTATATCACTGGCTTCTGGTGAAAAGTCAAACTAAACACTAATTAAACCAGGGCTTTCATTGTAGATAATGCTAGCTCTATAAAAGGGCAAGAGAAAAATAAATTATATACTGACTAGAGGTAAGTCATGAAAAGGGTAATAAGGCTTGTAACATATTAGGAATCAGGCAGGGAGAGGATTAAACGTCAGAAATACTGCTCTTTCAGAAATTATTCGATTTGGTTTTATCACTGTGAAAACCATCATACTCTCACAATACCACTAAAAATTCTTCAAAATTATCCTTATATATAGATACTTGTATACAAATACATAGAGAGATAAACAGATACAACTTACAAACATACTAAAGACAACGTCTTTCTTTGAACATGTGAGTCTGTGTAAACTGGTAGGTAGCTTTTGCAAAGTAAGTTCTACATCAAAAATTTCATCCAGTCTATGGTCAAATCTCAAACTTGAGTCCATGTCTGCATATTCAAAGTGCAAATCTCTCACCAACAGACACAACGAATCTCAGAGAAATGGACTAAAGGATGCCTGGTGTATGCATATGTACCTACCAACAAAGAGTATTTTCTGTGGTTGTGTTAGAAATCACAGCTGTGTGTGCTCGTGAACACAGTATTTCAGACTCCAGACCCCGTTTAAAGCACTGCATCACCTCCTGGTATTACAAGGCTGCAGTCCTGCAAATCTTTCACAAGATACAGCTGAGTTACCCCATGTCATCTGCCTACTGATGACGCCAAATGGGCACTGGGGCAAGCAACCCAGGCTTGGGAATATTCTAATTCAATTAACACTGTTAAAATAAGTCAAATGCCCTTTTGATTACTACTGCAAAAATTATAGAAAAATGGCACTGATGAACCTATTTGTAGGGCAGGAACAGAGACACACATGTAGAGAACAGATGTGTGCACACAGTGGGGGAAGGAGGTGGGATGAATTGAGAGGGTAGCATTGACATATATACACTCCCGTGTGTAGAAAAGCCAGTGGGAAGCTGCTATATAGCACAGGGAGCTCAGCTCAGTGCTCCGTGACACCCTAGAGGGGTGGGATGGAGGGGTGGGAGGGAGAGGACATATGTACACATACAGCTGATTCGCACTGTTGTACAGCAGAAACCAACACAACATTCTAAAGCAATTTTACTCACATTTAAAAAAATCTTATGATAAACCATAATGGAAAAGAATATTTTAAAAAGAATGTACATATAACTGTTCATTTTGCTGTACAATAGTAATTAACAACATTGTAAATCAACTATACTTCAATAAAATAAATAAGAAAATAAATTCAAAAATCCAGAAATAAAAAATTATGATGTCATATCTACTGATAAATAAAACCCGAGCTCTGTGCTAAGTGTTGTATCTACTTCTTTCCTGTAAATGTCACTGCAAACCTTCAAGACAAATATTCATTTAAAACATTTCCACAAGTGAATACACTGAGTAGAGACAGGTTAAATAACCCACAGAAATTGCATAGGTAGGCAGAGGTAGAGTTAAAATCCAAACCCAGATCTATGTGATTCCAGCATGTGCTTTTGAATAAACCATTATTTAATGTGTTAAAAATAAGTAACATATATCATTTTTGGTCATTTTAAAAAGCAATGAATATATAATAACAGACAACGTGATGATCATATGAAATTGTTACAAAATAAATTTGCAGGGTCTGCTTTAGCATAAAGAATAAGTGAAAAATAGTGTTGTTCAGTCACTAAGTCGAGTCTGACTCTTTACGACCGCATAGGCTGCAACACGCCAGGCTCCTCTGTCCTCCACTTTATATATATGTGCAAAAACACATAAATCTCATTATGTTGCCAGAAATGACCACTTATCTGGGGAAAATGTTGGCCACGTATTACATATCATATTCAAAATTAACTTCTAGATTATTTGAAGTTTAAAATATGAAAAACTTTTAAAAAGTCTAGAAATATAAAAATAAAAGCAAAAGATTTAAGTAGAATATTTTTTAAAATAATGGAACAGAGTATGCTGAAGCAGGATGCAATCATATTTTTTTACTGAGGTATAATTGACACATAATGATATACTAGTTTCAGATGTATGACATAATTTGCTATTTGTTATGTTGTGAATGACCACCTGGGTAAGTCTAGTTAACATCTGTCATCGTGAACAGTTAATTTTTTTTCTTGTGATTAAACACTTTTAAGATCTGCTCTCTTAGCAGATGTGTTTATGACTTGGAAATCTGAAAAGGAAGAGATGGGCAAAGACAGGCCATGTAACTGCTAAAAACATGAAAAATGGCTTAGAGAAATATATATTTGACAAAACTGAATACAGGACTCAAACATTGAGTGTGATGAAGGCAAATGCTTTATGTTGACAAAGGCACCTGCATTCAAAAGTCAAAAAAACTCAAGGACTGAACAGCATCGCATTGAAATACAGAAAGGAAATACTTTAAAAAAAATACAAAGAAACTGAGAAGACTAGAATTAGGGAGGAAAAAATCTGTCTCAGAAAACAGCTAAGTCATTGTGAAAAAAATAACAATATGAAGAATCTGAATATCACAAACATCCAACTTGGTATGATATACATATATCATATATATAGACAGAGAGAGAGAATTGTGTACCAAACAAATTGCAACTAAACGCTCTTTTCAAACATCATATAACAGTTGCAATAATAAGCCAGATATGACGTTACCAAAAAATGCCTTTAGAAGTCCCAAAGCAGAAATCACACAGCCCAAGTTCTGATTAAAGGGTCACAAAACCAGACGGTAAACAACTAAAGCCTATCCCCAAAGAAACTTCCTACTGAGAAATGTTGAATCGCTCTTCTAAATGACTCAAGATAAAAAGAAACTCAAAATTAAAATTAAAGGCTATTCAGAAATGAGTGAGAATAGAACACCATATATCAAAACACAGAATTTGGACAAAGCATCAATCAAGGAAAATTTGATGGTGAAGGCATTTATTAGAAATGGAGAAAAATGGGAACTACACGAGCCAAGGAGTCAGTTCAACAGAGTAGAAAGAGCAGCGGTCCAAGCCCACAGCAAGGAGCCTCAGGCAGGGAGGGGGAATGAGCACTGGGACACATTCTGGGGTGGACTCTGGCCTCCTCCTCCATCCAGCTTGGCTCTTGTTGGAGTTACTTCACCTCTCTGTTTGCTCTTCAGCAAACCAGGGCTCTCATTGTTTTATTAAAAGATTAAGTGAGATGGCGCCAGTGATAAAGAATCCACCTGCCAGTGCAGGAGTTGTAAGAGATGAGGGTTCGATCCCTGGGTCTGGAAGATCCCCTGGAGGAGGCAATGGCCACCCATTCCAGGATTCTTTGCTGGAGAATCCCATGGACAAAGAAGCCTGGCGGGCTACAGTCCATGGGCTCGCAAAGAGTTGGACACGACTGGAGCAACTTAACATGCATGCATGCCTAAGTGAGATGGTGCAGATAAAGTTCTCGGGTGAGCACCTGACCAGCAAAGCTTACCTTAAAAGGAAGACAACAGTGTGCATTAGTCAATGACTCAAGGACTCATTTATCTAAATTAGGCCATCTCTTGTATGAACATAGGTGCAAAACTCTTAAAATATTCACAAGCTAAATCCAGTCATGTATAAAGGTGGGGGTAACATGAGTGAGCCAGCTGAACATATTCTAGACACACGAAGTTGACTCACCATTGGGAAAAAATCGACCAACATTATTCATGAAGAACTCGTCAGGCTGATAGGAATAGAACACCTGCTGCCGTCTTCTCTAATGACCCTAAATTAAGACTGTCGGCATCTCACTCAGGTGAAATCAGGAGGCGTTCTCCAACTGAGTGCACCCGGGAAGAATGTCAACAGGTCGCATCTGGAGTTGTGCATCTTAATGCCAGGCCACAGGCACCTCCACAGCGCGCTGCATCTACAGCATTAAAAATATGGCTGACATCCCACAGCGTCACAGACCTACATATGTAGTGAACAACAAACATTTCCAGCCAGAAAGAATTCAATTTTATTTGAGAGCGAGAACGTTTAAAAATTCTCAAGCAAAAATTCACATAAGCACGTTTGTTCTGTTCTCCTGATTTTAAAAATAATATCTAAATTGTCACCTTAGTAAAGGAGATAACCAGATGGCAATTTTATTTCAAGAATCTTATTTCAAGAGGGTCAGTTCATCAGCATAACTCTTCAGTCTGTTCTGTCTATAGATCTGAATCCAGGAGACACTCAAAAATTATGTTTAAACATATTTATCTAAAGGACTGCCCAGGGTTTATATTCAAGGTAACTCTAAATATATAAAAAAGCATCTCTGGGCAAGAAGTGACAAAGATATCAGTAGGGCTCCCTCCTCCTCCTCCTTCTTTAAAAGAACATATTGATATGAGTAACCTAAAATTCAAGAAATGTGACTTTACAGTTGCTTGAAGGTTGCAATCCTAGAATGTCCTCTGAGAAGGTATTTAGAACTTCAACATTCAGGCGGACTGCAGACCACAGCATGAGGCTCAGATCACACCGAGAGGACAAGCATACTATGAGAATCCAAATTTAGGCAGAACATGACATGAAAATATGAGTTCAGGCGATAGCTTCTTGTCTTGGCATAATGGTTCTGCATAATCATTTTATATTTGTTTTCAGTGTATGCCACTGAATCCACATAAAATGTCTAATGTTGTTTAAAAATGCAATGAAATCAAATTGTCTTGTTAAATATTAGGAGCAATTAACTAAAATCCATTATTCTAAGTTTTAAAAGAAAAATTTTCACTTTTGTTGGAAAAAAGCAAAGTAGTACACATTTATTTTACTCTCCTTCCTGAACAAATCACCAAAACGCACAAAAAGGAGTCAAAAATAGTAAACAAAACATCACCTGCATTGAAAATAGGTTGTGGCCATAAATACGGGGTGCAAATTCATGGTCTTATTTTCTTTCAAACTAAAGAAACTTCTTCAACATTTCCTGCAGTGCAGGTGTTCAGGCAATGATTCTCTCAACTTTTGATTGTACAAGAAAGTCTGTATGTCACCTTCATTCATGAAAAGTATTTTCACTGAGCGTAAAATTTGAGTTCGGCTTTTTTCTTTTAGCATTTTCCCGATGTTTGGTCGTCTCTAAGCTAGTACAGTGTCTCACAGGGTGTTTGTTGTTATTCTTAGCTTTGTTCCTCTTGATGTAAGATGTCTTTTCCCTCTGGCTGTATGAAGATCTTTCTGTGGCTGGTTTTCAGCAGCCTCATATGGTATGTGACAGTGTGATCTTTTTGTTTATACAGCTGAGTACATCTTAAGTCTCTTGGATCTGCAGATTTAGTGTTATTAGATTTGGAAAATATCTTGGCCATTATTTCCTCAGATTTTTTTCTGCCCCTGCTTTTTGGGCCTCCAATTACACATATATTACATTGCTTCCCAGTGTCCCATGGCTTACTGAGTCTCTGGGTTTGAGAAAGATTTTTTTTTTCTGTCTCTTTTCTTTGCCTCTATTTGGATTATTTCTATTTCTATGTCTTCAAGTTTATGAGGTTTTCATCTGAAGTCATGTAATCTGCTGTTTATCCCATCCAGTTAAATCGTCACTGCAGTTGCTGTGTTTTCAGCTCTTGATGTTCCGTTTGGCTCTATTTATATATTTTATTTCTCTTGATATTGTGTTTTAATTTCCAGTTTTCCCAACACCACTTATGGAACAAACTTATTTCCCCATTGTATATTCTTGACTATTTTGTTGTAAATTAATTGACCATACATGCCTGGGTTTATTTCCGGGCTCTCTGTTATATTCCACTGATACATGCCATTTTTATGCCAATACTACACTGTTCTGATTACTCTATCTTTGTAATATAGTTTGAAATCAGGGGGCATGATGCCTCCAGCTTTGTTCTTCTTTCTCAAGATTGCTTTGGCTATTCAAGGTCTTTTATGGTTCCATAGAAATTTAGGATTGCTTGTTCTATTTCTAAGAAAAAATGTCATTGAGATTTTGATAGCAATTCTATTGTATCTGTAGATAGCTTTGGGTAGTATGGCCATTTTAACAATATTAAATCCTTAAATCCATGAACATGAAATATCCCATAAGTTTTTTGTGCAGTATTCTCATTTAGTCATCTAAATTACCAATAACTATAGTAATTTCCTCTCTACCAAACAGTTATTTTGGAGAATGTTATTCTAATTTTCAAGTGATTGTAGTTTTGTTTAAATAGATTTGTAGGATTCTTCTGTAGTTCTTTGATTAACAGGTGAGTTTTTCTGTCTGATGTGAAATTAGTTTTTTCTTCTGCATTGATCCCCTTAAGTGTTTCTTTATTTTCATATTTTTCTCATCATTGCAGTGGGAATCAGGAAATAATTAGGTTTGTGTTCAAACCATCACCTTGCTGGAAAACAATCATGGATAATGGTTCAGTTGACTGGTACTTTCTTCTTCTCCAGTGTAAACCATTCTGTCGTTTTCGTTCTCTTTGCTCTCTCCAGCACAATCAGTGTCCTGTGACTATGACAATATCAGGGTCATTTTAAATTCTGTTTGAGAGAAAAGTCACTATCTACTTAGAATTTAAAGTGAAAACCAACAGCTAGCCTCCATTGTGCCGAGCCATGATTTTTTCTGCATCGCATGATGACGGCTCTAGCAACAATAACTCAGGAGTAACTTGAAGACATGTCTTTGTAATTGCTTCACACCCAGAGCCACAGAGACAATAACTGCCCTGCAAAGGACCAAAGAGATCATCCAATTAGTAACTACAGTCCCTTGTTCTGTAGATGAGGAAAGTGAGTCATGAATAAGACTTTCCCACACCATTATTTAATGGAAAATTTGCATTCATATTTGCATGAAGAGCAATGCCTTACATAACAGAAGACTAACAACTTAGTATAATTTATGGGAACATCATTTTTAAAAGGGTTACTCATAACCTCGGTTCCTTCAGAAACTATATAGAATAGAAATGACTTTCTGTCAGCCTTTAAAACTGTTAATTTTCTATCCTAAATGTCAGCTGGTAAGTTACTCACTAGAGTCGTGCATGAACAGCACCCAAGAGACACTGGAGGTTTATATTTGAGATTTTGTATTTCAAAGTATTGGAATTTCTTGATCATGAAGACAGGCAATGTCTGTAAAACATCTATTTGCAACTTAAAGGCAGGTATACATGACTTGTCTCTATAGTGTACTCTCTACATAAAGAGTTGTCATCTACTCTGCCCTTCCTCATCTTTACTGTCATTTCTAGAACCTCCCTTCAGCCATTCCAGGAATAACATGAATAGTGATACTGATGTTATTTTCATCTTAATTTTACTTCTGATTTTAATTCCAATACTAATACTAGCTGAAGGTTATTGAGTGCTTATTAGATACCAAGCTGTTTTCTAAAAGCTTTAAAACATAGATGGTCTCTTTAACACAAGTAAGAGCCAACTATTAGGTCCATTTTTCAGACTAGGAAACTGAGGCACAGATCGCTGAGTGACTTAGCCCTACCCAGGCAGTCTGGTTCCAGAGTCTGAAGTCTGTTTTTAAATGCTGCTCTACTTCTCAGTCCCAGAGTCCATTCAGGTATTTGTCATGTCCAACTGAAAGGGGGAATTCTGAAAGCCTTCTCGCACTACAGTGGTCCAGGGAACCTGTCTTTCTTATAGAAACCACAGGTTACTTGCCTATCCTTGGCCATGCTTGCCTCAAAAGCCCGATGAGAGTCACATGCATGATGTTTCATGAGCAGGAAAACGAAATGGGCTCCATAAATCATAACTGTACACGTCTGAGAAGGAGAAGAAGACCCAGAAGTAACAGTAGACTCTATTTAGATGTTGGACAAACACTTAAATGCTCATGACCCAGTGATGAAGGGCAGGAGGCTACCACACCTGTACATGTCCCATTCAGGGGGCTGTTTCTCAGAGAAAAATGATGGCTCCTCCTTGGAAATAGTTCCTCCTCGATCTCATATTTCTTGTTAATTTTAAGGTGGTAATTTCAAATGGTTATTCCCATTTGCATCAGATGAAAACTAAAAGATTGAAAGCAGAAGGAGAAGAGGGTGACAGAGGATGACATGGTTGGATGGCATCACAGATTCAATGGACAGGAACTTGGGCAAACTCTAGGAGATAGTGAGGGACAGGGAGGCCTGGCATGCTGCAGTCCATGGGGTTGCAAAGAGTCAGACACAACTTAGTGACTAAACAACAATAACAAAGACTGAAATGTCCATCGAATTCAACAACCAGGTGGTGTGGCTACAGTAGAGCAAACCAGGGAAGCAAGGCAGGGGTGAGATGCCCAGGCTCACGGAGCCCTGTTGAAATGCTGGCTTTCATGCTGAACATGGTGGAATCATGGGCATGACTCAAGCACAGGAACGGTGTGTTCTGGCTCAAGATGTTAAAGGTTCATGCAGGCTGCAGGGTTGTGCACAGGCTCAGGGCGACCAGGCAAAACAGACCCCTTAGGAAGGGATTTTAATCATCCCAGCAAAGGAGGACTAGAAGCTTTGTGGTAGCAGGAGAGATGGAAAGGAGGGGTGGTCAGCTGGGGTGCAGGGGGAACCAGTTAGGTTTGCTGATAGATGGGACGTGGATAAGAGAGACAGAAGGTCCAAGGATGACTCCAGGGTTTTGCCGATGGCACTGGTCCTGGCTTATTGCTTGTTTGCTTGTTTTCTTGGAGTGTCTACAAAGTTGGAGTTATCAGAGGAAGTATTCAGAAGGAAGAACAGATTGTGCAATGTGTTGGTGCCATCTTATTCTACTGCATTAATTTGATCAATAAAATGCATCGAGTGTCAATTTCACGGCATGCTCTGTGCTAGATGTCAGAGACGGAAAACAGAAAGACATGCCATCTTTGCCCTCAAGGGAGTCACAGTCTAGGAGGAGACAGACATATAAGACCATGTTTCAAATAATTTCCTTCCCTCTCAAGAGGAGGAAATTTGTTACCAGGGAAGAGAAATTTATCATCTCACAGAACAGGACTAAACAAATCATCCCCCAGCCCCATTTACTAAGGTTCTATAATAATAAAAGTTTGAAATGTCCTCACCCAGAGCAGGTCCAAACAGCTTAAGCCCCAAGGACAAGTCAGTGTTAACATCACTCCCCACCACAAGAAGATACAAGATGACTTTATATGAAGAGACCTGAGCTGAGAGAATAACTATTTTTCTATTTTCAAAATTTCCTATTGTCTTGAAGCACCAACTGTGAGAACCCAGGAGCACAGAAAAAGATCTAGGAGTAAATCAATTTAGAATAAATTGGCATCCTTCTGAACACAGAGATTTGGAAAATTGGAGGAAAAGTGTCAACCAGAAAACTGAAATAGCATGTTATCACTCTGAATGCTTTGTTGGTTCTGGAATTCTTCCTTCAGCTTTTAAGATCTTAGACTGAAGGAGAACATGAGAAACACATCACAAGCTTTATTCTGAATCACTTATTTATGGTGTAATCTTTTTAAAGTTGTCATACATTGCAGACATTTTAAGTTTAGCCCCTACTCTTCAGAAATATAGAACTTTTCCTTCCAGTGTATATATATGTTTCCTACTGTGATTATATAATATTATACATATTCTTAAATTATCATTCTACTTTGAAAAATAGCCCCAGTAGTTTATAGCACAGCTATCTTGAGCCAGCATCCCTAGGCTGAGCTGATCATATTTCATTTCTAGAATTTATTAGACACAAATTCCAGGACTAAACCTAGGTATGAGCAAACTTGGGGTAAGAGCAAAGCTAACAAACCAATGCTCTGACTTTTTATGGTGACATTTCTACTGTGGTCATGAAAATCAATGTGGCTATGTGTCTATGAAATTATTTTAAATGTCAATAAAGACATACAGTGAACATTGAAGAATCTATGGAATAGAAATTTTATTTTTGGATAAGTTTTATATTTGGATCTGACTGTGGGCAGAATAACCAGAGATCAAACTGACAACATTCACAGAATCATGGAGAAAGCAAGGGAATTCCAGAAAAACATTGACTTCTGCTTCACTGACTGTGCTAAACCTTTGACTGTGTGCATCACAACAAACTATGGAAAATCCTTAAAGAGATGAGAATACCAGACCACCTGACCTGCCTTCTGAGAAATCTGTATGCAGGTCAGTAAGCAACAGTTAGAACTGGGCATGGAACAATGGACTGGTTCAAAACTGGGAAAGGAGTACGTCAAGGCTGTATATTGTCACCCTGCTTATCTAACCTACATGCAGAGTACATCATGCAAAATGCCAGGCTGGATGAATCACAAGGTGGAATCAATACTGCTGGGAGAAATATCAACTACTTCAGATATGCAAATAATACTACTCTAATGGCAGAAAGTGAAAAGGAACTAAAGAGCCTCTTCAGTTCAGTTCAGTTCAGTCACTCAGTTGTGTCCAACTCTTTGTGACCCCATGAATTGCAGCACACCAGATCTCCCTGTCCATCACCAACTCCCAGAGTTCATTCAAACTCATGTCCATCAAGTCGGTGATGCCATCCAGCCATCTCATCCTCTGTCTTCCCCCTCTCCTCCTGCCCCCAATCCCTCCCAGTATCAGAATCTTTTCCAATGAGTCAACTCTTCGCATGAGGTGGCCAAAGTACTGGAGTTTCAGCTTTAGCATCAGTCCTTCCAATGAACACCCAGGACTGATCTCCTTTAGAATGGACTGGTTGGACCTCCTTGAAGTCCAAGGGACTCTCAAGAGTCTTCTCCAACACCACAGTTCAAAAGCATCAATTCTTCAGCCCTCAGCTGTCTTCACAGTCCAACTCTCACATCCATACATAACTACTGGAAAAACCATAGCCTTGACTAGACGGACCTTTGTTGGCAAAGTAATGTCTCTGCTTTTGAATATGCTATCTAGGTTGGTCATAACTTTCCTTCCAAGGAGTAAGCGTCTTTTCACAGCTGCAATCACCATCTGCAGTGATTTTGGAGCCCCAAAAATAAAGTCTGACACTGTTTCCACTCTTTCCCCATCTATTTACCATGAAGTGATGGGACTAGATGCCATGATCTTCGTTTTCTAAATGTTGAGCTTGAAGCCAACTTTTTCACTCTCTACTTTCACTTTCATCAAGAGGCTCTTTAGTTCCTCTTCACTTTCTGCCATAAGGGTGGTGTCATCTGCATATCTGAGGTTATTGATATTTCTCCTGGCAATCTTGATTCCAGCTTGTGCTTCTTCCAGCCCAGTGTTTCTCATGATGCACTCTGCATATAAGTTAAATAAGCAGGGTGACAATATACAGCCTTGACGTACTCCTTTTCCTATTTGGAACCAGTCTGTTGTAATGAGGGTTAAAGAAGAGAGTGAAAAAATCTGGCTTAAAATTCAACATTCAAAAAGCAAAGACCATGGCATCTGGTCCCATTACTTCATGGCAAACAGATGGGGAAAAAATAAAAATAATACAGCATAGTATATACACATATATCAGAGAATAATTTCGTGAAACCTTGACTTGACAGTGGAGTAAAACATTTTGAGATGCTATTTAAAAGATACATGCAAATAAATCTATAATTATAAAACTGATAGAATTGTATTAGAAAAATTATAGTACCTCACTTAATATGGCACTTTGAGAATTAAATGGTATAATATTAATACAGGTAAAGCCTTTGCATAGTGACTGAAAACTATATGTGTACTCTGGAAGATGGGGATTCAGGAAGGACTATTGGCAGTTAAATTTGTAAAACCTTGAGAAAAGCCTGTATGAAAATTTAATGAGTTAAATAAACATTTATCAATGACCTGTTCTGCTGTGTGCATGCTCAGTCATGTCCAACTCTTTGTGACCCCCGTGGACAGTACCCGCCAGGCTCCTCTGTCCATGGAATTCTCCAGGCAAGAATACTGAAGTGGGTTGCCATTTCCTTCTCCATGGAATCTTCCTGATCCAGGGATCGAAACTGCATCTCCTGCACTGACAGGCAGAGTCTTTAACTACTGAGTCACTCAGTGACTGAGTGACCCGGGAAGCCCTATCAGTCACCTACAACACAGCAATTCTGAAGAAGTTGTTAGACTTCAAAGCATGACTAAGACATGGCTTCTGCCTCTGGTGTGTGAAGGTGAAGTAATGATAAATAATTCAAATGCAACATATAGGTGCTCTGATGCAGGTGTGTCCGAAGCTCTGGCAGGGGGTGGGGGTGCGCAGAGCAAGATGAGCGACTTCCCTGTTGAGAAGAGGACCAGGAGCTGGGGCACACAGGATTTTCACAGGGCAGAGGAGGAACGAGTTTCTAAGCGGAGAAAACAGATGCTCAGGAACTTGGCAGCAAGACCATGGGGTGGATTCACTTTAAAGGGAGAGAAGATGTGGAGTGAAGCTTAGGCAAGACAGGGAAGAGTGGTGACCTCAGACTCAAGGGCCCTTTGGGTTTAGTGTTCTTCTCCTAGGCAATGGAGCACCACCAAAATTTTGTATATGCCACAGCCTAAAAGGTAAGATATTGCAAAATACTTTGGAAATCTTCTGAGAGTTGAGCCACTGAAAAAAATATACAATAACTAGAGTTCTGAAAAATCTCAGGAGACAGAGTCTAGCCTTTCCCGGGTCTCTCTTGGGAGGAATGTGGAAAGCTGGAGTGTTACTAGCTCACTCCAGTGAATTTAAAGAACTTAATTTAAAATAAGGCATTAATGACAGCACTGGAAAGAATCCGGTCCATGGCCCCTAACCAAGGTCATTAAACAATGCTATTTTTGCATATATTACATACAAAGCTAAAATTAATCCCGGTTTTCTTATATTTCAATGTTTCATCCCAGAATTGCCCATGCAGCAGCAAGAGGAAACATTGAGCAGACTCCAAGGCAAGAATGAGAAATAGGAAGATTCTCCTGACTTGTCTCTAAATCTCTATGAAAACTACATTGACAAAGTATGTGATGGTCTTCATATATGAACTCTTCTCTTTAGAAATGAAAGTCCCTATCAAAAATTTTAAAGTACTGACGATTATGAATATAAATAGGTCTTTAAATACTATGGGCTTTATATGGTTTCTAGCCTACGTGATAAGAAAGTAAGCCTCTAATCCGAAAGTTATGTTTCAAAGGCAAGCATTTCACACTTTCTGTGTCCATTATTACATTTTATTGAGGGAAGGCAGTCAGCTTGGAATAATGCAACTCCATTTCCTACTTTTGGTAAAGAGCTGTCTTTGGACGTAGATACGGAGCTGTTTCAGTCATAGATTTTCATGACAACCACTCAGAGTTCACTGCAAATTCGATTACGTTCAAATTTGGCAACTCAGATGGTCATAGCACCGACTATGTTTCCTCTATTCCTCAAGAAGATTGGTACATGTTTTGATGGCCCCTTAGTGTCATGATGAAAAATAAGTGTCCCTGTTTTTCCTCTCCAGTGTCAACAATTTTGGATGATTATATATCTTCTGAAATTGCTGCTGTTCTAGTGTTGTTCTCAAGGTCCACTTAAGTACTCAAATCTACTCACATTTTTATGCCTGGGATGGCAATTTGGAAAAATGTAAAATACTACAGAGCAAAATGAAGGCTATCTTTACAGAGATATGGCAATCTTTATCTTCATTTAAAAGAAAGTTGGAGAGATTTTAACCAGCTCAGAAGCCCAGAGAGGTTAAATAACTCATCCAAGATCATATTATTAAATCTGGTGTCAGGTGGGTCTACCTGACACCAGATTTCAGTCTCTGCTGACATTGAGACCTCTGTTCCTACTGGTGTTAAGCTAGGATGTTTGTTTCTATTAATATATGAGTCTCCTCCACACCTGGACTTGGGCAGGTGAGCAACTGAGATGCTGTATTTTTCTGTGTTTATCCATTCAAAATATCTTTTCCAAGCACCTAGTTCCAGGTCTTATGTTTACAACAAAAAACTAAGCACTGTTCTTGGCCAGAGGAATGTTTAATCTAATTAGAGAGGAAATCTCATGAATTACAAAAATAAAGGGGTAAAACACTGCTATATATCAAGTGCTGTTAAAAAGAACATGGAATTGCAGAGAAGGAATGAATCTGCTGCCACTGTGATGAGTGTGGTAGGAGGTGGAGGAGGGGCCCAGATCCGTGAAAGTGGGCAGAAGTCAGTGTCCCCACAGTCAAAGGGAGTAGAACCCAACTCCTCTTTCAAAAATTCACATCCTGAGACAGCAGTCCCCTGACTTGCCTTTGATGGCTCATATCCATTAAACCACCCTGTCCTGCCCATGTTTTTCATGTCATGCCCTCTTTTTTAGTTCCTGTATTCTGTGCTAAGTTCTTAGCAGCAGACACAGAAAAGGAGACATCCAGCTAAATGATTCATATTTGGTGTATAAGATGGGCTGGGTCATTGTTGTAATCAAGATTTTTGATGAATACTGGAAACAGAGCTAGAAAACAGTATTTAAGCAAGTATTTGAAAGGTGCCCATTTCGTGGGGTTTTTCAAATTTTGACTCTACTGAGGTATAACCGACTTATAAAATTATAAGATATTTAAAGTATATATCGTAGGGATCTGATATATGTATACATTGTGAAAGGACTCCCCATCTAGTTAATTAACACAGCCATCATCTCCCATATATATCTTCTTTTTTAGATGAGAACATTTGAATTCTACTCTCTTAGCAAATTTCCATTATGCAATGCCATGTAGTGTTGACAGCTAAATAAAGGATTATTTGACTCAAGAAACAATGGAGTTGGGTTGGGTTGGACACCTTGGTGAGAACCAAGATTCTATGAAGATGAAAATAAAGCCAAAAATTTTATTAAGACAATAACTCGACATCTTTTCTAAGGCACAGATAGACAATGGAAACCTTAAAGTTGTCATTCACTGCATGATTCTAATAATTTAACCTTGAAAATTTGAAGCAATATCAGATAGTCTGCCACAGAGTGCAAAGGAAAAAAGAAATGTCTTAATACACACAGGAAATGAAAAAATTTTATTGCACCTGGATTTAACTTTAATAAATGCTTTTTAACTTTCTCCAAAATGACATTGGTCATTTGACTAGAAGGAATGCTGAGGGGAAATTTTAATAGAGATAATTTTAAAGGCTTAGGAAAAAAGGTGGTGCCAAAAAGATGTTAATGAAAATGGGGTTACAATTGACATTAACTTTTCTTTATACTCAGTTTTTCAAAATTTCTACAATGTATGTGAATTGGTATCACAATCATAATTACCATATACATTAAAAACAATGGGAATACAAAAGGAAAAGATATGCTCGTTCATTGCAAGATAAATGGATCTGCTTTCAAAAAGTTTCCAGATGTACAACTCTTCTGTCTGAATTTCTTGGCCAAAATACTCTGGCCATTTTTAAAAGAAAAAAAAAATCACAAATTAATAAAGATAAATTGCCTAGAGGTAGATTTTCATGAAAGTGAACTCACAAGAGCAGCGTAGTTATTGCCTTGCACTGGCAGTTTACCAGGGGCACACCTGGTACTGAAACGCACACTGTTTAAGCTGTCTGAGCACATCTGGTCTTATCTTACCAAATAACGCAGATTCAGGTGAAACTGGGGAAGCCCTCATGTCTGTGGGTTTCTGGTATAAAAACTTTCTAAACAGCAAAACACACAAGAGATACAGGAACACCTGCAGAAAAACACATTCAATCATGGGGAAATTTCACTAGGTATGTGTCAGATCATGGGAAAATCTGGAGACTGACGAGCTCGATTAAAGCCACGCTTGCTTCAGAATAATGACAGTTTTAAAATGAAAGAGAGAAAAATAAACTTATAAGTACATTCTAAGAGCATATGAGAAGACAGCTTTAAAATTTTAGTTCCTACAGAACCATACCCTTATTCATGTGTGCACCTATTTGTGAACCAAAATTTTTTATTTAGACACTCATGTGCCAACCTCTGAGAAGCCTGGTGGGTGACAGGTGAGTGAAGAGAATCATCTCAGAGTTCCAGGTAAGTGGGGAGCAGACAGCATGCTAGAACCTGGGGTGTGCTCTACAGGGAGGTCCTGATACTTCAAAGAAGCCCCCAAAGGAGAGCAATCAGGTACCCACCACGGATTCCTACTAATCCGTAACATAGCTCCTACGATTAAATCAATCAGTCACAAACTCCACTCCATGAGCAGCTAAACAGAGGTGTGGTGGATAAGCCAGCTGGACGAGGCCTTAGCCTCCTGCATGCGAACTGGTTCAACTGAAGTGTGTTGTGTATGCCTGCTCAATCATGTCTGAGTCTTTGCGACCCCATGGACTGTAGCCCTCCAGGCTCCTCTGTCTGTGGTGATTCTCCAGGCAAGAATACTGGAGTGGGTTGCCATGCCCTCCTCCAGGGGATCTTCCCGATCTAGGGATTGAACCTGGGTCTCCTGCATTGTAGGCAGATTGTTTACTGTCTGAGCCACTAAGTGAGCACCTAATAATAATAATGTTCAATGAATGAATTGTTAGATAAGGGAGTTAAGGTCTTCAAATTGCTTCTCACTGCCTCTCTTTAAGAGATTCGACAAAATTTCCTATGTCTGGGAAAACATGTGTGAAAAAAGGAAGCTATTTTTTTTAATGTCTAAAATTTGCCTTGGAAATGATTTTAAAATGTTAAGCAGTTTGAGAATCATGAAAAACTGTAATTAAGTAATTTAAATTATTGAAATTACAGATTTTGTAAACATGACGGGAAACACTGACCCAGATATTGTAAATACCACCACACAGAACTCCCTTCCCTTCCATCTGTTCTGAATCTGGAGTCTTACTCAGGATAGAATACTCCAGGAATCACTGGAAATGTCTTTTTGACACTTGCTCAGAACTTTCTCCCCTCTTTAGCATGATTTTATTTCACAAAGCAAGGATAAAATATTCTAATAAAACACATCTCTAATTTAATATTAATAGGAAAATGATTTCTCTTTCAAAGGTTATTTTTTAAAAGGTCGAAACAATTTATTCCTTAAAGCAAAGAATTATCTGTACAATTTATTTTAGAGATGCTTTTCTATCTCACATGGAATAATTACCTAACTTAACCATTTGTGAGCTCTATATTCTTAAGGATATAGAATTAAGACATGATTACTGCTACCAGTAAACTTACAACCCAGCAAGGTAAACACATAAAACAAAACAATATACTAGAAGTAGCTAAATGAATCTTGAAATATATTAGATGGCATATACCAACCAAGTCACATGATGCAGTAATTAATAAATGGCTCAGAGAATAGACCCTCAGAAAGGACTAGAGGGATCCAAGAAGACTGCACAGAGGTGTCAGCCAGGGAAGACTTGAAGAGAGAGGGTTTTGACTGACTTTGACTAAAAGTCAGTACAGATAAATGGAAATTTCCTACAACACTCTATTGCCCTTTCCATCTCCATCTAATCTGAGAAACATTAAACGAGGTATTCCATGCAAAACTGGAATTCTAGAGAGAACATATAAATATATATCATAGGCATCTACATAGTACATACCAGAAGGATATATGTGTGTGTAATATCAGATCAGGGGCTTCCCTGGTGGCTCAATGGTAAAGAATCTGCCTGCCAATGCAGAAGACGTGGGTTCGATCCCTGGGTCTGGAAGATCCCATGGAGGAGGAAATGGCAACCCACCCCAGTATTCTTGCCTGGAGAATCCCATGGACAGAGGAGGCTGGTGGGCTACAGTCCATGGGGTCGCAAAGAGTCAGACACAACTGAGAGACTACAAAACAACAAAACATCAGATAGATACATATCATATCTGATGGATGTATTTCATGCAATATATACATATATGTATCATTTCGTATCAAACAGAGGGACCCAAACCCTATCTATGAACAATGATGCTGACCCTACCTACATTCCTGACCCTCAGAGCTTTCTTTCCCCAAAAAATCCCTCAAAGGAAGTGGCTTCAGAGCCACAGTCTCAGTCCTAAGAGCTAACATCACCCCACAACCAGCTGAGGAAGCACCAGGATGTGAGATGTCCCATAGCAGGTTTGCCTGAGCCCACCATCTGGGGAGTTCTCTTCGTGTTTACTAGTCAGGAGGCTCATTAGTTCTCCAGTTGGTACCATCATGCCACCAGCCTTTCAGCCTCACTTACCACAGTTGATAACCCCCTTATCCATGAGAAGCCACATGCACTCTCTCCTTGCCTTGAAGATGGCCCACCTCCCTGCTCTTTCCTTAAGCAGTCTTTTCTGCTTTTCCTCACCCTACTAGTGTCTTTCATGTGTCCTGATCCCTTCTTATAAGGACACCAATTAGACTGGATTAGGGTGCCACCCTAACAACCTCATTTAACTTTAATTACCTCTTTAAAGGTCAGTCAAGTCTTAAAGTGTAAATATAGTTACACTTGCAGCTGGTGCTTCAGTGTATGAATTTGGGGAGGCAACATTCCATTATGGTATCATTCAGTGGTTTCCCATCTCACACAGGAAACAAGCCAGCATCTTTTCAGTAGCCCGAGAGACAGCATGTGGCATGGCCACCCTGTGGCTAGTCTTACTCCAGCTCCAGCACGCAAGCAAATCAGCTTGTTTGCCATTCGTGGAAGAACAGGCACCCTCTTTACTTGTGATTCCCTCCTTGGAAGGGTCTTTCTCTCCCTGTCACAGGGTTCTCAGGTCTTTGCTGAAGCATCTCTTCTCCAGGAGACCTTCCTGCCTAATTTACAGCTTCACCTTGAACACCACGACCCCCCTCTCCCACTTTATTTTCCATCAGGACACCTGTCATCATCTCTCCCAGTGTTGACATGACATATATTTTACGTATTTATGGGTATTTGTCTGACACCAAGCTTCCTAGTGGCTGAGGTCTTTGTTTTATTCAATGCTGGTTCTCCATCATCTTGAACAGGAACAAACATTCTCCGATCAAGGTGACAGAAATTCATGACTGTTTTCAAGGGTATAATGCTGATCAGAACTATCAACTATTTCTAGAACTTATTTGATCTTGGCCAATAAGCAACCTCTACTTTCTCCTAGTTGATAATAAACTCGTACTGGTTTTGAGATCTCTTTCTGGTGACTGACTCTGCACAGCTACCCCAAATCCATTATTATTTCTTGTTTCTTTGCTTGTATACTTAGAACATGCTGAAATCAGCACATACAAATTCATAAATTCAGACCTCAAGGGCTTTTCTATGAAAGTCCCTGGTTTATTGAGGTGTTAACATAAACCATAATCCTGCAAAGAGTTAGAAATTTTAGATGAAAGAAGAGAACATTTATTGACCACCCACTTTGAAAATGTATGATTTCATTGAATCCTTACTACAAGCCTGACTTCCCGTGGCTCAGACGGTAAAGCGTCTGCCTACAATGTGGGAGACCTGGGTTCAATCCCTGGGTCAAGAAGATTTCCTGGAGAAGGAAATGGCAACCCACTCCAGTATTCTTGCCTGGAGAATCCCATAGACGGAGAAGCCTGGTAAGCTACAGTGCATGGGGTCGCAAAGAGTCGAATACAACCGATAGACTTCACTTTCAATACCTTTACTATAAGCCTCTGTTACCGCTGTTATTAAGTCTGTTGATACTCATTAAATCTATTCATACTGTATTGTCTACTGATACTGGATTAAGTCTATTGTTAGTGTTATTAAGTCTACTGATCTGATTCTGATGTTGTTAGTAAGTCTAGTGATACTGTATTGTCTATTGATGTTGTTATTAAGTCTATTGATACTCTATTAAGTCCACTGATCTGATTGTCTCCTCCCACACATCAGAGCCAATATGGTTCCCTGAATATATAACAAAATCTACCTTTTTTTTTCCTCCTGAATATGAGGAGTTAATTCACAACCCTTAAGGATTTTGTATAACAAGAAGCTTATCTTCTCCACTGAGCTAACAACATTCTCCTGCTGGACACCCTGTGCCTGTTCTCACATGTGGAACCCTGGATACAGCCTTGATCTCAGAGGCTTGGAATATGCAGGAGCCAGGAGGGAGGAAAGGTATTGTCTTCAGCAATTCTCCAAATACAGCATAATGTACTCTATAAGAGTCTGGACTCCTGAGTGCAAAGCCCAGGTTGTCCATTGACTAGCTGTACATCTTGGGGAAGATACATTACTTTTCTGTTAAATAGGAAAGATGACAACAAATACACTGACAGCATTCATAGAGATGTTATGCCCACAGCCTGTAAGAGCTTCAGTAATGTAAGCTATTGATCTGCAACTTGCTTTTTCATTTGTACCAGCAGTCACATGTTTCCCCTGACGATACACATTTAATTTCTGATCTCTTGCTTTAACAATGCAAGTCAAACATCCTCATACATATTTCCAGAGGCTTATGTGAAAATTAGTCTAGGATATATACAGAGAACAGAGTCTGGCAAGTGTTCATCTCCAATTTGTCTGGATATCACAAAATTGTTCTCTAATGCATTTGTACTGACTTTTACTTCAGTCCCCCCACATAGCAGTGAATGATACCCTCCCATCATCTGATTGTCAGGCTTGATTGAGTGTGGCCTTCTGATGTGTGTGAGATGACCTCATGAGATACTCTGTTTTCATTTCCCTGATGGTTAATAAGGTTGGATATCTTTTCATCGTGTCGACCTTTCAGATTTCCTTTTCGGCTGATTGCTTATTCACAATCATTTCTACTACATTTTATTGATCAAGGTAATTCATAAAACCAACTTTGATTTGAGGGTAGAAGAAATAGAGTCCATTGCTTAAACAGACAGAACATCACACCACACAGTGCATTTATCAGTTCTGTGGCTTGCTTTTTGTAACTGTTTTAGTTAATTTTACTGGAATTATCTATCATTCCCAAATAATATCTTCACCCATTTAGATTATTACAGAATATTGAGGAGAGTTTCTTGTGCTATATAGTACATCCTGAATGTAAAGAGAATTTGAAAAAGGATAGATGTATATGTATAATTGAATCACTTTGCTGTGATTTATGCATCACAGATGTCGCTTCCCAGCGTGTGGCTGATCTTTTCACACTTTACAGTGTCTTCTGACTCATAGACATTTTCAGTGTTAACATAGTCAAATTTACTGTCTTTGTCTCATGAACTGTGATTTCTGTGTCTCTTTTAAGAAAATCTGTGCTCTCCAAAAGTCATATTCTGCTGTTTCTCCAAATGCCTTAAATTTAAGTATCTACATTTGGGTCATAAACCATTTGGTATTTATTTTAGTACATCATTTGGGGTAAGAATAGAATTTAATTTTACTTTTTTTCATGTAACAAGCCAATTGCCCCAGCAGAGTTTGTTAAAGAGTCTAGATTCCTCTATTTATTTGTAATATCCTTCTGCTGTATAATAAGTTTCCTTATATTTATGGTTGTATTCAAGTCCTCTCTAGCTAGAATACAACACTATTTTAACAACTGAATAAGTTAAGACTGAACATTTGATTTGATACACCTTCATTTTTTTCTCCTTTAACTTCTCCTGACTATTAATGTTCTTTGCTTTCTCATTCAAATTACAACTGGTTTGTCGAGTTCCACTTATTAGTATCTTGAATGTTATTATATCAAATTTTAAAATTTAATTACATTGTAATCAATGCAAAAATCTCATCAGGAATGTTTTTCTTAGAGACTGAAAAGATTATTCTAAAATTAATATGAAACCGTCTAGCGTGTAGGAATCTTGTCTATCCAAAGCAGTCTTTGAAAAGAATTAAGTCGAAGGACTTATACGACTTGATTTCAAGACTTATTATAAAGCTGTAGTAATCAGGATTAGTGATACTGGCATGAAGACTGACACATCAATGGAACAGAAAAAAATCCTGGAAGTAAACCCACATCTGTGCTGATGTTTGATTACCAGCAAAGTCAGCAAAGCAACAACTGAGAGGGGAACCTTTTCAAAAGGAATTGTGGGAACAATTGGACATCCATCTAGGAAAATAGACCATAACACTCTCCTCAAACCAAACACAAGCATAACTCAGCATGGATTACAGACCTACATTTCAATGCCAGAACAGTAAAGCTTCAAGAAGTTACAGGGTCCAAGTTAGGTCTTGGAATATCTGTACCAGTCCTTAACTAATTTAACAAGAAAGAGCCAAGCAATAGTAAATTGTTTCATAGCCCTGTTCCCATGAACAGCACAAAATTTTCTCTAAAACACTACACACTCCAAAACTAACATATTCAACAGCCAAATCTAATCATACTCAATATGCTTCTACCTTACTTTGTGTCAGTGCGTAAAATCCTAACAAGATTCTTTTAAAAACTCCTTATGGGAAATCTGTCACCACCTCATTTCCTGAAGCTCCAAAGTGAGCTGTTTAACTCAGCGTTAAGAAATTTCCCACATCTTTCTTTTTGTTTTCCTTCTCCTGGCTGGCACAATTTTTGATATGTAGTAGGTACTACTTTGTTTAATTTCATTTAACTGAAGATATAAAATCAAGGTTTAAATGTTCATAAAAATTTATGAGGGAAACATTTCTTTAAATTACTAAAGCTGAAGCCAATAAAATGACAGTAAAATTCTAAAACACCTATTTTCTTTCATCCAAAAAATCCCTATTCTTCTATTGCAGATTAGCTCAAAGAACTTAAAACATTTTTTTTCAAAACCAACAAAGAACAAAAGGGTAAATTTTTAAAACACAATTCAGGAGTTTGAGCAGATTCAGAATTTTCTCGTCATTAAAGGTAATGAACCTTTGACACTGTAGCTTTAATATCCGGAGAAGGCAATGGCACTCCACTCCAGTACTCTTGCCTGGAAAATCCCGTGGATGGAGGAGCCTGGTAGGCTGCAGTCCATGGGGTCGCTAAGAGTTGGACATGACTGAGCGACTTCACTTTCACTTTTTACTTTCCTGCACTGGAGGAGGAAATGGCAACCCACTCCAGTGTTCTTGCCTGGAGAATCCCAGGGACGGGGAGCCTGGTGGGCTGCCATCTCTGGGGTCGCACAGAGTCAGACACAACTGAAGCGACTTAGCAGCAGCATTCTTCTTCAAATGTGTTCATAACTATTCACAGTGAAGCAGTTTTAGGTTCACTGAATTTACATGCTGCATATTACAGAGCATGACAGCTTTGAAATTCCATAGGCAAGAAACTTGTGACTTCCAATTCATTGTTATGCTGTAAATTTATAGATATGTAATAGATATTTTCATCTACAAAGATTACAGTTGCAGTAAGAAGCATGATAACCATTTCATTTCTGCCATGTTTAGCACCAGTTTCTAAATGAGCACATCCAATCACGTTGTTATCTATTCCTTAAATATTTTAGGACCTTTCATGTTTGTTCCAGTATGCTAAGCCATGCAACTCTAAATTTCTAGTGCCGTCCAGAGGCTGCAAAACTTTAACATATTTTTGAAATCAATTATTAGAACACAAAGGTGTCTGAAGGAGAATGTGACACAGCAACTGTGGAGCTATTTTATTCACGGGACTTTTTTGAGAATCTTATAAAGATTACAGACACTGTCAGAACAAATGCATACTTTCACGAAATTTTGCTTACAACTTTAGGAATTTCAAAGAATACTTAAGTCTGATTCTTGGATCCCAGATTAAGAATCTTCACCTAGTTTAGTCCCCTTGAGTAAGTGAGTATATGTGTGCTCAGTCATGTCCTACTCCTTGCAACCCCATGAACTGTAGCCTGCCAGGCTCCTCTGTTCATGGGATTTTCTAGGCAAGAATACTGGAGTGGTTTGCCATTCTCTTCAGAGGATCTTCCCAACCCCATGTGCTGTGCTGTACTTAGTCACTCAGTCATGTCTGACTCTTTGTGACTCTATGGTCTGTAGCCTGCCAGGCTCCTCTGTCCTTGACGATTCTCCAGGCAAGAATGCTGGAGTGGTTCGCTATGCCCTCCCCCAGGGGATTTTTCCGGTTCAGGGATCGAATCCAGGTCTCCTGCATTGCAGGCAGATTCTTTACCATCTGAGCCACCAGGGAAGCCCCTTCCCAACCTATACTGGGAGCCAAAGCCCAGCACTGTGGGCCAGGACTCAGCACTTCAGTGGCCCAGCCAGTCTAAAACTCAAGCTTTTGCTGTCTGAGTTCATTACTATTTTTCTGCACAGTACTCAAATTCAAAAGAGGTAACTAGGAACAAAACACAGGATAACAATTCAAAGTTCTTATTAGATATGGAATAAAGTCTGAACAAGACAGACAAGTAGGTGCCGTAATTCTAGCATAATATATTTAGTGGTAGAAAATAATCATAGCAAGCCATCAAAAATGACATCCTAGGGACTTGCCTGGTGGCCCAGTGGTCAAGATTCTACCTACCAATGCAGGGGACAAGGGTTCAGCTCCTGGTGTAGGAAGATCCCACATGCCACGAGGCAACTAAGCCAGCGTGCCACAACGAGAGAGAAGCTTGGATGCTGCAACTAGAGATGCCCATGTGCTGCAGCTAAGACCCAACCAGCCAAATAGATTAAATAAATAAAAGTGACAGCCTAGGCATGAGTGGTCAAAGTACATCCACACAGTGAGCACAGATAACCAATATAGAGTGATCGCTGGAAGGAAGGAGGGGGAAGGGCAGAGACAAGGTGGTAAGTCAAGGAGGGGAGGGGAGAGAAATGTGTTTACCAGCACAGAATTAAACATTCATCTAAAACGTCGTGCTTCAGCTAAGGTTAACATTGTCTTATTTGTCCAGTTAAGTGAAAATGTGACCATGATATGGTGCTTCCCTGATGGCTCAGCAGGTAAAGAATCTGCCGACAATGCAGGAGATACACGGATTTGATCCCTGGGTCAGGAAGATCCCCTGGATGAGGAAATGGCAACCTACTCCAGTATTCTTGCCTGAAAAATCTCATGGACAAAGGAGGCTGGTGGGCTACAGCCCATGGGGGTGGCAAAGAGTTGGACATGACTGAGCAACTAAGCATGCACGTCATGTGACAATACAAAAGACTGCTATTAAGTAGTTATCAAACGAACAAATATTATCTCAGTTTTTTTTTAACCTTGGAGTAAGATGGATCCTGCTAAGATGGTGCTTTGTTCAGAGAAGGAGCAGGTGGGGTGGAGGAGCCTGGGAGATGGCGGGAGCTAAGATTTCAGAAGAAAGCAGAAGCCACTCTGCACAAAGAGGAAGACGTGTTTAGAACCCCTCATAGAGGGAAGAACAGAGATGGGAAAGAGGACAGGGTGCAGAGCGGGCAGGTGGCAGGAGGGCTCTGCTTTGGGAATGTACTGGAAAAGGGAAGGACTAATCTGACTCCACATCTCACCTGTTTCTTTTGCTTTAACACTGTGCTCAGTTGCCCGTGCTGAGTCACATTGGCTTTGCATCTTTTGTAAAAGAATGCTGCCCAGACCCTGAAATACACAGGGGAGTCTGTTCTCAGGGCTCTGACCTTTAAGGGTCCATCCACATAGAGATAAAAAGTTGCAGAACAGACAAGAGCACTTGTTTTATTGGAAGTTTATAGAAACATAATGACCTGACCTAACTGCACAGCTGCAAGAACAAAGGATTGCTACACCAAAACATCTGCAACAGAAAACTACCCCCCTTCCTCACCTTGCCCTTTAAAAATGTTTTGCTGAAACCCTTCAGAGAGTTTGAAGTTTGGGGAGCACAAGCCACCCATCTCCTTGCATGAGCCTACAATGACTCTTTCTCTGCTCCAAACTCTAATTTTTTTATTTGTTTGACCTCACAGTGCAATGGGCACATGAACATGCTGTTGAGAATATGAACTCAGTAACAGTATCTCTTTCTCAGAACCCCCAAATCTTGAGATTGGTCTAAAACTCAAAGAATGTTTAATATGAGTGGTCAGTTTATGGAAGACACTGAATGACCTAAACACTTTCTTTAGGGGCACCCCACTCCAGTACTTTTGCCTAGAAACTCCCATGGATGGAGGAGCCTGGTAGGCTGCAGTCCATGGGGTCGCTAGAGTCAGACACAACCGAGAGACTTCAGTTTCACTTTTCACTTTCATGCATTGGAGAAGGAAATGGAAACCCACTCCAGTGTTCTTGCCTGGAGAATCCCAGGGACGGGGGAGCCTGGGCGGCTGCCGTCGATGAGGTCACACAGAGTCAGACACGACTGAAGCGACTTAGCAGCAGCAGCAGCAGCAGCAGGGGCCAAAACAAAGCTGTTAACTCTAGCTCAAAGGTTAAAGCATTTGCCTGCAATGCAAGAGACCTAAGTTCGATCCCTGGAAGATCCCCTGGAGAAGGAAATGGCAACCCACTCCAGTATTCTTGCCTGGAGAATCCCATGGACAGAGGAGCCTGGTGGGCTACAGTCCACGGGGTCGCAAAGAGTCGGACACGACTGAGCAACTTCACTTCACTTCACTTCAACTCTAAGAAAACCCTTTCTGACAATAGAGTGTATGTCCAAAGAAGATTATAGACTCTTCTCTGGAAATGTTAATGTTGAATTAGTTATCCAAGAGATTGAAATGACGTAGGTATAAAACCAACTGAACTGAAGTTCAATCAACTAACTGAAGTTACCAAAGTCTGCTAAATATCTTCTTTAGTATCTTTTAACTCAATTTTTATGTTTCCATGATTTGCTTTCTTCAATAGTCCACATGTTTTAATATATTAGACACCATTAGAAACAAGAATTTCAGGTACTGAATTTAAATATATCTGTGAAATTCACTCATGCACATGGATTTCATTAAGTTCAGTGAAGCAAATAAAGTCTGTTGTTATGAAGAGGACCTTTGACAGCTCATAATTACATAAAAATAAGTGCATCAGTTGAGGAGTAGAACAAAATTAAGATGTCAGCATTGATGAATCTCATAACTAAAATTTTAAGAAGCACTTTAAAACTCGGTAACTTTTCCCTATTTTGTGTGGCTACATTAAAGTGGTAATAATTAATTTTGCAGCAACTTGACAGTAATTATTTAACCCAACACATCATGGAAGGTAATTTTAGAAATGATGGACTAAAATACATTAAATCTGCTTAGCTAATTAAACCATGAAAGACTAAGATTGGAATTGCAACGAGAATTCAATTTAATTCAAAACCTGAACAAAATTTATATATTAGAAGTAAATGATTGGTTCTAACACTTATAAGTAAGGATAACAATACTAAAACAAAAACAAGCTCCAGGTCAAAATGCTAGTAAGAGGCATCTTTGGCAGTGGTAGCAGCAAGATTCTTTTTGGTAAATACTGGTAGCCAACAATAGTTAGAACAGATATATGTCCAGGCTTCACTTAAAAGCTAGTCTCAGATCAAAACCCACCACACATGGTAGGTATTGCATTGAATCTGTAGACTGCCTGGGGTAGTATGGTCATTTCAACAGCATTAATTCTTCCAGTCTACAGGCACAGTATACCTTTCCATCTCTGTGTCACCTTCAGTTTCTTTCATCAGTGTCTCAGAGTTGTCTGAGTACAAGTCTTTGACCTCCTTAGCTAGATTTATTCCTTGTTATTTCATTATTTTTTATATGATTGTAAATGGGACTGTTCTCTTAATTTTTCTTTCTGGTAGTTCCCTGTTAGTGTATAGAAATACAACTATTGGCTTTGGGCTTATTATATATGACTTTATTTGAAGAAGGAAATGGCAACCCACTCCAGTATTCTTGCCTGAGAAATCCCCATGGACAGAGGAGCCTGGTGGGCTACAGCCCATGGGGTCACAAAACAGTCAGACATGATGTAGCAACCAAACAATAACAGCAACATGCCTTTATTGTGTTGAGGGATGTTGTCCCTGTAGCCACCTTGTTGAGAGTTTCTATCGTAAGTAGACATTGAATTTTGTCTAAAGCTTTTTCTGCATCTGTTGAGATGATCAATCTGTTAATGAGGTGTATTGCACTGATTTATGTGTGGATACCAAACCATTCTTGCATCCCTGGGATAAATCCCAATCATGGTGTATGATCCTTTTAAAGTATTATTGAATTTGATCTGCTAATATTATGTTGAGGATTTTTGCATCTATGTTCATTAATGATAATGGCCAGTAATGGTCTCTTTTTATGATATCTTTGTCTGGTATCGAGGTGACCCTAGACTTGTAGTATGTGTTCAGAAATGTTCTGTCCTCTGCAATTTTTTGGAATAATTTGAGAAGGATGGATCTTAACTCTTCTCTAAATGTTTGGTAGAAATCACCTGTGAAGTTATCTGATCTTGGACTTCTGTTTGTTGAGATTTTTTAAATTACTGATTTAATTTCATTAATGGTCACCAGAGCTATATGCTGTAGGGGTTCCTCCTATGTGGACTGCATGGGCCCTTCTGCTGTTGTGAGCTGACTACTGTGGGCTAGTATGCTTCTCTGACTCTTGTTTCAGTTGGTTGCCAAGCCCTGTCTTGTGCGGAGGCTGCCTGCTGTGGTTGGTGGGGCCAAGTATTGGCATGGCTGGATATAGGGCCAGGGAATCTTGGTCCATACCACCTTATTGGTGGGAGGTGCTGGGTCATGATGGGGGGTGGACTTCTGGTAGGCAGGGTCAGTTTTGTCATGGCTGACTATGGAGTCCATGGTGTCTTGGAGCTGGAGGTGGGGCCATGCCCTGGTGTCTCTAGCCCTGGGCGTCCTGGAGTCAGTGTTAGTTCACAGGTGGTGGGACGAGGGCCCAAGGGATTCCAGAGATGGTGCTGTCCCTTTGGTGTGTAGGGTTGGGTTCTGGGCCCTCTGGTGGGCAGGGCCAGTCCCAGGGCAGCTGGGGTCATAGGGGTTCCATGGCAGCCAGCTGTTGTGTGGGGCTGTGTCCCCACCCACCTACCTGCCTGGTCCGGGGTGTCCCAAGGCTGGTGCTGACTGGCTGGTAGGTGGGGCTGGGTTCTGGAACTAGAGGGAGGATTTCAAAATAGCACTCACAGCACCAGCATTCTCATCGTGGATGAGCCCCACACAATGGCTGCTGTAGCATCCACATCCCCAGGGTGAGCTTCCATTACCTCCAGTCTCTCTGCAAGTCTCTTCAGCATCAGCAAGCAGGTTTGACCCAGACTCCTTCCAAACAACTGCCTCTGCCCTGGGTCCTGGGTTCTGTGTGAGCTTGGCAAGCATGGAGTCTCCCCTTCCCACTTGTCTCTCTTTAGCCTTGACTTTCTCTGTAAACTTCTAGCTAGCCTACCATTGAGCTCTCAATTATCATGGAGCCTCCTCTCAACTGTGTATTACCAAGCTCTCCATCATTTCTGAGAGTGTCCTTAACTAGGAACTTCCCCAAGCTCTCCTCCAGAAAAATTCTGTCTCCTTAGGGAGGGCAGTGAACCCCCTGCTTCTTCCCTGGGAGAAGCTGGCCCATTGCTCCAGAGCTAAGCAGGACATGTGCTTTAGTCACTCAGTCGTGTCTGACTCTTTGTGACTCCATGGACTGTAGCCCACCAGGCTCCACTGTCCATGGGTTTCTCCAGGCAAGAATAATGGAGTGGGTTGCCATGCCCTTTTCCAGGGGATCTTCCCAACTCAGGGACTGAACCAAGTCTCTCCCTTCTCCTACACTGGCAGGTGGGTCCTTTACCTCTAGCACCACCTGGGAAGCCCAAGGACTTCAAATAACTGCTTTCAAAATAATTTTCACCACTTTTGTTTCATTGGAGAGAGTCTGCAGAGAGCCCCAGATCACCATTCCAATATGTTTTCCATTTATGTATGTTTTTACCATTCAGTTAAATTTTCTATTTGTGTTTTACAATGTAAGTAATATATTAATTTACTGCATATAATATAGTCATACATATACGTAAGTTGCAAATAATCCTACCTGTGTTGCTCAAAATATCTCCGAGAAGGCGCTCAGTCAAAACTGTATGAATGGATTTATCTCTGGGCTTTCTATTTTGTTCCATTGATCTATATTTCTGTCTTTATCCCAGTACCATACTGTCTTGATGACTGTAGCTTTGTAGTATAGTCTGAAGTCAGGCAGGTTGATTCCCTCAATTCCATTCTTTCTTTCTCAAGATTCCTTTGGCCATTCGAGGTTTTTTGTATTTCCATACAAATTGTGAAATTATTTGTTCTAGTTCTGTGAAAAATACTGTTGGTAGCTTGATAGGAATTGCATTGAATCTATAGATTGCTTTGGGTAGTATAATAATTTTCACTATATTGATTCTTCCAATCCATGAACATGGTATGTTTCTCCATCTATTTGTGTCATCTTTGATTTCTTTCACAGAGTTTTATAGTTCTCTATATATATTCTTTGTTTCTTTAGGTCAGACGTGACTGAAGCAACTTAGCAGCAGCAGCAGCATTACTAAATATTTTATTCTTTTTGTCACAATGGTAATGGAATTGTTTCCTTAATTTCTCTTTCTGTTTTATCATTGTTAGCATATAGGAATGAAAGGGATTTCTGTGTATTAATTTTATATCCTGCAACTTTACTATATTCATTGATTAGCTCTAGCAATTTTCTGGTGGTGTCTT
Organism: Bos javanicus; assembly: GCF_032452875.1. Taxonomy (NCBI): domain Eukaryota; kingdom Metazoa; phylum Chordata; class Mammalia; order Artiodactyla; family Bovidae; genus Bos; species Bos javanicus. Next base: position 34,740,156 of record NC_083879.1, on the reverse strand, counting down.
TAGGGTTTTCTATGTAGAGGATCATGTCATCTGCAAACAGTGAGAGTTTTACTTCTTTTACAATCTGTATTCCTTTTATTTCTTTTTCTGCTCTGATTGGTGTGGCTAAAACTTCCAAAACAGTGTTGAATAGTAGTGGTGAGAGTGGGCACCCTTATCTTGTTCTTGACTTTAGGGGAAATGCTTTCAATTTTTCACCACTGATAATGTTTGCTGTGGGTTTATCATATATGGCTTTTATTATGTTGAGGTATGTTCCTTCTATGTCTGCTTTCTGGAGGGTTTTTACCATAAATGGATGTTGAATTTTGTTGAAGGCTTTTTCTGTACCTACTGAGATAACCAAATGGTTTTTATCTTTCAATTTGTTGATGTGGTGTATCACATTGATTGATTTGCAAATATTGAAGAATCCTTGGATCCCTGGGATAAAGCCCACTTGGTCATGATGTATGATCTTTTTAATATGTTGTTGGATTCTGTTTGCTAGAATTTTGTTGAGGATTTTTGCATCTACATTCATCAGTGATATTGGCCTGTAGGTTTCTTTTTTTGTGGCATCTTTGTCAGGTTTTGGTATTAGGGTGATGGTGGCCTCATAGAATGAGTTTCGTAGTTTACTTTCCTCCGCAATTTTCTGGAAGAGTTTGAGTAGGATAGGTGTTAGCTCTTCTCTAACTTTTTGGTAGAATTCACCTATGAAGCCATCTGGTCCTGGGCTTTTGTTTGTTGGAAGATTTTTGGACACCTTATCTTTGACAAGTAGGCAAGAATATACAATGGAGAAAAGACAATCTCTTTAACAAGTGGTGCTGGGAAAATTGCTCAACCATCTGTAAAAGAATGAAACTAGAACACTTTCTAACACCATACACAAAAATAAACTCAAAATGGATTAAAGATCTAAATGTAAGACCAGAAACTATAAAACTCCTAGAGGAAAACATAGGAAAAACACTCTTTGACATAAATCACAGCAGGATCCTTATATGACCCACCTTCCGGGGTAATGGAAATAAAAGCAAAATCAACAAATGGGACCTAACTAAACTTAAAAGCTTTTGCAAAATGAAAGAAACTATAAGCAAGGTGAAAAGACAGCCTTCAGAATGGGAGAAAAATAATAACAAATGAAGCAACTGATGAAGAATTAATCTCAAAAATATACAAGCAGCTCATGCGGCTCATACCAGAAAAATAAACAACCCAATCAAAAAATGGGCCAAAGAACTAAACAGACGTTTCTTCACAGAAGACATACAGATGGCTAACAAACACATGAAAAGATGCTTAACATCACTCATTATCAGAGAAACGCAAATCAAAACCACAATGAGGTACCATCTCACACTGGCTGCTATCAAAACGTCTACAAACAATAAATGCTGAAGAGGGTGCAGAGAAAAGGGAACCCTCTTACACTGTTGGTAGGAATGCAAACTAGTACAGTCACTATGGAGAACAGTGTGGAGATTCCTTAAAAAATTGGAAATAGAACCCAGCAATCCCACTGCTTGGCACACACACTGAGGAAACCAGAATTGAAAGAGACACGTGCACCCCAATGTTCATTGCAGCACTGTTTACAATAGCCAGGACATGGAAGCAATCTAGATGTCCATTGGCAGACAAATGGATAAGAAAGCTGTGGGGCATATACACAATGGAATTTTATTCTGCTATTAAAAAGAATGCATTTGAATCAGTTCTAATGAGGTGGATGAAACTGGAGCCTATTATACAGAATGAAGTAAGTCAGAAAGAGAAACACCAATACAGTATATTAATGCATATATATGGAATTTAGAAAGATGGTAACGATGACCCTATATGCAAGACAGCAAAAGAGACACAGATATAAAGAATAGACTTTTGGACTCTGTGGGAGAAGGCAAGGTTTTTGATTTGATAAAATGACTTGAAACATGTATATTACCATATGTGAAATCGATCACCAGTCCAAGGTTGATGCATGAAATAGGGCACTCAAAGCTGATGCACTGGGACAACCCTGAAGGATGGGATGGGGAGTGAGGTGGGAAGAGGGTTCAGGATGGGGGACACATGTACACCCATGGCTGATTCATATCAGTGTATGGCAAAAACCACTACAATATTGTAACGTAATTAGCCTCCAATTAAAATAAATTAGTTAAAAAAAAAAAAAAAAAAAAACATGTATGGAGAGTTCAGACCTTTCCACACTCCTGGCTTTTTCCCCACATTTCTCTTCGGATACATTTAGCTTTTCCATCAGGGAAATCATGACCAGCGCTCTGGGTCCTCTGGGCCGTCACCTTCCCCAGGAAGAAACTGTGGAGCCAAGTCGCTCTCCCACGTGGGCGAAGGGGTCAGTGAACAAATACTGATAGACACAGAAGCACTAATAGGAGAACTGTGTGCCTTAAAATCATTTCAGCGAACCTCTTCAGGCTTTAAAAAAGAAAAGAAATGAAAAGAATCGTGGTACTGCTTCTTCTCCTTTAGGAAGTAGAGGATGGGTGCTATTCCCAAGCGCAGACCCCGCGGGGCACCCCCAGCGGCCAGTCCCCGGCCCTGCGCTGTGTCCGGAGGAGCCAAGGAGGTTCGCGGGGGGCCGGCCGGGGTCCCTCCGAAGCCCGCGAAAAGCCGGGCCCCCCGCATCGACGCCCGGACACGCGCGGGAAGGGCGGCGCTGGCTGGGGTACCTCGAGGGACGAGGGCCTTGGAGGGGGACCGGCCGGTGCTCGCGGAACTCCGAGCACCGATCCGCGAGGCCACGGCGCTGGACCCGGGGTGGGAGCGTCTGGAAGGCGGGGGCCGGAGGAGGAGGGGTGCCCTGAGGCCGCGGGGCCGAGAATCGGGGAGGGGGCAGCGAAGGGCGCGCCCGTGGACTTGAGCGCGGGGCCGGTGCGAGTCCGGACCCCCAGCCACCCCGCCTCCCCGGGCGCCGGGTCCAGGGCGCCACGAGCCCGCACTGGGATATGGGCGCCCGCGGCCGGGGGAACGCCCCCCAAGCCTGGGAGCTGAGCCGCCTTGGCGGTCGCCGAGGGAGGAGGACGAAGGCGCGGCCCGCTCTGCCCGGGAGAGGCCGGTGGTCCCCTTCCGCCTGGGATGGAGGACCTGGCGGGGCCGGCACGCACCCCCAGACCCGGGGAAGCGGCTCAGGTAAGGAGCGCGGCCGCGTGCCACCGCCTCGCCCCAGTGGCCCAGTGTCCACCCCTGAACCTGCCCGCTGCTCACCCCCTCCCAGCCCTGCCCCACGAACCCCGCCGCCTCCTGCCGGGGCCCTGGCCGGCCCGCACCTGCCCCTACGCCGCTGCGCTCCGCGGAGGTGGGGAGGGGGAGCTCTGCGGTGTAGTTGGGACCCTTCTCCAGTCTTTACTCCAAAGACTAAAGGCTGAGCCGTGCGCAGACAGGACTTAACTTCGGGAGAGGGAACGGTGGTCCGTGACCCGGCCTTGCGCATCCCTCGGCGGCGGGTGGGTGGGAGCGCCCTTAGGGGCTAACCTGGGCTTCGGGGGACGGGAGGGGGACAGAAAGCCCTGAAGTGCCCCGTCTCACCCCCTCTTCACTGGGGTGGTCCCTCCATCCTCATCCACTACCCTCAAAGCACCCTTAGGTGTATGTTTACATGTTATCACTTGGTTACGTTGGGATTAATTATCAATAGGAAGTCAGTAACAGCCATCCAGCGTAGTTGCTGTTCATAAATTTCGGGACAGTAGCGTGCAGTATTTCTGGGAAGCCGCTGATCTTCAAGTGTTACCCGCTGTCTCGGAGCAGGTGATGCAGGGCTGGCGCTCCGTGTAGATGCGCGGTACCTTGGTGCAGTGCTGCTGGGTCTTCCTTAAAGCGGGTAAATCCGTGTGAAGCAGAGGAGTTGTATTTTTTTTTTTTTAAGTAAGCCTTTTAATATGGCTCTTTTCGTGCTCTTCTTCCTTTCATATGAGCAGGTTATTTTAAAACTATGAAAAGTAGATTTTACAATATTACTCAAATATTTACTTAAGCTGATCTCTTGGCTCTTGATGGTGGACTACTTTGCTGGAGGGTTCGATGTGCCTGGTATTAAAACTTCCTCGGAGAAAACAGAGCCTCCAACAGAGTGCTGTCAAGCGATATCCAGTCCACGTATACAAAACGTCTTTCAGGGAACTTTTCAAATTGTAGAACAGTCATGTTTTCAAGTATTTTACTTTCTGTGAATCCTGTGTTCTTTCCATTTTCAATGCTTGTTAGTGCTGACTCAACATTAAGCACAGTATTTAATAGATATTTCACATAAATCATTAACACAGATAATATACTTGCACTTACAAGTTTAGAAGCATAAAGTGTCCTGCATAATAGTTATCATCTATGAGATAATGTTTCTTTAATCTCAGAAAAAAATGTAGTGATGAGTTTTAACAAATTAAATTCATTAGAGCTACATAGCAGACTATGAAAGAAATAAGCAAAGCTTCACATTTAGCCAATAATTTGTTTGCTTTTTTTAAACTATAAAAGCACCTCTTTCGGAGATAATGAGACTCATTTCAATTTTAAAGACGTGTTTTATTCCTCTGGCTAGATCATATTTAAAATATATCAGATTAAATATATAAATATGTACTATTACATTTTAATCAGCATCATTTCATTATCTTGGTTCTTATTTTTCTTTTAATTTATCAGACCCTCATTTAGTCGTTAGTACTTAAGATTGTGCCCTACAAGAACTCCTGTCTTACTGTGGGTAATACATGCAAGTGTCCACAGACATAGTTACAGTTAAGCAAAAAAAAAAAAAAAGGTAATTTTTTTCTTTCTCTAGAATTGTATAGTTAAAAAGTGATTTATATGGGAATGATCATTGTAGTGTAATAATTAAACATTTAATTTTACAAACATTTAATTTTCTAGACATAGGAGGTAGTGATTTGTGATTTTTAAAAAAATACCTATTTTATTGTCTTCTTAGTTGAATTTATATGAAGTAAACACAACAGGCTATGTGCTGTCAGTTCTGCAAATGCAGTGTTCTCTGTATAGACAACCTCATTTGAAGTATATTTGCATATAAATTTCTGAGTGTAGCACTATCTAAATTAGGAAACAAAATAACTGTGTATAACAACTTGTCTTTTTAGCATATCATTCTGCTATATGTGAGGGAGATGTTTGTTGTGGAATAGGAGGCCTTGGGAAGAGGAAGAAGACAGAAAAGAGATGCTTCCTCAAGGTCGTGTACCCCTTTGAAGGTTTGGTGAGAGTTACAGGTGTGCTATCCAGAAAAATGCCTGGAGAGGTGTACCTACTTTGGATTCAGTTTCAAGAGGTTAACAACCCTCTAAGCTCAGTCTTGGACCCCAACCAAGATCACTTAAGTTAGGTTTTTAGCATGTCAGTGGGCTTGGTTGCGGCACATACAAAACCCTAAATCATTCCATTATAGCAAAACGGAGCTGCATTAATAATTACCTTCATAATAAAACAATGAAAACTGAATTGGAAAAGAAACATGAATTAGGTATAAATTTATTAAAATGTGCTTATTCTTTTTGTCTGTTTGTTGCTAAACTCTTTTTTCAAAAATAAGGTCTCTGAATGAGAAAAGGAAGAATTTTAATATGAAAATGTTAACTAAAATCATATTACACTGATGACAGAGACCTAAGGAGCAAACAGATATGAAAAAGCTAGGACTGGACACAAGCTGTGTTCTTACAGAGAATGTCTGTATGAATCATTGAGTTATTTAGGTGAAAATTCTGTGGGTTGTGTTATAAGTGAGATTCTAACCAATGATCCCTCTTGGTAGCCATGATTTCATCCTCCGTATCCTTCTCCTTTAAGATTCTTAACTCAGTCTGTGTGTTTATAATTCCTTAGTTCAAAATGCCTTGAGGGAAATATCCAATAAATTGCTGTTGAGAATCTCCTTCTCAGATGTATCCTTAGTAATTGTCTTCTGGTGTTTGCCCTCAAAAGAAAAGTGCTGTTTTGTTGCGTTGATTGAGCTCCTGCTTAAACCAGGCACTTTAGGAGTTCTACTTCATCCCGTCTTCACCAGCACCCCCTGATTAGGGCCCCTGATAATACAGAAGGAACCTGGGCCCAGAGAGGCTGTTTTTGTTTTTTTTTTAAACTTTACAATATTGTATTAGTTTTGCCAAATATCGAAATGAATCCGCCACAGGTATACCTGTGTTCCCCATCCTGAACCCTCCTCCCTCCTCCCTCCCCATACCCTCCCTCTGGGTCGTCCCAGTGCACCCGCCCCAAGCATCCAGTATCGTGCATTGAACCTGGACTGGCGACTCGTTTCATACATGATATTATACATGTTTCAATGCTATTCTCCCAACTCTCCCCACTCTTTCCCTCTCCCACAGAGTCCATAAGACTGATCTATACATCAGTGTCTCTTTTGCTGTCTTGTATACAGGGTTATTGTTACCATCTTCCTAAATTCCATATATATGCATTAGTATACTGTATTGGTGTTTTTCTTTCTGGCTTACCTCACTCTGTATAATAGGTTCCAGTTTCATCCATCTCATTAGAACTGATTCAAATGTATTCTTTTTAATGGCTGAGTAATACTCCATTGTGTATATGTACCACAGCTTTCTTATCCATTCCTCTGCTGATGGGCATCTAGGTTGATTCCATGTCCTGGCTATTATAAACAGTGCTGCGATGAACACTGGGGTACACGTGTCTCTTTCCCTTCTGGTTTCCTCAGTGTGTATGCCCAGCAGTGGGATTGCTGGATCATAGGCAGTTCTATTTCCAGTTTTTTAAGGAATCTCCACACTGTTCTCCATAGTGGCTGTACTAGAGAGGCTGTTTTTATTGGCCCAGATGGCTGCTGGACAAAACTGAGTAATAACACAGACCTGACCCCAAATCTGTGCCTCCCATCACAGACAGAGCACAGAGGGTTTTTAGGGCAGTGAAAATACTCTCTATGAATCAGTACAGGAGGAAAACTGCAAAATTCACAAATATGTAGAAGTTAAACAACACGCTCCTGAACAACCAGTGGGTCAAAGAAGAAATCAAAGGGGAAGTGAAAAAATACCTTGACACAAATGAAATGACAACACAGTATAAAATCTTTGGGGTACTGTAAAAGCAGTTCTAAGAGGAGAGTTGAAGGCAAAGTACTTATATTCAGAAAAAATAAAGATCTCAAATAAACAGTTTCATTTTACACCTCAAGGAACTAGAAAAGTAGATCAAGCCCAGCAGAAGGAAGGAAATTACAACTGTCAGAGGAGAAATAAATGAAATAGAGACTAAAAAGACAGCAGAAAAGATCAATGAAACTAGGAGCTGGCTTTTAAAAAATAATTAAAATTTACAAATCTTTAGTTAAACTTAAAAGAGAGGACTCATAAAATCAGAAGTTAAAAGAGAGTCATTACAAATGATAGTGCAGAAATACAAAGGATCATGAGGGACTACTATGAACAATTATATGCCAACAAATTGGATAACCTAGAAGAAATGATATATCCTAGAAAAATGCAACATACTAAGACTCAGTTCAGTTCAGTCACTCAGTCATGTGTGACTCTTTGCAACCCCATGAACTGCAGCACGCCAGGCCTCCCTGTCCATCACCAACTCCCAGAGTTCACTCAAACTCATATCCATCAAGTCGGTGATGCCATCCAGCCATCTCATCCTCTGTCGTCTCCCTCTCCTCCTGCCCCCAATCCATCCCAGCATCAGAGTCTTTTCCAATGAGTCAACCCTTTGCATGAGGTGGCCAAAGTATTGGAGTTTCAGCTTTAGCATCAGTCCTTCCAATGAACACCCAGGACTGATCTCCTTTAGAATGGACTGGTTGGATCTCCTTGCAATCCAAGGGACTATCAAGAGTCTTCTCCAACACCACAGTTCAAAAGCATCAATTCTTCAGCCCTCAGCTTTCTTCACAGTCCAACTCTCACATCCATACATGACTACTGGAAAAACCATAGCCTTGACTAGACGATCCTTTGTTGGCAAAGTAATGTCTCTGCTTTTGAATATGCTATCTAGGTTGGACATAACTTTCCTTCCAAGGAGTAGGCGTTTTTTAATTTCAGGGCTGCAATCACCATTTGCAGTGATTTTGGAGCCCAGAAAAATAAAGTCTGACAGTGTTTCCACTCTTTCCCCATCTATTTCCCATGAAGTGATAGGACCAGATGCCATGATCTTAGTTTTCTGAAAAAAGTTGAGCTTGAAGCCAACTTTTTCACTCTCCTCTTTCACTTTCATCAAAAGGCTTTTTAGTTCCTCTTCACTTTCTGCCATAAGGGTGGTGTCATCTGCATATCTGAGGTTATTGATATTTCTCCCAGCAATCTTGATTCCAGCTTGTGCTTCTTCCAGTCCAGCGTTTCTCATGATGTACTCTGCATAGAAGTGAAATAAGCAGGGTAACAATATACAGCCTTGACATACTCCTTTTCCTATTTGGAACCAGTCTGTTGTTCCATGTCCAGTTCTAACTGTTGCTTCCTGACCTGCATACAGGTTTCTCAAGAGGCAGGTCAGGTGGTCTGGTATTCCCATCTCTTGAAGAATTTTCCACAGTTTATTGTGATCCACACAGTCAAAGGCTTTGGCATAGTCAATAAAGCAGAAATAGATGTTTTTCTGGAACTCTCTTGCTTTTTCAATGATCCAGCGGATGTTGGCAATTTGATCTCTGAAATCCCTTGCATTCCTATACACTAATAATGAGAAAACAGAAAGAAAAATTAAGGAAACAATTCCATTCACCATTGCAATGGAAAGAATAAAATACTTAGGAATATATCTACCTAAAGAAACTAAAGACCTATATGTAGAAAACTATAAAACACTGGTGAAAGAAATCAAAGAGGACACTAATAGATGGAGAAATATACCATGTTCATGGATTGGAAGACTCAATATAGTGAAAATGAGTATACTACCCAAAGCAATTTATAGATTCAATGCAATCCCTATCAAGCTACCAACGGTATTCTTCACAGAGCTAGAACAAATAATTTCACAATTTGTATGGAAATACAAAAAACCTCGAATAGCCAAAGCTATCTTGAAAAAGAAGAATGGAACTGGAGGAATCAACCTACCTGACTTCAGGCTCTACTACAAAGCCACAGTCATCAAGACAGTATGGTACTGGCACAAAGACAGAAATATAGATCAATGGAACAAAATGGAAAGCCCAGAGATAAATCCACGCACATATGGACACCTTATCTTTGACAAAGGAGGCAAGAATATACAATGGATTAAAAACAATCTCTTTAACAAGTGGTGCTGGGAAAACTGGTCAACCACTTGTAAAAGAATGAAACTAGAGCACTTTCTAACACCTTACACAAAAATAAACTCAAAATAGATTAAAGAACTAAACATAAGACCAGAAACTATAAAACTCCTAGAGGAGAACATAGGCAAAACACTCTCCGACACACATCACAGCAGGATCCTCTATGACCCACCTCCCAGAATATTGGAAATAAAAGCAAAAATAAACAAATGGGATCTAATTAAACTTAAAAGCTTCTGCACAACAAAGGAAACTATAAGCAAAGTGAAAAGACAGCCTTCAGAATGGGAGAAAATAATAGCAAATGAAGCAACTGACAAACAACTAATCTCAAAAATATACAAGCAACTCCTACAGCTCAATTCCAGAAAAATAAATGACCCAATCAAAAAATGGGCCAAAGAACTAAATAGACATTTCTCCAAAGAAGACATACAGATGGCTAACAAACACATGAAAAGATGCTCAACATCACTCATTATCAGAGAAATGCAAATCAAAACCACTATGAGGTACCATTTCACGCCAGTCAGAATGGCCGCGATCCAAAAGTCTACAAGCAATAAATGCTGGAGAGGATGTGGAGAAAAGGGAACCCTCTTACACTGTTGGTGGGAATGCAAACTAGTAGAGCCACTATGGAGAACAGTGTGGAGATTCCTTAAAAAACTGGAAATAGAACTACCTTATGATCCAGCAATCCCACTGCTGGGCATACACACTGAGGAAAGCAGAATTGAAAGAGACACGTGTACCCCAATGTTCATTGCAGCACTGTTTATAATAGCCAGGACATGGAAGCAACCTAGATGTCCATCAGCAGATGAATGGATAAGAAAGCTGTGGTACATATACACAATGGAGTATTACTCAGCCATTAAAAAGAATACATTTGAATCAGTTCTAACGAGGTGGATGAAACTGGAGCCTATTATACAGAGTGAGGTAAGCCAGAAAGAAAAACACCAATACAGTATACTAACGCATATATATAGAATTTAGGAAGATGGTAACAATAACCCTGTATACAAGACAGCAAAAGAGACACTGATGTATAGAACAGTCTTTTGGACTCTGTGGGATAGGGAGAGGGTGGGATGATTTGGGAGAATGGCATTGAAATACGTATAATATCATATATGGAACGAGTCGCCAGTCCAGGTTCGATGCACGATACTGGATGCTTGGGGCTGGTGCATTGGGACGACCCAGAGGGATGGTATGGGGAGGGAGGAGGGAGGAGGGTTCAGGATGGGCAACACATGTATACCTGTGGCGGATTCATTTTGATATTTGGCAAAACCAATACAATATTGTAAAGTTTAAAAATGAAATAAAAAAAATAAAAATAAAACCAGCTTGAACATCTGGAAGTTCATGGTTCACGTATTGCTGAAGCCTGGCTTGGAGAATTTTGAGCATTACTTTACTAGCGTGTGAGATGAGTGCAATTGTGCGGTAGTTTGAGCGTTCTTTGGCATTGCCTTTCTTTGGGATTGGAATGAAAACTGACCTTTTCCTAAATCAGGAAGAAATACGATATCTAATTGGCCAGTAGCAAGTAGGGAGATTGAATCAAAATCAAAACTCTCCCAACAAAGAAAAGCTATAGACCAGGAAAATTCTACCTACATTTAAAGAATTAATGCAGTTTCTTTTCAAACTCTTCCAGAAGAGTGAAAATGTGACCACTGCCTTTTGAATTTTTACTTTTTAAATCAACCTGTTCAAATCATAGGAGAAACAGGAGCCAATCATTTCAAAATGGAACATGTGACCAGTTTGATCATGTGAAAGTAAAGGAGAAGTGATGAAGGGCTGGAGAAGAAGGGGCACATGTCTAGGTGGGGGGAAATGCTAACATCCTCAACTAGAGAGCAGACAGATGAAGAGATGCTCTGTCGTCAGGGACCAGGAAAGAAATGCTGACATAGACTGGAATTTCAGAGGTGACCGCGGATAAAACAACATAGGGAAAAGGAGAAGAAGGTCACTGGGTGATAATGTGCATGAACTCAGCCAATAGCATGAGTCCAGAGTTAATAAATCAAGCTACAGCCATTTAAGGTTATTTAAAGGTCAGAAGTGAGTATGGGGAAGAAGATGTAAGTAGTGACTCGGGCCAGTGGACATGGAGATTGGTAGGGAGATGCGGGAGACTTCAGGTTTCTCATAAGCCCCCCCACCTTTTTTTTAGCTGTGAGACTTACAGGATCTTAGTTCCCCGACCAAGGATTGAATGCAGACCCTTGGCAGTGAAAGCACAAAGTCCCAACCATCAGACCACCAGGGAATTCCCTATCACAAGCCCTTCTGATGGTTTTCCTCCCCAGCGTGTGTGGGTTCTGCTTTGCTAATTGCTCAGTGTTTCCTGTCATTCTGATGGGCACACACAGCACTTCCATACTCTGCCCAAAAGTCCATACTTACTGAGGCTGTAGTATCCATTTTCTGTGAATTAGCAAAGTTATATGTTCATGGAATAATGCTTTTTAATTATTGTGATGCAATTCAGGCATTACCAGTGGATAACCTTTGAAATTTCAGGTCATGCTCCACTTTCTCTTCTTAAATCTTAAAGTTTTCTGTTCCTTTTAGTCTTCCCTTTTCCTACCTCTTATTTTTCCAGCAGTCCAATGCTTTATCCTCTCTGTCTTCCCTAAAAACACTCAATTAGCCCTTGATACTGAATACTGACTCCTAAATTCCCCAAAAGTACCATGAAAAGTATAAGATACCCCATCAGGAGTCTAGTAGTTTCATTTTTATTGATTTGGAGACTCTGAAGGGACTATGAATTGTTTTTGTTAAAATGCATACACTTGGAGACTTCTCTGGTGGTTTAATGTAAAGTATCTGCCTGCCAAATGCAGGGGACATGGGTTCAATCCCTGGTCCAGGAAGATTCCACATGCCAAGGGGCAATGAAGCCCGTGTGCTACAATTACTGAGCCCTCACTCTGAAGGCCGTGCTCCACAACAAAAGAAGCCGCTGCAGTGAGGAGCCTGTGCACCGCTCTAGAGAGTAGTCCCCACCGGCAGCAACTAGAGAAAGCCCGCGTAGCAATGATGACCCAGTGCAGCCAAAAAAACAAATAAAAATAAAATGCATACACTTGGATCACCCCTATTTAAAAAGTCATCAGAGAGGCGGGTGAGAGGGCTCCGGGTAATTATATTAATAACATTCCAGATGAAAAACTTGAGTTTTCAGTTGTGTATAGAATCATTTGATCACTTCATTTTACTTACTTGAAAAGTCTGTGGCCATCTGTTTTGAAGAACTACAGCTTCAACTGAAGGAGCAAATGATTCACATGGTATTTTTTTAAACAGGTTTAAAGTTGATCACTTACAAAAGAATTTAACTTGATTTCACATTTCATTTACTCTGAAAGCCATCCTCTTACCGCTGTTATACTGACCTCTTCTGGATAATTCTTGCAATGTCATTCTGATCATATATGTTAGCTCTGTGTGTGTGTGTGTGTGTGTGTGTGTTACTGTACACTGTGGAATTGCTGCCATTAAAAAGCAGAGTTTGGTGTAACTGCAGAGTTCAACTAATTGAGGGTTTACTATATGCAGGTGCAAAGCAGGTAGTTCATGGTCCAGTAGAGAGAACAGGTTTACAAACCAATGATGGCCATGTACCTACAAGCAATTATAATAAGTTTTTAAGTGCATATAGAAGAAAAAGCAGAAAAAAATGAGCGAGAGCTCTAGTCCGAGGTCCAGTGGGCGCCTGACAGCACGGTGACTCCTGTGGTTCCTTACAGAACCCACAGGGAGAGGACAGGTGAGATGGGCAGGGCCTGACTATAAAGGGGCGTGTGCCTGTCTGGACCTGGCACCCCATTCCGACGGCTTGCTGAAGGACTTGAAGCAGGGGAGTGATAAGGACAGCATTTCCTGTTCTCAGAGTTAATGTGGCATCGGGGAGAGTAAGACACAACACAGTGTACCTGCACTCAGGGAAGCAGGTACCAGCTACACACCAGGCAGACCTTAAGGGGAGGTCCCCAGTCAGAGGGGGACCCAGGGCGGAGAGGGGGGCAGAGCAGGAGGGGCGGTGTTGATTGGTGACCGGCAGGCGGGTTAGCAAGGGGGCTTCCTCGATGTGTCTCCCTGGACTGTGTGGAGGATGGAGTCGTAAGCCAGAAAAGGAAGGATGGGCAAAGGGGCAGGTTTGGGGAAGTGATGAAAGTGTAGCCAGGGTCAGGGAGACTTTGCTGTCGATGCTGTCAGCGGCAGGTAGAGTATAAAGTCTCAGGGACCGTTCAGGATGGGACCATTGTCTATTCATCAACTTCAGCTGGACCCTGAACGGAGACTCATACATTTCACTGGTAACTTTACTCCCTACCTCTTCAAAGCAGCTACTCCTCACTTCTCTGTTCTTTCCAAAACTCGAATTATCTCATCTAAAAATTGCTTCCCTCCATGCCCTTAGCAGCTCTGACCTTGAACAACGTGGTTTACATCTAGTGGAGGGGTAGACTAGTTTTCTTTAAGGCTTCTTATAGCTTTATAATGTTATCATTCTGTTGAAAACAAATGCGATGTGTGCATGTGAGTTACAAACCTGAACTAGACCTACAGTGGATGCTTTGAAGATCTCTTTTCAATAGTATCAACTGTGGTATAAAATCAAAAGATTTTGTTTTCAAAGCCATCCTTCCAGCAGGATTAAAAGTTTGGTCGATAGTGTTAAATATATCTGTGAATGAGAATGGAGAACAGATATAGAACTTGACTAATGTGCTTACAAGACAGCCCCCAAGCTGAAAATTCATCGCTGTAACTCAGTTAATCGACTGATGAGAGGTCCCTTTGTAAGTAACTTTTAAGTGTGACATTTCAACCAGAATATTGAGTTAGGGGTTTCAGATTTTGACTATTCAGGCACCCGGTGATATTAAAATACATCTCATATTATCACTGTTAAATATAGTAGGTATTTTTGTTGAGAATTGGTGGCTTTGCCATAGTATTTTGTCCAACTGAATTGCCACGAGAGAAAAAAATAGTGATGCACAAAGAATTCATGTAAGATTTTTCAGTGTCTTATAAATAAATGTACGATTAGTTGAAGCTGTATCAGCTTTTCATTTAAGGCCTGCAGCTGTTGGTGTAAGAAGCATCAAATTTCAAAAGAAGTTAGAGCATAAATAAATAGCATGAGAAAAAGTCTCCTGAGAAGAAAATAAAATAAAAATTAAGCATCTGGATTATCATTCACATTGCTTCTCACAGTCAAGGTTTGGTGCCAAAATATCAATTTCAAGTACATAATTTAGTCAGTTTCAATTCATGCTAGAAACCAGGCTCTGTAAAAATAATGAAGAAAAAAAGATTAAGATTATTCAAAAGTTGAGTAGATTTTCTTTACACCTTATAAAAGATGAATGATCTAATTGTTCTTTTTAAAGAAACAGACTTAAATTGAGAGACTTAAATTGAAGAAAGTAGGGAAAACCACTAGACCATTCAGGTATGACCTAAATCAAATCCCTTATGATTATACAGTGGAAGTGAGAAATAGATTTAAGGGACTGAATCTGATAGATAGAGTGCCCGATGAACTATGGACTGAGGTTCTTGACATTGTACAGGAGACAGGGATCAAGACCATCCCCATGGAAAAGAAATGCAAAAAAGCAAAGCCTTACAAATAGCTGTGAAAAGAAGAGAAGCGAAAAGCAAAGGAGAAAAGGAAAGATATAAGCATCTGAATGCAGAGTTCCAAAGAATAGCAAGAAGAGATAAGAAAGCCTTCATCAGCGATCAATGCAAAGAAATAGAGGAAAACAACAGAATGGGAAAGACTACAGATCTCTTCAAGAAAATTAGAAATACCAAGGGAACATTTCATGCAAAGATGGGCTCGATAAAGGACAGAAATGGTATGGACCTAAAAGAAGCAGAAGATTTTAAGAAGAGGTGGAAAGAGTACACAGAAGAACTATACAAAAAAGAGCTTCACGACCCAGATAATCATGATGGTGTGATCACTCACCTAGAGCCAGACATCCTGGAATGTGAAGTCAAGTGGGCCTTAGAAAGCATCACTTCAAACAAAGCTAGTGGAGGTGATGGAATTCCAGTTGAGCTATTTCAAATCCTGAAAGATGATGCTGTGAAAGTGCTACACTCAATATGCCAGCAAATTTGGAAAACTCAGCAGTGGCCACAGGACTGGAAAAGGTCAGTTTTCATTCCAATCCCAAAGAAAGGCAATGCCAAAGAATGCTCAAACTACCATACAATTGCACTCATCTCACATGCTAGTAAAGTAATGCTCAAAATTCTCCAAGCCAGGCTTCAGGAATACATGAACTGTGAACTTCCTGATGTTCAAGCTGGTTTTAGAAAAGGCAGAGGAACCAGAGATCAAATTGCCAACATCCGCTGGATCATTGAAAAAGCAAGAGAGTTCCAGAAAAATATCTACTTCTGCTTTATTGACTATGCCAAAGCCTTTGACTGTGTGGATCACAATAAACTGTGGAAAATTCTTCAAGAGATGGGAATACCAGACCACCTGAGAAACCTGTATGCAGGTCAGGAAGCAACAGTTAGAACTGGACATGGAACAACAGACTGATTCCAAATAGGAAAAGGAGTATGTCAAGGCTGTATATTGTTACCCTGCTTATTTCACTTCTATGCAGAGTACATCATGAGAAACGCTGGACTGGAAGAAGCATAAGCTGGAATCAAGATTGCTGGGAGAAATATCAATAACCTCAGATATGCAGATGACACCACCCTTATGGCAGAAAGTGAAGAGGAACTAAAAAGCCTTTTGATGAAAGTGAAAGAGGAGAGTGAAAAAGTTGGCTTCAAGCTCAACTTTTTTCAGAAAACTAAGATCATGGCATCTGGTCCTATCACTTCATGGGAAATAGATGGGGAAAGAGTGGAAACACTGTCAGACTTTATTTTTCTGGGCTCCAAAATCACTGCAAATGGTGATTGCAGCCCTGAAATTAAAAAACGCCTACTCCTTGGAAGGAAAGTTATGTCCAACCTAGATAGCATATTGAAAAGCAGAGACATTACTTTGCCAACAAAGTCCATCTAGTCAAGGCTATGGTTTTTCCAGTAGTCATGTATGGATGTGAGAGTTGGACTGTGAAGAAAGCTGAGAGCTGTAGAATTGATGCTTTTGAACTGTGGTGTTGGAGAAGACCCTTGAGAGTCCCTTAGACTGCAAGGAGATCCAACCAGTCCATTCTAAAGGAGATCAGTCCTGGGTGTTCTTTGGAAGGAATGATTCTAAAGCTGAAACTCCAATACTTTGGCCACCTCATGTGAAGAGCTGACTCATTGGAAAAGACTCTGATGCTGGGATGGATTGGGGGCAGGAGGAGAAGGGGACGACAGAGGATGAGATGGCTGGATGGCATCACCAACCCGATGGACGTGAGTTTGAGTGAACTCCGGGAGTTGGTGATGGACAGGGAGGCCTGGCGTGCTGCAATTCATGGGGTCGAAAACAGTCGGACACGATTGATCGACTGAACTGAAATGAAGACTACATAAATCACCTTGTTGCTGCTGCTGCTGCTAAGTCATTTCAGTCATGTCCGACTCTGTGCGACCCCATAGACAGGCCCACCAGTCTCCCCTGTCCCTGGGATTCTCCAGGCAAGAACACTGGAGTGGGTTGCCATTTCCTTCTCCAATGCATGAAAGTGAAAAGTGAAAGTGAAGTCACTCAGTCATGTCCGACCCTCAGCTACCCCATGGACTGCAGACTACCAGGCTCCTCCGCCCATGGGATTTTCCAGGCAAGAGTACTGCAGTGGGGTGCCATTGCCTTCTCTGCCTTGTTGCTTTCATGTAATTTGTTAAACAAGATGTAATTTTAGTTTACTGAGAAAATAACTGTCATAATTTTAACATGTCGAGTCTAACTTCTCTTTATTGTAATGATCATTATTTAAGGTTTTCTCAAATATTAAAGTTTTTTCACTTAAAAGAAGTCTAAAAAAAGTGACAGTCACTCAGTTGTGTCCAGCTCTTTGCGATCCAGGGACTATACAGTCCGTGGAATTCTCCAGGCCAGAACACTGGAGTGGGTAGCTTTTCCCTCCTCCAGGGGATCTTCCCAACGCAGGGATCAAACACAGGTCTCCTGCATTGCAGGCAGATTCTTTACCAGCTGAGCCACAAGGGAAGCCCCCCCCAAAAGATCTAAAGAAAGTGATTTTTAAAGACTGTTACATAAGACTTAGCAGTTTACTTGAAAGAGAACAGTATACATTTAATACTAGCAAAGTCGCATGTGAATCTGATTTTTATAAGACTTTTGTTGACATTGGATTCCGCTGGAAATGCGTCCCACAGGCTTTTCCTGCTCATTTAAGGTCAAGTTCACTGTAGATAGTTAAAATCACATACTAGGGTCATGATTCAGGGTTTAACTGTTGGTTTTGTAGGAGGATTTTCTCCTTGGCACACTTAGTGCTGTGTCCTGGAATTGGTGCCCAGACAATTTTAAGTGTGGTATGAGCTGTTTGTGTCACGGGAATAAAATTAGATGCGCCTGTTGCTAATAGAAGGGAATGAAACATGAGACAGACCCAGAATGGGAGCCTTCCTCCGGCTGCCTGGCAAACTTGACCCCTCCCCTCTCACTGCGCGATTCCTGGGACAGCCTCAAATCCTGTCTCAGAAGCTCT
Source organism: Bos javanicus (assembly GCF_032452875.1). NCBI lineage: Eukaryota > Metazoa > Chordata > Mammalia > Artiodactyla > Bovidae > Bos > Bos javanicus. The sequence goes on along the minus strand of NC_083879.1, from coordinate 34,722,177 downwards.
GAAGGAGTACAGTTAATTCACTTTGTGCTTTTTGACAACATTTAAGGTAAGTAATCGGCTTTAACTTGGATCTTACAGAATTAGAATGTTCAACTTAAAGACCAAATAGGTATAAGGCTTCTTGATTATTTTTCCTTCATAGATGACATAATGGAAAATAAATTTAAAATGTTAAATAAATTTAGCTCAAAATGATTATATATTAAATATCAACAAAATGGAATTAACACTTCATTTCAACTTTCAAGTTTTTCCTACTACTGAAATGCTACATGATATTCTAGCATGATTATGTCCTTCTAATAGTTTTAATTTTAGAACACCATGACAGTATTTTTGTATTATCAGGCATTCAGTTGTTGCTGCTGCTGCTGCTACGTCACTTCAGTCATGTCCGACTCTGTGTGACCCCATGGACGGCAGCCCACCAGGCTCCCCCGTCCCTGGGATTCTCCAGGCAAGAACACTGGAGTGGGTTGCCATTTCCTTCCCCAATGCATGAAAGTGAAAAGTGAAAGGGAAGTCCCTCAGTCATGTCTGACTCTTAGCAACCCCATGGATTGCAGCCTACCAGGCTCCTCCATCCATGGGATTTTCCATACTGTAGTTATCTAGATAAAGAGTAATCTTTCAGATCACCTACTTCTAATTCTGGGCTTCTCTGGTTGCTCAGACAGTAAAGAATCTGCCTGCAATGAAGGAGACCCGGGTTTGATCCCCGGGTGGGAAGATCCCCTGGAGAAGGGAATGGCAACCCACTGCAGAGTTCTTGCCAGGAGAATTCCATGGACAGAGGAGCCTGGCGGGCTACAGTCCATGGGGTCAGAAAGAGTCAGACACGACTAAGCGACTATCACTTTCACTTTCACTCACTTTTCACTTCTAGTTCTACTCTTAAACTTTTGTGGTAGAAGTACATTTGCTTTACATTTTGTCATAGTTTTGTCAAAGACGTTTAAACAGAGTAAAATTCATGAGAACCAAAGCCCAGGTGGTTTGATACATTGAGAATAAGCAAAACAGAAGCAAAATGCCAGCTTCAGCTGCCCAACTCTTCTTGGATAAAAAAGGGAAAAATGTCTCTCTCCCCAAATCTGGGGAAAATAGTCTATTGCTCAAAATATGTATCAGAAAGTATAGTAAGTAGAATATGAGGTAAACGTGTGCTGTGCTTTGACCTGTTAAATGTCTGTTCTTTCTGGTGGATCCTAAGTAACATAGGCCTTTGGAGGACGTGTTTCTAAAGAAAGTCATCAAGGAAGATAATAGGGAAAAAATAGCTTGGCTGGCTGGAAAATTTGCCAGCAGAATGGAGTAACTCACTAGTGCAAAATGAACTACAAAACTCCCTGTGTTTATGTTTTGCTTGTTTTCTTGGAAACGTTTTGCAGAGATGGATACAGAGAGGCGTACTTACCACCCTGTGGTTCAAGTTGTTGTTAGTCTTAGAGGTTCTAGAATTTATCTGAGGTTTCTTTCAAAGCCAAATGAAAAGCAGTGTTTCACTATATTTAAATATAAAATTCCAAAGACTAACACATCCAAGTTTCCTGAATATGTTGGCTAAGCTTGCAGCTAAAATGCTGCAAATAAAGCTGTTCCGTGTTGTCCTTTAAAAAATAAACACTGTAGTCATTAAACTAAATTCCTACTGTTGTTTTTCAGTCACTTAAGTCGTGTCTGACTCTGTGACCCCAAGGACTGCAGCACACCAGGCTTCTCTGTCCTTCACTATCTCCCAGAGTGCTCAAACTCGTGTCCATTGAGTCGGTGATGCCATCCAACCATCTCATCCTCTGTCGTCCCCTTTTCCTTCTGCCTTCAATTCTTCCCAGCATCAGGGTCTTTTGCAGTGAGTCAGCTCTTTGCATCAGGTGGCCAAAGGATTAGAGCTTCAGCTTCTGCATCAGTCCTCCCAATGAATATTCAGGACTGGTTTCCTTTAGAATTGACTGGTTTGATCTCCTTGCAGTCCAAGGGACTCTCAAGAGTCTTCTCCAGCACCACAATTTGAAAGCATCAATTCTTTGGCACTCAGCCTTTTTTGTGGTCCAACTCTACTATACTGAAGGTGAAAATCAAATAACAATTGTAAATTATGAATGGGTGCCCATTTTGTTTAATTTTGCACATTTTGTGGGACCTGGGAGGGGTTCCCCCAGCTCCCTCTTCTACATGGCTGCTTCTCAAGTGAGCCCAGCACTGCTCGCCCCCCGTGACTTTGCTTTCCTAGTGAGGAACCTTCAGAACCCACCTCTGCTTCCTTCTTTCCTTCCTGCCTCCTTTCTCAACCTCAGGAGCATCTAGCCTTATTCTTCTCTGGACCTACTTCAGGACCAGATCGTTCTGTGGTGTTCGTGTGAGCTTTGTAGAATTCCTTACCCACTGTCTTTGCTGTTCCAGACTCCACGCTCACTTCTTGTTTCACATCTTACTGTGCCTTAGGGAATTTCCTGGGAAATAGATGCAGGAGTGTTTGGTGATCTGCAGACTTACAGGAGACTTGAGACTTCTCCCAGAGTCCTTCACAGTGTCTGAGTCCACTTGACTTTGTTCCAGCTGGTGTGCTGTGCATGCTGGTGAAGGAGCTGGCATTCCCATGGGTTGTGTGTGCCCAAAGCATGTGTGCTTCATCCTGAAGCCACTGGGATAGAATTAGTCTTGTGGGAGGTCACTTTGGTTGCCATGAAGATTGGATAAGGGGCATGGAGGGGGAGAGAGGAGCTGTAAAACATCAAAAGATGGCCTCAGCTGAGGTCTGGAAAACAGACCCCAAGGGAGAACCAGCAGGAAGAAGTCGTTGCCGTGGAGACAGTACCTAAAACCCATCCTCACCTTTGTGACTGTTTTAACTCTTACTTGAAACATTTTCAGCGAGTTTTACATGTGCAGCATCTTTGAAGAAACACAGTCTCAAGAAGCCTAGTAGGTCGCTTGAGTTGATCGGTTGACAAACTGTTTGTTCCTCAGTGGACAGAATCGATCATCACGTCACAGAACTAAGCAGGTGTGACTCTCGATTTCAGTCTGTGTTACATGATAGTGAAAGGGAAATACCTAAGATAATATGGTTGAAAAGTGAGAGTAGAAACAGCCCTTCTCTGATGCCAATCGTCTTCCCAAATCCAACTCATTTATCAAGGTAGAACTTTGCATGATCTTGAAATACACTGTTGAAATACAGAGTACTTATGGATAGACATTCCTGGTAGAAAATGAAGTAGCATGAGGTCACTAAGGTGTGAAATGCAGGACAAGTCCAGCTATAAACCTGTAGGTGCTGGTTATATACTGGTGAACAAAACAGAGAACAAAACACCCTTATTTGGGCCTTATTTCTGCTAACTTCAGCTTCTGGACATTGCCATTACTCCTTAGTCAAACATGACATAAGGACGTGGTAAAAGCTTCAGATTTCTGAGTTTATTTAATAAAAACAAGAGTAAAACACTAAGAAAACATGTTTGAATTGCTCATCTTCATAATCATAGCCCTGCTTTAAAATAGTCTCTAACTGAACTAAGAAACAAGCATGCATTTTAAAACCGCAGTTTTATGACCTAACAATTGTATGACAGTGGCTGAAAGTGTGGTTTTTTTTCCTCTTGTTACTTTTTCATTTAAATAAAGGTTTCTTCCCTGATCAGGAACGTTAGCTAGTTAAAGGGCATTTATTCTGTTGGTTTGGTGTATTCTGTAAGGAACTTTTTAAAAATGGCAGCTTGCCATTTTGTTTTAAAAGTCAGTTCTGTTGTAGAGACGAGAGAACAGTTTGATGACCTTGTAACCTGTGACTCTCTCTGTGCGTGTGTGTGTTTTATAGCAGGGGCCTTTGTGATGGTGAGAATTGTATTGATTGTGACTTTGGATGAAATTGATAACTACAGGTTGTGTACTTTGCTTTATTTTATAGTCATGCTAAGCAATTTGGCCAAAAATGAAGCAGAACTATTTTTTAAATTATTTGGTCATCCTAAATGTAGTCATAAAGTTGGGACAGGTATAGTGAATTTTCTGTTAGCTTTTCTATTATCAGAGAAATATATATAGCAAAAGGTAGATATATACAAATTTTTTAATCTGAAAAAATACAGAAAGACATTTGGGAAATGCAATTTTAAGTGAAAAAGGTAGAATATAGAGAGAAATTATTGTTAACATTTTTAAAATTTGTTTATAGTCTGTTTCTATGGGTGTATATTTTAATACGTATTTCATATTCTGTTTTTCATTCAGCACTCTACCATTAGCATTTCTCTAGGATATTCAAGATATATGCTTTCAAGCAGTTAATTCTGTTATGTTATAATAATCCAATAACTAGTTACTCTGATGTTTAAACCTTAACATTATTTGTTGTTGTTGCTTAGTCATGTCTTGACTCTTTTGTGACCCCACAGACTGTATAGCCCACCAGGCTTCTCTGTCCATGGGATCCTCCAGGCAAGAGTACTGGAGTGGGTTGCCATTTCCTCTTGCAGGGGATCATCGAACCCCAGGTCTCCCGTGTCTCCTGCATTGGCAGGCAGATTCTTTACCACTGAGCCACTAAGAAAGCCTTTACTTTCCAGTCATTCACCATTATAGATAAAGTAAAACAAATACCTTTAAACATCAGTCTTCATTTTCATTCCTGATTGTTTCTTTGGAATAAGTTTCTAGAATTGAAATTACTGTCTGTTTGAGATTCTCGGTACATAGTGCCAAATATCCTTCTAGAGGAATGGTGTTAATTTTCACTTTCAACAGCAGAGGAGTTTCATGCCCATTTTTCAAACATATCCATATGATATCACTTATGTGTGCCAATGTTGGCTAGAACCGGTTTTTAAATTTCCCTTACTGTTTGAAAACTGCCTGTGGAATTTGTGTTTGTGCTTCCTGGTGAAGTAGAATCCTTTACTGTGTGTTAACCATTTGAGTTTCTTTAATGTGTGTGCATGGTTTTGCTCAAGTTGTATTGATTTATTTATCTTTCTAAGGGTATTAACGTTGTCTTATCTTTAAGGCAAATATTTCCTCCATTAGTTATCTACTGTTGAATTTTCCTTATTGATGTACTTTTTGTCACATCTACCAAGGCGACCTCTTCGTTTTCCTAAATGTTGGCACCATGTAGGAATTATGTGAGTTATGATGCAAACAGTGACCTCCAAAACTAAAAGATAATAAGATTATCTTGGATGAAGCTAGGTTTGTGATAGGTTTACACCAGCAATAGTAAGCTCTATATAGGAATAGAAATATGTAACAATTGGAAGACATACATGTGTGTGCGTGCGAGAATGTGTATATACACTCATGCTTAGAAAACAGCTGTTTTTATTGATCTCTGACAATATTGTAAAAAATATGTGATAGTTTTGAATTCTGAGTCTCTGGCCATACCCCTCCAATCCAGTCTCAGACTCTGAGCTTATCTTTTATGGACTGTCTGAATTTGCCACCATTATTTAGATGACACATGTTTGAAATTAATATAACAGAATGATGTGATATGATGGGATTGAGTGTGTCCAGGGAAGACTTCTTGGAGGAGATGACATGTGAACTGGTGCTGAAGGTGAGGAGGGGGCCAGCAGAGGGTGTCAGGTGGGGAGGATGCCCAACAGTGAGTCCTGACCTGAGGGTTCACCTGGGCTGTTTGCAAGTAGGTGGGGCACCGTGGTAGCAGATGAAGAGGTGAGCGAAGGCTCTCATGTAGGGTTGGGGGTGCGGGCGATAGAGGATCCTCGATGTTCTCAGTGGGGAAAAGCCATGGGAAGATTTGACATTGTAGAGTGACAGGCACTGAATTTTATTTCATGTTCCTGCCGCTGGGTAGAGAGAGGCTTCCAGAAGGGGAGGAAGGGAGACAGGTTTGCAGTGGTGAAGATGAGGGACTTCGAGGGGCTGGCACCAGAGTGGTTGCCATGGAAATGGAGGGAAGTAGGCAGCCCGAGGATCTAGGCTGAAGGTGGAGTTGGTGTGGGGCTGACGTGGGGCTTGAAGGGGAAAGGGGGAAGCAAGAATGACTTCAGAGACTTTGAAGACCTGGGTGGGTGGTGATGGACTTTCTCATATAAAAAAAAAAAAAAACTGGAGGAGTCAAAGATGAGTAAGTGAAGAATGCCCTCATGAAACTGTTAATAACTGCTTGGGTTTTGAATAATGCAGATTGTCAGTCTTCAGTGTTTGAAAATACTGAGTGATGAACAGCACTGTTTTATACAATCAGTTTGAACATGGAGGAAATGCCCATTCAGTTGGAAAGAGATTTAAAGAATTATTTTAGACCATGACATTTTAAATAAGGATATCTTTAAATCATTCCTAAAAGTAAATGCATAAAAAAATCTCAGAGGAGAGTTCTTTATGTTCTGATTCATCATTTTGCTATCTTTACAATCAGAAAAGTCATCATAATTTCTAATTTTAATTTAAACAAAACTGTGCTCTTTGTGTGTGTGTGTGTAAAGAGGAGAATGAGCAACTTTTACAAATCTCTTCCTAAAGTGGAAATTGTTACTGAAACTCTTACCCTGATTTACATAAAATGATGAATGTTTATAAACATTTGTACACATCCACGTTTTGATCTTTCTTGAAGTAGGTCAGTACTTGGGACCTTTATTATAGGCAAATGTTGGTGTGATTGGTATCTTGTAAAGATAATTCTAATTTTAAATTCTGAGTAATATTTAATGGCTGAAGGAAGATGTAACCTAATTGTTTGGCATAAAACTGAGGAACTGGAATTTTTTTCACAAGACTTATAGGTACCAGCTTGATTTTCCTCCCACTGAATCTTTTAAGAACTTGATCACTTGACTGTTGTAGGTTGATGCTTCAATTCCAAAGTTAATCCTGCAGAATTTTGAAAGCTGTATATGTATTGAGTTTATTGAATAAGACCTGAAAATGTGATTGTTGTTGTAGTCGCTAAGTCATGTCCAACTCTTTTGCGATCCCATGGACTCCATAGCCCACCATGTTCCTCTGTCCATGGGATTTCCCAGGCAAGAATACTGGAGTGAGTTGCCATTTACTTCTTCAGGGAATCTTCCCAAGCCAGGGACTGAACTCTCATCTCCTGCATTGACAGGTGGGTTCTTTACCACTGAGCCACCTTGGAAGCCCTGGAAATATGATCACTGGATCTCAAATGAATTTGTTATATCTAATATGGTAAATGACAGATTATCACTGTGGCTGAAATACAATGACATGTTTCAAAGTATTCTTTAATGCTCTTTTCAAAAATCACTTAATTTTGGAGATTTGTTATTGGGGTAAAAAAATGTTTTGTTGGACTAATGGTCAGTCAATATTGACAAATTCTCTGTCTGTCTGTCTGTCTGTCCCTTTGTCCCTCTCCCCACTCCCACTTCCCACCTCCTCCCCTTTTCCCCCTCCCCCTCTTCACCTCCTACCTGTGGCAGATGGTGCGTGAACAATACACCACGATCACGGAGGGCACCCACATAGAGCGGCCAGAGAACCAGGCTGTCTACAAAATCGGCATTTATGGCTGGAGAAAGCGTTGCCTGTATTTGTTCGTCCTTCTTTTGCTCATCGTCCTCCTTGTGAATTTTGCTCTTACCATTTGGATTCTTAGAGTCATGTGGTTTTCCCCAGTAAGTGATATTTTTCCTGATAATCGTGTTCTCGTCTTGTTTGTGCTGTCAGTCCATCCCCATTGCATCAACAGAAGCTCCCTGCCATGCAGTTAGTGTTTGTCTCCTGTCTGGATAGAATGCTCAGTAGCAAAAAAAAATACATATAACATTTAAAGTAATATAGCATTTACCTTTTCTTAACCTTTTTTAACAGTTTCACTGCTAATTATACGGTGTTGATTTTACAGTGAGTTTTCATTGCAGTTTTTCCACTCATCATTATCTTTTCATGGTGGGAAAATTGGAGCTATCTTGAGTTTGGGGTTGATTGTGTGTCATGATTGCTTAAAGGATTATTTAATTCATTAACTAACAAAATTTTGCAAATTGTTTTTTTCTAATTTCACTAATTTATAAATATTTACCATTCAGATGCAACTTACTTGATTTTTTAAAAGCCCCATTCTGATATGCAATAAATTCTAGTACACATTTCAGTATTTAACAGCAAACTTAGTAACTAACGAATTCAGTTCAGTCACTCAGTCATTTCCGACTCTTTGCAACCCCATAGACTACAGCACATCAGGCCTCCCAGTCCATCACCAACTCCCAGAGCTTACTCAAACTCATGTCCATTGAGTTGGTGATGCCATCCAACCATCCCATCCTCTGTCATCCCTCCTCCTCCCGCCTTCAATCTTTCCCAGCATCAGGGTCTTTTCCAACAAGTCAGTTCTTCTTCTCATCAGGTGGCCAAAGTATTGAAGTTTCAGCTTCAGCATCAGTCCTTCCAATGAATATTCAGGACTGATTTCCTTTAGGATGGACTGGTTGGATCTCCTTGCAGTCCAAGGGACTCTCAAGAGTCTTCTCCAACACCACAGTTCAAAAGCATCAATTCTTTGGCACTTAGCTTTCTTTATAGTCCAACTCTCACATCCATACATGACCACTGGAAAAACCATAGCTTTGACTAGACTGACCTTTGTTGGCAAAGTAATGTCTCTGCTTTTGAATATGCTGTCTATGTTGGTCATAACTTTTATTCCAAGGAGCAAGCATCTTTTAATTTCATGCCTGCAGTCACCATCTGCAGTGATTTTGGAGCCCAGAAAAATAAAGTCAGCCACTGTTTCCCCACTATTTCCCATGAAGTGATGGGACCAGATGCCATGATCTTAGTTTTCTGAACATTGAGTTTTAAGCCAATTTTCACTCTCCTCTTTCACTTTCATCAAGAGGCTCTTTAGTTCTTCTTCATTTTCTGCCAGAAGGGTGGTGTCATCTGTGTATCTGAGGTTATTGATATTTCTCCCAGCAAACTTGATTCCAGCTTGTGCTTCTTCCAGTCCAGCATTTCTCATGATGTGTTCTGCATATAAGGTAAATAAGCAGGGTGACAATATACAGCCTTGACGTACTCCTTTTCCTATTTGGAACCAGTCTATTGTTCCATGTCCAGTTCTAATTATTGCTTCCTGATCTGCATGCAGATTTCTCAGGAGACAGGTCAGGTGGTCTGATATTCCCATCTCTTTCAGAATTTTCCATAGTTTGTTGTGATCCACACAATCAAAGGCTTTGGCATAGTTCACAAGCAGAAGTAGATGTTTTTCTGGAACTCTCTTGCTTTTTCCATGATCCAGCGGATGTTAGCAATTTGATCTCTGGTTCCTCTACCTTTTCTAAATTCAGCTTGAACATCTCAAAGTTCATGGTTCACGTACTGTTGAAGCCTGGCTTGGAAAATTTTGAGCATTCCTTTGCTAGCGTGTGAGATGAGTGCAATTGTGCAGTAGTTTGAGCATTCTTTGGCATCTCCTTTCTTTGGGATTGGAATGAATAATTTAGTAACCTAAAAATCAGTCATTATAAGGAATTCAGAGTCTGTTTTAGGCACTTTCACGTTCTCAAGATAGCTGGGTAATTTTATATGCTTTAATAATATTTTGTGTCCTTTTTGAAAAAAAATTCATCTAATGCAGAGTGTTTTTTACTTTACCAGATAGTCACAGTGAGAAAAGATGCAGCAATGAACATTTTTTGGAGACTGAATGAAAGTTGAACTCCTCAGGTTTACACCCCAGGGTCTGTCAGGGACACCTCCTGACTACACAGTCCTGTCTGGCCTCAGAAAGACCCTTGCTATGTGGAAGGCTGGGGGATGAGCAGGAAGACGCTGGAAAGGCCTGGAAGGGAGACGCACCCACCCGCCCCCCACCTCCAGCCCCACAACTGCTGGAGACAGAAGACTGTAACAGCCCCTGGGCACCAGGGGCCATGCGTTCTCCCAGCCACTGTGTGATCCTACAGCGTGGTTGGCGCTCAGTCAGTGTGTCCTGAAAGAATAATGATGTGCATTTTCTTAGAAATACGTGTCAATTAATCCCACAGACTTTGCGTGAACATTGTTATACTGTGAGCCCACCTGGTGCTCTTGGCTGTTTATCACAAAGTGATTATTTAAATCTTACCTGCATTTCCTAAATAGTCCTTTGTATTTACACAAGATTTAATATAACACTGAATACTGAATAAAAACAACTAAAGTTATAAATAGAGTGCGTAAGAGAAATGCAGAAAAAGGCCGATAGGAAATCTATGAAAATGTATACATAATTTAAGTTGATAATAAAAGAAGTGAAAAAGAAAGCAATAGCAGAATCTCTGCTCTTGTTAACAGGTAGGCATGGGTCACCTGCATGTTACGGCAGATGGACTTCACCTGGAGGGGGAATCTGAGTTTTTATTCCCGTTGTATGTCAAAGAAATACGCTCCAGAGTGGTAAGAAAATGAGGACATGTTTAAATAATTTGTTTTATGAAAAATAAATAATGGTTTGCGTTTCTAATGAAAAGGATGTCTGCACTGACATTGCATGGCTCCCTGGCCATGTGTCTTGGTGTGCCCGGGCACACAGTGAGTGACCAGCAGGGTCACACCCCAAACCTTGCCCAGAAACCCCAGCCCCACCCCCAGCAGGTTTTTTTCATCTCATTGACCAGAGTTGTGTCACTTGGGTCTCCCTCCCCAAAGACAGGCTGAGAAAGCAATTAGCATTTCCAGCCCCTGAGGTGGAAGCCAGAAAAAAAAAGTGGGGAGAGGGGAGTTGGAAAGCATCCATGAGACAGGCAGAGTGGTTCCCCCGACAGCTGACTGTGTCCATGCCCGGGGGTGGGCCCCGCAGCCCTGACTGCAGCCGTGTCCTCCCTTTCAGGGAGAATGATAAAAAGAAAAAAAAAACAAGGGCCTGGACGTTGGCACCTGAAGACTGGGCTCCATCATGGAACTGTGACTTGCTGGCTGTGACCGTGGGAGAACTGTCATTTAATCTCTTTGAACTCAATTTCCTCACCTCTAGATGAGGAATAAAGCTACCTCCTCCAAAGTGTGGAGGTAAATGAGAGGATGGATGGCCAAAATCTTTGGTGAATTGTTAGCTTTTATTATCATACTAGTTATTTCATAACAAAGCAAAAACAAGTAGTAAGCTCACACCATTGGATAAAAGGTGAGACGCTGGTAAACCCATGTGCTTCCACAAAGCAAATTGGAGAATTTCTAACCAGCCAGACGTCCAAAGTGCTCCTAAAACTTCTTTTCTTCTGGGAAAAAAAAAACAATGCACCATTCCTCCACAACTTTGGAAGATATTTGGTTCCCTCTGAGTGACATAAACCCACCTGAATCCAACAGCCGAATTACTGCATTCTTTTGAAGAAAACTGTTTACATAAGAGCCAGCAATCTTCTGTGAAACAAAGCCCCCATTCAGACTGTGACCCCACTTACATGCTCATAAAGCCACTTTATCTTCCAACAAAGAGCTCTAAAAGCGTAGGCATCCAGCAGATTTTAAAAGCTCTTGAAATTGTGAGAAGGCTTTTGTGTTTTGAAAATAAGTAATACAGTCTTTATTATAGAAAAGCTAAACATTCTCTGATTTATCTTTTAAAATATATCATATCCTGAACATAAATTGTGAGAAATCTTTTTGAAAAGACCGAACAAACACTGACTAAAATTTAATTGTTTCAGATCTTCACATTGAGAATGGACCTGGTGTATTATAAAATGTACATGGGCTCTGTAAACCCATGAGGTTATTTATATTTTGTGGGGAAATAATTTAATGCATTTACCCCATTCACATAATACAATCCAAGTTTAAAAAAATTTAGCCGCAGTTTATAGGCTCACAGGATCTGTGATATCAGAAAAATTATTTTCTATAAATCCTCAATTTATATACAAATGTAAAGGTATAGTCATTTTAGATAGTATACATTTGGCTCACTGTGTGAATCCATTTTTAGGACTCATCTCTGCTTCTGCAGTCTACACAGAATGTGACCATGAATGCACGCAACACGGAAGGAGAAGTCACAGGCCGGTTAAAAGTGGGTAAGTTGAGCTTCATCAGAGTGCTTTGAGTGTGTGTGTGGTCCACGAGCAGTTGTGCCAAATGGATATATTTGTTTTTCTCTTCTAAAGGGTTCAGAGTTATTTATGAGCAATCAGAGTGTGAGTTTTCTAAGTATCATGCTGTGTCGACCATAGAGAGTCACTCACCTGGTGGGAGGACAGTCTGAAGTATTTTAATTGAAGTTATTTTGATTCCAAGAAATAGAGGACCGTTTCAGGTAGTACAAGAAGCACAGTGACTACTGCAGGATACAAAACCATCTTGCAGAGACAGAGAACAGAAAACAAAGTAGTTGAGCTCAAGGAAAAAAAGACCCGGGGCTGAGAGTCAAAGTATTCCTCCTCCATCTTTCTCTCCCCATCCTTCTCTCCACCATGTTTCCTTCCTTTCTGTGTGTGTTTGCCCATGATTTTCACTTGGGTATTGTGATTACATCAGTCCTAACTCCACAGGACTCTCTGGTCCTTCCTCTGGTTGACTGTAGTTCTCAACACCAGCCAACTTAGTCTTCAGTGTCTTCAATTCTGAACTCACAACAAAGTACCCTAATTGGCCCAATCACTCTGTCCAATCAACTGCCCTTGGGTGAGCCTTGTACACCCATCTGATCAACGAATAAGATCAGAGAATATGGTCACATGGAAGCAAGGTCCCATGGAATCTTGCACAGAGAGCAAAATGATTAGAAGAATAAGTATCAATGGAAGAAATAACAAAAGAGCAAACAGATGGTGAAAGGAATATATATTTGTACTACATATATATATAATGTGTATGTATATATATAATATATATATAAATGTATATATATATATACATTTACCAGTTCAGTTCAGTTACTCAGTCATGTCTGACTCTTTGAGACCCCATGGACTGCAGCACGCCAGATCTCCCTGTCCATCACCAACTCCCAGAGTTTATTCAAACTCATGTCCATTGAGTTGGTGATGCCATCCAATCATCTCATCTTCTGTCGTCCCCTTCTCCTACTGCTTTCAATCTTTCCCAGCATCAGGGTCTTTTCAAATGAGTCAGTTCTTCGCATCAGGTGGCCAAAGTATTGGAGCTTCAGCTTCAGCATCAGTCCTTCCAATGAATATTCAGGACTGATCCCCTTTAGGATGGACTGGTTGGATCTCCTTGCAATCCAAGGAATTCTCAAGAGTCTTCTCCAACACCACAGTTCAAAAGCATCAATTTTTTAGTGCTCAGCTTTCTTTATAGTCCAACTCTCACATCCATACATGACCAATGAAAAAACCATAGCTTTGACTAGATCGACCTTTGTTGGCAAAGTATCATCTCTGCTTTTTAATATGCTGTTTCAATGGCAATATTTTAATAATATTCCAAAGAATGTACATATATAATAACTTGATTATGTTATACTCAAATATTGTAGTTAGGTTATTCTATTCAGTCATTATCACAGTTCTTAATTCAGGCCACTCATATACTTAGTAGGTGTTTTCAATAAATACTTATTGAATGAATGAATAGAGGAGTGAATGAAAGATTGTGTAGTATGGGATGGGCTGAAAAACCAGCTGGGAGAGAGTTCTAGGAGACGGACTGGGGTAAGATGGCCTGTCTAGGGAGTTCCAAAGTGCACTGGGGTTCAGGTATAAGTCTGAGCTACACCACAAGGGATTTGGGGTCATGGAGAGGATCATGGGTGGGAAACAGATTCAAAATTTAGCAGCCAAAACAGAGGAGAGAACTTCAACAAAAAAAGTCATGAATAAAAATCAAGGGGTTAGCAGCATTATGCACAACAGTCAAAACATGGAAACAGCATAAGTGTCCATCAGTGGATGATGGATAAAGAAGATGTGGCATATATGCACAATGGAATACTATTTATTCCGCCACAGAAAAGAACAAAATAATACCATCTGCAGCAACACGAATGAACCTAGAGGTTGTCATACTAAAGTGATCAGATCAGATCAGTCGCTCAGTCGTGTCCGACTCTTTGCGACCCCATGAATCGCAGCACGCCAGGCCTCCCTGTCCATCACCAACTCCCGGAGTTCACTCAGACTCAAGTCCATCGAGTCAGTGATGCCATCCAGACATCTCATCCTCTGTCGTCCCCTTCTCCTCCTGCCCCCAATCCCTCCCAGCATCAAAGTCTTTTCCAATGAGTCAACTCTTAACATGAGGTGGCCAAAGTACTGGAGTTTCAGCTTTAGCATCATTCCTTCCAAAGAAATCCCAGGGCTGATCTCTTTCAGAATGGACTGGTTGGATCTCCTTGCAGTCCAAGGGACTCTCAAGAGCCTTCTCCAACACCACAGTTCAAAAGCATCAATTCTTCGGTGCTCAGCCTTCTTCACAGTCCAACTCTCACATCCATACATGACCACAGGAAAAACCATAGCCTTGACTAGACGAAACTTTGTTGGCAAAGTAATGTCTCTGCTTTTGAATATGCTATCTATTCTATTGGTCATAACTTTCCTTCCAAGGAGTAAGAGTCTTTTAATTTCATGGCTGCAGTCACCATCTGCAGTGATTTTGGAGCCCAGAAAAATAAAGTCTGACACTGTTTCCACTGTTTCCCCATCTATTTCCCATGAAGTGATGGGACCGGATGCCATGATCTTCATTTTCTGAATGTTGAGCTTTAAGCCAACTTTTTCACTCTCCACTTTCACTTTCATCAAGAGGCTTTTGAGTTCCTCTTCACTTTCTGCCATAAGGGTGGTGTCATCTGCATATCTGAGGTTATTGATATTTCTCCCGGCAATCTTGATTCCAGCTTGTGTTTCTTCCAGTCCAGTGTTTCTCATGATGTACTCTGCATACAAGTTAAATAAACAGGGTGACAATATACAGCCTTGACATACTCCTTTTCCTATTTGGAACCAGTGTGTTGTTCCATGTCCAGTTCTAACTGTTGCTTCCTGACCTGCATACAAATTTCTCAAGAGGCAAGTCCCAAAGAGATATGGCAAATACCATATGATATCAGTTATATTTTGAATCTAAAAAAAAATTATAAAATATGACACAAGTGATATATACAAAACAAAAACAGGCTCACAGACATAGAGAACAGATTATGGTTGCCATGGGGGAGGGGACTGGGAAGAGGAATGGATTGGGTGGTTGGGGTTAGCTGCTGCTGCTTCTAAGTCGCGCTCCCCCGTCCCTGGGATTCTCCAGGCAAGAACACTGGAGTGGGTTGCCATTTCCTTCTCCAATGCGTGAAAGTGAAGTCGCTCAGTCGTGTCCCACTCTTTGCCACCCCATGGACTGCAGCCTACCAGGCTCCTCCATCCATGGGATTTTCCAGGCAAGAGTACTGGAGTGGGGTGCCAATGCCCTCTCCAGCTGGGGTTAGTAGATGCAAACTATTACCTAGAGAAGGCATGAACAGCAAGGTTCTACTGTATAGCACAGGGAACTATATTCAATATCCTGTAATCAACCATAGGGCTTCCCTGGTGGCTCAGTGGTAAAGAATCCACCTGCCAATTTGTAGGAGATACGGGTTTGATACCTGGGTTGGGAAGATCCCCTGGAGAAGGAAATGGCAACCCACTCCAGTATTCTTGCCTGGAGAATCCCATGAACAGGGGAGCTTGTCGAGCTACAGTCCATGAGGTTACAACATGAAGTTAGACACGACTTAGCAACTAAACAACAAAAACAACAATAAACCGTAATGGAAAAGAATATGAAAATGTGTGTGTGTATATATATATATAACTGAATCACTTTACAGCAGAAGTTACAATATCGTAAATCAACTCTACTTCAGTAAAATAAATTTTTAAAAACAAGGGGTTCATCCACAGTGCTGCTGTAAACAGGACTGGAGCCCTTTCCTCATTATTTAGGTCCGTGGACTCATGCGTGTAGATGTAAAAGACTAGCCTAAAGATTAGAGTCAAGCTACACAGATAAGGGTCATTGACTCCAGGCTTATAAAGCTGAACTAAATAATGCAAGATTACTCTAAAAAATTAGTAGAGTGAACTTAACTGCAGTTTTCTACTTCCAGGCCAGTATTTGTCCGGTACCATATTTGCAGCGGTAGAATAAAACCTTCCTAAAGGACTTTGTGCTGTTTGTTTTTAAATGATGCTCTCTTAAGTTAAAGCTAGCATAGTGGGGAGGGGCAACGTTAATGGGGTATATTGTGAGTTAGGGAGAATTTGATTGTGTTTTTACAAGAAAAACCCTTGGGCCAGTTTCACAAACTGAATTCATCAGACCATAAAACCTGCCTTTATTTACTTCCTTTATCTTTTATTTATTTCCCTCTTTGTTTGAAACAAAGCCTTTCATTAGAAATTTTATTTTACCAAATAGCTCTTTCTTCATCATGAAAAAAGTATTTGAGTTTTGTTTCTTAAAGGACGTGGCTGCAAATGAGGGTGATGTGTTCACCTCTAATGCACACCCACTAAGGTTATAAAATCTAGTAGACTATTAATAAGAGTTAGAAGATTTAGTTATAAACAGTTATTTTAAGAGGTGATTTATTCCTATGGCGAGCTTGTTGTCACGTGGAGAACAGTTTCTTTTGAAGTGGAAAACAGAAACATGTTTAAACACTAAACATGTTTCAGTGTCTATATTTTTTATTAAATGAAGATGGAATTTTATTCACCTCTGTGCCTTTGCTGGGTAGCCCCTCTACCTGGAAAGTCTCATTCTCCCCTCATCAGGGAGACACTGATGCTTCCAGGTCAGCCCAGACATTCTCCTCCCAGGGTGTCAGGAATTCCTTGTTGGGTTCTCACTGGACACTGTCCATGTTCGTCTCATGGCACTTATCACATTGCCCTGGGCTTACATTCTGTTGTCCTCAGTGGACTGTGAATTGCATCTGCATCTCACTCATTCATATATATTAAATTCTTAGCACAGAACTTTGAACATAAAAAACATAAAACAAATTTGTATTGAATGGGAGAGACTCACTCTCCTGCATTTTCTTTGATTTGACAGTTTGCTTGGCTCTGTTACTCATGAAAACTCTGCAGCTAAACTCATTTGTTGAATATTTCAACAATATATATGAAGTAATGGTTACAGAAAAAATAGGTCATTTAGTTGAGCCCTTTTACTTAATAAATTTCCCTCAAATTGTCATATGAACCTGCAGGGAGCTAAACAGTGAACTCTTACTGGATATATTACTCCGGTTTTTTCATCTTGATTTTAAGCTCAAATAACTTTAAATTCATCACTTAATGCAGATCAATGTTTATATGATAAATACATCAGATATATCCGTGACCCAGAAGAGATAAATAGTGACACTGAGTCACAGGGTAACTGAGTTTGGGGGAAAGCTAAGAAGAGCAAAAATACAGGCAACTAACAAAAAATAAAGCGAGCCTTCCTAAAGAGAACAGAGAAAACATAGAGGGGGAAAAAAATCACTTCCACTTTATAACATACGCATACACACACATACACATATTTAAATGAAGCATGTATGTGGAGGGTTTTGAGGTACAGATCAGAATATGTATTGTGACAATATCCAAAACTGATTAATGTATTATTGGAAAACTTCTATTTAATTTCTAGCAGGTCCCCCTCAACTTGAATGAATGCTGTGAGGGACACAGGGACACATACACAAAAGCTTTCAGTTCAGTTCAGTTCAGTTCAGTCGCTCAGTCGTGTCTGACTCTTTTCGACCACATGAATTGTAGCACACCAGGCCTCCCTGTCAAGTATCCATTTGACAATAAACTTACTTTTCTAGATAAGACTATAGAGCCAACAAAAGAATTCAGGAACACTTGAACAAATGCTGAATGCTGTGTTCTAGAGAGATTAGTGAAGTAAAGTGAAGTCACTCAGTTGTGTCTGACTCTTTGTGACTGCATGGACTGTAGCCTACCAGACTCCTCTGTCCATTGGATTTTCCAGGCAATAGTCCTGGAGTGGATTGCCATTTCCATCTCCAGGGGATCTTCCCAACCCAGGGATCCAACCCCGGTCTACCACATTGTAGACAGATGTTTTACCGTCTGAGCCACCAGGGCAGACAGGTAATCAAGAGAGATTAATCCAGCGTTAATCCTTCATGCTGGGTTAAGGTGCAGGGTTGGAAGAACAAGAAGCACAGAGAAATTAGGAGACATAGAATGATGTGCACCAATGAGGGAGACTGAACAAGATCTCACCCACCAAACGTACAGCATCACAATGCCTGGCCCTAGAAGCATCCATGAAACAAACATCTGCTGAGTCAGTCATGGGTTGCTCACAGTGGGTCTAAAGTTCATGAGAAAGGAGTCAACTTGGAGGACAAAGTGATGCCCTGTCCCTGAAATAGAAGATGTGGAGGAGACAGAAATGTCTGGGATGAAGGGGAAGGGCAGAAGTTGGAGGGTGTATTTCCATGGTGATGTCTGTTTTCTCCAAGGAGTAGGAGGTGAGGGGTAGGGCAGAGGCGAGAATCCGAGTGACTCATTGCCTGGGTTAACTTTGGTCACCGAGATGGTCTTTCACAGATCTCACATTTCAGAAAACAAAATCCTCAGTTGTTGATATGCAAAAGAATAGCAATTTAAGTAATCTGCATAGAAGAATTATATTATTTTTGGCAGGTTTTAAAAACTGGAAAAAATTAATTTTTAAATAATTCATTCATACATATATTTGATATATACTAACACACATGTGACCTAAATTAATTTTAATAAGATTTAGGGTTAAGACTTAAAATTTAATCACAGAATTAAAAAAAATAAACTATTGGTGACAAATCCTAAATGTTTAGTAATTTGGTACTACTGCGTGACAGCACATGTAAAAGTAGAGTTTGTAACACTGCATAGAGTAAACACTTTATAATAAGCTGTTTTAATTAATTCTTTAGGTCCCCAAATGGTAGAGGTCCAGAGTCAGCAGTTTCAGATCCACTCCAAGGATGGCAAGCCACTGTTCACTGTGGATGAAGAGAAAGTCATGGTTGGTACAGATAAACTTCGAGTAACAGGTAGGTATAGCTCTTAATTTTTGATTAAGGAATAATTGACAAACAACATTAGCTTCAGGTATACAGTATGGTGATTCAATATTCATATATATCGTGAAATGATCCACACTAAGTCTAGTTAATGTCCATCACCACACATATTTACAAATTTATTTTCTTGTTATGAGAACTTTTAAGATGCACTGTCTTAGCAACTTTCAAATATACCTACAGTATTATTAACTAGGGGGCTTCCCAGGTGGCTCAGTGGTAAATAACAAGCCTGCCAATGCAGGAGACTTGGGTTCGATCCCTGAGTCAGGAAAATCCCCTGGAGAAGGAAATGGCAACCCACTCTAGCAGTCTTGCGTGGGAAATTGCATGGACAGAGGAGCCTGGCTGACTATAGTCCATAGTGTCGCAAAAGACTCGGACAGGACTTAGCGACTAAACAACAGTTGCTTTCTGGTTTTAAAATAAGCCTGAGTAGGAAAGATACGTACACCCCAGTGTTCACGGCAGCACTGTTTATAATAGCCACGATTTGGAAGCAACCTAAGTGTCCATCAACAGAGGAATGGATAAAGATGAGGTATGTATATACAATGGAATCTAACTCAGCCATTAAAAAGAACGAAATAATGCCATTTGCAGTAACATAGATGGACCTAAAGAGTGTTATATTAAATCAAGTAAGTCAGACAGAGAAGAAGAAATATGATATGACATCCCTTATATGTGTAATCTAAACAGAAATGATACAAATGAACTTACTTACAAAACAGAAAGAGACTCACAGACTTAGAGAGTGAGTTTATGGTTGCTGGGGGGAGGAGAAGGATGGGGGAAAAGGATACTTAGGGAGTTTGAGATGAACATGTACACACTGCTATATTTAAAATGGATAACCAACAAGGACCTACTGTATAGCCCAGGGAACTCTGTTCAATGTTATGTGGCTGGGAGGGGAGTCTGGGGGAGAATGGATACGTGTATATGTAAGGCTGAGTCCCTTTTCTGTCCACGTGAAACTACCACAACATTGTTCATCGGCTATACCCCAATACAAAATAAAAAGTCAAAACAAACCTGGGATTTGCAACTGCTTTAAAAATCATATTTTGTTTATAGGAACCTAGTGAAATCGTGGTGTTCTTGGAAAAGCAGGAAAGCAGTTATGCCTATGTTATCCCACAACTCAAACGTCTATACAGTCAACAATCAGAACCTACACGTCCCGTAAAATGCAGTATAGAGGCTTGATCTGTTGGCCGTTGTTTACTTTTGTAAGAATGCTGCACCTTTGGTTTGTGTTTAGGGCCTGAAGGGGCTCTTTTTGAACATTCGGTGGAGACGCCCCTCGTAAGACCCGACCCACCCCAGGACCTCAGGTAAGAGTTTTGTTCAGACGCTTCAGCAGATGCTACCAGGTGGTTCCTCATTCTGATGACCTTCCACCCATGACAGGTCATTTCTGACAGAATCCAGGGGTGAACATCCTTGTGCGCGTCCCGTCTTCCCGTCTCTGAGACGCAGGCCTGGTGACCAGCCCTGCCCCTGCCCCAGGGCAGCCTGCACTGTTCTGGTAGACTAGTTCCTCCTCCAGGAAACCTCAGGGACTTGGCTAAATGGCACTATTTTATTTATTTTTTCCTAGCTTTTTTTTTATTGTGGTAAAAATACGCATATAAAATGTATCATTGTAACCATTTTTAAATGTATAGTTCAGAACATATTTATACTTTACAAACTTAAAAGTTTTGTTTTTTATTTTCTATTATGGTTTACCACAGGATATTGAATATAGTTCCCTGTGCTCTACAGTAAGACCTTTTTGTTTATCCATCCTGTATATAGCAGTTTGCATCTGTTAACCCCAAACTCCCAATCCTTCTCTCCCTCCATCACCACTCTTCCCCTTGACAGCCACAGGTCTGTTCCCTATGTTTGTGGGTCTGTTTGTGTTTAGTAGATGAGTTCATTGTGTCATATTCGAGATTCCACATACAAGTGGCATCATCGATGGCTCAGCAGGTAAAGAATCTGCTTGAGATGCAGGAGACACGGGAGATGCGGGTTTGATCCCTGGGTGGGGAAGATCCCTTGGAGGATGACATGGCAACCCACTCCAATATTCTAGACTATTGCTTGAAAAATCCCATGGACAGAGGAGCCTGGCGGTCTACAGTTCAAAGGGTCGCAATGACTCGGACGTGACTGAGCCCACAGCACACATAAGTGACATCCTATGGCATTTGTCTTTGTCTGACTAGAATATGTACTAGAGAGTAGTATAATCTCTAGGCCCATCCATACAGCTGCATACAGCATTATTTCACTCTTTTGTGTAACTGAATAATATTCCATTGTGTGTGTGTGTGTAAATATACCACAGCATCTTTATCCCTTCACCTGTCGATGGACATTGAGGTGGTTTCCACAGTTTCTGGTTACTGTGAATAGCGTTGCTATTAAAGTAGGGGTGTAAATGCAGCTATTTAAAAATGCTTCATTGACTCCATGTCAGCCATAGGAAAGTCCAGAATGCTCCCGGGGCACTTGGCCTGTGACCTAGTCTCCGTGGGGCCCCCTAGACTGGCACCCTGGGCACCTCTGCTCACTCATCCTGAGACCCAGCAGCTGCCAGCCCCAAGCTCCACACTCCCACACACCTTGTCCCACCTGACTGGGGTGCCCCTCCTGACCTTGGACACCCATGGACGTCTCCTTGTCCTCATGCTTCGGCTCACCAACCCATCGTTCTTCCCTGAAAATCATCAGCTGAGGTAAAACAATGGCACCTTTTAGAGAAAGAGAATTGTGTCCTATATGGGCTATAAAATGTCCAAAAGGCATTCTCAGAAATTTCAGTTTACATTACATTTTTAAAATATGTGCACTGTGAGTAGAGACAAGAGCATTACAAACTGAGAACGTGATGAATCCATATATGCAAAGAAATTGGAAAACTTTGATATATCTTTTTTCATCTGTGACAAAATGCACATAAATTTTACCTTCTTAACCACTTTTAAACGTACAGTTCAAAAGCCTATGGCAGGCTCATTGTTGTCAACCATCCCTACCTCCAGTCGCCAGAATTCTTTACGTCTTGCAAAACTGAAACTCCACGCCCCTTAAACACTAACTCCTGTCCCCTTCCCCAAGCCCTGCACGCCACCACCCTTCGCTCTGTGTCTATGGGTCTGAGGGCTCTCGGCACGTTGTTTAAGTGGGATCGTACAGTATGTGTCCTTTTGTGACTGGCACAATATCCTCAACCTTTGGCATATCTCTATGCAATATCAGAATGTATAAAATCACCTCGTTCCATATGTGTTTATTCTTTATACAGAGTCTCTGTGTGTGTGCCTGTGTGTATTTCACCGTATCACTGGCTACTGAATGTCCTTTACTGCTGTAACTGTTTATTCCAATAGTATATTTGTGCTTTGTAACAAAAACAAACAGTAGTTTTAAAAACAAGTGTCTTCAAGTCTACAGTGTCACTTAAAGTCACATTTAGAATTTGAACTGGAAAAATATTCAGGTCAACTAGCACATTCTAATATATTATGTATAATAGGGGAATAATGTACAGTAGGAACCCCAGCTTTACAAACAAGCCTGGTGACCTTGGCCAAACTAACCCTTTGAGGCTATATTTCATCATAAAACATTGGTAGTATTATATATCTCAGTATTCTGGGGAAGATTTAATAAGCTATGAAGTTAAAAATGTTTTGTAAACTGAAAGTGGAATACAAATAATCATTTTTATTATCATTATTATACCAACTAGATATTCATACCAAATGGAATTGGAGTTAGGAAATTTGGCATTTCACTTAACGTTAATGTCTAATTAAACATTAATCTAAAGCAAGTGAGAGTTCAATTCATCTTACCCACTTAGAGAACATTTGCAGCATAAAATTAGATTGTGACTATAATTAAATTGTAACAGTTTCATTGATTTTGATAAAGGACCATGAGATCAATATTGGGGAAGAAGAGCATTTTATCTTTGTAGGAAAGAAACATGATTCAATCTCTTAAAAAATAATGCCATGAGAAAAATTTTGTTATTAAAAATAATATAAATTGTAGAGCTGCCAAACCACTCTTTGCAGTGAACGTCACTGTTTTAAAAGTATGGGCCTCATTATTAAACAATTCGTCTTACATTTTTCCCTTTAGGAAATAAATTTTCTGGCTTCTACAGCAGGCCTTTCAGTATTCTCTGGCTTTCTAAAACGTGACACTAAGGGAACATTCCATAACCCAAGTGTTACAACCAGAGTGACTGAGAACATAATGAAATTATAAGGAATTGCTTGAGGAATGGGGTTTGGATGGAAGACATGAACTAACAGGTTTCGAATGCCTGCCACTGCCAGGAAATGCGTCTGTACTGTCACATAATTTCTCTCGTTTCCTCGTCAGCTCGACCTGAAAAGCATCAACTCAATCCCCATTTTACAAAAGAGAACACTGAGCTCAAGGTAGGAGCACATTCTAAGACACAAAGGAAAAAAGGCAGCCAACTGATGACTCAACAGCTCTGGCTCCAAAGCCAGTGTACGCTGTGTTCCCACCTTCCACCACGCAGGGGAAGCCTTTAGTGATTCACTCCCTGATTTACCTCCAGACTCTGCTGACTGAGTGCGTGAGAGCTGTACTGTCTTCTGTGAGTTTGTGCTATCACCTGTCCTTCCCTTTTTATGTCTATGTCCAGTAGGATTACTATTCCTGGCCTGAGTAAAAGGAGATCGATTCTGGAATATCTTAACTGACCTATGAAAACTTTGTGGATGTTGTTGGGTTAAGATCATGAAGATCATTTGTAAAAAGACCTCTGAAATATACATGTTTAAATATCACAATTTAAAGTTTGGTATTTGCTCAAATGGTAGTTATGAAAGCATAACAGTTATTTTCTTTAAGAAAAGTATATAATTGACTTGTATTTAAGCTAGATTTACATTTCTTAGGGCAAGGTCATCCTCAAGAGAAGCATGAACTGTAACATACCATTTTAAAGCTAATTCTCATTTATGCATGATATAATTCAATCTTTTTAAAAAAAATTCAGCAAAAATGTATAAAGTGTGTTTACGTGCCAGAGTCTATATAGATGCTGGTTCCACAGTGATAAAAGGCATGGTCCCTGACCTTAGTGAGTTTAGAGTCTGTTGGAAGAAAGAAACGTGCAAACAAGTTACAATGACATCATTCATTGTGATGAAGGTGCAAAACGATAGTGAGGAAGTAGGAGAAAGAGTGTAACTCTTCCTAGGGTGATCTGAGATGAAGTCACAGATAGGAAAGCTCTTGAACGGAAACTTAAGGAATCAGTAGATGTGGATGCAGTGGGGCAAACTGCAAAGCCCCTACAGACCAGTAGGGATGTGATGGTGGAAACCATGCCCAGGACACAGTAACAGATATGTTTCTTCATTAGATCAGTAAAATGAACAGACATGGAAGTATTTGTTCCCATTTCAAACACTTGTAAATGTTGGTTTCCTTAGTACAGTTCATAAATATAAGTAGAAACCAAGGAAGCCCATTCATTCCCAGGTCCCAGTAATCAAGTAGAAAATTCATGGTCACTGCATGTGTCACTCAGTCGTGTCTGACTCTTTGCAAACCCGTGGACTGTGACCCACCAGGCTCCTCTGTCCATGGGATTCTCCAGACAAGAATACTGCAGTGGGTTGCCATGCTCTCCTCCAGGGGATCCTCCCAATCCAGGGATCAAAGCCAGGTCTCGTGCATCTCCTGCATTGCAGGTGGACTCTTCACCACTGGCACTACCGGGGAAGCCCATGGTGGAGTGGAAGCTAAGTCAGGGGTACTCAAGGGGAAAGCAGGATTCCACGGAGACCAGGGGCTGGGACTTGAATATTTTATGGAGACTGAGATTCCAAGCTACAACCCAGTGTGTATGAAATACCCAGAGATATCTCATAGATCTTGAGAAGATATTTCAGCGTCTGGTAGGACTAAGCACACACGCGCGTGCACACACACACACGAACACACACATATGCATACACACATACATACATACACACCCTCTCAGAGTTTTTCTCTCTCACCATTTCTCTGTCTGTTCTTACTTATTTTTCCATGTTAGGTCTTTGATATCTGACCATGCTGAACGCATTCATGGAAATGTGTACTTCAGAGCATTCTCATCTTAGCCTTTTTGGTAATATGGATCTAAACCTGTGCTGAATTGAAATGTTTCATCTTCAAGGATAGAAATGATGCAGAGGGGAGGAAGTCTGCTTCTGGGAGCATCGCGTTATGAGAACATTAACAACTAGTCATTGGTCCTGTTGAGGTCACTTGTGGTTTGAGAATGACCCTGGAAATGGACTCACCTTCACCAGGGTCCCTGAAATGGGCCCAGCGGTGCAGGGTACTCACACCCTCCTCCTTCCCCTCTGCTGTCTTCCATCAGTCCAGGCAGGAAAGACGCAGGCAGTTAGCAGTGGCCAGAAGGTGCCTCCATCAGCAGACCAGGCTCAGTGTGTTTCCCCCAACACCTAAACCCAACAGAACTTGACCAATACATTCCAGGAATATCTCTGCTTCTAACACTCAAAGTCATATTTTAACATGTATAACAGGTCAGATCTTACATACTGAGAGGGACATAAGAAAAGGGAGCTTTATTTTCCATAACAAATAGTGGTAGATGAGAAAACCTGCCAATTAAAGGTAGTAATCCACCTGACTTAAAGGTTGATCAGTACCACTTAGTCATAAAAAAGAACGAAATAATGTCATTTGCAGCAACATGGATACAACTAGAGATTATCATACTAAGTCAAGTAAGCCAAACAGAGAAAGACAAATATAGGATATCACTTATATGTGGAATCTAAAATATGACGCAAATGAAACTGTCTGTGAAACACTTAAGGACATAAAGAATAGACTGGTGGGTGCCAAGCAAGTTGGGGGAGGGAAGGATTGGGAATTTGGGATTAGCAGATGCAGATTATTATATATAGGATGGATAAGCAACAAGGTCCTACTGTGTAGCATAGGGAACTATACTCAGTATTCTGTGATAAACTACAATGGAACAGAATATAAAAGATTATATATATATATATATGTATGTATGTATAACGAGTCACTTTTCTATGCAGCCAAAATTAATTAACACAACATTGTAAATCAACTATACTTCAATTAAGAAATTATTTTAAATGCCGATCAGTCACTTCAGATGCACATTCATTACCAGGCACTTCTCACCTCTTAAATGCTACCCTTTCCTTCTCCTACCACCTGCACCCTACTCTGACCCTGCAGTGGGATGGGTCCTTTTCTCCTTTTCATGGATCTTTAAACATTCCAAGCAAGTCAGCCTTTTGCCTTTTGGTTGAGTCAGGCTGGAGCAGCTGAAAAGCCTGTCCAGTGATCCTGTTGGGCCATCTGGTGGAAATGCCATCAGTCGCTTCCAGGCAGAAGCAAATAAGAGAAGTTCCCTGCTCCTGTGTTCCTGGTTCTGTATCTGTGTTTGACTAAATCACAAAGAGATGCTGCTGAATCTTACAGAAACAAGGCCTGCTGAGGCCAGTCTCAACCCTGTCTGTAAACTCCATTAGTTAATCATTCTTCCAGGAGAAATTGCTGCATGTGCCCTGTAATCTTCCTAAATGGAAAAATAAAAAAGCAGACAACAAAGTCCAAACTTTTGTGAACATGTAGCAAATGAATGTGTTGCCCTTAAATTTCTCTTTTTCCCAAAGAAGTTTGGGTTTGGGCTAAAAAAAAAGTTTTCCAGAAATATTCACCAGTAGCACTTTCTTTTGGTGTGGCATGCCAGACCACTGACCACACTGTCTGGAGCTGCCGCACAGGGCTGGGATGGTCTAACGTTTGCATCAGTTTTCAGAGGATATTAATTTCATAGATTCTCATTGATGGGAAGTTAATTTCTTTATTCCACTTTATTTCTGGATTTATCAATGAAAATCAACCCTGAATATTCACTGAAAGGACTGATGCTGGAGCTGAAGCTCCAATACTTTGGCCACCTGATGGGAAGAGCTAACTCACTGGAAAAGACCCTGATGCTGGGAAAGATTGAAGGCAGGAGGAGAAGGGGACGACAGAGGATGAGATGGTTGGACGGCATCACTGACTCAATGGACATGAGTTACAGCAAACCTGGGAGACAGTGAAGGATAGAGGACCCTGGAATGCTACAGTCCATGGGGTTGCAAAGAGCTGGACATGACTTAGTGACTGAACAGCAGCTGTTCAGTCCAACCCCATGGACTGCAGCATGCCAGGCTCCCATGTATGGCAAAAACCACAGTATTATAAAGGAATTAGCATCTAATTAAAATAAATTAATTAAAAAAATTTTTTAAAGAATGAATGAATATACTATATATCTTGCTGATATATATTCTCTATATGTCTCTATCTCTATTGGAAGATACTATGTCTTACTGATTATATTCGCTAAGATTTATGTTCTCTAAGAATATAATAAGTAAAATACATAGTATATTTTCCATTGGTTGGGAGATTCCTGAGGTGGCTGTTTTTTATGCCATTTTTTCTTGGTTTCCTTCCCTCATTTCAGACTAGAATCCCCAACACGGAGTCTCAGCATGGACGCCCCCAAAGGCATTCACATTCAAGCCCCTGCGGGGAAGATCGAGGCCCTTACCCAGATGGACATCGTTCTTCAGAGCAGTGATGGGACGGTGAGTCCATCAGATGGTGCGTGGTGGGTGCTCCCATTGTACAAGCCTCATGTCTACTAAGTAATGATGACATTCACGTCCAATAAGGCATCAGCAAATTACAGTTTGCAAAGAGACGTCATGAAAGGCATCACAGAAAATGTGAAAGAAGGAAAAAAATTAACACTGAAAGAAAAGCCAAAAAAGGTTAAAAGCAGTCTCTGTTGGATCCAGACTGCTTTCTTTGGCATTTGTACTATCAAGTCTCCTGTTGTTTTCAGCTTTGAAAAAGTCCTGGACATTCAGAGCTCGCAAAGAATGTCCATCCTGCCACTTCCTAGTGACCCTCTCGGTAGAACTGTCCCTGAGGGTCACCTGTAAGGGATAACTCTTTATTTTTTTTTTTTTTTTTTTTACCACCCAGGGTGCTCGCTCACATCAAGTCCTGGTTCAGTGAAAGTCAAATATGAAAAATAAGAGTTGCAATAAAGAAAACTCTGGAACCTCCAGTCCAGAAATAAAACATCCCTGATAAGAGTCCCTCTCAGAATGGGCAGCAAGGCACAGGCTCCCTATTATTTATTGATCCTTCTAGTGTAAAATCAATTCGCCAATTACCTGTTTGAATCAGGGACATTAACAGGCCTCTCTGGGCCTCTCTCATTTGTCAAGTACCGGAAATAGTATCTACTTCACTGTGTCACAGGGCTAAGAGACATCAATGCAGAAAGATAATTTTGAACTGATACTAATTTAACATTAAGAGAGGGTGTGGTTGAGGCTGCAGAGGGAGACCACAGGAGGCAGGTTCAGCTCTGGCTTGGCAAGATCCCCTGGAGAATGGAATGTCAACCCAAGTATTCCTGCCTGGGAAATCCCATGGACAGAGGAGCCTGGGCCCGCTATAGCCCATGCGTCACAAAGAGTCTCACACAACTTAGTAACTAACAGCAGCAGCAGCAAAGCATTAGACAATAACCTATATAGGTTCTGCTCCAAAAAACATAAGACCATTTGACTTCCTGCTCTGACGGTGACTCAGACCCCAGGGCAAAGCCTGCCTGCCATGCACTTGTACTGTCACCCTGCACTTCCCCCAGAGACGTCAGCATCCCAGGATGCCAGTGTATTCAGAGCTTGGCCTGACGGGACCAGAGCCACATAAAACAAAGGTGGGATTCAACCTTGTTGGCGAGGAAGAACATGGGAGCTTCCCAAACATAGTTTAGTTCATTCTGATGAGTGAGCATCCTGCCAGGGCTCAGGCTTGGTTGCTCTGTACTATGACTCTAATTTCTTTCAGCTGTCACAGATTTCCAAAACTCAATCAACAGCCATTTGTGTGCATCTTGGTTCAACTAAACCTCTCTAGGAACAAATCCCATGGACGGAGGAGCCTGGTGGGCTGCAGTCCATGGGGTCGCTAGAGTCGGACACAGCTGAGAGACTGCACTCTCACTTTTCACTTTCATGCATTGGAGAAGGAAATGGAAACCCACTGCAGTGTTCTTGCCTGGAGAATCCCAGGGACGGGGAAGCCTGGTGGGCTGCCATCTATGGGGTCGCACAGAGTCGGACACAAGTAAAGCGACTTAGCAGCAGCAGCAGGAACAAAAGTCCAGTGGGTCCCCTCTTATTTTAGTTGTCTGTCACCTGCTTCCTGTATCTAATAGAAGGCAACAGAGTTGCAAATAAAATTTTAAAAGCTGGAGAAATGGTTGCTAGCCATTATGATGAATTTAATTGCCTCTCCTAGGAAAATAATATCATGAGCAATTCCAGCATTCACACGGTAAAATGAATAAGATGAGTCAACTTCTGCGGCTTGTATTTTATCCTAATAGAAGGAGAAGTTGAAGGTCAAAGTGGAACACAAAGTCAATGTGAATCAAAAAATGATATTTATTTTGGCCAGATAACTCTGAAAGGTCTTCAAGGAGCGTCACATCATACACTTTCCTAGCTGGCCTAGTGCAATGAGTAAAAGAAAAAAAAAAGACTTCCCTCCAGTTCCTAAGGAATATTTATCCCCACTGCCCAGATGGAAACTAGAAATAGGCTTTGAAAGAATCAGGTCATCGTAATGTGACTTCAGCCGAGGCAGGTGCCTACTTCATTTTCTATGCAGAGAAAGAACTTGGAACATTTGGTGCATTTGAGTTTCGTGTTTGTCATGTTCCCTCCCCCTTGACCACATCTTGTCTCGCTCTCTCCCAAGCAGGTTGTGCTCGACGCGGAAACTGTGTGTTTGCCGGAGCTGGCTCTCGGGAGCCAGGGGCCCGCGGGCAGCTCCCAGGGGCTCTACGAGGTCTGTGTGTGTCTGGATGGGAAGCTCTACCTGTCTGTGGCTGGCATGGGTACCACATGCCACGAACACAGTCACCTCTGCCTCTAAACCATCAGCATCGCCCAGGGAGCACCTTCTGTGTCTCGGTACGCTCAGTAGTGCAGACCTCAGCCTTCCCAGCAGGAGCCACTCGACAACAGTGAGCTGAGTTTGCGTGTGGGAGTTTGAAAGGAGCTCAAACGTACGACTGAAAATGTTCCCATGAAACTTTGTGATCTCAGAGTGGACCTTAGACACAGAAGTCCAAGGATCAGAAGAAGTGTTGATCCCACCAGACAGGCTCGTTGCCATCATAACCAATGTGACTTTCCCTGTCCTGTGTGTGTCGGTCTGTGATGGGATGTCGGGCTGCTGTGTGGAATGGATGTATGGATGCGTGATGCTCAGCTGGGGACCTCTGACCTCCCGTGAGAGTAGTCTGAGTCCTGCCCAGCTGCCCCAGAGTTCTCTGAGGTTTTCCACTGTGTCACTCAATCCTGCAGGAGCTGTATTCATTTCAACACAAAGTGTGTCTGGTTTCAGAAGAAAATCTTCAAGTTTTAAAGGGATGTTCAGATTGATTAGTCTTTCAGAATGTGGTCAGGGAGTAAATTGTACACAACTGATCATGTTTCTTTATATAGTCCATAAGCAATAAAAATCAACCTACATTTTTCATAGACTTCACTGTGTGTGTTACTTTCTTTAATCCTCACAACTCTTTTTGAGTTCAGTACTGTTTTTCCCCCAGTTGCTGGTGATAAAAAAAAAAAAAAAAAGGTTCAGATGAGTCAAGTCACAGGTCACCCAGTATCTACTAAAATTAAACTCAACTGGACCCTAACATTTCAACATCAGTTTCCACTTTGGAAAACTTAGATCTGTGTCTCACTGCACCTGCATCACCTGTTTACCTGATACCTGCACAGACAGGCTGATGCCTACATGAAAGGTGGAGAAACTAAAGTCAAGGGGAGTTTTGTCACCCACCAAGACGGCCCCACGAGCTGGTGGGGGCTCGCCGCTGCCCAGCCCGCGTGCTCACCTCACAGGAGAGGTGAGGGACCGGGGGTGGAGTGGCGCTTCACCGAGTCACTGCTCACAGTTGCCGTCCTTGGCTGTGTGATCTGTATATGAATACAGTGGACGCACACACTGAACCCATGAATGCTCTGGTTTTGTGGTTTTACTTACACGGTGGAATGCCTTCATCACTCCGAAGGCCAGGTGTTGGTTTTGATGTCTGTTTTACTGATCGTTCCCGTTAGAATCCCTACACGGCACAAGACGTGGTGGGACCAACAGCACTGCAACTTTCCCATTAAAGGATTTATGACTAGAAATACAACATCGGTTTCATTTTCCACAGTCTCAGAACTGAGAGAAAACTGGTCTTTATTTCTAATGCTGTCTTAACAAGGTGTTAACAATGCAACCCATTCCTAACAGTTTCTTAATATTTAAATTACTGGTATTATAAACATTTGAAATTATTAATACAAAATAAAATACAAATTAAAATTTTAAAAATACAGTGTGTCCTAATCAGTTAAGAGCAAACTCAACTCTGAATATAACACTCCTAGTTTCAGGGTATTGGGAGGGTGGGGACTTAGATTATTTAAATAAGTATTTGCCTTTTCCATTTAGTTAAGTCCTGATTTTTAGAATTAATGTCTGCTTTCTTGCTGTGACACTCCTGTTGTCATAGTAGTGTTGTCATTTTTGTGTCATATTTACTCTCTTATACCATGTTTGTGCAGGAAAAAAAGTCTTCCAACCCAATTGATGTAGATGGGTTCTCATAGAATGTGTGTACATGTCCAAAAAAATCATGTCGATGATAAAGCAAAGTCAAAAAAAAAAAGAATCAAAGGACGGGGAATGAACATTTTAAATGTATAGATCAGTCTTATGGACTCCGTGGGAGAGGGAGAGGGTGGGGAGATTTGGGAGAATGGCGTTGAAACATGTATAATATCATGTATGAAATGAGTCGCCAGTCCAGGTTCGATGCATGATACTGGATGCTTGGGGCTGGTGCGCTGGACAACCCAGAGGGAAGGTATGGGGAGGGAGGAGGGAGGAGGGTTCAGGATGGGGAACACAGGTATACCTGTGGTGGATTCATTTTGATATTTGGCAAAACTAATACAATATTGTAAAGTTTAAAAATAAAATAAAATTTAAAAAAAATAAAAAATAAAAAACTGTAAACAGAAAAAAATAAATAAGTAAACATAAGACATGACATCATAAAACTCCTAGAAGAGATTACAGGCAAAACATTCTCTGACATAAATTGTACCAATGTTTTCTTAGGTTAATCTTCCAAGGCAATCAAAAATAAAAGCAAAAACAAATGGGACCTAATGAAATTTACAAGCTTTTATTCAACAATGGAAACCATAAACAAAATGAGAAGGCAACCTATGGACTGGCAGAAAATATTTACAAATGATACAACCAACAAGGGCTTAATTTCAAAAATATACAAACAATTCATACAACTCAATAACAAAAAACCAAACAGTGCAATCAAAAAATGGAATACTACTCAGCCATAAAAAGCCATAAAAAAGAGTGAAATAATGCCATTCACAGCAATCTAGATGCAACTAGAGATTATAATACTAAGTGCAGTAACTCAGAAATAGACAAATACCATGTGATATCACTTATATGTGGAATCTAAAATATGACACAACCAAACCTATCTGTGAAACAGAAGCAGACTCTCATGGACATGGAGAACAGACTTTTTGCTAAGGCAGAGGGGGATTGGGGAAGGGTTGGAGTGGGAGGTTGGAGTTAGCAGGTATAAATTATTAAATATGTGGAATGGATAAACAACAGCACCCTAATATATAACACAGAGAACTAAATTCAGTATCCTATGATAATCCATAATGGAAAAGAATATGAAAAAAAAGAATGTGTATATACATATATATGTAAAATGAAACCACATTGCTGTATAGCAGAAATTAACACAACACTGTAAATCAACTATATTTCAATTTAAAAAAAAATTTATCATATAAAATTATTAAAAATAAAAAATAAATAAATAAATAAAAGGTGTAAATCCAAACTTTTGTTTCTAGCTGCATTCTCCAGAGTGATGAGGAATTTCTCCTTGGTTACCACACAGACTTTCAGATGGGCTGTATTCTAGACTGTACTGCATAAACCTACCGTGTTAAGTACATTATACAGTGTAGTTGAAATCTCCACCGAAGGGGCGAGGCCATGCTAGGAGCACCCACAACGAGGCACATACCCAGAGAGCACTACACACCAAGTGGCTGCGACCACTGACTATCGGTTGATACTTTAGGGACCTTGAAAAACAGTCTTTATTTCTTTTCCAATTTCCGAACCGACTGAGAAGCAGACACAAGTCAAATAATGAAGATCAAAATGTCAGCTTTAATAGTAAAGTTAGATTTGCAGCAAACTAGACTTGCTAAGACCTTTCAGTGGAGCAAACGTGAACCTCTCAACCCCTCCCAGGCTCCGCAGCTCCTACAGGGCTCAGGTTCCCCCCTCGGGCACCCCCCAGGTCAGTCTCTGCCCGTGGGGGACAGGGTGGGAGCTCTTCTGAAGAGCAGAGCCATCCCTGGCATGGAGCCAGCGAGGCTCGGTTGCTTGCACTGTTTGTCCCCACCATTCCCTGATCTAACACATCACGGCTCACTGGGCTTCAGTCTTCTCTGTAACTGCCACTGCACACTGGCTGTGGTTTGAAAACCAAGTGAACTTTGGGTCGGGCATAAACAAGCAGGTGGAATAAGAGGGTAAAAAGGGCACGGAGTAGAAAGTGAATTTTGAGCTGAATAGTCAGTGCAGCTTCAGTTTTTGTCCTGGGCTTTGTATCCAGGGCCTTAACAAACACAAGAGAAAGAAGCAGAGATTTTAAGCACGTGGTTCCTCTTTTTAAATAAAATGTAACGCACGTTGGCTCTGGTATCCATGTCCCCCCAGGCTCTCCCATGCCTTGACAGCACAGGCCTGGAACTAGCTTCCTAACCAATGGAGGACTGATGACACTTTAGACCAAATGTGGCAAAACGAGATCAGTGGAGAAGCTTTAGAAGTCAGGGATTTAGGAAACTCCACCCGCAGTTAGGAAGCTCCAGCTCCTGCCCATGGGCAGGCATCCTGCGGGCATGGACTCTGGCCCCAATGGCTGGTCAACTCCTGGAAGGAGACCTCTTCCCACGTGGTGTCCGCATGTCTCCCACTGGCTCCAGGCTCTGGTGGAACCCTGAGCAATATATGACTAGCTAAGTCTTATCTACTTGCCATTCTCTACTCTCTTATCCTTGAGGTCGACAAAACGCTGAAGGACACAGGATGTCAACTGGCACTGATGGAAGGATACCCACTGGTCCCCAAAGCTAACCTGTCAACTACTTCTCTTTATTTGACTAAACGCTACGTGAACGTCTTCCCAGCATCATTCTCGGGCCTTCACCTGTTCCCCGCTGGTGGCTGCAGACCACTTGGGCCTCCTGCCCACAGGACAGCACAGAGCCCATCTCCATGGGCAGAAGGCCTGTTCCAACCCCCTCCCCGGGAGCAGCTGCTCACACACCGGTTGGCAGTCTCCAGTTTCCTTTTAATAAGAAAAGCAAAATAGGGTAAAAGGCGTAAAATAATAATAATAAAAAAAAAATAGTTCGGGTCCAAAATTCCTTACCCTGAACTTCAAAATCTAAGTTTCAAATAATGAAAACTTCCCAAATCCACCTGCTGTAAACTCTGGGCAGCAAAACCTGATCTAAGTTTAGATAAGGCTGTTTCTCAGGTCTGTGTAGTTTAGGGTGGGTGGGTGTTCATGGTTTCACTGTGTTTGATTAAAGGGAGTGGCCCAACCCCCACCCCCAATGGAAAAGCCTCATTAAACCCAGTTTATACACAGTGGTATTAACTTTCTAAAATCCAAATTCTGAAATACATTTGTATGCAAGGGCTTCATGGAAAGGACTGCAGACCTATAATTTTTCTGTTAAAGGAAGTCTAGAAAAAACACAAAACTCCATCAAGTATCACAAAGGCCAAAATTTTCTGTGTACATTTTAATATCCGAAAGCAATAAAATACATTGCAAGTGTTGAATCTGAGTTTTAAAGTAGCAATAACTTAAAAGTCCCAAATAGCTGGAGACCCAGAATTTGGGGGTCCCTGGGACAGAGAACCCCAAGTTTGTTGTGTAGGGTTTGAAAACTTGTGCCTCAGGTATAAGAGGAACATCACCCACCTGTTAGGGCTCAGGTGTGAACCAGCCCCAGCGCACAGCCCTTCCCTGAAGCAAGGTCGGCATCCATCCAGCCTCTACTACAGAATAATTCTATTTCATATATTTCCAAATACATATGTGTAATCACATATGTTGAAGTTCCAATACTTTGGCCACCTGATGCAAAGAGTCAACTCATTGGAAAAGACCCTGATGCTGGAAAATATTGAAGGCAAAAGGAGTAGGGGGCGACAGAAGATGAGATGGTTAGACAGCATCATGATTCAATGGACATGAATTTGAGCCAATTCCAGGAGATAGGGGAGGCCAGGGAAGCCTGGCATGCTGCAGTCCATGGGGGGGTTGCAAGGAGTCAGATACAATTTAGCAACTGAACAACAACAAAAATTATAAATGTCAACTAATCGCATTCCCTAAAAAGGTGAAATAAAATCAACTCTTAACAAAATCAACAAGCACCTAATAAACTGAGTATATACCAAGTACTTTATACTCAATCATAAAAAGAAACCCCTTAAAATTCCAGTATAAAATATATATGAAAGTTCTATCCTAGTATTTCCAATAAACACACATATACACAGCATGTCAAACCTTAATACAGGAAGATACTAAGTTTGATTTTCAAGGAACTTTTTCTCAAGAAATACCAGTTACAATGACTTCATATGTACATTTGCTTTATTAAAATTGTGGCACTTAATATAATAGCAGAAATCATCACATGGCTCACATCCAGAAGCAATACAATAGTGGAGGTGCAAACATTCCTTATGACCAGTACAAGTAAAAAAAGTGGTAATGTGTCCCATAAGCCCTTAATTGCATAAAATATTATACTGCACATCATTTACAGCCAGCACACTTAAATAAACTAATTATCATCTTTTATATTCTGCAAGGGATATAACGTTCATAGGACATTCAAACGATAAAAATTAAACATCAGTTCTGAATTATTCATGGGGAAGACACAAGCTGATAATTCCTCTTTTATAACCTACTGGATATTTTCACATGATTTTACAATTTTTCAATGTCTTCAGAGTGAAATCCCAAGAAAAAAAAACTCCACTAAGTGCCATGTTGAAGGACAAAAAATGTTGAGTGCAGCACCTTTAGACAGTGAAAGATCACATCCTGTCCAACCACACCATATAAATTAGGGCGTTTGTGGGAAACGTGTACAAACAAACATCAAGCAAATGCCCTCACAGGTGACAGGCATGGCTTTGGCAAGCGGTTCTCAGAAGCAATATTCACATCCAGCGAGAACAGGGGCCACCACCAGGTCTCCCGTGTGCCACCTTCGTGATCTGGGATGCCTGCAAGCCCAGGGAGGAGGACCTCCAGGAAAAGGATGTGAAGGGCACTCAGGGCACCCTAGTGGGGGCTGTCTGCAGAGTCTCAATCAAGTAGTATTCAGGATAAAATACTGTACCACGTTACACATGTGCTAAGTATCTAGTATGTAAAACTGCAACAGGCTCATAATCAGATCCAGCTGATAATGCACCCAAGAGGATCTGCTTAAAGAAACAATAAAGTTCCACAGACCTAATCCCCCTAATTTGTTTCAACCAATGATATGTCCAGTGTTTCATTAGCTCCTTCAAAAATACTGCATACATTAAAAACATAAAACTAACTCCCCCCGCCCCCCACCACCAACCAGAGACACAGAGACTCTAACAGACCGCTGAGCTTTGGTGTGTAAAGTGCAGTTCACAGAGGTGCTGGCCAGCCAGCCAGCCGCATCCAGCGATTTCAAGTTCACCACCAGCCTCAAAACACTACTCTCTCAGGTCAAGGTTCCCTGTGGACATCCACATTAGTAAGAAGGTTGAGATTCTACCTGATCAACCCCCAATGTGCTTCACCATCCCTGAATGCTGGCAATGGGGCTTAAGGAAGGACAGTGAGTCATATCTGTGCTACGACATGTCCAGGACATAGCTCCCTGCTTCTCTCCTGGTGTTGCCTCACACTTTCTGTTGTATGAAGTTTTCAAGTTTTATGATGATACAGGCAGTACATTCCATCACCCTCATGGCAACCTCAGACGTGAACCTGTCATTGGGGATCTGCGGGAAGGGCAGCAGGTCAGGGTACCTGGTCTTCAAGCTGTCCACACCGTAGGCCTCCAGGGTGTGGACGTCGTTGGTCAGGCCCTCCAGCTGCTGGCTGTACTCCTCGATCTTCTGCGCCAGGGCCGTTGGCTTCACATCCTTGTCAGATTTGCCCCGCACAGCGTAGTCGGCCGCTATGAGAGCCAGCTTGGCAGACAGGAAGCATTTGAAGCACACCCACTCGTTGGCATTCTTGTGCAGGTCATTCCTGGCAGCCGAGAAGTTGGCCCTGGCCTGGCGCAGCCACCTGCGCGCCTCCACCGGGTTGCCGACCGTCTTGAAAGTAGGGGGCACAAAGAACCTCTGGGAGTACGTCTGCCCAGCCGGTGGCGGGCCTTTCTCTTTATTTTGCTGCTGCCTCTCAGATTTGTGGCTCGTGGCCTCCTGGTTCCACGATGTGTAAAATCTCTGGAAGGAGAACTTCTCTGACTGGAACCGGGTAGCCGAGGTGGGAAACGTCCGCCTCGAGGCTCTGTCTGCATTTTGATCAAGAAAAGCCTGTTTCTCTAACCTGTTAATCTCATTCTGCAGATGCTTGAAAACCTCATTAGCCATGTCGTGGTCCTCTGGGTTTTTGTCAGGGTGCCATTTCAGGTACAACCGCCTGATAATCTTCTTCCTCTCCGACTCAGGAAGCTTCCAGGCTTGCTCCACCACAGACGTCACCTCCTTTAGAATTTCTGGGAGAGAAGTAGCCTTGAGCTTTTTGGGGGAATGATGCTTGGAAGATGGGGTCTTGAGGCCCTCTCTCCCAGGGAAGAGGGGTGGGACGCTTCGAAGACCGGGGGCCAGGAACTCCGTGGGGCTGGTAGGGGTGGAAGGGGCACTGTCTCTGCTCTGGGAGCTCTCCTCTGGCCGTGAGAACTTGTACAGATCCAGAGAGCTAACGATTTTGTATTCACTGTAGCCAATGTCAATCTGATAAATCTTTCCTAGGAAGCTCGAGTTGTCGGCGTCTTCTCTTTCGA
This sequence comes from Bos javanicus, assembly GCF_032452875.1. NCBI lineage: Eukaryota > Metazoa > Chordata > Mammalia > Artiodactyla > Bovidae > Bos > Bos javanicus. The sequence goes on along the minus strand of NC_083879.1, from coordinate 34,683,783 downwards.
CCTCTTGTACGATGATGGCATACGTGTACGTCGGCTGGTACGACCCGTAGATGTCCCCGCCTTCGGCATCGACAAGGTACCCAACATACTCTCCCGGGTAAAAGACATTCATGGGGTCCATGAGCAGGGTGTAATGAATCTCAGCAGGTATTGGCGTGCCAGGCATTGGCAGTTCAAGTTTTGATGGTTCTGAAGAGTCGTACTTCACGCCTAGGCTGTCAAGCTTCTCACTGATCCTGTAAATGTCGTTGCATCCCAGCATAGCAATTAGGTAGGATGTGTCGGAGATCAGGTTGTCGGTCGCCGACTTCAGCGTCATGGCCAAGGCCAGCAGGAAGTTGATGTCCTTACTGTCTGAGTGTTGTATGTACAGCAGGATGACGGCATTCCCAAACCGCTTCAGGAAAGCAAAGGTCTCGCTCCTGCTCTGGGGGATGGGGTTGAAGCCTTTCACCCGTAGTGTGGTCTGAAGCTTCTCGAAGCAGGACACCTTCAGCCCTTCCCGGAGGGCCTTGCAGAGGCGGATGGCCTTCTCCTCATTGGCCAGGAAGGCATTGTCATTCTCATGCTTCATGATCCTGACGAGGCCCGCGATGAACTGCTCAGAGGACAGCAGGAGCTGCAGCCGGCCTTGGAGTGAGCACAGTGCCCCGAACTGGCACACCCTGGGGGTCTCCTCGTCCAGCTGCTCCTCCAGGATGCTGCTCAGCAGGCGCGGACGCAGTTTCTGGGGGAAGAGCATGATGAGCTTGGTGTGGAAGCCGTGGTCCTTCCCCAAGTAACACTGGCTGAGGTCCACCAGCATCTGCACCCCGATGCTGCCCTGGATCCGGCTCTTGTAGTGTGGGGCGTCATCGAACACCAGGATGCTCGACCTGACCAGCCGGCCATCCTGGCTTGGCAGGTAGAGTGCGAGGTCCCGGATGTTCTCCAGGTCGCCCCGTACCTTGACGGAGTCGTTCTGCAGACTCCTGAACAGGCCAGAAACAACCCTCTTGACAGTGCGCATCTCGTTCGGGTCCAGCTGCTTCCCTTCGGAGTTCTTGAAGATGCGGCTCAGCACCTCCACATACTGCTTGGTGGAGATGACGTCCTCAGTACCCAAATGTTTGAACAGCTGGTGGAAGGTGCCCAGCTCTAAGGGCAGCTTGTACAGATACGGCTTGAAATCGGACTCGTACTCCAGGTTGATCACCACCTCCTCCGGCTTCAGGAGCTTCCAGCCATCTTCCACCATCACAAAAGCAACACCCCGCAGCTGGAAACGGAACTCCCTCTTCTCGGCGCTGAGGAACTCGTATATGCTCCTCAGGACCTTGGCTCTAGTCCTGACCATATCTTCATCCAGTGTCGTGATGTTGCACACATTCCTGCAGTTGTTGATGACCTTGTCCACGGGGGGGTCAAGGTTCACGTTCAGCAGGCTCAGAACCTGCTCCAGCTGCTCCTGGGGGCCGAGGTCACTCCCTGCTTGCTCCCTGATGCTCAGGGGCGTGGCCTTCTCTGGGAGGATGGGGCAGGACGTCCACAGCAGCTGCAGCACATCGCACTGCTTGAACTTCGGGTTCACCTGGGCACCGCTGAACCTGATGAGGGGGAGCGTCCCGTTCACCTCCTGATATTGAGGGTGAAATCGGATGAACTCTGCGGGAGCCCGCTCTGGACACAAGAAGGGGATCAGAGACAGTTCTTTCAGGAAGTCCCCCACGAACAGATCCGTTCGTTCCTGGAATATGTGATGGAGAAGGATGTCGACCGTGTTCTGCAGCGTTTCCTTAGACCAGTTTTCTGTATTAGCTCGCACACTGATCTCCTTAGCAAACTGCAACAACTGCTGCTGAGAAAGGATGTGTTTCAGTCCAATGTTTCTTAGGAATTCTACCCAAGAGGTCATAAATGCAACTTGATTTTTGGGTTTTATAAGTTGTTCCAGTTTTTTAAAGAAGTCCTTTGGGATGAACAATTTTTCAGGAAGCATAACTTCAAAAACTCTTACAGTTCTGTCATAGAAATGCTTTGCTTGCTTTAGTCGGTTGTTAGCATCGTGGATTATCAATAAGCCTTCCAGCTTTTCAAAAAGTTGTTCCTTGATCTCAGACAGCTCCTCAACATTCGACAGTCTATTCTTGAGATAAATCAAATGCTCTAGTTTTGCATCGTAAGAGAGATTTTCAATTTTTGGTAAGAGGTGTTTCAAATATACCTCAAGATCATCCACAGGTACACAACCCAGAAGCTCATACAGTTCTTTCAGGTGTATTTTTTCTTCAAGAAATGCAGAGGACGATGATTGCGTCCATTTTTCCACTTCAGCGGAGGGAATACTTTTTGTAAGCACGTAGCATGTTCCAAACTTTGCAATGCTCATGTAGCGACCACTGATGGATTTGTAGCATGGAAGTGACTTTAAAATTTTTATGTCATCTTGAGACATCAAGTGATTCAAATTGCAGTTGAAATACATCAAAAGTGCTTCAAAGTCATTTTCCACTAATTTTTCAGTTCTAAACGTTGAGGTTTGGACCATGTAATGCACAGCCTTCAAAATGCTTGTGGGGCTCTCTATGTTGGCCGTGTGAGAGGACAACAGAGGGACAAATGCACTGTCTTTGGAGCAGATTTTGTTCAAAGCCAGCTGAATGCAGCCAGCTTTCATGAGGGCATGAAAAACCTTATCAGTCTGGGCGTTTGGGAATACAGCGATGTGCATGAGGCTCAGCGGGAGCAGGACGTCCCCCTCAGGGACCACAAGCTGGTTGGCCGACACAGTGAACTTTGTTCCGGGGAGCAGGGCCCAGTCTCTCAGGGTGTCCATGACGGCATCAAAGGCTGGCTTTGTTTCCTCTTGGTCCTCCTTCACGTTCATGGACTCGCTGATGAAATGCCAGGCATTCTTCAGCCAAGACTCACTGGCAAAGCTGTCTTTCCACTTGGTGCAGCTCTTGGTCTTGTACTCGCGGGGCAGCACAGAGGGCAGCAGGTCAGCAAAGCTGGAAATGTCAAACACTTTTGCGACTTTGCAGTTCAGTAAAATATTGCTGTACTTCAAGTACAGTGTGTTCATGAACAGGTCTTTGCGGGATGGGATCAGTTCATGGTATGTTGTTAGAAACTTGGGACGTTTTGCATCAAAAGTTTGCAAAACACTGTCCAGGGTAATGAGAAGGGGCAGGCCTTCCACTTCAAACTCACTTTCTTCTGTGTCCTTAAAACAATAATCGACTAAAAGTTTTAAACTGTGGAAAAGCTTCAGGTTGGTCTGCTGGAGACGACAGGGCAGCTTCCCAATATGGCAGTTGGTGTCGGGGGAGGAAAAGGTCATTAAGAAAGCCCGGACATCGGCAGGGGTGACGTAGCTCACAGGGATGTTGGCGTCCACAAGGCAGTGGTACAGGTTAGCAGTCTCATCACAGTTATAAACCAGGTTGAAGCCGATCTCCAAGAGCAGGTGTTTCAGCCTGTAGACGTTTTCTGCGACCGTTTTGCGTGTGGTGATGTTATAATCTGCGTTTTTAAGGTGCTGTAGCTCATCCTGCAGTAGATTGTCAAAGAACGGCCTGGTTTTATTTGAGGTGGACATGTTGACCCAGGTGATGATGACGGCGGAGTGCAGGTCGGAGCCGTCGATGCTGGGAGCACGCACCACTGGAAGGAGGCGCTTCATGTCATCGTGGATGCAGCTGTACAGCGCCTTCACCAAACAGTACAGGTCTGGCTGGAGGTCCAGCCTGTTGACGGGGAAGAATGACAGGAACTTCTTCAGCGTGTCCTTGACAACGTGGATGGGCGTGCTCTGCAGGACCGACAGCGTTGGGTCGGAGCCGGGGAAGTAGCGCTTCTTCAGCTGGGCCAGCAGCTCCACATACGCAGGCGCAATGAGTGCCGTCATCAGGCTGCTGTTCCAGTCGCTGCGCACGCCGACCCCGTTGTCATCTCGCCACAGGTTCCTGCGGGCCGAGTCCAGTGCAAAGTGGCCGTTCACGTGGAATGGGAGCCCCGTCTCTAAAGAGAGTGGCAGGAAGCAGAAGACCCTGTGGGGCTTCTTGTAGTTGTGGGTGATGCAGGCAGCCACACCCCCGCGAGGGAAGAGTGTGATGTCCTGGTTCTTGTGTGCTGACACAACGCTCTTGGACACCTTGTCCATGCTAGAGAAGCCAGACCTGTTACAGATGAGCCAGGTGGTGAGGCTCCCCTCAGAGTCCTCAGTGTCCATGGTGTAGGTGACCTGCTGCACTGGGATGTCTGGGAGCTGCCTCTTCTTTGTGACACTGTCAATGACAGACGCGTGAAACTGCTTCCTCTTCAGCCGGTCCCCGTCAGTGATGTTGCCCTTCACGGAATACAGCACGTTCAGGGCACCCGTGGCTTTGTCTATTTCACAAATAGAGATTTTTTCCATGTGGTTAAGAAACATTAACAGCTCTGCCCCATCTGACCGCAGCTTGTCCAGGAGGTTCTGGACCATCCTATCAGATGATGGAACTGATGAGATCTCCGAAACCTTTGCCATCTCTGCGTTACGGAGAGGGAATCGGAACATCGTGCAGTTGTCCAGCTTGAAGTGGGTTCCCAGGTAAAGATCCAGGACGTCCGAGAACTGAGTTCTAAAATCCGCATCCAGGTCTCTGAACATGCGTCCAGGACTGACAGATGTGGCCCCTGGTGCATACCTGGCATGAGGGTCGAAAATGCACAGGATGTCATTGCCAGAGATGAAGGAGGGGCAGTCTGTGATGTGATATACGGAGTTGAACCCCACCCCATACTGCCCGGTCTTACAAGGGTTCCCTTCCTTGGTGCCTCTGCCCAGGTTCTGGATCCCTCTGACGTCATCCTCCGTGAAAGGCTGGTTGTTGTACACACACAGTGCTGGCCCCTGCAAGGGTGCCCACTTATCATCAAATATCCTGTCCACTGGGTGCTGCCTGGGGTCAAACACAAAGCAGATCTCCGTGGCTTTTGCATCATCAGCGTTCTGAAGCAGCTCTTTCAACATTTCCTTTTCTGAAGGATAGGCATTGAGGATGCTCTTAATTCTGCTGGTCAGTTTTTCTTTCTGCCCAAACTCCGAGCCCAGCGTCGTGAAGCACACGTTGGATGCATACCGTTCCAGGGCTTTGTGCCGCTTTGGCACTGCACCCAGTTTCACGGCTACTTCCCTGGGTATGTCTGCATGACAGTACTTGACAGTGCTGTCCTTCACTTTTATCCAGGGGCAGTCATTATAGCACAGAGACTTCGCAGGGAGAAGCTTAAGGTTAGTATCTGGCAATAATATGTGGCCATAATTTTTCTCACAAAATTCTTGTTTCTTTTCTCTAATGAGACTCCATATCCCCTCACTGATTATTCGCCGGCAGAGCTGAAAATTCTCTTCTGTTACTTGTTTGGTTTCTTTTTCTTGAGCTATGGATTCCAAAACGAGGGCAAAATCTTCCACAGTGAAAGACTGCCTCACACCCACACTTTCAAAAAGTTCACGGAAATTATTTTTATATTTATTAGGCAACTGATAAAGGTATGGGGCTGCTTCAAAATTTAAATGAAAAGCCACCTTTTCTGAGTTGACATATGCATTCTCAACTAGAATGAAGCTAAAGGTTTTCAGCTTTTCAGTGACTGCCGTCTTGGTGCTGTCATTCTGCATCATCGCCTCATGGAGGTATTTGTAGCAAGCGTTGGTGATGTTCTCCTGATATAATGTGATCCCATCATCAACTGACTTTGCAACTTCTCTCAGCTGGTTCACAACCAGCTCAACTGTGGGTTTCCGGAGCAAACCCAGAAACTCCTTCACCGCCAAGGGCACAGACCCACAGCCTCTGAAGGAATGAGAATTTTCATTTAGAATTGGTTGCAAAAGACAGACTATATCCTGGTGCTCAGCTATATAGAGGTCAGTTGCTGCAAACATGGTTTCAGGCTTAAAGCTGTTGCCTTTCCAGTCCAAAGAGAAACCTGCCGGCTTCGTCAGAAATGGGAGGAAGGGGATTGTTTGATACGTTGCAGCAAAATCCTTTGCTCTTGGATCCCTTATTTTCAGTTTTTCATCAATAAGACTTAACAGGATGCTACTTCGTAGACAAGCAGCGCCGTGATCACTTTTATTAATTTCAGCTACTGACTCTGCACGCTCCAGCATGTCGTCCCACAAAATATCATCCTTCGCCATACCTAGCTGGACTAGTTTGATCAGAATAATAGGGTTTAGATAGTCCTGAGTGGAACCGTAAGGAAATCGTCCATCTTTAGTATCAAATAACTTAGCGACGCGTCCTTCAGGGTGGATTAATCTTGATGGTAAAACCAAAGGATGCCCCTCCAAAGAGCAGGGGATACATGGGGTAACGCGGAGGATCCCCGAGAACTCATCAACTTTCTCATTTAGGACAAAATTCATTAAAGGATCTCTGAGTTCTGCTTCAATTTCCTGAATATTTGGGAAAAACACTTCTGAAAAAAACTGTCTCTCTGAAAATGTATTTTCCAACAGTATCTGTTTGCAGCCAGCTTCTTCAAATCCTAGCTTTACCGAAGAAGGAAGTTCAACAGCACAAAGGTTTTTCGACCCTGTCTTCTTGAGGTATTTCAAAAATATCTTGAAGGCAGCTGGACCAACATCTCTTCTTTTAAGTATGGAGTCATCCAGAAATCTCACGTTCTTCATGGAGACCCACATGGACCCGTCGGAGAAGACCCTCGTCAAGTCCTTCCCTTTCCCATGGGCGATGTCTTCATAAAACCCTTGGCAGATGACAGAAAAGTCATCATGCACTAGGTCGGGGTCAGGCCATACAGTGTGGTAAGTGTAGTCCGTCAGCTCCCCGCTGGCAGCTAGCTCACGCAGCACGCTGAGAGCCTCCAAGTATGCTTTCACGACCACGTGCCTCATAAAGGTGGTGTTCCAGCGCCCCTTCGTGTCTGTCTTCCAGATCTCTTTCCTGTTTGAAGTAACAGCAAAGCACCCATTGATGTGAACTGGCAATCCCGTCTTTATCCGCAGGGGTAAATAGCAGAACACTTCTCCAGCCTGTGGCCGCACGGCCCACTTCTGGTCCTGGACTTCAGCAAGGAGAACCGCCACAGCCCCACATGGGACCAGGCCCAACCTTCTCCCGCTCTCACTCAGGGAGAACCTGAGTGCCTCCCCTGTGTCCATGCAGGTACAGATCAGCCATGTGGTACAATCCACAGTTTTCTGGGGCAACTCATCCGACGGCTTTTTGGATTGGCCCGCCTTAGCCATTTCAAAGAGAGCAGCCGGGTCATCTTCTGGACCTCTGAAAAGTGGTGACTGTAAGTCCGCAATCCTTCGGAACACATGGTGAAATTCCTCCACTGTGATCTGCAGGATGCAAGATGACTTGGGGGCCTCGGCGGGGAGCTTTTTGTTACTGGTGCCACAAGTTTTCATGAGCTTAGCAGCTTCTTTTAGAACACTGATGACAGGTGCGGTCAGTGCTTTGGTGGAGCATGGTTTTTTTTTTATGACTATTGTGTCCTGTGCTAAGCTGGGATTGGTCTCCTCAATCTTCAGGTACTTCAAGTACATGGAGGTTACATTCTGAGTGAAAATGATGAGTCTGTGTCCACAGAGACTAAACTCATCCACCAGAGAGTAGATGTCAGCTGTGTTGTAGCAGGTGCTGCTGACCTCGCTCACTTTGGCTTCCTGCTGGGTTCTGAAGGACAGTCGGAACAGAGTCCCGCTATAACTGTAGGGTGCCTCCACCGTCAGGGGCAACTGACAGTCAAACACGTTCATGAATGGTTTGAACTGATTAGGAAACTTCCTGAGTCTCTTCTGCTGTTTGCTCCAGTTAATTTTGATCCCAGGGTTAGACCTGTCCTTAATGTGCTTGCTAATGTGGTTGATGTTCGGGTCAAACATTATCATGAACTCTCGGCTCATAATGACAGGGATGTCAGTGATGTGGTACACAGAGTTGAACCCAAGACCAAACTTCCCAACCTTGTCAACTTCGGCCCTCTTCAGAGATTCCCCAAGCCTGGTTATGTTCACGAAGTCTGAATCCGAGAACTGGGAGTTGTTGAACGACCACAGAGCCGGCCCATGGCACGCTGCCATCCCCGGGTCCAGGAGATTCTCTCGGATGTCCATGTTTCTTCTCATGTCAATCATGAAGCTGCATTCTGTTGCATTTGCATCATCAGCATTTTGAAGAAGCTCTTTAAAGATATCTGACACCGAAGGGTACTCTTCCAGAATGTTTTTGATCCTTACCGTCAGCGGTTCTCGTTGTCCTGACTGCTCAAAGCCCATGTTCTCAGGGTTGATTAGTCTTGTACTGAGGCATGGGACTTTCAGCCACTCGGCGGTTTTCATGGGTATGTCCTCATGCACCAAAATGATAGGCTCCACAGAATCTTCCAGTAAGTCATTCAGGTCATCAACTTTGATGTCACAGTAGCAGCATTCATGAATTGGCTTCATGATGAGCTTGGAAGGGTTCTTGCTATGATGTATAGGAACCGGTGTGTTGGGGCTTGCTGGAATCTGATTGCTGTAAAGCCACCTGATAATGTTCAACATAAGATGAAGATTCTGTTTGCTTTCCTGGTCACTGAGGTCTTGGTCACTTTTGAGATACACCTTCTGAATGACCATGGAAATATGATCTGCTGTCAACTCCTCTATTGAGCCACAGGCCTTAAACAGCTGGTGGAACTTTGCCATGGTTTTAGGCACACTATGCAAATAAGGCTGAAGGTCAAGATCATGGAATGGTTTTATCACAGCTTGGGCGAGAGGACAGAACTTTTTGCCAGTCCAAACCCACGGAAATTTTAAGGCTCTGAAAGCATCTTTCCCTTCATTTAAATGATCATGCATGAATCCATAAATTTCAAGCAAAATATGTTGGAATTGGTAGTAGTCTTCATCACTAAAGGTCTTTGATGTATACCAATCCACAACGATCTTAAAGTGCTTTAAGACAGCGTTGATACCAGGTTTTGTGAGGATGCCTAAAGCTTTCTCCAAGTTTACATGTACGCTCTCCACGAGGGGAAGTGACGAGCCAACCAGGATGGCATGGGCTGCATCGCACATGTCAGGGGGTGCACAGAGCTCACAGAGGTCGCCCTTCCAGACTAAGGAGCCTGGGTAGTTTGGGGGCCTTTCCTTGCAAGCTGGAACCCATTTTATCTTCTTTAAGGTCGCCTTCCCTTCACATGAGTGCAGCAGGGCAGGGTTCTTATTTAAAACCAGTAAGAGTGTCCTGGCTTTCTTCAGGAGAGTGTCCTGATTTGGACAAGAACTGGCCTGTAAGGCTTCAATTTTTTTAGCCACTTGCACAACATCTTTCTCTTTGAGACTGGCTTCATTTTTCAAGCCAATCTGTCTTAAAGAGTGAAGGATGTCTGGGGAGGTAAAGGCCGAAGGTGGGAAACAAGCTTCCTCTTCGTCATAGAAGAGGTCCTTCAACACCTCTATGTCAGGATCGAAGAGTTCACTGGCCATCACCAGCCGCCCTGGCGGGAGCTGAATAAATTTTAGTGGTGCTAACCAATCAAGCACATTTGGGTTCTCACTTTTGAGAGAGGACAGGTTCTCAAGGACCCATAGCACAAGGTGTGTCACCTCTTCTTGAGAGTAAAATGTACTTTCTATGTCTTTTAAGATGAGCTTCAAGCAGCTGGTGGTCCTGACCTTCTCCACCTTCAGCAAGTTCGCCAGGCGGATGGTGGCCTCATCGCTGCTGTCCACTACTGAGATGGAGAGCCGCAGGCCAGCCGGGAGAGTGGCCGCAGGGTGCAGGACCCTGCAGCCCTTCAGCCTGGTGTAGGAGGACAGCCCCTGGCTGGATGAATGGTTGATGCGCTTGAATATTGTCAGCTCCTGAATTATTCTCTTCTCCTTCTCACTGCTCTCAGTCAAGTTGGCTAAGAACTTACGCAGGGCGTCTTTGTGCGTTGGAAGCAGCGATGCAACCTGGTTACACAGCTTCTGCAGAGGCATCTTCTCCATGATGTGCAGCACAGCACTCGGTGAGGGCAGGTGGATATATTTTTTAATAAGTGGGTGCTGTATGGAGGCATCTAATTTTTTAAGGACAATCCCTCCAAGCTTCTGTACCACATCCGCTAAAAATTCTGGAAGCTGTGCTTCTGACTCGTTGTCTAAAATGACTAATGAAGGAGCCCTGAGTCTGATGAGCTCCACACATGTCTGCCCTTCTTCTAGTGGGGTCCTGGGGATGAGCGGCATCTCATCAAATAAAGTCAGATCCTCTGAAAAATGTACGTAGAGATGCTTCCACACCATCCTAAGCCATGACACAGACGGGTGCTTTCTGTCTTCATCGCATGGGTACCACTGGACAATCAACTCTCTGCCAGGCCAGAATGTGTTCATTACTTCTTTGATAAGACGTGCAAAGCGATCTGTATTAAGGAGCTGAAGCTGAGTGCAGGGTCTTCCTGCAAGTCACATAAAGAGATGCTATGAGTACATACAAGTCTGCTGTCACTCATTGAACTTGCATATTCTTGCATAGTGGATAGGCCTAGAAAGTCACTTTGAGAGTTTTAAGCACACTGTAAAAATGCAACAATTTGGCATAATTGTGCTGATAGAGCCTAGAGAAGTAATATTTTTCTCTGGAAAGTGCTTACTTTATTTTTTTTATAAATTTTATTTATTTTATTTGGCTGCATCAGGTGTTGGCTGCGACACACAGGATCTTCAGTCTTCACTGAAGCATGTGGGACCTTTAGTTTGTAGCAAGTGTGATCTAGTTCCCCGGCCAGGGATTGAGCCAAGCCTCCTGCATTGGGAGCACGAGTCTCAGCCACTGGACCACCAGGAAAGCCCCTGGAAAGTGCTTATTTTAAATAAATACATAGAATGCATTTACATGCATTTTAAAAATTACCCTATAGTATCACACAAATGGAATCAACATGGAAAATAATTTTTAGTGGTGATTTGATCACAAATAAGACCATCAAAGAAAATGTAAATAAAGCTTAAAGAAGCCTCATTTTATTTAAGAATAATTTATAAGCAGGCCCTGTAAGAATTTTTCTTTGTGGTGCTCCCAGGAGCCAAGCAGCTGAAAGGATAAAGTGAGGCTCCAGGTGAGAGTATGGGGACTGGTGTCCCTGTCCTAGCTGACCCAGGCTGTAGGAACTGAGGCCGCCAGGAGCCTGGAGCTTCCTGTCTACCACGACTGGACATTTGAGAAGAGGGGGCTAGCACGGCCTCTCTGGGACTTGAGGGCTCACTGGAGAGACGAAGGGGCCGAGGTTACAGCTCTGAGATGCTCTGTGCATGTCCAGGCAGGGAGCACAGCCACGACCCTCCGAGGCAGAGTTTCACTTGTGCTTATCACCCAGGAAAGGGCATTCTTCTGGACTCTGGCCTTGGCAGCAATGCTTCAGGGATAAGCAACAGGGCACAGGGGCCAGCTGTGATGGCATCCTTTCCCCACCAGGTAGCTGCACCCTGGGACGGTTGATAAACCAGGAAGCTAGTAAGGTTTTCTCTGGGGAAAAAACATGTTTGCTGATTTTCAGCCACTGGTCTAGAAGATAACATTTTATTTCTAAGCACAGTTTGTGTTTCTGTGTATTTGTCTACAATACCAGGGATAATAAAATTTTAAAATAACATGATATACCTGTGGGTATATATTTGCCTATACAGGGAAATAAAAAGCATCTCAAATTCAATCTTATGCAAACTAACATTCCATTTTCTCCCTAGCATACATATAATATCTAGACTCTGGAAAGACTAATTTTGGAAAAAAAATATAAAAAGGGGAACACCTCAAGCCCCTTGAAATTTTGTCCATCAATATCTGTTAACCAGGGAAGGACACTCTTATTTCACAGACTCACATACCAGGGAGATGGCCTTAACTTCTACCAAGAAGATTCTCTCTCATGTTACAATAAGACATTTAAAATTACTGCCACAGAAGTTTAAGCAAGGACACACTTCTGCAACTGTTGAAGACACCAATACCCATGTCCTAATTATTGTCAGTTTCTACACTATGTGACATAGGCTGAGTCAGGCAGTAGTGTTTAAGAAGTCACAAAATCTTGTCTATAGTCTGACTAGCACAGCCTCCTTGGTCTGTGAGTCCCATTAAAATATTATTTTTTAATTCATTTTTAATTTTCTGAAAAATGCTTACTGAATTATCTATAATAGAATATCCAAATCACAAGGCAAGGATATAATATCAAAGATACAAAAAAAGAGTTAGAAATTAAAATTCAGAACACTCAAAAAACAGAAAAACCAAATGTGCAGCACACTGTGTTCCATGTTAATAACTGCCACCCAACATGCACTCTGCAGAAAATCCTGTCCAATAACCTTGCATGAAATTCAGCAGCCTATAAGCCACATACCTACCTTCAGGACAGCTGTCTAGTATCGATGTGCAAATAAAATGTCAATGATACGCACACACCACATGTAACATGCGACCGTGTGCGCCACGTGTAACATGTGATTCACGTGTACACCACACATAATGTGATTGCACACACCACATGTAACATGTGATTGACGCACACAGCACATGTAACATGCGATTAATGCCAGTCATGCTCTGATGAAACAAATCATAAAAAATAAAGGAGAGAGAAAATGTAGTAAGAGACAATTCTAAGCACAGAAGTCAATTAGACTTGGAGTTCTGATTTCTGTTTATTTTGTAGTTAAGCTTTCAGCTTTTTCCCTAAAGTATAAATGTTAACACAGAAAAATGTCTCCATGCCCTGGATTGGGGCACCCTTGAAATTGTGAAGCACCTCAACTGGTATCCATAAAATAGTTCAACAGCATTTATTGAATGACTTGTGCTTCTGTGGCCCTGCCTTTCGAATTATCAGCACTGTCAAAAGAGGTTAAGTATTTCGTGCCAGGCATGTTCCTAGAGAGAGAGTGTTTATCAGTTGTAACTATTCAGGAACAACTCTGCTCAGAGTGGTTTGTGCTTTCCTGTGGGTCAGCTCAAGGTAAAACCGTCAGCATGCTAAATCTATGGTTCAGCCCTCACTTTGAGGAAGATTTTCCATGTGGATGGAAACAGGATGCTACAGTCCACTTGAAAATAAGATGAGGTGCCAGTTAAACTGTAGGCCATCTGTCAGTCAAATCTTCAAAGGAAGAAAAAGGAAACAAAGGACAGAAAAGCAGCACACAGGGATGGAGAGGGCAGCTCGGTGGCCAGCCCGGTGCTCCCAGAGCTCTGCGAGGTCCCAGGGAAGCCTCCCTCTACTCCACAGGGCACCAGGCTGGCTCAGAACAGCACTGCGAGCAGACTTCTCAAGAAGTCGGCAGTGACACTGCAGTGCGGCCCTCGCTTCCATCCTGAACAGGAGACAGACGACAAGTCGGGCGGTGGCAGACGCCACCCAGAGCATCCCCTGCCCCAGGGCAGGCGGCTAACCATGCAGCCTGCTGACAACAAGACTCTGCCTTCCGCTCCTTAAAGATGTAGGAATACAGTCACGGTAGCTGTGAGGGATCAGCCACTTTTCCTACAAGCTAGAAAACAAGGTTAATACTTATATGAATTATCACTATAACAGTGACTTAGCTTCTAAATTAATTTTAGCTTCAAGGAATAGACTGACTCCAAATGTTTACTATAATGTTTACTATAAAAACAGTTTCTATAAAGCTAATCTCATATCCTGATTTTCCAAGGGAAACAGAAACTGGAGGAAAACAATACAAGTCTATCAAAATTTTTTATAAAAAGACAGTCAATAACTGACACTTCACGGACAGAGATCCTAGAATGGATGTCCCTCTGTCCATTTCAATCTCATCATATAACAAGTGTGGACACTCTCACCCTTCCATTAAATCCCACAGCTTAAACACCAATCTCAGCATAATTGTTTCATTTGAGACTAAATGTTCTATGAACTGAAACATGGCCTGATTGTGGCATGTGTAACAACCACCTATGTACTCTACTAGTATAGTTTCCTCTCTCCTTTAATTGTTAGCACCAGAAAATAATACTGATATAACTTCTAGCTACTGGGGTAAATGAAAAAACAGGATTCAAAGAATCAAATGAACAAAAACATCAGGCTGCAAATGAATACAACACTTAGTCAGTCATCATACCTGAGTATCCCCAGAGAAGTTGTTGTGCTAGAATATAATTAAATCCATTCTTAGAAAAAGCCGGAATTGTCACAGTTTTCACATAATGGCTACAGCAATTATTCTGAATCTTAAGATAGCACTGTTTTCAGAATCTTACACATCATTATGTAAAAGAAAAGCCATAAACAAACTCCAAACATAGCAGAATATACATTTAAGATTTAAGGATATACTTCAATATAATTGACCTAGGTTCGATTCCTGGGTCAGGAAGATCTGCTGGAGAAGGAATAGGCTACCCACTCCAGTTTTCTTGGGCTTCCCTTATGGCTCAGCTAGTAAAGAATCCACCTGCAATGCGGGAGACCTGGGTTAAATCCCTGGGTTGGGAAGATCTCCTGGAGAAGGGAAAGGCTACCCACTCCAGTATTCTGGCCTGGAGAATTCCATGGACTGTATAGTCCATGGGGTTGCAAAGAGTTGGACACAGCTGAGCAACTTTCACTTTCAATATAAACTAAATCCAAATTATGAAGCATTCCTACCATGTGTCTGATTCAACTGCTTTTCTTCTACTTCCTCCAAAACCTATTTACCTGCTCTTCTAACTTCCAAGAGTCACCCATTTACTCAAGTAACTTAATACAGAAATAACCTAGACCTGTGATAGAAAAAACAAAACAACAGAATCTTCACCCCAACTCTGAAGCTCCAGATAGTCCTAAGTCCTTCAAGCGCTTTCAGCCTCAATGTCTCTGTCCCTCAGAGGAGGATTAAGGTGGAGAACAAATAAGACACAGAAGATATGCATTTGAAAAGAAATTCTGACTCACGGCCACACTACAGGCATCTGCCTGCTTGTATCCCCGTCCCCGCAGCTCCACCCCACCCAGCCCAGCAACGGAAGCTCAGCATCAGCCTATCAACCTGGCACTGGGAACATGAAAGAGACTAATGGGTGGCTTCCTAGTCTGTCTGGCCCCGGAAAACGGGGCTGTGATCAGGCAGAAAAGATTAAAAGGGTGGCGACAGACTTGAATGACACAGGTCTGTGTGGCCTGCAGGGGCAGGGGCGTGGGGGGGTGCAGGGGCAGGGATAGCACAGAGAGCCTCTCCCTGGAGGAGACTTGTGGGTTGAAGGCAAAGAGATGAACAGAAGCCTGCAGGCAGGGTGCAGGAGAGTATTTTAAGCAAAGGGGACACTGTGTGCAGAAACACAGATGCACGAAAACCTGAATTCATGTAAAAGAAAACTTTACCAAGTGTCCACCCTGAAGCGGGCACTGTGCCACGCGGGGGTGACAAGCCTCACAGGGCTCTGCTCTCTCGGATGAAGGGAACTCTGGTCTCTTGAGGCCAGTCACGGGAGCCCCGCAGGCCACTCAAACAAGACCGGACCTGTCCAGAGTCAGGACACACACTGGAACCCATCAGCAGACGGTGATGAGATGAGACGAGCACAGCAGGGAGGAGGCCCTGGGGGCTCACAGCACAGCCGGAGAAGGGCGATGCAGAAATTCCATCCCCAGAGCCCAGAGACACGAGAACAAGGGTGGTGATGGTGCTGTGCTCACAAGGAAAGATCACACAAGAGGCGAGACAGATATGGACACAAGATGAGGACTCAGCAGGGAAAGCGTGGACTTTGAGCTCCCTGAGGAGCTCCATGGACAGAATGACAACAGTGTTTCTCATTAGCCAGGTGTCATGTTAAACTACACACTCTATGCACACCAGCTTATCTTCAGAGAAAGCCTGCCCAAACTAAAATATCACTGGAGAGGTTGTCAATAGCCTGCCTGATGGCATCATGCAAACTGGATAAAATTCAGCTGGTAGGCTGGGACTGCCTGCCATGCTCCACTCAACCCTTATTCTCATTTCATTACACTTGTAAGAAAGAAAGCAATCTTTCGTTTCATGTAGTTGAATCTCGAGCGCCCCAGATACACTTTTCTGGAAGGATGTCACTGATGAGGAAAGAGGTTCACAGAGATCAGGTAATTTGTTGAAGGTCACACAATGGAGGAATCAAGTCTGAGCCCAGATCTGTGCATTGACAGAGCCTGGGCCCATACCCACCACCCTGCACTGCACTGCGAGTCCTGAAACTGGGGACCAACAGAAGACATACAGACTACTACACGTGTGTGATCAAGGGACCTGGGTGAACAAGGAGGCCCAAAGACCAGAAGGAGTTTCTGAACTGACCCCCATTAAGGGGTCAACTAAGGAACAGAAATTCACAAATAATTCTTAAAAGCAGCCAAAGAAGTATCAGGACAACGAGAGAACCGGGGAATTAAAGATGAGTGACCAGTAGGAGCAAAGCCTCAGGGGGACCAGGTAAGAAGAACAAAACAATTTCACTGGATTTAATAATTTTTAAAAAGTCATTAACTGGTGATCTCAGTCAGGCAATTTTATTGCACTGAATGAAAAGTGCGTCTGCAGAGACAGCAGATGGTGAGCAAGTGTAGACGACAAGCACATGCCACTCCCCCGGATGCTGGACTACACAGAAAGAAAACCAAAGTCAAGGTTGGCTTTGTTTCCCCCAAATGGAGAAGACTCTGTGGATGACAACAAACTGTGGAAAATTCTTAAAGAGATGGGAATACCAGACCACCTGACCTGCCTCCTGAGAAATCTGTAACCAGGTCAGGAAGCAACAGTTAGCACTGGACATGGAACAACAGACTGGTTCCAAATAGGGAAAGGAGTACATCAAGGCTATATATTGTCACCCTGCTTATTTAACTTATATGCAAAGTACATCATGAGAAATGCCAGGCTGGATGAAGCACAAGCTGGAATCAAGATTGCTGGGATGAACATCAATAACCTCAGATATACAGATGACATCACCCTTAAGGCAGAAAATGAAGAAGAACTAAAGAGCTTCTTGATGAAAGTGAAAGAGGAGAGTGAATAAGTTGGCTTAAAACTCAACATTCAGAAAACTAAGATCATGGCATCTGGTCCCATCACTTCATGGCAAATAGATGGGGAAACAATGGAAACAGTGAGAGACTTTATTTTTTGGGTTCCAAAATCACTGCAGATGGTGATTGCAGCCATGAAATTAAAAGATGCTTTCTCCTTCGAGGAAAAGTTATGACTAAAGTTGACAGCATATTAAAAAGGAGAGACATTACTTTGCCAACAAAGGTCTGTCTAGTTAAAGCTGTGGTTTTTCCAGTAGTCATGTATAGATGTTGGACTATAAAGAAAGCTGAGCACCAAAGAACTGATGCTTTTGAACTGTGGTGTTGGAGAAGACTCTTGAGAGTCCCTTGGACAGCAAGGAGATCCAACCAGTCCATCCTAAAGGAAATCAGTCCTGAATATTCATTGGAAGGACTCATGCTGAAGCTGAAACTTCAATACTTTGGCGACCTGATGCGAAGAACTGACTCATTTGAAAAGACCCTGATGCTGGGAAAGATTGAAGGCAGGAGGAGAAGGGGATGACAGAGGATGAGATGGCTGGATAGCATCACCGACTCAGTGAACATGAGTTTGAGTAGGCTCTTGGAGTAGGTGGTGGACAGGGAAGCCTGGCGTGCTACAGTCCATGAAGTCACAAAGAATCAGACACAACTGAGCTACTTAACTGGCTGACTGAACTGAAGTGTACAACTGCAAATGAGAGGCAACAGAGTTAAATAGTGAGAGTACAGTCAGTACCACAGTACTTAGCTGAGGATTTTAGAGTGAAACAAGTGGAAGATAAAACTTCCACATGATGAGGTATTTTGTTGGGGCTACTCCCACTGCCAAAGAAAACACTTCCCATGCAACTGTGTGCAGCTGTACTTCCAAATGTGGCCAATCAGATTTTACTTACATTTAGGAAAGAGAAGCCCATGGTGCTTTGTGTCAGCAAAAGGATCACATAATCGGTTTTTGCAGCCGAAAAGATCCACTGACGTTTCACGTCTGTGACGTTCCCACCATAGGAAGGGAGCCCCAGAGATGCAGCCCTCTTGGCCTCTCTTCTCATACTCCTGCCCCACACACCAGAAAGAAGACTGGCTCATTGACTGCTCAGTGTAGGAAGAAACGCCTGCCCCTGCCCAGGGGGACGCCCAGGGTAGCTCCCGCAGCTCCGCAGTGCAGGGCGGGCCAGGAAGGAAGTCGAGGTCCCCAATGCTGCCTGTGACCAGCCTGGTAAGCTCGTCCATCTCACCCTAGAGGTCACAGTACAGGCCCACAGCATGCCCTAAGCCACACCCCCAAGACCAGGGTCACCGCAGTGACGTAGGGCTGACCAGTAAGGTCTACCAACTGGTTCCTCTCTGGGTCTTCCTTCACCAACTGGGGTCCCAGGAAAGGAAAGCAAAGGGGTCATTACTGAGTCCCCACTGGCCCTACACCATAATGCTCCCCAAGCAGTAAATCTGTTCTTGGGGATAAAGTGACATCAAAAATACATTTCTGTCTAGAACTAATGGTACAAAACAACAGGGAGGATGCCCAGGAGGCAGTCCCTTCACCAAGTGGCCAGATAAAGAAACCAGAAAGGCTAGAGACCAGGATGATTAAATAATCACAAGGGTGGCAGGCTAATACTAATACTTAAATCCAGATAAGTGACAGTGAAGACAACTCCTGAGATAACTAGCTGCACATCACGGGTGACAATAACAGCAAAGACGTCCCTTCTAGTGTAAAACCAGGAACCAGAGATAAAACACAGAGTCTGCAGATGATTCCAAAATAACAAATCAGAACTCATAGTAGATGAGAAAACGAGAACACACACAGAGTGGGAAGACTCAGCTTTACAAAGACGTCAAATTACTGAGTTAACAGTAGATAAATGTAACTCATCCCAAAAATATTACGATAGGTCCCCATTCATGCAAGGCTAGAGAAGAGGTTGTGGCCACGCCCTGTGCCACAGAGTACTTGAAAATTCGAAGTAAGACCAACATTATCCTGCTGGTCTTCTACCCTTTGAGTCTGATTTGATTCTGAATAATTTTCAACTGATTTTCAACTCCCTACCTACCTCAGAAACTAATGCACATGAACAAAAATTCTCTCTTCAAAACAAAGTGAAACAATGAAATAGCACTGCTGTGAGAAAGAACGGTCTGCAACTGCAGACACCAAGCTGGATCCCAAATTCAGGGCCAGTGACCGCAGCAGACTGTGTGCACATGGATTCCCCCCACAGGAAGCACAGGAAGCCCTGAGTCCATCTGTGCTGTCGAGAGTCAGGGTCACAGTTGCCCTTGGGTGGCCGGGACTATCTCAGAGAGGCAGCCAGTCTTCTGGTTCTGATCTGGGTGTGTTCAGCTTATAAAATTCCACTAGACCTATACGTCAAGGCTGTATATTGCCACCCTGTTTATTTAACTTATATACAGAGTACATCATGAGAAACGCTGGACTGGAAGAAACACAAGCTGGAATCAAGATTGCCGGGAGAAATATCAATAACCTCAGATATGCAGATGATACCACCCTTATGGCAGACAGTGAAGAGGAACTAAAAAGCCTCTTGATGAAAGTGAAAGAGGAGAGTGAAAAAGTTGGCTTAAAGCTCAACATTCAGAAAACGAAGATCATGGCATCCAGTCCCATCACTTCAGGGGAAATAGATGGGGAAACAGTGGAAACAGTGTCAGACTTTATTTTTCTGGGCTCCAAAATCACTGCAGATGGTGACTGCAGCCACGAAATTAAAAGACGCTTACTCCTTGGAAGGAAAGTTATGACCAACCTAGATACCATAATCAAAAGCAGAGACATTACTTTGCCAACAAAGTTTCGTCTAGTCAAGGCTATGGTTTTTACTGTGGTCATTTATGGATGTGAGAGTTGGACTGTGAAGAAAGCTGAGGGCCGAAGAATTGATGCTTTTGAACTGTGGTGTTGGAGAAGACTCTTGAGAGTCCCTTGGACTGCAAGGAGATCCAACCAGTCCATTCTGAAAGAGATCAGCCCTGGGATTTCTTTGGAAGGAATGATGCTAAAGCTGAAACTCCAGTACTTTGGCTACCTCATGCGAAGAGTTGACTCATTGGAAAAGACTCTGATGCTGGGAGGGATTGGGGGCAAGTGGAAAAGGGGACGACAGAGGATGAGATGGCTGGATGGCATCACTGACTCGATGGACGTGAGTCTGAGTGAACTCCAGGAGTTGGTGATGGACAGGGAGGCCTGGCGTGC
This sequence comes from Bos javanicus, assembly GCF_032452875.1. Taxonomy (NCBI): domain Eukaryota; kingdom Metazoa; phylum Chordata; class Mammalia; order Artiodactyla; family Bovidae; genus Bos; species Bos javanicus. The sequence continues at coordinate 34,663,490 of NC_083879.1, read as the reverse complement.
TGCGATTCATGGGGTCGCAAAGAGTCAGTCACGACTGAGTGACTGATCTGATCTGATCTGATGTATAAGATAAGTATACTTTTCTGTGTGTACATCGTATTGCACTATAATGTTTTACATAAGAAGATAATAGAGAACTTGGGAAGTAAGAACTTGGAAAACTTTGGAGCAGAGAACGGCAGAGTCATAGGAAAGAATCCACATTAAGACTCCTCACAAGGCTCCTCTAAAGCTCCTGACACAGGCAACAGCAGCGTCCGGACGCCCTCCGGCTCACACCGCATTGCCCACAGCCTCCCTGCGCTCCATCCTGAATCAGCACCCCAAACCCCAACTCCTTTTCCTTCCATTTACAGGAATGAAGGTGCATGACCATTAGCAAGTTTTCCTTTAGCCATTACCTTTGAAAACAAACCAGCACACAGTACAAAAGACAGGTCACAAAGAGCACGCTTTACAACCTTACCTAGAACAAACCCAGAATTTTTCAGGCCGGTATCTAACTTTAAAAAAGTTCAATATCCTTCAATACAAAAAAAAAAAAAAGAGTGGCTGAAAGAATATAAACAAACAAACAAAAAAAATTCAGGCAACAGTCTTACAAAGGTGCTCACAGAAGTTGAAAGATAAGGTTAAACAGAACCATGGTGATTTTTCCCCCAATTATTCTGTCTTTTCCTAAAAAGTACTCCCGATAGAGGACACCCTTTCCTGCCTCGGCCCCCAGGAGTCCTCCCAACCCTGATGCACAGGTCTCTTCTCAACGTGTAGGTCCCCAAAGCCGCCCCAACACAACCATGTGGAACCCTGGAGGCAGGTGATGTAGGGGCAGAGCAGGCGGACCCCGTCTCCCCTTGAGTGTCCACCTAACCCACAGCAGCGCTCTCACCGCCACGAGGCCCACCAGGGAGGAGGCCGGGGGCAAAAAAGGGGAAAGAAATGGGGAAGCATGCAGGCCCGTGAGGCACTGTGCAGGGGTGAGGACCACTGCCATACCCGAACCCTAAACACAGGTTTCTAAACACAGGACCACCTTTGCATTCGGACAGACGTCAGCATCCACGACTGACACATCTCAAACCACGAGTACATGAGGTTGAACCACATGGGGCTGCTGACCAATAGGCAATTCCATACTCATTCAACTTAACAGGAAACACATAAATTGTTCACATTTTTATAATTACACTTATTTTTAAAAAGCTAAAATAGCTATAATACCTCGGGTTTGGGCAGCTTCCTTTAAAGCAGCTAGAAGGTGAGGCTTCAAGTTATCCAAAAGAAATCTTCCTTCAAGACCTGGGAAAAGGGACCTAAAAAGTGACAGAAATGCAGCAATTTTAAGTAGATAAGTTCAATGATATAATTTCAAGCCAGTTATATGTGCTCATTATTTTACCTAAATTATAAGGCACACCTCAATCACACGCAATCCTTGTAATCCAGTCCTATCCAGGTGTTGCTTTAAACCCTGAGGCAGCATGCAAACCCAGGGACAGCCCAGAATACCTTAGAGAAACATGCACTGTATTCCCTGAAATGTCAACAGGCATCCTGAGCTATAATTACCGAGTATTTTCGTGAATTTAATTTCATCAAAATAATTTCCTTTTGACTAACTTTAGTTATTACTAGCTCTTTGTAGCCATTCTTTTCTACGTTCTGTTATTAGAATTTCCAGGAACAACAACGGCTTGGACCGCTTTTTAACGCGTAAACATCTGGAGGCCCTTCTACCTTAGAACGTAATGGTGTGTTCTTTCTAACGGAGCAGCTCTGCAGAGCCCCTTAAGGCCGCACGCACACCGACGTGTGCCCCGCCTACCTGGGGTGCTCATCTGAGGCAATGTAGATCACGTCCTGGTCGCAGGCGGACGAGGAGAAGGGGACGAAGGCCCCGCTCTGCAGCGGCAGCAGCTCCAGCCCCAGCAGCTCGCTGTAGGCCTGGTCGGAGAGCACGAACTCCAGCAGATGCAGCCTCTCCGGCGCACTCGCGCCGCCCAGGCCCACCTTCCGCAGCACCTGCCGGGTCCACGCAGGCGTCACCTGCGTCAGCGGCCCGGCGCTGGAGGCCATGAGCTCCGCAGCGGCAGCCAGGTGGGCCGGGACCCGGACCACCTCCTTCCCCGAGCGCTGCAGGAAGCGGAGCACGGCCGGGGCGTAGTCCAGGCCCTCGTCCAGGTCTGAGAAGCATGCCTGCTCCAGGGGGACCCAGTGGCCGCCCAGGGAGGGCAGCACCTCGTGCTGGAAGAGCTCCTGGAACAGCGGCTCCAGCGCCGGCCGCCAGGGCAGCTTGACCTGAGCAGCGTCGGGCCACAGCCCGTAGACCCCGGCCACCGAGAGCGGCAGCCCAGGGCTGCAGCCGGCCCGCAGGCGGGCGACGGCGTCGAGGATGAGGGCGGCGTAGGCCCTGGGCACCACACTCAGCACGAGCAGCTCGTTCCACACAGCGGCCGGGTCCCTCCACTGGTCCAGCTCCCGCCACTTGATGCTCCTGCGGTTGTCCGTCAGGCCGAAGAAGCCACTGACGTGGACCGGGAGCCCAGTCCGGCTCTCCTCGCCCGGCGGTAAGGGGAGGAAGCAGAAGGCTTTCCCTGAGAATCCAGCCGCCCCGTGCTCCTCAGCCAGACCCGGCAGGGGCGTGGCGATGCCGATGACAGGGACGAAGCGCAGCTCGTCTGCCAGCGCGTCCAGCTGCGCGCTAAGGCCCCGGCCTCCCACGCTGTTGCACACCAGCCAAGATGTTTCCCGGGCGCCCTGGGCGTCCCCGTCCTCCAGGACGATGCTCACGGGGTACGTGACGCACGTGACGCCGCCGCTGGGCACCCGCTCACAGTAATCACTGAGGGCGGCCCCCAGCGCCTCCACCGCCCCTGGCCGCTCTGGCGCTGGCGCTGCCGGCTCGCGAGCCGTCACTCTGAAGACCAGCTTCTCTGAGCCGTCGGCCTCGCGGACGTGCAGAGACACGTCCTGCACATTCTTCAGGAAGAGCAGCACCGTGTCCGAGTCCGCCTGGAAGGACTCAAACAGCTCCAGTACCTTTTGCTTGTTGTAGAGGGTCCCGCTGAGCTGGGAGGGCTGCCGCCGAAGCGGGAAACGGAAGAACGTCCCAGGGAAGCTGCCCTTCACAAATGTCTCCTTGGTGCTTCCAAAAAGGCCAATAAACGGCGCAAACTGGTCTGAAAGCTCGCTAATTTCTTTGCTGTCATCTCTGAGATTCCAACACTGGCCTGATTCATGTGGACCGAAAAGTGTCTGATGAGGATCTAACATGCCAATCTGGTCACCACTAAAGATGCAAGGAACATCTGCAAAGGAAAATTCAAGTCACCATCAACTCTGACCTATACCGACACTGATAATCACAATTACACTACACAGTTACACAGGGAGAAGCATGAGCCACAGAAGGATTCTAAATAGAGTTATCTAAAAATGAACTAAGTCTTGCTTTGGAAACACAATTCTTTGAATGCAAAAAATGATTTCTCTTTAGATTCAAAAAGCACCAGGTATTGAGAGGGTTTAAGTGATTATTGTGAAAACCTAAGATGTATCTTCAAGCATTTACTAAATTAATTAAAATACATAAGGAATATTTGGATATTTACACTCTCCCTAGAGCCTTGTGAACCCAACTAAACAGAACAGAATTGTAGCCTGTGTGCAAAATAAAATTTCAACCACAGATTTTCTGAGAGAATAAGAAAGAACAAGTGATCTCAAGCATGCGTCCCAGAGCGAGTCTGAAATGGACAGTAACTTGAGGACCTAACCTTCACACAAGACCTCTATGGGGTCCACCCATGACACGCAGGGTCACCGACTACGGGCTTAGGCATCACAAGCACCAAATCCTGAGCTCTGGGGTATTTTTAGTAGGCAATGTTACGTCCACCAGCCCACCACCACGTCCAGTCAACAAGGCTGGTCCACAGCCCCTCATTGTCCACAGTCCCTTCTGCACTCCCATTACTGAAACTATGTCAGGGAGAAGACTGGTGGCTGGAGAGCAGAACTCATGACCTTGGAAAGTCCTTGGATTAGAGGTCAGCACCCAGGGAACCCATCCCACATAAGTGTGCTGGTTCTCAGACAGGGAACAAACCCACAGTGAGAGCAGATACCTGCCGCCAGGGGACTCTCTGGACAATACATCCCTGACAACAGGCTCTACACTTATGCAATGCACAAGTGTGTCCCCATAAAATTTAAAAACCACTGCATGTCACAGATGTGAGGAATAACTCACAAATAGTTGAACACATGACTATTAATATTCACATAATTGTTATATAACATAATGACTTCATCAGTTTTATTATATAATACATAATATACTTAACACAATACTATACATTATAACACTGTAAATGCAATTTTAAAAATAGATTTGCTAAAAATGGGCCATGGTGAGGATGCTTCTGCGTCCCACTTGCTCAGGGCAGTCCCAATTCGGGCCAGTGGCCAAGAATAATATCACTTCTTAACCCTCAGGACTACCCCAGTTTGGGTGATCAATTAATGTTATTCTAACAACAGCTAGAACTTTGCCAGCGCAGCCCCTTCTTCTCCTGCAAGTTCAAAATGCAAAAACAGTTCCAAATTAAGCCATAACTGGTGCTTATTTCATTAAAAAGTTTTATCTCAAAACCACAGTAAATACTAAGAACTCTGGTTCCAGAAGAACAGCCCTAAAAATTATAAGTATTTCCTAGTGTAACTGAATCAGAAACCTCATATTCTTTCTAGATTCCAAACATGACTTCAAAGTAATCATCAAAATACTCAAGTTTAAGAAGAGCAAAATTTCTATAGGGAAAGTGAGAAATCAGATCATTTTAAAGTTCTCTTCTGTGTCAGTTACGTACCATTGGATATTATATTTCCTTCTTCCTGTTATTTAAAAATATGTATAAGAAAATCTGTGAAAACCAGTTTGCCTGACTCAAAAATTTGCAGTGCAAAAGTTTTTAGAGTAACAATTTTGTATAGGCTTTCAACTGCTGATGTAGTAGGCTTTCAGCTGCTGATGTAAAGTCTCAAACTTCACATAAAGTAACTGACTATACTACATTGATTCCACCAGAAATGATGACATTAACTTTTGCATCACACGATGAAGATTTGATATGGTTACCAAGATAACTAGAGAAAACACAAGACACACTGAAATTTCATTGGCATTCAATATTGTCTCTGAAGTTTACCCAATAATATACAAAGCAGAGGCTAAAATAACTTTGAATCTCAAGACTGAAAAGCAAATACCACACCTGTGATATGATAGACAGAATTGAAGCCAATTCCAAATCTTCCAACCTTCAAAGGGTCGTCCTTCTTCCTGCTCCGCGCTATTTCCTGAATGCCGTGCCAGTCCTCCGGGGTGAACACCGCATTGTTGTACACATAGAGAGCAGGCCCTGGGGTCAAGATGCACAGGAAGGGGCTGAGAAAGAAGGGAGCTTGGACACTCACTTCTCCTATACAAACTTCCTCTATGTAATAATGCTTATTTGATGAAAAGACAGAAAGAACTGAAAACAGTGACTGATCCAGTATCACCGTTTGGTTGCTCTCACAATAAAAACAGTATTGTTGACCCAAAATCCAAAGAGGAAAAATTATAGTGCTTAGATACTGAAAACACAGCGCAAACAAGAAAATTAATCACAGTGTACTACTTTGTAAAACTTGACCCTAACATATTTACTTATATATTTTTGTAAATGGAATTACCTATAAATGTACTGAGAAGACTAAAGAAACCATGTTAAAATAATGCTTTTCACGTGCCTATGAATTCAAGCACAGATATGGGGATGCTGGTTATAATCTATGTTACAAAAATGACATGACTGTAAAATATCTGTAAAATAGTCAAAGTAGAGACATGAAAAACCCAAGCCTAAGAGGTTACTACAGGAAGGTTGACCACGTGGAGATCATGGTGTGTCCCACATAGCAGGAAGGGTGTGTGGGTGGGCTCTGGGAGCCCCTGGCTTCTGGGAGCCCCTGCCCTTCCTTCACTTGTAGCTCCTAATTAACTACACCCTTGAAGTCCTTAGTAAAGTGAGAAACTGAGGAAATCTCTTATTTTTCTGCATTGGATCTCTCTCATCAGACACATTCTGAGTCTTCTGTCTTCTCATTATATAAAAGAAACAAAAACAAGTTGAACCCAAGAGTTCTCATCTACAACACTAAGCGTCCGTAAAGGGGAAAAAACGGTAATCCAAGAAGATGACACCAGCCAAGACACCACTCTTGTCTGAATGTGAGAAAAACCACTCACACACCATGAGCACAGAGCGCCCTCAATAGACATTAGTTAAATAGATCACCAGCTTGAACATCTGGAAGTTCACGGTTCACGTATTGCTGAAGCCTGGCTTGGAGAATTTTGAGCATTACTTTACTAGCGTGTGAGATGAGTGCAATTGTGCGGTAGTTTGAGCACTTGTTGGCATTGCCTTTCTTTGGGATTGGAATGAAAACTGACCTTTTCCAGTCCTGTGGTCACTGCTGAGTTTTCCAAATTTGCTGGCATATTGAGTGCAGCACTTTCACAGCATCATCTTTCAGGATTTGAAATAGCTCAACTGGAATGCCATCACCTCCACTAGCTTTGTTCGTAGTCATGCTTTCTAAGGCCTACTTGACTTCACATGCCAGGATGTCTGGGTCTAGGTGAGTGAAAACACCTTCGTGATTATCTTGGTCGAGAAGATCTTTTTTATACAGTTTTTCTGTGTATTCTTGCCACCTCTTCTTAATATCTTCTGCTTCTGTTAGGTTCATACCATTTCTGTCCTTTATTGAGCCCATCTTTGCATGAGATGTTCCTTTGGTATCTCTAATTTTCTTGAAGAGATCTCTAGTCTTTCCCATTCTGTTGTTTTCCTCTATTTCTTTGCATTGATCACTGAGGAAGGCTTTCTTATCTCTTCTTGCTATTCTTTGGAACTCTGCATTCAGATGCTTGTGAGAGTTGGACTGTGAAGAAAGCTGAGGGCTGAAGAATTGATGCTTTTGAACTGTGGTGTTGGAGAAGACTCTTGAGAGTCCCTGGGACTGCAAGGAAATCCAACCAGTCCATTCTGAAAGAGATCAGCCCTGGGATTTCTTTGGAAGGAATGATGCTAAAGCTGAAACTCCAGTACTTTGGCCACCTCATGCGAAGAGTTGACTCATTGGAAAAGACCTGGATACTGGGAGGGATTGGGGGCAGGAGGAGAAGGGGATGACAGAGGATGAGATGGCTGGATGGCATCCCTGACTTGATGGACGTGAGTCTGAGTGAACTCCGGGAGTTGGTGATGGACAGGGAGGCCTGGCGTGCTGCGACTGATGGGGTCACAAAGAGTCGGACACGACTGAGCAACTGAACTGAACTGAACTGAAAGAGATTACCAGGGCTTCCCTGGTGGCTCAGATGGTAAAGCATCTGCCTACAATGCAAGAGACCTGGGTTCGATCCCTCGGTCAGGAAGATCCCCTGGAGAAGGAAATGGCAACCCACTCCAGTACACTTGCCTGGAAAATCCCATGCACCAAGGAGCGTGGTAGTCCGTGGGGTCGAAAAGAGTCAGACATGAACTGAGCGACTAACACTATAGTCCATGGGGTCGCAAAGAGTCAGACATGACTGAGCAACTTTCACTTTCAAAGAGATCACAATCATGTTCAGCTCCTTCTGGACATCCAAGTTTTAAAAATCTGTCTAATGTGACATCACTGACTCAGCTAAATAGCAAAAACTCCTAGACATGAAAGAGCTGAGAAGCAAAACACCTCCAGGATCTCTTCCCATTTACAGCTCTACAGGACACTCCGACCAGCAGAATGATGCCAGACAGAGAGCATGGTGACACACGCGAGCTCCTGGGACCCTCAGAGTAACTGGGGGTGGCCGTGTCCTTGCCAGTCCATGGACGAGCAGGCTGACATGCCACCAGGCTCAAGCTCCACTCAGGCCCAGGGAGGAACTCGAGGGGCAGAGCTGACACTGGGTACCAGCGCCCATGGACGTGGAGCACGGGCAGCCCCAAGCAGGATCGGGACTTAGACAGAAGTCCGTCACATCTACACTAAGTGTCTTTCAACAATGCTTATATCACAGACTCTCAGGGCCAGGAAACCTACTGGTTTCATCCTCTCACTGTAAAACTGAGCTTGCCTGAGATCAGCGAAGGTGGCAGGAGTCAAGACTAGAATGAAAACCTCTTGACATGTTACATCTCATCTCTTTATAGAATAAAAAAAAAAGCAACTTCCACATCATAAGAATAAACATATGAGCTATCATAAATGCTAAATATTTAGTATTTAAATATTTAACAGTAATGTTGATTATCCTCCTAAATCATAAAACATCTTTTAAAGAATATATGATTTACACCTCTCTAAAAAAGTATGTCCAGGGAAGTCTGACTTGATCTTCCCTTTTCTCAATGACTTTCCACCACAAACAGTCATTCACAATCATTCTGTAGACTTTAACGCTGCTCTGCAAGTGATGAATACCCTTTTCAACACGGCACTTCACAGCGCAGGGCTTCAGGAGTCCATGTGTTAGTTATGGTTCCTACTGTCTTTCCTTTCATTCTCCTTACTCTATCCTCTCTAGTATTTCTTCCCACCTCCCTTCAAAATACTCCAAGGGCACCTCTCACAGCAGAAAGTAAGACAAAAAACCACAGCCTCTCATGTGAAACAAATTGCCAGTCTAGGTTCGAGGCATGATACAGGGTACTTGGGGCTGGTGCACTGGGATGACCCAGAGGGATGGGATGCAGAGGGAGGGAGGGGGGTTCAGGATGGGGAACACATGTACACCCATGGTGGATTCATGTCAATGTACGGCAAAACCAATACAATATTGTTAAGTAAAATAAATAAATAAAACTGAGATTAAAAAAAAAAAAAAACCACCACCTCTAACTTCTTTCCAAATGCAAAGGAGTGTTCTCTTTGGAAAGCGTGCCATTCTATCTTGCTAACAATATAAAAGGCTCACAAGTTTACTGAGTAGAATAAGAGGTTTACGTATTTACACTGTTTGTTACTCTGAGTTTTAAGATTTTTATTCTTTTCTGTTCTGTAAAAATACCAACTAGCAGAGACAGTTGCCCATGAAAAGCAGAGAAAACCTCTGAAGAAGTGGAGTTAAATACGCAGAGAATTGAAGGAGAGGTGGTAATGCGACCATGCACTGAACGCTGTACTGTAAACCATGAAATTCACCTGTTAGTGCACAGAATAAAACATGCCCCTGACTAACGACTGACTCTTACCCTGATATTGTGCCATGTCTTTCGACCAGAGAGTCTGTGTTCCATACTGAGTCTCATCATACAAGAACTTAACTTCTGTGGCCCCAGCATCTTCTGCATTCTGAATTAATTCCTAGAAATACACCAGAAAGAGTAATAGTTAATAAAACAGTAATCTGCCCACCTTGTATTCACCTCGAATATGTAAAAAGCATTTAAACATAAGTAAAGGAAACCCACTATCTGGATCACGAGCTGGTCTTTGTAGGTTTGCTTGTTTAGTTTATTTAATGAGTGTATTCAAACTAAAAGGATATATCGTAAATACAAATACTGAACTAAAACAATTATCCTTTTAAATACACTCACCCAAAAAGCAAACTTCTAAATCCAGGAGTCAGGCAGGCATGGGTTCATGGCCCCTGACTGTGGGTTTAGTATTATTTTATTTGGTCAGCTGGTTGGTTTGCAATGCTCCTGCACAATGTTTTACATAAATTCACAAAATTACAATATGTAATTATATAAAAATTGCCCCAAAAAAGCATTAGTAGAGCAACACTGCTTGACTCCAGCACACAGGGGCCCCTTTGCCTCTGAACCCTCACACATTCATGCCAACTGCATCTCAAGCCGTCCTGTTCAGCACATGCACGGCAGGTGCAGAGGGAAACAGATACAGCCATTCAAATATAGACAAAGCGTTAAAATGCAAACACGAACAGGACTTCCTGATAATCTCTCTCATCTCATGGTTACCAGCATGGAGGTGCACATGCATGCCACCCTGCCCTACCTTCAGAATCTGCCCTCCTTCTGGGTACCGTCTCAAGATGTCCTTGAGGAAGTCCACAAGCGGTGGCGTCGTTTGACCAAATCGACCTAAAAGAGAGAACACGTTCCAACATGATTGTTATTAAATCATTAATAGCCTTTACAAATAATGAATACCATTTGGTTCTTAGAGACAGTAAAGCTGTGCAATTCTTACTTCACACACGTCACTGCAGCCCTCTGGTATGAAAACCTACCTGACTACACAGTTCAGTACAAAGTAGAGTAGACTCAATTTTATCAAATCTGAAACTTCTTAATTAAATTACAAATTTGGGTTTTAAAAAACACTAAAAAAAAATCCTAAATGTCACATAAGATTATTAACTCAAAAATAAAGAGCATGGGGAGCTGCTATTTTCCAAAGCAAATGAAATAAATGGCGCTATTTTATGGGTGCTTTGGAGGTGGTTTTTGTCGCTAAGTCGTGTCTGACTCTTTGTAACCCTATTGACTGCAGCCTGCCAGGCTCCTCTGTCCACGGGATTCTCCAGGCAAGAATAGTGGAGTGGGTTGCCATTTCCTTCTCCAGGGGATCTTCCCAACCCAGGGACTGAACCTGTGTCTCCTGAATTGCAGGCAGATTCTTTACTGCTGAACCACCAGAGAAGCCTTTGCATCTAAGAAGCCAGAGATGGAAGTGCCTGTCATGCCAGCCTTAATATTCTCAAATCAACCACCGTTCTCACTGTTCTGAAATGTGGCACAGGCAGCATTCCAATGGCTGCCTGGTTCCCATACCCTCCGTCTCTCCTAAACTGGAGACTTTCAGGACAGGCCAACCAGGTCACCTTCAAACAGGGGACAACAAAGTGTAGGGAGAACAGGGGAGGGAAAGTAATTTCCTATATGTACAGAAAAAAATACATGTTTATAAGCAAAAACAAAATCTGTGCTGATGACAAAACCTCAGTCTTAATTAATCTGCATCGTTCTAGTACAACGACCCACCGCCACCAAGCCCCACAGAACCCAACCCGCAGACAGCTCACCCCAAGGGAGGCTCACTCCACCCATGTGTGCTTCTCTGACCCTGACATGCCCTCATCACATCCCAGTGGTATGTACTTTCATTTCATTTTTAAAACATTATCTTTATGCAATTAAAAATGGAATTGACTCCTAGTAAAGTCAGTGGTATACCTCCCCCTTTTAAGCCTTTTGATTGAAGGTTTACAAAAAGATGACAGTTCTGGGAGGTCAGATCTCCAATCTTGATCCAGTCAGATAACTGAAAAAAAGAAAATGTATGAAAAGCAATACAGTTCCTACTTCTATAAATTCAAAACTTTACCTCATTCTGTTTCACTTAAATAATGTTTGTTAAGTGTTCTAATCAGGAAATAAGTTGCTCTGGAGAAGTGAATATTTCAGAGAACAAAATTTAGTCAAAAATTGTATTTAAAAATTTAAATGGCTCTTCCTTGTGTGCACGTGTCAGTCACTCAATCATGTCTGACTCTTTGCGACCCTGTGGATTGTGGCCCAGGTTTCTCTGTCCATGGGATTCTCTAGGCAAGAATACTGGAGTGGCTTGCTGTTTCCTCCTCCAGGGGATCTTCCCCACCCAGGGATTGAACCAGCATCTCCTGCATCTCCTGCATTAGCAGGTGGGTTCTTTACCACAGAGCCACCTGATTTTTCCTTAAATAATTACAAATAAAGAGACAGGGACACAAGCCATGGAAGAAAAGCACCGAGGCCAAGAGAGACTGTTAACACTGTTCCAGTGCTTCAGTTGGATGATGGGTTCATGGCTGTTCATTCTATTAATAATTAATTGATGACTAAAAGAGAGCTATGCATAAGCCAAGGATTAGTAGTTCAACTCAGTTAGCTAAGGTACATTTAAAGAAGAATGCCAGGAAGGGAAGCAGAAGTTTGTACCAAGGACCATGTCTCCAGGTTTTAAGGAGGACTTGAAAGGAAGAACACACGCTGTAGAAGCCTGTTAGTGACAACAGACATGACTGGCTGTGTGACTCCGACACTGGATGCTTCTGGCAGATTGTAATCAGTGGCCTATCTCAGGCAGTAATTCTCCCAAAGAGAACTCAAGCAGCAGAGAGAACCCAGCAGTGTACCTGCGTTCCCTCCTGAGCCTGCCAAGATCTGGGGGTTCTGCTTGGGCCTCTCTCTTGAGACCTTAAGTCACTCAACCAAGCAAAGCTGGTCATATCCATCTCCAGAGGCAATGAAACCTTAAAAGTTGCCGATTTCAGTCTTTGTATTTTGTTTTTAGAACAGAATGATTACAAAATAACGTGAACATTTGGGTCTCTGTTCAGGTCAGCCCTGCTGCTGCTGCTGCTGCTGCTGCGTCAAGTCAGTCGTGTCCGACTCTGTATGACCCCATAGACGGCAGCCCACCAGGCTCCCCTGTCGCTGGGATTCTCCAGGCAAGAACACTGGAGTGGGTTGCCATTTCCTTCTCCAATGCATGAAAGTGAAAAGTGAAAGTGAAGTCGTTCAGTCGTGTCTGACTCTTCGTGACCCCATGGACTGCAGCCTACCAGGCTCCTCCATCCATGGTATTTTCCAGGCAAGAGTACTGCAGTGGGGTGCCATTGCCTTCTCTGTCAGGTCAGCCCTAGTCTTCTTTAAAAACCTCAGTGATGCTCATTTTCATTTTCCATGAAACAATCATTGTGAAGCAAATAGTATAATATTAACTGCATCTGGATCTCCCAATACTTTTTCCTTTGTTCAGTTGTCAAGAGCACAAGGAGTCTCTCAAGATTCAAGGGTTGATAGGCACATTTCTGATGAGCTAAATAAAAGGTAACAGTACTTCCCACATCCCGGTTTGAGGTTCAAGCAGATTTGGCTGGAGGAGAAAGAGTCAGGAAGACACACAGTTCTAGTGAGCAGTTTTCCTCTCTTCACGGGACAGGAGGTGGAGGGAACAACGCATAGACCCCTCTTCCAGACCAGGAGAAGCGAGAGAGACAAGGAGGAGGAGGATGGCAGGGGACCTGGAAAGACTGAGGACCAAGCATTGTAAGAGCCCACTCCTAAGTCCATAACCAACCAAAACCAGTTTCTTGCACACCATGAAATATTTAGAATTCTCATCAATAATTCAAATCTCAAAAGTTCTGAGCAACACTGGATAAAGAGGAAAAGAAATTCACCTCTGTGAAAGGTTCACTTATATAACAGAGACCCTTCTTGACAGCACATGTTGGCATCACTAAGGTCACCAGTTCAGTAGAAGTCACAGCCCATCTTCTGCATCAGGAGAGAATTACACCCTCTGATTGTTTTCTGGGAGAGCTCCAAACTTGAGTTCAAAGATCACCTTTACTAGTTTAAGTTCTTCTTTGTTTTAAAGAACTTTACATTTAATTTTCATTTATTCCCAATTGACAGCCTGACAGGTTCTTTCTGGTGTGGACTTTGGAATCAGACACACATGGGTTTGAATCCTGATTGGATCCTTCATCTCTCTGACTCTTAGTTTTACTCTTCTGCAGGACGGACCAATCACAACTCTCTCATGAGGCTGGCTGTCCTGCGTAGTAAACGAGATGACATGGGCAAAGTCACCAACAGAACAGTGTGTGGAACACAGTTGACTGCCCAGCAAACATTAATCATTTCCCCAGTGAGCTTACCAAGATGCAGAAAGAGAAAGGCCCTGATCAAGTGGTTCCCAAACTCATGGCCCCAGCCCTGCCCTCTAGCCCTTGAGCTTCAGGACCAGATCCACAGCTATCTGTGGACCACCATGCCCTAGACCACTAACACAGCAGAGATCTTAGAACTGGATCGGTTCAGTTCAGTTCAGTCACTCAGTTGTGTCCAACTCTTTGTGACCTCATGGACTACAGCATGCCAGACCTCCCTGCCCATCACCAACTCACAGAGTTCACTCAAGCTCATGTCCATTGAGTCAGTGATGCCATCCAACCACCTCATCCTCTGTTGTCCTCTTCTCCTCCTGCCTTCAATCTTTCCCAGCATCAGGGTCTTTCCCAGTGAGTCAGTTCTTCACATCAGGTGGCCAAAGTATTGGAGTTTCAGCTTTAGCATCAGTCCTTCCAATGAATATTCAGAACTGATCTCCTTTAGGATGGACTGGTTGGAGCTCCTTGCAGTCCAAGGGACTCTCAAGAGTCTTCTCCAACACCACAGTCCAAAAGCATCAATTCTTCAGCGCTCAGCTTTCTTTATAGTCCAAATCTCACATCCATACATGACTATTGAAAAAACCATAGCCTCGACTAGCAGACCTTTGTTGGCAAAGTAATGTCTCTGCTTTTTAATATGCTGTCTAGGTTAGTCATAACTTTTCTTCCAAGGAGCAAGCGTCTTTTAATTTCATGCCTGCAGTCACCATCTGCAGTGATTTTGGAGCCCCAAAAATAAAGTCTGTCACTGTTTCTACTGTTTCCTCATCTATTTGCCATGAAGTAATGGGACCAGATGCCATGATCTTAGTTTTCTGAATGTTGTTTTAAGCCAACTTTTTCACTCTCCTCTTTCACTTTCATCAAGAGGCTCTTTAGTTCTTCTTCACTTTCTGCCATAAGGGCGGTGTCATCTGCATATCTGAGGTTATTGATATTTCTCCCAGAAATCTTGATTCCAGCCTGTGCTTCATCCAACTCAGCATTTCTCATGATATACTCTGCATATAAGTTAAATAAGCAGGGTGACAATACACTGCTTTGATGTACTCCTTTCCCTATTTAAAACCAGTCTGTTGCTCCATGTCCAGTTCTAACTGTTGCTTCTTGATCTGCATACAGATTTCTCAAGAGGCAGGTCAGATGGCCTGGTATTCCAACTTCTTTAAGAATTTCCAGAGTTTGTTGTGGTCCACACAGTCAAAGGCTTTGGCATAGTCAATAAAGCAGAAGTAGATGTCTTTCTGGAACTCTCTTGGTTTTTCGATGATCCAACAGATGTTGGCAATTTGATCTCTGGTTCCTCTGCCTTTTCTAAATCCAGTTTGAACATCTGGAAGTTTCACAGTTCACGTACTGATAAAGCCTGGTTTGGAGGAATTTGAGCATTACTTTGCTAGCATGTGAGATGAGTGCAATTGTGCAGTAGTTTGAGCAGTTTTTTGCATTACCTTTCTTTGGGCTAGGAATAAAAACTAACCTTTTCCAGTCCTGTGGCCACTGCTGAGTTTTCCAAATTTGCTGGCATATTGAGTGTAGCGTGTTCACAGCATCATTCCTTTAGGATTTGAAACAGCTCAACTGGAATTCCATCACCTCCACTAGCTTTGTTCATAGTGATGCTTCCTAAGGCCCACTTGACTTCGCATTCCAGGATGTCTGGCTCTAGGTTGGTGATTATACCATCATGATCATCTGGGTCATGAAGATCTTTTTTGTATAGTTCTTCTGTGTATTCTTGCCACCTCTTGTTAATATCTTCTGCTTCTGAAGGGCAGAGAAGCCCCAGCAAGATGGTAGGCGCTGGAGCGGCAGCTGCGCAGCACTTGAGCAACTGTGAGAAGATACCCTACGTGCGAGAACAAAGGAGAAGCCCCAGCAAGGTGGTAGGAGAGGAGAAATCGTGTTTAGAATCAAACCCTATACCCACCAGAGATGCTCAGAGGACTCAAACAAACCTTGTGCACACCAGGACCCAGAGACCCACAGGGACTGAGACAGAACTGTGTTTGAGCATCTCCTGTGGAGGTACGTCAGAGAAAGCAATGGCAACCCACTCCAGTACTCTTGCCTGGAAAATCCCATGGACAGAGGAGCCTGGTAGGCTGCAGTCCGTGGGGTTGTGAAGAGTTGGACATGACTGAGTGACTTAACCTCCACTTTTCACTTTCATGCATTGGAGAAGGAAATAGCAACCCACTCCAGTGTTCTTGCCTGGAGAATCCCAGGGAAGGCGGAGCCTGGTGGGCTGCCGTCTATGGGGTCGCACAGAGTCGGACATGACTGAAGCAACTTAGCAGGAGCAGCAGCAGTAGTGGAGGTATGGGTCAGCAGTGGACTGTCACAGGGACAAGGGCTCTAGGTGCAGCAGACCTTATGGCATAAGCCCTCTTGGAGGAGGTCTCCATTAACCCCACCGTAGAGCTATCAGAACTTATACAGGACTGGGAAACAAACTCTTGGTGGGCACAAACAGAATCTTATGTGCACCAGGACCCAGGAGAAAGGAGCAGTGACCCCACAAGAGACTGATCCAGACTTGCCCGTGAGTGTCCAGGAGTCTCTGGCGGAGGCATGGGTCGGCGGTGGCCTGCTGCAGTGCTGGGGGCACTGAGTGTAGCAGTGCATGCAGGGACCTTTTGAAGGAGGTCACTATTATCCTTCATTAACTTCACCATAGTCTGGCCTCAGGTCAAACAACAGGGAAGGAACACAGCCCCGGCCATCAACAGAAAATTGGATTAAAGATTTACTGAGCATGGCCTGCCCATCAGAAGAAGACCCCAGTTTCCCCCTCAGTCAGTCTCTCCCATCAGGAAGCTTCCATAAGCCTCTTAACCTTCTCCATCAGAGGGCAGACAGACTGAAAACCACAATCACAGGAAACTAACCAATCTGATCACATGGACCACAGCCTTGTCTAACTCAATGAAACCATGAGCCATGCTGTGTAGGGCCACCCAAGATGGATGGGTCATGGTGGAGAGTTCTGACACAACGTGGTCCAGTGGAGAAGGGAATGGCAAACCACTTCAGTATTCTTGCCTTGAGAACCCCATGAACAGTACAACTGATTAGAATTCATTTTATTCCACTGCTACCAGAAAAGGAAAACAGAAGTCTATCGTGTGTTACTTAATTTGGCCCCTGTTACCCACTGGTAATACAGAAACAAGATCTAGGTCACCCCCCTTTCCATGTGCTGTCCTAACTGCTTAAGTCCTGCACAAGCTCAAACACACATAAAAGCAAACTGAAACCTGGGTCACCCCCATCCACGACCTGCTCATCTCTGCCAGCTGAGAATTATCCTCCCGTCCTGCTCAAGGCTTGTGAACATCCTTGGCAAGGCCTTCCCCTTTATTCTACATCCAACACTCACCCACCACTTCTCCCACTGTTTGCACAAATACACATGGCCATTTGGTACCACACAACCCTGTCTTTCACAAAGCCCCCCATGTATCCTTTCCTTTGGGTTTAAACTCTACAGCACAGGTCTGAAAGCTCACCACTTACACGAGCACAAGGTTCCTACCTAGACTCTCCACACCCACCCACTCAGTCCGACCGCTCTGCACACCACACCCACGCCCACCACCCCGTATGGGTGCTCTGCAGAGACACATCCAGAAACGCTACCAACGGCAAGACTGAGCCACAACTGACTCTTTGGCTATGACCATACCTAGAGGATAAGATGACAAAGCAAATCCAGAGGAGCAACCAAAAAGGTAGGTATAGGACCAGGAGAGGATGTGCAGGAAGGTCAAGAGATGGAGGCGGACGCAGAGAGAGAGGTAAGGCCAAGGAGTTTTCTCCTCTGTCCTGTCCAGAGCCCTGATCCAGTCACTGACCACCACCAAACACCCTGGGGACCAAGCAGTAGGAGGACTGATCCCTGAAGGAACATAAGAACAGGCTAACCTGAAAGCTGTTTAAGCAGGCAAGAGACGGGAGGGTGCACCAGGCACCCTAAAGGCCAGAACTACACTGCGAGATTAAAAATCACAGGCACCAAGTATGTCACCGATGTCTGTACTGGTATTAACAGTAAAGAAATCCAGTACTTGAAATGCCATCCTGGGTACTCAAACAGTCCTGTGTATCTGGTTCAACTCTTAAAAAGTGAAGATATTTACGAGGATAAAATAATAAGCTAGTTTTTAGTAAAATGTCTCCATTTAACACCTCCTTTAGGAAAACTGCAGTATTTTCACCAGTCTTAAAGGTTATATATAACATGAAATACTCCTGTTTTCCAAAGTTCTGATTAAGTCATTCATTTGCATCTTACAAGCTTTCATATAAATTTACTCCTCAAAATAATGGCTTACATGTTAGAGTATGCCTGAAGACCTTCTCGGCCCTAAATTTCTGTGCTTCAAAGATGGGGGGAACTTCTAAAACATAAAAAGCTAAGTTACTGACCAAGATCCCAGTCAAATGCATAACAAAATCAGAAAAATATGAGTAATGATGAAGTCACTTCAGTGGTGATGGCTCCGAATAAGCAAACCATAAAAAAAAAAAAAAAAAAAAACCGCTTGCTATACCGCACATCAGAAAAGTATCTTAATTTCAGGAAGTGAAGATTCAGACAAAAAGGGAGAAGGGGATACAGTGCTAAAAAGACAAATCGACAGAAATCTGAGCAGTGACAGGCGCACACAGCCACCTCATCTGATCACTATTCTCAGAGAAGGATGACTTCCAGGCGGGCAGGAGCCTGGGGCCCCTGTCCCCTGCCTCTCGCCCCCAGACCCCGGTCCTCCAGTCCTCCACCTCCGCCCCTGATCCCCGCCCCCAAGCTCCGTCGTCCCAGGGCCCCGTCCCGGCCCCCAGCCATCCCTAATCCTCGTCCCCAGGCGCCCTGTCCCGGGTTCCCCCTATCCCCATCCCCGTTCCCAGACCCCCCAATCCCTGTCCCCCATCCCTGATCCCCATCCCCAGGCACCCCATTAGCTCCCCATCCCAGGCCCCCTCATCCCCTGTCGCCCCCCATTCCCGATCCCCGTCCCCAGGACCCCCGATCCCCGCTCCTCCTCATCCCCGACCCCCGTCCCCAAGTCCCCTGTCCGGTCCCCGGCCCCACCCCAGGGCCCGTCCCCGCCCTACCTGCCGGCCGCCGAGCCACAGCCTCTGTTCCGACGCGGGGAAGCCGGTCTCGGCCGCGAGGCGCCGCTTCACGTCGCGCACCGTCCAGGACGCGGGCACCGCTACTGTCCTGCAGCCCGCGCAGCCGGGCAGCACGGTCACCCGGAGCCACCTGCGTGAAGGAAAGGTCTCAGCGGCAGCCACGAGGGGCCTCGGCCCCCGCCGACGCGCGCTCACCTGTCGCCCATGGCGGGTCCTCACGGCCGTGACCACCGAACCCTAGCCATGCTCCCCGCCGCCCGCGCCGCCGGGCCCCGCCCCGCCCGCCGACGGGAGCCGCGGGAGGAAACCGCGGCCGGGGAGGGGCCCCGGAGACGCCGCCCGCGGGTAGGCGCCCGCCAGGACCGTTAGCTGAGGAGACGCCCGGCCTGCGCGTCAGGACTTGGAGGGCTGGCCTCGCCCCGCCCCCAAGCTCCGCCCCGCTCTCCAGGTCCCGCCCCTTCCTCACCTTTTCTTGAGAAACCCCTGGGCCCACCAGGCCTCACCCGCCCGTTAGGACTCGCCCCGCCCATCCGGCCTGTCCCGTTACTTCAGACGCCGCTGGCCCTGCCCCTCTCTCAGGCCCCGCGCGGCCCCGCCCCTCCCGGATTCGTAGGTGAGTTGCTGCTGGCCCCGCCCTCCCCCAAGCCCCGCCCCGAGGCCCCGCCCCCGCCCCGCCCTCCCCACGTCTCTCGCGCGGACAGCCTCCACACGAATTAGAGAAGACGTGTGTTTTCCGTGACCGAGTTCCAAAGAGCCGGTTCGTGCAGAACTAGCCCTTTCCAGGGCCTCCGTCTCCTTCAACCCTAGGAACTTGTGTCTGGAGGCATCTCCGGATGAGATCGGCGGGGGCCTCTCGGGCACCAGCGGGGAAAGAGGCGGCCGCAGAACCGTGCCTCCGCGCTTTCGTTTCCTGTTTGCTTTTAAGGCACAAAAGGACGATCTATCGATTCAGTTTCCTGCTGGACTTCCAGCCAGAAAGCCATAGATGAGAAGGCACGCGGACTTAACTCGGCAGTATTGTCTTCTGTTGTGGCCTGTTACCCATCGCACCTGCAAGCTCCTTGAAATCAGAAGCACGCTCTCAGAGTCGATGGACTCGCCCCCGAGTGACCAACGTGGCCTTGCCATTTGAAAGTGTATGTGGCTTGATGACCCTTCAGAACATGTCCTTTCTTCGGGCTAACTTCTCCTAGGTGTGGATGAGACACGTTGCAAAAAAAAAAAGGCAACATCTACTAAGGCAGCTCAGACTCTGTCGTGAACAGGTAAACTTGTGTGCTTCTTGTTTAAATACCCTTGGTAGAATTAAATTTTCGTGTTGACCCCAACGATGGCATTAATTACTGGTTTTCAATTATACTTCTCTCTCACACACACACACACACAAGAAATATTACTCAGAACTCATTATCAGTAATAAAGATACAAAACATCCCTACAGCTGTTCCAACCATATTTAAAAGTGAAGTTCCTGTAAATCATTCAGTTCTTTCTCTGCTTGGAAAGTAAGTTTGTTCAATCAATCAGAGGGAGACAAGCTAATGCAATATAAAGATCAGCTCAGAAAACTCTAACAAATATTCACTTCTTCAATCAGACAAGATGATACAAGCAAGTGTATCAGACAGAGTGAGACTAGTATGATATGCTATAGCTTATATGCAGAATCCTGATACAAATGAACTTATTTACTAAACAGAAATAGGTCTCAGAGAAGTAACTTATGATTACCAGAGGAGAATGGTAAAGGGGAAGGATAGATTGGAGTTTGGGATGGATATGTACACACTGCTATATTTAAAATAGATAACCAAAAAGGACTTACTGTATAGCATGGGGAACTCTGCACAATACTCTGCAATAACCTAAATGAGAATTTTTAAAAGAATAGATACATATATATATATAACTAATTCACTTTTCTGTACACCTGAACCTAACCCAACATTGTTAATAGACTATTTGTGCTTAGTTGCTCAGCCATGTCCAACTCTTTGCGACCTCATGGACTGTACCCCGCCAGGCTCCTCTGTCCATGGGATTTTCCAGGCAAGAATTACTGGAGTGGGTTGCCATTTCCTTCTCCAGGGGATCTTCCCAACCCAGAAATCAAACTGGGGTCTTCTGCATTGCAGGCAGATTCTTTACCAGCTGAGCTACCAGGGAATACTGCAATATAAAATAAAATAAATTTCTTTAAAAGACTGTCAACAAGTAGAATGTAAGCTCTCACTCCTCTGCTGAAGTGTCACAGTATGCACGACCCCAGGACAAATCCTTCACACCTCAATCCTTTGATAACCCCCTGGTCCCTGATTTTCTTAAGCATCTCCTAGGGAGCCAGGCAAATAGGATGTGGTGACAGAAGAATATAGATGCACAGTGAAGACTTGAGAGACAGAGAAATGACCTAAAAGGACAGGATTTCATAAGAATCAAAGCAGATTTGGCTGGGGAAGGACGCGGATCACAAAAAGCTCTGAATATCTGGGGTTCATAGTATGCTTGAAATACATGTTAAAGGATTAGTCAGCATGGGGAATGCCCATCTGGAACTCAGCAAGGTGTCAAAGCTAAGGATATAGAGTAGGGAATCATTCATTGAATCAGTGAGTATTTATTCAACCTCTCCTATGTACTAGATCAAGTCACTCAGTCATGTCCGACTCCTTGCGACCCCCTGGACTGTAGCCCTCCAGGCTCCTCTGTCCATGGAATTCTCCAGGCAAGAATACTGGGATGGGTTGCCATTTCCTATGCCAGGCCATTCTCCTCACCCAGGGATCAAACCCGTATCTCTTGCATCTCCTGCATTGGCAGGAGGGTTCTTTACCACTAGGGCCACCTGGGAAGCCCAGGTGTCTGTTTAGAAACAGACATTTCTAAATGGCAGGAATACAGCAATGAACGAAACAGAGTCCCTATCGCATGCTGATGTTTTGAGGAAGGAAAACAATAATAAACAAGTGGACAAATTATATAAATTCACATCACGAGGTCAGCCTGTTCTTTTTTAAGTGAGGGGAGGGCATCGGGGCAGTACAGGACAGAACAGGAGAGGTACTAGGGTGGTTGGAGAACTCCTACCTAAGAAGGCCCAGTGAGCAGATGCCGGGGTAAAGCACAGGGAGATGACCTTATGCAGAAAGAACCTACAAAGGGGGACAGAGAACTGGGGCAGCTAGCACTCCCTCCCCTTTCACCTGCATTCAGTGTGATCTAATTCTTTTCCCTCTGCCAGTTCTCTCTCTGATCCATGTCTCACCCAACACAAACCCAGGTTTGGAATTACTGTGTCCTTTTACTGATGGTTTCATGGGGCCTGGAAGAGGTCATCACACACAATAGGTGCTCAGTAAATACAGAGAAAGGAAGGAAGGACCGAGAGAGGGAGGGAGAAGAGAAGGAATGGGTTAATATCTGGAACATACAAAGAAGTGGAAACTCAAACATTATTCATGATTCGAATGCCCACCCAAATGCTAATGATTTTATACACTGCCATAAATGTAAGGGTTTTTAATATGATGGTAATTACACCATGGACAAATAGTATTATTCAGTATTCTTGTCACGGTGTAAACCTCATTTCTAATAATTTCCTGACTTTCCACTGCAAAGAACTATCTTAGGCCACTTAACCCAATGAATGCTTACATGGGTATTTTAATTTTTCAAAAGTGTACAAACTTCAATGAATATCTGTTCATGAAACATCACCATTATGTATGACAAGAAGGAAATTTGAAAAATATATTCTAGGAAATGTTAGAGAAGTGTGAAGTTCGCTCAGTCATGTCCGACTCTTTGTGACTCCATGGACTGTACAGTCTATGGAACTCTCCAGGCCAGAATACTGGAGTGGGTAGCCTTTCCCTTCTCCAGGGCATCTTCTGGACCCAGGAATCGTACTGGGGTCTCCCACATTATGGGGTGGATTCTTTACAAGCTGAGTCACCAGGGAAGACTTAGGAAATGTTAAGCTGAGCCTTAATGCTTTTATCAAATGCAGAACAACAAGAAACCAGAGCTTTCAGTCCCTCCTTTCAGGCTAAGTCCAAGTCAGTAAGCAAGGGGGATCATGGGACCACCCTCTGAGCCTGTTTCAGTTGTGGAGACGGGCAGATAAAGCTGTTTGATCGCACATGTTGAACTCTGCAGGACACATTGAACAATATTCCTTCTCATGACACCTGTTTTAACTTGCCCTGGTGTTTCCTTTCTCTTTCCCTGGATGTCACACCTGGCACAACACGGGCCCCAGCTTCCCCATCACTCTTAGGTGATGAAAATCTCCCAGTCCCTGCCAAACGATTCATTTTAGTAACTGAAAATCCTACCCAGGGTCATCATCAAAAAACACCAGTCCAGGGCTTCCCTGGTGGCTCAGTGATAAAAAATCCACCTGCCAATGCAGGGGATCTGGGTTTGATCCCTGGTCCAAGAAGATCCCACATGCTGCGGAGCAACTAAGCCACGCACCACAACCACTGAGCGTGTGCTCTAGAGTCTGCGAGCCACAACTATTGAGCCCAAGTGCCACAAATACTGAAGCCTGCATGCCAAGAGCCTGTGTTCTGCAACAACAGAAGCTACTGCGATGAGAAGCCCTTACACAGCAACGAAGACTAGCTCCCTGCTCACTGCAAGCAAGGAAGAGTGTGGCCATTTTTGTTGTCGTTTAGTCGCTGAGTCGTGTCCTACTCTTTACAATCCCATAGACTGTAGCCCGCCAGGCTCCTCTGTCTTTGGGGTTCTCCTGGCAAAAATACTGGAGTGGGTTGCCATTTCCTTCTCCAGGGGATCCTCCTGACCCAGTGATCAAATCTGCATCTCCTGCATTGGCAGATTCTTTACCAATGAGCTACTAGGAAAGCCCATAAATAAATGAATCTTAAACACACACACACACACACACACAAAACACAAGTCCAATCCAGTGTAAAAATTCCTAAATTTTTATTGTGGTCCATTCTCAGCCTCACACTGCAGTTTGGAAGCATAGCTCCAGGCTGAGGTTAACTTCCCCTGAAACAATTGCTTCATGACTTTATGAAGTGGAATGTTCCCGATTGTGTGTCTTTGATTCAAGGGAAACAATTAATTGGTTCCTTCTGCAGAATGTTGGCCAGTTATAAAAAGACAAAAGTGTAACAAATCATTATTCCCTTGTTTCATGAGTCAGCACAAGACTATTTAACTTGGAAACAGAAAGATGACGATATTGTGGGCACACAGTTCAGTGAAGTCCTAAAGGGTGAGTAAAACCATAAGCCAAGCAGAGAAAGGAAGACGGTGTCTAAGGGGGAGGAAACCGGACCACAAATCATGGAATAAAAATAGCAATAAAGCTGAGGAGCTTCTACAATTGCCTTTGAAAGGGTCAGAGGGTAAAAGTCATGCACAGCATGAAAAAAATAGAACCATGTGGTCATGAAGCCTCTACACCATGAACATGTGGAGTGACCGGAAGGACATAGGGAGCACCCTTTAGACTTTAATCAGGTTAGGTGATCATAGCTACATTCTACAAAGACTCCTCAGGCACCAGAGCTTAGGATGACTGAAGAAGATAAGACTTAAGAACAAAACCAAGAAAAACTGGTCTCTGTGAGATTAAGTAAAATGCTTCAAGAAGGGAATCAAGAGTGCCAAGTTGCTGAAGTGCCCCCACTTGACAACAAGCAGGCCACTCTTGACTTAGTTCTTTGCTCCAAAACCTACAGTGATCTGTAGGATCAATGGTCAAACTACCCAGCGTGGCACATAAGGCTCATCACAGTTTAGCCCCCATCAATCTTCTCAAATTCTTCTGTGGCCACCCTGCCAACCCTGATACAGTCTGTGTCCAAGATCAGCTGACACTTAATATCAGCATTCATGGAATACTCACTACATGCCAGGCACCTACTAAAAACCTTCTGTGATTCAGCTCATTCAGTCTTCCCAGCCACCCAGAGAAGCACATGAAGACCTCAATTTCAGGTAAGGAAAATGAAAGTAAACATCTTACTTATAGTTCTACAGCTACGAACGGAAGAGTCTGATTTTGAACACAGGAAATGCAGCTGCAAAGCTCCAGCACTGTTCAGTGTTAACCTAGTCAGTCAGTTCAGTCGCTCAGTCATGTCCGACTCTTTGTGACCCCATGGACTGCAGCACGCCAGGCCTCCCTGTCCATCACCAACTCCCAGAGCTTGCTCAAACTCATGTCCATTGAATCAGTGATGCCATCCAACCATCTCATCCTCTGTCATCCCCATTTCCTCCCGCCTTCAATCTTTCCCAACATCAGAGTTTTTTTCTAACAAGTCATCTCTTCACATCATGTGGCCAAAGTATTGGAGCTTCAGCTTCAGCATCAGTCCTTCCAATGAACATTCAGGACTGATTTCCTTTAGGACTGACTGGTTGTATTTCTTTGCAGTTCAAGGGACTCTCAAGAGTCTTCTCCAACACCACACAGTTCAAAAGCATCAATTCTTTGGTGCTCAGCTTTCTATATAGTCCAAGTCTCTCTGTTAACCTAGTGTTTACAAAATGTGGTCACTTCACACTGCCTGACCTTCCCCATGGGCTCACCTGCATTGTCCCACCTGCCTGCATCCTCCAGTCAACCCTCTCTTTCTGAAAATCCCTAAGTTGTAGTCCTAGATCACTACTTCCTTAACTTTTCCTGAACTTTTCAGTCTGATTCATCCTGTATAACCTGTATGTTGTACATTCACATTGGTACTATAGTGCCAATCACATTTCTGTTAATCATATTTCATTTCTATTCATTGCAGTGCGTGTCTCTTTGTACCTTAAGGGCCTAGAACTAATAAATGTTACTCAGATAGTTAGAGTTAAATGAATGGCTGCATATAAATGGATATTCATTCTACCCCTAACATCAGTCAGCAAGGTTTTATTTTGTTTTTTTGTTCTGTCCAAGATGCTTTTGGTTGCAAATAACTGATTACCTGACTAGCAGTAGCTAAACTGGTAAGGGTTTGTTTTTCTCACAGCTCAGAGGAAGGGTGCTCTTCTTAAAGATCAGCACCCCAGTGACATGGGACCTCTCCTCCTTCTCATAAAATGGCTAATACAGCTCAACATTTCCACATTCAATGAAGGAAGAAGGGAAAAGGGAAGACTCCCACCCTGTCTGTTTTATGGGAAAAGTAGAATTTCCCAAGCACACTTCTGTTTCTCTCTCATTGGCCAAAATTCTTATCACATGGACACCCTGTAGCTGTGAGGAAGCCGCAAGAAAAGTGAACACAGTTGTCCCTGGGTATGGCGGGCAGGATGGAGGTGGATTGGTTCCAGGACCTCCATGGTTTCCAAAATCCTTGGATGCTCAAGTTCCTTGTATAAAAGGACATAATATCTACACATAACCTACACACATCTTCTGCGTACTTTAAATCATCTATAGGTTTACCATCTGAGCCACGAGGGAAGTCCCTAATACTTTAGGCTGAACCAACAATTACTCATAAATTCTATATAGGTTATATATAATACCTACTACAATGTAAACACTCTGTAAATAGTTGCCAGCCTGTAGAAAATTTAAATTTTGCTTTTTGGAACTTTCTGAAATTTTTTTCTAGTATTTTCAACCTATGGTTGGCTGAACCCTCAGATGCAGAACCTGTGAATACAGAGGGTCCATGGGTTTATCTAGCCTTCCAAACATCTGTGGTAGGTTCTAGCAAGAGAGATGGAATTTATGAGTGATTGTTGGCTCAGCCTACAGCTTTGTTCTAATCTACACAGCAAAGTTATGTTTGAGTTATCTGTAGAAGTATTAGGGACTTCCCTCATGGATCAGATGGCAAAGAATCAGCCCGCAGTGTGGGAGACCCAGGTCCTATCCCTCGGTTGGGAATATCCCCTGGAGAAGGGCATGCAACCCACTCCAGTATTCTTGCCTGGAGAATTCCATGAACAGAGGAGCCTGGTGGGCCAGGGTATGGGATCGCAAATAGTCGGACACAACTAAGTGACTAACACATACTTTAGAAGTGTTAGAAAACAGTGTAACTGGTAAGACTGTAAAACCCTGAGTACTAACACGTCAAGGCACATTTTCTGAAGGATTAGGGGTAATGTTTTGTGCTCGTCACCTTTCTCTGCCTTGGGATGGTAATCAGGGCAGATTCTATGGTTTTTCTGCTCACTCTAACATAACCACAGTTCTGAGGTCTCTTTAAGTTACACAACATGATTTCACTTCTATAATTGGAACAAATCCAGCCAAAATCATTATATAAAATTTAAACCTTCAATCCTCATGCAAAGGTCAGCTTTCTCCTTGCTGAAGCCATCAGCATCCCACACTAGGGTAGGTAGTCAAAGGCTGCTGGCCTTTGAGGGGAGCACATGGGGGTCTGCTCTCTCCCGACCCCACATAGTCAGCTGCAGTTGACCCCCACATAGGCCAAAGCCCTGAGACAAGAGAGGAAGGGGGTGGGCTGTTCCTCCTTGGCTGGGTGGTCCTGAGCCCCATGGCTCTGGCAGGGGAGTGAGTTCACCCTCTCTCTTCTTACCCCCTGTTCCTGAGCATCTCTGTTTGATAAAGCTCTCCCATTTCTGCTTTCCATCAGATCGCCTGACCTTGAAGGAGCACAGAGAGTCCACTGTCTTGGGTGAGGTTTGGTGGTCGCACAGGCTTTCTCTCCCGGCTTTCCCAGGGTGCCCAGCACCTGTCCTCTGCCCTGTGCAGCCTCCACTGCTGGTGAACATCCTAAAAACCCTTTAAAATGGTGAGTCTCATGATATGTGAATTATATCTACCATAACAACAACATTGTAGTTGATGTGAAGCAAAGGCGTTCCCTGCACACTGTGTGTAGAACCCCTCTGGGCTCAAACACCTGTGAACGTGGCTCCCGTGATCTTCCTGGTGGGTCCAGTGGTTTATCTATTTAACTGTCTTCTTAAGATGTTCTGGGCCTTTTCCAGAGTGGTCGGAACAGACATCTTTGCCCTCAAACACATACGTGAACAAGATGAACTACAGACTCCTTAGGAGAACATGCGAGTTCTACTTTGCACACTCATCCACGCCCCCCCACCTCACCACTGTGCTCTCCCCGCCTTTCACCTCCCCTTCCTGGCTCTGCTCCAGCCCCATCAGATCAGCTCCCCTGCTCTCTCACGTGGCCTTTGCCTGTGTCCTTCTTCCTCCTCCAGCACCTACTCCTCCTTCAGATTCGGGAAGCCTATTTGACTTACCCCGTGTGTGTCTACTCCCTAAACTCACAGACCCCACGCTCCACCATCAAGGCCTCACACAGAGTGATCCTTACACAGAGGACCTGGTCTTCAACAAGAGAGGCCGGTGGCCCAGGCATAGCTTTTCCAGAAACCACGTTCAATAACCAATCAACCAAACAAGTGAAAAAACTTCCTTCTCTTCGTGCCGGTGTAGACACAGTAGTTTGACTTCTATTTTTAGTTCCATTCAACATGCTTTGGGAAATGATGTCATATTTCTGAATTAACGTTCCTGCCTTTGCTTCTTCCAAAGAGGGCATTATGCACCCCCTAGAGTAAAAGCATCAGGTAAAGCATGAGACTGTACACGCTTTACCTGATGCTTTTGAATCTGTTGTTAATGTGAGAGGTAGTTGTTGAGTTGCCAGAAATCCAGATTGTTCATATATAACTGGGCCAAAGCCCCATTACCCAGGAAGAGCCTTAAGTGTAGTCGTGCTTCTGAATGGCAACGGGGTAATCAGAAAGAACTTGGCATTAGAAAGGGAAAAAGTGACTCAGGCCCTCAGATTTTGTCAAGGTGACACATCTTGAGCTGTCTTAACCATTTCAGGAATAATAAAACCACGCATGGCCTCTGAATTCCTCTTCTATTATGATAATCTTTGATGCAACATCCTCTTTTGGAACATTTTATAGAAAATACAGGGACACAGCGAGCTAACTATGGCAGTAGGTACATTAAAATGAACGTACCCCATGCTAATAATTAGAGTGAACTGAACTGAATGGAGTCTCGCCCTAGACACAACAGTAAGGAAACTTTTGACATAAACCTATAAAACGCTCCATCATAAAAATTGATTACACTGGATATAAAAAAGGAAATGGTATGAGCAACGATACCATAATGCACTCTAATACACTTCTTTTTTCTGTTTCTTCTGGCTATTTACATTTTTCTTTTCTTTTAGGAAATTAACAATTTCCCTTCTGTTTTGCCCTTTATTTTACATGTTGCTTTTCTTCACTCTCCACCTGTCTCCACCCCTACCCCCTTGAAAGTGAAAGTGAAAGTCATTCAGTCATGTCAGACTCTTTGCAACCCCATGGACTATACAGTCCATGGAATTCTCCAGGCAAGAATACTAGAGTGGGTTGCCATTCCCTTCTCCAGGGGATCTTCCCAACCCAGGGATCAAACCCAGGTCTCCCACATTGCAGGTGGATTCTTTACCAACTGAGCTATCAGGGAAGCCCTCTGCCCCCTCGTGTGCAAATGAACTGATGGTCAGATTCTCGGCTCTCACACCTTTCCATGGGAGGGATGTCACCACTCCGAGCTCACCGCCTCACCTGTAGGACCCTTCCTTGGGGTTATGAAGAGGTGAAACAGGCTATCGCTGACCTGGGAGGGTCACTTGTATTCATACAATAAAAATGCACGACAACCAGGATGTCCTAGGCACTGGCACTCTGATTAAGGGGCACAGTCCCTAGAGGGATATGTCCCCTTCTATCTGGGGGGTGAGTCAGCTCACAGAAACAGCAATCAGGCAGGTACCATGAGAAGGAGGCCTCACACCCTTGTCACCTTCATCTTCCCCCGTGCTCTCCTCTCTGGCTCCGGAGGTCAGTGCCGGAAAAACCATGAAGCAGGCCAATGTGTCTCAGGTCCCCTTCAACCTTTGATCTGAACTTCACCTCCTCTCCTGACACGCTCTGTGCTTGTATGCACTGCATCCCCAGCTCTGCTGAGCTCAGTAAACATTACCCCTCCTAGGTGCAGGCTCTCTGCCAGGGGCTCAGAAATCAGACAGATAATGATCTTAATAACGGCTCCACTGCCCATTAGGAACTCAACAGCCTGTGTGCTCAGTCATTCAGTCTTGTCCGACTCTTTTGCAACCCCATGGACTGTAGCCCACCAGGATCCTCTGTCCATGGAATTTTCCCAGCGAGAATACTGAAGTAGGTTGCCATTTCCTCCTCCAGGGAGTTTTCCTGACCTAGAGATCAAACCTGCATCTACTACATTGGCACTCAGACTCTTTACCACTGAACCTCGAGGGCAGCCAAGACTAAAATTATGCAGAAACATCATTTCAACATAAAAGGGACATGCTGAAATAAAGGCAAGCTGCTGAGTGCCACAGCATGGCTTTCCATTAAAGGCTTTCCTGGACGAGCATCGAAGTCAAGAAAGAGACTGCTTTCCTGGGTGACCCTCTGTCTGTACAGAGGTCTGGTCTTCGCTTGTTGTCTCTCCTCCTGAGCATACCCAGGCTCAGCTCCCATCAGCTGCATCCTTCACACCCCCACCAGGCACACCCCTTCTGCGCACCAGGACCCCCTCCAAAGTGGCCCTGGGACTCCATTCTGGTGCATTCCCCTGTGTTCCTGTGTGTTTGGAGATATCATTTATTTTTCCTTCCATCTCTTTAACCTTCTTTGGAGAAGACCACACACACAGGGAGCTCCCAGCCAGCCCTCCCTCTCCAGCCCGAAGCACTGCACTCTGACCCCCGCTGCTTCTTCCCCCAGTAGCTCAGCAGACACTTCCTGGCTCTCAAGGGGCTGTTTTAATTTCTACCACAGTGTGGGCCCTGGGATCAGAGGGCAGGGGGAGGTGCATCACTTACTGCCTCTGAAATCCTATCCCCAAGACCATTGTTCACTTAAAGCAGTCATTGGGATGTAAGAAATGGAAAATCATGCACAATAATAATAATCCATGTGGCTAATGAAACACTTCCTAGGCACCAAACACTTGTCATTTAATCTTCACTAAAATCCTATGAGGCATGTTTATTCCTATTTTACAGATGAAAAGGAGATTCAGAAAAGTTCTAACTGCCCCAGACCACATGCAGATCCTGCAAATCATACCCTGTGCATATCCCCATGTAGGGCTGTTTATCCTGGGGAAAACGTGACTCCAGGGTGCATGCTATACTGTTCAAATCGGAGAAAGGTTTTCATGTACAAAAATTTCTGTGACTCCAGAGACAGATGTGGGGTTCACTATAAGGAAAAATATCCCACCAATTAGAACAGCGCTTGTTTGTATTTACTTATCACCAACCACATGCTGACTCTTTCACATCCACTGTCGTATTTAATTCCCAGATGAATCTAACATTATCATCCACAATTACAAATCAGGACTCAGGACCCAGAGAGGGCAAGTAATTTGTCTGAGGTTTCCTTGCAAACACCAAGTGTCAAGACCGGAACCCAGATCTCCATTCAATGTTCTCATTCTGTGCTGCACCCCAGAATTGAAGTAAAAGAGAAACATCTGCTTTGAGATTCTAAAAATCTCGCAGAGTCAGCACACCTTAAGGGGTGCATGCATGCTTGACTGCTAAGTCGCTTCAGTCATGTCCGACTCTTCGTGACCCCATGGACTGTAGCCCACCAGGCTCCTCTGTGCACGGGATTCTCCAGCCAAGAATACTGGAGTGGGTTTCCATACCCTCCTCCAGGGGATCTTCCCAACCCGGGGATCGAACCCATGTCTCTTATGTCTCCTGCATTAGGCAGGTGGGCTCTTTACCACTAGCACCACCTGGGAAGCCCATGCCTTAGGGGTAGGTGCCCTAAATTCTCTCCTAAGAGCTAATCACAATCTTGTATTCTCAAGCATGTGGCAGTTTTACAGTCTGGCCAGACCTAGGCAGCACAAGAGCCCTCGGGCACATGCTGGGAAACGCTTTTAAATGAATATGATAAATATGTGAGCATGCACTACAGAATAGAGACACAGACAATGCAGCCAAAAGGGTGTGATTGTACATTTCACTACTTCTGTTTCATTCATGATAGCCAATTGAGTTACTTGTTTAAAACTACACTCCCCTACATATTTGAGTGCCTCTGAGAGTTCTTAAAGGATAGGCCTGCTGCAGTCCATGGAGTCGTAGAGTTGGACATGACTTAGGGACTAAACAACAACATATTTAGCTGTGAAGAAGTGTTTCAAACAGAATCCCTAGACCATAATTTGATTAAACTAACATCCTCTGGTCAGAAGTATTTGAGAAATGAGTTTATTTATGAAAAACAAATGGGAATCTTCTTTATTTTGTCATATTTTATCTTTACCATTTCTTGCTTATGTTCATTAAAATTTTTTTTAAACATTTCTTATTTTATCTCATTTCCAAATGTTTGGACTTGGAGTAATAATGTCAATGAATGATCACTTCAAAAGCATCATGTTTTATGTCTATGCAGTCAGTGCCACAATAACTTGAAAATACGAATCATAGAAACTGTGCCCACAAAATTATAGATCTGTGAATTTGTGAGAAACAACTTTCTGGTTTTTTCCTTTGCGTTGTATAAAAAGGGATCATGCTACAGCCTTCCTCATATGGAAGGTTTACAAATAGCTTCATGCATTTGCTGTTTGGCAGACAATGATAGTAGTTGGCAGGCAACCACTTGGAGGGGACACAAAGGAAATGCTAGTTAGAAATAGGTCAAGAGAGAGTTTTTTAAGGAAAATTGGGAATGAATCCATAAAAACAAAAAATGACTGAATTTTATATGATTACTATAACTGAATCGACACTTCCACTGTTAAAATCCTACATTTTGCTCATTTTCCAAACCATTTCAAAATTTCTCTTGATAAGGATTTTATTGGATAAATTAGTTATAAAATGGAAAAGATATCTATTTACTAACAGCATCTAAAAAATGAATATTTCTGAAGAACCAAAGACAAAATTTTTAACAGAGAAAGCATAGACTAATAGTCATATGAACGGTTTTTTTTTTCAGAATTCATGCAAATCTAAATCTGAAAAAAAAAAAAACTATGATTGTTCACTATTTCTATAATCTTTATAAATATAAAAGCTAAGTAATTTTGGCTGATTCATGTTGATGTTTGATAGAAACCAACACAATACTATAAAGCAATTATCCTTCAATTAAGAATAAATACTTTTTTAAAAAAATAAAAAAACTCATCAGTATAAAAGCTAATAAGGGCAATTGAGTGTACTTCAGAAAACATATACTTAATGTTATTAGCAATTAAAATTTATATGTGTGTTTGTCTTTTAAGCCTCTGGTCACTTTCTTGTTTTCTAAATATTTTCGCACTGCCCCGAATCCTTTCCCCTCTGACTAATCCTGTTAATCAATTCCTGTTGCCACTGAGTTGACCTGTTATGAAGTATGACTTAGCCTCTCCCCAGCATAACAACACTCAGTCCTTCAAGTCCAAAGGCTTCGTAGACTCACCTTTCCCACCTCATCCCCACCCCTCCTTCCTGGGCATCCTCCCAGGACCCTGCAATCATGCTTATATCCTTATACCTTTTTTGCACATTTCTCTGGACATTCTGTTTTAAAGACATTAAAGAGGAAAAAAAAGCACCAACAACTAGACATGACTTAACCAGTCAACTGAGTGGACTTAATCCATGGATAATCCATGCTATGAATTTCAAGAATGGGCTAAACCTAACTAACCCTTTAACCCTTCACTAAACAGTTGTAAGTAAACTGGGTAACATTCACGGTATTTATGCTAAAAATGCATTAGCACAATTTCCTGGTCCAGAACAGGAAATAAGGAT
This sequence comes from Bos javanicus, assembly GCF_032452875.1. NCBI lineage: Eukaryota > Metazoa > Chordata > Mammalia > Artiodactyla > Bovidae > Bos > Bos javanicus. The sequence continues at coordinate 34,629,803 of NC_083879.1, read as the reverse complement.
TTCGAATCATCTCTTATTGTAACATGACCTAAGAATGCAAAGAATATGATGACAAGGTACACAACTACTAAAATGCAGACATACAGATGACCCTCCCAGTGTTTGCCTTTTTCAGTGACTGTGGGCAGTGGGCAGAGAAGCCTCCAGTTCTCTGCAAGGCACGTGTTCTGCTTGCCAGCCCTCTGTCCTCTTCTTCTGGGGCTCAACTGAAGCTTTAAGTTAAGCCTTCCCTAGTTTAAAAAAAAAAGGACAGTAGAAGTGTATGATGGGTCTCTAGTCATACACAGATCCATCACATTTGCCTCCATCTTCTCCATGCATGAAAGGAACAAATTAAATAGTGTCTGAAATCTCTTCCTTTGGGACTCTGCTTTCAGCCACCACTTTCTTGCAACATGAGAAAGGTTAATTTCTTTACTTTGTTTTTTTTTTCTCTTTCTGTGGGCAGTAGGGAGCAGGTGGCTATTTAATTTTATGTCAAAATGTCAGATTGTTAGGCTGCGCCTTCCAATGCCAGTTGTCACAATCATAGGCAATCCCTTTTATACATTTTTCTGTTTTTAATATTTTCTATGATTCTTCAAGGGACGTTTTCTCTATTCAGTCTTTGAAGGCTTTTTCTACAGCACCTATCTAACTTGGTCTAGGGATGCTGCAGGTTTCAGATTGCATTTGGCATTGGCTCTGGAAAGAATTAGCATTTTGTTTCTATGTTGTTTTTCTGCGGCTATTGCTTTCAATCATAACAAACTAGAAATAAAAACCATTTATATTAAGGTATCATAAACAAATCATTTTGCCTACTGCTTAATTAAAAAAAAAATAATAATCTGAGTCAGTTGGACTAAGTTACCATTTCTATATGAGATTCCCTCTCCCTCCACCCCTCCCCCAGGAGATTCAGTAAATGAGATAATTTAAAACTGCGTTTCTTGCTGGATAATACACTAACATCATCATTATTCTCAAGGAAAAGCTATCAGTTGATTTTTCAGTGGAGTGGACCTTCCTGAGCAGTATCTAGAGGGCAATGATTCCGACCCCTGTGAATTTTCAATAACACATGTTTTTCTACAGCTGAGATAGTTCCTCGTCTCCCATCAGTGATTCTGTGACTGCACCGAACCTGTCCTGGGTCTGCACACAGGTCCTCCTTCTCCGACACTAGCCCTCCTAAAGCGGGGCAGCCCTCGGGGTTCCCCAGGGACCGCCCTGCAGTTTACAAAGCTCCCACACACACACATCTGTATCCCAGGGCTCTGCTGCGAGGACCAGGGAATATAGGACATCTAGGGTTTGCTTCAACATGAAAAGGCAAAGAAAAAGAGAGACAGAAATAACTGGCAGAATTATGACAACTGCTGAAATCTCCCCATTGGGTATAGGATGTTCACTGTAATAAACAGTTCCCTCTGCTTCTCTGGACACCTGAAATTCCTCATGATAAAATTTTTTTACCACGAGGCACAGGGGTACCAAGGCCAAGCAGAGGATTTCTGCTAATTCCAGGGGAGGGGGATGACAGCCGGCACCCTCCATATGCACCAGCACCCCACGGGAGGCCCACTCTCCACCTTCTCTGGGCCCCAGACCAGCCTGGGACCCAGAGTGGACCATCAGTGGTGTCTCCAGGATGCTCCTTGGGCCTTCTCTTTGCCTCTTGAACTTCCTGTCTGATGGCCAGTGACATGCCATAAGCCCCTCCCCAAAGAGATTCCAGAGCAGGTGGAAACAGAGGGCTGACATTGACGGGAAGTGACACCCCGCCACCAACAAGAGGGACGAGACAGACTGGTCTGCAGCTGCTCTGTAGGCTGGGGCAGCAGTGGTGGTGACCGTGGCACCCCCCAGGGCACCTGCATTGAGGACAGGTGCCCAGGTTGTGGTTGGGGCTTCGTGCAGGCTTCTGGAGGATGGAGGGATGAGAGCAGCATCAGATACAACACAAGTGTCTTACATTCACGGGCTCTCATCTAACATTTTTATGGGCATTGTTTTCCCTAAGGCTGCATGACTAGAAAATGGGATTCAGACCAAGTATGTCTGGCTCCAAAGTCTACACTCTTTCCATTACATGATTTGTTTTCTCTTAAAACAAATGGGTGTCTGTGTTTGTGGAGGGTGTTTGTGGAGTTGGTCCTGTTTTGTTTGGATGTGGAGGTGTGTGTCTAAGGAAGAGAGAAGATGTAGAAGGGACAGGATGGGACCCACCGTCCCCTCTCTGGCCACATGAGAGGGACTGGTTTGGAGCCTGTGAGGACAGAGGGTGAAGGACCAGTGCCATGAAACCCTGGGTGGGAATAAGTCCAGGCAGCACTGCCTCTCTCCCGGGAAACAAAATCAGCTCGGGCTTGGGAAGAAGGCATTCCTCTTCCTGACCTCCAGTCCACAGGTGGCAGTCACTTTGGTCTCACGGGCTCTGCTGGGTTAAAGTCTTACAGAGGCACCACCTACAGAGGTCATGACAAGTGCCCCTGACCCAGAGGCTCAAGTGGAAAGAACATAAGCAAATCCATTCCTGAGACCATAGGAGATGTCACCACCCCAAGGACACCCAGAAATAGCCAGGGAAGAAGTTAAGCCAACAAAAAGAGCATCAGGGTTAAGGTCTTATCAACAGGTGAAGATCTGGAGTCATGGAGACGTGGGTATAAATATGAATTGACCTTATTTACACTCACGAACTTCTGAAACCTAGGAGGGGCGGCATAATCACTAAAGCACTTGCTCTTTCTCTGGACTCCACCTCCCTAACTCGAGTCCTGGCTGACTGCACCACGTCCATAGCTCCATCAGAAGTCAGGGCTGGCTGGTTTGCTTGGCCCTCTACAGCCCACTACTGCTTTTCCCCACTAAGCTTAGTCTTCATACACTTGGACTCAGCTAGTCTGCCTCCTCTCCTGCTCTCTGGACCCTACTCTCTTACTTGAATCTTTACTCCTCCTACTATGGCATAATAGGAAATAAATATGTGCTCTTTGCCTCTGAGTCTTGGCACAAAACTCCTAAAACTCTCGGAATTCCCTGAGAAAAGAGTGTCTTTCATATACTGATGAGGTAGCTCAAGGCAGGGCCCGTAGATAGCTTCAGATGGGGAGGGAGGCCTCAACCCTGTGATTAGAGGGTTGGAGTTTTCTGACCCTTCTAATCTCCATGGAGTGGGAAGGACTAGAGTGAGTTCAATCAGTCGATGATGTAATCAGTCACCCCAACATGGACACTTTGCTGGGAACTTGGAAACAACCACTAAGCTACAGGAACTTCCAGGCTGGTGACCACATGGAGGTGCTGGGATGTGGGGGCCCCCGGAGAGGGCCTAGGAGCTCTACATATGCACTGCCCCCAAATCTTGACCCATGATCTTGACAAGAGCTCTTGTCTCTTCCATGAGCTGTTACAATAAACAGTAATTGTAAGTAAAGCACCCTATGGGTTCTGGGTCAGTCTAGTGAATTATTGAACCCAAGGGAAGGGGTTCTGGGAACCCCTGAATTTGTAGTTGGGGTGTCCCAGGGATCCCATTCCCACAGGCACCTGAAGTGGAGGCGATCCCGCAGGACTATCTGTGACATGGGGTCTGTGCTAACTCTGGTAAGTTAAGTGTCACAATCAACTTAACATGCTGGACTCCCAGGAGGTCCTGGAGAATTAGGGAACCGATCATTTTGGAGAGACGACTCAATCCCCATCCTCATTGGGTTGTTGACATTCATCTTAGATGTCCTGGCCACTCTGACACTGCCAGGTGGCCAGAACACTCTCCCAGCCTCAGTGGAGAGACTGACATGGGAGCAGCACTGAGAGGTCAGTGGGGGGCCTCCTCCATGCAGCCCTCCTGGCAGCCTCGTCGCTCACCTGGGTGGTGACCACAAACTGTAGTGGGCCTTCCTGCCTCTGCTCCTGTCCTCCCCACAGCAGCTGGAGGGATCCTTTTACAAAGGAAGTCAGATTATGCCTCTCCCCACAGTGGGTCCCCATCTCCTTCACGCTTCCTCTTTAACTGTGACTTCAGCTCCCTGGCCCTAAGCCCCTCCCCCGCCAGCCCACCAGCCTCCTCCCTGTTCTTGGAACATTCCAGGCAGCACCCACCTACAAGATCTACACAGTCTGGAACATTCTTCCCCTAAAGAGCTTATGACTAATTCCCTCACCTCCTTCAAGTGTCTGCTCAAATGTCACTTCCAAGAGATTTGTCTTGACTATCCTATTTAAAACTGTGAGTGACACACGTTCCTATGAAACCCCGTAGACTCCCACCTCCTTTTCATGCTCACTGGTCTTTTGTTTCATCGTGTGAGGTACGACTTAGTGACTAAACAACAACAAAAATGAGGTACCCTGTAATTTAATTATGTATTAGGTTTATTGTGTACTTTCTGTCTTCCCCCTGTTGGAGTAGAAAATTCATCAGAGTCAATACCTACATCCATTTCATTCGCTTACATATTCTAAAAGCCTGGCCTAATAAATGCCCCACATATGTTAGCTAAAGGAATGACTTTGTGATGAGCAGGACCCTATAGGGTCTTCGCAAAACAGACCTCCCTCGCTGTCTCAGCAGGTCCTCCGCCTGCCTTTGTCTGTAGAAAAACTGTAGGCTCTTATGTTTTTCCCTGAGTCCCAAAGAGTAAATTTAACCAGAAAAGTGAGAAAATGCAGGAAGAAAGGAAACAGTCAAGCAAGACAAAATAATAGTTTAGTCGCTGAACAAAGTTGAAGATCTTTAGTTCCACCTCAAGGGCTGTAGAGGATATTCTGAGCCTTGTCCTTTGAGCTGTTTTGCAACTGCTGAATGAAACCCCACCAGGTGGGAGAAGTTAACTGCACACTGTCCAGAAGCACACAGACCCCAGATGAGTTGAAACCAGGTTGATTATGCTGACCCTGATAACCTTACCATCAACAAAATCAGAAGAAAGGTCCATGAGCCGACCACACAGCCCATGTCCCCTCCTTCACCCTGTCTTTATGAACCTGTCCCTGAAAGCTTTCAGGGAGTTCAGACTTAAGCACCAGCTTGCCTGGAGTTCTCGCTTGCAGTGAATGCTGCCCTTTCCTTCACCTTGACCCCGGGGTCAGCACACTTGCCTTACTGCATATGGGACTCGCTTTACTGCGTGTGGGTTAGAGGATTTGTTTGGTTCAGTAACAGTTAGTGTGGAGGGTCCTAACTGAAAGGCTGCACTGTGGTCCCCTGGGAAGGTGGACACTGGACACCGGATGGACCCTGGCAGAAGAGAGGCTGGTCCAGCCATTCTGGGCTTGTACCTGACCAGAGCTCTGTCTCTCTCCTTGACCAAACTTCAGAAGCTCCTCTGAGCTCTCTTTTCAATGAGTCTCATCCTCGGGCTCTATCTTTGAACGGCCTGGCCCAGTTTTAGCAAGAATCCCGCTGTCAGTGTAGCGAGACCTCCTCCCCCTTGAGGTCTGAGTAGCTTCCACGTCTGACCAAAGTCCTCCCCACCCACCCATGACATCTGAGCACCCTGGCCTGCTGTCAGCAAGTCAGTTCAGCCGGGGTCCCTGCCCTTGATGTCCCATTAATTTGCCATCCACTGACTCCCCTCTCTGTGCTCAGTGGCTGTAAATACCCAGCTCTCTATGCTGTATTCCAAGTTAAGCCAGATCTCTTCCACAGTTGCAATAGGTATTAAGTCTTAAAAAAGACTTCCTTACTATTTTAATAAGTGTCAGCATAATTTTTTCTTTAAAACCCTGTGAGTTTGAACAAGTCACATAACTTCAGTTTTCTCATTTCATCTCATCAATCCACTAAGATAGGATCTTTCAGATATTGTCACCAGCCTGAATCAACCCCAAATGGACCAAGCGCTTTAGCACCCTGAACTTAGAACTGTTTCTTCAGCACCTTAGGGGACAGGTTCCCCAAATCTGGTCCACCTCTCCGTATCCTGGAATCTGCTCTTTGCACAGTAACACACTGACACTCCAGAGGTCCCCTGGACACAATGGAAGGGAACCAGTCCCAAAGTACCCTTCAACAAGGGAGACCCGGGACTTCCCTGATGGTCCACAGGGAAGGGGACCCAGGTTCCGTCCCTGGTCAGGGAACTAGAGCCCACATGCAACTTAGAGTTCACATGCCCTAACTACAGAGTTCACATACTGCAACTAAAGATCTCTCATGCTGCAACTAAGATGCATTGCAGCTAAATAAGTTTTTTTTAAGTAATACCAACTCAATTTTAAGGTTAATATTCAGATGGTATAGTCAATAATATGCCTGCTTTTATCTTGACACATTTTAAACTGCTTATCACATAGATAATCTTCTTTTCCTGAATACTCACATAAATCCAGTGGGCTGGGAAGGCTCTGCATGTTAACACAGTGGGTAAGAGCAAGCCTTACAGCCTACACACGCCCCCTGAGCACTCAGTTACAGCGCCTAAGATCAAGCCCACCCCAGATCCTTTTTAGCTTTAAAAATTATTATCTTGCCCCTTAACAAAAAGACCAGGCAATCAAGTTTTACACAGTAAGGGTCTTAATGAGACCAGTTTTAAATATCTTAATAAAAATGTGTTTATAAAATAATCTTAAGATGCTTTGATGATGAACATATACTCTGTGTATTTATAAATGCTGTTGTATGCGGTCACTGACATTTTAGCTTTAAGGAAATTATAAGTTCTGAGGAAATTCTAAAGAGCCCAAAGCCTACAGGATGTAAATCTCTGCAAAGATATTCTCAAAGGTAATTTATACCTTGTTCTAGCTAAAAATAGGCTTGAGCACCTAGTGACTGCAAAGATGATCCAATCTGTTGGGTTTTTTTCACTGTCTCTTAGATGCTTCAAGTCAATCTTAATTGTTGAAAATATATGCTTAGTGTCAGCATCAAAATGTCTGTGTCATCACTGCTATTTAAAATAAATTTATACATGAAATTATTTCTAACAAATCTACTAACTGATAAGCTGAATGAAAATGAGTTAACATTTAATTGGGAAAAAAATCTACTTTCAAAACAAGAGGAAAGCACTATATGGAAGCAGTTTGCTGCTGCTGCTGCTAAGTCACTTCAGTCGTGTCCAACTCTGTATGATCCCATAGACGGCAGCCCACCAGGCTCCCCTGTCCCTGGGATTCTCCAGGCAAGAATACTGGAGTGGGTTGCCATTTCCTTCTCCAATGCATGAAAGTGAAAAGTGAAAGTGAAGTCGCTCAGTCGTGTCCCACTCTTAGCGACCCCATGGACTGCAGCCTACCAGGCTCCTCCATCCATGGGATTTTCCAGGCAAGAGTACTGGAGTGGGGTGCCATTGCCTTCTCCGATGGAAGCAATTTAGAAGGTTAAAAAAGAAAGAAAGAAAAAATCCACAGAAAATACTGTGATATCATTTGTATGATGCTATATGAGGGTTCCTCTATCAAGCTTAAACAATTTAGTGTCAGAAATAGCGAGAAAATTCATCTCAGATGACTTCTTATAATATTAGAAATAATCAAAAGTTCCAGTTTGTCAAAACTCAAACCCATTAAGTAGTCTCTGTTCCTGTGTTATTCTCACATTTGAATAACAATCGTCACAAGTTAATCCTGATTTGTTAAGAAGTAAGTTCAATTGAAAAAGTTACTCTTGAACTTCCTCTATCTAATGAATAAAGGTTTTCAAAAGGTAAATGAGAAAAACAAATATTGGGTTTTCCCAATGTTTCAAATTGGAAAGTCAAATTTAAAAAGTCCTTTTATTCATTGATGTCATTGGATTACAAGATGTGAGGACTTACCTGGTCTCTATGGCCCTAACTTTTTGATTATTGAACACACTATTTGAATACAGCCATCAAAAATCAATGAAAGAGTTTTTTGTTATAAGAAAAAAGGAACACAGAGAAATTTAAAGGGTAATTCTACATATCACTGATACTACATGTTTTTGCATATACCCTCAAGCTTATAAAATAAGTTCCTATAAAACAGCAACTAAATTTGCGGAAAGGAGCAAATGTTATCTTTTATCTTCATAGTTTATAAAGGAAAAGCAGAGAGTCCTCTCTCTTCTCTTAGCTTATCTGATACAATTCCAGGTACTTGACAGTTGTTATTTAATATTTTCCAAATAATCACAGGCCAGTGAAAGGCACCGATACATACATTTTATGAGGGAGAAAATAGGACACATCGAGTCAACTGTCCACTGTAAGAGCCACACCAGGAAACAGAACCCAGAACCATCTGGGAAATGGAAGGAATGATCGTCAACCCACGGGGCAAGTGTTATCCGCACAATCCCCATTTGAACCAACGTGTCTGGGGTTGATTCACTTTTACCTCAAGAGAGCTTCCCTCTGTTTTTGCCAACGAATGTTTCCTATGTGAAAACCCAGCAAGCCTTGAATCTCAGTGCAAAGTGCCGTAATTTAAAACATTCACTCATTTACCTATTATCCTGGGTCTCCATTATCACTTGTCTTCGAATATCTGTCTGGGAAAACCATGAAAATATTTTTCCTCCTTCCAAGTCGTTCCCATAAGCGTGGACTCCAGTCCAGCTTGTCTGGCCAGCAGAAAGACTGTTTCCCCCTCAGCGTCCATTCATCATCTGATGTGGGAAAGCATCGCTGTGTTTGGTGTCTGCGCTCCTTACAGCAGGGCTCTCCAGTCTCAGTGTCACCTCCCTGGGTTACGCCTGCTGATCAGCAGCCCACGGGCCTTCTTCAGGTAAAACTGATCAGCTAATGGATTCTGGCTTTTTCCCCCCCAAAAAAGAGGAGCTATTTTCATCTGAGAACCTTCCTTATTTCTTTCTGCAAGAAGTGGGAAAGATGTTGTGGATGTTCTTGGGCCCCGTGCTCCTCGCCCTCATCTCAGCAGACGTACGATACTCCCTGGCGAGTGCCCTTCTTCTTGCTCTGGTGACACCTGCATCTTGGCATCACTTCTGGGATCCTGAAAGAAAAACCAAGGAAAGGTTAAAAAGGAGTAGGGGAAAGTCCTCCAGTAAAGGCACAGAGGAGGCAGCTCCTTGTGGCTGACAGCCACAGTGCTGAGCTCCAGGGACTTTCTAATTATAAGCTGCTGCTTGCGTCGGAGCCCTGCCTAGGAGCATGGCACTTGGTCTCCGCTCACCACCAGTAGATACATGTCGTAACCGCACACGGCCGTCACTATAAATAAAAACACATCCACTTAGTTTCATGTTCTCACTCCCTACGCATTTCTCCTTATCCCTGCAATTCCCTGGCTTCGTCCAAGTGGAATATGTGCTTCGCACAATGTACCTTTTCTCAGGAACAGTACCCCAAGACCCAAACCTATGACTTTATACATTATAACACATCTGAAAATGAAACATCTATGTTTAATAAAAGAGTATCTTACTAGCAATACGCTTAAGAACCATGGGTGCCTGCAAGAGTCTAACATGTTAAGAAATAAACTAGAAGGAAAAAATGACAAACTTGGACAATCAGACTAAGCCAGAGGGGTGTATGAGACTGAATTTTCTACCCACTCCTGCAAGTATCATGGTTACAAATCCTTTATAATGTCCAAGGCATGACAAGTCTTAGACATGATGGCATTTCTTTGGGGGAGACAGCTGTGTGAAAGCAGGAAACTTTCACACATCTAAGAAATAGCAACTCTGCTGGCGGTGAGGGGAGACCAGGCACCATGCTCCTAGGCAGGGCTCCGATGCAACCAGCAGTTTATAATTAGAAAGTCCCTGGAGCTCAGAACCACGGAGCTTAGAAACACCAAGCTAAGTGGCGGTATTTCAGATGCTCGACTAGAAAGTGAGGGGCGGAAAACGAGAAAACCAGCTGCTGACTTATTCTGTTTTTGCTACCCAGCAATGTTGCCTTATGGAGAAGGCACTGGCACCCCACTCCAGTACTCTTCCCTGGAAAATCCCATGGACAGAGGAGCCTGGGAGGCTTCAGTCCATAGGGTCGCTAAGAGTGGGACACGACTGAGCAACTTCACTTTCACTTTTCACTTTCGTGCATTGGAGAAGGAAATGGTAACCCACTCCAGTATTCTTGCCTGGAGAATCCCAGGGACAGTGGAGCCTGGTGGGCTGCCGTCTATGGGGTCACACAGAGTCGGAAATGACTGAAGCGACTTAGCAGCAGCAGCAGCAGCAATGTTGCCTTGTAGACAAAAGTAATGTAGAGATCATAATCTAAGCTATATTTAGATCACCATAGATTCTTGGATTCATGAAAACCCAGGGAAGAAACTGAAGACTTGCTGCAAATTCTTCCCCAAACACTTCCCTAGTGACTTGATACCATAAAAATATCCTGGGTGCCATGAGTGAGTGAGATTAATGGAAACAAACCCATCCAAAATCTTATTCCTCTTTTATACGAAATCGTATATGAAATGGGCTTCCCTTGTGGCTCAGCTGGTAAAGAATCTGCCTGCAATGTGGAAGACCTGGGTTCAATCCCTGGGTTGGGAACACCCCCTGGAGAAGGGAAAGGCTGCCCACTCCAGTATTCTGGCTTGGAGAATTCCATGGACTGTATAGTCCATGGGGTTGCAGAGTCAGACACAACTGAGAGACTATCATTTTCATTTTCTGTCATCTGGGATGTTAACTAACCTTGTATCACCTGGCACATTTGACAAACTTGCTAACAGCAAAGAGCCTCATGGCAAATTATTGTAACTTTCCTCCAGATGGACAATGGATCATCGTTACAAAAAAAAAAAATTCTTTGGGTCCTTTTTCCTAAATAACTCTGAGCTGTAATGAATGCACATCACACACGTTTTTCTGCCATCATTTCTAGCAGGATACAGCGACTTTCCCCAGCATATTACTATGGTCAGGATACCATCTTTCTCCTGACCCCTACTGAGCTGCTGTCTGAACGGTTTTGTCAAAGGGAGAAATGCACTGAAGATGTGCCCCCCTGCACCCACACTGGGACCCAAGGACCACCACGTTCTAACCACTCATGACCGCTCGCTAGCAATCCCATCTTCAGTTTTAGTATAACTTCTGTTATGAAATCTGACCCACGATTTGGAATTCCAGAAACTATTTCCCTTTTTTGGACACTGAACCATTTGTACATGTGAGTGTCCCCAGGACTTGTCTTAATCCCTGATTATTCAAAACTCACCCTCTGCAGCTGAACAACTATACTTGCCAGTGACCATGCAAGTGGGTAAGAGAAGGCAGTGAACTGCCTGGGACATCAGTTTCCCAAATGACAGTCACAAATTATAGTCATTTCATAATGTTTCTCATATTTGAGATGCAGCATACCATTCTGAGGATCTTTGGCCTACTATGTATCACCTCTTTGATTATTTACTTAATGTTTTTCTTTCTTAAAATAACTCTCTACTTAAATATAAAAGGAAACTTTCCACCCACAATATAAATGGAAACCCAGCACCACTTTCCACAAATAGAGGGTAGCTCTAAAAAGAAACAAAAGGAATCTTATTAAATTCTGATTGAAAGCAAGTGCCCACGAAAAACACTGAGGCTTTGACTTGCTCCTTCTTCATTATAGAGGGGGTTTTGTAGATTTATGGGACATTTCTTTGGAAGGAAAATTATGACCAACCTAGATAGCATATTCAAAAACAGAGACATTACTTTGCCAACAAAAGTCCGTCTAGTCAAGGCTATGGTTTTTCCTGTGGTCATGTATGAATGTGAGAGTTGGACTGTGAAGAAGGCTGAGTGCCGAAGAACTGATGCTTTTGAACTGTGGTGTTGGAGAAGACTCTTGAGAGTCCGTTGGACTGCAAGGAGATCCAACCAGTTCATTCTGAGGAGATCAGCCCTGGGATTTCTTTGGAAGGAATGATGCTAAAGCTGAAACTCCAATACTTTGGCCACCTCATGTGAAGAGTTGACTCATTGGAAAAGACTCTGATGCTGGGAGGGATTGGGGGCAGGAGAAGGGGACGACAGAGTGTGAGATGACTGGATGGCATCACTGACTCGATGGACATGAGTCTGAGTGAACTCTGGGAATTGGTGATGGACAGGGAGGCTTGGCATGCTGCGATTCATGGGGTCGCAAAGAGTCGGACACGACTGAGCGACTGAACTCAACTGAACTGATTATTTATTTAAAATATTTCTCCTGTTCCTTTCTTTCTTTCTTCTGCTGACATTTTCATCACTAGTGTGTTATGCTGCTGAACTGAACTGAACTGATGGGACATTTACTGCCTTCAATAATTTCATTCAGGAAAATGAATGACTGAAAATTAAGTATCCATTTCAAGACCTTAGAAAAAAGATTACGGGGATAAATCCAAAGAAAATAAGATTGAGAGTAGATAAGAGTAGAATTAACAAAATAGAAAACAAAGATACAATGGAAAAGTGAGTTATTTTAAAAGTCTAATAAAATTGGCCAATTTGCAGCAAGACTGATCAAGATAAAAGAAGTAATATACATAATATATACATATATATAGGGATGAAAGTGGGATGCATCAGGAATTTAAAAGATAACAGAATATTATTTTTTAAACTTCATTTATTTATTTATTTGTGGTCATGCCATGTGGCTTGCAAGCTCTTACATCTCCTACCAGTAATGGCTACATTCTGTGCTTCCCAGATGGCACTAGTGGTAAAGAACCTTCCTGTCAATGCAGGAGATGTAAGAGACGTGGGTTCGATCCCTGGGTCAGGAAGATCCCCTGGAGTAGGAAATGGCAACCCACTCCAGTATTCTTGACTGGAAAATCCCATAGACAAGAGGAGCCTGTCCAGATACAGTCCATGGGGTCTGACAGTCCATGGGGTCACAAAGAGTTGGACATGACTGAAGTGACTTAGCATGTCACCAGGAATTGAACTCAGACCCGAGCAGTGAAAGTGCAGAGTCCTAACCACTGGACCACCAGGGAATCCCCTAAAAATAACTCTAAGGTAATGAATTTTCAACTTTTGAAAATAGACTAAGTATTGAAAAAATATAAAGTACCAGACAAATTCAAGAAACAAGTCAATCCAAAATAGTTTCATTCACTGATATTTAAAATCTCTCCAAAGGGAAAACATTAGGCTAAATGGTTTTACTGGAAAGATATACCAAATATTCAATAAGCAAGGTAACTCTAAAACAACAAAGTCTACCAGAAAACATAAAAACAAACAATATGCCCAAAAATGTCATCTGTCTGATAATATTCCCAAATCCAGTTATCTAAACCAGACTGGCATAATATGGAAAAGGAAAATTACTGGCCAATGTCATTCATGAACACAGATGCAAAAATTCTAAATACATATTAGCAAGCTGAATACAGCATATATAGTATAATATAAGATAATAGTTTATGACCTAATTGATTGGGCTTATCAGAGGATCAAATTCCATACCCATTAAAGACCTTCTGTCAAATAGGAAAGAAAACAAAAAACATTTAGTAAAGAGGAAATAGATGGGAACTTCTTACTGAGCAAACCTCACACCGGGCTATCTCCATGTCTAGTAAACACTTCACTGGACAGGGACAGGAGGTGGGGGAATCATCACCTTTCACAGGTGGGACATTCAAAAAGTATTTCAGACAAGTCAATAGAATTAATGATAGAGTTGATCCAGATTACTGATAGAAGTTCAACTGTAGTTCTACACACCAGCAAAAGTTTTTTTAAGGTATTTTTAGAGACAACCATTTATAATACCAAGAAAAAAAAAGTTACCTTGGAATAATTATAACAAAAAACTTGTATAAAAAGTTTAGGTAGAAAATCTATAAACTTGAACAAAAGACACCCTTTAAAAATGGTGATATGTACATGATGCAGGGCAGGAAGGATCAATATCACTGAAATGCCCCCTCTCCTCCAATTGGTCTTTTAATTCAAAGACATTCCAATCAAAATCCCAACAACCTTTCAAAATAATATTTGAAATTCTAAAAGTTCTATGGGAAACCAAGGGGGTAAAAATAAAGACAGTCTTTCAGGAGTATGAGGGGGAAGACTTGCTTTGCTAAATAGAAACTGTAATGTAAAACTATAATACCTGAGTTGGTATGGTATTCAAACAGAAACAATCAAAGGGTATAAAGCTCAGAAACAGATCCTTGCATTAATGGAAACTTGATAGGTGACAGAGGTGTTGGTAGAGTACAGTGGGGAAAGCTGGACCATTCAAGAAATGTTACTGGGACAAGTGCTTACCCACCTGGAAATAGAAATGTATTTGAACCTCACAGTGCACACAAGTATCAATTCCAGGTGATTAAGGGCATCAGTGAGACAATCAAACCGTAAGGTTTCTAGAAAGAAATTGAACCCAATATCCTCATGACCTCAGGGTAGAAATGAACTCTTTAAACAGCAGATAGAAAGCACGAACCACAGAAGAAAAAGATGACTACATTCAAACCACATTAAAAAGATGAACATCTCAAGCTACGCACATCAGGAGAACATACTTGCCACACAAATAATCAACACAGAACTCTTGAAAATAAAAAATAAACTACCTCAAAAGAAAGTGGGCAAAAGAGTCTAATTTATACATACTCTTTTGCCCAAATTTGCTACCTCCAATTGTATCTCATTATTAAATGGTATTTCCATTTAATAATGGTAAAAATTAAATGTCTACTATACTGTGTCTCCAGCATGGGATAATGTTGAAAATACATTTATAACATGATAGAGTAGTATATAATGACAGCTTTGTTTGAAGTAGTATCTTTAATATCTTTCATTTATTATCATAATAGCTGCTCATTAAGAATGAGGTACAGATGGACTAATAGACTCAACAAACAAGGTTTTTAAAAAGAGGAAGAGGAAAAAAGGGGAGGGGAGGCAAGGAGAGAAGAGATTTGCAGAAAGGGTCACCCTTGCATTGCAACCTCATTTTTGCTGCCTTTGTGAGGAGTATCTAGAGAAGGCAATGGCACCCCACTCCAGTACTCTTGCCTGGAAAATACCATGGACAGAGGAGCCTGGTAGGCTGCAGTCCATGGGGTCACTAAGAGTCAGACATGACTGAGCGACTTCACTTTCACTTTTTACTTTCATGCATTGGTGAAGAAAATGGCAACCCACTCCAGTGTTCTTGCCTGGAGAATTCCAGGGATGGCGGGGCCTGGTGGGCTGCCGTCTATGGGGTCACACAGAGTCGGACACAACTGAAGTGACTTAGCAGCAGCAGTGAGGAGCATCTATTCCATCCCTAAACACCACTCATGCCCTCTCTTCTTATCAAGGTATGCACCCAAGGCCTTGTGAAACCACCCTGAGAACTTACTCCCCAAGCATTCAAAGTATTCCTCAGGGTTCCCAAGACCCCCTCGGTACCAAATAGATCATTCTTCATTCATATGAAATTCTGCACATGGTATTTAAATAATACTATTTATTTAATAGTATTAAATAGGGGAGAAAAATTTGCTACCTCCAATTGTATCTCTTTGGCATGAGAATGAATTTGGGCTGATAAGCCACATAGATGGACCTGGAGGTTATCATACTAAGTGAAGTAAGTCAGAAAGGAAAAGACAGATACCATATGACATCACTTATATGTGGAATCTAAAATGTCACACAAGTGAACTTATTTACGAACAGACTGATAGATGTAGAGAACAGACCTGTGATTATTAACAGAAAGGCAGTCAGGGAGGGATGGACTGGGAGTTTTGGGGTTAGTAGATGCAAATTAGGACTTCTCTCATAGCTCAGTAGGTAAAGAATATGTCTGCAATGCCGGAGATCTGGGTTTGATTTCTGGGTCGGGAAGATCCTCTGGAGAAGGAAATGGCAACCCACTCCACTATTCTCACCTGGAGAATCCCATGGACAGAGGAGCATGGCAGGCATTCATGGCATCACAACAGTTGGACACAACTTAGCAACTAAATCACCACAGATGCAAACCGTTATATATAGGATGAATAAACTACAAGGTCCTACTGTGCAGCACGGGGAACTATATTCAATACCCTGTGATAAAGCATCATGGAAAAGAATGTATGTATTTATGCATGTATAATTGACTCACTTTATCACCTAAGGACTGATTTCCCTTAGGATTGACTAGTTGGATCTCCTTGCCGTCCAAGGGCCTCTCAAGAGTCTTCTCCAACACCACGGTTCAAAAGCATCAATTCTTTGGTGCTCAGCTTTCTCTATGGTCCTTCTCTCACATCCATGCATGACTACTGGAAAATTTAGGCTGATGCTTTGTAAAGCCCCAAAGACTCAGGAAGAAGCTTTGACCTTCTCACTAACTATCTACAGGAACACAGAGCGTCTATTCCAGGATGGGCCATCGCCGTACAGAACTGTGGTATGAACTAGGCACACGGACAGGGAGGACCCTGCAGAGTCTGTCTGCTGCAGTTCGCCTGTGTCCCATTGTCACTGCCTGGTCCAGCAAACAGCCGTTTACCAAACGTTTGCTTTCCTATCTCCGGGTCAGTTGCCTTCCTCCCCTTTGAAGTCCCAAACCACTACCGCCATTACCCTGTCTTTAGCTGAAGATGGTACTTAAGTTGAGGGCTCTGGCCATTTCAGTGAATTATTCAGTCCCTGGGTCTCTCCATGTATCTGTGCTTGTCACTCAGTCGTGTCTGACTCTTTGCGACCCCATGGACTGTAGCCTGCCAGGCTCCTCTGTCCATGGGATTTTCTAGTCAAGACTACTGGAATGGGCTGCCATTTCATTCTTCAGGGGATCCTCCCAACCCAGGGATTGAACCTGGGTCTCCTGCATTGCAGGCAGATTCTTTACCATCTAAGCCAGACTCCTTAATAAAATTTTGTTTGATTTTCTCATCTTACTCCTCAGACAAAGCAGAACTTAGAAGGTAGATGAAAATTCTTCCTTATAGTTTCCTCATTTTATAGGTTAAGACACCAAAGCTAAAAGAGGTTAGGGGCTGTGCCCACAGCCTATGGGTGAGGAGAAGGGGACAAGATGACAGATGTCCTCAGGACCTGTCAATGTCAGTTACTGAGACATTAATTCTGCAGGTGGGGTGCGAGACAGCAAGTGTGTCACACCTTCAAGAGCATCTGGGGACACCAGGAAGTGACCCGCCCCAGCAGACCTCTCCACCCCACGTAGGGGATTTCAACAATAAACCAGGCTACTTTCACAGAATAACACTGAAAAACATAGAGCACATCAACGTTTACAAAGCCTCTGTTACATATTATTTTACTTATTCTCATGATTACTTTGTGCTAATCCAAGATCAAAATATATAGACAAAAGAAATATTAAAATGTCTTAATTCTCAATATGTGATTCACACACACACACTCACACCTTTATTCAATTCAACAAATATCCATTTCTTGGTGTGCAGTGGCCAAACCGTCTATATATGAAGATAAATGAACACATCTCTCCCTATAATTAAGTGTGTGTGTGTGTGTGTGTGTGTGTGTGTGTGTTAGTCGTTCAGTCATATCCAACTCTTTGTGACCCCATGGACTGTAGCCCACCAGGCTTCTCTGTCCATGGGATTCTCCAGGCAAGAACACTAGGGTGGAGTGCCATTCCCTGCTCCAAATTAAGTGTATATTTATTGCTATTTCATCCTTATTGTTTTAAACCATAGAAATGTTTTGTTCCTTGCTGACTATCACTATATAGGATTTTTATACTCTATGTTTAATGTTTCTATTGTATATAAATCTCCATCTGATAATGAATCCATTTTTGAGTGCTTCAGTATACCACACGTTTACTTCTATAAATCCTTTACAATGACAATACATGGAAGATAAAAGCTACTAGCCTTTCCTATGGCATCTAATATGATTGAACAGCAGTCTAATGCAATTTTAAACATAAGAAATATAAACATTCAAGCTATCCATACTAATAAATTTGACAGTTCCTCAATAAGAAAAATCAAATTAATCATGATATGTTAAATCTAGGGTTTTTTTTTTTTACTGCTTTCATGATAATTTTGTCTTTATTTCATTAACATGATCAAGAATATCAGAATATCCTAAATTTTGAATACAGTGGAAATGTTACTGATAGTAAAACTGTAATGTAGTGTGGTGAGATTACGTTGCAGAGGTGCAGTGTTTTTAATTTGTTAGAGTGGTTTTATAGATACTGTCTTGTTTCAGTCTCATAAGAGCCTAGTGATTTGGTAGCAAATTAAGGAAATTGGTGTCCAGGAAACTCAAGCACCATCTCAAGGACTTAAACTAAGGCTTTTACTCCATCTCTTACCTTAGTCCTGCTATTGACTGCCGGACACAATACAGACGCTGAACTATTATGTCCTCTGCCCATACATTTCCCCAAAGGGGAAGTCGGCTGCCCCTCTCATATCACTGAAGGTGGAGGCCACGGCCTGGGACTCACATAATCTCTCGTGCCCTGCCTTCCTCACGGTGGCCCAGGACAGCTGGCCCCATCCACACAGAGTCATCGCAAAGACCAGCCTGAACAACATATATAAGTACCTAATGAACTGCAGGCCAGTCCCGCACATACGAGACGCCAGTCTTTGCTCATGGAATATTCTCTAACACACGAAGGGACATGACAAGCTCATGGTCTCTGCCCACTGACCCTTGTCCTTCTCTTACGCATCAGGGGCCAAACAGTTGGTGGCCTACAGTGGCAATTAAGGAACCGGCCTGGTGGTCAGCCCTGGCCAGCTGTGGAATCCACGCATTTGGCCTCATCACCCGAAGCCACTGCCCACCGCTAATACGAACACTGTGTGTCCATCCAGCAAAAGTGCCCTGCTTTGGCAGCCCAGGCTTTCCCATGGCAGGCGGGGTTGGCACCATGTATGATCTCATTCAAGGAGCAGGAAAGAAACATGCCAGCTCCACTTACCAGGGCGAACGTTTCTTTGAGTTGCTCTACTTGAAACAGAAACAGGTCAGACACCCAGGGTTTAAATCATGACCACGTGACCGAGGGCCGTGTCTAAGGAAGTGGGGACTCGAGAGGGCCCCTCCCCCTTCACTGTTCTCAACAACCCTGAGCTCTACCTGTCTCAACCACACCAGTCTCCCTAGAAACAGTCTTTTCACCCCTTTATAGCAAAGACTCAAGCCAGAAGAGACTTCAGTGACCTCTTGCGAATAGAACACACATTTCTCTAAAGATGGGAATTAAAAATCAGTATTACTTTTCATCATGCTCAATCAGACACATTCACACACAGCTTAATCCTCTATGATGTGCTGAAAAATTCACCCTTGAAAGTCCCTAACATTACAGAAACAAGGAGCCAGTGCAGACAGACTCCTGACCCACAGGAGCCTTCACTGGAATTACCCTCGGAATAACAGTATTGCTCTCCTTGCTTTCAGAGCAAAACATGAGTCAGCACTGACTTGAAAAAGGCATCTTTGCAAAACAGAGAAGTCAGATTAATTCACCTTATAAATCAAGAACCCAAAATGTAAGACAAAGGAAGAATTGCAGCCATTCTTAATAACAGAACTGCCTGGGCATGGTCTACTGGAGAGAAGGTCATGGTCACTAGAACCATTACATGACCCCAGATAAACATCCCTGAAATGGAAGATTTACATAATACGCTTTACAGAGCCCAGACGTGGAGTTAAAGGTAACAGATACTTATTATGTAGGACGCTTGATGGTGTGTCCTGTGTGCCTGCTCGGTCATGTCTGACTCTTTGTGACCCCATGGACTGCAGGTTCCTCTGTCCATGGGGATTCTCCAGGCAAGAGTACTGGAGTGGGTTGCCATTTGCTTCTCCATGGGATCTTCCCAACCCAGGGATTGAACCCGTGTCTTGAGTCTGCTGCACTGCAGGTAGATCTTTTACCACTGGCACCAGCTGGGAAGTCCTCATGTGTGTACGTGTATGTGTGTGCAATTAAAGATTTCCAGTAGAATGTACTGCATAAAAAATACCGTATATCAAATCTAATAAGAAAAATGTATAAATTATCTGCTCAAGTGTCCCAAGTGTTCTCTTCTGTGTTATACAAACCTTCCTTGTCTTTGCAAGAAGGTCCTCCAGAATGTCTTGTTCACCTTTGCCTCCCCTGGTCAGATGCAAGGCCGTGGATACAGAAGGTATTCAATAGAGAATGAATCATATCATCACTCTGGCCATTTCCAGGTAACAAGAGACATCTGTACGTTCACAGCATGTCTTGAATCGAGCGGATCTAGTGTCAGCATTTGGTCCATCAGAGGGTGGAGCTAATTGTTGGAGACAAGGATCTGGAGGGGCTACCACTGGAATAAGCTCCCTGGAGTCTCAGATTGACCTTTAAAAGCTCAATTATCTTCCAAGTTTATACAAAATTAATATGCCGTATGGGTGAATTGTATTAGTATGTGAATGATATCTCAATAAAACTTTTACCTTTTTTTTAGATTTTTTTTAATGTGGACCGTTTTTAAGTCTTTATTGAATTCATTACAATATTGCTTCAGTTTTATGTTTTAGTTTTCTGGCCTTGAGGATCTTAGCTCCCAGGCCAGATATGGAACCCCTGCCACCTGCACTGGAAGGTGACGTCTTAACCCACTGGACCATTAGGGAAGTCCCTCAGTAAAGCTTTTAAAAATCATACATTAAAGATAGATTATATGATTGAAGCAGATCGCATTTGATATTATCTAATACTATTATCTGACTTTTTGAAGGGAAAAGTAATATGCACTCACTCACTGGAAAACTCAAGTTTCTCTAGAAGCCTTGGGGAGGGGACTTTGCCCACGTGACATCTGACAGTGGTGGGATGGGGGGAGAGGGGTGTGGCCATTGAGCATTTAAGGAGGAGGAAGTTGAGTCCATTTAAGAGGAAAATGAGTCCATTTAAGGAGGAAAATGGTCACTGAGTCCATTTAAGGAGGAGGAAATTGAGCCTCTGCAAGACGAAGCATCACAGCTAGTCTCACATGCAGTCAGTTTTAAACCATGTTATCTGACTTCAAATAAATACATTTAAAATCTTGGGTATTTTTTTCAGTCATTAGCAGGGCCTCTGAGGAACATGAGGTGACTGGGACACACTCTTCAGGATCAGAATCTTCTTAGGATAATCATGTGGTTTAAACATTTCATAGACAAAAGCTTTAGTCAATAAACCCAGGGAGATGCTTGGCATATTATACAAAATTGATGAAGACTGGATGTAATTTATATTGTAAGTTTAAAAACCTAACAAGTTAGTATCTTTATGCCCAATGAAATGAAATGAAATATTAGTTACTCAGTTGTGTTCAACTCTTTTCGATCCCACGGACTGTAGCCCACCAGGCTCCTGTGTCCATGGGATTCTCCAGGCAAGAATACTGGAGTGGGTTACCATTTCCTTCTCCAATGAAGTAACCATTATTTATCAAGTAAGGTTCTGCTTACATAAGGGTGCCAGATTTAGCAAGTAAAAATATGCCTAGTTTAATTTGAATTTCAAACAAATAATTTTTTTAGATTATGTTTATCTTATACAATAGTTTCTGTAATTCATCTGGTAACCCTATTAGGACTTTTTTAATGGTTAAATGCATCATTGCATTAAAAACAAGGAGAAAGACTGAACCTCTATTCATATGGTAAAACAGTACACAAATTCCAGATGCAGCAAAAATCCAAACTTCTCTCTAGGACTTAGTACTTTAATGAAATAAGAAGTTCTATGAAGTTTAAATCATCACCCATAAAAATATTCAAGCAGCTTTGACTTTTTTTTTTTAATGTCATTTCAGAACACGTGAAAAAGCTATGTGAACAGCAGAGCCCATATTTTCTGGACTAGATGACAGACTGGTGGTCTCAGCCAGAGCAAAATACTGAAAACAGACGTTTGTCTGGATGGAACATTGCTGTAAGTGAATCACCAATGTCCCTGACAAGACAGAGAAGCCCTGTGGCATCCTGGGCTTCACATGGCCATGACCTCTGGGTGCCCTGATGCAGGGCCCCATGGTGCAGGGGTCAGTATTCAGGGAGGGGCGCTGATCTCAGCGTTCACTGACGTCCAGTGAGAAAAGCGAAACTGGAGACTGTCCCATCAACCCCCTCTTTCTACAAATCAGGAATGGTCAGGCCTCTACTCTGTCTTAATTTTACATTTAATAATGTGCAAAATGGGCTGCCTGCTTCATAAGGCTGCTGTGAGAATGGAGAGGCAACAAGCATTAAATCGTGGAATTTGATGGAATAATTGTTATAAACTGAGTATGTCAGGCCTTGAAGGAAATGTAAAGACGGTCTACACCATACATCTCACGTCAGAGCTGAGGTTAAATGGCTCTCCAATTAGCACAGAGAGAAGCCAAGGCTGAGACAGGGCCACACCCCTGGTTCCCAGGCCGTGGCCCTTCCCACTTTGTTGTGTCTCCTGAGGCACGGGTACAATGGCCCATCCTGACTGCAGTCTGACACAAGGCGCTCAGTGCGGCGTTTCAGGGAGGCAAAGGTGGCGAGGAGAAAGGAGAAAGGCACGTAAAATAGAAACGAAAGCAGTCCCAGCATGGGCAGTAGGAAAAGCAGGTTACCACCCTGGTTGTCCACCATCAGAACCACCAGAGGAACTGTTCCCATTTCCAGTTTGGCGCCCTTTACATCATTCTCTTAGCGGTCCTCAGTTGGACTCACTGCAGGACTATTGATGTCCTCAATTCTGCCATCACTCAGGACTTAAAGGGACCTAGGGAAAGGGACGGGCCCTTCCTCCTCCAGCAGAACACGCCTGTGCCGACATGGAAATGTCTGCATCACTTTTACAAGAGATCCTTCCCTCTGCTCTCTCAGTCGTGTCCAACTCACCACAACCCCATGGACTGTAGCCCGCCAGGCTCCTCTATCCGTGGGATTCTCCAGGCACGAATACTGGAATGGGTTGCCATGCCTTCCTCCAGGAGATCTTCCCAACCCAGGGATCAAACCCATGTTATCTGCATTGGCAGGGGGATTCTTTTACCACTGAGCCACTTGGGAAGCCCTAAGGGATCCTTATGAAGTACTGAGTATGTTTTATGTACTCAGAGGTGATTAAGAAGCACTTGGTCACACGATCATTTCAAAATCCATTCCTTCAGGGACACGGTAGAGAACCCTCTTTAGCCTGCTTCCCCATTGATGGGTGGACAGGTAGCTAGAAGAATTGAATGGGAAAATGACAAAACATCCCCTGAGTAGCTACATCTGTGCCAAGGATGGTGCTGGGTGCCTTCAGACAAACTGGCTCATCTCAATCCTAGAAAACTGTGTGAACAATTGCCATCATCTTTAGCATAGGAAGGAACTGAGGCTCACAGAAGCTGAGGGGGTTTTCAGGGGTCTGCAGAGCTGAGATCTGAACCCAAGTCTTCTGATAGCAAACCCAGCGTAGAGCAACATGAGATGTGCTAATGTAAGCTGCTGCTGCTGCTGCTAAGTCGATTCGTGTCTGACTCTGTGCGACCCCATAGACGGCAGCCCACCAGGCTTCCCCGTCCCTGGGATTCTCCAGGCAAGAACACTGGAGTGGGTTGCCATTTCCTTCTCCAATGCATGAAAGTGAAAAGTGAAAGTGAAGTCGCTCAGTCGTCTCCGACTCTTCTCGACCCCATGGACTGCAGCCCACCAGGCTCCTCCGTCCATGGGATTTTCTAGGCAAGAGTACTGGAGTGGGGTGCCATTGCCTTCTACTGATGTAAGCTAACCTTCTCTTAAAGTAAGGCTGTCATGAGGCTTCCCTTCCTATCATGTGAAGAACAGAAAACACCATTTTAATCATGGAAAAGATCTCGAAAACCAAACAAGGAGCCAGGAAGATATGAGAATATGGTTGGTTTGAAAGAGAAACTGAAGGAGCCTTGACCTCGACAGAAAAGGAGCAGTTTGGCCAGGCAAAAAGCCAAAAAGGTAAAGAAAGGATGAAGGGACGGCCGCGGGAGGAAGGAGGACAAGGAACTGGGTGTCATTTGTCCATGATGAGAAAGAAGACTTTGCGGCAAGATTAGGGACAGCCAGCCGGTTAGTCCTGAGTAAAACCAGTGGGACGTGATGCCCGTGCACTAACCTAATACATGCCTGGTTATCCATGTATACAGCTTTAAGAACCAACATGCGAGATCTGCCTTCCAAGTGACAAATAAAATGAGGTTGAGGATCTATCACTCCCATCCGCACTGGAGAAGTCAGAGCTCCCTGGGTTATAACTCCAGGGAGCACATGGGGTTGACCTGCATTCCGCCTTTTATCCAAACGGGCTCTCCTCACACAGGGAAGACAAAGTCACACAAAATTCAAGCCCAAACACTGGCACGTCAGAAACAAACCTAGCCCTCTTCACCGAGGTATCAACCTTGTTTTAAGAAACAGAAAAGGAGCGAGAGATTTTTCGTTGTTGTTAAAACTGGGATACTCTTTCTAAGAATTTAAGGATCACTGATTAAAATATAATTTAATAACTGTGGAAAACGTGGTCCACTCAAAGCAGGGTGTTCCAATATTGCTATGTAAGATAACTGGGTGATATGTGTGGACTCATTTCAGGGCGTGCAGTTTCAAGAACAATTGCTCTACATCAGGCTGGAAGGCACTTGGGGGATCCCGCTTTACAATTCAACAGGACACTCCCGGGCCCACACTCCACGTTACAGCAAAGGATCCTTTGTGAGCAGACCCAGAAGCCTTGCTGGAAATGAAAATGACAAAGCCGGGCTGTCTGAGCATCTCGGCGGGGGTGGGTCGCCTCGCCCACCGCCGCAGGCCGAGGCCCAGACTAGGGGGAGAGGAGAAAGAGACCCTTCCTCACCGCGGCCAGGGGCGCTCCAGAAGCGCCCCAGTCCTCTCCAAAGACGGCTCCCCCATCGGCCGCAGGGCCCGGCGCCTCCCCCAGCCCCGCGGGGCCCGCACTCCCGGGGCCCCCTCCGGGCCCCCAGCCGGGGCCTCACACGCTCACCGGGGCTGCCAGGGCCGCGTCCGCCCTTTGTTGTCCTTGTGTCCCGTCAGCGGGTCCGGCGCGACTGACCCCGCAGCCGCGCTGGTCCAGGCCCCGAGCCGGTGCCGCAGTCAGCAGCCCGCCCTCCCCACCCGCACGCATGCTTTTTTTTTTTTTTTTTAAAGAGATAGAACCATCCCCAATCTCCGGTGTCGATAATGCTGCACCAGGCTGCCTGCTGGCTTGGGCTGGTGACACAGACCACAGAGAGCCCGCTGTCCCTTCTCTTCTGACTGCAGAGATTCATTCGGAGGGAGGCACGGCTGCAGGAGGTCATCTCCGCTGGACCCTGGGAGACCTAGCGCGTCGGTTACCTTAGACAAGTTTTTAGCGGGTGGCATTTTCCCACGGAAAACAGAGTCCCTGTCCATGTCCAGTCTGGAAATCCTGTAATTTACTAGAATCACCTAGAAAAATACCAGCTGCATACTTGCTGCTGAAATGCAATAAATACACCATGTGTGCCTTGCAGGTTCTAGCTCACACAGTGGTTTCTGTATTTTATTTGGATTTGAGTAGGAGGCCCCAAAGGTTAAAAAAAAAAAAAAAAAAAAAGGCATTCACTCAAAATACTTTGTAAACTGTGAAATGCTCTCCAGCTGTCAGAGGCGCTGTTTTCATTGTTACTGTCAGTTGAGTAATAAAAATACTGTAACAATAGATCAGATAGGATCTATCTCCTTTCTTCCTACAAGAGGGGCATGTGAAATCCCAGGAAAGTCTGTGTTTATAGACAGCCCTCCCCTCCGTGCCTTGGGTGGGTGTGCTATGCTCCTCCGTCCAGGTTTATCCATGTTCCATGCGGACCAGCCCACGTCCCCAGTGGGATCTGCATTGGAGGATTATCTGGGCACAGATGGAGCGTCCAAGCTCCGGGCTGCTTTACCCCAAAGGAAAATTGCTAACTCAGCTCAGCAAAGTCTAGAACTCTCCCTGGGGAGACCAAGCAGGCCCCCAGTGTCAGAATCAGCCCAGAGCAAAGCCACCTGCCTCTCTGCAAAGCAGCCGTGTGCAGGCTGCCCTCAGGACACCAAACTGCTCGCAGGGAGTCCTTGGCAATTTTCGCCTCGAGGAGTTAGATGTGTACATAGTGTCCTAGGACTTGATCAGGAGCGTTTGGTCCTACAATAATCACCAGGTAAGGACAGAGGACAGGCTCCTATTGGGGGAAAGCGTGACTGGGGAACCCTTTTCCCCTGATTCTCACTGTGGTGCCATGTGGGTCACCAGTCACCTCTGGAGGTAAGCCTGACCCCTCAGTTCTTTTTTTTTTTTTTAATTGGAGGATAATTGCTTTACAATATTGTGTTGGTTTCTGCCATACAACAGCATGAATCAGCCCTAGGCATACAAAGGTCCCCTCCCTCTGAAAAGTCCCTCCCACTTCTCACCAGATTCCATCCCTCTAGGTTGTCACTGAGCTCCCTGGGTTATACAGTGAATTTCCACAGGCTCTCATTTTGTGCATGTAAGTATGTTTAGTGTGCGTGTTTCCATGCTACTCTCTCCATTCATCCCACGCTGTCCTTCCCCCACTGCGTCCACACATCTGTTCTCTCTGTCTGCGTCTCCGCTGCTGCCCTGCAAATGGGTTCATTAGTACCATCTTTCTAGATTCCATACGCATGCGTTAATATACAGTATTCACTCTGTATAACAGGCTCTAGGTTCATTCACCTCATTAGAACTGACTCAAATGCCTTCCTTTTATTGGCTGAGTAATGTTCCCTCAGTACCAACAGCATCGCTTCCATGGTCACAAGATGAATGAAGCCACATGGACCATAGGTAGGTGCTGGGAAAATCTTCAATTGCTTGTTCCCCTAGGCTGATCATCTGCCCATAACTTTGAACTGTTAGATAAGCTCTAAGTGTTTGTAACTCCCCACTCCCCCACCTGCCAAAGAAAAGGGGTCCCTAAGAAGATGGATTTCTTTTGCACCAGGTAGGAGGGTGGGGACCCAAGTAGCAGAAGCTCAGAAGTGAGCCCAGTCGTACTGACCTAGCTGGAAAGTCCTCAGGAGCCAGGATCCAAGGAGAGGGAGAGCTGAGTGGTTGAGGGGAGCTGAGAGAGAGCTGTTGGGGGCCAGGCACGGGGAGGGAAGCTGAGTGTTTCTACGAGGATGGAGGCTTTGGGGAGAGACATAGAGAGTGAATTTCCAGGAAATTGTGCTGTGTGAAGCTCCTGCAGTGTCATTCTGTCCTGCCTCCCTGAAGCAGAAGCAAACCTTTGGTGAGACTGTCCCATCTCTCCTTACCCTCTGCAGTGGGTTTGGGATCCCTCAGAACCTACCACAGTACTGAGTCAGCGCCGGGAGCAAGAAAACATTGGGGTGTCAGAGATGTTTCTGCAGGGGATGTGGAATCTGTCCCCAGGGGCTGGAGACCCCCCGGCAAGGACTTCCCTGTGCTGTGGCCTCCTCCTGGAGACCCCTGCCCCTAAGCAAGTCCCTCCTGCCCTCTGACCTCTGTCTCTCCTTCTGTGTCGATATGGCCACCACCAAGAACAGACTTTCTCCACCCCGAGCCTGGTGGTGGTGGTTTAGTTGCTGCTGCTGCAGCTACTAAGTTGATTCAGTCGTGTCCGACTCTGTGCGACCCCATAGACGGCAGCCCACCAGGCCCCACCGTCCCTGGGATTCTCCAGGCAAAAACACTGAAGTGGGTTGCCATTTCCTCCTCCAATGCATGAAAGTGAAAAGTGAAAGTGAAGTCGCTCAGTCGTGTCCGACTCTTCTCGACCCCATGGACTACAGCCTACCAGGCTCCTCCATCCATGGGATTTTCCAGGCAAGAGTACTGGAGTGGGGTGCCATTGCCTCCTCCGTTAGTTGCTGAGTCCTGTCCAACTCTTTGTGACCCCATGGACTATAGCCCACCAGACTCCTCTGTCCATGGAATTCTCCAGGCAAGAATACTGGAGTGGGTTGCATTTCCTCCTCCAGGGGATCTTCCCTACCCAGGGATTGAACACAGGCCTCCCACATTGTAGGCAGTTTCTTTACCAACGAAGCCACCAAAGAGGCCCCAACTGTTTCTTTGTGTGTGTGTGTGTGTGTGTGTGTGTGTGTGTGCTTAGTTGCTCAGTTGTGTCCAATTTCTTTGCTGTATCTCAAATACATTCTTTATTCATCAAAAGTGCCTCCTCAGAGCAGGTGTAGACAGGAATCGGGGTCCTGGGCTCTTCCTGCAGTCTGTGTCTGCACAAGTGTGATCAGTTACATCAAGTCCCAGATTTTGTGCCATCGCTCATCCAGTGATAGTTTTGCAATCAAATGACAACACCTAGATTTTTTTTCTTAAATGACAATTATTGCCTTATGCTAATTAGCCAGGCAATGTGGGTTTATTTTAGAAAATATGACAAATATAACCCATTATCCTACCATCTAACATAACTGCTCTTCATCATTTGATATATTTCATATATGTTGTTGTTTAGTCACTAAATCGTGTCTGACTCTTTGTGACCCCATGGACTGTAGCCCTCCAAGCTGCTCTATCCTTGGAATTCTCCAGGCAAGAATACTGGAGTGGGTTGCTATTTCTTCCTCCAGGGAACTCCCTGACCCAGGGATCAAACTCGCATCTCCTGCATCTCTTGGATTGGCAGGAGGATTCTTTACAACTGAGTCAACTGGGAAGCCATATTTTATATACACACACACACACACATATAAATTTTGTATCTGGTTTTCCCACTTAAATTATGCTAATAGTTCCCTTTTTTTATTCTTTGAGAACATATTTGTAATGCCTGCATCATAGCACTTTTTACAGTGATAATATAACTTGATCAGTTGATTCCCTATTGTTGGATTTCAGGTTGTCATGCATAGTTTTCAGAAAGATTAAACCATTCCCCCACCTGCTCACACTGCATAAAAGGGCCCAGTGGAATCCTGGTTATGCAGAATCCACCTGAAGAAGTTTCAACGCCTCCATGAGCTTCCACTGTCATGACATTTACAGACGATTCCATGTGGTTTCATGCCCATTCTGCAGGTTCCTGTACCCACGTGGGTCAAGCGCGTGGGGACCTCCAACCCCACTGTCCAGATGCACCAGCTGTTAACTTTATGCGTTCAGTTAAACTGTTAAATTCCTGGTATGTTCATCATGTATGGATGTTGTTGTCAGAGGATTTAGACTGTGTCATAAAATGTTAAGGAATCGAAGGCTTCCAGATAATTAGTGATCATGGATCTCCTGCATTCAGGTCCATGACTGACTGTTGGTGCACACACGTCTCCACCTCACCTCAAGCTGACCCCTGGAAATGGCATATGACAGTGTTCTCTGGAGCCACCCTTGCCCAGAACCAGAAGGCTTAGCCAGAGGGGAAGCTGTGGCCACTTGTCTGGGACTTTTAAAGAGCTGGCACCACTACCCTCTGGCTTCTTCTGGAAGACTCCCAGACACGGCTCTCACCATGGTTCACTTTTCTCTCCAGCCACACTTGGGGCCCAACCCCTCTGCCCACATGGCCTGCATGGCCGAACTCAAAGTTCTATACGTGTCAGATGTGTATTGACTCGGAAACGGTCGCTCAGCCTGAGAGCTGTCTGCTCCATCTCGGCACCTGCTCATACTTTTGGAGTCTTAGCTTGCATGTCCTTGTCCAAGACTCTGCTAGGTCATCTGTGTACATGACCAGGCTTCTCGTCTCAACAGCTGCTTTTGGCAGCTTAGCAACCAGGCCTGGCTTCCCAGGGGGTGCTAGTGGTAAAGAATCTGCCTGCAATGCAGGCGACACAAGAGACGAAGTTTCGATCCCTGGATCTGGAAGATCCCTTGGAGGAGGAAATGGCAAACCCACTCCAGTGTTCTTGCCTGGAGAATCTCATAGACAGAGGAGCCTGGTGGGCTACAGTCCATGGGGTTGCGAAGAGTCAGACACAACCGAGCAACTGAGCACACAGATGGCTTCAACCCTGTAACTGAGCCAGGGTCTAATCAAGTCACCTATGCTTTTGACCTTCTGTTTCTTCATCTGTGAAATGGGAATACTACCTTCCAGTGTGGGAGTAGGCCGTCCTCAGCATATAGTTAATAATCTCTAGTTCTTCAAATTGTAGAGGTTATTAATTTTGTATATTTCCTGCTTTAAGACACTTTCCCAGTTTGAGAAGTATTACTTAAGACGTGGGAGTAAGACACTTGCCTTTAAAAACTACTATGTCAGCTCAGGTCAACTTCAGAAAATCCCCGGTTACATTTCTAAGAGCAGCAGAATGTTGCCTTGACAAGCCCTAAGAAGGATACGCGGCCCCTGAGCTGTGAGCATGTGGGGAGCTTCGGACACAGCCAACAGATCCATGACCCCGTGATCACGTGGGCCCCAGGGAAGCAGCGCCACCCACCTGGGGGGTCCTTTCAGGTCCCCACAGCCTTGGGCCACAGTGGGCATCTGGGTGTGTGGCTGGACATCTGTCCATAGCTGGACAGTGGGGACTGAAGCAAAGCACACTTCTTCCTCAGGCAGCCAATTTTTAATGAAGGTTTATTATCCCATTTCATCAGATGTATTTATAATGGCTTTTATCAACTTCTCTACTGTGGGATATTTCAGATATATCCAGATGCAGCTATAAACCTTTGTTTGCATTTAGAATGATTCTCTTGTGCTATATTCTTTGACGTTAATAGTAGATCAGACAGAATGGACATGTTTAAAGCATCTTATGTCTATATGTGCATGCGTGCTCAGTGGTGTCTCACTCTTTGCAACCCCATGGACTGTAGCCCGCCAGGCTCCTCTGTTCATGGGATTCTCCAGGCAAGAATACTACAGTGGGTTGCCATTTCCTCCTCCAGGGGATCTTCCCGACCCAGGGATTGAATCCAGGTCTCTGTATCACCTTCACTGGCAGGCAGTTTCTTTACCACTTAGCTACCTATCGTGCTTAGTCACTCAGTCATGTCCAACTCTTGTGACCCCATAGACTGTAGCCTGCCAGGCTCCTCTGTCCATGGGATTCTCCAGGCAACCAGTTGCCAAATTGGCCTCCAGAAAGACTTTACCAGCTGGCAGTCCCACCAGCAGGGGGTGAGAAGAACCACATTTATTTCTGGATGCACTGGAATCCAGGTGTTCTTCAGGACTTACTAGATATGAGGACATCGTGAAGGACTTTGTGAAGATGCTGCATCCTGTCCCCTCCCCAACCGTGGAAGGACCTCACACAGTGACGTGGGGCAATGGAGCAGGATGAGTAAGATCACGCTAGCTGTGTTCGAGCCCCCACTTCCCACCTCCCACACGGGGCCTGGCAACATGACTTGTCTTCAGGCGTCAGTGTCCTTGAATGTAAAAATGGGTGACAGCAGAGCCTGCATGCGTGAAGAGTTGTGCACATCACCAGGCCCAGCTCCCCACAAATGTTAGCCAGATATTATTCTACCAGGGCCACCTATCCGCCTAGAGCAGCTGCTCTCCTCAGAGGCCCTCGTTGGGGTCTGGGGACATGTGTCAGCCCAGGGCCAACTGCCTTGGGTCACGGGTGACGTGATTCAGCGAATCCTCGGCCGCAAGGCTGGGCAAATGGCAGTATAAGCTCACCTCGGATCTGGGCGTGGAATGTGCAGAGGGTGGCCTGGGGACATTCGGCCCCACTAGGTGATACACAAACAGCTGCAGCATCCGGGGAGCCCAGAGAAGCTGGGTGCAAGGCCAGCTCCACCCGCACAACCCCCGCACAGGGCCTCCTCCAGACCACACAGCCCTTTAGCTCAGGAATCTGGAAGTGGGAGTCGGAGCAAGGAAGCCAGTGAGCAATGAAGGTGAGACAAACAGGTGTACATGTAAGAGAAGCAAGGAGGGCAGTGTGCAGGCTGGACTGTGAGACAGCAGAGGCTGTGCTTCAGGAGAGGAGGGGGGATGGAGAGAGGGAAGCGGGTGCAGGAAGAGGAAGGTTTCCCTCGACAGGGAATCAGGAATCCTAGGAAGGAGCCTTGTGCTCGGCGATGCTCCAGTTTCAGTCTCCAGCAGATCTCTGTCTCGGATCCTCACGAGACTTCTGAAGTCTACTTAAGGTCCTTTTACCTGAGCCGGGTCGATGTTCCTGGCAACCGGAGGAGACCTGACTCGAGCAATTTCAATGTGTATTGACAGTTTTTATTGACTCTTATAAAATATTTCCCTAAGTTAGCTATGCTCTCAATACATAGTTTTTAATGGCTAAATAATGTTTTGTAATATGGATACATTGTATTGTTGCTGTTCAGTTGCTCAGTCCTGTCAGACTCTTTGTGATCCCATGCACTGCAGCACACCAGCCTTCCTTGTCCTTCACTATCTCCCAGAGTTTACTCAAACTCTTGTCCATTGAGTCGGTGATGCCACCCAACCGTGTCATCCTCTATTGTCCCCTTCTCCTCCTGCCCTCAATCTTTCCCACTATCAGGGGGAAAGAGTAGGCTCTTTGCGTGCCACAAAGTCAATTACTGCTAATGCTATTGAAATAAATCCCAGGGTACTGAGAAATGATCTAGGTGATCCAGGAAGAGCTCCAGTGTTCAAGAATCCTTTTACCCACTAGATGTGGCAACACACACATACACACACACACACACACACACACCCCAGAACTGACCATGGAGATATCTAGCATAGTATGCCTTCAAAAACAATTCCTTGGGTGCTGCTTTCCTAACTGAACCCATTACAGATGTTCTTACGAGGACACGGGGCTATTTTCCAGCCTCCATCCCCATGAGTTGTAACTCATGTCATACATAGTCCTACCTGATCTTAGCTGTGGGACAGGGAAATCCAGGCCACCATGGAGTCCAGCTGAGCATTGGACTAGATGCACAGAAACAGCACTTATACCTAAACCCTAAATCTGTCTTTTCTTTCTAACGGATCTCCTAGATTGAAAGAACATAAAGTACCATGTTGTTCTTTCTAAAGCAGAAATGGAATCACCGACGCAACAGACATGAGTTTGAGCAAGCTCTGGGAGTTGGTGATGGACAGGGAGGCCTGGAGTGCTGCAGTCCATGGGGTCGCAAAGGGTGGGACACAACCGAGCAACTGAACTGAACTGAACTGAATGGCATCAGCTCAAAAATTGGCACCAATGCTTGGTAAAACCTCAGGCCAAGAGTGAGGAATGTGGTCACCACCCTCTGTTTCTAGATAGAATATCACTGCTAGTCTTGTGGGTTTGCAGAGTATTTGGGGAAAAAGCCCATCACCCTCCCTCATGCAAACTGCACCCACATGGTAATGTGAAAGGCCTCCTGTTTCTCCTCTTTCCCACCTAAACAGGACAGTCAGCTTTTCCAGCTGGGCTTCTCCCAAGCCACTAAATTCACGCCAGTCCTCCCATGAAATTCCACCCACCCAGTTTTAGCAAATACACAAGGGAGAAAAGCCACAGCGTGATTAAAGCAGCAGGACCATCTCTGAACACGAGGAAGCCCTTCTTTGTGTGCTTTGCCATATTTTTTTCCAGTGATGTAGCTAAATCTCTTATGAGATAAGAGACAACGGCAATGTTCTAGCTCTTATTTAGGGTTACTTAGGAATGATTGTAGTCCCCTTAGGACGAAGGTTAGTTCTGAAAAAACTTGAGATGAAGTGTGTAAAACATGAAGCGTGTTTCACAAATAAAACACTGTCTTTTGCTGGAATGTCAAGTAAATAAAAAGGTTTGGTGAACAGAATACACCAGGCTGTGACAGACACCAGTTCAAGTCCGATCTTCTTGACCCCACGCGAGTCCATCCCCGCTCTGCCATTGCTCTTCTTATCTAAA
Source organism: Bos javanicus (assembly GCF_032452875.1). NCBI lineage: Eukaryota > Metazoa > Chordata > Mammalia > Artiodactyla > Bovidae > Bos > Bos javanicus. The sequence goes on along the minus strand of NC_083879.1, from coordinate 34,596,145 downwards.
ACGTGGTGTTAGAGATGAGGGACTGCACCCTGCATCTGGGTTAGCTGTACTCTGTATTAGCAACGCCTCCCCCGTTAAGATGAAGAGAAGATGAAGAGAAGTTTGTGATGCACCTGCAATAAAAGTGGTCTTCATGGAGGAAAAAAAGAAAAAGACGACTTTTCCTGCCACCTTACTGAGGGTTTAATTGTTCATGCTACTCCCCTTGCTGAATTACTGCCTGGATGTGTCTCACCTGCCCTTTTTGCTCAGCATGGTGTTTCTTAAGAGGGCTCCCCCAGTGGCTCAAATGGTAAAGAATCTGCCTGCAGTGTGGGAGACTCGGGTTGGATCGCTGGGTCAGGAAGATCCCCTGGAGAAAGACATGGCAACCCACTCCAGTATTCTCGCCTGGGAAATCCCATGGACAGAAGAGCCTGGCAGGCTACAGTCCATGGGGGTCACAAAAGAGTCAGACACAACTGAAGCGACTAGGCACACAAGCATGTGTTTAATAAATAAGCATTTTTAAACATTGTCAACATTTAAAAGTTGGAAGATTTCACGTACCATCCAGGTTTCTGGCTTCTCCTGACTGGAGGGCGATCTGAGGACACGTGCCCCGTGTTCTCAAAGGACCGATGATGCAGGATAGCCCCGACCGGGAGGGCCGCCCCTCTGTATGGGGTCGAGTCGGCTTCAGTTCACGAGAGAACCCCAGAAGTGCATCTGCACATATCACCATCGGCTGTACGCGGGGACCTCGTTGGTGGAGGGCCAGGGACTCTGTGTTTCCCATTCCTTCCCACCTCACCACAAACTTCACAATGAAAGCAGCTTACATCTGAGGGAACAGGTGCTCACAGAGGACAGGTCAGGTCCACTGCCACGGCCCAGCGCCCCGCGGAGAGCGGAGGTAACGTCCATGCCTCACGTGCCAGGACACGTGTCCTGGGGTCAGTGGGGCGGATACTGACCCTGTGAGTCAGGCCCCAACAAGGGTCGTCCCCTGTTTGCTCACCCCAACAGAAGGAGGCTGAGTTCCATTCAAAAGCAAATGTGTGTGTGAAGTGGTCTGCCGTTCCCTTCTCCAGTGGACCACACTTTGTCAGAACTCTCCACCATGACCCATCTGTTTTGGGTGGCCCCACACAGCATGGCTCATAGTTTCACTGAGGGAGACAAGACTGTGGTCCATGTGATCAGATTAGTCAGTTTTCTGTGATTGTGGTTTCCAGTCTTTCTGCCCTCTGGTGGAGAAGGATAAGAGGCTTATGGAAGCTTCCTGATGGGAGAGACTGATTGAGGGGGAAACTGGGTCTTGTTCTCATGGTAGGGGCTATGCTCAATAAATCTTTAATCCAATTTTCCACTGATGGGTGGGACTCTGTTCCCTCCCTGTTGTTTGACCTGAGGCCAAACTATGGTGGAGGTAATGAAGATAATAGTGACCTCCTTCAAAAGGTCCCAAGCTACACTCAAGAGATGAGAATACGAGAGCACCTGACCTGCCTCCTGAGAAATCTGTATGCAGGTCAAGAAGCAACAGTTAGAACTGGACATGGAACAAAAGACTGGTTCCAAATAGGAAAAGGAGTACATCAAGGCTGTATATTGTCACCCTGCTTATTTAGCTTATATGCAGAGTACATCATGAGAAGTGCTGGGCTGGATGAAACACAAGCTGGAATCAAGATTGCAGGGAGAAATGTCAATAACCCCAGATATGCAGATGAAACCACCCTTATGGCAGAAAGTGAAGAAGAACTAAAGAGCCTCTTGATGAAAGTGAAAGAGGAGAGTGAAAAAGCTGGCTTAAAACTCAACATTCAGAAAACAAAGATCATGACATCAGGTCCCATCACTTCATGGAAAATAGATGGGGAAACAGTGAGAGGAAGACTGGAAACAGTGAGAGACTTTATTTTTCTGGGCTCCACAATCACTGCAGATGGTGACTGCAGGCATGACATTAAAAGACGCTTGCTCCTTGGAAGAAAAGTTACAACCAATGTAGATAGCATATTAAAAAGCAGAGACATTACTTTGCCAACAAAGGTCCATCTAGTCAAAGCTATGGTTTTTCCAGTGGTCAGGTATGGATGTGTGAGTTGGACTATAAAGAAAGCTGAGTGCCAAAGAATTGATGCTTTTGAACTGTGATGTTGAAGAAGACTCTTGAGAGTCCCTTGGACAGCAAGGAGATCCAACCAGTCCATCCTAAAGGAATCCTGAATATTCATTGGAAGCTGAAGATGAAACTCCAATACTTTGGCCACCTAATGTGAAAAACTGACTCACTGGAAAAGACCATGATGCTGGTAAAGATTGAAGGCAGGAGGAGAAGGGGACGACAGAGGATGAGATGGTTGGATGGCATCACTGACTCAATGGACATGAGTTTGAGTAAACTCCAGGAGTTGGTGACGGACAGGGAAGCCTGGCGTGCTGCAGTCCATGTTGCCTCAAAGAGTTGGTCATGGCTGAACAACTGAACTGGACTGAATTAACCTTGACCGAGCTAGAGGTCTGGGTATTTGTTTCTATTTCCAGTTTCTGATGTTTGCGCCTAATGCTGGAGCAGTTTTGGAAATGAAATATGACCTCAGGATTGTGTTCACCTCCAATGACTCAGGGTTAGTGGTGGTATAGACTTGGAGGCATGCCCAAGGTGCCTCAGGAATGCTGAGGTGTTTTCCCTTGGCTCCTGACTGATTTCCTTTACCTTATTCCAGTTGACAGCTTTCTTGCCTGCTGCCTGGGTTCCATTTAGGACCATATTTCTATAATGGGCCAGCATCTGTCCCCTCCCCTATGCTTCCATTGTCTCCGTGGTCCCAGCTGGGTCCCTTATCTGGGACTGCTTGACTACCGTCTGGAAATAGCATGACCTGCATTGTGTCTGTTCTCTGTGGCTGCTTCCTCTTGGGCTTTTGAAAAACCCGTGGCCTTTTCCTCCCTATTAGGAGCACACTGAGGAGGCTCTGGATGCTGGCCCAGGAGGTGGGATGGCCAGTATTTATTACTGACCCTTTTGAGTCGGCCTCCACAAGTGTCCTCCTGCCAGTGTCATTGGAGCCATAGAACAAGACCAAGTTTGGTTTGGAAGCAAAGGAAAGCTTTATTGTGTGATCAAAGAAAGAGGGGTTGTGTTATTTCTGCTGTACAGCAAAGCGACTCAGTTACACACGTATGTACATTCCTTTTCACATTCTTTTCCATTACAGTTTGTCACAGGATATGTGAGTGTGTATAGAAATCCTTCTCCACCAGAGGGCAGACAGACTGGAAATCACAATCACAGAAAACTAACCAATCTGATCACATGGACCACAGCCTTGTCTCCCTCAATGAACTATGAGCCATGCCGTGTAGGGCCACCCAAGACAGATGGGTCATGGTGGAGAGTTCTGACAAAACATGGTCCACTGGAGAAGGGAACGGCAAACCACTTCAGTATTCTTGCCTTGAGAACTCCATGAACAGCATGAAAAGGCAAAAAGGTATGACACTGAAAGATGAACTCCCTAGGTCGGTAGCTGCCCAATATGCTACTGGAGATCAGTGGAGAAATAACTCCAGAAAGAATGAAGAGATGGAACCAAAGCAAAAACAACACCCAGTTGTGGATGTGACTGGTGATGGAAGTAAAGTCTGATGCTATAAAGAGCAATTTTGCATAGGAACCTGGAATGTCAGGTCCATGAATCAAGGCAAATTGGAAGTAGTCAAACGGGAGATGGCAAGAGCGAACATTGACATTTTAGGAATCTGCAAACTAAAATGGACTGGAATGGGTGAATTTAACTCAGATGACCATTACATCTACTACTGTGGGCAAGAATCCCTTAGAAGAAATGGAGTAGACATCATAGTCAACAAAAGAGTCTAAAATGCAGTACTTGGATTCAGTCTCAAAAATGACAGAATGATCTCCGTTCGTTTCCAAGGCAAACCATTCAATATCACAGTAATCCAAGTTTATGCCCCAACCAGTAACGCTGAAGAAGTTGAAGTTGAATGGTTCTATGAAGACCTACAAGACCTTCTAGAACTAACACCCAAAAAAGATGTCCTTTTCATTATAGGGGACTGGAAGGCAAAATAGAAACTCAAGAAATACCTGGAGTAACAGGCAAATTTGGCCTTGGAGTACAGAATGAAGCAGGACAAATGTGAACAGAGTTTTGCCAAGAGAACACACTGGTCATAGGCAAACACCCTCTTCCAACAGCACAAGAGAAGACTCTACACATGGACATCACCAGGTGGTCAATACTGAAATCAGATTGATTATATTCTTTGCAGCCAAATATGGAAAAGCTCTATACAGTCAGCAAAATCAAGACTGGGAGCTGACTGTGGCTCAGATCATGAACTCCTTATTGCCAAACTCAGACTTAAATTGAAGAAAGTAGGGAAAACCACTAGACCATTCAGGTATGAACTAAATCAAATCCCTTACAGTTATACAGTGGAAGTGACAAATAGATTCAAAGGATTGGATCTGATAGAGTGCCTGAAGAACTATGGGTGGAGGTTCGTGACATTGTACAGGAGGCAGTGATTAAGACCATCCCAAAGAAAAAGAAATGCAAAAAGGCAAAATGGTTGTCTGAGGAGGCCTTACAAATAGCTGATAAAAGAAGAGAAGTGAAAGGCAAAGGAGAAAAGGAAAGATCTACCCATCTGAATGCAGAGTTCCAAAGAATAGCAAGGAGAGATAAGAAACCCTTCCTCAGTGATCAATGCAAAGAAATAGAGGAAAACAATAGAATGGGAAAGTCTAGAGATCTCTTCAAGAAAATTAGAGATACCAAGGGAACATTTCATGCAAAGATGGGCACAATAAAGGACAGAAATTGTATGGATCTAACAGAAGCAGAAGATTTTAAGAAGAGGTGGCAAGAATACACAGAAGAACTGTACAAAATAGATCTTCACAACCCAGATAATCACGATGGTGTGATCACTCACCTAGAGCCAGACATCCTGGAATGTGAAATCAAATGGGCCTTAGGAAGCATCACTATGAACAAAGGTAGTGGAGGTGATGGAATTCCAGTTGAGCTTATTTCAAGTCCTAAAAGATGATGCTGTGAAAGTGCTGCACTCAACATGCCAGCAAATTGGAAAGCTCAGCAGTGGCCACAGGACTGGAAAAGGTCAGTTTTCATTCCAATCCCAAAGAAAGGCAATGCCAAAGAATGTTCAAACTAACGTACAATTGCCCTCATCTCACACGCTAGCAAAGGAATGTTCAAAATCCTCCAAACCAGGCTTCAACAGTAAGTGAACCATGAACTTCCAGATGTTCAAACTGGATTTAGAAAAGGCAGAGGAACCAGAGATCAAATTGCCAACATCTGCTGGATCATAAAAAACAGCGAGAGAGTTCCAGAAAAACATCTATTTCTGCTTTATTGACTATGCCAAAGCCTTTGACTGTGTGGATCACAACAAACTATGGAAAATTCTTCAAGAGATGGGAATACCAGAGCACCTGACCTGCCTCCTGAGAAATCTGTATGCAGATCAAGAAGCAACAGTTAGAACTGGACATGGAACAACAGAGTGGTTCCAAATCGGTAAAGGAGTACGTCAAGGCTGTATATTGTCACCCTACTTATTTAACTTATATGCAGAGCACATCATGCAAAATGCCAGGCTGAATGAAGTACAAGCTGGAATGAAGATTGCCGGGAGAAATACCAATAACCTCAGATACATAGATGACACCACACTTATGACAGAAAGTGAAGAAGAACTAATGAGACTTGTGATGAAAGTGAAAGAGGAGAGTGAAAAAGTTGGCTTAAAACTCAACATTCAGAAAACAAAGATCATGACATTGGGTCCCATCACTTCATGGCAATTAGATGGGGAAACAGTGGAAACAGTGAGAGACTTTATTTTGGGGGCTCCAAAATCACTGCAGATGGTGACTGCAGCCTTGAAATTAAAAGATGCCTGCTCCTTGGAAGAAAAGTTATGACCAACGTAGACAGCATGTTAAAAAGCAGAGACATTACTTTGTCAACAAAGGTCCATCTAGTCAAAGCTTTGGTTTTTCCAGTAGTCATGTATGGATGTGAGAATTGGACTATAAATAAAGCTGAGCGCTGAAGAATCATTGCTTTTGAACTGTGGTGTTGAAGAAGACTCTTGAGACTCCCTTGGACAGCAAGGAGATCCAACCAGTCTATCCTAAAGGAAATCAGTCCTGAATATTCATTGGAAGGATTGATGCTGAAGATGAAACTCCAATACTTTGGCCACCTGATGTGAAGAACTGACTCCCTGGGAAAGACCCTCATACTAGGAATGACTGAAGGTGGGAGGAGAAGGGGATGACAGAGGATAAGATGGTGGGATGGCATCACCAACATAATGGACATGAGTTTGAGTAAGCTCCAGGAGTTGATGATGGACAGGGAAGCCTGGCATGCTGCAGTGCATGGGGTTGCAAAGAGTCAGACACGACTGAGCGACTGAACTGAACCGAACTGTGTTATACAGTAGGATCTTGTTTATTCATTCTGTACATAATAGCCTGCATCTGCTTACCCCAACCTCCCACTTCAATAAAAAAAAATAAATAAATAAAATTTTAAATAATGGAGAGGCTAGAGCTCCTAGTGTAGAGCACCTGCTTCCTGCACAGGCTGAGGCAGGGTTGCTTTCTGGGTCTCCTTGGCATGTAGGGGGCAGGGTGCTCACTGGGGTGGGCACAGCTGAGATGTTAGGCTCCAGTCCCATTGCCCAGAAGCCTCTCTGCACAGGGCCCATCACAGCTGCCATGTTGGGTTCTGTGTTGTGGGCAGGGCTTCTGCACTCTACCTGCCCCACTCCTTCCCAGTGTGAGCCACAGACTCTAGACTAAGCACAGAGGAAAAGGAAAGGTTAGGCAAATTCTGTCTGACAGGGCTGATCTTCCTGACTTGGTGGGTGAGTCCCTGGTCTGGAGGCAGCCGAGCCAGGAGGTGAGGACCGGACAAGAAGGCCACCCAGAGGCTCCAAGCATGGCCTGGGAGCTCTTCCGGTGCTGGTTGCATGCGGAGGGAAGCTGACTCTCCGGGGGGGCTGAGAAACACCCCACTTCTTGTCCTCCAAGCAAGAGGGACTCCATTGGCTGCTAGTCTTCCCAGACTGCTAACCCTGGGGTCTCTCCATTGTACTTGGCCACCAGTCTATCTAGCGAGTGCTGGTGGGTTAGGCTGTGTGTCTCTACTGACATTGGAGGCATCTGTACTGATATCCAAGGTTCCAGCCCGCGTTTCCCCAGAGTCCAGGGCACCAACACCCTTGGTGACTCTGCTTCCAACCACAGGGGGGCGCAGCGGCATCGTTAAAAAGAGTCCCAGATCAGAGCTTCTATGACACAGGGTGTGGGGAAAAGACCCTCAGTTGTGGTTTTAGTTTTTTTATTTTTTTTTTTGTCTTTGTGAAAATTATTCTGATACAGATCCCAAGGGGTTTGCTCAAAACAGAGCCTGTTCCAATCTCCTCATTTCGCAAATGAGAAAAGGAAGGCCAGAAAGTGCTGAGACTCAGCCTCCCAAGGTGCAACGGAGGCTGGTGGGGCACTCATCCTCCAGGCTCCCGCAGGTGATGCAGCCCAGGACCTACCCAGGGCCCAGGGCAAGGCGGGAGCCACTCACAGCTCAAAACACACAGGAAGGTTCAGGGACCATAGCCCAACTGCGTGCAGTGGGGAACTGCCCAGGAGACCTCAGACCACAGCCCCACTGTGTGCAGTGTAGAACTAACTGCCCAGAGGACCTCAGAAACTACAGCCCCACTGTGTGCAGTGGAAAACTGACCAGGAGACCTCAGGGACATCAGCTCCACTGTGTGCAGAGTGGAACTGCTTAGGAGACCTCAGACCACAGCCCCACTGCGTGCAGTGGAGACCTGCCCAGGAAATCTCAGGGACACCAGCCCCACTGTGTGCAGTGGGGAACTGCCCAGGAGACCTCAGGGACCACGGCCCCACTGTGTGCAGTGGGGAGCTGCCCAGGAGACCTCAGGGACCACAGCCCCACTGTGTGCAGTGGAAAACTGCCCAGGAGACCTCAAAATCACTTCCAGATTAGAGGAATTGTGATGTCATGGGAAGTCAAGGTGTGCACAGCACCCCAGAGAGGGTGGTGGAAGCACCTGGAGTCAGAAGGGCTTCCCTGGCTGCCGCTGCACCTGTGACCACCCTCCAGCACCTGCCTGGCTGCCGTGTTTGCTCAGAGAGCTCCTTCACCTCCACAGAGTTGATGAGCTGTATCTGTTCTGGAGCCATGTCTGTCTGACTGAGGATCCAATGTAAATGATTATTAGGACAAGGCAGTGCAAGGCAGCCCGCATACCCAGGGCCCCGCATGCACAGCTTGGGTGGCTGATGCAGGATACTGTTGAAGGGAACCCACTGTGGATGGACCCCAGGACTGATCATCTGGGCCAGTGTGTCTCTAACATCCAGACAAATCTACATTTTAAAATCTTATTTATAGTTTGCTGTATTTAGTCATGATTGTTCTAACTTCACTGCTGTTGTCTGCGTAATTTTATTAACTGTATTTTCTTAGATATACTTTGTGTACCTTTCCAGGGTAACACACTAAATAAAGAAGAGAACTTGAGAAACTAAAGCTTCTAAGAATGAGTCATTCCCTGGTTATCAAACCTAATCCTGTGCCAGCGTGGATGCCGTGTTCATGGTTAACCTCATAGAGAAGCAAGCTATTCCTCTCTCATTTCTTTAAAGAGGGTGCAGTCCATTTCCTCCAGGGCAAATAATCTAAAACAAAGACAATTTAGCTGGACAATAAAAGATGGTTATGGACTTCCCTGGTGGTGCAGAGCATGAGAATCTGCCTGCCAATGCAGGGGATGCTGCCTACAGACGCAGGTTCCCAGTCCGTGGTCCAGGAAGATTCCGCATGCCTGGAAGCTACTACTGAGTGCACGCTCTGGAGTCCGAGAGCAACAGTTACTGAGTCCACGTGCTGCAGCTACTGAAGCCCATGCACCTAGAGCCTGCACTTCACAAGAGAAGCCACTGCAAGGAGAAGCCCAGGCACTGCAGAGAGAGAAAGCCCTCGTGTGGCAACAAAGACCTAGCGCAGTCAAATATTTTTAAATGTTTTTAAAAACTTATGCGTTATCATTTCTATAAATCCTGCCCTTCTCCAGAGGGGTCTTGATAAAATTTACCCGAAAAAAGCATATGATAGACCCATTAAAGGGAGAATGAGAGAGAAGGGAAAGCTACAGCAAATACAACAATATTAACATGTAACATTGTTTCTATAATTGAATACAAAACATGACTGAGCTTTCTGGAGGCCAAAGCAAAAGTGGAAACAAGAGAAATGTGTAATAACAGCAGCAGACAGAAGAATGTTATCTTTTTTACAGATTTATTATCCTCCAAGCCAAATCTAAAAAGAATTGGTGTATGTAAGGATGGCTTTAAGTGAAGAAATGGTGGACAGTATCCTCCAAAAGAGTTTTTGCACAAACTACAGGGGGTAAGAATTATATTCCAGCACAACCCAGAAAGGTAATCAATCCCCAGAAAGGCTAGGCCAGCCTGAGAGAGCTTGTGAAGAAAAACTCAGAATTCCAGCAACTGGAGGCATGGGATTTAGGCCCCAGTTTTTTCTACGTCCTTGTGCCTGAAGTCAGGTGTGGATGCTGAAAACAGCGTGTTCCATATAATCTCAGATTGGTCAAAACAGGAGCCTGCGAGAATTCAGCATCTCCGATTTGAAATTATCCGTATAGATGCTTTTCAAGGGCCGTGTGTCTGGCCCCTTAACAAGTACTGGTCTCACATGCCAGGTTATTTAAGCGTGTCCTCTGGCATTTCCGTGTGCCAACAGGGGACATCAAAACTACATGTGTGATACAGCTTCATTTCATCATTTCACCTCTGGACTGAATTTTGAGCAGATGTGCATAGCTGTCTTTTTTTTTTTTTTTTTAAGTTAAAAAGCAACGAAAAATGCTGTGGTTTTGAAATTAAGTGAGCCCTTGAAAAATATCAGCTTTGTTTGGCTTCAGGTTTTGTTTTTTCCTATACTCTAAGTTTCTCTTCTTGGCAGCAAAATATCTAATTGAAAACTCAGCACGCCCACTGCCTTCCCACTCTTTAAAAAAAAAAAAATCTGTGGAAAGTTTTCACTGAGAGAAGTTTTCAGTTTGATTTTATTTTTAAATGATGGTCATTTAATCTCTTAAGCATTTGTCATAAATTAATCAATTAACACCCATGTATAATTTCTAATGTATCTAGTAGTACTCTGAGCTACTATGTGTGTGTATATATATATATTTTTTTTTTCTTTTCACATGAATGTCACAGTCTTGTTGGAGAGGAGAAACTGAAACATATGATACAGTTAGAGGACTAGTTAGGACTGCTGCTGCTGCTGCTAAGTCGCTTCAGTTGTGTCCGATTCTGTGCGACCCCAGGGACGGCAGCCCACTAGGTTCCTCTGTCCCTGGGATTCTCCAGGCAAGAATACTGGAGTGGGTTGCCATTTCCTTCTCCATACACATCAAATCGTCAAAGAAGGAGGGATCACTGTGGGAAGGAGTGATCTGGGAAGAATTTGGGGTCTTTCGTCATGCAATTATTCCTCATGCCTAAGAAAATGAAAAATATCTAAGTACTTTCCTGCTCTCAGCCCATCTTCAACCTGAAAAATATCCAGATCCAAATCTCTTCCCCAAGTTTCACTCCTTGTCTCCTGCTAGATTTTTTTTTTTTTTAATCTTTGCTAAAATGTTGAAGGCCAAATAAGAGCAAGAAAATCCTGCCTGTGGATCAGACACTGGGAACCTCTCAGAAGGCAGTCAGCTCGAGCTCATCATCTCACAGGGGGATTCCTGAGTACAGGCTCGTGTTCCACACCCCCCTACCCGATCCTCCCTTGGCGACCTTCCACTCCAACATCATCTTTTGTGCAGAGAACAAGGCACGTTTCTCATCACCATTAATCCTGCTCTCAGCCAGGTGTGTAGATGAGCCCCCAGGACGAGGCTGTCAGAGGGCTTCCTGTCCAGGCTTCTCATGGGTGGGACACTGGCCGAGTCCCTGATACAACCTGATGGCACTCGAGGCAGATGACTATAGGCTTCAAAATTGTGATCTTGTCTGAACAGTCACCTCATCAAAAACATGACAGCAGGAAAAGACATCCCTACTTCTCTCCTTTGATGTTCAGTCACTCAGTCGTGTCCAACTCTGCAACCCCAAGGGCTGCAGCACACCCGGCTTCCCCGTCCTTCACCATCTCCCAGAGTTTACTCAAAATCATGTCCATCGAGTTGGTGATGCCATCCAACCATCTCATCCTCTGTCGTCCACTTCTCCTGCCTTCAATATTTCCCAGCATCAGGGTCTTTTCCAGTGAGTCAGTTTTTCTCATCACGTGGCCAAAGTATTGGAGTTTCAGCTTCTCTCCTCCTCTCCTGGTCTATTTTTATTTTCACAGACTTTAGTGATCACTATTGAGGAAAGGAGTAATCTTGGGAATTACTAAAGCAACATGTTGATGGCTTTCACATGGGATGTTTCACATATTTCCAGTACAAGAGATCAAGATAGACACTGACTGGCCCTCACTTGCTCAGCAAACCTTTATCTCATACGTACTGTAACCTGGTTCTAGGCAACGTGGAGAGGATGTGAACAAAGGGTCCTGCCCTCTGGATGGTCACTGTTTTACAGACTGTCTCTGGTAGCGGGAAGGAATGTCTCAGAGAGGGTGGCCTTTGAACTGAATCAGTATTTAAAAATAAATTGGTCAGTAGAGTTGGAGGGAGGGAGGGAAGGATGGTTTTGGAAGATGGACCTTTCAGAAAAAGCAATTAACTTGAGCCGAGGCAAGGGCACAAAAAAGCCAGAGCCTTGGGAGAATTTTAGAACATTTTGCATGACTGAGTAGACGAGCACGAGAGGGCCTTTGAAAGTGCGGCTGGAGAGGTAATGAGGGGCCACAGCGCATGCCACACAAAGGGCTTCTCATGCCCCACAAAGGAATTGGGATTTTTTTTTTTTTTCCTTTAGGCATAAGGGAGCCATTGAAGGGTTTCAAACAGGCAGCGATGTAATCAGATTTACTCTTTGGAAATAAGACCTCCTGATTAGTTAATGAGCTCGTATTTCTTTTCTTGCATGTAAACCATTGTTTTATTATTTAGTCTTTGGACTCTATTTTTGATTGAAATAACAAAGTGGCTGGAGTTAAGAGGCTGTGCCACTTAACCTTCTGAAGTCTTGGTTTCATCTGCTTTTAAAAATAGTGGTGATATTATCTGCTTTACCACTGAGTTTGGGGTAAGAGTGACATGAAATGAAGGCAGAGAAACTGGCTGGAGATACTATGGTTATCAGTCTGCCTTCTGGACTCTGTCAGTTAGCTGGTACCAAGCAGGTTACAGATCAATTCATATTTATTTCAAAGGAAAAAGTGAAAGTGAAAGGCATTCAGTTGTGTCCGACTCTTTGCGACTCCATGGACTACAGAGTCAATGGAATTTTCCAGGCCAGAATACTGGAGTGGGTAGCTGTTCCCTTCTCCAGGATCTTCCCAACCCAGGAGCCAAACCTGGGTCTCCTGCATTGCAAGAAGATTCTTTACCAGCTGAGCCACCAGGGAAGCCCTAATGGGGTAAGGATAGTCTTTTCACTGAAAGATGCTGGAACAATTGGATATTCACGTGCAAAATATATGTATGGAGTTACTCCCTTACCCCACACCATACATAAAATACTTCCTCAAAAGGGATCAGAGATCTAAATGCTAAGCCCTAAATCTGTAAAATTTCAAAAGGAAAACATAGAAATATGGGAGAAGATCTCTGTGGCCTTGAATCAAGCAAAGGTATTTTACATATGACACCAAAGCAAAATTCATGAATTGGGTTTTGTTAAAGTCAGAACTCTAGCTTTTCAAAACATATCATTCAGTTCAGTTCAGTTCAGTTGCTCAGTCGTGTCCGACTCTGCCACCCCGTGAATCGCAGCATGCCAGGCCTACCTGTCTATCACCAACTCCCGGAGTTCACTCAGACTCACGTCCATCGAGTCAGTGATGCCATCCAGCCATCTCATCCTCTGTCGTCCCCTTCTCCTCCTGCCCCCAATCCCTCCCAGCATCAGAGTCTTTTCCAATGAGTCAACTCTTCACATGAGGTGGCCAAAGTACTGGAGTTTCAGCTTTAGCATCATTCCTTCCAAAGAAATCCCAAGGCTGATCTCCTTCAGAATGGACTGGTTGGATCTCCTTGCAGTCCAAGGGACTCTCAAGAGTCTTCTCCAACACCACACCTCAAAAGCATCAATTCTTCGGCACTCAGCTTTCTTCACAGTCCAACTCTCACATCCATACACGACCACAGGAAAAACCATAGCCTTGACTAGACGGACTTTTGTTGGCAAAATAATGTCTCTGCTTTTGAATATGCTATCTAGGTTGGTCATAACTTTTCTTCCAAGGAGTAAGCGTCTTTTAATTTCATGGCTGCAGTCACCATCTGCAGTGATTTTGGAGCCCAAAAAAATAAAGTCTGACACTGTTTCCACATCTATTTCCCATGAAGTGATGGGACCAGATGCCATGATCTTCGTTTTCTGAATGTTGAGCTTTAAGCCAACTTTTTCACTCTCCACTTTCACTTTCAGCAAGTGGCTTTTTAGTTCCTCTTCACTTTCTGCCATAAGGGTGGTGTCATCTGCATATCTGAGGTTATTGATATTTCTCCCGGCAATCTTGATTCCAGCTTGTGTTTCTCCCAGCCCAGCGTTTCTCATGATGTACTCTGCATATAAACAGGGTGACAATATACAGCCTTGACGTAGTCCTTTTCCTATTTGGAACCAGTCTGTTGTTCCATGTCCAGTTCTAACTGTTGCTTCCTGACCTGCATACAGGTTTCTCAAGAGGCAGGTCAGGTGGTCTGGTATTCCCATCTCTTTCAGAAGTTTCTACAGTTTATTGTGAGCCACACAGTCAAAGGCTTTGGCATAGTCCATAAAGCAGAAATAGATGTTTTTCTGGAACTTTCTTGCTTTTTCAATGATCCAGTGGATGTTGGCAATTTGGTCTCTGGTTCCTCTGCCTTTTCTAAAACCAGCTTGAACATCTGGAAGTTCACGGTTCACGTATTGCTGAAGCCTGGCTTGGAGAATTTAAAATACCAAGACAAGTCTCAGGCTGAGACACGTATTTGCAAGTCATATAAGTGATAAAGACTTGTGGCTCAAAGAACTCCATAACTTCATGGAGAACTTTGTAACTCCACAGAAAGAAGACAGACAGTCCACTAAAAATTGGACAAAAAGCTTGAACAAAAAAACTCACCAAAAAATATGTTATGGATAAGAAATAAGCACATGAAAGCTGCTCAATATTATCAGTGATTAGGAACTCACACATATTAGTCAAACAAACAAAATATACAAAGACAACTTTATAAATATCAGCTGTGTCTCTCTCAGGTGAGAAAGAGAAAATGACACTATCAATATTAGTCAAGTGAGCCTCAAATGAGTTAATTCAAACAATTTACATCATGTAAAATTTTAATCTAATGTATTTGTATATTTGAGGTAAATTTGGTAAATTTCTTCTTAAATTATTAGGATAATATCTCAGCTTAAGAATTTCAGAGATATTGTAGCATGCTATCTTCTCTCTTGGCTGTTAGAATGTCTGTGTGCTTTGAGAATTCAAACCTGAAGCAGTTTTGGTTCAGTACTATACTGAGCCCATGTACTCACCTCCCGTTCTTACTGAGAGCCCGGCATTTTGCACAAAGAGGAGTCATTTCATACAACAGAGAAAGTAAATGAGAAGAATTTCAGCAGACAAACCATTTCAACACATCTCCAGAAGACATAAAGCAGATGGACAGGGCAGCAAAAGAAGCTGAGTCACTAGCAAAAATAAAAGTTAAAGGTAAACACATGTCAAGTACAAGCCCAAAGGTTTTATGATTGTTAGATCTAAGAGACACAAGATGGCATTTCAATCAACGCAATCAGAACAAACAAAATAGGAGAAAAAGAAAAGAGTTACAAAAATGGTACATATTTACTTGTAGTGAGCCTTCAGTGTTGTCTTCTGCAATTGTAGCTAGCGGTCATGAAAGAAATAGTGATTGTCCACACTTTAAACCCATAAGCATTGGGTGAACATCACATGTAAAAGTGAAATATAATGAAATTTTTATTATAAAATGTGAGCCTGACTTTTGCTTTTTAATGTATTTAATCCATGTTGGATTATCAACAATACTATTTGCAGTGGATAATACATACCTAAGCCATTTCCATGTGCTTTTTAATTATTTTTTAAAACAAAATTTATACAACAAAAAAACTTACCATTTTAAAATGTACAGTTCAATGGTTTTTAGTATATTTGCAGAGTTGTGCTTTTATCACGACTGTCCAGTTCCAGAATATTTTCATCCCCCCAAATGGAAACTTGTTAATGGTCATTTCCCAATTTCATCTACTAGTAGCCTTTCTGTCTTTATAGATTTGCCTGTTCGGGACGTTTCATATAAATGGAGGTAATACAGTAAGTGGCTTTTTTTTTTGGTCTGGCTTCTTTCACTTAGCATAATGTTTTCAACATTTGTTCATGTTGTAACATGTATCAGTATTCATTCCCTTTGAGGCTGAGTAATACTTGGTTGTTGGACAGGTCACAGTGTATTTATCTGTTCATCTGTTCATGGACAATTGAGTTGTTTCTACTTTTTGGCTGTGATGCACCGTGTTGCTATTCATATTAACATATAAGCTTTTATGTCAAAATATATTTTCAGTTCTCTTGGATACATTCCTAGGAATGGAATTGCTGGGCTATACGGTAACTTATGACTAACTTTTTTAGGAACTACTGTTTTCCACAATGGTTGTTCATTTTATATTCCCATCAGCAGTGTATGACTGCTTCAATTTCTCTGCATTCTTGCTAACACCTATTATTTTCCTTTAAAAGTAGTAATTCTTATAGTGAAATGTATCTGCTGTTTTTAATGTGTGTGAAATGATAAATCATTTTGGATTTGATTTGCATTTCCCTAATGACAATGGCACCCCACTCCAGTACTCTTGCCTGGAAAATCCCATGGATGGAGGAGCCTGGTAGGCTGCAGTCCATGGGGTCGCTAAAAGTCAGGGATGACTGAGCAACTTCACTTTCACTTTTCACTTTCATGCATTGGAGAAGGAAATGGCAACCCATTCCAGTGTTCTTGCCTGGAGAATCTCAGGCACGGGGGAGCCTGGTGGCTGCTGTCTATGGGGTCGCACAGAGTGGGACACAACTAAAGCGACATAACAGCAGCAGCAGCAATGACTAGTGATGTTGAGCATCTTTTTATATGCTTATTGGTCGTTTGTATGTCTTCTTTGGAGGAATGTCTATTTAAATCACTTGCCCATTTTTAAACTGACTTATTTGTCTTCTTACTGAGTTGTAAGAAATATTTTATGTATTTTGGATACTAGACCCTTATCAGATACATGATTTACAAATTTTTTTTTTACCATTCTATGGGTTGCCTTTTTATTCTCTTTATAGTTTACTTTGATGTAGAAAAGCTTCCCATGTTGATGAAACTCAATTTGTCTAATTTTTCTTTGTTTACTTGTACTTTGGAGGTCATCTCTAAAAAACTATTGCCCAAGGTCATAAAGACTGATGTACATGTTTTCTTTTAAAATTGTTATACTTTTAGCTCTTAAATTTGGATATTTTATCCATTTGGATTTAATGTTTAAATAAGTTGTGAGGCTGCTGCTGCTGCTGCTGCTAAGTCACTTCAGTTGTGTCCGACTCTGTGCGACCCCATAGACGGCAGCCCACCAGGCTCCCCCATCCCTGAGATTCTCCAGACAAGAACACTGGAGTGGGTTGCCATTTCCTTCTTCAATGCATGAAAGTGAAAAGTGAAAGTGAAGTTGCTCAGTCGTGCGGACTCTTAGCAATCCCATGGACTGCAGCCTACCAGACTCCTCCGTCCATGGGATTTTCCAGGCAAGAATACTGGAGTGGGGTGCCATTGCCTTCTCCGAAGTTGTGAGGCAGAGGTCCAAATTTCACTCTTTGGCATGTGGTTAATCAGTTGTCCTGGCATCATTTGTTAAAATGATGTGCCACGGGGGAAACCTGAGATAATGAATACTAACTAAATTTATTGTGGTAATCATTTTCACAATATACAATAAGTCATTTTGCTATATACCTTAAACCTACTCAATGCTATTATGTCAATTACATCTCGGTAAAACTAGGAGGGGAATAATAAAAAAGAGAAAGATTACAAAGTAAATTCATTTCTTAAAAAAATTAGGAGTGCACTGATCTACAGTCTGTCATAATTTCTTTATTGTACTTTCCTATCTTTGTATTAACAGCTGAGTTATCAAAGTATTCTATGTAAACCTTAAATACAAAACCACTTTAAACATGCTAACTTGTGCTTCTCATCAATGTGTTAAAATGCTACAAAATTTTGTATATTAGCATTCTAAATTTCCCTACTTGCCTCATTGTGGACCAGTAACCAGTGGTCTGCAGACCAGCACCAGTGAAGGAGCCCACCAGGAACTCTTCCCTGAACAAAGCTGTTTCACACACAAGACTCCTAGGTCCCCTTCCATGAGGGACCCTCAAGCTACAGCCAGGCAATCCCTCACCGCCTGTTCAGAACAGTCACCTGCTTCATTCACGCTTTATTGATTCACACCTGCAGTCAATGAATGAGAATTACAGGATGAAGATTTAGAGCACCCAAAGGAAGTAAACAGAGCAAGTGACTCTGGAGTGGAAAAAAAGCAGATTTAAGGAACAGAAGAGAATTTTAGAAAAAAATTTAACTGAATTATTAAAGATTCAACAAGAGATATTAGAGCATTTCTCTAATTCAAGTAAATTTCCTTTTAAAACATAAAAAGAATGTCATGTCTTGAAAAAGAGAGCAAAGGAATGCATTTGGAAATGAAAACTATGATTGTCAGAAAAATGTTTTCAAAGGAAAGAATTCCACATTTAATCAAAATAACTTAAAGGGAAAAATTAAAGAGTGAATGAGATGGGGAAGTATTTAAAAAGAATTTAGAGAAGTAGAAACCCAAGATGTCTAATATCTGACTAGCAGGAGTTCTAATAAGAGAGAACAGAGAAAAGGAAGGACTGGAGATCATTCTTTTAAAGTGTGAGGACAAAACTTTTCTCAGGACTGAAAATGTTATGTCTTCTGAGTGAATGGGACCATGGAATTCTAAACAGGATGAAAGAAGTTAAAGGGCCCTTGACCCATCTTTGTGAAAGTTTAGAACAGTGATAATAAATAGGGGTCCTAACAGTATTCCAAAGAGGAAAAAGCAGATAATCAAGAAGCAGATTTCAGCTGGTGTCAGTTTTCTTCATCAGCCACACATACATCAGAAAATATTGAAGCCATGCCTTCAAATGCAGGGGGAAAATGATTTTACAGCTTCAAAAATTGGCACAAACAATCAACTGTGCAAGAGAAATTAAAGTGTTTTAAGTGATACCGGAAGTTCAACTCTCACAGCTGTTTTTCTCCAGGAACTGACTGGAGAATTTGGAGAAAGGGCTCCCCAGGTGGTGCTAGTAGTAAAGAACCCACCTGCCAATGCAGGAGACGTAAGAGACATAGGTTCGACGCCTGGGTTGGGAAGATACCCTGGAGGAAGGTATGGCAACCCACTCCAGTATTCTTGCCTGGAGAATCCCATGGACAAAGGAGCCTGATGAGCTACAGTCCATGGGGTAGCAAAGAGTCAGACATAACTGAGCGACTTAGCATGCATGCATGCATTGAAGGAGAAAATTCATTGCAGAAGTTATGGTAGGTCCTGGAACATTGCAAGGCAGAAGGCTCAGGAAGACAGCTTGTACATTTGTCCCAGAGAATACTTACTTAAAATTAGAAAGATTAGGGACTCTGGGAAAAGGAGGACTTTGTGAAGTTAGTGTGATAGGCAGATATATTTTGTTGTTGTAGTTCAGTTGCCAAGTGGTGTCCCACTCTTTGTGACCCCGTGGATTGCAGCATGCCAGGTTTCCCTGTCCTACTCTACCTCCTAGAGTTTGCTCAAACTCAAGTCCACTGAGTCGGTGATGCCATCCAACCATCTCATCCTCTGTTGCTGCCTTCTCCTCCTGCTTTCAGTCTTTCACAGCATCAGGGTCTTCTCCAATGAGTCGGCTCTTCACAACCAGTGGCCAAAGTATTGGAGCTTCAGCTTCAGCATCAGTCCTTCCAATGATTATTCAGGATGATTTCCTTTAGGATTGACTGCTTTGATCTCCTTGCAGTCCAAGGGACTCTCAAGAGTCTTCTCTAGCACCACAGTTCAAAAGCATCAATTTTTCGGCCCTCAAATAAATTTTAGGGTACAGCAAAGGTATGTTATGCCTTTTGCAACAAGAAGGATAAAAACAGTTTTAAACTCAAGGTGGGGGTAATGAAAAGGTATGGAGAACGGCTCAGGTGTGATGCTTGACTGTATGAGCTTTAAGCATCTACTGCAGGTACATGAAGGAGGTTCATTTGACTCTGTCGTGAGCCCCGCTTCTCTTGGACACCACCACAGTTCTGCACTGGACACGTAGATAAGGGCGTGTTACCCAGGAAACCCACCAGCTCTGCAGGAGCAGTGTTTGCATATTCATAAAGGCTACTCTTGACTTTCTACTTTTAGAATCAACCTACAGACATCAAATGTAATTATAGTTGCAGAATGAAAAGTAAAATATTATCAGCCTTAATGAAGTCATAACTGTCAGCAGTTGTCAGCGAACAAGGGGAAAGGGAAGGAAGTTGCAAGGCATTTTATATGGGGCGAGAGAGTCAAAACCATTGACAAAAGCTGATGAAACAGAGGAGCAGGACTGTGTTGCTTAACATGGCAAAACATAGCCACCGTGAGAATTTTTTGAGTATAGAATTGTCAAAAATTGAGAGAATGAAAATGGTAAAGGTGGTTCTGTAAGATAAATCTTTATATTTGTATCAGGAAGTCTAGAAGTATTGTTTTAAATGGATTGGTCACTTGTGTTTCTGGGAAATGTCCAGAGAGACAATGGGGATTGAGTGGGACTGGGGCTGAAAATGTAGGGTGACTGCAGATGGCCAGAAGGGTTTTTGGGGTAGAAATGTTCTAAAATTGGATTGTAAGGATGCTTACACAACTCTGTATGTTTACTAAAATCCATTTGATTGTACACTAAAAATAAGTGAATTTTGCACATACCTTATATATACATCAGGAAAGCTATGTTTTAAAAAGAGCTGATAAAAATAGATGGGTCAAAGGACAGATGTAAAAGCACATTCTTTAGATAATGTTAGATAATGTTGCTAGGTAACCAACAGGAGCAAAAATAGATATTTTCAAAAATCATCTAGAAGCAGTGGGACATGGTGAGAAAGTGGAGGCTATCACTTATCATTTACACTTTTCTATATTATTTTTATTTTTTATCACAAAATGTTTTAAACATTTAGATTCCTTGATGCAAAAAAAAATTCTCATTTTTAATCTTTTAGAATGTAAATTTGATTAACGTTGCCATCGCATAAATGAGCAGATTTTTGTCCTCCTAAAGACCAGAGCCAAGTGGTAGACTCTTTTTCAAGCCACCATCGGTAGCCGGATGGAGGCAGGAACTTGGCTGAACACAGAAGTGTACAGCACTCCAAAAATAGAATCTTGCAAAGGGAACAAGCAACTGACCGTTCGGGGAACAACATTTGGTACAGCTGTGCTAAGTGGTTGCCATGGATTAACAGATCAAACATAAATAATTTTCAGGGAAGCAAGTGCCCTAGAAAACGAGATGACAAGTGAACTCGCTAATGTTCTCAGCTGTCTTCATCTGTTTGTGTAAGAATGATGCCAAAATAACCCCCGCTATGCCTGGGTTCTGAGCCTCACAGGGCAGCCTTCTCAATCATACTGTAGGGTGGCTGATGAGAGACTGTCAACTCTGCAGAACAAACATCAGGGAGATTTTAGGATGCGGAGTGTTAGGTGGATCCAGGGGCTTCGAGCTACAAGCTGAGGGCCTTGCAGCTGGTCTTGTCA
Organism: Bos javanicus; assembly: GCF_032452875.1. Classification (NCBI taxonomy): domain Eukaryota; kingdom Metazoa; phylum Chordata; class Mammalia; order Artiodactyla; family Bovidae; genus Bos; species Bos javanicus. The sequence continues at coordinate 34,575,027 of NC_083879.1, read as the reverse complement.
CCAACACGCTGGGCACCACGGTCGCTACAGAGTGTGTGCGGGTATTTCATTATCATTCCACTGGGCAACCAGAGAATTCTAGAGGTGGACTTCCTTAAAGTCACGTGCTATACAACACTGAACCCACTGAGGGACAGCAAGCAGCCAAGCGGACGGAGACAGGGCGTGCTGTCTTTGGGCCAGCTCCGCTGTACGTGGTTCTCATACACAGTCTTCCTACTAACAGTCTTTGCTCATTTGTTCAGAATCCTATTTTTATTTAAAAGTGGCCTTCAGCCAGTTTGAAACTGAATTCTAAGAGAAAGCCAGTCATCAGCCTTAGAAGTTGGAGACTGACTCTCTCCTGGGTCTGTTCGTGAACCCTGGGGGTTTCTTTCTCTCAGACATGAGGGGGTACACGTGAGATCCCCACCAGCTATTAATACAAATGTTCACGTGCCAGGTGCCAGGCGGGATGCAGAGCTTCGGGGGCGTAAAACAGTGGCCTTGCAGAGTTACACAGGCATATTAATAAAACTGTAACTGGGGATGGAGACCAGCATACTGAGTCTCGTGTGCTGTGTGTGTGTGTAGTTTAGTTCTGGTCCTTTGACGTTAGGTATGGGAACCCGGCAGTGTGTATGAAGGTGTGTGTCTGGGATTGTGTGTGTGTGTCTGAGGGAGATTGTGTGTGTGTGTCCGGGGGGATGCAGATGATACTCAACATCTTAAACATTGAATTAGAAAAATGTGACTAAGACTGAATTAGTGTCGCTCTTCCCTCACTCATTTATCTCCCCTTTTCCATCCCTACCTGCCCCAGCTCAAGGTGATCACCGAGCTCAAAGATTCCACAAGCTCAGCACAGACAATGCCTCCCTGACAACGCCCCTAGTCTATCACCACCCAACTTCCCTACTGGGACACACGTTATCCAGATATAAAACCCCAAGTGGGAACTTTCCTGATCGTCCAGAGGTTAGGACTCTCAGCTTCCATTATAGGGGACACAGGTTTGGTCTCTGGTCAGGGATATAAGATTCCACATGCCACAAGGCACCGCCAAAAACAATGAGAAAAAAAAAAGAATAACAATGTCTTATCCATTTAAAATAAATAAATTAAGCTCCAAAGCAGGTGAAGGAGGTGGTCTTCCATCCTGGACCTTCACCCTTGAAAGTTACAGGAAGACACTCAAAATCTCCCTTCACCTTTGTTCCAGCCCAATCACTTAATTCTTCAAAAAAGGGAGAAGATTTGGAATAATTATCATGATTTTCTCCTGGGCTCTATTTTCTTATTTCACTTTAACTGGAAATATATCTTTTGCCTACCATTTCTTTTTATTGAAATATCTAAACAGCAAAAGTAAAAAAGACTTTTTTTCTTTTCCCTTTTCTTTAAAAATTAAAAATTGGAGTTCCATAAAAAGTCAAAGCGGGGGACAGAGACTCATCAGAGAAATGCTGCAAGAAGATTGCTCAGAACTAAGAGTCACTGGTTTCTGTATTGAAAAGGCCAACCAAGTAGCCAAGCAATTAAGAAGCATGATTATATCAGAGCATGTTGTCAAATTTTTCTAATTCCAAGACAAAGAGAAGTTCCTGAAATCTTCTAAAGATTGAAAAAAAGAAGATGGAGAAAATGGAAGCTAGAAAGCAATGGAGCAATGCCTTTGACATTCTAAAGAAAATGTTTTCATCCTGAAATTATTAACCAAGCCTAACTATAAATCAAGTATGAGGTCATAATGTATTTTTGAATGTACATACAAGTTCTCAAAAAAAAAAAAAATGAAATTTGTCCCTTATAGTAAAAAGCTATAGGCTTCTATGAGCTTTTTCTCACAAAAAGCTACCAGAAGATAATTTTCACTAATAAAGAGGAAAACGAGGAATAAATGAAATAAGAAATCAGCACATGTGTGCTCAATCATGTCCGACTCTTTGCAAACCCATGGACTGTAACCTGCCAGGCTCCTCTGTCCATGGGATTCTCCAGGCAAGATTACTGGCATGGGTAGCCATTCCCTTCTCCAGGGGACCTTCCAAATCCATGTTTCCTGCATCAGCACACAGATTCTTTTCCACTAAGCCACCTGGGAAGCCCGTAATCAGCACAGGAAGAAGCAAAGAAATGGTGGAGAGATCCCATGATGACAGCTGTGGACCAGGCCTGGCGGACAAGTGGTCTGGACCAGAGGAGACTAGAAGTTCGTAGAAAGGCTTCTCCCAAAATCTGAAATTGATAGAATGCCTGAAGTCCTCTGAAAGCCCTGGGGGAAGACTTGGACAACTTGTGAAGAGTTTGAGGTTAAATTAGCAGAAAGACAAAAAATCAAGAGAGGGGAAAAAAAAAAAAAAATACTGTTAACTCCAAGAAAAACAAAACTTTGCACAGAAAAGGGACAGTAATCATGATTTACTACATGGCTCAGCTACAGATAGCACTTACATTGTCATAAGGATACAAATACTGAATATTGAGTTCTTTATAGCATGGCTGTAATAGTTTTGGAACTGGGAGAAGAGGAAAGACATAGCTAAGTAACCATCAATAATAGGAAGATAACCTAGAGCTAAAAAATTGAAAAGTAGAAATAAAAGCATGCCATTAGAGAAATGGAGGTAGAGTAACAATTATACCCTAAAGTAGGTAAATGTGGTTATCTTGGAGTAACAAGTGAGAGGAGAGGGGGGTGAAGAAGTTTTTCATAACCAGCTTGTTGGCTTGAACTAAGGACATGTGTAAATTTGATAAATATTAAAACTAAGACAAATACATACAAAAACAATCCAGTTAACAAAGAGATTGGTGGTAAGATGAGTTAGTTCTGATACCATAAAACTGTAGAGATCTGGAGCTTCCACTGACACAATGATTATCCAAACTGGCTTCAGTTGCTAAGAAGGGGTGAATTAGGGAATGGACTTCCCTGGTGGTCCAGGGGCTAAAACTCCACTCTCCCAAGTGCAGGGGGCTCAGGTTCGATCCCTGGGCAGGGAACTAGACCCCACATGCACAACTGAAAAGATCCTGCATGCCACACCTAACACCCTGCACAGCCAAATAAAACACAAAAAAGAAGAAGGATGATGCTGGGGCTTGGCTATATGTGCTCATTCTCCGGTTTACTTCTAAACAGCGATGAAGATTGTCTAAGCTCTGGGCGTTTCCAGTTGTTCTGGACCTCAGTTTTTGAGAATGTTCAGTGAGGAAGCGATCTGGAGGGAGTCATGGACAAGGAGAAGGCTCAAGAAGAAATCATCTAGGAGACGCAGTCGGCTGGTGGCTGTGAAGAAGATGCCAGCACCACCAAGACACTGGAATTCAAAATAACAGATGAGATTTGCACAGCCTTATGTAAGGAAAATTCCATGGACAGAGGAGCCTGGTAGGCTTCAGTCCATGGGGTTGCAAGCAACTTCACTTTCCTTTCTCAGATAAGGCAGTAGAAAGGAGAAGCAGAAGACACAAAGGCTGGCCTCGCTGTGACTGGCAGATCATCCTGTGCCCATCTGTTTGGGTTTACTGAGTTGTCCTTTGCCAGCAAAGTTAGGGAAATGCATAAAAACAATTCCATCCCCTCTCAGGCAGGCAGTATAATCAGAAAGGGAATGTAATAAACCGATTCATGAAAACAGTGGGGGTGTATCCTGTAAAAATTCAAGGCCAGCACATCTAAGGCCAGGATTGACTTCTTCAGTAAAATTTTGCTGAGTTTCCCAAGACAGCATGTCTCCTTTTTGCTTCTTTCCCAGAAGCATCCCAACCCAAAAAGCCTTTGGAAATGATGTCCTGTGCCAATTTCCTAATCCCAAAACTCTACAGCAGATTATCCTAAAATAATGTCATTAGAAACGCTAGACTAGATTCTCAGTTGATTGAATTATAAGTCGATATAAAGTCAACTGCAACTATAAAATTGGACAGTAAATCCTAATCATGTCTCTTGAGCAACAGCAAAAAAAAGGTGGTGGAGGAACCCTTCAGGAAAGTCTGGGCTTCTTAGTGTCTCACAAATCATGCCGTTTGGACTTCCTGAGTAAAATAGCAAGGTTCTCCCTTGTCGCTTTGACCTCCCCAGCCACGGGTCCCAGGGCTAGAAGAGGTAACCCTGAGCCCCATTTATGTGTCAGAGCCCCCGTGGGAAACACCAGTTCATCCAAGGGCCACCACCTCACACAATGTAGAGACTCTGCACAGAGCAGTGGGGCCCCCACAGGGGGCCCCCAAGGGTTCTGAAACACCCAGAGGTGAGCAACATGAGGAAAAAAGTCAGGTTCCTCTGGGCCTGATGGGGAGGCAAGAGGAGGGTGGGTGACCAGACCCCAGTAGCTACGTTCTTAGACGGACAGTCATTACCTGAATGGTGGGGCCAACACGGGGAGCAGAGAAGGGGACAACCCCATTTCTCCCCTCCTGCGGTCCGTCCTATGGCCAGGCCCAAACTGGCTGAGAGGGAGCTGAAAAAACGGAGTTCACAGGGGTCAGTCTCCCAGGACTCAGACTGAAGAGAGGAAAGTCTAGGGAATGTGGGGAAGGAAGGGGAAAATGGGGAGAAGCCAACAGAACTGGCTTGTGAGCTGAAATGGTTTCCTTATATAACACTTGGAATTGATTTTTCAGAAGCTTGAAAAGCATGTGTATTTACATGTGCATATTTGTGTATGTAAAATAGAGATCACACACACCGCACGAATCATCTTTGTTTCTCCAAAGTGATCTCAATTTGCATATAGTCATAAAGACACGAAACAGTTTAGGTGATACAGTTATGACTGTTACAGCATCCTCTGCTCCATAAGAGGGGCCTGGAATGAGGGCCTGGGTGTTCATATTGTCAACAGCCCAGTGACCTAGTGAGTGGACATGAAGTTCTGAGAACCAGCCATTTCAATAGTCAGCATCAATCATGCTTCTCTAAGGAAAAATTCACTGAAGCAGATTATTTTCCTTCTGGTGATGAGGTTGGACCCTCAATAACCAGAAGATTTTTCCAGTAGTCATGTACAGATATGAGAGCTGGACCATGAAGAAGGCTGAGGGCCAAAGAGTTGATGTTTTCGAATTACAGTGCTGGAGAAGACTCTTGAGAGTCCCTTGGATAGCAAGGAGATCAAACCAGTCAATCCTAAAGGAAATCAATCTTGAATATTCACTGGAAGGACTGATGCTAAAGTTGAAGCTCCAACACTTTGGCCACCTGATGTGAAGAGCCAACTCACTGGAAAAGACCGTGATGCTGGGAAAGATTGAGGGCAAGAGGAGAAGCGGGCAGCAGAGGATGAGATGCTTGAATGGCATCACCGACTCAATGGACATGAGTTTGAGCAAGCTCCAGGAGTTGGTGATGGACAGGAAAGCCTGGCATGTCCATGGGGTCCATCGGGTTTGCAATCCCCATGGGGTCTGCTGCAGTCCATGGAGTTGCAGAGTCAGACATGACTTAGCAACTGAACAATGACAACATTATACAAATAATACTGAATTAATTTTAAATAAAAGATCAGATATCTTTTAGAATGACTGATACTTTCTATAATATCTAAAGCCATTTTTAATACATTGGCTCAAGTCTCATCTTGATTGAATTACAAACTACTTTTGAAAAACGAATACTGCAAAAAAATAAATAAATAAACCCTTCTGCTTTATTTTATGCACAGTGATCATCTGGATATTTCCATTCACTTTATTGAATTAAAACCAGCTCATCCTCCAGGAAGCAAAAGTAGCTGCCGTACGAGTTCGCTAGCCAAAAGCTGCATGAATAAAACCTCATGTAGAATTTCTGAAATTTTCCTTGAACTAAAAATAATCAAAGGGCTGTGGATGACTAGATTGCTGATAAGTTCACCCCGGCAGACATTCTAGAAGATCTGCAGATAATCATCTGTTCCCACAATAAATTTCATACAGTTGGCCCATAAGGAATTTCACTCTCTGAAGTGATAATTGTTTTGATTAATGCCAAAATTCTCTTTTAAAGTTCAAGTAGGAAGCACCCCCCCTGGAGGAGGAAATGGCAGTCCACTCTGGTATTCTTGCTGGAAAAGTCCCACGGACAGAGGAACCCGGCAGTCTATAACCCATGGGGTTGAAAAAGTCTGACACAACTGAGCAACAGAGCACAGGAAGTGACTAGCTGGATGACTTGAGATACTATGAAAAAATGAGGTATCGGAGTAGATGAGTCCCCATGCTTGTGACTGGTAACTAGGATGAAACGTGGTCATGGTGTCTTTTATGTGGATGAACCTCAAAGCTCTTGATTCTTAGTGGTGACATGAATGGAACCTTCCTTTAGATGCTTTCCTCTGGGGACAATGAACTGGTTCTGAACAGCTCTGGCCAGAGATAATTTACCCAGTGATAAATATTCTATCATAAGGCTTTTTATTCCCGGAGTACTGAATCCCAAGGAGTCTCTGCAGGACTGACTTAAATGACATTTGCTGAGCAAGATGCTTCCTGAATGTTTCTCCTGGGCTGAAAAATGATTTGTGGGGAGAGAGGACACTTGTGCGTCCCTGGGCAGCAAAGACCATGAGTGACTGATAAGCTCCAATCACAGCAGCTATGTCTCCATCCAAGGCATTCAGAGATGCTTTCAGAGATGCTGCAGGACAGACAGACAGAACCAGACCTAATGTCCCCAAAGTACTAAGTCATCATGGAAAAGATGAAACATTTCTGTAACTCTGATACAGCATCCTTTGGCAGTTAAGTTTTATTTCATGCTTACCATAATATAGATTTTTAAACTTATCCTAACCAAAGTATTGACTTTGTCCCCTTTTAAACATCATCCCTGTACTTCTCTCATGGTCCAGGGGTTAAGAATCCTCCTGCCAGTACAGGGGACATGGGTTTGATCCCTGGTGCAGGAAGATCCCACATGCCTCAGGGCAACTAACTGCTGAAGCCCAAATGCATTAGAACCTATGCGCTGCAACAAGAGAAGCGACTGCAAGAAGAAACCCGAGCACCACAGCTAGAGAGGGGACCCCACTCCCTGCAACTAGAGAAAGCCTGCACAGCAATGAAGACCCAGAACAGCCAGAAATAAATAATAAATTTAAAAAAAAATTTCAGCAGCTGAATCCTGTGACCACAAGTGAGATACTCTGAAAGCTGTCTCCTCATCCCTCATCAAAAGCAGAACTTCCATGGAAACGTTCACAGTTGGTTTATGCCTGCAGACAACTCAAGTGGAGAACAGGACCAGAAGCCCCCATAGGGATGGCTGAGTGCCATTTTATGTACAGAACAAAGGGTATGTGGGCGGGCTTTGGGCCGGTCCCAGGGGCAGCTGCTCTCCTGTGTCCCAGCCCTGAGGAGTTCCAGGGGTGGGTGCTCCCTTTCCATCTGGGCTTGTGGCTGAGGGGCATGCTAGCCCACGTGGGAGTGGTCTTTTCGCTTGTCTGTGTGGTGCTGCCTTCTCCTCTCAGTGCTCACAATCCGGCCTCTCCTGGAAGGGCTGATCCCTCTTTGAAATTCCGTTTACTCGGTGGCCTTGAAACCCAGCTCCCTGACGGGTTCCAGAAGAGTCCTGCTTTTGTAGATAATCTAACTTTTTGTCAACACTGGGGGAAGCGAATGATGCTCTTTTGTGGTTTTCTACTTCCTAAGTGGAAGCAGAATCACCCAGGTGATAGTTTGAACCACCACTGAGGTGTTTTGAGACACCCCCTCAGCCGTGGAGTCCTGGTTCCCATCCCTTCCTGCCTTCCTTACATCCACCCGGGGCCCGGCTCTGATCCTTTGCCAGGGTTCACATTCCAATCAAACCCATGACCTGAGCTTATTAGCCCCATGCCCGCAGCACCAGCATAACCAGTGCCCTGATGTGAAATCAGATTACACCCCGGAGGAGGACCAGAACCCCTACACAGTCACAGCCTTTTACACCAGGACTGCCTTTTGGCTAGATCCTCATGAATTCTCACAACAGACAGTTCGAAAAGCAACAGGTAAGTTTTATGTGTGCGCTAAGTCTCTTCAGCACAGTCCAACCCTGTGACTCCATGGACTATAGCCTGCCAGGCTTACACAGTACTGTACAAAGAGAAACAGAGATGAATCGCTTCTGTAATGAATGTGGAGTAATTAGATCAACAAGATCAATCCAACTAATTTAACTAGGAGCCCCTGTGACACTGGTTCTAAAGTCACCATGAATTTTCTTGGTTTTGATCAGTACCTGACAAAGTCACATTTCTTCTTGAACTTTTTGATTCAAGAAAGTATTGATATATGATAAATCTATATGGAAAATGAAGATTTGGTACCTTCCTGAAAGCTTTTTTTTTTTCAAATTATGGAGGCCATTATAACGGTATCTTTGCTAATAATTGGCTCTCTGGCTGTCTTTGTTTTCTATGTTAACTTGTCCTTGGGTGGTTACCATTTCTGATTGGTGTTATATATGTCTGGAGAAAGCAAGCAAAATGTCCATTTGATCTTTCCTACTCCAGCAATGAGATTAACACCACATTTCCTAAAGCTGCTTGAAGATTGTACAAAACAAAAATCATACTGTTTAAACTTTTGAAGTAAGTAGTCTCTAAAGAGCCTCTTGATGAAGGTGAAAGAGGAGAGTGAAAAAGTTGGCTTAAAACTCAACATTCAGAAAACTAAGATAATGGCATCGGGTCCCAGCACTTCATGGCAATGGAAACAGTGACAGACTTTATTTTTGGGGCTCCAAAATCACTGCAGATGGTGACTGCAGCCATGAGATTAAAAGACCCTTGCTCCTTGAAAGAAAAGCTATGACAAAACTAGACAGCATATTAAAAAGCAGAGACATTACTCTGCCAACAAAGGTCCATCTAGTCAAAGCTATGGTTTTTCCAGTAGTCATGCATGGATGTGAGAGTTGGACTATAAAGAAAGCTGAGTGCCAAATAATTGATTCTTTTGAACTGTGGTGTTGGAGAAGACTCTTGAGAGTCCCTTGGACTGCAAGGAGATCCAATCAGTCCATCCTAAAGGAAATTGATCCTGAATATTCATTGAAAGGACTGATGCTGAAGCTGAAGCGCCAATACCTTGACCACCTGATGTGAAGATCTGACTCATTAGAAAAGGCTCTGATGCTGGGAAAGAGTGAAGGCAGGAGGAGAAGGGGATGACAGAGGATGAGATAGTTGGATGGCATCACCGATTCAATGGACTTGAGCAAGCTGCAGAAGATGGTGAAGGAAAGGGAAGCCTGGTGTGCTGCAGTCCATGGGGTCACAAAGAGTCGAACACAACTGAGCAACTGAACAGCCACAGTCTCCAGTTTAAATAATGGCTGATGACTGCTTTTTTCCTAATAAAAAAGTTATAAATACAGTAACTCTGTTATAGCGGCCATTTTTTTGTTTTCTGAAACAATATTTTATAGTCTAAATTACAAATACCAGAAGTCAAATGTTTATCATTAAAAACTTAAATTCTGGTATCTCGAATCTCAGACTATCAGACAGGGAGCCTTTTTAACTGAGGACCTGGCTTGGGGCCCCAGCAGAGCTGAAGGTTGAAACAGGCCATGAGAGTGGTCAGGTTGAGTGTGGCCCTGCCCATGAGGGATCCCAGGGCATCCTCCCAGGAGAGGCGGGGGACAGGAACCAGCTTGGAGGTGATGGATTCCCTTGAAAGAGCAAGATTGGCAGGATCCCAGATGATAGAAAAGACCCCAGCCAACTCATCTACGATCAATGCCTCTGTGTTGCCAGAACAGAGCACAGTCTGTCTGATGCTTTTACATGCCCAGCTCTGCAAGGTTTCCTCTGCAATTAAGAATGCTAGTCCAAACTCTCCTTCAGAGAAGAGACGACAGACAATTCTACATCTAAAATGAAAAGATCGGCCAATCTTTTGTCAGATAAGAAACACATTTGGAAAGGTAGGGGGGAAAGCCAGATGGGTAGATATTTCACAAAACTAAACCAAAATATAATTAGACAAGGAATATTAGCTTTCCTTAAGGATTTATAGCAGATCTTCCAATTTTACAATCTCATTTCTTAGGCTAACTTACGTTTATTAGCTGACTATATATTTATTCTCTAATGATAAGAGTTATTTGGAATGTAAATAGTTCAAAAAATTAAAGTCTTCTTGTATTCCTTCATGTGATTTTTTCATTCATTTTATGTCATTTAAGATTTTATTGGGGCTTCCCTGATGGCTCAGCAGATAAAGAATCCACCTGCCAATGCAGGAGACACAGGGGACTTGGGTCTTCCTGGGTTGGGAAGATCCCCTGGGGGAGGAAATGGCAACCCACTCCAGTATTCTTGCCTGGGAAATACCATGGACAGAGGGGCCTGGCGGGCTACCTACTGTCCATAGGGTCACAGAGAGTCAGACATGACTGAGTGACTAAGCAAGCAAGCTTTTATTTGATCCTAATTGATTAGGAATATAACATGTATTTTTGGGAGAAAATGCGTTCCTGGCGATTACTGAACTTCTGTGTCAGTAAACTAATGAGATTTTCCACCACCTTGCATTGTTCCGGTTTGTATAAAGTATAAAATACCATCGCCTTTAATATTAGCTCATTTGTTTTGAAAGGCGCTGAGCATGACTTCATTGACTTATGATGGAATTTCATTTACTCTAAACAAGATCTGCAGCTACAAACCAAGGCAGCGTTTCCAAATGCAGGGCCTTGCGCTTTTACTTTAATGCGGCTGGTTCTCTTCACGCTGGCATCTCTTCAGGATCCGTTCGTCACATCTGTTTCATGGATTTATTTGGAAAACAAAAGGGTTATGAGAGCCTGGAAGACATTGATGTTGCCACCAAGCATGAATTCAATTCCTCCGTCTTTGAAATCGCCTCCCAGACACATTCTGTGCATTTGGCTCCATGTGGAACAGCTTAAGCAAGAGAAGACAACTTCAATATTAGATCAGAAGTACTTTTCCAGATGCCACTTTCCAGTAACAAACAGAGCTGCAGAGTTTGCTTCCAGGGGAGGCGGCATTTGAACAAGGCTTATCATTAACAGTCATCTGCTTCTGATGGTTAAAAACATAGATGTTTTTTCAAAAGGCTACTGAAATATTTTATACCCACCAAAAGAGAGTTTAACAGAGTGTATTAAATGCCCACCCTCCTGGGCCTGTGCCTTGGCAGAAGGAAACCTGTGATATGAACAAGAATTTGAGTCTGGAAAAGATACTTTGATTAGAAAGAAAGAAATGAAGTCAGTTAAAAGAAAAAATGAGGATTTGAGGGGCAGATTTCCTCTTAAGTATTTCTGTATGCTTTTTTCTAACTCCTCTAATTCACTCCTCTCCTGAGTGAATCAGCTGAAGTCATCTGCCTCTCCTTGGCATTTCAGGGACGTTTTATTTAGCTGTTCCACTGAAGGGAATGAGATTGTGGACTAAGGAGATTTGGGCGTGTGTCTTGTGTCCTAAAGCAAGCGTGAGGTTCTTTGAGGATGTGAACCTCATCTTCACTGTTATGTCTCCTCGAGTGTCTTCCAAATACAGGCCCTTCAGGTGGTAACCACTCAATAAATGTTGAGTTGAAGAGGAACAAGATGGGACGGAATGGATGGAATGGGTGAAGGAGAGACTGAGGACAAGACGGAAGGCGGTTCAAGACACTTATTCAAAATCAAAACAAGTTCCCAAAAATGTATGCAGGGAACAAAGACATTTGTTCCAATTATCTCCAGCATCAGCAGGGGTAGAGTTGAATCTGAAACAGTTATGGTGAAGGCTTCAGCCTGTTGGTCCCCTATTAATTTAGCTCAGATGTCTCATCCAGAAGAGGAAACAATTAAAAGCCAAATTCCTTCCCAAGTGGCATTATGAAAATGTCTCAATATGTTTCCCAAAATCTCACCCAACAAAGCCACTTCAAAGCTCAAGGTGGAACATGATACTCAGGGATTGTTCCAGAAATGTTTCTCAGTCACAAAAATCTACATGGTTCCTTGGCAATACACAAGCAAATACGTAAATTATGTTGCTTCAGCATTTTTAAATGGGGGCAGCCTGGAAATGCTTTCCAAAGAAAGAGTAACCTGTATGCTAGACAGGTGTACTGGGTAGACTGTCCCTCTTAATCACTGGAAATAATGCCTCCTTTCCCACTAACTTAGTCCAGAATAAGCTCGTATTATGATGACACTTTCAGAAAGAAAACACCTGTGTGTATCACCTGGCACAACTTAAAACTTGTTAACAAGGTGGTGACAAGAAGTTGGATGCAGTTCACCAGTGGGTCGCTACATGTTTGCAATAAACAAAATCCATTTTGATCTACCCAGAGCCTTGCTCACAGGGAGTTTAGATACATACATACCTTCCTTCAATCAGAGGTAGGATCACTGTTCTTTGCCAGCAGGTGGTGCAAAAACTGTACTGTAGAGATGGGCCCAGAAAACAACGGGATATCTCAAGTTGGGAGCTTAGGAGCACATGGACCTTGCTTCCAGAAGACATGATGGTGGAGCTCCTTGTGTAACGGTCGGCAGGTGCTACTTCCAAAATGCATCACCCCTTCCCACCTGAACACCCTGCTAATTCCACACCTTTGGTTGGACAAGAGTTGCTCCATTGTGGCCATCATGATAAATTATTACTGGTCAGCTCTCATCTCGTGTCCTCTGCTTTCCCCAGCTCCTTGGGGTTGATGCCAGACCAGCATGAGACTGTTAGCCGTTCCCAAGAGAGGCAGGTAATTTGTGACTCCTTCTCACCTCACCAGGCGGGGTGTCCACATGAGATCAGGGTCCCTGAATCCAGTGGACTCTTGTCTACTGAGCTTCTGTATCCGTTTCCCCACCTCACTCTCTGCTTCCAATCAGAGATGAGATTCTGCACTATTGAGACTGGTTCAAAGCAACTGACTGTCATTATTTAGTGACAGAGACAGTGAACCACAGGGTATGTTGTGAATGGACAAAACCAGTTAGAAATGTGAAGCACTTTGGAAACTAAAATGATCACTTTGATTGGTTTAAAATCTGCTTGAAATAAACTGACCCAAATTTAATTCATCTCTGTGCCAGGCACTGGGCTATATAGACTTTTGCAAATTTCAGTAAAACAGCTAGTAAGAGACAATTCCAGGACTCAAGTCCAAAATCCAGTTGTGTCTCCTGATGAGTTTCTCTTCATATCCTGATCCATAAATGCTAATTTGATCTTGGGTGACAGATCTGAGTGAAGCCACGGCTCGAACAGGACACTGAATGCGGCGGTCCTCCTTAGCCACTTAGGGCACACTGTCACAGGGATGCTGGTCATAGAAGATCCCCCTCCAGAAACACACATGGTTCACTTTAAAACACGCTCCAGTTTTGAATTACTAGAGAGACTGGACATTCTGCCCTGTGTCACAGAGATGGCTGGCTGCCTGAGAATAATCTGTTTCCTCTCAATGGAGCACTGAGTGCCCAGAATCAGGCAGGAGAGCAGACAAATTTCCCCTCATCCCCGACTCTCGAGTGATAGTCAGAGATATCCTCGGGTGACCTAGACAGGCCTTGCAGGATCTCACCGCTGCCTGGACCACGCCCACACCCCGCCCTTTTGGCTTCAGAGCTGAGGCTCCATCCCCGCAGCCCCCTTTCTTTATCTGCACCTGCATTCCAGGCCCCAGCGAGCTGGCTCCCGGCAGGCTCGCTCAGCCTGCCTCCTCCCTTCCTCTGCTCTCACCACCAAGGCTTCACAGGAGCCGCTCGGGGGACCTGAGCAGTCCTGCCCCCAGACTCCAGGATTCCCAGGTTCTCAGATGAACCCCACTTTATTTAGTTACGGTTGTGTTTGTGTGCCCTTCCCTTTCATGAGGATGTAGAGCCGTTCAGATTCATTCCCCTAACTCTAACCAAACACCAAACTTTACATGCTCCATAAATGCAGTTTTTATTTATAGGTTTTCTGCATAATCTATACACTTGCGTTAGACGGCATATTTCACATGGATTCACATTATCCCGTTGACTCTTATTGTATCGGCAGGTGTCTGACCATTAGATACATTTTGGTCATTAATAGGCTCTGATATCATGTAGATATCATGATATGAGAATGTAGGTGTTTATCTATTGCTGATTCTACTTGTGCCTAATTTTTAAATTTTGTTCCTTTCTGGTTGCGCTGGGTCTTTGTTGCTGTGTGGACTTTTTTCTCTGGTTCCAGCAAAGGCTGCTCTCTAGTTGCGATGTACAGTTTCTCACTGCAGTGGCTTCTCTTGTTGCAGAGCACAGGCTCTAGGGTGCATGCGCTTCCGAAGTTGCAGCACGTGGGCTCGGTAGTTGCGGCTCCCAGGCTCTAGAGTGCAGACTCAGTAGTTGTGGTGCATGGGCTTAGTTTCTCTGAGGCATGTGGGATCTTCCTGGACCAGAGTTTGAACCCTCCATTGGCAGGTGGATTTTCTTACCCACTATACCACCAGGGATGTTCCACTTGTGCCTAATTTTTGTACTAAACTTTTGCATTAAGTTTATCAAGTGAGTGATCCAGATGACACCAGAGTCCACCTACCCTTTATCGTATTAGCCACATTATTCAATGAGGATTTTTAAAGTATAAACCAATTATTTATTTAATGTAAACCAAGTCTTCATTCCAATCCCAAAGAAAGGCAATGCCAAAAAATGTTCAAACTACCACACAATTGCACTCATCTCACATGCTAGCAAAGTAATGCTCAAAATTCTCCAAGCCAGGCTTCAACAGTACATGAACTGTGAACTTCCAGATGTTCAAGCTGGATTTAGAAAAGGCGGAGGAACTAGAGATCAAATTGCCAACATCTGCTGGAGCATTGCTTTTCTGAAGTAAGAGAGTTTCAGAAAAACATCAACTTCTGCTTTATTGACTATGCCAAAACCTCTAACTGTGTGGATCACAACAAATTGTGGAAAATTCTTAAAGAGATGGGAATACAAGACCACCTGACCTGCCTCCTGAGAAATCTGTATGCAGGTCAAGAAGGAAGTTAGAACCAGGCATGGAACAACAGACTGGTCCCAAATTGGGAAGGGAGTATATCAAGGCTGTATATTGTCACCGTGCTTATTTAACTTATATGCAGAGTACATCATGCAAAATGCCAGGCTGGATAAAGCACAAGCAGGAATCAAGATTGCTGGGAGAAATATCAATTAACCTCAGACATGCAAATGACACCATCCTTATGGCAGAAAGCAAAGAACTAAAGAGCCTCTTGATGAAAGTTAAAGAGGAGAGTGAAAAAGTTGGCTTAAGACTCAACATTCAAAAAACTAAGATCATGGCAGCGAGTCCCATCACTTCATGGCAAATAGACGGGGAAACAATGGAAACAGTGAAAGACTTTATTTTTGGGACTCCAAAATCACTGCAGATGGTGACTGCAGCCATGAAATTAAAAGATGCTTGTTCCTTGGAAGAAAAGCTATGACCAACCTAGACAGCGTATTAAAAAGCAGAGACATTACTTTGCCAACAAAGATCCATCTAGTCAAAGCTATGGTTTTTCCAGTAGTCGTATATTGTTGTGACAGTTGGACTCTAAAGAAAGCTGAATGCCAAAGAATTGATGCTTTTGAACTATGGTATTGGAGAAAACTTTTGAGAGTCCCTTGGACTGCAAAGAGATCAAACTAGTCAATCCTAAAGAAAATCAGTCCTGAATATTCATTGGAAGGACTGATGCTGAAGCTGAAACTCCAATACTTTGGCCAGCTGATGCAAAGAACTGACTCATTTGAAAAGACCCTGATGCTGGGAAAGATTGAAGGTGGGAGGAGAAGGGGATGACAGAGGATGAGATGGTTGGACGGCATCACTGACTCTATGGACATGAGTTTGAGCAAGCTCCGGGAATTGGTGATGGACAGGGAAGCCTGGCATGCTGCAGGCCACAGGGTCGCAAAGAGTCGGACACGAATGAGCGACTGGACTGAACTGACTGAAACCAAATACAAGTCACTGAATTGACCTACAGGAAAGAAAAACATGAAAGTAACACTCTCAGCCCTCAAAGATTTTATTGCCTTGAAAAGGATACAGACTGGTGTGCACACAACTTCTGCTAAGAAGTAGAACGAGGTAAGACTACCTCAGAGGCATAAACCAAGGGATCTAGAAGCACAGATGAGGAAGAGATCTTTCTGGTTGATGGCAGGCTGGAGATCAGAAAGGGGCTGGACCAGGGGGTTGTACATCTGAGGATAACAGTGTTCCCAGCAGCCAGCTGAACAGAGGGACCCTCTAGCTTGGTGGTGGGGAGGGGGGAGCGGCGAAGAATGGCTGAAGCCACGAGGAGGCAATAGGCAGTTCCCGTGCACTGCAGCTGTGGTTGGCAAGGCAACAGGGCAGGGGTATCGACAGCACTGAACTAGAATGGCGGGTATGGATCCAAGAGGCATTTAGAGACAAATCCTCAGGTTTCAACAAGTGTCTGGTGGGCCAGCAGGACCTTGCAGCACTTTCCCCAAGCACAGGCCTTGTTGCCAGCATGTCACATGTGTTAATGCTGAGTCCTCAGGACAAACTCCCCGAGAAAATGGAGAAGAGAAGGAAATGGAAGAGGGGGTTACGAGCCCAGTTGTCACGCTCCTCCAGGGCCCTCAGAAGCCGAGATGGGACTCAGAGGCAGAGGGGTTGTGAGCTGGCCTTTCAGCAAGAATGTCTCAGCTGCACAGCATGGCAAGTGGTGGGTGGGCCCTGGAGGCTGGCTGGAATCC
This sequence comes from Bos javanicus, assembly GCF_032452875.1. NCBI lineage: Eukaryota > Metazoa > Chordata > Mammalia > Artiodactyla > Bovidae > Bos > Bos javanicus. The sequence continues at coordinate 34,558,352 of NC_083879.1, read as the reverse complement.
CAGTCTCTCACCCACTGGGTGTGTCCACTTGGGCCAGTTCCAGGTGGATAAGAGTTGGTCCTCGCTAGTCGGGCTGCAGTGAGGACTGCCTGAGTTAACACGTGCAGAGCATTGCAAGGGGGCCCCAGCAGTGCTGCACGCGCAGTTACACCTGAGCCAGGCTCCGGGCGGGTTGGACAGGCCATGCTGAAACAGGGGGGCCGGGTAGGGCTGTCAATGTCATCACCCTATTTTCACTGCTTTCCCCAACTTCTCTTACGTAGGTGTCCCCTAAGACAGAGATCTACCCCTGGTCTTCTCTTTCCTCTCTTTTCACCCTCCCTGGGAACCTTGTACATTCCATGATTTCATTTGGCAACACTCTAAAGACAACTTTTATATCCCTTTGTCAATTCAACCAAATACAGTTGAGTGTAAGTGCAAAGTGGAAAACATGTTACTTAAGGAGCTCAGTAAGTTATAGTTATATTAAGTATAAACAAATACAGTGCAGTTTAATAAATGCAACAGGGTCCATAGAGGGGGCAGCCTTTGAGCTATATCCTGAGGACCGAGAAGAGATTCACCATGGGAATAATAGTAGAGGGTAGGTCTTGTGGGCTTCTGTTTCTCCTGTGCTTGGAGAAGCACTTGAAACTGCTTCCAGCCGGTGCTGGGGGGCAGGGGGGCAAGTAGGACCATGGCATCCTCATGGGGCAAGAGTACTCAGTACTTGCTCTGTACCTCTCTTGGGTATTCCACTAGTAACCAAATTAAACACATCCCAATCTGATCCCTTCTTACCAACATACCACACACATTCTCTTCTTCCTCCAAACAGGGGTTCTTTCTTTACCAGTTGACAGTGCCCCTTACTCCTGACAACCTAACCTTAGGGATACCATCCTTGAGGCTTCTCTGGAAAGCCCAACCCTGCCAAATTCTGAGATCCTTCCTCTGAATCTCTCTTGGATCCACCCTCTCTTGGTTTAGGTCACCTCCAGGTCCCTTCACAGAAGAAGAGGCAGCTAGAGAGTGGAGCACTACATTGAATAGCCAACAGAAGAGAGTTTGTCACTGATGTCATAAGAGAGGGACAGGAGAATGAAGAAGAGCACAAGCGCTGTGGCCCCCAAGATGCTTGAAGCTGCCTGGGAGATACAGCCGGCGCTGGGGGGTGGGGAGGCGAGTAGGACCACAGCATCCTCACGGGGCCAGAGTACTCAGAAGCCAGGGGATACTGGCTCAGCCGATCCAAATTCTGAGTTCTGATGGAAAGCCAGAATGCACACACACATGTACATAGTAAACCTCAGCAGCCAACTCTGGCTTAGACAATTCAAGGTGTGACGGCCAGCACTGTGGGTCAGACAAATGCCGTCCCTGGAGGCAGCCTATTTCCAACATCTAGGTGAGAGTGAGTAGGAGGACAGGATGACTGCTGAAATGCTGTTACATGGTTAGCTGTTGTCAGAACTTGTGTTGTTGTTCAGTCGCTCAGTCGTGTCTGACTCTGCAACCCCACTGACTGCAGCACACCAGGTTTCTCTGTCCTTCACCATCTCCTGGAGCTTGCTCAAACTCACATCCATTGAGTCGGTGATGCCGTCCCACCATCTCATCCTCTGTCGTCCCTTCTCCTCCTGCCTTCAATCTTTCCCAACATCAGAGTCTTTTCCAATGAGTCGGTTCTTCGCATCAGGTGGCCAAAGTATTGGAGCTTCAGCTTCAGCATCAGTCCTTCCAATGAAAATTCAGGACTTATTTCCTTTAGGATTGGCTGGTTGGATCTCCTTGCAGTCCAAGGGACTCTCAGTAGTCTTCTCCAGCAGCACAGTTTGAAAGTATCCATTTTTTGGCTTCCACTTTCTTTGTGGTCCAACTCTTACATCCATACATGGCTACTGGAAAAACTATAGCTTTAATTATATGGACCTTTGTCAGCAAAGTGATGTCTCTGCTTTTTAATATGCTGTCTAGGTTTGTCATAGCTTTCCTTCCAAGGAGTAAGCATCTTTTAATTTCATGGCTGCAGTCACCGTCTGCAGTGATTGGAGCCCAAGAAAGTAACATTTGTCACTGCTTCTGCTTTTTCCCCTTCTATTTGGCATGAAGTGACGGGACCGGGTGCCATGATCTTGTTTTCTGAATGTTGAGTTTCAAGCCAGCTTTTTCACTCTCCTCTTTCACCCTTATTGGTTGTCAGGACAGGAGAGCACAGAAGCAAGGTACAGGGCTCATTGGTGGGTCCAGTATTGAGGGTATGGTGCCAGGACACATGGCAAGTCACGCTGCCTCGGGGTCTCTTGATTTCCTGACCAGGGAGAACGGCTGATTACAGGTGAACCTGCCTCAGAAGCAGCAGGCACTCCTTTGCTCAGACAGCATGGGGAGTCCCATGTTCTCATTTACAGAAAGCCCAGTGCAGGGAAAATGGAAGTTATTGTCTCCCTAAAAGCCTTCCTCTAATACCTGCAGGGACCAAATGGCCCAGACTGGATTTAATCAGCTAAGGTCAGACCCATTAGCATCCATTAAAGCGTTGCTATCTGGGGCCTCTTTTGAAGTTCTACGTGGCCCAGGCAGATCCTTTCAAAGCCTGCAGTGATTTTTGTTTTGGCTGCAGCCAGCGGGAAAGCCAAGACAGAGACACTGGAGACGGGGGATATGGTGCAGGGTGGGGCTGGGCCACCACCCAGCAGAGAAAGGCTCTGAGCTGGACCTTCTCGGGGAGGTGAGTCTTGCCTCTCAGAGGTTCTCTGCTCGGTCAGTTCTCCATGTAGGACAAACTGAGCGACTAGGCCATTTGTCTCTTGTTGTTGTTCAGTTGCTCAGTCGTGTCCGACTCTTTGCGACCCGGTGGACTGCAGCACGCCAGGCTTCCCTGTCCCTCACCATCTTCCGGAGCTTACTCAGACTCGTGTCCATTGAGTCGATGATGCCATCCCACCATCTCGTCTTCTGTCACCCTCTTCTCCTGCCTTCAATCTTTCCCAGCATCAGGGTCTTTTTCAATAGGACTTGGTTATCTCTCTACAAAATGGAAATGAGGGTAACCTGGCCCAGGAGGTTTCCTGCACTTATTGTAGTGCAAGTACTTTAATCAAGTACTTAATTAAAATACATGTGAGTGTGTGGGTGTTTAATAGAGAGCTTCCATCTAGTGAAAAAATTTAAAAACTGAGACTTTTTTTCTCTTTAATCCATTAACTGCAAATCACAGAAGAGATAGATGTTATACACACACACATTCAGTGAGCTGTTTACAACCACATTCTCCATCTCATTAGAGACATTCATCATTGTTCCATTTCAAAGTCAGTGCTATTTAAAGGTTATGACGTATCTTATTGGAGAGCTCCAGTAAACATATCTTATTTCACTGAGCATTTCTGGAAAATTACTTCAAAATTGTTCAGGATGGTACAGAGCAGTTTTGCTTCACTCAAAAGAAGCCAAGAGTGATTTAGTAGCTGTGGATTGAGACTAAGTAATGTTGCCAAAACAGTGCAAAGCGTCTCACTCAGGACGTTGGTAATAATTCTCATTTTCATGAAAGCTAAGTACAAACTAACACTCTGAAGTTCTCTTCTAATGCACTCTCGTTTCATTTACTGTTTCATCTTCCCAGTGCTTTGATGTTTGGATTTGTTTATTTTGTAAGCATTTTGTTCAAAGACACTCTATGATTATTTGACGGCTATGCCCATTCTTGCCATCCTTGGGATGTTAAGAACTACCTGTCACGGGCAATCACAAGGACCATTCTGCCAAGAGAGAATAATGGGATTAAAATGCCACACACATGCAAGGAATATCCAGGAACACAGTGGAGTTGATTTAAATATGCACTAAATCAAGGGTAAGTGCACGGAACAAAACAAAGATGCAAGTTCATTCAATATCAAGGCCTGTGCGTGCAAAGTGCGTGTGCAAAGTGTCTTTCCTCCAGGTAGTGCTGCTGCTGACAGAGGGCTGGCCTGGGTGGCCCAGAGATATTTGTCTCCTTTTGGGTTACTTTGTCCCTGGCGAGGAGCTGGATGAGGGCCACAGGCACAGCCCACCATTCCATCATGAACAGGGGTTGTCACTAGCTTAAGAGAAAACCCACTTCCTCTGCCCTCAGACCTCATGTCTCACCTTCACTTGCACCAGTTCATCCTTTCAGAGCAAGGGCCACCTCCCAGCAACCAGCTTCCAAAAAGGGAGGGGTAAGGGTAAGAAGGTCACGGAGAAGCTGGTGATATTCTCTCCTGGACCACGACCTTGGGATTTTACACACCTCTCATTGTTTCATTTTCACCTTAAAAATGCCTGTTATAGCCTGACTGCATCCCCCGATTCCCGTGTTGAAATTCTAATCCTCCAATATGGAGTTATTAGGAGGTGGCCTTTGGGGGCGATGAGGTCTTGAAGGTGGAGCCCTGTGAACAGAATCAGTGCCCTTTGAAAAAAGACACTTTTCAAAAGGGAGCTCGCTTGCCCCTTCCACCACGTGGTGTTTCTGCTGAGAGACAGCTGCCCATGAACATGGACTCGAGCACTCCTGCCCACAAGTCTGCCCGCTGGCGTCTTGATCTTGGACTTGCCTACCTCCAGAACTGCAAGAAATAAGTGTTTGCTGTTTATAAGCACCTAATCTATGGCATTCTGTGATAGCAGCCCCAACTGATTAAGACAACACTAGTAAGAGAGAAAGGCTTCCCAGGTGGCTCAGTGGGAAAGATCTGCCTGCCAGCGCAAGAGACGTGAGAGATGTGGGTTCGATCCCTGGGTCGGGAAGATCCCCTGGAGACGGAAATGGCAACCCACTCCAGGATTCTTGCCCGGAGAATCCCATGGACAAAGGGGCCTGGTGGGCTACAGTCCGTGGGGTCGCAAAGAGTTGGACATGACAGAGTTACTAAGCACAAACACACAGAAGAAGAGAAAACCCCATTCAGATCTCTCACAATCATGGTTTCTCATAACTGAAATTATGACGTGACAGAACATTGCTTGCTGTCCAGATGCTTTTAAAATAAAAATGTGACTTCTACAATATTATCATGATGCAATTGGTATGAAATAGAGTTAGTATAGCTCTTAATAGTCACTAAGCACGCCCCTACAGTTTAACTTGTTCAAGCCTAGAACAGAGATAACAAGCACAGACATTCTTACTGTGACACTCATCTCAGATGCAGACACTGAGGTTCAGAGACGTCTACACTTAGTACGTGTGAGAGCTGCCCTCCTTCTGACCTACAAAAAGCCATTTTTTCCCACTTCACACCATTATCCTCGATCAAAATTTTGTAAAATGACTCCTGATATGCAGCCCTGGGGCAGGTAAAGTTTCATGCCCATTTACACAGTTCCTATAAAGCTAAATCAATTGTGCTGGAAAGCCGGATTTAATTGTTCAGTCGCTAAGTCATGTCTGACTCTTTGTGGCCCCCTGGACTGCAGCACGCCAAGTTCCGCTGTCCTCCACTGTCTTCCAGAGTTTGCTCAAACTCATGTCCATTGAGTCGGTGGTGCTATCTAACCATCTCATCCTGGGCCACTCTCTTCTCCTTTTGCCTTCAATCTTTCCCAGCATCAGGGTCTTTTCCAATGAGTTGGCTCTTCACATCAGGTGGCCAAAGTACTGGAGCTTCAGCATCAGTACTTCCAATGAATATTCAGGGTTGGCTTCCTTTAGGATTGGCTGGTTTGATCTCCTTGCTGTCCAAGGGACTCTCTAGAGTCTTCTCCAACACCACAGTTTGAAAGCATCAATTCTTCATCCCTCAGCCTTCTTTATGGTCCAATTCTCACATCCGTACGTGTCTTGGTGGCCCTGTATCCCTGTATGGCATGGCTCATAGCCTCATTGAGTTACACAAGCCCCTTCCCCACAAGGCTGTGATTTACGACGGGGCTGGATATAATTGAATTCTTTAAAATGTGACAAGCACTCAGTGCACCTAAAAGAACTTGTCTTCCACATATAGAACTGAAAACGCCAGTCTGGGGACAGAGTTAGAGAATCCATGGCAGTTCTCTCTGGTTCCAACAGGAGTCCTCTGCAAACCACAGAATCCCAGCCCCCAGCATCACTCCTACTGGGAACAAGCAAGCCTGCGGCTCATGTTTCCTGACTGCTTGTTGAAACACGCGATTTTTCTCTTGCTTAACACTGATTGACATTGGATTCATTTAAAGCATTGGATAATAGACACATCATGGAGCACACAGTATATCTTTCCTGTGACTAAGCAGTATGCCCACAGATCTAGAATATTCTCCCATTTTCCTGACTTGCATTCCTCTCCCAAACAGAAAGCCTCTCTAGTGAGCTCTGTACATCCCTGAAGTCTCTCATTGTGGTCTTTTTTTTTTTTTTTCTCTATTGTCTTTGGCTCAGTTCAGTGACTTCACAATGTTGCCGATCTGATTATTTACTAAACTGCTTCTTGAAAGGCAAACTGCCTTGTTTACTTATAGGAAACAACTAGCAACAAAGTTCCTAAAGTGAGTAGAAACCAGCCAAACACTCCTGAAGCCCCTGGTGCGGCCCCTCTCTATGTAGACGCAGTGTTGCTTTTCTTGGGGTACCAGAAACAGTGATCTTTCGTCCTCTTTCATTATTTCCTTTTTCAAACATGTTCAAACCATTGTTCTCTATCCATCCTCTTACAGGAACAGACCAAACATACTCTTTCATGAGCCTCATCCGAAATGTGAGTCTAGAGCTTGGGACCTTGAACAATCCTTCCGGCTCTGAAGATGAGGGCCCACAGATAGGTGAAGGCACCTCTTTTGATTTCAAGTTGTTTCATCTAGAGAAAAAAGAAATCATAGGGATTCCTTCATCATTATATCAAGCTCTGTAAAGCCAGCCTTGCCCTTAGTAGCAATGATTTAAGATAGAAGAGGATGAATGGGCAGCCTCAGTGGTTCTTGAATGGAGAACCTCTCAGGGGATGTTTGCATTGACTAGAGATGTTTTTCATTATCTTGGCTGCCTTGGGTCTTAGTTGCCACATGCTGGCCCTATGTTGTGTCACGTGGGGTTAGTAGCCCTGTGGCATGTGGGATCTTAGTTCCCAGACCAGGGACTGAACCCACATCCCCTGCATTGCCAGGCAGATTCCCAACCACTGGACCACTAGGGAAGTCCCAAGGTATGTTGGAGGTGTTTTGCATTATCCTGAGTGGACTTGGGAGCAGCTGCTATGCTGATGTAGCAGGTAGAGGCCAGGGATGTGGCTGGAGGCTGGGCATCCTACAGGGTGGGGGACAGCCCCCCAAAAAAGACTTGTCATGTGGGATTGATCACTTTCTGACCACTACTCACCTGTGTCTGAACCACATGATTAGGGGAGTTTTCCCAATCCTGTTGCATGGAAAAAACGGATAGGCATGTGGGATTAGTCGCTCAGTCGTGTCCAACTCTTTGCAATCCCATGGACTGTAGCCTACCAGGCTCCTCTGTCCATGGGATTCTCCAGGCTAGAGTACTGGAGTGGGTTGCCATGCCAGATATCCAGGTGATCTTCCTGACCCTGGGATCGAACCCAGGTCTCCTGCATTGCAGGTGGATTATTTGCCATCTGAGCCAAAATGGATAAGGCATGTGGTGATGCTCATTCTCATTCTCTGGTCAGCTGTTGCTGAAGCTGAGGGAGAACTCAAGTGACAGGGGTGTCCTTATTCCGGGGCTGCACGTCCATCTGTCCCCTCACTGCCGCTCTTCCCTTTGACAAGACTGTGGGCAATGTGGGCTTGTGGAGGGTTTTCCGAAGACCCGTGCAATTGTAGACATTCTGATCTGAACACATTTCTTCTCTTCATTTTCTGAACTGACTTGACTATGGATTAATGTTGTCTTTACTCTGGTTTTAAGGGCTTAAGAGCAACTGCAGCGGTTTAGAGGGTATCGGATGTCATCGAGGTGAGTAACCAGGACCATCATTAGATCTGACGTGTGTTCTATCTGCCCACTCTGCCTCAAATTGTATGCTCCATAATAACTAAATTTAACTTGGACATGTTCTCCATTGTGTTTATATAACATGTTTTGACCAGCTCAGCCTAGCAGGAAGCCAGAAGAGAAAACCGTAAATAGATTTTAAAAGCTTTTCGATTCAGTGCAAACAGTAATCCACATTCAGGGTTAAACCTTGAAATTCCAGAAAGACTTAAAGGTTTTATAAGGTTTACCCACCCATTATGTTAACTTCTACCTTCTTTAGTAACTAACGTAATTGCTTTGAAAGACAATTCTTACAATGACTGGTTTGGTTTGGTTTTGTGTTTAACCAAGGTTTTGCCAAAATACATAGCTTATTTCACTAGCTCTCAAATATTTGCTGCCTTTTGGGGATAATATCTTTAAAACTGTATTAGATGACAGTAAGCCAGCGGAATACTATCTTAGGTGGGTAAGATCTCTCTGGTGGAGCTAATTATATAGGACAGTGTGTGGGGAAGTGTTTAAAATCCAGAGCCAGAGTGCAATGGCCTGGGTTGGAATCCAGCCTCCCCACTGGAGGGGAGGGGAGGAGTGTCATCATGTGACTCCATCTCTCAGCCTGTTCCCTTGTGTGTAACAGGGGACCCTCCTAGGCATCTGTCAGAAGTAAATTAATGAAGTCAGTGGTTCTCAACGTTTGGTTCACAGTCTGGGGGTAGCATCGCCTGGGAACTTTTGGAAAGGCAAACAGCCCCGCCCAGACCCACCACCTCTGAAGCCCATCTCGGTGGTTCTGATGCACACAGGAGTGTGAGAGCCACCAAGGTAAGCCACATCAGAATAAGCACTCAGTAAATGTTAGCTCTTATCATCATCCAGTCTGTCAGCCTTGGCTTTTCTGTAGCATTTTATACTCCTGTCTGCTCATTTCTTTGAAAACATCTACTTCTGACACGCCCTGGCTTTCATACCCTCCTGGCTTTTAGTCAGGCACAAGGTGACTCACCCAGACTCCGCTCTGCCCTCGCCCTCCTCCATTCTGGCCCCGGGGACTCCCCTCCACCCTGCCCACCCGTCCCCCAGTCCGCCCTCGTCTTTCTCTCTGAGTCTCGCACAGACCAGTTCTCTCTGCTCTCCCAGAGCCCACGAAGATGTGAGGAAGGGCACGTGCCCTGGTGCCAGAGAACATGAGGACACTTGGGGTTTCCTTTAAGTCCACAGGGGCCCCCAACCTCTGGGATCTAAGGCCGGATGATCTGAGGTGGAGCTGATATAACAAGAATAGAAATAAAGTGCACAATACATGTAATGCACTTGGCTCATCCCCAGACCATGCCCCTCCCCACCTTCCATGGAGGGATTTTCTTCCACGAAACTGGTCCCTGGTGCCGAAAAGGTTGGGGACCTCTGCTTGGGGACGCAATCTCCACCTTGTGGTTCGCCCCGCCACACAGCTACAGGAGGAACCGCTCACATCACGTTCCATGCCATCCTGCCGGGTGTCGTCCTAAAGGGAATTGTTAGGACAAACAAAGGGGAGAGATGATGAACTCATAGCACCAAGAACAGCATTTTTGAAGAAGTGGGGGCCCCCTTACTCCCACAGCAGAAAGGAAAAGTCTCCTTTGGGACTCAGACACCACATAGAAAGTCAAGAGGCAAGGTTATCCCAAGAGACTTCTGATGAAGAAGGCCTGGCATGATCCCAACAGAAGTCCTGTCCTCACTCAGCTCCAACAGATCAACTTAACTGACAGGAAAAAGAAGAGCAAGCTTCCTTCTCAGGAGTACAGTTCAGAGAAGGGAGGGGAGAAGGACAAACACAGCCTCAGCCAGGTGACCCGGTCACCATCAACAGCGGTAAATCATGCTGACTGCAAAGCCCTTATTTTTATATGATGTGGTGGAAAGGGCATTTTATGTCTGTGGCCTTCCTCCCAAAAACCACAGCCCTGGTCTAGTCTTGAGAGAAGTATCCGATGATCCCAACAGTGAGACCGACCACAAAATGCCTGATCAGTGGTCTTCAGGGTGTCCAGGTCAGCAAAAATAAGGAATATCTGAGAAACTGTCAGAGACCAAAATCTACTAAGGCGCCATAAGGACTAAATGTGATATGTCCTCTTCAGGGTCCTGGAACAGGAAAAAAAAGACATTAGGAAAAACTAAGGAATAGTTTATGTATGAAGTATGGACTTTAGTAATAGTAAATCAACATTCATTTATTAACTGTGACAAATGTACTGTACAAAGGTTAAGATTTTCATGATAGTGAAAACTAGGTAAGAGGCACATGGAACTTTTTTCAATATCTTCATCAGTTCAGTTCAGTCATTCAGTCGTGTCCAACTCTTTGCGACCCCATGGACCGCAGCATGCCAGGCCTCCCTGTCCATCACCAACTCCTGGAGTTCACTCAAACTCATGTCCATTGAGTCGGTGATGCCATCCAACCATCTCATCCTCTGTCATCCCTTTCTCCTCCTGCCCTCAATCTTTCCCAGCATCAAAGTCTTTCCAAATGAGTCCGCTCTTCGCATCAGGTGGCCAAAGTATTGGAGTTTCAGCTTCAACATCAATCCTTCCAATGAACACTCAGGACTGATTTCCTTTAGGATGAATTGGTTGGATCTCCTTGCTGTCCAAGAGACCCTCAAGAGTCTTCTCCAACACCACAGTTCAAAAGCATCAATTCTTCGGCGCTCAGCTTTCTTCACAGTCCAACTCTCACATCCATACATGACCACTGGAAAAACCATGCCTTGACTAGATGGACCTTTGTTGGCAAAATAATGTCTCTGCTTTTCAATATGCTGTCTAGGTTGGTCATAACTTTCCTTCCAAGGAATAAGCGTCTTTTAATTTCATGGCTGCAGTCACCATCTGCAGTGATTTTGGAGCCCCAAAAAATAAAGTCAGCCACTGTCTCCACTGTTTCCCCATCTATTTGCCATGAAGTGATGGAAGTGGATGCCATGGTCTTAGTTTTCTGAATGTTGAGCTTTATGCCAACTTTTTCACTGTCTTTTTTCCCCTTCATCAAGAGGCTCTTTAGTTCTTCTTCACTTTCTGCCATAAGGGTGATAGTTTTTCTTTAAATCACAAATATTTCTAAGAGTTAACATTTGTTAAAAACAAAACAGTAAGACTTGAGAGGATTCAGCCACTATGGAGAGCAGTATGGAGGGTCCCTGAAGACCTAAAGATAGAGGTACTATGTGATCCTGCAATCCCACTCCTGGGCACATATCTGGAGAAACCATAATTGGAATTATGCATCCAATATACTTGCATCCCAATGTTCACAGCAGCACTATTCACAATAGCAAGACTTAGAAGCAACCTAAATGTCCATCAACAGACGAATGGATAAAGAAGATACGGTACACATGTACAATGGAACACTACTCAGCCATGAAAAAGAAGGAAATAATGCCATCTGCAGCAACATGGACCTAAAGATGATCACACCGAATGAAGTCAGAAAGAGAAAGACAAATACCATATAAGATCATTTACATGTGGAATCTAAAAAAAAAAATGATACAAATGAACCTATTTACAAAACAGAAATAGACTCAGATGTGGAAAATATGCAATTAACAAAGGGGAAGGGGGGTGAATCTCCCAACATGCTTGGGAAATGTGGGCTCCCCAGGCGCAGGTAGCTACCCTTGACTTCCCTACGACATCGTGATAGTCCCAATCACCTTTGCCACTGATGGTGTAACGGTAGGGATGGTACTCATTCTGGTCAGCGATATGAGAAAAGTGGATTGGAGGGTTGTTTGCTCACATTGTCTAATGGCGACAGGGTTTCAGTTTTGCAAGATGAAGAATGTCCTGAGGACTGGCTGCACAACACTGTAAATATCCTTAGTGCTACTGTACACTGAAGATGGTTAAGATGGTAAATTTTATACTGTGTATTTTACCACAATTAATCCTTTAAAAATATATATTGAGGGCTTCCCCTTGGTGTTCCAGTGGTTAAGAATCCACACTTGCAATGCAGGGGGGCTGGTTCCATCCCTGATCAGGGAACTAGATACCACATGACATAGAGTATGGCCAAAAAAAATTTTTTTAATTAAAATATGTATATAGAGAGAGTCTTCCAATATATAAACACAGTGTATCTATTTGTTCAGGTAGCCTTTCATTTCTCACAGCAATGTTTTGTAGTTTTCAATGACCACACCTTACAATATTTGTTGCATTTATTGCTAGGCACTTCATGTTTTTGACATCACTGTAAATGGGATCATTTAAAGGCAGTTTTACTAAAAGTAAAACTTAATTTATATTTCTTCCTTCCTTCCTTTTTCTCTTCCCTCCCTACTTTTCTCCCTTCCTTCCTTCCTTTTTTGATGATGTTGAGCTCATGGAGAGACAGATGTCCTTGCTGTGTTCCCAGTCTTTGAGAGAAAATGTTCAGTCTTTCTCCATGAAATATGTTGCTAACTCTAGGATTTTCATAGATGAGCAGATTGAGGAAGTTCCCCTATATTCCTAGTTTGTTTAGAGTATTTCTTATTAGTGGGTGTTAGATCTTGTCAAATCCTTTTCCTTGCATGTACTGAGATTACTTGGTGTGTTATTATTGTTCAATCGCTCAGTTGGGTCCAACTCTTTGCTACCCCATGGACTGCAGCCAGGCTTCCCTGTCCTTCACTATCTCCCGGAGTTTGCTCAAGTTTATATCCATTGAATCAATAATGCCATCCAACCATCTCTCACCCCTTCTCCTGTCCTCAATCTTTCCCAGCATCAGGGTCTTTTCCAATGAGTCAGCTGTTCACATCAGGTGGCTGAAGTATTGGAGCTTCAGCTTCAGCATCAGTTCTTCCAATGAATATTCAGGGTTGATTTCCTTTAGGATTATCTGGTGGTCTTGTGTATTCTGTTAATATGGTGAAGTATCTTGATAATTTTTATATGTTAAGCCATCCTTAGAGCCCCAGCATGAAACCCACTTGAATTTGATGCCCTATCCTCTTCATATCTTAAGGGATTTGATTGGCCAACATGTGCTAAGGATTTCTTCCTCTATATTCACAAAATATATTTGCAAATGGCTTTCCTTTCTTGTAATGTCATTTTCTAGATTTGGTATCTGGGCAATATATTATAAAATTAAGAAGTGTTCACTTCTCTGTTTTCTGTAAGGTTGATAGAATCTGGGCAGAATCCAGCCATCCAAAACTATCTGAGTCTGAAATTTTCTTTATCAAGAGACTTAACCTCAGATTAAAATATTTAATAAGTATAAGCCTATACATATTTCCTATTGCCTCTTGAATCATATTGGTTTGTGTCTTTCAAGTAATTTGTCCATGTAATCTAAGGTGTTAAATTCATTGTCATAAAATTGTTCATAATATCTCATTATTCTTTCAGTATATGTATGATGTGTATGACGACCCACTCTTATTCCTGATATTTGTGATTTGTGTCTTTTCTTCTTAACCACTCTAACAATCACAGAAAACAGCTTCTGCTCGCACTGATTTTCTCTATTGTTTGGTTGATTCCTAATGTATTAATATGTGATCTGCCCTTGTTTTTCCCTTTCTTCTACTTTGGGTTTCATTTGTTCTTTTCTAGCCTATATAATGCTTCTAAATACTACTTAAACTGTCTTCTGCATTTACCTATATGTTTTTCATTTCTGATGTTTTTCTCTCCTTTTAAGATTCAAGTTACTAGTATGATTTTACTTCATCCTAAGGAATTTCTTTTAACATTTCTTACAATATAAGCTGGGGAAATGTCTTTCAAGATTGTTTGTCTGAAAATGACTTTCTTCTCTTTATTTTTGAAGAATATTTTCTTTCACTTGTTATAAACTTCTGTGTTCCCACTTTTGTCAATTTAAAGATGTCTTTCCATTGTTTTCTGGCTTTTACTGGCTCTGAGAAGGATGGGACATTTCTAATTTTATTCTTATGTACATAATGTCTTCACCCCTCTGGGCTGCATTTAAAATTTTCTCTTCATTCTTAGCTAGCTAGCTATGCTCTGCTCAGTCATGTCCGATTCTTTGCAACCCCACGGACTGTAGCCAGCCAGGTTCCTCTTTCCATGGGATTTCCCAGGCAAGAACACTAGAGTGAGTTGCCGTGCCCTCCTCCAGGGGATTTTCATGACCCAGGGATTGAACCCACGTCTCCTGTGTCTCCTGCCCTGACAGGTGGGTTCTTTACCACTCACACCCCCTTCATCCTTGGTTTTCAGTAATTTGAGTGTGATGTTCCTTAGCATTTTTTTTTCATGTTTTTTTCTGCTTGGAATTTATTGAACTTCTTGGATTATAGGTTTATAGTTTTCATAAATTCTGAAAAATTGTGACCATTATTTAAAAAAATTTTTTCTGCCCCCTTTCCCCTCAAATGACATGTTAAATCATTTTATATTTTCCTACATGGTACTAAAGCACTGTTCATTTTTGTTCAGCACTTTTTTTGCTCTCTGTGCTTCAGTTTGGAGTTTCTATTGCTGTGTCTTTGATTTCAGTAACTTTTTCCCTCTGCAATGTTAAATCTGCTGTTAATCCCTTTAAGTGAATTTTCTCTTTCCAGGTATTGCACTTTTCAACTCTGGAAGTTATACAATATGCACCCATCTGATTAAGTCCTTGCAGGTCTAAACCATGGGAGATGGTAGGTCTCACACTGATGGTTTCTCCTTCCTCTGGAAGCTCACTCTGTGCTCTCTGTGGTCCAGTATCTTCAAGCCATTGCTTCAAAAACCTTGTATCCTTTTCTTTCTCTTTCTTTCCTTTTTAAAAAAATATTTATTTATTTGGCTGCACAGGGCCGTAGTTGCAGCATGTAGGATCTAGTTCCCTGACCAGGGATTGAACCCGGGTCTCCTCCATTGGGAGTGCAGTCTTAGCCACTGGCACCAGGGAAGCCCTTGTCCCCTTTTCTAGTTCTCCATGGCAGGAGGAAGAGGAAAGTGAAGAAGAACTAAAGAGCTTCTTGATGAAAGTGAAAGAGGAGAGTGGAAAAGTTGGCTTAAAGCTCAACATTCAGAAAAATAAGATCATGGCATCCACTCCCATTACTTCATGGCAGATAGATGGGGAAACAACGGAAACAGTGACAGACTTAATTTTCTTGGGCTCCAAAATCACCGCAGATGGTGATTGCAGCCATGAAATTAAAAGATGCTTGCTCCTTGGAAGAAAAGCTATGACCAACCTAGACAGCATACTAAAAAGCAGAGACATTACTTTGCCAACAAAGGTCTGTCTAGTCAAAGCTATGGTTTTTCCAGTAATCATGTACGGATGTGAGAGTTGGACTCTAAAGAAAGCTGAGTGCCAAAGAATTGATGCTTTTGAACTGTGGTGTTGGAAAAGACTCTTGAGAATCTCTTGGACTTCAAGGAGATCAAACCAGTCCATCCTAAAGGAAATTAGTCCTGAGTATTCATTGGAGGACTGATGCTGAAGCTGAAGCTCCAGTACTTTGGCCACCTGATGTGAAGAACTGCCTCATTGGAAAAGGCTCTGATGCTGGGAGGGATTGGGGGCAGGAGGAGAAGGGGACTACAGAGGATGAGATGGCTGGATGGCATCACTGACTCGATGGACGTGAGTTTGAGCAAGCTCTGGAAGTTGGTGATGGGCAGGGATGCCTGTCTTGCTACAGTCCATGAGGTCGCAAAGAGTCGGACATGACTGAGTGACTAAACTGAACTGAACTGATGACAGGAGGGCAAGTCCATGACGATGATGACAACATGACTGAAAGTGGAAGTTGTTCATAAGCTTTTGACACACTACCTATATCACTTTCTCCCCTTTAGTCTCTGTTTTCTTAGTTTTTCCTACTAGCTCTTAAGTTCTGTAAGGTCAGGGAATTCAGTCTGTTTCCTTGCTGGTACTTCTCCATTACTTAGGCAATGGCACCCCACTCCAGTACTCTTGCCTGGAAAATCCCGTGGATGGAGGAGCCTGGTAGGCTGCAGTCCATGGGGTTGCTAAGAGTTGGACACGACTGAGCAACTTCACTTTCACTTTTCACTTTCATGCACTGGAGAAGGAAATGGCACCCCACTCCAGTGTTCTTGCCTGGAGAATCCCAGGGACGGGGAAGCCTGGTGGGCTGCCGTCTCTAGGGTCGCACAGAGTCAGACACGACTGACATTGACTTAGCAGCAGCAGCAGCAGCACACCATAAATATTGCTCACATTATTGAATCAATTTTTTTTCCTGCAATTTAAAGTACTTTAGCCAAGAAAGAATGGTACTATATTTGTCCTAGTAAATTCCAGCTTTGACCTGGCATATCAATGTTCACAATTATGAGTCCGCATTCAGAGGTGTTTACGTAATATTACATCAGTTGGCATGTGAGACCTCACTAATTAGCAAAATATACATGAAAAATGGGGCCTTGCTGGTGATATCAAAGGCATTCAGAATGTGGGGATGGGCTAGGGTATTTCAGAGGCATTCCTCACCCTCATAAGATGTAAGAATTCAGTGAGCCTGTAGTCTAAACTCAGTGATGGTATGAGGCTTAATCTTTAAACAATCTTGTCTCCAGCCATTTCTAGGCAAACATGCTTGCCTGACAGTGACTATGGAATGTTGTCATGCATTTTATGCAAAGCACTAATCAGAGCACCCAGATGTACAGGGAGCTGGAATTTCATCTAGATTAGAGAACCAGTTTTATGTCTACTTCCTAAACAGTACGGACTGCGCTCATGGAAGGGGGTGGAAACTGAAGGGGCTTCACATCCAGCCAGGCCCAGGGTCCACATTACTGCCTGTACCACAGGAAAGTGAGGTAGAGGTGAAAATCGTACTTCATGGATTCAGGAAAAACGTCTTCTAAGATGAAAGGGCCATCCACAACTTCCTGTGATATCCCCCACACAGGACACTGCTAAGCTTCTGCATTTCAGTTAAAATCTGAACCCTAACTTCTCCCAGGCCGAGCCTTCACCTCCAAGCTTTCACCAACTCTTCACTTGCTCACAAGTATCTAGTGTTCATTTCTCTCTGTCACCAGGTACAAGCTTCTTTCAGGTCAGGGCTATGTTTTATATCCTCTGGGTCTAAGACAACATTTGGCTCTTATTCAATTCAGTTCAGTTGCCCAGTTGTGTCCGACTCTTTGCGACCCCATGAATCCCAGCACACCAGGCCTCCCTGTCCATCACCAACTTCCAGAGTTCACTCAGACTCAGGTCCATTAAGTCAGTGATGCCATCCAGCCATCTCATCCTCTGTCATCCCCTTCTCCTCCTGCCCCCAATCCCTCCTAGCATCAGAGTCTTTTCCAATGAGTCAACTCTTCGCATGAGGTGGCCAAAGTACTGGAGTTTCAGCTTTAGCATCATTCCTTCCAAAGAAATCCCAGGGCTGATATCCTTTAGAATGGACTGGTTGGATCTCCTTGCAGTCCAAAGGACTCTCAAGAGTCTTCTCCAACACCACAGTTCAAAAGCATCAATTCTTTGGCACTCAGCCTTCTTCACAGTCAACTCTTACATCCATACATGATCACAGGAAAAACCATAGCCTTGACTAGACGGACCTTTGTTGACAAAGTAATGTCTCTGCCTTTGAATATGCTATCTAGGTTGGTCATAACTTTTCTTCCAAGGAGTAAGCCTCTTCTAATTTCATGGCTGCAGTCACCATCTGTAGTGATTTTGGAGCCCAAAAAAATAAAGTCTGACACTGTTTCCACTGTTTCTCCATCTATTTCCCATGAAGTGATGGGACCAGATGCCATGATCTTTGCTTTCTGAATGTTGAGCTTTAAGCCAACTTTTTCACTCTCCACTTTCACTTTCATCAAGAAGCTTTTTAGTTCCTCTTCACTTTCTGCCATAAGGGTGGTGCTATCTGCATATCTGAGGTTATTGATATTTCTCCCGGCAATCTTGATTCCAGCTTGTGCTTCTTCCAGCCCAGCGTTTCTCATGATGTACTCTGCATATAAGTTAAACAAGCAGGGTGACAATATACAGCCTTGACATACTCCTTTTCCTATTTGGAACCAGTCTGTTGTTCCATGTCCAGTTCTAACTGTTGCTTCCTGACCTAGTAAAAAACATTAATAAGTATTTTTAAACTAACTGTCTTTCTGGTCACCTTGAAAGCCAAGATGAAAGTTGTTTCCTAAATGTTTAAGAGGCCAAGATTCTTACCACTCTAAGATCAAGGACTAGTTCCTGTTGGAAAGTATTCCCTTCCCCAGGTACAGCATACAGCATCTTGCAATGAACCTACCAGGAGAGAAAAGTAGGTCTCTAACTTCAAAGCTTTTCAGAGTGTGAGTCTTTTACAATTCCTATGGCAGATGCCATCAGAGCAGCCTGTCCAATTGTAGCTTCCAGCAGGAAAACTCCTTGGAGAATTTCTCTGCAAATCACTCACAAACTTCAACAACTGCCTTAAGTAGCAATGTCTGCTTGGGAAAGTTTGTCATAAAGAAGTCTGGATTCTCTGGCCTGTAGCCGGATGTTTCTATTTCACTTAAGGTGACTCTGAGGGGCTGGATGTAATCTACAAAGTTCTACTGTCTAGGTAAAAATTCCTCAGAGAGCTCCCCTTTCCCTTCCACATTTTATGGTAATTACAACACTGGGCTGTGTTACTGCTTAAGAGCAAAGATCTGAATTTCAGAAGTAGGAAATTTGGCCTTGAAAAAGACAGTATTATCTTCACAATCTTCCTATTGTGATTAAGCAAACACATTAGATTAAGCAAACACAATTCTGAGTAACACCCAATCTGTCTTTTTTTTTTTTTTTTGAACAATGGAAATAGGACTAGTGTAATTTTGGGGTGGAATTGAGATACATCAATAAAAAATAAATTTGTCAAACAATACTAAAGAATTTATAGGGCTTCCCTGGTGGTCCAGTGGTTAAGAAGCCACCTTGCAATTCAGGGGAAATCAGTTTGACCCCTGGTCCGTGAAGATCCCACAAGGCCGCTGAGCAGCTAAGCCCATGTTTCACAACTATTGAGCCAGTACTCTCGAGCCCACAAGCCTCAACTACTGAAGTCCGTGCTTCTAGAGTCTATGCTCCACAAGAGAAGCCACCGCAATGAGAAGCTTGCACACGGCAACTAGAGAGTAGAGTAGCCCCCACTCACCACAACTAGAGAAAACCTGCGTCCAGCAATAAAGACCCAGTGTAGCCAAAAATAATAAACAAAAATATTTTTAAAATTATAGAGGAAAAACGGAGATAGCATAATACATAAGACATAGCTTGGAAAAGAGAGTACATGCTAGTCCACCCATCGAGTGAGAAATAGAATCAAGGGGCTCAAATTTGAGGAGCAGGTCATTCCTGTAGAAATCAGTCATTTATTCACTCAGCCACTATTTACTGGCCATCTGCTATGCCATATCCCCTGTAAGATGCTGAGAATTACTTGCAGTTACTAAAAGACATTGACTCAGTCCCTGAAGGATAATTCAGGTCTCCCAATGGTAATCATGCTTTAAAATTTCTCTGTTTCAATTGAATGCGTACATACTCATGTCTTAGTGGGAATCTAGGTCAACTATTCCTCTCCCAATAGTGTTCCTGTTTTACAGCTCATCTGTTTCAGTTGAAATGCTTGACTGGCTCCAGTAAAGCCAATCAGAAGAAAGTAGAGACAGTCCATCGGCAGATGATGACAATAAAAAAGTCCTTTCTGTTAACCGTTCCCCCCACCCCCAGGTTAACTATCCCACATTTTATGACTGTTAAAAACTTGAAAGGCCAGCTTACATAACTGTGAGCTTGAAATAACCTCAGTTACAATGAAAAGGAAAGCCTTGAGTTGGGTCAAATGCTCCAGGGGTTTACATCCCAGAGCAGCAAAGGAATATTTTCTCTGCTGTCTGCCTCACCAAAGACGATAGCGGGACTGCGCAGAGCAGCATTTGTTAACAGGAGTAAGCTGATACTGTTGAGAGGGTCCAGAGCCCGGCACCCAGATGATCAAAGGAGCTGTTTGTGCATTAAGATCAAAAGCCCTGGCAGAGTATAGACTGGCCGAGCAGTGGTGGGGGGAATGGATGCTACCTAGGTGCGCGATAAGAGTTCTACAAATATTTAAAAGGTGTTAACACCCCAGAAGGCAAGTCCTCATTTTGCTTCCTTGGGGGTGACATAATGTGAGAAATAGTAAAGGTAAAACTAAAGCAAGAACAAAGCACATAGGGTATCTGGAAAGATTTCCTACAAATAACGATTGAAGTTTTTTGCAAAATGTCCAGCGTTTGATCCATGATGCCCATAGCAGAAACGAACTGTGCAAAACTTTCCTTCCTTTCGAATGTTGTCTTTCTTACCTTGTTACCCATCATTTAAGACTTACTAATCCACCTTCCACTTGTTGCCAAAATTCTTTCATGTCCTTAAAGGTCTCATCAGTGACCTTGCACCTACTTTTTGATTGAATACAATTTATGTAGCCACATCATATAGACATCTACAAATAGGAAGCCTTTGGATGGTGGCCATCACTGATGTAATCCCTAGGGTTTTAGAAACCAGAAACAAGCTTGAGGGGACTGCTGTCATCAGAGAGGCTGGGGGACTTCTCTAAAGTGTACCAGTCTCATGACTGAGAAGAGAAAAAACCAGGTCTCGCCAACATGGGGCGAATCCCAGTCTAGAGCAATTTTGTTGTTGTTATTGTTTAGTCACTAAGTCATGTCTGACACTTTTGTGACCCTCCATGTAGCCCACCAGGCTCCTCTGTCCATAGGATTTCCCAGGCAGGAATGCTGGAGTGGGTTGCTATTTCCTTCTCCAAGGGATCTTCCCAACCCAGGGATTGAACCTGCATCTCCTGCATTGGCAGTTGGATTCTTTAACCCTGAGCCACCTGAGGAAGCCCAGGAAAGAGTGGAAGCCCACGATAGTGGAAATACAAATGATCAATAAATATGTGAAATATTGCCTAACTTCACTTGTAATTAATACAGAATGCCAAATAAGACAATGAGATAATACTTTTCACCTATCTAGTTGACAAAAAGTGGAAAATACTGATAAATTTCAGTGTGAAGCAAAGATGAAGGCTGGAGTAAAGAGGTCATGTTCGTATGCTGCTGGTGATAATGCTAAACGATCCAACCTTTTTGGAGGATACTGCAGTGATACCCTAAGACGCTGACTGCATATAACTCGACCTAGCAATGTTCTAGGAGTCTTTCCTAATGAAATATTAGCATGTGTTGGCAAAGATATTAACTATGGTACCATTTACAATAACAGAATAATTGGGAATAACTTAACATCCACTAATAAGGAAACACCATGCAAGCATTCTGATACATTTAGTGTACAAAAGGTAAGTTTTAAAACAATAGAAGGAAGGATAGCATAACCACATTTTGTTTAAAAAAAAATATGTACGTGTGTACATGGTGTGTGCACAGTGTGGTGTGTGTGCAGCGTGTGTGGTGTGTACATTGTGTGGTGTGTGCACAGTATGGCAGATGTCTGCGTGCAGTGTGTGTGGTGTAGGCATGCTATGGTGTGTGTGCACAGTGTGGTACGTGTGTGCAGCGTGTGTGGTGTGTACATTGTGTGGTGTCTACATTGTGTGGTGTGTGCACAGTATGGTTGATGTCTGCGTGCAGCGTGTGTGGTGTAGGCATGCTATGATGTGTGTGCACAGTGTGGTATGTGTGTGCCGCATGTGTGGTGTGTACATTGTGTGGTGTGTGCACAGTATAGTAGATGTCTGCATGCAGCGTGTGTGGTGTAGGCATGGTGTGGGGTTGCACATGGTGTATGTGCATGATGTATGTGTGCAGTGTGTGAACCTGTACAGACACACACTTGGAAGGGCTCGCACTGCAGGGCTGGCAGAGTCAGCCTCTGTAATTGGATTAGCATGGAAAGAAGGAGGGAGGAAAAGGAGTTCCTTTCCACTGGACACATTCAGTGTCCTTTGAATCTTTATTATAGATTCCTGTACTGATGTTCTGATCTCTGAGTCATGTTTCTCTTTTCCTGCTAGACCTTTCAAGAGGAAATGGTGCAATTTCTATTCGAATTCCAGCACAAGAGACCTTTTTCTCAGGAACCTCATTTGAGGACAGTGTCTTATTTTGCAATCCCCCCTCCCAAGTGTCAGAGACGTTCCCAATAAAGGGACTGATTGTCAGAGACATTTGTTCCCTAAAGCTTTGCTCATAGATGTGATTATGAGATAAAGCAGGGCCCAGCATTTCCTGTATTAAATATCACACTGAAGTAGCACTTCAGATCCCCACCAGAAGGTTAAACAAACAGGAGAGGAAGAACAACCTCATCAGAAACCTGCTTGCTTCTCCTTTCAGGGTTTGCCAGTAATGAAAAGCTTATTGCTTTAATCATTTAAATCCATATAATTTTTATAAAGAAGACTAAATCAGGATCATGGATGAAATGGATAATATCTTTTTACTTTGCTTTTGTGTACTTATCCAGTTTTTTAAAACAAATATATACTGTTTTTGTAATCAGGAAAAAAAAAAACAGTGCTTGAAATTTAACATTTTTAACAGGAGGACACATAAGCCTCCTGTGGGCATTTCTATAGTCCAAGAAGCCCCAGTAATTTACAGAGGCTATTAACACTTAGGTTGGCAGGACTCCCTACTTGTGAAAACTAAAGCAGGATTTTAGAAAGACATTTAATTAACAGAAAAACGGTGAAATGGTTTGATCTTGTAAAAAAACACAGCACTGGAGTCATACACTTCTGAGACTGATTTCAGCCATGTGACTGTGGAAGGCTGATGTATCTTTTCAGCCCCTTGGTCTCCTGGCCCGTGAACTGAGGGAGTTGATTATGAACCTAGCAGAGGACAAGGCTGAAGGGAGGTTGTTAACCAGGAGATGTTGCTAATAGCTCTGCAGAACGCACATGGAAACAGAGAGTTCCACTGTGTCCCCAACCTCTCGGAGACCCCAAAGGAGCTGTCAGATCATCAGGGCCTCTGAGGAGCACTGGACGCTTTTCTGCCTCTGATCACAGACTCTCGTCCTGGTGGTGTCCCAGTTACTGGGCCCCAGGGTCCTTCACTTCTGACCTTTTAGCAGTTGGACTTCCTCCATCTTTCACTGGCTGAGGTCTTTGCTATTCATCGTGCCATGTACATCCTTCCAGACCATACCCTTAGTCTTAGCACAAGAAGTTCTGTGACTTCTAGCATCTCCAGGCTTGTGCCCTCTCTCTAGGAAGCCTGTACCACTCCAAGACGGCAGACTTACAACACAAAGCTGCCCCCAACACCTAACACACAGACCACCTCTACTGTGTTCCCAGGACTCCCCCCTGTCTCCGTTGTGACTTTTGCCCTCCACCATACCCTTGACTGATGAAGGACTAGACATCCTTCGCTGACGGTGGGCATTCTGTCCCTCCAATAGGGAGGACTCACTCACTGTCTAGCTGTCCCAGTGTATGAAAATCCCTTTAATTGACTGAAATTTATACATAATATATATACTTTCACTTCTTATTTCGGGAGAACCTTGTTAATCTTATGCATTCATCTAGATTGGTGAATCCTTAACCTCTAACATGAATGAAATATCCCCCCTGAAAACTGCCATAATACGCTTTGGACTTTTTGATGGTATGATACTAAAATTTCACAGTTGTTCAGTCGATAAAAGTTGTGTCTGACTCTTTGTGACCCGATGGACTGCAGCAAGCCAGGCTCCTCTGTCTTCCACTATATCTGAGTTTGCTCAAATTCATGTCCATTGAGTCAGTGATGCTATTAACCATCTCATCGTCTGTCTCCCCCTTCTCCTCCTATCCTCAGTCTTTCCCAGCATCAGGATTTTTTCCAATGAATCAGCTCTTCACATCAGGTGGCCAAAGTATTGGAGCTAGGGAATGGCAAGCCACTCCAGTACTCTTGCCGTGAGAACCCCATGAACAGTATGAAAATACCACAGTGGCAATTTTTAAAAATCCAAGTTGTCATTGAAACATGTATAATATCATGTATGAAACGAGTTGCCAGTCCAGGTTCGATGCACGATACTGGATGCTTGGGGCTGGTGCACTGGGACGACCCAGAGGGAGGGTATGGGGAGGGAGGAGGGAGGAGGGTTCAGGATGGGGAGCACGGGTATACCTGTGGCGGATTCATTTTGATGTTTGGCAAAACTAATACAATATTGTAAAGTTTAAAAATAAAATAAAATTAAAAAGAGAGAAAAAATAAAAATAAAGAAAATTTTAAAAAAAATCCAAGTTGTCCATATTCAAAGCTATAAAACATGTTGTTTGCCAAAATGCAAAAATATCTTTTGACTTCAACGTAAGAAATGCTTAGAAAAAGCAGAATGCAGTGTGTTTTTCTCTTTCAAAGACAATTTCTTTCTCATCTGATACAGCCAGATATGACTTTTTTTTTTTTTTTTTTTTTTGCCAACACTTGAAATAGCTGGGACTCAAGGTGTGCTCCATACTTACTACATGCCAGTACTATTCTAAGGTTGACAAAAACTCTAGGGAGTAGGTAGTCTTATTGCCCCACGTTTTAAAGATAAGGAATCTGAAGTTTAAAGTGACTTACTGACACTCAGAATTTCATGTGGAAATACTGGAATTCAAGCCAGCACACCCTGGCGTGAGCAACCATTCACTTAAGCAATGTGGCTCCAGCTAACACATTAGAAGGTGAAAAGTTGACTAGAACAGTTTCTTTTTGAAAAATTCCTTATATCTACTTCCAACAATGTACGCGTCTCTTACTTGTATGGGTTCGATCCCTGGGTCAGGAAGACCCCTTGGAAAAGGAAATGGCAAACCACGCCAATATTCTTGCCTGAAAAATCCCATGGACAGAGTCTGGCAGACTACAGATCATGGGGTCGCAAGGAGTCAGACACAACTCGGCAGCTAAGAATGCACACACGCACACAATGATCTATGAAGCTGGAAAATAGAGACTAAACTCTGAGGCTCATACAACCTATAGGCTATGATCTTAAATAAAGTTAGGAAAGATCTACAATGTAGTCATTTTTCACAAATTAAAAATAGCAACTGCACAGTGTATGCTTTATTAGAAGGTAAGTGTATACCTGGGCTTCCCTGATGGCTCAGTTTGTAAAGAATCCGCCTGCAAAGCAAGAGACCCCGGTTCGATTCCTGTGTTGGGAAGATCTGCTGGAGAAGGGATAGGCTACCCACTCCGGTATTCTTGGGCTTCCCTTGTGGCTCAGCTGGTCAAGAATCTGCCTGCAATGTGGGAGATCTGGGTTCGATTCCCGGGTTGGGAAGATCCCCTGGAGAAGCGAAAGGCTACCCACTCGAGTATTCTGGCCTGGAGAATTCCATGGATTGTATGGTCCATGGGGTCGCAAAGGGTCGGACATAGCTGAGGGACTTTCACTTTATATCTAGGGAATAAAGAATACCAATTTTAAACAAACTTTCATAGAAAATGGAAGAAGATGAAACACTTTGCAACCCATTTTATGAGGCTGGCATTACCAAACAAATACATCACAAGAAAAGAAAATGAGCGATCACTATCTTTCATGAACATAAATGCAAAAAAACCCAAAACAAAACACTGAATCCAGCAAAATATTAAAAAGCTCAGACAGCACAGCCAAGTCCTACAAATGCAAGACTGACCTCATCCAACGTTTAAAAATCAACCAGTGTAATTCACCGTATAAACTGAAGAAAAACCATGCAGTCATCTCAATAGATGCACAGAAAAGTGTGTCACAAAAGTAGCCATCCATTTACGATAAAAAAAAAAAAATGTATTAGAAAAGTAAGGATAGAGGAGGCTTTCCTCAACCTGATGAGAAACAAAAGCCAGGACAGAAATCCTGACAGCTGCCATTGAACTTATTGCTGAAAGATGGATGGTTTCTCCTCGATACCAGGACAAAAGCAAGGACGTCTGCTCTCCCCGCTCCAATTCGACACCCTACCGGAAACCCTAGTAACGCAGGAAAGCAAGAAAAAGTGTGTAAGCACGAATGGTTATCCATTTACTCTACCACTTGACTTTCAATTCAGTTTTATTTTGCAGAACTACTCAATTACACTTCTTTTTAAAAATAAATTCTAAAAAAAAATAAAAATAAATAAAAATAAAAATAAATTCTATCTTTTCCTGATTTTATACAGCAATTATCATTATTCTGTGTGTATTATGCTAGGTGCTTTTTCAATTTCATTAAATATTTTGACTTTAGATCAGCATTTCTTAAAGTAGACTTCTACTTTTCTTTATCTAAAATCGTACTTCCTGATGAAGTGAAAACCTCTCTCTGGTATTATTCTGAAGACATTCCTTACTGAATCTTTCTGTATGTTCTCAACATTCCATTAGCAATCTAATTTCCTCATGTATCATGTCCAGCTTTCAACAAAAGATCATAAGGGCTGTCAAAACGCAAGATAATGCACAGTCTCAAGAGACAAAGCAAGCTTCAGAACTAGACTCAGACATGATGCAGTTTTTAGAATTATCACATAGGAAATTTAAACTAACCGTGATTAATATGGGCTTCCCAGGTGGTGCTACTGGTAAAGATCTCACCTGCCAATGCAGATGTAAGAGACATAGGTTCAATCAATGGATTGGGAAGACCCCTGGAGAAGGGCACAGCAACCCACTCCAGTATTCTTGCCTAGAGAATTCCATGGACAGAGAAGCCTGGTGGGCTACAGTCCATAGGGTAGTAAAGAGTTGGACACGACTGAAGTGACTTAACACGTGATTACTATATTAAGGGCTCTAATGGAAAAAGGAAATAAGAACAGATGTAAGCAGAGAGAGGGAAACTCTAAAAGAGAAAGGGACTTTCCTGGTGGTCCAGTGGTTAAGAATCCATCTTGCAATGCAGGGGATGGGGTTCGATCCCTGGTTGGGGAACTAGGATTCCAGATGCTGCCGAGCAACTGAGCCCATGTGCCACAACTATTGAAGCCTGCACACCAGAGAGTCCATGCATTGCAACAAAAGGTCCCACGTGATGCAGTGCAGATCCCATTTGCTGCAACTGAGACCCCATGAAAGCCAAACAAATATCTTAAAAATAAATTTAAAAATAAAACAGAAAATAAAAAAGAAATGCTAGAAATCAAAAACTTTGTAACCAAAATGAAGAATGCCTTCAGTAGGCTCATCAATACACAGGACACAGTGAAGGAAACAATCAATGAACTTGAAGAAATATCAGTAGAAACTTCCAAGTGAAAATGCAAAGAAAAAAATGAATAAAATCTTGTGGGATAATTACAAAAGGCATAACTCACTAGTGATGAGAATGTCAGCAGAAGAAAGAAAGAAAGGAACAGGAGAAATAGTTTAAATAAATAATAACCACTGAGAATTGTCCAAAATTAATGACAAACACCAAACCATAGATCAAAACTCAGAATCTACCAGTCAGGATAAACACAAAAAAATCTATGCATAGGCATATCCTATTTAAACCACAGAAAACAAAAGACAAACTCTTGAGAGACATCTAAAAACAAAAATCAAAGCAAAAACACTTTCCTTATCAAGAAACAAGGATAAGAATTACATCAGATTCTTGATAAGAAACTATGAAAACAAAAGGCGAGTGGGGTGACATATTTAAAATGTTGAAAGGAAAAGCAAAAAAATCATCAAAAAATTCTTCAGAGAAAAGGTAAGTTTCCAGGTGCTGCTAGTGATAAAGAATCCGCCTGTCAATGCAGGGGACTGTGGGTTTGATACATGGGTTGGGGAGGTCCACTGAAGAAGGAAATGGCTACCCACTCCAGTGTTCTTGCCTGGAGAATCCCATGGATAGAAGAGCCTTGAGGGCTACAGTCCATGGGGTCGCAAAGAGTCGGACATGACTTAAGAGACTTAGCATGCTCATATGCACCTAGAGCTTGCAATACACATCTACAATTTCTTAGTCAACAGATTGAGAAGGAAGAAATTAAATTTTTTTCTGTTCACAGATGTCATGATTATTTACAGACAATCCCAAAGAACTGACCCAAATAAACGATGGAAAAATTCCTGGAACAAGTAAGTGATAAGAGCAAGGTTGCAGGATATAATACACAAAAGTCAATTGCGTTTCTATATACAACCACTGAACACTTGAACCTTGAAATTACAAACACAATGTCATTTATCTTAACAACCTACCCCCCAAAACTAAAATATTTCGGTATAAAATATTTCAAATGTATTATATATACGAGGAAAAGTACAAAACTCTGATTAAAGAATTCAAAGAAGATCTAAATGAATGGAGAGATATTTCAAGTCCTTGAATAGGGAGATCCACTGTTAAGATGTCAGCTTTTCCCAGTGTGATCTAAAGGGTCAATGGACTCTCAATCAGAATTCTATGTATGACACAGGACATTGCATTTGTCAAAATCTATACACCTCCTTTGTACAATTCTGTAATGGCAGTGAAACTATTCCATCTGAAACAGGATACTATGCATTTGTTAAAATCTGTAAGAACTGTGCAACACAATGAGTGACCTTTAGTGTGAAGTAGGCAATGGCACCCCACTCCAGTACTCTTGCCTGGAAAATCCCATGGATGGAGGAGCCTGGTGGGCTGCAGTCCATGGGGTCATGACTGAGCAACTTCACTTTCACTTTTCACTTTCATGCACTGGAGAAGGAAATGGCAACCCACTCCAGTGTTCTTGCCTGGAGAATCCCAGGGACGGGGGAGCCTGGTGGGCTGCCGTCTATGGGGTCGCACAGAGTCGGACACGACTGAAGTGACTTAGCAGCAGCAGCAGCAGCAGGGACTTCAGTTAATAAAATATATCAGGTCTTCCCTGGTGGTCCAGTGGTTGAGAATCTGCCTGCAATGTAAGGGACACTGGTTCAATCCCTGCTCCCGGAAGATCCCACGTGCCACAGAGCAGCTGAGCCCATGTGCCACAACTACTGAGCCCATGCGGTGCCACTATTGAAGTCCATACTCCCAGAGCCTGTGCCTCTGCAACCAGAGAAGCCACCACAGTGAGAAAACCCACATATGGCAACACAGAGTAGCCCCCGCTCACCGCAACTAGAGAAAGCCTGTGTGCAGCAATGAGGACCCACCACAGCCAACAAATAAATAAATCTCAAATAATAATAATAATGTATCAATACTGGTCCAGCCCCATGACACAGCCAGGTGGTAGAGACAGGACGTGGGGAGGAGAACGAGATATGCCGTCTACACAGGACGTGGCTCTAGGGATCGGAAATAAGACTTCAACTCAGTATTGTTCAACTGAATCATAACAGAGTGGGGGCTGACATATTTCTTATTGTCATAGCATATGACTTAATTTCTCAAATCTAAGATTCCCAGAGGAGAGAGAGGAAAGCTGTGCAGGGGGTCCCCTTCATGGAGCCCTGCAGAAGTAACCGTGGTGTGGCCATGTCTCCATACTGCAGGAGCCTCCATGGGCACAGCCCTCGTGGGTTGGGTCAGGAGGTCAAGCCTCGTTCCAGGCGGCCTTCAGCCACACTCTGCTCCTGGTGATATAGGTGGTCCTAACCTCGCTTCCTGTCGTCTCACATGTGGGGGGCTCTCGGCCACAAGAGAAACAACTCAAAATAATTCTCAGCCACTGGGTGAATAAACTCCTCCTTTGGAGATGATATCACATTTCTAGGCTTCCCTGGTGGCTCAGTGGTAAAGAATCCACCCGCAACACGGGAGACCTGGGTTCAGTCCCTGGGTCGGGAAGATCTAGAGGAGGGCATGGCAACCCACTCCAGTATTCTTGCCTGGAGAATCCCATGGACAGAGGAGCCTGTTACAGTCCATGGAGTTGCAAAGAATCAGACACAACTGGGCGTGCACGGATCACTGCGTCATCATCGTCACATTTCTAGACCTACTCTGAACTACAGATCTTCCTTGGAGGATCGCTTGAGTGGTTTTCACTGAAGTTCCTGCTTTCAAATGCATCCTGCTAGCTTCCAGTGGAAGTGTCAGAATCCTGACCCGGCCCCTCACCTAATTTCCATTGGTGTTGAATTCTATCAATACATTAGGATTTTACATGCTTATCCGAAGAGCCTCACAGAGCATCTGTGTGTGTCTAGGTATGGTCAGTTGCTCAGTCGTGTCCGACTCTTTGCAACCCCATGGACTGTATGTAGCCCTCGAGGCTCCTCTGTCCATGAAATTTCCCAGGCAAGAATACTGGAGTGGGTTTCCATTTCCTCCTCAGGGGGATCTTCCTGATTGAACCTGCGTATCCTTTGCATATAGGGCTTATAAATTGCTATGTTGGTGTATCAGGAAACATAACTTCTGAGCGCTGCTTGGTGGAATATGGATTTCACACTAGGGGCAAGGCTGGGTTAACTCAGAAAAGAAATGAGTACATGGCCACTGGGAAATATTTTGTCCTTTTTGGTATTCTCTATGTATTCTGTGGAGCCCAGGTAATGTTACGTGGAGTCCAAGTATCACAGGAGTTTTCGTGGTATACTTTTGAGAAGTCATAGGAAATCATACCTTGATCATATACTATCTGAGCTCTAAGCATCTTTGAGAAATGACCTGTGGGGGAGGAAAATTGTACAAGAAATGCTGGAGGAAGTGATTACTTAAATGTTAAATACTGAATTCAACTGTGGAAACCAAAAATTTTGCTATCAAAATTTGAGAATCTCAGACATCTAGAAATAAACATACCATAAACCACATTTTCAAAAATCACATGAGGAAAGAATTAGATGAAACTTATTAGGAAGAGGAGTATATAATGTATATAAATTAAATTCTATTGTCTTCTAAGTTTTACAAAAATATTTTTAACTGACTTCTAAAGGTTGGCAAGTTGCCATTAGAAAACAGAAAAATTTCCTTCAGGCCATAGAAGAGTGGCCTGGAATTCAGAAATGGACTGTATCCTGGATTGTAAGATGAAATTTTGAAATTATTTTCTATTTTAATAAATACTAAAAATAAACTTATTTTATTGAATCTGCTGTTGTTCAGGAAGGATAGTCAGACAATCTAAATAATTTGTAATAAGTTTCAGGTTAAAACATGAATAAATAGACTAAATGTGATGACTTTTAGTGAGTTAGGAGTCCAAACTATGGGTTTAGGAGAAATGGTCCTAAAAGGCAAGGAACACAGCCTTCTTTATTTTTGTGAATTGTATTTTTTAATATTTATTTATTATATTTATTTAATTGACTGGGCCAGGCCTTAGTTACGTGGGATCTAGTTCCCCCATCAGGGATCAAACCAGGTGCCCTGCACTGGAAACCACTGGACCAACAGGGAAGTCCTTCTTTTGTGCATTTTAAATACTCGATAGGTGTTAATGAATTACACCTATCTAAGAAGTACACGTAGTTTTGAAATCTAGTTTTCTGAATCCTAAACTAAGATCAAGACTATGTCGGGCCCAGTGGCTTAAGTGAGAGGGTGAGAGATATCAAAATACTGAGTAACTTAGTTATCTGCTCGTTAATGACTTTGATTAAAGCGCCGGTGATTAATATTGGCAACGTCTAATAATTTAAGTTTCAAGGAAAAGACAGGTTACTCAAAATCCGTAAGGACTGGTCACAGGGAAGGCCGGATCAGCCTTCCCTCGGGGTCCCCACTGCTTCTCGGAACCATCCTGGAGACTGGACGCCGGCTCTGCGGGACGCACCGCGGGCAGATAAAGGCTGTGTCTCTGGCAGCCAGGACGGCTCGGGGGTCCGCTCCCCACGGAGTGGCCCCGCAGCAGCTTCCAGGAGTTGCCGCTGGGGCCGCGGGCGCGCAGCGCGATCGGAGGCGGCTGCCCTGCCCCCGGGCGCGCTCTCCGCGGGCGGCCGTCCTGCCAGGAGGCGGTGAGGTCATGGGACCCGCGGCTCCGAGAGATGAAAGGGCCCCGGCGCGGCCGGCTGGCACCAGGCGAGGCTCCCAGCGCGCAGCCTGGGCGCAGCGCGGGGGCCCGAGCGCCTCGGGCCCAGACTCTCAGCCCGGGCCGGGGGGCACCGCGGGGGCTTCCTGGGTGCCAGGGAAGAGGAGAACGACGGGATCCGGGTCAAACAAAAGAATCCGAGGGCGGGGAGGCGCGGGGGCGGCTACCTGCTTGAAAGGAGCGTTCCTAGAGCCCTGCGCGCGCGCGCGCTCTCTCTCTCTCTCTCTCTCTCTCTCTCTCACACACACACACACACACACACACACATACACACGCACACAGCCACTTGGCCTGCCTTTGATGTGCGGCAACTGATCACCGATCAGATTACGGGCATTTCATCTCCCTGCTCGTCTGCCTTTGATCTGCAGGCTTCATTTTCTTTTCCCGGGTTGGAGGTTTCGTCTGGGCTTGTGCCGACATACATTTTTGGGAAGGTACAAGCGTTGGGCGCAGAAGGGCTGCCAAGGAGAAACTCAGTTGCCGAAAAGGGTGGTGAGTCCTTGGAAAGACTTCAGCACGTTGAAGGTACAGCGATTTCTGTTTGTTGTGGCTTTCGGTGCACTTTTCCTGCGTGTTCTCAGAAAAGAGGGTTTTAGTCTAGGGGGCCACGAGCATTTCTGTCCTTGAGTACTCTGTGTGTGTGTGGATGAAAGGAAATCCGATACTCCGGGGTCGGTTTGGTAGTTTGTACAAAGGGTTTGCAATCTGCCCCGCACATTTTACTTGGAAATGAGTTGTTCCAACAGGACCGAAGGGGAGGGAGCTAACTTGAGCCGTCTCCCCCGCCGCTGCAGAGCCCGAGGTCTGCAGGCTGTAACTGCTCTAAGTATTTACAAGTTGCTGTACTCAGTAAACAGGCGGAGGGACTCCATGGATGCCAATGCTTTCCTGTTTTCTCATAGAAAAGAGCACTGCATCTCTGGTAATACTGTTTCTTTATTTATTCTCTCACCTCCAAGACACTGGCCTAAGAAATACATTTCCTTATGCAGTATGTCCCCTCCAAGGAAGCACTGGAGAGCCATTCAAGTACGATTAAAGCCCTTTTCTGGGTAAAACTTAAGAACTGTCAGACAGGGAGGGTTAGGTTGTGCTGAGTTTGGTTTAAAAAGAAATCCTCTGGTGATCTTCTGGAACCTTTGCACGAGCCTCAAGTGCAGACACATCCCGGAGGTTAATATTCTTAAACTGACATGTACTTTTAATGCAGTGACAGCTGTTGTGAGTTAAAATTTGCCAACTGTTTATGAAAACTGGGTGATCAACAGTTACGATGTTACACAGTTTTTAGTCCCATTTTACCTTTAGTTTACACTCAGTATGGCAAAACCAAAGTATATGGCTGTGCTGAATGTACAAGTTAACTTGTCAATTCAATGATCACGCGTGCACAGTGGAAATGTAAGAGCACCGTGTTCATATTCGCTCATTTCAATGTTTTGGTCTTAGTTTTACTTGGGTAGAGTAGGTATCATCACGGCAGTCTATTTAATGCCAGCCGAACCACAAAGCAAGTATAAGTGATGAGATCAGTTATTTTTTAGTCAGAAATTCTGTTGAGACCGGAAGGGCCTAATGAGCCTCATTTCATGTGTAATTAATTTTTCAGAGCCAATTAATTAAATTACTTTCTAAATTTTCCTCTTGATATTTGAAGGAGCATAATTAGCATTGTTTACTTAATTTTAAAACTGATAGCTGTTAAGTGGAGATTATTTAAAACCATACCAAACTGACTTTATTTTTAAGATGTATCAGTAAGAATTTAAAAGATTTAACTCCTGTTTTTAGTCATGCCAAGACAGGCATTTAAATTTTTGTTTTACTGACAATGTGACAAAGCATGTTCACAAAATCCTGAATGATCAGCTTAGGTTGATTTTTTTTTTTTCATTTGTTTGCTGAAAAAGTCCTCCTTACATCACATCGCAGCAATAATGTTCACAATAGTTAGGATAAAGAATAATTAGGATAAAGAAAATTAAACTTTTAAAATAATGACTAAAGAGAAGATGCCTAAAGAAATAGTGCGCTTAAGAACTCAGTCATTTAGTTCAGATTTGGGACTTACAATTTTTTTTAATGACTATTATTCTGCTACTAGGCTCATTCTAAAAAACACACACTTTTTCAACAGAAAACAAAAGGGAGAATTGGCAATTATCTGATTAATTTAGGCTTTGCAGAGAGCTTGCTTGGGCAAGTCAAGTCATTGAAAATCCACTTCAGGGTCTGAATTAATTCAGGGAATTGTTTACATCTTGTGTCTTGGTTGAGAAAAGAAGCAGATTGTATTTGGTTTTAAAAGAAGGCTGCCTATTGCTAAATGTACAGGTACAGTCTTAAAAGTCATCTCTGAACTGATTGCTTTATGTTGATTTTGACTGTGATTTAAATCAGTAAGATTTCTTTCCACTGAAGAAAACCCTTACATTACATTCTTCAAAGCCCTTTCCTATCTGATGCTTCAATGGCAGCTTTGTTACTGCAGAAACTCTAAGACTTCAAAAGACTTATTTCTAGTCCTGATTCTCTCACTGAGCAGCTATGTGACCTTAAGGGATTCACTTCACTCCCCAGTGTTCTCATGTGGGGAATGAGGGAGTGGACCAGATCGTCCTCCTGAAATAAGCAGGGTGGAATTTTTATAGCTATTGTACTGATGAGGAAGCTAGGACTATGGAAAAGTCACTTGACTTTCTTAATTAAGTTACATGGCCAGTTTTCCAAGTCTTGGTCCTGTGTCCTTCCCAGTTCACCGTGGATATTTTCCAACACCTGCTAAAACAAATGCACTGCTGACTGGAGAACAGGGTTAGTTTGAAGATCAAGATAACCACTTCCTTCTGCTGTGTAGTTTTTTGTTTCCATGAGATATGTGTCAGTCAACTGGACCAGTCCTCTGATTTCCCAGTTGCTGTTGCTTCTGTGTTTCTAAGCAGTCTGAACACAATTACTGCCACACGCAATTTACCAGAACATTTAAAGTAATTTTCACAAAAATGTAATATATCTATGCAATGTGGAATTATATATACTTGTGTATGTGTAGATACAGGTGGGCATATATATTATGCACATATTTTGACATTATATGCACATTCTTTTTGTGTTTCCAAGGAATTGATACTTTCTTGAAGGATGTCAGTGAAAGTGAAAAGTTTGATGTAATAGTTAACTAAAGGTTGTTATTCCTTCCTGAAGAGTCCCAGTGGGATTTTGTGAGATTTCAGTTTACAGATTCAACATGGGCTTGTACATGATATATATTTCATATTACATTTGATTATATTAAGAATTCTTGAGCAAGTTTTCACTAACTCCTTCTGGGATTTTTTTCTTGGAAAAAAAAAGAATATATCTCTTGTGAATAAATTTATTTATTGACTATAAATTTTTCACATATACACTGATCTCAAGGCCAAATAGCTATCTCTCATGTGTTATCACCCTCATAAAGATTTCATATAAAGCTTTACAGATTATTACTTAGTAACATTCACTAGCATTTATTAATGCACTAGTTATTAATTCACTCTTATCTATGGAGTTCTTGTGTGTCAGGCACTCTGACAGTATTTTTAGGATACCATCTCATTTCCAGCAATTAATTTTGTCGCTGCAATTATACAGATGAGAAAAGTGAGTCTCAGAGGGATTAAATATCAAGTACAAGCTCACAGGACTAATTAAGTGCACCACTGGAGTCTGATTTCAATTCAGGTTCTTTTGTTTTAGGGCTGGGCAGTTAATTCTGTTATAAGAATTGCATGGAGCTGAACTTGACTGTTTAGCACACATTACAGCCAAAATTTTAGGAGGGGAATGGGCTTTTAAAAAAATTTTGTTTGGTATATTTTATGAGAGTTATTAGAATTTTTTGATCAATTTTTCCATCATTGGCCTAGAATCTTCAACTATAAAGGACCTCAGGATCTAAGTCATTCTTTCTCTGCTTCAGGACTGGACCACACTCATGCATCCATCATTGGTGTGGTTGGTCAGACTCTCTGTGATAGCAGGGCCAGTCCAGGACACCCTGGAAACTTTCAGAAACCAGTGCACCATTAAGGAGTGATTCTTTACATGTTGTCAGCACTACTTAGAGGAATGGGCTACGAAAGGGGGCGTGAGGAGGCTCCCTGGTGGCCATGCTCCCTCAGGTCCACTCACTGGCTGAAATCACCACTCCAGCCTGGTTATCTCTCCCATCCTTGCTTGCAAAGTACTTCAGCATCACCCATTGTGACTTAACTCTGCCCTTTGATGAGGGGGCGGAGGGAGATAACATGGGGGTTCTGAGCGACTTGATCAGACCAATTCTTCCAACACAACTTGCTCCCTCTCTGATAAGCGTTCTGAGAAGCATAGCTTTCTCCATCCTGTCAGTGGCGCCCAGGACTTAGACAGCCCTACAGCCTAGCCTTGGGGGCTGCTGCCCAGTAAGCCTGCTTCTTCATCCCACCATGTACAGAGGAGTCAGTCCCCTGTGTTTCTTGGGAAGCAGAAAAGGAGCATCATGGCCTGTTTCTTCTCTCAGTAAGCACAGAAGAAGATTTTGACCAACGTGGTGTCATAAACTCACCAGGATCAGTGCACCTGCTGCAACTTATAGCAATTTTGCACTATAGATGTCATGAGTTTGACATTATATCAACTGAATAAATACCCTCCTTGGCCTGTGTTAGTCGCTCAATTATGTCCAACTCCTTGTGACCCTATGGACTGTAGCCCACCAGGCTCCTCTGTCCTTGGGATTTCCCAGGCAAGAACACTGGAGTGGGTTGTCATTCCCTTCTCTAGAGGATCTTCCCGACCCAGGAATCAAACCTGGCTCTCCTGCATTGCAGGCAGATTCTTTACCATCTGAGCCACCAGGGAAGCCCTAAGCCACATGTATTAATTTATGCATTCTTGGTATGGTGATGATTATATTAAGAGTCAGGAAGCCTGGATTTTGGATCCTGCTTTGTTATTAACTTGGTGTGTGACCTTGGACAAGTTGTTCCCTGTCAGGCCCCCGCCCTACACAGATGGTCTGACATCAATGGTCAGCAATGGGTGCTGGGAATTACTTAAATATTTGGGTCTTTGTTATATTCCCCTTTATTTTCC
Source organism: Bos javanicus (assembly GCF_032452875.1). Taxonomy (NCBI): domain Eukaryota; kingdom Metazoa; phylum Chordata; class Mammalia; order Artiodactyla; family Bovidae; genus Bos; species Bos javanicus. The sequence goes on along the minus strand of NC_083879.1, from coordinate 34,521,401 downwards.
TAACTATATTTGGCAAACTTTGTAACTCTTTGAGATTTTTACCCCTATTTATTCATTCATTCAACAAATTTTTAATGAGTACCTACTATGCGCCAGGCACTGTGAAGGAACAGACAGAATTCACGATTCTTATGTGACTTGCATTCTGCTCCTTTCCCCCATGAAATAGTGTTTTATGCTGAAAATTACTTGAAAGTCAAGCAATTTTTCATTAACTTTTATTTCAGTGAGCTAGCTTATCACGGAAACTATTTTCCCAAGAGGTTTGTTAACTTCATTGGTTCAACTTTTTTAGGAACATATTCTAAACAGATACACTTCAAATCAGCCTAGCTATTGCTAAAACTAGCTTCAGAAAGCCAACTCTTAACGTTATCTTTAAAACTACACCTCTACCAAAATCCTCGTAAGAATTTGGCTCTTTCAGGGAATTGCTTAGTGGTCTAGTGGTTAAGTCTCTGGACTTTCACTGCCATGGACCAGGGTTTGATCACTGGTCCCAGGGAACTAAGATCCCTAAATCCCCAGTAGCCAAAAAAAAAAAAAAAAAAGAATTTAGCTTTGTCAGTAAAATTTCAGTTCATTAATAACAACCAGTGTGGAACTTCCCTGGGTTTCCCAGATGGCTCAGCAGTAAAGAATCCTTCTGCCAATGCTGGAGACAGTTTCAATCCCCGGATTGGGAAGATTCCCTGGAGAAGGGATTGGCTACCCACTCCAGTATTCTTGCCTGGAGAATCCCATGAGGAGAGGATCCTGGCGGGCTACTGGGTCCACAGGGTCCCAAAGAGTCACACTGAGTGACTGAGAACACATGCATGTGGGATTTCCCTGGCAGTCCAGTGGTTAAGATTCCACACTTCCACTGAGGGGGTGTGGGTTCCATCCCTGGTCAATGAACTAAGGCCCCAGATGCCAAAAAGTTAAAACAAAAAGAATAAAAATGCACTCAATAGTCACAGTGCAGCCATTCAGTGCTCCTCACTGTCAAGCACCATTCAGGTTATCACAGATCTCTGATGCTTGGCACTGTGTGCCTGACAAAAGGCTGCCATTTAGTGAGCACTGATGGTGTGCCAGACACTGGGCTGAGCTCTTTGCATCCCTTATCTTACTGAACAACGACCAATGGAACAACGCCTTTTGCAGTTGAAGAAGCATAAGTTTGGGAAGGTCAAGTAACTTTTCCAAGGGCATACAGCTAGTGAGTGGCGATTTAGCATCCAAGGCCAGAATGTGAAATGCCAGCGGCCGGGTGTGTCCATCAGACCTGTCCATGGAGAGTTAGTGGGCTCAGGGGAAACTCAGCCACACACATGTGAGATAGTGCAAAATGACTGAACGAAGTAATGTGCTACTGTCTCAAGCAGAAAGTGAGGCCAGAAGAAAACAAAGGAGTTCCTGGTCTGGCAGATTAAATTCCTCTCAGAAAACACTGAACATTCATGTGAACGTTCGATACTATCAAAGGTGTACGTTTGAGCAAAATATGCCACTTCTTGAAAGCAGAACTCCTTTTAACTCCTTGAGGAAGAAAGCTAACTCACAGAAACAGGGCAGGAGGGAGAATGTGGCAAGTGCTGTCCTTGTCTTAAGAAGGCCTCAGACCTTAGGGAGACTCGTGAGAGCTGTGGCTTCTGGCGTGCGAAGGAGTCAGGTGAGGGAAAGAGGTGAGCATGAAGCGGAAGCTTGGGGAGCAGAGGAAGGGCAAGTTCAGGGCACACTGGAGGCAAGGCACGCAGACCAGTTTGGCCGGAATATGAAGTGGTCGGTCTAGAGGGAGGAAAGATAAGGCTGAAGATGTGGGTGGAGCCCAGACATGGAAATCCCTGACTGCTAATTTAAAGGATGGAGAAGCCATTCTTCACAGTGAAGAATCATTGTAAGTCTTTTCATTGGTCAGTGACCACGATGTAAGGCAGGAGGAAGACAGATGGGCTGGACAGGGTAGTGGGGAAGGAGGTTTGAAAAGGCAAGGCATTCAGGCGAAAGGTGCGGAGGGCCTGCACTGTGGTTGAGGTGATGGGGTTAAGAGAGAAAGAGGGAAAAGGGTGAATGTGTGAGACCTTACAAAGAAGCAGCAGTAAGTCAGCTTAAGGATGGTAGATGGAGGATCCCCTGTGTGCTAAGCTCTGGGCTACCAAGAAAATAAGAGGTGCCCTCGGGGAGGTGGGGTCCAGTTAGACAAACAGGTGACTACCATCTAAGAGGGAGCTTGTGAGTGAAGTTCAGGGAGTATTGTGGTCCCAGATCACAGCTGACAGGTAGGTTTGGGAAATTCAGGCTCACCTTGAGTTTCAGGTATAATGTGTGCATGCATGCTAAGCCGCTTCAGTCATGTCCAGCTCTTTGTGACCCCATGGACTGTAGCCCTGGAGAATTCTCCATCTATGGGATTCTCTAGGCAAGAATACTGGAGTGGGTTGTCATTCCCTTTTCCAGAGAATTTTCCTGACCCAGGGATCGAACCGGCATTGCTTATGACTCCTGCACTGGCAGTCAGGTTCTTTACCAATAGGGCCACCCAGAAAGTCCTCAAATAGGATAGGGTATATCATTTGTAAATTATTAAAAGTAAGTTATTATTGCAGTTTCTATTCCGGCCATGACAACCTTGAGGTTGACACTTGGAAGGATATTTTTAAAGTATTTTTCACAACTGCCTAGTACTGCACTGGGCATTCTCAGTGTGGGGTCATGCGTATGGGTAACTAACTGTAGCAACGTACTCAATCTACAAACACTTATTGAAGGCTACTATGGGCCTTGGGGTACAGAAAGGAAACATAGGATTTGGTTCCATTCAAAGGAACGTGAAGTTTTGCCAGGGAATCAAAGCCAACGAAGGGAGCGGTGCGCTCCTCTGCACCAACGCAATGCCTGCGTGGCATCTTGGGCTGGAGAGAAGTTTGTCCACTTACTCACTGGCCAGATGACGATAATTGCTTACATTTCTATAGCATTCTACTGCGGAAAACCTTTTTCTGTACTTGGTCCTTTTACTCCGTCCACCGAAGGTGCGGAGTAGGCACCCTTAGCTCCGCTTCTTAAGTGTGCAAAGTGAAGTTTGGACACCATCCGTTCACGAGATGCGTGTGGAGGCCTGGATCCCCGGGAGCTTGGACCAGACCGCGCTGGACCTATGGGTGCACCGGGCCCTCTGGAAGCCAGTGTCCCTTGGACCCTCCGGGAAAAGCCTCTGTGAGTGGGGAGGAGCCCGGTGGGCCAGGTCCTGGTGATCTGGACCCACTGCACTCGTGTCACGTGGCTTCCCGCGCCTTTCCTGGCCCAGAGGCGGGCGCAGGGTAGGTGATGAGCAGCGCAGAGGCACGAAGCCTGGAAGCCCGTCCAGGTGGACACGAGGGTGCCACTCTAGCCGCAGGCAGTGACACAGCCCCGCTCTTGGCGGTCCGGATGAGCACTCTCCGCCCTGCCCAGGCCCGCCTGCGGGATGCAGTCAACAGCTCCCGCAGCCCCGGGGGCCACGGGCGGCTCAGCTGCGGCCTAAGGTGCCCGGGGCCGGTGGGGACAGCCTGGAGCCCAGGGGGTGTGAGGTGCCTCTGCTGTGGGCGGGGCCGAGGGGTGGGTGTGGCCACGATGTAGGCGGGCCATGGGGTGGGCGGGGCTCAGACGTGGGCAGGGCAAGCGGTGGCGCCGCCGGGAGCCTGCGGGCCGGAGGGGACGTGGGCGGGAATTCTGGTGGGCGGGGCCCCGGGTGGGCGGGGCCGGGAGGCGGTGGCGGTTGCCGGGCTACCGGGGAGCGCGGGGCCGCGGCGCAGGGCAGTGCAGGGCGCGCGAGTGAGGAGCGGACCCCGGCCCAGCTCCGCGCCGCGTGCCGCGCGCCCCTGAGCCTCCGATCGCTGTCGGGACCTGTGGGGTAGCCTCCAGGCACCGGGGAAGGTAGGTGCCCGCAGCTCACCCGGCCACGCCACGCGGCTGTCCCAGCCCTCGCCCCGGCGGATCCCCGCGAAACGCGCGCTGAGAGGAGGCGGCCGCGGGTGGAGACCGGGGGTGCCACCCTGGGCTGCCCGTGCGCAGGGCAGGGGTAGGGAGGACAGGGCCGGCGGAGGCGACCCCCTGGGAGGGCTGACGGCGGGGGGCAAGGAGATGCAGGAGCTGGGGGAACGCCCCCCGGCCCGCGTGGGCGACCGGACCGAGCGCGCTGACCCTCTGTGCAGGGATCTAGTCAACAGAATGCTGCGCGCAGGCGAAGGTGTGTGTGCGTGCAAGTGTGTGCTCGCCCGGCCTGGACCGGGCGCTGCAGCCCTCCCGGCGGGAAGCGGTCTGCAGGCGGGCGGGCGGTGTGAGAGCCCGGGAGGGAGGAGGTGCCGGCACGGTGATGCACAGGGCCGCTCTCGCAGCCTTGGTCAGGGGTCTCCTGCCATTCAATGGCATAGAGATGTAGATCATTCCCTCTTGAGAAGGAAGTTTGCAAGCACCCAGCTGCAGCGATCTGTTTCGTTGGTAGAGAGCTATGCGTCACACCTACAGTTACCATTGTAGGAAATGCATGTCCTTGTTTGTTTTTTTCATTTAAAAAAGGACTCAGTTTGCAGACAAACAAGACCAGTAGCCATTGTTTGGTATTTCTTTAATTGAAATAGTTTAACTCAAACTATGAATGGGTGGTTTTTACTTCAGTGACAGTTTTCCTTTACTGTTTACAATAGAAGAAAATTTCTTTATATAAACAGGAAACAGTTACTGTTAAACATGACTTAGGCAAACAGAAGAATTTATTTTGATGTGTTGTTATTTCATAATCAGATACCTATATGCAAAGGAGAAGATTATATTGCATTAGTTCAGGGTTTACTCTCTCTGTTTTCTGTTGTACAGCTTCACCTTAGACGTCTTTGCCATGCTTCTTTCATGTAGTTTAAAAACATGTCTTATTTCAAGCACTTTATCATCTAATTTAAAGATACATAACTAGAGGGGGTGAGAATAGAGTCCTACCCTGGAAAACAGTTTTTGACAGTTATCATTCACAGAGATCTCAGTACTTGAAAAGAGTTTTTCTTCACATAATATTTATCAAGTCCTGGCAGTAATACAAAACACAGAAATGCAGTTTCACTTTGAAAATACTCCCTTGGCATGAATACATGGTGCTTTATCGTGAGCTCTTTGTTTGTTTCTTTTTAACCCTTGTAAGTGTCTCATGAGGTCTACTTTGTTATGGAGGCCAGGTGTCTTTAAGTACTTTGGAATTTTTTCCATACTAAGTGCTGACTCTAGGATGTTGTATTAGCATATTCTGGGACATTCATGGAATTTATTTGTTTCTTTGATGGGAGTGTCTTTAGGCTCTGAGTCCAGACTGAATTTTGAATTTGAAGGTAAGCACATAGGGAGACTTTTTTATGCACTTGAAATTGTAAAGTGCCTTTCCTACCCAGATGACTTGAATAAAGAACATTGCTAACATTTAAGAGGCTTTTTAAAAGAACAGAAAATTTGTTTTTTAACCTCAGATGATGTTTAACTTACATAGAATGTATTTGTACATACATGTAATAATTACATGCTGTTCTTAGTATGTTAATTTAATTTACTAGTTGTAGCTCTAATATGTGAATCCAGGGTATTTGGGGACATTTGACATCTGAATGTGGAGTTCTGCTAACACTCCTGAAGAGACTTTGGTTCTCCTTTTTCATCCATTTAAACATCCAAACCCAAGCTTAACCCAGTCCTCTGCAACCGGATGAGCCATACAAAAATTAACAAAGCACAAACAAAGACTGAAGGATCTTTAAGGAAAATAGCCAAGTCCTCTTAAATCTGATAAATCAGTATTTAAAGTCAAGCATTTAAAGATTTGGAAAAGGCCAGCATGCTCTGTCTGTCGACAACAGGTTGAATAAATATATGCCCTGAATAAAGAGACAGCTGCTCATGTGATAAGAGAGCAGGAACAGCTTAACAGTGAGAGGTGTTTGTCTCATGGCAGCTGATTCTTAAATGTTCATAACCTTTCTAAAATGACCTTCTGGCTGAAGAAAAAGAACAGTCAAGCAGTACGAACGCAATTTCCTTTCATGATTTACTGGCTGAGCAGTGAGTTCATTCATCGTATTTTATCTGTCTCAACTGTTTACATTTAGAAGTAAGATGTTTAAACAGTATTGGGTTATCACGTAGTCCACACATCACAGAATATGTGCCTTTTAAATTGGAGTTTTGAGAGCTGGGTTTTTAAAAGGAGGACAGCCAACCTCAGCAATTATATACCAGAGGAGCTTGTCTACCTGAAGATTAAATGTTATTCAGCCAACTCTTCCCCTCTGTCTGCTCAGATGGTTCTAAGATGAGAAAGTTCTAAAAGAATGGAGGCCATTTATAACGGAGAACTCTGCACATGCTACAAGAGGGGTTTGGGAATCTGTCCAGACTTCTAAAGTAAAAATTTAAACAGCTGTGTTGTAGACATTGTTATGCACAATTCTCTTAGAATAGACTGTATGGATGTTTGGGGTCCCTTAGACCCTGATGCTACAATTGTCCTATTTGTCTTTTAGGACTGAAAAACGTTAGTAAAGTTGGGGAAGAGTACCCAGTTACAGTATGCTAGTTGATTAAGCATTTTGAGAACACTGTGGCTTCCTAAGGCAAAAATGACAGCGTTTAAAACTCAGAGAAATAGAAAGAATTATTTTCAAAAAACCTATCCTAGTTTGCTGCTGCTGCTGCTGCTGCTGCTAAGTCGCTTCAGTCGTGTCCAACTCTGTGCGACCCCATAGATGGCAGCCCACCAGGCTCCCCTGTCCCTGGGATTCTCCAGGCAAGAACACTGGAGTGGGTTGCCATTTCCTTCTCCAACGCATGAAAGTAAAAATTGAAAGTGAATCAGCTTCTGTTAAAAAAAATTGTAGGAGCCTGATAGTGAGTGGCCCCTAATGGTTTTGAACTTTGAAGGAATTGAAGGTATTGTATTTGGCAACAGAACATTTTAAAGCTTGTAGAGTTTTTAGTAGAAAATATTTCTTGTCTTGAAAAGGGAAATCATTCCCACTTCCCAGCCAACAACAATATGTATATTTTTATTACCGCATACTTTCCTGAGTTTTCTAGGCCGCAAAAGGGGCTGCAAATTCTACTGTGTAAGAAGAACAATTTTCAGGATAGAGTGAAACTAAAGGTGAAGATACAGAAGAGCCAGCAGCTAGAGGTTGTTGCCGTGTGTGGAAATAGCAGCACCCTAGATTTCTAATTAATTTTTTATTCTCTTTGCATATGGAACTGAGATTATCCTCAGCCATTTATGATTGTGTTCCACCATTAAAATATAAGAGGCCGTACGTGTAGCACTGGCGTCATTTCAGTGCTGATTTTATAAATTGTAAGCCTGCCAGTTTAATGTTAATTTCTTAAAAAAATATCTCAGCTTATTGCATATTGGAAAAATGTATGAGTTGGTTGTGGCTTCATGACCTAGTGTATGAATAGTTTTACTAGATGAAAACGTTTTCCTGTTGCATGCTCTGCGTGTCAGATAATAAATCAAATGGCTTTGAAATATGAGGGGAAAAAGAAAATTAAGCAACTTTTTCTCGGAAAAAATTATTTAGATTATTTGAACCATTTTAAGATTCATATATTTTGGTCATTTATAAGATCAAAAATAAGGACCATTCTTGAAGATGTTACCGAATTGTTAAAATTTGGAAAGGTCACACGAGCTCTTCCTCCTTGGGGATGTTTGTTATTATTATAGCTCTATACTGAGAAACACCCTCCTCACCTGAACCGTGCTCTCCCACCATCACTTATGTTTCAAGCTCAAGGTGTGGTCGGTCGCACACATTTCCCCTTATATTATTTTACTCCTTATGACAACCCTAACATTTTACTGTTTCTAGTTAATGAATTTCTTCATTGCTTCAACATGTATTGCGCACATATTTTGGATGTGCTACAGTTCTAGAGCAAAATCACAGTTCTGATCACCAAATACTCCAACCCCAACTGGTGATGAACTCTTAACTGCTCGGCTGGTGATGCAGGAAGGTTGTGACGACAGGGGAGGTGGGGACCATAGCCCCCAACGCCTGAATTCCTCAGTGGATGGGATGGCAGCTGCTCAGCTGGAGCTTGGGTCGCCTTGACATGGGACTTGTGGATGCCAGGCTTTCAGTTTTCAGGGAAAGTCTTCATTTTTAATATGAAAACTGATCTTTAAAATTAAGTGCTATAGTGACTGAAAGAAGCGATGCGTCCTGACAAGATGCAATTCAAGGGCAACAGAGAGAGAGAAGAACCGGACGGTCACCCTGTGGGTTGGCAGGGCACCCAGGGTGCTTTAGGAGCCCAAGGGAGGGTGCCCACGCTAGGTTTAGGGAGACCCAGTGTGGCAGATCCAGGGAAGGCGTGGTAGGTGAGGCCCCGAGTGCAGGAGAGCCTGGGGGCAGAAGCAGGGGCAGCTGGAGGGATCTGCAGGTTGGAGCAGCCCCGTGGTTCAGATCCAGTGGGTCTGCCCGGCTCAGACGGGGGAAGCCTGGGGCTGCCGCTCCCAGCCACTCCCGGAAACCCTGAGCTCTGCCCAGTGACACATGCACCAGCCCAGGTCTTCGGGATCTGGATCAGCAAGGGGAGGAGGATGCCTTTCATTTCCGCACCTGTGGATTTACCCTCTCCGGGGGCTGGCAGTTAGGTGGCCTGCATGTTAGTTACCGTTCATTCAAATGAGCAGGCTGAGAAGCTTGATCTGATAAGCAGTCACTTTCTCTGCCGCTGAAAAGTGTTTGCCAGCTCTGGGCTCTTCGTTTTTGCTTGCCTGGTTCTCTTGACACCTGCTTGCTGTTGTTGGAGACGGCGAGACAGCAATCCCACACGCCTGGATTCCTGTACACCAGACATCTTTGGTCTTCTCCTGATTGCCGCGGCTGGTTTCTCTGCACACATTTTGGAAAAACAGGCACCAGACTGCTAGTTGATGTATCGTCTGGACACTGAGGCAAAATGTGAAAGTCCCTGTGGGCCCATTGTTGTTTAGTTGCTAAGTTGTGTCTGACTCTTTGCGACCCCAGGACTGCAGCCCGCCCGTCTCCGCTGTCCATGGGATTTCCCAGGCAAGAATATTGGAGTGGGTTGCCATTTCCTTCTCCAGGGGATCTTCCTGGCCCAGAGATCAAACCCACACCTCCTGCATTGGCAGGCAGATTCTTTACCTCTGAGCTACCAGGGAAGCCCAGACCCATTGTCCATAATCTCATAATGTGTATATTCTGTGCTTGTCAGGTCCTTCCCCAGATAAACAGAACACTGGCATCTATAAAAAGCATTTCTTTACCTGGGCCAGTCCCAGAAGTTAAAAGCAATTTCAGTAAATACCTTTTTATTGCCTTATTTTTATTTTAAACATTATTACTTACATGCTTGTTATTCCATTAAATTTTCCTTCTTTTTTTTATGAATGCCAACACATTTCATAAGTGATTTCATTTTATTCCAGGAAATTCAAGGTCATGCTTAGAACACTCCACCGGCTGAATGGTTTATTTCTGAATAGTTCTTGGTCGGGCAGTCTGAAGAGGTTCAGCAGCTCTGTTCCGCCAAGAGCTCGGGCCAAGCGCCCCTTTACCGCACCCTCCCTCAGGTGGCTTCTCCTCCTTGCAGGCACTAACAGCTGCTCCATCAGAGCTGGTGGGATGAAGGGTTGCACTGCTGAACACTTTATTTAAGTGGTTGTACAGCTTTGCAGTATCGATCAGTTTGGTGGAGTCCTACAGAGCTAAGGGTCTTAGATACTCACTGGGGTGGGTACAACCCTTAGTCAGCCTGGCAGAGCGCCCAGAGCCCTGCCTTGGGGTCACCAGGAATGAGTTTTCTTTGGTTTCCACCATTTCTAGTCCGTGTGTCCTTTGGGTCTCAGTGTCCTCCCTTGTATGGGGATAAACACCTCGTGAAGAGAGTAGGTAGTGAGGAAAGAAGCTGTCTTTTGTCCAGAGCACGGACATGGTCCTCGATGCTGTGAATGCCTAGTTCACTGGCCCTGTTCTGTCTTCAAACACCCTCTGCAGCCTCAGGTCCAGAGGTCTGAAATGCTGCCTGGTCGATCGTGACCATTTGGGTGTCCCACATTTGTCCAGCAGGTTGCAGCCTTCAGGGACTGTCAGTACACTGGATCATTTGCTCCTCAAGGGTAATGTCATTAACAAAGGCAGGGTGTGTTCATGTTAAGTAGCTTCAGTCATGTCTAACTCTTTGTGACCCCATGGACTATAGCCTATCAGGCTCCTCTGTCCTTGAGGATTCTCCAGGCAAGAATACTAGAGTGGGTTGCCATTCCCTCCTCCAGGGGATCTTCCCGAGCCAGGGATCGAACCCGGGTCTCCTGCATCTCTGGCGTTGGCAGGCAGGTTCTTTACCACTGATCCAACTGGGAGGCCCAATAATGTCAGCACCCATTGCTGACCCGTATTGAGCACTTATTATGTGCCAGGAACAGTCATGTCTCAGAGCTGTCAGGCTCACTTATTGCTCACAGCCATTCTGGAGGCAGTCCTGTCACTGCACCCAGTTCAGAGAAGAGGAGACTCGGGTCAGGTCCACAGTTAGTTAGTGATGCTCCCAAGGGCAACAAAAACCATGGCATCCTCAGCAGCCATCATCCTTTAAGCCTTTACTCTGTTCCAGGCCGCCAGCTGTGCCGCTTCCCTGCATTATCTCAGCAAACCCTCCCACACCCCACAGAAAGGGCCTGTTTTTGTCTCTACAGATGTGTGATCTCAGAGTGACTTTGCTGAAAACCCAGGGATCCTGGCTGCATTTTCTCCTGACCATTCCCAATTACCTGCAGGCTATTTTCAATTATGGTGGGTTTTCCTCAGTTCAGTTCAGTTCAGTCACTCAGTCATGTCCGACTCTTCCATCACCAACTCCCAGCGCTTACTCAAACACATGTGCATCAAGTCGGTGATGCCATCCAACCATCTCACCCTCTGTCATCCCCTTCTCCTCCTGCCTTCAATCTTTCCCAGCATCAGGGTCTTTTCAAATGAGTCAGTTCTTCCCATCAGGTGGCCAAAGTATTGGAGTTTCAGCTTCAGCATCAGTCCTTCCAATGAATATTCAAGACTGATTTCCTTTGGGATGGACTGGTTAGATCTCCTTGCAGTTCAACAGATTCTCAAGAGTCTTCTCCAACACCACAGATCAAAAGCATCAATTCTTTGGTGCTCAGCTTTCTTTAGAATCCACCTCTCACATCCATACATGACTACTGGAAAAGCCATAGCTTTGACTAAATGGACCTTTGTTGGCAAAGTAATGTCTCTGCTTTTTAATATGTCATCTAGGTTGGTCATAGCTTTTCTTCCAGGGAGCAAGTGACTTTTAATTTCATGGCTGCAGTCACCATCTGCAGTGATTTTGGAGCCCCCCAAAAATAAAGTCTCTCACTATTTCCATTTATTTGCCATGAAGTTATGGGACCTGATGCCATGATCTTAGTTTTCTGAATGTTAAGTTTTAAGCCAACTTTTTCACTCTCCTCTTTCACTTTCAAGAGGCTCTTTAGTTCTTCTTCACTTTCTGCCATAAATGTGGTGTCGTCTGCATCTGTCATCTGAGGTTACTGGTATTTCTCCCAGCAATCTTGATTCCAGCTTCTGCTTCATCCAGGTCAGCATTTCTCATGATGTACTCTGCATATAAGTTAAATAAGCAGGGTGACAATATACAGCCTTGACCTACTCCTTTCCCGATTTAGAACCAGTCTGTTGTTCCATGTCTAGTTCTAACTGTTGCTTCTTGACCTGCATACAGAGTTCTCAGGAGGCAGGTCAGGTGGTCTGGTATTCCCATCTCTTTCAGAATTTTCCAGTTTGTTGTGGTCCACACAGTCAGAGGCTCTGGCATAGTGATTGAAGCCGAAGTAGAAGTTTTTCTGGAACTCTCTTGCTTTTTTGATAATCCAACAGATGTTGGCATTTTGAACTCTGGTTCCTCTGCCTTTACTAAATCCAGCTTGAACATCTGGAAGTTCACAGTTCATGTACTGTTGAAGCCTGGCTTGGAGAATTTTGAGCATTACTTTGCTAGCATGTGAGATGAGTGCAATTGTGTGGTAGTTTGAGCATTCTTTGGCATTGCCTTTCTTTGGGGTTGGAATGAAAACTGACCTTTGCCAGTCCTGTGGCCACTGCTGAGCTTTCCAAATGTGCTGGCATATTGAGTGCAGCACTTTCACAGCATCATCTTTTAGGATTTGAAATAGCTCAGCTGGAATTCCATCACCTTCACTAGCTTTGTTCGTAGTGATGCTTCCTAAGGCCTACTTTGTGTTCCAGGATGTCTGGCTCTAGGTGAGTGATCACACCATCGTGATTATCTGGGTCATGAAAATCTTTTTATACAGTTCTTCTGTATTCTTTATACAGTTCTGTATTCTGTATACAGTTCTTGTGTATTCTTGCCATCTCTTCTTAATATCTTGTGGTTCTGTAAAGTCCATGCCATTTCTGTCCTTTATTGTGCCCATCTTTGCATCATATGTTCCCTTGGTATCTCTACTTTTCTTGAAGTGATCTCTAGTTTTCCCCATTCTATTGTTTTCCTCTATTTCTTTGCATTGATCTCTGAGGAAGGCTTTCTTATCTCTCCTTGATATTCTTTGGAACTCCGCATTCAAATGGGTATATCTGGGTTTACCTGCAGGAGACTATTTGAACTTTGCCTTTATACCACCATAGCCACTCCATAGATAGTCCGCCCAAGCCTAAATTACTTCTCAGCCTCTTGGTATAAAAAGCCAGGTTAAAAGAGAAGCCACAGAAAAGAGAAGTAACATAGTTCATTGGCACACTTCAGCCCCCAGTTCCCAGTTTAAGAAATCGTCTGTGAATGACAGCTTGCATTTTTAAAGTGAATTAAGATGTTTAAAAATACATCACTATGTCATTTAATCCTGTCTCCTGATCTAATGTGGGCTTCCCTGATGGCTCAGCGGGTAAAGAATCTGCCTGCAGTGCAGGAGATGCAGGGGACTCGGGTTCAGTCCCTGGGTCAGGAAGATCCCCTGGAGGAGGGCATGGCAACCTGCTCCAGTATTCTTGCCAGGAGAATCCCATGGACAGAGGAGCCTGGTGGCCCACAGTCCATGGTGTCACAAAGAGTCGGACACCTATGAAGTGGCTGAGCATGCAATTTAATGTACTGAATGCCTTGAGCAGGTAGTAAGATTTCACATATATATGTATATTTGTCTGAAACAAAAAATGTTTATCCTGTACACCACAAAAGAATTAGATCTGTTATCCGCAACCAAATCTCAGGTGTTTTCCACGAAGTGTTTTTCATTGTTTTGTGCTTCTTCATCCACTTAATTCTGCACACGTTCGCTGAGCACCCTGGTGTGCCTGACGCTAGGAACGGAGTCACAGGTGTGGTCCCTGCTGTGAAGAACCGTGTTGTCTGAGGAGTGGACCTGCCGTGCCATGTTGTGGGTCTTGTCCGTGAATGTGGAAAGGGCTGTGGGGCCAACGAGAGCCGCGCTTTTCCCTCTGCTTGGCTGTGGACAGCATTCAGCAGGGTGGTCACTGAGCTGGCTCTTGGAGGGTCTCAGAAGGAGAAAGGCTCTCCAGACCCAGAGGAGCAAGATCACGGGCATGCAGCAGAAGGGTGGATGTCAGGCTGTGGCTGTCCTGGGCGGGCAGCGTAGGCAGGGACCAGTGATGAGACCTCTAGGCCAGCGGGCAGATGAAAAGGGCATAGGTGTCTGGCCAAGGAGTTTAGAAGATGATTTGCAGGCACAAACCCACTGTGCCCCTGGAAATGCAGGCGCAGCAGTGCTCCTTTTGTATTTCCCATTTCAACTACTCAGTTTACTGTGTGTTGGGAAGATAATATTTTGGGCTGGCCAGAAAGTTCCCATAACGTCTTATGGGAAACCCTGAATGAACTTTTTGGGTGGAAGAAAAAAGTGAAAGTCGCTCAGTCGTGTCCGACTCTTTGCAACCCCATGGACTGTATAGGCCGTGAGATTCTCCAGGCCAGAATACTGGAGTGGGTAGCCTTTCCCTTAACCAGGGGGTCTTTCCAACCCAGAGATCGAACCCAGGTCTCCCATATTGCAAGCAAATTCTTTACCTGCTGAGCCACACGGGAAGCCCGAAATATTTGGCTAACCCAATATAAATCAGCACATTGGATCTAGTTTCATTAATTTTTGTATACCATATCATCTAAAAAAATTTTGTGATGCAAAAATCGTAGTACTTTGTTCAGTGTTCTCCTTTTTGGGTAGTATATGTATGGTTTTTATCTCATCACCTTTTTTAATTTATAAACTTTTAAGAAGGATCATGTTACTTACATTTTTGGCCCCCAAAGCACTATACATGTGTTTGTTTCATTATTAATGAAATCTTTATACTACAAAGAATGTTCAGGATAAAGAGGGTAAAAAATCCCCCAGATTGCCACAGTATAAACCTAAATCATAGATAATATTTTGCCATATTTATTTTCGTACATAAAATGGGCGTGTCTTGTGAAGTCAGAATCGAATTGCCTTGACTTCTAGGTTGAGGTGTGTGTCATCAGTCATCTTTACAAGAAGATGCTGCATGTTTTGTCTGCCTTCCACAGTAATTAGCACCATGCCCCAGTAGAGTTATCTGTCCTAACTGGACGCTCAACTATAGACTGATTATTCACAGACTCTAGAAGAAGGGGATGACAGAGGATGAGATGGTTGGATGGCATCACTGACTCAATGGACATGAGTTCGAGCAAACTCCGAGAGATAGTCAAGGACAGGGAAGCTTGGTGTGCATCGGTCCATGGGGCTGCAAAGAGTCAGACACGACTTGGCCACTGAACAACAACAACAACGGTGCCCAGACTCTAGCAATCTCTTTGTTCCTCGTGTTCTATGTATATACTTTGGTATTTATAACCTCTTTTCTGTGTTAGTTTAATTCCATATAGGTTTTGTGCTTTTTATCTTAAAAAAAATTGAGGGCCCTGCTGGGAAAGAGACAGCCTGAAGCATACCATTCAGGGAATGTGATGTTATCTTCTGACCCCTATCCTGTGTCTATACAGCAGCAGGTTGCATGGTTGGGTAATTGCTGGATGATTTTGAGATATGCAAGGGGGGGTGAGAAAAGCTGTGATCAAGAAGCCGGAAAAGAAAAAAAAAAAAAAGAGCTGTTTGAATTCATTCAAAATGGGTTATTCACTCAACCACATTTAAAAATGACTTTTTGTTGCCGATGTTTGGACCTGCTGGGGCAGCCGGGACGACCACCTGGACAGCCTCCTGGCGGGGCTGGGGTGCCCCGGGCTGGCTGTTTGGTCCGCAGTTGGGACGGCAGCCTGCTCACCTCAGCCTGCTTCCTCTGTTGTTACTGTTGCTGTTTTTCTTGAGCTGTTTGATTTTTGCTCTGGTTTCTTTCCAAGTAGTCAGGCTATCTGCTCTGAGTTCTTGTTAGAAACTGAATCACTGTTCCTCTGCCTGATTGGTGGAGGGTACAGATGAGTCTTTACTTTTTAAAAATGTTCAAATAAATCTCTTCTCTTGACATGGCGTGAGTCTGTAAAAACAAAACAAAACACACTTGTCTCTGCATTTGGCAAAGAGAAAGAGGCTTAGTTTGTTCTTCTTGAAGTGTCAGGGTAGTGCCTCCAGTTCATCACTTATAAATGATTTTTAGGTGTTTTTTTTGTTTTTAATAAATGCTCATTTTTCTGCTAGTAGATAATTTGCGCTGTACTGGTTTGGGGAAGAGTTTACAAATGCCATATGTTAGTTGTTCCCGCTTCTTAGTGAAGCTCAAGATCTGAGACACAAGCACGCAGTTTTTATTAAACGGAGCAGGTTGATTTCACGGTGTCTGTCATGGGGACACTGGAGCCACCCAGCGGGGTTGGCGTCCAGCTCTGCCTCTTATCACCAGTGTCATCCGAGGCAAGTGACTCAGCCCTTAATGAGCCTCAGTTTCCTCATCTCTAAAGTGGGGATAACGACAGCATCCACCTTCTAGGGTAGTTGTGAAGATGAAATGAGTTCTGCTAAGAATGGCGTGTGCTTAGCATGTGTTAGTTATTTTATCATTGGTATCATCCTATATGACTAAACCCATATAAATGGGAAGTTTCTGTAAGTTTGAATGTAATTTTCTGCTGGGTGAAGTTGACACTGTAGAGACTTGGACAGAAAGAAAATAAAGGCATGTGTAGCCTAGGAATTCAGAGCCAGCAGGTGTTTTCTATGTACTGTGTAGGTTGACAAAGCTTCAGTTCTCATAACCTAAATTTTTAAAGAATTGTTTAGTATTTATCTCTTGTATCTTTGAAAAAGATGAGTTCTTTTTAAAACATAAATGATACTTTGTTTTATTAATATACTAAATAGTATCATGTTTTACTAGTGTATATAGTAAATGGTAGCACTGTGTAGTAAATACTAAGCACAGTCACTCCTGGATTAACATTAACTGTATCTTCTTCTCTTTTAGAGCTCTTCAACCAGAAATACATTTAATAAGAGCAATGGCTTCAAAGGTGCTACTCAGGCAACAGAAATCTTTCACGGTTGTAGTTTTACTAGCCTGTTTGGTAAGTCAACTCTTTACTTTCGTAAGAATGTAGGGGAAAAATTCATAGAACTAGTACCCAATCTATTTCCCATTTTTAACCCCGTATCTTCAAATTTTTCTTTCAAATTCCTTTTATCATTGTTGCATTTAATTAATAAGTCAGAGGTTGCTGTTGGGTCTTGACTTTTGTGGCAATAATTGCACTTATTTATTTCAATCTGGGTAAGATCATCAAGTCATGGCATTACTTATAGCCCCAGGATAATGATGCTTCATGGGCTCACAGGCAGGTGACTCCTGGAGCGACTAACACTTTCCTCTAAGATTGGTTGTCAAGTGTGGTTAAGAGAGGCTGGAGGTGATTACTAGACCTTTAGCCCCAAATTATGATCTTGAACCACACCTTGAATTCTCCCTCCTGCTTGCTCTAGAGAATAAGGCTGGGATTTTATTTAAGAAGGTTGGATGACATTGTTGTAGGTATTTGCTTCAAGTGGAAGCAGTTTGTACTGAATAACTGCCCATGCTGTCACCACTAAAGCCCGTTCTATGCGCCTCCGTGTAAAGAGCAGTGCACACTCCAGTCTCTATTCCGCCCATGCTTCCTGAAGCTCTCAGTTTTCATTTAGGGCAACAGAATTAGCATCAGGAATATTACTGAGGGGGCCCTTGCTTGGCGTGAGAGTTTGAACTGAATGTTGTCACCAGTCTGAGATTCTATTAATTCCAACACTTTTTAATGAAACACTGGCTATTAAGAAGCAGATATACATACTTTTGTAGGATGAGTGCATATAAGATGAACTTAACTGTCTTTAGGTAAAATAAGAAATAAAGTCTGTATCATGAAAATAACTTACAACCTTTGTTTTTGCAAAGTAAAGTAGATAGTCCTTCCATTAAGACCTATGCTGTGAACCAAAGCGTATTGTAAGGACATAGAGAACAGACTTTCAGTTGCCAGTGGGGAGGGATGGAATGGGAGGTTAGGGTTAGCAGATGCAAACTGTTACATATAGGATGGATAAACAAAAAGTCCTACTGTATAGCACAAAGAACTATGTTCATATCCTGTGATAAACCATAATGGAAAAGAATATTAAAAAATAAAGTATATGCATATATAGTGGCAAAGAACCTGCCTGCCAATGCAGTGATGTAAGATATGTGAGTTCAATCCCTAGGTTGGGAAGATCCTCTGGAGGAGGGCATGGCAACCCACTTTAGTATTCTTGCCTGGAGAATCCCATGGACAGAGGAGCTTGGCGGGCCACAGTCAATGGGGTTGCAAAGAGTCAGACACGACTGAAATGACTTAGCATTTGTGCATATATATATGTGTGTAAATATGTATGTATGATTGAGTCACTTTGCTATACAGCAGAAATTAGCACAACATTGAAAATCACCAATACTTCAATTTTTAGAAAATGGATATTATTAGGTCCCAATTAAGTGGCAAAATGGCAATCAATAGGAAAGTAACACTTTAACTTTGAAGAGCAGAGGATTTGGCCATTTTTGTCATCATCATAATTATTAGGAATTTTACTGATCTCAATATTGTCAGAATTTTTTGAATGATGGACTCTAAGTAAATGTAATTCAACTGAAAAGGTGGAAACTTCTGCACCAAAGTTGGGTGTTAGATATGTCTAAAAGATAATAGCAGAGTTCTTGAGGCCAGTCTATATGTTCCATTTATTTATTTATTATTCAATTCATTATAGCTGAATATGTTTATATTAAAAATCAAAAAAATACGATTTTTAAATTCAGAATTTTTCCAGTTGAAGAAGTACCCTGGGTCTCTGCATATCTGTTCTTTTAAGTCATCTTCTCACTTAG
This sequence comes from Bos javanicus, assembly GCF_032452875.1. Taxonomy (NCBI): domain Eukaryota; kingdom Metazoa; phylum Chordata; class Mammalia; order Artiodactyla; family Bovidae; genus Bos; species Bos javanicus. The sequence goes on along the minus strand of NC_083879.1, from coordinate 34,503,003 downwards.
AAAGGAGAACAGCTTCTAGAAATTTTTACCTTGGGTTCACAAATGTGTAGGAAGAAGATGGCGATTGATTCCAGAAAAGGGGAGTTCTCATTCAGAAGCAGAGAGAGGACTCGGGCTTGAATTGTTTCGCTGACTTTTCCAGAAAGTGGTTTTCCTTCCTAAAGTGGAAACTGAATTGGCCTCACTCTGAATTAATGTTTACCTTCAGTGGTTATGTCGATAATACTGAAGATACTGTTCCCTTTTTGTGAAAAACAGAATTACCTCACCTTAAGATAACGTTTTGTGAAATGTTTTTTTTCAGGCATGTGGAGTGATTTGTGAAACAGGAGACTGTGGACAGCAGGAATTCAGGGACCAGTCAGGAAGCTGTGTTCTGTGCAAGCAGTGTGGGCCAGGCATGGAGTTGTCCAAGGTAACTGCTGGGTGCGTGGGACAGTCGTACGCCTGTGTTTTTTATTTATACTTATTTGCTTATTTGCTTGGACGCCTCAGGTCTTGGTTGTGGCACGCGGGATCTTTTGCTGCAGTGTGAAAACTCTGTAGTTGTGGCGTACAGATTTAGTTGCTCTGCAGCATGTGGGATCTTAGTTTCCCGACCAGGGATCGAACACGGGTCCCCTGAACTGCAAGGTGGATTCTCAACCATGGACCACTAGGGAAGTCCCACGTCTGTGTTTTTTTAAATGCGTTCTTATCAGCTGAATTCTTTTTCAGTTGATGACTGGTGATGATTTCCTCCTTTAGCCAAGTATTGAACAATTCCCTTCTCAATACGTTCGATTCATGTGTCTCACTGAGACAAAAGAAGTTGATTCTGGTAACCATACCTCATAGTTCTGTATACTTTAATGTTTACCATATTTTATTAAAAGAATAGAATCATTAAACAATAAGGTCTCACTGTGTAGCACAGGAAACCCTATATTCAATAATCTGTGATAAACCACAATGAAAGGGAACATGAAAGAGAATGTATATATTTGTATAACTAAATCAGTCCGTGGCACAGCAGAAATTAACATAACATTGTAAATCAACTATACTTCAATAGAATAATTTTTTAAATAGTTTTATTTATCTATTCTTGTGTGTGCTGGGTCTTCGTTGCTGCATGGGCTTTTCTCTAGGTGTGGAGAGTAGGGGCTACTCTCTAGTCACAGTGTGCGGGCTTTCAACTGTGATGGCTTTTCTTGTTGTAGAGCACAGACTGTAGGCATACAGGTTTCAGTAGTCATGGTACGTGGGCTCAGTAGTTGCGGCTCCCAGGCTCTAGAACTTGAGCTCAACAGTTGTGGCTTTGTTGCTCTGTACCAAGTTGAATCTTCCTGGATCAGGGATTGAATCCTTGTTTCCTGCATTGGCAGGAGAATTCTTTGCCCCTGAGCCACCAGAGAAGCCCTGAAACAATCTCCTTAAAGAAAAAAAAAAAGAATCATTAAGGTTTATTTGCATTAATTAAAAAGAATCAACATTCTACTAATGATTTAAAAATAAAGCATTGATAGCAGAATATGTTAATGCTCCTATTTACTGGGCCTTCTTTTTCTTAAGATGAAGGTTACCATTGCTAGTCAAGGAGCAGAGTCCAACAGTGTCTTAAGTAACCAGGGTCCAAGGGAGGAGTTGTTTTCCAAGCCAGAGTTTTGAACATTCTTTCAACAATGCCAGTGTGATTATTATTTTTCCCATGCTGAGTATGGACTTCCCAGGTCTGTCAATGCTAAAGATCTAAGAGATGCAGGTTCGATCCCTGGGTCAGGAAGATCCCCTGGAGGAGGGCATGGCAACCCACTCCAGTGTTCGTGCCTGGAGAATCCCGGGGACAGAGGAGCCTGGTGCGCTACCGTCCAGGGGGTCACACAGAGTCGGACATGACTGAAGAGACTTAGCAGCAGCAGCATGCTGAGTATAAGCTCCTTTCAGGAACATCTTAAATAGACTCATCTTCAGGACTGCTTATGAGTCAGCCGTGTTCTAAGAGGGTGGACGCAGCATCTTGGGTGTTCTGGGGCCCTTCTCTGTCCTGAGCACCTTGGAAGCTACGCACACATTTGCTTTATTGACTGACCTTTCGAAGATATTACCGGTTGTGGACAATTGATGTATCGTTTTGTTCTAAATAATGCACCAAGATCTTCCTGTTAGAAAAGAAACAAAAAGTGTCTCTTTAAGTGACTTTTCAAAGAGAAGTCCTTTCCCCTCCAGTCCACTGTGCTCTGAAGTTGAGTCTTGTCATTCATAGACTTTTGATTGATGATCTGCAAACATTGGGAAACAAAGAATTATGCATTCCACAAGTAATTCTGTGGATGGCCTGAGTGTTGTGTTTAATATGCGATGACTTTCAGCCTCCTGGGCCTTCCATTTGGGCAGAAACTGGCTGAGTTTTGAACTCTGCAAAGTCAGGTTAACTGGAGCACCCTGACTGATGTTTTTTGTAATCCCTGTCCGTTGTAAAAAGGTCCTTTATAATGGCAGACTGCATATCTGGAATCTATTGACAAAGTTAAGAATGCAATCATGCCTGGGAGGAAAATAGCGGTGTTTCTACTCCTCAGAGTTCTTTTTCCAAATCTCTCTTAAATCAGAATGAAAACTCACAGATTTGAAGAGATGAGTTAAGTCATTTCTAAGAAACCGTTCACTAACCTTCATCATTTATCTAGAGAATGAAGATGAAGTTTCTATCAGCTCCAAAATTTTTTTTAAAAACTCATCTCCTGAGGTTAACTGATAGTAGTTTCCATATTTCATAATTTCCCATGGATAGCCAGAAGAAATATTTTTCATTAGGGAGTAATTTTCCCTGATTGTTGCAATAGCTGTCCAACTATATTTCATTAACAGCAACAAAAGAAAGCAATGAATAGCTCTCCTATGCATACTCTTTTTGTTTATTAGTATTTATGATCCATTTCCTCATTTTAAAAATGTCCAGGACAAATTAAGGGAAAAAGAGTAAAAGTGAAGGTAACGATGTCCCTGAAGTATTAGATTCTGGAAACCCACTCTACTACTGTAGGCAAGAATCCCTTAGAAGAAATCGAGAGGCCATCATAGTCAACAAAAAGAGTCCGAAATGCAGTACTTGGACGCAATCTCAAAAACAACAGAATGATCTCTGTTCGTTTCCCAGGCAAACCATTCAGTATCACAGTAATCCAAGATTATGCACCAACCAGTAATGCTGAAGAAGTTGAAGCTCAACGGTTCTATGAAGACCTACAAGACCTTCTAGAACTAACACCAAAAAAAAGATGTCCTTTTCATTATAGGGGACTGGAATGCAAAACTAGGACGTCAAGAGATACCTGGAGTAACAGGCAAATTTGGCCTTGGAGTACAAAACGAAGCAGGTCACAAGAATGCACTGGTCATAGCAAACACCCTCTTCCAACAACACAAGAGAAGACTCTACACATGGACATCACAAGATGGTCAATACCAAAATCAGATTCATTATATTCTTTGCAGCCAAATATGGAGAAGCTCTATACAGTCCGCAAAAACAAGACCGGGAGCTGGCTATGGCTAAGATCATGAACTCTTTATTGCTAAATGCAGACTTAAATTGAAGAAAGTAGGGAAAACCACTAGAGCATTCAGGTAAGACCTAAATCAAATCCCTTATGATTATATAGTGGAAGTGAGAAATAGATTCATGGGATTAGATCTGATAGACAAAGTACCTGAAGAATTATGGACGGAAGTTCATGACATTGTACAGGAGCAGTGATCAAGACAATCCCCAAGAAAAAGACAAGACAAGACAAAATCGTTGTCTGGGGAGGCCTTATAAATAGCTGAGAAAAGAAGAGAAGCTAAAGGCAAAGGAGAGAAGGAAAGATATACCCATTTGAATGCAGAGTTCCAAAGAATAGCAAGGAGAGATAAGAAAGCCTTCCTCAGTGATCAGTGCAAAGAAATAGAGGAAAACAATAGAATGGGAAAGATCGAGATCTCATCAAGAAAATTAGAGATACCAAGAGAATATTTGATGCAAAGATGGGCACAATAAAGGACAGAAATGGCATGGACTTTACAGAAGCACAAGATATTAAGAAGAGATGGCAAGAATACACAGAAGAACTGTATAAAAAGATTTTCATGACCCAGATAATCACGATGGTGTGATCACACGTAGAGCCAGACATTCTGGAACACGAAGTAGGCCTTAGGAAGCATCACTACAAACAAAGCTAGTGAAGGTGATGGAATTCCAGCTGAGCTATTTCAAATCCTAAAAGATGATGCTGTGAAAGTGCTGCACTCAATATGCCAGCAAATTTGGAAAGCTCAGCAGTGGCCACAGGACTGGAAAAGGTCAGTTGTCGTTCCAATCTCAAAGAACTGCTACTGCTAAGTTGCTTCAGTTGTGTCCGACTCTGTGCGATCCCATAGATGGCAGCCCACCAGGCGCCCCCGTCCCTGGGATTCTCCAGGCAAGAACACTGGAGTGGGTTGCCATTTCCTCCTCCAATGCAGGAAAGTGAAAAGTGAAAGTGAAGTCGCTCAGTCGTGTCCCACTCTTAGCGACCCCATGGACTGCAGCCTACCAGGCTCCTCCGTCCATGGGATTTCCCAGGCAAGAGTACTGGAGTGGGGTGCCATTGCCTTCTCCATCCCAAAGAAAGGCAATGCCAAAGAATGCTCAAACTACCGCACAATTGCACTCATCTCACACGCTAGCAAAGGAATGCTCAAAATTCTCCAAGCCAGACTTCAACAGTATGTGAACCATGAACTTCCAGATGTTCAAACTGGATTTAGAAAAGGCAGAGCAACCAGAGGTCAAATTGCCAACATCCATTGGATCATCGAAAAAGCAAGAGAGTTCCAGAAAAACATCTACTTCTGCTTTATTGACTATGCCAAAGCCTTTGACTGTGTGGATTACAACAAATTTTGTGGAAAATTCTTTAAGTGATGGGAATACCAGAACACCTGACCTACCTCCTGAGAAATCTGTATGCAGGTCAAGAAGCAACAGTTAGAACTGGACATGGAACCAGAGACTGGTTCCAAATTGGGAAAGGAGTATGTCAAGACTGTATATTGTCACCCTGCTTGCTCAACTTATATGCAGAGTACATCGTGAGAAACACTGGGCTGGATGAAGCACAAGCTGGAATCAAGATTGCCAGGAGAAATATCAATAACCTCAGATATGCAGATGATACCACCCTTATGGCAGAAAGGGAAGAAAAACTAAAGATCCTCTTGATGAAAGTGAAAGAAGAGAGTAAAAGAGTTGGCTTAAAACTCAACATTCAGAAAACTAAGATCATGGCATCTGGTCCCATCACTTCATGGCAAATAGATGGGGAAACAGCGGAAACAGTGAGAGACTTTATATTGGGAGGCTTCAAAATCAGTGCAGGTGGTGACTGCAGCCATGAAATTAGAAGACTCTTGCTCTTTGGAAGAAAAGCTATGACCAACCTAGACAGCATACTAAAAAGCAGAGACATTACTTTGCCAACAAAGGTCCATCTAGTCAAGGCTATGGTTTTTCCAGTAGTCATGTATGGATGTGAGAGTTGGACTCTAAAGAAAGCTGAGCGCCAAAGAATTGATGCTTTTGAACTGTGGTGTTAGAGAAGACTCTTGAGAGTCCCTTGAACTGCAAGGGGATCCAACCAGTCCATCCTAAAGCATATCAGTCTTGAATATTCATTAGAAGGACTGATGCTGAAGTGGAAACTCCAATATTATGGCCACCTGATGTGAAGAACTAACTCATTGGAAAAGACCCTGATGCTGGGAAAGATTGAAGGTGGGAGGAGAAGGGGATGACAGAGGATGAGATGGTTGGATGGCATCACCGATTCAATGGACATGAGTTTGAGTAAGCTGTGGGAGTTGGTGATGGACAGGGAGGCCTGGTGTGCTGCAGTCATGGGGTCGCAAAGAGTTGGATACAACTGAGCAACTGAACTGAACTGAACTGAAGACCCACTCAGAAGCAGAAATTTACATATGTTGAGAGTGTTCCTGCATGTCCTGATATATCCATTCTGCAGGCAGGCAGCCTGTCAGCTTTCACCCTCACCATCTACACAGACTGCCCAGCTCCATTTAACAGACACTCAGTGTGTCTTTGCTAGAGGAGTGAACAGATCGGTCAACCTCAAAGAGGTTTTGGAAAGTAAGTGCTAGTACATAGTGTACATGGTACTTCGGCGCTCAGTCGTGTCTGACTCTTTGTGACCCCACGGACTGCAGCCCGCCAGGCTCCTCTGCCCATAGGGATTCTCCAGGCAATAATACTGGTGTGTTGCCCTGCCCTCCTCCAGGGTATCTTGCCAACCCAGGAATCTCCCACATTGCAGGCAGATTCTTTACCGTCTGAGCCACTTGGAAAGAAAGGAAACAGTTAAATCTAGTAATATAAAAGTTAATGAATGTGTGATTGGTGTGTTATTAATAATATGTTTGCCAAGTCTTTTAGTTTGGTTTTAGTTCTTAGTAAATAAAATTAGTAAGTGAGCCTTGCTCAGGCTCTAAATTATAAAATATAAGAAAGCCAAAGGATTCAAACATACCAATGGAAGTAAAAACATATTTTTATTTCCCCATTAATTAATCAAGGCAAAGGATATGAGGGTTTTTTTTTTTTTTAATATAAGCCATTACTTTAGAACTAGAAATCTCCAAACTGCCTACCCGTGAATTTGCAGTTTTTTCCTTCCAGGCTGATTTTATTAAATTTTTAGCAAGTACATATATCTTTCAGAAGAAAGAAAAGTTCTGAGTATATTAAAATCAGATAAATCACTTAAATCAACAGGTATGTTCAATTGGTTAATGAGTCACTTCCAAGTTTTTCAAAGTGAGGTAAAACTTTTTTTTCACTAAGTTTTTGTTAAATTGTTAGATATCAACATTTATAAAAAATCTAATTGCTTTCTGCTCGGAATATTAAATACATAATTTGGAAGGGGAATCTGTTCATTTGTAGGGAAGCAGATAAGTACAAACATCTTTGCTTTTTAAACTGAGGCTTACCAATTTGGTTACCTGTGGTGTTTGATATTGTGAAAGCACAATAAATACTTTTAGATTAGTTATGAAAAAGTAGAAAAGCTGGGTCAAATGATCCATACCCACAACCAAAGTTTTCTTCATGTTAAGAATTTTAAAAGGAGCATTTTCCCCAAACATAGAGCTTTCAAATAATCTTTCCTCTAACATTACTATATAATGTATTTTGCTGTACTAAACATAATTTAAAACTTCTATTTTCTACTATCGTGTCTCTCTAAAATAACAAAGTCTGGATCATGCAGTTCTTTGAACTGCAAACATGTATCTGTATCTTAAAACTCAAGCTTGGAAATTCGTTGGGTGAGCAGGTATTCTTAAACTTTCCATCTGTGGTTTTATTACTCCTAATTATTATTTTCTTTGGAAAGCTTTCAGCCCTGCCTTTTCGCAAGGTGTCTGGCTTCCTCCCCCATGGTTAGGTCCCTACCCTTAGGACACGCAGTGGGGCTTGTTGCCAGCCGCGGGGAGCACTCACCCGGGGCGCTATGCTCTCTGCTCATCTGCGGTGTTGGTCATGGTTCTGACCGCTTTTCACTTCCTCCCAGTCGTGAGAGTGTAAGGCGTCTACCCTGCAGCCCCAGGTTCCATAATATCTTTGTGGCTCATTGAGATGGACACCCTTTCCATCTTTGGCCACTTTTTAAACGAGTACTTGTTTTGAGACTTTGTGTGTATACTTTCTGTTATGTGCGTCTGCAGGGTGTTTCTTATAAAAAATAAGGCCTCTCTCTCAAAATGTCTGTCACTGTGACTCAGTCACACCGATCATGCAACGAGAATGGACAGTGGTGGCTGACGTCATGAGCCGGCTTCGATGTGATCTCCGTGTATGCCATCAGAAATCCTCACAGCGTAGGTCTGAAGAGGGGAGTCTAGCTGCTCCTGTTCACAGATGGGGAACCAGAGACACAGAGATTAGCCGGTGTGTCCACACCGCTGTTCGTGAGTGATGGCATGGGGAGGGTGGCGGGGCCGCTTGGGCTAACCTCTGCCTGCCTGTCACTGCCAGGGCAAGGCGCACCTGGCCGGGCTTTCTGTGCCGAGGAACATCTCAGCAGCCCATTTGGTTCCCAGGTTAACCGCCCCCCTCCCACGCCGCCCAAGAGCCCCAAGCACCATCTCTCTCATTTAGGCCCTTTTTAAAGAAAATTTCATATTCATTTTGTTACTTACATTGATATAGTATTGGGTTGGCCAAAAAGTTCGTTCTGGCTTTTCCAAAATGAGATTTTTGGCCAAGCCAGTACTAACATGGTTGTACTTACTGTACAAGCCAGTCTTAACATGGTTGTAACAACAAATTAATACATTTCAGTACTCATGTAGCATTAATGAAACCATGACAGTGGTTATTATCAGTGGGTCACTGTAATCTCTGATATGTTAAGGTAAACAAACACATAAGTACACATATGTATTTGTATGTGTAAATATGTATTATATTAGCATTACATAATTGGTATTACATAGCTCATATATAAGGGACTTCCCAGGTGGCGCTAGTGGCGAAGAATCTGCCTGCCAATGCAGGAGACCCAGGTTCAATCCCTGGGTCAAGAAGATCCCCTGGAGAAGGAAATGGCAACCTTCTTACCTGGAGAATCCTAAGGACGGAGAAGCCTGGTGGGCTACAGTCCCTGGGATTGCAAAGAGTTGGACACAACTGAAGACTTAGCACAGCACAGCACAGATCATATATAATATAAATACATATACAGTGTATATTATATTTATGGAATATGTAATCAATATTCTACATGACATATACTGATACATAATTAACCTGTATGCAAAATTTAATTATTTTAATTAGACAAATGTATTTGATCAGCTTCCCTGGTGGCTCAGAGGGTAAAGAATCTGCTTGCAATGTGGGAGACCTGGGTTCAATCCCTGGGTTGGGAAGATTCCCTGGAGGAGGGTATAGCAACCCACTCAAGTATGCTTGCCTGGAGAATCCCATGGACAGAGGAGCCTGGGGGGACGGGCTACAGTCCATGGGGTCGAAAAGAGTCGGACACGACTGAGTGACTAAGCACAGCACAGCACATTTGATCAGCAATATATGATCCATGCAAATGTTAGCTCAAACTCTTTATTATTTAAAATTAAAAACTCAATTAAGGAAGAATTTAAATGGGGAACAAAAGAGAAATCTTCAAAAGAAAAAAAAGACTTTTTAGTAACTCAGCTTAGGAAGTAGATTTCCTGAATCTTTTGGAAAGTAATGTGGTAAGTCATGGAACCATTCGGAGTCTGTTTTGAGGGTTTTATTCCCTTGAGCCATATTTACTGTCTCCCCCACTGCATGGTTTAGGTTTTAGTTTTTGAGAGTCTATGATAAAGATAATGAATAATGTCTTTTTCCTATTTCTGAGGCAAAAAATACCACGTGTGGTTTCCATGGCTCTGTGAGCAGCCCCGCCGGTGTTTTGACCAGGACCGTGTGCCTGAGTGTCAGGTGGCGTCCCGGGGGCTCATGAGAGCAAACAGCATTGGGATGTGTGGGAGATGATATTTTCGTTTTCCCAAAGTGACTACATAAGACTTGGATTCTCACCATCTCGAGCTTGCCCAGCCCCTCCCCCGCACCGAGTATTGATGCCAACAGTGAGCTTTTAACACGGTCGCCTCTCAGCAGTAAATCAGGAAACTAGTTTTTGCATGAGCCTCTGGAAACAGACTTCAAGTCTCTGGCATGGTTTTCAAAGTAAGCTTTGCTAAGCAATTATTGGGATGATTTTAGTTAATGTGAAAAAATTGACTCTTGTAAACAACAAGAGTTTATGCGAGTCTATGCGGGGCTTCCTATTTTTAAAGACGTCTCCCTCTTGGAAAATTGTTTTCATCCTTATGAACAAAGTTACACAAAATTTAGTGTAATTTTCAAGCATAAAAGGATTCATTTCTGCCATTTAATTATACCGTTGCTCACTTTATTTGTGTTTAATTATACCTAATCGAGCCCACTGATGTTTGGCAGATATTAACAAGCTCTAGCTTGTAATTTTTCTTTAAAAAAACTCAACTGTGGGTTTTCACAAACCGAAAGTTTGGGGCTGGGGATGCGTCTTTGGTGTTGTTTTATTAAAGGAAATTAAAAAGCTGATTTCTAAACACCGGCCACATGAATCTAATTCATCATTCCCATTTCTGTGCCCTAGATTTTCTCTATAAATAACTTCTTCTCCGTCCAAGTTGAGCTTTTAAAGTTCAAAGAACTCAAGTTAATAGTCACTGGCCGCACAAATAAATAGTGCTTTCGACTCGAGCACCCAGAATGTGTCTCCGGGACATTTCGTAGTCTGGGAGGATCTCCCCTGTTGGGGGTGGGGGCCTGCTCCCCCAGCATGTAGGTGGGATCCACTTGTGTTTTTGTTCGGTTCTGGCTTTGCAGAGGGAGGGAGGAGAGAAGGGGATCTGAGGACTGTTTACTTTGAGTCATTTTGCTACTGGAAAGCCACCAAATGTGGCTTAAAAATATTGGGCAGAGTGACAGAGCCATGGCCGCTGGCTCTGTCCAGCCTCCTGCTGCCTCGGAACCAAGGCAAGGCAGCCGATCCGTGCATCCCCGCCCTCCCGGGAGGAAGGCTTGGCCTTGCCAACCAGGAAATATTGCCATGACCTTTACAGGCTTGCTCCCTGGAGTTAAATAATAGCACCAGTAGTAGTGGTAGTAATAATAATAACACACTTTAGGAAAATGCACAATGTTTGTTCATCCATCTTAAACAGCAAGCAGTTCTTTATTACACATTGGCTCAACTCCTGCTAAAGAAAAGTTACTCAGTGTCTCTTGTTGAGGATGGTGGAACAGGAATGACTCAGAAACTTGGCAGCAGGTGTGGGGTGCGCTGTGGTGGGATTTTACAGGGGGAGGGGGTCATCTCTGAATACATCCTGGAGAAGTGGGAATTCATAGCTGAGGAGCACTGTAGTCCGCCAGGCTCCTCTGCCCATGGGATTCTCCAAGCAAAAATACTGGAGTGGGTTGCCATTCCCTTCTCCAGGGGGTCTGCCCAACTCAGAGAATGAACCCATGTCTCCAGCAGGTCATAATTTAAAAAATAAAGGCCATAGTATTGTCTTGAAGCCTCCATGTGTTTCTAGCATGGATTTCAATGGGAGATGGTCCTCCACAAACAAAAGTGAAAGTGTAGGGAAACTCACTCAGTTGTGTCCGACTCTTTGTGACCCCCTGGACTATACAGTCCATGGAATTCTCCAGGCCAGAATACTGGAGCGGGTACCCTTTCCCATCTCCAGGGGATCTTCCTGACCCAATGATCGAACCCAGGTCTCCCGCATTGCAGGCAGATTCTTTACCAGCTGAGCCACAATGGAAGCCCGAGAACACTGGAGTGGATAGCCTATCCCTTCTTCAGTGGATCTTCCCGACCCAGGAACCGAACCGGGGTCTACATTGCAGGCAGATTCTTTACCAACTGAGCCAAACATGTCACTAATTCTAGAGCCCAGGCTGGTGACTGACTCACTGTTCCCTCCCACACCACACCCTGCTAGACACACACACACACACAAACACACATACACACACACTCCTTCCAATAAAAGGGTCAGAGGGAGAACTCAGGGCCACCTGGGATGTGTTGGACAGAGGTTAAAACAGTACAAAGAACTTCTGTTCAGGAGCTTTTGCAACAGAGACTTCAGCCTACAACTGGGTTCAGTTTCAAATCTAGGTGGACATGTGGGGGGCAAGCGCCCGGGAGCAGGATGGGGAACTGGGGTGGGAACTCCCAAAAAGGAAGCATCAGGGGAAGGGGCATCCCGGCTAAACAGACAGGGGGATTCCTGCTGAAGGTGGGCAGACGATCAGACATCACCGGTGAGTGGGGAGGATGGGGGGAGGGTGAGAGCTGGTCAGATACGGAGAATAAGCATGTGTGGAGAATGGGAGACACCTGGGCTCTTCAAGACCAGACCTAAGAACAGGGCATGGTCGAGAAATTGGCTCAGAGAAGCTTGTCCAGTTTGGTCAAGTGGAGGGTCTGTCAAAAGTAAGATGAAGCAGATCCACCACGGGCAGCCTGCTCCTTGCCTTCTCTCCAGAGACCCATCCATACTTCTTCTGCTTCTGTACTCAAAGAAAGCACTCTACCAGAGAAATCACCCCCTCCTAGCCCAGAGTCATGAGGGAAAACCCCAAAGATCGGATGCTATTTTGGTTAGATGCCGTAGTGTATCTCGTGGTTCTCACCAGTGAATTTCACCCGGGGCAGAGAGCGTGCCCTTGGGATGCAGTGGTGAGACCTGTATCCTGAACACTGCCAGCATGCCCTGAGACAGGCAGATGCACTCAAGCTGCACACACATGCACACACACCAGAAGGGCATGTCTGTGACGTTTCCACAAACCTGGCTGTAGAGTTTGACTGGGGGTGGGGGGTAGGAAGTTACAAATGAAGGACGGGTTGTTTACTGAACTTAATATGGAAGATTTCAAGGCACTTTAACCACTTTGTTTCACTGAGTGAAATAAAAACATCAAAATAGACATTTATAGTGGGATATAATTTAATATTTATGTGCTGTTTACTTTATAGCCTGGATTTCAAATAATTATGGCATCTGTATGTTTACGGTGCTTTAGAAATACGACAAATCAGCTCTAAAAGTGGTTGCTGCCTTGGACGCCGTACAATAATTCTTTGGAAATAATTGCTCTGAATTTCTAGTTAATTCAAGATGTCTAGTTAATTCAACGCATGAAATCGTCACTTCATACACTTAAGCTGTCATGAACTGCAAGCTATGATGTTATTCTTAAAAGTTCAAAAATAGTATTAGAATAGTATTGTTTTAAAATGGCAAATACTTTAGAGAAAATATATACTTTTAAAATTTTATTGAAGTATTATTGATTTACAGTGTTGTGGTAATTTCTGCTGTGTAGCAAAGGCATTCAGTTATATGAGATATATGCATTATTTTTCGTATTCTTTCCTATTATGCTTTATCACACGATACTGAATATAGTCCCTGTGCTGCACAGTAGGACCTTGTTGTTTATCCATCCTGTTTATAACAGTTTGCATCTACTAACCCCAATCTCCCAATCCAGCCCTCCCCCACCCACCTCCACCTTGGCAGCCACACTTCTCTATGTCTATGAGTCTGTTTCTGACTGAAAGCGCAGGTCGCTCAGTCGTGTCTGACTCTTTGCAACCCCATGGACCATACAGTCCATGGAATTCTCCAGGCCAGCATACTGGAGTGGGGAGCCTTTCCCGTCTCCAGAGGATCTTCCCAACCCAGGGACCAAACCCGGGTCTCCTGCATGGCAGGTGGATTCGTTACCAACTGAGCCACAGGGAAGCCCAGGAATACTGGAGTGGGTAGCCTAGCCCTTCTCCAGCGGATCTTCCCAACCCAGGAATTGAACCAGGGTCTCCTGCCTTGCAGGCGGATTCTTTATCAGCTGAGCTATTTGAATAAAATTCACCCAAATAATCAATCTCTGTACAAGTATGACTCATGGTTCCTGCTCTGTACACTTCGGTACTGTTTTATGATACTAATGATGCAAAGCCTTATCTCAACCCCTAACCCAGTGCTACCCCAAAGAAAATTGCTATTGCTGCCAGTAAAACGTGTGAACTCCAGGCAGAAATAGAGAGCCAGTATCCAGTTATTAAGGAAACCTCTGATACAGTTGGAGCCCCACTTTTTTCTTTCTATATATGATTTGGTCCAGTGTAGAATGAGCCAAAAAAAAAGAAAAAATCATGAAATCCTCATTCTACAAAATCTAATGCCATGTAAATGACACACAGCAATATATGGCAAAAACTCTTTGGCCAAAAGAGTTCTCATGTAAGATATACACTCTAGAATACAGCCAAGAATCAAAAAAGAAGCACAAAGATTTCTCCAACACTAAAGTATATGTTCTTTCTCAAGAGAGATGGGACTGTCAACACCCCTGTGTGTATTCTTTCAAGTCGGATCGTTTATCCAGTTTCTCGGGAATGGGGAGAGGAAGTGAGTGGCTGTGGACGGTGATGCCCGGCAGGAGGGAGGGAGAGCAGCTGACCGCCGGGCAAGGGCGTTAACACAGCCACAGCGCCTGCAGACCCAGGGCTGCCTGGTTCTTTGTGCAATAGCGCAATGGAGCAGTGGATTCAACCGGGAAAGGTGAAATTCTATTTTGTGTACCCATTTTCAAAAGCAAGTAGTTGAGACTCATTTTAAACAGATTTTTATTCAGTAAAAATGTTTTAGATGAAAAGTGATGCTTTTGTTGTTATTGTTCAGCCTCTCAATCGTGTTGACTCTTTGCGACCCCATGGACCACGGCACACCAGGCTTCCCTGTCCTTCAGCATCTCCTGGGGTTTGCGCAAATTCCTGTCCATTGAATCGGTGATGCCATCCAACCTTCTCATCTTCTGTTGTCCTCTTCTCCTTTTGCCCTCAATCTTTCCTAGCATCAGGGTCTTTTCCAGTGAGTCAGCTCTTTGTATCAAGTGGCTAAAGTACTTCAAAGTGGTGTTTGAAGTCACCTAAAAAACTGGGGTCTGCAGATCCCTTTGTTCCCCGGCGAGACTTTATTATACTGGAATCAGAAACACTTGGGCTGTAGATCATCCAGAATAATAAAAGCCATTGGTATCCGTTCTTTGGCCGGATGCTAGTGCTTGATTTCTAGTTTGGAGGCTTTATATGTTTCCCAGTTTATTTCTCAGAATAACCCTGTAGGGCCGGGTGATATCCCCTCTCACAGATGAAGTGGCTGAGGGTCAGAGAGTTCCCAGAGTACCTTGGCTGGCAAGTGGCCTATGTGTGTTTGTCTCCAGTGTGGGAGAATACCCCCATTCTGCTGCGTCAGCCTGGCCGGGAGAGCAGCGTTTCAGAGGTGTGCTGCTGGTTCACAGACCCCTACCTCTTTCCCCTTGTTTGCTTGTCTTCCTCTGCCCGCTTTTCCTTCCCCTCTCTGTTGTGTGTTAACCTGTATATGAGACCCGTATATGCAAGCCACCTGCAACCAAGAGTGATTTTGCAGTTGTGGCCACAGGGACCTTTGCGGGGACACTGAGCTTGAGGCCCTGCCCCGGATGTCACATGCTTTGATCCCTGATGCTGGGGGCACGGGGTGGGAAGTGCCCTTCTGTGCCAAACGAAAATCTTGGGATGCCCGGCTCTCTCTGCAGCTAACATGGTCCCAACGCAGATCACACTGAGAGGCACAGCCCCCCAAATAGCAGGGGCTCCCCCCACCCCACTGAGACCGAACACACACCCCAAGAACTCTCTCTAGATGTGTGTCTGTGTTGTTTTCCTGATTGCTACAGCTGCTTTCTGCACGAAAATCAAATCATTACGGAGTTGTGAGAATTGAAAACACCTCATCATTCCACCCCCCACAAAAAAAAAAATCCCTGTTAACAATTTTAAGGAGATTCTAATTTGTGAACTGGGGCTTCCCTGGTGGCTCAGATGGTAAAGAATCTGCCTTAATGTGGGAGACCCCGGTTCCACCCCTCTCCTGTCCCCCCCTGCCTTCAGGTCAGAGCTTTGTCCAGCTGGAGCCCTCGGGGTTGAGGAGGGGCTGACCTCCTGCTTTGTTTTTCTCCGCAGCTCTTTGCTGTGCTTGTTCAAGACACTTCTGAAAGACGGACAGAGGAGCTGCAAGGGGGACGAAGGGGCCCCTCCCCCCAAATGTGCATGAGTTCATTAGTGGATTGAAGCCTTATTGCTAATACTCTTTATTGAGTTCCTTACTGAGTATAGGCAATACTATTCTTTGTATTGGTTTTTGTTTTTTAATTGAAGCGTCGTAGTTGATTTACCACGTGTTAGTTTCAGGTGTACAGCAAAGAGATTCAGGCATACATACGTAATACCTATTCTTTTTCAGATTCTTTCCCCATTATAGATTGTTACAAGATATTGTGTATCGTTCCCTGTGCTATATTGAAGGACTGCTGTTTATCTATTTCATATACAATAGTGTGTATCGGTTAACCCCAACCTTCAAAGCTGTCCCTCTCCTCCACCTCCCCCTTTGGTAACCATAAGTTTGTTCTCTATGTCTGTGAGTCTGTTTCTGTTTTGTAATTAAGTTCATTTGTATATTCTTGTATGTGTGTCTGTTGATTTAATTTTTAATTAGTTGTCTTTGTATCTAAATATGGATGGAGAAGGAAATGGCAACCCACTCCAGTACTCTTGCCTGGAAAATCCCATGGACAGAGAAGCCTGGTAGACTACAGTCCATGGGATCGCAAAGAGTCAGATATGACTGAGCAACTTCACTTCATGGATGGAGAAATTAAATGTGTAAATTTTATGGAGAAATGAGGATTATGACCTCCCTGGACCTGTGTTCTGGCTTCCATGGTTCCCAGAAGAGGGAGCTGAGGCTGTGAGGGGAGCCCTGACTCCCGCTGCCCCTCTGGCTGCCCGTGGGCCCCTGGCACATGCTCATGTGGGGCCGCGTGGGCCCCTGGCACACCCTCATGTGGGGCCGCGTGGGCCCCTGGCACACGCTCGTGTGGGGCCAAGTGGGCCCCTGGCACACCCTTGGTGTGAGGCTATGCGTGCAGCTTATGAGTTGCTGCCTGATTTTCTTTTTAATGGCCAGTGTTCTATCGAACGGAGAAGGCAATGGCACCCCACTCCAGTACTCTTGCCTGGAAAATCCCGTGGACGGAGGAGCCTGGTGGGCTGCAGTCCATGGGGTCGGGAAGAGTCAGACACGACTGAGCGACTTCACTTTCACTTTTCACTTTCATGCATTGGAGAAGGAAATGGCAACCCACTCCAGTGTTCTTGCCTGGACAATCCCAGGGACAGGGGAGCCTGGTGGGCTGCCGTCTATGAGGTCGCACAGAGTCGGACACGACTGAAGCGACTTAGCAGCAGCAGCAGTTCTGTAGAAACCATCACATAGTCGGTTTAACTATGATATGTAACTCTTCAGACATCCTCCTGTGTACATGTCAGATAAACTGCCAGAAAAGCCCACAGTATAATAATAAGAAGTCTGGCTCTGGAATTAAATGGTGTAGGTCTCATACCTTACGCCCCAGCAGTTCTGCTCCAGGGTATACATATGAAAAAAACAAAAACACTAATTCAAAAAGATATATGCACTTCAGTGTACTACTTAAAATAGCAAAGGTATGGAAGCAACCTAAGTGTCCATCAACAGAAGGATGGATAAGAAAGATGCTGTGTGTGTGTGTGTGTGTGTGTGTGTGTGTATATAGTGTTCTTTTAGGTGTCATATAAGCATCTTCTATCAGACAGCAATAAACAGCCAGGGCTTCCCAGGTGGCACAGTGGTAAAGAACCTCCCTGCCCGTATAGGAGACGCAGGAGATGCAGGCTTGATCCCTGAGTCAGGAAGATCCCCTGGAGAAGGAAATGGCAATCCACTCCAGTATTCTTGCCTAGAGAATCCCATGGACAGAGGAGCCTGGTGGGCTATTAGTCTATGGGGTTGCAAACGATGATAATAAACAGCTAAATATTTCAAGGCAGTTCACTGGATAGGTTTCTAGGCTTGTAAGCCTCTGACATTTCATATGCAGCCATCCTTGCGTTCTAATATTTATCAAAGCACTTATTTTCTGCCTTGATAAGTGAGTGTGTGTCTGCCTGTTTCCCTGACTCCAGTTTCTGAGGGTTCAGATGACTGGCCGAGTTAGAGAAGAAAGTGCCTGATTCCACCCTAAGCCAGCAATAATTCAGCAGCGGGAGGCAGAGAGCCTTTCCTATTCAAATGCTCATGCTGCTGGAATAAAGTGGATGACAAAGTATACTTCTGGCTGTAAGAGAGATTATTAGCAGGGAGACACATGGGAACCGCTGAAAGAGGGGCTTTTGTGTGCAGGGAGGCGGGCGCTGGGTAATTACCAGCCCGGTTCCTCGTCGTTGTATCTCGTCGTCCTCCTTTTTCACGCTCTCGAGGTCTGAATAGCCGTCTCTTGTCTCTTCATCCCCACAGGAATGTGGCTTTGGCTACGGGGAGGACGCCCAGTGTGTGAAGTGCCGGCCGCACAGGTTCAAGGAGGACTGGGGCTCTCAGAAGTGCAAGCCGTGCCTGGACTGCGCCCTGCTGAGCCGCTTCCAGAAGGCCAACTGCTCGGCCACTGGCGACGCCGTCTGCGGGGACTGCCTGCCTGGGTACGTGGCCAGTCCTCCCCGGGAGATCAGGTCTTTATTCTGAGCAGGATTTTCTCTCTGGTTCCCCTCCAGACACGGATGCCTGCTGACACCCACCCCAACAAGGTTGCCGAGGTTCACGGCTTTTCTGTTTCCCGGGCCTCCCGCACACCCTGCACGGTGACAGGCGGGGGGTTAGGATCAAACAGATAAGCCAGTGACCAAGGCTCGGTGTCAGAAAAGTCTGCAGAGTCCCCACCAGTCAATAAGAAAGAAAAGATGGACAAAGGGATGAAAGAATAAGGCAGCTCACAAAAGAGGAAGTGCATGTGGCCTGTGATGCTAGGAAGATGGCCATCCTCCATATGATCAGAGAAATGCAAACACCACCGTCCAGCCGGTCACTTCTGCGGTGTTTGTGGGGCAGCTGCCAGGTGTTGCTTTCGGGAGGGAGACAAAGACTGCCGCCCATGGGCAGCTTACATCCTAATACGGTTTGAAAAATACCTGCATAGTAAATACTAAGAAGTTGTGCAGAAAGGTAGAAGGTGGTGGTTCCTGGGGAAAACAGAAAGTCTTCAGCAGCTCAGGGGGCTGGGTGTGCCCTCTGGGGACAGAGAAGAGAGGCAGGTGGCAGGATCAGAGTAGGTCATCAGGCTGGGTGATGCTGAAAAGCTGAGGTCTCTGTGGATGCAGGCCCTAGGGGTGGACACGTGTGCGTTTCAGAAACGGCCGAGAGGACAAGCGGGTGTAGGAGGCAATAGAGCGGGCTGGAGGGAGAGGCAGAAGGGGTGCTAGGGGTGGACTCGTGTGATGCTGGAGACCTTAAGTGTACACATCGGAAAGGAACCCAGGCCGTGGACAGAAAGCGGACCACACCTGGGCCAAGTGGAGAGACAAAGCCCAGGAGGAGGGATTTTTAATAAGTGCTTATAGGTAATGGTTGGCTGGACCTGCCAGATAAAACAGGCAGCTGGAAGCCAGAGTGGTGATGAAAACTGGGACCCACTGGGGCCGAGTGGTGGTCTGTTAGAGAGTGAAGAGGCCTTGCTGCAGGAGGTAAGGCAGGGAAGAGACCAGGTGACTGCCAGGAGGACGTCTTTAATACAGAGCAGAGCCAAAGGAGAGACCAGGAATCCTGGAGCTTGCCTGGAACCCAGGTTTTATGGCAGAAGTGAATCGACCAGGGCTGGCAGCATTACGGGAGCAGCAGACACGTATTACTTAGTGGCTAAGCACTCTGTATCCTCTGGAGGAGGAAATGACAACCCACTCCAATAACCTCGCCTGGAGAATCCCATGGACAGAGGAGCCTGGCGGGCTGCAGTCCATAGAGTTGCAAATAAGTCAGAAGGACTGAAACAATTTAACACAGAGAAGCACTTTACATGAATTATTTTCTGTAATGTTCACAGTGTTTTAAAAATGAAGAAACTGAGCCTTATCATTAAGGTTATTCAGGCAAGATTGCACAGAGAGTACGAGGCACAACTTGGAGCCGTGTCCAGGACTCTGCTGCCAGAATCCACGCTCCAAGTCATGACAGATGCAGGGCCCTCACTGTACTTGACCAGCATGTGCCCACAAGACCAGGCGTTTGACAGATGCCAGATGCTTGTCTTGGGGCTTCTACTGAAGCCAGAGGACAGCTAAAACTCTGGGCCCAAAGAAAGAGCAGAAAATAGCCTTATGAATCATGTCCTCATGCAAAAACTTACCACCCAAACAGATGCAAAAACTAGTGGTCTTACACCAACAGCACAACAATCAAAGGGAAAATAGCTGTATTGGACTTCATCAAAATTAAAATCTTTTGTGCTTCAAAGGATACTGTCAAGAAAGTGAAAGACAACCCCCCGGAATTAGAACTATTCATAAATCATAAACCATATATGTGATAAGGAACTATCTTATCTAGAATATATAAAGAGCTGTTATAACTCAATAACAAAAAGACAAGTAACCCAATTAAATTATGGGCAAAAGATATTAATAGACATTTCTGCAAATAAGATACACAGATGATACTCATGAGTGAGCTTGTGAAAAGATACTCAACATCAGTCATCAGGGAAATGCAGAAAAATACCCCCGCATATACTTCACGTCCATGAGGATCAGTTCATTTCAATTGCTCAGTCGTGTCCAACTCTTTGCCAGCCCATGAACTGCAGCACGCCAGGCATCCCTGTCCATCACCAACTCCCAGAGTTTACCCAAACTCATGTCCCTTGAGTTGGTGATGCCATCTAACCATTTCATCCCCTGTCGTCCCCTTCTCCTCCTGCCCTCAATCTTTCCCAGCATCAGGGTCTTTTCCAATGAGTCAACTCTTCGCATCAGGTGGCCACAAATATTGGAGTTTCAGCTTTAACATCAATCCTTCCAATGAACACCCAGGACTGATCTCCTTCAGAATGGACTGGTTGGATCTCCTTGCAGTCCAAGGGACTCTCAAGAGTCTTCTCCAACACCACAGTTCAAAAGCATCAGTTCTTCGGCGCTCAACTTTCTTCACAGTCCAACTCTCACATCCATACATGACCACTGGAAAAACCATAGCCTTGACTAGATAGACCTTTGTTGGCAAAGTAATGTCTCTGCTTTTTAATATGCTGTCTAGGTTGGTCATAGCTTTCCTTCCAAGGAGCAAGCATCTTTTAATTTCATGGCTGCAATCACCATCTGCAGTGATTTTGGAGCCCAAAAAAATAAAGTCAGCCACTGTTTCCCCATCTATTTCCCATGAAGTGATGGGACTGGATGCCATGATCTTAGTTTTCTGAATGTTGAGCTTGAAGCCAACTTTTTCATGCTCCTCTTTCACTTTCATCAAGAGGCTCTTTAGTTCTTCTTCACTTTCTGCCATAAGGGTGGTGTCATCTGCATATCTGAGGTTATTGATATTTCTCCCGGCAATCTTGATTCCAGCTTGTGCTTCCTCCAGCCCAGCGTTTCTCATGATGTACTCTGCATATAAGTTAAATAAGCAGGGTGACAATATACAGCCTTGATGTATTCCTTTTCCTATTTGGAACCAGTCTGTTGTTCCATGTCCAGTTCTAACTGTTGCTTCCTGACCAACATACAGGTTTCTCAAGAGGCAGGTCAGGTAGTCTGGTATTCCCATCTCGTTCAGAATTTTCCACAGTTTATTGTGATCCACACAGTCAAAGGCTTTGGCATAGCCAATAAAGCAGAAATAGATGGTTTTTTGGAACTCTCTTGCTTTTTTGATGATCCAGCAGATGTTGGCAATTTGATCTCTGGTTCCTCTGCCTTTTCTAAAACCAGCTTGAACATCTGGAAGTTCATGGTTCACGTATTGCTGAAGCCTGGCTTGGAGAATTTTGAACATTACTAGTATGTGAGATGAGTGCAATTGTGCAGTAGTTTGAGCATTTGTTGGCATTGCCTTTCTTTGGGATTGGAATGAAAACTGACCTTTGCCAGTCCTGTGGCCACTGATGAGCTTTCCAAATTTGCTGGCATATTGAGTGCAGCACTTTCACAGCATCATCTTTCAGGATTTGAAATAGCTCAACTGGAATTCCATCACCTCCATTAGCTTTGTTCGTAGTGATGCTTCCTAAGGCCCACTTGACTTCACACTTCAGGATGTCTGGCTCTAGGTGAGTGAGCACACCATCATGATTATCTGGGTCGTGAAGATCTTTTTTGTATAGTTCTTCTGTGTATTCTTGCTTCTGTGTCCACAAGGATGGCTATAGCCAAAAGACAGACAATAGCAGGTATTGGTGAGGACTGGAGAAATTGGGAATGTAAAATGGTGCAGCTGCTTTGGAAAACCGTGTGGAAGATCCTCAACGAGTTACACATTGAGTTTCCTTGCAACCTAGCCGTTCTGCCCTTGGGTATATAACCAGGGGAATTGAGAACATGCCACACAAACACTTGTACACAGCTGTTCACAGCACTATACATAATAGTAAAAAGTAGAAATGACCCAAATGTCCATGGATCAACTAAATGGAGTGTAATTAACGAATTAATGACAGAATGCTGTTCGGCAGTAAAAGGAATGAATTACTGATACAGGTGACAATGTGGGTGAACCCAGAAAACAGGATGCGAAGTGAAAGAAACCAATCACAGAAGACCCCGTTCTGTGTGATTGCATGTGTGTGAAATGTCCAGATGTGGCAGATCTAAAGAACAGAAAGTAAATTAGTGGCCGTCGAGGGCTAGTGGCTGGGGAAGATTGAGAAGAATGGGGTGTGGTTGCCAAGGAAGCAGAGTTTCTTTTCTAGAGTGGTGAAGATGTTCTAAAATAGTCCACAGAATGTGTCCATGAATGCTCCATGAATGTGTCGATACTAAAGATTGTTTACTTTAAAGGGATGGAATACATGGTATGTGAATTATATCTCAATAATCTACTCTGTTTTTTAATGAGTTTTTATTTCTTGACTGTGCTGCACAGCATGTGAGAGCTGTTCCTGACCAGGGATCCAACCCATGCCCCTGCCTTGGAGGTGCAGAGCTTTAACCACTGGATCACCAGGGATGTCCCTAGTCTGTTATTAAAAAAAAAGTAGTGTAATCTCAGAAGGCACTGATACCTGTTGAGTATCATTATGCCGAGTTTTGACCTTGTGCAAATCTAATGCAGGGATAGAAACTGAACACCTGTCTTATCTCTGTTGCTGTCCTGACAAAACCGAGTCTGTGCGCTTCTGCCCTCTTTACTGGGGTCGGGCGTCAGGGCAGGGGGAAGAGGAGTCCCCGGGGGCTGCTGCCCAAGGTGGGCAGTGCCTGGAGACCCAGGACTCGCTGTTTGTGGGACTGGGGGGACCCCAGGTGTGAGCTGCTGGACCGTGAGAGGATCCAGCCTCCCCCGAGCCTCCTCCCAGATGTGCTTCTTCATCTTCCACCAAATTTGCTGCCACCTGAAACCACAGCTTTAGTTTCCGCAATGTTTGCTCATCCTGTAAATAAATGCTTCCGTGCGGGACGGTTAGAAATGAGTAGATATTTGAATAGTGTTTCATCGTTTATTTATACGATTAGTTTAAAATTACATCCTTTCTAAGCCAGCATGAAGGTATGGGGCAGGCAACAATTACAGAGTGACTTGTACACAGGTCTTCCTGGGTGTGTTCAAAGTGCTCACCCAGCTTGACTGTGTTTGTGTGAAAGAGGCAAATAGTTCACACGTGCTTTACAGACAGGAAAATTGAGGTGCAAAGGAAATAAACAGGGATGTCCCTGGTGGTCCAGCGGTGAAGACTCTGTGCTTCCAATGCAGGAGGCCTGGGTTTGATCCACGGTCAGGGAACTAGATCCCACATGCTACAACTAAGATACGGTGTACTCAAATAAGTAAATATTTTTTAAAAAGAAAGAAAATAAATGAATTGCGTATTACCTCCAGAAAAATGCCAAGATCAGGCATAAGGTGGGCATTTTTATTCCTGCTGCCATGCCCAGCTTCTGCAGCCATGGTCTTACTGGGATAAGGACCTGACTGTGGGCTTGGCCCCTCTAAACCCTGGCGTGGAGAGTCTGTCCTCCGGGTACAATTTGACCAACCAGGGAAAGTCAGTGCCCTTGTTCACAAGTATGGTTGTGGCTTCCAGCCAGTTACTTAATTTCTCTGACATCAATTCTTCTCACCTATAAAAATGTCATCCATCTAATAGAGACTTCCCTGGTGGTTCAGTGGTTAAGGCTTAGCCTTCTAGTGCAGGGGTCAATCCCTGGTCAGGGAACTAAAATCCCACAGGCCTTGTGGCCAAAAAATCAAAACATGAAACAGAAGCAATATTGAAATGAATTTGACAAAGACTAAAAATGGTCCACATCAAAAAAAAAAAAAAAACACCTCTTTAAGATAAATAAGTCAATTATGTAAAAATCAAGTCTATGGTTTTTCCAATGGTCATGTATAGATGTGAGAGTTGGACTGTGAAGAAAGCTGAGCACAGAAGATGCTTTTGAACTGTGGTGTTGGAGAAGACTCTTGAGAGTCCCTTGGACTGCAAGGAGATCCCCATCCTAAAGGAGACCAGTCCTGGGTGTTCATTGGAAGGACTGGTGCTGAGGCTGAAACTCCAATGCTTTCGCCACTTCATGCGAAGAGTTGACTCATTGGAAAAGACCCTGATACTGGGAGGGACTGGGGGCAGGAGGAGAAGGATGAGAGGATGAGATGGCTGGATGGCATCACCGACTCAATGCACATGAGTTTGGGTGAACTCCGGGAGTTGGTGATGGACAGGGAGGCCTGGCATGCTGCAATTAATGGGGTTGCAAAGAGTTGGACGAGACTGAGCAACTGAACTGAACTGACGTATATATCATGTAGTAATGCTACCAACCTGTAGCATTGTCGGAAGGGTTAAGAATAGAGCTAATGTCCAGAGCCTGGCAGAGTGCCTAGGGCACAGTAAGCACTAAACACATCACAGACATTACTGTCAGTTAATGCTGTGCAGGGCCTGTGAAAGCTTTGCAAAAGGGGCCACATGGCCTCCAGCCCCGGCCCCACCCACCTTTCTCTGCTGAGGGGGCCTGGGGCCCTGCCCTGGAAGAGGAACCCACGTGGCCAGTTCTTTGCTGCTTTTAGTAACCGGGATGGCTGACATTTTCCAAGCACTCTGTACTGATTCGATGATTAATCACCAGACCACTCTGTGAAGAAGGGATTAGCATCACCCCTTCCTCGAAAAGGACGTTTTTGTTGTTCTCGTTCAGTCTCAGTCGTGTCTGCCTCTTTGTGGCCCCATGGACTGCAGCACTCCTGGCTCCCCTGTCCTTCTCAAACTCATGTCCTTTGTGTTGGTGATGCCATCCAACCATCTCATCCTCTGTCATCCCCCTCTCCTCCTGCCCTCAATCTTTCCCAGCATCAGAGTCTTTTCTAGTGAGTCAGCTGTTTGTATCAGGTGGCCAACTTGTTGGAGCTTCAGCATCAGTCCTTCCAATGAATATTCAGGGTTGATTTCCTTTAGGATTGACTGGTTTGATCTCCTTGCAGTCCAAGGGACTCTTGAGAGTCTTCTCCAACCCCATTATACAAAAGCATCAATTCTACAGTGCTCAGCCTTCTTTATGTTCCAACTCTCTCATCTGTAGATGACTAATGGAAAAACAGTAGCTTGCTGCTAAGCTAAGTCACTTCAGTCATGTCCGACTCTGTGTGACCCCATAGACGGCAGCCCATGAGGCTCTTCCGTCCCTGGGATTCTCCAGGCAAGAACGCTGGAGTGGGTTGCCATTTCCTTCTCCAATGCATGAAAGTGAAAAGTGAAAGTGAAGTCGCTCAGTCGTGCCCGACTCTTAGAGACCCCATGGACTGCAGCGCACCAGGCTCCTCCGTCCATGGGATTTTACAGGCAAGAGTACTGGAGTGGGGTGCCATCACCTTCTCCAAAACCATAGCTTAGGAATTATTTAACTCTGGATATCAACCCCTTATCAGATATATGGTTTGCAAATAAATTTTCCCATAGTATAGGTTGCCTTTTCATTCTTTTCGTTGTCTCAATTTTTTTTTAACTTCCGAAGAAACTGTTACTAAAATTCAAAAGTCTTTTTTTCTTTTTTTGGTTGTGACATTTTTAACCACTTGGTTGAGGTATGATTGACTGAAGCTGTACATATCTATTATATACCGCTCCATGAGTGTGGTAATAAGTACATATCACATCAATAGTATCCTTTGATATACAAAAGTCCCAGATTTAATATACTCCCTGTCTAATTTTGCTTTTGTTGCCTATTTATTATATGCCTTTTGATGTCGTATCCAAGAAATTATTACCAGATGTTGTCATGAAACTTCTCCTGTATTTTCTTTTAGGAATTTACAATCTGGGGTCTTATGTTTAGGTCTTTAATTAATTTTGAATTAATTTTTTATTTGGTGTATAATCAGGATAAAACTTCAGTTTTTTGAATGTGGCAATGTAGTTTCCCAGCACCTTTTGTTGAAGAGACTGTCCCAGATCCATTCATTAGACCAAATGTTCAGACTCATCCAGTACTTGCTTAACCTTCCGTTTTCATTTGACTGTGAAGATCTGCGTCACTGATTGTAGTATGGTGACTTTCCACCACAATTTAATAAAAAAAATTTTCTTTTGGAATTTATAAAGTACAAATCAAAGAACAAAGTTGGAGGAGTCACACTTCCTGATATCAGAACACATTACAAACTCCAGTTTTCAGTACAGTGTGATGCTGGCATAAATGCAGACACGCAGAACAGAACAGAGAGCCCAGAAGGGAACACGCACATGCGTGGTCAGACGATTTTCTGCAAGCTTCTACAAGGAAGTGTGACTCCTCCAACTTTGTTCTTTGACTTTTACCTTATAAATTACAAAAGAAATATTTTTTTATCAAATTGTGGTGGCAAGTCACCATATTATGATCAGATCTTCACAATCAATTGAAAATGGAAGGTTGAGCAGGTACTGGATGAGTCTGAACATTTGGTCTAATTATCTAGTTTTAATGCAGATTTTGCTTCAACCACAAATCATGCAGATTTGCTAAATAATCCAATTCCACAAAATAATTGCATCTACCTGTCTCTATAAACTTGATCTGTAGTTTATTCTCCATATCACTATTTTTGTCATGGAAAGGTCGGAAAATGCATGTGTATATACATACATCTATCATGAATACGTATGTATGTATATAAAAATCACTGCAATCCCCACCATTTAGAAATAATCACTATTAATATTTGGTGTATAATATACCAAGCTATTTACAATGCACCTTTACACACATAAATGTCTTTAGCTGCATTGATAAATAAATAATCTGAAAGAATCTATACCAAAGTGTATGTTTGTGCAAATTAGAATTATATTATTCACAATTCATTTTCAGTTAATGGTATTTCATGAACTGAAAAAAAAAAAATAGGTACGTAGACCTGCATTGCGGTTTCTAAAGGCCCCCTTGTATTGCACAGTCTTGGGTCCACCTCGGCTGAGGTCACATCTGCTGTTGGGTCTGGGCCAGGCCTCTTGGGTTTTTTTCTTTTATAAGCAATGCTGTGGTTTCTCTATTTACATCCAATTTCCCCCAATTGATTATTTGTTGAGGATAAATTTCAAAACATGAAATTACTGGATAGGATGTAAACTGTTCTATTGAGTTCTGAAGGCCTGTTGCTAAATTGCCCTGTAAAGCAGCGGTTTGTATTCCCACTGCACACGTGTGCCCGTTTGCCTAGGTGCGTGCCAACAGGTGCCCAGTTTTCTAATTCAAAACAGTATATTTTCATTGCAGTTTGCACTTGCTTGTTAGTAATGAGGTTAAACATTTTAATGTGAAAATTATTTAAAGTGCTTAATTTCATCATCTTTTCCCTCTTAGCTCAGTTGGTAAAGAATCCCCTGCAATGCAGGAAACCCTGGTTCAATTCCTGGGTCAGGAAGATCCGCTGGAGAAGGGATAGGCTACCCACACCAATATTCTTGGGCTTCCCTTGTGGCTCAGCTGGTCAAGAATCTGCCTGCAATGCGGGAGACCTGGGTTCAATCCCTGGGTTGGGAAGACCCCCTGGAGAGGGGAAAGGCTCCCCACTCCAGTATTCTGGCCTGGAAAATTCCATGGACTGTATAGTCCTTGGGTTCGCAAAGAGTCGGACACAACTGAGCGACTTTTTAAATTATGAAATTTTAAAATTATGGTATGTTCTTTGGAACATTAATGTTCTTTGCATGTTTTTCAGTTGCCAGATTTACTTTTATAGAAATGTATTTATTTACTTATTTTAATTTGTGTTTGGCTGCACTGGTCGTTGTTGCTGTGTGCGGGCTGTCTCTAATTTCGACAAGTGTTAATAGTTGTAGCCCCGGGGCTTTGTTGCTCCGAAGCATGTGGGATCTTGCCAGAGTAGGGATCAAACCCGTGTCTCCTGCATTGGCAGGCATATTCTTAACCACTGGACCATCAGAGATGTCCCATGTTTACTAGCATCATAATGATTTTTAAGTTATAGACAATACTGTGAACTATTTTCCAGTTTTCTTCTGCCCACGAATTATGTTGACGATTTGTTTTTGCTCTTCAGATGTCTCTAGTATTTGTGCATGCATGTGTGTGTGAGTGTGTTTATGTGTGTGTGTGTTCAAAACTGTTAATCTCTTCTATTCCGGTTCCTGGATTTCTTCTCATTTCTGGAAAGGTGTCCCCATATCAAGATTGTACAAGTATCTGCCTACATTTTCCTGGTGTTCCTATGGTTTGCATGGCATTTTGGTTTCTGAATTTCAAAGGTTAAAAACTAGCCCTGCATAAGGTATTTTGTCATTTAAACAACAATAGAAACATCCAGATTTCATATTCCCTCTTGGCGCCCCCCCACCTCGATGTACAAAAGTGGGGCTGAGTAGAATCTACAAAGTCACATTGAGTGAATTGTCATTTCTTAAGTGTCCACAGCATGCTCAGAGTGCTTTCTAAAGTTGTGCCGGTCTAAAATATACTGTAACGTTTAAGCCTTTGAGAACCTTTTTTGAACATAGAACTGGTAATGGAGACTGGCAGTAATTTATGACAGAAATCTGTTTGCTGCATCTGTGAGCTGAGATGAAAAAAGCAACACAAAGATTATTCTCCTTTCTCTTCTAGGTTTTACAGAAAGACAAAACTTGTTGGTTTTCAAGACATGGAGTGTGTGCCTTGTGGAGACCCTCCACCCCCCTACGAGCCGCACTGTGAGTCATGCCCTGCACACAGAGAGGGGCTCTGGGCCTTTGTAAAAGCTTTCTCCAGTTGGCAGATGGAACGCAGTCTCTCTCTACTGCTGGCTTAGAGGGTACAGTCTTTTGTCAGGTGTCCAGCAGGACAGAAAGCCCTTTTGTGTGTGTCTCAGTCAGCAAACTGCATCCACTGATTGGAACCTCGAAGGGAAACACAGACATGTTGCTACTCCCGTTCCCTCCAGACTCTCATCTTTCAGTCCAGATGATGACTCGGGCAACTCCAGTTAACTAGGGGTCCAGATTCTGCCTGATGTGTCCTGTCTTTGTGCTGTGGCCCCCTGCGTCTGTGCATTTCCCTTCCTGGTCTCTAGACCATGGACAGAGGAGCCTGGTGGCTACAGTCCATGGGGTTGCAAAACAAGAGAAAACTCGTTTGCATGTTGGTAGAGAGAATATTAATGAGTTAAACTTTCTGGCCATGTTGTTTCTTAGATATAAAAGGTATTTGTTACAGGTTATCCACCTGCATTGATTTTGATTAGGAAAGAGAGGCTGCTGACTCGTCTTAATCCTAAATATAAATCTGGCTGGTGAAAACCCCTCCGGGAGATGGTGAAGGACAGGGAAGCCTGGCGTGCTGCAGGCCATGGGGTTGCAAAGAGTCAGACACGACTGAGTGACTGAATGACAATAGCAATGAAAACCCACTATCAAGGGGACAGGAGAGAAGTCAGGATGGGCGCCCCACCACCCCCCAGGTGTGCTCGGGGTGGGCTTGTCTGTGCTGAGGAGGGCTTTCCTGAGCTGGGGGGCAGCAAGGTCCAGGAGGGGGTCGGAGGAGGAGACTGTGCTCAAATGGGTGTTGCTCTTTCCTTTCGGGGAGCATAATACAGACATTTATTTATTTAGGGATTACTTTGATGTAATTCTCCATGCCCAGGATCTGACCTCTTACTTCTTTTCATGGCAGAAGCCCCCTTAAATTAATTGAAATTTACTGCATTATTTGATAAAGTCGCATGGTATTTTTGTTTCCGAGAATACTATGGAATTTTGAAGTCCCTATTATTATGTCCTTTACCAAAGTGCATTCCTTTCTACGTTTGAAGTGACAGGAAGGCCAAGGGCTTGACTCTTTTATAGAAATGCCGCTGACCCCTCTCTTTGTAATAGGTAAATGTTCACCAAATAATTCATTGCATTTAACAGATGCAGTATTGAATGTCTGTTCTGTGTGAGTCACAGTTGGTTTTACTTAATTTTCTCAGGGTCTCATCATCAGCTCACAGTCATCAGTGTGAACACTGGTCCAGAGAGGTTAATGACTCTCCGCTGTTGGCTGATAATTGGCAACCTCGGGTCTAACTCCAGACACTATGTTCTCCCCCGCACGCCCTGCTGTCTCTGTGCAGTCTCCAGGCATCCAGTCGATCCCCTGTTGGCTAATGTCATCCATTCCATGTTGACTTTTTCTTGTATTATTTGCTTTACTGTTTGTCATCTAAGGAAAACTCTAAAAGTCCAGCTTAGGAGAGGTGCTCCATAGCTCAGAAAAGGACATGTCCTCTTGCCAGTTAGAATGGCACAGCTACCAAGTAAAGTGGGTCAGACAGAGAAGGAGAAATACCATATGACGTCCCTTATATGCAAAATCTAAAGAGAAATGATACAAATGAACATATTACAAAATAGAAACAGACTCACAGACTTAGAGAATGAGTTTACAGTTGCCGGGCATGAACGAGAGGATGGGAAGAAGGGATCATTAGGGAGTTAGGGATGGACATATACACACACGGGCCTTGGTGGCCCTACTGTGTAGCACGCGGAACTCTGCCCGATGTTAATATGGCAGCCTGGATGGGAGTGGAGTTTGGGGGAGGATGGATACATGTGTATATGTGGCTGAGTCCCTTTGCTGTCCACACCTGAAATTATCACAACACTGTTAATTGGCTATACCCCAATATAAAGTTAAAAGTTAAAATGAGGCAGCAGCCTGGTCTTGCCTATGGCTCAGCTCAGCCATCATTCTGTCCAGGAGGCAAAGATTATCCCCTTCATCCAAAACTATCAGAAAAAGATTTAGTGAAGAAATTGATATTGCCCATAGAGTTAGAAAGGCCTAGGGTTTTTTTTTTTCCTTTAATTTATTGGTCTTAGATTTAATGTGATCTAGTCATGTTTGAGGCACTGGAGTTGTTTGCCTTTGGGGAATCTGGCTAAGCTTGGACATCATAAATTAGCCTTTAAGCATAGATTTCACATTTAACTTTTAATGTCTTGTAAAACCCTAAGTAAGTGATCATTCGAAAAGAAAATTGGCTACATATATATATATATATAAAATATTTCTCTAGTATGAGACTTTTTAGAAAGCAAAGAAAAAAATGAAATTTTTTTCCAAGCCAGAAATGCAGCACACACAGCTAATAGCTTTTCGAATTGTGAAACAGCTGTCTGGTGGTCTTTAGTGAGCCTTAATCCTTATCTCTTTAAAGGAATGTTTGCTGCATTTGGCACAGTTCTTGGGAATAATTCCAGAACGCGGCTAATCTCTTCAGAAGAGTTCTCGAGGTCTTTGGGGAAAATTATGTAAGGCGCCTCATGTTTTCATTTCTCCTGCTTCAGGCTTTTGCACTCATCCACGAACAATTGCTTCTTTAGTGACTTTCCCAGAGGCGTTCCTGTGTTATAGACTGAAAGCGTGAAGTTGGTGGCCTCTGGGAAGCTCCCTGCAGAGACAGGCTCCGTTTCAGGGGTGCATGTGGTGCTGGGGGACTGGACTCCCCAGACCAGGAGCAGCCCCTGCTCGAGACCCCAGGTAGCCCTGGGGTCTGGGGACCGCAGCCCCCGCAGCAGGAGGTTCCCTGTGGCTACTCTTTCAGCCTGCAGGCTCTGCTTAGGCCTCCTGGCCTCCCCACGCTCTCAGCGGGCTCCTGGGATGTGTGCTTGCCCCTTCAGGCTCCTGAAGGAGCAAATCCGGCAGGTGCAGGTGAACACCATCGTCCTGGGAGCTCCGCCTTTCCTGCCTGCCTGCTGAACAAATACTTGGGTGTCTACGAGGTGCGAACCCACCATGGGGCAGACATGGGCACAACCCTTCCTGGAGCTCACAGTGCAGGGGGCGAGCTGTCAGGCCACTCAGACGCCACACACCTGGACGCACCTGGTGACAGTCAGTCCCACCTGGGAGGACCCTCGGCTCTAAGGTGATGGTGCAGGAGCCGCAGGGAGGGTGGCCCCAGCTGTGACCCGGGAGTCAACCAGGGGAGGGCAAGCCCGAAGAGGGGGACGCCAGGAAGGAGAGTGTTCCGTGGCGTGGGGTGCTGACTGTGGTCCAGCCAGCCAACACTGGCAGTGCCTGTGGACTCGGTCCCTGAGAAGCCTTCGATGGCTGTTTCAATGAGTGACGGAAACGGGGCCCAGGCAACGGGGACATAGGAGGCTGTACAAAGGAAGGAGGGAGCTGACGGTAGGTCACTCGGTCCAGAGCCTGCCTCGACAGTGACCATGGGGAGCGTAGTCAGGGGAGGGGTCTCCTCCTCACGGGAGAGGAACGCCTGTTTGCAGGTTAAAGGGAACGATCTAGTTGAGACAGGCTGACTGTTTTATCTGAGAGGACAAGAGAATGGTGTCACGTAAGGTCTGTTGAAGGATCCAGAGAAGGGTTGCCCTCTGGTGGAGGCGGTGCCTGCTCCATGCCCCTCCAGGGCAGGGGCAGGCGAAAACCCAGGCATGTGCATCCAGTGGCCGGCAAGGGGCTCTCCTGTGAGGCTCTGTGTGTGTGTGGAGCACAAAGCACCACTCTCCCGGGTGAGACTGGACCCAGGCCCTCAGAGACTGGGCCAGCATGGACGTCTGAGGTTCTGTCATCGAGAGTGGAGGGGATAGGGGAGAAAACACTGGGCTCCCGGGAGCACCAAGGGTCCAGCTGGATCAGTGGTCATGGTGAGCCTTGTTTTCGTCTCCTGTGATGTCTATAGGGGCCTCTGTGCCACAAGACGTACCTAAACTGTGCCTGAAATGTGCAGCTTATGGTTGTTGTCGTTTAGCCGCTCAGTTATGTCCCACTCTTTGCAACCCTGTGGACTGCAGCACGCCAGACTTCCCTGTCCTTCATTATCTCTTGGAGTTTGCTCAAACTCATGTTCATTGAGTCAGTGATGCCATCCAACCATCTCATCCTCTGTCGTCCCCTTCTCCTCCCACCTTCAATCTTTCCCAGCATCAGGGTCTTTTCCAATGAGTTGGCTCTTTGCATCAGGTGGCCCAAGTATTGGAGCTTCAGCTTCAGCTTCAGCATCGTCCTTCCAGTGAATATTCAGGGTTGATTTCCTTTAGGATTAAAGTCCTTTAAAAGGATGACTGTCTGTGTTAATAACATGAGAATAATTTTAAAGGAATATAAATACATTTTATTTAAAAAAATTTTTTTATTGGAGGCTAATTGCTTTACAGTGTTGAGATTGTCTCTGCCATACATAAACTCAGATAATTCATAGTTATATATATGTATATATATATATCCCCCACCTTGAGGCTCCCTCCCCTCACCCCGTGCCACTACTCTGGGTCATCACAGAGCGCCAGGCTGGGCTCCCTGTGTTACACAGGAGCTTCCAGCTAGGTATTTCTTTTTCACATGGTAGTGTATTTATGTTGGGCTTCCCGGGTGGCACTACTGGTAAACAGCCCACCTGCCAATGCAGGAGACGAAGAGATGAAGGTTTGACCCAGGGTCAGGAAGATCCCTTGGAGGAAGGCATGGCAACCCACTCCAGTATTCTTGCCTGGAGAATCCCATGGACAGAGGAGTCATGGGGTTTAGCAGAGGCTGTGGCTCAGAGACCAGCAGTGAGTGTGGGAACCTGGACGGGGCATAAGGAGAGATGGAGGGAACTTCAGCCGTCTGTTCTCCGCAGCTCAGATTTGTGACCAAGAGTGTCTCGGTGGCAGTGTCTCTCTGAAGCATGTACCTGCATTCCTTATAAACTGATTTAGAAAACTAGAAGGAAGTTTCTATCCAACCCCCTGCCTTCCGACTGTATATATTGGCCCAGTCTTAAGTCCTCAGACCCTGGCATCCAAAAGCAGCCAAGGGTGGGGCACAGCCTGGAACCAGCGAGAAGTCTGGGCACCCTTTCCTCTGCCCCATGGCCCAAAGCACCGTGCCCGCAGCCCAGCCAATATGAGCTTTAAGCTCCCCTGCCCCTGAAGAATGGTGGGTGTGTGAACCTTCATTCACGCCCAGGCTCTGCCTTGGACCACAGATGTCGCCTCGGGCAAGTCAGCTCACCACTTTGAGCCTCCCCTTGCCCCTCCGGAAATAGGGATAACCGTGCCATGTTGGCAGAGGGGAGATAGATGCAAACGGGATCGCGTCCAGGAGCAGCAGCCTTCTTCCCAGCGATGACTGCACCTGGCCTGCCATGCCGCGGCCCCGCCCGTCCAGGTGTGCCCTGTGTGGGAGGTGGCAGCTGGGAGCTGCCCTATGCGGGGAGGGTCCCAGATGCAGCTGGCTTCGGTCCTCCCCTAGCCCTGGGGGGTTGGGGGGCAGGGGGTTGAGGGTTACCTGGATGGGGCTGCAGAAGACTTCTGTGCTTAGTGACCCGGATGGCCAGAACACCAAACCGCCCGCTTTCCTCTGCCCCTTGGCCCAAAGCCCTACGCCCACTGCCCAACCAGCTCGAGCTTTAAGTTCCCCTCCCACCGGGAGAATGATGGGTGTGTGAACATCACGCATTAGTCCGCCCAGAGCATTCTAATTTGTGAGGATGGAGCTGCAGCTAAATAAAGGCACCCTTTCCACAGAAACCCCTGCTCCACCCTTTGATAAGGGGCAGCTGTTTACAGCATTAGGAGAAGCACAGAAAAACACAAGAAATTTTAGAACTACTTCCTGCCCTGGGCCTGATAAGAAATGCAGGATTGGAGTGATTTCCTTTAAGCAGTGTTTACTTAATTTGGAACAAACACTGTGGTTGGAACAAATGGTTTTGAAAACATTCAAAGCGGTTTTTATTTAAGGGTGTTTAACCGAGATGTTTGCTTTGTCCTTGCGGGCTTAGTAAAACATGCCACGTGATTCCTAGGAGATAAGCCATCAGATAAGTCACCCTGTGGGGGAGATGGGAGGTCTCGAGCTGTGCTGACCCGTGGTGCTGTAGGATTTAACATGACTTCGTCCTCTCAGAAAGCCCGCCGCTCTCTGCACTAGTAAGGCATTTCATTGTTAAAGACTGACTGTTTTCCAAAGGAAACTCAAACCGTCTTCTAAATCGAGAGTAACGTAATTTCAAAATAAACTTTAAAAAGAACTCGTTGCTCATGGGGCTTCTCTGGTGGCTCAGTGGTGAAGAAACGGCCTGCCAACACAGGAGACATGGGTTCGATCCCTGGGTCAGGAAGATCCCCTGGAGGAGGAAGTGGCAACCCACCCCAGTATTTTTGTCTGGGAAATCCCACAGACAGAGGAGCCTGGCAGGCTATGGCCCACAGGGTCCCAGAGAGTCAGACATGACTTAGCAACTAAACAACAACTCATTTGCTCATTTAGTGGATAATTTTTTTAGGTTTAGTA
The DNA here is from genome assembly GCF_032452875.1 of Bos javanicus. Classification (NCBI taxonomy): domain Eukaryota; kingdom Metazoa; phylum Chordata; class Mammalia; order Artiodactyla; family Bovidae; genus Bos; species Bos javanicus. The sequence goes on along the minus strand of NC_083879.1, from coordinate 34,467,544 downwards.
GGAAAAAAAGAAGGGGAGATCATCGTAAACAGAACATTTCCAGCATTGACACATATAGAACAAAATTACGGTATTCTGATGGTCTTTTCAGTCTTTGTTCTATCTATACTACTGATTTTTTTTTTAAATAGGTATAATTATGCTGTACACAGTTTTGTAACCTTTTCCCACTTGAGATGTATATTCATATACTAATCATTACTTCAGTGATATTTTTGAGTAAGTGCTGTGGACTTCAGACTTGAGGTGGATTTCAGGGCTATCTGCCACACACTGCTCTGTCCACATGAGCGGGAGCCCTTCCCCAAGTGTGCAAGTGGATTGATGCCCACAGGTGCTTATGTGTGCAAAGGCATATCTTTCATATCTTTCTCTCTTTCTTTCTTTCTCATATCTTTCTTTCTTCCTCATATCTTTCTCTCTTGACCTGTGGTGCTAAATTGTTTTAAATAAGGGTGCCTGGTAAACACCTCTTAAAGAAAACCAATTTAAAAGGAGGGCTTCCATGGTAGCTCAGATGATAAAGAATCTGCCTGCAATGCAGGTAGACCCAGGTTCGATCCTTAGGTGAAGAACCCCTGGAGAAGGAAATGGCAGCCCACTCTAGTATTCTTGCCTAGAGAATCCCATGGACAGAGGAGTCTGGCAGGCTGCAGTCCACAGGGTCACAAAGAGTCAGACACGACTGAGAGACTAACACTTCCTTTCAACTTAAGAGGAAACAAATGGGGAGTGTTCTGAAATCGATGCCCGTGTGGGTTTTCAGGTTGCCTGTGGTGGAGAGCAGGTGACTTTAGCTGCTACCTGTGTCCAGCTGAATCCCTGAGGGTCAGAAGTCAGTTCCTGCTACCTCCTCGCACCCAGGACTCTTCATCCGGACACTCAGCACTCACTGAATCTGATCAGAGTGATGTAGAATGAGGTGCAGAGAGAGGTATATAATCCAAAAGATTTATAGCAAAGCCATGTGCTTCAGAAGCATCACATGGTGTTGTTGCATCTGTGTTTCCCGTTCCTGCAGGAGAGAGTTCTTCTCCTGAGTTTGTTCATACTTAGTGGCCTTTGCGGAGAACTTGCTGGATCCTCTGCCGAACAGGCCCACAAAGCCACCCTGTGCTGATTACGGGTTCAGTTTACACGGGATGTTCTCGGAGTCTGTGGTCCTCAGGCCAGGAGTCCAAGTGTCGGGCGGGAGACTGGCACCCTGGCTCCTGTGGGTGTGACCAGTTTGGGGACTCTTTTCAGGGCAGACAGGCGCTCCCGGGGCCTCCTGAACAGTAGGGAAGGGCAGCTTCTTCAAGATGCGGCTGTCCTATTCACAGAACAGGGCGAGAAGCAGGAGGACAGGGCGATCAGAGAAAACAGCCCTGGCTCCCGGAGCCTGAGCCGACTGCAGAGCGGCCCCCAGGCATCCGGAGCATGCTCCCTGCACTGCCCATTCGTTAGTCACTGGTTCCGGGAAGTGCTCTCTTCTCTTTGTTCATCTTTCCACAGTTTCCTGCTTTCCTCCCTTTCTGTTTCTCAGTTCCTTGTGATTTCCTTACTTTATTGACAAACAAGCTAACAGAGTGGACATGGAAAGTGGCTTATGTGGGAACCAAGAGATGAAAATCCACAAGGACGCCCTGCACGGTCCCCGCACCAGGGCTTGGCCCCACGATACCCTGAGGGGTCCATGGAGGCTTTTCTGTGGACAATGCTCTGCCAGCTCCACCCGCCAGGCAGAGGGCAGGAAACGGGGGCAGCTACAGCAGGCAGAGACGCTCGGACGCAGGAGGAGAGCAGGGTGGCTTGTGTATCCGGCCTGGGGGTGGGGACCGTAGACAGAGCACCCAGCGTGCTCCAACTTCGTACAAACGGATCCCTGGGTTATCTGATACCACCTGCTACAGTCATTGCAGTTTTCATTATTACTCTGGACCCAGGACGGGTGGGGAAGGGGAGACCCAGTCACACTGGTTGGAATCTTTTCCTGAAAACAGAAAGCTGCTCTCCTTTCTTTGAAATGATTTCCATCACACATAGTTAATCTGGGTTTTTTTAAATGCAGATTTGCTTCTCGGGTAAGCAACTGTTTTCTAAAGATACGTTGAAAATCTGTCATAGCAAATGGCTTGTTTTCCAAGAATGCTGAGAAAACAACGGGGCAGCTTTAATGTCTTGGCCTCTTTAGAGAAAGAAGTGCTTGGTGAATGCAGCCGCTTTGAGTGATTATTTAGCTATTTCAAATATTTGCCTTTCCTTAGCCCTAGTTTCATTAAAGTTAACAAAAATCAAGACATTTTAAGAGAAAAATGTTTCTTAGACTCACGTGCTCTACATGCATGCTTTTCTCCCAATATAAAATGGCCAAGTGTTTGTCAGCCATGGTTCCACATAAGGAGAAGAAAAGCAAAGAACAGTCTGAATGCTGTCCCCGGGTCCCTGGACCATGTCCCCCGACCCTGGAGATGCTTCAAGAGCTTGTCTGCTGGCCGCAGTCTGGAGGCAGGGGAGTCCTGAACTTGAGGTGCTGAAGGCTTTGATCCGGGCCCTCGAGAACAGGAGCAGCTGATCATTACTCAGTCGGCTGTAAATCCAACTCCTTGGCCTTTCTCTGCAGTCTCTTTTAGACATTAAAGTCAATGAGCTGGTTTAAATATTTACTCACCGAGAAACAGGTTGTGGTTTGTTAAAGGCCATCACTAAATTAAATGAGTGTTAGATTAAGTACAGTTTATTTTAAAAATATAAAATCCGGCAGGCCTGTTTCATTAAGTCATGGACTTTTGCAAAGGGAGCAATGATTTGTGTGCGTACCCATTAAATGCTTAAAATAAAAAAGCGTGGTATAAAGCGACCTCATGGAGCATGCCAGACCCAATGCAGAGACTGTCAGAGATTCAGCTTAGCAACGACTCCATCCCTCAGAGCTGAGCGTCTGTCCTCGGGAGGAGGTGTGTGAGCTCTGTTCTCTGAGGGCCACATCCCAAGGGCGACTGGAATAAGCGTAGCTGCACCCACAGAGGGTGTCCTTTTGTCTCTAAACCTGCGTGTGTATCCAGCCCCTTCGCACACCAGCTCTTGACCAGGAACATCATTGGAGGAGCATCACTTTGAGGAGGGAAAGAAGAGGAGAGCCCCAGGAGAGTTTAAAGCAGCAAGTGGGTCTTGAGTCCTAGAGGGAACCACTCTCCCTGTGCTTCTCTCAGCCTGTACCACCCCCACGTCACTGCAAAGAAGCAGCCACAGCAGAGAGGCCCCAGTCGGCCCCACTTCTCCAGGCCAGCTCCGGGACCAGGAGTCAGAGTGTTTTAATTTTAAACTTAAGAAAGAAATCAAAAAAAAATTTTATATTTTTAAAATAAACTGTACTTAATCTAACACTCATTTAATTTAGTGATGGCCTTTAACAAACCACAACCTGTTTCTCGGTGAGTAAATATTTAAACCAGCTCATTGACTTTAATGTCTACTTGAAGTGGAGTCATCCTACTTGAAAAAGAGTTAGACCATACACAAAGCTGAGCACTGAAGAATCAATGCTTTTGAATTATGGTGTTGGAGAAGACTCTTGAGAGTCCCCCAGATTCTGATCTGAAGAATAAGATGCAGCAAGTTTCTCTAGTTAGCACTGAAAGGACATAACTGTCTTACCCTATCATCTCCAACTTATTGCCAGCCAGTCTCTACGGGAGCTTGCTTTTGAGTCCTAGTCCCAATCCTTAACTGCCAGACAAGTTATTTATGTGGTGTGTGTCCCTGTCTTTCATGAACCAGTTGAAGATTCTCACAGTTTTTAAAATTAATTTTACCTGTTTCTCTCATTTACTTTATCCAGTTTTGGTTGTGCTGCATCTTCACTGCTGCATGGGCTTTCTGTAGTTGCAGCAAACAGGGGCTACTCTCTAGTTGAGGTACGTGGGCTTCTCATTGTGGTGGCTTCTCTCATCGTGGAGCACAGACTATAGGGAGAGAGGGCTTCAGTAGTTGTGACACATGGGCTTAGCTGCACTGTGGCATGTGGCGTCTTTCTGGACCAGGAATTGAACCTATGTCCCTTGCATTGGCAGGCAGAGTTTTAACCGCTGGACCATCAGGGAAGAAGCCCTGAGCACCTGTGTGCTCAGTCCTGTCCAACTCATCACGATCCCACGGACTGTAGCCCACCAGGCTCCTCTGTTCATGGGATTCTCCAGGCAAGAATACTGGAGTAGGTTGCCATGACCTCCTCCAGGGGATCTTCCTAACCCAGGGATCAAACTCCAGATTCTCACAATTGTAAAACAGGAAATAAAGCCTTGGTTGAAGTCCTAAATCTGCAGCACATTCCAAACCTCAAGACATATGGGCTCTTTCTGACCTAACCCAGACTTGGGTTCTTCACCAGAAGTTCTGTCAGCTGTAAGATTATGAATAAATTAAGAGCAAGGTTGATTCTGCTGGAACAGGGATGGCAAGAAACACAGTCTACATCCAGGTTTTCTCCTCAGTTTAGGCCCCGCCATGCTAAACTGGGCAGAGACATACACATTTTTCTTTTCTTAGTAAGAAGTTAATGGGTTGAAGTAACTTGAGTTTTATCGTCTTAGAATCATTTCACAGTACTACTACTACTAAGTCGCTTCAGTCGGGTCCGACTCTGTGCGACCCCATAGACGGCAGCCCAGCAGGCTCCCCGTCCCTGGGGTTCTCCAGGCAAGAATACTGGAGTGGGTTGCCATTTCCTTCTCCATTCACAGTACTGCAGTGAGGTAAATAAGAATTATCCACTCTACTAATAACAGGGAAGCTGATGATTCCAGGAGCCAGAGTTCTTAGGTGCAAGCGTGCCAAGCTGGATGCTGCTTTTCCTGTGGATGAGGTCGAATGAACAAGGTTCCTTCCAAGGGAATGCGGAGTCCTGGGCCCCCAGTGCAGCCTGGCACTGCAGGGGTTAAGCGGAGTCCTGTTCGGGAACAAGGAGGGCAGGGGCCCAAGTTTCATGTCTTTGTTCCAGCTCCCAGATGGCAACCCCATCCGTTAGTCCCAGTTGAGGCAAAACTATTTTTGAGCCTGTGTATCCTTCAGCACAGATGGTCGAGGCCGTAATAATGTGTTTCTTTTATGGTGTCTTTTCTGTTTCTTCATGTGGAAGTTTCAAAGCTTCATTGTTCCATCAGTCAAATAAACACAGTGAGACCTTCTGGGACTAGGGGATAATAAAAAGAAGAAAAACATCCTTGAAAGCAGAAAAAAAAAAATGCTTTTTATCGTATCTACAGAGAAATGCTGTAGACAAGCTGCTGCCATTTTATGGCTTATGATTTTTTCAGTATTAATTATGACGTTTATCATAATTAAAATACCAGACCGTTATTTATAATGCACCCACTGCCAAGTGTAAAGTGACAAGCTTGCTCTGGGTGTCATGTCACAGACTTTCTCTGAACGGCGCAAGCGGTGGAAGTCGTCAGTCGACCCTGTGGTTGAACGGTGGGCAGTGCTGGCCTGCGGTTCGCCTCCCTGCCCCTCCAGCCGCTCTCCTTTGGCAGTCACCTGCTCTGCCCTTTCTTCTTTTTGTTCCCCATAAAGACATGCATGATCATATCTGGCTCAGTCCTGGCGGGAATAGTTCTGCAGGCCAAGTAGTCTGGAAGCAAGATGAAGAAGAGCAGAAACCAAATTTAGTTAAGTCATTAACTGAGTCTCAGCATCTGGGACCTGCAGCCCAGCTGGGAACAGGTCCCCTGCCAGAACTTTCCTGCACATGGTTATTTCTGCTCACTGGGTTTGGCCTTCAGGATGCTTCCCCTGACCTCAGCCTTCCAGGTCCCTTCTACCCCCAAGCCTCCCGGGATGCCTTTCCATCTGCTGGGAGCCTGAGGCCCTCATCCATCATCTCAGCCCCTCTCTTAACACCCCTGCTGATCCCTTTGCCTGCCCGACCTCCTGTCACAGTGGCTCCAGGCCCATCGCTGGGCCCCCGAGGACCCTTGAATTCTGTTTTTGTTTGGTTTTATTGTTGCATTTCTGTTGGCAAACCTGAGGACACACATATCTTAAAGCATAGAAGACTATTTGTCTTGTCCATCTATAATTTTCTTTTGTCCCACTGAGAAAAAAATATAGCTGTTCAGTTCAGTGCCTTATGAATATGGTTAATTTTCATTTTCTGGATAGAAGCATTGACGTTTTGTACCAAGAAATGAGATCCAAACCAAACCTGGGCTTCCCAGGTGGCGCTCATGGTAAAGAACTGGCCTGCCAACGCAGGAGACAATGAGACGCAGGTTCGATCCCCAAGCTGGGAACATCCCCTGGAGGAGGGCATGACAACCCACTCCAGTATTCTTGCCCGGAGAATCCCATGGACAGAGGAGCCTGGCGGGCTACTGTCCAAAGGGTTGCAAAGAGTCGGACACTACTGGAGTGATTTAACATTCGTGCACGCACAAACCAAATTTAAAGAAACAAAAAGCAGGAAAGCTTTCCCACTCCCGTTGGTAGCAGTCGTGGACAGCGGCATGAGCATCCGCGGCCGCCACATGCAGGGACGCAGGCCTGGCAGAAACGCAGCTTGCTTCCCAGCTGCCCTTGCTCCTCCGGCCAGCACCACGCCGGGGCTCAGTGAGCCCCCCAGGGTGGGCTGTGCGCCCCTGGCCCCTCAGGGCTCTTGGCCAGCAACAGTGAAAGCTGGTGGCTTTCAGTCCACAGCAGCCACTGCTACAGACAGAGCAGCCCCTGAGGGACCAATTCTGGCAGCAGAGCGGGGTCTGTGGGGAGAGGTGAGTGGGAACCAAGTGGAGGCTGGTGGAGAAAAGGATAGAGACCTGGGGATCTGGAAAGAGGACTCTCAATGCAGTGCGCACCCTGCTAGATGAGAAGGAACATCCTAAAATCATGATTTTCTGGCCATTGAAAGACAAAGTGCTCATTATTGTGGGCAGAGTGAATGATGTTACTGTGGCTTTACACCTTGGAACAAAACAGATCACCGCTGGCGGATACTGTGCTAGTTGTTAGGTGGCTGAGAGCCCGTCAACTCACTAGACATCTCGGAGGTGTTCTCATGGGCGAGCATGCAGCTGGTGGCAGATGGAGCAGTGGGACACTTGGGTGGTGCCCCACTCTCAGGAGGAAGGTAGGATCGGCTGCCCAGGATTCTGTTCAAACACTACAGGGGCCCGTTTACGTAGTTGGACGAGGTTTACAGTGGAAACGCAGCCTCAGTTGGACGGGCAACCAAGCCCTTGTCTGCATACACCAAGGAGAGACTTGGTGAATTCTGCTCGATTTTTTTAAATAAGTTTTTGCAACCATGCAGGTTAGTGATTGAAGTTGTTGGGTAGCTGTGTTGGTGAGAATGTGAGCCTGCCGCATTCCTCTGTAAGTTCACACCATCAACTTATTGTAAACACACGCATCACCCACTTCCTGACCCTGAAGTGTCCCCAGGTGGGAGTGAAAGTGACACTCAGGTAAAAGGTCACACATTAAGATGAAACATCCCCGACATTGGGGGGACTTTCCCATCAGTCAGTGTGTCTTTCTGGTTGTAAATGCTGTGCTGGCCAGGTGTTGGTCCAGCCTGCTTCCTCTTCTCTATCTCCCCTTCACCCCTCTTCTTCTCAGATAGGAGGGTCTCTCTTCCCATGCTGAGACCCACAGCTTTGAAGATGCACACTGAGCATCACCACCCACCCTCAGGAATGAATTAAGTCAAATTTCCTTGTCCACCAACACAGTTATCACACATTCATGGAACTGACCTTTTTTTCTGTTGTAGTTTCACAGTGAGGCCGACCATCTAAATATTGGTAGTAGAACCAGGCAAATATATACATGAGAAAGTAGTTTTCATTTCTATTAATCATCTTCTATGGAATAGCCTTACAAATAGCTGAGAAAAGAAAAGAAGCCAAAGGCAAAGGAGAAAAGGAAAGATTTAGCCATTTGAATGCAGAGGTCCAAAGAATAGCAAGGAGAGATAAGAAAGCCTTCCTCAGTGATCAATCCAAAGAAATAGAGGAAAACAATAGAATGGGAAAGACTGGAGATCTCTTCAAGAAAGTTAAAGATACCAAGGGAACATTTCATGCAAAGATGGGCTCAATAAAGGACAGAAACGGTATGTACCTAACAGAAGCAGAAGATATTAAGAAGAGGTGGCAAGAATACAAAGAAGAACTATACAAAAAAGATCTTCATGACCCAGGTAACCATGATGGTGTGATCACTCACCTACAGCCAGACACCCTAGAATGTGAAGTCAAGTGGACCTTAGGAAGCATCACTACAAACAAAGCTAGTGGAGGTGATGGAATTCCAGTTGAGCTATTTCAACTCCTAAAAGATGATGCTGTGAAAGTGCTGCACTCAATATGCCAGCAAATATGGAAAATTCAGCAGTGGCCACAGGACTGGAAAAGGTCTGTTTTCATTCCAATTCCAAAGAAAGGCAATGCCAAAGAATGCTCAAACTACCGTGTAATTGAACTCATCTCACACGCTAGCAAAAGAATGCTCAAAATTCTCCAAGCCAGGCTTTAATAGTATGTGAACCGTGAACTTCCAGATGTTCAAGCTGGATTTAGAAAAAGCAGAGGAACCAGAGATCAAATTGTCAACATCCATTGGATCATCAGAAAAGCAAGAGAGTTCCAGAAAAACGTCTACTTCTGCTTTAATGATTATGCCAAAGCCTTTGACTGTGTGCATCACAACAAACTGTGGGAAATTCTTAAAAAGAGATGGGAATACAAGATCATCTTACCTGCCTCCTGAGAAATCTGTATGCAGGTCAAGAAGCAACAGTTAGAACTGGACATGGAACAACAGACTGGTTCCAAATTTGGAAAGGAGTATGTCAAGTCTGTATATGGTCACCCTGCTTATTTAACTTATATGCAGAGTATGTCATGGGAAATGCTGGGCTGGAGGAAGCACAAGCTGGAATCAAGATTGCTGGGAGAAATATCAATAACTTTATATATGCAGATGACACCACCCTTATGGCAGAAAGTGAAGAAGAGCTAAAGAGCCTCTTGATGAAAGTGTAAGAGGAGAGTCAAAAAGTTGGCTTAAACCTCAACATTCAAAAAACTAAGATCATGACATCTGATCCCATCATTTCATGGCAAATAGATGGGGAAACAATGGAAACAGTGAGAGACTTTATTTTCTTGGGCTCTAAAATCACTGCAGATGGTGACTGCAACCATGAAATTAAAAGACCCTTGCTCTTTGGAAGAAAAGCTATGACCAACCTAGACAGCATATTCAAAAGCAGAGACATTACTTTGCCAACAAAGGTCCATCTAGTCAAAGCTATGGTTTTTCCAGTAGTCATGTGAGAGTTGGACTGCAAAGAAAGCTGAGCACTGAAGAATTGATGGTTTTGAACTGTGGTGTTATAGTAGACTCTTGAGAGTTCCTTGGACTGCAAGGAGATCAAACCAGTCTATCCTCAAGGAAATCAGTCCTGAATATTCATTGGAAGGACTGATACTTTGGCCACCTGATGTGAAGAACTAACTCATTGGAAAAGACCCTGATGCTGGGAAAGATTGAAGGTGGGAAGAGAAGGGGACGACAGAGGATGAGATGGATGGCATCATCAACTCGAGCTCCAGGAGTTGGTGATGGACAGTGAGGCCTGGCGTGCTGCAGTCCATGGGGTCACAAAGAGACGCAACTGAGCAACTGAACTGAACTGACCTGATCTTCTATCAATGCCCTCTTTTGTATGTAATTTAAATTTATGACACTATTTATGCTTAATGTCTATTTGTATTTATCTGTCACTAAGTTGGCAATGGGCCTTCCCTAGTAGCTAAGCTGGTAAAGAATCCTCCTGCGATCCAGGAGACCCCAGTTCGATTCCTGGGTTGGGAAGATCCCCTGGAGAAGGAATAGACTACCCACTCCAGTATTCTTGGGCTTCCCTGGTAGCTCAGTAGGTAAAGAATGTGCCTGCAAGGTGGGAGACCTGGGTTCAGTCTCTGGGTTGGGAAGATCCCCTGGAGGAAGGCATGGCAAGCCACTCCAGTATTCTTGACTGGAGAATCCCCATGGACAGAGGAGCCTGGCGGGTTATCGTCAATAGGTTTGCAAAGAGCCAGACGTGACTGAAGTAAGTTAGCATGCTTGCACGCACATGTAGGTAGTAAGTCCAAACCATGGTCTTAGTGTTCAAGAAGCTAAAAGGGAAAGAAGCATACTATTTTCATTTATTCATCCCAAATCCTGTACAAACACTATTTAATAAAAGCCTTTGAGGGAGACTTAGAAATTTTGGACAAACATCATAGTCAGTTGTGACTCTCGCCTGGAGCCTCATTTACTCAGAATTCCCCACCAGTGTCTTTAAGGAGCAGTGAGTACAGGTCCTATGGCTTGTCTGCCTGCCATGTCCCTCCTGCTCTGTATTCTCCAAGCTGTCTTTGTGCCTGACTATTAATATTTTTCTGTTTTGCCTGGAGTTTTTTCCTGCAGGCCCTTGTTAGTAATAGCTGTACCATTTTATTCACAATATTCCAAAAGGTTGACTTATTTTGCTCATGGTTGCTTATTCTTATGCAACAATGCTTAATGTTACTTTGGGCGATCTTATGGCGGGAGGGACCCTTTGAGACACTTAGATACAAGTAGTGGCAGCTGTGTCTTTTGTAAGAAACGAACCTAAACTTCTGGGGAGAATTCTGTTGGTTTGTATTCACTGTGCACTTCCCTGCCCTCCAGGGCCATGTGATGGGGACACAGGCTATCCCATCAGGGTGCTCAGTGGCCTGCCTGCTACATAGGTGGTTTCACTTGGTTTAAGAGACCATCCAGATTCCACCATAACAACAATTAGAATATAACATCCGATTCTGACTAATAATAGGAGGAAGGATGGCTAACTCAGGAAGTTCACTGTGGGAGGTACCAAGATGACCCTCTGTGTGTGCATCACTTCCTTCAGGTCTCACAGACCTTCAGGTAGATACTTTTATTTCCTGGCTTTACTGATAAGGAAACTGAAGTCGTCATTTGCTGGTTGGTGACACAGCTAGTAAGTGGCCGAGCCAGGATTCAAACCCAGAGTGCTGACAACAAAGCTCTTAACCAAGAGTGTGCAGCACCTTACAGTATATTTTAGAGCCAGGAAAAGAGGGAAGGAAAGAAAGATAAAGACCCCAGCCCATGTCCACGTGCTGCACTTGGGCCCGTGGAGGGAGGCTTCTGCCTATCCTTTTAAAATTTGAGCTCTGGTCCTTCAGCAGCAAAGTGCTTACATTCATCAGCCTACAGTGCTTCCAGTTCAAGCAACAGCCCCTGACAGGCTGCCCAGGAGAAAAAGCCGCAAGTTTGCTATTTTAATTTTCACTCAGTAGACTCAGGTTCATGTAAACACAACATGCATGAGCTCTGCACATATGAGCCGATTACCACTAGGCTCTGCTAGTTGTTTGTTATTCTGTATGTTAACTTATCCGAAGGGCCACTGCCACTGTCTTCTGCTCCGCCATCAGGAGGCCTGCTCAAGTGTGATAGTCGCTCAGTCGTGTCCGAAACTTTTTTTGACCCCCTGAACTGTAGTCCACCAGGCTCCTCTGTCCATGAAATTCTCCAGTCAAGAATACTGGAGTGGGTTTCCATTCCCTTCTGCAGGGGAATCTTCCCTACCCAGGGATTGAACCCAGGTCTCCCCCATTGCAGACAGATTCTTCACCGTGTGAGTCACCAGGGAAGTCTCAGGAGACCTAATCATAAGCAACTGTTTTTCTGTGTAATCAAAAGACTGATATTGCATTCTTTTCTTTAACCCTTTGACTGGTAATAACATTCTGTCACTTCCAGACTCTTAACAGTCAATTATCTTATTTTGGCGTTCGGTTCAATCGCTTCATGGCAAATAGATGGGGAAACAGTGGAAACAGTGACAGACTTTATTTTGGGGGGCTCCCAAATCAAAGCAGATGGTGACTGCAGCCATGAAATTAAAAGATGCTTGCTCCTTGGAAGAAAAGTTATGACCAACCTAGACAGCATATTAAAAAGCAGAGACATTACTTTGCCGACAAAGGTCCATCTAGTCAAAGCTGTGGTTTTTATACATATGGTAGTCATGTATGGATGGATATGAGAGTTGGACTATAAACAAAACTGAGCACCAAAGAACTGATGCTTTTGAACTGTGGTGTTGGAGAAGACTCTTGAGCATCTCTTGGACTACAAGAAGATCCAACCAGTCAATCTCAAGGAAATCAGTCCTGAATATTCATTGAAAGGACTGATGCTGAAGCTGAAACTCCAATACTTTGGCCACCTGATGGGAAGAACTGACTCACTGGAAAAGACCCTGATGCTGGGAAAGATTGAAGGCAGGAGGAGAAAGGGATGACAGAGGATGAGATGGTTGGATGGCATCACCAACTTGATGGATGTGAGTTTGAGTAAGCTGTGGGAGTTGGTGATGGACAGGGAAGCCTGGCATGCTGCAGTCCATGGGGTTGCAAAGAGTCGGACATGACTGAGTGATTGAACTGACTGATCACTGACTTTAGTTAAGATTTTCTAAGAGCAGAGATAAAGTTAGAGATAACAACTAATGGGCATGTGGTTTAAAGAAGCTTCTGCTTTTCTAAACACATACCTCTTCTAAGGTAAGGAATTCAGGAAAAAATGTTTTCATAAAAGCTTTCCAGAAGGCAATAAAGGGCTTTGATTCATATCACGTGTTTTCACTGCAAGATTTGGACTTTCTGTCTTTAATTCAAAAGATAATAATGGAATAATTGGAACCATTTTGGAGTATTGGCTATAATCATATCTTTTTTAATGTCTCATAATACAGGGTAATATTTATTAATAATCTAAATTGCTTCCCAGGTGGCACAGTGGTAGAGAACCTGCCTGCCAATACAGGAGACATGGGTTCAGTCCCTGGGTTGGGAAGATCCCCTGGAGAAGAAAATGGCAATCCACTCCAGTATTCTTGCCTGGGAAATCCCATGGACAGAGGAGCCTAGTGGGCTACAGTCCATGGGGTCAGAAAGAATAGGATATGACTAAGCAACATGAGCACTTGCACTTACAAAAGAAAGACTCTGTATAAGATTGTGAAAATAGACAAAAATGTGAAGGATGTGTATGCTTTCAATTTAAGAGTGAATAGAATTATGTCCACCGCCCTCCCCCTCTTCAGCTTCAAGAAGAACAGTTTGCATTTTTTCATGGTTTCCTCCCAACATGCATGGTAAAGGCTAAGAATAGCAATGGGGCAGCGGTGGGCAGGCAGCCCAGAGGGAAACAGAAATTGATGGAGGCAGAACGGCAGATGGCGTGAGGGCTCAGAGGTCCTCCGTGGGGGTCTTCCGCTCTCCTGCTCTCAGTAACCTGGGGAACCACCATCCCATAGTCTCATAATCAGGGACCCATCCTGACATCGTGGGGTACCCTGGGTTTCTTTGGTTCCGCAGCCTTTCGGCTTTTACGTATTGCTTTATTTATCCTCGGTGATTCACCCAACTTGAGCAATTGGGAAGCAGAGACACAAAAGTTTACTTCTCAGAAGCCGGCTCTGCTTATAATAGAACTGTATTTATGAATCATCTGTATTAGTATTAAAAGAAGGCAGAGTGGAGGCCGCCTCGGGGTTCTGCCTTGATTCACTTGAGTTTAAATCATGAAAGGACTAGTAACTGGGGCAGTGCCCGGGAGGGAACTTGAAAGAAGGAATCAAGCTCAGAAGTTCTGTGTTTATAAACAGATGTTACAGCATTGCTCAACAAAGGAAAAATGTTTGCCTAGCTGTACTGTTTTTGATATGCTCTTAAGTTCAAAAAGGAAAATAAATTAAAAAAAAAAAAAAGTTTAGGGCATTAGCTTGGAAACTCAGTACTCAGAGCATGTTTGAAAAGCAGCCTGACACGATGAACTTGTGGTTTTACTTGCACACAACTGGCTGCCCCAGATACAGTTGTAAGAAGGTGGTCTGGCCAGTGCTTACCAGGCTCAGATTCTGGTAAACAGAGACATCAAGTTGAATAGTTTGGGTGAAACTTCAAAAGTAAGGTCAGAATGATTCCTTTTTTTAAAAAGAGAAAGATACACATCCTCATATAATCCTTCTACCATTCATTTGAAAAATGATGCTGTCTTAATTTAAATAATCTTGCTTCTGATGAATAAAATCTTCTTATATCTTGATTACTGTTTTGTTGTAAACTCCCGTTGAGCTTTGCTTCTCTTATTTTACTTAGTGATATTGTATCTCAAAATCACAGCTTAGTTTCATTTTAATCAGATGTTTTGTTTTTCCGATCTTCAGTTGTGTGAAAGTGTTAGTTGCTCAGTCATGTTGGACTCTTTGTGGCCCCACAGACTGTAACCCGCCAGGCTCGTCTGTTCATGGGGATCCTCCAGGCAAGAATACTGGAGTGGTTGCCATTCCCTTCTCCAGGGGAAGTCCCAACCCAGGAATGGAACCCCGTTCTCCCACACTGCAGGCAGATTCTTTCCTGTCTGAGCCACCAGGGAAGCCCATATTTAAGGAACCATTGCCAAATCCAAGGTCATGAAGATTTTACCCTGTTTTCTCATTTTTAAGATAGAGTTTAGAATGTCCATATTGATCAAGGCACATTTAAGAGAAGACTCTAAGGAGTCCCTTGGACTGCAGGGAGATCAAACCAGTCAATCCTAAAGGGAATCAACCCTGAATATTCTTTGGAAGGACTGATGCTGAAGCTGAAGTGCTAACACTTTGACCACCAATGCGAAGAGGCAGCTTATCAGAAAAGACCTTGATGCTGGGAAAGACTGAAGGCAAAAGGAGAAAGGGGTGGCAGAGGATGAGATGGTTAGATAGCATCACTGACTCAAGGGACATGAACTTGAGTCAACTCCAGGAGATAGTAGAGGACAAGGAAGCCTGGCAGGCTGCAGTCCATTGGGTTGCAGAGTTAGACGTGACTTAGCGAATGAAGAATAACAACAAAAGGGAATAATATCTTAAGTAATTTTGAAAGTTGCCTGTCTTCATCTTATACATGCCACTCTAGCACATTTAATATTGGTATTCATCATGCTCTTCAAGCCAGTCAAACTTGGGATCCCCAACATTTCTGTGTCAGTAATGTAAGGTGTGAAACAAGCAGATTCAGTAAAGACCTGCTTCATCCTCACCACAGTGGGCATCTAGATGCCATTTGGGTTGGGTTTACAGGGTGGGGAGTGGCGATGATTCCTGGCCCGAGTCTCCTAACAGCAGAGATGTGGAAGGGAGGAGAAGATCCCCAGGAGACCGGCTGTTGACTGCAGACCGCTGCCACTGGCCTCGGGGTGGTGGTGGTGGAACTGGGGGCAGCCGTGGTGTCCTGGGAGGAGGACCTGAGAGTTCTCAGAGTTGTCGGATTGGAACAAATCTGCCTGGGTGGGAGCAACACCTGCAGCAGCAGCCCAGTCCAAGCCTGCCCACCACCACTCTGCCCACACCTGCCCCAAAGGCACGTGGCACGTCTCGCTGGGTGTGCGGAGAACCGCTGGCTCAGGGCAGGCATTGGCAAGGATGCCTACTGGTGTATTGAGTGCTTGTATTATAAAAGGACGTTGGGTGTTGTCAAGTGCTTTTTAAACATTGTTGTCCCCCTGTGGGCCCACTGTTGTTTAGCTGCTCAGTTGTGTCCGACTCTTTGTGACGCCACAGACTGTAGCCCACCAGGCTCCTCTGTCCATGGGAGTCTCCAGGCAAGAATCCTGGAGTGGGTTGCCATTTCCTTCTCCAGGGGATCTTCTCAACCCAGGGACTGAACCCAAGTCTTCTGCACAGGTAGATTCTTTACCTTCTGAGCCACCAGGGAAGCCCTTTTTTAAGCGTAATTGAGGCGATTAGTGTGGTTTTTTGTCCCTTTCATTTTTTTTTTTTATCATGGGTTACATTGATTTTGGTATGGATCATCATCATTGCCTTCCTGGAATGAATCCCACTTGGCTGTAATGTATAATCCTTGAATATGCACTGATTTTTATAAGGTACGTTTTTGTAGAGGGTTTTTGCATCTGTACTTGTCAGAAATCTTGCTCTGTAGTTTTCTCCCCTTAGAGTGCCTTTTTCTGGCTTTGGTATCAGGATAATATTAGCCTCATAGAATGAGTTAGGATGTATTCTTTCCTCTTCATTTTTTGCAAGAGTTTGAGAAGGATTGGTATTAGTTTTTCTTTAAATATTTGGCAGAATTCACACAAAGGCATCTGGTTCTGGGCTTCCCTTTGTCAGGAGGTTTTTAATGACTGAGTCCATCTCTTTGTTGTGGTCTATTTTGGTTTTCTATCTCTTCTGTGTCAGTTTCATTGGCTTGTGTATTTCCAAGAATGCCTTTTTACCTAGTTACCCAATTTGTGGTACCTTTGTTCATGGTGTCCTCTTATAACCTTTTTATTTCTGTCAAGTCCATGGCAATGTCTGCTCCTTCATCTCTGATTTTACTTACTTGAGTCTTCTCCCTTTTCTCCTCTGTCAATCTAAGTTTCGTCAATTTTGTTGATCTTTTCAAAGAACCAACTTTCGGTTTTATTGCTTCTCTCTATTTATTTGTCTCTGTGCTAATCTTTATCATTTCCTTCCATCTGCTAGCTTTTGGTTTAGTTTACTCTTATTTTTCTAATGTAATAAAGTTAAACATTAGGTTGTCGATTTTACATCTTTTTTAGTATGGACATTTACTGCTATAAATTTCCCTGTGAACACCTCTTTTAGAGGTGTATCCCTCTTTTGCTGTATCCTTATCAATATAAGTTTTGATATTTTGTTTTTTATTCTCAATCATCTCAAAGTGTTTTCTAATTTCCTATGTGATTTCTTCTTTGTCCCATTGGTTATTTAAGAGTGGATATTTATCTTCTGCATATCTTTGAACTTCCCAGTTTTCCTTCTGTTATTGATTTCTAGTTTAATTCATTTGTGGTTGGAAAAGATACTTTGTATGATTTTAGTCTTTTTAAAGAAGAATATATATTCTGTTGAGTACTTCCTGTTATTCTTAGAATAGAATTCAAGCTCCTCACTATGGTTTAAATTCCTACAAGTACCGATCCTGACTAGCTTCTCTGGCACTGTCTCTCTCCACTCTTCTCTTGGTTTGCTCAGGAATCTTTTTTTTTTTTTTCCCTGACTTATTAACATAATGCTCTAGCGTAATAACATTACGTGAGTGACTGATGAACATAATGCCTTAGTGAAAGAGCACTAACGTATACCTTTTGATAGCATGTGGAGCCCTTGTGTGTATCTTTGTGAAACGTTTAAAAGTGTATGGAGAAAGATTGAACGTGAATGTTCACAGCAACATTATTCACAATAGCCAAAAGGTGGAGACAGCTCACATGTCCACCATCTGATGAACAAATAAACAAAACATGGTCCATCCATCCAATGGAATGTTATTCAGTCATAAAAAGGAATGAAGTTCTGTTGCATGCTGACATAGATGACCTTGAAAACACTCTGCTAAGTGAAAGAAGACAGACACAGAAGGTCATGTAATATTTTATGGTTCCTTTTATAGGAAGTATCCAGAGTAGGCAAATTCAGACACAAAGCAAATTAGTGCTCGCCAGGATGTGGTGGTGGGGAAACAGGGGATGGGGCATGACTACTTCATGGGTTGGGGGTTTCCCCTCTAGTGGTGATGGTTATATAACATTGTGAATGTACTCAGTGTCACTAAGGGTAAATTTTATGTTATGTATATTTCACCACAATGGAAAAATCAATCCAGTTTAAAATCTTTTTTTTTCCTGTGCAAAAGAAAGCGCTCATTTTCAAATAATGTTTATTATCAGTATTGAAAAACAAACCACATTGTTCAAAAACCAAAGTTTAAAATGAAAAGTAAAATGATTAAGACTCACTCTTTTACATGACATTACATCCAGTGTCAGAGAGCTTGGTATAAAATGGACTTTAAAAAGTCCAACTATTTTGTGTATTGGCAGACTGTTCTGTGGTACATCTGGAATTCATAGGTTGAGTGTTACGGTAGATATTTTTGTTTAACCAGTTTGGATGAACAAGATAAAGCTTACACTCCAGGCCTGTATCCTTGCCTCAGTTAAGATTGCAAAATGCCCTTTTTAAATATATTTTTAAATTAAAGAACATAGCTAGAAATCAATCCATCACGTTTTGGTCTTGTTACACACTCAACATGAGTTTTCTTGGTGGTGATGGTGGTGGTGGTGATGAAAGAGCACAGAAAATAATGAATTGATTTGTTGTTTACTTGAAAAAAATATGAAAGTCAAAGATAAATATGTTACTGAAAATTATTAGAGAATGTCTGTTTATCTTCCAGAACTAATTGTCATTTGAATTACTCATGACAAAACACGGCCATCAAAAGTGAAAATGTTTGCATGTCCGATTATGGTGGAGCTTCCGTGTCACATAGCATGCAACCTGAGGTTTTATTTTCTTCTGTGAACTCTCTGATGAAAACACAAGGTGTCAGTGAAATCTTAAACATGGAAGCCCAGACAGAAAGCGTAATTAGTTCATATATGACAGTTCATATCCTTCCCTACTCTGTTTTTTTTTTTTTCCTACTCTGTTTAATACTCATCTAATTATACTATATAGACCTTAACAAGAATGTTTAAAAAATGAATTTAAAGAGTCATATGTTCTTTTTCACTGTGATAAAATGCAATAGCCTCTTTAATCTTGGGAGCAAGAGAGGTTGGACTTGTGAAGCTCTGTTTGTGTTTTAAATTAGGTCAAGTCGTATTATATATGTTAGCTAATTAACTAGAATTTACTGGTCTGTACAAAATTTGAATAATAGTCCTTCACATTCCTGTTTTTTTTTTTTTCCTCTAAACAATACTGTTGGAATGTTGGGAGGAATATAGCATAATTTTTTTTAAGAGCATATATTTTAGAGTCGGACAGATCAGGCCTAAATCTTGATTCAACCGCGGGTTGTTTAAGTGAAAACCCGTTTCTAGATTTGTAGAGACATCTTCATCTGTAAGACCCTTGCTGCGGAGGATTGTCATGACATTTTGAAGGTGGGCAACACAGGGCCAGTCCTCTGCAGGTATTTGGTGTGTGGTCTCTGTGATAACGTTGATGGTAATTTGGATGACTTTCTACCAAAAATATCCAAGGTCTCCTGTTGTTAGCAGATCTCTAAATAATCTCGTCATTTTTTCCATCCCCCATGTGGTTTTAGGGAGTGCTCAAATTGTTTAGTCGTTTCTGACTCTTTGGGCTTCCCAGGTGGCACCAGTGGTAAGAAACCTGCCTGGCAATGCAGGAGACATTAGAGATGAGGGTCCGATCCCTGGTTTGGGAAGATCCCCTGGAGGAGGTCATGGCAACCCACTCCAGTATTCTTGCCTGGAGAATCCCATGGACAGAGGAGCCTGGCCGACTTTTCTGGCTTCTTTGGTTAATTCACAATGGACATGAGTTTGAGCAAACTCCAGGAGATAGTGAAGAACTGGGAGGCCTGGTGCACTGCAGTCCATGGGGTCACAGAGTCGGACACGACTTAGTGACTGAACAACAACTCGACAGGTGGTCCACCAGAGAGAATCTGAAGGCCAGGGTCTAGTTCTCAAGCTGTCTCATTTGGATGACAGATTGGCTGAAGCCTAGCGTTGACTGGAGCTTGGTTCCTTGATGGAAAATTTAAGCTACAGGGCCCAGGCTCACTCTGAAGTAAACCATTTTCTCACAAACATGAATCAACCTCACGGTTTGGTTGCAATGAGCAATACTCAAGCTTCCCAAGTTACTTACCATTCATTGTAGCCCACACTTTTACTTGCGTTAGACATAAGTTCCTATTCCTGTGTTTATTTGTCACTGTTTACACAGCTGTGTTTGTTTGTGTTCATACATCCTCTCGTGAATTTGCCTGCTTATAGAGGCTGTTTCGGATTTAGGTTTCATCTCGATCAGGTCCAAGGTATGATCTTTTTAACTTGCTGTGTGGTGAACATCTAATGTGTGCTATTTGATTATGACATTATGTCTGCATAACTAGAAGCAATATATTTATGAGTATTAAACACATTTACCAACAAATATCCTTTAAAAGGTATGATTGGATTATAATTCTTATTCATCCAGGTCTAAGCCATATGGTATTTGTGCCTTTCCCAGTGACAATGAGAACCATGTATCAGGGTGGCCCAGAGTCATGGAGCCCAGATACACCAGGACTCAACATCCCCAAATGACCGTTCTTGTTTTTGTTCCAGCTGTCGTGTTTTTATAGTTCAGTAACTCAACCCTCGGAGAAGGCAATGGCAACCCACTCCAGTACTCTTGCCTGACAAATCCCATGGATGGAGGAGCCTGGTAGGCTGCAGTCCATTGGGTCGCTGAGGGTCGGACACAACTGAGCAACTTCACTTTCACTTTTCACTTTTCACTTTCATGCATTGGAGAAGGAAATGGTAACCCACTCCAGTGTTCTTGCCTGGAGAATCCCTGGGACGGGGGAGCCTGGTGGGCTACTGTCTATGGGGTCACACAGAGTTGGACACAACTGAAGCAATTTAGTAGCAGCAGCAGCAGCAGCAACTCAACCCTGATGGTTCTCTCTGGCTCTGGCCACAGTGGAAACCTGACTTTAGGGGTTAGGATGGGGTGCTCCTGTGTGGCCAGGGACAGGACGAAAGTCCCAGGTGTTCCAGGTGGGCTTTAGTGCCTCGCAGCTCAGATGCTGGTAGCAGCTGCGCGGGCAAGTAGGCCCTCAAAACGGGCTCCATCCAGATGGAGATGCATTGTCAGTGTGAGGTCATGGTGGTGTTAGCTTTTTTTTTCTCCAAACCGTAGGTGTTGTTCAGTACTGTAACAGCAACAGTGTTAAAATAAAGTAATAATAATAATGTTCACTGTCTCAGAACGTGGGGGCCCACGGCAAGGTTGTGAATAATCCAGTTCCTTGTTTGCCCCAAAAGTTGCCTTCCAGAGCACACCTCAGTTCAGCCTGCTTAAAACTGTGGAGAGTCTGATTCCAATTTGCAGAATATTAAGTGCTTGTTGTGTGCCCTACACTGCCGGGTGCCGGGGAGACAGAACACGATGACAGACCCCCATCTGGCAGACGGTCTGGTCCAGTGGGCCTGAGGACATGTATGTTGGGGTGGCACATGGTTGCTGCCGTGGAAACAGAGGAGAGCTGCAGGTGGAAGTGCAATATTCCAGCCATGACCCGGATGGAGGGAGTGTGTGAGCCGCCTAGCACACCTTCCCTCCTCACCCCGATGTTGCACGAAGGCTCCTGCAGGGGACCCCATGTGCAATGTGCACGTCTGAGTCTCCTGGGTGGTGGAGATGTGAGAATTCCATCCCCGTGGTTTTCAGGTACCAGCAAGGTCAACCTGGTGAGGATCCCGTCCACGGCCTCCAGCCCGCGGGACACAGCCCTGGCAGCCGTCATCTGCAGTGCCCTGGCCACCGTGCTGCTGGCCCTGCTCGTCCTCTGCGTCATCTACTGTAAGCGGCAGTTCGTGGAGAAGAAGCCAAGCTGTAAGTCCTGAGCGCTTGCTGTGTCTTGGCATCCTGCCAAAGGGTGTTGCTCATCATCACTGTCCTCTGAGTGTCCAACGAGGACCTGAGAGGAGCATCTGGCAGCGGCCACGGAGGCAGAGAACATGTGCTCCCAGGGGAGGCGCTGAGGGTGCAGCCGAGGGGCGGTATCACTTCACGGGGGCCTGAGGAGGCAGGGCCGCCCTCGCCCTCCACAGAAACACAGCTCCTTCTAAGTTCTGGCAACACAAGGGCCCCCATCTCGAGCTTTCTTGACTGATTGTTTCGTTTCTCTGCCTTTTTGTAAGAAGTATTTTTAAATGTGAACCACAGCTGTCCTTTCCTCCCACACTGCAGAAGCTGGGTGGTTCTGGCCGCGCTGTGATGTTCCCGGGCTTCCCCTGGGGAACTTGTCTCGCTGACCGAGTTCTCGGCCTCCGCAGGGTCCCTGAGGGCACAGGACCTGCAGTACAACGGCTCTGAGCTGTCCTGTTTCGACAGACCCCGGCTCGGCGCCCCTGCACCCCGTGCCTGCTGTCAGTGCCTGCGGGACTCGGCCCAGGCCTGCGGTAAGTTCAGAGCTTCGGGTCCATTAGGAACGCAGGCCCCGAGGCTGCAAAGAGCGCTCCTGCTCTGTTTTCCAGTTAAAGCTAATCGAGTTCAGTCATTCTCCCTGTCCCCAGAGGTTTGGGGTGTTGTGCATCTTTAAGTATTAATATCAAATAGAAAAGAAGCATCTCATTAAAATTCTAGGATTTCTCAGTAACTTTTATTTTTTTTTTTATACTTTTTTTAATTTTTTTTTAATTTTATTTTATTTTTAAACTCTCAGTAACTTTTAAAACAAGTTCGCCTTCATTTTGGTGTCAATTGATTTAAAGTCATGTGAGCCTTTTGTAGAGTAGGGTTGTCTTGTCTCCTTTCTTGTCTGGTGGGTTCAAAGTGAAGCTGCACATGGCTGTCTTAGTGTCTTTCTGGATTTCTTTTTCTTTTAACTAGTTTATTTATTTATTTTTGGCTGTGCTGGGTCTTGGTTGCCATGTAGGCTTTTCCCTGGTTGTGGCAAGCAAAGGTTACTCTCTCTTTGTTCTGTGGGGGCTTCTCATTGCAGTGGCTTCCTCTTGTTATGAAGCAATGACTCTAGGGCTCATGGGCTTCAGAAGTTGGGGCCCCAAGGCTCTAAAGCACAAGCTTAGTAGTTGGGGCACACGGGCTTAGTTGCTCCGTGGCATGTGGGATCTTCCCAGACCAGGGATCAAACCCATCTCTCCTGAGTTAACAGGTGATTCTTTACCACTGAGCCACCAGGGAAGCCCCCGATTTCTTACAGAAGAAGGAGGAGGGAGACCTGTGACAGGGTTTTCCACAAACCAGTATTGCCTCTGGGATAATTGACAGAGATGGAAGTTCAGGGAAGTCCAGGCAGACCCCGGAGACACAGGTTCGATTCCAGACCATTGTAGTAAAGAGAATATTGCAATAAAGTGAATCACGGGACATTCTGGGTTCCCTGGTGCATATAACATTATCTTTATGCTATACTGTAGTATATTAAGTATGCAATAGCATCATGTCCTAAAAAATAACATATAAACCTTAATTTAAAAATAATTTATTGCTGAAAAATGCTAACCATCATCTGAGCCTTCAGTGAGTCATACTACAGTAGTCACATCAAGGTCCCCTGAGCACAGACCATCATAACAACTATAATAATAATGAAAAAGATTGAAATACTGTGAGAATTACCAAAATGGGACACAGAGACACAGAGTGAGCAGACACTGTAGGAAAAATAGTGCCCCTAGATTGTGAGACACAGGGCTGCCACAGACCTGCACTTCAGGAAAAAGCAGTAATTGTCAGGCATGATACAGCCAGGTCTGCCTGTAATTCAGGTGGACTAAGGTTTCTAACATGGGCAAAAGTCGGCAAAGGAACACTAACTTACGCTTAACTTCTTGCCCCATCCCCACGACCTCACCTCCTCTGCAGGGCATAATCAAGGTGGCCGCAGCCCTTCCAGAAGCCTGCCCTCTGCCCGCTCCATCCTCACCTGTGTGTCCCCCACACCTGGGGACACAGCACCTAGCAGTGTGTCGTCTCCTGTAACCATCCATGAGGTTCAGTGTTTCCCAATTCGATGGCTGGTCCTCTCAGAACTGTCTAATCTTTCAAGACATCGAAGGGTTCAGCTTTTCAATCTAATATTTGATATGGAAATAAGGCATTTTTAGCACAATTCTTTCTTCGCTGACCGTTATTATCTGCATTTATTACTTGACTTCCTAGGTAAGCAAGAACTTCCCTTCTTCCCCATTTATTCTTTCCTTTAATTACAATGGATGCAGTGTCCCTGATAAAAGGGTGATGGTCCTTTTTGATCATTATTTATTTTAAGGCTCAGATTTTCCCAGGTTTGGCCAGAGGGAGTCCCTTCACCCTGCTCAGGTGTCATTTGGACATAGCTTTATTATCCTTTTAGCTTCTCTCTTATTTTCTGGCTCAGAAAAGAAGTTCCAGGCTCATCTTGTATTTTCCAGCTGGAGCACTAGAACCAGCCATTTCTACAGGGAATAGCGGTGCCTTTCTTTGAATAAATTTGAAATGTCCCACAGCGAGGGTGACTTGCTGAAATGACTGGCGGTGGATCCAGGCACATCCCCACGATCACAGCTGCTCGAGACAAGGGCTGCTTCCGGATAGAATCGGCTGCAGGCCGGGCGGCCATCCCTCTCAACATGGCTTGCTGCTGCATCTCAGTGGTTAACTTTCATTTTTAAAAGGGAAATGGTTTCATCATCTTTTTTCTTTTGATAAAAAAAAAGAAATAATTCATCATGGAAACTTTGGATGTGTGTGTGTTTGTGTATTAATATATAATTTCCTCAAACCTTTCTCTGTATATTTAATATGTGTGTGTCTTTGCATTTGTCAGTATGCTTTACTGTGTTTATGGTTTATAAAATCAGATTTACGTATGTCTGTATGCATAGAGAGAGGAGTCTAGAAGGCTATTCAGAAATGTGGACAGTGTTTTGCAGTGTATAGAAGTGGGAAAGATTTATTTTTCGATTTCTGATCTAATCTCTCTATTTTTAAAGTTTGTCTTCAATGAATGTGTATTGTCTTCATAACCAAAAATAATATACATACTGCTTCAGTGAACAGAGTAGTTAGTAAAGCTGTATGCACGTAGTTATTTCTTAAGCTACCAAAGTGAAAACCAAAGTGTGAATGTGTGTTGAGTTAAAGGCTGTGGACATTCGTGTTCTGCCCAGCATCACCCTGCCAGCTCACAGAAACACTGTCCTTCCTGCCCTCATCAGCCATGTATGAAAGACTCATTTCATTTCCCCTCTCTTCGTGCCTTTTCAGTATTATTTTCATTGCAGTGAAATTGAC
This sequence comes from Bos javanicus, assembly GCF_032452875.1. Lineage (NCBI taxonomy): Eukaryota > Metazoa > Chordata > Mammalia > Artiodactyla > Bovidae > Bos > Bos javanicus. Next base: position 34,442,649 of record NC_083879.1, on the reverse strand, counting down.
ATCACATTAAGTTTACCGTTTTAACCATTTCCCGGTGAGCAGTTCAGGGACATTAAGTACATTCACCACCACCATCCCCAGAACGCTGTCCTGACCCCACACAGGAAACTCCCATCTTCCTAACTCCAGCCCCTGGGACCACCCTCCAGCTGCCCATCTCCAGGTCCTTCATAGAAGTGGTTCATCATTTTTTAAGAGAAAAGAGAAAAAAATTAAACCTCATGGCCCATCCCCCTCAGAAATCACCCAAAGGGGAACAGCTAAATGTTCAAGTGCAGTGTTGAAGCAATGTAACAAGCCCTCCGACTTTCCTAGGGCCCGTCCACCTTGTCCCATCCCGGTGCTGTGGTGGGGCCTGCGGCATCGGCCGGGACACTCCTGGTTGTCAGGGGCACTGCAAGGCCACACTTCAGGACAGGTAAGTGGGTGGGTCTTTGCAAAATATTTTTTCATTTAATTGCTTGGCAGCACTGGGTCCTAGTTGCAGCACATGGGATCTGGTTCCCTAGTCAGGGATCAAACCCGGGCCCCCGGCATTGGGAGCTCGGAGCTCCAGCCACTAGACCACCAGGGAAGTCCCAAAGTCGTGTTTTTAATGAATATAATTTCATATTCCCTTGCGCAAATATACATCCTTCTTATTTTCATTTCATGTAAAACTATGGGGACATCACTTTCTTAGGAGTATTAATGACATTCTAGACATTTAAGAGGGTGGGAACTTTGGAAAGAATTAGGTAAGTCTCTCAGGGTTACTTAGAGCCAATACAACATTCTTTATACTGTATATCCTGCTAATTTTATTTTTGTCTTATATTCATGATTTGTAGCACTTATGTCATCTCTGAGTAATTTTTAGTATGCCACATACCCAGAGAATTTCAGAATAGTAGTCAAACTCAGTGAAGAACCTAGGACACTCCATATTTTAGACGTTGGATTAAGTATAAATATAAGGAAATGGCAACCCTCTCCAGGATTCTTGCCTGGAGAATTCCATAGACAGCAGATCCTGGTAGGCTGCACCCCTCAGGGTCACAAAGAATTGGACATGACTGAGCAATCAACACATGTTGATTAGAAGAAGTAGGTATAGAAATTCAATTTTATAGTAAATGGGGTAATTTAACTTATTGTACTGAAGCAAGTTTATAAAAAAGGAGGCACAAGAATTCTGACTTAATAAAATGTTGTTTATTTCACGTTGTTGTTCAGTCACTCAGTCGTGTCCGACTCTTTGCGACCCCACGGACTGCAGCACACCAGGCTTCCCTGTCCTTCCCGTCTCCCAGAATTTACTCAAACTCATGTCCCTTGAGTTGGTGATGCCATCCAACCATCTCATCCTCTGTTGTCCCCTTTTCCTCTTGCCCCCAGTTTTTCCCCAAATCAGGGTCTTTTCCAATGAGTTTCTTTCACCTAGGAAACTTGAAAGCATAGCTGGAGTGTTGCTTTATAGGAGGTTTTTCTCCCGATAGAGTACTTATACATTTTCGAACATGTGTCCAGAAACACAGGTCCAGCGGGGGAGGCGATTCCCACTTTCTTTGGGTCCCTGTCAAGGTCCCTCTGTGGCGAGTTCTCAGACGCCTGGCCTCTGATGCAGAATCCCGGTGGTGGTGATGACGTCTCCTCCTGCGACTCCTGCCCTGAGCTCCCTGGAGAAGACGCTCACTCTCTCGACCCAGAGAGCACAAGCTTGGCTTCCCTGGACTCAGACAGCAGTCGGGGTCTGGTCGGTGGGGTGGGGCCAGTTCTAGCTCATCCGGAGACCTTTACAGACTCTACTGATTTGTCAAGACTCACCGACACGCTGCCGGAGCTTGTGAGGGCTCGGGTCGTACTCACTGCTGGAAACCAGCTGGATCAGGGGCGAGGAGATGCCCCACACCTGACCACACAGCCACCCGCCCAGGTGAGGCGCCCCCCCAGTGGTGGATCTCGGGATGGGTGCAGTACTGACTCAGGGATGCCCAGAGAGAACCAAGCTCTGACCCCAGAAAATGTGGGGGACCCTGGGGAGAAGGTCTTTACATCCTTCATACCCTCTTGTGTGTTATAGGAGAGTATGTTTACATTAAATTTCAGGAGTTGCTTTTTTTTTTTTTTGTACTAACAACCCTACCCCTTTGAAATTTCTGTTTTATTTTCAATGAAACTTTAAATTCCTACCCAGACACTCATTTATATTTTAACCTCTATTTATTCTTTTTTCCCCAGCTTTATGGAGATAGAATTGACATATAACATTGTATAAGTTAAAGGTGTGCAGTGTGCTGATTTGATTTATTGCCAAGTACACCCTGGCACGTCCCAGTGCAGGAGACGTGGGTTTGATCCCTGAGTTAGGAAGGTCCCCTGGGAAAGGAAATGGCAACCCATTCCAGTATTCTTGCCTGGAAAATCCCATGGACAGAGAAGCCTGGACAGCCACAGCCCACAGAGTCACAAAGAGCTGGACACAACTAAGCACGCAAGAAATTAAAAAAAAAATTATTGGATTTCTAACTTGTGATGCATTTGTTCCCCAAAATGTATTTTTACACAACAGTCTTCTTGTGGGTGGTTTAAGCCACCCAGAGTCTGACAGTGATGGTTATGGTGGTGGTGGTTTAGCCGCTCAGTCATGTCTGACTCTCGCAACCCTGGGGACTGTAGTCTGCCAGGCTCCTCTATCCATGGGATTCTCCAGGCAAGAATACTGGAGTGGGTCGCTGTCTCCTTCTCCATGTAGTTATGGTTCAGGATAAAGCAAGTAGGAGTGAGCAGCTTCCTTAGTCTATGTGACTCAAATTTAGTCAAATTTTCCGTCAACACACCTCTCTAGAAGGGAAGAGGACTAAGATATTGAGACATCACTTGCAAAGATGTTTGGGGAATGACATAGCTTGTTCGATTACAGGAAAAGCTTTTGTGGGTGGTGTTTTTGAACAAACATTTTAAATGTCAGCATGAAATGTGGGAGGAATGGTAGGAAAGAGATGAGATGACCTGGGTTCTAGTTTCTCAATCTATTAAAATCTATTTTTTTTTTCCCTCTCTCTATTGACCAATTAAGTATAATTTGCCTTCCATAGTAGCATTAACATGGTTGGTATTATCATATCAGTTGACCAACATATTTGACAAAACTATCTTATTGTTGAGAGAACCTCAGAAATTTCTATTTCGAGATAATCTGCTTAAACTTATGAAAAAAAATTTTGCTGTAGATGTATCTGATATGTCATCAATGCCAAATTAGTAGTAAGTTGATGAAAAGTGACTGCAGAAATGAGGGTTTCACGCATGTATGATAATATGCAGTGGCCAGACCTCAGCCCCTCCCAAAGTGAGGTCACTGCCCTTTTGTGACAAGGGTCACACCTAAAGGCTGCTTCCTGCCAATGATGTTTGCCCTGTGACATGTATGAGTGTTCCAGGGAGGTCATTTATGAGAGAAGTCTCCTTCTCAAACTCTTTCTAAGCTTTCTCCAATAGCATCACAGAAGTTTTAAATTCAAAGACCAAGAATGGCACTAATCATTAACCATCTTTGTTCTTTGAAAGAATAGACTAAAGAATCCTAAAATCTTTGCCCATAGTTGCTTTAAAGAAGTGCGACACAGAACCAGGCTTGAAATGTTTGACAGGTTGAAAATCAGCAGAAGAATTGTCCATTGATATAGTTTGTTGGGGTTCATTTCCATCTTTTAAGGGCTGTTTGCCCAGATGGAGTGAGTGGGTTGTTAGGAAGTCTTTATTTTTATTCCCAGAGTACATGGGTGCCTGATATTAGGATGCCGTAACAGGATCTTCCCGTCCGTAGGTCATTAAATCCACGTGCACCGTTAGGAAAAGCGAAGCACCGTCCGCCTTCACAGTCACAGCGTAGGGCTCCAGTTCGTAAGGTGCTGTGTTCAGAGCTCTCCTTGTGTCGCCATTTCAGGGGGACGAAAGGACTTGCTTCTTTCTTCAGTGAAGTGTCCAGCAGAGCCTGCGTGTGGACTCGCTGCCATCTGGACTTCTCATGGCTTCTGGGGAAAAAAAGTGAATCTGAACAGAACTGATGTCATTTAAAGCTTCTGAGCCAGGCCCGCCATGAGCCGAAACCTCGAGGAATGGCGCCTCCAAGCTTTGCATCTTTTCCGCACAAGGAGCATCTGAGCGGGAGGCCAACTTCAGAGACCCAGTGGGCCGGGTTTGCAGCCTCCGAGCTTAGGGGTATGACGAGAAGCAGAAATACAGTCACGCTTCTTTTCGTGGTGGATGTGGTGGTTTGACAAGACTGAAGGCCCAGAGTATAACTTTTCATTCACACTCTCTGGAAATAATTTCACATCTCCTACTGAAAGTCAATGTCAGATCGGTTACCTAGTTTTTACACAGGATGGGTTCACAGGTGAGTGTTTCTGTGTACTGGAGGTCACCTTTTCAACATCTGAATAATCAGCGTGGGAGGTTAGAATTGATCTCCCACGGCCTGCCTGAGTCTTGGCTCATCAGATGGTGGCCGGGGAATCAGAAGAGATCAAATCTTATAGAATGGACACTTCTCCATCAGCCACTGTCTCATCAACCCCAGCTGAGTTAGTGACCGGAGGGGCCTGAGTTAGCTAATGTGGTTGGGAAAGCCTACCCAACCCCTCCCCCGAGTTAAAAGCTCCTTAATCCTCATCCTAGATTAGCAGATTTCCTCGAAAATCCACTGATATGGAAGCGTTTGTTACTTCTGTCCCTGGGACTGAGCTCAAAAGATCCAGATTTTCTCTTCTATAGAAAAGCGGTATTTATAATCATCTTTTGTTTGCATCGTGTTTTATAATAAAGGCTTTAGAAATGCCAGCACATGGTGTGTCCATGCCACTGAAACACGATGCCAGGTGAGTAGTCTTAGGAGACGACTCTGCGTATTAGGACCAGGAGAGCAAGCACAGCGAGGTGGACGGATTGAAACCGCCGTCGTGTCGTCTGATGAGCACGGTACAAGGCTCCCTCCGATCTCCTGAGCTTGGTCAGCACAGCAGTTTCCACCACAGCCCAGCGACGCTGGATTGAAGAGTCTGGTGCTTCTACGGAGGCGATCCACCCCTGCCACCTTGATGTTGATGCACTAGAATTTGCTCTACAGCTAAGACAGAAACAAAGCCAGCTCAGTCGTGAACCAGGGGACGGCTCCTTAGCTCTTCATCTCTGCACGCTGGAAAGGATTGATTTGAGCAGGATTTCTTTCTTTTCCTACCATGTTCATAATCAGTCCTGGCTGTTGCCTTTTAAGTGATGACTATTAGCTTTGTTCCATTTGCACTTAAAAAAGACATAAACCTTCAAACATCCATGCGTTAGAGAATAATCACATATTTTGTTTCCGAGTTGGCCCTCCGAAATCATTGTCTTCTCCTGACCTTCCACATAAGCACTGGGGGCAATTGCCGGAGGTCCAGTGGTTAGGACTCAGCACTTTCACCGCCAAGGGTCTGGGTTCAATCCCTGGTCAGGGAACTAACATCCCACAAGCCACGTGATACAGCCAAGAAAGTCTGAAGTGAGCATTAGAACTCTGCCTTTCTCAGGACATTGTTACTTCTCTCTCATTGCCCCGTGCTTTTCTCTCTTGCATTCATGAGCTCTCACAAGGTGCACCCCCTCATCTTCCTTCATCCACAGCTCAGGCTCCCTGCAAAGACACAAGCTCACCTGGGCTTGGTGTGTTGTGTGTGTGACCTCTGTTCCTTGGACTGAAATAGGAAATTACAGTGTCTCACTGTAATGCATAGCCTTTCCCATCTACCTGGTGCCCAGCCAGAGTTAACTGACTTTGTTTTTTCTCTTCCATTTTTGTTTAGTCTAAGCCAATGATTCTTAAGCTCTGGCGTGCACCAGCTCTTCTGAGATGTGCCTTTAGGAAATTCATGCAAAGTACTTAGGATCTGAGCACAAGAGGGCCAGGAAAACGCAGATTTAAGCTTAAGTCACATGTGCTGTCGGAGAAGGCAATGGCACCCCACTCCAGTACTCTTGCTTGGAAAATCCCATGGACGGAGGAGCCTGTTAGGCTGCAATCCATGGGGTCGCTAAGAGTCAGACACGACTGAGCGACTTCACTTTCCCTTTTCACTTTCATGCATTGGAGAAGGAAATGGCAGCCCACTCCAGTGTTCTTGCCTGGAGAATCCCAGGGACGGGGAGCCTGATGGGCTGCTGTCTATGGGGTCGCACAGAGTCGGACACGACTGAAGTAACTTAGCATAGCATAGCATAGCACATGTGCTATAGTCTGCAATCCAATCACTTTTGTTACAACAGGGTAAGCCAGGGCTGTGTTCCTTTTTGTAACCAGAGTATATCTTCCATGTGTAGAGCCCTCATTAATGTCAAAGGCAGACACTTGGAGGAGAAAGCTAAGATTGATGGAAAAGAGGCTCTGGCTCCAAATCCTGAAACATCACTTTTGATCAACAGAGATACTGTTGTTGTTGTTTAGTTGCTAAGTCCTGTCCGACTCTTTGTGACCCCATGGACTATAGTCCACTAGGCTCCTCTATCCATGGGGATTCTCCAGGCAAGAATACTGGAGTGGGTTGCTACTTCCTGCTCCAGGGGATCTTCCCAGCCCAAGGATCGAACCTGCATCTTCTGCATTGGCAGGCAGATTCTTCACTGCTGAGCCACCAGGGAAGCCCCCAGGAGAAAATTAGGGTTACAAATGGATTTTATTTGATGCAACATTTGAAAAATCCTGGGTTATTTTAATCAAGATGAAGACATTGTCCTACTACGTACTATGGGAACAGACAATGATGTTATATCCTGCGCTCTATGTAAACACTGGAAAAGACAGTCCAGCTGGCATCTCATATCATTGGAATATTGGCAGCACTCAGATAAAATCAGCTGCCAGCATGCCAGGAAATCAGCATCAGGTGATAACAGGACTGGGCGTGCGAATCCTTGCTACTTTCTGCACCACAGAAACTCACCAACAACGATGAGATGATTGGACAGCAATCACAGAAAGGCATGGGTTTTCTGATTTTGTGTATATGGAATATATTTTTCCAATATAGATTTTTCTACTTTAGATAAAGTGTTCATGTTGCTGTTACCTAGGTCAAGCACTGTTGTCTGTGCTAATAAAAAAAAAAAATAGAAAAGGAAAAATCCCATCATTGCTTTAAGGCAGTCAGCTTGCATCCATTTAGACCTCATCTTGATTTATTTTGCATACTGGAATTTATGAATTTGTAAATGTTGGTTTTCTTACACAACTAGTTTTGTAAGACCTTTTTTAATTTGTGAATAAAATTGTTACCTTGTATTCTTGTCGACACATCTGGTGAGAAAATGATGGATGGTGTGAATGCAGCTGTGTTTCCCCTCCTACTCCCCGTGGAGGGTCTCACTAGGATCGTGTCCTCCCCACGACCCCTCTCCAGACCTCTGACCTCTGAGGATTTAGAATCCTCCCGGGTGACCTGGTTACATCTCTCAGGCATGAGGCGGGTCAAGCTACTAAAAAATGTTCTAAGTTATCTGAGAGGCTTTGGTATGAAGATTTTATCATGATCTCTTTTTTTGGTCCTTCGGTTTGTGACACCAAGTGGGAAGGTCTGAAGAAGAAATTCTCCATTCATCCTCTTTGGAGGTCAGTGGGGCTGGGGGGACGAGGGGCTCCCCTGGGGCAGCAGTGGTCACCTGAGAGCCTCTTTCCTCTTGGCTCCTTCCCTTCTCCTTTCTCAGCCCCCTCTTCCTCCCCTCAATAAAGCTTTGAAAGCTGCTCCTAGATTTTGAGAGGACTTTAGACTTCCTGAACAAAACATGGATTATGCATTTTTTGAATTTAATTTTTATCTTAGAGTTGATTTGCAATGTTGTGTTAGTTTCAGGCATGCAGCAGGGTGATTCAGTTATACATGTATCTATTCTTTTCCAAAAAGACAGCTTCCCTGATGGCTCAGCTGGTAAAGAATCCGCCTGCAATGCGGGAGACCCGGGTTTGATCCCTGGGTTGGGAAGATCCCCTGGAGAAGGGAAAGGCTCCCCACTCCAGTATTTTGGCCTGGAGAGTTCCATGGACTGTATAGTCCATAGGGTCGCAAAGAGTCGGACATGACTGAGCAAATTTCACTTTCCAAAAATAGGTTATTTAAAGTGTCACCATGTTCTCTCAGCTTACTGTTCAGTGTCCCTGTGGACCCCATAAGGGAAGGACACTCATCAGCTTCTTTCCTCTTTCCCAGTGTCCATACAGACGGCGGGTGGGGGCTGGAGGTGCCTCCAGCTCTCTAAGGAAGGCAGCTCAGATCCAAGCAGGATCCCGCAGGGGGCCTGAAGGACTCTGCTGTCACTTAAACGGTACACGTGCGTGATGACCACCATGATGGAGGTCGGTTGGCAGTTGCCTACTTGTCATTCTGAACTTGTCTCTTTGTTCCATTTCAACTTGAGCAGCTGTCATTTTTTTAAAAAATATATTTGGCACCTGATAAGGTATGAAAATATAGCTTAAATGTACCATTTGGTTATCTTGAAACTAAATGGCAGTCTGAGAATTTCCAAAATCTTCTATAATTTCTAAGACATTTCACGATTCAAAAGTGGTCATTATGCAGAGTCAGCAGAGGAAGGTCAAAGCTTTCTTCCTGCCCTCCAGATTCCAGCAGGCAGGCAGGCAGCGGCCGGGTCCTTTCACAAACCACAGTCGCCTTTGAAGTGGTGTGATTTATGGCTGCTTTCAAATCAACCTCTCCAAGAGCCTCGAATGTTAAAAACTTAACCAGCAAAACACTTTCTCTGGAGCCATGGGTGGTCTTCCGAGCCAGGTTTCAATGATTCATCTGTAAAAATGGAGGATTTCTTTTTATCTTAATTTCTAACAGCATTAACTATTCCTGTTTGAGACAGAAAGAGCTGTGTTATCTGTATTTTGTTTGGGGTTGAGCATAGCCAGCAGAGCCTTGCAGAGGCATCTCCTCCCTGGGGTGGACTATTTACAGTCAATAGAAGATCTGAGAAAAGGCTGGTGATCCTTTAATTGCAGGTGAAGGGAGGCAGGTGGCCCATGCCTGGCACATGTCCCCGCGTCCCCCGCGGTGTATCAGGTAAGAGCCGTCTCCCTTGAAACCTAATCGGGAATCTAATTCCTCCCAGAGGCCTGGCTCTGAAAAGACGCTGTTTCCTGTGTCAGGCCTGCCTTCCTTCCTTCAACGTATATTTGTAGAGTTATATAGTGCTGCTGTTTAGTTGTTAAGTCGTGTCTAACCCTTTGCAACCCTGTGGACTGTAGCCCAGCAGGATCCTCTGTCTGTGGAATTCTCCAGGCAAGAACACTGGAGTGAGTTGCCATGCCCTCCTCCAGGGGCTCTTCCCAACCCAGGGATCAAACCTGGGTCTCCTGCATTTCAGGCAGATTCTTTACCATTTGAGCCATCAGGGAAGCCCTGGTCACAGTCTGTAGCTCCATGGGTATAAATGTTGGTTTTTCTCCAAAATTGAATCCAGTGGGTAGATTTACCCAACCAAGGATATGCCCGCTTTGGAGGCAACTCTGAAAGATGCACTTGAAAGAAATCTTAAGTAACAGCAGCATTATCAGAATAATGAATTGTCCAACCAAGGAACGAACATCTTTGAAGTTAATGATATTTATCTGAATATTCAAGGCTTGTTTTTCTTTTTACTCTGAATACTTAACTGTTAGACCTTGTGTGCCGGACGTTTCTGTTGGACGTGATGAATATGCTCAAAGCAAGATTCTTCGCTTGGGCACCCACATGTGACATTTGAAAGCAGCTCATGTCTTCTTCTGGAGAAGGCAATGGCACCCCACTCCAGTACTCTTGCCTGGAAAATCCCATGGATGGAGGAGCCTGGTGGGCTGCAGTCCATGGGGTCGCTATGAGTCGGACATGACTGAGCGACTTCACTTTCATGTTTCACTTACATGCATTGGAGCAGGAAATGGCAACAATCTTCCTCTTACAGAGAGGGAAATGGAGATTCAACACCAGTCTTACAGTCAGTGAATAGTAGGAAGTGGTAGAAAACATGGGGAAAAGTTTTCAGCCAATAGTGGTGGAGCTGGGATGTGAACTTTGGATTCCAAATCTCAGAGCCACGATCCCCCAGCTGCGGAAGAAACTGCGGAGTCCCTCTCCACACTGCAAGGTGGGGTGCTGCTGCAGGCTGCTGCTGCTGCGTCGCTTTAGTCGTTCCGACCCTGTGCGACCCCATAGACGGCAGCCCACCAGGCTTCCCGTCCCTGGGATTCTCCAGGCAAGAACACCGGAGTGGGGTGCCATTGCCTTCTCCAAAGGTGGGGTGTGGGGATCCCAATTTCTGGCTGCATTTGTGTGGGATGAAGGCACGGGCTCCTGGCTTCATCCTACAGCCTCAGGCTGGAGCTGGAAGGACCACAGATATGGGTCCAGCAGTTTCAGCCCGGAGATCTGAGGAGGCTGCCCCAGGGAGTAAGAGAGGCCTGCAGGCAATCCCTGGTCCATCTCGGCCCTGCTCCAAACACAGGACCGTTCACCTCTTACTGTGCAAGTGCACAGACGTGAAAACAGAGAATCTCCACTTCATCCCTGGTCTGCTGGCTCTGAGCATGGAGGACAGCTGTGGCTTGATGAAGCTGGACACCGAGGCCAGATTCCAGTGAGTCCTGCCACCAGCAGCTGGGTGAGCTTGGGCACATCACTGACCCTAACCACTCCCCACCCACAAGACTGCGGGGGGTCCACCCTGACCTGGCCTGGGGACCCCTTCATTCCTGGTCCAGCCTCCGCAGGCCAATGGGAATGTGCAGGGTCACCAGGGGTGTGGAGAGTCCGGTTCCTGGGAGGCACGGAGCCCAGCCGTGGGCAGGTCCTTGAGCTTCACTCAGGCCCGGCCATGGCCTGTGTCCCACCGGCCCCCACCCCAGCCCTGCCTGCCGACCGTCTCAGCCACCTTAATGCACCGCTCACCAGTATTCATCCCTTCACACGGTTGTCAGCCGTCACCACCCTCCATCCCCAGAGGGAGGGAAATTCTTCCAAACTGAGTTTCTGCCCCCATCAAACACTCTCCCCACTGCCCACGGCTGTCCAGCCCCTTGGCAAGCACCGTTCTCCCTGTCTCTGACCGTGAGGATGCACACAGATGGAAGCTTACATTGTTTATCCCTTCGTGGCTGGTTTGTTCCACTGGGCTTAATGTCCTCAAGTTCCATCTGTGTTGTAGCCTGCGTCAGAAATCCACCTTGAGTTGTTTTTTTTTTAACTACTTCTGTGCAAAATGGTGACTATTTCTAACTCTCCAGAAAGAATATTGTAAGAATCAGAAAATATCTAAAGCTGTCACAGAGGGGTCCTCAACAAGTGGAAGATATCATTATTTCTACATATATTACCAGTGTAATAAGACGTGGAAACAGTCTGGAAGCAAAATGGAAAGAGTCTTCAGACAAAAAACCGTGGCCTGTCATTCCAGTGAATGACGAGTGTTGCTTCCCGTGAACCATCAGCCACTGCAGCTGCCCCAGTGGTGCACCCAGAGGGGATTCAGGATGCAGAAAGACAGGACATTGGCCCTGGACAATTACAATGCAGATTGAAGGAGTAATTTGAATGAGCCTAGACCTCTTGCCTCTTGCTGTACACAAAAGAACTGAAATCATTAACTTGAGGTATCTGTTACTTAGGCTCAGAGGTAGAGAATCCACCTGGATGCAAGAGACCTGGGTTCTATCCCTGGGCTGGGACAATCCCCTGGAGAAGGGCATGGCAACCCACTCCAGTATTCTTGCCTGGAGAATCCCATGGACAGAGGAGCCTGGCAGGCTACAGTCCAGGGGGTCGCGAAGACAAACATGACTGGGTGACTAAGCTTATTTTTGACCAGCGATCATCATTTGCTGTTTCACTACATGTTTTGGGGTTGTTGTTGTTTCCCTCCCCAGCAAACACACCTGCATATCCTGACTCCTCCCTTCCCTCCGCCGAGCAGTTTCTCAGAGGACCTGAGAGGCCTTCTCCTGGGCTACAGTCCTCAGTGAGCTCTGGGAATAAAGCCCAACTTGATACTTTCAGGCTGTGTGTTTTTTTCAGTCAACAAGTCACAGCTACCTGTTCGTCTGGGCCACTGGGGCTTGGCATGATTTCACTGCTTCCCACGGTAACATGGGGTTCTTTAGAGGCAGAAGAAGAGAAAGGCCAAGCTGTGGTTTGGGGGCCTTGCTCCCTCCTGGAGGAGGTGTGTGTGAGGGGTGGGATGGGGGCTGCAAGGAGATCGGGGTATCTCAGCCCCAGGTCGGGGGAGGTGTGCAGGCCCTGCAGTTGGGAGCTCCTCAGGGCTGGCATGAGACGTGGGGCCCCCGGGCAGGATGCAGAAACCAGATGTGCAGACAGACAGCAGTGAGCGGCTGAGCCCCACGGGCTGGGAGACCCCGGGCCTGCTTCTCAGGGAAACACCCAGAACTTAAAGGGAGAGCTCAGCCGTGAGAGGCCACTGCTGTCAGGGGGTGGCAGGGGCCGGACCTGCAGGGGTGGCGGGAACAGCAAGGTGACAGGCCAGGGTGAGAGCAGCTAGGAAGTGGGTGTCGGCAGGTGGCTCAGAGTGCGTGCATGCTCCCCTGCTGTGTGGGGGCTGGGGTTCTACCAGTCCTTGCCAGGTGTGTATATGCATGCTAAGTCGCTTCAGTCTGTGTGGTACTCGTTGCAACCCCAGGGACTGTACCCGCCAGGCTCTGTACCTGCCAGGCTGTCAATGGGATTCTCCAGGCAAAAATACTGGAGTGGGTTGCCATTTCCTTCTCCAGGGGATCTTCCCAACTCAGGGATTGAACCCACATCTCCTACATTGGCAGGCAGGTTCTAGCGCCACCTGGGAAGCACCCCTGTTGGGTAAACCTGTCTAATACCCCTCCGGGAATGGAGACAGGCCTGGGCAAAACTGGCCACCAGGAGATGCCCAGAGAGCCAGGGACTAGAGCGGCTCCAGCCTCACCCCTTGTGGGACTCAGTCCACGCTAATAGCCATAGACGGCTCTTCCTAATCCAACTGATGGAGGCCAGGAAGGCTGGCTGCAGCCACAGTGCCCACCACCCAGAACTGTCCATCAGTGAGCGGGGAGGACCTGGGCAGCCCCACAGGAGCGCAGTTGAGTGAGTGAGCAGCGGGGCTCCGAAGGTCTCCCTGAGCTTCAGGCCTTGGGACACTGTGGGGTACTGGGGGCCCCAGTATTCCCAAGGCCCACACCCACCAACTCAGACCTCAGCACCACAACCCCAAGCACTGGGGCCGGTGGACAAGCCTTCTGAGAATGAATGAATGAATGAATGAAGTTGCTCGGTTGTGTCTGACTCTTTGTGACTCCATGGACTGTAGCCCACCAGGCGCCTCCATCCATGGAATTTTCCTGGCAAGGATACTGGAGTGGGTTGCCATTTCCTTCTCCAGGGGATCTTCCTGACCCGGGAATCAAACCCAGGTTTCATGCACTGCAGGCAGACTCATTACCATCTGAGCCACCAAGGAAGCCCAGCCTTCTTGGGAAAGATGCACTAAAGCTGGTAGGGGAGAAAAGCTGTTTGGTGGTTTGGCTGCTTTTCATTTGCTTTTCTGGGGGCAGAAGAAGCTGGGGAGCAGGAGGAGAGCCCACTAGTGGCACCAGGCCTAATTCCCTCCCCTGTCACCAGCCTGTGCCCACCCTGCAGGGACCTGGGCCCCTCTCCTGCTGGGATGGTGCTGGATGGGGGGACAGCACCAACTGGGAGATGGTGATCGAGCCAGCTGGACCCCAGAGGTTCCCTGAAGCCTGCGGTCCCTCCCAAGCGTCCTGCGTGTGGGGTGCCCACCCCGGGGGGCGGGGCTCGGTGCACAGCCCTGCAGTGACTGCTCCTCCCCAGGTGTGGTCTGCCTGCTCTACTCTGATCTGATCTGCTCCTCAGGGCCGAGATCACAGGGAGAATTTCTTCTTTCTTGTGATTCCTTTGAAGGCCCTGAGCTCACATTCCTTCCCAGGACGTCTGTGAGCCCAGCCACACTCCCCTCGGCCCCCAGGGCTGAAGCTGAGATTCCAGCTTGTGCCGGGCTGTGATTTCTCCTAACATGGGGCCCCAGCCCTACCTCAGCCCCAGGCCCAGCATTGACAAGCCTGCCTTGGCCTTGCCCAGCGAGTAGCTTCTGTGACAATGCCCTGGGGTTGGGCAGCTTCGGGGCTGTGCCACTGAGTCGCATGGCCCAGAGCACAGAAGGGCCCGCTTGGTTTCATGCCCTGTCTGCTGTCACCTTCTAGAATCCCTCAGTACTGGTTTGAACCTGGAACTTTGTGTTCACTCTGGACCAGGCCCTAGTGGGGTAGAAGCTGGGCCCCAGCCTGGAGCACATTCATGTGACCACTGAGGGCAAGCAGTCATAGGGAGACATCAGGGGAGGGTGAAGGAGGTGGACGTGGGGTCCCCCCCAACAGCTTCTCCCCTCTCCCCTGCACCGACCCTCCTGTGTCTCTCATTCTAAATGCCCATTGTGCTTGCTGGGACCTAGGCCTAAAAGGGTGCTGGGCAGCTCTGTGCCCATGGGCCAAGTCATCCCTGCCCAGGGGACGAGGAGAGGGTCCCCCTGCCTCAGGTTTCACTATGTTGGAAGCATCTCAAATCATGGTGCCTTGAAAACAAAGACAAAACCTCTTTTGAATTTTCAGGTATAGGCTAATCAGAGAAAATGAAATGTCTTCTGAAATGTGAAATGCCGTAAAAGCAGCCGGTGATGGCTTCACACGGTGGGCGTGACCCTGCAGAGACTGAGAACAGGGTCGGGGGTGGGGCGGCACTTTGCGGTGCTCAGAAGACCGTGGTCCAGCTTACCTGCCTCCTTTGTCAAAGATTAGTTGACCATAGGTGTGTGGGTTTATTTCTGGGCTCTCTAGTCTGTTCCATTGATCTTATGTCTGTTTTTGTGCCAATACCATGCTGTTTTGATGACTGTAGCTTTGTAGAATTGTCTGAAGTCAGGGAAACGTCCTGACAGTAAATGATGAATCGGGGACATGAGACCCCAAGGGGAAAACACTGACTTAGGCCCACTTCTGCACCCTGTTGTCATCACCATCAGCCGCCCACACACCCACCAGCCACTTAGTCTGTGTCGAGCACTGTGTTTGCCACATCTGCTGCAACAGCCGTCCCGGGATGCAGGCAACTGGAGTGTTGTGTTATGTATCAGTGGTATAGGGGTTCAGTTCAAATGGTCCCTCAGCTGAGACCCCTCCCTGGAGATGCTGATGGCCAAGACCCTGAAGCTGTGGGTTTCAGGTGACATTTGAGAGCCGAGGAGGGTGGTTACATGGTTTAAACATAAAGCATTTTCAGCGTCTGAGAGGAGATGCGTGGAGATCAAAAAAGTTTCCAGGATCAAGAAGGCCTGTGGTAAACCTGCTCATTTGTCATTTACAGCATGCTCCTAACCCAGAATAACCCTGGAGATACTGAGATTAGACAGTTGAAATAGGATAGAAGGAGAAAGTATCATTGAGAACAATATCCAAAGGATGGAATCAAAGCCAGAAGATGTTGATAGCATCTAAATGTAGTAAGGGTCCCATTTTACAAGGCTTGGACTTAAGCCCTCCTGGATAGAGCAATCTCCATTTTACTTTTAAAGATCCTGCAGAAACTCTCCCTCTGTGCCCCCATCCCAAGGAAATCTGTCCTTGGCTCCCATCCCATGCCTCAGGATTAACTGTGGAGAAACTTTATCTCTAATCTTGTTCTAGTGCTAACCCATCTGCATCATGTAAAAAAAAGATGGGAAACACAGCTCATCCTGCCCTCGACAGGAGAACGCCTCACCCTTGGGAGGAACACTTGTGCCCGTACATGCGTTCACAGTCCCACAGGCCCGGTTATTTCATGTTTTCACTGGGGCTCACATCTCTGAGTCTTCCCAGGACTTCCCCAACGGCATGGCCGGCAGGATCTGGAGGCAGAAGGAGGGGTCTCCGTGGCAGGGCCCACCGCCTCTGGCCTCGCCTCCCAGATGACCTGGGGAGGCAGCTGCCCCGTAACTGAAACTCCGAAACTCCACAAGCCCCCCAGATGAGGATGAGACCAGGGTGCAAAAAGCCAGAGGCACTCATTGAGGGCAGTGAATAAAAGGCATCAGGGTGGAAAAAATTTAGGGATTGCCCTGAGGAGGGCAAGAATCCCAAACCAAGTTACTAATGGCAGGGAGATAAAGTGTCTGGAAAAGACAGGCACTGAGAGAGACCTCAGGGGAATGCAAAAAGGCCAGCAAATTATATGTGAGCTCAGAACGGGATTGGGGGAGCAACCATGCAGAGCACTCAGTTGTGAATCACATAGTTGAGGGATGAAGTCAGGGACCAGGAACGAGGGCCGTCGCCCTGGAGCCCTGGAGCCAGCAAGCCGGCCCGCAGACGGTGGAGACTTAGCTGAGGTGGAGGGGATGGACAGAGGGCCCGCGGAGGGGGAGGCACCAGGGGCTGGATAGAGAGAATTCCCCGCAGAGCTGGTGCCTGTGGACATGGGCTGGCCAGGCCCAGCCCCGGGTGCAGGGTGGCCCACGAGGGCAGACCAGCCATCACCAGTGTGTGCACAGCCTGGAGGCCGCGGGACTGCTGGCCTTGCCGCTCTGCGAAGTGTGTCGGGGACCAGGCAGTGTCAGAGCTGTGGGCCCGTGGGGGCTCTGCTCAGCGGCTGTGGCTGTGGCCCCTCGGAGCCAGGGTGAGCTCTGCATGTCGGGGACCAGGCGGTGTCAGAGCTGTGGGCCCACGAGGGCTCTGAACAGCGGCTGTGGCTGTGGCCCCTCGGAGCCCGAGTGAGCTCTGCGGGAAGGGATGAGTGTTTCCTCAGCCTCTCAGGTTGCCTGCAGGACGCTATCACAGGCTGACCCTGCCAGGGATTGGGCAGCTTGTTCCCACCTCCAATCACGAGACCCAGGTCTATGCAGAGGCCCCCTTCCTCAGGCCTGGCCTTTCTGTCCCTTCTTGGGGTCTGTTATCTGCCCTTGTCTCAGGCTGAGAGACGGAGGAAGGCAGGGTAGACAGAGACAGGCAGAAGGCGAAAAGTCTCCAGACAGGGTGGGCATGGGGACAGCCCAGGAAGCCGAGGAGAGGAGGCACAGGGCGGCAGGGGAGCCTGCGGATCCAAGGGCATCAGACAGCGGGCAGAGGGCAGGAAACCATCCAGGGGCCTGGACCCCATTTCAGCCACAAGCCTCATGGGCTCTGTGATGCACGCCCATCTCCCATGCTTTGTGCAAATGTGTATTGACCCCATGCACCAGACTCAAAATGCAAAAATGACCCACGTGGACCCTGGTGGGGACACAGAATGGGGGGGATGATGGGGGAGCAGATGATCACACTCGGGGGAGGGGCAGTGACTGAGGTGTGAGATGAGACCCAGGATGGTGGTGGCCGTTCAGCTGGTGGTGATGGCATTGTGAGGGTTGATGCATGGGCTCCTGCAGATGGAGTGGGGTCTGGTGGGCAGGGCAGGGCTGAGGGCATCTCTGCACAGGAGCATAAGGTGGAGGCTGGGCTCCCTCTGCCTGGCTTCGTAGCTGTGCGACCTCAGGCAAGTGACAACATCTTCGTGCCTTGGTCTCCCCATCCATAAACAAGGATGGAGAATGGTACCCGCCTCCCAGGGTCGTTCTGAGGATTACACATGTTAATATACATAAAGATCTTAGGAGCATGTCTAGCACAAAGAAAGTGGCTATTCTATAATAGTGGCCATCTTTTTTGTCATGTGTTGGGAGAACTTGGGGGAATTCAGTGTGACCAGACGGGAGACACCAGATCCAGGGCTGGAAGAAGGGTGGGTGCAGAGGCCTGAGAAGGTACCATGGACAGGTGCAGGCCCTGGGTCTTTTGGAGACTGAGATGAGAAATAGCTCCCGACACTTCATGCTATAGATTTCTAAGTATATTACTTTTTTTCATTATATTTAAAATTATTTTCCAATTCCATGACTTAAAAAACCAAAAACACACTGCTACTTTTAAATTACCTCATTCAAGAGCTGTACAAAGCTACTGTTCAAACATGTATTTGTGTGTGTGCATGCTTAGTCATTCAGTCATGGCCAACTCTGTGACCCTTTGGACTGTAGCCTGCCAGTCTCCTCCATCCATGGGATTCTCCAGGCAAGAATACTGGAGTGGGTTGCTATGCCCTCCTCCAGGAGATTGTCCCGACTCAGAGATCAAACCCGCATCTCCTGCTTGGCAGGTGGATTCTTTACCACTGAGCCACCAGGGAAGCCCTCTACAGGCGACCCCAAATGGTAAGAATAGCATGTGTGTGTTAGTCGCTCAGTCGTGTCTGACTCTTTGTGACCCCACAGACTGTAGCCCCTCTGTCCATGGGATTCTCCAGGCAAGAATACTGGAGTGGGTTGTCATTCCCTTCTCCAGAGGATCTTCCCAACCCAGGGATCGAACCCTGGTCTCCTGCACTGCAAGCAGATTCTTTACCGTTTGAACTACAGGGAAGATTAGTAATCAAAGCAAAAGCCGTTGACATCTCAGTGCTTCTGAAAGCCTTCACGTGAAGGCAGTGCTCTGGGGCTCTGCTGTCCTTTCTGGCTCTTGGCCTGGGAGGTGCCCAGCAGAGGTGCTGAGGGTCCGGGAGAGGACTTGGGGAAGGACCTGGGGAGAAACCGTGGTAAACCTCTGAGATAAGTAAGAAGACACTGATTTTTAAATTAAGTTATAAGCATTCACCTATGCTTCTTAAAAATACATATATCCCTTCCCCCAAATTACATTCTTCCGGATGAGGGGTGGAAGGATGGCACTCCCAGACAGAACACTGGGTATCCTGACGCCTTCAAGGCAGGGTGACAGCTGAGAAAGATCCTGCTCTTCGAATGGCAGCCGCAAAATGTGAAGAGTTAAAAAGACTCTGAGGTCGGGAAATTCTACCCTGGTTTCGACAGCGTCTCCCCGGCCCCCGCTTTCCCACAACCACCCGATGGCGGCCAGGAGGTCCTGCCAGAGGCCACTTGAAAGAGAGGGGTTGGTCCACGCTCCTGGAACTGCGAGTCTGCACGTCCACAGCCCTTGATAAACATCCGCGGACAGGCTGGGGCTCAGCTTTCCCCACCCCCAGCTGGGGGACAGCAGGGGTGTCCCAGGGCGGATGGGGCCTCTCGTTTCCACACTGGCCTCAGCGTGGGCTGGTGGCGCGCCTGGCCAGACCCCGGATGTGGCCAGACCCCTGGAGGCCCCTTCTCTGCACACACGTCCCGCAGGTCCTGGATGCCTGGTGCTGGGCTGGCAACATGATAGGACGGGCCGCTGGTCACCCTGGCATTGCTCACTGTGCTGGGGACACAGACAAAAGTGGCACTGGGCCACCAAGGGGCTTCCTGGAAAGTGAGGGGGTGTGGTCAGGTCACGGGTAGACACGCCAAGTAGGGGATGCTTGTCCTGAGTGGGAGGACGGGGGATGGAGTGTGGGGCCGGGGGTAGGGCAGGAGCGCTGTGTGGGCAGCAGCCTCGGATGTGCTGGGCCTCCAGCTGGCAGGAAGCGGTCAGCGGGCACCCCTGGGCAGAAGGCAGACGAGCATGGTCCCAAGACATGGTGTGGTGGGAGCCCAGTAGCCACGCTGAGATACTGAGCATGGCGTCTGAGAGGAGGGTCCCCGCAGCTGTGGGGGTGGGGTCCCCGGTTCAGACCTGACTCTCCCCTGGCTGCGGAGCCCCACATCAGGCTGCCCAGTGGACGTGAATATGGATGGAGGAGACTCGTGGACACAGGGGAGGTGATCGGGAGGGGCCGCCTGTCCCCCCAGCAGGGCTGGATTCCACACCCAGTGCCACAGGCACCCTCCGTCTGCACGCCAACACCAGACGTGACACTGACTTCTGCTCACAGGGACCCAGGGGACGTTAGCCCCACTGTGACGACAGCTGCGGGGGCAGAGATGCAAGTTGAGAAATGTGGAGAAGGCTGGAAGCCCGTTGTGCAGGGTGAAGGATGGGTGGCGTCAGTTGTGGGCTGGTGGACAAGCTGGGCGTCAGGACACATCCCACTTTGCAGGGCTTCCTGACCCCCTGCTGTCAAAGCTCTCGCTGTGGCTGGTTTCTAGTTACCCAGGGGAAGCCAGGAACTTGGAGCTGGGAAGGGATGTGCACAACAGGCTCTTTGGAGCTGTTCCCACGGATGCCAGCTCTCCACTGCGGGGGACGTGGTCCCATCAGGGACCCAAGAGTACAGAGGTAAAGGGCGTGGACTCTAAAGCCAGGCAGACTGGGTTCAAATCACAGCTCTGGTGTATATTAGCTGTGGAATCTTAGACAAGTAACCTAACCTCTCTGTGGTTCAGCCGATCCCTTGTAAAATGGGGATAATAATTATAGCTACCTGGGGAGCGTTACAAGGAATAAGTGAATTTATAAAACACCTAGCATGTAGTACATATTTAAATGTTTTCCAAATAAAATATAGAAGAAAGAGGGCGGAGTTCATGTTTTGAATGTTTCTACGTTCAAGGACAGGTTCACAAACAGGCGCTTATGTGCCTGCAAAGAATGTTAGACAACAGGTAAGTGTGGAAAGAGACCATTTGTTGTTTGCTTTTAAAAATATATCATTAGTATTCCACAGAGTTTAGTGTCTTAATGTAGACCTCTTACAGCCTTCAAAGAGTCAGGCACATCTCCACCCGAGGGCCTTCCCATGTGCTATTCCCTGGCTCCTCCCCCCAGATACCTGTGGCTCCTCCCCCAGACACCCCAAGGCTCCTCCCCCAGACACCCCAGAGTTCTTTCACTGTCTTTTGTCACTTTCCCAGGGAGGCTGCCTCGACCTGCAATTTTCCATTGCCTGGTTCCCCAGACTCCACATTCCCTCCCCTTTTTCAGCATGGATGTTGTTACCTTTAAACTACTACTTGTTCATTTTATTTTCCATGATTCTCTGCTAGAGTTGAAGTGCCACGACAGCAGAGGGTGTTCCCTGTTCCGTTCACTGATGGAACCCTAGTGCCCAGAAAGTACCAGATGCACAGCAGGTGCTTAGGGAGTATTTGTGAAGTGAATAGAGGAACACATGTGTCTCTTTGGACTCAGCTAAATTCTCGGAGTTATTAACTTCGTAATAATCATGCCGAATTGCTCTGAAGCTTCAGCTGTAAATTCAGTAGTCCGGATGGTTTTTTAAAAATTTTTATTTATGTCTGATTTCACTGGGTCTTTGTAGCTGCACTTGGACTTTTTCCATTTGCAGCAAGCGGGGGTTACTCTCTAGTTGCCGTGTGTAGGTGTCTAATGATGGTGGTTTCTCTTGTGGAGAACAGGTTTTAGGGTGCTCAGGCTTCAGTAGATCCAGCTCCAGGGTTTGGGCTCAGTGGTTGTGGTGCACGGGCTCAGTTGCTCTGTGGCATGTGGGATCATCCTGGACCAGGGTTGAACTTGTGTCCCCTGCATTGGCAGGCAGATTCCCACCCACTGTACCACCAGGGAAGTCCAGTAGTCTGGGCTGTAACTCAAATATCAAGGTGGTTCAATCAGTTCAGTTAACTTCAGTCACTCAGTCGTGTCCAACTCTTTGCGACCTCATGGACTGCAGCACGCCAGGCTTCCCTGTCCATCAGCAACTTCCAGAACTTGCTTAAACTCATGTCCATTGAGTTGATGATGCTATCCAATCATCTCATCCTCTGTTGTCCCCTTCTCCTCCCACCTTCAATCTTTCCCAGCATCAGGGTCTTTTCAAATGAGTCAGTTCTTCACATCAGGTGGCCAAAGTATTGGAGTTTCAGCTTCAGCATCAGTCCTTCCAATGAATACTCAGGACTGATTTCCTTTAGGATAGACTGGTTGGATGTCCTTGCAGTCCAAAGGACTCTCCAGAGTCCTCTCTAACACCACAATTCAAAAGCATCAGTTCTTCGGCACTCATCTTTCTTTATGGTCCAACACTCACATCCATACATGACCACTGGAAAAACCATAGCCTTGACTAGATGGACCTTTGTTGGCAAAGTATTGTCTCTGCTTTTTAATATGCTGTCTAGGTTGGTCATAACTTTCCTTCCAAGGAGAAAGTGTCTTTTAATGTCATGGCTGCAGTTACCATCTGCAGTGATTTTGGAGCCCCCAAAAATAAAGTCTGTCACTGTTTCTACTGTTTCCCCATCTATTTGCCATGAAATGATGGAGCCAGATGTCATGATCTTAGCTTTCTGAATGTTGAGTTTTAAGCCCACTTTTTCACTCTCCTCTTTCACTTTTATCAAGAGGCTCTTTAGTTCTTCTTCACTTTCTGCCATAAGGGTGGTGTCATCTGCATATCTGAAGTTACTGATATTTCTCCTGGCAATCTTGATTCCAGCTTGTGCTTCTTCCAGCCTGGCATTTCTCACAATGTTCTCTGCACATAAGTTAAATAAGCAGGGTGACAATATACAGCCTTGATGTACTCCTTTTCCTATTTGAAACCAGTCTGTTGTTCCATGTCCAATTCTAACTGTTGCTTCTTGACCTGAATACAGACTTCTCAGGAGGCAGGTCAGGTGGTCTGGTATTCCCATCTCTTTAAGAATTTTCCAGTTTTTTGTGATCCACACAATCAAAGGCTTTGGCATAGTCAATAAATCCTTTGTTAGTGACAGTAGTAATCAAGTGCTGTGTGAGGATGGGATAAACCAGTGTGTATGTGTGAAAAGACACTTTCATTTACAGCTAGCAGTGATTGTAATGTCAGGAGAAGGGAAACCTGAAAGGGGGAAGGAAAGGGTTAGGAGGAGGGGAGCCCAGCAGGTGGGCTTTTCCCCCAGCCCCGCTAGGGCCTGACTCATCCCAGGGCACTGGGTGTGCATGGGTCTGTACTAAATGAGTTTTGTGAAACTGCAGGGGAACAGCTCTTTCTGTGAGCATCAGTTTGGCTGATCCCAGGTGATGGTTCTTGGTTTGGGGGCTTGGGGTGGGGAATGCTGTGGAAATGTGCAGTTGTTGTCTTTGAGGGAATCTGCAGTGGGGTTTCAGTTGGCAGGTAGCCCCTGATGCTGTTACTGAACTTCACGTGGGTCCCTTCCTCTGGTTCCAGTAAAGCCTACCTGTGGTTGTGGTGAAGGACAGGGCAGCCTTTACTGCAAGGCCAAGCAAGGAAAGGTTTTTGAAGACAGGTTGGGGTGTGAGGGGGAGGGTTGGGGCGTGAGGAACCAGTGGTAAAGCTCCTGCACATTCTTCTGATTTGTTGGTGGTGAGGTAATCAGGAATTAACAGCATAAACCTGGTTCCAATGTGTTTGGGGTCAACTTACTTGTGCTCAGTCAGCAGTTAACTTCTTACATCTGATGGGGGTTTCACTATCTGCAAAACAGCTCAAAGATGGCTCAGACTATTATCTACAGCCCTTAAGGAGGAACTAAAGGTCTGACTTTGTTTAATGGTAAACAGTTACTGTTTTGAATTGCTTGACTATTTGCCTTTGTTTCTGCATTTTCTTACTTCTCTGATTCGATTTGCTCTTTGGAACTCGGTGAAGACCTATGAGGCTAACGTTTTTCTACAAACAAGAGGCAGTTGGAGGACACGGGGGAGAGGGGTCTGACAAAGGAAGGACCACGGGGTCCTCCTGCATCACAGTGCGCCCACTTCTTTGATACTCCTCATTCTTGAAGGGAAACAGGTGCAGAACAAGAAAGGGAATAAAGTTTAGAATACAGAGGTTAATCATAAACTTGGCAGAGGACTCGGTTCCAACTCAGCCTGGAGGCCCACCGCTGTGTAATGGGGCCATGCTTCCCCTGGGTTCGTCCAATCCATGACTGAGCATGGACCATTTCTGCTTTTCACGTTTCTTTTTTCATCTTGAACGCTTTGAGGTAAAATTCACATATACACACACTCATTTTGTGTGTATAATTCAATGCTTTTTAGGGTATTCACAGATTTATGCAAACATCACCACTAATTCTAGAACATTCTCATCTTCCCCAAAAGAAACCCCATACCTTCTAGCACTCACTCCCCATTCCTCCACACCCAGCCCTAGGCAACCATTAATCTAGTCTCTGTATCTATAGAATTGACTATTCTGGACATTTAACAGGATTGGAATCACCGTTTGTGGCCTTTCACTTAGTATTATGTTTTTGAGGCTCAACTATGTTGCAGTATTTTGTTTTTACTGCTGAATAATACTCCACTGTATTGATATACTGCTTATCAGTTGATGAACTGTGAGTTGGTTATACTTTTAGCTGTTATAAATACATTTTCTATGAACATTCATGTGAAAAATTTGGGGTGGACATATTTCACATAGGTGTATGTAAATAGGTTTTATTCATATCAGTGTCAAATATATTTGATATGCTCAATATATTCATATTTCATTTTCTTGGGTATATACCTAGGGTGGAATTTCTGAGTGATATAATAACTCCATGATTAACTTTTTGAGTAACTACCAAACTGTTTTCCAAAGCAGCTTTACTATTTTCCATTCGTGATATAGGTTTCCAGTTTCTCACGAACACTCGTTACTGCCTGCTTTATTCTAGCCATCCTGGTGGATATGAAGGTGTCATGTTATTTTACCTTTGATTTGAATTTCCCTGGTGGTTAATGATTTTGAGCATTTTTCAGTGCTTATATGTATACCTGTTTGTATGGCTATTTGTATGTATTCTTTGGGGAGATGTCTATTCAGATCCTTTGCCGTTTTTAATTGGGTTGTCATTTTATTACTGATTCACAAGAGTTCTTACTATATCTGCCTATAAGTCCCTTATCAGAGATAGGATTTGCAACTATTTTCTTCCATTCTGTGGATTGTCTTCTCATTTTCTTGATGGTTTAATTTACAGCAAAATTGAAAAGTTTAAAATTCTGATGCAGTCTAATTTATCTATTTTTTCTTTTGTCTCTTGTGCTTTTGGTATCATATCTAAGAAACCACTGTCTAACCCAAAGTCATAAAAATGTATAGCTGTTTCTAGTTTTAGCTCTTATATTTAGGACCCTCTTCCATTTTGAATCCATTTTTGTATATGACGTGAAGTAGATGTACAATTTCATTCTTACTGTGTGGATATCCAGCTGTTCTGATTTTTTGAAAAGAGTAATCTTTTCTCTGTTGAATTGTTTTAGCACCCTGTCAAAAGTCAGTTGGCCATAAATGCAAAGCATTATTTCTGGACTCTTAGTTTGTTCTGTCTGTCTGTCCCTGGTGGCTCAATGGTAAAAAAAAAAAAACCTGCCTCTCTATGCAGGAGACATAGGTTTGATCCCTGCATTGGGAAGATCTCCTGGAGAAGGAAATAGCAACCCGCTCCAGTATTCTTGCCTGGAGAATCCCATGGACAGAGGAGCCTGGTGGGCTACACAGTCCATGGGGTCGCAAAGAGTCAGACACGACCACTACACGACAAATTCCAGTACTATACTGTCTTGATTACTGTAACTTTGTGGTCAGTTTTGACATGGGAAGTGCGAGTTCTCCACCTTGGTCTTTCTCAAGCTGGTTTTGGTTGGTTGGAGTCCATTTCCCTATGGATGCTGGGTAATTTCCGAGGGCTGCAGACCCCTCTGCTGGGAGTTCTGACGTGGGGATTCCACACTGGCCTGGGCTGAGTCGAGACTCCTCCTGCCTGAGATTCTTCCTCCACGCCCTCCTTTCACAGGTGTCAGACCTGCATTGGTGTCTACCTGCTGCCTCTGCCACCTCCCGTGTATCCTTCAGGCATTTCCCCAAGTGATCTCCTGGCTCAGCATCTTCTCCTTAGAGAGGCTGAACTGACTTGGTTTCCTAACTTGGAGTTTCTGACTCTCTTTCCAGGCCCTTTTGATATATGATACTTGGGAATGTATCAGTCAACTACAAAAGAGAAATGTCGACTTCTAGAAAACAGCCCTTCTTTTAAGAGCTGGGGCCCAGGACCCTTTCATAAGCAGAGCGGGCAGGTGCGGCTCTGGATGTCCCGCCAGTAGCTCTTCCACGGTGAGCGCTGAAGTGGCCAATTTCTCAGCATGTGAAGCTTTTTAGGGCTCTTTTCCCTTGGTCACCCATAACCATGTGGCATGACAGTGCTTTCCTTTCCGGTTGATTGTAGAACTATCTTACTTGAAGCCACAGCATCCTAACTCCTGCTGACTGTCCTTGGGTGGCTGTGAGACATTCTAACAGTATTTTTGTAAGAAATTGTCCACTTTATTCAGGTTACTCTGCATCCTGTCATTTGCAATCAAGAGAGTCAACAAAGCGTTCATGTTTCTAAAAACCTTGTAGGAAGAAGATAAATTGACAGTTTGCATAGCAAGAGAAAACCCATCTTCATTCTAACTTTACGTGACATTTCATCTATTTCTGAAGGTGTTAAAACTAAATAAAAAGTGTTTATGTGCCTTGAAAGGGAGAGAGAAATAAGAATTATGAGCATTAATGTGTACTAGGTACTTTTGGTAAGTTACAATTACGTAACAAAATGGAACTGTTTCATCATATGCAGAAACAGCCACACTTCCAATCAAACATTATGTTTTAGAGCTTGTCACCCACAGAGTAAGGAAAGGAAGTAAAAATATCTACCAGTTTCAGGAAGAAAACTGTTGTGTTAGGAAGAATCTGTTAAGGCAGAAGACCATTTAGCAAGAATCTGCTGATCGTCATTGGAGCCTTGGTGACGATGCAGCCAGATGGGCTGCCGTACCAGACACTCTGTTATTCCCTGAATGAACATGAACGGGTATGCATCTGGCCTCAGTCCATTCATAGTGTAGTGAGGAGATAAATACAGATAAAGTATAATTATAGATTCTATTCTAAACATTTTTATGTATTATTTTTGGCTGTGCTGGGTCTTCACCACTGCACAGGCTTTTCTCTAATTGTGGTGCGTGGGCTTCTCACTGCGGTGGCATCTTTTGTTGTGGAGCACGGGCTTAGTTGCTCCGTGGCACGTGGAGCCGAGATCTCCTGAGACCAGGGATCAAACCCTTGTCCCCTGCGTTGGCAGGTGGATTCTTTACCAGAGTCACCAGGGGAGTCCTAGAGGTTTATTTCTTAAATAGCTTTATTAAGATATAATTCATATACTGTAACATTTACTCATTTAAAGTGTATACTTCAGGGGTTTTTGGTATATTGCATAACCATTTAACATTGTGATTAAGTGTTCACAACACCACATTTTCCATCTTAGACACTATTAAGTGCACATTCATTACATTTATATCGTTGGGCAGCCATCACCATTCTCTGTGTGACTCCAAGCATAATTCCCCCATTACCTATGGAAACCTCTGTTTTAATTTTTGTCTCTATGACTTTGCCTATTTTAAGTAAAATCATCCATTATTTGTCCTCTTGTGTCTGGCTTCTTCTACTGAGCATGACTTTTTGAGATTCATCCGTGTTGTGGCAGGGGTCAGCACTTCAGTCCTCCTTACAGTGAAACGATGTTCTGTTACACCGATGTATCATGTATTGTGAACCCGTTCACCTGGTGTAGGCAGGCAGGTCGCTCCCACCTTTCGGCTGTTGTGAGTAACGCTGCTGTGAGCACTGGTGCTTTCAGTAACTTTGGGTGTGGAATTACGGGTGGAGTGGCTGGGTCACGTGGTGATTGTGTGTTTAGGTCTCTGAGGGGCAGGATTGCAGGTTGCTGTCACGGTGGACCAGGCACATGGGCTAACTGTGTAACAGGGACCCGGTTGTGACTAGGGGGAGAGTAGGAGGGCTTCGGCACTCAGGGTGTCTTTGCTCTGGAAATGTTTGTGTGGAAAAGGCAGTGTTGAGACTGCACCACACTTCTGACAGCCCTGCAGGGCCATTCCAGGGAGTGAGGGTCAGCCAGACGTTTGGGTAGCTCCCCTGCTTTAGGACCGGGTGCTGACAGGAGTAAGGAGAACCAGAAAAGTAGCTCTTGTAGGATTTCAGCCCACTTTTTGAGTGTTCCGAGTTGCCCAGAAAATCACTAGTGCTTTACACGAAACATAAATGAACTAAGTGATCCAGTTAGAAGACAGAATATCAGAATGAGAAGCAATATAGCAGCATGTATAGACATGCTCTATAATTGTAAAGACATGCTCTAAACTGTAAATGCTCTATAGCATGTAAAGACACACCAAACGTGTAATGATGTAGTGAAGGAGCAAAAAAGACATCATGCAAATTTAAACAAAAGAAAATGCGTGTAGTTATAATGAATTAGTCAAAATAAGTTTTCAGCTAAAAAGTATAACTAGAGATAAAGAGAATCATATCATAATGATTTAAAATTTTACCAGGAAGATAAAATATTCCTAAATTTGTTTGTAATTAGCAGTGAGGCCTCAAATCTAAAAGCAAAAATTGACCAAATTATGGTGCTGCTGCTGCTGCTGCTAAGTCGCTTCAGTCATGTCCGACTCTGTGTGACCCCATAGACGGCAGCCCACCAGGCTCCCCCATCCCTGGGACTCTCCAGGCAACAACACTGGAGCGGGTTGCCATTTCCTTCTCCAATGCATGAAAGCGAAAAGTGAAAGTGATGTCACTCAGTCGTGTCTGACTCTTTGCGACCCCATGGACTGCAGCCCACCAGGCTCTTCCGTCCATGGGATTTTCCAGGCAAGAGTACTGGAGTGGGGTGCCATTGCCTTCTCTGAAATTATGGTGATAAATAGGTAAACCTCCAGTTATGGCAAGAGGGTTTTAGTACATCTTTCAGTTGTATTACAGCAGATTAAGCAGACAATAGATAAAGAAAATGCATCTTGCACCTAACAACTATAAAATACACGTTTTATAGTTCTTCCCAACTGCACCTAACATGTTTACAGCAGTGACCGTACACAGGGCTGTAAGGTTGGTGTCAGTAAACTGCAGAAGACAAATAGTAGAGAATATGGATTCTGACCATAGTGCAATGAAAATGAGTCAATTCCTAGGTAGGTTGATAAGAAGTCCAGGGTCCCTGAGGAGGAGAAAGTTGATAGACTTAAATGCATATCTCAGAAAAGAAGATAGGCTGAAAATTAATAGGCTAAGCATTCACGCAAGGCATAATGAAAGTTGGAGGAAACAATGAACAGGTAAGCTGCCTGTGGAGGGCAGTCACCCTGGCTGCAGGGTGTCTGGAGGGCAGAAGGGCACCCAGCACCTGCTGGTCTGTGTAGGTGTGGCGTGGGGACAGGCCTGGAGGGCAGCTCATTGCTGCTGTTGGTCTTACTCGAGAGGTATAGGTTAAGCTGTTTATGAACCCAACGGACGGTCCCAGTGGCCCCCACAGGCTTGTTCCGGTGCTGCTTCCCACACAGTTTTCTAAAGTCGAATCACAATTGAGATGAGCTCGTAGGTGCCACCCACCCCCAATCATAGACAGCAAGTTCTGTAGGTGAATTTTGCAAGTGGCCTCCTCTCTCCATCCCCCTACCTCGTCCCTCCTGGTCTGATGCTGTGACATGTCACATCTGTGGTCTGTCCATGGGCATGGGCTTCTTCAAGCAGGAAGACCACAAGCGCCCTCAGGCTGCGTGGCCCGGTGGGTTGTGTGAGCGCCCAGCGCTCTGTCTGAACGTGCACGTGGGTGCCTGCAGAAGACTGCATCCTCTCTGAAGACGCGGTGCCGGGACGGGCGCAGGCCAGGAGTCCCGCATCAGCGTGACCAGCCCAGTGGCCGACACTTGGCCGGCCCGCCTGCCCCACAATCACAACAGTGTCCTGACACCACCTGCCCTGTGACCTCCTGCCAGCAGGCCACAGGCAGGACGACCACGTGATAAAGTTCTTCATGAACTGAAAATGAATGTCAGGCACTGCTGTTCATACTTATCTCAACCACTGAGAGGAAATCAGCCTGAAGCCTGGGTATCCATGCAATTTCTGCCCATACAGATTGTGCCTGAATGTCTCAGAGACATTTTCTGAACTTGCTTACATCATCCAGGTATTAACGTTTCTTCAGAACTGGAAACATGCTTTTACATTTGGCTGTCATGATTAAACTTTCTGTAAATTTTAAATTACTTTTAAATTAACACATTGCCTATTTTTTTTTATTTGGAAATAGAAGGGGAAAAAAAGGCCAAAATCTCAATATTAAAGACAATCACAGTAACATTTTATTCATTATTCTTCAGTTCTCTGGATTTTTTTTTCCTGTTTACATTTTCACAAGTAGTTTAAATTGGGTTTTTGGAAGCTGGTGGTAAGCCCTAAGTACAGGAGAGAATTTTTCCCAGAGAAACTTCTGTGTTATGGGTTTATTCCCATCACAAGGAAAAGCATTCATAATAAAATAATTTGCTATTATGCTCTATCCAGCTGTAGTAGAGAAGAGAGGCAGTGACCCCTAGCATTCTCAGGAGCTCCTTGGGGTTTCCTCTGCTTTGACTCTTGATCTAAATTACTTATTCTTCCAGTGATTTTTAAAGAAAAAGTACAAAGCTGGATAGTTTCCAGAGCCTGTGTGTATCTGAGAATGCCATTCTGCATCTTAGCCTTCGCCTCTCAAAACTTCACTGTCCTTCAACTTTTCACAGTGATGAACCACTGACTTCTAGAACACCGTGAGTTTTGTTCCTTTACATGTAAGCCCCTTGTTACTTGTTGGATGGTTTTTAGCACCTAGTCCCTAGTGTTCTGAAGAATATCACTGGTAGGTCCTCCAACAAAGGTGGGTGCTGTCATCACACACATTCAGGAAATGTGTTGTGGATGGGTCTGCTGCTGAGATGGTGAAACTCACAGCTCACTTGTATTTCCCAAATGTATGGAACAGAGGACCCTTCCAAGTTTGTGGAACACTAACAACTCCTGAGAAATGTCCCACTGGAGGTCAGTTGGCTTATAATCTCGATTATATTTAAGTTCTCAAAAGACAAGGCGGATTTTGTCTCGTTGGGGTCTCTCTCCACTGTTCTGTTTTGATCTGGAATGCAGGATTCGCTTCTCTCTCTGCTTGCATTTATTTAGCTTTAAATACATACACAACATACTTTAAAAACATACACAACAAAAATTTTTACTGTTTAAGCCATTTCTGATTGCATAGTTCAGTGGCATTTAGCACATTACATTGTTGGGCGGCCAGAAAGGATTCCCTCTGAAATTACACATTCTTTTTTTTTTTTTTTTAATCTTAGAAGAGTTTCCTTAAATTCACTGAAGGGCGTGTCTTCGGCAGAGCTCCCTCGATGTGCTGGTCACTGTCCTGAGCTCTGGGGACACAGGACACGAGAACTAGGGCGTGGTGACTGCTTCTGTCCCAGCCGTCCTGGCTCCACCTGGAACCCTTGGCTGCTCCCTGGCTCCCGGCTCTCACAGCGTGTCTGCACTTAACCCACACTCAGAGCGCTCTTCATGTCTCCTTGGCAGTTCTGCTCCTGTCTGCTCTGATAGTGTTTTAAATCACTGCACCATAATCAGTTTCTCCACTTTTCTTCTTACTCTGTCTTCTTTTTTTAGCTTCTCTTATTTTTAAATTTCTGCCTGTTCTTTCTTGATGGCTTTCAGCTTCATAAAGACCATTTTCTCAAGTCTAAGAATAGCTGAGATGTTTTCTGCAATGTGCCTTCGTCCCTTTAAAAACAGTGTCCTGCACTGCTACATTTAAAATGAGTAACCAACAAGGACCTAGTCTAGAGCAACAGGGACCTCTGCTCAATGTCATACGGCAGCCTGGACACAGGGGAGTCTGGGGGAGAGCAGATACATGTATATGTACGGCTGGGTCCCTTCGCTGATCACCTGAAACTACCACATTGTTGGTTGGCTAGACCTCAACACAAAATATTTAAAAACAAAGTAACGTTCCAAGTTGGGATCTTCTGGCATCTTTCAGGTAACTCTCCCTTCCTTTCTCTGAGGCTCCCTGTGATTTCCTGTGCCACTCGCTCACCCTCACTGAAGAGGGAGGAGAAAGGCCCAGGGGCTCGGTGCCGGGTACACCTGGAGCTGCCGAAGGTCCTCTTCAAACTTACCTGTAACTGACAGCACGTTGGTGTCAGTGTCTCCAGGTCCGTTTCCCAGACGAGAGTCAGCGTTTGTGTCCAGCAAGTATATCCCTTCCCCAGCTCAGAGACCATGGGCAGGGAGGGGGGCACACCCAGCTCTGCCCATGGCCTGCATCACCCCTCAGCTCCCATGGGATGAGGGGCAGGGGCACGGGTGCAGGCCTGCCCTCCTTCCTGCCCAAGGATCCTCTGGGCGTTGGTGTTTCCACGTGTTCACAGAGAAATTCACCAGGGGAGGAGCCAGGAGAGGATGAAGGCAGAAGGGCAACAGGTGGTTTGCAGGGTGCTGCTCCCGGGCTGGAGTGCAGTATGTTAGCCGTGTGAGACCTCAGGTGTGTAGCTGTGAGACCTCAGGTGTGTTAGCCGTGTGACACCTCAGGAGCCCCCTGCCCCAGCATCCAGGTGGACCTGCATGGTGGGGGGGATCACTGACGTTTCTCCATGTGACTCATCTGTTTCTAGCCTGGAGAAGGTTGGACATGTGTCCTAGTTTTGGGGATTTTTAACCTTACCTTTTTGCTTCGTCACTGGTCTTTCAGTGAGAAGCTGGAAGAGGCTGCTAGCAGGTGTCATTTTAAACTAAAGCCTATAATTAAATCCTTGACTTTGAAGGCAGGAAAAACTTATTAAATACTGTCAAGACTATGGTTTTTCCAGTGGTCATGTATGGATGTGAGAGTTGGATGGTGAAGAAAGCTGAGCATTGAAGAACTGATGCTTTTGAACTGTGGTGTTGGAGAAGACTCTTGAGAGTCCCTTGGACTGCAAGGAGATCCAACCAGTCCATCCTAAAGGAGATCAGTCCTGGGTGTTCATTGGAAGGACTGATGCTAAAGCTGAAACTCCAAAACTTTGGCCACCTCATGCGAAGGGTTGACTCATTGGAAAAGACCCTGATGCTGGGAGGGATTGGGGGCAGGAGGAGAAGGGGACAACAGAGGATGAGATGGCTGGATGGCATCACTGACTTGATGGACGTGAGTTTGAGTAAACTCCGGGAGTTGGTGATGGACAGGGAGGCCTGGCGTGCTGCGATTCATGGGGTCACAAAGAGTTGGACACGACTGAGCAACTAATCTGAACTGTCCTACAGTCCCTTCAGCTGGAACCCCGGCTCCACATCCCTAGGTCTCTGCTTCTAGATAAGAGAGGGCTGTCAGACCTGTCTCTTGGCTTAGATCTCCAGAAGCTGTCAGCAAACATATCTCTGTATGCTGTAGCTGCTGCGTTCCTCCCTTCGCTTAGAACTTTGCAGAACATGCCTCGCGGACTGTAACTGTTACCACAGCCAGTGTATTTTATCAGATGCCTGTCCTTTAAAAAAACCTCGTGGTTTTCTTCAATCAGTTCAGTTTCTTGCTGTTGGCCGACTCTGAAATCCCCAGCGTCCATGGGGCAGTTGGATTTCTTTCATTATGTTCATTACCCTTGTAGCACGTACCTCTGATCACTTGCTCTCTTAGCTTCTTGTCTTAGACTTTCTTTTATTATAATTTCTTTGCTTTAAAACGAGTGTGATACAACAGTAAGTCAACGTTCCTCTCACCATGTGCTCTATGAGGTGTGTGTGTGTGTGTGTGTGTGTGTGTGTGTGTGGTGGGCGTGCGAGCCAGTGCTGAAGTGGCATGGTCAGTACACACGGAAAGTTTCTAGGAAGCGCAAGAGACAGTGCCGTCCTGCCTACGATGGTGATGTGGTACGGCCAAGCTGCCTCTTCAGAGGACCTATCTTGTCAGTGTGAAGTGATTTTTAAAAATAATAAACTGTTTTTTGTGACTAGCTTAAATTAGGTGGACTTGAAAATGGTTCTGGACGCAATTAGATTATGATGTTTGGACAATAAACTCACCTTGACCTAAAAAAAAAGTCCTTCCTGTAATTAACACATGGCGATACGGTATGCAGTGATGTTTAGGACAGAGACAGCGTTTGCATCTCGGTTCCAGATTCGTCAGAGGCTGAACTTGACACACGACTCCCTTGCTGTGCTGCAGTTCTGTGTATTCCTCGTCAGGTCAGAGGTGCGCCTGTGCGGTCCATCCCTAACCTCGCGGGAGGAGCCAGGGCAGCCACTCACACGCACTGTGGAGACCATACGTGGTTTCTCCACCGCCATAACTGACTGCTCCACTTTCAGCCACCTATACAGTTGTCTTCAGAAATCATGCAGAATCTGCCAAACAAGCTAAAAGCCAGCATAATTTAAAAAAAAAATTATTTATTCCAAGATCCACGGGTTTGAGGCTTTTCACAAGTTATCACAGAAGTGAATACGGAACTCAGAAACAAGTGTTTGTAGCTACAGCGCTTACAACAGAATCAGCGTCACCATGACCCTGATCTAAAGGACCCTGATCTAAAGGTCTCCCTCATGTAGAATCCATGAGGAAGGTCTCGAAGTCTAGGTCCAGGTCGGAAACGAGGGTGTTTACGAAGTCATCGATAGAAGGACGCTTCTGAAGCATACCTGCCAACAGAGAGACAGACGGTCAGCCAGCTCGCTCAGGGACAGCACAGAGCGAAAGAGATGGACAGCACGTCCACACGGTCGGGGACACTCGGCCTCAGGAGCCACAAGCTGGGAACGAGGCCATTTCAGGGTGTCCAGGCAGTGCCTGGGCTCTGAGTGGTTTCTTGTTTTATTGCCTTTTTTATACTATCTCACCAACACTTAGCTTAGAGATTTAGACCCAAATATGTTTTGGAGATATTACTACACCCTTGGAGCCCACTTGACCAGGAGTGCAAGGAACCACGTTTGGGGGCCGGGGGTGCTCCCACCCAGGCCACCATCTGCAGTGGAACATAGAGAGCTTCGGGCAGGCCTAGGGCTGGACCCACAGACACGGTCACCCCCACTGGGGAACACGGCCACTGGGGCTGGCCAAGGCCTGGCTTGTACAGTGGACACACAGCAGCCGTGCCAACACGTCCTCGACGGCCCCTCACGAGACCCCACGTGCTCAGCAACAATACGGATGCCGTCATAGTCTCACCACAGCCCAAAACACTTTGATCTGCATTCAAATCCAGGTCCTCACATCTCCATCACAGGGACCATCTGAGGAATAAGGACGGCTCTTGGAAGAGAATTTTGTTGCTGTGTCTTTAATTGCAAAACTAAAGTTCAAAGCAATTTTTTTTTTATAGTAAAATAGTCATGAGATGTGATGGCTCTGACGATGGCCAGGCAGCGCCTTCCACCGTGTCTTTGAGACGCAGGCTTTCACGTAAGCAGAGCAGTAAACCCCGTTTGCGCATTTCCCACGGGCCAGGGTTCTCATGCAGAGAATAGTTGTGGGGCAAACACTGAAACATGACTTTTGGTCAGATGTGTTATCCTGTTTCACCATTCCCTTCCTTGTAACATTTGAAACATCCTGTAATTACAAACTGCTTCTAATTAAATGGTTAGAACTGTCAGAAGGTGGGGCTGACCTGTGCAGTGAAGTGCGGCCGCCAGTCCCTTGAAGTGTTCCTGTTACTTCCACCAGCTGTCCACGGACACAGGACCCTCCACCTCAGGGCCACACCCTCTCCAGGGCCACCTGCAGCCACTTCTGCATCTCAGAGGATGGCCGCCGTGGGGCAAGCAGAGAGATGCACACACGCTCGGGGGAGTTTTAACTAAAACCTGGCCCAAGAGGAGTGGTTGGACCGTGGTGTGTGTGCTGCGACCGGTGAAGATGAAGGTTCAGAGATGACGCACCAACTTACCGGGGCGGGAACGCTCCTGCCACACGGCTGCAGTGTCCTCGCTTTAGTTAGATCTAAGTGTTTGCAAGTGTCAACATGAACTAACAACTTCTACACAGGGAATTAAAAACAAAATGTTTTCAGGCAGTTCCACAAATAAGAAAAACTGAATTTAGCATTTACATATGTAGATGGTAAAGATTCCAGCAACACGTGGATTTTTTTTATAAAGCTGGTGAAGATGTTCTCTGTGTCAAGTCTTAAGTCTTAAAAGGGTGGTGATGAGATGAGCAGTTTTGTAGGCGCCCCCAGAACCCGCTGGAGGGCCAAGTCCAGAGCGGGTGGAGTTGACACGCATTCTCTGGAGGGCAGGGGTGGGGGGCACAGGGAGCTGAGACTGTAAAACAAAACCGAGGATAACTTTCCCCCTCAGAGGGACACGTGGGTGGAGGTGTAAGACAGACCAGCTGCAGGGAACCCTCAGGGAAGCAGAGTCCCACCTGCCCACCCTCCACAGGCCCACAGGGAACAGCCCGTAAAGCAGTTACGATGACGATTTCATTTATTTTCCTCCTCCTTTTCCCCGAGAGGCGAACGGGCTGATAAAACCTGGGGCAAGCCCAAACGTTCCTGTCTCGACTGCTCTGCTAAACCAGTGTGTTCACGACCTTGGAGGACCGGGAGGCTGTCCCAGGCCTGATGGCAGTGAACTAGGGTCTCCAGGGGTTCCGGGGCAGGCTCTGGGTGCTTGCCTGTGTGCAGCGCCGTAGCCTGCCACTTGGGGGCTGCTAGCTGAGGGTTATGTGTGTGCCCGCAGGGGACGCCATCCTGGCCACCACACTGGGGCGTCTGGGGGGCAGCTGGGCCCCAGGTACGGGGCCTCCTGCCTTCCTAACCCAGCTTGGTGCCAGCCCTGTGCCACCCAGGGACCCACTCCCAGTCACAATGACGGGAGGCCTGTGGACACCAGGGCAGTGAGCTGGTACGGGTGCCCAAGTGGATCGTCTACCCCGACATGGAGCCCAGAAGCTGCTTTCTCAGCTGGCTTTTGCTTCACCCCCTGACTCTGCGGCCTCCTCTGCACTGTTCCCCCAAGTTCCTTTCTGTTTGGTCAGCCTGAGTTGGTGGTTTCTTTGAAAAAGATTCCCACCTGATACAGAGATTAGTTCACAAGTTATTAAAGAGAATTTAATGATACCCGGGGGACACTGATATTTTTGTTTGAGGACCAACTTTCTAAACCCAGGGTTTGGAGTAAAAGCAAGTGCTTTCTGCTCTTTCTTTTCTCATTTAAATAACCACATCTTTCCACAGATATCAGAAACAGGTGACATACAGGCAAGCTTTACTATCAGATCTCTTCGGGTCACTGACGGGCAGTGAGAGCTGTCTTGGCCTGAGACAGGGGAGAGTCCATCTCTGCCCCCAGCCCCACCTGCTGTGGTGGGGGGTGTGCTGGGGGTAGGGCAAGAAGACGGGGATGCTCTCTCCAGAGTGCGTGGTTCCTCCTGAAATTGCTTCTTTCCTGGTGGAACTGGAAGGATCTGCCCTTCTGTCTATGGGCCTCATGATGTGGCAGGCGCTCAAGGGCTGCGTGTGTGTCCCGGAGCCCATGAGAGGGGCGGGTGTGGCCCCTACACCCACGAGGCCAGGCCCTCAACACCTGAGGCGGCCAGGGTGGGTCACCCCCCTGTTCTTTCTAAATCAGAGATAAAAGCCAAGCATACTCCTACATTTAAGGCACAGTGCCGGTACTTGGCTCAAATGAAGGTACGTCAGCCAGGTTTCTATGAGAGTTAAGGCCTACAGGCGTCATCTGTTTAGGGACCACAGCCCAGCTCTGAACACCCCAGGGGAGCTGCCGTGGGGGCCAGCGCCAGGCACGTTGGGCTTTCAGGCCAAAGGGAACATTCCTTGGCTTAGCCCAGCATCTTACAACCTCAAATTTCTGGCTGTTCTCTCTGCTGACTGTCCCAAAGTCTCCTTCTGAAGGGTTAGCGAGGAGGAATACAGCAGAAAGATAGATTTCTCCTTTCCTGAACAAGACTGAAGGTGCCTCTAAAGAGGGCACTGGTGGTTAGAGCCAGAGCTTGGTGAGTAACCCTGGTCAAGCACCCGGTTCAGGGCCTTCAGCCCAGACTGGACTTCGGAGACTCACTCCTGCAAGAGGCAGCCTGAGCGGAGGCCGACTGGTGAGTGAGGTGTGTGTCTAAAGACCAGAACACCAGCAGAGTGTCGTCTACACAGCTTGACTGCTGTAAGAATTGAATAATGTGCACTGAACACGTGGGAAAGGCCCTGTAACTGGTAACAAGAACCATCAGAGTGAAAGTTCAAGGGCTGAAGGATGAGGTTGCTTATTTTCTGCACAAGTTGAATTTCAAAATGCTGTCTGTGATCAAGTATTTAGGGTTTTATCATTGGACACAATCCCAAGCTGATTATCCAGCTAATGAATCATGGCTTGCTTTGTATTCTCTGGCTTTTCCATCTGCTTTTGATGACATAACTTTATCTTGGGAAAGAAGGAAACAGACGTGGTAACTAAAATCAACCCATTTTCTACCTGTTAGCAGCTGTGATACAAGGTTTACTGAAGAGAACATGGGGATGGGGAGGAGTCCTGGGGATGAACAGCGGCGATAGCCACATGGGGCTGAGGCGCACTGAACTGCACGTTCACAGCGGTAAGAACGGGACATTTTGTGTCATACACACTTTACCACAATTTAAACAAGAAGGGACCAGAAGCACTGAGACAGCCTGTGACTGGCCCACACACTCAGCTGCCGTGGCTCCGGCAACATGGGACACCCCGGACTGCAGGTCATCCACGTGAACTGCCCTCAGGCCTGAACACCCATCCCAACAGTTCACGGGATGCGCCGGACCACGGGTCATCCACGCAGACCGTGGACCGCCCTTGGGTTTGAGCACCCATCCCAACAGTTCACGGGATGCACCGGACCACGGGTCATCCACGCAGACCGTGGACCGCCCTCGGGTTTGAACACCCATCCCAACAGTTCATGGGATGCGCTGGACCACGGGTCATCCATGCAGACCGTAGACTGCCCTCAGGTATAAACAACCATCCCAATAGTTCATGGGACATGCCAAACTGAAGGTCATCCATACAGACTGTGGACTGCCCTCGGGTCTGAACACCCATCCCAACAGTTCACGGCCACTTTTCATGCTGAGATAACTTTATGTGCCAAACTCGGCCAGATAGATGGAAACTGTAGCCTGAGCTGGCCTGGCTGTGTGAAGTGAGCTTTCTGAGGTCAGAGCTCACGCGAGGACCAGCTCTCCTGGGGCTCAGGCGCCTGGTTCCATTCTCTCTCTCGTTCCGAAGTTTCCTGGGTTCCACACTGGGCTGCCCACGCTCTTCTCTAAAGGTGGTTCCACTACCTACTGTCAGTCCCGGGAAAATAAGGACATCAGCCAGAAGGGAAACTCCATTCCTCCTTTGAACTGAAAACCTCCCTAGCCCCTCGGCCGAGCAGTACCTGTGCTGTTCGGAGCTGGGCTCTGCCCCAGGCCCTGCCTGTGGGCGGCCGGGCCCCTCATGTGCAGCCAGGTGGGAGCAGACGTGGGAAGTGGAGCTGCGGACGTGCCCTGTTCCTCATTAGTTTATCCCAGTTTCATTGTCAGATTTAACAATTCCGTTTACTGAGTACCTTTCTGGGTTAAAAAATATTTTGCCTTTTGAAGCTCCACATCTTCCTTAAACAAACACACCCACACATCAAACACATCCACGCCCTCTGAAAAACCAGTGCTTTTACGAAAGGGAGGCTACAGCCTGGAGCACCCAGGTGCTCCTTCCGGGGAACTGAGGTTCTGTTCACACGGCTGTGACTCTGGTTGCCATTCACCCGTTGCTGACACTGTGGTCGCCCTGGGCCGCTGCATCCTGCGTCTGCTCCCCCAACACGCTTTGCTCCCTCATTCCTGTTCTCTGCGCGAGAAGAGGAGGTTCTGCTGGCCAGTGTGTGGTCAGGACCGCAGTCTGCCTGTGGGCACGCACACGTGCACCCTCACTGAGTGAGATCTCACTGCCGTGAAACCACTGCCATGTGGAAGACGGAGACACCATCACCTCCATCCCTGGGACATCCTGCCCGGGGCACTGAGAGTGTCATCTGAGCATCAGGGTACGAGGCAACTCAGCCACCGACCGTGGTGACAGAGCATCTGGCACGTGCGGCCCCGACACGCACACAACTATGCCCAACGCGAGCGTGCCGTGGTCTACCGGAGAAGAAGTCAGAGACACTAGCAGTCCACACAACACAGGGGTGGGGAGCGCCTGGGCTTCAACTCTTCTAGTCCCGTCTCCACAGGGTCACCCGAGCACCCTGGGACCACAGACACGAGGGGACACACGCAGCGCGCTCAGCACGGGCGGCCCTGGCCCCAGGCTCAGTGTGGCTCTCACTGTGCTTCTCTTGCCAGCACCTTTCCGCCTCCTGTCCATTCAACTCTAGATACAAAAGCAGCAGTCAGTCTTAATGGCTAATATCCAATGTCAAGTATCTTAGGAAAACTGGGGTACAAGGCTACTGCAACATTTTAATAAAATGCTCATCCTGAAGGGAAAAGAAAGTGCAGGAAGAAGACAAAAATGTAGGGCTGAAATTATAGTTATTTTGAGGGTGTGATTTAAACTTTCAAAAATCTTTAAAATTAAAGCTCTGTTTTGTTTAAACTGATTGAAGGGAGGATGTGAGTGGAGTTCAGCTGTTGTCCCGAGCCTGCCGCTAAACACACACAGTGCCAAAAGGAGAGGGCTTACTTGATGTACCCCAACTTCCGTGATGGGGTCAAGTATTTGAGACATGCAGACTTGGACATTAAGGGAGGGCTGTCCCGTCTTACAGACTTTAATGTAAAGATGAACTACTAATTGAGAAAATCAGGTTTAGGTACAGTCATCCTCAATCTAGTTTCGTTATTACTGACGTTATGTACAAGGTCGCAAGGAGAGGGTTTCTTTAGAGACGGTCAGAAAGACTCAGTCACTAGGAGACACCTTGCAAATGACGTTTCAGGAGCTAACCTGGTTAAATCCAGAGAAACGTCCCTTCTCTGTGCTCTCTGGACGTTTCAAGAGCTGGTTAGCAAATGTGTCTCCATCTCTCCACTAGAAGCTGAGCAGGGCTCTGCCCTGGGATGCCTGAGGCTCACGGC
The DNA here is from genome assembly GCF_032452875.1 of Bos javanicus. NCBI lineage: Eukaryota > Metazoa > Chordata > Mammalia > Artiodactyla > Bovidae > Bos > Bos javanicus. The sequence continues at coordinate 34,401,815 of NC_083879.1, read as the reverse complement.
CCTCGCCCTGCAGGTCACTGAGGGCTCTGCGTCCTAGGGGGCGAGGGGAAGGGCCTCGGCCTTACTTCTGTGAAGGCAGTCACACCTCCCAGCGCAAACGCCAGCCTCTTCGGAGCTGGTCACCCTGTCACCGCCCCCAACCTGTCCTGAGAGCGACTCCTTGTGCTGTGCTGCCATGCTGCGACTGTGACCAAGCAGGTCACCCAGAGCTGTGGGGCAGGAGCCTGGGCTGCCCGGGGGAGAAGAGGGGCTGGACCCATAGCCACAGGGAGCGTGCAGTGGACACGGCCACTCGCCGGGGCCTGAACAAATGCGGTGTGCGAAGCAAAGTGCGGTCAACACAGTACAAGTTAAATTCTGCTCACAAGTTACCTTCCCCAGAGGCTTTTCTTCACTGCTAGCAAAACGTATGTTGGTTGAATTTATTCACTGGAACACCGACAACATCAACAGCAGGAAAATGCAAGGACCATGAAGGCTCCGGGGCCACATTTACAGACAGAAAGACCTGTCCCTTCCTGGGAAAGCGACTCCTCCTACCCGGGCAAAGCTGTCACCTACACCCCAGGTCTAGGAAACACCCATCCGTTTCTGGCCTGTGTCTGCGGTTATCTGACTGCTTTGTCAACAATTCCTGGGATCCCACAACCCATGTGTTTAGAAAAATGAAAAGTTGCACTCTTTCCGGGAGGGCACCTTCTCTTCTTGGTTTATTCTGTGTTGGAAACACTGACCTTGTCTTCACTTTTAGGTCTTTGCATCTCTGTTCACTGAAGGTTTGACCCGTGCTGTTTATAAGCAGAGAATGTGATGAGCTCTTGGAAGGGGGTACTGTACAGAATGCTGCCTGCCTCCAAGACAGACGACGGGGGAGTAGGGGGGACGTGGCTGCAGACTCGGGTCTGATACCCACTAATGGGAGGGGCACATCCAGAGCCTCCTTAACCCTCGACAGGAGGCCTGTCCTGCAGGCTCAGGTCTCTCTAACTCTTCTGTTACCTGTCTGTTGTGGTGACCACGTGATGCCCGTCGTCTTCTCTCCCAGATCCCTCTGTGCTCCTCTGTATCACTCCATCTGCTACTCATTCCTTCCAGTGTCTTTTAATTTCAGTTACTCAATTTCTTCATTTCTGCTTGGGTCTTTTTCACGTTTTCTAGTTCCTTATTAAAATTCTCACTGTGCTCGTGTATTCTTTTCTCTATTTCAGTTAACATTTTTATTACCAACACTTTCAACTCTTTATCTGATACATTTGTAATTTGTTGTTTATTTTTCAGGGTTTTTTCTTGCTTTTTAACTGAGAGCACGTCCTCTGCCTCTGTGAATTCAGGTGAAACAGGACCTGTTGAAGGGCTGTTGTCACGAGGGTGCGTTCCTATACAGACCGTGCGAGTCTGAGGCCTTTGTGGGGAGAGCTGGCTCTGACCTGGGCAGGCGTTGTGCGTTTGCTCAGGGTGAGCTGGAAGCTGTTGCTGTGGTGGGACTGGAGGTAGGCGTGAAGTAAGGCTTCCTTTCTGCTCGTTGGCCATCACCGCCCTACTGGGGGGTGGGGTCTGACCCCAGGATGCTGGAAGAGGAGCCCCGAGATCAGGCCCGGGCCCTCTCTGCTCTGGGGTGCTTCCCCTTCTCCCTGCACGGGACTCGCCGCGGAGGCCGGGGCTGGAGCCGGGGTACCCGCAGGCACTGCCCTTGGCTGACACGGCCTCGGGTGCAGGCCCCTATGTCCCTCACAGCCTGTCCCCGCGCTGTGATGGGGCAGTGCTGTGTGGCCTCCTGTGCCCTGGAAGGCGGGGCCCACTCCCCAGTGCGTGGTCTCTGCCTCCCCGAGTTCCTGGGAGGGGTCCCAGGGTGCAGGCCTGAGCTCTGTGCCCACTCCCTCAGCTGTCCACGCACGAGTCCTGCCGCCAGTCTCCAGGTTCCAGTGGGAATCACTGCACGTGTGCGTGGATTTCTGATGCATTCTTAGGGAAGGTGAGTCCCACGCCCTCCTCTACTTCACCATCTTGTTGGACCCCCCACAATCACGTTTTTAATGGCCCGAGAAACATCTGGCCTTCTAGGTAAACACGTAAGTGTGTTCGCATAATAGAGCCTGCAGGCGGCCCCTCTGCGGGGCTGGCACGGTGGGGCCCATCCACCACCTCCTCTGAGAGTCGACACTCTGCTCAGGGCCCTGACTGTGACCACCTGGGAACGAGGACCCGGGAGGGGCGTCCATCACTTCACGTTGCCCCAGGGGCCGGGATCAACATGACTCGCTGGTGCTGACCGTGAACACCAGGCAGGCAGTGCTCCTCCCTTCCTTCCAGAGCATAGGATGGAAAGAGGGGTCACCGTGTGGCCCACACTTGGGGGACACAGTGCCCAGTGCCTCGAGGGGGGCACTCCTGCAGCACACACCCGAGTTCGCCCGCATGAGAGGTCCATACCGTTTGTTTATTCAGTCACTCCTGTCAGGGTGCACTCATGCTGTCTACTCTGTGTGATGTTCCAACGCTGCCTTCAATTCAGTTCAGTCGCTCAGTCGTGTCCGACTCTTTGTGACCCCATGAATCGCAGCACACCAGGCCTCCCTGTCCATCACCAACTCCCGGAGTTTACCCAAACTCATGTCCATCGAGTCGGTGATGCCATCCAGCCATCTCATCCTCTGTCGTCCCCTTCTCCTCCTGCCCTCAATCCCTCCCAACATCAGAGTCTTTTCCAATGAGTCAACTCTTCGCATGAGGTGGCCAAAGTACTGGAGTTTCAGCTTCAGCATCATTCCTTCCAAAGAACACCCAGGACTGGTCTCCTTTAGAATGGACTGGTTGGATCTCCTTGCAGTCCAAGGAACTCTTATTTACTTTTTTGCTCAAATTGTTGATGCTTTGGCCACTGTGTATTCATTTATCGGGAGCTGGGCTCCCTTGACACACACACACACCAGACCACGCGTGCTCCTGAGCACATGGTCCTCTCCCAGGCGGGGACCCCCGGCCAGCCCTGACCCTCCAGCAGGGAGGGCATCAGACCTTCTCCCCTAGAGGAAGGTGTCGGAACAAGCTTGAGTGCTCCCAGACCAAGGAGGCTTCTATGCGAAAGCGAAGTTCTCTTTACACACAGGGACAAGGGTAGCCCTGTGGAATATACAAACCACAAATTCTGACTTGTTTCTTGAATAAAAATAATATGCAACAAGTTAGAAGAGATGATATAGGATAATTAGGGCAAAAACGAATGTGTTTTGAAAACCACAGGGCTCGGCAGAAATGTAAGGTATTATGATTTTAATCAGCTTACGGAGAGGCCCTGTGGGCTTCTAGACTTGGGTTCCATGAGTCAGTCTGGCAACACAGAGAAACTGAAGGGAGTTTCACTGAGAACTGACTCATTTATCTACATTTCTTTTCATCTTATCTGATGTTTGGTGCTTTTTAAAACTCTGTCAAGTTAGAACATTCTCTGTCTATGGGCACACTGCTTTTGGCCAGAAGTCATAAAGCTAAGAGTTTCTTTTCTGGAAAGGGGAAAAGAAACTTTTCTGTTAAACTTTTAAAAAATAACCACTTGAAAGACTAAACTCTTGGGCTTTGCCCTTTCCTGTCCCCACAGAACTCTGTGCAGAGGCTGCAGGGGGCACCGGGACCCACAACCAGCGGTAGAAACCTCAGACCCAGTGGGCAGGGCGCATACGTGGCTTCGGTCAGCCTCGTCCAGGGGCCACACGAGGGGGACGGATCCGCCACGGAGTCAAGGAGCTCACGGGAACACACGGGACAGAGAAGTTCACTGCTGGTCAGGGGCGTCAGGCAGGGCTTGCCAATGGGAAGAGTTAGGATGTGGCATTACACACACACAGACTTTGGGGAATCACTGAGGCCTCCAGGTTCAGGCCACTGACATCCTCACAAGTCTAAGACCCACCCAGACTCAAGTCAGACGTTACAGCTGAACTGAGGAAGATGTGTGAGGGGCGTGAGCCTCGGGGTCCGTGGGGATGGAGGGCAGGACTGGGGTCACAGGGTTCAGAGAGCAGTAGGGCAGGAGGCATGAGAAGGGAAGGTTTTTCAACACGTTGGGTTTTTCTAGTCATTTAAACATAAAATCTGAACCTAGGAACAAAACAAGGGCCACTTACTCAAGAACTTTGGATAACATGGAAGAAAGAGCAGTCTGCAAGGGACGACGGACCCTCCTGTGAGGAGTTCACCTCTCTCCTCAGAGTGTGAGACAGTACTGCTCTGATCCCACCAGCCTGCTCCGGGGCACCAGGTACCACCTCACTTGCATGCTTATCTTCTTCCGAGAGAACCATTCCATTTCTGAAGAGCTTGTGAGAGAAACTGTTCACCACAGCACACCTAAAGTTTTCTACTATGTTTTTGAAAATAACAAAATGAATATAGCATATATCATCATGGTTTTATTTTTTAAAAAAAGTAAGTTCTCTTATTACCAAGAAATGTGATGCTTAAACCATAGAACACTGCGGGGTATGGAATGTGCAAAGATTGCAACTTACCCCAGAATTCTTGGATTTGGTCAGGTGTTGCCATCTTGTGTTTAGTGGAGGATTAAGTAACTAAATATTCTGCTTAAAACATCCTCCTTATATGTGCTATGGATGTGTTTAAAACAAGATAAGGACATAATTTTGACTTGAAGATTAGAAAGAAGTGGTTTTTTTTTTTTTTTTCCTGCATATAGCATCATTTTATTACAGCTGTGCCAACGTTTTAGATTGTAATTTAAAGGGAGAAACTGAGTATAGGCAAAAGGCGTAACTCATGTCATGGCAATAATATTCAGAGAGAGCTTCCCGGGACTCCAAAAGTGCTAATACATGCCTTGCTGCTGCTGCTAAGTCACTTCAGTTGTGTCCGACTCTGTGCGACCCCATAGACGGCAGCCCACCAGGCTCCCCCGTCCCTGGGATTCTCCAGGCAAGAACACTGGATCGGGTTGCCATTTCCTTCTCCAAAGCATGAAAGTGAAAAGTGAAAGTGAAGTCGCTCAGTCGAGTCCAACTCCTAGCAACCTCGTGGACTACAGCCCAGCAGGCTCCTCCATCCATGGATTTTCCAGGCAAGAGTACTGGAGTGGGGTGCCATTGCCTTCTCCGTCAGACAAATATTTGATAGCATCAACAAAGCATCTGATAACTGTGATACTCTGTCATGGGCTTCATAGACAACCAACCCTTTTTCTTTTTAATTGGAGGATAACTGCTTTACAACGTCGTGTTAGCTTCTGCTGTACCACAATGTCAATCAGCTGTAAGTGCACATATATCCCCTCCCTCTTAAGGCTCCCTGCGACCCTCCCGTCCCAGCCGTCTGGGTCATCACACAGCAGCGGGCTGAGCCCCCGTGTGACACAGCAACTCCCCACTAGCGAGCTGTCTCACACAGGGCGTGTATGTGTGTCAATGTTACTCTCTGGATTCGTCCCCCTCGCCTTCCCGCACCGAGTTCACAAGCCCACTCTCTAAGTCTGTGTGTTCATTTCCCGCCCTGCAAATAAACCACACTTTGTCTCCCTTAGGGAAACTGACTATCTCAAGTCATTCAGTAAAGCACCAGAGCTGCTACCTGCAGATCCACTTCTGTTTTACTGTGTAAGGACTTCCCCCCGACCCCTTTGAGGAAGGAAATGCTTTTTTTTTGTTTTGTTTTCTTCAAGTGGCATTTAGAGTTTTGAGAGGGATTCTGTGGATTTACCCCGAGGCTCCTGGGCAGAGTTAGGAGAGAAGCCCACGCCCGTGTGTGTGGAGATCCGTGCAGACCCTGCCCGCTGAGTGAGTAACCTTAAAGCTCACCTGTGCAGTGTTCATCACTCAGATCCCAAGCATGACACAGGGAGTCCTGACTGACGAGTGGCTTGAGGCTCCTCTCAAATGCTCACTCTTAGCTCAGTCAGGAGGTTAATCAGTTGTTATTTGGTCACAGAGGTACACAACTTAAGAGTAAGGGCTCTGTTTCCTTACCTCCCACTAGTTAAGAGAACCCTGATGTGTCCCTAGTAAGTAGTTAGCACAGACGAAGCACCTACGTTTTCATAGAAGAGTAAGACCAGCGAGGTCGAGCCGTCCCTCCAACTCTGACTCGTCCATCACTGCCCAAGGCTGTGAGCCACAGTCCAGGACAGCCCTGCTTTGGGGCTCAGGCTGGCTGCACGCACACCGAAGAGGGGATGCCCCCGATGGTCTTGTCCTACAAACCCCACCCTGTGGGGTGACAGCAGGCATCACACCCTCTGTTCATCTGCCAGGTAACTAAGCGTGTGGAGGAGTGGGTCTTGGGGGATGGTATCAGGAAGATGTTAGTGCCCGTGAGCAGAGCCAACTGCGATCTGGATGCTCTATCTTCTCTAGTCTGAACCACAGGCTTGCTTTTCTCTTGTGAGTATGAGTTTCAGCATGGAAAAATACTAAGGTTCCTGACACAAAAATGTTTCATATGAAGAACAGACTTGCTGGAGAGATGACACAGCAATCTTAGAAGCAGAGGAAAAAAATACACCGAAAGAGGAAACTCTGAAAAGGATTTAGTATTCTCCTCTGGCTGGGGCTGTGCGTGGGCTCATGTTTGCATGCACGGGCGTGCAGACGTGGCATCGGGAGGGCGCACTGAGTGCCACCGCTGGAGCACTTGCCAGGACCCCTGGCACAGCGGCTGCCCGTCTCCACGGCCCGCCAGCCAAGGGCACGCACGTTTACCTGAGTCCACACAGAATGTGCAGCCGGCTGTCCTGGGCTCCGAAGGCACAGGGTTGAGCCTGGCTCTGCTGCGCCCTGCCATGTGCAGGCTGGCCCTGAGCTGACCCCACCAGCGGGAGGGCAGAAGGAGCAGCCTCCTCAGGGGGCTGCTTGGGAGAGTTAGCCGTCAGTGCCTCATCACGAGGGTGCCCCGAGGTGATCCTGAGGGGAGGCCAGGGCTCACCCCGAAGCATGGCAGGCTGGGCTGGCTGACCCACGTTACACGCTTGCCGTGGCGTCAGGCAAACCGAGCCTGGATGTGTGTACCCTCCCAGGAGGGCTGTGCACTCAGGGTTGCCTCCAGCGCCAGGCACGGCAGCAGCTCTCAGCCGCAGGGCCGGAATGGACATGGCCCTTCCCGTGAGGACAGTCGTGCAGACCCAGGCAGCAGCTCTCGGCCACAGGGCTGGGATGGACACAGCCCTTCCCACAAGGACAGCAGTACAGACCCGGGCAGCAGACATCACCTCACCCCTCACTAGCAGGACCACGGGGCTCAGCCTGAAGACAGCGCCGCCCCACTCGGGGTCTCCTCCTGCTGCACCGTCAGAGGACCTACCATGGTGATGCCCACACCCCAAGACACCAGCACCACCCACCTCTCCTTGAAATACCGTGACAGTCTCTCCCATTCACAATTAGATTTCCGTCCAAAACGCACAGGAAAACAAGCACTGTGCTATGTCACAGAGCAGACTTAAGTAGGTTCTAATTTTTAAACAAGTAAAAAAAACCATGCAATTTCTAACAGTGTGTATAGCTGGGCTTTCAGGAGAGATAAGAAATGAGTTCTTTAGGCTACCCACTGTAACCCATCAAAAGCTAAGGCAAATTTTCTGAGAATTTGCAACAAGTTTCCGATTAGCGTGTTAGTAACATTTTGAGAGCTAAAGCCTGAAATTTTTTCCTCATTTAAGTCAGTCAGTCACTGACTTGTCATCTGGGGACACAATGAGACACCCTCACAGCCACGTCCAAGGCTGAGGCATCCTCTCTTTAAAAGAAAAAACAAAATATGAACAGCTTTCATCACAGATGATGCAAAACAAACACACACACAGCTCAAAAACCTTAGAGCGTGTCTCACTTCGGCTCACCTTGCACCATAAGCATGGGCTCCCTGCCCCCGCCGTGGGCCAGCATCTCCCGGCGATAGCGCTCCCCCGCCGCCCTGTAGAGAGGAGGGTTGTTAGCACACCTTCAGACACCCTCCACACCCCCGAGCCCCCAGATGAAGCCACACGGATGTCACAGTCACAGAAGCCACCCTCCATCATCTTCTGGTTTCTAAACATCCGATTCCTATCTTCACCTTACTCTACAGAGACCAGCAGTGATACGTTCACTCTAAGAGGACAACTCCAGTTTTCACTTTGTTTGTAACAAGCGTGCGCTTTGTAGAAAGGATTGTGTGTTACACATCTCCTCTTCCATCATCTTTAGGATTACTTCAGTGAAGAGGAGAGATTTGAAATCATTTATGCCATTCTCTCAGCAAAGAATTGGAGATGGCACCCAGCAAACAGAAGAATTACAGTGACGCAAGAGTGAAGGCAAAAAACGTCCAGTAGAGGCCTCGGTACGGTCAGAGGCCAAGGGGGCAGCAAAACAGGCAGACTGGAGGCGCTCTTACAGACAGAAATTCTCCAAACTAGTGACACCTGAAAACAAGTTATTTAGTGCTGAAAGTGAAAGTGAAGTTGCTCAGTTGTGTTCGACTCTTTGCGACCCCATGGACTATAGCCTATCAGGCTCCTCCGTCCATGGATTTTCCAGGCAAGAGTACTGGAGTGGGTGGCCATATCCTTCTCCAGGGGATCTTCCCGACCCAGGGATCGAACCCAGGTCTCCTGCATTGCAGGCAGACGCTTTTACCATCTGAACACCAGGGAAGCCTACTTTTTAAAACAGAAAATGCAACTCCTTTAATGCAAAATAACTAAAGTTAAGTAAATAATGCTTTCATTCCACTATTTTTGGAAGCTCTTTATGTGGGCGATTTTGTGACTGTGGTCTCTAACCTGGAATGTTGCTAGCATTTCAGCATCAAAAACACAGTGACATCAGATGCTAATCCTGGCTCCGTCCTAAAGGGAGCGCTGGGGTGGCGTGTGCCCCAGACAGGACCATGGGCGGAGGCCGGGGACAGGCAGCGAGAGGCCTGCCTGCCCACGGCTGCCCCGGCCAGCCTTGGCTCTGCTGCCTGGCTTCCAGCCTGGAGACTTTTCAGAACTGGGATCAAAAAGGATCTTTTGATAGAGCTTAGACATTTTCTAGTCCAATGAGTATTTTTACTAGCTTACTTTTACATGTCCATAAAATTATAGCAACTGCATGTCTAGGCGAGAATGCGTACATAAACAAGGTACAAATGCTGGGGAACACATGTACTTAAGGATATGTGGTTTTCTAGTAAAGTGTGATTCCTTTAAACAAGAGAGTATTTTGTCTATTTTATATAAATCTTCAGTAAAGAACTATAATCCCCAGAGTTGATTCATGGTATTCAATTTAGGCTTTAGAGCCTTTGAAAGTAATAAAATCTACACAGCAGCCCAAATGTCCATGGAGGTGCAGAGGGTGGGAGATGAAATAGCATGTGGGCACTGGGATGTAAAACACTTAGAGACTCTATCACATCAGCTTCAACTGAGAATAACTATTAACTGCTGAGAAAACTCAAGCTTTTGCCAAATGACATGAAGAGCTGAGGGGGGTGGGGTTGGGGGGAGTGAAGGACTAGGGATTAGCAGACTTCATCTTAGTCTGGTTTGTTCACTGTGAGGCCTTGAACAAATCACAGGCCCCCTCTGAGCCTCTGTCTCCCCTCTGAGAATACTCTGTGCCGTGGATGTGGGACTGACGTGTATCTGCCGGGGGCGTCTGAGGCCCCCGCCTTAGCCCCACCAGCTGTGTGGCGAGGGGAAAAGACGCCCTGAGAGACTGCAAGCCCAGATGGGAATTACTGCTCTGCTTTTAAAGGACACGCCTTCTCGGGACTCGTGAACTGGAACTGGCCTCTCTGGCCCCCCGGGGAGGACGCCCAGCTCACAGTGGCCCAGTTTCCTGCAGGGTCCAGGTGAGCTCTGGGCATCTGGCCTCGGATGCAGGGGTGTGGGCTGTGAAACCCCCCAAGTCTGTTACCTGTTGAAAGGGTCTTGCCGGAAGCACTCTCTCCAGACCATGGACGCCACGGCCCTGGACATCAGGTAGGAGTAGTACTTGGCGCCATAACCGACCAGGTGGCTGAAGCGCAGCTGCCAGGCCTGCAGGACAGAAGAGACACAGGGAGGGTGAGCCTGCACACGTGTTCCTCCGTCTCTCCCGACAGGGCGGCCCTCACGCCAGCACCCTCCACGTCGTCACACTTTAAGCCAGAGAGCAAGTCCCCACCAGCCAACAGGCTGGGGCTTGGCCCCCAGGACCCCGGAGTGAGACCATCCGTGGAGATGGGCCTCTGAAATGAGGCTGCTGGGGCGGCCCAAGGCCAACAGGGCTGGGTTACATGGATCGTACAAGGTTACATGGATCGTACAAAACTGGGAGACTGGGGAGGACAGGGCAGGAAGGCGACTGCCACGAGCCCAGCACAGGCCTTAGGAGAGCTGCTCTGACCCCGACTGCCCTATACAAGCTCACCGCCGCTGGACTCGGGTCGGACAGACACAGAGAGAGGAGGCCCAGCCTCATGGCAGGAGCGTCAGTCACGAGCTGGACACGTCCATGATCCCGTCTGAGAGGCCCGCAGTGACCACAGTGACGCTGTCACCATCACAAGGGCCACGTGCGTTCCCAGGGAAAAGCCTCCCCCGGAGAACTCCCTGCACGTGCTGTCTGTGGACGGGAGCTGAAAACAAGCCGCCACGGCTGCCTGGCAGGAAGCGGACTCGCTCTGAGGGGCAGCCTCCTGGCGCGCACGGAGCCGCTACTACCGGAGCCCATCCTCAGAAGAAGCTTCTCTGAAACAAACCTGACCTGCAGGCATAACCCTACTGTCTCCTCATGGATGCTTCAGCTGACAGGAAAGTTGTTTGACAGGAAAAAAAAAATATTGAAGCCTATGTTTCTAAACTAAGGTAATCATTGTCTAATAAATCCTTTCACACCCTGGAAAATAAAGTATGAAGCTTCACCATCACAATAAATCTTTAACTAGATAAACAACTTCTTCCTAGTCGACTAAGCTGCAAACAACAAACGAACAGCTCCTTGGTGACAGTGGTGTGGCCGACCTGAGGACACCATGCCCTCCCCGTGGCACGGGGCCCTGAGTGTTGCCCGCGAGCACCGCCACAGCCGGCCTGGTTTGGGTCACACGCAGAACTGAAATTTCCCTAAGAACAAGGTCCAGGGGCACACGAGGCACTCACTGCTGTCTGTGAATGGCGAGGTGGAAGGACAGGTGGACAGAGGACGGACACCTCACAGCTGTGTCACAGTGGTTCCTCACAGGCTGGACTCTGGACCGAGACCAGGAGGCCAGCGCCCAGGAACAACACCCGCCCCACAAGCAAGAGGGCGTCCCAGCACTAAGAACACATCAGGACCTCAGGCTGATTCTTAAACACAGCTGGTGTTTTTCTTCCTAAAGAATTCCTTGACTGCACTACATGACAGTTATTGTAAGACTCTGGCGGCTGGCTTTGGCACCAGAGGCCAGGTTTGGACTGTGTACAGCATCTGCGTGGTGTTTCCTCGTGTGCGATTCATTCTCCATCAAGCCTCGCAGACTCAACAAGCCAGGGACCAGCAGGACCGCGCAGGCTGGCGGAGGCCGGTGTGCCCCGTGCCCCCGCCGTGCGCAGGGCTGAAGGACAGCAAGACCGCGATCGCTCACGCGCCAGCCCTGTGTGCAGCCCTCCCTCCAGGCTGCCCGCCCCCTGCATGAGCAGCACTCTGCCAGGGTTATGTCCCGGGAGGCCCAGCCCTGGGTGTCCAGAGCGTCCACCCGACCATGCAGGGACCAGGGGACCCCCGCCACACCTGCCTTCTCAGGTGAATATTCTCTTATCAATGTGTGTACATGTTTTCCATGAGATCATACAGACAAGTATTTCTAATAAAAAGTCCCCACTGACATTTTACCAAAACCCATGAGACAGCAGTACCAAACACACAGGGATTCTGTCTGGAATAAGGCGATTTTAGGAGAAACCCAGCCACCGTGGTGGATGCCCCCTGCAGGCCCCGTCCTCCGTGGATGCTTGCATGGGCCTTCACCCCGTGAGTGCGGGCAGGTCTGACCATCAGGACTCGGCGGTCCAACAGCTGACAGCAAGCAAGAAGTCAGCCCCCTCAGTCCTGCAAACATGAGAATTCTGCCAAGAACCTGGGTGGAGCAGGCAAGCCCGAGGTGAGACCTCGGCCCGGCCGACACCCCGACTGCCACCCCACCCACAGGGGCCGTGAGCTGGCTTAGCCACGAGTGCATGGTGACGTATTGCATGGCAGTAGAAGACACACACGGATATCTATTTGAGAACAGAGGGCTGGGTTTCCCTGCTGGCTCAGTGGTAAAGAATCTACCTGCCAACGTAGGGGACACGGGTTCAATCCCTGATCCGGGAAGATCCCGCGTGCCTCGGAGCAACGAAGCCCAAGCACAGAAGTAGCGAGCCTGTGCTCTAGAGCCCGGGAGCCGCAACCATGAGTCCGAGGGCCTGCGCTCCGCAGTGAGAGGCCCGAGCTTCTCAATTACAGTAGCCCCTGCTCGCCACAACTAGACAAAGCCCACACATAGCAACCACGACAGTGTGGCTGTAAATAAAGACAATTATCAGAAAAAGAAAAAAATTAGAGCTGTGCTAAGAAGTGTTAACAAGAGAAACAAACTGAAAATTAAGAATGGATACCAATAATACTTATTAAAGTATATCCCTGTGTCTTCATGAGAATTTTTTGAGGAAGGTATTTTTACAAATATTATGTAATTTTTAATAATTATTATTTTTAACAGTTTCTATTTTATAGTAGACTCAAAAGCATAAGCGGGTCAAGGCCGTGGGCAGGGCCTGCCCGGCACCCCCGCTGGCCCTGGCCTGCACCACTGCCCCGGGTCTCCGGTGACTCAGGGTGGCCGTGCGCCAGCCGTGGGTGGACGTGCAGACCAGGTGCTTCAGAAGACAGTGGCTCACCCCCCACAGCCTCTTTCCCTTCCTGCTCCCCCAGAAGAAGCAGGAACCAGACCCACACCTGGGACTCGGGGAAGCCACAAGCGGAGGAGCCCCTGACGCGACCTGCTTGCCTCTGCCTTGCTGGGTTATCTCACTTAACACGTTACTGACCTAGGGGCTCTTGCAGAAACTAATGGCTGTGGCCCGCGATCTGTTATTTAAATGAACACTGAAAGACTCTGGTCAGTAAGCAGATAAGTCGCTGTTTCTGGGGGCTTTGTCGTAGCAACTTCACCTGGACTCCAACTGACAGCACACAGGATGCAGAGCCCGGGGTCCTAATCCGAGCTCCCCACCCACCCCCCGCACCCCGTTCCTCCATACTGCCCACTCCGCATTTCTAACTATGGGACCTTCTGTGTTCCCAACACAGGTGAAGGTTATAGCCGCCTGGACTTCAAATCCCACGGATCCTCAAACAGATCCCCATGCCATATTCCCGAGTTCAGACTAGACCCTACAACTCGTAAATTAATTTCTATCCTGTTGGCTTCAACACATATCAAAGCATACCACTCAGCTATTTTTACAGCTAAAAAGGAGAGCCCCTGTGCAGGCTGACGTCAGAGCATTACACTACGAGCATGCCAGGGTGCTGATGCTGCTGGCCCCCAGCGGGGGGCGGGGGGCCGCCTAGAGTTGACGGCTGTGAGAAGCTGACGCACAAGGACCCTACCCCAAGTGAAGCAGCGAGCTAGAATGTTGACACTACTCTCCGGTATATAAAAACAAACCCCTCTCCATATTACCATAGAAGTCTGAATGATTTCCACAGTACCAGTATGAGAACTTTATAAAGTTCTTAACGACAACTAGAAACCATTTTCTCTGCTAATGGTACACTTATGGCTCATTTTAAGGAGACTGGACCTAGTCTTCTAAAAAAAAAGTACTCCAAACTACCTAACCAAAATAATAATTCCATTGTCAATTCTATTTATATATAAATAGTGGGGGAAAAGGATCTGCAAAAAAAAAAGTAAAACCCCATGGAAATACCAGTATGTGTCTGACAGAACCAACTCCATAAGCAGAACAAAGATGTAACCAATTCAGATGGAAATGCTCTTATCAGATGAAACATGGAAATATAATGGTGATCTAATTAATTGAGATAACTTAGGTGAATCCCTAAAATTATAAAGATGTCAACAAACAGGTAAAAATGACTAATTAATGTACTGCTACACACACACTGTCTGAATTTCTTTAGTGAAAACACAAAATGGAAAATGTTACTAATTTTCATTAACTTTTCCCGAGATCAGGCTGAGGTGCATAGGTGACTCAGAGCAGTTAATTCTCAGTCATGTGCTGTCCCTGAAACCTGTGAAATCTGGTGTCCACAAAGGAAACTCTTCACTTAACTGGCTCCTGCCTATCAGACTACTAACTTTACATGATCAGTACCCAATGGCCTTGGTGTGAATAATTGCTGCTTTGCAAACTTATTTAATTCGCACAGTGAACGATCCCTTCGGATCATATTAAAAGCGCCTGCTATAACTTCATTTGTAGATCGCAGTGGGCTGCAGTGGATATGTGTCTCATTAAGGGTGACGAGATGAGACCTGATTTCTACAAAGAAGTGAGAACACCCTCCCCATCCCCGTCCTGCCATGCACAACTGGGGGTCCCCACCCCCACCCCTAGGGGGCCCGTACCAGAAGTGCAGCACAGGGCTCATGATGCCACATCACCTGCAGGCCAGTCCCTTCATTCATTCTGTACAGAGTAACTGACATGTAACACATGTGACTGAGCCCCTGAAACTACAAAGGCTGCCTGCTTTCAATCGCCCTGTCATCATTCCTCCCCGATGATCTCGTCTGAAGAATCTCCAACATTCCTGATGTAACAGCTTTTAGCAATTTCTTACCAAAAAAATCCTGCTGTATTTATGCTTGAAACATATGGAAACCCTGGGCAATGCCCAACAGTGCATATTACTGCAACTCAAAACAAGTGTTGGATAAAAAGTCAGCACCTAAGCATTATTGGAACTTTTTACATAAAAGTACTCAGGTACCATCACTTCACAGGGTAGTAACAACAGGAGCCCTGGGAGATTTCTTCTCAGTTCTCCATGGTTTGAAGGTCAAGCTGTGATCTCCCAAAGGTCGGGTGTGAGCCATGGCTTGTTGAAGGCTGAAAAGAACTGATGCCCTCTTTTTTCTTTCTAAATCTCTTTTCTAAACTCAGCCGTGGCCAGATATTATTCTCCAGAATCTTATGTACTTATTTATTCACTTTAACTTATTCTGTACAGAACTGGTTTGACTTTTTGAAGGATACACTAAGTTTTAAGAAGGAAAATGAGTTAGAAAAAGTATGAGATAAATGTAAACTACCATCTGATTTAGAGACCTGCACTGTGCTCATGTAAAGGACCGAGCCGCATGAAGGGCTGTTTAGACTGCACGCTGGCTTAAGTGGAAAAATGTTATTGCTGAAATTGTGTAAATCATTTCAAATATTGTTTGATTTTATGCTTTTTAGCTTTTAAGTGTCTGAGTTTTTCTAAATGTTCTGAGAAAGTCTGGTTCACTTTCACTCTCCATAAATCAGCAAGCATTTCAAAGCTTCCCTGAGACTCTGAAAACACACACACATGTGAAGAGAAGAACCTGAAGGGCGAGTGTATTAAATAGAGCATGCAGCAGGGTGGTCAATTCCACAATTACGAACTGTACTCACTACAAACCGAGAATAAGCAACTCCACGGTAAACTCCTCTCATACACGATAACCTGGTTGGGGACACAGGTTCTCAGGCACAGACCCGCCATCACAGTGCTGGAGCACGTGGCTGTGGGCACTGTCACGGGACGTGGGAGGCCCGGCCCATGGCCATCCTTCTGGTCAGGGGTCATCTCCTTTAATGTGTGAACCTGATTCTCCTGCTGCAGCCGCCCCACATGCAATGATGAAATCCCTCTTCGGTAACCAACACTGACGAGAACACTACTGCTTAACGCTCGCTGTGTTCTCACCGGTGCCAGGCACTGGGCTGCATGCTTCCACACGCGTGATCTCACTTGGTCCTCATGATGACCACTTGAGTCAGTGCTCACGTTACAGAGGACTGTCCAAGTATCGAGCATCTGCTATACCACCACCACATGGGGTGACCTCGCCTGCCCTGTGCCCCGAACTCCAGCTGCCCTGCCTGAGTCCACACCTCACTCCTCACTCCTGCCTTCATGGTCGGAATACATGCCTCCTGTGCTCTCAAATCCAGCCAGAAATATTCCACTGAAACCGTGGACACAAGCAGGGTGTTCAACGTCTCCAGTGTTATTTGGCGTAATTTTATAAGTTCAAGCCACTCAATCTACAAATTCAGTGCAATTCCTGTCAAATTACCAGTGGCTTTTTTCACAGAACTAGAACCAAAAAAAAAGCCAAAATTTGTTAAGGACACACAAAAGACACTGAATAGCCAAAGCAATCTGGAAAAAGAAAAACAGACCTGGAGGAATCAGATTTCCTGACTTCAGACTACACTACAAAGCTACAGTCATCAGCTGGCACAAAAACAGAAATATAGATCAATGGAACAGGACAGAAGGGCCCCGAAATAATCCCAAGCACCAACGGTCAATTAATCCATGACCAAGGAGGCAAGACTACACGATGCTGTAAAGACAGTCTCTTCAACAAATAGTACTGGGAAAACTGGACGGCCACGTGTAAAAAAACGAAATGAGATCATTCCTTCACTCCATACACAAGAATAAGCTCAAAACAGATTAAAGACCTAAACACAAGAGTGGACACTACAAAACTCCTAGAGGAAAACACAGAAAGAACACTTTGACATAAAATAAGAGCAACATCTTTTTTTGATCCATCTCCCAGAATAGTGGAAATAAAAACAAAAATAAATGGGACCTACTCAAACTCAAAAGTTTTTGCACAGTAAAGGAAACAATAAACAAAACAAAAAAGACAACCCACAAATTGGGAGAAAATATTTGCCAATTTATGTGACCAATAAGGGATTATTCTCCAAAATTTACAAATAGCTCAAGACACTTAACAGCATCAAAAACAAACAACCCAATTAAAAAAAAAAAAAAAAAACACAAGTCCTAAACAGACATTTCTCTTAAGAAGACACACAAATGAACCAGAGGCACATGAAAAGATGTTTGACATCAATGATTATTAGAGAAATGCAAATAAAAACTATGAGACATTGCCTTACACCAGCCAGAATGGCCATCAGCAAAACATGCACAAACTACAAATGCTGGAGAGGGCATGGAGAGAAGCGAGAACCCTACACTGCTGGTGGGAATGAAAACTGGTGCAGCCACTGAGACAGCAGTATGGAGGTTCCGGAAAAAACTACCAACAGCCCCCACACGCCCCTGCAGTCCCACTCCTGGGCATACATCTGGAGAAAATCACGATCCAAAAGGATAGTGCACTCCAGTGTTCACTGCAGCACTGTTTACAACAGCCAAGACGTGGAAGCAACCTAAATGTCCATCAGCAGAGGAATGGATAAAAATGTGGTATATGTATGCAATGGAACACTACCCAGCCATTAAAAAGAGTGAAATGATGCCATTTGCAGCAACATGGATGGACCCAGAGATCATCATACTGAGTGAGGTCAGAGGAGAACTAGCATACGACATCCCTTATATATGGGATCTAAAAAGAAATGATACAAATGAACTTACTCACAAAACTAAAATAGACTCACAGACTTAGAGAACCAACTTACAGTTTCGGGGAAGGATGGGAAGAGGAAGGGATAGTTGGAGAGTCTGGAAAGGTCATGTACGTGCTGCTATACTGAAAGTGAATAAACAACAAAGACCTCCTGTACAGCACATGGAACTCTGCTCAACATTATGTGGCAGCCTGGTTGGGAGAGACGTATGGGGGAAATGGATACATGTACGGCTAAGTCCCTTTGCGGTCCACCTGAAACTACTGACAACATTGACTGGCTCTGCTGCTGCTGCTGCTAAGTCGCTTCAGTCATGTCCGACTCTGTGCGACCCCATAGACGGCAGCCCACCAGGCTCCCCCGTCCCTGGGATTCTCCAGGCAAGAACACTGGAGTGGGTTGCCATTTCCTTCTCCAATGCATGAAAGTGAAAAGTGAAAGGGAAGTCGCTCAGTCGTGTCCGACTCTTAGCGACCCATGGACTGCAGCCTACCAGGTTCCTCCGTCCATGGGATTTTCCAGGCAAGAGTACTGGAGTGGGGTGCCATTGCCTTCTCCGTGACTGGTTCTACCCCAATACAAAATTAAAAATTAAAAAAGTTCAAGCCACTGGACCAGTGAAGGACACAAGGGTCACAGAAATGTTGAAAAGGGGCAGCAAAAATATTACTTACATATGATGTGAGGTTTCATACATGTGTGTAAGTATGTATTCATACATAGAGTGGTATCTAGAAACCTTTACAATCCCGTGAACATGCATCAAGGACAGCAGGACGTTCATTAAGAACGTCAGCCACAACATCAACACGCCGAAGTGCTGATGATAAAGAGCTAGAAAAGGGGGGATCAAGGACAGCAGGACGTTCATTAAGAACGTCAGCCACAACATCAACACCCTGAAGTGCTGATGATAAAGAGCTAGAAAAGGGGGGAAGGCGAAGAGAGCCCCTCACCAGAGCAAGAAAAAAGCCCGTACAACAACAGGACATTAACAAGATACATGAGGCGCTTCTGAGAGGAAGACCATAAACAAAGACCACCGGTGTGACAGGAACAGGCAGATTCACGGAGGAAAAGTGGAGCAAGGCACCTATGTATAAAAACAGAAAAAAACAATCAAAAAACCCACAAAAGACAAAACCCCTCACAAATGATTATCCAGCCTTGGCAGGAGCCCTGAAAAGGAAACTCGGACACAAATCTTAGCATCTCACAAAGGAGACCTTTTCAAATCAGAGGGGGGTGTGGGTTTTTAAAAAACCAGTTAGAAAAAGTAACGTTGGTTCCTAATCTGGTGACTTACACCACCGGAAACTTAAACAGACAAAGATTTAAAAGTAACAAACAAGACCACAGAAATGCTAGAAGGAAATATGTGGAGGACCACGGATGAGAAGTGCCTCTACACCTGTGGAAAGAGGTTCCATTCTCCGGTGAGAGGGGGAGAACTACGTACCACGGGGCAGGGAGTCCCGCCTCTGGACAGGCCCAGAGCAGGGAAGATCGCCTGCAAACCCTCCGCATCTTTTGATTTCTGGTTACATGCACGTATGACATCCTCAAATGCAGTTAAAATGCAAGATTAGCATCAACTAACCTAACTCAGCCAGGGGCTTCTTACAGGGCTGGTGCTGCCCCCGAGACCCCAGGGCGCAGGTAGAAGGCCACCGGGAACAGCCCTCCGGATCCCGAGCTCCCTGCGTCCTGCCCATGCTCACCGTGGAGGAGAATCCACTTGGACAATCACCAGGGCGGAAGCTTCTGGAAACATAAACATCCTCAAATCTAAAAGACACGTGTATCATTTAAACAGAGTCTATCTGGTGAAGAAGAAATGAGTATCCTGGGTTTTTATTTCACTTGACCTAGCCTTTGTGAATCTGCAGTCAAAAAAAAAAAATTTTTTTTTTTTAAAGCATAGTACTATTCATGAAAACCAAGATGAGAATGAAAGTTGGTGACTTGGCTCCAAGGACTATGTTATAAAAAAAAACCGGGTAAGTCATGACTTCCTCATGTTTTAGATCAGTGAACTCTAGAGCTGCAGCTGTCCCACAAACTGAAACCATATAAATTTTTAGCAAATGAGTCAATCTTGAGATTAAAGTTTCAATTTATAACACTTCTGTGTTTTAGTTACAAAGTCATAAATAAATCTAGCATGACAGAGAAGGTAAATATTTTCTCAGTTGTTTATTCAACAAAAGAGGAAAGGAATTTAACATGCAATTAACTACTTAGGTTTTTCTAGATAGGCACCATATGGTCTTTGTATTCAAGAGAAAAAAAATAAATATTGTTCTGTTTAATCTAACATGTGCTTAGCAACGTCAAGTACGCCAAACTATGCCACCTGGGCATGCCTTCACCTCCCAGGAGACTGTTCTTGTTTGTTCAAGAGCCAAGGCGTAAGAATAGGAGGAAACATGACTACTTCCCCAGGGAAGAAACTCAAAGGAGAAAGGAGGATTTCTAGCAAACAGTTGAAGCTAGAGTCTCTGGAAAGGGACTGACGAACTTTGAACCACCCTGGGGTCTAGTTCTACTGTTTTAATAGACGGTATTTTTTTTTTTTAAACACACTGAAAGAAAGAAACCTTTATGCCATTCCCTGAGCCAACATCTGAGTGTGAGGGAAGAAGAAGAGCCAAGGTCAAAAGCAGACCTCAGATCTATATATAAAAGCTCTCACCTGATCAAGCTCTCTCACCAGGCTTCCTTTAAAAATAACAGATCGGGAAATACCTGCCATTTTAATTTAGATGGTAGAAATCATTTAATAGACACATTTCCTTATCTTAGTGTTTTATCAGTTAATTTAAAATTAGACCTTTTCAAATAAAACCATCAATGCTGGACACCACATAAAGTCAGTAAGCTATGATACAATTTTATACAAAGTGAACTAAACTTGTGATATCTCTGATGAAAACCTCTGAAAGATATAGTCAAAAGTAGAGCTATAAAAACCTAATTCTTCATCTGCTTGAATGCACAAATGTCACATATCTATATGGATTTCTATACTTCAGTTCAGTTCAGATCAGTCACTCAGTCACTTCTGACTCTTTGCAACTCCATGGAATGCGACACAGCAGGACTCTCTGTCCATCAACAACTCCTGGAGTTTACTCAAACTCACGTCCCTCTAGGTGGTGATGCCATCCAACCATCGCATCCTCTGACGTCCCCTTCTCCTCTTGCCTTCAATCTTTCCCAGCATCAGGGTCTTTCCAACAAGTCAGTTCTTTGCATCATGTGGACAAAGTATTGGGAATTTCAGCTTCAACATCAGTCCTTCCAATGACTATTCAGGACTGATTTCCTTTAGGATGGACTGGTTGGATCTCCTTGCAGTCCAAGGGACTCTCAAGAGTCTTCTCCAACATCACAGTTCAAAAGCATCAATTCTTCGGCACTCAGCTTTTTTATAGTTCAACTCTCACATCCATACATGACTACTGGAAAAGCTATAGCTTTGACTAGACGGACTTTGTTGACAAAGTAATGTCTCTGCTTTTTAATACGCTGTCAAGCTTGGTCATAACCTTTCTTCCAAGGAGCAAGCATCTTTTAATTTCATGGCTGCAGTCATCATCTGCAGTGATTTTGGAGCCCTCCCCCAAAATAAACTCTCTCTGTTTACACTGTTTCCCCAACTATTTGCCACGAAGTGATGGGACCAGATGCCATGATCTTAGTTTTCTGAATGTTGAGTTTTAAGCCAACTCTTTAATAAACTCTCTTCTTTCACTTTCATCAAGAGGCTCTTTAGTTCTTCTTCCCTTTCTGCCATAAGTGTGGTGTCATCTGCATATCTGAGGTTATTGATATTTCTCCCGCCAATCTTGATTCCAGCTCATGCTTCATCCAGTCCAGTATTTCTCATGATGTACTCTGCATATAAGTTAAATAAGCAGGGTGACAATATATAGCCTTATACTCCTTTCCTGATTTGGAACCAGTCTGTTGTTCCATGTCCAGTTCTAACTGTTGCTTCTTGACCTGCATACAGGTTTCTTAAGAGGCAGGTCAGGTGGTCTGGTATTCCCATCTCTTTCAGAATTTTCCACAGTTTATTGTGATCCACACAGTCAAAGGCTTTGGTATGACCAATAAAACAGAAGTAGATGTTTTTCTGGAACTCTCTTGCTTTTTCTATGATCCAACAGATGTTGGCAATTTGATCTCTGGTTTCTCTACCTTTTCTAAATACAGCTTGAACATCTGGAATTTCACAGTTCATGTACTGTTGAAGCCTGGCTTGGAGAATTTTGAGCATTACTTTACTAGCGTGTGAGATGAGTGCAATTGTGCAGTAATAGTGGTTTCACTAGACCATTTCAATTTCAGTCTGAAGTTGGCAATAAGGAGTTCATAATCTGAGCTACAGTCAGCTCCTGGTCCTGTTTTTGCTGACTGTATAGAGCGTCTCCATCTTTGGCTGCAAACAATATAATCGATCTGGTTTCAGTGCTGACCACCTGGTGATGTCCATGTGTAGTCTTCTCTGTGCTGTTGGAAGAGGGTGTTTGCTATGACCAGTGTTTCTCTTGGCAAAACTCTACTAGCCTTTGCCCTGCTTCATTCTGTACTCCAAGGCCAAATCTGCCTGTTATTCCAGGTATTTCTTCACTTCCTACTTTTGCATTCAGTCCCTTATAATGAAAAGAACATCTTTTTTGGGTATTAGTTCTAGAAGGTCTTATAGGTCTTCATAGAACCATTCAACTTTAGCTTCTTCAGTGTTACTGGTCAGGGCATAGACCTGGATTACTGTGATATTGAACGGTTTGCCTTGGATACGAACAGAGATCATTCTGTTGTTTTTGAGACTGCATCCAAGTACTGCATTTTGGACTCTTTTGTTGACCATGATGGCACTCCATTTCTTCTAAGGGATTCTTGCCCACAGTAGTAGATATAATGGTCATCTGAATTAAATTCACCCATTCCAGTCCATTTTAGTTCGCTGATTCCTAAAATGCTGTTGTTCACTCTTGCCATCTCCTGTTGACCACTTCCAATTTGCCTTGATTCATGGACCTAACATTCCAGGTTCCTATGCAATATTGCTCTTTATAGCATTGGACTTTACTTCCATCACCAGTCACATCCACAACTGGGTACTGTTTTTGCGTTGGCTCCGTCTCTTCATTCTTTCTGGAGTTATTCCTCCACTGATCTCCAGTAGCATATTGGGCACCTACTGACCTGGGGAGTTCATCTTTCAGTGTCATACCTTTTTGTCTTTTCATGCTGTTCATGGGGTTCTCAAGGCAAGAATACTGAAGTGGTTTGCCATTCCCTTCTCCAGTGGACCACGTTTTGTCAGACCTCTCCACCATGACCCATCCATCTTGGGGGACCCTACAGGGCATGGCTCATAGTTTCATTGAATTAGACAAGGCTGTGGTCCATGTGATCAGATTGGTTAGTTTTTTGTGATTGTGGTTTTCAGTCTGTCTGCCCTCTGATGGAGAAGGATGTCTATACACACTCACATATCTATTTTGGAGAAAGAAGTTTTTCAAAAGTGATATCAAGTGAACAAGACAGCAAACAAGCTCTAATGAAAATGCAGTCCCATGGATGGGAGCAGGGGCATCTTCCTCATGCGGGTGTGTCTGTGACCTTCCTTCTGAAACTAGAAAACCAACCAGAGCACTACACTGCTTGCAAGCACACAAGCCCGGTGCGCCCACCCCCTCCACTCACCGCCCGCTGCCGCTGGCCCCAGCTCTGTGTGGTCAGGCGGCCTGAAGGAGAGCGGGCCGGGGAGAGCACACTGGATGAAGACTGGCTCACAGCTGGCCGTGCTCCACCCTGACCTGTGGATCGACGGCCCTGCTCCTTTGCACTTAGAATCGCAATGGCAGCGACACAGGTTAAGAATCTGCTTGGAACTTGAGCAGCTAATGGACAGGAAGCCCTCAGGTCCTGTGTGACTCGTCTGCTGAGAATGTACCTACTAAGAACACAAATCTATGGTAGATGTCCTACAAGCAATGCTCCCAGCTACCTAATCCTAAAAACAGAGTAGGTGCTACTCTCTAGTAGTAGAAACGGAACAGAAAACACATTTAAAATCTCAGTTTTTGCTGGTACTTGAAAAAAGCTGTTTCAATGAGAAGACAGGCCGACAGGGTGGGCTATCCCACACCTTCCTCATCTCACCCAGCAGGCTCTCCGCTCACAGCATCCTCTGTGCAGGCGTGCGCCTCCCTCTCCTACATGGCTCCCCAGCCCTGCCTCCTGCCTGCAGCCTCAGGTCCCACATCTGCTCACAGGCATCGTCCGCTCAGCCTGAACTGGCCCCCTGCACCCGTCCCCACATTGCACCCCTCCTCCAAGTGGCCCCTTCCAACACGGGGACCACCCCTCCCGGCTTACACAGCACCAGCGCCCAGTGGGGTCTGTCTGCCCAGTCCACCCCCAGGTCACGGGCACCTTCCACACTGGTCCTCAGCCTGCCTGCTCCCTCTGCCCGCTAGCAGTGTGGTCCCCACGGGGAAACAACTTCCCTACGGGTTGCCCAAGCCCATTCTTCACCTCACACGCTGCAGCCAAAACAGCCCGTTCCCACTTCAAGACACGGTCTGCACATGAAGAACGCCCTTCCATATTCTGCTGAGTGACCCGTTTACTAACTGCATGGCTGCTGATCATTCTTAGGAACGCTCATGAGAAAGCATCCCTAAGACTTCGGTGCACCCCTCCTTGCACCAGGGGTAAGACTACCTGAATTTGGGGCTCACTATTCACTTTTTTTTATAGTTCTACTGGTCTCGGCACATGGGACCTGAGATCACGCTTTCTCTGAGGTCCATAAAGGAGCTGAGCCTCCGGATCACTTTTACAGACATCATACCACAGTCAACGCCAGGCACCGTCCTCACAGACGATGCCACACCACAGTCAACAAACCGGGCACCATCCTCACAAACTGGGCACCATCCTCACAAATGACGTCACACCGCAGTCAACACCGGGCACCATCCTCACAGACGAGGCCACACCCCGGTCAACACCAGGCAGTGGTGAACACCGAGAAGCACAGACAACACCTGTGGTTCGTATGTGCCCGACAGGTGAGAGTCAGCTGGCTCTGGACTCGCTCTGCTCCTCACCTCCGTCAACCCCAAGGTTACTCTAGGGGGCACAGCACATGTCTGGCCTCTTGCACATTCACAGCACTTTAAAAAATATTTATTTTCCAAATGGTATATATTTTTTTTTCTTTTAATTCTGAGCTCAGATCAAGTGTAGAAACCTTCATAGTTATATAAAGTTCTGCAGTAAAATCTTTTCATCATTGCTCAGAATTGATCAGCCTTTCATACAAGCACACCCACAACCAACTCTCACTTACCCACCAATAAGCCCCTTAATTATCCAGTCACCTACACACACACACACACGCACGCACGCACGCACGCACCCACCCCTTCATACCCCTTATTTTAAATTATTCTTTTGCTTCTCAGAACTACAGAGATCATGCATCAGATACACTGGGTGGTCTTCTGATGCTCAGATTTGGCTACTTTCATCACTGATCCACTTCAGTAAGAGCAGATCTCAGAGACAAATGGTATATTTTATGTCGCCTGTTTTTTTAAAACCACAATAACAATTTAGAAAGCAAAAAAATCTTTTTCCAGTTACAATGCTGAAAACCTCTATGCCAACCTGTAGCTTCTTACTTGTTTTCACCTGTTTATTGAACAGAAGACTCAGGTCCTCATGCAGTGGACACAGTCTTCCGTGCCGTATGCATGACACCAGAGTCCAAACAGGAACAAAAAGGAGCGCTCAGATAGACTCTCTCTCCCAAATTTAAGCCTCCACTCCTCATATCTGGGTCTTTAACCCACTTTACTTTAGTTAAAGTAGAACTAAACTACTTTAGTAGAAGGGGACAGATCCAGGTTTCATCTCTTCCCGGTGGATGATTTATCGGGACATCACCACTGAAACTGAGCAGTCCCTTCTCGGCCCTCACAGCTGCAGGGCTGTTGGCTGATGGTCAGGAGGCCATAAACGCACCGAGCCTGCCTGCAGTGCTGGGCTTGGCTCCACCATTCTGTGCCCCCTGTACCCCCACAGCATTGCTACCCGGTCCTAAATCCTCCAGCTTCCTGGTTAGTGGTCCCGAATGGACAAGCCCACCCTTCTGTCACTGTTCTTGAGCCATCAGCTTCCACAGGAGATCATAGTCAGCCCATTAGAGTCAAGCCAACAAGTGAGGACATTACATTAAGTGTACAGATTGGAGAAAAATCGGTATTTTTGTATCAGATCTTTCCTTCTGTAAATATGTTTCAGCCCTTCATTTACTTAGGACACTGAAATTAAACACAACATACTTATTGAACAAGGTGCTTTGGGGGCGTCCCTGGTGGGTTCGGTGGTGAAGAGTACACCTGCCAGTGCAGGAGACGCAGGTCGACCCTCGATCCGGGAAGATCCTACGTGCCACGCAGCAGCTGAGCCCACGCCCCACAACTACCGCGCCTGCGCTCTAGAGCCCGGGAGCCACAACTACCGCGCCTGCGCCCTAGAGCCCGTGTTCACAAGAGAAGCCACCGCAGTGAGAAGCCTGTGCACTGCAACCAGAGAAGAGCCCACAGCAACAAAGACCCAGCACCATCCCCCCCCAAAAATCGGGCACTGTCCTCACAGAGGAGGTAATCTTTCCTTCTGTAAATATCAAATAAATATAAAAAAAAATATTAAAAAATCAAAACTAGACAGACCAGTTTTGATAGGTACCTTCTACTTTTTCTTGCTGTAATACCATATTTACAGTTTTTTGGTTTGTTGCTGGTAAACAGAGATGGGTTAAATTTTTATATATTACTTATCCCAAAAAGGTGCTAACTTTTGTTATCCAAGTACATAATAGTACACAGCACTGGAACAATAAATTTTATATATGTGTGTACACACACATACACTGAAACAATAAATTATACATATGTGTGTACACACACACGGTACCGTGACCAGCACTGTGTGCCTCGGACATGTCATGAAGCTTCTAAGCCAATCAAATGCTGCAGATGGGAGTCTCATGAAGACGAAACCTCCGGTGACTCTGCTTATCTGGTAAAGATGAGCACCCCCCACCCCCCCAGTTTGAGCGTGAGGACCTGATGATCTAGCGGATGGTCACAGTTTCCTGACTAACGCAAACTCTCAGAGCAACACATGCTGGCACTCAACCCCGCAACAAATGAAACCACATTTGTTTGGCATTTTCCAGTTTACAGAGCACTTTCCAATGAGCTTTCTCTCTCTAAGAAGGCAAAGCTGGGCCTTCTGGTGGTCACCACGTCACCTGGACAGGGCTGTCTGCCTGAGGACAAGACAACTCTGGAGAAAAGAGATGAGACATAAAAGGAGGAGAAACCTTCTAAAACCACATGCAGAAACTCATTCAACTCGGCTAACTGGCAACCAGGCCGACCAACCCCTGCACCTTGCAGTGTGGGACTTAATACACACTCATTCTGCTGAAGCCACTAGGAGTCGGGCTCCCACTGCTTGCCCTGAGGCCCCGACTAGTACACGCCAGTCTCATGCCAGGGCCCTGAGCACTCCTCCCTACCCCAGCTTCCTAAGGAACCCGAGAGATGAGAACACACGGCTGCCGGGCTGGGTCTGTGCCCTAGCAGCATGGCTCACCCCCCCATGCTCTCAGACAAGACAGGTCACGTGCATGAGCCTCAGGTGTGCCCCCAAAGGTGGGGAAGCCATCCCATTCACAGGGCTGCTGGGAGAGTCAGGAGTTGTGCGCCAAGCAGCTGGACGGAGTCTGGCACCCAGTCCTCAGTGAACAGGAGAGATGTGCCTGCTCTCCACGCAACAGAGCACGAACCACGCCCCTCCAACTCCTGCCACCAGCGTGGATTTCTCTGCAGTGACAATGGTTGGGGAGCAGGCACTGCCGTCATCTTACACCAGTAGTTTTCTCATCATAGAAAAATAACAACAACAAAAAAAACCAGAGACGAACTCCCGTGGCCTTTTTCACCCCCACCTTCCCAAGAGGAACGCTGCTGGCAGGAGGACAATGAGCACATGTCAAGGACAGCTGTGGGCCGTAAGTGACCAGGCATTCCCGACACCCGCCCCGCGGGAAGCCTCCACGCCAAGCAGAGCCGTTCAGGTTCACAGCCCCCCACTCGATACCTGTGCCCGCTCAATGGCACACACAGGGCACACGCCAGACTCACAGTGTTGGGGACGTAGGGCAGGCCGTAGAAGCGTTCCTGCGTGTCCCTGAGGATGTCTGTGGTCGAACTCCGGAGTGGGTGCTTCCCGTGGTAGATCTGGTCCAGGGCGGCGTAGAAGACCTGAGGGGTGCAGGCGCAGTTCAGTCTGGGCACCACGAACATCCACCGCGCGGCAGCCGAGCTATGAGGGGTGCGCAGCACAACAGCCAGGGGCCGCAGTGGGGCACGTGCTCATCAGTGTCGTGGACTGAGGGTATTCTGCATGTCATACCACATCAGTGATGAAAAGGGACGCTCTCAACCTCCTCACGATTAAGAATATCAAAAAATCCTGAGCTCTGTTTATAAGGTACTTTTTGTATAGTATAGCAAATTAAATTTGTGACTGCAAAACTCTACATAGTTTTGGAAACATATTTATAGCTGGAAACATGAAAAATTCTCTTTGGCTTCTTCCTGGAATCCTGATATAATTGAGTGAGAGAAATGACAGGGTGAGGACCTATTTTGGTGACGAGAGGTGGCGGGGCGGGGCGGGTGAGGGAGGAGGAAGCGGCTGTCACAAAGGATGGAGGAGCAGCTGCAGGAGTGTCTGGGGCCAGGACCAGGCCGACCCCACCCCGGGGTCCGGGCACACAGGACACAGCTGCCGGGCGGGGCCACACTGGCTTAAGGAGGTGACCAGTAGGGAAGGCTCGCTTCCCGCCAGGAGAGGACAGAGGCCACTGAAACCCGATAGGAGAACAAAGCCAAACTGCTGCTTGTTTACCAAGTTCTGAAACTGAATTTTGTACAAAAAATCTAAAGTGCTTTTTCTCTGCAACATTTAACTTGAATATTAAACACTGATGGAAGTTTACCTGAAGCAAACAAGTAGAAAATGTTTTATTTTCAAAGGAAAAAAATCCTGTCATGCAATTATGCTTCTGATATGTATCTTTCTGATTCAAAATTGGAATCTGCAGAGAATGTGCAGCTGTTGACCT
Source organism: Bos javanicus (assembly GCF_032452875.1). Taxonomy (NCBI): domain Eukaryota; kingdom Metazoa; phylum Chordata; class Mammalia; order Artiodactyla; family Bovidae; genus Bos; species Bos javanicus. The sequence continues at coordinate 34,372,986 of NC_083879.1, read as the reverse complement.
AAAAGCAGTGAGGATCAGTTTGGATAAAAGAAAAAAGTTAAATGACCTCTAACTTCTGGCTTCATCTAGATATAGAATTATGGCTCTAAATTATAAAGTCAAGTTTAAACCTTCCCTGGAAAAACACAGACATTTCTTAAGATAAATATTGCTTTGCTCTAACTGGCAACTTAAACATATACTAAATACAGCTCTTTCCATTCCATATTCTATGAAGAGTAACAATGCACAGAGAGACTCAGAGGGGCCCACATTATTGATCCACATTCATATTCCAACAGAATAAACCATTAGAAATTGAAATTCTTAAATTCTAACTTCAACTGCAGTGGGTTTTTCTGGCCCAATCTACAAACAAATTGGAATTCAAAAGTTTTGTTTCTTCAATTATGCCTTTCACAAACGAAAGACATAAGCATGGAATGACGTTTTTTAAAAACTATAAAAACAGCAAAATAAATTTAGTGTGCATATGTTTCATACTCATTTGCTGATGAAGCAAACAAGGCCGAGCTATGAGCCCATAAGGGGATCCTGTGTGTCTGGGACCAAGAACCTCGGAGCCCCCCAAAACAGGGGCTGTTGTTAAAGTAATGCACAGAAAGAAAAGCACAACTTAAAAAGCACTATAAGCTACTCCCTTAGAGCCCTAAGACAGTTCGTGTCCTCTTCCCTGGGCTGTCCTGCTGCTCAGGGTCGGCAAGGCCTGTCCCTGCTGCTCAGGGACAGACAGGGGACAGGAGAGCAGTGAGAGGCCCTCAGGGTGGGGACTTCCTCCCCTCTTCCTCCTTCTCCAGCCCTCAGCACCCCTCCTCTTCCTCTCTCTTCTTGTTCTTTCTGGAGGATGGGAGATTGTACAAAATGTTGGTTTTCTCTTTTAAAAGAAAATCACTGGAACAAGTGTTGCAAAGGAGGCCAGGACACTGCCTTTTAAAAGGTTGGATGCCCATGACAAACCCATGTAAATCAAAAGACTGTTGCCAACTAATGTAAACCTTTCAAATAATTCAGAAATCCTTTTCCAAATAGATATGATACAAATAGACACTGAATAATGTACATCCATGGTTTCGTCTATAGCAACAGCATCTTCACTGAAATGTATGTTTTAAGGTCCAAAAAAACAAAGCTCATTCATTACTTTCTAGGGACTAAATTTGACACAACTATAAAGCAATTCATAGTGACGACACTTTTAAGTAGGTACTGGATCATTATAAAGTGAATATTGCCTGAGATGAGAGAAGGGCATTTTGGTTGTGTTCACATAACTCTCAAGATTTGATGAAGAGGGAGAATTCTATAAACAATCTCAAAAATTACAAACACCCAAGGCATCTGGGATCACGTAGACCTGACGTCCAAACGGTTTACAGGGTGTCTCCAGGCTTTATCTGGAAACTTGCAACACTGGCTTCAAATTTTATAAAAAAACTAACACCTCTTACTTTTGAAACTTCTCATCTAAAAACAAACATTTTTGAGAAAAACACAAAGTGAGTGAATTTATGGCAGTCCAGTAGGGCTCTGTACTTTCAGAGCCATGGGCTTGGGTTCAATTCCTGGTCAGGGAACCTAGATCCCACAAACTGCAAGGTATAGCCAACAAAAATCAATAAATCACAGTAAAAAGAGATATAGTGAACAAAGAGATCTAACTTGGTTTGCTGAAATGCACCAAGTTTTTGTTGTTTTCTTTTCTCATTTATGTATTAATCAAGGCATTTTTTTTTTAAGCACACACCTCAGACAGTGTCAGCCAATAAATCTTTTCCTATTTGTGACTTTTACTAATAAAAATATGTCTGCCTGTAAAAAAAAAAAAAAAAAAGTTCTTCTCCACTCAGGAGAAGTCACATAACTTTTCCATGCTTTGATTTTCCACTGAAATTGGGAAATAACCTTATTTGACTACCACTTCCTAAGGACGGTTGGAGGACCAAATGAGTCAAGGTCAATCAAGTTCTTTGAACTCAGATGAAAGATCTTTTGGAAGCATAATTATTATAATAAATGGGTAGCACTGGCAAGAATTTCAAGTCGTACATTTATTCTGAATAATGACCCTGGAAAACTTCAGAACAAAGGCACACACCCACCTGAAGCTGCATGTCCGCTGCGGCACAGACCTTTTTAGATTCACAAAGACGAGACACCATATTTCTGGGCAGCGACTGAAAAAACAAAAAAATATATGTACATGAGTAAATTGCGTAATAAGTCATTACACTATGAACTTCTGAGGCAGGGAAGTTAAGAGTAACATCAAATTTAGAAAAACAACTTCATTATGGTTTAAAAATAACAACTTTGAAATATTTTTGTGGACAAGATAAAGAATGAATACACTCCACTGAATTTCAAAAAATCGTAACTGTCAAACAGACATTTGTACATGAAAATATAGGATTGTAGGGAAATAAGACATTGGCACTGATCTTTAAAAATCTAGTTAAAACCTTAGGAAAAGTTACTGCTTTTTCCGTTCCTGTGTTAGCAATGAAAGCCCGCTCAAGTGCTCCGTTGACCTTTAAGAGCATATGGAGAAGACTCTTCAGAGTCCCTTGGACTGCAAGGAGATCCAACCAGTCTATCCTATAGAAAATCAGTCCTGAATATTCATTGGAAGGACTGATGCTGAAGCTGAAGCTCCAATACTTTGGCCACCTGATGTGAAGAACTGACTCACTGGAAAAGACCCTGATGCTGGGAAAGACTGAAGGCAGGAGGAGAAGGGGACCACAGAGGATGAGATGGTTGGATGGCATCACTGACTCAATGGACATGAGTTTGAGTAAACTCTGGGAGTTGGTGATGGACAGGGAAGCCTGGCGTGCTGCAGTCCACGGGGTTGCAAAGAGTCAGACACGACTGAGTGACTGAAGTGAACTGAATGACTGACAACAGGAATCAAAGATGACAGACCCAAGGGATAAGTCCAGGCCTGTGGAGCTGGCCAGAACTGGAGCCGAACTGACAGCCCAACAAATGACCACATAATGAACTGCATCTTTTTAAATTTTCCAACCTGCAAAAATTGCAGGGCCTGGAAACTCAGTATAATTAACGTCCCTACACAATTTAGGGCATCCTCTTGGGGCCTTTCATAAACATAAACATAAAGGGTGCTGCAGTCGTGTCCGACTCGGCACGACCCCATAGACGGCAGCCCACCAGGCTCCCCGTCCCTGGGAGTCTCCAGGCAAGAACACTGGAGTGGGCTGCCATTTCCTTCTCCAGTGCATGAAAGTGAAAAGTGAAAGTGAAGTCGCTCAGTCGTGTCCGACTCTAGCGACCCCATGGACTGCAGCCCACCAGGCTCCTCCGTCCATGGGATTTTCCAGGCAAGAGTACCGGAGTGGGGTGCCATTGCCTTCTCCTCTTGGGGCTTAGTTTGGCCTAATCGTAGAACATTGCATATTCTCTTAGAAATAAACAAGTAATAGTTGAAGAAGTAGTTTGGTCAACTAGTCTACTTTAAAATCACCAATACTGGTGTTTATTGAAGACAGCTGCCATTTTATACAACTCTATTTATAATCTAAATTAAATTAAAAGCCCTTCTAAAGAGAAATAAATTATGTAAGAGACTTGTGGCAGGTGACTGACTGTGGCTATTGAGACGAACCACCCGTGAGTGGTAACGTGATCTGTCTGCTGGCAGGGGAGTAGGCCCCGCCCTGCGTGTGTGCATGTGTGTGCACACTGCATCTCTACATCCATACAGATGTCTCTCCAGGGTCCAGGGAAGGACTGGCCCACAGCAGACACTCAGGACACACCTCAGGACAGGTGAACAAACACAAGTACGGCCGTGACTGCTGCAGTGTGGGATGAAGACTTCAGGAGTGAAGACGAAGCCTGGGGGAAGCTTCAGAGTGTAACTTCAGTGCAAGGAAAGGTCCTGGGTTTTCCCAACCTAAGCCAAGAGTTTCCTCCAAACAGCATCTTAAGATGTTGAGGTTTAGAGACGTCAGACACGCGAGTGGCTTGCATCGAGAAGCTCTTGTCTCTTGACCCTTTCTTTATATCACGTGGACGGGACGGCTGCTGTACTTGGGTTTCTCCAGATTCACAAAGCTTTAATGGTCTTATTTTCATATTAAAAAACAGTGTTTGAGGAAGGACGGCATTGTCTCATTCATCAACAAACAATGGAAACTCCTGCGGGCAAGCGCGGCTTCCAGCCTGAGGGACAGAAAGTGTGTGTGTGGTTGGGGGGAGGGTGTGTGTGGAGTCCCAGCAGACCACCCGTGTGTGGACCAGAAACAGTTGGAGCTGCATGGGCTCCGGGAGGGAAACCAAGCGCAGGGCTCACGGCCCCCACGTGGAGCAGCCTGAAGGGACATAGGGCAGAGTGGGACCTGCAACACAAACAGGCGAGAGGCGGACGAGAGGGCTGGGGTTAGGGCAACCCTCATCTGTTTCAATAATTCAATATGAACCCCTCGACAATTATCTTTGTCCTTTGTTATTTAAAAATAATAGTGCTGAGATCCGGCTCTGCGTGACTCCGATAGTGTCAATGCAGCCTGCTGGCAGTCAGCGCCAAGGCTGGGGTGTTCACCGAGATCCCAGGGCCCACAGGGGCCGAGTTCCGTTCGGTTTAACAGCTTCCTCCAAATGCCTGGCTCAGACATACGTTCCGGAGCCCAAGGGTGACCGCAGGGCACTCAGCCATCACAGACAGTGATGGGTCGGTTCTTGGAAACACATCCACACCCGTGTCAGAACCTGTATTTTAACCAGATCGCAGGTATTTCATGCATATTACAGTGTGAGATGCCCTTGAGAAACCCAGGTGAAGGTGAGCAAAATGAAACCGTCTGGACCTCACGAGCTGAACCACCGTGGGAAGGCAGAGCCTGGGGTGAGGCAGGGGCGGCTGCGCTGGGGCCGGTGTCTTCCGTGGCTGCGTGTTTGTTTCCGACGGCAGGTATGGCTCTGGGTGTCCTGCTTTCTCACTTGTAAGATGAGGATTAAAAAAAAAAAAAAAGAAAACCACTGCAAAAAATGACTAAAGATTCAGTGAGTGAAAAGTGAAAGTCGCTCAGTCGTGTCCGACTCTCTGCGACCTCATGGACTAGTCCATGGGATTCTCCAGGCCAGAATACTGAAGCGGGTAGCCTTTCCCTTCTCCAGGGGATCTTCCCAACCCAGGGATCGAACCCAGGTCTCCCTCATTGCAAGCAATTCCTTACCAATGAGCTATCAGGGAAGCCCAATGATTCAGTGAGGTAACAGCTATTCCACTGATGAAAAGTATAGACTACCTGGAAGAAACTCCCTCCCTCCAGGCAGCTCGAGTGTCTTCTTAACACTGCCAAAGGGGACCAGACAGGCAGGCCTGGCGGCCTCAGGGGGATGGCCCCCTCTTCCCTCTTCAGTGTCCAGGACTGGACGACAGCATCCCAGCTGCACAGAGCCTGTGGGCCCCAGCGAGGGAAGAGGCAGCTCACTTGCACTCTAGGAATGAACAGAGCTGCACCATCTGCGCCCGCACACAGGAACAGAAACATGAAAATAATACTAGATTTCCCATTACATTCAGAAAGTACATTTTGGGGTAAGATTCTGAAATACTGTCAGAAGTGCAAGCGTGCTGGCAGACTCGGCCTGACTTGTGTCCTCTGGATGGTCCCCCGTGAGCCTGCCTTGTAAGCACGAAACCTCATAAATCTGCCAGGTATCTTTGCTCACGCGACAGCTCACCGGTCCGTCACATTACAAGTTCTGGCATCAAATTCTTACAGAGCCAAGTCATTGCGATTAAGTATCTGGCTTATTTATGAGCATTTAGAAAACATATTATGATAGAAGCTGCATAATATTCAAAGTGAAGACATCCTCTGCACAAACCCTTGTTTTCCTACCACCGACGACCCCTGGGAACACGCTGGGTCTAAAAACGCAGGCGTGTTGAGGCACGGGCACTCCCAACTGCAACAGGCCTTCAGGCGGCAGGCCGGACACTGAGGGGGCCACTGCCCAGAGTCAGCAGCCTCCACACGCAGCCGGGTCCCAGCTCCGTGCCAGGACCTTGGCATGTGTCTACGGCCAGGAAACGAGCCGATGCAGCGTCTCAAGTTGCCCGCTTTGCTACACTGCCGGGGCCCAAAGAGACTGAGTCTCAGTTCCAAACCCAGAGCAAAGGGCATCACCTCTTACTTGAATTCACTGGTGTTTTCTGACAAACTGAGATGATATACGAGGAGAGGACCTTTAGAAATGCTTACACAGCGTCAGCAACGGCCCAGAGGAACAGCCGCTGCAGCCACGTGGCTCTCACAAAGTCTGCGAGTCAACACGGAACACTGTGACGTGCAAGAGTCTAGCTTCCATTTTTTCTAAAAAAAATTCCAATTATACTTTGTTTTCAGTTTGCATATATTACTAAATTTGACTAGAACTTCTGATGTGAGTAGCGAGCTATTAGTTTTTACTTTCTGTTTACTTTATATAAAAGAGCAGAGAAGTCTCAGATGAGCGCTGACTGACCTAGGCCACCTGTGCGTGGCAGTGGGGCTGGGGTCAGACCCGTCTCTGCCCTCCGGTTCAATGGTCTTGTCTAGACATACCTGAGAAGCATTAAAGCTGAAAAGAAGAAACGTTTCAAAACAACTTAACTTGCCAAAAGGAATCCAGTTCTGACTGCTCTATAATTTTTACCTTCAGTCCGTGTTCACTTCTCCTGGGAGGATGACAAGAGAAGATTTATTACAAGGCGGTGTGACTCCCTGGAAACAGATCTGAGGCAGTTTTAGCCTCGGGCTGACTCACAAACGAAGGCAACAGGCTCAGGCTCGTGATGACGCAACACTCGACAGGCCACAATGCAACACCGGACCTGTACTCTGAGCAACAGAACGCAAGGGCCTGCATTTGTGAAGCGTGCTGTACCTGCACTCAGTAACACAACACAAGGGCCTGGATTTGTGAAACGTGCTGTGTAAGAAGCACAAACCGTCTCCTACGACATGAAGAGACTTTTAACTAGGGAAAACTGGAAAAAGAAAACACCCACAATGTTATCATCCTGGCTTGAGTATTACTGGGTGACCTCTGACAAATTACCTAACCTCAGTTTCTACAAAGCATGGATAAACTATGTGCCACCTACTTCACCCATTGCTGGACAAATTAAATAAGAAAAAAACCACAAAATAATGTTAATTATTTACTGCTTGATAAATATTTTGTGAGAAAGAAAACTAGAGCAAGAAACGTTTCAGTGCGGCTAACAGACAAAATTATGGGAAAAGTGTAGCTTCTCTTGAATTGACAACATCTCTGGTGATCAGGTATATGGCTGGAGGTTACAAAGCCACCAGAAAAGAAAGAAGACACTCTAAGACAAGAAGCAGTATGAAGATCAAGAGGCTAACACCTGAGGAAGAAAGGAATGGCTCAACTCTATGCGTCCAACAAAATATTCCCCAATAGAGCAAAAGTCAATGAAATTACTTGTAGGGCACTGACACTACTCTGTGTACACCGTAACGCCAGACACACGTCATTATACATTTGTCCAGACCCACAGAACAGACACCGTGGACTCGGGGAGACAGTGACGTGCCTGGGTAATCATCCCACCTCTCCACGCCCCTTACCGCATGGGGATGCTGACCACCATGGGGAGGCTGTGCCTGAGTCGGGACAGGGGTGGCAAGTCTGTACACTTTCCCCTCAATTTTGCTGTGAACCTAAAATTGCTTTAAATAAAGTCTCAATAGTTAAAAATAAAAGAGATAAAACCAAGAGGAAAAATGATATAAGCTGCATCCTAGTGGAAGCCTTCCTTCCATCTCTCAGTCTTTTGCTAGGTCACAGAAGTTAGCCATCAAAAATCTAAACAGCACAACTGAAAGGAGAACTTAACAGAAGGGCATGAAACCCCAAGCTCAACAGTTAGAAAATACACAGTGTCCTCAAGCACAAACAAAACATTTCAGAAATGGATGACACACTGGGCCATAAAGTATCAATAAAATGTAAAAATCAATACCAGTTACACTAATTGGATATCAATAATAAAAAGACTGGGCTTCCCAGGTAGCTCAGTGGTAAAGAACTTGCCTGCCAATGCAGGAAACACAAAGATGTGGGTTTGATCCCTGGGTCGGGAAGATCCCCTGGAGAAGGAAATGCCAGCCCACTCCAGCATTCCTGCCTGGACAATCCCAGACAGAGGAGCCTGGCGGGCTGCAGTCCGTGGGGTCACAAAGAGTTGGACAAAACTGAGCACAGACACAGTGACAAAAAAAAAAAAAAAACTCCTCTGCAAAGATTTAAAAAATTTAAACTACACTTTGAAACAACCAAGAGAGGAAATTACAGTGGAAACAAGCAACATTTGAAATATTTTGTATGAAAATCATGGCATGCAGCCAAAATACTGCGTCAGTTCAGTTCAGTTCAGTCGCTCAGTCGTGTCCGACTCTTTGTAACCCCATGAATCGCAGCACGCCAGGCCTCCCTGTCCATTACCAACTCCCAGAGTTCACCCAGACTCACGTCCATCGAGTCAGTGATGCCATCCAGCCATCTCATCACATAGTTTAAATTTACAGCATTAAAGTGTAAACGCATGTCAGATAAAATCGAAACCTAGTCAGCTAAGTGTCCACCTTAAGAAACTGGGGGAAGAAGGGAGAGAATAATCATAAAAACAGAAACAGTAACTGAAGCAAACAAGACAGGGAGCGTAAACAAGGCGACTGTGAGCTCTCGGCAACGACTCCTGATACCAACAATGACACCAACCTTCTGCAAGATTAACAGAGAAGAAAACGAGAGGAGAGTATGAGGAATGAGGCAGACAGAAGCGCAGGACCTGAAGCATGAAAGAGGCTGTAAATAACTTTATGCCAATAAACTCGAAAACTTGGGTTAACAGACACATTTCTGGAAAATTACAAGTTAGCAAAGTTTACTTCAGAATTAAAGAAGGCCAAAGAGTCCTGTGACTATGAAGGAAATCAGTTATTTAAATCTTCCCACAGAGAAAATGACAGACCCTGAACAGTTTTATAGATGAATTCTGACCAAGTTTCACGAAACAGATTATTACTATTTCATAAAAGTGCCCGTAAGGAGGAGGAGGAGCTCTGCAGCCCGTCTTATGAAACGGGATCTACTTAATGCCCACACCATGAGAGTGAGAGGACCCAGAAAACCACAAGCCAATCCCTCACCAGACGCAGAAGATCCTCCAGACACAAAATACAAGCAAACCAAGCCAGTGCTGTGTTACAAGAAACAAGTAACAGTAAGTTAGGACCAGCATCATCTAGTCCTGGCATGTGTGTTACAATAAATAAGCTAGAACCAATGTCGCCCAGTCCTGGCATGTGAAGGGGGCCTAGCATTAATACCAACATTCATGACATACCTAGATAAACAGAAAAGAACCACCCAATTACCTCAAAAGAGGCAGAAAAATGCACTAACTGTTGGGCTTCCCTCATGGCTCGGTGGTAGAGAACCCGCCTGCCAAGGCAGGAGATGCAGGTTCGAGCCCTGATCCAGGAAGATCCTGTATGCCAAGGAGCAAATAAGCCTGCAGGCCACAACTACTGAGCCTGCACTCCAGAGCCCGGGAACCGCAACTCCTGAGCCCATGCACCTGGAGCCTGAGTTCCACAGCAAGAGAAGCCACCACAGTGAGAAGCCCCCGCACTGCAACTAGAAAGGAGTGGAGCCCCCCTCGCCACAACCAGAGAAAAGCCTGCACAGCAACGAAAACCCAGCACAGCCAAAAATAAGCGAACAAAATTATTTCTTAAAAAAGGTTCCACCAGGAAAGGCAAAGCAAAAAAAACCAAAAAACTTTCAGAGGCATCTCCTTTCCGATCCTTTCCAAGAAGAATCCACTGAACTGAAATCAGCTTTGCCTGTTTTCCCTCTACTGCTCCAGGTTATACTTTTTCTGAGACAATACAGGGCAGTTCTATCCTGTTCCTCTACATGGTGTCCTTCAAATATTGTAGGACAGACTGCAACTTCTTCTTCTGGTCTAAAACCTGATTCTTACATATTTCCTAAGAGGAAAGTTCTCAATTTTACACGAAGTGGCAGCCTCTTCTCAGGGTGCTTTCTAGGTCCCCTATGTTCCTGTCACCCCACGAGGAACAGAAGAGCCCCCGGAGCCTGAGATGCACTGAGGGGTACTGGGGGGAAGGGGACCAGACAGAGGGGTCAGGGAGGGGCAGGCCCTGCAGAGGGGCGGTGCGCTGCTGGGCTGCAGGGACAAGGACCCAGCTGCCCTCACTCCAGCTCCTGGCACGGAGCATGTAAACCCTGGGGACTACCGAGGGGAGTGAGTGGGCATCTGGGATTCACAGCGAGCCCCTTCACCTGCGGGGCAGCGAGGCTATGCTCTCGACGACCAGACTGCACCGTGACACCAGCAGCTCCAGCCTGACTAGCACTGACCTCTGGCTTCACGATTATTCCAAGACCCGGCCTCAAGAGCAGGAGGAGCCCCGCTTCTCCTACCAGTCAAGGCATCAGAGTAACTGCAGCTTGTTCTGCCTGAGTGTGAGCAGAAAACTAACACTGTCAGTAGGGAGAAGCTCCAGCCCCATCTCCACTCCAAGAGGATGACGCCCTGGTTCAGTGTGAGACGTTATGGAAGACGGACCCCGGCCCTGATCCTGCAGAAACGCCGGCGCACAGGGGCCTGTAGGCAGTTCCCCGCAGGCAGCCCTTGTAGCACGGCTCTCCGCAGGGACCTCACACCCTGTCCCCGAAGCAGAGCTACCCTGTAGCTCACCTCCAGCCCCAGCGCACCTTTCCAATCTTTGGTTTACACAATGCCTCCCATAACCTGCTGCTTCTTTCCTTAAAGAAGGGGAAATGAAGAACAAGGAATTGACAGACGACCAGATCACTTTCCCTTCAGGAGCCTCGCGAGCAAAGACTGTGTAAACAGTCTAAAGAGAGACTGAGAGGAGTCCACCAGTCTGCACACGGGGGCAGAAGCAGGGCTGGCTATGACTCTGACCCCTACCTCAAAGATTAACTGAGATCACTCCCCTCCCTCCCTTCAGAAACCCTCACGGCTGAGCAGACTCTCTGAAGGGGATTCTGGGACAGGAGTCCACCTTCCCCCAGGCTGCTGCCTCCTGATTAAAGCAACCTTCCATTCCCACCAGCACTTGTCTCTGAGTGGCGAGCAGCCAAAACAACTGCAGCCAAAAGATGGAAGCAACATAGGTGTCCATCAGCAGAAGAAAGGCTGAACATCTTGGTTCACCCACACAAAGATGGCAACCCAGCCTTAAAAGGAAAGCTGTTGTGAGCAGGCCACCGCTGGGATGAACCCTGAGACACTGTGCTCAATGAGATAAACTACAAGAGACAAATGCTGCATGATCCACTTCGGTGAGGTCCCCAGAAGAGTCGGACTCCGGGAGACAGAGCAGATTGGCGGCTGACAGGGCTGGGGAAGGGAGAAGAGACTCGGTGTCTGATGCGCACAGCCCCAGCTCTGCAGGATGGACAGCATCGGGCGGGGGTGGTGGTTGGTGGCAAGAGGGGAGCATGGTGCCTGGGCGCACTGACCCCAAAACATTGCTGACACGCAGTTAACCTGGCGTGTTTTACCTCCTGTGCATTTTGCCAGGATGGAAAGGAGCTGTGTGTGGAGACGTCTAAGGGAGGACAGAGCCATGCTTCCAGACGAGCAGGCCATTCACAGTTAACCTTGCGCTCGATGGCAGCACCTGGAAGGGGTCAGGCTCCAGGCCACAGCCCACAAGCACAGAGAGGAAGGACACACCCCAGCTCCTCGGACACCACGGGCCCTGCAACACAGCCCACGGGCACCAAGATCGAAGGGGCGTCCTCCCGATCGCCGAGCCGCACTGGGTTCATCACGTGTAAAAACCTGGACCCTTTCATATGAGCTGCCACCAAATCTGCATTTCTGCGCTACTGGTTTTAAGATTAATTTGCAACAAGCCCTGCTGCAGCCCTGACACTGTCAAGACAGTCTGAACCTTGAATGAGCAGCCCTGGGGTTTGCTTCCTCTGGCAGCTGTGAGCCACCCGTGGACCTGAGAGGCATACTTCTAATTCCTCGACCACAGGAACCTGCTGGCTCTGGGATGCTGAGTTCGGATAAAAGACTGGGAGGGGTTGATAAGTCACGGAGACGTTACCCCGACTCTGAGAGCCTCTGGATGCACCAGGCGGCCAGCGGGGAGACCAGGGGGGCAGGAAACGAAGCACAAAGATGCGCCCACAAGTGCTCTTCCGGGCCTTCATGTTATTTATCTACAGAGGCTTAGATTTGGGGGAATGAACTCTTGCCCTTGGGCGAGACCTGCCCTCGGAATGTAAACATCCAGCCACTTGGCATTTAATCAGCAATGGGAAGAGCAAGCCCCCTGTGCACCTGTGCCCCATGCCTCTGGCGGGCTCGTCCGTCTCCATGGAATCACAGGATGGTTTCCTGTCGTGGACGCTGTGTCTGTGAGCCCTCAGCCCGCTGGGTGTCCCTCCTGAGTCTGAGCCTGGAATTAATCCAGAGCAGCTTGCTGCTTTCCTCTGGTCTCATCTCTGAAGAGGAGTTGCGGACTTCACTTTATACTCTTTTCTTGAAGTGATCTTGTTCAAAAATGGTTCTTCTGACTGAAGAATTCAAGATTAAAATAGGAACTTTTCAGAGATGGTACATCACCCTCCAAGCAGGGGTTCTAGCCCTTCTTTGTTTTCCTGACTGTTCTGGAAAGGGACAACAGTAATTGTAAACTCATTATCTGTGGTGAATTTCAGCGTTACTCTGAAGGGTCCACGCTGCTCGGCTGCAGTTGCCCTTCGTGCGTGTGTCCAGGCCTCTTACAAGCCTAAGCTCCTCAGACAGCTCCTTTCCCGCTGCCCTTGGTTTCTTAGACACCTCTGCACGGCTCTCAGGGGCCACCTCTAGTCTCCCCACCCTTCACCGGCCACCCTCACACCACTGTCCCTCAGTGTCCACCGATTCAGGCTTCAAGGAGGAGCGCAGTCAGGTCTCCGCCCCATTCCCAGCCCCCAGTGTGTAGCCGGGGTGGACGTGCTGCCATTCGAGGGGCTACGTGCGTCTGTGTTCTTGGCTGAGTTTATATAATCCCCAGCGCAACTCTCTGCAGGCTGACGAACAGGTAGCTGACTGGATTACTAATCCTTCTATCTTGTCCTTTTAACAAACTCAAATAGAGTATGATAGAGAGTAACTCAGAGGAGCTCTCCAGAACTCAGCCATTACCCTACACTGACAATAACAGACACAACAAAGTCCAAAGAATAGAAACGGCCAACTCACATCATGCATCCAGAGATATAACTGGAAAGAGAAGTCACAAAGGTGGCTTGGACCCTTTTACCGATTCTGCCCAGTCCTTCAATTTCTTTTGTGTTTGGCACAATTCTAAATGCTGAGGATTCTACAAATAAAGATCTATAGTAAATTTTAAATGAAAAAAAAAAAAAATTTGGATTTGAGAGGCTCTCCTGTGAGCACAGATGCTTAGTTTTGCTATGTAAAGATTTCCTACAAACAACTGAGTTCCAAATCCAATGGACTTATCGTCTTTTTTCTAATTCATTTCATTGCTTTAACTGTATTACCTGTTACATAATATATAAAGTGCAACAGATACATTTTAAAAAGTTAAATAAATAAATGCTGAGGATTCAAAGATGAACGTGACTGTACCTGGGCACTCAGGGAGGTGCAGACTGAGGGGACACAGCACCTAACAAAGCAGCACGCCATCAAAGCCCTGAGAGGACGGGGGCACGTGGACAGGAAACACGAGATGCTGACCGCCAGCTCAGAGCTAATTCACCACAAAGCACGGCTCCCTTAGCCCTCCTCTACAGAAGTAAAATCTCTAACACGATAAGGTGCTAGTTAAACCCATCCCTGGTAGCTCAATGGAAGCAATCCACCTGCCAACGCAGGAGATGCAGGAAAGGCAAGTTCTATCCCTGGGTGGGGAAGATCCCCTGGAGAAGGAAACGGCAACCCACTCCAGTATTCTTGCCTGGAGAACCCCATGGACAGAGGAGTCTGGTGGGCTACCGTCCAGCGGGTAGCAAGAGTTGGACATGACCGAGCGACTAGACGACAACAACTAGAACCTAAGGGATTTTCAGACTTGGCCTCATACAGACGCTAACTAAACGTTATAGGGAAATATGACATCACAGTTTACGAAACAACAGATTCAGACCGAGAAACAAACGTTCAGAAGCAGAAAGGGCAGGAAGAGCAGAAGTTCTCCGAGGTAGCACTGAGGCTCCATGGACGGCCTGTCCCCTGTAGAGACAGGACGCAGTGCTTCCGAGGGGGATGGTGTGTGGACCAGACACAACACTGCTGGCACACGACAAGGGCAGCTGCCTGTCCCCCTCACGGCACAACAGCGACAAATGAAGGGAGCGAGTCAGGAAACAGGAGGAGGAGTCTGGTTTGGAGAATATTCTGAAGAGGCAGCAAGCGTTCGGTGCTGGCCGGCGGGTCCGAGGAGCCGCCCCTACCACGCCCAAGGACACACACGCGTCAGCCCTACCTGGCCCGTCTGATAGTGTCGGGCAAACTGGTGAACCACCCGGTAATCGTTGGCAAAATACTCCATCAGGATAGACGGGACCTCGGCGAAGTCCGTGGGGCACCTGGTCCCTAGAAGGGGCGAGAGGAGAGGTCGGCAGGAATCGTGGCAGCATGTCAGTGTCACCATAGGCGCTCATTTACATTTTTATGTGTACTTCTGATGAACTACGATAGTCTTTAATTCATTAAATCATTATTTTACTTCTATAAAATTGCACATATTTGCAGGAAAGTTTGTACTCATCTCATACATTTTCCCATGTATCAGAAGCAAAACAAAATATTTGCACAGCTGGGTAAAGCACTTGTAAAGCAACGGCTCACGCCCTCTACAAACAAAACTGTCTTCAGCTCCACCGGGCTACACCTGGCACACAAATTACAACATTCTTACAATGAACGCATTCTAATTTAACGCACTGAATTCCATCACTAAAAGCCAGTATCCCTCATTCCTTTTAAAAGTATTTTATCTACTATTTCTGGAACAAAGTCAACCCTCAATATAGAAAGGCAACATTTCAAACTCAAAATACTTAAAGTAACAAGTCCTATAAGAACGTGTTGGTGGCACTTTATGATTCTGTCCAGACCATCTGCAGTCTTTTCAAAATATCTCCTCCTCCCCAAATACTGTGTGTGTAAAGTTAGCTGCTGAATACTAAGAACCACACCTGCCCAGGTGGTGCAGGGCTGGCCCGTCTGATGACAAGCTTAGAGAAGATGACGAGGAGGGGGGCTGTCATCAGCAAGAAAACCACAGCTTTATGCAGGGGACGCAGAAGAGAGACAGTAAGGGCCTGGCCATGCCTTTCAAGATGCCCTGAAGTTTTCTGACTGGTTTTGGATAAAAAGAGGCCGTGTACATTCACTTGTTCGCTTGCTAAGCCTGTGCTGGAGCTGAGAAGGCGTGCTTATTCACACACACAGCCACTGACGTAAATTCCACATAAAACACAGCAGAATGTAAAATGGTACAAACTGGAGAGACAGGCACTCATACAGCCTTGGTGAGAACTGTCGTCATGGACGGAAAAAATGTATGAGTGTTGGGTCAGATCACAGGTGGAAGGACAAGACGAAGCCACCTGATCAATGGCCACAGGGTTTCTAAACAAAAAGCTTTTTTCCAACTAAGATGAAAAGCGTGTATTTAAAGAACTGCAATAGACGAAGTCCTGTACTGAGTGAGCTCCTGCTCACCAGTGACGTGCTGGTATCGAGTCCGTCCCAGCATCGAGTGCATGGCATGTCCCATCTCATGGAAAAGGTTCTCCATCATCCCAGGAGTCAATAGCGTGGGCAGGTTTCTTGAGGAATGGGGCAGGTTCAGCATAAGGACCACCACGGGGAGCTGGTAGTCCCCGTCTTCCTTTAAACGACCTCCTCGGATGGTGAAGTGGCAATCCTTTAAGAAAACGAGACCAGTGAAGAAATGATCAGAAGCTAAAAGGTAAGCAAGTCTTAATGAATGCAAAGTTCTATCAAAATGAGTGAGTACAAGTGTCACCTTAATTCTATTCTTTTATTTATACTTTTTCCCCAACACTTTCTCCTTTGCTGAAATGTTACTTTCTTAAAAACACCGATAATACTCTGAGCTCCTGTTGACAGAGTCATTCATTCACTCCAAAGACGTGCTGAGCTGACGTTCCAGGAGCTGAAAACACGGTCACCACTGAGCTCAGACGCTCGAGATGCTCAGGGCAGGGAGAAAGGCAGCCACGGCGGGGAAGGACGCTGGTGTTAATGAGCCCCTTCTGTGGCTGGCGATGAGACAGGCCACACACCCCACCACCGTCTCCATCGCATGAAGAGACGAGCTCTCAACTGTCACAAAGCACGGAACCTGAGTCACTTTCTCAGTCCACGTACAAAAGTTGATCATTTCTTCTCACATAAGCCTACAAGGCAGGTATTTCATTTCTCAGATGAGAAAACAAACCGAGTCTTGGAACACAGGGACACACAGCTAGGGCCATGGCACCTCAAACCTGAACCCAGGTCACGAACCTGGACTCTCCAGCCTTTCAAGCACAGTGAAGGAACAGTGGATGCAGCGGTCAATGGCCCTGACTCTGGTCCTGCCATGCAGACCTGCTGGCCATGTCTCCTGAGAACTGGTTACCTCCACCAGCCTCCCCTCCACTGTGTCAAATGCCAGAGAGTTAACTAGCGTCTGTTATAACCGCTGTGGAAACTATGGATCACTATTAAATACAATGTACCATTATTTCTGTTATAACTTTATAATCTGAATTCTTTACAGTTCCAATCCAATTGCCCAAAACTGCTGAAGCTGACTGATCTGGAAACCTGGCCTGCGGTTTCACACAAGGAGTGAACTGGTGGTTGACAAGGTCCCTCAGAGACACACATTGTGCAGTGTTAGAGCAAGCCCGTGCTGCGTACGGACAGCTCCAACCCCCGCACCTCTGACTGTGTGACTCTAGGCAAGTAACCTCAGCTTTCTGGCCTCAGTGTCCTCATCTCATCAGGACTGAGTTCAAAAGGCTGAGGGAAACTTTGAAAGCGGTGCATGAGAAGGGCTCAGGCGCTGGCAGGCACACAGACAGGCTCCTAAAACAGCACTCATCACTACAATCATTGCTACCGCAACCCAGATGAAAACAGCAGATACACATTTCTGTAACTACCTCATAACTTCTGCCGTCTTTAAATTCTACCCCATTTCAAACGTACACATTTAGTCACCACTGTTAATGTCTTTTAAATATCAGTAACTACAAAAATGAGAGGTAAAGTTAACATTAATACACATTAGCTACTGATCACTCTAGAGACTGGTTTGTAAATAAAGCATCACCTGGTGTGGTTTGTCTGCTCGCTGAAAAAAGTCACAGTAAATGTATCCCAGCAGTCCTTCTGATTCATGAACCACGGCCTAGAAAAAAAAGGTTGATTTACTGGTGAATGAAGCCATCACAACTTCCAAAAGTAGAAACATATTCCAAACACCAGAACCTGCACTCAGAACACCAACAGCCACCAATGCAGACATTTTATGACTTTCTGCTTCCAAGGTCACCTCAAGGTGGGTCCACCATGCCTTCAGCCTCTTCTGCTGTGTCTCTGGGGTGACTGGCGAACTCTGATGGGAGAGGAACCCTCCCAACAAGCCCTGGGTCCTGACCGCAGCCTCCATGCCATGGCTCTTCCCTGGGCCTGAGCCAGCCCAGGACGAAAGCACAGTGACCCCTCCCGCAGTCAGGAGGTGAGGACGCTCGCACACCAACCACGGCAGCATGGGCTCAGGGAGCGACGCCTCCTCCTGGGTCAGCCCCGTGAGGCACAGCTCAAGGAGAGCGGGTCTCCATCCACCTCTGCATAAGCGGGGCCTCTACCAGACAGAACCTCAATTACTGGGGACTCCAGCACTCCATGAAGCATCCACTTGGTGCCAGGAACTGCTCAAGGCATTGGGGAAAGCTGCCCATGCAGGGGGCTCCCTCCTGAACGAGCCCCTCCATCGTCTGCACTGGGTCCTGGCACTCTCCTGTTACACTTTCTCCCTTCGTGGCATCGCTGCAGGTTATCCATCTGTGTGACGCACAGGAGACTGCTGGCTGCTCGGTAACTAAGCTTAATCTACAATCACCAAACACAGCCAGGCAACGAGCAGACATCCACGCTTCTTAGAAAACGGTGATGAGAGTACGCTGCGCTAAGCCAGAGCACTAAGCCTGAAGGCCGCAAACCCTCTAACCCCACCAGGAAAAGCAACACCGGCAGCTCACACAAAGTGGGCCCTGATGGGACAGCCCCAGGCTCGGAGTGACTGTCCAGGACTCACACCAGCACACGGGCCACAGCCCAGCCACCGATGCACACGTGGGCTCAACCTTCTATCCAACTCCTCAGAAAAGTATTTTGTCTCAGAGAAAGAACTCTGCTGCTACGTGTTTACCCTACTTTCCTGCAACAGTGGATTCTAGAGAACAGTGTTTTCACAGTGTCCTGAACCAGAGCAGCAGTCTGGATTAAAGCGCTGTGGACAGGGTCCCAGGCCCCGCAGACGGGAGCGCGCTCTGCCCCGGGCACTCACCAGTTTGCGGACGTCCTCACTCCACACCTCGCCCTTCATGGGCTGCTCCCCGTACAGCGAGACCCCGAGCAGCCTGTTGAACAGGAGGCTCAGACCCTCCATGCAGGCGCCCAGGGAGAAGAACGGGCAGTAGAGACCAGGCTCGATGTTGAACCTGCCGAGGAGAAGCAGCCACGTTTCTGTGAGCTTCAGCTTCTAGAGGGGAGTGAAGCTCACTCTTCATTTATAAACCAGGAGTCAAGGAAGGATTGAATCATGAAGTGGGTCTCTACTCTGGAAGAGGGTTTTCAGGCCTGTTTTTCTTCAGAAGAACAGCGACTGATCACTATGGTAGTGAGGGAGACACCAGGGGTAGAGGCAGATGGGGAGACACTCACAGGGTCTACAGAGGGAAACCACAGAAGCCCAGGGACAGGCTACGGGGGACAGGCCTAAGAGCGCAGCTTCCGGACCAGGAGTGACCGCCGGGCAGGGGCTGGCCGCGTGGGCGCCAAGTGAAAGCACAGCTGCCCAGTTAGTGGGCAGATGCTCAAGACACATCGATCCTGCCTTCTCACACGGGAGCACTTCTCCAGACACGCACCTCTCAGCCCGAATCAGTCCGCTGTAGTACGGGGGGTCCCAGGGCATCAATTCCTGCAGCAGAGACACTCACCGTTAGGAAAGCTGGGATGATTTCAGTTTTCATCAATAATGCAGCCATTTTATAAAATGTAATCTGTTACTATATCAGGAAAGTTTTATAAAAACCCTAGGAACTCATCATCTGGCAAGAATTTCATTCCTTACTCTCTACTCTGCCTTTCCTGTAATCAATGAGCTGAGAGGCAGAAATCAGCTATACTTGCAGAATTGGGGGAAAAGGCAGACAAATGTCATTCTAAAATGTGAACTTCTAAAAGTCGACATTAATAGATGAAACTAGCCACGTTGAAATCTACCCCAGATGTGGCCCATATGTTAATCCATAGGACAGTGCAGGGAGGTCGGGGAACTAAAGGCATGACTAGGGCCCTTTCTGGACCTACACAGGAAGCTTAGCGTGGATCCCAGGAATGAAAGCAGCAGTTCAGACCAAGCCGCGGCAGAATTCCTGAACTTGGCAAAGAAAACACGTCATCAAGAAGCACTTGAACAATCGTTCCTGATGCCAGCTGCAGAGCGGTAACAGAGCTGGGAACTCTGCAGGGGCCACCCTCCCCTGGGGGGCAGGCTGGCAGGTGACAGAGGGCAGCAGCCGGGCCGGACGCAGTCAGCCTGGCTCAGGTGCACAGTCCACATGTGCTGGCCCCCAGTGCGTCCCCACCTTCCATCTGCCCTCACACACCCCTGAGCCCAGCCCCTGTGAGCCAGGCCTGGCCTGCGCCGGCCTCTCGTGCTCCTCTCTGCCTGGGCTTCGTCCCTGGCTGTCGCAGGCCTCTCGTTTCTCCCAGGGCTGCTCTGTGCCATCTCCCTGGAGGGGTCACCACTGCCCAGGCCTTACAAGACGGCCCCTCCACCCGCCTGCCTGCACTGTTCCCTCTCGAGCCCCAACCCGGGCAGAACCGTGCAGGCAGACTCTTCCTGTCTTCACTCTCGCTCCACCCCAGGTGTAAGCTTCGGGAGAGCAGGCTGTGTTTCCCTTTTCCTACAGTGTCCCAGCCCCGAGCTCTGCCTGCTGTGCAGCAGTCCCTCATGAACTGTCCTCTGAGTCACTCAACAGCACCTCCTGGAGAGTATACTGCTTAGAAACACAACTCCAGGCTCTGAGCAGAGCTCTATGAACAGGGAGTCCGTTCTTAAGAACGGGGTCTGAAAGGTTCAGTTTAGACACCATCTCCTCTCCTGACCCAGACGCATAGCATCTGCTGGCCCACAGATGTCAGTCAGTCAGTTCAGTCGCTCAGTTGTGTCCGACTCTTTGTGATCCCATGGACTGCAGCATGCCAAGCCTCCCTGTCCATCACCAACTCCCGGAGCCTACTCAAACTCATGTCCATTGAGTCGGTGATGCCATCCAACCATCTCATCCTCTGTCATCTCGTCCCCTTCTCCTCCCGCCCTCAATTTTTCCCAGCATCAGGGCCTTTTCAAATAAGTCAGCTCTTCGGATTAGCTGGCCAAAGTATTGGAGCCACAGATGTCAGCCACAGTTTAAAAGTAAAGAACAACACTGTAAACCAGCTACTGCTGCTGCTAAGTCGCTTCAGTCGTGTCCGACTCTGTGCGACCCCATAGATGGAAGCCCACCAGGCTCCCCTGTCCCTGGGATTCTCCAGGCAAGAACACTGGAGTGGGTTGCCATTTCTGTAAATCAGCTACACTTCAGTAAAAAATAAAAATAAAATAAATGAAGGGAAAGCAAAGCAGCAAGTGAGTGAGAGGAGCACAGGGGCACTGCAGGCCTTGGTGGGGGCAGAAGACAATGGCTGGGGCCCCAGGGCAGCGGAAGAGAAAGGGCCCGCAGGTCAAGCAGAGTGTGGGGGGAAAGCTAGGAAATGGGAAGACAGTCTGAGAACTCTCTGAAAATGTTAAACAAAGCTGGGGGGGGGGGGGGAGGCGGGGGGCGGGGGCAGACAAGGCCCATCAGAAAACTCCCTCCGGAGGAGCCCCAAGGCCTTCCAGCATCTAACTCAGAGCCGCGGCACCAGGAAAGCAGTTGGGATACAAGAAGGGAGCAGGACAAGGGCCAGAAAACCAGCTCCTCAGGCACACGCGTCACCTGGGAGAAGAGAGACGACCGCAGCCAGGGCCATGGTGGCAGCGCAGAGCGGGAAATGGTTCCCAGCGCCAAAAGACAGAGCCCTCAGCCAACAGACTGTTTATAATAGAAATACCTCTGGACTTCCCTGGTGATCCAACGGTGGAGAATCCGCCTGCCAACGTAGGGGATGTGGGTTCGATCCCTGACTGGGTAACGAAGATCCCACACGGCATAGAGCAACTAAGCCCGCGAGCCGCAACTGCAGAGCCCACCCCAAGGGTCCCCCGCACCGCGACTAACACCCAGGGAGACAAATAAATAGTAAAAGGAAAAGAAACTCAGCATGGCCACTTACAGAATTTTGAGGGTTTAGTTTCATTTTCATCCCTCGAATCATCTCAAAATCTTTCATAGTTCTGTAAAACAGGTTTATCATTAGTTGTGAGGACAAAATTTTCACAAGTAGATTATAAAAGACGAGTTTGCTTCTGCTCCTTTCCAGTAATCATGATAGTAGTAGTCATTTGTAGTAAAAATGTAAACTAGTATTAATCCAAATTTTACATGTGTTAGAAGAGACAGTGATACATACATCAGTAAACTTCTGTAATTTTTACCTTAAAAAGCGGATATTTGTCTTAAAGTACTAAAATTTGGAAAATTTAAGTGTTATAGAATATGCAAAGTATTCATCAGTAAGCTTCAAATCACTACTTTTTGCTATACTTTAAAAAAGAGACTAACAATTTAATTTCTCTAAAAGAAGATTTTACTTAAGATTACCACTTATCATTTTCCCCTATCAAAAAACCAGCTGGGCCGTAATCACACATGGACTTAATATTTACAGAATATGAAGTTTTGGTTAGAATTAGCTTCTATAATTAAAAAATATAGTTCACTAAATGTAATTTAAAAATCTTCACTAAAAAAATCTGAAGATAATGTTTGCTTAAAATATCTATAGCTACAAACAAGTGAAAAAAGAACAAATAAAGCTTAACTAGCAAAGTAGAATAAATTCTCCCATAACTGCATAACTGACACTACTTCATTCTATCAAAGCCACAACAGCTCACTGCATTAAGAATAAGAAAGATCATTTCAGAACTAATAAATATAATGCAAAGTAGAGAGGACTGGGTTCTAAGGCAGTAGTTTATAACGCAAACTGAAAATTGGAGCTAAAATTTAACATGCGGGTGCAGTCAAAGAGCGAACAGGGGTTAGACAGCTCCACAGGAGAGCCAAGACCGAGGTCCTCCACGACCCTGCCGAGCCTCGTGCTGGAGGCCTCGTGCTGGGGGTCTGAAGGCTCCTGGGGGCTCAGCCCGCAGAGAAGCACGACCAGAGTGGCAAGGACCAGGCCAGGGGGGCTGGGCAGGGGGAAGGCCGGCACTGTGGCAGAGGGACCACCAAGAGCAGAGAGCCTTGAGCTACAAACACCGGGCACTCTAACACACAACACAGCAGACGTGAGCCACCCGTTATTTATGCCCAAAGAAGAGCAAGACTAGGTGACCAGGTCATTACAAGCTAAAATACATAGTTTCAAAAAAGGTTTGGGAGATTTTAAACAGTCCACCTCAGTAATGAGTTCCTGAAGACGACTGGTTAGTTAGTTACAGAGGACGGCCCAAGCGTTCGGGACAGTCACCCCCAGAGGAGGGTTGTGAGCTTTCAAAGTACAGCTCACTGTCAGTGTAAGATCCGACCCGATATGCCAACACCATATTCTTCATGGGTCACTTCCTAATTCTTTTAATAAATCTTTAAAAGTCTTTAAAAGAAAAGAAGAAGAAAAGCTAAATCATGTGTACTCTAAAAAGCGAAATTAAAAAAAAAAAAACGAACCTTTCGGAGAGTTTGTCAGACAGTTTCTCAAGGAACTCCATGACAGTCTCTAAAATGAAAATCCCAAAGAAAATATGTTTAACTACATGAAATAAAATGAACACATATGTTAAAATTACAATGTTGTGACCATAAATCCATACAATACAGTGTCTTTAAAGTGATGGAATCTAAAAGGAAAGCACGGCTCCTCATACTCGACACTTCTAAATTAAAGTTCATCAAAGCTGACACCATAAACTCCAGAGCCTTAGATGATACCCCCACCCCCCCAAAAAAAGAGCTAACAGGAAGCAAAAGAAAATCATCCAAAATCTCAATCTATTTCTATATCTATTTATGTTTTCTATATGTATAAAGGAAAAAAGTTTCTCAGTTTTTTTGATAGCTAGACTGATTTGTTCATAAAAGTCTGCACAATTTAGAAACATCAGATTTTAAAAATCAATGTTTTTCTGAGTAAATGTTTTTCTTTTTAAATACACAGCAGAATATAATCTGTTCAGGATCTATACTGGAAGAAAATGTATCAAAATTAGAACATTAGAACTTTAGATTCTCCTCCCTACAACATTGCAGTTGGGAATGTAAACTGGTGAAGCCACTGTGGTGAGCAGTACGCAGGTTCCTTAAAACACTAAAAACAGAGCTCCCACACGCCCCTGCAGTCCCACTCCTGGGCATATACCCGGAGAAAAACATGATCTGAAAGGATACATGCACGCCAGTATTCACTGCAGCACTGTTTACAACAGCCAAGACGTGGAAGCAACCCAAGTGTCCAAGCAGAGGAACGGATACAGATGTGGTATATGTATGCAACAGAACATTACTCGGCCATTAAAAAGAATGAAATAATGCCATGTTTAGCAACATGGATGGACCTAGAGAGCGTCTTACTGAGTGAAGACAGACAGACAAGGAGAAATATTGTATGACTTCCATTAATGTGGAATCTAGAAAGAAATGATACAAATGAACTTAGAAAACAGAAAGAGACAAGCTTATAGAACTAACTACTGCCCCAGATGGAGGGGCGGGGGTGACAGTTAGGGAGTTTGGAATGGACATGTACACACTGCTATAGTTAAAATGCACAATCAACAAGTATCTACTGTAAAACATGGAGAACTCTGCTCAATGTCATGTGGCAGCCCTGGATGGGAGCAGAGTTTGGGGGACAATGGATACATGCATATACGTGGCTGAGTCCCTTCACTGTTCATCTGAAACTATCACAACATTGTTAACTGACTGTACTCCAGTATTAAAAAATTTAAGCTGCCAGAATTTTTTTTAACTACTTAAAATACTTCAGCCATAAGTCATAAGTCAATAGTAAGTTATATTGCAGAAACCCATAAAAGCAATGCAGTAGAATTACGATTATTTCCCATAACAGGAAATTTTTCACGAGAATTTTTGAATTTAGCACTTTTAGGCCTGATTTATGTGTATAGCGGAGAAGATAATGGCACCCCACTCCAGTACTTTTGCCTGGAAAATCCCATGGATGGAGGAGCCTGGTAGGCTGCAATCCATGGGGTTGCTAAGAGTTGGACATGACTGAGCGACTTCGCTTTCACTTTTCACTTTCATGCATTGGAGGAGGAAATGGCAACCCACTCCAGTGTTCTTGCCTGGAGAACCCCAGGGACGGGGGAGCCTGGTGGGCTGCCGTCTATGGGGTCACACAGAGTCGGACACGACTGAAGTGACTTAGCATAGCATAGCATGTGTATAGAGCTTTTCATACATATTTTAGACTAAGCTACAAACGCTGTTTTTATGTTTTCAGATGATCTTTTACATGGTTTTAATTTTTTGCCCTCTTCAGTTTATCTTGTTTCTGAGTAAATAAAAGGCTGAGGAAGGAAGGACCCGCTACAGGAAGCCATGGTCTCTCGTCACCATCAACAGAGATCCCACCCATAAACGCGGCTTGGTGTGTCGTGTTAGATGGTGCTAAGACTTTTAGCAAAAAACTGTTATTTAGCTCAAAATAAAATCTTGTTTCAGGATGTCAAACCAGTGGGCACAGGGTACTGTTTTCAAATATTTATCTGTGTGTGCTTTTTATTTGAAAATAATTAATTTTGTACTGACGTTCACCCATTTTGTTTCTCTAGCTCTCTTGAACAGGAAACATCTACGTCGATTACCTACCTGGAACACTGTCCTGTGAAGAGCAGTGAGTCTGAACCGCCTGAAGGCAGTCGCATAGCTCCTGAAGACAGGCCCTTGACGCGCCGGTCCTGGGGCGCCTGCCGTGGCCTGCCAGCCCTCGCCCCACCTCCCTGCCCTCTGCCCACTGGCCCCCACTGCCCACCTCCAGTTTCACTTTCCTCATGGAACTTTCCACAGCCACCCAAGCGTCTGTAAACCTCCTGAGCTCCTAAAACCCTAGGGCCCTGTGGTGCCTAGTCAGTGCGTTCAGCACTAAAGGACACTGACCAGGATTAAGATTTATCCTCACGTGGCCCTGTCCAAGCTCCCCAACTAAACACTGCAGCCCCCAAGCACACAGGTCACACCATACACAACCATGTGTGCAGAGTCCAGCTCCAAGACACCTTCCCACGGACCACCCCGTGAGCTGTGGACTTGCTGGCTGCCGCTTGGGCGCTCGTCCCAGCATGTCCCATCCATCGCCCACCCTGGTTGCCACCTGCACACTGACCGGCATCTCATGAACTTGGACCACCATGCTCCCTGCCTCAACCCCATCGGCAGGACTCCCTGTCTTCCCAGTGGTTCAGTCGCAAGCCTGGCTCCCCCTTCAGGTGCCTGAATGTGACATCTCACCATGTGCGCAGCCACCAGCAGCCTGGAGCCCTGCAGCCTCCCGACGGCAGACGTGCCCTCCCGCCCCCTCTCCTGCAGCTGCTCTCTGCACCCCTCATGGTGCCCCCTGCCGCTGACCACCGACAGCCCTGCTCAAACCTAACTCCCCGAGCACAAACCTTCTCCACTTGTGCCCACTCCTTCCCACTCTCCTCCGTGCTCCTCCTCAAATGTGGGAACCCCATCTGGACCCCGAAGACCCACATCAGAGAGAAAGAAACAAGGCAAGCTGGCTTCAAGAAAACCTGGGAGAAGCTATGGGCCCCACAGAGAAAGAAGGGCTGGACACCAGATGGAGAGAGAGAGCATGGAGCCTGCAGGAAGTGTGACCCTCCCCCGGCAGGCCCTTCCCAGTGACCCCACAATTCCATCCAGTAGCACGGACGGAAACCCATGGTGTCCACTGCCATCTCCTCCCACTCAGCCCGACACCAAGTCATGTGGATTCAACCCTGAAAATACAGCGAGTCTGAACAACCCCCCGACACGGACACCCTATTGCGGACTTGGGTCTAAAGTGTAACTGTAATTTAATCAATGCCTTTGAAAATTACACCGTTTTCATTGTGATACATTTTCTCTTATATGTGATGAATCATAAAGAACTCAACAAATGACAAGGTAAGTTTTTCACAAACCCCCAGAGAGATGCTCCCCACCTCCAACCTTGAGAAGCAGCCCTCTTCTCTCTGAAAGGAGGGATCTTATATGACCTGGGCTACACTCAACTTTGCCTCCAGCAGGAGCACTGATCACCCATCCACTCCCACACTAATTCTAACCAGTGTGGTTAGGCTGAGCACAGAAACGAGCTGAGTTAAAACAAAAATAATGCAAATCATCATCAATGATTCATCAATGAAATAAAAAGTATGACTTACTCAGTTCAGTTCAGTTGCTCAGTCATGTCTGACACTTTGCAACCCCATGAACTGCACCACACGAAGCCTCCCTGTCCATCACCAACTCCCGGAGTTTACCCGAACTCGTGTCCATTGAGTCGGTGATGCCATTCAATCATCTCATCCTCAGTCGTCTTGTCCCCTTCTCCTCCCACCCTCAATCTTTCCCAGCATCACGATCTTTTCAAATGAGTCAGCTCTTCGCATCAGGTGGCCAAAGTATTGGAGTTTCAGCTTCAATATCAGTCCTTCCAATGAACACCCAGGACTGATCTCCTTTAGGATGGACTGGTTGGATCTCCTTGCAGTCCAAGGGACTCTCAAGAGTCTTCTCCAACACCACAGTTCAAAAGCATCGATTCTTCGGTGCTCAGCTTTCTTTATAGTCCAACTCTCACACCCATACACGACTACTGGAAAAACCATAGCCTTGACTAGATGGACCTTTGTTGACAAAGTAATGTCTCTGCTTTTTAGTATGCTGTCTAGGTTGGTCATAACTTTCTTTCCAAGGAGTAAGCGTCTATTAATTTCATGGCTGCAGTCACCATCTGCAGTGATTTTGGAGCCCAAAAATACAAAGTCAGCCACTGTTTCCAATGTTTCCCCTTCTATTTCCCATGAAGTGATAGGACCAGATGCCATGATCTTAGTTTTCTGAATGTTGAGCTTTAAGCCAACTTTTTCACTCTCCACTTTCACTTTCATCAAGAAGCTCTTTAGTTCTTCTTCACTTTCTGCCATAAGGGTGGTGTCATCTGCATATCTGAGGTTATTGATATTTATTCTGGCAATCTTGATTCCAGCTCGTGCTTCATCGAGCCCAGGGTTTCTCATGATGTACTCTGCATAGAAGTTAAATAAGCAGGGTGACCAATATACAGCCTTGACATACTCCTTTTCCTATTTGGAACCAGTCTGTTGTTCGATGTCCAGTTCTAACTGTTGTTTCCTGATCTGCATACAGGTTTCTCAAGAGGCAGGTCAGGTGGTCTGGTATTCCCATCTCTTGAAGAATTTTCCAGTTTATTGTGATCCACACAGTCAAAGGCTTTGGCATAGTCAATAAAGCAGAAATTGATGTTTTTTTGGAACTCTCTTGCTTTTTCCATGATCCAGCAGATGTTGGCAATTTGATCTCTGGTTCCTCTGCCTTTTGTAAAACCAGCTTGAACATTTGGAATTTCACAGTTCACGTACTGTTGAAGCCTGGCTTGGAGAATTTTGAGCATTACTTTACTAGCGTGAGATGAGTGCAATTGTGAGGTAGTTTGCGCATTCTTTGCATTGCCTTTCTTTGGGATTGGAATGAAAACTGACCTTTTCCAGTCCTGTGGCCACTGCTGAGTTTTCCAGATTTGCTGGCGTATTGAGTGCAGCACTTTCACAGCATCATCTTTTAGGAGTTGAAATAGCTCCACTGGAATTCCATCACCTCCACTAGTTTCGTTCATAGTGATGCTTCCTAAGGCCCACCTGACTTCACATTCCAGGATGTCTGGCTCCAGGTGAGGGATCACACTATCATGATTATCTTGGTCATGAAGATCTTTTTTGTATAGTTCTTCTGTGTATTCTTGCCACCTCTTTCTAATATCTTCTGCTTCTGTTAGGTCCATACCATTTCTGTCCTTTATTGAGCCCGTCTTTGCATGAAATGTTCACGTGGTATCTGTAGTTTTCTTGAAGAGATCTCTAGTCTTTCCCATTCTATCATTTTCCTCTATTTCTTTCCATTGATCACTGAGAAAGGCTTTCTTATTTCTCCTTGCTATTCTTTGGAACTCTGCATTCAAATGGGTATATCTTTCCTTTTTGCTTTTGCTTTTCACTTCTCTTCTTTTCACAGCTATTTGTAAGGCCTCCTCAGATAGCCATTTTGCTTTTTTGGATTTCTTTTTCTTGGGGATGGTCTTGATTCCTGTCTCCTGTATAATGTCATGAATCTCTGTCCATAGTTCATCAGGCACTCTGTCTACAGATCTAGTCCCTGAAATCTATTTCTCACTTCTACTGTATAATCATAAGAGATTTGATTTAGGTCATACCGGAATGGTCTAGTGGTTTTCCCCACTTCCTGCAATTTAAGTCTGCATTTGGCAATAAGGAGTTCATGATCTGAGCCACAGTCAACTCCTGGTCTTATTTTTCTGACTATAGAGCTTCTCCATCTTTGGCTGCAAAGAATATAATCAATCTGATTTCAGTACTGACCACCTGGTGATGTCCATGTGTAGAGTCTTCTCTTGGGCTGTTGGAAAAGGGTGTTTGCTATGACCAGTGCGTTCTCTTGGCAAAACTCTATTAGCTTTTGCCCTGCTTCGTTCTGTACTCCAAGGCCAAATTTGCCTGTTACTCCAGGTATTTCTTCACTTCCTACTTTTGCATTTCAGTCCCCTACAATAAAAAGGACATTTTTGGGGGGTTCTAGAAGGTCTTGTAACTCTTCATAGAACCATTCAACTTCAACTTCTTCAGCATTACTGGTCAGGGCATAGACTTGAATTATTGCGATACTGAATGGTTTGCCTTGGATACGAACAGAGATCATTCTGTCATTTTTGAGACTGCATCCAAGTACTGCATTTCAGACTCTTGTTGACTATGATGGCTACTCCATTTCTTCTAAGGGATTCTTGCCCACAGTAGTAGAGATAATAGTCATCTGAGTTAAATTCACCCATTCCAGTCCATTTTACTTCGCTAATTCCTAGAATGTCGATGTTCACTCTTGCCGTCTCCTGTTGACCACTTCCAATTTGCCTTGATTCATGGACCTAACATTCCAGGTTCCTATGCAATATTGCTCTTTACAGCATTGGACCTTGCTTCCAACACCAGTCACATCCACAACTGGGTGTTGTTTTTGCTTTGGCTCCGTCTATTCATTCTTTCTGGAATTATTCCTCCACTGATCTCCAGTAGCATATTGGGCACCTACCGACCTGGGGAGTTCATCTTTCAGTGTCCTATTTTTTGCCTTTTCATATTATTCATGGGGTTCTCAAGGCCAGAATACTGAAGTCGTTTGCCATTCCCTTCTCCAGTGGACTACATTCTGTCAGACCTCTCCACCATGACCCATCTGTCTTGGGTGGCCCCACACAGCATGGCTTAGTTTCACTGAGTTAGACAAAGAGCAGCGGCTGCACAGCGCAGGAGCTACCCCACGTCCAAGATCAGGAGCGGCGGCCATGAGAAGCTACCCTACGTCCAAGGTCAGGAGTGGCGGCCGTGAGGGGCTACCCCATGTCCAAGGTCAGGACCACTGGCCATGAGGAGACACCCAACGTCCAAGGTCAGGAGGCGTGGCTGTGAGAAGATACCCCATGTCCAAGGTAAGGAGAAGTGGTTGCGCTTTGCTGGAGCAGCCGTGAAGAGATACCCCACGTCAAAGGTAAGAGAAACCCAAGTAAGATGGTAGGCGCTGAGAGAGGGCATTAGAGGGCAGACAGACTGAAACCACAATTACAAAAAACTAGCCAATCTGATCCCATGGACCACAGCCTTGTCTAACTCAATGACTTACTCAAAGTGCACATAAAGTACACTAGTTGTACAAATATATTCCAAATGATTAGGTCTGTTTAAAAATCATTCCTAATAAAGAAACAAAGTATCTTAGTAACTGGTCTCCGAGTATATTAAAAATACCACAGTAACTTTAGCTATTTAGAGTCAGAAGTTCAGCTTCATAAAAGCCCTGTTTTGTCCTTAAGAGTTGGGTAAACAGGCTCACCTGGACTTTGGGCAATTGTTCCCTGGAGGGCCCTGTGGGAGTAGGTAGGATATCCTACCAACTTTGCCAGGAGGTCTCTGCTGCTGAGCAACTCTTCTAGACGTTTCAATTGACCAGCATTGGGATAAAGAAAAATTTTATAAGCAGCTTCTCGCACCTATGTTTAAAAAGTGGATGGTAAAAGACACACATACCAAGATACAAAGTCCTATATGATCATAACACACGCTACCTCCCACCACTTTACTCTGCAGGTAAGCAATGCTTAAACACAAGGCCTTACACAGGCTGGATGAAGCTTCTGGGCTCATCACCGAGTGTGGGAGGTGCCCACATCGCACTTGGCCCGAGTTCTCCGCTACAGGCAGAGGGGCAGGGGGGCCGAGGTTCTACCTGGCACACGTGAGACACCATCAACCAGGTGACGTGAGACTACGTGCATTAGAGTATGAGTCCCCGGAATGGCCAGCGCTGCTGTCGCTCACCATACTTTGAAAATGAGGAACTATTTAGAACAGGAATAATCAAATCATTTCCCTGATAGTTCAGTTGGTAAAGAATCTGCCTGCAATGCAGGAGACCCCAGTTGGATCCCTGGGTTGGGAAGATCCCCTGGAGAAGGGAAAGGCTACCCAATCCAGTGTTCTGGCCTGGAGAATTCCATGGACTGTACAGTCCATGGGGTCGCAGAGAGTCGGAAAAAACAGTTTTTCACAGAATTAATCATCCCTAGTCAATTTTTAGTGCTTAGTAAACATTAATGTATTTTTAAAGGTGTGATCATGTGATCCCCGAATTTCAGGGTCACAAGCCATGGCCCCAGACGAGGCCGGAACTACGCAGAGGATGGAGCCCACGCACCAAGTCGTCGGGCGCTTCTGCGCGCAGACTGTCCACCACCGCGTGGTCCCCGGCCAGCTCGAAGTGATGCCGGATGCCTTCGGGCAGGAGGTGCTTCTCAATCGTGTTGGGCAAGTGGGTTCCCATGAGAAATGCGCTGCTCAGATCCAAGATTTTAACGTTCAGGTCCACAGCTCTTTTACGCTGTATGTGGGGGTAGTCAAGTTATTTAAAGTAACATTTCACAACAAATCAGTAATCTATAAAGACGCCAATCAACATATAAAGTTGAATTTTAATTTAGTAAGGTATTAACTAAGTGATAAAATGAATACCGAATACTGAATCATAATGTTTAATACACAATAACTGTCTGCAAATGCTGACTCTGCTTTTGGTAGGTGTTTCATATCCTCACCAGGAAGCATCCTAATGTTTCTACAGCGCTTCTGTACTTTCAGATGTGCGTAACTCCCGGAGTTCTAGTTCATACAACATGTCTGTGAAATGAACAGTGGGAGGTACAGTCCTTCCCTGGCTCCGAAAACTCCCTAGTTAAGAGAGGAAGGGAGCAGTGGGCTGGATGAATCTGTCTGATATGACAGTATCTGAGGCACAGATTAGAAACCAGACTCAGCCTTAAGAGATGAGATACAAGGGCAAGGGAAGGAAGGTGCAATTAACGCAGCTCTTCAGTGAAGTGTGGTGAAGGGCACTTGCAAAGCTCAGCCAGGCTTGCTGGAGTGGCCACAGGAGGGCAGCAGCCCAGAGGCGAGGTGGGGTGGGCTGGACCCGCTTCACAGGGGCGGGTGGGAGACCACAGGCCCCAGCTGTGCATCTGGCAGTTTCCAGTCTGTGCCAGTCACGACGGACAGAGCGGAGCAGATCTTCTCCTTGGTCACCCCTAGGACACAGGCTCCTGAGCGAACCTGTGCTGTCACCGGGGCACCCCATGTTTGGGATCAAACTTAAAAACCGTTGCCCACATAACTGGTTAGGTCTCCTGGGGACAAGGAGGAATCTTCAGTTGCTCGTCACGGGACGGCCAAACAGGCCCCGGACTCATGACGGGCTTCACGTGACACCACAGGCAAGCCTTCCCGGGGAAGGGGCAACGGCTATGGACAGATGCTAAACTGTACTGTGACCCTGAAGGATGACCAAGCGTATTTCTTAAACGATAAATATAAACATGAACAGAACAGGTATACCCTTGATAAGACATTAGAAAAGATGAACTGTATCTTAGTAACAAAAATTTCAGTATAGAAAAATCAAACTTCATGGGGAAAATGACTTTTCAGATGATTACTCTTTGCCTGTTTTGTTTCTGATGTGGCCATCTGTCACCACCTACTGGTGACCAGGGGAAAAACAAGACAATGAAGATAACTGGAAATTATACTCTAGTTTCAAAATTTTTCCTCAAAGCCTTTACTACTTAAAACAAAAAAGTGATAAAATTAGTTATTTCAAAGAATTGATCACCTGTTACAACCCCTGGAAAAATAAAACCTGTTTCCTGACTTCGCCAACAGTCTGCTAAGCATGTCATTTCATCCTTCAAGGAGAATTAAACATGCAAACACACAGTACTTGGAGCTCTGCAAATATTTTGAAACTGTTATATTTATTATATGACTGCTTAACGACACACTTCCTCGAATTTAAACTTTTTAATTATATTCACGAGACCTTAAAATGTAAGTAAGGAATAACCTGGAAAGAATATAGCAAGAACACAGGCCTTCGTGGCTTACAGGTCATGTTGGCAGCTTTATGTCGAGTTCTCTTAAAAAGTGTGCCACATCCCCCGTGCCCTGTCCAAGAGCAGCCCCCAGAGAAGAGACACGGAAGTGACCAGAAAGGATCTCGCAGGTGTGTCCAGAGCAGGGATCACGTGACGACACACCTGCGCTGCGTCTCGATGACGCTTCTGTGCGTCCGCGTGGAGACACTCATCTTCAGGTTTCCTCCTCACTCGTGGTCCTTCCTGACACGGCCCATCTCACCCCACCTCCACGACACCTGAAACACCCCACTGTCTCGAGTCATTCCTTGATTCTAAATTACCGAGGTGACAGGCCAGCTTTCATAGAGCACTCAACATTCAGGAACGTTATTGACAACACACCAACCAAGTACCAGCGAAACAAGAGGAGCTGAAACACGAAGTTACCTTTTCTCGGTCTAGATGGATTCCACTGATTTCAAAATCGAACATAAACAGTTCGGCCACTCGCCTATAAATAAAATAAGTGCCAGGTCAGAACAGGTAATGATAATTAAACAAAATCAGTTTTTTGCAAAATGAATCCATCCTTTTCAACTTTACTGCCAAAATGCCAGATGTTTCAACACACATACACATGATTTTTCTGAAACCAGGAGCTTAACGTCTCAGGAATCAGGAAAAACAGCTGGCCGGCCAGGAGTTACGCCCCCTTGTGCATGATACGGTATCACATACATCATGCAGACTGTACAGGCCTTAGACTGAGTGAAATGAATGAGTTACTCCAAGGAGACCATTTTTTCTGCATTTTTTTCCCTAGAGGAAATGGACATCTTTTCAACTGTCTATCCTCTACAGTATCTGTCGCACACTACACTTGAGCACCAAACAAGCACTGTGGACCACACACACACGCACGCCTGCTGGCATGAACGTGTGCACGCGGACCTGTGCCACGCCTCCTACTCAGCACGTGTACTGAACAGAACTCTACTCCACACTGCTCCTGGGCAAAGACTGCTATGCTGAAATAAGTCCATCAGGTGTACTGCAGAACGTGAAAAACAGTTATGATTAGCTTTTCCTGTAGGAGCTTACTCCTTTATTCAGAGCACAGACCTGTGAACACCACTGTGATAATTACTTATCTCAACTCCATCTAAATCCCAATCATTAAAAATATAAAATGGTTTATGCTTGACAGTTTTTCAAAGGCTTTCTGCATCAGAGTCTCAGTTTCTCGTCCAGCCAGTGGCAGCTACTCAGAGCATCACTCTTTGATGCCATGGTGGAAACAGACTCCGTGGGCTCAGGAGGATGGTTTGCTTCCTTCTTAATCCTGCTACACAGCGGGAGCCGAGCTCAACTGGAACACGTCTTTCTGTCAGCAGTATTTTTTTTTTTTTAAACTACTTTTTTCTGGATTAAGTTATCCAAGTATTTGATCTACTCTGCTGCTCTCCTTGACTTTTCACAATAGGGACATTCTTCTTGCTGATGACCGTGCTGATACGCTGAATGAACAGAACTATTACCAGTGTACACTTACTGCACACTGCTCCACGTTTAACAGCCATCTGTTGCTATTCCCTATTTTGTGGATAAGGGTTTCAGGAAAAGAATACCCATTTTTCTGTAAGACAGTTCACTTTTTTCTTTTTAGGTAATGTGTAAGGCATCAAAACATAGTAACTATATTAATCCTTCAGCATATAAGTAACACCTGTCCTGAGCTTCGCAGGTGGCTCAGTGGTACAGAATCCACCTGCCAATGCAGGAGACCTGGGTTCGATCCCTAGGTTGGGATGATCCCCTGGAGAAGGAAATGGCAACCCACTCCAGTAGTCCTGCCTGGAGAATCCCATGGAGAAAGGAGTCTGGTGGGCTACAGGCCATGGCGTCACAGAGAGTCAAACACAACTGAGTGACTAAACAACCAAAACAACAAACACTTGCCCTATCGTTTATCCTGACTCTTAAATCTGGAAGGGCTTTGCTACACCAAAGCTTGCAACTTTTATACAATCAAATCAGTCTTTCCTTTTGTGTCTGGTTTTGGTATCACGTGAAGAAAGATCTTCCACATTCCAAGTTATCAACACTTTGGGGATTTCTTTTTTTTTTAATATTTAAATCTTAATTTACTTTTCCATTGGCCAGCAATGGCACCCCACTCCAGTACTCTTGCCTGGAAAATCCCATGGATGGAGGAGCCTGGTGGGCTGCAGTCCATGGGGTTGCTGAGGGTCAGACACGACTGAGCAACTTCACTTTCACTTTTCACTTTCATGCACTGGGGAAGGAAATGGCACCCACTCCAGTGTTCTTGCCTGGAGAATCCCAGGGACGGGGGAGCCTGGTGGGCTGCCATCTATGCGGTCGCACAGAGTCGGACACGACTGAAACGACTTAGCAGCAGCAGCAGCAACATCACTTCGGAGAAGGCAATGGCACCCCACTCCGGTACTCTTGCCTGGAAAATCCCAAGGACGGAGGAGCCTGGTAGGCTGCAGTCCATGGGGTCGCTAAGAGTCGGACACGACTGAGCGACTTCACTTTCACTTTTCACTTTCATACATTGGAGAAGGAAATGGCAACCCACTCCAGTGTTCTTGCCTGGAGAATCCCAGGGACAGGGGTGCCTCGTGGGCTGCCGTCAATGGGGTCGCACAGAATCGGACACAACTGAAGCGACTTAGCAGCAGCAACATCACTTACTGAAAACCAAGCTTTTCCTTCCAGATATGAAGTGACAGTTCTATCATGTATTAAATACAGTCCTATGCATTTGTGTCTGGTCAGACTTTTCTCTATTCTCTCACTGAACTAACGGACTCTTCAGGTGTAAGTATAACGCTATTTTAAATATAGTATCTTTATGTGTCT
Organism: Bos javanicus; assembly: GCF_032452875.1. NCBI lineage: Eukaryota > Metazoa > Chordata > Mammalia > Artiodactyla > Bovidae > Bos > Bos javanicus. The sequence goes on along the minus strand of NC_083879.1, from coordinate 34,336,838 downwards.
CATTACCAGTGCAAGTCCTCTCTGTAGCATTTTTCTCTACTAGATTTTTCCTGCTTGTCTTGGCATATTTTTTATGACTTCAAAATCATTTTAAATAACAATAAAAATCGTCTTAGGTATAAGTTGGATACTATCAAACTTAGAGACCAGTAGATAACGCTGACATTTCTTCTTATCAAGAATACAGCATGTTTCTCCATTTAAACATCTTTCACGCCTCCCAGGATGGATGCATACGTGCGCGCGTGCAGGCTTGCAGCCTGCCCTCCAGAGTGTACTCCATGCTGCCTCACAGCTTTTGTGGCTCTCATGACTCTAGGACTTGCCCTCCATTCTGTGTTCTGGAGAGTGTGCTTATTATATTCTGTGCAAACAAGGAAGCTCTTGATGGTTCTAGACAACCCCAAGTGAAACAGGTTTCTTTATGGCCGGGCTTCTCTGAGACTCTGATGTACTGAGATTTTCCAAGAGGGGAAAATGTATTAATATGCATGATTTCCAAACTTACTGATCAATGGGTCCCTTCTGGCAATACTCTGATACCTCACAGAACTAGTGTTTCAAGGAAGGCACTAATGATAAGATGGTACCATTTCTCCTACACAGGACCTTATCATGATGGATATTGAGTCTCTAATGCTCTATCTCAGCCACTGTAGGCTCCTCTGTCTCTCTCGAGGTGCCTCCTGGGTGCTGGCCAACACTCCCAGTGATGGACAAGCGCCATGACAGCCCAGTAATCATCACTTCCAAGTCTTGTTTCCGCCCACTCACAAGGCATCCTTCTTTTCTAGAATACAGATCTTCTACCCAGCTTATTTTTCTCAATGTGTTTATCATTCTGTTATTTTAAGAATCCTATTGGCATTTTAGTAACATTGAGAAATGTGCGCTTCCCAGGTGGTTCAGTGGTGAGGAATCCGCCTGCGAATGCAGGAGACATGGGTTCAATCCCTGATCTGGAAGGATCCCACGTGCCACAGGGTAACTAAGCCCGTGCATAACAACTACTGAGACCGTGTTCTAGAGCCCAGGAGCTGCAACTACTGAGCCCGTGTGTCCCAGAACCTGTGCTCCACAACAAGAGAAGCCACTGCAACGCAAAGCCCACAGACAACCAGAGAGTAGCTCCCGCTCGCCACACTAGGGAAAGCCCACAAGCAGCAAGGTAGACCCAGGGCAGCCAAAAAGAGATACAAAAGAAAGGTAACAGAAATGTGGCCCATGTCCAAGTACCACAAGTCCTCCGTACCCCAAATGGTCCACCAGTCCACTTCCATTTCTATACAATGAATACAAGAAAGCAAAGCTTCAGTAAAGTCAGATTATGAATAACCCGTTGTTACTCAAAGTCAGTAGCAGCTGAGTAAAATCCGGCACAAATAGCAGGCATTCAACTTCAAATCACCTCGCTAACAGAAGCAGTAACAGTAAAATCACGATCAAGACAGGTCACTGTGCTGGTGCAGCCTGCTTCACCTGTACCGTGAGCGTCAGGATCGCTGAAGGGAGTCAGGACTGCAGGTACCTGTCCACAGGCAGACAGGTGAAAAGCCCCTCCCTGCCTCTTGGCCAGCATGTCACCCACACATCAGATCAACACAGGACGCCAGGGGACAGGGTTCACTGGGGGTCACAGGCATGGGTGGAGACAGGAGAACAGAAGCAGGAAGAACCAAGCAAGCGTCTCATAAATAAAAAAATATACAAGTACAAATAGGCTCACACAAAAAATTAATCTCTGTGTCTTGATACAAATGATACATAGATGAGTTAATGACAAACTATGATATTTTATAATACATCTGAGCAAAGAAATATAATATACAAAATCCTATATCAAATATATTTGTATATTGAGCTACAAAAGAGGTCTTTTCAACTAATAAATGGTATGAATCAAAGCCGACCATCTCAAGGATCTGGACATCCACCAGTAAATGAATCCAATTTGCTTGTATCTTCTGCTGTATCTGTGATGGAACTTTAGGAATGCAGCTGAATAGAATGGTCAGCCTTGCAGCACCTCCTCCAGGCCACGGCTGGGGGAGATGCTGAGAAGCGCAGGGAGCAGGTCAGACGTGGCCCCGCCCTCGTGGAGCCTCCCATCCAGCGGCTGGGAGATGCTGACCGGACCCACCGGCAGAGGAGAGGCTGCTGGAACGACAGGGCCAAGAGAAGCAGGAGGACAGGGTGAGACGGCACAGAGCTCTCAGAGCAGGGACGCCATCTGAGCAGTGTCCATCACCCGGGAGAAACCACCTGGACAGACGGGCTCTGAGGGCAGAGACGCCTGGGGCGGCTGCCAAGCTCACGTCCAAAGTCACAAGCACAATGAACACAAAGGAAGCAGTACCTGGTTTCCGGATCAAGGGAATCCACAAGTTTCTTATCAGCTAGTAACCTCTGCAAACTTTGATATAATTCCACATTTGTGTTCAACCTAGAAAAATTACAAACGAAAAAAATTAAATGATTTTCTAGTACCGTCTGGTTTGGCTTTACATCAAGAGAACAGTGTCAAGTTCTAGCGCAAACCTGGCCAGAGGCCAAAGGCTTGGGCCATTGTTTCATTTCTTCCTTCCGATCAGGAATAGCACAACCACTGTTAGTACAGGGAAGGCAGCATGCGAGAACAATGTGTCCTAGGAGGTAAAAGTATAAACCTAAAGCCACATGCAACAGCTGCAGCCAGAAGAGCAGATAAGGCCTGAGCCCACCCCCATCGAGAGTCAGCCTCGAGGGGTCAAGCGAAGACACTGGGCCAACACTCCGGACACCTCTCAACAGGCCGCAGCTCCGGCCGTCCACCCCGGAGCCAGGAGTGCAGGGCCCATAGTGCAGGTTGTGCCCAGGGCCCGGCAGACAAGAGTCCAGCCCGACGCCCGGGGCTCCCGCTCATCTCCGGGGAGCCCCTGCTCCCGCCCTGTCACCACACCGGGGTCCCAGCTTGCAGAGACCAGTTCACCCATCGAGGAGCCAGTTTTCACAGCCACCGTCCCCAAGAGGGCGAGAGCTGCTGGTGGGGGACAGCACGGCAGCCCCCACGCCCCGCCAAGAGCCCCTCTCTCCCAGCCGCCTCTGGTCTCAGAGACACAGGCCCTGATGTCTCAGCTGGGGAGCCTGACACCCTTCCTGGCGGGCATCCTGCCCCCTCCCTGTTACCATAACAAGCACACTTAGTTTACTTCAGAATCACTTTAAAACGACAGACTCTACCCCAGCCCGGCCTGCTGCGCCACCCACGTCACCTTTATGGTCTCCCCAGGGCAAGCCCTGGGGGCCACAAGGCCACCACATGGAGGTGAGCCACTGGCCTCGCCCCGCGGACCCAGCATCTGGGCGACAGCGCTTTAACCACCACCTGCCCGAGATGCTAAAGGGCCCATAAACCAGCGGGAGGAGGATCCCGGGCACCTGCTGTGCCCGACCCCTGCCCCCGCCCCATCACAGGCGTTTTAGTCACCGTCTCCCCTTCTCACAGCAACCCCGAGAGCAGATCACAGTGCCAGCCCTTGATAGGACGAGGACCAAGTGACGGGACGGCAGGGAAGCAGCCCAGAGTCCCGCGGTGGGCACCCCCTCCCCACCCCGCCCTGGCCAGCACCCCCGGGGAGCGCACACCCACTTCTCCACCATGGTGCCGATGCTCCGACAGGCTTCCTCCGCGGCCTCCCTGAACGCCGCCTCGGGGTGAGCAATCTTCACAAAATCGGCCTAAAGGAGACACAAAACCAAAAGGACATTTACAGGAAGCCTGCTCCCAGGGTCTGAGGGCGAAAATGAAAATGTGCCATCTGGCTTCACCTGGGCACTTCCATTCCTGGAATTCTCCTTCTCACTGCACGTTCATGAATCCCGTCATTCCTGGGAACCAAGTCCATTTCATTCCAAAGAAAACTTTTACCAACTTTTAAACATGAAGTAGATTCTTCCTCACTGTATTGTTCAAAACAGCACACTCTGGTTTCAAATAATCCAGAACTTTCTAGCGTTCACACCATGGTTCTCACACAAGGACACTGACCTGGCTCCAGGGAGCATCTCTGGGAGGCTCTTCCTGTTTGAACAGATGCCTGGTGCGGTTTCCAGGCTGAGTGAACTGCACTCCAGCCTTTGTGCAGAAGACAAAGGTACGTTCTCAGCTGCCTTTAAATCAACATGAATTCCCAGGGGCAGCCTGCCTGGCACAAGACTAGGGCCGCTATTCTGACCTTAGAATTTAACTAAGCCAGAATCCTCTTTTTCAAATGTGCAAAACTAGATTTTATACTTCATGTTAACTACAGGGGAAAATGCGGGGAAACTGAAAAGTACTACATGTATTCTTCATTCTCATGAAAACAACATGTGCATAACAGGAAATAAATCACCACGAAGTAAAATTTCCTGATTTTATTATCAAATAGTTTTCAACATAGAAACATTTAAACCATAGCCTGTAATGACATCTGACGCAACAGTAGGACAGCTTTAGTAGAACCGCACCTGAGAAGTGAGCTGCGTAAAGCTTACAACAAGTTCTATAAATCACTTGTCTCCACACCGTAGGATTTACAAACAACATTAGCATTCAAAACACCATTTTAAAACTCATTTTTGATAGCGATGAGGTAAGCAATACTGTTACACAGGGACTGAATTAAGAAAAAGAAAACAAAGGACCAGTTGGTGGGAAATGTAGTTTATAAAATCTACACCTTATAATATGTTACTGATCTTATTAGCAGACAAAACCTTAAAAATTCAAATATAATGTTCTCTGAATTTTTTAACCCAAAGATGAAGATTCTTAAGAGTCCCTTGGACTGCGAGATCAAACCAGTCAATCCTAAAGGAAATCAGTCCTGAATATTCATTGGAAGGACTGATGCTGAAGCTGAAACTCCAATACTTTGGCCATCTGATGCAAAGAGCAGACTCACTGGAAAAGATTCATTGGAAAAGATGCTGGGAAAGATTGAAGGCAGGAGGGGGAGAGGATGACAGGATGAGATGGTTGGACGGCATCACCGACTCAATGGATATGAGTCTGGGTAAGCTCCGGGAGTTGGTGATGGACAGGGAAGCCTGGCGTGCTGCAGTCCATGGGGTTGCAAAGAGTCGGACGTGACTGAGTGACTGAATTGAACTGTACATGTATAAGTCACATCCTAGCCTTTTTGAATTAAATATCATCAAACTTCATAAACACAAAACTTCAGAAATAGAACAAGCTACAGGGCAGAGAAGCTAAAATCTTCTAGGGAAAAGCAGAAGTAAAAATGTGGAACAAATGATGGAACACTGGAATTAAAGTGGAGCCAGAAAGACAAACTGAAAGTTCTGGGATTTCTGAGCACAAAGCCGACAGCTGCTTTCAGGAAAGTGAAACCTACTGACAGCATCTGCCGTTCAGGTTCCAGTGCAACGACCAAGAAGAGAAGGTTCTGACAGCACGTCTGTCACACTCCCTTGGGACAACCGCATCCTGGAGGGACAGAACCCAAACCCAGAGCAGCCAGGAAGCAACTGAAGGAGCCGGAAGCACAGCTCACCTTACTCCCAGGAAAAGCCTTCAGGAGGAATATCCTGTCCATTTCCTTACAAGCGGGATGCCTGCAGTGGGGACTGTGTGGTGATCAATAATCAGAAGTATGACTACCCAGAGCAGGAGGGAGGAAACTTCCCAGAAAAGGAAAAAACAGAGATGGGGACTGTTATGCTGGGGAAAGCATAACAAATAGCTGTAAAAAGAAGAGAAGCGAAAAGCAAAGGAGAAAAGGAAAGATATAAGCATGTGAACGCAGAGTTCCAAAGAACAGCAAGAAGAGATAAGAAAGCCTTCCTCAGCGATCAATGCAAAGAAATAGAGGAAAACAAAAGAATGGGAAAGACTAGAGATCTCTTCAAGAAAATTAGCGATATCAAGGGAACGTTTCATGCAAAGATGGGCTCGATAAAGGACAGAAATGGTATGGACCTAACAGAAGCAGAAGATATTAAATAAGAGGTGGCAAGAATACACAGAAGAACTATACAAAAAACATCTTCACGACCAAGATAATCACGATGGTGTGATCCCTCACCTGGAGCCAGACATCCTGGAATGTGAAGTCACGCGGGCCTTAGAAAGCATCACTATGAACAAAGCTAGTGGAGGTGATGGAATTCCAGTTGAGCTATTTCAAATCCTGAAAGATGATGCTGTTGAAAGTGCTGCACTCAATATGCCAGCAAATCTGGAAAACTCAGCAGTGGCCACAGGACTGGAAAAGGTCAGTTTTCATTCCAATCCCAAAGAAAGGCAATGCCAAAGAATGCTCAAACTACCTCACAATTGCACTCATCTCACACGCTAGTAAAGTAATGCTCAAAATTCTCCAAGCCAGGCTTCAGCAATACGCGAACCATGAACTTCCAGATGTTCATGCTGGTTTTAGAAAAGGCAGAGGAACCAGAGATCAAATTGCCAACATCTGCTGGATCACGGAAAAAGCAAGAGAGTTCCAGAAAAACATCTATTTCTGCTTTATTGACTATGCCAAACAAAGCCTTTGACTGTGTGGATCACAATAAACTGTGGAAAATTCTGAAAGAGATGGGAATACCAGACCACCTGACCTGCCTCTTGAGAAACCTATATGCAGGTCAGGAAGCAACAGTTAGAACTGGACATGGAACAACAAACTGGTTCCAAATAGGAAAAGGAATACGTCAAGGCTATATATTGTCACCCTATTTATTTAACTCATATGCAGAGTACATCATGAGAAACCCTGGGCTGGAAGAAGCACAAACTGGAATCAAGATTGCCGGGAGATATATCAATAACCTCAGATATACAGATGACACCACCCTGATGGCAGAAAGTGAAGAGGAACTAAAAAGCCTCTTGATGAAAGTGAAAGTGGAGAGTGAAAAAGTTGGCTTAAAGCTCAACATTCAGAAAACGAAGATCATGGCATCTGGTCCCATCACTTCATGGGAAATAGATGGGGAAACAGTGGAAACAGTGTCAGACTTTATTTTTGGGGGCTCCAAAATCACTGCAGATGGTGACTGCAGCCATGAAATTAAAAGATGCTTACTCCTTGGAAGAAAAGTTATGACCAACCTAGATAGCATATTGAAAAGCAGAGACATTACTTTGCCAACAAAGGTCCATCTGGTCAAGGTTATGGTTTTTCCAGTGGTCATGTATGGATGTGAGAGTTGGACTGTGAAGAAAGCTGAGTGCCGAAGAATTGATGCTTTTGAACTGTGGTGTTGGAGAAGACTCTTGAGAGTCCCTTGAACTGCAAGGAGATCCAACCAGTCCATTCTGAAGGAGATCAGCCCTGGGATTTCTTTGGAAGGAATGATGCTAAAGCTGAAACTCCAGTACTTTGGCCACCTCATGTGAAGAATTGACTCATTGGAAAAGACTCTGATGCTGGGAGGGATTGGGGGCAGGAGGAGAAGGGGACGACAGAGGATGAGATGGCTGGATGGCGTCACTGATTCGATGGACGTGAGTCTGAGTGAACTCCGGGAGTTGGTTATGGACAGGGAGGCCTGGTGTGCTGCGATTCATGGGGTAGCAAAGAGTCGGACACAACTGAGCGACTGAACTGAACTGAACTGATGCTGGGGAAAAAGTCAATCTCAAAAGATAAATATGATTCCACTTACCTGACACTTTAGAAACGACAAACTATAGGAATGGAGAACAGGTCAGATATCGCCAGGTGAGCGGTGAGGTGGGTGTGACCTTCTGGGAGTGTTTCTGGGTGATGGAAGAGGCACGCGTCCTGATCATGGGGGTGGCTACGTGCACACAGGGTCAACACAGAATGGCACCAGACCCTGCAAGGAGCTGATCTTACTATACGATGTCTCACAAGATGGGCAGGTGACCTGCCTGTCACTCCAGTGAAGATTCTGTCCGGCCGAGGTGGCAGCCAGCCTCTGGAATGGTGAGAGCGCGGCCTCTGTGGTCAGACTGTCTGGACTCAGGCCCAGATCCATGGCTCACAGGCCGGGGGACTTATTCTCCGAGTGCCTCGTTCCTTGTTGGAAGCTGGATGTGCAAGGAGGTTAAATCAGCCCATCCAGGTACAGCCCTCGCCAGGGTCAGGTGTAAGAGCTACGAGCAGTCCACACCAGAGCACAAGCCCCACACGCTTGGAGTCTGCATTTGCCTCACGTGGCTGTGTTCCTGGTGCCTGGCTCTGCCTGGGGGCCCCATGGAGAATGAACATGGAGGAACAGCTGTACAGACAGGAAGGGTTGCAGCCTGCAGGCCCCTACACCCAACAACGTCTTCACCCACAGGACCACTCGAGACGTGGCCCCTAGCCAAGAGGAGTCCGGCTCCCAACTCAGCTGGCGGAGACCTGCGCGCACTTCCATCTCAACTCCAAGTTTGGGGGAAAGACACTTTTATACAATCGTTTGATGTAAATACTTTATTTTGAACTAGAAGATATCCCTGAACAGGTTTATAAAATCTATTTTATAAGAATTTTATTATAAATGCACAAATAAGTATTCTACTAGAATTTCAGTAGTTCTCATAAATGAAGAACCTTTGTCACATGAAGACTCTTCCCCATGTGAGTAATCCCTCTTTCATTGCATCAAATCAAACAGTTATACAGCTGTTTGATTACATACACATACTCAAGTTTAAGTTCTAATTGTGACCTTTCCCTGTACATTCTTTCCATTCAATAGCTCACTTCACAATAGCAAACGATGGCCAACAGCTCTCAAACACTTCAGACGTTCACCTTGCAGTCCACTACTAAACCTCATAACCTGGACTGAAACTGTAACAGTGGAAGAGGCGGCCTTCAGCCCCGGCCCAGCACCTCACTCACCAGGTCGGCCACCCTGCACAAGGAGTCCGAGAGCTCGTCGAAGATGAGCACGGTCTTCGGCCCGGGCGGCGTGGCGCACACGCGCTGCACCAGCTGCTCTGTCTTCCTCAGGGCCTTCTCCTGGGCCACGCGGAATCCTTCTGGGGCACTGAGCTCAGGAACGCCAAAGAGACCCTGGAACCCAAAGAACAGCTCCCACTGAAAACAGAGCACGTGACCTGGGGGTATTACAGACAAACACTTTTCTCGTACAGAAAATCTCATACAGAAAATCTCAGCTTTCTTATCATCACGACACCTGTCATCACAGGTATCCCTCTCACATTCCCCGAGATGTTCCACGTACACGACACTGGAATGGAATTTTTCTTCAATTCTTATTTTATAAAAAAAAAAAAAAAAAAAATAGAATGATACACACTCAAAATCCAGCTCTGTCACTACCACAGAACAGCCAGGATTACATGGCACACATTTTTAAAAAACATTTTAGCAGTGCCTGGCATGCAGAAGGCATTTATTTAACAGGTGGCAGCTGTAACCACTATCCGCTGTGTGACCCTGGTCAAGTTCTCAACCCTCCTTGGCCTAATGTCTTCATGGGACCCAGGGGGTTAATAGATGCTCGGACCCAGGAACCAGGGGACTCCGTTCTCAGGACCCTGCCGGGCACTGAGTGAGGTCCAGACATGGCACCCAGCACTCCACAAACAACGCAACAGGGACCACAAGTTGACGACTGGGAACATACATATCTTTAAAAGATTGAATAAACGTGCCAAACCAAGTCACAGGCTGAAACTGGCAGCAAATGCTATACTTTCCAAAGCACTCCAACACCTTGACAAAGATAAAAATCACTAATCTAATGGGAAGGACCGTCTTCTTGCACTGGTTCAATCACACTTGCTGCAACACTCGGGAAGGCAGTGTTCTATCACTCAGAACCCACATGCGCTTCTTACACATGCAGTGCGTGCCGAACGTGCACCATGGACTTTCAGGGGCTCTCGTAGGGCACAAACTAGCACCCTCCTTTTACAGATATGGAAACACTCTCAGAAGTTGAACAGGTCTGCGGTCACTAGGTCACAAGTGCAAGAGACGGGACTTGAACGTGCTCCAAGCACCCCTAAAGCCTACGGTTTCTCTGCACGTGGACTGCAGCTTGCAATGGAAAGTCTCTTTGCAGAAGCCCAGCACCAGGACTAGGAACCCTGCTCTTCCATCAATTTAACCAGCAACCCAACACAGAGCCTGACATAGGTGGGAACTCAGGAATGAGGCAAACTAAGGCCAAACGCTTAGCTGTGCATATCAGATGTGTAGATGCTTGCCAACGGCAGGGAATACGAAGAGGTGAAACTGAGGCCTGTCAGGCCCACAGTTTTTGCAGGACTAGATGCAAGAAACTGTTAACTTCTGTTCAAAATACATTGAGTTGGAGAAAATAAAGACAAGGGCAGAGCAGAATCAGGGCCAAAGCCTTCCCTGGTCTTTACAGTGATCTAATCTGATTCAATTACAGACTGATTGTTGTCACCTCTCAGCACACTGCCCCACACTCCTCTCAGGAATTCTGAACCTCAGCCTACTAGTTATGGCCATGTTGAAAATATGTCTTTTTCATACATACGTCTTAAGGTTTCTTTTTTGAAATAAAAGCCAACTCACATATTTGAAAATCTGCTATCAGCACCTAAAATCACGATGTATAAAAGAAAAATGAATAAAGCTAAAAAGAGTTCTATTTCATCCACCTTTCATGTGGATGAAATTCTATTTCATAACCCTTCATGCCTTTCTGCTCAGTACCCACGGGTCCTGCTGATTCTCACATCGATTACGTCAATACCAGCGTTATTTACCCCCAAGGAAGCTTGTACAGCAAATTTCATTCAAAGGTAGTTTTAAAACAAAAAAAACTGGGGGGGGGGGGGGTGTAAATATGAAAAACTCAATTATGAGGCCCACTGTAACCACATTCCCGATTCATCTTTCCAAGAGAAGCAACAGTAAATAATCATGAAAAAAAAAAAAAAAGAGTAACAATGTAAACTGAGCAAAATCCCTAAATGCAAAGTAAAGCAGGCACAGGTGAGTCCCTTCCAAGCTTCCCTTCCTTCCGCCCTCAATCCAGTCATTAACTCAATGAGTGTCAGGAGCGGGTGGTTGGGCGGGGAGGTTGGTTGGTTGGTTGGGACCAGCAGTGATCGCGGACTGTTACAGAAGTGATGGACAAGCAGCAAGTCCTACTGTAGAGCCCAGGGAGCCACATTCAACATCCTGCGACAAGCACAATGGAAGAGAACGTGAAAAAGGAGCTGAGCTACTGTGGTGTGCAGCGGAGACTAACATCGCACTGTGCACCAACCAGGCTGCGACAAAGTGAGCTTGGAGAGAGGAGGACCCAATCACGAGTGTCTAGGGCTCGCCAGACCCCGCGTGTGTGCGGATGGACAGACCGCCGGGACAACCAAGAGGCGGCGACCTGCGACGGGGAGGGTCTCCGCAGTGGGCAGCGCCGCCTCGGAGGCCAGTCCCGCGTTTTACAGGAAAAGAAGAGGCCAGAGCTTTGAACAGAACTGACGAGGGCGTCTCGAGCATCAGGGGGAGACTAGCGACACTGACCACCGAGGCCCGTCCCGGAGTAGTGACACCACAGGCGGGCCCGCCTCACCCGGGCAGGCCGGATGGGCAGGGGTCCGCGCGGGCAGGAGCAGGACCCGCACGCGGGGCCGCCCCCGGCACCAGCCCCTCAGAGCGGGGACCCCAAGGTTACTGCGGACAGGCGATCGCCGACGCCCGCGTCCCCAGACCCCGCTCACCCCGCGCTCGCCGAACCAGTCCAGGCGGCGGCCCTGGGGCTGCACGGTGAAGGCGGCGCCCACCGGGGACCAGCCGGTGCTGACCCGCCGCACTCGGAGCCCGGCCCGCAGGCCGCCCAGCCTCCGGGCGCACAGCATCTCGCCGCGTTTCCTGGGCAGCGCCCGCGCTCCACGTGACCTCGCGCTTCCGGGAGGGCTGGGGCCGCGCGGCCAGAGCGTCGCCCGCCGACGTCCTCCGCGTGGAGCGCCACCGCGCGCCGGGAGTGGGCACCGCAGGACGCGCCGCCCTGCCACGAGGCCGGACGAGGGCCGGGAACCCGCGAGAGGGGCTGGCACGGCGCGGGCCCTCACACTGGACCGAGACCCGTCGCCCCCCGTCGGCCTCCGCTCCAGGAAGGAGCGCTGCACTCCACGTGCGAGCCTTGCGGCCAGAGCTGTCGGCTGACCTCGGTCCACTGACCGTGAACTCACGGAGATCGACGACAAACCGACGGACGGAGATCTGGGCCGGGAGGGCAGCGGCAGAGAGGGCGAGGGCTGGGGCCGAAAGGGTCCCTCCCGGTGTCCGCGGGGGGCGGAGGCCATGGAAGAATGGGAACCTCACCTGGACGGCCCACGAGGATGACCCTGCCCAAGGGCAGCCCCAAGCCCGCTGCTGCGGCCTCGCCTGGGCTTCGCGCAGAACCGGACTCCCAGACCAGCTCCATCAGGCCCGAAGGATGCCTCGTGCCGAGGACCAGGCCGAGGGGCATCGTGTCTCACCTGAGTGCAGTGGCAGTAGAGTCCGCCCCTGCCAACACCTGTGGGCTGTGAGCAGCCCCAGAACCTTCTCTGAAGTTCCAGAATCTAGGGCCAAATTCCATCTTAACAATGCCTTAGTGTTAAACGGAGATTGGTTTTAATTTACCCGGGTCGGGAGAAAAAGCCCTAGTGATCAAAATGATGAGATATCTAAAATTTACTTAAGGCAAGTGCCCAAACAGTGGAAACAGTGTCAGACTTTATTTTTGGGGGCTCCAAAATCACTGCAGATGGTGACTGCAGCCATGAAATTAAAAGACACTTACTCCTTGGAAGAAAAGTTACAACCAACCTAGATAGCATATTGAAAAGCAGAGACATTACTTTGCCAACAAAGGTCTGTCTAGTCAAGGCTATGGTTTTTCCAGTGTCATGTATGGATGTGAGAGTTGGACTGTGAAGAAAGCTGAGTGCCGAAGAATTGATGCTTTTGAACTGTGGTGTTGGAGAAGACTCTTGAGAGTCCCTTGGACTGCAAGGAGATACAACCGGACGTCCATTCTGAAGATCAGCCCTGGGATTTCCTTGGAGGGAATGATGCTAAAGCTGAAACTCCAGTACTTTGGCCACCTCATGCGAAGAGTTGACTCATTGGAAAAGACTCTGATGCTGGGAGGGATTGGGGGCAGGAGGAGAAGGGGATGACTGAGGATGAGATGGCTGGATGGCATCACTGATTCGATGGACGTGAGTCTGAGTGAACTCCTGGAGTTGGTGATGGACAGGGAGGCCTGGCGTGCTGTGGTTCATGGGGTCGCAAAGAGTCGGACACGACTGAGCGACTGAACTGAACTCAAAGTCCTTACTCCATGGTGATTAATACTGCGCTGTCTGTGACTGGTTGGTCCTTGGGGTGGCCACATTGCAGGTCTGCATGGCAGGACCTTACACACATGTCAAATGTGTCATGTAAAAAAATTTATCTATATTTTGACAAAAGTACTTATTTTATCATAATTTTTAAAAGGAGTTTCAAGTCTGAGAACCTTTTTTGAGTCCAGAATGGTTTTTATACAAAGGTAACAAACCATTTTAAATGCAAACACTGAAGCCTGCAAACACCCTCAGAGAATGATGACTTGTGCTGCATTTACAAAGTGTGTTGTGTCTCAGAGAACCTGGCGTAGTTAGACTTGTAAAAACTACAGAGATCCACAGCTGAAGCCCCAATACTTTGGCCACCTGATTCAAAGAGCTGACTCATTGGAAAAGACCCTGATGCTGGGAAAGACTGAGGGCAGGATTAGAAGGGGACAACAGGATGACATGGTTGGACGGCATCATCCACTCAATGGACATGAATCTGAGCAAACTCTGGGAGATAATGAAGGACCAGGAAGCCTGGCACGATGCAGTCCATGGGGTTATAACAACAAAATGGAAATGATTTCTGTATACTTCCAAAGTTTTCCAAAACCACCAAGTAATTTTTCAATAATTCATCTATAGCAGTGCTGCCTGCTTGTAATGATAATTCAGAAAATTCCCATTTTCCCAAGGAATGAAGACACTGTCACAACCATACTGGCTTGGTTGGCGTGTGGCAGGAGTGGCTGTAAGTTCCTCAGAGAACTAACGACGCCCCAGGCTGGGGTTTGGAAGGTGCTGTTGCTCAAATATGCACCAGGCCTACGCCCTCTTGCTTGTTGTGTGTGCTAAGTTGTTTCAGTCTTGTCTGACTCTTTGCGACCCCATGGACTGTAGCCCTCTAGGCTCCTCCATCCATGGGATTCTCCAGGCAAGAATACTGGAGTGGGTTCCCATGACCCCCTCCAGGGGATCCTCCCGACCCAGGGATCAAACCTGCCTCTCTTACGTCTCTTGCATTGGCAGGTGGTAATGCCACCTGGGAAGCCCATCTCTTGCTTATTAGTTGCTCTCATCTAATAGAGAGCAATAAATGCTTGGATTTAATGTAGGTATATTTAAACCTTTTAGAAAGGTACTGGGACCGTGCACAATTATTCAGTTCAACCACTATTGCACGATCAGAGACAGGATCACAAAAGGGCTGAAAACTCACCCAAGTCTAACTCCTCTGTTGTGGCTGAAACAATGCCTCGATTCTTGGTCTTGGGTTGTTTTCACTATAATCCTGCCGCCCTTGGACCAGAGACCACTTGAGATTCTTTCAGACAACAGCAGTAGTAACACAACCTGCCTCAAATTGGTTTAAGCAAACAGAGTTTGTTGACTCACACACTGAGACCATCCAGGGGTACTTCTGCTCTCAGGACAGCTGGGCTTATGGGCCTAAACCTTGTCGTCAGGACAGGGTTACCTCCAGCTCTGGCTTTGTTGTCAGGCTCTAAGGATTAGAAGACAGATGCCACCTAAAGCTCAGGCTTCAGCTGGAAGAGACCTTTTCTGTTTTTCCACAAGTTTTTCAGCATGGCAGATTGTGTCTCGTTGGCTCTAGCTGGGTTGAGTGCCATCTTGGAAGTAGTCACCATGGACCGAGGAAGACAATGTTCTGAGCTGCCAGGCCCGTACCTCGTGTGCACCCCAGACCCCAGCGTCTACACTGCTGGAAAGAGCGGGCCTGAGCATAGATATCAGGATACGTTTACCAGCAGGAAGGGACGTGGACAGTACCTGTCTGAACAGGAAATGTCCATTATGGCCTGGAGGGCTGGTTTCCCTTTTACCCATCATGCACTAACTAGAACATACATCACCACCCTCCACTTCCAACTCTCTGCCTGATCTCCCTGTTCAGCAACTTTTCCTTCTGCTTCCTTCTTTCAAAGCTTTTAGAAGGTAAACAGTAAAGAAACTAACGGAATTTGCCCTGCTGGGTTTGGCTTGGCTGGGTGCCGGGACCCTTCTGGCTTTCCTGTTTCTCCCTCGTGGATGGGACCCGCTGTCCCGGGCCCTGCCCACTGCTGTATAAGATAATTTCTTATCTGCTTCCTCAAGTTCACAGGTGAGAAGAATTTTGCCCCAGGGTGATTCACACCTGAATCTTGAAGGAGTCTTGTGGCTCCTTCAAGCACTAAAATGATATCAAAATGCTTCCCACAAGGAACACACAGGCAGAGGATTCTCTGGACTGTGGGAATGAGGAAAAATATTAAATAAACTGTAATAAACATGGCAGGTATTTTTAGATTTACTCTTGGAGGGATGCCGAGTTTTGTAGTATCAGTTTTAGGGAGAACCTTCCTCTTTTTACCTTCTAATGGTTATGACAGTGATGACATAGTTAATAGTGTAAAATCATCAGATAACGTCTTCACGAAGCTAACCCCGGTGGATGGGGGAAGATTGCCCTTCCCACACCCGTCAGGAGCTGCTGAACAGCAGGAAGCCCGTGAATGTCGTGTCATCGTCCTTGTCAGCGAACAAGCCATTGAACCTCTCCCCTCCGGTCACCTGCAGCCACACCTCGTCCCCAAGCTTCAGGGGCAGGACGATGCCGCCTGAGGCCTGGTCCTCGGAGCCTGTGTAACCGTCCTTGGTGTGCAGGACTTTGGCCCCGTTTTTGACCAGAGACACCTGGATGTTCCTGGAGAAGACGGTGATGTGGTAGGTGAAGTAATAGACGCCAGCCACGTGGCAGATGAACTTGCCCGTGGCCACGTCGTAGTGGCCAAACTCATTGTACAGGATCCTGTCGAACTTGATGGGAGTGTCTGATGGAGGGAACTTGCTCAGCACCGTGAGCCCCACCGTGAAGGCGCTTTTGGGCAAGGCGGGCATCTCACCGATTTTCCCCTTTTCTCCTCGTTCCCCTTTCCAGCCTCTTGGGCCGCGGACTCCAGGCTCGCCCTGGGGCCCCAGGGGGCCAGCGTCTCCCTTGGGACCCGGCTTTCCAATGGGGCCCGTGGGCCCGAGCAGTCCAGTAGGGCCTGAAGGTCCGGTGCTGCCCTCGGGCCCTTCTGGACCCACGGGCCCCACGTCGCCCTTCTCCCCCTTCTGCCCCTGGGGGCCCGTCTCTCCCGTGAGGCCTTTCTCCCCCGGGGGGCCCACGAGTCCCTTTGGCCCGTGCTTCCCTGGGGGTCCTCTCGAGCCCTGGTCACCTTTGATGCCCTTCGCTTCCACATGTCCATCTGCCCCTGAGAAGGAAGAGAAAGAACAGAGGAAGAGATGATTCGTGCAGCTCTGTCTTGTGAAGACATTATTGAGAACACGAATGAAGTAAAGCAGCACCCAGACTTAGTATGAGGTCAGGATGTGAAAGTTAACTTACTCCTCAGTTGTGCAGATACACACACACACGCACACACATGCACACGCATGTTCAAGTGCGCCCAGAACACTAACGTAGGTAATACCGACTAAATCAGCGTTGGGGCTCACGTTAAAATGGCAGTTCTTCTTTGGGGGTCTTCCCTGGCGGTCCAGTGGTTAAGACTCCCCGCTTCCACTGCAGGGGGCGAGGGTTCAATCCCTGGTCCCCTTGGTCGGAAGAACCAAGATCCCACATGCCACAGGGCATGGCCAGCCCCAAAAAGAAATGACAGCTTTCTGCCCATCCCCCAGGGAGCTCCTTTGGAAGCTGGAAGAACGCAGACGGTAGGTTCACCAGGCCGCCAGCAGAGGTCACTCGCAGCACTGATGACCTGATGACCTGACACCCGAGAAGCTCCTCACTCGCGCTCTGCTCTGACAGGTGCATCGCGCTGTCCTGGTTCTCCCTGTCTCCGCCCTGCAGCCTGGCCGCCCCCTCTTCCCCGCGCCCGAGCCCGACTGGGCAGCAGCGGTGCGAGCACGGCTCTGGAGTCAGACGCCAGGATCCAGCCGGCCTCCACCACTTCTACACAAGCTGATGCCCACCTAGACCCGGTTCCTCACCTGTAACCTGGGATAACAAACTGCCTCCTGTATAGGCTGTTGTGTTGAGTCAGCACATGGAAGGCACTAGAACCACCTAGTGTGGCACTGACGCTGTGATCACCACCCTCCCCCCATCAGCACCCTCCTCCCAGCCCCCATCAGCACCCTCCCGCCTACAGGGCCGCCGAGTCAGAATCCTGCATCCTCCTCAGGCCCTAGTGCGAAATCAGGCTTCAGCAAACCTGTGACCAAGGGCCACTTCCATCCTCCAGACTGTTTTTGAACAGCCCACAAGCTAGGAATGCTGGGCTTTTTTAAATGGTCACCAGTCATGTTCCGAGATTCGTGACAATCATGTACAATTCAGGTTTCACGGGACACAGCCCTGCATGCTGAGGCCTCCCCTTCTCTGCTTTCCCCTATGATGGAAGAGCTGAGCGGTCATGACTGGGACGCTGTGGCCCTTTACAGAAAGTCTGCCCATCCCTGCACTGAACTGCGAGCTTCCGGAGAGAAGACCTGCATGGCCTTTCCTGTGGGTCACTCTCAGAGCCCCGTAAGGGACTTGTCCTTGGTTAGCACTTAACACTTCTCGCCACATCACTGACCACTTCACTCGCCCACTAGGACGAGGGCGGCCAAGTGGGAAGCCGTGTCTGACCTGGTTCTCCTTTCTCCCCGGTCATCCCATCCTTCCCAGGGCCACCGGGATGTCCTGGTTCTCCTGGTGAAATGTGAGAAAACAGGCAGGAGTTAAAATTCCAGCTCCAGTTTCCTGAGTGTGGGTCAGCAATAGAGGGTCCCAGGGAGCCCCAGCCCGACCTCCTCACACACGACACATGGTGTGGGGGGCGGTGAGCAAGGGCATTTGGGGCGAGCAGCAAGGATGCTGAGTGGGCAGAGCAGCAAGCTGGAAGTGGATGGGTGGGCCTCCCAGGCACGCAGCTGACGATGATGGTCGTGTGCTTCTCACGTGACAAGGACCTGGGTGGGGGTGAGGGGGCTTTCTCACCTGTGCCCCTTTTCCATCACTCTGTGGGGAGTGGACTGGGTCTACTAGCCTCCTATGAAAGCACAGAGGACCATGCTCACGCCACACTACTGGGGACAGAAGAGCGGGTTCTGGAAGGACCTCTCCAGTGCCTTAGAGTGGTGGTCAATGTGCTGTGCAGACCGCTGGGACAGGAGGCCATGAGGTTAGCACCACGCTGGGTGCTCCCTGCCAGAGACCCAGCCGTCAGATCTCCAGGCCCTGGTGCCAAAGACCCCTCATACCTGCCACCCGAGGCAGAAAGATCCATGACATCACTTGCTCCTGAAAATGGCCCCGCAGTACAGGAGATGCTGGCGGGCAGACAGGCAGCCCCACCCAGTAGGAAAGCCCAGGGTCCTGATGGCCTGTGCTGCCCTGTACCCCACACCCAGCCTGGGTCTGGCCGGGGCAGGCTCTCTGTCAGTGTCTTCTAGGCAATGGAGAGAGGTATGTATGTATGGATGGAGAGGGGCGAGCGGGTAGGCGCTGAGCGCACAGGCGATGAATGAATGGAGGAGGCGAGAGGGAGCGGGAAGGAGCGGAGGGCAGCTGCAGGCGCAGCTGGTGGGTACCTGCGTCTCCCTTGTCACCCTTTGCTCCGTCTCGTCCATCTCTCCCAGGCAGTCCATTGTGACCGGGGTTCCCGGGGACGCCAGGGTGTCCCTGCTTGCAGGTGTCCTGTGAGCTCACCGTCCCCGTGCAGACTCCAGAGGCAAGCAGGAGCCACCAGATCCTCATGGCTCGGGTGATAGGGCTGAACGGAAAGAGGGAGAGGCTTTCGTCACCACGGCCATGGACACAGCCTCTGCTCTGCGCAGTGGTCAGGCTTGGACAGGAGGGTCAGGACGGGTCAGGGTGGGAGCCGGGAGAAGACCAGCCACCCACAATAGAAGGACACAGCCTTGAAGGGATGTGGCAGGTCGGGGCAGCTCTTACTGGTGAGCAATCAAGGAGAGAGCCACACCCCAGGTCAGGAAACCCCCGCTGACCAAGTCCCTTTGGGCAGACACTCCAGTTGACTGTTTTGCTTTGGGCAAATCCCTTTTTGGAGCCAGAGAAGAGATAAATGCTTGCCTTTTGGGGCTGCTGCGAAAAAGAAGATCACGCTGTGAAACCATGTGTTGACCGGTGGGTGAAGCAAACATGGAATAAGCCTCTGCTCAGCAACCCCACTTCCGGGTATACACAAAAGAGGCAACAGCAGAGGCTCTCCCAGATATTTCTGTACCCACATTCACAGCAGCGTGGTCCACAGTCACCAAAAGTGGAAACATCCCAAGTGTCCACTGACACGTGAATAAAATGCGGTCCATGCAGACAGTAGGCTGACACGATTCAGCCTTAAAAAGGAGAGAAACTCTGAGGCATGGTACAACAGTGATGAACCTTGAGGACACCGTGCTCAGTGACCTTAGCCAGTCACACATGGCAGACACTGTTTGGTTGCACTTATGGGAGGTACTGGGAAGAGTCAAGTTCAGAGACAGAAGAAAGGTTGGCTCTAGAACCACTGCAATAAAGTGGATACCACAAAAAAACTGAGTCACACAAATTTCTTGGCTCCCAGTACATATAGAAGTTATGTTTACACTATACTGGGGTCTATTAAGTGTACATAGGTTAATTTTCAGTGAAAGTGAAACAGTGAGTTGCTCAGGTATGTCTGACTCTTTGTGACCTCATGGACTGCAGCCCACCAGGCTCCTCTGTCCATGGGATTCTCCAGGCAAGAATACTGGAGTGGGTTGCCATTCCCTTCTCCAGGGGATCTTCCCAACCCAGAGCTCAAACCTGGGTCTCCTGCATTGCAGGCAGATTCTTTACCCTCTGAACCACCAAGGAAGCGCCCTCCCCACCAATTGCGGAAAAATGCTAACCATCACCTGAGCCTTCAGCAAGTAGCAGTAGTAACATCAAAGATCACTGATCATAGATCATCATAACAAATAGCGATGAAGACATTTGAAACATTGTGAGAAGTACCAAAATGGGACACCAAAGGAGCTGATGCTCAATGCAGGGTTCCCCCAAACCTTTAATGTGTTACAGAATGGGGTATCTGTGAAGCACAATGAAACAGCGTATGCCTGTGTGTGTAGTAACACAAATTAGAAGCAGATATATCCAAATGCACATGGCTGCTTTGGAGTGGGGTTGGGGGCTGGGGGGGTGGGCGGGGAGTTCCGAGAGCTTCTCTTTTTTAAAAAGACTTTTTTACAGTGTCTATAAAACTGTTTCTAGAGATACATTTCGGAGAAGGCAATGGCACCCTACTCCTGTACTCTTGCCTGGAAAATCCCATGGATGGAGGAGCCTGGAAGGCTGCAGTCCATGGGGTTGCTGAGGGTTGGACACGACTGAAGCGACTTGGCAGCAGCAGCAGCAGCAGAGATACATTTTCTAAACCCAGCCAGACCGTGACACAAAGGATTACGTCGCCACCTGATGGAAGCCGCTACGTGTCTCAGGGCCCAGTTTGATGCGAAGAAAAGTATTTTCGGAAAAGGAAAGGCGGATGTTTCCCTCTGAAGTCACAAACTTAGGCCCTTTCAGGAAATCCAGCTGGGTTTTCTCAGAGCCAATTTCCATAAATAATCTACACCTTCCTCTTCTGTTTAACTCAGAAGTGGCTGGTTGCAGTCAAATCTAAACTGCACACACCAGCCTCTGTAGGGGTCTATATTTCTCCCTTTTAATTTTTTTCAAAATGTGCATTACAATTATTCCAATAATAAAACAGATCGTGAGCTTATAAAGTGTCAAGTTGGGATAAACTGCACGCTGCTCTTCGGCCAGAGAGGAGCTGAGATGAAAGCAAATGTGCACCCTTCCGGGAGTCTCTTCTGGGCTCTTGCACACCTGACGTGGGCAGAAGTGCCAGTTGTGAATAAAGGAACACCTTTGCCCCCAGATGAGCAGTCAGATAAGGGGCGGCACCGTTTCTAAAGAAAAAATGTTTAGAAGATGGACAGGAGGGTTTGCACAAGGCATAGAGGAGAGATCATATTTGTGGGTTATTTTTCTAAATAAAAAGTTACATGGGTGTTTCTCACAAAGCCTCAGGTTGGCTCCTCAGTTGCAAAGTTTAACTCCAGCGTCCTGTGTTTGGGTAGAAGGTGCTGGAGCTAGGACCCCCGTGGCTTCCCTCCTCCACTCCCCCTGCCCCCTCTTGTCTTCTCTGGCTCTCTCCCCTCCCCCACCCATTCTCCACATGGCCCCTGGACCAGCAGCACTTGAATGGAACAGCATACTGAAGACAGCAGCTGCATCTTCACGCTTTCTTATTTTCAGCATATCATAGTCCAGTATTTGCTGTGTGGTTGAATGAATGGATATTATCCTGGTTCTAACTATGTGTGAATCTTCACAGGTAGGCAGCTGGATGTTGAGTCTAATCCTTGTGGATGCTTTCAGTGGAGGCTCTAATCTAACGTCCCTGCTTCCCGTCGCCAATGGTGACAGAAATTCTAGCTAGCATGTGGCAGCCCACGACAGACTCATGACCCAGCTTCCTCGCAGCCTAGGTCCACCGTGAAACTAGACCGTGGCTGCTGGGAAGTGGGCGAAACCAACACAGGCACCTTGTGGACCACGACCTTCCCGGGAAGGGGTGCCCCCTCCCTCGTGAGCCATCGTGGACCCGTTGAAGGAGGGCCACACACTGGGGACAAGAAATCCTGGTCTCTGATGACAGCACAGGCCACCCTGCCCTCCCGGCCTGTTGGTGACACGGGTGAGACCTGCATGTTCTGCTCACTCGCCGGAGCCTGTTATGTGGGGCCTCTTACCCGCACCCAAGCCTATGTCATAAGTGATGCAAGGCTTCCACTGTCAAATATATGGGTGCCCATCCGAAGTGAGTAGGGCTTGACACCTGTAGTCACTGAGCCCACAGAGCTGCTAAGGATACACTGGTTCGGAAACCCTCCAGGTGATACAATAAGCCTCTGACAGCAGGGATGGCAGAATATCAATACTGCCAGCGTGGACACACAGGGAGTGGACACAGTCCTCCTGGTGAATGTCAAGTTCATGGGGGAGGAGGGCCCCTGGGAAGCCCCATGAGCCCTTAACCCTAATATACAGAAACAGCTAGGGACAAAGGGTTGCAGATTGCAAACGCTTTTGGAGTTACTGTCTTTTAGACCCAGGTAAAATTGGTTCTTCTTGTTTCTGGGTAGTTTTTCCTATGCTTGATCTGTATTCTCCTTCACTACTGAACTGCTTTACAAAAGGTGACTCAGGGCACACCCTGATTACTATTCTCCAAGGACATGATGTCCCTGGTCCATGGCCAAGGTTAAGGGGTTTCCACTCCTCAAGGTTCCTACTTCTCCAAATAGGAAGATTTAATGAAGATCGGCCAGAACCCAGCAGAGCAATCTTCCCTGGGTCTCCAAACCTCCAGCCTCTGAAGGCTGCACAGAACACAAGGGGTGCGTGAGCCCAGAATCACCCCAGACGTGACTGCCCAAGAACCTAAACCTCCAGCTTGCCATCACTGAAGACATTTCCCTCACTTTCTCTATACTTTGTACATACGTATTTCTTTTTCAACACATGTTGAGGACCTTGTTTTAATCTACCCTGGGTAAGTTAGTACTGCCAGGAACCTAAGAATGTCCACATTAACATTTGTGTAAAGTAATCCAAGCTTCTCTAGAAAGCTCCCTAGACAGGTCTCACGATTTATTCTAGGGTTTCACCCTCCTCCCAGATAGTCTGCAGAGTTCTAGCAGAAAGATTTCAAAATCTGCTTCTATCTCCTATGTAGCCTCTTCAGAGTGTATTTGGAACTGGCTTACTCCTTTCTCACCCCAAACTCTGTAGACACCTACCTACTTTGCAAAAAGTGGGCTTCCCCGATGGCTCAGTGGGTAAAGAATCCACCTTCAGTGCAGGAGACGTGGGTTCAATCCCTGGGTTGAGAAGATCCCCTGGAGAAGGAAATGGCAACCCACTCCAGTATTCTTGCCTAGAGAACTCCAAGGACAGAGGAGCCTGGTGGGCTGCAGTCCATGGGGTCGCAAGAGTCGAACATGACTGAGCGACTAAGCACACACATCACACACCAGTGAAGTGATACCAGAGCTGCTTTCTGACTCCGACGCCTTAAATTGAATGCAAAGAAGTTGTGTCTTAAGGCACTTACCTGCATCCAGGGCTGCAGGCGGCACCCAGGGGCTCTGCAAACCAGGAATCAGAAGCAAACTAAATAAAATCACACCTTCCTGCCAGGCAATCCCCTGGCGGATAGATCTGCAAAACAGCAGGAAGGGGAGGGAACACAAGAGCACAAGACCTCTTGGAAGAACTTCAAAAACTGAGGCAATGCTCGAGTCCGCCATTGTCCAACACCACTTACTTCAGCTGATAGAGCTCCTTCTTTCCTCCCCTTTCACTGAGAGAAGGTGAGGCGGTTTCTGGGTGGGTCTGGAGGGAGGCGTCCCCGGCAGCCTCCTCCCCTTGCAGAGACTTTTGTGCCTCTGCCTTCTTTGTGCGGCTCTGAGCCGACCTTGGGTCAATTATGAGCCAACAGAACCAAACTGAAGACGGTACCGTTAGGCCTCGTTCAGACCCCGGACCCTTCAACGTGACATCGCTTATCTCGGTCTTCCCCACTCCGTGTAGTTCTTGTCAGTGTGGGCGCTTGTGTGCCTAAGACTTTAACGCCTGTCCTCTTCACAACACATGGGCTTCCCTGGTAGCTCAGCGGTAAAGACTCAGCCTGCAATGCGGGAGACCTGGGTTCGATCCCTGGATCAGGAAGATCCCCTGGAGGAGGTCATGGCAACTCACTCCAGTATTCGTGCCTGGAGAATCCCATGGACAGAGGAGCCTGGCTGGCTACAGTCCATGGGGTCACAAAGAGTCAGACGTGACTGAGCAATTAACACTTCTTCACCACGCCCACGCACACACACACACTTCACTAAGAACAACATGCATGCGTGCATGCTAAGTCACTTCAGTGTGTAACCCTATGGGCTGTAGCCCACCAGACTCCTCTATGGGAAGCCCCAAGAACAACATGGTGAAACCTTTTTTCCAATCCCATATAATCACTGAATCCTCTCTTTTCCCGTCAGTCTATTAACGTTGATTTCTGACTTAAAAATAACATCAACAGAACAAATGCCCCAATGCTCTTTCTCAGAGAACAGGTCTGAGGGCTCCCCTTTGGGGTCTGCTGGGGCCCTATCTCCTGCCTCCTGCCCCAACCTCCCAGGAAAGGGGCGGTCCCTGAAATTGTCCCAGAACTCAGACTCCCATGTCATAGGACACGTGCTGCATTCTAGTGATGCTCTGGACCACATGCCCCACTGGACAAGCACCCGTCTCGCTGCCTCTCTGGTGTCCAGTGGGTGGGTGGGTAACTCACCTGCTGGGCGACTCCCCAGGACCCCTCTGAGGACAGCCCTGCCCCCCAGCCTGCTCCTCCCTCCACAGGCGCCCTCCTGTGTCGTTGGCACCACCCTCCGAATCCACATCCCCAGCCCATGAGCATAAGCCCCTCTTTCAGTCCAGCCAAAGGAGGTGGGGGCAGGTGGCTGTTCAGATAAAGAGTCAGCGGCAACCTCTGTGGGGACCCCTTCCTGATGACCACCACAGCAACAGTGAGCCTTTGCTGACTTTTCTGAGCTGTTAGTTAGGGAGGGAAATTCCCTAATTTCCCCACTGGCCTGGCTCAGTGAACACAGCTGGCAGAGCCTCTCCGGGGAAGGGCCAGCAGCTGCCTCCTGCCCCTGGGAACCAGAACGGGCCTTCTCACTCAGGTTTGGCTTCTTCAGTCTCTTTTCAATGTTTGGGAGCTTTTCTTCAAGCCAAGGAGCTCCTCTGTTCCCTCAGAGACCTCTCTCTTCCACACTCACCCAGCAGTCTAACCAGGTCATTAAGGGTGACTTTTTGCCTAAAAGAAGTCTACTGGCATCCAGGCAGGGAACGAGTTGTAAACCCCAGAAAGCTTCCTAGACACTTACTCTCCACTTAAAATATGCTACACACACACACGCATACACACTCACACACGCATACACACACAAACATACACATATCGCCCACACCCACCCCATACACTACACACAACCAAACACTACACACCCACTCATACACACACTACATACACACTCATACACTACACACACATGCATACACACACTACACACCCCTACCACCCACACCCACACCTCCCACACACATACCCACACACTACGCACACTCATATACAGTCACACTACACACACATACTCTACACACCCACATACACTCACCTATACACCATACACACATACATAATACACCCACAGCCCACACACACACCAGGCAACACACACACACTCAAATGCATTACTACAGTCAGTTTGACAAATTAACTTTAATATACAGATACAAAACAACAAATATAGATTCACAGCATTTACAAGAAATCATTCAAATAACATTGTAAATAAAATTTTTTTTACAAAAACTTCAGAGAAAGTACATACGTGTCATACAAACAATCCTATACAACATATGTCAGCTGACAACAGCTATGTCATCAGTTGGGAAGCTGTCACTTGACCTTGACAGATAACATCGTCTTGATGTTGACGAGTCAGAATTGAAGGAACAGGGCCTGGAAAGACTTGAAAAGTAAGTAAGTCAAACATGACGGATGTTGATATTTACAAAAAAAAAAAAATAGACCAATTGTTAAATCACAGTTACAGTATCTTCTAAATTCGTGCTGGATACCTAATAAACAACAAAGAAGGTAATGTTAAGTTTGTTGTCACTAAATGTGCGTCCAGTGTTTTAAGTTCCAGGTTTTTTCCGAGATCAGATGTTTTCTACATGTTATTTTCAGAGTCTCTTGGATTCCACCTTTGTTGCGTACATCCTGAGAACAGCATTAGCCAGGTGACATTTTAATAGGAAGACAATTTGTAGGTTAAGATTATTATGGGGACAACTTTGGGACAGTCTGAGCTTGTTGTGTGCCCAGCATCCCTGGCCAGCAAGCCACATGGATCCACACTTGTTGGCACTCAGTGGTGAGGGACACGTTTGTTTCTCTTCTCCCAAACATTACACACTCCAGTTTCTTCCCTGGCTCAGGTGGTTGGGCTGCTGTGTCCCAGCTGGGTAACCGAGTTGATCTGCATCGAGAACCAGCAGTCTGGGCTTGTAGAGATTCCCAACTGATAAAGTGCTGGGCTGGGGCTTCTACCGAACATTTCTGTTGTGAAACAGGTTTTGGATTAAACGCACTTTTGCTCTGTGTCTAGACAGCAACGATGTAGGATCTGGGAGATTTCTGAACAGGCATGGAGCTCAGCCTCTGAAGTATGAATAAAAAGGCACGGCGATACTCAGAAGTGGGGTGGGGGTGGGCAGATGGGGGATGATGATGGAGATGTTTCCAACAACATAACGTCCACTGGACGGGGAGTGGGGTGAAGATCAGATCAGCTGAGAACAAACACACGAGTCCCAGGAAGAGGCTGGCAAATCACGCCCGCTTCTTCCAGTTTGCAAGCCAAAGACAAGGATGGCACTTCGCCAGGGCTTTAGAGATATCCCGCTTTATGATAGCTCACAACCTACTGAAAGACTATTCTACATTTTAGGCTTCATCAAAACGGAGAATGCTGCTTTGGACCTGAGGCCATTTCCCAGGTCTCTCAACAAAGTTAGCAGAGACCTTAACTTGAGTAACAGAGTAAGTGAAATTTATCACAATGTTATTTTATCTTTCTGGGAGGCAGGTCCACCCATATTATGCAGTGTAGGGTTAAAAAGAAAAAAAAGGTAGGACAGAGAGAGATTTCCAGAGAAGTCAATACACAATCTGGACAGGAGGCTGTTTGTTTTGACTCCCTTTCTCTCCAAGTGGGAGACGCAAGGAATCAAGAAGGAAGTTCGGCAAATGTGAAAACAGTACCCTGGCCCATCTATTCTGCAGGCATCTGCTAATAAACCCAAGGCAGACACACAGATTTAAAGAGGTCAAAGGATGCTACATCCTTTTAAACGTATTTTAGTGATTTTTCAGATCACCTGAAAACCCAAGCGGGAGTCATCTGAGATGGACATCTGACCAAGTGACCGCTGCTTGTACAGACAGGCTGGGGGGTGGGGGGTGAGCAGCCTGGGGCACTCATGGCTCCTTCATCGGGAAGCCCCAGGGGAAAGAAGAGAGGGGAGCAAGGAGTCGGGGATGGGCCGGGAGACAGACCAGGGCTGCCAACAGCACCTCCAACCCTTGGTCCCCATGCTCTAGGGATGGGGGAGCTGGGGGAACTGGGGGAGGTCAGGGGAGATGAAGGCCTGCTGGATGCTTCTGCACTGGAGCTGAGTCCTCACTGGAAATGTAACATGAGCAACTGATTTGCCTTACTTCCTCAAAGTAATTCTCTTTTACTAAAAAAACAACCAACCAACCAAGCAACCCAACCGTCCACAACTGCCATATACACACACAACTCTGTTTAGCACAGAGCGCCTACAGTTTCTGCTGGGGGGCCCCACGAGAAGAATATATTATGCCTTGTTAGTAAAAAAAGGTCAGTTATATAAACGCAACTAGAATGGAGACGTCTATTCAAAAAGGAAACACACACGAGGAGCCACAGCACCTCCTGGGAAGCCCCCTCACAGAAGGGGCCTTCATTCGGGATCCGGGGCCCGAGGTGCCCAGAGGGAGCATCTCCCTGGGGGGGCGGCTCTGGGACCACACCTGGAGGCTCAGGTATCCCCCGTCAGGACAGCACAGGTGTGTTGATGCTCAAGCAGGGGCCTGGTAGAAAAGAGGGGCTTCCGTGCTTTCAACATCACAGAGAGATTCTCAAGCAGACAACGCCAGGGCCCGACTGGACCCCCACCCAAGGAGGACGGGCGGCTCTCCCCCCGGCACCTTTACAAGTATTTTCATCAAAATTTATGACGAGACAAAGGCAGGGGGATGACTGCAGACAGGTGTCTGCCACATGGCCCTCGCTGGAGAAGACTGCTCTCTCTGGACCTGGATCTGTTTTGTCAGGTCTCTTTCATAAGAAACACATCTTCAGAAACCTGTCGACGTGTGCATCACCACACGGCTGGCACTACTGCTTGGGTTCATGTGACAAACGGAGGAACGTGGGGGAAGTGGGACCCTGGAGTCCCCTGCATTCGCAGCAGAAGGCCCGGCTGTGTCACTGTTGCTGGGTCAGGAAGGACAGATGGACAGGCACTGGGTGCTTTTTGAGCTGCTGCGTCTGCACGTTCACTTTATCATCAAACTAAGGGGAACGGGTTTTCTGTTGCAAATATATGTGTGTGAGCAGTTTCGTGGCTTCTGCCCAGGCGGTGGCGCACAGGAGGGGACTTGTGTACACAGGGAGCAGCAGGTCCCCCTCCCTGAAAGCCTCGGTGTCTCTGGGGCACACAGGTCTCTATGCACCTCGGACCCTGGACTGCATGCAGACACCGCACTGGTCTCCCCACCACCAAACATGGAAAAGGTGGATTCGGAAGTCGCCGGGCACCCTGGGACCCCTGCGAGGCTGCAGCACCCCTTCCCCCACACTAGAGGAGAGGGACAGCCCCGGCACTGCCCGCCCACCCCTTCAAGACAGGAAGGGCAGTGACCCAATCCTCCTCCTCCTGCTCCTCGGGGAGCACAGCGCCCTTGGCCCTGTCCCAAGCCTGGACCAGCTCGTCATCAGCGATGCTCCTGGGGCTCTGCCCAGTGTAACTTAGGAGCCCGAGGGGGCAGCCGGGCCTCTGCTTCCCCAGGCGGGGCCAGGTCCTGTCCTTGGCTAGAGCGGAGCCCCAGGGAGGCCTCTCAGCACCAGGTCCCTGGGCCCAAGCCCTGTCACTTCCTGAAGGGGGCGAGCTTGTTGAAGGTGTGCCAGAAGAGCGACGGCTTCCTCTTGGGCTCAGCCAGGGCGAACACCTGCTGCTGCGGCAGGCTGCTGGGCACGGTGATGTGGCGCTGGTGGATGGGCCGCAGGCTCTGGAGCGGGGGCGCTGCGGGGCAGCCGCCATAGCCTGGGGCGGGGGTGCAGAGGGACAGCCACTCAGGACACAGGTCAGCCCAAAGGGAAGAGCCCCCCATGCTTCCTGGCCAACCTCCAGTCACATTTCCCAGGAGGACCCCAACGGCCGCCCAACAGACCCACTCAGATGCTGTGTGCTGGACACAGATGGCCTCTCCGAGGCCTCACCTAAACCCTGTCCCCGGCCGGCCCCGGGAGGCCCCGAGGCCGGGAAGGAGCTGGAGGCCGGGAAGGAGCTGGAAGCCAGGCACTGGCGGGGAAGGAAGTGGACGCTGTGTGGGGGGAGCGGCGGGGAGGCGCGCTCGGTGAGAGCCCGGCGTCGTCCGCTCACAGCCCGCTCACCACCGGCTGGAGGAGTTACTGGGTTTCTCTGAGCCTCGATTTTCCAGTCTCGGAGACAGAGGGTACAGTGCCCACCGTGGGGGTTATGGGTGAACGCAAGTAACGTGCTTAGAATCGGTGGCACCGACGCCTCATCAAAATAACCAGAACTGTTTCTTTAGAGCCAGAATTTTAAACCTGCGCACCGGGGGTCGATAGTGAAGTGAAGTCAAAGTCGCTCAGTCGTGTCCGACTCTTTGCGACCCAGTGGATGATACAGTCCATGGAATTCTCCAGGCCCGAATAATGGAATGGGTAGCCGTTCCCTTCTCCAGGGGTCTTCCCAACCCAGGGATTGAACCCAGGTCACCCACACTGTAGGCGGATTCTTTACCAGCTGAGCCACAAGGGAAGCCCAAGAACACTGGAGTGGGTAGCCTATCCCTTCTTCTCCAGCGGATCTTCCCCACCCAGGAATCTAACCGGGGTCTCCTGCCTTGCAGGCGGATTCTTTACCAACTGAGCTGAGGTATAATAAATTAGCTACAAGACCACAAGCTGACTGTGATGGTCAGCATGAGAGGAGGACAGAGCAGGGGTTCTGGAAGACGGGCTCTGGCCACAGGCCTCCCTTGTCCCCCAGCAGGAGAGAGAGCGCGACACGAGGGGACTCGGGGAAGGGGCAAGCCGGGCAACCCGGGAAACCTTAGCACTCCTCCCAGCTGGCTTCCCTGTGGAGAATCCCTCTCTTGCCACCCATGCCCCTGCAGGCTCAGGGGGCAGAGCTGGGGGCCTACAAGCCCCCCGCCCCAAGTTAAACCATCTTACAGACGCCTCTGCACACGGGAGCACGCACTGAAGTCTGTTCAAAACCAAACGCGGGTGGTTTTAAACCGTTCATTGCTTTCATCTGTCATTCTTTTTAACTCACACTTGTCTCCTCCACTCAGAGTGGGTCACACGTCACAACCTCGGGCATTTCTCCCCATTTTAATTCCAACGCTGACACACACTGAGGAGATGAAACTGTCTGCGAAACTCACCTTTTGACTTTCCGTGTGCTGCCTTTTGAGCGTTTAACATGGCGAGTTTCTTCTGATTTTCTGAAATTTCCATTCCTGGATTTAGACACAAATGTGGTGTATATTCAAAACTCATGAAGACACTTCAGGATAAAACTTGCACCAAACCCACGTTAACCCTGAGGTCCTCTCTACAACCAAAGCAGAGAGCCTCAACTGTTAAGGAGGCAGAAGGGGCCGAAGAGGGCAGACAAGGAGGAGGGCTATCATCTGGACGGGCACACCACCATTTCCCACACCGGGACCCCATGCAGACCAACCACTTGTGTAAACCCAGATGGACAGACACACAGGGCCTCCCTCACTGTCCCCCCACAAGGAGGGTGCTGGGGGAGGCCAAGCCACAGGCCTTGTGAGAGCTTGGCTTCACCCCAAGCAGAGGTGACACCTGAGCCAGGGGTGCTGGCTCCTGCACCCCTACTGCAGACCACGTGGACAAGGGCCAAGGGCAAGGCTGAGCGGGGCCGGGTGGCCGTGTTGTTCTGGGCAGGCCCTCCACCCTGAAGCCAGAGACCTGGGCTCTGCCTGTGCAGCTGGCCGGCCTGGACCCACTGCCGGGACTCCCTCTACCTTGTGGAAAGGTAGAATGTCCTGGGCCTTGGCCCCTCAACACACCTGACCCCTGTCCTGACAGGCCCTAGGGTCCCTTCCAGGCTCCGGGCCCCAGACCTGCCCGGCCCTCCACCTCCTTCCCGCTCTCCACGCCTGCCTGGTTCATGATGCCAGGATGCGTCCAAGTAGGAGACACTGAACATACACGACAGGCTAGACAAGGCCGGGGTGCCTATATCACCCCACACGTGCCCGGGCCACAGGCCTGCCGGCCCCTGGAGGACACATTCACTCCTCCCCCTCATCTGCTCGTCCACCTATCCCTGTCGCCCAAGCCCCAGCTACAGGGAAGCATGGCTGTGCCAAGAGGGGTACGGTCAGGCCCGACTGGGGCAAAGCTGAGAAGCAGTCACTGCTCTGCCTGACTGGTGAGACCTGGGAGGCCTCCCATGGGTGAGAGTCTCCGTGGTGGACTTGTGTGAGTCAGGGGAGGCTGCTGAAGCCCCTCCTGGTTTCCAGGCAAGCTCCCCTCATAGCAGGGCCAACCTCAGCCCCTGAGGTCTGGGGCCCGTGGGCTGCAGACGCCACCCTACACCCCACCGTCTCCGGGGCCCAGGCCTTGTCTCCATATGGCCGTCTGTGCTCAGACCCCTGCCATGCCTGGGGGTAGCTCTGGGCTGGGCTTGGAGACCTGGGTGTAGGGGGCTGGGGTGTCGTAAATACCAGGCCTGGCAGCTCCAGCCTAGGGGAGTGGGAGCTGAAAGACAGGAGGGGGCTGGGCAGGAAGCAAGGCTGCCCTAGCGGCCCTGAGCTCTGGGGTGGGGAGGGGGCTGCTGGGCCGGGACAGACAGGGAAGTGAGGTGGATGCACCGTGTGTGATGTGCAGAGCAGAGCTGGAGAGCAGACGTCAGGCTCCCTGTGGTGGGGGTGGGAGGTGGCGGTGTGTGTTAAAAACTCCACCAGCCGTGCTCTAAGCTAAGAGTGGGCGGGGCCCTGGGCCTCAGTTTCCTCATCTGTGAAACAAACACTGGACCCACAGCACCTTGCCCGGTTGGTCCCATCAGTAGGTTCGGGAACAGGAGGACCTGCGGATGGCTCCCCGGCCTCCTCCCCGTGGGGGTGAGCGGGGCCCCAGGCTCACCCAGCGCCCGGTCCTCCTGCACCCGCCGGCGCTCGTCCCTGAAGGCCTGCAGCCACCGCGCCTTGTCTTCGGGCTTCCTGGCGCAGAACAGGTGCACCTCATCGCCCGTGCGGCTGGCCAGCCTGAA
Source organism: Bos javanicus (assembly GCF_032452875.1). Lineage (NCBI taxonomy): Eukaryota > Metazoa > Chordata > Mammalia > Artiodactyla > Bovidae > Bos > Bos javanicus. The sequence goes on along the minus strand of NC_083879.1, from coordinate 34,304,307 downwards.
GGCGTTCCTGAGGCCTGGCCCGCGGGCGCCGTCGCGGCCGTCTTCCAGGTCCACCAGCTCCACGGTATCCGTGTCGGCGCGGCCGCGGTAGTAGAGCACGTCCCTGCGCAGCAGGTCCTTCTTGCAGAACACCAGCTGGTGGTCGAACAGGAAGAAGGTGCGCTGCTGGCTCTTGCCCTGCCGTGTGACGCTGGTCAGCTCCCCGGAGTGGATCAGCTCCGAGCTGCGCTCCAGGAGGTCCTGGCCCTGGGGGCAGGGGTGCAAGCACATCCGAGGTCACCCAAGGGGAGGTCTCCTCCAGGTGCCGGGGGTACAGGGGGACCCTGGCAGGAACCCTCCTCAGGCGACCAGGTACATGGGGCCCACATGTGGGGCAGGCCCCCAAAGGCTGGTCAGATCTCGCTGACAGCCTCCTCAGGTGGGGAATTTCTTATCTTTTAGACTCCATGAGAAAATGTGAGCGAGCCCGTGTATCACCTAAGGGGTCCCTCTATCAGAGAGACCTGGTGAAAAATGCTGGGTGGAGGGACCCCACCAGGATCCGAAAGGGCAGCGGGCCTAGACGGACCCTGAGAGCGCGGGGGCCCCCTGCGGCTGGGCGCTTAGGCTGCAGGCAGGGAGCTTCTGAGTCAGGCAGCAGCTCCCTGCATAACCAGCTCAAGGCCCCGGAGACAAAAGGCCAGATGGCACGATGCCAGCAAGAAACTGGTAAGCTTCAGACAACAAATGATCCCCGAGACGTCAGAGTGCAAGGGCAAGAGGAAAAACACACTTCTGTAGTATTTAAGTTGGATCTAACCCAACATAACTTTATGCTATTTGCTATGATACTGGCCTTTAACATTTTATTCTCCCTTGATCCCAGTTATACAGTATTTTTGGAGGCAAAGGATCCTGACTGTGAAATACTAGCCTGCAGGGATTCTGTGCCCCAACTTCCTCACTCACAGAACAGGAGGCTGAGACCCAGGGAATGTGAGCACCTTGAAATGTATTTCTCTCCAGTGCTCACTGCTGTCACCCGCTTTAGTTAAAAAAGTTCCACTTCCTCACCGCTTGGGGAGAGTGAGTTCTGACAGCTGATCAGAGGCAGGACGCCCCCTGCTGGATCTCAGTCGTCTGCACGTCATGGGCTTGTCCTTGGTGATGGCCAGGGGCCCATTCTGCTCCCTCACCTTTCTGTGCCTCAGTTTCCCCGTCTGTTAAATGGGGTAATAATAGTTCCTACTCCCTAGGACTGTTGAGAGGCTTAAATGAGTTCATATATTTAAACAGCTTAGACCAGAGCCAGGCATGTGTGAATCCAATACAAGTACAAGCTCTAGCTGCTGTCACTGTTGTTTTTATAAATAAAAGCGTGCGTGTATGTGTGTGTGTGTGCATGTGTGTGTGTGTGCCTATGTGTGTGTGCGCACGCTGGACCACCACTCAGGCTGTGTGTCAGTGCTGCCCTGCACCGCCTCACACAGCCCTCACCAGCCCTGCAGGAAACTCCTCTCCTGCCTGCCCCCCGCCTTACAGATGGAGCATCCCTCTCGCCCAGGTCACAGGGGACACGCACTCCCACTTCCACACAACCTGCTGCTCTGTGGGCACGCTCCAGCCGCCCTCATGGAGCCCACCATCAGGCAGGAGGGAAAAAGGATGTACCCAGTAAACTGATTATTGGGTACTCTGAAGACGCTCTTCAGAGTACTTCCCAGTGGAGGTGGAGGGTCAAGCATCTGACTGCTAACTTCAACAGCGTGAATCAAAACATCACACCACGGAAGCCATGGGCAGAGGGAACCTATCACAGGTTGTGAAGTGCGTCATCCCACCAGGGGACCACAGGCAGGGGGTGAAGGGGCGTTCGGTGCTGAGGGCCATGGGCTCCAACTTGCCTCCCAGCCCACGATGGACACCTGCCACCGCGCGATCTTGTCTATGCTTTCCAGCTTGCGTTTCCGCTCATTGATCAGGCAGGCGACATTCTTCATGGCCTCGTATGCTGCCTTTATGTTGTCATAATCACTGCAAAGTAAGGGGTTACTTTTAACCACGTAACAGGCGACAGGCAAACAAGGACACAAGAAGCAACACGCTCCACCCTTGATTGTATACTGACAGCCTAGACAGGACGGCCTCTAAACAACAGCCATTGTTCCTCCGTGAGTAGGCTACAGTCCGCCTAGGCTAAGGGAGCAGACCAAATGCCAGCAGAGTTTTCTGGAATAAGAATGTCATCAATCGTTTCCCAGAAACCACAGTGAATGAAAGCAAAGACCACAAGAAATAAGTTTTAGCCACAGTGATGAGGGGTGATTTTCATTAACAAATAAGGGACAGGCCTCTGTTTTGGCTCTGGTCCACACAGAGCTTGTTTTCCCTGTAAAGTTCTGTGACGGTCAGTACTCATTCCAGGAGTGATTGGCTGAGCCTCGTCTTACATGGGAGGACACGAGTGAGTTGTGTAAATGCTGACCGACAGTTCCTGTGTCCGAGCACCTTCATTTCTGGTGCTTTCCACACTGCAGTCAACAAAACTGCCACGTCCCCCTGCCCAGCAGCCCCTTAGACCCTGGAGACACCAGGAAAACAGAGGCTCTGGTCTGCACACAGGCTGCAGGAGAGCCTGCCTGGGGCCAGAAAGGTTTACATGCAGGTCTCGTTCTGCATTAACACTTCCAGTTCAGTTCAGTCACTTAGTCCTGTCCGACTCTTTGTGACCCCATGGACTGCAGCACACCAGGCCTCCCTGCCCATCACCAACACTTCGGAGATGTGGAAAGCAGTCGCCTGGCTAAGAGCTAAGTCTTTCCCCCAGCACTTCCCTGTGTCTTCCAGGACAGACACAGCCCCAGGGTCTTGGGTGGACTGGACTGCAGTCCTTCACAACAGGGAAAAAGCCTTGGGAGCAGACTCTGCTGTTTACTAAACACTCCCCACCCCACTGAAGCTCCAATACTTTGGTCACCTGATGCAAAGAGCTGACTCACTGGAAAAGACCCTGATGCTGGAAAAGACTGAAAGCAAAAGGAGAAGGGGGCGGCAGAGAATGAGACGGTTGGATGGCATCACCGACAATGGACAGGAATTTAAGCAAACTCCTGGAAATAGTGGAGGACAGAGGAACCTGGCGCGCTGCAGTTCCTCTGCTCCCAGAGTCAGGCCTGACTTAGCAAATGAACAACCACCCCACCCCCATCTCCAGGCAGATCAGACCCCACCGTCTTCAGACAGAAGCAGAGCAGAAAAGAAGAACCAAGTGGCGCACGGGGGTTGCCAAAAAAACGGGAGCAAACCCCCAGAGAGGGCTCCAGCAATAAGGAAAAGTATGCAAAATTACTGTTTTTCTACAAATTTTTTCTGTACAATTCCAGAAAAGAGGCAGAATGTAATGGTATTTTTAAATATTTTGGTTTGTTTTACTTCAGATGAGGAAATGGCCTTTTGTCATTTCCTTTAAAATGATTTTTTTTTTTGGTGAAACAAAGTATGCAAATGCTTCATAGTGAAAAATGCCCTTAAAAAGAGAAAAATTAAGTGCTGAAGGGTGATGAGTGCACCCCTGGTATAGCTTTCCCATCTTTCAAGATGTTCTGCTTCTTAAGTTGCATTTTTATTTTTTCTGGTTCCTCATCATGACGTCTTTTTATTCTCTTCAAACAGATTTCTTAAATTTGTGACTTGCCTGACTTTGGTATTTTTTTTTAATTGAAGTTTTCTGATTTTCCCATCAGAAAAAGAAAAAAAAAAATAACAGCTTCTTTTTAATTTTTTTCAACAAACTCCTTTCTCTTAGTCCTTTCATCTTGATTCTTTAAACTAACATCATTGTCTGGGCATGTCGTTAAGCGACCCTGCTCTTCCCTTCTACCTTCCATCTAATTGTGAAAAGCCCTGTTTCCCAGGCCCATCTCTCTGCAGGAGTCCAGCGGCTGAGCACAGAAGAATGACCAGTCCCCTGCACCCTGCAGGGTGGGCGCTGCCTGGAGAATCTACTGTTCTCAGGGCAATAGACAGATGTTAAGCAGAGTTGGTGGTCTGCTACAGCAAATTCCTCCAGGCACTGTCCTCTCCCGGCTCCCTCTTCCCAATGGACCCCTGTCCTTCAAAGGGCGGCAGGCGGAGGGAAGGCCTTGTGCTGTGACACGGATGTCAGGGACAAGGTTTGGTTTTCACAAACACAGAAGCGTTATCCTAAAATACTGCTGGACGACAGCCGCGTCCCCACTGGCCCCCAGCTGTAGGCTGCTGAAAACTCATCGAGGGATAATTGCTGTCAGCAAAGGGCGCCAAGCAGCCAGGCCTATGGGGGAGACCCTCACCCACGTTCCAGAGCTGACCGAAAGGAAGACAGCTGACATCCAATCACAGCAAGATCAGACATGGTTCTGTACATGGTTCTGGAAAACGACAAGCTGCTATTCGTAAGCAAAGGATAATTGGCGGGGGGGGGGGGGGGGTCCTTCAGGAGAATTCACAAATAAGCCCCAAAGGGAGGTGGAGAGTTCAGTAACCACAACCAGAAGCCCTGTGCGCAGAGCCAGAGGGACAGGGTGGGCGGGCTGGGGACAGAGCAAGCACTGCACTGCACCAGAACGGGGGGGAGCCCAGCAGGACCTCAGGAAGCCGTGGCCCCTACTCAACACACCCTGGAAACTGCCTGCTCCTTAAGGGGTCCTGTGTGTCCTCCCCCTCTATAATGGTACTCTGATTCCACTAGGTAATAACAGTATGACGCAGGCGGCCCTCCACTTCCGGGTTTCTGCCCCCCACCTGTGCTCCGGCGCGGTGTACTTGAGCAGCTCGGCCAGTTGCAGCGGGTACTTGCAGATCTTCTGCACGGGTGTCAGCAGGAAGCCGTCCAGCGCGATGTCGATCATTTGCTGGAGCAACCGGCAGGCCTCGAAGAAGTGCCGGTAGCGGCGCTGCTGCATCAGGCCCGCCAGCTCCGCGCAGGCGCCCGGGTGGTTGTTGCAATACTCTGAGTAGATGGCGAAGCCCTCTTGCTGCGGAGGGCGTGGAGCCGTGTCAGCTCGGGAGCTCCGGGCTCCGCAAGCGCTGAAAACACCAGTCCCTCCACCCCCATCCCGGACAGGGGAGCCCGTGGCGCAGACTCCTCCGAGCAGGAAGGGGTGGAGGGGTGGAGGGGGAGGCTGCAGAGGACACAGCATCCCCCCTCCCCAAAACCGGCTCCTTCCATGGACCTCCCAGAGAGTGTGGCAGGGGCATAGTCCTCCCTGGGGGGTGGCGCCCTCCACGTCACCCGGGACAAGGGGGAGGCGTTGGTTTCTGCCCTGGCTGCCTCCTGCCCTCTGGTGGGTTTCTCCCGGTGACCAGGGGGACGCAGAGCCCTGCCTCAGGGTCACAGGCCTCCTTCCTGGGCTGAACCTGCTGTCCACGTACCCACCTCCTCCCCGCTGCCCCCCAACCCGGACTCCCTGGGGGCCCCTCCCAGCCACCTCTAAGTAGTTACTCCACTAACTCCAAACCCCAGAGAAGTGAGAAGATTTTGAAAAAAATATAGACCTGGGGTATTTAGGTCAAGATGAACCATATAAACTAATCAACTTAATTTGCAAGTGACGCCTCCATCCTATGGGAAGTTAATCAAACAAAGAAATAGAAAGGGACCCCTCTTCTTCGCAGGGAAACATTTCTAAATTACTTAACTCAATGTGACGTTATGATTAATAAGAAGTAAAAGGTGACGTACGTGCTGAAGGAAGCAGGACCCTATTTCACTCAGGTGAGGTTCCTCTTTATTGTACTGCTTCTCAAGGTCTTTCAAGAACTTTCTTTGGAATCTGTAAATGTCTTCAATGTTTCCGAAAATGGTGGCCAGTTGTGCAACCGAGAACATTGCCGTGTGCTTGCGACACTGTCTAATGTAGCCCTACAACACAGGAAAGCAAACTCTTTTTTATGAATCTAGAATTCACAGAAATTATTTCAATCATACTGCTTTTGGGGGCCCAGAGACATGATCTTAAGAGTGGGCTTTTTAAAAAAATATATATGTACAATTTATTTTTTAGTTTTGGCTGTTCTGGGTCTTTGCTGTACAAGCTTTTCTCTAGTTGCGGCGAGTGGGGGCTACTCTCTAGTCGTGGCGTGCAGACTTCTCATTGCAGTGGCTTCTCTTATGGCAGAGCACAGGCTCCAGGTGTGTGGGCTTCAGTAGTTGAGGTGCAGGGGCTAAGTTGCTCTGAAGCACGTGGGATCTTCCCAGCCCAGGGAATGAACCCATGTCGCCTGCATTGACAGGTGGATTCTTTATCACTGAGCCACCAGGGAAGCCCTAGAGTGAATTTTAACTAGAGAAAATTATATTAACCTAAGGGGGTCCCTGATGGGCTAATTATACTCCCACAGCTAAGATGTGCCCTAAATATGTTAAAGACAAAAGGAAAAAGAAAATGTAAGTGTGGTTGGATTTATAATTCAAGAAACCACAGAAAGCTTCCATATTATACTCATGAAACAGGTGGCTTGGTTTCAAACATTAGAGCTCAGAAATTGGTCCTGCCATACTTTCTCTAAACTCCTAAAATGCCCGGGCTCCCATCCTTAACTCCACATCACAGCCAAAAAGGCCTGCCCAGCACGTCGCTGACTGTTCCCTGTCACAGTCCAGGGCCAAGGATGGTTTAGCCGGGGCTCCACCGGCACCCGCTTTTTGGAGAAAAACGACACAAACCTGGATATCTCCAACCTGAGGCTGCACTGATGACAGCACCACTAATTCTCTACACCCTGGATGCACGCGGGTAGGAATGGCATTAGGGGTAGGAATGGCATTAGGATGGAAAGGCCGTGGAACACCTACAGTTGTCCCCAAGTGGGCACCGTGTAATTGCACAGACTGAACTGACTACGGCAGAACAGACCACAGGCTGGAGGGTGGCGGGTCTGGTTTACATTCCAAACCTGCTTACTCGTGGGCACCTGGGCTTCCTCATCTGCCCTCCGGGCGCATGGACCAGCCGTTGAGTGCTGTGAGGTCAGCTTACCCCGGTCGAAGGGCATGGCCGTGCTCAGCAGTCATCAGCAGGGGCTGTTCCCCTAAAATGAGGCTTTGCTCCCTCAAGCGCGGGTTCCCAAGGAACAAGACACAGAAGCCAAAGGCTGGGGGTCCTTATCTGGGGGTGAAGCCAACCCCACAGAGGGAGGCGCACTTGGCCTGCTTCCTGCTGGGCTCTCTCAGCTGACCGCAAAGTGCAGGGTCCGCATTCATGGCCAGGAGGCTTGAGTGACCAGAGTGGGCACAGGACAGTCTAGCGCACCACTGTACAGAATCCACAAAAACGGGAAATACCATGGTGGCGGGGGGCGGGGGGAGACTGTTGCCAACGGGATCCCGAACAACGTAGGAAAGAGTCGGGGTGTCACCAGAGGATACTTGTGTCCCTGTCTGCGTCTGGGTGAGACGGACCCCGCGGGGCTTCAGAGGGGGTCAGGAGGGTCTCAAAGGTGCGCCTCCCAGGACGGTCACTCCCTCTGACTGAGGCTCAGGGTGGCGGCACTGAACCCTGAGGACGGCGAGCCGTCCACACTGCCCGGGGTGCTGGGCGAGGTGGGGGAGTGCTGGGCGAGGTGGGGGAGGGCGGGGCTCTGGAAACACCTGAGCCAGGAGGGAGGGGCCGCGGGTAAGGGGAGGGGCCGTGGGACAGGGGAGGAGCCACGGGTAAGGGGAGGGGCCACGGGACAGGGACAGGGACGCGCTGCACGGGCGTCGCCCAGGCCCACCTCACAGATGTCCCGTAGGTGCTTGATGTACACGCGCTCGGTGTCCATGATCTCCTGGACCACGTTGGCCCGCATCTGCTGCTTGCTCTCTGGGTGCTTGTGGCGGGCCCTACCTGTGTCCTCCTCCTGCTCTTCGCCGGGGCTGCCGCTGGAGCCCTCCGACAGCTCCTCCTGGTTGACGCGCAGCTGCGGCCACATGCGGAAAACAGTCAGTGGGGCAGCACCGGGCCTGGGTCCCCTGGTTTCCACTCCCCAGGACGGTCAGGAGGGCGGCAGGGATCCTGAGCCCGCAGGTGCCCAGCCGAGCATCGCAAACGCAGCAGCGACACCAGCTGCCCAGCTGACCCCCGTGGACACTGCTCCACCACCCACCCTGACCGCAGAGAGGTCTGGTTCAATGGGTGATAAGGAAAGAGCGGCCCTGGCACTGCCCCTGACCCGCCCCGCCGCTGGAAACAGGACACTCACCCGAACGAAGCTGGCTGGGAACCATGCCTCCCTGTCTGCGCTGCGGCCCCACCACCAGTCCTTGTGCGAAGCCTCCAGGACCTGGATGACGTCCCCCGCCTTGAAGCCCAGCTCCTGTTCGTCCATGGTCACGTGGTCCCACAGGGCCTCTGCGCAGACCACGCTGCCATCGCCGATCAGCTGGAATGGAGAGGTGGGCGCTCAGCACCGAGCTTGGGGACCCTGAGCCCCCCGGCCCCCAAGGATGATGCTCAAGCACCTGATGTCACAGGACACAACGGGGGAAAGAACCCGGGGGGCACCTTCACGTGCTCTTAAAGGAACCCCTGAGCCCACTCAATCCATAAATCAGTCACCCAACAAGTGAGACTGTCTGGACTGTTCACCCCCCTAGGGGGTTTCTGAGCCTCCAAATGGGCTCCCAGGGCTAGAGGGGCTGCTGCAAAGACTTCTGTAAAAAAGGGCTAACGATGCAGAGGAGCAGAAAGAAGCTCAGAGAAAGGCATGCTTCACTTCTGCTCTGTCACCCTAGTAGGTCGCTCAGCCTCTTAGTCTCCGAGAGTTTGCCAAAACGTGGGCAGTAACTAACGCTCGCTGCCCACAAGGGCTGTGAGACCTTTATAAAGGTAGGCAGGGCACTGCCTGGACCAAGAAGCCCTCTCCAGGCGTCATGACAGTCTGCTGACTGGGAGGGACAGCTTCGGTTGTCTGCAATACTTAATCACATAAATCACCCTTGAAAATGCCTAACGGAGTTCTCCGTGTTAGAATACATTCACTAAGAAATAACCAGAGAGACAAGTAGGAGCGGATTCTGGGCCCAGACACACTGGCCACCACCGTGTGGAATGGACCCCAGTACCTCATTGATGGCCAGCTGCTCCCCACCCGGCTGCAGGTATCGGGGGTTGGCCCGACACAGGTCCTCGTAGCTGAAGTCCTCCTCGCTGCCGTTGTCATCCACTAGGGCAGACGGCTCCGCACCTCCATCGGAAGAAACTGAGAGAGAGAGAGCAACGGTGTGGTTTAAAGGATGCAGCTAATGGCAAAAATATAAGGATAAAACCTGTGAGCTCTGAGAATGCGCCCTCGTGGGAAAGTTGTCATTTTTTGTCCTACCCAGAGTAAGAAACCATTAGAAAATGTCTACTGAGCTATTATAATCCAAAGATAGCAGCTGACGCGAGGAGGAGCCAGCGCTTCATGTCCCAGTCAGTGGGAAGGGGACACTTCAGAGACCACTGCAGATGGGACGTGCAGGGTTATTCCCTGAGTCAGGATACTGAGCAAACAACATGTGACGTACTTGGAAATTTGTGCTCCAAAGTGGATGCAAAAGATGCAGTGTTTCTAAATAAGCTTGAGGAGGAAAACAAAGTTGAAAATTTATATATATATATTTTTAAGCCCGTTGCCATGTTTCCCTGCAAGGCACAGTGTGTGCTGTTGAATCAGGAGGTGCTGAGGGTATCCTAAGTGGAGCCAAGCAGCTGGGCTTCCTAGTCGTCCACACAGCAAAGGCCAGGGCTCACGTGTCACAATTACGAGTTACCCAGCACCTTCTGAGGATGGGGGCAGCATTCAGGATGGACCACCTGGCCACTCCTATCTCCTTTCACGATGGTGGGCTCCTTGCCAAGGCTCATCTGTCACCAAACGTCCCTGTGAGAAGGACAGGGTCTCCTGGGAGAGGGGCCTGGCTCCTGACTGTGGACACATGTAGCTGCACTTGGACACCAGGACCTCGAACAAAGAGGGACTGGAGAGCAAGGAGGGGCCTGGGCAGGGGAGTGATGGGTCCCTGGCACTGCAGACAGAGATCAGGTGTTAAGAGTCTGAATTCAAGCCTGCCCCTCTCCAGGCAGGGAGCCCAACCAGGCACCCCATCTCCCTGAGCTCCAATCCTTCTGTTGTAAACAGTAGTCTCTTTCTTTTTGGAGAATTAGATGAGATAATGTGTGTCAAGTCTGTAGCATCCTTGATTCTAGTTGGGACTCGCTAACAGTAGTCACTGAGGAGAGGACATCCATGTTGGTGTGCTGGGACGCACAAGAGCAACTTGGCCACAGCTTGAAGCAGGTAGGGGGTGTGGGCAGACCACCAGTTGTGGGAGGTGGGTCACTGAAACAGAAGGCACCACGGTTCTCCTTCAGACAGACGGCTGGCGGGCGGGGACGGGGTGTGATATTCAAGGACATGCAGGTCCAGGTGACGAGGGGGCAACAGAGAGGATAAAGTCTACCCGGTTCAGAAAATCCCAGGTTACTGGGAGAATTAATGGGAAAGGGAGTCAGGGGAGAGCTGCAGTGGGGGCAGGAGGAGGAAGGCTGGCCGGACGGTGATGCCGGAGGGAGAGCCCTGATGATTCTTTCAAGGACCTACCAGCTGGAATTTCCAGTCACTTCACTCTCAGGGACAGGTCTATTTCTAAACTGAAGAAGCTGTTTTTAAAAATGAGATTTTTGAAAATTATTTGTAACTTTTTAAAAGTGAGACAGTTCCTATTCCTTACTTTGTACCAAGTCTTTGTGACCTAAGTGCATCTTACAGTCCCCAGCCCATCCCTCTGGACAGGCCACATTGCAAGCGCCCTGCAGACACCTGTCTACCCAGGGCCGGGCGCCCCCGCTCTGCACACCAGGCCCCAGCTCTCCTCTGCCCTTCCCTCCAGCCCTGCCGCTCGCTCAGGGCACACCTCCCAGGGTGCCTGCTGTGTGTGTGCATGTGTGTGTGCCGTGCGGCCACCCCTGCCCTGTGCTGTGTCACACTGCTCTGTGGTCTTTCCAGGGGTGTCTCTGGGGTTGGGGAGAGGACCTGGAGGAGGCAGACACACCTGCTCGAGGCACATGCGTCTCATATCAGACACCAGGGAGGCAACACGAGCCTGCAGCCCGTCTCTAACGGAGCCCTCGGGGAGCTGCCCGACCACAGCGCGGTGTTCACAGCTGACTAGGGAGCGGGGACCACGCCACCCCAGTCTGTCGGAGCCCCTTGTCCTTCTCCCCTCGTGATCTTAACTGCCTTCAGGATCTTAAAGCCCCTTCTAAGTCGATGGCCCCCTGTGCGCCTGTACTATGGTTCACATGTATTTCAGGGAGTGGGGTTTCTCCAGTGTCTGGATGGGAGGGGCAGGGGCAGATTCTGATGCTCTGTCTGCACAGAGCAGGGTTCCTGTCACCCCACACTCCTGCTTTTGTGAGGGTTTCCCTTCTGAGGTCAGAACTTCTTGAGGGAACAGGCGGGGTCTATTCTTGTACCCCAGCACCCAGTGTAACCCCTGGCGTGCAGAAGGCACTCAATAAATGAACGGCAGACTGCTGGTGAGGGAACTCAGGCTCCCAGGAGTTTAACTCCTCCTCTGGGGGCACAAGGGTCGGTGGAGGCGGGGTATACACCCAGGTCTTCCTGCCTACCATCCCCACCACCCTCTCCAGCCACACCCTATGCGGCTCCCAGGCTGACTTCTGAAAACACGGTTCTCTTGTGTGCATGAGAACCCCAGAGCAGCGACCAACTGCCTCAGTGCAGATTCCTCTGCAGGGAACCTCCATTCCCTTCCAGTTAAATGCCCCCCTCCCCCGCAGAGCCCACCCCGCTGGGCAGGCCTCCCCAAGCCCGCCTGCTCACCAGTGTCGCCTTCTCACCGAGGCCTGTGTGTCACCTGCAGACCCAGGTTCACACGGGGCCTTTTCTGGAGGTTATTATGTGTCACTCTTTCTTGTCTGGTTTTCAGCGGTGACTTTATTTAGGGCTGTTTTGCATGATGTGGACCTACTACTGACTCTCAAAATGCACTTCCGCAAAATGAGGACAGATTAATACATTCTAATAATGAAAGAGGAACCTTAATTAATTAGCTTCCTTCTTTCCTTCCTTTAGTGGTAAAATACACGTAGAATGGCCCATCCCGGCCATGTGTAAGTGTACACTTCAGCAGCGTTGACTACGTTCCGTGGTTGTGCAACCAACCCCAGAACTTTCTCATCTTGCAAAACTGACACTCTGGCCCCACTGAAGACTGACACCCCCGTTTCCTGGCAACGAGCCTTCCACCTTGTTTCTGGGCTCTGAACACTTTACACTCTTCACTGAGTGGAGTCCCACAGTGATTTTGTAGTGGATTTGTTCCCTTCAGCACAATGTCCTCAAGGTTCACCCATGTAGTTGCCTGTATCCGATTTCCTTCCACTGCACCTGATACCGAGCTTTCTTCATCCATCCAAACGTCCAGGTGCATTTGGGGCGCTCCCACCTCTTGAACACGGCTGTGCGAACACCTCCTCCAGGTCCTGCTCTGGATTCTCCTGGATGTGTGTCCGGAGGTGGGATGACCAGGTCGTGTGGAAATTCTACTTAGCTTTCTGAGGTCCCTGCACGCTGTTCCCCACAGTGGCCATGCTGCTCTATGTCCCACCAGGAGCACTTGGGCTTCCAAGTCTCCAGGTCCTCGCCAGCAGCATCATTTCTTTTGTTGAATAAGTTATTCTCATTCAGTTGCTCAGTCATGTCCAACCGTCTGCGACCCCACAGACTGCAGCATGCCAGGTTTCCCTGTCTTCACCATCTCCCTGAGTTTGCTCAAACTTGTGTCCATTGAGTCGATGATGCCATCTTAACCATCTCATCCTCTGTCATCCCCTTCTCCTCCTGTCTTCAATTTTTCCCAGCATCAGGGTCTTTCCAGAGAGTCTGCTCTCTGCATCAGGTGACCAAAGCATTGGAGCTTCAGCTTCAGCATCAGTCCTTCCAATGAATGTTCAGGGTTGTTGAATAAGTAGGTGTGCGAAAGCTATGTTTGAAAAGGATCTTGTGAATGGTGAGCAAAGACTGTTGCAAACTGAAACGGAAACCTCGACCCCTAAGACAGAGGAATCTGAGAGGGGACATGCTCGCTCCTCTGTCCACTGCGCCCTCACAGCTGCAGCCACGCCCACAGGGGACGTCCTTCGGGTCTAAAAGACCTGCACACTCATGACGGCACACACACCTGCAGGGACAACTCTGGGACAGTGCAGCAATTGTGTGCAGACACTCTACACGTGTGTAATGTGAACTACCCGTGCTTGCTTAATTGTCATGTCAACGTCCCCTGGAAAGGCACGCATCCTAGGACTCTAGGGGCTGCGCCAGGCGGACCACCTCCCCCCTCACCTGCCCACCCCTCACACAGTCTCATCCTAAGATTCAGACCCGAATTCTTGCCTCCCCCAGGCTCTGCTTGCTTCCTGCATGCACCGATCTGAGGAAACCCCATCCACCCTTCCAGCCCTGGCCCAGCTCAGCTTCAGGAACATCCAGGAGAGACCACTGTGGCCCAAGTGGACGTGCCTTCATAGTCAGGACTGCTGCAAACTTGGTAGAGACCATGTGAGCTTATAAACAAACGCCAGCAAAGAGGCGTGTCCACTCCCCTCGGGAGGGTGACAACTTCTGTCTGGACCTGGATTTCATGTCTGTGAGGAACAAAACCTGGCAACGGGCCCTCCAGGCGAGTTTTCAGGACAGGACATGTCAATACCACCACTGATGGAGAACCTTGGACTGTAATACGCACCAAGGACAAGGCCCTCCCACAGGACCCCAAGTCCCCCTTACAGCACACAGGCCCCCAGTCCCTGTCCCAGGGGGAGTTTTTCCCATATGGCCTAATTTTGCAGATTTAAGGGCTTTTGCTCAGAGTGACAGAATTTCAAAAGCACAAGAGCTTGCTGGGGTCCCAGCCAGGCCCTGGCCCGAGCTTCCCCGAGACTGCCTTTCTCTTACCTGTCACACGGGGTTGGGGAGGGCAGGTGACAGGTGAGAGGAAGGTAACAGCTGACACAGTGGGAGTCATAACTGGGCACCTGCCATGCGGGCCACACAGGTGTGGACACTCAGCATTCCCACTAAAACACAGGTCACTTCAGGAAAATTCCTGCACTTGGAATAATCCATTAAAAATACACATTTTAGGAAACCTGCTGACCCCTCAGGCTTCCTCAGGTTGGAGATAAACTGTTCTCATTTCCCATCTTTCCCATCTGAAGAGCAAAACAGCAAACCTGGGCGGGTGGGCAGGTAGCCTGTGCTCAGAGCCCAGGGTGGACTTGACAGGGTGCTGTTGCTGCGGGGGGCTGGACCACCGGCCACGTCCCTGCACCCAGGGCGGCCCCTGAGCCATGAGATGCCAGAGAGGGTGCAAGCATGGACACAGGGGGCCTCGATGTCAGAACCACCCTCCCCCTGACCTCAGGACCACTCCCCCTCAGTGGTCCCCAAACACCCAGGGTCCATGGCTTCCCATCCTGGGCTTGGGGTGGGGGTGAGGGTGGGGAAGGTTCAGAAAAACAGACTCTGGCACTGGGCCAGAGAGCCAGGTCCTCCAGGGGGCAGGGGCAGGGGGAGGAGCAGGAGGGGGTGTTTGCCAAGAATCTCTTTCCAGAGCTCTCTTTCCAAGCGATTCTGACGCCTGGCTGCATTCTAGAACCATGGGCGCCCAAGCTCGACTTCCTCAACCCCAGTGCAGGGACCTGCCCTGGGAGGCATGCTGTGAGACTCGTCTCCACAGCAAGACAAGCTGGAGGGCAGTGGGTTCGGATCTGGCTGCTTCAATGCCTCGGCTTCAGCCACTGTGTGCCAGCGAGTGTTCCTTGCTTTCAGCAAAAAAGGACACAGTCCTTCAGTCCACGCTGACCACTCCACCTGGAGCGACGCCCCACCCAGAAAGCCCATAAGCTCCCCCTCCTCCTTCCGGGCACCGAGCTCTCACTCCCTGGTGAGGGGTGAGGTTGGGATTTCGTGCTCCTGCCTACATTCCCCACTGCCCCGCCGCCACTGGCCAAGCCCCAGGTGGCAGGAACAGTCTCTGCCTCTCACGTCCTAGAAGCCTATTAGATTTACTCACTTTAAAATGCTCACCGTATTTACACTGTCCTTATATTTCAGCAGCTTCACTGTAACACCCTCCTGAGCTGTTCTGAGTCTCTCATATCCACCCCTCCTGCCCCAGCGCCGACCTTGAGGGACCAGGAAGCCCGTGCTGGTCAGTGTCAGCTCACACCTAGTTACAGGAGACACCCTTCCTGTTCAGGGCTCAACCTGACACCATCAGGATGGTCCTCTTATGCCTTACCTAGACTTTCAAACCATTCCACACACAGGGCAGGGCTCTGTGAGTCTTCTAAACACGTCGATGACAATACAGTCAAAAAGGGCAGTTGACTTGGACGCGCTGCCCTCCACTGATAACCCTTCATGATGCCCATGGGTCTCCTGGAAATGCCCCTCCCAGGACAGAACTTCACGTCTGGATTAGACTTGGGGCCTTGCTACCCTTGATGCCCGAGCATTGACAAGGGTCACACCAAGATAGAGCTTCATTTATACCAAAGCCCCCAGAACCTCCCCATTTATACCAGTCCCCCCTCAGAACTGACTCCTTAGAAAAGACTCTGATGAGTTAGGAGTTGGTGATGGACAGGGAAGCCTGGCGTGCTGCAGTCCATGGGGTTGCAAAGAGTCGGACACGACTAAGTGGCTGAACTGAACTGATACCAAACCCCCAGGTGGCCTGTTCCTATAAAGGTTTGTTTAGAAAGCTTTGGCTCAAACCACGTGCGAGTATTTTTACTTCTCAATTTAAAGGCAAGCCATGCCCTGTGCATCCTCCATGCTCTGTACCCCGTGGAGGGGCCCTCAGAGTCCTGAGATGGGGCTGGGGTTGGGCTTCTGTGCTCTTGGGGGCCCAGAGGCGGGACAGTCTCAGCCCCCGGTGCAGGCCTGGGTTTAGGCCCTGGGTTCTCCCCTGGGCTGATCCCTTAGCATCTGTCCCCCCTCAGCAAGCTGCTACTACTCCTCCAGCTCAGCTCTGATGGTGGCTGCCCGGGCCTCTGCCCGCGCCCCGCTCCTCCACTGGGCGCCCCGGCAGCTCGTGCCCACTGCACCCCTCTCAGCTCCTGGCAGTGCCTCGCAGGCGGGCTGCACCACCCTGGGAAGGAACCCGGCTGCTTTCACCACATCCCTGGGATAAACTCCATGTGTACCAGGCCCCACACTGGAAGCGTCCTGGAACCATAACTGTCTGTCAACACAAGAGCAAACTATGGCTCCAAGAGGTGAAGGAACTGCTCCCCAGTCCTGGGGCTGGAATTCAAGTCCTGGTCTGTCTGGCTCCAAAGCAAGCCTGCTGGGCACCTGCCCGGGGCCTCGGCCTCGCTGACCACAGCCACAGGGCAGGACTGCTGACCACCCACCCTCCCCACCTGCTCCTGCCAGATCTTTTTCTGGAGGGCCGCCAGGCTGTCCCTCAGGGTCCCCTGCCCACTCGGGGCTCTCATCTGAGACAGAATCCCCCCAGTAAGCAAGCTCTCCACTTGATTCTCCGCTGTTGCATCTGCGGTCGTTTCCATCACGTTTACACACATACACACTTAGCACAGCGGGTACATGAGAGACAGTGCTGGGCACACACAGAACCATCAGGAACAGAGATGACCCCAGCAGAGCCCACGCCTTCCTTCTCTTGGCAGCCAGGCTCAAAGGCAGGCAGGGCTGGAGCCTGGAGCCCGAGGGCACTTGGGGAGGGAGGGCGCAGACCCCTCGCAGGAGGCCTGGCCGGCTGTGCCTCCCAGAGTATCGGGCTCAGTACAGGCGCTGAACCCGGCTTCTCTTGGCCTCCACACACACACGTGGGAGGGAGGACCGGGCCCTGTGCCCGCCCGGGGTGGAGGAATGCGGGGGGCGGGCTCCATCGGCCGGCTGCCCTGGGGTAAACACAGGCGCACCCCCAGCCCAGGAGGCCGGCAGGCAGCCAGCTGTCCTCCACGTAGGACCTGGGGTCACCAGCCACTCAGTGACAGGCACAGCCACTCGGCAGGCAGGCCTGAGCCCTGAACGCAGAAACCACTGAGCCACTTGTGTTTTTTTTATTCTGAATTTGCGTCAGTGAAGCCCTCACCGCACCCCTTTCTGTGCTCAGCCAGCACAGGGAGCCAGTCAAAACAGGGAAGGCCAGCGAGAAGCACAGAGTACTCAGTGCACTGCGGGGAGGCCCACGCTGCCCTCCAGCTCTCACCTGTAATTCCCATTCATTCCAGGGTGAGCGACTGGAATTCATTTAAGACAAAAACTGAGATGGGACTCTTTTCTTTTTTAAGCATCCCATTGCATGATGTGCAGCAGTCAGCCACAATGCTTTCCATGAAGCATTTAGTCCTTTAAAAGAATACATGGGTTCCAGGTGATAACCTCCCAGTGGGAGAGAACCACCTTTCTAGTTCACCTAGGAACTAGTCTAGTGCCAACACTCGCGAAAACACTGAAAAGCAAAGATGGAATACAGCCCCAAATAATAACCAAGTCCTGGGTAGTAACACTTTTTGGAAACAGTTGACTATTTTTCCAAAATCAATTCATACTGTTAAACCTCACACACCCCAGATTAGCAAGGAACACAGTTATGGACCCCAACAACAATCCCCTGAATAAACAAGTTTCATGTAACAGAAGCAAAGCCTAGCACAACAAGAACCAAATCCATAACTCATAAAGAACAATCCACGCTTGACTCTTGCTATTTCCTATTTCATACCAATGGCTGCATAACTCAAACCAGCCTCTGATTTACTGTGTCCACAGCTAGAACTTTTGAAATGAGTTTGAGCAAACTCTGGGAGATAGTGAAGGAAAGGGAAGCCTGGCGTGCTGCAGTCCATGGGGTCACAAAAAGTCAGACACCACTGAGTGACTGAAGAACAACAACAGCTACAACTGCCCTCAGGACCCCAGGTCCAGACAAAAGACTCGCTCACACACACAGACACAGACACACAGACACACACAACCTGACAAGAGGCAGCAGACAGAGCCCTGCAACTTGCGAGAACAGAGAGAGGACTCAGCAACAAAGTCAGTCTGCACACATACCTGTGTGAAGGCTCTCCAGACTCCAGAATCTTGCCATTTCCCCCCTTGCCACCATCCTCGTGTTTGGGAAACAGCCGCGTTCAAAGCGGGGCTGTGGGGTGACTGAGCATCGCAGAGGATCACACAGGCTCTGGCTGCGGAAACGCAGAAAGCGCTTATTCACTGCTGACGCCTCTGCCCGCCTGGCCAGAGAGCCTCACAGCTCACAGCACCCGCGGGCGGCTGAGCTTGCAGCCCAGACAGGACGGCGGGGAGGGAAGTCTAAACGCAGGCCAGACGGCTGGCCAGAAACCTATCAGGAGCCCCCGGAGCCTCCCATGCCAGTGACAGCAAGGCAAGACGCCTGCTGCTTTTCATTATAACCCAGAAGCCTGACCCCCCAGAGAGTTTGCAAGATGTGAGCTATCACACACAGGACAGCTAGACAGCAAGTCCCACTGCAGAGCACGGGGAGCTACATTCAGCATCCTGTGACAGACCACAATGGAAGAGTATGAAAAAAATGTATATAGTAAACGTACAACTGAGTCACTTTCCTGTACAGCAGAAATTAACACAACATTATAAACCAACAATACTCCAAATAAAAAAGAAATAAAAGGGCTCAGAAAAAAAAAAAAAAAGGACCTATTTCACGGAGGAAGAAGCACAGAGGTCACTAGGTTCAAACTGTAGCTGGGATTCCATGCTCTGGTGTGCCGAAAGCTTCAGCTTTGACATCACATTTATATTAACTGCAAATCTGTGAACTCACTTGAAGAGAGATTTTGTTTAAAAAATGTATATGTGTGAATATGTGTGCCTTCTATATAAAAAGCACATGCACATCTTTTACTGCATAAATTATCTGTTCTCTATAGTGCAGAAAATTGTTCTTTCTTTGAAGAGGCTCTCTCTAGACGACTAACTTATTTCCTCTCTCATTTTTGTTTTTTTCCCAGTTGTCTACAGTGAGCAAGTCCTATTGTGAAACGACACCTACTAACAAACAGCTTCCTTCCATTTCCTCAGGATAAGAAAACACTAACTTTTTCCTTCAGGAGCAAGGAGACAACACACTCAGAGTAGTGATCACGTGGTCGTCCCCCAATAAATGGTTGAAAACTGAGTCCATGTGTGCAGGCTCTGGGGTGACAGACCCCTCGTCTCACTCCACCAGCTCAGACCTTCAGGGGCTCGTGTCTGGTCTATACAGTGGGGACAGCCAGCCTCCCACAATGCTCCCACGTTCTTGAGAACGTGTGGGGATTAATAAACAGCACCGCAGCTGCTCTCACAACCCGAGTCCGTAATCACTGGCTGGTTCCCAGAGTTCACAGCACGAGAGGTCAATGGGCAGAGCTGCAACGTCAGCTAAGACACCCACCCCGACCACGTGCTTCCCCGGAGGCTTTTCTTATCCTTAATTATCTGTGGCTGTTTCTACTGACTCAGGGCATCCCACTGTTAAATCCAGCTAAGGCTTCAATAAACTACAAAGAGGCAAAACTCGCACACATGTGAACATACACATACACGCACATACACTACACTTACAAAACGAGACTGGTTTCAAATCTATCCCATGCAAATATATATATATTTTAATATTTTTTTAATTTGTCTGTGCCAGGTCTGGTCTATATGTGGGATTTGGTTCCCTGACCAGGGATTGAACCCCAGCCCCCTGTATTGGGAGCTTGGAGTCTTAGCCACTGGACCCCTAGGGAAGTCCCCCCTTGCAAATATTTTTTTTTAAATGAATTAAAAGAGTCAAATTTTTAAAAACGATGAAAAGACAGTCATTCACTAGGAGCGTATGTGTCCTTAATTAAGGCAGTGCTTCATTGCAGGAGGAACTCAGAAGACTCCTCGAGGTTGCTTCTGAGCGCAGCTCACTGTCTATGAGGCAAGGTTGCTTCCCATAGGCTTCAAGTCCAGATTCCGACACCCGTGTCACCTTGTTTAACACAGGATGTCCCATAAGGCCACAAACCCCTCTTTTCACAGTAACATGTACTACCACCCAAAAGGCTGTGGTCCAGGGACCAGCAAGCAGCACAGCGTGACCGGGGAGCTGGTGGGAAGTGAACCCTTGGGGCCCCATCCTGGCCCGTGGATTCACAGCCTGATTCAGGTCTGAGAAGTGTTCATTCAGAAATGAGTGAAGCCTATGGAACGCAAGGGTGGACCTGGTTTTAATGAAGAAGTGAAATGCTGAATGCTGAGACACAAAGCAGGGAAATGCGGGAACTCATTTTGATGAGCACACTTTCTAAGCGAGACTGAAATCCAGCAGGGGGCAAAGGAAATCCAGAGTGCTTTCATTTTCTTAAAAAAATAATGTTTTTTTGTTGTTGTTGTTGTTAAAATTCCAAGTTTTCAAAAAAATAAAAATAAAAACCTCTCTTGGCCGCATTTCCTTGGCACTGTCTTAACTCGGGTCCACAGCTCACTTTCACTCTCCCTGGGCAGCTTCTTTCCCAAGGACTTTTTCTAAATCGAGAGATGGGGTCAGGGAGGGTAAGGTCCTTGGGATCTTAGGATTGTAAACCAAAGGCATTCACTGAGTAAACTTACTGTACTGAGCACACACTCAAAACAAACATAAAGATAAATAGGAGGAAAAAAAGTAAATAAACAAACAAAAACTGTATTTAAATGAGGCATTTCCTCAAAGGAAGATGAACCAACAACACTTCTATTTTTGGAAGAACCTACAGAGGCAGTTTGACTTTAAGATTTAAAAAATTCTTTAGTGATTAGAGCCTATATTAACCAGATCAATAAGAATATTGCAACAAAGACCTTCAGACCAAAGCTGAAGGAAGTCTTGATCTCCTCCATGCTCTACCCCCAACCCCCACCCCTGGGAATAGTCTATTCTCCTTGGATAAGATGCTGCTACAGGGTAGGGACTAGGATGTCACCAACCTTGACTACTGGTAGAAGAATTAAGAAAAGGATCGAGTCCCACTGGAGAGCAGAAAAACCCCAACTGTACATTAATATCAAATATTTGGAAGTCAGAGAGGATAAAATAAACGTTGGGAGCACACAGGATGTTATGATCACGTTTACTCTACAGATATATAAGGAACTAAGGCTATTTTTAGCAGAGTGGCCCTAAGACCCACACACAGTTACACCCACACGTCTGGAAAAGGAGGGGGTAAGTTAGTGGTGGTCCCTCTGACTAAACCAACACTCATCCCTTTACCCTCCAGGACCGGCTCTTGAGATGACCAGGTGGTCGTTAAGGCTGCACTTAGCTCCAAGTTACTGGAATCTCCTTAAGTACAAAATGGTTCAGGTCTTCTTACATGGCCGCCTTAGGATTTGGGGCAGAAAGGTCACCAGCATTGGCCATCTGCTCAGCAACTGACATTCCCAGCTGCTGCTTCACCAAAGCTGCAGCTCCCTGCATGGCGCAGAGACTCCCTTAACCTGGGAATATTCTAGAACCTCCCGTGCCCCAGGATTGGGTACCACCCCACCACCAAGACCTGCAGGACAGCCACAGGGTGGTAGGAGGCCAAGGACAGGCATGCTGTGCCCCGACCAGCACTACCGCCAGCTTCAGAGAGTGAGCTGGAGCCTGGGACACGTCAGAACCGAGGTGGCTCCTGCCCCCGCTGGACTGAGCCCCAGCCCAGACCTCCGTTGAGCATCCAGAGTTACGAGGAACACAGCAAGGGCTCTGAGTCCACCTAGTCGCTGCCCTCGCTGCTGATGCCCTAAAGCTGGGATGGGGGTGATTTCTGAGCAGGAAGTGATCAGCTTCACCTACTATGAGTTACTCAGACTCACAGGCTTCCTTGTGGCTCAGCAGTAAAGAATCCTCCTGCCAGTGCAGGAGACCCAGGAGAACCACGTTCAATCCTGGGGTGGGAGGATCTCCTGAAGGAGGGCATGGCAACCCACTCCAGTATTCCTGCCTGGAGAATCCCATGGACAGAGGAGCCTAGCAGGCTACAGTCCATGGGGTCGCAAAGAGTCGGACACGACTGAGCGACTAAACAACAACTCAGACCCACAGTACCCTTGGCTATTAGCATAAATAATGGAGTGTCTAGAGGGGTCCCTGTATTCTGAATGGACAGACATCAGCACTAATCTTACAGGCCATAGTTAGAGAAGCAAAAGAACAGAGACCCTCAACACAACACAACACATAATGTTTTCTAGCCCACACAGTCACACAACCCACCATAGACCCCGTTTTGGTCAGCTGCCTGCTGGCAGAGGGCAAGGCAGGCCCCACGCAGGTCTTCCTGAAACACTGCTCAGCAGCCAGACTCCTGAGCACAGAGGTCAGGCCCGTCACTCCAACACACAGGGAACAGCGCAGGTGACAACAGGGAGCAGTGGGAACCGAAGGCAGAGGACAAGCCATGGGTCTTCAAAGCTGCTGCTTTTCCACCGGAGGCGCTGAGGGCCCGCCCACCCTAACGGACAGGAGATGCACTCTCAATGCTTTATGAACGCCACCCCGCTCCAAACACACGCCAAAGACACTGGTCCTCCTGGGCTCCGACTACAACTTTTAGGCTAATTCAGTAACAGATCCAAAATTCTCCTTTAAAAGACAAGGTGCCATCTCAACGTGACAACCGAGGCCTGTCCCATCTTCTGTGAACAGCCACGTGGGGTTTTCATCCTTCAAGGCCTGGGACACATTTCAAACATAACAAGAGCAGAACAGAAAACGGATGAACTTCACTTTTGTCTTTGTTTTAATAAAATGCAATTATTAGGCATGGCCTTAAAAACTGACACACGGGTGAACTTCTGTGCACATAAACAAAATAACTTTGTGTTCCATGCTGGAAAGGCATAGCACCTGGGAGACAGTGAGTGGAATGGAGCAGCGTGGGCTTTGGGGTCTGTCTGATCTGCTCTGATCGCCGGCTTCACTGTCTTATGACGTAAGTCACTCTTAGCTAAGCGAGAAAAAGCATGGCCTTGAAGTTTTCAAGCCTCAGATTCCTCATCCACAAGACAGGAACTGGCATGCAGGCCAGGCACTTGGCTTGGTGGTGGTTTGCTTCACGTTTTCTCTTTTGCGCTCTTCCTCTTGACTTTTAATATTCTTTCTTTTCCTTCTCTTTTAAAAAAATTTTTTTATAGATGTACAGTTGACTTACAATGTTGTGTTAGCCTCAGGTATATGGCAAAGTGATTAGTTATACACATACAAATATATTCTTTTTCATATTCTTTTCCATTACCATTTATTATAGGGTATTAAATATAGTTCCCTATGCTTTTCTTTTTAAAATCCAGTTTCTGAGACTTGGCATTAGATGCATGGTATTTTGAAAACTTTTTAAACTCTGTACTTTAGAACGATTGGAACAAATACATGTGTTAGAACTGAGAATGTTTTAAAGGTTAGAAAGATGAGAATTTCAAGAGTTTGATGGAAAAACATTAAAAAAGAAACACTTCATGATGTTTTTCTGAGACAGGAAGAACACTCTCTTTCTTTTTAAAAAAGAAAAAAAAAACTCTTGATTCTGGGCAACGATAAGGCTGAGACAGCAGCCAAGGCTGCTGGAGCTGACACCTGTCTCAGACTTGCAGGCCTGTGGTCTAAGGGCCTGCCGTCTACATCTGCAGGATCGGCTCCTACAGGTGGCATGCTGTCCTGGTTCTAAATCCAGACGTCCACATGTTCTCACAGTGCAGTCAGCAGGGAGAGACTTCAGCCAGGACAGTGTCAGTGTCTTCAGACAAAAAGAACAGAATCATCTTGATTCACAAATAAAAACACCCAGTGCCCGTGACCCCGGGCAAGAGCCTGAAATGGGATGGGGACAGCAGAGAGCCAGACCCGGCCCCGTCCACACCTGACCATCAGGGCTCCACCATCCCCACCCTTCAACCAGCCTTCCAAGGGCTCCGCTATAATCACCCACTCCAAAGGTACTGAGCAAGGACCAGACGACTTTGTATTTTCTCTCTGATTCCTCATTGAGAGAAAACTTTAGGAAAGCAGACGCAGACAGAGGTTATCCAGAGAATAAGAGACCAGACAAGGTTTTCTGGTGCGGCTAAGTAATCTCAAGGCACCCCTCAGCACCTATTGCTTTTCTTTTCTTCTTTCCTTTTAACAAAAAGTTTAGGCATTTCTAGGACACACTTTGGGAAATCTCTGATGAGGCCTGAAATTTGGGGTCAAGAGAGTCAAAAGAAAACATTCAGTTGAGTTACCTTTCTTTCCCCCCAATAACCTGAGTGTCTGCCCTTTAGATGGATTTAACTGACATTTGGATAATACTTAAACAGAACACTGTCACACATGGACTCTTGGGTAACTCCTAGGGCTATCTGTACACATT
Source organism: Bos javanicus (assembly GCF_032452875.1). Lineage (NCBI taxonomy): Eukaryota > Metazoa > Chordata > Mammalia > Artiodactyla > Bovidae > Bos > Bos javanicus. Next base: position 34,279,879 of record NC_083879.1, on the reverse strand, counting down.
AGAGTAAATGACCTGTCAACAGTTAAACTGCTGGTTACTGAGGTTGAGTTAGTAACTCAGAACTCTGGCTGCAAACACAACTCATCATTACCTTGTCACCAGAATTATGACTGCTTCTCTTTACTGCACACTTACAGCGTACCCGATCGTTCTCACACATCTGTGGACAATAGTAATATTTCCTACTGATAGATGAGAACATTAAGACTGGGGTGTGAAATGACTTGCCAAGGTCAACGAGGACTGGGACTCAACTCTGTTTTGTTGACCCAAATGCCGGTTCATAAGAAAATCAACTTTCATAACAATCACTAGAATAGAACAAAGCCCGAATAACAGATTATAAGTAGGATCATCAACAACAACAAACTAAGGCAAAAGGAAAAAAAACTATTTTTTTTGTTTGTTTTGACCACATAAAAAATTAAAGAGTCTTAACAAATTTATTAACTTCACAACAAGACTTTTCAAAAAAATACGACTTGGTAATTTCTTGTTGCTGTTGTTTCGTTGCTGAGTCCTGTCCAACTTTTTGCAATCCCATGGACTCTCACCCACCAGACTCCTCTGTCCATGGGATTTCCCAGGCAACAACAGAGGAGTGGGTTGCCGTTGTCTTCTCCAGGGGATCTTTGAGACCCAGGAATCAAACCCATGTCTCCTGCATTGCAGGCAGATTCTTTACTGTTGAGCCAGTAATTTCTTAAAATTTATTTGATTAAAAAAAAAAATCAGAGCTTCCCTTGTGGTTTAGACGGTAGAGAATCTGCCTGCAATGCAAGAGAACCCCAGTTCGATCCCTAGGTTGGGAAGATCCCCTGGAAAAGGGAATGGCTACCCACTCCAGTACTTTTGTCTGGAGAATCCCATGGAGAGAGGAGCCTGTCAGGCTATAAGCCATGGGATCGCACAGAGTTGGACACGACTGAGCAACTAATGATTAAATTGCCCCCACTTTCTTAATGTTGGGGCATTACATCAGAACTCTAAACCAAGGAATGGAACTTTCTGGTGTATATTTAACGTGACTATTTCAAAAATATTTAATAAACATTGATATGGTCCTATTGATGAACTTTCACATATGGTAACATAAAGCCAAGATAATTTTTAATATGATAGCGAAACAGTTTTTAACTAGTCCTAACATTTAGAGGAAATATTCAGCTATCAAATTAGAAAACCAACACGGATAAACCAAACAGATAGAACCCCTCCACACTCATACACAAGGTGTGGACTTTTCCCCACAACCTTGCAGACACCCTCTGTGCATCCTGGCTCTGCCTTCCCACTGAACCAAAACTGTTTTTCTCAAAACCACCAAGTCTGTGGGTTTCCCTGGTGGCTCAGTGGTAAAGAACCCACCTGCCAATGCAGGAGACATGAGTTCAATCCCTGATCCTGGAAGATCCCACACGCCATGGAGCAACTAAGCCTGAGCGCCACAACTATTGAGCCTGTGCTCTAGAGCCTGGGAGCTGCAACAAGGAAAGCCACAGCAATGAGAAGCCCATGCACCGTAAGTAAAGCCTGCACAGCAACGAAGACCCAGCACAACCAAAAAAAAAAAAAACCCAGCAAGTTCCTAATTGCCGCTGGATCCATGGAAATGGCTCAGAGCACTCAGCTTGACCCCTGCCACAGGTGATACAGTAAGCACTGCCTCCCAGGACTCAGCATCCTTGGACAACTGGACACCACTCACCTGTCTGGCCATTCCATTTCTATCTTCATTGTGGATTTCTTTTCCTTCACGGGCTATACCCGGTGCTACCCCCTCTTCTCACTCCACACACACACTGCTGGTACCTCTCCCTCACTGGCCTGGAGAACAACCAGCCATGTGTGGACCACTCCTCCCCAAACTCCCCTCGAGCCTGGGCCTCCGTCCTCATCAGACCGCATAGTGCAGGCCAGGTGATGAGATCTCCACCCAGCTGTCCCACCAGTGCCTCCAGCTCCAAGGCCTGGAACAGTCCCAAGCCCCGCACTCGTGTGCTTTTCTCCTATACTCCCCTTGGAGGGTCTGCCCCCCAAACATCCAGACAATGGCTGGACTTTCAGGTCTTTGCTTTTCCAAGAGAACCATCATGCTCCTTGTTAAGGGCTCTGTCCGCTGGTTGTCTGCTCTGTCCCCAAGCAGGTCCACAATTTAGCTAGAAAGTCACCAAATGCAAAGTGAACCACTTATAACCCTCCTGTGGCTCCTGGCTCTTTCAGGATAGGCCCTGAGGAAGGCCCTGAGCAGGCTGTTCCCTCCCACCTGGAGTGGTCTGATCCCTGGTACAGACCCGCAGCTTACCCCGCTACAGCCACTAAGTGTGGTCAAGCTGCCTGAAAGACCCACGGCAGACCCAATACATCTGCATCACGCCCCGAACCCTTCAACTTCTACATACAAAGGTGCAGCTGCCTCATCAGTGTCATCCCCAAGGACCAGAGGTCTCTCTCACATGTCATCACGGGACGGGGATTCTGCATGTGAGACCACGATTTATCAACTGTGATGGCCAGTTCTGGATGCTCTTAAGTGATAACCAGAAGCATTCTGAGCTCAGAGTTCCCAGTTTTTCCACATTTTACACTCTCAATTCTTATCTGACTGAAATAATTTTTTAGCAATTAATCTTTATCAAGAGTTCAGTTTTCTTAAATGTGAGTCTCTTCTGAGTCTCACATTTACAATTTCATTTGCTTATGGAGCTAGACAAGCTCCATGATAGCAGTAATGACCACAGCTGCCAGAGCCAGGCTGCAGCCATGCCCCTGACTCCGGGTAAGGACACGACCCACCCATGAGAGCAGTGGTGGGTGCTGTGTCATCCCCCCCACCCCCCAGCCATCCCAAGTGAGCCCTGGGCAGGAGCGGGCACCACCTGCATCGAGGACACTTCCCTTTGGTTGGGTTAAGCACGTGGTTGGGTTAAGAAAGCTTCTGAGGGGCGACCTGACCCTGGGCTTCTCAAGCAGGCTCTCCTCCTCCCGCCCCCACCCTCTGTACTGGCTGCTTCCCAGCCTAGAACAAACACACCTTCTCTAGCAACAGACTCCACCTAAGTTCCGCTCAGCCTTCAATCTCAGCTTTGCTGTGGCTTTCCCAGGAAAGCCTGGGACTCCCTGGATGGAATCTGGGGCCCTGTGGTTACACTCACCTCCTTGAGCACTGCCGTGGCTTTCCGGGTCCACACACCCGCTGGGGGGTTCTGTGAGCTTGGCATCTGGCTTCCTGGAACCCGCCAGCCTGCACCCCAGGGCCCCTCTTATCACAAGGGACCTGTGTACACACACATGTTATGCACGGCAGCATGTAACTGTGCTCTATGCACCCATACAAACGAGGTGTCTCCTAACCCAAGGGCGAAGTAAAAACTCAGCTCGAAAAGGTTTCGGGCACCCTGCTCACGTCCTGAAAAGCCACTCTTTATCTCCTAGTGGCATGTCCCGCGTCATTTCCGGATAGGATTAAGCTCATCGACTTCATAAGGGGGCTAGGTAAGCTGGCTTCTAGAACCCACACTAAGCTACACAAGGTCTCCGGGTCTGAGGTATCAGTGCACCCCGGCCCAAAATCAGCTGCGAGAACGGGAAGTTGCGGAGGGAACAATGTCCCCGAGGGGTCACCCCAACCGCTCCTTGAAAGTGCTGGGCTTCAGGGGTGGGGGCCTCTGGACACACGCCTCTCCCAGTGGACACACCAGCCCTGAAACTGTGGGGAACGTTCACCCGAGGAAAGCCTGGTGGGGAGGGGGCGACGGTTGGGGGAGCGCACGCAACCCCTCCCCTCCCCCCCGTCGCCGGCCGCGCAGCATCCTGCGCGCAGGACCGCAGGGCAACACCAGCATCCCGCGCGCGGGACCGCAGGCCCTCCAGCACGGCGCACCAGGACAGGGGGCGAGCGCCCGGAAGTCTCATGGCAGGTTGTCAGGGCCTCGAGCCCACCCCGCAGAGCACCCTGGTCTCAGGGCGAGCTGAGTGGACCAGCCCCGGTGCGCCCTCCTCCGCGGACCCCGCAGACCACAAGGGCAACCCTGCTGTGGGGGCGGGACCCCTGGGGGTGGTCCAGACCACACCCCTTCGGAGTTGGACCCCGCTCTACCAGTCTACGAAGGGCCTCTGTGTGTTCTCCACAAAGGGAAAAATGGAGCATCTTGGACTTCTCACCACCAAGTACCTTACTTTGTAAATTCTTAATCCCCACTCTTATCTCTAGATTTATATTTTTGTTGTAGGCCCTGATCAATTGCCCTGCGGTCTGTAGTATTTTTTCTTGCTTTCTTACTGACAGCGGAACTGGGAATTTTTAAAACCTCAGAGTACGTTTTTTCAAAATAGCTCCTCTCTCACCAACCCCTGGCTAGGTCTGATGTGCTTCACAGATACGTGGCCTGTTGCATAATTTGGGTTATTCTTTTGTAGAACACAATGTTTTATATAAATATATATATATATATCACTCTATATATCAAGCTTTTAAGGACTGGATTCTTTGGTTTTTTCCACATGAAAAATGTACATGGGTGGGTATGAGTTTGAGCTTCAGGACTCCCTTGTTAACAGCTTAAATGATGACATCATTCTACTGAAGATGGATTTTGGCCCGGCTCAATAGATAGCTACCCTGATTTAATGTCATCCTCTTTCTTACCTTGTGAAGTGACCATATTACATTCATAAGAAATTAAGGTATGAAGATCAAATCAAATCAAGCAATAATTTGAATAAATTTCAAAATATTTTAAGCCATAGAAAGTCCAATCAAGTCAACTCATGCTTTTCTCCACTTTTTATAATTAGTTATCATTGTACTTAACCTGGCCATTTTCTCTCCTCTGTTGTTCTCCTTCCTGGGGAACAGTTCAGATATCACTTGGTTTGCCTCACAGGAGAAAGCGCATCTGAACTCGACAGGCAGGGTGGGTAGAAAGAGAAGCGTGCGTAGACACGAGAATAAGAATTCTGAAGGGCGATCAAACTGGACTTCTGCCCAGAACAGGTGGAGCAGTTACTGGAGGGAGAATGGCAGCAACAGAAGTAAGTTTGGGAAACTCAGGCTGCCGCGGAATAAGCTGCCTTGGATGTAAGAGAAAAATATCATAAAGGAAAAACGCAGATGGCAGTGAAGACGGTCCCCTAAGAAAAAGTGAGCATGCACAGGCATGGCTACTCAGACCCAAGGATGACCAAGGGGCACAGCCCCCATCGCCAATAAAGCCACAGGGTTTGGCCAGCCGCCTCCCAACGGTGAACTTGACAAAAGCACCACGGTGACTCACGGTGGAATTCTATTATCCAAGGCCACACCCGAGCAGTGGGCAAACATGACCCAGGTCTGCTCCGTGTCACACATGAGCCAGGAAGGAGATGAGACGGTGCTCTAAGCAAAGGGAGAGAGAAGGCAATGTTCTGGAAGGGAACGCAGGATGAGTTCACTTTCACCTAAAAGGATTAGGTCTTCACTTCTCAAAAAAATTAAATTGCTATGTTCAAATCTCTACATTTTGAGAAATTGTTACTTGCCTGGCACATCTTGATTTAAAGATTTTTGAGAGCACCTGACCAGGGAGGAGGAAATATACTGTTCACTATTTTTAAAAGGTTTTATTCTAGGAAATTGCAAACAAACTCAGAAGTAGAAAAATTATATGATGAACCCATAAGGATCAATATTTTATCAACCTTTTCCAACTAGGTCTTTTTGGATATTTTAAAGCAAATCTCGAATATATCATTTCACGCAACAAATATTTAGTATGCACCCAAATGAATACGGACTGAAAAATAACTACACTATCATTATCATGATAATGAACAAAATTGACAGTAATTCCTTCTCTGAATACTGAGTCCATGTGAAAATGTCCCTCCTCATCTCAAAATGACCTTTTTATAGCTGGTTGGTTGGTATCAGAATTCAAACAAGTCCACACACTACATTTACCAAACACAATTCAGATCAAACCAGATCTGTCCATTTGGGTGGCATCTACCAGGGATTCTGCATGCAACACACAGCTCCTGAGCTGGCTGCATTCCAGCATGTCAGTGGGAGGGGAACTGGACCCCCAGGCTGCCCATTCCTGAGGCAGCTGAGGGGCCAGCTCCTGGCAGACGGAGAAGAAGGGGTCTGGGATACAGGAATGCTGGAGCTGGCCTGTCAGATTCTCACCATCCCCCAGGCTTCCCAAACCACATGATGGACATGGCAGCTTCTGTTAGTGGGCCAGGGGCCAAGGGATCCAGGACTCCCGTGGTGGTAGGCAGTCCACACGGAAGAGCAGATGTCATTTCTGTCCTGGGCAGCAGGGCCAGCTTGGTCACTGGGATGGTCCCTCCCACCGGACCTCTGGCTGTGCTAAACTTATCACAGGGTCCCTAGGGAAAAAACCGACACGTGACTCCATGAAGGTGCTGCTTGATTCGTGGGGCAGGAAATCCCCAAGTCAGTGGGCAGAAGGCACACGTGAGCCACCACCACAGGGATCCGGGGATCTCACCCCACGCCCAGATCTAAACTGGTTCCGACTCAGAGCCTCCTCCTGAGGCAGAAGCCAGATGACCATGGGGTGGGGGTGGGGGGCGTCCCATTTCTACAACCCTTCCTTCCTGTGCATTCCTTGGTGATGGAGCCCCCAGGAAAGGGAGGTCCCCCAGCATCTAAGCAATGCTCTGTTGGAAATTTCTGACTGAGAGGAGATGGCCTCAGTACGGGTTACACATGTGGACCAGAGTGAATGGCTTGGCCGAGGAGTCCCTGGAGGAGCTTGGGAAGGACACTGTGGGTTACTGGACTGCTCTGGGGAGGATGTGACTGGACATATCAGAACACACCCCAGCACAGGAAACCACCCGTGCCATGGAAATCCACTGCAAACGAGGCTGTTTAACAACCATGTGACATTATGTACACCCCGCAAATGCCCATCTTTGTTCCTGGTCATCTTAATGCTGACTCAGCGGGTTCAAAAAATAAAACGGCCCTGGTGGCAGAAACGGATGCCAAGCCTGGGCTAAACCACGGGTGTCCCCTCAACAAAGTTAATGATACGGTGCCTTGAAGGACCCAGACGGCTTCTTGTGGGGAGCTGATTACAGCGGACCCTTTTCACAATAGGTGGTTTGTCCTTCCTGGAAGAGACACTTATTCTAGATTTGGATTTGTTTGTCTTGCCTATCAGAGTCCTGCTGGAATCTCCCCGGAGCGGGTGCTGTTCACCACAGTGCAGAAACGAAGGGGTCAACACGCGGGTTCAACGATCACTTAATAATACACTTGCAAAGTGTTTTCTTTCCACCCAGTAATTCTGCTCTGTCAAAGCTGAATCTCCTCCCCTCTCAGGAGGGGCTCCTAGCAGCATCCCAGCCCTGGTGCCACTGGCTCTGAGCCCAGGCCGAGCTGCTGAGCCTCCTCGTGCATGAGGAATGAGCACCCGGGGAGAACGTGGTGTCCTCTGCGGTCCCTGCCACCAGCATTTCCCCATTGGACAAATGCGGCAACCTCCAATCAGCCTCCTTCCTCTGGCCTCACTCTCCAGTGGCCTTGCTCTCTGATGCCTAGCTGGCAACGGCTTCCACTTCACTTGGAACAACCCTGACTCCTCGAAACCTGCGATGCCCTTTCTGTGCAGACTTTCTCCAGCCTCCGGGCTGCCCCAGCCTCCCCTGCCCCGGATTCCGAGCTCCAGGCACCCGGCCTTCTCGCTGAACCTCGGACACACTGAGCTTCTGCCTGACCTGGGCATTCGATGCTCCTTTGACTAGAACCTCTGCTCCCTCAGATCTTCACTCCCTGCTCATCTTCCAAGTCTCGGCTCCAAGGTCACCTCCTCAGAGACACGAGGTCGCCCTCCCCCACTCCCACCTTCCCCTTCCCCAGAAGGCTCGCTAGTACCCAAGGGAGCCCTGCGTATCCACTCACTGCCTCTGTTTAAATGCAGGAACATACATGCTTTGCGATGCTTTACTCTCTGCTTTACCCCAACAGAGACAGTGGTGCCTGGCTCAGAGCAGATGCTCCACATGTTTTTCTTTCTTTTTTTGTAGACTGACAGGTTTTCAACTAAGAGGGGAATAAAGGAGACCGTGATGACTGGAAGCAAGCTCAGAATCTTGGAGAACAGGCTTGGAGCACCTTAGCGGGCACAGATAAGCACCAGGTGCTGTGAGGAGCAGGGGGTCTGGAGTGTTCGGGGACCAGACTTGCAGAAGGAGAGACAGCACGTGCGCCCCACAGCCAGCTGCAGAGGGGAGGTACGCCCTTTCCCGGTATCGGGCATGTGCACGTGTGATGTCTTCGTGTTTTCTGTCTCCTCTCCTCCCACATCTTTCCACTGTGAGATGCGTGTGTTGCTTAAATTTACTTCTGGGCACAAACAGCGGTGGGCCTGCAGGAGGGAGGCACCTGGTCAGAGGCCCTGGACGTGGAGACACCAGCAGTGACTGATGAGCCTCTGGGCCGCTTCCAGGGAAAGACTGAGAGGGTTCTCATTAGACATGAAATTGGTGTGCCATGTCCTTTTAAAAAACGAATGCCTGGGAATTCCCTGGCGGTCCAGTGGTTAGGACTTGGCACTTTCACTGCTGAGGGCCTGGGTTCAGTGCCTGGTCAGGGAACTAAAATCCTGCAAGCTGCATGCACCACCTCCTCCCCACAAACAACACCCTCCCCCTGCTTCACCTTTCTTCACGGTGCCCCCTCGGTGTTACAGCTCCTTGTTAACTCATCATCCCCGCACAAGGACCTGTGAGGTGAAAAGGGCTTCGCTGTGCTCCCAGCACATGGCAGGCCCTTGGCAGACACTGAATGAATGAATGATTTCCCTGGAGGAACGACCTTCCTCCACCGCGGTCAGGGAATCCACACACTCACCGCCTCATCCCTGGAGGACCCATCCTACTCCCGGTGCCCGTGCCCCGAGTTGGTGGAGCCATCACCTGAGCTGGGGGGGCTGAACCCCCCTCCTGGGACTCTGACTCCTGAGTGAGTGACTCAAGGACAGATGGACGGTGTCTTCCTCGGCTCCCAGGGGCCACCGACTGCCAGGTGTTTCCTAGATGCATTTCCAGCCACCCCATCAATTTTGGGGACACTGACACCCTCCCAAGACAGCTAGGACAGGGTGACACCCAGCTAGGCAGGGTGAGTTTTTGCTACTTCTCAACAAAAGAACACTAAACTCAAAACAAAACAAAACATGATTCCAGAAAGCACAGAAATAAGCTGTTCACATAAGTACAGGGTTGGAGGAGAAACCGTCCACATTCCTACCCACCTAACTACAGTATTTTCACTTCTGCACACTCGTTTTAAACCTTTGGCCGCATGTGAGCATGCTGCATAGGGCTGCAGTCATGGTTTGTTATGGGCTGAATGTGCACCCCCCAAAAGATGCTGAAATTCTAACCCCCCGTACCAGCGAGGGTGTGTCCTTATTTGAAAACAAGCTCTTTGTAAATGATCAAGCTGACACGTGGGCATTAGGACAGTGCCTTAATTCTTTAGGGCACCACATGAAGATGAAGGCAGAGACCAGGGAGATACAGCCAGACGCCGAGCTCAGGGGACCCGAGGCTGCCAGGAGCCAAGAAACAGCAGAGGGTCCCCATCTCAGGCCTCGGAAGGAAACTGCCCTGCTTCCAGCCTCCAGAATGGAGACAATTCTGTCCTGCTGCTGAAGGGACCCAGTTTGTGGTACTCTGTGACGGCAGCCCTAGTAAATAAAACAATATATGTGTGACTTTATTTCCTTTTCTTCCTCACTTTTCTCACATTACAGTGGTCACTTTCCTCATTGTTACAGACTTTTTCCTGACAATGCTATAAGCTGTTTTGAAGCAGTCACCCTTAGATGCTGGGCTCACTATTCCACTGAAAGTGGACACTTGCTTCAACTTCTTTCCATCACAAGTAACGCTGGGAAGGACGTCGTGCACTCAGAGCCTTTTCTCTCCTTGTAACAACTTTCCTGAGATACATCACCGGACGCTGACGACTGGGTAGGACAGAAGGGGCTGCTGAGCAGAAGGATGACTGACGATGCATTTGTCACCGGGGTCCCCAGGGCAGTGGGTTTGAGTTCTGGGCGGAACAAATGCTGCCATGTGTAAAGGGAAGGAAGGAGGTTCTGGGCAGAGTAAGGGTGTGAGCCGGGTGGTGGGTAGGAGAGCGGGCGGGAGACAGGAGAGGCGCAGACGGCAGGTAGGCAGGCAGCAGAGCCTGCGAACTCCTTACGAAGCTGGGACTTTATTCCAGTAACCACAGGGAAGTTCACAGGGAAACAGCAGCAAGAACCGAACAGGAATAGGCGCTCAGAACCAGTGGGGATGGAAGCCTGGCCCGAGGAGAGGCAGGGGCCCTGGGATGAGGGTTGGGGCGCGATCCCAGGGCCCCACCTACTCGTCCGAGAGGACACAAATCAAGAGATGCTCGAAAACTTCCTCGGCCCCCAGCCGCCTCCAATTCCTCTTTCTTGTTGCCCTGTCTGATGAGAGTTCAGACTGGGTTCCTCCTGGGGTAGAAACCAGGCCACCCGATGGTAGGAAAGGAGGGGACAATTCCTCAGCCATATGTTCAGGCCGATCGCTCAGCCCCAGGCAGAGACGTCCCAGGACACACTCCCAGGACAACCATTTCTGGGTCACTTCTTCATGCGCCCTGGTCCCTCCTCCTCCCACTCCCTGAAATCTAAGTGACACCGAGCAATACCCTCCTTCAAGTCTCCAGAAACAACACGCTTTAAATCCTGTCCCTTCTTGTGGCTCCGGTCACCACTGTCACATGGAGGGCGTACCCACCAGCTGGTGAGGCCCTGAGAGCCCCGTCCCTCACTCACGCTCACGTGCAAGGCTCGTCCTCAAAGCCAAGACAGAAAAAGTCAGCACTGAAGCTCTCCGGTGGCTAGCCGTCTACTGTCTCTATTTAGAGTCAGCACAGCTCAGTGGTTAAAAACATGGGCCCGCAGTGAAAATTCTACCTGATTGTAGATTCAAGTCCCTTCTCTGCCACTTCCTGGGTGGTTTATCTATTTACACTTGGGGTTTCTGATCTGTAAAGCGAGGATTACAAGAGCATCCGCCCAGCACAGAGTTGAGATCAGATGAATTAATCCTCAGAGCACACGGGAGGGCGTCTGCCCCACAAAATTGCCCGTCCTATCCCTGCCCGTGAGCCAGCCAGGCCACTGTCCAGCCAGCGGGCTGGCTCAAACATTGGTGTCCGTGCTCAGGAACCTAAAGTCAGGTCGGCAAGTGTTCACTGGGTAAGTCCCAGGCTGGCATATGCATGGCTCTATTAGATAAAGTCTTCCATGCATATACCATCTATTAGATACACAGTATGGGTGAATCTCAAACTCTCAGGAAGAGCTTTCAGAGGGGTAAGACAGTTTCCCAGGAGCCCATTCATGGTCAGATCACCACAGCAGGAACCTGGGACCCAGACTTCTCAAGGTCAAGGTCACTGGGACGACACAGAGTCCGTAGGGCACCTTCTCTGGACAGGGGTGCCAGGCCTACCCCTGCAAGGGTGGCTCTGACACCCAGTGGGCCCTCCCCACCCTGGGCCCAGGGCAGGCCAGACAGGTGCAACAGATTGGGTTCCCAGATTGAGCAACGATTCCACACCTGCCTCCTGGAGACGGACCTGCCCAGGGGGGACTGTGAGACTCACCGTTGGACGCTCTCAGGTGTCGCCGGCGTCCCACACGGTCCAGCCCGATGGGGGTGCTCTGGGAGAAGGCGCAGGGCCGCAGCCGGGCTGACACCGCCCTATAGGGCGGCACCTGGTGTGCGGGCACGGGCGGCCGGGCGGCGGGCTGCAGAGGAAAGGAGGGGTAGTGAGGAGAGGCAGGAAGTGGGGCTGGGAGCCTCGAAGCCCCAGGTCACGGCGGCACAGGCTCAAGGGCAGCCTTCCTCAGACGCGGAAACCCAGTGCAGACCCCCAGGGTGCCAGGTTTTCAGCCACCTGTCTGGACACACGCGTGGGGACACTCAGGAATGACCACAGTGGAGGAAGTGACGGCCCCCACCCACACACGTGCAGCAGCACCCCCAGGGAAGCCGAGGCGGTGCCAGTGACTGAGGCCCGTGACAGCTCCTTCCCACAGCCCCCCCAACACACACACACAACACACACACACACCACACACACACACCACACACACACACACACACCCACACACACACACACCCACACGCAGGGACCAGCATCTGTGGAACACGGTTCTTGTTCACCTTAACTAACCGGGCAGTGAGCTTTGTCTGAAAGGAGAGTTGGTGGTTTTCCACCAATTTAGAACCATCTATAGCCCCTGGGATCTTCCATATGAGTCGTCCCTAAAACGACACTGAAGGCCACGTTGGTCCGTGCCTTCCATAGGCTTTCTCAGTATTTCTCTACCCAGTTCCCTAAACAAGCTTGGGGGCAGAAAGTTATCTTACTATGCTCCTTTTGGATGCTCTGAAGTGAAAAACTGTCTTAAGTGCTTAGATCGCCCCTAGACTGTGTTTCACATTAGAAGAGATTTGCTTCCATTCAGAATCATTTCCTGTGATACCATGGTGAGGACAGCCACCTTCAGAATTATTTCCTCGCATGTAGAGCATCTCAACACAACAAAAAGTCTGCAGTATTCTTCAACATAATCTGCTTTCACCTTAACTGAATTCAAATTAGTTCAATTAAGCAAGAGGTTTTGGGGGTATTTGCTATAAATAAGCACTATGCCGGGGTTATAGGGAGAATGGAAACGGAAAATCCAATACCAATATATTACTGCCCTTTCAAGAGAATGTATGGGTTACTTAGGGCTTTCCTGGTGGCTGAGGTGGTAAAGAATCTGCCTGCAATGCAGGAGTCCTGGGTTTGATCCCTGAGTTGGGAAGATCTATTGGAGAAGGGAATGGCAACCCATTCCAGTATTCTTGCCTGGAAAATCCCATGGACAGAGGAGCCTGGTAAGCTACAGCTCACCGGCTCACAAAGAGTAGGACATGACTACTAACATTTTCACTTTCTTCCTGAGTTATTTATGATATCAACTAGCAAGTTAAAAAAAAGAAAAATGAAGCATGCACTTACTCATGTGAACACTTGACCATGGCTGGGATAAGACCTCACCAAATATAAACTCCTTCTGAATGGGAGCCTTTATTTAAATGTTTGTATCCTCAAAGGGCTTTCTGGGTAATTGATAAGTATTTGTTGAATTGCTAAAATGCACTAAAGAAATAATATTAAGATTTTAATCTACTGTCAAAACAGTTACAAAGCTGCAACTGACATGTAAAGAGTGAAAAAATGGCAGAAAAAATTACTTTCTCATCTAGAAAAAAATCAATTTTCTTCTTGTCTTCCCATTTTAGGGATAAGTAGCATTTTCTTTCCAGATTTCTTCTTCGAGGAAGCTCACTAAATATGCACGGCTACTTTCCCCAGATGATTCAGAACAAACAGCAAACCAGTTTCACATATTATCTGAGATCCCAGAAAGACAGAAGATTAGTCAGAGCCATCCAAATGTCAGTGGGTTAGTTCTAATTCATGCATGTTTTCAGAGTCAGGAAGAAAGGCTGTGAGCAGATGACGCCATCCCTGAGGCAGAGAGAAGAAAGGAAAAGTCTGGGAAGTCTGCAGCGAGAGGACAGAGGCCAGGAGGCTCTGGGGGCAGCACGGCTGGTCTTACTTGGGGCAGGAGGGCTTCCCCCTCCTCCGTCTGGCTGCTCCCATAGAAGCCGACCCCACCAATCACAGAGATGGGGCGTCTTCTTGGGCCCCCCTGGGGATAGACCCCAGCAGGAGTCTGGTCTGCAGGGTCTGTGGGGGCCATGCTGGGCTGGTGGTCACTGTCCGCAGCGTCCTCTTTCTGGGGGTCCACGGCGATCGAGTCTTCTGGGATAGACAGACTTCGGGCGACCAGCTGGCCATAGTCAGAGAGTGGTCGGGGCCTTGACCTCCTCCCAGACCCCAGTCTCCTCCTGGGGATCCTCTGAGCCTCCGTCCTCTCTTCCTCCGGTGGGGGAGCCTGCCTCCAGGACCCCTCGGTCACAACCTTTTCAAATGCGAACAAGTTAGGTAAGGGTGATATCCAGGAAGGTAAAGAAAACAAGCCCCCGCCCCTCCCCACCAAGTTGACTGTGTCCCAGAAAGACGTGACTGAAACATGGATGGGAAGAAGCAAACCTGTCTTTAATCAGAGGCTTAATTAAAACCCTAATCTCAGTAGTGATGTTTGTGACACATGATGAACCATCATAAAAGATACTAAGAAAATCAGCACCCATTTGTTTATTTTTGTTTCTGTTTTCATTAGTCTAGCAAGGTGGATCAAAAAAGGAGTTCCTGCAATTTATGTCAAAGAGTACTCTGCCTGTGTTTTCCTCTAAGAGGTTTATAATATCCGGCCTAACATTGAAGTCTTTAATCCATTTTGCGTTTATTTTTGTGTGTGATGTTAGGGATTGTTCTAATTTCATTATTTTACATGTAGTTGTCCAGTTTCCCCAGTACCACTTATTCAAGAAATGGTCTTTTCTCCAGTGTATGTTTTTGCCTCCTTTGTCATAGATTAATTGACCATGGACATGTGGGTTTATTTCTGGACTTTCTAACCCGTTCTGTTGATTGACATTTCTGGCTTTGTGCCAGTACCATACTGCTTTGATTACGGTAGCTTTGTAGTATACTCTTACACAACAGAGGAAACCATAAAGAAAATGTAAAGACAACCCTCAGAATGGGAGAAAATATTTGCAAAAGAGGCAACCGAGGAGTTAATCTCCAAAATATACAAACAGCTCATTCAGCTCCATGCAAAAAAACCCAATCAAAGATGGGTGAAAGCGAAATAAACATTTCTCTAAAGAAGACATACAGACAGACCAAAAGCACATGAAAGGATGCTCCACATCACTCACTATTAGAGAAATGCAAACCAAAGCAAAAATGAGGTATCACCTCATACCAATCAGAATTCCTAGCATCAAGAAATATACAAACAAGGAATGCCGGAGAAGGTGTAGAGAAAAAGGAACCCTCCTACACTGTTGGTGGGAATGTAACTTGGTGAAGTCACTATGCAGAACAGTATGGAGGTTCCTTAATAAACTAAAAACAGGGCTGCCATATGATCCAGCAATCCCACTCCTGAGCACATATCCAGACAAAACTATAATTCAAAAAGATACTTTCTCCCCAATATTCACTGAAGCACTATTTACAATAGCCAAGACATGGAAACAACCCTAATGTCCATCAACAGAGGAATGGATAAAGAAGATGTAGTACATATACATTAATACAACGGAGTATTACTCAGCCTTAAAAAGAATGAAATAATGCCATTTGCCGCAACATGGATGGACCTAGAGATTATCGTAAGTGAAGTCAGTCAAACACAGAAAGACAAGTATCATATGGTATCACTTATATGTGGAATTTGAAAAAAGGGTACAAGTGAAGTTACCTACCAAAGAGAAATAAGATGTGAAATAAGAGTGACAGATGTAGAAAACAGACTTATGGTTACCAGGACATAAGGGGAGAGAGGGATAAGTCGGGAGATTGTGACTGACAGATATACACTGCCGCTGCTGCTGCTTAGTCACTTCACTCCAGTTCAGTTCAGTTCAGTTGCTCAGTCGTGTCCGACTCTTTGCGACCCCATGAATCGCAGCAGGCCAGGCCTCCCTGTCCATCACCAACTCCCGGAGTTCACTCAGACTCATGTCAGTCACTTCAGTCGTGTCCAATTCTGTGTGACCCCATGGACTACAGCCTGCCAGGCTCCTCTGTCCATGAGATTCTCCAGGCAAGAATACTGGAGTGAGTTGCCATGCCCTCCTCCAGGGGATCTTCCCGACTCAAGAGATGGAACCCGGGTCTCCTGCATTGCAGACAGAGTCTTTACCACTGAGCCACCAGGGAAGCCCATATATACGCTACTATATATAAAATAGATAAATAATAAAGCTCAGGTAATGCAGGCCTGTGGGAGAAATGGCCCGGAGGCTGCATTTGCTATCCAAGGCTCCCTCTCTCAGCAGGTTCACAGACAATGTGTCTTAAGGGGACTGAGTCTGGGCTGCTGCTTGGCCCAACCCTGGACTTGGTCTGATGGGGCAAGCACTAAACCAGATCAGCCTACTAACCAGTTGGGTGTGCCTGAACGAGTCACCACTAACCTCTCAGGATCTCAGATTCCAGACCAGACAACCCCACGGGTGGAGAGTCTGCCGCCCGGAATTCGATGACACTTCCCAAGTTCTCAAGTGACTGTTTCAGAGGCAATGCCATGTACTAGGAGAACCCCGAAGGTGTGGGAGTGGGAAGACTTCTGTCTAGTCCGCCTGGCCTAGGGTTAGCTTGTGGCCCCAGGCTTCAGCCACTGCTCCCGTCTGGGTCCTGGGAGGACAAAGTGCAACCGTGGGGATCAGGGTGCCCGCCCACCTCAGCCCTGGTGAGTCACTGCTCTCAAAGAGCCTCACGGAAGAACAATCACGAGGGCTCAGCCCACAGACCTTCCATATCTGGGCTCAGAGCAAGCAGCGGTCTCTAGGAGCCTAGTGTCTTCAGCCCCTCCGTCCTGAGACACTGTGTAACAAAGACTTGAAAATAAAACAGAACCCCACCCAGGGAGGGCTGGAACAACCAGGCAAGTCATGAGACGGCAGGGCAGGCAGAGCAGCCACTCTGGTTGTCTCCCCACCCCCAAACCCCCAGAGCCCTGCCCTGAGGACTGGCCCAACGAGCCCCGCCTCTCGCCAATCAGTGGCAACTGAGACCTGAAATGCAGGTCATGTACTTTTAATCTGAGACCCAGGGAAGTCTGGTGACTTGCTCAGGGCCATGCAGCCAGTCAGCAGTAACAGACACCAGGTGTGGGCCTTGTAACCTGTCCCCACTACGCCATGAGGCGCCCATATGCCAAGTCGTTGTTTTTTAGTCCCTCAGTCGTGTCTGACTCTTTGCGACCCTGTGGATGGTAGCCCACCAGGCTCCTTTGTCCATGGGATTTCCCAGGCAAGAATACTGGAGTAGGCTGCCATTTCTTTCTCCAGATATACCAAGTCACCTCTGCTCAGAAGGCAGTGGGCTCTAGCAAACTCCACTCCCTTCTGACCTGCCAGTTCGATTTTTACAGCCTGGATGTCTATGTCCAATTCAAGTCACCATGGACAGGGTCCAGAACACACCATGGCGAATAAACACCACTTTGAGCTGCAAACTCAAAAAAAAAAAAAAAAAAAAAAGCTGTAACTCAAAAGCTGTAAGAACAGGCTTTCCTTTTACCTGAAAGCAGAACTCAGTTGTCATAAATCCCTTCTCTTCCTTGCAAGGAAAAGGTATTCTTTTCCTTCCAACCAGGGAAGACTGACTCTTATCACTGAGAAGAGAAGCCTCAGCTAAACAGACACTGGCACAAAACTAGCCTGTCTCCCACCTGTTCTACAGGGCCCTCATCTTTCCTAAAAGTCACTCATTTTCCACAATGGCTTTTCCTACCTCTTTCCCCTGTTAAGATGCCCTAACCACTTCCTGCAGTCAGTTTTCTGTGAACTCCCACTTACTCACATGAACAAAAGTCAACTTTTGTCAGTTTAATTTGCATACCAAAAAAAACATAAGAGGGTGTATTAAAACATTTTCCTCTGACACCATGGGAAAATATGAGAATAACTGGGGACAAGTTTTTATTATTGTTATTTTTTTTTGCAGTATATACATATAAAAAACAGGCTATTATGGGTTGTTTAATTCATTTACTAAACCAAACAGCACAGACAACTTAAGCACACGGTGAGAATAAACTCATTTCTATCATCATCCTGTGATAAAAAGGTTCAGAAACAGCATGCTAGCAAAAATAGAAGTACAAAAAAATTGCAGACAATAAACTGATCACAAATCGACATGCAGTTGTTGGGTTTTTTGTTTGTTTGTTTGTTTATTTTTCACTTATGCAACCTGCTTTCCTCATTGAGACAGAAAAGAAAAAAACAGAGACAGACAGATGGGTTTAGGAAAATCAGCGGCTGTCTTAGATGATCAGGTAACAAATCCTTCTGAGAGCAAACATGCTCCAGGAAGTGATGGGGGCGGGTGAAAGGAAGGTGTGCAGAGGCAGGAAATGAGACGCTGGCTCCTTTAAGCTCATGCCCACGGGGCAGCTCGGGGAGAACCAGCTGTGGCTGTGCTTTGACACCATGCAGCTTCGCCAGAGACAGGAAAGGAGAGAGCTCGCCTTCTAGGTGGAGCAGAATTGTAATACATAAAACCAAAATGTACACTTTACTCAAAGCAGAAGTCCAGAAGGAGAGAGGGACAGATGGGGGAAAACCCCTCAGACTGAAGCTCACATCTGAACAGCGAGGCTTTGCCAAAAGACATATTCCTTGCAAGACATGTGAAGTGTCCCGCAAATTCTAAAACTGAATCATTGATCAAACTTTACGTGCTTCTAAAGTACGGCCATCCAGGGGACACAGCTTTGATTGCGACTCTTCCTAGAACTACAGACACCAGAGAGCCAAGACCTACCCCAACTCTGCCGCAGGCAGTGGCCCCCAGGTGCTCTGAAAAACAGCAGGTAACCACATCCATGTTCTCCAAGAGTGTTCCCTTGCTTTAGAAACACTCTCTTTGAGTGTAGGTGGCCGGGCTGGAGCCCCACCTGGTCTACCTTCTCACAGTCCAGCAGCTCAGCGCAGAACTACCCAGGGCTCAGAAAGCCTGACCTAGACCTGCCAATTCACACCCGTCATCAACGTCTGTACACAGACGTGTGTGTGGCCTCGTTAACCCTTGCTTCCCGGCACAGCTTTAAGTGCTTTCCCTCGGCTGTGGGAAGAAAGCTGGATATGGAATCAAAAGAGAAATACTGCTGGCTCTGTGTGTGTATGCTCAGTCGTGTCCAACTCTCTGCGACCCCATGGACTGCACCTGCCAGGCTCCTCTGTCCATGGCAAGAACACTGGAGTGGGTTGCCATTTCCTTCTCCTGGGAATCTTCCCCATCCAGGAATCAAACCTGCATCTTCCTGTATTGGGTTCTATACCACTGAGCCACTTGGGAAGCCCTCAAAAGAGAAACACATGAGCAATTAATGCTTGCTCTCTCCCTGGAGAGTGCAGTGCTGGTGTTACAGACTTCAGTTGTCCTGACAGGTGTAAAACTGATGATTAAATGTGCTGAAAAGAGTCTATGAGCCTATGGCCTTTGTAACTTGTTTGATGGGCAGAATAGGTAATTCATTAAAAATGCAAATATTAACATTCACGCGGACGCAATTTACTACCCATCACACAATTCTCTGAGCATAAAAAGACCCTAACTGATAACTATGAGAAATATGGACTCTTGAGGTCTCCCCTCCCCTGCCTTCATAATAATCATTCAGAGGAATTCCATTTGGGGGACTTAACACCCCACCCCACCCCCACCTGTCCTACCATCTCAGAATCAACAGCAGCACAATGCAGAGCTGACTCACTGGAAAAGGCCCTGATGCTGGGAAAGATTGAGGGCTGGAGGAGAAGAGCGTGACAGAGGATGAGATGGTTGGATGGCATCACTGACTCGATGGACGTGAGTCTGAGCAAACTCCAGGGAAGCCTGGTGTGCTGCAGTCCATGGGGTCACAAAGAGTTGGACACAACTGAGTGACTAAACAACAAAAACAACAAAATGAACAACAAAGAGTTGGACATGACTGAACAACAACAAAAATGTTCCAAAATCAAGAACCGTGTTTTAGAGCTCAATATGACAGAAGCCTATTGTTCTTCTAAACCTTCTTGGGCAGGAGACCTTGTTGATGCCGTCTGAGCTCCTCTGTATAGAGAAGGAGAGGAACCAGGATGCAGGGAAGGAGGCAGGGAGGCAGGGCTCGGCTTACTCTCTGGGGAGGGTGATGAAGGATGGTGTCTGTGTTCCCAGCATCAGTGTACTTCAAGCCACAGTTAGCAGTACAGTCATGCCACTCAACAGCCCCAAATGCCTGTAGAATCCAGGAAACCAAGGTTTTCTGGATTAGCACGCAGAACACCATCTTCATAAACATGCCTGCCTCTGTGTTTCAGTTGAGGAGATCTCAGACACCCCTAACTCCTCCCCCTCCCTCTCCAGCCACCTCCATCCACGTGATGACTACATTCAGCCATCATTCAGTCTCAGAAGGAATCTGTCCATGGCTGTCGTAGAAGCAGTAACTCTCTTCCGTGTCTCTAATCCACTCTCCATCCTAAGAGGAGCATGGCTAAGACTCTCCTAAGACTCTCACTAAGACACACATCAGATCATGGCTGGCGCTTCAAAACCTCACCCTATGTGCCTTGCCAGCTCCAGCTTCACCAGCCACACCAAACAACCCACTGTTTGCCACATGTTATCTGATGCAATTGGAAATGAGAGAACGGCTGCTCCCTCCACTATACCTTTTTGCCCCTGTCCACCTGGAAATTTCATCCTTCGACATTCAGTTGAAGTATCACTTCCTGCAAGAAAACCTCATAAATTCCCCTGGGCTCTAAGTTCTGTTTTCTGTGGCTCTGTTAAAACCACTGCTATATTTTTATAGGCTTGATTTATTTATCTGGGTGTCTCATGAAAGCAGCTACTTACATTCTTTCCAAATGATGTGATGCTATCATCACATCCCCAAAGTCTGCAGCCTGGGAAATCAGTAGTTAGAAACCTTCATGAACGATTGAGGGATGAATGGGGATAAAGGAGCAAATAAGTGAGCAGTTCTGGGTGTCAAGGGAGCAGTTCTCACCCTACACCCAGACATGACTTTATAAAAAGAACTCGGGGAGGGGAGGGTGTCAGAAAAAGAAGGACACGACTTTCCTGGGATTCTTTCTTTTCGGCAGCTCTCACTGATAATGACTAGATCAGTCACCCCTCCTTTAAAGGGACAACAGTCCAGCCAGTGAACTTGACTGGTCAAGTAAACCCGAGCCTGATGAGACGGCTGTTCACCAAGAACACCCTGGGTAAGAGTCTGGGGCTGTGGGTACAGGGACCCCGGGAGGGAAGGCACGACCAGGAGCGGCACCTGGTGTTTCCAGAGACTCTAACGTGGGTGCTGCAAAAGATCTCCAGTGTGTTTAATTCAAAACTTGCAGTGTTAGATGAATAATTTATGCCTCAGAAAGAACAAATCCAGATGTGCAGTGGAACCGTGCTGTAAGTAAACATATGACACTTTTATGTCGTATATCAGGGAGTGGATCAGTCACACACTGTGTCCAAGGGCCGCCCACCACACCCGAAGCTCTGACCTTCTGGACACAGCGGGGCTCTGGCCTCTGAGCCAAGGCCCACCACTGTCCACACAGCTTCCTCTCCTGTACCATCGAGTGACGCACACAAACTGCCAGGGGAGGGATGGAATGAAGGTCCTCAGTGAGCGGCCCGGCCCACCCCAAGCTGCCAACTCCACCCAGGAAATCAAGAGGAAGGACTCTTCTCTGGGCAAGGACCCACGGAGGTAGGAGGTGGTCCACACTCCGTGGCAAGAATGCGGGATGTGGGGACAAGAGAAAACGGTGAGGAAGTGTGCAGATGGCGAAGACGCCAGCATCTCAAAACTGGCCTTCACTGATCCCATCTCATTTAATCCTAAAAGCCATACAGTGGATACTTTAAATTCTGTTACAGATAAGGAAGATGAAAGGATTGCACCAAAGACTGGGAAACCAGAAATGGTCAGAATGTGCTTGCATGCAGGTCCCAGCAGAGGCTCCCCAGGCTCCGGTCCTGCTGGAGGCCCAGCTCCAGGCCCAGCTCCAGGCCCAGCCACGGGGCTTGGGAGGGGACGGTACCCTCTCCGGGCCTCAGTTTACGTGTCTAAAGCAAACCCCAGAATGCTGACCTTGAGGGGGCAGCTGAGAAGGACCTTTATTAACTGAACAAATCATATAAACAGAGGTTGCTATGCATACTTTTAGTTGGATGAGTCAATGACATTTTAAGAGTTCCAATGTGAGCTGGTAAAATTCCAGCCACCACCCCCACCCCTCAAAGCGGGAGTAGCCATTGATGGTCAACATACTTTAGACCAAATGCTTTATACCACCGTTCCTTCTGGCTTGAAAGGTTTTAAAGCCATTTCTGGGAACTGGTGTTTGTATTCTACAGAGGTTCATGTCCAGTTGATAACAGAGTCCAGTGGAAACACCAGGGTTATAAGTCATGCTTAACTCTTTCAGGAGTTAACGCCTCTCCTTCCTGAACCAGGAGTTAGCTCGACAGAGCTGGAAGAAAAACGCCCAAACCTAACCTACAGGACATCAGGACTGCGACAAGCCTGGCTGAGACAGCAGGTGTCTACCCTCAGTGCCTGAGCTATTCCCCCGCGGGCCCCGTTCCAGGTCCAGGTCACAGCTCTGAGGCACGAGCTCCAGCTGAGGCGCTGTGCAGCCTGGCTGGGCCCTTACTGTGCAGCCTGGGTCTGTGCCCTTACTGTGCAGCCTGGCTGGGCCCATTCCAGACTCAGAGAAACTCTGCCTGGAAGGTGGAAAGCGATTTTCAGAGTTTAACTGGTCTGTACTGAAGAGCCTGACTGAAGGCAGAAATTTTAACTAACAATGAATCTGATAACAGCTAATGTTTATGCTTTGTTATTAGTACTAATAATATCAATAATAAATAATACTATCATTTTAATTATATGGTAAATAATATGATAAAATAAAACAAAATTTTATTCATAATGTATAATACATATAACATAAATGCTATATGCTAATGATACTAATATTAAAACCATATATGTTTAAAATATAAAACAATATATGCTAATGATATTAATAATAAAGATATTAAGCTAAGCAATCTTAAGGTACTATGAGTGTATTTCAGGCACTGTGGCATCTTTTGAAAGAATATTTATGTGTTTGGTTATGTTTGGCCGCACTGGGTCTTTGTCATTGCGTCTGTTGTTTCACTCTCTGTCCTTCCTCTTGTCCTGGATCTCCTCCCAACGCTTCAGTGCCCTGTTACCTCTGAGATCTCTCTGGCAATAAATTCCAATAGCTTTCTCTCTGGTCATCTTTCTTCCCAGTTCTCTTTTTTAGAGATGGTGGATTAACTTCTCAAACACACAGTTCTGAGCTTGGCCCTTCTCTATTCAAAGACATCTCTGATCCCTCAATGCTTATCAAGTAACATACAGATTCTTTATGTGGAATCCAAGAATCCACAGTCTGAACCTAATGATTTCAGCTTGACCGGGATGGTTCCGTGACACCAAATCGAACTGTTGTGTCCTGTTCTGTGAAACCACATGAAACCACTGTGCCTCTGACCGCTGAACCACTCCACTTCCACTCCATAACTACCAGCAGAAATCTCACCTTCTTCAAACCAGATTTGATCATCCCTATTAAGCCTGCCTGGATTTGGTGCATGGGTAAGAACTACAACCCTTGTGAAATCCCTTAGTATCACGGTTTTTCCCCTGTTGTGGGGTTTAATTCACTCAGCGTATTCTACTATGACTTAGATACATCTTAGGTCGTCGATTGTCTCCCCGACATCGCCCACGGTTCCTCAGAGCTACATCTGAGTGTCTGGATGGGGGACTTGGCAATTTGATCCATAAGGGTGTAACACGGTGGGTGTCAAAATCAGTTCCAGAAAACACTGACCTTACCTGGCCCCTGTTTGAAGGAGTCAGGTCAATCTAGGATGGAGAAATCACAAAAGGAGAGTGAACAGCAGACCGCGACGGCTGCTGGGAAGCACGGGGCCGAGCGTTTACCATGTGATTTCCTTGGTTCTTACAGACCTCCAAGATAGAGGGAGCTCTCCCGTGCTCTACCCTTAAGGTGTTTAAGGGTCTGCCCAATGCTGGGCATCTTTCAAATGGCAAACTAAAAGCCTGAAGCTCCCCGTAAAGGAATTACAATGGATTCTCATCACTTGAAAGAGTTCATCTGTGGCACACTCAGCACCACCAGGAACAAGGGCATCCTTTCTGCAGGACCAAGGACAGGGCCGCAAATTCATCCAGTGAGCTACTGGGTGACTCTGCAGGGACACCAGCAACCACACTACACCCTGTGCCTGCTCCCTTATAAGGGAACAGGTATTAAACGCTCAACCGCATTTTTCAAGCACGTAACAATTTCAGTTTCATTCCCCTGGTCATCGTTGTTACAACAATGTTTACCACTAGGTGGCAGGAATACAACGCTATGGAGGTGATTTTGGGACACAGTCTTGTTCCACTGTGTGCAGTTTTTCAAAGATTGTCACTTTTATTTCTAAATGATTCTAAGAAGTTATTCTCCTTTATTTAAAACTGCATGATAATAAGCATTTTAAATATCATAAAATGTACAGCTTTCAATCCTTTAAAGTTCAACAATAACTGTAGCTCAAGCTAGCTTTAAACATGTAAGTGGAATCATATATACTACGTACTAAGTTGCTTCAGTCATGTCCAACTCTTGGTGACCCCACGGACTGTAGCCCTCCAGGCTCCTCTGTCCACAGGATTCTCCAGGCAAGAATACTTGAGTGGGTTGCCATGCCCTCCTCCAGGGGATCTTCTGGACCCAGGGATTGAACCCACATCTCTTGTGTCTCCTGCATTGGCAGGCAGGTTCTTGACTACTAGCTCCACCTAGGAAGCCCCCAAGTGGAACCATACTATCAATAAACTAAGAAAATAACCCAGTGTACATTAAAACATAGTAAAGGCTGATACTTAGTTTTATTGTGGCTATATAAGATTGACAAATACTGCTTCTAACCTAGAAAGAGTGAAATTGCTGCATTTTAAAGCAAGGTGCTTTCTGGTTTGTTTTGTTTGCTTCATTTTGCTTGTACTTTGCTTCTAAATGACAAAATAAAAGAGAAGGTTTCATGTTATATTTTACAAGTACTTCTCTGCAAGTAACGAAGAAGATATGCTGAAGATTACCAGCATACACCACGTAAATTGGGCAAAATCAGTCTTTTCTCTGTTCGTCATTTACTTTAACAAGCACGTATAAGAGGACGCTTGATGTGTTACATGAGAATTTTGCAGAAATGAATGCAACCTAAAAATGTAATAAACATCTTAAAGAAAATCTGTAGCATTATCCACATGCACGCACTATTAACTACTCATGTCCTGCTTTCTCTCTTCAGTGATCCCTTGTGGGTAGAAACTAAGTGCCATAAACTAAGAACAGCAAATATAAACGTGAAATTGTATAATGGTCAAAAATTACCCTGGGAAGTAAATAAGTCAGAAACTAACTCCTGAATATATTTAATTAATATGTGCTCAGGAATAAAATACTTTAATGGCTTTTTAAAAATTATTACTAATTTTGTTAAACAGAAAATGAAGTCCCCACCTTTAACACAAAGAACCCTCTTGACCACAGCAAATCCCTCTTTTGAGGAGGAGGGGGGTGTCCTAAACTATCAGTATGGCAGAACGGGGTGCTTGGTGTAAGGAATTACTGGTCATCTTATCATCCAGGCAGAAGTGAAGCCCAGACTGGCTCAGGCCTTGATGGATAACACAACCCATAGCAAAGGCAGGACTCTTCCCTTGGCTAGCCCTGAGTCCCATTTCCTTACAACTGCTACACGGACTCCTTTTAGGAATATGCAAATAAGCAAGTGGTCATCAACAAACAGGACCTCTGGAAGACAGATTGGCCCTGAGGTCTCCATTCAAGCCTGGATCCAGAAAAAGTGAGGCAGTCTCACTCTCTGGCTACCCAGGGACGGGTGAGGCGGACTTAGATCTGAAAGTGATCTGTGGTAGGCCCCCTTTCTAAGGCTCCCTATAATGCAGAGGTTACAAAATAGTTCAGCTTCTGAGTTTGCTGCATCATCACGCCCTCTGCAGGCATGAAGGCAAAACTGAGGTCCTCTTTGGGGGCCAACGAGAAGGAATCGCTGCTGGCACAATTTATACCTGTGATATAGTCTAGCTTCCCTGGTGGCTCAGTGGTAAAGAATCCGCCTGCCAATACAGGAGGCACAGGTTCAATTCCTGGATGGGGAAGATCCTTCGGAGAGGAAATGTCAGCCCACTCCAGTATTTTTGCCTGGAGAATCCCATGAACAGAGGAGCCTGGTGGGCTACAGTCCATGGGGTCGCAAAGAGTTGGACACAACTGAGTAACTAAACAAAAACCACACAGTCTAGGAGCTTATGGGAAGAATCTTTTGCAATACAGACAGAAGCACGCATCTCCTCTGCTCTCAGCTCTGTAAGGGAACGTTACTGAATGCATTTATAGAGTAGAAATTACACAGTAAGGCTGCCTGGATCCTTGACAGGAAATGAAAAGAACATTGCTCTCAGAGCCTTGACAGTTATTAGTGAATTTGATTCATGAGGTGCTTGTGTTCTACTCTAAAAATAAGTACAATAACCATCATAAAAATTTCTGAGCTATCATCACTCAGGGTTGACAGGTATAACAGTGCACGTTTCTAATTCACTCTTGGGAAATGAAGCCGACTTAGAACATGTAATGGTCTCTTAACAAAGAATCTCATTCACACAAACTCTGTTGGAAAGGGCATGGAAACAGTTTAAAGCAGAAGGAGAAGGAAAGTCATAATACTAATAATGTCTCAAAGATTAGAATTTTGAGAGCCCCTATTAGCTACATAGAGTACAAGAGAGATGCCTTCAACTTTTCTCCCAAATCTAGCTCAGAGCTGAGCTCATCTCTCCTGGAGGAACTGTGTGGTATAAATGCCACCTCCAGCAGCTTCACAAAACAGCGGTACATTTCACAACAAAGAGAGAGGTCACTTCTTAACCTGAGAAACAGCAACCTAACAAGAAGACTCCTGAGGGCAACACAGCTGGGAGCACTACCTCCAGGCAGGTGAAGGGACCACCTGTGCCCATCTCAGGGGGAGGAGGGTGGCCCTAACAGGCACCTGTCATGCTTGGCAGGCCACCAAGGATCCTTACCTCTTCTGTCTTGTCTTCTGGACCGTCCGCCCCTCCATGGCTGGGCTGAGCGTGACTGCTGGCTCCACTGTCCTCCCTGCCCTGGTCACAGGTGGCTGGCAAGGCCTCCTGGGAGGACCCGAGACCTTGCTCCCTCTGCGCGGGCCCCTCGGCCCTTTCCTCGCTGTCCGCTGAGCTCAGGGACAGCGCGCTGACACTGCTGGGACACTTGGCACTCGCTGCATCGGGGCTCCGAGGGCTGGGGGGCTTGGGCGTGGTGGGCCTCAGAGGCCCTAGAGGATGCTCAGGCTCCGAGGGAAACCGGTCACCAGGTCCCGGTTCGTCGGAGTCTCTGTCCGACATCTCCCGGGCCGGTGGGCTGGACGGAGAGCCCTGGGCGCGAGGAGCGGCACCTCCTGGGACCACTGCCCTGGGCGGTCCTCCTGCACCCACCGGGACCGGGTCTCGGGGCTCCGCACGCCCCCGTCCGCACCCCTCGGGGGCGGCGGCCGCGCGGCGGGAGTAGTCATCGTGCAGCCGGCTGAGTGGCCGCGGCCCAGGCGCTGCGCTCCCGGGGTCACCAGTCCGGCCGGCGGTGCCACCCCCCGCGAGCCGGAGCACGCGAGCCAGGTCCGGCACCCGCAGCGGGCTCCTCCAGCGCCTGGGCCTCGTGGGGGCCCCGCCCGAGCCATCGGAGTCGGCGGAAGAGCCGCTCAGGGTCCTGCGGGGCCCCCGGCCCTCCTGCGCGGCCCGCAGCTCGGCCAAGTGCGAGGCGGACTTCCTTCGGAAGGAGCTCTTCCCGAGGAAGGTCAGGCTGTCCGTGCTCTTGCTGCGCCGGCAGACACCGTTCCGCTCGGGCTCGCGCGCTAGGGACTCCGGTGCCTCGCACGCCGCCGGCCGGAGGGGCTCCGGGTCGAGGAGGCGGATGCGCCCCAGGCCGTAGGCACGTCGGAGGCTCCGCGACCGGAGGGCATTACGCGCGAAGCCTTCGTCCGGTTCCTCGGGGTCCGAGCCGTCGGAGGCGAAGCCGGGCCCAGGGGCACACCTGCCCCCAAGGGCCCCAGCCGCCTCGCCGTTGGGGACGGACTTGCCCAGATCGCGGTCCGAGGTTCCCTCCTTCGCCGTATCCCACCCCTCCCGGTTCTGAATGCCCTGGAGGACCGAGGACTTGAGTTTTTTGAAAGAGCCCATTTTCCGGAAGGAGGCCAGGGCGTTCCACGTGGACGAGCTGCCCACGAGGCCGGCGGGCCGGG
Source organism: Bos javanicus (assembly GCF_032452875.1). Taxonomy (NCBI): domain Eukaryota; kingdom Metazoa; phylum Chordata; class Mammalia; order Artiodactyla; family Bovidae; genus Bos; species Bos javanicus. The sequence goes on along the minus strand of NC_083879.1, from coordinate 34,251,705 downwards.
GCCGCTCGCGGTCGGCGCGCGTCCTGCCAGGGCCGGCAGAGAAGAGGCGCAGAATGCGGGCCGGGCTGAGCCGCGCCTCCCGGGCGCCTGCACCGCCGCCACTGCAGCCGCCGTTGCGGCACGCCGAGTGGGTCCCCATGCCGGGGTCCTTGGGGTCAGAGATGGAACCAGGTACCGCAGCTCCGCGCCCGTGGCCGTTCTGCGCCGTGGTCATGTTCTCGGGGCCGGGGGCCCGCGGGCGCAGGTCAGCGCGGCTCAGACCCACGCGCGCCTCGATGTCCCCCGGCCCCACGCGCAGGCCTTCTTCCTGGGGGCCTCCGGCCTGGCCTTCCCGCCCGCCGTGCACATTGGGCTCCGCAGTCACCGCCTGCAGCAGAAACAAAGCAGGGAGTTAGCCCTGTCATGCCAAGAAGAACCTCCATCAGCGGAGGCTTAGCTATTTTGTTTAGGAGTTGCTAACAGAAAACCAGGCCTGCCGATCACATAAAAACTATTTGCAATTACTATTCAATTACTATTAATAAAATGTTTTTTTCCTCTAATTCATAAATGAAAAGGGAAGAATGCAAATTTTGCCTATGGGTTGTGCATTCCTTATGATGGTAAACTCTGAAATCCACCCGCACTTGTTTCAAGAAAACTTTTGAAAAACTGCTAGAATGAAAAAGCCAAGGCATAGTTCGAGATTGTGTTATTCAAAATAGAAGACATCATCAATTATCTCTCTCTCACACACACACACTCCAACAATATTCCAAAATATCACAGGGAAATTTGAACCAGGTTCAATTTAACACAGCTCATAGGAGGCAAGTGCTAAGTACACAGGAGGCCTCAAGCAAGGAGTTGTGATGTCAAGACAATGAGCTGTGTATTGTCTACAAAATACCCCAAACTCTAAAGACAAAGATGCAAAACACCCCGGGGGCCACCAGAGCAGGACGGACCAAGCTGACTTGATCTGATCAAAGATGCTAACTGGCTGGGGGACCCCAGAGAGTTGAGGGTAGTACTGAACTATGAGAAATCCGGACACAAATTCACAGGAAACCAACAGTGCACGTTCGTCCTTCCTCCCTCGGCGCAGACGCCCACCGCACAGTGTCTGTGCTCTCCCCCCATGAATGTGCGGCTCCATGGCCTCTGCCCATCAGGCCAGCCCGGCCTTCCCGGCGAGGGAGCATGGTTCCCCTGCTCTCAGTGAAGGATCAGAGATGGAATCAGGGAGGGTGCTCATCATCGTTTACCAGGCACGTGCATGTCAGACCCCCGCGCCAGGCGCTTCAGAAACAAGATGGCACTGGTAACCCTATGAGGCCAACAGGACTATCCCTGTTTTATGCACCATCAGATGGACGCCTGGGCAGGTTAGAGAAGTCACCTGAGGGTCCCACAGCTCTCCCATCCCAAAGGCTATGCTCTTCTCCACTGCTTCAAGCTAGGATTTGAACACAGGCGTCCGACTCCAAGCTCAATGCTTCAAGACATCGTTCAGTCGCTCAGTTGTGTCCGACTCTTGGCGACCCCACGGACTGCAGCACCCAGGCTTCCCTGTCCTTCACCATCTCCTGGAGCTTACTCCTGTGATAGAGCCAGTGGCAGCCTGTGCAGAAGTAAGTGGCTCTCTTTCCAGGATGATTTAAGAGGCGCTGACAACCCTAAGCACCTCCCTCACATTCTGTCACAACCCAGGCCCAAAGCTTGCCCGTCCCAGAGCCAGCCCTGAGATCCGAGAATGGTCCGTCAATTGTTGCTGTTGTTCACTCACTCAGTCGTGTCCAACTCTTTGCAACCTCATAGACTGCAGCATGCCAGGCTTCCCTGTCCTTCACCATCTCCCAGAGCTTACTCAAACTCATGTCCATCGAGTCAGTGATGCCATCCAACCACCTCATCCTCTATCATCCCCTTCTCCTCCCACCCTCAATCTTTCCCAGCATCAGGGTCTTTTCCAATGAGTCATTTTCCAATAAGTCGGTTCTTCGCATCAGGCGGCCAAAGTATTGGAGTTTCAGCTTCAGCATCAGTCCTTCCAATGAATATTCAGGACTGATCTCCTTTAGGATGGACTGGTTGGATCTCCTTGCTGTCCAAGGGACTCTCAGAGTCCTCTCCAACACCACAGTTCAAAAGCATCTTCTTTGGTGCTCAGCTTTCTTTATGGTCCAGCTCTCACATCTGTATATGACCACTGGAAAAACCGTAGCCTTGACTATATGAGCCTTTGTCGGCAAAATGATGTTTCTGCTTTTTAATATGCTGTCTTGGTTTGTCATAACTTTTCTTCCAAGGAGCAAGCGTCTTGATTTTATGGCTGAAGTCATTGTCCACAGTGAGATAACCCTGACTTAAGTCAGGTCCTGGAAGTCTTCATGATACAAGTCAAGACGGGTATTCTGAGGGCCTTCCCTTTTGGCTCAGCTGGTACAGAATCTGCCTACAATGTGGGAAACCTGGGTTCAAGCCCTGGGTTGGAAAGATCCGCTGGAGAAGGGAAAAGCTACCCACTCCAGTATTCAGGCCTGGAGAATTCCATGGACTGTATAGTCCAGGGTTGCAAAAATATTCTGAAGACAACGTTAAAGGTAGAAGAGAAGGAGCAAGGTGTATACAGACCTTGATGTAGGGTCCCAATCTGGCAAAATCCTCTCACATGCAGAAAAAAATCTGACCTCATGCAGAGATCTCCTCTGCTCCTCCACTCCAGATCCTGACAGGTTTGTCTTCTTTTGCCCCCAGCTTGTGCCCACTGAGGGGGATTCCCAGGGAGAATCATAGTTAAAGAGTTGATTCCATCTGGGACCAGGGAGGCTCCACAGATGCAGACCCGGGAGCCTCTCTGAGGTCCACTTACCCAGCTCCCTTCATCAGAAGATGCCTTCTGAGGTCTACTGTTCAGAGAGGTGAGGGGCCTGAAGAGCCGGGGGTTGCATCTGAATCAACCGTATCAGCAACATCCTGACTCACCCCGGCACCAAGGTTGGATTCAAAATCTAACACCAGCCGCAGAATGAACCTAACACCCAGCATCGCCTGCCCATCCTCACCTATTCTGGGAGGGACAGGCATTGTGGCTATTGCTGCTTCTCACAATCTTGAAATAAAGCAGACAGCTTATGCCTATTTCCATGTCCATTCATAGGCACTGACCACACAGTTGGTAATAACAAAGCTCCTGTTACGAGCTGCAGAAGAGCAGACAGTATCCCTCCTGTACTCTGGCTGGATGAAGACAGTGTCTTGACACCACAGCCAGAGGGCGCTATGAGACCTTCTGTAACCAAGGACCCAGGGGTGAAGCTGATCCTAAGGGCTCGAGGGGTGCAGGGAAGCCTTACTTTCATGTTGGGTGGTTTGAGAATGTTCCATAGAGGATCGGCGGCCAGGTCTAGATCTAAACTGTCGCCTGAATCTTGAGTAAAGCCATTTCTGTCATCCGTGCTTCAGCACCATCTATAAAATAAGAGATGTGGACATGTGTGTGTATCTCTGCTGGCCTCTAGGAGATGGGCAGGATCCATGATAAACTCAAGGTGGTGACATGGCAAAGGCTCGTCCTAGAGGGGGTCTAGCACAGGTAGGGGAAGCTGTCCGTTGGCCCACAGATGGGGGGGTCCTCCAGCCTGTGGGACTCTCTGAGGTGAAACCGTAAAGTTCTTTGCAAGCCAAGGTGACAGTTGACCCTACATTAAGAACAATATGGTTGGAAGGATGGCTCGATATAATAGTGGAAACTCAGTAAAAACAGCTTTAGAAAAGCCTAAACCTTCCTTGGTCTAACGCTGTAAGAGTATCTGCAGGTGTCACCTTTGAGAAGCCATTGCGAATTCCCTAAGGTGAATTAAACCCCTTACTCTATGGGTTCCAGTTGCTGTTGTTCAGTTGCTCAGTCATGTCCAACTCTTTGTGACCCATGGACTGTGTAGCCCACCAGGCTCGCCTCCTACATTGGCAGGCAGGTTCTTTACCACTGAGCCACCCGGGAAGCCCAGGCAGCTCACCAAATGGCTTTACCAAAGCGTATTCTAATGCCATATATTTATATGTATCATTTTAACAGGTTCATGTGGCTGCCTTCAGAACAAGACTGCTTAACTCTTTTGGAGTAAGAACTGTGATTTGCACAATTATTCAAGTTTATATGGATGTGAATTTTGTATCCGTCATCCTGCCTTACTATAATATCTGTACCAACAACTCATCATTACATACCACCATGTTATTCTAACAAGAATATGTTCAAATTTTTACAACACTAAAAAGTGTGCGCTTAAAGCTTTATGTAAGTTTCAGGATCCAGTAAAACACATGTGTATCTGAGTTTCTAATTGGGGCAACATGCTTCTTAAACGACCAGTGACTTAGTATTCTATGAACAATGTGATTGTTGTCTGTTGCTTGGAACGAAACTGAAAATCACGGAAAAAAGCTTTTCCTGGAATTTCCGAGTAACATACCAACTTGCATTATTTAGAACTAATACTTTGACCTCTATTCAGTAACAAGGGCTGCAATTCAGTCAGTGGTTTTGTAGCCAGTCTTGTAAATTACGGGAGCTCAGCCAGAGATATTTATGAACAGAGCTACAAGAAAGAATTTTAGATGGGAATATTGTGAAATCCATTGTCTACCAGCTGGATTCTGGACCGTATGAACTTTAGAAGGGAACATTTCTTTTCATTCGTAATGAGAATTCTCTGAAAACAACCATGATCAGTAATTTTTAAATAAGAACTTGTACTCGAATTTGAAATTCAGGAACATATAACAGGCTCACGTACAAATAAGGAGGTTTTCGTAACACATTAGGGTAAATTATAGAAAAGACGACACTGGAAGACAACCCAGAAATCTGGATGCTCAGGGGTGAGTGCACAGAGCCCTGAGTCACAGCACAGCAGAGACCAGGACCCGCCGTGCAGCCATGACAGTGAAGGGGCAGCCCTGGCAGCAGGGAACCCGGCTCCAGCCCCAGCACTGCCGCGTGCTGGCCAAACCCCAGGGTCATCCCAGCCCTCTTCCTTTCCCTTCCCATCTCACTGGTTTGGCCTGAGGTTTGGAGCGTTTCAACAGTCCCCAGCTCCAATACCTCCACCGGGATGGCTAGCTACCCTGACCAGTCTCCGGTCCTACGGTCTGACTCACTCGCCCCCCAGCCACAGTGTCCTTCCCGTGTGCAAACGGACAGGCACCACTGCATCGAGTGTCCCTGGCTGCCCCTGGACCTCAGAAAGAGTCACGTCTCAGCCCAGCCCGCCACACCTTCCCTCTACGAATGTTGACACTCACAGCGACCCCTCCTCATGCTGTGATGTTCTCGGCCACTTCCTTGCTGGCTCTCGGAGCCATTTGCAGCCATTCTTGTCTGTGTTGGGAAACCACAGTCCCCATGCTCTCCTGACCAATGGCTTCCGGCCATGTTGGCCAGTGGGTGGGCCCGTGGGAGACACAGAGTGGGGAGTGAAGGGAGACGCAGGGTTTCCCCTCTGCTCAGGTCTCAGCCAAGGCTTGTTCAGCAACCCCTCCTTAGCTCCCACTCTTGCTGGGGTCCCCGCCTGTCTGAGCCCCCTTCCCAGGGCCTCACTCCTATACAGAGGGGCCAGGTGGCCCCCCATTTCCCTCCAGCCTTGGGAGGCAGCACCTTCCCGCTACTGTCCGCCTGAACTCTTCTGGCTTCTCTCATTTCTCAGCTGAGTAAGAGGATCCTTCTATTAGCTTCTCTTTTTGGAATACCTGAAGATGCTTCTCCTTTCCTAACAGACATGTGCTCTGCCTAACTATCTTTAACTCAAATCAGCTCTTTCTTGGGAGGCACGGTCTCCTTCCTCCCAACTCAGATGCCCCCCCCCCCCAGTCCTCAGGGGAACCCCATGTGCACCACCATTTCAGCCTTCGCCACGCAGCTCTGCAGCTCTGGTCCTGTCTGCTCGTTCCACGACACTCTGACGAAGTTGAGAGGCAGAAACCAGGTCTTACGGAACTGTGTCCTCTGCATCCAGCCAGTGACTGACTATGGAAGAGGGGCCCACTGAGCCAGACCGTCCTCAGCTGTGAGGCTGGCCATGCACTGGCCAACGGTCAGCACTGCCTTCGCTGAGCTTGTCCATCTCACTCTCCCCTCCCCATCCCTGTAAGGTCCTTTTCTTCTCTCATTCATTCCAACATCTTTCCCAGAACCTTGCTGAAACTGAGACTCTAACTGGGAGCTCAAACTCCAGTCCCCCACCTTATGAACAGGTTGTGTTCTAAACGACTCTTTGCAACCACATGGACCTGCCATCCATGGACATCTCCAGGCAAGAATACTAGAGTGGGTTATTATTTCCTCCTCCAGGGGATCTTCCCAACCCAGGGATCGAATCCAGGTCTCCCGCATTGCAGGCAGATTCTTCACCATCCGAGCCACCAGGGAAGCCCAAGAGTTACTTACAGGTGATCTATTTTCTCATAGACTCTGTCCAGCAAACCACATTTAGCTGATAATATAGTGAATTTAACCATAATTTATAATATTTCGTATGCACCCAAGATTCAACAGTGGGTTCTAGTTTCAAAGATGAAGGTCCTCCCCCACTGCCCATCAGTCCTGAACACAAGACCCTCTCTCTGTTCTTCCCAACCTCCATGTGCACATGTCAAAGGAAGCCTGTCCCTCCCCGGGGACCTGGCATCCTCAGCGTCTTTCCAGTTGAAGATGCAGGAAGATGCTTCAGCAGAGTGGAGCTCTGGCTTCATTTAAATACCCACATGTACACCCATGGCTGATTCATGTCAATGTATGGCAAAAACCACTACAATATTGTAATTAGCCTCCAATTTAAATAAATAAATTTAAATAAATAAATAAATGCCCAATCGTGTAACTGTCTAAAAACCGAAAGTATAAACAAAACTGTAGCTGGACGAGACTGGATCACTGCATCTTCGGGAAGGGTGTGGATTCTGTACAAGGTGTGACTGGCTGACTGGCCTTATCTGGGTCACTAGGCTAAATCACATTCCTGCGGGTGAGAATGGGGTTTCCCAGGGAGGATGGAAGTTTGCTTTGTCAATTCCAAGGGTTTGCCAAGGCAGGTCTTAGGCCAAAGAGAGGAAAACTTTCCTGTGGTCTCTGAAGTTGGGGGTTGGCGGGTCTAACCAGGTGTGCTAGGTAGGTCTGCGTCTCCACTGGGCTTCCTGGCCGTGATCCCGACATTCAGCAAAATGCCAGCCTCTGAACCCCGCTCCCGCACCCCACTCTAAACCTGGGGTTGAAACGGCCTTGGAAGACTTCAGGAGGGGCACTGCCAAGGAAAGAGCTGCATACGGCCTTCCTGGTTCTCACAACTCCTCCCCGGCCCCCACCTTTCTCTCTCGGTGAGTAAGTCTGCAGCAGCAAGCTCCCAAGTTCACGGTGAGGACTACCTCGTGCCTGCAGCCACCCCCGGAAAGGGATGTCACTACGGCAACAGGACCTCCCAGTAACGGCACTGACTATTCAGAGCAAGGAAGGTTTTCCAGACGGGCAGCTCTGATCTAGAAGGCACTTTGAAGGTCACTGGAGCAAAAGCAGCGTTTCTGCTCCCAAGGGGCGATTTAGCAGAATCCAGAGCCGTAGTGACTGGGCTCACCCTGCAGGCTGCACGGAAGTCCCCTCGACACAGTTTGTATACCCAGCGCTTGGTAAAAACGTTTGCAAGAGTGTGTGTGTATATATATATGTGCTGCGTGCACTTATTTTACTGCCCAAGTCCTTTGGTTTTGTTCTTTGCATAAAGTGCGTCTCTGGACATAGATCCCCAGTTTACAACACTGCATTTTGGAGAGGACAAGATCAGCCTACCACCCCATTTCCATCCAGTTCGGCCTCAGTTTAGCGGGTGTGGGAGCAGCTGTGCTGCCAGCCCTGAGGACAGAGGTGCAGAGACCACCTTCTCCTGCTCATTCACTGGTGGCCCGTGTGCTTACGCTGGTTTTCAGAGGAAAACAGTTGCTGGAATGCCTCGTTTGTCTGATTTAAACTGCCTGCTTTGCTGAACTGACACATGGCTGTTGGTTCACGGACATCCTCCTTCAGGAGATGCCCTGGTACCCATAGGTACCAACGAGACCAGAGCGGTGGTGACTGGCCACTGTCCCTGAGCAGAGGCCCCCAGTCATACCCCCGCCTCGGGGGTTCCGGTAGGAGCTCAGCGGGGTGGAGCAGGGGAGGCTGCTTGGATAGAGGAGGGGGCTGTGGTGATGAGCCCTCCCCGGGGACATCGTGTGTCCCTCTGCGGCGGAGGACCAAGGACCCTGGTCTCTGCAAAGGAAACCTCCTCTAATGAGGGGCCCTAGCCTCACTCCAGAGGCTCAGAAAAGCCGACAACTCCAAGTGCAAGGAAAACCGGATGGAGGGAAAGACCACACATGTCTCAGGCCCTCACTCAGTGCCAACTCCTCAGCTCACGTTTGTCCTTCAAAAAAGGACTAGCGGGCAACTCAGGAGAGCCCCTCAGTGGCTTCTTTTGGGGGTTTACTATTCTTTCTACAACAGAAACTTGTGCCAGAAGCTCCAATGGGACTGTACAGCCGCTCCATCATCCGGCTTCTTGCCCAGGGCCGCTGCTGCAGGCAGGTGGCCGCCCCTGGGGTTGTGCACACTGAGGTCTTCTGGACGGCAAAGATGACACGCCTTCTGTGGACACGGCCCTGCCACTGTCCACTCTGTCTACTAGCCCACCACTCCCTGCAGGGGGAGCGAGTGTGGGAGACCGGCCAGGTTTCTTCTCTCTCTCCAAACACAGCCCACTAGCACTGTTCTCTCCTCCCAGCTTCAGTCCTTACCTTCTCCCCAGCCAGTCCTCCCGGACTCCCCAACCTCATGCAACATCCAGCTTTGCCCATGGGAAGACCAGCCACCAGCCAGCCCATCCCCCAGCTCCATTTGCCTGATGTGATGCTGCTGGCTCTCACAGGTCGGAAGCTTCTGGAAGCCCAAGGGAATGTGGCAGGGACACATGTGAGACTCAGGAACACCCGGGCCCCACCCCCGTGACACAGGGCTCCACGACATTCTGAATATGTAGGCTGCTCAGAGGGCCTGATGTGAAATGAGCACTACATTCTGTCTTTTGTGAAGAGTTCAAAACTAATTTAGGCGCTTTAAAAAAAAAAAATAAAGAATAACAATGATGGAAGTGTCTTGAACCTAAAAAAAGGAGAGTGGGAGGGGAGAGGGCGGGTCTCCCCGGAGGCCCAGGAAGGTGAGCACCAGGCAACCAAGAAAGGACTAGGTCTGTTTCCCCTCCTCAACCACGAGCCACCAGGGACTGCAAAGGACCCAGCGACTGCAGACAAGGCCCAGCGAGACCCTTGGTGAGACCAGCCTCAGAGAGTCAGGAAAGCCTACCCAAGTCTGCTGGTTCGTGTCCCTGGCTAACGACCACTTCAGAACCGTAATGACACAGCATCACCCTGGGTCCCCACTGTCCCTCCTAGGACGAGGGCTCTGACGCGAGAGGCTGCGTCTCAGCAGAAACGTCTCCTCCCTGCCTCGCAGTGGTGACACAAGCAGCTCGGGGCCATGTGCAGGTAACCCGAGTAGGCAAACCAGAAAGAAGGACCGACGGCTTCCAATTGAACAGATCATCTTCGGCTTGTTTTGAGACTTCATCTTGTAACAAGGGGCTTCCCTGGTGGCTCAGAGGTTAAAGCGTCTGCCTCCGATGAGGGAGATCCGGGTTTAATCCGGGTTGGGAAGATCCCCTGGAGAAGGAAATGATAACCCACTCCACTATTCTTGCCTGGAGAATCCCACAGACAGAGGAGCCTGGCAGGCTACAGTTCACGGGGTCGCAAAGAATCAGACAGAAAACCTCACTTGAGGCTTCATCTGTTCATCCATTCGTTCCACCACTGGTGTTGGGACAGACAGAGGACGAGAGTGGGGACAGTGGACACTGTCTCAGCCAGCTGGGAGACACATGATTAAACAAGCAACTGTAAGGAAGTCTGCCTGGTTATGACACCCCAACGGGCTCCCTCAGGAAGTGACATCAGTGCCAGGACTGCAGGGGAGGGAGGTGGGGGCACCTGCAAAGAGCCTCATTTATTGACTCACTTTCAACAAGAACTGTCTTTCATTCCCTCGCCCCACACCTTAAATGTGACAATCTGGTTTCAACACCGATCTTCTAAAATTAAGAACTAAATGAAGTTAAAGCTTTATACCTACTGAGGTTTAACAGAGAAACAGAACAGGCTTTTTCAACAGTTACTGTTGATGTTTTGTGACGACTGCATTTTCCAGCTGAATTCCTAAAATCGCCCAGGTCCTAAGCATAGCCCTTGACTGTCTCGACTGGGGTTGGGACATTTCTTGCTGTGTTTAGTGCTGTTATACTGTGTCCCCTGAGGGCTCTCCAGTACTGACACTGAGGTCAACATGGGCCTGTTCTTCAGGAGATTACAGTCTTGTCCAGAAAACAACAAAAACATCACTGCTGCTGCTAAGTCGCTTCAGTCGTGTCCGACTCTGTGCGACCCCATAGACGGCAGCTCACCAGGCTCCCCGTCCCTGGGATTCTCCAGGCAAGAACACTGGAGTGGGTTGCCATTTCCTTCTCCAATGCATGAGAGTGAAAAGTCAAAGTGAGATTCCCATTTTCTGGGAATTTTGTGTTTTCTGCATAATTTTGTAAAAATTTAGGTTAAAAAAATCCCTACATCCAACAAAAAGAGAGCATACATGTCAAGACTTCTGCTTGCCCTCAAACTAAACCAAGCACATAAATTTCTGCAAAAGGCTAAGCTTTTCTTAATTTGCTTCTCTTTCTACACTTAGCAACAGCCTGTTTTGAACAGCTAGTTAAACAACTGCTTAATAATGGAATTATTAAGTGTTTCTTTTGACTGAGGGGCTGCATAAGAGACTTGCTGAGAAGCCAGGGCTCATGAACTGGGAAGTTTGGGACCTTCTGGGCCAGGGTTGAACCCAACTTGCAGCAAAGACCAGCCTGGAAAGTAGCTTCTTCCACAAGGCCTGATTCATGACCGACTAGGAGCAGCTTGCTCAGAAATGTGCACATGTTCAGGACAGGCCTGTCCTTGTCACCATCGGCTACCACGTGTACCCAGACTGTCTGGCAGCTGTTAGCAGCTCAATAAATATTTGATGAAACGTTCAGGGACTCCTTGTGAACACTGAGTCTGCATGCCTACAAAGTAACCCTACCCACCTGTGGGAGGGACTGCCAGCTTCTCCCCGGAACTAACTGTGCATTGTAAGATCCAAAAAAGATCTTTCTGTCTCCTTTCCCACCTCTCCACCAAGAAAAATGAGAAATAAGTCTGAGACTTGGAGGAGCCACTGAATTTAAGCCACAAAAAATTCTGTATCTCAATTCTCGCTTTCAAGACCCGGCCCTGAAGGGAAGGCCCAATGTCATTGTGGTCAGGCTCTCCCAACACACACGTGACTTTCACCACGTGTCACACACGGAGACGTGGGCCCCATGGCACGTCCTCAATGGTGGAGTTCAAGGAAACCATGAGGACGAAGGGCCAGGAGTCCACCCTTTGCTGGATTGGATACCTGGCTCCTCATCAAAACAGATTTCATGAAAGGAAGCTCGTGTCTCTGAGGAATTAAGAGAAAGAGGGAAAAGCAGCCTTAGGGCATGACTTCCTTTCCTGCCAAGGGACGGGGATGCCCCAGGAACCAGTCTGTATCCTCCACAGAAGGGTCCGCCGCACTTGGGGTGGGAGGGGAGGCTTGCAATGAGGCGGCTCCTAATATGCTCCCCTCATGAAATCAACCCTCTGCTCCCCTCTCAACCACCCCACCACCAGACTGGACAAGCACCAGGACGCTTCAGCTCACAGACCCAGCGGCAGTCCCTACTCTGTTCTCATCTCCTGTGAGGGCTCTGTCCCCTGCACTCAGTGCAGACTTTTGATCGCACATCATTAGAGAGGCAAGCGGAGACACAGAACAGAAGACAAAGCCCATGTGACGAGACCTGTCACCTTCTCCACCTGCATCTTCTGAGCAGGAACAGTGGGTCTATTATCTGTTATTCTGCATGATTTTGCCTCCTACGCCCTTCAAGTATTAAACCTCAATTTTAATTTTCTTCCACAATTTGCACACACACAAAAAAAGTCATAGGAGCATACTAATATTGTAGCTCAAAGTACAGGTAAGACTGAAAAATAGGAACTCAGGTCTCCGATGGAGGCCAGTGCTAGAGTCCATCGATTCTGCTGGCTGAATGCCCCTACCCAGTCCTTCGGAACTTGAATCCTAGAAGAACTAGAAAACAAACTTGCAAACACACGACAAAGTGATATCCTTACTTATTATCTTTAAAGAGCAAGAATACACTCCGATGTAGCAAAGAATATAGGGATCAAGTATTACAGAGTTACTCGTTGTCATTGTATAAAAATACATTTATGACAACATGGACAGACTCCAAAAGCTAAACGAAGCCTTAAAGGACCCAGTACAAGAAGACAGACATGGAGGGGCTTCCCTGGAGGGCCAGTGGTTAAGACTCTGTACTTCTAATGCAGGTGGCGTGGGTTTGATCCCTGGCCAGCAAACTAAAGTCCCACATGCTGCATGGCACAGCCAAAAAAACCCAGCAGCTCACACGCTGCTGGTTTCTAGCAACTCCAAGGTGTCCAGGAAGGGTGACTCTACAGACACAGGAAGTGGAGGCTGGGGGCTGGGGAGGAAACAAGTGGTGACCATAAAAGGCCATGAGGGTTCTTCTGGGGACCATGGTTGCACAGCTCTGTAAAATTCACTAAAAACAACTGACTTGTACAATTGAAGAGAGTGGATTTTATGGTATGTAGATTATATGACTAAAGCTGTTAAAGCACAAAATTGACGATATTAAGCATGATGGCCTTGTGAATCATCTGATAAACATTCGGGGGATTTAGAAACATAATTCAATGTAAAGTGTCTAAGTGTCCGAGAAATGAACTTCAGTCAAAAAAGCCACCAGGTCCCCACCTCAGAAATATCACAAGGTTCCCATCTTCATCACCAGCAACCTCAGGAAAAGTCAAAAGTCTTTTCTCCTAATGGTTTTTCCATCACTTTTTTCAGGGACTTTACAATGAAGATCTTTATGGCTCAGCTTTTGCCTGTTTGGATTTGCAGGAGAGCAAATTGGGCAACTCATGGTCCATGCCAGAGGCTTCACCGTAAAGCAACCAGGAGCTCTCAAAACTGGGCATGAGCCAAAGGTGGGGAGGCGTCTCTGCTGAAAGCCAGGCTCCAATGCAGATGCAGGCTGGACCACCTCCCTGGGCATCTCGAGGGGCTGCCCACGTGGGCGCCTGTGCCCAGACAGCGGGGATGCCACATTTCAGCTGGTGTGAAGCCCTGGCCAGCTAGGCAGGCACACTCACCCACATTCGCACCTGCCCACATGCAAGTCCTTCCTGGTCAGTTTCACATTCGACATGGGTTACAGGCTGAAAAACTAGTCCTATAAACCAAGCAGCCCCTGGGCTTGCTGCTCTGGGTTTTGTTTTCTGTTTGAAAAGGCTTCATCCTCATGCTCTCGGCTCTGTCCAGCCCCCGGCCTCCCCTCATCTTCCTCTCCAGTCTCCTCCTCCCGGGGACTGAGATGTCGCCCACTCTCCTGGTCCTGGTCTTGGTCCTAATCCTCGGCTGTCTTCACAGATGGGATTTCCAAGGGTTAGAAATGATACAGACTTCTGTTCAGTGTCTCATTTTACCAATGAGAAACCAAGAGAGCAAAGCAAAAGAGCTGACACGTTTACAGCAGCTTTATTCATAGCTGCCAACATTTGGAAACAGGCAAGATGACCTTCGGGGGGTGACTAGACAAATAAACTGTGGTGCATCCAGACGGCGGAATAGCATTCGGTGCAAAAAAGAGCTGAGCTATCAGCCATTGGAAAACAAATGGAGAAACCTTCAACTGCTGCTGCTAAGTCGCTTCAGTCATGTCCGACTCTGTGCGACCTCATAGATGGCAGCCCACCAGGCTCCGCTGTCCCTGGGATTCTCCAGGCAAGAACACTGGAGTGGGATGCCTTCAAGTATAACACTAAGTGGAAGACAATCCAAAGAAGCCATATACTGGATAGCTCTGCTATCCGACATTCTGGAAGAGGCAGAGCCTTAGAGACAGTGAACAGATGGGTGGTTGCCAGGTGTTACAACGAGGGAGGGTGAAGGGGGGGCACAGAGGATTCTCAAGCAGTGAGACCACCCAGTGAGACGCTGTCCAGATGGGCGCTCGCTACCATGCATTTGTGCCAACTCAGGATGGACAGCACAACCCCAAGAGTGAGCCCCAAAGTGAGCCACAGTTCTGGGGATGACAAGGTGGCAGTCAATATTGGCTCATGGACTGGTACAATGGTGCCAGGCAGATGTGAGAAGTTACAAGCAGAGGAAAACTGTGTGCCAGGCAGACAGGTATTAGGGAACACTGTACCTTCTGATTAATTTTCCTGTAAACTGAAAACTACTCTTAAAAAGAGTATAGATTTAAAATATAAGTAAACAAAGAGCTGCTGAGTGAACAGGACAGTCAAGCCAGTGGCACTGACCTTTACTACTTGAGAGCTTTGTCCACAGCAGAGGGTCTCTGCTCATCCAGGTGAGCACCCAGAAACCCACCCCTTGAGTCCGTGACCACCTGACCAAGGTCTATGAAGGGAGAACCAGCACCATTGCATCACCAAGACTCAAGAACACTTTCCATCAAAATCCAACTCTATGAGTGTGTCATCCCAACCAGCAGATTTTGAGGTTCACGTGAAAGAACAAGGGTTGGGGAATCAGCAATATTCTTGGGGGGGGGTGGTGTTGGGGTGACAGGCAGGGAGAGACAGGTGCCAAGTCAAAAGCCTCTATTAACACAAGGTTAAAGTTGGAATTTTACATGAAATCAAGCATTTTAATTGCATTAGTGAGTAGTTTGTTTAAGCCGGATGTGAATGTGAGATTTTTATGACCCACAAGTGGCAGGGGAGTCGGGGGACCTGCCCGGGTTTCCATGGAGGCTGGGGAGGAATGCACACAGAACTAATTCACGGGTCCCCCAGGAGCAGAAAAACAAAGCTGCTCTACAGCCACACCCCAGATGTCATGCTTGTTCAACTAGGAGATTACGTACGGGAAAGAAATGTTGAGGGATGTGTTTCTAGGAGGAAAATCAAAAAAGAAAGCTTATGGAGTGACAGGGCTTCCCTGGTGGCTCAGACAATAAAGGATTGGCCAGCAAAGTAGGAGATTTGGGTTCGATCCCGGGCTTGGGAAGATCCCCTGGGGGAGGAAATGGCAACCCACTTCAGTATTCTTGCCTGGAGAATCCCATGGACAGAGGAGTCTGGCAGGCTATATGAGGTCACAAAGAGTCGGACACAACAGAGCAATTAACATTTTCACTTTTTTTCAAGGACTGATAAGCCCAAAATTCAGAGTGATGGTTACCTCTCAGGAGGGGTTGTCAAACTTACACATGTTACATATGTTCTTTGTACAAATTAAGTGTTTAATAAACTCATTTTAAGAAGATATATGAGTGTTAGAAAGATAAGGCAGAAAACACTAATATAATAAAGTACCATAACAGGACTAAGCAGGTGAGGGGCTTCCCAGGGGCGCTGGTGGTAAAGAACCCACCTGCCTATGCAGGAGACATAAGAGACCTGGGTTCAATCTCTGGGTCAGGAAGATCCCCTGGAGAAGGGAATGGCAACCCACTCCAGTATTCTTGCCTGGAGAAGCCCCATGGACAGAGGAGCCTGGCAGGCTGCAGTCCACGGAGTTCCCAAGAGTCAGACACGACTGAAGTGACTTGGCACACATGAACGCAGGCAAGTGGGTGGACTGATCAGTTGGCATCAGAGAGACCTGTGTTCAAATTCCCACTGCAGATTTAGCAGCCATCTAACCCTAAACAAGTGACACAGCTCCCACATCTGGAAAAGGGGGGACATAGTAGTATCCTCAGCTGGAATTGGGTTAAATAGTAACTTGCCTGTTGAAGAGCTCAGAGGCATCTGGGAAAGAGGAACAGATCCCATTCGGACCACAGACCACGTGCCAGAAGCCATGGGAACCCTACGGGCACAGTCCCACTGGATTATTTCCAGGTCATATAGTAATAAACAAAGGAGATAGGAGTTTGAACCCATGGACAGTCTGACTCCAGTGCTAGGCTCCTGACCATCAGGCTACTCTTCCTCTCTGATAAAACCCTTATATTATTATTAATAGTGTTGCTTACTATCATAAACATTAGGTGGCTTAAACAATTAGGTTAAAAATCACCTATACAAAAAAAAAAAAAATCACCTATACATCACTAACATGGGAATACTTGACACAAAAGCAATTTATTTCAAAAAGAACCCAAAGGTAGAGAACCAACTGGCCGGTGTGATCGACATTGTCAAGTGACTCTCAGAAATTCCATACATTCAATTCTACAAAAAATGATAGGAGCCAAGCTCGATCAAAGAGGCAACAGTCTTTCCCAGCCCTCCCCTAACCTGTTCCCCAGCCAATTAATCTGAGATGACACATGCAGTCCTAAGTACCACATGTTAGAAGAACTGAGTCACTGCAAATCAGCCTAGACGATGGCCTGGCACCCATGTCCTTTCACAGACAATAGAAGGATCCTGGGATGCTCAGCTTTTAACACAAAATTTAGGAATTTTCCTATAGAAGGAGCACAGATTTACTCAGACATGCATCTTCTGGGAGAATCAGTGCATAGAATGCAGTCCTTTCAGTTCTGGGACAAAGAGTTCATGAAGCATCAGGCGTCTAGCAGTTCAGGACGGTTCAGCGGCCACAGAGGGGCTTGGGGGCTGGATGCATCACCTCTGAGGTTCCTCCACCGTAGGTTTTATGATCCTGAACAAACAAACCCCATCTCCTAAAAATGCAATCCTTTCAGAAACAGCAGAAAGGGCCCTTAGGAAGGGCACTGCCCACCTCAGATGCCCTGCAGTCATTGCTACTTACAGCTCTCCTAACCCTGCTGAGTCCCAGACACCTGTCAGGGTCCACACCCTCATGAGCACATGTGGGACAGGCCCACACAACATCTGGGGCAAGAGCAGAGTGGAACAAAATGCACTGCTCACTTGCTGAACTGGATGTCCAGTTTTAAGTCCCTACAACACTTACTTAGGAAACTGTCGTGAACTAAGCCACCCCAAGAACAATGCTTCACGGCGACCCCAGAGCACACTGAACCAGGCGTCCAACCAGACCTAACCAAGCGTACAATCGCACTTACCCAGGCCCCAGATGGGAGACGCCCACAGACCTTGTCACCTGAGTCTAAAGGATTTCGTGGCGAAGGGTTTCAGGGACCTCTTGGCAATTTTTCCTGTTTCTGGAACACCCAGCAAAGCCATCTGTCCCCGACATAAGCTTGCTGCCTGATTCCCGCATCCATGCTGGTACGGAGCAGGGAGGCGGGGAGGACCTGATGTGGAGCACAGTCACTTTAGAAACAAAACAAGTGTAGACGCGGGGAGTAGAGGAGGAGGCGCTGGAAGAACAAGGCTCTGCTTCCGGGAAACTGAACATCTGTCACACCCTGTGCGCTGAGCCCCAGGCATCTGGTAACTTCAGTCCTGTTAGTGGTCCCTCTCTAATCCTTAAACACATTTAAAACAGCAACCAGAAACGGAAACCCAGAAAAGGGTGGTGCTTTCAATACCCCATCAGAGCAGGTCCCATAGGACTCCCCAGAGACAATCTCATTCTCCAGAGAACGTGTCTAATTTTGACTTGCTATTTCCTGCTGATTAGGTGAGTCACAGGTTAATTTGTAGATTATTTGTGTCCTGTAGCGATGCAGATCATTTCTGCCTTTCAGAAAAGATAACAGAGGTCACGGTTTTACTGCCTGTGGGGCGTTAGCCAGTTTTGTCTCCCACTCAGCAAAGCTCTCAGCCTTTCCTGAGTATCTGACCCCTGCCCCCAGCGCCCTGAGTCCCCTGCCCTCAGCATCCCAGCCCCCTACCCTCACACATGGGGTAAATCAGTCTCTGACACATGCTCACCAGAGATTTACACCATGTTTTAACATTGTGAAAATTGCCCATTGATACATTTAATCTATATTCAATCACCATGGTCCCATTACTCTTTTCCTCTATAATTTTCTACTGAGTCTGTGTTATGTAACAGTTTTTGTCATTATCCTCATACACTCTTAACTATCTTATACAAATGTTATAGATTTAGACAGCAGAAATAGAGAGCAACTTCAAACTGGGCTCCTTCTCAAATTGGTTCTCTTTAAATACTCCAGCTTAATTTAGAAATCATGCCTGCTATTGTCTCTTAAAATACGCAACTTTCTACTAATGTGTTGATTTCTTTAGACCGCAAATAACCTTTACTGAACATTAAGTGACACACACCATAGCAGACGTGTTTGAACAAAGAGGCAAAGAGGAAACCAGAACTGCGGTCATCTTTACTTGGCTCTCTACAACCCCAATCCCCAAGATGCTTCTCAAAATCCTCTACCCTCTCACTGCTTTCACTCTTTGCTATCTCCTGTTCATCTGTATTATTATTACAGACATTAGATTGCAGTATGCTACTTGGACCTACTTAGCTTCTGGAGCTTTTGAAAATCTCCTCTGCTCCACTCACCCTCTGACCAACCCAGACCAGATGCTCCCACGGGTGCAGGATCCGCGGTCTGGTCACTCCTGTCTCTGCCCCACATGCAGCTCTAACAACCCTCTTCTCACCTGAGGACCCGGGCACAGCAGGGTGTAGGACTCGCAGGAGGAGGCCCGGGCTGGACACCACTGGGAGACCAGTCTGACCTCTTCCCCACACCCTCTCAGCACAGCCCCAGCTCCAGAAATTCCTAAGAACTTGACCGTGCCTGACCCCCTTGGGGGGAGCAAAGGGATGCTTAGAAAGAGTAGGCCACGTGACCCAAGTCAGAGCAAGCTCAGGTCCTTCCAGCTGTAAACGGTCATCTTCAATGAACACTTCAGCGCCCCGGCCCCCAGTCTCCTCCGAGGTCTTGTTCATTTCGCCTCGTGCTCGATCTGCTCTATCAGGCGCCAGTGCTGCTTCCTCGAGCACCTTTGTAGGCTCTTTGGGGAGTGACATACACACACCACCATATAGACAGTGATAACCAACAAGGAAATACTGTATAACACAGGCAAATACACGCAATATCTTATAATAACCAGGAAGGTAAAGGATCTGAAGAAGAACACACACACAAAATAGAACCGCTTTGCTGTACATCTGAAACTAACACAGCGCTGTGAATTAACTATACATCAATTTAAAACAAAGAAAATCCATATTAAAAATAAAAGAATTCCTTCATACAAAAAAATACACGGATAACATCTCTACATTTTTTCATCCCTAGTTCAGGGACCAATAAACATTTACTAAATAAACGGATGGTTTAGAAAGGACGGTAGAAAGCTGTCCTCTGTAAATCAGAACATCTTCCGGCTGTCTTCCTGTTGCTGCTTTTGGCTGTACCACATGGCTTGTGGGGTCTCAGTTCACCAAACAGGGATTGAACCCACACCCTCAGCTATGAAAGCATGGCCTTAACCACTGCATTGCCAGGGAATTCTCAAGGTGCAACTATTTTTAACTGTTCTTTAAGATTGTTTTACAGTAAGATAAATGTTAGATAGCTACTACGTGAATGTCACAAGACAGAATGCAAATTCACATGACTGTTAAAGACTGGAGCTGACACCTCACAGTGACCAGCCTCTTGACACCAAGCCTTCACTCTACGGCAGCATATCTTCCTTCTCACCATGGTGACAGGGGCTCCACAGAAAAAACCCAGAGAAATACTCACCAGCACACCTCTCACCACATTTCAGCAACAGTGGAAGCCCTTGGAAATATTACCCCAGACTCCTTAAGATGTTTTGAAAACTCTGCGTGAAATTAAATGGTGCCACTTTAATTTCTTGTTCAAATGCAAACTGAGGCGATAAAATTGAGCTGCGGTTTTCCCTATAGAGTGGTCATTCAGATAATACAGAAAATGGCTAATTGACTTTCAATATTTATATTAAAGAAGACACAAAGTTTACAAATTACCATAGTACCCAAGAACACAGCCCCAGTCCTGCAGAGAGCTACCTGCCATTAATCTAAAACACCACTTGAGCTAATGCAGCCTGCCTTTTCTTCTTGGCCAACTTGTTAACAGGTGTTAATATGTACCTACATTAACCAGTTTAACTTCTCCCAGCTTCCCTCTCGTCCCCAGGGAAGTGAAACTAGATACTGTTAAAGTGAAGCCAATAGGTCAGTTGCCTGGAAGACAAAGAAAAAGAAACCAAAATCCTAGAAAATCTCACCTCACAGAAAATCGGGTCCTGCATAATTAGGAGTTTTGTAGAATACTGTGTGGTTCTGGACAATAACAAGTGTTGACAAAGACATGGGGAAACCAGAGCCCTCTTACACCACTGATGAGAATGCAAAACGGAGCAGCCACCTCACAAGCAGTTGGGCAGTTTCTAAAAAAATATATGAAATAGAAAGTTATATGACTCAGCAATTCCCCTGCTAGGTGTCCACCCAAGAGAACTGCAAACAAGTCCACACAAAAACTCATACATGAGTGTTTGCAGCAACATTATTCCTGACAGTTAAAAAGTGGAAACAAACCACATATCCATCCACTGGTGGAGGAGGAATAAGCCAAATATAACGTACCCACGGATCTGAATATTCCTTGGCCATAAAAAGAAGCACTAATACCTACTACACATGGATGAACACTGAAAATATTGTCCTAAGTGAAAGGAGCTGGTTGCAACAGGCAACATATTATGCAGTTCCATTTATACAAAATGCTAAGAACAGGCAAATCCATGGGGACTAAAAGCAGACCAGCGGTTGTCAGAGGCTGGGGGTGGGGTGTGGGGCCGGTGCGGTGGGGAGAGGCTGGGGAAACTACACGACTTAGTGACTGAACAACTGCTCACTTCCCACGAATTTAGCCATAATTCATCTTCACAAGAGATATTGTTTCACCTCCTATGACAACAAACGAGCAGCCTGCAACTGACCTTGGGGAGGACAGAGGAAATCATTGATTCATGCCCAGCAGGTGAAGACTCCACATGCGTTAAGCAGGTAGAATTTTTAAACAGCGCACAAGTGAGTTGGCCACAGAAGATACTTAGGTGCCAGGAAGGGGAAGTCCCTGTCCTTTCAGCTTGGCCCAGCAGCCAGCTTAGTCTGAATGCCTATGCAGTCATTATCAGGACCACACTTCAGGTTTAGAAGATGTGAAATAACCGTCCTTTATAAAGTCACGTGACGGGGAGGCAGGATGAAAAACCAGCAGTCCCTTCCCACAGCCCGTGAATGACTCGAACATCCACAGGAACCAACTGCAGCAATATTGGGAGCCCGTGCCACCCGCTGGCCACATCCCACCTCCCGCAAAGGGCCCGGGACCCTCCTGTCCAGGTCCTGCCCTGCTCCTGCAGGCCACGAGGGAAAGGGAAATCTCAGGGTGATTTTAGTTATGTGGACTTTCCTTTCTTTAAAAAAAAATCCTGTTTTGAATGACAGAGGTTGAGGGCACTGAGAAATGCACATTTAAACCACTGCACATGTGGGCACTCGCCTGACACCACTGCATGTCAGCTCCACGTACAACCGGGTCTCATTACTCTAGAATGTGCCCTTCGGGGCCCCTCTTGGTGTGCAGTGGGGGCTGCAGAGTCCATGTAACTGGAGGCAGCAAAGACCAGGAGGCACCATGGGGGACCCCGCTGCTGACCCAAATGTGGACCCACAGACGGGAAGAGGGGCCTCTGTGGTCCCCTCTGGACTTCTCCCATGGACCACCAATCCCCTGATGACTATCTCACCGTGATGCTTGGAAACTCTATGAGGACGAGGCCGCGTGGGTGGCTGCCCTCCACGCTTCTGCCAAACTTCTGGAAGAGGAGGCTGCAAAGGACCGGGCAGCAGACTGAGCCACTTGGCAAGGCAGCCTCTGGGCCCTCGAGGGCCTCCGTGAACCCTGGGCACAGCCCCCGTGTAACCTGAGGCCTCAGAGAATAGGTCTGGGTTTGCCTGCTACCCTCCTCTTTCCTGGGACAGTGAAAGGATTCCTGGGTCTGAAAGCCTGGAAGCACGTGACCAGGGACAGCACAGGTGACGCTGCCTTGAAAAAAGTAGTTTCCTGCCAATGTCTCAACAGAGAGCCAGGCGCCTGCCGGAACCGCCTCCCGAAGGAAAGGATTAATAAAAGGCTCTTTGTTGATCCCGCCCCGTTTGCACAAACCCGCTCCTATCCGTCTGACCCACACGAAGGCCCTTTTAACTGAACAGCAAATCAAGTGCGACAGAATCACCTCCTTGATAAATTAGCCGATTCGAATTTCCTGAGGACACACAAGCACCCGATGCATATGATTTCCTACCCTACCTCTTGAAATTGCTTTCTTTTTTTACTCCATTTCAAGATGGATTTTTTCCCAATAGTTCTGTCGCCCATTTCAAACAAGCTGCCCCATGGAGGACTTCTGGAAAACCTGTATTTTCCACACAGAAGACAAACGTGCCCACTCCATCACCAGGCTTTGCTGTCGCTTCCTGAAACCCAATGCTGTGCAATCCTGGTAGGTAACTTTTCTCCAGCGAGGGGGCTGAGCATAGAGGCCTGACTCAAACCCTGATGCCAACAGAAAGTCATGTCAACTGCAGCCCTCAGTCGAAGGCATTGCTGAGGTTCTGTCTGCGTCCAGGTCTTGGGGGGCCGGGCCCAGGGTTCATGGAGGTCCCCACGGCTCCCAAGGGTCCAGGGGCCACGTTGCTGAGCGGTCCAGCCACCTTCGGGCTCTGCCCATCAGTTTTGCTGGGCTGTTGCTGCTGCTGTTCCACCCCCCACACCCCTCGCCATCTGAAGGTCACTTTCATCCCCTACACTCCTGGTACGTGACCTTGGCATATCCTTGACATGCTCTCAACTCCTGTCCTTAGTTGCACCACTAATTTCCAATCACTGGTGAGGCATCATATTTTCCTAGTCACTCCCCAGCTTCCTAATTTTCTACTTTTACCTTGAAGTTAATTCTTCTTCATGTGAGCAGGTGGAGGAAAGAGGGCTTTTTGGAATCCACACAGGGAAACTGAGAACCCAACTCTCTCCCCATTGGGAGGTGGTGATGGTTACGTCATGTGTCCACTTCACTGGGCCACGGTGTTAGTTATTTGGTCAAGCACTAGCCTAGATGTTGCCGTGAAGGCACATTTTAATGTGATTAACAGTGAAATCAGGAGACTCTGAGGCAAGCAGATGACCCTCCATAATGTAGGTGGGCCTTGTGCAATCAGTAGATGGCCTTATAAGATTGAGGTCCCCCAGGCAAGAAGGGATCCAGCCTCCAGACTGTCTTGGTGCAAGATTGCAACATTGACTCTGGCTGGAATCTCCAGTCTGGCCAGCTGCCTACAGACTGTGCTCTTGCCAGCCCCACATGAGATGATTCTCTAAAACCAAGCATCTCCTTTGTCTCTCTCTCTCTCATATCAGGTCTGCTTCTTAGGAAGAAACTGTTAAATTTCAATAATTAAAGACCTTCAACAAAATGCCTCAAGCAATCGTTAAAATGCAATGCTTTGTGTGTTAAGACAAATGACTTGCTTTGTTGTTGCTGTTCAGTTGCTCAGTCGTGTCTGACTCTTTGCCACTCCATGGACGGCAGCAGGTCAGGCTTCCCTGTCCTTCACTATCTCCCAGAGCTTGCTCTCACTCATGTCCATTGTGTGGATTATGCCATCCAACCATCTCATTCTCTGTCGCCTCCTTCTCCTCTTGCCCTCAATCTTTCCCAGCTTCAGGGTCTTTTCCAATAAGCTGGCTCTTCACATTAGGTGGCCAAAGTATGAGAGCTTCAGCTTCTGCATCAGTCCTTCCAATGAATATTCAGGGTTGATTTCCTTTAGGATTGACTGGTTTGATCTCCTTGCAGTCCAAGGGATTCTCAAGAGTCTTCTCCAATACCACAGTTTAAAAGCATCAATTCTTCGGTGCTCAGCTTTCTTTATAGTCCAACTCTCACATCCATATGACCACTGGAAAAACCATAGCTTTGACTAGGCAGACCTTTGTCAGCAAAGTGATATCTCTGCTTTTTATTACACTGTCTAGATTTGTCATGGCTTTTCTTTCAAGGAGCAGATTTCCAAAATGAGAGCATATTCAAAGACTAGATATGCAGAACTGTCAATAATCACAATGTCAAAAATGATAGGCTACTAGTGGACTCAAAATTAAAGAAGGAGCCCCTTTCAGAGGTAAAATCCAAGCGCTAACTGAAATTTGGTTCTTTCAAATCTCAGTCTTTCAATTCTCTGCACTGGTTTATTTCTTACAGAATGGATTTTCAAGTAGCTTTAGAATAAATTATAACCTTGAGTCAGAAAAATCTAAATTACAGGCCCCTAGAAAAATCATACACACAACAGAACGTTGCCAATAAATAAAATCCCTTATGAAAAAAATCTTTCATAAAGCAAAGCAATAAAATTTTACTATTTAGTGCCTATCAGGCACTCTGGGAACAGTTACAAACAAAGGCATTTATGGTACAATCTTTGGTCACACAAACTAGCACCTACTTTGTGCCACAAACACACACCACAGTGAGGTCCTGGTCCACACTGTTAGGAAAGGTTTATATTATGTTACATAAACGGGGAGAGTGCCCAGATTGATAATGAACACAATTACAGAGTAGGTCCCCGGAGAAGCAAAATACAATGTAAAACGAATGCACTTTTCAAAAGACCGACTCCCAGCGCCTGCCGTGAAAACTATGAGCTCTTCCTGGTGGAACAACTCATTAAAAAAAAAAAAAAAGTGTTGCTTGCTAAGCCGTGTCTGATTCTTTGCAATCCCATGGACTGTACCCCTCCAGGTTCCTCTGTTTGTGGAATTCTCCAGGCAAGAAAATTGGAGCCAATAGCCATGCCCTTCTCCAGGGAACAACTCATATGTCCACTCAAATCCTGTAGCAGTAAAGTATCCCTCACTTTTGGTACATGCCACCACTTGACTTTAAACTCAGAACAAAAATAATGGGTTTTCCTTTAACTCCAATCTCCATTAAGATAACAAAAAAGCTATTGCTTAAAAAAAAAAAAACGGCGGTCGGGGCCCATGCTACCTTCCCAAGTCTTCAAAAGGCCACCACCAGGGTTGTACCACACACAGTAGGGCTGAATTTATTCTAGGTCCTGGTGGCTCCACAGGAGAGCTCAGACCATGAAATTACCAGAGCTTTGAACTTTGTCCTGTGCAGAACACAAAAACCCACCAGTGTGATTTGTAGGTTTGTGCTGCGGCCTGGCATTAAGTTAATATGTAACAACAATTACACATCAGAGAGAAAAAAAATCAACAAGTTAAATATATACTTCAGAAAAACCCAAACTGACAACAACAGCAAAAAGTGGTAGTCTTGGCAGCGAGGCATCTTCCCCACTTGCCTGCTGTGTCGGGCGCTTGCTTGGGACCAGGCGGCGGGCGTGTGGATGCTGACAGCTGGACCCACCTCTGACCCAGTCAACAGGGCTGGGTTCTGTCCAGCTGCATGGCTTGGGTTTCAGAACAAAAGCAGTCTGATTACTTGGGTTCAGGTGGAACCAAAAATTCCTCCCAGAGGATTTTCTGTATGGGATTTCAACACCCAAATGAGTTTAACTCTGATTTCTCAAAATGAGTCATTCTCAGTGAGCACAGAGCCCAGGTACCTATTCAAAATCAGCCACTCATACAGGCTGTCAGTACTTGCCATGAATAAAGAAGCAGCTACTCATTATTTGAGATGATTTGAAAACAATAATGAATATAATTCAACTCTCAAAATTACTACATGCCTTTCTTTCTTTTGGAGCTTTCTTAGGTAGTGCTGGAGAAGGCAATGGCACCCCACTCCAGTACTCTTGCCTGGAAAATCCCATGGACAGAGGAGCCTGGAAGGCTGCAGTCCATGGGGCCGAGAAGAGTCGGACAGGACTGAGTGACTTCACTTTCACTTTTCACTTTCATGCACTGGAGAAGGAAATGGCAACCCACTCCAGTGTTCTTGCCTGGAGAATCCCAGGGACGGGGGAGCCTGGTGGGCTGCCGTCTACGGGGTCGCACAGAGTCGGACACGACTGAAGTGACTTAGCAGCAGCAGCAGCAGTACATAGTGCAGTGGTAAAGAATCCACCTGCCAGTGCAGGAGACTCAATACACGGGTTTGATCCCTGGGTCGGAAAAGTCCTCTGGAGAAGGAAATCGTAACCCACTCCAGTATTCTTGCCTGGAAAACTGCATGGACTGAGGATGCTGGCGGGCTACAATCCATGGGTCAGAAGGAGTCGGTGACAACCAAGCACTGATCACACACACACAACCAACAAGGACCTACTGTACAGCACAGGAAACTCTGCTCGATGTTATGTGGCAGCCTGGATGGGAGGGGAGTTTGGGGGAGAACAGATACATGTGTATGTATGACTGAGTCCCTTCCCTGTTCACCTGAAACTATCACAGCATTGTTTGTTGATCGGCTAGTTTGAAAAAAATTAAATTAAATTAATGTACATCTGTGTTTACTAAATAAGTAGTCTCCATTTTGTAAACCATATAAATCACATGTCTCATATCATTCCATCAGAAGAAAAAGAATCTTTCTGAAATCCTATAATCTTTGTCAGAGACTCATAAGTGGACTGTTAACGGTTTATTTAGGCTATGTGGGAACTTGATATATGTTAATTAATAAAATTGGATGAGGACCACTCAGGTGGACCAGTGGTTAGGATTCTGCCTTCCAACGTGGGGGGTACAGGTTTGAACCCTAGTCGCGGAAATAAGATCCCACATGCCACATGTTATGGCTTAAGAAAAAAAATCTGAATGATTTGTAATATTTTTAAAAAAAAAGTTGCCAGCGACTCTTCACTTAGCACTCTGTGTAACTTCACATGATAGTCCTGTGAAGGAAATTAGTTTTTCTGGGTGACTTTTAACAAGTTACCTAACCTCCCCAAGTTAGTCTCCTTCACAGAGTGGAAGTGCTAATGTCTGCTCACTGCTTTATGTAGGGAGTGAGCCAAGACATGCAAAACCCAGGCAGCCCCATTTCAGAGGACACACACATGATCATTTTAAAAATCACACAAACTCAGGGCAAAACCAGGATTTGAACAAATGCCCCAAATTCCCAGCCCCAGTGTGGAGAGGAAATGTAGGTCCCCTCTCTTCCTTCCTCAGTCCAGGTGCACCGAAGGTAAGGTCACCACCAGCCAGTGGAGAACATGACAAAGTAATAAAAGCCTTGATTTGATCTCTGAAAACTTTCCACGTAGAAAGAGTTCTGAGCACTACGTTTACAGAGCGAGGACTCTCGGTCCGCTGTTCCCAGTTCTGCCTTCACCCCGGTTTGCTTTGGTGGCATTTTCCACAGAGAAGAATCATGTCTGCCCTGAAGAAAATCCATATTCATTATAGTTGATTTATAGTTGAAAATGTATGTTCAATTTATCTGGTTTTTGAAACACTCAGCCCTCCGCTCAAACCACCTCAACGTGCACATGACAGAAACTGAGATGAAGAGATTTAGATCTAGTAAGACAGAGAGAGCCTTACAGGATACCGGAAATAGAAACTCAGAAAAAGGCTTTAACCTTATCGCTAGGAAGTCGTGCGTGCACGTAGAACTCTTTCTTTACCTTTGCTGGCAAGTTACCATGAGTAAGAAACCTATGTGGGTAGATGTCTTTCTTGAGAAGCTCCACACACCGTAATCTCAAATGTAGCAATACAGTAACACCTGTTCTATGAGCCCCCACCCTCCTCCCTGCTCCACTCCAAAACCCCTGACCACCTCCACCACCCTGCCAGCACAGAAAACAGTGCCTGGACAGTCACCAAGGTACCCACCCCACCCCCGGAGGGCTCATCAGCTTCATTTGGATGGACTAGGCCTTATTTAATGGGCCTGTGTAGCAAAGCACAACAGCACAGTGAGTTTTCTAATACAGATCAAACCTGCACAGCAAACTAGATTTAACCCCATTAGTAGCACCCCAGATAACTAGAAATGAAGGTTTTGACAAAGTAAGGGATACAGACAGGATACAGACAGGACCATCAAATCACAGCACTGAAGCCACACTAAACTCATCTTCCCACTGAGGGCAGGGGAGGAAACTGCCTGCCTTTAAGAGCTTCAGGCAGGATCCTAGAGACACATGGCACGTCACCCAGCCTGGACTCCTTCCCAAGGCAGGACTCCTCCAACAGGGAAGAAAAACCCACAGAGGAGTTTTCCACAAGTAGGTGAATAATTTCAACACAGCCTTTCACTCGGGCATTTACTGGCTGCCAGGCTACACAAGGTACTCATGAGGAGTATGAGTGCACCATCCCGGAGCCTTCAACTCCTCCTAAATGCCAGCAGCTGTGCTACGCACTCTTCTGCAGAACCTCTCCGAATTCTCAGAAGAGTCCAAGGAGGCAGGTCCCCATCCTGGGCGGCAGATGAGGAAGCAGGGGGACTCGGGCCCAGACTGGCTGATTCTGCAGCCCACGACCTCTGGCATTTCCTCAAGGGAAATTGAAAGTCTTCTATAAGACCTTCCAGAGATATTTCAAGGAATTATTAGGGGAAAAAAAAAAAAGAATGCTCCTTTGTCACAGAATTTAATAAGGAAAAATTTCAGCTAATCTGCCATTAAAATTAAGATAATGAACCAAATCATCTATTATTTCAAATACTTATTAGAACATGGTTACTGTATTAGAGAAATATTAAATATGACTAATATCAGCTTCATTCTCTAAAGGGAGCTTAGTCCAGTTCAGTCGCTCAGTTGTGTCCAACTCTTTGTGACCCCATGAACCGCAGCACGCCAGGCCTCCCTGTCCATCACCAACTCCCAGAGTCTACCCCAACCCATGTCCATTGAGTCAGTGATGCCATCCAGCCATCTCATCCTCTGTCATCCCCTTCTCCTCCTGCCCTCAATCTTTCCCAGCATCAGGGTATTTTCAAATGAGTCAGCTCTTCGCATCAGGTGGCCAAAGTATTGGAGTTTCAGCTTCAACATCAGTCCTTCCAATGAACACCCAGGACTGATCTCCTTTAGGATGGACTGGCTGGATCTCCTTGCAGTCCAAGGGACTCTCAAGAGTCTTCTCTAACACCACAGTTCAAAAGCATCAATTCTTCAGTGCTCAGCTTTCTTTATAGTCCAACTCTCACATCCATACATAACCACTGGAAAAACCACAGCCTTGACTAGATGGACCTTTGTTAGCAAAGTAATATCTCTGCTTTTTAATATGCTTTCTAGGTTGGTCATAACATTCCTTCCAAGGAGTAAGTGACTTTTAATTTCATGGCTGCAGTCACCATCTGCAGTGATTTTGGAGCCCAGAAAAATAAGGTCAGCCACTGTTTCCACTGTTTCCCCATCTATTTGCCATAAAGTGATGGGACCAGATGCCATCATCTTAGTTTTCTGAATGTTGAGCTTTAAGGCAACTTTTTCACTCTCCTCTTAGGAGCTTAAGCCATCAGATATAAGTCATTATTTAGTGGTGCTAATAGCACAAACTATTGGAGGTTTGGGGGGAAAAGAGGAGTGACTGTTAGTGGGCATGAGGATTTGTTCTTGTGTTCTAAAATTGACTGCAGTGATGACTGGCATGATTCTAAATATACTAAAAACAATTCCTCACTTTAAATGGATGAGAGGTAAGGTATGTCAATTATATATATATATATATATATATATATTAATTGATGTATAATCATGTTGATCAAACCAGTCAATCCTAAAGGAAATCAACCCTGAACATTCATTGGAAGCACTGATGCTGAAGCTCCAATACTTTGGCCACCTGATGTGATGAGCCGACTCACTGGAAAAGACCCTGATGTTGGGGAAGACTGAAGGCAGGAGGAGAAGGGGACAACAGAGGATGAGATGGTTGGATGGCATCATCAACTCAATGGAGCAAAATGTGGGAGACAGTGAAGGACAGGGAAGCCTGGCATGCTGCAGTCCATGAGGTCACAGCAGAGTCGGACATGACTGAGCAACTGAACAGCAACAGTTGTGTTCATTTCAAGTGCAGAGCAAAGTGATTCCATGATACACACATACACCTACTCTTTTTCAGATTCTTTTCCCTTACAGGTTATTACAAAATATTGAGTATTATTCTGTGTGCTACACAGTAGGTCCTTGTTGGTTACCGATTTTATACACAGTAGTGTGTGTATGGTGTGTGTATACACGGTATGTCTTAGATAAAGCAGGTGACTTCCTGGAGCCTCACTGTCCCCTGTCTGTGCAGTGACTCTGGATGATGACAACTGTATATATGCCAAGTATACTTCACAAAGCTGTTTTCAAAAGAAGCAAGTGAGGCTGCTGGCTTTGCTGTGGTGTCAACTCATTCCTTTGTTTAATTTTTATTTTATGTGGATTATGATTGATTAACAGTGTTGTGTTAGTTTCAGGTGTACGGTCGATTCATTCTCTTATTTTTATTTTTAATCAGAGGATAATTGCTTTACAATATTGTGTTGGCATCTGCCATACAACAACATGAGTCAGTCATAAGTATATATATGTCCCCTCCCTCCTGAACCTCCTCCCCCTACCTCCTCCCCATCCCACCCCTCTGGGTTATCACGGAGCACCAAGCTGGGCTTCCTACGCTACACAGCAGCTCCCCACTGCCTATCTGTTTTACATGTGGGCGTGTATGTACATCAGTGCTACTCTGCCCATTCATCCCTCCCTCTCCTTCCCCTGCTGGGTCCACAAGTCCGTTCCGTGCGTCTGCATCTCTATTCTTGCCCAACAGCTCTCGCTCCCCTGGAGCTCGCAGACTAGAGATGACAACGGAAACATCTGTAACTAAGTAGGGAGGAGGGAGTCCCTTATCACCGCCCAGATTCACTGCACAGACAGGGGGACAACGAGGCTCCAAGAAGTCACCTGATTTGTCTAAGGCTCACCGTGTCAGCCAGGCCAATGGATACACGCCCAAGCTGTCGTAAGGGCATTTGATATCTTTCTTCCAAATATCTCTAAGAACTTGATGTCACAGTTAAAAGTAACAGTGAATCAGGGAAGCAAAGCAGAGTCCATGCCGCCAGGCTGTGATTAACGGAGGAAGAATAAAAGCAGTCGAGTAGAGCATTTCCCACTTCTTTTTACACTAGGAAGAAAGAGGATGTTCCTTAATGAAATGATAAAAAATAAAGTTTGAGCCTATTATTTTCAACCATTAATAGCTCATCAACCAATCACCTACCATTTATTTAGATACATGGAGCTTCCTTAGAGACTTACCAGGAAACACAGTAATGAAATTAAAGAGCTACAAGGAGAGAGAAAGAAGACAGGACCTTCTCCAGGGATCAAGCCAGGTTCCCGTGTGCCTACTCTGTCCTTGGACTGGCCTGGCCCCATTAATCAAAGCAAGGGGTTTTCTGGGAAATAATGTGCTTTTGTGATCTGAAAAAGAGATGCTAGAGGGAAACTATGATGTCACAGGGAAAAGGAGAGCAAACACTGTGATATATTTAACTGCGTTTTCTCACTTCTTGTTGTGTTACATGTAACAGAGTAAGGTCTTTGCTGCCCTTCTGTAACCGTACCTGGTTAAACAGGTTAAACTAACGGTGTGTTTACACAATGTCGTGAGGTAACGTCAGTATTGACACTGATACCAGATCTGTTTCTACTTAAATCCAACAGCACTTATGTAGATATTCTTTATATAGTTATGTTACTATAACTATACATGGAAGCTTCTATTTTTTTACTATACATGGAAGCTTCTATTTCTTAAGAAGCAACACATAAAAATGGATATAAAGTATGAAATTTATACTTGGCCTCTATTTTTTAACAATCAGACTGAAGAAAGAAAAAGTACAGCTGGGGTTGAGCAAATCCAGACTCCCTGCACCTACTTCAGTGCATGGCACTCGGACACCTGCAAGAAATGCCAGGTTTTTAACTGAATGTGACTCTACAACCATGTAATAAAAATAGTTTCTCTGCATGGTACACTTAATATTGTTTCTCAAATTTAAGTTGTGTCACCTGAAACTAAAACAATCTTCAAAATTTAATTTACTCTTTGGTTTCCCAGTAATCAGTCTTTATGGAAGCCATTGAGATTTCTAGGTTTTCTTCTGAGGGAGAATAAAAAATACTTGAGTCCATGTCTCTCTAGTTAATTTTTATATTCTCAAGAACTAGCACCACGTCTGGAACAGAGGAATTACTCAACATGCTTTTCAGAATAGGTTAAAAATATAGCTTTATATCAATAACCCACCACTCTGCTCTAGATCTAATTAAAGACTGAATACTTAGTAAGCAGTGAGTTACTTAACTAATAAATACTAATCAACAAGAAGAAACCTAACCAATCTTGAAATACCTCCAGTCCTGGTCAGCAACTCCAGCTATCTGACCTCTAATTTTTATTGAGATCTAGGATGGTTTTCATCAGACTTTCTAATCCTATCACAACAGTGTAATGAGATGGCCCTCTGGTACCCACATTTCCAATAGAGAATATAAACTCTACCCTCCCCTTGGATGGTTGTCAAAGTTGCCCTAAATTAACAATATGGATTGTTATGGATTTTCAGTCTCCTTATTTTTACCAAAAAATATGATTTAAAACAAAATACTCCATTTCAGGATTAAAAGCATTAACCAACAGGATTAGAAAGGCATAGTACAGTCCACCCTACAACAGCAGAATATATTCTTCTCATATGCACACGGAACATATATCAAGACAGACAATATCCCAGGCTATAAAACCAACTTCAAAAACACTTAACTGAAATCATACAGAATGCATTCTTCAACCATAAGGGAATAAACTGAAAATCAATAACAGATGTGAGGAAATTTTCCAAACATCTGGAAACTAAATATACTTTTAAATAACCCACAGGTCATACATATACACAATGGAATATTACTCAGCCATTAAAAAGAATACATTTGAATCAGTTCTAATGAGGTGGATGAAACTGGAGCCTATTATACAGAGTGAAGTAAGTTAGAAAGAAAAACACCAATACAGTATACAAACGCATATACATGGAATTTAGAAAGAAGGTAACAATAACCCTGTATGCAAAACAGCAAAAGAGACACAGATATATTGAACAGTCTTTTGGACTCTGTGGGAGAGGGCGAGGGTGGGATGATTTGCGAGAATGGCACTGAAACATGTAAAATATCATATGTGAAATGAATCGCCAGTCCAGGTTTGATGTATGATACAGGGTGCTCAGGACTGGTGCACTGGGATGACCCAGAGGGATGGGATGGGGAGGGAGGTGGGAGGGGGGTTCAGGATGGGGAACACATGTACATTCATGGTGGATTCAAGTCAATGTATGGCAAAACCAGTACAATATTGTAAAGTAAAATAAATAAATTAGTTAAAAATAACCCACAGGTCAAAGAGGAAGTCTAGAGAGGAATTTTAAAAAGACATTTAACTGAATGAAAATAAAAATTAAATGTGACATATCAAAATTTACAGGACAGAGCAAAAGCAGTGCTCTGAGGAAAAATTATAGCATTAAATAAATACATAAGAAAATAAGAAAGAACTCAAATCAGTAGTCTAAATTCCCACTTCAAGAACCTAGGGAAAAAAACAAAATAAACCCAAAGCAAGCAAAAGGAAAGAAATATCAGTAACAAAGGTAAGAGCAGATATAAAAGAAAGCAGGTAAATAGCAAAAATCAGTAAAACTAAGAGCTAGTTCTTTTAAAAGATTAATAAAGTCAACAAACTTCCTAAAAAGATTGACCAAGGGGAAAAAAAAAAGAAGAAACAATATACCAATATTAGGAATGAGATGAGATAACACTACCCTCCCTACAGACATCAAAAAGATAGTAAGAGAGTACTATGAACAACTCTACACACACAAAAATTGGACAACTTAGAGAAAATGGATCACATGCTCAAAAAACAAAAACTACCACATCTAATACAGTATGAAGTAGATAACTTCAACAGACATTAACCATTATGGAAACTGAATTTGTCATTTCAAAACTAAGAAGAAATCTCACTGAAGAATTCTATCAAATGTTTAAAAAAGAATTAACACTAATTCCATCCTTTGTCACCCAGGAAAGGAAAGGCATTTTCTGTTCATTGTATGAAGCTAGTATTACCCAGATACCAAAATTAGATAAAGATAGTACCCTACAACACTAACAAAACCAAACAAAAACTCAACTACAGGCCAAGATCTCTCATGAATATAGACATAAGAACGATTAATAAAACCTAAGAGAATATGAGTGAGTGGAGTGAGTGAAGTTGCTCAGTTGTGTCTGACTCTTTGCAGCCCCATGGATGGTAGCCCACCAGGTTCCTCCATCCATGGGATTTTCCAGGCAGGAATACTGGAGTGGGTTGCCATTTCCTTCTCCAGGGATAGCAATATATAAAAATAATTATGCACACAATCAAGTGGGTTCCATTTGGGTTTATTCCAGGAATCCACTGGTTCGATATTTGAAAAATTAATCAATATAGTTCATTATATTAACAGGCTAAAAAATCATAATCATCTCAATTGATAGAGAAAACACTTGATAAAATTCAGTCATCATTTAAAAAAACAGAAGAGATCAATTTCCTCAACTTGATAAGGCACATCTGCCAACAACATACAGCTAACATTATACTTAATTGTGAAAAGACAGAATGCCCTCTAAGATCAGAGAGCAAGGACATTTGCTCTCACAGTCTTATTCAACATAGTGCAAGAAGTTCTCGGAGAAGGCAATGGCACCCCACTCAAGTGTTCTTGCCTGGACAATCCCAGGGACGGTGGAGCCTGGTGGGCTGCCGTCTATGGGGTCGCACAGAGTCGGACACGACTGAAGTGACTTAGCAGCAGCAAGAAGTCCTAGCCAGTTCAATAAGGCAAGAAAAGTAAATGAAAGGCGTACAGTTTAGGAAGAAAGAAATTAAACCATCCCTATTTGCAGATGACACAATTATCCACATAGAAAGTCTTAAGGAATCCACAAAAAAAACCCTAGAACTAATCAATGAGCTCTACAAGGTTATGAACACGAGTCAAATACACACACAAATTGTTTTTACTGTATTTCTACATAGCAATGAACACATGGGCATTGAAATCAAAAATACAATACCATTTAGTGTTCAAAAGTGAAATCTACGCAAACATGAACAGAAATTATATGCTTAAAACTGCACAACACTGATGAAAAAAATGGAAGACTGGAAGATTCAAAATAGTAAAGATGCCAGTTCTCCCCAAATTCTAGCAGATATGAGAAGATTATTCAAAAATTTATATGAAAGCAAAAGGAACTAGAATAGTTAAAACAATGTTGAAAAAGAATAAGCTGGGATGAATTGGTCCACCCAATTTCAAGACTCAGAGCTACAGTAATCAAGACTGTGATGTTGGCTGAGACACATAGCTCAATGCAACAGAAAGGAGAACTTAGAAACAGACCTACACAAATATGCCCAACTAATTTTTGATAAAAATGCAAAAGTCACTTCATAGAAAAGGCATAGCCTTTCTAACAAAAAAGGGGGCTAGAACAATTAGACAGGCAAAAACCACAAACAAACAAAAATCTCACAAAAAAACACAACCTACATCTCACACCTTATACAAAAGCCAACTCAAATGAGTCATTGACTTAAATGTAAAACTATAAAACTTAAAAAACAGTAGAAGAAAATCTTCAAGATTTAGGGCTAGGCAAAGAGTTCTTTAGACTTGACACCAAAAGCATAATCCATAAAATAGGAAAAACAATCAATAAATTAGACTTCATCAAACTTAGAACATATTTGCAAGCCACACGTATCTAATGAAGGAGTAGTATCATCTCAGAGAAGTGTGTTGAGTAAGAAAAGCAATGCCTAACATACAGTATGATTCCAATTTTATAATATTTTTGAAATAAAATTATATGCAGGAAAAATTAGTGGTAGCTAGAGGTGAAAGAAGGAGTAGGGGCAGGAGGGAAGTGGGTGTGGATATAAAAGGACAACACAAAGAACCTTCTTGGAAGGTTCTTCATGGAAAAGCCATATATCTTCACGTAGCAAGGTCAACGGACTTCCCACGTGGCTCAGTGGGTAAAGAATCTGCCTCCCAATGCAGAAGACGTAAGAGACGTGGATTCGATCCTTGGGTTGGGAAGATCCCCTGGAGAAGGGCACGGCACCCCACTCCAGTATTCTTGTCTGGAGAATTCCACGGACAGAGGAGCCTGACAGGGTAGAATCCGTAGGGTCGCAAAGAGTGAAACACGACTAAAGCAACTGAGCATGCATGCATGCACATCAATGTCAATATCCCAGCCATGATGTTGTACACATCGCATAAATACCACTGCATTATACCATGCTGTGAATCTACAATAGTTTCAGCTTTTTAAAAAAATCTTAATGATTAACAAGAATGTAAAACTCCCGACGAATACAATTCCATATTGACTGAACTCTCAAATCCCCACTCTTTTCTGCCACCTCTTGCCTCTTGTGTGTCAGATGTTGACTCTTACCAAAGTCACTCCAGCTAAAGAAAACCATCTACACACCACAGCTGAGTCTTCCATACAATCAGGCACCAGGATCTGGGTATTTTACAGAGACCTTCCTGACTGTGCAAACCTCATGACTGACGGAGGCAGGTTCAGTCCAGGACAGGTGCCAGACGTGTCTGAGTTCCTGTGTAGACACCAGCAAATGGGCGTGGCTACCTCCACAGGGAAGCAGCAGGTTCTGAGACCAAGGCCACCACTTCCCCATCTCCCTCCGCCTCTGGCTGAGGCAGCACTGAGTACACAAGGGCCTCTGCACTCCGAAAGCAACAGAGCCGCTGTCCTGAGACCAGCAACCACGCAGATCACCTCCTGAGCTCTTAGCGAACGGATCCAGATTCGGGTCTGAAGTTCCCTCTCTTCTGAGGTGAAAGCCGTAGGCTCCTCCCAATGGGGAAAACACCTTTCCATCTAAAAGACCATGAGAAATGTGGTCCAAGCTAACTGCAGCCGTGAGTCTGTACAAGGAAAAGAAAGATTCACTGACCAGGCATGTGGAATATGCATGGCTAGTCATCTCTAGAAACAATCACATAAAAGAAACTCTGCTGTTTGAAAGAAACGTGTGTGCATGCCTGCGTGCTCAGGTGCTCAGTCATGTCTGACTCTTTGTGACCCCATGGACTGTAGCCCGCCAGGCTCCTCTGTCCATGGGAATCTCCAGGCAAGAAACAGAAGTGGGTTCCCATTTCCTTCTCCAGGGGATCCTCCCAACCCAGGGATCAAACCCACATCCTCTGCATCGTTAGTTGGATTCTCAACCACTGAGCCACTAGGGAAGCGACCATAAAGAACCATAACACTTGTGAAACCAGTGTTTTGTTGTTGTTTTTTCAATCCTCTCTCAATAATGCAAACCCAAGTGTTTCCCAGGTCTCTTCAGCTGACCTGCAAGCACACACAGAGAAGTGGCTGCCCCGGGTCCGGGTGACAAGGGACCAGAAACCCTGCTGCTGAGCCAACCTTCTGTTTCTCCTGGACTGATCTGCACAGATAGCCACTATCTTCATCTCAGAAGATGAGTGTTCCAACTGACACAAAGACTTCTTAAAAAAATTCCCAGCCAGAGAAAAACGGACGCACTGTGTGGAGAGTAAGACCTGCTTCTACGGAATCGACTTTCCAGGAAAGCCTAGAAACAGTGCTGTCTGCTGACAATGGCATTTCCTCCTTCCTTAGAGACAACTCATCCCAGCAGGAAAGAAAAGCCAGGAGAGATTGGCTGTATTCACCCACAAAAATAAAAACAGGCTATTAAAGTCCTAGAGGAGAAAACAAGCTGTAATTGTCTACTGGGACAATACAAATTCAGTAATCCAGCATGCACCAGAATTTAATAAGCCATTTTGCTTCAGAATAATTGTTGCATGGGGTTTGATTTAATTAATCACAGCAGGTTTGGAAACAGCCCCCAGGAAGTCAGTGAGATAAACCCTGTGCTGGTGTATGTCAGGGTGCCGCAGACTGACATCTTCAGGTGGCGGCAGGGGTGCTGTGCGCTCTAACCCACCCACTGCCAGCCTTGAAATGCCAGGACATGCGGGCATCCCTGTCTCGTATGAAGGCTTTGGGCGAGCACCCACTCAGGGTGAGCACCTTGGATGAGGGTCAGAGTAGGAACAGACCAGGAAAAGCAGAGAGAAACCCTGCTTCCTCCTACAAGGTGATCGGAAAGAAGGTCTACCATGTTCTCTAAGCCTGAGTATTTTCTCCTAATTTTCAGTCGAGCCACAGGAAGCTCCAACCCACAGCAGGGGAGGACAGCATAGACAGATAGAGCATCTCTACCCGTCTCCAGGGCTCCCCATCCCCGGTGGCAGAAGAATCTAGCCTGATAGAGAGCCCGGAGAAGGTCACCCTACATCGCTGCCCTCCCACCCAGCACAGAGATCTAGGAGGGACGGTGAGGCTGCAGGGAAGGATTAGTGGAGACTGGGAAGGGCCTCCCCTTGGCTGGAACCATGGCTGTGTTTAGGAATGGTCCGTCCTTCCATCTCAATGAGCACCATCAACATCCATGAGCACAAGACACTCTGCCAGGCACATGGCCTTTCAAGAGCTGCATCTGGACACAGGCGGCTCAACCCTGAGCAGAATGGTTGATCCCGATGCTGGTGGGTGAGGACAACTACTGAAAATATAAACTGACTTCCCTCGTTGCCCAGTGGTTAAGGCTCTGCACTTCCACTGCAGTGGGCATGGGTTCAAGCCCTGGTCAGGGAGCTAGGACTGCACATGCCTTGAGGTTAAAAAACGAAGAAAAAAATACGAACAGAATCCCAACAGTCATCCAGATTCCACAAGCTGCAAGTTTACGAGTCAGTCTTCTTCCTCACACCTTGCCATGGCTTTTCATCAAAAAGTGAATCTTCGGAAGAAGCTGCCACTTTCCTTATTCAGAATTCCACAGCTTCATTTCTCAGGGATGCCAGGCGTCTCAACCTGACTTAGGTTCAAGGATACACTGACTCAGCACAGGACGTGTGTGGGCCCCACCCTAGAGACACCACACACACACACACCCCCCGGCAGAGGTCACCGCCAAGAACTGGAGCTGGGCCATAACGGTGAAGTCCCCCATGCTTTTCTGGGAAGTGCGGGACACCATGGTCCTGGCAGAGAGGCCTGAGGACGCAGAGGGGAGATCTAACGCCAGAGCTAGACTCGACTCTATAAAACAAGCAGGCTCTTCAGTAAGACGGGGCCACTCAATCCACTCTGGGGAGTTTAGGTTTGTTTCAGAAAAGTCAAAGGGAGAGAAAGCAGGCCTGGGAGATCTTAGAACAGACCATTTTAAAGAACACTGTTGACTTTTCCCGGTGTATTCTGGGTTATTTCTTAACCTCACATTTTTAAAATTAAAACACAGTTTTAACTTTTCTCATTTAAAAAATCTAATCCTTTTGAATATAACTGAAGCTGTAGATATTCATATATTCCCTCCTCCTTTATTGTTTCAAATGAGGGGTTGGGGGATGTTATTTCAGAAGGATCCATGCAGCATTTAAGCCAGGGCAATTCCTGTGAAGGCCTGTATTTCTAAAGGCTATTCAGCCCGTGGGTAACACCAGTGATAATGTTAAGGCCACACAATGGAGGCTAGTCTTTACCATAATACTGAGCCACTTGTGTGCTGGCCACACAAAAGTCTCCCTAGTGGTAGATTTTCGCTTAGTCCTCGGGCAGCGGAACAAATAGAGTGAATCAATTATTTCTATTTTCAACACAGATTTAAATGTACTCCGGCCAACCGAAAGAGTAAACATCAGCTTCCTATATATCCTGCACAGCAAAAAACAAAACCAAAAACAGAATCTAACTTTTCCACAGAGACAGAACAAATCATAAACCTGAGATATGAATTCTCCTATTTCTTGTTTCTTTCATTGATTTGACCAAACCACCAGGACGGACTCTAGACTAAAAGAAACGAGAAACCCACAGACCTTACACTGGATGGTGGATTTCATCCTGAGAGTACTAACTATGGTCTCCAGCCCCAGGCAAACTGGATTTTAATAACTGGTGGGGATATTTTAGGATAATTGCTGCATGGGGTTTGATTTAATTAATCTCAGCAGGGTTCAAAGAAAGCCCACGGAGTCAACATGAAAAATGTCCTTCAGATGTTCTATTATTACAAGTGGGGTGATTACATTACCAAAAGGTATAGAGCAGGCTGCAGCTATAAACCGAAACCTAAAGAAACGCCTTCTACATGGTGATAGGTATGCTTGTTCCTCCACAGGAAAGAGGGGGTAAAGCCATCAGCTCAGACTCGATGCAAAGCAGACGCCCATCAACAGTTATTGAATTAACAATGAATGAAGGTTGAAAGAATATGTGTGATGGGGCACAGTATGCAGAACAGTCATATGTTATTTAAGTAACTGCCAGAAATACACAATTTATAATATGACATTTAGATCAGAGAAGACAGTTCATGTGTAAAGACAGAGATGGAGATGTTTGGTGTGTTCTGGTGTAAAGACCAAGTCTGGAGGTGTTTTGTGTGACTGAAAACAGGTGTCTAGGTACAAATGACAGATTAGGGCACGGTCAGAACCCCAGGGTCGGGGGGGAGCATTCTTACTGGAAAGCACTGCTCCTTCATGAGTTTAGAATCTGGTTATATTCCAAGAAGTCAAGTTCTTCTGTATAGAGGATGGAAGACGGTGTTGGTGCTGGGAAGGCAGGCCGGGGGTGGGGGCCTGTGTGCTCTGCTCACGCAAGACCTCTGCAGTCCTGCCAGGAGGATGCTCAGAGTCAGACCTGGAGAT
Organism: Bos javanicus; assembly: GCF_032452875.1. Classification (NCBI taxonomy): domain Eukaryota; kingdom Metazoa; phylum Chordata; class Mammalia; order Artiodactyla; family Bovidae; genus Bos; species Bos javanicus. Next base: position 34,210,722 of record NC_083879.1, on the reverse strand, counting down.
GCACTCAGAATAAGATGGAACCACCAGGAGAGCCCCAAACCAATAGGCCCTCAACACCTAGCAAGTATTCATGGAACAAGCGACAATGGCTCCGCTTTCTCCCCATCCCATCACAAAACCATCAGAGCCTCCCCTCCCCCAGCTGATAAGTACCAGGACCTCTTCTGAGCACCCTGTAAGAATAGACTCGCCCATCCTCATGGCAACCTATGACTGTGGTTCCCAACTTTACTGCCCCTGAACAATCTAACACTATTTGGGGGTGGGAGAAGGCATCAATCTTTCCAAAAGACCCCCAGGTAATTCCAACACCCAAGAAAGTTTGGACCACTCAGTGAAGAGATGAGTACCACCATCTACATTGTTCAGAAAGGCAACTGAAACAAAGAGGTCAAGGCCACCCCAAAGTCACACAGCAGGCAAGCAGCAGAGTTGGGACCTGAACCATTTATCTGATGACCTTGAAACACTAAGAAATCGTGTCAGGGAGCAGTGTTGTAGAAATAGTCTACATCACTAGCGGGGATGAAATGAAGCAGGGTGGGTGAGGGAGTTGTGCGAGTGTACACAGTACAGAAACACAAGGGCAGTGGGCGGCGGATCCCAGAGGGAGGTCTGACCAGGCAGGAATGTGGTCCCGGATCTTTGACGGAGCACTGAAGAGCTGCTGTTTTTCATACATTCTAGAGCGCTGGTTCTCAAGCTAGCATGCAAGAAACTCACCTGGAAGGTGTTAAAATACAGACACACACCCGCGAGTCTCTGAGTCTGGGGGCTTCCAGGGGGAAAGTCCTAGAATTTGCTTTTCTAACGAACCTGGGAGATAGTGACTCAGAACCACTGCTCTGGGCACACAGTGACAGTAATGAACAAAGGGCCCCTCAATTCTGGGGGCCACTCAGAATTGTCTAACGGTCCCTCATCACCAAACTGGGGTCTGTCTCCCCACCTCTTATTCTGTCCCCAGAGGCTGGAATGTCTCCCTCTGTCAGCCCCTTCCCCAACCTGAGCACTCCTGTTCAGCCCAGGCTGTGGTTAGCGCCTCCTCCAGGAAGGCTTCCTGGACCCTAGGCCTCTCATGGACTTCCCTAACCACTCCCTGCAAATTGACCCCTCACCTGCTATGGGTCCCCAGACTTTCACACAGCAGCCTCTCCCCCCTGAAAGTGTTTGAGCCTCCCTGAGGGTAGGGATGTTCCTAGCATCCAGCACAGAAACTCTTGAAGCCACAGAGTCCCAACACCCCAAGTGGACAGGTTTCTACACCTACAGGTCAGTGGTTTTAGGACTCCGACCTACTCTCTCTCTTTACACCTTGTATGTGGTGGTGAGTGACCAGGGCCTGACCCTGTTTAATGTAACTGAGGTGTAACTTTGATACTCCACGACAAGACTGCTTACTGCTCCTGTTATATGAACAGCAATTTCCCTGAAAGCCTGTGATCCCGGTTCTGCTACCAGGAGCAAACCTCCTCCCTGGCCTCCCAACCCCTCTGCTCTGAGAGTAAAATCAGGGTTCCGTCCCCTGCACCTGCCTGGGATGCCAAGCAAAGACCCTGGCTTCCTGTGGGCTGCCTCCCGCAATGTCCACCTTCCAGGCTAGTCATTTCAGACCTGTGTGCTATTTTCTCCAAGGACTGCCTGCCAATCTCTGTAATGGAGCTAATCAGGGAGGGAAAAGGCTGGTCCCTCTCTCTCCCAGATTAGCCATCTGCGGCAAGCCCCAGATGGACAGAGGTCCTCTTAGAGCTCCTCAACTCCATGGCTAAACCACAAGACAGAATGGGGGCCCACTCAGATCTGGCCAGAGAAAATGTCCCAAGTCAGGCACCCAGTCCCTGAAATAACAGCGCTGAGCTTGCAGCGCTTTCATGGTGACATGGAAACAGGCGGAGGTTATTTCTGGCCAAGTAATCAGGTCCTCGAAGGTCCTAGAGAAGGGAGGGAACAGTTCTCTGTCTAGGACACCTGAAGATCACGAGCACAGGCTGAAGCACGGGGCATCACCCGTGACCACAAGCGTTGACATGCCGACCACAGCACATGGCCACAGCCACGTTTGGACTACACCTGTCCATCTGGGGCTTGCCGCAGCTCCTGGCTTCCCCCAGTCAGCAAGCGTACCCCTGGTCCAGGAGAGAGATGAACGAGGGTGATCGGAAACCCCCTAAGGCCCCACGCACCCCTTCGTATCCTCACCTCGGCTCAGCACCAAGAAACTTCTAGCTCGTAAAAAGCCCTGAGGACACTGCTGTGGAGGGAGCTACAAGCTTCAGAGGAGACAGGCTGGAAATGCATGCGTGTGGGTCTCCTGAGCCAGGCAGCCCCATGTTCAAACGTCAGCCTTGACTCGTCCTATGGGGCTATAGCCATGAACCTTGACGCCTTCACCTATGCAAGGGAGCTGTGAACCTAACCTGCTCTTCAGTTACACAGTCCTCATCCAAACCACAGGACACAGACACGTCTCATCAGTTCTCCCAGGGACGCACAGACCCACCCATCTCATTCGGGAACATCAGAGAGAAGTTAATTACATGCAACGTACACCTGAGGGCATCAGGGCTGGATTCTGTCAAGAACGGCAGGTATGGAATGGTTGAGCAACTGTCGGGAGGCAGCACCCTCTAGGTTCCCCGAGGCCTCCTGGAGAAAGAGGTGAACCAGACAGCAGGGAGCGAAGCTGGGAACTGGGAGGCACGGACGGGAGTCCCAGGTCAGTAGGAGAGACCGGTAGGCAGGGCAAGGGCAACAGAGACAGGCTTCCCGTCACCTCTGTTTCATCTGAGATGCAGAGATGAAGGGAACCACGTGAGTACTAAAGCCTCTCTCTCTACAAGTGGAAAACGCAATCCAACATTCCAGTTACTGATTCTGAAACCGCCATGGATTGTACAATATGCGTCTAGAAAGCAGAGGTTCCTGCCTGGTGTTCCTGCCTGATGTTCTGGAAAACAAAAAGTACTTCTTTCTAAAACACTTGAATTTATACTTTTGTGTTTTTATGATCCCATGTATGCCATTACGTATCTCAGAAGCAAATATTCTTAAAATATTTAGCTTTCAGACCAAAAAAAAAGAGCCCACAGACAATTCCATCCTCAATGAATCCTCCTGATGCCTCTGAGCTCAGGAAAGAGGGGGTGGGGGGGGGCAGCGCTCGCTGCTCCACACAGCAGTCTCTGAGAGGCCACCCCGCCAGGCTGTAGAGCCAGGCATGGAGAGTCCTGGCCCAGCAGCCAGCAGGTTGGGCATCTAGGGCCAGCCCTACCGTCCGGCTGCCTCCCTTGGACATGTCATTTTATTTCTCTGGGCCACAGTTTCCTCATCTGTGGAATATAAAGTCCCTTCTAGCCATCGAAGCAGAAAACTTTCCCAAGACTCTGCTTCAGCATCTGCAAAAGAACAAATACTTTCCTACAACTCACAGGAAGGCGAAGGAGATATCCGAACAAGGCTTTAAATTGTACAATGAAATGGAAACAAACTGACTCACAGCATCACAGGGCGCTCAAGGACCCTGAAGCTCTGGCCAGCTAAAGTGAAACTGACCTCTCACTGTAGGGGTGGAGCAGCTGGCAATGGTCTTGGCATGAAGCTTTCTCGAGCTCTCCTGTAGCCAAGGGGGCCAGCACTCCCTTCAGGAAAGCCAGCTGGAAGTCAGTCCAGGCAGCGTCCCCGTCTTTCTGGAGGACGGGAGACAACAGCTTTTCCACACACGCAGCTCTACAGGTACAGCTATTATGCCCTCAACTGCTATAAAATGCAGACTAAATAAAACACACAAATAATAACCTCATTCCCAAAGCCAAATCCCAACCCATGTCTGAGTTCAAAAGTTGGTGTGGTGAGAAGAGGGGCTCTGGGCCTGGTATTTCACTTCTCCAAGCCTCCCTTTATCCATCTGTAAAATGGGGCTAGGAATGCATCGATGTTACAGGGATGCGAGGAGGATTCATGAGTTATTACTGCATGTACATTCCTCAGAAGGGTGCCTGGCTCCTTGTAAGTGCTCGATAACTGCTACCTAACATTCATATCAACATGAGTATCAACACAGCCAGAGAACTTGTCTACGGATGGTACTACTTCAGCAAGAATACACACACAACCAGGAGAGGCAAGGAGATTCTTGAATCCACAGCAGTCCTGGGGAAGCTGCCACCTCCTCCTGACACTTTCCGACATTCTAAAATAAAGACGTCTGCCAGGTGATGGGGGACCAACTGGAAGAGAAGAAATGGACAGAGGGACGGCAGTGCAGGAGAAAACTCAGCAACCAGAAGAACCGAAACAAGCTGTGCACTGGAGGCGGGGAAACCACAGGGAGAAACAGGTAAAAGGCAGGTAAAAGACACAGGAGCTTAAGCAGAAAGACAGACCGGCAGCCTGGTGGCAGGAGAATGGCTGATCTGGGGACCAAGGCAGGTGGGTGAAGATGAGAATGCTGGGTAAGAAACAGTCACATAAAATTCTAAAGGGTGGAGGAGGGGCAGAGGGCAAGGTTCAGAACAGGGAGGCACAGACAACAGGTCCCGGGGACACTGCACTGAGGAAGCCTGGTAGAAGGGGGACACAGAAAGGTAGCGTTCGTTAGGAGGTTGGGGGGGCGGGGTGTGGAAAAAAAAGGTAAAGTTTCTGTGCCTGCTAGAGAAGGCGCGCACAGAACTTGGGGACTTGGCAGGGATAACAGGGTAGAAAACACAGGCACGGAAAAAGAGGTGAGACGCGGGAGCACGGCGGGACACACGAATTTAGACGGCCTTGGTAACAAGTGCTAAATAAACTCAAGTTATTCTACTCATCGACAAGACTGTCCAGTGCTGGGAAGCAACTGACCGAAAGAGTTTTGAGAGTTTTGTTTGTCTTCTTGGTTGGTTTGGCTCTTTTCCCGCACCTGGAGGGATTGGGGGAGGGCATTGATCGGGCTCTGAGACAGTACAGCCAGATGGTGGCCGTCCGCTCAGGTCACCCGAGTTCCCCAAACGTGGGCGCAGCACTGGTCTGTAACCCCGGGGGCTGGGGTGCCGACAACCCCCACCACGCCGACCACAAGTGGAAGGAAAACGGCCCTGGAGCCCACCCTCCAGCTCGGGATCCCGCCGTCTCTCTCGGGAGATGAGGCCCGGGGCACCAGGGAGCGAAGTTCTCCAGCGCATCCCCTGGGCGGCGCGGCCGCCCCGCGCCTTTGTCCCTCCCGCAGCCCGCGGCGGGTCAAGTCCTGAGGGTCCCCGGGCGCGCGGGGCTGGAGTCCCACGGTCCGGGGCCGCCCGGCCGCGCAGCAAACGCACTGAGCGAACCTCACGCCGAGGCTGCAGGGCCGGCGTTGGGGTACCTCCGCTCCTGGACTCGGGCTCCCTGTGGACACCCAGGCACCGACGCTGCAGACCGCCGGCCCAGCGCCCCGTGCCCCAGCGCAGCCTCACCTACAGCGGCCCCGCTCGCAGGAGCCTCCGAAGTCGGCCGATCCTAGAGGTCCTGGCGACTTAGGATCAGTCCTGCCTGGCCCCGCGAAGCTCTGAGCACGCCGGAGCCGCGGAGAAGCCTCAGCTCTGGCGAATCGACTTTGAGCTGGCGGGCTCGGATGCGGCGCGACGAGCGCGGGGTGGAGCACACCAGCCTCCGCCTCCCTGCCCAGGCCACGCCTCCGCCCGGGCCACGCCCCCGGCAGGACTCTTCTTCCGCCCCAGGCCAGGCCACGCCCATTCTCTGGCCACGCCCCCGAACGGCCACGCCCCCGGCAGGGCTCTCCTTCCGCCCCTGGGCCACGCCACGCCCTTCACTGGCCACGCCCATGCCCACGCCCCGCCCCTAGTCCGGCTCTCCTTCCACCTCCCCCAGGCCACGCCACGCCTGTCCCCTGGCCACTGCCTAGGCTCGGCTCTGCCACTTGCTTCAGGCCACGCCTCCAGTTTGGCCCCTAGACAACCCCCCCAGCCCCACCCCTATCCCAGGCTACCTTGGCAGCAGCCCCGCTACCCCCACCATTCTCCCAACCATTCCCAACCCCACCCCCATCTACCACGAGGATATCCCCCCACCGCGTTGGCGGCCCTGCTACACTGCCCCCAGACCCTAGCTCCTCTTCTCCTCAGCTACATGCCTCAGCCCGGCTCCCTTCCATCCGCAGCCAACGACTCCCCCCATACCAGCACCCCCAGCCCGGCCCCCCTAAGCTCGGCCCCACCCCTACCCCAAGAACTCCCCAGCCTCGCCTGGGGCCGGGGGAGCGAGGAACATTTGCTCCTCCCCACCAGGGCCACTGCGCCTCGCAGCCCCCTGGCCCCATCTCTGTAGGCCAAGGCGCCCTGGCTGCCCTTTTCGAGGGGCGGGTGTTGGGGAGAAAACCCAGAATGAAGACTTTTAAACCTACCCACCCTCCAGGACGCACAGCAGGTCTTCCGTGGGCTGTGTGGGTGAACCATTCAGGTTTCACCTCCCTGGTGGCTCAAGGCTTAATCACTAATTCACGCGAAAACCACAGAGGCAAAGGCAGCCCTCCAGCGCTAAGATCTGGGCCTTAAAACTTACATGATTGTTTCCTGATGTGCACCTAATGGAATTCATAAAATAAACATGTTCTTTTAAAAACTGCCATCTTTTAGATGATTCATTTCAGTGGTTCTGTGTGCCAGCACTATTATTATAAACATGTGTTACTTTTATAATCAAAGAAGAACAACCACCTCTATTAAAAAACTAAAGAACATATAAATATATTAAATTTCGAATGTGTGTGTTGTTCTTGGTCACTCAGTGGTGTCTGACTCTTTGCAACCCCATGGACTGTAGCCTGCCAGGCTCTTCTATCCATGAGGATTCTCCAGTCAAGAATACTGGAGTGGGTTGCCACACCCTCCTCCAGGGGATCTTCCGGACCCAGGGATGCAACCCAGGTTTCCCACATTGCAGGCAGATTCTTTACTGTCAAAATTAATTCTATGTATGCTTTCTTGAAGAGTGAAAAACTATTCTGTGTGATACTCAAATGGTGGCTACATGTCCTTATGCATTTGTCAAAACCAGAATATACAGCACAAGGAGTGAACCCTTATGTAAACTCTTTCATCATAATCTATCAACCAATGTGCCACACTGAGGCAAAATGTGGGTAACAGGAGAAACTCGAGGGGAGGAGCTGAGGGAATCTATGCCAACTCTCCTTTCCTCTCATTCTTTCTGTAAACTAAAAAAAACAGCCCATTAATTAATGCACAGGCCTCCCTGGTAGCTCAGCTGGTAAAGCATCGGACTACAATGCAAGAGACTGCAGTTCAACTTCTCGGTCAGGAAGATCCCCTGGAGAAGGGATACGCTACCCACTCCAGTATTCATGAGCTTCCCTGGTGGCTCAGAGGTAAAGAATCTGCTTGCAATGTGGGAGACCTAGGTTCGATCCCTGGGCCCCTGGAGAAGAGCGTGGCAACTCTCTCCTTCTTGCCTGGAGAATCCCCATGGACAGAGGGAGCCAGTCCATGGGGTCACAAAGAGTCGGACACGATTGAGCGACACAGCTCGGCAATTAAAGCACACACACCAAAATATTAATGGTCATTTTCTCTGGGTGGTGGGAATATGAGCAAATCCTTGCTATTGTTTGGATCTTTATTGAAGTTCTCCAAATTTTCAACAATGAACACATTTTTTAAAGCAGAAACATATAAACAGGCAATAGAAAATTTTAGAGAGCTCTCATGAAAGGCTAATGTCAAATATTTCATTTTATTTCCTTTTTAAATTTTATTGAAATATAGTTGATTTATAATGTGTTAATTTCTGCTATACAGAAAAGTGATTCTGATACATACATATATATTATTCTCTTTTTAATATTCCTTCCCATTATGGTTTATCACAGAATATTAAATATAGTTTCATGTGCTATACAGTTGCTGTTGTTCAGTCTCTACGTCATGTCTGACCCTTTGCGACACCATGGGGTCCTCTGTCCATGGGGTTTTCCTGGCAAGAATACTAGAGTGGGTTGCCATTTCCTTTTCCGTATTTTATTTCTACTTTATATAACTTTAACAAAACCTGCAAGAAGCTCTCAAAATTGTTAAAAATGACATCAATTTCAATATTGTTTAAAAAAAGCATATCAAGGACTGAATTGAGTTTTTAAATTAGCTCTTTAGAATTACCAAAAATCAGAGGAAAAAATTTTGAAAAAATCAGTATCTCAAAGGATCATCTCTGCCTGCTTGGAAATTGTCACAAATATTTACATGAACACATGAACACTGGCCCTCAGATAAACAGATTTCTCTAGAGCTGTAAAGGCTTGGCCTCGAGGCATCTTGTCCCTGTGATCTAGCCCTTGACCTTTCTGGGTTTCAGTTTCTTCAGTGAAAAGGGAAACACCCTCTCGTTGTTCTTCAGTTGCTCCTGTCTGACTCTTTAGGACCCCATGGACTGCAGCAAGCCAGGCTTCCCTGTCCTTTACCATCTCCCAGAGTTTGCTCAAACTCATGTACATTGAGTCAGTGATGCTATCCAATCATCCCATCCTCTGTTGTCCCCTTCTCCTCCTGTCTTCAATCTCCCAGCATCAGGCTTTTTCCAATAAGTCGACTCTTTGCATCGGTGGCCAATGGATTGGAGCTTCAGCATCAGTCCTTACAATTAATATTCAGGACTGATTTCCTTTAGGATTGACTGGTTTGATCTCATGGCCGATCAAGGGACTCTCAAGAATCTTCTCCAGCACCACAGTTCAAAGGCATCAATTCCTCCATGTTCAGCCTTCTTTATGGTCCAACTCTCACATCCATGCATGACTACTAGAAAAACCACAGTTTTGACTATATGGACCTTTGTCAACAAAGTGATGTCTCTGCTTTTTAATATGCTGTCTAGGTTTGTCATAGCTTTTCTTCCAAAGAGCAAGTCTTTTAATTTAATGGCTGCAGTGCTTGCTTAGGCAGCATATATACTAATTTCATGGCTGTAGTCACTGTCTGCAGTGATTTTCGAGCAAAAATACCAAACTTCAGCCCATGTAGGACTCCTGGTATCTTAGTACATGTGGATGCTTAATAATTAATAGTTCCTGCCCTTTAAAATATACTTTAAAAAAATTTTAGTGGGATTCTTAAGCTCCTGAGATAAAAGATATGTCTGGTTTTAGATTATTAACTTATTTGACAAAACAGGATGGTTAAAGAGAAAAACCACTGATTGACATGGAGAGGCTGGGTGTTGTACACCAGGGCCGGCACTAGTTAACAGGCTTCGAGGGTATGAATCACCAGACTTCTCCAGCTCTCACCTCCCTAATCTGTTAAAGGAGTGACATGGACCAGTCATCTCGAAGTTTCCTTCAGCTCCCATCATTCCACTGGGAGTCTCACCGTGACTTCTGAGGACAAATGCCCTAAATCTCCCACAGTGACCATTTTCTGCCCACAGGAACCGCCATCACTCACAGCCCTGCAAACAAAGGTGACATCTGCATTCCACCTTCCCCACCAACGGGAACTTCCAAAGGTTTCTTTGGTCTTTTTCCCATCCTAGTAATATGCTGCTGCCCAGCTCTGACCAGCAGCTTAAACTCTAATTCTATTAGGAAGTCAGTTCAAAGTTTCCACCAAAGAAAGAAGGAACCACCACTGGCACTGATACAAACCACCAGCTCTTATCAAGTCGACTGTGCATTTTTTTTTCACATGATAACCTCCCTGAAATTATGTGTCCCTCTGTTAATATTTCCTGAGCACTTCCCATGCTATGTCCTTCACACTCACTCCACTGAAAGATTCAAAGCAGTGCTTGGTGTACCATTATCTTTTGTTGTTTATGATACAGAAAACAAAGCTCAGTAAAGTTGAAAGAGTCACCTACAGTCACACAGCTAGTGAATGATGGAGCTGTGATTTAATTTCACGTACCTGCTTTAAAACACTATGTAGAAAGCAGGACTGTAAGTGCCCAGAGTTCTGAAGGAGCATTGCTGCATTCAGTTTGCTCAAAGTTCCTGTTAGTCTGGTTTCTCAGGAGACAGGACAGGGGAGGGAAGAGTTATACCCTGAATGTTTGTGCCCCTAAATCCTTATGTTGAAGGCTAACACCCAACGAGATGGTTTTAGGAGGTGAAGATGTTCAGATAAGTAGGTTTATGTGAAGTCATGAGGATGGGGCCCCGGGATGAGATCAGTGCCCTTAAAAGAAGAGGAAGAGAGACCAGAGCCCCCATCTCTGTCTCTTTCTTTCCCCACCAGGAAGAGACTATACACCAAGAAATGGGTTCCCACCATTCACCAAATCTGCTGGTGCCTTCATCTCGGACACCAGAATAATGAGAAATAAATTCCTACTGTTTAAGCCCCCAGGCTGTGGTACTTTTCATTGCAGCCTAAGCTGACTAATACTGTAAGGAAACTCCCTTCTTATTTCAGATTTTTCTTTTTGAGGAGCTTCCACAAAGTAACCCTTCTGGCCTCAGGCCCCACCCTCTGCACCAAAGAAGGAGTTGCTGACAGGTGGGAGGAACCCATTGGTCCACCTACCTTGATAAAGTGAAAGTGAAAATTGCTCAATTGTGACTGACTCTTTGTGACCCCATAGACGTGTAGCCTCCATCCATCGGGATTCTCCAGGCCAGAATACTGGAGGGGGTTGCCATGCCCTTCTCCAGGGGATCTTCCCAACCCAGGTCTCCTGAGTTGCAGATGGATTCTTTAACATTTGAGCTACCTGGGAAGCTGCTACCTTGATAGGATAGACCTAATTTATTAGTAGTTTGACAGTAATTCTTTAGAAACACAGAGGAATCACTCTTATCTAACCTCTCTACCCAGACGTCATCAGAGAGCAATCTGGAGTCAGGGACTGCCACCTGCAGGGTGGTGGTGGGGGTGACTTCAGTTCTATGCCTGGCTGGGGGCAGGGGGCACTAAGAGGATATTAGTGAGAACTTTTCTCAGACCTAAAGTCTGAGATTTGATTGACGATATCACTACATTTTTATCTTCATCTGTCAGTCTCCAGTGCCCTGTTTCTTCATTGCTTGTAGAGGCGGAAGGGGATCAAGGAGGGTGGGTAAGATCAAGAGGTAAGATCCAGGTCTCCACTCCAGCCCTGGGGCTTCAGGAAGATAACTTAACATTCCCGGGAGTCTTCCTTATCTGTGAACACTGGGGTGGAAATCAATTGTGAAAACGTCCCAGGTCAAAGCCTGAGTAAAATGGTAAAACCTGAGGAAACTGGTAAAATTTCAGTAAATGGAGACTGGTTTTATCAATTAGAATGGACAAGCAGGATTCACTGCCTTCTGTTCTACAGTGTATTAGATCAGATATCTAAGTATTCTAGAATGAAAAAATACTGTTTGGTATTCATCAAATTATGTTGGCACATAAGTATCTATTAGGTGGGAAAGAGGGAGAGTTTACCTTGCTCTTTGCTCGAGAATGGGGCATGGAGCCCACAGGGCTGGAGGGCACTTGGCAGGGGTGGGAGGTAGACACGCTGGGACCCCAGGCAGTATCTATTGCAGTGCCCTCCTCCCGTACTCAGCTAAAGGACTGCTCTCACACCTGGGTCTGGAGGGAATCTGATGGGTAGGGCCACCCTGAGATGAGGAGAAAGGGAAGAGGAGAAGGAACAGAAATAGCTTTCTCAGCTCTTTCCTGTTGCTCAGAATTGGGCCTTCCTGGGGGTGCTAGTGGTAAAGAACCTGCCTATCAATGCAGGAGACATAAGAGACGCAGGTTCGAGACCTGAGGTTGGGAAGATCCCCCGGAGGAGAGCATGGCAACCCACTCCAGTATTCTTGCCAGGACAACTCCATGGACAGAGGAACCTGGCCGGCTACATACAGTCCATAGGGTTGCAAAGAGTCAGACACAACTGAAGTGACTTAGCACACACGCATAACTGAACCACTTTGCTGCTGCTGCTGATGCTGCTAAGTCGCTTCAGTCGTGTCCGACTCTGTGCGACCCCATAGACGGCAGCCCACCAGGCTCCCCCGTCCCTGGGATTCTCCAGGCAAGAACACTGGGGTGGGTTGCCATTGCCTTCTCCAATGAATGAAAGGGAAAAGTGAAAGTGAAGTCGCTCAATCGTGTCCGACTCTTAGCGACCCTATGGACTGCAGCCCACCAGGCTCCTCTGTCCATGGTATTTTCCAGGCAAGAGTACTGGAGTGGGTTGCCATTGCCTTCTCTGAACCACTTTGCTAAATACCTGTAACTAACACAACATTGTAAATCAACCATATTTCAAGTAAAAAAAAAAAAAAAAACTAGAGTCCCCACGTAACTCCCCTTACCCCTCCCAACAGCTTCCCCTATTATTAACATCTCCATCAGTGTAGCACATATGTGTTACAACTGCTGAGCCAATATTAACAGATCCCTGCTAACACAAGCCCGCAGCTCATACCTAGGTTCACTCTTCATGTTATTCAGTTCTGTGGATTTTGATGGATGCAGATACCATGTATCCATCACAGGAGAGCTTCATTGCCCTAAAGATCCCTCCCCACCCCCCCGTCCGCCCCCCCTCCCGCCGCCCCCCCCCCCCACCCCCCCGCCCCGTGCTCAGGAATCCCTTGGTGGTCCAGTGGCTAAGACTCCATGCTCCCAATGCAGGGGCCCCAGGTTTGACCCCTGTTCATGGAACTAGATTCCACATGCCACAACTAAAGATCTTTCATGCTGTAACTAAGCCCTGGTGCAGCCAAATAAAAAAATAAATATTTTAAGCACAATCCCCTGTACTCTACCAGTTTATCCCTCCTTCCCCTCTAATCCCTGGCACCTACTGGTCTTTCCAGCATCTCCATAGTTTTGCTTTTTCAGAATGCTGTACAGTTGGAGTCGTACACTGTGTAACCTTAGGGAGCATGAATGACTTTACATTTGATGGCACTCTAAGACCTCAGATGTGCATTTGTGTTAGCACAGATCAAAGAGATCTCTGAAAGGGCACCAATTTTTTTCCTTCTCCTTTATTTACTTTGAGATCTCCCACAATACTAGGTACAGAGTGCTGTGCCATGCTTAGTTGCTCAGTCATGTCTTATTCTTTGTGGCCGCATGGACTGCAGCCTGCCAGGCTCCTCTGTTTATGGGAATTCTCCAGGCAAGAACACTGGAGTGGGTTGCCATGTCCTCCTCCAGGGGATCTTCCCAATCTAGGGATCAAATCCAGGTCTCCCACATTGCAGGTGGGATCTTTACCAGGGAAGCCTAGGTACAGAGTAGGCACCAGGTATTCAATAAAGCAGTAAGTGACAATAATAATAATACAGCATTAGTTATTATCATGTGCTTTAAAGTCTATTACAAATATGAGATGGAATTATTAAAAAAAAAAAAAAAACAGTTCCTAAAATCAGGGCTCTCACTGTCTAGGCATGCTGCCAGCCCTTTTGGCTGATTTTTGTAAGTCCTATTAAAACAATCATTCTTTTCAACTCCAAAATTCTAAGCAAACTCCTAATAACCATCGCAGCCCACAACTCTAATTTGAAAGGAATCATATGACCAGTCTTGAATTTCAACTCTGACCAATCTCTTTCATTTTAAAATCCAAGTTAATCCTTTTTTTCCCCATCAACTTCAAAAGTACTGGAGAACAGATGGGAGAAAACAGAATGATTCATTGTTTACTTATAAGTAACCTTTAAGTAATGAACACATTAGGGAGACAGTGTAGTATATCTGAAAAACTGGGTTGTATTACAGATCCATATTCACTAAGGAATATTCACATAAGCCTCTAGACCTGGGTAGTGAGGTAGGAGGAATAAATGAACGTGCCAGAAAAATGGATTATAACAGGATCATATTCTTAGAGGTGTAAGAAAGTAGTGATGAAGTCATACTTTTACCAAGTCAGTTAAAGAAACTGGTTGCAAATGATCAATATTCTTGTTATTACTGCCACTGTGACTATCCATTGGGCTTCCCCAATGGCTCAGCAGTAAAGAATCTGCCTGTAATGCAGGATTTTGATCCCCAAGTTGGGAAGATCCCCTGGAGGAGGAAATGGCAACCCACTCCAGTATTCTTGCCTGGAGAATCCCATGGAGAGAGGAGCCTGCCAGGCTCCAGTTGATAGGGTGGAAAGAGTCAGACACAACTCAGTACCTAAACAACAAAAAACAACAAACAAGATAAGACTGTAGCCTACTTACGTATGTGTCTCCTTAGCAGCAATTTTATTTATCCATTCCTATCTTTCTTGGTGGCTCAGAGGTTAAAGCGTCTGCCTCCAATGTGGGAGACCCGGGTCCGATCCCTGGGTCAGGAGGATCCCCTGGAGAAGGAAATGGTAACCCACTCCAGTATTCATGCCTGGAGAATTCCATGGATGGAGAAGCCTGGTAGGCTACAGTCCACGGGGTCGCAAAGAGCCAAACACAACTGATCGACTTCACTTACTTACTTATCTTTAAATTAAAACCATCGATTTTTTTCTGTTGACCCACCCTCATGGAAGCCACTCAGAGTCTCAAGGATGCTCTGTGCATGGGGGCAGGGGGCTGACTGAACTGGAGGACTGTCATGTCAGGTTTGGAGAGACTAATGCTCCCTTCCAAGGCAGGAACCGCCTTTCTGCTGGGGCTGGAAGACGCCCGCTGAGTTGGCCATCGTCCCTCATGATCATTTCTGAATTGGGATGGGCTTTGTCAGTGGGACCAGGATGCCCGAGGCCCATTGCCTGAGGGTCCCTACCTAGTGCGCAGAGTGTGGACAGTTGCTGTGTCCCCAGGCACATCCTCCTCCAGTCAGCCAAGATGCCCAAAGCTGTTTTCTCCTCCTCTGCTTCCAGTGCTCTTCAGAAAGGAACCCCACACCACCTCTCACCCCAAGTGTCTCCACTGCCTCTACTCAGCTACAGGCAGACCAGGCCTCACATTGCACCCATGCAATTTGGTGGGCACAGGTGCTTGTCCATCTCCTTCCTCTTTCCCCATCCCTCAGCTTTTTTTTCCCTCAACAGCCAGCTGAGGTTCTCTCATCCACCAAGTTGAATTCTCTCCTCTGTCTTGCTCACACACCTAGCCAGCACCACCAACCCTGTTTTTAGTTCATGCACCTTTCTCTCTTTCTGGATTACAGTGGAGCCTTCCTGCATTCCTTTGCCGACAAAGGTCTGTAGTCAAAGCTATGGTTTTTCCAGCAGTCATGTATGGATGTGAGAGCTGGACCATAAAGAAAGCTGAGAGGTGAAGAACTGATGATTTTGAACTGTGGTGTTGGAGAACACTCTTGAGAGTTCCCTGGACAGCAAGGAGTCTATCCAACCAGTCTATCCTAAAGGAAATCAACACTGAATATTCACTGGGAGGACTGATGCTGAAGCTGAAGCTCCAATAGTTTGGCCACCTGATGGGAAGAACTGACTACTTGGAAAAGACCCTGGTGCTGGGAAAGATTGAAGGCAGGAGGAGAAGGGGATGACGGAGGAGATGGTTGGATAGCATCACCAACTTGATGGACATGAGTTTGAGCAAGCTCCAGGAGTTGGTGATGGACAGGAAAGCCTGGCGTGCCACAGTCCATGTGGTTGCAAAGAGTCAGGCACGACTGAGCGACTGAACCGAAATGAACTTCCTGCATTGGACAGAGAGCTTCCGGAAACATGGATTAAGTCGTCTGCATCACCTCTCATCCTGTTAAGTTTGTTCCCTTTTGCTTCTTGTGTATGTGTCACACAACATGCAAAGCCATACCTTGTGGGTCATTAAAAGTTCATGTGTCAGAACTGTTTTCTCCATAGCGTGCACTGGCACTTTCGCCAAGTGCCCCCGGCCCCAGAGCCTAACAGCTGATTTCAGACAAATACCTTCATTCTCCCATCTGTAAGCTGGGAATTGGAAGAAGCATTGACTTGTCTTTCCTTGCTCTCCAAGCTCAAATCTAGCTACATAAATGCTGACCTCCACCCTCTGACTCTTCCTACAAGGCTTGCAATTATTTTCATTACATCTGTGAACATTTCATTTGAAGTCCTCTGTGTCTGCAGATTAACCAAGGTGTGATGCTTGTGATGTTTCCGTGAAGTGTGGGGTACAGTGGATCATGGAACCAGACAGTTCAGTTCAGTTCAGTCGCTCAGTCGTGTCCGACTCTTTGCGACCCCATGAATCGCAGCACACCAGGCCTCCCTGTCCATCACCAACTCTTGGAGTTCACTCAGACTCACGTCCATTGAGTCCGTGATGCCATCCAGCCATCACATCCTCTGTTGTCCCCTTCTTCTCCTGCCCCCAATCCCTTCCAGCATCAGAGTCTTTTCCAATGAGTCAACTCTTTGCATGAGGTGGCCAAAGTACTGGAGTTTCAGCTTTAGCATCATTCCTTCCAAAGAAATCCCAGGGCTGATCTCCTTCAGAATGGACTGGTTGGATCTCCTTGCAGTCCAAGGGACACTCAAGAGTCTTCTCCAACACCACAGTTCAAAAGCATCAATTCTTCGGCGCTCAGTTTTCTTCACAGGAACCAGACAGACCTGGGTTCAACCCCTAACTCAACCACTTACAGTCGTGTGACTAGAGGCAGGGGCTTGGCTTCTCTGGGAACTGAGTTTCTACTCGGCCAAGTAAGAACAACAAGATCTCAGCAGCCCAGCATTTGGGTGACCTGGGATAGGGCATGCACGGCCTGTGGAAACACAAGTTCTGAGGCTCAGTGAGTGGTCACCCCCCACCCCATGTGCTAGGGGCCTGGTCCTGGATGAGGCACTTCTCCCCGACGTGATGTGACCTTATTTAGTTTAGGGCACCCATGTGAGGTGGGCGTAATTATTCCCATCTCGCAGATAAGGAAGCCAGCAAGGGTCCTGGAGCAGCCCTGGCCGCATGGCAATGGGTGGATGAGGGGCTGCAGACTGAGCACCCAGTCTCTGTCCCTCCTGCCCCCCTGCCTGCCCTCTTGCTGGTGCTGCCCCTGCTCCCATCCCAGGACCTAGACCCACATCATGGTCCCCTGGTGGGGGAGGTAGTGTCTTCCAGATGTACCCAAGCCCAGAAGCGGTGTGGCGTCAGTACAGAAGGGCTAGGGGGCTGGGTGTCGTGGACTGAGAACTGCTTGGGCAGGAGGAGAGGCTGCTGGCTGGTGATGAGTCTCTGCCCACAGGACACAGAGCAGGAACCCCAGCCCTGGCCTGTCTCAGGTTCCCCAGAGGCAGGGAATAGAATGGTCTCCTAAAGAAATCTTGGTCTGTGAATCATAATTCCAAATTCTAAGTCACTGAGTGATCTACAAAATTCCTGAGAATCCAGAGATGATAAAATAATAATAATAAAAAGAGCAATTATCTTTCAAGGGGCAAATTTGAAATGTTTTCCATATACTGAGAATGGTGCAATATCTCTTCCATGGTATTTCTCCCCCAAATGCATAGCCTCAGTCTAAAATAAGAAAACATCAGGCAACTTCAAAGGGAGGGAGTAACTGGCGGGGATGTTGTGAAACGGTCAAAATCATGAAAGGCAAGGGGACCCAAGAACCACAACAGTGTGAGGAAGCAGTTCGGTTGGCTAACAGAATGTAGTGGGGCTCTCCCAGGTTGGATCCTGAACCAGACAAGGGCATTTGTGGGAGAAACAGTGAATAAAGCGATAGGAATTGTGTCAGGAATTGTGTGATCCTCTTCGGATCACAGCACTGTGGTCATGGCAGATGACAACATCAGGGGAAGCTGGTGAATGAGATATAGAGGCTCTCTCCTACTTTTATAACGCTTTTGTAAGCCTAAAATTATTTACTGTAAAGGCTAAAAAACCAACCAACCAACCAAAACTATGTTCCCTACAAATAATTAACACTGTCCAAAGTTGCACTAACACTAGGACTGCAAAGCGTAATTAGCAACAAAACAAAGCTTGCTGGATTGTTTTAGTGAATAATGAAGAGATGAGGAAGAAAGCTGCCTGGTATATTTTTTATAATCACACAAGCTGGGGCATCTGTTTCTACGTCATGTTGAGCTCATTCCTGGACGCGCTGTTTCGAGACTGTTGTTTCTAGACTGTTGCTTCTACAAGATTCCTCCGAGATGCCTCAGCCTAGGGATAAACAGCTCCATGAAGACTCAACACACCAAGTTAAGTAGCAGTTTTGAAGAAAAGGAAAACACCAGACTTGCCCAAAGTGGTGGTTAGTGTGCCCTGAAACAGCACATTATCGGCCTCGAAGTGATGAATTCGGGAAAAAAAACATTCACTTCATGGTACACCTGGGTCTGTTGTTCTTACTCATCTGAGGCTTCATGGTTACTGATATAAAAGGCAACGATGGTTATCAGTTGTCCTATTTCTTACTATGTAACAAAGACCCATTAAATTCCTTCCGGATACAGGGCACTGGGGCTGCAAGCACAAACAGGATGCAGACCCCCCTCACGCAGACTTCATATTCCTGCAGACACTGTCCGCCTCAGTCACGTTCTGTTGAGAAGCTCTATAGCAGAGGAACAGGCTAAGTATTTGTGGACCACCAAGGAGAGAAGAATTAGTCCAGCTGGAGAAGTCAAGGAAGGATTTGAGGAACGAGTACGATTTGACAGGTATAGAAGGGAGTGTGGGCTTGTGCAATCCTGTGACCTGTTCAGGAGGAGAGGGTGACTAGAATGTGCAGGGAAGCAGGAAGTGGTTGGGAGATTCAAAAGCATTGGCCTAATGTTAAAAAGTGACCTTCATTAGAATGCCTCAGAACACTTAATAAGTTAACTTTTAAAATGCTAATTCTTACTAGTCCTCGTCAAGATCATGCCAAAGTAGAGACACTTCAGTGATTGTAATGTTTAAAATGTGGCAGAGAGCCCTCAGAGAAGCCACGTACTTATGAGGAAAGAAGTTAGAAAAGCAGCCCAGATTTCATGAGCCCACTCCCCTCACCATATTAATTCTGAGCTTTTTAACTTAGGTGACGCACGAACAATCCCTGGCTTGACTTTGATCCTGAATGCCTAATAAACTACGGAAAGCTATTTCAGAAGGACATACACACAGACAAAAACACACATGAAACCAGACTTCTGAACAAGCACGTTTGACCTCGGCAGAGAGATGGTGGCTCTGGATCCAAGGAGTCCTGCTTTGACATCTGACCCTATTTGTTTGGATTCCAGAACCTCTCACCCCAGGTCCCACCAAACCTCCTGCTTATAAAGGCCTTTGAAGATGAAAACCCTATATTTGAATCGCTAGTTTCACTTTGCGACATCAATGAGCCTTTTATATTTTGAAAATATCCTCTCTTCCTGCAGAGAAAACAAAGTGTGGATTGATCATCTGAGCATCTCCATGTCCGTCAGAGCTCTTGATCTTCCCTGAATCCAGCAAGGTAACAATGGTTTGAATATAAACTAACTCTAACCTATACTACTAGGCTCGTGTTTACCAAACACAGAATTGAAGGCCCATTTACCCCTACAAATATACATGTGAAAACAGAAGCAAATAGGTTTACCTCATGGCATTTGCAGCCATAGGTTATTAGAATCGGAAAGGGCCTTAAAGGTGGTCTATACCTTGTGGTTACAGACTTTGAAGCAAGTAGAGATACATGAATAAAGCAAATTGCTCTAAGTGACATAGCTAGGCAGTGCTAGAACCTGGAAAATTCAGAGCAGTCAACTCTTGGTAGAATGGTTTACCTTTACAGATGGCTAGAGTTTATTTTTGTAGTTCTGGTGGTTATAAGCCAGTGTCCCGAAATCTTAAAAGCTAGTTTATATGCTTTTATTTTGTCAATACTATATAGGAATACTTCCCTGATCACCTCTGGACCCTGATCAGGTTCAAGGGGAACAAAGTAAAATTTCATCAGCGCACAGTCACAGGCAGGCAGATTCTACACAGGGTGTCAGACTGTATAAAATATGGCCTTTACAGTGGGGAGAAGGGAGAGGGGAGGGCAAAAGAGGGGCAGGGGATTCAGAGACACAGACTACTAGGTAATAAAATAAACTGCAAGGATATATCACACAACACAGGGAATATACCCAATACTGTACAATAACTATAAATGGAATAGCAACTTTAAAAACTGTGAGTCATTATGTTGCATATCTGAAATGTATAAAATATTGTACATCAACTATATTTTAAATAAATAAATAACAAAAGAGTAAAAATTTTTAAACAAACATAATGGCACCAAAAATAAAATGATTTTCACATTGGTTTAAAAAAAAAAAGTGGCATTTAGTTGCTGGTTTCTTAGACCTGCACTGACACGAAATTGTCAAGCTCTGGTCTAAGAGTACACACACTTCCTGATAAAACTTAATTTTACTTCTTTATGGTATTATGATCATTTATCATTCCTCCTTGATAATAATACTTAAATGTTAGTCACTCAGTTGTGTCTGACTTTTTGCGACCCCATGGACTATAGCCTGCGAGGCTCCTCTGTACAAGGAATTCTCCAGGCAAGAATACCAGAGTGAGTTGCCATTTCTTTCTCCTGGGGATCTTCCCGACCAAAGGATTGAATCCAAGTCTTCTGCAGTGCAGGCAGATTCTTTACCATCTGAGCCATAATAATACTTAAACTGGATTTAAAAGAGGTCTTATTTCCAGATCGGTATTACACACCACATTCTATAACTCTTTCCAGTAAGACATTTTCCCTGTTAGAGAATGAATTTCTCACAGAAATTCTAAGCCCAGTTCTGTGTTCCTAGTTTTATCAAAGAGGAGCCCAAGGCTCAGAGACACCAGGAAGCTGGATGTGGGCCCCTGGGTGAAGTGCTGGAAACACAGGACCAGAGCCCAGGCTCGTTTTTGTCACCGTGATGCTAGGAAGGCTTCACCATTGATCTTCTCAAAGTTGGAGGACCCTTAAAAGCTGAAACCAGAGGATGTGGGAGCTTTGACAAGTTTACAGGGCAGTTACAAAGTGTGCAGACCTGTCTCAGCCACACAGCCGCACCTCTCACAAGTACGTGGATTCGCTGCACCCAAATCCACTGGGTAGCCCTCAAACTGATATTCCCTGTGAGCCCTCTGGGTGCTGACCTAACGCTAGGGCTCCCTGTCCAGACCCCACGGTCAACCACGGGTGGACGCTCTTGTCCCCAGAGCACAGCCATTTGTCACGGAGGTTCTAGAATCAGACCTTGTGGACCACACTTTCTGAGTTTCCCAGTCATTTCTGCCCATAATTGTTTATTTAAAAACACGGGATTTTTGTGGTCTGGCAGTGAAGACCATTCAGGACCTCAGACAAAAAATTTCCTGTTAATAATCTTCTTAGGAAAAGCTCTCTCCCACAGCCCAGCCAAGCCACGCTTAACACCCTCTGCACAACTTCTGAGGCTCGGCTGTGTGAGAGTGACCGAGCTTCTCCAGCCCGTTCAGGAAAGTGACCACATTGTTCTCAGGACATCAAAGATGTGTCTAAAAGGAAGCTCCCTATCCCCAGGTCTTTCAGATTCTGCTAGATTGGCAAACTTTTGTCTCAACTAATACGCTTGCCTCCAGGCGACAAGTCGACCCACGCACAGAATCCTCAGTCCACACCACGACCGTCTCCTTCTGCCCCCTCCGCACAGCAGTGATGCTGAGGATTAGCAAAAGCTCCTCACCAGGGAAACTGAAATCCAGTAAAATTACTGTTAAAGTGTGAAAGCGATGCACATGACAGTCTTCAATCCTGTCTTTTGTAAAAGGCATTGAACTCCTAATTTAGGCGATTATTTTAACCCTGAACAAATGTGATTGTATAGGACACACAGTCTTCAAGCCTCCATGAAAAATACATATTTGTTTAAAATCGACGTGCTGTCTCTGACCCAATGTTTGCGAATCTGAGGAAAAGAGGAGACAGAGGAAAAGGAGCATTTTCTTTTTCTCTTCTGAGGATGACCATCTGAGTTTGCCAAGGCTGCCATAACAAAGTACTACAAACCAGGTGACTAAAATAAGACATGTATTTTCTCCCGTTCTAGAGGTTGGAAATCTGAGATCAACGTGTCTGCAAGGCTGGTTCCCTCCGAGACCTCTCTCCTTGGCATGCAGATGCCACGTGCACCCGTGTCTCTACGTCAGTCATCACCTCCTGCGAGTATGTATCTTCACTGTGCAAACTCCCCTTTTCTATAAGAACACCCGCTGTATTGGCCCCAGGGCCCAGGGCCCACCCCCGTGACTTCATCTGAACTAATCACATCTGCATTACACTATATCTGCAGTGACCCTGTCTCCAATAAGGTCACATCCTGAGGTTCTTGAGGCTAGGGCTTCACTCGCTGGGAAGGTGGCTGGGTGCTCGGACCTTCAGGTGCAGTTTTAGGACCAGATGGCCTCAAGCTGGGGAGGGGAATTCATCTGGCCTGAACCCATAGCCGGTCACACAGCCGTGATGTTCTCGTCACCTGTTTCTCCTGGCAGGGTCCCTCCAGGCACTGTCTCCCCTCTGTCCTTTGTGTGGACCACGTGGTGCCTCTCCCTCCCTACCTGGGCTCGACGTTCCGCCAGGAGCTACGGATACTGCGCGTTTCGGAAGGCGCATGGAGCCAGCTCTCTCCCAGACCAGGACCATCCTGAGGGATCATCATAGTCAGTGAAGTGAAAGAAAAAGAAAGACAAATACCATATGATATCACTTATACATGGAATCTAAACTATGAAACAAGTGGGATTATGAACGAAAGAGAAACAGACCCATAAACAGAAAGCAAGCTAATGGTCACCAAAGGGGAAAGGAGGGGGAGGATAAATTCGGACATTTGGATTAGCATATACACAATACTATATAAAAAAAAACAGATAATGAGCAAGGACCTACTGCATAGCACAGGGAACTATACTCAATGTTTTGTAATAATCTATATGGGAAAAGTGGTGGTGCAGATGACATCACCCTTATGGCAGACAATGAAGAGGAACTAAAAAGCCTCTTAATGAAAGTGAAAGAGGAGAGTGAAAAAGTTGGTTTAAAGTTCAACATTCAGAAAACGAAGATCATGGCATCCGGTCCCATCACTTCACGGGAAATAGATGGGGAAACAGTGGAAACACTGTCAGACTTTATTTTGGGGGCTCCAAAATCACTGCAGATGGTGACTGCAGCCATGAAATTAAAAGATGCTTGCTCCTTGGAAGGAAAGTTATGACCGACCTAGATAGCATATTCAAAAGCAGAGACATTACTTTGCCAACAAAGGTCCATCTTGTCAAAGCTATGGTTTTTCCAGTGGTCATGTATGGATGTGAAAGTTGGGCTATGAAGAAAGCTGAGCACTGAAGAATTAGTGCTTTTGAACTGTGGTGTTGGAGAAGACTCTTGAGAGTCCCTTGAACTGCAAGGAGATCCAACAAGTCCAGTCAAAAGGAGATCAGTCCTGGGTGTTCTTTGGAAGGACTGATGCTAAAGCTGAAACTCCAATACTTTGGCTACCTCATGCGAAGAGTTGACTCATTGGAAAAGACTCTGATGCTGGGAAAGATTGAGGGCAGGAGGAGAAGGGGACGACAGAGGATGAGATGGCTGGATGGCATCACTGACTTGATGCACATGAGTTTGGGTGAACTCCGGGAGTTGGTGATGGACAGGGAGGCCTGGTGTGCTGCAATTCATGGGGTCGCAAAGAGTAGGACATGACTGAGCGAGGGAACTGAACTGATATGGGAAAAGAATCTGAAAAAGTGTGTAAGTATATATATATAGCACTTTCCAGGTGGAGAAGGAAATGGCAACCCACTCCAGTGCTCTTGCCTGGAAAAATCCCAGGAACGGAGGAGCCTGGTAGGCTACAGTCCATGGGGTTGCAGAGTCAGACATGACTGAGCGACTTCGCTTTCACTTTCCCAGGTGGCGCTACTGGTAAAGAGCCTGCCTGTCAGTGACACAGGTAGGAGACAAAGGTTTGATCCCTGAGTCAGGAAGATTCTCTGGAGAAGGACATGGCAATCTACTCCAGTATTCTTGCCTGGAGAATTGCATGGACAGGGGAGCCTTGCAGGAGGGCTCCATAGGGTTGCAAAGAGTCAGACATGACTGAATCAACTTAGTTGTGTGTGTGTGTGTGTGTGTGTGTATATATATATATATACACATATACATATATATATCACTTCTCACTTCAGTTCAGTAGCTCAGTTCTGTCTGACTCTTTGCAACTCCACGGACTGTAGCACGCCAGGCTTCCCTGTCCATCACCAACTCCCGGACTTCACCCAAACTCATGTGCATCGAGTTGGTGATACCATCCAACCATCTCATCCTCTGTCGTCCCCTTCTCCTCCCACCTTCAATCTTTCCCAGCATCAGGGTCTTTTCAAATGAGTCAGTTGTTCGTATCAAGTGGCCAAAGTATTGGAATTTCAGCTTCAACATCCGTCCTTCCAGTGAATATTCAGGACTGATTTCCTTTAGGATGGACTGGTTGGATCTCCTTGCAGTCCAAGGGACTCTCAAGAGTGTTCTCCAAAACCACAGTTCAAAAGTGTCAGTTCTTCAGCACTCAGCTTTCTTTATAGTACAACTCTCATATCCATATAGGACTACTAGAAAAACCATAGCTTTGACTAGACAGACCTTTGTCAGCAAAATAATGTCTCTGCTTTTTAATATGGTTTCTAGGTTTGTTATAGCTTTTCTTCCAAGGAGCAAGCATCTTTTGATTTCATGGCTACAGTCACCATCTGCAATGATTTTGGAGCCCAAGAAAATAAAGTCTGTCACTACTTCCACTGTTTCCCCATCTATTTGCCATGAAGTGATGGGACCAGATGCCATGATCTTTGTTTTTCTGAATTTTGAGTTTTAACCCAGCTTTTCATGCTCCTCTTTCACTTTCATCAAGAGGCTCTTTAGTTCTTGTTCGCTTTCTGCCATAAGGGTGGTGTCATTGCATATCTAAGGTTATTGATATTTCTCCTGGCAATCTTGATTCCAGCTTGTGCTTCATCCAGCCCACCATTTTGTATGATGTACTCAGCATATTGAATGGTTTGCCTTGGAAATGAACAGAGATCATTCTGTCGTTTTTTAGATTGCATCCAAGTACTGCATTTCTGACTCTTTTGTTGACTATGATGGCTACTCCATTTCTTCTAAGGGATTCCTGCCCGCAGTAATAGATATAATGGTCATCTGAGTTAAATTCACACATTCCAGTCCATCTTTGTTCACTGATTCCTAGAATATCGATGTTCACTCTTGCCATCTCCTATTTGACCACTTCCAATTTGCCTTGATTCATGGACCTAATATTCCAGGTTCCTACGCAATATTGCTCTTTACAGCATCAAACCTTGCTTCTCTCACCAATCCCATCCACAACTGGGTGTTGTTTTTGGTTTGGCTCCATCCCTTCATTCTTTCTGGAGTTATTTCTCCACTGATCTCCAGTAGCATATTGGGTACCTACCGACGTGGGGAGTTCATCTTTCAGTGTCCTATCTTTTTGCCTTTAATGCTGTAAAGACCAATAACACTGAAGAAGCTGAAGTTGAATGGTTCTATGAAGACCTACAAGACCATCTAGAACTAACACCCAAAAAAGATGTCCTTTTCCTTATAGGGGACTGAAATGGAAAAGTAGGAAGTCAAGAAACACCTGAAGAAATAGGCAAATTTGGCCTTGGAGAACAGAATGAAGCAGGTCAAAAGCTAATAGAGTTCTGACAAGAGAACACACTGGTCATAGCAAACACTCTCTTCCAACAACACAAGAGAAGACTCTACACATGGACATCACCAGATGGTCAACACTGAAATCAGATTGATTATATTTTTTGCAGCCAAAGATGGAGAAGTTCTATACAGTCAGGAAAAAAACAAGACCAGGAGCTGACTGTGGCTCAGATCATGAACTCCTTTTTGCCAAATTCAGACTTAAATTGAAGAAAGTGGGAAAAACCACTAGACCATTCAGGTATGACCTAAATCAAATCCCTTATGATTATACAGTAGAAGTGAGAAATATATTTAAGGGACAAGATCTGACAGACAGAGTGCCTGGTGAACTACGGACAGAGGTTCATGACATTGTACAGGAGACAGGAATCAAGACCATCTCCAAGAAAAAGAAATGCAAAAAGAAAAATGGCTGTCTGAGGTGGCCTTACAAACAGCTGTGAAAAGAAAAGGAAAAAGCAAAGGAGAAAAGGAAAGATATACCCATTAGAATGTAGAGTTTCAAAGAATAGCAAGGAGAGATAAGAAAGCCTTTCTCAGTGATCAGTGCAAAGAAATAGAGGAAAACAATAGAATGGGAGAGACTAGAGATCTCTTCAAGAAAACTACAGATACCAAGGGAACATTTTATGCAAAGATGGGCTCAATAAAGGACAGAAATGGTACGGACCTAACAGAAGCAGAAGATATTAAGAAGAGGTGGCAATACACAGAAGAACTATACAAAAAAGTTGACCAGATAACCACGATGGTGTGATCACTCACCTAGAGCCAGATATCCTGGAATGTGAAGTCAAGTGGGCTGTAGGAAGCATCACTACAAACAGAGCTAGTGGAGGTGATGGAACTCCAGTTGAGCTATTTCAAATCCTAAAAGATGATGCTGTGAAAGTGCTGCACTCAATATGTCAGCAAATTTGGAAAATTCAGCTGTGGCCACAGGCCTGGAAAAGGTAAGTTTTCATTCCAATTGCCAAAGAATGCTCAAACTACCGCACAATTTTACTCATCTCACATGCTAGTAAAGTAATGCTCAAAATTCTCCAAGCCAGGCTTCAAAATGTGTGAACTGTGAACTTCCAGATGTTCAAGTTGGTTTTAGAAAAGGCAGAGGAACCAGAGATCAAATTGCCAACATCCGTCGGACCATTAAAAAAGCAAGAGAATTCCAGAAAAAACATCTATTTCTGCTTTATTGACTATGCCAAAACCTTTGACTGTGTGGATCACAATAAACTGTGGAAAATTCTGAAAGAGATGGGAATACCAGACCACCTGACCTGCCTCTTGAGAAACCTGTATGCAGGTCAGGAAGCAATAGTTAGAACTGTACATGGAACAGCAGACTGGTTCCAAATAGGAAAAGGAGTACGTCAAGGCTGTATATTGTCACCCTACTTATTTAACTTGTATGCAGAGTACATCATGAGAAATGCTGGGCTGGAGGAAGCACAAACTGGAATCAAGATTGCTGGGAGAAATATCAATAACCTCAGATATGCAGATGACACCACCCTTATAGCAGAAAGTGAAGAAGAACTAAAGAGCCTTTTGATGAAAGTGAAAGAGGAGAGTGAAAAAGTTGGCTTAAAGCTCAACATTCAGAAAACTAAGATTATGGCATCAGGTCCCATCACTTCATGGCAAATAGATGGGGAAACAGTGGAAACAGTGGCTGATTCTATTTTGGGGGGCTCCAAAATCACTGCAGACTGTTTTTGCAGCCATTATATTAAAAGATGCTTACTCTTTGGAAGGAAAGTTATGACCAATCTAGACAGCATATTAAAAAGCAGAGACATTACTTTGTCAACAAAGGTCTGTCTAGTCAAGGCTATGGTTTTTCCAGTGGTCATGTATGGATGTGAGAGTTGGACTATAAAGAAAGCTGAGCACCGAAGAATTGATGCTTTTGAACTGTGGTGTTGGAGAAGACTCTTGAGAGTCCCTTGGACTGCAAAGAGATCCAACCAGTCCATCCTAAAGGAGATCAGTCCTGGGTGTTCATTGGAAGGACTGATGCTAAAGCTGAAACTCCAATACTGTGGCCACCTGATGCAAAGAGCTGACTCATTGGAAAAGGCCCTGATGCTGGGAAAGATTGAGGGCAGGACGAGAAGGGGACGACAGAGGATGAGATGGTTGGATGGCATCACCAACTCAATGGACATGGGTTTGGGTGGACTCCAGGAGTTGGTGATGGACAGGGAGGTCTGGTGTGCTGCAGTTCATGAGGTCACAAAGAGTCAGACACAACTGAGCGACTGAACCTAACTGACTCTAAGTTAAATAAGCAGGGTGACAATCTACAGCCTTGACATACTCCTTTCCCAATTTGGAACAAGTCAGCTATTCCATGTCCAGTTCTAACTGTTGCTTCTTGACCTACATACAGATTTCTCAGGAGGCAGGAGAGGAGGTCTGCCATTCCCATCTCTAGAAGGATTTTCCAGTTTGTTGTGATTTCACTTTCATATATATATATATACATATATAAAATCATTTTGCTTTATTCCTGAAACTAACATAACACTATAAATCAACTATATTTCAATAAAGGAATTAAAAGATAGAAAAAATAAAATTAAAAGGATAATTGAAAGAAGAAGACTTAAGCAACTTCCAGTAGATAAGCTGCCCCTCTGCTTTGACACTGGCTTTGAATCAGAGCCACACTAGGTGTAGCATGGTGCCTCTGCCCCTGACCTGACCACTTGTCAAGTTCCCCTACCCCCCGCCCAAGAACTCTGCTTCCTCCTGTCTTTTCTTTGCACAACTCGGGGACTATTATCTGCCCTGTGCCCCAGTTCTGTGGGTGGGACTGGTCTCCCCACCCCGGCCATCTGCTCAGTCCATGGAGCTCTGTGTCTGGCCTCCCCTGCTGTTCTGGAAACTCAGGTGCATTTTGGCCTACCTGCCATCTGCTGACTGTCTTTATATGATTGTATGGTACCTGCACAACCTGCTCTTCTTCCCTCACCTCAGGGATGTCTAACGCCTTTCACCTGCCTACCTTCCCAGGACTGACTGCTCCGTCTTCATCTGGCAAGACCTATCTCTAGCACTGCTTCTGACATAAGTAAGGGCCGATTTCTGCCTCTGCTCTCAGACAATATGAGATTGTCAGTGCCTGCTTGGTGAGGTGACAGGCACATCATCACAATGGAGGGAATAAAAATAAGTGAGTCTGGCCCTGACTTCTCAGAAATTTCCCTTTGTGGGAACTCCTCGACGTTTCCTTCCCTACACTTTGAATTCCCAATACCACACTTTCCTTATGTCTTTCTCCTAAGCCCAACCTGGCTCGACTTTCTTAGCCCTGCTATTAATGATGCTTCCTATTTGTATACAACTTTTTATGCTTTCAAAATGTTTTCAAGTTATTTCTGATCTTTACCATGGCCTGTGAGCTGTCAAGACACTTCTCTAATCCCCAATGCCGCACAGAGGGAAATGCTGCCCTGGAGAACGTGGATTTGCCTCAAGCCCTGCTGTGAATGAATGACTCAGCCAGAGTGGGGACTCAGGCTGCCTGCCTGTGTCCCTTCTCACACAGGGCTGCATACGCCAGACTTGCATCCAGCTGGCTACAAAGACTTGATGGCTGGTTTTGCTGGCTTCACTCAACAGAGGGTTTATTTTTCTCTCATAACATGAAATTTGGAGCAAAACCACCCGAGGCTGACACAGCAGCTCCATAATGTAACCAGGTCTCAGGCTTCCCTATATTTCTGTTCTGTCACACTTGGCAAGAGCTTTTCTACCCCTAAGTACCAGCTCTGCATTGTGGGGTGAAGGGCAAAGGGAAAAGATCAAAATGATGCCTGGCAGTTACTTCTCCTCTGAGAAGCTTTCCTAGAAACCCTGGCCCAGGTGCTCCATCTGCATCTTATTGGCTAAACTGTATCACCTGGTCAATCATAGCTGCAAGGGAGTCTGGGAGGCTGGGTGCCTTAATGTGCACATCGATACCCTGAACAAACTTTGAGCTGTATAAGGAATGAACGGTGGGACATTTGAGACAGCTGACGACCCATCTTATCTGACTTCTACTACTGCCAAGTAAGAGGAGTAAGAGCCATGCCAAGAGCCATTTCCTTGTCCTCTCTCACCCCAGTTCCCCACCCCCTAACAGTGCTACAACATCCCAAGACAGTCAGACTCCACAGTTGTCACCTCTGTTTCTCAGCAAAACTTCTATCTCCCCAGAGAAGCATTAAAAACAACCATCTCTTAAAGTAATTAACACAACCCTAAGAAAGGTTCAGGGAATCCGTGTTCATCTGGATTCTCTGTTGGGCTTCCCACTTCAAGTCCATGGTCCTGTTGTTCTCATAAACGGTCAGAATGTCTTGTAAATTCTAACATAAATCCCAACACTGCAGCATCCAAACTGCACCTCCTGGATGTCTGGAAGAAGTAGCACAGAGTCCTTTTATCTCACACGCCACGATTCTGAGCTGTGGACGCTGCCCTCCAGGTGATCTCTGTGTGGATGGCAGATGTCCGTGTCCTGCTCAGCAAGTGGAGGAACATGCGTGTCTGCAGGAGGTTGGGAGACATGCCAGGAAGGGGACATCTGAAGGGATGAGGCATGTGGTATGAATTCTTCTTCTCCTTCTTCTTCTTCTTTTTTTGATGTAAACAAATGCACAAGAACTTCAAACTGGTAAATTTTGGTCTCCTCAAAGCAGCCACTAAGTGGACTTTAACAATGCAGCCTCTGTTCAAAGCATTCCTTTGCAAATGCAATTTATTCAAATTGCAAGTCCTTTTCTGGATTACTTTCAAGATTATATAAAAATCTTTGGAATTTTTCTCACTGGAAAATCCTTGTCCCTTTGCATGGGTTTCATATCTGGACATGGGGGAACTGGTCTGGAGACACATCTTTGAGTCAGGATGGAGCAGGGAGCAGCCCAGCCAAGAGCTCTGCCCACAGCTCATCAGCTTGCAGAGCTCTACCATGACTTTCTTGTAAACAGCTCACCTGCTGAGAGACCCAGCTCCTTAGATCACATATGCGAAGCCCACTGAGAAGAAAGCAAAGCATTCAGAAGCAGCAGAAATTTGAACGGGCCTTTATTTAAATCCAAGACAATAGTGTGATTACCAGGTCTGTGGATTTGTCTTCTTGGCCAGAGGACAGGTGTTTACGACTTCACACAGGGTAGGGGTTTTATCCTGAGAAACTGTTAAGCATTCAGCACAGAGCCTTCAGTACAGAGACTTCAGCACAGGTCCTCCGGGGCCCTGACCCCAGGCTCTGGGACGGGATTTTCCCTCCTGGGTGTGGTCCTCATCCCAGAGGAGGGCACAGGCAGCCCAGGCACTGCCCACCAGGCAGGAGGTGGGTGCTGGGCTCTGTTCCTAGAGGGGCTCTGTGGACAGAAACTTGTGCGTCCTAAGTGATAGATAGATGTCATCGCTCAGCCCCTGGCCACACACACCAAGTACACAAAGCACAGGCCACCAAGGTCAGAAATCTCTGCAGGGGTTAGAAGCCACCTTCTCTTCCTGTCATCCAGACTGGAGAGCCCTCCTTCTTGGCCGACTCCCGACCAACTCCCGACTGACACCTGGCTGTGAAGCAGGACAAACTCAGCTCTTCCCAAGGCTAGGCTCAGGCCTCCAGGAAACACCAGTCACACCCTCCACTCTTTTCCAGACCAGTCCCCATCTGTGTTTTAGCAGATTTTTTGAAAAAAATCCTGAAACACAAGGGTTAAATGGATTGACCTGGGAATTCAAGGATTAAAGTCAGGCCTGGATTCTTGTCCACCCCACTCCCCACAGGACAGATTTTCAGGATTCTTTCATCACTGGATGTTCCTCTGACCCATCACCCCGCTCCCGCCCCCACACTATGTCACCCTGTCATTGCGTTAGCGAGGGCTGGGAAAGCGGGCACCAAGGTACACACTGTGACAGCTGGCACCACCTGGCTTTGATTCAAGGCCCGTGCTGCAGAAGCCACCCCTTCAAAATCAATGGTCCTTCCAGGGTCTCAGCAGGTAAACAACTCAGCCACAGGGTGACCACAGAGGGGGCTTGTTTTCCAGGTGCTGAGTTTATTTCAGCGTTTGCAGAAGGCAGATTAGATGGGGCCTCTGCTAGAACTTTTCTATAAAACCATTGTCGTCCTAAATAAAGAAAATAATTTGATTTTGGATAGCAGAGAAAGTTTTAAAAGTGTTCAGTTCATTTGTTCTCTTACCAGTTTTTAAAGATCAATACATCGTAAAATATAGTATTGAAAATGTAAGCATAAAATTAATGATCTCAGAAAGAAAATAAACTAAGAGCTAACCTTCTGTTCATATTTTTAGTGGGAAATAAGCAGGTTCTTAGAATGTAAGGTAGGATGTCTTTATGCTTAAATCTTCTTTCAATATATTTTTTGCTCTTACTTGCAGGAATCTTGTTTTCAAAACAAGGCCACCAGATGTCACAGCAATAGGGAGCTGTTAAAATGCAGATTCTGGGGCCCGGGAACAGCGGGTTCTCAAATCCTTAGCTGGGGGCAGCAAAGCACAAGCTTGCCGGTTGTGACCTGAGGCCCAGTGGATCTTCCTGTTTACTCTGCCCACTATCAGATTACCAGGCTTCACCCTTCTCTCCAAACAGCTACCAGAAATCAGAGAGATCTGGCCAGGCGTGGGGTTAGAATACATTAAAGGCCCTGCTGCAGAACAGTTTGAAAATCTTTACAGAGCAGGTCAGGCAGGTTCCCAAGCAGCAGGTCATTCTCCTCTGGGCCTTGACAGGTGCATGCAATGTAGTCACTCAACAGAGCATGGAAAAGTGTCCGATCAACCATCATGAGTCCAGCTCTAAGGGCCAGGGCCCACATCTGGGACAGACCCTACAGGCCTGCTTGTGAAGAGAGCATTACCCCCTCCCCCTCACACCCCAGGCCCACATACAATGATCTGTAAGAGGTTCTATCTACCCAGAGTCTTCCCCTGCCAGCAAGAGTCCTGTGACTTCATAGAAAAACCCGCAGACACCAGAGACAGCATGCCTGGGGGGTGAGCCCTCCATTTACAAAGCAGTTTACAGCCCTGTTGTTGGTTAATTACACTCTCATTTTGCCAATAGGAGAGTAAGAATCACTTGGATGCAAACTCATCTGCGGAGAAAAGTAAGACATGAGTAAAGCCGTAGCAGACTTGTTTTCTATTTCATCACCATCTCTGACGTCCCACTGAGATATACAATGTGGTCATCTTTGAATATGCTGTGTACATTACGGGGCTGCCCGGTTGGTACTAGTGGTAAAGAACCTGCCTGCCAATGCAGGAGACATAAGAGACATGGGTTGAATCCCGGGGTGGGGAAGATCCCCTGGAGGAGGGCATAGCAACCCACTCCAGTATTCTCGCCTGGAGAATCCCATAGACAGAGGAGCCTGGTGGGCTACAGTCCATGGGGTTGTCTAGAATTGGATACGACTGAAGCAGCTTAGCACGCACACTCATTACGCTCAAGTATTACGTTTGAAAGTCAGTATCTGATGCCCTTTCCAGTCCCTGGTTTCTGTTCAGCAAACACTGATTGGCATGTACAGTGTGTATGGGAAGGGTGAATGCTTTGCGGGTGAACGAGATGCCTGCTCTCCAGAAACCCTCAAGTTCCAGGCTTGACAGGCTCTGAACTGGACTGGATGTGATATGTCACAATACCTCTCATTCCCAGAGCCCTTCAGGAGCTGGCCAGCTTCTGTTCTCCCTACTGCTCACCTGCTCCACCCTGCTGAATCCTCAGAGGCTGCCCTGACCGGGCCACACCTGGGCTTTTGCGCCCTCGGGCTTCTGCTGGGTTTGCACAACTGGGAGCCCAGCCAGTGGGGAGGGAGGGGTCAGTGAGGTCACAACCCTTGCAGGGCAGCTCTCCACCTCTGGGTCTGGCACAGCCTCTCCTGGGCTTGGTGCTCCACGGCTACCCACCTGGGTGGGCACTGCCCTGAGGCTTCCCTGCCTTGGTGAATTACTCCTTTATGAGATATTTTTCAAGTCTCCCCCTCCTGCCATGCCTGACTGGCATTCCTCCCATGACTTTGGTGTTATTGAATTAAATTCTCAAATATCACAGTGAGGTGAGTATTCCCAACTTCACTTTACAGACCCTGGGAGGGACTCTCAGGTGGGTTAATGGATCTCCCGAGACCACAGGTGGGAGAGCAGACTTGTGGGAAGTGAAGTCCGTCTCTGTCTGGCTTCACAACCTCTGGTTTTCCTGATCACCATGAGCATCATCCTGTGTGAGAGAAGCTTCATGGAACAGATTAGTCAAGAGTAGCCAAGTTAGTAATAAAAATAATAATGCCTATTTTCTGATCTCTTTCCCTGAGTGTGTCCAGGAAAACATGGTCAGGCCACATCACTGGCTTCAGAAAATGGCTCAAGTCTAACCGTTCCCGACGGGGAAGCTGTCAGCTGACCAGCTGGTTAGAGCGCAGTAGTAGTGAGACCACGCGGAGCCCCTCATTTCTGGTTAATTTAATACTATGACAAACTGTGTCACAGGCCCCAGGCTGCACCCCACCCCCCAGGGACCCCTGCCGAGGCCAAGCACGCATCACAGCCACAGACCCCAATGGCACTGCTCTGCTGCCCACCGGGAGAGGCAGCCCCTGCGGCACAAGGGGCAGAGAGGGTGGCAGAACTTCCCTGTCACTTGCAGGCTGAGTCCAGGGGATGGCCAAGCTCCCCTGTCTGACCTGCTCCGTCGCCGGCTCTCCAGGGGCCACAGGCCCAGCCTGAAGCAGAGCTGAAGATGGCAGCTCTCCACTACAGGAGTTTCATCACTGGGGAGAGGAGTCGTTTGAGACCCACACTCCAGACTGGACTCGCTGTCCCCTCTTTTTCTCTGTTATTTACTCTGCCAGTGAGCAGGCCAGATGACTACGGGCGTCCACTATTTTCAAGGCAAGTGCCGGGTTCCCACAGCCTTCTGCACCATTTCCGTGGGTTGCCCTACCTGCTTCTGCCCCTCTTCTTGCTCCTCACCTCCAAAATAACCCCTCTCCTTCTTCCCCTTCCTTGGCAAGAGAAGCTTGCAGCCCTGGAATCTTGACAGTCTTATGAGGGAGAAATTCCTTGGTTAATAATTCAGCAGGGCGGCCTGACAGCTCTCCTGACCTCTCCCTGGGTCCTTAAACCACCTGGATGCACAGGATACAGGAGGGAGTTTGGGTTGTTTCCTGGCTTCCCTGGTGGCTCAGATGATAAGGAATCTGTCTGTAATGCAAGAGACAGGGGTTCTACCCCCGGGTTGGGAAGATCCCCTAGAGAAAGGTATGGCAACCCACTCCAATATTCTTGCCTGGAGAATCCCATGGACAGAGGAGTCTAGTGGGCTATAGTCCCTAGGGTCACACAGAGTCAGTTTTCTCACTGGGCCCCTGGAGGGTGGCTGTGTTCTGTGTCTGTGCTGGAGGAGGATGGAGGAACTTGCAGATACCCCACCCTCCCTCCCAATTTCCATCAAGAGGCAAACGTCTGCCTCTCATCACTATCTCCCCTCTGCCCCTTCCCTGGACCCCGAGGCTCCAAATGCCCCTTCCAGGGCTCTTTTCCCAATGCAATGAGGGGACTTAACTGCCATTAGGAACAGAACCTATAGGTTCCTCTGCTGGAGAATTCAGAAGAGGTGGAAGAGGAGCTACCAGACACTGGCTCCAGAGTCTGTGCCTTGCACCTCCACATGCAAGCTTAAGTGATGGAGGGGTGGGGTGGGGTGGGGGCAGACCCTGGAGCCTTACAGAGGATGCAGGGTGGGAGGCGGAAGGAGGAGGCCTCGGAGCCACGCGGGCAGAGGGTGGACAGACCCCACCTGGCCACTGCAGCCTCTAAGCCTCCCCTCTGCCTCCACCCTTCCTCACCCTGTGAATGGGTTTCAGTTCCATGCATACTCTGACTCCATCGAGGGACTTACTCTTATAAACCCAGGCAGCCAGGCCGACACAAAGATGGAAAAAACAGCCGACACAATCCTAGCAGCATCTGGTCCCTCTCCAGACACTTGGACAAGTCTTGTAGAGTGTTAGAAACTAGCAAAAGTGGGCCAAACATTGACTCTATAACAATACATGTAAAAAAAAGAGAGGTCGGAGTGACCTGACTCGCTGTTGTGTGTCACAGGGGATACGACTGAATGAAATTTGCAAATGGAGGTCAGAGGCTTACTCGCTTTTGAGAGGCCCATGTGTTGCCTAACATTCAGGTCAGCTTGTTGAGGGCCTTTGAGCAGATCCACTTCCAGAACTGCCATTTCTACCAGAGTCTGTCAGACAGCAGAGCATTCTAAGGGGTCCATTCTCACTGGAAGTTGGGGAAGGACAGGGAAGCCTGGCATGCTGCAGTCCATGGGGTCGCAAAGAGTTGGACACGACTGAGCGACTGAACAACAATTCTCTGGAGAGATCTGATGTTCTCCTGCTGCCCTGGAGGGACAAGCCCAGCACGGCCTCGGTCCCCTAACCTCACAGACAGGGAGTGAGAGCGAGTCTTTGCCAAGTAGCTAAAACACCCAAACATTCCAAACAAAAACTTAAAAACCTCCAGTCAGTTTCTCAACAGCTGTCTTCCCTGAAGAGCTCAGACAACTGATTTCCTGGTGACCTCACATGCCTCAACAGGCTGGACAAGGCGGTGAAAGGCGTGTTATGACGCTGATGAGTCCAGGCCTCCGGGCACACCCACCGGTGTGGACCCTAGCGGCCCAGCTCACCAGGTGCACCCGGCCCACCCGGGGCAGCCACATGGTTCAGAGGTCAAGTCTCCCAGCCTCTTGAGCCATCCTTTCCCACAGCCCCGTGTGCCCGGCTTATCTCAAAAGCCGAAAACAGGAAATCTGTTAAGAGTTAACAATGGTTATCTCTGGGTGGAGGAGCTGTAAGTGACTTATTTCTGCTTTAAACATTTCTCTATATTCCCCAATGGGCTTTCATAATTTAAAAAAAAAAGCAAGCCTGAGATAACCCCTGCTTCCTATTTATCATTTGTTATCTCGCATTTTTCTGTCCCAGGAAGCTTCCGCCCACCTTTCATGGACCTGACTATACATTTCCATTGGTGAGAACACAGTAAACCTCTCACATGTGGTTCTGTCTCTTCTGTTCAACTGTAATTGCCTGGGTGACAAGGATTTCAAAACAGGGGCAGCCCCTCCAGCTCCTTTTAGGTGATACTTTGATTTTGATTCTAAGCATTTAGTAACAATAACAACAACATTTAGGGAGTGTTTATGCCAGAATCTGTCTAAGCACTTCAGAAGCACTAACACTGGATCCTCAAGGAACCCTTGGAGCCAGAGGCAGTCATTATCCCCATTTCACAGATGAGACTACGAAGGCACAGTAATTTGTCTGACATCCCACAGTGAGCAAGAGGCAGGGCTGGAGCTGGAATTCATGCAATCTGACCCCTACACCATGGTTTACATGTATTAATAAAAAATGTGCATGCTAAGTCCCTTCACTTGTGTCTGACTCTTTGTGACCCCCATGGACTGTATCCCACCAGGCTTCTCTGTCAGTGGGGTTTGCCAGGCAAGAACACTGGAGTGAGTTGTCGGGCCCTCCTCCAGGGGATCTTCCCAACCCAGGGACTGAACCCTCATCTCACTATGCTTCCTGCACTGCAGATGGGTTCTTTATCACTAGCGCCACTGGGAATAACTTACTTTGCTTGCAGGGCCTCCTGTTGCTGTGCATGGCGGGGAAAGACCAGTCACACCATCAGTCTTCCCAGAATCAACAGCAAGGCCACCGTGAGTAACCCGGCCATGGGCCAGAGGGGCAGGAAGTCTTTTGCATTCCGCTGTGTTTTCCCACACAGCAGGATACCAGTCCCCTTGATAATCACTAACTAGGAAGTTCAGCAGAAGAGGTAGAAGGTGATTTCTGCAAAGGAGCAAACAACCCCCAGGGGTTTGCAGAAGGAAGGAATCTCAGACCCAGAGAAGATCACAGCAGGGCAGGAGCCGACCCATTTCCACAAACAAACCCACGGTGGCATTTGGTGGTTGCTCCTTGCTGCCGTGCCGGGGGATGTAACTAAGAAACACGGGCTGTTTGATGACAGTGTCAACATACGATGCCCCAGTGGTGATCTGGCGGGAAGAAATTCTGTCTAAAATGCCGAGGTCTTCTACACTGGGATGCTTTCTCAAAGCGTTCTTCTGGGTATGAGTGGATGGACTCGTGCATATCCATGGACCTGCCCCTGAAGATTGCTGTTCGTCTTGGGCTTTGGGCAGCTGGTGGTGGTCCAGCCCTGGGGAGGGCTGTCTGTGGCGGAGACCAGAGATAAGACTCCACACAGGACAAGTTTGGACCTATGGCTAAGTGAGGAGACCCAATGGGGAAAGCATGGGGGCTCTGCTTCTCTGAGCAGATCCTCACTTTTCAGGGCCCTCTGTGGGGCGGCCACTGTCACCAAGCCAAGGTCATCACGATGTTCACCTCAGCGGGGCAAAAAGTATCTGGAGAAAAGGCTACTGTAACGCCCCATGAAGGTGCTTCCCTCCACGCCGTGTCCACAGGAAACCATCCACCAGAGGCTGGGGGAGGACCAGCAAAGGCGAGTTTGGTCATTATTGTTTCCCCTGCAGTATCAATTTGAAAACTTTTCTGTTGAATTTGTACAGAATTTTCGAGTTTTAAAATAGTCGCAGGTTTATGCTTGGCAAGGCTTGATGAGAACTTGAAAACAATAGCAAAGAAGAGAACATGGCCTAGGGGGTCTCAGTTTTCTATTCAACCCTCCCAGCGTCTCTCCAGCCCCGCTCCACCCTGGCATGGGACTGCGGGCATGTGACCTCACCCCTCCAAGGCTCCAAGGTTCTCTGTGACTTGGGAACCAGAGCTGGTGTCTCCCTCTGTGGCATTAAATCTGCGTTCAGCTCTCAGTGCAATCTGAGGTGTCGGTCCCACTGCTCCACTGTGGGGAGTGTCTGATGTGCTGGAGGAATGGGAGCAGAGCGCAGTGCTGAGGTCTTCTGGCCTCAAGGAGCCCCATCTCCACCACTTCTATCTACGAGGTGTCAGGGTATCCAGCGGCTCCCTCCTGCTGAGAGGCACAGTGGGGTGAAGCCGACCAGCAGCAGAGCCTTCGTGCTCACGGAGATGCGGTGCTGGTGCCCCTGAGGCTGGGGCATGCATCCAGCATGTGACCTGGTGGCCAGCCTCCACAATGTCCCCACCCTAGGTGCTGCTCCCTCGGTGGACCCTGCTGGCTTCTGACAACCAACTCCACCCTGCAGAGATGGTGGTGAGTGGCTTGAGACGAGGTAGCTTGGACCACTGAGACATAGCGCTTGCCTGGACCTCTCCCAGGGGACGTCCACCAGTGATGTGGGAAGGCCCAGAGAGGCTTCTGGAGAGGCCGTAAAGGGAGGCGCAGAAGCCTCCTGCCGACAACCAGCAGCTGCCTGCCTGGAGAGTGAGTGAGCTTCTCTGACGTGTCCCTTCTGCCCGCGGTCCAGCCCTCACGGTCGGGTAGCCTGAGCCGACATCTGACATCTGGGGACCCTGTGCTGGAACGGTCTGGGGGAGGTTGCTTCTCAGCTCCCGATGCCCGGCACCAGATTACTGTCATCAGCTCTAAGCTCTGGGGTTAACTTGTTGTGAAGTAAGAGGTAACAGTAACTGCCGCTCTGGGGGGCACTTGGTAACCCAGCTGATGACTGAGGTCGGCTCCTTCAGGGTCTCTTCATGTCCTTTATGAATCATTTATTTAGGGACTCCCCTGGTGGCTGAGACTCTGCATTCCCAAGCTAGGGGGCCCAGGTTCAATCCCTGGTCAGGGAACTGGTTCCCACATGCTGCAACTAAGACTCGGCACAGCCAAATAAACAAAAATCAATATTTTAAAAATTGTTTATTTTCACCATCTCAAAAGGGCAGACCTGAGGACCTCCAGGGTCCCTTCCTTTCCCATGGTCCTACAAGGCAAGATTCCCTGTCTCCTCCCTCGAGAGAACAACGGTTCTGGAAACTTGTCATCCAGACTCCAGACCCAGTGGGTGGGGGTGTGTGTTCAAAAGCAAAGCCAGAAGAGCTGGACTCATCTTGAGCAATTTTTCAAAACCAAAAATAAAAACTGGAATAAAATAAAAATAAAATAATATAAAATAAAATATAATAATAATAATATAAAATAAAATAAAATAAAAATAAAATAATATAAAATAAAATAATAATAATATAAAATAAAATAAAAATAAAAACGAAGAAAACCATCTGAATTTAAAAAAATAAAATGTGACTGATGCATCATTGGTCTTAAAGTCAGTGGCCTGGTGAGCCGGGGAGGGCCCTGCTCTTGGCTCTGTGATGTTCTGCACACCCCCACACACATGCACACTCACATTTATACAAACACCCACACACACACACATATACTCACACACTCGCATGCACATACAGCCACACACGAGTGCACACATACACACACTGAGTTGGCTCCCACACCCTCACGAGCTGGTTTCCAGTCAGTTCTAACTCTTGGAAAGCAATGAGGAAACACACAGTCAGACCTGACCGACCCCCAGCAAGAGGAACAACCGTCGCTCCTTTGTCTACCTTTGAGGAGGTGACCTCCAGCCTGTCCAGAAGATGTTCCAGCCTCGCTGCACGTCTGAGTGAAGAACCCGACCAGGTCGACGTTTGTCTGT
The DNA here is from genome assembly GCF_032452875.1 of Bos javanicus. NCBI lineage: Eukaryota > Metazoa > Chordata > Mammalia > Artiodactyla > Bovidae > Bos > Bos javanicus. The sequence continues at coordinate 34,170,430 of NC_083879.1, read as the reverse complement.
CAAGCTAGAGATGACCTGTGCGCTGCTCAGAGAAGCACTAATGAGATGTGAACTCTTCCACATCCAGGCTTGTACGTAGAAGCCTTTCATGATTCCAACGACCTGAGTGAGCAAACCCATGACCCCAGAGAACTCTGCAAACTGATAACACCTCCATGCTTCAGCAGGTGTTTCTATAACTTGGATTATTTCTTTGTCTTATTTAAGAAGGTAACTCCCTTGCTTGACAGAACTTATTAAACCACCAGTTCAAAAATGAATGTCACCGCTAGCGATGGTTTGAATGAAAATAACTTTTGCCTAAAATACTAAATAACTGAAGCAAAAATGCCTCAGTATGAGCACAAAGCAGTTTTGTTACAAAACTAAACTTAAAAGTGGACGTGCTCCAGATCGCCTGTTCAGAAATGTTCCGGGAGCACGTGAGGGATGAGGACCAGGAAGCACCCTGGTATCAGCCTGTGTCCTGATGCCGGGGGACGCTGCCCTGGGCACCCCGGCTTCCAGGAAGTCAGGCTGCCCCATCTGGAGGGCATCAGAGTCAGGAACCCCTCCCGCTGAGTGGAGTCTGTCAGGATGAACTATAAAACAGTTCTAGAAAGTGAATGAGACTGCCTGAAGCATTCAGAGAGGGCCTTGGCATGGCTGGAGAAACAGCACGAGAGGGTAAGTGCATGGGTAAGAATCTGCAGCAACAGTTAGTTAGTTAGCTAAGTCGCTCAGTCGTGTCCGACTCTTTGCGACCCCCTGGACTGTAGCCCAGCAGGCTCCTCCGTCCATGGATTCTCCAAGCAAGAATACTGGAGTGGGTTGCCATTTCCTTCTCCAGGGGATCTTCCTGACCCAGGGATCGAACCCAGGTTTCCTGCACAACAGTAGCCAAGATCAAACACCACATCTTGACACTGAAGACCCTGCAGAGGCAGGCTGAGTCTCTGTCCCCTGAGGCCAGGAGTGGAGGAGGCTTAGGACTGAGAACAAAAATGTTATTGCTGTCTCAGTGAACAAAGGATGTCACAGCCATCAGGCCATCACATTATAGCCACTGGGACGCTGAGCCCCGAGGGAACGCAGGGTGGAGATAAACCGGCTGCCCACTGCCAGGCCCTTCTGACCCTAACACAGCATTGTGGGTCAACCATACTTCAATTAAAAAGACATGGAGGCAAAACAGCCCCCAGGTAAGGGAGGACCCCAGGGGGCAGGATCCACGGTAGAGAAAGTTCATGAGCATCCGAATGATGACACCGACAATAGGCACAGAACAGAGAGGAGGCTCCAGTTTATTTTTGTTGGAGTTTAAATATTTTTGGCTAGTCTGTTTATTTTTATGAATACAGAAGGAGTCAACATAAACTCTCAGATATCACAGCATTTCTCAGTCTTCGTCAGCCTAGTGTCAGTTCACCCAGTCCCTCACACCCTCAGCTGAAGTTGGTTATAGACGACAAACTTTGCCCCTCCTCTGTGCGATCTCTTTGTGGCTATTATCATCACTCAATCATCACAGACTAAATATTTATTTCCTACATCCTTTTCAAGCACCTTGTCAACAAGGATGTATTTACTTCACTTTGGTGTCTCCAGGATTTAGCATGCTAGGGGCTCAATAAAAGCCTGCTAATAAAAATATTATGATAAATAATAGATATTAAAATAGATAATCATTAATAAATAAAATGGTCATTTACCCTCAAACACTGCTCCTCCCCCGCCTTCTGTTAGGTATTAGCTGCTGCTGCTGCTAAGTCACTTCAGTCGCTAAACAGGCCCAAATCAGGGTAGCAAGTGCTGGGACTGCACTCAGCACCCCCGGCAGCTCAGGAGGGTCAGGGGCTTAGAGCCGACCCATGCACTTACTTTACTATTCAGTGAATGTGGCCCCCAAGTGCAGTCCACCCCTCAGCTTTGTCCTCACGTTTCGTTTATTCCTTGCAGAATCCACTGGACAAGGAGGGCTGAGGTCTCAGCCACAAGCATTTTCCTCCCTCTTTCCTGCTCCCTGCCCAGCGCTGGAGGGCTGAGGACTCAGGGGAAGCAGGTTTAGATGGCAGGGGACACGGTGACACCAATTCCATGGGCGCCCCACTTCCTCTGTATGAAGCTAAGTGCCACGAGTCCTCATATAGCTAGAACCAAATGATTAGCCCTAGAGGCACAGACAGTTAAAATAAGATGGCTTGTTAGGTTTGCGAGTTTAAAAGTATAATAAGATCCAAGCTTGGAAGAAAATTAGTACTGGCCTAAGATGGGAGTGAAAACCTGATATAAACTTTCTGTAAGGCAATGTAACAAGGTGTGTCAAAAGCCTTAAAAACATGCAATCCTTTCAAGAAAAGATGCATAACATCACTACTTATCAGAGAAGTGCAAATCAAAACCGGAAGTATCACTTTACACTGGTCAGAATGGCCATCACCAAAAAATCTACAAATAGACATTGAAGGAGGTGTGAAGAAAAGGAAACCCTCCTACACTGTTGGTAAGAATGTAAATCAGTACAGCCACTATGGAGAACAGTATGCAGGTTCTTTAAAAAAACTAAAATAGAGAGCTACCATATGATCCAGCAATCGCACTCCTGGGAAAATATCCAGAAAAGACAAAAACTAATTTGAAAAGATATATGCACCCCAATGTTCAATCAGCACTATTTCAACAGCCAAGACATGGGAACAACCTAAATATTCATCGACAGGTGAATGGATAACGAAGATGCGGTACACATATACAATGGAATATTATTCCACCATTCTCCGTAAATCGAATGAAATAATGCCATTTACAGCAACGTATTTGGACCTAGAGATTGTCATACTGAGTGAAATAAGTCAGAAAGACAAAGACCGTATGATGTCACTTATATGTGGAATACAAATGAAAATATTTGTGAAAGAGAAACAGACTCACAGACATAAAAAAACAATTTATGTTTACCAAAGGAGGAAGGAGTGGAAGGGATAAATTAGGAGTTTGGGATTATCATACACACAGAGCTATATACAAAAGAGATAAACAACAAGGTCCTACTGTACAGCACAGGGAGCTATATTCAGTGTCTAGTAATAACCTAAAATGGAACGGAGTCCAAAAAAGTACACACACACACACACACACACACACATATGTGCACGCACTCATGAAAAATGAAAGTCGCTCAGTGATGTCCAACTCTTTGTGACCCCATGGACTATACAGTTCATGGAATTCTCCAGGCCAGAATACTGGAGTGGGTAGCCTATCCCTTCTCCAGGGGATCTTCCCAACCCAGGAATCAAACCAATGTCTTCTGCATTGCAGGTGAACTCTTTATCAGCGGAGCTAACAGGGAAGCCCCTATATGTATATGTATGTATATGTATACACACACACACACACACACACACATATATATAGCCGTGTGTGCATGCTAAGTTGCTTCAGTTCTGTCCAACTCTTTGTGACCCCATGGATTATAGTCTCCCAGGCTCCTCTCTCCATGGGATTCTCCAGGCAAGAATACTGGAATGGGTTCCCATTTCCTTCTCCAGGGGAGCTTCCCAACCTGGGGGTCAAACCCAGGTCTCCGACATTGTAGTAGATTCTTTACCAGTTGAGCTACCAGGGAATACATCCAGTTATATACATATATAACTGAATCACTTTGCTGTACACCTGAAACTAACACAACATTATTAATCAACTATTACTTTAATAAAAATCATAGTAATAAAAGCAAAAAAAAAAAAAAGTGCAACTCTTTGATTCAGTGATTTCACTTCCAGAATTTATCCCTAGGACATAGTGACACCTCATATGACACTAAGATATTCACTGCAGATGAATTTACTAGAGCTAAATTTATAATCAACCTAAATGCCTGGTAATGAGTACTGATTAAATGAATTGCGGTCTCTCCATACAAGGAAAAACTATGCACACATTTAAAAAACAATAATGATGTAGGAAATACTTTAAAACATATGGCTAAAGAAGGTAGAACACCTCCAAAAGAGAATGTATGTTTCAAGCCCTTAAAAATTCCATTGGTTTTCGCTGTGATTCAATTGGCTGACTCAGGACTCATGGACACACACAAACACACAAATGGACACACACAAACACACAAACAGACACACACTGGAGTGGGTAGTCATCAGTGGAAGAGAGATTTTAAACCTTTCTGGAAGACAGAGCCAGTGCAAGTGTGTTTATGGTTGAAACTGAGTGCAGTGAGCTGTGGCCCTGAACACAGCCCTGGGCTGGGTGGGGGCCGATCCTACTGGCAAAACCCCAGGGAAGCTCTGGGCTTGGGGCCAATGGACTTAAAGAGTAAGAACAAGAGAAGGTGCTGAAAACAGGAACCGACTGGAAGCTATCCTAGGGAACCTCAGAGCTGTCTCCCCAGCCCCACTTTCATGGAAACCAGGGGCATTTACTTCTCCCAAACCATGGGCTTCTTCTAAGGAGAAGTTAAGGACACTGTCCAGGGAGAATCCCCACTCCCAGGGCAAGTGATCCTGCACAGACTCACTCAGGAGTGAGTTCCTGGGTTCAGAGGTCCCGTCCAGGTAGACTCCCCAGAGGGACATGCCTGTGAGGGGCAGGGCTGCACAGCCCAGGCAGCCCGGGGATTGACCAAGGTCTTGGCTCTGACAATAAACAGGCTACATGTTACACTGAAGGGTCAAGTCCAATGTTGGAGGAATAAGAAACAGAAGTTTCAGCCTGGGCACAAAATGCAAAGGTGACCCACAGAAGAACTAACTACACATAGTAATTATTAAAATTGGCAGAATAGTGCAAATGAACTTCTTTCATACCAGAGGCTCAGAAGATATACCCTAAGTTGATACATTATCTCACACACTAGCAAATATATACCATAAGTTGATAACTCATCTCACACCCTGGCAAAGTAATGCTCAAAATTCTCCAAGCGAGGCTTCAACAGTAGGGGAACCGTGAACTTCCAGATATTCAAACTGGATTTAGAAAAGGCAGAGGAACCAGAAATCAAATTGCCAGCATCCACTGGATCATCGAAAAAGCAAGAGAATTCCAGAAAAACATCTACTTCTGCTTTGTTGATTACTCCAAAGCTTTTGACTGTGTATATTTCAACAAACTGTGGGAAATTGTTAAAGAGATGGGAATACCAGACCACCTGACCTGCCTCTTGAGAAATCTGTATGCAGGTCAAAAAGCAACTGTTAGAACTGGACATGGAACAACAGACTGGTTTCAAATCAGGAAAGGAGTATGTCAAGGCTGTATATTGTCACCCTGCTTATTTAACTTATATGCAGAGTACATCATGAGAAACGCTGGACTGGATGAAGCACAAGCTGGAATCAAGACTGCCAGGAGAAATATCAATAACCTCAGATATGCAGATGATACCACCCTCATGGCAGAAAGCGAAGAAGAACTGAAGAGCCTCTTGATGAAAGTGCAAGATGAGAGTGAAAAAGCTGGCTTAAAACTCAACATTCAGAGAAGATCATGGCGTCTGGTCCCATAACTTCATGGCAAATAGATAGGGAAACAGTGGAATCAGTGACAGAGTTTATTCTGGGGGCTCCAGAATCACTGCAGATGGTGACTGCAGCCATGAAATTAAAAGATGCTTGCTTCTTGGAAGAAAAGTTATGATCAACCTAGACAGCATATTAAAAAGCAGAGATATTACTTTGCCAACAAAGTTCCATCTAGTCAAAGCTATGGTTTTTCCCGTAGTCATGTATGGGTATAAGAGTTGAACTATAAAGAAAACTGAGCGCCAAAGAACTAATGCTTTTGAACTGTGGTGTTGAACTGTGAAGACTCTTGAGAGTCCCTTGGACAGCAAGGAGATCCAACCAGTCCATCCTAAAGGAGATCAGTCCTGAATGTTCACTGGAAGGACTGATGCTGAAGCTTAAACTCCAATACTTTGGCCACCTGATGCGACTCATTTGAAAAGACCCTGATGCTGGGAAAGATTGAAGGCGGGAGGAGAAGGGGACGACAGAGGATGAGATGGTTAGACGGCATCACCGACTCAACGGATATGAGTTTGAGTAAACTCCGGGAGTTGGTGATGGACAGGGAGGCCTGGCGTGCTGCAGTCCATGGGGTCGCAAAGAGTCAGACACGACTGAGTGACTGAACTGAATTGGGATGACTCAGCAGTGCATTTGACTGTGAATGCTCTCCCCTGTGGGTGTAACTTCAGTGATTTGTGTGCACGTAGATTTTCTCCAGCAAAACCCAGGTAACTGGGACTCAGTAGAGAGCCAGGGCCTTAGAGTATTTTTTTGTCGTGAAAGGGAGACTTCAAAAGGGCATTTGAGCACCCAGCCATCTTGTAATCATCTTGTGTTTCACTCTCTCCTTCACTTACTGTATCTACTTTAATTTCTAGTATTTCCTTCCCTGATAGAGTTATAAGAGCTTTTTCATTCCCTCCACTACTCTGGAAGCCTGCATTCCTTACCTCCCCTTTTTCACCGCCTTTATCTTCCCTTCAAGATTATGCCTAATCTGCAGGTTCCCAGAAATATAGCTTTCAGAGAGGAAACGCAGCTAAAAATGCTATCAGTCAATCCCTCAAACGTTCAAAAGGGCCCATGGACGTGCACACATGGTCACCTTTCCAATCTGTGTTCCCACATTCGCTCAAATGCACCCGATCCACTTTATCTGGAATCTTGAATGAATTTAGGAACAAGATTTTTCTTTTGTGTCTCTTTTTTGACAAGCTTACCTATTATTCCCATTTCTTTTAGCAGGTTCTTGGCTTCAGACCTGTCGTGTGGGGTCTGTGTAGAGGGGCCCTGGCCCTCACCTTGAACTTGTCTGTGCTTTGCTCAGGAGCCAGAGCCAGCCCTGTGGGACTGTTGGGACATAGAGATCTAGTGAGACACAACGCTGGGATTGTTCCGTGCACACCGCCAGCTGACTACCGGCTCTGCAGGGACCGGCAGGGCTGGTCTCCACTAAACAACTGTTCCACCAACTTGCGAGGAAATCTATGATTCCCACCAACTCCAGCGGTGGGATGGTTCACACTTTCATTTCATTTCATACGAGCAGAAGTTGAGTGTAGAGAGAAGATAATTCAGGTTCTAACAGTGAGAGAGGAAAGATCTGGTTAATTGATATTAAGCAGATACTATCTGCGGTTTCACAGCAGAAATCTATTTTCTCACAGGTCTGGAGGCTGGATGTCCAAGGTCAAGGGGTCAGCAGGGCTGGTTGCTTCTGTGGCCTCTCTCCTTGGGGTGGGGCAGCCAGTGCTTTCTGTGAATTCACATGGTCTTCCTCTCCCCATGTCTATCCTGATTGCCTCTTCTTATAAGGGTACCGATTGGTTTGGGTTAGGGCCCTTCCCAGAGGCCTTGTTTGAACTGAATTTTCTCTTCAAAGGTCCCTTCTCCAAATACAGATTAGTCAGATTCTGAGGTTCTGGGAGATAGGCCTTCAGCATACAAATTTGGGGGGACATAGTTCAGCATAACAGAGACTCTTCATTTCTATCCTAAAATTTTTCACATCTATCCTATTCTCTGCTGGTTTATTTTAGCTCACTTCTTATACCACCCTTTTGTTTTTCTACTCCCTCTCTCTCTCTCTATATATATATATATACACACACAAAATTTTTACTTTATGCTTAAGAATAGTTGCTTCACAATGTAACAGTGATGTGTTACAGGTATATAGCAAAAAGATTCAGTAATACCCATACAAGTATCTATTCTTTTTCAAATTCTTTCCCCATTTTGGTTATTACAGAGAATTGAGTAGAGTTCCCCATGCTATACAGTAGGTCCTCACCAGTTATCTATTTTATATATAGTAGTATGTGCATCGGATGCCATGATCTTCGTTTTCTGAATGTTGAACTTTAAGCCAACTTTTTCACTCTCCTCTTTCACTTTCATCAAGAGGCTTTTTAGTTCCTCTTCCCTTTCTGCCACAAGGGTGGTGTCATCTGTATATCTGAGGTTATTGATATTTCTCCCGGCAATCTTGATTCCAGCTTGTGCTTCTTCCAGTCCATCGTTTCTCATGATGTACTCTGCATATAAGTTAAATAAACAGGGTGACAATATACAGCCTTGACGAACTCCTTTTCCTATTTGGAACCAGTCTGTTGTTCCATGTCCAGTTCTAACTGTTGCTTCCTGATTTGCATACAGATTTCTCAAGAGGCAGGTCAGGTGGTCTGGTATTCCCATCTCTTGAAGAATTTTCCACAGTTTATTGTGATCCACACAGTCAAAGGCTTTGGCATAGTCATTAAAGCAGAAATAGATGTTTTTTTTCTGGAACTCTCTTGCTTTTTCCATGATCCAGCAGATGTTGGCAATTTGGTCTCTGGTTCTTCTGCCTTTTCTAAAACCAGCTTGAACATCAGGAAGTTCATGGTTCACATATTGCTGAAGCCTGGCTTGGAGAATTTTGAGCATTACTTTACTAGCATGTGAGATGAGTGCAATTGTGCGGTAATTTGAGCATTCTTTGGCATTGCCTTTGGGATTGGAATGAAAACTGACCTTTTCCAGTCCTGTGGCCACTGCTGAGTTTTCCAAATTTGCTGGTATATTGAGTGCAGCACTTTCACAGCATCATCTTTCAGGATTTGGAATAGCTCAACTGGAATTCTATCACCTCCACTATGGGAAATAGAAGGGGAAACAGTGGAAACAGTGTCAGATTTTATTTTTCTAGGCTCCAAGATCACTGCAGATGGTGACTGCAGCCATGAAATTAAAAGACGCATACTCCTTGGAAGGAAAGTAATGACCAACCTAGATAGCATATTCAAAAGCAGAGACATTACTTTGCCAACAAAGGTTCATCTAGTCAAGGCTATGGTTTTTCTTGTGGTCATGTATGGATGTGAGAGTTGGACTGTGAAGAAGGCTGAGCACCGAAGAACTGATGCTTTTGAACTGTGGTGTTGGAGAAGACTCTTGAGAGTCCCTTGAACTGCAAGGAGATCCAACAAGTCCATTCTGAAGGAGATTAGCCCTGGGATTTCTTTGGAAGGAATGATGCTAAAGCTGAAACTCCAGTATTTTGGCTACCTCATGTGAAGAGTTGACTCATTGGAAAAGACTCTGATGCTGGAAGGGATTGGGGGCAAGAGGAGAAGGGGATGACAGAGGATGAGATGGCTGGATGGCATCACTGACTCAATGGACGTGAGTCTCAGTGAACTCTGGGAGTTGGTGATGGACAGGGAGGCCTGGCGTGCTGCGATTCATGGGGTTGCAAAGAGTCGGACATGACTGAGCGACTGATCTGATCTGATCTGAGTGTGTGCCTGTCAATCCCAAACTCCCAGTCTATTTCTCCCCTCACAACCCTTCCCCACTGGTAATCACAAGTCTGGTTCTCTATGTCTGTAAGTCTGTTTTTGCTTTGTAAATAAGTTCATTCGTATCATTTTTTTTTTTTAGATTCCACATTTAAGTGATATCATATGGTATTTGCCTTTCTCTGTCTGACTTACTTCACTTAGTATGACAATCTCTAAGTTTGTCCATGTTGCTGCAAATGGCATCGTTTCATTCTTTTCAATGGCTGAGTAGTATTTCATTGAGTATATGTACCACATCTCCTTTATCCCTTCCTCTGGATGGACATTTAGGTTGCTTCCATGCCATAAATAGTGTTGCAGTGAACGTTGGAGTGATGCAGCCTTTCAGACCATAGTTTTCTCTGGATACATGCCCTGGAGTAGGATTGCCTGATGATAAGGGAGCTCTATTTTTAGTTTTGTGAGGAACCTCCATACTGTTCTCCATAATGGCTGCACCATTTCACATTCCCACCAACAGTATAGAAGGGGTTCCCTTTTCTCCACATCCTCTGTAGTATTTTTTGTTTGTAGATTTTTCTTTGATGGCCATTTTGCCCAGTGTGAGGTGATACCTCATTGTAGCTTTGATTTGCATATGCAGAGTACATCATGAGAAACACTGGACTGGAAGAAGCACAAGCTTTGCCAAAGAGGTCCGTCTAGTCAAGGCTATGGTTTTTCCTGTGGTCATGTATGGATGTGAGAGTTGGACTGTGAAGAAGGCTGAGCGCCGAAGAATTGATGCTTTTGAACTGTGGTGTTGGAGAAGACTTTTGAGAGTCCCTTGGACTGCAAGGAGATCCAACCAGTCCATTCTGAAGGAGATCAGCCCTGGGATTTCTTTGGAAGGAATGATGCTAAAGCTGAAACTCCAGTACTTTGGCCACCTCATGCAAAGAGCTGACTCATTGGAAAAGACTCTGATGCTGGAAGGGATTGGGGGCAGGAGAAGAAGGGGACGACAGAGAATGAGATGGCTGGATGGCATCACTGACTCGATGGACGTGAGTTTGAGTGAACTCCGGGAGTTGGTGATGGACAGGGAGGCCTGGCGTGCTGCGATTCATGGGGTTGCAAAGAGTCGGACATGACTGAGCGACTGAACTGAACTGAACTGATTCTGAAGGCTGTCTTTTCACCTTGCTTAGAGTTTCCTTTGTTGTGCAGAAGCTTTTAAGTTTAATTAGGTCCCATTTGTTTATTTTTGCTTTTATTTCCAATATTCTGGGAGGTGGATCATAGAGGATCCTGCTGTGATTTATGTCAGAGAGTGTTTTGCCTATGTTCTCCTCTAGGAGTTTTATAGTTTCTGGTCTTACATTTAGATCTTTAATCCATTTTGAGTTTATTTTTGTGTATGGTGTTAGAAAGTGTTCTAGTTTCATTCTTTTACAAGTGGTTGACCAGTTTTCCCAGAACCACTTGTTAAAGAAATTGTCTTTAATCCATTGTATATTCTTGCCTCCTTTGTCAAAGATAAGGTATCTATAGGTGCGTGGATTTATCTCTGAGCTTTCTGTTTTGTTCCATTGATCCCCCCGTCCTAATCCTCCGCCATCTTAGGACCGCCCCTGTTTTTGAGATTTCATCCAAGTACTTCATTTCGAACTCTTTTGTTGACTATGATGGCTACTCCATTTCTTCTAAGGGATTCTTGCCCACAGTAGTAGATATAATGGTCATCTGAGTTAAATTCACCCATTCCAGTCCAGTCCATTTTAATTCACTGATTCCTAAAATGTTGATGTTCACTCCTGCCATCTTCTGTTTGAACAATTCCAATTTGCCTTGATTCATGGACCTAACCTTTCAAGTTCCTATGCAATATTGCTCTTTACAACATCGAACCTTGCTTCAATCACCAGTCACATCCACAACTGGGTGTTGTTTTTGCTTTGTCTCCATCCCTTCATTCTTTCTGGCGTTATTTCTCCGCTGATCTCCAGTAGCACATTGGGCACCTACCGACTTGGGGAGTTCATGTTTCAGTGTCGTAACTTTTTGCCTTTACATGCTGTTCATGGGGTTCTCAAGGCAAGAATACTGAAGTGGTTTGCCATTCCCTTCTCCAGTGGACCACATTTTGTCAGAACTCTCCACCATGACCCATCTGTCTTGGGTGACCCTACACAGCATGGCTCATAGTTTCATTGAATTAAGCAAGGCTGTGATCCATGGAAAACTCAGCAATGGCCACAGGACTGGAAAAGGTCAGTTTTCATTCCAATCCCAAAGAAACGCAATGCCAAAGAATGCTCAAACTACCGCACAGTTGCACTCATCTCACACGCTAGTAAAGTAATGCTCAAAATTCTCCAAGCCAGGCTTCAGCAATATGTGAACCGTGAACTTCCTGATATTTAAGCTGGTTTTAGAAAAGGCAGAGGAACCAGAGACCAAATTGCCAACATCTGCTGGATCATGGAAAAAGCAAGAGAGTTCCAGAAAAAACGTCTATTTCTGCTTTATTGACTATGCCAAAGCCTTTGACTGTGTGGATCACAATAAACTGTGGAAAATTCTTCAAGAGATGGGAATACCAGACCACCTGACCTGCCTCTTGAGAAATCTGTATGCAAGTCAGGAAGCAACAGTTAGAACTGGACATGGAACAACAGACTGGTTCCAAATAGGAAAAGGAGTTCGTCAAGGCTGTATATTGTCACCCTGTTTATTTAACTTATATGCAGAGTACATCATGAGAAACGATGGACTGGAAGAAACACAAGCTGGAATCAAGATTGCTGGGAGAAATATCAATAACCTCAGATATACAGATAACACCACCCTTATGGCAGAAAGGGAAGAGGAACTAAAAAGCCTCTTGATGAAAGTGAAAGAGGAGAGTGAAAAAGTTGGCTTGAAGCTCAACATTCAGAAAACGAAGATCATGGCATCCGGTCCCATCACTTCATGGGAAATAGATGGGCAAACAGTGGGAACAGTGTCAGACTTTATTTTTGGGGGCTCCAAAATCACTGCAGATGGTGACTGCAGCCATGAAATTAAAAGACGCTTATTCTTTGGAAGGAAAGTTATGACCAACCTAGATAGCATATTCAAAAGCAGGGACATTACTTTGCCAACAAAGATTCGTCTAGTCAAGGCTATGGTTTTTCCTGTGGTCATGTATGGATGTGAGAGTTGGACTGTGAAGAAGGCTGAGCACCGAAGAATTGATGCTTTTGAACTGTGGTATTGGAGAATACTCTTGAGGGTCCCTTGGACTGCAAGGAGATCCAACAAGTCCATTCTGAAGGAGATCAGCCCTGGGATTTCTTTGGAAGGAATGATACTAAAGCTGAAACTCCAGTACTTAGGCCACTTCATTGGAAGAGTTGACTCATTGGAAAAGACTCTGATGCTGGGAGGGATTGGGGACAAGAGGAGAAGGGGATGACAGAGGATGAGATGGCTGGATGGCATCACTGACTCAATGGACGTGAGTCTCAGTGAACTCCGGGAGTTGGTGATGGACAGGGAGGCTTGACGTGCTGCGATTCATGGGGTTGCAGAGTTGGACACGACTGAGCGACTGAACTGAACTGAATAACCAGTGCTCCCTCATCATATATTTATTGAGTTTCCATATTACTGAGCTTCCACACGCACTGACTTTACTCACACTGTGCTTAGTGCTGGAGATCCCACAATGCCTCCCATCCCGGAGCAGAAGACATGTAAAAACATTGTAACCATCCGGTTAGTACCTTAAAGAAGGGACAGATAATGTTTTGTGGGAATTCAGAGGACCAGCAATTCCTGCCTGGGAGCAAACAAGTGTGAGCAGAGAAGATGACAAGTAAGAAGCTTTTAAAATGACATCTGTGAGTTTGTGAGGAAGAGACACAAAGGCAACATCATAGTAGAAAAAAGACAGGAAGTACCAGGTGTGCAGGCCTGACAGGGTATGCACAGCACAGCATGTCGTTGCCAACAGGCTGATGGTGGGGAGTGGACAGAAACGGAGCTGGAGAAGCGGGTCAGAGCCAGGCCAGGAAATTAGGACTTGAGCAGAGGAAGCGTACCGATATTTACAAACAGTAATTAACTAGCAAATTACTATATTAAAACCAGGTTTCTGAATATGTTCTAAGCGCAAAGCACTGTTGTACATCACTGAGCCTTGATCCAGCTGGACTCCTGGTCCACAGACCACACACCTTTATCTAACGCTTGCCTTCCCCAGGCTCCCAGCACTGTCACCATGAGTGAAAACAGGAGTAGATGAAAATGAAGTCTTTTCTTTCCAAGAAACAATCGTCCCTGTGCCTGACGCCTATCCATGAAGACAAGGATGCTCAAATACACATGTTTATATAAAACAGTTTTCCTTCATATGTGTATTTAAGGGAAAGTGTTGTAAGGACTGCTGGATACATGCCTGTTTTCAGAATGGTCAAATTAGAACATATTTTAAAAACTGAATGAGTTGAATTCTTCATTTTATAGGCTAATGGAAGCAGATCCTTTAAATTAAGATCAAGTGAAATCAACTGGCCCTTTTTGTCAGACATCAAACACCCCTTTCTTAAAAAGGCCCCATTTGCTTCTTATACTACTCAAAACAAGACTGTTTGCCCCACAGGGCCCTTTCCTCACTGGAATCGCCTTAGCATTTACACATGTGCTGGACAACTTCACGCTCACTTAATATTGGTCTCCAGTGGTTTCAAATAAGTGATTTCCTTTATAAACCATTAAAAACACAACATTTATATCTTCCATTACCCATAGTACCTGCTGTACAGAAAATATAAGAATGGCAAACACAGTACACAATGCCAAATATTCTATGGATTATGAACTCTTTCAATTCTTATAAAAATCTGTGAGATAGGCACCATTATTATCTTTATCTTAAAGATACATTAACAACTGAAGCACAAAGAGGCCAAGCAACTTGCCCAAGGAGCCATGGCTAAGCGGGCCTTGTGGGATTCAAGCTGAATGTGACTCCAGAGTCTGGACCTTGACAACAGTTAGAAGGTCTCCTAAGAATTCATTCACACTCAGTACACATCTGAGCCCAGGGACTAGGGACAGGACTGACTCTTCTGTCCACTCAGCTGCTGGGGGCGGTGGAGGCGGGCAGGCAGCAAAGTGCTGGGCTCCCAGGACAGTGCCTGGCAACGCGTCCCACCGCGCACCCAGCTCTGTCCTGGGCTCCAGGCCGCCCAGCTGTGCAAGGTCAATAGACCTGTGTGTGTGGCCAGCTTGAGGCCACCAACAATGACCTGCTTTCTTCTCCCGGGGCATCAGCAACGACATCACCAAAAGGCTTTTGTTTTTATAAAAATAGCTCAAAGAGACTGCAAATGGTGAATGGTGGTTATCATTATTTTCAATCTTTTATTTAAAACTATAAAGGATAAACTATAGTTAATAATATTAATAACAGCTACCATTTATTGAGCCCATGATATACAGCAGGTACTGGACCAAGTGCTTGTTGCACTGTCTCATTTAATCTCCCCCAAGAACCCCAAGCAGGAAGAACTAGGCTCCCACCTACAGACAGAGAAGGAGGTGCAGGGGCTACACCTGCAGAGCCCCCCTTTTCCTCCCACCCCCTTCCTTTCCCTCACTCCTTTTCTATCCTCTCCTCTCTCCCCAAAATAACTTCTGATCCTGTCCATTTTTCTCTCTCTCTTTATAAACTGAAGTATACATGACACACAGTAAAATACAACTTATTTTTCAGTGTCAATTTCATTTAGAATAAGATAGCATTACGGTTACGTATTTTCTTTTAGATCTTTATCTCTTAAGATGCATAATAGCGTCTTTACAATGAAATGGTAAGGTGTCCGCTCTATATAAAAAATTTTCAATGAGGGCATAGATTAAACAAAAACAGGACACATCTGTCCCCAGGCCTCGGTGGGGACATTTCTAGCACCTGGAGGACCCAGCCCTTTGTATCTACACTTATTACCTCTCAGAAAAACCAGTAAAGTCCTGGTGAAAATCACATTGAAGCGAGAGCTTCTGGGCGACAACATTCTTCTGGAGCATCAGATTTATCACCAAAGCTGTCTATGCCTGAGATGCAGTTGAAATCAGAAAAGTTGTATGGGAATTCCTGGCGGTCTAGTGGTTAGCACTCTGTGCTTTTACTGCCAAGGGCCTGCGATCAGAGAACTAAGATCTCACAAGCCATGTGGCGTGGCCCCCAAAATAAAGAAAATAAAATTCTATCTTTAAAAAAAAAAAAAAGAAATGTTCTTGATCCACCCAGGTTAGACTTCACTTGGACCTCAGCAGCTAATTTCAATTTCAATTCAATTCAGCACAAGTGATTTGCAGGAATCGTCTTTAGGAGGACAGGCATTTCTAAAACAAGGTGCTTACACGGAACCCCACCTCCCATCCCTCTTGCGTCAGGCTGAGTGTGGGGGTGGCCTGGGGCGGCCCCAGAGCCGATGACCATCACACGGCCACTATTATTGATGCTGTCCTTGTTTATGCTATAAGCATGGTATAAAACTTATTTGGAAATAATCATAAATTCAGTGACATTTGACAACCTAAATAGTGTAGAAAAGCTGGCAATAATCAAGGACTTGGCATGTTCTAAAGCAGAACTGTGTTGCACTTTTTAAACTACCTTAAAACTTTCTGCAAGTGTTAAGTAGAGTAACAGATTGCTTAAAAGTCTATGGATATACTTACTTTTTTTTTTTGATAAACTGAACTTTTAGATTCTATCCGATTAGATAATCAACTTCAACTCTATCACATCTAGTTAGACTCTAGAATGAAAAGTCTTTGTTAAAGAGACTGCTCTGTGCTTTGTGAGTAAGGTGGCGAGTGTTCTTGCTGTTGGAGAAAATCAGGAGCAAGTGGAGGACCCGCTGACGCAGAGCTGACCTAAGACAGAGGGTCACTTCCAGTGTGTTCTTTTTAAATACAGCAGGATTATTTAAGGCCACTGAAATTTGAAAGGCTGCAGAAAACAAATGAAGTGATCGCTGAGAAGTGCTGGAGTCAGCCCCACATGCAGCAACTCCTCCTCAGCTAAAAACCAGAAGTCCACACTGGGCCCGCAGCCACGTGGGTCAAGGGGTCGCCTTTGGTATTTTCTCCCCACAGGACTGAGGAGATGGCAGTTCTGGAGACAGTGCTGTGTCTGCAAAAAAGGATGAAAATTTCTGTAAAGGGATGTATGCTTGAGAATGGGCTTCTCCACAAGGAACCCTTATCTCAATCCTCCTCCACCCTTCCTCCCTGCCCCTCAGACGCCACGCCTGAATCCCACCTGGAGAACTCATGGGCCCGTTTCTCTGAGCCTGTGGTCTTTCACGTGATGCCAGAAATGTAGCCCCTGCATTTATTCAGGTGCTGGGAGGAGGCATGAGTTAAAAGGGGTAAAGAAAGCCTTTTCTGTGGCCCAGGTCTCCGGACAATGTGAGAACACAGGGGCGATGGCAGCAAGTGCTGATTCTGGGAGAAGGAAACACACTGCTTCCTCTGATCCTGAGCAGGTACCGGGCTTGTGTGCATGATGGCTGCCCAGGGCACTCAGTCCTGGGGCATAGAGCGTGGCTTCAGGGCTCCAGACAGGCACTCAGCTGATCCACCCAAACACTGCCTCTTTCTCAATTGTGTGTGGGCAGAGCCTTGCCAACCCCAGGTCCAAGGAGAGAACATGGTGGGGCAGAAAGACCTTTGCTCTGCCCCTGCCTGGAAGGGCTCTGAAAGTGATGCTGAGCTGACATTTACCTTTGGAAGCATGTTTCCTGCCATTGGGAAATATCTCTTTTTACCAATTTTGTTGGATATGTATATACAATGTACAGTACATGTGTAATGTATGCATATATTTACTTATACAATTATATATGTACACAGATACCAACACAAGGAATGAAGGATCACAAAAGATCAGACAACCATGACAGCACCAAACAAAACCAATAAAGCTCCAATAACTGATTCTGAAGAAATGGAGATCTATAGACTCTCTGATGAAGAATTCAGAATAATCCTTTTATAGAAATTTAGTAAACTACAAGAACACACAGACAACCAAATGAAATTTAGAAAGTAATATAAGAACAAAATGAAAAATAGAAACATCAAAATAAAACAAACAGATTCCTAGAGCTGAAGAATATAATGGCCAAACTGAAGAATTCAATGGAGAGCTGTGCAAGCAGACATGACTGAGCAGAAGAAAGAAGCAGTGATCTGGAAGGCAGGTAATGTGGACTTATGCAGTCAGAGGAGAAGAAAGAATGAAACACAAATGAGGAAGCCTGTAAGACTCATGGGACACCATCCAAAGAAACAATATATGTTACTACAGGAGTCTCAGAAGGAAAAGAGAAAGGGACAGAAAGTATATTTAAATGGCTGATACTAATGGGGGAAGGTGGTCAAAGGGTACAGAATTCCAGTTATAAGATGAGTAAGTTCTGAGGAATCTAATGAATAGATAATGACTACAGTTGTAACACTATTCTGTATACTTGAAAGTTATTAAGAGAATAGTTGTTAAAAATTATCACCACATACAAGATGGCAATCATCTGTTAACTAATCTTATTGAGGTAATTATTTAACAATATATTAAGGGGGCAACAGAGGATGAGATGGTTGGATGGCATCACAGACTCAATGGACTTGAGTTTGAGCAAACTCTGAGGAGATAGCGAAGGATGGGGAAGCCTGGAGTGCTGCAGCCCATGGGGTCACAAGGAGTCAGACACGACTTAGTGACTGATCAACAACAACATATATCAAATCATCATGCTGTACACTTTAAACTTACAAATTTTATACATCAACTAATCTAAATAAAGCTGGGGAAAAACCTGTGTGGTAAATGAACAGAGTGACAAGGCAGCTTAGTTAGGGAGAAAACATTTGAAAGTCATTTATTTGATAAGGGGTTAATATCCAGAATGTATAAAGAACGCCTACAACTCAACAATAAAAAAAAAAAATAGCTTGATTTAAAAATGAGTGGATTTAAATATTTCTCCAAAGAAGATAAACAAAAGCCCAAAAGCATGTAAAAAGATGCTCGAAATCACTAATCATTAGGGAAACACACATCTAAAGTACAGTGAGACCTCACGTCATACCAGTTAGAATGGCCATCATCAAAACGACAAGAAACGACAGTGTTGGTGACGATGCCAAGGAAAGGGAAACCTGTGCGCCCTTCATGAGACTGCAAAATGCTGCAGCCACTGCAAAAGTGGTGGAGATTCGTCAAAAAATTAAAAACGGAATGGCATCGGCACTCTGGGTATGTATACAAAAAAATCAAAACCAGGATCTCACAGAGGTGTTTCCACTCCCATGTACAATGCAGCTCTGTTAACAGCAGCCAAGAAGTGGAAACAACCCAAATGCCCATCGACGGATGAATGGACAAATAAAACGGGGCACAGCCATGCGGTGGAATATTGCTCAGCCTTAAAAAAGAAGGAAATCTTGTCATATGCCACCACATGGATGTACTCTGAGGACGTATTAAGTGAAATAAGCCTATCATAAAAAGACAAATGTGGTATGATTCCACTTCTATGAAGTATTGAAGAAGTCAGACTCAGAGACAGGCAGCGGGGATGTGGTTACCAGGGGCTGGGGAGAGAGGGGATGGGCTGGTTTTCTGTGGGTGTAGACTTTCAGGTTTATAAGATGGGAAGTCCCAGAGCTCTGCTGTGTCACAGTGTGTACACGGCTGACAGCACTGTGCTGCACACTTGAAGAGGCCAAGATAGTAAATTCCCACTTATATTAATATGTGTTTTTTACCACAATAAAAAAATAGAGTACCTTAATACACAGTGGTGTTGGAGAAGACTCTTGAGAGTCCCTTGGACTGCAAGGAGATCCAACCAGTCCATTCTGAAGGAGATCAGTCCTGGGTGTTCTTTGGAAGGACTGATGGTAAAGCTGAAACTCCAATACTTTGGCCACCTCATGCGAAGAGTTGACTCATTGGAAAAGACTCTGATGCTGGGAGGATTGGGGCAGGAGGAGAAGGGGACGACAGAGGATGAGATGGCTGGATGGCATCACCGACTCGATGGACATGAGTTTGAGTAAACTCCGGGAGTTAGTGATGGACAGGCAGGCCTGGTGTGCTGCCATTCATGGGGTTGCCAGGAGTCGGACACGACTGAGCAACTGAACTGAACTGAATACATAGAAGTATTAAACAGGGTTATAGAAACAAAAAAATTAAATTGGCAGCAAATAATAAACAAATCATGGGTAGGCACTTCAACATGAAAAGAATTCAAGTGCAGCAGGGGTTCTGCAATTGAGAACAACTACTTGGGCTTCCCAGGCGGTGCTGGAGGTAAGGAACCCACCTGCCAATGCAGGAGACGTGGGTTCGATCCCTGGGTCAGGAAGATCCCCTAAGAGGAGGAAATGGCACCTGTTCTAGTATTCTTGCCTGAAGAATCCCACGGACAGAGGACCCTGGCGGGCTACGGTCCATAGGGTTGCATAGAGTTGGACACGACTGAAGCGCCTTAGCACAAACATACCCAGGCACGCACTTATCAAAGCAGAGGACGCTAATGGCACACCCGTGATGAGTGGTGTGTAACAGAAGCCCATCTCCTCCTCTGCCCTCCGTAACTACCCCTGGGGTTTCCCCATGCTGACCGCTTCCCAGCATTAGCTGGGTGTCTGAAACTCTATTCAGTTCTGACACTGTCCATTTGGAGTGAGCACAGACCTCACTGTTCACAGGCTCCGTCTCACAAGACTACACCCCACTGAGTGCAGGCTGTCACCTGTGCTTTTGTTGATAGACTGGAGGCTCCTAAACTCCCCTCCCACCCCCTCAGCTTCAGTCATTGGCTAGAACAGCTCACAGAACTCAGGAACATGGTCTACTCAGGGCATTCCCGCTTTATTTATAAATAATCAGAAATAGCTGGATGGACAAGAACACAGGGCAAGACACAGGGCAGGGATGCAGAGCTCTCAGCCCCACCCTCTGTGTTCACCCCTCTCCCGGCAGCCCCGCCAAACTGGAAACTCTCCAAACTCCATACCTTAGACATTTACATGGTGGCCTCGTTACCGGGCAGGACTGATAAATCAATGGCCGTTAGTGGTTAACTCAACTCCAGTCCCTCTCTTCTCCCTGGAGGTCTGGTGTGGAGTTGATGTTCTAACCCTCAGTCAGATGGTTTCCCCTGGTGACCAGTCCCCATTCTGAGGCTCCCCAGGATACCCCAGTCACAGGTCATCTCGTTAGCTACCAAAACAAACAAACAAAAACTCTACAGAGGTTTGGGTTTCAGAAGCTGTGAGCCAGGAAAGGGGGCCAGAAGAGACTGAATATATATTCATCGTGATGTCACAATGTGTCAACTGTGAGAGCATTTTTTGAAAACCCTGTGTGTTTGTGAGTGTGAGTAGAGAAAGGGGTGCAGAAGAAAGGAATAGACGAGAAAAAGGAAGGAAAGAGGGGTGAAGAAGAGAAGAGATTGCGGGGAGAAGCAAGGGCAGTTTCAGCAGGCAAACGAGAGTCAGATGTTCATAGTCAGCAATGGATTTCTTTGTATTCTTGAAGATTTTCTAATAGGCGTGTAATATGACAGCCAGAGAAAAAACGGCTTTTAAAATGTGAAAGGACATCAGATTAATCCAAGGAACAGAAGGGAGCCGTGGGCGGGGGTGGCTCTGTGGTAAGGGGCACTGGCCCACGGGGGCAGCAGCTGTACAGCGAGTGTGCACGGGAGCCCAGGGCCCCAAGTGAGGGGCAACCTGAGGGGCCACGGCCACACAGAGCAGCAGAGGCACCAAAAGTCAGGCCTCACCTGCTGCGGGTTCTCCCAGGTGCCCACAGGGACGTGGATTTCCCTTGAAAGAGTCAGGTGAGTCTTCATTTCATGTCACTCGTGCCCTCGAATGGTGGCCATGGGTCTCAGTAATGACGCTGCGATGCCACTGGTCACACCAAATAGATGCTTTCCCCTTCTCAATGCTGTGAAGTCCAGTGGAAATTTATATCAAGAGAAAGCACAAATGTACCCTTTAAATTACCATCCAAACACCAGCTCAAACACTAGCGGCCCTCGGCAGGAGGGTGAATCTTATCAGCAAAGGTGAGAAGTGTGGGTAGCACAGACAGGGAGCTCTGGGGAAAACAGAACTCTGTCCTGGACTAGACAGAGGCTTTTGAAGAGAAAGCAGAACTGGGGGATTTGAAAAATCAAAGTTCATCCCCAGCTTTGCTCCCTGCAGTTCTGCAACTCTCTCATTCTTCTCCAGGGGATGCATTCTCCGGGGCTCAGGTTTTGTAAGTGACTCTATTTATTTATTTTTGGCTGTGCTGGGTCTTGTTGCTGCACATGGGCTTTCTCTAGTTCTGGTGAGTGGGGGCTACCCTTCGTCGCGGTGCTCAGGCTTATTTTGGTGACTTCTCTTGTTGCAGAGCACAGGCTCTAGGGCAGGCAGGTTTCAGGAGCTGTGGCGCACGGGCTTAGTTGCTCCCTCTTCATGTGGGATCTTCTGGGACCAGGGATCGAGCTCATGTCCCCTGCACTGGCAAGCAGATTCTTAACCACCGGACCACCAAGGACATCCCATAAATGACTATTCGAGAGGGTTGAATAGAATCAGTCATCTCTCTGTGTGTCTCCAGCAGAACATCCTACCAGCACCACGGGAGGAATTCTACACACTGCATGCTCTCCTGGAGAGAGTTTACAGAGGGAGGGCTGAGAACCTGCCGTCAGCAGCGCTTTTCCAGACACGTGAGTTGCAGAAAAGCAGAATCGTCTGAAAACGAAGTGCATGAGCTGACAGCAGGAGCAAACGGAAAGTCGCTTTTCTCTCCTTTAGAGAGCAGGTTGGTACCTTAGAGTGAACCGAGTGTAATCTTCTTAAATGTTAATGCAGTGGGGGACACACATGTCACTTAGTAAAATGGCTTGGCCAGGAAATGGAAAGATCGTAAATCAGGAGAAATTATCTTGTCAGAGGCACAGTGCTCTGATGAGGTACTCCTAGGTTCCTTTAAATCTTTTTTTCTTTTATTATAAAAGAAAACTGCTGCCCCACTGGAAGACTCCAGTGCGAATCTGACGTTTCTCTTCATGACTGAGCCTAGTTTTGTAATATAGTTTATAAAGAGTGAAAATAAGCATCTTTGGGTTCACTCAGCTATTCATCCTTCCTGAATTGCATGAAAGTCAGAAATGCTGTAATTCGCTGTCTATTCACCAGGATCCACTGTTCTGAGCCACTGGAGATGCAAAAACACTACAGCAATTTGCCAATTTTAAAAGAGACCTTGTAGTTAGTGATCTAGGTCCATAATCAGGTAACATGACTACCCCAAAATGAGATGGACCTCAGAAGGAAAAGTTGCTAAATGGCTGCAACAGAAATGCAAAGTCTGCGCACATTTCAGATATATCCTAAAGACAGCAGAAAGTCTGGCCCAAATGCTCTTTGAGGTCTGGTTGACTTCTCTTCTGCTAAATGGAACAGTGGTGGAAAGAGGCCACGTCACAGAGAAGCAAGAGGAGCTTTGGCTTGGTGGCCAGGAGGAAACTATAAGAGAGGTTTCTTTTAAACACTTTAAACTTTTTTAAATGTTACAATTTTAGGAAAAGCCTACCTGCTTTAAGAACCAGAGTCTAGAACATTAAAATACAGGACAGACATACAGAGGAGCCAGGTTGTGGTCGTAGTACTTACGGGACTGCGTGAACACACAAACTGTGCTTGTTACCATGCAGCTTCCTGGGTCTTTCCCTGTACCAATAAATCAACATCTAGGACATGGGATTTGATTTTTAGTCGTCACCCTACCAGAATTTTATACACTCTAAAGTATGACAACCACCCTCTAAGAACTTCATGGAATTCCTAGTTTCTTCTCATAAGCAACTTAATATTCCAATAAGCACAAGAGTGAAACACAAACCAGATACTAAATTCCTCTCTCCTTTCTTAACTGTTACAACCTCTGCTTCCTGGGTGTTTTCTGTCATGCAGTTCTAACTCTTCCTTCTTTTCTTGGCTTCTTTAAACCATCTTCCTAACTCTTGCTAGTCTTCCCTATAAGCATGTTAATTTCTCCGGCCAATCACTCATGGTCCTTCCTGGTGGGTCATGCATCTTGTCATAGAAAAAGTTTCATGAGAGACAAAGTGATAGATTTGTTTCTCAAAGAAGCAGATTTATTTAGAGAGATACCCCTTGCACAGACTGTAGGCCATTTCAGAAAGTGAGAGACCTCAACACTATTTTAAAACTTCTGCCTCTCATTGGCTCATCTACTTTGAAAATCTAAACCACAATCTTATCATTCAGGTAATACTGATTAGAATCATTCAATAGCAAGGAAGTAATAAAAGTCTACTGGGATTCGATGCACGATACTGGATTCTTGGGGCTAGAGCACTGGGACGACCCAGAGGGATGGTATGGGGAGGGAGGAGGGAGGAGGGTTCAGGATGGGGAACACATGTATACCGGTGGCGGATTCATTTTGATATTTGGCAAAACTAATACAATTATGTAAAGTTTAAAAATAAAATAAAATTTAAAAAAAAATAGAAAAAAAAAAAAAGTCTACTGGGGATGAGATAAATACATGAAACAAACACCTAATGCTTTAACTCTTCCCAGAGGGCCTAAGCATCCCCTTCCTAAAACTGCCTCCCTTCTAGGACTGCCCAGTGCCCCAAACACCACAGGACTATGATTTCCTGCTCGAGGAAAGGCATAGTCTCTAAAGAGCTCTTTAAAAAGGTCAGTATTGGAGAAGCAACTTGCAGAATAGTGGGGTAAGGGCCTTCAAAGACCTCCATAAAAACAATAAGAAATGGACAAATTTGTCCAAAACTCCCTTTTTAGAAGACTGCAAATAGAAGGTTCACAATTTCTAAAGTATTTATTCAAGGAATATGACTGAATCTCAGTAGGAGCAGTGAGCTCTGTGGTGTCTCAGCTTGTCTTGTCCCCATCCAACCTCACCTCCACGGTAGCCTTGGGAGCTAACAGCCACAGGAAAACCTAGCAGCAGAATGGTGCCATGGAAGCTCCCTGAAAGGCTCCATTCTCTGGGTTTGCATTTATTCGGTCTCATTCAAAGCAACTTTGGCAGAAGAAGCTGTATCCCCAGGGCATGTATCAAACACAAACTGTGGCAAGTGTTTAACATGGTGGCCCCTTGAGGTGGTAAAACCACTGAGATTAACAAGAAGCTGAACAAAAAAATGGAAATTCTGGGGAATGTGATGTCTATAGGAGGCTTTGTAAAGCTGTGACATGTTATGGAGAATCTAGAAGGACACACACATGTGCAGGGCTGTGTGTCGCAGCAGAGTCCTAGAAGGTCTAATCTCTCATCTCTGGCTGACAGACTGCGTACAAGCAGGGAGAGGTGGCTAAGGTAGAGATGTAAACCATCTGCTGGAGTGCTGAAAGCATGACCCAACATACAGAGAGTTCCTTATAAAAAGCCTGGAGATAGTCCTTCAATGCGTTTAAGGAATCGACAGGAATCAGGGCAAGCAGAGACTCAGTAGGACTTGCAAACTGATTGGATGGGGGTGAGGGAGGAGGTGTCAGGTTGAGGCTGGGGTGGTGATACCATTACAGAAAGAGAGGAGACAGCAGAGCTCACGCTCCTGCGGATGTAAGTTCGCTTCCGACAGCTGATGTTGAGGCTGTTGGGACATCCAGGCGGAGATGTCAATAGAGTTAGACACACGATTCTGATCGTTGGAACAGAGACGAGACTGGAGTTACAGAAGTGGAAGTTCCATCAACATCACATCCCATTCACAAAGCGGATGTGTGTGTGTAAGACCCCATTTAGACCTAGCAAGGCAGCTGCCACATGTAGGTTTAGAATGGAAAACAGGTGCAGGTCCAGAGATGTTTACATAAGTGTAACTGGGTGGGAATCTGACCCATTCTTAGAATCAGAGTCTCTGGGTTTTATACTTAATTCCAATTTAACAAAATCCCCAAACTTTTTTCTCATAAATTGTGGTCAAGCTCAGCTTCCTCCCACCTTCATGTGACTTCTCCACTGGAAATCAGTCACATCTCTTGGTTTTAGGGTGGTGTTCAAAATCATTTGAAACCTGACCGTGACAACTCTTGAACTGACCACCAACAGGCCCTAGGTGATCAGAAATTCATCTCCAGCTAAAGAACTGTGGATTGCATTTCTTCCCATAAGAACAATAAGCCAGCAATTTCCATGAAGTCTCCAAGGAAGGAGATAGTCCTTCAATGCATTTAAGAAATCGACAGGAACCAAGCTAAGCAGAGACTCAGGACTTGGAGACTGATCAGACCGGGATGAGGAAGGAGGTGTCAGAGGGCCAGGGGTCAGGTCAGGGTTCCGGGGCCCCAGAACCCACTGTTAGGAGGCCCATGGCTGCTGCACATGTTTAGAAGCACAGAGGAGGATGCAGATTCCCTTCCTGGGCATTCCACCAACTGTAAGGTATCCTTGTGAGCAACTCCTCCATCCCCCGTGCACCAGCTCCGCGCCCCCATGGTTTCTCAAAAGCAGCCGAACTGCACGCCTCTTTATTGTACCTGGGTGCCTGGTGCTCTGTTCCCTTGTTTCCACCCACATCCTACCAGTGAATTGAAACTGTTCCCTCCTTTCTTCTTTCATCCAGCATGTTGCTAAGTTACAGAGACAATTAGGAACAGGTCTGTGAGCTCATTACAATTCCAGGCACAGTTCTTCCCCACCACCATCCTTTCTTCTTTCTCTCTCTCTTTCTTCTTCCCTCCCTCTCCCTACTCCACCCCACCCCATATCTCTCTCTCTTTCCAAGAAGCAGAAGGAGTGGGAGAAAGATGTTTCTTAAATGGAAATCAACCAGAACCTTCAGTTTTCTGAGCAGACAACCCAAATGGTGGGCACAGTGCTGTGGACTCTTGTAAACTGCACTGATGACCCCATGTTGCTGTGGAAGCCCCTGAAATCCTTCATCAGATCCCAGCCCCACTTTACAGAAAGTGTCAGGAAGTTATGTGCACTCGGGACAAGGCTGCTGGGCCAGGGAGGAGGGTGGAGCGGCCAGGAGAGGAGCAGTTAGAACTTAATAAAGCTCTAAAGCAGTGAGTAGAAGCAGTCTGTAGCCCAAGCATCAGCACTGGGCTGAATTTGGTTTTTCAAGCCAGGAAGCAACTCCCGAATTCCTAAGCAGCCTGTGCAGGAGAGACCAGAGGGAAGCAGAGTTTTAATCCACTCTGATTAATGAGTGAGCTCCCCTGACACCTGGGATATTATTCTTTGAGCAGACGACAAGAGCAGACAGGACATCATCATCCCCCTAAGGCTGGCGCCAACCTTGGCTGCTTGGTCCCAGAGGGCCAGGCGCCCTTGGCCCAGTCAGGCATATTCCGCTTTGACCCTATTGCATGCTTGTGGTCTGTGGTCCGGGGCTCTCGCTGCCCAGGGAGGCAGAGCTGAGCTGGCACCCAGGCCAGGTACCCTTTGCCAGATGCCGGGAGCTGTCGCCTGTCCCCCGGGTTTCCTGCTGGGTGCCTGTCTCTGTCTTGTTCCTTGGAAGCTCTCCATCTGCTGGTGCAGAACTTGCTCGGTCCCCAGATTATTCACTGATGCCTTTCTCTCTGGATTGGAAGCGTCCTGAGGCTGGAGAAACTGCCTCATCAGTCTTGGCAGCTGTGACATTTCTTATCAAACAGATTAGTTTTCACCAAGTAGAAGCTGTAATTTTGGGTCCACCTTCATTCAGAGGCTTGGGCAATTACAATCATTAGGCATTTAGATTTATTCTCTGAAGCCCTGAGAACAAATTGTATGAAACTGTTATTCTTATAAATTAAACAGGTCTCCAGAAAATACAGCCTTTCCATACTGAGACCACTGATCAGTTAAAAAAAATTTTTTATTGATGTATAGTTAATGTACAATGTTTTATAAGTGTCAGATGTACCAACACAGTGGTTCACAATTTTTAAAGGCTAAGTTTTTAGTTTTAGTGCTGTTGCATGTATGTGAGAGTAATGCAAAGATCTCAGTTTTATTTCCACTTTTTTTTTTTTTTTTAAATTCAAAGTCACTCAGCCATATCTGACTCTTTGCCATCCCATGGACTAGTCATAGCCCATCAGGCTTCTCTGTCCATGGAATTCTCCAGGCAAGAATACTGGAGTGGGTAGCCATTCCCTTCTTTGGGGGATCTTTCTGATCCAGGGATCAAACCGGGTCTCTTGCATTACAGGCAGATTCTTTACCAGGGAAGCCTATTGCAGTTGAGCATAAACATGTCCATGGTTCTCTGAGCACCCACTATCTGGGCAAAACTCTGCCAAGATTGTTGGGCATCCCAAGGTGACTTCCCCATCAATGTAGCCACTCCCTAATAACAGCTAGTCATGCTGTTTCAATAGAACAGATCTAGCACACCACTAATCCCTGGTTTTCAAACCCCACTGAGCCCAGCACCAGGGCCTGACATCAGCTCAAACCCTGCCCTGTGGAGGGAGAGCTGCGTGTCCCAGGGGAGGAGCTTAGCCTTTCTGTATGTCTGTCCTCACCTGTCAGCTGATGCTCGTGCACGCCTCGTAAAACTGCAGGTATTTTGGATACTGCATGTGAAGCAGCTGCCACGGAGCTTGGCAGACAGCAGGTGCTCGACAAACAGCAGTGACCTTAAGATTGTTACTGTTCTAGATGCCCACCCAATAATGCACAGATGGTGGGGCTGGCTGAGGGTGCTGTGGTGGCGCTCAGTGAAGACAGATGAGCACACAACCTCTGACCCGTAAACCCCAGTGAGCACCAGCCCTGGCACAAGGCCAGGTGATCTAGGAGTGTTCATGGCCAGCAACCTGGGGTTTACCTGGGCAACGGCTGAGAAGCAGACAGAGGAAGAAGCTGGGGTGCTGTGGGGCTGTGTTAACACAGCAAACACAGCATGCTGTTTTCCAAGAATTTAGTCACAGGATGAGATTCACAGCACAATAATAATGATGTCGACTGAAACTGTCTACATACATGGATCTGCTGCTGCTGCTGCTAAGTCGCTTCAGTTGTGTCCGACTCTGTGCGACCCCATAGATGGCAGCCCACCAGGCTCCCCTGTCCCTGGGATTCTCCAGGCAAGAGTACTGGAGTGGGGTGCCATTGCCTTCTCTGATACATGGAACAACACCCTATTTTTCTTTTTCTTCCTATTTTTCAAAGAGGTATCTAAGGACATGTGCTGAGCACGCTGGAGAGGAGAGGTTGCTTACAGGATGGGAGAGAAAGGTTCATGGGCGGGGACTGGGGATAAAGTAGAACAAAAGAATAAAATAAAACAAGAGACAGGTCTTCTACAGACGATTAGTGAACTTTGTATGACTAACGCATTCCTTAACTTCATGTCCAAAAAAAAACCAACAACAACACAGTGGTGTCTACCTTATGGATAGATTCACTTGAAACAAGTCAAATCACCATGCCAGCCAGTACAATGGCAAGAGCATAAAGGAGCACACAGAGTAACTGATGTTTTCATTCATTTTTATTATCACAGTACTTAGCACAGCACCAAGGCTATAATAGGAAAAAATGAGTAAAACCAAATTTACTCCTCTTTATCTAGAACTAGGACTTTCCCTCCTTAACGTCCTGGGGGCTGGCAGATGACAGAGGGGGTGTTGGAGAACTGAAGGGGGCGGCAAGGATGTTTCCAGGAGACACTAGGAGGGGTGCTGGAGCTGGCTATCCAGCCCTCAAGAGGCTGGTCTACTCTCTGGAGGGAGACAAGACTTAGAGACATGAGACCCGCCAATACAGCCCGCCAGAGCACAAAGCCAAGTGCAAAGCTGACCGGTGCCTTGGACCCTGAGCCCCACAGAAACCAGAAGACGACTCGGGCTCCTTGGCATGTGTTACATGGTACACAGTGCACAGTATACCAGTACGTGGTACATGGTACACGGTATATGGAAATGGTTCACGGTATATTGTACGAGCCACTTCCCAGTGTGATTGATGTTCCGTGACATCAAGGTCGTCGGCCAAGTCCCAGATCTAATTGCAAATTTGAGGGGCAGCTCCCCTCTGAGATGACATATGGCTCATCAGAGCTAATGGATCCCAGGGCCGACGGGGCTCAAATCCCCAGGTGCTGATGCACACGGCAACCCTGACTTCCCCTCCTGCCCCTCTCTGCATCTGCAGGGTGACAGTGGGCCTCTGGGGCATTTGACACAATTTGAGACAGCGAGGAGACATGCCACGGCAGTGAGGTGAGTGACTGGGGTCGAGCAGCACGTCTAATCCTTCACCTTAGTTTCTGATAAGGTACTTAATTAATCTCGTCACTGTCCATTTATCCCACAGCAGAAAGCTTTCCAATCTGCTGCAATGCCCCAAGTTGTTTGCTCATAACAACAAAACTTACCAGGGTGAGTGACAGAATCTTATTCTAAGTGCTTGGCGTGCTGCGATTCATGGGGTCGCAAAGAGTCGGACACGACTGAGCGACTGATTTGATCTGATCAGTCAAAGGAGGGAGATGGGTAGAGGGCAAAGGTAAACTTGGTGCTAAAAGGGTTTTGGATTTAGATCCAAAACTTGAAGGTAAGGAACACAAGAAGCAAGATTTTCAGAATTCTCAATCTTCTTCAGTCTAGTGTTAATGAATATTTTAATTCAATTACTTCTATTTCTGGTGTCTTTTCTGTTTTGGAGACAGTGGTATCTATAGATCAATCCTGAAGCAAGAAAAGCTGATGGGTCTTTATCCAAACATCTTAGCATCTTCAGAGAGACGCTGGTTGGGATACAGGTTGATTTTGTGATTTATTAGAAACAGCCTGTGAACATCCCCAAGAAACACCATCCTCACCAGAGAGTCAGGAGCAGCGACCAAGAGAGCACTGGCCTCCATGCCTGGTAGGAGGGACCTCCCCTCCGACCCTCAGGAGTTCCCCAGGATCAGACACCTGCAGGTCTTACTGAGTCTCAAGTCAGGATGATCGGCTAAACCTCCTAGACAAGACTCCCTGAGAATAATCAGCAACCAGGTCAGCAAAGAGAATTCAGCCAGAGTCCTACAGATGGGAACGTCCAGACCAGGAACCCCTGCTTCTCTCTAACCCCTTCTGTATCATGAGGCCAGAGTGACCTTCTCACATCATAAGTGGATCACGTCACCGCCTCCCCAACTCACCTCTGTTTAAAACCCTTCCACAGCCCCAGTGACCTTGGTATAAAGACAGAACCGCCCAGTGGGTCACAGGGCTTGGGCGGTCGGTCCTTGTCTGTACCTGCAGCCTCACATCACCCCACACAGTTTCTGCTTCTACACGTCTCACGCGTGCAGAGCACACCTGCATGCTTCCTCACGCCTCAAGATCTCTGCACACGATGTCCTCACTCTTCCATGGCCTCTACTCATCCTTCAGTTGTTCAGTAAATATCACTTCCTCCAAGAAGCCCTCCCCAGTTCTCTGGCTACATCAAACCCAATGACAGGCTCACAGCACTCAGCACCACACTCAGAGGACTTGTTAGTTGTAACTTTACACTTACTGGGTGTCAACAGGATTGGCTTTCCTACAGGATTGTAAACGCCAGAAGACTGTGTCTGTCAATCGTGTCCCCAGAATCCGGAGCAGTGAGGATACGGGAGGTATTTATTTATTTAACAATTGCCTTGATGGATGAATGAGCAAACCAGGGCTGAGACTGGACTTGGGGAAGAATTGGGAATGCTATGTAGCAGTCATAGGACTGTGGATTTAGGAATACACCTTCATAGACTAGGGCAACTGCTATTTCTAAGCACACCTTCCGGGAGATGGCGATATCGAACCGAGAAGGGGAGTGATTTACTTACTATGGTCTCCCACCCACTGGGCCCTGGCTGGAGCCTCACACGGGTCATTTCTGAGGCTGCGAGTGCCAGTCTGAAGGTGCGCTGGGCTAGAGTCTTGGCTGCATCACTTACCGGAAGTGATTATCTAGGCAAATCACCAAAGTGCTGGTTTCCTTTCCTCGTTTGTAAAACCGGGTCATAACAGCACTTACTTCAGACCGGGACTGTGAGGCGTGAGTGAGTGAACACAGAGTTCTCGCAATGATACTTCTCACATAGTAAACATGAAGAATATCACAGCTATTATTATCAACATCCCTGATTCAAACAGAAGGAAACTGGGGCTCAGAAATTTCCGTCAGATGGTTTAAGCCCCCACAGATCATAGAGGCTGATAAGACCTCAGACTGAGGTGTGTTGGTCCAAAGTCCTTGCTCTCAGGACCCTGTTGGCTGAAGCAGCACCAAGCCTCTGGGCTGAGTTTTGGTGTCTGCAGATGGGCTGGTGTGGACAGTGAGACCGGCAGCAAGCCGGGGTCCAGGTGGGCAGGCAGCCAGCACGGTTGCGGCCATAAGGGCCCAAACCCAGTCTAAGCCCCGGGACAAGGTGATGGGACCAGGAAGCACCACCAAAACTGACAGTGGCTAGGAGCAGCTTGCAGTTAGGAGGGCGCGGGCAAGGTGGTTGGGGACACGGAGCCAGGCCCTAGAGGTCATTGGGTCAAGGTTGGGATTCTCCCTGAGCCTGCAGTGGGTCTAGCCCCATGGCAGGGGGACTATGGGAGCAACTGAGGGGTTAGAGAGTGATGGCCCCGGATCAGTGGCCACACAGCGGTGGGGCCACCTCCTGAGGCCTCAAGCTGAGGGTGAGTGGGGCGGGGAGGGCTGCAATCCTGATCCCCCGTATTGGAGTGGGCACTGCCCTTTGCTGGAGAAACAGCAGAGCGTTTGAAATCTGACGACACAGTACATCCCGGGCCTCGCAATGCAAATCCACTTTCCACATTCTCTTCTTTTGTTTCAGTAAGAACATGCTTACTTGTCAAATCAAAAGTCCCAGTTTGGGCTCAGAAAATTTGGTCCCTGTAACTATGGTCCAGCTCTATCGTAAATTAAACCGGCTCTTGTGGACTGGAACTGGGATCCTAATTCTTATTTCTACCTCCTGTGGGAAAAGTCATTTCAAGTTCCAAAGAACTTTGGGGCAGTGCCTACCCACTGGAAAAATCCACTTTCTGTTATTAAGTTCAACTGTAATGACATTGTGTTCTTCCTCGACATAATTCCACTTTATCCACAAAGGATGGTACTTTAACAGAAAACAGCCATGGTGAAAACTGTGGCTTGACAAGGAACCCAGGGTCCCCTCAACAATGTCTGAATTAAAGGGAAAGAGTTTGCTGTTTTATAACTGGAAAGCTAATCGTTCTTAAGAGCAGAGCAAGGTTAACAGGGGTCACCGCCTTGATGGCCCACCAGGCAGCCAGTCCTTGAGAACCAGAGGGGTCTGGTCTACACATCAGGGGGACCGCACTTGAACTCTGCACTCAGCCTGCCTTCCGTTTGACGTCTATTCCCCTTCTGGGGGGAAGCAACTTCCCTTTGATGAAGCGTGACCTCCTGGATTTTCCGATTTCTGATGAACAGAATTCTTCCCTCTGTGACCGTTCCCCCAACTCCTGTCCCACTGAGTCACCCCTAGTCTTAGTTCTTGCTTTTACACTCACTGCAGCATCACCCCAAACTGTGAGCAACCAGGGTCACAAGACCATATACTACCTTCAGTTATAAAGCCCCAGGTTCTGCTGGTTTGTTTAAAAGTTCAGTTCAGTCACTCAGTCATATCCGACTCTTTGTGACTCCATGGACTGCAGCATGCCAGGCCTCCCTGTCCATCGCCAACTCCCGGAGTTTACTCAAACTCATGTCCATTTGAGTCGGTGATGCCATCCAACCATCTCATCCTCTGTCGTCCCCTTCACCTCCCGCCTTCAATCTTTCCCAGCATCAGAGTCCTTCCACATGTCAGTTCTTCCCATCTGGTGGCCTAAGTATTGGAGTCTAGGCTTCAGCATCAGTCCTTCCAATGAATATTCAGGACTGATTTCCTTTAGGATAGACTGGCTGGATCTCCTTGCAGTCCAAGGGACTCTCAAGGGTCTTCTCCAACATCACAGTTCAAAAGCATCAATTCTTCAGAGCTCAGACTTCTTTATAGTCCAACTTTCATATACACACGTGACTACTGGAAAAACCATAGCTTTGACTAGAAAGACCTTTGTTGGCAAAGTAATGTCTCTGCTTTTTAATATGCTGTCTAGATTGGTCATAACTTTCCTTCCAAGTAGCAAGCATCTTTTAATTTCATGGCTGCAGTCATCATCTGCAGTGATTTTGGAGTCCCCCCAAATAAAGTCTGTCACTGTTTCCCCTGTTTCCCCATCTATTTGCCATAAAAGGAGGGGACCAGACACCATGATCTTAGTTTTCTGAATGCTGAGCTTTAAGCCAACTTTTTCACTCTCCTCTTTCACTTTCATCAAGAGGCTCTTTAGTTCTTCTTCACTTTCTGCTATAAGGGTAGTATCATCTGCATATCTGAGGTTATTGATATTTCTCCCAGCAATCTTGATTCCAGCTTGTGCTTCATCCAGCCCAGCATTTCTCATAATGTACTCTGCATATAAGTTAATAAGTAGGGTGACAATATATAGCTTTGATGAACTCCTTTTCCGATTTGAAAACAGTCTGTTGTTTCATGTCCAGTTCTAACTGTTGCTTCCTGACCTGCATACAGATTTCTCAAGAGGCAGGTCAGGTGGTCTGGTATTCCCATCTCTTTAACAATTTCCCACAGTTTGTTGTGATCCACACAGCCAAAGGCTTTGGCATAGTCAATAAAGCAGAAATAGATGTTTTTCTGGAACTCTTGCTTTTTCCATGATCCAACAGATGTTGGCAATTTGATCTCTGGTTCCTCTGCCTTTTCTAAAACCAGCTTGAACATCAGGAAGTTCACAGTTCATGTACTATTGAAGCCTGGCTTGGAGAATTTTGAGCATTACTTTACTAGCATGTGAGATGAGTGCAATTGTACGATAGTTTGAGCATTCTTTGGCATTGCCTTTCTTTGGGATTGGAATGAAATCTGACCTTTCCCAGTCCTGTGGCCACTGCTGAGTTTTCCAAATGTGCTGGCATATTGAGTGCAGCACTTTCACAGCATCATCTTTCAGAATTTGAAATAGCTCAACTGGAATTCCATCACCTCCACTAGCTTTGCTCAGAGTAATGCTTCCCAAGTCCCACTTGACTTCACATTCCAAGATGTCTGGCTCTAGGTAAGTGATCACACCATTGTGATTATCTGGGTCATGAAGATCTTTTTTGCATAGTTCTGCGTATTCTTGCCACCTCTTCTTAATATCTTCTGCTTCTGTTAGGTCCATACCATTTCTGTCCTTTATTGTGCCCAGCTTTGCAAGAAATGTTCCCTTGGTATCTCTAATTTTCTTGAAGAGATCTCTAGCCTTTCCCATTCTATTGTTTTCTTCTATTTCTTTGCACTGATCACTGAGGAAGGCTTTCTTATCTCTCCTTGCTAGTCTTTGGAACTCTGCATTCAAATGGGTATATCTTTCCTTTTCTCCTTTGATTTTCACTTCTCTCCTTTTCACAGCTGTTTGTAAGGCTTCCTCAGACAGCCATTTTGCTTTTTTGCATTTCTTTTTCTTGGGGATGGTCTTGATCCTTGCCTCCTGTACAATGTCCCGAACCTCCGTCCATAGTTCTTCAGGCACTCTGTCTGTCAGATCTAGTCCCTTAAATCTATTTTTCACTTCCACTGTATAATCGTAAGGGATTTGATTTAGGTCATACCTGAATGGTCCAGTGGTTTTCCCTACTTTCTTCAATTTCAGTCTGAATTTGGCAATAAGGAGTTCATGATCTGAGCCACAGTCAGCTCCTGGTCTTGTTTTTGCTGACTGTATAGAGATTCTCTATCTTTGGCTGCAAGGAATATAATCAATCTGATTTTGGTATCAAACATCTGCTGATGGACATATGTAGAATCTTCGCTTGTGTTGTTGGAAGAGGGTGTTTGCTATGACCAGTGTGTTCTTTTGGTAAAACTCTATTAGCCTTTGCCCAGTCTCATTCTGTACTCCAAGGCCAAATTTGCTTGTTACTCCAGGTATTTCTTGACTTTTGCATTCCAGTCCCCTATAATGAAAAGGACATCTTTTTTGGGTGTTAGTTCTAGAAGGTCTTGTAAGTTTTCATAGAACCCTTCAACTTCAGCTTCTTCAGCATTGCGGGTCAGGGCATAGACTTGGATTACTGTGATACTGAATGGTTTGCCTTGGAAACGAACAGAGATCATTCTGTCATTTTCGAGATTTCATCCAAGTACTTCATTTCGAACTCTTTTGTTGACTATGATGGCTATTCCATTTCTTCTAAGGGATTCTTGCCCACAGTAATAGATACAATGGTCATCTGAGTTAAATTCACCAATTCCAGTCCATTTTAATTCACTGATTCCTAAAATGTTGATGGTGGCCTTACACGGCATGGCTCATAGTTTCATTGAATTAGACAAGGCTGTGATCCATGTGATCAGATTGGTTAGTTTTCTGTGATTGTGGTTTTCAGTCTGTCTGCCCTCTGATGGAGAAGGATAAGAGGCTTATGGAAGCTTCTTCTTTTTTTTTTCTTTTGCATTTATGAATACTTTATTCAAAAAGTCTTCCCCAAATAAGGGAGTTCTAATTGATGCATTGTTTGTTGTTTACTCGCTCAGTCACGTCCAATTCTTTTGTGACCCCATAAACTATAGCCCAACAGGCTCCTCTGTCCATGGGATTTTTCCGGTAAGAATATTAGAGTGGGTTGCCATTTCCTTCTCCTCATGGA
Source organism: Bos javanicus (assembly GCF_032452875.1). Lineage (NCBI taxonomy): Eukaryota > Metazoa > Chordata > Mammalia > Artiodactyla > Bovidae > Bos > Bos javanicus. The sequence goes on along the minus strand of NC_083879.1, from coordinate 34,134,371 downwards.
AGCTTCTTGATGGAAGAGATTGACTGAGGTTTGTTTATATATATATACACATATTCTCTATTAACAAAGAGCTTTGTTTCACCTTTTGCACAAATGATATTGTAACACGAATAAAGACACAAAAACATAACATCCATAAACTCAACTTTTCTTTGGAACACCCACCTCCCCTGCAGACCTGGATGTAACTGGCCTTCACGTATTGCTCAGGGATGGAGCACCCACATGGCCCGAGACGGTCACTCTACCCATGAGAAGTTTGCTCTGCACAGTTTATAATCAGTGTGGCCATTGTATTTCATGAAACTCTAATGAGGAAAATGGGACAGATTATTCCCAATGGGACAGACCTACTCCTCGCCTGTGAAGCAGGCAAGCTTCGCACTGTGTTCATTGCCAACTCCTTATATTTCTGTTCTGGGCGTGATACCAAAACCGATATTGATAGAACACCTGGATTCCTAGCCCTGACTTACAGTGTAAAACCCTAATTGCTAATGTATTGGGGTCCTAATTTTCTACCTCGCTGCATTAACTACAGTTCAGTTACACACCATGTCTGTGCCAGTTCACAAATCACTAAAACACATAACATTCTAGGATTCTGCTCTTGTGCTTGGGGATCTCTGAGAACTTTCCAGAAAGAAAAATGTACATCAGTGGTGCTTATTATCTTAATGAATTCCAGAGTAAACATTTGCTCTATTTTACACATAGAAAAACACGTTTGTATGAGACAGAAAAAGCTCATGGTCAGCTTTGTTTGGACAGCTAGACAGGGTCAGGAGGGCTTAGAGTAAATGTAGTGTTTGCTGCCATATTATTTCTTAGTTTTAGGTACTTTTTTCTATTCTAGATCCTAATTTTTCAATAGAAAGTCTTTCCTCCGCAGGGAAAGCTTCTTTTTCTCAGGGAGAGGATGTCAATTAAGGGAGAAAGAAAGGTGGTAAATGACTGTGAGGGCCTGCTTCCCTTCCCATCCGGCAGTGACCTGTGAGACCCGGAGCAGCCCCGGGATCAGCAGCAGAGCCGAGAGGCTGCCGTCCAGGAAACCTCCTGCAGGCGAGATGAAAACCTTCACTCATTTCAACTCCTGCTGAAATTACAGACAGTCTCCACGTTTCTTTGAACTAAATACTTAACTTTTACAAAGCTGGATAAACAACTTTGTCATGACTTTTCCAATTCCATAAAGTAGAAACGATGCCAGCATCACAGCTAATCTGATCAGCAAACTCTGGTATCAGAATATCACGCGGTCATTAGAAACTGGAGAATATTTTAGCCATTATACTTAACTCTTGAGTTGATTTAGCCTCAATTTAGAATTGAGTTTAAACTGGCTCAATGAGAAGAGTTCTCCTTTATTAACATTTGTTTTCCTTTCAATTATGTTATTGTAAGATTCAATGGCACCCCACTCCAGTACTCTTGCCTGGAAAATCCATGGACGGAGGAGCCTGGTAGGCTGCAGTCCATGGGGTCACGAAGAGTCAGACACGATCGAGTGACTTCACTTTCACTTTTCTCTTTCATGCATTGGAGAAGGAAATGGCAACCCACTCCAGTGTTCTTGCCTGGAGAATCCCAGAGACGGGGGAGCCTGGTGGGCTGCCATCTATGGGGTCACACAGAGTCGGACACGACTGAAGTGACTTAGCAGCAGCAGCAAGATTCTAAGTTGCCAGAGATCCACTTATGGTCCATCTGTTGTCTTCCATTTAGTGACTCTGCACCTACAATTTTCTAATCAAAGTCCTAGTGCTCGGGTGTAAACAGTAGGAAACAAGCACAGGCTTATCCTTTCATGGAGCTTACATTTAATCAGGAGACTGGTGGTGAACAGAAAGTTGAAGAATGGTAAAAAGGTAGGGAGTAAAAAGGTCTAGGCAAGGATTTAATACAGGGGCAGCGATGAAGAATAACCTGACAGTCAGGAAAGGTCTTAAACTCAGGTGTAAATGGCAAGAAGGAATCAGCTGTCAGACAGAGGGCAGAAGGATGCATCCCAAATCAGGAGCAGCCCACAGAGCAACGGTCACCATGACGCTGTGAGGAAGGGACCATTGCCTGCGGCAGTGCGTTCAGAGTCAGAGGCAGCAGACCGAAGGATCTCGACTCACAGCCAGGCTGGGGCACTTGAATCTCAGTTTCGTTGCCAGATTCAAGCAGCCAGGACCAAGTTCCCTTACACTCATGAGGCTTCTTTCCCTCCATACATGGTTTTTATTACTCACTTAATGCAACACAGCATCGGTGCTGAATAGCATGATTACCTGCAGAACCTCAACACGAACTATCGGTACATGTCTGCACACCAAGCTCAGAACGGAGGTCTATTACACTGAAAGCAAAACCAAGCGCCTCAAGAATAAAGGTAAAACCTGGGACTGAACACTGCAATAAATCAGAAGTGGAGCCTCATGTTCATACTCAACTCTTTCCAGATGAAAAGAAGTATTACCACAACACATCTCACTGTGCTCATTTATATATAAAACACATTTCACACATCACAAAAGACCTTCCATTATAATGCACCAGTGATATTCCCAGACGAGCATCGGTGACACATCCTCTCTCTCCTGGTTGCTATCGTGTAACACTATAGACGATGCACTGTGCAGTTCCCGCTGGTACGATATGGATAATAATAGTGCCCAACTCATAGGCTGGCTGCCAGGTTTAAAGGGATTCATATATGTCAGAGCAGTATCTTACATAGACAGTGCTGTATAAGGGATAGCCATTATTTTTAGTATTAAAATATTAGTATATACACCACGTTCACAGTAGCTAGAAGGTGGAAGCAACCTAGACGTCCACTGATGGATGACTGGATAAACAGAATGTGTGTGTCCAGACAATGGTGCAGCCACAATGGAGAACCGTATGGAGGCTCCTCAGAAACCTAAATGCACAGCTACCATGTGAGCCAGAAATTCCACTTCTGGGCATGTAGCCAGACAAAACTCTAATCCAAAAAGATACATGAACCCCAGTGTTCACAGCAGCATCATTCCCGATAGCCAAGACACGGAGACAACCTCAACACCCATCGACAGAGGAATGGATAAAGAAGACGTGGTGCAGGAGTACAGTGAAATACTGCTGGGTCATAAAAAACAAAATGCCATTTGTAGCAACATGGATGCACTTAGAGATCATCCTACTGTGAAATGAAGAACATCAGAAAGAGAAAGACAAATACCATACGAAACCACTTGCCTGTAGAATCTAAAATATGACAAATGAACCTATCTATGAAACAGAAGCAGACTCACAGACACAGAGAACACACTTATGGTTGCCAAGGCGGGTGGGGTGGGGGAGGGATGGACTGGGAGTTTGAGATGAGCAGACGCAAGCTGTTATATACAGGATGGATAAACAACAAGGTCCTACTGTGCAGCACAGAGAACTGTATTCAATACCCTGTGATAAAGCATCATGGAAAAGAATTTGAAAAACAATATATATGTGTGTAACTGAGTCACCTTGCTGTACAGCAGAAATTAACACAGTATTGTAAATCAACTATATTTCAATTTTAAAAGAAGAAATATATTGTAGCCATGAAATAAGAATAGGATACATTTTTTTAAAGAAAGAAACCATTTGAGAATATAAAAAATGCTTTACAATTGGTAGTAAAAAAAGAAAAAGGCTGAGTTTTCAGTTTCCAGACTAAACCAAGTCTGGAATTTGGGAGATGGTTTGGTTTGGACGTGGGAGCTGGGGAGCCATTTGTGCGTCGGGCTTAGTGATGGATGAGACAGTCAAGGATGAAAGCTTGGGTGACGCTTAAAGAAGATGGTGAAAGAAAAAGAGCCAGTGACAGACACTGGGGAGGAGGCATCGATGGCTGGAGAAGAACCTGGACCAAAGGGAGGCCAGGGGAGAAGACTTCTGAGCTGCCAAGAGCATCATGGCACAGAGGGGTGTGGAGAGGGAGAAAGAAGGGTCTCTGGTTTCACACACAGACCCCTGGTAACATTCCAGCAGGTGGTTTTAACAGAAGCTCGGGAACGGGAGCCAGACGCAGTGGACTGAACTGTGCAGGAGTGGGAGGTTCGGGGGGCGGGGCACGGTCTACACGACCCTGTGATGACGTCTGTTTGTCAACCGAGTGGGGACACCACAGGAGCCCTGACGTAACAGGGCAGCTGACGTCTGCCCCAGGGACACCCATGGCGGAGCTGGACCTGCGAGAGGGCTGGTCTGAGCACCCATCACGCTGTGCCAGGCCACACACAGGCTCGGTCGTCAATTCCCTTTCTGCGTCTCCCTTCATCTTATCCACTATCTTTCCAAGGCTTCATTCAATTTATCCAGGCATGAAGATTCTAAGACCGTCTCAATCCAGAATAGTTCTGAAAAAGGGTACTTGCTTAAACAAGGACAATGGTTTTTGACAGTGGTTCAGGGACTTTAAAAAAAAATAAATTTGCATCAGTGACTCTAGATGTTTTGTTTTGTTATTTTTCTAGGGTTAGTCACGGCTGCTGCTTGTGATTCTGAGAAAACATTTACCATGTGACAAAGAATAACTTTTTCCCTCACATACTTCTGTGTTCAACTTTAGTTTCTGCAGTTCACTCTTAGTATCCTTGATTGGATATGCATACTTCTTTTATTTTCTATAAACAAAATGAGAAAAGGACATATGAGTTGAATCATTAATATAGCAGGCACATGTTGCCAACTAACTCTGCCAACAAAATCAATAACATGCTGCAACCAGCTGCAGATCCTCATTTCTTTAAGTCCTCTGGCTACTGGAGCCCCAAGGACAGCTGTTAATAAAGTGAGCACAGACAGGACCCTTTTGCTCAAAAATTCTTTAAAGCCTCACAGTGTTAAAACTTTTGCCAACACAAAAACAGAGCCAACAGTCTTCTGGAAAGATGGCAAAGTGGGTGATAATGCCAAGAACCTCCTCCTCACTCCTGCTGTCACACACGGGGCAACAAAACATGTCAGCAGCAAGGATACTGTCTTGGACATAAACCTGACCCAGCACGGTGCCTGCTCAGGTGCATGGGGATGAGATCCAGACCACCGAGTCAGACCAAGGTTCACATCCTGGTTCCATCTTAAAGAAGCAATTGGGCACGTGGGGTGAGGCCATGCCGTGCTCAGTTGAGTCCGACTCTTTGCGACCCCATGGACTGTAGCCCACCAGGCTCTGTCCACGGGATTCTCCAGGCATGAATACTGGAGTGGGTTGCCATGCCCTCCTCCAGGGCATCTTCCTGACCCAGGGATCAAACCCACGTCTCCTTGCATTGGCACGCAGATTCTTCACCACTGGGCCACCTGGGAAGCCAGTGGGCTGAGGCACTTCCGTCCTAAGGCTTAGGACTCTGGGGAATCATACCTACTTCACAGACTTCTTATGAAGACTGAACATGGCAGCACAGGCACAAGCTTTCTCTAGAGCCCTGCGCAGTAGCAGCGGTGGCATTACTGTTATTGTCCTCGGGTATGTCCACTGAAGCTCTCCAGAGAAGACTGAAATCTGGCTACTGTTGCATCGCTTCTGCCGTCTGCCTTCCCGCCCTCCATCCCACGTATCTAGGTGAGCTCTAGGCTCCTGTGAGGCTCTGGATACGCAGACTTCCTTCTAGAAAGGAATGATTCTGCCACGTGCAGGCAGTTCACAAGGGGGTGAGGCACTGGTTGAAAACCCCACATGATACCATGCATTTCTAGAGTGAATCCTATCCTCTCATCACTAAGGAGGTAGTATCTTCAGCCAGGTGTGGCTTTCCTGCCCCTGGCCTGGGAGGATGTTCTATTTCCCCGATATCCAGTTCTGTGTTACCTGCTCACACTCCTCCATACTCACGCTGCTCTGAACGGTCAGGGGAGCTCTGTGTGGTTTACTGGGCTGAGACTTGCTTCAGGGCTACAGGGGACATTATTCCCAGAGCTCCAGTCTCACTTCCTTCTCTCTGTCTCCGCACAGATCTGGGGGTGGGGATGGAATCCAGGGAGACTGGCCATCCTCCAGTGCCCTCTATTGTCTCCCACCCCACCCCACCCGCATCTGCTCTGGAGCTCGGCACATGGAGAATCTCGGACATCACCCCTGACTACACAGCCACCTCGGGGCCTGATCGCCTCCTAAAAAAGTTCTTTCCTGCACAGCTGTCATTGAATATGTTTTATGTCCTGTGTGCATTATTGGATAACCCACGGAGAGGTATAGCATCCCGGAGTTTTACTACTGAATGATTAGCTTTGTCAATCGTGAAGTTATATAATATGATGAAGTTCTGCAATACAACACAGGGGTCAGTAGTGCCGGGGCAGGACCACAAGAGCCCAGATCAGGACGCTCTTAGGTGCTCCTGGCTGAAGGCTGGCTTGGTTTTCCTTCTTTGTTTCCCCTGGTGCCCACAGGGCCCCATCATTCCATGTCTTCCCGTACATGTCTGTCTTCTCTGCTGACATGACCTTCAAGATGGGATGGACAAGGTCTGTTTCACTCACGACTTTCTCACCAGCATTTCTCCAGTACCTGGTCTGAAGTGCTGGCTGGTATTGGACAGACAGATGGATGGATGGATGGATGGGTAGATGGATGGTTGAATGGATGGATGGATGTCCTGCGATTCAGCATGGTGTCTAGGGTGGGGAATACACTATGGGGTCTGATGTGGGGGCCTAGGGATCACTCTGCCCTGGCATAACTGACTCCACAAAGAGATGCTGGGATCATCAGAAAGGGATCTTAGGTAAATAATTCTCTACTTTGGTAAAACTGGCAAAGATAGTACAGGGGTTTCCTGTGTGTCCCTTACCCACCATCCCCTCTTGTTGGCATCTTACACGTGTCACCCCACTGTCAAGGGCACTTGTCACGACTACATGACCGAGGTGGGTGCCAGCTGTGACCAGAGCCCAAATATCCTCTGATTTGGGATAGTTTCTTGGGCTTTTCTTATTTTTCATGACAGTTTTTAAAAAGAATTGTGAAGTACTTTATAGAAATTTCCTCCAATTTGAGTTTGTCTGATGCTTTTCTCATTATTAGACCAGGCTTGGATCTGGGAGAATTCTCGCATTAGAGGTACACACATCCTCAAGACATCACTGGTGACATCAGCCGTCCTCCCCTGACTCAGGCGGCACTGCCAGGTTTCTCCGCTGTGAGTTACTCTTTTCCTTTTGATTTAATTGCAATGCTTTATATCCAAATGTCATTCAGTCACTAAATCATAAGATGCGGGCTTGATGGAACCACGAGACACGAGCCATTTTCAGCAGTTTTTGTTGCTTTTATGCTGATGTGCTGTGAGCTTGAGAACTTATTCAGTTTTCTGGGACAGAAAACTAGGCTGACTCACAGAAGACGTCTGGAGGTGGGCCCGGTGCAGCCGACAAGCAGGTGCAGGAGAGACCAGGAGAGGAAGTGCCGGGAGGGTGGAGGTCGTGACGGAGGAGTGGAGACTCTCAGGTGGAGCAGCTCCGGGTGCGGCCACGGGAGGCCCTGGGAGTGGAGGCAGGGCCACCTGGGATGTCAGGAAGGGTTCCAGATGCTGGGATGTGGGCCGTGGGAGGGGGTGACGGCGACACCAATTAAGGTCAGCAATAAAGAGGGGCAGGCAGCTTCCTGACCCCACAACAGGCCATGGGGAGTGGGTTTCTGTTCTGATTTGGTTTACAAAATGTGAAACTGAAGTCAAGGATGCTGACCCCTCTTCCTGCCGCCGAGGTTCAGGGGGCTTTGGGGCAGCGTGCTCCTGGGTGACAGCTGGGGTCCAGTCCAGGCGAGGAGGTGGGGGAGCACCTAGTGGTGATGTAGGCACTGTGTCTTCCTGCAGCCGGAGTACAGAGGGCAGGACAGATGGCCCAGGAGGGAGGTACCTGGGCGCTGGGCCGGTGAAGAGGAAGTTCAGATCAGCTCAGGGTCAAGACAAGAGGAGAGCAGTAAGCCAAAGGGCTGGTATCTTGGGCTCAAGTCCAGAGTGACTGCGGCTCATGGGCTCATCCCATGAATATTTATTGGGTGCCTCTTTTGTGCCTCATGGTGGCTTGGCAACAAGGATGCAGACATGACCAGCACAAAGTCCCTACCACGTGGAACTGCCTTCACCTGTCTTGCCAGACACTCGGAGCAACGTGCTTATTCTCAGCTTCACTTACCTTCTAGAACAAAGCCATCAAAACACACAGGCATAGGTAATGATCTTTTAAGCACCGAGTATGCACAACTCAGAAGATGAGTCACTAAGAGAAGCCAGCTTTCCATTCACTCAGGTACACGCGTGTATAGGTATCCTCCACCTGCATCCAGACACTCCTGGCTCTGAGTGGACAACAGTGAGTGGCCAGATAACACCGCCACCTCCACGGAGCTGATGCACAGGGCAGGAGGACAGGGTGCCACGGGAGGGCGTGGGAGGAGGACACAGAGGGAAGCCTGCACCTGCCACTTCAATTCTAAAGGTGTCTGCACCTTAAGCGTAAAATAATCCATGATAACTCTCCCTTTGTTGATGTATTCATGTTTGAAAAATCCTTGTAAATTCCTACATCGTGGTCCACACGATAATCCATTCCTGAAAGGGTTCTGGTTCCCAGCCAGGTTTCAAATAAGCCATGAAGAAACTGAAGGGATTGTTTTGGTCTTTTTAAAAAATTCTTGTCTGGGTCTGGACGGCTGAGTCACCAGCCCCCAGATATTACAAACACGAGACCAAAGCATTGCCCTAATCGTGTCTGCTGGGCTCCAGAGCTCCCAGGCAAGACCAAGCCGGCAGAAGGGTGACGGCAGGCAGGGGCCTCCCCTGGTCTCTTGGGGACATCAGCCCTGCAGGTATGTGCTCCTCGACACCTGGTGGCCGTGGAGAGAAGTACCTGCTCCCGCCACCCTACAGCAAGCAGGTCCTGTGGGCGCTCAGGTGGCAAGCTGGCTGACCCTCCTCATGAGCCCAGGGTGGAAACTGCCCAGTCTCACGGCCCCAGTGAGTGGAGCTGGGGCTTGGTCTCACAGATCATTTCTACCTGGACACTAACATGCAGCGGGTCCAGGCAAATCACCCACGAACCGTGAGTGCTGAGAGGAGTTCCAGCGGCTCATGGTTCACTAGTCATTTACATCTAATTGCAGTGACTTTCCAAATTCTATCCTTCATCTTTTATCACTCCTGGCACTGTTTTAGAAAGAAAAGAAAACACAATTAAAACTTACAGTCCAGCCTCAAAGAAAAACAGGTCAAGACAGTCTTGGGAGGAAGCGTCTCAGGTAGGGCCCTAGCTTTGAAACCCTCTGCAAACTTAACTCACACAAGACCTTTTCGGCATTTCATGATAATAAAATGCAAGTGAGCAAAACGTTTTTGCTCCTCAAACACTTCATGTTGTATATCTAAAATGAAAATATCACAGAGGTAAAGAACTTTGTGCTGTAGATACATACAGGTTTTATGAACTGAAAACAAGATGCTAAACGAGACAAGAGATTTGTTATTTTTTAGCCTAAAGAGCAGCGAGGGAGGCAGAAAATTCAAAGGAATTAGGAATCAGAGCTGTTAAACCAAGTAGAAGGAAAAAAAAAAATCAAAAGCCAAGGTTCTTATTCCCAAAATATCCCTACAGGAAGCTCAGTGGAACAATTTTCCGTGGAAAACAGGAGGCATGTCTCATAAATAAAGAGGTGGGCAGGGCTGTGAGTCAAACAGGGAACGCGGGTGGAGGAGGGGAGGCCACCAGGCAGGCTCCCAGTGCGGGCCTCCCGACTTGAAAAGTGGGGAGTGAAGGGTCCAAGGCCAAGATGCTGAATATTTATGTTCTTCTTATAAAATGTGTCTTTCATAGAGAAATTAGTCACATTCTACGTGTCCAAAGAGGCCCTCATACTAAGATTCTCTTACACCATCCATCTCCCCTTGTCATCAGGCTGGTGTCCATGGAGACCGGTTCTCAGTTGGAAATGGGGGAGTCAGGCAGAGATGCTCTGCTGGGGAGTCCTAGCAACCCGCCTGGAACATTTGTTTCTCACATGACGGATTGAAAGTACACACACACACACGCACACACACACACACACACAAACTGCACCGATAGGAAGAACTCTTACTGAGGTAAAGGTTCATTCTGAATTTAAATGTAAGATCTTTTCTTAATGACAACCAAGGAACAAAAATGTCAGCATCAGACTGTGCCACTGGGCCCCCAAGAGACTTTGGCATCAGGCCTGGCCCTCCCGTCCTTCCACTGGGAGTTGTACGGAGAGCACAGACCCGAGGGGCCCTGAGGCCCAGCACGGATGGGTCAGTGTGCCAAAGCCCAGCTCTGCCTATAGCCATCGGGGCTCCTCACCAACCAGGCATGTTTCCATCCATTCGTGGGGAGAGGAGACAGTGGGGGAGAGAACATGGCACAGGGGACCCAGGGACCCAGAGATGCACGGTAGGGGCTGGACCGGGGTGAGGGGGGCTGGGCAATTGCTGTCTGCCCCCCTCAGCACCCCCAACTCCGGTTCTGGAGAACCAACCACCACAGGTTTGTTCCTATGATTCTGGTGGCGCCGCCCCACTGCATCCAGTCCCGACCCTCTTCTCACTGCCTGCCCCTGAAGCTGCTGCCTTTCTTAAGGTTCAGCTCAGAGATCTCCCCCCTTAAGGAGCCTCATCTCTCCTCTCCTCGTCCCTGGACCCCTGACAGGGACCGTTCTCTCCTCAGGACTCCATGTACGCAGCCAGCGGACACAGCATTACTCACGACTTCCTTCTACTGACCCCCTTCCCAAAGTCAACCTCTCCCTCCGTCTCTGACATGTTAATGTGCCTCCCAGGACCCCCCGAGTCCCACTCCTAGGCATCCTCCAGGAGCCGCCAGCAGGAAGCGAGGGGTGTGAACTGGAGCAAGCCTCTGTTGGTCGCACCTGGTGAGGCTGGTCAGAGCCTGCATGGGTGAGTGGGCAGCCACGGTGGGAAGGGGAACAGGTAGGCTGCGTGGAGGCTGCCCGTGAGGGGTGTTGGTGCCACAGGACAGGCTGCACCTGGAGTGCGTGGAGCTGGGGAATTGTGACAGGTGTCATTGGGGTCACTGGACAGACCTGGCACAGGAGTGTGTAGGATGGGGTGGTGTGGGGTGCACAGGATCAGATTTGGGGCCTGAGGATCTTTCCATCTCTTCCAGGATGAGGTCATCCACCCACAACGTCAAGATGAAGACAGGAGCTCCTGATGATTGCAGACACAGCCCGTCCTCCGGACTGGAAATTGTGGGTCACGTCCTCTTGGAGGGTTGCAGGGACCCTGCGACAAGGTGCGTGCTGTGTGGGAGAAGGCAGGGGAGAAGCTGTGGGGGTAGGGCCAGAGTGCGCCCCTCAGGTCATAACTCTCGCTCTCACCGATATCAAGGAAATGCAGAGCAGAGGCTTTCCCACCACAACCCAGCTAGTCCCCAGCAGGTCTGGATCTAGAGCTCAGCTTAACTCACAAGCCTCTCACCCGGAAGACAGTGGTGGGGAAAACTCTCAAGTACACAATTCAATGGCTTAGTTCAACAGTTAGTGGCTATCATTTTTCTAAATAACTGAAGGAAATAATTTCAAATGCTAATATGATGGCATTAACCTGGCAGCTGTTAAAAATCCATTATGAAAATTTCATCAAAATTATTTGGGAAATTTAAAAAAAGCAAGTAGCACTTCTCTGAGAAGTGAGGAGGTCTCCCGGGATGTCACAGAGGCGCCAGTGCAGGAGGCTTCCCTCCAGATGTCGTGTCTGTGTGGTGCAAACCAGTGCAGTTGAACATGGGCAGCACGTGGCTCCTGCCCGTGGACAAGGACGGTGGGCCCAGCCCTGTGGCTTACAGACATCAATCCTCAACATGATGCAGATCCTGAATTTGGAGCTGGACAAAGGCGGTTTCATGTAACATCAGGAAAGCACATCACCATCTCTGCATTTTTAAACCCCTGACTGAGACACAGCACAGAAAACGACTTCATCTCATTGGGTTCTTGCCCGAGGCTGAGACCCACCCTGCTGCCCCCAGGCAGCAGATGCTGCCTGATGCAGGGACAGTGGCCCCTGAGTGGTGGTCCATAGTCAGAGCCTGCCTCCAGTGCTATGAATATAAGGCACCTTAACTGTCCTGCAGGAGTGTCTTTGTTTCACTTCACTGTTCTCCTCTTATCACAAGGATGTTGATTTCTCAAGAGGACTGGTCCGGCAGGTAAACTGGGCTCCGGGAATCCGACCAGTCAGCATTATCAGGTTTCAAAGAACCAGAACACACTGAAGATTTTTGTCTCTTTACCAACTGAGCTCAGCTTTATATCTGTTTTCTAATATCTATTATAGACAAGGAAACTTAAAAGAATTTCTTGTAAATTCATGGTATCTGACTTCTACAGATGGTTCAGAAAGAGTCTGAAAACACCTGCAAACACATACAGTCAGATTCACCTCTAGTTGGCTCGTACGATACCCGCAGGTGTCTGTCGATGTTGGTTCCTTGGTAAAGGTAGTTTAGGAACTTTCTGCACAATATCTACACACACAGGGCAGGTGCAGAGGCCTTTGTGATACACAGAGCTTCCATGCTCCCTTTAAAGCTGTCTGGTTTTTTGTCTAGTATTTTGTCTAGTATTCTGAAGCGAGTCTCTTGGCAGATAAACAAGAAGTCATGATACTGCTAAACTGCACTACAACAATATTGGATTTTTAGATCTTACTATGGACATGGAACAACAGACTGGTTGCAAATAGGAAAAGGAGTTCGTCAAGGCTGTATATTGTCACCCTGTTTATTTAACTTATATGCAGAGTACATCATGAGAAACGCTGGACTGGAAGAAACACAAGCTGGAATCAAGATTGCTGGGAGAAATATCAATAACCTCAGATATGCAGATGACACCACCCTTATGGCAGAAAGTGAAGAGGAACTAAAAAGCCTCTTGATGAAAGTGAAAGTGGAGAGTGAAAAAGTTGGCTTAAAGCTCAACATTCAGAAAACGAAGATCATGGCATCCGGTCCCATCACTTCATGGGAAACAGATGGGGAAACAGTGAAGACAGTGTCAGACTTTATTTTTCGGGGCTCCAAAATCACTGCAGATGGTGACTGCAGCCATGAAATTAAAAGACGCTTACTCCTTGGAAGGAAAGTTATGACCAACCTAGATAGCATATTCAAAAGCAGAGACATTACTTTGCCAACAAAGGTTCATCTAGTCAAGGCTATGGTTTTTCCTATGGTCATGTATGGATGTGAGAGTTGGACTGTGAAGAAAGCTGGGCACCGAAGAATTGATGCTTTTGAACTGTGGTGTTGGAGAAGACTCTTGAGAGTCCCTTGGACTGCAAGGAGATCCAACCAGTCCATTCTGAAGGAGATCAGCCCTGGGATTTCTTTGGAAGGAATGATGCTGAAGCTGAAACTCCAGTACTTTGGCCACCTCATGCGAAGAGTTGACTCATTGGAAAAGACTCTGATGCTGGGAGGGATTGGGGGCAGGAGGAGAAGGGGACGACAGAGGATGAGATGGCTGGATGGCATCACTGACTCAATGGACGTGAGTCTGAGTGAACTCCAGGAGTTGGTGATGGACAGGTAGGCCTGGCGTGCTGCGATTCGTGGGGTCGCAAGAGTCGGACACGACTGAGCGACTGATCTGATCTGATGACCACCTACACTGTCTTGAGGATTACTCCTGCTCCTGCTATTGCTGTTTTATAGCAAAGGAAAAGCAATAACCAGAGAAGCAATATGTTTGTTTCTAGGCAGGAGGACCCTTGTTGGGGTTGACCTAAAAGGATCAGTAACCATTGCTGAACCCTAATACTGAATTTCTGTAGCAAAGACTTAATAGTCCTGTGTTTACTCCATTATTATTGACTCCTAACTTAATTTCCTTTTCCTAGATCCTTCGGGTTTGTTTGGTTATTTTTTCCTTCCAGCATCTTAAGGTGAATTCTAGCCTGTATATTTAAAATTTTGTCTAGAGTCAAGACAGCATTTAAGGCTATTTCCTCTAAATACAACTTTCCCTGGATCCCATAGGTTTGGTGTAAGTTTCTTTAGTTTTAATGGTCACGAGATGACATGTAACTTCACCCTCAACTTCCTCTTTGCTCTGCAGATACTTTATGAGGGTGTGCCCTGATTCCTAAGTACTTTGATTGGATCTTTACACAGTTCATCTCATTTTATTCGATTTTGATGAAAGACCAAGTGCTCTAAAATCTCAACTTTCTTGAACTAGTTGAAACGTCCTTCCTCATCAAGTACCAAATTGGAAGGCAGATATGCTTACCACTAAAAACTGAATTTTATGAATTTTGAAAGACAAAACACCTAAGGGAAAATTACATATTATGTATTTGTAGGATACAAATTTCATATATGTTAATACAAATTTGGAAAACTCAGCAGCGGCCACAGGACTGGAAAAGGTCAGTTTTCATTCCAATCCCAAAGAAACACAATGCCAAAGAATGCTCTAACTACCACACAATTGCACTCACCTCACACACTAGTAAAATAATGCTCAAAATTCTCCAAGCCAGGCTCTAGCAATATGTGAACTGTGAACTTCCAAATGTTCAAGCTGGCTTTAGAAAAGGCAGGGGAAAAAGAGATCTAATTGCCAACATTCACTGGATTATTGAAAAAGCAAGAGAGTTACAGGAAAAAACATCTATGTCTGATTTATTGACTATGCCAAAGCCTTTGACTGTGTGGATCACAATAAACTCTAGAAAATTCTGAAAGAGATGGGAATACCAGACCACCTGACCTGCCTCTTGAGAAACCTGTATGCAGGTCAGGAAGCAACAGTTAGAACTGGACACAGAACAACAGACTGGTTCCAAATAGGAAAAGGAGTATGACAAGGCTGTATATTGTCACCCTGCTTATTTAACTTATATGCAGCATACATCATGAGAAACTCTAGGCTGGAGGAAGCACAAGCTGGAATCAAGATTGCTGGGAGAAATATCAATAACCTCAGATATGCAGATGACACCAGAAAGTGAAGAACTAAAGAGCCTCTTGATGAAAGTGAAAGAAGAGAGTGAAAAAAGTTGGCTTAAACTCAACATTCAGAAAACTAAGATCATGGCATCCAGTCCCATCACTTCATGGCAAATAGATGGGGAAACAGTGGAAACAGCGGGTGACTTTATTTTTTTTGGCTCCAGAATCACTGCAGATGGTGGTGACTACAGCCATGAAATTAAAAGACGCTTACTCCTTGAAGGAAAGTTATGACCAACCTAGAGAGCGTATTGAAAAGCAGAGATATTACTTTGCCAACAAAGGTCCGTCTAGTCAAGGCTATGGTTTTTCCAGTGGTCATGTACAGATGTGAGAGTTTGACTATAAAGAGTGCTGAGCACCGAAGAATTGATGCTATTGAACTGTGGTGTTGGAGAAGACTCTTGAGAGTCCCTTGGACGGCAAGGAGATCCAACTAGTCCATCCTAAGGGAAATCAGTCCTGAGTGTTCATTGGAAGGACTGATGTTAAAGCTGAAACTCCAGTATTTTGGCCACCTGATGCGAAGAGCCAACTCATTTGAAAAGACCCTGATGTTGGGAAAGATTGGAGGCAGGAGGAGAAGGGGACGACAGAGGATGAGATGGTTAGATGGCATCACCAACGCAACAGACAAGAGTTTGGGTAAACTCCGGGAGTTGGTGATGGACAGTGAGGCCTGGTGTGCTGCAGTTCATGGGGTTGCAAAGAGTCAGACACAACTGAGGGACTGAGCTGAACTGAACTGAGTACATGAGACTGTGGATGTGTGCAGACCCTATGCATCTTTGATTATTTAGAGTGTGCTAGATCTGCTAAATTGCAAAATAAGAATATTTATACTCATTCATTATATTTGTGCTTTACTGAATTCTGCTTATATTTCGAATAGCTTTTGCTTTATTTGTTAGGTCCCATCTGTTTAGGGTATGCAGGCACCTTACTTCATCTAAACAATCTGAGGTAATGTTAACTATGCATCAAATGCACTCGCCACCTGGGAAATGTAGGTTAAAAGCTTCATGAGCTGTCACTGCACAGCCATGTGGTGGGAACACCAAACTGAGAAAGCAGACCATGCCAAAGGTGATGCGGAGGAAGAAGAACCCACACTTGTGTGGGGACAAGCACATAAACCGGCACAAGACATCGGAAAACTGGTAAGATTCAGTAACACTCAGCAATCTGCAGACCCTCAAGTCAGCAGCTACACCCCAGGTGTTTGTCACATGGAAACACGTACATAATTTACTGTAAGACACGTACGAGAATGCCTACAGCCAGTTTACTCACAACATCCCCAAATTGAAAGCCCAAACCTCCATCCTCAGCAGAACAGACACATACATCTGGTGTCATGAAGTAGACATCTGTGCAGCCACAGGAACAGACAAACCATGCCCCACACACACACCAAGCACGAATCTTGCAAATGTCCCGTCGGATTAAAGAAGCCATATACGCAAGGGAGTGCTGTTCTTGCTTGTGTAAAATCCCCACACAGGCAAAGCCAAGCTATGGTGTCAGAAATCTGGACAGTGGATGGACACCATTCTAGGTGTCCCTACTACTAGGGCGGAGTAGTGACCCGGAGGGGACAGGCGGGGACCTGGGGGCTGTTTCTTAGTCTCAGTGCTAGCACCTGGGTGTGTTCAGTGCGTGAGAACCCCAGCGGCCACCTGCACACATCTCACTTGAGCACCTCTCTCTGTGTGTGCTATATTCCACCAGACTCCAAGGAAATGTGTATCAAGTGCTGCACAAGTATCTCTTTAATTTTGCTATTGTTGTTAAATGGCCAGCACTGCCCATGGAGAAGGCGTTATGATCCCATTTCACAGATCAGCCAGATGAGACCACACATTTTGCTAGGGGTCAATCTCACAGAGGGGCGGCGGAGCTGCGGGGACTCTAGTTCCTTCAGTTCCTTCATCATCGTGACCACACGATGATGAGGTGGCCTTGTTGAAGTCAAGAGCCTGGACTGAGGGCAAATATCAGGAACTCAGTGTGCAGATTATTTTTGTCTGCAGAGTGTAAAAATGGTCTTCCCTCAAGAAATTTCAAATGAATTGCTTAGAGATGGTTCAAACTAACATTAACTGTACCATTATTTAATGGTACATCTAACTTCCCAACTTCCCTTCCACATTGGTTTTATTTAATTCTCCATTGTCATAAAGCCTGGTATGGTTTATGGTTTCATTTTATACAATAAATTTCTTTCACAACAAGTTTTTACTCTTACAGTATCTGTAATGATAAAAAGAGTATATTATGTGACCCACCCAATTCCATGTAATAATATTACAGCTTTATTGAACGCACTTGTTGTGTTTCTAGTAAATTAAACTCAGATCAAAAAATGTTTATTCAAAATGTACTGCCTATTTTCACCCTGCCTATTCCCAAAAAGCTTTGGTGCATAATAAAAGGTAACTATAAAATAAAGCTGAAATACATGATATAAAACCTCACAGAAGGAGAGGAAATTAATTCAGGATAATACAAGGGCCAAGACTGAATATTAAATTCGGCTCTAAACATTCTGGAAGACAAGAAGTACACAAATCTCCTAATCTGATAAAAGGAAATAGACCCATTATTCAAAGAAGACAACTTTCCAGATGCAAATTTCCAAGAGGCACATCAAAACCATTGTACACAAGGTTTGATAGTGAGTAATCTGTAGATGTAAAGCGATATGAAGACATTCATTTTAGGAGAAAATTTTACAGTCTTGGATTTTATATTTAGAGAATGAGTTCTAAGGAAAAAACAAAAGAAAACAAACAGAGATTGTGGGTTTTACAAGGCGGCAGAGACCCACTGGGCTGACCAGGCAGCGGCTGGGACAGCAGGTCACCCCGGTGTCACTCAGCAGTTGTGGGGTTGGACGAGCCCCATCCTGTGCCTCAGTTTCCCTACAGAGAAAAGTGAGCATAACACTTGCCCTGCAACCTCACATTAAAGCACCTGGGGAAATGCTCAACCAGTATAAACTCATCATCGGACTTCTACCAGCACCGTCAAATTGGGAGGGAAACCCACAACTCATGTTTCCAAGGCTGAGAAGCAGTTAACATGTCATTCTCCTTGCAGCCTTTGTCTTGAGGGTGATGTCATTTGTTCCACTCACCGTCCTTTGCAGCTTTGTCAGGAAGGCGTTTATTAGGAAATATCAATGGATAATGAATCAGTGCAGACTTAAAACAATGCAACATTTCCTGCTGAGTGTTGCTCACCCAACGTTCCGTCCTTCCTTCCAGGACAGGACTATAAACACAAAAGGACCCCATTTAAAGTTATGAGAGACGTAAAATGTGGGACCAAGTTCACGGAGGACTTTATCCTCCAGAAGAGCATGCTCCTCCAAGTTGACAATCATGGATTCCCACCTGCAAAATAACAGTGAATCAGACACTGTGTGTGCATGTGTGACATGTATGCATGTACTGTGTTTTCACGCATGTGTGTGCATGTAGCCCTTAAACACCAATCCAGAATCTGGGTGACAGAGGATTCTCTTCTCCCCCAAGCATCACTGACTCAATGGATATGAGTTTGAGTAAATTCAGGGAGATAGTGAAGGACAGGGAAGCCTGGTGTGCTGCTGTCCATTGGGTCGCAAAGAGCCAGACATGACTTAGCAGTTGAACAACAACAAGACAAGAGGCTGCCTGAAACCCCCAAACTGCAGGGCCCATTGGGACAGGAGAAGTCAGTGCTGTGTTTGGTTTGATTTTTAAAAAGACATTATTTGAAAGCCTATGACCAACCTAGATAGCATATTCAAAAGCAGAGACATTACTTTGCCAACAAAGGTCCGTCTAGTCGAGGCTATGGTTTTTCCAGTGGTCACGTATGGATGTGAGAGTTGGACTGTGAAGAAGGCTGAGCACCAAACAACTTATGCTTTTGAACTGTGGTGTTGGAGAAGACTCTTGAGAGTCCCTTGGACTGCAAGGAGATCCAACCAGTCCATTCTGAAGGAGATCAGCCCTGGGATTACTTTGGAAGGAATGATGCTAAAGCTGAAACTCCAGTACTTTGGCCACCTCATGCAAAGAGTTGACTCATTCGAAAAGACTCTGATGCTGGGAGGGATTGGGGGCAGGAGGAGAAGGCGACGACAGAGGCTGAGATGGCTGGATGGCATCACTGACTTGATGGACGTGAGTCTGGGTGAACTCCGGGAGTTGGTGATGGACAGGGAGACCTGGCGTGCTGCGATTCATGGGGTCACAAACAGTCGGAGACGACTTAGCGACTGAACTGAACTGAACTGAAGACCATAGACCTTAGAAGTTCTCATCACAAGAAAGAAAAAACTGTAACTCTGTGAGTTCATAGTAGTTTAGCTAAACTGGTATGAATCGCTTCACACTCTGTCAAACTTTTAAGCTCTAACCTTAAACTTATACAGTATCATATGTCAACAACATCCCAATAACACTGGAGTGAAACCAAGGCTGACATTTCACCACCTAAACTTCCTTACCACATAGTCTCTACATGTCATTGCCAAAGCAAATGTCCACGTGGGTCAAGCAGAGAAGTAACACAGAGTCATCAAGTCAGACAGGGGGCTGGGGAGGAGGCCCAGCTGCGCCGGGACATCTCTATGATGTACACTGATGAAGGACAGGACCACAGCAACACAGACAAGATGCACTCAGGTTGAGTGAGTTTGTATGTTCTACAAAACTGAGCCATGACTGGCATACTTAACCAATGCTATGCTATGCTATGCTAAGTCACTTCAGTCGTATCTGACTCTGTGAGACCCCATAGACGGCAGCCCACCAGGCTCCCCCGTCCCTGGGATTCTCCAGGCAAGAACACTGGAGTGGGTTGCCATTTCCTTCTCCAATGCATGAAAGTGAAAAGAGAAAGTGAAGTCGCTCAGTCGTGTCCGACTCTTCGAGACCCCATGGACTGCAGCCTACCAGGCTCCTCCATCCATGGGATTTTCCAGGCAAGAGTACTGGAGTGGGGTGCCATTGCCTTCTCCGATCCTTAACCAATAGCCTTATGTAAAAGGCTTCACTATTGACTTACACCAGTTTAAATGTTCACACATATCAACATTTGCATCATCCCATCAACTGTCACACTGCTGTGAAAGCTTTGAACTTGAATTTAACAAATAGCAGGTTGCTCCATAGGTAAAGGATCCACCTCCCAATGCAGGAGATGTGGGTTCATCCCTGGGTAGGGAAGACCCGGTAGAGAAGGAAATGGCAACCAACTCCAGGATTTCCAATGGAAATCCCATGGACAGAGGAGTCTGGCAGGCTACAGTCAATGGGGTCACAAAGAATGAGACATGACTAACACACACACACACACACACACACACACACACAAAACCAGCAGGATTTCCTAACCCAATCTCAGGTTTGTCTGTTTCCAATATTTGTAAACCTTTGGCCTATAAACTAGTTGATGAAACTGATACTGACTTTTTTGCTTAGTTCTATATATAATGACATCTTTTATACCCGGGTCATTTAATTATGAGATTTTTATTCTGAATTTAATTTGGACATAGGCATCACTGGTTATGTGGATCTGATGCTGGTCAAGGTTTTCAACTGGGAAAACAAGAGTTAAAATGATGTGGGAAGGAAAGGAAGGAAGGAAGAAAAAAGGAAGAGAAGAAAGAATATATAAAAAGATAAACAGCAAGGACCCATTGTATAGCACAGGGAACTATAGTCAGTATCTTGTAATAACATATAATGGAAAAGAATTTGAAAAAGAATACATATATATACATATATATATAACTGAATCACTTTGCTGTACATCTGTAAATCAACTGCACCTCAATTTAAAAGAAGAAAAGAAAGAAAGGAAACAAAACCAAAAACTCTTTGTATCAAAAACTCAGGTAAAAAATCTCTTTAAAAACCCAAGTAACCCGTGTAACACTGAAATTGCCAGGAGACTATACACAGAGAACATGTCACCTTTACGATGAGAATCAAGATTTCCCAATTTTCTATGTGTTTCGTCACACTGAGGGTTGACCCAAGCTAGTGGATGCACCTGCACCACTCAGGCTCCTTCGCCACCCCACAAGATTCCTACAGGGAGAGCACAGGGTGCTCTATTCGTTGTTTCTAAGTAAAACTGCTTTTGCTGCTCTTGTCTGAAAGCGGCTCTGCAGGGTCTGCCTGCACCGTACCCCACACCGCCCTCTCTGCTCCCACCAGCACTCTGAGGGCTCCTGCCAGACCACAACTACGGTATTTCTGTTCATGCTGTCAGAGCAGTTCATGTAATCGGAGCAAATTTCTTGTGACTGGACAATCACAGTCTCTGATCTTGAAAAGCAAGGGAGAGCTTTATAAAGGAATTATAATCAATGGTTAGCAGGAGCCGGAAAGATTTAAACTATTAATAGATTTAAAATTGAAGTGCCTTGAAGTCCTTATTTTCCCCTTTCAATTGGCAAAATTTGCACCCAGAACAGAGAAATCCTAGCTGGACTCTCACCAGGGGACTTCCCATTGTTAACACTGAGCTTTGCCAAACTGGTCCAGCCCTGCTTCTGGCATTGCCTTCCCAGGACCGATGCTGGGTTCACAGCGCCTTCCACACCAGCAAGCGATGCCGATTCCTCCCCTCTGACCCCATCCTGCCTGAGCACACAAAAGCAGAGTCTGCTGGCTTCTCTGCAGGGGAGCGTCATGAGTTTCCCTCCCAAGCTTTATTATTGCCTGTGTCCTCTTAAAAGAGCACAGACAGACAGCCTTGGACAGACTTTGTTTCAAATCTTGGCTCAGCCACCTAGCACGCGCGGGAGGTCTCAGAACCCCGCTGCTCAGAACCACAGCTCCCTGGTTTGGAAGAAGGGTGTGAGGGTGTGTGCTCAGTCATGTCAGACTCTTTGTGACCCCATGGACTGTAGCCCACCAGGCTCCTCTGTCCACAGGATTTCCCAGGCAAGAATACTGGAGTGGGTTGCCATTTCCTTCTCTAGGGGATCTTCCTGACCCGGGGATCGAAGCCATGTCTTTGCATTGTCAGGCGGATTCTTTACCATTGAGCCACCAGGGAAGCCCCTTGGAAGTAGGGCTTGTGCTGTGTTGGTAAACACACCCCTGCCCTGTTCAGAGCCTGACGTGTCGTGAGCAGGTTGTTTTCCTCCTCTGCCCACTCCTGGACCAGCTCAGCTGCAGCAGTGCCCCTTGCCATTTCATGTGCTGCCCAGTATCTCCGTATGGTCTGAGTTTGGGGAATTGCTGCCCAGTGGCTTAAGTGGAAGTTTAGGAGGGTCGGGGCTGAAGATGCCAGGGGGACCAAATGGTACTTGTGGGGTCAAATACACAGCCTCTCCCACTGACTAGAAGGGGGCTTTCTCAGAGCAAATCCAGGAGGACAGCATTAGTCGTTGCCAGGAAAACAAGTCCCAGCAGAAAAGACAAAGGACCAGGGCCAGTGATGGAAGCTGCCCCCAGTCCCAGGCATGGCTGAGAGAACAAATGCAACCTACTAGAGACAAACAGGAAATGCAGAACTGATGCATCCCTCGAGTGGACAGAGTGGCGAGATGCAACAGGAGGGCCCACCAGGAATGAGATATAAGACACCCTGTTGAGAATAAACCAGAAAAGTTGCCTCTGGTGAGAGGATAAAAAGAGACATCATTTGCTGAGAAAGGTCCATATTGTCAAAGCTATGGTGTTTCCAGTGGTCATGTATGGATGTGAGAGTTGGACCATAAAAAATACTGAGTGCCGAAAAATTGATGCTTTTGAACTGTGGTGTTAGAGAAGACTCTTGAGAGTCCCTTGGACTGCAAGGAGATCCAACCAGTCAATCCTAAAGAAAATCAGTCCTGAATATTCATTGGAAGGACTGATGCTGAAGCTCCACCACATTGGCCACCTGATGCAAAGAGCTGACTCATTGGAAAAGACCCTGATGCTGGGAAAGATTGAAGTCAGGAGGAGAAAGGGGGACAGAGGGTGAGATGGTTGGATGGCATCACCGACTCAATGGACATGAGTTTGAGCAAGCTCTAGGAGATAGTGAATGACCAGGAAGCCTGGCATGATGCCATCCACAGGGTCACAAAGAGTAAGAAACGACTTAGTAATTGAACAATAAGTCTAAGCACAAGTTATTAAATGCAGATTTTACACATTAAACTGTCCTAACCCCTTCTGTGTTTTCAGATCATTAAAAGCTGTGAATCCACTTCCATGTTGATGACACCATCTTGAGTTTCTACCTCCAATTCCTACACCCACCTGGGGTTTCCTCCCTCCAGGAAGGTCGGAGGGGGGCATTGACAAACCCCGCATTAAGAATAGCTGATGGAGGGACGGCGGGCAGCCCAGTGACAACGGGCGCAAAGGCAGGATTTAAACAATCGAGAGACTGTTTTCAGAGCCCTGGTGACATCACACACTGTGAACCTTTTATTCATCCTCTGCCCGGGATAGAGAAAGAAAGGGTCACTAATTACAGAGATGGCAGATCAGAGAGCATTCGGGTTTTATAGCAGGACCTGCCCTCTTCTTGTCTGTGATGGTGTAAACAATAACCTTTTTATTGTCTCTGATAAAGGGTGCATGAGAACGGGCAGGATGATAACAGAATCACCCCATTCCCTACCACATCACTGGGCTGCCTGTCTGGGCCGTTACCTGGATGGGGAGCAGCTGGTTCTCTGGATTTGTGGCTCACATTTGTGGCTGAGGGTACAGGGAAGTGCTGTGGGTGAGGCGCACAGATCTGACAGATCCGCTCAGTTTTCCAGTGTTGTGCTCTTTGATAATAACTGGGGCTTCCAAAGTCCCAGGGAGTCATGAATTAGATCAGAGGTTGGCAAACTCTGGCCTGGGGACCAAGTACAG
Source organism: Bos javanicus (assembly GCF_032452875.1). Taxonomy (NCBI): domain Eukaryota; kingdom Metazoa; phylum Chordata; class Mammalia; order Artiodactyla; family Bovidae; genus Bos; species Bos javanicus. Next base: position 34,110,489 of record NC_083879.1, on the reverse strand, counting down.
TCACTGCCTGTTTTTGTTAACTAGACCTGAGCTTGGACACAGCCTTGCCTACTGTCTACCCGAGTCCATCTTCTCTGGCTGCATCCCTAGAACAATCTAGATTGAGTGACGGCCACAGAGACCATACAAGCTGCAAGAAGCTTAAAGTATTTACTGTTAGCCCTTTACAGAAAGACTTCTATGACCTCTTGCTTGCTTCTCAGCAGAAAGGAGGTGCCTGACTAACCACATGTCCTTCTTCCCTGGAGCTAGGGGTGTGTTTGCATAGGATGGACGAGTCAAGGGGCAAACCAAGGCTTCTCTTCCAAACATAGACCCCCAGGAATTGCAAACACAAGATGACTGAAACTCTCACAGAAACACACAGCAGAGAAAACAACACCCACTGGCCAGTCCAGGATGGAATTGCTTCTAGAGCTGAGGGTCCGCGAAGGATGGGACTGTCCATAAGACCCTTCCTGACTGCGTGATAATAGATTTTGGGTTGAAAATTCCCAAATGACCAATCTGTTGAGACTCTAGCTTAGTTGTCATTAACCTTTTTATGGGGGAAAGAGAGGGTCATACTTCTGAAAAATGAGATATACACAATCACAATTTTATTTGCAACTTTAGGGGGCTCTTGGACCCCCAGAAGCCAATCCATGAGCCCCAGGCTAAGAAACACTGCTCAGGAACTTCCCTGGTGGTCCAGTGGTTAGGACTCTGCGCTCTCACCGCAGCAGTCCTGGGTTCAGTCTTTGGTCAGGGAACTAGATCCTGCATGCCACAACCAAGACCTGGCACAGCCAAATAAATTAAGACAAACAATTCACGGCTCAGTTTATTTTTTTTTGCTAGTTGTGAGGAAAACAGAAAAAATATTTTCCCAAAAGCACTGGTCAAAGAGCCTGTTTCTAATTAGCTTAATTAACAATTAGCAAGCTCCTGCTTGGCAACTAATTTAAAATTAACAGCATCTAATCAGTGCCAAATAAGTGGTGCAGACAACATTATCGGAATTGAGAGAAGAAAGAAATCATTGTTGTTAAGTAAGGTGAGGAGAATTCACAGAAATAATGTGATTTGTCTGAGATCTAAGAGCAGCGAAGTCTCAGGCAAGCAGAAAGGGGCAGAGGGTACGGAGGCTGACCTACAAACATACTCAAGGCTCAGCGAGTTCTGGGGCTTGGTTTCTTATTTGTGGGCCCCAAGCAGAGAAGAATCTAAAACATCCCTAAAAGGCATCATCTTAAAGAAACTACAGATTTTAGGCATCAGAGGAGATGGCTAGGCAGTAAACTATTCCAGGTCTCACACCTTAACCACCAGCACTATCAAGATTTGTGTTCATGCCAACAACCCATCTTGGGCAGAGCAGGCTTCCATGGGTCTTCGGCTTAATGATCTGCTGTTACTTTCTTAAAATTTCCAATCATTTTAAAACAAAAGGATTGCATTTTTATTTTGCAAGGGGCCCCACAAACTATTTTCTATTTCCTCTTTTGTTCAACTAAGACAACATAATGCAACAGATTCAGATGAAATACAAAAGATCTGAGTGTCCAGCTGTGTTCTGCTGAGCTGGACGTTAAAGGAGTCTGCAAAGCTTCAGAACAGTGATACGCTCCTTACTTCTTTTCCTCTGTCTTGAAAAATATACTTAATTCTCATAAAAATATGTTATTTATGTTATGGGATTCTTACTGTGCCTTTTAAATAACAAGTATTTTGAAAACATCTCAATTTTATTTGTTTAACATGGTAACTATTAGTCGTCTAGCCCATTATAAACAAAAGCTCTTTGAAATCCTTGGTTTTTAAGAGCAGAAAGGGGTCCCGAGACCAACAGGTTTGAGAACCCCCGCCTCATAAGAATGGAATACACTCAGGAGCATGCACACTATTGATCCTGTTTCTCTGGCATGTGTCTGCTCATGTCTGAGTCTTGCTTCTTCTAAGTCAGGCTATGTGCCCAGAACTCCTGCCTGGAAGGTTCCCACTACTCTCTTCCAAGTCTCCATGGCCAAAGCTAAACCAGGTGGCTTAAGAAGATCACATAAGGAGAACACCCTTGAACTGATGGAGAAGTGGCCAGCGTTCCAAACCACTTTGTCCCTCAGGACCTGTTAGAATTCACTATTAGCCCACAGTGAGCATTGTAGCCTCTTAACACAAGCATTTAGCATGGAATAATTGAATCCAACCATTTTCATGCAGAATTTAGTCTCCTATGTTATATTACGGAGAAGGCAATGGCACCTTACTCCAGTACTCTTGCCTGGAAAATCCCATGGACGGAGGAGCCTGGTAGGCTGCAGTCCATGGGGTCTCGAAGAGTCGGACACGACTGAGCGACTTCACTTTCACTTTTCACTTTCATGCGTTGGAGAAGGAAATGGCAACCCACTCCAGTGTTCTTGCCTGGAGAATCCCAGGGACGGGGGAGCCTGGTGGGCTGCTGTCTCTGGGGTCGCACAGAGTCGGACACGACTGAAGCGACTTAGCAGCAGCATGTTATATTATGTGATTCAGAGCAGAAAGGATAGTAGTTTTTTTGTTTGTTTGTTTTTTACATTAAACTCCACCACTTGGCAGTAACTGTATCCAGAGGAACGGATTAGTAGGTTTTGTAAAGAAGGTTCCCCTGGGTTTGAACGGAGAGAGATTATCATACTGCTGGACTTCTCAGCTGAGGGCCCTTCTTGACCAAGACCGTAAACCCCAGAATTTCCCAGCATCATTCCAGGAGTCTAAACAGTCTTTTAAACAGCTGCTGAGTGTCACTGGTCTCATGATTCCTTAAAGGAATTTGTCCGTGGGTGGGGGAAGTCACCACCCATGAGTCTTCATTAAATGTCGAAGGCTGACTGTGGCGATGAAAGAAACAGGATGGAATTCTCAGAATCTCGGTGTTGATAAACAGTCCCCTCCTCCATAAACAAGGGACTTGCTACGGCAAACCTAAGGCCTCCATCCTTCTGTGCAGGGAAAAGCCCATTCTTGATAAAAGAAAAGGAAACGGGTAGTTCCCACAACTGCAGTTACCCAGGCTTCCTGGTCTCACCTTTTTTTTTCAAATTGGAGTATTGCTGCTTTACAATTTTGCGTTAGTTTCTACTGAACAGAAAAGTGAGTCGGCTATAGGTATACATATACCCCCTCTTCTTTGGATTTCCTTCCCATTCAGGTCACCACAGAACACTGAGTAGAGTTTTCCTAGATATACAGTAGGTTCTCGTTATCTATTTCACACGTAGTATCAACGGTGTGTATGCTGCTAAGTCACTTTAGTCGTTTCCGACTCTGTGTGACCCCATAGACAGCAGCCCACCAGGCTCCCCCGTCCCTGGGATTCTCCAGGCAAGAATACTGGAGTGGGTTGCCATTGCCTTCTCCAATGCATGAAAGTGAAAAGTGAAAGTGAAGTTGCTCAGTCGTGTCTGACTCTTCTCGACCCCAGCCTACACTGGAGTGGGGTGCCATTGCCTTCTCTGAATGGCGTATATGTGTGGATCCTAATCTCCCTACCCATCCCATCCTCTCTTCCCACCTTGGTATCCATATATTTGTTCTCTATGTGTGTGTCTTGATTCAAGTCCTGCAGATAGGTTCACTTGTACCTTTTTTCTAGATTCCACTTATATGCATTAATGTATGGTATTTGCTTTTCTCTTTCTGACTTATTTCACCCTGTATGAAATAAATCTAAGTCCATCATGTCTCTGAAAATGGCACAATTTCATTCTTTTTATGGCTTATTTTAACATGTTTCTCCTGGCGCTCATCTCCCAAGGCTCCACACAGGTGGAACCATAGGACTCACCTGCCAAAAGGTGGATGGCAAGACAGCCAGGGCAAAGGTGATGTTCACCAGAGCCACACCAGCAATATCCTAGACAGAGCTGCCCCTCACCAGGCACGAGATCAGGGACGCCAGGCACCCACAGCCCCTCGGCAGCCAGGGCCAGGGACCCAGAGCCTTGCCAGCCCCTGAAACTGAGGCCAAATTGGCTGCTTTGCGTCCACTTTCTCCTAAGTCCTCCTTCACATCAGGTCAAGTACAAAGTCAGTTTACCAGTCTGAGCAGGAATCAGGAGGTTAGCAGGAGATGTGGGACCGGGGAAGGCTCCAGGAAGACTTGTGCGCACAGATCCCGTCAGCATTTTCAGGAGTGGAAGGCAGTCTCCCGCCAGGACCTGAGGATCTGTTCCTCGACTCCCGGTGCCCTTTCAGCCCCATCAAAACACAAGAGTGAGCAGCAGCTTTCCAGCCTCTCAAATCCACTGCTTTGACTTTCGTCTCCATTAGACTTTGGAAATTCTATTTTCCGAGCAGTTTCTGTTTGATGTGGTGGCTTCACACATCGTGCAGAGGCTGGGTGAGTGGTCCTGCTCCCAGAGGGTCCAGTCCAACCTCCTGGGTGCATCCTGGGGGACCTCCATCACATACCTAAACGAGGGGGACCTTCTGTGGGCCCACAGAGTTAAAGGCTTTTAAACAGTTAATTTGACGCCTTACTTAGCTAGATGAAAATGTAACTTTCTTCTTTCTCTCCATTAAATATTTTATTAAGTGAAACTTTGCAACAACCCAAATTGAGCCAAACCAATAAATGAGTCAAATACCTCACCCCAGCCAGAACTACATCAAATACCTCAGTGTTCCCAGTTTGGGTGACCCAGAAAACAAAGATGAAGCCTTAGATCTACTGACTCAACTGAGCTGCACTGAACTGAACCCCAAGGATGCACATCAGCCAGAACCTCGGGGACCCTCCAGGGCAGGGCTGCTGGATGGACCTCAGCATGTTCAGGTTTCCTCCTATTTGGGTCAAACTTAGCTCTCAAGTGTCAGGTTACTTTGGAGTTATTCTGCTCCTGAACCAGATGCTCCCATGCTCCCCAGACTCTAGCGTCTTATTTGCAATCCCAAGCTTTCGCGTTTCCATCGTTACAGAAATAAGCCAGCAGGCTTTCCTCGGCCAGCCACCCTATGAACAAACACGAAATGAAACCCAAGGTGTTTGTCATTGCTCCCTGGGAAACCGCTGGCAGAGGCAAAGGGGGCTGACTCCAGCCACACCCTCCTCCTGCAGGGCCACGTGAGTCACTGTGAGAAGTCACGCCCTGTGTACACAGCACACAGAGTCACTGTGGGTGAAAAGCGACCTAAAAACGGAGCAGGGGGACCCGGAGGAGCAACCCCCCAGAGAGAAGCTTGTCCCCACAGCGCTGAGAAGACCCTGGAGACCCGGGAGTCAGTTTCCCAGGCCTGGAATGTTGCACACGGTGCAAGTGAAGAATGCTCCACACAGACGTCAAAAGAGAATGTTTCTAGAGTTGACTGAGATGATCAGGTCCCCAGGGCAGGTCACCATCTTAGTCATCTTTGCATCATGGCACCTGGTGTGCTGATCATGTAGACAGCTGACGTGTGCTTATCACTTGTCCTTTCTGATTATTACAACATTAATTTTCTTGGATATTGCCCAGCCTGGACAGAGGAGCCTGGGGGGGCTGCAGTCCATGGGGTCGTAAAGTGTCAGTTTCACTTTGCTTTACTTTCCACAGCCTGAAGACCATGTAATTACCTTAGGTCACTTAATTTTCCTTTTTCTGATTCCAAGTTCACCAAGCTGGTAACAGATGTGTCCTTCTACCCCACCCCCATCTTGCCATCTGAAAAATCCCTGGAGAGTGGATGCAGGGATTCTGGTCACTGAAAAGGACCACCCTCTGCTGTAAGTCAATACATTTGTACTGGAATTCCGGCCTCTGAGATGTATCCATACGAATCAGTCCTCTAGAATCAGATTAGCTTCAGGTAAACTGATACGATCGAGTTTCTGAACCAGTAAAGCCAACAACAAGCTCCTGGTCTGTGCTAAATCTCTCCAGTGACCCCTGCGGCAGAGGGCAGTTCCTGTTTAAACCATGGGCCTGGTCCAGCTCCAGCACCACGACTGTCTGTCGGAGGGCTTCCTGCCAGCAGCAGGTCTGATTGTGGCATAAATAAATAAGTAAATCACAACTAAACACATAACAAGCTTTAACACTTTAGCTACTTAGTACAGTAAAAGGTATTGAGCAATGGAAGCAAATAGGCAACAAAGTGGGTGAACATGCAGGCTTTGGAGATCAGAAGAGCTAAGACCATATCTGGGTTGTTAACTTCTGAATTTAAGCAAATTATTAAATGCTTCTGAATCTTGATTTTCTCTGTGAAGTTGAGGTGATAAGGCTACCTATTTCATTAGGTTTGAAGGGGATGATCTACACTGTACTTCCCACTGCTGGCAACAGAGTGGACAAGAGAACCCAAAACGCCTCTCACCACAGAACACCTAGGAATGCGAGTCGACATTTTTAAAATCATCTTTTAAAATGCGTGGATGAGTAGCAAGAGAGTACAGCATTCCTGTGGGATCAGGAATGAAGCTGTAGGACAGATCCAGGGAAATGAGAGATTACCGACCATTCACCTAGCCTCGAGGGTCAAAGCTTCAATCTCAGCAGAAGCCTGGGTGGTGGAGGGTTAGTTCGGGTGAGAATCAGAGCGATCAAGAAAGGCAAGACATATAACAGGCTCTGCCCTTCAGAGAAATGTTCATAGGGAAACACAAACGCCCCACCATCAGCAGGCAAAGGAGGAAATCATCTGTCTCGGTTTGGCTTTCAGAGGAAGGAAAAAAAATCTCCCGACCTGGGTCATCAGATACAGCAAATAAAAACACAGGGGGCTGCAGGTTTCCAGGGCAGTGATGCTATTTCATGTGATAACGATAATGGCGGAGGCACGATATTACACAGTTGTCAAAATCCAGAGAATGCGCAACACCAAGAACAAACCCACGGATTTGGGATGATACTGATATATCAGTGTAGGGTCATTGATTAATAAATCTACCTCGGGTAGGGGGATGCTGACGGTGGGGGAAACTGAGTGTTTGGAGAGGAAGGAAATGTAAGAAACCTGTTCTTAACAACTTTGCTGTGAACCCAAAGCTGCTCTGAAAATAAAGTTTAAATATATACAAATAACAAGGTGCTCAGTTAAATTTCAGTTTTATATAAACAACACACTTTAACTAAAGAAGGATGTGAAACTAAGGCACAGAGGAGTCAGTCACCAGAGCATAGTCCCAGAGCCAGAGAGAGGCTTGATGTTTTAGACTGGACAAGAAGAACCAAGAATTAACAAATTAACCAGGAACTAAGCATTAATGCATGACAGTAGGAAAAAGCAACCCAACAAACCAAAGAATGTAGAAGAAAGAAAATAATAAAGATACGAACTAAAATGAGTGAAGTAGAAAACAAAGATAGGATAGAGGAAGAACAAAGTCAAAAGTTGATTTTTTGAAAATTTTATTAATAAAGTTAATAAATCTCTAGCAAGGTTAACCAAAAGAAGAAAGGAAAAAACAAAAATATCAGGAGTGAAGTGATATGACAGTAACATAACACAGATCTAAAAGATAAGACTAACTTACAATCAATTTTTTGAGCTACATATTTGAAAATGCAAACAAAAGCTGCACATTCCTAGAAGAAAGAGTGGCAATTTGACTTAAGAAGAAACAACACCCATAACAATGAAAGCAGACGAATTAGTTGTTTAAAATCTTCCTATAAAAGAAACAGTAGTTTTGTAACCAATTTCTATACACAGTTTTATAGCCAGTCTTATCAAATATTAAAGGATAAGATAATTCCATTTTACCCAATCTAGATCAGAGAAAAGAAACAGAATCAATAACTAATATTGAAAGTGGATGTGGGAGATGGGAGAGAAGCTCTTCCTCCCGACCCACACCAGAAACAAACATTAATGATCATTCCTGGGCCCTGAATGTGAAGGGTACAGAACATCATACTTCTAGAAGATTATACATAGGAGACCCTGACTTCGGGATAGGCGAGGAGACTCACAAGGAGTATTAATCATAAAAGGAAGAAGACTGAATGCATTAAGAACTTCTGTTCCTCAAGATACTGTAAAACAGCTGAAATGTCAACTCACACACTGGGGAGAAGATACTTGGGATTCACATGATAGACAGAGAATTAGTATCCAAAACATATGAAGAACAAGCAAGCCAATTTTTTAAAAAAGGACAAAATATATGATCAGATATTCTACTGAAAAGAAAGGTAAATGGCTAATAACTGTGTAAAACAATGCTCAACTTCCTTAGAAGTCACAGAAGGAAAATCCAAATCATAATGGGGTTTTTACAACTAGTAAACTGCATAAATGTGTTAACTGAGAACACCGAACTTCGGTGGTAGCTACTTCTGGCTTTAAGTACGAATTAGTACAAACACCTTGGGAAAGAGTTTAAGATTATTTATTATAGCTGAATAACAACTCCAGTATAATCCAGTAACTCCTAAATGGATGCCCTAGAAATCTCGTACTCAGATTCTGGGAGACATGAACAGAATGTCCACGGAAGCGTGTCTGCAACAGTTAGACTGGAAACAAATCTTCATCCATAGGAGGAAAAAGATGCACATACATAGCTTCTGGGATTAAGTACAACATCAGGAAATACTAAAGTAAAAATGGATACGCAGTCTGGTTGCTAAAAAGCAATTAGAAGAAAAATATCCCTCTGTTCTAAAGAGCAGCCTTTATTGAAAACCCAAGTCTGTTTGAACCGTCTCCACCTGTTTTTTAAAGCTATTGTCCTGTAATTGAAGTTATTGTCCTGTTCCTTTTATATAAAAGCCCATACTATACATTTTTGCTTGAGTTTAATTCCAGGAAAGTTTCTGATTCTGCATGTGTTCATCAAATGGAAAAACATCCTGGCCACAGATTTTCAAAGCCTCTCAAAGTACTCTAAGGAGTCGTCATTGTCTTAGAAAAGACAATCAAAGCATCTAACTACTAATCATTTTTAAAAGACCACTTTCAACTACATTTTAAATTCTAAAAATTTAAACTTTTGCTTTATTGAGTTCATAAAACTATGATTAAGAAATATAAAGATTTGCTAAGAACCTAAGCCTAGCATGTGCTCAGTCGATATTTGGAGAATAATGCCTAGGAACAGGGAACGCGAATATTTTGCCTAAATCCAGCCCCACTGACCTTTAAACACTACTGGGTCATGCTATGGGCTTGAAACCCCAGGTAGCTAAGGACACGCTTCCCACCAGAGTTCTGCAAGCACCGGCCGAGGGTTCACCTGGCCACACTTTGACATTCAAAGCAATAACAGACAAGTCCTCCAGCATGTATGGGTCATCACAACACAGCCCCACACACCTTTTCCGCCTGATAGTCTCATCATCACCTTCATGTGACCTATGCTTCAAGCAAGCCAGATTCTTCGGCGTTTACACTCACATGGTTCTCTGCACTTAGACTATTTCCCATCTCCATCAGTCACACCCTAGAAGCCCCCCTGACCCCCACTCCACCCCCACGCCATTCTTAAATGCCATCTCCTTCACCCTGCCTTTCTGGGTGCCATCTCTCTATTCTGAAACTCCATAGCATTTTTTTTTTTTTACAGTTCTTATAGACCATGTTCTACAGCTCATTTGTAATACAAATGTACATACACACAAACATACACACATTTATGAAACATTTGAATTCTTTATATCCCCTTTTAAAAGAGTGCCTTGTAAATAAGAGCTTAAAAGTATTCATTGAATTTAACTGCAATATCTATAAGTTATATGCATACATTTTGTTTTAATAGAAATAAAAAATTCTGTCACTGCTTATTCAATACATCGCATTACATTTTGGTCAGATTACCTGACGGGTTTACCCGGTTTGTTGAAGTTCAAATGTTTCATTAAAGGTTCAACAGCTCTCTCTGGTGGCCATGGAGGAAACTGGGTTTGCTGGCCATGAGAGGTTGAGTCAAGCCAACATTTCTGTTTATTTTTCAAACTTGAATTTGAAGTGATTCTCAATCAATTCCAGTTTTGAGGTTATCAAAACCTTCAGTTTTGAGATTACCATTGAGTGGCAAATTTTGTTTGGCATAAAAGTGTCATTTTTAGGTCAGGAATAAACATAAGCAGTTATTTGAAATTTAGGTCAGTGGTTTCCATCTCAAACAATTGTAAACTTGCTTTAAAAAAATATTAATATAGTTTCACTTAAGTGGTCATAAAATACTCGATTAATGTTAAAAAGCAAAAGTCTTCAGACTTTTTCAGTGCATGGGAGTGAATAAATTTGGGAATTCAGTGAGAATACAAATAGGTTTCTGCTGTTACCTTTTTCCTACTTTGGAATAATATCAACTGCAGAGAAGTTAAAAGCTCAAGCATTCTAACAAGACAAGCAAATGCTCAAGTTGGAAATGGAACTATTTATTATCTTTTCGGTTTTAATTTCCAAGAGAAGCTTTATTCAGATGCTGCTGCTGCTGCTGCTAAGTCGCTTCAGTCGTGTCTGACTCTGTGCGACCCCATAGATGGCAGCCCACCAGGCTCCCCCATCCCTGGGATTCTCCAGGCAAGAATACTGGAGTGGGTTGCCATTTCCTTCTCCAATGCATGAAAGTGAAAAATGAAAGTGAAGTCGCTCAGTCGTGTCCGACCTATTCAGATGAAATACTTTTAAACATTTTAAATGAAACTTACAACCATGCATTCAATTGATTCAGCAAATACAGCATATATTGGGCATTGGCTTAACCGGGGGTTGTCTTGGAGGCTGGAGGAGACTAATTTAAAAAAATAAGCATGTTCCCTTGGAGCCTACAGTCTGGGGTTTTATTGGGGTGGGGCGAATAAATAAAAAATAAATGTGCTGTATAAGAGTAAGTGCTAAGAAGAAAAACAGAGCGGAGGAAAGGCATAGAGACACCCCTTGAGGGTAGATGGAACATGCTTTCAAGCCAGCTTGGTCCAACACCTCCACTGCGATGAGAAGCCCTTTGTTTCAAGTGAATAAAAGCAAAGGAATAAGCCAGTAATCTATCTATAGGAAGAGTTTTCCAGGCAGTGAGAAGAGAAAGGCCTGGGGCAGTAGAGCCTGGAGTGCTCAAAGAACAGCAGAAGGACCCCCGTGGTTTCGCCTGAGAGGGAGGAGGTGAGATGAACCGGAGAGGTGGGCAGCGGCCAGGCCACTTAGAGATTAGCAGCTGGAGTCAAGGCTTTAGCCTGGGTCTAAATTACTATGACACTTGGACTGGACTTTCCTCAGGAGCATGCTCTACGTTTCTTATTCCTCTTGAGGAATGAAAATAAATTAGCCAATCTAGAAGGATAAAACCAAGAAAGTTATTCCTGGTACCAATTGTTCTATTATTTGTTATAGGACATGGAACAATTTAAAACGAAGAACTAAGTAACATGCTAAACGTTAAACACACAGTACAGCTCCCACTGAGGTCCAAATCCCTCAGGTCACTGTGTCTGTAGTAGGGCTTTCTTCATTTCAGCAACTCTGGCTGCTGGGGGCTCTGCACTCTGAGGGGGGGCTTCCTAGCAGGGCAGCTGGACTCTACCTCGAACCATGAGGGCAGAAGCTTCAAGAAAGGCAGAGAGTCTGAATCCTGACATGGACAAAGCCCCAGGTGGCCTGAGGATTCCAAAGAGGGGCTCCTGGAAGAAAGGGTGGCCATCCTGAACCCCTGCCCTCGCTGGCTCTTTCCCCCTGAATTCCCATGGTTGAATAGAACCTCTAAACTGCCAGGGGGTCCAGCAATTACATCCAAACATCACACTTTTAGAAATGCTTCTATAGCATTTTATTTTGAAATAAAATGTAACCTCGGAGGCAAAATTTTCATTAATGATAGTTATTCTAATTGTGAAGGATGTACAAGGGGAAAAAAGGAAACCCACTGTCTGATACATTTGACAGTGGGTTTTGACTGTCTGATACATTTAAAGTGTTTGATATGGCTGAATAATACATTTCTTAATGATGTGCTTATCAAAAAACAAAACAACAAAAAACATGTAGAAATTATAACTGGTTCTACTGCTATCAAATTTGTAGTGATTACACAGTTATAAAAATACATATTGCATTTCTCTTTCATAAAAGTCATAAACCTTCAGGCTCCCCCTTCTTTAGAAACACACTGACTTTCCCTCAGTACCACCCAAGCTGTGACCTCACACCTCTGATATCCACCCAGTCAGGGGCTGGGTCGGGGCTTGGCATTCACCTTCATCCTGAACACTGAAAACATCCTCATAAAACAGACCAAGTACCTTTTAATAGTTTATCATATTTCTTTTCATCTGAGAGTACGCCAGGTGATTTTGAAGTAAGATACAAAGATTTCTGGTTATCCATTCACATAACATGCAAAACTTTGGAACCCAAATGCCATAATGTAATTTTTCCACAAACACAAATAGTTAAAAATTCAAAGAGAAGACATTACATTGGCAGAATATAGGAGGAAAAATAGCCTCTTCATTTCAGGTCAATTTCAAATGGTAAGTTTACTTTTCAGGAAAGGTCGATGGTGCTCTAATTAATAATCCTGTTTGAACTTCAAACAAGCCAGTGATCTCTGAGCTGATAAACTGTACCTTAGTCGTCAGCAGTAGCTATTAATGGATAGACCTTTTTGGATTTCTGACATATAAATGTAATCTCAAGCTGAACTTTCTAAGTTTTGCATTGTTGAGCTTGGTTAAAGCTTTCCACAAGCTGCCGTCCACTTTACTTGGGGAATAAGGAATAGAAAAGGCTAGTTCACACAATAAGTAAATGGCAAGTAAACACCTTACTTGTTAGCTGGGAAGTAATGCTAATATTTAACTCACCCTCCACATCTCTTGAATACACTGTAACACATTCATTACCAACATCTCACTTAATAGAATTTCAGATAGTTACTCACAGCAGACCTAGGGCTGCTCCCTGCTCTGAACAAAGTCTCTAACCTGTATCGGTTCTTTTTTTATGGGTGCTGTCATGCAGATGTGTTATGTGTTTTTTCCTATATTTTTTAATGTTTCTCCTATCCAGAAGTGAGTCTGAGTATGGTGACTGCATATTGGAAGAGGTGATAATTATGCAAGACATACTGTACTGTGGTTTAGAAGGTCAGCTCGAAAGGTCAAGGGAGTGGAAGTCTTTATTAAGGAGGAAAGAAATGTCAGTTATGCCACTGTGTGCAGAGCAAGGAACCCACTCCTCCATTGACAAAAATGCCGAGGCTGTTACTTCTTGTGTCTCGTAGGCAACTTTGATGGTCTGTTGACAAATCTGAAAGAATGTGCAACCCTTGGGAAATGCCCTTCTAAACGCTGTGTCCTCAGCTGCTTTTTGTGACATTTACCAGCTGTTTTTCATTGTGATTATTTGCGACAATTTGATGAACTCAAACCTTCCCCACCCCCATGTCCCTGCTCCAAGAGTGATCCAAAGACAAATTCCTTCCTTCACCTGGCAGGACAGCTCTGTAACTGCATCTCTTCACCAACCATCACATAGTCCACAAGCATCCTTAAACTTGTTTTCACTTCATAATTGTAAATACTCTCTCTCCTGCTTCAGCCTGACCCCCTGCCTAGGACCCCTCAGTCCAGGCACTAGGTGGGCGTTCTGTTGGTCTAAGACACCAGGCAATTCTCACCCTGTCCAAAATGAGCCCTGACTCTCACCTCAGAACACACGCATTTCCTTTAGGAGCAAAGTTTCATATGTGCATCCAGACTGGTGAAACATTATAAAAATGTAAGTATTAAATCAATGTTGCAATGTGAGCACTTATACAAGCTGTCCAAGCACAGAATTTCTTTTTACCATTAAATGCTGACATCAAAAAAAAAAGAGACAGAGAGAGATTGAAAAATCATGAAACATATCTACTACTTCCCCAACTTCAGAGAAATCTCTCACCCCCCAAATAGCTAGCGCTTGAGCAGAGTGAGTGAACTTGGTTTCTGAGCTAAATCTGCTGTTCTGATGCAACCACTTGCCCCCATCCCAGGCTGCTGTGAGCAGGGCTGGGCTGAGTCGGGGGTGGGGGGTTCTATGGGAAAGTGCCTCGGACCCCTCTGAAGGGACTCCAGCCGGTTTCTGTCCCTCTCACCTAAAGATATACTTCCTGGGTAAATTCTCACCTGTCTCAGCCTCGTGGGTTTGAATCTGTGGTCTAAGAACGTAATGTGAGTGGTCTGCTAGGGGCTGGGGGATGCTTGATGTACAGTTGATCCCCTCCCCTGGCTGGGGGTGTCATCAGCAGAAGCCAGCACCAAGCGTGTGGCATCTGGGAGGGGCTTCCTGAGGGGGGGGCGTTGCCTCTTATTTGCAGGCGGGTCTTGCTGGCATCAGTGTGCTGATGAGGGCATACATCCGACTCCGCGAACACAGCAGCATGTGAGCGCCACCGACACAGTCACGGACTCATTAGTAGCGGATCTGCTAAAACCATTCATAAAAACAGTCTTACGTACAAGACTGCTGCCTTGACAGGAAATGTCACTGAGCAGACCCCAGGATGCTCTGTCCTCCTGTGCGAGGCCACGAGCTCTGACCTGCAGGTACACAGCGTCAGGCGTGGAATCCTGAGGGTCCTCGTGGGCCACGCTGGGGGGCGGGATGTGCTCATGACCCGCACGGAGCTGGATCCTTTCACCCTTCGTGCAGCAGCTCAGTCGTTGATGTTTTCAAGCCACACCGTTTCTGGTGCTTCCCGTCCTTCCTGAAGGCACGGGTGACAGCACCGTCCCGGGGGTCAGCACACGACACGAGTAGAAGCGAGACGTCCCAGCTGGAAATACGACCAGACGAAGACGCCCTTGAAAATTACACTTTAAAATGAACACAGAGCGGTTCAGAGCGGAGGCATCCAACATGGCCTTAAGTATATGACAGACCCCAGGCCTGGAGAAGCCAAGCACAGCAGACACGGAACTCAACCAACACGGACAATATGGAACCAGCCAGAGTGTGTTGGGCAAAAAGGCAAGCATGGCAGGAATGCACACTTGGGGGCAGGTGCGTGGGTATGAGGAGGGGGCACACATCTCAGGGACAATAACATCACTGAGAATCTGTGCAGGCGACAACAGACTATCACTCTGAACACCTTTTATGTGTCAACCGATTCTTCTCAACAACTGCAGGACGGAGGTCTGTCTTTAAGCATCTCCATTCTACAGAGGAGTAAACTGAGGCCACACTATGTGGCAGCATCAGGAGGTCCAGTCCCTGACCATGGCCCCACCTGGCCCCTCAGCCCCTTCCTCCCACCTGCAGGCTCACAGAGCCACCCCACCGCACAGAACCAGCTCGTCCCCCTGGGTCAGTGTCCGGCAGGAGACTGTATGGCCAGATGGCCAGTGTCCCCTTCCATCCTATGAGCTTGGCTGACCTGAGGCCATCCCTGAGATGGGGGTACTGTCTTCGAGCCAACAGATCAGGTTTCTGACACCCAGGACATTTAGAATTTGCATCAGTTGTTCTCAACCAGAACCACTTGAGGCACTTTTGAAAAAATGACAATTAGATCAGAGTCTCTGGGGCTTCCCTGGTTGGCTCCATGGCAAAGAATCTGCCAATGCAGGAGACACAGGTTCGATCCCTGATCCAGGAAGATCCTGCATGATGCCAAGCAACTAAGCCTGAGTGCCACAACTGTTAAGCCCCTGGGCCTAGAACCTGTACTCCACAATAAGAGAAGCCTGCGCACTGCAACTACAGAGTAACCCCTGCTCGCCACAACTAGAGAAAAGCACTCACAGCAACAAAGACACAGCACAGCCATAAATGACAAACTAATAATTTACAAAAATCAGAGTCTCTGATTGAGGAACCCAAGCACTGGTATTTTCAAAGCTCCCCACATGGGTGTGCAGGCAGGTGGGACTAAGGCCCAGCCTGAGATGACAGAGGGCCCAGTAGCTGTGTGTCAGGGTCCTGCAGAGATGCTGAAAAGGGACATGTTATAAGGATTGGTTCACACACCACAAAGGCTGATAAATCCAAGAGCTGCAGCGTGAGTCTGGAGGCTGGAGGCCCAGAGGCCTGAAGGTCGAGCTCTAGTCTGAGTCCACAGGTGAGAGCAGAGCCGTCCAGCTGGATGACAGAGGGGCGGGCTCTCCTCACTCAGCCCTTCTGTCTGCTCAGGCCTCTGGGAGCCCGGATGAGGCCCCCATATTCGGAGGGTCGTCCGCCTTACTAAGTCCACCACCTCAAATGAGAAACTCATCTCATCTAGAAATTCCACCCCAGAAACACCCAGAATAATGTTAACTAAGTGTCTGGGCACCTTGTGGACAAACGAGCACGTGGCGTTCATCACCCGACAGCCCTGCTCACACAGTGTCTGCCTGTCTCCAAGTCTGTTCTTTTGACATGTCTGCATATAAAATCCTAAGGGCTATGTTGTCATTTTCACTTTCAGGGCATTGCCTGTCAGGATAAATGCTCACACATCTTTCCAATGACACAGCCAAATAAGGAAAACTATTAAAATTCTACACGTCCCTATACACATTTATTTATTCATTTATAAATTATATTAAGGTTCTATTAGATGAGGAGATACATACATTTTGATACATTCTGAGAGTCCCTTGGACAGTAAGGAGATCAAACCAGTCAATCCTAAAGGAAATCATCCCTGAATATTCATTGGAAGGACTGATGCTGAAGCTGAAGCTGAAGCTCCAACACTTGGGCCACCTGATGCAAAGATCCAGTTCACTGGAAAAGACCCTGATGCTGGGAAAGATCGAAGGTGGGAGGAGAAAAGGGGCAACAGAGGATGAGACAGCTGGATGGCATCACTGATTCAATGGACATGAGTTTGAGTAAACTCCAGAGATAGTGAAGGACAGGGAAGCCTGGTGTGCTGATGTCCATGCGGGTCACAAAAAGTCAGACAGGACTTAGTGACTAAACAACAGCACTCTGACATACATGCATATGCACATCTATGGACATAAATATATGTACACTTATGTCTACCTGTGTGTGTACACACATTCTGACACTTTCTGCCCACTTAAGAGGAGTATTCCCACTCCCACTTTGGAGATGACAGGTGTAGACGATGCACTGTGTCTTCGATGTCAGGGTCACTACTGACTTTAGGCTTCTTTGTGGGCGGCATGAGGTTGGGTGCCTGGAGCACAAGGTGATGTGTGCTGAGACATCACATGGGGCGGGGGTCTGACAGACAGGCCTGTAACTAAAGGAGCCATTCATTCTCGCCTGTGCGGATGCTGTTGGAGAAATTTCAGGGCTTGCACTGAGACCTCTAGCTGTCACCTGACTCCCTGGATGTGCTCCCGGTCCCTGGCGTCAACATGGCTGTGACCCTGAGACCCAGCCAGTGCAGCCTGCACTCCAGAGTCCCAGGTGCCAAGAGGCCATGGAATCTGGGGCTGTAGGGCCCTCCCCAGGCCTATGAGGGGGGCTGGCAATCTGGTCACAGGTCGCTTTGCTTTCTTTTTCTGAAAGTGCTTCCCCCCGATTGTATTCTTTTCAGGCCTCATCATACCTGTAACCACCCCTGCCAACACCTGTCCCTGGTCTGTGTGCAGGTGTGAAGGCCTACTTTGTTGTTGCTGTTCACTCAGTTGTATCTGACTCTTTGCAACCCCGCTGACTGCAGCACACCAGGCTTCCCTGCCCTTCACTATCTTCCAGAGTTTGCTCAAATTCATGTCCACTGGGATCGGTGATGCCATCCAACCCTCTCATCCTCTGTCGCCCCTTTACTCTGCCCTCAATCTTTCCCAGCATCGGGGTCTTTTCCAATGAGTCAGCTCTTTGCATCAGGTGGCCAAAGTATTGGAGCTTCAGCTTCAGCATCAATCCTTCCAGTGGATCAGTTCAGTTCAGTTCAATCACTCAGTTGTGTCTGACTCTTTGAGGCCCCATGGACTGCAGCATGCCAGACTTCCCTGTCCATCACCAACATATTCAGGGTTGATTTCCTTTAGGATTGACTGGTTTGATCTCCCTGCACTCTCAAGAGTGAAAGCCTGATATTTTCCGGTTATTTTTTAGTACATCCTGAGTTATACATCATCTACTGTTAGTGTACCCACCTTTTGAAAGATGAGTAAGTCCTAAATAACATTAAAGCACATTGTGAGAATAGATATACTTTCTTTTGCATGTAACCTCTTCAATAAAGCTTCCTACAGCTCCCACCTCCTAAAGTCTGTCCCCTTAAAACTGTTGTCACGGAGCCAGCATTTGGTCACTGTTGAAGAGCAGGTTTCACTGTTCTTAGACAAAGTTCCTGTTCACAGCAGTTCCAAAAGCCTCCCACAGGCTGTGGAAAGGATGCCAAACCAAAGCAAATTTTCAACAACAGCCAATATAGAGAAGAGGGAGGAAAAACTCAACACCCCAACTGAGACATGAACAAAGGAAATGAAGATGGTCCCAGTGAAAGAAAATGCAATGGC
Source organism: Bos javanicus (assembly GCF_032452875.1). NCBI lineage: Eukaryota > Metazoa > Chordata > Mammalia > Artiodactyla > Bovidae > Bos > Bos javanicus. The sequence goes on along the minus strand of NC_083879.1, from coordinate 34,092,133 downwards.
CCCAAAACACTCAGCATTTATTCTAGACATGAGAAAGTCCATCACAACTGTACCAGGATAGCGTTCTCCATGAGACACGCAAAGATGAGGAGTTTGGTGATGCCGTTTTAGTGAGCGGGGCGGGAAGCAGGTGGTCTCTGGGGTGGGTGCCAATGGGGACTACAGCCACAGAGGACAAGTCGGTAATAGCTGAAACTTTATGATGCCTGTAACATTTCGTTTTAGCAAATCCATTTCAAGAAGTTTGTTTACTGGATAGCCTAATGCAGGGGTCAAATGATCCAAGTTCACTATTATTCACTGAAATACGAAAATAACCTGATCCTCATCACCGGGGAGCTGGTTTATACAGTATGCCACCATAGAACAGAATGCTAAACAGCCACTAAAAAGAATTAAAAACGTGGAGCCAACACAAAAGTCCATCAACAGATGAATGGATTAAAACCAATGCAGTGTATACATACAATGGAATATTATTCAGCCATTAAAATGAAATGACATTCTGATATATGCTACAATATGGATAAATCTTGAGGATATTATGCTAAGTGAAATAAGCCAGACACAAAAGGACACCATTTGTATGATTCTGCTTACTTTCAGAGGGCTTCCCAGGTGGCTCAGTGGTAAAGAATACACCTGCCAGGCAGGAAACAAGCTTTGATCCCTGGGTTGGGAAGATCCCCTGGAAAAGGAAATGACATCCCACTCCAGTATTCTTGTCTGGGAAATCCCATGGACAGAGGAGCCTGGTGGGCTACAGTCCATGGGACTGCAAACAGCTGGACATGACTTAGCAACTAAACAACAACTTATTTTCAGATAGCTGGAATAGTCAAATTCTTAGAGAAAGTAGAGTGGGCTTAACCAGGGGCCAGGGGAGAGGGAGTTAGTATTTAATGGGGATGGAGCTTCAACTGGAATGATGAAAAGTTCTAGGGATAAATGGTGGTGATGGTTGCATAACAAGGTGAATGGATGTAGTGCCACAGGATTGTACACTTGAAAATGGAAAATTTAATGTTATGTATATTTTATCACAATAAAAATAAAAGAATGAGTGTTCTTATGTACTAATATGAAATACATCATTAATATATCTTCATATATCATAATATATCAAGTATAATATATTAATATCACCTCTGAAATATATAATTAAGTAAAAATAAAAGATCCATAATACTATGCATACCATCTCATCACTTGTGTAAAAATAGAGGGGAATAGAAGAAAATATACTTCGTTATATAGGTGCAGACTTTTTCTGAAGCATATGGAAAAACTGGCAATACCAGCCATTCCCAGGGGTGCAGCAGGGTGACCCAGAAAGGTTAGTGGGGTGAAAGTCTGCAGGAGAGAGGAGATTACTTTTCAGTAAATGTTGTTTCATATCCTCTAACTTTGTAGCATGTAAATAAATTATATAAACTTATTTAAAAATTAAAACAAAAATTTTAAATTAATACACTTTCAAATTTTTTCAATAGTTTTTTCTTGATTTCCTAAAAACTCCATTTATCTCACTATGATAATCCATGTTTAAACAATCAGCTTATTACAAATAGATTCTTTAGTAAACTATTTGACTATATCTTTATGTTCAATTAGCAATTAAACTATCAGGAACACCAGATTTTTCATATAAAAGAGGCTATTGACTCCTAAGCTTCCAAATTTAAATTTCCACTAAAAAGTATAGTTTTTACAAGAAACTCTATCATTCATTAACATTCTTTGAAAATTCTTTCACTTTCTCATTTTTTAACAGGAAAACAATGTCTTGAGTCACTATCTAAAGGAATTTGCCCTTCTTTTTCTTTTCTTTTTAGACAGATTCTCACTGTTGATGGCATTTTAATTTTTCTTGCCTGTTGTCCTCATATCCTAATGTATGGCTTGCAGTGTAGCTTTGAAGACTGGCCAATTTGAAATTAAAATTTGTACAAATGTTATTTATTGTGGGCAAGAAAACTATTTATACTTTAGCTCATCAAAGTATCAAACTTTCCAAATTCAGGGTTTCACCTCCCAATTTGTCAACACTTAATTGCATAACCAAATTATTACTGGTCAAATCATGTCTTTTAGGGGGGAAAATGCCTCATTCAGTGGCTGATTGCCTGAGTTGGCTGAAGCCAAACAGTGTTGGAAGAATGATTTGTTTGGGCAGATTCCCAGAGCTAAGAGTGATTAATACAATATTTAATGTTAGAAGTGTTTCAACTTTACTGCAAAAAATATATTCCCATAATCAGGGGAACTGCTGATTTTCACAACATTCCAGCTGTCTTTTATCCCACAAAAAGTGTGTGTATCTCAGAGGCAGTGTGATTTCTTGTTTTCAAGTTACATACGTATTCAAGATCTAGACAGGAAAAATATTTCCTGTCTCCCCCGTGAGGTTGGACACCAGCTCTGCCATTCAGTCAGCGTGTCCTCTGAGAGGTGACGTAACTTCTCTGTGCTTCACCTTGATAGCCCCAACACAAAAATGACCACAGCTCCAAATACCATGTACTTTCTAGAGTAAAAGTCTGGTTCAGAGTCAGTGCTCATTCATGTCATTTCCCTTTCTTTATAAAAAAATATGATATGTGTTTATACTAGGAATTAAGTGTATCTCAACACTTTTCTCAAAACTGTAACCAACACAGTCAGAAGTTTTGCTAATTTCTCCTATCTGGTTGTAACACTGGTGAGATGGAACTAGTTATCTAAGTATTGAGTTAGAATTCCTTTCCCCTGATACAGGGAAAAGATAAAAGTGCACTGCTTGGATCTTGGGCAGAAATGTTTTCAAGGAGAAAACTGTACATACATCTCATGCTGATGCTATGGGTACATTCAGCTTATAAACCGAAACATTCTTACTTAACTACAAATCAAAATACGCATTTTTCCTAAAGTTTGGTTAATTGGAAGCTTTCGAAAAATGTGTATGTGGATTTTTCTTTTTCCTTTCAAAATCAATAAATATATAATTAGAAAGGGGCAAAAATTTCTAAAACACCACGTTTACTACCTAGATAAAGACACAGCCATTACAAAGAAACCCGATAAACAAGACTCCAAGATGATAAATTCCATAAACTGAGAGATCTATATTCACTGCTGCTGCTGCTGCTGCTGCTCAGTCACTTCAGTCGTGTCCGACTCTGTGCGACCCCATAGATGGCAGCCCACCAGGCTCCCCCGTCCCTGGGATTCTCCAGGCAAGAACACTGGGGTGGGTTGCTATTTCCTTCTCCAATGCATGAAAGTGAAAAGTGAAAGTGAAGTCACTCAGTCGTGTCCGACTCTTCGCAACCCGATGGACTGCAGCCTACCAGGCTCTTCCATCCATGGGATTTTCCAGGCAAGAGTACTGGAGTGGGGTGCCATTGCCTTCTCCGCTATATGCAATTAGTTTCCATTTAGTTCAGTCCTCCTGTTCATTTAAAGTATAAATTCAATATACCAAAACTTTTCAAAATTTCCTACTCAGTGTAAAATGATGAAAATTGTGCTTCCCTTCATGTTTGCTGTAATTCAGTGGACAAGAAGATCCTTCCACGTTTCCAATCCTTCCACGTTTATTGGCATTTCCAATAAAGGAAATGCCAGGCACTTGAGCTGGGGAAGGAGATCCAACCAGTCCATTCTGAAGGAGATCAGCCCTGGGATTTCTTCGAAAGGAATGATACTAAAGCTGAAACTCCAGTACTTTGGCCACCTCATGCGAAGAGTTGACTCATTGGAAAAGACTGATGCTGGGAGGGATTGGGGGCAGGAGGAGAAGGGGATGACAGAGGATGAGATGGCTGGATGACATCACTGACTCGATGGACGTGAGTCTGAGTGAACTCCAGGAGTTGGTGATGGACAGGGAGGCCTGGCGTGCTGCGATTCATGGGGTCGCAAAGAGTAGGACACAACTGAGCAACTGAACTGAACTGAACTGAGCTGGGGAAACATCCCGAGACACTCTCCTTGAGATGGAACGTAATAACCACAGAAACAGTCTCCATGGTCTGATGGTTTTTCAAGGCTGAGATCTCACAGCCAAGACATGGAAGCCAAGAACATCCGGAGACAATTTTATTCTTACAAGGCATGAACCAAAAGAATAAGTTAAGGAAAACTAATTCTCACCTCTACATCTGTCCTGGTGAGACTTTCTCAGCGTTATGTGGATTCAGGGAGGTAAGACCATTATTGACTATGAGGGTATCATGGGGCCACCAGGAGACTCACTGATGGGTACTTGACAAGCATATAGGGTTCTTAGAGGTGACACATTCCGTTTTAGGCTGCCTTTTAGAAAGAGCAGAATTCCAGAACACAATGAGACTTCAGAAATCATCTAATCAAGTCCTTCCTCTTAACAGATAAAAAAAGATCTCTGGGAACTTCACTTGCTAAAATATGTTAATTTGTGTTAGAGATGACACATTCACCCAGGTCTCCCCATCTTCCTCTAATACTCGTTCCTCCATGCCTTGGCTCTCCAAATAAAATTCTCAGCTGCCCTGATCTTCACATCACAAAGGCTTGCTGCTCAAAAATACATTTCACCTGCTTCAGGTTCAGAATACATTTTCTTTACAAATAGAATAACAGAACAGATCCTGGGCCAGCCCCAAATACCTAGCACAAGCACAGGAAGCAGTTTTTGCTAAAAATCAGCTGCAACCCTAAACACCTGGGACTTCCCTGGTGGCACAGTGTATAAAGAATCCACCTGGCAATCCAGGGGACATGGATTTGACCCGTGATCTGGGAAGATTCCACGTGCCTTGGAGTCACTAAGCCCGTGTGCCACAACTTCTGAGCCTGTGCTCTAGAGCCCGCACATCCTAACTACTGAAGCCTGAGTGCCTAGAGCCCCTGCTCCGCAACAAGAGACGCTACCACAGTGAGAAGCCCGTGCACCTCAACAAAAAGTAGCTCCCACTCATGGCAACTAGAGAAAAGCCAAAGCCCATGCAGCAACAAAGACCCAGTGCAATGAAAAACAATAAAACAACCTAACTCCCTACAACAGAATTGACTGCACAAACAGCAATGGAATCAGAGACTCAGCTTTCCCTGCCCGGGACCCTCCAGCTGCAAATCTCTGCTGACCATCATACAGGGGAGGTGGGCCCCCCTGGGTGAGAAGTGGGGAGTTCAGTCGTGGGGAGTTCAGTCATGGGGAGTATGGGCCATAACCCCAGGGGACACACCTGTATCCCAGAGCTGGCCTCTCAGCAACATGTGTTTTTCTTTCCCTCCATCTCCTGGTAAGAGTCAATTGCCAGTGCTCCATTTTGTCACCACCTTGGGTTTGGACGAGGACTTTTCTCCTCTCTGCCCTGCTGTGGCCATCCACACAGCCTCCTGTTCTTATGTTGCCTATATATCCTTCTGCCCTTGAAATGAACACTCAGGCAGTCTTTTTAATGGCTTTCCAAGGATTTGTGAACTCTGTCAGTGAGGAGAGAGTTTAATGGCTCCCTCTTCTGCTCCTTCAGCCCTTTCCCTCCTGTTTTTCCTTCAAATCCTGATGGAGTCCCAGAAGCATAAAGCAAATGCTGTGGCCAGATCCACGTTGGTGTAAACACGTCCAATCTAGGATTTCTTGAGCATCCTCAGTGAAAAAGCAGGAAAGGAACAGGTTAGGAGGTTGGGGTGATGGGTACTTGAAGGGGATTCACATCTGGGAAGCCATGCTGAGAAAGGGATGCAGTTGCCTGGCCGAGAACCCCTTGAGCAGCTGTTACTGCTGGCTTCCCAGGTGGCTCAGAGGGAAAGAATCCACCTGCCAGTGCAGGGGACCTAAGAGACTAGGGTTCAATCCCTGGGTCAGGAAGATCCCCTGGAGGAGGAAATGACAACCCACTCCAGTATTCTTGCCTGGAGAGTCCCATGGATGGAGGAGCCTGATGGGCTACAGTTCATGGGGTCGCAAAGAGCTGGACACGACTGAAGCGACTTCGCACGTGTGCACCTATGTTTGGGTGCACGACAGGGCCTTTGATTGTGCTTTCTGATTTTTCATGTCTGTTTAGCCTGAACTAGAGTATCAGCTGCTTGAGGAGGAAGCCCATGACATGTCTTCTCACATCCTGCAGCCTAAGAAGACCATGAGTCACTCATGAATACTCGATGAAATCCTGGGAACCTCCAGGCCCCTTCCAGGTCATGACCTTCTCAAGTAGCTGAAGGAATGAGGGGTACTTCACCAGGCCAAGGAGTCACAATCAGCTATGAACAGTAGCTTCTCCTCACTCTTCATGCATCCGTGTTGGCATCTTTCCTCCTAACTTGAGGGGAGTGCCTCTAAGGGGAGTTTTAATTAAAAGTGTTCTAGAAGCAGCCGTTGAACAGATCAACCCACTTTCTGGACCTGTGCCAGCTGATTTGCACAACTGACCGAGGAGAAACGTCTGGCTAGGATCAGAAGGGGAAACACACAGTTCTGCCCTTCAGGAACTTGCACTAACTCCCAAGGCTGACTTTTCAAACTCCAGGCGCTGGCATTCAGCCCCTCACTAATGAAGTACACTTTGCTCTGAGAAGGAGGCCTTCTTTTTTGGCTGAGATAACAATAGCTGGTCGACACAAGCCTGTTTCTGAACCCACCCATCATGGAAGCTGCTGGATCCCATCCAAAGAGCTCATTTGGAAAGCTGCTGGTATTCCTGGAAATGCTTCTCCAAGCATAAGGGATATACATTCTCCAGTAAAGACATTTCATATCAGAGTCCGCGGTCTCACAATTGGAAGTAAATACAACAGCCGTCAAAAATCACAACTCAGGACAGTGCCATAAAGACATAAAAGTGTCCGACTCTTTGCGACCCCATGGACTGTAGCCTGGCTCCTCTGTCCATGGGATTCTCCAGGCAAGAATACTGGAGTGGGTTGCCATGCCCTCCTCCAGGGGATCTTCCCAACCCAGGGATCGAACTTGGGTCTCCCGCATTGCAGGCAGATTCTTTACCATTTGAGCTATCCAGGAAGCCCCAAAGACATAAATAACAAGGCACAACTTAGGACAGTCTGGGGCAGCTGTCCTGGGATTGTGACGGCAACAGATTCTTACAACAGACAGAGTTCCCATTCAATTTACCAAAACGAGCAAAGAAACGAGCTATTAATACTAAGACTCTTTTAGCAAATGACCAGCTATTCTAGGCAAAAAAAGTGGACAGCCACACTCCACCTTTTCTGAAGACAGAATAGGAAGGATATCAAGGAGACAGACAAAAGTCCTTTGAGAGCCTGACAACTGGTGAATGTTGAAATCTCTGTTGCAGGAAATTCTGGAACTTTCTTGGGCCATCTTGAAACCTTGCCTGGATTCCTGGCCCCCTGAGGCAGGTCTTGTGGGGTCCATCCATGGGCCAGCACTGGCCACAGCACTGCAGGCTTCCCTCTGGACCTGGATACTCTATGACCACAGCATTTTAATAATTTGAGCCTTTGCAAGCATTCCAGTTATAACCTTGTAAGTTGTTCAGTGCCTCAGAGCAAACCTTCAGATTCTTATGGCCACCTTCCAGAGCCTAAAACACAATGCCGAGCATATCTTGTTAGAAATAAGCATGGAAAATGCTGTGCAGAGGGAAGGCTGCCCTGGTTTTTATCTTCATGGTTCTGAGGGTTGTAAAACCTATGCTTCCCTGTCCTTCAGTACTGTGACTTCGTGTGTATAGGATTTATCATGCTTCACAGGCAGTGCCTGTGACTCAAATCAGTCCACAGCTCAAAAAGGCAGCCACATCTCACCCAGTAGCAAACACGGGGTCACGATCAGCTTCGTCTGCCCTGTGAAAACGTGGCAAGGTGGGAAGCTGGCCCTGCAGAGGTGAGAGTAAAAATAAACTACGTAGCAGGCTAAATACAGAAGAACTCAGTTCTGAATCTCTTTCTTTCCAGTGGAATATACTGATGTGAAAAATTGCCACAACTCACCCAAACATTGATTGGTGCCAGGAGAGAAAACTAATGGGAAGCATACAGCAATTGAAATAGGTCTGGTCTTCAGAGTTATAGACCAAGTTCACTTTCCTTAGTCTCTATTACGGGATAAAATGAGCTCCCTTAAAATTCATATTGTTGAAGTCCTAAACCCCAGGACCGCTGAATGTGACTGTATTTGGAAATGGGGCCTTCAAAGAGGCAATTAGGGTAAAATAAGGTCAGATGGGTGCTGTGCTATGTCAGCTTGAGTCCTGTCCAATTCTTTGCAGCCCCACGGTCAGGCTTACTCTGTCCATGGAATTCTCCATGCACAAACACTGGAGTGGGTTGCCATTTCCTTCTCCAGGGGATCTTCTTGACTTAAGGATTGAACCTGAGTCTCCTGCATTGGCAGGAGGGTTGTTAACCCACTGAGCCACCTGGAAAGCCCCAAATGGGTGGGCCCTAAGCCAATATGACAGGTGTTATAAGGAGAAGAGATTAGAACAGAGACACACACTCAGAGCACAGACAAGAGGCAGCACCGTTCAGCCTAGGGGAGAGTTCTCGGCAAAAACCAGCCTTGCTGACTGCCGGCCACCACAGCTGTGACACGTGGTCTAAGCCAGCCAGTCCAGGATACTCCATTACAGAAGCCCAGGAGACCAGCACACCTCTCTCTCTGGGTCTCCTCACTACCAGTTCTAAACTCTGGCTCCTTCTTTCATAGACTTCATTTCACTCTTTTCCTAACTCTTACTTTCTTTTGCTCCACTGAGCCTGGCTCCATCTCCTCCTTCCTTCTTTCTGCTTCTTTCTAGTCTTTTAAAAAAAAGTTCCCTCCCCTTCTTCCCAGACAGAGGTGGAGCCTGGGGGTGGTGACGGGGAGACAAAGGATTTTGCACGCAGCCTAATTGGGTCTGTCGAGAGGCTCAGGCTTGGTCCCCAAAGCTCACGGGTGTGTCTGCTTTGCAAGGGCATCACACAGAATCACCTGCCCTCATCAGAAGATGTGACTCTCCCTTTCTGGGTGACTCTGACCAAGTCACTCAACTTTTCTGAGTTTCTGTTTTCTCATATATTGAAAAATGGTGATACAAATTCCTGTGAAGGGGTTTAGGACAACTCTCCCCAAACGTGCCACTTTGGCACATGGATTGTTTTGCGCTGAAGACAATAAGGCCCCAAAAGACTCAGGAGGGGCTTTTGACCTCCCCCTCACCTGGTGCTAGTGGTAAAGAATCCACAGATCCTCTTGCAGATGATGACAAACAATGTCACAGAGAGTCCTGTGGATGGAGGGTGGTGATGGTCACACAACAGTGTGAATGCATATGGTGGTTCAGTGGTAAACAACCCGCCTGCCAATGCAGAAGACTTAAGAGACCTGGGATCAATCCTTGAGTTGATAAAGATACTCTGGAGAAGGGAATGGCTACCCACTCCAGTATTATTGCCTGGAGAATCCCATAGACAGAGGAGCCTGGCACCCTATGATCCATAGGGTCTCAAAGAGTCAGACATGACTAAAGCAACTTAGCATGCATGCAACTTCCTACAGGAATTTAGACTGAGGCCTGACTCAGAGAGAGGGTATTACAGAGAGAACTGTTATCTGAATGACTGATCTGTACGGCAGAGCAACTACCAAACTTACCAAACACCTGTTTTCTCATTGTCCTGGGAAGGACCCTTGCCCGTGGAAGCCTCAGGCCCCCATCCCATTCCTCAGCTCAGGATGTTACAGAAGCCTCAGCTCCCAGACTTGTCCTTGGGTCTCACATCTTTGGGGCTCTTCTACATATATAACTAAATTTGTTTCCTCCTGTTAATCCTTCTTATGTCAATTCAATTATTAGACTAGACAAAGAACCCAGAAGGATGGAGGAAAAAGTTTTCCTCCCCTACACTTGCATGGTTGTTGTGAGGTTCAATTAAGATAACACACTGGAAAATAATTTATGTACTAGTCACCATAACTCTTGTTAATTCTTTTCTTACCTTTTGCCATAAAAAGCCTCTTGATGAGAGTGAAAGTGGAGAGTGAAAAAGTTGGCTTAAAGCTCAACATTCAGAAAACTAAGATCACGGCATCTGGTCCCATCACTTCATGGGAAACAGATGGGGAAACAATGGAAATAGTGTCAGACTTTATTTTGGGGGGCTCCAAAATCACTACAGATGGTGACTGCAGCCATGAAATTAAAAGATGCTTACTCCTTGGTAGAAAAGTTATGACCAACCTAGATAGCATATTCAAAAGCAGAGACATTACTTTACCAACAAAGGTTTGTCTAGTCAAGGCTATGGTTTTTCCTGTGGTCATGTATGGATGTGAGAGTTGGACTGTGAAGAAAGCTGAACACCGAAGAATTGATGCTTTTGAACTGTGGTGTTGGAGAAGACTCTTGAGAGTCCCTTGGACTGCAAGGATATCCAACCAGTCCATTCTGAAGGAGATCAGCCCTGGGATTTCTTTGGAAGGAATGATGCTGAAGCTGAAACTCCAGCACTTTGGCCACCTCATGCGAAGAGTTGACTCATTGGAAAAGACCCTGATGCTGGGAGGGATTGGGGGCAGGAGGAGAAGGGGACGACAGAGGATGAGATGGCTGGATGGCATCACCGACTCGATGGACATGAGTCTGAGTGAACGCCAGGAGTTGGTGATGGACAGGGAGGCCTGGTGTGCTGCAATTCACGGGGTGGCAAAGAGTCAGACACAACTGAGCGACTGAACTGAACTGATAGTTAATTAATTTGGATAAAAATTTCCATCTGCAAAGTAGGTACTACCTAGAATTTTAGAGTGTGGTGGCATGAAAAAAAATTATAATTTCTATGACTCTGAATATACATATTTTAAAGGATTAATTCTACTCTATATCTCATTGACCTGATAAAGTTTTTTTTTCTCCTGCCAGTTAATAATTATGAAGAACGTTGTACTTGGTATTAAGAGGAGGATTCTAGAGACACAAAAGATCTGGTTTCTGCAATCTGTTCAGGAAAATAGTATTTTAACTGTAAAAACATTTATAAAATTATTTTACAGTGGTTTTCAAGGCTGTGATGGGGTGTAAGTAGCCAAATCTAACTGCAGGTCAAGCCAGATACAAACCTGAACTTTCTAGGACAACTTTTCAAAGGGAAATTTCCAATTATCACCCATCTAAAGACAATGCCAGGAAAGACTAACAAATCTGATTGAAAAGATTTAAAATCAGGAAAGATAATACATACATGAATGATAATTAAGTATATGTTGCTAAGTCACCTCAGTCGTGTCCGACTCTGTGTGACCCCATAGATGGTAGCCCACCAGGCTCCCCCATCCCTGGGATTCTCCAGGCAAGAACACTGGAGTGGGTTGTCATTTCCTTTTTCAATGCATGAAAGTGAAAAGTGAAAGGGAAGTCGCTCAGTCATGTCTGACTCTTAGCAACCCCATGGACTGCAGCCCACCAGGCTCCTCCATCCATGGGATTTTCCAGGCAAGAGTAGTGGAGTGGGATGCCATTGCCTTCTCCAAACTAAGTATATATTTTGCTTTAAAGAAGTCTAATTCTGTAACAGTTTGTACTATAGAACTCTTTAATACACAAGTACCTCCAATATCCTTAAAACATGATTTTAATAACCAGATCTTAATTTTCTTATTAACTTCTTAGGAACCCCTGAAAAAAAAAAAGATTATTGATGACAGCAACAGTCCAGTAGGAAAACCATACCTTCTTCAAAAATGAAATTGATATCTGATTTTTCAAATACCTTGCTTTAGAAACAGTTCAACCAAAAAGAAAATGACATAGGTTTCTTTTGTGCGTGTGTGGAAACTCACAAACTTCAAAGATAATTTGGTTTGTAGGGACATTGGGTCTAATGGTTTAACGCTTCAGAATCAGGATGTCATAGCAACCATGCTTGAATTTAGATCCTGACTTAACCACTTTCTGACTGTAAGTCCTAGGGAAAATCACTGTACTTTTCTGAGCATCACCTTCCTCATATTCTCAGTGGATACCGTTGCCTTGAGACAGCAAGCATGGTCAGGGCATCACCTCCTATCATATATATCATATAACAGAGGCCATTCTGGGTGGATTCCTAAGTGAGAAAGTATCAAAGTGGATTCTGATCACTTACCAGCCTTTGCCTCTTTCTAAACAGTGAGTTTTTCTCATTCAACTTTGCCCCTCTCACCACTCACTCCTTTTCTCTCAAGTCCAGCAAGATACACAGCATGGATTAGAACCCCAACCCATGTCTGATGAATGAATACACGAATAACTAAATAACACATAGATAAGTTTTAAATGGAGGCAGAGAAAGAAAGAGCCTGGTGTGTGGAATACATCTTAAGTACTGGTAGCAGATCCATGTCTTTGGCAAACAATTTAAATCTGGAGAAATAGATGAAAAATGCCAAAAAAATCTCTTAGCTATAGGAGGATAAAAGGAAGAGAGTAGGTGCAAGTCCTCCTGCAGCTGTCAGTCACTGCTCTGAAAAAGGTTATTCAAATTCTTTGCCAATCTTTTTCTGTAATGTATAGCTAAAACAATCTTTAAAATAACAAGCCAAAATTATCCAGCACATTTACATGTAAAAAAATACCCAATAAGGGGCTTTCCTGCTGGCCCAGTGGTGAATAATCCATCCTGCAAAGCAAGGGACATGGGCTTAATCCCTGGTCCAGGAATATCCCACATAACTTGGAGCAACTAAGCCAGTGGGCCACAACTACTAAGCCTGTGCTCTAGAGCCCAGGAGCCGCAACTACTGAAGTCCGCGTGCCTAGAGCCTCTGCTCTGCAAGAGAAGCCACGGCAATGAGAAGCCCATGCACCACTACTAGAGTAGCCCCTGCTTGCAGCAACTAGAGAAACCTCCTGTGCAGCAAAAAAGCCCCAGCGCAGTCAAAACATAAAATAAATAAATCTTTTTTTTTTTAAGGGAAAAAAGAGAAGATACCCGGGGTGGGGCTAGGGGAATGAAGTTAATTCTCTCACATACTTTTAAAGAGTCATGTCTCTCTAAAACATTTTAAGATGCAACTGTCTGAATTTTAATATTGTGTGTGCTTTACTTTTGCAAAGATTTTTATTAATATGCCCAAAAGGCCGATGGTCCATTCGTTTTCATGAATCCAAACCAGGTTCTCTATTTAGTTTTTTTAAGTGATAATAATTAAGGGATATCCACGTAAACGAAGAAACAAAAATACTTCTTTTTGTTATTGCTTTAGAAAGGATATCTTCTAACTTTTTCACGTTTTCCTTCTGACCACAATCCAAGTATTTTCAAAAACAGAGTATTAAAGCATCGAGTAGGCGGTAACCTAGAAGCCTGATTACCTAACAACGCTGCTAATAGGCTGCAGTTACCTCAGAGCCGAGCGTCAAAAAACCACCAGACTTTATGGCTGGTCCTCTGAGCAGCTTCCGAGATGCCGCGAACCCCTCCCAGTGTTCCTCCGTCGTCTGGCAACCCGGGCACGCCGCGGTTTCGACCCCGCCCCCCGCTACCATGGCGATGCATGCCGCGACCGGGCCCCGCCCCCGCTGCCACGGCAACGCGGGCTCCGGGTGGTGCTCGAGCCTACCAGACACAGCTCCGCGCTTGCGCTGCACCTGCTGGGGCCGCGGCAACTTCTCAAACCTCCTGCTCGGCCAGTGCTGCGGCCGCGCTCTCACGCAGCTCCTTCGCCTACTCTCAGCGTCGCTTTAGAGAGAGTGAACGGACGCGGGATTTCAACTACCTGCTGCTTGGCGATCCCCTCCCCAAGAGTGAGGGCGGAGGGACCGCCGGCGCAGAAACCCGCTTACCTTTCTCAGCATCCCTCCACGTCAGCGGGGTCTCCGGCGGGATCGCCCACCCCGCGCCGAGCTCGGGTGGGTAGGAGGTCACGGGGAAACAGAAGGGGAACTCGGCCCCGGCGGGCGCCGCCGCGAGGACACCTGCGTCCCCGTCATTCGCACGACAAAGGGGGGACCTTCGGCTGCCTGGGCGGGAGACGGTGAAGAGGTCCGGCTGCTACCTTCCCGGCCGAGTTCAGACGGGGCTCCGAAGGGCTGTTCAGAAGCCACGTTTCCGGAGCGACCAACATACAGGGACTCCTCTGCCGCGGCGAGCACGCCTCCGGGACTCCCGGCTGCGCTATTGTTCGCCGGCCGTGCAGGGCGTGGTGGAGGCTGGGGGCGGCCGAAGCCGTTAAAGGCCGACAGAGGTTGAATTTCTTGCAGGGCTTTCCTCTTGTGCTTCCTCCCAGCCTCTCGCTGATGCATATTCATAAGGAGGCGGGGCCGCTTGCATCTCTTTTGAATCCTCGGGGTTGATGAAGTCCGGGCGAAGTGGAGATGATTTCATTTGGAAACAAACACTAAGAGGAGGACAGGGTGGGGAAGGAGTAACATAAGTAAGCAAACAGAGGGGTCCTGTTTCAGTCACCCCCCCATCCCCCCAGGCATCCAGGGCACACACATGCACACACAGGACCTTCCTCAATTCCTGAACTGAGCAAAGGAAGCTTCAGGGAGAGTCTCACTAAGTCCCTTGGTCCTAACTGTAGTAGTAAACTAATTGGGGAATTTGGGGGCACGGATTTTTAACAGATGATTTGATCTATGTGCTCTTTCCTCATGCCAAAGAGAGCAGTTAAAAATTACATATGCATACCTTACTCATTACATCAATTTTATCGAATTTCATTATAATTGTATGCTTTTAATGTGGTGCAGCCCTCCACCAGGCTTTAAAAAAAAAAAACAAAAAAGATTTTTCTGGGCTTCCCTGGTGGCTCAGAGGTAAAGAATCCTTTCATCTGCCAGTGCAGGAGACACACGGAGAAGGCAATGGCACCCTACTCCGGTACTCCTGCCTGGAGAATCCCGTGGACGGAGGAGCCTGGAAGGCTGCGGTCGATGGGGTCGCTGAGGGTCGGACACGACTGAGCGACTTTACTTTCACTTTTCACTTTCATGCATTGGAGAAGGAAATGGCAACCCACTCACTCCAGTATTCTTGCCTGGAGAATCCCAGGACGGGGGAGCCTGGTGGGTTGACGTCTATGGGGTCACACAGAGTCGGACACGACTGAAGTGACTTAGCAGCAGCAGCAGCTGCAGGAGACACAAGTTTGATTCCTGGTGGGGGTAGATCCCACATGCATCAGAACAGCTAAGTCCATGCACCACAATTACTACCACAATTTCCCCAGTCTTAACGAGTGGTCCTCCAGAAGGGCTTTTCTTTCCTCCCTGAAATGTCCACCAGGAGCATCATCACTGAATTACATCACAGACTTCAGATCTAGCTGCCCCTCATAGCACAGGAGGTCCCTGAGGAGGTGACCTGAGGAATGCAGAAACTCTTCTGGGTAACACTTGACCCCCAAACGACCTGCTTTCACCACAGAATTCACTTCTCTGTGTTAAAGTCCTGTAGAGAAATCCCTGTTAAGATGTAAGTTTGTTAGCCAAAAGAGGCAGCCCAAGCTAATTTCCCCTCACTATTTACAGCTGGTTAGGAGAAGGCAATGGCACCCCACTCCAGTACTCTTGCCTGGAAAATCCCATGAACGGAGGAGCCTAGAAGGCTGCAATCCATGGGGTTGCTGAGGGTCTAAGCGACTTCACTTTCACTTTCACTTTTCACTTTCATGCATTGGAGAAGGAAATGGCAGCCCACTCCAGTATTCTTGCCTGGAGAATCCCAGGGACGGGGAGCCTGGTAGGCTGCCATCTATGGGGTCGCACAGAGTCAGACACAACTGAAGTGACTTAGCAGCATTTACAGCTGGTTAGACTCATGGATGGGCTTCCCCAGTGACTCATCAGTAAAGAATCTGCCTGCAGTGCAGGAGAGGCAGGGGACATGGGTTCAATCCTTGGGTTGGGAAGATCCCCTGGAGGAGAGCATGGCAACCCACTCCAGTATTCTTGCCTGAAGAATCCCATGGACAGAGGAGCCTAGCAGGCTACAGTCCATGGGGTCACAAAGAGTCAGGCACAACTGAAGGGACTGAGCACAGCACAGACTCATGGGTGTTAGAAACCCCCTCATTCTGCAGGTCCTCACTGGTGTCTATCTACTAGTGAACAGTGGGTGCTGGGGAGTCAGATGACAATGAAACAGCCCAGGGCACTGCCCTGGGAGCCAGCCTCCTAGTACCAGACAAACTACCACAAACAAAAAGTCAGAGTTATCATCACTGCAGAGAAAAATATAGCCATGTAGAAAGGCAAGTGCTTGATGCCCAGAGGGTACAGCAGTGCCGTGACTTCCTGGACGGAACCAACTGAGATTGAGTCCAGGTGTTCTGACGGAGTTTTAGGTCCGTCTGTGGTCACCAAGTGTGTGACATTTTGAATTGCCCTTCTGAGTTTCTGTTTCCTCTTAAAGCAAACAAACGAAAGTCTAGGCTACCTTTTTAGTAGTTTTCAGTGGTCAGGGAAGGTTACTGTGCTGATGGCAGGCACACAGAGGGGCAGAGGGGCACAGGGTCCGACGGAGTGGTCGGATGGTCAGTACATGGATGCTGTGGTCAGGTTACTAGGCGAGACCCTTCACCTCTGAGTCTAGTTGCCCCCGTTGTAAACTTGGGTAATGATATCCACCTCAGACATGCTGGGAATTTTAAATAAAGGGACAAAAATAATAAGATTAGCTATTGTAATAATGTCTCACCCTCTGGAAGGCAGCCCAGTGGCATATCCTTGAAAGAGTGTTTGCTTGACTCTGAGAACTAACGTTGCTTTCTAACCTTGACCCTTGTCGCTAGCCTGTCCTTGCAAAGGGAAGTAGAATGTGAGGGACAGGCTAAGGCCTACGGGATGCCCCCTCTGGCACTCTGTGCATCATCTCTTGGCCACAGTCACCTCTAACCTTGCACAGATTCAAAAGAGAATCTGAGCACGGTTTTCCTTAGTGCTGTAGTCACTGCTAGAGAGTTAATAAACTCACTGTGAGACATAGAGACAAAAATACACCCCCATTCTATTCTAATCCGATGCCCCGCCTGCGCCCTGCATGTGTCGTAAGTACTTGCGAACTGTCCTGTTGACCAGCCTTTCTTCTTGTGTTGATTCCTGTGAGTGACTCTGAAACATGTTTCTCCATCGTTTCTCAGGGCCCACTGTGAGGAAGGTTTCTGGTGCTGGCTGTCAGTTTGTCTGTGAGAGCATGCAGAAGGTGCTTCTGGAATTAAGATCACCCTTCCACAAAGGATGAGGAAGAGAGCAAAGATGTGGAAGAGAGAGGGTAGGGAGGCCCAGCTGTGATGAGTTGGCTGCCCTATGACGCAGCTCTGAATCAGGAGCACTGGGACCCAGGAAAGAGCCGGCCAGGCACCCACCCCAAAGATGCCATCTAGACCTCAAGGAAGTAGCCGAACCCTAATGAGGCTCCTCATTAGCATGTGCTGAACACAGTAAAATGTTTGTACACTTGTCTGGAGATCTTCAATCTTATCAGGGACCCAATGCTTTGTTAGGTACTGTTGTCTATGAGGTTTGACTCAATGACCACTCTTGTTCATTCTTCGGTACTGTGATCATCTGTAGTCAAATAATTTGGATAGGTATTTCTTCTGCATTTGAAATACACAGAAATGCACTGTATTCCCTCCGTGGATTCCCAAGTTTATCCAAAAGAAATGTTAGGCTAATTATATAGGAAGATCTTTATCTAAGCCAAAGGCAGGCAGAAATACACAAGGTAGGCTCTCTCCAAATTTCAGAATGCCATGTTATTCCCATGAATTGCTCTAATGCATTATTGGGACTTGAATCAAATGAGAGGAAATCAAAAGTGGGTAAGAAAGACTCATATCTACTGCCCTAAATTATTCTAAGCATCAAATAAGCATGTTACCTTGGGGTCCTAAAAGTCACTTTTTATCATTTTCATTGCATACCCCAGAGAAGCAGACACATAAGCAAAACCGACAAGCTCTGACAGTGTCATTAACCACCAGTGCCAAACTTGATCACTGTAGCACAGGATTCCCCTCGTGGTGGTGCTGCTCCATACAAGCAGGCTGCCCTCCATCTACCAGGTAGACTTGGAGAGGAGGGAGGTGGGATTGAATTTGAGGTTTCTTAGCAAATTAACCCGAGTGAGCCTTTAGGAAGTCAGTCAGATTTCCCCCAAAGCATTAATTGTGCATATCACTCTGTTGCTTTTGAAGACATAAGTTGTTACTCTCCACTTTGACTTTTGTTCACTATTTCATTCAGCAACTGTCAGTCGAGTAACTATGTATAAGGCGAGATGCCAGGCACCTGGGGAGTTTTTTTTTTTTTTGTAAAGCAATTGTCCATAAGGACTTAAAAATATAGTGAGAAGATAACATCTGTGTGTATGTCAGTTTTCTATAAATTAAGTTGCTTCAGTGTAGCTTTAAAAGATACACAGTGTGTTACAAAAACACGATAACTATGCATGGTGATGAATGTTAACTAGACTTCTTATCATTATTTTGCAGTATATACAATATCTGGGCTTCCCTGGTGGCTCAGTGGTAAAGAATCTGCCTGCCAAAGCAGGAGACACTGGTTTGGTCCCTGAATGGGGATGATCCCCTGGAGTAGGAAATGGCAATCCACTCCAGTACTCTTGCTTTGGATATCTCATGGAGAGAAGAGCCTGGCAGGCTACAGTCCATGGGGTCACAAAGAGTCAGAGTCAGACCTGACTGAGCAACTAAGCACACAGGATGGCATATGCAATACACATATCAAATTACTATTTGTACACCTGAAACATTTAATGTTACATGTCAGTTTATCTCAATTTAAAAAGGGCAATTTCCAACCAAAAGAAGACACAATTTGAGGAATTATGTGAAACATGGTTTTATAAAGCCAAGAATCCAACTGTAATATGAATAACAGCCTTTACTTGATTTTTAACTTGGAATACTGGTATAAAACGTATTTGTAAAGTTGAGAGGAGTCTGAGAAAAGGCAGATTTCTTCCTGAAAGTTTTTCTGGATGACCTGGGTGGGGAAAGGTGATGGAGACGACAAGGGATTGGACAAGGACATGGAGAAAAGAGGTAGGGAGATGGCCAGGGTGGGAATGGGGACCCCCAAGAGTGGGGAGAGATGAGGACACCAAGTTCAAAGGAGCCTCTAACTCAAGGCAGAGAGGTTCTGATAAATATGATTCAGTGCCCAGTGTCCCCTGAGAGGGGCTGGAGGCTATGATCGGTGGTCATAGTTCAGAACTCCCATCTTGGCAGCAGAACAAGCACAGATGTTAGTTGTCCAGGAATTGTTGCCATGGGGCTCAGCCCAGGTACAGGAGGGTCAGACAAGTTCAAGGAATGTGGAGAGAGAGAAAGTCAGCTCAGGAGGAGATGGTTGGGAACAGTCTCCAATGGACACAAATCAAGTAAAGGCTGTTACCTGAGACATGAAGGAAGTGAGATGAGCTGGGCTGCTCTGTGGGGGAGACTTCCAGAAAGAGAGCCAGCAAGTGTGCGAAGCCAGAGATGCACAGTTTAATGGGCTAAAAGCATTGGGACTCACTTGTCTGCTCATGTCTTCTCCTTGCCACTAGAATGAAGCACCACCGTTTACCCAGTAAGCTGAAAACTCCCCCACAAAGCCTTAAGAGATTTAGCGTGTCTCTGAGATTACAGTCCAGAGCAGACTGTTATCTTTCTTTAAAGTGTAATCACATAAGTAAGACACATGGATCGTGAATGTACAGTTTGATAAGCTTTGATAAATGTATACACTTGTGTAATTACCACCTTAATAAAGACAGAGCAGAAATTTCCCTCAAGTCCATTCCTTCTCTCCCGCTTCTCCCCTCAGAAGCAACCACTATTCTGGTTTCTATCCTCACAGATGAGAGTGGACTATTGTTGGGCTTTATCAAAACAGAATCCTACAATACGTATTCCCTGTGCCTGGCTTCTTTCACGGAGTGCACTGTTTTTGAGTTTCACCCACGTTGTGTACTAGGAGTTTGCTCTATTTCATTGCTGTGCAGAAATCGTCTTGAAAAGGACAATTAATGTATATACGTATAATATCATATATGGAACGAGTCGCCAGTCCAGGTTCGATGCACGATACTGGATGCTTGGGGCTGGTGCACTGGGATGACCCAGAGGGATGGTATGGGGAGGGAGGAGGGAGGAGGGTTCAGGATGGGGAACACATGTATACCTGTGGCGGATTCATTTTGAGGTTTGGTAAAACCAATACAATATTGTAAAGTTTAAAAATAAAATTAAATTTAAAAAAAATAAGCAGACTTTTTTTCATACCACTATAAATATCTTCTCAATGGAAAGAATTTCATGTTTTAAATTTCTCATCTGTTCGCTGCGATATTGTTCCTTGTATACAACAGAGGCCAACAGATTCAGATATAAAGTACCTACTTTCTCTTACTCACTCATAGATACACCCATCACATCCTAGGCCAGAGCTGTGGGCATTGATGGATGGGCTCAGCTCCCCCGTGTTGACAATTAAGGCCATCTGCTCCAGACTGTTATCTCAGAGAGATGCTAAATCTCAATTACAAGGTAGAGCTTCCATAAGCTGAGTGGATGCTGACAGATTGTGGAGTAGGGGAATGGTTTTGTTCAGTTCAGTTGCTCAGTCACGGATGACTGTTTGTGACCCCATGGACTGCAGCATGCCAGGCTTCTTTTCCATCACCAACTCCTGGAACCTACTCAAACTCATGTCCATCAAGTCAGTGATGCCATCCAACCATCTCATTCTCTGTTGTGCCCTTCTCCTCCTGCCTTCAATCTTTCCGAGCATCAGGGTCTTTTCAAATGAGTCAGTTCTTGGAATCAGGTGGCCACACAAGTATTGGAGTTTCAGCTTCAGCATCAGTCCTTCCAATGAATATTCAGGACTGATTTTCTTTGGGATGGACTGATTTGAGCTCCTTGTAGTCCAAGGGACTCTCAAGAGTCTTCTCCAACACCACAGTTCAAAAGCATCAATTCTTTGGCAATCAGCTTTCTTTATGGCCCAACTCTCACATCCATACATACATGACTACTGAAAAAACCATAGCTTTGACTAGATGGACCTTTGTTGGCAAAGTAATGTCCCTGCCTTTTAATATGCTGTCTAGGTTTGTCATAGCTGCAAATGAAGAGAGCGACACAATGAGGAAAAGTGGAGCACTCTGCTCTAAAAAAGAAAAAGGAAAAAATATGTCTTCCGGAAATAAACATAAAAACAGCTATTTAGAAGGGCACTATGACCCCTGAAAATGACCCCACACCACACAAACCCTGACCACCACTGCACAAGTACCAAATGGAGGAAGGTCTAAGAAGACTGGTCAGGAAGAGAGCATAAAGGCCCTGAGACCATCAGGGCTAAAAGACCAATCTACAATAGTTATTGTATTTCTATATATTAACACCAAGCGGTGGAAAATGGTATTCTAGAAACAAATATAACACTCCTAGAGCAACAGCTAAAAAAGCAATGAAATTAGTTAAAAAGCCAATAGATTAACATTTACTAAAAAATTTTTTTTGTTTAATACATAAAAGGCAGGGTGTGGGATCTTAGTTCTTCAACCAGGAATTAAACCCAGGTCCAGGGCAGTGAAAGTTCTGAATCTTAGCCACTGGACCACCAGGGAAACCTCTAGTGTGATTTTTTTACAAACAGAGATGACACAAATAGAAAATCGTCAGGCAACATAAATCCTATCAATAATTAAATGAGTATATAGTCGTACTTTGATTTTGATGGGGCTTGCGTAATTGCATTCATTTGCCAAAATCATAGAAATCTGTGAATGTTATTGAATGCAAATTTTCTTGAAAGATGAAAAATTCACATCTAAAAATGAATATCCTTCAAGTGTGAAAATAACAGTCAGGGAAATAATTCAGTAGAAGCACCTGACTCCACCCCGGAAGGCTCTGCACCAGCTGTACCCATGGGCTCTCTGGTCTTGCCTCTGGTTGAGTTTGGCCAATGGAAAGCCCCAGCAAGAGATCTAAGGTGGGGGAAGGAAAGGGAGGAGGCATATTTATTTCCTCCTCTGCCGCTGTTCTCTCTGGTGGGATCACAGTAGGCTGGTGGTGTCCCTGGACCAAGGTCATGGTTCCTGTCTCCAAGAGGACCTCTGAGTGTGGGATGCACAGTCCTCCCTTGCCCTCAACCACTCACACTTGGCTGAGTGCTGAGGCCCGCTGTTCACAGCCCAAAGGTACTAACGCCTCTGCCCTCTTGCTTCTTCTATATTTCGTTCGCATTTTTGTAAATACCACGTTTCTCTTCTTTATCACGTGAAGTTATCCAACTTAAATAGTGTCATTTCTTTACTTACGGAGCCTTTACTGACACAGAGTCCAATCGAAATAGCAACAAAAAAGGAAAAATACATCAGAATTACCAAACCAGAAATTGCAGAAATTATGTAAAGAAGACTTCAAAATCCACAGAAGACTTAAAGGGAAAGACACCCATGTACTTGGATGGGAAGCCTCAATATCATAAAGTCATCAATTATTCCTCAGCTAATTCGTAAGTTAATTGCCAACTGGTACTTTTATTGTTGTGTTGCTATTATTGCTGTTGTTTCATTTTTATATAAACAAACCAGTTTTATCATTGAAAAACAACAATAGCTAAGCAAACTCTTCAAAAGAAGGGCAAACAGTGAAACATAAAATTATCACTAATTTTTAAAAATCCTATGGTACTGGCCCATGAATAGAGACACCCATATAATTAAACAAAAGCCTAGAAATATATGCACATACTTGTGAAAATTACAATAAATTTTGCATCTCAAATCAGTGGGGAAAAGACTAGTAAATAAATGATTTGAGGACAGCAGGTAGCATTCTGGGAAACAAAGGCAGCTGAACATTTTAACATGTATTGGGAGAAATTCCAAATGAATCACAGATTTAAATGCAAAAATGGAATCATGAAAGTATTAGAAGTAAGTGAAAGGTGTTAGATGCTCAGTTGTGTCCAACTCTTTGCGACCCTATGGACTGTAACCTCTGTCCATGGAATTCTTCAGGCAAGAATACTAAAGTGTAGCCATTCCCTTCTCCAGGGGATCTTTCCGACCCAGGGATGGAATCCAGGTCTCCTGCTTTGCAGATAGATTCTCTACCGTATGAGTCACCAGGGAAGCCCTATTAGAAGTAAATGTGAGCCCTGTTAGAAGTAAATGCAAGTGAATTTGCTGTAACTGTGGAGTGGTAAAAGTCTTTCTAATTATCTTAAAATCCAGAAGTCATGACAAACATTACTGAGTATAGATTCCAAAAAACTAGTAGTAATGTCTAACGATGAAGTGGGAATAAAATATCAGGTTCCCAGAGATCCATAAGGAAAAGACCAACAACCCAGCACAAAAATGACCAGAACAATTAGAAGAAAAAGAAAAACAAAAGAGTTTTAAAGGCAAGAGAAGATGCCCAACTTTTCTCATAATAAAAGAAGTGCAAATTAAAACAACACTGAGAAATCACTGTCCACTTATCAGGAAGAAAACTTAGAAAAATGATAAAGGAGTCCTGGTGAGGCTGTAAACAAAGAGTTTCCTCTGTACAAGGCTCTTAGGAGTAAGTTGGTGGCCCCTCTACAGAGGGGTTTTCACCAACTGTTGAAAACATCTATTAGAGTTCAAAATGCATTTACTCTTTGATCTAGCTATTCAATCCCTGGATATTTAGTCTGCAGACATACTTGCACAAGTGCAAAATTATGTCTACATAAACTTTCTATCTCAGCATGTTTTTAATAGCAAAAACCCAAACCCCCCAAAAACCCAAATATCTACCAATGAAGAACTGATGCAATAAATTAACACATATCTATTTCTAGGTGGCTCAGTGGTAAAGAATCCACCTACCAAAGCAGGAGACGCAGGTTCGATCCCAGGGTCAGGAAGACCCCCTGGAGGAGGAAATGGCAACCCACTCCAGTATTCTTGGCTAGGAAATCCCGTAGACAGAGGAGCCTGGTGGGCTACAGTCCATGGGGTCTCAAAGAATCAGATATGACTGAACAACTCAGTGCACATACATCTATAAATTGCAATATTTTGCAGCCTGAACAAACATGCAGAATGCCCTCCACTTACTGATATGGCAGAATACTCATTGGAAATGTTAACTGAAGAAAGCAAGATTCCGAGGAGGGTGGGTAGTGCATTACTAATTGTATGAACGAAAAAGGAGAGGAAAGTAAGAAAGTACAGATTTACAGTTTCTTGTATATAAACAGGAATACTGTGAACAACAAGGTCTTACCGTATAGCATGGGAAACTATATTCAATATCCTGTGATAAACCATAATGGGAAAGAATATGAAAAAGAATATCCAAAGCCTTTGACTTTGTGGATCACAATAAACTGTGGAAAATACTGAAAGAGATGGGAATACCAGACCACCTGACCTGCCTCTTGAGAAAACTATATGCAGGTCAGGAAGCAACAGTTAGAACTGGACATGGAACAACAGACTGGTTCCAAATAGGAAAAGGAGTACGTCAAGGCTGTATATTGTCATTCTGCTTACTTAACTTTTATGCAGAGTACATCATGAGAAACGCTGGGCTGGAAGAAGCACAAACTGGAATCAAGATTGCTGGGAGAAATATCAATAACCTCAGATATGCAGATGATACCACCCTTATGGCAGAAAGTGAAGAACTAAAGAGCCTCTTGTTGAAAGTGAAAGAGGAGAATGAAAAAGTTGGCTTAAAGCTCAACATTCAGAAAACGAAGATCATGGCATCCGGTCCCATCACTTCATGGCAAATATATGGGGAAACACTGGAAACAGTGTCAGACTTTATTTCTGGGGGCTCCAAAATCACTGCAGATGGTGATTGCAGCCATGAAATTAAAAGATGCTTACTCCTTGGAAGGAAAGTTAGGACCAACCTAGATAGCATATTCAAAAGCAGAGACTTTACTTTGCCAGCAAAGGTCCATCTAGTCAAGGCTATGGTTTTTCCAGTAGTCATGTGTGGATGTGAGAGTTGGACTGTGAAGAAAGCTGAGTGCCGAAGAATTGATGCTTTTGAACTGTGGTGTTGGAGAAGACTCTTGAGAGTCCCTTGGACTGCAAAGAGATCCAACCAGTCCATTCTAAAGGAGATCAGCCCTGGGTGTTCTTTGGAAGGAATGATGCTAAAGCTGAAACTCCAGTACTTTGGCCACCTCATGCGAAGAGTTGACTCATTGGAAAAGACTCTGATGCTGGGAGGGATTGGGGCAGGAGGAGAAGGGGAAAACAGAGGATGAGATGGCTGGATGGCATCACTGACTCGATGGACGTGAGTCTGAGTGAACTCCGGGAGTTGGTGATGAAAAGGGAGGTCTGGCATGCTGCGATTCATGGGGTCGCAAAGAGTCGGACATGACTGAGCGACTGAACTGAACTGGTATATATATAGATATATATATATATACATCTGAACCTAACACAACATTGTAAATCAACTATACTTCAATGAAATAATTTTTTTAAAAAGAGCACTTTGAAAGGACAGGCAAGAAACTAGTCAGAGTGATTGTCTGAGGGACAAAGGTGAGAGGTAGTGACAGCCAGGTGGATGAAGAACAGAGGTGGGAAGGTGGCTTGCATCATTTACCTTCTTATATTTAATATATCCTCTATTCAAAATTTTCAAAACATAGAGACTTCCCTGGTAGTCCAGTGGTGAAGACTACAAGCTTTCAGTGCAGGGAATGTAGGTTTGATTCCTCATCAGGGAACTAGGATCCCATATGCAATGCAGTACAGCCAAAAAAAAATTAATAATGATAATAAATAGTAAGTTCTTATTAAAAAACATTGTTGTCGTTGTTTAATTGTTAAGTTGTGTCTGACTGTTTTGTGACCCCATGGTCTGTAGCCCGCCAGGCTCCTCTGTCCATGGGATTCTCCAGGCAAGAATATTACTGAGTGGGTTGCCATTTCCTCTTCCAGGGGATCTTCCTGACCCAGGGATTGAACCTATGTGTCCTGTATTGGCATGCAGGTTCTTTACCATTGAGCTACTAGGGAAGCCATTAAAAACATTAAGGTATGTTAATCTTAAAAGCAGGACCCCAGAATGACGAATGCTAGTATGTTATGTTGACAATTGCTCCTTAATTTAGCATGGGTTCTTCACATCCCTGGGGTTCACAATGTACTGTGAACATTTTCTGTTCTCATCCAGAGAGAACCAACAAGAGCAGGTCTGTACTCTTTGTTCCCAGCCTGGATGCTTATTCCTCAGTTCTGACCCATCTTAGGACTCAGAGGCAGGAGAACAGCCCTAGGAATGATCCCCTTCCCGTCATGTCGTGGGAGTGCCCACGTGCCCTGGTTTTCGCAGGACTGTTGCACTTCTCTCTTTGGACTAGTTAATAAGTGCAACTGCAACACATTCAACCTCACCATACAATTCAGCACCATTGCTGAAAAGAGGCCTTTAGTTTAGCCTGACAGCCTGTGATTGGTACTTTTCCTTTTTTTCTTCTTTTTTTTTGCATAAGAACCTACTTCATTCAGCTGTATTTGTGCATACGACTGACTGCCTCAAGTTTTATCTACAAAAACATCTAGGAGAAGGTGTTTTCTACCAATCGTGGGCTCTCCAGCAGATGAGCATTCAAACCTGTCATTGATGAAAATCAAGAAATGAATAGAAAGCTCCACAAAAGGAGAGGGAAAGCATAGGAGTCAGATGTGTGAATTTATTTTTCTTTTTATTTTGGAAACCATGGTGACTGAGAGCTCCAATGAAGCCATACAATACACCCACAATACGCCAGCATCAACTCAGGTGCATGTTGGAAGGAATATATCCCTTTGATCTATTTCATTTCTTTTCCTATTGGACAAAAATCAGTGTTTGACAACCACCATCAAGGTTTTCTAATATAAACCAAATAGGTTTATAATAAACCAAACGGACCAATAGCTGCCCAGCAGAAATGACCTCCTGATGCGTAGCCTAGCCTTGTTCCACATGCCTCTGTGTCCCAGGCGTAAGATGACAACCCTGAAAACTTCTGGAAATCTGAAAATGAAGTTACAGATTGAATCATAGGTCTCCATCCACTGCCACTCCACCCACAGGAAGGAATAAAAGCTGGTCTGTTTCCATGTCTTTGTGAATCTGCCTTCCTATCCACTTACACACTGAAATGGCTCTACTCTGCTGCCTTTCTTTGAAAGAAAAGAGCATTTTGCATTTGTTAATGAGGCAGAAAATTCATCACACATCTTAAAGTGATCACACCATTCTTAGCACCTGCTTTTTCCAAGACTGAATTCTTCAAATGATGTGTGGATTCCTAAAAAGCTGAGTATGAATCTAATTTTTAAAACTCTAATTGAATTTTGTATTCATGAAGACCGCTATTTAAAGAAGCTCTGGAAGGAATTCTTGGTAACAAGGACAGACTCTCCTAATTTATCCTCTTTGTAGGACTGGACCTTAAAGGATTTTGTTAACAGAATTATTTCAGATTGTCAATTATTAGATACAGAGCTACATTAAGTCCCAAGATCAAGGTTCTTTATTTTTCAGTGTAAAGTTCATACTTAACATGCAAATTTCCAGTATGACTCCAAGAGAACATATATATACTTATATTATTAACATTATGTATTTGTTATTTATTTTATATAGTTACACATTTACTATATAGTTATATACTTATATAAAGTAGAATGTATTATATATAAATTAAAACATAATATTTTAAAACCCCACATATGTATATTAATAAAGTAGGAAGGAAAGACAAAAATTTTCATTTGACCTATCTTTTCCTACATTTTTAAATTTTGGATCTGAAAGCTAGCCTTGGAAAATTATTAATTTTACTGATCTTTCTCTACCTTTTCTGAATTATGATTTTGGTATCTCCCAAAATATTTCAAATATGAAAATCACTTTTTTCATTCAAAATTTCAGATCTTTACATAATAGCATTTATTTTTAATATTCATAAATGAAGAAAATACATAACTGCATAATGAAAAATAGCTATTATAAATTCAGCAACTTAAAAAAATCATAAGATTAAATTTTATGTTTTTTTAAAGATAACTAATCAAGATAAATACACACATAACTTTTAAAATCTAGTTGAATAGGGGCATTCCTGGTCTTGATCACAAAGGTAATCACTTTAAACCACTTGGTTTTTTAAGACCACTTTACTGAGGTGTGATGGACACACAAAAAGCTGTACACACTCAATGTACACACAACTTGATGAGATGTGGAATAAATACACACCCCTGAAACCTCACCACAAACAAGGCCATGACTTATCCATCACCTCCTCAAGTTTCCTTCTGCCTCCTTTATTCATTTATTTGAATTAAATTTTTTTTTTCATTTTGCAGTAAAAGCACTTAACACAAGGTCTGCCTCTCACCAAATGAAGCGCAGTGAGTGTTGCTGACCACAGGCTCTAGTTGTACAGAGCAGAGCTCTAGCTTACTCATGGCACAACTGAAATCTTGCATCCTTTCACTGATATGGCCCCTTCCTCCTTACCCTGCCCCCCCGGGGCTGCTGGTGCCCATGATTCTACTCTCTAGTTTTGTGAGTCTGACTGTTTGGAGAGCCTTGGGAATGAGACAGCATTTCAACTGAGCCTGTAAACATGAGTGAGATTTGGATAGATATTAATACTAAAAAGAAGAGTAGGTGTTACAGGCTAAGGGAATTTGTCCAAAGGCAGGTGGCTATTCACCAAATCTCGGAGTTGTCTCCCTTCCCTGGAATTGAGTTGTTTCTGGAAAGCAGCTGTCCTCCAGCTCCTTGTTTCATCTAGAAGGGGCCATGTCGTGAATCCTCATCCACAGAAGGCCGGGCAGCTAGGACACAGGCATCTTTCCACTGTCTGTCTCCTCATTTCCTGGAGGAAGAGGGGTCGCATCCATTAAGCGAAAGAGGAACCAGAGACAAAAGCTTTGGCCCAGAGTCTCTCCAGGAACAAAGCTACTCACCAACTAGTAACACACTCCTTGAACTGTAAAGAAAAGAAAGCACGAAGTGAGGATCCAGGCTATGGACCTGTCATTACAACACACTACATTTATCACTCAAAGGGGGAAGAGCCATCCAGAGATTCTTAAAGCAGGAAGCTTCTAATCGGCTAAAATGTTGAAAGAAAAAAATACTCATTGTCTAAATCTCTGTGGATGGTAACCGCAGCCATGAAATTAAAAGACACTTGCTCCTTGGAAGAAAAGCTATGGCAAATCTAGACAATATGTTAAAAAGTAGAGATATTACTTTGCCAACAAAGGTCTGTATAGTCAAAGCTATGGTTTTTCCAGTAGTTATGTACAGATGTGACAGTTGGACCATAAAGAAGGCTGAGCACTGAAGAATTGATGCTTTCAAACTGTAGTACTGGAAAAGCCTCTTGAGAGTCCTTTGGACAGCAGGGAGATCAAACCAGTCAACCCTAAATATTCAGTTCAGTTCATTTCAGTCGCTCAGTCGTGTCCGACTCTTTGCGACCCCATGAATCGCAGCACGCCAGACCTCCCTGTCCATCACCAACTCCCGGAGTTCACTCAGACTCACGTCCATCGAGTTGGTGATGCCATCCAGCCATCTCATCCTCTGTTTTCCCCTTCTCCTCCTGCCCCAATCCCTCCCAGCATCAGAGTCTTTTCCAATGAGTCAGCTCTTCGCATCAGGTGGCCAAAGTATTGGAGTTTCAGCTTTAGCATCATTCCTTCCAAAGAACACCCAGGGCTGATCTCCTTTAGAATGGACTGGTTGGATCTCCTTGCAGTCCAAGGGACTCTCAAGAGTCTTCTCCAACACCACAGTTCAAAAGCATCAATTCTTTGGCGCTCATTAGTCAACCCTAAATATCAACCCTGAATAGTCATTGGAAGGACTGATGCTGAAGCTGAAGTTCCAATACTTTGGCCACCTGATATAAAGAGCTGACTCATTTGATAAGACCCTGATTCTGGGAGAGATTGAGGGCAGGAGGAAAAGGGAGTGACAGAGGATGAGGTGGTTGGATGGCATCACTGACATGAGTTTGAGCAAACTCCAGAAGATGGTGAAAGACAGGGAATCCTGGCATGCTGCAGTCCATGGGGTCACAGAGTCAGACACGACTTAGTGACTGAACAACAATCTTCACTACACTCTTTCCTTAAAATACATCCTTTGGGACTTGGGAGGCATTTAGAAAGGGAACAGCATGCAAGTTGAAGGCAAGGGAAGAAAGGGCTGCCCTGAAAGGATCACTTCGTTGTGCCCTGTGGATCAAGGCTGCAGCTGACAAACCTCAGATTTACTTTTCATTCTCCCCTGGGCTGTCCATGGCTGCCCCTACCACTGGGAAAACTGGGTCATTAAATGGTAAGCACAACTGTCCTCATTTCCAAAGCTCTCTGGGGAACCCCTGCCTGGGGCACCACTTGTAACAGAAGAAGGCAAAGCTACCAGGGTTTTCTGGGTGATGCGAAAGATGGGAGATGCAAGGTAATTAGGCTGCTCCAAGCAGACCAGAGTCCATGGAGGGAACAGGCCTGCCTTCAGAAAGATAGACCTGCAGTTCAATCAGAAAATTAATGTCAAATCAGATTATATCATTAGACTTAAGCTGACACTAGCCAGTTAACATTTAACATTAGCCTTTAGGATATGTCAAGTCTAAAACAGTCAAAAGAAGAAGCTTC
Source organism: Bos javanicus (assembly GCF_032452875.1). NCBI lineage: Eukaryota > Metazoa > Chordata > Mammalia > Artiodactyla > Bovidae > Bos > Bos javanicus. Next base: position 34,061,506 of record NC_083879.1, on the reverse strand, counting down.
TAAATAAACAGGGACTCCTCTCCAAAATCCCATGCCCATTAAGACATATATAAGACTGCACACAGATCTCTGTAATGAGCCACTCATCTGAGGCCCGCACACTAGTGTATGTTGACACGAAGCCCTGCAGACAGATAAAATCAGACGAACCTGGGATAATGGCATCACTGACTCCACGGACTGAGTCTGGGAAAACTCCGGGAGATAGTGAAGGACAGGGAAGCCCAGGATGCTGCAGTCCATGGGGTCGTAAACAGTAGGACAACAGAGCAACTCAACAATAATGATAAAGGCCGTTATAATAATATATCATTTTTACTGTAATAACTAAGCACCTTGGATTAAAAAGTGATCAACTGCCTGTCCTGTCTTTTGGCTTTTATTTCCAGTCGAAGGAGCATGGTGACCAAATACCAACCAACAGTCAACCTAAAGGAGAGAGACCCTGAGAAGAAGGTTTAGAACACACTCTGCCAAGGACTTGTCAGTGCTTCTGCATCACCAGGATTCGCCATGAGATGCCATGTTTTCATGAATTATTCCTTAGGCTATTTATATATAAATACGATTGGTATCATTTTAAGGGGAAGGCTGCGGAGCTTTTGAGAGAAGCATTCTCCTGCCAAAGGCAAAAAGCTGCGTCTGTCAGAATGGGGCTATCTCTGCTGGGTGCTATGCTCTCCTGGCCCAAGGAGCTAGACACCCAGGGCCTCCATCAAGGGCAGATTGGCAGGTAAAGCCACAACTCTCCAGAACACGCCCACCTAAGTAGACAGAACACATCTCCACCAGTGCACTGAGACCAACGAGAGATGCAGGTGGTTTTACAGCATCTGTTCAGCTGTCACGGGCTCTCTGTCTCACACAGCATCAGCAGTATTTGAGGAAGAGACACAGCTATGCTTTCAAGGGGCAGGAAGTCAGTAAGCAGGGGAAATCATTAGGCAGCTTCCAGTGGAATTTATTAAAAAGACAGTGTAGGCACTACACATTCTAGAAACATACCATATGACCAGTGTACCACCAGAACACATGTGAGAACATGGACCAGGATACTGGCTGCAGGGGCCAGGCACATGCATCTGAGTAGGAGGTAGGAGAGAAATCCATCCTCTAAGGAAAGGTCACAGCATTTTAAAATTACCCATTTCCTTCTAATGCATTTTATAAAATAGTTTATGGAAGAAACTTCAAAATCAGTAGGCCACCAAGAGCCTACGTAGCCTGCCAAATTGGCATGAATTGATATTTTGCCAAGTCTGCAGTTAAGGGGACAGAGGCTCACCTGCTAAGCATCAATATTTAAAAGTTATAAATATTAAATGTTATAAATCAACAAACAGCTAAATAAAATATGGTTTACCCATTGCCTTGTCAAATAGACCTTCATAATATAAGAGTAGAAAAAAATGTGTAGATTTATGATTTTTATATTTGGGATTCAAGTCCAAAAATCAGTTTATGTTTTTATTATCAAGCCATTTATAGAATTTGTCTTCTTCAACAATAATAATCTAAGGGATTTAAAATAAAATGTAATGGTCGTCAAAGTGTGAAAATTTCAAGTATATATGGGACTTCCCTGGTGGTCCAGTGGTTAAGAATCCACCTGCCAATGGAGGGGACGTGGGTTCCACCCCTGGTCCAGGAAGATCCCACATGCCTTGGGGCAACTAAGCCCGTGAACCACAACCAGTAAAGCCTGGGCACCTTAGAGTCCATGCTCCCCAACATGAGAAGCCACTGCAACGAGAAGCCTGCACACCACAACAATCGCCGCTCGCCACAACCAAAGAAAGCCTGAACACAGCAATGAAGACCCAACATAGGCAGATACAAATAAATAAATGTGAAAAAAGTATATATGATGAAATGAGTAAATGAAAAAATTAAATTATTTTAATGTACATTTTTCAAAAAAAATTTATTATAATATATTAAAATTGCCTTTTAAAATCTAAAGGCAATATATAAATTATTAGTTAATGAGTATCAAAAACTTTTAGGGTCAAAATTTTTAATCCAAAATAAATCAAAGCTGAAAATCATATTCTTTCCAGAATTTCCCTAAATATTAAATATTACTTTAAAGGATATAGATATATGCATATATAAAAACATAAGACATATATCAATATTAATGAAAATAAAGCTGTCAAAACCTAGTGTTTGATGTCCATCTAGTTGTTAACGTAAGGACTCGATAAGCACTTCACACATTATATATACACAGACACAGATATATACACATCTGTGGGGGCTTCGGAACCTCCCAGCATCTTGAGAACAGGGCCGGAGAAGGTGTGCGGCTGGGAAGTGGACCTAAGGCCTCACATGTCCACTGGGTTCCTCCATGAGCATCTGCGCATTCGTGGTGCTTCAGAACCACAGCCAAGAAGGAAGGACATGCTCCACTTCCTTCAAGAGATGCTTTATTACAGAAAATCCACTGCACGCCTGATGAGAGGAAGCCTTTGATAAGTTGTTGTTTAGTCGCTAAGTTGTGTCCGACTCTTGCAGCCCCATGGACTTTAGCCTGCCAGGCTCCTCTGTCCATGGATTTCTCCAGGCAAGAACACTGGAGTGGGTTGTCATTTCCTTCTCCAGGGGATCTTCCTGACACAGGGATCAAACCAAGTTAGACGTCTTTTATCAAAATACTTCATTCACCAACGACCCCTGACCCTCAATTCCTCCTGTTAATCCGGAGCAAAGTCCACCTCTAAAATCAATAGCCACACCCCCAGTTTGTATGCATTATGATGTAAAAAGTGAATTCCCTGCGGCCCAAACCACGCTGCCCCAAGAACACCTGCTACTAAGGCCAGGCTAAGCACGGGCGGATGCAGCAGCGTGGGCGGAGCCTTAGCGCTATCACCGGTTGGGGGTGGGGCCTCCCTGGCTCAAGTCTAAGGTGGCTCTGCGTAAGGAGCGCTGCGGCCAGAACTATAACGCCAGCCCCGTGTTTCATTTTGAATTTTCTAGTAGCCACGTTAAAAAAATAAAAAGAGCTGAAATTAATTTCAATAGCTTGTTTTCTTCAAGCCAGTACATCCAAAATTCATTATTTTAATGTGTACTCAATACAAAAAATGATTCATGGGGTATTTTACCTTCTTTTTTAGAAATCAAACTAAGACTTCAAAACCCGGTGGTAATTTTGCATGTATAGCACATCTCACTTCAGATGGCCACATCTAAAGGGCCTGGTAGTCACAAGTGGCTAGTGTCACATTCTAGACAGCATGGCCAAGGCATCTACTTCCCACGCCCATTTTTTAATGTCTTTTTTTTTTTTTCAAATTTATTTAATTGGAGGTAATTGTTTTATAATATTGTGTTGATTTCTGCCATGTATCAGCATGATACCACTGTATCGGTGTGAATCAATCATAAGTTGGTGAGAATCATAAGAATCAACCATAAGGGAACCGTAAGTCCCCTCCCTCTTGAAGCTCCCTCCCACCTCCTACCCCATCCCATCCCTGTAAGTTGACACAGAGCACTGGGTTGAGCTCCATACATCATACAGCAAATTCCCACTGGCTGGCTGTTTTACATATGGTAATGTATATGTTTCAACGCTACTCTCTCAATCTGTCCCACCCTCTCCTTCCCTCACTGTGTCCACAACCCACGCCTATTTCACTAGAACAAAGGAACACAAAAATTTTCTCTGAGCAGAAGATAATGGCTACCATTTACGAAGTATTTACTTGACCAGGTACCATAAAAAGCATGTTGTACTAATTCTCTCATCTAGCTCACTTCCAGGTACTATTTCTTTGCATATTTTAAAGATCAGGAAACAGACAAGAGAGTGATGAGTCCTTGACTGAGGAAGAAGAACATCTCAAGTCCTAGACCCTGCATTCCAGAGCCAAGGATGCCCCTGGGATAGGACAGCCCCCGAGCGCTCTGCTGCACTAAGTTCCCCAGATGCACTCCACAGAAAGAAATCAGGAGATGAGAAGATCACTTCAATGTCTTTGCCCAATACTGACTTGTTAGCGTGAGCTCCATTTTGGATTTTCCCTCTTGGGCTTCTCATACCAAATAAAAATGGCACTGCTCCCCTGCCACCCAGCCTCCAATGCAGGAGCCAAGAGAAATTCCACGTGAGGACTCGATTATTCCAAGGGTAGACAGCCAAGTAGGTTGAGAAATTAGCTCCTGCTTGGATGCAGGAATAATGAACTTGGCATAAGGACTCAGCTGGTTGTTAATCTTGTGTTAACCAGACATTCTGGATGTGCAGCAGAATTTTCATCAGGCCTGGGGATCATGCCAATGTTAAAAACTGGGGCAACTTTGTAGGTTAGATCACTCCCCAGATAGCATCCATCAACACGGAGTCCTGTGATGGATTGGGCAAACCAACAAGGTAGACAAAGAAGAAGGATTTCAGCTCCCCTGGTCCCTGCAAGACTAAAAGATATTGGGAAGTGAGGTGAGCCAGATATCTGTTAATAACCCTGAACAAAAAAAAATCTGTAGAGTCAGGATTTTTCATGTAAAGAATGTATTTAATCAGTACATAGCATAGTTTGAAACAATCAGGAAGACTGACGCCTCCAGCTTTGTTCTTTTTTCTCAAGTTTGCATTGGCTATTGGAAGTCTTTTATGATTCATACAGATTTTAGGCCTGTCAGTGAGCAAAATTTCTTAAACAAGACACCAAAAGCAGTAACCATGATATAAAAGACTGATAAGTTGATTAATAAATTAGCCATGATAGAAAAGATTAATAAGTTGATCCTCATTAAAATTAACAACTTCTGGGAGTTCCCTGCAGGTTCAGTGGTTAGGATTCGTCACTCTTACAGCTGTGGCCTCAGTTCAACCTCACAAGCCAAATGGCACAGCAGAAAAAAAAAAAAGTTAAGAATTCCTGTTCAACAAAAGCCAACACTGAAAGGAAAAGGGCTAGTCACAGAGGGGGAGGATATTTGCAATCTCTTCCCAGATTGTGCTAGTAGTAAAGAACCTGGCTGCCAATGCAGGAGATACAAGAGACGCGGGTTTGATCCCTGGGTCAGGAAGATCCCCTGAAGGAGGGTGCAGCAACCCACTCCAGTATTCTTGCCTGGAGAATCCCATGGACAGAGGAGCTTGGGTGGCTACAGTCCATGGGGTCGCAAAGAGTTGGACACAACTGAAGCGACTTAGCACACATGCAAAATGTCTGATGAAGTACTCATTTCAGACTATTCAAAGAACTACAAAATAACAACAAAATTCAATTTTAACTTCTTTTTACCAAATGAGGGAAAGACTCAAACAGGCAGTTAACAAATATCCAAATAGGCAAAAAGTTCCCAAAAGATGTTGAACATTGTATATAGTCATCACTAAGCACAAATTAAAGCCACAGTGAGGTCTCTACAGCCCCACCTGAAGGGCTTAAAAGGGCTCACAGTACCAAGTGGGAGGTTGTGAAACAAGTAAAACATGAATATACTACTAGTAGGGTATTAATGGAGAAGGCAGTGGCAACCCACTCCAGTACTCTTGCCTGGAAAATCCCATGGGTGGAGGAGCCTGGTAGGCTGCAGTCCATGGGGTCGCTAAGAGTCAGACACGACTGAGCAACTTCACTTTCACTTTTCACTTTCATGCATTGGATAAGGAAATGACAACCCACTCCAGTGTTCTTGCCTGGAGAATCCCAGGGACGGGGGAGCCTGGTGGGCTGCTGTGTCTGGGGTCGCACAGAGTCGGACACGACTGAAGCGACTTAGCAGCAGCAGCAGCAGCAGCAGCAGCAGCAAGGTATTAATGGGGGCAACCTCTTTGTAGAACAGTTTGCTGTGAAGGTCAAGGACAGGCCATGGTCATCTATGGTGACAGAAAAGGAAGAGCAGCAAAACTTTGCAGTGGTGGGAAGGATGCATTGACTAAAGAGACAAGGCTGATAACTTTCTATATCTGCATCTGGGTGGTTGATCAGTGAGTATATATATGTTTAAAAATTATACCCGAAACTAACACAACAGTGTAAATCAACTATACTCAAATAAAAACTTTTAATAAAAATTCACCAAGATGTACACCTAGGATGTGTGCACCATATTGTTTGTAAATTATGTCAGCTTTTAAAAATTAAAGGAGGAAGAGAAGAGAGGAAGTGAGAGCAACACATCCCTGAGAATCGCTAAACCGAGTACCAGCCCTAGTGACAGGAACTTTAGTACTACTCTAAAAACAAGAAACCTTGGTAAGGAAAGCATGACACTCAGTCCTAATTAATTGCCTACAAGTGCAAGAACACATGCTAATTAGCTTTGTAGTGTGAGACAGAAGAAAGAACAGTGTTGAGTTTGAATGGGATTGAATTTCCCTGTCCCGTAACTGTCTTTGCCCTTCACAGATGTATTTTGCTTCTGACTCAGTTTGCTTTTGATTGAAAATATCAGAAAATCCAACTCCATCTGGGTTAAACTGCTAAGGAATGTACTGTCTCCCTAAATGTACAAGCCTCCCTAGGATTGGCTTGGTTGGCTGACAGCTGCAACAAGGAATCTCGCCGCTGTTCCATCTCACCTCTTTATCATCAACAGTGTGGGATGCAGTTTAAGCTGAATTACTTCATGGGGGTGAGACAGTTGCATGAAGGCTACATTCTTCCTCATCCTTGTGAGAAGAACTGCTCCTGAAGATCTCCCTAGAACCTCCAGCAAATCACTTCTTGTGTCTTCTTGGCCCAAGTTTTGTCCTAATTCCATCCAAACCAAGCACTGGCTGAAGTGGGGAGTGAGGCATGGGTGAATGAGATGACCAAGATGGGTTTGATCTAAGGAGTGCCAACCCTAGGTCTGATGATGGGGTGGAGAGTGGGGGGAAATGCAGGACTCTGTTTAGAAAGAGAAAGGCAGGGGCTAGAAAAGGCATATGCTGGGTTGACAACCAATGATACTCAAGACAGTTTCCTCAACAAGATTTTAAGCACCAAGGTAGCAGCAAAAGTGTTTATTCCCACAGTATGGTACTGTCTGAGGACCATGGAAGACAGAGAACAGAAGACGGGTGTGTAGCACCCCAGAGTTCCACACATCAGAGGAACAGTGGCTGATACTATCAGCTAACAGTCCAGAGATGTGGATAAGGTTTCCAAGAGTGCCCCAAAGTCTAGAAGAATAAGGAAGACAACAGCTTCTACTGGCTAGAGCCCTGTCCAAATCAACCCTACTGTAGACAATGAGCTAGAATAAAAGTCACAGCCAATCAAGGAGGACCTGGTAACCTGCAATGGAGTCAAATAAGAAGGCAATATTTCTTTCCTTTCTCCCTGCCCTCTCAGTAAAGAGTCTGGAACACAGTAGGAGCAAAAGTCTAGCTTGGAGGTTGGAGTAGGCAAATGAATTGAACATGAGCTTGAAGTTTAAATATGAACAAGTCAGTGATAACTGAGATATACACTTTCATAACAGCCATATGTATGTATAAAATTCACACACCATAAACTTCACTCTCAAAAAATGTAATTCAACTATTTCAGTCTATTTCCAGAGTTGTGCAGCCATCATCACTGTCTAATTCCAGAACATTTTCCTCTCTCCAAAAAGAAACCCAGACCCATCAGGTACTCCTCATTTCTCTCTCCCCTTAAGCTTTGGCAGCCATGACCTACTTTCTGCCTCTGTGGATTTGCCTGTTCTGGACCTTTCACAGAAAAGGAATCATACAACATGTAGCCTTGTGCATCTGTCTTACATAAAGTTTTAGAGGTTCATCCATGTGGTATCATGTATTAGTACTTCACTCCTCTTTATTGTTGAATAATATTCCATCATATGGATGTACCACATTTTGTTTGTACTGTATTTTCAGTGCACAAGTCTTACACTAGTTTGTAAATTTATTCTTAAATATTCAATATTTTAGCCTTTTTATGAAGCTGTAGTGAAATTGTTTTCTTAATTTCATTTGCAGATTTTTAATAGCATACAGAAATCCCTGGTGGCTCAGTTGGTAAAGAATCCACCTCCAGTGCAAGAGATCCAGCTTTGATCCCTGGGTCAGGAAGATCCCCTGGAAAAGCAAATTGCAATCCACTCCAGCATTCTTGCCTGGAGAATCTCATAGACAGAGAAACATGGCAGACTACAGATCATGGGGTCACAAGAGTCGGACATGACTGAGAACTAAACCACCACCGTCACCATACAGAAATATAATTCATTTTTGCACATTCATCTTGCATCCTACACAGGGTACAAGTTTGCTGAAAGTCAGTGAATCTTACCACACATGCATTTCACTGCAAAACGTTTACTTCAATAAAAAAATAATATGTAATTTTAAAGCAAATAAACAGGACTTGTTTTTAGAATGAGACTGTTCTAATAACCGGAAATACTAAAGGTTTATATAACTGGACTGGCTCCTCACAGAGAGAATGGAGTGGTGATGTTCAACAGAGTATAGCTAAGGGCTGTTAATGGAAAAATAAAGCCGTTCAGTATCGATTCTCCAACGAGTGAAGATGACCCACTACATCAGTAACCATGGTGATAGCAGATAGTGTAGGCTATTATCTGCATTATGCTGACATTTACTTTATCAGAGCACTCTCTCAATCAAAAAGGCATTTGTTTCCTTTTAAAAAATACATACTGTCTCTCTGTCAAATGCTTATTGAATTCGCCTCTGTCATAATCAGTGAGTACCCAAGTCCCAGAATCTTTGTGCTCGGTACTCCTGTCTTAACCGCTCACATCTCCAGGCACCTGGGGCATGAGCAGTGCCTTTACTGTCCCTCTGGCCGCATTGTGAATGCTGAGCCTCTGCTGTTCAGTACTTATAAAGAGAGGTTTAGGCTGTCAATCAAGAAATAAGGCTCTTTTGGTGCAGATCTTGTGAAAATACAACAACTCTGACAAGTTTTCATAACTATTGAGATAGGCGGGTCTACTTCCTACTGTAATAAAATCTATTTCTTCTAAAGAGTTCATGACACTAGAGCTCACAACGCTAATGAACCTTAGTACCTGTACAAAGCTTCCTGGACCTTCCAGAATTTATAAAGAATGCTTCAAGACCAGAAGCTCCTGGAGACATTGGTCTTTGAACTTTTATACCTTAAATTAAAGGAAAGAAGACCAAATGGATGAAATGGGCTCCATGAATCATGAACACTTTGTCAATGACAGGATGGTTCATCTTTCAAGTTCTGAGGCCTCAGCAGATCTTAGTCTAAGAAAATCTTCTGCAAAACTAGCCAACATTTACTTAAAACAATCTGTTGATCTTTAGTCTTCTAATGTTAACTGCTATCATGTAAAAAATCCAGGTATTCCTAAGATGATTACAAATAATCACCCTTCAAGTACATTCTATAAAAAATTATATTAACATTTGTTGAGTGATGCATTGTTCTGGTGCTTTTATACATAATCTTCAGCTTAACAAAATTTTAAAATAATGAAAGAAAAAAATGCACTTTACCTGCCAAGTCAATTCAATAAATTTATGTTTGTTAAACAGACAACTAAAACATTGTTCATTTATACTCCAGTTTTTTCTTAATATTTTAAACTTTCCAAAAATTACCTTAAAGGCATCAAAACCTAATCACAGTTCATCCTTCTGATTTTCCCACTGAAGGACAAGAGAAGAAAATTTCGTATCTGTCATCTAAAATCTATTAGTAACTATTTTGGCTAAGCCTTGAAACTGAGATGCCACAGATCAATTACACAGCTATGAGCTGACGTTTGCTTCGTGCCAGGGGCAATATGCACAGGTAGAAAGAACGACTTTTCTGAATCTTGTTGCAGAAGACAGTGTTCACGTTTGTAGGAATCCGAGATTTATGAATCTGGAACTAAAAGCTGTATGTTCCAAGAAAAGACTCAGGTGTGGGGAGTCTCTGGAAGTCCCACATTTCCTTGGTGTGGTATCTCTTCAGCTGGCTTATCTGGGTGTGCTGAAGCAAAGAGAATGTTCTTTCTGGCAGAGTTGGGCAGTCGTCAGGGGAGGAGGTAAATCGTTAATCCTCTCCCAATGTCTCCAAAAGAAGAAATACTGAAATGTTACACCTGAAAGAGCCCTGAGAAGCCACAGCCCTTGTCAAACAGACAAGGGGATGAGGTAAAGACGGAAGGTGACCTCAGCTGAAGTTCCTGGACCCTTTGTCATCCCTGCATTGCCATATGTCGTTTAGAGATGATCTCCGAAAGTTTTGCTGGTGGGACTGGAACTTGGGTCCTTTTCAGCTGAGACAAGGAAAATGCAGGAATGATGTCTCCTGTGTATGTTCTTGGGTGTGTATGTTTTTATGTGTATGTATGTGTTCCTATATATATGAGTGATAACAAAATAGCAGCAAACACGCAGACAGTCGCTGACAGTAAGAGCAGAATCCCTTTCAAAGACCCTCTGATCCTCTCCACCGTGGCCCTCTAAGGAGTCACAGGTACACCCAGATGAATGGGTGTCGGCCCAAATGCAATTTCCACCTTGCAGGGCCATCTACTAAAGTAAGGTGCCCTCTGCTTCACAATGGGCTTCAGGATCTGCCAGCCAGCTAGATGGAGACCAGTTGCTTTCAAAATACCACTGAGCTGGACTTCCCTGTTAGCCCAGTGGTTAAAAATCCACCTGCCAATGAAGGAGACGTGAGTTTGATCCCTGGTCTGGGAAGATCCCATAAGCTGTGAAGCAACTAAGCCCATGCATCACAACTACTCAGCCCACGCATCTACAGCCAGTGCCCCCCAGCAAGAGAAACCACCACAATGAGAAGCCCGTGCACCGTAACAAAGAGTAGCCGCTGCTCGCCACAACTGGAAAAAGTCTGCATGCAGCAAGGATGACCCAGCACAGCCAAAAATAAAATAAGTAATTAATTTTAAAAACAAAAAAATTAATTAGCTTATACTTCCCCAGCGCTTCCCTGATAGCTCAGTTGGTAAAGAATCTGCCTGCAATGCAGGAGACCCTGGTTCGATTCCTGGGTTGGAAAGATCCACTGAAGACGGGATAGGCTACCCACTCCAGTATTCTTGGGCTTTCCTGGTGGATCAGCTGGTAAAGAATCCGCCTGCACTGTGGGAGACCTAGGTTTGACCCCTGGGTTGGGAAGATCCCCTGGAGAAGGGAAAGGCTACCCACTCCAGTATTCTGGCCTGGAGAATTCCATGGACTGTATAGTCCATGGGGTTGTAAAGAGTTGAACATAACTGAGAGACTTTCACTTTCATACTTCCCCAGATTTGATCACTGGGTCAGGAAGATCTGCTGGAGAAGGGAATGGTTACCCACTCCAGTAGAATTTCCTGGAGAATTCCATGGACAGAGGAGCCTGGTGGGCTACAGTCCATGGAGTCACAAGGAGCCAGATATGACTAAGCAACTAACACTTTCACTTTTCCACTTTTTTTCAGAATATTTACATTAATAAGAAGAGCATATGCAATCCCATCTAATGATGTCTTCCTGGGAATAAACTTAACTCATATGCTGGCAATAAAACAACCAAGTTCAGTCTTCCCTTAGCTAAGAAAAAGGTGTCCTTTCTGAGACCCCAAAATATAGAGAACCCTTCTTATCAAAAGTCTACATTTGATAGATTCCCAACATTCCAGTTTTCCAGCTCTTGCAGCAAAAGCAAATTTCTAAGCAATAGACCTTATGCCTTGTTGAAGCAATACATTTCAACAATATATGCAATATTTATTTTCTGGAAATTAGGATGTAAACACATGACGCTTGGATTAGAAATCACAGGAAAGGTGTTTCCCCCTATTTCTCACATTTTATGATTTGAAACTATTGAGTGAAAGACTTATCTGTTACTATTTTTCTGTGTAAAGTGATTGTTTTTTACTGGCAGTGTGTAATAATGGATTCTGGTAGGAATGTGTCCGCTCAAATGGGAATGTCCTGGATACTGTCTATTATGGAGTAAGAGTGTCTCACTGCTGCCATCTTCTGGAGATTTCAGTCTCTGCAATATTGACCAGATGGTTTTAAAACTCAAATAACCTCTGAATAATTAACCTCACTTAATGAAAAAGCCAACATGGCTACACTTGTGGCTTCAGGTGTATTTATGGTGGAAAAGCTTGATTACCTGAAACATGGAAGAAAAATCGCACAGGATTGATCATAGAACAGAAGGTGAGATTCCTACTCTGTCCTTTAAGTGATCACCATAGCTCATGTCATGAGAGTCAACAAAAGAGTTCGAAATGCAGTACGTGGATGCAATCTCAAAAACGACAGAATGATCTCTGTTCATTTCCAAGGCAAACCATTCAGTATCACAGTAATCCAAGTCTATGCCCCAACCAGTAATGCTGAAGAAGCTGAACGGTTCTATGAAGACCTACAAGACCTTCTAGAACTAACACCCCAAAAAGATGTCCTCTTCATTATAGGGGACTGGAATGCAAAAGTAGGAAGTCAAGAGCTACCTGGAGTAACAGGCAAATTTAGGCTCGGAGTACAAAACGAAGCAGGTCAAAAGCTAACAGAGTTTTGCCAAGAGAATGCACTGGTCATAGCAAACACCCTCTTCCAACAACACAAGAGAAGACTCTACACATGGACATCACCAGATGGTCAAATTCTTTGCATGGATGATGAAGAAGCTCTATACAGTCAGCAAAAACAAGACCGGGAGCTGACTGTGGCTCAGATCATGAACCCCTTATTGCCAAATTCAGACTTAAATTGAAGAAAGTAGGGAAAATGACTAGACTATTCAGGTGTGGCCTAAATCAAATCCCTTACAATTATACAGTGGAAGTGACAAATATATTCAAGAGATTAGATCTGATAGACAGAGTGCCTGAAGAACTATGGATGGAGGTGTGTGACACTGTACAGGATACAGGGATCAAGACCATCCCCAAGAAAAAGAAGTGCAAAAAAGCAAAATGGTTGTCTGAGGAGGCCTTACAAATAGCTGTGAAAAGAAGAGAAGTGAAAGCAAAGAAAAAAAGAAAGATACACCCATCTGAATGCAGAGTTCCAAAGACCAGCAAGGAGAGATAAGAAAACCTTCCCCAGTGATCAATGCAAAGAAACAGGAAAACAACAGAATGGGAAAGACTAGAGATCTCTTCAAGAAAATTAGAGATACCAAGGGTACATTTCATGCAAAGATGGGCACAATAAAGGACAGAAATGGTATGGACCTAACAGAAGCAGAAGATAATAAGAAGAGGTGGCAAGAATACACAGAAGAACTATACAAAAAAGATTTTCATGACTCAGATAATCACGATGGTATGATCACTCACCTAGAGCCAGGCATCCTGGAATGTGAAGTCAAGAGGGCCTTAGGAAGCATCACTATGAACAAAGCTAGTGGAGATGATGGAATTCCTGTTGAGCTATTTGAAATCCTAAAAGATGATGCTTTGAAAGTGCTGCACTCTATATGCCAGCAAATTTGGAAAACTCAGCAGTGGCCACAGGACTGGAAAAGGTCAGTTTTCATTCCAATCCCAAAGAAAGGCAATGCCAAAGAATATTCAAACTACCACAATTGCACTCATCTCACACGCTAGCAAAGTAATGCTCAAAATTCTCCAAGCCAGGCTTCAACAGTACGTGAACTATGAACTTCCAGATGTTAAAGCTGGATTAGAAATGGCAGAGGAACCAGAGATCAAATTGCCAACATCTGCTGGATCATTGAAAAAGCAAGAGAGCTCCAGAAAAACATCTACTATTGCTTTACTGACTATGCCAAAGCCTTTGTGTGGATCACAACAAACTATGGAAAATTCTTAAAGAGATGGGAATACCCAGACCACCTTACCTGCCTCCTGAGAAATCTGTATGCAGGTCAAGAAGCAACAGTTAGAACTGGACATGGAACAACAGATTGGTTCCAAATCAGGAAAGGAGTATGTCAAGGCTGTATATTGTCACCTGCTTATTTAACTTATATGCAGAGTACATCATACGAAATGCCGGGCTGGAAGAAGCACAAGCTGGAATCAAAATTGCCTGGAGAAATGTCAATAACCTTACATGTGCAGATGACACCACCCTTATGGCAGAAAGTGAAGAAAAACTAAAGAGCCCCTGGATAAAAATGAAAGAGGACAGTGAAAAAGTTGGCGTAGAACTCAACATTCAGAAAACTAAGATCATGGTATCCAGTCCCATCACTTCATGGCAAATAGATGGGGAAACAATGGAAACAGTGAGAGACTTTATTTTGGGGGGCTCCAAAATCACTGCAGATGGTGACTGCAGCCATGAAATTAAAGGACGCTTGCTCCTTGGAAGAAAAGCTATGACCAACCTAGACAGCATATTAAACAGCAGAGACGTTACTTTGCCAACAACGGTCCATGGTCATCTGCATCACCATCTTCGTCATCACCTTCATCAGCAGCAGCACTTCCTCCTCCTCCTCCCTCTGTGCAGGTTACAGCCCATTTCAGGAGAGCTCACTGGGGGAGTGGTCTGTGCCTGGAGTCAGGTTGGGGCGGCGGGCAGTGTCTGTTTCTGTCGAGGGCCATCAGCTCTGGCTGAATGCTCTCAGCATCACCGGGCACTCTCTGGTAGGAAGAACCGCCACCCCATGCCCCAGGTTGGCCTCCGGGCCCCACACTGCCTGGAGCCCATTTTCTGGGCCTTTGGAGCCCTCCTGCCTGATGGACCTGTGCGGCTCTTGCCTCTCCCTCATCTCTGAGGCCTGAACTCTGGGACTTAATTTTCTAAGGACTGCTGGGGGGCGTTTGCCACAGTCCTGTGGCTTCTGTGAAGGCAAGCCATGTAGGAGAACAGCCTTTCCAGCTAAACAAACCCATGTTCCTCTGTCCATCAAAACACATACACACAAGGTTCTTTCACATAAGTCAGGGTGGCAAGCTTCCATCTCACCTTAGCTCCAGAAAGAAACAGAAATTCAATCAAATACAGGCACTTCAGTTCAAATTCAGTCCCAGGACACCAACATGTCACCTCTATTGCAGGGAAGGCCATCACTGGAGGATGGGGCTTCTGGCCGTGGAAGAGTAGGCATCCTTGTGCCAGACCTGGGATGAGGGGGCTGTGTCCGTCCCATCTAGGCAGGGCTGCCCCAGGAAGCCTGCAGCCCAAAGGGGCCCTGGAGCCAACCGTCAAAGGGGGGCGGGCAGGGTTGCCCCTCCCCATGTCACCATCAGGACCAGAGTGGATGCTGAGGCTTAAACTAGGGCACTTCCTCCACCAAGAATGAAACATCCCACACGAGAAGGACCCTCATCCCAGCACATAATATGCAGCTTTCACAAGTAAAGCAAGAGTTTCACCTTGAAACACAGAACTTAACTTCTGTGTCGAACCAGCCTCTTTTACTTGGTGGTAAACGGCAGGTTTGAAGTCGTCAACTGACAAAGACAGCAGGGGTTCAGAACCCCATTCTGAACAAATGGGGTTCTCTTTAGAGACACTTGTCTTTCAGTCATATGACCTCCCCCAAATCATCCTCCCTAAAGAAAAAGACTTGAGTTTTGATAAGCACCTTAGAAACACCAGTGTCAGCAGATGGTGCAGGGCACCTGGGTTTAGTGAGGGAGGGAGGGGTTTAGTGGGAAGGCTGCCAGGCCGGAAAGGCTGGTCCTGGTCTTGGCTGTGTGTGTGTGTGTGTGTGTGTGTGTGTGTGTGTAGTCGGCAAGTTCCTTCAGCACTGGAGCCAGGGGTTCTCAAACTTCAATTTGATGACAAATCTCCTGGAGGGTTTATTAAAAATGCAAATTCCTAAGCTCCACCTCAGAGCTTTTGACCGAGATCAGGAACCTGATTTTTAAATAAGAGCTCCCATGTGAGTCTTAGGCAGATGGTGTCTAAGCCATGTATACATCTGTGCTCAGTGGTATCTGACTGCTACCCCATGGACTGTAGCCCACCAGGCTTCTCTGTCCATGGGATTCTCCAGTCAAGAATACTGGAGTGAGTTGCCATTTCCTTCTCCAGGGGATTTTCCCAACCCAGGAATCAAACCTGAGTCTCTTTCACTGCAGGTGGATTCTTTACTGCTGAGCCACTTGGGATGCCCCCTCTGGGCCACAATTTGAGGGAATCTGTGATTGTTCCTCGTGGGTGAATTTCAAACCAGACCTTCCCCATGTCCATCCCCTACATCTCTGTAACATCACCTGGGAAATTGCAGCCCCTGCACCGGCGGGATGATTCTGTGGGTTAAACTCCATTTTCTCCAGGATGCCTCCAATACCCTCCAGCAGAATGGTCTAAATTCCTCCCGGGGTGTGTAGAGCACATATGCGCAGAGTCTTGTGGGCTTTTTATGTCACACCCTGTGTTCCATTCTCACCATCCTCTTTATGTGTCTTTCTCCATTTCCACCTAAAGCCAAACGCTTCCCTGAATTTGGGGTTTTCTGTGGTATCTGCCAGTCACATCTCAGCAGATTCTCTTCGAGCCCCTGCTGTGTCCAGGTCACTGTGAAAACCATCAACCACAGGCACAGACTGGGGGAGGCCAGCTTTGCCATGGACTTGGGGTACCACAGCCCCTCAGAGTCCTCAGGGCGCGGCCCCGGCCCTCGGTCTCGTCCCAGCTTTGCTCGGTGGTGCTTTCACTCCTGGTCTGGCCGCCCCGTGCTCACTGCCCTGTAACTGGCTCTGACCTGGCTGACACCATCCATCCCTGATCTCTGGACGGGGACCAGGGGCCACACCTGCACGCTGGTCTCCCCCAGACACTTTCCCAGGAGCTGGCTGGGAACACGACTGATAGCCGATCTCATTTCAGTTCTTCCCAAACTTCCCCACACACGATACCCACA
Source organism: Bos javanicus (assembly GCF_032452875.1). Taxonomy (NCBI): domain Eukaryota; kingdom Metazoa; phylum Chordata; class Mammalia; order Artiodactyla; family Bovidae; genus Bos; species Bos javanicus. The sequence continues at coordinate 34,044,749 of NC_083879.1, read as the reverse complement.
CCATCTGTGTTTTACTTAATTCTCATCCTTTCCTCTTATTCTAAATCAAATCTACTCCCCTGCCTGCTCCCACACATCAGTAAGCCAACAGGATGAAATAAATGTCTGCAGAACCAACAGGTCCTTGATTAAACAAGGTACTGATCAGGAGGGTCACCGATGTGGAAGCTAATCCCTGATGCTTGTGGCAATGAAGACCCCCTTAAAACTCCCCTAAACGTGCTCTTGATCTTGACCAAGTGTCATCAGCCCTGGGGCTACTCATGCTGGGACTTGGGAAGACCAGGCCACATAACTGTGCTTTGAGTAACCGTCATTTTCCCATTAAAATTAACATATTCACAGAGTCTCCTTTCTCTTAATAATACTCTTTTCTGCTACTTTGTGGCTGGGATACTTACAAGCTTGTTAGTTGGTACCAACACACAGAGAGGCCTGATGGTCCCATATTCCTGGATTTGGGGAGTTTTAACAAAGAGAACTATAGGATAAATACTATTTATTTATTCTCATAAATCCGTGGGATAGCTGTGGCTTGGGCATCTTGGAGCAAAGTGAGGTGTGGCCTGTGTCCAAGTGGCTCACTCAGAGTGGAAATGCTTTCATACCCTCCTCACACGCTTGCTGCAGATAAACTGGAAGTGGAGGCATAATAGACCCGGGCTGGTGGGAGTCCTGGGGGAATGAGCCTACAGCATAAGGTTCTGTTGTGCTGTATCTATTCTGGGGGAAAATGACTCTCCTCAGTGTGTTGAGATCTGAGGATGGCTCTGAAATGCTATTCACATGAGACACTCCCACAATAGGAGGTGTGGCCTGAATCACGGGAGCCAGGGGGCAAATGGAGTGATGACTGAACTGGGATGCTCTGTGCTTGCAGAGTCCACCTTCCCGCTGCTGGGCAGGACAGCTGTGTGGATGGAGCAGAGGATGCTGCACACGGGCTGCACAAGACTTGGATCCTAAAGGCAAGACTTTTTTGGGAAGAGGGTATGGAGGCAGCGTGTCCTTAGCTCCTAGCTTCTCAAAGTTGGCAAAACCTGGGCTCTTTTTACAAGTGTGGTCCCGCTCAGATCCATAAAATTCAAAGATGCATTTCATCAAGACCTCCAAGCAGCTCACATGCACAGCAGTGCTGGCCCAGATCTGGGAAGAAGGCACAGCCAAGGATGGAGACAAGGACTGGCGGGGAGGGACCACTCGGATGAGCCGAGAAGATGCTGATGGAAAGGATGTCTGGAGCATGGGGGCATCTTGAGCTGAGTCACCTCTTCACACTTTTTCTGGGATCCTCACAGTCAGAAACCATCTGTCTCTGTAATTCCGACAACAGCTAACACTTACATGGTGCCAGACATGCTTCCAGGCCCTGCACGTGTATCAGCTCGTTTGATCCTCATGACAGCCATGAGGTGGTGACTACTATTATCCTGCAGATGAGAAAACTGAGGACTCCCCCGTGCCCACACAGCCTGTAGTTAGACCAGGATTCAAACCTGGGTGCTGCCATCCTGATGCTATAGGTGTCACCGCTGTGTTCTGAGGCCAAGTAGGAGCTCAAGCTCTTTGCATTTGCTTTTTGTTTTCCTTGGAGTGTTTGTCTGTTTAACAGGCAAACAGAAATTTTGTGTCCTCCTAAGTTTCAGAAAGAGGAAGGGACTGGAGCGTCCTGGACCATTTCCTCCTCCAGCCTTGCCTGAATTGTGTGAGCTGGCAGACTAGTGGCTGAGTTTGGCCTCCAATGAGTTTTCCTTCACCACAGGTGTTTTAAAAACCAGAAATTTGCACACAAAAATCCCCCTGCTCACATCTCTGCCTCCAGATTGCCACAGTCCCCACCACTCCCTGATGTCCTACATGAGGCCACTTCGTGGGCTCATATTCTCTGCCTCCCCCTTGACACAGCATTTCCCCCACCCCGTGTTCTCTGAACTATGAGCTCATGAGAACTGTGTCTCCCAGTCATCCATGTCCCCCTACAGTCCAGCACAGGGCCTGGAGCAGCCAGATCAATGATCCCTGCTCTGAGCATCCACGAGGAGCCAAATGGGCAGAATCAGGGCCCTGAGGAGTAGAAGCAAGGGCAGAGGAATCAACACGAGAATCCCTGACTCAGGGAGGAGGCTTTCGTAAGATGACTGTAAATGATGATGATCCAAAGATAAATCCTGACTTCAGAGCGAGCAGCTGGGAAATCCCTCTTCCCTTTGAGTCAAGCCCCACGCCTGCTCCATGGAAACCTGCCGTGCTGTCTCAAGTAGCTGATTTCTTAATAAGCGAATGCATTTTCTGCTGTCGCAGTCTCTCTCCTTCGCACACCATCTGTCACTTTGCGTCTCTACAAATGGACCCCTTCCAAGACATCACAGGTTTTGAAGTGGGATGAATATGCTCAAAGATGCTCCACCGCCAGGAGGACTGTTCTGTCCCCCACCCTCACCAGAGCCAGCAAAGACCTCCTTATCCTTCTCCACTTTTCTGAAGTGTGAGCATTCATGATTCATGTGCGTGCTCACATGCGAAGTCACTTCAGTCGTGTCCAACTCGTTGGGACCCCCACGGACTGTAGCCCACCAGGTTCCTCTGTCCATGGGATTCTCCAGGCAAGAATACTGGAGTGGGTTGCAATTTCCTTCTCCAGGAGATCTTCCCCACCCAGAAATCGAACCTGAGTCTATTATGTCTCCTGTATTGGCAGATGGGTTCTTTACCACTAGCACCATCTGGGAAGCCCTCATGACTCATGTACTCAACACTAAAAGTGAATTTTTAAGGGAATATAGTCATGTTCTTTTAAAGGACAACACCAGTAAAGCTGGTGCCACTGTGATTCACTGTTGGAAAGACCAAAGTCTCCATATTTTCCACCTGTCAATTGGATTCTGGAATAAAGCTCTGATAATAAAAGATTTAATACTATTTGCCACTAGTAGCTAAGTTCAAAAGGGGCTTCTCTGATGGCTCAGTTGGTAAAAAACCCATCCACCAATGTAGGAGACAGGATCAATCCCTGGGTTGGGAAGATCCCCTGGAGAAGGAAATGGCAACCCACTCCAGTATTCTTGCCTGGGAAATACCATGGAGAGAGAGGAAATGGTGGGCTACAGTCCATGGGGGTCACAAGAATCGGACACGACTTAGTGTCTACACTATCATGACAGCTAAATTCAAAAAACAAGTCTCTGCTTAAAGCAAGTGATTATTAGAAATGGACACCTTTGTATACTGTTGGTAGGAATGTAGACTGTGCAGCTGCTATGGAAAACAGCATGGAGATTCCTCAAAAAATTAAAAACAGAATTCCTGTATGATCCAGCAATCCCACTCCTGGGTATACATTTGGAAAAAATGAAAACACTACTTCAAAAAGATACATACACCCTCACTGTTCCCAGCAGCATTATTTACAATTCCCAAGAAACAAAACAACGAAGTGCCTATAAATAACTGACTGGGTAAACAAGATGCCACATATGCTATATATAATATATATCATTATACATACACATACACAATAGAATACTATCTCAGGCATAAAAAAAGAATGAAATGTTGCCATTTGCAGCAAAACGGATGGACTTGGAGGGTATCATGCTAAGTGAAATAAGTCAGAGAAAGACATATACTGAATGATATCATTTATATGTGGAATCTAAAAAATACAACAAAGTAGTAAATATAGCCAAACAGAAGCAGACTCATAGCTATAGAGAACAAACTAGTGGTTACCAGTGGGGCGAGGGAAGGACAGAGGGGCAGGACAGAGGTAGGGGATTAAGACGTACGAACTAGTTAGGTATAAAATAAATAATCTACAGGACATATTGTATAGCACAGGGAATAGAGCCAATATTTTATAATAACTATAAATGGACTATAACTTTAGAAAATTGTGAATCACTATATTGTACCTATTTAACATATAATATTGGATATCTATAATACTTCAATAAAATAAAAATAATAAAGCAAGTGATTTAGTTCACATAGAAGAACTGTGCAAGGATATTAAATATTCTTGCAGCTCTTTCTTCTACTAGGAAAATATCCAAAGAGAAAATCAGAGTCAGGTTATCATTTCTGGAAGGAATAAAAGTGAGCCTCCTGCTGTGGAACACAAGATGTTTATTAAAGCCTGAAACCCGAAATTCTCTCATTTCTGTCTCTTTGCCCCATCCTCACCCCCTCGTCTCCCAAACACATCCTGCCAACTAAGCCTTAAGCCGTGTGTGTGGTCATGTTTACGCCGTTCTGTGCTGTCCTTCTCCGTGTTCCTGAGTTGTAGCCACCTAAGCACCAACCACTGAGTCGCACTGTCCCGGCTCTACCAGCTGCGGTCAAGGGCCTCACTCTGCCAGCCGGGTGTTTCTCAATCTTACTCTCTGAGTTGTTGCAAAGCATCTAGAAAGGGACCTATGACTTGTTTTCTTAAGTGACCTATTAGATTAGTCCCTTTGAAAAGGATGGAGATTTTCCAAAAATAATCCTGACAGGACAAGACCCTATTTTTAATATGTCTGTCTCAGATGTGTCCTAGAACAATGCATTTTGAACTCACAAGTTCATTCACTAGAAAAAATGTTTTGAAGTTAGTGAGTTCTCAACCTGCGTTCCTGCTGTCTCTCATCTGTAAAATGGCAAGTTACATCCATCAAAGAGTGAGTGGAAGGAGAAAACAAGTGGACACGTGAACAGCATGGAAAGCACCACATGTCACCTTATGTACATACATGCTGCCTCTCACACACAGCTCTGCTGCAAAGTGCTCAGCATGAAAACCAGGGTCCGCACCAGGAACATATGACCCGCTGTCTGTGTAAGTGACTGGGGAAAAAGATACTCAGCAGGCATTCCGGGTATCAGTTTTCCTTAGTTCTCTGCAAACAGTCACCTGGCTGAAACAGCCGAGGTTAGGGATTCAAGTGATGGAAAAGCTGGCAAGGGTCTCATGTCTGTTTGAGGAACCAGTGCGTGGAAGGAAAGGACATTGGTTCCCACAGACTCCGATTTCTGCCAAGGTCAGTGAGCTCCCCTTACTCCTGGTCCCATCATTAGTGATGGCATCGAGGAAAACAATGGCTTACATTTCCACGTCAATCTTCCCGCAAAAGAGAGCTCAATCTGATAAGGCAAAATGCTACCACATTTCAAAGCTCTCATTACATAATTCAAAGAGAGTTTAGGAGCTTTTTAAAATTTCTCTTCAATTATTCATAACAGACATCTTTGAAATATTTACACTCCTTTCTCCGGTGGTCAGAGGGGAATGCTGATGGAAGGCACGCTGCTGCCTGGAAGACACGCAATGTGATGCTGGGGGCTGGAGGCAGGCGCAGGGGTAGGGGGAGATGGCCTCCCCGCCGACCAACCTCCCCACCCAGCCCAATGCTTTTTGTTCTACAAAAGGCTTGCTCTGCTTTCTGAAACTAAGATCCGAGTTTTAGCAAATGGGATTTATTTTATCTAATGTTATTTTTGAGGGAGAGCCCTCAACCAAACCCAAGCAAACACGTGAAAAAGTGGGAAGGTCCTCCCCATAGCAAACGAGAAGCGGCTCGTTAGCAGATCATGGGGATGCTACTACCCAGACGCCAGTGCAGCTGGCACCCCTTCTGAGAGGGGATGATTCATTACCATGGTTACTGATGCCAGAAATATTACCTTCTGCAATCAGCACACACAAAGATCCTTTAAAGAGAGTGTAAAAATTAGAGCGCTGTCAACAATTAGTGAAAATTGCCAACGGGCACGGAGGCTGCACTCACACAATGCTGCTTTCAGGGCAGCAAAATGGGGTGGGGGTGGGGGGTTGTGGTGAGGGGGGATGCACCACGGCTGCATCAGCCAATCTGGCTGAAAGCAAATGAGACTCTCATGTTCAGGGAGGGAGCAGAAGGCCCCACCCACAAGCATTTCTGTACAATTTGCTACCAGTCACATGGACAAAGTGAGAAAAAGGCCTGATTGGTCATCTCTGAACGATCAAGCTGCTTAAACCCACAGTCAGTTTATGTTAAGTTGTAAAAATGGATTAAATATCTTTTTTTAGACCAGTCTTAAGGTTACAGAACACCCCCTGTCCCCACCCCCACAAACTCCCCCAGCATCAACAACCCCCACCAATGGTCCACTGGTAACTGGAGATCCATCATGAACACATCTTTATCACCCAGAGTCCATAGTTTACCATGGGGCTCATTCTTGGTGCAGTACGTTCGATATGTGCTCAGTTCTGTCTGACTCTTTGTGGCAAATTCTTTACCACTAGTGCCACCTGGGAAGCCCGTACATTCTGTGGTTTTGGGCAAATGCATAATGATACGTATCTGCCATGAAAGTACCATGCAAAGTACTTTCAATGCCCTAAAGTCCTCCATTCTACTCCAGTTGATCCCTCCCTCCCCTCTAACTCCTGCCGGCCACTGTACTGTCTCCATACCCTTTCCCAGAATGTCACAGAGTTGGAATCATGCTGTATGTAACCTTTTCACAAGGGCTTCTTCCACTTAGCACTATGCATTTAAAGCTTTCTCTATGTCTTTTCACAGCTTGATAGCTCTTTTTTTTTAGCATTGAATTATATTCCACTGTCTGAATCGACCACAGTTTATCCATTTACCGACCAAAGACATCTAAGTGGTTTCCAAGTTTTGGCAGCTATGAACAAAACTGCTAGAAACATCCACGTGGATGGACCTAGAGGTTATCGTTTTAAGTGAAGTAACTCAGACAGAGAAAGACAAATATCATAGCTACCACTTATTTGTAGGATCTTAATAAAGATGTAAATGAACTTATTTACAAAGCAGAAATAGACTCCCAGACATAGAAAACAGACTTATGGTTACTCAGAGGGATAGGGAAAGGGAGGGAGAGAGAAATTGGGAGTTTGGGATTAGCAGATACAAATGACTATATACAAAACAGGTAAACAACGAGGACTGGCTGACTAGCACAGGAAACTATATTCAGTATCTTGTAATAACCTATAATGGAAAAGAATCTGAAAAAATCTATGTAAGAATATATACAGAATAAATAACTGAATATAAGAAGGTATAACTGAATCAATTTACTGTATACTTGAAAATAACAACATTGTAAATTAACTATACTTCAAATTTTTTTTTAATTTAAGAAAGAAATGAAAAAAAATATGCATGCAATTTTTTGTGCAGAAAGAAGTTTTCAACTCTTTCAGATAAATACCAAGGAGCATGACTGCTGGATCAGAGGGCATGGGGATGCTTAGTTCTGTAAGAAACTGCCAACTGTCTTCCAAGTGACTGCACCATTGTGCCCTCCCACCAGCATAAGTAAGAGTCCCCCACAGCTTTTGCAAAGTGCCTTGGAAGATGCAGTGTATTATAGTGATACATCATTACAGACTAGTGCTGTTACATCTTAGTAACAAAATAAGGATAAAGTAGTTCAGGGAAAGGAAGTGTGGCTGCTTAATGATGACAGTTTCATTTTCAACTGTAATGGCTTATTTCCCAAGTCTTGAAATGGGAAGGCAGATGAACTCCCACAAGAAAGTTTTGAATGGATGAGTCATTTCTGTGCTTATTTTATTCTATCTAAAGAGCATCAACACCTTGAGGCAACCCAGGCTTTCATAAACTCTACTCCAAACCCAATACATCCCAAAGTCCCACCCTGCTCTACTGAAATGCCTGTGGTAGAACCTGGATTGCATAAAACTCTCTAATTCCTCTCACGATCGCTCACATGCTCAAAGGACAGAAGTTTACTTCCAGCAGCATCATTTCTTCACACACCAGTTGTTAAATCAATTTGTAGTATCAATAAAATAACGTAACTATAGGAAAAAAGTGATGTTGCATTTTGTAATATAATCTTCAAAGTTGGTGAAACTGTTCTTTATTTCACATTTATTATCTATTCTTTAAAGAAAGAAGAGCAGTTTATCAATACTTTATTAGCTGCTAGGATGTGATTTGATAAATACAGGCACAGATACATTTTGTACGTGCGTGTGTGTGTGTGTGTGTGTGCTCAGTTGTGTCTGACTCCTTGAAACCCCATAGATTATAGCCTTCCAGGATCCTCTGTCCATGGGATGCTCCAGGCAAGAACACTGGAGTAGGTTTCCATGCCCTCCTCCAGGGGGTCTTCCCGACCCAGGGATCGAACCCACATCTCCTACATTACAGGGAAATTCTTTACCGTTGAGCCACCAGGGAAGTCCCATTCTGTACACACACACATACAAAAGTAGATAGATATATGTATAATGTGACCTCCAACTGAGCAATGTTTTTTCTTTTGTTTATATTATCCATTTATCCCAAGAACCTAGACAAGTGTCAGCACATCAAAGTTATAACCATATAGTTTTCTAGTATCTGCACACACACACACACACATACACACACATACATGTGAATGACTATGAAGTCTCCCTCCCTCCACCCTCGAATTTAAAGCTCTTCATGTTTTCTTTCTCTTCTTTCAGGGAGAACAGCAGCTCACCCTCCCTCAGGGCTATAACTGTGCTTTGCGGGTCTGGCATCCCTGGCCCCCCAAGCGCCCACCAAGAATCACCTGATTCTTGCTCTTGGATCTCAGGTTTGATTCTTGTCCACTTGTCCCTACCTTGGCCCGTGGGCTGCTTCTGCTTTGCCTCAGCTCTTGGGTCCCCAAAACCAGCTTGGAAAGGGCCCTTTGCTTCTTCTCTGCTTCACTTTGACATACTTCTTCAAAGCTCCAAACAGTAGCTGAAGATGACATTATTGATCTGGTCTCGTCAAGCCTTACAGCATCCTTGTTAGCTGTTCCTTGGTGCTAATGGTTGGTATTCAAATCAATGCAACTAAGCGCTCTCAGGGAGCAAATGCCCTTGCACACCAGCGTATGGTCAGCCAGAGAAAGACTGGCCAAAAGCCGTAGACCAGCTAAACTGCTGGGCTTGCTAACACAGTAGCTCCCAAACAGAATCCACTCAAAGGGGCTGATTTAGCAGTCACTAAACTCTGCTTTTTTTTCTCTTTTAAGCAACTACATACATTCTGAGATTAACCAGGCTTGAATACAATCATGTGCTTCCTGCTGTCTGGGGCAGAGGGCCTGGGGAGTGGTATAGGACAGGATGATGGGGGTGTTTGTCTCTCCGAGGCCTGCTCTGTCCCCTACAAAGTCAGGCTGACAGGGCTTGGCTGGTGTGGACCCCCTGTAAGGACCCACATTTCTCTGCCTCAAAGGAATATCAGGCCACCTCTGGCCACGAAGACACCTGAGAACAGACAAAGTCCCTGGTCAGGTCCTTCTCAGGAGACAGCTCCACGGAGCAGGCAGGGGCCAGGCTGGCAGCCTAGCACAGGGGGATTCCTGTCTCTGCTGTGTGCTACCTGCATCCTTTTAGGAAATTCATAACTTCTCTGGGCTTCGGCTCCTGTCACTGTAAAATGGCAGAAGTCATCACCAAGCACATAGGCTGTGACAAGGCGGGTACCAGTGAGCATAGAGTTTAGTGTGCACAGAGACCCTGGGGTTCTGCCTGGACTGCTCACCTATGGTCATCATAATACCTGATGGACCAGCCCCACTTGGTGACCTCTGTGCACACTCCGTGTCCCCCGAGCACACTCAGACCAGCTGCAAGGTGCAATAATGTGAAATGTGGGTTTTATTTAAGATTTTATAAGGATTCAGTAGAGAGGCCTCAGCAACCAGTGCCCAGTTGAAACAATACAATTTCCCTGGTTAACACCTTGGAAGTTTTCCTTGACAGTCATCAGCATCACATCTGCTTCTCTCCCAACACAGATTTGAAAGACCTTGGTGATCCCCTGCTCCAACCAGCCCCAGGGTTAGCTCCACATCCCACACTGAAACACAGGGCTTAGGAGTCAGCAACTTCCTGTCTGTCTGGCAGGTGGTGTAGACTTGAATTCCCACAGCCTTGGCCCAAACTTCGCTCTGGGGCTCCTCAGCTCTCAGGGAAGGAAAACATAGGCAACTCCAACGTGACAAAAGACCAGCTTCCCTCACAGTTTTTCAGTTCGGTTCAGCTCAGTTCAGTCACTCAGTCATGTCTGACTCTTTGCAACCCCATGGACTGCAGCACGCCAGGCCTCCCTGTCCATCAGCAACTCCCAGAGCTTACTCAAACTCATGTCCATTGAGTCAGTGATGCCATCCAACCATCTCATCCTCTGTCGTCCCCTTCTCCTCCAGCCTTTAATCATTCATTCCTAGCATCAAGGTCTTTTCAAATGAGTCAGTTCTTTGCATCACGTGGCCAAAGTATTGGAGTTTCAGCTTCAGCATCAGTCAAGTCCTCACAGTAAGATGGGCTGAGGACTGCCCATGCAAGCCTACCGCTGCAAGTCCCTACATGTCCAGCCCCCTTCCTGTGTCCTGGGCTTTAGGAGCACAACTACTTTTCTGTCCCGCATGCCCTGCACTGGGCAGGTGCAGTTTAATGAGAATACTGGATGCGTCCAGATCCCTCCATCACCTATGACATAAAGTGAAGCAGAGTGTGAGACCTGGACTGCTTTTGAGTAATCCAGCCGCAGGCGTGGTTTCCTGGCAGAACGGAGCTCCTGGCCCTTTTCCCTGTCCCCCAGCCTCCCTTCTTCCCTCAGGTGTGTGGGCAGCTTATCTCCCGTTGCACCTGCTCCTGCCTGCAGGTCCAGGTCTGTGCAGTAGTGGGAGGTGGAGTGTAAGCATTGCATCTTCCTGCTCAGGTCCCTTGCTTACTAGGGGCCGGATCCTAACCTTTTAGAGCCTCAGTTTCCCCATTTGTGAAACACGATAGTATTACCTCTCAGAGGGCTGTGGTTCAGACCCAGTGTCTGCACAGCACACTTCCCGACGGAGTGAGGATCTGTCCTGATTTGGGCAGAGCTGGGTTCAGGGTTCCCTTACCACCTGATGGGCTTTATTTCGAGGATCAGCCACACAGGCCTGCATGTCGTCCTCAGGGGTCGCCATCCCTGCCCCGACCATATCACTTCCTGCCCGTCTGGACCTCAGGATTTCTCTCTCATCACCCTTTGTTTTCCTCAGTGACGCTCAACTAGGGCAATCATTTTACCAGGTCCCCCACCCCAGAGGACACTGGGGTCTGCCTGGAGAGTTTTGTGGCTGTCACAGCTGGGGGTGGGGCGGGGAGCAAGATTGGTATGCTACCGGTATCTGGTGGGTGAGGGCATCAGACAGTGAACAGGACAGGCCCTGCCACCAAAAACTGTCCAGCCCCAAGTGCTGCTGAGCTGGGAGGTCCAAGACCTTGTATCCAGAGGTATATGCTCACAGATGAAATGGCATTTTTTATTAAGTGGGGAAAAAAATGTTGTTGGAGGCACCTATGCAAAAAGTGCACTTGTGGACAAATTCTCTGAAAAGAAAACCAAGACCAGTTATCGGAAGAACAAGATCTCCGGTGACTTTTCTTGATTTTAAAATCTTCCTATAAGGTTGTTTGGGCAATAAATAAAAAAGAAGAAGAAATGAATTATTCTAGAGTGCGGCACAAGATTCAGCTGATATTTAAAGATACTCAGACTTGGAGACTCAATGACATTCAGACTCTCTTCTTTCAATCAGTGGGTCAGTTTGTCCCCACCCCACACACACTAAGAGACACCAACATTGGCAGGGGATAAGGTGAGAAAGTCCATCCAGGTGAAAACAACTTAAGTAGGGTTTTTTTATTCATTTAATTTTTACATCACTGTTCATTAAACCAGAAAATGACAGTGATTGCCATGACTGGTTAGGTCCATTTGGACAAAAATTTTCTGGTTTGAGTGGTTTTTCCTTTAAAAAATATATTTTTTCCCCAGAAACTGTTTTGTCCTGTAAGTCATTAAAAACTGTCAAACCAATCTGTGTAAAACAGAACCTAAGAAATTTAGTAGCTCAGAGGGGGAAAGTAAGCACTTAAAATCCCTTCCACATTACAGACAGACAGCATCCATAATCAGAAAAGGAAAAGTAACAGGACCTTGATAGTGAAGTGGCTGAACATGAGAAGATGTTATTAAATCGAGGTGAAAAAAGATTCCTACGTATAACACAAAACGTTAATCAGGGCAAGATATTGAAAAGTCCCATTCATTTGAGGCCACAGAATGGCTTAGATCTCCAAATACTATTAAAGAACCAGTTACATCCCATGTTTCTTGTTAGCCAAATACATGAGACTCGGTAACTGCTTTCAGCCACTTGCAGCGTGTTGCGTGAATTTACATGTGATTTACATACATTCTTCTGCAGGCAGATTATGTTTTTCATAAGCCTGAACTTTTCATTATTTTTTCTCAAAGAAAAGAATCCATTGACTAATGGTGTGGATGTCTTTCAGCTGTTAGTTGTAGCAGCTTTTGTCGTTCTGCCTCTAACTGCTGGATATCAGCAAGCTCCTGAATTGCCCTTTTATTTACTAACACTGATCAAGGCAAGGTAACATGACACTCCAACCTTTAATCTTTGAGATGGTTCTATAGGATAGGGCTGAGCTTAGTTCCCCAGCAAAAAACACCAAAGTTATGAAATTATACACTGTATTATGAAAGAGGAATTTTGTCTTGACAAAAATTAGCTTTCAGGCAGTATTCCGTAATGGGTACAGTTAATTTGATCTGCTCATTCTACCCTGTCTAGTCTTGCAGTCTTGCAGAAATAATCTATTTATTTATTCATTGATTCATTTTTGCACTACACAAATGCTTCTGGGAAGAACACACACATACAATACACACACACACACACACACACAGAGTACTTGATGTGATAAAATTGAGGGAAAAGACTTAGGCCAGGGAGAGATTAGAACACAGAATTCAAGCCATGCAATGCTATGGAGCTCCCAGTGTGGGCTAAAAATTTGGTGCCAGACTTCTCAGCAGCCAAAGCAAAAATCATACTCCAATTATTACAAGATTCACAGAAAAAAAAGCAGTTGTTCAGAAGTAGAGTGTTTCTTGACTATGAAAACTGAAAGAACATTCTTGTTGTGCCTCATAATGGCAATTTCTTGAGAGATTTGTCAAATAATAGTAACACTTGTGTCTTCTGTCTCATTACTGTCTGCACTTATCTGTACTGTTTCCAAAACAGGGTAATAGAACACAATTTTGAAAAAACACTGCCCTAGAGAAACCCACATATGTACCTAAGAGATTTGTTGCAAAGAAACAAAATAAATGTTCATCATTAAGAGAATGCAGAAATAAACTTTTATAGCCATACATGGGAATATAATACATAAGTTGAAATAAATGAGTTAGTTCTACATCATCAACATGAAGTCTCAAAAATATTGAATCTTAAAAAGCAAGTTGGAATATGATACATACACTTTGTCTCCTTGAGTAATACTAGATAGTGACTATGCTGCTGCTGCTGCTGCTAAGTCACTTCAGTCGTGTCCAACTCTGTGCGACCCCATAGATGGCAGCCCACCAGGCTCCCCCGTCCCTGGGATTCTCCAGGCAAGAACACTGGAGTGGATTGCCATTTCCTTCTCCAATGCATGAAAGTGAAAAGTGAAAGCGAAGTCGCTCAGTCGTGTCCGACTCTTCGCGAAACCATGGACTGTAGCCTACCAGGCTCCTCCGTCCATGGGATCTTCCAGGCAAGAGTGCTGGAGTGGAGTGCCATCGCCTTCTCTGAGATAGTGACTATAGACACATATAATTAACAAAAACATATAAACTTGGGTGGGAGGACACAGAATAATTTCAGGATAGTAATTTCCTTAAGGGCACAGAGAGAAGGATGTGGTGGCAATGAAACTGAACGCCATGTGGCGGGCAGGACAGCAGGCTGTTCCTCCTGCACCTCTAAGGCTCTCTTTAAACACAGATATGACACAAACATGGAAAACTAATTAACGGTCTAAAATGGTTGTGGGCACTTCAGTGTCTGTTACATTTTTCTCTGAACTTTTCTGTGTATTGAAATTTTTAATACACAAAATTTTAATTTATGTTTAAACATAAAAAATTCAAAGAGTGAAAGTGAAGTTTGAGGACAGAATTTGAGGGATGGGATCTACCATGAACTTTCTTCTGGGTATTAAAAGTATTGGAGCAGAGGGCAGTCTTGTCAGAGCTGTGCTCTAGGAAAGATTGTTCTACCATCCACATGGGAGTGATATGAAGGAGGAGGGCTGGAGGCAAAGAGATCTGCTTGGGAGTTATTGAAAAATGCCCACTATAAGAGATAGTGTGCAACCTATCACATTAGTTAGGAAACATACACATATTTGCTTAAAGTAGGTAAAGCATCATGCTCTCACTCTTTCTATGATCCATACTTAATTCCACTCTTATCCTTTGATGTCACAGTCTCAAAGTTATTCCACAGGGATTATGGAACATTCACTGTCCCATTTTACCACCAGGATCAATGTTTCTTGACTTAGCTGTAGATCTTTGAAAGAGAAGACTTCGTTATTGTAGGGAGTGAATGAGAAAAAATGAGACTAAGGGTAGAGAGGGAATCAAGAATCTAGAAACATATTTGCTGTGATTAAAAATACCCTAAGGGGAGCAACATAAAATTAAAACTGAAAGCAGAGTTTGTGGGAATTACATGCCAATTCACTGGTGGCCCAGCTATTTTAAGCACTGGCTTTGTTAGGTGTGATTAACACGAGCACATCAAATCCAAGAAGGACTCATCCCAACACCCCCTGTTCCTCCTTGTTTGGGGATCATTCCAAAGCATGCCACTACACTTTCCCCAGGAGTAAATGTGCCTGCACAGAAAGCCTTGAGCCATGTCTGCTCCAGTCTGATCTGTTTGTGCCCAAAACAAGGCCCTCCATGAGCAGGTCGGGAATTTCCCATGAGTCAGTGCACTGTTGCTGACACAGATCACTTTATTAATACATCCTGGTAGAAGTGTCTGCAGTGGGTGTATTTCTACCAACATTTCTGCTTTCTCCCCTCAAACTCCAAGTGCTGCTAAAAAAAAAAAAAAAAAGTCTCATTACAGTGCCAATGGACTCAACTGTGTATTTGTGCTATCTAACCTCAGGGCCCTTGCACAATCCTTTAATTCATATTTCAGTCCCCTCTTCTGGGCCCCCACTGGCTGTTTCAGACTGTAGGTCATCTGAAGTTCCTCCCACTCTCTGGTCCTGAGAGCAGAAGGCTTCCCTTTCCCTTTACTAAGGACATAGGAGCCCTCTTTGTGCTAAAGCGGGCTCACCCGTACTTCACACTGATCACCTGCCTCCTCGGCATCAGCCTTCTGCTCTTCCTACCCCTCTGAGGATTTGGTTTGACGTGGCTCTTGCAGTCTTTAGGGCTGGAACACAGGACCCAGAACTGACTCTTTTTCATGCTGAAACCCCTCAGCCACATGACTGGATCAGAGGCGGTCACATGTCCTGGGGGCTGGCCAATCAGAGCCATTCAAATCCCTAGGCACAGCGATGGGTTCAAGGATGAGCTCAAGATCTGAACTGGCCTATTCCAGGCCAACACAGGACTGAGGCTGGACTTCCAGGAGGAAACCTCTCCTCTTGCCCTGTGCTTGATCCCAAGAGGAGGAACAAGGGACTGTCAACTGTACTGAGAATTGGAGCCAACATAAAGGAGGGAGGGAAAGAAGCCAGCTCTGATGGCCTTGTCTGAAGTCCTGATGCAGCCCTACCTGGGACTTGTTTTTTTTTTTTTTTACTTTATATTGGAGTATAGTTGATTATCAAAGTTGTGTTAGTTTCAGGTGTCTAACAATGTGACTCAGTTTTACACATACACAAACTGACCAGCAGCTTTCCTTTCCACCTGAGCAGGGTTTCCTGTCCCTGTAGTTAGACAGGCCTGACTGGTCCAGCTGATCCAGGGCTCCCCCCACTCCCCAAGGCAGCCCCTGCCCTTCCTCTCCAGGCTCCGCACCCCCTCCTATTCACCCTCAGCAGGCACCTGCCGCCTCCTCCTCGGAGAAGAGAAAGCACCAGGCACAAAGAAGGAAGAAAATGAAGAATAAAGGAAGGGAGAGAGAGAAATGGAGAGAGACAGAGGGAGGGGGAGGGAGGGAGTAAGGGAGGGAGGATACAGAAAAGAAATGAAAATCACTCCCCTTCTTCCTGAAGATCAAGCTATCACCCCTTTCCTTCACTTCACTTCACATACTTGTTTCAAGAACATTCTGTACCCCCTCCCTTCTCATCCTCCATTCACTCCTCAGCCTGCTGCAATTAGGATTCTGCTCCTACTTTCCCGACATGGCCAAGTTCAGTGACCTAATTCCAACATCTCTCTACTCTGGAACAGTGATTCTGCTGATTTATCCTCCTCAGAATGGCCCCTCCAACAGCACCCTCCCCCCTACCCCAGAGATCTCACTGTTTCTCTCTAGGGCTCCCTCCTCCTCTCTCCACCCCTAAAGCCAACAGGGCAAAGGCTTTTAGGGATGACAAACCTGCTGAAAATTGGACAGAATCTATGGTTTTCTTTCCCTAGAAATGTGTGCTTCACACAGTATTGGTCAAGGTTGTTAGAAACAAACAAAGGGTCTTCTTGGGCTAGTTTATTTATTTTTTTTTTTTGGAGCCTCTTCACCCAGCTTTGGGTAGCTGGGTCGAAGCAGCTCGGTTCCCAAGGCAGCAGCGGCCGCCCCCGCCCACTCGCTGGTCGGGCTAGTTTAATCAGAAAGACTTTCCTAAGAGGTCAGAGTTCCCATAAGGGTTGGGAGGGAGAAACTTCAGGAACCTGAAGCCACACCCCGAACCCCTTTGCCTTTGCCTGGGAAGAAGGAAGGCTTACAGACGGAAAGCCAACACCAAGTTGCTGGCACGAAATTGCCACCATCTCTGGCAGGGACTGTGCCGGCAAGGGGGCGTCTGCCCACCACTCTACGCTCATGTCACTCTGTCCCAGATTAATCACTTGTAAGGCTCACGGGGCCCCAAAGGTGACCCAGTTTCTCATCAAGTTTGTTACAGCTCCTCTCACTGGCAGCACCTGAATCTCAACCAGAATCCAGGCTTCAACTGGGAGCAGGAAACGTTTCCATCATCCCAGCTCTGCGCAGGAGGAGGGGCTGGTGGGGGAGTATTGGCTCATCAAGCGCCTGGAGCCCATGTGTGTGTACACGCAACACCCAAAGACCAGTTTGAGAACCACATTTTAACTGTTAATGCTTCCTAGTGCCTTAGTCAGGATCCTTTTTTTGGTTACAAGAGTCAGATCATTATTGAAATCAACTTGAGTAAGAGAGGGGATTTATTGGCTCAGTCACAGAGCGAGCTTGGTCACACTGTGTCTGTGAACTTGGGCACCAGAATTGCTCACTCACTCAGGTCTCTGTCACCTCTCCACCGTGCTTCCCCATGTATCTCTCCAGTAGGAACTCCCTGCCACAAATAGGAGATCTCTTCCCATGTCCCCAGCACCAGAGCAACCCTGGCAGACAAGGAGCCCCTTTCCCCAGTAGTTTTAGCAGAAGACTTAGGGTGATACCTCAAAGGACCAGGGAGCCAGGCACTCCTCCTGCACCAACCATGCAACCAGGGACTGCTGAGCTCCTGAGGAGCTTGTCTGGGCAGTGCGTCCAGCCCTGGTTCCAGAATGTGGGGCTGTCTCTTTTTGAACAAGTCAGACTGATGGGAGGGCGTGGAAGTGCTCCCCCAGAAAACAGTACATTGTTACCAAAGTGGGGAGAGCAATGCTGGGAAGGCTAATTCAAGGGCTGTCCATCACACCAGAATTCTGTCTCCCGCCTCCTGGTCCACATTCCTTCTGGATAACCTCAACTACTTCTGTGATTTCGAGTGCTGCCTTGATGGAGGACCTGCTTCTCTGATCATTTTCATCCGAAATTCAAGTCACTGAAGGATACTGTCCAGTCCACAAGGGATTTTTGAGAAGGAGAAGGCACTGTGGTTTCCTTTTTGGTCTAAGACAACAATAAACAACACCCAGAAATGACTCCCACCACTTCTGATCCTCTGCTGGAAATGGGATTACATGTATTCACTAGTGGATAATCCAGTTCACCTTGTCAAAAGGGTGGACATGGGTGTTTTTGTCCATATTTTAAAAATATATTTATTACTGCTTCTCTAGGAACAGAACTCATTTTTTAGATTTATTTATTTATTTTTGGTTTCACTGGGTCTTCACTGCTGTGCACGGGCTTTCTCTAATTGCGGTGAACAGGGGCTACTCTCCAGCTACAGTGTGCAGGCTTCTCATTGCAGTGGCTTCTCCTGTTGTGGTGCATGGGCTCCAGGCAGTCAGGCTTCAGTAGCTGTGGCCTGTGGGCTCAGTGGTTGTGGTTCCCGGGCTCTAGAGCACAGGCTCAGTAGTTGTGGTGCACAGGGTTAGTTGCTCCATGGTATGTGAGATTTTTCCCAGATCAGGGATTGGACCTGTGTCTCCTGTATTGGCAGGCAGGCTCTTTACTGCTGAGCCACCAGGGAAGCCCCAGGAACAGAACTCTTAATCCTTGAGATCTTCTATTGAAATATTTAGTCATTTCTCTCACTTAAAAACGTATTAAACTTGTGTGTTTATTTGTGTTCACTGTTACTCATCACACGAGAATCTGCTAAGATTTATGGTGTTGGGGATGTTACAATCTAACAGTTCATGGGGGAGGGAACAATATTAATGGATTTTTCTGATATGAAATAGAGTGGATAACTGAAATTATAGAGACTTTGAGTTTCCCTAAAATATGAGTTACTCTCACCTGAGTCTGGGCATCTCCTGACTGAGGATAGCTGGACCCCATGCTTTTCCCTTCGAAGCCCCTATAGAAAATGACAACCTGTCCATGCTACTGTCGGGGAGGAAGTAGGGAGAGCCTGAGGACAACCACAGGGGACTTGGTAAAAAAAAAAAAAAAAATTACATTTTCATCATATTATACAGTTATGCCAAAAAAATAAGATAGGAAGTATCAGGGAAAATATGTAACTCTGATTTTCTATAAAACTTTTCTATAAAATTTCTTCAAGAACTTAGCTGAGAAAGTCCAGGTTGCTCTCCTGGATGTGGTTTGTATCTTTCAGGGTTTCAGCCTTACTTGGCTCCACATTTCTTTTCAAACCCATGACAGTCACCATCAGGGAGAAAATGTGTTCATGCAGATGGGTGATAAAAAATTGAAAACCATTTTGCAAAGCTTTCAAACATTTATAACGGTTGAGATTAGATTTTAAAAGTCAAGAGTTCAGCCTTTTCTTTCATGATGGAAGTTCTCAGAAGAAGAGCAAGTGGATTTTGAACCCAATTGGACTTTTTGACACTAACAACTTTGAAATGTAGAAGCTCTCTTTTGCTTGTCTCGTGGGTGTGAAAGCATTCATGCTGGGGGCAGTCACTCTGTGGAAAGTGTCCTCAGTCAGAAACAGACAGAAGCACTCTAGGTGGGTGGACAGACAGCACTGGGCCCACCTGGTCTCCTCTACCCCAAATCTGACTGCACCCTGGGCTGTAGAGCCCAGCTCCCTGCCCTTTCCAGTCCAGAAATGCCACTGCATAGCTCCACCCTTTGTCCATCAAATGGGCAGCAGGTGACTGAGCCTGGGTCACCTTGCCTGCTCTTTCTATCATGGCAGGGAGCCCAGGTTTTCTCATCCACCCTCAGACCTGCGGGTACCATATGATGATGCCATGACCCCCATCCTCTGCCCCAGCCACACTCTACAGACCTCCAAACCAGAGTCTGGTGAGTCACTCCAGACACTGCCAGGCTGCCCAAGGGCTGAGGGGATCTGGTCCTCCCAGTGGACCTCTGAGGACTATCCAGTTAAAGCCATAAGCAATAAATCTTTAAAGGCTCAGAGAAAGTCTCCTAAAATTAACTCAGCATCAAGCATAGCTGTTAGATCAACTAGGTATATAAGCTATAAGACCATAGTATCAATTTTTATTTCTTTTATTATAGATAACATAATAAAAATAACTTTTGATAAGGTTTTATTTGGGGCTGATAGAATTGAGGCTTTCTTTTAATTGTGTCCTTGCAATGCTGCAGTCCACTTCTGACAACTGAGCAATTTTGTGCTCTTTCTCTGCTCACCAACCAGGAGGCTATACCAAGAAGCCCCAGTGTCCAGGGATTTGACTGGGGGCTCATTACACAGGTGATTCAGTCATTGGCCACATGGTTGAACTCAGTCTCTAGCCCCTTCCCCTCCATGGAAGTCAGGAGGGTAGCTCATATCATGGGGCTCAGAGCCCCAACCCCCCAGTCACGTGGCCAGTCTTTCTGGGTGATCAGTCCCCATGCTGAGTCAGCTCATTACATAAACTCAGGTGCAGCTGGAAGACCCACCGTGAACAACAAAGACACTCTTATCACTCGGGAAATTCCAAGGATTTCAAGGCTATCTCCCATAAAGGAACAAAAACTAGGCATGTTCTTTATACAACAATCCCTGACTACACTAGTTTATCAGCACAACTCTCAGGACAAGCCTCCCAGATAAAGCAGACAGTACATTGATTTTTCCCTAAAGGAGAACAAATGAATTGTTGAGAAGGTGATTCTGGGTTAAAGATCAGTAGGCAAGAAGGTTAT
This sequence comes from Bos javanicus, assembly GCF_032452875.1. Classification (NCBI taxonomy): domain Eukaryota; kingdom Metazoa; phylum Chordata; class Mammalia; order Artiodactyla; family Bovidae; genus Bos; species Bos javanicus. The sequence goes on along the minus strand of NC_083879.1, from coordinate 34,024,229 downwards.
TAAGAGAACAAAAAGCAAAGAGGATAGTAAGAAAGAAGGAAAGATTTCAACCAAAAACAATCTGAAAAGAAGAGATCCATTAGAAGATACAAGTCCTTGGAATGGGGAAACTTACACCTTGGGGAAAGGTGGAGCCAAGTAGGGTTTCATCTGTTACTGCTGTTTAAAGACCTATAGGTGGAGGGGGATTACTGTTGGGAGGTCAGGACTCTCTGAAGCAAAATTCTCGGCTTGGACTTGCCAGTGGATGGGTCCCCCACTGAGAAGAAACTCTAGGACACACACCAACCAGACACATCCTGGTGAGTGTGGCATCAGGCCAAGAGTAAGACACTCTTGGTGAGTGTGGCATCAGGCCAAGAGTAAGACAATATGTGACAGGAGGCTTGTGAAATGCAGTCCCGTGGGCAGAAGAAAGATTTAGACACTTGTTAAGAAGCACCTTGCCATCTGGAAATAAGTACGTGACATAGATCGATGAGGAATTGGTGTCTTCCAGGAAACACTGAGGGGCTAGCTGCTAACAAAGAAAGATCTTTCTAGATTCTCACTCAGTTCTTGTGTGCCCAAGTGGAGGGCCTGGGAGATGAGCAAAGACAAGAAGCAAAGGTGTCAAATGTATAGGTTCTCATTTTCTTTCAAAGTGAGAAGCTTGAGAAATAACCTTCAGTTCAGTTCAGTCGCTCAGTCGTGTCCGACTCTTTGCGACCCCATAAACTGCAGCACACCAGGCCCCCTGTCCATCACCAACTCCCGGAGTTTACCCAAACTCATGTCCATTGAGTCGGTGATACCATCCAACCATCTCATCTGTCATTCCCTTCTCCTCCTGCCCTCAATCTTTCCCAGCATCAGGTTCTGTTCAAATGAGTCAGCTCTTTGCATCAGGTGGCCAAAGTATTGGAGTTTCAGCTTCAATATCAGTCCTTCCAATGAACACCCAGGACTGATCTCCTTTAGGATGGACTGGTTAGACCTCCTTGCAGTCCAAGGGACTCTCAAGAGTCTTCTCCAACACCACAGTTCAAAAGCATCAATTCTTCGGTGCTCAGCTTTCTTTATAGTCGAACTCTCACATCCATACATGACTACTGGAAAAACCATAGTCTTGACTAGATGGACTTTTGTTGACAAAGTAATGTCTCTGCTTTTTAATATGCTGTCTAGGTTGTCATAACTTTCCTTCCGAGGAGTAAGTGTCTTTTAATTTCATGGCTGCAGTCACCATCTGCAGTGATTTTGGAGCCCCCAAAAATAAAGTCTGACACTGTTTCCAGTTACCCCATCTATTTGCCATGAAGTGATAGGACCAGATGCCATGACCTTAGTTTTCTGAATGTTGAGTTTTAAGCCAACTTTTTCACTCTCCTCTTTCACTTTCATCAAGAGGCTCTTTAGTCCTTGCTGCTACTGCTGCTAAGTCGCTTCAGTCGTGTCCGACTCTGTGCGGCCACAGAGACGGCAGTCCACTAGGCTCCCCCGTCCCTGGGATTCTCCAGGCAAGAACACTGGAGTGGGTTGCCATTTCCTCCTCCAATGCAGGAAAGTGAAAAGTGAAAGTGAAGTCACTCAGTCATGTCGGACTCTTAGTGACCCCATGGACTGCAGCCTACCAGGCTCCTCCGTCCAAGGGATTTTCCAGGCAAGAGTACTGGAGTGGGGTGCCATTGCCTTCTCCATCTTTAGTCCTTACATTTGTGTAATTCTGTACAGACCATTTCCCTGAAGTTGGAGACCTTAATTGTGTCTATTTGGCATAATCTTCACTAAGTAGTAATTGCTTCCCAATGTCTGGACATTTGGCAGCTGTGTTACCAAAACACCAAAGGGCTTCCCCAGTGGCTTAGTGGCAAAGAACCCACCTGCCAATGCAGAAGACATAAGAGATGCAGGTTCAACCCCTGGGTCAGGCAGATCCCCTGGAGGGGGCAAGGCAAGCCACTTCAGTACCCTTGCCTGGAGAACCCCGTGGATAGAGAAACCTGACTGGCTGCAGTCCATAGGGTTGCAAAGAATCAGACACAACTGAGTGACTAACATACACACAACCCTGTTTTACCCAAACGCCTGTCCATGTGCCCCATGCACAGTGAGGCCAAACCATTCCAAAACATGAGGAGTTGGGTGCCTGTGCCTGAAAAAGCCCAAACTCCCCAAAAGCTTTCACCAAAGCCCTTTTCTAGGAAAGGTGAGGGAGGGGCATGATTGTTATAAACCCCTTGCTATCCAATCCTTTATTCTTGAGGTCAGATCATGGTCAGGTAACCAAATGTTAGTCCCTGTTTGGACAAGAAAAAGCCAGGTCCCAAGCACAGCTGCTGCCCTCCCAGGTCCCAGTCCTGACTGAGAGGAGGAAGAGCTCAGCTGGCAGCTCCCTCAGGGCAAGGTCCCCAGACCCTGCCAGCTGTCACCCCTGAGGGAGACAGGCTCCCAACCCAACAGGCCCTCGGACTCCTCAGGCAGCCATATAGTGGAGGCCAGGTCCAGAAGGATGCATGCTTATGTCTATGCTGTGAGGTGGCAGAGGCAGGGATGGGGAAAGAGTAAGCACTTCAGGGTCTGGGCCCCGGTCAGAGGGCGGCCCTGGTGAGGGCTCTGGAGCCCCGCAGAACACAGCCCCCAACCTGTTTCCTGGGCTGCCCCAGCTCACCTGCTAGCCCTAGGCCAGGTGAACCAGAAGGACCCCAGGAAGAACGCTGGGGTCCGCCTCTTACCTCACTCTCCTCTTGAGGACCACTGTTCCACTGACGGTTGACAGAATGGGCTGCTAACAGTCGCTCCTAGACAGGTGGTTGCCCGTGGGAGGGGCTACTGCAGCTGCAACCAATGGCTGAGCAGGACCACTAACGGTTGCTTCTTGACAGTTGGTTGCCCGTGGGAGGGGCCCTGAAGCTCCAACCAATGGTTGAGCAGGACCACTAAGAGTCCTTAGGTAACCATTGTCTGGTAATGGGGAGGGGGTTTGTAAAGTCAAGCACCAAAATCCACAGTGCTAAGTAAGGTCTGGGCACCACCATCCTCTATGCCGGCTGGAGACTCAACATTTGTGTATGGGTACTCAGTCAGTCAGTCAGTCATGTCCGACTGTTTGTGACCCAACATTTAGATAACTGTCTTGACCACCATGGGTCTGGTCACGGCTCTTGAGGCTGCCAACTCAGCAACCATCCTTGATGTCCTCCACAAAGACAAGGTGTCGTCCCTGAATCTCTCCTAAACACACGTAGGCTTTTCATTTCAGAGCAATGTGTCTCAGAATAACACACTCAGACCTCTCTCCTTCTCGGCAGGCTTCACTCTCTTCATCAATTAAAGCAAGTTCTCTGTTCAAGAAAAGTTCAACTCCAACCCATCAAGTTTTAATTTTTATAAATGTCCCTTTTAGAAAAACAGAACGAGCTAAATTAACATATACAAAAATATGTATTATGTCTTTGACACGTGCCTTTCTGAAAGTTAATCATGGTACAACTACAGTGTAGATTAAATCTCATTACCCTCCTTTTATAGAGCAGGAAACTGTGGCTCAGAGAAGTTCAGCAAACTGCCTGAATTCACACAGCTGGTAACTGTCCAAAGTGAAAGTGAAAGTTTCTCAGTCATGTCCGACTCTTTCCACCCCATGGAGGTAGCCCACCGGGCTCCTCTGTCCGTGGGGACTCTCCACACCAGAATACTGGAGCGGGTAGCTGGTCCCTCCTCCAGGGGATCTTCCCAACCCAAGGATCAAACCCAGGTTTCCAGCATTGCAGGCGGATTCTTTACTGTCTGAGTCACCAGGGAAGCCTGGAGTTCAAATTGGATTCTGTTTGATTCCCAAACTCTGTCTCTTTTTACCAACCTCACCACCTCAGAGACTTTAGGAAAGGCACAGCATCCCTGGGCTTTAGTTTACTTATTTCCTCACGAAAGAGGAATTTGGTTTGTTCTTGCGAGGTGCCTTCTGTTTGAATTCTGGGAAAAGCAGAAAGAGGAGGGTCGAGGACAGCTGGGAGAAGGGGGAGCAGACAGGGCGGCGAGATTTAGTGAGTCTCAGGTCTCACTGTTTATGGCTTTGTGTCCACTTACTGTGACTCTTCTTTGTGACGAATCACAGCTCCCTTTGGAAGTGTATGCTCATTGTGTTCTATAGATAAATTTGAGTTTTTCTTCTTATTTAAGAGAAATGTAAGCAACTGCAGTATGGACAAGCCCATTCTAAGAGAAGTAGACTTTCAGACAATCTAGGCAGACTTGAATTCTTATTTTTCAAACAAAGTGGTGCAACCTCATTATTCATCACATTAAGTTTCAGAAGTCCTTGGATTTGAATTACTAGTCAGATTCTGTGAAAACATACCCCTCAAACAAAACTGAAAACAGCTCTTCAGAAAGATTCTAATTCGCTATTGCCTACAGTCACACGCAGCAGGTGAGTCCAGCTCACAGGGGATTATAAGGAACAGAGATTTTCCTAGTAAAGGCTCAGAAATCAGATCACAGTTAGAATAACAAACAAGTTTTCCAAAGGCATTTGCTCAAGCCAAACAGTAACTTTTCACCTGTTCACAAAGTGTAGAAAGAAATACGGGCCTCCTGTTGGTCAAACGTACACACTACACTTAGCACACATGCACCACACACCCCACACACATACACCACACACACAAACTGCACCCACACGACACACACATCACACACCACACACACACCACACACATTCACTACATACACACACCATACACACCTCACACACTTCACTCATATCACACACACCACACACACTACACACACACCTCACATACACCTCACACATATACACTACATACACACACCTCACACATACTATACACACCACACACACACCACACACATTCACTACATACACACACCATACACACCTCACACACTTCACTCATATCACAAACACCACACACACTACACAAACACTACACACACACCTCACATACACCTCACACATATACACTACATACACACACCTCACACATACTATACACACCACACACACACCACACACTGCACACACAACACACACACACTACACACACTACATACACACCCATCGTACACATAACACACATACCATACACACTTCACACACACCACACACACACCACCACACATACTCCCATCACATGGTCATTATTGTCATCACTAGTATAAACTCTAAAAATTAAGAGAGAGTGGAAATAAAATTTATCCCGGAAAAATAACCACCAAAGAATTCATGTTTAATGTAAAGAAGCAACAAAATTTATTGACTGAATTAAACACATTTAAAATGGCAGTGCTGTACTTTCATTTTAAGATGTTTGAATGAAGAAAAGTGCTATTAGTCCAAGCTTCCTACGTTCATTAAGAGTGACTATCAAAACCAGCAACATGCACAGTGGTACATTTGCACGAAATGGAATTATATCAACAAATATACAAAATACCCAAAATAAAATATTTACAGGTTTAAAAATATAAACATTGGTTCATCTATCCCATTAAACCATTGGAGAGGAGAAAAAGAAAAGACCCTATTGTTATTTAGAATCCTTTTTAAAAACAAGTTTTAAAAACATAGAGTAATTTTAGGAGACAATTTCTGATGTTGGGGGAGTTTAACATTCTATTATAAAAATAATATCTATAAACCTACTAACAACTTTCCTCCTGTGCACAAAAATAATACAGCCAAAAGCTTGTCCTCAGAGATATGTTTGACTTTCAGGAAAACTAATTTTAGAAATATGGAGTTTCTTATTTGGATTTTCTTTGTCTTTATTTTCAACAACCTGCAATTCCCTATATTACACCGAGATATTTTCTATAAATAACTTGGGCAAAACTGAAGTTAGCAATGAGCATGGTATGTAGCTGGAGTCCATTAAAAGATGACAGGAATTTATTTTGTCTATAACATCTAAACCATTTCCCCTGATATTCTTGGAAAAAAATACCACCATCTGATCCTTCATGTTCATCTAAATGTATACAATGTTAGACATTATTTTGTTAGAGTTTTTCCTCTTCTATTTAGAAATAACTCTATAGTGGGGCATATTTGAGAAGGTTTACTAATTCCTCCAGGCATCCTGGGTCCATTTCATTTTATGACATGATAACGAGTCTTTCCTGTGTGTCAATTTAATGCCCCTGTGTCATTTGATCAGTTATTTTTAGTATTTTTTTTTAGTGTATTAGGTAGGGATCTGAGAAAATTTATTATGCCTCTAACAACCAGTGACCTAGGTTATGTTTTATTAAAAATGATCTCACATAGAGCAGAAAGTTACTCTACCTAATTATTGAATAACTTCCAAAAATTACCCCAGTTTACTATTCAACACAATGATCACCTGTGATTAAATTCTTTCACTGCTTCTCATTAAAAAAGCATTTCATCAAGCGTGGGCAGCCCATATATGAATAAAATAATCTCTTTAATTGTGACAGTGATGCATTTCAAAATGATTTTCCCTAAACACTGACACTTGCAACTTCACAGAATCAGAGTGAAAGAAAACAGGTTGTAACCTGCCAAATTCACTATTGAAATTGCTTTTCTTGGTTTTCATTATTGACAAAGCAGTCATCAGATTAATGCAGACCTGCTAGCATGCAGTAATTGGTGGATATGGCCTAAATTTTTGACTGGCCAAGTGAGGAAAAAAAAAAACAACCCTGCTAGCTCCAAGATCTTCCTTTCAGACATGTGTGTACAAAGGCCATCAAATAATTAAAAAAAAAAAAAATCAAGTCCACTTTTAACTGAAACAGTCATCCTTTTAATGATATCCACCATCATAAAAATCTGGTTTGACTCTTGTAGTTCAGAATTTTGATCAGTTTCTTAACTAAATCATACATAAATTTAATCAGATGTCTAAAAGAGACTTATAATTAAAGCACAAGCAATAGAGTTAGATTTCTGGTCCAGAGTCTGTCAGGGGCTCGCTAAATTGCTGCCATTTTCCAAAAGGAAAAGGTATTTTACCTTTTCCTCCTCCATAGAACAGAACCAAGCCCCACCTTGCCTGATTCTTGTGGACAGAATGTCAATGAAAACAGAGCACCATCTCAGCTCACAATAAATGCACAGCATAGGTTTAGACTTAGAGGTGTGCATGAAATATTAGTTGAATGAAAGAACAAATTAGAAAATCCAGGCCAGCGTTCAATGACCAGAGACAGAACGTGGGATGTACTACTTTCGAAAGAGCCAGGAGTTTGTCTCTGCAATTCAGAATCATGTTGAGGTGGGCGTCACTCCACCAGCTACTAGTTCAACAAACAACACAGGATACCCAGAACCAGCCTAGACTGGGCTTAAGGTAGAAAAACAAGTGAAACGTGCTCAGCATGACTGAAATCCTATCAGAGCAGAAGTATCACCATGACAACAGAAGAGAGGTCTGTCTACACTTTTGAAGTTAATCCCAAGAAGGTGCGGATCCCTCCCAAGCAAGGAGGATTGTCTGACTCTAAATGGTACCCAGCAGCAGCCTTCCCCCAGAATGATGCTGAATACCACCATTTTGGACACAAAACCCATTCTCAACTGCATGACATGCATGAGCTCTTTCTCTATTGAAAGTGAGCTGTTGACGAGATTTAGCAGTTCTTAGCGCTTGTATTACTGTAAACCATTAAAGAGTGTCTATCCTTGTCCTGGGTGAAGAGAGAAAAAGAGAGGTATGGATGGAATGAATGGGATAGAAGTAAACCAAAAGGATGAATTAGATATGCTCTGTGAGGGAGGTAATATCTCTTAACCCACATGGCTGTGAGAGGACTGAGTAAATATTTATAAAGCTCCTGGAAGGAGTTGGCATGAAGTAAGTACTTGACAAATGTTAATTGTTTGTATAATTACTATTTTTATTTTTAGAGAAATACGTGTGTGCGTGCTAAGTTGCTTCATTCGTGTCTGACTCTTTAAGACCCTCTGGACTGTAGCCTGCCAGGCTCCTCTGTCCATGGGATTCTCCAGGCAATAACACCAGAGTGGGTTGCCAGGCCCTCTTCCAGGAAATCTTCCCAACCCAGGGATTAAACCTGCGTCTCTTATGTCTCCTGCACTGGCAGGTGGGTTCTTTACCACTAGCGCCACCTGGAAAGCCCTTTTAGAAGAATATGTTTGACTTAATCCATACTGCCCTTGTTCAGTCTCACTGCATTCTGCTCCAACCCACAGACTATCAGCAAAATAAATAAATAAAAGTATAAATGAAATAAAGGTGTTTCTAATGAATATTAAGAATGTCTGATTCCAGTACAGCTATGTGTGAACTCCGAACTGAATGGGTTTTTATTAAGCACGAGATCCAGTATAAGCCCCTTGAATATGTGTTGCATTGAGTTAAAGTAAATATAAAAATCAGATGTGCCCACTTTGAATTCTGGAGGCTTATTGGCTATTTTAACCTTTTGTTTTTCAGTTTGAGAAAGAATTGCTTTCCATAATCATGAAATGATCATTCTGAATCAGTCCTTAGAAACATTGTCTGGGGAGATAACTTTCCTCAGAAGTGGCTAGTGTTGCAACAAATTGTCTCCTCTCCATGGTCCTCACAGTGAAAAGGCTGTGAGAGGCAATGCACGGAGGCCTTCAGACAACCTTCAGAGCAGGACAGGGTCTGCCTTGAGGAGGGACCACATGCCCAAATCACCTTCAACAACTATTAATAAATGCTGGCCTCTGGTTTTCCCACCTGAGAAACCAGGCTGCCCTGTTAGTCTCTGGCTCCTAAACTCCTTTTAAATATTTGTGCATACAAAATTGAAGACTCCTAAATAAGAACTGTGCTGTTCATCCCTCAGTCTGCCTGGCTAGTGGAAGGGAAGCAAGAATTGGGCAGGGGTATTTCAGTTTCTCCTCTTATTTCACCCAGGTACTTCTAATGGGCCATCCTCAATCACATATGAATGTGAGAGCTGAACCATAAAGAAGGCTGAGCACCAAAGAATTGATGCTTTCCAACTGTGGTGATGGAGAAGACTCTTGAGAGTCCCTTGGGCAGCAAGGAGATCAAACCAGTCAATTCTAAAGGAAATCAACCTTGAATATTCATTGGAAGGACTGATGCTGAAGCTGAAGCTCCAATACTTTGGCCACCTGATGTGAAGAGCTGACTCACTGGAAATGTGTCTGGTGCTGGGAAAGACTGAGGGTGGGAGGAGAAGGGGGTGACAGAGGATGAGATGGTTGGATGGCATCACTGACTCAGTCAACATGAGTTTGAGCAAGCTCTGGGAGGTAATGACGGATAAGGAAGCCTGGTGTCCTGCAGTCCATGGGGTCGCAAAGAGTCATACATGACTGAGCGACTGAACAACAACAGCAGTGGTAGGAAAAAACAGGTAACTGTGATGCTTTTTCCTTATGCTTAATGGTGTAAGATTCTTGGATTAATTTTTTATCAGTGATAAGGGGAGCTGAGTATACATGTGAATGTAGAAGGCAAGCACAGGGGGCCACATCCACATAGTCTTAATGTAAGAGAGAAATCTAGAATGTGAGGGAGGACCAAGCTCCACTGTGCAAGTGTCAAAACAGGCGAACACGGTGAACAGCATCCCAGTACTGCTCCCTGAGGTCACCACGGAAACAGGATAGAAACCAAAGGAGAGATCAGAAAGCTCGCAAAGCAGTCTCTTCAGCCAAAATTAACTGTAAAAGGTTGCTGAAAATTAATCTGACAAAGAAAGTAAATAACAGAAACTCAAAGTTCAGCCAAAGACACCGCCAACCCTAATACCATCTTTCTACTCTGACAACTGTGAAGGTAAAGGGTTATGTGAATATTCATGCAAGTGCCAATACCTGAAAACTATTTCTGAGATTAATGAATAAACCCTTAAACTCCTGAGTTATCACTTTCATAGACATCACACAATTTGTATTTAAATAGGCAGATAATTTGTGGGAAATGGAGCTAAAGGAAGTCTTTAATGTTCTACATTCCATTGTTGTTATTAGATGACATAATGCAAATCTATTTCCTCTAGCGATGATTCAAAATGCTCTAGGGCTAATGGAAGCAAGAAAACCTTAGTAAGAAGCACAGGGGTTCGAACCACACTGCCTAGGTAACACAGATGCTGAAGTCAGGCTGTCTTTGTGCCAAGTTGTTAAAATGACTGATAAATGGAGGGGCAACAATTGATTTGGACCTAGAGGATGAGACGGTTGGATGACATCACCAACTCAGTGGACATGAGTTTGAGCAAACTCCAGGAGACAGTGAAGGACAGGGGAGCCTGGCACGATGCAATCCATGGGGTGGCAGAAAGTCAGACATGATTTAGCAAATGAAGAACAAAACAATTGATTTGACTTTTTCCTACAGAATTTGGCCAACTCTTTGACTAAAGGGTCTCAACCAACTATCTTAGCATCATAGATTCACAGGAAAGGTGTCAGCAGCCCATATCCAATCCTTTCCTTTAAAAAACAGCAACTATGGCCAAATTAGGTAAGAGCATTAATAATTACTGGAATGTACATCTACTAAAATTCTAGAATACAATCTCTATGAACATGACTAAGAGAAAGTAGCCCTTGGCACAAAAAGGCATGACAATCCCTTGTCTGTGGTTGGAAAAGGTTAAGACATAGCTCCCTACATTGGTCTTGATTTCCCATCAGTGACTGAGGCCATTTTATTCATTGCCTGAATCTTTCATTTGACTAGTGTGGATGGAATTCTTAAAGATAGTTTAAAAAAAAAGGAAAATATATGGGAAAATAACGGAAAAAAATAGTTTAAATCCTGTATAAATGGTTCACTGACAGGCAAGGGGAAATTAAGGTAAACTTTGCTGACATTTTTCTTTGCTAATAAAAGAAGACACAACACAGAGGTACAAATGTAGAAACAAGTCCCAAAACTGTGAAAGCAAAACTAGTTTGTTCCAGTACTTACAAAATAGATAAATAGGTTGTCCTCCTATTACAATATTCTCATCAGTCCTTCAGGGCTTTCTACCTTCCCTGTGCTACTGAACAAACAGAACTCTGTCAGGGATTCAGGCTGGGGAGACTATAACCCCTGCAAGAAGATGCACAGGAAGAAAATAAAGATCCTTTGTTTTACAGCTAGAAATAAAATTTATGTTCCCTCCCCTTCACTAGGGGGAAATGGACATATTTTGAGTCTAAGTAGTATGATCAGTGTTGAATCTAATTCAAATCCCTTTCTCAAGACAAAACTAATCTCTAAGACATCTCCAAGTTCATGGTGAACGCCTTTGTCTGTTGGTTGTGCACAGCTGAGTGCGTGAGCACGTGTGAGCTGCTTTATGAATTCCTGGTGGTGTATTCAGAGTGCTTAAGGCTATGTCAGCCTACGAGATCTCATCGACAGACATAGGAAATTAAATATTAAAACACTACTTTGAAATAACATTAAGGATCTGACACGACGCAAGAAAAGCCAGTAATCTGAATAATAAGTAAATTCAGTCAATCTCTACCACCTCTTCTAATGGAGTCATTGCAGGTTTAAAATGAGGAACAACCTGCTTTGTGCTATTGGCTAGGATTTTTATCCCTTTGATGTCTGTTTATTTTGTGACTTCTTTCATATTATTAAAATAGATCTTCATATACTTGCCTTATTCTTTCTTTTATAAAACAGAAAACAAACTTAACAAGCATGTACTATCAGTTCATTACTTAGGGAACCTCCCTGGAAAATGAGAGTTGGAGAGAAGCGTGCATGTCTTTTATGTGTGTGTGGTTTCACTTGAATACGAATCTCCCCGATACCATGAACCATCTCCTAGTAGAAGCTCTGATCTTTTGATTAAATACACTGAAATGTTTCAAAGAAGATATTTTATAACCATTAGACCCTAATAGCATTCTAGGAAAGACTTCAGTTTATCATTCAAACTATCGAGGCATATGGTAACCCTTTCTGAAATAAATGCTTCATCTAAAATAACAGAAAACACACATATAAGTAAACCACTTTTCAAAAATAATCTTGGCACACAATGTTAACGATACGTAAGTTTCCCAGTGTCATATTCTTAACATATGTGGCTCAGTCCTAAGACATAAAGAAGAAGTCAATGAAAAAACTACATTTTCTATTGTTTTTCTTTACGTGTTCCTCGTTTTGGACTCCTCATACTGAGACACGGTTGAATCTGAAATTTTTATAACCAAGGTAAAAATCTCTGAAAACCAGGGTCCAGGGTGAGAAACAGACTTTTACCCAAGACAAGGCATTCCTTTGGGACATCAACACAATAGATTTTTTTTTTCCCCTACACTGAAAGGCAGAGAACCCTTATAAAACAAAAAGAGAACTGCTTCTGTTTACAGTACATAAAAGAACATCCATGGTTTGGGAGCGGTTACGGTGTCTAGCTATAAAACCAGATTTTAAACTGGAGGTTACTGACAGATTATAAAAGGTTAACAGCTGGATAATCTGTAAAAGATGCGTTATCTACACATGAAAAGGTTACAGTTCATAAATGCTAAAACACTGTGTCTGTTGGCATTTAGTGAAATCTTGCCCTGGTCCTCATCTCTGCACTGGGTGGGGAAATAAAAAAAGAGAGAGAGAGGAAAAAAAAAAAACCCTGCTCTGCTGAGGTTTTTATTTCTCCCCAAACAAATGATCTAAATAAACCCACCAAACCCAAACTCTGTGATCATTTAGTGGTAGATATATATCTATTTGCGTACCTAGCAACTGAAAGTACAGCAGGTTTTCTGCCCATCAGTCCTGCCTCTGCTCATCGGGTAAGTACCTGGCTCTTTCAGCTTTGTAGGTGTTTCCCACACAGTGATACAGCAAAGGGTGTTTTTTTGTTTTTGTTTTTTTCTTTTTTCCCCTGGAAAGGAAAAGGAAAATAAGGAAGTAAAGTGTCAGGAAGAGGAGGGCTCCTCTCTGGTTCTTCAGATGGTTCCTGGAGGCCCGCTGGGTGGTGACACAGCCAAATATCATGGCATGATGCTTCCTTAGGTTGGGTTGTCTTATTTTCTGCAAAGGCAAGTAAAGGTGACTTCCGAACGTTCGGTGCAATAAAGAAAAAAAAGAAAGGGGGGGGGGCGGATTTTTAAAAAGGTTAAAAAAAGGGGAAAAAAGTGCTTGAAAAGAATCCTCAGGGAATTATCTGGAGGGGGAATCCCGTTGTGCAGCATTCCCCTGCCTGGGGGCAGAGCTCCTGGGTCCAGGCTCTGAGTGGAGACTGTCAGCAAGGCCTTTCTCTGGGGATGCAACATTTGTCCTAGCAGTTTCCAGACAAAGTTGTATTCCTCGACATGCGGCCCCTCCACCTCGGCCTCGGAGACCTCACAACTTTTTGGCACTATCGTGGCACGCCGCGGCCCGGAGGGTGGTCCCAGCCAAGCCCCGGCTGCTGACCCGGCGGACCAGCACCTTGGACACCGGGATTTTGGTTCTGGGCAGCTCGCTCCTGGCTGGTGGCTGGTGCACCACCGGGTGGCTGGATGGCAGGTTCGCCAGATGCTTGATGCTGACCGGGATCTTGGAGTCCTTCAGCAGGCTCCCCGGCGTTCGCAGGGGGCAGGTGATGGTGACCGGAGACACGGGCTTTAACCGGGACGAGCAGGATGTCTCCTCGCTGGCAGTGGGGGCGGCGGGCAGGGCCGCGGGGCTTCGATCCGGCTCGGCGGCGCAGGGCTCGTGGAGCGCGTCGCCGCTGTCGCTGTCCCTGGGGATGCCCGTCTTCCTCGCGCCGCCGTCCTCCTCCGGCCTGGGGGTGGCGGAATCCCAGTAGCCCTCGTCGCTGTTGGGGACGCCTTCCTGCGGCTCCTTGTCCGGGTGCTTGGGCTCTTCCTTCGGGGGGAGCTCCGTGGGGACCCGGTGAAGCCTCCGGCGCTTGACCGAGGACGCGTCCTTGGTCACCTCCGCACACCTGGCTTCTTTGGGGGTCTCTGGAGCCACCTGCGCGTCGGAAGCCGCCGCCGCCGGGGCCGCTCCTCCCTGGGGCCCCTCTCCCTGGTCCTCGGTCTGGGACAGCATGTCCCAGAACTCCTGCAGGTACGAGTCGTCCGCCTCGGCCGGGCTCGCCATCTCCTCCCCGCCTCCCTGGTAGGCCACCACGCCCGGCGGCTTTGTGGCGGGGCCCGGCTGGCCCGGCCCGGGGGCGTGCTTGGCACAGCCGGGCCCGGCCTCGTCCTCGGGGTCTGCGATAATATCTCCGCAGCCTGTAAGAGAGTCAAAGCTTTTCAGTGAAGTCACGTCAGAAAACATCAGACAAATACGATCGGCCGATGGGTCGGAGGGCGGATCGACCGAGGAAGGGTCGGGGGCGGCGGGCGCGCGGCCGCCTTTGGAATCTGCCCGGGGCACCGTCTCTGCCGGCGCAGCCCCGGGCCCCGCGGCGTCCTCGGCCGGCCGGCCCTCCCCGGCGCGCGGCTCGGGCTCGGGGGGCGCGCGGGGCCGCTCGGCGCGCCGCCCGGGCCCCGAGGCGCCCTCTCCCGGGGCGCAGGCCGGCTCGGGCTCCCCCGCCGCGGGCTCACCTGCTGGCTCTGGCTGGCGCGCGGCCGCGGGCGCCTCCTCCTTGACGCACTCCAGGCTGGCGGTGAGCGAGCCCGGCCGCGCCAGGCCGCCCGGAGCCCCCGCGCGCCCCGCCGGCGCCGAGTCCTGGGGCCGCCGGTCCTTCCTGCGCCAGCGCACGCCGCCCAGGAGCCCCCGCAGCCCCCGCTTTTGTCTGCCACCGGCCTTGCCCGCATCGGCCTGCTCCGCCCCGCCGCTCTCGGGCCGCCCGTTCTTCCGCAGGAGCGAGAAGAAGCTGTGAGACTTGGCCACCGAGCCGCCGGCCGCCGGGCCCGCGCCTCCCGGGGCCGCCCGGGGGGCCGCGGGGCCCGGCCGCGCCCCGTCCCCGCCGCCCGCGCGCGGCTCCTCGCGGCGGCCGCCCTCCAGCGCCAGAGCCTCGGCCAGCCCGTCGTGCGTCCGGCTGCGCACCAGCCCCGCCGGCCCCGCGCCCTTGCCGTCCCCTTTGTGTTTGACCCCGAAGATGCTGGGCATCGCGCCGCCCGGCTTCCTCTTCTTGAACAGTTTGAAGGCGGCCTTGTTGATCTTCCCCGACGGCGGCTCGGCGGCCGGCGGCTCGGCGGCGCGATCACAATGCAAGTCCATCTCTACCGCGAGGGTCCCGGCCGCGGCCCGCGCCTTCCTCCCGCAGCCCCCCGCGGCCGCGCGCCCGCCGCTGACAGCCGCGCCGCGCCCGCCCGTCTCCATGGCGACGCGAGCAGCCCAGCGTCAGCGCGGCCCCCGCCCGCCCGCGGTCACCCGCGCTCTGCATCCGCCTGCGGAGCGCGGAGAGGGCCGTCTCCCCTCCCGCCGGGGCTTATATAACGCCCTAACCCACTTCGCGGCCGGCTCGGCTTTGTGCTGCGGCTTTTCTGCGGCAGAGCCGCGAGCTGATTGCAGAAATTAAAGGCCAGTAATCTCGGAATGCAAATTCCATCCAGTCTCACCCACCTTCAGAATCCTCCTCCCGGCTCGCTCTTTCCAGAAGCCCAGTCCGAGGATCGAAACCCCCACATGGACAAAGAAAGCCACGCCAGCACAAAACGCGGATCTCTCCCATCAGCCATACTGGACTTCATGACTCTTCATGCCTTTCCCACACTCTTCATGTCCCTCTTTATCACGGAGGTACCAAGTCCGGCTGCCCAGGTGGCTCAGTGGTAAAGAATCCGCCTGCCAATGCAGGGCATACAGGTTCGATCCCTGGGTGGGGAAGATCCCCTGGAGGAGGAAATGGCAACCCACTCCAGTATTCTTGCCTGGAGAATCCCATGGACAGAGGAGCAGTCCATGGGGTCACAAAGAGTCAGACATGACTGAGCAACTGAACAACAAACCACTACCAAGCCCTCCAGGCACAGAGGGTATCTGTTTACATCCGTCTTGTCCAGTGTGGAGCACAGTCTCCCAGGGGATATGGAGTCTATGTTACTGCAGTTCTGATTCTTGCCCCAAAGGCATGGGCCATCAGTCAGATACCAAAAAGCAACTCTCTGCCATGCAAGTGCAAGTTCTGCGAGGTGGAAGTTGACTGGTCCGGTGGTACAACCTTGTCTTTTATCCTAGACTCCAGATACTGGGGCTGATGTCACAGAAGCCATTAGCCAGTCTGACCAAGCTAAGGATAGAGCACTCAGTTGAGACTCTCAAGCCTCCTCCACAGTGCTCCATGGAGTCCAGGCTCTGCCCTCTCCTTTTCCATCCAGCAGGGCCCAGGCATGACTCCTGCTGCTGCTGCCAGCCCTGTTCACCATCTCCCAGGGCTGGTCTGTAGTCACTTCCCCTATGGGGCGAGAAAAAGTCTGGCAGGGTCCCTGAGTACCATTTGGTCTGGCTGCTTGATCTGGAAAAAAGGAAATCTTGTCCCACATAACAGCCCAAACTAGAGATCTTTGCTATGTTCTGACTTTGAAAGTGGCTGCTGATATGGTAACCTTGACACCTGACTTGATGATCCTCGCTGAGGGATTATTAGCAAATAAAGAAGAAAACTGGAGAAATGCATGAGGAATCATTTGGGAGCCCACCACTGTCATTGTCACCATCAATGCCATCAATTCTTTTCTCAGGTGTCTTCCAACTCACCTTTGCCCTGATTATCTTAGTGGAGCCACCAGAATGTAACGTGGAAAAGGCTGGGTGAGGTATGTTGGCTTCAAGCCACAGTGGCTGCCAGAGGACCTGCCCCTGCCACAGCATCCCTATTAGGGAGACTGAAGGCTCTGTCCTAAATTTGCTTCAGGTCTTTAAAGGGATAATGTTTAATCAGTGAAGTTTGAAGTGATCCTTGACCTGGGACAAACACCTCCCATCCTCTGACCATTTAGTTGCTCTGGACCCCAGCCCCATTGGAAATGCCAGCTCCCCATCCTTGCCCCCCTACAATTCCACCCCATGATTATCCTCCGAGGTGAGCATCAGAAGCCCTGTGATGTGAGAGAAGACCCTCAACTGTGCTCCCACCTGAGGTCCTTGTTCTGGGGACTCTCAAGGAGAGCCCCAACTTTGCTCTGATCCTCACCCAGGGTCCATATCCCAGGCCTGGCCCTGCCCTCCAAGAGATGTCGAGGGCCTCTTGTGAGGTGAGACCAACAAGGTGACATGCACAACTGCCAGGAGAACATGAGTGGGTGCCCCTTGCAGGAATCCTGGGCAGGGGGGTCCCCTGCCCTCATTCCTGGGGGAGGAGGGGATGCTCTGGGTCAGGGCTGGCAGGATGAGGGCTAGAGGGGTCTTGGCACAGAGAGTCTCAAGCTAGATTGAAGTCCTTATGTTTTCTTTCTCACATTTTGATTCCTGATGGCTTCCCTGGTGGCTCAGGCGGTAAAGAATCCACCTGCAATGCAGGAGATGTGGGTTCAATCCCTGGGTTGGGAAGATTCCTGGAGAAGGGAATGGCAGCCCACTCCAGTATTCTTGCCTGGAGAATCCCATGGACAGAGGAGCCTGGCGGGCTACAGTCCATGGGGCTACAAAGAGTCGGACACGACTGAGTGACCAACACTTTCACTTCACTTTCATTTTGATTCCTGACTTCCTCGAATATCAGCTTTCACTGTGGATTGATAGCTGTTCTGAGTATGTATGTATTCAGAGGAGAAACTCATTTTTAATGAGTAAATGCAGGTGTAAAAAGCCCAGCATGACTCATGATTTTCCGCATTAACCAGGTGCACAGCTGGGGCTACTGAGGGGACAGAGGTCAGCCTCGAGGAGCAGGAAGCCATAGGGGTTCTGCAATGGTTGGGGAGCTCAGCACACGAGCTGGTCTGGGCGCAACAGGTCTTTGCTCAGACGACGTCCCCTCAGCCCGGGCCCCATGGCTTTGTACCTGGATCCTGGAGCAAGAGTGCCCAACAGGAGACCAAATGAAAGCAAAATGAGTGCTTCTCTGCAATGCCCAGGGGCCCAGGCACAGGAGCCAGGCAGCAGGAGGCAACGCTCCATTTGGGCAGCGGCCATGCCTCTCCAGTGGCTTCTGGTGACGGCTGCAGTCATAGCGTCCCTCAGCTTCTAGACACTCTGTGCTAAACACTGCCCCCATCCACACAGTGTTGTCTGCATCTCTTCTTATAAGGGCATCCGTCACGTGGGTCAGGGGCCCACCTCACTCATTCCAGCAAGATCTAATCTTAATTTACATCTTAGTCACATCTACAAATACCGTTTCCAGTAAGGTCACATCCGCAGATGCTGGGGGTTACGACATCAGCGTGTCTCTGGAGGGACACGATTTCCCCCGGGACAAGTGTTTTCAGCAGTGCTGACAGCACCCACCACACCTCCGTTCTTCAGCTCGGTCACCAGTACCCTGGACACAGATGTCCACGCTGGTGACTTCAAGTGGGGCCTGGGCTGCTCCTGCAGGTGGGGGCCTTTGGCAGATGTCAAGGTCATGAGTGGCACTTGTGGAATTGCCAGCAATGAGGGGACAGCACCCCTGCCAGCCAGTGTAAGCAAGAAAGTGGGGCTGGGCTTGAAGAGTAGGTCTTGCCATCTGTCTGTGATACCCCCGGATTATCCACGGGGAACTTAACCCAGTGATTCCCTTTTTCTCCTAGTCTGCTGTCTGGCTGGGGCTACTCTTACAGAACATTCAGTCCAAAACAAACACAACATTGTTAATCAACTGTACTCTTATATAACATAAA
Source organism: Bos javanicus (assembly GCF_032452875.1). Classification (NCBI taxonomy): domain Eukaryota; kingdom Metazoa; phylum Chordata; class Mammalia; order Artiodactyla; family Bovidae; genus Bos; species Bos javanicus. The sequence continues at coordinate 34,005,568 of NC_083879.1, read as the reverse complement.
AAGTGTTTTTAAAAAGAAAAAATATTCCACCCCAGATTGTAGGGTGGGGCAGGGTCTCTCCAGACTCTTGGCACCAAGCTGGCCAAAGGAGAGGCCAAAAACAAGCAGAATGAGGTCAGGTAGCAGAGGGCATGTGGATAGACGCCAAGCTTCCTGCGTGGATGAGCGCACGTTGGGGAAGGCCAGGCTTGGCCGCGGGAACCATCTAATCCTAGCGGGGATGCAAACTAGACCAGAGTTCAAGATGTGGGCCCACAGGTGTGCATGCGGAGGTGAGACACAGGAATTCACGAATGTGAGCCTGGAGGGGCTGCAAATGACCAGCCAAGCCCAAGCCCCTGGCTCCTCACTGAGCTTGTGCGCCTGGCAAAGGAACTCTGCTCTGAATCAGCTTCCCGCCAGGAAGCAGTATCACACATGGGGTAGGTCCAGCCTTCCAAGCAGACACAGGTCACCTCCAAGCCCAGGCACACCCTCTGCTGTCCCTCACTGCCACCTCTGCTGGGGGAGTCCCCTCGTCACTACCACCCGGAGGCCTTGGGTGGTCGTTGACTCCCTTTCACGTCCGTCTCAGAGATTCCAGAAAGCTCCCCTGCTTCCCCCACCCCTGCCCCACATGATACTACCTCATCCTCGCCTGCCAGGATGGCATGGGGACACACACAGGGACGCTCAGCCCATGGGGTGTCCTAGCCCCGCTCCTTTGGGGTTGACCTGGGTGCAGGGTTAGCCACATGCTTCAAAGTTTATTTTGCAATAAACTTAGCTTCTAAAGGTGAGTCTTCTCTGTTCTTCCGCATGTCTGCCTACCTGTTCTAGTTTCCCGGCTCTGTCCCATCCGCTATGCACAATATATAAACAGTCGCTCTCACACTCTGTGTTCCAGCGAGTCTGAGCACAGTCCCTGAATAGGTGCTGGCCGTCTGCATCTGAACCACTGCTGCTGTCACCTGGGGTAGTATTGCCCCGCCCCCACCCCATACAGCTTAGGATTCCTATGCATGCTTTCCACAATGGCGGGGACCCCAGGTCCTCTGGGTCTCTCTGAGCTGCCGCAGATTCCCACAACACCGTCAGGCTGTTTTCCACCTAGCATCCATCATCTTGCCCAGGGCCCACCCTCCAGAAGTGGGCTTTGACTTTGGGGAAGCGAAGGCTGTGATGACAGTGAAGGGTGTGGTTCTTCCCCAGCAGGTACGCGGCTCTATCAACTCAATCAGAGGCCAATGAAGCTCTTTCTGGGGCCACCGTCTCCCTGTTTCGAGTCACACAGGTGAGTGGGTTACTTCCCTTGGTGTTCTAGGTGTTACTTGGAATTGTGCTGGCTTCTAAAACAAATAGCTCCCCAAATATCATGACTCAACCCTATAGAGGACTACTTCTTGCTCAGCCCCCAAGTCCCGGGCGGATGTTCAGGTCATTGGAGGCGGTCTCCTCCACAGGATCTGCAGGGTCCCAGCTGTCTTGCCCCCGTCTTCTCTGGGGTTTGGTTGCCATCTGCATCCGGCTGATGGGAGGAGGGGAAAAACCCTGGGAGAAGCTCTGAGACGCAGTGCATTTCACTTCCTTTCAGGGTCTGTTGGTGACAACGAGGCATGTAGCTGCATCTAGTGACAGTGAGAGTGGGAGATCCCGTCTCAGCCGTGCCTGGCTGCGTGCCCATGACTGTGGAAGGAGAGAAGAGATTCAAGCGGACAGCTGGCAGGATCTGTCACCCATCCACCCACCCCCAGCCATGCGAGGAAGGAAGCCTCCCACCCCCAGGGGTTCACCTGCCTTCCTGCCTCCTCCTCCGTGAGCTGTGTGGGAGATCCCAGGACCTCTGGGCCCACCAGTTCTCATGCCCTGTAGCCTTCTCCTTCAAAGAGAATATTCTCTGTTAAAAAATAGTTATATCTAGGAAATGTTCCAAATGGGCTTCGCAGGTAGCTGAGTGGTAAAGAATCTGCCTGCCAATGGAGGAGATGTGGGTTTGATCCCTGGGTCAGGAAGATTCCCTGGTGAGGGTTATGGCAACCCACTCCAGTATCCTACCTGGAGAATTCCATAGATAGAGGAGCCTGGTGGGCTGCAGTCCAGGGGTCACAAAGAGTCGGACATGACTTAGCAACTAAGCAGCAACAACAATAAAATATTTGAAATAGACTAAATTAACCACCTGACCATGGTTATCTTAGGAAGGGTCCCCATGCCAACTTAGCTGTGTCCATTCAAGTTTATGGAGCATCTACTGTGTGCCTGGAGGTTGGCAGAAATCAAGCATGATGCCAGCCCTGGACACTGACCACAAGACTCATCACTGTGACCCTTATTCAGTATGAAACTCTCCACTTGGCCAGACTGACATGACCTGGTTCCATCTCAGTTGTGGACCAGTGATGGGGCCTTGGCAGTTTGCATGTTAGATTTCTCTCCTTTGGGGGAAAAGGAAAAAAAAAAATCAAACCCTATGTTTACCTCCAGGGTGGGTTAATCCCCAAACAGCCCAGCCCAGTGCTTGTGCCCAGACACTGGCCCCTCCTGGGCTCCCTCGCTTGGGGCTTAGCCCCTGATCCTGCTTCACGGGGTTCCCATTTGTGTTTTCTTTGCCATCCACCACCACAAGCGTACTTTTTTCAAAAGACAGACATCTCAGCAGATGAATTCATTCTGGGATGTTTCCCGGACACACACTAGTGAGCTCATTAGCCCAAGCTAATACCAGGAGGCTTTCCCCCCTTTTTTCCTTTTTCTTTCTTTTTTCCTTTTAGTTTGCAGCAAAGAGCAGGACCACGTGATCTCCTCCTCCGGCTCTCACTAGTTCGGGCAACCAGGACTAAAATCACCCGCAAGGAAGGGAGGGCTGGGCTTTCTAAACACGCCCGCTTCTTAGGAGTGTCTGCTTTTGTTTAGCTGATGACAGAAGCACATACAGGAGATTTCTAGGTCAGCTACTCTCTGCTCTAATGAAAGAGAAATCGAGCCAAAGAGCACAGCAAAACCGTGGCCCGGCTTTCTGGAGTGCCTTGTCTGATTACCCAATGATTACGGCTCAGACAAGGCAGGGATTAACCCCTGAGGTGGGACAGATGGGGAGCACTCTTAAAGCACCCCACGGGGGCTGCAGACTGAGTAGCAAAGTGACCACCTGTCCCTGTCTCTTGGGTCAGCCTGTCCTCATTTGGGGCCCCAGGATTGCTGTCCTTGAGGCCCATGTGTGAAGCTAGTGACTGCCCTTGGCTGGCTCAGGACCCCTGCCCTCCTGTGTCTCTGTCCCTACGCTAGAATGACCTAGTAGAATTGTTTAGCTGAACTGCCAGTGACTTGAGGTTCGGGGCCTTTGGGACCAGGGCTGGGACACTTTATCAGATCGTAGCAGATGGGATGGTTTCCATCCAGGCCTCCTTTGCTTTGTGAGCTTCTGAGTGGGCAGCTCCTTCCTTTCCTGCCCTCCAGGGGCCACCTGGGCTGCTTCTGTGTCTCGGAAGCTAGAGACACATGAACTGAGATCCGTTTCATGTTTTGGGCCTTTTTGCTCCTGCATTTGGGAGGTCAGGACAGTCTGTACAAGTCTGGGCAAGGAAGTCCAGGGTGACCGCACAGGCAGGAGGTTGCTGTTAGCAGCCCATTCAATAATCAATAAACCATCAGACTGCTTGATGCTATAGAAGTGGTGATGTTGACCTCGTGAGGATGGGTCCAGGAACATTCATGCTTGATGAGAAGACATTATGGGAAATTGAACATGTTGGGTGATCTCAAATTCGTAACGATTTAGCCAGATGAATTTCTTTCTTATCTCTCTAGCTCACATCCGCTCGGGAGTAGTGCAAGGAGCAAAACGAGGGCCTCTTCCACTGGAGACATGGGACAGAGGACCTCAACCCTGTGACCAACAGCCCATGCACAACTGCAAGGCCCCCAGGAAAAGGGCCTCTCACTTCCCCAGGCAGCTCACTCCGAGTCTGGAGATTCCACTAGAAACATTTTTAACAGAGTTGAATTATTTTGTATCTTATTATTATTATTTTGTATCTTCCATCCTTTCATTCTCATTCTACCCCAAGTTTTATGGAACAGGGATTCTCATGTGTTAAATTATTTAATCCCAACTGTCATCACATGTTTTACAGAAGAAACTGGGACAAAGAAGTTTCATGATTTGCTCCTGATCAAATAGCCAGAAGGTGGCTAAGCAGCTAGCTCCAGAGCCTAGCTTCCAAATCACTGTCTGGTATAGTTATTGCTAAATAATGTTTCTCTCCAAAACCTTAGTTGTTTAAAACAAGGCTCATTGGATTGGCTCAGAATTCTTTGGTTCAGATATTTCAGCAGGGCTTCGCTGGGTGGATCTTCTGTCCCACTGGTACCAACTGAGGTCCCTCAAGGACTGCAGTGCGGTGGCACTAGAACTGGCAAGGACAAGCTGAAAGGTTCCACATGAATTTTGCCAAATGACAAGTGAGTGCTTCTTTTCACGACAACTGGACCCCCAAAGCAAGCATTTCAACCTGCAACGGCAAAAGCTGTATGCTTGCTAAGACCCAGAAGTTACCTGACCCCACATCCACCGAATTCTATTGATTTAACAAGTCTCAAGGCTGCCCAGCTTCAAGGGGAAGATAACCAAACTCCACCGGTTTATCAAAGAATGGCAAGGTCATAACACAAAAGAACAGGTGAGGTGAGAGAGGCTATCTAGGGTGTGGGTGTCTAGGGAAACACCGTCTACCAAAACCATGCCACCACACTGCATCTCTAGAAGAGTTCATGCAACTTTCAAGTGATACCTCGCCAGGTATGCAAAACTCTCTCTCAAGTCTCTCTGAGCCTTCTGTTTGTCAGCTGAGCCTTCTCCTTCCATCAACTGTTCCTTATAAGGATGGGACGCACACTGTCCTTCTTCTCTGACACACCCAGAACATAGTGTCTGGTTCCAGGCTGGGTCTCAGCTGAAGGACCGTCATCCGTGTGTTATAGCTGTGGATGCTGCACTGGGAATGGTACACTGTCTCACATGGCAGTTCTGTCACCTGAAATTCTCCGTCCCCCATGTTGTACTTGTGCAGTTGTTTCCAGGGACCCAAGTTAAATTCCATCTCATGAAATCCAGCCTGGCCCTCTGATTCACTCAGCCTTTCTGGATCTCCATCTTGTCTGCCACTGTATTCACGCCCCTTCCCAGCTTTCAGTCAAATGTATGTTTGATTCACAACTCACCTCCTTCTTCTACATCTTCTGCTACATGACTGACAAACCTACTGGCCTGTTCAGAGACAAGAACGAAGCTCTGAGAACCACCACTCAAGCCCGTCTCCATGTTACAATCTAGCATGAATCCGCAGCTTTGCAAATGGATGGGGCAGTTGCTCGGGGAGTTTGGGCTTCAACCTGCCCTTGCCTCCAAGCCACCTCTTTCCGTCCTGGCATAAGAACCACTGCCGGCAGTTTGTTCAGGTTCCACAAACTTCCTGCTCCATGACTTCCCCCAGTGTGCAGCACAAGGAGTTTAGTTGGTCGGCCTGGATGCTTTATGGAGCCCCTGTGGACTCCTGGCGATGGCAAATCCTCCCCTCCCCCAATCATCTCTTTAGTATCCCACGCGGGACTGCTGCCCCACCTTGTTCACCTGCTGCCTTGTCTGGACGTCACCGCACTGTCCACCCATCTCCAGCCCTTCTCCTGGGCTCCAGAGCCCTTCAGAGAGAACCTCAGGGATGCACTCATGGAATTAATCACAGCGCCACTTCAAGTCTGATCCTCTTAAGAATTTGGGTCAGCAGACATAAAGTTAGAGTAGCAGGTGCTGCCAACTCTTTTCTAGAAACGTGGGTTTCTGCTCCCCTCAATGAGAAGGGCATAGGTTCTCCCTTCAAGCTGCTTACAGCCTAGTTCAAGGGCACATGCTAGTAACAATCATATATTTTAAAAAAGAATATAATTGCTACCTTTATGAGGGTGGAAGTGAGCCATGACACGGTTTATAAGACAAATTACTTCTACTTGGACAGAGAAAAAGCTTATTGGAGGCAGTGGCACGTGGAGTAAATCCTAAATATATGCTGAGCACTGGCAGAGATGCAGAGAGATGGCTTCTGCTCTGCTGCTTATAAGCCTGTCTGTTCACAGACATTCATGAGAATGGCCAGGTGACAATATAGTAGATTTCTTTAACATGCTGCTACCATTTATCTAGTGCTGGGCTCCTCTGGTGGCTCAGACGGTAAAAAATTTGCCTGCAATGCAGGAGACCCTGGTTCAATTCCCGGGTCTAGAAGATCACCTGGAGAAGGGAATGGCTACCCACTCCAGTATTCTTGCCTGGAGAATCCCATGGACAGAGGAGCCTGGCAGGCTGTAGTTCATAGTGTCACAAAAGAGTCAGACACAACTGAGTGCAAAGTCCAAGGAACTCATCCACACACAAAGATGTTCAAAGTGTTATTAAAATGATATTGCTGTTAAATGGAAGGGCCTCCCCCGTGGCTCAGTGGTAAAGAATCTGCCTGCAATGCAGGAGACCAGGTTTGATCCCTTGGTCAGGAAGATACCTGGAAGAAGGCATGGCAACCCGCTCCAGTATTCTTGCCTGGAAAATCCCATGGATGGGGGAGCCTGGAGGACTAGTCTAGAGGGTCACAAAGAGTCGGACGTGACTTAGCCACCGAGCACGCGTGGAGGCTGTTGAATGGAATGCTAGGCAACCAGCAAAAGACCATGGTGGATGTAGACCTGACCTCAGCTTAGGGACTTAAGAGGCCCTTACTTGCTGACCTAGGTATCCGATTAACATGTTCTGATTCTCCACAACTGATGGAAATGCAATGCTTTCCCGATAACTGTGTAAATGATCAAGTATTTCCTTCCTCTCAGATGCTTTTTTCTGTCTATGCCTCCTGTCTGGGGCTGCCCAAACTCAGCTTCCCCAGTCCCCCAGGCACTTCATGCTTTGGGTGACCTTACTGTCATTGTGGGGATGTGCAAAGGGGCTCAGATGAGGCCGCTGGGTGCCAGCCCACTCTCAATTCCCTGGCACAACAGACAGGTCAGTCCCCATGCTTCTCCAGAGCTTTTTCCCCAAAAAGGAGGCAAATTTTTCCCTAGAAGGAATTCTTGTATCAGTTGCTAATAATATACATTTCTCTCCTTACATTAGTGTGTGAGGAATTTCTCGTGACATGGGAAAATGCTTATGATAACATGAACTGTGTGGGTTAGTCGCTCAGTCATGTCCGACTCTTTGTAACCCCTTGGACTTTAGCCCTCCAGGCTCCTTTGTCCACAGACTTCTCCAGGCAAGAATACTGGAGTGGGTAGACATTCCCTTCTCCAGGGGATCTTCCTTATCAGTGTGTATATATAATCCCAATCTCCAAATTTATGCCTCCCTGGTATCTTGCTGTCTTTATGTACATCAAAGATATAGAAAAAGGTGCTTACCCAGTAAATAATCCAACCATGCATGTGTTATGTGCAAAACACACTTACTAGAGACCTCAGCCTCCTTCCTGAGTAGAAGGGTGTGGTAGGACCTGGGAAGAGAGACAGAGAAACAACCAGAGCTTAGATGGTAAGTTGTGTCTAGTTCATTCCACAGAGCAGGGCCAGCTTTGTTGCACGGCCAGAATCACAGGGCCTTGCTGGCTAATGGCCCATCGTTGCATCTTGAAATTGATAATACTTTTTGCACAGGGGAGCCCTGCATTTACATTTTGCACTGAACCTCACAGACTCTGTAGCCAGCCCTGCTGCAGAGCTCAAGGTCCCAGGAGTAACAGAGAAGGTCAGTGGGGTCTCTCCTGGAAACATTGTTGGCGGCGGCACTATGGGTCCAAGCGCCAGGATCACTGGGTATGGCCCCCTGGGTGGCCTGCAGAGAGGTCCGCAGAGATGAGCTTGGGGAGGGCCAGGGGCTAGCCAGACGGCGGGTGAGCTCTCCTTTTGAGGCCGGCGCCTGGGAACAGCTGCTCACTCTGCCCGGTTGAAGAATTTAGCTGCGAAAAATCTAATTTGGAACTCCCTAATTAAGCTAATGAAGTCAAGTCATTTTAATCTGTTCTGGGTCCAGTCCTGTGTCTAATCCTGGAATAAATAGATAATTGAGACTTTGTGGCATATGTGTCCTTTTTTTGTGATATGTGAGCCAGGCAACATCTTATTCGATTTTTTTTTTTAACGTTCAGAAAAGGAACTGATTTTCCTTAGCCTTGAGTGTTTGAGATGAGGTGAAATTGCAGTACCTTTAAAATAAGTCAGTCATACACTCATTTTACATTTACTGATGACTACGAACCAGTTATGCCCAAACAGTCCCTTAGTCCTGAGAGACCCTATGAGATCCGCAGGTTTTTCTTTTTTATTTTCTTTTTTAACTTTACAATATTGTATTGGTTTTGCCATATATCAAAATGAATCCACCACAGGTATGCATGTGTTCCCCTCCCCATCCTGAACCCTCCTCCCTCCTCCCTCCCCATACCATCCCTCTGGGTCGTCCCAGTGCACCAGCCCCAAGCATCCAGTATCATGCATCGAACCTGGACTGGAGACTCATTTCATATATGATATTATACATGTTTCAATGCCATTCTCCCAAATCATCCCACCCTCTCCCTCTCCCACAGAGTCCAAAAGACTGTTCTATACATCAGGGTCTCTTTTGCTGTCTCGTACACAGGGTTATTGTTACCATCTTTCTAAATTCCATATATATGCGTTAGTATACTGTATTGGTGTTTTTCTTTCTAGCTTATTTCACTCTTTATAATAGGCTCCAGTTTCATCCACCTCATTAGAACTGATTCAAGTGTATTCTTTTTAATGGCTGAGTAATACTCCATTGTGTATATGTACCACAGCTTCTTATCCATTCATCTGCTGATGGACATCTAGGTTGCTTCCATGTCCTGGCTATTATAAACAGTTCTGCAATGAACATTGGGGTACACATGTCTCTTGCAATTCTGGTTTCCTCAGTGTGTATGTTCAGCAGTGGGATTGCTGGATCATAAGGCAGTTCTATTTCCAGTTTTTTAAGGAATCTCCACACTGTTCTCCATAGTGGCTGTACTAGTTTGCATTCCCACCAACAGTGTAAGAGGGTTCCCTTTTCTCCACACCCTCTCCAGCATTTATTGCTTGTAGACTTTTGGATCACCGCCATCCTGACTGGCTTGAAATGGTACCTCATAGTGGTTTTGATTTGCACTTCTCTGATAATGAGTGATGTTGAGCATCTTTTCATGTGTTTGTTAGCCATCTGTATGTCTTCTTTGGAGAATTGTCTATTTAGTTCTTTGGCCCATTTTTTGATTGGGTCATTTATTTTTCTGGAATTGAGCTGTAGGAGTTGCTTGTATATTTTTGAGATTAGTTGTTTGTCAGTTGCCTCTGAACAATCAATGTTCATACATACAGATGTCTCCTGAAATGGGCTGAGGTTAGCGGAAGAGAGGCCAAGCCCTTTCTGTCTTTTGGCCTGGAGTTCTACAAACTAGGAAAATTCACTCATTTACCTTTAAACTGTATCAAATTATTTCCCTGAGACACACACATCTTCATAATGTCAGGAAAACCTATAAAAACCAGAGACAGAGGGACCCTTGGTTTCATCTGTCCAGCTTCCTGCCAATCACAGTTCCTCCTTATGACAAATTCCTACCTTTCCTCAAATAACAGAGATGAAGTCATTCTCTCCCCTTTAGAGCTGATTGCTTCATTTTCTGAATTTTTTTAATAGGAATCCAAACACTATGCTAGTTACAGGTATCATCTATTTCTCTCTTTATGCTCAATTGCTCAGTCATGTCTGACTCTTTGCAATCCCATGGACTATAGCCCACTAGGCTCCTCTGTCCATGGGATTCTCCAGGCAAGAACAACTGGAGTGGGTTGTCATTCCCTTCTCCAGGGGATCTTCCTGATCCATGGATCGAACCCATGTCTCCTGTGTCTCCTGCATTGCAGGCAGATTCTTTACCTGCTGAGCCACTGGGGAAGCTCAAGGATCCCACATGCCTCCCAGCATAAAATAAAACAAGACAAAATATCTCTGTCAGACCAGGTTTCTATCACTCCACTGATAGAAAGCAAGTAGCATAACTGTGTATTTTGGAAGGAAGATGTCTCGTGTGTGTGGATGCTCTGAACAAACGATGGCTTGTGTCCAGCCTTCTGTGTGACCCTACGCAGGCCCACGGAGGGCGAGTGGTCCCCTAGATGAGCACTGTAATCAAGACTAACCTGTGAGCTCCGAGTCCCTAAGGACCCCAAAGTGAGGAAGGGCTAATTCAAGGAAGACAAGCCCAGAGGGGGCCCTTCCGAAGCCTGAGGATGGACAGAGAAGATGGAGGGCAGAGCTGCCTGCAGGTGGGAGCACCCTATGGACTCCCCCATCATCCTGTGACTCCCCCCAGCGACACTGGAATCTTTCAACCGTGGACAGCAGGGACCACTCCCCTGGTTGACTGATCCAGGGCACTGCATCTCCTACTGGTGACCACAGAGTCCTGGGCTACCTCCATGCTCTGCTGCCCCTTGGGGGTGATTTGGACAAAGGTTGTGAGGGTAGACAACTTGGCGGGGGCACACTGGCCCCCAGGACAGAGGCTCCCTGGCCATCTATCTCTGGAGAAGCCGCTGAGCTTCCCTTTAGGTGGACAGAACCAGAGGGTTTTCATGAAGCTTTGAGAAGGAATCCTGGGGGACCAAAAATAACAGAGAAAGACAAATAGCTTTTCTTTTCTATTTTAATATTTGTCACTGAAGAGCCCCCTTGTTTATAACCCTCAGGGCATGTGCTCAGCTCCCATGATAATGCCACTGTGGAGCCAAAATGTGAGCTCAGATGCATTGTCAACCACAGATGTGCGGCAGGGTCTGGGCGGGGGTGGGGGTGGGGTGCAAAAGGAGGGGCTGGTGTCAGCTGAGCACGAAGCAGTGGCACACTCTGTGCCGTGGACCCTGATCACTGCAACGGTCCAGCTGGGGGCTTTTCACGTGCGGTTGGAGAGCCCGCAACAGAGAAGATTCTGGGGGCCAAGAGGAGAACACAGCTGAATTTGGGTGATGAATTGAGTCTGGTTTCATAGAGAGACAGGGAGCTTCTCTGCAGCCAAAGCATTTGCTGAACAAGAATGCGTTCCTGCTGCTGGCCAGTGGACACGTCGCAGTGTCCTCTGGGAGATGACAGATGCCCAGACCATATTAATATGTAAGCTGATTAAAGATTTGTAGTAGCTCAGTTTAACCATGTCACTAGACTCACATCTTTTACTTCTACTTTAATTTTGAGGTTAAAATGAGAACCGTTGTGAAAACAAGCATGGAATGAATTTCCTGTCATCTTTCAGGAGGAATGTGACATCACTACCATCGCTTGCACGGCAGGGCTGTCTGACTCGGTGAAAGTCGAGAATCAGGCACTGCGTTAAGGCTTTGGAAGTGTGACTCTTCTAGTGACAGAAGCTTCCCATTTATTTTTATCCCGTTTTGTTGTCTGTATTCACAGCTGAGCTGCAGATTTCAGAACAGGAATCAATTTGTCTGCAACTACGATGCCTTGCACAGTGCCCCAGAAGCAGACAGTAGTCACTCATAAATACTTGTTGAATGTACGAACATGAATGAACATAGTTCCCATGAGGTGGGGAACTACGAGGCATACTTTTAGGTCAGAGTTCCCATCTCCTGCCCTTAAAGTGGGCAACCTGGTATTCCAGACGCTTCCGTCACTAGGAGAGGCACGCATCGAAAGGCTTAACGTAGGGCCTGATGCTAGGCTTTCACCGAGTCAGACAGTCCTGCCGTGCAAGCGATGGTACTGATGTCACATTCCTCCTGAAAGATGACAGGAAATTCATTCCAAATGGACATGAGTTTGAGCAAACTCTGGGAGATAGTGAGGAACAGGGAAGCCTGGAGTGCTGCAGTCCATGGGGTTACCAAGAGTCGGACACAACTGAGCGACCAAACAACAAAGGAAAGAAAGATAATTTTTTAAAAGCTCATACAAGGCTGACCGACTTAACTGACCAATAGAAGTGTCTCACATTTGCTTATGTATTCAGTTAACGGACTTCCCAGGTGGCGCTAGTGACAAAAAACCTGCCTGCAAATGCAGAAGACATAAGAGATGTGGGTTCCATCCCTCAGTTGGGAAGAGCCTCTGGAGGAGGGCATGGCAACTCACTCCAGTATTCTTGCCTGGAGAATCCCATGGACAGAGGAGCCTAGAGGGCTACAGTCCACTGGGTTGTAAAGAATTAGATATGGTGAGGAAAGAAAATAAATAAAATATTTGACTGTAAAATTATTAATTTCTGTTCAGTAAATATTACTATAATGTGAAATGAAAATTATAACCTTACAAAATAAAATGATAACATCCTTAAAGTTTAAAAAACAAATCAACTTAAAAACATGCTAAAATGTTAACATTATAACATTTATTTTCGATGTTCCAAATGTAATCTCCCCATTGTGGGGATGAAGTACTTCCATCCCCACAATATTCACTGGGACACAAGCCACCTTTCTCCAAACCACCACCGTCAGCAGGTCCTCCCGTCTCCATGGAGAGGGGAGCTGAGGGAACCAGCAGGATGCAGAGCCCATCTAGGTTGAGCTCTGCATCCTGAAGGAGTGCAGCCCTCCACACCCAGAGACGGGCTGCCTGCTGGCTCCTCCACCCTCTCTGGACAGGCCTTTCACAAAGCTCTTCCCTCAGCTGTGGTGCTAGGAAGCTTCTGTCCTGTGAGAAATGGTCCTGGAGGCAGAGGCCAGAAAGGGACAGTCTTCACTGGCTGAGATGCCAGCAGACCAGTGCCCCTGGCACTGAGAATTCTGCCCCTGTCTCTCACTCAGGAGTCTATTCAGAAGGGAAAATCATCTTTAAAATGGATTCTTTTAAAGGAGAGAAACCATGTGTGACATGAACATCAAAGGACAAAAATTATGTGAGTACAGAAAGCAGAACTTCTTTGGCATCTGGGCTGTTTTGCTCCTCCAAAAAATAATGCATTAGAGAAACACAACCGAGAGATCGATGATGTCGACACAGATATAGTTAAGAGGAGATTTCTTACAGGAACTGGCTCCCATGGTTATGGGGGTTGAGAAGGCTCAGGGTTTCCCAAACCTACTGGCTGTCTTTGGAGGCGGATAGGACATGTGTAAATTATTCTAAAGATGGAATGTAAAGGAGAGGATTTCTTTCCTGTACAGACCGTATTTCAGAGAAACCCAGCAGCTAATGGGGGAAAATGCTTAACAGAAGAACACAGCTAATTAATACGCAAGCAATTATATTCTTGGAAAATCACAATTTGGGGAAGAAACAGTAGAGCTTGGGAACAATCATCAGTGGCTGTTAAAATCCATGAGGAGTGATGTGAAGACCTGAGAGACCCATCCCACAAACAGGAGGCAAGGGGAGGTCCTGAGTGGGTCCTGATTTGAATAAATGAACCGAAACATTCATTTTTGAGTCAAGGAGAAAATTGAACATGAATTGCCTCCTAAATATTAGATGTTGTGGGAATATTACTAAGAGTGGTTGGGCTTGAAAACAGCATTGTGGTTATGCTTTTTTTAAAATGTCCATATGTATTAAAGACACACACTTAAGTACTATCAGTGTTGTGATGCTATGTCTGGGATTTGCTTTAAAATCCTCCAGAAGACATCGCACAGGGGAAGAGGCAAAACACAAAAGGTAGAATACTGTTGATTTTTAAACGGGGGTGGGGGAATGACTCTCTTCTGTCTACCTTTGTGTACATGTGAAACCCATTTCCACAATAAATTAAAACAAATTTTTGTGAACAAGGTAAAGCTTCTTTCCAGCCAGTTCAATTCCAGCCTGAGGACAGGAGGGTCTTCCATCTCATCTGGGGGTTGGGGACCGGCCCCTCCTCTGGCCAACATGGCAGAGGCTTACTCTCCCTGCCCCGCTCCCTACTTCCTCAGCTGGGGAGGAGGGCCACACTAAGGACCGTACAGCTGCCAAGCGTGGTCTGGGGTATGCACAGGAGAAAGCGGGGTGGGAAAGGGGTAAGGTGAGGGACAGGAGGGAAGGGGAGGAAAGAGAAAGGGCTCTTCCCTCTGTATTTGCAGGTAACATTTAGATTTTATGATACTTCTGTTTTCTGCTGCTGAACACTTGAGCTTATTTTAATTAGTCTAAATATCCCTGCACTGGGTGGGAGGTTAATTTAATTTTCACCACTGTAATAGACTAATCGGATTCTCCTCCTGGGGAGTTGGAACGTGAAATACAGAGACAGAGTTAGCAGAAAAGACTGGAAGCAAAGTGAGGAGCCGACGGTACCAGGCTCTCCTGCCCTGAGAGCTGCCACACGTTCAGACTGAGAGAGTCAGGTCTGCTCTGTCCTCCTGAGACCAGGGACCCAGACCTCATGTCTCCATCTCGTCCATATCTGTTAACAAGCCCTCCTCACACAAGGGAACCAGATGAGAACTTTTTAGCACTAGGAGAGCTCACTAAGATCACTGTTCATTACTTACTGTTTTTTAACCTTCTTCAGCTTCTCAGGTGGTGCACTGGTAAAAGAACCCACCTGTCAATGCAGGAGACAGAAGAGAAGGTGGTTCCATCTCTGGGTTGGGAAGATCCCCTGGAGGAGGGCATAGCAACCCACTCCAGTATTCTTGCCTGGAGAATCCCATGGGCAGAGGAGCCTGGGAGGCTACAGTCCATGGGGTCGCAAAGAGTCAAACAAGACTGAGTGACTGAGTGCAGTTCAGTGACTTCTCAGTTTCCATCCTGAATGAATAAGTGAAATATGTCCCAGCTCTCTGCTCATGAACCACACTGTTGCCCAAGATTTGGTCTGGATGGTGTGGCCTGTGTGGCCAAAAGTGGAATTCACTCCTTCATTCCATTAGGGAACCACTGACCAAAACTGCCCACCTTGGCCACAGGATGACAAATCACTTGCCTGAGTTGTCCCACAACAGAGGGGCTCAATACAGAGTGCAGTGCTGCCCCGAAAACTAACCCAGAGAATTAACCTGGAGAAGTCGGGGTTGGGGACAGGGGGCAGGGGAAGGAGGAGGGAGGAGATGATTTGTTCTGCTAACCTCTCAGAATCCTTTGTGCTGGAATCTGTCTTGGCTGAGAGATGCGTGAACCACCAGGAAGGACCCTGAGTCATGAGATACAGTCCAAGCAAGATGATTGTCCAGAGAAAATCGGGAAACCAAATTCATCACCTTAAAACCAAAGTCATCACCATAAAATCAAACCCATCACCATAAACCAAACCCATCATCACAAAACCAAACCCATCACCATAAAACCAAACCCATCACCATAAAACCCAAGACTGCAAGCCACATGGCAGAGCAGTCCTCCTGGGTTCCCTAACCCCAGGGCTCCCCAGACTCCAGGATCTAATGCCTGGTGATCTGAAGTGGAGCTGATGTAATAATAATAGAAATAAAGTGCACAATACATGTAATGCTCTTGAATCATCCCAAAACCATTAAACCATCCCCTGAAGCCCAGTCCGTGGAATACGGTCTTCTCCGAAATCGGTCCCTGATGCCAAAAGGCTGGGGAATGTTGCTCACCCTACTGCTCTCTGTCTGGGCACATCTTCCCAATCTGCCCTGGGGGTCAGGTTAGGGGGTGTCTCAGGTGAGCAAAGTGGCATCAAGGTGTTACTGGTCTATCTGGAATATCTGACACTTTAGGAAAGAGCATGAAAAGACCGAAACCAAATACAAGTGAACTACTGGAGAAGAAACATTCAAAAGATCCTCACTGGCTCCAGGGAAGAGGAAGAAAGGAGAAAGGGGAACGAGGAGTCTGTGTCCCGGTGGGGGCAGGCAAGGACGTGGGGGTTATCCGAGCGTGCACCTCGAGCCCCAGACAGCCAGTCCTCTCCAGACAGGCAGCCAGTCCAGGGCACAGCCTGAACTGGTCCCGCCAGCATCCCCAGTGCAGGAACGCCCCTCAGCCCCTGAGGCTCTTAGGGTTGGAAGGAGGGAGCCCACTCTGTGTGCCCTCGGATGGGGGTGGGGTGTCCAAGGCCCAGGCAGCTGGAATGAGGCTGCATTCTGGACAAGGGTGGCCATGTGTTTGGCCGTTCAATCTGAAAGATCATGAAGGTATTTTATAAGAGCCAAGTGCTGGTCATGGAGTGTCCGCAGAGCTACGTGGGGGGGTGAGGACACATGTGTGTGCCAGCTCCCAGATGTGCTCCGAGGAAAGAGTGAGTGGCTTCCTAGATCGAGGGCCTGGGCCACGGTTTCCTGGTTACATTTTAAATCATTAAGGAGAAGGATCTTCTGAGGATAATTGGCTCCATGACTCAAGGCCAAAATGGAAGCCTGAGCACCAGGCTCGGTGGCTTCCCTGACGTGACTCCTCAGGATGTGGCATCACTCAGAGGCCCACTGGTTCTGGACCCGCTCACATCCTTCAGACCAGGCCCTGGGGCATGGGCTCTGAGCACGCTTTTAGATAAGAATCACCAGAATGATTTTTCTTACTTTTAGCAACTGTTGGCCCTCACACTCAGAGAGTCTCCTGGTTCCAGGTAGACAGGGCAACAGAGACAGTGGTTCCCACTATCCTTTGGGGAACCCCTCATGTGCCGGGCACCCCAAGAACTGAAGGAGGGAAGCTCTGCTGACCCTGGACAGTGAACCCTGCCCCCAGACCTAGCTTCCTCCGTCACAAACTGGGGACCAGGGCCCCTGAAAGGATGGGTAACTGAGGCTTGTCACATGTTCAGCCCAGGAAAAGCCTTGAAAGCTAACATCGAATAGGGTGGGGGGCGGGGCATGTGGGCCCTGGAGTGTGTTTACTGATTTACACGCATCCTCTTTACATGCATCCTCGGTGGACAAAGGAGGAAACAGGATTGGCGGCTGAGGGTCACACCTAGCAGGATGTCGGCCTGGTGGCGTCAGATTGTCCAAGTGTCGTCAGGGTGCTCTCAGCCTGTCCACCTGGCCTGTCCCCTGACACTGCAGTGATCTGAAAGAGGAGAAAACAGCCCCCTTTAGAGAGTGGCTGGGAAACGCCAGAAGCAGCTGCCCCTGGCCAGCCTCACCCACTCTCGGGAAATGGGCACCACACAGTGGGGCACAGCTCTAAGCTGGGAGCCCGGTCCCTCTGAGTATCTGATCCTTACATCAGGTGACAGCAGGACTTCTTGCACACATCATCTACGGGTGATGATC
The DNA here is from genome assembly GCF_032452875.1 of Bos javanicus. Classification (NCBI taxonomy): domain Eukaryota; kingdom Metazoa; phylum Chordata; class Mammalia; order Artiodactyla; family Bovidae; genus Bos; species Bos javanicus. The sequence goes on along the minus strand of NC_083879.1, from coordinate 33,988,375 downwards.
CAAACAAAGATTATGATGATCCAAAGACGGAAGGAGATGCTGAGCAGTACGGTTCCTGGTGAAGTTACACGGACGGTCTTGGGGGTTTATTCTGGTTTTTGCTCAGAGATAACTCTGAGCCATGGTTCCCACAGAGCAACCCCAAGGCCTCAGTCCAAATCCCCAGCATCTCCCCGACCCTGCTTCCTCATCTGTGAGGTGGGCAAGAGCCTGTGAGCCTCAGCAGACTCTGCTGTGAGCCCCAGCAGGCTCTGCTGTGAGCCCCAGCATTTACCCAAATACCACATGTATGCCAGGATTTTCCCTTTTTCTCCCTTTTGAGGCCCTGAAAATTGCACCTCTGTGTGCCCCAGAGCAAGGGGAGGATTGTTGCTGTTATTCAGCTGCTCCGTCATGTCTGACTCTTTGCAACCTCATGGACTACAGCACACCAGGCTTCCCTGTTCTTCACCATCTCGTGGAGTTCGCTCAAACTCATGTCCATTGAGTCGGTGACGCCATCCAACCATCTCATCCTCTGTCATCCCCTTCTTCTCCTGCCTTCAATCTTTTCTAGCATCAGGGTCTTTTCAAATGAGTCAGCTCTTCATACCAGGTGGCCAAGGTACCGGAGTTTCAGCTTCAGCATCAGTCCTTCCAAACAATATTCAGGGTTGATTTCCTTTAGGATTGACTGGTTTGATCTCCTTGCAGTCCAAGGGACTCTCAAGAGTCTCCTCCAGCACCACAGTTCAAAAGCATCAATTCTTCGGTGCTCAGCTTTCTTTATGGTCCAACTGTCACATCTGTACATCTCTGTGTGCCCCAGAGCACAGGGAGGACTGGATCTCTACAAAGGTCATGTGTCTGTTCAAATTCCATCGAGGACCCTTTTGCACACATCACTGGTGCTGATGAAACAGGGCAGGGTTCGGGGTTTCCTTCCTGGGCTGTTCTCAGCAGAACGGCCCAGGAAGGGCATTGGCCTCCCCATTACGCGTGCATGTCCTGTGCGGCTGCACACGTGCCTCTGATCTCCCAAGAGCCGCTCCAGAGAGGAAATATCTGACTGATCAAATGCTCCTGGGACAGTGATTCCACACGCTTTGATATAAAATAACATTTATGAAATACCCCAGGCTTTGGGTTGGAAGTGAAACATGAGGGTCATGAATGTTTCATCTCCTTCATTAGGCACAGCGTCCCCGTGTCCCATGAAGCAGGTCTGCAGCTCCATCCATCACATTATTCTGTGCTGATCTGGAGAGCAGCCATGAGACCCTTCTGTGAGAGTGATGATTAAGGATGGAGTTTATAACCAGGAAATACAGAAGCCCATCTATCCTCTGATACAGAAGTGCTGGGGGCATGAAATAGGATGGTTTGGGGTTCGGCCCCCTGGAGCTGCGGTCTGGATGAACCTGTCTTGGGCACACAGGGCCTGGGCAGGGGACCCCAAATACCCCCCTTCCTCTTCAGGTCTCCATCCCTCAGCTGCTTCCCCCAGGAGCCCCACTCTGCAGGATGGACTCTCCCTGAGCTCAGTAAATCCAGTCTGATGGGATCACTGAAGCATTACCCCCGGGTCTCTGCTCAGTCTCTTCGGCAGAAGGCTGAGTCCTCAGAGACTGTGCTTTCTTCCCGCCGTCCTTCCAGGTGGTGACGAATGACAGCACTGGTGCTGGGCAGCCTCCCCGGGGGTTCCAGAGACCCTCAGAGAGGCTGATGAGCCACCCCCAGAACAGCTGAGGACTTACAGGGCCTGTCTGGATGGATGGAGAGGCATTGTGCCCATACCCTCTAAGGGGTCCTCACTCCAGCCCCTTGTTCCATGTAGGCTTCTACCTGCCTGTGGGCTGTCCCCAGGGTACGAGTGCACAGCTAGGTCCTGACCTCATGCCACAGTGGAAGGGGTCATATGGGGGACCAGCGGCTGGGGACCAGGCTTCACAGAAAAGGTGTCTGGCAGACGAAGCAGCAGACAAAGATCTAAGCCACCACTGGCGACATCTCCTGGTTTATCATGTGAGGTGGTGCCGACCAGGGACAAGTCAAGGGTGCTGGGGTCATTTTCACTCTCTGAGAGGTGAGTGATCTGCTTGCCATCAAAAGGATGCTGTAAAATGAAGATCCTGGATGGGACCTCTTTCGTGAAGCCCTTCTGGATTCCCGTCAGCAGGCAGCATGAGAGGAAGGAAGCCTGAGAAACTATTGCCAGAGGAGGTTACAGGGACACGACCCCTAAATGGAACCTAGGATAGGGTCCTGAAACAGAGAAGAACATTGAGGGAGAAAATGATGAAATCTGAGAACGGAATGCAGCTTAGTGGTAACATGCGAATATTGGTTCCTGGGGCAAAGCCTGCTGCAGTGAGATGCCAGCAATGGGGGAAATGGGGAAAAGTGTCTGGGATTCTCTCCGCATCTCTGCTGTAAAGCTAAGGTTATCCTAAAGTCAGGCATTTCCTAAAAAATTAGACTCCCTGCTTCCACTGCAGGGGGCACAGGTTCAATCCCTGCTTGGTGAACTAAGATCCCACAAACCACGTGGCATGGTCAAAGACAAACAACAACAAAATTGCCAAAACAAACAAACAACAAAAACTAAGGAATAGACAGACCAAAAAAAAAAAAAAAAATCTAAGGTGAACACCACCTGCTGCTGCTGCTAAGTCACTTCAGTTGTGTCTGACTGTGCGACCCTGTAGACTGCAGCCCACCAGGCTCCCCCGTCCCTGGGATTCTCCAGGCAAGAACACTGGTGTGGGTTGCCATTTCCTTCTCCAATGCATGAAAGTGAAACGTGAAAGTGAAGTCACTCAGTCATGTCTGACTCTTAGCGACCCCAAGGACTGCAGCCCACCAGGCTCCTCTGTCCATGGGATTTTCCAGTCAAGAGTACTGGAGTGGGGTGCCATTGCCTTCTCTGGAACAACATCTGGACCCTGTTATTTCCAAGACCAGTTAAGACAACACAGATGGAATCAAATGCAGATAACAACTTCGCCAAATGCCAATTAGCTCAGATTTGGGACTCAGGATGCTCAAATGATTGGTGACTGTACATGGAGTAATTAATTATAAAAGATTAACTAGACTATGATTCAATTTAAAGTTTGAGTTTCCAATCATGCTGCCTTTTGTCCTGGGGAATCCCAGTTGAATGTGTCTCTGAACTGTGAATTGCACTGGCAGTGACAGCCCAAGAGTCTGAATGCAATGTCCTCATCCAGGAAGGGGTGACCAGTTGGCCCCGCTCCTCTCTGCTACCTGACAGCAGCACCAGCAAATCCTAGGTTGCAGGAGCTGAACCAGGGTTTACATTTCAGAGGGCTTCCCTGGTGGCTTAGCTGGTAAAGAATCTGCCTACAATGCAGGAGACCTGGGTTCGATCCCTGGGTCAGGAAGATCCCCTGGAGGAGGAAATGGCACAACACTCCAGTATTCTTGCCTGGAGAATCCCATGGACAGAGGAGTCTGGCGGGCCACAGTCCATGGAGCCACAAAGGGTCGGACATGACTGAGCAACTAACACTTTCACTTTTTAAAAAAAACATTTTAGAGCCTTAACTCTAAAAGTGCTGGTGCAGATGATGTGAGTGATGCTGAGGGGGAGGGATCTGCACTTTCCCAGGGCCGTTTCTCCGTGGAGATGGTCCTCGCATGCTCTCTGGGCCTTGGCAACAGGGTTGTGGACTTCCAGTCCTGCTTCATCTGACTGGCAGCTCAGTGGGAAACCCAGCTCAGCACAATGAAAGCCCTGGTCCTCCAGGCTGAGGCAGGAACACCCGCAGCTCTGTTCCCAGGCCTCCCACAGAAGGGGGCGGGGCGAGGCCGGGGTGCTGTGAAAGTGCCCTCCTTCCGGTGCCCCGCAATTCAATTTCCCATCACCCTCCCCTCTTCCCTCCCCTCCTTAAGCAAGCAAGCACTGGAACGCTAGAAGTGGTATTGCGGTTTTGACAGTGGGTTTGATTTTGTCTTCCTAAGAAAGGATTCGTAATGCAGACAAAGGCTCCTTTTATCCCATTCTGGCTCGTGGCACACAAGAGGACTGATGGCAGGAAAGAGGTTACATCCCCAGTCCCCAGTGAGGGGCTGGGATTTTAGTCCCCAGTGAGGGGCTGAGATTTTATTCCCAGTGGGCCAGTGGGGGCCGTTGGAAGGTGCAGTCATTCAAGAACACTGTGTGCTCAGGAGCACAAGAGGCTTGCTTGGAATGAGGGGAAAGTTTATGGGCTCTGTCTTCTCCCTCATGAATTTTCATGACACGGGAGGAAATTGGGGTCAAAAGAAAGTGACTCTTACCTTTAAGATCAGTTTCAAGCAGAGTGACTTCCCCAACCTGCCAACTGCCCTGTTGGCTGGAGTTGTGAGGTACACATCCCAGAATGAGGAAGAGGGAAAATCACATGGGTGGGAAAATTGTTGTTCAATTGCTAAGTTGTGTTCAACTCTTTGCAACCCCATGGACACAAAGCATACCAGGCTTCCCTGTCCTTAACTACCTCCCAGAGTTTGCTCAAACTCATGTCCATTGAGTCGATGATGCTATCTAACCATCTTATCCTCTGCCACCCCTTTCTCCTTTTGCTTTCAATTTCTCCCAGCTTCGAGGTCTTTTCAATGAGTCTGCTCTTTGCATCAGGTGGCCAAAGTATTGGAGCTTCAGCATCAGTCCTTCCAATGAATATTCAGGGTTGATTTCCTTTAGGATTGACTGGTTTGATCTCCTTGCTGTCCAAGGGACTCTCAAGAGTCTTCTTTAGCACCACCATTTGAAAGCATCAGTTCTTCAGCACTCAGCCTTCTTTATGGTGCAACTCTCATATCTGTACATGACTACTGGAAAAATCATAGCTTTGATCTGTAACATTTTCTTAATGAAGAAGGCTCTGGCCCCACGTCTGAATTATGACAAACAATTTGTTTCGGACAAGATAAAAATGCAGCAGCTGGCTGGTGGAGAAGCAAGCTCTCAATTGTTAGTAATCTTGCATGCAACCACTTTACTGATTCTTCATCAGGAAATGCTTCTTTAATTGATTATCTGGGGTTTTCATAGGTAGTCAACAATACTGTCTGTGATTTTCTGCTCCTTTTAAGTAATCATATATCTTATTTCCACTTGATCTAAGTGCATTGCCTAGAGATTCCAGGAAATGGTGAGCAATGATAGCCATATCAGACATCCTTGATTCAACCCCAGTATTGATGGAAATACTTCTAAGGTTTCAAATTGAAGTCAGCTGCTGTTTAATGAAGCTACATATTCTGAACAAATGTGCACTTTCAAATCTCTAGTGTTTTAAGGCTTTTTCTTAGTAGGGCAAGAGCCTTGAACTTCACAAGTCTCTTCAGCCTCTAATGAGATGAACTTTTCCTTTTTGAGTTATTCATTTGATTTATTAATATATTAATATTAGTGTAGTTATTCTTGTATTCTTATAGTCAATTTTACATGATCATAATAAATGATTCCTTAAATGTGCTGTTCCATTTAATTTGCTAGTATTGTATGTAGGATTTTCACCTGTGTTTGAAGCTGAGGTTGGTCTACAGTTTCCTATTCTGGAATTTGGGGAAAATAAATCTTTAACAAAAATTTTGATAATTTTTAATTATTGATCTATTCAAGTTTCCCATTTCATCCAGTTAAATTTTTTTCCATTTATTGTATTTTATAATCTTTTCAAACTCCTCTATACTTATTTGTTCCTCCCTTCAACAACTATTGTGTTTTTAGAGTTTAGAGATCCAATTCACAAGGAGTCTGGCAGGGAGATGTCACATTTAGGTATAAAATCACTGTGCCTAGTGTTGGTTTAGGTGCTGGTGATACAGCTGTGAAAATGCCAATAGAGCTTCCATCCCAGTGGGGGAACCATAGACAAAGTAAACAAACTGACTATAGACAGGGGCATGAAGATGACAAAGGGGGGATGCATAACGGGGACAGAAGAGTGGCTGCCTGGTACCCAGTGCTCAGAGGAGCTCGGGTTTCATGGGAGGCAGGCCTGCGAAGGCCTAGGGCCAGCACTGCCAAGGCTCCAAAGCCAGAAAAAGCATGGCAAGTTAAAGAACAAAAAGAGGGCAGGAGGGAAAGTCAGGCAGGTGATGAGAAAGGAGGCCAGAGACAGGCACAGGTGAAGGCCCTCTTGGGCATCACTGGAAGACTGGATGGCTGCTAAGGGCAATGGGAGGATGCCAGGGGAGTCTCTGCATGGCTGGACAGAAATCTCGTGCACACCTCGAGACAGGCAGTATGGCTGCTGTAGGGGTGTCGGGGCAGAGAACCAGAGTGGCCACGGGGAGACTCACTTGGGATTGAGTGGGTGTCCAGGCAGGAGATGAGGGTGTGACCACATCCCTCCTCTCATTTTGTTTTAGTTCTTCTCCTACCAAGTAGTTATTCTGGAAGTTTGCCTGCTTGATCGCTTTCATCTAGGAAACAGCTCTTGGCTTTTCTGATGCACTCACTCTTCTGATGTTCTCTTGTCAATAATTCATCAGTGGTGTTCTGGGCTCTGTGAATGCTTTCTATTTATTTCTTTTGACATTCTGTTCCTTTTGCTCTTAGCTGAGTCTTAGCTCATATGTGTGTTGCTTTCTTTAAAAACAAAAGCATTTAGAGACTTCAATGTATCCCATTAGCTGATAGGTAGCAAAACCTTAGTTCAGCAGACATGCCAGTTGGGATGTTAACATGGAAGGCCCAAATTTCACTATATCAAGCTCTAACGTGGACAACTGTGGTTCTTTCTGAAAGCCCCCAGGCTTGGGAAATTTCCACCCTACTGAAACAGAGCAGGACCCTGTGGTCCTTGCCCGCACATCCTCTGCCTGTCTTTCGTTTGTGAAAAAACTTCAGCCAAAGAATAAGTTTAATCAGAGAAGTGAGGAAATGCAGAAACAAGGGAAAACAGTCCAATAAGACTAAGTGATAATAGTTTAGTCAGTGGTGGTGGTCAGTTCAGTTCAGTCACTCAGTTGTGTCCAACTCTCTGCAACCCCATGGACGGCACCACACCAGGCTTTCCTGTCCATCACCAACTCCCAGAGCTAGCTCAAACTCATGTCCACAGTTGGCTGTGGTGGTGGTTGTGGTGGTGGTGGTGGTGGTTTATTTGCTAAGTCATGACCGACTCTTGTGACTCCATAGACTGTAGCCTGCCAGAATTCTCTGCTCAAGGATCTTTAGTTCCCCCTCAAGGGCTATCGAAGAAGGCAATGGCAACCCACTCCAGTACTCTTGCCTGGAAAATCCCATGGATAGAGCAGCCTGGTAGGCTGCAGTCCACGGGGTCGCTAAGGGTCGGACACGACTGAGCGACTTCACTTTCACTTTTCACTTTCACACACTGGAGAAGGAAATGGCAACCCACTCCAGTACTCTTGCCTGGAGAATCCCAGGGATGGGGGAGCCTGGTGGGCTACCATCTATGGGGTCGCACAGAGTCGGACACGACTGAAGTGACTTAGCAGCAGTAGCAGCAAGGGCTATAGATAATCTGAGCCATGTCCTGTGAGCTGTCTTATAGAGACTGAAATCCCCACCAGGTGGAAGAAGTTAGCTACATGATGACCACACCGTAAGTCACGACGTAAGCTGCTACAATTCTGAGAACTAGCTCCAAGGAAATAGGAAAAAAACAACCTGGAACTGAAGACTATATTTAAAACAATCAAGATGACACTGGTCAGACCACCCATGATCAATTTCAAGATGACTGTCAGAGCTGCCTGTGGAGTCTTCCCCGCCCACTTCCTGGGTTGCCAGCATCCAAAATAAAGCAAACTTTCCTTTCCACCAAACTGGCCTCTCTCTTGGCTTTTGAGCAGAGAGCAGTGGATCCCACTTTCGGTTACACTATGGAACACCAACAGTCTACCCCAAATTAAATGGAAATCCCAGATAGATGCTCACCTCTTTAGTGCCAGGAAATGCATGTTAGACTCTAAACCAGAAGCCAGGGACAGAAGAGCCAGGGCTGCACACCCCTGCTGGGACAAGGCAGCAAGGCCACCCCCACACATGAGGCCACAGAGCCGAGGGGAGCCATGCAGGAAAAGTTCCATGCAGGAAGGATGACCAATCACATCCAAGGCCCCAAGAAGACAGATGGGGGGCAAAGAGAACTGGCCGTTGGAGGTGGCAATGGGGAGGCTGTGGGAGGGGAAGCGCTTTGGGATGGCGTGTGTTCTCACAGAACACACAGAAGCCAGGCCATCACCTGGAGGAAGGAGGCTGCAGGGAAGGTTGGAGATTTATAGGAAGGAGGCCCTAAAAGTTCTCAAAATTTTTTTAGCAATCAACACAGCGTGTGTGTGTGTGTGCTTGTTTCAGAGAATGCAGGAATACAAGTGAGATAAATTGCGCCCTAGTCTAAAGCCACTACCAGGAGAGAGAATCCTGGGTTGCCAGCAAGGTCCCTGGATCCCCAGGTCTTTGGAGGCAAATTCAGTACCCGCTCCAGTCCTGAGCAAAGCAGAACCACCCCCAAGCTATGGCCTCATCTCCCACCAGGAAAAAACACTTCACATGCTTGGAAATTGAATTTCATTGATGTGAAATACCCAATATAACTTTCCCCTCCGATGTAACTGTAAAACTAGTGGAGACTACTTCACAAACTCGCTTCTGCTTTTACTGAACATGACATGACTCCTCCCTCCTACTGAGCACACGTTTTTAGTGATCTCCATCCACAGCCCCTGCTTTCCACTGTGGGTCATGGCTCCTCTTTGAATGTACCCCCACCCTACAGGCAGGCTGGAGAGAAGTCAAGGACATAAATATTTGAGGTGGCTAAAAGCAGGTTTTCCCTGTCAAAATACTGTACTCCACCACCCAGAGTGAATCCAGACGTTAAAAGCCTTCTCTTGGAACCCGCACGCCTCCAGACGACACTTGTAACCTTGTCACTGGCTTTCTGGGGACTGCTCTCTGGTGACCGACTCTCCATTACAGGAGTAAGCTTCTCTCGCACACACAATGTCAAGTCCCCACAGCATGCTGATTTTAGACAGAATCTACAGAGTGAATGCAAGATGCTAGAATCCTATTCTCATCTACAAAATAATCAGGTATTTGACTACCTGACGCTCATTCGTTTTTTTGACCATGTTAACCGTGAGTTGTGAACCTGAGAGGTTGACTGTTGGAAATAATGTTTGGTGTGGGTCCTTCGTCATTGCCACTGAGCTACTGCACAGGCTTCCTTGTTGGGACCTGCCATCCCAACCTGGGTCTCCCCTCCCTTCCCCCTGAAAGAGGCGTGATGGGCAGCTGGTGTAGAAAGTGGCTTTGGGAGGTACTCATAAGAGTGGGGGGAAGGGATTTCCCTGGTGACTCAGCGGTAAGGAATCCGCCTGCCAAGGCAGGAGACGCAAGAAACCTGGTTTCAATCGCTGGGTCATGACGATCCCCTGGAGGAGGGCACGGCAACCCACTCCAGTATTCTTGCCTGCAGAATCCCATGGACAGAGGAATGTGGCGGGCTGCAGTCCATGGGGTTGCAAAGAGTCGGACACGACTGAAGCGTCTTAGCACGCACACATGCGCTAGAGTGGGGGAGCCTGGAAGGAGGCGGGCAGAGCAAAGCCAGCACAAGGGTGAGTTCCTGGGGCCCCCTGGGCCTCTCCTACTCCTCAGGCCCAGGCAGGTCGCCTCTCTGGACTGTCCACCCATGAGGGGGCCAGGAGAGGCACTGACCCACTGGCTCCCATCCTTCACTGTGAGGGTGTGAAATCCTATGCTTCCCAGGTGGGAGAGGGGTGTGTGTGGAGGCACCAGGAGTGTCTGACACCTGCCCAATCACACCCTTCCTTCCCAACATCTTCCTAAAATATACACTGATTACACACCTCCTCGTGTAAAATTCCCTGATCCACAGCACCCACCACCAGAGCAGAGGATAAAGGCTGTCTGCTCCAGCCACCACTGCCCTCCCCACATCTCCCCACCGCCCCTGGCTCCGTGTCAGAGCACCTGTGTCGCTTGCACTCATCACCCTTGTCCAGCCCTTGTGTTGGTTCATCCGCCCACCTCTTCTCCACCACCTGGTGGACTCCACTCATCTGAAACTCAACTTCACCACCACTTCTGTAGAGCCTTCCTGACTGCCACACAGGCCCCCAGTTAGACCCACAAAGAACCAGCTAAGGCTCCCGCCTTCTTTCTTCCTGTAACAAATAGGAGGAATAATGTACACAACTCTAATTCCACCTGTCAACTGTCTTGATTACATGCCCGTCTCTCTCCTACCATCTACCCTTGAGTGCACGAACTCCTATGTCTTATTTTTGTTTTTTTTAGTGCCTTGAATAGTGTTAGACTTGTAGGCCATGCACAAAGTATTTCTTGAATGACAGCATGGATTTGTCATCTAAGGAATCAGCCATTTGGCTAAGTATTTGATGCAAATATCACTCAAGTGCAAGCAGGGAGGAATCAGAAACCTGCCCAAATAAAATACACCTGGAAGGCACACCATCAGGAGGTGACCCGGCAGATATAAAGAGCTGAAAATTCATCCCTCTACTGTTTGTCTTCACTGAAGACTGCAGCTTTCCGCTTTTCTTATTCTACCCTTTAAAATATAGTCCTGTGAGAGCAACTGATATAAACTGTATTAGTTCAACATCCCCAAGAACTTGCAAATTCTCTGGAAGAGGCACTGGGGGGTAGGGTAAGTAGACATGATTACCATGCAGAACAGAAAACTGGATTAAAGCACTCCAGGTGACAGCCAAGGAAAACAGCACCAAACACAGGGTCTTCATACAGAGGACAGTGCTTTGCAGCAGCTGCAAAGGAGGGGCAGTAAACATTCATTAATGTTGCCCATTTTCAGAAGCCATTTGGCGAAGAGCCACCTGGCCTGCCTCCTGGAGCAGTGGCCCTGGCCCTGAGGCTGCCAGGTGGCTGCCAGGAGGCTGCCCTTGGAGCACACTTCCAAGGCCAAGTGGAAGCTGCCACACGGCATAAGGGCTTGGAGCTGAGCTGAAACATCCCTGCTAAGATCCTATATTCTCATTAGCTGGTATTAATATTCAAATTTTAAAATCCTAACTCACTGCCAAGCTCTGTAAGATACTAAAATATTTAGATTAAATACTCTGCTAGAATTATGAAGAAGGGAAGAGAAAGCATATTAAGAAACAGTCATCCTAGCAAATGGGGGAAATGACAGCCTAGTTGAAAATTAGAAGTATCGTTCTTGGTATGCATCAATATTTTAACATGATTCTGTTTAATTCCTTTTAATGCCATCTGAAACTAGAAAGAAATGACCCTAAAAAGGCTGGGGCTATATCTCTATATCCACCCACCCAATCAATAAAGCTCTCCTGTCCAACTGCTGGGAGCCTGGCCATGTGCCCTGAGCTGCGGATAAAAAGAGGAAGACGCCCAGTCATTTGAGAGGCTCGCGGTCCAGGACCAAGGGCCCTAGGAGCTGCTCTTCCTGTTCTGTTCCGTCCCCACAGGCTGTGTGTGCTTGGGTTTTAAAAGCAATGATCTTTAATATACTTCCATCCTTCTAATGGGGAAGTTATATACACAAGAATTTTGTTTCCTTCCTAGTCATAAGTGCAATCTGCCTCCGTGGTCTCTACTTATGCATCTCCCTTCAATTGTAAAACCACTGAAGTTTGATTTCTGCCTGTACTTTAAGGAGGCTTACGTTAGTTACGTTAAGTGGTTTTTTTTTTTTCAGGGAATGGAACACAAGGGGGATGGAAGGGCCGCGCAGAACAAGACCGAGGTGTACGTGAGCAGCTGGTGACGAGCAGTGTGCCTGACTCACCTCCCACAGACCTCACGTGAACAGGAGTGGAAGGAAGGCAGGCCAGACTCCCTCAAGTTCTCTCTCCATCTACCCACTGCTCAGAAGCCCTCCCTCTCTCCGGCTCCCACGAGCCTAAGACCCTGCACAAACCCCCTGCCTCATCTGCTATGGCTCTGCCCCAGCCCTCCTTTCCCCTCAGATGCCAAGACTGCGCGTCAGTTTCTGCCTGATGTCTGATAATTTCTAAAGACAGCATCATTGCACAAACTGAAGGCTCCAGGATTTACACCTATCTGCAGGAAATGTCTTGTGTACAAGCTTGCAGTTGGGTAATTATTTAACAACAGAGGGCAGGAAAACGATCAATTTAATCTGTGAACCTTTGGGAAAGTAAACAGAGGAACAGATCTTGGGCCAAGACCCCACTGGTTATGGTTTTGCTGCCCCAGACAGCAGGTACGTGTGACTATCAAGCATGTATGATGTGGCAAGCCCAGTGCAATGATATCTTCACCACACCTAAGATCTATATATATATATATATATATATATATACATACATACACAAATACACACATTTTGAACTGTTTGGGTAAAAATAAAATACAAAATTTGGGTAAAAATTAAATAATAAATCACTGTTTTGTGATCATACAATGAAATAACTGATTCAGGCAAATATCAATGAGTAAATTGTTAGAGAACAGGATATCCATACCCTGCAGAGCATCTGCTAAATCCAGAGGGGGAAAATGCACCTTTATGTTGGAGAGATCAACCAAGTGACCAAATTCAGCATCAGCACGGCTGACAGTCTGATGCTATACCCTCCAGAGGGATTCAATATGCAGTGCACAGCATCCTTCCTAAATTGCTTAATCTGAATCTCACCTTGTGCCTACTTTACAGGAGGTACAGCCAACGGAGGAGCAAGCTGAACTACACCCAGGGGAAGAGTTGGACAAGTGCAGAGGGCAGAGTGGTACTTCACACCTGCTCTGGTTCAAAGCATCAATGCCAAGGGGCAAAGGTCAGGTAATGTCTGAGGCTGAGACAAAAGGGCTCCAGCGAAATGCACCACCTGAACCGTTACTGGACATGAGTACAAGCATCCTAAGTAAAAGGCCATCTAGGGATGACGAGGAAGTGGTCTTCAGATGGAGCCAGAATCGCTCCCTTCTTCGGTGTGTCAGTGGTTTCACCATTCCGGAAGGACCAGGTCATCTACAGTAACAAACAGCCCAAACTCTCAGTGGCTCAGAACAAAGGGCTCTCACTCTCACCCATGCAGCCACACACATGGAAGTTTCAGATGTTCCCCAATCTACTGCTCTTTGTACAAGAGCGATTCAGTTTTTCTTTCAGTAATGAGAGACACTGCTTGAGGATCAGGGTAGGTGATTTAGGGCAGTGCTCCTCAGAGTGGGATTCTCCTACCATTTCGCATCAGAATCTCCAAAACATTTTAAAATACAAATGCTTTATTGATATATAAATGTTTTTAACTCCACAGTCCCAACCCACACTTGCTGAATCAGGAGCTCAAAGCCAAGACTTTAAGAGTCAACAAACTAGATTCTGAAAGTGGCTTTTAGTTACACACTCCACTATAAAATTCCCATTTTATGGAAGTTGTAGTGCAGAAGGATATTCTACTTGCTCAGTGATGAGTAGCATTAACATTATAAAAATGGCAGAAATTCATGGTTTGTTTTTTTGTAAGATGTTCAGCGAAAAGTATATACCTTTTTTGAGATAACCAGTCATTCTAAATTACAGGCTTTTTTCTAGTATAGGTTCTTAAAGCTTATAGTTATCTTTTGGCTTTGTTTTTAATTTTTATTGGAGTACAGTTGATTTACAATGTTGTGTTAGTTTCTGCTGTACAGCAAAGTGATTCAGTTACACATATACATATATCCACTCATTTTTAGATTTTTTTCCCCATACATGCACATGTGTGCTAAATTGCTTCAGTCATGTCCAACTCTTTGTGGCCCTGTGGACTCTAGTCCGCAAGACTCCTCTGTCCATGGGTTCTCCAGACAAGAATACTGGAGTGGGTTACCTTGCCATCCTCCAAGGGATCTTCCTGACCCAGGGATCAAACATTATCTCTCATGTCTCCTACCTTGGCAGGCGGGTTCTTTACCACTAGCGCCACCTGGGAAGCCCCTTCCCTATAGGTAAAGGGACATGTTTTTAAAAATAGATTCTACATTTTACTTAGAATGTACATATTGAAGATATGCTGATGCCAACTGGATTACTACACAGAAGAGCCAACAATATAGCTCAAACCTGGGGAATGAAAATGGACCAATGTCATTAACAGTCTGCAACTGCTCTGCAGAGCGCTGCAGGTGACAGCAGGCATTTCGTCTGACTTGGGATGCCAGCTGGAAAACCCCCAGTATTCCAAAGCACAAGGGGAAGAAAAGCAAACACCACTGGCCACTACAGGAAGGCCAGTGTCCTCATCACTGACGCCACGTCCTGGGCAGGGTGTGAAGCGGCAGCAAGCCTCAAGTGTTGCTGGTGGGAATGCAGATTCCCACATGCAGAATGCAGAAATCCTTGCCGGTGGGAATGCAGATGCAGTACAGCCTCTCTGGAAGACTGACCTGCGGGTTCTTACAACACTGGGCGCACTCCTCCCTTATAAGCCAGCGGCCACGCTCCTCAATTCTCACCTGCACAGAAGCCTGAATACAGATGCAGATGTTCACAGCAGCTTTACTCCTAACTGCCGAAATTTGGAAAGCAACCCAAATGTTCTACAGTAGGTGAATGGATAAATAACCTGTGGCCCATCCAGATGATGGAATATTACTCAGTGCTAAAAAGAAATGAGCTACCAAGCCATGGGGAAAAAAAATACAAAACCTTATATGCACATGACTAAGTGAGCAACTCTGTAACCAACCTGGAAGGTTACACACTGTATGACTCCTGCTGTATGACATTCTGGAAACGGCGACACTATGGAGACAGTAAAAAGATGGGTGGTTGCTGAGTGTTGGGGGAGGCGGGGATGAATGGGCGGAGCACAGAGGATTTTTAGGGCAGTGAGACTGCTCTGCGTGACACTATAAAGGTCAATACACACATTTGTCCAAATCCATAAGATATGACACTGAGATGAACCCTAAGGTAAACTGTAGACTTGGGGTCATTATGATGTGTGTCTCATCAGTTCTAACAGATGTGCCATCTGGCGGGGATGCTGACGATGCAGGAAGCTGTGCACATGTGGGGCACAGGGAATACAGAAGAACTCTGGACTTCCCCTCCAGTTCTGCTGTGAACCTAAAACTGCCCAAAAAAGTAATGGTCTTTAAAAAAAAAATTTGAGGTTAACTATCCCCTGCCCTGTTACCCCGCCAAACAAACTGGAAAAATAAAAAAGGCCTTCCACCCATCTTTATTTAGTGAAGATTCCCCAAGCTACTTCTACCCTAACCAACCTGCTCAAAACACCATCATATAAAGTCACACTCTTCTGTCAGGCACTTTCTTCTTCCTGATTACATGCAGACTGGCCTCTAGGGAAGACCCTGCCCCTCGAAGGGACACACCCACTGGACACCACCTTCCATCGACGTTGAGAAGGGCGCAGTAAAATACTGATGTGACATCAGAAGTGACAGGATCGAAAGGAAAATGCAGTGATATTATCAACTGTATCTGCTGAACCTTTCAGCCCTCTATGCTTATTTTAAGTATTTTGGAAATGATTTCTATATATGTTATTATTCATCAACATTCACTTTTGAAAAGTGAAATGCTCAAACCTTGCACTGTGATGAATGTGTTATATGCAGGTCACTTTGCCTAAGTGAGGGAAAAAACCCACCACAACTTGATCCCATTTGTTTAAAAAAAAAAAATTCAATGTAAAACATGAGCATTTAATTACTTTTAAATAACATATGTAATAATGTACATGCTATACACTCCCAAACACACTGAACACAAATCCAATCTTATAAGACATATACACAATCTACTTTTCACCAACACACACCCTGTAGGTCACTTAGGATGTTAATGGATTTCTCAGTCCACACATGAGCACATGAACACACATGTATATGCCTCAAGTGGAAGATGAAAACAATAAACCAAAGAGCTGAAGATAGAAAGCGTGCTGTGGAAGATCCTAAAACCACAGTCAGCAACTGGAACCGGGTAACAAGGCACAACAACTTCCCTTCTGTGGTCACAGAGATTAAGTTTCTCATCCCAGGGCTCAAATATGGAAACAGCCTTGGCTAAACCACAAACTATACGTTACAGTGTGTTTCTATTACTGTTTAAAAACAAGTATTTTTCTTATTACATAATGCATTACAGAAAAGCACTGAAAAGATAGGATTAGATAAGCTCATACAATAAAGCCTGTTTTACCATTTGAAAAAGATATTTATGTTTAAAATCAATAGAGCAGATGTAGGTATAATAAAAAAACAGCAGAAGGGATCCTATGCAGATTTCCTAGTACCCCTGAATCACAGCTTGTGTCACCCACGTCAAATTTTCCATTTTAAAGCCAGCTGGGTGATACTGTCAATTGAAAGTAATTTTCTTTTATTTTTTCTTTTTCTTGTACTTTAATGATATGTACTAGTACAGAGAATAAACAGTTACCGTAACATGGCAAAATGACACTCTTCCTAGCATTGAGTTTTTTTGTTAAACATTACCTTTGTGTTAATTTTCCTTTTTTCTCTTCTATGAAAACAAAGAAGAAAAAAATGTGTCATAGAGAAAAACTCATACAACCAAGCAAAATTTGAACTATCTGTACTCCCTTTTTTAAACCCAAAGATTCTTGAGTAAATTGAAAACTTATTCTAGGAAGAACAATTCGTTGAGAGATAAAACAGTTTGCAAATATACATATATGTCCTATTCATTGTTTCTAATAACAATTTAGAGCTTCAGCTTTGTAAACTCACACAGTTATCCAAGGAATAAGGCCAACCACAAAATAAGAATCAATAGGATGCAGTAATCCGTTCAGAAAAGACGGTCAAATGTAAGCACAAGAAACCAAAAATCGAAGCTGTTAATAATAGGTCATGAAATGTAGCGCTAAACAAATAGTAACCAGAATTAAACTGCCAGTTTGGTTGTTTTGACTCCGGAAGTGGGACCAGTCACACCTGAGGTTGGCAGTGTCCCTCGACCTTGTCTCCGTAGGGCCTGCAGCTCTTGCGGGTATGAGAGCAACCCTTCACAAACACAACCAGGCTGATCAAGCAAAACAGAACCAACCACTGCTCTCGGCTATAAAACCTAAGGAGTGATGTAATGATTAATGAATAAACTGAGGTTTTAAGGCTTTCTTAGAAATATTTTTCATGGCACTTCAACAATAAACACCACTAATAGGCAACATTTGCAAACATTCATAGTTACATAATTGAAAGTACATGCCATGTCAATTATTAAGTGAGGGACGGCTTTGTCAGTTGAGTCTTCTAGCAATCAAATTATACTTATGGAAAGCTATTCATGTTTGGCTGCAATAACATGTAAATCATATAGACAGGTCACTTTACTAGTATACAGTACAAACTGTGTCTGGAGTACATTGGCCAATGTATCACCTGCTTCTTACAGAAATGAAAATCATTCATTCTTTGCTAGAAATGCAATTACTGACTTCTCTCACAAGAGTAGTTGTCACCCTAACTTCAACGATTAACCTATTAAACTCTAAGATCATTATTAGGCAAATTCCTCATGTCACGCACACAGACCACCCTCACAATAATTGCACCGCAGGCAGCCAAAAAGCCCTCTCCAAAAAGCCCTCTTCAAGCCTAGCAGGTCATCCTGGCCACGCCATACTCCAGGCTGACCACCGCAGGCTCGGCTTTGGAAAACTCATCTGCGTACTCGCTGTAGCGGTTATCTGCAGGGCTGCTGCCCTCTATAGTTCGAAGAACATTGTTCACAGGCAGCAGAGCCTGCTCCTTGAGACTCAGGGTGGCTTTGAGGGCAGGTGATTCAGGACGGACTGAATTTAACAATTCCTTGCTGAGAATTCCATCTGTTTGCTTAGTTTTACGTTGCTTAATTTGCTAGAACAAAGTCAAATTTGAAAGAAATTATCAGCTGCACACCCCACATGTTCAATACATACTAGATAAAAGCTAGAAAAAGATCCTGCTTTTGCAAATGCTCTATGTACAATGCAAAATTAAATCTCAAAAAACTAAAATCTAGGGAGGGGAGACAGGACTGAGAATCCGAACTGTTCACAGTTTTTGCAATGCAAAGTATATTTGAGAGAAGAGGGTCACTAGACCTTCATATTTGAAAAGCACATACACTTCCTAGAAAGGATAAAAAGTAAGCATTTTATAATGTAAGAAATATGTATGAGACGGTCACCCTGAAATCCCAGCTGTACAATGTGACACACACACACTCGTTTAGCTGAAGACCTGCTGGCCTGATGAGCTTTGTTTGTGGTGAGCCTGCGCTGGTCTGTTACGCGAGCACAACAGGTGCTAGCACACGACAGTTTTTTATTTAACAGATTTTAAAAGAATTCGTTGGCAGAGTTCACACTCCCCAGATCCTCGGACTCATCTCCAGATAACCTTCCTGTGCCACCTAAAACTGGGGCCTCTCCGACAGGTCACTCGCGCGGTCATGGCCTCCTTACCTGAGAGCCGACCAGCAACAGCCCTGCCTGAAAGGCAGACGGGACAGTCTCACTGAGATATAGCAACTGGTTAGGCTTTTTTAAAACATGTACTTACTGATCCTTTTTGGCTACATATAATGGTAAAGAAATGTTTTAGGGTGGGGAAGGATTTCTTAAAAAAGATATTAAAAAAGGCATAAAACAGACCAATGAATTTGACTATATTAAAATTTACAGTATCTATATAAAACACACCATCAAGAAAATGGAAAAAACAAAGACTGGACAAAGCCATTAGTGATATATTTAACTAAATAAGAATTAGTATCTAGTATATAAAGAATTCTTAGAAACTGGTAAGAAAAAGGCAAATACGCCAACAGAACAATGAGTACAGGTTTGAACAGGCCATTCGCATGCAGAAGGGGAAAAACCAAATGGCCAACAAAAACATGAAAAGTCATCCAACTTCACCTGTTGTGATAGAAATCCAAAACTGCAAATAACCGAAATGTCTAGTGTAGCTGAAATGACAGACTGTGCCATAGTCATATAAGAGAATATCAGGTAGTCATTACTGAGAAAACAGATGAACTAAAGCTACATGTACCAACATGGACAAATTTAAGAACAATGCAGAGCCAGGTGAAGCATGAGTGTGACAGCCTTTGTATAGTTTAAAACATGCAGTTCCTGAAGTGGAGTGAAGGGACTGGGCATTCGTGTAGTCTGCTGCCCTTTATAGAAAACTGTTTTCTTCTGTGTTTTGTCAATACATAATAAAAATAATATATTAAGCCAAACAAAAGTTTGTGCATATATAGAGAAAGTATAAAGACATGGGCAGGAGGGACCAACACCAGGCTCAGTGCAGTGAGAGCGGGGCGGGGGAGGACACAGCAGGGGCTCACAGGCTCTGCAAACACATCAGTAATGCTCCCTTTCTTCACAGAGAAACAGGAAAGACCTGAATCAAATACGACAAATGCTAAAATCTCACAAAGCTAGGTGGTGAATACCCTAATATTCATTATATCTCTTTTTTCTACATACTTCAAATATTTCAATATATTTTAAAATTCAGAAAATGTGATTTGAACTAACCTTCTTTTCAAGGCAGAGAAGATCTGATTTTGAAGCAACCATAGGTACTGGTGAGATTTCTATATATATTGATTTACACTGAAGGCACAAATAAGGAAATAAACTAACTTAATATCCCAAATATATCACATAAGATGCTTCAGAATACTTACAGATTCTAAGTCCTTGATATCTTTCTCTAACTGCTTATTCTGCTCATTCATGTTCATAATTATATTAAATACAGACTGCCTAGGATGCAATGTTCGATCAAACTGGTGGTACATGTTTCTCCAAAACCTTTATGACAAAAACAGACAAAAAAATAGAAAAAAATTTTTCAACAAATTGTGTCTGAGAAAAATTGAGTATAATTAAGTATTTCAATAATGCCACCTTACTTAAAATTGAAAGACACTGTATTTGGCTCCAGAACTGCTGATTTCTGAGACTGGGAACTGTAGAGAGGATTGAGGTACTTCTTCTGGTCGTCCAGAAGAAACGGCCACAGGGAGTATGTCTTCTCCTTCAACCTGATGTGATGAGAAAAACATGAAGACCTTTCCCAGAGACGCTGATACTCTCCTGTAAAGCAGGTAATCATTTCCCACATAGACTTAGTTTCCCCTTTTTCTTTTTGTCACAGTTTAACAAATTCACAAATTCACCTCTGAATTTTTCACACTTAGGTTATACATACTTGTCTGCACACACATCACACTTCAAAACAAATTTTTAACTATTAGCCGAGAACATGAGGGGTGCTCAGAGCTTACTCAGCTGCAGAAATACAGACAGCAAAATATTCATGTTAAGACCCAGTTCTATATCATATTGTCAAGACAGTTTAAGTTCAACTACAAGTTAGACTTCAGCTAAATAGGAAAAAAAAAAAGCCCATTTCAATCAACTGTCTTACTTGAGTTCTTCTCTTTCCTTCTGACAATTCCCAATAAAGTTTCCAAACTGGCATGAATGGATATGTTCATGGATCTGAAGAAGAAACGCTTCATTGAACTCGAAGGCTTGTGGAAACTGTTCGGTCAAATGCCACACACACTCCAAGAACTGAGTAAACACCGGCGAGACTTCCTTTGGGTCACCATCCAAATGGCCACACCTAACCCCCGAGAAAGTACAAGCTTTTGAAAATGCCACTGGAAGAGGTCAATTGTTTGGGTACTGTTAAATTTAAATACATATCCCCCCATCCAGGGAAAAAAGTCCTAAAACATTGTTATACTGACATTAAAGAAAAACCCCAAATCTGTCATGTTTCTATTGAAAGAATTTATGAGTTTTTCAACCAGTTTTAAAGGATCTATTACATTCTAACCACTACAATCCAGACAAAAAGGAAGGTAATTAAACTGCCATAAGAATTAATTAAAGTATGAGACTTGAAAAAAAAATGACAGAAAAAAAATTAAATCAGTTTTCATACAAAAACCCACACCACTCTCATTTCCCATCATGAAGAACCAGAACATTCTGGTCATCTAAACTAGTTCTATTAATTTTACAAAATAACTGAACGTACATTGTGACTTACCTCTCTGAAAACTTATGTCCAAAGGAGATCCAATCTTTTTCTATTAAAACCTTAATGAGAAAAAGTAAAATCCATTTTACAACCCCCTTCAATTCCTTTTTTGTTTAGAATGAATTTAATCCTGTTATCTTAAAAACGCATTATTTTTTAAACTTATGGTGGCAAATAAAACTGTTTAAATTATAGGCAAAACCCAGCAAGAACTTGAGTTACAGGTTGGCCTAACAGAAAATGAAAATCATTTATAAAAGGAAGTATAGTGGTCTTGTGACTTAAGTTTATTTTTTTTTCAGTTGCATTTAAATACTGTATTTTAAGTGGAAAGCATATTATAAAACACTATTGCATTTTGTATGAGTGATGATGATATACATACAGAAAAAGGTTAGGAAAATGCAAACCAGGAGGTTACCAGTGGTTACTGGGTGGTAGACAGGGGTGGATGGTTTAAATCTTTTGGCTTACTGTACATCATTTCCATAATATTGATACTTTAAAAAAAGAAAAAATAATGGTAAAGAAACCAAAGAAAACTTTATATTCAAATTCAAATGTTGATATCTAACCTCTTGAATGAACTCTGTATGTTTTCTCTATTACAACTCTACTAAAATAATAGGCTTCCAATTATTTTCGGTCTAATCTCAACAATATTATCTTTGTAGTTTTTAACACATTTTCTAATTTCATTATATAATCACCAGGTACATCCTTTTCGATGTCGAAGTTGTCACTTTCAGCTCCTCTGACTTCGTCCTGAATCTCTCCAAGAGGCTACAGCACTCGAGGGGAAGGTGCAGACTCTGACGTCACAGTGCCCGGGCTCAGATCCCAGCTTCCCTACACTCACACCCACAACTCCCAGCACCTGTTCTTCCTCCTGCAGCCCTGGACTTTACCGTGGGCTCCTTGCTGCCCTTTGACACACCCACCTCTGAAACTTAACTCAGTACCCTTCTCACTAAACTCACTCCCCTGCTGTCCAAGTGAAGAGCAGAATGGCACAATCCATCCTGCAACTGAGCCCTGAGCCTGCACACCATCCTAGAGGAGGACTCTTCTCCTGGCACCACCTCAAGTCCCAGAACAGCTCTTACTCTGCTGTCTGGACCTCCCCGGACGTGGACCTGGCACCGCCCCCCCTCCTTCCATCTGTCTACGTGGCACTGCCTTAGCTCTGCCCTCTTTTCTCCCTAAGCCGTCCTAACAGCTTCCAGCAAGTCTAGCCTCCATCCCCACCCCTCTGCATTCAAGACATCAAACCATTTTTTAAAAAACAGTTCTGAACACGTTACTCTTCCTGCATTTAACAGCTCTCACCACCCAGGGAGGGTGAAGTCCAGATGCCACACTTTTCTTCCTCAGGCCTGCAACCCACTCCGCTCTCCTGCACCCGGCCCACCCCTCGCACAGCCTGCAGGCCCCTGCAGGAGCCATGCTTTAGTTCTCACTGGTCCTTGGTCTGGGAGGTTCTCACACAGTTGCTGGTCACTGCTTGAGTTCATCTGGACATCAAGACAATGAAAGCGAAACACGGCCAAGGAAACACCTTGTCTCACACACTGGAGGCAGGTGGAACTGCACTTTATCAGCAGCACTTCCAGTTGGCCGGTCCCCGATTCAATATGTTGGCGCCACAAATACAATGATTCTGAAAGGGGTCTGAGGGTGTCCAACCTTCCCCTGCTAAGCTGGCACTGTGTGGAGTGTTTCTAAACCAAGGAAAACTGTTCACCAGCTCCTCATTTATATACCTGCCCTGAGTTAAGATGCAAAGTTTGAAACACGAGTTAATCTGATCATATGTTAAAAAGGCAAACAAAACTCAGGAGCCAGGACTTTAGGGCCACAAAACAAAATCTGTCCAACTAGAAACTGTCTCTTCAGATTTAAAACAAGCTTCCAAATGTGTACCTGGGCTTCCCTAGTGGCTTAGAAGGTAAAGAATCTGCCTGCAATGCAGGAGACATGAGTTCGATCCCTGGGTCGGGAAGATCCCCTGGAGAATGGAATGGCAACTCACTCCAGTATTCTTGCCTGGAGAATCCCGTGGACAGAGAAGCCTGGTGGGCTACAGTTCATGAGGTTGCAAACAGTCAGACAAGACTGAGCAACTAACACTTAACACTTAATGTATACCTACCACTGAGAAATGAAGGTGTGTTAAATACAAAGTTTCCTCTGGAATATAATTTATAAGGACTCTTATCTGTCTTGTCTTACTACGTTAGTTACATTGTTAGATTAAAAACCAGGGAGAAATGCTGAATAGTTCTATTGCAATACTTTGCAGGGGAAAAAAAAGTTTAAAACTTTTTGTCAAAGAGATGGCACAAGTGGAAATTCGTCTAACCCAGGGTTTCTCAGCCTCAGCACCGCAGACATTGGGCCAGGTACCCCTCTGTTGAAGGGTTGTCCTGAGCGTTACAGGACATTACCAGCTGGCCCTCCACCAGCTGGAGCCCAGGTATACCCTGCTCTTTAGACGTAAAGATCAAAATGACTCCTGCTTGTCTCCGCTGGCCTGGCCAAGCAAGCCCTTACCATGAACCCTCTGATCGTCCTGTAGTAGGGATCCAGCAGGAGAGAGCCCAGGGAGCAGACCTGTGAGGTCCTGTCCCAGCCGTCAGAGCAGTGCACCAGCACACTCGCCCTCTCAGCCGCGATTGCCTGAAAAGACAGACCACACACTTCCATTCTACCAGGACACATTTTAGGTAAGTCAGTAAGTTCTACTTACTCAAAAACCAGATTAGCAGGTATGCATTATGAAGAAGAGCTAGGGCTGCAGTGACAATGCTGTCAGAGCATATTCTCCAAAATACAAGACAAAACACAAAAAAAGCACAGACAGAATGTCATTTCAAAGTGCTGGGGAATTTCTTTTGAAGCTCCTACATTAACTGCTACATGATATTTTTAAAGCTCCAATTAAAGTAAATCTCACTACAGAGATAGAATGTAGTAACAGCGATCTGACTGTGATGGATATGAGCACCCCACAGAATGAACCCGTTCCTTCCCAACCACGGAAAGCCCATGATCGAATGTGAGTGATGAAGCGTTACTTTGGCTAAGAAGATTGCAGCATCCATCACAGCTTTGATGTGACGAAGCCATCCTGAGCTTTCCAGACCAGAGTAGAAATCGTTGACGGAAAGCCCTTTGGTACCGTTGACTGCAAGGGGAGAGACAGTCCAGTTAGGAAGGAGCCTGAGTCCCCACTTCTATTCAAGAGCCCCCCCAGGGAGCCAGCTGAAGAAGACAAAACAAACAGGCTAGACTCTTTACACATGGAGACATGCTATTAAAAGCTCATTAATGGATTTTTGGGTACATTTTTCTGTCATTCCTTGTGCTTTGAAAAGAAAAAAAGTGTTCCAATGTCCCTTTTAAAAAAAATCTGCAACACAAGTGTTTAATTAAAAATAGTCTGATATTTTAGTTTTTAAAATTCCATATCAGGACTGGAAAGATAGCTTAATATTTAAACAGAATACTGTTATATATTAAATCCTCATGGTACTGACTGATGAAAATATCTAAACAATAGCAATTTTTTGTAAAACCATTAGAATTATACTGCCCAATAAATATAGTACTGCCCACTACTGAAATATCACTATTAAACACCTGAAATGTGAGTATTCCAAACTAAGATGTGTTGCAAGTATAAAAGACACCCTAGCCAATTTCTAGGTCTTAAAGAGTTTGAAAAAACCAAAACATACTATTACTAATTTTTTATACTGATTACATGTTAGCATAATGTTTTAATATATTGTTATTAAAATTTATTTCAATTGTTCTTTTTACACGTCTGAATGTAACTACCAGAAAACTTTTAAGCATGTAACTTTAAATTTTATACTGTGACAAGCATTATGTTTCTGTTGAATAAAGCTGCCTAGAAGGCATGCAATAATCGTACCTTCCAATAATTTCTGAAGGCTGGACCGCATGACATGGATATTTTCAATTCCAACAAACTGAAATCTAATATTAGAATAGTTGTCTTCGTTTTCATAACCTTTTCCAGCTGCTCTGTTGGCCATTGCATTCAGCTAAAATTTAAAATTTTAGAATTTAGAGACAAATTGCCTTTCTCTTTTAACTTAATTTACCAAATATCATGAAAACAATAAATAAACCACCTTTTAGCCAGCAGAGTTTAAAGGAAGTCATCAAACTGAATGTGCTACCATTTTTTAATAATCGAAAAGTATCATCTATATTATTCAAAATACAGAGGATCCTATAAAGTAACAACACGCTTGCTACATAAGGATCAGATAAGAAATTCCCTACGCATAATTCATGAAACTGATTCACATGTGTATTTAGTCAGTCTTCCATATGTTTGTAGTATTTCAAAATTTATAAAAGAATTATATCCCATCTAAACCCTACACGATTCAGTGTTGAGCAGAGCTGTTACAGAATGAACTTTCAGACTCACTTCAAAACAAGCCTGGAGCACCTGATCACTCAGAAAGCCACAGGGACCCTGCAGCACAGCTGAAACATAGGTCAGGTCACTTGGGATCAGATTACACAGTACACCCCACAGTATGCAATGAGACAGCCTGATACAGCTCCAAGAACTGGGCCCCAAACAACCTGATTTCTAGGGAGAAAAGACCGCCTATGGGCCATGGTCTTAGGTTATTAGATCAAATTCTCTCAGAAGTTAATATCTGGCATGTTTAATTCTTTCAGACTGGGATTTCCTGTGGTATGTTATGACATTTGTCAACAGTCTTAAGGAGCTGGATGAAACAGAACTGGAAGAGAAAGCTGCTTTTCTTGCAGTGGACAGGGGCTCAGGTTGGTGAGAAGTACAGTTACACTGTCTACTGACTCACTGGTCACTTGGGATCTATGATAACTAAGGCAAGACTTAGATATTTAAAAAATGCTTCCACATTATTGCTACTCGGGTTTAACTAGGAAAACACAACAATCAAATAAAGATATACATTTTTTGTGTAGTCATCAATTATATAAGAGATATTAGGGCCTGAGAAACAAATCACCCTCAGACCTCATGTTCAGAAAGTCTTAAATTACAGTCATCCTTTATATCTAATATTACCTAAAAATAGTGCTATGCAATTAACCCACTCAAATTATACTGGGAAGTAAATCAAAATTTTTCTTACAAGGGATAACACTAACACTCTTGACTTCTAAGAAAGTCTCTTTTTGTTAAACAAGGATTATCAAACTATCAATCTCTAACTTTTAATAATTTACACAAATTACTCTTTTCTTCTTTTTCTCCATTATCTTTTGTAAAACTGCATAATGATGAGAATTACTTCTAAAACAGCTACAATTCCTTTCAACAAAGCTGCCTAAAATTGTGTTTTGTATCGCTCACTCGCTTTTTCTCATCGCTTTCTCTTATTTTCTCATCATTCCAGATTTTTGAAGAAATCCTCACTATAATTCTGCCAATGTCCTTTTGTGTAGCCCACCAGCTCTGCACACGATGCTACAATAAAAATTAAAAGTAATGTTAGCTATTACTGTTGAGGATTTGAATTATTTTAGTTTCAGGATCCTACATGAATTGGTTGTTTTACTGCATTGACAAAAGGAAAAAGGGATTCGGACATTTGTCCCAAAGATAAAAATTTATCCTGACATGATAGATACCTAACAGAACAATTGTTTATTGTTCACTAGTTCAACATTCAATGTTCAACTAGTTCACTAGTTCAGTTCTCCAGTTCAATGTTTCTTAAGTTAGCTCACTATTTTCCTTATTTTCTTGAATATTCCATATTAAGGAATGTCATTTTAACAAAGTGTTTTGCCAATTAAAAATTCAATGAAAAAAAAAGTAGTGAGAATTTCTAATTTTCACAATATACTTCACAATAACGTAATGCTGATATACCACCTAGAGCTCCCAATATAAAATTCAGCTTTCCTAAACTTGTACATGTATCAGAAGACATAAAAAATCACAACCTGGGTTACCAGGAACTGGGTCTCCTAAGTTGGTATCCTGTAAAAGATTGATTTCCTTAGCATCAGTTCATTTAAAACTAGGATTCAGCATGTTCAACATGGACACAGCGCCCGGCTCCCACTAACTGAATCAGCAGAGACAGTGAACTGCCAGGCTGTACTGGACACATACTCTGGGTCTGGTGTCCATGACGTACATGTAGCGGTTGGCTGGGTTGGCCTTGCTGATGGCCTGAAGTAAATGTTCATCTTCGAGGCACCGGGCACTGAACCCAGACAGTGGCTGACTACAGCGACAAATGGCAGCCTAGTTACAGAAAGAGAGAAAGCAGGTTATCCAGAGAAGTCTAAAACACATCCTAAAAACATGCTTAAAAGAAAGAACCCACAGTTAAAATCAAATGTGCAATCTGTTTAAAAGCTGACAGGATGATTAGATTTCCTGGTGACTCAGATGGTAAAGAATCTGCCTGCAATGCAGGGACCTAGGTTCGATCCGTGGGTTGGGAAGATCCCTTTGAGATAGAAACAGCAACCTACTTCAGTGTTCTTGCCTGGAGAAGTCCACAGACAGAGGAGCCTGGGTTGCAAAGAGTCGGACATGACTGAGCGATTATTACTTTCACTTTCAACTTGGAAATCCTATTTGTATTAAATACTTTCCAATATTTTGACATTTACCTAAGTTTTCTCAATATTCTCTTCTACTAAGAAACCTGAATACCTCCTTACTCAAGAGTTTGATGGAAAAAAAAACAAAAACAAACTCTCTGGTCCTAAGAAGTAACAACTGTTTGATTCCCTACCGGGTAACCTAACCAGATACTTGCATTCTGTGCTATGGGTTACAAGATTCTTTTAAGTTCAAGTAACTGATTTAGTCAATAAATGTAGAACAGAATTTTTAAAAATAGCAACATTTGAACTTTTACTTTCCAAAGTCATTCTGATATCTAATTAGAAATCACTGATGTTTATATATAAAGAGACTTACAAGAAAAATAAGCTTCAATTCAAATTTGGTTAAAATACAGTCAATCTAGGAGGGCAAAAATATCTATAATAAGCCATGTGTGTTGGATTATTTACTGTTGTTTAAAGTCTTAAAAAAGATTTCTAAGATTTAGACCCATATACTTTTTCTCCAATCTCATTCTTATTAACTCTAACTTGACCCTACCCAAACATTACAATTATAGTATCATGAAGGGAAAAAGTACACGTAAATTCACATTCACACAGTTTAAACTCACACACAAAATAAAATCATGGAAATATAAGAAAATAGTAGAAGAAAACAAGGATTGCCTGAGGATACAGACCTATTTTCTGTATTTGTTAACCTGGGCATTGAATATATATTTTCAGCCCTGTTTTCCCATTTAAAAAATGTACACAAACATGGGTGTGTCAAACAAAGGCTATAATGAGAGTGATAAAACCCCTATGACTTTTCTGTGAAAAGCTGATGAGGAACTTCTGTTTAAAGTTTTACTTTTTACCTCTTGCTCCCTTCTAAAACCCGACTAAACTTCTAAGGGGAGAGGAGGAAGACGACAAGTATGAAAGTTTCCGTATTGCAGGATAATTTTGTTTCAAAATTTCAGAAATGTAATCAAGGAAAGGTCAGCACTTCTCTATCAGCAACACTGATGGTGACCTCTCAGCGTAGAGATGGGTATTCTTTTGGACACCTAGACCTGCAGAGGACTCGTACCCCACTAATAAGGTCAGAACAGCTCCTTACCTCCTTACTCTGGTGGTAGTAGGAGAGAACAGGAAACCTCCCCTTGCTCCGGAACTTGGAACTACCAACAATTATTGGTTTGCTTGCTATTCGGGGCACATATAATTCTCTGGGGTAAGTTTCACAAATCTGCAAAAATCAAACAAAACACAACGATTCTACTCACAGTTCTAGAACCAGGTTAAAAATCACCTTTAAAAACCTCTAAAACTCACTAAACGCAAGAACAATAAAAGTTACTGCTGTGACGGTCTCCGACTCCAGTACCTTGTATTCTGAGTACCTCTGGAGAGGGAGATGGGTACCTTGTACTCTCGGTTGGCGTCGGACAGCTGCCAGTTGGAATTGGGTACTCCCATCCTCTTATACTCCTCGGCGAGGTCAATGAGTTCCCACCCCCGCAGTCTTTCGGCATCGTTTTGTTTGGGATTATAAGAGAATGCATAGAGATCTTCATATTTTGCTACAGTATACAAAACACATGAATGTTAAGAGGCAACTTCTAGGACTTAGGACACTACAAATGAGAGTAATTTTTCAGTTTTATCTCTCTATTTAAAAAATCTTCAAAGAGACGGCTAACATCTGAACATACAACTTAACACCTCAGTTCTTTGAAATGGATGATTATACCTAAAGGCACACATATTGATCTGAGATTCAGTTTATAAAATCAGCAAGAGCTAGTAAACAATACACACACATTAAATACTACACTGCAATATTTCCTTTTTCTAAAAGTAAAATTTTAAAGATACAAGGAGACATCCCCCAAATGAGATGTGAACTGGAAGCCCAGTGTGCACTTAGTGGAAAGCTAGAGGTGGCATACAGAACGGGAGGCTGCACACACCCCACCAGGGGACAGTGTGGACCCAAACCAGCAAAGGCTGTGTAGAGCTCTAGAGATCACCTACTCCTGAACAAAGCCAAGCCCCAAAGTCACAGGGCCATTCCTGCTGCAAGACAGGCTGCCCTGGGGACACTGGGATCAATGGCATAGGCTTCCAGGGCTGGGAGAGTGGAGTGAGCATGGACCTGCTCCCAGACCACTGCCACCCAGGTGTTCCACACAAAGGAACATTCAGGAATCGGTGTGCTTCACCTCTAGGAGACAGCATGATTCCAGCATGTCCTGGAAGGAAGCCTGCAGACCCCAGGGGCATAAGCAGTGATGTGATTCCTCCTTAGGGTATGTCACAGCCTCATTGCCACCTCTGCTAAAGCAGAGGTCATGTCCTCAGGCTCTACTCCCATGGATTAAATGTACTAACCCCACTGCTATCAGAGGAGGCTGACTGCCCTTAACTTAATTAGGAATCAATTTCCAAGTCATTTCTCTTGGTTGTGAGATACCCACTTTAAAAAAAAAAATCTGTGCTTCAGGTGATCAACAGACTTTTAAAACATCCACATAAATCTATGGTTTTTCAGGGGTTTTAAATGTTTTGCTCTTTCCTTATTATCACCCCTTCTTTGGGCTCCCCTGGTGGCCCAGTGGTAAAGAATCTGCCTGCCAATGTAGGAGACCCAGGTTCGATCCCTAGGTAGGGAATATCCTCTGGATGAGGGCATGGCAACTCACTCCATTATTCTTGCCTGGAGAATCCCGTGGACAGAGGAACCTGGCGAACTACAGTCCATGAAGTCACAAAGAGTCAGGCCCGAATGAGCGACTGAACAACAACAATACCTTCTTTGGAAACCAGTCTTATAATTTAGAAGTTTCTAACTACTTATAGGACAAATTTTTTGGAATAGAGTGCACATGACCTTAAGAGTAACTTAAAGTGCAAAATAACAATAATGAGATACTGAAAAAGCAGCTTAGAGAATCCACGTCAATTGAGAAGTAAGCTTTGGTCCTGAAGAACAGCACCTTGCTTTGACAGCTGCAACAGAGAGTTGTAAATATCGTGGCAGTCTCTCTCTCTGGGAACGATGAAGTGCACGGTCCGGAAGTTCTTGCACTGGATCACCAGGGGGCACCCAGAAGTCGTTAGAGCGAGCTTCTCCACTGAGGCAATATGGTGGTGCAGTATCTACAGCACAAGAAAACATTCGCTCATCATCAAACTAAAGCTTTTAAACGACCAAATGCCCACGCCAGAAACATGTCTGATACCTCCCCACCCCTGCACCCGTTCCACACACAATCACAGCTTGAGAACAGGACCTTAGAAACATATTTGCACCCTGCCCCCTTCTCTCCATCTCCACTGTCGTGGCCCTAGGTGCAATGTCCCCACTGTTCCACCTGAGCTACTGCAAAGAGCCTCCGCAGGCTCTCTCCATAGCCACTCCTGACCTTCTCTAAGCCATCATCTACAAGGCAGAGGAGTGACCATTGAAAAGCAATTAAACAGTTGACACATGACATAGCAATGACGCTCCTGGGCACATACCCAGACAAAACTACAATTCGAAAAGATACACGCACTTTGTGTTCACAACAGCACTGTTCACCATAGCCTCGACATGGAAACAGCCTAAATGCCCACTGACAGGTGAGTGGATAAAGACATGCATATATGACAGGGAATATTCCTCAGCCGTAGAAAAGAACAAAATAATGCCATTTGCAGCAACACAGACAGACCTAAAGACTATCATACTAAGCCAAAAACAGAAAGGCAAATACCATATGCTATTTACATGTGGAATCTAAAATACGATAAAAATCAACATATCTACAAAACAAAAAAAGGCTCACAGACATAGAAAACAAACTTGTGTTTGCCAAGGGGGCAGAGAGGTAGGGGTGGAAAGGAGTGGGAGTTTGGAATTAGCAGATGCAAACTATTACATATAGGATGGATAAACAAGGTCCCACTGTACAGCACGGGAAACTATATTCAGTATCCTGTAACAAATCACAATGGAAAAGAATATACATATGTATGTAAACATAAAGCTGAGTCACTGTGCTGGATGACAGAAAAAAACAAAACACTGTAAATCAACAATATTCAATGTAGTAATAAATTAAAAAATAAAAGGCAATTATAAAAAAACTAGACTTGTTGCCGTCTAGTCATGCTATTCCCCATTCCCCTAGCCTCGCTTCAAGTCCCCCCGCATCCCTAAGTTCTGCTGACAACAGCCGACTTTCGGGTCCTCAGGACGCGTCCAGCTCCTTCACACAGTGCTGCGATGCCCCGACCTACTGGGATGAGGCAGCTCTAACTCTTCACCTGGGAACTTTGAGTGCGGTTTCTGGCCTTCGCTTAGAATTCACCACTGACAAAGAATGCCACTCACTCCAGTGACACCACTGCTTTATTTAAAAAGGAGGGCAAAAAAAAAAAAAAAAAGGAGGGCAGATATAATCACATGACTGTGAAATTTCCTCAGTTAAGACAGCCAGCCAACAGGAGCATTTTTTGCACATGTTCAGAGAAAACATGGTGCGAGTCCATCACTATAAGTACAGTGACGAGCGCAGCACAGGCCCTCCTCACCCAGGTTTCTTTCTGATGAGCATCTATGAACAGCAGATGCGTGGCTGTGAGATACAGTGTTCCTGTTAACGATTTGTTGCTGGTACTGAACCGGTCAAGTAACTTCACTTGCTCAACCTGAAAAAGAGAAAGTGTTATTTCTCATTACAAAGTCATATAAATTCTTTTTCTTTTTATCTCAGTACTTAAATGTACAGTTTCAAACTGCTTCCTCCTTCTGTTCAAAAAGATGAGATTACTTAAGGTTGAAAGTTAAATTTTACATGTATTGGGTAATATATAAGCCACCAACAACATTGGTATTACTTACAGCAACAAATACAGCCTGTAGAGAAAAACTCTGTAAGAAATTTAACATAAATACGAAAGGGAATCAGGGAGGAGGGGTGTGGTATCAATAAGCATAATCATTTTTCAATATCCAAGAGTCAATGTATTTTGTACGTTGGCAAGTCAAGAAGTAAATAACGTTATTATCTAGGGTTAGGAAAGTAAACTACCACTGCTCAGGACCATTTCTTCCTTAAATAAAAATCTAACTTTATTATACCACACACTTCTCATCAAAACATAAACATGTTTAAAACAATGGAATCCACTACTGTTGACTCCTCCTTAACTGTGTGAGGCTCGGCTGAAAAAGGACACTCTGGTCAGTCAACAGTGATACCTGGATATAAAAGCTCATCTGTCTTATTTCCTGCAGCAATTAAAGCAAAGTGCTCTAAAGAAAAGAGAACTAACGCCTATACATGGAAATAAAGGTTATTATAAAGTATCAATGCTACTTAAGCAAATTATCTGTCTTTAGTAATAACCTTTGCACATGCATTTACAAAAAAAATGGGGGCACGTAGCAAGCTAAGAAGAAAGCATCACTTTTGAAATAACTCAGTTTGAGCCTCAATGGGATCAGATTTTCAAGGGATATTCCATTCTTTAGCCAGCTCTAGGAAGTGGTCTTTCATACACAGAGCGCCAAGGAAAATCTTCTCATTCCACTTTGTAACGTTCCACTCACAACGAGCAGCACAACACCATTTGGCATAAACATATGATGTCAGCCGAAGCACAGGGGCCTGGCAGCGGGAAAGAGGATGCATAAAAAAGGACCGTCTCCGCACAGCTCCCTTTGTTTCCTGGCAAGACTCTCATTAGGGGAAAGTTAGAGCTCAAAGTAAGAGACAGCTGCTGAGCTGCTCACAAATACAGCCTGGAAATGCACTTTCAGAAATGCAAATTCAGACTTGACATCTTTATTGACACTATACAGTTAGTAAGCCAAATGTGACCAAAACAGGATAATATATCTGATCCTAAATTTTAGAACTATAAAGCCATCTAATTAGTAGTCAGGTAAAATACTTTATCTGATACATCTCTGGTTAGTAAGCAATAATTTTTAAAATGACTAAAACAGCACAAAAGACAATACTATTTCTTTATTTACTTGTGTCAAGAAGAAGTTTGGGGAAGAAAAAGCTCTTAGAATTATTAAGATTTCTGAATTAATATTAACACATTTGAACAAACAGACTGAAAGCAGAGAGGCAATGGAAAAGCCACTGTGTAGTTTGTGGGTGAGACAGCTTTGAGGTAAATCCTGGCTCTACCTCTCACAGGCTAACTGGGAAGGTCGCTTAAACTCTTGAAGCTGACTTCCTCCTCATCCCTAAATGGAGATAACGTCCCCAAGGGCAGGGGTAAAAGATCAGTGATGATTTTGTATAAATTAATATATTTGGGAATTGTAAATATTGTGAAATCACGTTGTAGAGTTGGCTATTCTGACATACCCTTGCTCAATAACAGGTAATTACCACTTCTCAAATACAGCCAGTCTGAACAACACAGAACAAATCACTAGCTATACAGTTACTACTGACAGTCAATTCTTGATCTCGACTAAACTACACAGGTCAAAACAGCTAAATAAACTGAAAGCAATTTATTTTTAGTTTTCCAATACTTACAGTTACTTTTGCAGCAAATTAACTGTCCAGGTGAAGGCTATGTGTAATAGAAACAAAAGGTTGGAAACAAAAAATAGAAACAAAAACCTTTTAGGAATAAGCTATAATTTAGGAGGCTATCCAGTCCACCAAGCAACTCTCAGAAGGTCTGTCCAGCTCACTGCCGTGGGCCCGACACGTAACAGTACCTAGGAAGTATCTGTTTAACTGCAGTTCATTCACAGGCACTTAAGAGAGTAGGAGTGGTCTAAAGCTAGAAAAATAACCCAAAGAAATAAAGGAGCACACTTGAAAAGTAATGTTTATAAGAAATTAGTCAGAAATCTTTTAGTTTTTTAAAAAAATTCATAAAAAGACCTTACTAAACCACCAGTATGGGTCCACTGTGAAAAGGGAAGACAAAATTAAAAAATTAAAGTCCATCAACTGGTAGTTACGAAAGTCATGGGCAAGAAGCTTAAGAGCATGAGGGCTGCTACAACCATAGAAATAGAAACAAAGATATATAGTCATCATAAATTTCAAGTGAAAAGATTTAAAATAAGCCAAGGGATCCTAAACACTTTCTAACATTCTGTCCCCTCTAACCAATCCTGAGGAGTAGGGTTTGCTCTGATTGCTTCAATTCAGTTCACTCTTTACTATGTTTTCATTGTGTGCTCCACACTTTGGCCAGCAGGATGAAAGATGCAATGAAGAGGTGCAACTGGGCACAGAAGGAAGTCATGGTGCACACAGCTACTACCTAACACACACCTGGAACCTGGAAACCAGGACAAGACCCTGGTCTGAGGGTATGCTAGTCCTCTTCTCAACCTCTGCACCCTCTACGACTTTGCCTCTTTACTTAGGCACCCTTGTATCTTCAAACTTTAAGTGGCAGTAACCTGAATTCCAGAATTACTTTACCTTTCCTCTCTTAAACATACAAAGAGAAATTTTTTCCCAATGGGATTACTTTTCAGCATCTTTAATTTTATTAGAGCATGTGCCATGTTTTTCTTTCTTTTTTTTTTTTTTTTAAAAAAAAAAGCTTTAATATAAATCCGCCTTAGGAAGGTTTGAGAAACATTTTAATGATATCCATCTCAGATTCTCCCTGGGATAGATGAAGAAGACGGATGTCTGCTCTTTTCCCTACAGGAGCTGTAACTTGAGGATGGGCCACAAGTGACTGATGGCTTCAAACCCGGAGGGAGAGTCAAGGCTCACAGGAGGTCCTTGTCCTGATTTTGTTAAAGGCTCCGGGTGGGCCATTCAATGCTTCTGATCTCGATTTGTTTTCCCCTCCCCCGCCCTAAATTGAAGATGAACTTCACTGCCGACGGTCAAGCAAGCCGCCGATATTCTGATGTCACTCCCTTCCGTTTTCACAGCTGTCCCAGGATCACCCTAGTGAGTGCCCTTCACACACAACACTGAAGCGAGGGGTTTCGTGAGCTCAGCTGCAGAGCGTTTCCCTCAGGCACGTTAAGACGTGGTATCACACTCCCCTTCTCCGGACCTCGTCTGTGCACCCGACTGGACTCTAGAGACCCTTGAGGGTGAAGCGGCGCCGGAAACCGCCACCCCCGGGAAAGTGAGGTGGGGCAGGTGATCGAGGGGAAGCCGCTGGCCCCTCGGGACTGACCGCAGGCCCCCGGCGCCCAATGCCTGACGGAAAACCCGCCCAGGCCGCCCGGCCCACTGGGCCCTCCGCCGCTCAGCCGCGCCCAGCCGCCGTGCACCCACCTTGGTCGTACGGATGTGTTCCATCCCGACGAGGCGCCCACCTGCCGCCGCCGCCGCCGCCGCCGCCGCCGCCACCGCACGGTGAAGCGGAGGACCCCCGAACCGGCGCGCAGCACCGCCGGCCCGCCGCACCCGCCGCGCATGCGCCGCCCACCCGCCGTCTCCTGGAAACACTTCCGCAAACCCCGAAGCGCCGAAAGGGCGCGGCGCGGCGCGCAGAGCGGCAGCGGACTGGCCCGGGGCCCTCGGCGGGACGCACGGCGCCCCCTACCGGTGTAGGCTCTCCGATCCCCGGGAAAGCGTGGTCCTCTCCATGGCTACTGGCCCGCACTTCTACCCCGTGGACCACGTCGTGGGGACCGGCCGTGCAGAGCATTCGGTGGGTGAGGGAGAGACGGGGAGTCCCTGGAGCCCCTTTACCCTATCAGGGGACAGCACCAAATCTCGATACTTCCGCTTTTGTCTGAGCTGCAGTTCTTTCACGAAAATCTCAGTTCAGTCCAGTCGCTCAGTCGTGTCCGACTCTTTGCGACCCCGTGGACTGCAGCTCTCCAGGCTTCCCTGTCCATCACCAACTCCCGGAGTTTACTCAAACTCATGTCCATTGAGTCGATGATGCCATCCAACCGTCTCATAGTCTCGTCCCCTTCTCCTCCGTCTTCAATCTTTCCCAGCATCAGGGTCTTTACAAATGAGTCAGCTCTTCGCATCAGGTGGCCAAAGTATTGGAGTTTCAGCTTCAGCATCAGTCCTTCCAATGAATATTCAGGACTGATCTCCTTTAGGATGGACTGGTTGGATCTCCTTGAACTCCAAGGGACTCTCAAGAGTCTTCTCCAACACCACAGTTCAAAAGCATCAATTCTTCGGCGCTCAGCTTTCTCTGTAGCCCAACTCTCACATCCACACATGAATACTGGAAAAACCATAGCTTTGACTAGACGGACCTTTGCTGGAAAAGTAATGTCTCTGTTTTTCAATATACTGTCTAGGTTTGTCATAGCTTTTCTTCCAAGGACCAAGCATCTTTTAATTTCATGGCTGCAGTCACCATCTACAGTGATTTTGGAGCCCCCAAAATAAAATCTCTCACTGTTTCCATTTTTTCCCCATCTATTCGCTGTGAAGTGATGGGACTGGATACCATGATCTTAGTTTTCTGAAAGTTGAGTTTTAAGCCAGCTTTTTCACGCTCGTCTTTCACTTTCATCAAGACGCTCTTCAGTTCTTTGCTTTCTGCCATAAGGATGGTGTCATCTGCATATCTGATGTTATTGATATTTCTCCTGGCAATCTTGACTCCAGCTTGTGATTCACCCAGCCTGGCATTTTGCATGTTGTACTCTGCATATAAGTTAAATAAGCAAGATGACAACATACAGCCTTGATGTACTCCATTCCCGATTTGGAAGCAGTCTGTTGTTCCATGTCCAGTTCTAATTGTTGCTTCTTGACGTGCATATAGGTTTCTCAGGAGGCAGGTAAGCTGGTCTGGTATTCCCACCTCTTTAAGAATTTTCCACAGTTTGTTATGACCCACACAGTCAAAGGCTTTGGCGTAGTCAATAAAGCAGAAGTAGATGTTCAGTTCAGTTCAGTTCAGTCACTCAGTTGTGTCCGACTCTTTGTGACCCCATGAATCGCAGCACACCAGGCCTCCCTGTCCATCACCAACTCCTGGAGTTCACTCAGACTCACGTCCATCGAGTCAGTGATGCCATCCAGACATCTCATCCTCTGTCGTCCCCTTCTCCTCCTGCCCCCAATCCCTCCCAGCATCAGGGTCTTTTCCAATGAGTCAACTCTTCGCATGAGGTGGCCAAAGTACTGGAGTTTCAGCTTTAGCATCATTCCTTCCAAAGAAATCCCGGGGCTGATCTCCCTCAGAATGGACTGGTTGGATCTCCTTGCAGTCCAAGGGACTCTCAAGAGTCTTCTCCAACACCACAGTTCAAAAGCATCAATTCTTCGGCGCTCAGCTTTCTTCACAGTCCAACTCTCACATCTATACATGACCACAGGAAAAACCATAGCCTTGACTAGACGGACCTTTGTTGGCAAAGTAATGTCTCTGCTTTTGAATATGCCATCTAGGTTGGTCATAACTTTCCTTCCAAGGAGTAAGTGTCTTTTAATTTCATGGCTGCAGTCACCATCTGCAGTGATTTTGGAGCCCAGAAAAATAAAGTCTGACAGTGTTTCCACTGTTTCCCCATCTATTTCCCATGAAGTGATAGGACCGAATGCCATGATCTTCATTTTCTGAATGTTGAGCTTTAAGCCAACTTTTTCACTCTCCTCTTTCACTTTCATCAAAAGGCTTTTTAGTTCCTCTTCACTTTCTGCCATAAGGGTGGTATCATCTGTATATCTGAGGTTATTGATATTTCTCCCAGCAATCTTGATTCCAGCTTGTGTTTCTTCCAGTCCAGCGTTTCTCATGATGTTCTCTGCATAGAAGTTAAATAAGCAGGGTGACAATATACAGCCTTGACGTACTCCTTTTCCTATTTGGAACCAGTCTGTTGTTCCATGTCCAGTTCTAACTGTTGCTTCCTGACCTGCATACAGATTTCTCAAGAGGCAGGTCAGGTGGTCTGGTATTCCCATCTCTTTCAGAATTTTCCACAGTTTATTGTGATCCACACAGTCAAAGGCTTTGGCATAGTCAATAAAGCAGAAATAGATATTTTTTCTGGAACTCTCTTGCTTTTTCCATGATCCAGCGGATGTTGGCAATTTGATCTCTGGTTCCTCTGCCTTTTCTAAAACCAGCTTGAACATCAGAAGTTCACGGTTCATATATTGCTGAGGTAGATGAGTCTAGGTTAAGGAAATAATCAGATGTATTTTATATAGTCTTATCTGAATCCAGCACAATCTCCAGTATTATGGGATTGCGATGTAAAGCATGGTATCTCCATAGTTTAATATCATCATCTCTTAAAAATTATGTGATGAGTCCAAGCAAGTAAAAACCTTTCTCTGTATTATTTTCCCCCAAGGTTTTATCATTTTCTCCATTTCACATCCTCATACACGTGTCATCAAAACTCTATCTTCCCCTTCTCTTCTCCTGTCATTTCTCATCTTCTCTTTTTTCAGTTCTCATAGAGAGGTAACAATACTAACACTTTAATGATTACCAGGTGTCAGAAAGAGTACTAAGTGCTTTATCTGTATTATGGGGAAATTACTATTATCCTTCTCATTTTAAAGACGAGGAAAGTGAAATACAATAAAGTAACTTGCCCAACATCATGCAGCAGATAAAGCCTAGATTCCAGAGGTAAAGCCAGACAGTCTGACTCTAGAGTCTGTTTTCTTAACACTGTTCTGTATTGATTTGTTTTTCAAAATCCATTAAAAGTTTCATTTGTGGTAATTTGATAGGCTAGGAGATGAGTCTGTGTTTTTTTTTTTTAAGTAAAATAATATCTAAAATATAAAATCAAGGGACTTCCTTGGCAACCCAGCAGTTAAGATTTTGCCCTTCCAATGCAGGTGGTGCAGATTTGATCCCTGGTCGGGGAGCTAAGATCCCATGTGCCTCCCAGCATGGCCAAAATAAATGTATGAATGAATAAGTAAAATAGAAAATCAAATTCCATAAAGTACCAAATAACTAAGAAGAGAGTGAGGACTTACAAGTGCAAAATAGAAGGGAAAGTGTGTACGCAGAAAGGTAAGCAGGATGCAGAAATTCCTGCCAAAGGGCCATTTCCAAATCAGGTGACTTTAGTACCTCTTTTGACACTCTCGCAGCACCCAAAGTGCAGGAGTCAAAGTATAGGGCCCACCTCAGGTAGGGCGCACATTGGGAGATTCTACCTATGTGAAGCCAGGACTGGAAGGAGTCTCAACCAATCCAGTGCCCAGAATACTGCAGGAAATTTACCTTAACATTTTACCTTTACCTAAAAAGGTCATTGAATAAATTTATATAACCTAGATTCCTCCCACCTAAAAGACTTTCAAAAACACTTTCAGGTTGTGAATATCATTTTAAACGTTTGGGATTAGTGCCTAGGAATGTGAGGGCAATAGAGGATGAGATCATTAGATGACATCACCGACTCAAAGGACATGAGTTTGAGCAAACTCTGGGAGATGATGGAGGACAAGGAAGCCTGACATGTTGCAGTCTATGGGGTAGCAAAGAGTTGGACATGACTTAGCAACTGAAGGACAGCAAGGAATGTTAGCATAGCAAACACAAATCCTTTCTGTGTGTGTGTGTGTGTGTGTGTGTGAAATGCCACTCTATAATAAATTTTAAATAACCTTTACAATTAATTTTCCAGGGAAAATCATTAGCTACCATAAAAATAGCACAAGAGGAAACAATTCTTAAAGAGATAATTTGCAAGAACAGCATAAGTGGCAATGAGTTTATAATTACCAGGCTTAGTTTGTTAAAAAAAAAATTATGCTCATTATGTTTAAAGAGATCAGACATGATGAAAATATCTGCAGTGTATGGAGAAAAAAAAATAGTTTCTTAATGATCTAGCAGACATGAAGAAGAACCAAATAGAACTTTTATAAATTAAAAACAAATATTTTTTCCTTTAAAATAAATTTTCCTCTTTTTTGAAATTAATTTTTATTGAAGTATGGTTGCTTTGACTTCCCAGGTGGCTCTGTGGTAAAGAATGCAATGCAGGAGAGGCGGGTTCCATCCCTGGGTTGGGAAGATCCCCTGGAGAAGGGAATCAGAACCCACTCCAGTATTCTTGCCTGGAAAATCCTATGGAGAGGAGCCTGGCGGGCTACAGTCCACGGGGTCGCAGAGCCCAACAGGACCGATCCATTTAAACATTTCGAATATGCACACGCACAGATACATAGTTGCTTTACAGTGTTGTATCTGGTGTCGTCTTATTAGGGAACCAGTCCTGCCATGATGGTGCCACTCTCACGACCTCATTTAAGCCTTCAGTTCAGTTCAGTTCAGACGCTCAGTCGTGTCTGACTCTTTGCGACCCCATAAACTGCAGCACGCCAGGCCTCCCTGTCCATCACCAGCTCCCGGAGTTCACCCAAACTCATGTCCACCGAGTCGGTGATGCCATCCAGCCATTGCCTCCCAAAGGCTCCATCTCAAATAACTACCAGGACATTGGGGATTACGTTTTCAACATGTGAATTGCGGAGGGACACAGTTTAGTCCATATCAGGTAGCCCAAGCTCAAGGCAGGAGAAAATGCTGCATTAAGGGGAGCTTTGAGATGTCAGGTTATAAAGAGACGTGACTTATAAGCCACTGAGTGCCACAAGGAAAGAGTCATTGGGTTTCTGATCAAGGCAGTGTCCTGGTGGGAATTGTTTTGGAAAGCAAATACGGCGGTTGCTTATAAAATATATTTTACTGGAAAAAACAGCAGGTAGGAAAATCCTTTGCAAGAGTAACGTGACAACCTCTGATGGAAAAACAAGGTGCACCTACATTTGGTGCAACTCAAATGCACCACAGCCAGCAAGCCTTTCCTCATCCTCCTGCCGGAGGGAATCTCTTTAAAACTCCGTTTTTCTTATGTGTAAGGTTTGCTTAACGGAACCCTTACATCGTTCTCGCTTCGGAACTTTTTTCGTACAGTCCACTGCGCATCTTCCCTGGCAGGCGGCAAAGATATAAGCAATAACTGAGATTCAAGAAAGCTGAGCGCCGAAGAATTGATGCTTTTAAACTGTGATGTTGGAGAAGACTCTTAGTGGTCCCTTGGGCTGCAAGGAGATCCAACCAATCCATCCCAAAAGAAATCAGTTCTGAATATTCACTGGAAGGACTGATGCTAAAGCTGAAGCTCCAATACTTTGGCCACCTGATGCGGAGAGCTTATTCATTTGAAAAGACCCTGATGCTGGGAAAGATTGAGGGCGGGAGGAGAAGGGGAGGACAGAGGATGAGATGGTTGGATGGCATCACCGACTTAAACTCCGGGAGTAGGTGATGGACAGGGAGGCCTGGCGTGCTGCAGTCCATGGGGTCGCAAAGAGTCAGACACGACTGAGCGATTGAACTGAACTGAACTGACTGAAACTCAACAGAACTGAAACCAAAGCCCTATCCCAGCGGGACCTCCGGGCACCACCCTCGTCCGTCCCAGGGCGCCTTGCGCGGCGCGCTGGTCCCGCCCCTTCCCAGCAGCCCCTGCGCGGCGGGAGCGCTTCGGGAGCTGCGTGCGCGCGACCAGCTCAGACGTGCGCGGCGCGGCTTCCACCCCGCCCTCAAGCCTGTCTTCGCGGCTGCGGGGCTCGGCGTTCGCGCCAGGTCGCGGCTCGGCGGGAGCGATGCTGCCGGGCCCATTTGGGCCTTAAGGCGGTAACGGCGTGCCGACCCTTTAGCGTGCCGAGGGCGCGCGGAGCCCGCAGCCATGTCCACAGGGTTCTCCTTCGGGAGCAGCACGCTGGGTTCCTCCACCGTGGCCGCTGGCGGGAGCAACACGGGCGGAGGTTTCTCCTTCGGGACCGGGACGTCCAGGTAACTGCGAGCGGCCTCTTTCCCGGCGGGGCTGGGGGCAGGCGGCCTCGGGGGCTGGGGCCTGAAGGCGGGGGCGAGTGGGGTGGGGGCCTGCGGGAGGCAGCCTGAGGGCCGAGGGGCCTGGGGGACGAGGGGCCTGCGAGAGGCGACCTAGGGGACAAGTGGCCTCTGGGGGCGAGGGGTCTGTGGGGGGCGACCTAGGGGACGAGTGGCCTCTGGGGGGCGAGGGGTCTGTGGGGGGCGACCTGGGGGACGAGGGGCCTGCGGGGGCGGCCTTGGGGACCTGGGGCCTGTGGGGGGGAGACCTTGGGGGCGAGGGGCCTGTCGGGGGCGGCCTGGGAGACAAAGGGCCTGTGGGGTCTCCCTAAGGGGCTGGGGACGGCCTGGGGGTCGCGGGCGGCGGGGGTGGGCGGCCTGGGTGGGGAGGCTCTGCGGCGGCATCGCGGCTTCTCTGGGCCCATCCCGGCGCTCTACTGCGGCGCCCATGAATGTCAAGCGGCTGAGTGGATCTCAGCTTGTTGGGGTTAGAAAAAGACAATAGGAAATTTTAAGGGGGGACAATGTCAAGTTTGTCCCCGATAATTGAGACGCCGTTGCAGGATATGTGGTTTGGGTCGTTAATGATTTCCTGGTTATTTCCAACACGGTTTCAAACCTTTTGTGCTTCATGGAACCCTATCTGAGCTTTTGTGGGGTTTTTTTGTTTGTTTCAAATACTTGTTACAAGCACTTATTGGTCGTAATTTCGAACAGTCTCTGCAAATTAGTATCACGCAGGTGAGGGCGTTGCGTCGACTCGCATTGTTCTTTTCTTGTCTTGTAAAATGTAGGCTCCATCGTCTTCGTTTTTTGTGGAGCCTGCTACTCACCACCGCCCGCCGCCCCCCCGCAAAGTGTGACAACCATTTGGCTAGCTGATCTCCAGAAAGAGGCAATTAAGATAAATATCTTTTTAATGATGTGAGATTTAATCTTAAACTCAATCTTTTGAACATAAAAGTGGAGGAGA
The DNA here is from genome assembly GCF_032452875.1 of Bos javanicus. NCBI lineage: Eukaryota > Metazoa > Chordata > Mammalia > Artiodactyla > Bovidae > Bos > Bos javanicus. The sequence continues at coordinate 33,944,924 of NC_083879.1, read as the reverse complement.
TCATTAAATCAAGAGGCGTGTGTAGAATGAATTACAAGATAGCTCCTGAAACTTGAAGAATGTGGTTGTAGATTATCAAGGCCAAAAAAACACACGAAACAAAACCAATAGCTTTGTCTGTACCAAAAGGGAGGGGGATACAGACTATGCAGTGAGGTCAGAAATCTGGAGTTTTCCCTAATAGCTCCTTCCCTCATAATCAGTAAGGCCTGATCTTTTTAATGCCTCACTTTCCATTTGCTTTACTTCCGGAGACACCACCCTGTTGTAGGCTCTTGTCATTTGTAGAACAGGCTCCCACGTAATAGGCTCTCTTTTAGGTGGTAAAATAAGTCCTGTTCTCCTGAAGCTTACATTCTTTTGAAAATACTTAAGATTCCTGCCAAGTTCTCAACCAGTGACCTTTCTCATGTTAGATGAAAACTGCTTCCACCTTCTACTTTGATTAGTTCCCTGGGATCCCAATTGTCTCAGCTGCATTCACATCAGCTTTTTTTTTTTTCTAACATTATCGCCAGGGTGATTAAAAATTTTTGTTTCCATTGCCTTTCATCAATGATTTTCTGCTGTTCTCCAAATGAAATAAAAATGAATCTTAGCATGGTCCACCAGACCCGGTCTGGAACCTCTTCAGACATCCTGAGCCCACCTCGTTTGTTTGCTCCAATTCAGTAATATAGGTCCACTTTAAAAAAACACAAAAAAACACAAAAAGCCTGCAGGCACACCAATAAGTAACTGAAACAAAGTTTCAACAAAAGATACTACCCTTACACATTGATATTTTCTATGCACTTTGATCTTTTGATCTTTTTCTTTTTTGACCTGATACTCATATTTTCTTTTTTTCCCTTTCTTTTTTTAAATGCTGGTTATTCTCCTGTGGTGGATCCTGATCGTAGTTTGAAAAACACAGCTTGGGTGTTTTCTCAGTTCCTCAGGTGAAGGCCAAACCCCTTCCAACTTGAGGGCAGTTCCCTCTGCTTGGAATTGCCCTGCCACCTGTGGTACTGAGCTGATGCTTGCTGTGGGCCTCAGGTGGTTACAGCCCAGGGAGGCTTTTCAAGACCTGTCAGCAGAGAGGGGTCTCCGTCCCTTACCTGATGTCAAAGCACTTAAACAGTTGTGGTCAGTTCATTTCATTTTTTGTTGACTTGTTTATTGTCTGATCTCAGCAGTACAGTGTAAGCTCCATGATGGTGGAGATCTTTTCATGCTGGTTTTCCAAGAGACACAATGGAGCTCAGTACATACATGTTCAGTGTTGTGCGCTAAGTTGCTTTGGTGTGTTTGTTGAAACCCTATGGACTGTATAGCCCGGCAGGCTTCTCTGTCTGTGGAATTCTCCAGACAAGAATACTGGAGTGGGTTACTGTGCTCTCCTCCAGGGGATGTTCCTGACCTAGAAATTGAACCTGCATCTCTTACATCTCCTGCATTGGCAGGCGGGTTCTTTACCACTAGCACCACCTGCATGAATGATAAATATTTCTCTGGTTGGAAACTTCTTGAGGTCAAGATCTTAAGCTCATTTATCACTCCAAGACCCTGTGACAGTGCCTGGCCATATAAAAGGGCTTTTATAAATAATTGTTGAATGATTAACAAACTTGAAAAATTTATACGTGCTTTAGAAAGTCTTGGGAAATTAATAAAAGAAGAGATGGTCTAACACCTGCCTATTGAAGTACTGGTTTGGAGACCTAACATTCTTTGGGGAAATCATTTTGGGGAAGTTACTCTCCAAGCTTCAGTTCCCACATCTGGGAAAGGGGTATGATAACATACTGTTTATCTCAAAGGGTTGCTGGGTGAAATGAGCCGGTTTACTCTGTAAATGTCACTTGTTTAGCTCTGAAGTCCACAGTAAGGCCAGCAGGGAAGGTAAGATTCCATTCCAGATCTGCCTCAGTCTTCTGGCTTTTCTACAACACATTCTGTTGAGGAATTGGCAGATAATTATATTGTTTACGACAATAATTGATTAGGTTTGGGGTAGCTTTTTGTTTTTCTTTCGGTGAACTTCTCTGCCACAGGGAAATTTCTCCTTTGCTTCTCTGGTGAAGTAAGATTTCACTTTGATGTATTTTCTTTGGTAATGCTTTCAACTTTGTGAAGTTGTGAAACACTTCATTGTGTCTCCACTTGTCTTAAATTGTCAAGAAATTTTAAATACTTGTCTTAAATGTGCATACTTTCACTGTGTATCTTTTGTATGTTCATGGAAAAGCAGCAAAAACATGGAGTTGCTGATTTGTTTCGGAGCAAGGGGAGCATAATAAACATTTTCTTAATTTGATTCTGTTTCGTAGAATGTGGTTTGATTCAGTTGATTGTGATTGTGGATGAGGCCTTGCCGCCCTGCTCTGCCAGCCCCCTGTGCTGTGTACCAGGGGCACGCACGCATTGCTGATGAGGACAGACACAGGGTGCACCGTCTCCTTCCTGCTCAGTGCTGATGACCGATTTCAAGTTCTCCTTCCTTAAGAAGTTCTTCCCTCTCTATTCCTCTCGCAGTGATTTCCTGGTGTAATACCTTGTACATAGTGTGTTTAGTTGAATTTATAAGTGCTCCTTATGATAACAGTAGCAACAACATTTATTGAATGAAGTTAATGTGCTCTTCATAATCTCTAAATCTTTATAGAAAATCCTTGTTATTCCCATTTTGCTTATGAGGAAATAGAGGCTCAGAAAGGGTATGTCACACAAGTGCCAGGAGGTTGGAGAGCTGGTACTGGAGCCTGGCCCAGTCACTGCTGCCTGCCCCTTTAGTTGAAATGCCGCAGGCTTTGAAGATTCTTTTAAAACTGACCTTGGGTTGTGTTGTGGCATTTATGTCTATGTGGAAGGGGAGAGAGAGAAGAAATAAAGATTTGGGCATAGGATGAGTGGGATTTCCCTTTATGTTATACAGGTTATAATCACTCTCAACTCTACTACATAATTTTTGAAGTCTCAGATTGTCAAGATATTTTGGCTTGTTTTCATAATTTGTTCTCCCATTTATAGATAGCAAATTTGAGCCTCTGCAGCTTGCTAAGAACAGTTGAAAAGCTGTGAACTTTGTTCACATTACTTGTCATTGTCAGCTGCTCTTTTTTAAGCTTGCAGAGGCTCTGAACAGCTCTGACCTCTGCCAGTTTCACACTGTCGTGGTAGAGAGTAGTTTTGCTTTGCAGGTTCCTTGTGCCAGGACACATCTGTTTGTGTCCCTCACCCCCAGTCCCAGTGGTGGTAATATAGTGATAGAGAGGTGGTGGAGACAACTTAGACTTAGTTTTCTGTTTCTGGTCATGTGTTTCCCGTAGCAGTTGGGGAAGGACAAATGAGCTTAGCAGTGTGAATTGTACATACTTAGTTCAAAAGGAGAATGATCCACATTTATAGGACTTCCTATGGTTGTTTTAAAATACGTCAGCTTTCAAACAAAAACTGGTGAGAGCAGAATATGTGTGATCCTGTTTATAACTCCTTGGGATCTGAAATCCTAGCTGCTCTAGATCCTACTTTTCTTGAAGAATGATGTTGCCTTTTTTTAAGGATAATTTTATATGTGGATTTATTATTAAAGAGATCAGAAAAATATTTGAGCTTGGTTGGTTAAAGGTAAATTGTTAGTTATTTTTGTAGCCTGTGGAGATGCGTGAGATACTAACTTCGAAGAGCTAGCTTGCATTTCTCTTAAACGAGTATTGGCTCTAGTAGACTTTACCTTGTGTTTTTTATAAACCAGCAACCCTACTGTGGGGCTCAATTTTGGGACCCTTGGGAGCACCGCCACTCCAGCTACAACATCTGCTTCTGGTGGATTTGGAACCAGCCTCTTCGGATCTAAACCTGCCACGGGGTTCACTCTGGGAGGAACGACCACAGGTAAGGGGGATCATCACATTCTCGGAGTGGGTTTGGGATATTCATTCTTTGCAGGTTCTGTCCTCTGTCTTCTCTCTTTACAAGAATCATCATTGGTGGTAGACTTAAAAAAATAGCAAATACTGATAGGAAAGGGCCAGAAATAGGGCCAGCCATTAACTGTGATTTACTTCAGTGAAGGAGGAACAACACACATACATCTAAGGATGAAATAAAATAAATCTTAAATATAATGAATTAAAGTAATTCAAAAGTTTGTTAGATTACATAACAGTGTTTTACGTTAGTGAAGATTAAGTCAGGTTTAGAGTTGGGACATTAATTTAGCATATGTGGGACAGTCAGTTTCCTATTTTGCTGTAACATTATAATTTACATCCCAAAGAGATGTCTTAGATTTTTTTTTTACTGTTACAAACAATAGTTTCAGTGGGAAAGGGCAGGAGGTACAGCTTTCTGGTAGACATTTTAATAATAATAAAAAAATATTTTGTTATAAGCCAAAAATAGTTTCACTGGCGCCACCATTTAAAAGTTTGCTTCCTTGCTTACCTTTGTCCTCTGCCCACAGAGCCTCTTGGTCTCTGTTGCCACCTTTGGTGTTGAGCTGCCAGCCTCACTGTGGCACTTCCCACAGCCGCACAGAGGCCACGGAAGGACTGTGGGAGTACTGTGAGTGTGCCTCTTGAGGCAGTGCTGATATTCTGTTGGGAGCAGCTTTTTTTTTTCCTCCTTGCCTGATTTTGTTATAGGCAGTAGTTCCTGGCATTTTACAGCTCAGTCCCTAATTAACCAAACTATATACAGCTTGTAATAAGGGAACCAGTGCTGTAGGAAGAACGCTAGTGTTAGATTGTGATTGTGGTGGAAGATACTTTGTTGCCCGTCAGTCTCACCAGCAGTGTTACAGCTCCTTCAGGGTGGTTTCAAATCCTCCCCTATGACAGCGCAAAGGAGTGCAGTCTTCCACTGATGCTTCAAGCTTATTTCTCTTTTTGTCTCCAGCAATAACAAAAACTATAACTCAGGATTAACTCTGGGTAAGGGTTTCTGAGGGGAGGTCCCAGATCTGTGGTTTCCTGCTCATTCTTGGTCTCTCACAGAGTTGGGCTGTAGAAGACAGCATGTGAGGACCTGATACGGATAACAGATACTGACTTCTCAAAGAGCCTTTCAGTATCTGAGTGTTTAAAAAATAAAAAAATTGATGACTGTGTAATCCTTTTCTAATTCAGAAAAAAATTTAAATACAAAATTTTTTGGTCAAAATTTATTTCACAGTTATATTTTTCAGTCATTTAAGCCCTTTTAGTGGAAAAAAGGTCCCAAACTTTAGGCCAAAAGTCTTGGAATTAAGCGTTGGTTGTACCTCTAAATAGTTGTGAGGCCTTAGACAGTCATGCTGCTGCTGCTGCTAAGTCGCGTCAGTCGTATCTGATTCTGTGCGACCCCATAGACAGCAGCCCACCAGGCTCCCCGGTCTCTGGGATTCTCCAGGCAAGAACACTGGAGTGGGTTCCTTCTCCAATGCATCAAAGTGAAAAGTGAAAGAGAAGTAGCTCAGTTGTGTCCGACTCTTAGCGACCCCATGGACGGCAGCCCACCAGGCTCCTCCGTCCATGGGATTTTCCAGGCAAGAGTACTGGAGTGGGGTGCCATTGCCTATCTGGCAGCTAGTTATCTATCAAAGGAGGGTATTGGAATGAAAGGTTTTAGATTCCCTTCCAGCTCTATACTAATAGTTCTCCATCATGATATGCTGACAGGAATGAGGGTAGCCAGGGCGACAGTTGCCTTGACCTTGATGCCAGGGCATAATGCAAAAAGATGAGAGGACAGTGAGGAACCACAAAAGTTAATTCATTTAGTTAAATGCAGGTTTAAAATTGAAATAAAGATTTGTGGACTTTCTTTACTTGGATGCTGCTTGCCTGTTATCCACAGAAAGCATATCTGTTTACCATTGAAGTTTTAGACAGGATTGGTTACACGGTCAAGCAGTTGGCTCCTCTTGTGAGATTTTAGAACCTATATGTGTCCAAAGCACATTACCCTGGCAGGGACTCCAGTTGTGGCGGGGGCAAGCCAGGAGCATGGTTTCTGGCTTCTTTTCTCTCAGTTTTCAGGAGAAGCCAAAACGCAGGTCATTCATAATTTCTTTGTGTAATAATTTTGAGCTACTGCTTCTGGCTGTGGCCTTGAGTCTGCATGATGCTTTCAATATTGAGATTTAGCGGAATGTGCTGGAGGTGGTGGTATCTCTGAAGTAGAATTGACAGAATGCAGGGGAGACTTTAGCAACCCAGTTGACTGTGGGGAGTTTAGGGAAGTTTTTATAGGGAGACATGTAGAGTCCAGAGGGACATAAGGCAGAGATAGCTTTGGAGACTCAGATAGATATCGACTTGGACCTATGAACCTACAGTTGAGATTCTGAATGTGGGCAAGAAGTTTTAGAAAGTGAGAGAGCAAAAATGGAGCCAGATAGAGTATGATTTAGTAAGTGAACAGAGATACACAACTGGTTTGTGTGAAGTATCAATAGACAGAACGGGGAACTAAATTCAGTGTCTCGTCATAACCTGTAATGGAAAAGAACTGAAGAAAAAAATTATTTATAAAACTGAATCACTTTGCTGTACTCTTGAATCATTGTTAAATCAGCTGTACTTTAATTTAAGAGAAGTGAACTGAGGAAGGAGACAGACAGGAGAGACTGGAGGAGCCGCATGGGGAGGAGAAGAGAGGCAGCTGGGCACTGGTAGGGGAGCAGAGGAGGAGAGTTGCCAGCAGCAGAGGAGGTGTTTTAATTTAGTCTTGGAGAAGGAAGACTTTTTCTGTTGAGTATAAAAGAAAGGGGAAGCGCTGTTCTGGGTAAATCTGGAGATGGGGCAGAAGGTGAATTCCAGTATCACCACCTCAGTTGGATTTTCCTCTTTGGTGTCCACTGTGATTTGGTGAATGATTTCTCTCTCGTTTATAAGTGTATATATCTGTTCTATCTACACAAAGTAGGATCTTAGACTTTCAGGGTCCTGATTGATACCAGTATGCATATGGTTATGGTAAGATGGGATTCTTTTTTTTTTTTTGATGGGATTCTTTTTAAAACAGGAACGGCAGCCACGACATCTGCATCTACAATAGGCTTCAGTTTAGGCTTCAGCAAACCCGCAGCGTCCGCCACACCCTTCGCGCTGCCCATCGCCTCTACTTCGGCCAGCAGTCTCACGCTCTCGTCTGCACTGACATCCACTCCTGCAGGTGAGGCTGTTGGAGAATAGTGGCATTTTCTAGTTTTATTCTCATTTCATTCAGTTAGTGAACACAGGTGTCCACCTTTAGAAAAAGTAACTTCAGTTGGGGAAAATTTTTACTTCAGTCATTCAGCAGTGTTGACGCACTGAATTACTGGTTTGTGAAGATCTGCCTTGAGCATTAAAGCAGCAGAGGCCCTCTTGGAAGTTGGTCTCTTTACAGAGCAAAGCAGGTTACTGGATGAGAGGTCACGTGTGAACCTGTTCCTGTCTGCTTTGTTCTCAAGGAACATTCTGGTGACGGGAGGATAAAGAGTGCATAAACCTTGCCTGGTTAGGAGTCATCTGGTTTTGAGTGTGGAGTTGGTAGTCTGGGTTGAAAACTATTACTGTCTGTACTCTCTCACCTGATACCATGCTAGTATTAACCAAAGCTTATGCTTGTCACTGGTTTTTGCTTTAAAGGTAATATTTCTCTCTATTATTAAGTATATGTAATGTTATCTTTAGTGAATAGTTTTCCACAAGAGCCAGTTATATCTTGACATCAGTTTAAGAAAATGCTTTGTATTTTCTATGATGTTCTTAGAAATGATGTTCTTTTTGAAGTCTTACAGTTTTCACTTTTTATAGCATCCACAGGATTTACCCTGAATAACTTGAGTGGAACAGCAGCCACAACTACCACTGCCTCAACAGGCCTCTCTTTAGGGGGGGCCTTGACTGGTTTGGGAGGCTCACTTTTCCAAGGTACAAGCACAGCATCATCAGGTAAGTGGTGATACCTACTCTCCAGAAGAGTGAATGATAAAGTTTTTAATACATAATTGGATATCTTTTATCCAATTTAGATATTTTAGATATCAATATTTTATATTGATATTTTAGAAATAAATTTTCTCAACATGACTAGATAAGGAGACAAAGAAGGACCTGTTTCAAGAGTCAGTAAACTGTTCCAAAGAAACTTGTCTTTTGAATAAATGGCACTTGGATAGTACTGAATTGTTTAGCCTCTAAATTCACTGTGAGAGAACTTGACCTCCTGACCCTGACCGGGTTCTGGGAATGGCTTTTTGTTACAGATGTTAGAAAAGGGTATTAGAGTGCCTTGAAGGCAAGACATTAAAAGCAAATATTAAATGATTTTATTAGTTTTGTAGATGTCTCCTTTTTTTTTTTTTTGGTGAGTATCTTCTAATAACCAAATCACTAGATTACTGTAGCATACATTTCTTTGCAGGATAAATATTTAAACATCTTTCCCAAAGATTCTAGTGAGATCAAAACACAAAAACAATAGAAGAGTCAGGGTTGCTTTTGTATCTCTGTGTTGAGTTTCGGTTGACACAGTATTCAATGCTTACTCTATGTTACGTTAACCTAAAAGTGCCATTGATTTTTTTAAAAATTCATAACATTTATCCAGCTGTGTGTTTTCCACACATTGTCAGGATTTAAATCCAGTTTTCATTTATCCCATGCTCTTATCCAGTACATTCTGCTGTTTTCTGTTTTTAAAGTAAATAGAGTCTTGTCTAAAAAGAACACACTTATGTCAGCTTGAGAATGCATGGACTTAAATGATTTACCAGGGCAGGGTCTTTGAAGTTTTAACTTGATTCAAAGGTGACTTAAGTTAACTTTGTTGACTTAAGATTAACTGTAGTCTAGTTCTTCCACGTCCTTTTGTCTGTGAAGTAGAATTTAAATAAGTGAAGTCTTTTTTGTTTGTTTGTTTAATCAAAAGAACTTGAGAATGTGAAATTTTGATGTTTCGACTGCAAGTTTCTATCAATTCTTTAAATTTCATTAATAGTAAAACTGTTTGCTTTGTATTATACTAAAAACCTTATAAATTCATACTAGATTATTTCTTTTTCCCCAGCTTTGTTGGAATATAATTGACAAGTAAAACTGTAAGATATTTAAAATGTACAACTTGAAGATTTGACTGAATACCTTATTTCCCCCATCAAGTTAATTTATACATCCAGTAGTGGATGATTTTGAAGCATAGAATTCCAAAGCATGATTGGAAGACAAATAATCACCTGAAAAATGTGCACACTAAAACTACTTTGATGTGCTTTAAAAACATCAAATATAATCTAGTGTCCATGTACATCAGTTAATAGATGTATTCTGGCCCTCTTGATAAAAATCACATCATCCAAACTTCATATAGCACTGAGTACAAGTGAGATTATCAGTCTTTGTCCAAAGCATGCTCTGGACTTGTTTCTTTTTATTTGTCTAAGTCAAGCATGATGATAAGCTGGGATCCAACTTAAAGGCGTTGAGTGTGTTGGTCATTCGGTGAAGTCATTATGTATTAGGGTGATGAACTTTATCAGTGATGTTTGGCTTGTTTGTAGGACTTGGACAGAGTGCTTTAGGCCTGACTCTGGGAACTACAGCAGCTACTTCAGCTGCTGGCAATGAAGGCCTCGGAGGTATAGATTTTAGTAGCTCATCGGATAAGAAGAGTAAGTAATGTTACTGTAATTTTACATTCTAACAGTCCTATTGAGGGAATTAAATTTGTGTCTGAAAAATTATTGGTTAAATATTAAACAGGGAAGTTTTTAAGTTTGTATTATATTTCACAAATTTTGTGTGTTATGCATTTAAGATTCTACTTTTGTAAAGGACTCAGATTTGTAGGTGTGTTTGTCTCATGTAACTATCTGAATGCATATATTAATACACATTTAAAAATCGGGACCATGGTCCATGTGTTGTTTTGTAACCTGTTCTTTCTTGTGTAATATATCACAAGTTTTAATCAGAGTCAGTAATTCTTTACAAATATTTTAATGTGCTTATCATCAGTTTTATGAATGGATGTATCATCATTCAGTCAGCCACCATCCTCCAGTCAGTGTTTGTCTCCAGACCTTTGCTTTGGGAAGTGTCACTGTACTGGGCACCCTTGCAGAGAGAGGCAGTGTGGTGTGGTGGCCAGCCCGTTTGCTGGCTGTACATCCTGGCTCAGCTGTTCACAAGCTCTGTGACCATATTCAACCTCTTTATCCTCTTGGTGTGTTATGAAGTAGGGGAAATAACAGTCCCTGCTTCATGGGGTAGGTTTGAGGATTGTAAAACCTTAGCAGCGCCAGGCACACAGAAAATGCTGTTTGATTTTATTATGAGTTTTTGTTCATATTTTGGTTATTTCCTTAAGGCAAATACCTAGAAATTGAATCATGGGCTTAAAGGGAGGGACATTTTGGAGTTCCATTGTATATATTGTGAAAGTGCTTTCAAAAAAGATTTACTCACCAACCAGTATGAAAATGCCCTTCTTGTGGTGCTCTTGGCATGCCTAATATTCTTTAAAAAATTTTTTCCAATCCAATTGCATTGTGAAGTTGTTTTTTTTTCCCCCCCCTGTGGTTGTTGGTTCTGTGTGTGATTTGTTTTGATGAAAGCATGTTCCTCTGGAGTGCATACATACATACTGCACTGAACCTCTTTGAAGAACTTAGAATGACATAATGCATGAAGCTGTAGGATACTCAGTGTCCTATGTCTGTATGGAATTTTTTAATTGGACATGGATTTTATTATTAGAAGATAATATTATAGGGTGAATTACTATCTTAAAAGTTGATAAAATCCTTTTAACCTTAGAAGATTTGGATTTATTTTTCTTTGAATGAAAAATTTTAAACACAAGGTCCTATCTTGTTTTTACTTAATTTTCTTTGTAGTAATTCCATAATTCAAAAATAGCCTTAGATGTTTTAGCAGCTTAGTTTTTTACTCAGATGGAACAGCCTGATAATAGGGCCTTAAAAAAGTGTCAAATAAAGCTCTCAGGAGTTAAACTCCTCAGCAAGATTTTTCAGGGAAGATAGATGAAAAAGGAAGATTCTTTCCCTTGAAAGAAATACTTGCAAATCAGCTGCATAACTGTTTATATGTACATAAAAACAGTTATATATATGTCTGTAACATGCTGTGATTAGAGTGTGACAAGTCATGAGATCACATACTGTTTAAGAAGCAGTCTAAGAAATCCTTAACCATTTCTACTTTTACCTTAGTTTGTGTTAACTTAAAACTTGTATTTGGAATATACTGATAAATAGCATATTTTTACACGAAGCTTTTTCAATTTTCTAGGTGATAAAACAGGAACAAGACCAGAGTAAGTTTACAATTTGACTAATAAAATATTTTAATTAAAGAGTTTTACTTATTAAACTGTAGACAAATGGTATGGTTGGAAGTAAATGGAACCATACATGCATTTAGAAGAAAAGTTATTTTGAAGTTTTTGTGACAAAGTAATAAACATAGGCTGTGGAGAGATTGTGAAAGGTAAGATATTTGAGAAAATTATAACTGTTTCTTTCTACGAAGTAGTTGGCTTTTCCTCAAATAATAAAAACAAACACAAATATATGTAAAGTGTCTCTTTGCCTTCTTATAAGTATTGAACAACTCATGGAACTTTACTCTTAGACCACTTTTTATTTATATATACAAATTGAACATGTATATGTACCTTTTCTTTTATATGTAAATTGCTGTGCCAGCACCATTCACTTCCTGCTGTTGAAGAGGGAGAAGGCCTCCATGTACTTTATGTGTATGTTTGAAGAGTTTCATTTATTCCTGTCTTTATTAAGTAGTGTGATTCCTTTCAGCTACCCCCAGGTCTTATTTTGTTGAAGAACAAATTGAAGTTAGAAAATAATAAAGTAAAAGTATTGTGAGCATCTCACTGTGAGAAGTTTGGCAGGCTTTCTTTAATGAATGCTTTTGAATATGCTAATGAATATTTTTGAACTAAACGAAATGTCAGTCCTGGGATTTTTGAGCTGGAGAAACTTAGTTTAATATCTCATCCCACCTGCAGTATTCTCTGATTTTGTTCTGAAACATTTAGTCAAATGCATCTATGTGTATTTGTAACAGATGCCAATCTTCTTAGAACAGAAACCTCCATGTCAGGTGAATTGTTAGTTATTGTGTAGGTTTATTACTCTTTATAAGGAACTTTAAAATCATCCAGGAAGGCTATAAATAAGGAACATTTGCTCTGTTTTCACATGCTTTAACACACACTGTAGTAGAATTCAACTGCCAGGTTCTTATGATCTCGGGTGTTAATGGCCTGTGGCATCTTTCTCAGGGACAGTAAAGCACTGAAGGATGAGACTCTGCCTGCTGTCATCTGCCAGGACGTCGACAACCTCCAGTACGTGCATCAGGTGTCATCAGGAGCTGAGTCAGACTCCAGCGCGGCGGTGGTGGGGGGTGGGTGTGGATTTCAGGGGGACCATCTCCTCCTCCTCCTGAGCATTAAACTTGGGGAACATTGGAATGCCTGTAGACGTTAAAGAAGCAGAGCAATTGAATGAAGGAAATAAAGGAATTAAAATTCTGTAACTGCCATTCTGTGAACTGTAGATGAATTTTTTAATAGTTGCTTCTCAAAACACTCGGACTTAAAACTCTGACCTACATGTGGTAAATGTACTTTTTTTCTGTAGAAAATCAAAGGTGTATTTTTTTTAAAACTCAGTTTTCTTTTTTTAGGAAATTTGTGAAGGAACAAAAACAGGTTCAAGAAGAAATTAGTAGAATGTCTTCAAAAGCAATGCTTAAAGTCCAGGAAGATATTAAAGCTCTGAAGCAGCTTTTGTCACTGGCTGCCAGTGGATTGCAGAGGAACACGCTCAATATTGACAAACTGAAAATAGAAACCGCTCAGGTAAGCTTGAGTGTCATTTTGTTGTAGTGTTTTTCATTTGTTTGTTTGTTTTTTAAATAGAAATAGGTCTTTTTAAAATTATGAATTTTCATGGATAAGAAAACCACATAGCACATGTACTTCTAAATTACTGTAATAGTTACTGGTTTTTATTGAGTGCTTACTTGGTATGAGGCGGTATTCTAAGCAATCTAGATATATTAACCCAGTGATTTTCCACAGTAGCCCCATGAGGTGACATTGGTTAGAGAAGTAGAACCTGTAGCAAAGGGCCTGGTGCACAGTAAGCGCTGCTGCTGTCATCATCCTCAGGGTTATTTACCTTGTTTTTGTACAGCAGTGTTTTCTATGGTTGTATAGTACAGGTTTTAAAATAGTAATGTCTGTATCTATGGATGAATAAACTTCATGAATCCTACATAAATCCATAGTTTAAGATAGACCAGCAGCTCATTTTATATTTATTATGAAATTTGTTCATGAAACTATAGTTTGTCCTGCCTGAAAGGAGCTTCAGTCATAATATGTTCTCACAGCATATGAAGCTCTGAAGAGTGGTTTTGTTGAAATCCTGAGATGGTTGGTATTTTCAGCCTGACTTTTAACTGGCTTTTTCTTTTTTAAAACCTCTGTTATATTAGGAGTTAAAAAATGCTGAAATAGCTTTAAGAACCCAGAAAACACCACCTGGATTGCAACATGAAAATACAGCTCCTGCTGAGTAAGTTAAATAAATGTTTGTCTTTAAAATAGCAGAACAGTAAAAACAGTATACAGGCCATGGATTTCTTAGTTCACTTTTTAGCAAAGTGGGTTTGCTAAAAAGTGGCAAACTGGGTACTTTGTGTGAATTTTTAAAATTTAATTCTCATAATAATTCTGAGAAAGTATATCACCCCCATTTTACTGCAGGGTAGGTGAAAGCTAAGGTCGAGCTTTTAAGCACTCTTCTGCAGTTGCACTTCATATTGCTTACAGGGTCTGTTCCACTTGATTACGTTGTGCAAATAATAGAAACTTATGATTATACCATAAATACTTTCAGTTTAAAAATATTTTTATGATAGTCTCTTCTTTAAACAGGGCATACTAAGTGTAGTTTAACCCTTTTATTTATTTCCATAAATTTATTTGCATCCATAACTTTTATTTGCCTACATAACAATATTCAGGAAGAAAAATTGTCAAGTGTAGATAAGCAGCTTGAAAAATCCACCTGTACCCAGCTTGTATATTCATCTAGTTTCCATACATGTTATATTTATCTTGTTGTCTGTTTCCATATCCTTTTGTGTTACGCAAGATGATAATAGTGAACATTGTCAGGTGCTTGCCATACACCACCTGGGTGGCTTGGCTCTTTACTGCCGGATCTGACTTTGCGCAAATCCTCTCCAGCTGTCAGAGTCCAGTCTAAGAGATGGGGAGCCTGAAGCACGGAGATGGGAGTCCTGAGCTTCTGGCTGGGCGGGGTTCGTTGGACTCCTGGTCCCTTATTCTTTTTTTAAGTTTTGTTTTGATTTCAGATTTGCAAAAACATTTCAAGAATAAAACCAAGAATTCTCACATATCTTTCACCCAGATTCTCCGCATGTTAGCATTTTTATTTTGCAGTTGTTTTGTTCTTTCTGTCCATGTTTTTAAACACATTTCCCATGTGTAGAATTGTTTGTCGAAATGATGCCCTTGAATGCTTGAGTGCTTCAGAGTCTATTTCTTCAACATAAGGATATTCTCTTTCATAACCACAGTGTAGTGGTCAAACTCAGGCAATGACAATGATGGTGATACTCCTATTGCCTTATTCAGATGAGCCTGGGGTGAGCTGCTTTGCCGGACTTCCTCAGTATCTTATCCTGCTGTCTTGTTCTTCATGCTGCCATCAGAGCTGATTCTGAAATGGGTTGAATCATGATTTTCCACTGTAAAAGCTTTCACAGTTCCCCATTTCTTATAGAATCAGTTCCAGCTGTGTTTCGTGCTATTCAAGGTCTCTTTTTATCTTTCTAGCATTCTCTGGTTATGTTAATCAGAATAGTAATTGTAATTATATACTTCTGTAGTAAGTACCCTGTAGTGTTTTCAGCTTATAAATAGTATTTCCAATTATAATTATAAGAACTCTAAGTACTAGTGTACTTTTTCTGTTCTAGGATTCTTTTCACACTTCATTTAGTTGTTATTTCACTTCCAGTCTACAACATTTATTCAGTCTTTTCTTAAATGACCTTGACATCTTTAAAAAATATTGTTATTTTGTAGATTATCCCTTAATTGAGATTTTTCATGATTGGAATGAGGATATGCATCTATTTTTGATACCTTGATAACTTACAAATTTGAGATTTTGTTTTGGTAATACTTGTGTCACTTAAAGGTATATTGTGTCATCAGACTAATTCAAAGGCCATACTTAAACAGAGGCCTCTTTTTGTTGGAGTTTTGAATATGAAGGAAGCAGTGTTTTTACAATGTGGTCTGACTTGGTAAATGTTCTCGTGTAGCTACTTCAGGATCCTGGTTCAGCAGTTTGAGGTGCAGCTCCAGCAGTACAGACAGCAGATTGAGGAGCTGGAGAACCATCTAGCCACCCAAGCGAACAATTCACACATCACCCCACAAGGTAACATGCTTTCTGTGGTCATTTTTTTAATAGTGCTTTTAGTAGTCTTAAGCTGCCATAAGACAGTTTCCTTTAAAGTCATTGATTAGATCTTTATTTCTTACAAATATAAAATGCTATTATGAACGATTATGATATAATGGGCAGATGTCCTGGGGCCCACCTACCCCAGATTACTGATAGAGAGAAGTCCTTCTCTCAGTCTGCTCTGCTGTCTTCTCTCTTCCTTGGAAGTATTGGTGTAATTTTTTTCATCCTACACGTTAACTGTACCAAGAAATGGACTCAAGTAATAGAAGAATAATATTGGTTGTGTTATATATGTATTTGTGTGATAATATGATTTTCTTTTATAGATTTGTCAATGGCTATGCAGAAAATTTATCAAACATTTGTAGCTTTAGCTGCACAGCTTCAGTCTATTCATGAAAATGTGAAGGTGAGTTCTCATTCCGTATTCATTTATCTGGACATCTGCACCAAGTGAAGTATTTGTTCATTTGCAGGACAAAAGTGTCCATGCTCATCACAGAAATAGCTCAAATTACTTGTAAGTGAAAAAGACAAACTCTGAAATAATCTATAATATGCCCAGACACAACCGGGCAAGTGTTCTGTGAAGTGTGTTAACTTTTCATCAGCTTATTGTAAATGACTTTCCACATTCATACATGTACTTGTTTGCCATCATTTGAGTAGTTAAGCAGGATTTTGTTGCATGTATGTGCAGTTTGTTTAACCCATTGTCTTTTGTTGGACATTTTGGTTATTTCCATCTCTTATAGCACTATAGAAGGTAAACATTCTTAGTAGCAGAATCATTTCCCACTGCTTGAATTTTATGTGTGTTTTAAGTGTTTATTGGATCCTTCATAAAAAAAAACTTGCTAACATTTGTCCCTTCTAAACACAGGAAAATGTATTTATCAAAGAATAAAAATAAAAAAATTTGTCACTGAATATTTTGAGTATTGTGTAATATATTCATTTTTAAAAATTACTTGGGCAAAATAAATATAGGTATACTTTACCAATCAAGCAAATATAATTGGTCTTTCTTGGATTTATATATGGTCAGAGAAAACCTTTAAAATTCAAAGCATCCAAACTTGAATCTAGATAAATTCTTAACTGTATAGATTAGAATTTCATGGAGATTACCAGTGTTTCCTTTTTTATTCTGATGCATGGTGATAGAATTTTTTAAAGTTAACCACTTAAATCATACTATTTTTGAAGTGATAGCATAGTTCAGACCGTTTGCTTTGATTGATTAAAAATTTTAAACCAAATCTTTAAAATAACTTAATTTTTTAAAAATAATTTTAAAGGAGGAATTTTTATTAAATTCTCTTGAAACTTTGTAATAAGTGTTTAGTTTTTTAAAGTGCTGAAGGTGGTTCTGTCTTGGCACTTTGAAGTCTGTGTTGTGCAGATGTTTTTCTTTCTTGTCTTATTATGAAAGTTTCAAATATATAAAAAGTAGTATAAAGCTGATTTATTTAAGCCAAACTCTTAAGGAAAGTATTTAATAATTCCAGGGTGAAACAGAATCATTCCTATTCATAGCCTTAATTAAGGAAGATATTGTTTTGGGTAATCCTACCCATTTTATGAACTTGGTAATTTTTTCTTGTGCTTCCCTGATAGCTCAGTTAGTAAAGAATCCGCCTGCAACAAAGGAGACCCTGGTTCGATACCTGGGTCAGTAAGATCTGCTGGAGAAGGGATAGGCTTTACCCACTCCAGTATTCTTGGGCTTCTCTTGTGGCTCAGCTGATAATCTGCTTGCAGTGCGAGAGACCTGGGAAGATCCCGTGAAAAAGGGAAAGGCTACCCACTCCAGTATTCTCTGCTGGAGAATTGCGTGGATTGTGTAGTCCATGAGGTTGCGAAGAGTCAGACATGACTGAGCAACTTTCACTTTCACCATGTTATTCTCATTGTAAAATAATCAAACAGTATTGATAAAGTATACCCTCCAAGCTCTCTTTGCTTTGGTGACATTTTAATACGTGTCACCTGCACCTTTTAAAAGGTATTTAACATATTTTATATATATGCATATATATGTATTTAGTAAGCTTTTTTTTTTTTTTTAATGCTGTTTACATCTAAGTTATCCAAAGGTTGGCCATTAAAGGGAAATTGTCATGAAAAATTAGAATATTTAAAATGGAATTTTAGATACTACTATGCTTGTCTGCAAGCTCTCTAACTTATTTTAAAGAGGGCCTCAGGAAGCCAGAATATGCAGGCAGTTGATTGTAAAGACATATGGCTAAAAGCAGGAAGACACTGTACAAAGGTGTGGTAGAACTCTCAAATTCACCACTTCCCACACCATGCATATGCTGGCGCTGCAAGTGCCATCATAACTTGGCATTGGCAAGTTAGATGAAGTATATAATGCTGGCAGTGTTTTTGATCTGTCTTTGCTAATTTATTGTATGGTTATATTCACCCTCATATTGTCAAAGTCAGCACAAGACATGATTAACACGTTCTATTTTTCATTCCTGTAGGTGCTCAAAGAACAGTACCTTGGCTACAGGAAAATGTTCTTGGGAGATGCTGTGGATGTGTTTGAAGCCAGGCGAGCAGAAGCCAAGAAGTGGCAGAACGCACCCCGAGTCACTACTGGACCCACCCCCTTCAGCAACATGCCAAATGCAGCAGCCGTTGCCATGGCTGCAACTCTTACACAGCAGCAGCAGCCTGCTACAGGTCTGAATGCATTCAAGTTATAGCTTCTTACTGTTAAAGTGCAGAACACTGATGTGCATTTTTATGAGTCTTCCTTTTGTGTTAGCACTGAAGAAATTTCTGAGTAACTGTTCCAGTACAGTCTAAAAATTGTGATGGACACAATTATAAACATATACCTGATAAAAACACAGGGTAGTCTTAGCAATAATTAATTATACATCAATTAGATACTGAATATTGTGAATTTACTTCATGTTATTTGCTGTGTTGCTATAAATGCCCTTTAGAACATGGTGTTTCACTACTGAATTACATTTAAGAACCGATTCTAAATTTGTGACTGTATCGTATATTGTTTTAAAGTCAGAGGTAAAGTAGCCAGAGGTTGCATTCTTCTCTCTGTGATGCTGACAGGCGGTGTGTTCTCGCGTGCAGTGGTTACAGAATGCCCATACTCAGGATGAAGTATGTCTTTTTTGACTGAAGGTGTGTTGAGAGCAGTAGGTTTGTATAATGACTGGAAATAGAACAGGCCTTCTTAACCAAATTTAGAAGAAGGTACATGCTGGAATTGTCCATACCTTTTAAAATGAACAGAACAGTGGCAAGAGCAGGAAAAGGATGTTTTGAATTGCTCTGGATTGTGCATGAGGTATGTGCTGGGAGGAGCAGATGAAATAACTGGGGAGATGCTGGAAAGCAGATAATTGTAGTCCTTGGTTTAATTTCACTTCCTATGAGAGAGACATTTCTGTGGTCCAGTTCTGCATGTTTAGTTTGGTCCTGGGTCTTTCAGAGATGATTGTCTTTTTATTTCTGCAGTCCCTGTTTTGTTGGGCTTGAAGTGTGACATATAGAAATACAGTCTTAATGGATACTGATATTTTTTACTCATTCATACATTTTTGAATAGTGCTTATGAGTTACTTTGTAGCTTGTGTCTTTCTGAGAGTTCCATAGAGTCCAGTAGTAAGTTACAGTGTGCAAAAGCAAAAAATGTGCACGTCTAGATTGCATTCAGGCTGCCTCTGCAGGGGAAGCATTCTCTGGGTTTTACTGTTGGCAATTTAAAAAATTGTTCTTCACACTTAGAGATGACAGAGTTGACTTAGTCATCAGTGAGTGGCTGATAATGGCTTTATGTCAAATCCCCCATGTTCCATGGCTGGACCCGTGTGGACAGTGGCCCACATAGGCACTGTGTAGTAGTTCTCCAGCTGGCTAGGGTGTAGGACTGCATTCTTATATTACAGAGGGAAAGCGTCATTGTGGTGTTGGTTCCCAGCGGGTCATTGTGGGGTGGCTAGAAATTGAATCAGCCCTGTACTGGTGCCTTCAGTTCTCCTGATGATTTATTTAACCAGCTCATCAAACTAACTGTAGTACCAGTTTACTTTTCAGAGCAAATATTGATTCTAAAATAGACCAGAGAAAGCAGGACTTAGTTAGGTATTCTTTAAACATAAGAGATTTCTATTCTAATCAGTAAAACTGGAGAAAAGTCAGTTATCTAAGCTGTTACACTATAAGGGAATTATGTTCTGTGGTGTATGCTAAAATAGAGGTAAAGTCACCTGTTGGATTTTGTTTTATATACTTTCTTATGTAGGCAGTCTTGAGAAGTTTGTAGGTTTCCCTGCATACGTTTTGGGCTTAGAAAGATACTTGTTCCTAGGAAGATACTTGTTCATTTTTTGAGTGCCTCCTCTGTGCCAGACTCCAGGGTTAGCAAGGTAAACAGTAGAGATGCGGTCTGTGCTCTCTGTAGTGGTGGAAAATATTAGCTTACTTTAGAGGAACCATCCTGAAGCACCCTTTGCTCCTGTGCTTGGGTTCTTTCAGACCTTTGCCAGGCTTTGGGGACACTGACTGCCTTGTACCTTCCCTGCATTTGTGAAGCCCATCTAGGGCTTTCTGATCAGGTGGCAGGAATTGTAATTTATTAACCTAAACAGTCTTACAGTGTTTTCATTTTGCATTGTATGGATTTTTGGACTGAGAAGCTGAACAATAGTGATCATTTTGTGCTGTCTTCTTGGTTCCCTTTTGTTTCTCTGAGGGTCTCCATGCTCCGTGGCCCATCCTTTTATGCCTGTCCAGGTCAGTCAGGATCCGCCTCTTTAGTCGTGTCACCCACCACTGGAGTGAGACTGAGCAGCTGTTAGATGCACGCAGCCCATTAGAAATGCCCTCTTTATTGCATTGCGCTTTGTACCCGCGTCTTGTCCCTTATGTACTGTGACTGGTGAAATCTTTAAGTGCCAGTAACAGAATTTAAAGACCATCTAGATGAAGCTGGGTGAGGCTTGTATGCTGTTTTTAGTCAACCCTGTTGGTCTGTGCAAGGTTTGAGTTGTTGGGGGGCTTTGCTTCTGTTTGCATGTAGGTTCTTGACTTTATTAATGTAAAAAAAAGCAGACTGCTTCTTAGGCTGCTACCTTCTGAAGGTGCATTCTGTGTAGTCTTTCTTGGAGGTGGAAGTATGGACGTAAGTGACTTCATGATCCTCCTTCAATGTCTTTTAATGAAAAAATATATATAATAGACCTAAGGCCTGCGTGGTTTATGGTTATTGCTTCTGAAAACTGAAGAGAATTGAAGACAAACTCCGCAGGCTATTTATGTATGAAATTAACTTCGTATGTGGATAGATTACGTGCTGGCAGAACTGGAGCACACTGTCCACCTTGCTTCTGAAGCCTCTTAAAAAGCTTAAGACATCGACATTAGGCTTTTCAGTGTAATTTTTACTTAGGATAGATTGTTTTAAGCTAATGAACTGGGATTAAGTTTTGCTGTTGTGTTTTGATGCTTTTAAAAGTTCTTGGTGTTTACATAAAAAGACTTTTCTCCTGTGACTTAACTGCTGTTTTTAAGGAGAGCTGAGACATTTTGTTAGGAATTCCTACTTTCTAGCTTTTAGTGTAGGTTTGGACATTTAAGGTGTATTGCTAAATAGGAAACTTCTTCCTTTGAGTTTCTTGTGGTTTTACAATTTTGTTGTATGTAATAACCAAAGGAGCATTCCCCACTAAATCAATGAGTAAAAATTTTCAAACGGGGGGAAAAACAGTTTTTGTTTTTTAAGAAAAATTATTACTTTAAAAGATAATGATTTAGGAATAACCATCCTAATTACGTTAGGTATTTTGAATGATCATTGAAAATTATAATAAAAAAAATTTAGCACTTTAGTCCTTTTCCTGTGAATTCAGTTTTACTTTTAAGAAAGTAGAATTTATCCTGAAAAATATGAATTAAAGTGCTAACTTGATTTTGTTATGTGTGAATATATTATACAGTAACTTTTGTAAAATGTTACTCTACATGAAGGTTTCACTTTGGGCAATCACTGGGATATGTTACTACTAACTGGGTATTATTTATGGAACTAAGAGCCTCTCGTTGAATGACTAATGACTATTCAGATTTTGAGACAGATTTCTTGAATCGTTTACGTAATCTTTGCCTGAAGGATGTAGATTCTGCTTTCTAATAGTGAAACTAATTTATATGGTGGCCAGAGTGTAATATATGCTAATACTTTGGCATGGGAGATATTTATCATGAGTTTTTACTATTAAAAAATGTTATACATTTGCCTACTAGTTTTATAAATGATGTTGCCTTCAGAATTTGTGTGAAGGTACAAAACTCAAAATATCATGTACCTGTTGTGCAATGGAAAGTCTTGTCATTCTTAGAGTTCTTGATTACCTATATCCTGAATATTAATGATTAGAGTTGCTCTTAAAAGCAGACCCGCACACAACGAAAAGCATGTTATGTGAGTAACTCTTGGGACTTGTAGGGCTGAGGGCTGTGGTGTATATTATGCTCTAGGGTCTTCCACCAGCAGTGCCTCCTATGAACACGTGACACTTAAGTCTCTCAATGTTAAAGAAACTGGACGTGTGTTTTCTACATAATACTTCTGTTAGAAATAAGAAGGTAATATGCTTAGTTTCTTTTTCATATAGTAACATTTTACAAAAGAGCTGCTAGGCAGGTATTTTATTCTCAAGTTGATCTCAAACTGGATGTAAAAATTTAAATCTTTTCTAATTTATTTTTTAATAGTAGTGTAAGAACTCTGGCTACTGTTGGTGTTTCTTTATTTTCTGGGTAGAAGCTATTTGGAAAGTCCAGTTTCTGTCCCAGTGTAGCAAAATGTAGTTTCTTAGTTTCTTTTTTCTTCTTTCTTTAATGTTTTATAATTTTACACTACCTTTTTGAATAAAGAAACCTCATTCTTCATTGAACAACTTGAAGGCTTTGATTTCTTTAAGAAGTCTAAATATCAGTCTGTATGTTACTTTGGCAGTTCCCTCAACTTTGAGATGCACTGATCACTGTGCTTGAAAAAGACAAGACTGAAGATTGTACTATGAAATTTATCAAATAATTTTCATAAATTATCAAATGAGAGATTTTTAGATTTTTGTATTCTGCTTAGTTTAAAAAAAAAAAGTAGTTAAAAAAGAGAGGCTAGTAAGTTTGATGCTATTCTTGCCAAACTCAGCCAAAATCTTTAACAAATGGGAAAAGGATGACTTAATCGTTTTGCATCTGAGTACATTTTCCAAAATGTTGAGAAGAAACTTCTGAATTGAAATCTTGAATGTATTGAATCTGTCAAGGTACACAGCAGTGCCTTTGTAAATGTTCATTCTCTATCTTATTTAATCAGGTGATAAGTGGTGTGATGTAGCAGAGCCTAATAGTAGAACTCAATTATCACTTTTTGTGAACAAGTTGGAATTGTCATGTTACTGTGTAATTGATTTGCTTTAAAATGAACAATAAATTTAATAAAATAAAACATTGTCTTGTTTTTTATCTATTTATTTATATCATTTATATTTTCTGTAAGAAATCCTGCCTAGTTTTTGGTACTTACACTTATGAAGTAACATGATGGTTTTGCATGTTAGTGTCAGTCTCTTTTGATCAATTGGGACTTGACTCTAACCGTAAGGAGCTTATTTTAAAAAGAAAAAAAGTAAAAACCTTTACTGATTACAGCAACTAATCTTAACAGAAAACAACTGGGGAGATCTAAAATCATTCTAGACGTGAAACTAAAAGAACTATAATTTACAATACATTAAAGATTTCAAATTATTTAGTAGGTTAAACTAACACTCTTTTCGTATGGTAAGCCTCTTTTGTCTTAAGTGTGAACAAGTTAATTTTTTTTTTTAATTTATTTTTGAATAGGTAAATCTGCTGGGACAGATAAATTAGGCTGGGGAGACATCCTGAAAACTAAGTTTTAGCAAATAGAATTTGTTAAAAATAATGACTGTTCATTTTAAAATTAATTTCATAAAGAAATTTAATCTTGAAAGAGTAAGGCAAATTTGTTTTTTTTCCCCCCCATTTTTTTTTTTTTTTTATACCAGGGCCACAGCCATCTCTGGGAGTTAGTTTTGGAGCGCCATTCGGCTCAGGTATTGGCACTGGCTTGCAGTCAAGTGGCCTAGGTTCTTCAAACCTTGGAGGTACACTTTAACTTTTCTCGTATTGCATTGCACTATGATACATTCGAATTGCTACTAGCCTGTGAAAACCTCTAAGAGGATCTGCTCTTTGGGAAGTTAAGGTTCTATCTGGCCAGAAAAAAAAGGATTCTCTAAACATATCAGTGCTTTCTAAAATTATTAGATCTAGAATTTTAAAAATCATTTCATCTCTGTGAATAGTAAATATAAAAATGTATTAAAATCAAATGGTAAGGGTGTTCATATTTTCAAAGCAATATGCTAAAACGTGAACTTGAAAATTGCTTATTTTTATTAAATTAAAAAGTTAGTTGGAATTCAAACTACTTCTGGACAGACATTCTCCTAATCATCTTTCTTTTCTGAAAATGCAGCTCTTTAAATGGGGAAATAATTGTATCATAAATTGAACAGCCCAACTCTGTCCATTTCTAAGCACTTTTGGCCTATTTGCCTTTATGTATACTTCTATACATAAGTTTATTTCAGTAGTTTTTATAACTAGTAAGGTAAGTCTTCTGCAAAATATGCTGAAGTACAAATGCTTTCCCAATTCTCTGGTGTGGGTAATTGTAGGTTGATTGTATTTTGACAGGTGCATTGTCATGTAATGAGTATTGGATTAGAATATATCATCATAAGAGGTGAAGCCTGTTAGCTATATGGTTATGTAATATATTAGACTGTTAGGAATTACTAGAATTAATGGCAGACAGCATAATTCCTGTGGTCTATATTCCAGTTTGTCACCATATTTCATAGTTACAGGCAATAATACTATCAAACTCAATACTTTAGATAAACTGTTACAAAGTAGCTGAAGATGATTTTGAATTTCATTTTCTGAGCACTTGAAACAAGTCTTCAAGTACGTAGCAGACTCTGCTCCAGAACTCTGTATAATGAACACATGTTCTTTATTTAAGTTGTGACTAGTATTGTTAAGGGAGAAACCACGCTGCCCCTACTCCCAGTTTCTCAGTGTTGCATTGCTGGTAATGTTGCAAGAGCCTGTTCTTCCTGCGTAGAATTAGTGACTGACTATCATGTGGTCATGCACTTTCCCAGTGCTGAACTTAAGTGAAAGTGTTTTTGTAAAAAGGAGAATAAAATTACTACGCGGTACATTGTGTTTAAATTGTTGTGCATGTGCTTATTTATGAATTTAGTCTTTTTTCTTTCCAAAATGAAATAACCCCTATAGATAACATGTATATGTGTTTGAGGAAAGTCATACTTGGATGGTCACTGAAATTTCTAGCCTGTTTGGGAGAGAAAGTACTATTCTTATTTTTTTATGGCTTTGTTCTTTAAAAATTACTGAGGGGTCGTAAGCTTAGTCTAAACAGATCTAAATGTTTTGTTTGAGAACTGATCTAGTTCTTCCAGAAGCCTTGGACAAAAGGGTAAATAGCAGACCTCCTCAGCAGGGCCGTGGTTTTCAGCACTGTTTATTGTTGGTGTGGCTTGTCAGTATCCTTCACCTGTGTTTTACCTCCGTGTGTCTCTCTATCACCCCCACTAGGCTTTGGAGCTAGCTCTGGTTTTGGATGCAGCACCACAGGGGCCTCCACATTTGGATTTGGAACAACAAATAAACCCTCAGGAAGTCTTAGTGCAGGTTTGTGTGTTTTAGCCTGAATTTCAGGCCATTAGGTGCATTATTTTAAAAGTATAAGTGTTGTTACTTCCAATATCAAAAAGAGATCCCTGATTCAGTTTCTACCCCTGGATGAAGCCTACAAGCCTAATATTCATATAGCTTTCTCTCATATGCTAAAGGTCAGGTTAGTAGAACCTTTCTAACAACTTAAGTTTGATATAATAAATAATAACATATGCTGTTAATGATGTAGACTTATTTTGAATCCTAAGACTAGCTTTATGCTTAAACAGTTTTTCTTCATTATTACAAAAATAAACCCACTGTGAGTTTTAACCCAGTTTTTATCATTATTCATTCAGGAGAATAGTTGTTCTCCTGAGGAGATACCGTTACATAAGTTATACATTCTTTAGTTGCAAGTCCCTCTGATTTTAAGAATACCAGTCCTACAAATGATGATTAATTGAATGCTTTGCTTTTGAAGTAGGTATAATCTTCTGACACTTCTAGTAGAGAATTCCAAATTCCATCTGCTTTTGCATTTTTCTATATTTATAAATAATGACTTGTTATATTTTATTTCCTTTTTTAATTTATTTACTTTTTGTGGTCTCGCAGCACAGCTTGTGGGGTCTTGGTTCCCCAACCAGGGCTGAGCCCAGGTCCTTGGTAGTGAAAGTGTGGTGGATTCCCAAGCACTGGACCACCAGGGAATTCCCAATAGTGACATATTTTATTGTACAATGCTTAGGGATTAAAAGCATGCCTAAAATAACAATAATTTAATGTGGATTAACTTTTTAATTGAGGAAATTTTAAGGAAATTCCATTTAAATTAAGTAGTATTTAAAAATCAGTAGTTCTCAGGAAGTAAGATAATAGAATTCAGTGGTATCAGGATTATAATTTAAATATTATTTGCTAACATTAATTAGCTAGGCAGTATTTGATCTTAACTGTGTGAAGGCTCTTATAAAATAGTAACAATTGGTACTGCTGTTCCATGTATTCTTTGTCCTGAAAATTGTGGTTTGAGGCTTTCTTAGAGGACTTAGAATTGCCAGGGTAGGTCCAAAGGTCGGGAAAGTCTCTCCTCTACATTTTGATAAAGTGTATATGGATGGCTAAGGGGGAAGGCACCTTGGCATATTTAATTAACACAAAAGTGACTGCCAACTTGAAGTTTTCTGTTGATTTCAGTTACTTGTGGAAGGTTTCTCTCTTGGCCTGGATCATTCAACTTGTGTCTATAATAGGGCCACTTAGCTGTCAGCTAAATTATTTTCCTGTAAAATTCCATGGTAGAAATTTAGGGCCCTAAGACATTTGCTGTTTTCATGGGTTATATATTCTTTCAGCTAGAGAATTATCCCCATTTTTTACATTTGTTTTTGTGACTTAACTTCTGATATGAATATTTTCTTCCCTAAACATAAGGCTTTGGCAGCTCAAGTACATCTGGGTTTAACTTCAGCAATCCTGGCATCACGGCATCAGCGGGTTTGACATTTGGGGTGTCCAATCCTGCCTCTGCAGGCTTTGGGACAGGAGGACAACTCCTTCAGTTGAAGAAACCTCCAGCTGGAAACAAAAGAGGAAAAAGATAAACCTATGGGTTGATGTGCTGAGAGAACCCATAGCAGCATCATTCATTCTCTGAGTCTATTTTTCTAAAGTTGATGCAGTAAATAAATTGCATCCCAGGAGATTTATAAAGTTTTGATATTTTTCCTTACTTCTGGAATTTTGAACTCTGTTCTTGTTTGCCATGCTAAACAACTTTTCTCTTGTGAATTTGAAACCTAGTTGTATATCTTTCGTTATTTTGATTCTCAGTGTAAGAAATATTCTTATTACATCACTGATTGGTAAAACCTACTACTATTTAACCTAGTGTTTTCGCAATGTTTTTGTTGATAAGGTTTACATTATGTGAATATATGCACATTTGTTTCTTATATGGATGTTATGAACTCTAGGGCCTATATTAGAATCTGTGTTCCTTGACAAAAGGCCTTTTGAACTACACTGCAGGGCATCTTGTGAATATGTATGTAAAATATATACAGGAAAATACACACAACCGTGTGTGCATATGAAATATATATTTACAGACCTACAACTTTTGCCTCAGACTGTTCCCCTTTTCTAAGGGTGTTCCATTTTTCACCTTTTATGCTTCAAATCCTCAGTGCTTGTAGAATGAGGAGCTAGAGGTACCAGGTCTTATAGTTACTTGCTTCAAGACTTAGTGAAATGGTTACTGGTGTAAATATTGGCCAACTCAACAGCATTGCCCCCAGTCTTCCCCATTTTTGTTTCCACCTTAATCTCAGCAGCTCCTCCTGTCGAAGGCTGCTGTGAGACTGAGCAGACATATCTGTCAACAACTTAACTCCCCTATGTATTCTTATATCTAAGATGAACCTTCAGGAGCACGTTTGAATTCCAGACTGGTGTCTGGGGGCAAAGAGCTTTGGAGCCAAATTGATTCTATGCAGGTGTAGGATGCACTATTATTTTAGTGGAAACTTTTCTAGCTATTCCAATAAAGAGTTCTTTCTTACAGGGCTATTGATATTGACACCAAATGGAGTGGCTTATCAGCCTCTTTTATGTCTTAAGTAAGTGCGTAATTGGAAATAGAGAAACGGTATATTTTAAGGAAAAAAGTATTCTCTGTAGCAACAGTAAACTATCCCCTGTTTTAACAGTGAACAGAAAGCTCCAGATAATAACACAGAAACATGTCAGGTTGCGTCTGTGTATCATTAGTATTAGTGATAGAGAGTGGGTGAAAAAGAGAGCCCTTGGAAAGAGAACTGCCTTAGCCATGATTTCAGACAGAAACTGTTATGTAGACCTATTTATCTTTCAAGTACAGTTTTCAGGTGAGATGCTGAACATGGAATTTCATTGAAAATAGTTTAATTTTTTATATAGAAGGTTTTGTACATAATGTGCATCAAGTGAATATTTTCAGAATCATTTTCACCAAGGCACCTTTTTTTCTAAAATAGGTATTACATACAATATATATACATATATATATATTTTAGTATAATGTTAGTTGGGTTTGACAAAAGTGTTATCAAGTCTGTTTTATTTATCTGCATATATCAATGATTGGCTTTTGGAGTTGAAGTTTTTGCACCTTGATGCATTAAAATAAGGAAAATGCTTTGTTTCTGAGCACTGAAGTTGTTTTTATTTTTTGCATACTTCTCTAATACTGCAGTCCCCAGATCCAAGTTTTGGGGAAGGGTAGGAAAACATGTGTTTAATTAAATACACAATTACAGCAAGCTTTTTTTTAAAAAAGGACATTACATTGTGCTGCAAAAAATCTGGATATTTATATTTCTTGGATTTTTTCTTTGTATTTTACATTTTAATATGTTGACCATTGGGACTTTGTAATGAATCTGTTTGTGACAGGAGTTTAAATGTGTCGTCCCCGTGTTCACTGTGTCCCTACTCTGTCCAGAGCCTGTCATGATGTAAACAATAAACTTTACTGTGTCAGCTGCTTTGAATCTTTATAGGCGTCCGTAGTCGTTCTTAATACATAATTTCCTTATTATTCCTTATTATTTCCTCTTTCATTCTCTGGTTGGTTTTTAGTGTTTTGTTTTCACTGGTTTATACATCTTGCTTTTTTAAAAAACAAAAAAGGCTGAGTACAAGATAGCAAGTACTTCATCACTCGCTTTTGTGTTTGCAAAATTATAAAAACATTTAAAATTATAAACAAAAATACTGAGTGAAAAGTGAAAGTTGCCTTCAACTCCTGGGCCCCAATCTGACTCTCTTCCGCACAGTGTCCACTCTTTGTAGTTTGGTGTGTATCCTTTCAGACCCTTTAAAGAATGCCTTTCACTTGTATACAGATGTTCGTTCTCTTCTCTCATTTTCTCACATTTTATTCTCTTAGATCCTTTTTTTTTTTTTTTAACAAGTGGCTTAAAGGTCTGTGTATTCCATGACTTGCCTGTCTCTCCTTGAATGGTGAATCAGGGACATCTCTGCACGTCAGTCCGTGGAGACTGACTCTTTGCTGACTGACCGTGGCACAGACGCCGGGTCATCCGCTCTAGCTGCTCCCTGTTCTTCCCAGTATTTCACTTTTACAGAAAGAGCTGCAGTGAATATCCTTAAACGTGACAGTTGGTGCTCATGTTTAATGCTTCTTTGGGATCGATTCTAGAAGAGGAATTGCTAAAAGAAGCATAGAATGTATGTTTTAATGTCAGACTGCCTTCCATAAATGCTGTATAAACAGATACTCCTGCTCTGTGAGTACCCACTTCCTGTCTGCAGCCCCAGATAACCATCAGTCTTTTAAGTCCCTGTGAGCTGGAGCTTTTTAGCATAAATGTTTTTTATTAATAAATTATTAATTTATTAATTTTAATAATTATCAATAATTCCCAATTATTAATGTAATTGCATGTTAATATCCTGTGTCCATTTTATACCAGATGACTTGGGAGTTTTTTTCTTAATGATGTCCGTAGGTAACATAATCTAACATTTTTCTTTGGAGATAAATGACTCCTAGCTGACTTTCTGGGAGTCATCTCGGCTTCAGACCCCTGCCTGGAACCTGTGTGGTCTCTGGCAAGTTTCTCTTTTAGACCTCAGCTTCGGCACCTGCCAAGTGAGGACAGTACAGACGTGTGGTCGTATGAGGGTTGTGTCTACATGAGGCACCTGGGTGCAGCCCCTGCCCCTGTAGAGCCTTGTGTTGGGTGACGGCTCTAGGACCTTTAGAATGTATCTATTTCGTCAAGGTCAATTTTTTCTTAGGAAAAATACTTTTGGGATTTTTTTATTAGGTTTATACAAATAAAGTCTGTACCTGGGGAGAATCAGTGTCTTTCTATGTACAGCCTGGTATGTGCATTTGTTAGGTCTTTTCTTTCAGCAAGGTTTTACAGTGTGTGTTAGCTCCCTGATAGTTTCCCCTAACAGCTTCTTAATTCTATTTCTCATTGAGGGTCTTCATCCTACAGTCAGTACAAGGTCATTCACATTATTACAGATGCAGATTAACTGTTCTTTTGTGATAATATAGTATGCCCAAGTTAATGTACTACTAATCTCAAATAGGGGCTTCCCAGGTGGCTCAGTTGGAGAGAATCTGCCAGTGCAGGAGACGTGGGTCCAATCTCTGGGTCAAGAAGATCCACTGGAGAAGATGGCAGTCCACTCCAGTATTCTTGCCTGGGAATCCCCATAGACAGAGGAGCCTGGTGAGCTACAGTCCAGGGGCTTGCAAGAGTCAGACACAACTTAGCAAATAATCAACAATCTTAAGTAGTGTCTTTGCAGCAAGAGAATCTGAATGGTGCCTTCAGAAATTTTGCAGTGGGGATATTTCTGTGTGGGACATATTCGAGTTGGAACAGTTTATCAGAAGATAGGCAGCATCACCTTCTATGAGCCTTGCTGCAGCCTCACTGTGGATGAGCCTGGCTGCAGTGTGCCTACTGGAGCACACACCACAAGGTGTTACTCGGTAACATTACTGCGTAACGTGGGCCAGTGTCCTGGAAGCACCAGGGAGTGCAAATCGGAATCTCACTCACAGTCGTGTCTTACTTGTATGTAGTCTGTTACGGGCAGCGCACTCAGAACTTTATATACTCAACCTTGTATGGCCTCGTTATTTCTCTCAAAAGCAGAAATCTTCCCGTGTCTAGATGAAGGAACAGGGTTAGATTAAGCAGCTTCCATGAGGTCACATGGCTGTTTAAGTCCTGGAGCTGGGGATTTTCTGTGATACAGGATTTTCATGTCCATCCTTTCCATAACACTAAAGGTCATGTGATGATTTTTACGGTGGAGTTACACACCTGCAATAGACTAGATCATGGCATGTGAGGTGAGAACAAAGGTCTCTGGGCTTGAGGGAGCGTAATCATGTGTGGGGTCTAAGGAGTGTGATGAAGACATGGGAGTGCTTCACAGCCTGACCTGTACTCCCAACCCACCCCTTGGACACCCTTGCACACCACAGCCCTTCTAGGACACCATGTCCCTTCCACCACTCCACTTGTGCACCAGCCATTTCTGTGATAGTGAAAGTCACTCAGTCACGTTCAACGACTCTTTGCGACCCCATGGACTATACAGTCCATGGAATTCTCCAGGCCAGAATACTGTAGTGGGTAGACTTTGTCCCTTCTCCAGAGGATCTTCCCAACCCAGGGATCGAACCCAGGTCTCCCACATGGTGTGGAGTAAATGTTGGCCTTTAAGTGCCGTCTTTTCTCACCCTGAACACACACCTCCAGTCCACGTAGACTTTGGGTCTCAGGGTGCAGGCCTCCTTACATGGTTTCCTTGATGGGTCTGTTTGTCTCCCACTTTAGATTGAGTAATCCCAGAACAGGAACCCTGTCTTCTATTGTTTCGGTTTGGTGTTGTATCATCAATACTTACCATCTAATTAAATTTCATAAATAACTTCTGAATTAAGTAATTAGTGCAGTGGGGAAAGGTTAGTTAATTTGGTGACCCACTGCCAACCTTTCTCTAGACTTTGGAACCATGCTGCTGGTGTAGAATTTTGCTCCACCACTTAGTAGGTGTGCGACCTTGGTGAGGTTTAACATCTTTGTGTCTCTTTAGTAAAACAGTGAGCACTACTGATGTTCCAGGTTGTGCAGACTAAAATGAGTTAACTTAGGTAAGATGAAAGCTAAGCATGTAATAAGTAGTATCTACATGTGTCCTAGTACAGTCTAAACTATTTTTTCTTTTTCTCTCAGGCAACAAATCACAGGTTTTAACTGGATTTCGAAAACCCAGTATGACAGAAGTCAATGAGCTAGGAAGAAAAATCCAGTTCTGAGCAGGCACTGAGTCAGCACATGTCTACTTTGCAAGAAACTTCCAATTGTCATCTTGGGAATCTCATTTGTCATAGAGTGAGTTTGGTCAAGATTTTTAGAATTTAGGAAAGAAAGCTCGCCCCTGTTATTTAAGGACAACCTAATGGATTGTATACCAGATCCTAGGAGTGTTTAAAGCAATTGCAAGCAGCCTGCTAATGCAGTGTATGCAAGGAGTAGAGGAAAATTCACAGATGAAACAGGGAAAGCTGATCCAAAAGGCAACTGGCCAAGTAGAGTGAATAAAATGTTTGTAACTTTAATTACACAACTCATACTATTTTTTAAAAAGAGCTTCATGGAGGTATAATTTACATACCATAAAGTGAATGAAGGGTGCATTTCAGTGGTTTTTAGTGTATGGACAAAGTTGGGCAATATCACAGTCTAATGTCAGAACACAGGGGTGTGTGTGCTCAGTTGCTCAGTCGTGTCACAGTCTCAGTGACCCCATGGACTGTAGCCCACCAGGCTCCTCTGTCCATGGAATTTCCCAGGCAAGAATCCTGGAGTGGGTTGTTGCCATTTCCTACTCCAGGGTGTCTTTCCGATGCAGGGAAGTCCTGGGGTCTTTACTGCACCTGAACATTTTTGCCACCCCAAAGAGAATCCCCATATACATTACAGTCACTTACCATCACCACCACCCCAAGTACTCGGGACTGTTCATCTACTCTCTGTTTCTACATAATTTGCCTATTCTGGCCATTTCATATAAACATGACTAGCTTCTTTCACTTAGCACAATGTTCCCTGGGGCCATCCATGCTGTGGAAGACATCACTACTTTATTCCTTTTTGTTGCTGAATAATATTCCATTGTGTGGATATAATCTATAATCACATGTATAATTTTTAAAATCAAACGTGATTAAATCTGAAAGACAGAAAAAAACTGAAAAAAATATGAATAGAGTTTTAGGAACCTGTGGTATAATGTTTAAAAATCCAACCTCCGTGTGAAAAGACTCCCAGAAGGGGAAGAGATAAATGATGGAGCAGAGACTACACTGAAATAAATAACAGCCAGACACTTTCTAAACTGGATGAAATACATGCCTTTACAGACTCAAAAGGTTCACCGAACTCCGAGCAAAACAAATTCAAAGACACTCTGCCAGATACAGTCAAACTCCATGAGACCCA
Organism: Bos javanicus; assembly: GCF_032452875.1. Taxonomy (NCBI): domain Eukaryota; kingdom Metazoa; phylum Chordata; class Mammalia; order Artiodactyla; family Bovidae; genus Bos; species Bos javanicus. The sequence continues at coordinate 33,911,576 of NC_083879.1, read as the reverse complement.
AAATAGAGAAAAAAGGGGACTTTGCTGGTGGTCCAGTGTTAGGACTCTTAAGCGTCCACTGCAGGATTCAATCCCTGGTTGGGGGACTAAGATACCATGTCATGCATGGCAAAAAAAGAAAAAATTAAAGTTAGTATAGGAAAATAATAATTAGAATAATGATGAATTTCTCCTGAGAAACCATGGAAATGTCTGTAGAGCACTGAAGGGAAATGGATACAGATGTATGCTTATGATGACTCAGAGGCCAAGGGTGTTGGGGGAGACTGGGGAAGGTTTCCAGTTACTTGATCATGGCCAAGTTTATAGCTGTGCTTTCCAACACACTAGCCTCTAGCCTTGGGTGTCTACTTAAATGTAAATTAACTTAAAGTGAAGATGCGGTTCTTGAGCCAAGCTAGCCACGTGTGAAAGGCGCAAGTGACAAATGGCCACCACACTGCACTGCATAGATCCATGACATTTCCATCATCACAGTCCTGCTGGACAGTGCTGAGCGCATGCCTATGGGAGTGGGTGCTGACAGAGACTCTGTGGAGGAAGGGAAGTTAAGGAACCCTGAGGCCAGGGTGCTGTGAGGACTATGTACACAGATACTGGAGTCACCCAGAATCTCCCAGGAGTAGCATTGGAGAGAGTGGGAGTCAGGAGCTAAAGTCTTCCAGGAAGGAGAGAGGAGGAATGACCCAGGGTAGCCAGTGGTGCAGCCTGATGGCCTGAACTTTGGAGCACAGGGATTTTTTGAAAGCACGAGGAAGGTTGGCCCAGAAGCAGCCTCCAGCAGATACCTGTCTCCCTGCCAGGTGTAGGGGATATGAGAGCAGGCTGCCAGAAGCAGCGCCCTGGGACAGAGGTGGGTTTCCATCAAAACGAGAAGACAAGAGAGTCCAGTTCTGGGGCTGTAAGGGGCTTCGCTGAGAAGTGACCTCCACTGCAGACACAGAATTCAAGAACTGGGGAAGGGTGGGTGATGAGATTAGGGGTCAATGTGCAAGGGTGTAACATGTTTAATTGTGAAGGCTGAGGGGTGGGTGGGGAGTGCTGGGGTAGCATGTTGTTCAGTCGCTCAGTCGTGTCCCTCTTTGTGACCCTACAGACCACAGCATGGACTCTGCGACTCTATGGACTGCACGCACGACAGGCTTCCCTGTCCTTCACTACCTCCCAGAGTTTGCTCAAACTCATGTCTATTGAGTCAGTGGTACCATCCAACCATCTTATCCTCTGTCATCCCCATTTTTGTCAGTCTTTCCCAGCATCAGGGTCTTTTCTAGTGAGTCGGCTCTTCACTTCAGGTAGCCAAAGTATTGGAGCTTCAGCTTCAGCAGTAGTCCTTTCAATGTATATTCAGGATTGATTTCCTTTAGCATTGGCTGTCCTTTAGCATTCCTTGCTGTCCAAAGGACTCTCAAGAGTCTTCTCCAGCACCACAACTCGAAGGCATCAGTTCTTCAGTTCTCAGCCTTCTTTATGGTCCAGCTCTCTCACCCATACATGATTACTGGAAAAACCACAGTTTTGACTATATGGATCTTTGTCAGCCAAGTGATGTCTCTGATTTTAATACACTATCTAGGTTTGTCATAGCTTTTCTGAATCAAGCATCTTTTAATTTCATGGCAGTCACCATTTGCAGTGATTTTTTCCCCATCTATTGGCCATGAAGTGATGGGACTGGACGCCATGTTCTTAGTTTTTTGAATGTTGAGTTGTAAACCAGCTTTTTCACTCTCTTTCACCTTCATCAAGAGTCTCTTTTTTCTCTTCCCTTTTTGCCATTAAGGTGGTATCATCTGCATATCTAAAGTTTATTGATACTTCTCCCAGCAATCTTGATTCCAGCTTGTGATTCATCCAGCCTGGCATTTTGCATGATGTACTCTTCTTATTTTCAAACACACATGCATGTTTCCCAGGTGGCACTAGTGGTAAAGAATCTGCCTGCCAGTTCAGGAGATGCAAGAGACATGGGTTTGATCCCTGGGTCGGGAAGATCCCCTGGAGGAGGACACGGCAACCCACTCCAGTATTCTTGCTGGAGAATCCCATTGACAGAGGAGCCTCGTGGGCTACAGGCCATGGGGTCGCACAGAGTTGGACATGACTGAGCATATACTTCCCTAAACGTCTCATTTAGCTTGTTTTTGAGTGTTATAAAAATGCTACCTTGTATGTAGCCTGCAAATTGCTTATTTTCTCTCAACATTATATTTTGAGGTTTATCCATGTCATATCTAGGTATATCTAGGTTCGTGAATTTTCACAATGGTGTAACATACATTGTGTAAAGCACACTGTTTCTGTCTCCTGAGGGTGGAGCTTTGTTGTTCCTACACTGTTTTTTATGATGAACCCATAAACATTACCAAGTGAGTTCCCTGATACACTGTGTAAGAGGGTCTCCAAGGCAGTGACCTACTAACTGATTGTGACCGTGGCTCACAATTAGTAAGCCATGAAGACAAATTAACAGAATGCAACCAGCATCTGTAGATTTCAACCAGACCTGATATGTTTCAGTAAGCCCCGGAATGAAGAACAGACTGTACAGAGGAGGGGCCTGGTTGAACATTGGGGAATCCTCAGAAAAGCCATACCGTGGACCAGGGAACATAGCCTCACAAACGTTATCATGGCAAAGCTGAGAAGACTCTAGGACCTCAAACACCAGGCTGCTGAAACTGTTGGATCAAAGTTGATATTTACCAAGAGAATGAATGTGTGCTTTGAACACAATTATTTAAGCATTCTAGCAGAGAGGGTGATCAACCACAAATAGAAGTGGAGAGAGAGGCACGTGGATTCAGCTGGAGCATCTGTCTGCTCTGCCCAAAACAAGTCATTTGGAAAAAAGTATAAGCTTGAGACAAAAAGATGAGTGCGCGTCCTTCTACTCCACCATTCATCTTGTCTCAAGGCTATGGTTTTTCCAGTGGTCACGTATGGATGTGAAAGTTGGACTATAAAGAAAGCTGAGCACCGAAGAATTGATGCTTTTGAACTATGGTGTTGGAGAAGACTCTTGAGAGTCCCTTGGACTGTGAGGAGAGCCAACCAGTCCATCCTAAAGGAAACCAGTCCTGAATATTCATTGGAAGGACTGATGCTCAAGCTGAAGCTCCAATTCTTTGGCCACCTGATACAAAGAACTGACTCATTGGAAAAGACCCTGATGCTGGGAAAGATTGAAGGTGGGAAGAGAAGGGGACAAGAGGATGAGATGTTTGGATGGCATCACCAACTCAATGGACATAAGTTTGAGTAAACTCCAGGAGTTGGTGATGGACAATAAGGCCTGGAATGCTGCAGTCCATGGGGTCCCAAAGAGTTGGACACGACTGAGGACTGAACTGAACTGAATGGAAACACTTGTGGACAGGTTTTTGTGTGATTGGAGGTTTTCATTTTTCTTGGTAGATTCCTAGGAGTAAAATTGCTGGGTCATATGGTAAGTTTATGTTTAACTTTTTAAGAAACTGCTAAAATGTTTTCCAAAATTATTGTATTGTTTTACATTCTCACCAGCAACATATGAGGATTTTAATTTCTATCCACATCCTCACCAACACTTGTTATTGTCTGTCTTTTTTTATTTCAGCCATTGGGGTTTTAATTTGCATTTCTCTAATGACTAACAATGTGTAGAATTTTAAAATGTGATTCTGAGCTTTTGTATATCTTCTATTCAAACCTGTTTCATATTTTTAACTTGGGTCATTTGTCTTATTGAACTGTTTTGTGTAAGTCCTTTGCCAGATATATGATTTGCAAATCCTTTATAATGGTGTTTTTTGAAGTGCAAACATTTTTTATCTCAAGGAAGTCAAACTCTTTCCTCTTTATGGACTATGTTTTTGGTATCCTGTCTAAGAATGCTTTACTTAATCCAAAGTCACAAAGACTTTGTTTTCTTCTAGAAGTTTTATGGTTTTAGTTTTTATATTCAGCTCTATGATCTATTATGAGTTAATTTTTTTAGGTGGTGAGATGTAAGGGTTTAAATTCACCTTTGTGTATGTGGATATCCAATTGTTCCAGCATCCTTTGTGGAAACATGTTCTTTTGAGATGTGTGGAGTGAAAAGACATTTACCTTCTTTCTAGGTACTATATAGATGTGTCACAGTGTCCCTGAAGAGTTTGTACATCAGCTGGCATATCTGTAGTCATGTTCATACCTGGTTGTGTGCCTCTACTGATTGTCTCTAATTAAAATAACCCTCACAAAGTTAACAAGTCACTTTAAAAACTGGGTGAACACTGAGAATCATAACAGTCGCCCGTAATTACAAACTGGAAGCAAATTGGCAGTGTTTCTACAAGCTCTGCATTCATGGCCAGTTCACACCATGTCCACCCACATGCTCCCTTTCTCGCTGGTTGCTCCTGCTTTCTTTTGCATCTCCTCTTTCTTCAAGGTGGAGGGGAGAGGAAACTCTTAAGTTTTCCTGAGAGACAGCTGGGGAGGATGTAGTGAGTCAGGACTGCCTTTCCAGCTGTGATGGCTGGTCGGCCAGGCAGGGGAGGGCAACTGCCTTTCCCAACCTGTTTTCCAGATAATTCTGCCTTTGTCCAGGTCCACTCTCTGCTAAGCTGTTCCCTGGATGAGAGGTTGCCCTCTGGATCACAGGCATCATGCTGTACTCTAGACCCCCCATCACTCGGGGAACAAACAGCACACCTGGAGCAGACCCAGCTTCAAGACGCTTCCCATCCCTATGAGCATGTGCGTATGCAGGTTACATCACACACCACACGTGCTTGTGTCCCCACCTGAGTGCCTGCCTTTCTCAGGGCCTTTGCTCACCCGCTCTGGTCACTCTCTGGGGTTTTTTCTGTCCGAGCTCAAACGGAGCAGTTCTGACTCTCAGGTCACTAGGGACAGGGCTGTGACCACAGTCAGCAACCCAGGAACTCAGAGCCCGTCCTGATGGACCATCCAGATGAAGGGCTGCTCTGTTCTCTGTTTAAGTAAAACACAGACGGTCAGATTGAATCTAAGGCAGTTTTCTCAGAATGGGACAGAGGCCATGCATATCAGAACCACCCAGAATGCTTGTAAAAAGGTAGATACCCTTGGGACTACTAGCCAGGACTTACTGAAACCGGTTGGGGGAGGGGGATGTGTAGGTCCTCAGCTCCTGGGTTTAGTAAGAGATGCTTTTCTTTGCAGAAGCTTAACACCTACTGGTCCAGGGGATGTCACAGAAGGACATGTAGAACTGACCACAGTCGACTGCTGTTGAATACAAATGTGGCTCTTGATCCTTTGTACAAAATGGACTTTATTATGTTTGTAGTCATTGCATTTCAGAGTTTAAAGAGACTTAACTGCTCATCTAAATAAGGCCAATGGATACGCAGTGGCTTGCCTGAAAAACCCATTTTTCTTTATTCCACTATCTCCTCAGTGGCACATCTGTAAAATTGCTCAAATGGGATGACAGACCTTTCACCCAAAGGTAGAATGCAACTAACTCATAGAAAGAATTGTGAAAGGGAAACGGGGAAAAAGAATTATGTATTAGTTATCTTTCTTTTTTTTAAAAATTTATTTTATTTTTAAACTTTACAAAATTGTATTAGTTTTGCCAAATATCGAAATGAATCCACCCCAGGTATACATGTATTCCCCATCCTGAACCCTCCTCCCTCCTCCCTCCTCCCTCCCCATACCATCCCTCTGGGTCGTTCCAGTGCACCAGCCCCAAGCATCTTTCAAATTCATCTAAACATGAAAGGTTAACTTCCTCTGGTGATGGAGAATATTCTGAGATAAGCAGAAAATGCTGACGTAAACATGAGTCTGTGAAACTTGTTTTACTCGACCTTGTAACTGAGTTTAAATTGTGAAATCAGATCTTAGTAGAAATCACATATTTAAAAGCCTTTATAAGTCTCTGAAATTTCCTATTGATGTTTGAAATTTATCTTAGGTAGAAGGCTACTGCTTGGCTACTGAGACACCGAGTCCTAAACTTCCTCTAAGAAAAGGAAATAATCGAGAAAGTGAGGAACTGTGTCATCCTTAAAGTTAGGAAGAAGTTACCTTACTTATGGAGAATTATATAAATGGCAGTAAGATTCTGGTGGGGAATTTGTAGTGGTTGGGCATTCTTTATGTCCAAGGTCTTAATAACTTCCCAGGGAGCATCACACAATGGAGATAAAAAGGTCCAAACACACATAGGGTATAGGTTTAGGGATTTGCGGGTTTTGTGATGGGAACACCATGGTCAATATAGCAGCTGATGCTCATAAACATTTCATTTTTGAAATAAAAAACTATTGAGGCACTTCGAGAAGCTTGGCTGCTGCTTTGTTTTATGTTGACAAAAAAACCTATACATGGGCTTCCCTGGAGGCTCAACTGGTAAAGAATCTGTCTGCAATGTGGGAGATCTGGGTTTGATCCCTGGGTTGGAAAAATCCCCTGGAGGAGGGCATGGCAACCCATTCTAATACTCTTGCCTGGAGAACTCCATGGACAGAGGAGCCTGGTGGGCTATAGTGCGTGGAGTTGCAAAGAGTCGGACACGACTGAGCAAATTTCACTTTCATACATCTATACACAGCATTCTTTATAATAGTAGGTTCCAGGCAAATCTGATGACAAAGAACAGAAAGATTCAGAAATGGTGCAGGGATGTGTATTAATCAGTAATATTTTGGTTGCCAACAATACAAACCTTTCTGGCTTCAGGAGTGTTTGCCACACTTCAAGCTGTTTCCTTGCTTTTTCCTCCCTAAATCCTTCCTATGTAGAACTTCCAGAGTTGCACATTATCTGAAGTAAATAAAGGAATGTATTCAATGCCATAAAGTCCAGTGAGTGGTCTGGGTTTCAGAAAAAGCTGGACCAGTCAGGTCACAAAATATTATCAGAAATGAATCTCAGGGAATTTCCTGGCAGCCCAGTGGTTTGCACTCCATGCTTCCATTGCAGGGGGCACAGGTTCAATCCTTGGTCAAGGAACTAAGATCTCACAAGCCACTGCTGCTGCTGCTGCTAAGTCACTTCAGTCATGTCCGACTCTGTGCGACCCCATAGACGGCAGCCCACCAGGCTCCGCCTTCCCTGGGATTCTCCAGGTAAAAACACTGGAGTGGGTTGCCATTTCCTTCTCCAATGCATGAAAGTGAAAAGTGAAAGTGAAGTCACTCAGTCGTGTCTGACTCTTCGCAACCCCATGGACTGCAGCCTACCAGGCTCCTCCGTCCATGGGATTTTCCAGGCAAGAGTACTGGAGTGGGTTGCCATTGCCTTCTCCATCACAAGCCACAGGTGTGGCCAAAAAAAATGAGTCCCAGTCTTTGCTACCTACACATGGTCTCTCCCAGTGGTACTAAGATGGCTGTTGGAAGCCCCAGACTTCACATCCTTCTTATAAGTCCGTACAGTCTCTCTGTCCTCAAGTTTCTCTCTGAAAGTCTCTCTGTAAAGCCCTCTAGTTCCCCCTACTTGGATCACCTTTTCCCCTGGAGGTAAAGCCAAGTTTCCGGGGAGACTTACTCTGATTGGCCAGCGTGTCTCCCCTGGCCACATATTTGTGGGAGAGGGAGGCTGAGACGTTGTTAATCTCTCCCCCCAAACTGCTGATAGTAAAAGATGACAAGTCACAGATGTCTGGCTACTGAGGGTTGATGAACCTCAGAGTTAGTAGAATATGAGTTTTTACTCATAATGTATATGAGTACATGTGTTCAAATCTGTAGTTACCTTTTTTTAAAAAATTGGAATATAGCTGATTTACAGTCTTTTGTTTCAGAGTACAGCAATGAGATTCAGTTATACATATACATATATCTATTCTTTTTCAGATTTTTTTCCATTACAGGTTATAACAAGATAACAAGATATTGAATATAGTTCCCTGTGCTCTACAGCAAGTCCTGTTGTTTATCTTTTATTTACAGGACTGTGTAACTGTTAATCCCCGATCCTAATTTATCCCTCCCCCTAAAGCTGTATTTACCTTTGCTGGTCTTTGGTCAGCAGATGTGAAAGAAAATACAGAAACTTTAGTAAAGTCCTTCATTTTGTTTATATAAAACTGTGCTTTTTATTTGTGCTATTACAGCTTCTAGATTTCTTTTTTTTTTCTGTCTCTTTTGGAAGACCTCTTTGGAGCTGCAAGAGAGGACAGTAATTATGAGTGTGACCCCTCGACACAGGTAACAAAGAGCTTGCTTTCTGGCTCCACGTCCTGACTACCTTTGTGATCTTGGGCAAATTATTCAGCTTCTCTAATCCTGCATTGGGAGAAGGCAATGGCACCCCACTCCAGTACTCTTGCCTGGAAAATCCCGTGGACGGAGGAGCCTGGTAGGCTGCAGTCCATGGGGTCGCTAAGAGTTGGACACGACTGAGCGACTTCACTTTCACTTTTCACTTTCATGCATTGGAGGAGGAAATGGCAACCCACTCCAGTGTTCTTGCCTAGAGAACCCCAGGGACTGCGGGGCCTGGTGGGCTGCTGTCTATGGGGTCGCACAGAGTCGGACACGACTGAAACGACTTAGCAGCCTTCTCATCCACGCAACAGAGGTAATAACGTGCTTTCCTCTTTGTGTTGTTTTGAAAATGAAAAGAGAATATGCAAGCAAAGCTTTGAGCTTCTTGCTGCCATGGAGGAAGCACTCAGAAGTGCTGTTGTTATCAATATTATGAAACCAGTTCATCTGCTTTTATGCCTGTTCACTGGTCATGGTTGCCAGATAGCCCTGTTAGCTGTTGAATTCCCCAGCACTCAGCAGCAGATTCTGTGTTTCCTTCAAGAGGGGCTTCATTCCCCACCCCACCGCCCTCAGGCTCAGCCTGGTCACCAGCGCTTGCTCTGGTCACTGTCTGACTTTCACCCACTGCACTGTTCTTCTCTGTGGAATTCCAGCAAAGCGACACCTCTGAGCAACACCTTGTGCAAGAAGACACTTTTTCTTACTGTATTGTGAAAAATGAAAATATACCAAGAAGTATAAGAAGGAAATAAAAACCACTACCCAGAGGCAATAACAGCTAACATTTTAATACCTCACTCTTCAGATATGGGGATATGTGTGTATATATACGTATACACACACACACGTAATAAATGAAAGTGAGTGTTAGTTGCTCACTTGTGTCTGACTCTTTGTTACCCCATGGACTGTAGCCCGCCAGATTCCTCTGTCCATGGGATTCTCCAGGCAAGAATACTGAAGTGGGTTGCCTTTTCCTCCTCCAGGGGGTCTTCCTGACCCAGGGATTAAACCTGAGTCTCCGGCACTGCATTGTGGGCAGATCCTTCAATGTCTGAGTCACCAGGGAAACTCTATATATGTGTATTTAAAACTAGATCACAGCATATACAGTGGCATTTTCCCTTTGTTCATTTAACATTTGACATTCACTTAACATAGTATGGTTTCTCAAACCATTAAATAGTCTTCAAAATTTTTGTTTTTAAAGAGAATCACTTTCTAGAAAAGAATTTTGAATTATTTAAATACCGTTCTTTTGTCATTGGGCTTGCTTTTCAGGTTTTGCTGTTAGGAATAACATTATTATGCGTATCTCAGGACAAGCATCTAAAATACTCACTTCCTTTATTTAGTATTTTATTTTTTTTGGCTAGGTGGTGCAGCTCTTGGGACCTCAGTTCCCCAACCAGGAACTGAACCAGGCCACAGCAGTGAAAGCCTGGAATTCTAACCACTAGGCCACTGGGGAACTGCCTTTTATTAGTATTTTATTTTTTTGGTCACACTGAAAGTGTGATGTGCTCTTAGTTACCCAAGAGCAGAAACTGAACCTGTGCCCCCTGCAGTGGAAGTTTGGAGTCTTAACCAGTGGACGGCCAGGGAATTCCCTTTATTAGCATTTTAAAAGTTGTGGTCTAGTTTCCCTGAAATATATATATATATACATATATTATATATATAAAACCTCTCTCTGTATGCATGTGTATGTGTATATATGTATATGCTCAGTCACTCAGTCATATCTGACTTTGCAACTCCATGGACTGTAGCCCACCAGGTTCCTCTGCCCATGGAATTTTCCAGGCTAGAATACTGGAGTTGGGTGCAATTTTCGACTCCATATATATATATATATATATATATATATATATATATATACACACACACACACTACACATATATACACATATGTCATATATACACACCACATTTTCTATATCAACTCATCTATGGACGGGCACTTAGAGTGCTTCCATATCTTGACTGTTATAAACAATGCTGCAATGAACACGGCAGAGCCTATATCTTTTCAAATTAGTGTTTTCATTTTCTTCTGATAAATACTTAGAAGTGGAATTGCTGGATTGTATGGCAGTTCTATTTTTAATTTTTTGAGGACCCTCCATACTGTTTCCATAGTGGCTGCACCAATTACATTACCACCAATAGTACATGAGGGTTCCTTTTTCTCCACATCCTCGCAACCACCAGTTCTTTCTTTTTTAAAACAAAATATTTATTTTATCTATTTGACTGTATCCTGTCTTAGTTGCGGCACACAGGACCTTAGATCTTAGTTGTGGCATGTGGGATCTAGTTCCCTGACCAGGGATTGAACCTGGGCCCCCTGCATTGGGAGCACAGAGTCCTAGCCACTGGACCACCAGGGAAGTCCTGTATTTCTCGTCTTTTTGATGACAGCTATTCTTACATATGTGAACTGATCCCATTGTTTTGATTTGCATTTCTCTGATGATTAGTGATGTTGAATACCTTGCAAGAGATTTTTATAGACCAGAGTGAGCAGGAACAAGGAAGTGATACTGGGCATTTGCCGATCGGTTAAGTCAGGGTGGTTGTTGTTCAGTCACTACTTTCCTTGTAAGGAACAAAGGAAAGTCTTGGAGCGGACAGAAAACTGGTGCTGAGCAGACAAGCCCTGATGGGTGGATGAGGCTTTCCTTTTCTGGGAGAGTCAAGCATAGAGCGTAGAAATTTTGTTAAGTTTCAGTTTGCTGATGTGGGGCTTGGCATGAGCAACTCATCTTGGGGTTAATCTGGTTATTTTAACATTTGTTGTTGTTCAGTTGCTTGGTCGTGTCTGACTCCTTGCAACCCCATGAACTGCAGCAATCACGCTTCTCCGTGCTCCACTATCTCCTGGAGTCTGCCCAAACTCATGTCCATTGAGTCTGTGATAACCACTCTGTATCTAATCTTTTGTGTCTTGCTTTCATTCAGCTTCGCTCATAGCTCAGTTGGTAAAGAATCTGCCTGCAATGCAGGAGATCCTGGTTCAATTCCTGGGTTGGGAAGATCCCCTGGAGAAGGGATAGGCTGCCCACTCCAGTATTCTTGGGCTTCCCTGGTGGCTCAGTTGGTAAAGAATCCACCTGCAATGTGGGAGACCTGGGTCGATCCCTGGGTTGGGAAGATCCCCTGGGGAAGGGAATAGCTACCCACTCCAGTATTCTGACCTGGAGAATTCCATGGACTGTATAGTCAGTCCATGGGGTCGCAATGAGTCGGACACGACTGAGTGACCTTCACTTTCATTCAACATCAGGCTCTTGAGATCCGTCTTGTTGTACACAATGGTAATTGCAAATGCATTCCTTTTACTGCTGAGTCATATCCTATTAATATATTACAATTGTTTGTCCAGTTACCTGTTGGGTTGTTCCCAGTGTGAAGTTGTTGTTGTTCTTAGTTAAGTCATGTCCAACTCTTTGCAACCCCACGGCTGTAGCCCACCAGGCTCCTCTGTTCATGGGATTCTCTGGGCAAGAATACTGGAGTGGGTTGCCATGCCCTCCTCGAGGGGATCTTCCCAACCCATGGACTGAACCTATGTCTCCTATATCACAGGCGGATTCTCTACCACTGAGCCACCAGGGAAGCCCAGTGTGAAGTTATTATGAGTAAAACTACTATTAATATCCTCTTACAAGTCTTTTTGTAAATATGTGTTCATTTCTCATGGGTAAGTACCTAGAAGTAGAATCTCTGGATTTATGGAAGATGGATACTTAACTTCTACAGGAACTGTGAGTGTTCCAGAGTAGTTATAACATTCTATACTCTTACCAACAATGTATGAGTTCTGGTTGCTCAACACCCTCCACAATAATTTGGAGTCATTTATCCTTGACCTTCTGTGGGTGTGTAGTGGACTACTGTTTTTTAAAAAATTGGAATATAATTGATCTACAATGTTGGGTTAGTTTCAGGTGTATAGCAAAGTGCATCAGTTGTATGTGTATCCTCTGTTTTATAAGAGTTTATTCTCATATAGGTCATTACAGACCATGGTGTAGCGTTCCCTGTGCTGTATAGTAGGTCCTTATTAGTTGTCTACTTTATCTATAGCAGTGTGTATATGCCAATCCCAGTCTCCCAGTTTATCCCTCCCCTCACCCTTTCCCTCTGGCAACCACGTTTGTTTTCTGCATCAGTGACTCTATGTTTCGTAAATAAGTTCATTTGTACCACTCGCTTAGGTTCCACACACGAGCAGCATCACGTGGCGTCTGCTGTGACGTGCGTTTTCCTGATGATGAACAAGTTGGGTCTATTCTTTCAGTTGTGAGCTGCGGGAATTACTTATCCGCTCTAGATCCAAGTCCTTGTCAAAAGGGTGCATTGTGAATATCTTTTCCTGGTCAGTGGATGGCCTATTCATTTTCTTGGCAGAAGAAATGACGTTTGATGACGTCCATTTATTACTTTTTCCTTGTCTGATCAGGGCTTTTTTGTGGCCCAGCACAGAAAGTATTTTCTCTTCCGTTTTCTTCTAGAAGTTCTCTCTGCTTAGGTTTTTACTTTTAAGTCTGTGGTCCATGTTTAGTTAATCGTTGTATATGGTTAAGGGGGTCAAGGTTATTTTTTCCCTATGAACATCAAGTTGTCACAGCACCATTTATTGAAGACTACCTTTTCCCTATTGAATTGCTTTTGCTGCTGCTGCTGCTAAGTTGCTTCAGTCGTGTCCGACTCCGTGCAACCCCATAGACTGCAGCCCACCAGGCTCCCCCATCCCTGGGATTCCCCAGGCAAGAACACTGGAGTGGGTTGCCATTTCCTTCTCCAATGCATGAAAGTGAAAAGTGAAAGTGAAGTCGCTCAGTCGTGTCCGACTCCCAGCGACCCCATGGACTGCAGCCTACCAGGCTCCTCTGTCCGTGGGATTTTCCAGGCAAGAGTACTGGAGTGTACCTCTCAAAATCATTTCCCCACATGTGCAGGTATCTGTTTCTGGGCTCTGTCTACTCCCATGCCCACACTCCATTGTCTTGAGTAGTGTTCACATTCAAGTAAACCTGAAACCAGGCAGTGTAAGTCCATCAGTCTTGTTCTTTGGGAGCCTGAATGCCTTGTTTTCAGTGTGAAGGTTCTGCACATATTCCACTAATTTTTCAATAAGTATTTTTTGATTTTGCTGTACTTACGACTAATACTTTATGAAAATCACCATTGCTTCCTAGTAGTTCTGATAGACTATATTTCCCAAAATGGCTGCAACAGTTTCCAATCCTCAGGCTCTTGCAGACTCCTACCACTCTCCCATCAGTAGATGGGGTCTCCTCTTTCCTGTCCCCTGGGACCGACTGGGCCCTTGTGGCTGCCTCAGCGAACAGGATGTGGTGGGAGAGATGGTGCATGATTTCCAAGGTCAGGTTGGAAGGGCTGACAGAGTGTCCACCTGCCTCTCTTTCCTGGGACCCCTGGATCCAGCCAGCATGTTGTGAGGAAGCCGGGGTTACCAGGAGCGGCCATGTGCCGGGGCCCTGCTGTAGCCAGCATCGCAGCCAGAAGTGAGAGTGAATGAATGGCTGAGGGGAGGGCCTGCCACAACTGCCACTTTGTCATCAGGAAAATAGATGGGCAGTTCTACTGCAGGTTGCTTTTTCTTTTCTTTTGAAATTTTATTTATTTTTAATTTTTGGCCACACTAGGTCTTCCTTGCAGCTCTCGGGCTTTCTCTAGTTTTGACAAGTGGGCTCGACCCTTCCTTGTGGCTTCTCTTGTTGCGGAGCTCCGGCTCTAGGCTTCATGGGCTCCAGTAGTTGTGGTTCATGGGCTCCAGAGCGCAGTCTCAGTAGTTGTGGTGCATGGGCTTAGTTGCCCTGAGGCATGTGGCATCTTTCTGGCCGGGCCAGAACCTGTGTCCTCTGCAATGGCATGTGGATTCTTTACCATTGGGCTGCAAGGGAAGTCCCATATTGCTTTTTCTATGTCTGGTGTGGTCCACTGCTCTCTAAAAACAATGTGTAACATTGAAAAGAATCTGGAGAAGAGTCATCAAACTGCATTTGCAGAGTTCTTAAGAAGCCCACCATAGGGGAATAAAGATTTCTATTGAATGCTCTTCCTTCCCAGTAGTTGTTGTTCAGTCAGTAAATTGTGTTTGACTCTGTGACCCCATGAACTGACCCTTTGCCTAATCCTGTCAGGGTTGCTCTTTGGTTTATTAGTTTGTAAATAACATCAGAGGAGAGCTGGAAAGGAAATTGGTCTGGGGACCAGAGGGAAAGGAAGGAGGTTAGGGACTGGTGGCTTTCACTGTGTCTGGATTTGTTTGTTCCCTAAACTGGGGAGTAGAGGTGTGCGTGCTAGCTATATGCTTATCTGTGCCTTTTTACATGCCATATATATGCCTTTCCTTTACAAATGTCTATAGACATGCATCATATATAAACGTGTGTTTGTGGTTAGTTGTGTCCGACTCTTTGTGACCCTGTGGACTGTAGCTCGCCAGGCTCCTCTGTCCATGGGATTTCCCAGGCAAGAAAACTGGAGTGGGTTGCCATTTCCTCCTCCAGGGGATCTTCCTGACCCAGGGATGGAACCTGTATCTCCTGTGTCTCCTGCACTGGCAGGTGGGTTCTTTGCCACTGAGCTACCTGGGAAGCCCATCCACATATAAAAGGTAAACATGTATATGTATACCTACTATGAACATTTTTAAAAGGAAATGAGGTTTTAATTTGAGGAAAAGAAAGGGTTAAGAAGTGGCTTAAAGTCTTTTTAGAAACATTTATTTATTTGGCTGCACTGGGTCTAGAGAAAGAAATGACAACCCACTCCAGTATTCTTGCCCGGAGAATCCCATTGACAGAGGAGCCTGGCGGGTACAGTCCATGGGGTTGCAAAGAGTCGATCACAACTGAGCGACTAACGCTTTCACTTTTCATGAACATTTTAAAAAGGAAATAGGGTTTTAGTTTGAGGAAAAGAAAGGCTTAAGAAATGGTTTAATGTCTTAAAAAAAAAAAAATATATATATATATTTCTTTGGCTGCACTGGGTCTTAGCTGCAGCCCGTGGGGTCTTTGATGTTCCTTGTGGCAGGGAGGTTCTTTTAGTTTCAGCATGTGGGCTCTTCAGTGGCAGCATGTGAACTCTTAGGGCATGTGGGATCTAGTTTTCTGACCAGGGATTGAACCCGGGTCTCCTGCACTGGGAGCGCAGAGTATTAGCCACTGGCCCACCAGGGAAGTCCCTTGAAGTCTTATTTATAAATTTATAAAGATGAACTCACTGGTAGAAACTTTTAGGATCACCCCAGCAGTTGTGATGACATCCTAAGAAAACATCTTCTGCCACCACGAAGCTTAGCCCTGCAGTTCAGATCATGTCCTCTTCCTCAACTTCCTGCTAAAGACACATTGCTTATCAGGAACCTGTTTTGTTTTGTTTTGTTTTAGGGCCCAGGATAAGCAGAATCCTACTTGAAGCTGGAATTCCCAGCCCACAGTTTTCGAAGCAAGTTGTCCATCCCTTCTGCCTTTTTTTTTCCTAAGAATGGAGGCAGAGGCCAGCCAAGGGGGCGCTTGGCACCACATGGCTTTGCAACCGGGGGAGGATTCTCTGCTGAACTCTGTTCTTGACAGCCCCGATGTTTATGTTTTTTGAAGCTTAATGATCAGTAAATGCTGGGGCAGACTCTTACTTACATCGTTCTGTGTGTGTGTGAGTGTGTTCACTTTGAGGTCAGAATTTTATCAGATATTAAACAGATTGCGCCCCCCCCCTCCCCCGCCCCTACCCCACCGCCCCCGCCTTTATGGAACTGTGCCCAGGAGGACCAAGCCCAGTTTCAACATTAACATTAAAGTAAAAACAACCAAAAGTAGATCACGTGATCTTGGACCAGTCCCCTCACCCCTCAATAATTCTGTTTCTGCGGCAGAAGGTGTGAGTGTGTGTATGTGTGTGTGTGTCCGGCGTTAAATGATGCCCACAATTTTTTATAGCTTTAACAGCCCACTAGCTAGAGCTGGAGGGAGGCTATGTCATGGTTGTGGGGGCGGGGGGGCGGGGGGCGGGTGTGGTAGGAGTCTAGAGACCCAGGACTTCACTGGTGACAAGGCCACCATCGGGCACCTTAGAAATACCTGTTCCTGTGAGGTTCTGCATAGGCCCCAGCAGACCGGACACGGAGGAAATGGAAGAACAGAGACTGCGGGGGAGGGGGCGTAAGAAGAGAAAGCAGGCGTCCTGACCGCCTCACATCAGCGCCTCACGGCAAGTGCAGGGAAACCGGAGACAAAGTCCCTAAGGGGCGCGCGTACCCGAGGCGAACCCCCAAAGCACGGATCCCCTGCCCCGCCCCGCGCCTTCTCCGCACCTGCAGGCGTCCCGTCCTGCGTGACGTTCGGCGGCTTCCCGGAGCCCCGGGCTGCCCCCCCGCCCCCGCCCCCGCCCCGCACCCCGCAGCCCGGGCGCCGCCGCACTGGGCGCCGCAGCGGCACGGACGGCGCAGCCCCGCGCAGAGGCCGCCCGCTCCCGCCCGGCGCGCCCCCCATGGCCCTCGGGCCGCCGGCCCCGCGCCCAGCCCCGCGCAGCGCCCGCGGGGGGCGCGATGCCCAACGGCCCCGGCCGCGCCCAGGCTCTTAGGATGTCCCTGCCAGGGAGGCCACGGATCCGCGCGTCCGTGGGTGAGAGCGGGGGCGCGGACTGGGGGGTTCTGGGCGGGGGCGCGGGCGCAGTGAGGGGGGGCGCGGGCGGGGCGGAGGGGCGCGGTTAGGACTCAGCGCCCCGCCCTTCGTCTGCGCCTCCGACCCCTCCCCGCGCTGCGAGGCCGGGGCCGGGGGTGGGGGCAGGTCCCTCCGGGGTGGGGAAAGGGGGGGGCGGTCCCGGATAAGAGCCCCGGCGCCGGCTCGCCTCCAGCTCCCGCCATCGCCCCCCCCTCACTACCCTTGTCTCCTCCGCGGTGGGCTCGGGGCCGGCGGCGCACCAGCATCTCGCCCCTCTGGCCTCGCCGCGCGTCTTGCTGCCGCAGAGCTGGGGTGGGGGTCGGCGGGGCACCCGGCTCTGTGACTCCCTGGGGACTCCGCGGCCGCGCGCAGGGACGCCCGAGCCGCTGATCCCTCCTTTGCCCACCCCCGGGGGCCGCCCGGCGCCCCCGCGAGACGGCAGTGCGCCTCGGAGGCCCGGTCGTTAGAGCCACACGCAGCCCAGCGCGTCGAGGGCGGCCTCGGGCTGCCAGTCCTTAGAAGCCGTGTGTGGTTTGTTATGTAAACGTGTATAGGGACCATAGGCTTGTGGAGCTGCGTGTCACGTGATGGTGACACAGGATGCGCTATCGACACCCTTCGATCATGAAACATTGAAAGGGCGCTTCAAAACGATTAGATTTCGTGCCACTTTGGGGCTCTTGGCAAGTTTGTAGGTACATACATGCAGGTGCAGGTTTTGCGGCTTGGAGCTGGGTTCGCTGTTAGTAGTCTCCCGTGGATTTTGTCTGAGAAAATAGGCATATAAAAATAAGTGACTTCCCTATTCCTGTGGCTGAATAATGTGAAAGGGAAGCAGCTTATCAGACAGTCTAGACCCGTGTTTCCGAGGCTTGAGTGATGTCGGGGCACCTTCTGAGTCACTTGCAGAGAATCCCAGCGACAGAGGATCAGGGGGCAGACAGGCTGAGACCAGACTGCGGGAGTCCCGGGTCGGGGGAGGGCGGATGGTCCCTGTATGGGTGCCAAGGGGGTACAAGCTGCCTTGTATTTGAAGGTAAGACCTGCAGCTCATGATGAGGATGAGGGTGTAAGTGAAAGAAGAGATGCAAAGATGGAGGTTTTGGATCCAAGAAATGGTTACTGAAATGGGGAAAGGTTCGGGAAGAGCAGGGTTCTGTTTTTTTGGGGGGAGAGGGGGTCAAGAGTTTGGTTTTGAACCTGTGAAGTGCCAGCCAAAGGGCCCAGTGGAGAGAGGCAGGCCGGTGTACAGACCAGAGGAGAACTGTGAGGATTGCCCAGCAGGACAGGCTCTCAGGACGGGTGTGACCAGCACTCACTCAGGCCGCCATCTAGAAAGAGTCCCCAGTTTTCCTTCAGGCCCTGCCCTTGCTCTGTCGGAAGACTTCCTGATTTTTGAGCCAGGGGCCTGCGCTTTCATTTGGCTCTGCGCCCTGCTGATTACGTAACCTGTGTGTATAGATGTGGCCAAAATGAGAGGGGTCCTTGCCCAGAGCCCTGGGCACTCCACATTTCAAGGTCAGGGAGATGCAGGCGGCAGCAGGGGGCTGCGAATTTGGCCAGTGAGCTCAGAGGGAGCCAAGAGACCGTGTCCAGGAAGTGGGGTGTCCGACTGGGCCTGGCATCACCCCAGGCTCAGGACAGGTGAGGCCTGAGAACCGTCTGTTTGTTCAGCAGCAGGGAGGGGAGAGCATCGGTGACCTTGCAGAAGCTGATTCTGTGTGATCCTGGGAAGAATGTCCATAAGAGATGAAGAGGACAGGCGTTGGAAACAGCTTGACCAGAAAACTCTTTGGGGTGAACTTTGTTTCTGGGGAGCGTGGAGCAGAGGGGGAGTGGTCGCTGGAGGAGGATATGAGTTCTAGAAGGCCGTTTTAAGCCCTGTGACAGTTGTACGGTTGTTGGCATGGACATAAAAGCCAGGGGAGAAGGGAGGGCAGGGTTCTGAGATTCAGAGAAGAGAGCACGTCGTCAAGGTGGAGCAGTGGAGACACGTCCAGAGGTGGAGGATGGGGGCCTCGCTGTTGGATAGGCTGCGAGATGGGAGCTTATTTTGGGTCTATTACACTTCCCTGGAGGCTCAGATGGTAAAGAATCTGCTTGCAATGCAGGAGACCCTGGTTTGATTCCTGGGTCAGGAAGATCCCCTGGAAAAGGGATAGGCTACCCACTCCAGTATTCTTGGGTTTCCCTGGTGGCTCAGATGGCAAAGAATCCACCATTCTTTGGGAGACCTGGGTTTGATCCATGGGTTGGGAAGATGCCCTGAAGCAGGGAACAGTTACCCACTCTAGTGTTCTTGCCTGGATGATTCCATGGACAGAGGAGCCCGGCAGGCTACAGTCCACAGAGTTGCAAAAAGTCAGACATGACTGAGCGACTTTCACTTTTTCATTACACACCGTGTAAGGAAGAGGGAGGCCTTGACAGTGTGGGCTCTTTGGGGCATGCATTTGAACTTGTGTAAAGGGCCTGCTGGGCCTTCCCAGGTGACGCTAGAGGTAAAGAACAAGGCTGCCAATGCAGTAGATGTAAGAGACACGGGTTCTATCCCAAGGTGAAGATCCCCTGAAGAAGAGAATGGCAACCCACTCCAGTATTCTTGCCTGGAGAATTCCATGGACCAAGGAGCCTGACGGGCTATATTCATGGGGTCACAAAGAGTCAGACATGACTGAGCATGCACCCAAAGACTAAAAGGAAAAAAAAGGACTATTCACAAATTACAGTTTAAATTGTTTTTGCTAGTGCCTAGCAAAACTTTGGGGTTTCTATATTGATTGTGTATCCAACAACCTAGTGGGCTCTCTTAAGAATTTTTTTTTAATTAATTTTTTATTGATGGATAATTGCTTTACAGAACTTTGCTATTTTCCGTCAAACCTCAACATGAATCAGCCATAGGTATACATATATCCCCTCCCTCTTGAAGTTCCCTCCCATCTCCCTCCCCATCCCAACCCTCTAGGTTGATACAGAGCCCCTGTTTGAGTTTCCTAAGTCATATAGCAAATTCCTGTTGGCTATCTATTTTACATATGGTAATGTAAGTGTCCATGTTACTCTTTCCATACATCTCACCCTCTCCTCCCCTCTCCCCGTGTCCGTAAGTCTGTTCTTTATGTCTGTTTTTCCATTGTTGCCCTGTAAGTGAATTCTTCAGTACCATTTTTCTAGATTCTGTATATATGTGTTAGAATATGGTACTTATCTTTCTCTTTCTGACTCACTTCACTCTGTATAATAGGTTCCAGGTTCATCCACCTCAGAACTGACTCAAATGCGTTCCTTTTTATGGCTGAGTAATATTCCATTGTGTATATATACCACAACTTCTTCATCCATTCATCTGTAGATGACATCTAGGTTGCTTCCATGTTCTGCTGCTGCTGCTGCTAAGTCGCTTCAGTCATGTCTGACTCTGTGCGACCCCATAGACGGCAGTTCACCAGGCTCCCCCATCCCTGGGATTTTCCAGGCAAGAGTACTGGACTGGGGTGCCATTGCCTTCTCTGGCTTCCATGTTCTAGCTATTGTAAATAGTGCTATAATGAACAATGGAATATATGTGTCTCTTTCAATTTTGGTTTCCTTGGGGTATATGCCTAGGAGTGGAATTGCTGGGTCATATGGTGGTTTTATTCCTAGTTTTTTCAGAAATCTCCATACTGTCTTCTATAGAGGCTATATCAATTTACATTCCCACCAACAGTGCAAGAGCATTCCCTTTTCTCCACACCCTTTCCAGCATTTATCGTTTGTAGACTTTGATGAGGGCCATTCTGACCTGTGTGAGGTGATATTTCATTGTAGTTTTGATTTGCATTTCTTTAATAATAAGCAGGTCAGGTGGTCTGGTATTCCCATCTCTTTCAGAATTTCCCACAGTTTATTGTGATCCACGCAGTCAAAGGCTTTGGCATAGTCAATAAAGCAGAAATAGATGTTTTTCTGGAACTCTTTTGCTTTTTCGATGATCCAGCGGATGTTGGTAATTTGGTCTCTGGTTCCTCTGCCTTTTCTAAAACCAGCTTGAACATCTGGAAGTTCATGGTTCACATATTGCTGAAGCCTGGCTTGGAGAATTTTGAGCATTACTTTACTAGCGTGTGAGATGAGTGCAATTGTGCGGTAGTTTGAGCATTCTTTGGCATTGCCTTTCTTTGGGATTGGAATGAAAACTGACCTTTTCCAGGCCTGTGGCCACTGCTGAGTTTTCCAAATTTGCTGGCATATTGAGTGTAGCACTTTCACAGCATCATCTTTCAGGATTTGAAATAGCTCAACTAGAATTCCATCCTACACTAGCTTTGTTCATAATGATGCTTTCTAAGGCCCACTTGACTTCACATTCCAGGATATCTGCTCTAGGTGAGTGATCACACCATCATGATTATCAGGTCAGGAAGCAACAGTTAGAACTGGACATGGAACAACAGACTGGTTCCAAATAGGAAAAGGAGTACGTCAAGGCTGTATATTGTCACCCTGCTTATTTAACTTCTATGTAGAGTACATCATGAGAAACGCTGGGTTGGAAGAAGCACAAGCTGGAATCAAGATTGCTGGGAGAAATATCAATAACCTCAGATATGCAGATGACACCATCCTTATGGCAGAAAGTGAAGAGGAACTAAAAAGCCTCTTGATGAAGGTGTAAGAGGAGAGTGAAAAAGTTGGCTTAAAACTCAGCATTCAGAAAACGAAGATCATGGCATCTGGTCCCATCACTTCATGGGAAACAGATGGGGAAACAGTGGAAACACTGTTTCCAGTGTCTGGAAACAGACTTTATTTTTGGGGCTCCAAAATCACTGCAGATTGTGACTGCCGCCATGAAATTAAAAGACTCTTACTCCTTGGAAGAAAAGTTATGACCAAACTAGATAGCATATTCAAAAGCAGAGACATTACTTTGCCAACAAAGGTCTGTCTAGTCAAGGCTATGGTTTTTCCAGTGGTCATGTAGGGATGTGAAAGTTGGACTGTGAAGAAAGCTGAGCGCCGAAGAATTGATGCTTTTGAACTGTGGTGTTGGAGAAGACTCCTGAGAGTCCCTTGGACTGCAAGGAGATCCAACCAGTCCATTCTGAAGGAGATCAGCCCTGGGATTTCTTTGGAGGGAATGATGCTAAAGCTGAAACTCCAGTACTTTGGCCCCCTCATGCGAAGAGTTGACTCATTGGAAAAGACCCTGATGCTGGGAGGGATTGGGGGCAGGAGGAGCAGGGGACGACAGAGGATGAGATGGCTGGATGGCATCAGTGACTCGATGGACGTGAGTCTGAGTGAACTCCAGGAATTGGTGATGGACAGGGAGGCCTGGCGTGCTGCAATTTATGGGGTTGCAAAGAGTCAGACACGACTGAGCAACTGAACTGAACTGAACTGAATAATAAGCAATGTTGAGCATCTTTTCAGTGTTTGTTAACCATATGTATGTCTTCTTTGGAGAAATGTCTGTTTAGGTCTTTTTCCCACTTTTTGATTGGGTTGTATGTTTTTCTGGTATTGAGTTGTATGAGCTGCTTGTATATATTGAAAATTAATCTTTTGTCAGTTGTTTCATTTTCTATTATTTTCTCCCATTCTGTGGGTGGTCTTTTCACCTTGCTTATAGTTTACTTTACTGTGCAAAAGCTTTTAAGTTTAATCAGGTCCAACTTGTTTACTTTTGTTTTTATTTCTGTTACTTTAGGAGGTGGGTCATAGAGGATCTTGCTTTGATTTATGTCATTGGGTGTTCTGCCTATGTTTTCCTCTAAGAGTTTTATAGTTTCTGGTCTCACATTTAAGTCTTTAATCCATTTTGAGTGTATCTTTGTGTATCGTGTTAGGAAGTGTTCTAATTTCATTCTTTTACATGTAGCTGTCCAGTTTTCCCAGCACCATTTATTGAAGATGCTGTCTTTGCCCCATTGTATATTCTTGCCTCCTTTGTCAAAAATAAAGTACCCATAGGCGCATGGATTTATTTCTGATCTTTCCAGCTTGTTCCATTGGTCTATATTTCTGTTTTTGTGCCTACACCATACTGTCTTGATGACTGTAGCTTTGTAGTATAATCTGCAGGAAAGTTGATTCCTCCAGCTCCATTCTTCTTTCTCAAGAGTGCTTTGGCTATTCGGGGTCTTTTGTGTTTCCATATGAATTGTGGAAGTTTTTGTTCAAGTTTTGTGAAAAATGCCATTGGTAAGTTGATAGGGATCGCATTAAATCTGTAGATTGCATTTGGTAGTGTAGTCATTTTCACAATATTGATTCTTCCTACCCAGGAACATGGAATGTCTCTCCATCTGTTTATGTCATCTTTGATTTCTTTCATTAGTGTCTTCTAATTTTCTGTGCACAATTCTTTTGTCTCCTTAGGTAAGTTTATTCCTAGATATTTAATTCTTTTTGTTGCAGTGGTGAATGGGATTGATTCCTTAATTGCTCTTTCTGATTTTTCATTGTTAGTATATAGAAATGCAAGTGATTTCGGTGTATTGATTTTGTATCCTGCAACTTTGCTAAATTCACTAATTAGCTCTAGTACTTTTCTGATACTATCTTTAGGGTTTTCTATGTACAGTATCATGTCATCTGCAAACGTTGAGAGCTTTACTTCTTGTTTTCCGATCTGGATTCCTTTTATTTCTTTTTCTTCTGATTGCTATAGCTAGGACTTCCAGAATTATGTTGAATAATAGTGGCAAGAATTTTGATAGTTTATGGATTCTTTAAAATTTTTAAGCATAGGTAGTCTCTGTATCTGCCAATAGTCATTTAGTTTCTTCCTTTATAATTGCTATAATATTTTTCTCCTTTGATTATATTTGCTAGTACTGCCAATAAACGGTTCCTGGGAGTGCAATAAGGGGATGCTTCCAGGATCTCATGCTTCTGAAGTGTGATGTGTGCTCTCAGAGCTGTAGTTCTGTTACACTAGGGAAGGACTCTTGCCCTCCTACCTGTACCCAGTTCAGTATGGGCAGAGGCTGTTTTGCTTGTACCTTTTCGATAATCATAAGAAACCAGAAAATACATTAAGATTCCTGGTGGCTATGGGGTGTCTCTCCCTTTCACCTCTGGAACTTTGTGTTGATTAAAGTGAATCATGGACCGTCTATCAGAATGGCTATAATGAAAAGTGGTGACATCACCAAACACGTGCCAGGGTGCAGACAAACTGGATCGCTCACCCTTAGTGCTGGGCAGGTAAAATGGTCCAGCCAGCCACTCAGGGAAAATGTTTGGCAATTTCTTACAAAACTGAACCTGCGGTGTCCTTTGACACAGCAGCTGTACCCTTGGGCATTTATTTCAGAGAAACAGAAACTTCCCTTCACATAAAAAGTTGTACATCGATATTCATAGCAGCTGCACTAGATAGCCAAAAACTAGATGTCTTTCTGATAGCCAAAAACTAGATGTCCTTCTGTGGCTGGGTGATTGAACAAGAACTGTGGTGTCTCTGTACCAGGGATCACTGCTCAGCAATAAACAGGAACCAAGTACAGCAACTTGAGTGGATCTGCAGAGAATTGTGCTGAGTGAAAAAAGTCCAGTCCCAATAGGTTATATGCCGTCTGATCCCATTGATGTAACATTCATGAAATGCAACATTGTATTAATAGAAATGGAGAGCTGGCTAGTGGTTGCCGGGGTGAAGGAGGGTGCAGGGGTGGCGGGGTACATGGCAACACAGGCATCCTTGTGCAGATGGGCATTTCTGCGTCTTGACTTCCTCCATGTCAGTATCCTGCTTGTGATGCTGCCTTATAGTTTTGCAAGATGGTGCCACTGGGGGAACTGGCTGGAGGATACACTCAGTCTCAGTGTCATTTCAGTTTTAAATAGTTTTATTTATTTATTTTTTTGGCTGCACTGGGTCTTCGTTGCCGTGAGGGCTTTTCTCTAGTTGTGGAGAGTGGGGCTGCTCTCCCGTTGCAGTGTGTGGGCTTCTCGTTGCGGTGGCTTCTCTGGTTGCAGAGCACAGGCTCTAGGGGCACGGTCTCAGTAGTTGTGGCACACAGGCTTAGTTGCTCCACAGCATGTCAGGTCTTCCTGGTTGAGGGATCAAACCCATGGCCCCTGCATTGGCAGGCAGATTCTTTACCACTGAGTCACCAGGGAAGCTCTCAGTTGTCATTTCTTACAATTGCATGTGTATCTGAAATGATCTCAAAGTATAAAATTTAATATACAAAAGTAAGGCATAGTCAATTTTCCTCAAATCAAATAGTTAACTGTCATGTTCCAGGTCTTGTAGTATACTCCCATTGAAGACATTTGAATTATACTATTATAATTTCATTGATAGGAGGTTCCTTCAGGGCAATTAGATTGCCCACCACCTTTGTCTGTAACACCACAGAGCCTCTGTATTTAAGAAGCTTTGTGCTTGGCACATTACCTCCTGCTTGATATATCTTGGCAGGGTGTGGGCAGGGGTGAGCTTAGACAATAGTGTACTCCCTTCAAAGTGTGCTTCTCAGTTTTTTACAAACCAGCAATAAAGGGATCCGCGGTCACAGTCTGCTTTCAGATTATGTGCCAACAGACATGGAGAACAGACTTGTGTTTGCCAAGTGGGAGAGAGGTGGGGAAGGGGTGTCTGGGAGCTTGAGCTTAGTATATGGAATCTATTACCTAAAGAATGGATAACCAACAGGTCCTACTGTGCAGCACAGGGACCTATATTCAATATCCTGTGAAAAACCATCATGGAAGAGAATAGGAAAAAGAATATATGTATGTATAACTGAGTCACTTTGCTGCACAGCAGAAATGAACACATTGTAAATCAACTGAACTTCAATAAAATATTTTTTAAAAAAGACTACATGCCAAGCTGCAAGTGATAAGTTGCTTCAGTTGTGTCTGACTCTTTGTGATCCTATGGACTATGTAGCCCACCAGGCTCCTCTGTCCATGGGATTCTCCAGGCAAGAATACTGGAGTGAATTGCCATGCCCATCTCCAGGGGATCTTCCCAACTCAGGGGTCGAACACACGTCTTTTATCTCTCCTGCATCGGCAGGCAGGTTCTTTACCACTAATGCCATCTGGGAAGCCCTCCAAGCTGCATACTGTTGAGTAAAATAATTCTAGGGTGGTTGTTTCTCACCTACGAGATGTCTTTGGCTCCTGGATATGAGATTGTACTTTGGTCAGCTCAAATATACTTTGTGCTGGTGTGTTTCAGACATTTTCCCTGGGGATGAGAATACAAAGACTACTAAGAGGGGGCCTCCTGTCTCTATAGAATGTACAGTTTGGTTGAGGTGGAGCCTTTCAGTCTAGTGAGGGAGGCAAAGTGGAAACAAAGTCATTGATTTAAACAGATATGTATCAGTTCAGTTCAGTCGCTCAGTCGTGTCTGACTCTTTGCAACCCCATGAATCACAGCACGCCAGGCCTCCCTGTCCATCACCAACTCCCAGAGTTCACCCAAACTAATGTCCATCGAGTTGGTGATGCCATCCAGCCATCTCATCCTCTGTCGTCCCCTTCTCCTCCTGCCCCCAGTCCCTCCCAGCATCAGGGTCTTTTCCAATGAGTCAACTCTTCGCATGAGGTGGCCAAAGTACTGGAGTTTCAGCTTCAGCATCAGTCCTTCCAATGAACACCCAGGACTGATCTCCTTTAGGATGGACTGGTTGGATCTCCTTGCAGTCCAAGGGACTCTCAAGAGTCTTCTCCAACACCACAGTTCAAAAGCATCAATTCTTCAGCGCTCAGCTTTCGTCACAGTCCAACTCTCACATCCCTACATGACCACTGGAAAAACCATAGCCTTAACTAGACGGACCTTTGTTGGCAAAGTAATGTCTCTGCTTTTCAATATGCTATCTATGTTGGTCATAACTGTCCTTCCAAGGAGTAAGCGTCTTTTAATTTCGTGGCTGCAGTCACCATCTGCAGTGATTTTGGAGCCCCCCAAAATAAAGTCTGACACTGTTTCCACTGTTTCCCCATCTATCTGCCATGAAGTGATGGGACCAGATGCCATGATCTTAGTTTTCTGAATGTTGAGCTTTAAGTCAACTTTTTCACTCTCCTCTTTCACTTTCATCAAGAGGCTTTTTAGTTCCTCTTCACTTTCTGCCATAAGGATGGTGTCATCTGCATATCTGAGGTTATTGATATTTCTCCTGGCAATCTTGATTCTAGCTTGTGCTTCTTCTAACCCAGCGTTTCTCATAATGTACTCTGCATAGAAGTTAAATAACAGGGTGACAATATACAGCCTTGACGAACTCCTTTTCCTATTTGGAACCAGTCTGTTGTTCCATGTCCAGTTCTAACTGTTGCTTCCTGACCTGCATATAGGTTTCTCAAGAGGCAGGTCAGGTGCTCTGGTATTCCCATCTCTTTCAGAATTTTCCACAGTTTATTGTGATCCACACAGTCAAAGGCTTTGGCATAGTCAATAAAGCAGAAATAGATGTTTTTCTGGAACTCTCTTGCTTTTTCCATGATCCAGCGGATGTTGGCAATGTGATTTCTGGTTCCTCTGCCTTTTCTAAAACCATCTTGAACATCTGGAAGTTCATGGTTCACGTATTGCTGAAGCCTGGCTTGGAGAATTTTGAGCATTACTAGCGTGTGAGATGAGTGCAATTGTGCGGTAGTTTGAGCATTCTTTGGCATTGCCTTTCTTTGGGATTGGAATGAAAACTGACCTTTTCCAGTCCTGTGGCCACTGCTGGCAGCAGCTTACCCCTGCATTATTCAATGTGTGCTGTGTGCTTAGTCGCTCAGTAGTGTCCAACTCTTTGTGACCCTGTGGACTGTAGCCCGCCAGGCTCCTCTGTCCATGCAGATTCTCCAGGCAAGAATACCGGAGTGGGTTGCCATGCCCTCCTCCAGGGGATCTTCCTGACCCAGGGATCAAACCCAGGTCTTGTGAATTGCAGATGGATTCTTTACTGTCTGAGCCACCAGGGAAGCCTTATTGAATGTATAGATTTGGCAAAGGTTTAGCCACGGTGAGCAGGCAGGAGGCACACAGACCAAATACCGACCCCAGAGGCTGACATCTTTTCCAGAAGAGCCCTCCAGATCCACACCCCACCCATCTATCCTGGTCTTCAAAGGTGGTTTTAATTTTGTCTTGTTTTAAAAAACATTCCTACATGGACCTAGATTTCCCCTAACGACCTGCCCCAAGTTTCAAGGGGAGAATGAGGAGAACTGGGTCAGCTGAAAAGGCAAACACCACAAATGTAAGGACTGGAAGAGATCTCAAAGTTTAATCCCTTTATTTCACAGAAGAGACACCAACCCCAGGTGTGTCTTGCTTGCTGGTTAACTTCCAGCAGGACCAGCTAGTTTCCAAATCCCAGGCACCTTCCACCACTTCCAACTTGCCTAGTTCAGTATCAGACCTGCATTCACAGAACAGGTTCATTCATTCTGCATTGTCTTCTGTTCCTCTAGTGGAAATAACGAAGTAGGTCTAATTTCTTCCATTTTCTGTACTATCTATCCTGTGGGTACTCAATAAATTAAGATTTGGCTGAGCTTTGTCATGCATTATTTTTGAACTTTGTCTAACTTGGAAGATTCTTAAAGGTCACACATATATGAGGGTTAAAACATCAGGCTTTTGGGTTAGAGAGAAGAGGATTTAAATTTTGACACTCATTTGCTACCTGTATGACATTACAAAGCTTTATGTATTTCTACTACCAATGAGGATGAAAATAAAAAGTGTGTAAGTTCATGGGGTGGTTATGATTAGTGAGTAGTATGTATAAAGGGGCACACATTAGTTACCCAGCCCATTAAAAAGAGGGCTTTGTGATCCGATTGAGCTGGTATCAGCATGTCTGGTCTTTCTCATGCTGCCCAGCATCAGCCAAAGTCAATTCCACCACCCACTTACCCTGCAAACAGCAGAATTGGCAAAAACTTCAGTTGTTATTTTCTCGTCTGCATCAAATGATGCAGGCTTAACTGGGAGATGACTGCATGGTCGTCACTGGTTAATTTGTGTTCCGTTTGCGTTGTTATCTGGTGTGCGTGTACCCAGCAAGCACTCTGATTTCCATTCTCTGGTGTCTCTGAAGGTTGTCACCTTCAGTTAGAAGCAGTCTTCTCTCCAAGACTATTTTCTACCCAACAGGGGTCAATAAGCACCTCAGTTGATGACTTCTGCTATTTTATCATTCATTGATTTTACTTTACAACGGATGCTTTATCTCAAACCCTCATCTAACATAGGTGCCAGCTAGACAAATGGATTAAGTTAAAGTTATTCTCTGTAAAGGTTTCAAACATTTGTGGGTGGATGTGTACAGAGCAGCTTTAAAGATGGGTCTCCACATTTCCAGTCTGGGTCTTTACATGGACTAAATATAACCTCTGGTCAATACCACACTGCATATAAGGTGTTATTTACGTCCTTTTAGGCTGTGACAGTGCTTAGAGCAAATGTTAACAACCGTTAAGAAAAGCTAAAAATAAAAAGTGGTCTCATATCCGTGCCCTGGGAGCTTCTCTCCATCATCAAGGACAAAGGCAG
Organism: Bos javanicus; assembly: GCF_032452875.1. Classification (NCBI taxonomy): domain Eukaryota; kingdom Metazoa; phylum Chordata; class Mammalia; order Artiodactyla; family Bovidae; genus Bos; species Bos javanicus. The sequence goes on along the minus strand of NC_083879.1, from coordinate 33,882,123 downwards.
AAACAGGACCTTGGACAGAGCCCTCACCTGGACTTGAGGATGGTTGATTGCACTTGAAAATACTCTGACAGTGGAAGGGAAACAGTCCCACACACACAGCTACTTGGGTCTGCATGTGTAGCTGAGTTCCTATTGTTCCATTCATTCATCAGCACGTGTGTGCATGTGTATGTGTGTGTCTGTGTGTGTGTGTTGTTTCTGTGCATGTCTCTTGCTCTGACAGCTCATTTCTTACCTTTCTCAATGCCTCTCTGTACATACTGCTATCTTTAAAATAGATAACAAAAAAGGACTTACTGTATAGCAGGGAACTCTTCTCAATATTATGTGGCAGCCTGAACTGGAGAGGAGTCTGGGGGAGAATGGATATGTGTATATGTATGACTGAGTCCCTTTCTTGTTCAGCGAAAACTATTGAAACATTGTTTGTTAATCAGCTATACCCCAGTACAAAATAAAAAGTTTAAAAAAAAAAGACCCAGCACAGCCAAAAATACATTATTTTTTTTTTAAGTTAAAAAAAATTGAACCATAAAAAAGGAATCAGAATCTTAATATACCATCAAATTTCACCCTGAAAAAGACCCTAATCTCAATTAACTTTAATTTAGAGCTTGTGCATTTGCAAGCAAGTTTTCCAGTCATTTGTAACCTTATGCCAAATGGCGCATTTCCCACATTTTGGTGGGGCATTTGGGAGCCCCTGTTCCCTTTCCTTTCTCTGTTAGCCATCAGTGGAACCGAGGATCCCAGGCTTATGGTAATATTTTAAGCACATTACCGAGACTGGTCATCCAGGGAACCAGGGTGAGCAAGCGACATGTCGAGTCAGCACTTCTCCGCTCTGACGTCGGGAATCTCATTCCACATCCTCTGCGCAGAGATGCTTGCTCTTCCTGGTAGCCGATACCTTCATACCAGGAGATGCTCCTGCATCTTCAGAGCAGGGAGTGGCTCGCTCACTGCGGGTGATTTATTCAGGTCAGGGCGCTGCAGGATCAGGCCTCTTATCGGCTATTTTTAGCCTCATCATGCTGATCCTTATTTAAGATTCTTCAGTTTTCTTTTCTTTACTCATGCGCCAAGGAAGCATAACTTTGGTTTTAAAGCTACAGAATTAAAAAAAATGTTTATTGAAGCAAAGTTGATTTATAATGTTGTGTTAATTTTTTCTGTATAGTTAAGTGATTCAGTTATATGTTGACATACATTCTTTTCCATCATGGTTTATCACAGAATATTGTACTATAGCTCTCTGTGCTGTGCAGTAGGACCTTGTTGTTTCTCCATTCTATATATAGTAATTGGCATCTGCCAATTCCAAACTCCCAGTCCACCCCTCCCCACCTCCTTCCCCCTTGGCAACTACAAGTCTGTTCTCTATGTCTGTTTCTGTTTCATAGATAAGTTCATTTGCATCTTATTTTACATTCCACATCTAAGTGGTATATGATATTTGTTTTTCTCTTTCTGACTTCTCTTAGTATGATAATCTCTAGTTGCATCCATGTTGCTCCAAGTGCAATCATTTCATTCTTTTTATAGCTAAGTAATATTCCATTGTAGTTATGTATGTACCACACCTTCTTTATCCAATCCTCTGTCCATGGACATTTAGGTTGTCCATCTCTGAACCCCCAGAGAGGTAGTTACTGTATATCTAGCAACCAAGCTTCTGTCCTCTGGAATCTCAGGGACTCACTCAAGGGCCAAGGGTAGCCGAACCGAATTGCTAGAAGCATCCGATTGTGCTGTTTCTATTGTGTGCCCTGCCTGACATGTCCCTTCCCTAAAGTACCCTGCTCGTTTTTGCTGGTGAGAATAACAAAGAGAGGCTCCAGGTCTGCTCTGCGCTGCGTTCGTGTGCCCCCTTCCCGATGCCTGGATCCCAGTGCCTCACTGGGTTCCACTTGTGAGTCAGGGCTCAGGCGCTTTTTCTGGAGGGGGAGCACCAGTGTGGGCAGGTGACTAAGAGGAGCCGCCTGTGGAAATGAGTGGGACTGGGTGGAAACACGGGATCAATGAAGACTGCAAATGAAGCACACGGTTAGGGGCTGTGGGAAATGCCAGCCTGAACCAGGGCAACGTCAGAGATGAAAAGGGAAGATGGTTATGGAATCGCGAGCTGGTGAGACAGAGACCAGGCATGTGAGAGGTGAGGAGACGCTTTCTGAGGGTGGGCAAGGAGAAAAGCTGTATTTCCATCTTGCTGGTCTGATATCTGTCCCTCAGAGAGCTCAGGGTTTCTGCCCAAAGTCAGACATCATCAACGCTGAAGGCATCCCCCAAGTCTGTGCCATCCAGTGTGGGGCCACCAGCCCCACGTGGCTACTGAGCAGGTAAAATCAATCAGAAACAAGCTGTTGTATGAGCCAAAAATACACATTTTGAAGACCTTTTACAAAAATCGAATGTAAAGTGTTCATTAATATTTTATGCATGTTATATATTGAGATAATATTTTGGCTATGTCAGGTTTAATAAAAACATATCAAAAATTATTTTCCATGTTTCTTTTTACCTTTTGTAGTGTGGCTACCAGAAAATTTCAGGTTGCATATGTTTAATGTTGCATTGTATTTCTGTTGGTCAACAAACTTATGGTTACCAGTGGAGGGCAGGGATAAATTAGGGTATTGAGATTGATATATACTAGCTGCTATATGTAAAGTTGGCCACCTGATGCAAAGAGCCGACTCATTGGAAAAGACCTTGATCTGGGAAAGATTGAGGGCAAGAGGAGATGGGGGCGACAGAGGATGAGATGGTTGGATGGTATCACTGACTCAATAGACATGAGTTTGAGCAAACTCTGGGAGATAGTGAAGGACAGAGGAGCCTGGTGTGCTGCAGTCGATGGGGTTGCAAAGAGTTGGACACGACTTAGCGACTGAACTACAACAGCAAAAATATGTAAATTGGATAACTAATAAGGACCTACTGTATAGGTCTCTATAGAGTCTGTAGAGTTTATAGACCTCTGAGGAGGTTTCTATGGAATAGGAACTCTATTCAATACTCTGTAATGACCTATATGGGAATGAATCTAAAAACGTATACACACATACATATATATTTAAAACTGACTCTGCTATACACCTGAAACTAACACAACATTGCAAATCAACTATACTCCAAGAAAAAAATTTTTTAAATGCTAAAAAATATTCCTGTTGGATAACGTGATAGATCATCTCATCCAAACAGTTCTGATTGACTGTTCACGGAATTGCAGACTTTTTGGAATAAAATCATCTGGCAGTCCAGCACCCACGTTTCCAGGTGAGGAACCCAAGGCTGGGAGGGGTGAAGTGAGGATCCAGTGGGGCTCCAGGTCAGTGATGGAGACCAGGACCCAAGCCTTCAAGCTCCAGCCGTGTCTTGTCAGGGTTATTTTATCTTCCTCTTCCACTGAGTGAAAATCTCCCATGGGCACAGTCTAAGAGATCCACCTAGAATTAATTTAGAAAACAGACTGGGTCATAATACTGCAAAGGCCTGCTATATTTCTTTGAACCCGTGGCTCAGTTGGTGAAGACTCTGCCTGCAGTGTGGGAGACCTGAGTTCAGTTCCTGGGTCAGGAAGATCCCCTGGAGAAGGAAATGGCCACCTACTCCAGTATTCTTGCCTGGAGAATCCCATGGACAGAGGAGCCTGGGGTCACAAAAGAGTCAGTCCCTGGGGTCACAAAAGAGTCAGACACAACTGAATGACTCACTTTCCCTTTCACTTTCAATCACTCATAAAACTTAGTTGTTAGAGAGTCTCGGTTGTCAGGTATTATCCTTCAGTCTTTGCTGGGAGGATCTTCAAACATCATACACTTCGGATTTACCATTAAATGGACTTTTGACCACATGCTGTGCTGTCTACGGGGAGCAGCTGACAAATCATCTGTGGCTCATCTTTTCATTCTCTGTGTCTTCAGCACAGCACAGGTTTTTAATTAAAAAAGAGTTCAACTTATCAATGTTTTCTTCCATGAATGATGCTTTTGTTGTTTCCAGTTTTCGTTGGTGATGTTCTCCCTTAGTTTTTGGAATCTTGCACAAGAAAACCCATTCTTCTAGAGGGTGCTTTTAAGTTATAAAAATCGAATACACATATTTACTTATTTTTTTCCTGTAACAGCGGCTAGAATTAATCAGTATATAGATGCCTTCCCTCTCCTCGCCGAGCCCCCAGAACAGAAGGAGGACAAGCCATGGACACTGTCTCTTCTCCCCTCCACTGCCTCCTTGCTGACATCACTCGCATCTGTTCAAATAGCAGGAAACAGGTACCTACTAATTTCTTTGCTCACAGATCTTCCTCTTTGTGTTTCATTTCTCTCATTGGAAGAAATCCCCTAAGGTCTCCCAGTGACCATCTGTGAGTGGTAAACTGATCCTTTTGTCCTTGAGAACACTTCTGTGTCATCCTTGCAACTGAGGGATAGTTTTGCTGAATACAGAGTTCTAGACTCGAAATGCTTTTCCTTCAGCACTTAAAAGATACTGCTTCTTTATCTTCTACCTGGACTTGCTGATAAGAAACTGGCTCTCATTCCTTTGCAGCTAAGCTGTTTTTTTTCTTTTTGATTAGTTTGAAATATTTTTGTCCTTGATAGTCTCAAATTTTGGTATGACGGCCTCAGTATTTCTTTTTTCCATTAGTTAAATGTTCTGTTCTGGGAAGCTCTTGAAATCTGAAAATTGTGTCTTTCTTTGGAGGAAATTCTCGTGTCTCACCTCCCTTGTCAACTCTTACCGCCTCCCCTCTGCTCCTCTTCCTCCCCGAAACCCCAGTTAGGTTGCTGTTGGTCCCTGGCCCAACTCCGATTTCTCAGTTCTTCTTCCCCCCGCCCGCCCATCTCTTTATGCCCTACTTGGGGAGAATTGCTTTGAGTTGCCTTCCAGTTCAGTAATTCTCTCTTCAGCTTCTCTTCTTGTCAGTTCTTCATATCTATTGACTTTTTGTTTCAACAATTAGATATTTTATTTCCAGAGTCTCTAACCAATTCTTTTTTGTAACAGTATTGCTTTATGGATTGATTACTCACTCCCTTCCTGGAAGACAAAATTATACCTATTTCAGAGTATTTTCTGTTCACTTTATTACTGAATATGAGCTAGAATGCTTTCTCCTTTTCATGGTGTGCATGTATCTTTGGGACTCAGTGATTTCAGAACTCTTTTTTTTGAAGTTGGGAGTTTCTGGAAGGGATGCACCTGGCCACTGGGACTGTCCACACCGTCTTCAGTGAGTGCAGGATGGTGGGATGAGCTGCCAGGGCTTCCTCATGGCCAGTCTGCTGAGCCCTGTCCTCGTCAGCCCTTCTGTGTACCCTGTGAACTGGGGGCCCCACCAAGGGAAAACTGCTGGCCTTTCAGTTCCCAGAGGGCCGGTGTTTCAGTGGGTTAACCCTTTCTAGGCATTGGGGTCACATGCCCATGCTAGTTGTCTGCTCCACTTTTTCCTTTCTTTACTTCAGAGCGTGTGTGCTGGTTGAGGCTGGAAGCCAACCAGACACTCTTTTCTCCTTTGATTGGACCTGTGGTCTGGGCTGAGCACAAAATACTTCTGTGTCACCCTTTCAACTGAGGGTTCAGCTAGTATTGCTGAATACAGAGTTCTAGACTTGAAATGCTTTTCCTTCAGCCCTTGGGAGACTGCTTCCTTATCTTCCTCTACTCAGATTTGCTGATAAAAATCTGATTCTCATTCGTTTGCAGCTATTTTTCTTTTTAATTAGTTTCTAATATTTTCACCCTTAATGTTCTCAAATATCAGTATAATGGCCTTAGTATTTCTTTTTCTGTTAGTTAAATGCTCAGTGCTGGAAAGCTCTTTCCATTTGATAATTGTGTCCTTCTTTGGGGGAAATTCTCCCCATGGGGTTTTTAGCCTGATGATTGCTGCTGTGGGGTTTGACCCTGACCCCTCCTCGCTGGGTGTCCCTGGGGAAGTGACCTCCTCTTCAGCACCACTTTCCTCACCTGTAAAACACAGTGATAGTCCTCCCTACCTCCCCGATTACTGAGAGCACTTCACACTGCCTGAAACTTAGTGTGACTTATGAATTATTATAAAATTTATAACTAAAGCAGTGACTTGAATATGATAATGTAATTATTTCAAGAATATATTATGACTATAGGGCCCTTATCATCCAACAGTTTATTTTGTTTATAACTAGATCATTAACTTCTCTCTGTATAATGCGAGCTCTGTGTGGTTACAAATGTCTTTGGAAAGTCATATGTCAGTCTTAGTGGGCTTAATTTTTAAAACAAATTTTTTTTTGAAATAGAGTTTATTGGCAATGTGTGTTTCAGGGGTAAAGTGAAGTGATTCGGTTTTATATATATAAAATAATAATACAAATAATACATATATAATTTTTATAGTGTATATATATATGTATTTTCTTTTTTAGAGTGTTTCCATCATAGGGTATTATAAGATTTTGAGCAGAGTTACCTGTGCTGTACAGTCAGCCCTTGTTGGTTATCTGTTTTATGTATAGTAGTTTGTTAATCCCAAATTCTTCATTTATCCCTCCTCTCTCCTTTCCCTTTTGATAGCCAAAAGTTTGTTTTCTATATCTGTGGGTCTAAATAATTTCATGTGTATCATTTTTCTAGGTTCCAGATACAAGTGATATCATATGGTTTTTGTCTTTATCTGACTTACTTCAGTTCGTATGATATTCTCTAGGTCTATTCATGTTCCTGCAAATGGCATCATTTCTTTTTTTTTTTATGGCTGATTAGTATTCCATTGTATATAACACGCCACATCTCTTTTATCCATTCTCCAGTCAGTGGACACAGAGTGGGCTTAATTATTGAAGAGCATTAATGAATTCTGCTCATATTACGCACAGGGGACTTTGTCTCTTCCTGTGAAACAACATCAATTTCTCACCTGAGGACGGTGCTTTGGTAAATTTGGTAAATTTAGGAGAATCTATGACACGAGGCTGCAGGTGGGGGTGGGTTTAGTGGAGAAAGGCGTTTGCACACCTGTTTATCATACTCAACTTTGGATTGAAGAAGTCCCCCAGATATTTCACTTATCTGTTTTTTAATGCAAATAAATGCTTATTGAACATATCTCATCTACGTTATGTCAGGCAGTGACCTGGGCACCTCGTTGTGGGTGAAGGATTCACAGGACTATACGGTCCGTTTCCAAGGATTTGACCATCTGGGTGGGGAGATAAGAGCTGGGCATGTCATGAAAAAATAATGAAAAATAGATAACAATTTGTGGCAATCATAAAAGAGCTGCCCACAAGGCATAATTAATTGCTGGATGGGTTGCATGGATGATAGAGGAACACTAGAGGCACAGAAGGGTCATGGGGAGCTTTTTTTAAAAAAAGTTTATTTTTAAAAGATTTTTAAAAAGTTTGTGTTGGATGCTTGTTGCTGCGGTGGCTTTTCTCTGGTTGCAGTGAGCAGGGGCTACTCTCTGGCTGTGGTGCTTGGCTTCTTGTTGTGGTAGCTCCTCTTGCTGTGGAGCGCAGGCTCTAGGGTGCTCAGGCTTCAGAAGTTGCAGCTCTTGGCTCTAGAGCACGGACTCAGTCGATGTGGCACACTCACCAACCATCTATCATAATGTACAATATATAAGTACCTGGCTTAAGAAATAAAGCTATTGGACTTTCCAGGTGGTTCAGTGGTAAAGAACCTGCCTGCCAATGCAGAGGACACGGGTTCAATTCCTGGTCCAGGAATATATCACATGCCACGGAGCGACTAAGTGCTTGTGCACAACTACTGAGCCCACGTACCGTAGAGCCTGTGCTCCGCAACAAGAGAGCAGCTCCCTACTCGCTGCATCTAGAGAAAGCCCATGTGCAGCAACAAAGACCCCGCGCAGCCAAAAGTAATACATAAATTATTTTAAAAAGGAAGACATAAAGCTATCAAATTCCAGGGCATGGAGGAGCAGCTAGCATGTCCTTGGCTCTACTGTCTTAGTGCCGAGTCCACACAACGTGAGGTGTGGTCACCCTTGGGGCTCCACCTGGGAACAGAAACGCGGCCGGCTGGTGCCCCGGATCCATTGTGGAATCTGGGCTGTGGTGCTGGGTCTGGACGGGGGCCCCAGCAGTAGAGTCGGGAGAAGAGGGAGACCTTTATAGAACTGTGCCCATACAGTGTGGTTGATACATTTTATTGAAAGCTGTGGGTGAGGTTGAGAGGTGGCTGGCTGAGTGCACATGGGCTCTGTGACTGCCAGCTCAATGATGGGCATTTTATGGTTTAGTGTCTTTTTCCTATGATCACGTCCTCACCTGGCGTTAATGGTAACTCTTATTCAGTTCCCTGGACGACTGCTGCTCACGCTGGGTTAATATGGAGATGAATCAGCCACATGGGGCCGCCCAGCTGGGAGGTGAGATGGAGGTCCTGCCTGCTCTAGGATGCCTGTTTTCTTCATGAGATCTGAACACGTTCTCGCCCTTGCAGTGTTGCAGAGTCGATGAGGATAAGAAGTACACTAAGGCCCTTTAAAGTGGTTCAGTGTTATAAATGAAGGGGATAGTTGTTCCTTTTACTCAAAGTGTTAAACATAGGATCTGCAGATAACTGGCGCTATGCTGTAATCGAAGAGACATTTTCTCACGGGCTTTCAGCCTGCCTCACTAGAGCAAAAGTGTGTATCTCTCAGGTTACAAATCGAACCTGAAAAAATGGCTAGCAGCAGTATCATTATTATTATTATTATATTTTAGTTTTAGGTTGTGCTGTGGGGCATGTGGGATCTTAGTTCCCCAATCAGGGATTGAACCCATGCTCCCTGTGTTGGGAGCTTAGAGTCTTAACCACTGGACTGCCAGGGAGTCCCCAATATTAATAAATGCTTACTCAGGCTGACTCATTGAAAAAGACCCTGATGCTGGGAAAGATTGAGGGCAGGAGGAGAAGGGGACGACAGAGGATGAGATGGTTGGATGGCATCACCGATTCGATGGACATGAGTTTGAATAAACTCCAGGAGTTCGTGATGGACAGGGAGGCCTGGTGTGCTGCAGTCCATGGGGTTGCAAAGAGTCAAACATCACTTAGCGACTGAACAACAACAGGCTATAATAGGAAGCTCTTGTTTCCTTTAACTGGCAGCCAAAAACTATCTTCTCCAAAAATTACTGTTTTTCATCCCTATTCTCCTGCTTCAAGCCATTTTTTCCCCCCAGCAATTAATATAGTGTAGGCTAGATTTCGAAGGACAAAGATAAGTGCTTTTTGTTCTGGAGGAATAGGCAGCAGATGTGTGCATAAGAGCCAGGTGATCAGCCTCAAGCAGGCGTCGTGGCCACGGGGCCTCTGTGCTGGGGGTGTCTGTGTGGGTGAGAGGGCAGGCTTGATGGCCGGTGCCCTCTGCAGTCAGCCTGTGTTCCGTGTTTGTTTGCCGGGTGCTGGCTCCTGGAACAAGTGTAGGATTTACTGGTTCAGTCTCATTTATTCTCTGCCTCTCAGTAGAGAGTGGCTGAGTCTGGCAGAATGCCAGTTCAGGACTCTGGCGGAAACAGAGTCCTCTGAATTTTAAGTTCCCCAGGCCCACCTATGGACTATCCGGGTGGTGCTAGTGGTAAAGAATCCATATGCCAATGCAGGAGACGTGGGTTTGATCCCTGGGTTAGGAAGATCCCCTGGAGAAGGAAATGGCAACACAGTCCAGTATTCTTGCCTGGAGAATCCCATGGACCGAGGAGCCTGGTGGGCTTATAGTCCGTGGGGTCACAGAGAGTCGGACACGACTGAGCGAACGAGCATGCTCATAGAGGCCCACTTACAGAGGCCTCCTTGATAGAATGGTTCTTGTTCCATGGAACCGTCTGTCTTGGTTAGTACTATTGAGCTGGAAGAGACTGGAGCCACAGAAAATATGAAGAAAACCATCCTTAAGCAGAATTCATGGTGAGTCGTATGAGTTGTAAATTCTGTCTCCACCTTTGCCATGAATCCGCCAGGCGACCTTGAATCAGTTTTCAACTCTTCTGCATCCAGATGTTTGCCTCTGGGCCAGCGTTCTCCATACTGAGGTGGGAGGGGGTGCACCGTGTTTCCCCAGAACCCAACTGGAACATGTGGTCTAGAGGCATATTTTTCTAACATACATTTATTTTTAAAAGGACTGTTGCCCACTGATTTGAGGCATTTGGTAGCTAGTTTCAGCCATGACACTTTGAGGATTAGGGCCTGAGAGGAGTAGAGACCTTGACGTTGGGAATGTCCAAGAAAATCCTATGTATGATTCTATAATCTGCATGGAAGTTATCAGGACGCTTCATTGATCACAGGTGAGGAGTCCTGGGATCATGCCGGATGCAGAGGGCACTGGTTCGTGTTCTCATTCATCCATTGGGACAGTCGTTGAGTACTTGCTGGGTGCAGGTGCTGACTAAGTGCTGACACTGTGCCAGGGGCCTGGGGGATCCAGATGAGTAGACGGCTTGTTCAGGGTGATAGGTGCCAAGACAGGGGGAGGGGATGGGGGGGCGCCCAGATGAGGTGGGCAGAGGAGGCTCCATGTGAAGACTGAGTCTCGGAAGGAGGGTGTCAGGGTACACGAGGACTCAGGGCCCAGGAAGCAGCCTGTGGGGGCCGGATATGTCCGGTCTGGGGAGCGGGAGAGCCCAGCTTCCTTAAACAGCTTGAACTTCACCTGCAAAGTGGTGGAGGATCCTTTGAAGGTTCTAAGGTCCCATAATGGGTTTCGCACTAGAAAGTTTTGACGCTGGTTCCACTCTGGAAGGGGGCTTCCCTGGTGGCTCAGATGATAAAGAATCCTCCTGCAATGCAAGAGATCCAGGTTTGATCCCTGGGCCAGGAAGATCCCCTGGAGAAGGAAAAGGCAAGCCACTTCAGTATTCTTGTCTGGAGAACCCCATGGACAGAGGAACCTGGTGGACCACAGTTCGTGGGGTCACAGAGTCAGACACAACTGAGCATGCACACAGCATGCAGCCAGGTTTGTAGTAGAGCAAAGTAAAAACTCTCCAAGTATTGTATTAGCGTCTTATTAATGAGTTCTATTTATGGGTTTTCTCTACTAAGCCTTTACCTTAAATCTTCTCTCTCCCAAAATAATCTTGGCCTTATTTTAAAGACAGTTTCATTAAGGAATCCTCATAGCTCCTGTGCTTTGGAACAGCTCTCGTGGTTCCTGGAAACCCAACTTATGTCTAATAATTTTAGGAAACTGATTTTATGTCTCCTAGTTTTGATTTCTGATTATAGATGGAGAACAATACTGTGATCCTCTTGGAATGTTGCCCAAGAAGCAACCAAAATATAGAAAAAATGGGCTTTCTGAAAATATGCAAAGAATCATAATAACACTTTAGTAAAGCATTGTTGTGGTAGTTGATTTTAGTATCTTCAGTTATATTCAAATTCCTGTATCATGTTATGGAATTGTTATTTGAAGATCTTTCTTTTTTAGTTTTCTCTGCTCCTTCTGAACTGATGTATGCCCTTTCTTACTTTGATATTCCTGTAAAGTTCACTTTTTCTGCAAACAACAATTTCTGGAACTAACATTGCTGGCTAGACCAGCGGGCTGGCTTTCATTCCTTCTCTGCCCTGATGCACACTCTGTCCACTGCAGTATTGACTCAGAGTCTGCAGGCTTAGTGCTAATGTCGATTGTGTCTGTTTACAAAAAGGGATTTGCTTGGGCCTCATTTCCCTCTGGGGAGGAAGGAGACGATTACTGACATTTGTTTATCAGTCTGAGTGTGATCATTATGGAGCATGAAAAATACAAACAAAAGGGCAAGCTCTCTGACATCCAGGGCTCAAGATCTCAGATGAAAAATTCCAAATACCATAGCAAATAGCTAAGCTGAAGTGAGACAGAGATGGTGGAACAGATAACCTGGAAGAGGGAATGGAAAAAGTGATTTGACAGGATGATAGCGTTTTATTTCAGGTTCTTATAAATCATGACCTTCAGGAAGAGACAGAGGTCTGTGCCAGGCACATCGAAGCTCTGGTCTAACAGGATTGCTGCCTCTGAATCAGAGGGTAACTGGGAAAACCATGGAAAATACTAAAACGTTAACATTCACCAAGGAAACAGGACACAGTGCCCAGTCTTCAGGAAGGACTGTGGGCCTCTAAGTTGGCCAACAGGAGTTAAACCATTTTCCTGTTGCACCAGTGTGCTGCGTGTATGCTAAGTTGCTTTGGTTGTGTCTGACTTTTTGTGACCCCCTGGCCATAGCCTACCAGGCTCCTCTGTCCATGGGATGCTCAGGCAAGAGTACTGGAGTGGGTTGTCATGCCTTCCTCTAAATCGAACACACATCTCTTCTATCTCTTGCGTTAGCAGGAGGGTTCTTTACCCCTATCACTACTCGGGAAGCCCAACATCTCGTCATATTAGAAGTAGTAGCAGGGACCAGAGAGGCCGCCCCTGGGGCAGTGCTTTTCCAGAATAAATATGAAGCCCACTGCAGTGGGGCTTCTGCTTGGCCCCCACTGTGGGGCCTTTGCTCACAGCACACATGTGGCCGTGGACTTACATGTGCAGATGAGTTTGTACAGACGTTACTTCTCAGGCCTTCTCCCCCTTCTCCAGTTTTGAGTCCTGAACTCACTTTGCCTTCAAAACCTGGCCCAAGGCTCGCTCTTCTGCGAAGCGTTTCTTCTTCTCATCAGTGTGGATATAACTTTTCCCAAAAGCCCCATGCACCGCTGTCTGTTTCTAGGGAGACGTTCGTTTGCTGTCCTATATTTATTTACACTCTTGTCTCTCCCACTGGATTCTGACTTATTTGAACTCACAGCCTGTATCTTCTCCCTTCTGTTCTCAATGTCCTGCGAAGCACACAGCACAAGAGTACGCTCCCAGGAGATGTTTGCCTGGGGAATAAATTAGTTCTAAATAAAGCAGAAGGATTGGGGCCCTCGTATAGCAGATCATGTTGAGTCAGCACGTGGTTTTTCAGCTCCGCCCGTGAGGAGGGTGGGCATGCATTCTGAGAAGCCTGTCATCAGGATTGGAAGGTTCTCTGCCACTGATGAGCCTGGCTGTGGCCTTACCCCTTGGCAGCTGGCAGAGCCAACAGTATCTTCCCAGGGATCACACTTGGGGAAATTCCCAGAACAGGCTTTGCCCTCCCCCCCGGGCACACATCTTACCTTCATGCCTCCCCGATCACTACTTCCACCATCCTCCTCTTTCTGGCTGTTCACACCTTCACATGTGGGGTCCTGCAAGGTCCACCCAGCTGCCTGCTCTGCTGTCAGCATCCCTGCTTCCTAGCGATGCTGCTTCCAGGAGTGCTGGGCTCCTGTCCACTCCCCATTAGGTTCTTCCCTCACCTCTTCTCTGGAAAGCTGCCCGTCGGTCAGTATGGCCAAAGACAACAACTTATTTATAACATCGTCAAGCATATTTTTAAAAAAAACCTCTTATCAGCTTCAACAACCTCAGATATGCAGATGATACCACTCTGATGACAGAAAGTGAAAAGAGCCTCTTAATGAAAATGAAAGAGGAGAGTGAAAAAACTGGGTTAAAACTCAACATTCAAGAAACTAAGATCACAGCATCTGGTCCCATCACTTCATGGCAAATAGATGGAGAAAAAGCGACAGGCTGTTTTTCTCTTGGGCTCAAATATCACTGTGGATGGTGACTGCAGCCAAGAAATTAAAAGACGATTGCTCCTTGGAAGAAAGGTATGACAAACCTAAACAGAGTATTAAAAAGCAGAGACATCACTTTGCTGACAAAGATCCATATAGTCAAAGCTATGGTGTTTTACAGTAGTTGTGTGTGGATGTGAGAGCTGGACCATAAAGAAGGCTGAGCACTGAAGAACTGATGGCTTCGAATTGTGGTGCTGGAGAAGACTCTTGAGAGTCCCTTGGACTATAAGGAGAACAAACCAGTCAATATTAAAGGAAAGCAACCTTGATTATTCATTGCAAGGACTGATGCTGAAGCTGGAGCTCTAATACTTTGGCCAAATTGAAGGCAAAAGAAGAAGGGAGCAGAGGATGAGATGGTTATATCGCATCACCGACTCAATGGACATGAGTCCGAGCAAACTCGAGGAGATAGTGAAGGACAGGGAAGCCTGGTGTGTTGCAGGCTATGGGGTTGCAAGAAGTTGGACATGAGTGAGTGTGCATGCGTGCATGAGCACGCACACACACACACACACACACACACACACACACACACACACACACAGTGTGGAGTTCAAACACTTCTTTTTTAAAACAAGAAAATGGAGGCTGGAAATGTCCCATGACCAGTGACTGTGAGGCTAAGGAGAGGGCATCCCACCTGGGACACCCGCTTCTCCATTGCTGACCATTTGCTCTCCGTTGCCTGGCCATTATTTCAGAATAAGAGTTTTCCATTCCTAAAAGGCTTTGTGTTGTAATCCCTCAATAACCCTCTGTTTTCATTTCTGTTTCTTTGATCCCTAATGAGGTTCATCATTTTCCTGCCAACGAGCTGAAAATCTTTAGAAGTGGAGGCCCTGTTCTTGCTTTAGTGGCCGCAGCGATGAGGGCGGGGGATTGGCCAGTGTCTGCCATGTGGGCTGACTGTGACCAGACAGCAGAGCTGTTGGAGAGGAGGAGGCCGGGTGGCCATGGACCTGACCTTGACTTTCACACTGCGACACTGAGACCCACAGGCACCCAGTGACTTTTCAGGGACCAGGGCTGTGACTGGGAACTCCAGACCCTTGACACTGTGTCTGTCTTCTTGAAGGACTGTATTTCTAAACAGGAGCATCAGTTGCATAGGCTTTAAAAGTAAACATATTTTAGGAGGTGAAGCTGGCTGCTCTGTGCCCCAGGACACATTTAGAAGCGTCTGCCATCAATCAGTCCCTGGAATCATCTTACTTCTGTCACTTTTCCATAAATTGAGTGCTTCCTTGTAGATTACTGAGGCTTCCTGTATGTTAAGGACCCTTGTCGTGTATTAATTCCGTGCTGCAAAGTCTCAGAATCACAAACGAGGCTGAATTTCATTGCCTTATCTTGGTTAATTACTAATGTACATTTTGTTCTCAGAGACTTGCCCTTGGTTGCTTTTAATTTATTCCTTCCCTGTGCGCCCTCACCACTACCCAGCTGTTCTTCTGTCTCTTCATTCGTTCTTTTGTCTGTTCTTGGCCCAGGGCATGCTGAGCAGGTACTCTGTAAATAATTGACCAGGAGCACGTATGTATTTGGAATTTTCAGGGATGAAGCTGAAGAGCATGGTGCTCTTGCAGATCAAGGAGATGCTAAAGATGAATGGTTTCCGGGAGCAGATGCTCTGAGCGTACATTCCTGCTGGAACACTAACGTGTCTTTTCAGTCCGCTTAGAATTTAGTCTAAAGCCCATCAGAGGTGCAGGTCCTCTGTGACTGACCCTGGGACCCTCACTGACTCCCCGCCTGCCTCCTGCTCCTGGCTGCGCCCCCAGCGCATGGCTTCCCTGACGATTTTCAGACACTCTGGCCTCTGTCGGGACGCTGTGTGCTCACAGGGTTGGTTCCTACTTCCGGCATCTGAAAGTGCACTCCTGGCTCACCCTCTAAGCCCTTAGTCTCCATGTTTCGTCACTGAATATGTGATATGTGTGTTATCTGCCCGCTGACTAGATTGCAGGCTCCACAAGACAGGCATCGTTTTGTTTTGTTTTTTGGCTGCACTGTGCAGCTGGCAGGATCTTGGTTCCCTGACCAGGGATCGAACCCGTGCCCCCACTGCAGTGGAAGCTCAGAGTTCTAACCACTGGACCATCAGGAAGTCCCCAGGCATTGTTTTTTTAAAAATTAATTTTTATTGGAGCATAGTTGCTTTACATTCTGGTATTAATTTCTGTTGTACAGCAAAGTGAATCGGCTATACATATATCCCCTCTTTTTTGGGGATTTCCTTCCCATTTAGATCACCCCAGGACATGGAGTAGAGTTCCCTGCGCTATACAGGAGGGTCTCATTAGTTATCTGTTTTATACATAGCGGTGTAGCTGTGTCAATCCCAGTCTCCCAGTTCATCCCACTCTCCTTTTCCCACACGCACCTCCCCACCTTGGTATCCATAAGTTTGTTTTCTATATCTGTGTCTGTATTTTGGGTTTTGTTCACTGTTTCTAATACAGAAAACCAGTATTTGTGAAATGAATAATTGGGATTGTCTGAGACTCTATTGCGAGGATTAAGATTCCTATTAAAGCTCAGAGTTTTGCAGCTGCACATTAGGGCTGCAAGGGTGCTGGCAACACGCAAGTAGTAAAATCCTGAGATTTCCCTCACTGGGTCTGTCTGTGTGGCCCTTTCCCCCAGCCCCGCCCCCAGCCCAAGCCCATTTTATCTTTCTAGATTTCACACGAAGGTCTCTGAAAGACTCCAGGGCAGATCCGGACACCAGACTCGGAAGGTGAGAGCCCTGTGGGCTCCTCTCATGACCCAGCATCCGGCGACAGCAAGACGAGATGTGCATGCACTTCTAGGCAGCTCTGCTGTCAACGTGCTCATCTGCTTGACAGGCAGCTGAGGATCTATCTTTCTCTCCCCCAGGCCCTCTCCAAATGGGCTGATTCTAACCCCCTCAGGGCCCGTTCCTGCCATCCTTTGGTTAGCTTGTCACATCACAAGACGTACATGGCCCAGGAGAAGCCCGAACTGTCCATAATTCTTGCAGAATGACTAACTGCATTAATATTTAAGGTTAATCTCCAAATGGTTTCCTATCCCTTTACTCCTTTCTTTTATTCATGGGAGATGCTCACAGCAGCCCTTCTTCTTTTAGGGTTGAAAGCATTGAGACAGGCACATGTCAAAGGCCTTGACTTGGTCCTTGTGACCTGTGATTCTTCTCATCATGGGAGGTCTGGGGTCTCTCCTGCTCTGGTCTGTCACCAGGCTTAAAACTTGGGCCACCTTGGGGGACTGTTTTGAAAACTTGTTTCCAAATTAAGTGATGTCATTTATCAGCAATTTAATTACAAAGTGAAAGCACTTCATTGCTTTCCTCTTGTCTGAAGACCCCATCTTTGCCCCTGGGACCTTTTGTCCTCAGTTTTACAGAATTCATTGCTGTTTCTGGAGGCAGGTTATGATTTCGGTTTCCCTAAGTTAGGCTGAATGTGGCATTTCCATCCATCCTTAGCCTGATGGTATAACAGGGTCTCCAGCTTCTGGGACGCTGTGCCCTGACCACACAGTGAGGTACCCCCCCCAGCCCCCGCCCCTGGTGCTTGGCCCCGGGTCCTCCTGCCTTCTTGGTCTGGGCAGAATTCATCACAGTCTAATGCCACGATCTTGGCAAAGTTAGGCTGACGTTCAGTTTTTTTTGTCTATAAGATGGGATGGTTGTATTACACCCGAGAATTCATTCATCAGCAGATACATGGGTTTCGATCTTCATGGACACTGCTTAACTCTTGTTTAAAAACATTTTTTCGATGTATAGTTGATTTACAATGTTGCAGTAGTTTCAGGTATACAGCAAAGCATCTCAGTAATACATGCATATATCCACTTCTTTTTAATTCTTTCCCCATGTAGGTCATTGCAGAGTATTAAGTACGGCCCCCTGTGCTAGACGGTAGGTCCTTATTATCTGTTTTACGTATAGTAGTGGATAACTCTTCATTGATTGATTCATTTATTCATCGACTCACTTTCGAGTTTGTTTCTGGGCAGAATTTGAGACAGCTGGGTAATAGCATTTGCCTTTACAGGCTTCCCTGGTGGCTCAGACGGTAAAGCGTCTGCCTGCAATGCGGGAGACCTGGGTTTGATCCCTGAGTTGGGAAGATCCCCTGGAGAAGGAAATGGCAACCCACTCTAGTACTCTTGCCTGGAAAATCCCATGGACTGAGGAGCCTGGCGGGCTACAGTCCATGAGGTCACAAAGAGTCAAACACGACTGAGGGACTTCACTTTCACTTTCACAGCATACAAAGCACTTTCACCAAAATGATCCTTCTTGGTTATCATCACATTTCTGTGAGGCAGGTCATTTAGATATGAGGCTCAGATGGTAAAGAATTTGCCTGCAAAGCAGAAGACCTGAGTTCAGTCCTTGGGTTGACAAGGTCCTCTGGAGAAGGGAATGGCAGCTCCAGTATTCTTGCCTGGAAGATCCCATGGACAGAGGAACCTGGCAGGCTACAGTCCATGGGATCGAAAAGAGTCGGACACGACTGAGCAACCAACACTAACTATAGAAGCCCCTTCCAATAACCCAAATTTGATAGTTTAATAGTCCAGTCATCCTGTCATTCAGTTGTATAATGATTCCATGTCAGCAATTCTCAGACTTCAGTGGCTATAAATGAGGAGTCTGTTTAGAGAGGAGATTTCTGACTCGCTGTTTGGGGTGGAGCCCAAGAATCTCCATCGTAACAAGGAATCATAGCTGTTCTGATCAGGGGGCTATTGGCTGCACTTTGAGAAACACCGTGTCTCCGATGAGGGTGCCAGACACAGCATGAATGCTCATCCAATGCTGATTGACTTAATGTATGGACAACCGATCTCAAGTCACTATTAACCGTAGAAACAGAACTAAAATTTCTAAGTAGAGATGGACAGGTGACAGTGTGTTCTAAGTAGAGATGGACAGGTGACAGTGTGTTCAGTGACATCAGCCCCTTGACCCTAGAGAGGTGACCTCTCATCCTACTGAACTGCTGGCACCCCTCGGGGCTGTGGTCCAGCCTCTTACTTGTAGATCCTTCATCTGAAGCACACAGAAATACCGGGGTGCCTGTCTACAAGGTTTGTGTGAGGATTGGCTCAGATACGCCTGTCAAAGCACTTCATACGTGATCATGTGAGCATGTGTGTTGTATGGTCCCATCCTCATTATCATGTGGGCCATCACCTCCATCCCAGCTATTGATTTTGGTCCTTCCTTATATGAGAGTGAAGGGGGCAAGGATCCTGAGTCAGATCCTTCTTCTAGCTCTTCTTGTGTGAACTGAATACATTGCTGAACTTTTGTGATTCCCCCGTGGTCTCATCATTCAAACTGAGGTAACAGTATTCACCCTCTATGTGCGTGTATGTGCGTGAGTGTGTGCATGTTTAGCCATCAGTCATGTCCCTCTCTTTGTGACCCCACAGACTGTAACCCACCAGTCTCTTCTGCCCATGGGATTTCCCAGGCAAGAATACTGGTGTGGGTTGCCATTTCCTATTCCAGGGGATCTTTCCGACCCAGGAATTGAAGCTGCATCTCCTGCGGCTCCTACATTGCAGGCAGATTCCTGACCACTGAGTCCCTGGGAAGCCCCTATTCACCCTGCTAGGATTTTGTCTTGTGGCTCAGCTGGTAAAGAATCTGCCTGCAATGCAGAAGACCGGGGTTCCATTCCTGGGTTGGGAAGATCCCCTGGAGAAGGAAAAGGCTACCTACTCCAGTATGCTGGCCTGGATAATTCCATGGACTGTGTAGTCCATGGGGTCGCAAAGGGTCAGACACGACTGAGTGACTTTCACTTTCAGGATTTTGTAAAGTTGAAATCAAATGACATACAAAGTGCCTGGCATGCAGCAGGCCTTCTCCAAAAGTAAGCTTGCCTCCCTTCCCTGCCAGTAACCTGGCTCCACTGATCTTATCCTCCTCCATCATGGGGTAGGGCTGAGGGGGAAACACGGACCCCTACAGCATCCAAATCACAAAAATTCCATGAAGTTTAACTGATACCCGAGGGACTTCTCACCAGGGCTCTCTGAATTTCCGTAGCAGGACTAGCTGTGACTCAGAGAGACAATAGTCTATGGGAACCATCAGGAAGTTTGTTTTCTTCCATCAACCACAGTGTATTTAGTACAAGCATTGGTCCTGTGCAGGCTTCTAGAGAATTGTAAGACTTAATCACTTGCTTTAGGGAGCTTATATTTAACTTATATTTATATTATATAAATATAATAACATATTTATAAGCTTAAAATGGGAGATTCTACAAGAGCAAAATACAGTCAGGAGCTATGATGAGAAATAATGTAAATAAATGATAATAGCTGTAGCTGACTCTCCACTTATGGTTCTTAACAGTCCTGACTAAGGGCGATCTTGGCCAGGATTCTCCTGACAGTTGATAGGAGCAAAGAACTGATGCAGATGTGTGAGCAGTCCTAGAAAGCATCATCAGAGATAACTCGTGGAGTGTGTGTGTGCACGCAGTGGCCCAGAGACTAAGTCATCTCCCAGGATTCTGGAGTTTTCTATTGAAGGGTTTGCAGAAAAACCACCAGAGAAACAGCCTTCAGACTGAAGCTTGAGCGCATCTCCAAACTTGACTCATTTGGAGAATGGGAAGAGGGCCAAAGGGGATTCATCCTTGCGACCCTTTGGAAAGAACCACTTTAGGATGAATTGCCTGGAAGCGGGTTGCCTCAGGCAGGACCCCAGCTGGGGTGAGTGTCAATCAGTTCAGTTCAATTCAGTTGCTCAGTTGTATCCAACTCTTTGCAACCCCATGGACTACAGTACGCTAGGCTTCCCTGTCCTTCACCAACTCCTGGAGTTTACTCAAACTCATGTCCATTGAGTCAGTGATGCCATCCAACCATCTCATCCTCTGTCATCCCCTTCTCCTCCTGCCTTCAATCTTTCTCAGCATCAGGGTCTTTTCAAATGAGTCAGCTCTTCACATCAGGTGACCAAAGTATTAGAGTTTCAGCTTCAGCATCAGTCCTTCCAATGAATATTCAGGGATGATTTCCTTTAGGATGGACTGGTTGGATCTCCTTGCAGTCCAAGAGACTCTCAAGAGTCTTCTCCAACACCACAGTTCAAAAGCATCAATTCTTCTGTACTCAGCTTTCTTTATAGTCCAACTCTCATGTTCATACATGACTACTGGAAAAACCATAGCTTTGACTAGACAGACCTTTGTTGGCAAAGTAATGTCTCTGCTTTTTAACATGCTGTTTAGGTTGGTCATAACTTTTCTTCCAAGGAGTGAGCATCTTTTAATTTCATGGCTGCAGTCACCATCTGCAGTGATTTTGGAGCCCGCCAAAATAAAGTCTGTCACTGTTTCCACTGTTTCCCCATCTATTTGCTATGAAATGATGGGACCAGATGCCATGATCTTAGTTTTCTGAATGTTGAGTTTTAAGCCAACTTTTTCACTCTCCTCTTTCACTTTCATCAAGAGGCTTTTTAGTTCTTCACTTTCTGCCATAAGGGTGGTGTCATCTGCATATCTGAGGTTACTGATATTTCTCCCAGCAATCTTGATTCCAGTTTATGCTTCATCCAGCCCAGCGTTTCTCATGATGTACTCTGCATATAAGTTAAATATGTACAGTGACAATATACAGCCTTGATGTACTCCTTTTCCTGTTGTTCCATGTCCAGTTCTAACTGTTGCTTCCTGACCTGCATACAGATTTCTCAAGAGAAAGGTCAGGCAGTCTGGTATTCCCGTCTCTTTAAGAATTTTCCAGAGTTGTAGTCCACACAGACAAAGGCTTTGGCATAGTCAATAAAGCAATCGGAGACCAGGATAAAGTGAGGTGGTGGGGCAGAGGGGTGGGCAGTTTTGCTGGAGTCAAGGCCAGGCTGCAGTGGAAAGGAGGTCTCTTTTGTTAGCATTTTACAAGTTGTTTTCTCAGAAGTGGGATGTACCAAAGATTATTACATTGAATACTAGACACACTTTAGGTGCAATGTTGTGAGTACAAGACAAAACTTAATGGGATGACTGAAATGGACTTCACAATGAATTTGTAAGTTTACATGCTTTCATGATCACAGTTGTTGATCTTAGTTAGTGTTAGTCGCTCAGTCATGAACAACCCTTTGCGACCCCATGGACTGCAGTCCACCAGGCTCCTCTGTCCATGAGATTTTCCAGGCAAAGATACTGGAGTGGGTTGCCATTTCCTTCTCCAGGGAAGTCTTCCCAATCCAGGGATCGAACCCAGGTCTCCTGCACTGCAGGCAGATTCTTTACTGACTGAGCTACAAGGGAAGCATTGATCTTAGTAGAGCTCAAATGTTAAAGGATGAATTTCAGTTTTAAGATTTAGCTGGGATAGGTAAAACCAGCTCTGTACAAATGCCTTTTATCTTTACCTTAGGTCCACAGAATGTCTCCAGGGTTATCTTGTTTAAGCTGTGCCTTCCCTGTATTTCCAAAACTTTGCTCCAAGTTCTATGTCTAATCGCGAAATAGCTCGGATTGTGTCTATTGTGTAAAGTGTGAGAAAACTCTAAAGGGACAGAGGCCTCATGTTTTTTAAGAAATGACCACCGATAAAAGAAATGCTCACATACTGAGGTCTGGGGAAGTCATTCTGGCTTACACATTAACTTGATTTTTATGCTAAGTGAAACAACTGGCTTGTGGCCTATCAAACGCTTTAATTACTAAAGAAAAGGGCACATTGACCAGAAGTAAAGAATGTCTGTGTTTAAAAATGAAAATAAAGATGAAATGCCTCCCTCCCTGGTCCTCCTTTGATGATAAGCCTTCCTTCCCAGGTGCAGAGGCCCTGCTGACTTGCTGTGCTCATGCTGATTTTTTTTTTTAATTGTTTCTCTAACTTGTTTCTGATAAGAAATAAAGCTGTGCTGAAAAGAAACCCTGCTTCTCTGGAGCAATTTCTCAGAGTCATCTGAGCATCAGGCTTGCGGGCTCGTCTTCAATTTGGTTTGAGTAAGACCATTTTCTGTTCCTATTACGGATTGTTTATTGATCATTTTTGTTGGCATAAAACGCACAGGTCAGGTTGAACTTCCCAGGGATCATTCTCTTAATGGGCTGGGGTTGCAGTGGTTCCCGGGTGCTTGCTTGTCAGTGCATTTTGTTTCTAGGGTTCCTTCAGAGTTGTGTTCCCCAGTTTGTGTCGGGGAGCATAATGACTATTCTTATGTTTGTTAACCTGTTTCTCCATAACTTACAGTTTCTCTTCTCCTTTTAAAAGAGGAGTAAACTGTATGGCCAGCTGAAAATGACACAAGGAATGGTCACTTTTTTGCCTGCACAGAACTGGCAGTACACAGCCGGGCAAGGAAAACAAAAATAGAGTTCGGTCTGTCACCATGCTCCGGCTCTGGTGCCGTCCATGCGCCGGCTCTGGTGCCGTGGAAATCCGAGATGAAGGTTGGGTGTGTGTTTACTGCTGAACTGTGCGGCCTGGCAGGGCTGACAAAGACAGCTGAAGTCCCTTGGAGGGTATTTGAATCTCTTTTTTTTTTTTTTCGCTCTTTGTCAATGTATCACCATTTTTCTGTATCACGTAGTGTCCTTCCTAAAACAGTGGTACTGAGCAATTACTGGGAGGGGATTAAAAACAGGTGCAGGACTGCAACCTTGACTTCTGATCTCAGGAAAGACAAGGCAGCATCCTCTTCTGGCTTGTGAGATGGAGGAGGGAGCTGATGATCAGTGCCTCTCCCAGCTTAAGTGTGTCTTCCTTCCTAAGATGTATCTCACAAAGTAGACATTCATTGTGTGTGTATTACATACAATACACAACACATAACACTTATCATATTAGTTACATGGTATAAACGTTTGTATTTCCTATATATAATCTATAATCTCCTATTTTGATGATAAAGCCTTTGAGTGGGCCAGAAGACCTCAACGACGTTCATTTTATATGCTTTCTCTAAAACAAATTTTAATTGACGTGTTCTAATGCAACCTTTATTTTGGGAAGAAGCCTCATGCAGTCACAACAAAATGGGAATTGATCCCCACCCCCACCCCCACCCCCACCACCCCCAAGCTCTAGAAGACAACATGAGATTATCTGAGATTCAGTTAAGCTCTAGCTTGATTGCTTCTAATTTAATAGGAGATGCTTCTGAGAAAAAAATGCTTGTAGCATTTTTATACAAGTTTGACTTTTCATTAAATTATTACTTATAGAAAAGTGCATGGTTTTTACTTTTTATTTTAATCACATGCATTAAATGTACCTTTTTAAAGTGTACAATTCACTGGGTTTTTATTACATTCAGAGTCCAATGACCATCACCAATCTAATTCCAGAACATTTCCATCAGCTCCAAAGTAACCTTGTACCCCTTAGCAGCCCCTCCTCTGAGCCCCTAGCAGTCACTTACCTGCTTTGTCTCCATGGATTTGCCTGGTTGGGACATTTCTTTTAAATCCTAGGATATGGGGCTTTTTGCACCTAGCTTCTTTGACTTAGTATAGTTTCTTTTTAAAATTTTATTTTATTATTGGAATACAAAGGCTTTATAACATTGTGTGTCTGCTGTGCAACATGAATCATTTGTTGTTGTTCATTTGCTCAGTTGTGTCCGACCCTTTGAGACCCCATGGACTGCAGCACACCAGGCTTCCCTGTCCCTCACTGTGTCCCAGCGTTTGCCCAAGTTGGTGTCCATTAAATCGGTGATGCCATCCAATCATCTCATCCTCTGTCGCCCTTTTCTCCTCCTGCCCTCAATCTTTCCCAGCTTCAGGGTCTTTTCCAGAGCTTCCCTGGTGGTTCAGATGGTAAAGAATCAGATATGTGTATACATATTTGCCTTCCCTCTTGAGCCTCCCTCCCACCTCCCCATCTCTAGGTCACTACAGAGCACCGAGGTGAACTCCCTGTGCTAGACAGCAGCTTCCTACTAGATATCTGTTTACACATGGTAATGTATATATGTCAATCCTACTCCCCCAGTTTATCTAGCCCTCTCCTTCCCCACTACCTGCCATGTCCACGGGTCCATTCTGTCTGTGTCTCTGTTCCTGGCCTGCAAATGGGTTCATCTCTACCATTTCTCTAGATTCCATATATATGTGCTGGGGCCTTCGCAGGTGGTACAGTGGTAAAGAATCCACCTGCTGATGCAGAAGATGCAGGAGACTTGGGTTTGATCCCTGGGGTGGAAAGATCTCCTGGAGAAGGAAATGGCAACCCATTCCAGTATTCTTGCCTGGAAAATTCCATGGACAGAGGAACCTTGCAGGCTAGAGTCCATGGGGTCTCAAAGAGTTGGACATGACTGAGCATGCATGCACACATGTATATGTGTTAATATATGATGCTTATTTTTCTCTTTCTGATTTACTTCACTCTGTATGACAGACTCTAGGTCCATCCACATCACTACAAATGACCCAATTTCACTCCTTTTGATGGCCGAGTAATATTCCATTGTATATTACTTCTTCAATGTACAGATCTTACTTACCCACTCATCTGTCTATGGGCACTTAGGTTGCTTCCATGTCCTAGGTATTGTAAATAGTGCTGCAGTGAACATTGGGGTAGGTGTGTCTTTTTGAATTATGGCTTTCTTAAGGTATATGCCGACTTGTGGAATTGCTGGGTCATATGGTAGCTCTATTTTTAATTTTTTAAGGAATCTCTATGCTGTTCTCCATTGTGGCTGCACCAATTTACATTCCCATCAACAATGCAAGAGGGTTCCCTATTCTCCACACCCTTGCCAACACTCATTATTTCCAGTGAAAATGTTAGTTGCTTAGTCATGTCCAACTCTTTTCCACCCCATGGATTGTGGCCCACCAGGCTCCTCTGTCCATGTAATTCTCCAGGCAAGAATACTGGAGTGGGTAACCATTCTCTTCTCCAGGGGATCTTCCCAATCCAGGGATGGGATTGAGCCCAGGTCTCCTGCACTGCAGGTGGATTCTTAACCTTCTGAGCCAGCAGGAAGCCCTGTTCCAGTTTTTTAGATAATAGCCATTCTAACAGATGTGAGGTAATACCTCATCGTGGTTTCTTAAATTGAAGTGTAGTTGATGTACAATATTATATAAGTTACATGTGAACAATAGTGATTCACAATTTTAAAGGTTACACTTTATTTATGTGCTTAGTAGCTCAGTCGTTACTCAGTAGCTGAGTCCTACTCTCTGTGACCCCAGGGACTGTAGCCTGCTGGGCTCCTCTTCCCATGGGATTCTACAGTCAAGAATACTGGATCGGATAGCCTATCCGTTCTCCAGGTAAACTTCCTGATCCAGGAATCCAACCAGGGTCTCCTGCGTTGCAGGTGGATTCTTTACCAACTGAGCTACCAGGGAAGCCTTCAATCAATTTATAGTTATTATAAAATACTGGCTATATTCCTTGTAGAATATGTCCTTGTAGCTTATTTGATACATAAATCTGTAGCTCATACACCCAGCCCCTAAATTGCCCTTTCCCCTTCCCTCTCTCCTCTGGTAACCACGAGTTTGTTCTCTTTCTTGTTATAGTCACTAGTTTGCTGTATTTTTTAGAAGCCAATAAGTGATATCATACAATATTTCTTAAGATAATGGTAATTTATTAATCCAACATTAATAAGGCATTAAAAAGAAGAGTAAACTACCCTTCCTATTTCTTCGAATCATAAAATGTTTGCATTTTTGAAAATATGAGAGCAGAAACAGAAATAAAGAAGGAAAAAAGTCATCTATGTTTTTAAAGCCCAAAGAAGATAACTACTACTAACATTTTGGTGTCTGTCCTCGTAATAAGAAATAATGAGTTTTAATTCTTTCCTTTCACTGGTTTGCTGTATTTGTATTTTTTCAGAGTCACAATCTGAAAATCTTAAATCAGTGAGTGACTCTGAGGCATTCTGTGATCCTTAGTGGATTTTTAACCTAGGATAATTAAACCTTGAAAGCAGATGAGAAGTGAGAGAAGTTCTGGGTGGGAGATTTGTAACCTAGAAAAGTCCTGTCCCATAAGTATTTAAGGAAGACTCCTACCTCTAAAAACCTTGTGTTTTCAGTAAGAGCTTTTAACTGTTATCAACTTTTGGGGATGATTTCTTTAGAAAGAGTTTCACTTTCTACAAAAAAGGTGATGAATTAGAAAACACAGTCTCTCTCAGCTTTAAACTGAGAGAGCTTTAAACTTTAAACTTTGGTAGCAAATTCAGCCTTGTTTATGCTGAGATTTTGTTTCTGTGTGACAAATTATTTATTTCACTGTAATTCTTTTATGGAAGCATAGTTTATCCACACATCAATATGGCATGGTGTGTCTCAATTTAAAAGAAGGGAGAAAATAGGCGATAAGAAAAAACAGAGGTTAGAAGTAAGAAAACCAGAGGTCAGAGAGAGAACACTTGGCTCAGCCTTCAATCAGCAAAAGCAGAAAGGAATTGTGATGTGTCCTGAGAATTAGTGTCCAGTCGTGGAGAGACTCTGCCCTGGGGCCACCGAGCTGTTTCTGATACTGAGGTGAGAATGGGATTTCTCTCGTGGGAAGCAAACTGGCGCTGTGATCAGGGACCACAGCCTCCACAGCATCCTTGAAGAAGGTGGAATGATGTGCCTGCCTGCAGCCCTCCTGGTGCTCACCACGTGCCGGGGCTGGGCAGGGACAGTCCTGGGGCAGTTCTTGCAAATGGTCCCTATTAGATGTACCTGGGGCTGCCTCAGGGTCTCCCTCCCAGGGAGCTGGTGCTACCTCTTCCCAGGAGGTGGGAGATGCTTCAGGACAGAAGTTACAGGAGACAACTCTGCTGGCTCTCCTGTGGGTGTCCCCGGTGTCTTTGTGAGGCGCTCCAGACTCAATCTGGCCACTTGGTATAAGAAAGAGCCTCTGATTTGTGCTATCACTTTCAGGGATGATGTTTGCTGCTGCCTCCGCACATCCTTGATCCATGACGGGCTTTAAAAATGTCACAGGATTCTAACTCCCTCTACTGATTTTGGGTTTTAACTAGGACATATCCCATGTATGGTTTTATTCAGTATGTGGAGTTTGAGGTCTATATATTTTCTAGATGTCAGCCGAAAGCCATCATGCTGAGAGATCTTTGCTGTCTATGGAGCTGGAGGATTAAAATCCAAGAGTCATCTTATTTATTTTTAATTGAAATTTAATTGATGTGCAGTGTTTTAATTTCTGCTGCATAGCAAAGTGATTCAGTTATACATATATATATTCTTTTAATATTCTTTTCCATTATGATTTATCACCGAGTATTGAATGAAACTCCAGTACTTTGGCCACCTCAAGCGAAGAGTTGACTCATTGGAAAAGACCCTGATGCTGGGAGGGATTGGGGGCAGGAGGAGAAGGGGACGACAGAGGATGAGATGGCTGGATGGCATCACTGACTTGATGGACGTGAGTCTGAGTGAACTCCGGGAGTTGGTGATGGACAGGGAGGCCTGGCGTGCTGCGATTCATGGGGTCGCAAAGAGTCGGACATGACTGAGCGACTGATCTGATCTGATTGAATGTAATTCCCTGTGCTCTACAGTAGGACCTTGTTGTTTGTCCCTCCTGTGTATAATAGTTTGCATCTGCTAACCCCCCAAATCCCAATACTTCCCTCCATAAGCTCTCCTCCCCCTTGGAAGGAGAGTTCTCTGTTCTCTGTGAGTCTGTTTCTGCTTCATAGATAAGTTCAATCGTGTCCTATTTTAGACATCACATCTAAGTGACATCATGAGATATTTGTGTTTTCCTGACTTAAAATGACACTCTCTAGGTATATCCACGTTTCTGCCAGTGGCCCTGTTTCATTCTTCTCCACGGCTGACCATATTCCGTTGTGTCTATGTGCCACATGTTTATCCGTTCATCTGTTGATGGGCATTTACGTTGTCTCCATGTCCTGGCTGTTGCAAATAGTGCTGCTGTGAACATGGAGGTGAGGTATCTTTTGGGATTATAGTTTTGTCTGAATATATGCCCAAGAGTGGAATTGATGGTACTTCTATTTGTAATTTTTAAAGACCCTCCATGGTGGCTGCACGGGTTTACATGCCCACAACAGTGTAGGTGAGTCCCCTTTCTCCACACCCTCCAGGAGCCATTTTACGGGAGGAGGTTAGCCAGGGAGAAACTGCGGTTGCATGTGTCACCTGTTTGCACCGTCCTTGTAAATGATGTGACGAGGTACTCGCCTGAATTTTGCAGGAAGATCGGTTAGCTGGGAGGTGCTCCAGGGCGGCCAGGACAGCCTGGGTCTTGGTGTGGCTCTCGCTGTGACTCAATCATGGACTCTATGATCAAT
Organism: Bos javanicus; assembly: GCF_032452875.1. NCBI lineage: Eukaryota > Metazoa > Chordata > Mammalia > Artiodactyla > Bovidae > Bos > Bos javanicus. The sequence continues at coordinate 33,853,169 of NC_083879.1, read as the reverse complement.
CCTCAGATGTGACTGGGAAGTACAGCCAGGAAGACTTTAGAGGGTTTACTGTAGCAGCAGGAAATAGCACTGAGTAGTATTCTTCCCTCCCTTTTTTTCCCCTTCTCTAATTTAGTAGGTAAAAGGGTTTTTTTTTTTTTTTTTCAATCAAAAAGTCCCCCGCTCCTCAATTCCACATGACACTCTACTACCCACTGTGAGTTTCTTGTGCTCGAGAGTTGTGTTTCCTGCCAGGTGAACTAGAGCAGGACAGTTTCAGGACGTAACACAATTCTCCCAGATTATCATGAGATCAGCCCTGAGCTCTCCTAATACTCAGAGACCCATCAGCGGTTACTGTCGCCTTAGTCTCCATGTGTCCGTGCAGGGGACGGAGCGCCATGCCTCTGGCCCACAGCTGGAGAAGATACTGCTCTATAGGTAATGAATACATCTGCAGCTGTTGAGCAGAGATGGAGCCCACACAGGAGTGGCTCATGGGGTCCCTCTGAGGAGCAGCAAGGTTTTGAGTAGACGGTTAGTCTGTAGTCATCAATTCTTCATTCTTATGCCTTCTCAGTACTGAGCATGTGTCATTTAGCTTAAAATGAAGCTGAAACAGCCTTGATGATGATATAGGGAATTCTTTTTATTTTTGCAAATGTTAACCAAATATTTTAAAAATATTTGTTGAGAGCCTTGAAATAGCTTTTTTGTAATGCAAATATTTAGGTGAAACCTTGAATTAGATAGTACTTAGGACAGAGGTTACACGTGAAAATGATTTAATAATATTCTGTGGCCTTGGAATAGGTTTCTTTACCCCTCAGCAGGTGAAAGAAATATTATAAGCTCGAAACTTTGTGCTTCCGATTGGCAGGAGAGGAAGTAATTTTAATGTTGAGCGTTACAAATCTATTTTTGTTTTTTGCTATTTCTTTTAGTTTAAATACCATGGTGAGTTATTGTTAGGTATTTAATTTGTTTTGGCATCAGTGATGGAATGACTGCTGAAGTATAAAAATCCAAAGAACATGAGTTGAACTCGAAGTTTCTGGGCAACTTCTTTTAATTGGTAATAATTACAGCTGTTAAACTGTAGCTGAACAGACTCTAAAGCTGTTTGTCAAGATACAGTGCTTTTTTTTTTTTTAAGATACAGTGATTTTGGCAATCAAATGTTTTGATCCCTGCTGTACAATTAGAACAACAGTGTCAGGACCTTGAGTCCAGAAGTTCTAGTCGTTTATGCCAGACGTGTGTGATGAGGTGTTGCTGCACCAGGTACCATGAAGTAGTCTGGGAGCTCCCTCCTCCTCATTCGGTCTGCTGTCCTTGCCTATCTGCTCATTCATTTTTTCTCCATCCTAACTATAACTTGGGACTCAGGTTTTTGCAACCTGATGCAAATTATTCTTTGAGATATACTTTAAGTATTATTGGATGACCAAGAAAACTGCTATGGTAAACACCCAACACTAAAATTCCATGCTTTGCGTATATATGTTTTTCAGTAATTAGACTGGACTTTTAAAAATTGAGATTATTGACCTATATAACATGTTAGTTTTGGGTATACAACATAATGATTTGATATTTGTATGCAGCTAACTGTACTCTTGCCTGGAAAATCCCATGGATGGAGGAGCCTGGTAGGCTGCAGTCCATGGGGTCTCTGGGAGTCGGACATGACTGAGCGACTTCACTTTCACTTTTCACTTTCATGCATTGGAGAGGGAAATGGCAAGCCGCTCTAGTGTTCTTACCTGGAGAATCCCGGGAACGGGAGTGCCTGGTGGGCTGCCATGTATGGGGTCGCACAGAGTCAGACACAACTGAAGCGACTTAGCAGCAGCAGCAGCAGCAGCAAACAGATCACCACAGTGAATCTTACTGACATCCGTCACACAAAACTAGAAGTTTTTTCCTGGTTGTGTTACTACATGTAACAAATGAAACCTACTGCTCTCCTGGAGGAGATGAAGCAAGTTCAGGGGGGTACGCTGTGGAGGGCTACTCTCATAGAGACCGAGGACAATGGTGGTTGCCAGGAGCCTGGGGGTAGGGAGGTAGGGAGTCAGTGTTTAATGGGAACAGAGTTTCAGTTTTGCAAGAGAAAGAGTTCTGGAGGTTGGCTACATGAGGATGTGAATGTACTTAACACTTCCTGTATGCTTAAAGCACATATTTCTTAACCATTTTTACCACAGTTAAAAAAAAAATACATGAAATTGTGTGTATCCATCATGACTCGATTTAGCCAGTAGTTTATGGGGTCAATGCTGGAATGGTAACGCAGACTCCCTCCCCATCCCATTCTCCATCCTCACTCACTGAAATTTTTTTGCTATTTTACATTTCTCCCTATAAAATACTATATAACTCATTTATTGTCTCTCCCCTACCCCAGATTGTGAGTGAAGGAGTCTTTTGGGCCTAGAAAAGAAAACAACAGTCTCAAAGGCCCTTGCTGAATCATCTAACTCCGGAGAAAACAAAACAGAACTTTAGGTCCCACCCTGATGCTCCAGGCCAGTTGCATCTATTTGGAACTTATCACCCCCTGTTCAGAAACCTTCCACCCCCTACACCTGCCCAGAAGACTTATCACCCCCTGCCCAACTACAAATGCCATCTCAACTAAAAAATACCCAAAACATCCTGCCTGATTAACGTTTCCCTTATCCCTTCCACAAGCCTCGCTACAAATATGGAGCCTCCCTGATCCCTCTCCGCACTCAGCCTGGTCGTTAGGCCGACTGTCTCCCCTCCTTACCTGAATGAAGGTAACCTACGTCTGTTGAGGTTGTCTTTCCTCTTTCTGCCTCGGCCCGAACTATGCCTTACAGTGAGGGCAGACCCTTCTGCCTGTTTTGTTTTTGCTGTAGCTCTCATGTCTGGAAGGGTTCCTGGTCCACAGTAGGGGACCAGCCAGGTTCTATTGGTTTCATTGTTCTGCATGTGTCTCTCTAATTTTCCCAGCACCTTTTGTTGCAGAGACTGTCCTTTCCCCATTGGGTATTCTTGGCTCCCTTGTTGAATGTTAGTTGACTGTAAATGCCGTGATTTAATTCAGGGCTTCCTATTCTGTTTCATTGGTCAGTATTGAACTCCTTGTTAACTTTATTCTTGAGCTCACTGAACTGCATTTCTGAATTTTCCTGTAGCTCACTGAATTTCTTCCTAACAGCTGTTGTGAATTCTTTCAGTTAGATCGCAATATTCCATGTCTTTGGGTTTAGTTGCTGGAAAATTGTCACTTTCTTTTTTTGTGATGCTGTACTATCATGATTTTTCATAGTGCCTGGTGGAAAGTGCCCCTGCTGCCGCACTTGACGTCTTGGATACCTTCCTAATTTAGACTATTCTTCACTTACTTTGATTCTAATAGTTCAACAGTTTGCTAGTTAGGAGTCTTCTTGTTTTCCCGGAGGTGGTGTTACAGCACGAGTTTTTGGTTTCTCTGAGCTGACTCACCAGTAAGGTTGAGAGTGGGCACGTTAAGAACAGACACAGAGAAACAAAGGGTGGGGGCAGAGTGGGGTGAGGTGTATCTGTGCCCTTGGGTGCGCCCACACCTGGTAAGGGGATCCTTGACTGGCGGGGGGATCCCAGAGGTCAGTGGTGGTGCTCTTGCCTACTGGGACAGACAGCAGGGGACACTCTCCTCAGGGTTCTTCGTCCAGTCCACCACCTCCCGTCCCTTTCCCTCCCCTGGTCGCTGGGGCCCGTCCTCAGAGAGCAGCCGGTCCTGGCAGGACCACCTCCACCCTCCGCCGCCTCTGCCAATGGTTGTGCTCATCTGCCACCAGGTGGACAGTCTCCTCTGCCCCCGATGGCCCCATGTCCAGTCCCCGTGCCCTGCGGCCTCTTCCGAGGTCCAGTCCACCACTCTCAGGGGCGCAGATTGGTGCATCTCTCAGTGTCCTGGGCTACTAAGCAGAGATGCTTTTTCAAAAAAAAATTTTTATATTGGAGGATTATTGCTTTACAATGTTGTGTTAGATTCTGCCACGCAATAATGTGAGTCAGCCATAAGCATACGCAGATTCCCTCCGTCTTAAGCCTCCCACCCCCCGATGCCATCCCACCCCTCTAGATTGTCACAGAGCTCCGGGTTGAGCTTCCTGTGTTATCCAGCAACTTCCCACTAGCTATCGGTTTTACACATGGAAGTGTATGGAGATCAGTGCTTCTCTCCCAATTTGTCCCACCCTCTCCTTCCCGCTCTGTGTCCACAAGTCTGTTCCCTGTGTCTGCATCTCTGTTCATGCCCTGCAAACAGATTCATCAGTACCACTTTCTAGATCCACATATATGCATTAATAAATAACATTTGTATTTCTCTTTCTGACTTCACTCTGTATAGCAGACTCAGGGTTCATCCACCTCACTAGAACTGACTCATATCTGTTCCTTTTTATGGCTGACTAATATTCCATTGTATATTTGTGCCACATCTTTTTTATCCTTTCATCTGTTGATGGATATCTAGGTTGCTTCCGTGTCCTGGCTACTGTAAACAGTGCTGCAGTGAACATTGGGGTACAGGTGTCTTTTTGAATTATGGTTTTCTCAGAGCATATGCCTAGTAGTGAGATTGCTGGGTCATATGGTGGATTTATTACTAGTTTTGGAAAGAAATGGCTGAGGCACTATTTTCCCAGTTACGGATATCCATGGGCTTCCCAGATAGCTCAGTGGTAGAGACTTAACCTGCCAAAGATTCAATCTGCCATAGACTCAACCTGCCAATGCAGGAGACATCTCCCCAATGTGGTTTTCAATCTTTGGGTTGGGAAGATGCCCTGGAAAAGGAAATGGCAACCCACTCCTGTATTCTTTCCTGGAGAAATCCCATGGACAGAGGAGCCTGGTGGGCTACAGTCCATGGGGTTACAAAGAGTTGCATATGACCTAGCACACACATGGATGTCTGATTAGTTGTAAATAACAGAGAGAGAAAAGAGGAATGATTCGCACCACCTTGATGCTGCCTGAACTTTTTTAAAACTCTGTTTCTGCTTAATGTTAAAAGAGAATATGTTCTGTTTGCCACAGCAAAGGGGGATAATAATTTGAGAGCAGGTAGATTAACTTGGACTTCAAACCTTTGTCCTCTCTCTGCTTATACTCTTGAGCATAACTTCCCTGGTTTGCCCCCTCACCTTTCCTTTGTGAGCTTTCAATTATAAGCTTTTTTCTTTTTTAAAAATTGAAGTATAATTGACCTACAGCATTGCTAGTTTCAGAGGCATGACATAGTGCTTCGATTTTTCTGCGCATCTGAAAATGCTCATCATGATAAATCTAGTCACCGTTTGTGGCTGCACAAAGCTATTGCAGTATTATTGACTCTGTTCTCCGGGCTGTACACTTCATCCCCGAGAGTCATGCTGGAAGTTTGTAGCTTTTAATCTCTCCTACATATTTCCCTGCTCCCTCCACCTTCCTCCCCTCTGGCAATCTCATGTTTGTTCTCTGTACATATAACTGTTTCTGTTTTGTTATGTTTGTTCATTTGCTTTTTTCGATTCCACGTATAAATGAAATCACATATATTTGTCTTTCTCTTGTTTTATTTTTATTCAGTTTGACATACTTCCTGATTTTCCTTTTCATTTCTTCATTTGCCCTACAGTTGAGAAGTGTGTTTTAATTTTCAAATATTTGGAAATTTTCAAAGAGCTTCTCATTATTGATTTCTAATTGTGGTCAGAGAACATGTTTTGTGTAATTTCAGCCCTTTTAAAGGAGTTGAGACTTTATAGTATAAATGTGGTTTACCTTGTTGAATGGTCCGCCATATGCTTCTGTTGGGTGGAGTGTTCTGGAAGTGCCAGCTGTGTCAAGTTGCCTTATAATGATATTCAGATTGCTGCGTGGTTGCTTGTTTCACTATTGACTTCTCTTTCTCCTTGATGTATCAACTGCTGAGACATATTCAAGCCTCCAAGTATACTTGTGGCTTTGGCTGTTTCTACATATAAGTCTGTTAGTTTTCGTTCATATAGGTTTGAATAGAGGTGTAAATATTTAGTGTTAAGTCTTCTTGGTGAGTTGAGTCCTTTGTCTTTCTGAGAGATGCCTTTTACCCCAGTAAAATTGCTGTAAAATCTCCTTTTGCCTGGTGCTGTTGTAACCATGCGTTCCGGGAAACAAACTCCCTCAGAAGGACAATGCAGATAGTGGAGTGCAGTTCATTACACCGGTGGGGCCAGGGCAGAGTCTCCTCTTAGCCAAGGACCCTGACCAGTTTTTGTGAAAACCTTATATATCCCAATGACTTTCCTGGTGGCTCAGACAGTTAAGTGTCTGCCTACAATGCGGGAGACCTGGGTTAGATTCCTGGGTTGGGAAGATGCTCTGGAAAAGGAAATGGCACCCCACTCCAGTACTCTTGCTTGGAAAATCCCACGGATGGAGGAGTGTGGTAGGCTACAGTCCACGGGGTCGCAAAGAGTTGGACACGACTGAATGACTTCACTTTCACTTCACTATATAGGTACCTAAACCCACCTCCCCAAATTCCCTGAAAGGAGTCTGAACAAAGGAAAAAGAAAGATAAAATCAAAGTTAACCCGTGATTCATATGCCTTAAGCCTAGGTAGTTAACAGTGGACAATTATCAATAGGTTTGTGGTCATACCCCAATAAGCACAATAGAATGTATGACTTTTCGGTTACACAGATAATTAGGGTATTCTTTTAGGTGATGGAGAGCCCTGGGGCTCTTCCTTCTGGGGGCTTGGTTTTCCAGTTGGTATATTGTTTCCATAGATACTGGGCATATAGCTCAAAGTCCACAGTCTGGCCCAAGATGGAATCCTGCTTTCAAGATAGAGCCCGTTCTGTTTCCTCCTTCAGTGCTGTTAAACTCCAGCCTCATTTTGTTATTCTCCTTGGCATCTCTTTTCATTTATCCTATCTGTTTTATATTTAAGATGGATTTCTTATAGATTGACTATAGTTCGATCTTTTTAATTCGGTATGAAAGTTTAATAGAGTACTTGGACTATTTATAATTAACATAGTTATCAATGTGGTTGGGTTTAAATTGTCTTTGTTTTTTATTTGTCCAATCCCTTCTTTGTTCCTTACTTTCCTCTTTTATCACTTAAAAAATATTAATTGTGTATTTTAGATATTTTTTGATGGTTGTTACAGGATTTCCTATATACATCTTTTCATTTGTCACTTATTCTGAAAGAGATGGGAATACCAGAGCACCTGATCTGCCTCTTGAGAAATTTGTATGCAGGTCAGGAAGCAACAGTTAGAACTGGACATGGAACAACAGACTGGTTCCAAATAGGAAAAGGAGTACGTCAAGGCTGTATATTGTCACCCTGCTTATTTAACTTCTATGCAGAGTACATCATGAGAAACACTGGACTGGAAGAAACACAAGCTGGAATCAAGATTGCCGGGAGAAATATCAATAACTTTAGATATGCAGATGATACCACCCTTATGGCAGAAAGTGTAGAGGAACTAAAAAGCCTCTTGATGAAAGTGAAAGAGGAGAGTGAAAAAGTTGGCTTAAAGCTCAACATTCAGAAAACTAAGATCATGGCATCTGGTCCCATCACTTCATGGGAAATAGATGGGGAAACAGTGGAAACAGTGTCAGACTTTATTTTGGGGGGCTCCAAAATCACTGCAGATGGTGACTGCAGCCATGAAATGAAAAGACGCTTACTCCTTGGAAGGAAAGATATGACCAACCTAGATAGCATATTCAAAAGCAGAGAGATTACTTTGCCAACAAAGGTTCGTCTAGTCAAGGCTATGGTTTTTCCTGTGGTCATGTATGGATGTGAGAGTTGGACTGTGAAGAAGGCTGAGAGCTGAAGAATTGATGCTTTTGAACTGTGGTGTTGGAGGAGACTCTTGAGAGTCCCTTGGACTGCAAGGAGATCCAACCAGTCCATTTGAAAGGAGATCAGCCCTGGGATTTCTTTGGAAGGAATGATGCTAAAGCTGAGACTCCAATACTTTGGCCACCTTATGCGGAGAGTTGAGTCATTGGAAAAGACCCTGATGCTGGGAGGGATTGGGGGCAGGAGGAGAAGGGGACGACAGAGGATGAGATGGCTGGATGGCATCACCGACTCAATGGACGTGAGTCTGGGTGAACTCTGGGAGTTGGTGATGGACAGGGAGGCCTGGTATGCTGCAATTCATGGGGTCGCAAAGAGTCGGACACGAATGAGCAACTGAACTGAACTGAACCATCAAATAACAAAGTATTTTATGTGTAATGTAAGAACCTTAATATGGTATCTTTTATTTACTCCGCTTCTATCCTTTGCACTATTCAGTTTGTTGTTGTGAAGGAGGAAACAAAACAGGATCTGTCTTAAAAGCAGGACTCCATCTTGGGCCGGTCTGTGGACTTTGAGCTATGTGCCCAGTATCTTTGGAAACGACATACTAACTGGAAAATCAGGCCCCCGGAAGGAAGAGCCCCAGGGCTCTCCATCACCTAAAAGAATACCCTAATTATCTGTGTAACCGAGTAGTCATGCATTCTATTATGCTTACTGGGGATGACCACAGGCCTATTGATAATTGTCCACTGTTAACTATGCGCTGTGATTCATGGGGTCGCAAAGAGTTGGACATGACTGAGCGACTGAACTGAACTGAACTACCTAGGCTTAAGGCATATGAATCAGGGGTTAACTTTGATTGTATCTTTCTTTTTTCCTTTGTTCAGACTCGTTTCAGGGAGTTTGGGGAGGTGGGTTTGGGTACCTACACTTAGGGTATATAAGGTTTCCACAAAACTGGTCGGGGTCCTTGGCTAAGAGGAGACTTAGGCCACTTGGGCCCACTGGTGTAATGAACTGCACTCCACTATCTGCATTGTCCTTCGGAGGGAGTTTGTTTCCCGGAACTCGTGGCTACAGCAGTTGTTCAGTCGCTCAGTCAAGTCCGACTCTCTGCGACCCCGTGGACTACACAGCTCGCCAGTTTTCTCTGTCCTTCACCATCTCCCGGAGCTTGCTCAAACTCATGTCCATCGAGTTAATGATGCCATCCAACCATCTTGTCCTCTGTTGTCCCCTTCTCCTTCTGCTCAACCTTTCCCAGCATCAGGGGCTTTTCTAGTAAGTTGGCTCTTCTCATCAGGTGGCCAAAGTATTGGAGCGTCAGCATCAGTCCTTCTAATGAATATTCAGGATTGATTTTCTTTAGGAAATTAGTTTAGTTCCAAGTATAATTTGCACAACACACTTTTATATTATCTATTAAAAATTTGTACAGAAATGTCCCACTTACCTAATGTATTTCCAGTTTTAGGCATCCCTTTGTGTGTGTGTGTGTGTGTCTGTGTGTGTGTGTCTGTGTGTGATCTAAGTTTCTATCTATGTTCTTTTCCTTCAGCCTAAAAATTTTCCTGTAACTTTTCTTGTAGTTCATAAATTCTGTTGCCTTTTGCTTTTCTTAAAAAACGAAGTCTTGAGTTCTCCTTCATTTTTGAAAGACATTATTACTTGGTATAGAATTCTAAGTTAAACTCTTTGAAGATATTTTTCCATTTTCTTTTAGACTTGCATAGTTTCTGATGAGAAGTTTGAGATATTTCTTTGTTCCTCAATTTGTACTATGTTTTCTCTGGGTTATGGTAAGATGTATTTATTGTAGGCTTTGTCATCTGAATGTTGTCTGGCTTCTTTTATACTAAAAGGGGAAAGGGTGAAGTCTTGTTTCTGGGTCAGTCTCAGAGTGAACGGATGTGTTAATTTCTTCCTCCCTGCAGCCCTTCACAGGATGTTTCCTGCAAGCTAAACAAAGGTATTGTAGCTAACTGCTCAATACAGGGAGGCAGGGTTCCCAGAGATGGGCCATTGTGTGCAATTTAAACTTATAGGCAACACCCCTGTAGTGATTAACTTGTAATAGCATACCAAGGTTCTTCCTTATTGCCTCAATACGCATTGTAAGACACTTACAATGGGTATTGCTATAATGGAATAGTCTTTGGTCTTTGGGTAATTCATGACTGTGCTTACCAGTCCTCTAGCCAGGAGGTTTATACCAGGAGATTCAGGTAATGACAGGGTTTGTTTTTTATTTTTTCTGTGATGCATTGTGTCACCATGATACAAATTTGAGGGCCACCTTAAACCTGGAAAATATTTTCCAGGATGAACTGTGACTCCACTGTAGGAAAAGAGTTTGTCAGGTCAGATAGTGCAATATACAAGTGAACCGCTTTTGTGTGCAAGGGAAATATGGGACTTAGTTTAGAGTTGTAAGGTACAGGAGCAATATGGTCGGAAGGACTAGTAGACGCGGGATCCCCTTGTCATCTGAAACTCACCCTTGGATGGGGGAGAGGAATTCCTGTCTGGAATATAAAGTAAGTAAACAAGAGAGATTCTTGGGAGAAATGAGTCTTGACACAAAGAGAGTGATGCATGTGTTGAGGAACTCTACGCTACGCTATGCTAAGTCACTTCAGTCGTGTCCGACTCTGTGCGACCCCAGAGATGGCAGCACACCAGTCTCCCCGGTCCCTGGGATTCTCCAGGCAAGAACACTGGAGTGGGTTGCCATTTCCTTCTCCAATGCATGAAAGTGAAAAGAGAAAGTGAAGCCCCTCAGTCGTGTCCGACTCCCAGCGACCCCATGGACTGCAGCCCACCAGGCTCCTCCACCCATGGGATTTTCCAGGCAAGTGTACTGGAGTGGGGTGCTGTTGCCTTCTCCATGAGGAATTCTGGTAGCTGATATTTAGACACTTAAGTGTTCTTATGGTGCTGTGCTTAGTCACTCAGTTGTGTCTGACTTTGTCAGGTCAGATCAGGCCCACCAGGCTCCTCTGTTCATGGGATTCTGAACATTCAGTATTCATGCAAGAATACTGGAGTGGGTTGCCATTTCCTTCTCCTCTTATGGTGTTGGAACTCTTTTATTTGACAGTTACAGACATAGGGGTTCATGGAATCATTAATAAAAAAGCCCTGTGCTTGTAAAATTTGTCTTTGTTAACTCTTAACACCTGTAGGGAGGGCCTATCAGTGTTTGGGGTCAGGGAGATTAAGAGATTTGTTATGAGGCCTGGAGGTAGGATTATGACGTTGGGTTAGACAGACTTGAGTTCCTTGTAACATCTGGTGTCTGGCTGTGATGAGATCATTGCATTAATAGTGTCGGCTCAGGTGGGAAGCTTTCCACAGGCTTCAGCAGCTTTGTATTTACGGTGAGGCTGCAATTTCACCCTTAGGGAGTGGGCGCTTGACAGCTGTCACCCGTAGCAACAGGATAGGAGAGAACTGAATTGGGAACCATGTTACCCTGGCTCAGATGGTAAAGAACCTGCCTGCAATGCAGAAGATCTGGGTTTGATTCCTGAGTTGGGAAGGTCCCCTGGAGAAGGGAATGGCTATTCACTCCAGTATTCTTGCCTGGAGAATTCCATGGACAGAGGAGCCTGGTACACTATAGTCCTTGGGGTCCAAAGAGTCAGACTTGACTGAGTGACTAAGACTTTCACTTTTCAACACTTGAACTAGAGTGAGGCACTGCTGATGATAAGCTGTGCATTTCAGGTGGTTACATCTTATGTATCCCTCAAGGAACTCTTTTGGAGGGATTGGCTTTAATCATTTTTATCTTGCTGTAAAACATAATTGAACTTGCCTGGTGGGTCAGAGGGTAAAGAATCTGCCTGTAATGCAGGAGACCTGGGTTCAATCCCTGGGTTAGGAAGATCCCCTGGAGAAGGGAATGGCCACTCCAGTATTCTTGCCTGGAGAATTCCATGGACAGAGGAGCCTGGTACACTATAGTCCTTGGGGTCCAAAGAGTCAGACTTGACTGAGTGACTAAGACTTTCACTTTTCAACACTTGAACTAGAGTGAGGCACTGCTGATGATAAGCTGTGCATTTCAGGTGGTTACATCTTATGTATCCCTCAAGGAACTCTTTTGGAGGGATTGGCTTTAATCATTTTTATCTTGCTGTAAAACATAATTGAACTTGCCTGGTGGGTCAGAGGGTAAAGAATCTGCCTGTAATGCAGGAGACCTGGGTTCAATCCCTGGGTTAGGAAGATCCCCTGGAGAAGGGAATGGCCACTCCAGTATTCTTGCCTGGAGAATTCCATGGACAGAGGAGCCTGGTGGGCTACAGTCCATGGGTTCACAAAGAGTCAGTCACAACTGAGTGACTTTCACATAAAACATAATTAAGTTTAGAGCACTGACTTTTGACTGTGAAACTATTAATATAATTTTGTTTCAAAACTGTCTTAAAGTTATTCTTAGAGGATGATGGTAAAATTCAAAACAGAATGCAAATTTGTCTTTCAAATTGAAAGTTCCTTAGGGGCTTCCCAGGTGGCTCAGTGGGTAAAGAATCTGCCTGCAATGCAGGAAACATAGGAGACGCAATTTCCATCCCTGGGTTGGGAAGATCCCTCCTGGAGGAGGGAATGGCAACCCACTCCAGTATTCTTGCCAGGAGAATTCCGGGGACAGAGGAGTCTGGTGGGCTACAGTCCATGGGGTTGCACAGAGTTGGACATGACTTAGCGACTGAGAATGCATGAATAGGCCAAGATGCCGGCATGTTTCCACGATAGGCATTGATATGAAACACGCATTCCTGTTGACAAGTGTGACTCACCCAGGTGTGAGCAGGGGAAGGTGTGCTGGGCCCTCTGTGTCTGCTGCCCCCTGTCTGTGGCCTCACCTGGGGTTGGAACCGATTTCTTGGTGGCCAGTGCCTGCGTGACACCAGGGTGGAATATGTGTGTGTATAGACCAAGCACTGACAGGAGACTTGGATGAGATGGGGGAGGGGCGCAGGTGTGTGTAAGAGGTGCCTTGCTTCCCCTCTGCAGGTGGGTCTGAGAGGAGCTGCTTCTGAGGAGGAGGTTTGAAGGATGGGGAGAGTTATCAGAGTGAACAAAGACCTAGGAGCTGCGTGTGTCGAACTGCAGAGAAAAAATTCAACCTGTAGGCATTGAGCTAGTTGCAGAGTTTTACTTCAGTGTGTGTATGTGTGTGTGCGTGTGCACACTCAGTCGTGTCCAACTCTTTGTGACCCCTCAGACTGTAGCCCGCCAGGTTCCTCTGTCATTGGGATTCTCCAGGCAAGAATGCTGGAGTGGGTTGCCATTTCCTCCTCCAGGGGATCCTCCTGACCCAGGGATTGAACCTGCGTCTCCTGTGTCTCCTGCACTGGCAGGCGGGTTCTTTACCACTGTGCCACCTGGGAGTTACTCTTTACCCCATTTTCTGTTTCCTCCCAGGTTGAGTATGCTTACCCTGTGATTGTTACAGGGATCGTAAGGGTTAACATAGATAAAATGCTTAGACAAGGCTCGACAGAAGATAGAGGTGCTTCTTATCATAACCTCATATCTATGCCCTCGTGACCTGACGGAGACAACAGACGTGGCTACACCGAGTTGGCAGAGGGGCTCGAGCTCCAGATGTCTGGGTCTCCTTGGCGCTGCACTGCCTTTTTAACAATTTCCCATATTTGAGACTTTCTCACTTCTCCGTCTGAGAAGAAACGTGATACACAAAATGTCACATCAGTAGGAAAGTCGTGAGGAGCCATCACACTGGGGAAGACTTATCTTTCGTACGTGATGAGCTGGCCATGAAGATGGATGAGCTGGCCTTCGTGTTGGTTTCTTCGACTCTGTGCATCATTTTTGAGGTTACGTTAAGATTGTGGATGAAAAGTACAGTGTTAGCTTTGCTTGTCACCACGGGTCACGGGACCCTAACAGGCTGATTTGCATGTGACACTGGGTGGTGGCTGATGCACACGCATGTGCCATTCTCTTGAACGTGGCATCTGACTTGTAGGCATTCAGAGCACTGATGGCCTGGGAAGATGAGAAATTCCAGGAGAAACCTCATGGTGCTGTACCTCCTACCTTTTAGGAAGAGTGGGGACAGAGAAGCATGGATTTTGGTTATGAGGAGTCTTTGTAGGTCGGTTTCTCACCCTCTTGTCATATTTACAACAGATGTTGGGAGTCTTGACTCAGCATTTTCTAGCTTGAAGAAGAGATGCCTCAGTAGGTTTTTAAAGGGTTGTTTGGAATCCAGAAGGATGGTGTCAGGGCCGGGCACTCAGAAGCTCGCCTCTGTGTTTGATCTTCTTGGGATAGAAAGGAGAGGATTTGGGAGAGAGGAAACATTGCACAAGAGACATCTGAATTTTTTTCCTCTGGGAAAGGTTTCCCGAGTTGGGGAGCCGAGGTGTGGGCGACACATGAGGGTAAAACTGAGAGCTGTTAGGTTTTGTTTTCTAGAATTGCCTGCCTGACAGTCGATGAGGTCTGGGATCTGACTAGAAAGCCTCTGGCCGACCAGGGGCTGGTCCTGCACGGCTGCAGGTGAATGGCTGATGTGGGCAGCCTGGATTCAGACAGTGGCAGGAGTGGCGGTTTTGGCAGAGGGAGCCCAGGTGAGGGGCAGCCTCCTGGGGACACGAATGCTCCCTGATGGAGCCAAGCCAGACTTGTCACCAGCTGTAGCCACAGATCCCAGCAGGGGCCCGGGATATCACCCTATAGACCAGTGAAGACAGAAGGCACCCAAGGATCTGGGCTCTTCCCACGCCCACGCCCTGCCCCCTCCCCCCCACTCCCATGCCATCTGAAGGTGAGAGGAGGAGGGTGAAATTCTGGCAGCCAGAACATCTTTCTTCAAGACAGTTAACACCACTTACATGAATTTTTAAAATTATAAAATTGGACTAAGTTCCAAACAGAACCGGATATTGCCTTTTCTCCCCCAGCTCCCTTTTGGGTGGTACCTTAGGGTCCAGTTTGCAACTCCTTGAATTCAATCTACATTTTTCTCTGTCCACTTAATACAGGATTGTTGTGGCCACATTCTCTTTGTTCGTTGGACACATCTATTGAGTGCCTTCTGTGTCCCTTCACTGGGGACATGGAGGTGACTGACATGAGCAGGGCCCCTGCTCGTGGAGCTTACAGCTAATGCTGGAAGTCAGAGGATGAGCAAACCAGTTTCCTAGGTGCAGTGAAGGGAAGGACGCAGCATCAGGGAAGAACCAAGCTTGCGGTGAAGACGGCGGTCGTCAGGGGCTATGACGGGAGGGTGTCAGCAAAGCCAAGCCTAGAGGAGCAGACCGGGTGGGAGGAAAGGCAGGGGACAGTGCCCTGGGGGACAGAGCTGAGGAGGGGAGAAGGCTGCTTTGAGGGGAGGGGAGTTCCAAGACCAAGGGAGAGATGGGTCACCAGGGTGCTGGAGAACATGTGCAGCGAGCCTGTGTGCCTTGGGTCAAGGTCTTGTGAATCTCAAAACACTTGTGTGTGTGTGTGTGTCTTGCATGTTTAGTTGCTCAGTCATGTCCAGCTCGTAGCGACTCCTTGGACTGTAGCCCGCCAGGCTCCTCTCCTCTGGGACTCTCCAGGCAAGAATACTGGAGTAAGTAGGCATTTCCTCCTCCAGGGTATCTTCCCCATCCAGAGATCAAACCTCCATCTCCTGCACTGGCAGGCAGATTCTCTACCACTTAGCCACCAGGGGAGCCTGAAACACCTAGAATAGGCAAACTACAAGTTCAAACTGGCCCTCTCCGAGGATTAACTGAGCAGAGACTGTGTTCACGCATGTTGAATCGGTGGTGGGGTTTAAAGTCTGTCTGCAATTCCAGACCAGTTTTGAGGCCCCAGGAGTGATGGAGAATGTCCATGCCAGCAAAAGGGGGGACTTGCTTCAGAAAACTCACTGGGCTTGTATTTTAAGTCTCAATCAATCCAGTCCATGTTGAAAAAAAACCTCTGAATTGAATATTTGAAGCATAGTTTTTCTTCGTTTTTAGTTATTAAATGTATTTCCTTAAAAGTATAGTTTTTTTTTCACTTTTACTTAACCACTTTATTATAGTCTTTGTTGTTATTTCTAAACTTTATATTTTTAATTATGTATTGGGGTATTGCTGAGTCACAAGGTTGTAATAGTTTCCGGTGGACAGCAAAGCAACTCAGCCATATAAATACATATATCCCTTTTCCCTCCCATCCAGGCTGCCACATAACATTGAACAGAATTCCATGAAAAGCATACTTGTTTTAATTTACATGACGGATTTTAATGTGTCTGTCTCCCTGGGTAGCTCAGACAGTAAAGAATCTGCCTGCAGAGCAGGAGACCTGGGGTCGATCCCTGAGTCAGGAAGATCCCCTGGAGGAGGGCATGGCAACCCACTCCTGTATTCTCACCTGGAGAATCCCATGGAGAGAGGAGCCTGGCAGGCTATACAGCCCATGGGGTCACAAAGAACTGGACACGGCTGAGCGGCTAAGCACACAAGGTATAAAACGGGCTTCAAGGAACAGCCCAGTCTGTGTAGCTGTGCTTACTGGACGCTAGGCTTTGGGTGACCGTGGCTCACCTTTCACCCACCAGCTGGAGCCGGTCAGGCTGTGAATTAAGCATCACTGGCTTGTGTCTCTGCTCGTGTGATACCATTCCTGGAAGGCTCTGCACTCTGTCTGCACAACCAGATCATAGCCATTCTTAGTAGCTGAGTGCAAACTCTTCCTTAATGAATTGTTCTGGTTTTTTGGCCCGCATGAGCCTGGCAGTCATGTTTGTCTTCTGAATTCCCAGGTTATTGGTTCTTTCTGTTGCCTCTGTTAAATGTAAGTCTCTGCCTAAGGCTGTGTGCCTTTCCCTTTCCTACCACCGGGCAACACGCCTCTGTCTGGGAGATGCCCCATGACTCTGGGTGAAATGGTGGCCCACAACCTCTTAAATCGTAAATAGTCCATGGCTCGTACTTTCCTCCCCATCTTTTCTTTCCCTGAAAAGAGAAACTAATAGGCATTTGCAGCCATGAGAGACCCTGACCTGTTGGTGTATTTCCTCTGAAATCTTGGGTGGAAGTGGATCACAGATGCTGTGTTTGGGGAGATGTGGTTTGCACAAGATGGGGTCTAGAAAAGACCTCTGAAGTGTGTCTGTCAAGGTGAGAAGGGGCACATTTTCCATTTGTGCAGTGTTTTCATTATGTTGATTTTATTAGGAGAGCTAACAGCCCCAGTGCTTCCTTGCCTACCAGACTGCTCCGTGTCTGTCTTGAAGGTTTAGAAACATCTTTGTTAATGTGGGTAGATGCTGGAGTTGAACTTGAAACTCCTTGGGAAGAAGAGTGTGTATGTGTGTGTGTGTGTGTGTGCATGCACACATTCATATACCTCGTACTGCATAGCTCTGTGATGACTGCAGTCTTTTCTTGGAAATCTTTCTGGAGGCAAAACCCCCATCTTTACATATTTTACAGGTACATAAAAATTAGGAAAATGACATAACCAACTTAAAAAAATTTTTTTAAATATTTTAATAGATACAAAAATAGCAGAATGTTTTATTGAAATGTAGTTGATTTACAGTGTTGTATTAATTTATGTTCTACAAAGTGTTTCAGTTATATAAACATATATTTTCATATTCTTTTCCATTATGGTTTATCACAGATATTGATATCCTGTGTTGTACATTAAGGGCGTCCCTTGTGGCTCACCTGGTAAAGCATCCACCTGCAATGTGGGAGACCTGGGTTTGACCCCTGGGTTGGGAAGATCCCCTGGAGAAGGGAAAGGCTACCCACTCCAGTATTCTGGCCTGGAGAATTCCATGCAGAGTCGGACACGACTGAGCAAGGACCTTGTTTATCCAGCCAACTTTTAACTCATGCAGCCAAAGCCCAAGCACCTGTGTTGCCAGGAACTTGATGTCCTGTCTTTTTGATAAAGGAGAAATTTAATCTAACTTTCCTTGAGATGGGGGTTGGGATATAGTCAGTTTAACTGTGAAAGGACTTGGTTTATATGAGTCAGCAAAATCTGGTCTGAAGAGGGGCTAGAATGGTTCATGCATTTTTTAGACGTTGTTGTTTAAAAAAAGGGATTGAGGCCACATGTAGCCCCTTTTGCAGAAGTTTGCCAGCCCTTGATTTGTGTATTGTTTCGTGGCTGAAGAAACCAGGGCTCAGGGGTGCTGAGCCCATGGGGCAGGCAGGCCCAGTGGAAGGAGAATTGGGTCCAAGTGTCTGCAGGTCTGGCTTTTAACCGTGCTTTCATTGGACCTGCCTAATACATTTCTGTGATTGGTGAAGTTTCCCTTTTGACTCTGTCATCCTAGAATTCACAGTGGTGTCTGCAATGAGATTCAAACACTAACTGCCAGGAGTTGGTCAAGCTGTACAGGTTAGGGACACAATTCTTTATGTCTGTCCTCAGTCAGACAGCTGCAAGGTCTGGGGTCCCTAGAGCACCTGCACTTATGAGAAACGGCTACAAATTCAGGGTTCCCATTGACTTTGTGGTTTCAATAATAAACTAGAACAACTCAGAGCACTCAGGAAAGAGTGTTACTGGTTGTTCAGTCATTGAGTCAAGTTCAACTCTTTGTGATCCCATGGACTGCAGCATGCCAGGCTTCCCTGTCCTTCACTATCTCTTGGCTGCTAAGTCTGCTAAGTTGCTCCAGTCCTGTCTGACTCTGTGAGACCCCAGAGACGGCAGCCCACCAGACTCCCCCATCCCTGGGATTCTCCAGGCAAGAACACTGGAGTGGGTTGCCATTTCCTTCTCCAATGCATGAAAGTGAAAAGTGAAAGTGAAGTCGCTCAGTTGTGTCCGACTCCTAGCGACCCCATGGACTGCAGCCTACCAGGCTCCTCCGTCCATGGGATTTTCCAGGCAAGTGTACTGGAGTGGGGTGCCATTGCCTTCTCCGCACTATCTCTTGGAGTTTGCTTAAATTCATGTCCATTGAGTCGGTGATGCCATCCAACCATCTCATTCTCTGTCACCCCCTTCTCCTTTTGTCTTCAATCTTTCCCAGCATTAGGGTCTTTTCCAATGAGTCAGCTCTTTGCCGACCTATATACAGGAGTCCCATAAAAATATGGGAGACCCAGGTGACCAAAGTATTGGAGCTTCAGCTTCAGCATCAGTCCTTCCAATGAGTATTCAGGGTTGACTTCTTTTAGGATTGACTGGTTTGATCTCCTTATGATTATAGTTTTATCAGACAGGGTACACATCAGGACTAGCCTAAAGAGACAGGGTGAGGCTTGGGAGGTTCCCTGTGGGAAGCTTTCTCCAGACACATCGCCTGAGCTTTGGTGTTTGTAGTTTTATTGGGGTTTCATGAAGAAAGAAACTGGAATTCTCCAGACAAGAATACTGGAGTGGGTTGCCATTTCCTTCTTCAGGGGCTCCTCCAGACCTAGAGATTGAACCCAGGTCTCCTGCACTGCAGGGAGATTCTTTACCACTGAGCC
The DNA here is from genome assembly GCF_032452875.1 of Bos javanicus. NCBI lineage: Eukaryota > Metazoa > Chordata > Mammalia > Artiodactyla > Bovidae > Bos > Bos javanicus. The sequence goes on along the minus strand of NC_083879.1, from coordinate 33,833,887 downwards.
AGGGAACCCTATTCATTACACAGGTATTTTTAATTGGCCACATGACTGAACTTTCATTAGAGATAACTTTCTACCTGAGAAACTGCCCTGCATAACAGGGTGCAGGGCAACTTTTGTTTTCCAAACACGTCCTCTGCCTCCCGTGAAAGGTCTTCCTTCGTATCCTGACACCCTCCTGCCCCCTTAGCTCAGGATGTTACATAAGCTGCAATTTCCTGGCTGCTTTTGGGGCCTCATATTTTTATGGGACTCCTGTACATAGGTCTCCAGCCCTCATGTCTCCCCCCTGCACTCCCATTCAGGAGGTCAGGTTGATGTCAACTGGCTCAATCCCCAGCCCTCCAATCACACGGTGTCCCTGGCAGGTCAGCCCCCATCCTAAGACTTTCTAGGGTCCACAGGAGTCACCCCATTGGCATAAACTCAGGTATGCTCAGAAGGTTCCAGCATGAACAACAGATACTCCTATCACTTGGGAGATTCCAGGGGGCCAGAGGCTCTCACCTGGGAAGCCAGGACTAAGACCAGTTGAATTCTTCAGTCTGTGACAGTGGCCTAGGCTTGACACTTCCCACGGAGCTGGGGGCAGTGCTGCCAAAAGGCTTATCACTTTAACAGGCTTCTGACTTAGGAAGGCAAGAGTTTTTTCCAAGTTTTCCTTCTGTGTGATAGTAAAACTTTGCACATGAAAAGGCAGAAAAATGTTCCTTCTGTCCTTGGAGGTTCTCCAGTTGATCTAATAATCAAATTGACATAAGACAGATTAACAGAAAAACAAATCATCTCCCTGGGTCCCACGTCAAAGTTCCCAGGAGACAGACTCTTACTGGGTCAACTCGGACCACATAACCGCGTAGCGCTTTGTGTATCCAGTTGATAGGAGGACAGGGGTAGAGCCGTGAACTAGAGAGAGCCCCTGCCCTCATGGCCTTGGCAGTCCACTGTCCAGTCTGGCTTCCTTTGGGCTCATTTGAGTCTGTTCTTTCCTTTTACTTTGGCTTCTTTCTCAGTAGATGTTTCCTGAGTTCCTGCTGACACCAGGCTTATGTACATGGGGGAGTTGTAAACATACACTTTGATTTTATATGGTGGTATTTTCCTAGCGCATTAACTCAGAATTCATCTCATGAGTCTGAATTTGAAACCTTGGTCATAATGTGCTTTGCTATATATGGTACAGCATTCTCCTTAGGCAAGACATTTTCAACAAATCATGTTAGTTATTTTCAAAATATTAATGTCTTTCTCCAAAGCAGGATTGGGTCACGATGCAGCCCCTGAGCTAGAAGGTTATCTGAGTCCTGGAGGTGGGATGAGAAGGTAGGGATAGTATTTCTACTTAAAATTCCAGATTTGGCCCTGTGGTTGTATAGAAAGGTGAGCTGGCCTGATAGATGACACGTACTTGGGAAATCATTCACTTCATGTTGTTTCCACCAATTGTGTCAGTAATTTTTCACCCCAATATTTATGATCCAACATTGAAATACTTATTAGGGAAAACATGCTTCCATTCTTATTTCTATCAGGGATTTTTTTTTTTTTTTTTTTGGCCTCAGTCTTCTCTTCACACCTCAGTTATCCAATATTTCTTCTTCTTTCTGGTCCACACATTTTGTCCAAAAGAAGTCACGCAGAATTTTCTTTTGAGATGTTTCTCATGTCCATTGTTTTCCCCTTCTCCATGTAATAGATGCTTTTATCATTTTTCTTCTAGATGGTTGGGCTTCCCCAGTAGCTCAGCTGGTAAAGAATCCGTCCACAATACAGGAGACCCTGGTTCAATTCCTGCATTGGGAAGATCTGCTGGAGAAGGGACAGGCTACCCACTCCAGTATTCTTGGGCTTCCCTGGTGCCTCAGCTGGTAAAGCATCTGCCTGCAATGCGGGAGACCTGGGTTTGATCCCTGGGTTGGGAAGATCCCCTGGAGAAGGGAAAGGCTACCCACTCCAGTATTCTGGCCTGGAGAATTCCACGGACTGTGTAGTCCAGGGAGTCACAAAGAGTCGGACACGACTGAGCGCCTTTCACTTTCACTCGTAGATGGTGGAGTTCATTTTCTGCCTCGTCTCTTCCTGTGCTTGTCTTGTGAGTCACTGCTGGGTACGCTTGTCTCCTGCTTAGAAACCTTCTGTGGTTCATCTGACCTTCAGGATGAAGTTCAGATTTCTTCCCCTGTCGTTAAAATCATCCACAGTCTGGCCACTGACTATTTTTCTGAGTTTCCTTTCTATTATTTCCCAGTTTGAATGCTCAGCACTGGTTTTTATCATTCTCAGTTGCCCCCCCAATGTGCTCTGTCTACGGGGTCTCTGTCTGAGGTCTTCTTGTCCACCCCAGATTGTCCTCCTTTTTCCTACTATAAACCTGAACCAGAGGTTAAGGCTCTGAGACCTGCCCTCACACTGTTCTGACCAGCTCTCCACCCTTGGCACAAAGTGGCCGCTGACCTCTGACCCTGCTGGCACCTTCAGGTCCCCTCTTAGTCACTTGGTCCTAGTCACTGGTAACCAGGGTTATGCTGGTTAACACTTTTGAGAGCAGGAGCCAGCTTTTTTGTTTTTGTGTTCTCTCCTGCATCTCACCATGGATTTTCAACCATGGCTACCCATTCATATCACTTTAAGAAGCTTTAAAAACAAGAGGCACAATTGGTGTGGGTTGGACCCAGGAACTGGCTAATTGTGAGAGCTTTCTTGGTGATCATGTGCAGCCAGAGTTGAAAGCCACTGAACGAAGACCACCTGGAGCTGAGCTGCTCTGCCCACAGTAGGGTGTGGGGTTTGTGCCCTTGATGCCCATCACCGTGTCCCTGCCTGGAGAATTGAAAGTGACCCTTTACATGACTTACTCAACCAGCAAATACAGGTGCCCATTATGTATCAGGCACTGTTCTGGGTGCCAGGTCCCTGTACTGGACAAAACACACCTCTGCTGCCCTGGAGCTTCTGCTCTTGGCCTTGGGGAAACAGACCATAAATAAATAATGTCAGGTAATGATGATACCGGCTGTGGAAGAGAACAAAGTGGGGTGAGTGGGCAGAGAGGAAAGCAGCACTTTTGTATAGGCTGGTTTCAAAAATATCCTGTGTCGGCCTTAACTCAGCAAAAGATTTAAAACCAGCCTCCTCCGAGGTCCATCCGGTCTTGAAGGTCCTGCTGCTCTCTGCTGCCCCCTGTGGACAAGCAGGCGGCAGAGCAGAGGGACGCCAGAGAATGAGGGCTAGAGGGGGTGATCTGAGAATGGGGGGTCCTACACCCAGCTTGTGACTAGGGACCTGGTTGTGAGCACGTCCCATGACAGCATGTCAACTCTCAATAGCCAGTGAGAGTTACACGGGGGTGTCCCCATCTTAGGATGCAGATCATAACAGGATTCTAATCACTTAAAAAGGTGATAAATTTACATGGCTCAAACTGTCTACTTCAAAACGTTTCTGAGCATGAAGTGGCTGTGTCTGGAGTGGATACCTGTTACCTAAGTTCTGCGACACCTGTTTCCTTTATAGGTGGGACATGCGGCAGGTACTTGAGCAGATGGGATTTAAGGAAATGGAGAGAGGCTTCCGTCACCTGTAGGGCACTTATTTTTCTGTGAGCCTGGACTTCAGGGCCTCCTCCCTGAAGTCTCAAGCTGGGTTGCCCTGTCTAGGGAGGGAGTCTGCCATGTGGTTGCAGGTGTGTGTGTGTTTGCGGGGGCGTGGTGAGCCCGGGGAAGTGGTTTCAGTAATGGTTATGTCATCATTCCCCTTGCTGACCCCTCCTCAAGTGAAGGTGAGTAGGGAGTTTTAGCCCAAGAGAGGGTCAGCTGTATGGCTGAAATCGCGTCCTAAGGAGACAGACGGGCTTGGGTCTTAACCACAGAGACTCGGGATGCAGGCTCGGGGTGCAGGCTCGCATGTACCCGTGAGCTGGGATGGGCAGTGCTCTGCGGTCTGGTGGCCAGGGGCATCTGCTGGTCTGTGCAGGCTAAGCCGGGGGGTAGGGGGCGGGCAGGGCTCTACATCGAGGTTTGGGAATTTCATCTTGGAGCACCGAGGTGTCTTCCTCAGCCCCTTCTCCTGGGGCCAAGTGCAGGGCACACCGCCTTGCAGTCCTCTCGCGCTTCCCAAGCACAAAGGAGCCAGAAAGCCTAGCTCCAGAATTCGGTCTCTGGGCCTGGAGGGGGAGCTCGCCCGGGGGAGGGGAGGCTCTGGTCTCTGCTCCACACATCCCCGCAGTCCACGGGGGCCCTGCCCCCAGCCGTGCGCCCTTCACCATCCCCGCGGAGCCTGCGGGTCTGGCGCAGGGGCTGCAGGTTTGGGGAGGGGATGGAAGGAGGAGGGAAGGGGGAGGGAGGGGGGGGAGGGACGAGTGGGGGCGGGGCCGAGGTTCCCACCCGCGGAGAGGCTCCTCCGCCTGGGGACCAGCGGGCGGGGCGGGGCTGGCGCCCGTCTCCAGGGCAGCAGAGGGACTGGGTGGCGCGACGCCCGGAGCATCCTTCCAGCTAGTCCCCGCCCGCCGGTGCTGCCGCCGCTACCCTGCGTGACTTCTTTGTGTTTTGCGTTCTGCCCGCGCCTCTTCTCCGCAGGACCTGTCCGTCCTCCCCCGGGCTACAAGAAGGCAGACGATGAGATGTCCCGGGCCACGTCTGTTGGAGACCAGCTGGACGCACCAGCCCGCACCATTTACCTCAACCAACCGCATCTCAACAAATTCTGTGACAACCAGATCAGGTAGGAGAGGGCGGCCCAGTCGGAGCAATTAATTAATTCCCAGATAGGAGGGGGCTTGGCTTCCTCTGAGACCTCCGCAGGAGCCAAGCAAGCCCCCACCAGTGTCCCTGCGGCCGCCAGCCCCGTCCCCGCCCCTCCCCACTCAAGCCCGGCAGTCTATACCCGCGTTTCCCACTGGGGTGTGGGAATATACCTTTCATCCTTCTGTCCTTTGCACTGGTTCTGTGTGCAGGCTGTCTGTGAGCCTGGAGGATGCTTGTAGGCTTCTGTCCTGGCGAAAATAAGCTTTCTTCTCTCTCTTCATCCCTGAGTGCCCTCCCAAGAACTCCCCCATGCCGTTTTAAGCCAATTTTTTTAAAAGACAATTTAAGCCTGTTTTAAGCTCTCCTTAGCAATTTGCCGACTGTAATGTGGCAGAGTGCTTTATAATGGATCCTTCCCATCACAAGAACTTGCATTCAGCTCTCAATGCCCAGGGCATTTGTTAAGAAGGCTTTCTTTGCTGGGAAACTTTGCCTAGAGTTAGCGGGAAGACGGATGGACACTAAGGTTTAGATGTCCGCTCTTTGCCGGCTGCTCTGTTGGATGCTTTAGTTACACTAGCTTTATGAAACCTCATCACCTCTTGAAGAAGGCAGTCTTACCTTCACGTGAGGAAACTGACATAGGAAGATAGATGTTAAAGGACTTGTGGCCATTTAGCTACCAAGTGGCAGAGCTGGACATAGAACCCAGCCTGTCTGGCTGCTGAGCTCAAAGTGTTTGTGCTGTGCAAAGCTAAATCTTTTAGGCACGGAAGTTGGCATGTTTGCAAGTTTCATTAAACTTTCAGGCTTCGACAACTTTATCCCTGAGAGGGACTTCAGAGGATGTGGTTCTGTGAGTGGCTCCAAAGTGCGTGCTCAGGTGCAGAGAAGGGAGGCCATGGGTCAGGTTTGCCAGGACTCTGTGTGTGTGTAACTGAATTCCAGGCCAGGGCTCTCTCCTGAAAGCTGGGGCTAAAACTTTGTTGTGTGTTATGTCACTCTGAAGCCTTAGCACTTGGACTTAGCCTGAGATCTTTATTCAGAAAGGCCTAGCTGTTGGGCGTTATTGTAGTTTCATAGGGTTGGGGGTAAAATAATGGTGCATATATTGTGCAGAAGTGACACTTATTAAAAGTGTTAGATTATCCTGACTTTATTTTCGGTTTTAAGAATGGCCATTGGGGCCTATATTTTACTTAAATGTGTAGCTTGGAAGAACAACTGAGGCCAAAATTCAAGGATGAGGGGGTTTGGTTTAAGATGCAGAGCAGCACACATGAGTTACTGCTTCACCCACTACGATAGTGCTAATCAAAAAGACAGTAGCAAGTGCGGGTGAGAACGGGAAGAAATGGGACCCCTCCTACATTGCTGGCGGGAATGAAAAGTGGTGCGGCTGCTTTGAAAAACAGTTGGGCAGTCTCTTAAAAGGTTAAATGTAAAGTTACACATGATCCAGCCATTCGAGGTGTATATACCCAAGAGAAAGGAAATCACACACCCACACAAAACTGGGTGCAGATGTTCATAGCAGATTCATCAGAGTGGCCCAAAGGGGAGACAACCCAGGTGTCTGTCAACTGACGAATAAATAGAATGTGGTATGTCCATATAGTGGAATGTCATTTGGCCACAAAGAGGAATGTAGTACTAAAGCATGGATTAACCTTGAACACATTGTGCTAAGAGAAAAGCCATAACAGGTCTCATGTATGATTGCATTTATATGAAGCATCCAGAAGAGGCAAATCCATTGGGACAAAAGATAGACTAGTGGTTTCTAGGGTGGAGGACGAGGTTGGGAAAAGAGGAGAGACCGTAATATACGTGGGGTTTCATTGTGGGGTGATGGATCCACAACTCTGTGAAACACACCTACACCATCCGGAATCCTGCATTGACAGCATAGTTCCATTTCCTCAGACTTTGTCTGTGTTTCTAACTTTAAGATGTTTTCAAGTAGTGTTTTTGCCTTGTTGTTGTTCAGTTGCTAAGTCACATCTGGCTCTTCGAGACCCCTTGGACTGCAACACACCAGGCTCCCCTGTCCTTCACTGTCTCCTAGAGTTTGCTCGGATTCATGTCCATTGAGTCGGTGATGCCATCCAGCCATCTCATTCTCTGTCATCCCCTTCTCCTTTTGCCTTTGATCTCTCCCAGCATCAGGGTCTTTTCCAATGAGTCAGCTCTTCGAATCAAGTGGCCAAAGTATTGGAGCTTCAGCTTCAGCAACAGTGAATATTCAGGGTTGATTTCCTTTAGGATTGATTGGTTTGATCTTGTAGTCCTAGGAACTCTCAAGAGTCTTTTGACTACTTCCTATTAATTTTCTTAATTTCAGTATTCATTTGTGGATACTTAAAGCTGGGAGAAAGAAATAGGGGTCTTTGTTTTTTGTCTAAATTCTCTAGTTCCCATGGAAGGTGAAGATTTTTTAAAGTCTAGGTAATGGGGTCTCATAACCTGTTCTTTAATTGACTCACATTGACATTTTAAAAAATTTTATGTATTTATTTTTTATTGAAGTATCATTGGTTTGCAATGTTAGTTTCAGGTGTACAGCAAAGCAATCAGTTCTACACACAGCTCTCTGTATACATGTATATGTATAAATCCTTTTCCAGATTTTTTTCCATCATAGATTATTATAAGATATTGAGTATAGTTCCCTATGCTATACAGTAGGTCCTTGTTAGATCTATCTCTCTCTCTATATATAGTTGGGTGTATATGTTAATCCAAAACTCCTAATTTATCCCTCCTCCCATCTTTCCCTTTTGGTGACCATAAGTTTGTTGCGTGTGTCTGAAGACTCACTGACTTTTGAGACTGATTTTTATATCAGAGATTTCCAGTGGCTGTTTGTTATACAGTTTCATTTGTACCTTTTTGGAGTGGGGGAGGGCTAAATGGGAGTATACCATAGGTGGGCTAGGAATAAAGTAGGTAGACACAACCATTCCTTATTATGTGAGTGTACAATTGAATTAGTTAAATACTCTTACAGTTCATACAGTTTCTCAGTTCATGGCTTATGCTGTGAGCATCGGTTTCAGAATACATGGAATAGGCTTTTGGAAATTAAGGGGTGTTGCCTGCTGTCCTAGAATATGGTCTTCCAATTTTTACTTTATCTTGACTGTATTTAATTAGGAATTACTAATGGTAATATGACTCATTGTTCATTAAAGAATTGATTTTAAAGCTTCTTGACATTATGGTGTAAGGATTTTATAAAATGTTGAGCAACACTGTTTCAGCACTGGACCATTCATTTTATAAAATACTGATTAAAAAAAAATAAGGCTTCTTATCTTGGTCATGAATGTTTGCTGAAAGTTGATAAAGCTACTGAAAGGGATATTTTCATTAAAGGGAGTTGATATAGGATTTCTTTTTCTTAGTAGCTTTTCCTTGAGAAAACACTGATGGATTTTCTTGCTGGGTCAGAGAGTGTCATCCCAGGTGGTCGGCATCTAAATGGAGGCTTTTGAGAAGAAGGACCACGTGATCGGTGGAGGCGGGTGTTGGGGTTGTCTGGCATATTTGACACTCTGCCCTTCCAAAGGCTGGCCTTCCTGGGGCCCCAGCTCTCACTTATCTTCCCCCATCCCAGGGCCTCCCTGGAAGGAACCTGGTGATGGTGACAGTTGCTCTCTTGACTACCTTCTTGGGCAGCTGGTGTTTTGACTTCACTAGAGGGACTGGAGTTTGCCAGGAAGGGATATGGTGGTTGGGTGTTTGGGGAGGTTGGTGAGGGCAGGATGGTACCATTAGAGCAGGGATGGATGGTCTGGGGTTAGCGTTTGGACTGGTGTGTCTGTCCAAGGAAGAGGTGCCACCAGGCTAGTGGGAGTGAGAAGGCCACTGCCTGGGTTGACTGTGGCCTTGACAGCCCCAGGGGAATGCCAGTTGTGGTGACTCAAATTCCAAGCTGTTTCCTGAAATTCTGGGAGGGTCTATGCTATGTAAACAGATGTCTCTCTAAATCTTGTTCTTGACACTTGACACCAGCATTTAATTTGACCTGAAGCTGTGATAGGATGAATTTTTCCATTACTGAAGCCAGTGAATTTAGATTATCATAATTATGGAGACACATAACATGGTCTTTTCTTGTGTGTGTGCTAAGTCATTTCAGACGGTCCAACTCTTTCTGACCCCATAGACTGTAGCCCACCAGGTTCCTTTGTCCGTAGGATTCTCCAGGCAAGAGTACTGGAGTGAGTTGCCATTCTCTCCCCCAGGGGATCTTGTAGGGATTGATTTTTCTAGGACCTTAACTGTGAAGATGGTAGTTGTCTTCCATCATCCAGAAATGAGTAGATTTTGCAGTGTAATTATTACATCTGTACATGTACGATTATATGTATGTCTACTCTACAAGATTCCTTTTCTGAAGTGTACAATCCCATCGCCTTTAAAATTGGACAGGTTTATTGAGAGATAATTCACATACCATATAATTTCGCCCATTTGAAGGATACAGTTTTGTGGCTTTTAGTATATTCAGAATAGTACACACATCACCACCACTTCAGAACATTCTGTCATTTCTCAAAGAAACTGTTCCTATGGCTGTCATATCCTAGTCCCTTTCTCTCCATGCTTGAGACAGCCACTAACCTACTTCCTATCTCTGTAGATTTTCTGTTCTGGATAAGCATTTTAAGTTAAATATTAAATGCTTATAGAAAGTTTGATATTTAGAGAAACTTGGTATTCATTATTCTTGATGGAGAATAATTAATTTCATGTATCTATATCTTAAATGTTTCAAGTTAAATTTTTTTCCAGACAATATCTTCATGATTTATTGGTCAAAGGAATGGGCAATGTTTATGCCATCAAGTTCAGTGCAGTCTTTTTATGCGAATGTCAGCACACCATGTAAAACGGTGAGTTTCAAGGCTATCAAATGGTTTTCTCCAGTGTCTGGAATGAGGTCTTCAAAGCAAGTTAGGAATGTTTATAGATACTCAGTTTTGAATAAGTCATTCACTTCAGGTAGGAGTTTCAGGTAGCAAAAGTCTTCATTAAAGCAGCAAATCGAGCTTTGCCAAGCTATTGCATTGCTTTAGCTTCCTTTGTATTGAAAGAAAATGACTTCATGTGAATATTCTGTTGGTTTTGCCAGGATAAGATTGAAATAGAATTTTGCCTTTACAGAAAGGAGAATTGAGTACGGGGTGGTAGGTCTTGTAGCATCAGAGTTGTGCTGGGATCCTGATGTCTGAGAGGATATTTTTGTCTTAAGGAGTGAAGAGAACAGAGTCATCTTCAAAAGCACTTTGTGCATGAGTAGGGGTGGTAAGTGATGATGCGGTACTGGGTCTAAGACCGTGGAGGACTTCAAGGAGCTGTGACTCTCCCTGGGCGGCTACCGCTGCAGAATTTAAGTGGAATCTGGTCTTCACAATGAAAGTGCTTACAGTTTAATAGAGAAAGAATACCAAGATGCTATTAACAACTCTAACTTCCTTTTGATTCACGTACAGATTGCTTTATTAAGAACCATGGTTTACAGATCTCACTTGAGATAGTTATCCTTGTCAAGATTGGTGAAGGTATATAAAAACCCTTATCAAGAATAGTTGATAAAGAGCTATACAGAAACATATATCTATTCTATTTCAGGTTCTTTTTCTATATAGGCTATTAGAGTATTGAAGAGAGTTCTCTGTGCGTAGCACCTTGTTATTTATCTATTTCCTATAACGTAGTATGTATATCGGAGAAGGTAGTGGCACCCCACTCCAGTACTCTTGCCTGGAAAATCCCATGGATGGAGGAGCCTGGTGGGCTGCAGTCCATGGGGTCGCTAAGAGTCAGACACGACTGAGCGACTTCTTTCACTTTTCACTTTCATGCATTGGAGAAGGAAATGGCAACCCACTCCAGTGTTCTTGCCTGGAGAATCCCAGGGACGGGGGAGCCTGGTGGGCTGCCATCTCTGGGGTCACACAGAGTCGGACACGACTGAAGCGGTTTAGCAGCAGCAGTACGTATATGTTAATCCCAACTTCCTTTGCATGTATCTTCCTGTCATTTACATAGAATTTGGCCAAGGAAAGAAAGTAAATACAATGCTGAACACCAGCCACCCCCCCACCCCAAATAGTCGATTATGTTGAAAGCATTGCTTTTACCTACTTTCAAATGACCAAGATTTTCCTCCATTTAATGTTCTTTTTATTTTTCTGTTTACTCATTTTTTAAAATGAAGATTATATGTATTTAGAAAGTGAAAGTGTTAGTTGCTCAGTCATGTCGGACTCTTTGTGAACTCATGGACTGTAGCCTGCCAGGGTCCTTTGTCCATAGGATTCTTCAGGTAAAAATACTGGTGGGTTGTCATTCCCTTCTCCAGGTGATCTTCCAGACCTAGGGATTGATCCTTGGTCTCCTGCATTGCATGCGGATTCTTTACCGTCTGAACCATCAGAGAAGCCCCAATATAAATATATTTTTAATTTATTTTAAATATTTTTTAATGAAAATTGTATGTATTTAAGACATACAAAAATGAGATTTGATTTATGTAGTGAAAAGCTACAGTTTAGCTAATCTCTTCACATAGTTACCATTCACTGTTTTTTAGTTTAGAGCCATATGAGTGCAGGCTAAGTTGCTTCAGTTGTATCTGACTCTGTGAGGCCCTATGGACTGCAACCCACCTCTGTCAGGAATTCTCCAGGCAAGAATACTGGAGTGGGTTGCTGTGCCCTCCTCCAGGGGATCTTCCAGACCCAGGGATTGAACCCACGTCTCTTACATCTAACCTGCATTGTCAGGCAGGTTCTTTACCACCGGTGCCATCTGGGAAGCCCTTAGAGCCATATATCTAGTCTCCAAACCAGGCACTCCTATCTTATACTTCCTGAACATGAATGTCACAGTATACTGAGAATCCTTACTTTATACAAGCCAGTAGCAATTAAGGCCACAGAAGCTGCTTGTAATTAGAACTCTTACCAGGTTTGCACCCCTGGACAAGGTTTTTGAGGCATTCTGCAGGCAAAAGCATTCAAACTCAGGGCCTTTGGCATTGTATAGTTTGGTAATCAAACACTTGAGCTTTCTTGAAATATATTATTTTTAGAAACAGAAAATCATGTCAGCCTTGGGCCAGTTTTGTATTTGTTTCTAAGGAAACAGCAGATGTCTAGGGGAGTTGACGGGTGATTTCTTCATCAAGTTGACCCTTGTATGGGTAGACCCGGTGCATATTTTGAATTTAATATTCAAAACTAAAAGCACAGACTAAAACGTCTGTGCCGTTCTGATCTGTAAAAACTGGGAAAGGTGCTGGGTTTGAGTTCTGGTCACTAACTTATTTCCCCTTGTCCCTTATCGCAGATTTTGTTAACTTTTAACATCCTCTGTGAACTTAAGTACTTCTGATCTTTACCCATGAAAAGAATGAAGCATCAGGATTTGTGAAAAATGCAAGTTAAAATTAACATAAGTGGAGGAGACTAGGGCGATGTGACAACTAAATGCAGTATCAGTTCTAAATCAGATCTTGGAACAGAAAAGGTCCACTGGAAGAAGCACTGGAATTTTTTTTTTTAATTGAAGTATAATCGATTTACAGGGTTGTTTTGATTTCTATTGTACAACAAAGTGATTCAGTTATACATACACGTACGTTCTTTCCCCTGTCCTTTTCCATTATGGTTTATCTCAGGATATTGAATCTAGTTCCCTGTGCTGTACAGTAGGACCTCGTTGTTTATCTGTTCTATATATAATAGTTTGCATCTGCTAATCACAGACTCCCAATCCATCCCCCTCTCCCCCTGCCCCCTGCCCCCTTGGCAACCATGAGTCTGTTCTCTATGACTGTGAGTCTGTTCTGTTTCACAGATATGTTCATTTTATGTTGTATTTTAGATTCCACATATAAGTGATATCATCTGGTATTTACCTTTCTCTTTCTGACTTAGTATGATTGTCTCTGGGTCCATCCGTGTTTCTATAAATGGCATTATTTTGTTCTTTTTTATGACTGAGTAATATTCGATTAAATGAATGTAACACTAGTGAACTTGAACTTTGTAATTTGGGGTATTCTTATGCTGATGCCATTATATTAGTTTTGATCTAATTTTATCTAGATTATACTGTGGTGATTGAAGATACTGACATGGGGGCAGGGTGAAGGTTTATGGCAGCTCTGTACTATATTTGTAACTTCTGTGACTATAAACTTATCTCAAGATAAAAATATATTAAAAATTAACAAGAACTGTCTGGAAGATTAGGAATGAAATGCTCAACTCTCATCTTTCTGTTGGATGCTATGGGAAGTGTTGGGTCCTTATTGGAGAGAGCTGTGTGTTTGAAGGGGAGGTAGTCAGGGAGACTGGACTCCTATCTTCACACATTTATCATGATGCTGACCAGACAGGGAGACAGCATCCCCTTAACTGGCAGTACTGGAGTTTGTTTCCATAACGTCCGATCTAACTGTGTTGAAGTCGAAAAAGTAGAACTGTGGGCTACAGAAAATGATGCAGAGTTCAGTCTTATGAGCTTTTGTGTAGTGATCTAGAAAGTAGCCTCTAAGTGTTCATTCTACTGCTTCTGGTTGAGTCACTCAATAGACAGCAGAAGCTTACTCAGAAATGCCAATCAGCAGCCCTTTCAAGAGGGACAATGCTTCTGGAGAACAAAAGGCGAGGGCTGACCATTGCAGAGAAATTTCCTGAAATTGTGAGGTTGGGTTTGATAATTTAAATGCTGATCTACCCTTTTCTGCTAAATGAAAGCCTCATCACAACTCAGACTGTAGGCTTTTAGCTACCCTTGTGCTGTGCTGTGGTTAGTCGCTCAGTCGTGTTGGACTCCAGGCTCCTCTGTCCATGGGATTCTCCAGGCAAGAATACTGGAGTGGGTTGCCATGCCCTCCTCCAAGTATCTTTCCAACCCAGGGATTGAACCCAGGTCTCCCACATTGCAAGCGGATTATTAGATGTAATTAGGGAGGGATTTGGGACTGACCTTGGGATGCTGTGGTTTGTCCTTTGGAGAAATTATTATCTGTATCCTCGGTGTTCATCCTCCACAAGCTCCTGGAGTGTTGGCTGGCTCGGGCTTTCAGACCTGCCTGAGGTAGGATGACATCTGGGGAGGGACCCTCCCTCTCTCACGTCAGCTCTGCATCTGTATCAGTGATCTCCACACTTTTCTGATCACATGGCCCATCAGTAAAACTTTTTACCATGAACCTGTACTATGTCTATTTAACTATCTGTCTATATGTGTTACCAGGCTTCCCTGGTGGCACAGTGGTAAAGAATCCACCCGCAGTGCAGGAGATCCAGGTTCAATCCCTGGGTCAGGAAGATCCTCTGGAGAAGAAAATGGCAACCCACTCCAGTGTTGCCTGGAAAATCCCATGGACAGAAGAGCCTGGTGGCTGGCTGCCCATGTAGTCGCAAAAGAGTTGGACATGACTGAGTGACTAACACTTGACTTGATATGTGTTACAGTTCTTGTCTGAAGACCCAGTATGTATTGACCAAGATTTCTTGGTTAAGAATTGTGGGTGTCAGTCCATATTGTTGGTAACTTTCTTGATTTTTGAATACTTTGGGCTGATTTATCAGATTTGATTAAATTATCCTGACACAACCTGGAAACATGATTTTGAAGGGCTTTTCTTTCCTGGAAGTGCCAGTCCTGCTGTCTGTGGGCTTGTCATTAGTTTATCATCTTCAGTCTGCAGTTTGCTTCATTGCATCCGTCTTAAGCCCCTTGTTCTTTTTCGGAGGGTTGGTTGGGTTGAAATGAGGTAAATTAATCATCAGTGTAACTAGCTGGACACAGAAACGGAAACATGTCGTGATAAGCAGAGAGAACAGCCAGGGAGGGCCCCTCCATTACTCCCCGTCTTAAGTCGTCTCGGCCATCGTGACAGAACACTGTAGACTGGGGGCTTACACCTCAGAGATGCATTTGCTCACAGTTCTAGCGGCTGGAAGTCCAAGATGAGGGGGCCATCAGGGTCAGGTCTGGTGAGGACCCTCTTCCTGGCTTGCAGACAGCCTCCTTCTCACATGGTGAGGAGCGAGAGAGACCAGGCTTTCTGGTGTCTCTTCCTGGGCAGGCAGCAGTCACATATGAGGGCTCAGCCTCCTGACCTCATCTCAATGTCATCACCTCTCAATGGCCCCATCTACCAAGGATGAGGGCGTGGACCTGTGGATTCAGGGGACACAGTTCAGTCCACAGCACCCCACCCACACTGTTATGGTGCTCCCCTTGCAGCTCGGGTACCAGTGTCAACACATTCAGTAAATGTTAGTAAAGCGTACTTTTTGGAGGCGCATGTACATATAAGCTGTAAAACTTCCTCCCGCACTCCCCGGTGGAACCATCTGCTTTAGATTCTCTTTCTTGGGGAAAACCTGTCCTGCCCAGTCAGCCTAAACAGCCATAGACTGATCACAGAAGGGAGATTTGAGCTCCGCTTCCAGGCCTGCGTTGGTCTGTATGAGGGAGGGTGTGAGCCCCCTTCTATCAGGAGTGATGTATGATGGGGGTGGGCTAGGGGGTGGCCTGTGGCTCTGAGGGGTGGGGGAAAGCTACCTGCGGGTGACCAGTGAGCTGGGTTGGAGGTGAGTAGCAGTTGATGTTGGAAGGGCAGAAGGTCTATGAGCCACGTGTGTGCTTTTCCAGAAACCATGTGGATGATACTTGAGGTGCCTGGAAGGGCCAGGCTCCAGAGGAGGGTTAGCTGTAGCCAGGAAAGTTTTTAAAGGAACAAGTGACAGTGATCCTTTCTGTCTCAGACCCTTCTGCCTGACTCAGTTACATAAGGGAATATTCCTTAAATTGGATAATTTAAGGAATCAAAAAATTCCTTCTTTAATTCTGCTCCTGCAAAGGGTGGAGGCTTTGAAAGTATTGTCTAGCATATGAAATGTGTTACCAAGCTCTGACAGTTTAAAAATAGAGCTCTTTGCTTGAAAAGAGGAAGGCTGTCGACTGAGTAGTATATCCTTACTTCCTTAATATTCCATCTCTGTTAGAATAGTTAAGCCTGAATTTTTAGTGTTGCCGTTACAAATTAGAGTTCATTAATCATTCTAGTATTGATATATCAGAATAAATTGAAGTATTTCATAAAACAAGCATGGCCAGGGCAGACAGAAACATGGACTTCTCTCAGTGTTCTTTTTTTGCCTGTCAGCTGTCACAGGATTTCACTGCTGCTGGGATTTCAGTAACATTTTATTCATTCTGTTTCCTTAGATGTTTCAGGATAAATAATTTTAAGGACAGGAAGGCGTGTGTGTGTGTGTGTGTCTGTATGTATGTGTATACAGTTATTCTCTATATGGAGGTCTTGACATGAGTCAGCTATGTTTATAAGCCAAATATTGTCAATATTGAGAAGTCAGGAAACTCCAAGGCAAAGATAACAACATGGGACCTTCCTTCTGTTGTCTTAACCAGTCTCTTTCCTCCATTCTGTGTAAATGTGTGTCTAGGCATACCCGTTTCCCACACCAGAAACTCTCACTTAGTACTTGTAACTCATTTGCCTACATTTGAACACCTGTTGGATAAGGCAGAAGGGTTGGAGAAGTTGGCTACCATATTTTTGCCCTTAAAACTGTACCTGAAAACTCTAATAAAACTGCATGCTCATGTTGAACTTTGAGGACATGGTGAGAAAGTTTGATGTTCATCAGCTGCTGACCATTTATTCATGTTTCTAATCCCAGTTTCTGAGGACAGTGTATTTTGACTTTTGTGGTCCATCTGATAGTCTTTCTTTGCACGGTTCATGGACACAATATAATGCTGCACAGGTTTGTTTCACACGTCATACACTTAACTAGACAAGAAACTGTTTTTTAATACACTGCTGGTGTTTGCCATCAAGTAAAATAAATGTTTTACAGAAATCAACGCATGACGTCTAAGGATTTTGGAACAGTGGATTGCTTTATAAGAAAGTTAGCGGACTTTGATCTTAATTCATAATCCCTTCTATGTAAATAGTCCGAAGATACTGACTTAGCATTCTTCACAGCCAAATATGTTTTTTCCCACAGTGGTTGAAGACAGATTGATTATGCATCACCCGTTCTTTTGAACTGCTTTGGTAAGGGACCTCAGGAATTTTGGTGTTTTGAGGTATTGTGATTAGAAAAAATGAACACGATAAGAATGTCTAGGGTTTTTGAGAAACTCATATCCTGTTTACTTTTTGAAATACATGGGCTGTTTAAAAAATTAGCCTAAAAATGGATTCACAAACGTCCCTGGAATAATGTTTATGACATACTGAGCAGAGTAGTGGTTAAGTGAGCTTTGTCATAACGTCTAAGATGTATTCTCTGCCTAGCAAGACTTTGAAGATAGCCTCTGACAAAGGGGGTGAGGGTGGGTGAGGAATGTATTGGGAGTTTGGGATTGGAGATGCAAACCATTATGTACAGAATAGATAATCTACAAGGTCCTACTGTACAGCACAGGGAACTGAATATCACAGGATATTCAGTATCCTGTGATAAACCATAATGGAAAAGAATATGTAAAATAATATATGTAACTGAATCACTCTGCTTTATAGCAGAAATTAACACATCATTGTAAATCAACTATACATCCATAAATTGTTTTTTAAAAGTGAATTGTCTCTGAAATCTTTTTGCCAGGCTTATGTAGCCCATAAATGATGAAATACATTTTTGTGAAATCTTTGCAAAATGGCATCAGTGCCAGTGGTCACTTTTTTGCCCTCAATTTCTTGTTATCATGCTTGCAATCCACAGGCTGTACTGTGCTTTCATTTCCTGTTGTATAGCTGGGGAGACCAGGAGATATATATCACCCCCAAATAAATAAATAAATAAATAACCTTACATTGCATAAGAAAGCGCGGGGCTCTGGTTTCTGCTGGAAACTAGCACTTGGTGATTTTGAAGGTGGTCTCATTTTCACCCTATCCTGCAGAATAGAAAATATGTATTCTTGTCCCATGTTCTTTTCATTATGGTTTATCCCAGGAGGGTTTCATATCACGGAAGCCTGTCTTTCTTATTTCACATCCTCCCACCCTCCTTGGCAAGTCCAGCCCCTCTCAGCCCCACAGCGCTGCACTGACTTCTCTGTTGGGGACTTAGCTGGCTGGGTGCATCACATCTGTTGTTATGGCTGACTCCCCAGCTCCTCTGTATCATCCTTGATGGCAAAGTCTATCCACTTTACCCAGCATCCTCCCCAGGACCCAGTCCCCATGCTGGCCAGTCGGAAGCTGGAAGTCCTTGCTGACTGACTTTGCTCCACAGGTGAAGGTCGGAACTGAGCAGAAAATAGGAATTGGCTTCACACATTGTTCTAAGATTTCCCTTTCTATTTAATTGCTTATCGAACAGAGCTGAACCCCCAAAGCAATTACTTAAACCTTGGAAATTGATGTTTTATGTGGTTTTGATGTTTTGCTTTTATTTATGAAGTACTCTTGAAAGGTGGGAGGTGTGCTGAGTTAAATGCTTTTCATATCAGTTCTTCAAACTTAACAGATTGATATTTGCTCTCCAGGGTGGGTGGCTTTGGGATTTAATGTGATCGCTGGCATCCTTAGTCATTTCTGTCCTTCAAAGTTTAAAATGTGTTCATTCGACAAATTTATTTTTAGTCCCTAGTGTACCAGTCCTTGAGCTGCCACTGGGGATGTGAGGGTAAAGCAAGACATCTGTGACTAGTCTCTCCCCGCTCCTTTTTTTTTTTTTTTTGCTTTAGTTTTTTGGACGGGCTTATGTGCAAGTGACGACTGAGGGACCACATGTGTTGTCCACACCTGAGTCCTACCTAACTGCTTATCAAGCAGAATCAACCCCCCAGAGCTAGTTGCCCTCTGCTTTCTGGCTCACACCCCCAGCCCCTTAGCAGAGGAGTTCTAGGAACTGGAGACTCAGATCAGCCTTCCTGGCATTTGTAACTTTTGTTCCCATGGCACCTTCCTCTTAGGCTCTCCTTGGGGTACAGACTCTGCACAGGCAAGGGGGCCAGGTTCCCACGTCCAAGCCTTCACCCCAAGCAGAGGCTGGGTGGGAAGGGTGGGCAAGGTGGAGCTGGGGTCCCCACTTCACAGGAAGACGTGCAAGGAAAGGGTCTGTATCTCACCTGAGCCTCACAGTCCATGGAGGACTAAGGAGCCATCTGCCTGAAATGCAAGCAGTAAAACCAACTAAAAGTCTGTCTGCTATGCATTGGCTCGTGCACCAGCAGTGGTCAGCAGTGTTGGCAATAAAAATTCTCCTTCCTGAAGAAGTCTTCAGTTGAACTAAGGTCTAAACAATTGCAGGGATGATTAGGTTCAAATCAGTTCAGTCACTCAGTCATGTCCGACTCTTTGCGACCGGGAAGCAGCACGGCAGGCTTCCCGGTCCATCACCAACTCCTGGAGCTTGCTCAAACTCATGTCCATCAAGTCGGTGATACCATCCAACCATCTCATCCTCTGTCATCTGCTTCTCCTCCTGCCTTCAATCTTTCCCAGCACCAGGGTCTTTTCCAATCAGTCTGTTCTTTGCATCAGGTGGCCAAAGTAATGAAGCTTCAGCTTCAGCATCAGTCCTTCCAATGAATATTCAGGACTGATTTCCTTTAGGATGGACTGGTTGGATCTCCTTGCAGTCCAAGGGACTCTCAAGAGTCCTCTCCAACACCACAGTTCAAAAGCATCAATTCTTTGGTGCTCAGCTTTCCTTATAGTCCAACTCTCACATCCATATGTGACTACTGGAAAAACCATAGCTTTGACTAGACAGACCTTTGTTGGCAAAGGAATGTCTCTGCTTTTTAATATGCTTGTCTAGGTTGGTCATAGCTTTTCTTCCAAGGAGCAAACATCTTAATTTTATGGCTGCAATCACCATCTGCAGTGATTTTGGAGCCCAAGAAAATAAAATCTGTCACTGTTTCCATTGTTGCCCAATCTATTTGCTGCCGGGGACCAGCCCCGGCTGATCCAGGGTATTCGAAGGAGAGACGGCGTAGGCGAAGATCAGGAAACAACTGCTTAATTAAACGTTAATTAAGGATATAAAGAGTAATAAAATGAGGATAGCTCAGTGAGGAAATTCAGTGGAGAAAAGAGGCTGAAATAAGGATAGCTCAGTGAGGAAATTCAGTGTAGAAAAGAGGCTAAATAATTCAGCCAGAAGGTAAGAGAAAGAACGACATGGTGAGACCAAGTTTCGGTGAACAAGGCCCACACTTTATTTTCCAAAAGCTTAGGTGATTTGCATCATCTTCTGGCCCGGAGGCCTGTTAACATTTTAAGACCCTTTCTTCAGAAAACTTATTTTTCTCTAAAGGTGATTGGTCAGGAGCCACCCTCCAAAAGCATTAGATAAAGTTGCATTCCTACAGAGCAAAGGTGTGGTGGGCTATAACAAGAAAAAGAATTAACTCAAGGGTCCCAGGTTACAAACATTAAAGCTACTACTTACACCAATTATATTAATCAATACACTGCCAGGGACACAGCAGGTAAGGGATATGGAAACTTAGCAGCAAACATTGGCTCAACAAGTGAAAATCCCTTCACCAATACAATTTCTAATCAATCTTTTAACTACTCAAAAGAATCTGTGTTTAGACAGTTTAGAACATCTCCTGCCTCTCACAGTTGGGAGGCTCTGAACAATCACACGTGGCCGGAAAAACCTATTCAGGCAGGCTAGAGGACTTCCAAAGGAGTTTGTAGGTTGAAACACTGTCACACCCAGGAATTATTAACTGGAGCTGTAAGCTAACTTTTTTCAGAGAGGTAGTGGGGGACAGCCCCCCGTAAAGTCAGAGGTATAGGTGAGAGCACAAAGCAGAAAGTAGGCAGACTCTGGTTTTGGGTGTAAATGCTCGAGAATTTCCAGGGGGACTCCTGAGGCTCGATCCCGCCTTTGCGTATGCCGAGCCTCCTTCCTCATGACCTTTGTCATGGGCGGAGTTCCTCACTTGCTCCCAGCAGTGATAGAATTCCAGTTGAGCTATTCCAGATCCTGAAAGATGATGCTGTGGAAAGTGCTGCACTCAATATGCAATATGCACTCAATATGCAATATGCCGGCTCCCGGCAATTTGCCATGAAGTGATGGGACTGGATGCCATGATCTTAGCTTTTTGAATGTTGAGTTTTAAGTCAGCTTTTTCACTCACCTCTTACTTTCATCAAGAGACTCTTTAGTTCTTCTTCACTTTCTGCCATAAGGGTGGTGTCGTATGTGTATCTGAGGTTATTGATATTTCTCCCAGCAGTCTTGATTGCAGGTTGTGCTTCATCCAGCTTGGCACTTCTCATGATGTACTGTGCATATAAGTTAAATGAGCCGGGTGACAATATACAGCCTTGAGGCATTCCTTTCCCAATTTGGAACCAGTCTGTTGTTCCATGTCCAGTTCTAACTGTTGCTTCTTGACCTGCATACACATTTCTCAAGAGGCAGGTCAGGTGGTCTGGTATTCCCATCTCTCTAAGTATTTTCCACAGTTTAATGTGATGCACACAGTCAAAGGCTTTGGCATAGTCAATAAAGCAGAAGTAGATGTTTTTCTGGAACTCTCTTGCTTTCTCGATGATCCAACGGATGTTGGCAATTTGATCTCTGGTTCCTCTGCCTTTTCTAAATCCAGCTTGAACATCTGGAAGTTCTGGCTTGGAGAATTTTGAGCATTACTTACTAGCATGTGAGATGAGTGCAATTGTGCGGTAGTTTGAGCATTCTTTGGCATTGCCTTATTTGGGATTGGAATGAAAACTGACCTTTTCCAGTCCTGTGGCCACTGCTGAGTTTTCCAAATTTGCTGGCATATTGAGTGCAGCACTTTCACAGCATCACTTTTTAGGATTTGAAATAGCTCAACTGGAATTCCATCACCTCCACTTGCTTTATTTGTAGTGATGCTTCCTAAGGCCCACTTGACTTCAACTCCAGGATGTCTGGCTCTAGGTCAGTGATCACACCATTGTGATTATCTGGGTCGTGAAGATCTTTTTTGTACAGTTCTTCTGTATATTCTTGCCACCTCTTCTTAATATCTTCTGCTTCTCTTAGATCCATACCATTTATATCCTTTATTGAGCCCATCTTTGCATGAAATGTTCCCTTAGTATGTCTAATTTTATTGAAGAGATTTCCAGTCTTTCCCATTCTATTGTTTCCCTCTATTTCTTTGCATTGATCACTGAGGAAGGCTTTCTTATCTCTCCTTGCTATTCTTTGGAACTCTGCATTCAAATGGGTATATCTTTACTTTTCTCCTTTGCTTTTCACTTCTCTTCATAGCTGTTTGTAAGGCCTTCTCAGACAGCCATTTTGCTTTTTTGCATTTGTTTCTCTTGGGGATGGTCTCCATCACCACCTCCTGTACAATGTCACGAACCTCCATCCATAATTCTTCAAGCACTCTGTCTAACAGATCTAATCCCTTGAATCTATTTGTCACTTCCACTGTGTAATCGTAAGGGATTTGATTCAGGTCATACCTGAATGGTCTAGTGGTTTTCCCTACTTTCTTCAGTTTCAGTCTGAATTTGGCAATAAGAAGTTCATGATCTGAGCCACAGTCAGCTCCTGGTCTTGTTTTTGCTTCTCCATCTTTGGCTGCAAAGAATATAATCAATCTGATTTCGATACTGACCATCTGGTGGTGTCCATGTCTTGTCTTTTGCGCTGTTGGAATAGGGTGTTTGCTATGACCAGTGCATTCTCTTGGCAAAACTCTGTTAGCTTTTGCCCTGCTTCATTTTGTACTCCAAGCCCAAATTTGCCTGTTACTCCAGGTATCTCTTGACTTCCTACTTTTGCATTCCAGTCCCCTATGATGAAAAGGACATCTTTTTTTTTTTTTGGTGTGTTAGTTCTAGAAAATCTTGTAGGTTATCATAGAGCCATTCAACTTCAGCTTCTTCAGCATTACTGGTCAGGGCATAGACTTGGATTACTGTGATATTGAATGGTTTGCCTTGGAAACGAACAGAGATCATTTTGTCATTTTTGAGACTGTACTCAAGTACTGCATTTTGGACTCTCTTGCAGTGATGATTATTTAGTTTTAAAGATTGTATTGGGCTGGGTTGGCCAAAAAGTTTGTTTCGGCTTTTCCGTAAGATATTATAGAAAAATCTGAATGAACTTTTTTGGCTAACCCAATATATGTGTAAAATGCATGCACATATATGTTCCAGGCTAGCACTTTTTTTTTTTTATTACTTTATTATCTTTGACATGGGGGATCAACTAGGGGCAGTCCCAGGCAACCCTCTGGCCCCCATCTACTGCATACAGACTAAATTAATAAAAATCTTACAGTTGAGACTTTTTCATAATTATTCATTGTTTGAAAATTTGGAGACCAAATCAAGAAAAACAGAAACCTTACATTAGTGGTATGATTTAGTAGTTGTCCAAATTGCATTTTTTGCAGACATTCCAGTTAAATTTCACCTGTGAGTTACTTGACAATTATGGGTGTAAATATTGTAGCAGCCTGTAACCGAAGGATCCAAGTTCAAGCTGCCATGTAGATATAAAAATGATTGAATGAATAGCTGTGCTTTTTTGGTGCTATCATTTTAGTACCAAAATTAGACATGATTAGATAAAACTTGATCATGACAATGTTTCCTGTCTGTTTCCTGGTCAGTTTTGTATGTTTTAATTTTATGATTGTTACTGAAAGTAATTTTGCAACACAGAGGAGGGGATTGTTACACCTTGAGTCCTCTGGGTGTGTGACCCACCGGATGCAGGCTGGCCCGATCCTGGTCTCTCGCTGCCCTTGACCGTGGACCCCATCTCCTGCACCTGGGCAGGTATAGTTGGCCACAGCACTCTGTCTTCCGGGCCTTAGTCTCCTCCTGTGTTAAATGAGGGGCTGAAAGGAGATCTTTCAAGGTCTGTTTCACCTGTGATCTGTGGCGACTCGATGCAGAACCTGTGGCCTGGCACTGGGGGAACACGTTTGGTGTGACCTGTGAACCTGTTTCTGCTGTGACCCCCCACACCTGCCATCCCTAGCACTGGAGATGGGCGGGATTGGTTTCTCTTGCCCGTTGGCAGACGTTGCAGCTGGCCCGTGGGCATGTTGTGGATTCCTTCTTGTTCCCTCAGACTAGGAGAGAGAGGTGTGCCCAGGTCTTCCTTTGCACTTGGGAGGAAATAGATTCTCTGTAGATCCTGGAGTTCCTTTGTTCACACTTTCACATCAGGGGTCCCCAAACTCCAAGATCTGATGCCTGATGATCTGAGGTGGAGCCGATGTATTAATAATAGAAGCAAAGTGCCTGGTAAATGTAATGTGCTCGAATCATCACAAAGCCTTCCCCCACCCCCATCTGTGGAAAAATTGTCTTCCACGCAACTGGTTCCTGGTGCCAAAAAGGCTGGGGAACACTGTTTTTCATGACATTCTATGTTCTTACCTATCCAATTAGTCTGATAATATCATCAGTCTCCTCCTGTCACAGATTTTTTGGTCAACGTGCTCAGGATTTTTGCTTGACTTGTTTCACACTGTGTCAGTACCTAGAATTTACCATGCTGGTCTGGTGGTGACTTGGCTCTAATTGCTATTTCTGAAGTGTTTGTTCCTCAGTCATTCCCGATTCTTTGTGACCTCATGGACTGTAGCCCGCCAGGCTCCTCTGTCCATGGGATTCTTCAGACAAGAATTCTGGAGTGGGTTGCCATGCCCTTCTCCAGGGGATCTTCCCGACCCAGGGATCATACCTGGGTCTCTTGCATTGCCTGTTGATTCTTTTACCATCTGGGCCACCTAGGAAGCCCACTGCTTTATGCTTACGGATTGTTCTGGCGTCAGACTTGATTTTGGTGGAACAGAACAGCCTTTGCTTTCTTTTTGCTCATGTTTGTGTTGTTGCTTGTGAACTAGTTTTTACTTTTTCTAAGTGACAGACTCCTCACAGAGAGACACTTGACCTCTTCCGTTTGTTTTGTCTGTTTTTGCTTTCTTGTTTTTTTCTGGACTCTCAAGCGTGGTTGCTGACGCTCATCATGAAAGTACTAACCAAGTGGGTAATGGGAGGCGGAGCCGTCAGCTTGGACCATCAGCGCTGGCCTGGCAGGTCTGGGATGGGCAGGCAGGTGAATCCAGAAGAGAACATGCTGGTCCAAGGAGGGCTTTTGTGGTAGAGGTCAGGGCTGGAGGTGGACATGGAAGTGAATGGACAGATGCTCAAGGACGTTGAGCAAGAGAGGGTCTCATCTAAGTGCCCATCAGTGAAGGAGGGAAGGTGGTCTCCAGGGAAGAGGCCCTCTGGGGAGGGAGGTGTGCAGGAACCCCTTCCTCTGAGATAAGTCGATGAAGAGAGGTTGATGAAGGGGAGAAGCTCTGAAGGGATTTTACATCAAAATAGATCTTGCTGCAGAGTTTTAAGCAGTGAGGGAGAGGAGAGGATGGTATACATCAGATGTTGGCACTTCTGATGGTACCAAGTCCTGGAGGAGGCACTGGGGGTTAAGGGGCCGACCGTGGACTTGACAGGATGGGAGAGCCATCCATTCCCAAGAGAGTATGGGGAGGGCGGAGCCTGAGGAGCTGGGGCAGCTGGTGAGCTGGAGATCCCCGGTGAAACAAGTCTAGTTACCCGCGTGGCAGAGGGCGGGGCACAGCCTCGGAGGAAAGGGGCGGGGCTTGTGGGGAGTGGGAGGGGCAGGAGCAGGGCCCTGGAGGCTGGGGAGGGAGCTGTCCCTTCCAGAGGGGCCCAGAGAACCCAGGTGGACACGTGGGTCACTGCACAGTGGAGGGTCTGCTGGGCTTTGCTTCCTGGAGTAACATGCATTAGTGTTTTTTAAACCTTTGTTGAAAAAGAAAGCTGAAATGAAGTAAAGAGACCAGCCTGGCTCTGAGGCAGTGACTTCTGGGTGTGGTAGAGGGCTTTGTGGGTGGGGGAAGCTTTGACTTTCCTGCCACTGCAGAGGGTTGAAACATGAATAAATATTTAATTAGGTTTCCTGGGAACCAAACCACCGCTGCAGAGGGTATGGAGGCTGGTTTGGCAGAGATGGATGGGAAAGGTGGGTGTGACAAGAGAAAAGGTAGGGCTCAGCCTCTGTTTGTTTCTTTGCTTTCATTTTTTGAGGGGCAGGGACTCTGGTATCTGTGGGCTTTTAGAAGAGCTTTGCTTTTCTGGTGTTCAGAGGACCTTCATCTGTGTTCAGAAAACTGAAAACAGAAGGACCAAATCTGATCTGAAGCTTTTGACATTTTTATAATTGTTTTGAAAAGCAGTCACCTCTGTCTTCCCGTTTTTTCTTTTGGACACCTTCCTCCGACATCCAAATTTCTGGAAGAAATTTGATGGAAATATCTCTCGATTTGACACCAACCGTAAAAATTTACATGGCACAGCTGTTCATGAATTACGACGCTGAAAGCAACATTGCTGAAAGATCAATGAAAAATAACCATATGAGAGGAAAGAATGAATTCTTTTTATATTTTTTTCTATAAAAACTTATAAAATTGTTGTGCAAGAATCAATTCAAGCAATGAAATATGGGGGAAAGTTTTATAGAATACCACATATTTAATTAAAAAAACATTGTTTTCTGGATGTTAGTGTAGTATATACCAGCTTACATGAATTATTTGGTGGGTCTTTTCCCCCCTCATTCTAAATAAGTATTCATTTTTGTACTTTGTTTTGTTCTAGTAATTTTGTGTTTTTTTTTTAAACTGATATTCTCAAGTTGTATGCCTATTATATACAAATCATATTCTCAATCCCACAAAATCTGGATCTGAATATTTAAATAAGTAAATTAAATGAAAAGATGAGAAAAAATTTTAGGATTGCTTAGAGCTCAGATGGTAAAGAATCTGCCTGCAATGCAGGAGACCCAGGTTTGATCCCTGGTTCAGAAAGACCCCTTAGAGAAGGAAATGGCAAACCACTCCATTATTCCTGCCTGGGAAATCCCATGGACAGAGGAGCCTGGCGGGCTGCAGTCCATAGTGTCTCAAAGAGTTGGACACGACTAACAAATTCACATTCAGGAATGAACTAGAATAGTTTATTTTTTAAATATTTAGTGGCCGCAAGCAAATATTATAATTGTTCAGTTGCTCAGTCGTTTCTGACCCTTTGCCACTCCATGGACTGCAGCACGCCAGGCTTCCCTGTCTTTCACATGATCTCCCAGGGTTTGCTCAAACTCGTGTCCATTGAGTCGGTGATGCCATCCAGCCACCTCATCCTCCGCTGCCTGCTTCTCCTCCTGCCTTCAATCTTTCCTGACATCAGGGTCATCAGGGTCTTTTCCAGTGAGTCAGTTCTCTGCATCAGGTGGTCAAAGTATTGGAGCTTCAGCTTCAGCATCAGTCCTTCCAATGAATATTCAGGACTGATTTCCTTTGGGATGGACTGGTTGGATCTCCTTGCAGTCCAAGGGACTCTCAAGAGTCTTCTCCAACACCACAGTTTAAAAGCATCAATTCTTTGGTGCTCAGCTTTCCTTATAATCCAACTCTCACATCCATACATGACCACTGGAAAAACCATAGCCTTGACTAGATGGACCTTTGTCAGCAAAGTAATGTTTCTGCTTTTTAATATGCTGTCTAGGTTTTTCATAGCTTTTCTCCCAAGGAGCAAGTGTCTTAATTTTATGGCTACAGTCACCATCTGCAGTGATTTTGGAGCCCAAGAAAATAAAATCTGTCACTGTTTCCATTGTTTCCCAATCTATTTGCCATGAGGTGATGGGAGTGGATGCCATGATCCTAGTTTTTTGAATGTTGAGTTTTAAGTCAGCTTTTTCACTCACCTCTTCCAAGGAGCAGTTGTCTTTTAATTTCATGGCTGCAGTCACTGTCTGCAGTGATTTACTCAGGGTTGATATTCTTCAGGATTGACTGGTTTGATCACCTTACTGTCCAAGGAACTCTCCAGAGACTTCTCCAGTGAATTTACATGGACAAACTATTAAAATTAAATAAAACACGAACGTTCTTCATTAAATACTGGTCCTCTGAGGCTTTGTTAGGAAATGACTGAGGACCCAGGTCTGGCTCAGGCTGGATGGAGCAGTGAAGTTTACCGGCAGAAACGCCGCTGTGATGATCAGCCAGCAGAGGGCGCTGCGTTGCTGGTGTGCGGGGTGCGTTGAGTTCTCCACCTGCAAGGCAAGCACAGGTGGTTAAGGGAGTGGGTCTTTGATGTGGCTCATAGAGCCCACCGCTAAGAGGGAATTGCTTTATCTCTCTCCCCCCCCCACCCGCCCTCACCGCCAACACCCGCCCCCCCAACTCACACACGCAGCTTAAGTGATTGTGTTGGGAAGGCATGCATAGGGAAACGTTTGCAGGGAAGATGACCCCTTGGGCTGTTGGCTCAGAAGAGAAGGATGTGGTTTGAGAAAAAGAAAGATGTTCTAGGAACTTGGCAGAGGATGACAGGAAGCAAGGGAACTGAGGAAGAGCTCAATACTCTCCAGAATAAATGATTTCCATTTAAGGGGGAGGAACTTTACTCTTGTTTCTTCTGTGGTCTGAGTTACAGGGTGGAGGCTCCCATCTTGAAAGCCAGACTGCTCTTCTCAAAGGGACGGGTGGAAAAACACCTTGTACCTGGGTTTCTGGGCTGATGTCTGCTCCTCATTAGGCTCATGGAGGGCAGGTTAGAAATCCCTTTCTTTTATCCCTCACCAGGGGCCCAGAAGCTGCCGGCAGAAGAGAGTGACCATAGCAATCATTGTCAGAGATGAGTGTCAATAGAGTTTTTTTTTGCTGGGAGGTGCTATGTGAATAACTTAGGTCTTCAGCCTGATTTCATGTTCTAGTAAGCAGCTCCTTATATGCGACCATTCCTGAAATTAGCTTAAAACAGAAGAACCGATAGTCCCTTGACAGTTACATCTGGGTACTATTCTTATTTAAAATGTTTATTAATAAAGCAATACATGAAGGTAGTTAAAAGTTCAAATGCTGTAGAAGCTTAGCATGAAGATCAGTACCTCCAGCCTCATCTCTACCATTCTACTTCACCAAAGACAACCACTGTTTTTTAATTCTTTTGGTGGTTTCCACCATGTTTCTATGGCACCCCACTCCAGTACTCTTGCCTGGAAAATTTCATGGATGGAGGAGTTTGGTAGGCTGCAGTCCATGGGGTCGATAAGAGTCGGACACGACTAAGCGACTTTGCTTTCACTTCTCACTTTCATGCATTGGAGAAGGACATGGCAACCCACTCCAGTGTTCTTGCCTGGAGAATCCCAGGGACGGGGACGCCTGGTGGGCTGCCATCTATGGGGTTGCACAGAGTCGGACACGACTGAAGCGACTTAGCAGCAGCAGCAACTATGTTTCTAAACTAGAGTTAGAAGAGATCTCTCTGAACTCTCTTGTAGATGGATATTTAACTCACTTGCTTTGGGATGAATTAGTGAAGTAGTGTATCATGTTCGTCTCTTTTCTAATGCAACTTACTTTTCCTGGGTTATTTTTCTACTGGAATTTTTTTAGCATATCAATTCTTATTTTTCCCTCAGAACATTATATATTTTGCAGCCTCTCACTATACCTTATTTTTAAAGTGTTTTTATTTTTTCTTCCATCTGTACTGAGATATAACTGATGTGTAATACTGTTTAAGGTGAACTGTTTTGACAACCTATTTTACATCTTTCTGTGTATTCCTTAATAATTACTGTGGATCTAGACATTACTACTACTGTTTTTAACCTTCCTACTAGCTTTATATATGGCTGATTTATTACCTTTATGGTGTACTTTCCTTTTGTTGTTGTTGTTGAGTCTGACTCTTTGCGACCCCATGGACTGCAGCACGCCAGACTTCCTTGTCCTTCAGTGTCTCCCGGAGTTTGCTCAAATTCATGTCCATTGAGTCAGTGATGCCATCCAACCATCTCATTCTCTGTTGTCCCCTTCTCCTCCTGCCTTCAGTCTTGCCCAGCATCAGGGTCTTTTCCAGTGAGTTGGCTCTTTGCATCAGGTGGCCAAAGTATTGGCACTTCAGCTTCATATTTGCCTTTATTAATAATTTTTTCTTTGGTGACTTTCATATTTCTAGTTGTGGCCTTTTCTGCTTAGAAAAGTTCTTTTTACAATTTTTTATAAAGTTAGTTTGGTGCTGAACTCTCCTTGCTTTTGCTTGTCTGTAAAACTTCTGATTTCTCCATCAAATCCGAATTCAGCCTTGTTGGATTGAGTAGTCTTGGTTGTAGGTTTCATCCCTTGAAATATATTGTGTCACTCCCTTCTGGCCTGCTGAGTTTTTGCTGAAAAGTCACCCGATCACCTTATGGGAGTTGCCCTGTATGTAACTTGTTGCCTTTCCTTTGCTGCTTTTAATATTCTCTTTGATTTTGCCTCATTGAAATTGCAGTCTTTCTTGGTGTGTTCTCTCTGGGTTGATCCTCTTTGGGACCAGGAGGCCACAGTCCCTCTGTAGATCCCTCTCAAATCATGGCTCGTTTTCAGAAGGCATCTTAGAGGAGAGTGCTGCTGCTGCTGCTGCTGCTAAATCGCTTCAGTCGTGTCCGACTCTGTGCGACCCCAGAGATGGCAGCCCACCAGGCTCCCCCGTCCCTGGGATTCTCCAGGCAAGAACACTGGAGTGGGTTGCCATGTCCTTCTCCAACGCATGAAAGTGAAAAGTGAAAGTGAAGTCGCTCAGTCGTGTCCGACTCTTAGCGACCCCATGGACTGCAGCCTACCAGGCTCCTCCGTCTGTGGGATTTTCCAGGCAAGAGTACTGGAGTGGGGTGCCATTGCCTTCTCCATAGAGGAGAGTAGATGTCTTTTTTTGCCAGAAGCAGAAAGCAGTCTATTTCAGGGGAAAAAAATCACCTTGACTGCTAATTTCATTCCTCAATTTTAAACACCTGGCATTCTTTCCTACTATTTTAATGGTGCCTGAGTAGGCAGAAGTGTAACATGTGTGTGTCCATTTCACAGTTGGGTGTCAGAAGCCAGGTCCCCTTGAGACTGGGCCATTGTTGCTCTCGAATCCACTCATGGAGACTTGACACCCCTCATGTCTCTGTGTTAAATCTCAGGCAGTCACCTCCATGGGTGTGTTCACTTCTGGAAAGTGCAGTTGTATCCTTAGCTCACCCTGCATGTAAGAAATTGCACAGAACCCAAAAGGAAATCTGTCACTAAAATTGCACATTTAGATTAAGTTTGGCAATTATGTGAGAAATTGACAAAAATAAACTAGAGCTTCAGGTGGCTCAGTAAAGAATCTGCCAGCAATACAGGAGACGCAAGAAGCGCAGGTTCGATCCCTGGGTCGGGAGATCCCCCGGAGAAGGGCATGGTAATCCACTCCAGTATTCTTGCCTGGAGAATCCCATGGAGAGAGGAGCCTGGCGGGCTGCAGTCCATGGGGTCACAAGAGTTGGACATGACTGAGTACGTGCATGCACACGCATGCACACACACATACACACACACACACAGTAATAAAGGACAGACAGACTTGCTTTACACCCACCCTGAGTGAGGTTTGTGTGTGAGTCCTGCACCCTGATCCCACCTCCTCCTGGTCCCCAGGTAGGGGTCACTCGCTGTTGGAGCTCCCAGACTCTGCCAACCTGGAAATGGCTCTTGGACTGGCCACCGTGCCCTCCCCTTGCACCCCGAAGCACCACTGCCCCCTTGACTGAGGGCAGAGATGTGCACGGTGGACTTGGATGCTTCTGTTTTTATAACTCAATTTCAGAGTCAGGTCACACCTTGTTTGACATCTAGGGCAGCCTTAATCCTTCCCTTCTGAGAGGGCCTGTTGCCCTGGGTTTGGAAAGAATATATTGAATTCTGAGCAAAGGGCCAAGGGTGTTGTAATTCAGTGGACTGACCCATATTGCTTTCTTTCTGTGGCCCAGGGATAGAATCGGGCCTCAACTGTGACTGCTTCTGTGCTTACCTGCCTTCAAGACAGATGGTTTCATAAGTATCTGCTGTTTTTTTTTTTTTTACTGAAGATGGAAATTCTCATGGAAAAGGATCCTTAGAGATTTGTGATGTAAAATTGAATGAGTGTCAGAACTCCTTTCCATTTGATTTTACATCATAAAGTTCACACGTTTTCTTCTAAAGCAGATGAATCTAACCTACTCTTTCACAGTGCTGCGTTTAAAGATGTTAGCCATCAGTATCTAACGTCCGACCTTTGAGAATGCTTACCTAAGAGTTTTCTGCACTGAAAGACTTGCTTGGCAGCAAGTACCATGCTCAAGATGCTATCTTCTCTCTATTATCTTCTTCTCAGCCCATGTTTCTATGCAAAATAAATTGCTTTATGGCCAAAGCTATTCATTGAATAATGTATTGAGTAAAGAAAACCAAATTAGGAATGTGAAAGGAACAAGACTCTCATGCTGTCTAATAGGAGTTATGAGGGTATCTAATTTTCAAAGGTATATTTATAAGCTGATTAAAATTCAACCCATTTTTCTTAGTGGATGTGTGTTATAAAGATTAGGCTGATCTTTCAGCTGGCATGATCTATAATAAAGGCTATAAATAATTATAGCACTAATAGCACTGCTGGTTTCATGACTATATTCTGGTCCAGGCCATGAGGCCAGGCAGTATTCAGTACTTGTTTCCCAGTTATAGACCAAAAAATCAGAGAAGTGTTGAAAATAAGCATGTCAACATTTTGAAATGAGTTTATTAACCTCTGATGTGCAACTGGTAAAATTTTAGTAGTTTAGTAAAATGAGGTAAAACTTTCTAGTGAGGTGGTCTTATATTCATGTGAATGGGCACTGGTGATTAAGAGGGATTTTTGCATTTGAGATTTCCAGAATATAATTTGGGAGGGGTAGTTGACAACACATCCGGAGTCCCAGCCAGGGGAGAGGACGGTGGGCTTGGCTGTCCATTGGCACATCCTAGGTGTGTGGTGAGGCCAGGTGTCAATGAGAGTGGCAGGGGGTCTCCTGGGGGCTTTGCATAGAGTGGTCTGGGTTAGAGAATAACGGACTCCTAAGGGGTAACTAGGGCTTTCCTGATAGCTCAGCTGGTAAAGAATCTGCCTACAATGCAGGAGACCCTGGTTTGATTCCTGGGTTGGGAGATCTGCTGGAGAAGGGATAGGCTACCCACTCCAGTATTATTGGGCTTCCCTGGTGGCTCATCTGGTAAAGAATCTGCTTGCAATGCGGGAGGCCTGGGTTCGATCCCTGGGTGGGGAAGATCCCCTGGAGAAGGGAACGGCTACCCACACTGGTATTTTGGCCTGGAGCATCCCATAGACCATTCCATGGAATAAATGGAATAAATGAATGAAGCTGAAATAAGTGGAATAAATGAATGAAGGGGTAAATGAAGGAAGCTGTTTATGAGGACATGAATGACTGTCTGAGGACACGTCTTCTTCCTCTGGTAATTCGGAACTGCTTTCTCATTGAGTATGTGAGAGCAGAAAGGTGGAAGGTCTCCTGCAGGGAGCTGGGGAGAGTGGAGGGTACCAGAACAGGGTTTTAGAGCCCCTGGCCAGCTCAAAGGGGTGAAGGGGTTTAAACGGGCTCCTGCTCTTCCAGTAAACGTTGAACAGTTCGGGTACATTAGGCTCATGCAAGAAATTTATTTGTGTGGGGCCAGAGAAGGAAAACACCCCAGTGTGTGTTTACTGTTCACACGTAGAGTGTACGCTAGTTTGGTTCCTGGGTTTCTGGAGGCTTATTATCCGGGGAAGTTACACTTTGAGCAGCTGTTGAATTTTCAGATTTGTCTTTGGAAATCAACTTGAATTTTTCTCCCAGCTGAAAATTTGCACTCAGACATCATTTCAGGGTTGGTCCTGGGGCTGCCTTCTGGAGGTCAGATTCTGTAAGTGCTTGTGACTTGTGATGGGTGGAGAGCCCCCGACCTACATTTCTCCAGGCCCTATTTTCTGATGGGTTGTTTCCCACACTTGCCAGATTGTAAGAGTTTCCGCAAGGCGTGTGGCCACCGCACATGTAGCCAAATTCCTGCCCTGCTGAGTCAGGTCCCCAGAGAGGCCTTTGCTCACAGGTCACCTTCTTAGCGACATGGTCCCTTATCACCACTGAAAGCAACCTCTTGCCCCGCCCTCCATCCCTGGTCTGTTTTCCTCCATCTATCCTGCCATGCACTGGTTTTTAAATCTCACTTTCCTCTAGAATGTAGTTCCCTCGAGACTATGCTTTTGTGACCCTCCGGTTTCCCACAGTGCCTGGCCCAGTGCCTGGTACATGGATGGGGCTCGGGACATACCTGTGCATAGATGGATGGATGGATGGGTGGGTGGGTGGATTTTTGTCAAGCCCCTGGTCATTCTTCATGTCACCTGATTTTAGGAAACACTGGTGTTTAGATGGACTGAACCACAGGGTACGGTTCTGTTTTCTCCTAGTCGTTTCTCCCCTTGCCCTAGGCCCTGCGGACTCGCTTAGTGCCTGAGATTCGCTGGCAGCTGATGCTGGGCCAGGTTCTCAGGGGTGCTTCCACCTGCAGACTGAGGGGGAACCTGGTGGGGTCAGTGAGCTCACCCGGTGGACAGACTCTTCTGCTGGGAAGCTCTTCCTTCACCCAGGTCATCCTGTACATGTTCTTCGCCCGGGGCAGTGATAGTAAAGATCTCCCATCCCATTACATCATGTAATGTTCAGTTGGACTGAACTCAAATGTGAGATTTGAATACATCTAGCTCCTCAGGGGTAGCTGCCACTCCAACTGTGGTCCTCAGACCAGCAGCTCTGGTCTCACCTGGGAACTTCTTAGAAATACAAAATCTGAGACCCATGTCAAACCCACTGAATCAGGAAGTTAGTTGCTCAGTCATGTCTGACTCTCTGTGACCCCACGGACTGTAACCCACCAGGCTCCTCTGTCCATGGAATTCTCCAGGCAAGAATACTGGAGTGGGTTGCCATTCCCTTCTCCAGCGAATCTTCCTGACCCAGGGATGGAACCCATGTCGCCTGCATTGCAGGCAGATTCTTAACCGTCTGAGCCACCAGGGAAGCCCACTGAATCAGGATATACATGCAGTGGTTAATCTTCCATGTCATTTTGGCTGGGCCATGGCACCTGGATATCTGGCCAAACATGTCTCTAGATGTTTCTTTCAAGGTGCCTTTTGGATGAGGTTTACATTTAAATTGACGGGCTTTGAATAAAGCAGATTACCCACGGTAATGTAGGCGGACCTTGTCAGATCAGCTGACAGCATTAATGAACAAAGAGTCACCTCACTGAGGAAGAAGGAATTCTGCCAGCAGATGGTCTACAAACCTGCATCGCTACATCAGATCTTCCCTCAGGCCTCCAGCTCTCCAAAGCCTGTCCTTCTGGGTTCTTACGGAGGCTTCATTGCAAACACACAGTTGAGTGAATCATTGAATCATTGGCTGTTGGTGATTGAAATCAATCTCCAGCTCCTCGTCTCTCTTAGGAGGGGGCACGACTGAAATTTCCAACCCTCCGATCATGTGGTTGGTTCCTCTGGCAACCAGCCAGCATCCTAGGGGCTTTCCATGAGTCACCTCATTGAGGTGACAAAAGATACATTTATCTCTGTCTCAACACTGTGGCAGTCCCCAGGGTTTTGGGAGCTCTGTGCCAGAAACTGGGATGAAGACCAAATATATGTTTCTTGTGATGAAGCACAATATCACAGCACCGTGCGCAGAAGAAGGCTAAAGATAACTCAAGGATGACAGTAATCACTGTATAATGAAGCCCCAGGCTGTTGTTCTTGGTCTTGCCTAAGGCAGTGGCCACAGGTGGTCCGCAGAGCCGCTTCTCAGCTCCATCAGATGGCCTCTGGCTGCTGTGCTGTTTGAGTTGTCCATTTTCATGTTTCCTTCTGCCTTCCCAGGTTTGGTCACTGCCAGGTCTTTCAGGAGTACTGGTGCTTCAGGTGGCCTATTTTCTGAGCCCTTGGCTCTTCTGTCTGGTGCTTCTAACTGAGGTGTCTTTTCAGTTCAGTTCAGTCATGTCCGACTCTTTGTGACCCCATGGACTGCAGCACGCCAGGCTTCCCTGTCCATCACCAACTCCCGGAACTTGCTCAAACTCATGTCCATCAAGTCGGTGATGCCATCCAACCATCTCATCCTCTGTCATTCCCTTCTCCTCCTGCCTTCAATCTTTCCCAGCATCAGGGCTTTTTCTAATGAGTCAGTTCTTCGCATCAGGCGGCCAAAGTATTGGACTTTAAGCTTCAGCATCAGTGTATTTTAAACCTAGAAAATCTCTCGAGACTGTAC
Source organism: Bos javanicus (assembly GCF_032452875.1). NCBI lineage: Eukaryota > Metazoa > Chordata > Mammalia > Artiodactyla > Bovidae > Bos > Bos javanicus. Next base: position 33,797,883 of record NC_083879.1, on the reverse strand, counting down.
CTCGGATAAAAGTGGGCTTCAGAAGGTGAGCTAGGACCTAGGCAGGTACTTTTATGGATGAGCCTTTGAGCAGCTAAAGGAGGCATGGTTCATTTTATCCCTCAGATCTTCAGTTCAGGCCTTTTCATTATTTTATGGTTCATTGATTATCTGCTACGTGCCAGGAATATACGAAGTCGAAGTTGTTTAAAAAAAAATTCAAGTGAGTAAATTTTAAAGATCATATTGGCTTTATTCAATGATTCACGAGTTGGGCAGCATTCCATTGAGCAGATAGAAAGGAGCTCTGAAAAGCTGTGCAAAGTGGAAGACTTTTATAAGCAGATAGGAGCAGGCAAAGAGGCTGCTAGCAAAGAATAGGTGTTGGGGACAAGGTCACCTTCCTTTGGGAGGACAGCACGGGGGTCTGTCAGGCAGATTACCTTGCGAGTGTGCAGCAGGTGATTCCAGACTGGTTGAGAATACATTCCTGAGAGAGGCTGAAACTCATCCGTTAGATCTGACATTGAGTCTTGGTTTGGAGATGTGGGCTGAGCACAAGTGACCCCATTTTGGGTTTGTTATTTCTTTTTTTTTTTTTTTCATAAAGTAAATAATCTTATTATTCCCATAGTCTATTCTGGGAGTAGATAAATATAATACAAAGCAAAGCAGAGACTATGAAATGGAGGTGTAAACACCACACTGTGACTTGGGGGAGGAGCCTTCGAACTGGAGCAGACTTCACGGAGGGTAAGATGGGTAGGACCATTTAGTCCTGGAGACACCGCAGGGAAGCACAGGACGTTGGCCGGGGAAGCTGGGATGTGGATGAACGTGTCTGAGTGAAGGGTGTGTGGAAGTGGGGTAAAGTGTCTGTGGTGAGTGCCCAGAGAGGTACATTAAACGGCCAACCATGCACCTGTTACCATGCTTGGCAGAGTTGACTTTCTACATTGAATCAGCGACTGTGTGATGAGAATTCTAGTGGATCACCAATCCCAGGTGATAATTCTCCCTTGACTGTGAGTTTCTCAGCTGATGCTTCACCTCTCTGTGTTCATATCTTACTGCGTTGGGAACGCGTGCCTCTTTCTGTTTTGTGATCTTTGACACAAGATAAAGACATTCTGTTCACAGCCCGAGGCTCCCAGAAGGTGGGTTCATGTCCCTGCTTACACCGTGTGGCAGTAATCAAACACATATCCATCAAAGTTTGAAAGTCAAGATCACATCAGAAGATTTTCTTAGGAAAGGTGTCTTTTTACACTATGAAGCTTCGTAGGAGCGGGCCAGCACAGCAATGTTCTTATCCCAAGTTTTGAAATATTTTGTTCTTATAGTTACTCGTGTACTTTTGGAATCTTTGTTTTCGTTGTTTAGAATTTCTGTCTCTACCTGATAGCAGTGTTGTCGCTTGCCCTCACAGCACGGCCAAGTACAGCGTGGTGACGTTTCTACCTCGATTCTTGTACGAGCAGATCAGGAGAGCTGCCAATGCCTTCTTCCTCTTCATTGCCTTATTACAGGTGAGGTTTATATAAAATTCATAGCTTTAATTGCATGGAAAATAAGCTCTTGCTGAAAGGTCACTTAACTGAGAAAGTGTTGTCATACTTGATGAAGTTTGCTTCCTTCATCCAGTCACTGTTTGCATGAATGCGATATTTGCATAAAGGTGGAGTTCTTTAGGTGTTTGCTTAAGGGAATTGCAGTTGTGAAAAGAGGCGTTGAAACATGATTGTGGGGTCCCACTTTAACCCTGTTTTTGTCCCAAACACAGAGATGTTGGGTAAAATGTTAAAGACATGTAACACACTTAGCTAATTTTTAAAATAAGGTAATCACTTTGCAACAGAAATGGAATAGATCTACAGTGAGGAGTGAGTATTGTATTTCCTTTTTCATGGAGAGGATTTTAATGTGCCCAGTCCCTACTTTTGGTCTCTTTATCTTACAGCAAATTCCAGATGTATCTCCAACAGGAAGATACACCACCCTGGTGCCATTGATCATTATTTTAACAATCGCAGGCATCAAAGAGATTGTAGAAGATTTTGTAAGTTTTTGCTTTCGGATAATAACAACATAGTATTGACTGTAACTTACAACTTACTTGTTGCTTTGGAATCTTTAAGACAGAAAAATTGGTCTGTAGGCTAACCAGCCTCTCAAGGCTTGTGATGGTATTTTGGGGAAGAAAATGTGCACACACAATGCCTGAAATACCCCTACAGTGGGACAGAAGTAGTTCAGTCTGTGTTTACTGATGTCAGGTTGTCCAGAGTAGCAGCACTGAGGTTATTTTTACAAGACTCTTCTCCCTCTCGTCCTTGTTTCAGTGTCTCCAAGTTCATTGGCTCAAACTCTCCTCTGTTTTCTGTCTTCTTTTCTGGTTCTCTCTTCTCCCCTTCCTCTCCGTCTGTCTCCTCCTCTCTCTCATACGTGCACACACATTTTTCTGGAAATAGATAAATGAATAAATACAATGTAAATCAAAGCCAAGGTACTTTATCCATAAAGTTCTTTATCAATAAAATGAACTCAGTTGTTTGCTGGTAATCATGTAGAATAATTATTTTTGTTCAATCTAAAACAATCTAGGAGTAAAAGTTTTATACTTTAAAGTGCTTGTTCCTTGCGATAGCCAAAATACAAGCATTTAAACCTCATCTATTGTTACTGTGTTAGCCTCTGAATTTAGTGAGTGACCTTGACCATCGAACTGAATTTTAGGACATTAGGGTTCCTGCCAGTTGCCTTCTTTGTCCTGTTTTTGCCCAGTCTTACTGTTCTCTGTTTCAGTTATTCATTTGGAACTTTTGAAACTAACATCTTTTTTTCTTTCTGTAACAGAAGCGACATAAGGCAGACAATGCAGTTAACAAAAAGAAAACCATAGGTAAGATTCCAGGCTGACTCACTTTTTCTGCTAGAAAACTTAAGAACAAAACTTGCATTTAAGGAATTTTAAATCGGTAGTTAATGGTGTTGAGATAAATTGAGGGAAGTAATCTATAAAATACATTAAAGATAGCAAAATGTCAGACAAGTCCAACAGAAGGTGAGTCCTGGTAGTTAAGATTTGAACAGGATTTGTGTAGAATTTAAGAAAAGATGGTAGTTTTCAGGAGCGAGACATACTTTATGTCCATAAAAAGTCAAAGCATTTATACTCTGGCTTTGCAATTGCTCCCTACCTCTGTCTACTTATTCTAGCATTTCTAGAACAGTAGCTCTGTGTTATTAGGGGGTGCATATGTGTTTTGGTAAAATCTTGCAGCAACACAGTGATGTCCTTTACTTCATATGGGCTAAATATGCATAGATGTAACTTCCTTGCATACACATGTATTTATGTGAGTGCATTGCTGTATATTATGGTATGTAAGTATCTTGATGGGGCTCTGTTTTGGGGAGTGGTGGTATTACACCTTTATGTCTAAGGACATGGTGTATTGGAATTAATCAGTGGAATTTTAAAAGGAGCCTTTTGGAGTTTGGAAAGCTGGTCTTATTCTGATTATCATAGGTATTAACCAATACATTGTTTTGTTTTTCTTTGTCAGTGTTAAGGAATGGTATGTGGCAAACCATTGTGTGGAAAGAGGTAAAGACTGATTTTATTTTTTAAATTTGTGTATTTTAATTGGAGGATAGTTATAATATTGTGATGGCAGATATGCCAGCAAGTACTGGCTTGGAGACTTGTAATTACTTGTTACTGTAGATTTTGGAATCCAGTTTGTGTTAAGACACAAGCCATGTCCATTTCAGGTAAGTGTGGCAGTGTGGTTTTCCCCTGAGACTTCCCTAGAACGGGCGTGTGTATCCTTGGTTCCTGGATCTTCTAGGTGTTCTCCCATGTCGGCTCAGAGCTGGGAAATTCATTGCTCTTGATGGATGTTTCTGAAAATTCACAGCATTCTCTAGTTCCTAAACCCAGTTCAAGAAACATTTTCCTCTCATCTTCTGTTGCTATCTTAGTGTCAGTTCAATTTTTTTAAGTTTTTTTTTTTTTTCACTTTTGAGATTCTCCCTTCTGACATTTTTGGTGCAAAGGGTTTGGGTCTGATTAGCACTAAATCTGAAGTGATGGAGTCAGGGTTTGGAATCGTCTTATGTTGGTCCTGAGGCTGAGAGTTGTTGATGCTTTTAGCTTTATGAGAGCAAGAAGGCTTTGCATCCACACGCCTGGAAGTTGGGGTTGGCAGGGCTTGAGAACGGCCTGGTGATTCGGTGGTTGCTAGTGATAAATAGAAGACTGAGAAAGGATCTGCTGTGCCATCTGGGTGTTTCATGCCTACTAAAGTTGGCTTTTTCAGGGAGTCGCTGTTGTGACTGGAGCTTAACGGTCACAAGATGTTCTTGGAGTGTGACTCATGATTCCAAGATGCAAAGCTGACTATCTTCATTTCAGAAGACTGTGTTTTAGAAGGGTGACTTATAATAGTTTCTCTTGCTAAGCACTTAATAAACAATGTTTCAAAATGTCTCTATAACTTTGTGAGCCTCCAGGATGCTCGAGATGTGGTAATGCAGCCTTCATTGTAGTTCTTTTCTTTTAACTCTGTTACTGGCTTACATTAAGCCTCCGGAGAAGGCAATGGCACCCCACTCCAGTACTCTTGCCTGGAAAATCCCAAGGATGGAGGAGCCTGGTAGGCTGCAGTCCATGGGGTTGCTAAGAGTCAGACATGACTGAGCGACTTCCCTTTCACTTTCATGCATTGAAGAAGGAAATGGCAACCCACTCCAGTGTTCTTGCCTGGAGAATCCCAGGGACGGCGGGGCCTGGTGGGCTTCCGTTTATGGGGTTGCACAGAGTTGGACACAACTGAAGTGACTTAGCAGCAGCAGCAGAGTTACATGATCAGAGAAGGCAATAGCAACCCACTCCAGTAGTCTTGCCTGGAAAATCCCATGGATGGAGGAGCCTGGTAGGCTGCAGTCCATAGGGTCCCTGAGTGGGACACGACTGAGCGACTTCACTTTCACTTTTCACTTTTCACTTTCACTTTTCACTTTCATGCATTAGAGAAGGAAATGGCAACCCACTCCAGTGTTCTTGCCCGGAGAATCCCAGGGACGGGGGAGCCTGGTGGGCTGCCATCTATGGGGTTGCACAGAGTCGGACACAACTGAAATGACTTAGCAGCAGCAGAGTTACATGATAGCACCTTAACCTGATAGACACCCAGAGGTCCTGTGTTGTAAATACTAACTGATCTCACTTGGATCTCATTTGGAAGTGGGATGGCCCTTGGTCAAGTGGTTGGAAGTTCTTGCCTCTGCAGAGGGTGGCAATGCTCCCAGTACTAGAGAAACTCAAAAACCTCCAGACACTGAGGAATGGCTTTTCTCTCCCTAAAGTCCTTGCTGCCACTCCCCGTCCCCTCCCCGGAAAGGCAGTCATCCTGGCCAGAGTGGAGAATTATTTTATTTGGGATCTCCTGATGCTACTTGAAATTGGAGTGATGAGCTCAGAATTTTGGATCTAGGAGCTGATGGATTCAGATTCCTAAATCTCATTACTGTTTCCCACACACGTTTGCTGAGAGGAGAACAAAACAAAACAAAATAAATACCTGTTATATGCTTTGCCACATACATTTTTATTTCAGTTAAATATGCATTGTGCTTGTTTAATTGGATCTCTTAGCATGGATCAGGCTTCCCAGGTGGTGCTAGTGGTAAAGAACCTGTCTGCCAATGCAGGTTAGATGTAACAGACTGGGTTTGATCCCTGGGTAGGGAAGATCCCCTGGAGGAGGGCATGGCAACCCACTCCAGTGTTCTTACCTGGAGAATCCCATGGACAGAGGAGCCTGGCAGGCTGCAGTCCATGGGATTGCACAGAGTCAGATGCAACTGAAGCAACTTAGCATGAAGCATGACGAGCATGGACCAGAGGCAGTCTTAGGAGCTGAAATGCAGATAAGAATTAAGCCTGGCACCTGCCCTTGGAGGGGTTTTAAGTGGTCAGGCTTCAGCTGGCACCCCAGTTGCCTGGCAGGCTGGTCCAGTGATGTGCTGAACTCCTCTCTCAGACCCTTTGATCCAACAACTCCAGGCTGGGGCCTCGGAATTTGCATTTTTAAGAGTTCTTCAGTGAGGTTGATGCTGTTGGTCTGGGAATCCCACTCCAGAATCACAGGTGTAGTGGAAATGATGGGCAGGTAAACAGGATGCTGTATGGACACTGAGCCCTGGGCCGGGGTCCTGCTTCAGATGCCTGGGGCTGTCAGGGAGGGATACCTGGTCTGGACCCACTGGTTCAGGTCAGGAAAGGCTTGCTTCACAGATGCTGCAGTGAAGAGCTAAGTGGGAGAAATTAGAGGTGGATGGAGAGCCAGTGCATCCGCAGAGCTGCTCAGAGTGAGGCTGAGAAGGTGTGAGAGGACAGGTGATGAGAGGTTGGGGTGATGTGCGGGGCAAGGGGGTCAGGCCTGGGGAGCTGGCTGCCTCTCAGGTCCCCAGGCAACGGGACTCGAGCCTGAGACTTGGAAGCTGGAGTTGGATGTCCTGGTTCTTCAGCTGCAGCAGCAGCTTCAGGGGGGTCTCTGTGACCCTGGCTCTTTTTTCCTTTGCGCTTATTCAGAACTATGAGCAGCCCAGTGAGGCAAGAGGGGATTTAGGGACTGTTGGTGGGCTCTTTCCCTCCTAAAGAAACCTTCCTCTAGGTTTCTTTCTAGTCTTACACACATAAGAGACAACCACACATAAGAACACCAGATAGAAAACTATTTTCAAATGAAATTCCAAGTAAGTAGTTTCTCATATATAAAAAAACTTTTTAGTACTTTTTTTTTTTTAATCTGAGAAGCATTTCTACCCCATTAGCAAAGACAAGGGAAAGCCATAATTTCCCTGTCCTCCCACTTTGAACTAAAAAAAAAAAAATTCATGGCCTTTTTTCTTTTGAAAACATGAGTAATTTTCCTTTCAATTTTTTTCCTTAACTAAATGCTTCTGATTTTCTGTGTAATTAAACTATTCACATAAAATGTTTTTATATTAAGAAAACATTTTCAGTTTTCGTAAATACTTTTGGTTGTGCTGGTTGTTGAAATAGGTGTGTGTCGTCTTTGACATCATTATGGGATCTCCTTTAATTATTTGCCTTTCTTTTGCCTTTAAATTGGATATGAACGTCAGATGTTTACACGCACGAGGAAGGGGTGTCCCTGGGGAAGGGGGATTGATCCAGGCAGGCTCTGGATCTGTGCCCTTAGCCACTCGCCCTGCTGTCCACAGCCGTGGGGATGGACATGCGTGTGTTTGTAAGTGGATGAATAGCTGTGAGAAAGTGAGACCTTGGTCATTTTGACTCATCTCTCTTCTGCTCCTGCGTTCAGCATCATTGTAAAAAGGCAGTATTACCATTTGTCTGTATTGAAATGTTTTTATTCTTGTGGAGGAAAAGAATGTGAGCTTCTCTGCCTTAAACATCATGGCACAGTTACACAGTAATTTTTCCTCCAGATGTTTAACCACTTTGCGCTTTCTTGTCTCTCATGCGTCTGTGTCCTTGTCCCCGGGTTCTAGGTGGCCGTGGGAGACATCGTCAAAGTCGTCAACGGGCAGTACCTTCCAGCAGACGTGGTCCTGCTCTCCTCCAGGTCAGGTGGGCTCGTGGGTAGGGCTTTGAAGTTGGTGTTGAGAACAGTAGAGTGTCACCTGGTGCCTGGAGAGGACTCCGGTCACCTTCCATCCACCTCCGGGTCGCCACCCCCTCCCACTCTCCTCCTTTTTTACTCCTTTGCGTTGTCCTGCCTTCACCTTGTACTTTTTCCTGAACTTTTCTGTTTTTTGATTCGTTTTCATCTCATGGCTGTTCTGGGCTGTTCCTCATTGGTAGGGAAACATTTCAGAGCAGTGGAGTGGTGTGTTGAGTAGCATCAAGGTCACAGAGTCTCTGAAACTTGAGGACCAGCTCTGATGGAGGGTCCAGCCCAGTAGCCTTCCCCAGAATCCAGGCCTACCTTCACTAGAGGTTCAGAGACCACAGGCGTTTCTCAACGTCCATGTGACCTGCAGATGGTCCATATTTTGCTCCCTTTCTGTCCAGGCATCATTGCCTTATTTTCTAGATAATTTGTGTCACAGAGGTGTCATCACTAAGGGGCATAAATGATAGACATCTCAGTCCTTGACTTTCCCCTGGATGACACATAAAAACATCTATCAGAGAAGAAAAGCCCAAATCAGGATAAGAATACACTTGAACTTGAGCTCAAGGTTAAACTAGATGCTGTACCGATGTCATGCTGGGAATCAGCGTCACACTGGGTGTGTGTGATTTGAGCGCAGACAGACTTTCTTTTATGGGACCGAATCACTCATTTTGTCAGATTTTAAGCCTTAGCACGAATTTTCTCCTTGAGATAAAAAGCTTAATAAAAGCACCCCAGGCCTGTAGAGAGGGAAAAGCACTGTATACACTGGAGCAGGGCTCATGTTTGTCCTTAATGATCAGTAATGCAGAAACTCTCAGAAATAGTAAAACGTTGATCACTTGATAGTTTGGGTTATGAGGATCGGATGTGACCCTCAGAAAGCCTGGTTTGAAGGCAGCGTGTCCGAGCAGACGTCACGTCTCCCGTGTGCTTGCTGGCGTTTGTGCCAAGACACCTGCTGAGCACGTCATCCCGTGTAATCTTCCCACCAACCCTAGACATCCCTACTTGGTCCATGAGAAATCATGGGATACAGAGAGATGGGACAGCTGACTGAGGTCACACCACCAGGAAGGGCAGCGCCAGGAGACTGTACATGGCTGGTGGTCATAGAATCCGTTCTCTTAACCCCGAACTCTGCTGCCCGGATCTGAATATCCAAACTTGGGGTGTAGTCTCTGCCATGCCTACGTTTCTTCTTTGAATTTTCTGTCCTTGAAATTAGGTGTTTTGATTTAAAAGTTGCCTGTTGAGTTGCCTATTGACATAGTAAAAACTGTAGAAAGAAAAGGCCTGCAACCCCCTGCCTTGGTTTCTCAGCTCCTCCGGCCGTGATCTCGTTCAGAAGCCGCGTGTGCGGCTCTTGTGTGTGGGCGGCTCTTGTGGTCAAGGGCAAGCCGACCTCTGACTTTCAGGGTCACCTGAGCCCACTGGGCCGGTCTTAGCTGGGACATCTTGTGCTTCCCGTCACGTGCCTGTTCCCTTCTGTTCATCCTCTGTTACTTCTGCCCAGGTGAGGTCAGGTGCCATTGTGTGCAGCCCTTGTGGGCGGATCACTGGACTAGAGTGTCCGTCTGTCTGCCTGGTCAGTCGCTGCTCCTGCGCTGGTCGATTCTGACACCCCTGTGAGGGTCCATCCAGCAGAGTTTCCGTGGCGGAGGCTCTGTCAGCTGTGAAGTGCCAGAGTGGACCTTACTCAACTTGGCTGTTTCGTCTTCTCTCTCCTTAGTGAACCTCAGGCAATGTGTTACGTTGAAACAGCCAATCTGGACGGGGAGACGAACCTTAAAATACGTCAGGTAACGTGGCCCTTTACCACTTGCATCATCACGGAGCCCAGATTGTAAAGGCGCTTCCTACAGGTTAACCGTCGGTGCCGTTTCCAGAGGGAACAAAATGTTCTGTCACAAAAGGTGATGCCTTCACCCTGATAGGATCCATGGGAAGAGCACGGTTAGGCGAGGGATTCCTTGGGAGTGATGACAAAACTGGAAAAAGTGGGCTTCATTAGAGCGCAGGCCACGCAGGGAGCCATGTCTTGGTTTACATGTTACTGGACTCTCCACCTGTTGGGGTGGCTGGAAAGGGATCCTGGGAGAGGCAGTGGGCAGCACATGCAGCGACAGAGGACCCAGATGGGCTCTGGGCGCCTCACTGGACTTTGTTGTTTTCATGGAGATTCTAATTCTAGAGAGTAGTAGATTAGATTTCCAGTGTACAAAATGTCCATGCCTTAAATAAAGCTATTCGTACCATATATTTTAATTCTTGAATGGAGATTAGTCTTTACTAGAAAAGTTTTAAGTTTCAATGAACAATGATTCATTTTGACACTTCAGTTTTCTGTGATACCAAGTGGAATTTGATGATTCTGTCCACATATTTTTCATTTCTGTGTTAGATATTTGGCTTAGACATTTTATTTTTCTCTTTAGAGAAGAGTCACAGGGCATTACACATCACGGTGTATTAAAGGGGTACTTTATTCTGTGTTTATGGTCATGTCAGGATACCGCTAATGAAGGATGCTTTCTGTAAGGTGTTTTGGTGTGCTAATTATCATACGGAAGCTCCATTACTTGGCCACCTGATGCGAAAAGCTGACTCAGTGGAAAAGACTTGATGCTGGGAAAGATTGAAGGCAGGAAGAAAAGGGGACAACAGAGGATGAGATGGTTGCATAGCATCACCAACTCAATGGACATGAGTTTGAGCAAACTCTGGGAGACAGCGAAGGACAGGGAAGCCTGGTGTGCTGCCATCTATGGGGTCTCAAAGAGTTGGACAGGACTTAGTGACTGAACAACAGCAAATTATGACTTTAGTATGAATGTGTCAGCATAGTAGTAGAGTCTTGACTTTCTGCTTCGTTGAATTTTTTTGAACCTTTTCTATTCGGTTGCTGTGGCCAAAGCCACCTATGATCCATCCTGAGGGGTTGATACGTTTGAGGACCCCCCTCCCCCCAAATGATTCCATTTTAGTTGATTCAGGCTTCCCTTTGATTAACAGTAGGGGTGCTGAGTGTTGTTCCCAAGCCTGGAAGGTTGTGTTTAGTTTCCTCTTGGGGTTGAACGTTTTAGGGTTTGAGTCACACTGCGGACATGCAGACGAGGGAGGTGCTGATGAAGTTGTCTGGGACCATAGAGTGCGAAGGGCCCAATCGCCACCTCTACGACTTCACCGGGAACTTGAACTTGGATGGGAAAAGGTACCACTTCCTCTTGTCTTAGTGGTTTTTATTTTAATCTTTTTTTATGTGATTTTAATTTTAATTTTAATGTGACTTAAGGATTATATATAGGAGCTTTGGGAAATATCAGTTTATCTTTTGGTTTCATAATGTTTTAAAACAGATTTCTCTATGTTGAGCTTTTTTCGAAACACCATTTAAATCAATTTAAGCCTTCCCTGAAATGTAAGGAAAGACCTGACTTTTGGCAAGAAAATGTCACAAGGGTCTGAAATGAGCTTCACAAAACTCACCTGGTGTGTCTTTCTGTGTGTGTTACCCATCAGGTAAAAGACTAGTTGGTTTTGGGTGCATAAAATTGTGCAGAAAAGCAGAAGAGAGGTGTCTGAAGTGTATAAAGGCCAACAGTTGTTAGAGAAACATCCTTTTTATTTATCTTTTTGCTTTCTTCTAAGTAGTCTATGCTTTTAGCAAGTTAAATGAAAGGAACAACTACCCTCCCATTAGAATGTTCACGGCCCTGTTTATGTTCTGTCGTCCTTGTCCTCTTGGCATTTGGTTTATCATTTGAGTCATTTTTTGTCATTACGTTGGGCTGCAGTGTCTCTCTTCTGCTCATCTTTCATCATCATGCCTCTTACTAGCACTCCCCACCTTCACATTTGAACAGACCCAAAGGGAAGGACCCAGCCATAGGAATCAACCTAAGACAACTCTAAGTGTGACAGCTTTCTCGGTTTCATGCAGTCCGCAGAGCCATTCTGTAGACTATCTTTTTAAATTTCTAAATTTTCACTCAGGCTTTTATTTAACGAAGTCATCTTTGACAGATCTGATATTATAGCTTTGGTTTTTTTTTCTGTTTTTTGTATAATCTATAAACTGACTTTCCCAAATGAATAAATTTCTGGTTATCTTAGCAAGTTCCTTTTTGTATATTGAGTTTCCTAATAGAGTTATAAGAGACAATATTTCCTCTTCATGTTTTAAAGGAAAAAAAAAGAAAGGAAACCTTTTCTGTGTTGATGAATGGATGAGGTCAGCCTTTCTGTGTGGGTCTCTTTTGGGGTAGATTAAGCCGGTGGTAACTTTTATGGCCCCTGTGTCCCAGTGAAATAGTCAGAATTCAACTAAAGAAAGCACTTCAGTTATTGTGGGTTTTTGTTTAAGGGGGAAGCTCATGCTCATTTGTTTTGAACTCTCATTGAATATAAATGTTGTTTCTTGTTTTTAGCCCCGTTGCCCTTGGGCCGGACCAGATCTTATTGAGAGGCACACAGCTTAGAAACACTCAGTGGGGCTTTGGCATAGTTGTCTACACTGGACATGACACCAAGCTCATGCAGGTAAAACATTTCTGTGCTGAGAAACAATGCCGATTTTAGTCTGTTTTTCCTGTTTGTTTGTTTGTTTTTTCTTTATGGAGTAGAGGGTGGAAAATGCAGATGTTGCATTTAAGAGGCTGGAGTTTTGTCTGTGAACCTAAATTTGGAAAGGAGGGGCCTTTATTTTGGTTCCCAGGTGGTTTCTCCTGGTTTTCTTTTCTTGTATCAGGTATTTGTTACCTCTTGCCTGAAATATCAACCATCTTTATTTTCTGGATCTAATGGGACAGTCAGTCCTCGCCTGTTTTGTCTTTAAACTCAAGGAGGGGATTTGTTCTAACTTCTTAATTTTTCTCTCTACTTCTCCTTCTCGCACGATTGATTAAGATTTTTTAGGAAATTGTCTTATTTAACTGAATTGTAGGCAGTTGAACAGAGAAGGCAATGGCACCCTACTCCAGTACTCTTGCCTGGCAAATCCCATGGACAGAGGAGCCTGGTAGGCTGCAGTCCATGAGGTTGCTAGGAGTCGGACACGACTGAGCAACTTCGCTTTCACTTTTCACTTTCATGCATTGGAGAAGGAAAGGGTAACCCACTCCAGTGTTCTTGTCTGGAGAATCCCAGGAATGGGGGAGCCTGGTAGGAAGCCGTCTGTGGGGTCGCACAGAGTCGAACACGACTGAAGCGACTTAGCAGCAGCAGCAGGCAGTTGAAAATCAGTTAGTTTTGAAATCATGTTTGTTCTTTGTATCTTATACCAAAGAGAAAAAGTACTAAAATGATTTTGTTCTTTCTCCCTGTTCATTTTTTAAGATTATTATTATCATTAGGATTGGCTTTTCAACTTGTCTGTCCTTCTGTATAGCCTCCGAGACACATATTTGGTGATATTTCTTGACTTAAAAGTGTTTAGTGGCCACCATGCACCATATCTTGTACCAGGCTTTGTGGATACAATAGTGAAAGGCCCTGTCTCACCCCCCCAGAGAGTTAGATAGACCGAGGAGTGATGGGGATTACAGAGTGGAGAGATGATTGTGTGATGCAGGTCATTCCTGAGGGCCGTGGGTCCATGGGGACTTCCCATGTGGCTCAGTGGTAAAGAATCCACCTGTCAATGCAGGAGACACAAGAGATGAGGATTCAGTCCCTGAGTTGGGAAGATTCCTTGGAGTAGGAGATGGCAAGCCGCTCTAGTATTCTTGCCTGGAAAATTCCATGGGCAGAGGAGCCTGGAGGGCTACAGTCCATGGGGTCACATAGAGTTGGACATGACTGAGCAGGCGCATGCGCACACACACACACACACACAGGTCCATATGGAAGGCCAGCCAGCCCAGGTTGCTGCTAAGTCTCTTCAGTCATGTCCAACTCTGTGCGATCCCATAGACGGCAGCCTATCAGGCTCCTCTGTCCCTGGGATTCTCCAGGCAAGAACACTGGAGTGGGTTGCCATTTCCTTCTCCAATGCATGAAAGTGAAAAGTGAAAGTGACGTCACTCAGTCCTGTCAGACTCTTCGTGACCCCATGGACTCCAACCTACCAGGCTCCTCTGTCCATGGGATTTTCCAGAGGTGTCATTTGACCAGACACCAAGAAGCACATTTTAGACGTTGAATTGAAGAACAGAGGCTGTTGTGTTGGTCCACTCTTGAAGGTCAAATGATATAGAAGAAGAGAGTTAGCTATTGATTAGGACCAATGGGGGGATATAGCCCAGTGTCTACCCCAGCTGGTCACTGCAGTGCAGACAGGAGAGGAAGGTCAGGGGGATTAGAAGGGCTGAGACTCACTGAAGTGGAGGAAGATTGATGAGTGACAGGCCTCTGTGCAGGGTGCTTGGCTTTGACCTCCTGGGACAGAGGGTTTGTGGAGTAGAGGGACCCAGGCCTGATCTCCAGGGGCTAGGATGCTAAAGGAAAGCTGTTGGAGGCCATTGAGGAGTGATGGACGATGCAGGGACCACAGCATTTGGTGACCATAGGATGAGGGCCAGGTAGAGAGGGACGCTGAAGCTGGTGACTTGAGTCTTCAGGGAGTGGGGGGAGGGGACAGTTGGTGGACTTCCTGGGGGAAGGGTTAGAAGGCAGTGTAGCCAATGCAGGAATGTTAAATGTGGGTTTTAAACGCAGCACTGGAGGAAGAAAGTGTCAGAGTATTAGCGGGTCCTGGGTATACGCTTAGTAACATTGTCTTAGTAACACTGTCTTCTGCAGCATGGGAGTCTGCACGGAGACCTCCCCCTGCCGGGGGGGACCTCCCGGGAAGCGTGGGTGAGGCAGGGGCAGGGAGGAGGGCCTAGGGGCTTAGGGCAGTCCTGGTCTTGGAGGCAGGCGGGTTGCTGCAGAGCGCACTGGGCAGGAGGGGTCCATGGCAGCTCACAAAGAGAGGAGCTGGTGAGTGCTGGGAGGCAGCTCTTGAGTGGATGAAGACGCACTTACCTGGGATGCACCTGCTCCAGCCTTCCTGCAGATCCTCACCTGTCTACCAGCGCTGATCAGAACACGTGAAGTGTGTGGGTTCTGAACGGCTGTGTGGAAGACCTGAACTCCGTGAATAGCTTAGTGCCCTGCCACCTGGGGAGGGTCCTCACCCTGCTCCAGCCCAGCATCAGCAGCCAGCGGCCAGAGCTGGAAGCCCCAGTGGCCACACTTCACCTCCGTCTTTATGATGAAGTGACAGAACACGAGGCACCCGCTCAGATTTGGGCAGGGCCCTGAAACTAGTTTTCAGGTTGTGCATTTTACAAATGTGACCGCTCTCTAAGATTCCTTGTACCCTGAGTGGTTCTTTTTTCAGGGTGCAGTACTGTTTCTCTGTGGAAATCTTGGGCTTCCCCAATGGCTCAGTGGGTAAAGAATCCACCTGCAATATAGGAGACTCAGGAGATGCGTGTTCTATCCCTGGGTCGGGAAGATCCCCCGGAGAAGGAAATGGCAACCCACTCCAGTGTTCTTGCCTGAAAAAATCCCATGGACAAAGGAGCCTGGCCGGCTAGAATCTGTGGGATCACAAAGAGTCATACACGACTGAGCGACTAAGCACGCTGTTTCTCTAGATCGTGTATTGGTAATACAGCTTCGTTAACTAAGGCGTAAGAGATAATTAAGTGACACTCAAGAGTGATTCTGCCCTCCCTTCGGTGAACAAGGTACATACACTAAGTGAACTCGTGAGGTCTGTGTCCCCTGAGTGTGCTGGGCACCTTCCTTGCCTCTGCATGTGGTAAGCCTCTTTGTGAGGCTTCTTACGTGTTGACTGCTCAAGTGCAGAATAATGGAAAGCCCCAGGAACAGCTGTGCTAGGGTTGCTGTGCCTTTAGGGCTAAAACAACAAGTAAAGATAATGAGCTTTTAAAAGGAATATAATGTAACACACGTAGCTGGAAGCCATCCTGTTTGTGAAATAACCTTTCTGTCTGTACTTGTGCTGCTTGACCACAGAGAGGAAACACTGTTGCCTTAGGGTTCTTCTCCATTTTTGTTTTTTCAACTCTCACCTCAATGTCTTTCGCTCTTCAGAGTTCCCTCATTTCATGTGGAGAGTACTTACAGGTAAAAAATTTTCAATGTCTGCTGTTTCTGTTGATTGACTGAATGGGAAAGAGATACCGTCACATTAATAACAGCAAATAGTGCCCCATGCATTGTTCCAAGAAACTTGCATTTATGAACTCATTGATTTCTCACAACAGTGCTATGAAGAATACAAATTGTTGTTCCCATTTTCTAGATGAGGACACAGGCGCAGAACCTAAGTAAGTTGCCAAAGTTATATTCCCAGTAAGAGAGAGCTGGGATTCGAACCTAGGCAGTCTGGCTCCTTGTTCTGACTAGTACCCTGCTGACTGTTTTCTTAGAAGGGAATCAAACATGAAGTTCAGGCCTGATTTAAAATTTTGCAAAATCTGATGTTTTGGCCTGTTTCTGTTTAGAATTCCATCACTCAGAAGTAGCAGTATTTTCTGAGAATTTTGGAGAGGAACTTATATCAGATTCCTACTTGCATTATTACAGGCTCATCACTACAAGGAGAAATGCTTAGGGAAGAGGAGTGAGCACGTAGACCTTGTCTCCCCTAAGTACATGGGCTGAAGCTGGAAGTTTTGGGTTGTTGCTCTTGTGTTTAATGAAACACAGCTTCTCTTAACCCAGTTAACTGGCCAGGATTCAAACACTGGGAAAGATCAGAAGTTATTAAACTTACAGAGTCATAGAAATAATGTTTATTGTAAATTTTTTCCTACTTGTATCTCCAATGAATGTTTATTAAAAATAACGTTTAAAAGGTTGGGGTAGGCAGTCTTGAAACAGGTCTTCTGTCTCTTGCCATGAGGCCAAAGATGGTGTGTCAACCCTATCAATTTTGAGATGATATTTGATGAGTTAGCCTTTACTGATGGATTTCCATTTAGATTCCAGAGGAAAATTTTTAAAAAATCTTCAAAGGATGAGTAATTTAGGGAACTATAAAGTGAAACTAAAATGAAGCTCCAAAATCACTGCAGATGGTGACTGCAGCCATGAAGTTAAAAGACACTTGTTCCTTGGAAGAAAAGTTTTGACAAACCTAGACAACATATTAAAAAGCAGAGACATTACTTTGCCAATGAAGGTCCGTCAGTCAAAGCTATGGTTTTTCCAGTAGTCATGTATGGATGTGAGAGTTGGACTATAAAGAAAGCTGAGTGCTGAAGAATTGATGCTTTTGAACTGTGGTGTTGGAGAAGACTCTTGAGAGTCGCCTGGACAGCAAGGAGATCCAACCAGTCCATCCTAAAGGAAATCAATCCTAAATATTCACTGGAAGGATTGACGTTGAAGCTGAAACTCCAATACTTTGGCCACCTGATGCGAAGAGCTGACTCATTGGAAAAGACCCTGATGCTGGGAAAGATTGAAGGCAGGAGGAGGAGACGACAGAGGATGAGACGGTTGGATGGCATCACCGACTCGATGGACATGAGTTTGAACAAGCTTCAGGAGTTGGTGATGGATAGGGAAGCCTGGCAGGCTGCAGTCCATGGGGTCACAAAGAATCAGACACAACTGACTGAACTGAACTGAAAGTGAAATGGAGAAAAGAGTATATGTGAAGGAGATGGTGCTATGCTGTTTAGATTCTTATAAGACTACAAAATCACCAGCTTCGCAACTCCTAGACTCCCCAACCTCACAGAAAGCCACAGTAACAGTAGTCTTGGATTTGGGGATAGAATTCAGATAAGTTGCAGCCTCCTGTGGTCTGAGATTCTCTATGGAACGTAAGAATGAGTCGCTTCTCATTTTTAGTCTTGATTTTGTTCTCACGTTGTGCCTTTGTGGTCTTACTTTCAGGGACATTTTCATCCTAGCTCTGTTGGGGTCCGATAGATTGGGAAGAGGGAGGGAGAGAGTGGACTTGAGTTGGCACCATTTTTATGGCCAGTCAGTGCCCAGCAAGCATTCAGATCACCCAGTCTTGCGAATCAGTGTCTCCTGTAGAGGGACAAGGCTCAGGACTTATGGAAGGAGACTCTGGAGGGGAGCTCCCGCCTCCCCACCCCCACTGTCCTCCCCTGGCTTCTGCTCTGTCTTCCTCCAGGAGGGTTGTCACCATCTGCTGTGTTACTGTGTCAGTTTCCCGTTGCTTCTACAACAAATCGCACAAATGCCGTGGCTTACGACCATATGAAGCTCTTACATGACGTTCTCTAGGGCGGAGGTCTGTTGAGGGTCTCATCCACATCGTGGTGTTGGCCAGCAGCCTTCCCCTTTAGAACATTCCAGGAGGTTCCAGAGGAGACTCCTTTCTTGCCTTTCCCAGCCTCCTAAAGGCTGCCTGAATTTCTTGGATGGCAACCCACTCCAGTATTCTTGCCTGGAGAATCCCATGGACAGAGGAGCCTGGTGGGTTACAGACCATGGGGTTGCAAAGGGTCGGACACGACTGAGCGACTAAGCACATCCATCTTAGGGACTTCCCTGATGGCTCAGTGGTAAAGAATCTGCCTGCCAATGCAGGAAACTCAGGTTTGATCCCTGAGTTGGGAAGATTTCCTGGAGAAGGGAATGGTAACCCATTCCAGTATTCTTGCTGGGAAATCCCATGGACAGAGGAGCCTGGCGGGCTATAGTCCATGGGGTTGTAAAGAGTCAGACATGACTGACTAAACAACAATAACATCCATCTTCAGAGCATCAACACTGCATCTCATTGGCCATTTGTCTCTAGTTATAGCTCCCTCTGACCATAGCTGGGAAAGGATCTCTTCCTTTTCTGCTTTTGAAGACCTAAGTAATTAAATTGAGCCCATTTGGAGAATTCAGGTTAATCTCCCTAAGTCATACCAGAAAAGCCCCTTTGCCATATAAAGTAACATATTCATGGTCCAGGTCATCTTGGGGAGGAATGTTATTCTGTTCACCACAGCTACCTTCAGAGATTTTCAAAAAATGACTCTTCAGTGAATACCTGTCCAGTGCAAACAGCTGTGTTGACTCTTCCACTGCAGAGGGTATACAGTTCCAAAGGTGATGTGCAGTGGTCCTCAAATCTGGTCTTAATGAAGCTTTCTGGGCTCACTTATTGTGTAGCTGGGCTGGTTTCCCCACCAGCAGTGAGAAAGCAGGCCATGAGCATTTTCAGACGGCTGCACTGTCTTTCTGCTTTTGTCGTTGCTTCCTGCCTGTATTCTGTCTGTGGTTAGGACCTTAGGACTCTGTTCAGAATTCTCCTGGCCCCTCAAGCTTTCTTGACTCTTCTTTATTTCTTGCTCACAGTTTTCCAAATGAACTCCTAGTCTATCCATTTATTTTTGACACCTACTGTTCTATTTTGCATTATTGACGTGTGTTTGTGTATGTCTTCCCCCGCCCCCCCGCACTGCCCCAATTAAAATTTGAGCTACTGAGCTTAAAAAATAGCTCATCATGTGTTAATAGCTATGTTATTCCTTTGAAGATTCTAGATTTTCCTGATGTAGAATCTTTGTTTCTCTTAAATTAGCAACATCTTGATTTCTTTAAAACTGCATCTAAATGACATAGAACCTGCCATGTTCTAAGATCACACAAGTAGCTAGTTTTTTGTTAAAATGTAGTCATAAGAAGTACAGACTGAATCCGGTAGAGTTGAGATGATTTTTAGAGTGTGTCTTCTTTGT
Organism: Bos javanicus; assembly: GCF_032452875.1. NCBI lineage: Eukaryota > Metazoa > Chordata > Mammalia > Artiodactyla > Bovidae > Bos > Bos javanicus. Next base: position 33,778,559 of record NC_083879.1, on the reverse strand, counting down.
TCTTTATGTAAAACTAGATGTTGATTGAGGCGCATAGTACACTTTAAAATTTCTTTGCTTATTGGGCAAAGAAAATACAGTCTTTTTATTTGTTGAATTTGGTTAACTTGCCTCCTTTCCCCCCTCCTCTTGGACCCTGAGTGTGTTCTGTGACCCTTATTGATTTTAAACGCTCTTGTGCAGAATTCCACCAAAGCCCCTCTCAAGAGATCGAACGTGGAGAAGGTAACCAACGTGCAGATCCTGGTGCTGTTCGGCATCCTGTTGGTCATGGCGCTGGTGAGCTCGGTGGGGGCCCTGTACTGGAACGGCTCTCAAGGAGGAAAGAACTGGTACATCAAGAAGATGGGTACGTGCTAGGCGGGCTGCTGGTTGACGTGGTCCATGCTTCCGAGTACATGCCATCCTTTCTCCTTCTTCACCCTTGGGCTGTTGTGCACAAAGCCCATCTTTGAAGAACTGGAAGAACAGGAATCTCGTGATAAAGTGAAGGTGGACTCATCTGGGGATTGTTGTATGTTCAGATGATTATTTCTTAAAATTACCTATGTTTTGGCTGCACTGGGTCTTCACTGCTGCGTGCACGCTTTCTCTAGTTATGGCAAGTGGGGGCTACTCCCTATTTGTGGTACGCGGGCTCCTGATTGTCATGAGAGGGCAAACAGGCTCCAGAGCCTGTGGGCTCTGAAGTTGCGGCACATGGGCTCAGTTGCCCCGAGGCTTGTGGAAGTGAACACACGTCCCCTGCACTGGCAGGCAGATTCTTAACCACTGGACCACCAGGAAAATCCCAGATGATTCCTTTTTGATTGTTAGTGTTGGAGTTATTTTCTTAGTGGTTGCTTTAGGAATTACGGTATATGTCTTAATTCATCAGCATCAACTTCAGATTAATACTAACTCAATTCCAATAAAATACAGAAACTTGACTCCATTGTAGGTCCATTTTCTCCCCTACTTTGTGTTGTTATTACCATGTGTATTACATCAGTCTTTGTTATCAAGCCAATAGTACAATGTTGTACTTACTGCCTACGTAATTTTATCTCTTAAAGAAGCAAAAAGAAAAAAACAAGTGTATTTATAGAGTTGTTTCACTTTAACTTACTTATTTACTTTTATTCCCAGTTCTTTTCATTTCTTCTAGTGTATCTGAGTTACCAACTTGTTATGTCTTTGCTTCACATACCTTCTTTGTTTCCTGACTTCTTTTCGTTGACATGTATTTTACATCGGGGCTTCCCTAGTGGCTCAGTCGGTAAAAAAAAAAATTCGCCTGCTCTGCAGGAGACTGCTTGCAGTGCAAGAGACATGGGTTCCATCCCTGGGTTGGAAAGATCCCCTGGAGAAGGAAATGGCAAGCTACTCCAGTGTTCTTGACTGAAGAATCCCATGGACAGAGGAGATGGGTAGGCTGCAGTCCATGGGGTCACAAAGAGTTGGACATGACTGAGCAACTGGACCACTGCTGCCATGTTACAGCTAGATATGTCCATCGTGCTATTTTATAATCTTTTACCACTTAAAGAAAAATCCAAGTGAAAGTATAGAACATATGTAATTATATTCTTTTATAAGTACTTATATAATTACCTTTATTGCCCTTGTTTCTTTATGTACATTGAATTGCTGTCTGGTGTCACTTCCTGTTGTCCTGGAGAATTTCCTTTGTTATTTCTTGTGAGGCCAACTGGATAGCAACAAATCATCCCAGGTTTTTATCTTGGACTTCTAGGGGGTCAGCCTAGCTTAGAAGTCAGCCAGTGGGTGGTCAGAGGTTGTCCTGACCTTCCCTTGAGCCAGTGAGGGGCCAGTTGTTTGATCTGTGTGTGGCTTCGGAATTGGCCTCACTGATGGGAAGTTTAAAATCGACCCCGCATTCAGTCAGGGACTAGAGGCTCACCAGGACTTGACATGGACCTGCCCTCTGGACCACCAGGGCTGGGTATAATCTTAGCTAGTTTTCCTTGGCCATCTTTCCGCGGATCTGCCTGTTTAATTTCTGTCTAGTCTGCAGTTTGCCCCTACTAGTATTGGGAGAGATTTGTCTTCCCTGATCTGGGAGGTCTGTCGTTTTTTCACAGTGCCCTAGGCAGGGCAGTTTTATGCTCTGCTTCAGATACTGTCGGATCCCTCAGGCTGTTCCTGTTCTGACAGTCTGTCCCGCCCTGGGATAGAATTTACCCAACGTGGGCTGGGGGTGGGGATTAGAGTTGCCAGTCCTCAGGGCCCTCCCCACCTACCGCCCGGAGCAGAACTTAAGCAATGTGGATCTGGGGGAGAGAAGGAAAAAACAGACTTTGGCTTAAATGCCAAAGTCTCCCACTCATTGAGATTGAGCAGTTATTCTTGAATTCATGCTTTTGAATTTTTTGTGTGCTCTATGATCGGTTTCTCAGCACTTTGAACGCTTGTTTTGATAGTTTTGTCCAGTTTTATGGCTTCTTGTTTTGAGAGAAGATTTGCTAATCTCCTTCCACAGCAATTCCAGAAAAATAAATAAAATTTAATGACAAAATAAATAATGATACGTTGAGTAATACATTTGAATTTTAAACTTTGAAGTATTTCTTGGGATAATTATTATTCCCACCTTTCTTTATATTTTAGTTAAATTGATGAAAACATTTATTTTTTCCCCTTTCCTAGTTATCTCATATAGAAAGCTCACACATTTTGAACTGCCCAGGAAGACTCTCGTTGCCACTTTATAGATGGGAAAAGTCACTGGGACTTCCGTTGTAGGTTGGGTCAAAATTCCTTGATTTTGGTTCTTAAAACATGGATTTCAACCATTTGTATGTTTAGCTTCAAACGTGAAGGCAGATGGATTTGTGTATGTGTTAGCTGCAGCATGTCATGGTTTAGGCACATAAACAGCAGTGACACTATACTGATAGCTAAGCTGTGTGGAAACTGTCATTTAAACTGCTCAGCTGACATCAAACTCCAGTACCAGCTGCATGATTTACAGTGAAGAATTTGCCTATTTTTTTCCGTTCAGTGCTTTGTGCCTTGTTATCCTTAGGGTGAAGTCTGAGTAACTCCCGTAAAAGCCATCAGACTTCACATTTGTGCCATCCATGTCAGAGCTTTGACTTCAGAGAACTTTCCTCTTTGACACTCAGAGACCCTGTACCTCCGCCTCCTCTCCTGGTCCCTCCTCCCGCCTTAGCTGATTCTAGTTCAGATTCTTCCTTTAGGGACCATGTTCCATTAAGACATTCTTTCTCTTGTCTTCTATAAATAGGCTCAAAGCTTCCTGTCTGCCTCCCTGTCTGCACCTGTTTTGCCTGTTCACACTTGCCCCAGTTTGACCAATTCTTTAGGGTGTAAATACACTCTTACCTTAGTGAGGTTGTAGGTATTCCTATCCTCTTTTCTGCATCCTGTTCAGTTAGCTGCCTTCATGCCATCCTCCAGAACTTGTCTTAAGCCTCCGTTCTTCTGGATGGTTTTGAGTGACTGTGACTGTACCTTCCCATTAAACCCCTGCTGCCATGGTGTCTGCATGCCTGTGAACTCCTCTTTAATCGATATCTCCTGCTGCATAATCACCTTGGCAGATGCTGACTTCTGCTCACCCCCTTCCCTCAAAGCCTCCTATTGGAAGCCAGCTCTTTATTGGAAGGAATTGTGTCATCACAGCCTTGTGTATCCACAGTTCATGGCACAGAGCAGGTGTTCAGTGACTATTTCAACTTGAATCTCTAAATGTACACTTAAGCCAGTCAACTCCTTCTGTGAACATCTTTCAGAAAACTGCCAGCGTAATAAAGTTCAGGGATACTGAACGGAGACTAAGCTATGCACATATTGTGGTTTTCTTCTGCAGATGCGACCTCAGACAATTTCGGATACAACCTGTTGACATTCATCATCCTCTACAACAATCTGATTCCCATCAGTCTGCTGGTGACTCTCGAGGTTGTGAAGTACACACAAGCCCTCTTCATAAACTGGGTGAGTATCACACGGGGCAGGAAGCAGAGCTGCTGGGGACGTGTCATTTCCTAATATCCTGTCGGAGCCTTAGTGTTGAAACTGGGCCTCCAGAAAAAGAGGAGCGTCATTGATTTATAATTCGATCTGGGATTTCACTGCCTAGAGACTGGGCAGGGTTGTCCCTGAGCCAGTGGTGGTGGTGACTAGTCACCTGGTGTCCCAGTTTCCTGGGTCATGAAACAGGCAGGTGCTCTCAGGAGCATCAGTGGGATAATGGAGAAGAAGGCAAGCAGGTCCCTGTCTTCCAGTGCATGGGCATGAAGTGGCTGCAGCTGCTCATGCTTTATGGTCTCCTTAGTGCAGAAGGAAAGCTCTCTTAGGTGTGTCTGCTTAAGTGTCCTTTAGATCAAAATTCACAGTGACAGTGAGCTTGGGTTCTGTTGCAAGAGTCCAGGTGGAATTTTCAAGGACCCCGCCATGGTTGTGAAGCACCGGACCTCAGCAGCTAGTATTTGATGACCAGACACTTTCATGTGCTTTTTTTTTCATGGGCATTTTTATTTGAGCTTCACAACAACCCTTTGAATGAGGTATTAGCTAAGCTCAGAAGTATGAGTTAGTCTAGGTTAGGAAACGATCATCTGGAAGCCAAATCTTCTAGATATAAATAAATACCATGTTTTCCCCTGTACCTTAGTGTTTTTCTACATAAATAGACCCTGTATTTTCACCACTAACTTAAAAATTAGCATTTATTTGAGTTACCTGTTTTAACAGTTACCTGTTACCTTCTTAATCTAAATGAGTGATGAACGGTGGAGATTTGCTGAAGTCCCCCCACTCCTTTCCCTCTCTCAGGACACAGATATGTATTATCTAGGAAATGACACCCCTGCCATGGCCAGGACGTCAAACCTTAATGAAGAGCTTGGCCAGGTGAGAGCCTCTTGGGGACTTTGGGACAGTGATGTGAGCATGGGGGCAGACAAGTGTTGGGAGAACTGTGAAGAGATTGTGCAAAAATAAGTCTCCATAAAGGTGGTTTTGATGTCTGAAGAACTCTGTAGTATTTGGAGGTATTATTCAATACAAATGTTAATTGATCTTGACTTGCTTTTTGAGGCAGGGATAGATCTTATCGCCTAGAAGATCTTATCACCTGCAACACATTCAGTACAAAAACTATAGTGCAAGGTCACTTTGTATGCAAGATTGTTAATCAAGAGCAAATAAAGGGAAGACAATGGTTAAGATGCTTGGATATTGGGTTGTTGTTCAGTTGCTAAGCTGTGTCTGACTCTTTGCGACTCCATGGACTGCAGCACGCCAGGCTTCCCTGTCCTTCACTATCTTCCAGAGTTTGTTCAAACTCATGTCCATCGAGTCAGTGATACTATCTAACCATTTCATCCTCTGTTGCCCCCTTCTCCTTTTGCCCTTAATCTTTCTCAGCATCAAGGTCTTTCCCAAGGAGTTGGTTCATTGGATTAGGTGGCCAAAGTATTGGAGCTTCAGTTTCATCATCAGTCCTTGCAGTGAATATTCAGTGTTGATTGCCTTTAGGGTTGACTGGTTTGATTTCCTTGCTGTCCAAGAGACTTTATGTGGGGGCTAATTTGAAGGACACAAATCCATAACATCTCTCACATGTTCCTGCTTTCGTCTCTGTAATATTTCAGGGACCCAGTTTCTTTTCCACTGTCACCCCCAAACCCCTCTTGCCTTTTTACTGAGTTACACTTTGCATTATGTCCTCATTGTGAGTTGAAATCACTGCAAAGTCTAGGTCTGTTGAATGCACTATAATTACAGATTATAATTTCATTTTATTTACTTATATGATTCTCCCAACAACCCCATGAAGTGAATGCAGTATATATCAGACTAAACCGGCCTTCTCTTTGAACCCTGCTCCAGTCTTCCAACAGAGTTAATTTACCTCTCTTCAGTGTTTCTGCAACAATCTCTCCAAACATAAATACAGTAAAAAAGAATGACATGTGTCTATAAAAAAGAATTATATGTGTCTATTTCCATCCTGGGATTTCTAAGCCTCTTCAAAGGTGTGGAGACGAGCTCTTTGGTCATCTTTGTCTGCCTTTGTTATTTTAGCATAATGGTTAGCATAACTTTGTTCTCAGATGCTGTTGAACTGGACCCAAATGATTGAAGGATTCAATATCCTCCAGCTCCCACGATGAGACAGTTCATCCTAATCGGGAATAGGAAAAGTTTGCATGGGGAAGTAGTTCTGAGTTGGAACTGAAAAGACAAGTCAAAATCCAATAGGCAGAATAATAGAAAAATCTTAATTCCTTATTATAAAATTGTCATTTTAAAATATTTTGATATCATCTTTTAACTTTTAAAAAAGAAACAGGAAGAGATATTGCTTTTGAAAGGCTGATTCTACTGAACTTTTTATACCCCTAGTCTTACTGCAGATAAAGCTTATATTTAAACTTGTTTATGGTTAAAGCATTCATCACTTTAATAGTGTACTGATTTCATATTTCTGTGTACTATTTGACTTCTTTAGGATCATTAATAATCATTACTTGAAGGCACTTTAAAAATAATTCTTAGTATTCGCTTATATTGTATCAGTTAGGAAAAGTCTAGAGTACACAATTCTTGTTATTAATCTGTCTTGTATAAAAACAGTGCAGTGTGACTTCCCTAGCATGGTTCTTGGGAATTCCTGGAATCCATCTCACATCCAGCTGCAGTCATGACCCCTCTTTAGAAAGTCACTGAGAAACTGGAATTTTACTGGAGACAGTTCTGTTAATTACTCCCCTCTCACTAATCTATGATGTAATTTCCCAGAAAGCTAGACATGGAGTAATGTTACTTATCTTCTGGCCAAACCCTTATGGACGTGGACGTTGAGTCCCAGAAGGCTGAGGTAACTTTTCCAACCTGCACAATTCAGAGCCTGACCTGGACTCCCTTCCCTTGTGGTCCTGCGTTCTTTGCCCTTTCCCCCATCGTAGCATCCACCCAGGAGGACAGAACGTAACACCACGCATGCATTTGGGCTCATCTCTTGTGCACTCACTCAGTTAATCATGTCTAAATGGTTTGCTTATTGACTTTCACAGGAATTTCTCTTTTCACCTTTGTATATTGAGAGCCTAGCGTGTTAAATCTATAGAACTTTGTGCCTTAGAAAGTTTCGTTAATCTGTTGCAGTGCCATGCTGCCTTTATGTAATCTCACTATGATGGTGATTGAAAAGCTTAGTGTTCTGTGCTATTTCAGGACATGCTTTCTTAGTCCAACCAAGGGATGGAGTTCTAAAAACAAATATTTTTGTGGTTGCCACAGTCTGAGTTTGTTGTCTTGATGTATTAGACACAAGAATGAATTCTGTGTAAATGTCATTGAGATGCCTTGTGGCGAAATTTAGTGCTTACTGATGTTAAATGGATTCAGGGCTGTTACTGAAATCTCTTTTGTATGTTTCCACACACTTGGACTCCAGAATTGTGGTCTTAAGCTTTAACATATATTAGTTTTACAATATATAATTATGATATATAACATTTAATTATAAAATATGTTTTTGCTTGCCTAAGGAAATTTACCTTTGAAAACTAATACAGATTTTGAAACATGTAGAATAAAAGACTTCACTTATGTGTCTTTGCGTGTTATTACATTCTCGGCATATATTTTTCTCTTTGATTTAGGTAAAATATCTATTTTCTGACAAAACAGGAACTCTGACATGCAATATCATGAACTTCAAAAAGTGTAGCATTGCTGGGGTAACCTATGGGTGAGTGTCTTTATAACTTACTGAATTTTATCTGTATTCTTCCAACAAAAGAAGTTTATTTTTAGCCACTTAGTCAAATACCTTGACTTTCTGATACTTTGAAAGGGTATTTATAAGGGATTTGGTTTCATAATTACTACTGAAGATATTTAAAACTGAATGAGTCCCAATTTAGAACATGGTTCTAAAACATGGTTATTTCTATAAATACTAACCTATGAGAAATCTCAAGGAATATGTAATTTTATATATCCAATCTAGTAAGTATACATTTCTACTTCATGTTTTGATCTCAACACTTTCCTTTTTCAAAAAGAGCATAATGCATCTGGCTATGTTCTTATTTCTCAAAGTTTTGTGAGTCTGTATAAATTTTAGAATTGTTGTATTTCTGTGAAAAATACCTTTGGAATTTTGATATGGATTGCATTGGGTCTGTGGATTTCTTTGGATAGTATTGACATTTCAACATTAATTCTTCCAATCCATGAGCACAGAACGTCTTTCCATTCATTTGTGTTGCTGAATTTCTTTCAGTAACGTATTACACTTTTCAGTGTATGATCTTTCATTCCTTTGGTTGAATTTATTCCTAGATATTTTCTTCTTATTGATGTAAGTATAAGTGGAATTGTTTTCTTAATTTCTCCTTCTGATAGTTCTTTACTAATATATAGCAATGCAACAGATTTTTGTATATTGATTTTGTATCTTGCAACTTCACTGAATTTGTTAGTTCTAACAGATTTTTGGTGGAATCTTTTAGAATTTTCTGTATATAATATCATATCATCTATAAATAGTAACAGTTTTGTTTCTTCCTTTTCTATTTGGATACCTTTTACTTCTTTTTCTTTCCTAATTGCTGTGGCTAGGACTTCTAATACTATGTTGAGAAAAAAAGTAATAAGAATGGGCATCTTTGTTTTATTCCTGATCTTAGAGGAAAAGCTTTCAGCTTTTCACTGTTGAGTATGATATTAGCCTTGGATTTGTCATATATTATATGCTGCTGCTGCTACTGCTACTGCTAAGTCGCTTCAGTCGTGTCCGACTCTGTGTGACCCCATAGACAGAGGCCCACCAGATTCCCCCATCCCTGAGATTCTCCAGGCAAGAACACTGGAGTGGGTTGCCATTTCCTTCTCCAATGCATGAAAGTGAAAAGTGAAAGGGAAGTCGCTCAGTCGTGTCCGACTCTCAGCAACCCCATGGACTACAGCCTACCAGGCTCCTCCATCCATGGGATTTTGTAGGCAAGAGCACTGGATGGGGGTGCCATTGCCTTCTCCCATATATTATATTGACTTTATTATATTGGGGTACATTCCTTATATACCCATTTTGCTGAGAGTTTTTTTCATTATATGTGAATTTTGAATTTTATCAAATGCTTTTTCTGCATCTATTGAGGCAAATCTATTGGGGCTTCCCTCATAGCTCAGTTTGTAAAGAATCTACCTGCAATGCAGAAGACCCCAGTTTGATTCCTGAGTCGGGAAGATCCACTGGAGAAGGGAAAGGGTACCCACTCCAGTATTCTTGGGCTTCCCTTGTGGCTCAGCTGGTAAAGAATCCACCTGCAACATAGGAGACCTGGGTTTGATCCTTGGGTTGGGAAGATCCCCTGGAGAAGGGAAAGGGTACCCACTCCAGTATTCTGGCCTGGAGAACTCCATGGACTGTATAGTCCATGGGTTCACAAAGAGTCAGACACGACTGAGCAACCTTCACTTTCACTTTCTTTCATTGAGGCAATTATATGATTTTATTTTTCATTTTGGTAATGTGGATGGTATTGACATATTGATTTGTAGATACTAAACTGATCTTCTGGAGAAGGCAATGGCACCCCACTCTAGTACTCTTGCCTGGAAAATCCCATGGATGGAGGAGCCTGGTGGGCTACAGTCCATGGGGTCACTAAGAGTCGGACACGACTGAGCGACTTCACTTTCATTTTTCACTCTCATGCATTGGAGAAGGAAATGGCAACCCACTCCAGTGTTCTTGCCTGGAGAATCCCAGGGACGGGGGAGCCTGGTGGGCTTCCGTCTATGGGGTCGCATAGAGTCAGACACGACTGAAGAGACTTAGCTTAGCAAACTGATCTTCCATCCTTAGAATAAATCCCACTTGATCATTGTGTATGACCCTTTTAATGTATTGTTGAATATGGTTTGCTAATATTTTACTGAGGATTTTTGTGTCTGTTATTCAGGGATATTGGCCTGTAATTTTCTTGTGATGTTCTTTTTCATTCGGTATCAGAGTAATGCTGACCTTGTAAAATGAGTTTGGAAGTGTTCCCTCCTCTTCTGTTTTTTGAAAATGGTTGGTATTAATTCTTCTTTGAATGTTTGGTAGAATTCACTAGTGAAGCCTTCTGGTTCCAGACTTTTGTTGGGAGTTTTTAAATTACTGATTCAGTTTCTTTAGTAGTAATGGGTGTACTCAGATTTTCTGTTTAGGTTGTATGTTTCTAGGCCTTTATCCGTGGCTTCCAGGTTGTCAAATTTGTTACCATCTAATTGTTCATAGTTGTCTTTTGTGATCCTTTACTTTCTGTAGTGTCAGTTGTAATGCCTTCTCTTTCATTTCTGATTGAGTCTTCTCTTTCTTGGTAAGTCTAGCTAAAGGTTTGTTAACTTGATCTTTTTAAAGGACCAACTTTTAGCTTCATTGATTTTTTCCTACTGACTTTTGAGTCTCTATTTCATCTGTTTTTGTTCTAATCTTTATTTCCTTCCAACTTTGAGTTTTATTTGTTCCTTTTCTAGTTATTTTAGGTATAAAGCTGTCTGAGATTTTTGTTTCTCGAGGTAGGCATTTATTGCTATAAACTTCTCAGAACTGCTTTTGCTGCATTCTTCAAGTTTTAGTATTTTCATTTGTCTCTAGGTATTTTTGGATTTCATGTTGGATTTCTTCATTGATCCATTGGTTGTTCATTCACATGTTGTTTAATTGTCACATATTTGTAAATCTTCCATTTTTTTGGGGGTAATTGAGTTTCAGTTTTGTATCTTGTGATAGGAAAATACGCTTGCTAGTTCAGTCTTCTTAAATTTACCAAGGCTGGTTTAGTAGCCTAATATATGATCTATGCTGCTGCTGCTTGTACTTTGTGTGAATACCTGTGTTTTTGATCACAGCTCTGTGACTACTCTGTTTCTCTCTCTGGCAGTCATTTTCCAGAACTGACAAGGGAACCATCCTCAGATGATTTCTCGTAAGTATATTTTAACAGTTCTTGATACTTTAGTGGGAAAGGCTTTGGAACAATTTTATATTAGCATTTCTCACCAGATTATTTTGTAAATAAAAGTTGCCTGTTATTTCAAGAGAGAACCAGAATAAAAATGAAACATGAGTATGGTTTTAAAAGTCCAATCGTGCTACAGGGATTTTAACAAAAGTACCCAGCTATCGGTCGGATACGTCCTGCTCACTTCTGACTTTCCAGCATAATATCTTTAAGGTTGTAACATACATGTTGTAGCATGTATCAGAATTTCACTCCTTTTGAAGGCTGAGTAGTATTATATATATGTATATACACACCACATTTTGTTTATTAACTCATCTGTTGTGTGGCTGTCTGGATCCAGCATGGTTGTGTTTCAGTTGTTCACCCTCGTGATGGTGGGGCTACACTCGCTGCCCAGAATCATGAGAGAGGATTGTACCATGTGTTGCCAGCCTGTGGGGAGATCAAAGTTCAAAGACTGAAAGATAGTTTCTACTGAATGCTTATCAGTTTTGCACCACTGAAAAGTTATTAAGTCAAAACAATGTAAGTCAGGGACCATCCTTATTTTGTTCATAGTCAGGAGTGAGATTTACTGTCTTGAGGTTTGAAATAATACACAATATTTCAAATCTTTAAAAGTTTAATATAAATTTATAGCCTTTTTATGTGTGATTCTTTCTTAAGACAGATTCTTCCTAGGTTTGAGTTAAAGGAACTTTGGAGCTGAGTAATATCTCCTATTCTCTTCTCAGCCGGATTCCTCCTCCACCTAGTGATTCCTGCGACTTTGATGACCCCAGGCTCTTGAAGAACATCGAGGACCATCATGTAAGGGCCATCATTCACTTCTGGAGCATTAAACATCTTATGATGCACTTGCGTTTATGTGTGTATGTAGCGTCTTGAAAGTTGCTGTTTTGGAACTTGGGGAAGAGATGTGCCTTCACTTCTATGGTGTTAGTACTTTAGGAAAATGATCAGTTTGTGAAGAACACTTTGCATAACTGAATTTGAAGCCTGATTAAGTATGTAGTGAAGTTATAAAGTAAGCACATCAAGATGAGTCTGATCATAGATTTTGCTAACATTTCAGATTTCTGTTGTTTTGTAAGATTTATGCAAGACTGTTTCTTCATAGTTGTGAATCTAAGAGGTCATGTATTTTGAAAAGTAATTACGTATCTTTTGGTTAGGATCACCTAGGAAACAAGATATAATATGCAGGATTTATAGCATCCTACTTATGTGCTAGACGTTTGAAGGCTGTTTCCTTTAGCACCCGAGTCACCTCGGAGAGATGATGGGGAGCTGCATAGAAAACTTGACTTGGCCAGAAGTCACCCAGCAAACAGATGGAGAAATGAGAGTCAGAATCTTAGACTGTTGGATTCTTAACTGTGATGTCACATTCTGAACTATTGGAGCAAACCAGGATTTACTGCTGGTCCATATAAATGCATTTTTGTTCTAAAGGCTATTCTGAAAAATACTAACTTTTAATGATCAGAGCATTTCACAACCAGTTTAACCAGTATAAATTAGACCTAATATGACTTTTCTAAAAAAAAAAAAAAATTCAGTTTTGAAATTAGGTAAACTCTAGCAACATTAAAACTTTATCTTTCCCAAATTTTGTGAAGAGATAGGTATATTTAAAATGTTCTCTGAATTCTCAGTGAGGAGGTCTGCTATACTGTATTTCAGTTAGTGCCTATTTGTTGATGCTAGAACTTTCCCAGCAGTGTTCTGAGATGTGAGCATGGAAGGCACCCATGCTCCCGGGCTGGGAGGCAGCTGTCCTGCTTCAGCCCCAGAGATGCTGACCAGGTGGTCCAGGCTGCATAGAGGATGCTGCTGAAGGCTGTGCTCTGTGTCAGGATCACAGACGTTGATACTGTCCTTTCCTGGATTTTGGTCTCAGAGGTAGATGGCGCCACTCGGCTAGAGGTCCTCTAAGCAGAAGAGTGGCGTCTCAGAAGAACCTTCTGTGGAGGAGGGGAGTGTTAATTAAGGATGTTAAAGAAACGAGCACCGGTGAGGACTTGCTTTCTGAGAAAGGACTCAAGCGCCCTCAAAGAGTGTTAGGTTGAGAGTGATGGTGCGGATGGGTGGCTGAAAGGGTCTGTTCACATTGGAATGGTGAAGGGTAAGGAGAAACTACAGGGTGGCAGCAGCAAGGGATTTAAACTGTCAAACAGCAAACTGGTCCATAAGAGACTCATTCGTTTAGAAACAGTTTAAGGGCTTAGTTCACATTAAACACCTTGCTAGGTACCCAGAGTAGGGGGTTGTGAGCCGCAGGAGATGGGCTGGATGGTGAGCAGGTGTGAACGGAAGGGTGCCTGGAACCGGGGCTCCTGACCTCTGTTCTGAGGGCAGCAGGAAGGAACCCCTGGATTAGAATCCAGGAAGAGTCCTTTGAGCCTGACCCTGAAGTAGATCAGGGGCGTCCTGACAGCCACTGATCTTGGCTCCGTTTGCAGCCCACAGCACCCTGCATTCAGGAGTTCCTGACCCTGCTGGCCGTGTGCCACACCGTGGTCCCCGAGAGGGACGGGGACAGCATTGTCTACCAGGCCTCCTCCCCAGGTGAGGCCCCGCGGCCGGGGTGCCCGCTGCCCCCTTCCCCGACCCCTGGGTGTTTGCATGCTGTTGCCGGCCCTGCCCTGCCCCGCCGTGTGCCTCCGGTCTCCCGTTGGCTGCAGTGTCCTGGGGGACCAGTTCCAGGTCCACAGCTTCTCCTCTGAGGGAGGTGCTCCTTTCTGGGCCCTAGTAGGGGGCGAGGAGTGAGTCGGCACCTTCTAGGTCCTCCGTCTTTACTGCACGGAAGGCCAGGCGTCTGTCGCTGGTGTGGGTCTTTTTCATGGGAAAAATAACACTTGCTGAACAGAATGCTGTCCTTCCCAGAGACGAGTCAACGCCTCCTCTGTTCTTATTGACAGACGAAGCCGCTTTGGTCAAAGGGGCCCGGAAGCTGGGCTTTGTCTTCACAGCCAGAACGCCCTACTCTGTCATCATCGAGGCCGTAAGTGACAGCCCCGGGTGCCGCCGGATGGTCCTGGTCACCTGCTTTCTGGAAGGCTGTCTGTTAGATATAGTAACGCCTGTTGTAACTAGGAGAGCTGGTTGTCTGTGAAACTAGGCATGTTGAGAATTGACAGGTTGTGTGGTTCTGCTGGCTCCCGGTTGTGTGTTTTTATGTTGTTGGCTAGGGTTGTGTTTTTGCATTTCTATCATCTTTCTCTCTCAAAGGCACTACCCATGGTCTTCCACCCACTGATGTGGGATAAAGTGCAGGAGAGAACGTGGGAAGCCTGATGCTGGGTCTGTGATTGTTGGGAATAATCCCTATCCACCCCCTGCCCCAACCCCATCCTTGGGGCGGGCCCGTGTCTATCTCCCTGAAGCCCTCAGTCTCTGACTCTGGTCTCCGGCAGAGGACGGAGTTGGCACTTAAAATTTTTTTTTTTTTTTTTTGATGAGGGTTTTTTCCCCCCTCCTTGAAATCAAGGCGTTTGATTTTTTTCTGAGTTTCCCTCTCAAGGAGCTAGAGGGAGAAATTTGGGGATAAGAAAAGGTTGAAATCAGGAATGAGGTCAGATAGGGACCTTGGGGTGGCTACGGGTGTTTTCTGTAATGAGCCGAGAGGGGCCACGCTCACTGTCTTGGTGGGTGAGGGTCTGTGGGCAAGTCCTCTAACGATCCCCACCCTCCGTTTGGGGAGGACTTGTGGCTTTTTACAGCTCTTGGCTTTCTGCATCATCAGATCTCATGGATGCATGTGAAGTTCGTGTCCATCTGGTGTAATAAGTCCATGTTGTTCCCAACCTGGTGGCGGTCCATTCTTTTACTTACATGCAGAACTTATATCATATTCCAAGTTGTTTTCAGAATTCCCCTGAATTTGGGGTGTGGACATTTGGTAGCAAAACCTAACAGGACTGCACAGGGCTGCGCCTGTTCTGTGTGACTCTCACCAAGCCACATAGCTTGCTGCACAGGCTGCAGTCCACGGGGTCACAAAGAGATGGACATGACTGAGCAACCAACACTGCAGAAAACCCATGTGTTATATAACAGGGTGCAGTCCCAGCCCTGCGGGAATGTAGTAGGGTGGAGTGGGCATATATACTTCTGTGAAATGTGAAAAATTCTGGATTCGTGAGCCTAACTGGCCCCAGGTTTGGGATGGACCTGTGTAGCTCGTGTCCTTTATTTATGTGCCTTGGAAATGACTCTGTCACTAGCTAGTGGGACGGTCACTCCTGGTGGAGGAAATGAGAAGCTTCCACCAGAAGGAGGCGCTGTGACCCTACCAGACTAACTGCGGAGAACTGTACAGGTTGGAAGGCGTCTGACCCGGAATAGATGGAG
The DNA here is from genome assembly GCF_032452875.1 of Bos javanicus. Lineage (NCBI taxonomy): Eukaryota > Metazoa > Chordata > Mammalia > Artiodactyla > Bovidae > Bos > Bos javanicus. Next base: position 33,763,203 of record NC_083879.1, on the reverse strand, counting down.
AGAATGAGAGATGGAGGAGGGGAGGGATGGGGGGCAGGTGTGTGTAGAGAGGTTTGTGAGTGAGGAGTCGGTTGTTTTGAGATGCTAATGCTTTACACTTCAGGTAAGAGAGGTAAGAGCTTTTTTTTTTTTTTTTCCCCTTCCTCTGTAGATGGGACAGGAACAGACATTTGGAATCCTGAATGTCCTGGAATTCTCCAGGTATATTTCTCTTTTCTTAAACTCTCTCTATATATACTGATCAGAAAGAAGAATCAGAGGGAGAGGGCGGGTCCTGATGGAAGTTGTGCAAGGAGGCATGTGCTTGCTGGCGGGGGTGCTGGGGAGGAGCCATGGAGGGACCTCAGTGCTAAATCACGAGGTTCTCGGAATCCATCATCTCTTTCCACTCCAGTCAAAAGAAGGCAGGATGAGATGCTCTTGAGTGAAGTAGGTTTATATTTGATCTTCCCCTTTGTTACTTGGCACGTGACTGGATATTTTTGAGCTGTGCAATAAGAGTACATGGACAGAATATCATCAGAAGAAAATTAGGTACCCAGAGGAGGCACTCAAGGTCTCCATTTCTGTCTCTCCTGCCATCAAGAGCTGTGCTAGTGAGTCTGCTTGGTAGGGAAAAGAATAGGTTTATGTCCCTTATATGTAAATAAGAGAGTAGGAGGCACACAAATTTTGACTTGGAGGAGGAAGGTAGGGAAAATGGAGATTGGGGCAGCCAGACCACCTTTTGGGCTGCTTACTGTTTAGTCACAGGATGTGATCCTGTAAAACAGCAATGGCGGTTTTTTTCTTTGTGTCTTTACTCTTACAGCGACAGAAAGAGAATGTCTGTGATAGTGCGAACTCCTTCGGGACAGCTTCGACTCTACTGTAAAGGGGCTGTAAGTACTGGCTGATGTCTGCACGGTGGGGGACCCCTGCTTCTCCCTTAACCGCCATTCTTAGCACCCCTCACGGTCACTCAGGTTGAAAGGCTCCTGAAGCTCACTGAGAGGTAAAAGCCCGCTGACCATGACAGGGGTTCAAGCCAGTGTGGCCAGGGCAGTCAGTGGTTGGTTTCAGAAACAGTAGCCGGCTGTGTCCTCCAGAATCCTTGGCGTGTGAATTTTGATTGCCGTTTTCCACCCTTGCATTGTGACTGTGAGAGATGCAATCATTTGTGTTGACCTATGATCTTTTAGGATTTCCCAGGTGGTAAAGAAGCCCCCTGCCAATGCAGGAGACGTAAGAGATGTGGGTTCGGACCCTGGGTCAGGAAGTTTCCCTGGAGGAGGGCATGGCAACCCACTCTTGCCCGGAGAATCCCATGGACAGAGGAGCTTGGGAGGTAACAGTCGATGGGCTCGCACAGAGTCAGACACGACTGAAGCTACTTAATCTTTTAAGGATTCTGGTGTGTATTTTTCCCTTAGTAGCTGTTCTCAGTATTTGTGGTTTTTATTCACCACAGAGGCTGTGTGGTAGGCTTGAGGCGGTGTCCATCTGTGGTTCATCATCACCTCTGGTCCCCTCTGGTTACTTCCTACGTCAGGCTTTTTGTCCTCTCTGCCTCCTGGTCATTGAATCTAAATCTTTAGGGAAAGATGCTGTTGTTTATGAGCCTGACTCACAAAACTACATTCTGTAAAACTGTGGTCTTATGTGTTGAAGGAAAGCTTTGTTAAGCTCAGCTCTTGAGTCTGTGTCAGAAAATATGAAATAATACTAGGATCAACAATGCATTGGAAATCTTACTGATCTTTACCAATTGTGGGAAGAAGTATTTGAGGACACTGTGACCAGAGTTTTTAAAAGTGGGCAATGTGTGTGAATTCTAAAGGCATCCTATGTGAATTCATTAAGGTCCAGATTATGTTAGGGTTGACTCTTTGCGACCCCATGGACCGCAGTGCACCAGGCTTCCCTGTCCTTCACCATCTCCCAGAGTCTGCTCAAACTCAAGTGAGTTTGTCGGTGATCACTTGAGTCAGTGATGCCATCCAACCATCTTATCCTCTGTGTTCCCTTCTCTTCTTGCCCTCAGTCTTTCCTGGCATCAGGATCTTTTCCAATGAGTTGGCTCTTTGCATCAGGTGCCCAAAGTATTATAGGATTTAATTTTTTTCCAACTTGCCTCCCCCCAAACCAAACTAGATTTCTTAAAAGATTTGGGGGGAGCCTAAAACTGTGCTGTTTGTAACATATTTGCTGCATGATCTGTAGCCTGCAGTCCTCCAGCCCTACTTTTGTAGGGCATGTGAATAATCTCTGGGTGATGAACTGTCTATACCGTGTGTTCTCAGCTGAACTGGATTCTGTGCCAGGCAGGTTGTGCCCACCCCCAGGTGGGAGTCCGGCAGCGCTAGGAAGAGACCGCACACTTGAATGGTGTCTGCTGTGTGTTTATGCTTCCCACTTCTGCAGAGGGTATTATAAACTCCACTGGGGGCTTCGCAAATCTGGGTGAACGTGGGCCCCTTTGTGTCCCTGATTACTTATCCTCTGGACACCCGGGGTCCTCCCCGATTTGTGGACCCACAGCCGATTTGCTTTCCACAGCTCATGACTGCATCCAGCCCAGAGCTGTTCTTCCCCTTCCCCACTCAGGCGTGCACTGGATCGAAACCAGGAAGTCAGAGCTGGGCTTGCGGTGCTGAAGGGTCAGCTGGCCTAAGGGTAATTACAGTGTTTCCCTGTTTTATAGGATAACGTGATTTTTGAGAGACTTTCAAAAGATTCAAAATACATGGAGGAGACTCTCTGCCACCTGGAGTACTTTGCCACGGAAGGTGAGTTGGAATTTGGAAATGTTATGTCTGCTGGCAGAGCCGTGCTTTCAGGGGGCACTCCAGGGAGCCTTCACGTTCATGTGTCATCTCTGGGCAGCGCTTGGCTTGCTTCACAGGCAGGTGGTGGTCTTGCGCCAACCCCATCCCCAACCCTGGTGTTCTGTGCCGCTGGCAGTGACAAGAGTTGAGGCTCCAGACCAGCTGTGCTCTGTGACCTACACAGGAACCCCCCCAACTCTTAACCTGGGGGACGCGGGTGAGGCAGGTTCACACCGGATGCTGCACAGAATTGTCTTCTAGTTCCTTTCTGGGAAAACTCCCCTTGTTGTTGTTTTCCTTATGACACTGGCTCCTTGACTTCTGGTGAGAATAACCCACTGAACCCACAGAGAACAGGAAAGGAGTTCTCTGCAGGGTTTAGACAGACTGATGTCAGGCTCCTCTGCACATGGGTGCAATGAGAACCGGGCCCCTGTGTGAGTGCTGGCCACTGCTTCCTCGTCTCCCTGGGCTCCCGTGGGCATGTGTACCCGTGTCTGTGCACACACACGCACACACGGGGATGTGGGGGAACACACATGGGAACACACATGTGGGAGCACAGTTCCACACAGGGACACATGCACGCATGGGAACACACATGATCGCATGGGAGCACACTCCCACACAGGGACACATGCACACATGGGAACACACATGCACACATGCAAACACATGCACACATGGGAACACACATGCACACATGGGGATGTAGGGAACACACGCACACGTGGGAACACAGTCCCACACAGGGACACATGCACGCATGAGAACACACATGATCGCATGGGAGCACACTCCCACACAGGGACACATGCACACATGGGAACACACATGCACACATGGGAACACACTCCCACCAAGGGACACACACACACGGGGACATAGGGGAACACACATGGGAACACATGTGCACACCTGGGAACACACATGCACACGTGGGAGCACACTCCCAGACAGGGACACATGCGCACATGGGAACACACATGCACACGTGCAAACACACATGCACACATGGGAACACACTCCCACCAAGGGACACACACACACACAGGGACATAGGGGAGCACACTCCCACCGAGGGACACATGCACACGCACACACACAGCCTGGCTGGCTGAAGCCCGTGTCTTCCACGTGGTAGCGTGCCAGGCCTTTGTTGCTGTCTGACAGGTGCTCCTGCCCTCCGGCCCTGGCTCCTCCTGGGTGTGGGTCGTGCCCAGCTCTTGTCCTGCTCTGCTGCTGGGGGCTCACTCTTATGGCTTCTCTACTGTCAGCATCTGTAGAAGAGCTGGTTTATATTAAAATAGAATTGCCTTTAAATTCCCCTTTTGAGCATGCGAACGTGGAGTCAGAGTGACCCTACAGAGCCGATGGTCTGTCTCACTTTTGCACACGCTGGTGGGGTCGCACGGTGTCCCCCGGGGTAAGCCCCCTGCTGGCCCGTCACCAGCAGCCTCACCAAGAGACGCTGGGGCTGTCTTGCAGGCTTGCGGACTCTGTGTGTGGCTTACGCCGACCTCACTGAGCGGGATTACGAGGAGTGGCTCAAAGTCTACCAGGAAGCCAGCACCATCCTGAAGGACCGCGCTCAGCGGCTGGAGGAGTGCTACGAGATCATCGAGAAGGTAACGGCACGTGGCGGGGTTGTATCGCCCAGCGACGCCCAGCGGGCAGACAGTCTGTGAGCAGGACTCCTTTTGCTCAACTTGCACAGCGATGCTCTCTATCTTATGAGTGTCTTAACTCACCATTAGCTTTTTTGTTGTTGTTGTTTTTCTCACTAGGAAATTACAATTTATTGAACACAAAAATTGGCAGCCTGATAACTTACTTTATGACATATTACCCTTACATAACAGTTACCTGGTTATTTGAAACTTTTCATAAAACGAGTTCATTAAATCAATGAGGTACATCAGTGAAGAAAGATACACTTTGGAAAAACACAAAACCAAGTAAAAAGTCATCATTAGTTTTTAATCGTTTCTCTTCTTTAAGAAACCATCAGTTTTTATGGGGTACTGGAAAGGTCTAGCCACCCTCTGCCAAGCATTCGTGTCTTTAAGTATCAGGGCAAAAACAGCATCAATGACTTTCGGGGCTGGCCTGAAATGAGGCTTAATGAGATTAGTTGACCCTGTTGAGTTTCCTGGGCCGATAGAATGTCTAGGCTGGTTGGGCATCTTACCTACTGTTGTCATGCTTAATATCCCAACACGGTTTGAGCTCTGCCTTTGCGGCTCCACGTTGCTGGTGTGGATTTTGTTGTTATTTCAGTTTCTCCCAAGATGTGAATTAGCTTTCTACAGGCTGATCCCCTGAAATCTGGAAGCCGGTGTTCAACCTTTTGTTTCATGTCAGCAACTGTTGGTCCTTCCGTTTTCCAGTTTCAGTAGCTTCAAAGTCCTTGCTTGCTTGCTTTTCTCATCCCTTTATTTATTTAGATTCACCTTTGCTTTTTTTTCCCCCTTGTTTGTCATTTTAATGAAATTTGGGTGCAGATGGAGCTGAATTCACGTGTCCATTTACCCTGATTCCCCGAAGATTCGAATATTTACTTTGTGAATCATAAAGCAACTAAATAGATGAAGTACCCATGTGGCCCCGTGCTAGAGCTGGGCACTCAGGACCTCGTTGGCTTGCTGGTCACTGAACCATTTCTTCTCAGGTGTTAGCTGGACCACTGTCCTTTGCTTGTCAGTGAAGTGAGAGGGAGGGCTCAGTCCCGTTAGTGTCCCCAAGGTGACTTTGCCCGAGTGCTGTGCCTCCAGACGGTCTCCATCTCATGATGCCTGGGTACCCAGAAGTAGATGATGAGCACTGGCCTGCGTGCATGTGTGGGGAGTGGGGGGCTCTGGCCTTGTGGATGGTTTTGAAATGCCACACATGTCTGTCATTAATTATCTGCAAACAAAGTTTTCATGTAGAGGAAGTAAGGTAATTACTTCAGAACATTTCGACCGCCTTTCGTTTGTGAGGAGTTTTGTCATTCTTGCCTCTCTCACATGTTTCCCCATCTTTAATTGAAACTGTTTTTCAATCCAGAATCTACTGCTACTTGGAGCCACCGCCATAGAAGATCGACTTCAGGCAGGCGTGCCGGAAACCATAGCAACTCTGTTGAAGGCCGAGATTAAAATATGGGTGTTGACAGGCGACAAACAAGAAACTGCTATTAATATAGGTAATTCATTTAAAAAATAATTTCCCGATGCTGATTTTTGTCTTGTGTTTTTAAAGTCTTGTAGAAGTGTCCATGGGCTCTTCAGACACACTGACAGATGGTGTTTTATAGAATTCTTTATTCACAAGGTCGAGAAAAGTTTAGTGAAACCAAATGAACATGCTCTTTATGAGCATTATCTGCCTGTTATAAACATTAAGACTATGACACCTTCCTGAAAAGTGATTGAACACACTTATAGGGCTTCCCTGGAGAAGGCAATGGCACCCCACTCCAGTACTCTTGCCTAGAAAATCCCATGGACAGAGGAGCCTGGGAGGCTGCAGTCCATGGGGTCGCTGAGGGTTGGACACAACTGAGTGACTTCACTTTCACTTTTCACTTTCAGGCATTGGAGAAGGAAATGGCAACCCACTCCAGTGTTCTTGCCTGGAGAATCCCAGGGACAGGGGAGCCTGGTGGTCTGCCGTCTGTGGGGTAGCACAGAGTCGGACACAACTTAAGTGACTTAGCAGCAGCATAGGGCTTCCGTGGTGGTTCGGTGGCAAAATATCCGCCTGCAATGCAGGAGACACAGGAGAGGCTGGTTCGATCCCTGGGTCGGGAAGATCCCCTGGAGGAGGAAATGGCACCCCACTCTAGTATCCTTGCTTGGAAAACCCCATGGACAGAGGAGCCTGGTGGGCTACAGTCCATGGAGTCAAAGAGTCAGACAGGACCGAGCGACTGAGTATGCATTCATAAAACCTAGAGAATTCAGGAGTTGATGAGAGCTTGATTTTCTTATTACTTTTTCAACAAAAATTTAGTCTCAGAGACTAAGCATATTTTCATTAAGTTTAAATGTGCATTACTATTTTATATAGTTATAGCCATTTTAATGATTTTTACCAATTGATATGTTTTTCTAACAGGCTTGCATCTTTCCCTTCCCTGTATGAGTTGACAACCTCTTTGGTTTCTAAGTATTGCAGAAATGAAAATTGAAGAAAGGGAATTTAAGTCCAAATGACTTGATGAGTATTGCTGAAGATGGCTTTATTTCTTGTTTATGGCTGAGTAGTATTCCTCTGTGTATATACCACTGAATTAGGGCATCAGTTGAGCCTGCAGAGGATGCAGTGTAGATGTCTAGACTTGATGTTGGACTTGTCCACATCAGACCACAGGCAACAGCGGTGAGCAGCCTGAGGTCGTGCTCTGGATCAAGGGCAATCATCAGCCTCTGTTCTGGTCCCACGTTCCTCAAACCTTCTGTGATATGAGCTGTTATCCATCTTTCTCCCACTATATGGACTGGATATTTTGTACATTTGGGTGTGTCCTATGTGTATGTTAGGGTACCCAGAAGGTACTTGGGAAGCAGATCAAGTGTCTAGCAGTTCTCCTTTTAGCTGGAGTAAGGAGAAGAGTCCTGAGAGCCAGTTTTGCTGTGCTGGGGGTCGTTTCTCTACCTGTCTTTGGTCTTTACACATCAGCAGTCTTAGAGCCCTGGGACTGGGAGACATCAGAGTCTACAAGGGCTCACTCTACGTTTCTCGGGGCCATGAATCCTGGTGCAGGATGCATTTTAAACAGATTCACAGAGCTTTCACGAACACCCTCTCCAAAATTTGACTTAGAAAACCCTAGAGAAGGTACTTTATTTCATGCATTCTAAGACACAAATTGTTTTCATATTTCACTGCCTCTGAAGTTGGAGTGTCTTATGGCTGTTGACTCTTATGGTTTTTAACTGGCAACGTTTCCCTTTAGAGGTGACATTTGGTGTTTGGTGCTATTGGCTGTCTTTAGTATTTGCTCTATCTCTTGTCATTTATCTACCACCTGTCCACCCATCTGTCTGTCAGAGTTTGAAAATTTATTTGAAGCATTCCTTTTAGTTTATACCTTGAAAATAAATACATGTAGTCAAGTTAAATTCCAGGATATTTGTCTCGTATGAGCTTATGAATATTAGGTAGACACAGTCATCCCATGTGTGACTTTGAGGTCCTTTGGAACTGGCACAATGCCAGGACTCTGCAGTGCCGTGCTTGAAACACACTAATGAGCTGTGTTTCCGGGAACTGGCAATTCTCTTTTTTAGCCCAAAAATTTAGCATCAGCTATTCTAAAGTGAAATTTCAGCTGTAGCCTTTGTGAATCATGTAGTTGTCATTTCCTATTATGGCTGGATGAAGCATCTATTACGTAGTAAGAAAGTAGATGTGAGGTTTTCAGGGTCTATAATTTTCTTTTAATGGAGGTAGCATAAGTGAGAACAAACTCCGAATGCATATCCATTTTAAAGTCATCATGCTGGGAACAGCTTTCATTTCAGACACCTCCTGTGCCCCCCTGCCATCGACTTTTTGGTGTCATTTGATACCTTGAAACCACTTCTGTAGTCTTTTGCAAGTTTAATTTCTGAAAGCCATGAAGGTGGACTTGCCCACTGCCAGGAAGATGAGTCTGGTTGTCATGCGGTGCTGGGGGCACCCGGCCCCGGCCCCAGTGACACTCACAGGAGAGTCAGGTGTGTGGTTTCTTGATGACCTGTAGCTCCATAGTTGCCAGATGCTCCTCTGTAGACTGCGGAGCTTAGATTCCCAACTTGGGGCCTGAGTGAATCATGAGACAACTCAAGAATGAGACAGATGAGAAAGTACCCGTCATGCAGTGTAGATGCCGAGCATGGCTGGTGTTCTCAGTGGTTACTCAGTGAATGTGCACGTGGTGGTTGGCGTATGATGGCTCAGTCCTTTCTGTAAGTCTCACATCCCCTTTGAGATCGACATTATCCCCTTTTAAAGATGGAACTGAGGCACAGAGATACCAGGTCACCTAGCCTGGGCCACACCTAGCCTGAGAGTCTGTGAGCCTGACATGTGACAGTCACTTCCCAGAAGGAAAGATGTGCGTCAGAAAGACCAAGGGAGTGCTCGCTTCAGCAGCACATATACTAAAATTGGAACAATACAGAGAAGATTAGCATGGCCCTGTGCAAGGATGACATGCAAATTCATGATGCATTCCATATTTTTTATATATGACATCTGGAAAAAAATGGTACTGAAGAATTTATTTACAGGGAAACAATGGAGAAACAGGCATAGAGAATAGACTTATGGACATGTGGAGAGGGGAGGAGAGAGTGAGATGTGTGGAAAGAGTAACATGGAAACTTACATTACCATATGCAAAATAGGCAGCCAGTGGGAATTTGCTCTATGGCTTAGGAAACTCAAACAGGGGCTCTGAATCAACCTAGAGGGGTGGGATGGGGAGGGAGTTTCAAAGGGGAAGGGATATATGTTTACCTATGGCTGATTCATGTTGAGGTTTGACAGAAAACAGCAAAATTCTATAAAGCAATTATCCTTCAATAAAAAAAAATAATTAATTAAAAAAAAAAAAAGAAAGACCAACGGAGGCTACGTGGGTGAGATGGGTTTAAAACTTGAACCTCAAGAATTTGTTTCAGACAACGAATGAGCATAGCACAGATCAACGATGGCAGGGTTTGCAGGGGCCATGGTGAGGTATGGTTGAAGCCTTTCTGAGAGGCATCTGAGGATCTGGCGAGAAAGGTGCCTAGGTGTGGTTCTGTGGACAAGCCTTCAACATTCTGGTTCTCTGATGGGGAGGGATTCTTGAGCCTTGACCCAGTCTGGAGGAGACTGAGTTCCATCTGTTATCATCCGTTTTTGACATCTGGCGCTATGTTCCATACACTCACACTTGAACACTGAATGACCAGATTCTACCTGATATCATTTAGAACCCGCAGCATACTTGTTGAGGATTTGGAGCCAAGATGAATCCCACTGTTGGGTAGTTTGGTGGATCCAGGTATATGGTTAGTAGGAATCAGTCATTCCTAACCCTTCCAGAGGGTTTCCCGGGTGGCACAGTGGTAAAGAACCCACCTGCCAATGCAGGAGATGTAAGAGACATGGGTTCAGTCCCTGGGTCGGGAAGATCCTGTGGAGAAGGAAATGGCAACCCACTCCAGTATTCTTGCCTGGAGAATCCGATGGACAGAGGAGCCTGTAGGCTATAGTCCATAGTGCCACTAAGACTTGGACATGTCTGGAGCGACTTAGCATGAACACAAACCTTCAAAAGTGTCTCCGAAGAAATCTGGGTTGAGCTATCTTTGACAATTTATGCTTACCTCAAAAAAAAGACACTGATAGTGAGTTCCAAGAGGTTTGGTTTGGTCATATTTTCTAGTGTGAATGATGATTTTATTAAAGCCAGGTCCAGCTCTAAGTACCGTAGATGCTGTAATATTTTGATTTCTTTGATTCTACTCAGGTAGCAGAAAGACTCAACACTTTAGTGGTGTACTGTTAACTTCGGCCCTAGTAAAGAGTGAAATCCCAGAGGTCCCCTCCTCAGTCATTTTACGGTCGTCTTGTTAGATTGTGAGATTAAAGAAATAGACCTCAATTTACAAGAGTAGATTGACATTTCATACCTGGCTCTTCTCCAAGAGTTGATCTCATTTTATCCAAAAACATTAGAAGTCAAGCACAGCAAACTTGGATTGACATAATTTAATTTGCCACATTAGCTAAGTCACATTGAACTGTGTTAAACTTCCATGGTCTGTCTAGAGCAAGTGTTCTGTGTGATAATTCTTTAAGCAAAATCTTGCTTCGTTTTCCAAATTAAAAAAAAAAACAAAAACCTGTTTCTTCTCAGAAGCCTTGAGTTCTGTGTATTTAAATTCATGAATGTGTCAGTGGTTTTATTTATTACCCTCTCCCTGCAATGGATAGAAAAATACTTTGAGCTTTTCCATAATATCTTTATGCAGCTTCAGTTGTCAAGTGGCATTTGACTTAAATTGCAAAATGTAAAATCAAGCGGCAGGCGACGGCTTAAAGATTACAGCTTGCTTCTGCAGCTGTTGTTCATATCAAAAACTACCAGCAAATCCTTTGACATGAGTTATACTAAATTTGTAACAGTCTCTATTGTGTGGAGTTGCTGGAAATTTCTGGGGCAAGGGAAGAAAAATGATTAAAGTTTCAATATCCCTGTTTGTCAATGAAAATAAAATGTAGACCTCCCTTCTATATTTCACCTAAGAATATATAGGAAGGAAGAATACATTTGTAAAATTTTGGGGAAAGAAAGTTCAATTATTTCTATCCTGCTCTGTAGAACTTTTAATGGCATCCTGGGAAACTCATTTATACTCATCACTATTGTTAAAATACAGACTCGAACAAGTTTGGAAATGCATATAAAATTGTGTGTTTCCTCCTTTTTTTCCCTCTCCCCCTCTTAGAAGTTTAACAGGTGTTTGCTTGTGTGGTCCTGTGATTTTTGAGTTGTTTTCATTTTAAAAATATTAATAATATGTGGCAGTTGTAACCAGCAAAATAGTCTCATTCCCTTGAGATAACTGTTATTAACTGCCTGGACTAGGTATTCTTGATGGTATTCTTAAAAAAATTACAATTGGATAAAAAGCTGTAGTTTTGTGCTTGAAAATTTGTGTTCTGAGGTGGCTGCTAAATATTCTTGTCAAATGACCATCATTAGTGAAGAATATACTTCATACATTCCAAAATAAACAAAAATATTTATCACCCCCCCAAAAAAAACACCCCAAGGTTTTTCTCATCTTAATTGTAGTCTGTCTGGAGTTCTATTTTGTGCCTGTTAGTAGTGCTTCGTGGGGATGAAAAGAGAGCCTGCCAGGTAGAATCGAGCACATACGCACAGTAGCTCTGTGACTTGTCCATCAATTAAATGCCTGTTGTCTTTTCTAGTAAATACAGCATCTGTGGGGAGGGTTATTTTGGCTTTTCTTTGGAGGACAGCCCTGGCTCCTGTTGCCCAGGGAACAGCATGGGTTAAGGCCCTTCATGTGATGGTCACCTGCATCCTTGCATGAAGGGTGATGTCCTTCATGCTGATGACTTGTTCCCTGTTTCTGTGGTCTGCTGCTGCTGCTGCTAAGTTGCTTCAGTCGTGTCCGACTCTGTGCGACCCCATAGATGGCAGCCCACCAGGCTCCCCCGTCCCTGGGATTCTCCAGGCAAGAAGACTGGAGTGGGTTGTCATTTCCTTCTCCAATGCATGAAAGTGAAAAGTGAAAGTGAAGTCGCTCAGTGGTGTCCGACTCTTCGCGACCCCATGGTCTGCAGCCTCCCAGGCTCCTCCGTCCATGGGAATTTCCAGGCAAGAGTACTGAAGTGGGGTGCCACTGCCTTCTCAGGTTTCTGTGGTCAGTGGTCCATTACTGCTGTAAGGGCCACTTTTCTAGGTGGGAGGACTCTCTTCTTGCCTTTTCTCGATGAGATCAATTGAGTACGGGTTGGTGGTGAACGCATGTTTTTGCCAGCTCTCTTGAGAAGGGTGATTTGAAAGAAAGCCCAGGGCCCCCATAAACACCCTGGGACTTGGGGTTGGCTAGGCCCACCTCCTCCTCTTCCCCAGAGCCTGGGGATTTGAAGGGGAGGAGTCAGAAGAGGCTCTCAAAGTCTGAGTAGGAAAGAGCTTCATAGAAATATGTTCATCTCCGGGAGGAAAAGTGGGAGAGTACCTAGCTTAAATTAACCTACAGAGGAGAGGTACCATTGTTTAAAATGCGATGGGAATTGTTAAGAATTAGCACTGAGATACTCTTATTCCAAACCTGTTTTAAAGCTCATGTAATTTTTGAAATGGGATTGCTTTGAGCTTTCGCAGGAAAAGTAACTCTCTCTGTGTATCATAGGATTCCTTAGAAACCTGCTGTGAGAATTGAAGTAAAAGTGCCAGTGTTAGTCGCTCAGTCATGTTTGACTCTGCAACCCCATGGACTGTAGCCCTCCAGGCTCCTCTGTCCATGGGATTCTCCAGGCACAAATACTGGACTGGGGCCATCCCTTTCTCCAGGGGATCTTCCCAACCCAGGGATTGAACCTGGGTCTCCTGCATCATCAGGTAGATTCTTTGCTGTCTGAGCCACCAGGGAAGTCCCAAGCAGGTGAGGGACTTAATGTCACAGTAGGTGCGTTTATGGTGATTGAGGAGTACTTTTGGGTTCCATTTGTCTCCTAAAGTGTTTGCTGTTGTTCTAGAGAACCCAGAGCTCATCCTATTGTTCTACAGGGATAAGAAGGATAAGGGAAAATCCACAGAAAACTGACAAGTGTTATTGACATTTTAGTTACTAGTTATGGAGACCTTCTTGAGCAGTGCTCTTAGAGCTGTCTGCAAGGGTCAAGCTCTACTCAATTCCTCTGTGTGAACCCATAGGCTTAACATGGTCATCAGTCAGGTGCAGGAGGGGGACTGAATTCAGGTGACTCTGAACATGGTGCGTCCTGGAGAGGATGGTAATTCACGTATCTTGTTCTTTTTTTCACTCTAGGTTATTCCTGTCGGTTGGTGTCACAGAACATGGCCCTTATCCTACTGAAGGAGGATTCTTTGGACGTAAGTAGCTTTTCAAAAGTTATATTTGATATAATTGTGTTAAACCTTTGGTTTATTTCTACTATGGCCGATAAGCAGTGTTTATTTATTTTCCTGAAAAGTGACTATGAAACTACTTGGTGTATTTTCTGTTTTTGTTTATGAATGGATGGCATAAAGTCATATCTTTAAACATCAAAATAGTAAGTTTAGGACATTGCTTTTTGAGCTTCATGATAATGCTTTGTTTTACTCACCTAGAGTTATACATTTATAATGGAGTAGTCTTAGTCTGGTTTGACTTCCTGTTAGGATCTCCATAAGGGAGTGACGGTCAGCTCAAGTGTTGCTTGCTATGAAGACTTGCAGGATTTCCTTTCTAGTTTCAAGTGTCAGGAGTTGTCTCTGTGTATATGACAGTTGGTTACACAGGCTCAGGGAGAATGGATCAGATCAGATCAGATCAGTCGCTCCGTTGTGTCCGACTCTTTGCGACCCTATGAATCGCAGCACGCCAGGCCTCCCTGTCCATCACCAACTCCCGGAGTTTACTCAGACTCATGTCCATCGAATTGGTAATGCCATCCAGCCATCTCATCCTCTGTCGTCCCCTTCTCCTCCTGCCTCCAATCCCTCCCAGGATCAGAGTCTTTTCTAATGAGTCAACTCTTCGCATGAGGCGGCCAAAGTACTGGAGTTTCAGCTTTAGCATCATTCCTTCCAAAGAAATCCCAGGACTGATCTCCTTTAGAATGGACTGGTTGGATCTCCTTGCAGTCCAAGGGACTCTCAAGAGTCTTCTCCAACACCACAGTTCAAAAGCATCAATTCTTCGGCGCTCAGCCTTCTTCACAGTCCAACTCTCACATCCATACATGACCAGAGGAAAAACCATAGCCTTGACTAGACGAACCTTTGTTGGCAAAGTAATGTCTCTGCTTTTGAATATGCTATCTAGGTTGGTCATAACTTTCCTTCCAAGGAGTAAGTGTCTTTTAATTTCATGGCTGCAGTCACCATCTGCAGTGATTTTGGAGCCCAGAAAAATAAAGTCTGACACTGTTTCCACTGTTTCCCCATCTATTTCCCATGAAGTGATGGAACCAGATGCCATGATCTTAGTTTTCTGAATGTTGAGCTTTAAGCCAACTTTTTCACTCTCCACTTTCACCTTCATCAAGAGGCTTTTTAGTTCCTCTTCACTTTCTGCCATAAGGATGGTGTCATCTGCATATCTAAAGTTATTGATATTTCTCCCTGCAATCTTGATTCCAGCTTGTGTTTCTTCCAGTCCAGCGTTTCTCATGATGTACTCTGCATATAAGTTAAATAAGCAGGGTGACAATATACAGCCTTGACGTACTCCTTTTCCTATTTGGAACCAGTCTGTTGTTCCATGTCCAGTTCTAACTGTTGCTTCCTGACCTGCATACAAATTTCTCAGAATGGGAAAGACTAGAGATCTCTTCAAGAAAATCAGAGATACCAAAGGAACATTTCATGCAAAGATAGGCTCGATAAAGGACAGAAATGGTATGGACCTAACAGAAGCAGAAGATATTAAGAAGAGGTGGCAAGAATACACAGAAGAACTGTACAAAAAAGATCTTCACAACCCCGATAATCATGATGGTGTGATCACTGACCTAGAGCCAGATATCCTGGAATGTGACGTCAAGTGGGCCTTAGAAAGCATCACTACGAACAAAGCTAGTGGAGGTGATGGAATTCCAGTTGAGCTATTCCAAATCCTGAAAGATGATGCTGTGAAAGTGCTGCACTCAATATGCCAGCAAATTTGGAAAACTCAGCAGTGGCCACAGGACTGGAAAAGGTCAGTTTTCATTCCAATCCCAAAGAAAGGCAATGCCAAAGAATGCTCAAACTACCGCACAATTGCACTCATCTCACACGCTAGTAAAGTAATGCTCAAAATTCTCCAAGCCAGGCTTCAGCAATATGTGAACCATGAACTTCCTGATGTTCAAGCTGGTTTTTGAAAAGGCAGAGGAACCAGAGATCAAATTGCCAACATCTGCTGGATCATGGAAAAAGCAAGAGAGTTCCAGAAAAACATCTATTTCTGCTTTATTGACTATGCCAAAGCCTTTGACTGTGTGGATCACAATAAACTGGAAAATTCTGCAAGAGATGGGAATACGAGACCACCTGATCTGCCTTTTGAGAAATTTGAAGAGACCCCTATTTGCCCTCTGACGGTCTAAAGCCACTGGTAAGATCTTGGCTGGGAGCTGATTTGAGGGTCACCAGTGGTCTGCTTGGCAGTTTGATAAGATACCAGGAGCTCAACAGTGAGGTTCCATTTGTAGGTCACTTGAATTGAATTCTGAAGAAAGCTGAGCGCCGAAGAATTGATGCTTTTGAACTGTGGTATTGTAGAAGACTCTTGAGAGTCCCTTGGACTGCAAGGAGATCCAACCAGTCCATTCTAAAGGCGATCAGCCCTGGGTGTTCTTTGGAAGGAATGATGCTAAAGCTGAAACTCCAGTACTTTGGCCACCTCATGCGAAGAGTTGACTCATTGGAAAAGACTCTGATGCTGGGAGGGATTGGGGGCAGGAGGAAAAGGGGACGACAGAGGATGAGATGGCTGGATGGCATTACCAATTCGATGGACATGAGTTTGAGTGAACTCCGGGAGTTGGTGATGGACAGGGAGGCTGGCGTGCTTCGATTCATGGGGTTGCAAAGAGTCAGACACGACTGAGCGACTGAACTGAACTGAACTGAACTAACAAGAGCTTGTTCCTGGCAGGCACCCATGGCTGTGCTTATGGTCAGTGCGTTATATTTAAATGCCAGCACTCAGAGCAGGTGTTAGGGTTAGTTATACTTGTAAAGGGGGAAGATGTTACTACCTGCAAACTGGGGATGTGAATCCTCCTGTCAAGGCCAGGATGTGGTGTACCCGTTGATGATTCCAGGGGCGGGAGTCAGGGGCGTCTGTACCTCTGAAGCCCCTCATCAGTTCATGTGGACGGTCTCTGCTTTTCTTCCCTGGGGTGTGGTGCTGGGTGAACCACGAGAGATAAGACGCGTTGCTGATTGCTCTTCTGTTTGGATGAGCATTTTCTTTTCAGTCTTTCAATATGAGAGCAGTCTTAAATGCATGACTTAAGAACATGTTGAAGAAGAAGAATCCCTGGGCAGATAAAAACCCAAGCTTACTGTATAAGTAGGAACAGGAGTATTCTTTCTTAGAGATGAGCTGTCTGCTGTCATTGGGGAAATTCTTAAGTTATCACTGTCTCCTTCTCCCAGTGTAACCATCTACTTCTTCCACTTAAATTCATAAACCTCATGGAAGATGTTTTAGTTCATGTGAACTTACTCATTTGACCTGAACATTATTTTATTGAGGTACTCTTTTCCCTTTATTACCCAGAACTTAAATTTTCAGTGTAAAATAAAGCAATACATATATATATATATATATATATATATATATATAAAGAGAAAACTTTCTGTAAGGGGTTAATGAGAAGTGAAAATGTTTTGCTCTGCTGTCCATGGCAATAGTTGCTTGCCATAAATGGTTATTAATTACTTGAAACGTTACCAGTTGATTAACTATCAATTTCAACTAATTTCAACTATCAATTTCAAGTAATTTGAACGAGACCACGTGTGGCTCGTGGCTGCTGTGCTGGAAGACACAGTGTAGGTCGTTTTCGGTCCATTTGCGCAGGGGTCAGCAATTTCTGGCCGTTGGTCCCAATCTAAGCTTACCACTTTTTTTTTTTCCCCTCAGTTTTATTGAGACATAATTGACATACAGCACTGTACATGTTGGGCTTCCCTGGTGGCTCAGACAATAAAGAATCTGCCTGCAATGCATGAGACCTGGGTTCAACCTCTAGGTTGGGAGGATTCCCCAGGGAAGGGGATGGCTACCGACTCCGGCATTCTTGCCTAGAGAATTCCATGGACAGAGGAGCCTGGCAGGCTACAGTCCATGGGGTTGCAAAGAGTTGTGTGCGACCAATAACACCCTGTATCCATTTAAGGTGTTCAGCAAAATGACTTACTTGCATTATGAAATGATGACCACAATACACTGAGTGAATGTCATCTCCTAGATACAAAATTAAATAGAAAAAATATTTCTTGTGATGAGGACTCTTAGGATTTACTCTTAACAGCTTTCATATATAACTTACAGCAGTTAATAAATAAATTATATTTATCATGTTATATATTCCATCCCGAGTGCTTATTTACTTTACAACCGGAAGTTTGTAGCTTCTGACCACCTTCCTTCGCTTCCCCTCCCCGATCCCTCACTTCCGGTACCCACACATCTGATCTTTCTCTATGAGTTTGCTTTTGAAATATAATTGACCTATAGCACTGTTAGTTCCTGTTACACAACATAGGGATTTGACCACCTGTTTTTGTAAATAAAGTTTTATTGGAAGACAGTCATTTACATATTGTCAATGGTAAAGGTAAATAATTGCAAACAGAACAAATGGTCCATGAACCCTCAACTGTTTGCTGTCTGCTCCTTTGCCCTCCCTGATCAGAGGGAAACTGACTCCATTCTAGTTCCATTGTGTGCTATTGCTATTGCTGTTGCTGCTGCTGCTAAGTCTCTTCAGTCGTGTCCGACTCTTTGCGACCCCATAGATGGCAACCCACCAGGCTCCTCTGTACCTGGGATTCTCCAGGCAAGAACATTGGAGTGGGTTGCCATTTCCTTCTCCAATGCATGAAAGTGAAAAGTGAAAGTGAAGTCGCTCAGTCGTGTCCGACTCTTCTCGACCCCATGGACTGCAGCCTACCAGGCTCCTCTGCCCATGGGGTTTTCCAAGCAAGAGTACTGGAGTGGGGTACCGTTGCCTTCTCCTGTGCTATTCCTGCATCTTCTAAAACAATGTTTTTTGAAATGTTAAGAAGCATGGAGAGAGAAGTAGAATCTTTGGCTAATTTGGGGGGAGATCCAGAGTTATAAATAATTAAGTACGTTTCCCTACCACAAGTTTTGTGCGATCTTTAATATGCTTATCACACTGAGTCAGGCAGAGGGTGATATAGAATATTTTGTTAACCAGACTTATTTAACCACTGAGTTTCTTTTTTGATGAGTAACTCTTGTGATAGCAATACAGGTTTAGAAATGCTGATTTTAAAAATATAGAGATTTCCTCTTTACAGATGTGATAAAGTAAAAGCAAGTAAAAGAGGATACTCAGAGTAAGAAAACAGAAAAACACATATTTAACTTCAGAATTTATATGAAATCAACAGATATTCGAGTGTTCTTCGTAGGCCGTGCAGATTGCTAGAATTGCAGATGTAGCAACAAATGGCAGTGTATTCTCTACTCTCGGGTTTCTATTTTAGCTGAGAAAATAGCCATTTAGTATTGACTTAATTAAGCTTTTTTTGTGCCAGTTGCCACAAAGGAGAAGTGTAAGGTAAGATGCTAAGTACAAATAGTTAGGGGGGTTCGTGAGCTTTCTTGGCGAAGGATGAGATGGTAAGTATTTCAGGCTCTAGGTCACAGCTGCTCTTTTCTCCCCCTTTAATGAGAAAGCAGCTGTAGATAGTACACACACAGGTCACACATACATAGATGTGAGCATGCCCCATTCCATACGGACATCTGTCCCTTTGTACTCATGTTCTTAACATGTTACTGACCAGGGGATTTTATAGACACTAACACCAGTAGCCGTAATACCTCTCCAGTCAATAATGTATTAAGTATTTTCCAAAAATGACTGTACGAGTCATAAAGGAAGTCTTCATGACATTTCAGAGAATTGGTTATCATTTGGCTTGTTCTGTGAATCCAAGGCTCCAAACCAACAAATCAGTGATTTTTTTAAAAAGTTCATTATAAAACTTCCCTGGGCGTCCCTGGTGACTCAGCTGGTAAAGAATCCGCTGGTAATGCGGGAGACCTGGGTTCGATCCCTGGATTGAGAAGATCCTCTGGAGAAGGAAAAGGCTACCCACTCCAGTATTCTGACCTGGATAATTCCATGGACTACAGTCCATGGGGTTGCAAAGAGTCAGACACGACTGAGGGACTTTCACACTCATAAAAATCTGTACTCTTGGAAATTTAAAAACCACTCATAAATAATTCAAGAGTCAGAGAGAAAATCACATTGGAAATTAGAAAATACTTAGAATGACTGAAAAATACTTTGCATCAAAATCTGTGGGATTTGAATTTCCCGGAGAGAGAAATTGTACCATCACTGTTTATCGTATAAAAGAGGAAATACTTAAAATTAGTAAGCTATTCATACAATTTAAGATGTTAGCAAAAGAGCAAGGTAATATCAACAAAACTGAAAGTGGATTCTTCAGAAAGACTAATGAGATTAACACACACAAAGCTGGTCAGGGAAAAAAAATGTTAGGAATGAGAAAAGAGAAATAACTCCAGGTAGAGAGAGCAGTGATTAGAATAATATGAATGACTCTGTATAAATAAATTTGAGGCTTAGATGAAATGGGTAATTACCTAGGAAAAACATAAAATTTCAGGCTCGAGGAAATAGGAAACCTGAATAACCCTACAACCGTTAAAGGAATAGTATCATGACTTCTGATTTTTCTTCCAAAGAGAATACATTATACGCTAGTTTTGTCAAGAATTAAAAGAACAAACAGTTCCAATTCTATAAAAAGTCTTCCCAAAAAATACCCAAAAAAGTCAATACTTTTCAGTGTAGGTTGATGTTTAAAGTAACCCTTGGATCAAAAGCAATAGGGGCAGAATGATAAAGAAAAATTGCAGGTCAGTCTCAACTGTGAACGGAGAGGTAACATTCTTTGATAAAAGATCAACAAACCAAATCCAATAATACAAAAGAAATCAGACATATGATACAGTTGGGTTTAATTCCAAGGCTGTACGCATGTGTTTTCTTGAGAAAAATCTGCTCTTAATATACTTTGCCTCATTAACAGATAAAAATAATACAGTCATCCAGTTGGATGTAAAAAAAAATTTAGTATTTATCTTTAGCCAAACTTTAAATCCTGGAGTAGGTGTGCACTTAACTTGATAAGGTGCATCTACTGAAATCCTATGTCAAATAACTATTCATTCATGGTCAGTGACGGACTCGTCGCTCTAAAGTAGAAACACAGCATGTTCCCGCCAGGAGTCCCTTTTATTGCTAGATGTCCTGCTAATGTCTAGATGTCCTGGGTTGCTAGATGACTTTCTAAAGAAACAGAACATTACAGATGATTGAAGCTTCATTAGTTCTCCTTTATCCATGGTCTAAAACCTTTGGGTTCCTTTGCCATCCACGTGTGTATCTATACGCTATGTCAAACCTGGTTTTGAAGCTTTAATTTTGAGATCGTATTTTATGCATCTCTGTGCAGTTTGCTTTTTTCACCCGTGTTTTTGACATTGACTCATGCTGATCAGTCTAGTTCTCACTCATTGCTGAACGGCATTGAAAACTTGGTGGTAGAGGTTTTGGATTGAGTTTCCATTTTTGTGTTGTTGTGAGTGCTGCTGAGAATGTTGCACGTGTGTGACCTCTGTGCCCCTGCACCGAGAAACAAGTCCAGCTGCTCAGTGTGCATACCCTCTGTGTCACCAGGTGACGCTTCTTTCTCTCTGGGGTGGTTCCACCACACACTCCTCCTCCAGGAGTGTGTTCAGGTTTCCATGACTACAAACCCCATTTCTGCGGATGCTCCGTCCGTAATACAATAGGCACAAAAAGATGTCAGTTTCCCATTTTCTTTACCGAAGGCTGACAGTCTCCTCTTAGTGGGTCTTTCTCGTACTGCTTCCTGGCTGCTTGGGAAAAGTTTTCAGCGTGCTTCTCCACTCTGATTTCTCTCAAGAACTTCTGGGGCCTGTGTGACGAATTATGTTGTCAGTGTGTGGAACATCATTCTCTTCTTAAGGATTGTGGACTCCACCTCCTGCCCTCCGTACCTTTTTGGTGGTCTTTTTTTTTTTTTTTCCTTTTTCTTTGTGGGTAAGTGGTTTCTAAAGCAGTCCTTTTCCCCCAGATAAATGAATACGAATCCTTCTTTGTTTCCATTCTTCAGTGACCACTTAATGAAGCCGAAATTTTAAGAGCAGTATTTGGTATAGCTTATCTCATCAGATTCTTCGAGTCCCTCAAGTTACCTGTTGGGGATCCAGAAAGAAAGTGATACTTCTAGGCTGTCCCCACCTCTGGAACGTTTATTTTGTTTCTGAATCACGAATCGTAGGAATCACTCTTTGTTCCTTTAAAAAAAAAAAAATAGCAAATCTGATAGATTGAATTAGGTTGTAGGGGACAAATTGCTGTGGCCAACCAAGCACATATGGCTCCTATTGAAGGTAATCATAGTAACCCTTTGACACGTGTGGCAGCTGCTGCCAGTCTCCAGCCAGGATCTAGGCTTAGAGGGCAGTGCACATGTAATTTAAGCAGTAACCTCGAGATTAAATATGTCATTGACAATGATTTTGCAGAATAAAGCTGAAGCCTGCTGTATATTGAAAAGGAAATTATTTCAGACATATAAATAGCTTACTGTACAGTTTAATTATAGTCTTAGTAGTAGACAAGGCTCAACTGATGAATCTCCACAAGGAGATTCATGTAGGACTGAAAATCTTGCTGCATTTGTATGGAAATAGCAAAAGCTATGATGCCAAGTGAAATGTAAAACCAGTTTCAATTAATTTTGAAGTTAATTTTTTGACTATAATTGTATGGAGAGTTATTATTCCGTGACCATGTACAATTTCTTTATCATTGTTTAATAGGTTAATTTGAAGGTCTTTTCCTTGTTATTTATGTGGCATTTGCAGTATTTAGATATTAGGTTTTAATTTTAGAAGTTGATTGTTTTTATATATTATTTTTTTTTGACTGCACCTTGTGGCTTGTGGGATCTTAATTCCCTGACCAGGGATTGAACCTGGGCCTCATCAGTGAAAGCACCAAGTCCTAACCACTGGACCACTAGGAAATTCCCTTTGTATCTTTATTTAAATTCCAGGATTTTATCTTCCATTGAATCTGAATTATAAGCACTTTTCAATATTTCAGTTCTTTCCATTGAGAATTTACAGACTAGTTTTGTAAGTGGGTGTTTATTTGAAGGGTTTGGCCAAATAGAACTGAAAACTGGTTTATCTGACAAAAACTCTTAAGTTGGGTGCTGAGACAAGGACAAGATATTTGCTTGCCAACCTGATTCTTTGTTGGTGTTACCTCAACTTTGTTGTTTATTGTGGTTTTCTCTATGAATTTCTTGAATTTATTTTTGTTAGAATCATGCAGTTTACAGAATTGCTTATATTTTCCCATGGTTTTTCTTCATTACTTTAGAATTAAAAAAAGTGAGATCTTGCAAGAAGATTTTAAAAAACACCCCTCTTCCTTCACTCTTAGCTTCCGTGACCTTCCCCTCATAAACCTTATTATCTAGACCTAAAATATACAATGGATAAAGAAAGGAATGGGTTTCTAACTATTTTGCAAAATAGCACTTCATGGTGTGATGCATGTTTATGTTTAAAATTCAACCGTTTCTACTCATGTAGCCTACCGAACCCCTCTGCCTCATGACACATTATTTATATTAGTTAATTTATGTGTTTTTATGTTTTATATTATGACTTTAAGCAATACAGAAATTGATTACTGGTCTGGAAATTTTGTGCAAGTGTCCAGCATGTAAGTATGCCATATTCATGAAAGCAGGCTGAGAATCCAGGGCTTCTTGCCTGTCCTGTAGAAAATGTGTAGGAGCTGAAAGACGGTGTGAGCTTGGATGGATATTTGGGTGGCAGCGGGAAGGAGATTCCTTTTTGAATTTTAGAACTGAAGCTATTTCTAGTTTCTAGTTGTGGTAGGTGTAAGCTTAACTAGCTCTCCTGCTGAAAATAAGTAAGGCTGTTGAATTACTATTTTTATAAGTGTTGAAGAGAAGACAGGTGAGGAATTCTCAGATAAAACTTAAGGAAGAACAGAAGCCTTGTCCTGAAGGCCTTCATGGCCATAGCCTAGGGATCTGAGTGAGTGGGGCGAACCTGGCTTCCTGTGGGCTTGACACCTGGGTGCTTCTCAGCTATCAGGTGCAGAGTACTCACAGAACTAGGGCTGAGAAGTTGAAGTTTGTATTTTGTACAGAAAGAAAATGGCCTTGGGTGGAAGACCTAAGTTGCACAACAGACTGAAAAGCAAAGAAAGTGTAAAATGTGTGATAAAACCTAGATTAATACTGAATGTATTCAGTAATACCTGGGGATATAGTATCAATTTGAAATATAACATGATGATAGCCTACAAGTTGAAGAGTGGGAAATAGATATTAGTTGGAAACCCTCATGTTGTTTAGAAATAGTTTTCAAGCAGAAATTGCTTTATGGTTGATAGAACTCTTAAGACTTAACAGCTTTTTCCTCCCTTTTAAATAGAATAATGAAACCAAATGTTCCAAGTAGACACTATGAATCCTATTGCTTGGTACCTGTCATCAAGGGGGAAAGTTGGAAATCAGTAAACCAATGCTGACATTACTTTTTATTGAAGTACAGTTAATTCACAAAGCCATGTTAGTTTCTGCTGTGCATCAAAGTGACCAGTTTTTTATATATATTCCTTTTTATAGTCTTTTCCATTATAGTTTCTTATGAGATATTGAATATAGTCCCTTGTGCTATATAGTAGGACCTTGTCATTTATCTTTTTTATATATAGTAGCTTGTATCTGTTGATCCCAACCTCCTAATCTATCCCTCCCCTGCCTTTCCCCTTTGGTAACCGTGTTTGTTTTCTATGTCTGTGAGTCTGGTTCTGTTTTGTCATATGAGTTCATTTGTATCATATTTTAGATCTCACATATAAGTGACATCATATGGTATTTGTCTTTCTCTGACTTCCCTTCATATGATACTCTCTAGGTCCATCCATGCAAATGGCATTATTTCATTCTTTTTAATGACTGAGTTATATGTCATTGTTTATATGTACCACATCTTTGTTTTCCGTTCATCTGTCAATGAACATGTATGTTGCTTCCAGGTCTTGGCTCCAATGATGACATTTTAATTTTATTTCAGTAAAATTGTATGAAACTCTAGAGGGAAAAGAGACCTAAACAAATGAAAGAATCCTCAAGGAATGTATGACCATTATGATGGGGAGCTGGTTTGAGGGAGTTCAGGTGAGGGCTGAGCCGTGTCCCTGTGGGGGGATTATCAGTGTTGCTGTCTGGCCTCGGTTTTATTGCTCCTCTTGCTGTGTTGGGGTGACTGGTCCCAGCGTCCTCCACTCTAGGCTCAGCGTCCCCAGGGAAGGTGTCTTATCTTACATCTACTCTCTTCTCTAGTTCACAAGAAGGTACCTTGAGATGCATCAAGAAATATTTACTTAATCAGGAGAGATGCTTTCAATATAATTTGTTTTGTGCATTAACAAGTATAAAACCTGCTTATGTGTCAAATATCAGATTTCTTAGTCCCTGCACTGAGTGTTGCTGGAGACATTGGATGACAAATTAACCATTAGGCTCAGTTAGAACTAGGCTAAATCTGTTTACTTCACTATTTTTATTTTCCACAAACTGTTCTGCTACTTGGTGCTTACTTGCCATTGTCTTGGATTTTTAAAATTAGTATGTTTAACTCCTAAAGTATTATCTTGGGCTGATAATGTCCATCTTGGAAATTCTTGAGGGATTTTGCAGAACAGAGAGATCCATTCCTTTCTCTTAAATATAATTGTCTTAGGTTTTATTTAATACACTTTCATTTTTTACCAAAATCTAATTCACATACCATTAAATTCACCATCATGCATTCTTATTTCTGTACTATAAGACATACTGGAACATGGAGTTTTATTTTTGTTTCAAAGTTTTGAGACAATAAAGGAGAAATTCTTTCTTTAAGTAAGCTCATACATTTTGTTTTAAATTGCATTCATGTGGAAAATACTTAACATAAATTTAGTTCATGGGACAAAATATGTTTTCTGTTCGCCCTTTCTATAGGAACTCCATTAGGTCATTTCTAATTCTGAATTTGTATCAAAATCTACATAATGGCAATGAATAAATTATGTAAAATACTTATTCAAATAAAAGATTGAATTCTAGAGAAAAAAATAAACAAAAAAACCTTACTGTGTAATCTATATTCTTTCTAACGAGAGTCATTATGGACAGAGATCTTCATAGTTTTTTTGGTCAGACCCCAAAGTCCATTTTTTTAATCATTCCAGCTAATGTTGATATTTATCAAATCCAGTCCTGATATATGTGAGGAAATTTGGGGGTGGGTGGCAGGTGCGATTGCTTATATAGCAATGGGTTTCCCCTTGAGGAATTTGAAGATCTGTTTCTTTTTGAAACAGTATTGAAACAGAAACTTTTTGAAACAGTATTTGAAAAGTATTGGTTTTCAAAATCAGAAATCTTAGAGAACAAGTTTGTACTGAATCTAGAGCAAATTTCAGAGAAGGCAATGACACCCTACTCCAGTAATTTTGCCTAGAAAATCCCATGGATGGAGGAGCCTGGTAGGCTGCAGTCCATAGGGTTGCTAGAGTTGGACACGACTGGGCGACCTAACTTTCACTTTTCACTTTCATGCATTGGAGAAGGAAATGGCAACCCACTCCAGTGTTCTTGCCTGGAGAATCCCAGGGACGGGGGAGCCTGGTGGGCTGCCGTCTACGGGGTCACACAGAGTCGGACATGACTGAAGCGACTTAGCAGCAGCAGCAGAGCAAATTTACCCCAAAGTTTGTCTTTAAAATCCACAGTGGACTTTGAATTTTGTCCTGTGGACATGATTCAATTACACCTTGACCCTGTGTTATTTTTATAAATCAAGATGTTCAGGGAATTTATGTGGCAAGAGTGAGGTGTGTAAGTGGAGCTAAGCAGATTTTGGGCAGCTGGCCTGTTTAGTGCCTAATGGAGAGAAAAGAAACCGAAAGAACCAGTGACATAAGCAGTCTTGTGAGGGGTAATGGTGAGCAGAAGCCAGGAGAGAGGGTGTCACAAAAGAGTGGGAGTGCTGATGAAAGAGAAAGACAGATGCCACACGATGTCCTTAAATGTGGAATCTGAACCATGACGCAAATGAACCTGTCCGTGAAACAAACAGAATCGTGGACGTTAGAGAAGAGGCTTGTGGTTGCCAGGGAGAAGGGGAGGCAGGGGAGGGAAGCATTGGGAGTTTGGGGTTAGCAGACGCAAGCTGTTACATATAAGATGGATAAACAACAAGGTCCTACTGTAGAGCACAGGAACTATATTCAATATCCTGTGATAAACCACAGTGGAAAAGAGCATGAAAAAATGCATATATGCATATAACCGAATCCCTTTGCTGTACAGCCAAAAGGAGCACACCTTTGTAAAACAACTATACTTCAATAAAAGTTTTTTAAAAGTGGTAATGTTCAGGTATAAAATTATTATATTTTGAAACCCAGAAAAGCAATGAATCTTGTCCTGCCCGCAACCTTTCTCCCCCCTCCCATACTTTAGAAAAGGGTGAAATAATCTGAAACAAATGTTTATAGGAGTTCCTATAGGGTCATTACAGACCTAAGTCATCATGTAAGAGAAAAATGGATTTGCCAAGATTTTCTCATTTAAACATTTGTATGTAAATCTGTTAGAGATATTCTCGATTAAATGTCTTTGCTATAAATTATGAGCCACTGAAGTTTAAAGAATATATTGTAATATGCATCCCTCAGCCCCTAAATTAAACTTGAACATGAAAGGCTAGGACCATGATGTTTTTTAAAGGTTCTTTTCAGTATCAGTTCAGATGATGAAGCAGGTTTTTTTTTTTCCTTTTTTTTTTTTTTCAAGGAAAGATATTAAGAAGCCAATATAAAAATCCTATAAATTCACTAAATGTATTTTTTGCATATATGTGTGTCTGTGTGTGTGTATTTTTCATTTTCTGATGCTGTCATTAGGACCAGTTCTTTGTTTCGGGTTTATCACCATCATGGACTTGGGACATTGGAGGAGTTTATCTTGATGGAAACAATACTGCTGTAACTTTTCAGTTGATACAGAAAACTTCCCCAAAATATAATCCCCCCAAATCCATTCCCCGCCCCCAGCTTATTCCTTACAATTCTGAATTGGTCTATTGAACAAACCCTGCCTGTAACACCCTCAGCATCCAGCATGCTGCCTTACATTATTATGGGTACTCAATATACCGAAAGAATGAATTTCTCACTTTGTTCCTGATTTTCACTCCTGAAATACTCACCCTAACCCTGCTCATGTGGATGATCATTTCTTCCTGGCTTATCTTGTTTCCTTCATGCCTGCATCTCTCAAACAAGATTTGGGTTGCCATGTCCTCATCTTAGGGAGCTTATTTTGCTCTGTGTTGCCGACTCAGTGGAGGCTTTGCCTTGTTCCCCTTAGGGCTGTGAGCTTGTGTGTTAAGACATATATTCCATGTAGGTGGTGCTTAAGACAATTACAGAATTGAAATCCCTAAGAAGCATGTTTTTCAATGGGAAAGTGGCCTGCCTTTTTCTCTAGGTTTCTCTTCTGGTCGGCATCTCTCTCACTTCTCTTGCCTTTGCTGGTCTGTAGGAGTCCCTGCTGTTTAGTGTTTACAGCTTGGGGAGAGACAGTAGGTTAAGCCTGGGGCTGGAGTTCTATTATCACCTATTTATACCTGTGGTTTATGAACATAGAAGTGAAAAAGGAGAGGAATTTGGAGCAAATTAAATTATAGAAACTGCCTTGGGTTGATTGAGTTATAATCTTAATGCTCTACTTTTTTTTTTGTCTTACTAGATACTCACTTTATTTTATTTTTTTAATTTTATTTTATTTAACTTTACAATATTGTATTGGTTTTGCCATATATCAAAATGAATCTGCCACAGTTATACATGTGTTCCCCATCCTGAACCCTCCTCCCTCCCCATACCGTCCCTCTGGGTCGTCCCAGTGCACCAGCCCCAAGCATCCAGTATCGTGCATCGAACCTGGGCTGGCGACTCGTTTCATATATGATATTATACATATTTCAATGCCATTCTCCCAAATCATCCCACCCTCTCCCTCTCCCACAGAGTCTAAAAGACTGTTCTATACATCAGTGTCTCTTTTGCTGTCTCGTATACAGGGTTATTGTTACCATCTTTCTAAATTCCGTATATATGCATTAGTATACTGTATTGGTGTTTTTCTTTCTGGCTTACTTCACTCTGTATAATAGGCTCTGGTTACATCCACCTCATTAGAACTGATTCAAATGTATTCTTTTTAATGGCTGAGTAATACTCCATTGTGTATATGTACCACAGCTTTCTTATCCATTCATCTGCTGATGGACATCTAGGTTGCTTCCATGTCCTGGCTATTATAAACAGTGCTGCGATGAACATTGGGGTACACGTGTCTCTTTCAGTTCTGGTTTCCTCAGTGTGTATGCCCAGCAGTGGGATTGCTGGATCATAAGGCAGTTCTATTTCCAGTTTTTTAAGGAATCTCCACACTGTTCTCCATAGTGGCTGTACTAGTTTGCATTCCCACCAACAGTGTTAAGAGGGTTCCCTTTTCTCCACACCCTCTCCAGCAATTATTGCTTGTAGACTTTTGGATCGCAGCCATTCTGACTGGCGTGAAATGGTACCTCATAGTGGTTTTGATTTGCATTTCTCTGATAATGAGTGATGTTGAGCATCTTTTCATGTGTTTGTTAGCCATCTGTATGTCTTCTTTGGAGAAATGTCTATTTAGTTCTTTGGCCCATTTTTTGATTGGGTCATTTATTTTTCTGGAATTGAGCTGTAGGAGTTGCTTGTATATTTTTGAGATTAGTTGTTTGTTGCTTTATTTGATATTATTTTCTCCCATTCTGATGGCTATCTTTTCACCTTGCTTATAGTTTCCTTTGTTGTGCACAAGCTTTTAAGTTTAATTAGGTCCCATCTGTTTATTTTTGCTTTTATTTCCAATATTCTGGGAGGTGGGTCATAGAGGATCCTGCTGTGATGTATGTCTGAGAGTGTTTTGCCTATGTTCTCCCCTAGGAGTTTTATAGTTTCTGGTCTTACATTTAGATCTTTAATCCATTTTGAGTTTATTTTTGTGTATGGTGTTAGAAAGTGTTCTAGTTTCATTCTTTTACAAGTGGTTGACCAGTTTTCCCAGTACCACTTGTTAAAGAGATTGTCTTTAATCCATTGTATATTCTTGCCTCCTTTGTCAAAGATAAGGTGTCCATATGTGCATGGATTTATCTCTGGGCTTTCTATTTTGTTCCATTGATCTATATTTCTGCCTTTGTGCCAGTACCATACTGTCTTGATGACTGTGGCTTTGTAGTAGAGCCTGAAGTCAGGCAGGTTGATTCCTCCAGTTCCATTTTTCTTTCTCAAGATAGCTTTGGCTATTCGAGGTTTTTTGTATTTCCATACAAATTGTGAAATTATTTGTTCTAGCTCTGTGAAGAATACCATTTGTAGTTTGATAGGGATTGCATTGAATCTATAAATTGCTTTGGGCAGTATACTCATTTTCACTATATTGATTCTTCCAATCCATGAACATGGTATATTTCTCCATCTATTAGTGTCCTCTTTGATTTCTTTCACTAGTGTTTTATAGTTTTCTATATATAGGTCTTTAGTTTCTTTAGGTAGATATATTCCTAAGTATTTTATTCTTTTCGTTGCAATGGTGAATGGAATTGTTTCCTTAATTTCTCTTTCTATTTTCTCATTATTAGTGTATAGGAATGCAAGGGATTTCTGTGTGTTGATTTTATATCCTGCAACTTTACTATATTCATTGATTAGTTCTAATAATTTTCTGGTGGAGTCTTTAGGGTTTTCTATGTAGAGGATCATGTCATCTGCAAACAGTGAGAGTTTTACTTCTTCTTTTCCAATTTGGATTCCTTTTGTTTCTTTTTCTGCTCTGATTGCTGTGGCCAAAACTTCCAAAACTATGTTGAATAGTAATGGTGAAAGTGGGCACCCTTGTCTTGTTCCTGACTTTAGAGGAAATGCTTTCAATTTTTCACCATTGAGGATAATGTTTTCTGTGGGTTTGTCATATATAGCTTTTATTATGTTGAGGTATGTTCCTTCTATTCCTGCTTTCTGGAGAGTTTTTATCATAAATGGATGTTGAATTTTGTCAAAGGCTTTCTCTGCATCTATTGAGATAATCAATTTGTTAATGTGGTGTATTACATTGATTGATTTGCGGATAATGAAGAATCCTTGCATCCCTGGGATGAAGCCCACTGGGTCATGGTGTATGATCTTTTTAATGTGTTGTTGGATTCTGATTGCTAGAATTTTGTTAAGGATTTTTGCATCTATGTTCATCAGTGATATTGGTCTGTAGTTTTCTTTTTTTGTGGGATCTTTGTCAGGTTTTGGTATTAGGGTGATGGTGGCCTCAGAGAATGAGTTTGGAAGTTTACCTTCCTCTGCAATTTTTTGGAAGAGTTTGAGCAGGATAGGTGTTAGCTCTTCTCTAAATTTTTGGTAGAATTCAGTTGTGAAGCCGTCTGGACCTGGGCTTTTGTTTGCTGGAAGATTTATGATTACAGTTTCAATTTCCATGCTTGTGATGGGTCTGTTAAGATTTTCTATTTCTTCCTGGTCCAGTTTTGGAAAGTTGTACTTTTCTAAGAATTTTGTCCATTTCTTCCACGTTGTCCATTTTATTGCCATATAATTGCTGATAGTAGTCTCTTATGATCCTTTGTATTTCTGTGTTGTCTGTTGTGATCTCTCCATTTTCATTTCTAATTTTATTGATTTGATTTTTCTCCCTTTGTTTCTTGATGAGTCTGGCTAATGGTTTGTCAATTTTATTTATCCTTTCAAAGAACCAGCTTTTGGTTTTGTTGATTTTTGCTATGGTCTCTTTTGTTTCTTTTGCATTTATTTCTGCCCTAATTTTTAAGATTTCTTTCCTTCTACTAACCCTGGGGTTCTTAATTTCTTCCTTTTCTAGTTGCTTTAGGTGTAGAGTTAGATTATTTATTTGACTTTTTTCTTGTTTCTTGAGGTATGCCTGTACTGCTATGAACTTTCCCCTTAGGACTGCTTTTACCGTGTCCCACAGGTTTTGGGTTGTTGTGTTTTCATTTTCATTCGTTTCTATGCAAATTTTGATTTCTTTTTAAATTTCTTCTGTGATTTGTTGGTTATTCAGCAGCGTGTTGTTCAGCCTCCATATGTTGGAATTTTTAATAGTTTTTCTCCTGTAATTGAGATCTAATCTTACTGCATTGTGGTCAGAAAAGATGCTTGGAATAATTTCAATTTTTCTGAATTTACCAAGGCTAGATTTATGGCCCAGGATATGATCTATCCTGGAGAAGGTTCTGTGAGCGCTTGAGAAAAAGGTGAAATTCATTGTTTTGGAATGAAATGTCCGATAGATATCAATTAGGTTTAACTGGTCTATTGTATCGTTTAAAGTTTGTGTTTCCTTGTTAATTTTCTGTTTAGTTGATCTATCCATAGGTGTGAGTGGGGTATTAAAGTCTCCCACTATTATTGTGTTATTGTTAATTTCTTCTTTCATATTTGTTAGTATTTGTCTTACATATTGCGGTGCTCCTATGTTGGGTGCATGTATATTTATAATTGTTATATCTTCCTCTTGGATTGATCCTTTGATCATTATGTAGTGATTGTCTTTGTCTGTTTTCACAGCCTTTGTTTTAAAGTCTATTTTATCTGATATGAGTATTGCTATTCCTGCTTTCTTTTGGTCCCTATTTGCATGGAAAATCTTTTTCCAGCCCTTCACTTTCAGTCTGTATGTGTCCCCTGTTTTGAGGTGGGTCTCTTGTAGACAACATATGTAGGGGTCTTGTTTTTGTATCCATTCAGCCAGTCTTTGTCTTTTGGTTGGGGCATTCAACCCATTTACGTTTAAGATAATTATTGATAAGTATGATCCCGTTGCCATTTACTTTATTGTTTTGGTTTTGAATTTATATACCCTTTTTGTGTTTCCTGTCTAGAGAATATCCTTTAGTATTTGTTGGAGAGCTGGTTTGGTGGTGCTGAATTCTCTCAGCTTTTGCTTGTCTGAAAAGCTTTTGATTTCTCCTTCATACTTGAATGAGATCCTTGCTGGGTACAATAATCTGGGCTGTAGGTTATTTTCTTTCATCACTTTAAGTATGTCTTGCCATTCCCTCCTGGCTTGAAGAGTTTCTATTGAAAGATCAGCTGTTATCCTTATGGGAATTCCCTTGTGTGTTATTTGTTGTTTTTTCCTTGCTGCTTTTAATATTTGTTCTTTGTGTTTGATCTTTGTTAATTTGATTAATATGTGTCTTGGGGTGTTTCTCCTTGGGTTTATCCTGTTTGGAACTCTCTGGGTTTCTTGGACTTGAGTGATTATTTCCTTCCCCATTTTAGGGAAGTTTTCAACTATTATCTCCTCAAGTATTTTCTCATGGTCTTTCTTTTTGTCTTCTTCTTCTGGGACCCCTATGATTCGAATGTTGTAGCATTTAATATTGTCCTGGAGGTCTCTGAGACTGTCCTCATTTCTTTTAATTCGTTTTTCTCTTTTCCTCTCTGATTCGTTTATTTCTACCTTTCTATCTTCTAATTCACTAATCCTATCTTCTGCCTCTGTTATTCTACTATTTGTTGCCTCCAGGGTGCTTTTTATCTCATTTATTGCATTATTCATTATATATTGACTCTTTTTTATTTCTTCTAGGTCCTTGTTAAACCTTTCTTGCATCTTCTCAATCCTTGTCTCCAGGCTATTAATCTGTGATTCCATTTTGATTTCAAGATTTTGGATCAATTTCACTATCATTATTTGGAATTCTTTATCAGGTAGATTCCCTATCTCTTCCTTTTTTGTTTGGTTTGGTGGGCGTTTATCCTGTTCCTTTACCTGCTGGGTATTCCTCTGTCTCTTCATCTTGTTTAAATTGCTGAGTTTGGGGTGGCCTTTCTGTATTCTGGCAGTTTGTGGAGTTCTCTTTATTGTGGCATTTCCTCGCTGTATGTGGGTTTGTACAAGTGGCTTGTCAAGGTTTCCTGGTTAGGGAAGCTTGTGTCAGTGTTCTGCTGGGTGGAGCTGGATTTCTTCTCTCTGGAGTGCAGTGAAGTGTCCAGTAATGAGTTATGAGATGTCTATGGTTTTGGGGTGACTTTGGGCAGCCTGTATATTGGAGGTCAGGGCTGTGTTCCTTTCTTGCTGGAGAATTTGCTTGGTATGTCTTGCCCTGGAACTTGTTGGCCCTTGTGTGGTGCTTGGTTTCAGTGCAGGTATGGAGGCGTTTGATGCGCTCCTGTCAATTAATGTTCCCTGGAGTCAGGTAGATACTCACTTTAGACTTAAAGACACATTTAGGCTGTGAGTGTCAAGGAGTCTCTGGCAGAGGCATGGGTCGGCGGTGGCCTGCTGCAGGGTTGGGGGCACTGAGTCAATGCTCTACTTTTTGTAACTGTAGACAGGTCCTTTACATTTACAAATGTCATCTCAATTTAATTTACATTTTGCTAAGTCGTTGGGAGACTTGGTGAACTGCAACAAATACTTGATTTTTTTCTGTCTATTTTTAATGGTGTCTGTATTGGAAAATATTGCCTAAAGTTTGAACAATGCACTTCCTAAGCACACATGACAGTATTTCCCCAAACTGTAAGTACAAAGGGCATCTGAGATATGTATGCAGCTTGCCAACTTCCCAGCGGGTGGTCTTGTATACATGAGCTGTTTTGCAGAAATATAGCCAGTTTCCCCAAATAACATGACTAGTACAATTTTCCTGGTGACCACCCCTCAAAGTTCTCATTTCTGTTTCAGCTCCTGTAAATTTAATGACTGCCTGATTTTAGAAGGTCCCTTCCATCTGCAGTAGTGTGTTACTTGGGACATACTTGAATCGGCTGAGATCTAGAAGATTTTTGTATTTGAATTCCCTCTAGGCGTGCAGAAAGGTTATGTTTTTCTTTAATGGTGTAAGGAAACCTTCATAGCAATGACAGATTGTGTATGATTAGTTATATATAGTCCCATTTGTGGGGAGAACAACTTGGAGTATGAAGGGTGGGCAATGAGAAGATGGACCTCTAGTGACCAGAGGAAAAGAAATTGGTGTGGATCCAGAGTTGCACTTGTCTCAGCTGCAGGGAATCAGCAACACTGTTCCTTAGAGGGACGCACAAGCTGGGGTCCAGTCATCAAGAGACAAAGTGTTCTTTAAGAAGAGAAAACCTTGTTCTTTTTGTTTCCATTTTTTTAAAATTACTTTCTGAGGAATACTTGATTTACAACATTGTGTTAGTTTATGCTGTAAAGCAAAGTGATTCAGTTATACATATACATGTATATACAAATATATATACACACATTCTTTTTCATAGTCTTTCCCACCATGGTTTACCACAAGACATTGATATAGTTCCCTGTCCTGTACAGTAGGGCCTTGTTTATCTAGCCTATATATAATAGTTTGCATTTGCTATTCCCAAACTCTCAACCCATCCCTCCCCCACCTCTCTTCCCTCCCTTGGCAACCATAAGTCTGTTCTCTGTGTCTGTGAATCTATTTCCGTTTTGTAGATAAGTTTATTTGTGTCATATTTATATGTAACTTCATATGGTATTTTTCTTTTTCTGAGCTCACTTTGTGTGATCATCTCTAGGTCCATCCACGTTGCTGTGGATGGCATTGTTTCATCTTTTTGATGGCTGAGTAATATTCCGTCGTGCGTCTGTACCACATCTTCTTTATCCATTCATCTGTGAGTGGGTGTTCAGCATGTTTCCACGTCTTGCTGTTGTCAGTAGTGCTACTGTAAACTTAGGAATGCATGTATCTTTTTGAATTTTAACTTTGTCTGGGTGTACGCCCAGGAGTGGGATTGCAGGATCATACGGGAGCTCTATTTTTAGTGTTTTGAGGATCTCCCGTAGTGTTCTCCATAGCGGCTGCACCAATTTACACTCCCACCGACTGTGTAGTAGAGTTCCCTTTCAGAGAAACTCCTTCTTTATCAATCCCTCAAATGCAGTCCTTGAAGACATCGTTTAATGAAAAGGGTGTAGAAACGCAGTCATGTGAACAGGACTTAAAAGACATGGCTCTTCACACCCAAAGTTCCCTGCACGGTGTGAAGTGATTGTCCAAACTTACCTGTGCTGCTACAGTGATTGAACTCCAGCTGCTGAACGAGCCCTCTGGTTTTTAAAACTGCACTGTTGCTGCTGCTACTGCTAAGTTGCTTCAGTCGTGTCTGACTCTGTGCGACCCCATAGACGGCAGCCCACCAAGTTCCCCATCCCTGGGATTCTCCAGGCAAGAACACTGGAGTGGATTGCCATTTCCTTCTCCAATGCATGAAAGTGAAAAGTGAAAGTGAATTCGTCAGTAAGTGTCCGACTCTTCATGACCCTATGGACTGCAGCCTACCAGGCTCCTCCATCCATGGGATTTTCCAGGCAAGAGTACTGGAGTGGGTTGCCATTGCCTTCTTCTTAAAACTGCACAGACCTCAGCAGTTCAGAGATGCCTGAGTTATGCTTTCTTGTGGGAACCACCATCCGTGGGTTTGAGCAGTGGGGAGGAGGGTCTTGGAGATGCCAGGTGATGGGTGTCTCCTTACAGCTTTGCTGCCTGGCACTTGTGTGTGAGGTGTGGGCTTCTTCCTAAAGGGGGAGATTTGATTCCTTCGCAGGTCTGGAAAAGCTGAGGTTTCTTGAATTGTTCGACTCTTGCCTTGATTTTTGGGTTGATCTCCGAGTATCTAGAAATTAAATGACTTATGAACTGAAAAGTGCGCATTGGTGTATAATTCAGTTACTGTTGTTTAACTCTCCTGGCAGCTCTGTCCCCCTCTCACACATGGATGTATTGGGCTCAGAAGTGACTTATCCATGGACACACCACTAAGAATTGCTGACACTGGCTCTCCTGGCTCCAATTTATTTTTAATTTTATGTTTAAATTTTATTATTTTTTATTGGAGGATAATTGCTTTACAGTGTTTTGTTAGTTTCTTCTGTACAACAATATATGGAATCAGCTACACGTGTACATATATCCCCTCTCTTTTGTATCTTCCTCCCACATCCCGCCCCCCAACCCCTCTAGGTCATCACAGAGCAACCGAGCTGAGCTCCCTGTGCTATACAGCAGCTTCCCACTAGCTATCTATTTTACACATGGTAGTGTATATACCGGAGAAGGCGATGGCACCCCACTCCAGTACTCTTGCTTGGAAAATCCCATGGATGGAGGAGCCTGGTAGGCTGCAGTCCATGGGGTCGAGAAGAGTCGGACACGACTGAACAACTTCACTTTCACTTTTCACTTTCATGCATTGGAGAAGGAAATGGCAACCTACTCCAGTGTTCTTGCCTGGAGAATCCCAGGGACAGGGGAGCCTGGTGGGCTGCTGTCTATGGGGTCGCACAGAGTCAGACACAACTGAAGCGACTTAGCAGCAGCAGTGTATATACATCAGTCCTACTCTCTCAATTCATCTCACCCTCCCCTGCCCTCCCTGTGTCCAGATGTCCATTCCCTATGTCTGACCATTTTTTTAAACTATGTCTTTGCTACGTTGAGGTTTCAGATATCTTACAGTCAAAGATCAAGTCTATATTGATTTTGACTTTCCAACCCATGTTCAAGGGGTGATGATTGGATGCTCATTAAAAGAGGTTGAATTCTTCAGTTTAATAAATTTATTGAGCACCTTCTGTTGTGTAGTTTTAGGTGACGGGGAATAAAAGGTTATAAAGGATACAGAATGTGCTTGAAGGGAGCACCTCATGTAGTTGGAGGGAAGTGGGTGGATAAATGAGTCAACAAGACAGTGTAAGTGCCTTGAAGGGCAGGTGACAGGCTGGTGTATCGAGTGGTTTGGGGGGTAAAGGAGGGCACCTTTCTGTAGGATGCTCAAGAGGGTCCATCGTGAGGAGCTGGCCTTCTGCCCGAGACCCAGCGATGGTGGCACAGGGCCAGGGGAGGAGCATGTGGACCGAGGAAATGGGTATTTACCCTTTCTCCACCCCCACCAAGGGACTTGCTGGGTGAGGTCCAGAAGTGGGAAAGGATTTGGCAGGTCACGTGGGGCCCTTGTACACTGGAGACAGGACTATCCTAGACATTCTAGAACTTGAAAATGCAGTGTGATTAGTTAACACAGGATCAAAGCAGAGCTGTGTGACGTTATCTTAATGAGAACGAGTGGCTCCTGGGCTAGAGGGCCTGTCGTATAATTCGACTGAAGGAATTAACATTAAGGAAAGAAAAAACCGAAAGAGAGAAAAGTAGGTAAAAAGGAAAGATGATC
Organism: Bos javanicus; assembly: GCF_032452875.1. Taxonomy (NCBI): domain Eukaryota; kingdom Metazoa; phylum Chordata; class Mammalia; order Artiodactyla; family Bovidae; genus Bos; species Bos javanicus. The sequence continues at coordinate 33,725,482 of NC_083879.1, read as the reverse complement.
AGGATCCCGAGAGGCCGACCACCTGGGTATTGCAATCAACCAAAGGGACGGTGCCCAGGAAGGTCCAGCCAGGCTCAGTGGCGGTCGGTCACAGACTGTGCCACACTGTCTGATGCTGTTCAATGTTTAAAGTGTAGGAGGAAGTTCTTTGTATGACAGCGTTTTTAGCAATAATTTTATTGTTTTGATATTTGAGAAAGAACTTAAGATATGGAGGGAAGAAAGAATATAATATTGCAGTTCATGTGGGAGCCACAGTTTAATTTTATGGCAAAATCACGGACTTTAGAAAGGGTGATGTATTTATGGAACTGAAAGCTTTGTGTTGGCAATTTCTTTCAAAGAAAGCGATTCTTATTATTCTGTCATAAACCCGCACCACCCTCACGCTATTAAAGACACTTTTCCCCCCTTCCTTGAGCAGGGGACTGGGAGGGAAAACCAGGCGTAGGGTGTTTCAGCGCTTGCCTTCCAGGGTTTTATTTCTAAGTGAATGGAGACCATATGGTCACATAAAGCTGAAGCTAGGAGGTTCAGAGCTTTAATTTTGTGGCCTTGAAACGTTTCCAGTTTCGCTCACAATTAATGGGAAATAATGTGTTCACAGGACAATTTATAACTCAAACCCACCGTGTGAGTCCCACAGGCCAGGTCTAGTTACTGTCGTGTCCAAGAGAAGTGGCAAGTCTTCGTTGAGATGGCCAATCAGAGGACACTATGCCCTTTCCCTCTTTATCTGACAACATTTTATTTGGTGTGACACTGACTTTCCAGCGTCAGTTTCCTGGCCAGGGTGTCCCAGCCGTAAACCTCATTTTACACACAGGCGTGTTCCTCCTTCCTCTTTCATGGATGACGCTTAGCTCCAGGCAAACAATTTTAAGTGTCGGAGCTTTGCTTTGCTCACTCAGCTAGCAGTGCTCGTGTCCTCTGATGAATAGAAAGCTCTTCCAGGTATTTCCTGGAGGGAAAGAGTCTGCAGAAAATCTGGAGACAGCCCTTATGTTGATACACGTAAAATCCGCCGCTTAGTTATGCATGTTGGTGATAATCGGATAAACGGAGTGATGACTGAGGGCTCCAGTGTGCTGATTGGCTGGCGAACAGGGTGTTGACGAATCCTCCAGACATACCAAAGGCCACTGCATCATTTATTGAGAAGTTGTTCGAGTTCTCTTTCTCCTCCTTCATTTTAACTTGCACAAGCGGTGACTGCTCTTGGGAATGACTTGGGAGTGTTTCCTGGGGATTAAGTCTGGGTATGGAGTCTTGGGCTGTGCTGGAGACCGCAGGCTTCACGGCGAAGGGCCTCTCTCATCGGAGCTTAATCACAGCATCTTGAATTGTTGACAGTGGGTTTTCAGAGACCAAGGGAGCTAAGAGCAATTTCCTTTTCAGTTTCTGACCCAGCAAGTGAGTAACTTTCCCCAAGTAATTGTTCAGTAAGAGGAAAACACATGTGATCTTTGCAGGGGGAATAACGGGTCTTCAGAACGTACAACAGCAGCATCCCCTCCTGCAGGAATGTTCGTTTGTGCTCTTCATGCCCTTGGCCACCTCTAGTCACTTGTGGCCAGTGCACCCAAGGACCTCAACTTTTTATCCTACTGAATTTGTGTGTAATTTACCACATGTGACTGGTAGCTGCCCCATCAGGCAGTGTATGAAATAGATTGAGAATATTTTTAAAGACCGAAGACAGTTCTGAAAGTGAAAAATAAAAGTGTTGGTCACTCAGTCATGTCAGACACTTTGTGACCCTGTGGACCATAGCCCACCAGACTCCTCTGTCCATGGCATTCTCCAGGCAAGAATACTGGAGTGGGCTGCTATTTCCTCCTCCAGGAGATCTTCCTGACCCAGGGATCAAACCCGGGTCTCCTGCATTGCAGGCAGATTCTTTATCATCTGCGCCACCAGGGAAGCTCCAAGAATACTGGAGTGAGTAGCCATTCCCTTCTCCAGGGGAGATTTAGAATATTTTTAAAGACCGGGGATAATTCTACCTGCTGGAGATGATTCTAAGTAAATTTAGTGTACTTAGGTCCATTCCAGGATACATTTATATTTTTGGTCCTGAGTTGATGTGAGGAAGAGGCTTATGTTTTTGAGATCATCTAAACCTACTCTTTATGCAACATCATTTTGTCCAGTGCTGGGTGAGGACGATGCCCTTGACTCTCAAAGAAAAAGCTTGCTACTCATGTGAGAGAAGAGTAACCTGGTGGGTTGTGCTTCATTCACAAGCTGAAGAGGCCAAGGCTGTATCTGTCCTGGGCATTATACTGTTTCACCTGAGGCTGAATTAGCTTATAGTGGCCCAGGGAACATGATGACAGTGTTTTTAAAGCACATTTAAAAAGTGCTGCTATTGTCAACATGGGTACCATCCCTCTACTTCTTCCAGTTTTGTGCATTCACAGCTTACCTGGTTTTTGCCCTAGAGTGCCCATCCTTCACCTCGGACTCTCTTTGACCTGGTGGGCTTCTGCAGGCTGTAGTCGAGGTCATTGCACAGGGGTAACTCATAGGGGAGGATATGTGGGAAGTAGATGGATGGTGGGATCCTGGGCTGCGAGGGGCACTTCTGTGGGAGCACCTTTCATTTAGAGGTTCAGAGGAGGTGTGGGCATCTGTGTCTTTGTGATGCAGGATCTTCTTGAGTCCCCAGCTCAAGGGCGAAGCTCTCTTCTCAGGGGAATGAGGGTTCCCTGCTTACCCTCCAAGTTGTCACTTTCCCAGGGAGGAGACTCTGGAAGATGCTCTCAGAGTCACACGGTTTATTTACTACTGGCAGTTTGGTGATGCTTCCATGCCTAGGTGACCAACTGTTTGCAATTCAACCTTTTAAGTGAAAGTGCTGAGTCATGGGAGTATATTTAGTGTCTAAGAATGTTTGACTGATTTCCAAAGTACTGAAAAAGGGGGTCCTGGGGATTGATTTCCTCCAGCCTCTACTTACTTCCATTAGCAAAGAAAAATGAAGTTAGATTCCTCTGGAGCTTGGTGACATCCATTATTATAACCTTCATAGATTGAGGTTGATCTGGCCTAGCGTGCTGTTTTTACAAACAGAGTCAAGATTGAGGTTCTCCAAGTGTCCACACCAAGTAAGTAACGACCTCTCTTTAGAATTGCATGTAAAGACATGTATTGCTTCCTGGAGTATTCATTGTATATTCCGTGTTCACTGCTTATAGTGTGCTTTTAAGGGGATTCATCCTGTAGTGTGATTTCAAAGAATGAAGAGTGAATACTATCCATCATTAGTCTGAGTGGTTTGAATTACAGCTTTGTCTTCCTTTCTAGGAGGCTTCCCTGGTGGCTCAGTCAGTAAGAACCTGCTTGCAATGCAGGAGACCCGGGTTTGATCCCTGGGTTGAGAAGATCCCCTGGAGAAGGGAGTGGCAACCCACTCCAGTATTTTTGCCTGGAGAATCCCATGGACAGAGGAGCCTGGTGGGCTAAAGTTCATGGGTTCACAAAGAAAGAGGTGGGAGATGGGGGCAGGGGGAGAGGAAGAAGGAGAGAATGAGAATATGAAATGCATCAGAGTGTGAGTGAGATCACATCTTTGACTTTTTTTGGGGTTAGCCAGGAAGTTTGTTTGGGTTTTTCTGTTTCTGGCCAACCCAATAGAAATCTCAGATGTTGACATCAAAATTAATTTCTTACTTTGCGCTTTAGGTAACAGCAGTAAAATGACATGTGATCATAGCCACTTGCTGTCAGTTTGTCTCTGGGAGGACAGATTGCACTGCAGGAATGAGGTGTGGGATAAGTTGGATGTAACGCAGCATCAGCAAAATCAGGATTGTAGTCAAGAGTACCTTGCAAATATTATTTGTTGATGGAACAGCCACCTGAATATTAAACATGATCAAGAAAAAATGAACTTGAGCACTCTCAAAATCTGCAAACCTTCACCCAAAAATGTAAGAACTGAAAGGATTAACTCAGTCAAGCTTGACACAGACCTGTGCTGTCTCTGCTTTTAGCTACAGATGTCTTAGGAGACAGTGTCCCCAAACAAGTCTTCAGAAAAGCTGTCAGTTTTTCTCTGGGAACCGTTACTACGGTTGGAAACTGTGCTCCTGATGGAGCAGGCATCAATCAATTGAACTCATGAATATTAATTTCTAAAAAGTAAATACTAGGTCTCTAGCCCTTTAAAATGGCCACATTCTGCTTTAAACTACAGTAAGCGCTCTTAGTGGGTGTGGGTGTTGAGTTCATCCAGCCTATAAAGTAATCGTTCAGAAATAAAATTCTAACACATCATAAACTTAAGCTACATCTAAACTATGAAAAAATTCAAATTTTAATGAGAAGTAGTTCATCTCAAGGCTTTTCAACTCTGACTATAACAATCTCTTAAGACTCTCTAAGGAAGTTGGAACTGATGTTTTCTTTTAAATCCTCCTGTACCAAGTAGTGCCGTGAAAAATAAGTCCACGTTTGGTTTGCTTTTACCACTGCCTCCTGTGATGGTACTTTTGTATTCTGTCTTCAGTGGAAAATATTGGAAAGAAGACTTGTGTCCAACCTTTCTTCCACTGCCTCCTTCCACTTGTCTTTTCAAATTGATACAGAACTGAAATTTTAACTCTGGTCCCTGACCAGCTAGGCCTGCCAGGGGAGTTAGGACCCTGAGGACTAACCTCCTTGACACTGACCATCGTGGGTAGCCATTGGTTTGGAAGTTGTAATCATAAAAAACACAATTACCTGATCATTAGCAAGCACTCTTTTTTTTTTTTAATTTTAAAGAGAAGGATGGAAATAGCTACTGAAATTGCTCTGTGGAATATCCCTTCTAATTAAAAAAAAAAGTACCAGAAACAAAACTAGGGGGAAAAAGTGAGTTTGCATTGCTGCGTGTGCACTGTCTCTATCTGCCTGGTGTTTATCAGTTTTTACTGCATGGTAGGGGCTTCGCCCGGTGCTGGGGCGGCAAGCCTCATCACCAGACTCACCAAGCTCAGTCCAAGGGAAAGGGACCAACATAATGTTTTAAAAGTGCAAGCTCATAAACCTAAAGAGGGCTGTGGAAGTAAGGGGGGATGTGGACAGGAGTGAGCTAAGATTGGCAAGGGTTAAGGCTGAAAAAATGAATTGGAGAGAAAGCACAGGGGAAAAAAAATGAGGCATGAAAAGTTCCTCCTTAAAGGTTGCCATCATGTGCGGAGTGTCCCACTGAGTATCTGTGTCCATGATAAAGAGCGATTGTGGCTGAAATTTTGTAATTTCTTCTTAAAGGCCTCCTGTATACTTTTAGATTTATTTCTGGGTATATTATGTTTTTGTATGTTGTGACAGATAGTGACTTCTTCCAAATTTTATTTGCTATGCATACATTGCTAGCATTTCTAAATGGAATTTATTTAGTAGATTATTTTGTGATCTAGGAACTTTGCTAAACTCTAATATTCTAATGTAAATATTAGTTTTTAATGAAAATGAAATGTTTTTAATGAAACATTAAAAATGAAATGTTGGTTTTTAGTGAAAATGATAATATACCCTTTGAATGGCATTAGAGCACATCTTCAAGTCCTTGTGGTTCATGCCCTGTCTTGACTTACCTTATTGACTGGGTCCTCCAGCACCTTGCCAAATAAAAGTAGTCAGGGGGCTGGTTTTGTTTTTTTCTTGTCTGAATTCTTTTCAGGTTTTACCTTTAAGAATGATGCTTATTATAGATTTTCTGTAGATACTCTTTACCACGTTAAGATGAATGCATGTGAGTTGTATTAGCATCTTTTTATATATTCATTCGGAGAATCTGTTGATTTTTCGTCTTTCATCTTTTAATTTTTGAGCTACAATTAATTTTCTAATATCTTTTCATTTATTTGTTTTTGGCTGTGCTGGGTCTTCGTTTCTGCAAGGGCTTTTCTCTAGTGCAGAGCGGGGGCGCCTCTGTAGATGCGAGTGCTGGCTTCTCATTGCAGAGGCTTCTCTTGGTGTGGAGCACGGGCTCTAGGGTGTGTGGGCTTCAGCTGCTGCCGCTCCTGGACTCTAGAGCATGGGCTCAATTGTTGTGGTGCTTGGGCTTAGTTGCTCCGCAGCATGTGGGATCTTCCCAGGCCAGGGATTGAACCCGTGTCTCCTGCATTGGCAGGCAGATTCACTGAGCCACATCAGGGAAGCCTGGAAGTACTTTTAATCTTTGAGTTACATTTATATTTATTCAATATTAAACCAGTCTGGCATTCCCAGAAATATCCGACTTAGGATGAATTACATTTTTTATTTTTTACTGACTTTTGTCTGCAAATGTTTATTTAGAATTTTATATCTCTATTTACATGTATATATGGCACCCCACTCCAGCACTCTTGCCTGGAAAATCCCATGGACGGAGGAGCCTGGTGGGCTGCAGTCCATGGGGTCACGAAGAGTTGGACACGACTGAGCGACTTCACTTTCACTTTTCTCTTTCATGCATTGGAGAAGAAAATGGCAACCCACTCCAGTGTTCTTGCCTGGAGAATCCCAGGGACGGGGGAGCCTGGTGGGCTGCCGTCTGTGGGGTCGCACAGAGTCGGACACGACTGAAGCGACTTAGCAGCAGCAGCAGCAGCATACTTTATATGAGTGTAATTTGTCTGTGATTTTTGTTTCTGTCTGTTGTCCTTGTTGGATTGTGATATCGGTTACATAACACACAATGAATTAAGGACAAGTTCTGTGTTTTTTCTCTGATGGTTTGTATAAAGCTGGAATTACTTCTTTTTATTTTTTCCTACAGTTTGCTAGAGCTCATTTGTAATTGTCTTTGTGGAAAGATTTAAAATATGGAGTCCATTTCTTGACGATTATAAGATTATTCAGTTTTCTTTTTCTTGGAAAGTCAGGTTATTATGCTATACTGTTTTTCAGGGGGTGGGAGTTGCTCATATCGTTCAGTTTTCAAATTTATTGGCTTAAGGTTATTCATAGTTATGATCCCCTTAACTTTATGACTGAAGTGCCTCTCATTTTAATTCAATTTGTTACTGATTTATTTTAGATCTTATTGATTAGAGCAATATTACCAGGGAGTATTTTAGACTTTTTCAAAGAACAGACTTTGGGCTTTATTTGATAGCCATTCTGAAGGGTGAATTGTACACATCTATTTCACTCTTGTCTGTCATATAATCATTTTTCTTATTTCTTATAAGTTATGTCTTTATGAAAGATATTAATCATTTAACACAGTTTCCAACTTTGTTGTAAATGATTTTCTCTTCTATTCTTCAGTCTTCAGACGGATTTTTGGTTTGTAATTTCTCCCTTTATTTTTAGACCTGGAAAGCCATCTTCTCTCTAGAAATTAAAGATTTAGAAATTTCTTCCAACTTAATTTTATTTGCATTTCTAATGAAACTCTAATCTTAAGTGTTACTCTGACCTTGGATATGAAATAAGACTCTAAGATTCCAAACTCCCAGCTTTGTGATCAAGTCACCCGAAGCTAGTCCATCTGAGGTTTCAGTATCTGGAAGACAGCTCAAAGGACACGGCTCAGAATATTGTCTCCGGCCCTTGATGGGGAACCGAAGGGCAAGATCATTTATTTAATAATGAAACTATTGCTATTTTGTTTTAACTACTTTTTCTATATTTCCTCACTTTTGTCTGATTAAATTTATTCTGACTAAAATTTGTCTATAGACGAGAGGCAGGTGGAGGACATAGCAGGGGTAGGGGACTGTCCCAGGAGGAACCCATAGGGTCAGTCTTGATCCATTTCACAAGCTCAGATGCCTCTGGGGTGAGATAGGGACATACATGAGTGTGGTGGCTGGGTGGGCACTGCCACCAGGCAGAACCTTTCCTTCTAAAGGTTCAGCTGCTGACTGGTGCCAACCATTTGTTTCATGTAGGAATTCAGGCCCACCATCCCAGAGTCTGATTTTTCAAAAGAAGCAGAAACTTAGATTTTTATGTAAAAAAAAACTCTTGATTTTGGCATGCTGGAAATGATGTTTTAGGAGTACTGCACGGCCCCAGTAAATCATATCTTAGGATCCAGGCTTAAAACCATCTGTTGGCTTTCTTTGAAATGGGAAGAACAGATTTACTATGCATGTAGGAATACTGAGGGTGTCAGGTGATGTTACTGGAAGCTCTGAGTGAAGTGGCCTGGAATGGACTAGTGAGGGTTATTGTGGGCTGGCTAGTCTACTGTGGGATGCCTGAGTTATTTGGGATACCCGCTGTATGAGTGAATATGTAACTCCGCCCACAGTTTCTCTGTAGAGCAGTTGATACAAGTCAGACTTGGCCCAACGCAGCAGACACCACCCTGTAAAATGCATGGAATGCTTGTCTTTTGCCTTTTAGTGATGTTTCCCTTGTCAAGGTTCAAGGTTTGGTTTCTTCTCTTCTTTCGTGTTCAACTGATTGCATCCTCTGCTAAAGGATTTTAGTTTTATGGCTCAGAATCCTGAAATCAGAGGAGGCCTAGGGGCGGACAGAGACACCCGAGCTTGCAGGACCCCCAGACCTAGGCATGGATAGCAGACGGTCATCTTAATACATCAGAGCAGGTTGAAGTAACTGCTTGGCCTCTTCAGCAGACAGTTGTTTGGCTTTGGCTTTCATTAAAGATTCCCTAAGTTGAGTTACCTGAAAAACGTATGTGACTTTGCAAGTTGACCATATAGGCAGATATACATAACAGAATTACCAGTCCAAGCCACAGACACCCACACTCTCTCCTCCCCTGCAGGTGGCTACTCTGCTTTACCATTTGACGATCGTCCCTTCCTTGGGTCTTTCCATCTTCTTGATAAAACTACCAAGACCCCTGATCACAGATTTGCCCCTGCTTTCTGACAGCTCCCAATCCAGAGAGAACTTGAGCCTTCTGTGAAGCTTTCCCCAAATCAGCTGACAGAACTCAACCTGTAACAAGCCCCTCCTGGACCTGTTCTGGAGCGCCCCCACCCCCACCCCAGTTCCCATTGCCTGATGGCCACATGATTCCCACAGGCTGTCCTGGTGATCTGCAGATGAAGATACCTGTGTAAGAGTTGATGGTATTATTACATCATTACTTTCTTGAGAAAGTACTTACTTGAGAAACATTAGAGGCAGAAGGACACATTATAGGAGAAAGTTTATTCAGGAAGATGAATGGTAAAAACTGAATGAATGATCCATTTCATTAAAAGCTGCTTCACACATGGTCTCTCATCCAGGTTGTGAGACCTGGGGGCAGCAGGGTGGCCTCTGCAGGACCTGGGAGAGCCAGGGCGTCTCAGGGGCGGAACTGCAGACGTGGCGATTCTCAGTCAGGAGGAGCTGATGACCCTTGGCAACCCAAGTCGAGAATGTTCTTTCCAAAAGCTATCGATTGTGCTGATTACGATCCTAGCAGGTTTCAACCTGCTGTCCAAGTCTGGAACTTGAGACAAGTTAAGATCAACAAGCATCTTGCGGTCGAGTTTCTTTAATTAGCGTTCACTGCCAAGTCATGGTTTGGAGGCCGACTTCCATGCCAAGTGTGTTTCAACAGTCAAAATGGACAACCTCCCAGAACATACTGCCTTTTTCCCAGACCGGTTAGCTGGTAGACCCGATGTGGAAAGCGGACCCGGGACCAGCCCTTCCAGCACCACTGCCTAAAGGACTCTTTGCTGCTGATGCGTGAAGACAAAGCGAAGCCTATGAGGTGGTGGAATTAGGGAAGCCATTTGATAGGCTTTTCCCAAAAGCCAGAGGAAAGTATTTTTAGTCCTTTATCAGGACATCTTTTTTTTTTTAACGTAAGCTGACTTTTATTTTTTCAGGTCACTTTTCTAGGAAACAGGCAAGGTCCTCTCTCAGGAGCTGGCAGCTCCCTTTGTGAGGCAGACGCAGAGCCTTCTCTTGCCAGCTCTATTATGTCATTGAATTAATAACATTGTAAAGACGAAATCAGAAGTCAATTTGGCAGCTGTGCCTTTGGGGAAATTTTTGGAAGAGTGACCTTCCATTTTTAATAAGCATGTTATTACATTTAGAATTGAATTACTGAGAGCTGAGCCACCCTCCTGAATTTGCTATTAGCCATTTTTTCCCCTTTTATTTTTAATGAACTAGAACCAGTCGAAGCCAGTTGTTGCTAACGGGACGCAGTCAGAAGGGAACTCAATCTTTTACTGTCAGGCCCTTTATTTCAGACAAGTTTAACTCTTCCAAATGTTAGACTTAAAGAAGTCTTTCTAGACAGCATCCATTTCTTTTTTAAAAAATTAAAGTGGGATGGAAGAATCCTTTTCATTACTTTCAGTGCCTGTACTCATGCTTGAGCTTTCTCCCCTAAAGTCAAATACATCGTCTTCATTGAAATCTTGTGATTCTGAAATGCATGCAGAAAATAAATGGGCCAGAGAGGCCAGTAGTGTTGGGTTGGCCAAAAAGTTTGTTTGAATTTTTCCATAACAGCTTACTTAAAAACTTGAACTTTTTGGCCAACCAAATATATTCTGAAACAACGAATCTGAGTAGAGGGCTTAACCTATCAAATACTAGAGCCCAAGTTAATACACCGATCCTTAAAACAGTGTGGTGCTGGGGACACGTAAAATAGCAAGAACCCAGAGGGCAGTCAAGAAATTGCCAGCTAGCAAGTTGAGTCTATTTTAATACCAAAAATTACTCCCAAATAGGACATTGGAATTCTTCAGGAGTGATGGTGGCATAGAAAAATGGCAGTTTGGAGCCAGAAACTTAGATCCCAGACCATCAACCTAAAACAAACAAAGGGTACCCCACATTATCTAGTGATACCATTGTCAAACTGTAGAGAATATCATAGAAAATAAAAATAGACTATGCTCAGGTGTGAAGCAACAAACCAAGTCATGAATCTAGAAATCTTCCCTTGTTATCTCAACATACCCTTGAGAGCAGGGCCTGTCAGGTACTCTTGGTTTCTGGCAGCTAACATACCTACCGGGTTAAAGCCCACACACTGGCAAGGGTAGGTTAAAGAATGTTGTAAATGAGGAGCCATTGTCTGAACTAGCCTGTGGGGATGTGTAAGGAAATATACAAAAAAATTAAAATATGCTGGGATGATTACAGTGTGGATAATTTTCAAGAAAAATCCCTTTAACATATTTGCAGCAAATTGGGAAAAACAGTAAACTAAGCAATATGATTATATATGCTTTTTAGCTTCTGTGGTCTTTGATCCAGCAACAGGTATATTATTTTGTTAACTGTTTCTCAGGTAGATGATAATGGCAGGCTTTGTTGAGTTCTTATCACATGCTGGATGCTTTTAAAATAACCTTTGTTCACAGCAACTGTGGGGCTTCCTGGGTGGCACAGTGGTCAAGAGTCCGTCTGCCAGTGCAGGAGACATGGGTTCGATCCCTGGGTCAGGAAGATCCCCTGGAGAAGGAAATGGCAACCCACTCCAATATCCTTGCCTGGAGAATCCCATGGACAGAGGAGCCTGGTGGGCTACAGTCCATGGGGTCACAAAAAGTCAGACACAACTCACACACTCAGCATATACATACACACAATTGTATGAGATATCTTTGTTTCTGGATTCATGTTAACCGTAGATCTGTAGTAAGAACTGATGTGTGTGCATGCACATGGGTCTGAGAGAGAGAGATGTGTGTGTGTGTGGGTGGTGGTGGGGATTTAGAATCCTCTACTGAATTGTGAGTTCCTTGAAGTTCAACAATATTATGATACACAAGTTCTCTGACACCGGAACACACCTGACCCACCTATCAGATACTGACTATAGGACCATCTCTTCTACTCTTTCATTTCCCTAAAACCTGCTGCTGCCCCACTTAATCTAGATGGATCCAAAGTTGAATAAATGCATAGTATTAAAGATCAGAAAGATTTTTCTACTTGTACTTTTCTTGATTTTTGTTCATTCATTTTGTTTATTGGCATATAGATGGGTCTTTTGGTCCTCATTAGGATAGACAAACAATTTTTGTTTTTGACCACAATTATTATGTAGATTGGGAAGATCTGCTGGAGGAGGGCATGGCAACTCACTCTGGTATTCTTGCCTGTAGAATCCCATGGACAGAGGAGCCTGGTGGGCTATGGTCTGTAGGGTCACAGAGGGTCGGACACAACTGAAGCAACTTAGCAGGCATGCACATTATGTAGATCATTGAGTGGAGTCAGGATTATCTTTTCTCTTGTTTATTAGCCTTGATATTTCAGTTACATACTAAATCAAGTGAAAACTGATTGAAGGAAAAAGGGGGGAACTTAAGCAGGATAAAATCAATTTGCATAGCTCTGGAGAGGCTATATGTCACTTCTGTAAAGCAGGATTTAGAAGATGTGAGATGTAATGTCTGAATCATGAACCATGTGACTCTACTTAGCACCCATTTCTAACATCCTAATGGGCACTGACATAAAATTAACCCCATTGTTTGGGATTGAGGAGTAAATTTTTGTTGTTTGTATAAGGATGTTTTTTTATTTTTTTTATTTTTAAACTTTACAGTTTTAAAAATAAGTGAAAGTGAAAGTTACTCAGTTGTGTCCGACTCTTTGCCACCCAATGGACTATACAGTCCATGGAATTCTCCAGGCCAGAATACTGGAGTGGGTAGCCATTCCCTTCTCCAGGGGATCTTCCCATCCCAGGAATCAAACCCAGGTCTCCTGCATTACAGGTGGATTCTTTACCAGCTGAGCCACCAGGGAATAAGGCATCATTTTTAAAGGAAAGAAGTTATATGCTAATCAAAGTATTGGTGTGAGGTTGGGGTTGGCACATGTGCAGTCACTGATGTGAACTGAGAACCAGTGGAAACGTGAAGATTCTGTACTTTGTTTCCAACACACTTGAGGCAATATAGGGTAGCAATTAGCCCAAGAATCCTGAGGTCAGATGGTCTGAAACTGAATCTGGTTGCACTACTTTGTGGCTGTGATCTGGTTTCTTAAACTCTCTATGCCTAGACTTTCCCTACTGTAAAATGGTGGTAATCATAACACCAACCTCAGGATTTTCAAGTGAGTTAAAATAGGCACACGAACACACTGCTGTATTTAAGATGGATAACCAACAAGGACCTACTGTACAGCACATGGAATTCTGCTCAGTGTTATGTGGCAGCCTGGATGGGAAGGGGATCTGGGAGAGAATGGATACGTGTATATGTATGGCTGAGTCCCTTTGTTGTTCACCTGAAACTCTTACGACATTGTTAATTGGCTATACCGCAATAAAAAATAGGCACTTGATAGCATATTGTCAGCACTATGTGCTGGCTACCGTGACTTGCTGTGATGAATGGGTAGAGATTGACTAGGACACAAAGGCAGCTCACGGCATCAGAGATAAGTGCTTTTTGTGGGCTGTATCCTTGGTAAAATTTGGTAGTTGCCTACAATAAATGATAATGGAAAATATATAAAAAAGAATATATATAACTGAATCACTTTGTACAACAAAAATTAACACAGCGTTATATGTTAGTAATAATTCAATTTAAAAAAGGTTTAGTAGGTGCCCCAAGAGGGCACCCCATTTTTCAGAAAGAATACTGTAGGCCTAATGTGTGACCGATTGGAGCCTACGTGCTCACCACTCCTGTGTGGGCTTCTGGATCTTTGTTCTTCTCTAGCTTTGCATGTTGAATGTTGTTTTCTTAATTGTATTAAACAGAAGAGAGGTCGTACTAATTTTTAGATCCTTTGGTATCAAAATAAGAATGTTCTTGAAATGGTCTGTCTGAGAGAGAAGCCTGGGAGAAGGCAATGGCAACCCACTCCAGTACTCTTGCCTGGAAAATCCCATGGATGGAGGATCCTGGTAGGCTGCAGTCCATGGGGTCGCGTTGCTAGGAGTTGGACAGGACTGAGCGACTTCACTTTCACTTTTAACTTTCATGCATTGGAGAAGGAAATGGCAACCCACTCCAGTGTTCTTGCCTGGAGAATCTCAGAGATGGGAAGCCTGGTGGGCTGCCATCTATGGGGTCGCACAGAGTCGGACACGACTGAAGTGACTTAGGAGGAGGAGGAGAGAGAAGCCTGGCTGGAAGTTAATAACGAGTCACTGCAAACTGAAATGAATTATTCTAAGAAGTGTGAATTCACAACCACTGTTCTAAAAGTGAATTAGTGATTAACCTAGAAAAAAAAATCCCTTGGCAACAAATAAACCTTACACATCAAGGGGAAAGTAAAAGTATTAGTTGCTCAGTCATATCCGAGTCTGTTGTGACCCCACAGATTGTAGCGCACCAGGCTCCTCTGTCCATAGGGTTCTCCAGGCAAGAATACTGGAGTGGGTTGCCATTCCTTTCTCAAAGGAATTTTCCTGACTCAGGGATTGAACTCTGCTCTCCCACATTGCAGGCAGATTCTTTATTGTCTGAACCACCAGGGAAGCCCTCACATTGAGGTACCTGTGTGTACTTGTCTTTAGGCTGCTGATGTCCCTTAAAACTATTAGCTGAGGGAACTAAGAAGGTGCTCTTGAAAAAGTTTATAGAAACCTGGGTCTGTCCTGCAGGTTCTTCTGGGAACTGGGAATATTTGCTTGTGGCATCTGTTACAATGCAGAAGAAAACCTTCATACACAGATACTAGCTCATTTCCAAGTACTCTGTCAGTGAAAAGATGACAGCAGCCCAAATGCAGAGGATCACCTAGAGCTCACAGAGTAACTGGTAGGGAGCCAGGTGGACACCTAACCAACCACTCTGCCTGAGCTTTGTGCTGGCATCCTCAGCCATCGGTCCAGTGAATGTGCGCTGGCATCCAGAAGAGGGACACAGTGGCCTCCATCTGGACTTTGGAGGAGAGTGAGGCTGCGGGAAGAAGAACATCCCAGCCAAGATCACACACAGCGCATGGCAGAGCCAAGGCTCGCATCACTCAATTTGGAGTAACTCCAGAGCTGCTGAATCTTCTGAAGGTGCGGGTCTCATAAGATTCAGCTGATGCATCTACAAGGTACTTCGGCACAACCAGGAATATCTGCCTGTGGAAAAGACCCTGATGCTGGGAAAGATTGAGGGCATGAGAAGAAGGGGCGGCAGAGGACGGGATGCTTAGATAGCATCACCAACTCTAAGACATGAATCTGAGCAAACCTTGGGGGATAGTGAAGGACAGGGAAGCCAGGTGTGCTGCAGTCCCTGGTGTCGCAAAGAGTCAGACACAACTTAGCGACTGAACAACAACAACAACAAAAAGCATCCTGTTATAATGCAGAAGAAAACCCTCATATGCACATGCAGCATTGTTTTTTAATTGATGTATGGTTGCTGTGCAATATTATATAAATTACAAGTGTGCAATATAGTGTTGTTGTTCAGTCACTAAGTCATGTCTGACTCTTTGGGACCCCATGAACTGCAGCATGCCAGGCTTCCCTGGCCTTCACCATCTCCCGAAGTTTGCCCAAACTCGTGTCCATTGAGTCAGTGATGCCATCCAACCATCTCGTCCTCTGTTGTCACCTTCTTCTCCTGCCTTCTGTCTTTCCCAGCATCAGGGGCTTTTCCAGTGAGTTGACTCTTCGCATCGGGTGGCCAAAGTATTGGTGCTTCAGCATCAGCCCTTCCAGTGAATATTCAGGGTTGATTTCCTTTAGGATTGACTGATACAATAAAGTGATTCACAATTTTTAAACGTTATACTCCTTTTATAGTTACTATGAAACATTGGCCATATTCCCCATGTTGTACCTGTATCCTTGTAGCTTATTCTATACAGAAAAGTTTGTACCTCTCATTCTCCTTCCCATGTATTGTCCCTCCCCTACTGTATCTGTCTTTATCTGTCTGACTTATTTCACTTAGCGTAATGCTGTCCAAGTCCATTCATGTTGTTGCAAATGGCAAAATTCCTTTTTTTAAAAAAACGACTGAGTAGTATTCCATGGTGTATATATACCACATCTTCTTTATCAAATCATCTACTGATGCTTAGGTTGCCTCTATGGACATTGGGGTACATTAATCTTTTTGATTTAGTATTTTTGTTTTTCCTGTGTATATATCCAGGAATGGAATTTCTGGTTGGATGGCATCACTGATTCAATGGACATGAACTTGGGTGAACTCCGGGAGATGGTGAGGGAGAGGGAGGCCTGGCATGCTGAAGTTCATGGGGTCATAAAGAGTCAGACACAACTTAGCAACTGAACAGCAACAATATGGTAGCTCTACTTTTAGTTAGTTTGTTTGTTTTTCTAGAAACCTCCATATTGTTTTCCACAGTGGCTGTACCAATTTACATTCCCATCAACAATATACAGGGGTTTCCTTTTCTCCACACCCTCTTCCACATTTGTGTTCTTTTTGATGCTAGCCATTCTGACAAGTGTGAGTTGATATCTCACTGTGGTTTTGACTTGCATTTCCCTAATGATTAGCAATGCTGAACATCTTTTTATGTGCTGTTGGCCATCTGTATGTCTTCTTTGGAAAAGTGTCTGCTCAGGTATTCTGCCCATTTTTAAAATGGGGTTGTTTAGTTTTTGCTGTTGAGTTACATGAGCTGTTTAGATATTTTGGATATTAATCCCTTATAGGTCATATCATTTGCAAATATTTTCTCCTATTCAGTAGGTTGTCTTTTTTTGTTGATCGTTTTCCTTGCTGTGCAAAAACTTTGAAGTTTAATTCAGTCCTGTTAGTTTATTTTTTGCTTTTCTCCCCCCTTGCTTTAGGAGATGGATCCAGAATAGTTTGCTGCAGTCTAAAAATTTGTGTTCTACTTGTTTGCCTCTAGGAGTTTTATGGTTTCTGGTCTTTTATGGTTTTAGGTCTTTAATCCATTTTGAATTTATTTCTGTATATGAAGTTAGAAAACATTTAAATTTTGTTCTTTTACAAGTAGCTGTTCAATTTTCCCAGTAACCATGCTGGCTAGGTTTTTAAATCCAGAGCTGGATTATTAAGCCTTGTATAATCCTGAAATGCGTGGTAGAAAATTTAAGATTAACAATGGTGTTTCTTTCCTTTGACTCATATTGGCTGGTGGGAAGAACATCACAGGCTTGTAAACAGAATGTTTACCCAGACCAAGGCAGGTGTGCCTTCCTGTTCTCAAAAACTGATGTGGTATGACATGGGCTTTAAACTTTCCGGGAAGAGATTCTTTGGAACTTTTAAATTGTCGAATCTTAAAAACAGTAGTTTCAAAATGAATGATTTCAGGTTAAATTTGCTATCTCACATATTGGGGTTTATTAACATAACTTTGAATTTTTTGGCTTAAAAGTGGATATTTTTTGGTATTTTTCCTCTTTTCATTGTTGTGTATGTTAAACTCTGAGAGTTGGACACTAAGCTGCTGCAAAGAAACATGCATTTTAACTTTGCTTTCAGAAAGATTAGGGCAAAGGAATAAAACTTCAAGATGGATTTGCAGCTAGGTTATCTGGTTATATCAGATATGGTTATCTGGCAATATCAACACGATCCTAGGACATCTGATGTCTCTACAGAGCACAGGGAACTGTATTTGATATCCTGTGATAAGCCATAATGGGAAAGACTATGAAAGAAGAATGTATATGTATTCTGAGTCACTTTGCCGTACAGCAGAAATTAACAGCTTTGTAAATGTGAAAATGGTAGTCTCTCAGTCATGTCTGATGCTTTGTGACCCCATGGACTGTAGCTCTCTAGACTCGTCTGACAATGGAATTCTCCAGGCAAGAATATTGAAGTGGGTAGCCATCCCCTTCTCCAGGGTATCTTCCCAACCCAGAGATCAAATCTGGGTCTCCTGCATTGCAGGCAAATTCTTTCCCATCTGAGCCTCCAGGGAATTCCCTAAATCAACTATACTTCAGTTAAAAAAATTAGAAAAACAAAAAACACCTGTTAACTTCAAAATGAAGCCTCAGCTTTAGTGGCTCCCCTTCAAGTGCTCCCTTAACCCAGCCTGCTCTTACTCTCCCACCAGTTCCCATTTTGTTCTGCTGTATTCACAGCGAGCCAGTCACCATTGCTGGTGTAGAGCCTGGGGTCTCCACCTTGTAGTTCCCTTTTCCCCATGTTTCCCCTCCTTTACCTTCTCTCCTTCGTGGGTCTGTAATCTACCTGTTCCTCAAAATCTGTCTCAGATGTCAAATCTGCCAGTTGTGGGGGATTGGAAAGCTTTGTAAAAGAAACATCTACTTAAAAAAAATTCCTTATTACTCTACTACTTTTTGTTCTTAATGTTCCAGTGTCTTGTAGTTATTTTTGGTACACATGCTTTCTTATTCACTTGTCTATTATATATCACACCTTAGCCTCTAGCCTCTAGAAACAGACAGAGGAACAGGATACAGTTTTGTTCAGTGAGGACTTTGTAGGCTGGAGCATCTGCCTCAGATGGGTACCAGCTTGGAGTTAGTATATGCCAATCTGTCTGTCTCTTATCTCTTTCTTTGACTGTCTCTTTGTATGCCTTTTCTCTTGTTTGAAGATTGCTATTTTTTTTTTTTTTTCTATAGGGCATCAATACAAGATGCCCAAGGAGATTCTGATTCTGTTTCAGCCTGTCTGTACAGGCCACTGTAGAACAGGTTGGAGTAGGAAATGGCAACCCACTTCTTGCCTGGAAAATTCCACGGACAGAGGAGCCTGGCAGGCTACATTCCATGGCATTGCAAGGAGTCAGACACCACTGAGCATGTATGCGCTAAAGCAGATATGTCAGGCTTTTTGTCTTTTCTGACTGTATTGTCCTAAGCATTTCTGTAAGTGCTAACCTCTTACAGCATCACATGACAAGGTTAGTCCATTTCTCTTTTGGGCTGGACCTTGGGGATGGGGCGATATTCTTTTCTAACACATTTGATATGGGAAGTCAGATCCCAAACTATAAGGAATATATTTTTTTAACATGTGTGCTTTCTTTTTTTTTTGAGAGGCCCTAAAATTCCCTTGCCTCCAAACTTATTCTGGCTGCTGTTTCTTTTCTTCGTTCTCTAAATTCGTTTGTCAGCAGCATTTCTGGAGCTGCCTCTTCCGGTTGTAGGTGTGGGCCAGTTGTTCCTTTGTGAGTGTGGATGCATCTGACCTTAGGACGGGGTGAAAATCTGTACCAATGGGTCCTGGTTCTGCCCTTTGGAGCTAATATATTCTTCTAATTTCCCTCACATATGATAGCTATTAAAACATTTTGAGACGGTGAACATGGCTTATTTAAGACCGGAAGAGCCTGGGTCATAGAGGAAAGAGGAGGCAATTACAGAGTGGGAAGGGAGTGGGATGGGACAAGCTTCAGTGGTTTCAGGGACTTTGGGAGACATGAATAATATGAGGCATTGTGTGGAAGAGATGGAAGAGGCAGATCAGGGACAAAAATTTTGTTTTTGTGGTAGCTTTTATGGTCAGTACGCCCTGAAAGCCTCTGATGGCTCAGACGGTAAAAAGTCTGCCTGCAATGCAGAAGACCCAGGTTCAATCCCTGGGTCAGGAAGATCCCCTGAAGAAAGAAACAGCAACCCACTCCAGTATTCTTGCCTGGAAAATCCCATGGATAGAGGAGCTTGGCGGGCTACACCCCATGGGGTCGCAAAGAGTGAGACGTGACCGAGGGACTAACACACACACACACACATGCCCTGAAAAGAATCTCTCCAGCTTCCATCTTCAGAATGAAAATCAGCATGGTATTTTAGATGGCAAATCACATAATTCCCACGTTAGCACTGTCTTTCCACGTGACCCTGCCCCTGTCCTACCAGCAGAGGAGGACCAGAGGGGAGACTGAGGCATCCCTACATTCTCAAAGCTCTGGCTTTGAGATCACACCATTTGCATGTTTCTGTTGTGATTCTTACCAGTGAATGCTGATGGCCTTCTGTAAACTTATAAGGGATTCTATTCAATAATTCTTGTTTAACTTCCCAGAGACCAATTGCTGTAACTAGAAAGCAATGACTCTCATGTCTGTACACCACACAGGAAATGAAATCTCATTACTCCAATCCTGTTGTGTATAATATCAATGTAATTATAGGAATGGAAGTAAAAAAATATACTGTAACTAATGTGATCCTGAGAGTCATACAACCTTACCGACTAATTTCCCTTAATTTCATGACATTTACAAACTGGCATTTATCACTCCCTGTTCACCCTGCTTTGTTCCTCCAGTAAGCCAGGTTTCTTACTCTAGACACAAATGGAGTTGGAATCTTCCATCCACTCTACCCAGACAGCTCTTTGTAGTGGGAAAAATGGTTTAGACTTATAAAGAATACAACAGCGGAGTTTACAAAAAGAAAGGAAAATGGCTACTGAGCTAACGGAAGAGGAACCCCTTACTTTGAAAGATGTATTTCTTTGCTTCTGCGGGCCTAGTTTTACTTGGTCCCTTAAGTGGACAGGAGAAATACACCAAGCGAGTTCAGGGAAAAAAGTGAAAGACGGTATAGGACATTGGCTGGAAATTTTGTAGTCCACGTGCTGCTTTGTCCTCCTGAAGCTTGTGTTTTAAAGTCTTGGTGGTTCAGCAGAAAACACCCAGGAGTGTGACTGCAGCTATGGAATCCATCATGGCTACACCCTGCCTGAAGAACGATGCCTTCGGGATGGTGTTGATGTCTTAAGTTATAACCGAGCCATCCAAAGAGCTCCGTTTTCTGCCCAAAGTAACATTTCTGCACTGAAAGAAGCCTCCAGATCTCTGTGAGGGGAACACAGTCATCCTGGTCATGGTGCCTTTCCAGGGGTCCTGTGGAGGGTCCAGATGTCAAGACACAATCAGTTCTATGAGGACCCTGGGCACACTCTAAGAAGCTTGTTTTATTTTCAGCCATGTGTGGAATAAAGCATGCAAATTAGGGTTTTTTTTTTTCTTTTTATAAATCATGACTCCTCACATAATGGTTTTTCCATTCCAGGCAGTTTTAGGCCTCCAATCAAGTCATTAGGTCCTGAATTGATTGAAACAAATTAGCTTTTAAATGTCTCTGATTCCTGTTGGTGCCCATATTTCAGCATGAGGAGGTTACCATGGGCTCCCTGCCAGGACTGCCCTCTTGTTTCTGCCTCTCCTAGTAGGTGGTGTATTTGTTGCTTTATAATCCCTGCAACAGATTGGAGTTTGCTATTCTTTTTTTTTTTTTCCTTCTGAAGAGTATAAAATTACTATCAGATTTGGACAGCAAAATGAGACTGAGACTTTGAGAGAAAGTGCATTCTCTGGCACAACCTCCACACCCTGGAATCCTCAGTGGCACATTTCTTCCTGTTGCTTGGCTCTCGAGAGACTAATACTTGACTCCCTTTTCAAAATGGCAGTGTGACTGTAGTTCTAAATAGCATGGAATTGGGAGCAAGGCTGAAGTGAGCGAGGCTTGAAGACTGAAACTGCATCTGAATCGTTTCCACTTGCCTCGAGAAGATCGTCTCACGGGTGGGCTTTTGAAGGTACCAGATTTACTGGTTGTGTTTCTGAGTGGTTTGAAAGCAAAACTGTAGTCATCAAGTGAATATAGGGAGCCATGGAAGGACCCTTTCATTCTTTCTCTTCCTCCTTCTCTTATTCACGGGACTGTTCTGGGGCCAGGTGGGGGTGAACCTACTTTTTCTCCCTCCCTTGGTCCCTCAGGCCGATTCTCCCCCGAATGTGTCCGCCTGCTTGTTAGCGTCAGGCTTTACAAGGTAGGTGAACCGATGAAACAGACATGGTCCCCATGAGGTGGAGGGGAGGCCTCCTGGGACGGAATCTGGGGAATGGCAGCAATGCCTGTTACATGCCTGTTGTGTCTGTTGTCCTGAAGATTTGGGTCATGTGACCTGGAATGCCAGGTGGCTGAGCGGGAGCCAAGCTGACTGTCTGTCTCCAGGACCAGTGCCTTGCAGTTGCCAGTCTAAAATGCCTAAAGGCATCTGACATTCTTCCTTTCCAGAAGGCATGTCACGTGTACACATGGTCACTGTTGTAGTCAGGCCTAGTGGATACATGAGTTGTAGAACAGGATAGACGGAATCACTGCAGGCCAGGTACATGCCTGCAATCTTTTTCAGATGCTGGCGACTATGTGGAGGTTATGTGTTTTATCAAGTAGGTTCTAATTTTAATATCTTAGGAAATGTGATGACATAACCTTTTCTCACTAATATCGTACGTGCTTTTGGTAGAATGTGAAGTCATTCCTCCAGAAGTAGGAAAGAATTATGGAAGAACGGTGTCTTGTGAACAGATTTTAGCAGATTCAGACATTAACTTTTGTTCTGATGAGTATGTTTTGGAGAGGGAAGGTGTTTGGAAGAGTGTTGAAAATATTCTCCTGGGCTCTGCTGGAGTTCATGAGTTGAATACGCTTACTTTCAATTAGCAGACCTGAGTGCCCCCAATGAGTGATGCAGAGGCTCTAAAAAGAACATTTGATTTTTTATTTTATATTGGAATATAGTTGATTTACAATACTGTATTGGTCTCAGGTATACAGCAGAGGGAATCAGTTATATGTATATGTGTATCCTTTTTCAGATCCTTTCCCCAGAATATTGAGTAGAATTCCCTGTGCTGTACAGTAGGTCCTTGTTGATTATTTTATATATATTATAGTGTGTATATGGTAATCCCAAATTTAGTCAGTTGTGGTGAGGCGGATGAACCTAGAGCCTGTTATGCAAATTGAAGTAAGTCAGAAAGAGAAAAGCAGATATTGTATATTTATTTTACATATATATACACATACATATGGAATCTGGAAAACTGGTACTGATGAACCTATTTGCAGGGCAGGAATAGACACAAATGTAGAGCACATACTGTGGACACAGCAGGGGAAGAAAGGGTGGGATGAATTGAGAGGGTAGCATTGAAACATATACATTGCCAAATGTAAAATAGCTAGCTAGTGGGAAGCTGCTGTAGAGCACAGGGAGCTCAGCTCAGTGCTCTGTGATGACCTAGAGGAGTGGGGTGGGAGAGGAGCTCAAGAGGGAGGGGATATATGTATACTTATAGCTGATTCATGATATTGCACAGCAGAAACCAACACAACATTGTAAAGCAATTATCCTCCAATTAAAAAAAAACCCAATCTCCTAATTTGTCCCTTCCCATTTTCCCCTTTGATAACCAAAAGTTTATTTTCTATGAAAAAACAAAAAAGAACGCTTTTAAATGGAAATCTCCCAGTTGGTGGTTTCTTTCTTTAAGTTACATAAACTCAATTACTATAATTTACATCACTTATTTATTTACTTTGTTATTTATTCATTTGAAAAATCCGAGTGCCTTGGAGGATAAGTCTTCTGACAGAGAGATAATGGTTATAAGCTCATGATCTGATTGGAGGAACTAATCAGGGGATTGAAATTCAAATTAAGGAGTAAGTTTCCAATTTGAGAGCTTAAGCATAGTGATCGTCAGATGTCCTTAATATTCATGGCATCCGGGGAGGGGTGAGCTAGTTTGTTTTTTCCCATTTGGCTTAGATCTTTCTGCATTTGCTGCCCTCAGTAGCTCATCACCAAAGTTGAGTTCTACCCGGAAAGTGCAGACCTTTGTGTGAGGCGGAGGGTGGTAAATAAGTCATTTCAGGGGAGTGAGGTCTAATCTGACTCAGAGACCACTGTGAGCAGTACCTGAGGACATCCTGACTGTTTCCTTGGCAGGGGTTGATTTTACATGAGCATATCATAAAACCTACTACCTTCTCCCAGCCTTGCCACACTTCAGAAATAGATTGTTTTATGTGTGCCAAAATAAAAAGGCTGAATTTTGCCAAAGTGGAAAGGAAAATGTAGAAATTCCTGTTACATGATTATTCTACATTTTATATATTCTTTCTAGAAAATAATAATTTTGCATCTGACTTGATAGAATGATGAACTTAGTAGGGGCTCAAAATCTCTTACTGGTAGAGTTAGTCAATTAGAAATTCAAATTTGACAAGTTAAGGCTCTCAAATGGAAAAACGTCTTATGGTAAAGAATCTGTCTGCAATGCAGGAGACCTGGTTCAATTCCTGGGTCAGAAAGATCCCCTGGAGAAGGAAATGGCAACCCACTCCAGTGTTCTTGCCTGGAGAATCCCATGGACAGAGGAGCCTGGTGGGCTACAGTCCATGGGGTCACAAAGAATTGGACACGACTGAGCTACCAACACACTTTCAAGGCTCCCAAATGGAAAAGTGTCTTATCTTGTATAGTCTCTTGGTTTTTGTTGTTTTGTGTTTTTAAGGAGTTTAGGAAACCCCTTACTCTTCTTTTTGTTTTTCTTTTCCTAGTGCCTTGGTGATGGAACAGTCCTCTCTTTCTCTTCCCTTCTAGAGAAAGAGAAGTCTGCCCAGACTGCCTCCAGGGGGCACCTGGCTAGTTTCTCTCACTGGGTCCACAGCACACTACCTGCCCTCCTGCTGCATCACACTCATCTTTTTAAAAAATCTCCTGTCATGGCATCACCATAGTCTAGAAATCTGCTCACTCCTGTTGCCACCAGCTGTGCATGGCTATTTAAATTAAACATAGTTGAAATGTTAGTTCCAATGTGGTTGCATCAGCCACATTTCAGGTGCTCCATGGCCATGTATGGACAAGACAGAAGAACACGAACATCTTCACAGAAAGTTCTATTGGTGATGCTGGTCTAACATCCATAACAGTTTCCTGTTTTGTAAAGCTTCACATGTGAACACCTTTACCTGGCTTCTAAGCCTTCTGCAGTCTTGCTGTCTGTACAGACTGAGTATGACTCACTATCAGGTGGGGAGGAAAACCCATGGGCTGGAGCTCCCAGGAGACTGGGTGGGACAGATGAGGCATCTCATTCCTTTTTCAAGAATGAGTGCTCCAACAGGCAGGAGGTGGGTCTGAGGAAAGGTGTGAATGGGGTTAGTTTCAGAAGTGTGGAAGGTCTTGGTGAAGTATAGGGAACACAGGGCAACCTCCCAGGACGCTTTCTCTTCCCAGAACTAGGAGAATAGTTCCTGCTCTCCGAACCACTGCAGACTGACAGGTGAAGGGAATTAGTATGGAAGCATTTTTTGTTTGTTTGTTTAATTGAAGTCGGCATCAGCTGGGAGGGATTGGGGGCAGGAGGAGAAGGGGACGCCAGAGGATGAGATGGCTGGATGGCATCACTGACTCGATGGACGTGAGTCTGAGTGAACTCCGGGAGTTGGTGATGGACAGGGAGGCCTGGTGTGCTGCGATTCATGGGGTCGCAAAGCGTCGGACACGACTGAGGGACTGATCTGATCTGATCTGATCAGAGACTCAATGGACATGAATTTGAGCAAACTCCGGGAGATGGTGATGGACAGGGAAGCCTGGCATGCTGCAGTCCATGGGGTCCCAAAGAGTCAGACATGACTTAGCGACTGAACAACAAACAACAGTTGATTTTACAATGTTGTGTTACTTTCCGCTGTACAGCAGAGTGACTCAGTTATGCACATTTACGTTCTTTTGTTCTTTTCCATCCTGGTTTATCAGATTATTGAATATAGTTTCCTGTGCTGTATGGTAGGACCTTGCTCTTTACCCGTCTTACATCGCTGGTTTGTATCTGCTCACTCCAAACTCCCAGTCCATCACCCTCCCTACTCCCCTCCTGGCAACTGCAAGTCTTGGAAACAGTTGGTTTTAAAGTGACTGATTCTTTACAAGGGCCTCCAGGAACGCTGGGAATTCTAGACGGGCTTTCTGGAGAACAGAGTCTTTGAAAGTTAAGAGACTGGAAAATAAAAGGAAAGATCTGTGTTCAGGCAGCTGGACGTCCCAAGATCCAGGGCCTGAGGGTGGCAAAGACATTGCAGGCTGGTTGTCTATGTGTCCTGTGACTCCGGACACGTGAGAATCTGTGTCTTCAGTCCATTCTCTTAGAGCTGCCATGTTGGAAGGTGATCTTGGCCTAAGTTCAGTTCAGTTCAGTTGCTTAGCGTCCAGCTCTTTGTGACCCATGGACTGCAGCATGCCAGGCCTCCCTGTCCATCGCCAACTCCCAGAGTTTACCCAAACTCATCCATTGAGTCTGCAACGCCCTCCAACCATCTTGTCCATGCTGGCGGGTGACACTTTGTAATTGGCCACAGACCCCACTGCTTCTCAGTGTCAGCTACACTTTTATAACCTGCCTGGTGCCCTGAGGTCATTTATCTGCACGTAGATACATTTGTGTGCAGATAAATGATCTCCCAAAGCACATTTCAAGTTCTTCCCAACCAAAAGCCAATAGACAGGCAGATTTCTATTCAGTTTATTCAGTTGACCCTTGACCCGTTATTAGAGCAGGGGTTGGGGCACCATCCCTGAGTAGTTGAAGATCTATATTCTGCTATCTCTGCCTCAACAACAAAGGAATGGTTGACTTATTCAAATGTACAAAGTTGAAACGTTTGGGGTAGACTCAAACCCTCCTTTTTCTTATTTCACATTTTGTGATCTCTAACAATATCAAAATTTTTCCCCAGTTAGTTAATTTAAAGATCTATAAAATGAAAATATAGGCACTACATTTATTGGAAACCCTATAGTGTTTAAAACTCCATATAAGTGGACCCACACAGTTCAAAACCTATGTTGTTCAAGAATCAATTGTATTTGTATTTATCTCTCCAATTATCTTCTGATAGTGGTTTAAAGTGAACAGTTGAGGGGACTTCCCTCGCAGTCCAGTGGTTAAGACTCCACACTTACACTGCAGGGGGCATAGGTTCGATTCTTGGTCGGGGAACTAAGATCCCGCATACCAAGCAGTGTGGCCAAAATAGAGAAAGTTGAAAACGAAGAGTTGAAACAACATTCACGAAAGGAAATAAAACTGCTGAAGGGCAGACTAGGAAGGTTTAGGGCCAGGATTATAGATTAACTGCTTTATTAGTCTGTTCGTTGGTGACGTTGATCTTAATGACTGCGTTTATCAGGGTGGGAAGCTTGTATGCTTCACACTGACTGAGTGAACAGTCCTATTGAATGACCCTGGTTTCACTGCTTTTGATCTTACTGGAAAGATTCTTTGCTGCTAGGTTTCCCTTCTTCCCCAAATGTTGCTGAATTAACACAAGCAAAATCCTCTCCATTTCTCATACTTCTCCTATTTGTTCTCTTGAAAGTGTTGATCTTGCAACTGACTGGCTACAGCCTGAGTCTGGCTGGCAGTGGTGTGATCAATTCCTCCCCATGTTCCTCTCTGTGGTCAAGGGCTGTCTTCTGGAAAGGCCATATCAAATTCGTCCTCTGTTGTGAATGAAAATAATCAGTTAGTGAAAGCCCAGAATTAGAACCCTCTTGGTATATTTATTTCTGTGTCTCAAGAATTCTGATTTAAAGCAGACATTATTTCAAGTCATGTGAACAGTAGGTCGTTCAGGAGTCTTGGATGAATCAATGTTTTCTTCCCTTCTCTGTAAGAAAATGTATTTAAAGTAAAGGTCAAATCTAGCCTGGATTTAGAACCTATTAAATGTGGGTCTGGAGGGAAGAGCTGCTACTCTTTTAAAAATTTTCTACATAGTTTTCAAGCACCAGTGACACTCTGGTCTTCTGCATATCATCATTTCACACTTATTTCTGGTGTTGGTATTTTTCTTTTCTTCTGGGGTATAGCTCAGGTACCTTGTGAATTTGAGCCCATGTAGGTCTTTGGGCTTGTTCAAAGAATAAATTGTTCAAGGAATAAATTAAGCCTTTAAAAATCATCTTGGAGGAGTTTATTAGGCTTTGAACTGCATCTGAGAAGGATAGATCGGTGCCCCTTGTTTAATTAAGAGGCTCAGAAGTCAAACTCCGTGTCCATCGTCCTGCCCTCCCCCCATCCCTCCAGCCGCCCCCAGCTCCGTGAAGGTGGTCTAGCTATTGCTGGAGGTAACGGCCCCTCCCACAGCCTTACTCTGTTATGAAACCCCCTGGTACTTCTGCTCCAGAGAAGTCTCCAATCCCGCATTTCCCCAGCCCAGCCTCGCCCTCTGTGGCTGTTGGCACATCCCCTGGACTGGTCTTCCGCTCCTGTCGCTCAGGAAAGGTTGGAGCATACTCTGCAGGTCAGGCTCAGAAAAAGGCCATGGGGAAGGCATCAGTTCAGGGAAGAGGTCACCTGTGGAAACGTGACCTTCCCTATGCTCTTTACTGATTTATTTGGTTTTACTTTTTCATTTTTCAAATGCTTATGCCGTGGAGTACATCCCTGGCTTTTCTGACTGGAGACTGTCACTTAGAAAGTGTTTAAGTGTGCAGCAGTGTCCACGAAGACATGAGATGTTTTCCTAACAGAGCTGAGGGTTTGTGGACAGCTGGCCTCTCCTCTCACATGACAGATTCTTCTCCCAACGACTGCTGATTTGAGGAGAAGTGCAGAGGACCTGTGGGCAGACTCTTTGCAGAACCGGGCTGGGGTGAGTCAGGACTGGCAGCCAGGCCCAGTCCTCCTCCTTCTGTGCTCCTGCCCCAGTGCCCCCAAATGAGAGCCCACGGTCCCTTCTTCTTCCCGTGGGTGACACTCTTCACTGCCTGCTTGCAAGCCTGCAGCTGCCACACATGCCACACACAGATCATTTTTATGATCTGCCTTCACTGTTTCTCTTTCAGAAACTTTTTTTACCCTCTCTGTTGCTCACACAAGTCTAAACACAGTCTGAACACATTATAATTCCTCTCAGAGTCCAGAAGCCTTTAGAAGTAGGAAGTGCAAAGGCCACATCATTGAAATATTAACGTTAAAAGCTTAAATCTCCAACATCAGGAAATTAACTAATGTTATGATCACTTTTTACATGGCATCATAAGGTTTATTTTAAAAGTTAGCCTGTGTTTTTAAAGAACCTGGTCTCATCCTACAACAAATCAGTAGTTCAAGAACTGAGATGATTTTGAAGTAGTTGCAACGTGCTCCACATGAGGACATGACAGATGAGGAGCAAACTAGGCCTTTAGTTTGTAATTGGTATTTTATCTGTTTTTTAATTGAAGTATAGTTGATTTACAGTGTTGCATTCGTTTCAGCTGTACAGCAAAGTGTCAGTTAAACATAGACATGGAGGTATGTATATGTTGGGCTTCCCAGATGGCTCAGTGGTACAGAATCCGCCTGTCAGTGCAGGAGACACAGGAGACTCAGGTTTGATCCCTGGGTCGGGAAGATCCCCTGGAGGAGGAAATGGCAACCCACTCCAATATTCTTGCCTGGGAAATCCCATAGACAAAGGGACCTGGCGGGCTACAGTCCATGAGGTTGCAGAGTCGGACACGCCTGAGCACACTCCAAGCACACACACGTGCCCAGAAATACCTAGACTTATGAATTTAATATATATACTATATTCAATATTTTATAATAATCTATAAGGGAAAAGAATCTGAAAGAGAATCTAGAATATATATATATATATATATATATATGGAGAGAGAGAGAGAATATATTTTCTAGATTCTTTTTCAGATTCTTTTCCCTTATAGATTATTACAAAATATTACTATAATTCCCTGTGTTGTATAGTAGGTCATTGTTGAGGTATGTTATCTTTCCTATGTGAGATTAATAGCACTGTCTTCCTTTGCCAAAGTTTACCTGATGTAGTTAATCACACAGTTCATTAGAAATACTCTACCAGCTTTATCTGTAATACTTTTCTTTTTGCCTTTCTCAGTTCAGTCACCATTGTATTTGCTTTGGACACTTTATAATTCCTCCAAGAACCAAGGCAACTTTATAAATAGTTAAGTGTAATGACTATATCATAGATAGGTTATAAGTTAAAAATGTAAATCTGCAAAGGTAAAGAAGTTAAGCAGTTAAGCTGAGGTTGTTATGTGGAGAGTAAAATTATTCCTGGTGAGTGGCTTTTTTTTTTTTTTTTGGTGTGTGTGGTCGGGGAGGGGGATAAGGCCCAGGAAATTTGGAGTCCCGGAGGTACTTCAGTGATAAATGTGTTATTTGTGACTCTTTCAGAATCACTGATGATCCTTACATCTTTTTTTTTTTCTGTTGTATTTATGTGTGAGTTCTTTATCTTTTTGTTTTTAATTTTATTAAAGTCTAATTGATTTACAATGTTGTGTTACTTTTTGCTGTACAGCCAAGTGGCTCAGTGACACGTACATATGTTCTTCTCATATTCTTCTCCAATACAGTTTATCACAGGATATGGATGTAGTTCCCTGTGCTCTACAGTAGGGCCTTGTTGTTTATCTATTGTGATGGTTGTAAATATGATTCACCATGTCCCCCAGACAGCTACTTCCTGAGACCCAATCTGGACAGATGTGTGAGAAGCAACTGTTGCGTGGAATTATAGAGGGTTGTTTTCTACACAGCTGAGTGATCACTCACAAATGCCGATGTCACATTCTTCTTGCAAGAGGGTCATGCTTTGAAGTCATTTCTTTCTTTTTTTTTTGAAGTCATTTCTTAAAGAAAAAGGTTATCTCTTTTCTCCAAAATTGCCAAAAGGATCCATAGTTGAAGTTCCAATAATGCTTTTTCATGCATCTACATTATTCCTGAGATCTTATTATACACAGCTGGGCTTCCCTTGTGGCTCAGCTGGTAAAGAATCTGCCTGCAATGTGGGATACCTGGGTTCCATCCCTGGGTTGGGGAGATCCCCTGGAGAAGAGAATGGTTACCCATTCCAGTATTCTGGCCAGGAGAATTCCATGAACTGTGTAGTCCATGGGGTTGCAAAGAGTAAGTGACTTTCACTTCACTATACACAGTTATGCAAGAAACATATCTGTTCAGTCTATAAAAGGATTCCTGGTGCTAAAACCAAAATCTAGTTTTTTGGAAGAAAATAAGTTAAGCATATTTGGGTTGCTACTTAATATCCTTTGAGAAGTAAAAGGAAGTACATATTTTCAGGGAGTTTTTTAACCTTGGTGATGTGAACTGTGTCACAACTGTTAGTCGAATTTTCTCTCAATAAATAGTGGAGACTGATAGTTTTCAAACTTTCTAGGCTCTGAAGTCTCAGTGAATAAATGGTCTCTTTCTTATAAATGATACTTGCGGGTGAGTGGCTGTTGCTGGTTTCTTTCACATGCCCCACATGCTGAATCTCTTTGCTAACACTGCTGGGGCTGCCTTTTCAGGAAATCATGGATCTTTGTGGATGTGAAATGTAAAAAGAAAAGAAGAACCTGAAAAAATAGAGTGTTCCGGCCTTGAAGACAGATTCTTGGTGCTAGCCTATGTACGTGGTTATTATTAGTCAGTCAGAGTTAGTTACTCAGTCATGTCCCACTCTTTGTGACCCCATGGACTGTAACCCGCCAGGCTTCTCTGTCCAACTCTCCAGGCAAGAATACTGGAGTGGGTTGCTATTTGCTTCTCAAGGGGATCTTCCTGACCCAGGGATCAAACCCGGGTCTCCTGCATTGCAGATGGATTCTTTACAATCTGAGCACATTACCCTACATAATGTCCCCATGTATTATGTGAATTATTCCCCTGCACTTTGTTGCATGTCATGAATTCCAGTAAATAGAAGTCTGTTTAATTCTTTAAGCATCCAAAGATATTTCAAACTGTTAGTCATTTGAGAAATGCAAATGAAAACTACTAAATCTAATACTACCTATCCATTAGAATGGCTGACATTAGCAAGACAGATGGTGTCATTGTGGACAAGGATGAGGTGTAGTTAGGAAGCTCAGCTGGGACTGGTGAGAAGGCAAAATGATACAACCACTTTGGAAAAGATTCTCAGTTTCCATAAAGTAAACATGTGTGTGTTCTGTGTATCTGTATAGATGGTAAGACAGTAATTCCAATTTGGGAATCTACCAAAGAAAAATAAAAACGTATGTCCACACAAAGACTAGTATACACGTATTTATAGCAGAATTAAATTCAGAATATCCTAAAACTAGAAACAATCCTCGTGTGTAATAACAGGTGAGTGAAAGATTGTGGTGTAGTCATACATTGGAATACCAATTGGAAACAAAAAGGAATATGCTATTGGTAAGTGCATAAATATTGGACAGATCTCAAAAGATTAGGCTGAATGGATAGGTGAGACAGAAATTACTAACCTCTGATTCTATTTATATGGCTTTCTAGAAGAGGAAAACTGTAGTAACAGAAGTGGCCAAAGGCTGGCAGAGGAAGGGATGAAATTGCCTGTGGAATGTCGGGTGGGGACATTTTGTAGTGATGGAGATCTGTATTTTAATGGTAGAAGAGGATACACGACCAACTTGTAGGGAGATTCTTGGGGCTGGTCTATGTCCTCCATTGTTATCATTGTTTAGTCACTCAGTTGTGTCCAACTGTTGGTGACCCCATGGACGGTAGCCCACCAGGCTCCTCTGTCCATGGGATTTCCCAGGCAGGAATACTGGAGTGGGTTGCCATTTCCATCTCCTGGGTATCTTCCCAACCCAGGGATCGAACCCACATCTCCTCCATTGGCAGGTGAATTCTTTACCACTGAACCAGCAGGGAAGCCCTGTTGTTGTTACCTTACACAAAAATATCCCTGTGCACTACTTGAATGATTCCACTTCATTTAGTGTTATGTCTTGAAATCCTTTTGTATTCTTTTGGTGAAACTCATTGAATCGTACACTTAAAGTGGCTCAATTTTTTGTTAATTATAACCCAACGAGGCTGATTAACAAAACCAAACCAAACAAACCTCTGGATAGGCTTTTGTGCTTGTGCAAATTTAGTAAATTGGGTTGGTTTATTCTGAGATTAATTTTTTTAAATCAGAAATGCAAGCATTCTATAGGAGGTGGAGATGGCCAGTGCAGGGAAAGGCCTGATGGGAGTGGGGGATGGGGTAAAAGGTGATGTGAGGATACCTGACAGACACCTTGTGTTTGTATTAATAGCAAGAGACCACGTGATCTCTTGAGGATGTTTGCTTCATGCCTGTGATATATCATGCCATTTTCCCCGAAATTATTTGTGTTACAGGAAGTCTTTGAAATGTTACACATCTAACAGATTCCTCTTCTCTTGAACCCATGGGCCATAGGATGACCACGAGCCTAAGAGGCTCGCGAGCCCAAAGTTCCCTCAGGAGAAGGTGGTTCGCCCTCGAACGTGAAGGCTGTGCAAGTTCTTGAGTGTGATTTGACTGAGTTGCCGCCCCTGAAACTCAAGCCATCCGGGCTTTTCAGCATCGTCAGCTCTGAGCGCATTGCAATTTACAGAAGATCAAAGAGAGCGCTGAGGCAGCTGCTGCTGGCAGGGCAATCTCAGACATTCCTTAGGACACTGCCAAGGTCAGGGAAGGGGAGAGTGACCTGCCTGGACAGAGTTCAGTGCTGGTGCACTGTTTTATTTTGAGGAAAGATTCCTGCTATCTGCAGATTGGTAATCATGCATCCAGGGTCTAGAAATGGTTGTCTCTCCTGGTTTATTAAATCTAAAGTCAGAACAGGAGCATCACCTTCCAGATGCCGTCTGCCTGTCGGCTGAGCAGGGTGCACTTCAGCTGTGCTCAGGGGCCGTCTGATGAACATCTGATCTGTGACTCTGCAGAGGAGAACCATTTCCTGAGATCACAGGGTAGCACTGTCTATGTTGTTTATCTAATCATATTTAAAAACCCGGAAAGACAGACACGAGCACTGACTTTACTGATAAGGAGTGCAGGGTTCATTGTACAGCATGTCTGGGTAAAAGTGTCTGGTGTGACTCAGGAATCAATCTTTACTCAGAGTTGCCCACTTTTAGCTTTAAGTCTTGTGTACTTTTAATTGTGAAGGAAAATGGAGAGTGTGTATGAAAAGCTGGAGATGTAATTTTTCATAGCAATGCCTAAAAGGCAAATTCTAACGAAGAATTTCGGAATGGTTCGCATCTTTCAGGCAATGAAACCCCAGCCCCAATTCCCTATGCCCCTCGTAACAGCCAAGTCTATTGTAACTTTCTGTAATTGGTTTTTTATTAAAATAAGAGAGTGTAGTATAAATTTTAGCAACTAGGCTAAATAGGTATTAACAGGCCCTGGGATCC
The DNA here is from genome assembly GCF_032452875.1 of Bos javanicus. NCBI lineage: Eukaryota > Metazoa > Chordata > Mammalia > Artiodactyla > Bovidae > Bos > Bos javanicus. The sequence continues at coordinate 33,691,612 of NC_083879.1, read as the reverse complement.
AACCACAATTTGTAGCATCGTTCCTTTGGGAAAATGGATTCTAAGTGCCCCATAACTAACTTACAAATAGACTTTTGAATCATAGTCCATTTGAGAATAAGGAACTGTTTGTGATAGTAATACCTCCGATTGGCTTGCTCCAGAATTACACAGAAGGGACCTATATTCTGCCACACATGTGTGGTGAGCTGAGCTAGTCTGGGTTTGATCAAAGAATATTGCTGAGTGGGCATTGAAAGCGTAGGAATTAAAACCAAAGTAGAGACTGGAGACAAGTCAAGGGTGGAGTTGAAAGGATGGGTTTGGAGGGGGCTTAGCGGTAGGAAAGGTTTTTAATCTCAAAGGCACAGGTGTGATTCTGAGCCAATGAAATAAGGGGAGAACAGATGACGAGGAAGGTTAAGTGTAGAAAATATTGAAGACAAAAAGGCTAGGATAGGAAGAGGAAGGTGAATCAAGAACCAGTCATTAAAAAAAAAAAAAAAAAGAACCAGTCATTTTTTTTAAACCTGGAAATATAAATTATGTTTTAATTGGTTTGCAAATATTCTTATTAAATTAGAGAAGGTGAGTTATACCCTTATCTCTTTTACACTTGATATTATTTTCCATACATTTTATAGATTTTACTGAGAAGTGTTAAATCTAATGGCATTCTTTTTTTTTTTTTATTTTATTTTTAAACTTTACATAATTGTATTAGTTTTGCCAAATATCAAAATGAATCTGCCACAGGTATACATGTGTTCCCCATCCTGAACCCTCCTCCCTCCTCCCTCCCCATACCATCCCTCTGGGTCATCCCAGTGCACTAGCCCCAAGCATCCAGTATCGTGCATTGAACCTGGACTGGCAACTCGTTTCTTACATGATATTATACATGTTTCAATGTCACTCTCCCAAATCTTCCCACCCTCTCCCTCTCCCACAGAGTCCATAAGACTGTTCTATATATCAGTGTCTTTTTTGCTGTCTCGTACACTGGGTTATTGTTACCATCTTTCTAAATTCCACATATATGCGTTACTATACTGTATTGATGTTTTTCCTTCTGGCTTACTTCACTCTGTATAATAGGCTCCAGTTTCATCCACCTCATTAGAACTGATTCAAATGTATTCTTTTTAATGGCTGAGTAATACTCCATTGTGTATATGTACCACAGCTTTCTTATCCATTCATCTGCTGATGGACATCTAGGTTGCTTCCACGTCCTGGCTATTATAAACAGTGCTGCGATGAACATTGGGGTACACGTGTCTCTTTCCCTTCTGGTTTCCTCAGTGTGTATGCCTAGCAGTGGGATTGCTGGATCATAAGGCAGTTCTATTTCCAGTTTTTTAAGGAATCTCCACACTGTTCTCCATAGTGGCTGTACTAGTTTGCATTCCCACCAACTGTGTAAGAGGGTTCCCTTTTCTCCACACCCTCTCCAGCATTTATTATTTGTAGACTTTTGGATCGCAGCCATTCTGACTGGTGTGAAATGGTACCTCATAGTGGTTTTGATTTGCATTTCTCTGATAATGAGTGATGTTGAGCATCTTTTCATGTGTTTGTTAGCCCTCTGTATGTCTTCTTTGGAGAAATGTCTATTTAGTTCTTTGGCCCATTTTTTGATTGGGTCATTTATTTTTCTGGAGTTGAGCTGTAGGAGTTGCTTGTATATTTTTGAGATTAGTTGTTTGTCCGTTGCTTCATTTGCTATTATTTTGTCCCATTCTGAAGGCTGTCTTTTCACCTTGCTAATAGTTTCCTTTGATGTGCAGAAGCTTTTAAGGTTAATTAGGTCCCATCTGTTTATTTTTGCTTTTATTTCCAATATTCTGGGAGGTGGGTCATAGAGGATCCCGCTGTGATGTATGTCGGAGAGTGTTTTGCCTATGTTCTCCTCTAGGAGTTTTATAGTTTCTGGTCTTACATTTAGATCTTTAATCCATTTTGAGTTTATTTTTGTGTATGGTGTTAGAAAGTGCTCTAGTTTCATTCTTTTACAAGTGGTTGACCAGATTTCCCAGCACTGCTTGTTAAAGAGATTGTTTTTAATCCATTGTATATTCTTGCCTCCTTTGTCAAAGATAAGGTATCCATAGGTGTGTGGGTTTATCTCTGGGCTTTCTATTTTGTTCCATTGATTTATATTTCTGTCTTTGTGCCAGTACCATACTGTCTTGATGACTGTGGCTTTGTAGTAGAGCCTGAAGTCAGGCAGGTTGATTCCTCTAGTTCCATTCTTCTTTCTCAGGATTGCTTGGCTATTCGAGGTGTTTTGTATTTCCATACAAACTGTGAAATTATTTGTTCTAGCTCTGTGAAAAATACCATTGGTAGATTGATAGGGATTGCGTTGAATCTATAGATTGCTTTGGGTAGTATACTCATTTTCACTATATTGATTCTTCCAACCCATGAGCATGGTCTATTTCTCCGTCTATTAGTGTCCTCTTTGATTTCTTTCACCATTGTTTTATAGTTTTCTATATATAGGTCTTTAGTTTCTTTAGGTAGATATACTCCTAAGTATTTTATTCTTTTCGTTGCAATGGTGAATGGAATTATTTCCTTAATTTCTCTTTCTGTTTTCTCATTATTAGTGTATAGGAATGCAAGGGATTTCTGTGTGTTGATTTTATATCCTGCAACTTTACTATAGTCATTGATTATTTCTAGTAATTTTCTGGTGGAGTCTTTAGGGTTTTCTATGTAGAGGATCATGTCATCTGCAAACAGTGAGAGTTTTACTTCTTCTTTTCCAATTTGGATTCCTTTTATTTCTTTTTCTGTTCTGATTGCTGTGGCCAAAACTTCCAAAACTATGTTGAATAGTAATGGTGAAAGTGGGCACCCTTGTCTTGTTCCTGACTTTAGAGGAATGCTTTCAATTTTTCACCATTGAGGATAATGTTTGCTGTGGGTTTGTCATATATAGCTTTTATTATGTTGAGGTATGTTCCTTCTATTCCTGCTTTCTGGAGAGTTTTTATCATAAATGGATGTTGAATTTTATCAGAGGCTTTCTCTGCATCTATTGAGATAATCATATGGTTTTTATTTTTCAATTTGTTAATGTGGTGTATTACATTGATTGATTTGCGGATATTGAAGAATCCTTGCATCCCTGGGATAAAGCCCACTTGGTCATGGTGTATGATCTTTTTAATGTGTTGTTGGATTCTGATTGCTAGAATTTTGTTAAGGATTTTTGCATCTATGTTCATCAGTGATATTGGCCTGTAGTTTTCTTTTTTTGTGGGATCTTTGTCAGGTTTTGGTATTAGGGTGATGGTGGCCTCATAGAATGAGTTTGGAAGTTTACCTTCCTCTGCAATTTTCTGGAAGAGTTTGAGCAGGATAGGTGTTAGCTCTTCTCTAAATTTTTGGTAGAATTCAGCTGTGAAGCCGTCTGGACCGGGGCTTTTGTTTGCTGGAAGATTTTTGATTACAGTTTCAATTTCTGTGCTTGTGATGGGTCTGTTAAGATTTTCTATTTCTTCCTGGTCGAGTTTTGGAAAGTTGTACTTTTCTAAGAATTTGTCCATTTCTTTCACGTTGTCCATTTTATTGGCGTATAATTGTTGATAGTAGTCTCTTATGATCCTTTGTATTTCTGTGTTGTCTGTTGTGATCTCTCCATTTTCATTTCTAATTTTGTTGATTTGATTTTTCTCCCTTTGTTTCTTGATGAGTCTGGCTAATGGTTTGTCAATTTTATTTATCCTTTCAAAGAACCAGCTTTTGGTTTTGTTGATTTTTGCTATGGTCTCTTTTGTTTCTTTTGCATTTATTTCTGCCCTAATTTTTAAGATTTCTTTCCTTCTACTAACCCTGGGGTTCTTAATTTCTTCCTTTGCTAGTTGCTTTAGGTGTAGAGTTAGGTTATTTATTTGACTTTTTTCGTGTTTCTTGAGGTATGCCTGTATTGCTATGAACTTTCCCCTTAGGACTGCTTTTACCGTGTCCCACAGGTTTTGGGTTGTTGTGTTTTCATTTTCATTCGTTTCTATGCAAATTTTGATTTCTTTTTTGATTTCTTCTGTGATTTGTTGGTTATTCAGCAGCATGTTGTTCAGCCTCCATATTTTGGAATTTTTAATAGTTTTTCTCCTGTAATTGAGATCTAATCTTACTGCATTGTGGTCAGAAAAGATGCTAGGAATGATTTCTATTTTTTTGAATTTACCAAGGCTAGCTTTATGGCCTAGGATGTGATCTATCCTGGAGAAGGTTCTATGTGCGCTTGAGAAAAAGGTGAAATTCATTGTTGTGGGATGAAATGTCCTATAGATATCAACTAGGTCTAACTGGTCTATTGTATCATTTAAAGTTTGTGTTTCCTTGTTATTTTCTGTTTAGTTGATCTATCCATAGGTGTGAGTGGGGTATTAAAGTCTCCCACTATTATAGTGTTATTGTTAATTTCTCCTTTCATACTTGTTAGCATTTGTCTTACATACTGCGGTGCTCCCGTGTTGGGTGCATATATATTTATAATTGTTATATCTTCTTGGATTGACCCTTTGATCATTATGTAGTGACCTTCTTTGTCTCTTTTCACAGCCTTTATTTTAAAGTCTATTTTATCTGATATGAGTATTGCTATTCCTGCTTTCTTTTGGTCCCTATTTGCATGGAAAATCTTTTTCCAGCCCTTCACTTTCAGTCTGTATGTGTCCCCTGTTTTGAGGTGCGTCTCTTGTAGACAACATATGTAGGGGTCTTGTTTTTGTATCCATTCAGCCAGTCTTTGTCTTTTGGTTGGGGCATTCAACCCATTTACGTTTAAGGTAATTACTGATAAGTATGATCCCGTTGCCATTTACTTTATTGTTTTGGGTTCGAGTTTATCGTTTTTGTGTTTCCTGTCTAGAGAATATCCTTTAGTATTTGTTGGAGAGCTGGTTTGGTGGTGCAGAATTCTCTCAGCTTTTACTTGTCTGAAAAGCTTTTGATTTCTCCTTCATACTTGAATGAGATCCTTGCTGGGTACAATAATCTGGGCTGTAGGTTATTTTCTTTCATCACTTTAAGTATGTCTTGCCATTCCCTCCTGGCTTGAAGAGTTTCTATTGAAAGATCAGCTGTTATCCTTATGGGAATTCCCTTGTGTGTTATTTGTTGTTTTTCCCTTGCTGCTTTTAATATTTGTTCTTTGTGTTTGATCTTTGTTAATTTGATTAATATGTGTCTTGGGGTGTTTCGCCTTGGGTTTATCCTGTTTGGGACTCTCTGGGTTTCTCGGACTTGGGTGATTATTTCCTTCCCCATTTTAGGGAAGTTTTCAACTATTATCTCCTCAAGTATTTTCTCATGGTCTTTCTTTTTGTCTTCTTCTTCTGGAACCCCTATGATTCGAATGTTGTAGCATTTAATATTGTCCTGGAGGTCTCTGAGATTGTCCTCATTTCTTTTAATTCGTTTTTCTTTTATCCTCTCTGATTCGTTTATTTCTACCATTCTATCTTCTAATTCACTAATCCTATCTTCTGCCTCTGTTATTCTACTATTTGTTGCCTCCAGAGTGTTTTTAATTTCATTTATTGCATTATTCATTATATATTGACTCTTTTTTATTTCTTCTAGGTCCTTGTTAAACCTTTCTTGCATCTTCTCAATCCTTGTCTCCAGGCTATTTATCTGTGATTCCATTTTGATTTCAAGATTTTGGATCAATTTCACTATCATTATTTGGAATTCTTTATCAGGTAGATTCCCTATCTCTTCCTCTTTCGTTTGGTTTGGTGGGCATTTATCCTGTTCCTTTATCTGCTGAGTATTCCTCTGTCTCTTCATCTTGTTTAAATTGCTGAGTTTGGGGTGTCCTTTCTATATTCTGGCAGTTTGTGGAGTTCTCTTTATTGTTTCCTCACTGTGTGTAGGTTTGTACAGGTGGCTTGTCAAGGTTTCTTGGTTAGGGAAGCTTGTGTCGGTGTTCTGGTGGGTGGAGCTGTATTTCTTCTCTCTGGAGTGCAATGAAATGTCCAGTAATGAGTTATGAGATGTCTATAGTTTTGGGGTGACTTTGGGCAGCCTGTATCTTGAAGCTCAGGGCTGTGTTCCTTTGTTGCTGGAGAATTTACTTGATATGTCTTGCCCTGGAACTTATCGGCCCTTGTGTGGTGCTTGGTTTCAGTGTCGGTATGGAGGCATTTGATGAGCTCCTGTCAATTAATGTTCCTTGGACTCAGGAGTTCCCTGGAGTCAGGGTTTGGACTTAAGTCTCCTGCTTCTGGTTATCGGTCTTATTTTTACAGTAGTTTCAAAACTTCTCCTTCTATACAGCACCATTGATAAAACATCTACATTAAAGATGAAAAGTTTCTCTACTGTGAGGATCACTCAGAGAGGTTCACAGGGTTACATGGAGAAGAGAAGAGGGAGGAGGGAGTTAGAGGTGACCCAAATGAGATGAGGTGGAATCAATAGTGGAGAGAGTGGGCTAGCCAGTAGTCACTTCTTTATGTGCACTCCACAACTGGACCACTTAGAGATGTTCACGGAGTTATACAGAGAAGAGAAGAAGGAGGAAGGTGACAGAGGTGACCAGAAGGATAAAAGGGAGGAATGAAAAGGAGGGAGACAGATCCAGCCAGTAATCAGTTCCCTAAGTGTTCTCCACCGTCTGGAACACACAGAAATTCACAGAGTTGGGTAGAGTAGAGAGGGGTTAGCGAGGAGACACAGGCGACCTGGTGGAGAAAAAGGAGAGTCCAAAGGGAGAGAGAGCAGTCAAGCCAGTAATCTCGCTCCTTAGTGAAAAATGGGTCCTGAAGATTGGGTTCTTAAAGGTACAAAATTGGTAACAAATACATAAAAGCAAAAATTAAAAATCTAGAGTAGAGTTTGGAATTTCAAAACTACGGTGTTAAAGAAAAGAAGAAGGAAAAGAAAGAGAGAAAAAACGAACAAACAAAAACAAACAAGGTCGCGAAAATTATAAAGAAAGTACAGGTACAAAATTGATAACTAATACCAAAAAGCAAAAATTAAAAATCTACAGTAGAGTTTGGAATTTCAAAAATACAATGTTAAAGAAAAGAAGAAAAAAAAAAAAAACAAGGTCAAAAAATTATAAAATATATATATATATGAAGTTTGCTGAAGAAGAAAAAAATAGGGTCTTTTTTTTTTTTGCAAAGTAATAGGTTATAAAAGTGAAAATTAAAGGAACAATAGAGGACTTAAAAATTTTTTTTAAATATTTATAAAAAAAAAGAAAGAATGATCGTAAAAATAATAAAAATATATCTAGGACTTTCTTGGTTTTGTTGTGGGTATTGTGGGTTCAGTTCATTTTTGGCTAGTTCCTTGGTCTGACTTATATTTCTCAAGATCTGTAGGCCCCTTCCTATGTAGTCCGTAGTAACCACAGGGTTTTGATCTATTGCCTCTAGCTTCCAAGGCGTTTCCCTCTGTTATATCTTCTTCTGTTTGCTAGTCTCTTCAGTATCTGGTTTCCACCCTGACACAAAGGGGACGGTGGAGGACACTTTTTTTTTTTTTTTTTAGGCTTACTTGTTCAGTCACGCTGTGGGGAGGGAGGGATGCTGCAAACAATTAACACTGGCGTGAGCTCGCAATGCCTCAGCCACACTGGGTCTGTCCCCGCTCACGGCGCGTGTAGCCTCCCTGCCCACACTGCTCGGGCTCTAGGTTGTTCCGCTAGGAACAATCCAAGGCCGGCCCTGGGTTGCATGCACCTCCAGGTCCAAGCCGCTCAGGTTCAGGCACTCGGGTAGTCCTCAGAGGCGCAGACTCAGTTGGGCCTGCGTTTTGTGCTCTTCCCAGGTCCGAGCAGCTCAGGTGATGAGGTGTTTGGCGAGCACAAATGCTGCGACTTATTGCCTCCCTGCCACTCGGTTATCTGGGTGTAAAACCGGCGCACCTTCTCAGGCAGATGTTGACCGTCCAGACCCCCAATAAGTTTTAGTTAGCAAAGAAGCCTGCTTACAGTTTTATAGATAATGTCTCTCTGGGGCTGCAATTGCCCCCTTCTGGCTCTGGCTGCCTGTCACCGGAGGGGGAAGGTCTGCAGCCGGCTATCTCTGTTCAGTCCTTTGTTCCGTGTGCGGGCCTGGCGGTGTCTTAGGTTAGAGCTGGCTTTTCACGTGGTAGATATCCCACAGTCTGGTTTGCTAGCCCAAATTATTTCGCTCAGATAGTGCTCAGGGTATTCAGGCCAGATTCTTACTCTCAGCGATGCAGCCCACGCCGCGCCTCCCTGCCCAGCCCCTGCTTGCTAATGGCGGATGCAGGCGTCTGCGCTGCTTCTCCGCTGGGGGAGTTACTGTAGGGCTCGCAATCTGCGAGTTTTAATTGTTTATTTATTTTTTCTCCCTGTTATGTTGCCCTCTGTGCTTCCAAAGCTTGGCACAGATTCGGCAGTGAGAAGGTTTCCTGGTGTTTGGAAACGTCTCTCTTTTTAAGACTCCCTTCCCGGGATGGAACTCCGTCCCTCCCTCTTTTGTCTCTTTTTTTGTCTTTAATATTTTTTCCTACCTCCTTTCGAAGAGTTGGGTTGCTTTTCTGGGTGCCTGATGTCCTCTGCCAGCATTCAGAAGTTGTTTTGTGGAATTTACTCGACATTTAAATGCTCTTTTGATGAATTTGTGGGGGAGAAAGTGTTCTCCCCGTCCTACTCCTCCACCATCTTGGCTCCTCCCTCTCTAATGGCATTCTTAAAAAAAAAAATGAAAGAATGTCATTTGTAGCAATATGGTGGGATCTAGAAATTATCATACTAAGTGAGGTAAGTCAAAGACAAGCACCATTGATATCATTTACATATGTCCATGGGTTAGACACAGAGAGTCAGACACCACTGAGCTACTGAACAACAATAAATACTTGAAATCCAAAAAAATGATACAAATTATAAATGAACCAATTTATGAAACAGAAATAGACCCATAGTCATAGAAAGCAAACTCATGAAGAAACAGTCATTTTTAAGGAAATATAATGTCAAATGTAGCAGGAAGGCTAGATAGCTCACGTCTTCCAGGCAAATGAATGCCTCCGAGACCTATAAATAGTCTCTTCAAGATACTACACTGAAGGATTAGCTGAGACACATTCGTTCCTTTACGAAGTCAGCACATTTACTGGACACCTGCTCTGGGCTTGCAGGATCTGAGTTTGGCAAAGGAAGTTTCTCCCTTCATCAAATTTACAGTTGAGTACAGTTCCAGCCAGACTCAAAGATGAGCCAGAGCTGGCTGGGGCAGGATGTTGCTGAGACCTATACTCTGCCCATAAGAATATTAAGTTTTTATTCACTCTTCTGTGTGTTTGTTTGCTACCCTGATGGTATAGTAGGACTTCTGGGGGTATATACACCCCCAGAGCATAGTAAGTACTCGAGTAACCACATCTTGGTTGGTTGATGGTAATAGGTCTGACTCATGTAATTGCTTAGTTGAACCCTTTTTATTCATGGGGAAACTTGTATTTGTTAATGTACTGCGCTCTTTACCAGTATATGAGAAATTGCCCAGTCAATGGAATATGAATGTGAAATCTCTCTTTTTTTAAGTTTTTTTAGTAACATTTAGTGTTCTTACTGCAAGTGGAACACCTAAATCAAATCCCTTATGACTACACAGTGGAAGTGAAAAATAGATTTAAGGGCCTAAATCTGATAGATAGAGTGCCTGATGGACTATGGACTGAGGTTTGTGACATTGTATAGGAGACAGGGATCAAGACCATCCCCATGGAAAAGAAATGCAAAAAAGCAAAATGGCTGTCTGGGGAGGCCTTACAAATAGCTGTGAAAAGAAGAGAAGCCAAAAGCAAAGGAGAAAAGGAAAGATATAAGCATCTGAATACAGAGTTCCAAAGAATAGCAAGAAGAGATAAGAAAGCCTTCCTCAGCAATCAATGCAAATAAATAGAGGAAAACAACAGAATGGGAAAGACTAGAGATCTCTTCAAGAAAATTAGAGATACCAAGGGAACATTTCATGCAAAGATGGGCTCGATAAAGGACAGAAATGGTATGGACCTAACAGAAGCAGAAGATATTAAGAAGAGGTGGCAAGAATACACAGAAGAACTGTACAAAAGAGATCTTCATGACCAAGACGATCACGACGGTGTGATCACTGACCTAGAGCCAGACATCCTGGAATGTGAAGTCAAGTAAGCCTTAGAAAGCATCACTACGAACAAAGCTAGTGGAGGTGATGGAATTCCAGTTGAACTATTTCAAATCCTGAAAGATGATGCTGTGAAAGTGCTATACTGAATATGCCAGCAAATTTGGAAAATTCAGCAGTGGCCACAGGACTGGAAATGGTCAGTTTTCATTCCAATCCCAAAGAAAGGCAATGCCAAAGAATGCTCAAACTACTGCACAATTGCACTCATTTCACACGCTAGTAAAGTAATGCTCAAAATTCTCCAAGCCAGGCTTCAGCAATACGTGAACCATGAACTTCCAGGTGTTCAAGTTGGTTTTGGAAAAGGCAGAGGAACCAGAGATCAAATTGCCAACATCCGCTGGATCATGGAAAAAGCAAGAGAGTTCCAGAAAGACATCTATTTCTGCTTTATTGACTATGCCAAAGCCTTTGACTGTGTGGATCACAATAAACTGTGGAAAATTCTGAAAGAGATGGGAATACCAGACCACCTGACCTGCCTCTTGAGAAACCTATATGCAGGTCAGGAAGCAACAGTTAGAACTGGACATGGAACAACAGACTGGTTCCGAATAGGAAAAGGAGTATGTCAAGGCTGTATATTGTCACCCTGCTTATTTAACTTCTATGCAGAGTACATCATGAGAAACACTGGGCTGGAAGAAGCACAAGCTGGAATCAAGATTGCAGGGAGAAATATCAATAACCTCAGATATGCAGATGACACCACCCTTATGGCAGAAAGTGAAGAGAAACTAAAAAGTCTCTTGATGAAGGTGAAAGTCGAGAGTGGAAAAGTTGGCTTAAAACTCAACATTCAGAAGACGAAGATTATGGCATCTGGTCCCATCACTTCCTGGGAAATAGATGGGGAAACAGTGTCAGACTTTTCTTTTTTTTTTGGCTCCAAAATCACTGCAGATGGTGACTGCAGCCATGAAATTAAAAGATGCTTACTCCTTGGAAGGAAAGTTATGTCCAACCTAGATAGCATATTCAAAAGCAGAGACATTACTTTGCCAACAAAGGTCCGTCTAGTCAAGGCTATGGTTTTTCCTGTGGTCATGTATAGATGTGAGAGTTGGACTGTGAAGAAAACTGTGCGCCGAAGAATTGATGCTTTTGAACTGTGGTGTTGGAGAAGACTCTTGAGAGTCCCTTGGACTGCAAGGAGATCCAACCAGTCCATTCTGAAGGAGATCAGCCCTGGGATTTCTTTGGAAGGACTGATGCTAAAGCTGAAACTCCAGTACTTTGGCCACCTCATGGGAAGAGTTGACTCACTGGAAAAGACTCTGATGCTGGGAGGGATTGGGGGCAGGAGGAAAAGGGGATGACAGAGGATGAGATGGCTGGATGGCATCACTGACTCGATGGACATGAGTCTCAGTGAACTCCAGGTGTTGGTGATGGACAGGGAGGCCTGGCGTGCTGCAATTCATGGGGTCGCTGAGTCAGACACGACTGAGCAACTGAATTGAACTGCAAGTGGAGAGCTTGGTGGCCCTGTTTTTACAGGGTTCAGCATAGCCAGTGGGCACCACCTGCCCCAGTGGCCATGCCCTGCTCACCCCAATTCCGTGTATTCCATGTATTCGTGACCTTGTCTCCCATGTTGCACGTATCTGACACCGCCGTTGCCACACCGGAGTAGAAGGCTCATTCCAGACAGTAAATATGATGGGTTGTTGCTTGTTCAGTGACCGTGTCCTCCTGGTCCTTTCATCTCTATGTCCACTACTCCAAGAAGAGTGCTGCATCGCCCGTGAATTCACCGAGTGACCTTCTGTCTTAGCTCAGGCTGCTGTCACAAAAGTACATAGTCTGGTGGCCTAGACAACAGGAACTCTCTCCTCATGGTTGTGAAAGCTGGAAGACCAGGACCCAGGAGTAGACCTAGTGTCTGATGCGGGCTTTCTTCCTGGTTTGTCTTCATAAGGGTTGAGAGGGGAAGGGAAAGAGAAGAAGTTCTCCTGTCTCTTCTCCTAAAGGACACAATGGGGTTATTATGGGCTCATTGAATTCTGTCCTTTGTGCGTCTTATCGCAGGCTACTGTCCTGCTTTTCTCCATCTTCAACCCCCAAGGGTACACAGTCAGGGGCAGTGGCTGATGGTTTGATGACTGCAACACCCTTTATTTACAGACACGGCAGGTGACATTTTTGGCCCATACCATCTTGGGCCTAGTTGGTTTTAACCAGTTTTATTTTCTGCAGCTTCTTCCTAAAACTTAGATTTGAGCAATTGATTGACATTTGAGGGAGGGGCTGGGGTATGAAGGGCTTCCTTGGTGGCTCCATCGTTAAAGAATCCGCCTGCAATGCAGGACACCTGCCTTCAGTCTCTGGATCAGGAAGATCCCCCAGAGAAGGCCATGACAACCCACTCCAGTGCTCTTGCCTGGAGAATCCCATGGACAGAGGAGCCTGGCAGGCTGCAGTCCATGGGTTCACACAGAGTCAGACACGACTGAGTGACTAACTTTCACTTCAGGGTATGATTCCAGGGGAGCAGCCTTGGTAACCCTGGAGCACATTTTATCAGCACATTTCTGCCATCATGCACCCTTTGCTCAGACTTCTTCTGGGCCCACTCCCATTCATGCCTGAACCTCCGTGGACCACATCTGCAAACCCAGTCTCATCACTGTGGTGAGATGTTTCGCAGGAGGGTGCTCTGGCCACTGTGCACTGACCCTGGCAGGCACACCCTCCAGAATTGCATGGACCTGTCTGAGTTCCCCTGGAGACATCCCCAGACTGCCAGGCTGGAGTTTCCCTAAGTGGTTGGAATTGTCTTCTCTACCCAAATTCTGAAGGACAGGCTGTTGGCACATATAAAGTAAACATAGATGTTTTGTTTGAGATTCAGAATTACTCAACTCACCAACAGTAAGAAGCATAAAGTGTCCTTTATTTTTATTTTTAGTAGGAGTCCATTTAACTTTTTTTCTTAGAGCATTATTTTATGACTTCCTCTATTACTGCATTGACAAAGCAGGTCTTGTCACGGATGGCATTTATTCACTGCCTGAAGTGGCAGAGATGTGTGTTTTCCTTGATGTGGGAAGTTCTTATTGAATAAATAGTAACAGGAAGAGGAATGGGTTTGACTGGATGCCTGTTACGTGCCTAGAAGGTTACGCTGAGTAGCTCATTTTTCATAAGAAGGGCACTATGAAGTGAGTATTCTTAGCTCCATTTTACACTTGAGGAAACTGCTATTTAAAGAGGTTTTGCATCTTGCCCAAGGTCACAGAGGCAATAAGGGGAGAGTTGGGACCAGACCCCAGGCCACTTGACCGTAGAACGACAATTGTGCCTTTGATGCATCTTTTTTGAAATTAATTTCTACTGGAGTATAGTTGCTTTACAGTGTGGTTAGTTTCTGCTAGACAGCAAAGTCTTTTTGATATTGACAGCCTCCTGTTGAGAAGGAGAACTGAGCAGTCAGACAGTAGAACCTGCTTTTCACCTTGTGATGGTAGCTGATCCTCAGTTTAGCGAGGGGAAGAAGAATTTCAGTTCATTCTACATGTTTCTTAACTGTACTTTACGTTATCAGATGACAAATATATGTATATGTCACTTAATAGCCGAAGGACAGTTGTCCAAACAGAGTAATTTTAGCCGACTGGTGTGCTTCCCTGATTAATTTAAAGCAGGTTTTAATTATGAGCCCCAAATATCTTCTTATATTTGAACTGGATATCCTATTTGTAATCATGAATTCCCTAGGAAGATCAGAACATCCTTTTTTTTTATTCTTAAAAATTCTATAATAAACTTATGGTTGCTGGAGGGAAAGGATAGGGGGAAGGGATAGTTAGGGAGTTTGGGTTGGACATATAAATACTTTTTCTATTTAAAAATGGGTTATCAGCAAGGAGCTGCTGTATAGCACAGAGAATTCTGCTCAATAGTTATGCAGCAGCCTGGATGAGAGAGGAGTTTGGGGGAGAATGGATACATGTACATGCATGGCTGAGTCCTTTTGCTGTCCATCTGAAATACACAACATTGTTAATTGGCAATATTCCAGCACTAAATAAAAAGTTTTAAAAAATGGTTCTATGCTTTAATTCCATCTGATAATAGATATCACACTAAAACACTTACTCAGGCTGGTAGTAACGTTTTAAAAGGTACTGGTGATTTAATTTGGTTGAATATTTTTTGTAACATGAAAAAAATTATCAATTCATTTCTTACTCCAATGATTCATGGAGAAAAATGGTTTAATCTGCAGATCTCAGCAAAGAAAAGAAAGGGACCTTTTGTGTTATTTTTATATCCTCTAATTTCTTTTGCATGCTTTGAAGATTACCTTGTGTAAACCGAGAAGTTCTTGACATTTAAGTTCCAGCAACGTTATCACCCTCAGCCCCCTGAGAAAAAACATTTGTATTTATGGAATTTCCTGTTCTAGGAACACCAAGAGTAATGTGTATATAGATAAAGGAGGGGAGAGAAAGATAGTCACGAGAACCTTAGCAATTAAAGTTCCAATGGAAAAGAATTCAGATGCTCTAGGTCAGCTGAAGATGGTAACCACAGTAGGTTGTTGTAAATATCACTATGGGGATGTTTTCACCCATAGCACAGACCTGGGCTGTGGTCTGTTGTAATATCAATGCATCAATAGGCCAAGTGGAGCTCTGTTTTTATGTTTTACATTATAGGGGGCATGTTTTCATTTTAAGGAACTTAGTTTGGATTTCTGGGTCTTTCTTCTGCTGTTTAAAAGCTTCTGTCTCTGCTACACTGAGATGTAACACCCCCCCTCCCCCCCTCCCCCCCACACCTTGTCTCAGGCCACCCGGGCAGCCATCACCCAGCACTGCGCGGACCTCGGGAGCCTGCTGGGCAAGGAGAACGACGCGGCCCTCATCATCGACGGCCACACCCTCAAGTACGCGCTGTCCTTCGAGGTCCGGAGGAGCTTCCTGGACCTGGCCCTCTCGTGCAAGGCAGTCATCTGTTGCAGGTAGGTGCCAGGCTGCCCCAGGCTCATGCTCTGACTTGGCCGTGTCCTTCGTTTAGGTAAAAGAACCACACGTGGGAGTTCTAAGGGTAAACTTTCCGGGAGGGGGAAGCAAAACAACAATACAGATTCAACTGTCTGTTCACAGATTTTGTGGAAGGCAGTCAGTGGTTTTTGGATTTTTGTTTTCTTTACTGTTCTCTGAGAAGGTAAAAGTGATCAGAGCCAGGGTCTCTTGGCAGGCACACTGTGGTGTCTGTGAGGGCATCACTCAGTATCTCACGCGGAGCCAGAGGTCACGATGAGAATGTCACCATCCCCAGCAACTGCCACGATGGCCAGGGTGCCATCACCCTGCTGCCGTGGTGAGCAGAGACACACAAGAAACCACCAGAAACCACACGGAAAATCTGGTAGACTGTAAATCCCAGCACATGTGCTCTAATTTCGTGGTTTTTCAAAGGGAAAGTGAAACGAGCCCGTTTGGGTTTCTCAGGGGAGAGCAGGAATGCCTTCCAGGCTCTACAGGAACTCACGCTCCGCTTACCAGGTGCTGGACACCAAAGGAAAACATCTTTTTCCCCTTCTGACCATGGCTACTCTCTGAGGCCTCTGTGTGTCCCACCTCACTGGATCCCTCACTGCTTCACAGGAAGGCGTTCACCCTGGAACTGGCACGGGAAGAGGAAATTTCAAATTAAATACCGTTACTGTCTACAAAATAGAAGCATTAATTGAAAAAAAAAAAAAAAAAGAACCTGGGATGGTGCAGTTTTGCCTCCAGGAGATGTTTCTTGGCTGGTCTCACATTTAAGATTAAGGGGGAAAAAAAAAAAAAAAACCACATACTTTTTTTTTTTTTTTAAAGCACATCTTTCAGATGCTTTCTCTTCATTGAGAATTTAAACTTTAATATGTGACTTCAAATATAAGTTTAACCTTCCATTTAAGGTTGACCTTTTCATCTTTAAAATGTAATAGTTATCAAAGTTGCCCTTTTCTCTAATAATAGAATAAAAATTTTTTTTTCAGAAAATAATTTTTCACTGAAATTGTTTTGTGTTGTTTCCCAGCAGTATTGATTCAAAGACTGGCAAAGGCTGTGTGAAAATGGATAAATACTTTAAAGCAATATTTCAGGCAGCAGAAAGAGGGAAAATGGAAGAATTTAAGATTTTGCTGAGATTGGAATCACACTGTTTCGCTTATTACACATTGTTATACTAAGATCATGGCATCCGGTCCCATCACTTCATGGCAAATCGATGGGGAAACAATGGAAACACTGACAGACTTTATTTTCTTAGGTTCCAAAATCACTGCAGATGGTGACTGCAGCCATGAAATTAAAAGATGCTTGCTCCTTGGAAGAAAAACTACGATCAACCTAGATAGCATATTAAAAAGCAGAGAGAGACATTACTTTGCCAACAAAGGTCCATCTAGTAAAGGCTATGGTTTTTTCAGTAGTCATGTATGGATGTGAGAGTTGGACTCTAAAGAAAGCTGAGTGCCAAATAACTGATGCTTTTGAACTGTGGTGTTGGAGAAGACTCTTGAGAGTCCCTTGGACAGCAAGGCAATCAAACCAGTCAATTGTAAAGGAAATTAGTCCTGAATGTTCATTGGAAGGACTGATGCTGAAGCTGAAGCTCCACTACTTTGGCCAACTGACTCGAAGAACTGACTCATTGGAAAAGACCCTGATGCTGGGAAGGATTGAAGGTGGGAGGAGAAGGGGACAACAGAGGATGAGATGGTTGGATGGCATCACTGACTCCATGGAGATGAGTTTGAGCAAGCTCTAGGAGTTGGTGATGGACAGGGAAGCCTGGCGTGCTGCAGTCCATGGGGTCTCAAAGAGTTGGACATGACTGAGCAACTGAACTAAACTGAACTGTTTACCAGTATTTTTTCATGTGCTTAAAACCCTAGGAAAGTCATCATCTGGGCAGCAATACATTTAGCGATCAGTGTGGATGACAGCTTACTGTTGTTGGCAGGCATGTTGGCACTTATTTATTGAGATATAAAATGAATAGTCCATTAAGGTGTTTGTTGTAGGCTTGATATTCACACTGTATGTTCCTAGGCATCATAGGAAAACAGAGAAAAGACTGGTCTTTGCCTTCAGTGCAGATGATGAATGTGTGTTTGTAATCCTCGCTTCTGGTCTCTTCCTTTACTTCTCTTGTACTCCTCTCCTCCTTGAAATCAGTCCTCCTCCAGGAAGGCCTGCATCTTGCCATATGCACAACCTCTCAATTCCTTTCTTCATTTGTCCTCAGCATCTGATGTTGAGAGCCACCAGCCGTTGGATTCTCCTCTATTTCCATGACACCTTTCTCTTCTCCCTAGTTTTGTGTTTCCCTCATAGGGTCTTTCACACCAGCTTTGAGACTCCATATTTTTAGCTTTCACCTTTGGCCCTGTTGTATTTCCAACCCACATCTCTTCCACACATGTGTTCCCTCTGCCCTTACGGCTCATTTGTCTTCTCCATTAGTGATTCTCAGTGCTAACTTTCTACTGGATCATCTAGAGAGCCTAAGACATTTTCTTTAAAAAGTTAAGCATAGAATTACCCCTATATGACCTAGCCATTCCACTCTTGGGTAGCTACCCAAGAGAATTAAAAAGAGGTAACCAAGCAAATACTTGTGTGTGCATGTTCAAAGGAGCACTAGTTGTAATGGCCAAAAGGTGGACACAACCCAAGTGTCACTCGATGTATGAATGGACAAGCAAAATGTGGTCTGTCCATACAATGGATGCTTTTTCAGCCATAAGAAGGAATGACGCACTGATACATGCTGTAGCATGGATGAACCTCAAAAACATACCCAGAAAAACAAGCCAGTCACAAAAGACCATGTATTATAGGATTCCATTCATGGGATATATTCAGAATCAGCAAATCCACACAGAGAGAAAGTGGCTTAGTGGTTGTCTGGGGCTGGGGGAGGAGGAATTGGGAGTAAGTCTCTGGGTGGATATGGGTCTCCTTTTGGGGATGATGAACGTGTTCTGAGACTCCACAGCAGTGATGCTGCACAGCACGGTGAGTGAACTGAGCTGTAACAGTTGACGTGGTTCATTTTATGTTAACTTTGCTGTTATTGTTCAGTCACTCAGTTGTGTCTGACTGTTTGCGACCCCATGGACTATAGCACACCAGGCTTCCCTGACCTTCACTATCTCCCAGAGTTTGTTAGAACTCATGTCCATTGAGTTGGTGATGTCATCCAACCATTTCACCTTCTCCTCTTGCCCTCAATTTCCCAGGATCAGGGTCTTTTCCAGTGAGTCAGCTCTTTGCAATCAGGTGTCCTAAGTATTGGAGCTTCAGTTTCAGCATAAGTCCTTCCCATGAATATTCAGGGTTGATTTCCTTTAGGATTGACTGGTTTGATCTCCTTGCAGTCCAAGGGACTCTCAAGAGTCTTCTCCAGCACCACACTTTGAAAGCATAGTTTCTTTGGCCTTCTTTATGGTCCATCTCTCACATCCATACTTGACTACTGGAAAAACCATAGCTTTGACTATATGGACCTTTGTTGGCAAAGTGGTGTCTCTGCTTTTTAATACACTGTCTATGTTTGTCATAGCTTTTCTCCCAAGGAGAATGTTAACTTAAAAATATAAACAAATGAACCAAAGAATTCATGCATTGCAATGACATGTTTGTTGAATGAAAAAATGGAATGTTGAATGGAAGTTTTATTGATTCATTTGAATGAAATCTTTGCTGAGAGAAAATAAGCAAAAAAAGCCTGAGCCCCAGGCCCTATCCCAGGATAATTAATGTGGAATTCTAGGAATTTTATGAGCTTCTGGGTGGTTCTGATGAATAGTCAGGGTTGAAACTAGATGACCTCCCCAGTCTTTCTGTCCCGTGCGACCTCTCCCTTGAGTTCCAGCTTGAGAGCTCCTCCATCTGTGTCTGGGGTTCCTCACACTGACATTCTTGGGCACCTTGAGTTGGAATGTGACTGAGTTGGTTGCTGTCCTCTGGTCTGTGCATCTCCTCATCCTTGCCAGTCTTCTCACTGGTTTTCCAGGTTTACTGTCTCGGTGGATGGTACTCCTCTTCTCCATCGCCAGGGCCTTTTCGTAGCAGAACAGGCATGATTTTATACCCAAGGAACTTTCAGAGAGACTAAACCACACAGACAGATTATGACATTGAGGTCAGAAATTGCAGGCTCATAACTTATTCTTGAAAAGTGTTGTCTTGATTTTTTATAAGTGAGGAAATGAAAGCCTCAGACAAATTACATCATCTTGCTTATGGGTTCAGTGAGTGATGGAGGCATTATCCACAATCTGAGTGAGATGAGGACCTCTGCTTCTGAGTCGTGAAGTTGTCTGCGCCAGAAAATCCACGGTCTTGTGTTTATTATTGGGACAAAATGTAAGGTTTGATTTTTAACACATTTTTCAACCCATAGAATTTGTTTAAACCTATTCAGCATAAAATTTTGTGGGATTTATCATTCCCCAGAGAGCTTCCCAGGTAGCGCTAGTAGTAAAGAACCCACCTGCCAATGCAGGAGACTAAGAGATGTGGATCGATCCCTCGGTCAGGAAGATCCCCTGGAGGAGGGCATGGCAGCCTGCTCCAGTATTCTTGTCTGGAGAATCTCATGGACAGAGGAGTCTGGCAGGCTACAGTTCATGGGGCCGCACAGAGTGGGACATGACTGAAGTGACTTAGCACGCACACACGGAGGGATAGCAGGCATGTAGAAAATGGGTTGAAAGAAGGAATCCTCTGTTCTCTCTTCCCTGTTGCTGTTACCTAAAATGACCATCTATCTTGTTTTCTTATTTTACCTTTTTCTGTGAAGCTCTTTATTTTGTAGAGCTTCAAAATAGAGATCAATTTTTTAGGCACAGATGAGAGTCTGGGGACACTTTGACTTCTTGAACACTGACAAATTTGAAAGTTTATCTTGACAGGAAGAGAGTCATGAAAGAATCATCAGGGCCTGCTTTGTGAGGGAGCTGGTGGATGGCCCCACCGCAGCCCTCTGCAAACACGGGGTGCTCACAGCTCCAGTGCCGCCACCCGGGCAGAGGTGATTTATGGCTCTGTGTCTCTGGGCAGGAGATGGAGTGGAAGGAAAACATCACAGCAGAGATTTCCCCTGGTTGTGCAAATTAGGCATCTCAGAAGGCATCGTTTATTTTCTCCGATGTGTTTAGACTTCTGTCTTTCAGGACAGATGCAAAGATAAACAAGTATGTGCCTACCCTCATATCATGGGAGTAAAGAGAGTGCAGAGCAGAGTGCAGAGTGGGCACGACCAATGTTTCTGAAAGCTTTGGGGGCTTATTTTTCTAAGAGTGATTTATATTTCTTGTAGAAAAAAGTCAGAAAGTGCAGATAAACAAGAAGAAAGAAAACAGCATTCCTAATCCTGTAGACTGGAGATAAGCCTTGTTAGTGATCAGTGTCTAAATGTAGATCTTTTTCAGTTGAAATGGCTTTTCTTGGAAGAGGGTTAGACTGTCCACAGTATGTGGAGTGCAAAGATGATAAACAGTTTTTATGGCAAATAGAAACATAAAATGTGTTGTTTAATTTATTCCTTGTTGCTGACTATTTAGGTTAAGAAGGTTTTTTTCCCCCCACTGTTTAAGTATCACTATGAATAAGGTTGTTATAGCTCAGTCTTTGTAAGGATGCTTGATTGCCGTAATATAATCGTGGATTCAAGAGGGAGCAATATAGAAATTTACAAAAATGTCTGTGCCCTTCCCCTCGGAAAGCAAAGTGATGACTTGGGTGTAGTCAGTTGTCACTATCTTGTTCACTGGTCCACTCTCTGGTCACCCCCGGCCAGGACAAATGTGCTGTCCTCTGTTTGGGCAGCAGAACTGGGCTTTGTTAGTCTCGCCTAGAAAGAGGAGCAGTTGAGAGGCTATTTTGTGTCAGGACACACATATGCAGAATCTAGGGAGAGACCACACTGCATTTTTACCTGCTGACAGTGTCATTCCCATGACTGGCTCAGTCTTATACTTTCTGAGCTCCCTGAAGAGCTGGACTCACTTATCCAATGTCTGTGCCTGATCCCTGGGAAAGGAACTGCTTCTTCTCACTCAGTCTCCCTCCAGCTCCGCTCTCCCATTAATGAGGCATAATGGACTTTGAGACATCTCAGGACCTGTGATTTTGCATGGGGTGTCTTTCAGCCTGTGAGCCATCCACAAGAATAATATCAAAGCAGAGCTCAGACACTCTAATTAGAATTGTAGCACCGATAGTGTTTGGGTTGGCCTCGATGTTGGTAGGGATCCAATCGTACACTTGCAAAAATAAAACTTTTCTTTGGTTTCTTTCATGATGTGATTTTTCGGCATCCTACGTGTTTGGTTACAAGTCAGCTTCCTCCTTGGACCTTTTATTCCAGAGAGCATTATTAACTTGTCGAGTTGTAAGTCTATCCTTGGGTTGTTTGTATTACGGCTTAAGAGTATGTAAGCCCATTTGTTGATTAACTGCAATTAAGGGAGAATTCATTTTTAGACAGGTTTTCTCCTTTTTTGGTTAGCTCTAACATGAATGCTATTATTTGAATGATTACAGCAATTTTATGTGGTCCTAACTGGCCTTACTGTTACTCTGCTAAAGATGAGAGCTTAGATGTAATGGTTCTTTGGCAACACATTGAATGAAAACAATTTCCAGAAGCTCAAAGTTTAAGAAATGTTTTTCTACCCGCAGTTTTACTAGTGTTTCTCCAGAATGAAAATGAGATGGATGTAGATTTTGTAATGTATAAAAAATTCCTTATGTTAACTGTTGTATAGACTGGCATATTTGAGGCCTTCAGAGTATTAATCCGAAATAGTGAAAGGAATCCCTTTCTAAACATTCCATCTTAGAAAAAGAATTTTACTCAACTTTTGGAAGCCAAAGATAATTTTGGCTATGACTCATGTTTAGAAATGGACTATTTTCATCTTAAGTAACTATTGCAGGAAATAGTTTATGCTAATCACTCTGAGATCAACTTTTGACTTTTAGAGGTTTCTGATATGTTTGATTCCCCTCCAGCTAAAAGTTATCTGTTACCACTATTTACATGTAACTCCTTCCGGTGAGAAATAGAAAAGTGAATTAACGAGTCAACTTAGTTGCTTGTGTCCAGAACTAACAAAATGATTTGGTAGACAGATGTCTTTTTATAGAACATGTGATAAAACATGGGCAAATATTTTAGTATAGATTCAGACTGAAGGAAAATCCTCTTTAAGAAAATCTAGTATAAGTAATTCAAATGAAAAGTTGGTACTTATAGCATGACAACATGATAGAAATATCTACTAGGGGACATTTGATAATAGGGTTTGATCTAGAATAATATGCTGTGTTATTGGAAACATCTCCTAGAAGAAAATTCTTTTTAGTTATAAAATTGGTGTTATATCACTTTTCATCTGTAAGGAAAGTATTATTCTGAACATTTCTGAAAAGTGGTTTACACGACAGGAGCTCCCTTGGATTGGTGATCTTCACATCAGTGTGTCTACATAGGACCTCAGGTAGAAAGTGGGCAGCGGGAGGATGGAGGCCCTTTTCCTTTTTGGCAGTAGTCTAAGAATTATGGTAACAGGATTCCCCAGCTCTCCATCCCTCTGCTCTGCTGCTTCCAACACCCGGGCCCGGCAGGAGATGCCAGAGGAGCCCAGAGACACGTCACGTCTCACGTTTTTTCCTGTGTTTCTTCCTCTCCCCCCTTCATGAATGATTAATTTGCCGGTGCATGTCATTTTTGACAATGCTGCTTGCCAAATGAAACAAGGTGATGTTAGGTCAAACCGCGGTCCAAAGTTCTGAAATAGAAGCTCATGATATTTGGCATCTTTCCTACTAGAAAAACAAACCAATGGAGGACAAAGTCAAGAGCAGAGCTCAATTAAACATGTGGAATATGTCGTGAATATTTTATGTCCCCAGGTCTTGCCTTGTGATAGTATTTGTACTTAAAGTGCCTTTTTTTCCCTTTTCCTGTGAAGTCGTCCAGAACGTGTTTCATTAATACAAGCAAGTGTCATGTTAACTTTGGTTTGGAAAAAAATCCCACTTCTCCTGACAGCACTGATGTCTTTCTGATTAAGAATATGCAAAGTAGCTCTTACCTTAATTGGTCCCAAAGAAAATTATGTTTTCCCTTTCCCTGTCTATGTATCTGATGCGTTCCCTCATTTATCAGCTCTTAAATTATCGATGCCTTCCCTGTCCTCATCTGACAGCTAGGATTCCTCGATGACTTTGAACATCGTATGGAGTGCTCCACCCTGAAGTCTCACTGTCCCCCAGTTTGAATAGGAAGGATCAGGGTTACAGTTTGCATCCACAGACTGAAGACGTCTATGTTTCTGCTTGTATTTTCCAGCTCTATTAAGGTGTAATTGGTATACAGAAACCACACGTAATTAGCATATACAGTTTGCAGAGTCCGGACATATGTATCCACTCTTCTCACCATCACCACAATCTGGGTAATTAACATATCCACCACCTCCCAGGGTTTCCTTGTGTCCCCATTGGTGTTTTTTTGCTTGTTTCTTTTGTTTGATGTAGTAAGGATGCTTAGCATGAGATCAACTCTGTGGACAGATTGTCAAGGACCTCATCATGAACTCTAGCAGATCTCTGGAGCTTACTCATGTGTTACTGGAAGTCTGTACCCACTGGACAACAGCCCCCCGCCCCTCCATCACCACCTTTCTGTTGTTGATTTCTATGAAAAGAAGAAAGTGAAAGTGTCAATCACTCTATTGCGACCCCGTGGACGGTAGCCCGCCAGGCTCCTCTGTTCATGGAATTCTCCAAGCAAGAGTACTGGAGTGGGTAGCCATTCCCTTCTCCAGGGAATCTTCCTGACCCAGAGATCAAACTGCCATTGCAGGCAAAGTCTTTACCTTCTGAGCCACCAGGGGCTCTACCAGTGACTATTTCAGACACCTCTTGTAAGAGGAATCATGCAGTGGTTGTCCTTCTGGGACTGATTTGTTTCACCAGCATAACATCTTCTGGGTCCATCTGTCCACCGTGAGGGCAGTGGGGCTTCTCTGCTTTGAGCCCCTGAGATTCCATAGTGAACTTGAGAGAGGATGCAGGACAAGGGAGAGAATGCAAGACAGAGAAGAACATTGACATCTTTTGTTTCTGAGTTCTTGATATGATATTTATATTCCGTCCCACTTTAGATTACAAGCAGAATTGTCAACAGGAGAGAAGTCAGATTGGTGGAGTCAAGTTGCCAAATTTTGGAAGCCTGGGCTTTGTTTGAGTTTTCTGATTGGTGATTTCAGAGCTTTGTTATCAGGTTTCTCTGCATAGCTTTGCTGGGTCAGTGAAGGCTAAGAGCTTCTGCTGAAAGGCTTGCTTTCTGCTGTTGATCAGCTGACAGAAGTCTGCCAGCCAGTGGTCTCCCATGGCTGAGTTCCAGATAGGCTGGCAAATGAGAGAGCGAGGTAGACAGACAGACAGCCACTCTCACCCAAGTACTCCATCATTTGACATCTGGATCATCTGAGAAGAGCAGAGCCAGCCTTTCTTCCTACTAAGCGAGTACTCATTGTGGCTTCCTTTCAGTTGGGCACATCAGTCATTAAAGACCAAAGTAAATACACCAGCTTGAAGACAATCCTTTCACAAATATACAAGTGTCAAGTTAAAACCATCTGTCAATCCTTGTGTGTTTTTCCTTTTATTTGTTTTAATGAATAGGTGTTGTTTGAATATACTAGAGCCTGAGAAATTAGAAGTCTTACGTTATCACAGTATTTTGCCAATGCACAGATAATTGAGGCTTAAGTTCTTATTTTGTCTTTATAAAACCATGATGAACATAAATTATTGTCCCTGAAACAGAAGATAGCAACAGTAAGGGAATAGATGCTTATTTGTAGACTATTGAACATATGAACATATAGATTCAGTGTTTTTTCAAACCCTAATGCATCACGTCACAATAGGAAGTTTGAATGATCAAATCTGGGAACAAATGCAAGATTAATATAGGAGGCAACGAAGCCTTTTTTGAAAAATGGAAGAAAAATGTTGCATGATGTTCACTTACTTTCATGACACTTGGGATCTGAGTTTATATTCCCGTAGAGCTGTAATTGTATATTAACCCATGAGAGTGTAAACACAGCTACTTAAGAATAATAAATAACAACTGCATTAGGGCTGGTACCAACATTTCATGAAGTTTAAAATATTTATAATCCGAGAAGTTAAAGAGAGAGGGCAGGGGTTGGCTGTGGTCCTGTTTGTGTTTCTTGTGTTTAAAAACTGTGGCCTGATCTTTAGCGTGAGTCCACCCTTGGGGACCTCACCGTGTTTCTTTTGTATCTGAGGTTGTCTTGTGCTGAAGATTTCTCTGGATTCAGTGTCATGTTATTTAGAAAAAAAGAAAAAAAGAGGGCTTTAAATATTTTCTAGACCTGCCAACGTCTAATTATGGTTAGAGTCTAATTATGGTTAATATTTTTATATATATTTTTAATTGAAGTATAGTTGATCCACAATGTTGTATTAGTTTTAGGTGTACAGCAAAGTGATTCAGTTTTATACACATACATATATTCATATCCCTACACACACACACACACACACACACACACATATATATACTTTTACAGATTCCTTTTCCATACAGGTTATAACAAAATATTGAGCATAGTTCCCTGTGAAATACAGTAGGTCCTTGTTATTTATCTGTTTTATATGTAGTAGTGTGAATGTGCTAATTCCAAACTCCTAATTTACCCTTTCTTCCCCTTTCCCTTTGTGCAAACCATAAGTTTTTCTGTCTGTGAGTCAGTTTATGTTTTGTTAGTAAGCTCATTTGCATCATTTTTTTAGAGTCCGCACAGAAGTGTTATAATATTTGTCTTTCTGACTTGCATCGCTTAGTGTGATCATCTCTAGGTCCATCCGTGTGGCTGCAAACGGCATTTAATTAGTCCCTATAGTTTGTGCAGCTACAGGATGAAAACGAGAGGGAAAGACTCTGGGCTGCACACAGAGTCACCCTGAGCTTACATGCAACCTGGTGGAAAAACTATGAACATAGTACATCTTTAGAAAATATATAAAACAACGCACGTAAATGACGAGAGCTGATTGCAAATTAAATATCATACAGCGGCAAGTTCTAGTATTTATCATTGTGGTTTGTCTGATCAGGGGACGTTTTCTGGAGGAGGTAAATTCTCTTTGCAGCTTGCAGAAGTGATGGAAATTTGTAACACAGGGAGAGGCGTGTACTATCTCCCTAGGGGGTCAGGCTGGATCTGAGGTGGACAGGACTTCAGGAGGAAGGCGCATCACAGCTGATGCAGTCTGGGACACCAGATGATGTGGTCGGCGTCTTTCATAGAACAAATGTTCTATGAATGTTCCTTTTTGGTTGCAGGAGGAAACTGGAATGTTTTGTAGTTAATTTTTGGGGGCTCTTGCCTTTCTGTATTAATTTCCTTGATGTGTGAAGTTGCACCGACAAGCAGCCACTGAAAGCCTGTGCTTTCCTCTGTCAACTTGCCGTGCTTCCATTAGATGCAAGTCTCAGGGCTGCTCTTTGTCTTGGGGTTCGTGAGCCAGGCTGCTGAAGCTGTTCCCCATGAGAAAAGGACTCTGAGCTCCGCTTGGTTTGCACAGAACATGGGGGTTTTCACCTCAAGGCATGGAGACCGTCTTCATCGGTCAGTGCTGCTCCCTCTAGGTCTCTGGAGCTGAGAGGATGAGCCTTGTAGGAAGTCCCTCTTTCTCCGTGCAGGCTCAGAAGAGGAGGAAGTGCCAAGGAAGGTGAAGCATCCTCCATAACTCAGTCCCTCTGTCAAGGTCACTGAGAGGCAGGGCTTTGGATAAGGTCAGGCTTGCTTGCTGAATAATGAGCGTATTCAGGGTAAAGTGAATATATTGCCTGTATCCAGACCAATCCCATGGGTTTGCTGAAAGTCTACAGACTCTGGGGGACTAGATGATAAAGATCTAAGTGGCTTCTCTCACACAGTGAAAGGGAATCTAAGTGCTATGGACATAATTACATCCTCCCAAAATTTAACCAGTCAGTCCTAAAGGAAGTCAACCGTGAATATTTACTGGAAGGACTGATGCTGAAGTTAAAGCTCCAATGCTTTGGCCACCTGATACAAAGAATCAACTCATTAGAAAATATGCTTTTGCTGGAAAAGATTGATAGCAAGAGGAGAAGGGGGCGACAGAGGATGAGACGGTTGGATGGCATCACCAACTCAATGGACATGAGTCTGAGAAAACTCTGGGAGATGGTGAAGGACAGGGAAGCCTTCAGTCCATGGGGTCACAAAGAGTCAGACATGACTTAGTGACTGAACAACAACAAAATTTGTATGTTGAAACATTGACCATGTTCAGAAACAGCCCCTTAGGAAGTAACTGAGGTAAAATGAAGTCATAAAGGAGAAGAGGGTGACAGAGGATTAGATGGTTGGATGGCATCACCGACTCAATGGACACTGAGTTTGAGCAAATTCCGGGAGATAGTGAAGGATAGGGAAGCCTGGCATGCTGCAGTTCACGGGGTTGCAAAGAGTCAGACATAACTTAGCGACTGAACAACAAAAACACAGCAACAACCTGATCCAATAAGCTTAGTGTCCTTGTAATCGGTACCAGAGAGCTCTCTGCCAGGTATGCACACAGGGAGAAGGCACCATCTACAAGCCAGGAAGCAGATCTCCCCAGAAACTCAGCTGGCCAGCACCTTGGTCTTGGACTTCCAACTTTGGAACAGTGGGGAAAGTGTCTTTCTGTTGTTGAAGCCCCCCAGTCCATGGTACTTTGTTATGCCAACCTGAGCCAACCGATAAGCTTAGGTCTCCATACTGCTCAAGCTAATTAATAAAATCCTCAAGTCTGAGTTTGTGTATATAAAAGGATTTGCGGGGTATGAATGGTAGGTGGGGAGAATTGCATGAGTAGGAAATAATAGCCTTAAAAGTATTTCCTTGTGAAATAAACCAGGAACTGCTTGGAATGGAAATTTATGCCATCCCAACAAAACATATGGAGAAGGAAATGGCAAGCCACTCCAGCATTCTTGCCTGGGAAATCCTGTGAACAGAGGAGCCTGGCAGGCTAGTCCATGGGGATAAGAGCTGGACATGACTGAGTGACTAAACAACAACAGACAACAAAGGATAAGTTATTTCAGCTGATAGATGGGGAAGTGAGGGATATCTTCATGGAACTGAAAATTTAATTCTGTATTTAGTTCACTATACCAGTCTCCCCTTAAGATTATCCTAAGATTAACTTGATTTATTTTGTCTTAAGGTACATTTAGTAACTTAATCCTTAAAAATCAACATGGTGATCACTGTACACAGTTCCCTCCTTTCCCAGAATGATGTCTGTTTCTCTTACTAAGTTCCCAGCTTTGTCAGTTCATCCCATATTTCAGTTTTGATGTCAGCTTTGAGAAGCAGAAATTGCCCCCTCTGTTTCCAACTTGAAAGGCACGTTTACAATTCTGTGTAACAAATTACATCGTTCTCACAGAGTCTGCGTTATCTGATAGGACTAAGGGGTGATTTTCATTGGCTTTGGAATTTTTACCATTTATATATATATATATATATATATATATATATATATATATATTTATATATATATATTATTCAAGCATACCTTTGTGTATGAAAGGATGCTGATTTAGAACCAATTTACATTAGCCCACTCATTTTCAAATTCCTGAAATTAATCAGTCTGATTTGGAGTGCCACAGCTTTCATGTAGATATTTTAGGGAAAATAAATATATCATTGCTGTGAGCTAAGATTCTCAGGCAAGATTCTGGTAAAGTCCAATATGAACCTAGTAGCTGCTAATGATTTATGTTTTTCCTATTTTTACCTTAGTGCCTTTCCTGTGACTATCCCAGAAAATTCTAGAAGTCTTCTAAAGATTAACTCAAATGTAGGTCACAATGTGTGTGTCTTGAGTTGAAAATCAAGACGAAATTTGCACATGTGTTGAATGAGTTAAAGTTACGTAGTATAAAAATACTTCCTGCCCAATACCTCCTTGGGGCTCCTGGTCTGTTCCGGGGACACACCTGTATGGTGGCCGGGGAAGGGGAGGTGGTGGAAACAAGGTCTCACATGTGTTTCCATGCTTGGGTTGAACGCAACAAGTCACACACTAGGTGGGTAGAACAGAGTTGGTAAATAGTCTTCTGGAAAGAAAGGTGTCTTTAGTTGTCATTGTCCCGTAGGTGCTATTTTTGCCTGTGAGTTTTTTCATTTAATGAGTGTTTCCAACTGCTGGTGACATTGCCAGAGACGGGCAGACTGAAAGAATGGTCACTCTTTCATTTATTTATTCATCTCATTCATTCATTGGTCCATAGTCAATCAGATCTGAGTAGCTTGGATTAAGGAGTTGAAGAGAAAGTTTTGAAGAGTTCTGAAGAGTTCACAGATTTGAGGGTGGTCAAGACGGAAAATGGAGAGGACTCTAATCAAGTATGAAAAGTCAGAGTGAAAGGAGCAAATTGTCAAGAATGGGACCAGGGATTCAATATGTTATTGGTAATGACGGCTATTTAATGCTGAGAATGGGCTCCCTACTGAGCACCTCCCAGGCCTCGTTTCACATGATGTCCAAAAAATCCTTTCAAGGTGAGCACTGCCACCACTGCCATGAGAAAAGACCAGGTCTTAAGGATATAAAGTCACAGCCTTTTACATAAGGATATAAAGTCATAGTTCCTCTTACTAGTGTGCTGAACTTCCTTTTACTTGGTCAAACTCCTCTTTTCAAAAAGTATCCAAAGATGGAATGAAAGAACCTGTAATAACTCTAAGTAAAACTTCATCAAAGAAGGAAAGCTGACTCCAAAACAGCCGTGATCTCACTGACTCTGTACTGTATGATGGTCTTTT
Source organism: Bos javanicus (assembly GCF_032452875.1). NCBI lineage: Eukaryota > Metazoa > Chordata > Mammalia > Artiodactyla > Bovidae > Bos > Bos javanicus. The sequence continues at coordinate 33,661,531 of NC_083879.1, read as the reverse complement.
GGTGGCTATGCTTGCTTTTGGGGGGATGAACCCTAATCTGAACACTTCTCTTTGTATAATTGACCCTAGTGGTTAGAGCATGTGCCCCACTGAAGTTCCTCCTGGGGTGGGCAAGGGCCTAAGGCACACAAGTTGGAATGAAGAATTGAGATCAAGCTTGCTTATCATTGGCATTTTAATTTCCTCCCTTTTACTGCATGATATATATTTTAATGATAGTGCTTTAAAGTCCAGGCTCCCAAGGAAAAGAAAATGATATTGCATGTAAGGACTTGGGGATTAGATGGCGGGACGGTCCTGGGGCCGAGTATATGGGGCTTACTCCTACCTGATGTCACATGTATCCCAAGATCTTTTCCCCTTGATGTTGGGACTGGTTAGGTCATGGGATTTTATTTGTGTGGTGGTGTGCTAAATTTTTAGAGTGGGAAGTTGGACTAAGATTACTTTTTTTGTCATAATGATGAAATTCAGCAACAGTTTCCAAAACCAAGCATTTGTGTCATTCCTTGAGTTGAAGGGAAATCTTGGATTATAAAATTTATTAAAGAGCATCTTAGTATCTCAGAGACTCGGGGTCAGAAGAAAGTTAAATGACTAGACAGTTTGTTTTGAGCTTTGTTTCCTTTTTATTGTCCTGCTGTTTTGAATCTCTTGGTTCTTTTTTACATGTTTATCGCTCTTGGGGTTATGAATGCCAGCTGGTACGCAAAACTGAGAGCCTGTTTGCTGTTGTTTAACTGACACTGTGTTAAATCTGGAGGAATATGTATTTTTTTTGCCCAAGTGAGCTAAAAAAATCAATACATAATTTAAAAAAAATTAAAGAAAGTGCTGAAGAACCAGTAATAATCTAGGATACATCCTCCAAGAAGACCAATACAGTGGCCCTGCCTCCTGAAACAATGAGTTGAGGAAAGGAAAACAGGTGGTTTAATTTAGCTAAGAATAACAATGAGAGATTGAAATAATGAATGCTGGAGAGGGTGTGGAGAAAAGGGAACCCTCTTACACTCTTGGTGGGAAAGCAAACTAGTACAGCCCCTATGGAGAACAGTGTGGAGATTCCTTAAAAAACTGGAAATAGAACTGCCATATGACCCAGCAATCCCACTGCTGAGCATACACACCAAGGAAACCAGAATTGAAAGAGACACGTGTACCCCAATGTTCATCGCAGCACTGTTTACAATAGCTAGGACATGGAAGCAACCTAGATGTCCATCGGCAGATGAATGGATAAGAAAGCTGTGGTACATATACACAATGGAGTATTACTCAGCCATTAAAAAGAATGCATTTGAATCAGTTCTAATGAGGTGGATGAAACTGGAGCCTATTATACAGAGTGAAGTCAGTCAGAAAGAAAAACACCAATACAGTATAATAACGCATACATATGGAATTTAGAAAGATGGTAACAATGACCCTATATGCGAGACAGCAAAAGAGACACAGATATAAAGAACAGACTTTTGGACTCTATGGGAGAAGCCGAGGGTGAGATGATTTGAGAGAATAGCATTGAAACATGTATATTACCATATGTGAAATAGATCACCAGTCCAGGTTCGATGCATGAAACAGGACACTCAAAGCCAGTGCACTGGGACCACCCTGAGGGATGGGATGAGGTGGGAGGTGGGAGGGGGGTTCAGGATGGGGGACATATGTACACCTGTGGCTGATTCATGTCAATGTATGGTGAAACCCACCACAATATTGTAAAGTAATCAGCCTCCAATTAAAATTAATTAATTAATTAAAAAAAAACACCAGTACACTGTTTTAAATTGATCTTTCAAAAGTTGGTTAGACGTGAAAACATACGATCATGGACCAATTCAGTGAGTGTTCTGTTGTAACTGGCTTCTGGCTTAGATGAGGACAAACTGAATGAATGAAGGAAGGAAGGAATGAGTGGACAAAGTTGGTACAAAATGGCAGAGGGAAGGAAAGGACTGCACCCTGTTCACGTGTAGAAACACGCACGTGGACCCCCGGTGGCATCGTCTGTGTGCAGGGTCTCACAGGCGGTGCCTTCTTCTGGCTTCTTTGAGTTTGAATGTGGGTGAAACACTCGGCCATCAGTGTCCGCGGGCGCTGTCACCCGGGCTTCCTTCACGGAGCCCTGCTGTCCTGGGACTCCAGCTCAGGCCCAGAGAAAGACTTTATCATTGGGCTTCAGGCTCCAATTCGGAAAGTCTCCCTATTTCATTTCTTCCAGAATAGTTCCACCACATCCCTGCCGTGTGCTAGCTGGACAGCTGCCCTTTCTCCTTCAGGGATGACCACAGCAAAACAAATACTGCTGTCTCACCCCAGGGCCAAGCAGTGGAACCGCATCAATGGCGCTGAAGCCCTTCTGTACCCGAGACCACACGCCCTCCTCCCCCACGGGGGTGACGGTGCCCACTCCCCTTGTGTGCTTGGTCAGTTGTGTTCCTCCTAGTTTCTGCCTGTCTGTGACTCACTTGCTTCCCTGTATGTATGTTTGAATGTGGTGTAAATGGAATTGTACTGCAGTGTGGCCCGTTTTGCTCAAGGTTGTTTGCATTTAATCTGTGATTAGTGTAACTGTGGTATTTTCATTCCCACTGCCATACAAATGCCCATTGTATGAATATCCCCATGACTTATTTTATTATTCTCCCGTCAGCAGGCATTTATTTGGCTTGATGGCAGATTATTATGTGTACACACAATGTGGATATGGAAATAGTAAATGTCCCTTTGTGCACATTTGTACAAATATTTTCCTGGAGTGTAATGCTTGGGAGTAGAATTTCTTGGTAGTGGGGAATGTGCATTTTCAACTTTTCTAAATAGTGCAGAATTGCTTTTTCAAGTGAATGGTCAGCAGTTTATAGAAGTTTCCCCAGATCTACATACATGTATTTTTTTTAACTGTATTGAAGTATGGTTGATTTGCAATGCTGTTAATTTCTGCTATACAGCAAAGTGATTTACTTGTGTGTGTGTATGTGTGTGTATGGTGCTGGTTTAATTGCTAAGTTGTGTCCGACTCTTTGTGATCCCATGGACTGTAGCCCTCCAGGCTCTGGTGTCCATGGGATTTTCTGGGCAAGAATCCTGGAGTGGGTTGCCATTTCCTTCTTCAGATGTGTGTGTGTATTCATATTCTTTTCAATTATGGTTTATCACAGGATATTGTTTATAGACCTTGTTGTTTATTCATTCTATATATAATCCTTTGCGTCTGCGAATTCCAAACTCCCCGCCCGTACCCCACACTGCCTACCCTGTGGCAATCACAAGTCTGTTCTCTAAGGACATGGATTTTTAAGGTGTTTAACTCTTGTTCAGTCACTTAGTTGTGTCTGACTTTTTGTGACCCCCATGGACTGCAGCAGACCAGGCTTCCCTGTACTTCACTATCTCCTCGAGTTTGCTCAGACTCATGTTCCTTGAGTCGGTGATGCCATCCAACTATCTCATCCTGTCATCCCTTTCTCCTCCTGCCCTCAGTCTTTCCCAGCATCAAGGTCTTTCCCAGTGAGTCAGCTCTTCGCATCAGGTGGCCAAAGTATTGGAGCTTCAGCTTCAGCGTCAGTCCTTCCAATGAATATTCAGGACTGATTTTCTTTAGGATTGACTTGTTTGCTCTCCCTGCTATCCAAGGGACTCTCGAGAGTCTTCTCCGGCACATGTTTAACTCTTACCAACCTCGAGAATGTGATGCGCCTTATCTCCTTGTCCCAACTTTGCTCCCCACTTGCTCACGAGAGGCGTTTCTGTATTTTTAGCAATGCTTTTTTTGGCCTTACAGTCTCATATCGGATACTAATTGAGCACAGTAATGAGTTCTCTTTAGTGAGCATCTGCCTGGCACATCCTCCCATCCTTTCACTTCTGGCTTTTCTGTGTTCCTTTCAAGCATCATCTAGCTAGCTTTTGTTAGTTTATGGTTTGTAACTCTGTTGGGAGGATTGGTGTAGCTGGAGAGTGTGGTCATTTCCTAGAGGCTGTGGTGATTGTTCGCTGCTGTTTGGGGTGAGTGAAGGATGGGAGGGACGAGTTGACGTGTAGCACCACCTGTGCAGTGATCTAAGGTGGGTAAGTCATCGCTGGAGCCTCATCACTTACCCGTGAGAATGGACCCAGAGGTTTGGGGCAGAGTCCGAGTGTGGTGTCATGTGCCTGTCTTGCTGACCAGGGTTAGAGGTGGTGACTGTTGACTGATGGGGTCCGAGGGCCTTTTCAGACCCAAGGTTCACTGTGCAGACTCTGTTCCTCTGAGGTGAGCATTCCCAGACCCGAAGGACTGAAGATTGGGGCAGGACAACAGAGGACTCGCTCTTGGATGGATGCGAGGATGGAGAAGCAGGGGAGCCAGGCCCCACAGCTCTGTCGCTGGGTGCTGGTGGCAGAAAACTGCGTCTGTGGTCGCCAGGCTGCTGGGTGTGAGTCCCAGACACATCTGTTGGCCTGGACCAGACCATGTCGGACTGCCGCCCTCAGGCCTGCCCTGGCTGAAAACCTGCCCTGTGCATTGCCCAGGCCTCCAAATTTATTACCGAAACACCACACTCTTGGTCCCTTAGCTGCTGGACCCTTCATCCCACCAGCTTCCTCTCTGTCTCCTCCTGCTGATATCACCCTGGTTTGTTCCTGATGGTCACACATAACGATGGGTCCCCATTCCTGTTTCAGTTCCTGTGTCATTGATGATGTTCTGGTTTCTGGTGTCATGGAGATGCAGCCAGCCGCAGTGGGGATATGCTGTGAGTTTGCAAGTGGTGAGACTGGGAAGTCAGATGAGCTGGTTTTCCGACGCTTAGACCCATCTTGTGCCTTTTTAAGTCCTAGAGCACGGGGGATCAATATGATACTTGTGGCTCAATGTCACATGCCAGGGCGATGACACACACTGAGTGCTCATCATGTACCAGCTGTTACGCAAGACGTTTTATATGTAATTTCATTTCTATGGCTGCACTATTTTTCTAGAAAGAAAGATGAAGCTCAGAGGGGATGAGTGACTTGACAAGCACTACCTGAGCCCATGTTCGCCTGTGGTATATAGATACACATTTAATAGAAAACTCTGCCAACATATTTTGGATCTATTTATTTCAAAGGCATCTGTGGTGTTTATTATTTAAAGAATCATTAGATGAGAATTATTTTCCAAAGAGGAAATACTGGATATATAACGAAAAAATTTCCTATATACCCAATACTTAGGATATATATATATAGGGGGAAAAAGTTTCCAATTTGGGTGAAATAGATCGTCATATTTTGTTGTCCAGAAGCTGAGGCAAACTGTGTTTAGGAGGCAGACAGGACTGGGGGAGCCGCAGTGGGTGCGGGAAACATGACGGGGATAGATGCGGGGAGGGCAGGGAGCCCCCTGCAAGCTGGGCGGTATCCGTAGTTTTCTTGTGCTGCTGTAACAAGTCTCCACAAGTTTAGCAGCTGTTCTCTTACAGTTCTGGAGGCTCCAGAGGAGATTGTTTCCTTGTCTTTTCCAGCGTCTGATGGGTGCAGAATTCTAAAGGGTTTCTTTTCTTTTTTTTAAGATTTTAATTGGAGGCTAATTACTTTACAGTATTGTGGTGGTTTTTGCCATACATTCGCATGAATCAGCCATGGGTGTACATGTGTTCCCCATCCTGAACTCCCCTCCCACCTCCCTCCCCATCTCATCCCTCAGGAGGGTGGGATGATTTGAGAGAATAGCATTGAAACGTGTATATTATCATATGTGAAATAGATCGTCAGTCCAGGTTTGATGCATGAGACAGGGTGCTCAGGGCTGGTGCATTGGGATGACCCTAAAGGGTTTCTTTAAATGAGAAACTCCTTGGCTTGTGGCCCCTTCTCCCATCTTCAGAATACATCATTGCAGTTTGCTTCTGTCATCACGTCGCCTCCTCTGCTTCTGCAGTAAACTGTCCTCAGTGGACTGCAGTGATCACATGTACAGACCACACAGATAATCCCAGATAATTGCCCCAGCTCCAGCTCCTGAACTTAATTATGTCTGCAGAGGTCCTCTTTGCCATATAAGGTAACATTTATGGGTTACAAGGATTAGGATGTGGGTGTAAGCTTTTATTCAGCCTAGAATGATTGGCTTGAAAGGACAGAAGAGTCATTTGATGGATTCCAAGGAGACCTTTCCATGAGAAGGCTGGATTTCCAGGGGCTGGAGGAAATATCTAACAACAAGACAGAAATGCTAGGAGGCTCTGTAGGGAAGAGCAGTTAACAGCTTACTGACCAGGCAGGAAGTAATACATCTTGTGTTCAGTTCAGTCGCTCAGTCGTGTCCGACTCTTTGCGACCCCATGGACTGCAGCACACCCAGGTTTCCCTGTCCGTCACCGACTCCTGGAGCTTACTCAAACTCATGTCCATCGCATCGGTGATGTCATCCAACCATCTCATGCACTGTCATCCCCTTCTCCTCTCGCCTTCAATCTTTCCCAGCATCAGGGTCTTTTTCAATGAGTCAGTTCTTCACATCAGGTGGCCAAAGGATTGGAGTTTCAGCTTCAGCATCAGTCCTTCCAATGAATATTCAGGACTGATTTCCTTTAGGATGGACTGGTTTGATCTCCTTGTAGTCTTGTATTACCTGAACATTATTGACTGGAGCTATAGCAATATCCCTTATCTAACAAATCTCCAGCCACAGACATTAGTTTCTGCAAAACCCCCCCCCCCGGTCATAAAGTGTTAAGCATCAGCTGGAGGAGGAGGAGGAGTTGGATGGACACATGTGTATACATTTCAGCTCCCTTCCTTTGTCTTGATGTTCAGTGCAGTGCCTGGTACCTGTAATACCACATCCCCACCCTCCTCCAGCTGCGGTAGGGTGTGTGCACACGTGTCCTGTCGGACTGGGGTGATCAGAGCCTCACAGAAAACCTGGGCCATCCAGAATATGTTTTTTCCCCTCATCTGTCAGAGGAAGGTCTTTGTGTATAAATTAACCTCACTGTGGTATGATGGAGACTATAAAGGTCACCTGAATTTTCAAGGTAAATCATGAAACTCGAAACCTTTTCAAGCTTAACCCTCCTTTGACAGACTTCTGTCCTCTGAGAAATATTGTTTACTTCACTGAAATATTACAGGAAGAAGTTTAGGGATTTGGGGGTTATGTTTGGCGTCATGGAAACCTTGGTTCCCACAAGATACTGTGCACAGCCAGGGAAGTAATTCTGTCCGTGGTGTCGTTTGTGTCAGGACCAGAGCATCCACCACGTGTTAGGGCTGTATTTGCAGTATAGAAAAGCAGATACCATGGGCCTTTGTAGAATTTGAAACCCTCTGTCCTAGAGGACCGGGAGTACTTGCAGCTGAAGTCAGCCCTTACCCAGAATCAACTTCCCCAGAGGGAATTTTCCAGACTTACACAGCAGACCGGTAATAAAACACAAACTGCAAAGAGTCCTCCGGCAACAAAAACACGTGGGATGTTTTCGTATATAATATTTCACACTAAATGTAATTGTAGATTAGTTTTTATAGAGAAAATATTTATTGAAGCCAGATACGCTTAAATCCTTTCATTTCCTCAAGTATGACAGAGCGCTGGGAATATGCCCCTGTGTAATTTCCTACCAGTTCGCCTCAGTTATGGACAGAGCATAAACCCTGCAGAGGCTGCATGTGGGGAAGGACCCAGATGGAAACCTTAAATTGCCTGTAAACCCTCTGTTCTGAGGTTCAGAGTCACAGCGCACCTGTGGTCCCCGGCCCACTCCCCAGGTGTGGCCCTAACCCTTTGCAGTGGGAGTGGTGGGATACTGGATGTAGTTACGGGTGGGGCATGGGTGGGGTGGGCTGGGGGCGTGATATGGTGGTGACAGGCATTGGTGTGCTGTCGTGGGGGCACGGCAGGGCTGCTGTGGGTAGAGTGTGGGTGGGGCAGGGCCGTGGCGGGGGCATCTACAGAGCCCTCTCCTGCTCTAAACTGGCACATGGTCTGTTTAGGTAAACCTTTGTCCGATTTAGTTAAACCAAAACCCGTGTTTGTGGTCTTTACCAGACATCAACATATGCACCAATATTTTTTTATTACTTATTATTGCTACTGCTACTGCTAAGTCGCTTTAGTCGTGTCCGACTCTGCGCGACCCCATAGACGGCCTCCTACCAGGCTCCTCTGTCCCTGGGATTCTCCAGGCAAGAACACTGGAGTGGGTTGCCATTTCCTTCTCCAATGCATGAAAGTGAAAAGTGAAAGTGAAGTCACTCAGTCGTGCCCACCTCTTCACGACCCCATGGACTGCAGCCTACCAGGCTCCTCTGTCCATGGGATTTTCCAGGCAAGAGTACTGGAGTGGGTTGCCATTGCCTTCTCCGATTACTTATTATTAAGTACTCATTATTAATAATGTATTATTGTTTAGAATTTAACAATGTCTAAACGGCTGGTGTGAACAAACTTATCAGCTGTAGTTAGGAGGGCGCAGGTTCTCAACCTTGGCTTGTCCACCTGCTAGTCGTGGGGCCTCATCAAGGAATGGACCAGAATCATGTGTTGGGTCTCCTGTAAGATGCGGGGGCATCTGCCTCGCAAACCCACCTGTGCAAATGTGAAGTGCCCAGCACACTGCCTGGCTGATATTACCCGTTTAATAATGAAAGTAAAAGCGTCAATGAGGTCTCGCCCAGGATTACAGGAAGACGTTTAGGGCTTTTCGTCTGAGCGTCTCATCTTGTGCTGAAACCACTAGGAGTGATGGTCCCTGATTTATGATGGTTCAACTTTCAGTGTTTTGACTTTATGATGGTGGGAAAGTGATATGCATTCAGTAGAAACCATACTTCAAATTTGGGGTTTGGATATTTTCCCAGGCTGGAAATAAGGGGTCTGATCCTCTCTTGTGATGCTGGGCAGCGTTGGTGAGTGAAACTCGCCTGCAATCACAAGGGGACGCACCTGACATGCTGACTGTCATGCAGGATGCAGACAGCCATTCTGTTTTTCGCTTTCGGTACAGTATTCAGTCAATTACATGACTTGCTCAGTGCTTCAGTATGAAATAATCAGTGCGTTAGATGAATGTGCCCAACCGTAGGGTAATGTAAGTGTCCTGAGCATTGAAGGTAGGCAGTGCTAAGCTGTGGTGTTTGGTAGGTTAGGGGTATTAATGCATTTTCAGTTTACTGTATTTTCAACTTGATGATGGGCTTATCAGAACATAACACCATTGGAATTTGAGGAAGATCTCTACTTAAAGGTCATATTTCTTTTTAGGATAATTGAGGGTATTTGAGCCATGAAATGGACAGATAAAAGGTCTTTGCCTTAGGGAGCAAATGCACTTTGTAAGTGGTCAGGATGGCATCATACTGTCACCAGCAGATACTTGAGTTGAGCACCTGAAATCCGAGTGGAAGGGTTGGTGCTATGTCCCTGAGAAAGAACTTCTGAGATCTTCCCCGCCACCACCTCGGTCTCAGTGCTGTTTGCACAGCTGTAACTTTCAGGTCGAGGTTCTCCCTGCATCTCTTCGGTGTGTGGGGGGAGATCTGGAATTGGCAGTTGGGTGTGCGTGTCTAGGCATGTGCCTGAGACTGTTGTGAGGTTCCCATTGAGTTCTCCTTGGACAGTGACTGCAGGCAACGCTGACTCTGAAAAATTGTTTTTCAAAGGGCAGGTATAACTTCGTCTCAGCCTTATCAGATGGGTCTCTTCCTGTTGCATTCATATACCCTGAAGGCTAATCTTGCTTTTCTCTCTCTCTTAGTTCTTGCAGAAGATTTCACTGGTCTATTGGGTCACCCTCACAGGAGCATGTCCTTTCAACTTAGAGTTTTCATCTTTTCTGGATATATGGCCAGGGGTGGGATTCCTAGAAAGCCATAATAGTTAAAATATTAATCAATCGAATTCTTGTCGTGATTTCCCCCTTCTCTTTCCAAACTCTTTTGTCCACAGATTACTTTTTATTTGGAGGAAGGCCTGTCCAGTCTTGTACTTCCATTTTTCTAAGTCAGAGTGCCGATTCCATGAGAGCTCATATAAGACACTCAGGGTCACCGAAATGGTTAGTGGAATATGTCTGTTGGTGTGATCATATTTGCAAAAAGTGGAATCGAATGCTTTCTTGATCTTAGGGTGACACCATCAACACTGGAAAACCAGACTTTTTCCACAGATGAGTAGTGCCTCCCCCTTGGAGCTCTGGTGTCCTTGTAGGGTCCCCAGTGTCACCCCCTGCTGGTTCCCCTCCCTCTTCACCATCCCTCATGTGGTGCTGTACCTGGGACATGCTTCTCAATCTCCCTAACATCAGGAGAGAAAACAAGCTTTTCTCTCCCCAGCCGAAAGAGCTCGGCTTTTTCTGGAGGAGTGAGAAACCCCTGGTCCAGTCATTGGGTTTGGAGGAAGGAGGCCCTTCTCCCCGTGTAGTGCTTGGAGGCTGGATGTGTGGATGGTCCCATGTGGATGAGATGTGCTCATGGGTTTCCAGGGATGAGCAGCATTGCATGATGGGAGAATGTCTGGACCTGTGTGGCCACATGGAGACTGTCACTCACCATGAGTCGCTGGAACAAGCTGTTCACACTTCAGACCCCCATTCCCTGATTATAAAGTAGCAATAGACTCCACCATCTCCAAGATATTGTTTGTTGTTCAGAAATTGTAGATAGTATTTAAATTTCAGTACCTAAGAGAAATAAATGAAATCTCTCCTGAATTTACTTTGGGCTTATAGCTTGTAACCAAGAATATTCATTGATGTCAATGAGTCATTTCAGGAAGTGCTTTTTAACTTTTCTGTGGGATTATATTTGACTTGAAATGTTTTATTTTCACAGCATCCTGACTTGTCAAGGATTTCAGCCTATCTATGAGCTGAGTTGGTCTAGCAAACTCAGCGATAACAGAATGGATGCTATCTTTAATGAGTCAATCAGTGAGGTCTCAGAGGATAAAAATTATGGAAAAAAGTACATAATTTGCCCCACTAAAAGGGCTAACTTATGGCTGAAAAGAATACTTCATACCCGGTATTATTGCTGATTTGTCCTACAGGTGTGAATACACTCAGAAAGCGTAAACATTTGGAAGTTATTGAAAATTTATTGGAAATATAGTACAAAACTCCCACCCTTTCTTTGTTCCTGTCCAAAAATTTAGAATTATTATAGTTGGCTGGGGTTTGTCTTATATCTCAATGGTGTCATTTCCCACATGTGAGAAAATTGAATAGGGTGGATTGGAGAATAATAGGCTGTTAAACAACAGTTTTACATGCTTTTAGGATGAAATACGGGTGGTAGGAAATGTGCGTTGTGAAGTCTTCAAGCTGAATGCAGGAAGAAGCTGACCCACAGCAGGTGTTTTGATTAACAGAGAAGTTAGTTTATAGCATAATAAAGAATGGCATGAAGGATTATGTTGCCCCCCAAAATAAGACAGATTTCGTGGGGAGTGGGAAGGCGAACAATTTCTCCCTCCCCCAACTATAGAAGTAATAAATATTAACTGTGGAATTTGGAAAAAGAGCAGAAGCTAGAAATCACTAATGGTCCCACCATTTTAGACAAATACTGTCATTTCCTTATAACACCCTTTGCTGCATGTACTTGTATGGGCACGCACGCATGGGTCTCATTTCTTTTGGCGTACACAGGGTGCAGCGTGCATTTTCCACAAGGTCACCTAGGTCATCAGTGATGTGAGAAGATTGGAAACCCAGGTCAACAAGACCCAAAAGTTCTACTCTATGTGTTAAGAACTTTTCTCTTTTCATTTCTACTAACCTAGAAGTTGCTTATTTTGTTCTTTGTACTTGATCAACCCTCTTACTTACTGAGTTTTAATAGTGTTTCCAAAGGATGTGTTGTTTAGTGGTTGCAAGTATGGAATTACTTAGTCTATTTTATACATGAGCCCACTTTAATCAAAAGTCAATCCGTCGTGATCCAATGAGGTAGCTTAAGAATTTATCAGTTCCTTCTCATTTCTTCAAATAGAGCCACCCAGATTCTCTCAAATGGTTTGAGGACCTCCTGAAAGTAAAACTGTAAACCACAAACAGTGTTTAGCACCCTTTGATGTCAGCAAATTATTCCTCCTGCCTAATTTCAATATCGTGTGGCACAGCTCACCCCATTCCTTTTAGATTCTTCTCCCTTGGCAATGGGGAACAGCTGCTCAGCTCCTCTGTAACGTTACCTTTCCCCAGTGTACAGAAAAGACCAAATTCCCTCTGACTTCCTCTTCTTGTTAAACTTCTTTCCGTTCTCTTTTGCCGTGATGAGCTGACTCTGGATACCTCAAATATCATGTCTGCCGTGTGGTATGCATTCCACAGATATGTTAAATTGTAAATCATTATTGGTTGTGAATTGTTGTGCAGATAAAGCATCACTTTGCTTCTGAATTACTTTTTTTTTTTTAATTTTTTTTTAATTTACTTTTTAACTTTACAATATTGTATTGGTTTTTCTTTATCTTCATCCCCTTTTCTGTCTTCCTGGTTGATCCTACTTGGAAAGGCCCCTATGTCTAACTGGCAATGGACACTAGGCCCATTGCTTAGACAACACTTGGGAAAGCCCTTGGCTCAGAATTTGATCCAGTCCAGACAAATGGCCTTTCCTTCTGCAGGTTGTGTCTGTAGGACAGGTTGTGTCTGTAGGAAGTGGGTGGTAAACTAAACATAAAACAGTTGGCAGCATAGGTCTCTCTTTTCTTTTGTGCACTACTTTGCCCAAAGCGTTTTGTGTCTTAGCAGGCATTTATTGGGCACCTATTATGCTGCAGTGGGTGAGGTTACTGGGACTTTAGGGTTGCTCAAGACAGCTCTTACCTTAAGTTATTAGCCCAGAGGAGGGATGGCATGTAATGAATACTGGGTTGGCATGTAACAAATAATCATGACCCATCGTGACGGCTGTCTGATAGAGGTATGATCAAGGTGCCATGGTGGCAGAAAGGAACACATGATCAGTTCCATCTGATGGTCAACTGAGACTCAGGAAGAAGCAGTTGACTTGGTTCCCAGTCCACCACCTAAAATCCAGCTTGATTTATTTAGTTCTGTGGTTCCATCCCCCTCCTAGAAGATAGGTATTGGAAATCCTCGCACAGGCAGCTGGATCTGTGAATGGGAAATTGTTGGTTGTGAAGAAAGAAGTGATTGTAGATGTAGATGAAGCCTGAGGGGCCATATCTTAGGGGACACTGGGTGAGAAAGAGGAGTTGAAGGCTTTTGATGCCAGAGAAATGACTGATAGCTGGGGCAAGGGTGAATGAGAAGAAGGTGAGGGGGGCGAGGGGAGGAAACCAGGGGAGAGTGGATGGAGGTGCTTAGAGAGCTGGAGGTGGGGCTGACTGCATTGTGGCAGGTGGATTCCTGGCTGTGGGTGGACCACACCTCCATTAATTCCAAGTGCAATGTGAAGGTGAGGGGTGACAGAGGAGCAGGCACCTGCAGATGTTTGGAGAGCAGCCTGGGAGACACCCATGCCAGTGTGACCTGAAGCACAGTCTGCATTGAGGGTTGGCAAACCTTTTCTGAAAAGGGTCAGATAATAAGGATCCTAAGCTTTGTATGGCTGTGGATGCTCCATGACAAGGGAAGCAGGCTGTGTTCCGGGACATCTGTGCTTAGGAGGTTGGGCGGTGGGCTGGAATTTTGACCCCCGGGTTGCGAGAGTGTCCATATGGAGTTTGCCTTTGAACATGTACTCTGGCTGTGTGACACAGAGCCCTGGGGAACACTAATCAGAAGATAAAAACTGGGGAGAGGATTTCAGCATTTGGGGAGGCTTGTCAAAGTCAGGTGTCACTGCGACCGTCTTAAGTGCTGAGATAACAACCTTGTGATGCCTATCAGGCAGGGGAGACGTGTAGGGGAGGGGTAAGCCAGAAGGAGGGACACAGGTAGATTGGAGAGTGAATGGAAGGTGGGCAGGTGAGCACAGGGGTCTTTACCAAGTCTAAATGCAAGGAAATAGATCTTTGTGAAGGTAAAACAAATTGCCCAAATCTGAGCCAAAACTCAAACTCAAGTGTCTGTGTACAGTTTTAGATTTTTACTGTACCCACCTGGGCCCTGATGAATTCTTCTGGTCATTTTGTTAAGTCCCACGATAAGAGAATCCTTTCCTGTTTGACCAAGGATAAGTCACCCATTGGTCTACTGTGTGCAGGGAAAAGCTTCTCTTCTACAAGTAATCCACAACAAACTTGATAGTTTATTTCTTTTTAAAAACAATTATTTATTTTAATTGGAGGCTGATTACTTTACAATATTGTAATGGTTTCGCCATACAGTGACATGAATCAGCCATGGGTGTACATGTGTCCCCCATCCTGAACCCTCCTGCCACCTCCCTCCCTCCCCATCCCATCCCTCAGCATGGTCCCAGTGCACCGGCTTTGAGTGCCCTGTTTCATGCATTGAACTTGGACTGGTGATCTGTATCACATATGATAATATATATGTTTCAGTGCTATTCTCTCAAATCATCCCACCCTCGCCTTCTCCCACAGAGTCCAAAAGTGTTCCTTACATCTGTCTCTTTTGCTGTCTCTCATATATGGTCATCATTACCATCTTTCTAAATTCTATATATATGCATTAATATACTGTACTGGTGTTTTCTTTCTGAATTACTTCACTCTGTATAATAGGCTCCAGTTTCATCCACCTCATAAGAACTGATTCAAATGCGTTCTTTTTAATAGCTGAGTAATAATCCATTGTGTATATGTACCACAGCTTTCTTATCCATTCGTCTGCCGATGGACAGACTGCTTGGTCTAGGCTGCTTCCGTGTCCTAGCTATAGTAAACAGTGCAATAGTTTATTTCTATAAACTTATTTTCACATCCAGAGACAGATGACCCTTTTTGTACATAGGGTGCTCCTGGCTGAGTCCTAAGACCATGTCATACTCTGGACCCAGAGCATTAGGCATGTCAGTTTGTTTAATCTTAGATCAGCCCTCTGATTTCAGGAGTGTTGTTTTCATTTTACCCACAAGAAAGGCCTAAGAGACTCCAAAATACCCCAGAGTAGGTGGTGGCCCAGGATTTATATCCCCGGGTGCTGAAACTTCGGCACGGACTGCAGATTCAGAAACACAGATGTGATGTTTCTGTTGTCTTCTTTGTTCCTCTTGTTTCTGCCTGTCCCCTTGGCCCACCCCCACCTCCTTTTCTGATCGTTGCTCCGGTTTCATCTTTAAGAAGGTTGTAGGGCTGTGGAATTTTGTCATATCCTGTGTTCTCATTCTGAGGTCTACCACCATGGCTGGGCTTGTGAGCTTAGCCAGTAGAAATGATGGGAATGGGTAGTGATGGGGGGAGGTGGGTAAGGGGGTGCCCAGGGCAGGAAGTAGAAAGGGATTCATGGTGAAGAATGGGGAGGGGCCCGAGCCTGGGGGCCCCTCTGAATGTGGTTGCGTACCCTAAACACATGTGTTTTCAGCGGGCCCACTTCTGCTAACACTTTCTCAATTTACATACGTAAGGACTAGGCAAAATGGCTGGAATCAAGGCTCATACCACCTGGATCCCTGCCAGCTTTTATTTCGGGCTGACAATATTTTGGATGTAATACAGGATTTATAGTTGTTTGTTTCTTCTAATGAGGTGGCAAGATAAAGCTGCATCTGTTACAGCTGTTCAGCACAGGATATCTGAATATTGGTTTCCTTTATATAAAGAAACATGAAACATGAAAACATAAAACTTTACAACTCTGAAAATCAGGGGAATTATTGAGCTGATGATTGGTCTCATCATGAATAAACTTCTGTTATTGTGTTGGCGGGTGTGGAAGGGAGACATGAGGCATGAAAGGGTAGACTGGCATGTGAAATTGGTGAGTAAATATTCTGTTTTTTCTCTGAAACTTCTGGGGCAAATGAATCACACCCTGCATTTGGAGCGTCTCCAATGCCTGCCCAAGTGCCTGCTGGTCACAGGATGAGTGCTGGGGTGCCACCCTTCACAGCACCTGCCAACACAGGTCCCCAAGGCATCTGCAGCCCTGGGTGTGTCCCCCTCTCCTCCCAACTTTATCCTAAATGGAGCTTATTGATCTGATGCTCTTGTTTGCAGGAGAAATTGTTTTCTCCTTCAATCAAACCATATCGAAACAGAGAGAGAAACAGGAGCTGAAAGATTTAAAGGTGAAACTTGTGAGCATTAACTTTTTTCTCTGTAATTAGATAACCAAGTGGTGCAAGTCATCATGATACAGACTACAAGGAGGCTTTCTTTCCTTCTTATTTTTCTGCAGTACTTTTGACCCTGTTCTATTGCCAAGTAAATTCAGCTTGGCTTGGAGAAGAGCCACACAGATGGAAAATAGTGGGAAGACAGTAAATAAATGTACGATAAATGGCAGGGTTACCACTGTTGCTTGACGTTACGGGGATTTGTACGATCGATCTTATTTTATCTCAGGAGGAACAGATTTCATGTTAATGAGGTTGGCAGGTGGTCTTGAATCATGAGATTTCAAAAATCTGGAAGAACAGAACTATTATAATTATACCTTAAGGATTAAAAATATAGGCAGGAAATAACAAAATGAGATACAGCTTGAAAAACGCACACTAATACGACTGGGGAAAAATAATGTAAAGTGCAGAATCCAAGTGAACAGAAGAAATGTGTTCTAAACTGCCAGAGAGCAGCAATATTTGGAAGTCTCCATCAGACTGTGTAATACACTACAGTGGTCTGGCCATCAGGGCCACCTACATTGCACATCCTCAATAAAGAGGTGGTTTAGTTTGCAGAGAGATGACCAGCAGTGCTGAAGTTAGTTTCCATCATTTCACTGTTTAAGAGACAAGGAGATTGGAAGGCGCTGATTGGTAGACGTTAGCATGACCCTAGGGAGGATGGAAATGGAGATGAAGACTAACCTGAGCCCATGATCGTCGGGTCGGTCCAAAGAGATGGACCTCAGAGAAGTTCAGGGGGCAAAATCAACAAGATGAAGCTCCAAGAAGGAGGGAGAAGTTGAAGATGGGCCACCGCTGGGGAAGCAGGTCATGATGAACATCCGCAGGAGAGGCTGAAGGAGGCAAGTCAGAGTTGGCAGAGTTGGCAGTTGACTTTTGGCAGAGACTAAACGTATGTTCAATTGTAGGAGTTTCTAGTATCCAAATCAATGTTTAGGTCCAGCTGGGTTGGTCTAGCAAACTGAATAAAGTGTTCGAGGTTGATATGAAACATCAGTTATTACGTTGCGTTGACCTTTCCTCCCCCAAAACTGAAAAATGCAAGAATCTCAACTTGGGCAAAACAAGGGAAACCAGTTATTTAAGCATCTTTTTTCTTTTCACAAGACTGTTTCTTCACCTTTCTTTTTTTAAATTTAATTTATTTATTTTTGACTGCTGGATCTTCATTGCATCGCACAGGCTTTCTATAGTTGTGATTGGTGAGGGCTCCTCACTGGTTGCGGTGCATGGGCTTCTTCTTACAGTGGCTTCTGTTGTCGTGGAGCACAGGCTTCAGTAGCTGTGGCACACGGGCTTAGTTGCCCGTGGCATGTGATATCTTCCTGGACCAGGAATCAAACCTGTGTCCCCTGCATTGGCAGGTGTATTCTCAAGCACTGGAGCACCAGGGAAGCACCCCCCTTTCTTAACTACAGCTATAGTAAATAAAGCTATTTCAGTCATCACACATTTAAAACCATGCGTAGTTGCTATGAACTACCTAAGAAAACAACTATTTAAAACAACACTTATATAAGTTCTCATCATTTTAGTTTTGTAGGATAGACCTTTGTCTGACAACGAAATAGTTTAAAAATCAACGAATTCTAGGATGTCATGGGAACTTTGCTGTGTACTAGATGTAAACCTCACATTCTAAGGACATTGATGATGTGTGAGGTTGAAATCAGATTGCTGCTTTTTTTCTTAAGATACTGGAATTTTCCCCCTAGATAGTAATTAGCAGCTAATGTACAGAGTATCCGGAATAGAAGTGTTCCTAGAATAGCTGAAATACACATGCAAGCAAAATTTTAGCTTTTAAGTTTAAATGCTTAGGGATGTTGAATTACTGACATTCAATTAAAATACAACCCTTTACAAAACGAGGCCTGGATGTCATGGTATTTTGGGGGAGAAAGCTGGACCCCGAAACCAGGAGAGTTGTGTTCTGGGGTTGGACCTGCCCTTTACATGTGTGAGCTCTGACAAGGCTCTGGTCACAACTGAGCTGATCACCTGAGGGCATGTGCTTGGGCATCTCTCCTTCACTGTAGAGATTCCGGTGTGGATGCTTACTGAGGGAAACCCCAGCAGCCTTCCTTCCAGGTCTTTCTAAGAGTCAGTTTCTCAGGGTGCGTGTGAGGTACATGAGATAAAGGGCATTGTTCATGTCTGCAGCAACCACATGGCTAAAGCAGACAGCACATGGGGACAGCGTAAGGAAGAATTAGGACAGGTGAGGGGCTGGAAGTTGCTGAGGCTTTCTACTTTGCAGAGTATTTCCTGCTCCTCTCACCATCATTAGTGTCTCCCCTGTTGGCATCGTTTATCTTTTCAAAAGGGGAATCCATAGTAGGCTGTGATGCCCACACGTATTTGACTTGACACCCCCTTTTTTATCAGCAGTAAATCTTTGGGGCCTTTTACTCAGAGGAATATACCTCAGGAAGGGAACCCATAACCAGAGATTTTACAGTAGGTGGAGGAAGCAGAGGTTTGGAAATGGCCTTCAGAGGCTGAGGAGAAGGCGGCTGCTGCCCCTTTCAATCTGAAGGAGTGAAATGTGAGACGGTGGGGGAACCTTGTATCCTGAGATACAAGGGTGCCCCTTGTATCACAGGACTTCCTGGAGGAGCTAGGTTCCAGTTTGAGAGGTGGAGGGATCTTGAAGAGGTGGAAGATTTAGGGGTGTTGTGGATTGAGTTGTCTCCCCAAATCCTTGTGTTTAAGTCCAGACCTGCCCTGTTCCTCAGACCGTGACCTTAGTGGGAAGAGTCATTCTGATGTAATTAATTAAATTAGTTAAATTAAGGTGAGGTCATTAGGATACCAGAGAAGGCGATGGCACCCCACTCCAGTACTCTTGCCTAGAAAATCCCATGGACGGAGGAGCCTGGTAGGCTGCAGTCCATGGGGTCGCAAAGAGTCGGACATGACTGAACGACTTCACTTTCACTTTTCACTTTCACTTTTCACTTTCATGCATTGGAGAAGGAAATGGCAACCCACTCCAGTGTTCTTGCCTGGAGAATCCCAGGGATGGGGGAGCCTGGTGGGCTGCCATCTATGGGGTCACACACAGTCGGACATGACTGAAGCGACTTAGCAGCAGCAGCAGCAGCATTAGGATACATCCTGATCCAGGATGACTTTATATAAAGGGATAATTTGGACAGAGAGAGGAACATGGTCAGGATATCGTGTGATGATAAATACAGAAGTTGGAGCAATGCTTCTGCAAGCCAAGGAATGTCAAGAGTTGCCAGCAAACCACCAGAAGTGAGGAGAGGGGCCCGAAACAGTCTCCCTTGGAGCTTCAGGAGGAACCTGCCAACTACCTGATGGAGCCTTCCAGCATCCCGGACTCTGACACAGTACACTTCTGTTGTTTAAGCTGCCCAGGTATGTACCTTGTTATGGCAGCCCCAGCAAACTAACCTAAGGGGAGATGGTGACATGAAGAAGTGCTTTCTTTTAATTTATTTTTAATTGGAGGATAATTGTTTTACAATATTGTGTTGGTTTCTGCCATACACCAACACAAATCAGCCATAGATATACACATGTCCCCTCCCTCTTGAACCTCCCTCCCACCTGACCCCCGTCCCACCCCTCTAGGTTGTCACAGAGCACCACTTTGAGCTCCCTGCATCATACAGCAAATTCCCACTGACTGTTTTACATATGGCAATGCATGTGTTTCCACGCCACTCTCTCAATCCATCCCACCGTCTCCTTCCCCGACCGTGTCCACGAGTCTGTTCTCTATGTCCTTACCCCAAGATCCTTGCTGAGGGGTGGGCAGTCTGGTCACGAAAAGGAAGCTCAAAGAGTCAGCTCGTGGGTATGGAGGAGATGAACACAGTGTGTGTGGGTGGTCACGGAATCTGGGAACACAACTCCACTTTCGCATGTGGCATCTACCAGTCACGTGTTTCATTTGTAATGGGAGACTTTGCATCAGCTTCCAGCATGTGTTGGGTTGGAAAAGAAACATTAGACCAGTGTGTGTCGGGGTGTTCAGCAGCGCCACTGAAAGGGTTCTGCGGCGATTTGTTCTAAAGCTTTCAACAAGTTGATCAATTTCACCCACTTCACCTGTTGCTGAGTTTTTCTTAACCTTAGCAAGAATGCTAATTAGTTGTGAAAACCTATATTGATAAATGAGGTGAAGGCCCTTGAGAAGCATGCTTTCTGTCGGTTAGCAGTTGATTTATTCATCGATGGAATGTCCTTGGAAAAAGCATTTTGGGTTAGAAGCAAAGTATTTTGAAATGCTGTAGGATGTAAGTTAATCCTGTGACTACATCTATTACTTGGGAAGAAAAAAGTATATACTGTCTTCTAGCGTGGCAGCAACATTTAAAGTCATTCATTATCTTCTGTGGATGTGGTAATTTTTACAAGCTAACATCTTCCAACAAGGGCCTCAGTCTTGCGAGACGGAAGAGACTGAAAAAGAACTCATAGAAATGGGAGCAAGAAGGGTGATTGTCAGGGGCTGGAGAGCAAGGGCGAGGGGAGATGTCGGCCAAGAAATACAAACACGCGTCTGTCAGATGAATAAGTTCTAGGGACCTAACGCACCCTAGGTATGAATTTTCTTAGACCATCGTGCAACTTTTCCTGACAGCAGTGGAAAAGGAAGTGTTCCCTGTGTAAATAAATGAGTACAGTTTTGACATTCGGTAGCATTTATTATTAACAACCTTTGGTGCCATTTAGTGCTCCGCATTGTTGGCAGTCTCTTTGAATTTCAACATACCCAATGTGCATAGAAAACAAGCGTATGGTTTCAAACTACTCAACTTATAAACCAATCTGAATACAGTAGATTTTTTTTTTTACGCTGAAACTGTCAGTGGAATATATTTCTTTGTTCTCTTCTGGGTTTTCTTTCACCATCCCCCTGCCCTCCTGCCTCTCTCCTCCTCTGTGTGTATGTGTGTGTGTGTGTGTGTGTCTGTATGTGGGAGTGAGGTTCATTCTACCCAAATATGCAAGGGTGTGGGGTCAGAGACACTGCTGGGCAATGAATGCTATGTGTGGTTTTGCACATGTCATTTCCAATGCACTTTCCTTGGTCCCTTCAAAAGGACTAAGATGGCTGAAGGGGAGAGCTTAATCTGTATAAATATGGTTCCATAATTTGAGATTATGGGATCATTTCAGTTGCATCTGTGGTAGTGATAATTAGAAAGTAATTGCAAACTGTTAATTAGATTGAGAAAGGAGATGGTACTGTGGATTCTAGCTCAACTGTGTCCTTATTATGTGATCTTGGTTAGAAATCTCAAAGCCACTGTAGTCAGAGTGACTTACCTCAGATAATGTAACAACAACCACATTACAAAGTGTGCTGTGAAATTAATGTGTACTTGTCTGGAGAGAAATACTGGAGTTTTCTTAATTCTTTGCTGATTAGACACAGATTGCAGTTCAGAGGAAAGGATCTTAGATATTGGGTTGGCTAACTCAATATGTCTTTCAAGGATACATGTCCTGCAGATGATACAAGTCCCATGTCCTGCAGATGATAAAAGGGAAATTGTAAGTCAGAGAAAGACAAATTCTGTGTGCTATCACATATATGGAATCTGAAAAAGCTGAACTCATAGATATGGGAATGAGAAGGGTGGTTGTCAGGGGCTGGGGAGCATGTTCAAGGGGAGATGTTGGCCAGACAATACAAACATGCATTTGTAAGATAAATAAGTTCTGGGACCTAATGCACAGAGTACTGATTGTAGCTGATACGCTGTATTATATACTTGAAAGTTGCTGACAGTCAATCTTAAAAATTGTCTCTACAAAAAAGAAAAAAGAAATGGTAATTATGTGACGTGATGCAGGTGTGAGCCAAGCTAATAATTTTGTAGTGTATCAGTGTACCAAATCAACATGTTATATGCCTTAACGTAACATATCAATTATATCTCAGTAAAGCTGAAGGGGGAGGGAAATGAACACCTTTTGAGAAAACCCTAGTGACTGTATGGTTGTGTTAAGTGGCTGGGAGGAGAAAGGAGGAGAGTGCTAGGGCAGGGGCCCACCTGTTCTAATTTGGCTTTGGAATTTTCAAGATAAGGAGGGAGCGTGGATGGTATATAATTTACCTTCCCGCTTGTTTTCCTCAGGCTGATGACAAGCCCTGTGCTTTAAGCTGCAGACTGCTTGATGTCAACAGGAGTCACGTGCCAGTGACAGGGGAGCCAGCCTAAAATTTAAAGTCAAGTCCTTTATACTATTAATGTATCTTTATTTATAGCCCATCTTGTTTCTGATACCCTATGTGAGGTGCTTGAATTCGATTTGGTGTCACCTTCAGGATTATCTCAGGAAGAGTTAGAATATTTCATTCGCTTGGTCTAAGTCCACTGATGTTCAGTATTATATCCACCTATGACTGAAGGTGGAATTTTCCTGGCAACTGGGGATGTGCTGGGGAATTTACATGTAGAGGAATATGAATTCAGGCAGGGCAGAGTTGATACAAAAATAAGGTAATATTTAAGGAATGAAATGAATATTACATGAATGAAGTAAGTGCCAGTGTCAATTTCTAATGTGATTAGGACTTTCATTGCTTCTTCTTTTCAAAAATAGTTTTTAAGCAAGCAAACAAAGAATACCTGAGTTTCACCCTCGTGTTCAGTTTCCTAGAGATGCAATGTTGTTTTTTTTTGGTGCCAAAAAAGATATTTTAGTCAAAGAGAAATAGTGTTTCAGAAGTAGATCTCCCTAGTTTGGACAGAAAGCTGAACATGGGGCTAGATCCCACACGTCTGTGCTTTCCAGTGTTTTCACCATGCTCTGGGTATCTTTTAGGGCCAAGTTCTCATTCTCGTGCAGTGAGCCTTTGTTACAGCTTCATTCGTACCCCAGAGACTGCCACCATTGAAATAATGCTTTTCAGAAAAGACTTTAAAATCCACATAATATCATTCATGTTCATCATGTTTTCAGCTGCAATTTGTTTGCTCGCTGATACCCTCAAGGCACTAATGATAAAACCAATTCAAGTCCAAAAACCTAAAGACAAAACTCCAGGCGGAACAGGGCAGACTGATCCAGAGCTCTCAGGCTATTGGTGGGCTCTGCAATGGACTTGGGCTTCAGGCAGGATGGATAACATGGTGTGGGTGCCTCCCTGGTTATTGAACTTGGGAAAAGAGAAAGAGTGGTGCTTGCCCACAGTTAAAGTTCCTTAGAGTAAAGTGGTCACAAGAATTTGAATCTGAACTTGGAAGGATTTCAAACAGTCCCTTTCTGTACACGTAACAGTCTCTTTCTTTTAAAGGAAAATATTTGAGATGACTTTGTATGTTATGGGGCTTCCCAGGTAGCTCAGCAGGTAAAGAATCTGCCTGTAATGCAGGAGACCCGGATTTGATCCCTGGGTCAGAAACATCCCCTGGAGGAGGGCATGGCAACTCACTCCAGTATTCTTGCCTGGATAGATCCCAAGGACAGAGGAGACTGGCGGGCTACCGTCCATGGGTCGTAAAGAGTCAGACATGACTGAAGTGACTGACACATGTATATTGTAGGTGTTCAAATACTTGTGAGATTATATTATAGTTAGAAAGAAATGAACCCAGGTTGAGTCTATTGTGTTCTTTGCTCATTCATTGCACATTGAGGATCAGGTTATCAAAAGGAAACTTTACAGCGCATCCTCTGCCTTGGATGGACACTGTTTAACCCTCAACAACAATAACAATGCATAGCAAAGCAAGCATTTCCTTAATAGCTACAACCTGACAGTCCCGGCTCAGAGTGTTGAGAGAGAATTGCATTTAAGTCTGAGCTGTATAAACAGGTCAGAGTGAAAGCCAATTTTTACAACCAGAGTGAAAATCACTGTGGAGTAAGTATTTCTTAATTTCATATTTTAAACATTGTGCTGTCATCTCTGGCTCTTCCATCTGGGCTTTCAAAACACCCCTGTGGCCAGAGCGTCTTAGATCGGAGGCATTTAGTTCATTTGGGGGAATCCCAGGGTCTGCTGGGATCATGTTCACATCTCCCCACTTCCTCTGTAGATTGAGACGCTTCTTTCACAGGTTTTCTGATCTCACCCAAGGGTTTTCCAATTGTTTTTTTTTTTTTTTTTAACAAGGGATGATGTTGCCATCTTCAAAAAGCTTTAGAAGGGTAATTTTGGTTTTGTATACACATAGGAGAAAGGAAAAATAGGGATCAAGAGATACATCCATCTCATCTATTATCCACTAGTAGTAATAAGGAATTCAAGCCTGCTAGAACCAGCTTAAGCCGGAAAACACGCTGCTACATCCATGATCTTTGGACTCATAAGGGGCAGGATTGTGGGCAGGTCAGAAGAAGAGTCAGTTTCCTGCATTCCCCAGTTTTTATGGTCTTTCCACAGAAGAGTTTAAGGAATTCTATTTTAATTTTTTTGGCGGAAGTAGTAAAGGGCATTGTGATGTCTTACATCCCGGAGGACCTTTGCAGAAGAATAGCTGCCCTTAAGGCCGCTTGAGAAGGAGTCTTTAGGATACAGTGGCATCGATGTGACACTGGAGGTGATGCGCCAGCACGGAGGGGAGCTGGCCACGTGGAACGTCTCCCAGGAAGAGGGACCACTCGGGATGGTCTAGCGAGGACCAGTACAGACTGTGCAGTGAGGCATGTAGCTCGTGTGGAGTTTAGATACCTGCTTTGTGTATACGTTCATTTCCGCTTTGGCAATCCACTCCAGTACTATTGCCCGGAAAATCCCATGGACAGAGGAGCCTGTAGGCTACAGTCCATGGGGTCACAAAGAGTCGGACACGACTGAGCGACTTCACGTTCACGTTCCCGTTCATTTCCGCCTAAGACCCTGCAGGCATGCCTCATCATCTCCATTGTACAGACCAGGAAAGAGCAGCAGTGAGCAATACCACGGGCACAGAAATACATTTAAACATGATACTGAATTAACTAAGAAAGGTTCCCTGGGGATATAAAATTAGCCAATTTTGATTTTCTGGTAGGCTGACATTTTTAGCTGGTTCTATTCAGGTATTTTTCTATAAGTACAATATGTGAATGAGTTTTGTTTCATTACAGAACGATTTACTGGGTTTAAAAAAAAAATTGATTCAGCTAATGATTGAGAAAATCCGAGGGTTCATTTCTAACATGTTTGTAGTTCATTTTGATTTGAAAGTCAGTTTGGTTTAAATTCAAGTTTCTTAGTTCATAGAAAAAAACATTCAGTAGAGATCTGTTTGTACTTTAATAGTTTTAGCTCTGTGTTTTCAAAGCAGTATGTGTAGATAGTACTGTACATTGTAAATGAGCTAAATAGTTTGCGAAAATTTCACTCATAGTAAAAGTTATTTTTTGGTGAAAGGAGACAGTGAGATTCTCCCCCCACCACACACACACACCCTGTGCTGTTTCATGTTGAAGATCCTTCAACAAACTGGCCAGCCTTCTGCCTACCCATTTTGAAAGATCTTTGAAACTGACCTGATTTTTCTCCTCACTACACATCTGAATTTTCTTAAGCTTTTGGAACTTTTTTTTTTCTGTTGTAAATGTTATATAAACTCTTTGGTTGGACCCTTGAATGAAATGTTATGACATTTAAGGGGAAAAAATCCTATAAGCATTAATCAATGGAAGCTATTTGTTGCTTTTTCATTCGACTCCATCCTGCTTTCATCCTGACATACACCATCCTGGAGGCGGTGGCTGCTTGTTTAATTGTTTAGCACAGAACGTGGTTTGATCTCTTTCTTGTGCTTTCAGTCCTGATAAATTAATCAAAAGAAGTTACTGCACTGCTGGGCATTAGCATGGGTTTAGATGTTTCTGCCTCAGAGCCTGTTCATCAACTAAAATGCTTTTAAGCCCCAAAAGGAGAGTAAACAGTATGGCTGTGACCGCTTTGAGGTGACCCATGACCTGTGACCTGCTTGCATTTGTGAAGGGGTCTGTTTGTATTAGCAGTTATTTCTGGTTTGGGTAATAGCGTTTTCAAAATGTCTTTTCTGTTCTTTCTCTTTGAATGTTTTTAGTATCTGCAGAGAGCCAGCCCACCATCATTCCCACATGTACATACCATGGGCTTTTCCATAGACCTACTGCATAGCACAGGGAACTTTCTTCCATATCTTGTAATAACGTATAATGCAAAAGAATCTGAAAAAAGAATATATACATATGTATAACTGAATCACTTCACTGTACACTTGAAACTAATACAATATTGTAAATTATTACACCTCAATTTTTATAAGGGCTTCTCTTGTGTCTC
The DNA here is from genome assembly GCF_032452875.1 of Bos javanicus. Classification (NCBI taxonomy): domain Eukaryota; kingdom Metazoa; phylum Chordata; class Mammalia; order Artiodactyla; family Bovidae; genus Bos; species Bos javanicus. The sequence continues at coordinate 33,635,067 of NC_083879.1, read as the reverse complement.
AGCTGGTAAAGAATCTGCCTGCAATGCGGGAGACCTGGGTTTGATCCCTGGGTTGGGAAGATCCCCTGGAGAAGGGAAAGGCTACCCACTCCAGTATTCTGGCCTGGAGAATCCCATAGTTCATGGGGTCGCAAAGAGTCGGACATGACTTTCATGTTTAAAAGACATAGAGGTCAGAATACAGGAACCCAGTTTGGTTCTATGCCAAGATTTTTAGGAAGTTTGAGAGCTAACATAGGTAATCAGTGTTTGTCCTTGAAAGATGATGAACTTATAACTTCAATAACACCATTCTAGAGAGAAGTTATCAGAATAGTTTTTAGTAACATCCAATTGTGGGTCCTTAACAAAGGTTCGTCTAGTCAAGGCTATGGTTTTTCCTGTGGTCATGTATGGATGTGAGAGTTGGACTGTGAAGAAGGCTAAGCACTGAAGAATTGATGCTTTTGAACTGTGGTATTGGAGAAGACTCTTGAGAGTCCCTTGGACTGCAAGGAGATCCAACCAGTCCATTCTGAAGGAGATCAGCCCTGGGATTTCTTTGGAAGGAATGATGCTAAAGCTGAAACTCCAGTACTTTGGCCACCTCATGCGAATTGACTTATTGGAAAAGACTCTGATGCTGGGAGGGATTGGGGGCAGGAGGAGAAGGGGACGACAGAGGATGAGATGGCTGGATGGCATCACTGACTCGATGGACGTGAGTCTCAGTGAACTCTGGGAGTTGGTGATGGACAGAGAGGCCTGGCATGCTGTGATTCATGGGGTCGCAAAGAGTCGGACACGACTGAGCGACTGATCTGATCTGAGCATTGTTTTTCCTTCCAGTAGATAAAAGTTGACACTTATTATTGTTGGCACATTTTGTGCTAAGCATTGTACCAGGCACTGAGAATACAAAAGAAAATCATCTTTAATTTTTACTTTTTGGCCGCACTGCACAACACGTGGGATCTTAGTTCCCCGACCAGGGATTGAACCCTGCCCCCTGCTGTGGAAGCTCGGAGTCTTAACTGCTGGACCACCAGGGATGTCCTCCTAAGGAAAGTCATCTTTGCCTTTAGGAACTAGACAACAGAAACATAAATGGTCACTTCAGGGTGATGGGGTGACGGTTCTGATTGAGATATTTACCAGGTGACCACAGGAGGGTGGTGGAGGGTGGCTGGGCTAGTCGGTGGGTGGGCCAGATAAGGAGAGTCACTGGGGTAGACCTCTCTCAAAGAGGAGGTGACCTTGGAACTGGTTTTCAGAATGGGAAGAAGTGACCTGAGGGGAAACAGGAAACTGCGGGTTCGGGGCAGGGGGTGGGGTGGCGTTGGTCAGGAGAAGAAGCAGGCACAGGAACGTGAGTGGGTGGGTGGGGGGTGTAGATGGCACGTAGTTCTGGGCGCCAGAGTTCTCAGAGGGAGGCAGTGTCTGGAGGGAAGAGCCTTGATTCAGGGGATGATCAGGAAACCTCTTACTTCAAAAACAGGAATTTATTGTAATTTAATATCGTGGTCTGCACTCAGAGAAAGAAAGGAGAGATTACGTGTTTGAAATATTAATTTGCAAGTCAAATGCAGAAGAGAGTCAAAAGAGAAAATTAAACTAGTTATACCCAGGAAAACACAATTCTAGATATAAAACACCATAGTCTCCTCAGAGTCCATGACTCCTGCATATTTTTAAGTTTTGTTGAGCTATAATTGATAGACCAAAGCTGCACACAGGTAGTGTGTACAGTGTGAACTTGGACATATGCAAATGACCATGAGACCATCACCACCATCAGGGTACCAGACACACCCATCATGAGCACAGCTGATCAGGGATCCTCCTGAGAGGTGAGCTGCTGGCCGTGGGCTCATTCCTGGTGGGGAGAAGCAGGGTGTTTAGGGAAAGGTCCGCTGGGCATAGTAGTCCCAAGAGTAGAGCAAGGCTGCTGGGTGGACAAACCTGTGATGCTTGCTCATTTTTTTTTTCTGGAAAAAACATTAAAACAGGAAGTTTTGAATATTACGGAGAAAAAACAATTACTTCAGGTAACTATAATAGTGCCTCCTTAGTTTCTGTTCATTGTTATCTAAAATCTACTTAAAAAAATATTACTTGTGTGTAGAGATATCCTACTTGCGTCTACAAAATTTCTGTTTTGAAAGAATTTCAGAGGGGAAAAATAGAATCCTTTGGGGATTATGTTGATAGTTCAGCAAAGCATATAGTAGCAACATACCCATTTTTAAAGCCTGCTGCTGCTGCTGCTAAGTCGCTTCAGTCGTGTCCGACTCTGTGCGACCCTATAGACAGCAGACCACCAGGCTCCACATCCCTGGGATTCTCCAGGCAAGAACACTGGAGTGGGTTGCCATTGCCTTCTCCGTTTTAAAGCCTAAGAATGTGTTCTTCTGTTGGGCCCCAGTCTAAAAGTGAAGTGAGTTTTCTGACTGCATCCTAGTGGATCAGAAAACTGAGAGGCTCTGGGGCTCCGTGAACTCAGGCAGCCATGCTGTCTGCAGCGGATGATTGCGTGTCTTCCTGGTGAAATTGAGCTTTCATTGTGGATCTGATTTGTTGTTCAGTTGCTAAGTCATGTCTGACTCTTTGCAACCCTGTGGACTACATACAGCACGCTAGCCTTCCCTATCCTTCACTATCTCACAGAGTTTGCTCAAACTCATGTGCATTGAGTTGGTGATGCCATCCGGCCATTTCATCCTCTGTCATCCCCTTCTCCTCCTGCCCTCAATCTTTCCCAGCATCAGGGTCTTTTCCAGTGAGTCAGCTCTTCACATCAGGTGGTCAAAGAACTTCAGCTTCAGCATCAGTCCTTCCAATGAGTATTCAGGGTTGCTTTCCTTTAGGATTAACTGGTTTGATCTCCTTGCTGTCCAAGGGACTCTCAAGTTGATGGATTCTCTGATTCTCCTGGAACCTTCTCTGTGGTTGTTTGAAGATAACTAAGTTAACCTCCTACACTCTTGGTTTATTTTAACCTCATCCAAGGGTAGTGAGCGAGCCTGAGATTATACGTAAAAAATCATGCCCATCATGTGGGTTGCCATTTCCTTTTCCAGGGGATCTTCCTGACCCAGGGATCAAACCTCAGTTTCCTGTATCTCCTGCACTGCAGGCAGATTCTTTTCCTGCTGAGTCACTGGGGAAGCCTGAATACCCTGTGGTGTAGTATAACTCAGGTGGCTGCGATCTGGGCCAAAGGTGGTCATTAAAGGAGTAGAGGAGTGTGGAATAAGTGAGGCTTTTGATGATTGTTCATCAGCTTTTGTTTTTTTTAAAAAAAGCACCCAACACAGTGAACAGTGCTCTCACCATGATGACACCTTGACCTGTCTGCTGTTTACTTTCTCAGCAGAAGTTCCTGGAGTTGAGTTGCCTGTTCAGAAGTGATACCTGGTTATGTCACCGCATTGGTAGTATTTTAAGGGGCTGCACGTGTACCCATACATCATCACTGTGTATTTTTAGTCTATTTAGTTTTTGCCAAATTCTGTTCAAAACACTCCCTCCATGTGAAGACTTTTGGGCTATTTGGTCACTGTCTCTGGCCATCCTTTCAGGATGAGCTCAGAGAAGGGTTCCTTTTATATGATTGTCCCTAACATCTCTTTACTCACCACCCTCTGCTGTGTCCTTGGCTGAACTGTGATGTCCTGGTCACTTTCGTTGTCCCCCCGACTAGGGTGACAAATAAGCAGCTTTTATCTCTCCTGCTGGAGTGTGGCATCCTGGGGGCAGGGCTGGGGTCTGGCTCACCATGGGGTCTTTGGCCCTCTCATGGGACTCTTCCCCAGGGTGGGACTGCAGCTCATGTGCTGAGAGAAGGCACAGACCAGGTGGGTGCCACCTTGGAACCACAGATCAGAGACCTGCTGGCAGGACGATCACAGCACGTGTCAGATCACTGGGTGAGTAAAACACACAGATGAAGCTGGGAGGTGGCATCACAGACAGCACGGGGGATACGCATGGGAGCCCATGAGCTGGGTGATTCTCCTGGGTGTGGTCCTGCAGCTGCCCACCCCCACTCGACCACCCCCGCCACCACACACACACATGTATAAAACCCTCTCCAGCTCCTTCAGCCAACAGCTCAGAGCTAAATCCTTTGAGTGTTGGCGGAATGTTCTAGGTGTGTGTGTGTGTGTGGTAGGCTGCTTCCTCTTCTCTCGATGAGCACAATACTGCCTTCCTCACATACCAGGGTGACATGCAGCTGTATGTGTGGAGACTTGTTCTGATGGGACAGATCCATCCATAAGCGTCATGAGAGTGGACCACGTACCCAGGAGTGTGGTGACCACTGGTGTTATGTTGGGAAACAGCGAGTGTGGTGCTGCCTTGGGGAGATGGAAGCAGGAACACCAGCCTCAGTGTGGAAGGACAGGGTCTCCATGCCTGCGATGTCACTTCCCAGTTTGTCTTTCAGGGACGAGATGTCTGAGAACTGGCAGCCCCACCAGGGACCCGTAATGATGCTTTGGAATGAAGGGTCTCCCTGCCTGTGAAGGGTGTCCTTTTCCCCTGGGCGTGGTGAGGGAGTGTGCAGGAAAAGACGTACCACACCTGCATCAAAACAACCTCCTCAAAGTCAGAACGAGTTTATTTCCTTGATTAACGTGCATCTGGAAGAAATAGAAAATGGCTATTTCCGATTACCATTAAAATGTACTAAGCCAACATTCATGTATATTTTTCTCTCCTTCATTCACTCAAGGACTTGAAAAGAAACCACTTCCCTTGCATTTAGCACCATGTCTGTGTGATTTATGGACTTCCCAGGTGGTGCTAGTGGTAAAGAACCCACCTGCCAATGCACAAGACACAAGAGACGCAGGTTCGATCCCTGGGTTTGGAAGATGCCCTGGAGAAGGAAATGGCAACCCACTCCAGTATTCTTACGTGGGAAATCCCATGGACAGAGGAACCTGACGCGCTTTAGTCCATGAGGTCACAAAGAGTTGGACATGACTGAGTGACTGAGCACACACACATACACACTGTGTGATTTATTCCAAGAGCTGCCGGGTGCCCTGCAGATGCATCTGATTCAGTGGGGATTGATGTCCCACCTCATCACTGCAGCGCCTCAGCAGCTAGGGGGATGTCTCTGTACGTCCAACTTAATTGCCAGATGCATTTATATTGGTCAACCAGTTGGCTGCAGTCTGTGTAGCTGGATTGTTAACATATATATTCTTTTGTTCAGCTAATGACCTAAATTTTATAGCATGTGGATAAAAAGTGTCCCCACATGTAGAAAGGAAACTGACAGAGCATGTCAGTGTCTCATTAAACTAACTGGCCCTGGCCTCTGGGGATATCTGTGAGCAAGTCAGACAGAGTGGGCTTATCCCCATGCTGATGGCCCAGATCCATCAAGCGGTTATCTCTCCAGGAAGCAGCAGCCTTCTGTTTGCTTCTTAGGAAAACTCCAACTTTTAAACATTTCAAACAGAAAAAAAAAAAAAAACAAAACCCTCTGTGATGTGTGTGTGTGTGTGTGTGTGTGGCGGCGGGTGGGGGTGGGAGCATTGAGGAGGTGCTGCTTTTGCAAATATGACTTAATAGGCTGCAGCTAGCTTCTTGGAAACCAAACCATCTTTTCAGTAATGTTGAAAAGCCTTTCCCTTCGACTGAAAATGCCTTTGACTTTAGAAGAACTCTGCTTAGAGTTTTGTGGCTCCATCGAGCCCCGTGTGAGGGAGCACATAGTGGGGAGTTGTCTGATGGCACAGAGGCATACATCATTTTAGCTCTAAAAATTGTATCAGAGATGAAGAACACATTCACATTCTAATTTAATGTCTTTCTGTGACTTTAATCATCATCTCAGAAATGAAGTGCTTTTTAGATTCGGTTGTCTTTTACAATGAAAGTGAGTGTTGGTTGCTCAATCATGTCCTACTCTCTGTGACCCCACAGACTATAGCCTGCCAGGCTGCTCTGTCCATGGGATTCTCCAGGCAAGAATACTGAAATGGGTAGCCATTCCTTTCTCCAGGGTACCTTACTGGACCAGGGATTGAACTGGGGTCTCCTGCATTGCAGACTGATTCTTTACTGTCTGAGGCACCAGGCACCAGCAGATTATCTCTGATATAAGAGAAGAATCACAGATTTTGTTAGTATCATAGGGTAATTGAGAATGGTCATCTACTGGAGGGGGTAGTTTTATTTCTGACTTGTTCACTGATATTATCTTACATAGCTAGGGCTATTTGACATTATTTTATATGTTTCTATCCATTTTCTTTGGAAAGCATAAAACGGGGTCTATAAACTTTCACTTGTATTAATTGCACCCCAGCTGGGTTATAGTTTGCTGTTTTGTTTTGATTTTGGAGCTGAGAGCAAGGAGGAGGATGTGGGGTCTGAATGAAGAGAACCGGGCTTCTGAGTTTGAGGTCACTTGGGGAGGAGGTTGTGTTTATGGCGGCTGCACATACATTAGTGGGATTTGTCACTGAATCTAGGGAACAACGGGCATTGTTTTAGGGCATGAGGATGGAGTGGGCTCATCGTACAGTGGTGATGGTTCAGAAAAAGCTGGTGTTATTTCATCTCCATCTTCAGATGCAGTCCTTCTGCTCAGCTCCCCACTTCCTCTGGGACAGAGCTGCTGAGCGACAGGTGCTGACACTGACAAGGTCGCTCATTCCTCGTTTGCTGTTTGCTCCGTGCATATCCATCCCCACAGCACACAGCAGAGGGGCTTCCATCACTTCTGCAGCCTTGGTCACGAGGGTAAATGAGCTGAAGCCCTTGTGTGCCAAGCACATTGTCGGATGTGTGGACAGTTGAAAAAGGGGAGACATAGTCTTCACTCTGCAAGACCTGAAATCTTGCTTGTGCTTACTTACATTCATATTCAGTAGGTATGAATAGTAGTGTAAATGATTATACTATTCAATGGGTTGGTGCAGAAAGAAACCGTATATTAAATTATACATGGAGACGTCCGACACAGGACTTTAGGGGAAGGGCTAATAAATTCAATAAACCATCAGCAGTAAGAATAGAAGAGTTTCCTTTGAGCCAAAGTGAGGACAATAGCCCGGAAGCCTGATTCCCACATGACGCTGAGAAACTGCTCTGGAGAAGCAGGGTTCTCAGCACAGTTTTATATCTTGTCAGAACAAAGAGCATTCAACAAGCCAGGGATACATTTCTTCAGGGTTTCAAATCACAGACCAGCCTGACATCCACGGAGAGTCAGCATGACCTTGGCACCTGGGAGGGAGCCTTACCATCAAAGGAGGACCAGCACCAGCGTCCCGGGAAGGGAGGCGTTTAATCTTTATTTTGAACGTGGACAGTTCTTCACTTCTGGTCAGTGTGTGCTTCTCTTTGATAATTAAAGCAGATGTACAGTGTATGTTTGATAGGCCACAAACAGGCTGTTCTAGTTAGCATCCAATTCAAGTCAACTCATTCAAGTGAACTCAGAATGACTTCCCCAGACCTCAATAGGTGAACATTTATTTTTTTATTTTGAAAAACAGGCTGGTAGAGATTTAATTTTATATACCATATAGTTCCCCTCTTAAACGCATACAGTTCAGTGGGTTTTAGTATATTCACAAGTATGCAGCCATCAGCACAGTCAACTTTAGAACGTTTTCATCACCTCAGAAAAAAACCCCTTTCGCTGTCACCCCACTAACCCACCAAAGTACAAGCAGGAGATGGAGAACCAGAAGGCAAAGTAGCTTTGTTTGAGTTTTGTTACATTGTTTGAAAAACATATAACAACACAGAAGGTATCATACTTCAGAGTCTGTCTGTAGTTCAGTAGGTCCCCTACACAGGAACCTTCAAGTTGCAGACTTTCAAAGATGCAAATGTGCGTTCCATAAACATCAGGCATGAGTGACATTGCACCTGGCCCTTCATCTCCAATTGCTGACGACCCTTCAGCTCTACCATGTCCCACCTCCTCTCCCCGCTCCAGTTAGTAACTCTTCTGGTCTGGTCTCTTGATGCCAGCCCCTGTGTGCCAGCTGTTGTACTGGACTACTGTACTTTTCAAGGTACTGTGCTATAAGATTCAAATGTTTCCTTTGTTTTTCACGCACTGTTTGTGTGAAAAGTATTATAAACCTGTTACAGTACAGTACTATATAGCCAATTGTGTCACTTGGGTACCTAGGCTATCTGCTGAATTTAGAACAAATTGGATTTAACAAATACGCTCTCGGAATAGAACTCATTTGTATGTAAGGGATGTATTTACCTATTCAGTTTAATTCAACACTCTGGGGATGCGTGTGTATGTGTAAATGAACTGAAGAGTTTGGGTGTTCGCTGTGACACTGATCTAGTCTCGTGCCCCCGACACATCCTCTTGGTTGGGGGCCACTTGTTTGGCTGCGAGGTGGGTGGAATCATAAGGTTGCATCAAGGCTCTTGTGAGCCGAGAACTCAGACCCGTCTTCGTGGAGCTGGGAGCCCCTCTAAGGGAGCATCTCCCTGCCACACATATCTGAAGAGTCTCAGCTGGAACTTCGTTTTCTCTCTCTCCCTGACCCCAGTCTGGTACCAGCCCTAGCCCTGCAGTCAGGTGTCTGGTGAGTTCTCTCTTGGTCCTCATTACAAGCTCAGCATCAAGGTGCTCTGCCCTGAGGCAGTGTGGTCCTGCCAGACAAGGTGGGCCTGGCAGGTGCTGGCGGCACCGACCCACTACCAGCCTGTAAACGGCAGGCTTGATTCTTTGGCAGTGGCACGAGAGGTTGCAAAAAGGTGGTAACCTGATACATGTGGTTGTTGGTGAATTCATTTCCTCTGAAAGTACCAGGTGGAATCAAAGGTTGTGATTTGGGCTTTTCTGCACAGGCAAACGAATCCTCTTAATCTTGCACTTTCTTTAATCAAACTGCAAGATGAACATTATTCACTTAGCATGCTAAGTGTGTCCTTGAACATGAAATGAAAACTGTTCATTATAATTAAGAAGGAGGAAATGGGGAACTGTGTTTGAAGTCCCAAAGAATCATTTAAAAAAATGGATGATTCAGCAAATGTTCATTTATTACCTGTTGTGTTTGGTGCTGTAAAGCAGGTCCCAAACACTGGATAGCTCAGAGCCCAGTTGTGGAGACAGAAGTGCATAGCTGACTACATTTCAGATGAGGCTTTATCTGAAGAAGCACTATGATGATAGCCTCGATCAGCTCGAAGAACGAGTTACAGATACAGCTTTGCAGTAGATTTGGCTGACTGCGGTCATAGTTCATTTCCTCTGGGGGTGCACATGCCTTAAGGCCCACGTCCTCTCTTTACACAAACCCCCATGGATGTTCACTATACCAGGTGTGCCCACCAGCCCAGGACCTCCTGCCCCATGTGCTTGATGGCTTGCCATATCTCTCTTGATGGCAGGCCATAAAGTCCTCTGTCCAGGACTTTAGCAGGTGTCCAGAGCCATCAAGAATCATTTTTGGGCTCTGTTTGGGGAGTGGTAGAATGCTATTTTTTTTTCCAGTAGCCTTTATTTTTAGAAGTTTTAGGCTCACAGGAAATGAAGGAAAGGTCTAGATATCCCCCTGTCCCCCTGCCCCACACATGCATGGCTTCCCCCACTATCAACATCTATCGCCCAGCAGCCATAGCTGACGGTAGGATTCTCTCTTAGTGTTGTACATCCTATGGGTTTGGATGAATGTACCTCCTGGTTTACACACGTTTACTTGTATGGTCATAAAAAGGGAAGCATATTATTTCCTGCTATCGAGACCAAGAATTAGTGGTTTTTATTAAATATGCATTGTATTGCATGCGTGCTCAGTCATGTCTGACACTTTGCAACCCCATGGACTGTAACCCACTAGGCTCCTCTGTCCATGGGATTTTCCAGGCAAGAAGACTGGAGTGGGTTGCCATTTCCTTCTCCAGTTTATTAAATATAAACTTTAGCTTTGAGAAGGGTCTGTGTTATTTAAAAGAAAGACCTTTGTTTAGTTCACTTCTTTTCCCACCCAACAAATCCCACTCTCAAATTTTTAAAAAAAGGACAGGAGAGAGAGGCATTGATTTGTGCACTAACCCCCTAGCATGGGAACCTGGCCTGGCTACCACCATCCCCGGGCCTCTCAGCACTCTTGGCTGTTTGGATTAGGACTGGAGTGAAGGTCAGTGGTGAAATGGCTGCCTTCTTTTCGCAGAGTATGAGCAGTTAGACCTTGCCTTGCTTGTTGATCATTAACCAGGTGGGGGCCTTTGTTCCAGGCACAGGTGATGGGCAGGTGTGATTAAGGTCATTCTCTTAAGCACCTCGGTCGTCATTCATTTTCAGCCTTGCAGCGTCTCATGATGCCTGGTCCTGATGGAGCCGTCAGCTTGCTCCGAGACATCAAAACTCAAGCCCTTCTCAGCTTTCTTCCCGACTGTATTTCCTATACCCACCTGCCCTGGAGCTGAGGCCAGGCATTCTGTTTTGAAATAGTAGTGAAATTTACAGTGGGGAGTAGTTAATGTATGTTAGCTTCAAGAAAGCAGACACTCCTGAGAGGGTCTTGGGGGCCTTAATAAAGCATTTCAAGGAAGCAGAGTATCGAATTTATGCTTTTTGTGCTAAAAACATTAAGGTATTTAAATGTGCTATTCTAATCCCTCTTGCAGCCTGGGAACAGGAGGATCCTATATCTTTTATTTAAATCCCAGCCTTCCTCTACTGCGCCTAGTATAGGAAGAAACAGACACTAACCAGTCAACTTCAGTGAATATAAAACTCAGTGTCATTCACAACATACAACCTAGTAAAGTTTTTATAAAATGCGGTTGCCCAGATCTTAATCGATTTGACACCATTTGGTGTCAATGTTGGGTTTTCAGAAGCCAGCCTCCTGTCTGAGCACCTCTTGAGTTGCTCTGTGATAAAATTGTCATGGACACAAGTGCAGATGATAAATCCTGAACCCACAAGCTGGGTATCCTGATTTCAAAGGGAGCCCTTTCTCAGTTGCAGAGTAAGCTGATCTTTAGCCAGGGTGTCCTCCCTTTACCAAGAGCACTTCTGAAAGCCTGAGTTGCCAGGCAGCATTTACAGCCCTGGTGCAGGATCAGGTTATAAAGGTTTTGTTCTCTTAATAAAGAAGATCAGGTTCCCTCTGACTCGCGCTGTGGGATGCCTGGTCTTTCCCCCCGGAGGCTGGGGAGCAAGATGGGCCGTTAGCGGGCAGTTAGTCACTGAGGTCAGTGATAAATATTAATAGATGGCCTCATCTCCACATTACGTGATAGCATCCTTCCTTTTAAAATTCCTGTTTATTGAGGAAATTTTCAGTGTTTGTAATCAAGATGTAGAGGTCATATAAAGCTGACCTCAGAGGACCAGAAAATCTGGTCTTGAAATTTTTCATCCTTAAATCTTGGGTAATGCATCCCAGTGAAAGTTCCCCGGGCGAGTTTGTTTTTCAAGGTCCAACACTAAATGTAGGAGAATCAGGACTGTATTTTGTGCTGTGTGTGTGTGTGTGTGTGTGTGTGTGTGTGTACAGCTCTAAGATAGTCAGGGACCCCTCCAGATTTTATATGATTATTAAATATAAAATGAGGTAAATGAACATTTTAAACAAGGATATTATCAGTAGAAAAGGTTGATGTATTGTTATAGCAGTCAGTTTATATAAATAGTATTTTTTAAAAGCCTCTCAAGTTCTTTTTTTTGCTTCTGTCCTCCTCCCTTCCCACTTTTGCCCCCTCCCCTCCCCTTCCTCCCTCTTTTCCTCCTTCTTGGTAGAGTTTGAAGATGAGCTCAACTTCAGCTTTTGAAAGTTGAGTTCTACCCGAAGCATCTTTTCTGGAGTGTGGAATCATTTTTACTTACCATTTATGGAAAATGAATACTGAGACCATGTTGAAAATCATCTTTGTACCTGTAGAATGCTGCAGAAATGTTACACTTTCTGCAGTTTGAATTTAATATCTGCCCACATATATGTATTAAGTTCCTAAAGTGACTATAGAATTGTCCCAGCAGGATATAAAGCAAAATGACAGGGCTCCTTCCTGCTTTCCCCCAACCCCCGCAGAGCCAGATTTGTCATATTGTGCCCAAAGCACACACGCAACCTCCGCTGTCATCAGAGGGAGACTGCCTTATGGCTGAAACTGGCAAAATGCAGGAAATGTTATCAAAACGTGTGCATTTCAGCCATACCAAAATAAGTAACGGTGCTGGCACACCTGGGTTCTTGGCTTCATTTCTTAGCAAATCCAGTGGCATGTTGGCCTGTGTGTCATAGCGTTGGCTGGGCAGCATCAGGGTTCATCGTTAATTCATGCAGTTGTTTGTCACCAGTAATCAGATTCCGCGTTTTATTCAGTCAGCAAGTTTAGTGCTTATTCTACTAACCTCTGCATTGATCGTTCTTAGTGCAAAGGCACTGAAGAGTTGGAGGTTTCAATAGAGTGTGATTTCAGACTGAAATCCTTGTGCAGAGAGCAAATACCCGGTGAAGTGCTTAAACAGACCTTGTTTGGAGGACTTGCATCACCCGACATCCCGAGACTGTTTGTAGAGACTTGGTGAGCCAGTGTCTGCTCCACCCTCTAAGTGCTTGTTTAAGATGATACTCAGGGCCTCACCGTCGGCTTATCATAGTCAAAGCACAGTGATGGAGAGAGGCCCGGGGTGGAGTGGGGGAGGGGAAGTGGGAAGAGACCAGGCTTACGTGCTAGCCCCAGGAGAGCCCTACGAGAGGCCTAAGAGCGCTGGCAGCTATACGTCACTAAGAGCTGTCACAAAAAGCCTGAAGTAAGTCTATAATGTTTCCAGGAATGTTGGTAGGAAACAGAATCAAGACCCTTGGCCTGTTTAGTCAGGAAGCTTGTAAACAGCGTCCATTCCTGGATCACAGGTGGTGGGGGAGGGGTGCTTTTATCTACTTCTGAGGGTGTCAAGTTTAGATCTTACAGAGGCGTCTGGTCATTTTTTGAATGCTTTCATTCACCATGTTTCTAGGTCTGTTACTTATACAGAAGTTAACGTATTTTTGTGTAGGCCAAAGAGTATTTTTTCCCCTGTTATTCATAGTATGGTTAGAGACGTAATTAATCTTAGAGCCGTGATTATGGTGGTTAGTCCCCATGGATTGAAAGTCCACTGCATGAATTGTTGGATTAGCAGTGAGGCTGGGGTGAGGGCCAGGCAGGATGAGTAAGGAAAGGTGAAAGAGACAAACACACACACCCCGCAGAAAGGATGTGCTCAGTCACACTGAGTATATATTAATTAGGGTTCATAGAAGGAAATGCAGTTTAGGGACTAGCACTTCAAGTGCTGGTGGCCCCTCTGTGGTCTCTCATCCTTCCCGCTCTTTTATGAGGTCGGAGGAGGAATAGTAACTTCAGTCCTATGGCATTTTGTAGAAAACCTCCCCTTTTATATTACCAATCAGATGTGGTTTTGAAATTTTTTAAACTTTTATTTTATATTGGAGTGTAATTTACAATGTTGTGTTAGTTTCAAGTGTGCAATACAGAGTCAAGCATGACTGGAACAACTTAGCACACACACGCCATATACTAGTCATTTTGAAAAGTAAAAGTGAAAGTGTTAGTCGCTCAGTTGTGTCCACTCTTTGCAACCTCATGAACTGTAGCCCACCAGGCTCCTCTGTCCATGGAATTCTTTAGGAAAGAATACTGGAGTGGGTAGCCATTCCCTTCTCCAGGGGATCTTCCCAACCCAGGGATCAAACTCGGGTCTCCTGCATTCTAGGCAGATTCTTTACCATCTGAGCCACCATGCTTTATTATCTGGTTTTATACTCTGAACAAACACTTCATCATAGCTGATGGTGCTTTGTTTTGGACCCCAGAGATTTATACTGCTCTTTCCCCCAGGTGGGCTATGGAAAAGAGCCCACTGTCTTTGACTCTCAGTGGAAATAGCCCCTCTCAGGTGCCAGTTGCACACCATCTCCTTTGGGGCTAGGCTTCTACAAGTTCGGTGTCAGTGGACCTTCTGTCCTGGGATTGCCCGTCTTCAGCCCTTCTGCCTTGGCTGCCCTTCAAACGCTACCTCCATCTCCAGGGTGGAGATGGAGACCTCTTTCTTCTTTCCTCTCACACTAGTCCTCTTTTCTGCACTTCTCAAGCCCTGCCAATTTTTCATTCCCTTTTCTGAAAGCAGGTTTTGTAGAAAATTCCCTTGCCCGCTCTGTTACATATGATGGACGGCAAAGCAAAACGAATCTGTGCTAGTTTTCTGATTTATTGGGAAGACCTATCCCAAGACCTCTGTGAGCATCTCGGCTGCCTTTATCATCTGGGAGGGCAGGCATGCCCCAGAGGAGTTTGCACGTACGGCTCCCGCCCGGCAGTGTGATTACTGAGGGGCTGTGTTTTGAGTTAGCTTGAGTTGTGTATTTCATTTGTGAAGCTGGCACATACTTGAAAGCCGCAAGCTACTGTTTTCTGAAAGCTTCTTTGCACGTGAGCCTAAAACCGTCTGTATTGGATTTGGAAATTATCCAGTAACTGCCCTTTTAATGCAGTGAAATGTAGATTACAGCTGTTTCCTCTGGAAGGACCCGTAGAGTCCTAACTCATCTCTCTCCTCCTCCAGGGTGTCTCCTCTGCAGAAGTCGGAGATAGTGGATGTGGTGAAGAAGCGGGTGAAAGCCATCACCCTGGCCATCGGGGATGGTGCCAACGATGTCGGCATGATCCAGACGGCACACGTGGGTGTAGGCATCAGTGGGAACGAGGGCATGCAGGCCACCAACAACTCGGATTACGCCATCGCTCAGGTGAGCCGTGTGATCGACCGGCCGTCACATGTAGTTGACAGAGTCCACTGGGCATGAAGGCCAGCTGGTGCTTGACCTTCAGTCCAATCCTTCAGCTGCCCCTTTGGAGGTGGTGTGGAGGAGAACCCACCGGTGTAGCTGGGTTTCTCTCTTGGCTTCATCTTGTGTAGTTACGAGGCCCTGTCCTGTGCTATGGGTTTCTTTTTCGGCTGTGGGAAGGGCCAGGCTTTCTGTCGTCCAGGTGAGAGGTCATTTCCAACAGGTGGATCTCTGACTTTATGATAATAATCTCTTCCCCTAAACCCTGCAACTGCTGCGTGTTCTCTTCCAGCATCCTCTGTGCCCAAGGATGGCTGTGCTTGTAGTACCTGTTCTCCGTATCCCCCTCCTGGCATCTTCCCTCTTCCAGAAGATGCTGTAACCATCTCTCTCACATGGCATGTAAGGTCGGGGGAATCAGTGATTGACAGACACTGCCCTCTTGGCTGTGCCATGGGGGGCACAGGCCACTGCTGTCAGGTGAACTGTCAGGAGCGTGGACCCCAGGCGTGGGCAGCAGTTCCCCCCCCGCCCCCCCCGCCATGGTCAGCAGCACAAAGCTTTTGGCAGTTTGATTCAGCAGAGGCTCCTGACATACTTAGTAGCTCCTGTCCTAGAAGTTGGAGACGGAACAGAATGTCCAGTTCTCAGTGACAGCCCCAAAGTGAAGGGAAATGGCCAAGCTCCTGCCCCCCTGGGATTTGCATCCAGACCATTTTTGCTGCCTGACCATCCGGGAAATCTAGGTGTCTCAGAGAACACAGACCGTTTCCTCCTGTCTCCGACCACAGTGTGCTGGGATTAAATGCCTGCTTGTTGGCTCGAGTCCCCTCGTGTTCTTCTGTGTTCAGTCTTTGGGAGAATGCATTAACCTTATCACATGAGCACGAGTAATCATGGCCTTTTCCTCCTTGATGCTGAAATCTGGGGCTGCGTGTTAAGTGTGGAAGAACTTGTTGCAAGCCCAAGGATGCAGACTAGCCTTCTGCATTTTCAAGGCCCCACTTCCCGGAGCGGGTGCTCTGCTTAGATGCCATCTCAAATCCCCACCCCCTGCCCCCACCCGCCAGCTAGTGGTTTTGCAAACAGAGAACAGCAGGATCCTTATAAGTCCAAAAAGTGCATGAAATCAACCTTGTTCCTTTTGTCAATTTCAAATGAATCCTCAAGATGGTAGGAGGAGGAATTCCGACTTTATAGGTGGGAAAACTGGGCTTCCTTTACAAGCAGTGACCTACCGCGGGTCCCAACCCCCAGGGTCAGAGAACAGCGGACCTGCACATGACCTTGGGGAACTAGCCCCACGCACCTGCCTGGTCCCTTTCCCGAGTCAACTGCCCCAAGGCCTGTGGGACTCACGCTTCCTGCAGGCTGTCAGCACCTGGAGATGTTATGCACCCCAGCATTATTAAATACTTGAGTTATAGCATCATATGGCTGGCAGGGGTCTTCAGAGGTTTCCTAGGAGCTCCAGGCAAATATTTGTCCGTCTATTTCTCGCAAATGTCAAGGGAAGGGAGATTCCATGACCTGCTTTATTGAAACCGGACTAATAGGATGTGGGATCTGGAGCAGTTGGTCTCTTCAAATTAAAGGCAAATCAAAATGACAAGCAAATCAAAATGAAAGGGCAGATGCAGAGGAGAGCAGGGCTTTGTGATTCTGTTTGGGGCTTTTCTTGTCCATCCAGCCTACATCACCTGTGCTGGAGGAGCTGATAGACAGCCCCAAAGACTGAACACAGAGGAACACCAGGGTTCTCTAGCCAACAAGCATCCCTGCATGTCTCCCCATCCACCATCCTGTTCAGGTATAGACAGAGATCCCATTATTTCGGGTCTGCGTTCTGCTTACCTCATAGCCTCCTCACCAGGATGTTTCCTCTGCCACAGTTACTAGGTAGGATATGCCACAACTGACTAAGTTCCTTTGGTTGAAGTTAATAAAGTGATAAACGTCTTTGGTCCAAGTTCATGCCTTAGCACTTGATCTGTTTATTTTAATGTGGATGAGCATGTGTGTGGATGAGCACGATTGGAATCAAAGAATCCAATCCCTTTGATTGGATTCTTGAGAACGTGCCCTGGAAAGTTATATCCAGAAGGAAAAAAAGGTTAGCTCAAAGACTTGTCCTCGGGAAAATGATGAAGTCGGCAAAGTGCTGGTTCTGTTTCTCCCCAGCTGGCCTGTGCTGTGTCCACGGGGTGGCCCCAGGCTGCCGGCCGGCCTGTCGGGGCCTCATTGCGCGGGGCCAGCCGGTGTCATGTTGTGTCTCCAGCCCTCTGCTGCCTGTTCTCCTTGGAGAGAGTGATTTCTGCCCCCTGCCTCCTTAATGTTTTTTGAGCAACCTCATGAAAACAGCATTTTGATTTAGGATTTTTGTTTTGTTTTGTTTTCTGAAAAGAAATCACTGTAGCACTAAGCCAGGGCCTTCTGGATGGTTCCAACAGATGTTCTCTGTACTCATGGAAGGTTGAACGCCAGGGGGTCCGGGTCAAATACAAGCTTCCTCTTTATTTGTTTAGCCATTCCCCTTGAAATCCTTGATGACCCTGTATGGGAAGCTTTATTTCTCCACATGTACCCACTCCCGCCACTCCAGAGTCTCACTCAGCTTTTGGAGCTACATGTAGACAAGCCATCTGCAGAAACTCCCCCAGATGTGGTTCACGTGGCTTGAGCTCCTGTCCTTAGTGTTAACACCAGCTATTATGTGGCCTCCTCTCAAAAAAGTGTTTAAAAAATACTATATCTTTGGCCAGTCTTTCTTTTCTGTAGATGGTTAAATGTAATTTCAAAAGTAACTTAAAGTTAATAGGAAGTTGACGATGGCAGAACTCCTAGTATCTGTGCATGGTCCTCTCTTCTGGGAGAGTGACGGATTTGAGTTTTTGGGCTGCCTTGCAACTCAGAACAGGAGGTAAGCTTTTAGTTCAAGGCAACCAAGGAGGACTCAGTGCCAGGAGAGGCTAACTGAATACATAGGAACTGTGAAGTGAAGCAGGATCACCTCTAACAATGCATACCGCCAGAACACGCCTAGACTACGACCCCCAAAAAAGCCCATCTCCCTCCCTCTGGCTCCTTGTTCACACTTTTGGAGGCTTTTGTGAAATAGGACCCAGAAGGCAAAGCCAGGCTAAGGGGAGGCTGAGGAGATAGGATTGGAGTGGTGTCCAAAGACCCCCTGCCCCGAGGAGGATTTGAGTATTTTATTGGAATATTGTTGAATATTTCAGACTGCAAGAGCTAAGCCATTACATCACTCTCAACTTGGTGTCAGCTGCGTGTTGATGTTTTATTTGGATGGATGAATACATCACATTTCAGCAAGAGGGGCTCTTACTTGTTGGAGGCCAGAAAAAGGGGAAGGAGATGGGTCTAGAAGTGGAGGGCAGAGCCTGTGTCTCTCTGTGTGTGGAGTGTCATTGTCTTTCACCTGCAGGCTGACAGTGAAAATAGGAATAGGTAGTGTCTATATGCGTATCCCTCTTCTTAAGAGGATACAGGTATATGACGGTCCCTGTCCCTTGCTCCTGTTGTTGTTACAAAATTGGTGATCGAATAGAAGCATCTGATTGCCCTGCTCTTTTCTTCCAATTCTGGTTGGTCACCACCTTTTAATAATTAATATCCTAAAAGCATTAGGGTACATAGAATTTCACAAGACAGCAATTTGAAGTCTAGCTGTGTAACTGGGGAAAATCATAACTCTGTAGCTTAAAGAGGAGATCTTAGTCCTTCTCACCTGGCCCGAAAGCTCTGCCTCTAAAGCGAGTGGTGTTCTTGGACACCAGCAGAATCTGGGTTCCTCCACTCCCTTGCCCGTCTTCTCCTCCATAGGACATTCCAGACCCTCTTTCTTTCCTTTTTCAGTTTTCCTACTTGGAGAAGCTCCTGCTGGTTCATGGCGCCTGGAGCTACAACCGGGTGACCAAGTGCATCTTGTACTGTTTCTACAAGAACGTGGTGCTCTACATCATTGAGGTGAGCAGGGCTGGCCCCTTCCTTCAGGAGGAGGGTCCTTATCAGAGGGACATTAGGTGACTTCAAGGAAGGGTTTTGTTCATGGAAAACTTAAAAGATGCTCCCCTGACGTGTGGAGACCTGCGACATCTACTCAGCCTCTTTGAAGCTGGGGATACCTTCCAGATCTAGTTTTGCTGGAGCAAAAGTCAGACGTCCACGGCTGCCTTCTCCACAACACATGCCCTTCTCTCCCTGATGGACAGAGGGACAGGGCAAGGCCCTCTCCTCTGCATGTCCCTCCTGCTGTCACTCACACCCTCCCCCACCCCCCAGTGGCCAGAGCCTGGCAGCAGACGTTGGCACCTGGCGTGGTAGGTGCTGAGACGTTCCTAGGCAACCCAGTCTGGTTTTTCTTCACTGAATGGAAGGGTTTCTTGCTGGATGTCTCACGGGCTCTGCAGTCTTCCTGAGCTTTTAGTTCTTGCTTCTGGGACATGTGGATGCTGCCGCTTTAGCCGGGAGGATGTGGGATTGAGTGGGGAGGAAGCCAGGAACATAATTAAAAATGTCTCAATGAACGCATTGAGTCGCCAGCGTGTTTTTCAAGACGCGGCTTCGGTTGTAAGTGAAGTACACATGCTGGTTGGAGGGACCAGCGGGGCAGAGGTGCTGGCCCAGGGACGAGTGGAAAAGACACTTCAAGTTCCGCCCCGATGGGAGCACCAGCCACCTCGTTCCTCCTCCTTTGGAGCAGCTCTACTGTAAAGGTGTGGCCGTCATGACTAAGAGATTTCCAGACGTGTTTAGGAAAGAGGCAACAGGCAGTCACTCTGGGGAAATAGGGAAGCAGTGGTCATTGTGTGTGGTGCTGGTTATTTTGTGTCTGGTTTCTCCACTCTTGGCAGAAATAATAACCGAGGCATAGATCGACTGTTTCTGATGTGGTCCCTGAAAAGGCTCAGCTCAGATCATGGGACACGGGGTTTGCTAGTGGAACTGCGGTTAACCGTTTCTTGACCAAATCATCTGCTCCTTCCTGTTGAAGAGTCAGCTCACACCTAGAGGTTTGCATCCCTCCCTCTGTAGCCAGTTTGGAGAAGGCAATGGCACCCCACTCCAGTACTCTCACCTGGAAAATCCCATGGATGGAGGAGCCTGGTAGGCTGCAGTCCATGGGGTCGCTAAGAGTCGGACACGACTGAGGGACTTCATTTTCACTTTCTGTAGCCAAACTCCTACCAAGTAATTTCCCCAAGTTGCACAGGTTGTTCACTGCACAAGGCTGCCCGGTCAAAGCGGCCGAAACATAGGAAAACCTAGAAGAAGGGATATGTTTTTCTTACCCCCACCAAGGGCAGCCCACTTGCCTCGTCTGCTCGTCTGGTGCTGCCGTGTTCAACTCCTCCCTCTCTGAGTAAGAGCTTTCAGATGTTACCCATCATAGATGCTGTGGTTTCTGTCTTCTTTCTGTCCGCATTCTTACAGTTCCCTTTCGGTGCTTAAAGATGTTTGCCAGGCCCCTCCCCACAGCCTTTTCTGCATCCGTAACAGGAGTCACTCCTGAGTGTCACTCGGGGTCACAGATAATTGGCGCTGTGGTCTGGTGCGAGGAGCACTGAGGCCCTGGTGTCGGCAAGTTCCCACGTGTCAGTGTGTCTCATGTGCTCGCTCATCTCTTGAAGCTGCTGGCTTCAGAAGCTTGTTCAATAATCTGGTTTTCCTCATGATCAGCACATTACAGATAGTCTAGACTTCTTATCAGAACCGTCCCTATGAAGCCCCAACCCTGGAGCTTTCCAGAGCTTCCTTGGGGGCCCTTCTTAGTCATTGACACCTACTATCTTGGCTTTTTCCTTTAAAAAAAAAAAAAAAAGCTTCAAGTGAGCTGACTCTGAGACAAGTACAATTTCAGTCTGTCTGAAAAATTCTGTTTGGCAGACTTTCAACTCTGAACATGCCAGGCAAGTTCCTTACATTAATATTGGCTATTGTGGCTGAGCAGCAGGGGTTAAACAGTCTTGCATAATCAGGCTTTTAAAACATTCTATATAAAATACAATGTCTCCACTGCTCTATGCCCAATTTTCTCCTTGGTATGGCTGGGGGATCTTCATTTTAAAATAGGAAACGAAATCCTTCCTGAGCCCAGACAGAGCACTGACTCAGACTGTGTCTGCCATTGCTACATAACCCTCATGGCACCAGTGCGTGCACTTCAAACATAATTCAAACATAGGAAAGTGCTACGTGCATGCTGTTTTAGTGTATTTTGAGCTGAAAGATCAAAGATGGTTATAATTTGATTTGTTCATTTGCAATCAAAAGTTTGGCGTTCTAAAGGTAACCTTGTAGTTAATTACTCATGGGAGAATAAATTAAATATATTGTGTGTTTTTCTTAAATGGTTTTGTTGTAACTCAAGAAGAAACTCTTTGCAATAGCCAGGATATTCTCATCTCAGATGCCTTGTGATACATGTAACTGTCACTTAAAAATACAAACTTGAAATAATTTGCCAACTAAAGAAGGTCTCAGTACAAAGGTATCATGCGTGTATACACACGTATTAGCCATTAGTAGGAGAATCATTCTTTGTGACCCCATGGACTGTAACCCTCCAGGCTCCTCTGTCCATTGGAGTTTCCACGCAAGAATATTGGAGTGGGTTGCCATTTCCTTCTCCAGGGGATCTTCCCAACCCAAGGATCAAACCCATGTCTCCTGCATTGCAGGTGGATTCTTTACCACTGAGCCACCAGGGAAGCTACCGAGAAGGTTCACTACATGACTTAAATTACCAATAAAGGTGTTAGACACAGGAACCCTTGACAAGTTTGAAGAGACTTGTTGAATTCATTCACTCATTCGTTGCCAACAATTTGGAGCACCCATGCTCCAAATTCTGTGCCAGGCAGTGGGACTGCTCAGGTGTATGTTTCAGAAAGCCCATCCTGCCTGCATTAGAGATGCTTGAATGGGCAGACATCACTGTTTTAAAGTATGATTAATACACCGTAGGATATACCATTTCTTGGTGTACATTTCCATGAATTAAAATGGGATTTTTATCATTAGAAACTAGCTGGCAGTTTTCTGTCTGCCTCTCACAGATGATGACAAACAAAAATGTTACAGAGAGTCCTGTGGATGGACGATGATAATGGTTGCAAAGCAGTGTGAATGTATATGGTGGCACAGTGGTAAAGAACCTGCCTGCCAATGCAAGAGACGAGACGTGGGTTTGATCCTTGGGTTGGGAAGATCCCCTGGAGGAGGAAATGGCAACCTACTCCAGTGTTCTTGCCTGGAGAATCCCATGGACAGAGGAGCCTGGAGGGCTACAGTCCATGGGGTTGCAAAGAGTCGGACATGCACGACTGAGCACACATGTGTGAATGTATATACTAATGTCACTGAACTACACACTTGGAAATGGTTAATACGGTGAGCTTTATGTGAATTTTGCCACAATTTTTTGCTAAAATGTTAAAGAATGTCACAAACATTTGGCTGCTTTAGTCACATTGAGGGGAAACCAAAAAAATGCACATCAGCTTATTGAAGGCTTGAAAGACAAACTTTACACATAGTTTTGTACTAAAACTAAGCAGATGCTGAGTTTAATGGCTGTGACCAGATGGACCATACTTCTCAGAAGGAGAAACCTTGTCATGGGGCTGACTTGGGAGAAGGGTGGCTTCACAAGCTGGCCAAGCAGGTGGGACCCCTATTAGCCAGTTGGAGGGGAGTGTGCCTTGAATTAGCAGAAACAAGGAGGGCATGGGTGGCCACCAGAGTGGCCAGAGGAGGGGCCTAAAAACCAGACAGGAGCTTTGTTGCTCTTGGAGGCTGGGATTCGTTTTTCATTCTGAAATAGGCATGTTCCACAGTTAAAGCAGCTTCAGAAAATGTGTCTGTCAATGTGGCAGGCAGATGGTAAGCAGAGACCTTTAATGTACTTCTGTAGTTTTAACCTGGGGCATGAATCCTGGCCATCATGATGGTGAGCAGTTGGTGGTTCCTAATACAGAGAATAACCATGACACATAGATATCAAGGTGGAAAAAAAATGGGAATTTTTATACCACTCAGAGTGAGTGCCTACTTATTTTTGGCACCATATATAAGAATTTTAATGTTTTCTTGGGGTCATTAAATTGGTATGGGATACAGGCCAGAAAATGGGATGCATATTAGCCTAGTGGTCTGGAAATATTATCACCAAATGAGAAATAGAGATTTAAACTATTGCATTTTGGGGTTGTGGTAAAGAACCCTCCTGCAAACGCAAGTAGATGTAAGACACACAGGTTTGATTGCTGGGTTGGGAAGATCCCCTGGAGATCTTCCCAACCCAGCAACCCACTCCAGTATTCTTGCCTGGAGAATCCCATGGACAGAGGAGCCTGGCAGTCTACAGTTCATAGGGTCACAGAGAGTTGGACACGACTGAATCGACTTAGCATGCACACACGTGATCCAGATGAACAAGACAGAGCCCTGGCTCTTGGAGTCAAGCGAGGGGACACAAAGAAGAGCACCCACCATTCAGACAACTTCCAGGAAGAAGGTGCAATGAGATCTGTCAGAAGGCGTGCTTCACATCCAGGAAGGGTGGCAGCCTCCAGGTTCTAGGACGAAACAAGTCAACACCTGAAGGATGAGGAGGGGCTGGAGGGGATGGTTAGACCCATGTACCAGGGGGAGCCCACACCTGCTGTTCCCATCCCATGCCCTGTTTATTCCAGCTCTGTAGAGAAATAATACAAGTAAACAATAGGGTAAAAGTGCATTTTGTTGGGATTTTATGTTTCAGTGGGAAGG
This sequence comes from Bos javanicus, assembly GCF_032452875.1. Taxonomy (NCBI): domain Eukaryota; kingdom Metazoa; phylum Chordata; class Mammalia; order Artiodactyla; family Bovidae; genus Bos; species Bos javanicus. Next base: position 33,611,479 of record NC_083879.1, on the reverse strand, counting down.
CGGCTGCAGAACTAGTTAGACGTGGGCTCAGGGCCAGCCTCTCAAAGCCTAGTTGGTCGCTGCTGGTCCTTAGAGCTGGGAGTGTGTTAGCAGAAGGCGAGGGGAGGAGAAAGGGAGAGGAGCAGTCACCAAGCCAGAGAAGTGTTAGCAATCCGGAGGGATCCCCCCACCAGATACCCGAGCACTTTGAACTTTATAAAAATAGACTCTTACTGCTTTTTACAGGTGACAATATATGCTTTTTTAATGATGTTTTCGCAGCTGCTTTACCTAAGAGGATCGTTATAAAGATTCAGCGTTCTGGAAGAAAAAAGTATTCAGCCATGGCTGTTATAAAAATTGAGTCTCTAACTCCATAAAATGTTTAAGCCTCCCTGGAATTAAAAAAAAAAAAAAAGAGGCGCAAGTCCAAAAACAAAAAAAGACTTCGAGAGCTCTACGGTATGCATTATTCCAGGTGACCACATTTCCCCACCACCTGGTACTTGGGCCAAAAAAGGAAAAACAAAACAAAACACCCAAACCCAGCAAAGTGTCCAGCTCATCAGGTCTGGTCTGCATTAAAGCTCACCGGTTCCAACTCGCTTCCCTTCCGGAAGGCCTCCTGCTTCCAGAGACAGCTCCACACAGGGCAGTACTGGGTGCTTCTCTATCCACCAGATCGGTGGGGACGTCCAAGCACAATGAGTGACCAGCACCCAGTAAACACACACTCAGCTGAACGGGTTTCAGTAGAGGCCAGCCTCTAGGAAACGGTCAGGCTTTTTGGTTTTCTTTTTTGTTTGTTTTGTTTTTGTTTTTAGAAGAGAAGGTTTGCACTTTGTCCTGTGTGTCTTGCCTTTTAGAAAATGCCTTTCTGGTCTAACCTTAAATCTTTCCTGGTGGAATTTTCACATGGAGAAATATCCCCTCCAAATATTAGACAGTTAATTCATTTTACAGTGTGTTTTATCTCGTCTTTTGAGAGTGAAGTATAATTTTGATTGCATTCTTTACACACTTTATGGGCTTCCCAGGTGACTCAGTAGTAAACAATCCACCTGCCAATGCAGGAGACGAGACGTGGTTTCGATCCCTGGGTTGGGAAGATCCCCTGGAGAAGGAAATGACAAACCACTCCAGTATTCTTTCCATGGACAGAGAAGTCTGGCAGGTACAGTCCATGGGGTCACAAAGAATCAGACATGACTGAGCACATGAGCACACACACTTTCCTACTCAAACTAACTTCTATTTCAGCTGAAACTCTCAAATAGACTTTTCACTCTCAGGAAGTTGATTTTACCAGTTAGGTTTTTCATCTACTGTTTTTTCTTGCCATTTTCCTCTGTTTGATTTTCTCTCCTGAAATGCATTTTCTCCTCTCCTTTCTTCTGCCAGTAGAGACTGGATTTCCTAAAACTGTTGAAACCAGGTTTCCTTTCATTTTTTTTAAATATAAATTTATTCATTTTAATTGGAGGCTAATTACTTTACAATATTGTATTAGTTTTGCCATACATCAACATGAATCTGCCACGGGTGTACACGTGTTCCCCATTGTGAACCCCCCTCCCACCTCCCTCCCTACCATTCCTCTGGGTCATCCCAGTGCACCAGCCCTGAGCATCCTGTATCATGCATCGAACCTGGACTGGCAATTCGTTTCATATATGATATTATACATGTTTCAATGCCATTCTCCCAAATCATCCCACCCTCACCCTCTCCCACAGAGTCCAAAAGACTGTTCTATACATCTGTGTCTCTTTTGCTATCTCACATACACGGTTATCGTTACCATCTTTCTAAATTCCATATATATGTGTTAGTATACTGTATTGGTGTTTTTCTTTCTGGCTTACTTCACTCTGTATAATAGGCTCCAGTTTCATCCACCTCATTAGAACTGATTCAAATGTATTCTTTTTAATGGCTGAGTAATACTCCATTGTGTATACGTACCACAGCTTTCTTATCCATTCATCTGCTGATGGACATCTAGGTTGCTTCCATGTCCTGGCTATTATAAACAGTGCTGCGATGAACATTGGGGTACACGTGTCTCTTTCAATTCTGGTTTCCTCAGTGTGTATGCCCAGCAGTGGGATTGCTGGGTCATATGGCAGTTCTATTTCCAGTTTTTTAAGGAATCTCCACACTGTTCTCCATAGTGGCTATACTAGTCTGCATTCCCACCAACAGTGTAAGAGGGTTCCCTTTTCTCCACACCCTCTCCAGCATTTATTGCTTATAGACTTTTTGATCGCAGCCATTCTGACTGGCGTGAAATGGTACCTCATAGTGGTTTTGATTTGCATTTCTCTGATGAGTAATGTTGAGCATCTTTTCATGTGTTTGTTAGCCATCTGTATGTCTTCTTTGGAGAAATGTCTATTTAGTTCTTTGGCCTATTTTTTTATTGGGTCATTTATTTTTCTGGAATTGAGCTGTAGGAGTTGCTTGTATATTTTTGAGATTAATCCTTTGTCAGTTGCTTCATTTGCTATTATTTTCTCCCATTGTGAAGGCTGTCTTTCACCTTGCTTATAGTTTCTTTTGTTGTGCAGAAGCTTTTGATTTTGATTAGGTCCCATTTGTTTATTTTTGCTTTTATTTCCAATATTCTGGGAGGTGGGTCATAGAGGATCCTGCTGTGATGTATGTCGGAGAGTGTTTTGCCTATGTTCTCCTCTAGGAGTTTTATAATTTCTGGTCTTATGTTTAGATCTTTAATCTGTTTTGAGTTTATTTTTTGTGTATGGTGTTAGAAAGTGTTCTAGTTTCATTCTTTCACAAGTGGTTGACCAGTTTTCCCAGCACCACTAGTTAAAGAAATTGTCTTTTCTCCATTGTATATTCTTGCCTCCTTTGTCAAAGATAAGGTATCCATAGGTGTGTGGGTTTATCTCTGGGCTTTCTATTTTGTTCCATTGATTTATATTTCTGTCTTTGTGCCAGTACCATACTGTCTTGATGACTGTGGCTTTGTAGTAGAGCCTGAAGTCAGGCAGGTTGATTCCTCTAGTTCCATTCTTCTTTCTCAGGATTGCTTGGCTATTCGAGGTTTTTTGTATTTCCATACAAACTGTGAAATTATTTGTTCTAGCTCTGTGAAAAATACCATTGGTAGATTGATAGGGATTGCATTGAATCTATAGATTGCTCTGGGTAGTATACTCATTTTCACTATATTGATTCTTCCAACCCATGAGCATGGTATATTTCTCCATCTATTAGTGTCTCTTTGATTTCTTTCACCATTGTTTTATAGTTTTCTATATATAGGTCTTTAGTTTCTTTAGGTAGATATATTCCTAAGTATTTTATTCTTTTCGTTGCAATGGTGAATGAAATAGTTTCCTTAATTTCTTTTTTTATTTTCTCATTATTAGTGTATAGGAATGCAAGGGATTTCTGTGTGTTGATTTTATATCCTGCAACTTTACTATATTCATTGATTAGCTCTAGTAATTTTCTGGTGGAGTCTTTAGGGTTTTCTACGTAGAGGATCGTGTCATCTGCAAACAGTGAGAGTTTTACTTCTTCTTTTCCAATTTGGATTCCTTTTATTTCTTTTTCTGCTCTGATTGCTATGGCCAAAACTTCCAAAACTATGTTGAATAGTAGTGGTGAAAGTGGTTTCCTTTCATTTTTACAGTTAATTTTGAGATAATGTCTCGGCACAAATCCATTGTGATTCCTACCTGTCTCTGTTCATCTCTGTACACTGGGGGGCACTGGGCTGAGCAGGTATGGTGGAAGGTCCAATATCAAGAATGGAGGATTCAGGACTACCCTAGTGGTCTAGTGGTTAAGACTTCATGCTTTTACTGCAGGGGACATGGATTCAGTCCTTAGCTGGGGATGAAGATCCCACCTCCCACACAGAACAGCCAAAAACTAATTTTTTAAAAAATTTTTCTAAAAAATGGAGAATTTGATTATAGATCCAGAAGATACAAAGTGAGAACAGAAGGCGCCTTTTGTAGACAACAAAGTCGGCAGCAACAAGGGGGCGGTAACAGTAACAGACAGAGGGTATTGATTGATGATGTGTGACTCCAATGGCAGAAAAGTCTTTTCCATTAGAGGTTACAAGATATTGAACATAGTTCCCTGTGCTATATAGTAGGTCCTTGTTGTTTACTTTATATGTAGTAGTGTGTGTTTGTTAATCCAAACTCCTAGTTTATCCATCCCCTTTCCACTTTCATAACCATAAATTTGTTTTGCATCTGTGAGTCTACTTCTGTTTTGTAAATAAGTTTGTAGTATATTTTTAAGATTCCATGTAGAAGTGATAGCATATGATATTTGTCTTTCTCCTGACTTCACCTAGTATGATAATCCCTAGGTCCATCCATGTGGCTGCAAACGGTATTATTGCATTCTTTTTTATGGCTAATATTTCATTCTTGGTGTGTGTGTGTGTGTGTTTATATATATCAGATCTTCTTTATCCATAAATGTTTAACTTGCTTCCGTGGCTTGACTATTGTGAATGGTGCTGCTATGAACATTGGGGTGCATGTATCTTTTTGAATTAGAGTTTTCAACTTTTTTGGATATATGCCCAGGAGTGAGATTGCTGGGTCGTATGGTAGCATGGCTCATAGTTTTAAAATATCTTTTATAGGCAAGTAAAATGTAATTACTTATGGTAATGCAATTCATCTTTCTTTTTCTTGTACTTGAGAGTTTTCTGGCTTTGACTTTTAGTTGAAATCATTCCTATTAATAAGCACCACATTAGAAACTCATCTTCCCTCCAGTAAAGGCCTGTACCCTTAAGTGGTAGTTAATCTCTGCTGCATTCTGACAGCTCATTTGAGCCCCTGTATTGGTTTTCCAACAGGTGCCCTTTCCTTCTTATTTCCAAGGTCCTGGAAGACCCAGTAGACTGTTTCAAGAAAGCTCAAGAGTAATATATATTTTTTCTTGCCTGATCTTTCAAACGAGGAGAGACAAAGTAGATTAGTGCAATCAGATGCTGCCAGTACCTCCAAAGCATACCATTAAAAGAATATTGATGAAATATTGGCCTCTTTTATCTGGGGATCATTGGATTAAGTTTATCATTGCTCCTTAACTAAGCTGCATGTTGTTCTGATAATCTGTTGTGGGACACTTGTCAATTTGAAAATTGCTTTTTCGTAACATGAGTTATTAATTAGAAGCTGTTACCTCCTCATTAGCTTCACCTAATTAATTTCCCTTATTCCTTTGAAAGTATTTATTAGTAAGGTATGCCATTCTCCTATTTCATAAGGTGTAATTTACATGCACAAAACTAATACTTTTTAGCATACAGTTCTGTGAATCTTAACAAATGCATTGCCACTCTCGGCTATAGAACAGTGTCATCACTACCCAAAGCTCCCCCAGCTCCCTTTGTATCAGCTCCTACCCCCACACCCAGTCCCTGGAAATGACTGATCTGGTTTCCGATGCTATAGTTGTACCTTTCTTAGAGTGTCCTACGCATGTAACTGCATTGTGTGTGGTCATGCTGGCTTCTCCTTGCAGCATAATGCATTTGGGATTCATCCACATTGTTGAGAGTGTCAGGAGTTTATTCTTTTTTATTGCTGCGTAGTATTCCTTTATGGAGTTCACTGGTAGCTCAGCTAGTAAAGAATCTGCCTGCAATGCCGGAAACCTGGGTTCGATCCCTGGGTTGGGAAGATCCCCTGGAGGAGGGCATGGCAACCCACTCCAGTATTCTTGCCTGGAGAATCCCATGGACAGAGGAGCCTGGTGGCTTACAGTCCATGGGGTCACAAAGAGTTGGACACAACTGAGCGACTAAACACAGCACAGTATTCCTTTATAGGAATAGAGTTTCCCGTGGTTGGAGAGTTCTGGAAACCCAATCCCAGTGGGTTGAGAACCAGGGGCCAGGAAGTCAGTGAACTCCAGATAATATCATAGTTTAAGGAAGGGCTGGAGTCAAGTTTGACTGGGATGACACTGGGATGACATCTTGATTTCATAATAAATCAAGATGGTGGTAGTGGACGGGTGAGTCAGCTTGGTGAATGTTGTCTGCTTAACCCCTCCAGGGAGAGAAAGACCAGCGGCCCACAGACTTGTATGCTAGAGCCACACTTCCATCCACTGTCTGGCTGGTGACCGTTAGCCCAGGGCACCATCACCATGGCAGCATTGCCCATGGCCAGAGGCTCCACCTGGGGGCTTTGCCACCAGCTTATGCCGTGCAGACTAAGCCCCAGACCACTCCCAGCCTCAGTGTCCTTCTCTGTAAAATGATGATAAGAAAGCACACGTATCAGAAAGTTGGCGAGGATTAAGTTAAATCACCATGGAAAGCCTTTAGCCAGCCACATAGCAGCCCTCACATCACATCAACCTTTAGCATCACTATAAGTTATTTCATATCTGATACCCTTACAGCTACACTGTGTCCACAGGCTTGAGACGCTTCTTGTCCCTGCTTCTCCCCAGAACAGGAATCTAGTTTTCTAGTCCCGCTCCCCCACAACAGAAAGCCTTCTGGGGAGGAGGCATGGCTTTCCTCACTGCCTCTGTAGATGCTCTGCCATAAGTGTGGCTCTGATTATATAATCCTAAACTCTACACCTGTGGATAATCACTGTTGAGCAAAACAACCAGGATCAATCTTCTAGATTAACTGGAAGTTTGCTTACTTCCCATCTGTGCATTGCTAGTAATTGAGGTGCTGATACAGTGTTTTCCAGTATCGTGGGCCCCTGTCCATAACTGAGAAAGAGTTCTTCTCACATTATTTGTGGTCTCATCTTCTGCCCTGACCCAGAGTGACCCCTGAAAATTTCATCACATAGCCTAGACCCCTCGGTGCTCACACACTCTGCCCGAGTTACATCAGGAGCATTTAAATGAAACATTAGAACTGCATCCTCTCCCCAGTCCACTCTGCTGGACTTTCCTGAACGGAATCCACGTGAGAGGGCTTCTCTCCTAGAGTGAGATTTGCCGGTTTCTTTCAAAGCCAGGCCATCTCATGCGGACTGAAGGTCACTCTCCAGGCTGTAAAGGATCAAGATGCCTGTCTGCTTTAGAAGTCAAAATAATCCTATCTCTGGGTGCCTGCTGATCGCCTGAAAACACACCTTCCTCTTTCCTCATGTACAAACTGGGTGGGAATTGTGCTGTCAAAAAGGCAATGTCAGAACTTTCAGGTGGGTAAGGTGCTGTGTTGATCTTGGGCACTTTCCACTTACATTTTTAAAGCATCCAGAAGTTCTGCCAGTTACACCTGCAAAAAGGTGCTTTGAAATTCACCTGCTTTGGGCTCTCTACCATAAGAGCAGGTGACAGTGAGATACTGGTCACCAGTATGTGTTGGTATGAAAATAAAAAGTAAGTTTTCCTGGGTTCTTATTGCTCTTCTTGCTGCTGAGCATATTTTAAATCTTTAAAAGTCGGATACATTTGGTATAGCCTGACTTTTTTGGTGGGGGAGAAGACTTGCCAGAGAAACCAAAAGGCAGTGCTATAAAGCATTCCTGTGCTGTTTGATGGGTCATAGTAAAGGCCACGGGGGTCCGTTCTTAGAATAGTATCCTTAGCTGATGTAAAACATTAAGTTAGTGCATTTGACTTAGTGATTCTTTCTGGAAGCATTATAAGCTCGTACTAAGTACTCTCAGTGTCTTGTTACTTTATCCTCAAATGTATCTGAAAAGACTGATGGAAGACTCACCATAGGAAAGTTATACAGCAGCTGTGGGTTTTTCCTCCCACCTGAATCACACCAAGCAGATGGCCCTTGTTTTAACACAGGTCTCCTGGTCACGTCTTTCTCAAAGTTCCTCCCAGAATAAGCACTGCCACAGATGCATAAGAGCCATGTATATACAAATACACTCAGAGCTTGCTTTTCCTTCCTGTTTCTCTTTGTGTGGTCTGATAGGAATCTGTCTGTGATGGAAATTCCCTGGGACTCCTGCCACAGGAACCCTCACTGGATGTGTCTTCCTGCATCCCTCCTCTTGTCTTCCTTCCTCATCCCTCCTCTTATCGGCTACTTCCTATGACAGCCAGCACTCTGGTTACCCTGCTTCAGGCCCAAGTCTGTGCAGAGAGGAGTGATGAGTGATGATCTGCTGCTTCTCTTTTCTATCCTGTTTCTGTGGCATCTGCCACAATGTGTAATCCCCCTGGTGGTATCAGCCCATATCAAAAAATACCCAAATCAAAAAATCAGCCATATCAAAAAAATCAGTGGTTTCTAAACATTAAGCACAAATGGAAAAAAAAAAGAACCCTCAATTCTATTTAAAACAATTAAGTCTTATTGTTGCTGATTAAGTTGGTAGAAGGAATTTTAAAGAATGAAATTAAAATGATATTTAAAATCAAATTTTTCTGCCTATGGTGAGTTACAGAAATATTTGTCTTAAACATTAACCATAAGGATATATTCAATATCCTGTGATGAACTCTAATGGAAAAGGATATCAAAAAAGAGAGTGTGTGTGTATATGTGTGTGTGTATATATATATATAGATATGTATATACGAATCACTTTGCTTATAACAGAAATTAATACATTAAAAATCAACTATACTTAAAAAAGGATATATTAAAATTGAACGTAAGTGTCCTAAGCTAGAGTAAGAAAAGTACTACTATAAAAGTCAATGTGAATAAACAGGAAGACCTTCCCACTCTTGGATATGAAGAAATATGCACGCATGCACACACACACACACACAGACATTCAGATACATACACACATATGCATACATATCTATGTATAATATATGACAATTAGAGGGACTTCCCTCATAGCTCAGCTGGTAAAGAATCCACCTGCAATGCGGGAGACCTGGATTTGATCCCTGGGTTGGGAAGATCCCCTGGAGAAGGGAAAGGCTACGCATTCCAGTATTCTGGCCTGGAGAATTCCACGGACTGTATAGTCTGTGGGGTCGCAAAGAGTTGGACACGACTGAGCGACTTTCAAATGACAAAGTATCAAAATGATTATTTACCTAGATGAGGAAATGCTGAAGATCATAAGAAAATATAAATAGGAGGAAAGAACCTGGAAATTTTGAAAATAAGGGTGTTAAGGAGGATTTGTCATACCAGATGTTAAACATAGTGTAAAAATATAGCAACAAAAGCCACTGGGATTGTGCGTGGACAGAGCAATAAAACTGAATGGAGAAAACACACACAGATGTGAACTCCAGCAGGATCTTTGAGTAACGATGAAATTGGCATTTGAAATGAGTGCGTCCAAGGTCTTGACATAAATGCTAATGGGCAACAGGGAGCCATTTGGAAAAACTATTTCAGTGGATTGGTAATTCTTTACTGTTGTCACCAAAGTTAATGCCAAATGGATTTGAGGTTGGTTGGCTGATTGGTTTAAAAAGCCATTCCATGCTGTGGAAAGGCAATGCAGTCATGTGGTTCTAAGCTGTAAAACCCCATCCAAAGTGAAGAATATAAACCTGCCTTTGTCTCTGCTCTCTCCGCATCATTGCCCCCTGCCCTCTAAAGGGGTCCCTCATACATCTTTCTGGCATTTGTTTATGGATACTGGATTATATGATTATTCACCATTGTGTGTGTGTGTATGTGTGTGCTCAGTCATGTCTGACTTTTTGTGATCCCTATGGCCTATAGCCTGCCAGGTTCCTTTTTCTAGGGATTTTCCAGGCAAGACTACTAGAGCAGGTTGCCATTTCCTCTTCCAGGGCATCTTCCCAACCCAGGAATTGAACCCATGTCTCTTGTGTTTCCTACATTGGCAGGCAATTTGTTTACCAGTGTGCCACCTGGGAAATCCACCATTAGGCCTTCTTTTTTTACACAGAAGGATGCATTCTACTAACCTCTTTTGCACCCACTTTTGTGACATAATGTATCCCAAGAATCTCTCCACATAATACTGGAGGGCCTCCTTAATCTTCTTCAATAGCAGAGTGTTCAGTTAGGTAAATAGCTTATTTAACCAGTCCCCTTTTGATGGGCACTTGGGTTTTTTCCAACTTCAACATTTTCCTTTAACAAATTATGCTGCAGTGTTGGATAAATTCCCAGAAGTGGGACTTCCATGTCAAAGGGTAAATGCATTAATAATTTTGATAAACACTGTCATTTTCCCTTTAAAAAAAGATTTCTAGCAGTTCCTTATATATTGTGGAGATTAGTGTGTGGTATGAGTTGCAAGCATTTTATTTTTCATTGTAAAAGATTGGAATCATTCTAAGCCATTAACTTCAGGTTGGGATTCCTGAGAAGGAGACTCTGAGATGTGGTTGGCATGAGGGGTGTTTGTTAGGAAGTACCCTTGAGATCAGCATCTCTTGATGGGTGGGGTGGAAGCTCCTGGAAACTGTGACTCAGGCAAATGTATGTATGGGACCCTGGGTCAGATGGCTGGCCAGGGGCAGAGCCAGGAGGGGACCACAGGCCCTGCTCTTGGTGGAGCACAGATGCAGGCTGCTGCTTCCAAGGACGGTATCTTATAGAAGGCCCCAGCTCAGGAGACATGATTCCTAAAGAAACAAGTGGGAGGAAACAAAGAAAAGCAAAGAAGGAAGGCTTCCTTAGGAAGAGGGTGTGCAAGTGAGGCTGGGAAGTTGTAAGTAGGTCTGAACGGTTGAAAGTTAGGAATAAAAGAAATGCCTAGAAATGCAGCAGAAGTGAAGGGTAAGCCTCAGGTATGGGTGAGTCCCAGCATTTTAAACATAGTATCAGTGATGTGATGAGATGTACACTTCTGAAAGATCTTTCTGATAGCAGTTCATGTTGATGGCTCATAACAGAGCAACAGATGCTGTTTTACACAGAGGATGCTACCAATGTGTCTTTTAAGTCCTGTGATCTTCATACAAAGTGCCCCTGTCACTCCTGAACTAAGCACTGGGACTGTGTTTCTCTTTCCTGACTCAGGGCGGACTGTTGTAACATCCTGAAGCAATAGATGTTTCTGAGTCCAAGCTTGTACTGCTCTCCACACTCTGGTGAATTGGAGATGACTTGTTGGGGCAAGGAATAGTGGCTTTATCCAGAAAGCCAGCAGACTGAGAAGATGCTGGACTCCTGTCCCAAAGAACTACCTTCCCTGAGCTTGATTTCAGGCTTCTTTGATATGAAAAGGGGAGGGATGTGGTTGGTTGGTGCAAACTTCTTGGTGTCAGGATCCTTTATTCTTGCCGTTGTCCAGGTAAGTCAGGTCATAATAGTCCTGTAAACCCTTCAACAAGACAAATTATTCTCTGGCAACTTTTTATATCTATATGAATGGGAAGGTCTATACCTTTAAAGATCAGAGTCTTGAGGATAGGCTCTCCTGTATATTTTAGGCTACAGGCAACATTCTTAACTTGTAAAAGCAAAAGAATATAAAAGTTAAAGAAATAGACCCAATATGGAGTCAGATTTGTTCTTCCCTATTACGTGGACACTAGGTGACTTCGAAGGGTAAAGCATAAAAAGGTCACCACCCTTGGAAACCAGCTGTCCTGTTGCAGGAAGACCAGGGCAAAGAGCAGGGCACACAGAGCTTTCTGGTTCACAGCTCTCTGAGACCTCAGCTGCCAGCCCCTCCCCCAGCCGATGCCAGGGTAGTAGAGCTTGCTTCCTCCCGAGCCTGCCAAGGGACAGGTCTGTGAGCCGTATTAACCTCGTCCTCACTTTGAGCCACTAAGTCTTGGGAGTAACTCATTAAAGAACCACAATCACTGGAACAAACAGCTATGCCCGTTTTGATTTTAATTAATGCCCCATCCGGCCAACATTTTTTTTATCTTTTGGTTCATGTTTCTTTGAGCCAGACACTTTGCGCAATGCTGTGTTATGTATTAATACAAACAATCCATTCATCAAAAGCAGCCTGGTTACAAGGACCCTGTCACCAGGAGACATAACGATTAGGCACCAGGCGTGCTGCCTGTGTCCTTTCCCCCCGGACCTGCCGAGACACTGAAACCATCCGTGTCCCAGTGACAGGAAAGTACCAGGTCTTCCCCTTGCCACTCAAGTCTATGCAGTTGTTAAAACTCACGGGACCGTACCTGGAACAGGGCCAATTTTACTGTATATAAATTATATCTAAAAATAAATACAAATAAGTGGAGAGAGAGTCTACTAATTGCTTCCTGATATTTGAATCAGGTTAAGCGCCACATCTATCAGAAAGGTCTTTCATTTATATTGAACTTCTCCCCTCCTGTCCTCTGGCTGGTTTCAACATGCAGGCGCGCACACACACACAAGCATGCATAAACATAGAGTTTGTGTCTCTTTCATAATCTTACACATTTTTTGTTGTATGTAATTGCTTTACAATGTTGTATTAGTTTCTGCTGTATAATGAAGTGGATCAGCTCTCTGGGTATATGTATATCTCTATATATGTATGTCTCCTCCCTCGTGAACCTCCCTCTCACCCCACCCCGATCCCACCCCTCTAGGTCCTCGCAGAGCACTGAGCTGAGCTCCCTGTGTGATACAGCAGCTTCCCCCTAGCTAGCTTTTACACATGGTGATGTATATACGTCAGTGCTCCTTTCTCATTTCATGCCTTCCTTCCCCCCATGTGTCCACAAGTTCATTCAGTACATCTGTGCCTCTATTCCTACCCTGCAAATAGGTTCATCAGTTCCACTTTTCTAGATTCCATATATATGTGTTAATATATGGTGTTTGTTTTTCTTTTTTCTGACTTAATTCAGTCTGTATGACAGGCTCTGGGTTCATCCACAGTACTTCAACTGACTCAATTTCCTTCCTTTTCATGGCTGAGTAATATTCCAGTGTGTGTGTGTGTGTGTGTGTGTGTGTGTGTGTGTGTGTGTATCGCGTTTTCTTTATCCATTCATCTGTCCATGTACATCTAGGTCACTTCCATATCCTGACTATTGTCAATAGTGCTGCAGTGAACATTGGGGTTCGTATGTCTTTTTGAATTAAGGTTTTCTCAGGTTATGTGCCCACTATCGCACACACTTTCTTATAATCGTTTTTGATGGGTAGGCCGGCTAAGGCTGGTCCATGCACCCCTGCCTGTGTTTTGATGCAGCACATAGAGCTGTGATCAGAAGATTGATTCTGTAACTTAAAAAACTGGGGAACACTTGACCAAACTAAACTTTGTCTCCCTGACCACAGCCAAAGCCTGGGAAAGCGATGCAAGCCCTTCACATGTGCATATGTGAAGAGCACTAGGGAGTTTTCTTTCATTCCACTTTCTCATCCTTGAGAGTTTATCTGGTTCAAAGCTTCCATCAGGCTGTCATAGCTTCATACTGCTCATTATTTTTGAGTTGTAAGAAGATAGTTAAAATGCTCATATTTCTACACATTTCCTTAACTTTCAAATGTGAATATTACAGTAAATAATAAACCACAATTCAAAGATGCAAACACCTCCTGTGCCCACATTTAGCATATTTAATCAATTTCTTTTCCATTCTCACTTAATGACAGCTGAAGGAATTTCTTTAGGATGAGAGATTGTCAGCACATTGATGTAGATTGCTTTAGTTGTATATTTTTGGTGGGTATAAATGATTTCTGAGTGAGTTTTTCTCACAAATACAATAATGAGAAGAATTATTATTCCATGTACCAAACTTACAGAATTTTTTCCCCCTTTTTGTGAAACTGAACTGAAATCTGTTGTTGACAGGACAGTATTTCCTTAATGTAACTATTTGGAGAACTATGATCACTCTGAGATCCTGGATCCTTGACTAGGATCAGGGGCTCAACTTGTGTCTATAACCCAGCTATGACCCGAGGTTCTGGAATTTGCTCAGGAAGCAGGCTGTGTGTTTTCTGCCTCTGAATGTTTGGGACCATCTCATTGGAAAAGGCCATTGTGTTGCCCAAAAGCATCACCTGCCTTGATTTCTTTTAAACTGGTAAGATTTTATAGGACATGGGCCCAGGGCAGTGAAAACACCATCACATGGATGAAGAAGGTAAATTTTGTGTAGCAGAGAAAGCAGTTTTAATTTTCCTTTGGAAAATAACAGCCACCAGAGACCATGAATCCTTCAACAACTGCCCACAAACAGCGAAGGTTCCTTGGCAGGGTCCTTGGTGGGTCATTGGTGGAGTTGTTTTGGGTGAATCCAGGAACATCCTGCAGGAATGTGGGTGCCCCATTGAACTCCAGCTCTGAGTGCCTGATCCTACCCGTGGAATCTCAGGTCTCTGACCCCTGCCCGCATCACGCTGACCCTCTCCTGGCTGTCTGAGCAGGAGGCTTTGTCCTACCCCTTAGTGGATGGAGGCCACTTAGTGGATGGGGCTTTGTTACCTCATTGGTCACAGGAATAAGAGAGTCTGGAGAGGTGACTTAAAACAACAATGATAGTGAATTGAAGAAGAATATAAATTGAAACTACTAAGACATACTTGCAGATATGAGTGCCATTCACAGCTTCACTTCTGACCCCGAAACTGTACATTGTGGCTGAGCTGTCCCCTTGGGCTTCACCTGCATCAAATCCTTGTTTTTAGGGTGAAGTGTAGAGTGGGTAGGAAACTTTTTGATACTTTATTTGCAGTTACTGCCCCATTTTAAACCTGTATTTTAAAATGTGATGACTGTGTATTTGTAATGACCACTAGAAAGCTTCCTTAAGATAATGACATTTTTTATACCATATAAACTCAGCTCTGTAAATATATGTGCATATAAAAAAGAGAAGAAGGGCAAATATTAATATATCCCCATACTCACATTTGAGTAAATGTGTGGGTGATTTTTCTATGTGTTTTATAGATATTTTTAAATGTCTCCTAAATTAGCATATTGATTTTATATGCAGAAAAATGTCACTTTAATTTGTATGTGCAATGGCACCCCACTCCAGTACTCTTGCCTGGAAAATCCCATGGGCAGAGGAGCCTGGTGGGCTGCAGTCCATGGGGTCGCTAAGAGTCGGACACGACTGAACGACTTCACTCTCACATTTCACTTTCATGCATTGGAAAAGGAAATGGCAACCCACTCCAGTGTTCTTGCCTGGAGAATCCCAGGGACAGAGAAGCCTGGTGGGCTGCCTTCTATGGGGTCGCACAGAGTCGGACACGACTGAAGTGACTTAGGAGCAGCAAATAGATGCTGTAATGAAGAGGGATAGAAATTATAGCTGTCATATATATTAAAAACAAAATCACTCCCAAAATCCACTGAAACTCAAGTAGGCCATTGCAACAAAAATTAGGCTGTTACGGGGAAAGTATCAGGGAATCTTATATTATTACATATGTTTTGCTGTCAGTCATACATATTTATTTACAAACAGTTTTCTCTGAAAGATACATACTGTGAAAGTGTTTCAAAATGATACTCACCTTGGCTAGATTTAATGAACTCTCTCTTCAAGGGTCTCTAGTGGACACTAGGTAATTCACACCTCTGCATGAGTTGAGTTCTGAACACATTCAAATATAATAATAAAAACTTGCCATAGTGAGGGGTAAACAAAATAGCTGTGTTGTGCCTATTTCAGTCGTTAATTTCCTCTCAGTTTCATCACAGTCAGGCGTGTTGTCTTCTATTGAGTTCTTCTATGTTAACTTGCTCCTTTTTGGTTTTAAAATATGCTTGTGTATTTAAAAGTTTATGCTTGTAAGCTGGTTATAACAATAAGTGGCCATGTTTATAAAAAGCTTTAATCCAAAGAAACCGAGGGACACTTTCACCTGCAACTGTACAGACTATTAAGCATATATACTTATTTGGGGGGAAATTTGATGTATAGGTTGTATTAGTATAGCTTCTATTTAAGTTCTATCTTCTACTTTAGGTGTTGGAAGGGCCAAACTAATATTATTGGATGGTTTGAGTGTGTGAAAGTAGGATCTCCAAGGGCCTATTGACTGTTTCAGTACCACTTGTGATGGCACATTTTTGAAGTTTTATTTAACATCACATGCTGAATTCATAAAAATTAAACATCTTGATATTAACTATCATTCTGCATTTCAGCGTCCTCGTTGACTTTCTACCCTAAATGGCAGTTGCAGCAGTTAAATAATATTGACGTGTGGGCACGTAATAGAGTCTAAACCCCTAAACGCCCTGCCGTACGAAACACAGAGTCATTCTGGCAGGCAGTTCTGTGGGGCACGACAGGAGTTTGTCCCTGGAAAATCGTCTGAAGCGAGTCATTCTGGCAGGCAGTTCTGTGGGGCACGACAGGAGTTCGTCCCTGGAAAATCGTCTGAAGCAGGTGGAGGCTGAGCGGGAGCCTGGAGAGAGGAGACCAGGTGAGGCGTGCTCCCAGCGCAGTTGCATCCAGGTGAACGAGGACCTTTTGCTCTGTGTTTTCAAGGACTCAGCCCTAAGCAGAGCTCATACGCAAGGTGTCAGCTGCTCTTATAGAAGACAGATGAAGCCATTGTGGGGCACAGCAGCAGTGTTCATTACAAAGGGCCGCCCTGCTCCTAAGAGAGCAGGACAGTGACTTCCTCATGAAGACAAGATTCAGACCTCCCCAACAGAGCAGCCAGATGTTTGGGGAAATGTAACATGTTTTCCGAAGGAAGTGGTAAAGGTGAAATATTTTCCAATGACTCGATATATTCCACGATAAGTACAGTCACAGTGTAGCAGACATCTGCATATCTCTGCGTACCATCCACTGTTTTCGGTGCTTTACATATATTCACTTATTCCCAGGTGGTTCTAGTGGTAAAGAACGCACATACCAATGCAGGAGACGCAGGAGACTTGGGTTGCATCCCTGGGTTGGGAATATCCCCTGGAGGAGGGCATCGTAACCCACTCCAGTATTCCTGTCTGGAGAATTCCATGGGCAGAGGAGCCTGATGGGCCACAAAGAGTTGGACATGACTGAGCAACTTAGCATGCACACACACTCCCTATTAGATGTTCAGTAAGGTGATCCCCATTTTACGTGAAGAAACCAAGGAGCATGCAGGTCAGAAGTAATGTGTTCATAGTCAAACGATGGCCAAGCCAACATTTTAAAGAAGACATACTGGTTGTAATGAATGCACACATCGCATCTGTGCTTATATCTCTGAGACCAGTGAGGATAAGGAGCAGGGATCTGTGCTGACCTGGGACGAGTAATAAAAACACAGGAACATGATTATAAAACCACGAATTAGATGGCAGGTCAGTCCTAAGAAGTCATACCAGAAATGATGATGCAATAGCTTGAATCCGGTCCAGATGTCTGATAGAACCCTTTTCCTGGAGTTTTCAGAAATCCTGCATATGATTTCAGGTGCAGCTACTTATTTTGACGTTAAAGGAGTTATATGGCAGGTTCTCGAACACCTGGAGGCACTATATGGATTTCTTTTTCCTAAAAAACTGTCCCTTGGGAGGAAACGGCTGCCCTCAGACCCTGAGCTCTCTCTCACAAAGGATGTGTGTGTCTCACGGTGAAGGAGGACTTCAGCCAATACAGCTAGACCGAGCTTTTCCGTCTCAGTCCTGACTTCAGCCTGCCTCACATCTCCATCCTTGCTGGGAAAACTTGACCTTTGTGAAATTCTCAGTGAGCAGCAGTGAGAGGATCCACAGGGGGGTCGCTAGGATATGGTTTCAGTGGCCGAAAGGGGCTTGTGATTCGAAGACCTCCCGTCAAAGCGGTCAGTTGCCCACTCTGTGCTGATTCCAGGAAAAAGCAGCAGAAAGCATCTTTCTGGGTTGGGAATCACTGAGACCCTCAGCAAGTCTACTTCCATTCAGACACAGAAGATGAACTCTGAGCCTAACCTTGCTTGGTTTTCTGAGGTTTGTCTGTAGAATACACTGGACTGTTGTCAGAATAAGATGGCTTCAGTTGCAACCAGAAAGGAGCCTGCCTGTGAAAGAGAATTAAGGTGTGCTTGGAGGGGAGGCATTGGGAGGGGCTTGGCCGTGCCTCCTCTTCAGGTTCCCCTGGAATCTGCGCCCCCTCTCCTGGGGATGGCTGTGGAGCCCAGGGCATTTCTCTCTTTAAGGCATTTTCTGTGCTTGGTAGGCTGTCCAGACACACTCACCTGGAATGGGTTAGTGTTCTGACCCAAATGAAATGCCGCTTGTCTCCCAGCTTCTAGCCAGATCACCTCCAGCTTTGGGATTGCCCCATCACTCCAGCCCAGCAGCCATGCACATCAGTATTCTGGAAGCTCACACGGGTAAACTCTAATCACTGCTGCTGGTAAAAATCTGCCTCCTACATCCCTGTCTGTGGGTGGTTCTCTCATGAAGGTGGCCACGATTGATCGAGGAGGAAGTGCTGCTAAATCTTCTTCCTCCTTCTTCCTCCAGGAAGCTGGAGGACTGGGGCTTGCTTTTGGGGAATGTTTTAGTATGCCTTGAAACTTGAAGATTGTTAAGTGATTGGATGTGAACGGATATTACTAGACAAACTTAAATATTAAAAATGTGATCTGTGTGGTAACCTACATTAGAGATTCATCATCTGGATACTAGACGTTAAAAACACGTCTTTCTTTAGAGACGCCTCCCATGGTTGTTGAAAATATGTGTATGTTCTCTTAGAACTTGTCTTTACAAACACACACGGTGAATGACTGAGGTGGAACAAGTGATCAGTATTCAGTCAGGGAGGCTCAGTTCCCGCGGGCAGCTTCACAGAGACCTTGGAGGCAGCAGCTCCGTTCTGGTTCCCCATCCCCTGGGAGTAGACAGGAGTGGGGAGAGACGGGATGATGGATGCCCTGTCACCGCATGCCAACTTCCACAAAATAGACACACTGAATGAAATAATGCCCTTTGCAGCAACATGGATGGGCCCAGAGATGATCATACTAAGTAAAGTAAATCAGAAAGAGAAAGACAAATACCCTGTGATAGTACTTATATGTGGAATCTAAGAAGATGACACAATGAACTTATATTATAAAACAGAAACAGATCTGAAGACATAGAAAACAAGCTTCTGGTTACCAAAGGGGAAAGGGGTGGGGGAGGGATAAATTAGGAGTTTGGAGTTAGCAGATGAAAAAGTGAAAGTATTAATCGCTCAGTCCTGTCCAGCTCTTTGCAACCCTATGGACTGTAGCCCACCAGGCTCCTCTGTCCATGAGATTCTCCAGGCAAGAATACTGGAGTGGGTAGCCATTCCGTTCTCCAGGGGCTCTTCTAGACCTGGGGATCGAACCCCAGTCTCCTCCAGATTCTTTACCATCTGAGCCACCAAGGAAGCCCATTATATATAAAACAACAAAGTCCTACTGTATAGCATAGGGAATTGTATTCAATATTTTGTAATAAACTATAATGGAAAAGAATACCAAAGAAATGCATATATATCTGGATCATTTTGCTGTACATTTGAAACTAACATAGCATTGTAAATTAAGTATACTTCAATTAAAAATAAAAAATAAACAAATCAATCGATATATCTCTTAGGAGATATGAATTGTATGTTTTAATTGAAAAAAAAAATGTAGTAACCCCAAGTGAACTTCCTTTCCTACACAAAATATAGGGATATGGTAAACTTTTATTGTCCTTTTCTCATGAAAACGGCAGATTGGGGAGCAAAAGAAGACGTAACCACTGTGTGTGCCCATCCTGATTTTATTTGTAAAGTAGAAGGCTTAGATGTCGGATATTAAGTTAGTAGGAAAGAAATCTGAAAATCAACTTATTTTTAGTTTTGTCGTAAAAATAAACCTCCAGCCTTCCACCTGGAAATTTTTTCTCCTCCAGTTGCGAGGAATAAAAATGAAGTCCTGTTTCCCTTTCATTCTTGCGTCCCTTTCAGTGGTTACTGCCCTGCTAGGCATGCAAGTTGTCATAACCATATAGTGTAAACTTACATGAAGTGATGAAATATTGCTGCAGAAAGCGAGGGCATTGTGTTGTCCAATGAGAACTAATCTGTATGCTTTGGAAAGACTCAAAGGTGGAGGTTTGCTTTGAAAGCTGATTAGATAGGAGTAAAACAACGGAAAAAACCGGTGGATTTAAAAAAAATCATGAAGGAGTTACACCCAAATTGCCATGCACATTTTTCTCTTTACCTTAAAAAACAGTGATACTGGACATTTTGTAACTTACAGTATGGATATCTTGTGGTGTCTGTGTGTCGTGGAGAAGATGGAACTTCGTCTCAGAGAGGAGTTCCTACCGACAGAATCACGTCTAGTGAACAGATTTACGTTTGTGTATTCTCAATTGAACAAAATATTTATGTATTCGGTTTGATTCATTTTTTGATTAACTGACTTACTGCAGATCTCAGGAAAACCAGATGACAGGATTATAACAGATTGCTAAAATGAGTTTCATAATATAATTGAAACTGAATATTAAAATTATAATGCAGTCTTTGGGAGAACAATTAAATCTATAACACAGTCATTTTTTAAAAATTTTATTTTTAAACTTTACAATATTGTATTGGTTTTGCCAAACATCGAAATGAATCTGCCACAGGTATACATGTGTTCCCCATCCTGAACCCTCCTCCCTCCTCCCTCCCCATACCATCCCTCTGGGTCGTCCCAGTGCACCAGCCCCAAGCATCCAGTATCGTGCATCGAACCTGGACTGGCGACTCGTTCCATATATGATATTATACGTATTTCAATGCCATTCTCCCAAATCATCCTACCCTCTCCCTCTCCCACAGAGTCCAAAAGACTGTTCTATACATCAGTGTCTTTTTTGCTGTCTCGTATACAGGGTTATTGTTACCATCTTTCTAAATTCCATATATATGCGTTAGTATACTGTATTGGTGTTTTTCTTTCTGGCTTACTTCACTCTGTATAATAGGCTCCAGTTTCATCCACCTCATTAGAACTGATTCAAATGTTTTCTTTTTAATGGCTGAGTAATACTCCATTGTGTATATGTACCATAGCTTTCTTATCCATTCCTCTGCTGATGGACATCTAGGTTGCTTCCATGTCCTGGCTATTATAAACAGTGCTGCGATGAACATTGGGGTACACGTGTCTCTTTCCCTTCTGGTTTCCTCAGTGTGTATGCCCAGCAGTGGGATTGCTGGATCATAAGGCAGTTCTATTTCCAGTTTTTTAAGGAATCTCCACACTGTTCTCCATAGTAGCTGTACTAGTTTGCATTCCCACCAACAGTGTAAGAGGGTTCCCTTTTCTCCACACCCTCTCCAGCATTTATTGCTTATAGACTTTTGGATCGCAGCCATTCTGACTGGCGTGAAATGGTACCTCATAGTGGTTTTGATTTGCATTTCTCTGATGATGAGTGACGTTGAGCATCTTTTCATGTGTTTGTTAGCCATCTGTATGTCTTCTTTGGAGAAATGTCTATTTAGTTCTTTGGCCCATTTTTTGACTGGGTCATTTATTTTTCTGGAGTTGAGCTGTAGGAGTTGCTTGTATATTTTTGAGATTAGTTGTTTGTCAGTTGCTTCATTTGCTATTATTTTCTCCTATTCTGAAGGCTGTCTTTTCACCTTGCTTATAGTTTCCTTTGTTGTGCAGAAGCTTTTAAGTTTAATTAGGTCCCATTTGTTTATTTTTGCTTTTATTTCCAATATTCTGGGAGGTGGGTCATAGAGGATCCTGCTGTAACACAGTCATTTAATGGAGGTTCCTTGATGTCAATTTAAGGAATTTATTGTTCAGTCGTTAAGTCATGTCTGACTCTTTGCAATCTGATGGACCGCAGCATGCCAAGCTCTCCTGTCCTTCACTGTCTCCCAGAGTTTGATCAAACCTATGTCCATTGAGTCAGTAATGCTATCTAACCATCTCATCCTCCTCTACCACCCCCTTCTCCTCCTGCCCTCAATCTTTCCCAGCATCAGGGTCTTTTCCAGTGAGTTGGCTTTTTGCATCAAGTAGCCAAAGTATTAGAGCCTCAGTTTCAGCATCAGTCCTTCCAATGAATATTCAGCATTGATTTCCTTTAGGTTTGACAGGTTTGATCTCCTTACTGTCCAAGGGATTCTCAAGAGTCTTCTCTAAGGAATATCCCTTTAATATATACGTATATATATGTATATCCTTAAATAGGATATTTGTAGAGACTTGGCCCACGTATGGACTTTTTTTAGCTACAGTCATTTAATAAATATCGCACAGATGATATATACTGCCTTGCTCTTGTGCGTTTGTCTAAATGAGCCTCTCAACCCAAATGCCCCTTGCCTCTTCGCTACATTTGAGTATTGAAATGGCTACATATCCTTTGAAAACCAGATCCAGTATCACCTCTAGCTGCAGGCTCTTCTAGGTTCTCCATGTGATGCTCCAGCGGACCCGTGAAACTTATCTGTGGCCGGTACCTCAGGTTATTACCTACTCTCTGCCTTAGCTGGGGTTGGTCCCAATACTGTGTTTTCCAGAAGTGTGTTACAGGCGATGCGTCTGAGAACATACTTGCACTTGGGTGTGGGTTTGTCTGCACACAAGACCACATCTCCAGTTTTTCTGAAACACTGTCTTTAGCGCTTTTACTTAACTCCCATTTAGGAGAAATACTGTGAAGAGCAGCGTGAACTTAGGTATCAGAAGAGACAACAAACGATCAGAGCAAGCATGAACAGATCCAGCTCTTGAGAAAAAACACATTAATGATATTCTGCCGCTAAAGGGATGCCTTGCATGTATAGAGCCCTGTGTACTTTGGCAAAACGTTTTGCTTAAACTTCAAGAGCCTTTTAGTGTTTGCCAGGATATTTTTAAATGCTTGTATGCATTTATCATCATTTTCTGGGAGTGAGGGGGGCTGTGAGGAAGGGTCGCTTTGATGATGTTAACAGAGGATTCTGGGCTTCCAGGAAGTAGTGTTAGTAAAAATCACAATATGTATTGAAAGTGTGAAGATAGAAATAAGTGGTGCCTACTTGAAAAGCTGTAAAACTTAGAACCTACAAGGAATGAGGAAGCTCATTTTAACTCTGAAATAGCATCTCCATATGTTTGGAGTTTAATTTTTTCTGATATTAGCCAATTCCATGTAATGAGTTTTGTAGCTTTGCAGTTGTCCTGATCTCACAACTCAGTCGAGAAAATGGTTATGTCTGCGTTTATAGTGCTAGTGGGTGGGGCTAGTTTCTCCTTGATTGATGGGGGCCCCAAATTGTCAAGCTCTCTGTAAACACATTCTAAATCTAAAAGTATCTTTAAAAGTGAGCTTTCCCCCCTTTTTCTTTTAAGACAGGGTTTCGGTTGGGCGGGTATTTTGCTCTAAAGGAGCTCCTTCGGGAGTCTGCACCTGGTGTGGCCTGGCTGCCCAGCTGACACAGCCCAGGTTTGCTGGCCCTGCAAACACTTCTTGACTCAAGTTGTGTAGAAAAAATGATTTCTGTGAACCTGAAGTCACAGCCCCAGGGGACTTCTAGTATAAAGAAAAGGCAGAGGCTCGCTGAGCTTTATGAAGCTTGTTTAGTAGAAAAATGAGGTGTGAGACACAGCCACCAAATTTTCAGCATCAATTAATAGTGCTGAAACACTCAGGTCTTGGGTCCAAAATATAACCATTTCCAACTCACCGGTATTAAACATTCGGTCGCCAGCTTCTGGTTTCTTGATTGTTACTTTTCAGTGCATGTGTTGTAGATACTTAGCTAAGAGTTTTGTTAAAGTATCTTTTCTTGTTTAAATTCTCATGTCCTACAAATTCTGACTTTGCTTTAGAGATAGATACTTAGAGATCGCTTACTTTTTCTTATTTACCCTTATTTAAGAGTAGGGAGGTAATATATCTTTGATTTGATTACATAAATCTGTAATATGTATAATTTATTCCAAAGCAAAGGTTGCTTTTTAAATTTCCGCATGTTTGGGACCTAAAGCTGTGCCTATTGGTGGAGTTTCTGTCCATATTTCACATTGAAAACCATACTGGCATTTGAGAAATTAAGTACAAACTGTTCTTATAAAATGGCATGCAGCGTCTAATTTTGAAAATGTGGAAATATTTAAGTTACTGTCTTGATGAAGGCTACAGCTATTACAGCATTTTTCTTTCTTTTAACTACAGAAGAAGGTCTGTTTACAGGAAGAGGCAAAAGAGTCAAAGCTCTGGTAGAGGCTTGACATTTGGGAGAAGTAGTAGAAAAAAAAATAGAGCCAATACCACCGCCAAAGCCTCTGATGACTTCTAACCTACTTCTGTCTCTGGATTTGCCTCTTCGGGACGCTTTGTTATGTAGGTAGAATAATTCCATGCGTGGCATTTTGTGTCTGGCTTTTTTGGATCAGCATGAGGCTTTCAAGGGCTTGTCCATGTTGTAGCAGGTGTCAGGACTTCGCTTCTCTGTGGCAAGTACTACACCACTGTATGGACAGACCACATTTTGTGTATCCACTTATTAATTGATAGATATTTAAAACGCTTCTACCTTTGGTCTATTATGAATAATACTCCTGTCAACTTTCATACACAAGTCTTTTGTACAGACATGTATTTTCAGTTCCCTTGGTGTGTACTACGAATGGAATTGTTGAATTGTGTATACAGTTGAATTGTGTAGACAGAGAGAGACAGTAACTCTATGTTAACATTTTGAGGAACGGCCGAATTGTTTTCCAAATCAGCTGCACCACTTCTCATTCCCAGCAGCAATATCCAGGGATTCCAATGTCTCCATACCCTCACCAACACTTTTTACCACCCTCCTTTTTAGTTATGGCCATCCCAGTGGGTGTGCAGTACATCAGTCTGGTTTTGATTTACATTTCCCTTCCCTGGTGGCTCAGATGGTAAAGAGTCTGCCTGCAGTGTGGGAGACCAGAGTTCGATCCCTGGGTCAGGAAGATCCCCTGGAGAAGGGACTGGCTACCCAGTCCAGTATTCTTGCCTTGAAAATTCCATGCACAGAGGAGCCTGGCAAGCTACAGTTCATGGGATCGCAAAGAGTCAAATATGACTGACCGATAACACAGAAATGACCAATATCAAGCACCTTTTTGTGTGTTTGTCATTTGTATATCTTCTATGAAGCAGTGTCTATTCAGATCCTTTGCCTATTTTTTCTTTGCCAGTCGGGTTGTCTTTTCTTATTGAACTGTGAAGATTCTTATACACATACATACATATACACACACGCACACAAACACACACACACACAAATCCCTTATCAGACATATGATTTGTGAATATTTCCTCCCATTGTGTGAGTTGTCTTTTCACCTTCTTGATGGTATCCTTTGAAGTATAAAAGTTGCTAATTTTCACAAACCCCAATTTATCTTTTTCTTATTTGTCCCTTGTTTTCAGTGTCAGATATACAAGCAACTAGAGCTTCTCTGATGGTTCAGATGATAAAGAATCTGCCTGCAATACAGCATACCTGGGTTTGATTCCTGAGTCACAAAGATGCCCTAGAGAAGGCAATGGCAACCCACTCTAGTATTCTTGCCTGGAAAATCACATGGACAGGAGCCTGGCAGGATGCAGTCCATGGGGTGGCAAAGAGTCAAACACAACTGAGCGACTAACATTTTCACTTCACTTCACAATGCTTCCCTTGTGGCTCAGCTGGTAAAGAATCTACCTGCCATGTGGGAGACCTGGGTTCGATCCCTGGGGTGGGAAGATCCCCTGGAGAAGGGAAAGGCTACCTACTCCAGTATTTCAGTCTGGAGAATTCCATGGACTACAGTCCATGGGGTCACAAAAGTCAGACACGATTGAGTGACTTTCACTTTCACAATACAAGAAACCATTTCCTAACTCAGGGTCACAAAAATGGACTCATATTTTTTCCAGGTGTTCTGTAGGTTTAACTCTTATATTTAGGACCATTGTCCACTTTGAGTTGGTTTTTGTATATAGGGTAAGGCAGGTGTCCAACTTCATTCTTTTGCCTGTGAATATCCACTGGCACCATTTATTGAAAAGACTATTCTTTGCCTCCTTAAATTGTCTTGGGACGCTTATTGAAAATCAGTTGACCACAAAATGAGAGGGTTGATTTCTGAGTTCTCAGTTATAGTCTATTGATCTATATGTCAAACCTCAAAATTCTTAAAATAAATACCAATAGTGAGACAATTAACTCGGTCACATTACTTATTCCCTGTGGAAAAGAGAGGATGGAAAAATATCTATAATCCTGTCACTGGGAATGTTTTGCCATATTTCCCTTGAGTGAGAGTTGGACCATTTAATTCCTTTAAAGTTGTTATTCTTACTGTTTTTTTTTTTTTAAACTCAGTCTGCTTGCATTGCTCATTTGTTCTGCACTCGGCAGAACACAGAGGAAACACATGAAGCAGCAGGACCCCTAGGATCACTTCACACACACACACACACACACACACACACACACACACATACACACGCAGGAAGGGGAAAGGGGTTGTTAAATTTCCTTTTAATATTCTATTCTTTGTTGTTCCCTGACTCACTGAGTGCAGTACAGGGTCCCTGCACCAGCTGTGCACTCAAATCTGTCTCTTAACACACTTTCAGAAATATTTTCACGAGAGCTTTGAATCACAAGTTACCTTAATTTCAGGGCAAGAAATAAGAGCATTCTGAACAACATATAAACCTTTTTTGGACTAAACTTCAAGCTGATTTCTTGGTTCCCCAAAGACTTTTTAGACCTGAAATACCTACATAAAAGATATTTCTGCTTGAATTTTAAAAAACCTTCAGATACCTATGCTTTACTACACATGATTTAACTTTTAGGTACCCCTGTGACCTTACAAACAAAGAGATCTCTTGAGAACCAAACTAGGAATTCATATTTTCAGAGAACTGAGAGATTTTTCAAAAAGTTGAAAGAGAGCTAAGGAATTCACCTCTCAGGAGGAGGGACTGTGTCCTTCTTAAGAGCCAGATGTGAAAAACATATGTAATATTTTAAAATGTATTGTTCTGGTGAATATTCACATGGCATATTTTAAATGATCTGACTTTGACAATGGCTTGGCTTGTATGTGAAGTACTGGCTTGAAATCATCAGAAAGGGAAAGACTGCTATTTGAAATTAAAATCTATGTTGTTTTGCCCTCTCAAACTTTACCTGTCCAAGAAAGGTGTCTATGCCTTCATCTCAAAACCTAGCCTCGCTGCTCTTCCCTCCCCCTCCTCTCTTGGTCCATTCTCATCCGCCTCTCTGCCTCATCACACCACACTCCCAATTACTTATTAAGCTCCAGCAGAATTACCCTCTGTCCTGTAGTCTAAACAGATTCACCTCCTCTTCCTCTCTACCTGGGCTAATCCATCTCCCTTTGAAAGGTGATTGTTCTCACCTCCATCTCACAACACCCTGTTTCTTTTCTTCCCCGTCTGGACTCTCTGATTTGTATATTTCCCCCTTTCTCCTGTGTTTCCCAATAGTTCACGGTTGCCATGGAGGCAAGGACCATTCTTTCCCCCCGAATCTCCAGCACCTGGAGGAGAGCCTCGTACACGGTTGGTGCTTCATAAATGTATGCCCCACACATGATCACAGCATAAGCAGTGAGCCATAACCCAGTCAAACCCCTGGAGAGTCTGCAAGAACTAAGCTCTGTGCAGAGCCCTAACTGATGGATTGCTGTGGAGTGGACCGTCCATACCTTCCTCTTCCTAGGGAGCCCACTTAGCCAACCTCCACCATTCAAATGCAGCAAAGTCGTTTCAGTTCTATTCGGTTTTATTTTCCCCTGGGCTTTGAACCCCAGAAAAGTCATTGTTACAGCAGCTTTCCTTCAGCTCTGAGGGTTTGTGATCTTCATTCAGTACCGACCGAATGAAGGACTGTTGTACTGAAGTAATGTGGAAAGGGCAGATTGTCTGAATGAAGCTTCGTGTTGCTTCTGATTTTAGCTATGCTTCTGGTCTCAGTGCTGATGAACTGACACAAGATTCTGCTTCTTTAGATGGCAAGTTAGAAGTTACAGTAGGGAGGAGAGCACTGACTCTCCCCGTCCATCTTGGTAGGAGCTATGCCTGTCTTTCATGCCACAGCTGAAGCTGGGGCCTTGCTTTGAGTCCTGAGCAGCCTTTACTGTCCTTAATAGCCTGTATCACGTTCAAGACGACAATTAATCGTCTATCTTGCTGTCATCCTAGCCCCAGCCAGAACAAATCTTTGAGACCAGAGAACACATCTTTTTTTCTAAACTGCTCTATCTCTAGAATACGTCCCTTTCCAACCTGAAAATGCTAACGTGTGTGATGCATGGACCCATTTTCCAGCAGTAGTAATAATGTGACTTTGCTGTAATAGTAAATAAATGTCCAGAAATTTCAAATACAGGGATGTGAATGGCTCAGTGAAAATGGCTCAGGTATTGAGAAAGAGGGGCATGGAGAGAGAGAGAGAACAGGAGAAGCCAGTTTGAGCTTTTAGCTGCAGAACTGCAGGCAGGTAGCTTGTTTCCTGGGTTGGCAACTTGAACTTTTGTAACAATTATTACTGTGATTATGGTGTATTAGCTTATACCCTCAATTTATTGATGATCTTTTCCAACTTTTTAGAAATATTCAAGAATAGGATTATGATCATCTTTACACTTTATTCATCATTTTGTTTTCAGTTTGCCTATAAATTTTGTTGGAGTTAAGGATTTTAAGGGATGAACAATAGAGTTATACAAGATGTTTGTTTTTTGCTTCCCTTAAGAGAAAAAAAATACCCACAACTGTATTAAAAGACTCTCCTGTCTTAATTAAGAGGTAGCTATTTTCCTGGGTTTTTTCCTCCTCTTAATTATATAAGCTGTGCTGAGTGAGATGTAATAACATGATTTTAAGTTGATATTAGTGTTTGGAAGCACTTGGCAAAGAAATAAGCAGCACCATCAGTGGCCTAACCGTGGCAGTAGAAAAAAATGCCTATAATCCAAATGTCATACAGAAATAAAATTTATACCAGGTTGTCAATAATTTGAGAATTAATGTTTCTGGGAAGTAAAATTACATTAAATTTTCTCATAAAAATAAAACATACAGTTTACTTAAAAGTTTAAGTCATAGTACACGTAGGCATAGGGTGTCTATATATGTATATACTTACATACACTGGGAGTGTGTATGTATTTACATTCCATTAACAATCATAATCTTTACCACTACTTTTATTCCTCCTTTGGTCATAATTCCAAGAGAAAAACCCCCTTAGATGTTTCTCCTGGAAATTATCTCTAATGAATGTGCTTGTGCTCTGTGTTGGTTTGTCTGTTTCACACCTCACCTCTGACTTCCCATTTTGGTGGGTAAGGAATTCCCTCCCCCATCAGTTCAGTTCAGTTCAGTCACTCAGTCGTGTCTGACTCTTTGCGACCTCATGAATCACAGCACGCCAGGCCTCCCTGTCCATCACCAACTCCCAGAGTTCACTCAGACTCACGTCCATCGAGTCAGTGATGCCATCCAGCCATCTCATCCTCTGTTGTCCCCTTCTCTTCTGCCCCCAGTCCCTCCCAGCATCAGAGTCTTTGCCAATGAGTCAACTCTTCGCATGAGGTGGCCAAAGTACTGGAGTTTCAGCTTTAGCATCATTCCTTCCAAAGAAATCCCAGGGCTGATCTCCTTCAGAATGGACTGGTTGGATCTCCTTGCAGTCCAAGGGACTCTCAAGAGTCTTCCCCAACACCACAGTTCAAAAGCATCAATTCTTCAGCACTCAGCCTTCTTCACAGTCCAACTCTCACATCCATACATGACCACAGGAAAAACCGTAGCCTTGACTAGACGGACCTTTGTTGGCAAAGTAATGTCTCTGCTTTTCAATGTGCTATCTAAGTTGGTCATAACTTAGCTTCCAAGGAGTAAGCGTCTTTTAATTTCATGGCTGCAATCACCATCTGCAGTGATTTTGGAGCCCAGAAAAATAAAGTCTGACACTGTTGCCACTGTTTCCCCATCTATTTCCCATGAAGTGATGGGACCGGATGCCATGATCTTCGTTTTCTGAATGTTGAGCTTTAAGCCAACTTTTTCACTCTCCACTTTCACTTTCATCAAGAGGCTTTTTAGTTCCTCTTCACTTTCTGCCATAAGGGTGGTATCATCTGCATATCTGAGGTTATTGATATTTCTCCCGGAAATCTTGATTCTAGCTTGTGCTTCTTCCAGCCCAGTGTTTCTCATGATGTACTCTGCATAGAAGTTAAATAAGCAGGGTGACAATAGACAGCCTTGACATACTCCTTTACCGATTTGGAACCAGTCTGTTGTTCCATGTCCAGTTCTAACTGTTGCTTCCTGACCTGCATACGAATTTCTCAAGAGGCAGGTCAGGTGGTCTGGTATTCCCATCTCTTTCAGAATTTCCCACAGTTTATTGTGATCCACACAGTCAAAGGTTTTGGCATAGTCAATAAAGCAGAAATAGATGTTTTTCTGGAACTCTCTTGCTTTTTTGATGATCCAGCAGATGTTGGCAATTTGGTCTCTGGTTCCTCTGCCTTTTCTAAAACCAGCTTGAACATCTGGAAGTTCACGGTTCACGTATTGTTGAAGCCTGGCTTGGAGAATTTTGAGCATTACTTTACTAGCATGTGAGATGAGTGCAATTGTGTGGTAGTTTGAGCATTCTTTGGCATTGCCTTTCTTTGGGATTGGAATGAAAACGGACATTTTCCAGTCCTGTGGCCACTGCTGAGTTTTCCAAATGTGCTGGCATATTGAGTGCAGCACTTTCACAGCATCATCTTTCAGGATTTGAAATAGCTCAACTGGAATTCCATCACCTCCACTAGCTTTGTTCGTAGTGATGGTTTCTAAGGCCCACTTGACTTCACATTCCAGGATGTCTGGCTCTAGGTGAGTGATCATCACCATCGTGATTATCTGGGTCATGAAGATCTTTTTGTACAGTTCTGTGTATTCTTGCCACCTCTTCTTAATATCTTCTGCTTCTGTTAGGTCCATACCATTTCTGTCCTTTATCGAGCCCATCTTTGCATGAAATGTTCCCTTGGTATCTCTAATTTTCTTGAAGAGATCTCTAGTTTTTTCCATTCTATTGTTTTCTCTATTTCTTTGCACTGATCACTGAGGAAGGCTTTCTTATGTCTTCTTGCTATTCTTTGGAACTCTGTATTCAGATGCTTATATCTTTCCTTTTCTCCTTTGCTTTTGGCTTCTCTTCTTTTCACAGCTATTTGTAAGGCCTCCCCAGACAGCCATTTTGCTTTTTTGCATTTCTTTTCCATGGGGATGGCCTTGATCCCTGTCCTCTGTACACTGTCACGAACCTCAGTCCATAGATCATCAAGCCCTCCCCCATGCTGCTGCTGCTGCTAAGTCTCTTTAGTCGTGTCCGACTCTGTGTGACCCCATAGACAGCAGCCCACCAGCTCCCCCATCCCTGGGATTGTCCAGGCAAGAACACTGGAGTGGGTTGCCATTTCCTTTTCCAATGCATGAAAATGAAAAGTGAAAGTGAAGTCGCTCAGTCGTGTCCGACTCTTAGCAACCCCATGGACTGCAGCCCACCAGGCTCCTCCATCCATGGGATTTTCCAGGCAAAAGTACTGGAGTGGGGTGCCATTGCCTTCTCCGATAGCCCTGCGCTATTCCCCCTCCTCGCTTCTAGGGCAGTGACATCTATCATGTAAATGCACGGATCCATGTTAACCTCTGTAAAATGATGTAAATCATGTTTGCTCTAGAGCCAAGAGATGTATTAGGATTGTTTTTCCTTTCTTGCTCAGGTTTCAGTTTTTCCTGTAGTTTCTGAAAGCTGTTCTTTTTTGCCTCTTAACTGAATTCTTCATACTTTCGATGCCCTACAAAATACTCTCCATGTGCTCCATCCTGGCGTTTGTTGTCTGCTGTCCTGTCCGTCCTCCTTCCCTTCTGAAGCACTCGTCCTCCAGGCTCCATCTAGATGGTCTGTTCCTTCTGCTCTGGAAATTTGTGTCCTGGACCCCTTGTCATCTTTATTCTCAAATTCTTCAGTCATGTTCCTGATGCATAAACATCAGTAGGTTCTTAACAAGTGTTACTTTGGTAGTGTATTTCTGAGACATTAGATAACCAGAAATATCTTTTTTTTTTTTTTACTGTAATTGGTTGGTAGATTTGCTAGGTATAAAATCATAGGCTGAAATTCTTTTCCTCTCAGAATTCTGTGTGTCCTTTACCTTTCTTCTGAGAGAAACTCAATGCAGTTCTGATTCCCAGTCCTTTGTACTTAGACTCTAGGATACTTTCCTGTCTTCTCACAATGTTTTGTGTTCTGAAATTTGCACATGTGGGAAGGGGGGAGGATCTTCTTTCCTTTATGTGCCTTTTCAATCTAGAGACTGGTTTTCTTTAGTCTAGGAAATTTTTTTTCATTATCTTTTGTTTTGTTTTGTTTTGTTTTCAGTGATATCCTCCTCAACTTTCTGCATTTTGTCTTTCTACAGCTTAGTCATATATCAAACCTTGCGGTTTATCTCCCAAGCAGAATTGTATTTTCTTTGATTTTCTTCTATCTTATTTTTTGCCCTCTTGGAGATTCCTTGTCTTATTTGCTAGCCCTCTGATTGAGGTTTTTTAAAATGTTGATCTTTTTATTTCTTTTTAATTTGTAAGTGCTTTATTTATTTTCCTCCCTACCTTTATAGTAACATCCTGACCTTAGTTCATGGGTGAAATATCTTCTTATATCTCTTTGAGGATGTGAAATAAAATTTATTTGAAGTTTTCTTTTGTTCCCATATTTCTTTCATTTTGTGTGGTTTTCTTTTTCTGTTTTTGAAAGCTCTTCTCAGAAGCTCCAATATGTGGTTTTAGACTTTCTTTAATCAGCTCTTTTATTTCTTATTTACATATTTTAACATTCACCTAATAAGGTAAACATTGAATAAGCTAAGACATTTCAGACAATCATAAAATTAATGTATGCTCATAGTAATTTGACCCTTGGATCAAAGGTGACAGCATTTTCTGTTTATCACATTTATTCTCATCTCCTGAAAGAATGTCTCAATAAGTTATGAAAATAATGGATAACAAACTTCTTAGCAAATCTAGTTAATGACAAGCATTATGCCTATTCCTTTACAACCTATTGTGAGAGTTTTCTTTCATGAAAATATAAAAAATGCATCATTATTACTGCATACTTGCATATATCCTTGGATAGCTATCAAGAGGTCTATCTCAGGAACGAATTCTGGAATTTTTCCCAGATGTTAATTAATTGAGTTATATATTAGATTCAAGTTAAATTGTATATTAGCTTATTTAGTGTAAGTCTAAGACTGACAAGTATCTGCAACAAGAAAAGCTATTTTGAGAATTTAACTCCCCATAAAATACATACCAGGCTGTAATTAGTGCCTTTAGCATTTGCTGATACTCTGTCTATATTAGTGTTTATATTAGCCTGTCTATATTAGCCTTTTAAAAAGATTGAAAAATGTTTCTGCTGGTTGTTAAACTGTTATTCTGAACCTATGCTTAAAATAGCTTCCCAGGTGGCACAATGGTAAAGAATCTGCCTGCCAATGCAGAAGATATGGGTTCAATCCCTGGATCAGGATTCCCCCTGGAGGAGGAAATGGCAACCCATTCCAGTATTCTTGCCTGGAAAATTCTATGGACAGAGGAGCCTGGAGGGCTAATGGATTGCAATC
The DNA here is from genome assembly GCF_032452875.1 of Bos javanicus. NCBI lineage: Eukaryota > Metazoa > Chordata > Mammalia > Artiodactyla > Bovidae > Bos > Bos javanicus. Next base: position 33,578,004 of record NC_083879.1, on the reverse strand, counting down.
CATAATATTGCAAAATAATTGAACATGACTGACCATACATACACACGTGCTTAAAATGGACAAGCTGTTGTATTAGTGCTCCCAAATTATTTAAAATTATATTCTAAATATGAATCGTGCCACAATTAAATAAAAGGCAATAAAATGCCATCATAGTAGCTCGATTGCTATGAATTTATTGAGGAGATATTTTCCCTTCTGAAAATAAAAGCTGAGGGCAAAGAAAAGGGAGAAGAAAAAGGGAAAAGTACTCAAGAAGGTTTTCCATGCTCATTCACCAGCATCACTCTGCCCTGTACTGACAACTTGGTGAGGCCTGGGGCGAATATGTGGTGTTGATTGAGAGAGGGGATGCTCTTGATGATATTTCCCATATTAATTCACTCAGAGATCCTGAGATTAAACCTACTGAAGCAGCTCCAAATGTGGGACCTTTGAGGAAACTGCCACTTGTGAGGGTCCCGTAGTCGCGAACTTTGAACATCACTTTTGGTACAGAGGGCAGGGTAGGAGTGCTTTTACAAAGCATGGTTTTGGCTTTTGTCTCATGTAGCTTCTCATCTGATGGGACATTATCATCTGATGGGACAAACAAGGATGTTGGGCTAACTTGACCTCGTCTATAACGTTTTCCCCTATAGCTTCCCACCCTTCCCCCCACAACCCCAGAGTGATTGTTCTGGGCCAGACTGTGTGCCTTGTTCTGGCCAGTCTTATATAAGTAAGTGCCTCTGGGTGGATGTCCAGAAGTGCCTGGCCCATGAGCAAATATTTACTCAGCAGTGAAATAAATGAGCTATAAACTTTAAGTGCCATTTATAAAATTTCATGCAAAGTGCCTTTGCTTTGCTTCTGTGTTTGACCCTTGACCTATAACTGTTGCTGACACCCAGAGGCCCATCCTTGGCTTTCTTTTAACCCAGGGTCCCTCACTGGGTGTCTTCTACTCTCATTGATATGATTATTACCTATTTATTAATATTGAAAATATTTTCCTTATTTAGATTCTCCCCTGAGCATCGCACTATGGATTTCTCCCTGGGGAGCCAAGCCCATAGGTTCTGCACATTAACACACCCCCAAAACGAACTTGTCTTCTGCCCTCTCACCTCCAAGCTCCACCTCTGGTTGTGGTCATTACTAACCATTAGGGAAAAGCAAACCAAAACCACAATGAAATACCAGTTCACACAACTCACACCCATTAAGATAGCTACTATTTAAAACACACATACCCACAGAAAATAACAAGTGTCGGTGCAGATATAGAGAAATTAGAACTTTTGTGCCTTGCTGGTGGGAAAGTTAAATGGTGTGCCCACTGTGGAAGACAGTATAGAAGTTCCTCAGAAAGTTGAACACAGTATTACCATACAATCCAGCAATTCCACTTCTGGATATACGTTCAAAAGAATCAAACACAAAAACCTGAATAGATACTTGGATATCAGGGTTCATAGGAACATTATTCACAGTATCCAAATGGTGGAAGCAACCCAAGGGTCCATCTGTGGAGGAAGAGATAAGCAAAATGTGGTCTATATATACAGTGAAATATTAGTCTGTCTTAAAAAGGACTGAAAGTCTGATAATTGCTACATTGTAGATAAACCTTGAAACTGTTATGCTTAAAGGTATAAGGCAGACACAAAAGGACAAATATTGCGTGATTCCACTTACATGAAGTGCCACACACACACACACACACAGTAGCTTCAGTCATGTCCAGCTCTCCATGACCACCATGGACTGTAGCCCACCAGGCTCTTCTGTCCATGGGAATTCCCAGGCAAGAACACTGGAGTGGTTTACCATTTCCTTCTCCAATATGAAGCCACAGGAGTAGTTATTTCACAGAGACAGAATGCAGAAGAATGGTTACAAAGGGCTAGAGGGAGGAGGAAATGGGCAGATATTGGGATAGATATGGCAGATATGGGAACTGTTTCAGTTTGGAACAATGAGAAAGTTCTGGAGATGGATAATGGTGATGGTTTTACAACGATGCCAGTGTACTTAATGCCACTGAATCGCACACTTAAAATGGTTAAAATGGTAAATTTTATGTTATGTGTATTTTGCCACAGTAAGATAAATAAGTGTATATTGAGAGAGTTGCAGGCTTGTATATGCATATTTCTCTAGGGCATTCCTCTAAGGCAATGTGTGCAGCGCTGTTCACCTTCTTGAAGAACAGCTGTGTAATGTCCTTCAGAGTCTGAAGCCAGCCCTCTCCTCTCACTTCATTTCCCTTGTTCTAGCCACCTGGAAATTCACATCTGCTAAAATTACATGCAAGTCTTTCCTCTGCCTTTACTGTCCCTCTGCCCCTGTGAGTTGATGACGGAATCTGATACTTCAAGACCCAGCCAAGTACCTGCCACCTTTGGAAAAGCTGCAGTGACTCCTGTAGACAGAATCCATTTACCAAAGGACTCTTCCATCCCAAACTTGTCCTCAACCAGAGAGAGTCTTTAAGGGCAAGGACATGTCTGCCTCACCTTTGTACCAGCTACACATAGCACAGAACATAATTTGAAGCAGAGTCTTAGGAAATAGTTCAATAACTGAATTTTTAAAAATACATAGTATTTTTCTAATCCTTCTCAGAGGGTAGACAGTCCTTTGCCCCCACTTTCCAGAACAAGTAAATAAGGAAAAGAAATGTCACACCTCACCCAGGTTGCAGGTGTTAGATGACCTGTGGAGGTGGAGGGACAGCATCAGCGTTCTCTTGCCTTCTTCCAGTCCCCATCTGTGGAGCCAGGCCTTAAATCTTTCCTTTCATATGTTAGGAGCACTCCTTTATTGGTTATAAAACACAAGATCCCAAATATTTGCCATAGGTCCTGTCCATAAGTGGAATGATCTTATTCATATTTCTGCTACCCCTTCTGCAATAAACCCCCTGCCACTGTTCCAGCATCAGTTATCCCAGACGAAAGGCTCATTATTTCATTACTAGTCTCCAGGGCTGTTTGGTCTCGTAACACTGGAGCACGGGATTTGGGCTAAGAGTCTAAACCTTGAACTATTAAAAAATGTAAGTAGTCCTTGACACAATTTGGAGCGATTACTTTCTATTGTGCCAAGAATTCCTTATTAAAAATCAATTTAATTGTGCATACTCCATCTGGTTGGTATTATGGTCTTTATGGGAAGGAAACATGTTTCTGTATTTACCTGATAGTCCATAGGACAAGCACGTAACTTTGCAGAAAAGGAGGCATTTGGTAGCCCTGAAAAATTAAAGAGACTTTGAGGTTGTTTACCAGATTTAACTTTACCAACTTATGGGTCTTTTGGGCTATAAGGCTCAACATCATCCATCATTTGGGATTTTAATGGAAAAGAAAATGTTTAAACTGAAGCAAGAAAATTGCTATATGCACATCATATGCTATATTTATTTGCAGGTAACAAATTCTGTTTTATTCTGTTGACATTCTAATCTCTTTAAACATAACTTAGATGGTCACATTAGTATTAATTTATGTTATTTTATATTAAAAATTTTTGGATAATGAAAGGTGAGAGGTTTACTCTTGTCTGCTGGGTTGGTTTCAACCATATTAGTGAAAGACTGTAATATTTCAGCTTAAAATACTGGAGGAAAATGTTTTTAGAACCAGAGTGGTTGCATTTTGTTTTGTGGCATGTTTTTCAAGGCAGTTTCTATCTTAATTTAAAAAGGAGACTTAGCTTCCTTCCATGTTATTAGAAGCTGAAGACTGAGATCATTCTGTTAATAAGTTTTTTAAACTTCTTACATGCTTATAGTTGTGAAGTATTTTGTTCCTGTCTCATCTGAAACCGTCAACAGCATGGTGAGTTGCCATAAATATTGATTTGATTCTGAATCACCTTAATATCAATGTTTTTTTTAAAAAAATCACTGATTTGTTATGCAGGGTCTACTGTTAATAACTACAGCAGTCTATCAGACAACTATTTGGTAGCAATCATAATATCACAAATCGTCTCTGTGCCCTGATTTTGTCACTCGTGAAACGCAGCCCGTGCCTTTGTTGGGACTTCTAGGAGGTTTAAATGATTTACTCCACGTAGAGTGCTCAAAGTTTCTGTGCAGAGTAAGCATCAAATACACATTAGCTTTTATCGTCAGTGTCAGAAATGACAACGACAGTTCTGCAGTGGGTGGTTTTCTTTCCATTTATTTCGTAAAAACAAGAAGCTCGAGGTGAATTAAGGAAGCTTCCCCCATCACAGAAATTCAGTGGGTGTGATTGATATCATCTCTGGCTGCACACATCTCTCAGAGGATGGGGCAGATAGGTAACAAGGCGACAGAAAGTACAGGAGATAAGTGAGCATGGTGAAGTGACAGAGAATAAGGTGTTTTCTTCTACGAAATTCTTGAAAGGAATGCGTATTTGTTGTCTGGTAGCAATGTGTACAGAAAAATAACTCCCTCCTCATCCACCTCTATTTCTGCACTAATAATCACTTCCATGCTTTTCTCTGCGTTCATAGAAATACATAAACACGCAGCATTTTTGCTGTAGTTTTACAAGAGGTGGATTCTATACACATCACTGTGTAACTTTCTTGTGTTGGTTTGCCTTGAAAAAAAAATCCTCAGAAGTTTTGTAAGCATGTGGTGTTTGCTGTTAGCACTGGGCCTGTCCAGGACTGGCCCAGAGAGAAAAAACCCCATAGTTTTCAGAGATGAAGCCAGCCTGTTTATTACCAGAGTCTTCATTTAATTCTGTCCACTTAGTCCCATCTTTATTGGACAAAACATCTTGAAGGGGGACGTTTCTAGGGTATTTTGCTACTATTTGTTTTTACTAAGGTTTTTTTTTTTAATGTGGATCATTTTAAAAGTCTTTATTGAGTTTGTTACAATATTCTTCCATTTTACGATTTGGCTGCAAGGCACGTGTGATTTTAGTTCCCCAACCATGGATCGAACCTGCACGCCCCCTACTGGAAGGCATAGTCTTAACCCCTGGACCACCAGGGAAGTCCCCCTACCTAGTGCTTTTTTTTTTTTTTTTACTGTTCTATTATTTTTATTTCTGATAACTCTTAACTCTGTCATAGCACCCCTGAATTATTTTCCCTTGATTTCCTAACTACCTACCTACAGACTTTCCTGTTCATTTTGTCTTTTCTTTGGTCAGTTCCATGCTGATTCTCTGGCACACATTCCTTCATTCACGTACACATAGATTTTACATTTTTAAAAGACAGACTTGCTGCATTCCCCCCCTTATAAAGAACTTCAAGGGATCTGTTTTTCCACTGTTAACAGTACTGCAAAAGAAGACATATTTTAACATACAGGTGCTTTTATTTATGAGAAATGAACTTCTAAAAATAGAATTTCTAGGTGAGGTGTGTGCTTCTTTTCTATCCTAATACATATTGCCAGATCGAATTCCAAGAAGACTGTAGCGCTTTGACTTTGATCGGCTCAGACCCATCTGCACATCAGTAGATCACAGTGTTGCTGCCATGTTAGTGAGGAACTGTGGCTGATTTATTTAACTACTCTCTGGAGGGTACTTTTCCACTTCAGCCCTCTACCGTGGGTCTGGGAAGAGCAGAGTAAACTGAGGGTCAGGTCCGCCCATTCCCGGGTGAAACCATCACCCAAGCATGTGGGCTGGGGGCTCAGACTCTGAGCGGCAGCTGGGCTAACTGCCGAGGTGGTACAGTGGCGCCCGGGACCCTAGACAGGAGTCTATGCAGTCAGCCAGGACGGTTACTGCATTCTTGGCAGAGGGGCAGCAGTTAAAGCAAGAAAGGATCTTTTTCCAAGAAGGAAAAGCCATTTAATAAGTTTGGGTCAGTTTGCTCCTAACAGCACTGCATTTGAGCAGGAGAAACCCCAGGAGCTTGGCAAACCATGTTGCTGGCCAGTCTTCCCACCACCTCACAAGTATGAGGCTCTCCGGGCAGAGCCTGGCTCTCCGCTTTGACTGCAGCCATTTAATATGATTCCTAGTTAACAGCAGAGTGAAGGCAGAGGAATCTTTGCCCCCTTAGTCCAGAAGAGTAAGATTTAGTGACTGTAGCAAGCCATGGTCCAAGTAACCCCACTACAGAGGGCGGGCGGTCTGTCTGTTTTGCAGGCTGTGTGCCTGGGTGTGCGGCTTGGAGCCCTGGTGCTCCAAAATTGACGGTGATGTTTGCGAATGGGTAGTGCTGTCTGTTTTAGTAGATGAATTAGCATTTGTATATGACTAACCAGTGTGAAAGTCTGATTTTACAGTGTGTCAGGGAGTCGTCGTGTACCTGTCTCGTGGATAAATAAAGTAAAAACTCAGTAAGTTTATATAAATATTTTAAAATACCGTGTGTTCTACTTTTTCCATTTCACCTAGGGAGATCTTGCCAAAATAAAATCAAGTTTGAGTGTTTACGGCGTAAGAGAAAACCAGCTCATGGATTTTGAATTTAGGAGATGAATTGTGTATTTTTGTTTATTTTTGTTTTAATTTTTTTCCTCTCCCAAATAAATATTTCTAATGAAATAAACAGATCTAATCATCTAATGATGGATTATTTGAATGAAGATGGAAACTAAATTGGAAATGTTGAAAATGAGCTGGCTTATGCCTCTTAAAAAGCTGCAGCACCTGCAATTGATAAAAATTAGTACAAACATATCAAAAATCTTGGAAGAAACATGCGGCTCAGCCAGGGCCAACTTGGACAGAATCATAACACTGCCTGCTTAGAGGAAATATCTCAACATTCAGCTAATCAGGGATGTTAATCTGAAGTGAAGATTGAAAATTGTGACTTGGTTAGGATCGCTCAGGGCGAAGGTTAATGCTGAGAAAGACATGCTTGATTTCTTAGGATTTGTTTTTTTCCTTACCGTGAATTTCAACAACTAGACTGTCGCAGTTACACGAAATTCACTCAGTCTTTAAAGTGGTATCTCAGTGATAATTTATCAAGATATATTCTGGTTTAGGGATCTCGTTTTGTCCAGTGTTGCAGTCACATCCATTGCTGCCACAGTCTCTAAGGTGTAGGGCCTGTGGCTCTATGTATGAGGTCAGCCCAGAGGGGAGTTACTCAAAAGGAAGCAAAGCTTTCTGAAAACCCACCTTGTACATGCACACGTACAAGCATGACTTCCTGCAGTCTGTCATGTGGCGTTATTTTGCATATGAAAAACATATTACAATATTATTTCAAAACTTTATCATGTTGACCTCATGAACCTATTTCTTTCATCCAGGCTTTCTCCGTAGTGGCACTGTTGACACCTTGGACCAGACAGTTCCTTGCTGTAGGGAGCTTTCCAGGTCATCCAATGATACTTAGCAGAATCTTTGGCCTCTACCCACCAGATGTCAATAACACACTCAGATGGTTTCCAGGCATGGTCAGGTGTCTCAGAGGCAAAATCAACCCAGTTGAGAATAACTGCTTGAAACAGTTATCTAAATAAAACATGGACATGTTTAAAAAGTTCACAGAGGTATGAGTGAGTCTCCATACTACTCCCAAGAGACAACTTCTGCTATATCAAGATAATGAATATTAACCATCTGAGTGTGCTTATTTAGGCAATGGCACCCCACTCCAGTACTCTTGCCTGGAAAATCCCATGGACTGAGGAGCCTGGTAGGCTACAGTCCATGGGGTCGCTAAGAGTCGGACACGACTGAGCGACTTCACTTTCACTTTTCACTTGCATGCATTGGAGGAGGAAATGGCAACCCACTCCAGTGTTCTTGCCTGGAGAATCCCAGGGACGGCGGGGCCTGGTAGGCTGCCGTCTATGGGGTCGCACAGAGTTGGACACAACTGAAGCGACTGAAGTGACTTAGCAGCAGCAGCATCGTGCTTATTTAACTTATATGCAGAGTACATCATGAGAAACGCTGGGCTGGAAAAAGCACAAGCTGGAATCCAGATTGCCGGGAGAAATATCAATAACCTCAGATATGCAGATGACACCACCCTTATGGCAGAAAGTGAAGAGGAACTAAAAAGCCTCCTGATGAAAGAGAAAGAGGAGAGTGAAAAAGTTGGCTTAAAACTCAACATTCAGAAAACTAAGATCATGACATCTGCTCCCATCACTTCATGGGAAATACATGGGGAAACAGTGGAAACAGTATCAGACTTTATTTTTGGGGGATCCAAAATCACTGCAGATGGTGATTGCAGCCATGAAACTAAAAGACGCTTACTCCTTGGAAGGAAAGTTATGCTTTTGAGATAGCATATTCAAAAGCAGAGACATTACTTTGCCAACAAAGGTCCATCTAGTCAAGGCTATGGTTTTTCCAGTGGTCATGTATGGATGTGAGATTTGGACTGTGAAGAAAGCTGAGCGCCAAAGAATTGATGCTTTTGAACTGTGGTGTTGGAGAAGAGAGTCCCTTGGACTGCAAGGAGGTCCAACCAGTCCATTCTAATGGAGATCAGTCCTGGGTGTTCATTGGAAGGACTGATGCTGAAGCTGAAACTCCAATACTTTGGCCACCTCATGCAAAGAGTTGACTCATTGGAAAAGACCCTGAAGCTGGGAGGGATTGGGGGCAAGAGGAGAAGGGGACAATAGAGGATGAGATGGCTGGATGGCATCACCAACTCGATGGACATGAGTCTGGGTAAACTCCGGGAGTTGGTGATGGACAGGGAGGCCTGGCGGGCTGCAATTCATGGGGTTGCAAAGAGTTGGACATGACTGAGTGACTGAACTGAACCCCTTAGTATTAGTATTTTATGTTGAATGCTCTATGATTATAGCTATAAGATATAGAGTATGTTCCTAGAAGTGGAATTGCTAGATCAAAGGAAAAATATATTAAACATATTTGTGGACAGTGCTGTATTGCCATCTGGGTATGAGAGTAGCTATTTTCTCAGGTTGTCAAACTTTTAAATCTTTGACCATTTGTTGGGTGAAAAATGATATCCCTTTGTGTGTGTGTTTCACAAAAAATGAGATTTCTTACGTTTATAAGTGGTTTTGTGTCCTGTGATCACACTGCATGTGTATGCTTTGCCTGTTTTCCTAACAGTTTGTTGGGCATTTCCTTTGTCATTTGAGTAACTCTTTATAGAGAAAGGAAGTTAGATCTTCATAGATATTACAAATACAAATTTATATATACTGCTTATTCATCTTCTTTCAACTTTATTAATGTTTGTCTCTATAGAAGTGTTCCAAATGTGTTTCTCTTTTTGTATGATTTCTGAACTTAATGTCCTATAGAGAGTCAATTTCACATACAAAAAAAATAACTTTTTTTCCTGCTGTCTCCTAATGCTTTGTGTTGGGTGTCATGGTTAAGTATTCAAGCCATCTGTAATTAGTTTCAGTATATGGAGTGAGACCAAAACAACCTAAAACTTTTCCTAAATACTGTGGTAACATTATAAAGGGCATTTCAACAGAGTGAGATAAAGGTGGCTTGTGAACCAAATGCTGTTGACATAATTGCCTCTGTCTGGGTTCAGAGTAATGAAGCTGGATCCACCGTTGGTGCTCATAGGAACCAGTGGAAGGCCATTACATCTCCGTAAGGAAGGACAGTGACCTCAAGATGGCAGGCGAGGGCCTCGTCCATTGCAGGACTTTGTAGGTTAGGGTTATGAATTCAATCTTATTTGAATAGTGTTTCTTCTTCACATTTCTCTTGTACTTAGCATGTATTTGGGGTTTCATATTTTTAATCCATTCAGCATTGTTCAGTGTATTATTAATGTAACATATTTGGTATTACTTCTGTCATCACATTTTATGTTATGTTTTCAGCTCTTGCTGTTTCCTTGGTTTCTACCTGTTGCTGAAATTCTCCTCATGCTTTATTTCCCTAAGGGCTTGTGACCTTGTGACAATACCAGAAGTCACCCCCTGCTGACTTCTGGTATTGTCCGCTGTGCTGGAGAAACATGACACCAACTTGACTTTTCCCCTTGTAGGCTAATTGGTTTTCCTGCTTGAATATATTAAAGAGTTGATACTGCAAAATTTCAAAAGTCATTAACTGATACACCAGGGTACACATGGGTTTTGATCTTTTTGTAGCTGTTGTTTTGTTTTCTGGGGACAAACGGTGTCTTCTGTATTTATTGGCTGAGTAAGGTTTTAGACCATTTCAGGAATTTTTCTTCTATTATATCTTTGAACATTTGTTTCTAGTCTACTTTTTTTTAAAGGTACACCTTTTCGGACTTTTGCTGTTATATTTGGGAGGCTGTCAGTTTCTCTTAAATTCAGTGTTAACTTTTGTCCGTTGTGCAGCATTTTTCTACTACCCAACCCAGACTAGTTTCAGCCGTGTCCATCCTGCGTTTTGTTTCTCTTTGTGCGTGTGCTCAGATGCTCAGTTGTGTCCAACTCTTTGTGACTCCATGGACTGTAGCCCACCAGGCTCCTCTGTCCATGAAATTCTCCAGGCAAGAATACTGGTGTGGGTTGCCATTTCCTTCTCCAGGGGATCTTCCCAACCCAGGGATTGCACCCACATCTCTTGCATCTCTGGCATTGGCAGGCAGATTCTTTACCCCCAGTGCCATGTGGGAAGCCCATTTTTATTTCCTTTATGTGTCCTTAATCTGTCCCATCAGCCTCTTATTATTTCCCTCTTTGATATCTTACACATCTTGTTTCAGCTTGTTTCAGGGAAAGGTCACATCTTCTTTAGCTCTTTTAGGCTTGTCGAGAGCATTCGAAATATTTTTCTGTGCTTTGAACTGGTTCTTTCTATGGAGATTGTTTCATATTTGACCATTTATTTATGTCATATTATTATGTTTATTTTTTATTATTTTGTAATGACGTCTAGGGGAGGGGACTTCAGAGTTTTTCAGAACACTTTCTCATCAATGCTTTGTCTCTTCCACATGGGTCGCCTGTCCCTTTGCAGTCGTGCCCACCTCCCTCACCACCGCTTTTCCTCTGCAGGTGAGTTGGAGGCCTCTACACCTCAGGGGGAATTTCTCTGTGTTACAGCTTTCCTGTTAGGTGAATTTGCATTTATTTCTTTTCGGTTTACCTCAATTAGCATCTGCCAAATTGATTGCCCTTTGCTCCCTAGTGGGCCCTGCCATTCTCCTCCTCCATCACGTATGAGGAGAGGGGGCATATATATGTATATTGCCCTTGAACTCAGTGTGCCTGCTATTGAATCAGTCTCAGGACATCAGTCATGACTCATCCGTATATCAATCTTACCCTCAAAATAAGAGCTGATTCTGCTCTTTCTGGGCTTGATTCACCTCTTTCTTGGAAACCTTTTTACTCTGAAGGGTTTTTATTTTTTTTTCTGTTTTCTTTTAATTAATTAATTGACTAGGCTGTGTCGGGTCTTAGCTGTGGCACGTGGGATCCTTTCATTGCACCACCAGATTCTCTAGTTGCAGCTCACAGGCTCAGTAGTCGCAGTGCACACGTATAGTTGCTACGCAGCGTGTGGGAGTCGTAGTTCCCCAACCAGGGGTCAAACCAAGGTTCCTTGCATTACAAGACAGATTCTCACCCACTGAACCACCAGGGAAGTCCTGTCTCTGAAGGTTTTATCTGCTATTGACATTCTCGTCTTACTGATCAGTTTCTATTCTATGTCATTTGTAGTTTTAACTAAGGCTATCTCATAGTTTCATTGACAATAGCTATTTCTTTTTTGTTTTCAATTATGTTTTCTGCTTTCAGTTGCTATTAGGGAGGGGAGGGCAGTAAAAATATTACTACTCTATTTTCAACAAAAACCAATGAATTAACTGAAATAAGTGATAAAATAGTTCTGTTTGCTAGGTATTTATCAATGTTCACTCAGTTGTTTGAGAAAATGACAAAGAAAAGTATAACACAATCTTGGGAAAATTAGGTTAAGACCCTTAAAACGGTTTATAATTGTGTTTGTATCTTGTATGGATCTGGACTCTCATTACACTAAAAGTTTGGTTGAAACACTGATTGCCGAGGCCTCACATGATAGGGAGGCCATGTGGATAAAACTGCTGTTTTAGGGGTGGCTAATCTTTAAATTCGGTTCCCCAGGTGGCTCAGTGGTAAAGAATCTGCCTGCCAAGGCAGGAGATGCAAGAGATGTGGGTTCAATCCCTGGATCGGGAAGATCTGGAGGAGGAAATGGCAACTTCTTTCAATATTCTTTGCAAAATTCCATGGACAGAGGAGTCTGATGGGCTACAGTACATGGGGCCGCAAAGAGTCAGACATGACTGAGCACACAAGTACTTTATGAGCTAAGAACACATGTGACCAACAGTGGAGTGTCTGTTTTTTTTTCTTTTTTACTTTTATCTATTTGAAAGTCCTACAAAGATAAGTCATATTTATCAAGTCAATTTTATAGGGAAAAGAACATGAAGTAGAGCTCCTTCCCATATTGAGAACGTGCTGACCGAAACATTAGATATAAATTAAACATAAATTGCTTTTCTATAAATATGTGCATGCTAACTCTTAAAATCAATGAATGCCTTCAATGTACAGTTTCCTTAAAATGTTGGTATTTGTGATATTGGGAATCTGTATTTTATGGAAGAATAACCTCGGTCCTCTGGCTCCATGTCCTTCGGCAGCTGTGTCCAGCTGGTGGTCCACATTCCCCACGATTCCTTTAGTGAATGGAAACATTTAGGTCAATATTGATATAAAACTTCATGAACTTCCTTCTCTTTCAGCTTTGGTTTGCCTTCGTTAATGGATTTTCTGGGCAGATTTTATTTGAACGTTGGTGCATCGGCTTGTACAACGTGGTAAGTAAGCACTCTCCCTCTCCCTCTGACAGCGTGCGGGGCCGCGCTGTTTGTGTCTGGGACGCGGAGCTAAGTCCCTCATCTGCATCCACGGCTCACATAGATCTTTAGGGCCTCCGTTGCTGCCACACATCCTGCAGAAGCACAAACTCCCCACACATGGTTTCAATCATCGCAGATCATTCCTGAATAACCCCATGAAATTATTAACCCATATATCTTGATAATAGACCCTTGTTACCTCCTGACTAAATGCCTGGGCAACATTTCCATGTTTGCAGCTCCAGAAAAAAAATTTCTGAACTGTGTCTAAACTCATTCTGCTCCATAATTTCGTTTCTGAATCCATCAACACAGATGTGAATGTACAAAGCCTAACCTGCTGTCCTTTCTGTCCTTCTTAAAAGCATATGTTTCCCTGTGAATGGATGTTTTCTCCCACAGTTAGTGCTAAAGTAATGAATTCTGACTCCCAGCTCCTGTGGCAAATGGTCTTCAGCTTATTTCGTATTTTTTATGATTTTCGAGTTCTCATTTCGTTACTTGACTGTAATGAATTCAAAACCTAAAAATAAGTATCAACTATAGGCTAACATGACTAAGTAGCTACTTAGCTTTTTGTTTTCCTGGCGAGGGGTGTAACTTAAGGCAACCTTTCTTGAATTGTGCTTCCACACTCTTGTTTTGGACCCTTACTCTGACATTCTCTGCCTTGGGGGAGTTTGTACTCTGAAACAGCTGTCATAGGTAGGCATAGATGGAAGTTACCAGACATGCAATCATATAAATCATGGTGCTATAAATATTTAGAGTTTGTATATACATTTGTGGAGCGGGCAATGGCACCCCACTCCAGTACTCTTGCCTGGAAAATCCCATGGACTGAGGAGCCTGGTAGGCTGCAGTCCATGGAGTCGCTAAGAGTCGGACACGACTGAGCAACTTCACTTTCACTTTTCACTTTCATGCATTGAAGAAGGAAATGGCAACCCACTCCAGTGTTCTTGCCTGGAGAATCCCAGGGACGGGGGAAGCTGGTGGGCTGCCGTCTATGGGGTCGCACAGAGTCGGACACAACTGAAGCGACTTAGCAGCAGCAGCATATACGTTTGTGGCTGGATATTCAAGTCATCCATCTACTCAGTCCCTTTTTTTTAAGTAGCCACTCTGCTAGGTGCACTATATATTAATAAAATACTACATACAACACCTAGAACACAGAGCTTCAGCCCTGTAGAACTCAACAGATGAAGAGGGTCATATGTGGAGACTAAGATGGTGTTGAACCAAGTTCAGATCTTGGATGATCAGTTGATAACTGTGTTACTCACCACAATGTACACTAGTACATTTTTTGCTAATAATTATGCCCCCAAAGACAAAAGTGACAAGTGGAGAGAACAGAGCTGAATTGATGGCCGTTTATCACCTGTGCTAGAAAAGCCAGTCTAACCACCTACCACATAGAAAGGGCCTCCCCTTGGGCAGGCTGTTAACTTTTCAGGACTTAGAAGTGTTTTGAGTAGGTTAAAATTATGTGACCATTCAAGGGGAAATATACTGACTGCTCCACAGTGATTTAGTATTGGAAAAGGCCAACCCTGGCCCACATACGTATAGTATTAGTAACTGGAAGGCTGAGACCTAAGAGGCTGTGCTTTAGCACTAAGAATTGAAATACACATCACCTGGTTACACAATAGAAGGAGTTTCGCCCTGTTTTCATGCTCAGGCAGGAGCATTGAATCCTCTCCTTAGTTCTCTTCCATCTTGGGCAGTTCAGGTTCATCCAGCAAACTCGTAGCTATGATACATCAGATGTTGATGGACTGTGGGACAGTTTTGGTCAATGTAGTCCTCAGACCACATGCATGAGCATCACCAGGATTTCTTTGACAATGTGGATTCCTGAGCACCATCCCAACTTAACAAAGAGTTTCCCAGAGATACTGAGAAACAAAACAACATTTTTAGAGAAACTTTCTAGCAGTGGTTATCTACATTAAAGTTTGACCCCCAAGGGTTTGGGATGTATTTTTTTAACTGTAATTTTAAAATCCAGAGGAGAGAGATATTGCAGCTGAGAAGTGAATTCTCAGGTGAAAAGACCCTGTTGCCACGGTGTGGAAGTCGGTCACCAGGAAGTGGTGGCAGAGAGTTGGGACAGTCAAGTCCAGTGGGCTCAGAGGGTCACTGACTTCTCAGTCAGTCACTGGAAGTGCCAGTGCTTTTGAGGACTGGAAGTCTGCCCGCCCCCTTGGAAATTGTCTGGGTCGCTTTTGTTTGAAATAAATAGAAACTTAGGGGAAAGATGTAAAAAAGATAGAAAGATACCTTCATCCATCAGTTATTAGCATTTTGCCCCCACTTGCATTCTCTCTCAAGACACTCACACGTGCACATATAGTCAAACATGCACACACACTGCCATACATGTATTTCTGAGCCAATTGGGAATCAGTTAAGACATCATGTCCCTGGGACTTCCCTGCTGGTGCAGTGGCTAAGACTCTGCTCTTCCAGCACAGGAGGCCGGGGTTCAATCCCTGGTCAGGGAACTAGATTGTACATGCTGCAGCTAAGACCCAGGGCAGCCAAATAAATAACAAATAAGCAATTTACTAAAAAAAATTTTTTTTAAAAAGACATCATGTCCCTTCTGCTTTATCCTTAAATGCATAGCTGGTAAGACAGTTCTCTTATGTAATCACAGTGTGATGATCAAAATCATGAAGTTTAACATGGCTACAACACTGCCGTCTAATCTATGCATACATGCATGCTAAGTCGCTACAGTTGTGTCCGACTCTTTGCGACCCTTTCGGGTATAGCCTGCCAGGCTCTTCTGTCCATGGGATTCTCCAGGCAAGAATACTGGAGTGGATTCCCATGCCCTCCTCCAGGGGATCTTCCCAACCCAGGGATCAAACCTGGGTCTCCTTTGGCTCCTACACTGCAGGCAGATTCTTTACCACTGAGCCACCAGGGAAGCCCTTACCAGCCCATATTCCAATTTTGTCATTACTCTTCTGTTTAGTATTTCCTTCCCCTCCAGGTTGCTCCACAGATACCCAGGGCAAGAGGCAGTTAGTGACATCTGAGACAATGCTAGTGGGCGCTTTTCTGGGCTGGGGTCTGTCTTCCCATTTTCTTCAAGCAATATTGCTGTTCCTTCTTCAGTACTTAACTCTTCATGTTTGATTCGCCAAACCAGCTAAAGCGGCAAATTACTGTTTCCCAATTTAATTCTCACAGGGCTGAGTTAAATAGCTCTGAAACTAACTTCAGATTCCTCCATATCCTGAAGTCATGGATCAGTGCTACCCTATTAGATGTTAGTTATATCCACAGTCAGATTTCTCCATTTTATTTACGGGTAGGATGAGACCAAAGAAGCCACCAGTGACAAAAGCTACCATGATCAAATGGATTTCAGTTACATTTTATCCATTTTTTTTGTGAAGAGATGACTTTTTAACAACAAAGAAATGTACACGACTTAATTTTATCAAGCCAGCAGAATTTGAAGAAGACTGATCCCAGCTTCACTTATAAACAGAAATGTACAAATTATAAATAAGGTGTCAGCAAATAGAGTTCAATGGCGTATCAAAAGGATAAAATATTTGACAGATAATTGGTTTATTTCAGAAATGTAGGAGAGTCAAAACTTTAAAAAACTTTCTAAATATCACTATATCAGCCAAATAAAGAAGAAAAATGTGATCCCATCAGTAGATGCTGCAAAAGTTATTGAGTCAATCCAATTTCCAGTCCTAAAATAAGGAATCTAAGTAACATAATAAAGAAGTCAATCAGCTATAATGCATACTATTTATGAAAAACTAGTACCATACTACCATAAATGGTAAAATCCTAAAACTGTTTCATTTTAAATAAGAAATTAGTCAGGGATTCCTGTCATTGCTATATAATTCACCATTGTTTGGGGATTTTCAGCAACTGCCAAGAAAATTAAATACCTATTACAAATACTAGGATAAAGTAAAATATTTATGTGCTTATACAAATATGTGAACCAAAAATGGCTGTGTAAATATGTTCATATGACTGTACAGCTAAAAAGCCCAAAACATATCAGTAAAGAAATGATAGAATTATAAAAAAATTATAAAATTGTAAGATTTTGATTATAAGTTATAAAACTATAAGACAATGATAAAATTATAAGAAAATCTAATAAGGTGACTAGATTCATAATAAATACATGAAAACCAATAGCTTTTTCTGACCTGACAATCACTAGCTATTTTTGTTTAGTTTAGCAGTAAGATTTAGAAATGGAAGGAGAGTAATAAGTCCTTTCAAAATAGCAATTAGAACTCTACATTTCATAGGAATAATTTTTATACTGAAGACTCCCCTTGTGGTTCAGCTGGTAAAGAATCTTCCTGCAATGTGGGAGACCTGCGTTCTATCCCTGGGTTGGGAAGATCCCCTGGAGAAGGGAAAGGCTACCCACTCCAGTATTCTGGCCTGGAGAATTCCATGGACTGTATAGACCATGGAGTCGCAAAGACTCAGACACGACTGAGCAACTTTCACACAGTATCATAAAAAACTTAGTATAGTATCAACCCTTCCAAAATTAGTGTGTAAATTTATGTGATTCCAATTAGAATCCTGATGGATGATTGTTTGGGGGAGAGGGGGGAGGGGAAGGGAATTGCATAAAATGATATTGAAGTATAAATGGAATTAACAGGTGCCTGCCTAAGAGTAAATATGCAAAGCATGTTCAGAAAGAACGATCAGAGGGTAGACTTATCTAAACATCAAACCGTGCTGTAAAGCTGCCACAACCGCATCAACCTGGTACTGAGAGAACTGGGCGGATAGTCAGGGAACTTAGCACTAAATCCCAGCTTCCAGATCTGTAATATGTGAGAATTTAATAAGTAAATGTCAAAGGTGATATTTTAGCATAGTGAAAAAGTTTGGATTGTGTCCTCAAAACTGGCTATTTATAGGGCAAAAAATAAAATTGGACTCCTTTCTTATCCAGCATAGATACATTAGTTTCAAAAAACATTGAGACATAAATTTGAAAAGTAAAACTATAAAAATCCTGCAAGAAACTCCTGACGTAATTGCATGTTGAGAAGCTATTCTTGATCTTATAGAAATTGAAAGCATTGTATATGACAAATGAAACCATAAAGAAAGCCAGTAGAGAAAAAGTGTATTTGGAGGAAATTTTGTAATAGAAAGACAGAATTCAAGAACTCTTAGACAAGCAGATAAACCATGAATTGAAAATGGACAAAGGACCTGATGTTGCACACAGTTCCAAATCCTCACATCCAGCAAATACATGAAAACATGGTCAGACTCACTGGTGTTCCAGGGAATATTTATTTTTAGAAGTAGTCAATATCTTCAGTTTTTCTAAGTGGAGAGTATTAAATAGAATATAACAAGCAATTGCTGATAGGAAAGCAGGGAAAAGGTTGTGTCCTTCATGAAAGGAGAGAGAAACCATTAGGACCTTTTCTGGAAGCAGCCAAGCAGCATCCTATGAAGTTAAAAATGTATTTGTTTTTTAAAATCTCACAGCCCTACTTCTGGGAATCCTTCACAGAGAAATAAAAGATACAGGATAGATATTATAATATACTCTAGGTGTTTATTACATGATGGTTGTGGCAACAGAGAACTGGAAACAAGATGAATGCCTATCAATAGGTGATGGCTGAAGAAATATGGTCCACTTATAGTATGAATTATTATGTGAGCATGAAAATGACTGCTTTAGGGTCAAACCCTGGGAACTCGGGGGCTTCCCGTGGTGTTTTGTTTAATGAGAAAAATACAATGAAGAAAGTGTGTATGATGGATTGTTTCTGAAAAACAAGTAATGATCCCTGACGTGTGTGTGTGTGTGTGTGTGTGTGTGTGTGTGTGTGCGCACTACAATCCAGGTGAGACATCTGGCAGGTAGTTAGCCTGGGGGTGCAGAGGGCCAGAAGATTTGAAGTAGGTAGGAGGAGGAAGTCAAGTGAAAAAAGGAAAAGAAGAAACAGCCGGCTGTTAAATGATGTGCGGGTTGCTCCTTCAGCCTGACAGTGAGGGTGAGTTTATATACACACTGAGTGTGCAGCGCTTCTGAGATGACTGTGGGGCGCTTTCCTGTAGAGTTTGTCATTGAGATCTTTTTCTCCTTGAGATCTTTAGAACTTGGACATCCCAGGGCTGATCTCCTCTGCTCCCAGTTGAAGGTGGAGCCGGCCACTTTCCCGGGCCTCACCCCACGACACTCTGGTTGCTTTGTCCCAGCAGACTCAGGGCAGGCTGATTCCTGGCCAGACGTCTAGGCTGCTGGGAACTGATGTGCACTCAGCACTCTCTCGAGATGCACATTCAGTTCTCACGGCCCCCAGAGCTTGGCGGGCTTGCGGGGTACGGATTTGGTCCGTGCCAAGCAGAAAGCAACCCATGCTCATACCCGAGGAGGAGGTGGCCCGTAGATCTGCCGGCCTGGAATAATATGCTTGTTCCAGCCCTCTGCTTCAGCACTCAGCTTTCTCTTTCTGGAACACAGATACAAGCCTGTCACATGCTATGGAGGACAGGCAAAGGTCAGCACCGTCTGCTCAGCATATCCAGAGGTCATTCTGTCTCCATCCCAGCCTTGTCTCGTGCCATGTCCCCGGCCACCCTGGATGACCTCAAGGTCCCCCCCAAATGTTCTGTGTGTGTTTGAGCCTTAGAACTTTGTGATGGGTGCTCGTCCGTGGGGTTGCTGCCCTCTGTCCCCTCCCATTCACACCCCTTGCCCTCCTGCCAAACTCTGCAGGTGCAGTACCTTCCAGGCCAGAGGCTCTGTGGTCCAAGCATCCTTCCTTGACTCCCCCGCTTCCTGCATCGTCTCCCCAGGAGTGACTTTGCAGAGCACGCTGCTGTGTATATATGTTCCGTGCCTGTTGCCAGCTGCCGCGTCCCCACCTCTGCAGTAGATAGAATTCCAAGGGATCAGGGACCTGCTTCTTTGCCTTCTTCCTTCTTCTGTTTTTAAATCTCTCCCTTCCTGGGGGTTATCACAGTATCTAACCCATCATGTATTCCCAGTAAAATGACTGAGTAAGTGGGTGAAGGACATTGTGCTTCCTGAAAAGTGAGCATAAAATCAAGGTAAATGGGGCCTTGGCTCTCACAGAAAAACACGCCCACACCACACAGAGCCCACTGTGTCGGGTTTGAAGTCACAGCTAATCTGCAAAGGAAGGCAGTTGTTCCTTGAACCAGAGCTCTTGGCCAATCACAGTTTTAGGATGTTGGTCTTAGTGTTCCATGTCAATTTTATGCTGATTAGGCAATAGTGTAAAATGACCTTTCGTTTATTTTCTCTGATGGGAGGGTATCCAGGGAGTCCCTGAACCTAGGCTTTGACTTGACCTGAAGTTACGGCGTCATCACATCGACCTGAACCTCCAGGGCTGCAGGAGTCAGAAGGGCCTCTGCTAACAGCTCGCTGTTATCTCCGCAGATTTTCACGGCACTGCCCCCCTTCACGCTGGGCATCTTCGAGAGGTCTTGCAGCCAGGAGAGCATGCTGAGGTTCCCGCAGCTCTACAAGATCACCCAGAACGCCGAGGGCTTCAACACCAAGGTGAGCCACGTGTGTACATGGGACCCCTCGGAAAGGCTGGTGACCCCGCCGATGCTTGGAGGGGGCCCTTGAAGGAAGGTGAGGCCCCAGACCTCCCCCAGAATAGCACACCCACGGAATCTGAACTGCCTGATCAGGCAGGAAGCATCCAGTCTTCCTGTTTAACAAAGCCTTCTTCCCCACCTGAGCCTCTGATGGCCATGTGGCCAGTGGCCCCCACACCCCAAGGCCTATGGGATCTAATCCTCCCCCGTCCCAGTGAGCCACATCACGTGGCACGGCCCTTGCTCCATCACTGCCTGGTTCTCAGTGACAGGGAAATATTCCTTCAGCCAGTGAGGAGAATTGGCCAGAGGTGAATGCAGGAATCAAGTCAGACGTGGCTGTTGTATTTCAGTCTGGAGAATCGGTAAAGAGAAGACATCTAGACAGACAAGGAGTAGGGATCCAGCACTGAGCTGAGTAGGAGCAGGCTTAGGTGTTTCAGGGTCCTCCGATCAGGAGTCACCAAGGGGTCTGGTGGGTCACTGGCCCACCAGCCACGTCTGGGGGGCAGCGGTGAGGACCCACCCTGAGGAGGGCAGGTGCCCGCTGGGCTGGAGGCAGAGATGCCCACATGCCTGCATTTGCTGTGTTTCCATCTCCAGTGGTCATGTGGGAGGGGTTTCAGGGGCTGGAACTGAGGCTCGTTGCCCCATTCAGTTAAGACAGCTCGTGCTGGTTGAGTGTGTGACCAGCCTGCGTGACCACTACTGGGGCCTGAGAGAGGGTGATCCGGGAGTCCTGGGCAAAGAGCGGTCCCTGAACACCTTGTTCTGAGCCAGCTGTCATGACAGTCCTCCTTCAGAGCGGCCTCGTGTTTGGGAAAGCATGATAGCTGTGTCCACATCCAGAAAAAATACGAGGGATCCTACTGGATCTCGTGTGTTCCACACACAGGAGATGGGAGTGACTGATTGTGTCCTTGTTCACTGTGGTTCTGTCCATGAGAAATACGGTCTCTTTGTTCAGCGTCATTTATGTGAATCAAATCTGTGATTTACAGAGTTTGAATTCAAAGGCTGCATAAGATGGGGGTAGGGAGTGGACCCACTGGAAAGGTAGCAGAGATGAGGGTGATCGGAGACCAACCTGCAGGCATTTTGAAGATGAGGGCGGGTAGGATGTAGAGGGCAGGGAAGAGATAGGGAAATCATGAACATTAAAGTAGGAAGATTTCATTGTCTTATCATTTCTCATCATTTTCTGTTGTCCCGTCACTAGTTAAGATCAAGCTATATGGCAGTTCCTAGTATGATGTGTAGATTTTTAAAGAAATTCCATCCGGCTTTAGTAATTCTTTCATCTCAGGGTTAAAGGCATGGTTGAAATGCATTTATGAATCCGTAATTGAGAAGAAACTGCTGGTTTAGTTCTGTTGTTTGACCTTTCGAGTGTTAAAGAGAATCTTTAACTCTGAATGCTATTCATCTAAATCCTAAAAACCGAAAATGGGAGGGATTTTCAGGGGTAAAACAAGAGAGTGAGCATGCTGTGTGAGAATTCACATGTTAAATGTTTTTAATGCTTTCCAAAAGTATGGTTTAAGTCTCTTCAGTCCCAGTGTGACCTATTACCCCTTTTTTTGAATGATGGTAAAATGTTGTTGTCTTGCTTTCAGTTCTAAAGGAAATGGATGATCATTTATTTTTCGGATGTAGATAGATTGTATATTGTCTTGTGTATATGTGAATATCTCTTTAGGTCCTTGTACTCGAGGAATATAATCTGGAGACAGCCGGCTCATTTGTAGCTAAAAAGGAGGAAATTGGTTTTTTCCGCCTTCTGGAGCTGGGATTGCCGCCTGCATCCCTGACAGTGAGGGGCTTGTTGAGCCACACAGAGGTCAAGAGTGTGGGCAGTTCCTGACAGCCTCGGTCTGTTTTCCCTTAGGTTTTCTGGGGTCACTGCATCAACGCCTTGGTCCACTCACTCATCCTGTTCTGGTTTCCCATGAAAGCGCTGGAGCATGGTAGGTAATGGCTTCGTGATTCAACTCTCAGCAAGTAGCTTTGCAGCCCCTCCACGCCTGTTGTTCACAACTTTTTTCCCCAGTTCCACAGGCCTAGAGATCACAGGAACAAATTTCAGAAGAAAAACATACGTAACATCTAATGAGAGCTAGTCTCGGCTTTATAGCTTGTAGGTTTCACCCCTTCTGGCTCTAAGAACCCATTTTCTTTCCAGTTGCCTGGAGAGTTTAAATACTAAGAATCTGAAACTTTATTTTTAATAACGATTTGAGTCAAAGATCTTGAAGAAAAGCACTTTACTATAATGAAACATCAATGCCTCTTGCCCTCGAGTTTGAAATTTTCTGTTAATCACTTGGGCTTTCGTTTTCCAAGCCTGACGCACCTCTATGCCAAATAACTCAAATCTCACGAGAGTATAATTTTATACCCTGTTTTCTGAAAGTCTCTTTTCCTTGATGTACACTTATCAAGCAAATGTTTAAAGTTTGTTGGAGGCCAGACTATTCCAGTTGTTTTTAACCTTCGCTGAGCTGGAGGAGGGTGTGCTTGTTCTCATTAATGCATCTAAAATGTGGCTTCTTAAAGAGACATACCTTTTAGCCTCAAAAAATGAAAATGTATTACGAGAATGTCCGTCTATTACTCCTCTCAAATCGTAATAATACCTCCGGGGAAAGTTACTCCAAATGTTGACTAGACAAGGCCTCTGACTGTTCAGAGAACCAAAGGATATAAAGTTTCCCAGCTTCTTTGTTTCTTCTTCCCAGTTTCTGTGTCAGTGGTTTTTGTGCTTCAGACGGACATGATTCATCCTCACTGATGTGCTTTAACCTGTCAAATATTGATGGTTAGAGAATATGCACGCACAGCCCATGTGTTACATACCTTATGACTTGTTCTCTATTGCATCGGACCTCCTTTTCTTTCAAGGGCCCCTGAGTCTCTTGCTTACTTGTGTGTGTGCTCAGTCGTGTCTGACGTTTTGCGATCCGTGGGCTGTAGCCTGACAAGTTCCTCTGTCCATGGACTTTCCCAGGCAAGACTACTGGAGTGGATTGCCATTGCCTACTCCACGCCAAAGTCTCTAAATGAGAAAGTAAATTTTTTTGCTTCTAGCCTCACCCCCAAAGGGGCATTCTAGATGAACCATTCTTTGAAACTTTCCTGTGATTCATCTTTATGTGTTGCTGTTGTTTAGGTGGTTCAGTCCTATCCGACTCTTTGCAGCCCCGTGGACTGTAGCCCACCAGCCTCCTCTGTCATGAGATTTCCCAAGCAAGACTACTGGAGTGGTTGCCATTTCCTTTACATGTAGTGGTTTTAATTTATTGGGTTGGCCAAAGAGTTCTTTTAATTTTTTTATAAGATCATACAGAAAAACCTGAACAACCTTTTGACCAACCCAATATTTTGAAATGATTTTGTGATTAAGAGCTTACAAATATAAGAGTGTTGACTGTGCTTTGTATTAGAAGCTCTGGCAGTTTGGTGATAAAGTGGCTGTCTTTGTATCAGGCTGGGCTGGTGATGGGAGGCAGTTTGTCTGCTGAGCACAAGAGCGGCTTTGGTACGTGTCCTCTGGTCCCCAAGCCCAGCCTTTCGTGAATAGCAAGAGACTCGTACTCGTACTGACTCTGGGTATTATCTCTAGGCTCACCACCCTCTTATGTCTACGGGGACTCTGTAAATACGTGGTGCTTGCTTTGGACTCATAGAAGTTTTCCAAGATGGTCCTTTACTTGCCCGCTTCAGAAGGAGCTAGTGCGGCCCCGTCTGATCAGGTGGTTTTCTGATCCTGAGTCATCATCATGTGCTTTGAGATGGCGGCTTGTATTTTTTGGTGGGATCACTATTGTTTACCTAGATCACATCATGTAAATCCATCCACTCTCCCAATGTGGTCTGTATTTAAAAGAAGATAGATTCCCCAACAGTTACTAGTTTACCTACGAGGTGTCACCAGGTAGTTTCCACCACATGGCTTCCCTGGTAGCTCAGTTGGTTAAGAATCCCCCTGCAATGCAGGAGACCCCAGTTCAATTCCTGGGTTGGGAAGATCCACTGGAGAAGGGATAGGTTACCCACTCCAGTATTCTTGGGCTTCCCTTGTGGCTCAGCTGGTAAAGAATCCACCTGCAATGTGGGAGACCTGGATTTGATCGCTGTGTTAGGAAGATCCCCTGGAGAAGGGAAAGGCTACCCACTGCAATATTCTGGCCTGGAGAATTCCATTGACTGTATAGTACATGGGGTCGCAAAGAATCGGACATAGCTGAGTGACTTTCACTTTATCTGCTTCATTCAGGTTAGGAATTTGCCTAGCAACCAAAAGGATGACTTTTTTCCATTTTTTAATTGCCATCATGGTTAGCATCATATTTCATATTTATTAAGCCTTCTGCATAGAGGTTTTCATTAGGTTATATTATAAACAGTAACCTTTTGACTGAAACTGTTGAAGGTGAAATGAATACCAAGTGTGAAGTCTATTTGGTAAAGAACAACAGAAGGCTGTGGTGTTCTTGGTCACTAGTTGATGTCCTCTAACAAATGGAATGAAAATTGTAGGATTCATTCCTAAATTCTCACTATTAGTACACCACAAACATGATTACAATGTCCCTCAGCCTTATTCTTTGATGTGATATTTATGTCCAAGGCCCTGTGATAGAGTCTGAGGGTGGTGGGTAAACGTGGCAATGTGGGTCTTCCTGTCAAAGCATTTGAAGTCTGGTAAGGGACGTGGATAATTCTAGTGCAGGCAGAAAGTAACTCTCAAGTAAAATCCAGAGGAAGCACTCTCAGATTGCAGGGGGCTGAGAGAGATGTCTTTCGTTTAGGATGACTCATGGCTTGTTGAAGGGGATAACGTGTAGGCTTAGCCTGGAAGTCCAGGCAGAGCAAGATGCCAGGGTTGGAGGGAAGAGCTGAATGAAGGGGGTGATTCAGGACAGATGCGGAGAGCTTGAGAAGTTCATTCCTTACAGGGAGGAAGGCAGAAGAGTTGGAGAAGGTGGGTGAAAGCTGAACTGCAGAGAGCTTGGAATGCAATGTTAAGAAGCCAGGACTCCATTTGGAAGCATTGAACAGTCAGTAGCATTTAGATTGAGCTGAGTATTGCGAGCAGAGCAATTTTGGGAAGTTAAAACCATCATATCTTGTAAGGCTGATAGGAGAAAGAAAACTGATAGCAGGAGTCCTGGTTAGGTCCTCAGCTCTTCCAGGGAGCTTAAGGAGGGTTAAACCTGGGACTAGGGATGTGTTTAGCGAAGGGAGAACTTGTCTTGAGAAGAAGTCCTTCAGCAGAATCATAGCAGACCAATGATGTGCCGGGTGCCAAGGGCGTGGTGGACACTAAAAAACGCAGCTTGTCTTGCTGTCTGGGGGCTTCTGTGAGGTCAGAGCTGATGATCGGGAAGAAGATGTTAGATGATCAGGAATTATGCACGTAATTGCTTAATGGCCAGTGTGCTGTGTTCGACAGGCTGCTGGGGAGCTTGTAATACCGGGACATAACCTAGTCTAGTGGGTCAAGGAAGCATCTTCTCCAAGGAAGTAAGTAGTACTTACGTTCTTAAAAAAGGAGCAGGGAGTGAGCAGGTAGGGCAGGGGAGGTGTAGGGAAAGTAGGGGAGAAAGAGCATTCCTGACAGGGAGCACAAGCACACAGGGCTCGTGCTGCCCGGGAGCTGGGAGAGTCCTCGGGCAGTGGCTCCCAAGGGAATGCAGGGGTGGACTCAGGATCTTGTTCAGCCTTTGGTGAGCACTTCCAGACCCTGAGCTTCCCTGGCCTTGGACAGTGAACCCTCTCCCCACCGCCTTTCCCCCCATCCTTGTGCAGCTGTGAACCAAAACATGACTGCACACATTTCCAGCATCCCCTCTGCATCTGCAGCAGCACCCTAGTCGAGAGGGCAGTAGCATAGGAATTTTAGGTTGAGGGTCAGATCACTAAAACCCAGATGAGGGAGAGGTTTGGGGTGGGAGAGTTATACCCCGGACTTGCCTCCGAGGAAGACAAGAAGCCGTGTAGAGAAGTGCCTCAGGTCTGGCAAGAGCACAGGTCTTTGTGTGTTCGGTTTTTTAGTGGAGGGAAGGAAGTCAGAGGAGGAAATCAAAAAGCTTGCAAGTTTGAGAAGAACCAGGATGTGGCAGCTGATTTGATTACTTGGTCATGGGCTGATTGCCCTAAATAACAATGAGCTCCTGTTAACACTTTGAACCACCCCTTAGAAGGAGGCATTCACCCTGCTTCCAAAGAAGTGTTGGAAAATGGCACCAATTTGAGACAAACGAGAGCATCTTCAAACCACGGAGAGCCTGATCTCATAGAACAGTGCCTTGGGCCCCCCACCCCCGCTCCAGCCCCAAGTCCTGCCGGAAGCTGTCAGCCGTGGGCTACACTCAGCCCTGAGGACCTTTACTCGACTGGGGGCTGAGATCCACAGAGCAGCTTGGTTGCAGTGTTTCATGCTCTGTGGGCTGCATCGTCAGTGTGGTGGATTCTACCAGGAAATGTTCTCCAGGCTCCCTCGAGAAAGGCTTAGGTATAGACAGAGCTGGTCACTCCGGCATCATTGTTGGCAAGAAACGTTTCTGAGAGGTGCTAGCCCGTCAATCATTCCTTAAGAAACATCCAAGAATTTTGCTTTGCTTATTTCTGTGTGGTTTTGGATAGAATTTTCAAAGCAGTGCTCGGCTGATGGAGTTTGTGATGATTCATTTCAAGTTTCAAACTACATTTTTCCACTCCAGCAATTCTGTAGTAAATCAGATTTCTTCCAACCATCACAACCTTATGCTCACGGCGATGGCCAGTCTGCAGCTCCCAGCCTTCAAACTTAAACATGATTCTAGGTTAAAACCCAAGATGTCACCTTTGCAGGGACTGAAATTCACCAAGACTTTGATGTTGGGCCACTCTTGGACTTTCCAGTGGTGTATCCAGTATGCATATTTGAGCAACCCTCCTTGAAGTGGAATGTGGTTATTGGCAAATCCATTTTGATTTTTTAAAAAGGAAATTTTCAGATTTTGTTTTTCTTGATGGAATTTAAGAGGGAAGGGATAGGAATATACTTAGCATCAGAGAAAAATGGCCCCCCAAAAGATTTATTCTTGATTCCTCCCTGTCTACACTCTGGAAACTATCCCCATCTCTTTTTGCATTACAGAAGAAATGCAATGTAGATATTTATTATATTGGCACTAATTAAGCAGTAGGATCTCTGAACATTTTTGGAGAAGGCTACATTATATTTTCTTATAAATGTGCTGCTGTGAGATTAGACACGTTTTATAAACTGAAATGATAGTATACCTGTATAAAATGAGATGTAGGGTACTTCTCTCTGCCTGTGGCAGTACTGGGTCATTTTAGCTTGAATTATTTATGACCCTATACCTGTTACTATAAACTTGTTTTTTTTTATGTCACGTAAGTTTCACATTAAGCTAAAGTGGGGTTAGATTGCCCTTGTTCTCTGAGATTGCATCTTCTTAAGATCAATTACTCATTCATTTAAAAAAAAAAAAAGACAAGTGACTGCGTCCTTTGTGCCAGGTCCCTTTTGGCAGATGTAGTACAAGTCCAGTAGGCAGATTCCCTGCCCTCGTGGAGCTCACACGGGACAAAGCAGGACTGAACAGAAAGTGTAATGAAAGGACGATCGAGGTCAAATGGTGTGCGTTCCAAGGACCACTGATCTGGCCCCGGGTTTGAGGATGTGTTACATAGTCAAAGGATGCGAGGGAGGAGAGAGCTGGGAAGAGAGTAGGGAGGGAAGGGTTTCAGGCTATGGGAATAGCATGGGTAAGAGGCTGTGATTCAGAGTCAGAGAAGACATGTGTGGGTGCAAGACTGAGGAGCGAGGCTGTGAGATCGATTGCCTAAGGATGGGAAAGGATGGAGACCAAGAGATCAGACCTTTCCCAGTCTTGGGGACTAGTGAGCCTTTTGAAGTATAAGTTCAGCGGGAGCCACTGATGGGTTATAAGCAGGGAGCCAAGTAGCTGATGAATTTCAAGGTGACTACACTGGCCAAAACGATTTTTGGCATCCAGCTAGTTGGCTATTGCTTAGGTTGTGTAGTGACAGCATCAGAGAAGCGGACGGATTAGAGGGCTCCTAGAGGGGCAGAACTGGAAGGATCCAATATTGCATTTATGAAAACTTCCCTGGTCTGTCTGACTGTGCGTGCGTGTGTGCCAAGTTGCTTTAGTCGTGTCCGACTCTGTGTGACCCCAGGGACTGTAGCCTGCCAAGCTCCTCTGTCTATGGGGATTCTCCAGGCAAGAATACTGGAGTGGGTTGCCGTGCCTTCCTCCAGTGGGCCTTCCCAACCCAGGAATCAAACCTGCACCTCCTGTAGGGCAGGCAGATTCTTACCACTGAGCCACCTGGGAAGCCAATATTTTCTCAAGAAGATAATAATAAACTGTACAACTTGGACTTCTTCCATGTCCCAAAGTATGATTCATTAGCCGTTTCTATTTTGCACTGTTGACAACTTCTGTAACCTGACTGTGTCACATGTATTTTACACAGTTGGGTTTGATGTAATGCTGTAAAAAGTATGAGCTGGAGTTCTTAGATTTCACCTTTAGAACTCTGTCAAGAAGTTGAATCAAGGTGTATTAGGGTAGGGACAGCTGCTGCAACAAACAACCCCCAAATATCAAGGGCTTAGCCCAGTAAAGGCTTATTCTGCCTCGTGTCATCATCAAATGGAATAGTATATTGTACATGGTATATTGACGCTGTTTTCATTTTCCACATTTGTGATGCCCTGGTATTAGACCTTGATCCTGGAAAAGGTCAGTTTTCATTCCAGTCCCAAAGAAAGGCAGTGACAAAGAGTGTTCAAACTATCGCACAATTGCACTCATCTCACACGCTAGCAAAGTAATGCTCAAAATTTTCCAAGCCAGGCTTCAACAGTATGTAAACCATGAACCCTCAGATGTTCAAGCTGGATTTAGAAAAGGCAGAGGAATGAGACATCAAATTGCCAACATCCATTGGATCATTTAAAAAGCAAGAGAATACCAGAAAAGCATCTGCTTTATTGACTACGCCAAAGCCTTTGACTGTGTAGATCATAACAAACTGTGGAAAATTTGGAAAGAGATGGGAATACCAGACCACCTGACCTGCCTCCTGAGAAATCTGTATGCAGGTCAAGAAACAACAGTGAGAACTGGACATGGAACAAAAGACTGGTTCCAAATCGGGAAAGGAGTACGCCAAGGCTGTATATTGTCACCCTGCTTATTTAACTTATATGCAGACACCATGAGAAACACGAGGCTGAGTGAAGCACAAGCTGGAATGAAGATTGCTGGGAGAAATATTAATAACCTCAGATATGCAGATGACACCACCATTATGGCAGAAAGCAAAGAAGAACTAAAGAGTCTCTTGATGAAAGTGAAAGAGGAGAGTGAAAAAGCTGGCTTAAAACTCAGCTTTCAAAAAATGAAGATCATGGCATCCAGTCCCATCACTTCATGGCAAATAGATGGGGAAACAATGGGAACAGTGACAGACTTTATTTTCTTGGGCTCCAAAATCACTGCAGATGGTGACTGCAGCCATGAAATTAAGACACTTGATCCTTGGAAGAAAAGCTATGACCAACCTAGATAGCATATTAAAAAGCAGAGACATTATTTTGCTAACAAAGGTCCATCTAGTCAAAGCTATGGTTTTTCCAGTAGTCATGTATGGATGTGAGAGTTGGACTATAAAGAAAGCTGAGTGCCAAAGAATTGGTGCTTTTGAACTGTGGTGTTGGAGAAGACTCTTGAGAGTCCCTTGGACTGCAAGGAGATCAAACCAGTCAGTCTGAAAGGACATCAGTCCTGAATATTCATTGGAAGGACTGATGCTGAAGCTGAAACTCTAATACTTTGGCCACCTGATGCAAAGAACTGACTCCTTGGAAAAGACCCTGATGCTGGGAAAGATTGAAGGCAGGAGAAGGGGACAACAGAGGATGAGATGGTTGTATGGCATTACCGACTCAGTGGACATGAGTTTGAGCAAGCTTCAGGAGTTGGTGGTGGACAGGGAAGCCTGGTGTGCTGCAGTCCATGGGGTCACAAAGAGTTGGACACAACTGAGTGACTAAACTGAACTGGTCTTGGAGAGACTGTGTTCCCAGGGTTGGCTGATTCCTAGAGCAGATAGCTCCCCTGCAGGCTTGCCTTTGATATCCAGCCAAGAGTTCTGGGGCCCCCAGACATCTCTGTATCTTACTATCTCACACCAGACTAATGTTCTGTACCCTAAATCACCCTGGAGCAGGTATAACATAGCTAGGGGTCAACCCTGAACCCAGAGGCTGTTGAAATTGTTCACACTTATCCAACCCTGAGCTTACACAGTGTATTTACCCTGCCTGGTCCATTTTATCCTGTGAAAACCCAAATAAAAGCTCTGGGTCATGTTTTCTCCTCTCCCCTCCTGCCTGACCCTGCTGTTTCCCCATGTGGCCCAGCCTGACATCCTGTGTGTCCTGTTTTTAGGGATCCTTAAGTATAAAGTTTGTCCTTCATGACCATCACATCCATGTCTATTTCTCTTCTAACATCTGGTTAAAACAAGCCCTGGATTCATCTCCATAGTGGTGCTTCATCTGTTCATGGCCCCCAAGTTCACCCTTAACCTCACACAGGGACAAGAGAGGGCCAGGAGGACTGATGGCTCTTAACCTTCTCTGGCAGGACAGGATCCTTCACTTCTGATTGGCGAGAACTAGTCACAGGGCCCGCCTAGGTAGGAAGGGCCTCAGACTGTCCCTAGACTCTGCTCCTGGGAGTCAGAAATGAGCCTGTGCCTACAAGATGGCTGTTTGACATCGAGAGGCAGTTGAGTTTACTTTCCATCATTTTCACTTCCCTTTTAAAGTCTATTTTTAGTAAAAAAGAATGAAAAAAGAGAAAGGTTGAAATCTGAGTTTCATATCCTTAACTTTATCCAGCAGAAATGTCAGTACAGAGGAGAAAATCCAGAAAAAGGCTTATATAACCAGGAACTTAACCCAGCGCTGGTTCTCAATGTAATTATAATCACTAACACTTGTATAAACTCTACCTTTTAGAAATGCCTTGCAATAGTGTATGGCACTCTTTACAGAGAAAGGAAAAATGAATCTTCTCTTTATGAATACACAGCATCAGAAGCAAAAAGAATCATTTCAGTTGTCATACAGACAGTGCAGACATTTGAGCAGGATGAGTTCTAAGTGCATTTGTAAGTGAGTTCTTTGACACTTGGAAGACATTTTCACTCTTGATATTCATCCAGTAGTAGCTGGTTGGCATTGTACCTC
This sequence comes from Bos javanicus, assembly GCF_032452875.1. NCBI lineage: Eukaryota > Metazoa > Chordata > Mammalia > Artiodactyla > Bovidae > Bos > Bos javanicus. The sequence continues at coordinate 33,546,299 of NC_083879.1, read as the reverse complement.
TGAGCCTTTGCCACCTTAAGAGGTGGCATCGGGAGTGGAGTGAGATCGGGAGAGGAGAGCCTGTTAATATGCTGGAACAAGGGCTGCTCTGAATTGGTGCTACTGAAGGTTCGAGGCTCAGATGCTAAAGGATCCACGTGCAATGCAGGAGACGCAGGTTCGATCCCTGGGTTGGGAAGATCTCCTGGATAAGGGAATGGCAACCCATTCCAGTATTCTTGCCTGGGAAATTCCATGGACAGAGGAGCTTGGTGGGCTGCAAAGAGTCGGACATGCCTGATTGACTAACACACACACTGAATTGGTGCTGCTGAAGGAAAAGGTCAGAAGATGGAGAACAGGAGGGACTTGGCATCTGCTCTCCAGCCAAAATTCTTGACAGATGCCCTGGTGTCTGTTGAGGGAACGGTGCCATCTCCCTAATTCTTCCTCTGGAGTCAGATGTGTGTGCAATGCTGTGATTTTGAATCTAGGCCTCCACAGGTTCTTACTACACCAAAAACACATGTATGCATTCACCCCATCTGTTTTCTTGATTATTGAGCCCTGTCTTCTCTGGCTGCACAGGACTATGCTGTAACTTAGGCTTCAGATTTTGCTTTTCGTCAAAGCCCTCTCTGAATACGTTTTTGTGGTTTAGCCGGGTCATAATGTAATGTGTTTAACGAGTATTTCATTGAAATGGCATCTTTGTAAGATGTCATCAGCCTAGCCCCTTGAAAACCTCTGAGGTAAGTTCCCCAATCATTCTGCCTGTTTAGAAAACGAGACAGACTTTCCCCACACACATTCTCGGAGAGCGTTTTGCATGCAGCGTTTGGGGCTGTCACTAGTCACTGGAGGGTCCATGTGGGTTTGTCGTCATTGTTCACACCAGTCAGTTTAGTGTCTGGGTTTGTCAACCTCATTTGGCTATTCCTACATCACGCCAGTCCCTGACTCCAACCCGACTTTGCAGATGACATAAGTCTGGACCAACAGGCTGAGCGGCTGCTGAGGGTCTGTGGGTCCTGAAGCCACGGCATCATTTCTGCCTGGAGGAGAATGAGTGGCTCTCAGGACAGGGCTTCAGGCTCCCGTAATACCACCTCTGATGCACACGGTCATCCCATCATTGTATCAGATTTTACCCCACGTGAAGCCCCACCAGGTGATTCTATATGTGACCAACAAGTGAGACTAGCATCTTTCCCACTCTTATGGCTTCTTTTACCTTGTGGAGCTCTTTACCTGGACCTCGGGGACAGGGAGCACACACTGCCCCCCCTCATTTCAGCTCTCCTCTGGGGGGTGCTGATCCACAATCTTGGTCTCCTGGCTGGTCTCACATGGTCCAGTGAGATGCTGAGGAGAGTGCTGATGCAACAGGCAGCCCGCTTCCCTCCTCTTCCCTCGCTCCCGCCCGCCTTGCTCCCTTTCTCCCTCCCCCTCCCTCCCCCACCCCGGCCTGGGCCTGCTGGACCTTTGTGTGCTAGTGATGATTTTTGCTGGGAGATGCTCAACGTCCAGCTGGTGAATAAAGGTGTGTTGAGATCACCTCCCTCCACCTGCGCATTGGATGAGTTTCTTTACTGGGACCTTCTCAGAACCTGGAATGGCCTGGCTCCCGCTGACGTCACTGTCTGATGCAGTGCAAGCATCCACCCCCATGTCTCTAGGCGGACGGATTTCCTTTTGTGCCTGAACTGTCCTTTCCCCTCTCGCTGCCCACTTCCTCCCTATATCCATCTGTGCCCCCCGTGCTGCTTCATCTGCATAATCTTATCATCACTTACATAGATGGTGGATAAATACGTTCTAAAAGGCTGGCTTGGGAACCCAATGACTTACCTTGGTTTGGGGGTTCTTTATCTCCTATTAAAAAAAATCACTTGAGTTTTAAATACCCTGCTAAAATGAAAACAGCTAAGCTACAGGAAAGTTGTTTTTCGGAGTACAGTGGTGAATTATAACAGTACTGTTAAGATTAAGCAAAACAGGAAGAAATAATTTGAGTAACATGCTGCAGAAATAATAAAATGGACAGTCCAAATGGACTTTTCCAGCCTTGAATTATAAGCAAGCTGTAGCTTATGAATGTGTTCATCCACCAATGATTGTTTAAGACTTAGTGCCTTTTCTTCAGGAGGATGCTACTGGCAAATTTTTAACAAGAACTGATGCCCACAGGTATTTCCCTCTAAAGCAGTCAAAATATAACCTTTAAGAGAACACGCTGTCCTGTGGGAATTTCCCCAACAGGGCGGGCCAAGCAGTGACTTGTGAGTTGTTTAGTGGATGCTGTCTTTTCCAAGGCTGTTGGTATGTACAGAATCACAGTTTGGGAATTTCTCCTTCAAGGAATGAATTATTCCCAGATGGTATTAGTTTCGATTGGGCTGGGAGATGCTCTTTCCTAAGCAGAAACTTAAAATGCAGTGTTGAGTTATCCTTGAAAACTGATGAGTTGGAATAGTAGGGTTATCTTGGCATCACTAATCTTAAGTATTCAGACGAACTCAGTTGCAGGCAAGTTATGTAATGCCAGTAGCATTGGACTGTCATGGCAAGGTAGAAATACATGCCTGTTAAAATTCTAGAAGCTACAGTTAGAAGAGGTCCCTGGGTTTCACTACTTGTTTCTTCTGTTTGTGCCAAATTCCCAGCATGGTGGTCCATGGTCTTAAGGGTCTCCATGGAGATGCTCTCTCCATCAGTGAGCTCTCGATCCTGGAAGTGATCGCAGGGTTTGCCCCTTTAAAGGCATCAAGCAATGGCAGTTCCATCTCTTTGTACCAAGGCCTCACCTTGCTTCTCTGCTGATGGTGCGAACTGTGAGGTCCCAACACACTCTGCTCCTCAGCCTGACTACAGACGAGGGGCGTTCCCTTCATTTGCCACTCTTATTTCAGGGTGTATTCTCTGTATTTATTCCAGCTCCTCTGTTTTCTTTCCTCTAATACTGTGATTCTCAATATGGGGAATTTTCCCCAAGGGACATTGGCAGTGTCCAGAGGCATTTTTTGTTGTCACATCTTGGTGGAGGATACTACTGGCTCACAACCAGGGGGTCGGTGCTGTGCTCATCTTGTGGATAGAGACCAGGCATGCTGCCGAACACACTACCGTCCCAGGGACAGCACCCCCCAACTGCGTGAGAGACATGGACCCCAAAGAATAAAAGAAGACAACTTCAAGGGGGGAAATAACTAGATTAAGAAGAAGTCTTTTGAAATACCAACACCCAATGGGAAGGAACTTTCTAGGAGAGAAATAAGGTGGAGATAAAAGTGAGATTCACGTGACAGAGATTCTGCACCACTTTGGGGTCCATTTCTCTCTGTATGTTAGTGAAAGCGATGTCTTGTTTCCAGAGTTCACCATTTCTCACTCAGAGTATGGCCTCCCGTGTCGTTTAGCTTCTCTTTGCTGCCCTAGTTTCCTCGTCTGAAACATGCAGGTCATAATGCCGTTTCGTAGCATTGCTGGAGCATCAGAGAAGTATTAGCATTTTAGTGTTGCGTATTAGTAATGCTAATAATAGTCGTCTACTAGTATTACATATACTAGTAAGCATCCTCGTGGAGGTAAAGTGCTTAGAACAGAGCCCGTCTTATGCTTAGTAACGTAATTTCTATTTCCAGTGTAGAATTAACAAACGGTTTTCTGTTCATTAAGTGTATATTCCCTTGGTATCTCTGATTTTCTTGAAGAGATCTCTAGTCTTTCCCATTCTGTTGTTTTCCTCTATTTCTTTGCATTGATCGCTGAGGAAGGCTTTCTTGTCTCTCCTTGCTATTCTTTGGAACTCTGCACTCAAATGGATATATCTTTCCTTTTCTCCTTTGCTTTTCACTTCCCGTCTTTTTACAGCTATTTGTAAGGCCTCCTCAGACAGCCATTTTGCTTTTTTGTATTTCTTTTTCTTGGGGATGGTCTTGATCCTGTCTCCTGTACAATGTCACGAACCTCCATCCATAGTTCATCAGGCACTCTGTCTATCAGATCTAGGCCCTTAAATCTATTTCTCACTTCCACTATAGTCATAAGGGATTTGATTTAGGTCGTACCTGAATGGTCTAGTGGTTTTCTCCACTTTCTTCATTTTCAGTCTGAATTTGGCAATAAGGAGTTCATGATGCAAGCCACAGTCAGCTCCCAGTCTTGTTTTTGCTGACTGTATAGAGCTCCTCCATCTTTGGCTGCAAAGAATATAATCAATCTGATTTCGGTGTCGACCATCTGGTGATATCCATGTGTAGAGTCTTCTCTTGTGTTGTTGGAAGAGGGTGTTTGCTATGACCAGTGCATTTTCTTGGCAAAACTCTATTAGCCTTTGTCCTGCTTCATTCTGTACTCCAAGGCCAAATTTGCCTGTTACTCCAGGTGTTTCTTGACTTCCCACTTTTGCATTCCAGTCCCCTATAATGAAAAGGGCATCTTTTTTGGGTGTTAGTTCTAGAAGGTCTTGTAGGTCTTCATAGAACTGTTTAGCTTCAGCTTCTTCAGCGTTACTGGTCTGGGCATAGACTTGAATTACCGTGATATTGAATGGTTTGTCTTGGAGCAGTTGCAGCAATGAAATTAAAAGATGCTTACTCCTTGGAAGGAAAGTTATGACCAACCTAGACAGCATATTAAAAAGCAGAGACATTACTTTGCCAACAAAGGTCCATCTAGTCAAGACTATGGTTTTACCAGTGGTCATGTATGGATGTGAGAGTTGGACTATAAAGAAAGCTGAGTGCCCAAGAATTGATGCTTTTGAACTGTGGTGTTGGAGACAACTCTTGAGAGTCCCTTGGGCTCCTGCAAGGAGATCCAACCAGTCCATCCTAAAGGAGATCATTCCTGGGTGTTCATTACAAAGACTGATGTTGAGGCTGAAACTCCAGTACTTTGGCCACCTGATGTGAAGAGCTGACTCATTGGAAAAGACCCTCATGCTGGGAAAGATTGAGGGCAGGAGGAGAAGGGGATGACAGAGGATGAGATGGTTGGATGGCATCATCAACTCGATGGACATGGATTTGGGTGGACTCCGGGAGTTGATGATGGACAGAGAGGCCTGGTGTGCTGTGATTCATAGGGTCGCAAAGAGTCAGACATGACTGAGTGACTGAACTGAACTGAACTGAAGTGTATATTCTTGAAGTATGAAACACATTCTAAGTCCTCCATATGTAGACAAATGCTTTGTATATTTAATTACAACCAGCCTTTGTAATATTACTGTTGAAAGGAAGTTCAGAAGTTGTCAAACCATAATTGTAAACCTGGTTCTCAGCTTAGCCTCCCAGCCCTTCTAAGTCTACCATCTGATCAGCGTTTTCTCCAGACTCCGTCAGGGTTTCATTTAGGTAGAACTCAGGACCCTTAGATCACTGCTCATCTCAATCAAAAGTCTTTTCTTCATTTGTGAACTCAGAGGGTGAGACTAAAGATAGGAAATCCACCTTGAGCTAAAACGAATAGGAGGTAGTTCAGAAACTCTCAGTTTAGGTCTGAAGCTAACACAACTCGTGATATCTCTTTGAAGATTCATCTGTCCTTATCCACCAATTTTCTTACCTAGAATCAGGAGAAAGGGAACACCCTGTGGCTGGATCCAGGGTCCCATGATGATCATATTTTACCTGTGATGTACTTTGTCATTATGGTGTTTGACAAAACTAAATAGATCTTGATTCTTTCATGAGTCAGATTCTTCAACAAACAGATGGGTAAATTGATGAGCCCAAATGTATGTGTACATCAGCTACTGGGTTGGAAATTTGAACACAAAAATCCGTATTTACTTGGCCTATAGGCCACGGGTCTAATTTGGGTATAAAGAAAGAATGAAAGGAGATTGGCGGTGTCACTCAAATAAACCATTTCTGAATTTAAAACAGGTTTTCAACCCTCAAGGTAAAAACCAGACTTTTCACAGCAAGCTAGCTGACCTGAACCAGATAATTCTCTTGTGGCTCAGCTGATAAAGAATCCGCCTGCAATGCAGGCGATCTGGGTTTGATCCCTGGGTTGGGAAGATCCCCCAGAGAAGGGAAAGGCTACCCACTCCAGTATTCTGGCCTGGAGAATTCCATGGACTGTATAGTCCATGAGGTCACAAAGAATCAGACATGACTGAGGGACTTTCCCTTCACTTCTGTCTTAGTGATCATTATGTACATTGTCATTTCATAGTCATCCTTCAGAAGAAGAAAATGAAAAAGCTGCAAAATTAAGGCTTCACATCCTAGTTATATTGTCTAGGCATCTCGCATTGAATGTTTGCATTTACAGGTCCCAGTAGTTCACATAGAAGTCGATGGAGAACATGAGTAGTGAAAGTCCTCCAGAATTCTGAGTGCAGTCGTCATCCACTCATTTTGTATCACATAGTTATCTCTGCTATTGGCCTATAGTGCCAGTTTAGCAAAAATTAAAGACAAATGGTAAATGAACACGCAGAGACTGTCTGATACTAGCACCCACAGAGATAGATTTTTTTGGTTGTTTAGTCGCTTAGTCGTGTCCAACCCTTTGTGACCGATCCCATGAACTGTACGCCACTCTGTCCATGGGATTCTCCAGGCAAGAATACTGGAGTGGGTGGCCATTTCCTTCTTCAGGACCCAAGGATTGAACCCTCATTTCCTGCATTGGCAGATGGATTCTTTACCACTGAGCCACCAGGGAAACCCAGAGATAGATTAATATGGTTTTATTCTATTCCTTCTTCTAATAGACAAAGAGAAATTTTAATCTGTATGAAAAGTGGTTGGTTGGTTGTTTGGAAACCTGACTTTGTGTGTTTGCTTCATTTGGAGAAAATATAAGATGAAGAAATTCAGAGTTAGAAAGAGGAGGCATTAGAATCACAGACAAATGTCAATGTCTCTAAAGTTCTCTTTTTACATTCTGAGTAAAACAGACTTCAGGGCTCTACAGGTTAATTGTAACTTCTTTGTTTTTCAGATACTGTGTTGGCCAATGGTCATGCCACAGACTATTTATTTGTTGGAAATATCGTTTATACTGTAAGTTTGCCTATTTATTGAATCTTTCTTAAATGGCACGTGTGTGGGTTCTGCCTCTCTCTCCCTTCATATAAAGTCTTTGTCATTATTATTTCAAATTTCTGAAGTATATATTATAGATTCCTTAAAGACTACAGCCTTGAAATTAAAAGACGCTTGCCCCTTGGAAGGAAAGCTGTGATAAACCTAGACAGCATATTAAAAAGCAGAGACATCACTTTGCCAACAAAGGTCTGTATAGTCAAAGTCATGGTTTTTGCAGTAGTCATGTACAGATGTGAGAGTTGGACCATAAAGAAAGCTGAGCACCAAAGAATTGATGCCTTCAAACTGTGGTGCTGGAGAAGACTCTTGAGAGTCCCTTGGACTGCAAAGAGATCAAACCAGTCAATCCTAAAGGAAATCAACCCTGAATATTCATTGGAAGGGCTGATGCTGAAGCTGAAACTCTTAACATTTTGGCCACCTGATGTGAAGAGCCAACTCATTAGAAAAGACCCTGATGCTGGGAAAGATTGAGGGCAGGAGGAGAAGGGGATGACAGAGGATGAGATGGTTGGATGGCCTCACCAATTCAATAGACATGAATCTGAAACAACTCCAGGAGATAGTGGAGGACGGGGAAGCCTGGCATGCTGCAGTCCATGGGGTCGCAAAGAGTCAGACACAACTTAGCAACCGCACCACAATAACAAGCTCAAAAGGGTTGTAAAATGCTTACCTTGTATTTCAGTGAAGTTTATGCAAAGTTGGTGGCTCAGAGGATAAAGCGTCTGCCTACAATGCGGGAGACCTGGATTTGATCCCCAGGTTGGCAAGATCCCCTGGAGAAGGAAATGGCAACCCACTCCAGTATTCTTGCCTGGAGGATCCCATGGATGGAGGAGCCTAGTAGGCTACAGTCCACAGGGTCGCAAAGAGTCAGACATGACTGAGTGACTTCACTCACTCACTTATGTAAAGTTCAGATTTCAGGACAAGGGATCAACAGACTTCCCTCAATCTTTACATGAACATTTCACACCTACTTGTGAAAAATCAAAACAAGCAAAGAAAAAAAAAAAACCCTACATTGAGAGAAGGTGATTTCTCCCTAATCTTCCAAGCTAAAGAAAAGGGGGAGTAACTATTACTTATGAGAAGACAATCACTAAAGTGAGGGCTTTTCTTAAAAGAAACCTGCATGTAAGTTTCCTAAAACTTACCCCCAGGAAACTAGCTCCCAAGGTGGCACTTCCAAAGTCCAGCTGCTGGGAAGAAACTGCCCGTGGGGAGGATGTGGGGTTTCTCCTGCCTGAAAATACAAGGATAACACGTTTCCCAAATTCCTCTTTCTTTCACAGTATGTTGTTGTTACTGTTTGTCTGAAAGCTGGTTTGGAGACGACAGCTTGGACCAAAGTAAGTTTTCTATAGAATTATTAATATTTCTCTATCCAGTATAGATATTTTTGTGGCATAGTATCTTTTTAAAACCCAGGAAAACAGTAAGCAATGTCAAGCCATGGTAGTTTAAATTTTTCCCTCTAAAAATTGTGGTTTGACCTTTATCAGGGCACATTTGCCATCCAAATTTCTCTAATCATTTGCTAGGCTCTGAATACAGCTCTAAGCTATTAACAGCTCATTCCAAAGATGTATGTATATTATTTAAATATATATGTATATATATATATATACATACAAAGAAAATACAGGACAGAAAGGTGAATTTTTAATTTCCATAATTTTGCCACCAAGAGGTAGTTACTTTCAACATTTGCTGTATTATCTTCCAGACTTTGTGCATTTATTTTAATAAGATGAAGCTTTACAGAACATAGAGTATTGTAGCCTTTTTTTTTTTCACTTAAAAATATATCAGTATTTTACATGCTTTAAAATATGCTTCTGCAAAGTCATAGTTCATGATTAAAGAGTATGGAGTTTTATCAGTATCCCATCACTTATTTAATCAGTCCCCAATTTGGGACATTTTTAGTTATCTCCAACTCTTGAGGGTTATGGCCAATGTTTCATGGCTGTCTCTGCTGTTTACCAAGGCTTCTAATTCTGTTCTGATTACTTAAGAGAGGGGTGGGAGGTAAATATGGAAGCAGAGAATTGAGACAGAGACAATGAAGCCAGGTGAGGGGGGTGGTGGCCTAGCCTGGGGGTTGGAGCAGGCACTAAGCAGTGGTCAGATTTTTTAAAAAGCTGACAGATGCTCATGATGGATTAGATCATGGAGGAAGTCAAGGATTATCCTATTAAGAGGACAAAGGAGAAGAAATTCACAACCCAGCAGATGCTCAGAGTGGTGTTGTTAAGATATATGTCCATGCCAGATTTCTTTTTAAGTTCTTTGGAAAGGAACAATTGAAATCTCAGAATGATAAATAAAACCATCTTGGTCATTTTGTCTGTCCAGCACCCTCTTCCTAGATGAATGAGGCCTTGTTTATTCAGATCCAGGTCAGAATGCATACCAGTAAGGGACGGGTGGGGGCCTGCTGGCACCAGGGGGTGGGCCTAGGGCCTGCCAGGGGGTGGGCCTAGGGAACCATCAGCAGTGGTGCAAAAAGTGCTTTCCTCTTCAGGGTGGTTTGGGGTCACTAGTTACTTAAATTCACCATTAAATACTCTGAGGCAAGAAAATGAGAACTCAAACTCTCCAATGACCAGTGACTCATAGAAACCTTTCCATAAAGAAAAGTGGCATGGACCGAGGGCTCCTGCAGCAGGGGGGTGGGGGCGTCGATCAGGTGGCTCCTGGGCCTGCAGACAACCCTGCCTGAGTGTCTGTTTCCTCCTGCAGTTCAGTCACCTGGCCGTCTGGGGAAGCATGCTCATCTGGCTGGTGTTCTTTGGCATCTACTCGACCATCTGGCCCACCATTCCCATCGCTCCAGACATGAAAGGGCAGGTCAGTGCCACTAATTGTCATTGGCGTCCTGGGTCTCAGGGTGGGGATGAACTGCAGGACAGACTGGTGTTGCCTGCTTCTGTCAAAATGAATCTGGTGGGAAACAAACCACATCAGAGCCCCTGGAAGACGTTGTCCAGGCCACAGGAACAGCATTTGAAATGTCCACAGTTAGGTAAACTGTTGACTTAATTCCTCTGATCTACCCAGTGCATCCGCATTTCCACAGTGAATCCTGTTCTCAGATGTACAGTTCACAGACATGGAAAATGGGAGATGATTTGAGTCGTTCATGGTTATATTGGTTGCAATTTCGATAGTGGTATTATTATACTTTGAGTAGCTGACAATGTCACCTGTGAAAGAGAAATCTAACCACTCTATGAACCAGATCATTAGTTAACCAGAATTTCTCACTGTGCATCTCTTCATCGAGAGGCTGAGATAGAAGACCTTTACGCTCGTTTGTATTTTGTTTCATCTTTTATATTATCTCCGTCTAGTGTTTGCCATGGAGCCTTCAGCCCTGACACACTGGATCTTAAGATCCCATGGGATGGGGTCTGGGGGGGAACTTGAAAGCCCTGGGTTCCAAGAGCCCTCAGTTTACAAATGAAGCTGTAAAACTTGCTTTACAGGGAAATGTTTCAGGGTTTATAAGAGAATATGTGATTTGTGGGAAGGGACGCAGAATGTCTATGAAGGAAGACATTGCATTCCCTGTTCTTTTTGCATTCGGACCCCTTTGGAGGTGCTGACCATCCCTGGTTGGGCTTGTCCAGGTCAGCAGTCCGGGTGCTGGGGCAGCACCCCAGCTGTAGTCTGCTCCCCAGCTCTACCCGCCAGGCCTGCCTTGTTTTGTCCCCACTTCCAGGCCTGGAGCACACTGCAGGGCCTGGGCAGCTGTTCACAGGGGGCGTGCGCTGGGTCTCCTAAGGTTTGCTCTGGGTCATCCCCCCGAATTTGCATGATGGCGCTGGTGTCTCCGGTCAGAACCAAGCATGGGAAGAGAGGGCTGTGGGTTGCAGGCTTCTTCTGGCTCCTGCCCCACACTGACATATTATAGGGGCAGGCCCATGCATGGCTCATCGGGCTGCTATCTTTACCTCACTCACTCTGCACAAATGAGCCAGAACTCGGGTCTCCCAGGTCTAGATACATGCCCGGCAAGTGTTTACCATGAGGTCATCAGGGTGGGCTGCTTGCCATTTTTACTTGGTGAACCCACTGATGCACCTTCGGGGGCCTGAGACCTCCTCTGAGGTGCTGAGCAGGATGGACGTGTCCTAGAGGGGCGACTTGTATGTCCCTGAACACAGTTTTGCCTCCTGTAAGGCACCAGGACAAACATGTAACACACTTTTCAGGTCCTTCCCAAATCCAAGTGGTAGAGGGAGTTACAGAGCAGTGAATGAATCAAGAAGATTGTTGTGTAGCAAAACAAGCATTTCCCAGCAAAGATGCTTTGTGCACTTCAATCAGTTCTTTCTGTTCTTGAATTTTTTTTTTAATTGGAGGATAATTGCTTTACAATATTGTACTGGCCTCTGCCACACAGCTACATGAATTACACATAAGTATACATATGCTCCCTCCCTCTTGAAACCCACCCCGCCACACACCCATCCCACCCCTCTAGGTTGTCACAGAGCACTGGGTTGAGCTCCCTGCATCATACAGCAAATTCCCATTGGCTGTCTATTTTACATATGGTAATGTATATGTTTCCACGTTACCCTCTCAATTTGTCCCACCCTCTCCTTCCCCAGCTGTGTCCACAAGTCTCTTCTCTACATCTGCATCTCCAAATAGGTTCATCAGTACCATATTTCTAGATTCCACATGCATGGGTTAATTAAGCAAGAAGACTATCCATAATGATGACCACTGGGTAAGGCTTGGTGCCTAAAATATCTGCTTCGTGTTCTTTCCTTGTGTTTAAAGGTGAGTGTAGCCCAATAAACATTTCATTTGGGGGATTTGGGGCAGAGGACGATAAAAGGGACAGCAGCCAACTGCAGAGAACAGTCTTCTAAATTAGAGGAGAATGACAGCAGAAGGATGGAATTAGCTGATGGGTGACTGGTTGACAAAGCCCCCTCCTTTGAAAGCCCCTCCCCAGAGAGATGTTCCAGTGACCCCTCTGTGGTCACTGGCTCCAGTAACCCCAATTCAGATGTGCGTGAAATAGGCTGGTCGCCAGTTCATCAGGAGGGTGACCTTTGACATGTGGCGGGACCATTCACTGTGTAGCCCGAGTTGCATGTTCTTTTGTGTGGTTCAAAGGCTCAATGTAATGATGAAATTTCCATAGTTGGGGACTTTCTGAAAAAAAACCAGTGAGCTATTCCTGCCATGCAAGAGCAAGGAACTTGTAATATTAAATCACGTTTCACTTGGGTATAAAAGCTTTTTTTTAGCATAAACCACATCATTTCAGCTTTTCGGTTGGTTGGTCTGTTTCCATGAGGCAAAAGATGTTGTTCTGAAATCGTCCATCACTGGCTGAGGCTGAGGTTTTCATTAGACATGGAAGGCAATGTTACTGTAGTTTTCATGTCCAGGGGCTGCTGGATGGATAATCTACAGTCTGTGTTGAAAGGACTATTTCTTAGCTCTGGTCTTGAATTTGAAAAATATGGCCAAGTCATATCCATCCCTTTGGTGCTATGCTGGTCCTGTGGATTGAATGTTTGGGCCCCCCTCAAATTTGTGTTGAAGCCCTGACCACCCCGCCCCGCCCAGCATGGAGGTGGGGCCTTGGGAGGTACTAGAGATCAGGTGAACAGAGACACAACCTGAGCAACAGCTTGCTCGTTCTCTGCTGTGTGAAAAGGCAAGGATCTGAAAAAAATATATATCTGAGTCACTTTGCTATACACCTGTAACTAACACAATATTGTAAGTCATCTATCCTTCAATTTTTAAAAACACCTGACAGACACAGCAAGAGAGGGAAAAAATAGATGCAAGAAGTTAGACATCTCCCACCCGGAAGAGAGCCCTCACCAGAGCCCAGCCAGGCTGGCACCCTGTCTCAGATACTCAACCTCCAGAACAGGGAGAAATACATTCCTGCTGTTGAGAAGCCACCCACTTTGGGGTGTTTTGTTACAGCAGCTCAAGCTGACTGAGATGGTTGGTGAAGGCTTTGGGGTGATGGTATTCTGGAAAAAAGACTGCATTTTAAAAATTATTGTTGTTATATTATTATAAGATTGTTTCTAGTGATTTTTATAAGCCATTTTTTTGTAGGTCATGGGCAGTCAGGTTTTGGCAATGGAACGCAGTTCTTTTGAGTCGTAAAATTAAACTAGTCTCTGAAGGCAATGGCATTTCTTACCAGGAGTCAAAATAGAATTACCTGAGAGACATGCCTCCTCATCTTCATCTTTCACTGGTCAGTTATTTCCTCAAGCCTTTATAAATCGGAATATTGTAACTTAAACTCCCATTTCTTTTGGCTAAAGAGTTTTAACATTTTATGGGTTCTTTTTTACTTTGTTTTATTTTCAACATTCTATAGGTTCTTGAGGTGAAATTTCTTAGTAGGGTCCACTGACCACCTACATCGGAACCATCTGGGCTGCTTGTTAAATGACAACCTCTTTCTTCACCAAAAAAAAAATATGTACTTGCAACACACGCACACACAATCAGAATCCCAGAGCATGGAGCCCCAGCCTCTGAATTTTGGTAAATCTCCAGGCTGTTTAAAGCTGGAGCACCCCTGCTCACCACACCTAAAACGTGACCCCTGACATTCAAGCCAGCCCTGGGGGTTCCCGGAGAAGACGGCATCTGGGTGTCCGCAGCGCGCTGCGTCTCTGAGCGGTGGGCCTGTGAGCTCCCACAGGTGGTGTGGCGTCTGCTCTCAGCCCCGCGCTCTAAGCAGCAGGTTATACCCAGAGACATTACCTTGTCCGCCACAGAAAAGCACTGCTCACCAACTGCTCCTTGCTTTTCCTTTAAAGTCCTTTCCATGGCTAGTAAAGAGGGAAAGAAACCTTCACTTCAAAGCCGACAAACCGCTAACTCTGTCTGCAGTGCCAGGCTCCAGCCAGCTTCTGGCAGAGGACAGCCCCCCCTTTTCTTTTTTTATCCAAACCCAGGAACGGCTTTACTTTTGAGTTTTATATACACACTTTGTATACACAAGGCAGATCCCAGTGGACTAAGAGTGAACGGGAAGGCGGGGCGGGGTGGGTCTGGCTGCCTCGGTGCTGTCCTTGGATCAAAGCGATTAATTCCTCATCTTCCCTACCCTCTGGCTTTCTCTGGACTTTGCAGCTGAGCAAGATCTCAGGCGCAGGCATTTTCCATATAAATATAAAAAAAGGGTTTTTGTTTCCAGGTGCTTTAAGAGGTACACTGAGAAGCTGGAGTAAGGGCCATCTCTGCTCAGAACATTCCAGACTGTCTGTGTCAAGCTGACTCTGGCCTGAGGGCCAGGAGAACCCTTGTCCTCAGGTTAACTGTTGTAGCTTGGGACACCGCCGTTTGTCCCCAGCACCCACCTTCCCTCCCGCCTTTGCTGAGGGGCCCAGTTCATATCCCATTCTGGCCCTCTTGGACGAGCCCAGCCCCTTAGGGAATCTTTCCACCCCTCAGTCCAGCGGGGAGCTTGTCCCTCATGCTATCATGGGTGGTTCAGAACCCTGAAGGGGGGGGATGCAAGGAAACGTTCATTGGGGGTTCCTGGCAAAGTCGCATGTCTGCTCCTGAAAGAAGCCCATCAGAGACTTGGTCTGCTCTTATGCACCGTGGGTAAGGTTGCCTGGACTTGTTCACCACTGGGAGACATGCCAGCTCCAGAATCAAACTGCTGCTTTGAGAGAAGGAATAGAAAGACTGAAACCAGCAAACGTCTGTTATGCGATTTTCCAGACAGCAGGTGCAGCAGCCTCGAAGGCCGCCCCCAGTGCAGGCCCTCCCGGGAGCATCCTCCCTGGCTGCCTGGCCTCAGTGAGAAGCAGCTGTCAGCCTCCTGTGGACGGAGCTTTCTCTTATGTTTGCAAGTATAAGGGCAACAAAGAAAACAGATGATTTCTAAAAAGCAGTCATAGGCTTTAATATCCCATGTTCTATTTTGCTCAAACTTAGGTATTTATAGATTTGTTTACAGATTTTGTAAACAATTACTTGAGTGTTGCAATTATGAGTGTTTTAGATGATAATATCCCAGAAACACCTAATGTGAATATCATAAATTTATTGGAATTAATCTTTTAATATAGCAATATTGAATAGAGTTGATCCTATTTTTCTTAAATAACATATTTCAGGAGCCTATGGCCTGGCTAGGGTGAGACATGGTCATCCCAGTAAGGCAGGAAGTCCCATCAGTAGAAACTTCCCTCTTGGTTTGAAATAACTATCTGACATCTTCTTTGTACAGTGTTCTTCTGTGTGGAATTTGGCCAAATTATCTGCTGAAGTGCAGTTTACATTTTTCAATTTGTGCATTTTATATAATAATAAGACTGACGTCCAAGGAGGACCTTGTTGTTTCTAGATGACATGATCTGAAAAAATAGCTGCTGCTGCTAAGTCGCTTCAGTCATGTCCAACTCTGTGCGACCCCAGAGATAGCAGCCCACCAGGCTCCCCCGTCCCTGGGATTCTCCAGGCAAGAACACTGGAGTGGGTTGCCATTTCCTTCTCAATGCATGAAAGTGAAAAAATAAAGTGAAGTCGCTCAGTCGTGTCCGACTCCTAGCGACCCCATGGACTGCAGCCCACCAGGCCCTTCTGTCCATGGGATTTTCCAGGCAAGAGTACTGGAGTGGGGTGCCATTGCCTTCTCCAGAAAAAATAGCAATAGGAATAAAATTAAGAGGTTAAGGACTTTCTGGTTTTTATGTGTCTGGCCTCCAGGGTTCCTACATTCACATACATTTGTCTCTTGAAGTCTCCCTGCAAGAATCCCTGAGTTAGTCACTAGAACTGAAAAACAAATAAAGAAAACTATAACAAGAAGTTCTTCACTAATAAAAGGGAAATCAAAAACAGTCCCTTAACCAGGGCCATCTAGTTGAGTTCTCACTATAAATATAGGCCTATAAATATCTGGGCTCTAAAAATCAGAAAAGTCAGGCATTGGACAAGAGTTCTATCAGAAATTGGCTTTCAAAGTCATTACATGTCACGCCAAATTATTTCTGTTTTTCTTTTCCTGATTACCAAACAAGGAAGAAAGTATGCTTTATAAAATCCATTTGCCCCTCAAAGTAATTCCAGATTCTTCCTAAAGGAATGGGACCAGCACCCGCTGGAACTTGGCTGCTTCCTACAGGGTCTGCAGGATCCACTGAGGTCTAGGTTAATGTGACCTGAATCAAACGTCTTTCCTATTCACTGCAAATCCTAACAGTGAAAGTGGGATGTGAATTAAATTCTCCTCGTGCTTAAGAAATCGATCAAGTTAAGTCAGTTGTCCATAAGAGCCATAATTGTGTTATTTCTGAGCCTTAGTTTTGTCAGGTATAAGAAGTAGATAATATGCGGCTTCTGTGGTAGCTCAATGGTAAAGACTTCGCCTTCCAGTGCCAAGTGGGGTGTGGGTTCTATCCCTGGTCAGAGAGCTAAGATCCCACATGCCATGGGGCCAAGAAACCAATATATAAAACAGTAACAATACTGTAACAAATTCAACAAAGACTTTAAAAATGGTCCACATCAAAAAATCTTTTTTAAAAAGCAATATCTATCTTTGGAGTTAATAAAGACATGAAAGAAAATAAGGTGGTTGTTTGGTTGATAAGTCATGTCTGACTCTGCGGCCCCATGAACTGCAACACCCCAGTCTTCCCTGTCCTTCACCGTTTCCTGGAGCTTACTCAAACTCATGTCCATTGAGTTGGTGATGCCATCCAACCATCTCATCCTCTGTTGACCCCTTCTCCTCTTGCCCTCAATCTTTTCCAGCATCAGGGTCTTTTCCAATGAGTAACAACAGATGATGTCTATTGAGAAAGTACTACGTCCCAGACAAAATATCAGATCAGATCAGTGGCTCAGTCGTGTCCCACTCTTTGCGACCCCATGAATCGCAGCACGCCAGGCCTCGCTGTCCGGCACCAACTTCCGGAGTTCACTGAGACTCACGTCCATCGAGTCAATGATGCCATCCAGCCATCTCATCCTCTGTCGTCCCCTTCTCCTCTTGCCCCCAATCCTTCCCAGCATCAGAGTCTTTTCCAATGAGTCAACTGTTCGCATGAGGTGGCCAAAGTACTGGAGTTTCAGCTTTAGCATCATTCCTTCCAAAGAAATCCCAGGGCTGATCTCCTTCAGAATGGACTGGTTGGATCTCCTTGCAGTCCAAGGGACTCTCAAGAGTCTTCTCCAACACCACAGTTCAAAAGCATCAATTCTTCGGCGCTCAGCCTTCTTCACAGTCCAACTCTCACATCCACACATGACCACAGGAAAAACCATAGCCTTGACTAGACAAACCTTTGTTGGCAAAGTAATGTCTCTGCTTTTCAATATGCTATCTAGGTTGGTCATAACTTTCCTTCCAAGGAGTAAGCGTCTTTTAATTTCATGGCTGCAGTCACCATCTGCAGTGATTTTGGAGCCCAGAAAAATAAAATCTGACACTGTTTCCACTGTTTCCCCATCTATTTCCCATGAAGTGGTGGGACCGGATGCCATGATCTTCGTTTTCTGAATGTTGAACTTTAAGCCAACTTTTCCACTCTCCACTTTCACCTTCATCAAGAGGCTTTTGAGTTCCTCTTCACTTTCTGCCATAAGGGTGGTGTCATCTGCATATCTGAGGTTATTAATATTTCTCCCGGCAATCTTGATTCCAGCTTGTGTTTCTTCCAGCCCAGCGTTTCTCATGATGTACTCTGCATATAAGTTAAATAAGCAGGGTGACGATATACAGCCTTGACGTACTCCTTTTCCTCTTTGGAACCAGTCTGTTGTTCCATGTCCAGTTCTAACTGTTGCTTCCTGACCTGCATACAAATTTCTCAAGAGGCAGATCAGGTGGTCTGGTATTCCCATCTCTTTCAGAATTTTCCACAGTTTATTGTGATCCACACAGTCAAGGGCTTTGGCATAGTCAATAAAGCAGAAAGAGATGCTTTTCTGGAACTCTCTTGCTTTTTCCATGATCCAGCGGATGTTGGCAATTTGATCTCTGGTTCCTCTGCCTTTTCTAAAACCAGCTTGAACGTCAGGACAGAATGTGGTCCACTGGAGAAGGGAATGGCAAACCACTTCAGTATTCTTGCCTTGAGAACCCCATGAACAGTATGAAAAGGCAAAATGATAGGATATTGAAAGAGAAACTCCCCAGGTCAGTAGGTGCCCAATATGCTACTGGAGATCAGTGGAGAAATAACTCCAGAAAGAATGAAGGGATGGAGCCAAAGCAAAAAGAATACCCAGCTGTGGATGTGACTGGTGATAGAAGCAAGGTCCAATGCTTTAAAGAGCAATATTGCATAGGAACCTGGAATGTCAGGTCCATGAATCAAGGCAAATTGGAAGCGGTCAAACAAGAGATGGCAAGAGTGAATGAATGTCGACATTCTAGGAATCAGCGAACTCAAATGGACTGGAATGGGTGAATTTAACTCAGATGACCATTATATCTACTACTGCGGGCAGGAATCCCTCAGAAGAAATGGAGTAGCCATCATGGTCAACAAAAGAGTCCGAAATGCAGTACTTGGATGCAATCTCAAAAATGACAGAATGATCTCTGTTCATTTCCAAGGCAAACCATTCGGTATCACAGTAATCCAAGTCTATGCCCCAACCAGTAACGCTGAAGAAGCTGAAGTTGAACGGTTCTATACCTACAAGACCTTTTAGAACTAACACCCAAAAAAGATGTCCATTTCATTATAGGTGACTGGAATGCAAAAGTAGGAAGTCAAGAAACACCGGGAGTAACAGGCAAATTTGGCCTTGAAATATGGAATGAAGCAGGACAAAGACTAATAGAGTTTTGCCAAGAAAATGCACTGGTCATAACAAACACCCTCTTCCAACAACACAAGAGAAGACTCTATACATGGAAATCACCAGATGGTCAACACCGAAATCAGATTGATTATATTCTTTGCAGCCAAAGATGGAGAAGCTCTATACAGTCAGCAAAAATAAGACCAGGAGCTGACGGTGGCTCAGACCATGAACTCCTTATTGCCAAATTCAGACTTACATTGAAGAAAGTAGGGAAAACCACTAGACCATTCAGGTATGACCTAAATCAAATCCCTTATGATTATACAGTGGAAGTGAGAAGTAGATTTAAGGGACTAGATCTGATAGATAGAGTGCCTCATGAACTATGGAATGAGGTTTGTGACATTGTACAGGAGACAGGGATCAAGACCATCCCCATGGAAAAGAAGACAAAATATACATTCAACTAAATATGCTCTGCCTGTGAAATTACATGTATAATAAATTAGCATTAGTTCATCTGATAATTCACTCTACAAGCATATGAACAGATAGGAGCTTAGAAAGAAAGAAACCAGCACCTAGGTCAGGCTGCGGGAGGTAGCTGGGGCTTCCTGAGTCCCCTAGGTGTCAGGGTACGAGCCCTCACACACCGTCACTATGGTGATCACCTAGGGCAATGCTTGGTGCAAACCAGGGATCAAATAAGTGTCAGTCACTTCTTAAAAAGTCTTAAAATTTTGGTTTTGTTAGATTGTATCTGAAGTGACTTGCCCTGCAGTTTCAGAGAATTTTTCAAATATAAATGTAGAATTTCTACACATACTTGATATTTAAACAGCAATCAAGGAGAAGGGGATGACGGAGGATGAGATGGTTGGATGGCATCACTGACTCAATGGACATGAGTTTGAACAAGCTCCAGGAGATAGTGAAGGACATGGAAGCCCGACATGCTGTGTTTCATGGGGTCATAAAGAGTTGGACACGACTGAGCGACTGAGCAACAACTGCCTATGAACCCTAGTCAGGCCAGTTTCAAACAATGGCCTTTTTCTAAGCACATGACAGAAAGCTGAAATTTTCCTAGCCCTGCCTCCCGCGCCGTTCTCTCCATCCTAGCAGTTTGTTTTATTTTGGCCTCTCGTTTCAAGGATGCTGTGTGCTAATTCAAGACCTGACGGCTTTGGTTGCGAGTTCTTCTTCTCTGGGGTTAAAGGTCTTATGGTGATGTTGGCGTTTGCCATTCATTCTAATGTTAATTTTTAAAATATCCATCAGCAAATTGAAGTACACATTTCATGCTGATTTTGTTTGTTTGGAATATTTATCCTCCACGGTCACAGAGGATGTTTGATGTGGTTTTGAACTTTTCCTTTCTCCAAACATGTGGAAATGTGCATGGGAAGCCCTGGGGTTGAAGTTCTCTGCAGGGATTGACTTCTTCTCAAACATCTGTGAAGGGAAATGCCTGTCTGGGGACCAGAGCTGTAGTTTTCCCCGCCACCCGCCGACATCCGGGTTCTTTAGGTTTATTCTATTTATGAGATAGAGAGGTGCCTGAGAAAAGACCAGCAGATACAGGATTCGTGCAGGAGAAGATAGGTTGGGTTAGGCTAAGAAGAGAGGAAACAGAATCTCAGCACTCTATTATACATGTCCCAAGTTTCCCTGTTTTGTGTGAATGAGGACGCAAATCTCTTATTGACAGCATCCCAGAGCACCAAATAGTGGAAGGACTTAAAGCAGGTTAGAGCTTTAACTGTTGTTGTCATGGGTGCTACGAACTATCAGATGTTTTTCGAAATCATATGCCTTTTGAGTCGGATTAACCAGCTGTTTGGTTTTTTTTTTTTTTTTTTGCATTCCTTTGGCAAAAGGCAGGAAAAGAGAAGTCTAGGTTATCTGTGTCCATGTCTGTAGTGCACTTTCATCCACATATTTTTTTAAGTAAAATTATTGCAGTGTGTTTTTTCTTAATTTTTAAGATTTTTTTATTATGGAAAATTTTAGACATACCATAATGTAAACACACGTCATTTGCGTGGGACAAGGTGTCTCTTACAAGGAAATAGCCATTGATTTCAAAGTCTTACTTAATAGTACTGTCAGTTCAGTTCAGTTCAGTCGCTCAGTCGTGTCCGACTCTTTGCGACCTCATGAATCGCAGCACGCCAGGCCTCCTTGGGTCCATCCTAATCCAGCATCCTGTTCTCCTTTGTCTCCAACTTTTTAAAGAAAATCTATTAAATATTTTATGTATTTATTTTCCCCAATTTATCCCACTCTGCCACCTTTCCCTTTTAGTAATCATAGATTTGTTCTCTATATCTATGATTCTATTTCTATTTTGTAAATAGTTCATTTGTATCCATTTTATATTCTACATATAAGTGATAGCACATGGTATTTGTCTTTGACTTACTTCAGTTAGGATCATGGTCTCTAGGTCCATCCATGTTTCTGCAGATGGCATTCTTTATTTCCTTTTAATAGCTGAGTAATGTTCTGTTGTATATATGTAGCACATCTTCTTCATTCATCTGTTGGTGGATATTTAGGTCATTTCCATGTCTTGGCTATTGTGAATAGTGCTGCTGTGAACACTGGGGTCAGGTATCTTTTCAGATCGTGTTTTTCTCTGGATATATGCCCAGGAGTGGGACTGCTGGATCATATGGTAGTTCTAGTTTTAGTTTCTTAAGGAACCACCACACTGCTCTCCCTAGTGACTGCACCAGTTTACATTCCCACCAGCAGTGTGTCAGGGATCCCTGGTCTTGATAAAGGAGAGAAACAGAACGAAGGGCACATGTGGATGTGCTGGTCCTTCTCAGGGTGCTACAAACTATCCAATGTTCGTTGAAATCATATGCTTTCTGAGTTGGATTAACCAGCCGTTGTGTTTGGCATTCCTTTGGCAAAAGACAGGAATAGAGAAATGGGGGCATCTTCCCCCACTCCACCCGACAGCAGCATCTCCTCACCTGCCGCCTGCCCTACATCCCTTTTCCCCTCCTCTGGTCCCAGCCCCCGAGTCCCATCCCCTCTTTCAGAATATGCACTCAAACAGGGCTGGTTCCACTGCTGCTCTGCCTCTGGGTCTGGACCTGCCACCCAGGACTAGTCAAGCAGGATCTTCATCTCGGGGACCATGGATTGATTCAGGAACAGCATGGTGTCCCACCAAGGCCACTTAGAGACAATTCAGGGGTTATTTATAGAAACTAAGAGGGAAGGGAGGAGCTCTCTTGCTGCTGGGTTTGTTATATATTAGGAATATCATCAGTCTCGAGATGCCATGGGCCACCACCAAGAGAGTGTGTGACCGAGGATGAATTGAGCACGGAGGAAAGCCAAAGTGAGAGATGATGGCATTGAGTGTGCACCTGGATCAAGCTCTACCTGAAGCTGAAATGATCTGTGAACTTCCAGATACATTAAATCAATATACACCCATTTTTGCAGAAGAATGCAATTCAAGTTGGCTTTCTGTTACTTCTGAAAAGGGTTCTAATTAACAAAAAAATTGCTAAGTTACAGACACAAAGGATAAAATCAGCTGGGTCAAGCTAAGGTAACGGGAACTCTTCCCTTCTGGGAAACTGGTTATATTTAGAAAAGCAGCTGGTGAATTTCCCTACTGTGCATCTTGCCTCGGAGTTCGGAGAGTCAGGGTACCAAGGGAATTTGCCTACTTTTGTGGCTTTCCTATGCCCTTCTCCTATGATCCCCCCAAGAAAAAGAAGACATGAAGTGGTTATTCAAAAATGAGATGGAAGGAAATAGAAGTTTTTCTGACATGGGCCTCTTTCTCTCTGCAGCCAACAATTCAACATGGCTCAGAGTCACGTGGTCCTGAGCAATGCTGTCCTATAGAAATATTAATATAATGGAGACACATTATAGCTTTGAATTTTTTAGCAGCCCCATTAAAAAAAGGAAAATTGAACAGATTAAGTTAGCTTTATTGATATAGTTAGCCCACTGTTTCCAAAGTAGTATCACTTAAACATGTAGTCGACATTAAAAGAAATTATTAAAGAGGTAATTTGCGTTGCTGCACTAAATCTTTGCAAGCCAGTGTATACGTTGGACTTGGAGGGCATCCCAAGGCAGGCTGACTCAATGGCAAGTGCCCAGTAGCCACATCTGGACAGCAACTAATGTATCAGACAGCCCAGCTCTTAAACAGCAGTTTCAGGCTCCAGAACTAAATTTAGTGCAGGCAAGATTAAGAGGTGGGAAACCCAGGCTCAGATAAGACTGGGGCCTGGAAGAAGCCTGGCCTCCAGGACCTTCCTCTGCAGCATGGTGTGGGTGCCTGACTTTGATCTCTGTCACCTGCAGGGAAAAGGGTCTTGGCTCTTACAGGAGGCTTCCCCTAAAGAAGAAACTCTGGGGACCCTGGAGCCGCTGTTCATCGCTGCTTATTAATTGCTTTAAGCAAAGTGTATAAACCAAGACTTACAAAGCATGGATCTGGCTTCAGGTGGTTTTCCCAAAGTGCTGGCTAATTCCCTGACCACATCCTCCTGGACGTGGGATGGAAGAGGTCAGGATGGAGGCCTTTGGTCACGTTTCTATGATGTGGCAGCCAGCTGAAAGGACTTCCCTGGTGTCTCAGTGGTAAAGAATCCACCTGCCAATGCAGGAGACATGGGTTCAGTCCCTGGGTGGGGAAGATTCCCTGGAGGAGGAAATGACAACCCACTCCAGTATTCTTGCCTGGAGAATCCCATGGACAAAGGAGTCTGGTGGTCTTCAGTTTATGGGGTCACAAAGAGTCGGACATGACTGAGCATGCACACAGATGCAACCAACTAAGGAGTCACTGGAGTCGAAGTAACCGGTGCCACCGAAAATAAACTAGATCTGTTCTGAACAGGGGGTTAATTTGTTCGGCAAGTGGCAATTTCAAGTAGGATTCTTAATTCCTAAGACTGTACGAATCCCCATCCTTTTTATTCCTTCTAGAGTTTCAGGCCATTTTTCTAACCTCATTGTGCTGGATACAAGCCCTACTGTTTCTACCTCCTAAATATCTCTTAGCTTGTCCCCTTCCATCCAGTTCTGCTCCCACCCAGTTAGTTAGTGCTGCAGAATTTCATGCCTGGACCATTGCAGTAGAGTAGCTTCATGACTGGTTTCTCAAAATCTGTCTAGACCCATTGTTTTGTGCAGCCAAGTGACAATGTTAGTCGCTCAGTGGTGTCCATCTCTTTGTGATCCCATGGACTGTGGCCTGCCAGGGTCCTCTGTCCACAGAATTCTCCAGGCAAGAATAATGGAGTGAGTAGCCATTCCCTCCTCCAGGGGATCTTCCCCACCCAGGGATCAAACCTGGATCTCCTGCACTGCAGGCAGAATCTTTACCATCTGAGCCACCAGGGAAGCCCTCTGCAGCCAAAGTGGCTTTCAAAACAGAAAGCTGATGGAGTTGTCCCCCTGGCCTCCCAGTGTGCTCAGGGTAAAAGTACAAGCCGTTTGCCAGGCCTGTTTGTCCAGCGCCCACTCCCGCCCCACCCACACTGGCCTTCCTTCACTCCCAGGTAGGCCCTGTTTAAGCTCCCACAGTATAGCTGCTCCTGCCCCCACTTCCTAAATGCCCTGGTCTCTACCTTGTACGGAGCTAGGGCTCACCTGGTGTTCAGACCTCAGATGAGTCGTTTCTTCCTGCAGGTACTTTTTCTTGTGGCCTTGACAAGATGGACCCCTCCTAGGTGTGTGTTCTCTCAACACAACTTACCTCTCTCCCTTGCACTTACCACAGTTAAAAATCTACCTTTGTGTGTGAGATAATATTTTATACACATTAGGATAGCCACTATTTAAAAAGACTCAAAGAACAGCAAATGCTGGCAAAATGTGGGAAAATAGAATCCTTGGGCATAGTTGGTGGGCATGTAAAATGGTGTGGACGCTGCAAAAAAACAGTATGGAGGGTCCTCAAAAAGTTAAAGAATTACCACACGATCCCATAATTTCACTCCTTATTCCCAAAAGAATTGGAAGCACAATCTTGAGGTATTTGTACACTCTTGTTTGAAGCAGCAGGATTCACAATAGCCAAGAGGAAGGAGCAGCAAAGTGCCTGTTGACATGTAATCAGTTACACAAATGCAATCGGTACATGCCATGGATACTATGCAACCTCTACATACATAGTATGGATGAATCCTGAGTCAGTTACACAAATGCAATCGGTACATGCCATGTATACTATGCAGCCTCTACCTAGTATGGATGAATCCTGAGTCAGTTACACGAATGCAATCGGTACATGCCATGGAATACTATGCAGCCTCTACATACATGGTATGGATGAATCCTGAGTCAGTTACACGAATGCAGTCGGTACATGCCATGAATACTATGCAGCCTCTACCTAGTACGGATGAATCCTGAGAACAGTAGGCTGTGTGAAATAAGCCAGTCACAAGAAGACAGACGCCTTGTGGTTCCCTGTATCAGGAACCTGGAGTAGTCAAAGTCATAGAGACAGAAAATAGAAGGGATGCTGGGAGGGGAAATGGGGTGCTGTGTTCAATGGAAACAGAGTTTCAGGTTTGCAGGATGAAAACATTGTAGAGATCTGTTGCAGGACAATGTAAAGATAGTTCACACTGTTGAACTTAAAAGGCTTAAGATGGTAAATTTTATGTTATTTTTATCACAATTTTAAAAAATTTATATTTGTCATTTCATAATTCATATCAATTTCTTCCTCTATTTGTATTTATGTGGTTTCATAATTCATGTCAGTTTCTTCCTCTATTGATATTTATCTAATCTCATAATTCATATCTATTTCTTCCTCTAAATTGTAAGTTTATGAGGAAAGTGAACACTCTTCAATATATCATTGGTACCTACCTCTGCTCTTTCCTGGCATTCAGTAAGTATTTAAATGAATGGATTAATAAAGCAGAATTAAACACCTCTCCTGTAGAAATGGAGAATGGATTTGACTTTGTGTGATAGGTGCTTAATATCTGTTTGCTGAATTGATAACAAAAGCAGATGCCAAATAGTCAAACATTTGGAAATAGCCTGGCACAGAATGTGTGTGTAAGAAGTGATTGATTAGTTAATTTACCATTTTCTGAAGTGTGCTCAAAAAACCAGTACATGAACCATACATTTTTCCCACCAGAAGAATGATTTCTAGATTTAAAAAATTTTGAAACACTTCCAGTTGAAAATGTAGTTGAATAACTTTTAGCTACATGGGTGATATCTGTGGTAAGTGTTTGTTGTTGATGTTGGTATTTGTGTAGGGTTAATATTAAGGTTTAATTACTTAATGGAAATGGCTATTTTGGAGCAAATATTAAAGGAAAGGCAAATGTGGAATAGAGATGAGTACCTAGTTCAAGGAAGTACTAAGCTAATCATTTTCCAAAAGTTTTATTACTGGAGATAAAACTGATGAAGTTAGTGGCTCACAGATAGTTTTAGCAGAAATGTAAGTTCTCTAAACAAAAGCATTATCAGACAGCATTTTCATTATTCTGTTGAAGGGATTGGTTATTTTTAGAATAATAAATATAAGCACATAGCTGGAGAGGAGGTTTTGGTCAAGAAAATGTCATAGGTAGAGTTTCATTAGCAGCTGGCCTGTGATAAATCTGAGATGATTTCATGGAAGAAACAGACCTTCTCTGAGGGGGTTTGTGCCTTTAGTCAAAAGGGGAAGCATTGCAGGCTTGTGGCTTAAAGCTGGAGTGGATCTGACACCAAGGACCACTCTGGGACGTAGAATTTCAGTGTCATGTAAAGTGATATTACAAGAAAGGAAAAAGTTTGATTTGTACCCAATACAGCACCTTCATTAAAAGAAAGAAAAGCGGTAGGTACGGTGATTTCTATGTCCAGTGAAACCAGAAGCAGCAGCGGTGGGAAACAGAGACGGATGGAGGGGAGAGTGATTGATACGGGAAGGACATGAGAAGTCTTAGTGTGATGGAGAAGGCCAGGTGGGGCCATGAAGCTGGAAGGAGAGGGCTTTAAAATTTCACCAAAGGAAATTACAAGGTTGTTGAGAAATTTTCCAAGACATGGCATCAAGAAAGAATGAGGGTGACCGTAAATAAAGGTCCTGGAACATAGTGAGCCTGGGTTTTACCTTCTTATGATAAATGTGGGAAAATTAATTCTTAGAATGAAAGGAAATAGAGGGCATAGGAGTTTCATGTTTTGTGGACTTTCTGATGACTGAATCATTTTAAATGAATAAAATTGTAGCCCTTGTCTAGGCTGTTAAAAAAAAAAGTCTTAATTCCACCATTGAAAAGTAATTAAATACTGGATTAGAACATTACTGTAGTTTTCTGTTATATAAACTTATTGATTCTAGATGAGATTTTTTAAAATCTGAGATGATCACAATTTTAGAAAATAGCTCAGAATGGTTTGTTTTGAACTGAAAACGTAAAATCAAGGAACAACTTTAGATAATTAACAAAGTTGTCTACGTGGGGATGTGCTCATTTTGTTAAAAGAAAAATTGGTCCTTTAGATTTTCAGTGTTTTCAATGGCTCAGATTTAGTGGAATAATTGAACAAAGGCAGTATTCTCATACAAGGCACAAATGTGAATTCTGTTCAAACCTTTGAAGACCTTTTTCTGGCATAGGTCTTAGTGATGGGTTATCATCTTCTAGAGGCTGTTTCAGGCCATTTGCTCCCCAAAAAACTTTTTTTTAAAGAAAAGCAATTTGTCATTTATTCTTCTATATATATTTATGTAACTACCAAGATTGGGGTTGTCATTTTATTTAACTGTTTATTTTATGTTGGAATATAGCCAATTAACAATGTTGTGATAGTTTCAGGTGGGCAGCAAAGCAAGTTAGCCATACATGTCCATGTATCCATTCTCCCTAAAGCCCCCCTCCCATCCAGGCTGCCACATAACACTGAGCAGAGTTCCCTGTGCTCTACAGTAGGTCCTTGTTGGTAATCCATTTGAAATATAGTTGTGTGTACATGTCCATCCCAAACTCCCTAACTATCCCTTCTCCCCATCATTCTCCCTGGTAACCATTAGTTCTCTAAAATGGAGTTTGTCATTTTAGAAAGTTGCATTTGGGGGCCAGGTCGTCCACAGAGCCCCACCCCTCTTTATCCCCTAAACTTTCGATAGGGTGAAATGAGCTTCCAAAACTCAAAACTCTAAACAATGAGCATCTGACTGATAAAGTGATGTGTTTGAAACTGTACTGTGTGTGAATTCTCTTCGTCACTTTGCTTTGTTTCACAGAGAGTTGTTTATATTTGGTAGTTTTCCATTCCTCTTGCCTTCTTTCAGGCTAGTTCTTGGTTTTCCCTTTGATGTCCTGTCATGGTCGCCCCCTGCTCTTCCATCTGACTCTGGGTTCTGGTCAGTGGTCACGTCTATGGGGTGTCTCCTCTCATGTGTCTTAGAGCAAGTGCCTTTCTAAACTTTTGTATGCTGCTGTAGTGGCTTCAGATTAATTTATAGATCACAGTTTTGCCTAGGTATCTTCTACCAAAATCTGTCACCACGAATTCTGACACCATTCTGTAAGACCCTCAGCACCCTCAGACGTAGCTTAGGAAGTGGCTGTGCTCATTAAGAACTCAAGAAGGACATAATCCTAGAGTCAGAAGTAAACCACATATAGACACCTAGAGCTTGTCAGGGTCCATAGCAACTCAAAGAACGAATTTCCTTCTCCTTCTGCTTCCAGGGAAGCCAGCAGCTCATCCATAGAGGGTTGTCTCTTGGCAAACTTGCTCTGCATGAAGTAGGGCTTCCCTGGTGTCTCAGATGGTAAAGAATCCGCCTACAATGCAGAAAACCTGGGTTCAATCCCTGGGTTGGGAAGATTCCCTGGAGGAGGGCATGCCAACCCACTGCAGTATTCTTGCTAGGAGAATCCCCATGGACAGAGGAGCCTGGTGGGTTACAGTCCTTGGGGTCACAGAGTCGGACGTGACTGAACTACTAAACACACACACACGAAGTAGTTAAACATTCCACCAGGTTAAAAAGTGTAATTTCTCTGTTTTTTTCAGGATTCTGTCAAATCAGGAGCAACCAAAATAAGAGAAAAGAAAACATATGATTAGCATTATTTCATCATATTAATTAAAACACAGTGGTAGTTTCAACCTGAGTGGATCAGTCACTAAAACCAGGGGAAGCTGCTCCCTTATTGTTAGTCTTTACAGTGAGACCTTAAGTGGGAATGAAAGGTTTGGGATGACTTCTGGCTTTGCAGCAGAATTTAGGCATTGTGAGGCTTTTTCTAGAATACCTTTAGATCAATTAATGTAAAATTTCCAGACGAATCTTTACAATAAGATACCATTTTTCCTCTCCCAAGAGTTACTAAGTGTCTTTACAAGTTCTGTGTCTCTAAATGAAAAATGCAATCCCATCTACTCCTGCATGCCCCCTCCTAAAGCTACTCAGACTAAGTTAATCTTTTCAACAGAGCAGCCAACTTTTCCAGCAAAGGAATTTGCAGTCTTTGTGGTTTGGGTAGAAAGGTGGTTCATTTTACCAGTTTCTCAAAGAAATATGTTCCATGATAAATTCAATCTTTCCTCTAAAAAGAAGTTCCCCAAATCTACTTTTCTGCACACATTTTGACATGTGGGACTTTCTCTCTTGAAGCAGCCAAATGCTGAGTGTGTGTGGACCTGGGCAAACAGTGCTGGGTCCAAGGTTAAGGATATTTATTGCTGGAGGCATTACGTGTATTCGTATCCAGGAAGAGCAAAATCCAACACGTTGACAGTGGTTTTGAAATATATTAATTTGCCTTCTCTTGTCTTGGGGGAATATTTCTCTCCCCACTCCCCCTTTTAATCCTTTTCCACACTTGGTAGAATTTGGAAGGATTTTTGCCAGGAGTAACGAGCGAAGGCAGTGTGTGAATACACAGGAGAGCTGCTGGTTTCATTGCAGACTTCAGAGAAAGTTCCATGCACTCTGACTCTGGCTTGGCATGCAGGAAATTCCTCCAGGGTCTGCCCGATGCAATAAACAGACCTCCTGCATCTAACCACATCCACACCAAAGTTTCTTATGTGGGGTTCCTTTTGCTCTTTGTGTAAAAGTTAAGGGTCCCAGCATTCCTGTTGCAACTCCTTTAACCCCTACACTTTGGAATTGGTGTATGGCTGTGTTTAGGGGTTAATAGGCCTTGGGGTTTAATAGGACTTATTCCGTGTTATTTATGCACACACAGAGAAGGTAGACGCAGGAAACGGATTCCCTGTGGACACGCTTCTGAGAAATCTTACATTAGGTCAGGTTTGTCAGAAGGCTCACGGGGTCACATTTGCATTCAGGTGACTCACTGAGGACGGGGCTTATTATATGCAGCGCAGGTGAGTTTTTCGGTAATTCGTGCAGCCCCTAGCTGGCAGCCCCAGTGTCACTGAAGAGAGGGCTTGTTCGAAATGCTGAATCTCAGGCCAGTCTCGAGATATCAATCCAGATATCAATCCAGATTGAGAATCTCAATCCAGTCTCAAACTACTGGACTAGAGTCTGCATTTGTAACCAGAGTCCCAGGGGGTTCGTAGGATATTAAAGGGGAAGAAGCCTGAGTTAGGTCCTGGCCACCAGAGTCCCATCCCAGTAAGATCGTTGGAGAGTGTGTGGGGCAGAGAGGAAGGAGGGCGGGGAGGACATCGGCTGAGTTAAATTATGCTTATTAATTCAATTTGAGACAGGAATGTGTGTAAATAAACGCTGGCAGCTGCAGAGGCTCCGTTTCCTGCCGGGCTCGGGCTGGAATGCAAGGACCAGCGCCGCAGAAACCCGACTGCGGACCAGTGCAGCAGCCCTGTGACCACGAGATAACGCAGAAGAAATGGTCTTGCCCTGCAAGGAGGGTTTTCAGGGCAGCATTAAGTGCCAAACCAAGTGGAGCTGGAGAGGGCTGTGCCAGCCAAGATCAAATCTCACAGTTATTTGAAAAGATGAAACACCCTGGACGGCCCCCTCCTCTTCCTTTAAATCAACGCAGATCAGATTTCCAGGGGGTCAGATGAGTGGGACAGCGGCTGGTCCCACACAGCCTGCTGGCAGATAAATGACCTGTTCATATCGCCTCTTCCTTACAAAGCTGAGACCCTGAGAAGCAGGGAGGGGAAGAATGAGTTTTAGAACAGGAGCATCCTTGGTACCATAAACCTGTAAACATTGACAGGGCTGGTTCTTGGCATTTGATGTTCATGAATGGTTTGGGGGGATGGAGCTGTCCTCCCTGGATCGTGTTTATTAAACTCCTCGTGCCTTGCTGGGGAAGGTGCTCGCTTGCGTATTTCCAGGTGGTTCTCGTGCTGTCCTTTGTAGGAGCTCGTTGACTGCCGTGTGTTCCAAAGAGACATCTGTTTCCCAGCTAGTAATGACCGGTGACTCCTTGTCCCCACTCAGCAAGGAATGGCTGTCCAGAGAGGCAGATTCTTCACTCATTTTATCTGCAAATGTTTTCTTAAGCCTTCAGTGCCCTTACTGATCAAAAGGGCTCACCCAGTGCTGGGCACTTTATTGAATGCTTCAACTATTTAATCCTCACTACAGTTTCCATTTCCTAGGCAGGAAACCAAGTTCTGGTGAAGCAAAGGAACTGCCGTGGTTGCTAAGTCAGGGAGGGAGGCAGGATTTGACCTTGGGCTGCCTTGAGGGCCCCTAGCAGCCTCGCTCACCCTCCCAAACACAGCCCCCCTTAGCCTCTTAGCATGCCTCCCTGCCACTGCCTCCCAGAGGGCTTCCTGCCTTCTCCGTGCTCTCAGAGTCCTCTGTGTCATTTAGTTATGAAAAAAGATTATCATTATTATTACAGACGAGTGTGTGTGCACGTCCCTCACTCACTGGACCGGTAGGGATCTTGGGACAGGGTCTGGCTTAGAATGGGCTGGCAGTGGTCAGAGGTGGCTCCTCCTGAATGCCCCCAGCCCCGAGTCTCCATCCTTGTGTCCTGGGTCGGGGGATGGTGAAGGGGGGAGCTGGGTGATGGAACTTGACCGCTGAGTGATTCTGGAGGGGTGAGGAGAGCCCTTGTTCCTGGGCTTTGTCCCATGTGTGAACTTAGTCACTTCAGTCATACCGGACCCTTCGTGACCCTGTGGACTATAGCCCTCCAGGCCTCTCTGTCCATGGGGGTTCTCCAGGCAAGAGTACAGGAGTGGGTTGCCGAGGGCTCTGTCGAAGCTGCTTTGAAAAGCTAGAGAGCCCCCTCCCGTGTCGGCCACTCCAGGTAAACTGGAGAAAACACTACCAGCCCCTGAACAGTCCAGCCCCAACCCAGAGACGCCTCAGTGCCCACTATTTCTGATTATCTACTTTCTTCCCGTTGATTCTATAGTCTTGTCCCCTAGAAGTCATAACCTGAGTAGAGGGAACTTCAGTCAGGGTGTTTGTGGAGTTGAGGTGCTTTTTCCTCTCTGAAAATTGGCCTCTGATGCAGCCACGGGCATTGTTTCCACACTTTGCTCCCTGATGGCGTGTTTATTTACCTAGACCCACACAACCTCTCTCACCCTGAGTAATCCAATATTAACTTGTGATAACCAGGATTTCTACTGAAGGAAGCGGTTTGTTCAGGAAAAGCAATGGGAACAGAAGATTCAAGATTCCAGAGAGAAACAGAATTAAAACCCTGCCAAAGAGGGTGTGGAAATGTCTAAGTTAAGATAGCCATCTCCAACGTAACACAGCATTATAAAATTTTTTTAATTAATAAAAATAATAATTAAAATAATATTTTTTTAAATTAAACTTTTGAAAAAAAGAGAGCGACCTCCCAGAGCAGCACATTACTGCCCCTCTAGCATATACCTTTGTTTTCAAGTTGCATTTGATCTGAAGGGAGTATTATCTCTAGGGATATTATAGCAGTTAGTTCTGAAACCGGCAAGAAGTGGTACATCTCCTCTTAGACGAGGTTTATGTGATTATGTACCTGTATTAATCAACAATGCCATGTTTTCCACCTTACCTAATACGAACCCTGTCCCACCCCTCTCCAAAGACGTTGGATCATGGGAGATGATGATGAGTTAAAGCGATGCTGGGGAAATTAGGTCATAAATCTCAATCCGCTCTCATTCTGGAAGATTCTCACAGTGGACTTGGTGGCTTTGGGCTCTGGCTGGCCTTGATTGCATGTGCTTTATGTGTGCTTAGAGCGGGAGGGCATTTGTGCCCTGGCTTTACACGCAATGACTGTTGGACGTTGTCCCCCCTTCTGGTCTCTATTTTAGGCCACATCTGGAAGCATAGCCTGCCTTTTACAACAGGTCCCTAAATCCAGACTAGGGTGTCACACGCAGATGCCGCCATGATGGCCCCACACTCTCCATGTGTGCTGGGTGCTGACTGCAGGAGAGGGGTGGTCCCCCTGGACAGAGCGCCTCCCCGGCCACTCGGGGGATCTGTGCCAAGCAGCGGCCCAGGGCATCTTTGTCACATCTGGTAGCTGTTGAGCAGCATGTAGGAAAAATGTTCTGAGACTCAGGGCCTCTTCCAGTGGGACCATCAGAGATTTACTGCCATGAAAGTGGAAAATTATGAGAAAAACATGAGGAGACTTCCATTTGCCAGGCCCTTTGTGTTCCGTAGGCTTTACAGATGTGACATCACAGGTTGTTTATTATATTATAGAACCCAGTTTGCAAAGCAGAGGGCATCCACTTTGGCTGGTGACAACATCCAGTCAAGAGGCAGACAGAACATTTTCCCGTGGACTGGTTGACTCTCTGTAACATCCAAGTGGTCTCGCTAAATATCCATGCTGTGTGATTACATTCGTAGAAAGTTCAAAAACGTGCCAAACTAATTTATGGTGTTAGAGGTCAGGGCAGGGGTTACGCTTGAGTGGAGGAGGAGTGAGAAATGGGAGAGGCCTGAAGAATTGTCTGCTGAGTTTCTAGGGGCTTCCATCAGAGTGCTGTGTTCACAGTATTCGTTTGGCAAAAATGAAAGCCAGTTTGCGATGTACACATATCGTCTGTGCACTCCGTCATGCACATGTTTCATATCGATCAAAACTTTACATTTATAAGTATGACATAAGAGCATAAGGATAATGTCCTTTCCTCAGTCTGTCGTGCTTAGTCGCTCAGTCGTGTCTGACTCTTTACGACCCCAGGGACTGTAGCCCACCAGACTGCTCTGTCCATGGAATTTCCCAGGCAAGAATACTGGAGTGGGTTGCCATTTCCTCCTCCAGGGATTTTCCCAACCCAGGGATTGAACCTGCACTCACGTCTCCTGTGTCTCCTGCATTGCAGGCGGATTCTTTACCCGCTAAGCCATCAATCCACCTCTCATTAGTAATAATTGCAGATGAGAGGAGAGAGGAGGCTGCAGGTTGAAGTGGGTGTTTGCTGCAGCACTGGAGGTGGGGACCCCATCAGCTGTGTATCACCTGAAGATTCTCCCTACGAAGCTTTGGATTGTCTATTGAGGGTCCCAGGTTGGTTTTTTGGCTTGGGTTTCTTTTTTCTTTTTTAATAATAAGCATATCAATATGTTTTTTAACCTCAGTAGAATGCTTTTGAATAAAAGCTTCTGTTGCTGCTTCTGCAGTGAATAATCTTCAATATCCCTTTCAAAAGGCTGACTTGGAAATTAGTACCATGTGGGTGGTGATCACAGGAGGGGCAGCATGCCCTGTGGTCAGCGGGCAGAGAGACAGGAAAGGACCAGCCCCAGGGAACCCAGCATTTACATGGTGGGGTGGGTAATGTCCTTCTGCCCACCAAAGATAGCACAGGATAGTAGGCATGGGCTATACCCTCCAAGCTCCTCTGTCTATGGGATTCTCCAGGCAAGAATACTGGAGTGGGTTGCCATGCCCTTCTCCAGGGGATCTTAGCCACCCAGGGATCAAACCCGGGTCTCTTGCATTACAGGCAGACTCTTTACCCTCTGAGCCACCAGGGGAGCCACTAGGCAGTACTGCAGTGGCTCTATTAATAGAAAGATGGGTTGAATAATTGTCTTTTTATAAAAATGCAATGGCTACATTGAGCATCTTTTCATGTGCCTTTTGGTATCTGTATGTCTTCTTTGGACAAATGTCTGTTTAAATCTTCTGTCCCTTCTCTTTCCCCTTTGGCACAAGTTTGGTTTCTATGTCTGTGGGTATATTTCCATTTTGAATATAAGTTCATTTTGGATGAACTTTTGGGGAAGTTCATTTTGTCATTTGTTTTTGGCTGCCACATATAAGCAAAGTCATATGATATCTGTCTTTATCTGGCTTACTTCACTTAGTATGATAATCTCAAGATCTATCCATGTTGCTGCAAATGGTTTTATTTCATTCTTTTTTATGGCTGAGTAATATTCCATCATATACACGCAGCCACACTAAGTTGCTTCAGTCTTGTCTGACTCTTTGCAACCCCATGGACTGTAGCCCACCAGGGTCTTCAATCCATGGGATTCTCTCGGCACTGGAGTGGGTTGCCATTTCCTGCTCCAGGGGATCTTCCCAACGCAGGGATCAAACCCACATCTCTTACGTCTCCTGCATTGACAGGCAGGACCTTTACCATAAGCACCACCTGGGAAACCCATATATGCAACACATCTCCTTTATCCATTCATCTTTTGATGGACATTTAGGTTGCTTCCATGTCTTGGCTATTATAAATAGTGCTGCAGTGAACATTGGCGTGCACGCATCTTTTCAAGTTATAATTTTCTCCATACGTATGCCCAGGAGTGGGATTGCTAGGTCGTATGGTAACTCTATTTTTAGGTTTTTAAGGAATTTACATACTGTTCTCTATAATGGATGCATCAATATGTATTCCCATCAACAGTGTACGAGGGATGAATTAGGAGTTTGGGCTCAGTATATACATACTACTATATATGATGGATAACCAACAAGGACCTACTAAATAGCACAGAGAACTATATTTTATAATAACATATAAAGGAAAAGAGTCTGAGAGAGAGTTTACACATACTGTCACACACACACACACACACACACACACACACGAATCACTTTACTGTATACCTGAAGCTAACACAATATTGTAAATCAACTGTACTTCAATTAAAAAATAAAATTGAAAAGAAAAATGAAATAACTTTGAGTCACCATGAGATTCCCTATCTGAAATGTTAGAGCAATATCTTGACTGAGAGTTTAGTAGCTCGACAGTCTGCTTCAATAAAGAACTTTAAAATACTTTGTGTAAGTTTTCTAAAACTAGATAAGAATTCTTTTTTTTTTTTTCATAAAGAAAAAGTGCAGAAAAAGCTAAAAGCAAAAGGACAGTGACCACACGGAGGCTGCGTGCAGCAGCCTCTCGGGGGTCGGCAGTGGGGGGGTTCAGGCAGCACCAGGGCAGGAGCCATGTTACTGGACCAGTCAATGTGTCTGCCTGTGCGAGTTCAGCGGCCCCTCTCAGGGATGGAAAGTTTACTGGAATAGATCAATTTTTTTCCCCATATGTTTAAGTTTATGGGTAAGTTCTATTTCTGATGCTTCCTTTTTCTTTTTCACTTTAATTTGGCATTTTTTCCCCTTGACCCGGGCTGTGCCAAGAAGCAAGCCATTTCAGCTTCATCACCTGAGAGACTTCTTCTACAAAGGAATAACGAAGTGTTGTCTGAAGCCCATTTCAGACTATCATTTGCTGTACTATCTTGTTGCTCTTTCTGTTCTGATTTTCCCCATTTCCTAACAGAGACCTTGTCTCTTTATTGCTGTTAAATTTGCTTTCTCATCATTTGTCAAATATGTCACTGAAATGATTTTTCAAAGATAATAAAAGTTTTCATGATTCCAGGAAGTTGAAAATCCTGGGGGCAGAACATTGTATGCATGAATTTTGTTGAAATCGCTGCCTCTCTACCTCTTGGCTGGAGGACTCTTGAAGACATGGTTTCATTTCTCTTAAGAAAGTCCCTGACATGTGGTCTGATCATAACTCTGTTCACACTTGCTTGAGGCTCCGTGGCGGATGAAGAACGGGTTCTTTTGGAAGGACTATTATTTTAGGCTCAGTTTGGGCTTTTTATGCAAACCTTAGCTCTTTTCCTGTTGGATATCATCAATACCGTTTCCGCCCCCTCCCTCCCTGATACAATGACCTCTTCTTCACCTTCATGGTGGTTGATCTCTGGGCAGCACTTGATCCTGAGGCTTCTAGAAATTCTGTCTTTTGCTTCTGAAACATAGTTCCCTCCTATCTTTCTTAACTCTTTCTTTACCTCCATTTCAGTGGCACATCCCTAAAGTATAATTAGTCTGAAGGATTCTTTCCTTATTTTAACTTTCTCTTAGGTTACAGTGTATATACCAAAGTCTTCAATTTCAGCTAAAAACAAATAACACCTATCTGTCTTTCAGCCAAAGCTTGATAGTTGCCTGCAGCTTGATTTACTTTGAAAATGGAGACAGGTCTTTTTCATCTTTTGTATCTCTTTGAATACCTAACAGAATACCTGGTACATAATAAACATTAGATGGATGGAGAACATGATCACACTGGTAAAAATTTAATTGAAACTTAATTAAATTAACTTCTCTGTTCAATTTTACGAACTTCTTCTAATAGTGCTCAGTTGCGCAGTCGTGTCCGACTCTGCGACCCGATAGACTGTAGCCCACCAGGCTCCTCTGTCTATGAGATTTCCCAGGCAAGGCTACTAGAGTGATTGTCATTTCCTTCTCTAGGGGATCTTCCCAAGTCAAGGATTGAACTCGTGTCTCTTGCATCTCCTGCATTGGCAGGTGGCTTCTTTACCACTGAGCCACCTGGGAAGCCATTCCCTAAGTGATGACATGTTGAAAGATGAATAAGGATGTTTCCTTTCCCAGACTCTTCTGTCCTCATGCCATGTTCATTATTGATACCTTTTTACCTGAGGACCCACCTATCACACTTCTTGTACAAGTGCATCTTTGGGAAAGGTTACACTTTGCAGAATAGTTTTTTCTAGATTCTTGTGGGACAGACTGCTTTTGAACTTAAGTGTGCAGAGCTGAAATGCTGAAACATTTGGGAAACTTTTTTCCTAGGGGGAGATTTTTATGGCCAAAAGTGAATCTTCCATAGGGCTGAAGAAAGATCTATGAAATTTAGCTTTTAAAAACAGAGTTGTGTTTAAGTTCTGTGGAAACAGAAGGTACTGCTTAGACAGAACATGGCAGATGTTATGAAAATTTGTTTTAAAGCATTTCCTTTAGGTTAAGTCACGTTTGCCAAGTTATAACCTGGAACACATTCTGACAGCTCAGCAGAGTTCACAGCTGTGGGTGTGCAGTGGCCACGGGTTTGGGGAGGGGAGGGGTGTCCATCGTTGTTAGAGTATCACGCTTCTCTTTCTGAGGCCAGCAAGCTCCCTGGTCTTTGAGATTTACTTTTGTCTAATGAAAAGTGTGTTTTACATAGACACTCTGGGCTTCCCTGGTGGCTCAGCTGGTAAAGAATCAGCAATCAGGTAAAGAATCAGCAATGCGGGAGACCTGGGTTCAGTCCCTGGGTTGGGAAGATCCCCTGGGGAAGGAAAGGTCTACCCACTCCAGTATTCTGGCCTGGAGAATTCCATGGACTGTTTCCTTGGGGCCGCAAAGAGTCTGACACGACTGAGCGATTTTCACTTTTCCTTTTCAATAGACACTCTACTTGGCTCTCACTGGAGAAAACCATAGATTTTCTTCGATGCGTACTTGATATTTCTTTAGGGCAAATATCTCAAATAATTCAAAAATGATCACATTAAGAAGCCTACAGAATCCAGAATGGAGTAGATTCAGGGATGCTTCTTAGATCTGAACCATTGGGTCCTGCCACCACCCTCCTTCATCCCTGCTGCTGCTGCTGTCACTTCAGTCGTGTCCGACTCTGTGGACCCCAGAGACGGCAGCCCACCAGGCTTCCCTGTCCCTGGGATTCTCCAGGCAAGAACACTGGAGTGGGTTGCCATTTCCTTCTCCAATGCATGAAAGTGAAAAGGGAAAGTGAAGTCGCTCAGTCGTGTCCTACTCTTCCTGACCCCATGGACTGCAGCCTACCAGGCTCCTCCACCCATAGGATTTTCCAGGCAAGAGTACTGGAGTGGGTTGCCATTGCCTTCATCCCTATGACTTGTCAAAAAAAAAAACCTGTCTATTATGGATAAACAGCAAGGTCCTACTGTACAGCACAGAAAGCTATTCACTCTCCTGTGATAAACCATACTGGAAAAGAATATGAAAAAGAATGAATGTGTGTATATATAATGGAATCATTTGCTGTCTACTTGAAACTAACACAGCATCATAGATCAATTATACTTTAATAAAGTAAACTTTAAAAAATAGAGATCTATCGACTTTAGGGGACTAACTCTGGAGGGGTCACTGCCGTCTCTGTCTCTGCACTCAGGTGTCTGAGTGTTTCCCCAGGAAGGGCCAGAGTGCCCCACGCTGGGAAAAGAACAAGAAGCAGAAAGATCACTGATGGTTTTCTTTTGTCTGACTCATTCAAAAGAAAACCCAAGGTAAGGTCTCTAACGGATTGATTGGAATGGTGTTTTGTTGTTGTTGCTGTCTGCTTGATTTTGAGGCTTCATGTCTTTTAGAAAATGGATGTGTGTGACCTTGAATGTCTTTTTCTCATTTTCTCAGGAGGTGGTATCGTTTAGGTTCTTACATGTAGGGCCTATCCGGGCGTACTGTGGATATAAGAGCTTTATCTGAGATATAAGAGATTTATCTGGGCTGAAGGAGAGAAATTTCCTTGATGCCCATGGAAAATAGGTGAAAAGTCACAGAGACTGTCTTTTCACACGCCTTAGTGACTTTTCTTGTTCTCCCACCTGTGTTACTGAGATGCTCTGGGAGGTCTGTGCCCACAGAGAGCAGGGCTGTCTCTCCTACGACTGGAAGCTTCTCCCACACCCCGTTCTCTGCAG
This sequence comes from Bos javanicus, assembly GCF_032452875.1. NCBI lineage: Eukaryota > Metazoa > Chordata > Mammalia > Artiodactyla > Bovidae > Bos > Bos javanicus. The sequence goes on along the minus strand of NC_083879.1, from coordinate 33,506,546 downwards.
CGGCCTTGTCACCAGCTCAGGTGACTGGTACAGGGTCCCTGGCAAGGCTGCCCTCATGTGAAGCACAGAGGTGCCTTTATGGGGGAGTCAGCTTCTCCCTTCTGGCCTCGTTGGTTCCAGGGAGATACTTGGAAGAAGCAAGAAAATCAGTGAGCATCGGAGTTGGGGTCTAGGTAAGAGAAAAGTCTGACTCCCCTTGGATCTGATGGTATCCAAAACATGAGCCACCCTGAAGCAAATGCCAGTGCAGTGCTGTGCTCAGAGCTGGGGCCCAGGAATGACCCTCCACCTCTAGGGAGGAGGTTTGGAGGGAGGGTGAAGAAAGATGGAGTGATGGCGGCCACCCTGGGATGGCAAAGAAACTGGCTAAGATTGGTGACTGAACAGGGCTGGTGAGATTTGCTGAAGGTGCCAGGCCTGGAGGAAGGGATACTTCTGGAGGCTTCTGCCAGCGTGAGCAGGGCTGGAAGGGGGTGATAAGAGCGTTGGCCTGGGGATCTTGTAAGTAGCACTGGGATATGAAAGTTGAGAGTCTGAGGAACAGGAAAAAGAGAAATGGGCTGAGCAAGAGGGACTTTGGGGATTTTGTGGGATTGGAGAACTTTTCTGAAGGAGGAGCTCCAGCAGCATCTGTTCATGTCCAATAAAAAAAAAAATTACTTGTAGTATTTGTAGTTGAGATGCTTTCTCTGCACGTGTGTGCCTTTAAAGGAATTAAATTGTATACTCAGAAGATGTTTCATAAAAATGTATCATAGCTATGACTAAAAATTCATAACTATATTATATACATATAAAGTATGATTCATAGAAAAATTAGGTCAACTAGATAGGATCAAATAAAGTTTTTAATGATTTGTTTTTCCATTGTTTTTTGTATATAGATCTTAGAAGCGGGAACAGAGCCGTTTCACAGGTCTGTTTCTGAGAGGAGTGAATAGCCAGGCTTTAAATTGCTGTTGATAACAAAGAAACTGTGCTGGATGGCTGAGGTTTCAAAGTCAGATTAGATTTCACTCTGGAGAGGCCTCTTCCAGCCTCTTGGCTGGGAAACTCTCTCCGAACAGGATATGGTGATTATTTGTAAATGATCATTGCTCCTTCTGACAATAGCTCATCCCCAAGTACTCAGAGGGCCGGCTTTGAAACATATACAGATGATTTGAATGAAAATATCATATGCGCAAGCATACACAATACTAGCTGACCTACCAAACTGGAAGGTGACTCACTAAAGATAATTCCAAATAATTTAGCTGTGTTGACCTGGCTTTGGGATTCATTAAGCGACTAGCCTAGTATTTATAGAAAAAGATAACAAAGTTAAAAATTCTTGGCAAAAAAATGAAACAAAAAAAGCATGGAGTTTAGGAAAGAACAATGAAAAAGTTGAGCAGGAAGGGGTGATCCTCAGCGGACGGGGACCCATCTCTCCTGCCAGCATCTTGGCGTTTCAAGAGGCAGCTGCAGTTCCTGCCAGAAGACATTATCTGACTGCAGAGTGATGTGATAATGGTCCATCTGGTCTTCTTTTAGTTACACGTTGAAGCTTCAGTCATATCTCTGTGCCCCTCTCCCCAAAGCCTTGGGGGACATTGGACATTTCTCTTTACAAGCTGATTGGGTTATTTGTCCAAATGATGGGCATTTTTGAAATAGGAAATCCAGCTTCTGCCTATAGAATCCCCATACCTGGTGGACAGAGAAGAGCGTAAATACTACATGCTTGTATTTAGATTTTGGATTGTGGGTATTTGAAACAGTCTGTTACATCTGTTCATTGGAAATGCCTGGTACATCATTTCTGCAACATCCACCCCTACTCTTAGATAATGACCCCATGCCCATGTCCAGCCCAGACCACATCCTGAACCTCAGACTGACATTGACTGGGCACATTTCTAGCTTTTTCAACTGGTCACTTCCTCCTAAATGTCTCCAGGCCTCTCAAAATCAACATGTCAAAATAGTAACTAGCTTTATCCACTTCCCAACACACACACAGACACGCGGGCACACACACACACGCACGCAGCAGAGGGTGGGGGAACAAAGCAGAATAAAACGTGTTTCTCCTGCTGTGAGCTCTGTCTTGCTTTCAAGTAACCCAAATCAGGGACTCATTCTGGCTTCTCCCCGCATCACTCCTGTATGCATGCCTCCCAAGATCGGCAGCAGGACCCTGACCTTGCTTCCTAGTTTCCTCTCCTTGACGTGGCCTGGCTGCCACTTCTGTCCTTCTTCCCTCCATCTCAGCGCCCCCAGCCCTCCCTTCAGCCCTTGCTTGCCAGCTGTGCCCCTAGTGGGTTATACCCTTATCTTAAACCTCACTGCCTGAAACTTTTGTCTTCTTTACTCCCTTTTAAGACAGATCCTTCCCAGTTTCTGTGGTTGCCATTCACCGTCTGACTCGTGTCTCAGGCCTCTGATCACCTCTCTGCCCTCCACCTTTGCCTTTACAGCCCACCCGTCTGCCCGTGTTGGCTTTTCTTCCAGCCTGAGAGTGTAAACCTTCTATTGCTTCCTGGCTTCCCACCTTTGGTCTCTCCTCTCGGGACCCACACAGCGACAGCCTTGACTTTTCTGAAAGCCCATTCTCATTGTCCCTCTGCCCAGAATCTGCAGAGGTTCCATTATTTCCCTCGCACACACCTCCCCAGTGTTCCCAGCTCCCCACAGCCATCCCCTGCCCCTCTGCACCCAATGCCCTGCGTCGGGATCCCCTCCCTCCTCCCTGTTCTGCCTCCCTGTGATATCTTCCGTGCTCCCAGAGGAGATGCTCTGCTCTTCTCTCCATCCCTCTTTCCAGACACTCTGCTTCTCCTTCTTATTCTTATTCCTTTGTGAATACATTCTACACAGTCTTTGCTTTGCTCTTGCTTTTTCTGCTTAATTATTGAGATGAGAAAATGAGAGCCTTTGGTTAGGAGACCCTGGCTCCTGTGATGTGTTTCTGCGCCGATGTGGGCCTGGCTGAGCTCTGCATCTGTATCTGTTTCTCCCTGGGCTTCCCGGGCGCAGTGGTAAAGAATCCTCCTGCCACTGAAGGAGACGCAGGTTCAATCCCTGGGTCAGCAAGATCCCCCAGGGAGGAAATGGCAGCCCACTCCAGTATAATTCAACAGATAGAGGAGCCTGGTGGGCTATGGTCCATGGGGTCGCAAAGAGTCTGAGCATACACATTGTTTCTCGCTGGTGAGCACATCTAGGCGTGGAGCAGAGCTCCTCAATCAGTACAGGTTGTCAGGCAGTTAAAACAGGGCAGAACACATTCAAAGAGCTGGGATGTTGCTGCGTTCCAGCAAACGATAACTCTCAAAGGGAGCTCAATTAACCTGAAACCTCCACTTTGATAACCATTTACATTAACACTAGTTTGGAATCTTGGCTTCTTCAGTGGGTTTCTCCTTGACAGAGGTCTAAGATGTCTTCTTTGTTTTTCTTGATTGTCTCATTTAGTCAGTAAAAAGGTTTATTGACTCAACCATTCAACAACTGTTCTGTGAATACCTACGAAAGGGACGGCAGATTCCTAAGTCTGCTTTCAACTGCACAGTATCAGTGACGTTTTCTGAAGACAGACAAAAGCCTTACTTGATTAACAGGCCTCAGAGAGATATTTTTTTATTATTCCCTTTTTGCCATCACAAGCTTTCCACATGCCCCTCTTTTTTATCTCCAACCTTTATTTCCCATCCGAGGTTTGGTCCCCGGGCTTTTGGCTCTCAGACATCAGACGACATTCTTAAATAAACACAGTAGATTACAGAGGAAAAAGAGATTTTCTCAGAGTCTGTGATTGACCATAGCATGCCCTGGTGCAGCTGGCTCTGAACAGAAGTGGGGTCTTACAGGTGATTTTCAGGAGTTAAGGTGTCATGTTACATAGCCGTGTCCTTAGGATTTTACTTACTTCTGCATCCTTGATAGACTTTTTTCAGATCATGGTTCTTTGATAACAAATCATCTCTACGGTCTAGTGCTGCCCACTACCAGGCTATCAAGATTGAAATAATAACTACCATGATTTGACATAAACCTTAGAAATCTCTGCTGGAGCCAGTTCCTCCATGCCTGATGGTTTCCTATTGAAATAGACTTTCTTTGCTTCTGCCTCTATAGAGCAGATCTTTCGTGCATGGTTTTGATAGCTTCCTTTTTTAAAATTGAAATATAGTTGATTTACAATGTTGAGTTGATTTCAGGTGTGCAGGAAAGTGATTCAGTAACTCAAACATATATATACTCTTTTACATGTGGTCGAGTGTATCTGTTAATCCAAACTCCTAATTTATCCCTGCCTCCACTTTCCCCTTGGTAACCACAGCTTTGTATTCTATGTGTTTTTGTATATAATTTCATTTATATCTTTTTTTTAGATTCCACACATAAGTCATATCATATGGTATTTGTCTTTCTCTGGCTTATTTCACTTAGTAAGGTAATCTCCAGGCCCACCCATGTTACTGCAGATGGCATTATTTCATTCTTTTTTGTGGCTGAATAATATTCCGTTGTATAAATATACCCTATTTCGAAAAGATTCATGCCCCCCAGTGCTCACTGCAGCACTGTTTACAATAGCCAAGATATGGAAGCAACCTGTGTCCATTGACAGATGAACGGATAAAGAAGATGCGGTATATTTATACAAGCGGTTGTTTCTATGAGTCATCAATCCTGTGGGCTCACAGCCTGGTGGCTTTGCACTGAGCACTTTGTCCATGGTCACAGTGATATAGGGGAGCTGAGCGGGGTTTCACCCACCGAGTGGTCCTGTGCAGCTGGGGCTGCGAGGAGCCGAGACTTTCCCCGTTGGTCCTTAGGCTGCTCCTGGACACTTTCCCATTTGCAGCTTCTTGTCTGGTAAGGAGGTAATGAAGCCGTGATTGGCCTCCCTGTTCAGGATATCCCTGGGGCCCAGGCCCCCTGGGTGTCGTGTAACAGCATTCCAGGGCAGCTGTGCCATTGTAAGGCTCACTGCACTCAACAGATTCCAGACACCCTCCGGCTGCTGCTGCGCTGAATGGTGAATTCAGGCTTCGCTGGGTTTGGGCCTCAAGGGGGCTGAGCCAAAGCTGACATGACTTACTGTTCAGACGACAAGTACCAAAGAGGGAAAACAGTTCAAATGCCAATGAACTGCTGCTTTCTTCAAAAGAGATTGACTTCCCAGGAGCAGCTCTCAGGCAGTTGGGAGCCTAGTTCCACTGACTTCAACAGCATTTCTCTCCCTTGGCCTTTCTGTAGATGGGGCAGTTGACTCAATGATTCTTAATACTTTTAGTCTGTGACTTAGCTTTTATATAAGCAGCCAATAAAATAGAAAATTTTGTTTGGAAAATAGGAGGAGCAAACAGTTTTGGAGCAAAAGAAAGCTAAATAATTTATTCATGGCTTTAAGTTGAATTTATGGTATTAAATTTTTAGATGGTGTAAAATAAACCTTCAACTTTGAGAGTTCTTTTTTGTCAGTAATACCCATATGCTGAATCTTTATTTCAACCTACTGTAAGCTGAGTAGAAGAGCTTTGCAAATAGACATTGGAGTTGCTGAATGATTTATCTTCTGATTGTTTATTTACTTTCCTAAGAAAGGACCTCCTAAGTGCCCATTCATGTTACTATAATTAAATCATTCCAAGGTAAAAGTTTCATAAGTTTCTAGGGGGCTTTCCTGGTGGCTCAGATGGCAAAGAATCTGTGCAATGCAGAAGACCTGGGTTCCATCCCTGGGTCAGGAAGATCCCCTAGAGAAGAGGAAATGACTACCCACTCCAGTATTCTTGCCTGGACAATCACATGGACAGAGGGCTATAGTTCCTGGGGTCATAAAGAGTCCGACACGACTGAGAGACTGAGTTTCTAGAATAATGTATCTGGTAAAGTCATTTAACTGTGACTTATTATCCATGTCATATTTTGTTTTATATTAATTTTTAATCATTTTAACCATTTTTACATGTACAACTCGTGGCATTAAGGACATTCATAACGCCTGCCACCATCCCCACTATTCACTTCCAGAATTTTTTCATCTACCCAAACAGAAAGTCTGTCCCCTTCAACTCCTCACATCCCCTCATTACCCAGCTCCTCTCTGACTTCTATATTTGCCTAGTCTAGGTACCTTGTGTAAATAGAATTATACAATATGCATCCTTTATTTCTAGCTTATTTCATTTAGCATGATGTTCAATGTTGTCGCTCGTATCAGAAGTTCTTTCCTTTCAAAGGCTGAATCACATGATTCCATTAAATGCTTCATAGACAAGGAAAAAGGTTTTCCTTGACCCTCTTAGAGTTGCTAGTTGAGTCTGAAAATTAAACTGAAAAAGACAGGTTAGCAGGAGAAGCGTTAGTCACTTAGTCATGTCTGACTCTTTGCGATCCCATGGACTGTAGCCCACCAGGCTCCTCTGTCCATGGAATTCTCCAGGCAAGAATACTGGAGTGGGTTGCCATTCCCTTCCCAAGGGATCTTCCTGACGCAGGGATCAAACCCAGGTCTCCTGCATTGCAGGCAGATTCTTTACCACCTGAGCCAGAAGGAGAAAACATGCAAATTTATTTGAGTTTTATATGACTCAGAAAACTTCATAAGGAAATGAAGACCAGAAGAAATTGTTAAACCTGAATGCTTTTATGCTGAGTTTGATGAAGAGTAGGCTTCTCAGATAGCTCAAAGCTTCAGCCCCTGGGTCAGGAAGACACCCTGGAGGAGGAAATGGCTACCCACTCCAGTCTTCTTGCCTGCAGAGTCGCATGGACAGCGGAGCCTGGCGGGCTGCAGTCCATGTTGTCCCAAATAGTCAGACACGACTGAGTGACTAATACTTTCACTTTTCACTTGGTGAAGAGTGGGAAGCTGTGCTGAGCAGAGGGTGAGCTCAGGGTGGTGACCGGAAGGGGCTTCGCACGGCCTGTCTATCGGATCCCTCTGTGTCCCCGCTCTTTAAGGACGTACCTCTCAGGTGAAGGTCCTTTACCCACCTCAGAGGTGCAGGGCAGAGGTCAGAGCCGCATCTTGCTTCTGCCATGTTTGCAAACTCCTTCACCTTAAACTATTCATTCTGCCAAGGTGCCATAGGTGAGGATAGTGTGTCCTCAACCCCATGAATACAGACCACGTTTTGTTTATCCATCATCTGTTCATGGACACTTGTGTTATTCCCACCTTTTGTCTATTGTCAGTAATGCTGCCATGAACAGAGGTGTATTGTTTCTGTTTGAGTATTGACTTGTCTTGAAATGGGCCTCTCTCTTTCTTATGATGGGAAATACTTCTTGACAAGAAACGTCAACTGCGTCTTTCAAAAGGGGTCCAGGATTAGCGTTTTTACTCTTTTCCATTGAAACAATACTTCCATGGGTATAAGCGTCCTATATGACGGTCTAGGTTGACAAGTTAGACGATTGTGTGAGTCCTCATGCCTTCCTGTAGACACTGTCTCAACCTCTGTGGCATCTACAGATAACTAGGTAACTATGGAGAGAAGACAGTTAGCCCCCTTTAGAAGAGGCTGAGATCTTTGAAAGGTGTATGTGTCAGTGTGATGTTTCATGGGTGAACAAAAGATTCCACTGTTTATCAAGAAGTTTATATTCCAGACCTTGTCAATCTGGAACCTCATTGGAGCCTCAGCTGCCAGAGTCCCTGTGTCCAGGCTGTAGTGCTCAGACCAGGTGGCCCTGAGGGTCCCCACAGAAGGGTAGTCATGTTGTTCTTCAGTCGCTAAGTCTTGTCCAACTCTTTGTGACCCCATGGACTGCAGCACGCCAGGCTTTCCTGTCCTTCACCATCTCCCAGAGTTTGCTCAGATTCATGTCCATTGAGTCAGTGATGCCATCTAACCATCTCATCCTCTGTTGCCCCCTTCTTCTCCCGCCTTCAATCTTTCCCAGCATCAGGGGCTTTTCCAGTGAGTTGGTTCTTCCCATCCGGTGGCCAAAGTATTGGAGCTTCAGCTTCAGCTTCAGCATCAGGCCTTCCAATGAGTATTCAGGATTGATTTCGCTATTGGATCTTAGCAATCACACAGGTGAACCCAGCAGGGTCAGGTGGAAAGCTATCCTGGGAGCCAACAGACTCAGTTGTGGTTTTTTTCCCTTCTCTCTCTCAATTCCTATGTTTGAAAATCGCGCATCATCTGTATGTAGCTTGTGCTTCCATCTGTATCAGTACCTGGACAAAGTGTTTTTGTTTTCCAGTTAGGAAAATGTATACTGTTCTGTTCCCAGGGGTGAATGGAGGTGGAGGTCTTTGCTCAATATCCTCGAATATTAATACATTAACAGTTGAGCTTCTGACAAAGAATTGTGACCTTTTTCAAATGATCTGAGCTGTCTGCTGTATGTCACATTTTACCTTTTTAGAGAAGTGCTAATTCACGTTAAGTCCGCCTGAGAGATTTGTTTAATGAGCAGATTAAATGCATGATTATCCCTGTCTTAATTTTTTTCTCTTCTTTTTTTTTTTTTTTTTGAAGGAAGGGCTTCTTGTGATGCCCTCTTCTATTTGGCAAAGGAACACAGAAAGGTCTTTTAAAAATTACCCCTGCAGGGTCACTGGGACCCAAGCTGTTTGCTTCATTAAACCCCAGTGGCTTCTTTCTAGCCAGACCCCTCCAAACAGCCCTGACACAATTGTATCTAAATTAGCATCTGAGTGACCCCCTTTCTCTCCTTTTTTTTTCAAGGCCCAGCTGACAGGGATTGGGGAAAGATGTTAATTGGTTGGGCCTGGCTCAGAACAATAGACTTGCCAAGATGACAAAAGGACTAATGTTTCTTTCAATATGCACCCGGATTCACATAAGTACCTCTTTTAATTACCAGGAATTATTGTAATGCCTGGTCAATGGAATAATTGACCCTCAACAGCTAGAGCTTATTCTGTAATAAATAATGGCACAGGCCTCCTCAGAGGCGCAGGTACTAGGGTGATTTTCGGGCACTAAAAAGAGATTTTCCCAGCCAGTGTCCTGTGATGTACCAGGGCAGCCCTGTGGGGGTCCAGAGTAGGGGCTCATTTAGGCTTAAGCAGGAGGAAGTGTGCTGAGAGCAGTTAGAATTTACCCTGAGAATCATAAAGAGATAAGGGAGGAGCTTGAAAGGAAGGAGTTAGTAACTTGGCAGTTCAGGACCCACGTGGTCAGCGACTGGGTGGGGGTCGGAGGCTCCAACCCAGGTGAAAGTGAAAGTGTGACTTGCTCAGTCATGCCCAACTCTTTGTGACCCCAACACTTTTAGCCCTCCAGGCTGCTCTGTCCAGGGGATTCTCAAGCAAGACTACTGGAGTGGGTTGCCATTCCCTTCCCCGGGGATCTTCCCAACCCAGAGATCTAACCCAGGTCTCCTGTATTGCAGGCAGATTCTTTACCATCTGAGTCACCAGGAAAGCCCAGGTGGGAACATTCCAAAACCTTCCCTTCTAGGCAGGAAAACCCAAGGCTCATTCCCAGCCTGTACCTCAGTTCCCCCTTTTGTACAGCTTTTAAGACTTGATTGACCTTTCAAGGACTAAACCCTCATCACTTGTCAGGGTTTCACCATTACAAGTGTTACTACCTGGGTGGGTCTTCTCCAGTCTTCTGAGCAAACTTAACTTTCTCTCTATGCCCACCCATAGCTCTGAAGTGCTCAGATTGCTAGAACACGTATTCTACTTATTGTTGCTGTTGTTTAGTTGTTAAGTTGTGTTTGACTCTTTGCAACCCTATGGACCGTAGCCCGCCAGGCTCCTCTGTCCATGGGATTTTCCAAGCTAGAATACTGCAGTGGGTTGTCATTTCCTTCTCCAGGAATCTTGTCTCATCAATAATTTGTTGTACATTGGTCAGGGTCTAACCAGCAACAGAGAAGTCAGGCTCATTTTTAAGTGTTTTGTTTTGTTTTGTTTAATTCGAAGAGATGGTTGTGGAGGTAACACAGGAGTTGAGAGGGCAGCCAGAGGTGAACCACAGTGGAGAGTGCCCCCACCCTAGGCTGCAGGGTGGAGGGGAAAGGGCTGGACCACTGCACAGAGCAGGAATCCTGGCTGGTTCACCTGCAGGAGCAAGAGCCCTGGGAAAACACAGCCAGTTCTGGAGACATCCAGGCAGAGGGGAGAAATCCTGGCTTCTCCCTACTCCCCACCCTGTCATCGCTTGCCAGCGCCTCCCTCCTGACAGACCCCCGCTGGAGCCCCCAGGACCTGCAGCCCACAGGGTTCAGTCCGAGTGCAGCAGAGCTGAGCGGGGCCGTGCAGAGGCCCTGTGGGCAGACAGGACCAGGCACAGATAGCGGCTGTGTCTGTCTCCATGATACACACTGAGCTACTCAAAAACAGGGACCTCATCTTGCTTGCTTTTGTAACCACAGCACCCAGCACCAAGTAGGGTTTAATAAATATTTAGTGAATTGGAGTGAATTCTCGAGTTTCCTTCCAGGACTAAAATGATTCTTTCTCTACCCATGCTCTGCTTCCATTTATCATCACGTGGAAGCAAAAACATGAAACATTTCCATGAAATTCGTCTTTACAAAAATCATAGGGTTTTGTGTCATTATTTACTTAAACCCAGGCTCTCGTTCCATCTCGACTCTGTTCCTTTATTACCGTGAAGCTAGTGCTATTTATCAGCTCTGAGTTCGGTTTTGAAAACATTCTCCACCAACTGTGAGTCACATGAAAATAAAGGAAGGGAAACTGAGACGTGGGCTTCATAAACACTAACAATGTGAGAGAAAAGGGAAAAATGACATTGTGGGCAATTTTCACATTAGTCATCCTAAATACGCCTTTGAACACACTCCTTCCCCAGCTGTGACCGGGCTCCCCTGGACCACGCAGAGTGGACCTTGCAGAGAGATGGGCCCCATGGGCAGGGCACAGTGAGGATGGGGCCAGAGCTGTGTAGTCAGGCTCCCTGCCTGCCTCACTAGCCCAGCTTTCCCTCAAAGGAGACATACCAAAGAATAAAGCCATCCCAGGGCAGCACCCATGGTCCTGGCACTCAGGGGTCACCGTCCTGCTCATAAATTAGCCTCACCCTCCTGAGATGTCACCTGGCCACTGCCCAATCTACAGACTGTGTCTGTCAGACAGCAGGATTCAACTTAAAATGCACCATGGGTAAAATCGATGAACAACAGAAACCTCCTGTATAGGTCAGGCAACTGTGTTCAGTATCTTATAATAACCTTTAGTGTAAAAGACAGAGAAGGCGATGGCACCCCACTCCAGTACTCTTGCCTGGAAAATCCCATGGGCGGAGGAGCCTGGTAGGCTGCAGTCCATGGGGTTGCGAAGAGTCGGACACGACTGAGCGATTTCACTTTCACTTTTCACTTTCATGCATTGGAGAAGGAAATGGCAACCCACTCCAGTGTTCTTGCCTGGAGAATCCCAGGGACCGGGGAGCCTGGTGGGCTGCTGTCTATGGGGTCGCACAGAGTCAGACACGACTGAAGCGACTTAGCAGCAGCAGCAGCAGCAGTGTAAAAGAATCTAAAAAAATACATATATATATAACTGAGTCAAGTCACTTTGCTGTATACATGAAAATCAACACAACCTTGTAAAGTAACTATACTTCAATTTTTTTTTTTTTAAACTGCCATGGGATTTACCACATGAAGCATAGCATAGCATGCATGCTCAGTTGTGTCCAACTCTACGACCCTGTGGACTGTAGCCCACCAGCCTCCTCTGTCCATGGGATTTCCTAGGCAAGAATACTGAAGTGGGTTGCCATTCCCTTCTCTAGGGGATCTTCCCAACCCAGGGATTGAACCTGAGTCTCCTGTGTGTCCTGCATGGGCAGGAGGCTTCATTACCACTGACCCACCAGGGAAGCCCTATGTGAAGCATGAGTCCGAGCAAAGTTGGAGGAACCTTTAGGGAACATCCCAGTCCTTTCCTTCCATGAGGAAATGGAAGCCTGGACAGTCCCAGCCAGTGACTGAATGGCTGTGTACCCAACCTGGAATTTGACTTCGGCTTTCAAGTCATGTTTTTAATACATTCTCCAAAATTTTACATTGTTCTTCTTACTGGAGGGTTCAGGTGATCTCATAGTCAAGACCAAGATGCCGAGAAAAACTACATGTGTTCGTCCGGGAAAAAACACCAAGCAAGTCTTGGCTAAAGCATTCAATGTTCTGGGAAATGACCCGTTCTTCTCTTTTCCTTGATTCCTTAAGTGTGGTCTTTGCACCGAGGGTGGGGGAAAGGGCTTGTGAATAGTTTTTCAGGAGTAAACTAAGATGTGAAATTATACATACATCATGACTCCTAACTCCAGATATTTTTAAAGTTATTGCTGTTCAGACTCTTGGTCATGTCTGACTCTTTGTGGGTCTGCAGCACACCAGGCTTCCCTGTCCTTCACTATCTCCCAGAGTTTGCTCTAACTCATATCCATTGAGTCTGTCATGCAGCCCACCATCTCATCCTCTGTTGCCGCCTTCTCCTCCCACCCTCAGTCTTTCCCAGCATCAGACTCTTTCCAGTGAGTTGGGTCTTCACATCAGGTGGCCAGAGTATTGGAGTTTCAGCTTCAGCGTCAGTCCTTCCGATGAATATTCAGGGTTGATTTCCTTTACAATTGACTGGTTTGATCTCCTTGCTGTCAAAGGGACTCTCAAGAGTCTTCTCCATACCACAGTTAGAAAACATCAATTCTTTGGCACTCAGCCTTCTTTATGGTCCAACTCTCACATCTGTACATGACTACTGGAAAAATCATAGCTTTGACTAGATGGACCTTTGTCAGCAAAGTGATGTCTCTGTTTTGTAATACGCTATCTAGATTTGTCTAAAGGTAAGAGAAACCCAAGTAAGATGGTAGGTGTTGCAAGAGGGCATCAGAGGGCAAACACACTGAAACCATACTCACAGAGAACTAGTCAATCTAATCACACTAGGACCACAGCCTTGTTTAACTCAATGAAACTAAGCCATGCCTATGGGGCAACCCAAGATGGGTGGGTCATGGTGGAGAGATCTGACAGAATGTGGTCCACTGGAGAAGGGAATGGCAAACCACTTCAGTATTCTTGTCTTGAGAACCCCATGAACAGTATGAAAAGGCAAAATGATAGGATACTGAAAGAGAAACTCCCCAGGTCAGTAGGTGCCCGATATGCTACTGGAGATCAGTGGAGAAATAACTCCAGAAAGAATGAAGGGATGGAGCCAAGGCAAAAACAATACCCAGCTGTGGATGTGACTGGTGATAGAAGCAAGGTCCAATGCTGTAAAGAGCAATATTGCATAGGAACCTGGAATGTCAGGTCCATGAATCAAGGCAAATTGGAAGTGGTCAAACAAGAGATGGCAAGAGTGAATGTTGACATTCTAGGAATCAGCGAACTGAAATGGACTGGAATGGGTGAATTTAACTCAGATGACCATTATATCTACTACTGCGGGCAGGAATCCCTCAGAAGAAATGGAGTAGCCATCATGGTCAACAAAAGAGTCCGAAATGCAGTACTTGGATGCAATCTCAAAAACGACAGAATGATCTCTGTTCATTTCCAAGGCAAACCATTTAATATCACAGTAATCCAAGTCTGTGCCCCAACCAGTAACGCTGAAGAAGCTGAAGTTGAATGGTTCTATGAAGACCTACAAGACCTTTTAGAACTAACACCCAAAAAAGATGTCCTTTTCATTATAGGGGACTGCAATGCAAAAGTACGAAGTCAAGAAACATCTGGAGTAACAGGCAAATTTGGCCTTGGAATACGGAATGAAGCAGGGCAAAGACTAATAGAGTTTTGCCAAGAAAATGCACTGGTCATAACAAGCACCCTCTTCCAACAACACAAGAGAAGACTCTATACATGGACATCACCAGATGGTCAACACCAAAATCAGATTGATTATATTCTTTGCAGCCAAAGATGGAGAAGCTCTATACAGTCAGCAAAAACAAGACCAGGAGCTGACTGTGGCTCAGACCATGAACTCCTTATTGCCAAATTCAGACTTAAATTGAAGAAAGTAGGGAAAACCACTAGACCATTCAGGTGTGACCTAAATCAAATCCCTTATGATTATACAGTGGAAGTGAGAAATAGATTTAAGGGCCTAGATCTGATAGATAGAGTGCCTGATGAACTATGGACAGAGGTTCATGACATTGTACAGGAGACAGGGATCAAGACTATCCCCATGGAAAAGAAATGCAAAAAAGCAAAATGGCTGTCTGCGGAGGCCTTACAAATAGCTGTGAAAAGAAGAGAAGCAAAAAGCAAAGGAGAAAAGGAAAGATATAAACATCTGAATGCAGAGTTCCAAAGAATAGCAAGAAGAGATAAGAAAGCCTTCTTCAGCGATCAGTGGAAAGAAATAGAGGAAAACACAGAATGGGAAAGACTAGGGATCTCTTCAAGAAAATCAGAGATACCAAAGGAACATTTCATGCAAAGATGAGCTCGATAAAGGACAGCAATGGTATGGACCTAACAGAAGCAGAAGATATTAAGAAGAGGTGGCAAGAATACACAGAAGAACTGTACAAAAAAGATCTTCACGACCCAGATAATCACCATGGTGTGATCACTGACCTAGAGCCAGACATCCTGGAATGTGAAGTCAAGTAAGCCTTAGAAAGCATCACTACGAACAAAGCTAGTGGAGGTGATGGAATTCCAGTTGAGCTATTCCAAATCCTGAAAGATGATGCTGTGAAAGTGCTGCACTCAATATGCCAGCACATTTGGAAAACTCAGCAGTGGCCACAGGACTGGAAAAGGTCAGTTTTCACTCCAATCCCAAAGAAAAGCAATGCCAAAGAATGCTCAAACTACCGCACAATTGCACTCATCTCACACACTAGTAAAGTAATGCTCAAAATTCTCCAAGCCGGGCTTCAACAATATGTGAACCGTGAACTTCCTGATGTTCAAGCTGGTTTTAGAAAAGGCAGAGGAACCAGAGATCAAATTGCCAACATCCGCTGGATCATGGAAAAAGCAAGAGAGTTCCAGAAAAGCATCTATTTCTGCTTTATTGACTATGCCAAAGCCTTTGACTGTGTGGATCACAATAAACTGTGGAAAATTCTGAAAGAGATGGGAATACCAGACCACCTGATCTGCCTCTTGAGAAATTTATATGCAGGTCAGGAAGCAGCAGTCAGACTGGACATGGAACAACAGACTGGTTCCAAATAGGAAAAGGAGTACGTCAAGGCTGTATATCGTCACCCTGTTTATTTAACTTCTATGCAGAGTACATCATGAGAAACGCTGGACTGGAAGAAACACAAGCTGGAATCAAGATTGCCGGGAGAAATATCAATAACCTCAGATATGCAGATGACACCACCCTTATGGCAGAAAGTGAAGAGGAACTAAAAAGCCTCTTGATGAAAGTGAAAGTGGAGAGTGAAAAAGTTGGCTTAAAGCTCAACATTCAGAAAACGAAGATCATGGCATCTGGTCCCATCACTTCATGGGAAATAGATGGGGAAACAGTGTCAGACTTTATTTCTGGGGGCTCCAAAATCACTGCAGATGGTGACTGCAGCCATGAAATTAAAAGATCCTTACTCCTTGGAAGGAAAGTTATGACCAACTTAGATAGCATATTGAAAAGCAGAGACATTACTTTGCCAACAAAGGTCTGTGTAGTCAGGGCTATGGTTTTTCCTGTGGTCATGTATGGATGTGAGAGTTGGACTGTGAAGAAGGCTGAGCACCAAAGAATTGATGCTTTTGAACTTTAGTGTTGAAGAAGACTCTTGAGAGTCCCTTGGACTGCAAGGAGATCCAACCAGTCCATTCTGAAGGAGATCAGCCCTGGGATTTCTTTGGAAGGAATGATGCTAAAGCTGAAACTCCAGTACTTTGGCCACCTCATGCGAAGAGTTGACTCATTGGAAAAGACTCTGATGCTGGGAGGGATTGGGGGCAAGAGGAGAAGGGGACGACAGAGGATGAGATGGCTGGATGGCATCACTGACTCGATGGACGTGAGTCTGAGTGAACTCCAGGAGTTGGTGATGGACAGGGAGGCCTGGCGTGCTGCGATTCATGGGGTCGCAAAGAGTCGGACACGACTGAGCAACTGATCTGATCTAGATTTGTCATAGCTTTCCTTCCAAGCAGCAAGCATGTTAATTTCATGGCTGTAGTCACTGTCTGCAGTTATTTTGATGACTGCTAAGTGTGTACATACAGACACTTGTTTCAGTAAAATAGAGGAAATCCAGTCCATTTCCTGGGACTGTTCCTGGCATTTACTTGTATTCCTGTGAGACAGGCTTCCTGCCCCCCAGGACCTCCCGCTCCCTAGCCTGCTCGTTGGACACTGGAAACCGCACCAGGGCTGAGAGCCTTGGCCACTGTTACAAACTACAGGAAAGTCTCTAAGATGGAAGCTATTCTTTGGAATTGGAATTAGGAGCTGGTCACAGACTTGTGTGAGACTAGTTGATGGGAACGTCGTCAGCGCTGACAGGGGAGGACTCGGTGAGGCAGCGTCCTCCCAGCTTCCCAGCCTGGATGAGAACACTCACACCCCGAGCCCAGCACGTGGGAGAGGGGCCTCAGTTTCCCCTGCACGGTTGCAGAAACAGTCTGGGTTTCTGCCTCTTCTTAGAAAAGATGGCTTCCCCGTCTCCCAGCCCACATGACGGGGAGCCACCGTCCTCTCTGTCTCTCAGCAGGCGAGGCATCACCGAGCCTGGGGTTTCTGTGCTTGAAACATCTCCAGGTCTCCCTGCGTCTGGCTGCCTGGATCAGTAGAATCACACCATTTCTGGCCAAGGAGGCCACAAGGGTCCCCATCCTGCAGCTTTGCCATTTGCCCCAGCATCTTGAGCTCCCAGTCCTTCCTTTGCCTTTAAAATAGTCCTCTTCCCTAACGTTCCCAACACTTTATTATCACTTCAGTTCAGTCACTCAGTCATGTCCGACTCTTTGTGACCTCATGGACTGCAGCACTCCAGGCCTCCCTGTCCATCACCAATTCCCGGAGCTTGCTCAAACTCATGTCTTTCGTGTTGGGGATGCCATCCAACCATCTCATCCTTTGTTGTCATATTTCACTGTTCCTTATTTGTGCCAAGGGACAAACGGTGAGGGTTCAGAGGGCAGGAACTCTGTCTTCCTCCTGGTGTTAGAAGAAGCAGCAATGTTTTCCCCACTCTTACAAACACAATAAAAGCAATAATGAATAAGATCTAACACAGTTCAACAGCAAGGCTGCAAGACTTTGCTTGCAACTGAATAAGCTAATGTAAGCAAGTTTCTAAAGAGAACATACTGTTAAATCTCCCCCCTCCTTTAAAATATATAAAAGATTATCAGGTATTAGAGAAGCTGAACTGAAAGTAATTCATATCTGTGTGTTCTGTTTAATTTATTTACCTATAAAATTGTGTGCTGACTTGAAAGACTTCAAAGCCAAAATATGTTATTTTGATGGAATATGTGACATGCTGTGGCCCGGTACAATATTTATAGTTTGAAAGAGTAGTTCTCCGTGTTTATTTGATCAAATGTGTATGAAAGTGAAATGTATATTGAACTAGGTTTCTAAAGCAGAAATAAGTTAAATAATTTCTTGAGGTATTGAATATTTTTCCTTTCCCTGCTTTATTTCTTAAACTTCTGAAATGTAAAAACAGTGACACCCTTGTGTGAAGTCTGGAGGGTAAGAAGTAGCTTCATTTAAATTTGAAGAGTAAGAATTATTATGCATTCTCAGAGTTTCAGGATCAAACAGAGAAGTCCTGGCATGGTGATGGCCTGACTCTTATCTGTATAAATAAGGAGGTGGAACTGTATTACAAAATGGATGCGGTCTTCAATTCTAAAATTCCATGAATAAGTCTGTCATCTTAACCAGTAACATGCAATTTGAAAATGTCTCTGTGGCCAGTTCGCTATTGCTCATTAGGAGTTTTTAAACATTCAGAATTTTACTCCAATATCCAGAATTTAGGTATCTGAGTGTGTCGGGGTGGGGTGGGGGGGCACACGAGCATGTAATTTAGGATGAAAAGTGACTTTATAAGAGTAAGAGTGATCGGTCTTAACTGTTGCCACGTTGTTTGGGGAATTAACAGCGGCTGGTGACAGGAGGAAGAGACCTGTCGATCCTGAAGCTGCAATCAACCCCCGACGGAAGGAAACCAGTCGACAGCTCTCCCGTTACGGAGCTGCACCTCTTCCCAAGATGACAGAAAGGAACATGTGTTTGCAGTCAGTGGGCAGGGCCCTGGGTTTCCTGTTATAGGCAGCTGCTCACTGCTTCCTGGACGGCCACCAAGTGCTCCGAGGTTATAAATAAGCAATTACTGGAACCCCTTCAGAGACCAGGCAGAAGGGTCAGTGATTCCTGGCATTCTTTCTTTGGCCCGCCGCTAGAATTCTGATGCCGAGGCGCATACGCCTGTGTGCATCCAGAGACCCCACGCTTCCCAAACCAAAGGGAAGAACTGTCAGTCTGCTGCACATTTGTTGCTCATCTGTTGGCATCAGGCAGCTGCCAGCCAGCCGCGCTGTCCGCCTGCAACATGGGCTAATTCTGATCCCTGTAGCCTCACTGTCATCACTGGACCCAGAGCCTCGCCTGGTAGAAACCCAGAGAACGCCTTCGTTCTCAGGGACCCAGTCTTAGACCCTGTGCTGAGTTGATCCGGATCTGAAGAGGAGTGCCTTCTCTCTATTATCGACGTGATGGGGAAGGGACAAGTGTGGTTGAACAGCTCCAGACTCGGCTACCCTGTTTACTTTACAAAGCCAAGGAAAGACCTAGAAACACATGTCTTGGGAGGAACACAGAGTGAAAAAGAGAGCCCCTCCTCACATCAGAAAAGGTCACCAATTATCATATTTGGCTGAACAGTGTAGTCAGGTTTTCCCACAACCAGATCCACTGGCAATGCCCTGCCAAGAGCAGCAGCCACAGGCTTGCAGTTTAAGGAGTCTCCTAAAAGAGCATTTTATTAAAGTCTTTTATTTCACTTTCAGGGAACATTTATTGTTTGCCCTCCACAAGCCAGTAATCGGTGAGGCGCTGCAGACAGTAGGGGAGGCCGTGGCCTCCACCACTGAGAGCTGTGCTAAGCTCTGAAAAGCGTGAAATGCAGAGTGTGCAAAAGCGTCTTATGCCTTTTACTGTTACTTTTTTTTTTCCAAGTTAAGAAAAATTACTCTCTCCGTGACCACGTCCATCCAGACACCATTTATTTTAGAAAAATGATTGAGACTGAAATCCCAGTGATGAAGTTCAGATGACTTACATTTCAGCCTGGGGATGTCTTGATCTCTGGCCTCCACTTGTCTTCTGTAAAATGGGGATGATGTTAGGCCCCTTGGTACTTGGAAGTTATCGTAACAATGGCCTTGGAGGTCCCGTGTGTATTAAAAACACTGCCCATATCCAGAGAAGCTCTGGATATGATGGCTCTGATCTTCACCTTTTTGTAGACAGAGGGTTGAATCATTTCATTCCTTTCTGGCTTTATTTTTCTGAGAATATCATCTAGATAGGACTATGTAATTCTAACATTTTCTCTGAAGTTGTTCTCTGGCTATCTAAGACATTCCAGAAAATAGCAGTATGGTTACAGTGTCTGGCTTTTTAATGGATGCGTGTGTGCTAAGTCTCTTCAGTCGTGTCCAACTCTTTGTGACCCCATGGATTATAGCCCGCCAGGCTCCTCTGTCCATGGGATTCTCCAGGCACAAATACTGGAATGGGGTGCCATTTCCAGGGCCTCTTCCCGACCCAAGGATCAAACCAGCATCTCTTATATATCCTGCATTGGCAGGCGGGTTCTTTACCACTAGCGCCTCCTGGGAAGCCATAGCATTATCAGAGGACACTTCTCTTCCAGGTGGCTGGCTCAGGTAGGCAAACACACACTAGCCAGTCAGCAGCCCTTCAGCTTACCCTCTGTGTCTTTGCAAGAATCAAGTAGGTTGGTCATGTCTATGGTTTGCATCCCATCAAACACGCCCAGCTCCTTCCCAGTTTCCTCCTGTAGGTCCCAGACCCAGAGGAAGAGCAATGGAAGGCTTGAAAAGGGCGATTGAACTGCAAACAGCAGACCTGTTAACATCCACCTTCATTTCCTAGGATTCTGTAAGAAAGGACCACATGCTGGGCGGCTCACACAGCAGAAATGTCTTGTGGTTTCGGAGGCTGCAAGTCTGAGGTCATGGTTTTGGCAGGGTTGATTCCTCCTGAGACTGTGAGGGAGGGTCTTCCCCAGGCCTCTGTCTCCTCGCTTCTAGTAGTTTGCTGGTGATTTTTGGCATTCCTTGGCTGGGAGAAGCACCACCTAATTCCTGCCTTCATGTTCACATGGCTTTCTCCCTGTGTTCATGTCTGTGTCCACACTTCACCTTTTTTAAAAGATGCTAGTCGTGGTGGATTAAGGTCCCGTCCTAACCACCTCATCTGAACTGATGACATCTGCAGTGAGCCTATTTCCAACCTTCTGAGGTTCTGGGGGTTATGACTTTACCGTGAGAATTTGGGAGGGGTACAGTTCAACCTATAGCAGTGTCATAAATTGATTTTACATTGAGATAGTTTTGCTTCCTACTGTGTATAATTCTAAGAACTAACCAGATGAAGGACTGGATTGTGCTTTTTTATTATTATCTTTTGTAAAACTGCAGAGCTAATGTAGTTTGATTTAGTTAACAGAAATGTTTGGAAGAATGAACTAGTGAGCTGAAAAATGGCTTGGTAGTTACTTACCCTGACCCCAGAAAGCCTTAGAGGATCACGGGAGCAGTGGGTGATGTGTGTTCCCAGATGGCCCAGCCTCCCTCTCCTCTGCTGACTTCATCTTTCCCGTTCCTTTTCCCCGCCCTCCATCCTTCCTGGTGTGTTGGGCCCACAGTTTGTTCTAACAGAAGCATATCAATGCTAGTTCGGTACTGGGCTCCCCTCCCTGACCACGTGGCTGGCCCTTGTGCTTTGCACCCCACCCTCACAGTATATTCATCTCTTCTACTACTCAACATGCTGGAAAAAGCATGTAATCTTAACTTTTAAAAGGTTAAGGTTCTGTATTTTATCACTTTCATTGGACAAAATGTATGACTTCTTCATTTCAGAAGTGTTTGATTTTTCTCTTTAAAAATGAAGCAGGGTTGACATCTGGGGGACCTGCAATCATGCTGTTGTTGTTCAGTCACAATGTCATGTCCAACACTTTGCAACACGTGGACTGGCATGCCACAGGCTCCTCTGTCTTCCACTGTCTCCTGGAGTTTGCTCAGATTCTTGTCCATTGAGTTGCTGATGCTCTCTAACTGTCTCATCCTCTGCTGTCTCCTTCTCCTTTTGCCTTCAATCTTGCACAGCATCAGGGTCTTTTCTAGTGAGTTGGCTCTTCACATCAGGTGGCCGAAGTATTGAATCATACTCAGTCTCAAAATAGGCAGAGGGCTGTGTCAGGATTCTGAGCTCTTTTTTTGTCATAATGCCAGATAGCTTTTCTCCAACTGTGGGGGCTGCTCTTGGGCCAACAGGGCTGGAAAAGAAATAGTCTAATGTTCATTGGCGTAAATGGGTTCACATTGGAAGTGTGTGCCTTGGCACCCGAAGATTTAAAAGGTCTGAATATTCATATGGTCTTATCTAAGCCACTCCCTGGTTGTTAGTTCCTCACATTAAAAAGATGTGTAAGTCCTCAGAGGTTCATGGTACATCCAGGCTGAGTAACTGTGAACCTTTAAAAAAAGAATTGGCACATTGAGTTTTCAGTTGAAAATTCAACAATTCCTTCTTTTCGGGGTTCCATCCACTCACAGAGCCGCGCAGCCCTTCCCCCGCACTGTCCCCTAGACCACAGCCAAAGCCCAGATAAACTGTGATCACCGCGTGTCCAGAACCGCGTTTGATTTCGCTTTACGTGTACGCCACTCCTCGTCTTTTGCGTCAAACATTTGACAAGGGCGAAGACGGCTTTGAAAGCAGAACACCCACATTTGGTATCCCTGCCTTCCTTTTTCTTATGTTTTGGCCTCAATCACAGTGCTTTTAATATTCATGAAGTCTGAAAAAATAAACATACTATGACTATTTCCTCTGCATGGAAATGTTATGGTTTCAAACCCCAGGGAAAACAATTGGGAAGTTCTGCAAAGCCACATTTTCTCCCTGTCGGCTGGAAAGGAGCTCCAGCTTGGCAGAGGTACTTCCTTGACACTCTGGGCTTCCCAGAGCAGATGACGGGGGTGGGGGAGGTGCGGGGGGGCTGCAGGGGCGCTTATTAAGGAAGGACAAGGAGTCAGCAGACATGCGTATTAGTGTATTTAAGTATTCTCTTTGCAATCATAGATACTAGAATCCTTTTTTTTCCTCTCTTTTAAGATCTATTTATTTATTTATTTTTGGCTGTGCTGGGTCTTCATTGCTCTGTGGGCTTTTTCCTCTAGTTGTGGCGAGCAGGGGCTTCTCTCCAGTTGTGGTGTGTGGGCTCCTTGTTGCGGTGGCTTCTCTTGTCATGGTGGCTTCTCTTGTTTTGGTGTGTGGACTCCAGTAGCTGCAGCCACGAGCCCAGTAGTTGCGGCTCCCAGGCTCCAGAGCACCGGCTCAGTTGTTGTGGCACATGGTCTCAGTTGCCCCGAGGCGAGTGGGATCGTCCCAGACTAGGGATCGAACCAGTGTCTTCTGAATTGCAAGGTGTATTTTCAGCCACTGGACCACCAGGGAAGCCTTGGAATCCTTTCAGCTGATTCAAAATTATGTAATTGAGGGAGGTAGGAAAAATATTTATTCCACTTACATTTCTGTGTTCAAGTAGAAATTGTTGACAATATTTCTCAGTCTTCTTTCTTTCCTTTAAGCCTACATTGATATTTCCACCCTAAAATTAGTTCAGCCAGTCCCTTAAATGTTTAAAAGGAATAAAGAGCAAGAACTCCCCATGAATTTGAAACCTGACCATTTAAGAAAAAACAGAATGAGTATTCAACTGGATTGGCCCAAAAGTTTTCGGGCTTTTCCATACAACATTATGGAAAAACCCAAACAAACTTTTTGGCCAACCCAATAAATAGTTAAAAGGAAATTGGCGTCAGAAGTGGTGTTTCAGTAATGGAACATGGTCCTAGGTTTCTATGCTGGAGTCCAGCCCTGTGGGTCACCCTAAGTACAGACGGGTGCTCCTCCAAGTTGCCCAGAGGACATCGCTACCGTCACCCTTCTCCCCTGCCCTCCCTTGTTTGTTCTCTGTCCAAGGATGGTCCCGTGTGCCACACTGATGACTGAGCTGTCACCACCTTCATGTTTCTCTTTCTCCCAGCTCCTCTGTATCATGTGTTTCACCTTCTTTCTCAGGAGCCATGTGATTGCTCTGTCCTCAAGCTAACTGCCTCTTCCCCAAGTTACATCTCCATAGCCAACTCAAGTGCCATTAGCAGCCTCTTTGGTTCCTACCACTTACCACTAAGGATGCTAAGGAGACACATATTTAGGGGGCCAACTCCCTGGGAGCTGGAAGTGGCCAAAATTAGCTAGTGGTCAGTGGGGATGTCAGCCAGGGCGTTCCAGCACGAGGGGAGCTGGATAGGCTGCCTTGTCTTCCCTCCTGGAAGACAGACGGAAGGTCAAGTGCTACATCCGCCGTCTTGGGGCCATGAGGCCACAGGAGAGAGGAAAGAAGAAAACCAATGCTGAGGGTGTTAGTGTTAGGTGTTAGTGCCGAAGGACCAGAAAAACCTGGGTGCTCTGGATCATGGTGGAGCAAATACCTTCTTCCAGAAATGTTGGGGGAGAAAAAGTCAAAATCAGTCTTCATTTTGGCTTTCATTCTATGCCGTCCAGAAACACTGACTCTTTTCCTGTCCTGCACTAGAATGTGAGATTATGAAGGAAATTGTGTCTTGTTGGTCTCCCTTGCTAGATGCATTGGATATACTTGTAGGTGAGCTCCTTGTTTTATAATAAACTTACCCACAGGGTGCAGACCTGACATGTCTAGCTTCCGTGACAGCAGACAAGGGGTAGGACCAGAGTATGGTATCATCACAGCTGGTGGGTGGATGCTGTGGCCTTCAGAGAGAAGCAGAGAGGGAAGAGGCCCACAGCCATCTCGTCTCCCGGGATGGGTCAAAGGAGAAATGACAGCCCAGCCTGGAGATTCCCTGGTGCCTGTTTTGTTGCAGCTTCCCACAAGAAACCTTTTCATCACTGGAGTCATCATGGCCCCTCCCCACAGAAGAAAGTAAGATGGACAATTCTCCCTTCGGGTGGACTCTGAGCATTCGTTGAGGCCGCTCAAGCAAAGAGCAACCCGGAAGGTCTGCAGCTTGTGGTCCCTGGCATCAGAGGCCCCGGGTTTTCTTTCTGCCTAATTTTCATATGCTCGTGAGCTGCGGGAGGCTTAATTAAAACTGCAGGGGAGCCAGAGTAAGCGCAGAAAGGAACTGTTTTGATGCTTCAAAACCCCAAGCGAACAGAGTGTGGTTATTCCATTAGGCACGCTTATAGGATTTGTCCTGGGCGTTTGGATTGCTCCAGGCCTGCTGGGGAAGTCAATCGTGGGCTTTAGAGCTGAAAGGAACCATATTGAATGCTCCCAAATTTCACTTTTCATCTTCCCGGCGAGGTTTCCCATTCCCAGTGCGTTATTGTGAGCCATGTGTGAACTTTTCCTCCAACTTCTGTTTACTCAGCTTTCCTTCCACTGAGGCCAGATTACAAGACAGGGCCGGCCCAGCTTTTCTGCCTGGTTTGGCGGTCATGATCTCGGATTCCTTGCCTGCTTTTCCCTGCTGGTCACTAGAGGCTTTAGTAAAACCTGGGTTTGCCTGAGAAGCAGCACACAGGGTTCAGAGCACAGGGTCTCCCAGCTGGACTGCTTCTTGTCTGTGTGACCTTAGACAAGTCACCATATCTTTATGCTTTGCTGCGTCATCTGCCAAAGGGGGATCAGGGTGGTGGAAACTGTCAACATCTTAGGGTTTGCTGTGTTCCTTCACTGAGGAATTATCACCAGGATCACAGTCCTACAGGCCAGCACCGTGTCTCCCAGGGCTAGGGCATGCCGACCTGGGAGTGAGCACATTGCCCGCTCCTCACAGAGGATCACTCAGTCATCGGCTCAAAATGGACCCAGGTGTTGAGGAACCTAGCCCGATCTGACTGCTGGAAAGCCAGGCCAGGGAAGAGGTTTGCCTGATGCCAACTGAAGAATCCTTAAAAGTCTGGATGAAAATACTGAGTATCAGCTGCTGAAGATTTAGGAACTGGTGGTACTCGTGGGCCCGGCCTTAGCTTTCTTTCCAGGTATTTGTACCCCAACCAAGACATCAGTGTAGATTCTATAGTGTGTATGACTAGCCTGTGCCAACGAACCTGTTAACAAGGGGCCACCTATGACATCAGCCACTGAGGACCCACCTCCACCCTCAGGAGGCTTTCCGTCTTAGGAAGAAGATCAAGCAACACGTGAGCATCCCTAAGCACAGAGCAGAATCACAAGTCACCTTGGAAAGCAGATACACCCTGAGGTCTGCCCACCTGGACCAGGGGGTGGTTCTTACCTCTGGTTCCAGAGGGAGGACACGTGACCTCTCTGGACCAGACTTGCCCCATCTATGAAACAGAGGTGAACGCTATTGTTGTAGGACCATCTGTGTGTGTTAACCCAGGGGACAGCAAGTGACCATGTGGCCACACACAGTAGTCTTGCGAGAAGTGGGAGCAATAGAACTGTCACCGGTATAGTTGAACACAAGGGAGGAAGTGGATCATTCTGCCTGGAGACACCGAGGGGGTGAACCTTGAACTGAATCCTGAAGGAGGAAGAGGAATTCTCACTGTTAGAACCATGGCAGATGTGGGCACTGTCAGCCAAGCATAAAACAAGGTGTGCAGAGCCCCCCTCTAAAAAAAAAAAAAAAAAAAGAACCTTGAGGATTTGGAGAAATGTAGACAGTCCATGTGGCCAGAATGCACGGCTGGGCATGCAAGGCCAAGAGCTGGGTCTTGAATGAAAGACCACAAGTGGCCTCAGGTGCCTTTGTAGCAAGTTAGATTTTGCCAAGTTTTGCAACATGCTAAAAAGCCCAGTGCCGAGTACCCTATTAGGCAGTTTATATATGGGTTGTTGTTGTTCTATCGTTAAGTCGTGTCTGACTCTTTGTGACCCATGAACTGCAGCATACCAGGCTTCCTTGCCCTTCACTATCTCCTAGAGCTTGCTCAAACTCATGTCCATTGAGTCGGTGATGCCATCCAACCATCTCATCTTCTGTCGTCCTCTTCTCTTCCTGCCCTCAATCTTTCCCAGAATCGGGGTCTTTTCCAGTGAGTCAGCTATTTGCAATCAGGTGGCCAAAGTATTGGAGCTTCAGCTTCAGCATCAGTCCTTCCCATGAATATTCAGGGTTGATTTCCTTTAGTATTGATTGGTTTGATCTCTCTCCTTGCTGTCAAAGGGACTCTCAAGAGTCTCCCCAGCACCACGGTTTGAAAGCATCAATTCTTTGGTGGTCAGCTTTCTTTATGGTACTTGATGCCCAGATTCACCCTCCAAGGATAGCTCCATTTTACAGATGTGTGCACTTGAGCTCAAGGAGACTGTCACTTCATCAACTCACCATATTAACTTGTGGGGAATTAGGCAGGCTGCCCACCTGACAGAGGTATCACATATTTCATGTTCAATTGTGTTGATTTATTTTTTGTTTCATGTTTACTCACTTCCCTTTGGATGCATTTGGAACAAAGCAATACCACAAATCAATAAAATACACCATCTCCACTGATGGTGAGACTTGAAGTAGAGTTGGGTCACCCTCACCAGCTGGACCGTTGACTAGATGAGGTGGAGCCCTGCTTCTCTGTTAAAAGCAAAATACCAACACAGAGACTCATGTTTACTTTGGGTCATATTCTCTCTAAATAAATCAGGCATCCTGTTAAAAAACAACACATTCTATTTTTTTATGGTAGGTATTAGCTTGAGTGCAAAATAGGATAATATGAGACATTGGGTTGAGGTTGAAGCTATGAATTTAATGAAATTTTATGTGTAACCCAGAAAGGAATAAGACCCAAACCAACCTCAGATGGGTGGGTTTCCCAAATGGTTCATCAGGTAAAGAATCCACCTGCCAACGCAAGAGACGCAGGAGACTCGGGAAGATCCCCTGGAGGAAGAAATGGCAACCCACTCCAATATTCTTGCCTGGAGACTCCCATGGACAGAGGAGCCTGGTGGGCTACAGTCTATGAGGTTGCAAAGGGTAGGACACGGCTGAGAGACTGAGCATGCACGCACGCAACCTCAGATGAAGCATCTTCAGTTAAACGGTGGTAAAAGCACATGTTCACATCAACCCAGAAGTTGGGATATCTGACACACCCCAGAACCCCAAGCTCTGTAATCTCCACTGCTGCTGTGCACCCGGAATGCTCACCATGCATTTATTTTGGACGAGTTCTAAACAGGTGTTTCCTCTGGGCCACAAGTGGTTTAACTGAGAGCCTCGCCACGTCCGGCGTGTTCAGCTGGAATCTCGGAGTGGAGGCCGTGCAGGCCTGGCGGCTCCTCTGTGCGATGCTGACGGCCGGGACTTGCCAGTTCCCACGCTGGTCAGCGCTGGACACAGAACAGATGTTGGGGATTACAGGGGAGGACTTGGGGAGGCCGTGGGCCCGAGCATCTGCGGAAGTAATTCATTGTGGGGACTGGACAGGCCCCGTGGAACCTGCGGTGAGAGGTTCTAGGAAATAAGCCTCAATGGGCCTGCAGATCAGGGTGCAAAACAAAAATTCTCCCAGTGTCCTTGGATTGAGGGAAAAATCGTTCATCATCATCTGCAAGTCCAGCTGAACAGAGAAATGAAGAAACCCTAATCCTACAGATACTCGTTCACATTCTAAACTGTGAATTAATCAGTGGGGTCCTGACTCCGAAGCATCAGAGTGCTATCCTCTGATTGACTCCACGTGAATCACTGGGAGATGGTGGGCAGAGCCCTGGAAGCTTGGTGGCCCATCCTTGGCCCGGCTTCCAGGAGGCTCCTTTAAGGCTGGGCTCGATTCACCCTGGGATAATACAGAGTTGTTTCTTCCTGCCCATTTCTGGCCATCCTAAAATTCCTCTGTCCCGCCGCTCCACCAGCAGTACTTGTACTATTGTCTCATCCTCGGCCTGCTTTCCGAGATGCTGTGAGTTAGAAGTCCAGAGCGTACAGTGCTCTAGGTGACAGTTTCAATATCTGTGTGATGACCATCAGTGAGCCTCGGCTGTTTCTTAGCGCAGCTCTGTGGAAAGCTAGCCGGAAGACAACTACGTTAAGCGCTTCTGAGGCACCCTCTGTGCGGGTAATGGACTTCAGTCGGATTTCTCATACAATTCAATTGCGTTGGTCAGTGCATGTCAGTAACTGTTGTTGGTTTAAAAAATAAAATCATTTAAAGAGCCATAAAGAAAGGAATGGCATGATTAGAATCACCTCAGCCAGAAAAACTCATTGAAGAAAAATTTAGAAATAAAAGTATTTAAATAGGGACTCTAAGTGGAATAGAACTCAGAATACTTTTTTTTTCTTTTTAGATTTTTCTCTTCCGTTAGGTCTGTTGCCAACTTATTTATAGCCTGTTAAGGATTTCAGAGGACTTCCCTGATAGCTCAGTTGGTAAAGAATACGCCTGCAATGCAGGAGACTCCAGTTTGATTCCTGGGTCGGGAAGATCTGCTGGAGAAGGGATAGGCTACCCACTCCAGTATTCTTTGGCTTCCCTTGTGGCTCAGCTGATAAAGAATCTGCCCACAATGCAGGAGACATGGGTTCGATTCCTGGGTTGGGAGGATTCCCTGGAGAAGCAAAAGGCTACCCACTCCAGTATTGTGACCGGGAGAATTCCATGGACTGTATAGTCCACAGGTTCACAAACGGTCGGACACAACTGAGTGGATTTCAATAGAAAGAATTACAGGCAAAGATGTATGTTCAACTATTACTGCCTTAGAGTTGATAACGAATTTTTTGTTTTTTGTTTTTTTCTGAGACTGTAGTATATGTGTTGTGTTTTCTGGAGGTAAACATATAAACATTTGTGCTAGGGAGAAAGCAGGTAGTTAATATGGAGAACAAAAGAATAGTGATAGGTTGCTAATAAATGTTTTTAAAGAAAAGAAAGATAAAGGAGACATAAAATTGTATATCATTGGCATGAATTTCCATAATGAATAAACAAGTAAAAGTTTGAGAAAAAGTAAAATGGATCCTTGGAATAAACATTGTATTATTCAAAATCTCAAATGCATTAGTAGAATTCATTCACGCAATCAACTAGGAATTTTCTTTTAAACAGTGCCTCAAAGTAACCTGATTTTGGTTTTGTTTTGTTTTTTAAAAATGAGAAAGAGGGATAATTATTGAATTTTGTTTCTCCTCTGAAAGCATCTTCATTTCTCCAAAATTAATATAAGAAATTTCTATAAAAGAAAAGAAATCCCGCAGTGCCTTCAACAATATTAAGGGGACAAAGACAAAAGAAAAGAAGGTCTAAAATACCACTTGATGTGGTATGATGTCACTTGTATTCGGCATCTCAAATACAATACAAGTGAAGTTATCTACAAAGCAGAAACAGACCCACACACGTAGAGAACAAACCTGTCAGACCCACAGACGTAGAGAACAAACCTGTGGTTGCCAAGGAGGTAGGGGAGGAACGGACGGGGAGTGTCGGATTAGCAGGTGCAAACCACTGTCTATAGGATGGTTCAACAGCAAGGTCCTACTGTGCAGCACAGGGAATTCTATTCAATGTCCTGTGATAAAGCATAATGGAAAAGAATATATATATGTATGTATATATATATATATATATAATATTTGTATTGGACTCTTAAAGAAGAAAAGAAAGTCTAGATGATTTTATGAAGAGCAAACGCTATCATATGTTATGTACATGACAGCCCAGTTCTAACGTGAGAAGATGCTGAAATGTAGTAGGCTATCTATAGAAGAATCAGTCAAAAGCATTCATGTGCTATTGCATCTATGAATTTTTAAACTCAGGAAACTATATTGAGATAAAATGAAATATATGGGAAAGGGAAACATGGCTGATATGTTTCTATTAGAGTGCGATGGAAAAAATTGCATCTGTTTTATGTAAATTTTCAGCAGTGACCTGGTAAAGAAAGTCAAAACTACATTAATTAAATTTACAGAGCCAAAAAAAGGTGAAGACCCAGGAGGTTAAACATAAAAATACAGATGGACTGAGAGAGATGAGAGGAAATAGACAGACCTTTACAACATGATATTCAGCTTAGAAATATGCACGCGTGTACGATGGGGAATACTAGCCAAAAACAGATAGCTGGGTTAAAGAAAAAGTTAATAAAACGTTGAGTCTGAAAAACCATACAGACCAAAGCCAGGAAATTACACAGTCGTGGATCCCGCAGTAACTGTAAATTAGCCCCGTGGCACATGTGTAGTATTTCATATTCCGGGATGTGATGCTAACTTTCGCGCATAGACGTGTGTGCGTGTTTCATCTGAATTATAGTTGTAACGGGACAGAGGTGAAACAGGATGTGTGATGGATCTCCTGCTCCTTTTCCCAAGTCATCTGGAGCCTGGGAGCCCGAGGAAAGACTTGGGAGGAGATAGGCTTTCGTTCAGTGTTGTTATTCATTGGAGGAGCTGGAGGGTTGTTTCTTGACAATTGCGAAGTGCCGTGTGTGTCTGGGGTCTTGGAAAGTTGCCCTTAGCACCTCTGAGTTGACACTGGCCTTTGAACTTTCCAAGTCACACCTTCCACCCCATCCCCTCTCTGCACTCTGCTGGGACCATTCTCCCACCCTGGCCTCTTGATTATTTTACCTCAGGGCTTCCCTGGTAGCTCAGTTGGTAAAGAATCCGACTATGATGCAGGAGACCCCGGTTCGATTCCTGGGTCAGGAAGATCCCCTGGAGAAGGGATATGCTACCCACTCCAGTATTCTTGGGCTTTCCTGGTGGCTCTGCTGGTAAAGAATCCACCTGCAATGTGGGAGACCTGGGTTTGATCCCTGGGTTGAGAAGATCCTCTGGAGAAGGGCACCGGCTGGTGGTGGTTTAGTCGCTAAGTCGTGTCCGACTCTTGCGACCCCATGGACTGTAGCCTGCCAGGCTCCTCTGTCCATGGGATTTTCCAGGCAAGAATACTGGAGTGGATGGCCATTTTCTTCTCCAGGGCATCTTCCCGACCCAGGAATTGAACCCAGGTCTCCTGCATTGCAGGCAGATTCTTTACCGACTGAGCTATGAGAGAAACCCTTATTCTGGCCTGGAGAATTCCATGGACTGTAGTCCATGGGGTCGAAAAGAGTTGGGCACGACTGAGCGACTTTCACTTTCACTTCACTTTCATTTTACCTCCCAAGTTCTTTTCTCTTCTATCCCATCCCCCTGCTGCCATCTCATCTTGCTGGACAAGCTCCATCCGGCTCTCCGTCCTTCCCCGCATTTCCTCATGCTATCGCTGCACCCTGACCCCCATCATCCTCCCCCTCATTGTCCCTAAAATCTCCTCACCTCAGAACCTAGCTCCATCCTGGACGCCCTCCCCTGAGGCTTCACTGAGTCCTGGTTCCTCCTCCAGCGCCCCACCTGCTAGTGTAGGAATCACTCAGATGGTAATCTCAGGCCTTTCCCCACCCAGTATTCCCTTTCCTTGTGATCTCATATATTTCCACAGATTCACCCATCCCTGGGTACAAACGAGCCTCTGAATAAATAGAGCTAGCCCACCTCTCCTGTGAGAAGGCATAGCCCTGGGGTTAGACGGCTGGGTTTGTAACCAAGGCCAAGTGCACACTGCTCACCTCACAACAGGCCAGTAAATCCAGAGAGGAGTCGTTGGGACAAGGAACAACGACTTTATTTCGAAAGCCAGCAGACCAAGAAGATGGTGGACTGGAAAACTATCTTCCCAGAGTTAGAATTCAGGCCTGTTTTATACTAAAAGGGGAAGGAGTAATGTCAAACATTTCCTGGTTCCGGCTAGACTCCAGAGGGGATGTATTAATTTCTTCTTGCCCACAGTCGTCCACAGGTGGGTCTGGTCAGGATATTTCCTGTGACCTAAACAAA
The DNA here is from genome assembly GCF_032452875.1 of Bos javanicus. NCBI lineage: Eukaryota > Metazoa > Chordata > Mammalia > Artiodactyla > Bovidae > Bos > Bos javanicus. The sequence continues at coordinate 33,474,467 of NC_083879.1, read as the reverse complement.
GGTATTTTAACTTAATGCTCATTACCCAAGAGGCAGAGTTCCCAGAGCTAGGCCTTTTGAATGGCTTATAGGCAACGGTAGTGATTAACTTGTAATAGAATACAGAGGACCTCATCTGTAAGCTGGGAGTTGCCATAGCGCCCGTCTTACCTGGATGCAGGGACGATGGGGGAAGCTGACTGGGTAAGGACCGAGCACACAGTAGGCTCTTTCCTTGTCATCATGACCTTCCTCATCCATCTCCAAGTGGTGGTCATTACTGGGAGCTCCAAGTTCTCTGCAAAACCGGAACTTTCTGAAAGTCCACCTCATTCAGCCTCAGGACCTGTGGTTCCACCTGCCCTTCCTTACAGGCACCTTCTTCTCCCTGCCTACCCTCTCTGTTGCCCTCTGACCAGTCAAGGCTCACCTTTGTCCCCCTGGCTATTTCAGAGACCCTCTTTCTGTGGAATTTTTCAACCTGGTGTCAGATCTCACATGGAGAGACAAAGGATGTGGAGTCAAATCCCCAGCTTAGTTGAATATTGAATATTGACATGCCACTTGCTTCGTATCTTTTCGAAAAGAAACTGTTAGCCATGCTGTTGCGTCCTCCTTGTGGAACTCCCTGTCGCATTCCTCTTGAGCTAGAAGTATTCTCATTGCTTTCATGTTTACTATTCTCACGCAGGTAATATGTATGTAGAAAATATAAACAATGGGCAATGTTGATTTTTGCAGGGTTGTGGAACTTTATATAGATTGTATGATATATACTCTTCCCCTCAACCCTGGATTGCTTTGGTTTTTTCCAAGACTGGTTTTTGAGGATTATCTATAGTGATGCATATGTAGCTGACTCATTTTAGTCCTGTTTTCAGTTATATAAATATGTGTGTGTGCTCAGTCGTGTCCAACTCTCTGCAACCCCAAGGACTGTAGCCCACCAGGCTCCTCTGTCCATGAAATTTCCCAGGCAAGAATACTGGAGTGGGTTGCCATTTCCTTCTCCAGGGAATCTTCCCGACCTAGGGATCAAACCCTTGTCTCCTGCATAGGCAGGCAGATTCTTTACCCACTGAGTCATCAGGGAATCCCCCATATAAATATGCCAGAATGCATTTCTCCTCCTATTGACAAATATTTAAGGTTTTGACTTCTGGTGAAGTTCAATCACCAAAAATGCTGTAATGAACATTTCTGCACAGATTTCTGTATCTGGTTGTGAGCATGTATACGTATAACCAGAGCAAATGTATAACTGGGATTGGAATGCCCATTGGAAACCTCTTAGCCTGTGGCTTTTCTTTAAACTCTGTTATGTTGTGCTTTAGTGCAAGTCTTCCATTTTAATGCATGCTCATCCATTTCCCTGCATAGTTTTTGCTGTTTCATATCAAATTTTCTAAAAGCTAATTAGGGACTCTCCCGCCTTTTCTTCCATAAGTGTTAAGTTTTGCCTTTCACCCAGAGGTCCCCGATCCACCCAGAAGTGACGTATGTCTGAGGCTCGAAGCAGGTGGAACTGGATGTTTGCATCTGGACGAGCTCCTCCCCCATGGATTTGCAGGACTCCTAACCTCTGGGTCTCTAGCTCTGTCGCTGAGATTCTGCACATCCAGGCCCCCAGTCGCTGGGGTTGCATCTGAGGGGCAGAGTCTGAGCAGTGGGTGGGGGTACTCTGTTAGCTAGGCTTAGAGGACCGTGAGCCTTTGCCTGCAGGTGAGTGGCTTGAATATAGAGCCTGTTTGAGATGGTCCATGGTCCACTGCATGGGAGGTTTTGTCCCTCTGCAGAGTCTCAGAGTCCTGAGATCTTTGGTATAGCTAAGGCTAAGTGTCTAGAAGCTGGAATCTCTAGAGAACAATTGAGCTATCCACTGGTAGCCTCTTTTCCATTTTTAAATTGTTGTTGTTCCGTTGCTAAGTCATGTCTGACTTTTGTGACCCCATGGACTGCAGCACACCAGGCTTCCCTGTTCTTCACCATCTCCCAGAGCCTGCTCAAACTCATGTCCATTGAGTCAGTGATGCCATCCGACTATCTCATCCTCTGTCGCCCCCTTCTTCTCCTGCCTTCAATCTTTCCCAGCATCACTGGTCTTTTCCAGTGAGTCAGCTCATCGCATCAAGTGGCCGAAGTATTGGAGCTTCAGCTTCAGCACTTAGTCCTTCCCATGAATATTCAGGGTTGATTTCCTTTAGGATTGACTGGTTTGATCTCCTTGCTGTCAAAGGGACTCTCGAGAGTTTTCTCCAGCACCACAGTTTGAAAGCATCAGTTCTTTGACACTTGGCCTTCTTTATGGTCCAACTCTGACATCCATACATGACTACTGGAAAAAAATCATAGCTTTGACTATATGAACCTTTGTCATCAAAGACCTTTTTATAAAAATGATTGTTTCCTAACCTGTTGATGCCAGCCAAGATGCTTTGAAGACTAAGACGTTGGTTTTGCTTCACAGGTACCAACCTTAGTAAGACTTGTCCTACTGAGAAATAGTAAGGACCGTGAGACCCACTCAGATCCACAGCTGTCCCAGTACTGGAGTCTAGTTTTTATGGACATGGCACTCTGTTGTCTGTTAATTGAGACAATGCACGCCTTCTTACTGGGTCAGCACATCGCATCACCCTCTGGAACAATGACATTCCCTTGAAATAGCCCAGTTATTAAATCCATCATTGAAAAATGTTGCATTGTAAGCAGAATGGAAAAAGACAAGGTCAGAAAAGTTGCAATAGAGTAGGACTTCTGAGCTAAAACTTTCAGCTGGATTATACATATCTAAAGGCTTGCAATTTATTAAAATAAAAGTTATTGAAATGCTAGCAAAATGGTAAAGAAAATACTAGAAAATTATGAGGAGCCATTAAAGCCACTGTCTGTTGAGAATATGGATCTCAGACCACAGGAGAAGCCCTGGCACTAGAGTCAGAGAGACCTGGGTTCAGATCCTGACTTAGCCCCTTACAAGTGACCTTGAATTGGCCCTGAGCCTTAGTTGCCTCATCTGTAAAATGGGAACAATTAATGTATCTCTTGCAGGGGGTTTTTGTAGGGCTTGGAAACAATATATGTGGGAGTGCCCAGGAAGAGAGGTTTAATATAAAAGAAGAGAAGCAGAAATCAAACCCATCTCTTACACAAGCCTGAGGCAGGTGGTGTTACCTAATGAAAGTAGGAAATGCTAGGAGAGGAGTGGGGAGGTGGGAGGGTTGATTTTCGGTTACTCAGTCAGTTCAGTTTCAGATGCTCAGTCGCATCTGATTCTTTGCAACCCCCACGGACTGCAGCACACCAGGCTTCCCTGCTGCTAAGTCGCTTCAGTCATGTCCGACTCTGTGCAACCCCATAGATGGCAGCCCACCAGGCTCCCCCCTCCCTGGGATTCTCCAGGCAAGGATACTGGAGTGGGTTGCCATTTCCTTCCATTACTAATTTCAGCTGCTAGTACACATCTATTATTTGGGAAGCCCTTGTGGGGAATTTGGAGCTGGTGCAGGGTGTGTTGGTGGATTCTTGTGTACATACAGCAGTGTGTCCATGGAGATGAGAAGGTGCCCGCAACACACGTTGTGAATGGGTGGAGATGAGGCCCTGGAGGCATGGATGGCCCTCCTCCTTCCCCAAGTCTCTACAAAGGGACCTTGAGGTTGGTACGTACCAAGTGCTCCAAAACCTTGGAGAAGGGAAGGCAGAATAGTTGTTGCTGTGAAGTTTCTAGCTTCAAGAAATAAATTTACTTTAAAAGTAGAAAGCATAGTTTTCATTTCTCAATCTGGTCCTTGGGATGGGTCATTTGCTATTCTCAGTTTATCATGAACTGTTTATGAAGTCAAATCTTTTCTTCCCAAGACTCTTTTTTTTTTTCTCTTAAAAAAATAGCAATCTGAACTTTGGTTGGAGGAGCTGTAAAAAGTAACAGCAAGAGTGAGAGAGAGAGGAAAAAACTGCAGAAGGGCTCCCTAGGGGGCTGCGGGCTGCTGCTCAGTTTCAGTTGCAGTTGTCAGAGGTAAAGAAAACAGTGGAGAAAATGTCTCATCGAGGGTCCCGGGCTGCTCTGCTCCAGGAAGGCAGCAGAGGGCTGGAGCGCAGCCAGAGGGCGGGCGGGGGCTCAGACACGGTGCCCCGCTCCAGCCCTGAGCTCACTGGCGGCTCTAAGTCATCTTACAGGCAGAGCTGTTTCCAGATCAGATGTTTGGGGGTTGGGAGAGCTAGGAAGACTTCAAGGAAGGGAGGAGTACAGGCTTATTTTTTAAGGTTTGCTCGGGGCTTTGGTGGCATGGATCGTCTGTGAGTACAGCTGACAGTGAGCTGGGTACCACAGCCCCTCAAAGGGAAGAGCTTCCACTGTCCTGGTCGTGGCTGCTTAGGGGAAATTAAGGCAGGCAGAGGGCAGTGGCCCCATGCAGGTGTCACCATCTAAAGCTTAGAGGCACAGCTCCCTCCCAGCTCTGTGTGAACCTGAAGTCCTTGCTCTGTCCACCCGCTCAACTGCTGAGAAATCACCCAGGACAGCAAGAGTTGGTATCCCGAGGCTGCTGCCCAGGGGCGAGGACTCTGCCCCTCCACCCCCAGCAAATGCTCGCGGTGACTCATGGAGGAGAAGACGACGGTGGTCCTGTCCCCAGGGGGAATCCTTCTTGTCCCTTCTGTGTCCGTTCTGAGATCCAGATCGAGAAGCACCCCTAAGAGATCCAGTGGGTTGGAAATATGGAAACCTTGATCCAGGTAGGATCCACCTGAAACCTGAATCAGCGAAACTGTCGTGTGATTGAAGCCTGGTGACCCACGGCCCCTCTGTGTCCCCCTAACAACACCTGCTCCTGCCCCTCTAAGCTCCCACCTCAGGGACTGGTTATCTAATGTGTAAATAGTCTCCACACCAGACATGTATTCTTGACTGTTAAGTCCACTCTCCTTAATTAATTTCTCTCTCCATGAAACACCTCTGACAGCGGATGAGGGAGACACACATACCCTGGAGGCCCCAGGACATATCCTGTAGCATTCACTGCATCTCCAAGTTCATATGTATTTGAACACTCTGGTTTTACCAATATGGAATGATCCATTTTTCAAATCTTCAGGCGAGAATGAAGATCCAGGAAAATATGACCTTTTTATCAGGTGGTTTTCATTCTAATTTAGAATATACATGTCTTTCAGGTCACACTTGGAGTTTTAAAGATACTCTAAATGCCCAAAGGAGTGATTGCTGAGGACTTTGCTGTGAGATGAAGGACGTCCCGTTTGGGATATTTGTGTCAGCACACACATCATATTAATTACCTGGTTCCTGTTGTCTACCTCTTCATTCATGGAGAGATGGTACCTCACCAGGTCCCTCCCAAAGGAAGCCCCTCACACCTCACACCTAGAGAGGGAGTTGGGTCCCTGCGGAGGTTGCAGTGTTGATTTTTTTCTGTAGAAAAGGACTGGGAAGGACGCTTTATGGCAAGTCCTGGCCCTCGGTGATGCACCAGGCAATCTTGGTCTCCTCCTCCAGGCAGGGGAGCAACTGCCATGGTTGCCTCCTCCATGGCTATCACGGCGTCCAGAATCCACCCCACAACAGGAAACACAGACTGACCTCGCCCAACTCAGGCTCCTCCAGCCTCATTTCTAGAACCTTCTCTCGTCTGTCACCATGTCCATGGGTGGCTGGACCTGAGCACCATGGACATTGTGTGTGTGTGATGAGGAGCCCACAGAAGTTTCTGCGTGCTCTAATCCCTGGCCACTTGTTTCACGGCATCCCTGATCTGTCCAGATGTGATGCTGTGCTATATTACATTTAGACCAGCTCTACCTTCTTTGGGCTCTCACCAGCTGTGGCTTCATTATCAAGTAGCTTCACGCCCAAGCCTCACTTTCCTCTAATTTACTGCAAGAGGTTCCTCTGCATTTGGCCTGTGTGCTCAGTCTTGTCCAACTCTTTGTGACCCCATGGACTGTAACCCACCAGGCTCCTCTGTCCATAGGATTTTGCAGGCAAGAATACTGGAGTGGGTTGCCATTTCCTTCTCCAGGAACTCTTCCTGGCTCAGGGATCAAACTGGAATCTCTTGCATTGGCGGGTGGATTCTTCACCACTGAGCAGCCAGGGAAGCCCATGCGTTTGGCACCCAACCCGAGTCCTCACTGGCTAAAGATGTGTTAACTGAGGGTGACTTCTTCCCAGTGGGGCTGTTAGCACATCAAAAGGATGCCTCACTCAGTAGTGTATGTGAGTGGGGAGAAGGGAGTAAGTAATGCCATTTGTCACCTAGTCCAGTTTAATAAACCTTTTTTTTTAATGCTAAGAGAATAAGTCCTTGGAAGAAAAGTTATGACCAACCTAGACAGCATATTGAAAAGCAGAGACATTACTTTGCCAACAAAGGTCCGTCTAGTCAAGGCTATGGTTTTTCCAGTGGTCATGTATAGATGTGAGAGTTGGTCTGTGAAGAAAGCTAAGTGCCGAAGAATTGATGCTTTTGAACTGTGGTGTTGGAGAAGACTCTTGAGAGTCCCTTGGACTGCAAGGAGATCCAACCAGTCCATTCTGAAAGAGATCAGCCCGGGGATTTCTTTGGAGGGAATGATGCTGAAGCTGAAACTCCAGTACTTTGGCCACCTTATGTGACAAGTTGACTCATTGGGAAAGACTCTGATGCTGGGAGGGATTGGGGGCAGGAGGAGAAGGGGACGACAGAGGATGGGATGGCTGGATGGCATCACTGACTCGATGGACATGAGTCTGAGTGAACTCCGGGAGTTGGTGATGGATAGGGAGGCCTGGCATGCTGCAGTTCATGGGGTCGCAAAGAGTCAGACACGACTGAGCAACTGAACTGAACTGAAGAGAGTAAGAACAATCTAACTAAATCTCCATTTCAATACCAATAGCTGCGCCCTTGCCAAAGATTTCAGTACCTCGAACTTAGTCAATATGTGAAAATCAAGACACTAGAAAATCTTTCTGGAGACACACCCTTAAAATCAGTTATTTCCATGACATGTTTTAACAGCTCCAAGTTTTAAAAACCAGCAACAAAACCATATTTCCAAATCCCCACATAACCTTTGTCAACTGGGTTCAAAGATTATTTTCCTCATTTCCCTCAGCCATGAGAGTTCTTACTGATGTTTCAGAACCCACTTTAAACAGCACATACATGATTGTCACCAAATGTTATTTTTACTTTTCTCAAAAAGCAGTTCCCAGCTTTATTGAGACATAGTTGACATCTAACATCGTATGTTTAAGGGGTACATACAGCATGTTGATTTGATCCACTTACGTCTTGGAAAATGATTATCATCACAGCACTAGCTAACATGTCCAGTCCATCACATAGCTGTCATTTCTATAAGATGTTATTTTTAAATGACCTGTATTCTTTGATAAATATACCAGCCGGTAATGATCCAGGATGTAGCAGTCCCAGAAATGTAGCTTTAACAAGCCCGCCTTCTGCTGCTCCATCAACCTGGGATAGGTTTAGAGGAGGAAGGTGGGACCTGCAGAAAGAACCTGGATAATTCAGCTCCTCCCTGTGGTTTGCTTGGGGTGCTGTGGCTGGGTGGGGGAGTTAAATTTTCCTTCTGTGTTTATGCTTTCTGTATGAGAAATGGGAACTAGAGATAGCCAAAGAGCTATGAACACTGCAGTGCACTCCCTCTGAGAGACCTCCGCGTGCGTTTTTCCTGACATGTGATCTCACGGTGGGTCCAGTGGTTGGTGGTCTCCATAGTCTCAGTGGATCAAGGCCTGGAGTGATGCACTGTGTTTGAGGCCCGGGAATTTTTTTTTTTTTTAAGGTGAGGAGATTCCAAAACAGAACATACAAAAGCCATCATATGCATCAATGCATATGGACATATACACAGCATGTAACACTTAAAGAGGCAGTGTAAATCTGGGTGGGCAGCATCGAGAGATCGCATCTCAGGTTCGGTTATGAGACTTGGTCTAATCCTGCTTCCTTTCCCACTCCCACTCCTGTTGCCGTGAAGGGGCTTGAAGTGCTTTATAAAAGAGGGAGACAAAACTTGTCAGCCTATCAGGATGGAGACAAGAGCTGATGGAGATCATGGTGAGGGGCTCTTGCCACCAGTTGGTTCTTGACATTCTTCCTGAGTGTGTATTTCAGCTTTCATTGAATTTAATAACCTTCTTTTGCTTAAGGGGCGTTTTCTACTGATTGAATTACGTTTCTCTCTCTCAGCAGTGTTAATGCACGTGTCACTTCTGGTTTTTGCAGGCAACCATGGTTCTGAGCTCTGCACACTTCTGGCTGGGATTATTTCTGGTTCCCACCGCATGTCTGATCGAAGATGTGGCATGGAGAGCGTAAGTGAGAGATAAAGTGATACCCCAGGTCTTGTCCTGTGTCCTCCATTAGTCTTCAGCAAGCCCCACCGTATGGTGTTAGATGCTGTGAGATTTCTGAAGTCACCGGTCTCCTGACACCTGCAGATATAAAAGATGTTGGTTTTTTTTTTTTTTTCTTTTAACCTGTGCTTCACTTTGATATGAGAATATAGTAGAAAAGGAATCAGGCTGTGTGAAGGTCAAGAGAGGTGTTGCTTGTATAGGATTATAAGGGAGAATTTCTGACTACAGATCCATTCCACCAGGGTTAAGAAGCATAACTCAAAATTCATTGATTTTTTTTTTTTTAAATTAGCTGTGTCGGGTCTTAGTTGCGGTACACGAGATCCTCATCACATCATGCAGGATCTTTGTGTTGCATGAACTCTGCAGTTGTATGTACTCAGTAGTTGCAGTGGAAGGACTCAGCTCCTCCAGGCATGTGGGATCTTAGTTGCCTGGCCAGGGATTGAACCAGCATCCCCGTATTACAGGGCAGATCCTTAACCACTGGATCACTAGACAAGACCCTCAAAATTCATTGATTTTTATCAATGCTGAGTGATCACAAATATAGTCTGGCTTTAAACTCCATGCTTAAAGGGAACTTGTGTGTATATGTTTGTCATTTCAAATCACCAAATGCTTAGAATCAAGTAGTCTTTGCTTTTCCAAATTATTCCCAGTAAGAACCCTTCAAATATAATTTTCCTGAAGTGTCAGTTTACAAGTCATGAGAAGATTAATCACAATGACAAAACTATCACATAGGTTCAATAGGAAATAACTTATGCTCAATTTTTGTGTTTCAGAATATATTATTTTCTAACTATCTTATTTTACAATGTGAAAAAAAGCTACGAGGTTCCAAGATAAAATAAACTTTATTTCATCTGCAAGGAAAAGAAGGAATACTGCAAAAGAGGTCAGGTTGATTTTTGAGGTCAGGGTTAGACCTGATGACTTCTTCTGTTTCCAACTTCCCTGAAAATTGAGACTCCTGGATTGGTATTACTTTGGGCAAAGCATAATTATTTGGCGTCTCTAAGGTAGAGAATTGAGACTTGATTCCAAACCTTCCAGAAGACATCAGATTTCCTTTTTCTCTCTCCCTTCCTCCCACACACAATGAGAACTGCTCCTACCTGAGAGGTAGGAATGTATTTTGAAAAAAATCTTCATCTTGGCATTATCTTGACAACCAATGATCCACAGAGAGAGAAGGTGGGAGAGATGATTTTATAACACATATTTTGGGTGTTTTCCTTTTTTCCTTCTCTTCACTAAGTTTTACAACTGTTAGTGGAAATTAAATAACTGATTTCTCAAAAACTTTATCATTATGTCCATTTTATCTGCTAAATCTGTGTTCTATAAATAGAATTGGAATCCTTGGAAATCAAACTATGATACCTAAGAAAGATGTATTCTTAATCTAATAAATGAACTGAAAGAAAATCTGAGTTCTATGACTTGTGCTCATAACACAGCCCAATTACGGCACGATATATTGCCTTGCCAAATTTCTTCAGTTTTGCAAGATCATCAAGTTAGTTTTAGGTAAATAGAATGTGGTCTTGATTACATCAGATCACTTTTTAGTGTATAGTTTGAGACTAGTAACTTGATTATAAATTAATCTTGGTCTCTATTAATTCAAATATCAAATTAATGTCATGAAAAAGTTTTATTAGTTCATAATTTTTAATTTATTTTTTTATAAAATAAAAAGTGACTTTTATTTTTTTTTAATTTTATTTTATTTTTAAACTTTAAAATATTGTATTGGTTTTGCCAAATATCGAAATGAATCTGCCACAGGAATACATGTGTTCCCCATCCTGAACCCTCCTCCCTCCTCCCTCCCCATACCATCCCTCTGGGTCATCCCAGTGCACCAGCCCCAAGCATCCAGTATCGTGCATCGAACCCGGACTGGTGACTCGTTCCATATATGATATTATACGTATTTCAATGCCATTCTCCCAAATCATCCCACCCTCTCCCTCTCCCACAGAGTCCAAAAGACTGTCCTATACATCAGTGTCTCTTTTGCTGTCTCGTATACAGGGTTATTGTTACCATCTTTCTAAATTCCATATATATGCGTTAGTATACTGTATTGGTGTTTTTCTTTCTGGCTTACTTCACTCTGTATAATAGGCTCCAGTTTCATCCACCTCATTAGACTGATTCAAATGTATTCTTTTTAATGGCTGAGTAATACTCCATTGTGTATATGTAAAACAGCTTTATTATCCATTCATCTGCTGATGGACATCTAGGTTGCTTCCATGTCCTGGCTATTATAAACAGTGCTGCAATGAACATTGGGGTACACGTGTCTCTTTCCCTTCTGGTTTCCTCAGTGTGTATGCCCAGCAGTGGGATTGCTGGATCATAAGGCAGTTCTATTTCCAGTTTTTTAAGGAATCTCCACACTGTTCTCCATAGTGGCTGTACTAGTTTGCATTCCCACCAACAGTGTAAGAGGGTTCCCTTTTCTCCACACCCTCTCCAGCATTTATTGCTTGTAGACTTTTGGATCGCAGCCATTCTGACTGGCGTGAAATGGTACCTCATAGTGGTTTTGATTTGCGTTTCTCTGATGAGTGATGTTGAGCATCTTTTCATGTGTTTGTTAGCCATCTGTATGTCTTCTTTGGAGAAATGTCTATTTAGTTCTTTGGCCCATTTTTGATTGGGTCATTTATTTTTCTGGAATTGAGCTGTAGGAGTTGCTTGTATATTTTTGAGATTAGTTGTTTGTCAGTTGCTTCATTTGCTATTATTTTCTCCCATTGTGAAGGTTGTCTTTTCACCTTGCTTATAATTTCCTTTGTTGTGCAGAAGCTTTTTAGTTTAATTAGGTCCCATTTGTTTATTTTTGCTTTTATTTCCAGTATTCTGGGAGGTGGGTCATAGAGGATCCTGCTGTGATGTATGTCTGAGAGTGTTTTGCCTATGTTCTCCTCTAGGAGTTTTATAGTTTCTGGTCTTACGTTTAGATCTTTAATCCATTTTGAGTTTATTTTTGTGTATGGTGTTAGAAAGTGCTCTAGTTTCATTCTTTTACAAGTGGTTGACCACTTTTCCCAGCACCATTTGTTAAAGAGATTGTCTTTAATCCATTGTATATTCTTGCCTCCTTTGTCAAAGATAAGGTGTCCATATGTGTGTGGATTTATCTCTGGGCTTTCTATTTTGTTCCATTGATCTATATTTCTGTCTTTGTGCCAGTACCATACTGTCTTTATGACTGTGGCTTTGTAGTAGAGCCTGAGGTCAGGTAGGTTGATTCCTCCAGTTCCATTCTTCTTTCTCAAGATAGCTTTGGCTATTCGAGGTTTTTTGTATTTCCATACAAATTGTGAAATTATTTGTTCTAGCTCTGTGAAAAATACTGTTGGTAACTTGATAGGGATTGCATTGAATCTATAAATTGCTTTGGGTAGTATACTCATTTTCACTATATTGATTCTTCCAATCCATGAACATGGTATATTTCTCCCTCTATTAGTGTCCTCTTTGATTTCTTTCACCAGTGTTTTATACTTTTCTATATACAGGCCTTTAGTTTCTTTAGGTAGATATATTCCTAAGTATTTTATTCTTTTCGTTGCAGTGGTGAATGGAATTGTTTCCTTAATTTCTCTTTCTGTTTTCTCATTATTAGTGTATAGGAATGCAAGGGATTTCTGTGTGTTGATTTTATATCCTGCAACTTTACTATAATCATTGATTAGTTCTAGTAATTTTCTGGTGGAGTCTTTAGGGTTTTCTATGTAGAGAATCATGTCATCTGCAAACAGTGAGAGTTTTACTTCTTCTTTTCCAATTTGGATTCCTTTTATTTCTTTTTCTGCTCTGATTGCTGTGGCCAAAACTATGTTGAATAGTAATGGTGAAAGTGGGCACCTTTGTCTTGTTCCTGACTTTAGAGGAAATGCTTTCAATTTTTCACCATTGAGGATAATGTTTGCTGTGGGTTTGTCATATATAGCTTTTATTATGTTGAGGTATGTTCCTTCTATTCCTGCTTTCTGGAGAGTTTTTATCATAAATGGATGTTGAATTTTATCAAAGGCTTTCTCTGCATCTATTGAGATAATCATATGGTTTTTATTTTTCAATTTGTTAATGTGGTGTATTACATTGATTGATTTGTGGATATTGAAGAATCCTTGCATCCCTGGGATAAAGCCCACTTGGTCATGGTGTATGATCTTTTTAATGTGTTGTTGGATTCTGATTGCTAAAATTTTGTTAAGGATTTTTGCATCTATGTTCATCAGTGATACTGGCCTGTAGTTTTCTGTTTTTGTGGGATCTTTGTCAGGTTTTGGTATTAGGGTGATGGTGGCCTCATAGAATGAGTTTGGAAGTTTACCTTCCTCTGCAATTTTCTGGAAGAGTTTTAGTAGGATGTTAGCTCTTCTCTAAATTTTTGGTAGAATTCAGCTGTGAAGCCGTCTGGACCTGGGCTTTTGTTTGCTGGGAGATTTTTGATTACAGTTTTAATTTCCGTGTTTGTGATTGGTCTGTTAAGATTTTCTATTTCTTCCTGGTCCAGTTTTGGAAAGTTGTACTTTTCTAAGAATTTGTCCATTTCTTCCACGTTGTCCATTTTATTGGCATATAATTGTTGATAGTAGTCTCTTATGATCCTTTGTATTTCTGTGTTGTCTGTTGTGATCTTTCCATTTTCATTTCTAATTTTGTTGATTTGATTTTTCTCCCTTTGTTTCTTGATGAGTCTGGCTAATGGTTTGTCAATTTTATTTATCCTTTCAAAGAACCAGCTTTTGGCTTTGTTGATTTTTGCTATGGTCTCTTTTGTTTCTTTTGCATTTATTTCTGCCCTAATTTTTAAGATTTCTTTCCTTCTACTAACCCTGGGGTTCTTAATTTCTTCCTTTTCTAGTTGCTTTAGGTGTAGAGTTAGGTTATTTATTTGACTTTGTTCTTGTTTCTTGAGGTATGCCTGTATTGCTATGAACTTTCCCCTTAGGACTGCTTTTACAGTGTCCCACAGGTTTTGGGTTGTTGTGTTTTCATTTTCATTCGTTTCTATGCAAATTTTGATTTCTTTTTTAATTTCTTCTGTGATTTGTTGGTTAGTCAGCAGCGTGTTGTTCAGCCTCCATATGTTGGAATTTTTAATAGTTTTTCTCCTGTAATTGAGATCTAATCTTACTGCATTGTGGCCAGAAAAGATGCTTGGAATGATTTCTATTTTTTTGAATTTACCAAGGCTAGATTTATGGCCCAGGATGTGATCTATCCTGGAGAAGGTTCCATGTGCGCTTGAGAAAAAGGTGAAATTCATTGTTTTGGGATGAAATGTCCTATAGATATCAATTAGGTCTAACTCATCTATTGTATCGTTTAAAGTTTGTGTTTCCTTGTTAATTTTCTGTTTAGTTGATCTATCCATAGGTGTGAGTGGGGTATTAAAGTCTCCCACTATTACTGTGTTATTGTTAATTTCTCCTTTCTTACTTGTTAGCATTTGTCTTACATATTGTGGTGCTCCCGTGTTGGGTGCATATATATTTATAATTGTTATATCTTCTTCTTGGATTGATCCTTTGATCATTATGTAGTGACTGTCTTTGTCTCTTTTCACAGCCTTTGTTTTAAAGTCTATTTTATCTGATATGAGTATTACTACTCCTGCTTTCTTTTGGTCCCTATTTGCACGGAAAATCTTTTTCCAGCCCTTCACTTTCAGTCTGTGTGTGTCCCTGTTTTGAGGTGGGTCTCTTGTAGACAGCATATGTAGGGTTCTTATTTTTGTATCCATTCAGCCAGTCTTTGTCTTTTGGTTGGGGCATTCAACCCATTTACGTTTAAGGTAATTATTTTTTTATTTGTATTATTTTTTTTTTTAATGACTAATTGATTTATTTAAACAATAGGACATACAGACATCATTGTCAGACTTAATAGGAGATGTTAAATGTTCAATCCAATTTTCCTTCCTGGATAAGTTTTTCTTAAAAATATGGAACGCTTCACGAATTTGCGTGTCATCCTTGTGCAGGGGCCATGCTAATCTTCTCTGTATAGTTCCAATTTTAGTATATGTGCTGCCGAAGCGAGCACTAAGGTAATTATTGATAAGTATGATCCCGTTGCCATTTACTTTATTGTTTTGGGTTCGAATTTATACGCCGTTTTTGTGTTTCCTGTCTGGAGAATATCCTTTAGTATTTGTTGGAGAGCCGGTTTGGTGGTGCTGAATTCTCTCAGCTTTTGCTTGTCTGTAAAGCTTTTGATTTCTCCGTCATATTTGAATGAGATCCTTGCTGGGTACAATAATCTGGGCTGTAGGTTATTTTCTTTCATCACTTTAAGTATGTCTTGCCATTCCCTCCTGGCTTGAAGAGTTTCTATTGAAAGATCAGCTGTTATCCTTATGGGAATTCCCTTGTGTGTTATTTGTTGTTTTTCCCTTGCTGCTTTTAATATTTGTTCTTTGTGTTTGATCTTTGTTAATTTGATTAATATATGTCTCGGGGTGTTTTGCCTTGGGTTTATCCTGTTTGGGACTCTGGGTTTCTTGGACTTGAGTGATTATTTCCTTCCCCATTTTAGGGAAGTTTTCAACTATTATCTCTTCAAGTATTTTCTCATGGTCTTTCTTTTTGTCTTCTTCTTCTGGGACCCCTATGATTCAGATGTTGTAGCGTTTAATATTGTCCTGGAGGTCTCTGAGATTGTCCTCATTTCTTTTAATTCGTTTTTCTTTTTTCCTCTCTGATTCGTTTATTTCTACCATTCTATCTTCTAATTCACTAATCCTATCTTCTGCCTCTGTTATTCTACTATTTGTTGCCTCCAGAGTGTTTTTGATTTCATTTATTGCATTATTCATTATATATTGACTCTTTTTCATTTCTTCTAGGTCCTTGTTAAACCTTTCTTGCATCTTCTCAATCCTTGTCTCCAGGCTATTTATCTGTGATTCCATTTTGATTTCAAGATTTTGGATCAATTTCACTATCATTATTCAGAATTCTTTATCAGGTAGATTCCCTATCTCTTCCTCTTTCGTTTGGTTTGGTGGGCATCTATCCTGTTCCTTTATCTGCTGGGTATTCCTCTGTCTCTTCATCTTGTTTAAATTGCTGAGTTTGGGGTGTCCTTTCTGTATTCTGGCAGTTTGTGGAGTTCTCTTTATTGTGGCATTTCTTCACTGTGTGTGGGTTTGTACAGGTGGCTTGTCAAGGTTTCTTGGTTAGGGAAGCTTGTGTCGGTGTTCTGCTGGGTGGAGCTGGATTTCTTCTCTCTGGAGTGCAGTGAAGTGTCCAATAATGAGTTATGAGATGTCTTTGGTTTTGGGGTGACTTTGGGCAGCCTGTATCTTGGAGCTCAGGGCTGTGTTCCTGTGTTGCTGGAGAATTTGCTGGGTATGTCTTGCCCTGGAACTTGTTGGCCCTTGTGTGGTGCTTGGTTTCAGTGTCAGTATGGAGGCGTTTGATGCGCTCCTGTCAATTAATGATCCCTGGAGTCAGGAGTTCCCTGGAGTCATGGTTTGGACTTAAGCCTCCTGCTTCCAGTTATCGGTCTTATTTTTACAGTAGTTTCAAAACTTCAGCACCATTGATAAAACATCTACGTTAAAGATGAAAAGTTTCTCCACCATGAGGGTCACCCAGAGAGGTTCACAGCGTTACATGGAGAAGAGAAAAGGGAGGAGGGAATTAGAGGTGACCCGAATGAGATGAGGTGGAATGAACAGAGGAGAGAGTGGGCTAGCCAGTATTCACTTCCTTATGTGCACTCCACAACTGGACCACTCAGAGATGTTCACGGAGTTATACAGAGAAGAGAAGAAGGAGGAAGGAGACAGAGGTGGCCAGGAGGATAAAAGGGGGAAATGAAAAGGAGGGAGACAGATCCAGCCAGTAATCAGTTCCCTAAGTGTTCTCCACCGTCTGGAACACACAGAAATTCACAGAGTTGGGTAGAGTAGAGAGGGGTTAGGGAGGAGACACAGGTGACCCGGTGGAGAAAAAGGAGAGTCCAAAGGGAGAGAGAGCAGTCAAGCCAGTAATCTCGCTCCTTAGTGAAAAATGGGTACTGAATATTGGGTTCTTAAAGGTACAAAATTGGTAACAAATACATAAAAGCAAAAATTAAAAATCCAGAGTAGAGTTTGGAGTTTCAAAAATACAATGTTAAAGAAAAGAAGAAGGAAAAGAAAGAAAAAAACAAACAAACAAAAACAAAGTCGCAAAAATTATAAAAAAAATATAGGTACAAAATTGATAACAAATCCCAAAAAGCATAAATTAAAAATCTAGAGTAGAGTTTGGAATTTTAGGTATACAATGTTATATAAAAGAAGAGAAAGAAAGAGAGAGGAAAAAAAAAAGTCACAAAAATTATTAAAAAAATATATAGGTACAAAATTGATAACAAATACCAAAAAGCTAAAATTAAAAATCTAGAGTAGAAATTGGAATTTCAAAAATACAATGTTAAAGAAAAGAAGAAGAAGAAAAACAAGGTCACAAAAATTATAAAAAATATATATTTGAAGTTTGCTTTAAAAAAAATAGGGTCTTTTTTTTTTTTTGCAAAGTAATAGGTTATAAAAGTGATCCTCTATAAAAGGATCCTCTATGACCCATCTCCCAGAATATTGGAAATAAAAGCAAAAATAAACAAATGGGACCTAATTAACCTTAAAAGCTTCTGCACATCAAAGGAAACTATTAGCAAAGTGAAAAGACAGCCTTCAGAATGGGAGAAAATAATAGCAAATGAAGCAACTGACAAACAACTAATCTCAAAAATATACAAGCAACTCCTACAGCTCAACTCCAGAAAAATAAACGACCCAATCAAAAAATGGGCCAAAGAACTAAATAGACATTTCTCCAAAGAAGACATACAGATGGCTAACAAACACATGAAAAGATGCTCAACATCACTCATTATCAGAGAAATGCAAATCAAAACCACTATGAGGTACCATTTCACGCCAGTCAGAATGGCTGCGATCCAAAAGTCTATAAGCAATAAATGCTGGAGAGGGTGTGGAGAAAAGGGAACCCTCTTACACTGTTGGTGGGAATGCAAACTAGTACAGCCACTATGGAGAACAGTGTGGAGATTCCTTAAAAAACTGGAAATAGAACTGCCTTATGATCCAGCAATCCCACTGCTGGGCATACACACTGAGGAAACCAGAAGGGAAAGAGACACGTGTACCCCAATGTTCATCGCAGCACTGTTTATAATAGCCAGGACATGGAAGCAACCTAGATGTCCATCAGCAGATGAATGGATAATAAAGCTGTTTTACATATACACAATGGAGTATTACTCAGCCATTAAAAAGAATACATTTGAATCAGTTCTAATGAGGTGGATGAAACTGGAGCCTATTATACAGAGTGAAGTAAGCCAGAAGGAAAAACATAAATACAGTATACCAACGCATATATATGGAATTTAGGAAAATGGTAACAATAACCCGGTGTACGAGACAGCAAAAGAGACACTGAGGTATAGAACAGTCTTATGGACTCTGTGGGAGAGGGAGAGGGTGGGAAGATTTGGGAGAATGACATTGAAAAAAAAAAAAAAAGAGAGAAAAAAAAAGTGAAAATTAAAGGAATAATAGAGGACTTAAAAATTTTTTTTTAATTAAAAAAAAAAAAGAAAGAAAGAATGATCATAAAAATAGTAAAAATATACCTAGGACTTTCTCTGGTTTTGTTGTGAGTATTGTAGGGTCGGTTCATTTTCGGCTAGTTCCTTGGTCCAACTTACATTTCTC
The DNA here is from genome assembly GCF_032452875.1 of Bos javanicus. Classification (NCBI taxonomy): domain Eukaryota; kingdom Metazoa; phylum Chordata; class Mammalia; order Artiodactyla; family Bovidae; genus Bos; species Bos javanicus. The sequence continues at coordinate 33,456,327 of NC_083879.1, read as the reverse complement.
AAGATCTATAGGCCCCTTCCTATGTAGTCTGTACTAACCACAGGGTTTTAATCTATTGCCTGTAGCTTCCAAGGTGGTTCCCTCTGTTATAGCTTCTTCTGTTTGCTGGTCTCTTGAGTGTCTGGTTTCCACCCTGACACAAAGGGGACGGTGGTGGACACTTTTTTTTTTTTTTAGGCTCATTTGTTCAGTCGCGCTGTGGGGAGGGAGGGACACTGCAAAAAAATAACACTTGCGTGTGCTCGCAGTGCCTCAGCCACACTGGGTCTGCCCCCGCTCATGGTGCGTGTAGCCTCCCTGCCCACACTGCTCAGGCTCTAGGTTGTTCCACCGGGAACCATCCGTGGCCAGCCCTGGGCTGCTTGCACCTCGCAGGTCCAAGCTGCTCAGGTTCAGGCACTCGGGTAGTCCTCAGAGGTGCAGACTCGGTTGGGCCTGCATTTTGTGCCCTTCCCAGGTCCGAGCAGCTCAGGTGATGAGGTGTTTGGCGAGTGCGATTGCTGTGACTTATCGCCTCCCCACCGCTCGGTTATCTGGGTATACAACCGGAGCACCTTCTCAGGCAGATGTTGACCGTCCAGAGCCCCAGGAAGTCTTAGTTAGCAAAGAAGCCTGCTTACAGTTTTATAGATAATGTCTCTCTGGGACTGCGATTGCCCCCTTCCAGCTCTGGCTGCCTGTCACTGGTGGGGGATAGTCTGCAGCCGGCTATCTCTGTTCAGTCCTTTGTTCTGTGTGCGGGCCTTGCGGTGTCTTAGGTTAGGGCTGGCTTTTCGCGTGGTAGATATCCCACAGTCTGGTTTGCTAGCCCAAGTTATTTCGCTCAGATAGTGCTCGGGGTATTCAGTCCAGATCCTTACTCTAAGCGATGTAGCCCACGCCACGCATCCCTGCCCAGACCCCGCTGTGGCGTGTGCAGGCGTCTGCGCTGCTTCTCCACTGGGCGAGTTACTGTAGGGCTCGCAATCTGCAGGTTTTAATTGTTTATTTATTTTTCCTCCCTGTTATGTTGCCCTCTGTGCTTCCAAGGCTCGGCACAGATTCGGCAGTGAGAAGGTTTCCTGGTGTTTGGAAACTTCTCTCTTTTTAAGACTCCCTTCCCGGGATGGAACTCTGTCCCTCCCTCTTTTGTCTCTTTTTTTGTCTTTTATATTTTTTCCTACCTCCTTTCGAAGACTTGGGTTGCTTTTCTGGGTGCCTGATGTTCTCTGCCGGCATTCAGAAGTTGTTTTGTGGAATTTACTCAGTGTTTAAATGTTCTTTTGATGAATTTGTGGGGGGAAAGTGTTCTCCCTGTCCTACTCCTCCGCCATCTTAGCTCCTCTTTATTTTTAATTGAAGGATAATTGCTTTACAATATTGTGTTGGTTTCGGCCATACATTTTTGCTGAGACTGATATATTTGCTAAGTGAGATGCTGGCAGGAGTATCTTTCTACCATTTCAAAAAAGAGTATTTGCAGATTGTAATATCTCTGCTGCTGCCTCTGTTTTCTGAATCATTTCTAATACATTTGAAGGGAGAGTTCCCAGTCTGCGTGAAGCAAATTATCTATCCTCTCCAAATGGATTTTTTTTGGGGGGGGGGCCGGGGGGTGGTTCCTGGCACTGTCAGATTAGTGCTATTTACATTTTAACAAGGACACTGCTTCTAGCTCCACCATTTGTAAAGGGAAGTCACTTCTTTCCAAGGGGGTTGCCAGCCAGGTAGGAGCAGGAAAGGCCCCTCTGAATTCCAGACCCATCTCCTGAAATGCATTTTTGTCTCATTTAATTTGGATTGTATGGCATGGATAGCCTCTGGTCCAGAGTGTTTGCCTAAAATATATAACCAATAATACATAGTTAATGTATAAACTATACTTATCCCTCTCCTCAAAAGCAAGAATTTGGCAAGTTTCTTTGGACATTTTGCTTCTGATCAAGGAGTCCATCTTTTATCTCCTATTACACTCCCAGCCTGAAATATTTATTGTTGAGTCAAGTAAATTCAGGGCCTTCCCTGATATCTTAGCTGGTAAAGAATCCGCCTGCAGTGTGGGAGGTCTGGGTTCGATCCCTGGGTTGAGAAGATCCCCTGGAGAAGGGAAAGGCTACCCACTCCAGTATTCTGGCCTGGAGAATTCCATGGACTATACAGTCCTTGGGGTCACAAAGAGTCAGACACGACTGAGTGACTTTCACTTCACTTCACTTCAAGTAAATTCAGAGGCTTCTCCCAGGGAAACTGTATTACGAGTTGCTTACCTCTAATGAGGCCATGATACTTACCTGTCATTTCTCTTTCTTCAGCTTTACAAAGCTGTCCTGTTTTTCCTTCCTACACACTGAACAAAAATATTAATCCCAATTGTGCAGAAAATTGCCTGTCATTTGGTTCAGATTGTAGAATGTTTCTTGTCACGTGATGTGCCAGGCTGCACCCTGGACTCTGGAGAAGAGAGCTTGAGTGACATCACAGGGAGTCAGGGGGCAGCTGGAGGGCTGGCTCTGATGAATCAGCTTGAGGCAGTGTCTGGAACCTCTGTAAATTTGCTGTGATTCTTTCTTCTTGCCTTGGGCCAGTCTTAAGACATTTTAGTTTGATTTTGAGATTTGGTGGTTAACTCTATTTTGAAAACACTTTTAAATTCCAGCTCAAAGCAGTCCTGCCTTTTAACATACAGTGAGTCCCTTACATACAAATGAGTTCCATTCCAAGAGCGTGTTTGCTAAATCCAATTTGTTCATACGTCCAACAAAGTTAGCCTAGGTACCCAACTATAAATAACATAACCAGCTATATGGTACTGTAGTGATCTATAGTTCTTTTAACACAAGTAATACATAAAAAAAATAAAAAATAAAAGATTTTTAATCTTACAGTACAGTACCTAGTAGTACAATAGCAGGCACACAGGGGCTGGCATTGAGTGAACAGACAAGAAGACTTATTGACCGGTGGAGGGAGAGGAGGTGGGAGGAGGATCGTCAGCAGCAGGAGACGGAGGACCAGCTGCAGTGGCCCTCACACCTGACGTGGATGGAGCAGGTGCTGGCTCCGTGCTGGAACCAGATACACATTCTCATCTTTGAAAGTTCGCAACTTGAAGGTTCGTATGTAGGGGACTTAATTGTGCATTTCTGTGCATGCGGGTTGCTCTGTCTTCCTGCATTTTCCCTCTTTCTTTGCCCAGTCTCTCTCCCATTTCAGGACCTGCACTGTTAAGCATAAGGAAGAAAAAACAGCATGAGGCAATTTGGTGATTTTTTTTCAGTGAAGTCTATCAAATTTCTGAATGAAAATCCATTATTGAACTATGTTAAGGCAGATTTGGACATTGCAAAAAACTTCTTCTGTTACCCTGTTAACCAGAATTTTCATGAGGGACTAAACTAACACATCTTTTATTAAAATAATTGATGATAGATGCTACCTGGCTAATGAATATTTTTATTAGATGCATGCAGTTTAAATTGTCCAGAACTACTTTAATATCCTTTAGCTCACGTGCTTCCAAAAATGTTTACCCATGACTGCATTCTTAGGTAAGCTGCCATGTACTTATGCTCATAAAGCAACAATTCACTTATGTTGCTTTATAAAAATAATATAAAGCCCAAGGCCACAGGACTCAGGGACCCATCTCTTTTTATCTAACTGTATCTCCTGTACCTTACCAGTCAGCACGCAGTACATTCAGGAAGTCCAGAATGACTTCATTTCCTTATTATAATCCCAGATAGGCAGTTAAGTGGAAATAAAAAGTAATAAGAAATTTCTGTGTACAACAGGGCCTTGATTTAAAAACAACAAAAAAACCTTCCAACCAGACTAATTTCTTTTGAGGCACATTATATTTACATTTTCATCCACATTTAGAATCTAATGTTTCCTTCTGACTTGTTCTCCTTCCATAAGGAAAAAAAAGAAAAGGAGTCCAGGAAAAAAAAAAAATTTCAGAAATAAGAAGAAGAAAAGTTCAGGGTTTTAGGCCAACTTACTTATTTCAAAAATCTCTGATAACCTGGAGAATACCTTTCACTCTATCTGAAGGTTCATTGTGGACTACCACACACTCTTAGAGGGTCTAAGCATGCCCACCTGCCCTTCAGTGCTCACGTGGCCTCTGGACCTGGGGTTGGGGGAGGAGCCCTGGGAAACAGCCATCCACAGGTAATTGGGTTCACTCTGCCCAAGCTGTGATTCAGAACAAACCCAGCCCCAGCTCTTGGTGAGATCTGATTTCCTTGCTAGTGGTTAATACTTAGTGTCTGGCTTTTTGAAATTTAGGAGTATTAGATTTTAGTCAATGACGAATGTAGACTTTGGCAGGGGAGATCTTAGAATCATTTCTCTAAGTAAGGCCTTATTGGGTAAAGATTCTTGAAGAAAAATATTTTTAGCTATTTTTATTTATTTATTTGACTTCACCGGCTCTTAGTTGCGGCACGTGGTATCTTCAATCTTTGTTGTGGCATGGAGAATTTTTAGTTGCAGCAGGCAGGATCTGGGCTTCCCTGGTGGCTTCTCTGGTGGTAAAGAATCCTCCTGCCAATGCAGGAGACTCAGGTTTGACCCCTGGTTCGGGAGATGCCCTGGCGAAGGGAATGGCAACCCACTCCAGTATTCTTGCCTGGAGAATTCCATGGACAGAGGAGCCTGGTGGGCTGCAGTCCATGGGGTTGCAAAGAGTCAGACACAACTTAGGGACTAAACAGCAACCACAAATTCAGGATCTAGTTCCCCGACCAGGAATTGAACCCAGGCCCCCTGCATTGGGAGCTCAAGAGTCTGCCACTGGACCACGAGGACAGTCCCCCAAAACATGGTTTTAAATTGCCAGCATCAAGTCTACTGCAGTACTCCAGGCAGAAGACTAGCCATGTTCTCATACTGGTTAAGTTCCTAGACTGACTCCCAGGAACTAGCCTTGTGGAAATACAAAATTGCTGAAGAACTCTTGGGTATGAACACATTTTCATCTACTGGGGACGTGAACAAGGCCAAGTAGAATCAACATGCTTATTTCCTTCTGGAGCAGTTTTATGAATGAGTGAAAACTGGCGGCTTCAGTCCCATGGGTCAAAGTCTCTTTTCTCTCGGCCCAAGCTGTAGGGTTCTGGTGCTCTGCGCCCTGTGGTCCAGCCTTCCTGTTTCAAGCCTACTTCGTGTCTCCCTTCCCCTACCCCAGCCCAGAGGATAACACTGGGGGCTGGTCTAGAGGTTGATGAGTGCTGCTTGCTCTGTGGGCGAGAGAGGAAGAGGGAAGGGAGGATGTTGGAGTGAAGACATTCCTGAAACAGTAAGGACAAGCCAGACACACTCCACAGGACCCGTGTATCTGGGGTGAATCCGAGTGGAGTGGGGCTGGCTGTTTACCCAGATGGCTCTTATCAGTACAGCCCAGAAGCCCAGTTGAGATCAAAGGTAGACTTTGGGCCTGGCATATTCATTCATAGTGAACAGTGTCATGTTCTCTTTGTCTTCTTTCCAGCAGAAAGTTAAACATTTTCTCATTTCTTGTTTAAATGAAAATTCCCCTGTCTCCGCTTTGAATTGCAGTGTTTTAATCGCCCCTGAGTCTCAGGACACTGCTTGGTGTGGTTAAGGAATTAGGTGTGAAAACTGTGTGGTTCACTTCTTGTTTCCTGTGGGGAGATGAATGACCTACACTTACACAGAGCCTCCACTCTGACTCTCCACCGGAAATGAACTTGGGGTGTCAGCAGACAACCGGGCACTGTCTTCCCAGACTCCTTGAAGGCGGAAGGTGGACGGGAGCACGTGGTTCCGTGGAGCAGCTCAGGTCTCCAGAAGGTTCCATGCATGGTGCTGTGTCCTTGCAGACACACTCAGTTTGGTTCTGATTCTGTCTCCGAGTCTGGGTGCTTGATGGGCACCCCACATGCGCTTCTGCAGAAAAACTAGAAAAAGATTTTCAGAAGAATACTGCCCTGTGCTGCTCTGCTAGAGTCTTCTGCTTTTTTACAGGCTGTCTTTTCTCATTTCTAAACTGTATCTCGGTCAATGCCCTTTCTTCGCCTGTATGGCTTCCAACCAGCCATTCTCTGTTTAATCTCAATTTTAGGAAGACCTTTGCGATCAGCCACTTATTGAAACATTGTGAGGTGTTTCTTAGTTTAATCAGGAGAAGGTGCAGGGAACTCTTTCCGCAGGTCAGGGAAAGCGTTTGAGGTTTACAGGCTGGAAAGGCCAGCCTGTTTTGCTACTGTGTTTGTTATTTTACGCTGCTGAAGTCTGCAAGAGAAGAAAGGAAATCTGTGCCCAGATATTTGTGTTGACCCGAATTTCAGATCAAGGGTTTGGCATGATGACAGTGACCCCTGGCATCATAACTCCATCTTGCTGTGACTTTTTTCACCCTAAAAGGAGAGAGAAGACTGTTTCCCTTGGGCTCTTGACCTTACAGTTGGGCACAGTCCAAAGAACCCACATATGTCCACTTGGGTGAGGATTAGAGCATCTTTTGGGTCTTTAGGTCCTGAAGTAGACAGCTTTCAAGGTAGACCTGTGACCCTGCAGGAACCCTGGGCTTCTATCTGGACTTGGAGGGCATCAGCCAGCTCTGCAGCCACAAGCAATGCTCTTAGGGGATCATTTGCTGACACCCATGGCCTGGACCCATTCTGCAGGACTTGAGGTGCTTCCCAGGTTGCAGAGGTGGAGTCTTCGCCATGCACAGGGCTGGCATATGTTCCACAGTGTCTCCAAGCCCCAGCCTGGGTCAGAGGACATCAGAGAGGGCCCATGGGGGAGCAGCCTGTTGTCACAGCTGAGTTCACATGTCATGTCCTTCTTGTCTTTTCCTTGGACACAGGGCCAAGCACACCTGCAAGAAAACGCTTCTGGAGGAAGTGCAGGAGCTGGAGATGAAGTCCAGAGTGATGGGCAGAGCAATGCTCCGGGACAGTAACGGAAAGAGGTGGGCAGCACCAGGCCAGGGTCCCCAGGACCCCCTCTCCTTTTCCCTACCTCCCTTCTGGGATTTCCTTTCCTCTTCTCGATTTTCAATGTGAGCACATGATGGGTGAAACAGAAACCATGCCCTCTCGGGGCAACATGAAATCTGACTTTCAGGTCCCTGGGCCTGCCCCCAGGTGAAACAGAGGCTTATATGGGGTCTGGACATGCAGAAAATAGAAATAGCATTGTGGTCTTCAGGTGGAGAAGTGCTGTATCAGCAGTGTTAGCAAAGCATGTTTAAAAGCCAGGCCATTTGCTCTCAGCCCCAGTCATGTGCTAAAGGGTATCTGCCCTGAAGTTCTGCTCATCGAAGAATGCATTTTGTTCATGTAGATTCTGTTCATTCCAAGTATACCCATGGTTTGTTTTGTTTTTGATAAATTATTTTTTGCTCCTCGTGTTCAGACAGCATTACATGACCTACTGGTTGATCCAGCAAAGCAGGGGCTGCCCCTCCCCCACCCCCCTTATTTCTTACAGAGCCTCAGTGGCCCCCACTCCTCCCCTAACTGCTGGGCAAGTGAGTAGGTTTGATTTAATCGTGTATGTTAAAATGTTATCAGACTGCATCTGGTTAAAGTTTACTGAAGGAAACTGACCTGAGCCCAAGGACAATATGCAGGTAATAGGAGGCCTTGGCCACCTTAGGGACACGGAGGTCCAGGAGATTATGAGCACGGCTCCCCTCTACATTCTTGGAAGGGACCCTAGAACTAGCTACTCAAGAAACCAAAATCTAGAGATGGAGTACTTCCAGAGACCCTCTGATATTTATGTTCTGTTTTATTTAGGTTCTGTCTTCTTGTACCATCTTTTAAAGCAATGAAATCAAAGCATTTTTGTTTTGTGTTGCTTTTAGGAAAGAGAATGCAAATATTTTGAGAAGTATCAGTAATATTATCTCAAATGGCTAGATATTGTAGGAAAGGGGCTGAAGCGTATAGGATTGAAGGCTCTGTGGTTGAAGTTGTGATTTTTTTTGTGTATTTATAACATTTTTCCTGAGTCCATTAGCATTCATTTTATGGCAGTTATGCTAGTCATTGTAAGACTTTATCAGTCAGCTGGACAAAAATCTCTGTCTGAAGCTTGAAGTCGTGACTGGTGGGGGCAGGACTGGGCTTTATGGTGGTCTGTGTATAACTGATACACAGGCCACACAGCTAAGGGTGAGCAGGCCTCTTCTGCCCGTTGGACAGCAGACACAGGGCTTGTGTCTAGGTTGTCAAGGGCCCACAAAATTCTTTAATCTCCAAAAACAACGTGTTCATATCTTCTAAAAGTAGGGAGATGCCTCTGCAAATTGAAATTAATACATGAATGTCAGTCTTAAAGCGAAATAAGCACACTGTTTTATCCTATTTGCAAAAAATTTTACAAGCTCTTCTGTATCTCAAGAATTCTCCCATATATACATAGTGATTTCTAAGAGATCATGAGTCATTTCTGAGGACAATGAGAATTTCCAAGCAAAATTCTAAAACTCTTCTCAAACATTGGACAGGAAAACATTGCAAGGAAGGCAGTGTGAGACAGCCCTTCACCAAGTCTGAGCTGACCTGGGTGGGATCTCCGGCCCGTGGGGGTCCTCAAAACAGGCCTGGATGGGGGGTTAGCAGCACAGTGGATGTCCGGAAGAGGTGGCAATCCCAGGCGGCCTCTGGCTTGAGAAGTCGAGAAAGGCTGCCCACTGGAGACAGGATGGAAGACAGAGCTGTGAGGGTGGGGAGATGGTGGTTCACAGAAAGGATGAGAGCCTGTGTGGTGGAGGCTCGAGTCCAACGTGTGCAGGGAGGATCACAGAGCTCTGAGCCTGTGTCTGAATCCTGGCTCAGCCATGGTGAGCCCTGCAGTCTTGGGCGAGAGATTTTCTGTAAGGAGACTGTCTTCATCTGTTAGAGATGGAGACTCATGGCGGGTGGGAGGTGTTAGAATTTATGAAACTGAATTTATGATGGGTGACAGCTCATTGACCAGTGCTGTGCTCAGTTGCTGAGTCGTGTCCCACTCTTTGGGACCCCATGGACTGTAGCCCACCAGGCTCCTCTGTCCATGGGATTCTCCAGACAAGGATACTGGAGTGGGTTGCCATTTCCTTCTCCAGGGGATCTTCCTGACCCAGGGATCAAACCTGAGTCTTGGTTTGGCAGGAAGGTCATGATATTGAAGGGTGTCATGGACTCTCAGCTTGTGGTTGATTAAAAAAAAAAAGTAAATTAAAAAATACTTATTTTTTATGGAAGTATAGTTGATTTACAGTGTGCATTAGTTTCAGGTGTATAGAAAAGTAATTCAGTTATACACACATATACACACTTTTTCAGATTCAAAGAGAATGTAATTTCTAAAAACACTTATCCTGTTCAAAGTTCACTTTCATATGTTCGGGTGGATCAGGAGATAACTGGAGTTTAAATGTGGTCTCTGCCTCCTGCATTTTGGAATCTCTTCTCTGAGCACACTGTAAACTCTCTCTGGGACGGTTGATTCAGAGGGTGGAGGGAGGGTGTGAATGTGGGTGTGCAGGAGGAAACGTGGGGTCACAGCTTCCTTTTTCGCTGTCACAGATCTGGCCTCACGTTGGGGCTCCTGGAGAGGTTACTACAGGGACCCCGGGCCTCCCACCACCCCCAGCAGCCCTCACTCCATCTGACTCCTCCCCCCAGTGGCTCCCAGGTTTCCTGGGTGGTCCATGGGCAGCCTGGACAGCAGCTGCTCCAGAGAGAGAACTCTGCTCTCCCAGTTGTTCGTCTACCACCTGCCTGGCTCCTTTCACTCCTGCTTGGATTCCCTGCTGCCGCGGAGCTGCTGGGGGAGGGGCGGCCCTGGTCGGGGTGGGGGCCGCCCTGTCCCTCCCTCTGAAGAGTCACAAACCGACTCCCTCTTTGAGAGACCCTGAGTATTTTGTCTGCTTCCCCGCCCCGTGTGATGTTTGAGTTCATCCACGCCTCTCTTTCCAGCTGTCAGTCTGGCACATAGGGAAGCTCTGTAAATATTTGTTTTCTTTTAATTGAATTAATTTATTTATTTTTGGCTGCGCTGGGACTTTGTTGCTACTCGGGTTTCTCTAGTTGCAGCCAACGAGGGCTACTCTTCTTTGCGGTGTGCACGTTTCTCATCACAGCGTCTTCTCTTGCAGAACACGGGCTCTAGAGTGCAGGCTCAGTAGCTGTGGTGCACAGGCTTAGCTGCTCCACGGCATGTGGGATCTTTCCAGACCAGAGATCAAACCGGCATTGGCAAGTGGATCTTTAACCACTGAGCCACCAGGGAAGACCCCATAAATATTTGTTGACCGAGTGGAAATGCAGAAAACCAGCGAGGGGAGGAAGGTGAAGCTGCAGCATCCGTGCAGCTGGTGCCAGGGCGGTCACTCCTGTTGAAAGTGGCCACAGAGGGTGCAGGCTGTCGCTCGACCTCTAGTGACAGGGCCCTTTCATCTGGTGGCTTCAGAGGACAGCTCATATAGAAGCACAGATGGGGGCTCTGGTCCTCCCTGCCGCCCCACCACCCAGGTGCCCTGGCTCTGTGGCCGCCCTGCCCGCCACTGTCCCTCAGCTTAGCTCTGATGCCTGAAAGAGGGCCCCTTGAGCACAGCCTGCCAAGTCCTAAAAGCAGGTCCAAGTCACCAGCAAAGTCTAACGAACAGCCAAGTCTAGCCGTTTTTCTCAGGAACGTGCTCAGAAGAAACAGAACCAAAATCTTTATGCATCAATTCCAAAACCCCTTTTGTGCCAAATGAGCATTTTGAAATGGTACCTGGAGATTTCAAGTACCCCTCTGTGCCCCTAATTCATACAGTGAAAATACCTAAACATTTTATTGATCTTATCTAAGCCCCCAGACTTTTACATGATTTTGGTAAACCTTTAAGTTTCATGAACCGGTTTCTGCCTTCTCTCATGAGTGGAATCAGCTTCCAAAATTAACCTGTGTGATTTGGACATAAATCAGCCTGTTCTCATGACTTAGAGAAAAGAAACTGAGAAAGAGAACTAGGTGTCTGGAAAGTATAGTGAAGTAAGAAATGCCAAGGGGATGAGCAAAATGATTTTTCTTGATTTTCAATTTGTTTTTTCTGGGTGGAGCATTTTTCTCGCCAGGTAGTTTGTGTACCGTAGAGATGCTAAGAACTTATGGATATTTGGTTGTTCAGAACACCTGTTGCCAACCCATCTTCCCAGTGTTCTTCACCAGAAGATAACCCTACCGTTCTGCCTGTGGAACAGTCTGTCATGCACACCGTTAACTCTACATGGTCTTAAAAATGAGCTAAGTTGGAAGAATTCCTTGTTTCAATGTTTTGGTAATATCTTTCCCTCTTTATTCTTTTTTTAAAAAATTGAACTAGAGTTGACTTGCAATGTTGTGTTAATTTCTGCTTATAGCAAAGTGACTCAGTTATGCATTTATACATTCTTATTCATACTGGTTTCCATTATGGTTTCTCTCATGATGTTGAATGTAGCTCCCTATGCTGTACAGTAGGACCTTGCTGTTTATCCCTCCCTCTTTATTCCTAATGTGTAACTCATGCATTTTTTTTCCTGATGGACGAAAATCTACCAGTGGCCACTTCCTTTACAAATACAGTTCAGACAAATGCCTAAAATATCATGTAAGGGGACAAGCTGTTGTTTTTTTCCCCTTTACATTGTTTTTCTTCCTTGGTGTGTGGCAGGGCGTGTCCTGGTGTTTTAGGTGTTTCATCAAAGCAAGAAGAAAGGCCGGGTGTGTTTGATCCAAATGCCTAGTTTCTCAGCTGTGCCTTAAGTCTGAAGGAACCACAAGGAGGCCCCAGTCTTGTCCCAGACCTTCTTTCTGCTCGTCAGAGTTGGCGGGAGGCCGGTGGGGTGGACCCTGTGCTGGTCTTCTCCAGGTTCAAGGTCAAGGGTTCAGGTGGCTGCCCCTGCCTTGGGCCAGCCAGGTGGTGGAATTCTCTTTTGTTTATGTGCTTTCCCCAAGTTCGCTGAGGCCTGGGTAGAGGAAGCCATGCGGCTGGTCTCCTCGGGCCCTGAGCCATCACCTCATCCTCCACGTGGTTTTCTGTCCTTTGCGAGCACTGATGCTCAGGCTTCTGTCCCCGCCCTGCCTGAGCCAGCACTCGGGAAATCTAGACGCATGTCTGCCTCTCGGGAATTCCTCTCTGCACCTCTGTCTGGGCCACAGCCCGTGTCACTCAGCTTTCATCGCATCAAGGCTGCTCCACGTAGCCAGAACACGGTCCTTGTTGGCCATCTGGGCCTCCTCGTGGAGTGTCATCTGCCTAGAGCCAGAGGACAGAGCCTGAAACACATCATCACGGATTGTTTTATTCTTTTTTTTTAATTGGAGGATAATTACTTTACAATATAGTGATGGCTTTGGCATACAGCAACATGAATCGGTCATAGGTATACATGGGTTTCTGACACCGCCCTCCCCACCCACAATCCACGTTCTGAACTCCCCCTCCCACTTCTGTCCCCACCTCATCCCTCCAGGTTGTCACAGAGCACCGTCAGCAGGGTTTTCAGACAAAAAAGCTCATCCACTCCACCCCAGGCCACACTCTCCCAGGCTCTTTTGAAACCAGTTACGTTAAAAACAAAACACAAAAACTGCCCAATACATTTTGAGTGTGTGCTCTTGCCAAAAAATTATCCATTATGCTTTGATCTTCAAACGGAAATCCTTTGATCTTTAAAATAATGTTTAAAAAGCTATTTGGTTTCATCATTCCTCCAAGGCAAATTGGGTACAACTGCTGAGTTAAAGATGAGTAGAAACAAGGCCAAAAATAGGAAACAACCAGCTTGACTGTATATTATTCTCCAATATGGGTTTTATATCGTTTCAGGAAAAATACTTTCTTTCTCCAAGTATTGGCTGCAGACAACACATTCATTTTGTTTCCCTCTCCACCCCCTCCCCACAATTCCCCCCCTAAAATATCTATTAGTTGTTTTATTAGCTAAAAGGTTAGGAAATTATGCCATCATTTCAACGAAGCTCTCCAGGCCAGGTGGCAAACTTCTGCCTCTGACACCTGGTTAAGATTTATTTCACTTCCAGCTGCATTTTTTCCATCGATGTGTCATGAAGCTGGGGAGGAAACACAGGTTGTGGAGACAGACAGACCTGAATTGGGCTCCAAGCCCGGCTGCTCACAGAGCTGTGTGACCTTGGCTGAGTTACAAACGTCTCTGAACTTTAGTTTGCTTATCATCAATTTGACTTGAGGTCTAAATGAAATAATATATGTTAAATCCATAGCACATGTAGATGTTCAGAAAGTGTTAATACCCCTGTGTCTGTAACTCAGAAGCAGAACCACAGTTCAGTTCCACTGGATCTTTGGTTTTTCTAGAGGGCTTGGAGAGACATAGGAGTCGGATCCTCGTCCTGCACGGACCCAGCCCTGAGGACAAAATGCTTCCTCCCCTGGACACACTGACCTTGCTCCCTCGTTCCTGAGTCTTCTCACTATCCTGACATATGCCTGGGGTTCCCTGAGTATATTCATTTCTACAGTTTTCTAAATTATTCAAATACTCAACAAATGCAAGAATAGAGAGACTAGTACAAGGAATTGCTATGTACTCACTGCCCGGGTTCAACACTTACCGAGATTTTGCCACAGTTGCTTCATCTAGTCTCTTTTGTTGTTCTTCAGTCACCAAGTCATGTCTGACTCCGTGCGACCCCATGGACTGCAGCACGCCAGGCCTCCCTGTCCCTCACCATCTCTCGGAGTTTGCCCAAGTTCATGTCGATTGAATTGGTGATGTCATCCAACCACCTCCTATCACCCCTTCTCTTCTGCCTTCAATCAGATACGCCTATTGTTATAAATATTTTCTTTCTTGTTTTCAGCCATGCCTTGCAGCTTGCAGGGTGATCTTAGTTCCCTGACTAGGGATTGAACCCAGGCATTCAGCAGTGAAAGCACCGAGTCCTAACCACTGGAGTGCCAGGGAACTCCCCACTGTTTTTCCTTTGCAAATCCTAGACATGACAGCATTTCACCCTGGTGTATGTCAGCATTGGCTCTAAATATCCTACATTATGGGCTTCCCTGGTGGCTTAGACAGTAAAGAATCCACCTGCAATGTGGAGAATCCCCTTGGATAGAGCAGCCTGGTGGACTGTATGTAGTCCATGGGTTGCAAAGAGTTAGACACGACTGAGCAACTGAACTGAACTGATGATGAATACATCTTATCCTTGTTTGTGTTGTGACATAGAAACACTGTAACTCCACTGCCTCTTATCACCTCTAATAATTAACAATCATTTTTCAGTATCAATTGATACTCAGTCCATAAACAGATTTTCTGGGTCATCTCAGCCCTGTCTTTTTAGGGTTTTAGGATCTAGGCAAGGTCCACACATAACATGTGCTTACTCTGTTTTTTAAGTCTCTTTGAATTTCAAGAAGCATCCCCTTCCTTGTTATTAATGCCATGGGCTTGAAGATGTGATGCCCCATTTGATTTTCCTCGTCACGATCGTCGCTGCAGGCAGCAATTGACACTTTCCTTCTGTACAGAGTGGGGAGCTTGGCCTCCAGGAGGTGGACTCACGCCCCCATCATCCAACTTAGCAGGGGCTGGCCCCTGTCTTCCAAGTCCAGGGCTCTTTCTAGGAAGCCAAGATAGTGAGAGTCACTGAGTGCTTCAGTTTCTGAGTTGACCTTCCTCAGAGTTCCTGGAGAGCCTTGGAGCCCCAGAGACCAGGAGGGAGACCGGTCCTGGAGCGGGAGCCCCATCAGAGGCTGCAGACCAGGGTCTGACATCATGAGCGACGTCATGAGCAGGGCTCTGCAGGAGCTGGGGAGCCAGGGGGTGGTGGCTTTAGGTCTCTAAACGCAGAAAGAACATGGAGCAAACGGAGAAACCATACCCTCCCTTAAAGGAACCCAGAAGCCAAGCAGCTGACCACTGAGGAGGAGAGAAGGGCAGGGAGCTGATGAAGACTGCTCTGTTTCCACGGGCTCAGAGAGGAGCAGCCTTGTGGAGAAAGATGGCGTCTGGCCAGCATCACCTTCCAGGGGACCAGCGTGTGCCTAACAGACCCTGAGTGTGGGGAAGAGCCTGGGGAAGAGCCTGGGGCAGGGCCGAGCACCGGCAGGTCTTTCAATTTAGACACCAGGGAGCCTTCTCAGGGAAACAACCAGCAAGAGAGGCAGCAGCACTCCCAGGTGAGACCAGGGAGATGTCAGAGCAGGCGAGGAAGTGCATTTGGGGGACAGGGAGAGTAAATGACCCAGAAAATGACAGGAGGGCTGACGGGATGACCCAGACGGGGATTTCTAGGGACTCTTTTGCATCCTGGGCCCAGGAAGGAGGGGATGAGGGAATAAACTCTTAAGGAGGTGAGAGACCTGACTAGCATGTGGTTAATGAACACCTAAGCCGCCCGTGTCAACTAGAATTAATCGGCTCTGTTATTAATATTTTATGATGCTCCATCCCAAAGGCCCTGTTGTTGTTGTTATGGCCGGATGTTTGATAATTAAGAACAACTTTTCTGAACACCATTTGTCATTTGTTTTGAAGTGAGAAATAGACTTCTCGTCTACCTTGAGAGGCAGGCTAGCTGTTGTGAGATGTGCCCAGAATCTAGCCACTGGCCATAGCTTGATGAAAGATGATGGCGTCTTTACAGGAGGCCTGGAGAGGGCCAGGCAGGAGCGCTGTTTCCTTGCCATGTAGGGAGATGAGGTAATGGGTGAAGGCAGATTCAGTGTTGATCAGTGGTTTGTTGGGAGCAGTCCTCATCCTATTAGTCAGATGACTTAAATATGTTTAATGTTTTTGGATTATGACTTAAGTTAGCTCAGTGTCAACTTTTATCTGCCAACAAGACCCGTTTTCAAAAATTTTTCACCCATGAAGTTAATGTCAGAAATGACCCAGGATTGACAGCTGATTGCATCCTTTTAAAACTAACATGAACTATTTTAATCCTCTTTTTTGAAAGTTGACTTTATTAATATTTAAGCCATCTGAGCAACAAGAGAAGCAATCAAGGGTGGACGTAAGACTTCTGTTTCGCTTGTACAGGTCATATCATTTGAATGGTGGCGCTTCACATTCCAGGCAGGGATTAGTTCTTCCCTGCCTTAGAAGATCTCTGCTAATTGCTTTCCTTTGATTATCGGTGAGCTGTTTGCTTTTCCGTTTGCCCACCTCCCCCCTACCTGTCTCCCCTGCCTCCAGCTGAGATGGGAGCAAAACATCCTAGCCAGAAACCAGATGACCCAGAATACCTGCTTTGAAACGGAGCCACAGTGAGATGTTGTCCAGGAAGGACCCAATGCTACCACCTGTTTCACTCCTCAGTTCTTGGGGAGGCCGAAGAAAGAAGTGTGGAGTTTCTGGTGCCCAGCCAGTGGGTTTTGTGGTGCAGATTATTGAATCCCCCAGTCATACTGAACTGTTGGGGGGAAAAAGTTGAGATGGGCCGCTGGACATTTTTCGTTGATGTCCCGTATCTGCTTCTGCACTGACACTGCTCTGAACATATCGCCCAGGTCCCAGGCATGGTTGTTTGTGTCAGATGAGGCGGCCCCATCTGTACCTGGCACTTGGAAGGCCAGTCGAGGCCCATTTGTTGTTGTCTTTCAATTGCCCAGTCATGTCCAACTCTGTGAGCCCACGGCCTGAAACACACCAGGCTTCCCTGTCCTTCACTGTTTCCCAGAATTTGCTCAAAAGTAATGTCCATTGAGTTGGTGATGCCATCCAACCATCTCATCTTCTCTCACCCCCTTCTCTTCTTGCTTTCAATCTTCCCCAGCATCAGGGTCTTTTTCAATGAGTCGGCTCTTCACATCAGATGGCCAAAGGATTGAAGCTTCAGCTTTGGTCCTTCCAATGACTATTCAGGGTTGATTTACTTTAAAATTGACTGATTTGATCTCTTTGCAGTCCAAGGGACTCTCAAGAGTCTTCTCCAGCATCACAATTCAGAAGCATCAATTCTTTGGCACTCAGCTTTCTTTATGATCCAACTCTCACATCCATACATGACTACTGGAAAAACCATAGCTTTGACTATACAGACGTCTGTCAGTAAAATAATGTCTCTGCTTTTTAATACACTGTCTAGGTTTGTCATAGTTTTTCTACCAAGGAGCAAGTATCTTTTAATTTCATGGCAGCAGTCACCATCCCCAGTGATTCTGAAGCCCAAGAAAATAAAGTCTGTCACTGTTTCCAGTTTTCCCCATCTGTTTGCCCATTTGGTCACAGGTAAATATGACATCGTTGACCCTGAGGTTGAGAAGAACTTGGAGAATAAATTTCCAAGACACAAGAACTAGGAGATGGTCATTGTCAGAGAATCACTGCATTTAGTGATGGACTGAGTTGTGTCTCTAGAGAGTAAGTCCTTCTCTGGGCCAGGACACAGGACACAGGACACAGGCATGACTGCTAATCATGGTACCTTGGTTTTCAGCTACTCAGGGACCTCAGCAAAGTCTTTGCTTCCTAACAAGACAGTGATAACATGGATCTTCAGCATGTATTCTCTCTCATGCAATTAGGATCTACTCAGGGCACCATGGGTGGTATAACTGGGATAATTGGGAGTTCACACACTTGCTAATGAGTCACCACATTGGCTTCCAAACAAATAGAACCAGTGATCGGCTTACTAGGAGACAAGTCCGAAGTGAGGACCAGCCAGACCAGGGTGTGGCGTAGGGCGAGACAGATTTCTGCTGTGCTGGGGTTCACATTCCAGTGCAGGTGACAGAGGATAAACAGAAAAATGGACAGGAGAAAAGGAGGAAAATGAGGCAGAGCTCTGTGCTGGGGTGAGACTGATGGGGCTGGAGTGGCAGCAGAGCCTTCCCAGGTGACACTCAGCAGAGACCCGAATAAAATCAATACACACGGCCAACCAGACAGAGATCTGAGGAAAGAGCCCTGCTGGCTGCGGAGAGGCTGGTGGGAAAGCCAAGGAGGCTGTCTGGTCGAACCGGGGCCTCCGCGGTGCAGGCAGAGTCTTCTTTCAGGCAGCAGGGTCTCTTGGGGGATTGAGAACCAGCTCAGGGGACCAGGGTTTCAGTCACCAGACCCGGGGATGGGTCTCAGCAAGGGGACTGCAGGACCCGGTTTTCTTAAACATGTGATTAAATTTTATGCACTTATTTAGTTTACTGACAAATATAACTTTTCATTATTAATGAAATTTTTAAAATTAAATTCTATCATAGATTTCTTTTTACCAATTCATCCAAAATAGTCACAATTGTTAGATATTCACGATATCTGTAGAACAATAGCTTTGTTTATTAAAGCCTTGACATACCACCCAGACCCTCTGTTCCTCCTGACTCTGTGCTACTTACTCAGAAAGCACTTGTCTTTTTTGAAAAGCACATAGGACAGGAACTCAGTGGAAGCGCTTTGGTCACGTGAACTTTGGGCTTCTTGTCTTGGTGGCATCTTTTCACTATCCTCACAAATACGTAGAAAGCGGGAGCACTGTCGAGGCTGGAGACCAAGGCCTCTGCCTGCTCCATCCAGGCAGCATCTTTCATTCAGCCTTTCTCAAAGTGGATGAAAGATGCTAAGGCCCTCAACGGCAGTGGTGTTGGGCTGGGCTGTGTGCGGGCCTGATGGCCGCGGTGCTGGGTTCTTTGACCAGCATCACAAATAATATGTCCTGGAGCCTCTGAGATTCCGCAGCGGCTTTCCAAATTAAAATCCAAGGGAGCTGCTCATTTGATAGCCCAGGGAAATGCTGCTCCTGCATGTCTGCTCCATCTGGCCCCTGCTTCTTGAATCTGGAGATTGTGCTGCCCTGATCCAACGGCTGAGGACCATTTCTGCCGTTCCTCAGAGGTTTTCACTTGAGTGTCTTCAGTGCTGGGAAACGAGAACACCCTTTCGTCCTCAGAAACAATCAATATGTGTCTGTGCTGTTTTGTAAGGAATGTCTATGAGCAGAGCGCACCGTCTGATTCCAGATAAAGGTTCATCTTGAGCATCATGAGGGAATTCGCCTCTCAGCCAAGCAGACATCCTCCTTCCTCCTTTGATCCTTATGATCGACTTCTTCTTCCTTTTCGTGTAGTATTCTCAAGGGACATAACCACATCATTCCATCAGGGTTACTTCATAGCTGTGTCACGGCTGTGTTCCCTGCCTTCGTTTCTTTCTTGAAGGCGCAGCTCATACTCAGCAGAGGTTTCGTGGTTCTGACTTTTGTTCTTTTATAGCCCTGCTGGAGCGCGGCCAACCCATGACATCAGTTAGACATAGCGTGGAGGCCGGGAGACGCACCTGCTGGGGATCCACTTGGATTTTCCTTGTTGCTTTCATGTTCATGTCAGCAGCAAGTGTTTGCACATACCTCACCACTGATTGATGTTGTTAGGTATACACACACACATATGCTCAGCCAGCATTTCTCATCTACCTCTGCCATTTACAAGAATAACAAAAGAACATCTATTTCTATTTTTTATTGAAATATAATCAATTTGTGATGTTAGTTTCAGGTGTAAAACAGTGATTCAGTATTGTTATAAGTTGTACTCCATTTAAAGCTATTATAGATGATGGTTATAATTCCCTGTTGCTCATTTCTTTTATATATAGTAGTTTGTGTCTCTTAATCTCATACCCCCTTCTCTCCCCTCCGCTCTCCCCTCTGCCCACTGGTAACCACTAGCTTGTTTTCTGTATCGGTGTGTCTGTTTCTGTTTTGCAATATACATTCATTTGTATTATGTTTTAGATTCTACATGTAAGTGATATCTTACAGTATTTGTCTTTGTCTTTCTGACTCATTTCACTTAGCATAATATTCCCCGGGTCCATCCACATTGCTTCATATGGCAGAATTTCATTCTTTTTATAGCTGAGTAGCATGTCATTGTGTGTGTGTGTGTGTTAATCCAGTCGTCTGTTGATGGGTACTAAGATTGTCTTCCATATCTTAGCTATTATGAATAATGCATCCTTGAACACTGGGGTGCATTTACCTTTTTGAATCAGTCTTTTCATTTTCTTTGGATATATACCCAGGAGTGGAGTTGCTGGATCATATGGTAGTCCTTTTTTAATTTTTTCAAGAACCTCCACATTGTTTTCCTTAGTGGCTGCACCAGTTTATTCCGTACATTCCCACCAACAGTGCACAAGGGTTCCATTTTCTCTGTATCTTCACCAGCAATTGTTGTTTGTTGTCTTTGTGATAACAGCCATCCTAACAGGCGTGCGGTGATAGTTCACTGTGGTTTTGATTTGCATTTCCCTGATGAGTAACCATATTGAGCAGTTTTCCCTATGTCTGTTGACCATCTACATACCTCTTTGGAAAAACTGTCTTTTCAGGTCTTCTGTCCATTTTTTAATGGGGTTCTGTGGGGGGTTTTTTTGATACTGAGTTGCATATATTGTTTATATATTTTATATATGAATCCCTTGTCATTCATATCATTTGCAAATATTTTCTCCCACTCAGGAGGTTGTCCTTTCATTTTATCAACGGCCTTCTTTGCTGTGCAAAGAATATTTCTACTATTTATAGGAACAACAAAAGAAAAATGAAGTAACAACAAAAACAACTCTAGAGTTTTCAGTGACATTTTGTTCTCTCAAAACTCTGCTCAACCATCAGCGAGCAGTACAGGACATTCTGCTGCTAAGTCGCTTCAGTCATGTCCGACTCTGTGCGACCCCATAGACGGCAGCCCACCAGGCTCCCCCATCCCTGGGATTCTCCAGGCAAGAACATTGGAGTGGGTTGCCATTTCTTTCTCCAATGCATGAAAGTGAAAAGTGAAAGGGAAGTCGCTCAGTCGTGTCCGACTCTTAGTGACCCCATGGACTGCAGCCCACCAGGCTCCTCCGTCCATGGGATTTTCCAGGCAAGAGTACTGGAGTGGGGTGCCATTGGCTTCTCCGGTACAGGACATAATACTCCTTTAATTTTTTTTTTCTTCTATAAACCATTACCATTTACGTCCAAACTCTTACAAATGTTTTGCACAAAACACCTGATAAGCAAGTAGAATCCCACTATTTTTCAATGCCTGTGAATAGGCATATCCTGTTGTTGAAGGTCATGTTATGAAAAGAGTTTTCTCTGACAGAACCTTGGTGCAATTTCCTCCTAATTGCTAGGGGTCAGCTTGGACAAAAGTGGCGCTCCCGGGAGTTTTCCACACGGGGCTGCTGGTGTGTGTTTGCTCACCCAGAGATGCTGATGTTGTTGTCCTTCATGGTGATGCTAAACCAGGCAGGAGCCTATACTGAGTCCTTGTGTTTTGCCAGAGATCGTTGTGGGTGGTATAGAAATCCAGGGAGGGATGGCAGATAACATAGGAATACAGTGGGAAGGTGCTGTAACAGCGATGGAGAGACTGCCCTGAGAGCACGGCACGAATTAGGACCTGTCCCTGGAGAGTGAAGCAGGGGAGGGATCTGGCTGTAGGGCAGATGTGAAGAGTTATCCGGGCACAGTGAAAAATGCAGAACAAGGGCTGAGAAGTTATGTCTCATAACTAGGTGAAGGGCCAGATCATATGACCTATGGGGCTTTATTCTGTAAACCACAGGGAGCCTTCGACAGCCTCACTTAGCCTCACTTACGAGAAACAGCCATGGAGTGAGGTCCTCTGCAGAGAGGATACTGGCCTCCTTCACCCTGCTCTGTGCAGTGTGTCCATGCAGAAACAAAGTTCAGATGTCCCCAGGAGTCCTCCCCGCCGGGGCTGTCCTGGGACACGCATGTTTCATCCAGGAGTATTCCAAGGTCACCCTTGACCCCACCCTAGAACAGCTTACTACATAGGAAGGTTTTCTCACAGTGGCCTCAGGCTGTTTTTGAGAAAAGAAAAAGTGCAGGTGAGTGACTGCCTTGCAGAGAAGCACCGAGCACACTCAGAACGCTGTCTCCGGAGCTGACCGTGAACTGGCCTCCGTCCTGAAATCACGGCACCACTTCTGTGGGCATGTTGTCTGTCACTCAGGCAGGACCTGATGGGTCTACTCAGCCAGGAGAAAGAACATGTGCTGGTCGTTTACAGGAATGGAGAAGGTGTTAAACCCAGGCTACTATTACAAATCACATCCAAAAGCAGGTTTTAAAAAGTAACCACTAGGTGTAAGTTTCCTATGCTACACAGTAGCTCGTTGATTATTTTATATATAGTAGTGTGTATTTTGGGCTTCCCTGGTAACTCAGACAATAAAGATCCGCCTGCAATGCAGAAGACCCGAGATCAATCCCTGGATGGGGAAGATCCCCTGGAGAAGGAAATGGCAACCCACTCCAGAATTCTTGCCTGGAGAATTCCATGGACAAAGCAGTCTGGTGGGCTTATAGTCCATGGGGTCACAAAGAGTCAGACACGACTAAGTGACCAAGCACTCACTCAGCACTCAGTGTGTATCTGTTAACCTCAAACTCCTTGCCCCACACCTTTCCTCTGGCAACCACAAGCTTGTTTTCTAAGTCTTTGAAGCTGTTTCTGTTTTGTAAATAAGTTCACTTGTATCTTTTTTTTTTTTTTTAGATTCCACATATAAGTGATATCATTTGGTATTGTCTTTCTCTGTCTTACTTCACTAAGTATGATAACCTCTAGCTCCATCCATGTTCTTGCAAATGGCATTATTTCATTCTTTTTATGGCTGAGTAGTATTCCATTGATCCAACCAGTCCATTCTGAAGGAGATCAGCCCTGGGATTTCTTTGGAAGGAAATTATGCTAAAGCTGAAACTCCAGTAATTTGGCCACTTCATGCGAAGAGTTGACTCATTGGAAAAGACTCTGATGCTGGGAGGGATTAGGGACAGGAGGAGAAGGGGACGACAGAGGATGAGATGGCTGGATGGCATCACTGACTCGATGGACGTGAGTCTGAGTGAACTCCAGGAGTTGGTGATGGACAGGGAGGCCTGGCATGCTGCGATTCATGGGGTCGCAAAGAGTTGGACACGACTGAGTGACTGAACTGAACTGAACTGAGTATTCCATTGTATCTATGTACCACATCTGCCTTAGCCATTCCTCTCTCGATGGATGTTATTCTTTATCTTAGAAAAACAGCATCGCTTCCCAGAGGCAGAGATGTGTCATACTCTGAGGTTTCAGCATTTGCCCATGCGGTTTATGCATTCCTGAAGTACAGGGATCAAACACTGGAGATAGTCTATGGTTTTTAGTTGCTATTTCATCATCTTTATGGATGACCCAGAGAGAGGCCAGGTAATAATATATGAAGAGTTAACTTTAAACATTTAATACACTCTTTAAAAAGTTCATAATCCAGAGGGTTTTTTCCATTGGAAAAGAAAAGGGAAACCTGTTTTCTCTCTTGCGCCCATGTACTTCTCTTCTTCATCATGTGCCCCAGCATCAGCTGCCGGGACTTTCCCACAGACTGCTGGGCACCCAGACCAAGGTGATCCAGAAGACCTGCCTGGACAGCCTCACCCTGTTGGATACAGGTACGTCCTCTCAATGAGGGCTTCTTCAGACTGCAAAGCATGAGCCAGCAGTGATGCAGACAGTAATCTTATTTTGAAATTTTGAAAGTGATGGTCTGCCAGAAACACCGGCAGATTTAGCAGCTCTCCTACCTGGAAGAAGACAGGGCCTCTTCCAAGAAGACTCTCTCTGGGTCATCCATAAAGATTATGAAATAGCAACTAATAGCAACATCAGAGAAACATCACTGCTGTCTACATACTGTCCTACAAAAAGAGAAAACTGAAGCATATTTTTAAAAAGTAAGAGTTTATTTAAGCAAAAAGCAGTTCAAGTCAGGGGTTCAGCCAGGCTGGCGGCTTGGCCATGGCAAATAGAGTTGTTAGTCTCCAGAGAGGATTCTGGGAAATCTCCAAAAATCTGGGAAAGCTCCAAAGTGGCCCTGCCTGGTAGGGGAGACCTGTCCCCTGGGAGTGATGAAGCGGCCCCACCAAGACACGAAGCAGTGCCGTCAGCCTCAGCCAATGGGCAGGCCTGTCCCTCGGGGTCACACAGCTCGGATGCCCCCTTTGCCTGAGTGTGGAGATGCTGGGCCCTGGCACGGAGCTGGGGACAGTCCTGGGCTCACCCCGCAGTCACCCCACTCACCTTGTCCCCAGGCGCTGCAGCCCAGCACCGCATCCCATGTGGAACGCAGTCATCCCAAAGGGAGGGCAGCTGCTGGCTTTTCCCGAGACTCCCCAGGACTTGTTGTCATGGTTCCCTCCCCCACTGGGGATGCGGTTGGGGAGGAAGGGGAGAGCTTCCCCCACATGCTGGCAGTGGCCGATTGGACTCTGGGGACTCAGGACCACGAGTGCATCCCCCTTTGTAAAGTCTTGCTTACGTTACAAACCCACCTGGTTCCCAAACAGGCTGTAGGCAGCTCAAGACCATGACTCAAGTGCTCTGGCTTAAAAACCAATTTCTTGAAGCCTTCCAGCTCTCCCCGTGGGCTGGGCCGAACTAGCAGTGACTTGTCTGTGGTCTGACATCTGTAAAGAAACAGAGAATGGTCTGAGGCTGCAGGGCCTCCCCGGTTGTTCTTATCCAGTGAGGTTATTGTCTTCCCCACCGATCAGCAGGGAGGCAGTGCCCACTCCACCCTCGCCTCCCTGGGGGCACCTGCCTGCAGCCACCAGAGAACAGGGCAGGCTGCACCTCCATCCATCATTATCTTTAGTTAGTGTTTAGGGGGTTAATCAGGAGAGAAGCTCATCTTTCTTTAATTACTTCCACAATTGAGTCGGGGGACCCTGTGGCCCCTTCTGAATTTTTCTGTCTGCACGCTGCTTTGAATCTGTGAAGTCAGGTGTTCATTGCCCAGACCCTGTGTGTATTGGAGGGAATGAAAGTGGGGTGATGGTGGCGGGGGTGGGGGGAAGTTATTTTATCATAATTAATTTGCAGCTTCATGGGCCTCCTGGGAAGTTGGCAACCTTAAAACAAAATCACCATCATGAGAGATATCGGTGGTTTCATACTTGATTCAAATCTGCTCAGGTTCTAATAGGCAAATTTTATTTTTCATTTAAGGGCAAGTTCGCATTCAGGGAATTTAACTGATTTTAAAAAATATGATGAAGGCCCTGTCCTCATGCCTTAACCTTCAGACTGGCTCCTTTGTCCAGTCAGGTTGACTTTCCAGTATTTAACGTGCCTGGGCTGCTAGCCTTGCCCTCGAGAAATGAGACTGCAGCCCAACAGGCTTCATTGTTCAAACCCACCTTTATTATGTGGTTTCCACGCCCCCGGCTTTCCTCCAGAACCCTGTGTTACGTCAGCCCCTCTTCCAGCTGTTACCTGTAACCGTCAAAAATCACTCACTGCTGCCTTCTTACAAAAATTTTATTGGAGTACAGTTGCTTTACCTTGCTGTGTCAGTTTCTGCTGTACAGCAAAATGAATCAGCTCTATGTGTACATCTATTCCCTCTTTTTGGATTTCCTTCCTGGCGTGCTGCAATTCATGGGGTCGCAAAGAGTCGGACACGACTGAGCAACTGAATTGAGCTGAAGGTCACCAGAGAGCACTGAATCGAGTTCCTTGTGCTACATAGTAGGTTCTCTCATTATCTATCTTATACTTGGTGGGCTTCCCTGGTAGCTCAGCTGGTAAAGAATCCGCCTGCAATGCAGGAGACCAGGTTCAATTCCTGGGTCATGAAGATCCACTGGAGAAGGGATAGGCTACCCACACTAGTATTCTTGGGCTTCCCTTGTGGCTCAGCTGGTAAGACTCCTCCTGCAATGCGGGAGACCTGGGTTCAATCCCTGGGTTGGGAAGATGCCCTGGAGAAAGGAAAGGCTACCCACTCCAGTATTCTGGCCTGGAGAATTCGATGGACTGTATAGTCCATGGGGGTCACAAAGAGTCAGACACTCCTGAGCAACTTTCACTTTCTTACACGTAGTATCAATGGTGTAGGAGTGTCAATCCTAATCTTCTGATTCATCCCGCCCCTGTCATATCCATACATTTGTTCTCTACGTCTGTGTCTCTATAATGGTTTTGCAAATAAGATCACCTATACCATTTTTATAGAGTCAACATATATGCATTAATATACGGCATTTGTTTTTCTCCTTCTGACTTACTTCCCCCATATGACAGTTTCTACATCCACGTCTCTGCAAATGGCACAGTTTCATTCCTTTTCATGGCTGAAGAGTGTCCCATTGAATATATGTACCACATCTTCTTTATCCATTCCTCTGTTGATGGACAAATTTAGGCTGCTTCCACTGTTGCCTTTTTATAAATGTTTTTCCAAAGTTCTTTTCCCTCCTTCATCACATTTACATACTCTTCCTACAAAAAGAGAAAACTGAAGCATCTTTTTAAAAATCAAGAGTTTAAGCAAAAAAAAAAAAAAAAAAAACAGTCCAAGTCAGGCAGCAACAGAGCAGAGTGGAGCTGGGGAGAGGCGTATACTCAGAGGAGGGGAGGGGGAGAAAGCCAAGGTGGTTGTTGACTGGCCATGGATTCAAGCCCTCTCGGCTGCTGGTGGATCATGTGTTCTGAGATTTTGATTCCTAACCTTGATTTGGGCCAGGGACCTCCTCATGTATTAATTTAGCGGCCTTCAGTGAGTCCGTGCTTCTGGGAATCATCTGGCGCGCCTGGGACAGGGGCCGCGATGCACAGTTTCCTGACTCTTCACCAGACTGTGGGTCTGCTGAGACGTGCCCGCTCTTCTTTGGCCAAATTACAAAGTAGACTTGGGAGTCCTGTGGGCCTGGAAATTCCCTTTTATAGAAATAAGCTCCTGTGACAAGATCTTGTGAGGTCGTGCCACCTACCCCCTCACCCCTCTGGAAGAGGAGAGCTCATGGGGAGAAGAAAAGACAGGGCTCTGTGGCCTTGCCACGTCTGTCTTTGTCTCTGCTTGGTGCTCAGAACCAGAGACCAGACTCTCTTGACTCCGTCAATCCTGCAACAAATAGTTCCTAAGCATCTGCTATGGGCTAAAGCACTGTTCTGGGTGCTGGGTGCAGAACTGTGAACAAAACCCAAATTCCAGCCCTCCTGGAGCTGACATCCAGCATGGACCACAGACGTAAACACAAAGTCTGCAGTGAAAGTGGGATGAAGATAAAGCAGGGGACACGGGGTAGAGAGAGGAGGACATTCTCACATGAGTGGTCCTGGGGCTGCTCTGAGGGAACTGGGGGAAGGGGCCGCCTGGGAGGCAGAGACCCTGGGGTGGGAAACTGGGGTGTTCCAGGAAAGGCCAGAAGGCCCTGCAACTGGAGCAGAGGGAGGGAGGGAAGGGTGGGCAGGTAGGATGCTGGGTTGGAGAGGAAGCCAGGGTCCTTTAGCCAATGCTTCTGAGCAGGTCCATTGGGTGGAAACAGAGCTTTAACAGAACTTCCTGCCAGTAAAGCTGCCTCTTGCTGACCCACATGCTGCTGTCCCGCTGCAGTCCTGTTCAGGCTCGTCCTTTCCCCACATGCCCGTCAGGAAACGCGCAGAGCCTGGACCATTCCTAACCCGCTCCATTACATCTGGGGCTCCTCAACCCACTGAGCCGCCATTCCCCGAGGCTCCTCTGGGTCAGCCAGGTGCCCCTGCTAATTTATCTGTTCCTCACAGCCCCAGGACTCTGACCTAACCTCACCGTGGGCTCTCTGACTGACCCACGGAGCTCAGCTCTGTTCGAGGAGAGCCTCCCACCTCACTGCAAGTCCTGGGATGGGAATGGTTTCCATATGTGCAGGGCTGTCGATCCAACTCCACTTCGCCTGCTCTAATGAGGTCAGACGGCTCCGCAGAGGTGGACGGCCGCTCCCTGGGGCAGGGCTGGCGGGGGATGGAGGAGGGTCCCCCCACCATCTCGCTCTAACACAGCTCTGAGTTGTAGCGTTCTCCTGACCGCTTCGAACGGGTAACTACAGACAAACACAAAAGAGGGAATGCATAAAACTGAGAGGGATTTTTATTAAAATTTTTTATTTGGAGAAAATTGCAGCCTCACCTGCAGTCGTAAGAAATAATACAGAGACATCCCACGTACTCTTAGTTCCCCTGATGGTGGTGGTGGTTTAGTTGCTAAGTCATGTCTGACTCTTGCAACCCGTTGGACTGTAGCCCGCCAGGCTCCTCTGTCCATGGGATTCTCCAGTCAAGAATACTGGAGTGAGTTGCCATTTTCTTCACCAGGGGATCTTCCTGACCCAGGAATTGAACTTGGGTCTCCTGCATTGCAGGGAGACTCTTTACTGACTGAGCCACCAGGGAAGCCCTCCCGTAATAGTAACATCCTGCAGAACTGAAGAAACAGTGTCACAACCAGGAATAGATTCAGTCATCTATACCTGACATGGATGTGGTCAGGATATAGAATGTTTCTATCACCACAGGGTTTCTCATGTCATCTTTTTATAATCGAATCTGCTCTCTATCCTCTGCTTAGCTCCGTCTCTCTGTTCTCTATTTCTATAACTTGGTCATTTCAAGAAAGCCATATGAATGAACCATATGGTATGTAACCTTCTAGCAGTGAGCTTTGCTCACACAGCATGGTTCTCTGGAGATCCGTGTGTGTTGTTTCGAGTATCAGTACTTCCTTCCTCTTAACTGCTGAGTAGTACGTCGTGGTATGGATATACCAAGTTTTGTTAAACCATTCACCTGTTGAAAGATACCTGGGTTTCTAGGTTGGGGCTATTATGAATAAAGCTCTTATAGGCATGTGTGTACAGGTTTTTGCATGAACATGAGTTCATTTTTCTGGGATAAAAGTCCAGGGGTACAACCGCTGGGTTTACAGTACTTGTGTGTTTAGGTGTTCCCTCCACCCTCTGATAGAATTCATTTAGGATCGCTGTGTGTTTTGGGTACACTGACCTTTTTGTCGTTGATATGAAAAAAAATATCAACCGTTTAGCTCAAAGTTCTGTGGATTGGCAACTTGGGCTGCATGTTGGTCCAGGCTTATCTGATCGTTTTTGTGGAGATACAATTTAAATACATAAACTTCATCATTTTAAAGTGTAAATTCAGTGGTTTTGGTATATTCATAACAATGTGGTATGTTTGGTGTTTTTAAGGAACTAGTGGTCAGACCACATAACATCCCTACCAGAAATGTGTGAGGAATCCAGTTTTTCCAGATCCTTGCTGGCATTTGGTGTGGCCCCGATTTTTATAATGTTAACCACTGTGAAAGCTGTGTAATAATAACTCACTGTGGTTTTAATTTGCATCAACTGATACAATTATGTGATTTTTCCTTGCTTATTTTGTCTGTACTATCAAATGTTGGGAGAAGCATATTGACAGATTCAACTGTATTTGTGAATCTGTCTATTTTTCTTTTCATTGTGTTAGTTTGGGCTTCACACACTTTCCATCTCTGTTGCCGGGTACACAGACATTCATTTAGGATCCCTGTGTGTTTTGGGTACACTGACCTTTTTGTCGTTACATAATGTCTTTCACTGTCTGGTACTTTTTCTTTGTTCTCAAATCTACTTTATCTTATGTTAATATAGTTACTCCTACTTTCCTTTGGTTAATATTCTTGTGATGTATTTTTTCCATCCTTTTATTTTCTGTCTTTCTATAGCAATACATTTGAAGTGGAAGTTTCTTGTAAACAGCATGTCATATCACTGGGTCCGGTTTTGTGATCCATTCTGCAGCCCTTGTCTTTTAATTGGCATATTTAAAGCATTTGTATTTTACGTATTATTAATAGGTTTGGGCTTCATTTGCCACTGTATCCTTTGTTTTCTGTTTGTTCTATTTTTCATTTTTTTGCTTTTTCTTCTCATGTGTTACGTGAACATTTTCTGGTATTCCGTTTTTATTTATCTGTTGTGTTTTTAACGTCTCTACAGTATAGTTTCTTTCTACCGGTTGTTCTAGGCATTATATTATATATACAAAACTAATCTCAGTCTGCTGGTGTTGACATTTTACCAGTCTGAGTGAAGTACAGAAATCTTGCCTCCTTTTATCTCTTTACCTACCCATATTTATAATATTCTTAAATATTTTCTCTACATACATTCAGAACCACATCAGACAGTATGCAGTTTTTGCTTTAACTTGTCAGATGTAATTTGGAGAATTCAGGAGGAAAGAGAAGGCTCATTGTTTTACCCATTTGTTTGCTTACCATGTTCTCCCCTGATGTGCTGAAATTCCTTCTTTTATTATTCCCTTCTTGTTTTTAGAACTTCCTTTAGCAATTCTCATAGGGCAGTTTTGGTGGTGACAGATTCTCTTAGTTTTCTTCCCATCTAAGAATGTTCCAGTTTCTTCCTCATTTCTGAAAGGTATTTTCGCGGAGTTGACAGTTCTTTTCTTTCAGCACTTGAAAAATATTATGCCGTGTCTGGCCTCAATCATTTCTGATGAGAAATCCTTTGTCATTTGAATTGGTTTTCCACAAAAGTAGAGTGTCATTTCTCTTTGGCTGCTTTTTAAGATCTTGTCTTTAATTTCCAGAAGTTTAATTATAATATGTCTCGGCCTGGCTTTCTTTGGGTTTATCCCAGTTAAGATTCATGGAGCTTCTTGAATCTCTAGGATGATGTCTCTCACCAAATTTGGGGAGTTTTCAGCCTTTATTTCTTGGAATGCTTTTTGAGCCCCATCCTTGGTCACCTCTCCTTCTAGAACTCTAAAGACATGAACGGCTATGTTGCCAGTTATCTTCCCGCAGGTGCCCAAGGCTCTGCTAATTGTTCCTTCAAGCTGTTTGTCTCTGTTACTGAACTCAGATCATTGCTTACGTGTCTTCCCGTTTACAGATTGTTTCTTCCGTCCCCTCTGCCCTGGCATCAAGGCAGCCCATCCACCATGCTTTTTATTTCAGTGATTGTGTTTTTGAGCTTCTAAAATTTCCAATTGGTTCTTCTTCTATCTTCTATATCTTTGCTGAGGCTTTCTTTTTTTTTCCGTTTGCTTTTAGCATGTTCATAGTTGCTCACTGAAGCATTTTTATCGTGGCTGCTTTAAAATCTTAGCCAGGTTATTCCACCGTCTCTGTCATCTTGATATTGGTATATGTTGATCTCTTTACATTCAATTTCAGACCTTCCTGGTTCTCAGTATAGAACCTTTCAAAATAAAACCTGGACATTTGGGTGTTGTGTTATGTGACTCTGGATTTATGGCAGGTTCCTCTCAGCCAGGCAGAGGTTTTCCTGGACCCCAGCTTGGTCTGTGTTGATGCCAGCAGAGAGCAGGTGAGAGTTCCTGCTCTCCGCGTGGTCTCCAGTGACGCTGCAGGGCAGGTAGGGAGGGGTCAGAGGTAGGTACGTCCTCATCACTACTGGGTAAGGATGAAATTCCTGATTTTCCATTAGGCCTTTTCTGATACCACCCCCCAGTGAGGAGAGGAAGGACATAAGTCCATTCTCCCCTGTGCATCTCCCAACATCTCCACTGACACCACAGGGGGCCAGGTGCTGGCAGGGATGAAAACCCCAGGTCCCTACCTTGCCTCCTCCATCACGTACACAGTAGGGTTTTAGGACACCTTGTCGCAGCCTCTTGAGGGTGG
Source organism: Bos javanicus (assembly GCF_032452875.1). Taxonomy (NCBI): domain Eukaryota; kingdom Metazoa; phylum Chordata; class Mammalia; order Artiodactyla; family Bovidae; genus Bos; species Bos javanicus. The sequence continues at coordinate 33,424,864 of NC_083879.1, read as the reverse complement.
AGTCCAGGCCTCGCTTGGTCTTTGCCGACACAGATGAAAGCAGAGTCACAGCTTCTTCTATGGTGTGTGATTAGAGTGGTTATAGTCTAAGAGTGTTCTGTCTTGTGAGGCTGCAGCCTTCCTGCCTCTCTTGACAGAAGACAAGAGGGCTTTCTTCCTGGGTGTTTCTGGCTGCACCTCTGGGCATTTCTGGGTTGCCAGGCTCTTCCACTCTAAGTCTGGAATCTACGAGCCAAAAGGGGACTCAGGTTTCTCGTGCCCCAAGGTTCCCAGCTGGTCTTCCACCTTCTCTCCACCTTCTCAGTGTCTTCATATATTTGTTTGACGTGTGATGTCCAGGGTTGTCAGTTGTACTTTACAGGAAGAATAGAGAAAATGCACCTATTCCATCCTCTTGGAGGCAGAAGTTTCTCTGGGAATTTTGTTTTTAACAGCCTCTTAAATGTTTTAAAAGTAGACAGAATATGATAATACTGATTTTCAGGAGAAGCATTTTTGCCAATTTTACCTAACTTGCTGTTTCAGGTAAAGGACAGTGTAGTTGCTGGTTGCCCGTTTCTACCTCTTTTTGGCTTTCCTCACTGGTTTACTTAGATTCCCACCCCATGAGCAGGCACGGTCGAAGAGGATTTACATGTCTCTATCTTTGCTGTGGGATCTTTTCAATATTTCCTGCCCCTCCTTTTGTGAAAAGTTTCCCCGGCAGCCCTATCCATCACCACCGTCACCTCACGCACACCACCTGTGTCCTGAGCCAGGCTGGTTGTCAACAGACAGACCTCGCTTGTCTTGTTTGACTTCAAGGAGGTATTGTATAACAGTTTTTAAAATGTACTTTTAATTGGAGAATAATCGCTTGACCATGTGTTGGTTGCTGCTGTACAACGACATGAATCAGCCATAGTATACATATGTACCCTCCACTTAAACCTCCCACCCACCCCTCTAGGTCATTACAGAGCCGAGCTGAGCCCCCCGTGTGATGCAGCAGCTTCCCGCCAGCTATTTTGCACACGTGACATGTATGTTTCAGTGCTACTCTCTCAACTCGCCCCGCCCTCTTCCACTGTGTCCACAGTCTGTTCTCCATCATAACTCCCCCCCTTTTTTTTTGAGGTTTCATATCCACTGTTTTCCCCTGTCAAGTTCACCACACAATTTGGTACTACCACTCCTTGGTCACACTTCTTTTTGAAAAGAAATCACCCAGTCCACACTATAGAAGGCTGAGGTGTCTTCTGACACCCAGGATGCGCCCCTTACCCGCACCATCCAAAGCCTTGTGCAGAAGAGAAGAAATCAGACCCTGCTGAGACAAGCCTTTCTTCCCTCCACTCCCCAGTTTTGATGGCCCGAGGAGACTTGAAACCTGGGAGGATGAGAGGAATCTTTTTATTTGGGGAATGGAATTTGTATTAAGTTAGTTAACCTTGAACTCTATCCTGTCCTCAGCCAGACTGTCCTCCAGCTGTTGCTTGCGTCTGAATTCTTTTCTTGACAAAACACAGTGTCCTGTCTGTGTAAAGGCCACGGAACTTTTAATTCTCGCTCACAGTGTTGTCGCGGATCTAGAGGGGGCTTTCCTCTTCTCAGAGAGAAGTGGGATGATGTCCGTATTCCGTCATCTCTTTGAATCTTTTATGCATTTCTGCATGCTGGGTCTTGACTGCTGCATGGGCCATCTCTAGTTGTGGCACTCGGGCTTCTTACTGTGGTGGCTTCTCTTGTTGCGGAGCACAGTCTCTAGGGTGCCAGGGCGGCAGTAATTGTGCCATGTGGACTCAGTAGCTCCGGGGCTCTAGAGCACAGGCTCAGTGGTTGTGGTGCACGGGCTTGGCTGTCCCGTGGCATGTGGGATCTTCCCAGACCAGGGATCGAACCCCTGTCTCCTGCACTGCCAGGCGGATTCTTTACCACTGAGCCCCCCGGGAAGGCTCTCTAGTCTGTCATTTTAAAAGAAGAATTTATTAAAGAGGAATTTTCACAGCTAGCGTTGGCACACCCGCTGTCCTGAGGTCAGCGGTGGGCAGTGTGGACAGATGCAGAGCCTCAGGACGCAGGATCCAGTGATGGAGACACGGGGCAGATACACAGGGTAATGCCAAGCACAAGTGTGGGTGTGTGTGTAACTGTCCCCTGTTCTCAGCCAGGGTGCGCACTGTGAAAATGCAGAGAAGACAGAGGAACTGGTCCCTGCCTGAGGACGAGCCCTCCAGGGGAACACGCAGAGCTACGTTGGTGTTCCTGAGTCTCTGCTCACAAGGCCTCCTCCCCCGCCTGCTCTCTATGGTTCCTGTAGGATAAGGGGCCAGGAGGGCCTGTCTGATGTGGCCCCCACCCCAGTGCCTCAAAGGCAACCAAGGAGGAGAATAATTTACCACCATCTAATAGAGTTTATTAGGGCTTCCCTGGTGGCTCAGTGGGTAAGGAATCCACCTGCCAATGCGGAAGACCCGGGTTCGATCCCTGGGTCAAGAAGATGCCCTGGAGAAGGAAATGGTAACCCATTCCAGTATTCTTGCCTGGAGAATTCCATGGACAGAGGAGCCTGGTGGGCTACAGTTCATGGTTGTCACAAAGAGTCGGACACGACTGAGCAAGTAAAGCATCACCACCACCGTAGAGTTTATGAAGGGCTCATACCTCCAGCGTGGAATGCCTGTCTTATTGGAATCTTGAGCTGGAAATACTGTTTTGTTTTATTCTTGCTATTTTCCCTCATTACATACGTGTATTTAACTATGATGAGGGTTTTTTTCATTGTTGTTGTTTTGGTAGGGTTTTTACTTTTTAATCCTACAAAGGCCTGGGTAAGTCTGGAATATGATTGAGCCCAAAATTTATCATTTCCTAATGTTGAGATTATAATGAGCCAAATAAGTTACCAGTTGAGGCCATGAAGTTTCGTTCCCTGGGGATCTTTAAAAGTGGGTTCGAATTTCAACAGTCAGCTAGCTGGGTAGACGCTTGGCCCTACCTGAAGGTAAAGGAACTTTGGATTAGCTTTTATCTTGAGGAACCCATCAGATTTATGTTTTGAAGACAGTTCAGCAGTCATTTAAAAATAAGTTTCTAAAAATACCTGTTTTTTTGGCTGCTTTGTGGTGTCAGCTGTGATTCCTACCAGCTGTAACTTCTGTTGTTGTTCAATTGCTCAGTTGTGTTCAACTCTTAGCGACCCCACAGACTGTAGCATGCCAGGCTTCCCTGTCCATCGCTAACTCCTGGAGCTTGTTCAAACTCATGTCCATTGAATCAGTAATGCCACCCAACCATCTCATCCTCTGTCATCCTCTTCTCCTCCTGCCTTCAATCTTTCCCAGCATCAGGGTCTGTTCCAGTGAGTTGGCTCTTTGCATTAGGTGACCAAGGTATCGGAGCTTCAGCTTCAGCATCATTCCTTCCAATGAATATTCAGGGTTGATTTCCTTTAGGATTGACTGGTTTGACCTCCTTGCTTCTCCAGCCTCACAGTTGGAAAGTGTCAACTTTTGACACAATCTAAAGCAGACTCGTGGTTCTTGCTGTACTCTCCATGCTCTGCTCTGTACCAGTGATGTGTGTGTGGTTCTAGCAGGAGCAGCTTCCCAGCAGACACGTGGGAATAGGTTTATTATCCCCCGAATAACACTTGCCAGCTCTCTGCTCCATCCTGCTGCTGCTCTTTGAGACTGGCGCGCACCAACCACCTCCCCCAGGATGTGCCGGCTTCGCAGCAGTTTGCCTGAGGGGCTGCGTGAGACAGGCTTTCACCACCATCACTGATGTTTACCTGCACCTTCCACAGCCAGGATAGAGCTCAGGCAGTATCTCTGCCTAAGCTGCAATGGACAAAGGTCAAACAAGCACTCGACTCCATTCCCGCTCCCAACCCCGGTGGGGAAGATAAACCATAAAGAGGGCATCTTTACCAACCCTTCAGGTGAGGAGAAGGAATTTTGCTCCATTCAGAAGCCAGTCCCTGTCCTTTTAAATTTAGGGTTTTTTTTTAATGTTATTGAAGTAGAGTTGGTTTGCTGCTGCTAAGTCACTTCAGTTGTGTCTGACTCTGTGTGACCCCATAGACGGCAGCCCACCAGGCTCCTCTGTCCCTAGGATTCTCCAGGCAAGAATACTGGAGTGGGTTGCCATTTCCTTCTCCAATGCAGGAAAGTGAAAAGTGAAACTGAAGTCGCTCAATCATGTCCAACTCTTAGCAACCCCATGGACTACAGCCTACCAGCCTCCTCCATCCATGGGATTTTCCAGGCAAGAGTACTGGAGTGGGGTGCCATTTACAATGTTGTATTAATTTCTGCTGTACAGCAAAATGAGTCAGTTATACATATGTATTTTTTCATGTTCTTTCCCATTATGGTTTATCACAGGATACTGAATATAGTTCAATATAACACCTGTTTACTCTGTATATAAGAGTTACCATTCTGAGTGTACAGTTCGGTGGCATTTAGTACATTCACCTGCTGTGCAACCATCACCCCTGTTTAGTTCCAGAACATTTTCATCTCCCCAAATGGAAACCTCAGATGCTTTGAGCAGACCCTCCCTGCTGCCCTCTCCTCCCCACAACTCCCCGCTGCAGTCCCCGCCCACTCTCCTGTCTCTCTGTAGTTGCCTGTTCCAGACACTTCGTATAAATGAAACCAGATGAGACGTGGCCTGCTGGGTTGGCGCCTTTCACTCACCATAAGGTGCTCAAGGTTCTTCCATGTTGTGCCTGTGTCAGTACTTCATTCCTTTTTGTGGCTGAATAATATTCTACTGTACAGCTAGACCACACGTGGTTTATCCACACAGCATTTGATAGATATCTATCTGGACTCTTATTATGAATAATGCTGCTGCAGACATTGGTGTACGAGGGTCTGACTCCATTTTTGGTTCTTTTGGCTGTTTTCTAACCTAGGAGTGGAACTGCTAGGTGAGATAGCAGTTCCACACTGAAATTCCTGAAGAACCATGGCAGCACCATTTTACAGGCCCACCAGATCAGATCAGATCAGTCGCTCAGTCATGTCCGACTCTTTGCGACCCCATGAATCACAGCACGCCAGGCCTCCCTGTCCATCACTAACTCCCGGAGTTCACTCAGACTCACATCTATCGAGTCAGTGATGCCATCCAGCCATCTCATCCTCTGTCGTCCCCTTCTTCTCCTGCCCCCAATCCCTCCCAGCATCAGAGTCTTTTCCAATGAGTCAACTCTTCGCATGAGGTGGCCAAAGTACTGGAGTTTCAGCTTCAGCATCATTCCCTCCAAAGAAATCCCAGGGCTGATCTCCTTCAGAATGAACTGGTTAGATCTCCTTGCAGTCCAAGGGACTCTCAAGAGTCTTCTTCAACACCACAGTTCAAAAGCATCAATTCTTCGGCGCTCAGCCTTCTTCACAGTCCAACTCTCACATCTGTACATGACCACAGGAAAAACCATAGCCTTGACTAGACGAACCTTTGTTGGCAAAGTAATGTCTCTGCTTTTGAATATGCCATCTAGGTTGGTCATAACTTTGCTTTTGAATATGCTATCTAGGTTGGTCATAACTTTCCTTCCAAGGAGTAAGCGTCTTTTAATTTCATGGCTGCAGTCACCATCTGCAGTGATTTTGGAGCCCAGAAAAATAAAGTCTGACACTGTTTCCACTGTTTCCCCATCTATTTCCCATGAAGTGATGGGACCGCATGCCATGATCTTCGTTTTCTGAATGTTGAGCTTTAGGCCAACTTTTTCACTCTCCACTTTCACTTTCATCAAGAGGCTTTTTAGTTCCTCTTCACTTTCTGCCATAAGGGTGGTGTCATCTGCATATCTGAGGTTATTGATATTTCTCCCGGCAATCTTGATTCCAGCTTGTGTTTCTTCCAGTCCAGCGTTTCTCATGATGTACTCTGCATAGAAGTTAAATAAACAGGGTGACAATATACAGCCCTGACGAACTCCTTTTCCTATTTGGAACCAGTCTGTTGTTCCATGTCCAGTTCTAACTGTTGCTTCCTGACCTGCATACAGATTTCTCAAGAGGCAGTTCAGGTGGTCTGGTATTCCTATCTCTTTCAGAATTTTCCAGTTTATTGTGATGCACACAGTCAAAGGCTTTGGCATAGTCAATAAAGCAGAAATAGATGTTTTTCTGGAACTCTCTTGCTTTTTCTATGATCCAGTGGATGTTGGCAATTTGATCTCTGGTTCTTCTGCCTTTTCTAAAACCAGCTTGAACATCAGGAAGTTCATGGTTCACATATTGCTGAAGCCTGGCTTGGAGAATTTTGAGCATTACTTTACTGGCATGTGAGATGAGTGCAATTGTGTGGTAGTTTGAGCATTCTTTGGCATTGCCTTTCTTTGGGATTGGAACAAAAACTGACCTTTTCCAGTCCTGTGGCCACTGCTGAGTTTTCCAAATGTGCTGGCATATTGAGTGCAGCACTTTCACAGCATCATCTTTCAGGATTTGGAATAGCTCAACCGGAATTCCATCACCTCCACTAGCTTTGTTTGTAGTGATGCTTTCTAAGGCCCACTTGACTTCACATTCCAGGATGTCTGGCTCTAGATCAGTGATCACACCATCGTGATTATCTGGGTCGTGAAGATCTTTTTTGTACAGTTCTTCTGTGTATTCTTGCCATCTCTTCTTAATATCGTTGGCTTCTGTTAGGTCCATACCATTTCTGTCCTTTATCGAGCTCATCTTTGCATGAAATGTTCCTTTGGTATCTCTGATTTTCTTGAATACACCAGTAATGTGCTAATGTTCTAATCTCTCCACATCCTCTCCAAGACTTGTCATTATCTGTTCTCGTTTTTCTAATAGCTGTCCTAGGAGATGCTGGGTGCTATTTCTTTGTGGTTCTGATTTGCATTTCCCTAATGACTAGTGATGTTGAGTATCTTCTCATGCGCTCATCGACCACGGTGTTTCTTCTTCGGATAATGTATCCAAATCCTTTGCCCGTTTTTGTCTTGATTTGTCTGTCTTTTTGCTGTGGGGTTGGGATTATTGATACATTCTGGGTACTAGGCCCTTACCAGATACTCGATTTGTAAATACTTTCATTCTGTGGTTGTCCTTTCACTTTCTTAAAAAGATTTCAATTGGAGTATAGTTGACTTACAATGTTTTATCAGTTTCATGTGAACAGCAGTGTGATTCAGTTATATATATATATACTTTATATGTGTATTATTACAGAACACTGAGTGCTTTGTGCTATATAGTGAGTCCTTGTTAGTTATCTATTTGATATATAATAGTGTGTACATGTTAATGCAAATCTCCTAATTTATCACTTTCCCCCAAGTTTCCCCTTTGTAATTTTGAGATCTGTGAGGCTGCTTTGTAACAAAGCTCATTTGTATCTTTTTTATTAGTTTCCCCTTCTAAGTGATATGATATTTGTCTTTGTCTAACTTACCTCAGTTGACGTGATCATCTCCATGTCTGTTCATTTTGCTGCTAATGGCATTGTTTTGGACTTTATTTTTGGGGACTCCAAAATCACTGCAGATGGTGATTGCAGCCATGAAATTAAAAGATGCTTACTCCTTGGAAGGAAAGTTATGACCAACCTAGATAGCATATTCAAAAGCAGAGACATTACTTTGCCAACAAAGGTTCATCTAGTCAAGGCTATGGGTTTTCCAGTGGTCATGTATGGATGTGAGAGTTGGACTGTGAAGAAGGCTGAGCGCCAAAGAATTGATGCTTTTGAACTGTGGTGTTGGAGAAGACTCTTGAGAGCCCCTTGGACTCTCAAGGGGCTCTCAAGGAGATCCAACCAGTCCATTCTAAAGATCAGTCCTGGGTGTTCTTTGGAAGGACTGATGCTAAAGCTGAAACTCTAATACTTTGGCCACCTCATGCGAAGAGTTGACTCATCGGAAAAGACTCTGATGCTGAGAGAGACTGGGGGCAGGAGAAGGGGATGACAGAGGATGAGATGGCTGGATGGCATCACCTACGTGATGGACATGAGTTTGAGTGAACTCCCGGAGTTGATGATGGACAGGGAGGCCTGGCGTGCTGCAATTCATGGGGTCACAAAGAGTCGAACACAACTGAGCGACTGAAATGAACTGAAATGAACTGCCATTATCTTCATTACCTCCACCATAATTTGGCCTCAGGTCAAACAACAGGGAGGGAATAGAGCTCCACCCATCAACAGAAAATTGGATTAAAGATGGCCCCACCCATCAGAACAAGACCCAGTTTTCCCCCTCAGTCAGTCTCTCCCTTTAGGAAGCTTCTATAAGCCTCTTATCCTTCTCCATCAGAGGGCAGACAGACTGAAAACCACAATCACAGAAAACTAACCAATCTGATCACATGGACACAGCCTTGTCTAACTCAATGAAACCATGAGCTATGCTGTGTAGGGCCACCCAAGACGGATGGGTCATGGTGGAGAGGTCTGACAAAATGTGGTCTACTGGCAAGGGAAAAGACAAACCACTTCAGTATTCTTGCCTTGAGAACCCCATGGACAGAATGAAAAGGCAAAAAGTTATGACACTGAAAGATGAACTCCCCAGGTCGGTAGGTGCCCAATATGCTATTGGAGGTCATTGGAGAAATAACTCCAGAAAGAATGAAGAGATGGAGCCAAAGCAAAAACAACACCCAGTTGCAGATGTGACTGGTGATAGAAGCAAAGTCTGATGCTGCAAAGAGCAATATTGCATAGGAACCTGGAATGTTGGGTCCATGAATCAAGGCAAATTGGAAGTGATCAAATAGCAGATGGCAAGAGTGAACAATGACATTTTAGGAATCAGGAAACTAAAATGGACTGGAATGGGTGAATTTAACTCAGATGACCATTATATCTACTACTGTGGGCAAGAATCCCTTAGAAGAAATGGAGTAGCCATCATAGTCAACAAGAGTCTGAAATGCAGTACTTGGATGCAATCTCAAAAACAACAGAATGATCTCTGTTAGTTTCCAAGGCAAACCGTTCAGTATCACAGTAATCCAAGTCTGTGCCCCGACCAGTAATGCTAAAGAAGCTGAAGTTGAACGGTTCTATGAAGACCTACAAGACCTTCTAGAATTAACACTCAAAAAAGATGTCCTTTTCATTATAGGGGACTGGAATGCAAAAGTAGGAAGTCAAGAAATACCTGGAGTAACAGGCATATTTGGCCTTGGAGTACAGAATGAAGCAGGGCAAAGGCTAATAGAGTTTTGACTAGAGAATGCTCTTGTCATAGCAAACACCCTCTTCCAACAACAGAAGAGAAGACTCTACACATGGACATCACCAGTGGCCAATACCGAAATCAGATTGGCTATATTCTTTGCAGCCAAAGATGGAGAAGCTCTATACAGGCAGCAAAAACAAGATCAGGAGCTGACTGTGGCTCAGATCATGAACTCATTGCCAAATTCAGACTGAAATTGAAGAAAGTAGGGAAAACCACTAGACCATTCAGGTATGACCTAAATCAAATCCCTTACAATTATACAGTGGATGAGACAAATAGATTCAAGGAATTAGATCTGATAGAGTGCCTGAAGAACTATGGACAGAGGTTCATGACATTGTATAGGAGGTAGTGATCAAGACCATCCCAAGAGAAAGAAATGCAAAAAGGCAAAATCGTTGTCTGAGGAGGCCTTAAAAATAGCTGAGAAAAGAAGAGAAGTGAAAGGCAAAGGAGAAAAGGAAAGATACCCACTTGAATGCAGAGTTCCAAAGAATAGCAAGGAGAGATAAGAAAGCCTTCCTCAGTGATCAGTGCAAAGAAATAGAGGAAAACAACAGAATGGGAAAGACTAGAGATCTCTTCAAGAAAATTAGAGATACCAAGGGAACATTTCATGCAAAAGTGGGCACAATAAAGGAGAGAAATCGTATGGACCTAACAGAAGCAGAGGATATTAAGAAGAGGTGGCAAGAATACACAGAAGAACTGTACAAAAAAGATCTTCACGACCCAGATAATCATGATGGTGATGATCACTCACCTAGAGCCAGACGTCCTGGAATGTGAAGTCAAGTGGGCCTTAGAAAGCATCACTAAGAACAAAGCTAGTAGAGGTGATGGAATTCCAGTTGAGCATTTTCAAATCCTAAAAGATGATACTGTGAAAATGCTGCACTCAATATGCCAGCAAATTTGGAAAACTCAGCAGTGGCCGCAGGACTGGAAAAGGTCAGTTTTCATTCCAATCCCAAAGAAAGGCAATGCCAAAGAATGCTCAAACTACCCCACAATTGCACTCATCTCACATACTAGCAAAGTAATGCTCAAAATTCTCCAAGCCAGGGTTCAACAGTACGTGAATTGTGAACTTCCAGATGTTCAAGCTGGATTTAGAAAAGGCAGAGGAACTAGAGATCAAATTGCCAGCATCCATTGTATCATCAAAAAGGCAAGAGAGTTCCAGAAAAAGATCTACTTCTACTTTATTGACTATGCCAAAGCCTTTGACTGTGTGAATCACAACAAACTGTGGAAAATTCTGAAAGAGATGGGAATACCAGACCATCTGACCTGCCTCCTGAGAAATCTGTACGTAGGTCAAGAAGCAACAGTTAGAACTGGACATGGAACAACAGACTGGGTCCAAATCAGGAAAGGAGCACATCAAGGCTGTATATTGTCACCCTGCCTATTTAACTTATATGCAGAGTACATCATGAGAAATGCCAGGCTAGATAAAGCATAAGCTGGACTCAAGATTGCCAAGAGAAATATCAATAACCTCAGATACACAGATGACACCACCTTTATTGCAGAAAGCAAAGAAGAACTAAAGAGCCTCTTGATGAAAGTGAAAGAGGAGAGTGAAAAAGTCGGCTTAAAGCTCAACATTCAGAAAACTAAGATCATGGCATCCGGTCCCATCAGTTCATGGCAAATAGATGGGGAAACAATGGAAACAGTGACAGACTTAATTTGGGGGGGCTCTAAAATCACTGCAGATGGTGACTGCAGCCATGAAATTAAAAGACACTTGATCCTTGGAAGAAAAGTTATGACCAACCTAGACAGCATATTAAAAATGAGAGTCATTACTCTGCCAACAAAGGTCCATCTAGTCAAAGCTATCGTTTTTCCAGTAGTCATGTATGGGTGTGAGAGTTGGACTATAAAGAAAGCTGAGTGCCTAAAAACTGATGCTTTTAAACTGTGGTGTTGGAGAAGACTCTTGAGAGTCCCTTGGACTGCAAGGAGATCCAACCAGCCATCGTAAAGGAAATCAATCCTGAATATTCATTGGAAGGACTGATGCTGAAGCTCCAATACTTTGGCCACCTGGTGTGAAGAACTGACTCATTGGAAAAGACTTTGATGCTGGGAAAGATTGAAGGCAGGAAGAGAAGGGGACAAGAGAGGATGAGATGATTGGATGGCATCACTGACTCAATGGACTTGAGTTTGAGTAAACTCTGGGAGTTGGTGATGGACAGTGAGGTCTGGTGTGCACAGTCCATGGGGTCACAAAGAGTCAGACACAACTGAGCGACTGAATTACTGATTCCAGTGTACATGTATGTACCACCTCTTCTTTATCCGTCCTCTGTCTATGGACACTTAGGTTGCTTCCGTGTCCTGCTTATTGTCAATAGTGCTACAGTGAACACTGGAGTGCATATATCATTTTGAATTATGTTTTTCTTTGGATATATGCCTAGCAGTGGAATTTGAGGATCACATGGTCATTCTATATTTAGTTTTGTGAGGAACCCCCATAGTGGTCTCTTTAGTGGTTGTACCCGTGTATATTGTACCAATTTATATTCCCACTGACAGGGCAGAAGGGTTCCCTTTTCTCTACACAGTCTCCAGCATTTATTGTTTGTACATTTTTTGATGATAGCCATTCTGACCATTGCAAAGTGAAATCTCCTTGTGGTTTTGATTTGCATTTCCCTGATAACGATGTTGACCATCTTTTCATATCTTTCAGCCATCTGTCTGAAGAAATGTGTAGTTTTTAGACATATAGAAGACCTATTCTTTGATTGGATTGTTCACATTCTTAATAATGTCTTTTGATTCAGAAAAGCTTTTAATTTTGATGAAATCCAGTTTATCTATTTTTGTTGTTGTTGCCTATGCTTTGGGTATCATAGATAAGAAACTGCCATATCTAAGGTCATAAATATTTACATAGTTCTATATAGATATATTGGAGAAGGCAATGGCACCCCACTCCAGTACTCTTGCCTGGAAGATCCCATGGACGGAGAAGCCTGGTAGGCTGTAGTCCATGGGGTCACTAAGAGTTGGACACGACTGAGCAACTTCACTTTCATTTTTTACTTTCATGCATTGGAGAAGGAAATGGCAACCCACTCCAGTGTTCTTGCCTGGAGAATCCCAGGGACGGGGGAGCCTGGTGGGCTGCCGTCTATGGGGTTGCACAGAGTCGGACATGACTGGAGCAACTTAGCAGCAGCATATAGATATATAAAAATCTTTTTATTTTTATCCATATAAAGATTTATATAGTTTTAGCTCTTACAGTGACAGGGAGGCCTGGTGTGCTGCAGTCCATGGGGTCGCAAAGAGTCAGACATGAGCGGGTGACTGAACAACCACAGCTCTTACATTTAGGTCTTTGACCCATTTTGAGATACTTTTTGCATGTGATTGCAGGTAAGAGCTCAACCTCAGTTACTCCAGACCCATACCAGCTGAAGAGACTTTTTTCTCCTCATGAATGGTCTTGGTACCTTGGCCAAAAGTCAGCCAACCATAGATGTACAAGTTTACTACTTGGCTCTTAACTATACTACACTGATTTATATGTCTATAAATTTCAGGACTCCCTGGTAGTTCAGTTGGTAAAAAATCTTCCTGCAATGCAGGAGACCCCAGTTCAATTCCTGGGTCAGGAAGATCCGCTGGAGAAGGGATAGGCTACCCACTCCAGTATTCTTGGGCTTCCCTTGTGGTTCAGCTGGTAAAGAATCCGCCTGCAATGCGGGAGACCTGGGTTCATTCCCTGGGTTGAGAAGATTCCCTGGAGAAGGGAACAGCTACCCACTCCAGTGTTCTGGCCTGGAGAATTCCATGGACTGTATAATCCGTGGGGTCGCAAAGAGTTGGACACGACTGAGTGACTTTCACTTATGGTTTTATAGTAAATCTTGAAATCAGGAAGTATGAGTCCAATAATTCTGTTGTTCTGTTTTCAAGATCATTTTGACTACTTGGGGTCCCTTGTAATTCCATATGAATCTTAGGATAAATTTTTCCATTTCTATTAAAACAAAAATGTTGTTGGAATCTTACCTAACTGCTTTGGTTAGAACGTCCAGTAAATTTGTTGAATAGAAGTGGTAAAACCACACAGCTTTGTCTTGTTCCTGATCATAAGAGAGATGTGTTTCACCACAGAGTATGACGTCAATTGTGGGTTTTTCATAAATGCTCTGTTGAAGACTTTCCCTTCTTGTCTTAGTTTGCTGAGTATTTTTATTATGAAAGGGCATTGGACTTTGTCAAATGATTTTTCTGTGTTAATTTAGGTGATCATTGGTACTGTTCTTTCATTCTGTCAGTGTGGTGTATTATATTGACTGATTTTTGTATGTTGTACCACCTTTGCATTCGGGGATAAATCCCATTTGGTGAGGTTGTTGGTGGTAGTTTAGTCACTGAACTGTGTCCAACTCTTGAGACCCTGCCAGGCTCCTCTGTCCATGGAATTTCCCAGGCAAGAATACTGGAGTGGGTTGCCATGTCCTTCTCCAGGGGATCTTCCTGACCCAGGGATTGAACCTGGGTCTCCTGCATTGCAGGCAGATTATTTACTGACTGAGCCACAAGGAAAACCCTTGGTAAGGTTATATAATCCTTTAATTATACTGCTGAATTTGGTTTGTAATATTTTGTCAAGAGTTCTCTTTTTTAGACCTAAATTATTCTTTCCTGAGTAATCTGTACTCCTTTTTTTTCTTCTTATTAAGCAGAATTAACCAAAGTAAATATTTGATTGTGTTTTCTTCACCTTTCTTCCTAAGTCTTTGTGAGTAGGTGACTTTCAAACCATATATAGATAGCAGAATGCTGGAAGTGGTATATATTATTCTTATACCCCTTTCTGTCTTGAGCTTTCCCAACACTTGTAGGACTTGGTACAAGAGTGTAAGTGGAGACTGTGTCTGAGTGTGTGTGTGAAAGTAAGTCAAGCTGATGGATAACCAAGCACCTTGATCAGCACACCTGCATGAGATGGCAGTGCCTGTTGATGCCCGGAGAGTTTGGGAGCTGTGGATGGTGCATCTGCTCAGCCCTGTGGCTCAGGGTGGTGGTTCAGAGGGCCCCGGGCAGTTCATTTCCCTGGAAGGAAAGACGAGAGGGCAGGGAGAAGCAGTGTGAGGGGAGAGAGAAGCGCGTGTTCTCATCGGCTGTCTTCCCGAGGTGGGCAGGCTGAGGCTCGTCCTTCCAGCCAAGATGATCAGACACTGCAGTCTTGGTGCACAGTGAACTTCAGCTCGTAGGTCTATGGAGAGGAGCTGGGCCCTGCTCTCCCCGCACAGGCCCTTGGGGGAGCATGAAGTGGGCCCTGGGCTCAGGCCTGGACCACAGACAACCTCGGCTTGTCCTACAACTTCCATCGTGGAAAGTGGGGCAGAGCAGATTGGGGGTCGGGGAGGGGGCTGTGTGCGTTGCCATAGAAAGTACCACTCAGCAGATGGTTTAAACAACAGCAGTGTTTTCTCACGATTCTGGAGGTCGGAAGTCCCAGAGCAAGGTGTCTACAGGGCTGGTTCCTCCAGAGGTGGCCTCCTCTGCTTGTAGGTAAAGGCAGTCTCCTCTCAGTGGCCTCACTTGGTCATCGCTCTGCGTGTGTGTGTCTTAATTGCCGCTCCTCATAAGGACCCCGTCAGATTGGATTAGGGTCTCCCCAACAACTCCATGTGAACTTAACACTAGTTGCTCAGTCGAGTCCAACTCTTTGCAACCCCGTGAACTGTTGGCCGCCAGGCCCTTCTGTCCATGGGATTCCCCAGGCAAGAATACTAGAGGGGGTAGCTAGTCTCTTCTCCTGGAGATCTTCCCAACCCAGGGAGGGAACCCAGATCTCCTGTATTACAGATGGTTTCTCTACCGTCTAAGCCACCAGGGAACCCATTTGAACTTAATCAGCTCTTTAAAAGCCCCCTGTCCTAATCCAGCCCCATCCTGGCATCCTGAAGGGTTGGGGCTCCCACAGGTGCAGTTTGGAGGGGCCCAGTCCAGCTGTCACAGACGGTGTGGGCAGCTCTGTACACCATGGTCTCTTGGGGAAAGCCCGGTGACATCCCCCCAACAGGAGGAAGTCAGGGCACTGTACCACCCCAAGTACCCCCTCCCTTGGTCTGTAGGCATAAAGCCCAGTCGTCCTCGGGGGGGACCTCTGTCTCCCCACAGCAGTGGCGGCCTTGGAGAGGATCATGTCTGGAGAGGCAGGAAGAACTCCTATTCCTTGTATTTTCAAAGAAAATACACCTTGATGTTCACCGTGGTTCTAAAGAAGCATCAGGTTCTGCAGAAAGAAACCATTTCCTGCTGGGTCCCCAGGGTACCCTGGTAGGCTCCAGGCCTGGTGGGGATGGAGGGTTTTCATTCACCAGAACCACAGCTCTGGTCCCCTCAGGTGTGAGGCGGGTGGGGCTCCAAGGCGTCCTGCACAGGGTGAGCTGGACACAGGGTGGCTTTCAGAGGACCCAGTTCAAGGGGTCGAACAGCAGCAGGTAGCATCTGTATGAACAGACGGGCAGCTGGTGAGATGGGGCGTTCTTCTGGACGGGGCAGCTTTTTCCTGGTCTGTTTCATCTTACGACCTGAAGTTGCCCTCCAAGCACCTCCAGGAGGTATCCACGGGGCTGGAGACTGACCATGTGCACTGTGCCCCCAGGATGAATGAGCGAGACCGGCTGCTAAAGAGGCTGAGCAGGAAGACGCCACCCACCCTCTTCCGGGGCAGCTCCCTCCAGCAGTCCATGCCACGTGAGTAGCCCCATTGGACAGGGGGATGGGGGGAGACCATGGCCAGGCTGGAGCCCCACATGGGGAAGTGGAGTTGGTGTACCTGGCCCTAGGCAGGGACAGCCAGACAGCAGGTAATTCCCCAGGACCCAGTCAAGCGTCTGAATGACATGGTCCATAAACTTAAAACTCAGATGTGGTTAAGATCCTTGCGTCAGCCTCCCAGTCAGATTGTTTCTAAGATGGAAGTGATGTTGCCTTTGCCTGGTTCTCCCCAAGGATGACCCCATGCTCTTGGCAAACTAAGCAATGACAATCACTAGCCCCTGCCTCCCCTGGCCGCGCAAGTGGAGGCTCGGCCTGGTTTCTGCCAAGTGGGGTCTACGGGGATGTGCCAGAGGCCAGGGGAGCCGGAGACATGAGAGTCAGGGGGAATGGAGCTCGGGGAGGTGTTGGGCTTACCTGCCTCAGGACACCTGGCCGAGCCTCAGGTCAGCGCAGTAATGGATCCAGCACCGCCTGGGGCTCCAGAGCCCAGCCAGGGCCTCTGATCCTCGAGAGGGTGAGTCTGGAGGAGGCAGGGTGGTGGGCTCCGAGGTTCAGGGTTGCACTTTGGAGCCGGGCTGCCTGCAGTCCTATCCCATCTCTGCCCCTCTGTGATCTCAGGTGAGTTAACGCCTCTGTTTCTACACCTATAAACCAGAGAGGACATGAGAACATAACTGGGTTACTGGGATGATTCTCTGAGGTTGTACATACAGAGTGCCTGGAACAGAGCCTCACAGTAAGGAGTCTGATAAATGCTTGGTATTACTTTTCTGCCAATAATTGAGTAAGTTTGAGCCACTTACATATTCCTTTGAATGTCTGTTTTCTCACCTGAGGAGAAAAAATGGAATGATGTCCCTCTTACACAGTCTGTGAGGCCACATGAGGGTCGGTGCACAGCCCATGAGGAACCGGAGTGCTGGCTCCATAAACACGGGGCTTGTGCTGTGGAGCCTCCAACCAGAGAAAGAACAGACAGGAGAGCAAAGACCACACGAGGACCCATGCAAGAAGGGTCTGGCAACAACTGGAAAGGCTCTTAAAACAACTAAGAATTGTTTTCTGAACTCTCCATATTTTGAAGGACACACACACAAAAAAAATTTTAATGAGCAAGTACAAAACATAGTAAGCAAGCTGCTGAAATCACACCATGTCTTAAAGACAGTCAGCAACTAGTAGTAAGACCCAGATGGACAGCAGGGTGTTCTTCTCACCCACCCCCAGAGAAGGCCATCTTGCATCGGGAGCAGCCTCTAGCCTCAGTGTTCCCAGGAAACCAGGAGCCCAGGTCACGGAGCACTTGCTCCCAGGGACTGCACATACACAGTGTCCACAGCCTGAGCTCAGTGTCCCCTGGCTGGCCTGATCTCCTTACCGTCCCCCTGGTCTTCCCACGTTCTACTGCTCTGAGGACTCTTCCACACAGGAAACAGCTACTTTCCCTAAGATGTTATCAGAGTTCAGCGTCGACGGAATGCTACTTAAGGGACGTTTTATTCCAAAATAATGAAAAAAAAATGACCCAATTTTATGGACTTCCCCAAATGTTCTACCAGAAGAAGACAAAACAGCTAAGCAGTGCGTCTGCCCTCCCACCTACCCGAACACTGTCCTCGGGTCCCGGCCGCGGCTGAGCGTCAAGGAAGTGGATGTGCCAGCCGTCAAGTGTGTTCTCCAGGCCCCCAGCATTCCTTCCCGGCTCTCAGGACTTCCTGGAGATGAATGATGGTGGGAAATGCTAAGAGCCAGGGCTTCCCCATTCCCCGTTTGAATGCAGATGGCAGTTACCTGTTCATCTGGCAGGAACTGTGAGTGATGAGGAATCTTTGTCAGGCTGGGCAGGCGGAGGCTGGCTGGTGATTACTGTCCTGGTGGTTCTGGTCTAACCCCTCCAAGGCCTGGTTTCCAAGAGGAAAATGTTTATCTGAATCACAGAGCACCCTTGTCCCCAGGACCACCATCCTTTCTTTCTTGCAAGTCCACTTAGCCTCAGTGAGGCTGAGAACCTCCTGGTGGATGCCCCCAGGGGAGCCGGTAGAGGGGCCTCCAGGAGAATAGCTTTGCTGTCGGACCAGAAGCTTCCCTGGAAACCCTCCCACCCCCAAGGGGCCGAGCTACCCCACCTGACAGCCCTGTGCCTGTGAGTCGAACAGGAGCCCAGGAGGGCACTGCAGCTGATTTCCCCAGGCACAGGTGGGTCTGAACAGAAAACAAGAAATAAAAGACAAAGCTGTGGCCCTTCCCGGGAACAGGGAGTAGACCACTCCAGACTCTAAGGTCCTCTTCCCTACAGGACATTCCCAGGCAATGTTTACTTGTACGTCTCAACAAGGCACTTCACTCCAGCCCATCCACCCCCAGAGAAGACACATTAAAACACAGTTAGCAATTGTTTCATCTGGGCTGATTGTCAAGTCAGGCTCCTCGGTCCCTGGCCTGGAGTGGAGGCCTCCGCTGGGGATGCCAAGGGTAGAAGCAGTTCTGCCTGCAGGAGAGGGCTCTGTGGTCTGGGCACTGCCAGCCGAGGGCCCGTCCTGGCGCCTGCACAGAAGACTCAAGGTGAAGGCCTCATCCAGTACAGGCCATTTATTTTACAGAAAGTTAAACCCAGGAGACCGAAACCTTAAAGGGCACTAGTTCTGTGGCCAAGCAAGGACTGGCCAGCCCTTCTCACCTGGGGCCTCAGCCCTGGGTTCCAGATCCCCTGTAAAGGTGGGGTGCGGGGACAGCCAGCTTAGAATGGAGAGCCCCGCGGCTGCCTGCTTCCCCAGGTGTGGGAGAAGCACTTACATACTAAGTGAAGTAATTCAGGCAGAGAAAGACAAACATCATAGGATGTCACTTACATGCAGAATCTAAAAAGGGCTACAAAGAACTTGTTTACCAAACAGAAGCAGAATCACAGAAAACGAACTCATGGCATGGGGGTGGGGGGGAGGGATAGGACAGGAGCCTGGGACTGACGTGTACACACGACTGTATATGCAACAGACAAACAGGAGACCTTACTGTACAGCACAGGGGACTCTGCTCAATACTCCCTAATAACCTAAATGGGAAAGTAGCTTAAAGAATAGATACACATGTATATTAAAAAGCAGAGACATTACTTTGCCAACAAAGGTCCATATAGTCAAGGCTATGGCTTTTCCAGTAGTCATGTATGGATGTGAGAGTTGGACTATAAAGAAAGCTGAGAACCGAAGAATTGATGCTTTTTAACTGGGAGAAGACTCTTTAGAGCCCCTTGGACTGCAAGGAGATCCAACCAGTCCATCCTAAAGGAGATCAGTCCTGAGTGTTCATTGGAAGGACTGATGTTGAAGCTGAAACTCCAATACTTTGGCCACCTGATGCAAAGAGCTGACTCATTTGAAAAGACCTTGATGCTGGGAAAGATTGAGGGCAGGAGACGAAGGGGTTGACAGAGGATGAGATGGTTGGATGGCATCACTGACTCAATGGACATGAGTTTGAGTAAACTCCGGGAGTTGGTGATGGACAGGGAGGCCTGGTGTGCTGCAGTCCATGGGATCGCAGAGAGTCAGACATGACTGAGCAATTGAACTGAACTGAAAACATGTATAACTAAGTCACTGTGCTGTCCACCCAAAACACAACGCTGTGAATCAACTATACTTCAATATAAAATAAAAATTCAAACAAAAGAAATCCAGGATGATACACAGGCAAAACTCCTGATTTCTTGTTCTCCTTTAAAGGATGTGATGAGATAACAGCACCAGTAACAAGTCATAAACATGTGTGGATGGGAGGCAGGCTGTGGCCTGGGTTGTCTTTTGCTTAGAAGGTCTTATCTGGCTGTGGGGCATTTCCGGACCTCTGACCCAGGAGGGTTGGTGAACAGACAGGGAGTCTTGCAAATGTCCCTCCAGTGGGAAGGGCTGGTTAGGAGGGACTGTCCTGCCTCGGGCTGGGAATGCAAACTCCGTCCCAGGAACACAGGACAGAGCTGCAGGGGAATGTGGGCCCTGCCTGGGCTTGGATCCCAGCTCTGCCACCTTGGGAAAAATGACATCACCTGTGCCTCAGTTTCCCCACCTGTGACATGGGAAGAACTCTCATCTGTCTCCTAGGGCTGTTGGGAGAAGGAAACAAGCCATGTGTGCTTAGCATAATACATACAACAGCACCCTAGACACAGAGCATTTAATAATTGTCTGCTGTCGTCATCATTGGAACTGGGAACTCCCTGGGGATCCAGTGGTTAGGAACTCCAGGCTGTCAATGCCAAGGGCCCAGGTTCAATCTCTGGGTGAGGAACTAAAATCTCACAAGCTTTGGGGCCAAAAAAAAAAAAAAGTCATTATTGGTACTGGTTGTAAAATCTAGTCTTTATGTAGCCACTGGGCCAATCATTAAACTCCTCAACTTTATCTAGTGATCTTTTTCTTTATTTACACGAACACACATTCACTGTAATTTATTGCCGGTCCGGATCCCTGTGACATCAGCCAGGCAGGCTCCCAGCACCATGTGCGCTCTGCCAGCCTTTCCTGTTAGTGTGTTTACGGCTGCATGAATTGCCAACTGGCCTGCGGCTCGGGGCGCATGGGCATGTTTCCCGCACAGGACAACTTGCCTTTCCCCTTGATGGGTGGTGGGAAAGTGCAGCCATGGCCCAGTGACCCACAGATGATGCCTCACAGGCTGCGCTAAACGGGAGGCCACCCCTCTGAGCCCTGACCACTCATGTCAGCACCCATCCCTTCACAGGGGTCACAGGTCCCTGGACCTCCATCCAAGGCTATAGAGCCGCAGTCTCTCCCCCCATATGCAGCTGCTCTGGACGTCCCTCCTCACCGGCCCCTGTGCTCCTCTTGCAGATGGGTATGCCTTCTCCCAGGAGGAACACGGAGCCGTGACTCAGGAGGAAATCGTCCGCGCTTACGACACCACGAAGCAGAAATCCAGGAAGAAGTAGGACGCTGCCTCCCGCCGGAGCGCAGGAAGAGACTCATGGCAGCAGCCAAAACACCGCAACACGTCCTGTGGCCTTAGCCCGTTCCTTCGCTCTGTGCCCTGGCGACCCTGGACCCGGACCGCTGGGGTGCCCCACGCCCTCCCTGCTCGTCCGCCATGCTCCACCCGACTCTTGTTTGAGCGTTCAGCTGTGCACTGTGAGGTGTGAAATTAAAACCATTACGTTTCCCCAGTATTTACACATCCGTCCGGGTGGCTCTGGGAGAACAGAGACAGGCTTTCATGCTGCGTGAGGAGCCCAGCTCACGGGTCAGATACCCGCAGGTTTGTTCTTCAGGCTGCACGGAACCTTCCCTCGAGGTGGACAACCCACTGGCTTTGATGTTCCCTGTGTTGGTATGAAGTTGGCATCATCATCTTGATTGCAATGAAGTCATAAACATAGGTATCTGGGTGGTAAACCTGAGAAGAACTTTTGGAACCTCGGTCAATGGTCTCTGCAGGGCGGACTCGCCAGGTCCGCACAGTCTCCTGACCCCTCCTGCCCGGTGCCTCCCGGCCAGGCGCCCCAACAACAGTCCCGCTGCATGGTTGGCCCTGTGCTTGGTGCATGGCAGCTGCGGGCACCCGCTCTGATCCTCACCCTCCCTCCTTCTCCCCCAGATTCAGAAACGGATGCAAGAAACCCCCCTTCTTCTCTATCTAAAGAAACAGCAATTTGCGTATATTCCAAGTGTTTATCTTCCTCTTTCTGGTGGCAAGGAGGCCTGCGGGTCAGGGTGATGTGGACTTGCTGGAGCCCTACCTGCCCTGCTCAGGCTCGCAAACCTCATTTTCTGGCCTCCAGACCCCTGGGCCTTGGCACCTGCTTAAATTAGAACCCACATTCGTTCTCTTGGGAGTTCAGAGCACATTTTGGATTTCGAGTAAATTTACAGCATGTTTCCCCAGCAAAGGAACACACCAGTCACTCCAGACTCTGGGAGGATAAATAGCCCAGTGAGGGTCCCTGAGGGTGCCGAGGAAGACAGCCACTACAGGGGAGCGGCGGCAGAGACACTGAAGGAGGATGCTTTTCCTGCAAATCTCAGTAGAATTCCGAAATCAAGCCCGAAGCCCAGACAGTGGTCATGATCAGCCTACAGTGTTCACAGGCCTGCAGTTTTAATTGAACAGAGCTCCAGACATTTCAAGCAAGCAGCTTTTCTTACCTGGACAGATATTCCTTCCTATCCAGCCCATGTCAGATGCAAGCAGCTGTCTGAACAGGAGGGTCCCTGATTCCAACACAGGTTGTGGCGGGGTGGGGTGGGGGTAGGGCGGGTGGCCACGTCTTTGTCCAAGTTCTGAACAGGACAAATCCCAGGTGCCTTCAGGCGGGAAGGCACCACCTGGAACCAGCCTGGAGGCATGTCCCCTGCTTGCAGCTTTGTTGCCAAACCAGCTATTTGGATGGTGTAACATCAATACTTCTGGGCAGCTGTTGCTGGTTAAAATGACACAGTTCCCCTGGGGAGGGCCGTGCTAAATTACAAAATAAAACAATGGGGCATTTTGCTTCCTCGCCTTCTTCTCAGAGCATCCGCGTCTGATTGGGCATTGAGATCATTTAGGGTGTGATCTGCCTGGCTTACAGAAAATGAGAGGTGATGAGAGCCCAGAGAGGGCTCCGGGGCAAGCAGAACAGCACAGCAAACAGGTGAGGTTAGGAAAATTGCTCCTCCTCCCTCCCCAAGGTCTGAGACATTTTAAACACTAGGGCAACCAGCGAGAGGAGGGATTGAGGACCCTTGAGCAGGAATCACAACAAAATACGTGCCTGTAATTAATACACAAAGCCAGGCAGATGCCCCACCTTCACATACAGAAAGAGGAAATCCTAAATACAAAGGAGAAATGAACCTTTGGATTGAGCTGCGCTAGGCACCCAGGATGATTTGGTTTCATCTGGGAACTAAGCCTGGTTGGAAAAGGGAATTCAAACTCAATTCTTTCATCAAACACTTGGCTGGCTCTTGAACTTGAAGCCTTCCAAATCAGATTTGTGAATTACAGCGTGCGCTTGTTTAGGGCTTTATGATTTTCATTTTTCACGTTGAAATATAGTTCCGAGTTTTCTGAGATTGAAGTATATTTTCCAGCTCTCTTGAGAAGTAGACTAAACAGCCTTTGCAGTCATGAAAGATGCACAGGGAAGGAAGCACTAGAGAGATGCCTTTCTATTTATTCTCTCCCACGATTAAGCTATCTTGTAGCCAAATGACTAAACTGGGTGTCCGGAAGGAGCAGCTGTCACTGTGTGAGATGCATGACATTCGGCTGGGGCGACTCGGGCTGTGTTGTTTGTCCTATCTTTAAATTGAGGTCAGAGTGTCGCACACAAGCCCTCCCCTGGGAGCAGGGTGGGCCGACTAAGCCGCACGCTGTCAGCTCCGTGGAGATGCCACCTGGGACTTGTCACTCTGCCACACGGAACATGATACAGGCCGGCAGGTCGGCACTACAGGGCCTGACATTCGATTGGGCTAAAATGGCAGATCCCCCTTGGGCCCAGCGCTGGGCTAGTCTGGTACCCAGACTGCTGATGCTCATTTGATCCTTTGCTCAGTGCCGGCTGCTTCTGCAGACAGAAGAGAGCAGCCTCCCCAGCTCTCAGCTCTGCACCCAGCGAGCACGGGTGGATGCCTGCACACCAAGAGGAGAAGATGAGAAAGCAGAGGAAATCAGCCATTTCTGCTGAGCTGTTGGGATTAGCCTGTGATCACCAGTCTGGGGGCTTGGTCATAATTTTGGGGTGTCACTGATGGCTCTATTCTGTCTCTAGGCAGAATATTCCAGACTTCTTGACCAGTGTTGTAGTCTCCCATCTCCCCAAACACACACACACACAGAAAAAACCCTGTGCTTTGGAGAAAGAAGATGCTATGCCTTTAACATTTGGAGTGGGACCCTAACACGCAAGCCTGGGCTTTGGTGGGCCACAGCTGAGAGCTCTGCTGGTCTTTGCTTTCCCCTGACAAGGCTTTAGATCTGGCTGTAGGAAGCTGGCAATGAAAATCTATAATCACTTGTCCAGAAACCATGAATCATGAAAAAGTGAGTATAAGTAACTAATATCTGAAAATGCATATGGACATAATATTATCAACTATACAGTTGAATTTTCTTTAAAGAAAGCTCTAGTCTATCATCTTGTTGTTATAACAATGACCCTTTATCTTTTTGAGCCATAAAAAAGAGAATTTTCTATCATAGTCCCACTCCTAGAGATTTACATCCTGGACCACAGGTTGAATAGAATGTTTTCAAAGCTCTGCTCTAAGATAAGGTGGTCTTTAGTTTTGAACATGTGAAAGAACTACACATGTTTCAGCCAGGGTTTGAATTACTGCCCAGGGTCACTGTCCCCAAGTAATTCAAGGGTGATTTAGGCTCAGCATTTGAAATGTAGCCTTTATCTCCTGAGAGCCATAAAGAATTTTAACAGAGAAACTGGTTAAGCAGAGCCTGAAATAATATGGCAAAGAAGAGAGTTTATCAGGTCAAGTTAAAGGATGCCCACCACCCCCCATCATATTCATTAAACAATTTCTTCATGCAGATGCTTAAATTAGAAAATCTATGAGTGATGGAGACAGTAATAATCAAGTGTCCCCTCAAAAAAAATAGAGCAATACAGCTGAGGCTTTACGGCTTTAAGTCTGTTCTTGGTCTCTGTAAGTCTTGGGGGAAAATTATTTTGCCTCATATTAGCCATCTTTCCATCTTGAAGAACTAAGAGGACAGTTAGAAGATTTTCCAATGGGTCTTAGAGATCAGGACCTGAGATCCCATGTGATGACAAATTAACAAGTGTTCCAGAAGGAAGAGACCCATGATACTCGACGTGTCGGACTCTTCACTGAGTTTTCTTGCATCCTCCAGCGCCCAGCAGCACATGCCTCCACTCTCTTTTACAAGAGCTTCATTTAATGCCAGACCTCCAGCTCCGGCTGTTTAAAGGGCTTCTGGTTTGTTGGGTCTCAGTGAGGCACACGGGAATCCTTTCGGCGGGAAGAAAGCCCTGGGAGCCCACATCAGCTCCAAGTGGCTAGAACTGTGAAACAAGCAGTAGTGGGGGAGGGGCATGTGCCCCCATGTCCCCACACCACGTAGAACCCATACCTGCTACCCAGTAGAGCACCTTGCTCCCCTGACTGGGGTGGGTGGGCGTGCAGGAAGGAGACAAGGGAGCGATTCTTCTGACACCCAGGCCGGCTCATTTTCAAGTGACAATCTCTCGCCTAAGTTGCCTTAGCGATATCTACTCCCAGGCATCAGACCAAGAAAAACACACTCCCAAGATTAGCCCATCGGCATTTCTTCTGACCTGGCCACAGAAAGGAGACCTGTGCATTTTAAAAGCCGGGAACAAAGTGTCAGGTGGCTTTGATTTATGACGGAAGAGGAAGAAGCAAGTGGAAAGACTGGCGCTATCCAAATAACCCTGCCCGGGGAAACCCGGGGTCAAGAGAGCCTTCTCAAGAGCCTCTCACAGGCCAGCCTGACATTGTGGAGAAAGGGCCAGCAGGAGCGGGGCCGCCTGAGGGTCAGGACGTGAACCCACTTCCTTCCGAGGGACCGGAGCCGGCCGGGGTCCTGAGATGGCTGGGCGTGCAGCCACAGGCAGAGCAGGAGACACCAGGTACAGAACAGAAAGACAACCTGCCCTGTCTCAGGGCCTCCCTCCTCCCCATGAGGTCCCTGCACAGGGAATGCATTCGCGGTTTTCCATTAATAAAGCCAACCCAAGTCCAGTCGCTCTTACTCCACCTGCCCTCTCCCGGGTGGCTGAGCTGGGAGGTGTGTTGGGCTGCCCCCCCAGCCCCCCAGCCCCCAGGGCCTGCAGCCCCACCAGGTCACCCTTCCAGCTGCGGTCTGAACGTGCCACCCTGCAGTGTCTCCTTCACTTGGGCAAAGCCACATGTTCTCCTTTCCGTTGTCACATCTGTGCTGCCACCGCTGAGATGGCGTTTGGCTGGGAGATTTCATCTGGTTATGCAGAGGGAAGAGGGCACAGGGAGGTGGGAGCTTGCTTAATTGGCTCCCAGCAGAGTGGGCAGCTCTTCTCTGGAGTATAGGGGTCCTGTCCTCCCCCTCTAGAAGTCTTACTATCGTCCTCATGTCCTATTAACGTCCTCTGGTTGTTAAATTACAGCAGTCTTTAGCCAGAACAGGGGAGCCAGGGGTTCCTCATGGAATGAATACAAATGAAGGGCATTTACTGGTATTTTGGGGAGGCAGGGGTTGGAAAATGTAGTGATGTGTGGCTTTGATCAATCCTGTTGACTGGTGTATGTCTGCACAAACCTGTTTCAAATAAATCTTTTGTTAAAGTAAATGATTGGACCCGGCTGTATTTGTGAATTTCTTTCCCACTAATAAGCAGCTCCTGCCATAGGGACTTTGGCCTATTACACAGAGGTTTTGTCAGCAGCTACAGACTACACACACACACACACACACACACACACACACACTCATGCTCTGCCTCCCGAGCTGACAGCCTGGAATCGCTGTGAACGGCGGGCATGCAGGGCGATCTGAATTGCAGATGAGCGGGAGGCCAGGCCCCCTTTATGAGAAGCGGGTCTGAGAGGCCTCCCTGAGCTGGACTGACCAGGCAAAGGGGCAAACTGTGCACAGAAGGCCTTCTCTTGCAATCACTTCATTCCCTTTGGTTCATCCCAGTTCCCTTGCAAACTGAGACGTGGGAAGTTCAGATTCTGTTGTCAACTGTGAAGTCATGACACTGTCCTGAAAGAGGGTCCAAACACGGCATCCGGAGAGGGACCGCTTTGGCATAATGATGACTTTGAGCTGAAGGCGCCTGTGAAACAGCAGGTGCGGGAAGGGCTCCCCGCCCCCGCTCTCAACCACAGTCAGACCCCAGCATCCCTCCCTTTCCACCGACAGGCCCTAGCATCCGCCTCCCTTCCACCGACAGTCAGGCCCCAGCATCCCCTCCCTTTCCACTGACAGGCCCTAGCATCCCCCTCTTCCACCAACAGTCAGGCCTCAGCATCCCCGTGAGAAAGGGGCCTTCCCTCCTTGCACCATGAAGAGAAGGACATTCTTGCCACCAGAAATGGATGTGGAGGCAGTCATAGGCGTGGACAGACCATCTTCTGAAATAACCCTAATCCTCCATGAGTTCCCCCCCTAAATTTCCTACTCATGTCCCACAATCTCTCTTCCCGTAAAACGATAGATGAGCTGCTGAGGTCTTCATTTTCCTCCTGAAGACTGCTATGTGCACATAAAAATGTTAAATAAATGTGTGTGCTCTTCTCCTGTCTCATGTCAATGAACCTGACCAACCACAGAACCAGGAGGGCAGAAGGAAGGGTTTCCTTCCTGACGTTATTTTCAAGAGCGTCATGAGACCACACATGTCCCTGCAGGCACAACTTGTCACATTCGGGCAAGCATCCACAGCCCCGGAAGTCCCTCCCTGGGAGGCACAGTTCACATGGCCCAGGCCATGCGGAACCTGGGTTAGGGGAGCTGAGGGCCCAGAAGTCAGCTTTGGAGCACAGGGGAGAGGGCCTCCTCACCAGAACCCTGGCTGGTGGCCTGTCTGCCTGGCTTTGTCTGGGCAGCTCCACCTGTCCCAGGGGTGGAGGGCAGGGAGGAAGAAAGGCATGCTGGACACGGTTCCCTGCAGGACCTGAGGCCAGAATCCAAAAACCTCTTACCTATCCACTTCACATGGGTTTCCCTGGTAGCTCAGACAGTAAAGAACCTACCTGCAATGTGTGAGAAGCGGGTTCAATCCCTGGGTTGGGAAGATCCCCTGGAGGAGGCAATGGCTACCCATTCCAGTATTCTTGCCTGGAGAATCCCATGGACAGAGGAGCCTGGCAGGCTACAGTCCATGGGGTCACAAAGAATCAGACACAACTGAGTGACTGACACATTTACTATGACTTCCCTTAGCACACTGAGGGACTCTGAGACAGGCCCTGGGCCCCTTTGCTGCAGTGCCTGTCACCTGGACAAATGTCTCTTCCAGAAACAGAATACAAAGAAACAATAAGGGACTAAAAATAATTTTATGCATCTGCTTCACTGACTACGCCAAAGCCTTTGACTGTGTGAATCACAACAAACTGTGGAAACTTCTGAAAGAGACGGGAATACCAGACCACCTTACCTGCCTCATGAGAAACCTGTATACAGAATAAGAAGCAACAGTTAGAACTGGACATGGAACAACAGACTGGTTCAAAATTGGGAAAGGAGTACATAAAGGCTGTATATTGTCACCCTGCTTATTTAACTTACATGCAGAGTACATCATGTGAAATGCCAGGTTGGATGAATCACAAGCTGGAATCAAGATTGCCAGGAGAAATATCAACAACCTCAGATATGCAGATGATACCACTCTAATGGCAGAAAGCAAAGAAGAACTAAAGAGCCTCTTGATGAGGGTGAAAAAAGAGAGTGAAAAAGCTGACTTAAAACTCAACATTCAAAAAACTAAGATCATGGCATCCAGTCTCATAACTTCATAGCAAATAGATGGGGAAAGTGGAAACAGTGAAAGATATTATTTTCTTGGGCTCCAAAATCACTGCAGATGGTGATTGCAGCCATGAAATTAAAAGACACTTACTCCTTGGAAGAAAAGCTATGACAAACCTAGACAGTGTATTAAAAATCAGAGACATCACTTTGATTACAAAGGTTCATATAGTCAAACTTATGGCTTTTCCAGTAGTTATGCATGGACAGGGGAACCTTGGCAGTCCATAGGGTCACAAAGAGTCAGATACAACTGAGCAACTAACACACATCCGGACACACACATGTCTGGATGTGAGAGTTGGACCATAAAGAAGGCTGAGTGCTAAAGAATTGATGCTTTTGAACCAGAGAAGACTTTTTTTTTTTGAGAAGACAAAAGAAGATGCTTTTGCTGGAGAAGACTCTTGAGAATCCCTCGGACTGCAAGGAGATCAAACCAGTCAATCCTAAAGGAAATCAGTCCTGAATATTCATTGGAAGGACCGATGCTGAAGCTGAAGCTCCAGTACTTTGGCCACCTGATGCAAAGAGGCAACTCATTGGAAAAGATCCTGATGCTGGGAAAGATTGACGGCAGAAGGAGAAGGGGTGACAGAGGATGAAACGATTGGATGGTATCACTGAGAAAACTTCAGGAGATAGTGAAGGACAGGAAAGCCTGGTGTGCTGCAGTTCATGGGGTCACAGAGTCAGACATGACTTAGACCGAACACCAGCAATGTGCAATGAGGGCAAGTTATGGACAATAAAATACCAAGAGACCAAAAAACCCCAATTACCGCTTCTGAGGACCCAAGAGGAAAAGCAGGGTACTGCGCATGTCCCCTGCACTCAACACCCCCAAAGGGTTGGGCAAACCCCACCTAAGCCACCCTCCAGCCTGACCCCTGGACACACCCCTACCCTCACCCCATATAAGGGACCAGCTCACCACCTCCCCTTGGGGAACAAGTGAGTAAAGGAACCCCTTACTTGTTCTTGCTCCCCTCTGCTGCAGAGGGGCCTCAATAAAGCCCTGCCTGAATTTCTTGTCTGGCCTCTGATCAGTTTCTATTGCCTTGGGAAGGCCAAGAACCCTGGTCAGTATATTCTTCCTAGATAGGCCATGTGATTTTAGAACTGGACTTGGGCAGGGGTCATGACCTTGGTGGCCCCAGCTCCAGGCACGGTGGGGAGAGGCCAGCTTCACTTCCAGGTAGAGTTCCGCAGCTTTTCCTCTGCTCTGAACAGTCTTCGCTTTCTCTTTTAAAAAGTCACGCAAAACAAGATGATTTCATGCAATCAGCAGCAAAGTGTTAAATTCCACCCTTTGTCATCTCTTGATCGTGTCTACAAAAATCTGCCTCACCAGAATGAACCTGAGCCACCACGGCCAAGGGCAGCTGACGACAGTGTGCAGACCCTACCTTTCTGCCTAAAGCAGCGGTCTCTAGAATAGTTCTCTCTCTGAAAAAGACTCAGGATACTCTGAAAAATCATCTGGGTTCCACTGTGTATTTTCAAAACTTTTACGTACAATACACACAATATGAGGGACTGAAGTATGGTCAGAGGAACACAGCACACAGCAGAAACCTGCTCCAGCCTCTAACATCTTTTGCCTACGTTCTCTTCCACATAGGAATCTTTCATGGGGACTTTCCAGCAGTTGTTGCAAAGCTAGGCAGTCGATGTACCTGGGTCTATAATTGGAGGTGTGGGGCTTAGTCTTTTCCCAGAGGAGGACTGAATAAAATCCTCCACGTACAAAAGCCAGAAGCACCAAACCACACAGTCCAGCTCCCAGACACTGAGGTTTTCTTATTTAAAGGAGGCCACACTTGCTCCTCAGAAGAAAAGCTATGACCATCCTAGACAGTGTATTAAAAAGCAGAGACATCACTTTGCCTACAAAGGTCCATACAGTCAAAGCTGTGGTTTTTCCAGTAGTCATGTACAGACGTGAGAGTTGGACCATAAAGCTGAGTGCTGAAGAATTGATGCTTTTCAACTGTGGTGTTGGAGAAAACTCTAGAGAGTCCCTTGGACTGCAAGGAAATCAAACCAGTCCATCCTAAAGGAAATCAGTCCTGAATATTCATTGGAAGGACTGATGCTGAAGCTGAAACTCCAATACTTTGGTCTCCTGATGCGAAGAACTGACTCATTGGAAAAGACCCCGATGCTGGGAAAGATTGAAGGCGAGAGAAGAAGGGGACAACAGAGGATGAGATGGTTGGATGGCATCACTGACTCAATGGACATGAGTTTGAGCAAATTGCAGGAGATGGTGAAAAACAGGGAGGCCTGGTGTGCTGCAGTCCATGGGGTCTCAAAGAGTCAGACACAACTTAGCAATTGAATCACAACAACACACATAAATAAAATGACTTAAAATTCCTGACGGCTGGCCTCAAAGCTCTGTCTTCATGCTCGTCTCTCTGCAGTGCACAGTCCTTGACCTCAGACTGCAGAGTGATGGGTGCTGACAGCAAGGATTCAGGGCTGTCCTAAGAGTCACAGCCTTGGCCTGAGCCCTGAACAGGGAGGGTCTGTCCTGTCCAGTATCTACAGTTTGTTTCAGTTGTTCACAGTTTAATGCTACCTGCACTCTCTCCTCTCCTCTAAAGAATGTGTGTTTTGATTTGAAATATTCTAATTGCTGAGAAACTCTTCCTGATTCTCTTCCAACAAAACATCTGTGCATATGTTAAGTTTCATTTAACATAAAGCCCTTCTGCTGACCAGACACCTTGCCTGTGGCTGGGGGAGATGGGGGGATTACATTGGATTGTCCCCGATGCTTCCCAAATGGCCCTGAGTGGGGGGGACGAGTAGCTGCTGTGAGTGGAAATGGACCTTCAGCCAAGAACAAAGTCACTCTTTTCTTCCTTCTCAGTGTTCTTAAGAGAAGCCGCTGCCTGCAAATTACATGCAAAGATGGCTGCAGGTAAAAGCCCTTGAATTTGTTTCCATATTATATTTAAACTTGGATGGGGGCGGGGGAGACCCTCATGCATCGGTAAAAGAAACCACCTCCCAGCAAATTTATTTAATACTTTTGCTGAAAATGTTTTAATGGAATCCTGCTCTCCAATTTATTCGGTGATAAGCCCCGGGGGGTTCACTGCAGACCTGGGGCCCTGGAGTCGGGGGGGCAGGTGTTCCATCACCACCTACCCCCCGCATGAGGGCCCCTGGGGCAGATACCCAGGACACTTCTGGAACCACGTGGGCACAGTTAAACAGGGGCTGGTTCCGAGGCGGGGAGTGAAGGAGACAGACGTCTGTGAACACAAATGAACAAAACTTCTTAACCTTGAGAATTTGGCAGAGCAGCTCCGACAATGCTATGAAGGTATGCAAAGGCTGGCCCACGGCTTGTTTTTGAAGACAGGAGAAAACATAGTTCTGGCAACTGCATGCGTGAGGGATGGCTCAGGGCCCCTAGGGTCCCAGACAGCTGTTTGAGAACCTGGGTCTCTCTGATGAGGCAGCCGAGGCCCAGTGCCCAGGGAGAAGCCAAGCTGGAGGCAGAGGTGGAAGACCTGGGCCCTGCCATCCACATGGGCGCCACAGCCAAGCTCGGAAACAAGACCTCCCAGTGACCCTGAGTTCTGCCGTCCAGGAGTTTTTGGCCTGGAAGATAGTCACATACCTGCATAGCTGCTCCTGAGCCATCTCCCCAACCCTGGAGAGGAGCCAGAGAAGCAGACAAAGTCCCTGCCTCTCGGAGCTTATCTTCCAGGGGAAGCAGAGACAGAAAGAGGGATCTAATAGCTCAGCCCACAGCACAGACACTGCCCCGACAAGACCACTCGGCCCTGAGGGCTCGTGAGAACCCCATTCCTTTCCCATGTAGCCGAGGCTGTAGGCTGAGATGCAAGGGAGGGGTCTGGTCGGGTCACAGCCTCCTTCCACCCGGTCCTCCCACCATACCGGTGTCTGGGCAGCTCCCGGGCCCCTTCTACAAAAGCACTAACTGCACCACCCGCCATGGCCCACCTCCTAACAGGGGCAGCACTTCAGGGGAACACAGCACCCAGTCCCAGCAAAGGGTGACCACCCTCTGCACCAAACCCTGGAGCCACATCCCACAGCCCTAAAGATGGTTTAGTCCTGCTCAGCCAACAAGATTGACCTTCTCTGTTAACCTCCATAAACCCACCTAACACTGTTCACAAATGGAGCAGCACCTGCCAAGGGCCACTATTGTCTCCCAGTCCCCAGGACTGCAAAACTACTGAAAATAAGAACAAACAGAATCTCAGTAAAACCATATCTTACAGAGACACAGCGGCCCGGGGTCTGCTGGGGACAAGGATCGATATGCATGTACCCCCTCTTCCCTGCACCTTGTCCCTTAAACTCATAAAAGACTCAGACCCCCAGTCTTCAGTATCAGTCCCTTTCCTCTCTCAGAAAGTGAATACAAACACTCTTTTCTCCTCTTGCTATTATTCCTGTGAATTCTTTCACAACTTGCATTGGCTCACCTAACACTTTGGGGGCTGGAATGGGGAGAACCTCCACTAAGTGAACTCCTTTCGCCTTCACCTCTGGCTTGACCTTCCTTGTCACCCACCGAGACATCCACCAAACTGAAAGTCATTCCTTTGATGGGGCTTCCTCTAGGGAAATCAGTGGCAGAAAGCCCGAGGTCAGGTCTGTCCCCATCGAGGTCTAGGTAGGAACATGGCCTCTCAGATGCCCGTCCCTGTCCATCTTCCTTATGTCTCATCATTGATCCGATTCATCTTTGACTTAGAGTGAATCCTAGGTTGTTCAAAGGGGGCGGGGGATGCTTCTTCTGAACCCCAGGATTCCCAGAATGGCCCCATCTCCCAAATTCTCTCTTTCCTTTTCTTCCTAGCTGTCATTATGGGCACCTGTCAATCTGCCCCAGGGAAAGACTCCCCTTTGGGATGTATCCTTAAACACTGGAAAGCTCTCAGACTAGGCTTCCCTGGTAGCTCAGCTGGTAAAGAATCTGCCTGTAATGCAAGAGACCCAGGTTCAGTCCCTGGGTGGGGAAGATCTCCTGGAGAAGGGAAGGGCAACACACTCCAGTTTTCTTGCCTGGAGAATCCCATGGATAGAGGAGCCTGGCGGGCTACAGTCTATGGGGTTGCAAAGAGTCGGACACGACTAAGCAACTAACACTTTCACTTCAGACTGGACAACCTCAGACCCAAGTGAACAGTCTTCTGCCACTGGCTTGGCCTCGATACACACTGGGCGACTGGGAGGTCCAGCCCCAGGATGGCTGTCTCACCTGCAATACTATTCTCCACCTCCATCTGCACTGCCGCCGCCTTGGCAAATGGTCTGAGGTTCCTGACGTCTAGGCCTTCTGTCAACTCACTCAAGACCCCAAACTGTGGTCCTTGTGCCGCACATCACCACCAACACCACCCGACTTCCCCACCTCCGATCCTGAGCACCTCCCTCTTTCTGCTCCTTCCCCTGTTCCCTCAGCCACATCCTCCTCCAGCCCCTCAAAACCACTGAACCCCTTTCCCAGACCAGGACCCCCAGCGCCCCCTCTTCCCTATCACCAACCGCTCCTCCACCAGCCCCTGGTTCTCCTTCTTTTCCCCGGCACACCCAGTCTGGATGTCCCCTCCAGTTTCCTCTGGAGCCAGCCCCCCAAGTTCCTTTACATGAAGTGAGTGGTTCCCAGGGAATCGTTCAGGTTTGTGTTCCTTTTTCTATGTCTGATCTATCTCAAACTGAACTCAAGCTAGGCAATTTCTTGGAAGACCCCACCAAATTTACTAAAGAATTTGAATATCTTACTTTAACTTAAGACCTTTCTTGGTGTGATATACATGTCATTTCCCCCACTTGTACTAATACAGCAGAACAAGCTAGAATCTGGCTAGAGCCAGGGAATATGGGGACAACCTTAACAGGGGCTAACTGATGCTCATGTGCTGGGACC
This sequence comes from Bos javanicus, assembly GCF_032452875.1. Lineage (NCBI taxonomy): Eukaryota > Metazoa > Chordata > Mammalia > Artiodactyla > Bovidae > Bos > Bos javanicus. The sequence continues at coordinate 33,390,440 of NC_083879.1, read as the reverse complement.
CACGGTGGTCCCCGACAATGACCTTGACTGAAACTACCAGGAAGGGTCGGGACAGACAGCGATGGGACCATGTGCTTACCTGCCTCATCAAAGGCATGAATAGGGCCACCACCAAGGCTGTAACTATGACAAAATGAAAGGAATTACTTCAGGCCCAGGAAAAGACCCTGCTCTTTTCCTGTCTCATCTTTCAGAGGCTCTATGCCTTTTCACCAACTCAGACTTAACCTCTGAGGAAGGCAAAGCAATCCTGGCAATATGTTTCATCTCCCAGCCAACCTCCAGTACATGTGGAAAACTCCAAAACTTAAGAGAAGGGCCCTCGGACTCCCCAGTTTGAACTCAGAGACCAGTCTTTAAGGTCTCTAATAACTGAGATGAGGGTGGCTGAGAGGGAGCGAGACCACAGGGGTCTTGAAAGCAGAAAAATCTCTCCAAATGCTCACCTCTGCAATCAATCAGAGGCACCCATCAGGCTAAGAATCGTCCGAGGCCCCCCAACGGCGACAAGGAAAACAGTCACTGGGCCCCGACTCTGGTTCCTACTCCAGCAGCAGACAATGGGGCACTGGAGTCAAGATTACCAGGAAAGGTTGCCCACAGGACCGTGCCCACTGTGTGAACTAACAAGGCACCAGGCGAGGGACTGCCACCCTCTCCTTGATAAGAAGGGACAAAATCCCCTTCTGAAACCAGGGACCGTCTTGCTAGGACCCCTCCACACCTATGATCTTCAAGAATGTCTACCATCTTCAGACTGACGGCCATGACCCTGGACCTGGCTCCCTGACATGATATCAACTAAGCCTATGGGACTTCCCTCGTGGTCCAGTAGTTAAGAATCAACTTATAATTCAGGAGACATGGATTCCGTCCCTTGTTGGGGAGCGAGGATCCCACATGCCTTGGGGCAACTAAGCCCATGACTGCTGAGCCAGCATACTGCACCCAAATATCCAGCATGCTGCTACTAAGACCCAACACAGCCAAATAAATAAATAAACACTGTTGTTGTTCAGTTGTTAAGTCATGTTCAACTCTTTGTGACCCCATGGCCCACCGGGCCCACAGGTAGATTCTTTTCCACTGAGCCACTGGAGAAGCCCATGCCGCTGCTGCTGCTGCTAAGTCACTTCAGTCGTGTCCAACTCTGTGTGACCCCATAGACAGCAGCCAACCAGGCTCCCCCGTCCCTGGGATTCTCCACTGGAGTGGAGTTGTCATTTCCTTCTCCAGTGCATGAAAGTGAAAAGTGAAAGTGAAGTCGCTCAGTCGTGTCCAAGTCTTAGCAACCCCATGGACTGCAACCTACCAGGCTCCTCCATCCATGGGAGTTTCCAGGCAAGAGTGGGGTGCCATTGCCTTCTCTGGGAGAAGCCTATATATATATATATAAAAGAGTTTTCATTTCTCAACTAAGACCCGGCAGTCAAATAAAAAAATATATGTGTATATATATACACACACACACATATATATACACACATACATATATATACACACATATACACACACATGTGTGTATATACACCACACATACATATGTATTGTGTGTGTATACGTATTTATTTTTTTTGTATTTATTTATGTATTTATTTATTTTTAAAGAGTTCACATGCCTCAACTAAAGATCCTGCATGCTGCAACTAAAACTGGGCACAGTCAAATAAACAAATATATTTTTTAATCGAGTTGGCCAACCCTTGGGTAACTCTATCCATAGAGGTAAGAAAGTCAATTTCTTAACTGATACTGCAGCCACTTACTCTGCTCTTCCCAAATTCTCAGGTCCCTTGATTCCCTCACCCATCATCATTATCACAGCAGAAGGCAAACCTCAACCTATGCTCCAAACCTCTGACCCACCACGCTCACTGGGAGATCAGATCTTTACATTCCTCCCTCGTCCTTCCCAGCTATCTCATCCCCCCCTAGGCACCCTCATGGGCCTCCCCCAACCCTGTTTTTGACCAAACTAAACACTAAACTAATTCTACATCACAAACCTCCTTCCTTGGAGTCTTAAGAGACACTCCCTCTGATGCTCAGCCCTCTTCTACAAGAAATGCTGAAACAGGTTCCCTCAATTATGTAGAGAAGACTCTTGAGAGTCTCTTGGACTTCAAGGAGATCCAACCAGTCAATCCTAAAGGAAAGCAACCCTGAATATTCATTGGAAGGAATGATGCTGAAGTTCCAATACTTTGGCCGCCTGATGCGAAGAGCCAACTCATTGGAAAAGACCCTGATGCTGGGAAAGATTGAGGGCAAGAGGAGAAGGGGGTGACAAAGGATGAGATGGTTGGATGTCATCACCAATTCAATGGACATGAACTTGGGCAAACTCCAGGCGATAGTGAGGGACAGAGGAGCCTGGCATGCTGCAATCCAAAGGGGCCAAAGAGTCGGACACGACTGAACAACAACAGTAGGGGACATTGACACCCCCAAGAGGACCTCTCACCTGACTCCTGCCACTGTCACCAGGAGGGACCCCTCTCGCTGTCCCCGCTGCTCTCGATACCCTATGAAACTGGAAGATCTTAGGGGACACACACCCCTCATTCACAAATTTCTAAACTCTGGACTCCTTAGACCTAGCAACTCCCCTTATAACACCCCTGTTCAACTCGTTAAAAAGGCAGAAGGCACGTGTCGTCTAGTACAGGACCTAGCTATGATTTATGAGGCAGTGGTCCTTCTCCACCCTGCAGTCCCAAATCCCCACACCACCCTCAGTTCTCCTAACACTCAGGTCTTTACTGTCCTCCATCTAAAAGATGCTTTCTCCACCATCCCTCTCCCCCGAGATTCTCAAGATATATTTGCTTTTTTATGAATGGACCCTGACACTCTCCGCTCCCAACAACTCACCTTTCCCTCCCTTCTCCAGGGATTCAGAGATAGCTCCCACCTCTCTGGTCAAGCCCCTGCCTCTGATCTACCCATGGCTCCTGGGCAGCATTGTTCCTCCCTGTGTTGACGACCCCTCCTCTACAGCCGGGACCACCACACCTCCCTCACCAGACCCACCACCCTTCTTACCCCCCAGGCTCTGCAAGGCTACCAAGGTCTTCCTTCTAGAGCACACATCAGTCCAGTCAGTCGGATACCCAGGAATTTCTCTCATCCCCAGGACATCACACAGCCACTACTCAACACACAGAGCTCACAGCCTCTCTCCTTCTACCTCCAAACTAAAAGGAAATCAGGGCTTTTCTGAGCCTCACTGGACACTTCCACATCTGGCCCCTCACTGTGGCCTTACAGCCAAACCTCCCCCTGAGGCCCTCTCCCCAGTCAATTCTCCCCAGTGCTCCAGCCCTGGCCCCCCAAACCTGGAGAAGCCCTTCTGGCTGTACCCCCTGGATGAAGAGGAATCACCCCACAAGTAGGACAAAAACACAGCCCTAATTTAAAAGCTGTAACTTACTTCTCAAAGAACCTGGACACCACAGCTGAAGGCTGGCCTCCTCCGAGCAGAGGGCCACAATCTCACTTCTGGACAGACACTTCCTCTCCCCACACCTCACCAGGTGATGGACATTCCAAACAACGCCCCTCAGTTTCTCACCAACAGTAGGGTTACTCAATATCAAACTCTCTTACCCGATAGTCCGTCACTCAACGTCTCTCTATGCACTCAGTTCTCAACCTGCCACATTCCTGCCAGACTCCTCTGAACCCCAAACCCCGGAACACTCTTGTGTAGAAATCCTGGAACAGTCCACTACTGTCCGATCTGATTTAACAGACACCCCATATCCTCCCTGGATCACACTTCGTTCACCAGTGGCAGCAGCTATATGGTCAATGAACAGTGCAAAGCAGGATACACTCTCGTCACCACCACCCGAGTAAGAGAGAGCTCCCCACTGCCACCCAACACCTCTGCCCCAAAGGCTGGATTAATAGCCTTAATTAAAGCTTTGCAGGCTTCCCTTGTGGCTCAGATGGTAAAGAATCTGCCTGTAATGTGGGAGACCCAGGTTCGATCCCTGGATTGGGAAGATCCCCTGGAGGAGGGCATGGCAACCCGCTCCAGTATTCTTGCCTGGAGAATTCCATGGACAGAGGAGCCTGGTGGGCTACAGTCCATGGGGTCACAAAGAGTCAGACACGACTGAATGACTAGGCATGGCACAGAGCTTTACAACTAGCCAGAGACCTTGAGGTCAACAAACACACAGATCCTAAATTTGCCTTCCATCTCCTTCACTCACATGCGCTATCTGGAAAGAAAGGGGCCTGCCCACCACCCAGGGGACCTCAAGTAAACATGCCCATCTTATCCTATAACTCGGGCAGGCAGCCCCATCACCCGCTCAGGTGTCAGCCACGCACCGCAAAGGGCAACAACAGACCCAGTGCTCAGAGACTACAGGCAACAGCACAATCAACAAAGCGGCCACGCTGGCCGCTGCGGGCACTCACGCTTCCCGCCAGGCTCTCCAGCCCTTCTCCCTCTCAAGTCGCCCTGCATGTTCACCAGTCCGAGGCTGAGGTGTGCTCAGAACCAGGACCTCCTCAGGATGGGCCATGGTTTTCACTCTCGGGAAAATGTTGCTGTCAGCAATAGGCCGATCCACATACCACTCTCCACATGGGCACAGAGCCCTGAAAGGTTCTCTTAGCCCCTCTTCTCCATTCCGCTAACTTAGAAGTAGAACTAAAAGATGTCCCCTCACCATATCCTATTTGCAAATGAGTGAACTCCCAGAGACGTCTAAAGCCTGTGCCATCTCTCCCAACCCAGCAATTAAGGGGACGCCTGCCAGGTCAGGACTGGCAATTAGACTTCACCCGTATGACCACCCATAAAAGGTGCAAGTACCTGTTAACACTTGTTGACACTTTACTGGGTGGACCAAGGCCTTCCTGCTACACCCGGAAGGGCTTCTGTGCAACTCAGGCACTTCTGCAAGAAATTATCCCTAGACTGGGTCTCCCCACCTCTCTCCAGAGTGACAGTGGCTCAGCTTTCACCGCTCAAATTACCCAACAGGTGTTTCAAACTTTAGACATTAAATGCAAACCACATACAGCCTGGCATCCCCAACCTTCAGGAGAAACCAGAAAAGGCTCACTCTTCCCTTCAAACAGTGGTCCACATCCTTTTTGGCACCAGGGACAAGTTTCGTGGAAGACAATTTTTCCACAAACTGGGGGATGGTTTGATGGTTTCAGGATGATTCAAGAGCATTACATTTATTGTTTCTATTATTATTACATCAGCTCCACCTCAGATCTTCAGACATTAGGTCCCAGAAGTTGGGGACCCCTGCCTTAAAAAACAGCTCACTAAGTTCACCTTGGAACTCCATCAGAGCTGGCTAGAACACCTTCCCTGGCTTTCTGACTCCAGATGACTCAGAAGGCCCGCTTACACCTCCATCCCTTTGAACTCATGTATGACACCCAGCTCTTCTTATTCTCTTTTACCAGGAAGCCTCCTCCTCCAAGCCCTTACCCCTCAACCTTAAAACTAGACTTACAACCTTTCATGGACCCATGCTAATAGATACCTACCCCAACCTCAGGTGGTGCTAGTGGTAAAGAACCCATCTGCCAACGCAGGAGACGTAAGAGACCTGGGTTCCATCCCTGGTCTCTTACGATCCCCTGGAGGGGGCATGGCAACCCACTCCAGTATTCTTGTCTGGAGAATTCCATGGACAGAGGAGCCTGGCGGGCTACAGTCCATGGGGTCACACAGAGTTGGACATGACGACAAGCAACTTGGCACACAGCACGCACCCTGACCTCAGGACTTGTCCCCACCCACAATCCTACAATCTGGGGACCGGGTCTTATGAAAGAGCCTCCACACACATACCAAACCCTCCAATCTCCTCCAGAGGGTCCATTTCAGGTACTACTCACACCTCCAATGGCCCCCAAGCTCTCAGACATCCAACTGGACACACTGTCACGACTCAAGCCCACTGGTCCTCCTGCTGTGTCCCCAACACAGTCCTCTCCCTACGCCAGTCTGCAATCATCCGCCTCCAAACTTCAGGTCCACTGGAACCCAGAGACCACATGCCCTGGAGGGCTTACATGGGTCTTACTCTCTTATTTCCCCTTCTACTCTTTATAATCTTTCACAGCGGCAGACGTAACCCTTCTCCTGTCCCCGGAAGGAAGTTCCCGGCCCCTGCTGGACCAGCCCCGCAGACGGCTAAGACAGAATGCTTGTTCTCTTTCTCACCTCGTACTTGACCGCTCTCTTTCACACCAGCCACCTGTCAGGGGCCTCTCCTCCATCACCCTTCCTTCCGCACAACAGAAGAAACCACGGCCCCCTTCCAAAGGCCAAGGGCTCACAGCATTGCAGCTGCTGGCTGTGTGCTACCTCTGGCAGGACAGGCCCCTCCGGGTTTCCAGCACCCCTCAGGCAACCTTGTCCCTACTCAGGCCCCCCACCCTGGATTGGGCCCCTGCCCCCATGGTGGTATTTCTGGCCTCAGGCTGTCTCATGGATCCAATTCCTCTAGTGCCCCTCCCCATCCACGGACCCCTCTTCCAGGAAGTCTCCTTACTGATCAAGTCTCCCAGGTACGTTATGGCCAGCACTACCTCAGGGGTGGTCCCCTGGCCTCACACCCAGACCATACCTTCACCCCCAACTCCTCCCAACTGCAATCAAACTCTCTACCTAAACTCCCTCTTGACGTTGGGGCAGAACAAGAAACAGAGCTCAAATAAATAATTTCCCCAACCAGGAGCCTTCCCAAATCGGGCATCTAAAAATTCCATCCTCCTCCAGTGAATGGTCCTTTCACAGGACTCTATTTGTCCTCCTATCAATTCCACTGACTTTCATCTGACCTCCTCTACAGGTAACTCCTGGCACCTGCCCTACACAACTAAGTAAAACTAGGACCCGTCACAAACACATCAGCTCCTTCCACAAAAAGCTGGGGCTTTGACTTTCAAGGACAGCTTCTCACCCCGGAAAAGAACGTCCAGCCTCCCCAAGGCTTCTGCCACCGTAAGCCCTCTGGAGGGACTTGTAACCCCACACAGGCCCTGCCAGAAGGGTCAGATGTGTGAACATCCGCTTTACCGCCTCTCTTACAGCCTGATACCACTTTCATCTGGACTGCACTTCCTCCGCGGAACCTCGGGACCGCTGCACTCCTCCTAACTGGATCAAAAGCTGCACTGTTGCACCCCTGTTACCCCAGAAGAGCAGCCGCACCGGGTCTCTGCCCCCCCCCACCTTTTCAGATGCCGGCTGAAATGACAGCCTCGTCAGTCCTAGTGACCGTGGCTGCAGCTCTGGCTTCAGGCACTAAACGAGGCTATCTTACACACTTCGTAACTGCTATGCTCTGTCTCCTCTGCTTCACTCCCTGTCTTGTATGTTTCTCCTCTCCTTCCCCAAGAACTGTCTTCCTGCCCTACCCCCGCCCCATCACAGGTCAATTCAATTCCAAGACAACCCTCCAGGGCCCCCAGGTGGGGATAGCTCTGCGGCCCAGCTCAGAAGATGAGCCCTCCATCCTGATTCCCAACAGAGGGGCCATCTAGGTTCCATGTAACTCTTAAGACTAAGTTAATATTCAGAAGCTGCTGCGCTGTTTAGTCGCTCAGATCAGATCAGATCAGTTGCTCAGTCGTGTCCGACTCTTTGCAACCCCATGAATCGCAGCACTCCAGGCCTCCCTGTCCATCACCAACTCCTGGAGTTCACTCAGATTCACGTCCATCGAGTCAGTGATGCCATCCAGCCATCTCATCCTCTGTCGTCCCCTTCTCCTCCTGCCCCCAATCCCTCCCAGCATCAGAGTCTTTTCCAATGAGTCAACTCTTCACATGAGGCGGCCAAAGTACTGGAGTTTCAGCTTTAGCATCATTCCTTCCAAAGAAATCCCAGGGCTGATCTCCTTCAGAATGGACTGGTTGGATCTCCTTGCAGTCCAAGGGACTATCAAGAGTCTTCTCCAACACCACAGTTCAAAAGCATCAATTCTTCGGCGCTCAGCCTTCTTCACAGTCCAACTCTCACATCCATACATGACCACAGGAAAAACAATAGCCTTGACTAGACGAAACTTTGTTGGCAAAGTAATGTCTCTGGTTTTGAATATGCTATCTAGGTTGGTCATAACTTTTCTTTCAAGGAGTAAGCGTCTTTTAATTTCATGGCGCAGTCACCATCTGTAGTGATTTTGGAGCCCAGAAAAATAAAGTCTGACATTGTTTCCACTGTTTCCCCATCTATTTCCCATGAAGTGATGGGACCGATGCCATGATCTTCGTTTTCTGAATGTTGAGCTTGAAGCCAACTTTTTCACTCTCCACTTTCACTTTCATCAAGAGGCTTAGCTCAGTCGTGTCCAACTCTTTGCGACCCCATGGACTATAGCCCGCCAGGCTCCACTGTCCATGGACTTTCCCAGGCAAGAATACTGGAGTGGGTTGCCATTCCTCTTCCATGGAATCTTCCTGACTCAGGGATTGAATCCGTTACCTGCACTGGCAGATGGATTCTTTACCTGAGAAGCCTGAATATTCAGAGGAAGGAAATGTAAACCCACCTAACACTGTTCACAACAGAGCAGCACCTGTCAAGGGCCACTATCGAGTCTCTCTCAGACCCCAGGACTGGAAAACTACTGAAGACAAGAATGTACAGAATCTCAGTAAAACCACATCTTACAGACATAGCAGGCTGGATTCTGCTGGAGACAAAGACAGACATGCCCGCACCCCCTCTTCCCTGCACCTGGTCCCCTAAACTTGATGCAAGTCAGACCCTCATCTATGTGCCAATGCCAGTCTAAGCATCTGCCCTTTCCTCTCTTGGAAAATGATTTTCTCCTCTTGCTAATATTTCTGTGAATTCCTTCTCACCACACAACCTTCTCTGTGAATGGACATTTACATCAGCCACACAGTAAGTGACCAAAGAGGGGACAAGTGTGTCTCTTCCTGTCCCCAGTAGATGGCCGTCTGTCTGCTCACCAGGGGATCGCCACTTCAGCCAGAGTTCTGGGCCTCTGGACATCCAGGCCCACTGCCCACCTAGGCTCCCTGCTTGCCCTCCCCTTGACCAAGACCCACATCCTCAGAGCCTGGTTCCCTCAGCCTCCCCAGGGCTCGTCTCAGACTGCGGGGCTCACAAGCCTGCACCCATAGCCCGGAGTCCCAAGGCCCCATAGCCAAAGGGCTTACAACGAGAGGCCCATCCTCCAGGATGACTGTGAACTTCCCCTGCAGTACCCATAGTGTGATGGAAGGACTTCGACTAAGAATCAAAGCCCCCATTTCATGAGCCTGGACACCTGTCCACCTTGTGACCTCACAGAAGTCACTGACCCCCCACACACACACCTCAGTTTCCTCATCTGCAGGACTTGGTCCACATCCCCCACCTCCCCACCAGCGATGGTGAACAGTGTCGCTGCGAGTGACACCCACCCTGGGACCACTCGGCTGCCTGCAGAGATGCTGAAACATCCATACCAGGTGATAACTAGCTGCACCCCTGCCAGTAAAGCAGCAGGTGGGTCCACTCCACCACCACCTCCGGACTGCCCCACCATCCAGCAACTAGAGGGGATACCTGCCGGGGGGCAGGGGGCACTCCTGACCCTACAAGGCATTGGTCCTTTGTAATGAACCCATGCCTACTGCCCATCAGATTCGTAAATATTCTCAGAGTCACAGCTGGTTGTGAGACTCTCCATTAACTAGTGCCAGAACCATGCTCCATGCTCGCTGCTACAAGCTAACAGTGCAGACAAACGGCATCAGAGGAGCTCTGCCCAGTGGAGCAGACAGACGTGCAGACACAGTGCCTTCCAGGAGCATTTGGGTCGCCCGTTACCGGGGAACAAACCGCCTCTGAACTTAGGCTCAGAACAACAGGTTCCTCAAACACTGCTGCTGCTGCTGCTGCTAAGTCGCTTCAGTCGTGTCCGACTCTGTTCGACCCCATAGATGGCAGCCCGCCAGGCTCCGCCATCCCTGGGATTCTCCAGGCAAGAACACTGGAGTGGGTTACCATTTCCTTCTCCAAAGCATGAAAGTGAAAGGTGAAAGTGAAGTCGCTCAGTTGTGTCCAACTCTTAGCGACCTCATGGACTGCAGCCTACCAGGCTCCTCTGTCCATGGGATTTTCCAAGCAAGAGTACTGGAGTGGGGTACCATTGCCTTCTCCATCCTCAAACACTAAACAGATGTTAAATACGATCCAGAAATTTCACTTCTGGGTGTCTATGTGTGTGCACTCAGTTGTGTCCGACTCTTTGTGAGCCCTGTGGATTGTAGCCCGCCATGGGATTTTCCAGGCAAGATACTGGAGTGGGTTATCACTTCCTTCTCCAGGAGATCTTCCTCACCCAGGGACTGAACCATGTCTCTTGCATCTCCTGCATTGGCAAACAGATTCTTTACCACTAGCACCACCTGGGAAGCCCCATATCTGGGTATATTTCCAAAAGAATTGAAAGCTGGGACTCAGACCGATATTTACACATCCAGGTTCACAGCAGCATTATTCTCAACAGCCAAAACTGAAAATGACACAAATGTCCACTAAGGGGTGAACAGATACATAAATTCATCTATCCATACAGTAGAGTATTATGAAATCCTGACATGTGCTACAACATGGATGGAGCTCAAAGACATTACGCTAAGCAAAATAAGCTACACACAAAGGGATAAATATATGATTTTATTTATATGATGTACCTAGAATAGGCAAATTCACAGAGACAAAAAGTTGAAGGCTGTATTAAAATACCAATAGTATTTTCCCACAGAACTAGAACAAATAATCCTAAAATTCATGTAGAACCATAGAAGATCCTAAACTGCCAAAGCAATCTTGAGAAAAAAGAACAAAGCAGGTAGTATCACTCTCTCAGATGTCACACTATACGACAAAGCTACAGTAATCAAAGCGGCACACTGTGTAAGCACAGACACACAGATCACTGCAGCAGTAGAGAGCACCCAGAAATAAACCCACACCCGATGGTCAATCTGTGACAAAGCAGGCAAGAGTACACGGTGGAGAAAGTCTCTTCCATAAATGCTGCTGGGAAAACTGGAGAAACAGCTGTGAAACAATGAGATCAGAACTTCCTGGCACCATATTTTTAAAAAAATAGACTCAAAATGGATGAAAGACCCAAATTTGATACCTGAAACCATAAAACTCCTAAAAGAGACCAAGGCGGAATATTCGTTGTCATAAATCATACCAATAGTCTTTGGATCCTAAGGCAAGGGAAACTAAAACAAAAATAAATAAATAAATAAGACCTAATTAAATGTATAAATTTTGGTAAGAAAAGGAAAAAATAAAAAGACAACCTACAGAATGGGAGAAAATATTTGTAAATGATATGGTTGATGAGGAGTTAGTATCTAAAATATACAAACAGCTCACACAACTCAATATCCAAAAAAAAAAAAAAAAACAATTTAAAAAATGGACAGAAGATCTGAATAGACATTTTTTCCAAAGAAGACATACAGATGGCCAACAGGCACATGAAAAATGCCCAATATTGCTTATTATTAGAGACATGCAAATCAAGATGATGAGATATCACCTCACATCAGTCAGAATGTTCATTACCTAAAAGTCCACAAATAACAAACACTGCAGAAGCTCTGGGGGAAAAAAAAAAAAAAGAACCCTCCTACACGATTGCTGGGAATGTAAATCGGCACAGCCACTGTAGAAAACAGTATGGAGTTCCTCAAAAAACTAAAAATAGAGCTACCCATATGACCCAGCAATTCCACTCCTGGGTATATATTTGGAAAAAAATGAAAACACTAATTTGAAAAGGTACTTGCACCTCAATGGCCACAGAAACACTGCTGACAATGGCCAAGTTGTGGAAACAGCCCAAGTGCCCATGAACAGAGGACTGGATTAAGAAGATACAGCACACACCTGCACACACACACCGTGGGATATTACTCAGTCATAAAAAGAATAAAGTCTTGTCATTTGCATCATTGTACAAACATTGTACCTACAGAGAAGGCGATGGCACCCCACTCCAGTACTCTTGCCTGGAAAATCTCATGGACGGAGGAGCCTGGTGGGCTGCAGTCCATGGGGTCTCGAAGAGTCGGACATGACTTCACTGAACAACTTCCCTTTCTCTTTTCACTTTTATGTGTCGGAGAAGGCAATGGCGACCCACTCCAGTGTTCTTGTCTGGAGAATCCCAGGGACGGGGGAGCCTGGTGGGCTGCCATCTATGGGGTCGCACAGAGTCGGACACGACTGAAGCGACTTAACGGCAGCAGCAGCAAACGTACCTAGAGAATCTTGTGCTTGGTGAAATAAGTCAAAGAAGGACAAATACTGTATGATATCAATCATGTGGAATCCAAAATATAATACAAATGAATGTCTATGCAAAATAGAAACAGATTCACAGATAGAACTAGTGGCTCCCAGTAGGGAAGGGAGTAAGAGATACAACTACCATGTATAAAACAGCCAAGCAATGAGAATATATTGTACAGCACAGGGAATTGTAACCATTATCTTGCAATAACTTTTATTGAAATGTAATCTAAAAATAATTCACATGAAACCAACATTGTAATCAATATTAGTCAACCAACTATACTTCACCTGAAACGAATATTATAATCAATACTAGTCAATCAAGTCTACTTCAATAAAATATAAATAATAAAATCTTTCCCCTCCCAAAAGTGGAATGGTGGTCGTCAGGGTCTGGGTATAAGAGGTACAGGAAGTGAGTGTTTAGGGTACAGAGTTTTTGAGTTTGGAAAGATGAAAAAACAGTTCTAGAGACGGATGGTGGTGCAGGTTTACAACAACAAGAATGTCCTCAATGTGTATTTTACAATTTTTTTTTAAAAAAGAAGAAAAAGAACAACCATTTCTTTTGCTCTTGAATCAGTGATTTGCACAGAGTTCAGCAGCAGTGACTGCTGACGGTGCTAAGCCATCCCCTGGGGAGACTGCAGTGGCCGAGCGACCCGCGCCTCTGAGCCTCACTGGTGACCCCACCACCTGCTCTCACCTTGTCAACAAACCAGGTCCGCTTGCCCAACATGCTGTCAGGAGCCACAGCCCAGGTTGCAGCAAAGAGGGGTTTATCCACAAGGTCCAAGAAGATGGCAGAACAAGCCTCAGACCAGCTCTCCAGAAGGCAAAGGTGGATATTCATGGGATGAGGGGTGGAGATGCAGGAGGCAGGCAGCACCTGCTCAAGGTGGGGTTGGGGTCCTCTGACGTCATGAGGTCAGGAGGACACGCAGGCTGACCCACCTGGAGAGTGAGTGCTCCTGTCAGGACCAGTCTTAACAGGTTCAGCTAGAACTAGACACAGCTGACTCCCTGGTCGCTAGGAAACCTCTTGTTGTTCAGACTCTCTCCAATGGAGGACACGCAAGTAAGTCCTTCCTAACAACAATTAAAACAACCTTGATTCGTGAAGTCTAGTCACAGGTGAAATGGATTTAACTCATGGTTACCCACAGTTTCAGTGACTCAAACTGTGAATCTGCCTGCGTTGCAGGAGACCCAGGTTCGATCCCTGGGTCGGGAAGATCCCCTGGAGAAGGAAATGGCAACCCACTCCAGTATTCTTGCCTGGAGAATCCCAGGGGACAGAGAAGCCTGGTGGGCTATAGTCCATGGGGTCGCAAAGAGTCAGACACGACTGAGCAGCTAACATTTTCACTTTCACACCCACGGTTTCACCCTCACTACAGTCAGAGGTCATTTGTGGCAGCTCCAGCACCCAAGAGGAAGAAGTCGAAGCTGAGCTGAGGTCCGGCCTGTAGACACCACAGAATCACTTCCCCAAATGCCATCAGTTAGAAGCCACAGGGCCCCTCACCCCCCAGATCCCAGGGGAGGTGACTGACAGCCCCGCCTTTCCGTGGAAGGACTTCCAGAGAATTCGTGGCCCATCTTATTCCAGCTCAACATAGAAGTGAGGTGTGTACAAGGTACTGAAGCAGTGTGGGCACAAGATGCCTCCCTGGGGATCCACAAGACTTTAGGAAAAGGAGACGGTCTCATTCACATCCAGGAGGAGGTAATGGATGTGAGAACAATTTGTACACTATGAACCATTCCACCAATGCATCATCAGTGACAGAAAATGTTGAATTAAGACAAAGCTTTAAAAAATCATACAAATGAGCTTATTTTCAAAACAGAAATAGACTCACAGACTTAAGAGAATGAACTTCTGGTTACTATAGGGGAAGGGTTGGAGACAGGGCTAGATTGGGAGTCTGGAATTGACATGTACACACTGCTTTATTTAACATAGATATCCCCAGAATCAGACTCCCTGTGACCCCTTGGACGGCAGTCTGCAGGTACCCCCTCTCTGAGCATGGCAGGTCCTCCAGCTCCTAGATTCCAACACCCCAACTTCTTCCCTTCACTTTGACCCAGGGGTAGTAACTGCCTCGAGTGGGTAACAATTCTGTCTCCCTCTGGGTTACCTCAGCGTCCCCTTCTGCTGTTCCAGGCCTCTAGCACTTACAAAAAAGATCTTCACGACCCAGATAATCACCATGGTGTGATCACTGACCTAGAGCCAGACATCCTGGAATATGAAGTCAAGTGGGCCTTAGAAAGCATCACTACGAACAAAGCTAGTGGAGGTGATGGAATTCCAGTTGAGCTATTCCAAATCCTGAAAGATGATGCTGTGAAAGTGCTGCACTCAATATGCCAGCACATTTGGAAAACTCAGCAGTGGCCACAGGACTGGAAAAGGTCAGTTTTTGTTCCAATCCCAAAGAAAGGCAATGCCAAAGAATGCTCAAACTACCGCACAATTGCACTCATCTCACACGCTAGTAAAGTAATGCTCAAAATTCTCCAAGCCAGGCTTCAGCAATATGTGAACCGTGAACTTCCTGATGTTCAAGCTGGTTTTAGAAAAGGCAGAGGAACCAGAGATCAAATTGCCAACATCCGCTGGATCATAGAAAAAGCAAAAGAGTTCCAGAAAAGCATCTATTTCTGCTTTATTGACTATGCCAAAGCCTTTGACTGTGTGGATCACAATAAACTGTGGAAAATTCTGAAAGAGATGGGAATACCAGACCACCTGATCTGCCTCTTGAGAAATTTGTATGCAGGTCAGGAAGCAACAGTTAGAACTGGACATGGAACAACAGACTGGTTCCAAACAGGAAAAGGTGTTCGTCAAGGCTGTATATTGTCACCCTGTTTATTTAACTTCTATGCAGAGTACATCATGAGAAACGCTGGACTGGAAGAAACACAAGCTGGAATCAAGATTGTTGGGAGAAATATCAATAACCTCAGATATGCAGATGACACCACCCTTATGGCAGAAAGTGAAGAGGAACTAAAAAGCCTCTTGATGAAAGTGAAAGTGGAGAGTGAAAAAGTTGGCTTAAAGCTCAACATTCAGAAAACGAAGATCATGGCATCCGGTCCCACCACTTCATGGGAAATAGATGGGGAAACAGTGGAAACAGTGTCAGACTATTTTTCTGGGCTCCAAAATCACTACAGATGGTAACTGCAGCCATGAAATTAAAAGGCGCTTACTCCTTGGAAGGAAAGTTATGACCAACCTAGATAGCATATTGAAAAGCAGAGACATTACTTTGCCAACAAAGGTCCATCTAGTCAAGGCTATGGGTTTTCCTGTGGTCATGTATGGATGTGAGAGTTGGACTGTGAAGAAGGCTGAGCACAAAAGAATTGATGCTTTTGAACTGTGGTGTTGGAGAAGACTCTTGAGAGTCCCCTGGACTGCAAGGAGATCCAACCAGTCCATTCTGAAGGAGATCAGCCCTGGGATTTCTTTGGAAGGACTGATGCTAAAGCTGAAACTCCAGTACTTTGGCCACCTCATTTGAAGAGTTGACTCATTGGAAAAGACTCTGATGCTGGGAGGGATTGGGGGCAAGAGGAGAAGGGGACGACAGAGGATGAGATGGCTGGATGGCATCACCTACGTGATGGACATGAGTCTGAGTGAACTCCAGGAGTTGGTGATGGACAGGGAGGCCTGGCGTGCTGAGATTCATGGGGTTGCAAAGAGTCGGACATGACTGAGTGACTGATCTGATCTGATCTGATCTTACACAAATTTCTGTTAAAAATAACTGATGTGTTAATGACCATATCTATTATACTAAGGCAAATATATGCAAATATATCTTATACCATAGCAACTCTACTTCTGGAATTTCACCCAAAAGAACCGAGTGTTTTTGTTCACCAAAACACAAGTTTCAAAATGTTCCTAACTGCCTATTTCTAACAGCCCCAAACTGAAAATAACCTGTGTCCACCAAGAGTTTTTTCAGTTGCTAAGCTGTGTCCCACTCTTTGTGACCTCATGGACTGCAGCATGCCAGGCTCCTCTGTCCTCCACTAACTCCATCTACAGTAGAGGTGATCAATAATTACACTTACACTGCAGTCCATGAGCGGAATAGTACACAGCAGAGAAGAGAAATAAATAGCCCTATTCAACACTAGTCATAACACTGAGACACAGAAGAGTACATACTGTGTGATTCCATTTGTATGATACTCAAAACCAGGTGATGCTAATCATTGGTGACGAGAGAGCACTTATTTTCTAAGGGTGCTATCAAGTGGATATTTTTGATTCTTGATCTGGGTGATGGTTCACTATGATGTAGATTTCAGATGTGTGTGCTTGGTTGTAATTCAGTGGGAAATTTTAATGTTTCAGTCCAAGTTCTAGACTGAACCATAACCGCTTCAAAGAGATGCCAAGTGGCAGAGTAGGAAGGCTTGGTAGGAACTACCAAATCTAGTAGAGTCACAAGGGGCAGAGAGAGCCTGGGAATTTACAAAGCAACAGCAAAGTAACGCAGGTATTCGGGGTGTTACGATGAATGGAAATGACTCCAGGGTCAGAGAAGGCCAGTTCTGCACAAGTCCACTATGCGTGCGTGCTGTCGCAGAGTCGTGTCTGACTCTTTGGGACCCCATGGACTGTAGCCAGGCTCCTCTGTCCATGGGATTCTCCAGGCAAGGATACTGGAGTGGGTTGCCATGCCCTCCTCCAGGGGATCTTCCCGACCCAGAGATCGAACCCAGGTCTCCTGCATTGCAGTTGGATTCTTTACCATCTAAGCCACCATGGAAGCCCATACAAGTACACTGCTGTTGCTGCTGCTGCTGTTAAGTCACTTCAGTCCGACTCTGTGCGACCCCATTGATGGCAGCCCACCAGGCTCCCCCGTCCCTGGGATTCTCCAGGCAAGAAAACTGGAGTGGGTTGCCATTTCCTTCTCCAATGCATGAAAGTGAAAAGTGAAAGTGAAGTTGCTCAGTCGCGTCCGACTCTTAGCGACACCATTGACTGCAGCCCACCAGGCTCCTCTGTCCGTGGGATTTTCCAGGCAAGAGTACTGGAGTGGGGTGCCATTGCCTTCTCCAGGCAACCCCAAAATACAAGAAATGTAGACTAACCTAGGTAAAACTCGTTAGTTGTTGAAACAAAAATAAGGGAAATATCCTAAGCTGGTTCTCTTATAAAGATGCATATATATACTTATGTGATGTACTTTATCAAATGAAGTATATATTTCTTTATATTGAGCAGGTTAAAAACACCTAAAAAGAAGTTAAGTTCTACGTGTATCACAGAAACCTACTGGATGCCACCAGAATTATATGATGCCAGGTCCTCCATCCCCATGCCAACCGTAGGAGGTGGGTGTTAATCCCCTTTTACAGAATTCACACCAAGGTTCAAAGACTAGCAACCCTCCTCCAAGGCCACACAGCAAGCGGCAGTGAAGTGAAGTGAAGTGAAGTCGCTCAGTTGTGTCCGACTCTTTGCGACCCCATGGACAGTAGCCTACCAGGCTCCGCCATCCATGGGATTTTCCAGGCAAGAATACTGGAGTGGGCTGCCATTTCCTTCTCCAGGGGGTCTTCCCAACCCAGGTATCGAACCTGTGTCTCCTGCATTGCAGACAGACACTTTACCGTCTGAGCCACCACGTGGCAGAAATGGGTTCAAACCTGGACCCATCTACTTCCAGCGCGGGTGGACAGAACCAACTCTGTCAAAACAGGGAAAGCTGAGCCTGGCAAACAAATTCCAGTTTCAAAATAACAGTCAAGGACCCCGGGCAGAGTCATGGATGAGACAGCTTCATATAATAAGTCATTCCGGTTCCAATTTTCCCTCTGTGCATTCTGGACACTTATGTGCACACACACGTGGCAATTTTATATACATGATACAGATGGCAATCAGTCTTCTAGAGCTGTTATGTCTACTGAGTAAATCATGTCTCGTGTAAACTATGGTTTTTCTAAATGGAAAGACCTGCATTTCAAGATGTGTGAAATTAAGATCCCAGTTTTATGTTTAAAACTGATCTTAAAGCTGCCATTATTTTTACCCCTTTTTTATCATCTCTCATCAAAAAATTTTGACATTAATTCTAAATTTCTTGTTCTTGATTTGAATCTACGTCCTTCACTTTTTTTAAAGTTTAAATTTATTTACTTTAATTAGAGGCTAATTACTTTACAATATTGTATTGGTTTTGCCATACATCAACATGAATCCGCCATGGGTGTACACGTGTTCCCCATCCTGAACCCCCCTCCCACCTCCCTCCCCATACCATCCCTCTGGGTCATCCCAGTGCACCAGCCCCAAGCTTCTAGTATCCTGCATTGAACCTGGACTGGCAATTCATTTCTTATATGATATTATACATGTTTCAATGCCATTCTCCCAAATTATCTCCCCCTTCCCTCTCCCACAGAGTGCAAAAGACTGTTCTATACATTTGTGTCTCTTTTGCTGTCTTGCATACAGGGTTAACGTTACTATCTTTCTAAATTCCATATATATGCGTTAGTATACTGTATTGGTGTTTTTCTTCCTGGCTTACTTCACTCTGTATAATCGGCAAATACTTAGGAATATATCTACCTAAAGAAACTAAAGACCTATATATAGAAAACTATAAAACACTGGTGAAAGAAATCAAAGAGGACACTAATAGATGGAGAAATATACTATGTCCTTCACTTCTGAGTGTAAGTGTTGACGGCATTCTGAACATTTAACTGTGAAAAGTAAAATGACCATTACAGCCAACCCCCTACATTTTATCTCAAAGTACTGTGGGTTATAGTTAATATTCAAAAATACCAAACAGTCTAGACAGGTTTTCCAGGGCTTTATCATTTCATCTTTCAGTGACAAATCTGCAGGACACACGTGTGCCCAAGTAGTGCCATGATTTTCAGGAAAGGGGTTAATCATTTCTCTTCATCATCTTTCACTTGCTCACTTGAAAGGCACTTAAATCACAGTAACATTCATGTTTTCAATTAAGAAAAAATTCTCAGAAGTCCAAGAAATCTTCTATATAAGTATTTTGGAATGAATGGGCCAGTGAAAATAGTTCATCTCTGGTTCTTAAAAAAGAGAGAGAGGGCAGAAGGACGGAGTTGTCCTCCTTGCTCTACTATCTAAGAAGGGGAGGAAAAGGAGGATCAAGGTTGATGACAGGGAGTGAGGTTCTCACTCATGTGCATCACTCATTCTTCCTTGCAATATATAGGCTGCTCCTCAAAAAATGCGAGGGCTCTACAAGCACACGGGCATGTGCTCGCTCAGTTGTGTCCAACTCTTTGCAACCCCCTGGACTGTACCCTCCAGGCTCCTCTGTCCATGGGATTCTCCAGGCAAGAATACTGGAGTGGGTTGCCATTTCCTCCTCTAGGGGATCTTTCTGACCCAGGGGTCTCTTGTGTTTCTTGCATTGGCGGGTGGATTCTTTACCACTGAGCCACCTGGGAAGCCCTGTATGAGCGCAAGACACGTGATCTCCCTGGTGGCCAGCTTCCAACCCACTGTCATGCTCCTGGGCCTTCCTCTGGGTTTTTTAAGTTCCTGCGGCCACCCACTCTGGGTCTGGGGATTCCTCCACAGCGTCCTCAGACACTGTGATTTTGTTCCTGTTCAAGACACGAAGGAAATAAACAAAATAGGGAAGTGATCATGTTAAAAATGTCATCTAAGCACTAACCAGGACAGACCCTGCTTAGCTTCCAAGATCAGATGAGATCAGGCACCTTCACCTTCAGGGCAGTGTATAGACTTAGAGAACGAACTTACGGTTACCGGAGGGAAGCAGGAGGAAGGGATAGTTAGGGAGTTTGAGATGGACATGTACGCACGACTACATTTAAAAGAACCAACAGGACCTACTGAATAACACAGGGAACTCTGCTCAATATCATGTAACAACCTAAATGGGAAAAGAATTTGAAAAAGAATCAATTCAGTTCAGTCACTCAGGCATGTCTGACTCTTTGCGACCGCATGGACTGCAGCATGCCAGGCCTCCCTGTCCATCACCAACTCCTGGAGTTGACTCAAACTCATGTCCATTGAGTCAGTGATGCCATCCAACCATCTCATCCTCTCTCATCCCCTTCTCCTCCCGCCTTCAATCTTTCCCAGCATCAGGGTCTTTTCAAATGAGTCAGTTCTTCTCATCAGGTGGCCGAAGTATTGGAGTTTCAGCTTCAGCATCAGTCTGAAAAAGAACAGATATATGAATATAACTGACTCACTTTGCTGTACAGCTGAAACTACCACATTATTAATCAGTTATACTCCAATATAAAATAAAAAGTTAAAAAACTGACAAAAAAATTAAATAGAATAAAAACAAAAAACTCCCAGCAAGTCCACTCAGCCATAGCTGCCGATACCTGACTCACTGGGCAGCAACCCATCAAGTCCATCAGGTGCCCGAGACACTGCCCTTCCCTCCTGATGACCGACAGGGTCAGTCTCATTTCTGAGCCCGCCTAACCCCTCTCCCCAGATCCCACCAGCACACCACTCCCTCAAGAACAGGCTAGGAGTAGACGGAGTCAAACACCCATGACTCATTCTAATGCTTCACTTTGACAGACTAGAGGAGGACCAGGCCAAGTTCCTGGGAAGTCACAGTGTTAAAGTCGATTATAAATAAACGTTATTCCTTTTACACACTCAGGAAGTTTAAGCAACTAAAAGCAAGCATCTGTGCATTAATTTAAACCACTTCAATGAATAGCTGGGCACGTGTGTGGTGGGAAGATGTTATGTAAGCAAAAGACTGCTGTGAATTTGCAGGGAAACACTGCCAGAATCTGAGAGAAAAAGGGACGAAGGGTGATCGCTGTTATTGGGCAGGAGCCACTTGAGAGAAAGCGGTATTCCAAACTTTCTGAGCCCCACTTGTAGCTCTATTTAAACTTTTCTCCAGATGATTAGTGGTAAAGAATCCTGCTAACGCAGGAGACATGGAGTTCGAACCCTGGGATGGGAAGAACCCCTGGAGGAGGGCATGGAAATCCACTCCAGTATTTTTGCTTGGAGAATCCCATGGACAGAGGAGCCTAGAGGGTACAGTCCATGGGGTCACAAAAAAGTCAGACGCAACTTAGTGACTAAACAACAACTTTTCTCTCACGTGCCCAGAGCTTCTGCCCCGCTTGCCTCGCCAACCCCAGTCTCACCTTCGTGCATTCCTCAGGAGATGTTTTCAGAGGAAACTTAAATCCTAGTTTGTAACAAAACACAAAGAAGATACACAAAAAGTCACAGAATTCATGGACCATGACAGTTCAATCTTGAAAAAATGAGCTCAAGGTAAATTTAATAAATGAAATATGTCCTTAGTCAGGAGTCTAAGGACTTGATCAGAAGCGGAAGGCTGGCTTGAAGGTGAGCATCACAGAGTAAACACACTGGAAAAACACATTTGTCTCAATGGTCTTCTCGCCACTTTGGCTGTTGATATTCTCGTTAAAATTTAACTTTCCCAGCGGCAGCATTAGAGATAGGAGACGGGGAGTTTCCAGGTTCTCAAGTGGATGCCAAGACCTAGTTAATTTCTTCCCTGCTGTCAAAGGATCTGACTTTCTTACAAACGGGAACCCCAAATGCCCCGAACCATCATGAACCAGCCGACGCTGAAGCTTTCCACACAGAGAATGTGCTGCAGTAGACTATTTCCTGTCTGTATATGCTTTTTCTTTTTCCAACCGTTTACAATGTTTCTGTAGGGTACACGTTACACTTC
Organism: Bos javanicus; assembly: GCF_032452875.1. Taxonomy (NCBI): domain Eukaryota; kingdom Metazoa; phylum Chordata; class Mammalia; order Artiodactyla; family Bovidae; genus Bos; species Bos javanicus. The sequence continues at coordinate 33,368,324 of NC_083879.1, read as the reverse complement.
ACCAGTTCTGATTTCCTGGCAATAAGGAAGGTATACCAAAAACCAGGTGTTTGAATGTTTTTATGGCTACTTTGTCAGCTACATTTCTCCAGCTTTGACCAAAACTGAAGAGATCTGAAGTTGCTTCTAGGGATGTTGTATTTTTTTGAAAGACCAAGTAGCATTCACTAAGTGAAAAACTCATTTCCTTCATTAAAGTGCACTTTTGCTTGAGTCACGATATTGAAAAGAAGACAAAGTCAGATAGTCCCGTATAGAGAAGCAGGCACCCTCCATCTCTGTGTGTTTAGAAAAGGCTGCTGAGAACACTGCACGGGGACCCAGCACCAAGTAACGATGGACTGGACTATGTGTGTGAGCCACTCAGTTGTGTTCGACTCTTTGCAACCCCCCAGGCTCCTCTGTCCATGGTGATTCTCCAGGTAAGAAGAGTGGAGTGAGTTGCCATTTCCTTCTTCAGAGATCTTCCCAACCCAAGGACTGAACCCTCATCTCCTGCCCTGGCAGGTGGATTCTTTACCACTGAGCTACCTGGGAAGCCCATGGACTAGATTAGGGGTTGGGAAAGTGAAAGTTGCTCAGTTGTGTCCTAACTCTTTGTGACCCCATGGACTATATAGTCCATGGAATTCTCCAGACCAGAATACTGGAGTGGGCAGCCTTTCCCTTCTCCAGGGGATCTTCCCAACCCAGGGATTGAACCCAGGTCTCCTGCACTGCAGGCAGATTCTTCACCAGCTGAGCCACAAGGGATTGGGAAACCACAGCCTAATGGCCAAATCTGGCACACTGGATTTGTATAGCCCATGGGGTGGCACAGAGTCGGATACGACTGAAGTGACTTAGCAGGTAGCAGGGCTAATGATAGCTTTTACATTTTGAAATGGCTGGGAAAAAAATCAAATCAAAAGTAGAGTATTTTGTAACATGTGAAAATTACATAAAATTCAAATTTCAGTGTCCATCTATCAGGTTTTATTGGAACCCAGATGCGTTCATTTATGTGCCTTCTATGGCTACTTTTGTGCTGTAACAGCAGAGCCGAATAGTTTGAGAGACAACAGGCAAAGGCTAAAATATTTACAATTTGGCTTTTTACAGAAAAAAAAAAAAAAAGTTTGCCAATCTTTCGTCTGGGCGATCTCTGAGGCTCCTTTCACCTCCAAATTCCTAGGAATTTGACTTCCTTAGATAAGCTAGAATCCTCCGTCAAAGACAATGTACAGAACACACACTAGCCTGATAGTATAATGACCCCAGAAGAACTGTTTGTTTTGGGCTGTCAACATTTCCCAAGACACATGTAAAATGATACCCACTGACTCAGAACACACCATCACTTTCCCAGATATTAATCACCTTTAAAGGCAGGCTCTTGGTTCTAGAAAGCAGTATTTATGATTTTTAGCAATTTTACTCTATTAACAGGTTTAATAGACCATCTGAAAAATTACCAAGTAGAATGAAAATTAAAAAAAAAAACAACTCCCCTAATAATTCATCCCATAAAATATTTATTAATAAGTAAAATGATTTTCCCCTGCCTTTGGTTATTAAGAGGTTTGATGGAGTATCTTGTTGACACCAATTGCCAACAACGGTTTTACATTATTCAGTCATGAGATAACAGGTAGAGATGTATATAAGCAATCAAACAGGTAGACAGATGATTGATGACAGATAAGCACAGATACAGATATAAATATGTAAAAGACCATTATGACCATTTAATTACAAATCTTGGTTTTGCTAGCATTTGGAAATTTACTGGCATACATTTTGACTTATTTCTTATAAGTGAACAATACACAAATAAATTCACTTGAGACTCATAATTCACAACGCTGGTAATGAATACAGTGCTTGCTGAGGTCTAAGAGAGAGGAAAACAAGAACTAACTGTGGGGAAGAAAGACAATATCTACTCTGAAAAGCTCTTCTCAACTTAACATTCCCTCTTGCTTGAAAAATAAGACGTTTTGATAACGACAGTATAATAAGCCTAGGATTTGCACAGTACATCGTATTTGTGGTTTAAATTTCATCCCAAGCCTGGGATTATGGCTGAGAAACGATACTAAGTATCTTTATAAAGCATGTGAGTTTTTGTAGGGAAAATAAGAAAATGCTCTCTCAGATCTAGGCAGAAGGGCTGATGTTATAACATTTATAAGAACAGTAATTACCTGCACTCAGCACCATATGGACATGGAGATCTCAACACCAAACAGAATGAAAGCCAAGCCATACCACACGACAAAATTAAAAATTAACCTGGAGAAGTAGCAGGTGATACAGTTTATGATTTCAACACAAAAACACTTACTTCTTCTCAGATATCAAGGTAAAGCCAGAAATTTAAAAGATACAATCAAGAAGGGGATGAATGGTTTTATTACTACACCATCCACTACTTCAAGATTAAAATAATCCCAGAGTTCTGAAATGCCATCAGTTAAGAACTATACAATTTCTTTCAGTCTTTTTTTTAACGTAGAAAATCACTTTGTAATAAGATCTCTACACAAGGTAAAAAAGCACAAAACAGACCCCCAAAAAAGCACAAAAATAGATAATATATATATCTTTTTACAACAAATTAAGATGTGCCTGGGAAATACTGAGATCAAGGACTAACGTTTGAGTCCAGTTTGGCTTCCTTTTATAAGAACTGTTGTTCTTTGCATCTCCCCTAAAACCTTAGATGCTTATTAGAAACCACCCCAGGTAATGGGGAGAGAACAGCAATTCTGATCTTGTACAAAAAAAAAAAGAAGAAGTAATAATAACAAAATAATAAAAACACTTCATCTGTTTACAAAATTCTTTTGACAGCCATACCTCAAGGGCACTTAAAGGCTTACAGGTGTCAAGGAGCCATATCTCCAGAGACTGCTCTTTCCCATCGTAAATCAATCATAAACCAGGATAAACAAATCTAGACATGCTAATTCGGAGAAAGATGTTTTCATACAGCTTGGGGGCAAATGAAGCCATCCAACAGAACTGTGCCATAAGCAACACCGACAGGCACAGACTTCCAGGCTGGGATCCTTCCCAAGCCCACAGCGCCCGCTCACCCCTGTCAGGTCCAGGCCCCCAGCCACCCTCTGAGTTACACGGTCACCGCTGGGTACATCTTCTGTTCACTGTTAGTGTGAGGGAAGGGAGCCTGGAGCTGCCTGTAGCCCGTCTGCAGCCCATCCAGGAACGGGGGCACCGGGGTCAGGGGCACCGAGTCTGGCTGCACGGTGTACCCCACGAAGGGGGGATGGAGGTACTGCCCCTGATGGGGCACGATCTGGGTGGCCTGCTGGCAATTGAGCACAGAGAAGTTCGTGGGCATGTTCACGTACACATTGTTCATGGTGCCCTCGGGCAGGCAACAGTTGGTCTGGGACCTGGTCGGGGGTGCCCGGGCCCCCGAGTTGGCGCTGGAGCTGGAGCTGGCGGCCGTGCTGGACTGGCGGGAGGAGGAGCCCCGAGAGGTGCTGGCACTCGGGATCATGGGGATGGTCTCCACCAGGCGGGGCCCTCCCGGGGCCCGGCTCAGCTGTGGCTCCTGCTTGGGCCGGAGGCATCTGCAGCAGCAGGCAGCCACGAGGGACCCCAAGACGATGAAGGCGACAAACACTGACCCGACGATGAGGAAGGGCACGTAGATGGGGACTGAAGAAAAGAAGAAAGATATACCATGATGACTTCCTGGAAGGAAGCAGTAAAAATCGGTGATGGGCAGCAGAGGTGAATAAATGCACTGTACCAGTACCCAGAATCTCAGAACTGCGGCCGGGCTGGTGTGCGCGCTTGTCGGCAGCGCACAGCACAGGAAGCACCGTCCTTTATCCGGGGCTTAGGAAAAGGGGGTGAGGAATAGGACCTGCCTGCAGACTCGATGGGGTGGGTTCCCAAAGCAAAGCTGTTAACGCTGACAGCTAGACTCCCCAATCGCAACACTCTTTAAGGCAGATATCCAATTTAGCAAAAATATGAGTTTTGCAGATTGAGTTTATTCTAAAATTCCTACTGTAACTGCACTGCCCACATTTCAGTCCGCCCTAAAGTTTGTGCGGTCTGCACAGAAATGAGTCGATAGTATTTCAAAGTTTTCTCTTTTCCCCAGAAAGTTATTCGCATTCCTTGCAAACTTCTTTGACCATTTTTTCGCAGGTTCTTGTTTCACAGGCAAATAGATAAAAAATCTAGGTCACATCCTAGTCACAACCATTTCCAAAAAGAGTTTGTAAGGCACAAAGGTCAAAGAAGGGTTTTAAGGGAAAAAAGCCCTCCCATACACACTTGCCAAGCTGAAGGCTGGTAACTGGGAGGTGGGCCTGTGCGGGGGTGGGGGGGGGGGGGGGGGGGCGGCGGGGGGGAGGGAGCAGGGGAGCTGTCCAGACAATGCGTCAGCATGAAACAAGGTACCCAGGAGGACAAGTATCTCCAGGGGCGCTGAGAAGGGCCTAGGCAGGACCAGGTGGTGGAGGAGGAGTCACAGGCCTGGCTTAGGACACTGAATTCTGTGTGGAGAACCACAGGGAAAGCCATAGAACATACAGCAGTGGGCATCGTACCTAGCCAGTAAGATTTATTCCAGAAAATAAAACTGTCAAAATAAAAATAAACACTTTCCTAAAATCAGTAGTGAGCTCCATTTTTAGAATCATTCTACTTACAAAGATCTTGGGGGGTGCCGTGGGCCTAGCACTATGGGGTTTCAGAAGCTGGACACACGGGCTTGATGGGGACTGAGAACCAAGAGGGAAGGGTCTATGGACCCCACCCTACATGACCAAGAGCCCATGTCTTTTGAGGTGTTCCTTCCCATCTCCCTGACTATCTGATAAGACACGAGGACAAGGACTGGTCCCACTGGTCTCGGCCAGTACACGGTCCAGGAAGATGCGCAGCTCCCCAGCACCCGAGGGCAGAGACTCAAAACACCCTCTTATCCTAACTCCGCTAGGGCAGCAGCTGTTCTAACCACACTCCTCTGACAGCACTGATATTTCTGGAGTTGGTGTTTCTAGGACACAGAACCAGACAGAGCCACAGAGAAAAGATGGCTTGTCAGTAAAACATACTTTATTAAGCATGTAACCAAAGGCTGATGATGGAAGATAACATTTTCTAAATTAAGATACCAGCCTTATATGTTATTGAGAAGTAAAGGAATTAACAGTTAAGAAAAAGTACCCCAAACGTTATACTGTAACTAACTGAAAGCAGTCTAAGTCCACATAATGAGTTTTGGGGAGAAATAACTGTTCTCTTTCCAGGATTTTAATCAGAAGCCTAAATAACTATGCAGGGCAGAGAAGGCAGTGCTCCTAGAAGCCCTGGAGACTGCTTGATTAGACATGCTATCCTTCTGGACTGCAGAAGCGCAGGGTTTTTAGGAAAACAGATCCAAAAGTGTAACTCAGAAGGCATCCGCTCACACAACAGGATCGTGAGAAGCCGGCTGCCCACCAACTAGTCCGCAGTCACCGTGGCGTCTGGGAGGCCATCTACAGCCAACTCGGCAGGCCCTGGGAGCCGGGTGCCCTTGGCTCCTCCCTCCAGCTCCAGGTCTGCTCTGTGGCCACACACCCAGCTGCACTGGGCTGGCCTTCCAGGACAGCTCCTCGACTGGAGTCACCCTCCCTTCTCCTCTTTTGAGTCAAGGCAGAGATCAGGAAGGGTGGCTCACAGAAATGTGCGACCGAAGGACACCGAGAGGAGCTGCCTCTCACAAGCCCAGCCAGTTCTGGGAAGAGGGACCAGCAGAGCGGGACTCAGGCAGCTGGAACCCAGGGGGCCCAGGGTGCAAAGTCCTCTCCTTCTCAATGCCTGCCAAAGAAACAGAGATGCCGCTCTGGGCTACGAGTGCCCTCCCACTTCCATCGGACCATTTCCTCCCTCCCCGGACACATCCTGGGTATGTCTTCGACGTAGGAAGGGGTCTTGGAGGCTGGTGACAAGCAGAGGAAGTGGAACCTATCAAATGCTTTCAGGCGTATATTTTTCCAACTCTAACTTGGGCAATTTGAAAAACTATAATAAAAAAAAATCAAAGCCATAAAGAGCAAGCCTGGCAGCGCTCTGATGTCGCACTCGCTAGGTAAGGAGACACGGCCGGGGGAGCCGTGTCTTAGAGAGAGCTAGACTCTCCCGGGCTCTGGGGGCGCCGCGTCATCATCACCCCGGGGAAGGCCCCGGAGCTGTCTTCCCTCTGGGGAGCCCTCGAGTGCCACCCCCAGGACAGGACCCTTTCCCGGGACTTATACTCATGGAGACAGGAGACACGGGGAGGGGCACTGAGACCCCCGGGGAGGAGGAACGTGGGGCGTCTGTGGCCAACCCTGACTTGCACGTTATGATCTTGTTTGTTTCGGGACTCTCTAGCTGACTGATGGAGCAACTGAGGCCCAGGGCAGTGAACCGGTGTCCGGTTCCGCACACATTAAAGGCCGGGCCAGAGTGCAGACACCGTCCCCCGCCCACCAACCCCCGCCCCAGTCCAGACCCCAGGCCCGCAATCGTAGGCTCATAACTCCCTCCCCCTCTCCAGGCTCGCGGGGCAAGCCGGCGAGCCAGCGCCCCTTCCGCCCCTTCCGCCTCTTCCGGCTCGCCCTGCTCGGCCCAGCCCGCCTACCTGCCGAGCCGTCGGGGCCGTCTTTGTCCGCGCGGCCGGGCTCGCCGGCGCCCTGCTGGCGATCGTTGTCGCAGCCGCCCTGGTCCAGGCGCGCGTCGGCGCTGGAGCAGCAGTAGCGCAGCGCGCAGCTGCCGCAGCAGATGGTAGCATCGCCGCCGTCGAAGCGCTCGGGGCACTGGAAGCCGATGCGCCAGACGCCCTGCGCGTCCAGCCAGCCGTGGCAGTACTCGCCGCTGGCCAGCGCCCCGGCCGCCAGCAGCGCAGCCAGCAGCAGCCGCAGGAGCGAAGCGGCGTCCGGGTGGCGGCCGGCCCACATGGCACCACCCTGGGCGCGGGCGGCGCGTCTTCCGAGGGCGCAGAACCGACTCCGGCGCCCTGGTCCCCGCGATGCCGAGGCCGGGTCCTCTTCGCCGAGTGTCCGGTCCGCGGGTCACCGCCCCCGCCGCGACGTCCAGGACCTAAGCCATGCCCTCCCTCGGCCGGCGGCGCGGTCCGAGCAGAGGCAGCCTTGGACTCGTGGACACTCGCCTACCTAGCTCTCCGAGTTACGAATCAGAGGGTCCCCGGGGCTGCCGTCGCGTAGCCCCCGGAGGCTTCAACTGCGACGGGACCCTGCCCGTGCATCCCCGAGGGGGCGATCAATCTAGCCGGACCACCAGTGGGCGTCCCCGGAGCCAGGGCGCTCCGCAGAGTTTAAGCCCCGGGGTCCCGAGTGCGTCTCTTCGCCTTTATGCCCCGCGCGGGCTGTGAGAAGAGCCCAGGAAGCCGGGCAGCGGGCGCAGGGCTCCGGGCAGCAAGTGCAGCGGTCGGCCGCGCCCAGCCTTCTGCGCTCCGAGCTCGGTCCGCATGGCTCCGGCCGCGCCGCCCGGGTAGCGCACCTCCCCACCACCCGGCCGCAGCCCCCACGATCCGCTCCGCTGCCGGACGGTCGGTCCTCCAGATGCTCGCCGGCGTCCGGGACGTAGACGAGGGCCCGGAGCGCCCCGCCGCGGTCCCGGGAGCCGGCCGGGCTGGCGGTGGCAGCGGCTGCTGCTGGGCGCGGATCCAGGCGGGCGGCTCGCCCCGCTCTCCTCCTCTGCTCTCCGGCCGCGGCCAGCTCTGTCCGGCGCTCCTTCTCCCCGGGCGGTGCGCCCTCGCGGGGGGCGGGGGGAGGTGGGTAGGGGGCGCGCACAGCCGGGCGCCTCCCACGGAAGTCTTGACCCCCCCGGGGCTGCGGACGAAGCCGAGAGTAGGGACCCCGCGCGGACGCGCGCGGCTCCGACTCTGGGGCCCGGCGGCAGAGCTGCGCTCTTAAGAGGGGCGGGCGCCGCGGACGCGCATGCGCGCTGGACCACCGCCCCCTGCTCCGGCCTCCCCGGCCGCCGGCCCTTCACCTTCGGACTCCGGCAGTCGCCGGCGATGGGCTGCCGGCTGGAAGGCGGGCGGGAGACCCGGGCCGGAGCTGACACAGTAACAGCAGTCTTGGCAATAAGGACAAACTAAACGTGTTTCTGCAGGTCTTAGGCATTCGCAGTTCGGTTTGATTCTCAAAACTTCCCAAAGAAGGATGATAACTGCGCTCCACTTGGCAGACACTGAAGTTGTCGCTCAGAATTACTGCCCCACTTAGTTCCAGGCCCCTGCTGTCCAGGCTTCGGCCAGCCACGCACGGACTGGGGGCCTCGCGGTGGGCTCGGGGCTCTCCTAGGTGGGACGGAGAATGCCCGAATGGGGCCTCCTTCCGGATGATTTGTGTCGCTTCTTATCTTTCTAAATTTGGGCTGAGCGATTTATTGGATCCAGGCAGAAAAAGGCCCCCATTTGGCCCCGGCGGTGTAGACAGCTGTGGGAGGAAGCAAACAAGGCTCCCGACAGACCCGCAGCGCGGCTTTGAGGAGGAGAAATTGATAGTTGCTGACCTGCGGAAGCCGCAGCAACAGGTGCTGATGCTATTAAAGACGCCACGATTATTTTTAAAGGATCTGGTGACCCAGCCAACAAGGTCTGCTAGTCTGCAACCTGAAATCTAGACCTCATCTGACCAGAAGAAGAACCCTGCACTGTGCTGGGCTTAGTTTCCTGATCTGTAAAGTGGAGCACAGGACCTGCAGGGGTTTTCCAGGAAGCACTAGGGGTAAGGAACCTGCCTGCCAATGCAGGAGACATAAAAGACACGGGTTCAATCCCTGGATTGGGAAGATCCCTTGGAGGAGGGCATGGCAAGTCACTCCAGTATTCTTGCCTGGAGAATCCCAGGGACAGAGGAACCTGATGGGCTACCGTCCATGGAGTCACAAAGAGTCAAAGACAACTGAACAACTTAGCATACACACAGGACCTGCAGAGGTTCCTTCCAAGTCCATGACCGTGGAACACAAGGCAGTTTGATTCACAGCAAAGACACTGCTGTTCAGCACCGCCCAGCACTTGTGTCGGCTGGGTCACCTGTCCAACTCAAGTAGGGTGGCTACGCTGCCACCCACCACACAGAATCAAAGGGAAAAACCTACCCTACGCCGTGGAAACAAACATCTTACTCTTCAGTAAACCTCTCTCCAAACACTGCACTTTACTTCATTGCACTGTGGGGAGGGGTGTATTTTTAGCTTCAGAAAATTGTGCATTTAAATGCACCAGCCAGGAAGTTTTCTAAGCCAAGCAAATTAACAAAATTATAATATCAAATTATTTGTTCCACAACTACATGCTAAGCAGTCACGGTGTACTGTGCTCTGGGTTGGGTACTGGGGGTTCTCCAAAAAGCCAGACATCCTGGCCATTTCCTCCAAACAGAGCTGAAAGTCAATGGAAATTGGACAGAGACACAAAGAACTGACTAAGCAAAGACGGTATTATAAAGCTGAGTGGTGATGTCCAGAGTCAGTTTAAGCACATAACCTGGGGGCGGGAGGTGGGTGGGAGGGTCAGAAGAATCATCAGAGCAATGGCATTAGTCCAGATGAAGCGGAGCGAAGACTGAGGTGTTAAGGTTGGGTCTTTTTCTTAGAAGATACTATGAGCAAACGTTTATTGAGTGCTTCCTCTATGCTGGACACAAGGCTGAGTTTTACCTGAGTAATCCTCACAGCAACCCCACAAAGAAGACATAATGACTTGCCCCACTTAACCGGTGAGGATAGCCCGCACAGTCCTTACAAATAGGAAGTGACAGTTTCCTGGACTCCAAAGCCTGCCCACCCTGCTGCTGGTCACCAGGCTCCACTGCAGAAAGCCTGGAATGAACTTCAGCGTCTACACCAATCACCAGATGGTTAGGCGGCATTGTTCTCCTATGGCCCGTAAAATAACTTGGGTGGTGTTCAAAGGCTTAATACTTTACCTTGCTTTTTGTCTTGGGGGGAAAAATGCAAGGCAACTGTCCATTTCTTCAGACAGCACCTGTGTCATAGCTTCCTTCCACTGTACATTTATCCACTTCTCCAAAACACCCACCATTTGTCAGAGTTTACTAATGAAGAAAGCACTGTTGCTCATTTTCATATGGAAATTGATTTATGACCTGGTAATACCTGAGCCTAAACACAAGAAGTTTTTCCCAAACAGTTCACAATTTAGCCCACAACCAGCAGACTTGGAAGTGCAAAGCTTTGAGCAAATTCATCCTTTTTTTTCCCACTGCAGTGTTTGTATATTCCCTAAGAGTGAAGGAATGGCCTCTCCTGTGGTTACTCAATGCGGTGGTTGACTGTCTTCGATGCTCATGGAGACTTTATATCACTTTGTTCCTCCCTCTGACTTGATTTTACTTTTTATTTGTGTATCCAGTATGTTGTACTGAAGTTTTATAAAATAAGTTGTCAGGTACTTACTGGGCATCTCTGTGAGAGGTGCTACCTGAACATAGTAAGGTGGTCGGACTCCTTCCATAAAATATTCCCTTACCATCCTTAACAGACAGCCTTAAACTATTTTACTAGTCTCTTCTGAGCAGCTGTAATTAGTTATCAAAACATGTAGGTAGTGGTAATAATAATTTATTATAATCAAAACTAAATGTCAGGCAGTCTGCCAGAGTAGATTTAAACACCGATGAAGGTGTGCCCTTCCCCCCTTTAAAAAGTTGAGTTCTATAGACACTAACTGCAGATTTTCAGTTTGTTTTATCTTTCAGTCTGTGCCTATATACAGATATATATGAATAAAATGCAATTATTTAAAAACAAACTTCTGACATATCTTCAAGAGTACAAGTACAAAGTCATAGAACTATAGAAATGCTTACTTATAACTTTGCTAACTGGACTTGATGCAACTCATATGAGGGTAGTCATATTTCATCCTTTTGTCTGGCAGTTCTAAAAATTGCAAGATCTACAGTGATTTTCTATAAATTTCAGGAAGAGCAGAAGGTTGCTACCATCTGCACACCAGTCAGCAGTCTGTTTAGGAAGAACGTCTTTCCCTGGGTTCATTCACTTCTTTCCCTCCTCTTTTATAAATGGGAGTAGTATTGAAAACTCACATTTGGTTTACCAGAATTTCTTTCAAGTTAAAGTGTTTGTGTTAACGAATGAGACCACAAACCCAAACAAATATGCTAATTTACCTTTCTTTTAATTTTGTCTTGTGGTTACCTAACCTCATCTGAAAATAAAAATGGTCATAAAACTCTGAAAAAAAATTCCTGTTGTTTTAAAAGTTTTCATCTTTCATCCTCCTGTTTTTTCCCTGTAATTAATACACTGACTTTCAGGAAAGTAATTTCCTTATTTAAAATTCTTTTCCTTCTCATCTACTATTCACTTTAAACATTTAGCATACTTCTCTTCCTGCCCCATCCTCACCCCTAACTCCACAGTTTAATGAACCATTTTTATGTTGATTTTTATGTTTACTAGTGGTATATTTTCTTTTTGAAGATATGGAGTTAAACACCAGCCAGGACTTCCAGTAATGCCAGAGTATCTAAAAGGGTGGCATAAATAAAATCAACACAACATCAAAAAGCCTGCGGCAAGTTTTTACAAAGTATATGAGAAGAGTCTAGTATCCAGAGTGTATATACAACTAAAAAACAATCCAATCAGAAAACAAGCAGAGAATTTGAATAGACATTTCTCCAAAGAAGACAGACTGACAAACGCATGAAAAGACGTTCAACATCTTCCTAACCCAGGGATCGAAACAGCTGCCCTCATTGCAGGCAGATTCTTTACTGTCAAGAGGAAGACCAATCACTATTACAATAATACTTCGCACCTACTAGGATGGCAATAGTAGTAATACTAAAGATAATAATAAACAGAAAATAACAAGTGTTGCAGAGAAACTGGAATCCTTGCACTTTGCTAACTAGGAATACGAACCACTGTGCGGAGCAACTTGACGGTTCCTCAAGTTACAGAATTGCTCTACGACCCCGCAATTCCACTCCTAGGTGCCCCAGACCCAAAAGAGCTGGAAACTTGTGTCCATAAAAAATTGTACACATAACAGTATTTATCACTGTCAAAAAGTAGAAACAACTCAGTGTCCAGCCACTGATGATCAGATTAACAAAAGGTGGTCAATTCATACAACTGGGATACTATTTGGTCATAAAAAGGAATGAAGTATTGACACCTGCTACAGGACGGATGAACTTTGAAAAGACGATGGTAAACCAAGGAAGCTAGATAAGGTCAGACACTTCTGGTGTAATTCCTACCCTCTACAATGAATGCTGCAAGTTCTTCATTATGGACTTCAATTATGACCCTCCCCCCACTCGCACCGCCGCCAAATGCACAGGCGGAAGCCCTAACCCCTCAATGTGACTCTAAGAGGACAGAGGACGCTGGGGATGAAAGCCTTGGAAGGCAGGCTCAGAGGGAGGAAACTCCTGCTTGGAGCCTCCCAGGGCCCCGCCTAACAGAATCCTTTTGAGGCTGAAGGTGAGAGTGGCTTTGCAATGAAGGAAGCTGAGAAAAGAAACAAGCTGTTTCCTGGCTGTCACCAGATGAAATGGGAAAGTTTGACATCCACAGAACCAGCGCCAGAAGCTTCCATCGTTGGCAGTGTTGTGGGGGGTGGGACATCACCAGGCCTTCCCCAAGCAGAAGCCTGGCCACTGGGGCTCCGGATACCACTGAGACCCAGGGCTGGCCCAGCAGGCTGCCAGCTTCAGTGGGTACCACAAAGGTGAGTCTGAGAAGCTCAGTCACCCAAGGACTCCCCCAATGGAGAGGACTTTCCAGGTGGGGCAGGGCTGGCCCCTGCAGAGCAAGACAACCTGGAGTTATGTCTAATGCTGTGTTGTATGAAAGGATGTCATTTTACACAGAATTCAAATTTCATATTTTTAATTTAATAATTCAGAGGTCACATTGAGACCATTGGTTCCTTGGGATTTCTCACTCTTAAGATCATTGTTTTTATATGCCCGGGTCATAGGGGAAAAAATCTCATTCATCCTGGGTGTTTAGATTTGACATAAATGGGAATTTCCTTCATCAAAGCTGCCTTACTAGTCTCCTGGTAAAAACATAAAAAGATAAAAGAACCATTGTGCTGCTTATTTGAGCAGAAACGGGATGATGGAATTTACAATGCAGCCTCACAGCCCTCGTAATTACCCCTGTCCAAACACTTTAACTTTTCCAAACTGAGCCCTCCCCCGTGTTACGGTGTCGACATTTTTTTGGGTACCTTTTGGATTAGTATGAGATTTTCCTTGGCTTTTGAAAAAGTCAGCCTCTCAGGAAGCAACTGAATTAAACTTCACATTTGTTTAAAAGACCTTGGATAACACCCCACATTTGTGTTTCCTCAAAATGTCTTCACTAAAAGAATATAGGAAGAATGTTCTGTACTGTGTGGTATTCAGATGAGCGGAGAAAGGTTTGATGAGTCTGTGTCCCATGAATCTAAGTTAGCGGCCCAATTATACTTCAGACTCAAGTATTTCAGACCATTCTGCAGCTTTGCAGCATTCAGGGCGCTGCTTGCTTGATATTGTAAGTTCTCAGATAATGTAACTGTTCTCTGGACAGTTTCCAACTGGCTAGCCTTCATTACCTAATTAGAAGAAAGGGTTGGTTTCTTTTTCTTTAATGTTTTTACATTAGAACATATGCTTGAATAGCTCAAAGACTGAAGCTCCGTTAGCTAATAAGGACCACTGACTATTGAACATCTGGTATGTGCTGGGCATTGTGCTGAATTCTTTGATTATCATTACAGTGTCTCTCCTAATAAGTTTACTAAGAAAGCATTTTAAAAACGTTTCTTCGTCCACTTCTCTAAAATTTCCAAAGAAGTTAAAAAGGAATTTCCAGCCTACACAGAATGTCATCCAATTAATTTTTAACACAAGTATCATTAGCATTCCTTTCGCAGTCTTTATGGTCAATGAACCAGTTACTAAGGTGACACAAATGAGATGTCTTAGAAGACGACAGACCACTGGCATTCTTAATTTCGATCACCTTTTTGGTGCACAGCAGTTTGATTTTATAAGGTGTACATATTTTTAAATCTATTTCTGGAAGTAGGTTGATTGACTTTAGAGATAAGTCCAGAAGAAAATATTTAAAAAGTGGAAAGCTGGAGCGTATAGAAAGGCTTCAGGTGATGAGCTACTGTGACTGAGGGAAAAAAGATTATGGATTTGCTTCAGAACACCCTTTAACGATGTGGGCTTTAGTCTCCAGGACAGAGAAAGCAGACTAGAGCAAGTGGAATCAAATCACGGAGAGTGATACTTACAGCACTCTGTCTAACAGTGTAGATGCAGAAGCAGGAACACGGAGGATGAAAATAGGGGGTGAAATTGCCTAGCCCCCACCTTCCTTAAGAGCTTGTGCTTCCCCGATGGCTGAGCGGAAAGAATCTGCCTACAATCCTGGAGATGCAGTTTCCATCCCTGGGTTGGGAAGATCCCCTGGAGGATGAAATGGCTGCCCGCTTTAGTATTCTTGCTGGGAAAACTCCATGGATGGAGGAGCCTGGCAGGCTACAGTCCATGGGGTTGCAAAGAGTCAGACATGACTGAAGTGACTGAGCACGCAAACTCCAGCCTCAGAAGAGAGAAGGATGTCTTAGAACAGCTGTGCCATAGAGAGGGCCAAGACTAGTTAAACTCTTCAGATTCCTCCAGTATTTCTTGACTCTTACTAAGCAATGTGTAGTGTCAGGCTCATAATGAAGAAAACAAACGCGGTTCATCTTTGTTCCTCTGACATCAGTCAAGCTTCCTGACATCCTTCATCAAAGAAAACATTTTGAAACAAAATGTTGCCTCCGTACATGTACCTGGTATCCCATCCCTGTAATAGTTTAATTAAAGTTTTGGAATAATATGCATATTTAACACTTTTGAGGGTGGGGGGAAGAGACACTAAGAAGGTGACCCCCTGCTTGAGGGCTGTCTTCAGACCTGGTCTCTGTCTTTGTGCAGAAGTAATGCGACTCTAGTTCCTGTGCATTCAGAAGGCAACCAGAGTGGGTTTCAGATGTAGGCAATTTACATTTATAGACCAGGTCAAGCAAACTGGACAGTTTAAGTGAGCACTGAGTGAAGGGGAACATAAATGTGTTGGAGCCAATAAGTGGCGTATTTATAGAGTGCAGTAAAACCCGTATCTCTCACTCCACGTGGAGAAGCCCTGCCAACTGAACACAGTGGTCCTGATACTGAGTGCTGAAGCCACAGGAGAGGAGAACTCCCAACGTCCACAGCTCTATTTCAGACGTACTTGCATATCCGATATCCTCTTGGTAGAAAATGAACACTAAGTGCTCAGAAACAAAACAAAAAAACACAAGCAAATAAGCAAAAAAAGAAAAGCCCACTTCCTTCTGAACTCATTCATACATTTCCAGAATCTGCACGGGGCTGCCAAACTCAGTCTGATTTTTGAGAAAATATAATCCATATGTTGCCTGATAGGAAGAGAAAGATTAAGACAGACTCCAAGTAATAAAAATATGAGGAACTGCCTCCCAGCACAGCCCTTGCTGCTGTTTTCTTCATCATGGTGGGTCCTGTTCTGGTCGTCCTGCAGGTAAAGCTGAAGACCGAAGCTGGTTTACTTTACTTTACTTGGAATAGATCTCAACCTCCCGGCCTGGAGGAGATGTTCTAGCACAGGCAGGGATTATCCTGGCTGAGTCATGGATGAAGAGTGAGCAAGCTCTCTAAGCTGGAAGGTTCTTGTTAAAAGACAAATAAAGAAAGCCAAAACCTAGCTCCTCACCTTTCCCCGTGCCTCTCTGGAAGAATTCAGACACACTGCCACGTCTCTGGTCACTGGAGACTCTATGATTCCTCGGACTGTGAGCACTTGAGATTCAGATCACTGACACGTATCAAATCTTTAAACTCCCTTGATTAATGCTCATGACGTATCATTTCACAGTTGGCTGTAGGTTTCCGCCAACTCCCGTATTTGAGTGTCCTTTTCCTACGAAGTAAGCTAAGGGCAGTGTCAGCGCTACTGTTATCCAAATGATAAAATCATGTCATGTCTGACTGACTCTGTAAACTAGGAAACTTGCTTTTTGTTTTTACTTTTTACTTGCAAATAACTTTAAACTTGGAGAAAGAGTTGCATGAATAAGAATGGCATACAACACTGCTCTGTACCGCTTTTACCGTGGTCAGCAATTGTTCACATTCAGGCAATCTGTCTTATGGCCAAAACAATGAGTCACAGAATAGATTTACCCCGCCCCTTCGGATCTGGGGTGATCTACCATACAGACATGTAGACCATAGCACCAACATCACCAATTGTACACTGCTTGTTAAAACAGACCCAAGTCTCATTTTCTCATGCTGGTGATTGATTTATCCGTTTCCTTATTGTCAACAAATTGTTAACTCTCAATCGTATGCTTGTTAAAAAACATCGTTGGAGGACCCATTCCTGAAGTTAGCTTGGCTAACTTCACATGTATCTGGCTGCTGAACTTTGGGCTCAAGGGCTAGTCTGAAGA
Source organism: Bos javanicus (assembly GCF_032452875.1). Lineage (NCBI taxonomy): Eukaryota > Metazoa > Chordata > Mammalia > Artiodactyla > Bovidae > Bos > Bos javanicus. The sequence continues at coordinate 33,351,769 of NC_083879.1, read as the reverse complement.
GTATGACTCCAGAGAATGAAAGCCATAACGTGCCAAGATTTCCTATCTTGGCTCTCGAGCACCATCTTCTGGTTAAAAGTTGTCCATAAGACAGTTATTCTTGAATGGGAAATTCCATGCACAGTCTCGCAGACTGCAGTTTATGGGGTCTCAAAGAGTCCACACAACTGAGCAAGTAACACAATTTCAAGACAGTTAAATTGAACACACCAATTGTTATAATCAGTAATGTCAGTTCAGTTCCGTTGCTCAGTCGTGTCCAACTCTTTGCAACCCCACAGACTGCCAAATGCCAGGCTTCCCTGTCCATCACCAACTCCCGGAGCCTACTCAAACCCATGTTCATCAAGTCAGTGATGCCATCCAACCATCTCATCCTCTGTTGTCCCCTTCTCCTCCAGCCTTCAGTCTTTCCCATCATCAGAGTCTTTTCCAATGAGTCAGTTCTTTGCATCAGGTGGCCAAAGAATTGGAATTTCAGCTTCAGCATCAGTCCTTCCAGTAAATATTCAGGAATGATTCCCTTTAGGATGGACTGGCTGGATCTCCTTGTTGTCCAAAGGACTCTCAAGAGTCTTCTCCAACACCACAGTTCAAAAGCATCAATTCTTCGGCATTCAGCTTTCTTTATTGTCCAACTCTCACATCCATATATGACTACTGGAAAAACCATAGCTTTGACCAGATGGACCTTTGTCCGCAAAGTAATCTGCTTTTTAATATGCTGTCTAGGTTGATCATAACTTTTCTTCCAAGGAGCAAGCATCTTTTAATTTCATGGCTATAGTCACCATCTGCAGTGATTTTGGAGCCCCCCAAAATAAAGTCTCTCACTATTTCCATTGTTTCCCCATCTATCTGCCATGAAGTGAGGGGACAAGATGCCATGATCTTGGTTTTCTGAATGCTGAGTTTTAAGCCAATTTTTTCTCTCTCCTCTTTGCTTTCATCAAGAGGCTCTTTAGTTCTTCTTTGCTTTCTGCCATAAGGGGTGGTGTCATTTACATATCTGAAGTTATTGATATTTCTCCCGGCTGTCAACTAAAAAGATGTACAACTTGAGAGTTGTGAGTTAAGTTTTATTTGGGGCAAAATGAGAACTGCAGCCCAGGAGAAAGCACCTCAGATAGCTCTGGAGACTGCTCCAAAGAGGTAGTAGGGGAAGGTCAATATATAGGACTTTAGTGAAGGGGTGAGTTCAATACCATTAAGCATTCTTTTTACAAAAAGTTTTCTGCTAGTCACAAGGATCTGATGTCACCATGAAGGGATTTATTGCTTTTCTAGATATGAGGAGATGCAAGGATTGAGATCATAAAATCTGTTCCTAAAACATCAATCTAAAGACCTGTCTGAACTGTACAAAAAAGATCTTCATGACCAAGATAATCATGATGGTATGATCACTCACCTAGAGCCAGACATCCTGGAATGTGCAGTCAAGTGGGCCTTAGAAAGCATCACTATGAACAAAGCTAGTGGAGGTGATGGAATTCCAGTGGAGCTATTCCAAATCCTGAAAGATGATGCTGTGAAAGTGCTGCACTCAATATGCCAGCACATTTGGAAAACTCAGCAGTGGCCACAGGACTGGAAAAGGTCAGTTTTCATTCCAATCCCAAAGAAAGGCAATGCCAAAGAATGCTCAAACTACCGCACAATTGCACTCATCTCACACGCTAGTAAAGTAATGCTCAAAATTCTCCAAGCCAGGCTTCGGCAATATGTGAACCGTGAACTTCCAGATGTTCAAGCTGGTTTTAGAAAAGGCAGAGGAACTAGGGATCAAATTGCCAACATCCGCTGGATCATCAAAAAAGCAAGAGAGTTCCAGAAAAACATCTATTTCTGCTTTATTGACTATGCCAAAGCCTTTGACTGTGTGCATCACAATAAACTGTGGAAAATTCTGAAAGAGATGGGAATACCAGACCACCTGAACTGCCTTTTGAAAAACCTGTATGCAGGTCAGGAAGCAACAGTTAGAACTGGACATGGAACAACAGACTGGTTCCAAATAGGAAAAGGAGTACGTCAAGGCTGTATATTGTCACCCTGCTTCTTTAACTTCTATGCAGAGGACATAATGAGAAACACTGGGCTGGAAGAAGCACAAACTAGAATCAAGATTGCTGGGAGAAATATCAATAACCTCAAATATACAGATGACACCACCCTTATGGCAGAAAGTGAAGAGGAACTAAAAAGCCTCTTGATGAAAGAGAAAGGAGAGTGAAAAAGTTGGCTTAAAGCTCAACATTCAGAAAACTAAGATCATGGCATCTGGTCCCATCACTTCATGGGAAATAGATAGGGAAACAGTGGAAACAGTGTCAGACTTTATTTTTCTGGGCTCCAAAATCACTGCAGATGGTGACTGCAGCCATGAAATTAAAAGACGCTTACTCCTTGGAAGGAAAGTTATGACCAACCTAGATAGCATATTGAAAAGCAGAGACATTACTTTGCCAACAAAGGTTCATCTAGTCAAGGCTATGGTTTTTCCTGTGGTCATGTATGGATGTGAGAGTTGAACTGTGAAGAAGGCTGAGCGCTGAAGTATTGGTGCTTTTGAACTGTGGTGTTGGAGAAGACTCTTGAGAGTCCCTTGGACTGCAAGGAGATCCAACCAGTCCATTCTGAAGGAGATCAGCCCTGGGATTTCTTTGGAAGGAATGATGCTAAAGCTGAAACTCCAGTACTTTGGCCACCTCATGTGAAGAGTTGACTCATTGGAAAAGACTCTGATGCTAGGAGGGATTGGGGGCAGGAGGAGAAGGGGACGACAGAGGATGAGATGGCTGGATGGCATCACTGACTTGATGGACGTGTGTCTGAGTGAACTCCAGGAGTTGGTGATGGACAGGGAGGCCTGGCGTGCTGCGATTCATGGGGTTGCAAAGAGTTGGACATTACTGAGTGACTGAACTGAACTGAACTGAACTGACCAGATTGCCTGGAGCACAGAGTGCCTTACTCCACCCTGAACTCCCTCAGGAGGTGTTGAAGGTCAACAGCTGCAACAGTGCAGGGTTTGGTCTCCGCAGAGGCAGATGGCGAATGCCCTTGTTGTACAATCATCGGCAACAGTCTTGGCAAGTGCCAATTTGTAGTTGACACGGCCCCCTTGTGGTCATAAATCCAACCATACTTTCAGGGGCATTTCATGGCCATTTTGTCCTGTGTTGCTGGGGAGGCTCGTTTCCAGTTCTGAAGAAGGTTTTCACTGATAAGCCACTCAGTGTGCTATTACTGGACTAGGTCTTCATAGTTAAAGTTCTCTGGACACCTGTCTTCTAGTTATGGTCCAGAAAAGTATTCCCTATCATTGCATCTTCCCATATCTAGGAATGCTTAATGGTATTGAACTCTTCCCCCCGCCCTTCACCAAAATCCTATATATTGACCTTTCCCTACTACCTCTTTGGAATGGTCTCCAGAGCTATCTGAGGTGCTGCCTCTTAGGCTACAATCATTGATCACAAACAGAGCTATACATTTGATCAACTGCTTCAAGTCTAGTCATCATTAATCTGATTGGAAGCTCGGTCATACACTTGGTAATACAAGAAATAATAATCTTGTAAAACAGGCAAAATACAATAGTATAGTTAATAACATTAGTGAAATTATAAGTAAATGTTTTAGCCGTGAGCATCCCACACCAAACCAGTATTTTAAAAGATCATCAAGACTAGGGAGTGGGTCACCTAAGGCAGAAATCTTATTTTTCATATGGTTCATCAAATGTGTTATATTAGAGGATTCATCAGGTGTAAAAACACAACATTCAGTTTGAATTATGGCACAGGTGCCTCCCTGAGATGCTGCAAGGATGTCAAGGGCCATGTGGTTTTGTAACACTTCCTTTCTCATCGTAGAGACCTCAGAGGTCGACAGGCTAATAGCCTGGTTACTACCATTTAAAACTTGTTGAGTGAAAGCTGTTAAGGCTTCAAATGGGCAATTACATCCTCTAATCCTACTGGAGGCACAAGAATAGCTGCTAAATGATCATACCGGTGGAATACAGACCGTTTGACCCATCAGGCTCACATCAATGGTAGATTGGCTAGAGTTACCTCTAATTTGTTATGTATAAGACCTTGCATCCATGAGAATCCCAGGGTACACTTTCCTATCTATCCCAATGGAAGCCAAGGCCATAAATTAGTACCACAAATCCACTGAGTTCCATTAGGTACAACCCAGCAAATCTCTGGTCATCTGACCCAGTCAGTTCCATACCAGTCACTCTCTCTAAGGGTAATAATATGTAGGCATTGTTCATAAGGCAACCAGCCTAGTTTCCTGATATTACTAGGCTGATCATCCTTAGTATGATTTAATTGTCCCCAACATAGGGGAGCTTTTAAACTTAAGTGACCATATCCTGGTGTTAACCACATGGATCCATCCCATAATGTGGAAGTTTTCCTTTTAATAGACGAGAAGTTACAGTTTTTGATTGCGATTTAGCTTGTTGCTCTGAAGGAGCTTGAGTAATCCTAACAGAAAATTTAAATTTATGGCCAGGGTCAGAGCAGGTATTATTAATTGGCCAATTGAGAGGATCCCATCTAGTAATATCAGGAGTAGACAAAACAGAGTTGAACTCTCTTTCTTTTAAAATAAATTCCCTAAGAGATATGCAATCAGAGCCTTGAAGGGGAGACCAAGGCAACCCAGAAGTACTAGCTGCGGGTTAACTGCCTACAAACCAACAATTGGACAGATTTTTAAAATTAGCATAGGATTGTGCCCATGCCATGAAAACATTTGATTCATATGCAAAGGTCCAAGAAGTCAGGAAAACATTATAAATGATCATATGGGTCAGGTCCAGAGTCTTGGGCAAGCTGTCTACCTCTGATGTCGTCACCTTCTCATCCTGGAGTGAGTGTAGCTCCTCCTCTATTCAAGCATTGTTTTAAAGTGAGTTTGAGATCAGTAGCCCTTTCTATAGTCCAGTCTGGAGCAGGGGCCCCTTGTAAGTGGGAAAAATGAAAGCAAGAGTCAATTCCCTTGAATTTTGCTGCACATGAGTTAGTTAAGAGTACCTGATGAGGGCCTTTCCATCTGGGTTTCAGTGAGTCCTTTATATGATGTCTTTTCCAATACACATGATCTCCTGGTTGCAGATCATGCAATACCTTATCTTCATCCAAAGATAGATTACTATGATGAGCTTCAGAAACAAGTTTAGAATGTTCCTTTAGGAGTTTAAGACTTTATGATAATGTAACATATCCCCTTTTAATAATATAGGTTCATACAATCCTGCATCTAGTCTCCCAGTGACAATTTCAAAGACAGACAAACGATGCTTCCCAAAGGGAGTAGACCTTACATTGAGGAGAACCAACAGAAGAGCCTTTGGCCAGGGTAGGGAATAAGCATCTACAATTTTAGCCAACCGAATTTTAATTGTTCCATTTGTACTTTCCACCAGCCCAGAGGACTGGGGATGGTAAGCACAGTGGAAATGCTGCATAATTGGCCAGATTTTGCAAATTTCCCTAACAGTTTGTCCAGTGAAATGGGTTTTCTTATCACTATGTATTTCTGCAGGGACTCCCCAAATGGGAGTCACTCTTTCTAAGATTAATTTGCCTACCAACTGCACGGTGGCCCGTCTGCATGGGAATGCCTCAATCCAATGTGAAAACATGCAAACCATGACAAGTACGTACCGGTAACCTTGAGAGGGGGCATCTGGATAAAATCGATCTGCCAAATTTCAAAAGGGCCAGCTGGTAACACAAAGTGTCCCTGAGAACTATGTAGTGGCTTTCCTGAGTTGTATTTCGGACATATGGGGCACCTAGAATAAACTTTCTGTGCTATAGTGATAGATGGCTTCCAATAATATTGTTTACCCCACAGTACCATCTTATCTGGGTTACAGTGAGCCAACTCATGAATATATTGTAAAGTGGGGTATTGAGCTCCAAACAGAAGGATAGGCTTTCCATCTGGGCCTATCCACAGCCCTTTAGTGTTAAGTGTTATTTGCTCAGTCGTGCCCGACTCTTTGCGACCCCATGGACTGCAGCTCACCAGGCTCCTCTGTCCATGAGATTTTCCAGGCAATGATACTGGAGTGGGTTGCCGTTTCCTTCTCCAGGGTATCTTCCCAACCCAGGGATCGAACCCAGGTGTCCTGCACTGCAAGCAGATTCTTTACCAAGTGAGCACAGCCCTTCATTGGAGTCAAACCTTCCTCCTTTTTGTTTCTAAGTATCTTTTTCTCCATTCCGAGCTGTTTCCTGAAAATTTAACAGGGTGTTAGTAAGACTACTAGGAAGCTGAAAAGGGAAATAAGTTGTTAATTGATTATTATCATTTTGCAGAGCTGTTGTTTTGGCGGTGTGATCTGCTGAAGAGTTCCCTTTGGCTTCTGCAGTGTCAGCCTTTGAATGACCTGATACCTTAATGATAGCTAATGCACTTGGTAGCAGAATTGCATCCAATAATTCTGCAACTTGTCTCCCATTTTTAATAGGTTGCCCTGCAGATGTTAAAAATCCTCTTTGTTTCCAAAGCATGCTAAAATCATGTGCCACCACAAATGTGTAGCGGCTGTTGGAATAAATATTAGCAGATTTCTGTTTTGCCAGTTGGCAGGCTCTGGTTAATGCTATTAATTTGGCCTCTTGGGCAGAAGAGACATCAGGTAAGGGGCCATTCTCAAGGATTGATACTGGAGAAACAGCATAACCAGCTTGGTATTTCCTATTAAGTCCTCGCAAATATGACCCATCAGTGAATTATATAAAATCAGGATTATCCATAGGGCTTTCTCAGAGGTCAATCCTGGGGGATAAAAGATTTTGTTAAAAAACAATACAATCATGTTTTTCATCTTTGATACCTGATTCCTCCAGCAGCAAGGTAGCTGGGTTAAGCTTCTGTGAATAGTTATATTCGGCGAGAGCAAGACAATCTCATGGGAAGGTAGTCTACTTGTTGAGTAATGTTGTGTGTGATGAGAATTTAGTAAGGCTTGCACAGAATGAGGAGCAAAGATAGTGAGGTGACTCATGACTGTCTCTTCTGTGATCTGACATAGCATACCCCGGAGGCAAGGGGGAGGCCTCTGGCTACTGAATCTAGCTGTTGGCTATTATACCCTATGGGCCGGTAGTAAGCACCACGTTGTTGAGTTAGTACTCCTAGTGCAGTTCCCTTATTTTCATGAACCAAGAGGAAGAAGGGTAGATCATAATTTGGATGCCCCAGGGCTGGGGCCTTAGCCAGTTTTTCTCCGTGGCCTCAGAATGTTCCGCATTCCAGCAAAGTGGTTCAGGTTGGTCCTGTTTGAGTAGGTTATATAATGGTTAAGCAATTAAGGAAAAATTTGGAATCCAGTTTCTACAGTAGCCTGCAAGTCCTAAAAATCCCCTCAGTTGTCTTTTTTGTCTTTGGGGCAGTGAAGGCCAGAATGCCCTTCACTCTATCCAGATCAATCAGAAGCCCTTCCTTTAGAGAGCCTATGTGTCATGGTCCGGGCGCAGGTTGGAAAAGAATTTCCAGACATGAGACAGAATGAGAGGGAAATAAAGTTTATTGGAGTGGGAGACGCTGTTAGAACAGCAGGCCAGCCCAAGGGAGAACCAACGTTGAACAGGGATTCCTTAGTCCACTTTCATACCCAGGGTACAAGGAGTGGGATAGGGGTCTTGTGGGTCATTTGCTGATTGGATGAGGCATGTATACTGGGTGGGGGAAGAGTAGGGCAAATACCTTCTCCCTATGGGGTAGGAGGGGAGACAGCTTATACTGTTCCATTAATAGTTACAACATGGGGGAGGGAAGGACGATAAGGGTCTGGTTCTTCTGTTCCTGCATTCCAAGACCCTCCTTGGTTTCATCTGCTCTTTTGTCCTTGGGTCACCACCCTATGTCCTAAATATTTTACATCAGTCTTACAGAAGTGCAATTTTTCTTTCGACACTTTATGTCCCTTTAAGGTTAGTTTCTGGAGTAAATACAAGGTGTCTTGTGGGCTGTTTGCCAAACACATTGAACACAGCAGCAAAACATCTACATATCATATCAACACGGACTTATGAGGGAAGTCCAGGTCATCTAGATCAGCTTTCAATATCTGGGAGAAGTGAGGCTTTCAGTATATCCTTGTGGCATTACAGCCCACGTATATTGCCATTCATTCCAAGTAAAGGCAAAAAGATACTAATCATCAAGGTGTACAGGGATACTAAAAGCTGCACTGCAGAGATCTATCACAGAAAAGAAATTACTGCCTTTAGGAATGCAAGACACTAAAGTATGGGGGGTCTGGCACTACAGAATGTCGAGGGATAATAATAGCATAGATAGATGTCAGATCCTGTACAAATCTCCAACCCTGGCCATTTGGTTTTCTAACTGGCAAAATGGGAGTGTTACAAAGGCTTGTGCAAGGCACAATGAGCCCTTTCTTGGTGTAAGCTAATATTAAAGGTTTTACTCCTTCTATGGCCTCCTACCTTAATGGATACTGGCAAATATTGGGCAGAGGCTTATCTTTATAGTAATTTTGATGGGGGATGCAGAATGTATTCATCCGTTGTCAGTAGAATCAAGTGCCCATAATTCTTTAGGTACTAAGGCTAGCAACCTATCTTGTTCAGCATCATCCTCAACATGAGTCACAAACATTATATGATGAAGGAAATCTGATTGTCCTTTAGATCTAGAAACATTTCTCCCTAGGAATAAAGGAAATATGGGCTTTGTAAACTTCTAATAGGTCTCTACCTATCAAGTGAACAGGAGCACTTTCTACCAGAAGAAAGGAATGTCTTCCCTTAAGTTTCCCTAAGTAGAACTCTAAGGATAATGATTTAGGAGCCTTAACAGGCTCATTAGAAACCCCCACCATCTGTACTGAGGTATCACTCTGAAGGAGAGCGCCTTTAATTTTGGTAGGGTTTAAAACCGAAAAGGTGGCCCCTGTGTCTATTAGGGCTTTAATTGTTTCTCCTTTTATAATCATTTCTACTTCCCCCAGAGTATTAGAGAGGAGGAGGGGAAAAGCTCCCCATGTTCCCTAGGAGCAGCAGCCCTACTCCTGTTTAACTTGGAATTCTGGTCTAAAACCCAGTTCTTCCTCTAGCCTTTTTCTTTTTAGCTTACAGTTCATTTTCTGATGTCCTGGTTTCCCACAGTAAAAACAAACTCTTTGTTTTCCTATCAGTTGAGAACTAAATGGGGGTTGGTTGACCTTCAGCTGGCTTTGAGTACTTAACTGGCACAGCTGAAGGTTCATGATTTTGGTAGATAATCCTTCTTCTTTCTAATGGTTTTGAAAAGTTGGTCAGCCAGTGTAACGAGACCCTTGGTATACAACGCAGACCAACCTAGACTGTGTCTTTTGACCAAAGTAGCCAAATCCTCATCTAAACCTTCTAAAAAGGTGGAGTTAAGCATGAGATCATTTTGGGGGCTGGAGAATGATTCAGGCGTCAAACCCAAATATTGTTTAAAAGTTTTTTCAAATCTCTCAAAATAATCTGGAATTGATTCATCTGGTCTCTGCTTGCACTGTTGAATTTTTGTCCAGTCCTCAGTCTTTGAAAAAAGCTCTGGGATAAGTTTGAGTAATTTCTGAGCCAATTCCTTGCATTCAGTATGAGCCTGTGGACTGTGGGATTCAAAATCCATTAAGGGGTGTTTCCATCCGGCTTTCTCCATTCCCTTGCTTTACTTTCAGAAACTAATAGCTGAATTAGTTGATATAGATCTGAAAGCCCAGGTTTGTAGGCCTGGATGGCTAATTCAAATTCCTTAGAAAATCCCAATGGATCCTGACTGGGATCAGGAAATTCCTTAGCTAGGGCTCTAAGTTCTGTACTGGTCCAGAATGTGAAGGTAAATACTGAAGATGAGTCACCTCTCCCTGTGATAGGTTTCTCCTTAAAGGGAACGATAATCACTTCTGATTTTTCATCCTCCTTTGCTGGGGAAAGAGCAGCAGCAGGAGGCTGAAGGACAGATAAAGTGTCTGGCAGTTCAGATAGAAGAGGAGCAAAGGGAGAGACAGAGTTAGCAGTAGTGGCTTTTCCTAGTTCTGATATCATATCAAGCAATTTTTTGTTGGTTTCCTGCAAAGAAGTTACTCTATTATTTCCTCTTTTAGAAGCTTCTAGATACCAAAGTAAGCATTCCATTCAGTCTGATCTTATGGCCAGCTTTTTCTAGTTTTGCAAGCAAAAATATCAATTTTGGAATACAGAAAGAACCCCAATTTGGCCATTTTAAGTTTGGGTCTCCTTTAGTATAAATTCCCCAATTAACTAGGTACTTGCAAGTATGCACTCTGTACATATTGTACATGAATTTGGCCGGGGTGTTAGTCGGAGGTTGGCTTTCTGACACTCCTCCTTTTTGATTTTGCGAGATTGTATTTCCCATTTTAAGCTGAATTTGTCAGGGATAAAAAATCACTAGTGAACTTGTGTAGTGGGTCCGTGTGCTGCTTGTGAGCTTAACTCTTAGGAGTCACCCTAGAGTCGTTTCACCCTCTTATGTGTCTCGGGTTCTGCCTCCAGAAATCTAAGACTACCACGGCTGCTCAGGTTGCTAGATGGCCAGTTCTTATGTGCGACCCCTGGACGAGCAAGTATTTTAATTAATGAGTGGGTTTCCCTATGGGACCACTGCATGGTATGAGGACTATGCCTCCACCACTCCAGTAAATTTCTCAGTCACCTGAGAAAACCGTAACTGGCCAGGAGGAGTCCTGTCCCTTCTCTTCGGAGCAAAGCTCTCATGTACTTTCCTCACTTTTATCCCAACAAATTCTATAAAGACAGCTGAATTGAGGAAGTGTCAGATCAGCCTCTTACCTATGCACTCAGCCAAGATCATTCAATCCCCTACAATGGAGTGACCTCAGTATCTTTTCAACTGAGCCCCGGGTATGCCTTGATTTCTTTCAGTCGAGGCCCCCGACCAGTACCTTTCCACTGGCTGGGTATTCTGCTGGGCTTTTTCACCCAGCTCCCACCCGACTGGGTGGGAATTTCTCAGTATCTTCCAACTGAACCCCACTCAGTGTCGAGACCATGAGTGGGTATGCCCCGGATATTTCACCCAAGCCCCACCCCACCCCCGCCAGTATCTTTCCAACTGGGAAGGAGCAGCTAACCTGCTCCGCTGCCAAATAAAACTCAGAATCTCAACCAATACAGGAGATTTGAGAACCAGGAGAGATTTACCCATATTCGTCTGGATTCCCCAAGAAGGCGAATGGGTGCAAGGGGCCGCTGCTGGTACCAAAGCTCTGGTTCTTCATGGAGTTCAGGTGAAGGAAGGAAGTCCACTCTGGGTACCTTCATGGTCACCAAAACCGTCGACTAAAAAGATGTACAACTTGAGAGTTGTGAGTTAAGTTTTGCACCTGGATTCCCAGAACATCCTGGGTCTCTGAATACCCTACAACATGCTCGCTACCAAAACCTTTGTTTCTGTAGTCACCAGACAACTGACCCCCTGTGCCAGTCGCCACCTCTCCCACAGGCGCTTCTGGTAACCACTGCTCTGCTCTCTTCATCTGCTCTGTTCACCGCAAGCACGTTGCTTGTCTGGTGGAAACAAACTCTCTTGTGAGTAAATACTTGAGTGAAAGAAACTAAACTGATTGGATAGAAAAGAAGTTCTAACAGTGGTTTCTAGTCGCCTGGGAATGGGTCAGAAATGCAGATTCTTGGGCCCATGCAGACAGCAGTCTGGACTGAGGCCCAGCAATCCATGTACCAAGGAACCCTCCAAGGTTCTGATGCCCCTGGAGGCTGAGCAACATTGGTAGGAGGAGGTGTCCTTCAAGAAGGACTTTGCTCCTGCATACATTTTAAGTCTGGGGCTTGTGCTCAGTTCAGAGGGGGAACTGAGAGCTCTGATCTTCCCAGCACTTCCAGAGACTCTGGGAGGACTTTGGCGGGGGCGGTCCCCATGTCCCCAGCTCTATGCCCCCAGAGGCTCGTGGGGGACTTGGGATCCCCCTGGTGCCTGGCTCAGTTTCTGCACAGTGCAGGGGTCAGAGGAAGGAGCCGAGCCTCTGGTGGTCTCATCACTTGGCCCTCGCTCCCCCTACTCTTTAAGTTTAACCCTCTGGCTGCCCCAACAAGGTCAAAGCACCTGGTGTGTCATGCGAAAAATATTCCCCAGCATCGTGCTTTGCCTCCAGCTGTGAAACTGATTAGTGGCCTTAAAAATTCCCCCAAGAGTCTCTACTGGCAGCTGTAGTTGCTATTTTAAAACAGCAGAAGCATGTGTGAGAGAGGAAGGGAATTGTGTGTTATGTACAGGAAAAAGGTAAAAAAAAAACTTTCCTTCCAAGTTAAAGAATGGCACACCCAGTAGAAGAAACGTGCTTTTTGTTGGTACAGCCTAACTTTTAGTTAATTGTGATAAAGCTATTTCTGAAATCAGTATCAAGAAGTTCAGCTGGTTGGGAATCAAGAGACTGTGGGATTAGAAGACGAGAAGCCGCCGCTACAGATGCGACGGAAGGTGGGCTCCTTGCTGAATGCTCGGCCAGGGCAAGCTGACTACATGCATTCAGGAACTCTGTCTGAAATACAGGATGGAAATCAAAAGTGCCTGATACAATAAAGATAATGGTTCAAGTGATTACTCAGACCTGGATTTTTTTTTTTTTTCCCTCTGCCTTCCATAAGGATGAGTTTTAAAAGTCCAGTTTATGGACCACTCATGGCCAGAGAACCCAAACTAAACCTGCAGAAAAGTTCAGCCCTAGACCTGGCCAGAATTCTATTTATCCAGCAAGGGTTTACTGAGCATCTACCAAATGTACAACACACGTGCAGCCCTGGAAATGTGAGTGAAGAGACTCTTAGTCCATAGGATGGAGACAAAGTATGTGATGTTAAAACAGGTCCAAGCAGAGCTCAGAGGAGACTGGAGGGAGACATCTCGGTTGGGTGAAGGAAAGAGATGGTACATTTCAGGCGGGACTGGAGCCTCTGCAAAGACACACAGGTCTGAAAACGGACAGCAGGGCATCTTGACCGGATGAGCCCGTGGAGAGGTGCTGGAGCCCCAGGCAGGAAGGAGGTCAGGCAGGTGGATTCTGCAGGGGGGTCTGCATGTGGGTAGGCTGGGGCAGGGGGATTCAACCATCTCTGGCAGAGTTGCCAAGGTTACGTCATTGTGATAACTCTACCAGGATCTGAAGATGGCCTGGAGAGGTGAACTAAAGAGAGCAAGGGGCTTGATCAAAGACAAGAGACGCAAACTAACATTTGTCTCCTGTTAGTCACAGGATACGTCCTCGTTGCACCCAACATGGAGCTGATTCCTTTCCAACCAAAGCAGGCAGACACCTCTGAATCTCTGAGGTGGGCAAGCATAAAATTCACTGTTTTCAGATCACTGACTACTTGGAAGAGGAAACTAACCATGAAGCAATTATACACCAATCAAAAAATTTTGATAGGAAGAAAACAGACAAACCACTTCTTTTGAAGTTTCTTTTGAAACATCATTCAAGAAGGTACAGGAAAATTATTTTAATCACTGGGTATACAGGGTTAAAAATGTTGAATACTACTGTTTCCAAAGCACCTTTTATAAATTCATTCAGGTAACTTGACAATGAGAAGGCAGCAACAGAGGATGAAAGGAGTTTTGAGTAAATGCCAGGAGATGGTGAAGGACAGGGAAGCCTGATGTGCTGCAGTTCATGGGGTTGCAGTCACACACAACTTAGTGAGTCAACAACTCCTTAACAATTATTGAACACAATATAATGCCTACCACTTGCAATTTGTTTGAATTACTGGCATTTGTTTTCCCAGGCAGTACTTTCTAGGAAATATTTCCCACTCTGTACACAAAGGTACCATTTTTTCCCCCTAAGTTCAGTTCAGTCGATCAGTCGTGTCCAACTCTTTCCCCTAAAACCCTCTTTAAAGTGAAAGTGAAGTCGCTCAGTTGTGTCCGACTCTTTGTGACCCCATGGACTGTAGCCTACCAGGCTCCTCCGTCCATGGGATTTTCCAGGCAAGAATACTGGAGTAGGTTGCCATTTCCTTTTCCAGAAGATCTTCCTGACTCAGGGATTGAACCCAGGTCTTCCACATTGTAGGCAGATACTTTACCGTCTGAGCCACCAGGGAAGTGGAAAACCCTCTTTGAACACAACCTAATACCTTGAAGTAGAAGGAAGCTGCATGACCAGGATGGAACGCTCTTCCAGGCCTCAGCTGCTGCTCTGGGAGCAAATCATGTGAAACAAATATTCACTGTCAGCCCAGATGTTTGATTTGCTGTTAATATACAGCCAATTTGATTTTCACCCAGTGCTCGGGGGGACGGAGGAATAGAAATATATATAAACTGTGGACAAAACAAATGCAGATCTGGTAGGTGGAGAAGCTACAAACGTCAACACTGGACATGTCTTCTTTCTTCCTAAATCAGAGAAAGTGCTGCTGACCAGAGGGAAAAGGGTCTCTCCTGCCCCCTGCTGTCTTTCCACCTGACTTGCAGCATTCTAGAATTTTTGAATCACTATTTCAAGGGAAAAGATTTCTGTAGATTTTTCCCTGACTCAGAAAATTTCTAAAACAGTGAATGAATTTTAATTCCCCATCCTTACTTATGAGATACTTTATGAATTAACACGCATGAATTTGAGTAAATACCAGGAGATAGAGGAGGACAGAAGAGCCTGGTGGGCTGCAGTCCATGGGGTCATCGACTGAGACATGACTTAGCAACCGAACAACAACAAACGACGGGAGGCTGAGTTTGCTGATAGCTGTGTGGAGCTGGGAGTTCTGAATGTTGCTTTAACCTAGTTTAGATCCAAGGCAGTCAAATAAGCAGCTATCAAAACAAACCAACAGAAAGGGGCCATGAAGAAAATAAAGCCCCCTTCAGACAAATAATCAAAATAATGTGATCAGAAGAGTGTAGAGAATGGTCTACATTTATTTGCTGTTACCACTTGCACTAGACGCTTCAGGAATTTGATGTTTAAAAAGTTCAAATAGCTAAAGAACAGGAACAAAACTAAAAGCCAGACAGCAGGCTCTGGGAAAGCATTTTTCATACACATGATTTTTGGTGAGAGGCGGAAACAGAACACAGGGCTCAAAGAATCAGTGTCCTTCCTTGCCACCTCAAGAGCCACATCTCCAGCTCTTCAAGCCTGAGGTCTGAGGACCACAGATGTGCACATGACATCCCAGGAAGGGTTTGTTTTTGCACAATTTGGACTGACCCAGGCCAAATGCCACAGCATCCAAGAGGTCCCACAGATACAAGACACTGGTCTCCCAGCGACGACACTAAATAATCAACACCACAATTGGCAGGAGGTCAGATCACTTTGAGAAGCTGGCTCCCCCGGTGCTGGGGTGGATTCTGCTGGGATTTACCCACCCAGCCCTCTGGGACACGCCTAGGGGAACACCTTGCTGCCAGTCTCCACCTGCTCCACCCCTCCAGCTTCTCTCTGCCCAAAGTCACAAGGCACTGCTTTTCAAAGAAGGATTTGTGTGGCTGCCCAAAACTTTCCTATGGCTTCACAGCCAACAAAACTATCTTTCCACGATGAGGTCACCCAGCTGTTTTCAAACACAATGTATTGAAAGGCAGAAGAAAACTAATAGCGTGCCTTTACTGAATAATACTCCCCCCTTTGACTTAGGTGAACCCAAAGAATCAGAAGGATTTGCTTCCATTGAAGCTAGAAGTTTTAAGTCCTCAACCTCGTGCTTGAGGTTTTCCTGGTCTAGGGAGGACACCCTCACGACCCCAACACTTCTGCCCACTCCACAGGGGGCAGGTGTAAACAGTAGCCAATCCTTTTCCCAAGTCAAAGGTGGAGGATGTGGAGTAAAACAACCTTCAGCTGTGCACATTAACTGCACCACGGAGGAACTGCAAATTGTTTTTGTATCGCCATGGGAGGATAGCACGCTTCCCACGGTCTAAATCCCCACTGTCTAAATCCAAAGACTTCTTTCCTTGAAGCCCTCGTCTGCTCTGAAAAGCTCAGGGGTTCAGGGTTCCCTTCTGCAAATGCAACCCAGCAGCTTCCAACAGCAGGGCCACCCCAGACAGAGACCCATGGCACGTACAATGCTCTTTCTGAACTGGGCACCAGGCACTCACTGCTGACACGGTTTTCTGGGTCCTGGCCACTCTCATGAAGCTCAGCCAGACCTGGGCGCCTAAGGGGCCAGGAAACTAAGATCTGCTAGCAGGTGCGTCCGAGGCCCCGCACACTCCTCGCGTGCAAAAACCCACAGCTGGGCACCCGGGCTTTCTCCCCTGCGGGCCGGAGTGCATCGTGCGTGTGGGGACTCCAAGTGAACTAGCTGGCTAACTCACAGACACGTCGGGGAACGCTGAATTTCCAACTCCGCAAGTAGCGGAGTGGGCCGCGAATTTGAGTCTCAAACAAGCCCAGCTGCGCGTCCACGCGCAGAACAGCCGCTAGCTTGGACCTCGGAAGAGACGGGCCCGGCTGCGGCTGACCCACCCCTGGGTCTGAGGACATGCGATGCCCAACGGGGTGTCGGGGCGCTTCTCCCCTCTAGCGAACTCACAAGCACGTGCAGCGCACACACCTGTGCACACTCCTGCGCCCACCTCCATCTCCACTCCCCGTAACCGCCCGCTGAGGACCTGTTCACCTGCACTGCAAGGGGGTGCGCAGAGGGAGGGAAGGCCTGTCTCGCCCTTCCAGCGCCCAAGTCGCCCCCGCATCGGTTCGAGCCCCGACCCTTTCGAAGCCTGTCACCCCCTCCCCCTCCTAGGCCCGGCCGGCCCGGCGTCCCGCACTCAACTGGTGGGGCTCGAGGGACCGAGGTTGGGAAAAAGAGCCCAGGGAGCCACGAACTTAAGTGGCCTTTCAGGAGCTGGGACAGGGTGTGGCTGCCCGGGGAAGCCCCTTGCTTGAAATTTGGGGGCGCCTCGGGAGGCCTGCTTCCTGCCCTCGGGTGTGGCGTTCGCCTCGCGAACTGAAAGGACCTGCCGGCTCTCAGTGAACCACCCAGACTCCACCCCGCGCGCACACCACGCTCTCCGAGCGCGCGCCGCTCGGCCCCGCCCCGCGCCGCACCAGGCGCACCTGCGCACGCTCCTTGCGCCTGGATTCCCAGAGCGTTCTGGGTCTCTAGCCACGTGCGCAGAAAAGAGGCGCCCTAGAGATGAACGCGCAGGGAATCCGTGTTCTGCAGAAACAAAATTCTGGAGAAGTGACTTGTCCAAGGGTATCTTACTCAATTTTTGTTTGTTTTTGGTTTTCAGAGTATTGAATGTGGCTGCTGTCTCTGCGCACAGTTCATAAATGTAAAAACTTTAAGGAAACTAGACAAAAAACCCAACTTGAGAGGTTGGCATTCAGAGCGTGGGTGTACAATCGTTTATTTTCCGGCTAATATTGTGTTTCATTCTATTAATACTAGGTTGTGGATCAGTAGTGGACCAAGTGCAGACATCCCCAGAAAGGATCAAATCCCCGAAGCCGCTTGAAGCTGAGGCTGGCCTGTATTTCCAGGAAATGGACAGACCACGTGGTGTCCTAGTTCTTAAGAAACCAATCAAACAGCAACAGTGGATGGAAAGCTTGAGCAACCAGCCTTGGAAAACGCAGGCCAGCAAGAGACCGCACATGTCTTTAATATTAATAAGTTCCTTTCCACACAGAAGCCTCCCAAAAAGGCTTCCTGCCCAGAAATGAGGCTTTAACAAGGAGCTTTGGAACAAGACATTTTACCAAATAATTAACAGAGGATAGTCCATCATTGGGTTGGTTTTTGGTCAGGAAATCTTTTCTCAGTAAGCCTCACTGGCTGGAGAAGGGATATTTTTCAGGTAACAGGTGAGATGCTGTCAAAGTAAAGTAGGCATGTAATACTTTTTCCTTAGAAAGTGAAGTGAAAGTAAAGTCACTCAGTCGTGTCCAACTCTTTACGACCCGGTGGACTGTAGCCCACTAGGCTCCTCTGTCCATGGGATTCTCCAGGCAAGAATACTGGAGTGGGTTGCCATTTCCTTCTCCAGGGGATCTTCCCGACCCAGGGATCTAACCCAGGTCTCCTGCATTGCAAGCAGAAGCTTTAACCTCTGAGCCACCAGGGAAGCCCTGGTGGCTTTTCTTTCTTTTTTTCTTTTTCCTTAAGCACACTCTAACTTGCATGGTGTCAGGCAACTTGTTTTTCTTGTTTCCTACTGGTACCCCTAGCAAAGTGTGCAGCCTGTACTATCTGCATAATAAACTTTTGCTACAAGCACATAAAAGCATGGACCTGGTAGCTTTGAAATTTCTGAATTTATCACTTTTGAAATAGGTGATTAAAAAACTTCATGGTTTTATTGAGCTATAATTCGTATACCAGAAAATCTACCCTTAAGTGCATAGTTCAGTATTTTTAGACTATTACAGAATTGTGCAACTACCACCACCATCCAAATGTACAACATTTTCATCACCCTCAGAAGACACATTGTGCCCCTGAGCAATCGCCCCACCTTCCATTCAACCCCTCCACCCCCAGCCCTAGGCAACCACTAGTCTACTTTACATCTATAGATTTGCTTATGACTTTCTTGTGAATGGAATCGTGTTGTATGTTGCCACTTGATGTTGTTTAGTCGCTCAGTTGTGTCTGACTTTTTGCGATCCCATGGACCATAGCCCACTAGGCTCCTCTGTCCATGGGATTTCACAGGCAAGGGTACTGGAGAAGGCTGCCATGCCCTCTTCCAAGGGATCTTCCTGACCCAGGGATTGAATCCATGTGGCCTGCATTGGCAGGGGGATTCTTTACCACGGAGCCCCAAGGGAAGCCCATGAGCCCCCTTAGGACTGGCTTTTTTTTAAACTTAGCATAATGTTTTTAAGGTTTATCCATTTTGTGTGTGTTTTATTCTTATTACAGCTGAATAACATTCCATATTATGGCTATACCACATTTTATATATTTGTGGATAACTTTTTGAGGTATTTATGGGCTTTTCTCCCAGTGTTTTCCTTGTTGTCTTATTTCCATTCAAACAGGTCTCGGGATTTTCTGTTTGTTTCCTCAGAAGGGTCTTTGGCAGCACAGAAAATTGACATAGTTTACAAGAATTCTTGGTCTTCACTTCTAAAAACTCAAGAGGTAGAACAGGGCTTGAGGAAGGGGGCTCTATGCCTTGGACTGCGGGAGAGATCTGAGAGACATCTCTTTGCCCCCTCAGAGTGCACTGGGCAGACAGTGCGCCCCAAGACAGGAATGGTAGACCATGGGCATGGGGGCCCAGCTCCCCAGAGGCTCCGGTGCCCTATCCCTGGCACAGAAGCCTCATAAAACAGCCAGGCCAAAAGAAAGCATGTGTCTTTAATGGTGACCTGTGTGGGCAGATGACAGAAGAATGGAGGAGCCCAGTGCTTTGCAGCATCTGAAACCCTGCAGAGTTCATACACACCTGAGGCAGAAGCACAAGAATGACTGAGGGTGAAAAAAAAAGAATGAGGTTGAATTTTCTACTGGCCCTGATGTGTGGGGGAATCAGGGGAGAATGAGATACAGTCGTTCTCGCACACCTGGTTTTGAGGCCCAAGATCAGTCTACACTATACTCGTTAGATAAGTTCATTGAAACCAAGAATATGGTGCACATCTCATACTCACCAGATATAACTCCAACACGACAGGACAGGACATTCTACTTAGAAAAATGTTTTATATGCTGCCTGTGCCCCTTAGTCTGTGACTTTTCTGCATGACCCCTTTCCAATGAAGCAAGACAAGCTTATTATGCAACATAACATCCTTGACCTTTTTTCCCCAAAACAACTTGTACCAAAGTTTAAATTTTGGTAAAACTAATACTTTGAATTTATACTTCAGGCTCAACTGATAAATCATCTCACAGCTACAGGAAAAATAAAGTAAAACATTGAAGACAAATTAAGAAAAAGCATATAGGGTTCCCCATCATTTATACCCAAGGATAGTGATTTAATCAGTATAGAAATAACAAACTGGCCAGAGTCACAGGAGGGAGGAGGAGTCACAGGAGGAGTGTTGAGGAGCATTGGCTCATTGCAGCTGTCCCCAGAACAGACACAAAAGGGTAGGACTCGGGGCCCCAGCTCTTACTCCAAGGTGGCAGAAGAAAAAGTCTTCTGGGGTTTGTTTTTGGTGGTGTCATAAGATCGGACTAGTTCTTCCTGAGAAATCACAGCTCGTTCTACCTGAGAAAACGCATATCCATCTGAAAGAGCAAAGCATGGGGACGCTGTTAGAAGGTAAATATGTACAGTGAACATTCTGGTAACAGAAATCAAAACCCCTCCCCATCTGGGGCACATTGGCCACCTCAGGCAGGGATGGCTGAGACAGGGAGAGTGGCAAGGTCTGGGGAGGGCTTGGTGATGGAGCAGTTTGCAAACCTAGCTGCATCAGAACCACTGACGAAGCCCTTTCTGCATCCTTCTTTCTGGGGCCAATGGGTCTGCATGGCTGGACATCACTGGGTGCTTTTTAAAGTTCTCCCAAGGATTCTGATGTGGTGCCTGATGCTCCCTGAGAGCCATGTCCTGGAGGATGCAGCCTGGCCAAGGGGCCCAGGGGCTCATGCCTGTCTCTATGGGCCTGTGGCCCAGCCCAGTCTGAGCAGCTCAAGAGGGGACCCACAGGTCCCTCACTACATTTTCCCACCACCATTCAAGAGAAGGGGCCCTGGAATAGTCTGAGTCTTGAAACTAAAACCTACAACTGGAACCCAGAAAGGTAAGTTTTGAAGCTGAAAACATGCTGGGGGACAACATGCAATATTAATATTAAACTTGATTTAAAAAAAAAAAAAGTCCACCATGCTGGAAATGTCTCTGTTTTAAAAATTTAGCTGATTTTAACTAAGTATTCAAAGTGGTTTACTTGAGTTGACATGAATAACAGGGTCATGGGTAGAAGTTCCCAGAGGAAATAACTCATGACCAGCACTCTCTCTCTCTCTGGGAGAATCAATCCTAGAATCATTTCTGAAAGCGATACCAGCTCTTGTGGGGCAATGAGGAGAGCTGATGAGTATTTCCGCTCTTCTCTAACTTCTGACCTTGGCAGGTCAGACCTAGAGCAGTCTCATATTTGAACAATATTAATACATTTAGGTTAAAACACGACCCTGAGCAAGCACATGCTGCTTCCACACACTCCCAAGCTTTACTATGGCTCACTGGTGACAGTGGATTTACTTGTGAGTAGCCATGCTCTTTAGCAGAAGAAAACGTAACTTGTGTCCATGTGTTGTGAACTGGCTTATGTGCTTGTCTGTCGAAGGAGAGAGGGATGTGGTGGTCCACAGCCTTCTCTGCATGGAGAGCCGCCCAGGAGCTGGTAAGAAGCCTGGTACCCCGCACAAAGGCAGGACCAGTGGTTCTCAAACTACAGTGGGCACCACCACCAGACAGTTGATTCAGTGAGTCTGCAGTGGGGCCCAAGAGCCAACAGTTCTAGCAACTTCCCGGGTGACACTTCTGCTCCTGGGTTAAGGACGGTGCATGGAGCACCACTGTTTTAGGCCATTTTCACCATGGTATTGGACTGGATGCAGGTATCAGTGGCTTCCCATTCCCAGGGATGACCTTCCTCCCACTCGGGATGGATCCACCCAGAATCTCAAGGTGGAATCTGGGTTGGCACTTCTCACGTGTCACGGATTCTTTGCGTGGCTGTGGGGACAGGAGGGAGTGCCCTGTGGCAGCAAGTCCCTGAGAAGATTTTCTGAGCACAGTGCCGCCCCCCCCCCCCCGCCTCCCCCAAGCACAAGTCCAGGCTCTGTCAGCAATGCAAACTGCCGAAGGAGGAAAAACCACTGTCCTTCACTTTATCTTAAATGTTGAGGGCTGTGAAAAATAAAAATATGAGAACAGCCTCACCCTTATAAAATGAAGATGTCTTCGCATTTTAAATGGTCTCCTTGTTCTGCATTAATGGTTTTTAAAAATTCAGGCAGTCACCTTTTTAAAAACGTGGTTAAATGCATGTAGCATAAAGTTTACCATCTTAAGGACATGAAGTGTCCAGTTCAGTGGCACTAAGAACAGACACAAGGCTATGCAGACACCCCCACCCTCTGGCCCCGGAACTCTCTGCCTCCGCAACCTGAGACTCCCCTCGCCCCTCCCCTGGAAACCCTGCTCTCCCTCTGAAAATCTGACTGCTCCCGGGACCTCATGTCTGTGGGGTCACACAGTACTTGTCCTTTCGTGCCTGGCTTATTTCACTCAGCATGTGCCTTCAAGGAGGAGGACCTCACGTTTAACCGCCCATCCTTCTGTGAGTCAATGACATCTCCATGTTGTGCGCGTGACTTACGTGGGGCACCTAGGTCAACAGAGTTGTTCCGGAAGATCACCTGACAGGGCCTGGGACTCGCGGACCTTTGGAGATTCACTTCCTCCACCTTGGACCTAAATCAAACACAGACTGGCTTTAGTTCATTGCGTACTAAGTTGTGTTAGTCGTGTCTGATTCTTTGTGACCCCATGGACTGTAGCCCACCAGGCTCCTCTGTCCATGGGATTCTCCAGGCCAGGATACTGGAGTGGGTTGCCATTTCCTACTTCAGGGGATCTTCCCAACCCAAGGACTGAACCTGCATCTTTGTGTCTCCTTCATTGGCAGGCAAGTTATTTACCACTAGTGCCACCTGGGAAGCAGATTTAAAGGGATTTGTTGGAGGAAAAAAAAGTTTCAAGGTAAAAGTAAAAAAAAAAACTTCCTTACCACTTGGAGAATGTTCTTACATTTAAAATAAAATGGATATTATCCAGACACTCTCGGCAAGATGCTTCTAAAATAGTATTTTGCTGTGAGCATCTCTTATATTGTTTAGTCATTATGTCGTGTCCAACTCTTTGTGACCCCATGGACTGCAGCATGCCGAGCTCCTCAGTCCTTCACTATAGCCCAGATACACATATCCCACTATTACTCAAACTCATGTCCATTGAGTTGATGATGCTATCCAACCATCTCATCCTCTGTCACCTGCTTCTCCTCCTGCCCTCAATCTTTCCCAGCATCAGGGTCTTTTCCAATGAGTCGGCTCTTCGCATCAGGTAGCCAAAGTATTGGAGCTTCAGCTTCAGCATCGGCCCTTCCAATGAATATTCAGGCTTGATTTCCTTTAGGATGGACTGGTTTGATCTCCTTGTTGTCCAAGGGACTCTCAAGAGTCTTCTCTAGCACCACAATTCGAAAGTATCAATTCTTTGGCACTCAGCCCTGTTTATGGTCGAACTCTCACATCTGTACATGACTGCTTCATGTACAGCCCTCCTGTTTTCTCCAAAGAGCTGAACTGGACAATGAATGTCCTGTTTTTCTCAGGCCTCTGAGAGTACCTTAGAGATCTTATGGCATGTATTTTCAGAATCTTTGCCCCAGTTTCCTTTTCTTACAGCAAAGCCATCATCTAGAGTGGTTCAAGATTCTTTTTCAAATTATTTATTTATGACAGCACTGGGTCTTGGTTGCTTTGCACAGGCTTTCTCTAGTTTTGTGAGTGCGGGTTCTCACTGTGGTGGCTCCTCTTTTTGTGGTGCACAGGCTTTAGAGTACTTGTAGAGTGTGAGCTTAGTTGCCCTGCGACATGCGGAATCTTCCCAGACCAGGGATCAGCATATGGGATCTTAGTTCCCGGACCAGAGATCAAACCTGTTTTCCCCTGCATTGGCAGGCAGATTCTTAACCATTGGACCACCAGGGAAGTCCCAGTCTGAGACTCTTGACAGTGTATGTCAAGACAGGTTGGCTCTGGGCGTGAAAGCTTCTCCAGATCCCAAGGCTGATTGGGGGACCGCGCGGGAAAGTCAACAGTGAGAGAACCAAGAATCTTGAACTCCTACAACTTTTTCATTTCTTGCTCTCTTCCTTGGTGAACTGATGATTTTCTATAGTGATAAGCTTGATTCCTCTTTCTTTACTTTTGTGTATTTAATATAAGCTTTTGCTTTGTGGCTACTATGACACTTACATAAAACAATTTATATTGGTAACAGTCTGTTTTAAGTTGATAAAAACTCAAGTTAGAGTGCATTTTAAAACTTTACACTTTCACCAACATGGGTTTGATCCTGGCATTGGGAAGATCCCCCAGAAAAGGAAATGGCAACCACTCCAGTGTTCTTGCCTGGGAAAGCCTGGCGGGCTACAGTCCATGGGTCACAAAGAGTTGGAGACAACCTAGCAACTAAAACAAACAACAGTGCTTTAGGTTACTGATGTTGCAATTTACCTATTTTTATCTCGTGTATCTATCAACAAATGATTGTGGTTTTAGTTATTTTTACTACTTTTGTCTTTTAACTTTTACATTAGTGCAGGTTCATAAGTGATTAAACTCACCACCTTCACATGAGATTATTCTGAATCTTACTATTTATTTACCTTTATCATTTAGATTCATACTGTCACACCTTTTCCTTTTACTTCTTAGTGCCCTTTTGTTTTGGCTTAAAGAAGTCCCTTTAACGTTTCTTTCTCTTTCTTTTTTTTTGGCTGCACTGGGTCTTCGCTGCTGCATCGGACTTTTCTCTAGTTGTGGCGAGCGGGCTCTGCTCTCTAGTTGCGGTGTGTGGGCTTCTCACTGCCGTGGCTTCTCGTGTGGAGCACGGGCTCTAGGGCACGTGGGCTTCAACAACTGTGCTGTGTGGGCTCAGCAGTTGTGGTGCACAGGCTTAGTTGCTCTGTAAGATGTGGAATCTTCCCGGACCAGGGGTCAAACCCATTTCTCCTGCATTGGCAGATGGATATTTAACCACTGGACCACCAGGGGAGTCCCCCTTTGAAGACCAGTCTAGTGGTGATGAATGCCTTCAGCTTTTGCTTGTCTGGAAAACTCTTTATCTCTTCTCCACTTCTGAAGTATACCTCTGCTGAGTGAAGTATTCTTGGTTGGTACTTTTTTTTTCCTTCAGCATGACACCCTACTCTCTCTCAGCCTGGAAGATTTCTTCTCATAGCCTCATGGGCATCCCCTTTTGTATCATTAACTTCTTTTCTTTTGCAGCTTCAAGGAGTCTCTCTTCATCTTTGATTTTTCACAGTTTTACATATATATATAAAATATATATAACACAGAGTTTCTCTGGTGACTCAGATGGTAAAGGATCTGCCTGCAGTGCAGGAGATCTGCGTTTAATCCCTGGGTTGGGAATATCTCCTTGAGAAGGAAATGGCAACCCATCCCAGTATTCTCTCCTGGAGAATCCCATGGACAGAGGAGCCTGGCAGACTATAATTTGCTAATGAGTCTCAGTGAAATATTTTAGGGGTTGAATCTGATTCAGGCTTTCTTATGGCTTCATGTATCTGAATATGTGGACATATATTTTTTTTTAATTCTCTTGGGTAAATACCTAGAAATGGAGCTGCAGGGTCACAGGATAGGTGTTTGCTTAAATGGATTAGAATGACCAGTTATCCAAACTGATTGTACGAGAGTCCTAGCCACTCTTCATTCTCATCACACTTGATACTATTGATGGTACATACTCAGTTCAGTTCAGTTCAGTTCAGTCACTCAGTCATGTCTGACTCTTTGCAACCCCATGAATTGCTACATGCCAGGCCTCCCTGTCCATCACCAACTCCCGGAGTTTACCCAAACTCATGTCCATCAAGTCGGTGATGCCATCCAGCCATCTCATCCTCTGTCGTCCCCTCCTCCTCCTGCCCCCAATCCCTCCCAGCATCAGAGTCTTTTCCAATGAGTCAATTCTTTGAATGAGGTGCCCAAAGTACTGGAGTTTCAGCTGCAGCATCAGTCCCCCCAGTGAACACCCAGGACTGATCTCCTTTAGGATGGACTGGTTGGATCTCCTTGCAGTCCAAGGGACTCTCAAGAGTCTTCTCCAACACCACAGTTCAAAAGCATCAATTCTTCGGCACTCAGCTTCCTTCACAGTCCAACTCTCACATCCATACATGACCACTGGAAAAACCATAGCCTTGACTAGATGGACCTTTGTTGGCAAAGTAATGTCTCTGCTTTTTAATATGCTGTCTAGGTTGGTCATAACTTTCCTTCCAAGGAGTAAGTGTCTTTTAATTTCATGGCTGCAATCACCATCTGCAGTGATTTTGGAGCCCCAAAAAATAAAGTCTGACACTGTTTCCACTGTTTCCTCATCTATTTCCCATGAAGTGATGGGACCAGATGCCATGATCTTAGTTTTCTGAATGTTGAGCTTTTAAGCCAACTTTTTCACTCTCCTCTTTCACTTTCATCAAGAGGCTTTTTAGTTCCTCTTCACTTTCTGCCATAAGGATGGTGTTATCTGCATATCTGAGGTTATTGATATTTCTCCCAGCAATCTTGATTCCAGCTTGTGTTCTTCCAGCCCAGCATTTCTCATGAGGTACTCTGCATATAAGTTAAATAAGCAGGGTGACAGTATACAGCCTTGACGAACTCCTTTTCCTATTTGGAACCAGTCTGTTGTTCCATTTCCAGTTCTAATTGTTGCTTCCTGACCTGCATATAGAGGTCAGGAGGCAGGTCAGGTGCTCTGGTATTCCCATCTCTTTCAGAATTTTCCACAGTTTATTGTGATCCACACAGTCAAAGGCTTTGGCATAGTCAATAAAGCAGAAATAGATGTTTTTCTGAAACTCTCTTGCTTTTTCCATGATCCAGCGGATGTTGGCAATTTGATCTCTGGTTCCTCTGCCTTTTCTAAAACCAGCTTGAACATCTGGAAGTTCATGGTTCACGTATTGCCTGGCTTGGAGAATTTTGAGCATTACTTTAGCATGTGAGATGAGTGCAATTGTGTGGTAGTTTGAGCATTCTTTGGCATTGCCTTTCTTTGGGATTGGAATGAAAACTGACCTACATACTCAGTAGGTGCCAAATACATGGATATTGGTTGATCACCCCATTCATTTGCTTTAGATTTGCCTGTACTACAATGTTGCTTCCCCCTAGGACTTTTAAATGTGCTTTTGGGTCTCTTTACCCAAGCCACACCATCAGTTGTTTTCCATCCTTTCCTTTAAGCCTAACAAAGCACTTAAATGTAGTAGGTATTCAGCATATTCCAAAGATTGATTCTTTGCCTTAGAACCCCTGCAAAAACACTCCAGATTCAGAGAATGCCAACTGGAAACCAGGTCACGCTCAGGCCTCCAGTGAAAGCCCAGAACAAACGTCTGACATGGTTACTGAGAAGACCTGTGGTCCTTTCACTCAGAACAGCTCCCAGGTTATGTCAAGCAGTTGGAACTGATCTCTCTCTGGAGCTGGTGTGCATGCAGAGGTTAAAGTCTTAATGAGAGGAATGGGATTTCCTGACACTGTGGGTGTGGGATGTGAGGAAGAGGAAGTGAGGAGGACCTCGGGATTTGGGGCCAAGAGCCATTGATTGAAAGGAAGACCATGGAGGGGTGCAGCAGAAGAGGGGCCTGCCCTCCTGGGGATTCAATGCTCAAGATGCCGAGAGGACCTGGGAAATCGTGGCGGGTCAATCCCCACACCCCTGGGAGGGAAAGGGCAGGAAGCGGAAAGAACAAGGGAAACAGGTTTTTCACAAAAGTCAGGATAAAGGGAATTGCCTCACCTCTGTACAGAGTCTCTGCGAAGTACCTGAACTCCGCTGCTTTCCATCTCCCGAACCTCTTCCAGCAAAGTTCTGTGGCAGGTGTTTCTAATCCTGTAAGAGACGGAAAGAGAAAAGGGACATAAGACATGAGCTCTGCACACTGGGAGTAATGGTTTCTCCCCTCCTGGATGACAGCTGGACACCCCTTGGCTACAAGCAGTGTGGAGGGATGCAAGGCAGCATGTCCTGTCTGCGTGTGAACAGCAGCGTCTACTTTTCTGGTAACTGAGAGCATTGCTGCTGCTGCTGTTGCTCAGTCACTTCAGTCGTGTCTGACTCTGCCGCCGCAGGGGCTATAGCCCCCAGAATCCTCTGTCCATGGGATTCTCCAGGCATGAATACTGGAGGGTTGCCAAGCCCTCCTCCAGGGCATCTTCCCGACCCAGGGATCAAACTCACATCTCTTATGTCTCCAGCACTGGCAGGTGTATTCTTTACCACTGTGCCAACTGGGAAGCCCTGAGAGCATTCTGGAGGTGGACAATGTGAATTAGCAACCAGCCACTTCAAACACTGCTGACTTTCTGTGAAAGCCTAGATATTTCTGAGTATGTGCTGAGCCTGCACACCACAAATACTGAGCCTGTGTGCCACAACTAAAGAATCCATGTGTCGCAACGAAAGATCTCATATGACACATCTAAGATCCTGCGTGCCATAATTAAGACCCAATGCAGCCAATGGCACTCCACTCCAGTACGCTTGCCTGGAAAATCCCATGGATGGAGGAGCCTGGTAGGCTGCAGTCCATGGGGTCGCGAAGAGTCAGCCACAGGATGGGAAAAGGTCAATGTTCATTCCAGTCCCAATAAAGGGCAATGCCAAAGAATGTTCAAACTACTGCACAATTGCACTCATCTCACAATCTAGTAAAGTAATGCTCAAAATTCTCCAAGCTAGGCTTCAACAGTATGTGAAGTGAGAATTCCCAGATGTTAAGCTATGACAAACCTAGACAGCATATTAAAAAGCAGAGACATTACTTTACCAACTAAGGTCCATATAGTCAAAGCTGTGGTTTTTCCAGTAGTCATGTATGAATTTGAGAGTTGGACCATAAAGAAGGCTGAGTGCCAAGGAATTGATGATTTGAACTGTAGTGTTAGAGAAGACTACTGAGTGTCCCTTGGACTGCAAGGAGATCAAACCAATCAATCTTAAAGGAAATCAGTCCTGAATATATACTGGAAGGACTGATGCTGAAGGTGAAGCTCCAATACTTTGGGCACCTGATGTGAATAACTAACTCATTGGAAAAGACCCTGATGCTGAGAAAGACTTAAGGCAGGACCAGAAGGTAACAGCAGAGGATGAGGTGGTTGGATGGGATCACCAACTCAATGGACATGAGTTTGAGCAAGCTCCAGGAGTTGGTGATGGACAGGGAGGCCTGGTGTGCTGCAGTCCATGGGATCACAAAGAGTCAGACACGACTGAGTGACTGAGCTGAACTGAACTGACTGAGATGAACCAGAGATCAAACTGAAACATCCACTGGATCATAGAAAAAGCAACACAATTCCAGAAAAACATCTGAGTGACTGAGTGAGTGAAGTCGTGCAGTCATGTCCGACTCTTAGCAACTCTATCAACTGTAGCCTTCCAGGCTCCTCCGTCCATGGGATTTTCCAGGCAAGGATATTGGAATGGGTTGCCATTTCCTTCTCTAGGGGATCTTCCCCACCCAAGGATCAAACCCGCATCTCCTGTGTCTCCTGCATTGCAAACTGATTCTTTACCCATTGAGCCATTGGGGAAGCCCAGAAAAACATCTACTTCTGCTTTATTGACTACACTAAAGCCTTTTACTGTGTGAATCACAGCAAACTGTGGAAAATTCTTCAAGAGATGGGAATACCAGACACCTTACCTGCCTCCTGTGAAACCTATGTGCAGGTCAAAAAGCAACAGTTAGAACTAGACATGGGACAACAAACTGGTTCAAATTGGGAAAGGAGTACATCAAGGCTATATATTGTTACCCTGCTTTCTTAATTTATATGCCGAGTGCATCATAAGAAATGCTGGACTGGATGAAGCAAAGCTGGAATCAAGATTGCCAGAACTACCAACAACCTCAGATATGCAGATGACACCACCTTTATGGCAGAAAGCAAAAAGGAACTTAAGAGCCTCTTGATGAAAGTGAAAGAGGAGGGTGAAAAAACTGGCTTAAATCTCAACATTCAAAAACTAAGATCCTGGCATCTGGTCCCATCACTTCATGGCAAATAGATGGGGAAACAATGGAAACAGTGACAGACTTTATTTTCTTGGGCTCCAAAATCACTGCAGATGGTGACTGCAGCCATGAAATTTAAAGATGCTTGCTCCTTGGAAGAAAAGCTGTGACCAACCTGCTGCTGCTGCTGCTAAGTTGCTTCAGTCGTGTCTGACTCTGTGCGACCCCAGAGACGGCAGCCCACCGTCCCTGTGATTCTCCAGGCAAGAACACTGGAGTGGGTTGCCATTTCCTTCTCCAATGCATGAAAGTGAAAAGTGAAAGTGAATTCGCTCAGTTGTGTCTGACTCTTAGCGACCCCATGGACTGCAGCCTACCAGGCTCCTCCGTCCATGGGATTTTCCAGGCAAGATTACTGGAGTGGGGTGCCATTGCCTTCTCCGATGACCAACCTAGACAACATATTAAAAAGCAGAGACATTACTTTGCAGACAAAGGTCCATTTGGTCAAAGCTATGGTTTTTCCAGTAGTCATATATGGATGTGAGTTGGACCATAAAGAAAGCTGAGTTGCAGAAGAATTGATGCTTTTGATCTGTGGTGTTGGAGAAAACTCTTAGAGAGTCCCTTGGACTGCAAGGAGATCCAACCAGTCCATCCTAAAGGAAATCAGTCCTGAATATATACTGGAAGGACTGATGCTGAAACTGAAGCTCCAATACTTTGACCACCTGATGTGAAGTGCCGACTCATTAGAAAAGACCCTGATGCCGGGAAAGATTGAAGCAGGAGGAGAAGGGAACAACAGAGGATGACATTATTGACCAACACTGACACTATGGACATGAGTTTGAGAAAGCTCTGGGAGATGGTGAAAGACAAAGATGCCTGGCATGCTACACTCCATGGGGTTGTAAAAAGTCAGACATGACTGAGCAACTGAAAAACAACAAATCTAATAATATTGGCTCAGACAATAAACGAATCTGCCTACCATGCTGGAGACCCAGGTTCGATTCCTGGGTCAGGAAGATCCCCTGGAGAAGGGAATGGCTAACCACTCCAGATTCTTGCCTAGAGAATCCCATGGGCAGAGAAGCCTGGTGGGCTACAGCCCATGGCATTGCAACAGAGTTAGACACGACTGAATGTCTAACACTTTTTCAATCTAATATTTAAATATTCTGGGAGAATTGGATTTGAAAGACTCTTATGCCAAATTTTTTGAAAGTAAAGAATGACTTTCTGATTTCAATATTTCCCTTCTAGTTCTTATTTTATCATTAATTCTTAATCTGTGATCATCTGGTATCACATTTTGTTTCCTGTAAAGTAGATAAGAGTTCCACACTAAAGAGTGAAGAAATGGACCTCTTTTCAGAAAAAAAATATGAACTTTATAATATTTCTACCAAATTTGCCTCTCATACACTTGGTTCCATCTTTTTTTCCTAAATTGATTGCTGGTAAATCTCCAGTGGCAAAAAGCAAAGGGCATTTTCTTCCTTTAAAAGCTCCATGACATTTAATATTCACAGGGTGGCATTAAACTAAGTGTTTAATTTGAGAGCCATACAATTGTAAAGGATAATTAACTATGATAATATATTCTCTGGTTACCACTTCATTTTTCAACTTACGATTTCCACGCTACATTTTGAATCAGGCACACAATCGGGACTATGAAAAAACCAAGCCAAAAGTGTGGACACACCAGAGCCATACTGCCCTGCAAATAAGCAGAGATAAGGGACATTTCAATAAGAATCTTTTAGTTTGCCAACAATGAGTGCCAAGAGCAGCTTTCAGTTTCCTCCCCGCCACAAAAAAAACAACCCGGAGATGTCAGGAAAGGCATGGATGTGAATCCATATGACTGCAGTCCTATGAATCTAGAACTACTAAATCAATTAAATAAACAGGTATATAAAACCTAAATATAGTATTAACTAACTTAATTTAATACCTTCATTGAAACGTTCAAAATGCAAAAAGAGAATCTCGAAAGCAGCAAGAGAGAAGTAAATCAGCACATACAAGGATCGTCAGTGAGATCACTAGCAGATTTCTCATCAGTAACACTACGGGCCAGAAGACATTGGGCCCATAAATTCAAAGTGCTAAAAGAAAACTCCTATCAAACAGAAACCCAGTTTCTGGCAAGACTGTCTTTCGAAAGCGAGAAGGAGAGATTTAGAGCACACTCACCTGTCCTGTCATCTCAGGAGCAACAGGAACAGTGGGCCAGAGGGAGGAGTAAACCGCAAAAAACCCCAGCCAAATCATTATGCTGCCCCAAATAGCGAAATGGGTGAACTGCAGACAGAAGAGCAGCATGCAAATACTTCAGCCTCCTCTACTTAAAAGGACATTTTTTTAAACGCTATTAATCAACTACCAAAATCCATTTGTCCAAACCGTAAGGTCTCATAGGAAGAAGTTGATAATTTTTCAATTTGTTGCTATCTTAGACTTCCTAACATCTTCCTCAGAATACTTTGCTATGAACTCAAGTATCAAAAACAACTGTACCTTGTTCACCCAAGCCAAGTGGTGTTGAGAGTCTTCAGTGAAAAGATCAACTCTCAATAGATGTGGTTCACTACAATTGGTGGGTGATTTAATGCGACTTGGGCTTCTGTCTGTTTATTAATACAAAGTTCTTTACAGTAAAAAAAAATTCAAATACAAATCATTGAGAGAGAAACATTTGAATGTATCATACTTGCTCCATGTGAATAACTGTGGAACAATGTCAGTAGTTGTGATCCTTAGACTGGCCGGAACTGGTAGGTCTTGTGTACGTATCAACTGTATATGCCATTCTGGCTGAGACCGCAGCTGAAGGACCACTGACCAGGCCTGAGTCTGGGAACTGCTGCCAGATTCTCCAATGATAGATGCTAAAATAGTAGACCCTTCTGTGGATCTGTGATCTGTTGCTTTGAGCAGCTGGTGTTAGCAGGGGAATAGTGAGGAAAACGACAAGGAGACCCATGTTCTACCCTTGGCCACAGTGGGTACACCTCGTAAACTGAGCAGGCCCAAGATGTATTATCTGTACATAATGAGGCAACTGGCTAGACTAGACCAAATGTTCTCATCCTAAACGTTTTTGTTTAGTTGTCAAGTTGTGTTCGACTCTTTGAGACCCTGTCTACTGTAGCCCACCAGGTTCTTCTGTCCATGGGATTTCCCAGGCAAGAATACTCGAGTGGGCTGCAATTTCCTGCTCCAGGGGATCTTCCCAAGTTGGGAATTGAACTTGTGTCTCCTGAATTGGCAGGAGGATTCTTTACCACTGAACCACCTGGGAAGCCCTCTTATCCTAATAGGATTTTGGTTCTTTTCCTCAATATTTTTTGCCCATTACTTAGTCATCTCTAGAGAAAAAACCCCAAATGTGCTACTTCTCAGAGTATATATTATTTGTTTAGGAGTCATTTTCAAGGGCACTTTTTCACACTCCTTAAAAATAACCTCTAACCCAAACAATTCTTTCTCCGATTAGAGTAAACAGAACTGGTCTCTTGAGAACTCTTGTCTCGTGGTAACACAGATGGAGAAGAGGATCAGTTTGAAGCTATGAACTTCAGACTCTTCAGAACTGCAGTGAGTTTTCCTGTAAGAGTTCCCTTAGAGTCGACATCATGCATCATATGCAATGTGAGGTATTTCTGTGTGGCTTCGAGAGTATTTTCAGACAACTCTCTGTTGGGATCATCACATTCTGGGGGCTGCCAGCCCCCACTGCTGCTTAGAGCTGTGTTCTGTGTCTCTGCTCTTGCTTGCTTTCTGCACCTGATCGGTGACTTCCAGCATCACCCTCCTCCCCAGTGAAGACACTGCCTCCTCGGCCCTCCCTATAGGCAGGGCAGCATCAGCACAAAGGTGAGAAACAGGCCCTTCTCTCTCCTGCCTCCATCCCTACTCCTTCTTAGCCCCCAGGGGAGCTGGAAGGCAGGAGCCCAATCCATCTTAGGCCAGAAGAGATACCTCGTATAGTTCTAAGTGTGCTTTGGCCTTGAACTATTGCCTTATTCACAAATGAGGTTCAGTATATGCAGATGATGGAAGTATCTATGCTCCATGAATATGGTATAATACAATTCGATTGCCTTATGATTTGTAATAAAATATTTTTGTTCATAACTCCTTGGTTCCAACTTAGTGTTGGGGTCCAGTAGGGATGGTGGCAGTCAGAACTCTGAATTGATTGCATCAGAAAGGGAATATATCATAGGCTGCATCAACTTAGTTCTTCAAAAGTGACAAACACATAAAAATTCATTTTCTCTCAGAAACTTTTTGAGCACAACTTGAGACACAACTTATTTATAGATGTAAGTATGTATGTGCAGGTACACATATAATTTATTTAAACTATTGATGTCATAAAAACTAAAATTCTGCTTAATTTATCAGAAATTACACTTGTAATAGTATCCTGAGGAAATCATTACTCATATCTGTAAGTACATCTGTATTGATAACAGTATTGATTATATATCGTTTACAGTAACTAAAGTTAAAATAATTCTAAAAATAATGCAAAATTTTTTAATAAATAAAGTAATGCAAATAATAAGCATCCATGTGCTGAAACATTATTCCATCAATTAATAAGGCATAAAAATTAAAAATTTGGAAAAATATTAAATATCTGTCATTAAGTGAAAAAAAGCAATTTATAAAATATTAAGTACGTTATAATCTTGTTTTTATAGAGGGGTTGGGGAAGACTACATAGAACAAAGACAAAGAGTAGAAGCCAAAATGTCAACATCATTGACACTGAAAGGAATAAGCAATATGTATTTTTCTTTTTGTCTGTATTTGCTAAATTCTCTCTTATCATTCTGTACTTGGATAATAGTGAATTAAGGGTCTCAATTAATGTCATGATAAATTGAATCTGTTTCAAACGTAAAGCAGGAAAATGAATATTCCGCAGCCATTAGATGGCTAGTATGCCTTTCCTCTGGTTTAAATCATCATTCAAACATGTAACACAAGAAGTAAAATGTGGAGACCAGAAAAAAAATGCTTATTACTTTTCTGAAGCTGAAGAAGGACATCAGCGTGCCAACAACCATACTAGATTGAGGAAATATCTTAACAAATACTCACTTTATTCCAAGACATCGTCTCCAAACCAGCTTTCAGACAAACAGTGACAACAACATACTGTGCAATGGGAAGGGAAAGAGATAGGAGAAAAAGTATTAAAACTTTCCATCAGCATCTGCACCTCCACACCTGCTTCCTGACCCTCACCCCGTGGCTTTCCACCACGTCTGCGGAGCTGTGGTGTCAGTAGGCTGCTAAGTGTTTTGCTGCATTTTAGTAATGGAGAAAATGCGACACTTTTCAGTAAGTGTTCCTCATTTAGCAGCTCTGTACCATATGATGAAAATCCACGCTTATGTCTTCAGCTCTTCTATTTATATTCTTTATGAACAGTGTGGAAGATCTGACTCAGATTAGCAGTGGATTGTAATATCTTGTGACTGTGCTGACCCTCAAAGCAAAAACTGCAAAACTATCATTTTGCTGACTAGATCAGAAAGTGTGATATGATCACGCCCACTGGCCTTGAACTATGGCAGGGAAGCAAATATTTCTATCACTAAATTTCTGCCAACTCTACTGGGGATAAATAGGCCAGGCTTTTCAAGATTCACAATACCCTCTGATCCAGAAATTACACTTCTGGAAGATATAGTTACTTCTAAGATATAGTTAACTCATGAGCATAAAGGATCATCTTTGCAGCATTGTTCATACTGGCAAAGGATCCCAAACAACCCTCACATCCACTAAGTGGAGACTAGTTGAATAAATAATGGTGAGTTATCTACACAAGCAGCCCTGAAAGGTAGACTTTCATGGGCTGATTTGAAGCCATCACCAAGGCAAGTTATGTAATGACAAGACACAGAAGAGCACCCCCTGTATGAACAACAACAAATGGATATGAACTTCACATTTCTAGAAATAGAAATAATGCAATCATTGTAACAGTGCCTTCATGAAAAGTCACTACTGTCCTATAATGCTTTAATTGTTTCATTAAACACTAGGAAAAGTGATAATCTGCATGGGTGATCTTACCGTATATATAAAATTCCCAAGAAACAAATAGTCTGTAGTGTAACCACTTTGCAAGACCATATCTGAAAAGTGAAAAAGTCATTTTTTAATTGTAAAGACTGAAACATAGATTTTTAAAATTTATTTTTACTAAAGGTACCCATACTGGACACCAACAATATTTATCAATGAATGGTCACATTTCTCAAGTGTTCTGTCAGTGACAACAATGCTTACTTTGCCTACCACAATTGTGATATTTTTTCATTTTCTTACTTCCTCCAAAGATAGATTTGCTGCTGCTGCTGCTCCTAAGTTTCGTCAGTCGTGTCCGACTCTGCGAGACCCCATAGATGGCAGCCCACCAGGCTCTGCCGTCCCTGGGATTCTCCAGGCAAGAACACTGGAGTGGGTTGCCATTTCCTTCTCCAATGCATGAAAGTGAAAAGTGAAAGTGAAGTCACTCAGTCGTGTCCGACTCTTAGCGACCCCATGGACTGCAGCCTACCAAGCTCCTCTGTCCATGGGATTTTCAAGGCAAGAGTACTAGAGTGGGGTGCCATTGCTATTTAGAAACAAATAAATTGCAAGGAGTACGTGAATGTGATTATTAAGCCTAGTGTCACATGCATCTAAACCATGTAGCAGAATCTATAAATTGAAAGTCCACAGACTTCCCTGGTGGTTCAGTGGCTAAGACTTTGTGCTCCCAATGCACGGGGCCAAGTTCAAGTCCCACACGCCACAACTAAGACCCAGTGGAGCCAAATAAATAAATAGATAAGAATAAATATTTTTTAAGAAAAAGGAAGTTTTTTTAAAACAATCCAATTAGTTATGCCAAAAAGCAAGACAAGGATTCTAAGGATGTTTGTCATCACATTTTTCACACTATTTCTTCTCCAGGATAACTAAAATAATAAACCTAACATAACTTAAAGTTAAAATAGAATTTTCTAAAAAGAATTTCATACTTTTTAACTATTCTTAAATCTGTTATAAACTTACAAATTTCATTTTATAGGGTCAATATTATGTCAAGATTAGGATAATTTCTTAAGATCTTCTTTACACTTTTAAAAATTCTCAATAAATATTGGTGGATGTGGTCCTGGTTGATATAGAAATTTTTAAGTGGGTATGAAGTTGTATCTCATCATCACGGTTTAAATTTTTTTGTTTGTTTAAATATTAATGATGTTGAGCATGTATTTATTAGTTATTTGTCTATCTTCTCTGGATAAATGTCTATTAAAATCCTTTGTACACTTAAAAAAATTTTAAGTCCCTGACCCTAACTCCAATTCAGGTAGCACACCCATATATTTGAGGCTCACGTATTTTCCTGATTTATGTTTTCTCCTGATTTAGAACTCACTAAAATGTGCAATGCCTACTCAGTCGCTCAGTCATGTTCAACTCTGCGAGCCTTTGGACTGTAGCCTGGGCTCCCCTGGTGGTGCTGTTGGTAAGACCTTGCCTGCCAGTGCAGGAGATGCAGGAGAGGCCAGTTCCATCCCTGGGTCGGGAAGATCCCTTGGAGAAGGAAATGACAACCCACTCCAGTATTCTTGCCTAGAGAATCCCATGGACAGAGGAGCCTGGCAGGTTGCAGTCAATCAGTGCACAAAAATCAGACATGCCTGAGGACGCATGCAATGGGTATGAAGTTGTATATCATCATGGTTTCAATTTTTTGTTTGTTTAAATATTAATGATGTTGAACATGTATTTATTAGTTATTTGTCTATCTTCTCTGGATAAATGTCTATTAAAATCCTTTGTACATTTAAAAAATTAGGTCATTTGTCTTTTTATGTTGAGTTATAAATCTTCTCTATATACTCTGGAAACAAATCTTCAGTTATCTGTAACTTGTGTATCCTTTGCTCCATTCTGTGGATTGCATTTTCACTTTCAACTAATTTAACACTTTCCAGCTATTATTTCCTTGAATATTTTTTTTCTGCTTCATTGGTTTTCTCCTCTTGTTCTGGTATACCCATCGTGCTTCTGTTGGTGTGCTGAAAGGCATCTCACATTCTCTAATGCTGTGTTCATTTTTCTTCACTCTTTTATCTCTTGTCTTCAAACTGTGCTGTGCTAAGTCCCTTCAGTATTCTTCAACTCTTTTCGACCCTATGGACTGTAGCCCACCAGGCTCCTCTGTCCATGGGATTTCCCAGGTAGAATACTGGAGTGGATGGACATGCCCTCCTCCAGTGGATCATCCCAATCCAGGGATTGAACCCACGTCTCTTACATTTCCTGCATGAACAGGTGGGTTCTTTACCACTAGCACTGCCTGGCCCTTATTGTCTATTGGTCTAACTTCAAGTTTGCTAATCCTTTTTTCTTCCAGTTCAAATCTACTGTTAGCCTCTCTAACACATTTTTCGAGTTTTTGGTACTTTTCAACTTCAGGGTTTTCATTCAGTTCTTTATCTATCTCCTTCCCTGGTTCTCTCTGGTAAATCAGTTGGCATATGATTTAGCTTATCGCTCTTAATGAAGAAGGGCTACTGTTTTTGAGAGTATCCTTAGACTTGAACTTTCCCCTACTTTGTTTTGAATAGTCATCTTATTTGGGAAAGAGTTTTGGAGCTCTTTTTTTACTACTGGCAAAATCTTGGACCCAGTATTTCTGTGCTAGTGGTCTAGCACAAAGCCACCAGTCTTCTTGGCTTGACTCTCCCAGAAATTCCCTGCCCTACGAGTGAGTTGTGATGAGAGTGGGCCCCAGGAGCCCAGGGTTCTTGGCCTGTCGTGCACGGGGTAGAAACTCTGTCCTGTGAATATTAGTTATGGTGAGAGTGACCAGGGGCCCAGGGTTCTTGGCCTGTCGTGCATGGGGTAGAAACTGTTCCGTGAATGTTAGTTGCCTGGGGGAAAGGGAGCTCTGTCTCGGCCACACCCATCAGAAATCTGGCCTCTTCAATCAGAGTTGGAGGGATGAGAAATGCTGGTGAGCTGCCCTTCCTGTGAGATGGGAACCCTTGACTGAGAGCTGAGAGGAGCAGTAGTCCCATATTCCTGTCTACATCTGCTTGGAGTGGACCTTTCGTCCGGCCAGGCTACCGTGGGGAAGGGAGGGAGAGGGTCATGGCTCAAGTGATGCAGACTCTTGATGCTCTTACTGAGTTTTAGTAGACTGATCATCTTCCTTGCCTTTTGGATAATTTTCAGAGAATTCACAGAGTTGTGTTTTATAGTTTTGCAGGTTTGGTTTTTTGAGGGTGAGGAGCACATCCAAGGAGCTCTTCACACTACCATTCTGAAAGTGGAACCAACTCTTTGTCAGCGTGTTACTTTGCTATATTGTTATCACTTGAAAATTTTGCTCATTTTTTTTTTTTTTGCTCATTTGTTTTATAAGGAATGCCCTTAGCAGTATAATGGACATAAACACACACAACCAAGGCTCAATTAAACAAAATATATTCCTAAGATTAGGATGGAGAAGGAAATGGCAAACCATTCCAGTGTTCTTGCCTGGAGAATCCCATGGACGGAGAAGCCTGGTAGGCTGCAGTCCATGGGGTCGCACAGAGTCGGACACGACTGAAGCAACTTGGCAGGCAGCAAGATTAGGACATGTTGTTAGTAATAGCCAATAAAAATTAAATCTGGTTAAAGGAAAATAATTGTATTTCACACCTTAATTTGTGGCTATGAGCCAATTATACATCAGTAACACACTTCATAAATATAGCTCCTACTTCTGGATCTATTTATACACAAACCAGTTTGGCAAAACAGTTCACACATAGTGTTGTTTGGAAAACTGTAAGTCCGGAAAAGGAGACCTAGTCCAATAATAAAATATAAGGTTAAATTACTATACGGCCTGTTGGACTTGTTACAGTTTAAATTGAAGCATAAAGTTTGAGAAATGAAAGCAATAAATATAGTAGACCAAAGTTTCAAACTCACTGACAGAGGGAATCTATGACTCAGTAGAACTGTTGTGCTTTCTATCAGCCCTCCTGGCTCAAACATTTATTAAAAATTAACAATAAAAGCACTAAGTTACAAGTTATACATGTTAGAGGCAAGGAGAATGGGCTCTAAAGGCCATCTGTTAAATGTTCAAACTACAATCTGTTAACCAGATTATACTATTAGTTTAGGTGAATATATATAAACCTATGTTTTTAATCCTACTTCTGCTTTCTCTATCTGTAGACACACACACACAGAAAACAATGAAGTTACTACCATGCTCCAGCATTTTTGCGGGCAACCAGAAGAGAATGAATGAATGGACAATAGCATTTATACATTGAATCCAAAGCACCTAAAAGAAAACAAAGCAAGAAAATCAAGATAGTATCCAGGTCTAACTCTAAAAATATGTGATGTTATAAAGTTTATTTGCTGTGTGAAACACAGTTACAAAGCTAAAATGTCTTCCTGGAGACTAAAAATTTCCA
Source organism: Bos javanicus (assembly GCF_032452875.1). Lineage (NCBI taxonomy): Eukaryota > Metazoa > Chordata > Mammalia > Artiodactyla > Bovidae > Bos > Bos javanicus. The sequence continues at coordinate 33,311,419 of NC_083879.1, read as the reverse complement.
TATCTTTAGTCTCCTTTTAAAAGAAATGACTGTGAAATTATAGGATAATATCATTTGAAAAACATATTTAATAAATATAAATATGTAGAATTCAAAGATAATGTATTTATTATAAAAACATATAAAGGCTTTAATTATCTAGCAAAAAAGAACTAATTTAAAGAAATAATTAAAAAATACTTTCAATCTTTAAATTACTTAAATATTAAGTACTTAAGTACTTAAAGTACTTAAAATATAATTTAATATCATATTTTATATTATATATATATATAACATATTTAATAAAATATTTTATATTTATATATATTTTATATGTATTATTTTATATTTTATACACCCTGTACTTTTATATCTATGCTCTGCCTGTGGTCAAAATAATGTTTAATATACCATTTACAGGCATACCTCAGAGATATTGCAGATTTGGTTCCAGACCACCACCACAATGCAAATATCATAATAAAGCAAATCACGTGATGCTTTTTAGTTTCCCAGTACACATAAAAGTTATGTTTACACTATATGTAATCTATTAAGTGTGCATTGTCTAAAAATAATGTATACACATCAATGAAAAGGCTAGCCATCATCTGACAACACAGGTTTGCCACTAAACTTCAATTTGTAAAAAAAAAAAAAAAATAGTATCTGCAAAGCACAATAAAATAAGGTATGCCTGCACAATTTTCTTAAAGGATATCTCAATAATATAATATCTCTGGGATCAATCAAAGAAGGGTGCACAAGGTGAGAATGTGACAGAAAAATAACAAAAACAAGTCTTTGTTCATTCAATTATAAATACACCAGTTTTTTTTTTTTTTTTCATGCTTGCCAGGAAGACTTACAGATAAGGGACTAGAGGGAAAAAAAAAAAAAGAGTGTGGAAAAAACATCTTTGGCCCAAAGCACAAAGCAGCTTTTAGGAAAGAAGGTGGTTCAAACACAAAGTTAATGTCAGACTGGAAAACCTCAGGATTCACGGAACCTTAGGTAGAATGCAAAGAAATATGGCATAGGGCTGCATTCCTTGTTGTTTTTAAATTATTTTTCCTAAAGCATCAGAAAGGAAAGAGACAAAACCTTTTGGAGGGAAGTTGAAAGACCGGCAATAACCTTCTGCTTACCTTTATGTTGAAAATATCACCTGTCTGAGAAATTCTGTAGAGTTGTGGGTACCTGAGCAGGCTCTCCTGACTACAACACCGTTCAAAGATTCCGAGAGTAAAGGGTGGCAGTGACGTGAAAATCTACATAGGAAACAAGAACCTATTAAAAAGAGCTTTCAGTCTGTATCTGAGTGAGTGCTGTGCCAATGTCATCTTCCTGGCTCTGATGATGTCATCTTCCTGGCTCTGATAATGTACTGCAATTACTAAGGTATCATTGTGCCGGAAGCTGGGTGAGACACCTGGTGGTTGTCGTTTAGTCCCTTCTGTTGTGTCCAGCTCTTTAGAAACCCCATGGACTTCAGCCTTCCAGGCTCCTCTGTCCATGGGATTCTCCAGGCAAGAATACTGAAATGAGTTGCTGTGCCCTCCTCCAGGGTATCTTCCCAAACCAGGGGTAGAACCCAAGTCTCTTACATCTCCTGCATTAGCAGGCAGGTTCTTTACCTCTAGAGCAACCTGGGAAGCCCTTATTATGGGACTGCTGCTGCTGCTAAGTCGCTTCAGTTGTGTCCGACTCTGTGCGACCCCATAGATGGCAGCCTGCCAGGCTCCCCCGTCCCTGGGATTCTCCAGGCAAGAACACTGGAGTAGGTTGCCATTTCCTTCTCCAATGTATGAAAGTGAAAGGTGAACGTGAAGTCGCTCAGTCGTGTCCGACTCTTAGCGACCCCATGGACTGCAGCCTACCAGGCTGCTCCGCCCATGGGATTCTCCAGGCAAGAGTACTGGGGTGGGGTGCCATTGCCTTCTCCGTATTATGGGACTAATTCATCCTTATTGTTAAAAGTGTGACTTACGTAAGGAATTTCCCCAGTATCTTGTGTAATAGGTCTTCCCCAACAGGCTAATGGGAATACAAACTGTTCCTAGCCCTGAGAGAGCTCCAGAAATCCAGCCCGCTGCTTTCCAGTGGCTTCCCTGGTGGCTCAGACAGTAAAGAATGTGCCTGCAATGCAGGAGACCTGCGTTTCCCTTAGTTCTGAGTACACTTTTCTCATGCACATACAGATAAATCCTCAATCAGAGGCTCAAGGGAACAGCTACACATTTCCAGAAACACTGTCTCTGTATTTCTCTGTGTCTGCAACTCTTTCCCTCTCTCCATTTCTCAGTGCAGTTTGCCTGCCTCTGATATTCTGTCTGGCAAATTCTAGCTTTCTTGGCTCACTGAACTCCACCCTCTGTATCTTCAGCTCAGTAAAGACAGCCGGGCTCCCCTGTGGGCCCATCTTCCTTCACTTTGGCCTATAAACAGGCCTGCTCTTGGGGATCACGCAATGAGCCGCCTGGCATCTAGTGCCTGAAAACTATTGTTTCATACATTTTTTCTGCTATTCTAGTTTTTCTGTAGGAGGGTAATTCCTATAGCAGTTAGTCATGCATAAGCAGTAGCAGAAATAATATAAAACCTCTAGAAGTAGCATGACAACTCATATAAATTTAGTTCTCAAATAAGTAGACAGACTCCATCTCCAGCATTGCCAGTAACTATTATTTGGAATGTCCTGGTCTTCATTTTTTTTCACCTGTAAAATATACTTGTAATGGGATGAAAGTTAATAAGTCAATGGATATTTAATAAGCGTGTCATCATATTTTATCCTCATAATTATTTAAATTTTCCACTGGAGTTCCACTTGGCAAGATTCCATTGGTCAGTAGCTGTGGCTTATGTATTCGTAGGGATTGTTCTCATCCAGAGGAGAGACTCTGCCACTCTCTACTCCTGTCTCTAATGAAACTTCAAAGAAAGTTTATCAATATTTCCCTTTGGGACCAAGAGCCTGGCAGAGACAACTCTACACAGGACCCAAGCTTCCCTGGTGTAGTGCTCTGACCAAATACACCCAGCCACTGGCACTCCCATGACTGTAAATATGCATAGCAGCACTGAGCACCCAATGACTTCTATTCAGTAACTTCAGGCTGTTCTGGAATTTCAGCTCCCAGAGGACAGACCTTTAGGAGTAAGGGCACAGAGCATGCAGAGTATAATGTCACCGCAATAACACAGTGCACGAGAGAGGTCATGGGATACTTGCTGGGAGCCTCATTTTTCTGTTACGTTTCCTAACTTCTAACCCTTTGGTGGAATAATAACACAAGAAAAATAAAGCAAAAATTAAAAGGTCATGTGGGTAAAAAGCCACTCAGCTTTACTATTTAATAAACATCTAGTTTTTGAATTCAAAATAATTCAAGTAATGGTATGGGATTATTTATTATTAGAAGATTCCATTAAAATGGAAAATTGTATTTACTATAGGCTTGATATAAAAATTCAGCATTTGGTACAAGCACAGTGTGTTCTATTTCCGTAAATACAAATTTTCTACCAAGAGGCTTAAGAGGACATTGAATTACACTATAAACACACACACATACACACAGACACATAGAGATAAATGTAAATTATATGTATTAAGTGCAATGGGTTTTAGGAAGAGTTCAGCAATTTTTACTTGACTTAAAAATACGAAAATGTTGTACAGCCAGAGTTAGAAAGATTCTGAAATATCAATATTATAAAAAATACCTTGCAAATAAATGTGTGTGTATGCTTGCTAAGTCTCTAGTTGTGTCTGACTGTTTGCAACCCATGCACTGTGACCCGCCAGGCTCCTCTATCCATGGAGATTCTCCAGGCAAGAATACTGAAGTGGGTTGCCATGCCCTCCTCCAGAGGATCTTCCCAACCAAGGGATCAAACCCGTGTCTCTTACATCTCCTGCATTGGCAGACCGATTCCTTACTACTAGCGCCACCTGGGAAATATCATGTAGTTACTATAAAATGATCTGCAATGATTGAAACCATGTGTGGGGAGTTTGTGCTTCTGCAGGATGTGTGGCAGCAACAGAGGCCCTAAAGATGTATGTGAGCCATGGATGCAGATGAAGGACTTAGCTCCGCATCCCAGACACAAACAGTGCAGCCCCGCATGCCATCAGAGAGAGAGAGAGGGAGAGTGCTTACTCACCACATTGTACAAGCTGATGCACCAACGTTCAAATATAATCTGCCCAGAAAATCCATTAACAATGGCGAACCAAAGCTGAAAGAGAAGGAAGCCAAGTGCACCGCTATGTCAGTGCTGACCTACATACACTCATATAGGAAAGTCACTCTGGAAAACAATTTGGTATACACTTACCATACAACTCAGCAAATGTACACTTGGACACTCTCCTTAGATAAGTGAAAACTTGTGTTTACACATAAACCTATGCACATGTTCAGAGCAGCTTTATTCATGATGGCTCCAAACTGGAACCAATCTAAATGTCCTTCGACAAATGAATAGTGAACAAGTGACAGCCACCTGTGCCGTGGAGTACTACACAGAGGTCAAGAGGAAGAACGATTGCTCGTGCAGCAACTTGGATGGATCGGAAACGAGTTATATTGAGGGGAAAAATGCAGTCTCAAAAGTTACATGGTATATGATTGCACTTTTAGAGAATTCTTGAAAGAACTCCGTTACAGGAAAAGAGAATAGATGAGCTACTGCCAGTCAGAGTGGGTGTGAATATACAGAGGTAGCATGAGGCAGATCCTGCGGCGATGAGGCGAGTTTGTATCTTTCATTGGAACAGGTCTGTATCTTGATTACTCTGGTAGTTACATGAGTCTACACAGGGATAAAAGGACAGAGAGTGACACGCCTGCACACACACACACATGTGCAAAGCTGATGAAAGCTGGATAAGTTCTGAATGAGTCATACCAATATCAGTTTCCTGGTTTCAGATTATCCTGTGGTTTTATATGGTGCTATCTTTGGGAGAAACTCGGTGAAGGATTCACAACAACTCTGGTAAATATTTTTTATAACTTCTTGTGATCTATAATTATTTCAAAATAAAATGTTTAAAAATGTGTTTCCACAGCCAAATTTCAAGCTTACACAGATATTTTTAAAGTCAGGATGGTAGTTAGAAGATTCACTCCCATATTTTGGCTATTGTAGATAATGTGCCCATCAACAGATGAAGAGATAAAGAAGATGTGGTATGTATATACAATAAGATATTACTCAGCCATAAAAAAGAAAACAATTCTGTCATTTGCAACAACAGGGATGGACCTATAACGTATTATGCTAAGTGAAATGTCAGACAGAAATACAAATACTCTATGTTATCACTTATGCGTGGAATCTAAAAAAGACAACAAACTAGTAAATATAACTAAAGGAAGCAGACTCACAGATACAGAGAACAAACTAGTGGTTACCAGTGGGGAGAGGCAAGTCGGGAGGGGTGAGAAAGGGGCATGGGAATAAGAGACACGAACTACACTGTGTAAAATAAGTGTGTACACTTGAAATGAATATAATACTGTAAATCAACCATTAAAATGAATTTTAATCCATTAAAAACTAATAAGTAATCATTTTAAATTCAATAAGTAGCAAAGATATATTGTTTAGTACAAGGAAATACAGCCATTATTTTATAATAACTTTAAGTGGAATATAATCTGTAAAACTACTGAATCACTATGTTCTACACCTGAAACTGTAATATTGTGAATCAATGATCCTTCAGTAATAAAAGATTCACCCCAAAGTCCCATTACCCTTATACACGACACACTAGAGAAAACACGCTTTCTCAGAGGCAATAAAGGCATGACAAACACTCAGATTCCATGAAAAATGCAGTTATGGAACTCTTCTTTGGTCCACTTTCAGGAAAAAAAGAGGCCCTGCTGCCCGGTGCTCTGCCAGTGCAGAGGCTGGGAGCCGGGGCAGGCGGAGGGCTGGCTGCAGCATGGGAGCCACAGCTCCGCAGCCCCCAGCACGGAAGGAGAGCGGGTACAGGTTCTTTCCATGTTATCTTCTTGACATGGAAGCAACACTTATGAGGTTTTCTTGTTCCACTTGCTTTAGCCACCAGGGCTAAGTACAGCCGAGACAAAAGGAAAGAGCTGGTGTTTGGAAGAACAAGGCCCATCCCGGCCCCTAGTGGGATGCTAGGAAGACAACAATAGCCTTGGAACCAGATTTCCAGCGTCAGGAGGAAAACAGTTCAAAAACCCAGAGATTTCTGATGCCTCTGATCACTAGAAGGATCTGGAGCTGGCAGAGACACACTTTGGTTCGAAATAGGACTTGCTTATTTTTTTAAACAACAGATTAAGTCATCGTGATGTTGTGACATATTTTGCTTGCCATTTTTTATTAAATCAATTTTATGTGAGCCACAACTTAAGGCAGCATTATGTAACAGTACTTAGGGAGATAAATAAGGAAAACGCTAAACTATCAAGCTCCACATCAAAGACAAGACCTCACACCTCAAGGAAAGAAAGCATTCCTTACCTCGATGATGTATAACACGACATTCTTATAGAAACAATACAGTATGCATTTGGTCACTCGAAAATAATTCCAAGCTCCATGAACCAACAGAAGCTTCTCCAAGTAGCTAAACTAAAAGACAGAAATAACGATCAATGAAGTTCAAAGGAACCTACCATTTAGTGACAAACCCCACAAAACGTCATTTTCCCAGGGTTTGCACCTTAGCAGTTCCCACTCCCGAGGACAGAGCAGAATGAAACCTACTCCCAGACAACCTGACATGACTGTTCACTATAAAGGAGTTTTTCAGATCTCTGTGAAATTAACTTTTCTTATTATTAAAATAAATAAATAAACATCACTTTTCTACCCAGCAAATCTTGCTTGCATTTTCACTTGTCACATACAAGGCTTAGAATTTGATCTGATCCACGTCTAGGACCTTAATTGTGAGAAGGGACTCAGAATTACTTAATGAAATAAGATCCTGGAAGCAAGAACATCAGTCACTGATTTTTCTGTCTGATCAGGTGCATGTAATAAAGTCTTATAGGAATCAGTTCCCCCCATTTCCTATAGTAAACATATAAAGAGAAAAATTAAAGTTAAAAAGGAGGTAACATGTGATTTCTGCAGCACCCCTCAGCTGCTTTCCCTCATCTGGGTTTTCCTTTTCTGTAACACTCAACATCTTCAAACTAAGTGAGCAGGGCTCACTGTTCACCTTGTTCACTGATGGATCCCAAACACCCAGGAACATGCCTAGGGTGTGAGAGGCATTCAGTAAACATTTTTTTTTAGGATGAATGAATATTCAGGAGCATTATTCTACCAAACAAGGCAATTTAGTAATTTAGTGACTATGAAAATTAAATACTGACTTTAGAGTGACATAAGTTCGTATACATGGGGGAAAAAAACCCAGCTTTTCAAAAAAGATTGCTCAAGAGTTTGGAACAGGATGGTCAGGATGGGGAGGGACATGATGAGTCATAAGATACATAGCTACACTGAAACAAGTGAATTCAAGAGGGATGGCTTTTGTTTTCACCTAGAACTTGATATGAAAAGTCATTATAGACAACATTACTATTTTTGGCTTTGCAATGATTTATTTACAGGGAGAAAAAAAGGACATTCTAAGTCAAAGTTGTATTTCTTGGGATGGTTTTAAAACATTAAGAAGTTTAGAGAGGAAGAAGGGAAAAATTTACCCTTTTCTGAAAATAAAAAGATCTAGGCTGTGAGCAAAGTGTTACACTGGTCCTCTCTGAGGAAGTGAGAGTCATGTGCTGCAAGAGGTGAAAAGGAAAGACAACAGACCCTCGGCAGAAGCCCATCTAAGGGCGGGGGGATGGGACAGACATAGGAGAATGTCCGCTATGGCGCTGAGGACAACATGCGAGGGAGTATGAAATGGCCCACACCATGGCGGACACCCTCTCCCTCTCTCCAGTCAAAGTTACTTTCAAGGAAAAGTGAGACAGAAAACATCTGATGGGGCTCAAAGTGGTTTCCTTAACCTGAAATAGCCTGTTAATAAAAAGGGGGGCAGAGCATGAGTCAGACCAGTGGCTTGCATCAGTGCCTGGCTTCGTGAGGGGACTTAGGTGGGTGGAAGGGAGAAAAGAAAGCCCTGGGATCCCGCACTTTCTGTCTGATCATGATTGCAGCTGCAATTCTAAACCCCTGCAAGATATGGTATAAAAAGAGAAGTGGCAGAGGAACTAAAGCACCTCTTAATGAAGGTGAAAGAGGAGAATGAAAAAGCCGGCTTGAAACTCAATGTTTTAAAAACTAAGATCATGGCATCCAGTCCCATCACTTCATGGCAAATAGAAAGGGGAAAAGTGGAAACGGTGACAGATTTTGTTTTCTTGGGCTCCAGAATAACTGTGGATGGTGACTGCAGCCACAAAATTAAAAGATGCTTGCTCCTTAGAAGGAAAGCTATGACAAACCTAGACAGTGTATGCAGAGACATTACTTTGCCAATAAAGGCCCATATAGTCAAAGCTATGATTTTTCCAGTAGTTATGTACATATGTGAGAATTGGACCATAAAGAAGGCTGAGCACCCAAGAAATGATGCTTTCGAACTGTGGTGGTGGAGAAGACTCTTGAGAGTCCCTTGGACAGCAAGGAGATCAAACCAGTCAATCCTATAGGATATCAACCCTGAATATTCATTGGAAGGACTGACGCTGAAGCTTCAACACTTTGGCCACCTGATGGGAAGAGCCAACTCATTGGAAAGACCCTGATGCTTGGAAAGACTGAGGGCAAGAGGAGAAGGAGGCAACAGAGGATGAGCTGGTTGAAGGGCATCACTGCCTCAGTGGACATGAATCTGAGCAAACTCTGGGAACAGTGAAGGACATGGAAGCCTGGCGTGCTTCAGTCCAGGGAATCACAAAGGGTCAGACACGACTTAGCAACTGAACAACAAGTTTAAAAGAAAGGGTTTCCCAGGAGACTCAGTGGTAAAGAATCTGCCTGTAATTCAGGAGAAGCCAGAGACACAGATTTGATCCCTGGGTCAGGAAGATTCCTTGGAGGAGGAAATGGCAACCCACTACAGTATTCTTGCCTGGGAAATCCCATGGATAGAGGACCCTGGTGGGTTACAGTTACGGGGTCGCAAAGAGTCAGACACAACTGAGCACACACACAAGGTAAAACATAGTGTTTAGAGATGTACAATTGGATACATTGTAAAGACATAGAGGGACTTTAAGATGCACGTAACTACGTGAAAGGAGCCAGTGTGAAAACACTGCTGTGTGATTCTAACTAGACATTATGGAAAAGGCAAAACTACGGAAGCAGTAAAAAGATCAGTGGTTTCCAAGAGTTACTGCAAAGGGTGAAGATGAATAGGTGAGGGTTTTAGGGAAGTGAGGCCGCTCTGTGTGATACTATAATGTGGATACATGTCATTGTACATTTGTCCAGACCCATAGAATGTACAACACAAGGGAAAATCCTAGTGTAAACTATGGGCCTTGGGTGATAATGACCTGTCCTGTAGGTTCATCAGTTATAACACATGAACTGCTCTGGTAAAGGATGTTGTTAACAGGGAAGGCTGAGGGGGCGGGGGCTGGGGGTGTACAGGAAATACCTGTACTTTCTGTTCCATTTTGCTGTGAACATAAAACTGCTCTAAATAAACAAAGCTGAATTTTTTTAAATGTCTCTCAAAAGGCAGTAGTATCTCCATAAGAAAAAGTGTGTGTGGGGGGGAAAGAATAGGGATATTTTAAGTCTTTGTCAAGAGATACCACAAAGCAAAGCACACACAGATTGGAGAGACTGGGGACCTGGTTATATGAGCAGAACTACAGAATCTTAGCAGCAGCAGTTTTGAAAACTTCCAAGCTGGAAAGGGAAGGCCTTTACTGCTGCAAGGGCTTCCCAGGTGGCACCAGTGGTAGAGAACCCTCCTGTCAATGCAGGAGATGTAAGAGATGTGGGTTCGATCCCTGGGATGGGAAGAGCCCCTGGAGAAGGGCAAGGTAAACCATTCTAGTACTCTCGCCTGAAGAACCCCATGGACAAAGGTGCCTGGCAGGCTACAGTCTAGAGGGTCCCAAAGAGTCAAACACAACTGAAGCAACTTAGCTTGTATGCATGCATTACTGCTGCAAAATGCATCAGCTCAAAACCAAGGAGATAGGGTAGAACCTCTGCATTCCATTACAAGCTAATCACTAAATGGATGTTGCCCATAAGTTTAGTTTAGTTAGTTCAGTTGCTCAGTCGTGTCTGACTCTTTGCGACCCCATGAATCACAGCACACCAGGCCTCCCTGTCCATCACCAACTCCCGGAGTTCACTCAGACTCACGTCCATCGAGTCAGTGATGCCATCAAGCCATCTCATCCTCTGTCGTCCCCTTCTCCTCCTGCCCTTAATCCCTCCCAGCATCAGAGTCTTTTCCAATGAGTCAACTCTTCGAATGAGGTGGCCAAAGTACTGGAGTTTCAGCTTTAGCATCATTCCTTCCAAAGAAATCCCAGGGCTGATCCCCTTCAGAATGGACTGGTTGGATCTCCTTGCAGTCCAAGGGACTCTCAAGAGTCTTCTCCAACACCACAGTTCAAAAGCATCGATTCTTTGACGCTCAGCCTTCTTCACAGTCCAACTCTCACATCCATACATGACCACTGGAAAAACTATAGCCTTGACCAGACGGACATTTGTTGGCAAAGTAATGTCTCTGGTTTTGAATATGCTGTCTAGGTTGGTCATAACTTTCCTTCCAAGGAGTAAGCGTCTTTTAATTTCATGGCTGCAGTCACCATCTGCAATGATTTTGGAGCCCCAAAAAATAAAGTCTGACACTGTTTCCACTGTTTCGCCATCTATTTGCCATGAAGTGATGGGACCAGATGCCATGATCTTAGTTTTCTGAATGTTGAGCTTTAAGCCAACTTTTTCACTCTCTTCTTTCACTTTCATCAAGAGGCTTTTTAGTTCCTCTTGGCCCATAAGTTTAAATTACACATAATGGCCCATCTCTAGGAACCCTGCCTCCCAGGGGAAGCTAAAATACCATTTGGTTCAGCTCACAGCCCACCTGTGAATGGCTGCAGGGAGAAAGAAGTTAACACATCCCCCTCCAGAGGCTGACCAGAACCAGGACTTTATCCCCTTCCCTTTTAGTATAAAATAAGCCTGAATTCTGACTCAGGCAAGATGGTTCTCTGGGACACCAGTCCAGCATGTTCTCAGTCTGCTGACTTTCCCAATAAAGCCACTACTTCTTGCCCTAACAACTCCTCTCTCCATTTATCAGCCTGTTGATCAGTGAGCAGTATAGCCTTCAAAGAGGTGCTGATAGCTTCAAACTGAAAGCAGCTTAGAGACTGGGCCAAACTTTGGGGGTGGACCCGAGGTCTTCAACACTCCCCATGCCCAGCTGGCCACCCTCACCACTGACCTGAGCAATGGCATAATCAGAGTTGTTGGTGGCCAGCATGCCTTCATTCCCGCTGATGCCAACACCCACATGGGCCGTCTGGATCATCCCCACATCGTTGGCACCATCCCCAATGGCCAGGGTGATGGCCTTCACCTGCTTCTTCACCACATCCACTATCTCAGCCTTCTGGAGGGGAGATAACCTGAAAAAAAAAGAAAGAAAGAAACAACCATGTTTTCTTGTTTTATTTTGGTTCATTTTATTCATCCTGTTCTAAAAGGCTTTACAAAGGAGTCAGCAATAATCCACATACAGTCACATTTAAATGGCAGTTACTGGTAAATTTTCCAATTCATTCATTAATTTCTTTACAGATATAAGGAAGTCCCTACTCATCACTCATTTATTCACTCAGTCAGCAAGTTAGACACACACTTCTATCAAAAACAATAAGGGCACACAGGGTTTCATATTCCAGTAAGCAAATGACCTCACTTATCATTCTCTTCCTTCAAAACAACTCCTAATAACTAATTTAAATTTAACCTTTTCAAACTTCAGGTGAGATTATTATAAACTGAGTAGATAGGAGGTTTCTTTGATTAGAACATGCTCCAAAATTTAAGGCAGAAACACAGTTGGAAAAAAAAAAACAACTTCGCTTCATAATGAAGAGAATACATTCAGTTAACATCACTACATTATGGGTATAATATAAACATTTTCTGAAGTACAGGAGGTCAGAAACCATTTGTAAGTCTAGTTCTCATCAAGAGACACTGATTCTTTTACTGGAATACTTGCACTGATAATAGCTTCACCATTTAGTCTGATGATCACTTTCATGTTTAGACTATGATATTTATAGAGGGAACAAACTAATAAATTTAATTAATCTCAAGTCTGATTCTTCATGTGAGTGCATGCTAAGTCACTTCAGTTGTGTCCAACTCTTTGTAACCCTGTGGAGTGTAGCCCACCAGGCTTTTCTGTCCTTGTATTCTCTAGGAAAGAATACTGGAGTGGGTTGCCGTGTCCTTCTCCAGGGGATCTTGCCAATCCAGGGATTGAACCTATGTCTCTTATATCTCCTGCATTGGCAAGTGAGTTCTTTACCACTAGCATCACCTAAGAAAGCCCCTGACTCTTCATATCTTAATTTAAATCTTAATTCCATCCTCTTGGCACTCAAGTTCTCCACATATCCTCAAATTCTTCACTCAGTCCTTAATGCAGTTCTGCACGCTTTACCAAAGCTCCAAGTCAGTTCTGACCAGTTAAGAAGAGAACTGGATGATCACTATTCTGATTTTGGATCTTCTCACTCATGTATGAAAATATAGCCTAAAATAACATTAGTCTTATAATAACTATCTGTTAACTGAGCAACAGTCAATTAACTCAATAACCACTCATAAATTCATTTTCCTCTAGGTCTCAGTGGTTTGGTTTCAAATTTACCTCTCCATGTAAATGACCAGGGCCTCTGTTGTACCTGGACTTCCCTGTGGCTTAGACGGTAAAGCATCTGCCTGCAATGTGGAAGACCCAGGTTCCATCCCTGGGTCAGGAAGACCCCCTGGAGAAGGAAATGGCAACCCACTCCAATACCCTTGCCTGGAAAATCCCATGGATGGAGGAGCCTGATAGGCAACAGTCCATGGGGTTGCAGAGTCGGACACGACTGAACGACTTCACTTTCCTTTCCTTTCCTTTGGTTGTGCCTGAAAGATTTCTTTCATTTGACCAATACATTAATAAACAACATACCAAAATAATGTGCCACTGAAAAATTATAAACTGCTTTTGAGTAAATCTTAAACCTGACAAGTAGAATTAAATTCAGATCTTGCATTTCAGTTTGAGTGTATATTTTCCCAATAAGGTAGTTTGTCTATGAAAAAAACTTATATTTCCATGTTTATATTTTCTTTCCATAAAAAATATGAAATATAGCAGGGAAAAAACCAACAGTGAATATATTCTTACCTACAACATAATACTGTTCTGCACGAGAGGGCCAAGTTAAGGAAGCACTTCCTAACTTCAACATGGAGGGCATATTTCAATGTTTTACCATCTATGATTAGGGCCAGGTCATTTTCTTTACCCAACAGTGCTCCAAGATCTTGGCAGTTCTGACTAATCACTTGTTGTGTTGCCTGAAACAAAGAGGGGGAGATTATCTTTTACCATTTTAAATATAAATAAAAAGACCTTGAGACAGGGTGCTCAGGCCAGGTGCACTGGGATGACCCAGAAGGATGGGATGGCTGGTGGGAGGGGAGTTCAGGATGCAGAACACATGTAAACCCATGGCTGATTCATATCAATGTATGGCAAAAATCACTACAACATTGTAAAGTAATTAGCTTCCAACTAAAATAAATAAAATTTTTTAAAAAAGATAGTAGATTAAGGCATATGTGTACCTCCTTGTTCCCTTTGAAAATCTCACAAAAATTAAATTTAAAAGTAGATAAATAACATGAAAGGATGCTTGAGATCATTAGTCATCAGGTAAATGCCAATCAAAACCACAAGATACTACCTCATACCCACTAGCATGACTAGAATTTAAAAATCAGATAATAATGTGATGATGAGGATGTGAAGAAATCACCATTCTCATACACTGAAGGTCAGAATGTGAAATGGTGCAGCAACTTGGGAAAATAGTCCAGGAATTCTTCCAAAAACTAAGCACAGAGTCAGTGAATGATCCAGCAATTCCACTTATCAGTGTATATACACTCAAGAGAAATGAAAACATGTCTGCACAAAAATTTGTACATGAATGTACAAGCAGCAGCATTATTCATAATTGCCTAGAAGTGGAAACAAGCTGATGAATTGATAAATAAAGTGTATACATACAATGCAATAGTCCTTAGCTATTAAAAAAGATATGAAGTACTAATGCCTGGTACAACATGGATGAACCTTGAAAACATTATGGTAGGTTAAAGAAGCCAGTCACAAAAGACTGCCTATTAAATGATTTGATTAACATAAAAGCCCAAAATAAGTAATTCACTGAAACAGAAAGTAGAGGAGTGTTGTTTAGGGGTGGGGCAAGGAGGGTCAGGGAGATGACAGCTAAAGGTACAGAGTTTCTTTTGCAGATGATGAAAAGTTTCTAAAATGATTCTGCCATTGATTGCATGTATCTGTAAATACAGGAAAATCCCTTAAATTATATTAAGCAGGTTAATTTTATGCCATGTGAATTACATCTCAATAAAGCTATTTTTGAAAAGGCGTATAAGTAGGAGAATTTTTACTTGGAAAATATGGAAAAGTGCTAATAGCAAAGAGGAAGTTCAGAGAAATTTGGGGAAATTTTTTAAAGATGGGAACAGAATAATGGGGTGAACTTCCATAAAATTGGGTATCAAGGTTCTAAGGGAGAAGGAAATATGCCCAGAGCATTCTCCATCGCAAAAGCCTAGCCTCTGAGGTTAAAAACTTTACCAGAGCCTTATCCCACCTGGAGGGAAAGTCATTTACCCAACTCCAACCCCATGTGGTCTCCTTGTCCCACCTAAAGGGAGAAAGAAAGCACTAAGAAACACTTAAGACAAAGGGGTACAGTATCTCTTGAAGACTGAGATTTAACGTAAGATTATAGAGCTTCCCTGGTGGCTCAGACGGTAAAGTATCTGCCTACAATGTGGGAGACCCGGGTTCAATCCCTGGGTCGAGAAGATCTCCTGGAAAAGGAAATGGCAACCCACTCCACTATTCTTGCCTGAAAAATCCCGTGGACAGAGGAACCTGGTGGGCTACTGTCCATGGGGTCACAAAGAGTCGGACACGACTGAGTGACTTTACTTCACTGTAGAACACTTCCCTGCCCACATACCTTAACACCACCCCCAAAGGGCTGTAAAAACACTGTGAAAAACACTGTAACAGAAATGAAAAATATCTTTTATGGACTAAACAGTAGACTGGAAACAGGTGAGGAAAGAATTAATGAACTTGAAGAAATGTCAATAGAAACTTCAATGGCACCCCATTCCAGTACTCTTGCCTGGAAAATCCCATGGACGGAGGAGCCTGGTAGGCTGCAGTCCATGGGGTCGCTAAGAGTTGGACACGACTGAGTGACTTCACTTTCACCTTTCACTTTCATGCATTGGAGAAGGAAACGGCAACCCACTCCGGTGTTCTTGCCTGGAGAATCCCAGGGATGGCAGAGCCTGGTGGGCTGCCATCTCTGGGGTCGAACAGAGTCGGACACGACTGAAGTGACTTAGCAGCAGCAAACTGAAGCTCAAAGAGGAAAAGAAGAGAAAAAAACAGAACAGAATATTCAAGAATGGTGGGACCATTCTAAAGATCTAACATACAAGCTGTTGGAATACCAGAAGGAAAAGAAATAGAGAACAGAAGGAAAAGTTTGAGTGCTAATAACTGAGAATACTCCAAAATTAATTACAGACACGAAACGAAGACCCAGGAAGTTCAGAAGACACCAAGCAGGGTAAATGCCAAAAATCTACACCCAGGCATGTCATAATAAAACTACACAAAACCAAAGACAAAGAGGAAATCTTACAAGAATCCAGAGTGGAGGGAAGACCTTAACTGTAGAGGAATGAAGGTAAATGACAGACTTCTCGGCAGAAAGTTTGCAGCCAAAAAGAGAGTAAAGTAAAATATTTAACGTATTGAAAGAAGAAGAAATCCCAACCTCAAATTCTATACCCAAGGAAATTATCTTTCAGAGTGAAAGAGAGATAAAAACCTTCTCAAACTAAAACTGAGAAAACTCCTCACTAGCAGATCTGCTCCGTAAGAAATATTTTAAAAGATTTTAGAAGAATAATGATCTATGTCGGAAACTCAGATCTACATTTTTTAAAAAAGCAAGTGTGTCAGAAAAGGAATAAATGAAATCTATTTAAAATTATTTTAAAATGAGTCTAAGAAAATTATATAGTAAAAAATACTTCATAAAACTAGCCTTTTAAGGGTAAGGATGTTCAATATTGGATTCCAAATTCCTTTCATTCTTGCAATGTAAATGCATTGATCTTTTCAAACTTTCATAATGACTGCTATACAGACAAAATTTTTTCCATTATAAAAATGAAGGATCTGAGTCCTGGATTTGGTGTGACACCAGGGGGGTGGGAGGGTGGTGGTGATTAAAGGACTAGACTAACTCAGAGGGAAGAATAATGAGAGCCACGGATGACAAGGAATAGAAAACCAGTAAAAATTTTAGCTTTGTGAAAAGAATCTTGGGACAAACCTAGACTTCCCAATGGAATTGAGTGGGAGTTAATGGCAATCTTATGTAGGTTTTAAGGAGTTGAGTAACCTTCAAGTAACAAGTTGGTTACATTCATATTAAATATATATTTAAAAATTACTTACCTCTAATGAATTTGCATTCAATTGGATACGAGGCATTTGACCTGATAACAGTTTACAGGAATAAGCTACAAAGAAAGAAATAAAGATGTCATATATCTTTTAGATGTCATATATCTGAAGGCTCCAGTGCCTTACATGAGCTCATTAAAAAAAAAAAAAAGCCTATTTATATTCTTCCTTTATCATACTTTCTGCCTCATGACTATTTAAAAGCCCAGTGGCTCAGCACAAAAACTGAGCAAGAGGTTGCAGATGGATAAATTTCTGATAATTTTGAAAATTAAATTCTGTACATCTATAACTGATGATTCTTATGGGAAAAAATTTCTAAAATGATTTAAATCTTCATACAAATCAGTTTTATGAGAGTTGGAATTTAATTTAAATATAAATTTATACAATATCATTTTAATGTTTTCTTTGAAATTTCCTGAAACTTGTGTAGGTTTCAGTAACAAAAGTAGTCTCCTGATTTGTATATAATTCAAAATGCCTATATGTATGTATTCCACTGTAGTCAGCACAAATACAAGGAGAAAATAATTTTTCAAGGCTCTTCATTGTTGGTTTATCTGACACTTCCTATCTAAGGTGTTCTTTTCCATAGCATATGATTGTCATTAAATTTCAATTTTGAAACTTGTAGGTATTCGCTTTGCCTTGCTATATTTTTCAAAACTAGATATACTAAGCTTTTCAAAGAATTCTAGTGACTTCCTGACATGTTTTATTGTAATGTCCACTTATATTTTGTAGTAAGTTACTGGGGAAGTTAACTGCCTGAATGCCGGCAGCTCCTGTCCTACCACTCAGGTTAAAAAGTTAACATTTGTGCAGGTGCTCAGGGACACAAACCAGACATAGACAGGCAAGCCAGCTTCCCACCAAGGATCCTGGTGCTGCCCCCATGAGGATCCCTCTTCCCTGAAGCCACTGCTGCCCGCACTGGCTGAATCCAAACAAAGGCTGAAAAGTTTCCATGTGTTATGACCAAAATGCAAATCAAATCAGCATGCAAGTTCTGAGTGCTTACTGGCACCCAGCTTTATGCTGGGTGCAAAGGAAGATTTACAACAGAATGTGTGATAAGTCTCTTAAAACCCAAGGAAGCAAAGCTAACACAAAAGAAAAAAACCACGCACACATTCATTGGTAAACCAAATGTAACAGTACATATGCTGCTGAGGTCAAGAGGCCGCAGATCCATGTCAAATCATGTTATTAGAAAACTTTCAGAAGCGAATAGAACTAGAAGCTGGTCTAGGAAATATGTTAAAAATGTGGGACAGTAACCTCTGTTTTCATTTCTTGCTGTTGACAAAAAACAATCCTAACATATTTGTTTCTGAAAGTAAGCCTCCTGCTAAATTCTTAGCCAAATTTTGTTTGGAACCGGTGTCCAAGACTATATGTAGCCTTTTAACTGCACCATTTTAGCCAACTTTAGCTCCTGGAGAGGTGATGGTAGTTAAAACTGCCACAATATTCATAAAGGCAGGAGCTAACATCTACGAAGCCCTCACTCTATCCAATACACCAGCCAAGAAAAACCTTCACAGACTCCCTTCCACATAATTATCACAACCAGCAGAGGTACTGCGACTGTTTTAATAATGAGAAAACAGGATTAGAAAAGTCCACAAAGGCACGGGCTTATAGAGACAGAAGATTCAGGTTTGAACCTTGGTCTTTATAACTCTGAAGCCTGACTTTTCAACCACCATGCTTGCTATGCATTTCTCTTCAATGATGTTGGCTCTCAGAACCAGCTCTCAATCTTTTTTCTCTTTGAATTATTCCTCAGCCATTCGAACTCATGAAAGGAACACGAAAGCTCTCTAACAAAAGGCTATTGCTTTTCTGGGGGTAAAAGCAAGAGCTCAGAAAGCCTCTAAGAAAACAAATTATATCAGCATACACTAGGCAAAGTTGACTGATTCTATCTTTCAACTGGTCTCCTCTGCATGAGTAGCCTCTAAGGGGAGCAGTAAAGTCCAATCTGAGAAGGAAATGGCAACCCACTCCAGGATTCTTGCCTAGAGAATCCTGTGGACGGAGGAGCCTGGTGAGATGTTGTCCATAGGGTTGCGCAGAGTCGGACACGACTGAACCGACTTAGCATGCATGCGTGCATTGGAGAAGGAAATGGCAACCCACTCCAGTATTCTTCCCTGGAGAATTCCAGGGACAGAGGAGCCTGGTGGGCTTCCGTCTATGGGGTCACACAGAGTCGGACACGACTTAAGTGACTTAGAAGCAGCAGCAGCAAAGTCCAATCTAGAACCCAGAACTTAAGGTTAGAGGATAGCAAGCTGCACTCAGTCAACAGACATGTACTGTTTTGCCCTTACAACATGTTACACATTAAGCAACGGTTATAAATCAGGATATTTCAAATCAAAGCACAGAATTCTGATTATCTTCTAAGAGCTAAAAACCTGTGCCAACAGTGGGTACTCATTTCCAGAAGGCGTGGCTGCTCTGGCTGCCCCTCCGGGGGGCCAGGGCTCCCCCATGGTCTCCCCCTCCAACGTGTGTGTTGCCTTTTCCCCTACACATGTATGATTGTCCTCTGCCCACTACATGTGTACGTTGCCCTTCACTCTAGTCCTGCTGGTTCTTCCCCGTGTTTTCAATCCCTGCTCTAAGAAACTGGAGACAGTTTCCCTTCTTTTTTCAAAGGCACCATGGTTACGAAACAGTCGTTTGAAAATGGGTACAATTCAATAAAGCAGTTATCTAACATGATCCAGTTATTCTGAGTAAGGGGTCCTTCACGTGAATTGTAGATTTCTGGTAACAAAAATAAGTCTCATTCTATAAGGATAAAAACTCTGCTTTTAACAGTAACCGCTGGGTCTCATCTAGGTTGAGTTTCAGTCCTGAGCCAAAGAGACTGTTCAAGTTTCAGGTAAAACCAATGGTTTCAGGTAGTGGGCCTGGCAAAGATGTAACTGAGGAAGGTGGTAAGAAAGCAACTGTCCCTTTTTATGGTGCCGGGCCCGCTGAGCCTCTTCACAAGATACGCACTAAGTTACTGTGGTCATTGAGTGCATGGTTCTCAAGGAACATGGCAAGGCACATTAAAGCAGAAACGTGGGAGAGCTGGAAAAAGGAGATCATGTGGATGGTATGTTTTCAAATGTTTGCCGGATGGATAAGTGACTGCATGGTGGTTGGACCTGCTTTGTGAGTCTTTCATATTACATTAATATCTAACATTCCCAGAGGACTTGCTAAGTGTTTTGCAACAACTTCACGGGAGTTACCTCAAGGCACTCTCACAACAACTCTATCAAGTAAAAACTATTATCATCCCCAATTTGCAGGCAGGAAACTGATGTTTAAAGATGAAATAGCTCCTTCAAAGACAACCAACACTTCATCAATTCTGTTCTCTTCGGGCTACCATGCTAGGTCTCTGCTCCCTTCACAGTAAAACTCTTTGAAACAGTCATCTACTCTCACTGCAGTCGTATCAATGAGGGTTGACAGATTAACCCACCAAATGTACCCCAAATTTATACTGGCCCTTGAAAAATGGTGGAGGTAGGCTACTAACCCACACACAGTCAGAAATCCACATGTATCTTTACAATCAACACTCCATATCTGTGATTCTTGGGCTGCAAGGAGTCCCTTAGACAGCAAGGAGACCAAACCAGTCAATCCTAAAGGAAATCAACCCTGAATATTCATTGGAAGGACTGATGCTGAAGATGAAGCTGCAATATTTTGGCCACATGGTGCACAGAGCCAACTCATTGGAAAAGACCCTAATGCTGGGAAAGATTGAGGGCAGGAGGAGAAGAAGGCAAAAGAGGAAGAGATGGTTGAATAGCATCACTGACTCAATCACCAGTAGTCACGTATGGATGTTAGAGTGGGACTATGAAGAAAGCTAAGTGCCAAAGAATTGATGCTTTTGAACTGTGGTGTTGGAGAAGACTCTGAGAGTCCCTTGGACTGCAAGGAGATCCAACCAGTCCATTCCGAAGGAAATCAGTCCTGAATATTCATTGGAAAGTCTAATACTGAAGCTAAACTCCAATACTTTGGCCAACCTGATGTGAAGAACTGACTCATTGGAAAAGACTCTGATGCTAGGAAAGATTGAAGGCAGGAGGAGAAGAGAAAGAGAAAGGATGGATGAGATGGTTGGATGGCATCACTGACTCAATGGACATAAGTTTGAGCAAGCTCCAGGAGTTGGTGATGGACAGGGAAGCCTGGTGTGCTGCAGTCCATGGGATTGCAAACAGTCGGACACAACTGAGCTACTGAACAACAATCTGTGGTTCTGCATGGTGCAGTACTGTCATACGTGCCATTGAGGGGGAAAAATCTGAGTACAGGCAGACCCATGAAGTCCAAATCATGTGATTCAAGGATCAAATGGAGTCCTCCTCAATATTCCCCATTACATCCCAGTACAAATGACTGCCATCTCTTGTATAGACTTCTACAAAGGTGTCCTAAATGACCTCTTGCCTTCCATTTAGTTCAGTTTCCACACAACAACAAGAAGATATTTTTAAAACACAAATTATATCACTCTCCTGCTCAAAACCCTACACATTTCTTCCTGCGGCCTGACAAGCTCTCACCTCTGCTTTGCTCCCCATATTCCACCCATGTTGGCCTTTCCATTGCTGCTCAGACAAGACACCAGAGCCATGTGCTCACCATACGTTTGCCTGAAACTTTCCTAGTGATTGCTCCTTCTTCCAATCTGGGTCTCTGCCTCAAATGTCACCTCCCTAATGTGTTTCTGTCTCATTACTCCTCTATCCATGACTATTCCCTGCTTTGTTTTCAGTCTTAACACTTACTGCAATAATATTACAACAGTTGGTGATTTGCTTGTTAATTCTTTGTCTTGTCTTGTAGATGTAAGTTCCTTGAGGACAGAGACTTTATTACTCAATTTTTCATTCCCAGATCCTAGAATTTTCTGGCACCATAGCAAGCATTCAATATTTGTTAAATGAATGAATATAGAGTAGACAAATTAGCAGAAACATAGTTTAAAGGGTGTCTGATGAATACAGGGTCATTTCATAATACATGTTAATCCAACCAGAGCTGGATACCATGATAATCATGAAAAAAATAATAATTTCAATCCCTTCTTATGATCAAAATTTACATATTCACGGCTAAAAGTTGATTTTAAAACTCCTTTTCCTTTTCTAAATATTTATTTATTTGGATGCAATGGGTCTTAGTTGTGACATACAAACTCTTTAGTTGTGGCTGCTGCTGCTGCTGCTAAGTCGCTTCAGTCGTGTCCAACTCTGTGCGACCCCAGAGACAGCAGCCCACCAGGGTCCCCCGTCCCTGGGATTCTCCAGGCAAGAACATTGGAGTGGGTTGCCGTTTCCTTCTCCAATGCATGAAAGTGAAAAGTGAAAGTGAAGTCGCTCAGTCGTGTCCGACTCTTCGCGACCCCATGGACTGCAGCCTACCAGGCTCCTCCACCCATGGGATTTTCCAGGCAAGAGTACTGGAGTGGGTTGCCACAGGTGGGATCTAATTCCCTGACCATGGATCAAACCCGAGCCCCCTGCATTGGGAGTGCAGTCTTGGCCACTGGACCACCAGGGAAGTTGCTCAACTCCTTTTCCACACATCTGAACCCTAACATACCATCAAACAGTGAAATAATAATAATAATAATAAAACTATAAAGTCAAACAAGTGACATCAGAGCTTAGGAAAAAAACTAACTCAATATTTTGATAATGATTAAAATGTTTATGAATAAACATACAATTCAAACACAGATATTCGGATTCATTCGGGTTTTTCTGTAAGATTTTATGGAAAAACCAAGACGAACTTTTTGGCCAACCCAATATATACTTCATTAGAGAAAAAATGTCATAACTTCAAGAATCAAAGGAAAAGAACAAGAAATTATATATGACTCATGGGCATTCTGCAATCTATTGTTTCAAGACAGTGAAGGAAAGATTAAGAGTTTGCTTTGCTTAGTTTGTTTGAATTCTGTACCACATGATGGCAAGATTTCACTGCTCTGTACTTTCCTGAAGAAATAAAAAACTATTACTTGAAGGCAGCTCAACCATATACTCTTAACTGTAGGCCATATTTAGGATACATGTACAACCAGGCTTTTAAAAAACATTCTTTGTGTCTCTTACCTATGTTAATTGCAGTTTCTTGTTTATCTCCTGTCAAGACCCATATTTTTATGTTCGCTTTCAATAGACTTGTTATCGTTTCTGGAACACGTGCTTGAAGGCGATCCTCAATGGCTGTGGCTCCAAGTAGTAGAAACTTCTAGATGTTTTTGGGGAAAGATAGTCATTACTGCTAATTAAAGATAAAAATATATCGTTTCTTGGCCTTTGGGCTAAGATCAAGTGTAAAGATAATATTTTAAGATGGAATAAACAGAGCAAATTTTGATAAAAGACATGCTATCTAATAACTGATTATGCAAAGTCCCACATGTGCATACACTCATACATTTTTTCTAGTATCTTCCACTGGTCTCTTTGTTTGTCCCTATTTCACTATAGTGCATCCCTCATGGCTCAGTGGTAAAGAACCCACCTGCCAATGCAGGAGACACAGGTTCAATCCCTGGGTTGGGAATTTCCATTGGAGGAGGAAATGGCAATCCACTCCAGTATTCTTGCCTGGAAAATCCCATGGACAGAGGAGCCTGGTGGGCTACAGTCTATGGAGTCGCAAGAGTTAGACACGACTTAGCAACTAAACCACCACCACCATATAATATATAAACCCTTACACATGTATGGGTCCTTACTTTTGTCTGTAAGAAAAATTTCATAATTTTCTCCATAAATCTCTTATCACCAGATGGTTTATTTTATAGTTTTTCTTCCTATTGTGAAGTATTGGCCTACCACCAGAGAGAAGTGGTTACAGTGTTACTTAAAAGTGGACTTTTCAAACTCTGACAATCACTAAAAACATTTTTAAAGGAAGTATGATTGATATACTAAAAAAGAGAGCAAGAAAGCAGATCATGTATAGTGCTCAGTTAGAACCAAAGAAAGCAGAAAAGAGTGAAGAAAAAAAATTTAAAAAGTGGGAACAAATAAAAACAGTTACAAATACAGTATATATTAAACTAATCATCACTATAAACATGGCCTAAATGTTTATAGTGGTCTAAATATACCAATTAAATGAGGGTTAGGTTAAGTTAGGGGCTTCTCAGGTGGCTCAGTGGTAAAGAATCCACCTGCCAATGCAGGAGACATGGGTTCAATCCCTGGGTTGGGAAGATCCCCTGGAGGAGGGTATAGCAACTCACTCCAGTATTCTTGCATGGGGAGTTCCAAGGACAGAGGAGTCTGGTGGGCTACAGTCCATGGGGTCATAAAAAGTCAGACCAGACTGAGCAATTGAGCACACACACACACATAAATACATACAATAGAATACTAATATATAAAACACACAAAAGAACAAAGGGAAGAGACTGGAACTCAGTCATTAGCCCAACATTTCAGATGATTATTATATATTATTCTAGCTTATTTTTCTATAATAAACATGTATTTCTTTTCATGTGGGTAAAACTATACAGAGGATAACAAGACTGAAGTGACTCGGATATGATTCAAAACAGGGAGAAATATTTTGAATAGTTTAAAAGACATTTTATGAATTCTCGATACAATAAGACAGATGTATACTTCATAAAAAAAATTTACCTGAACTTTTAACATGACACCAAGATATGACTACACTGATAAGCTCATTTTCTTCAAATGTGTTGGCATGGACAACACATACGGGGTACATTACCTTTTCAATACTATCGTAACAGTCTTCCAGAGTTTTCATTCTGTCTTTTACCACTGTGATGGCTTTCTTATACATGACCAGCCACTGCTCATACTCTATCTCAGTTAAGTCTATGTAGGCAACACAGAGAGTTCTCAGACCTGCAAGAGAGAGATCACCTGGTGAGGCTTCCAGTGATTGGATAGAAGTAGAGAATTTGAAAACAAAATCCAAAAGTATTTCGGAGCCCATGGGACAATAAAGGCATTCGTGCCACCTGGTCTTCTTACTCATCTTCCCTCCTCCCCTCGTCCTTGCTCACTGTAGTACCCTCGCTGGTCCTCGTGTTCCCCGACATTTGGACTTGAACATCCTACACCCAGAACGCATTCTCCTGAGGGCTTGTCATTCTCCCTTCCTGCGGGCTCTACCTAACTCACCCTACACAGAGAGCACCTCGTCGCTCTGTCCCTTTTCCCTGTTTATTTTCTCTCCATAGCACTCCTCACCCCATGACATCATCTATCACTGGCATATTCTTGCAGGACATTAGCTGTCTATGTTTTCTTCACTTCTGCCCTGGAAGCTGAGAACACTGCAGGGCACTATATAGATGCTCAATAACTATTTGTCAAATGAAGGAAAGAATAAGAGGCTTCAGTTTCCAATATCAAAGTAAGCCCAACAAATGCTGAGATAACAGAAAATTAACTTGAATTCCAAGGTGTTCAAGCTGGATTTAGAAAAGGCAGAGGAACCAGAGATCAAATTGCCAACCTCCTCTGGGTCACAGAAAAAGCAAGAGAATTCTGAAAAACATCTATCTCTGCTTCATCAACTACGTTAAAGCTTTTGACTGTGTGGATCACAGCAAACCGTGGAAAATTCTTCAAGAGATGGGAATACCAAACCACTTACCTGCCTCCTGAGAAATCTGTATGCAGAGCAAGAAGCAACAGTTAGAACCAGACATGGAACAATGGACTTGTTCCAAATTGGGAAAGGAGTACATCAAGGCTGTATATAGTCACCCTGCTTATTTAACTTATATGCAGGGTACATCATATGAAATGCCAGACTGGATGAAGCACAAGCTAGAACCAAGATTGTCGGGAGAAATATCAATAACCTCAGATATGCAGATGACACCACCCTTATGGCAGAAAGCAAAGAGGAACTAAAGAGCCTCTTGATGAAAGTGAAAGAGGAGAGTGAAAAAGTTGGCTTAAAAGCTCAACATTCAGAAAACTAAGATCATGGCATGTGGTCCCATCACTTCATGGCAAATAGATGGGGGAACAAAGGAAACAATGAGAGACTTTATTTTGGGGGGCTCCAAAATCACTGCAGATGGTGACTGCAGCCATGAAATTAAAAGATGCTTGCTCCTTGGAAGAAAAACTATGACCATCCTCAGTTCAGTTCAGTTCAGTCTCTCAGTCGTGTCCGACTCTTTGAGACCCCATGAATCGCAGCACGCCAGGCCTCCCTGTCCATCACCAACTCCTGGAGTTCACCCAAAATCATGTGCATTGAGTCAGTGATGCCATCCAGCCATCTCATCCTCTGTCCCCTTCTCCTCCTACCTTCAATCTTTTCCAGCATCAGGGTCTTTTCAAACGAGTCAACTCTTTGCATGAGGTGGCCAAAGTATTGGAGTTTCAGCTTTAGCATCAGTGCTTCCAATGAACACCCAGGACTGATCTCCTTTAGGATGCGCTGGTTGGATCTCCTTGCAGTCCAAGGGACTCTCAAGAGTCTTCTCTAACACCACAGTTCAAAAGCATCAATTCTTTGGCGCTCAGCTTTCTTCACAGTCCCAATCTCACATTCATACATGACCACTGGAAAAACCGTAGCCTTGACTAGATGGACTTTTGTTGGCAAAGTAATGTCTCTGGTTTTGAATATGCTATCTAGGTTGGTCATAACTTTCCTTCCAAGGAGTAAGTGTCTTTTAATTTCATGGCTGAAATCACCATCTGCAGTGATTTTGGAGTCCCCCAAAAATAAAGTCAGCCACTGTTTCCACTGTTTCCCCATCTATTTCCCATGATGGCCATCCTAGACAGCATATTAAAAAGCAGAGACATTACTTTGCCAACAAAGGTCTGTCTAGTCAAAGCTATGGTTTTTCCAGGAGTCATGTATGAATGTGAGAGTTGGACCATAAAGAAAGCTGAACGCTGAAGAACTGATGCTTATAAACTGTGGTGTTAGAGAAGACTCTTGAGAGTCCCTTGGACTTCAAGGAGATCAAACCAGTCAATCCTAAAGGAAATCAGTCCTGAGTTGGAAGGACTGATGTTGAAGCTGAAACTCTAATACTTTGGGTACTGATGTGAAGCACTGACTCATTGGAAAAGACCCTGAGAAAGATTGAAGGCAGGAGGAAAAGGGGACAATAGAGGATGAGATGGTTGGATGATATCACCAACTTGATGGACATGAGTTTGAGCAAGCTCCAGGAGTTGGTGATGGACAGGGAAGCCTGGCAGGCTGCAGTCCATGGGGTCGCAAAAAGTCGGACATGGCTGAGTGACTGAACTGAACTACAATGACATGCCTGAAAAAAATTTTAAATCGGATTGTAATATTTTAGGTTAATTCTGGCAAAACATTCAAACACTTGAGAATTTCCTGTTTCTCTGCAGAACAGGCTTCTCAGGTGGCTCAGCGGTAAAGAAGCTGCCTGCCAAGCAGTAGACAAGGATTCGATCCCTGGGTCAAGAAGATCCCCTGGAGGAGGAAATGGCAACCCACTCCAGTATCCCATGGACAGAGGGGCCTGGAGGGCTACAGTCCATGGGGTCCCAAGAGTTGGACATGACTGAGCTACTGAGCACACACACACACAGCTCTCTGCAGAAGACCTATAGAAGTTGTGATCAATATAATTCCCATATGCTTCTACCTATTGTAACCAACCTACAGCACAGGTATATTTTCAGAGACTACTAAAAGATCCAAAATGTAAACTTGCAAAATATCCATACTCTCACATAAGACACACATGTGTCTGTAGGAAGCAGCAGTTGTAAACTAAAAAGAGAAAGTAGACTATACTTTTCAAGGTAATCTTAATCAGTATTACTCTTTGCTTTTCAAAGCATCTATAAACCTTTCAATGGATGTTGTTCTTCTTCAAAACTCACTCAAGGAATATATTTCATAAAGAGATGGGTGATAAGTCAAAATCAGAAGGATAAAAGAATGCAGGAAAATATCAACTATGCCAGCATTCTGAGTTATACACAAAATGATTAACTTCAAAACACACAACACAAACCAAAAAAAAAACCAAAAAACCTCTCTATATTTCCAGTTCAGTTCAGTCCCTCAGTCGTGTCTGACTCTTTGGGACCCCATGGACTGCAGCACGCCAGGCTTCCCTATCCCTCACCAACTCCTGGAGCCTGCTCAAACTCATGTCCATCAAGTCAGTGATGCCATCCAAGCATCTCATCCTCTGCCTAGAAATAGATAATAGACTGAAGACACTGCTTTAGGAATCAAGGAAGAGCCCACAGTAAAAACATACATTTTAGTGTATGCAACTAAGCACAAAATACTGTTGGAGGGGAAGAAAGGGAAAATAATAATACTGCCTGGACAGGGCTTGTTTGGGGAACCATTTATTTTTAGTTGTTTATTTTTTGAACCATTTATTTTTAACCAAACAGAAGGCATACAAAGTCTCACATACCAGCAAGCTCCCCCGAGCACGCATTGAGGTATAATTTCAACAGTTAAGGACAGCATTACAAAAGGGAACTCAATTCTAAATAATTTTCACTTACCTTCTTTAGCAAAATTTTCCAGATGGACTAATGTCTCCTCCACAAAGAGAGAATTTTCTGAAAGTCTCTCATAAATCACTGAATCCTATAGAAAAAAAGCCACACAAACACACACTGTGATTAACATCTTATCTAAGCCTAATCATCTGAATTATGAAAACTTTTATCATTTTTTTGTTATAGCTCATAGAAGTGAAGGAGCTCCAGAAGCCCCAGTGAAAGCACAATTCCAGGAAAAAAAAGATGTTACATACAGAGGAAGAAAGACAAGGAACAGAGCAAATATCTCATGGGGACAATGCACGTGAGAAGCCAGTAAAGCGAAGTCTGTACAGCACCGAAAGAAAAAAAAAATGGTCAGCCTAGAAGTCTATACTCAGCAAAAATTTACTTCAAAAGGTTAGAAAAAATAAAGATGAAATAAATATTTTCTTTCTGACTTAGACTGAAAAAATGTATCACCAATAGATCTATGTTGTAAGATATGGTAAAGGAACTCCTTCAGACAAAAGATCATTATGCCAGATGGAAATATGAGTCTGAAAAGCAATGAACATGGTGTTGGCATGGGCATATATATATATATATACATTATTTCTCTCATTATCTAGTTCTTTTTATTCTAAGAAATTGGACAAAATGATTAGCTGTAAAGTGTGAAGCTTGTAACATTTGTAAAATTAAAATGTATGACCAGCATACCAGAAGGATTAGGAGAGAGAAATGGAAATATAGAATTGTAAGGTTCTTGCACTATATGTGAAGTAATATAATATCACTTGAAGGAGAAATGTAATAAAGATACCTATTATAAGCCACAAAGCAACTACTAAAATAAAAACTTTAAAACAAGGAAATTGGAAAAAAATATTCAAGTAATCCAAAAGAAAGTATAAAATAAAAAAGAAATATGGGGGGAAAAGAATAACTGGGACAAAGAGAAAATAAATGGCAAGATGATATATTCAAACCTAGTCATATAGATAACCATACTATATAAATGGGCTAAACATCAGTTAAAAGGCAGAGATTTCCAGAACAGATTTAAAACACTAGAACCAATGGCATGCTTCTTAGAAGAAACACATTTTAAAGACACACGTTCACACATAAACAAAAATGAAGATTGAAAAAAAACAAAGAAGACTTCCCTGGTCTTAAGACTTTCTTAACCAGTCGTTAAGAATCTGTGTGCCAATGCAGGGGACACGGGTTCCATCCCTGGTCCTGGAGGATTCCAGCTACCGTGAAGCAACTAAGCCCGTGCACCACCACAAGAGAAGCCATGGCAATGAGAAACCCACACACTGCAGCTAGAGAGTAATCCACAACAATGAACCAGCACAGCCAAAAATAAATAAGTAAAATTTAAAACAGTAAAGAGACTGTGATGAACAATTTTTCCACAACTAGGAAAAATTCCACAACTTGGATGAAATAAGTAAGTTCCACAACTTGGATGAAATAGAAAAGTTCTATAAAAACCACAAATCAAAGCTAACTAGCTAATTAGAAAAAATGTTCTGAAGAGCTCTATATTATTAAAGAAATTGAATTTGAAGTTATGAATAATATTTCCACCTCAGGTCCATGACTATGTGCTAAGTCCCATGAATCCTTTTAGAGACTCACCGAAAGCACAGCAGTAGTCTTGGGAACCCTCATCACAGATGACAAACACATGGAAGGATGTTTGCTATCATCAGTCATCATGGAAATGTAAATTAAACTCACAGTGAGATACACACCTATCAGAACGGCAAAATTAAA
Organism: Bos javanicus; assembly: GCF_032452875.1. Lineage (NCBI taxonomy): Eukaryota > Metazoa > Chordata > Mammalia > Artiodactyla > Bovidae > Bos > Bos javanicus. The sequence continues at coordinate 33,281,263 of NC_083879.1, read as the reverse complement.
AAGACTAACCAGGCCAAATGTTGGCAACAACTGCTGGTAAGAATGTAACTTCAACTTGGTGGTTTCTTAAGAAGTTGATATATAGCTCCCATGTGATCCAATAATTTTACTCCTTGATATTTACCAGTGAGAGATAAAACTATATGTGCATAGAGAGAGTTGCAAACAAATGGTCACAAGAGCATTACTTGTAGTAGCCCAAACTGCAAATCATTGGTTCTCAGAAAAATAACTGACGGCACGTTTTCACTGACATCAAAGTTTAATAAAATTCTGGTGGCATTTCAGTGGGTTTGACGGCCTTGAGACGGACTTTCCAATCTAATGCTGTCAACCACCAGTGATAACAGCACATACAAAGTAACGACATTTTAAAATTCATTACATAATAATGAATCCCAGTACTTACAGCCCCTTTGCAGTAGAGCCGGAGCTGTCCTTCAGGAGTTCGGACAATTATAGACATCCTCTTTCTATTACTAAAACAATATCAAAAGCATTGTTAGTTTCTGCTTTCCTCAGTATATGGAGCTACCACTCAAGCAAAAACTCAAAGTCAAAAGAACTCTAATTGTTAGAATCCTCAGCTGCCTATGGCTGAAAAGGCTGGCACGTTTATTGCCAGCCTCCTCTTCTTCCTTCTTTATAGACTTCCTTTAACTGAGATTCTGATTATAAATCTCCACCTTTGTCTACTACTATTCTTTTCTTCCTTGGGAATTTACTGACACAAGTATATACAATAGATTATATTAGGATATATTAGATTAATATGTACTATTATAATATAGCACATGATGTATATATAATGTAACATCTTTATGTATTATATATACACATGTACAGGCTGCCATCTATGGAGTCGCACAGAGTCGGACACGACTGACCCAACTTAGCAGCAGCAGCATTATACAACACGTATATTACTTAAAATACACAAACTTTATATACATGTAATGCGTTTAATATAATGATTAAAAACTGATGAGAGGAGGTGAAAGCAGGCCTGGTCCTGTGTGTTTTTCAGTCCTCACACCATCTTCATCAACTAGACCTTTCTGGCCCCGTTTTCCTGCACAGAGATGTTAAATTGCTGGCTCGGTAGATGCCAGAATCTTTTGAATGTATAGTTCCGTCTCAAAACCCTCTGGATTGTGTGTGTGTGTGTGTGTGTGTGTGTGTGTGTTATAGCTATCATAGAACCTAAACTCACTGCTTTTGTTCCTGATTTAGGAGCCCAAATCGGCTTGAAGATCTCCTCTCACCTCTGTCCTCCACACACGGTCACGGTAAACTGGCCAAGACAGTCCTTCCCCCTAACCAGGTCATTCGCCCACTCTTAACTCTCCTTCCACCGTTCAGTCACCAGCCCAAACCCCACCTCCCGGCACAGGCTCCCAGGCCCCAGAGGTAAACCGCCACCTCCTGGAGCACCACAGTCCCCATCAAGTCATACTGTTCAATATTCTTTATCGCCCTCAACATGACTGGAGCAGAGGCCGCACAAACAGGCGGTCATCAAGGCCACCTTACTCCTTGAACAGTGTTCTAGAAAAATATTTTTAGCTTTATACATTGCAATGCACGCCGTGGAGATGAAAATACATTTTTAAAAAAATTCTTTAACTTTTCTTTGAATTTAAGCAAACTCCAGGAGACAGTGAAGGACAGGGAACCCAGCTGTGCTGCAGTCCATGGGGTCATAACAAGTTGGATGCGGCTTAACGACCAAACAGCAAGTTTTCTTTCACCTCTGGAGGCACAGATTGGTTGACAATACCAAGGACTTTGGAACCAGTAGACCTGAATTTCAAACCTGATTCTGCCACATATTTGCTTATAGACATTGGGAAGGTCATTTAAACTGAGCCCCAACTGCAAGTCCTCCACGTGGTATGGTCACCGTGGGCCTCAGAGGACAGTTCTGAACATGTCCCACAGACCAGCTGGGCTCTCAGTCATTATTCCTCCATGTTTTCAAGCTCTTTCAAAAAAAAAGAACTTTATTTTCCCTCAGGAATAATACTGATCAAGAAAAAGATGTCCATGATTGGAAGAGAAGTAAGAAGTTCATAGAAATGATGGCCAAAAGAGAGGAGGAGGATATCCTTCAGGGAGAAGAAAATCCTGGTAAAATTGAAATGCTTAAGCCTCAGAGATGGAGAAGGCAATGGCACCCCACTCCAGTACTCTTGCCTGGAAAACCCCATGGATGGGGAGCCTGGTAGGCTGTAGTCCATGGGGTCGCTAAGAGTCGGACACGACTGAGTGACTTCCCTTTCACTTTTCACTTTCATGCATTGGAGAAGGAAATGGCAACCCACTCCAGTGTTCTTGTCTGGAGAATCCCAGGGACGGGGGAGCCTGGTGGGCTTCCGTCTATGGGGTCGCACAGAGTTGGACACGACTGAAGCGACTTAGCAGCAGCAGCAAGCCTCAGAGAAGAGTGTTCCAATTAAAACAATTATTATAATGAGGCCTTAGAGAAGCAAGAACTGAACTGAGATGCAAGGGTGTATAGAAGCTAACTAGAATTTCAGGATTCTGTTATTAGGTTTTCATTTACAGCCAAATCTCAGTTGAATAGTCAAAGAAGAGCCCTGGAAAATTCACATACAGATCGAAAAGATAGCTTACCTAGAAAATTCCAGTACATTAAGAATTTCAAATGTGAGTTCTTCTCCCATCTACAGGAAAATAAGACAACATATTCTTACCTTAGGAAAAAAGTATTTGTCTCACAAAGTCACTCACTCTCCCAATCATGAACAAGTTTCACCCTCCAAATACATATCTTTTTCAAAATAAAGCTTTCCTGCAAGTCTGATGAGATGACAGTGCCCTCCTCTGGTAAGAATATTGTTTGCAACCTGGACAGTATTAACAAAAGTGCTTCCTATAGCAACAGATTAAGATTGAAACACCTCTCCAATCTAAAATCAGCATGATTAGAAAAATTGTACACGTGTGTCTCTGGATGAGCAGGTGCATGTAAACCGCTAGAAAGTATATCAAGTATTACTCACAGCTTCTATGGTGACTGAGTTCGGCATCCTTGTAGTGAAAACAAAGCCAAGTTTCTTTGCTCCTTTCACTAAAGCTGCTTCATCTGTCAATAAAAGGCCTGTATTAATGGAGATTGAGCAAGTGTATTAACATTATATTTAATTTAATACAGATTTCTCCAGCAGTAAAATATCATGTCATTCTTTAGAACTTGGGGTTTTCTAGCCAAATGCGTTTATCAGTGCTTCTAGGTAACAGAGTGTTGACAGTAGAGGAAATCTGGTTAAGCAGGGCCTCGGTCAGTGGGACTAATCCACCAGCCTGGAATTGAAACACTTTCCTCCTGCTCACTGAGGTCTTCTCTGTTCTCTACAACATTAGTAGCACTTCCATAAAATGTTGCATGGCCTTAACCTGCCCTGTGCCTGCTTACTGACTGTAACCTGCTTCTAAGCCCCTGCTCCAAGACCACACCCTGCAGCCTTCTGGGCACTTTGGGGGTGTATGGGGTATGTGGAGAGTGGGAGCCCCAGAGCTTCAAAGTGGCTCAGAGCTGTGTACGAATGCCCCAAACAGGTAAGAATTTCAGGGAAGGAGAAAGGCAGGCGCAACTGGGGATCCGTGATGGCTCCCCTTCCTCTGTGGGCTCACCGCCTGCCAGGCGTTCACGGGCACACAGCACCTACCTGGAGAGGAGGCCTGGTAGCTTATGTTGTTTCCCTCTCTCTCTGGAACAACAGTGTGGCACACACACAACAGGGTAAGAAATTCCTTTATATACTCTTTCGTGGGCTGTAAGAAAGGAACACAGCTAATGAGTCTCTTCCAACCTGCCCCTCAACTCAAAAGTCCTACATAATCTGCATATATATATATATATATACCAAGTGAGATTTCACCTCAGGTCCATACAGAGTAACGCACTGGCTAGAAACCATACTACACATTCAGAATGTGTTTGTGGAGTGGAGGCTGAGTCAGGGGGAGAGGCGGGGGCTGGGGCGACCACAGGGAACAGGAAGACCCTGCTGTCTAGGGATGTTTGTTCTCCTTGGGAACACAGGTGTTCACAAAGCTGGAAGAAACAAGGAAGGGGTGTGATAGGGAAGTCAGGGGCCTATTTTAGGGAGGTGATGCTGAGTACACCATGCGAAATGCTGGGCTGGATGAAGCACAAGCTGGAATCAAGATTGCCGGGAGAAATAACAATAACAGATATGCAGATGACACCACCCTTATGGCAGAAAGCAAAGAAGAACTAAAGACTCCTTGATGAAAGTGAAAGAAGAGAGTGAAAAGCTGGCTTAAAACTCAACATTCAGAAAACTAAGATAATGGCATCCGGTCCCATCACTTCATGGCAAATAGATGGGAAAACAATGGAAACAGTGAGAGACTTTATTTTGGGGGGCTCCAAAATCACTGCAGATGGTGACTGCAGCCATGAAATTAAAAGATGCTTGCTCCTGGGAAGAAAAGCTATGACCAACCTAGACAGCATATTAAAAAGCAGAATTTGCTTTGCAGACATTACTTTGCCAACAAAGGTCCGTCTAGTCAAAGCTATGGTTTTTCCAGTAGTCATGTATGGATGTGAGAGTTGGACTATAAAGAAAGCTGGGCACCAAATGATGCTTTTGAACTGTGGTGTTGGAGAAGATTCTTGAGAGTCCCTTGGACTACAAGGAGATCAAACCAGTCAATCCTAAAGGAAATCAGTCCTGAATATTCACCAAAAGGACTGATGCTGAAGCTGACACTCCAATACTTTGGCCACCAGATGCAAAGAACTAACTCATTGGAAAGGACCCTGATGCTGGAAAAGATTGAAGGTGGGAGGAGAAGGGGATGAGAGAGGATGAGATGGTTGGATGGCATCACCGACTCAATATACATGAATTTGAGTAAGCTCTGGGAGTTGGTGATGGTCAGGGAAGCCTGGCATGCTGCTGTCCATGGGGTTGTAAAGAGTCGGACACAACTGACTTACTAAACTGAACTGAACTGATAAGGGGAAAAAAGCATATTTAGATGTTTAAATTAAGACCTAAATGGAAAGGTTAGTTGTGGGTCTGTGTTCACATGTGTGGTGGCACACACCAAAGGTTGTAGCACTTTCCCAGGACCCAAAATCAGGACACAGATTCATCATTAGTGGAGCTTCAAGATAAATGTGGCTCCTGCATCTTGAGTGTAGGGGTCAATGACACAGAATGAGGTTGGAGACAGAGAGAGGACCACAGTAGTAAGTCAGGATTCTACTTAAATGTGGTACCAGTCCTCAGAAGGGTCTTAAGCAAAGGAAGAACATGTACAGGTTTTACATTTTAAAGATCACTTTTATTTATTTTAATTTTTGGCTGCTCCCCAAGGCATTTGGGATCTTAATTCCCTGACCAGGGGTTGAACCCATGCTCCCTGTGTTGGAAGGCAGAATCTTAACCACTAGTCTACTGGGGAAGTCCCAAAGATCACTTTTATTTTTAAGAAGATCAAGATTTCGTTTTAAAGTCTATTTTATCTGATATGAGTATTGCTACTCCTGCTTTCTTTTGGTCCCTATTTGCATGGAAAATCTTTTTCCAGCCCTTCACTTTCAGTCTGTATGCGTTCCCTGTTTTGAGGTGGGTCTCTTGTAGACAACATATGTAGGGGTCTTGTTTTTGTATCCATTCAGCCAGTCTTTGTCTTATGGTGGGGGCATTCAACCCATTTACGTTTAAGGTAATTACTGATAAGTATGATCCCGTTACCATTTACTTGATTGTTTTGGGTTCGAATTTATGATCCAGCAATCCCACTGATGGGCATACACACTGAGGAAACCAGAATTGAAAGAGACACGGGTACCCCAATGTTCATCGCAGCACTGTTTATAATAGCCAGGACATGGAAGCAACCTAGATGTCCATCAGCAGATGAATGGATAAGAAAGCTGTGGTACATATACACACTGGAGTATTACTCAGCCATTAAAAAGAATACATTTGAATCAGTTCTAATGAGGTGGATGAAACTGGAGCCTATTATACAGAGTGAAGTAAGCCAGAAAGAAAAACACCAATACAGTATACTAACGCATATATATGGAATTTAGAAAGATGGTAACAATAACCCTGTATATGAGACAGCAAAAGAGACACTGATGTATAGAACAGTCTTATGGACTCTGTGGGAGAGGGAGAGAGTGGGAAGATTTGGGAGAATGACATTGAAACATGTATAATATCATGTATGAAACAAGTCACTAGTCCAGGTTCGATGCACGATACTGGATGCTTGGGGCTGGTGCACTGGGAAGACCCAGAGGGAGGGTATGGGGAGGGAGGAGGGAGGAGGGTTCAGAATGGGGAACACATGTATACCTGTGGCGGATTCATTTTGATATTTGGCAAAACTAATACAATTTTGTAAAGTTTAAAAATAAAATAAAATTGAAAAAAATAAAATAAAATTGAAAAAAAAAAAAGATCAAGATTTCCCATCAGCTAGATCAATATCTTAAAATAGATAAGTGAAGATATTGATTGCATGCTATAGAACCAAAAGAGTTTAAAAGCACATAGAGATAGGATTTTACAGATTGCTACATAGTATAATATTCCTATATAACGTCTGAATTCATTCACACTCAAGTCAAGGCATGCTGCTGCTGCTAAGTCGCTTCAGTCATGTCCGACTCTGTGCGACCCCATAGACGGCAGCCCACCAGGCTCCGCCATCCCTGGGATTCTCCAGGCAAGAATACTGGAGTGGGTTGCCATTTCCTTCTCCAGTGCATGAAGGTGAAAAGTGAAAGTGAAGTCACTCAGTCCTGTCCGACTCTGAGCAACCCCATGGACTGCAGCCTACCGGGCTCCTCTGTCCATGGGATTTTCCAGGCAAGAGTACTGGAGTGGGGTGCCATCGCCTTCTCCAAAGTCAAGGCATAGCTCATACTTATCATGTTAAATCCCTTGCTTACTATTTTAATACCAAGAACTTTTCAAGACTCTCTCTCTTTTCCTTTTAGGAAAATATATGTATGTTTGAAAGTTATATCGCAATACCCTGTCAACATAGAGGGAAAATAGCAGACTTACATGATCATTCTCAAAGTTCTGCAATAATGCTGGGTCATTGAATTCGTAGGCGTCTGAGATGAAGCAAGGAGACTGACTGAAGAAGAACAGATAAGATTCATTTTAACTATAAGTTCCTGGTAGTACCAGTCAGCAATCACACTGACCCAATGAAATATAGCCCCATCTTCTGTTTTCCCTAAATCACACTTACAACTAGTAAATATTCAGTGTTCTGTCAAATTATAATTCCCTGGTGGCTCGATGGTAAAAGAAATAGCCTGCTAATGCAGGAGATTCAGGAGACATGGGTAGATCCTTGGGTTGGGAAGATCCCCTGGAGAAGGGAATGGCAACCCACTCCAGTAATTCTTGCCTGGAAAACCACCATGGACAGAGGAACCTGGTGGGGCTACAGTCCAGAGGTCACACAGAGTCAGACATGACTGAACACACAGGGCCCCGTCAAATTATACAACTTCCCAGACCTCACGCTGCGTTAGAAAACGCTTAAACTTGTGTTGAAAATGGTATAGGTATATAGATTTTGAGGCAGAGTAATTTGCAACCAACACAGTAAAGTGAAGAATAGATCTGGGTTCTCTGAAACATGGGAAAGATCCATACAAGGGAGCTTCCTGAGAACTGCCACTGGGGGTCTGAACAATGGGGGCTGTGTGATTGCATGTCAGTGTTCCAGCATGATAAAACATCCGGGGAAAAGGAACACCGGCAAAGGAAGAGAGAACGTTGTCTAGTCACCTTAAGCCTTTTGCACCATCATCACTTTTGCTTGACAGATCTCTAAGAGAAAGTGAGGGAGGAAATATGATGAACAGGTTATAAATATAAAACTCTTTAGGAATTCCAATCATGTTTAAAAGTAGATGTAAACTGTATTTTAGAAAATAAAAACACTCCAAGTTTTCATTTAAGGTATGTTAAGTTGCAATCTCATTCAGATATAGCTATAGTACTAGAAGTTCAGATAAGTTTTAGAGTAAATGAAGGCTACTTAATTTTGTTAAGAAAAAAGAATGGGAACTTTCAACAGAGTATGGCAATAAAAACACTTACCCATACGTTATACCCGCAATGCTGCACTTCTTAAACGTCATAACATTGCAAGTGAGGGTTCCTGTCTTATCAGAGAATAAGTATTCCACCTACACAAAGAAGAAATACATTTTAAATTGAACTAAATGAAGAAAAACTTAACATAATAAATGGCATCCCACTCCAGTATTCTTGCCTGGAAAGTCCCACGGATGGCGGAGCCTGGTAGGCTACTGTCCATGGGGTTGCAAAGAGTCAGACACAACTGAGTGACTTCACTTCACTTCACTTCAAATGAAGAAAAACTTAGCATAATAAATGACATAACCTAAAATGTATTTAGAGAGCAAAGATGGCATTCTTTCTCTTTAAATCCTCAAATTATATGAATTTTTAGAAAACAAGGATTTCAATCTATAAGAATTCTATCTTTAATATTTACTTCTTTCAGAAGCCATACTCTTCTCTTTGTTTTACACTGGAGATGAAATTCTATAGTAATATGCAAAGTAAACTTCAAGTCGTCAAACCTAAGAAATTCAGAAGTCCAAGTTCATTTTCCTGACATAAGAAATCTCATTAAAAGTACCTAGAAAACATTAAGTAGGTAGATTGGTATTGATATACCAATATATGTACACCTCAGATGAAAAAGAAAACCAGACTCAAAACCATTTTAATCATGATCATGAATATAATGCTCATTTTAAAGACAAATGGACATTTTGTAGGTGATCATTTCTGTCCAATGAATACTGCAAAGCAATGTGGATTTTAAGTTTTAAGATCTTTGCATTATTTGGATAGACAAGATGGACGCCAGCTATTTGTAAGTAAAGTCACCAGAAATGATAATAAAAGGCAGAAATTTTCACTTTTGCTTTCAGAAACATTTATTTTTATTTTTAGAAACAACTTATTTCTGTATATTGGTTTTGTATCATGCAACTTTCCTGGGTTCTTTTTTTATTATTGCTTACAGGTTTTTGGTGCAGTCTTTAGGGTTTTCTATACATAACATAGTGGACTTCCCTGGTGGCTCAGAAGGTAAAGCATCTGTCTACAATGCCAGAGACCTGGGTTCGATCCCTGGGTTGGGAAGATTCCCTGGAGAAGGAAATGGCAACCCACTCCAGTACTCTTGCCTTGAAAATCCCATGGACGGAGGAGCTTGGTGCAGGCTACTGTCCATGGGGTTGCAAAGAGTCGGGCACGACTGAGTGACTTCATTCATACATAACATGTCATATGTCAAAAGAGACAGCTTTAATTCTTCCTTTCTGATTTGGGTGCCTTTTATTTATTTTTCTTGCCTAACTGCCATGGCTAGGATTTACAATTCTAAGTTGAATAAAAGCAGCATTTTTTTAATGCTACCCTAATAAGCGGAGGCATCCTTGTTTTATTTTTGATCTTAGAGGAAAACCTTTTCAGTTTTCACTGAGTATACTTTTAACTGTGAGCTTGTTGTACACACCCTTTATTATGTTGAAATATGTTCCCTCTGTAGTCCCTTTACTGATACGTTTATGATACATGGATGTTGAATTCTGTCAAATGCTTTTTCTGCATCTATTGCATACATTTCTTATCCTTCATTTTGTTAAAAGGGTGCATCACATTGGTTGATTTGTGCATACTGAACCAGTCTTGCATTCTTAGAATAAATAATCATGATGTATGGTCCTTTATTAATGTTGAATTTGATCTGCTAATATTTTGTTGAAGATTTTTGCATCTGAGTTTATAAGGGATATTGACCTGTAATTTTCTTTTCTCGTGGTGCCTGTGCATCCATGCATGCTCAGTCATGTCCAGCTCTTCGCGACCCCATGGATTTTTGTAGCCCACAGGCTCTTCTGTCCATGGGATTTCCCAGGCAAGAATACTGGAGTAGCTTGCTATTTCCCTCTCCAGAGGTATCTTTGTCTATGCTGGTAAATGATGAAACCAGGATTCACATTCATGATGTTTAACTTCAAAATTCTGCCTTTTACCATGGTTTATATGTGGCCTTTACTTAATTGAAAGGTAGAAAATCATAATCTAGTAAATACATATACAGAGACAGAACAAAAAGTAGATAGAAAAAAGTAACAATTACAAGTCTTTCTTCCTTCAAGTTCTATACAACTGTGAGAGTTGTTGTTTTTTTTTTTCAGCTTCATTATATTAATAGTATAATTGACAAATAATCTTGGGAGTTTTTAAAACTGCATTTAAACTTGTAAAGATGCCATTGTCATCTAAAAGGCAACCAACAACTGTCTGTTGGTAACTGGGCATCATTCCCGCCTGTCTATTCTAAGGCAGGGTCTAGAGGCCCAAGGCTACGTTTCTCTGGTCTGCAAATTAGATTCCACCATTGAAAGACATTTTCAGTGAAGATCCAGAAGCTCTACTGCTTCCCTTCTGGGAGCTGTGGGCAGATGCATGGATTTGGCTGGTGTGAAATTTCACAGCAGCCTGTGGATGCACCCCTATGAGTCACCTGCCTTAAAGAAGCAGAAACCCAGCCATCCCCCAGATTCCAGGGTCCCTGTGGCTCCCTGGAAGTTCCTGAAGCCCTGGGAGCCCCCAGTAGCTTTTCCTACCTGCCCCCCAGCTCTTTCACTCTTTCATAAGCACATAATAACCTGTATCAGATGTGTTCTACTTGTAACCCATTAGGCAATATTATGAATTGGAACAAATTATATTTCTAAAGCTTCACAAGGGTGTCACATTATCTATGTGCATGCTCAGTCACTTCAGTCATGTCCGACTCTTTGTGACCCCATGGACTATAGCCCGCCGGGCTCCTCTATCCATGGGATTTCCCAGGCAAGAATACTGGAGTGGGTTGCCATGCCCTTCTGCAGGGGGTCTTCCCGACCCAGAGATTGAACCTGGGTCTCTTACATTGCAGGCATATTCTTTACCACTAAGACACTGGGGAAGCCCCATATCACCTCTAGCCCATGGCTAAATCTGGCCTTTCAGCTCTGCACACGCTCTCCCTAGACCCACCTCCTGCGGCGCTCCTGTCACACTGCCCAGCCCTGGAGGGGCCCTCACCTGCCCAAGCTCTTCATTAAGATTGGATGTTCTGGCCATGGCATAGACATTACTTCCCTTAAAATGCATATCTTCATCCTGCAGGAAACAAACAAAATAGCCAAGCCACACAGACAGAACTAAGCTCAAAACTTCTTCAGGAAGCCCATACTTCCACTGATCTTCTCATGTGCTTGACATTTATAAAGAATTCACAGTGGAGAGTCCAGAATACTTGGTTTGGGACACATATATGCTAGTTTTACACACGGGTTGGCAGAGTCAATTCAGGAGAAGCAAAGCCATAGATGTGGCTTTCAATCCTGGCTGTGCCTTAGGCACGCTGTGTGGCCTTAAGTGTGTCTCAGTTACTACGTCTATCAGATAAGGGTAGTAACAGGGACCTCCCTCCCGGCACTACTCAGAGCTACTGCAAAGATCAGATGAGAACATATGTGAGGGCACTTTGTCTAATTTTGTGGTTGCTAAAATAATACTCCCGTTCAAATGATGGTAGTTCATCAACATATTGGGAGGATCCTGTTAAGGTGACATCCAGAAAGAATTTTATTTCAAAGAAGAAACCAACACAACAGTGTAAAGCAACTGTCCTCAAGTTAAAAAAAATAATAATACAGATCAGCAAATGCAAACTACTATGAATTACTGTGTGCCATATGCCTGAAACTAACACAATATTATAAATCAACTATACTCCAATGAAAAAAGAACAATATGAAGACAAAAAAAAAAACTAAAAGTGACAACCCTACACACAGATTTAAAAATCTGTTCAGTCACAGCTGACAAAGTATCAACTTCAGTCAATACATGGTTGTCACCTAAGAAATATTTTTCTTAATTTGAAGGAATGCTGAAATGCCATTGTTTCTGTCATGCTTGCCAAGCTCTGTAAATCTATTGTAAGTCTATTGGACTCTCCTTTGTGAGTATCTTAAGTTTTAACAGTGGACTGTTTCTCTACACTTGCTACTAAGCCTCTATCTCTTAAATATTTCTGATTGTCTGGAAAATATATATATAGGGAAAATGTGTCCTCAAGAGCGAGTCAAAGGCGTCCAAGGCACTGCTGAGTCAGCCTTGGCTCTTGGCCTGTCAGCTGCACTGGCCCCACCACAAGGACTCAGTCACACTGATTCTCAAAACCAAAGCCATAACCCAAGAGAGAACTGTCTTAATTTCCTGAATTTACTACTCACCCAGTTTATAAACAGGGCCTGAATGTACTTCACAATTTCCAGAGTGACCAGCAGACTAATAGGGATGAGATTGTGGTACAAGATGATGAACACCAAAAGGTCAAACCCAAAGCTGTGATAGTCATAATCTGCGGAAGAAAAATCAGAGGAACCACGTTGCAGCTTCAGGCGATATCTTTATTCATCTGTGTTCTCATTATTACTTTTTAAAATTGTGGAATTTTTCTCCATGGAAATTTTTTTTTTCCAACTACAATTTTATTTTATTTTTAAACTTTACAGAATTGTATTAGTTTTGCCAAATATCAGAATGAATCCGCCACAGGTATACATGTGTTCCCCATCCTGAACCCTCCTCCCTCCTCCCTCCCCATACCATCCCTCTGGGTCGTCCCAGTGCACCAGCCCCAAGCATCCAGTATCATGCATTGAAACTGGACTGGCAACTTGTTTCATACATGATATTTTACATGTTTTATTAAGAGTATAATTAAGTGGACACAGATATAAAATAGTTTTTAAAATATTAGCTAAGTACCAATCAACCATGTAACAGGGTGCATAGAAGCATGGGGATACAAGTTCTAACAAGACTTAGATCCTGCCCTTAGAGAACTTCAGATGTAGCTTGAGAAAGTGGGAGGAGTCAGGAACTACAGCGGGACAAGCTCTGTGAGGTATGTAGCAGCAAAACACAAAGTTGGAGGCACAAAAAATGGGTCTTAGAAAAGGCGGTAAGCAAAGCATTGAAGAGAGGACGTTGCTAAACACAGGAGATACGGAGGGGCTAATGAGGAGGACTTTTTAATCTAATGTAACAGTAGGTTTGAGGGCTTCCCTGGTGGCTCAGTGGTAAAGGACCTGCCTGCCAATACAAGAGACCCAGGTTTGATCCCTGGGGCAGGAAGAGTCCCCTGGAGAAGTAAATGACAATCCTTTCCAGTATTCTTGCCTGGGAAATCCCATGGACAGAGGAGCCTGGTGGGCTATATAGTCCATGGAGTTGCAAAAGAGTCGGACATGACTTAGGGACTAAAGTAACAACAACAACTGTAGATTTGAAGCTAAAGAGATAATTATTATAATGATTTTTTAAAACCCAGGGAAAGAAGTAAAAGATATTTTACTTAAAAATATCTAGAAATTGTTCAGAGGATCTATATGCACTGCCTTATATATGTCTTCCTGACAACTTGCATCTCAGACTTACACATTAAATTTACATATTTGAATTATGGGAGGAAGGAGTTCTAACTAAACACAAAGGAAGTTGTAAAATGCTCGCAAACAGGTCCTCTCAGGGGAAGTTAGAGCAACACAGAATCCTCAGGTGACAGATTAGAAAAGGTGGAAAGCTGTAAGATGGTTTACCCTGAAAACACAGAAAGACAGAACCAAAACTGCTGAACTTTTCATGTCAAATCCCTTTAAGTTCACCTTTAAACCTCTTACTGACAGAAGGCCACTCTGGCCGCTGAATCCCTTCGGAGCTCCTTGTCACCACTCGCTGTACATGGAGCCCTGCAATGACTGAAGGAAGCAGCTACTGTCCCCTTTCAAAGGAGGAAAGCAATGCTCAGGGAAGTGAACACCTTGTCCGAGCCCTTCTGGTGACTGCACGACAGATGCAAGGGTGTGGGCCTCCTCCATCTGACTCCATCTCATGCCTCTGTCTGCCCCCTCTCTCTGCTTCATTCCAGAATGCCAGGATTACATGACACTGGCATGTAATCTTTCCCAAAAAATCTTAAGAAGGAAATGTTCTATTTCTAAGACTCATTAACCTTTAGTTTCTGAAAACAAACAAATAAAGCAAAGGACCAACCTCCAGTTAGAACGAGAGCCGTCCCTTTTAAATGAAAACGTGAGAAGTAACTTACAAAAGTGGCGTTTTCCTCCCATGCTCTGACACTTACCGCTCTTCCCGATGTACCAGGGCTCTGCTCTGTATCTGTCTTTCCAGTATATGGCTCCCACACAGCTCACCAAGGACATGACCAAGAGCAGCAGGAACAACACCAGGATCTGCATGTTGGTCACCTTCTCCACCTTGGATCTCTTGAGGGGTGACTTGACCGCATTCTGCATGATAGCAGGAAACCACACACCAAAAAGGACCAAAAACAAGCAAGACAGGTGAATTACAGTTTGATGGTGAAGGAGGTCAAAAACTGCAATGGTTAAAAAGTACAACATCTTTGGCCACATCACGGATGGACTGAAAGTGTGCCCATGGTTTTCCACCTCGCTTCTTGGAGCATCAGCCTCTAGTTCACAGGAAACATATCCACATAGCAGATCTATCATCTCAAAATCCAAAGTCCTAGGGTTCCTAAAAACACAAAATGTTGTGACTTGGGGCAATGCTATTTGTCACCATAGATTATTTACCTGCATGAATTTCGTTTCAAATCCAGTGTAAACGACTATGCCCAGGATCCACTCAGTATTTTTAAGCTGTGTGCCTCTCAGCAAGACCTGGTCAGGCCCAATTGAAATAGGGCTAAAAAAAATAAAAAGAGTATTAGTAAATTACCACAGAACTTTTTCTTTTCACAAGGCAAACAAACCTAGACTTTCACCATATATATAAATTTCTTTTGTCAAGTTCAACTTTCTGGACAAATAGCAATAAAAACAAATGTGTCTTCAAAGAAAGTATCTATTTCTAAAACAGCACAGGAAAAAATTGCTTTGTTATCCATTTCTCATCATTCCAAAGATATGTAGGTTAAAAATTTTAGAGAGTAAAACATTCTTTACACTTAGAGTGACTATAAAAGTAATTGTCAGGGAAGATTAAGTGGACAAAAAAATGTTTGAGAAGGAAAAAAAAATGATACCTTTTCTCATTTAGGTATAAAGTTCCCGCAAAACTGTTGAAATGAAAATTAGGTTCTTCACATTTTATCTTTCCAGATAGGTTTGACAATTGCTTTTCTGTTTTCATGGTAGCTGTTTCTGATAAAGCCTACAAAATAAAATCACAGGAAAAAATGAAAACAGAATTTTCATGGCAAAGTTCAATGTCTCGTTGTTGTCGTTCTGTCGCTCAGTCATGTCCAACTCTTTGCGATGCCATGGACGGTAGCCCACCAGGCTCCTCTGTCCATAGGATTTCCCAGGCAAGAATATTGGAGAGGGTTGCCATAATGGCTAATAAAAGGATATTATGAAAGTCAGTGTCTGAAAATGTATTGCACTTACCAAACAAAAAAAAAAAATTATATCAAACACTAACATAAACTTTGCTAGAAGGCTTTGCCATACCAACATTTTGCAAATAATTTTAGTGAGATCAAAAGAGGTATGAAGTTTAGTTTCCATCGCCTTGAAGTGAAATTATAATTATCACAATCAAACACCATATAGTATTTGATAGATTTATGCCTACAACTGATGATGCTCAACTGTGGCTCACACTCTGACTAGCAAGGATCTAGAACAATGATTCCAAACTTCTGTGTGCATCAGACTCACCTAGAGTCATGTTAAAGTACAGATTGCAGGGCTGTGCCCCCAGAGTTTTTTTATTCAGTGGGTCTGGGGTAAGGCACCAAAACTTGCATTTCTAACAACTCTAACAGGATGGTGACGCTGCTGGTCCAAGGATCACACTTTGAGAATCACTCATTGAGAAAATGCCTCATTCCAATGAGATGATCTCAGCCTTGCAGAGAGAAAAGGCAGATCACCTCCAAAAGAATTTGGAATCAAATTGTCATTAGTCTAACAATAGGAAATACTTAAAGACAGAGGATTTTATTTTTAAGTACTTAATTAAGAGACCTTTGAATCTAGAATGTTACAACTTTCTAATTTCAAATAAATTTGAAAGTTTAGTACAAATATTCTCAGGCATGCATACAAAGTATTAAAAGTTTTGACACTCAAGGACCTACATTGAAACAGTTTGGGATGAACTTCCGTTCAAAGGTACCTTAAATAAAGTCTGAAAGCTAGTTACCAACTTGAAGAAGACATTTGCAACACATACAATTGATATACCTATTCTTATGTACTGAAAGTGCATGAAGAAATTCTTTAAATCAGAAAGAGAACAGAATGAAAAGTGTAATGAAAGTGTTAGTCACTCAGTTGTGTTCAACTCTTTGTGACCCCATGGACTGTAGCCCACCAGGTTCCTCTGTCTATGGAATTCTCCAGGCAAGAATACTGGAGTGGGTAGCCATCCCTTCTCGAGGGGATCTTTCCCAACCAGGGACTGAGTCAGGTCTCCTGCATTGCAGCAGATTCTTCACTGTATGAGCCACTAGGAAAGCCCCCAACAAGAACAAATACATCTGTGTTCATTTTTTTTTTCATCTTCTTTCTTTGTTGTTTAAATTAGGTAGTTTCTATTGTGTTATCTTTCAATTCACAGATTCTTTTCTCCAGCCCTTACATTCTGCTGTTGAGCCCAACCCCTGAGCTTTTTTCATTTGGTTGGTGGGTTGCTTTGGGGGTTGCTTTGTGTGTGTCTGTGGGGGAAGGGGGGTTAGTTATTGTATTTTTAAGTTTTTAAATTTCCAAATTTCCTTGCTGAGACTGTTTTTTTGCTGAGACTTTTGTTTCAAGCATTTTTGTCATTGCTCATGAAAGCCTTTTTTCTAATGTCCCTTGTAGTGTCTCTGTCAGATAATGCTTACATTTTTTGTTATTTTGGTATTAGCATCATGGGTTGTCATTTTTCATTGAGTTTGAGATCCTTCTGGTTTGGGGTATGATGAATAAATTTTGACTGAAACCAGACAGCTTGCCTGTTACATGTATTATGTTACGAGATACTGCTGCTGCTGCTAAGTCACTGCAGTCGTGTTCAACTCTGTGTGACCCCATAGACGGCAGCCCACCAGGCTCCCTGGTCGCTGGGATTCTCCAGGCAAGAACACTGGAGTGGGTTGCCATTTCCTTCTCCAATGCATGAAAGTGAAAAGTGAAAGTGAAGTCGCTCAGTCGTATCCGACTCGTAGCGACCCCATGGACTGCAGCCTACCAAGCTCCTCTGTCCATGGGATTTTCCAGGCAGGAGTACTGGAGTGGGGTGCCATTGCCTTCTCAGAGATACTAGACATCATTTAAACCTTAGCTGGCTTCCTCTGGCACCTCTCTGACAGGGGATGAAAGTGCTGTCTCATTACTGTATGATGGGGGATAAGCATACAAGTTGCAAACTTACCTCTTTTGATGTCCAAGTTGGGGTGGGGGGGTGGTCAGTTATAGCTGGGCAAGGGTGAGAGCCCTGATCACCCTGTAGACCTTCAACAACACCTTCCTGGCTTAAATGGGTTGCAATGCCTTGTTACTACTGTCCACAAGGTCTCCTAATCCTAAAGGAAATGAACCCTGAATGTTCATTGGAAGGAATATCTTTCCTATCTCCTGGAGTTTGCTCAAATTCATGTCTATTGAGTTGGTGGTGCTATCTAACCACCTCATCCTATGCCACCCTCTTCTCCTTTTGCCTTCAATCTTTCCCAGCATCAGGGTCTTTTCAATGAGTCAGCTCTTTGCACCAGGTGGCCAAAGTATTGAAGCTTCAGCATCTGTCCTTCCAATGAATATTCAGGGTTCATTTCCTTTAAGATTGACTGGTTTGATCTCCTTGCTGTCCAAGGGTCTCTGAACATTCTTCTCTAACACCATAGTTCAAAAGCATCAATTCTTCAGTGCTCAACTTTCATTATTATGCAACCATCACATCCGTGTGTGACTACTGGGAAAACCACAGCTTTGACTATGTGAACCCTGAGATAAATGAGGCCAAAGAAAGAACAGGGAATTCGCCATCACATTGTTCCCAGGGTCACAAGGTCCTGCTATCTGGCTTCTTCTTTCAGTTTTTCAGAGTCTTATGTTTGTTTTTTATATAAAAGCCAAAGTCTTTAGTTGTACTTGGCAGGAAAAAATAGGTAAAACAATGTCTACTCCATCTTCCCAGAAACAGAAGTCTGTAATTGAATTTTTAAAAAATCAGGTAGGTACCAAACTATTACTATGATTAGCACTGAAGACAAAGGTGGGATTTGGAAAGTGACGGAGGCAAAATAAACTCATTTTCTCAATTACTTTTACAAAGATGATAGATTTAACAAATTCTAAACCTGTTTTCTGTTTTCAAATCAAATTAAAGTTTGCAGTAAAGATAGCAACAGACATGCAAATAATCAAATATAAAACCAGGGACTTCCTTAGTTAAGCAAACTAACAGAGCAAAGATCAATGCCCTTTTTTCCATTACTGAAAAGATAATTGAACACTGCTTCTGCCCACTCATGCTACTGCTGCTGCTGCTAAGTCGCTTCAGTTGTGTCTGACTCTGTGTGACCCCGTAGACAGAGGCCCACCAGATTCCCCCATCCCTGGGATTCTCCAGGCAAGAACACTGGAGTGGGTTGCCATTTCCTTCTCCAATGCATGAAAGTGAAAGGTGAAAGGGAAGTCGCTCAGTCGTGTCCGACTCTTTGCGACCCCATGGACTGCAGCCCACCAGGCTCCTCCATCCATGAGGTTTTCCAGGCAAGAGTACTGGAGTGGGGTGCCATTGCCTTCTCCTGCCCACTCATAATCACATGCTAATCTAAAGTTCAAATGGTAGTTTTAAAAGCAATGGTATATAAGATCACCCAGTGTTCATTTATATTCCCTTTTAATCTGGTTATGGACAACTTCCCTGGTGGCTTAGCCAGTAAAGAATCTGCCTGCAATGCAGGAGACCTGGGTTCAGTCCCTGGGTTGGGAAGATCCCCTGGAGAAGGGAATTGCTTACCCACTCCAGTATTCTTGCCTGGAGAATTCCATGGACAGAGGACCCTGGTAGGCTACAGTCCACAGGGTGCCAAACAGTTGGACATGACTGAGTGAGTAACACACTTTGATCTAGTTATATTTAGTCAGGACAGTTTTATCATCAAATCACCAGCAGAAATACCAAACTCAAAACAAAATGCATAAAGGTGTGTCATCCTTTATGACCTGAATTTTATACACTATGATTTTTCTTGCAGTAGTGAGTGACACATTCATGTAGTTCTTGCTTATTCTTTTGAAAGAACCTTCTAAATATCTCATGAGGATAAATTACATCCATTTATTAGTGGTGAGACCATTTTCATCATGAAAAAAAAGTAAGTTTTGTACATGGCAAAACTCGACACTGTGGACTCAAGTATAAAGTTAGGAATTAGAAAGACATCTCAGGACTTCCCTGGTGGTCCAGTGTCTGAGACTCTGGGCTCCCAATGCAGGGGGCACAGTTTCCATCCCTGGTCAGGGAACTAGATCCCATGTGCCGCAACTAAGAGTTCAGGTGCCGCAGCTTGGACCAGGTGCAGCCAAACAGGTAAATCAAGGTGTCTTTACCTGCCGTATTTTTAGATTCGTCTCTCCATCCAGATTAGATGTTGCAACAAAACATGTTGCCTGAGGTTCACTAAAAAAAATAAAATGAATGATATTGAATCAACATCTCTCAAACAAATTAATTTCCCAATAACTGTAACCATGAAATATGGTCTACATCAGTAAGGATTCTTCAGAACAGAAAGGACCACAACCACCACCTTGCCAGTGGATTTCAGCAGTCTGATCCTACAAGCCCAAGAGTCCTAATCACTGGGCCGTCAGGGAATTCCCTACGGTTGGTTTCTGTGTAGAAAGGAATTTCACTTTTTGCTGTGTGGGTAACCAGTTCCAAAACATTACTATTTAACAGCCCGTCCTGTTACCACTGACTTCCCTGGTGGTTCAGATGGTTAATAATCTGCCTGCAGTGCAGGAGTCCTGGGATCGATCCCTGAGTTGGGAAGATCCCCTGGAGGAGGGCATGACAACCCATTCCAGTACTACTGCCTGGAGAATTACATGGACAGAGGAGCCTGGCAGACTACAGTCCATGGGGTCACAAAAGAGTCAGACATGACTGAGCAACTAACTCTAACTCCTGTTACCACTGAAGCAGAGTGCCACCACTGTTGCACATCAAAGCTCCAACACGTACAGATGTGTTTCTGGATTCTGTATTACCTCCCATGATTCTAGTTTTTGTGTTCCTGTGCCAATATTAACCCATCTAAACTGCTACAAATTGAAAATCATCTCTTTAAGTGAAGTCAGACAACTACCCTCAAATTATTCTTTTCTAAATTTATTTTTAATTGGAGGATAATTGTTTTACAATGTTGCATTGATTTCTTCCATACATCAACATGCATCAGCCACAGGTATACACATGTCCCCTCCCCCTTGAACCTGCCTCCCACCAACCCATCTCATCCCCTTTAGGTTGTCACAGAGCACCAAGCTGAGCTCCCTGTGTTACAGAGCAACTTCCCATTACCTATCTATTTTACACATGTGTGCTAAGTTGCTTCAGTCATGTCTGACTCTTTGTAACCCTATGGACTATAGCCTGCCAGGTTCCTCTGTCTATGGCATTCTCCAGGCAAGAACACTGGAGTGGGCTGCCATTTCCTTCTCCAAGGGATCTTCCCGATACAGGGAACAAACCCACATCTCTTACGTCTCCTGCATTGGCAGGTGGGTTCTTTACTGCTAATGCCACTTGGGAAGCCCCATGGTTAAGTATATATTTCAAGCTCCTCTCTCAATTTATCCTACCCTCTTCTTCCCCTGCTTTGAGTTTGCTCTCTCTGTCTGAGTCTTTATTCCTATTCATAAGTGCCTTGACTGTTGTCAGCCCTTTGCTCTTCCAAATACATTTCTATTAACATTGTCTTTGAATTTCTATATCTTATGATGTCTTGACATCTTACAAATCATGTTGGCTGGAGAGAGACTGCAACTCTCAAGGGCAATTGATCCTTAGAGACAGAGTAGGGCTCTACCAGGAGTGTGCCATCATGTGCAAACCAACCAATCCTGAGTCTATGCTCCCTAAACACCTACTTTATCTAACTTTCACACACTTGTGCCCTAAATCATCCCAGCGCCTGGTACCCAGAAACAGGAGACCTATAGCCCAGAGCCCAGCAGAATAAGCCAAGACTGTTTTGCTGTTCAGTTGCTAGTTCCAGTCCAACTTTTCATGACTCTGGACTGCAGCAGGCCAGGCTTCCCTGTCCTTCACTACTTCCTGGAGTTTGCTCAAACTCATGTCCATTGAGTCAATGATGCCATCCAACCAGCTCATCCTCTGTTGACCCCTTCTCATCTTGCCCTCAATCTTTCCCAGAATCAGGGTCTTTTCCAATGAGTTGGCTCTTAGCATCAAGTGGCCAAAGTATTAGAGCTTCAGTTCAGTTCAGTCGCTCAGTCGTGTCCGACTCTTTGCAACCCCATGAATCGCAGCACGCCAGGCCTCCCTGTCCATCACCAACTCCCGGAGTTCACTGAGACTCATGTCCATCGAGTCAGTGATGCCATCCAGCCATCTCATCCTCTGTCATCCCCTTCTCCTCCTGCCCCCAATCCCTCCCAGCATCAGAGTCTTTTCCAATGAGTCAACTCTTTGCACGAGGTGGCCAAAGTACTGGAGTTTCAGCTTTAGCATCATTCCTTCCAAAGAAATCCCAGGGCTGATCTCCTTCAGAAGGGACTGGTTGGATCTCCTTGCAGTCCAAGGGACTCTCAAGAGTCTTCTCCAACACCACATTTCGAAAGCATCAATCCTTCGGCGCTCAGCCTTCTTCACAGTCCAACTCTCACATCCATACATGACCACTGGAAAAACCATAGCCTTGACTAGACAGACCTTTGTTGGCAAAGTAATGTCTCTTCTTTTCAATATGCTATCTAGGTTGGTCATAACTTTCCTTCCAAGGAGTAAGCGTCTTTTAATTTCATGGCTGCAGTCACCATCTGCAGTGGTTTTGGAGCCCCCCAAAATAAAGTCTGACACTGTTTCCACTGTTTCCCCATCTATTTCCCATGAAGTGATGGGACCAGAGGCCATGATCTTCATTTTCTGAATGTTGAGTTTTAAGCCAACTTTTTCACTCTCCTCTTTCACCTTCATCCAGAGGTTTTTTAGTTCCTCTTCACTTTCTGCCATAAGAGCTTAAGCAGTCCTAAATGGTTCACTCTGTCCTGCCCTGACTTTCCTCCAGACATCTCACTAAAGGCTCTGACTTTGGCTTCCTCTCTCTCTCATTTCTGCCTCCTGACCAAATTCAATGCCTCCCCTTTGACCCTGCATGGCAGAGCATCTTGCCCTCTCTTGGGAAGTATAATGATTCTTCTCTCAATGGCATTGAAAGTCATCATTCAGTCACCTGCACAAGCTCAAATCCCACAGGTACAAATTAGGTATTTATAATCAGCTCATCGATTCCCATTAAAATATGTTTGAGATTTTGGTTGGAATGGCAGGAAGCTTTTAGATCAGTCTGGCAGAAACTGACATCTTTATAAAATTGAATCTTCCTATCCAAGAACATGATATATTTCTCCATACATTTAGGTCTTCCATTAAGCACTCGCATATGTTTTCTCAGATCTGTTCTTAAGTACCCTATCATTTTTGTTTCTATTGTAAAATATATCCTTTTATTACATGAGAATAAAATAAGATAATAAGTGTAAAATATTTTAGATTTGTTGAATATCTATAGAAACTGTAGAAGAGATAGAATTAACCTAAGAATCAGAATAGAAGAAAATATGTCCAGGGAAATGAAAGAAAAGATCATAAAAGTATAGAATATTAATCATCAATCTATGACCCAAACGCTAAACCTGGCCCCTGCTTATTTTCATAAATAAAGTTTTACTGGGACACAATCATTCTATTTGTTTATACTTTGCCTTTGGTTGTTTCTGATAGTACAGAAAAAGAGCTGAGTAGCTACAACAGAGATTGCACGGCCCACAAAGCTGAAGATATTTGCCATGTGTCCTTTTACAGAAAATGTTTGCAATCACTGGTCTCCAGTATAAAGGGATGGTGAAAGGACTGAAAGAAGAAAAGGCCTTTGTTTTTTTTGTTTGTTTGTTTAATTTCTATTTCATAACAAAAGTTCCTTAAATGCCCACTAACATAACTAACCTGGAAGAAATCAGGACCATGTCTGCAGGAAGGAACTGCCCATTGGTGGCCTTCACAATGTCACCAACATTAACCTTTTAAACCAGGAGAGAAAACACAGAAGCATGAATTTTTAAAATCACAATTAAAAGCAAAATCTATCATATATTCTCAAGAAAAAGTATAAGATGAAAATCCTGGGGCCATGCTAATAAATCCACCTACATTAGAACAACTGAATCTCCTGATGCTTTCATTTTTCAGTGATATCCTCCATATAAATGCTGTCTTGTACCCACAGCAACAGGCGGTGAACCGTTGACTTTAAGTCAACAACAAAGCCTTTGACAGTGTGGATCACAACAGTCTGAAAAATTCTTAAAGAGATGGGAATACCAGACCACCTTACCTGCCTCCTGAGAAATCTGTATGCAGGTCAAGAAGCAACAGTTAGAACTGGACATGGAACAACAGACTGGTTCCAAATCGGGAAAGGAGTACATCAAGGTTGTATATGGTCACCCTGCTTATTTAACTTACAGGCAGAGTACCATCATGCGAAATGCCAGGCTGAATGAAGCACAAGTTGGAATCAAGATTGCTGGAGAAATATCAATAACCTCAGATATGCAGATGACACCACCTTTATGGAAGAAAGCAAAGAGGAACTAAAGAGCCTCTTGATGAAAGTGAAAGAGGAGAGTGAAAAAGCTGGCTTAAAACTCAACACTCAAAAAACAAAGATCATGACATCCAGTCCCATCACTTCGTGGCAAATAGATGGGAAAACAATGGAAACAGTAAGAGACTTTATTTGGGGGGGAGGGGGTGCTCCAAAATCACTGCAGATGGTGACTGCAGCCATGAAATTAAAAGATACTTGTTCCTTGGAAGAAAAGCTATGACCAACCTAGACAGCATATTAAAAAGCAGACATATTACTTTGCCAACAAATGTCCGTCTAGTCAAAGCTATGGTTTTTCCAGTAGTCATGTATGGATGTGAGAGTTGGACCATAAAGAAGGCTGAGCACCAAAGAATTGATGCTTTTGAACTGTGGTGTTGGAGAAGACTCCTGGACAGTCCCTTGGACAGCAATGAGATCCAACCAGTCCATCCTAAAAGAAATTAGTCCTGAATATTCATTGGAAGGACTGATGCTGAAGCTGAAACTCCAATACTTTTGTCACCTGATGTGAAGAACTGACTCATTGGAAAAGACCCTAATGCTGGGAAAGATTGAAGACAGGAAGAGGTGACCACAGAGGATGAGATGGTTGGATGGCATCACTGACTCAATGGACATGAGTTTGAGTAAACGCCGGGAGTTGGTGATGGACAGGAAGCCTAGTGTGCTTCAGTCAATGGGGTCGCAAAGAGTAGGACAAGACTGGGTAACTGAACTGAACTGAACTGACTTTAAATGTTCCATGCCGCAACATGGAGGTAACACCCAGGCACAGTGGAGGTGTGTAGACCTCTAGCCAGGCCAACTTAAGTTCAGATCCATTTCACTCCTTCCTGGCCACATAACTTTGAACAAGAGGCTCGTTCTCTTTGATTCTCTATGTCCTCATAAACAACAACAACAAATGGACAATATAATGATTTTGAAAGACATGCTTCACAGATAAAAATCTGTTAGCTTTAAATATGGTAGGTGCTTATGACTAAGTTAAGCATTAAAATACATTCTTACCTCTTTCCACAGAATCATTTGCCATGCATTCTGTCTTAACACTGAAAAAGAAACAGCTATGTATTCAGTGTAATAAAGACACATTTTCCCCAAAACTACAAGCATTTCTTTATATTCTCTTTGTTAATTTAATTTTTATATAAACTGAATGATTAATATGCACTTTATCAAAAAGAGCAATATACATAACATAACATGATAGGATAATGATATATATAAGATAATATAAATAGACAGGCAGATGGAGGCTGTGTTAAGTCACTTCCAACCCCAAGGGAAAACAGTTTGCTGTTACATGCTAAAATACTGGCGGTAGCCTGAAAAGCAGCATTTTTCCAATCAAATACAGAGATAGCACATATCAAAACTAGGACTGAGAGAATATGTAACACCCAGATCTCTTTTACAGACGTAAGAATTGTTAAAAAACAAAAAAGAATTGTTCCTATCCTGAATACTCTTCCCTTCCCCATCTTTTATCTTTCCTTTTATTCTAGTTGATGTATTCACATAATTCTAACATATGGAAATTGAGTTTCCTTCTGGTTTTTGTTATTTATTTCTATATTTCTTTAAATATAACATGTTATAAAACATATTACAAGTATCTACTTGAATAGAAAGAGAAATTAAGGAAACAATTCCATTCACCATTGCAACGAAAAGAATAAAATACTTAGGAATATATCTACCTAAAGAAACTAAAGACCTATATATAGAAAACTATAAAACACTGGTGAAAGAAATCAAAGAGGACACTAATAGATGGAGAAATATACCATGTTCATGGATTGGAAGAATCAATATAGTGAAAATGAGTATACTACCCAAAGCAATTTATAGATTCAATGCAATCCCTATCAAGCTACCAATGGTATTCTTCACAGAGCTAGAACAAATAATTTCACAATTTGTATGGAAATACAAAAAACCTCGAATAGCCAAAGCTATCTTGAGAAAGAAGAATGGAACTGGAGGAATCAACCTACCTGACCTCAGGCTCTACTACAAAGCCACAGTCATAAAGACAGTATGGTACTGGCACAAAGACAGAAATATAGATCAATGGAACAAAATAGAAAGCCCAGAGATAAATCCACGCACCTATGGACACCTTATCTTTGACAAAGGAGGCAAGAATATACAATGGATCAAAGACAATCTCTTCAACAAGTGGTGCTGGGAAAACTGGTCAACCACTTGTAAAAGAATGAAACTAGAGCACCTTCTAACACCATACACAAAAATAAACTCAAAATGGATTAAAGATCTAAACATAAGACCAGAAACTATAAAACTCCTAGAGGAGAACATAGGCAAAACACTCTCTGACATACATCACAGCAGGATCCTCTATGACCCACCTCCCAGAATATTGGAAATAAAAGCAAAAATAAACAAATGGGACCTAATTAAATTTAAAAGCTTCTGCACAACAAAGGAAACTATAAGCAAGGTGAAAAGACAGCCTTCAGAATGGGAGAAAATAATAGCAAATGAAGCAACTGACAAACAACTAATCTCAAAAATATACAAGCAACTCCTACAGCTCAATTCCAGAAAAATAAATGACCCAATCAAAAAATGGGCCAAAGAACTAAATAGACATTTCTCCAAAGAAGACATACAGATGGCTAACAAACACATGAAAAGATGCTCAACATCACTCATCATCAGAGAAATGCAAATCAAAACCACTATGAGGTACCATTTCACACCAGTCAGAATGGCTGCAATCCAAAAGTCTACAAGCAATAAATGCTGGAGAGGGTGTGGAGAAAAGGGAACCCTCTTACACTGTTGGTGGGAATGCAGACTAGGACAGCCACTATGGAGAACAGTGTGGAGATTCCTTAAAAAACTGGAAATAGAACTTGTGACCCAGCAATCCCACTGCTGGGCATACACACCAAGGAAACCAGAATTGAAAGAGACACGTGTACCCCAATGTTCATCGCAGCACTGTTTATAATAGCCAGGACATGGAAGCAACCTAGATGTCCATCAGCAGATGAATGGATAAGAAAGCTATGGTACATATACACAATGGAGTATTACTCAGCCATTAAAAAGAATGCATTTGAATCAGTTCTAATGAGGTGGATGAAACTGGAGCCTATTATACAGAGTGAAGTAAGCCAGAAAGAAAAACACCAATACAGTATACTAATGCATATATATGGAATTTAGAAAGATGGTAACAATAACCCTGTATATGAGACAGCAAAAGAGACACTGATGTATAGGACAGTCTTTTGGACTCTGTGGGGAGAGGGAGAGAGTAGGATGATTTGGGAGAATGGCATTGAAACATGTATAATATCATATATGAAACAAGTCACCAGTCCAGGTCCGATGCACGATACTGGATGCTTGGGGCTGGTGCACTGGGACGACCCAGAGGGAGGGTATGGGAAGGGAGGAGGGAGGAGGGTTCAGAATGGGGAACACATGTATACCTGTGGCGGATTCATTTTGATATATGGCAAAACCAATACAATATTGTAAAGTTAAAAAATAAAATTAAAAATTAAAAAAAAAGTATCTATTTGATGAATTTGAATATTTTCTTAGAGTGAAATAGGGTAAAAGCTAAATCTAATATCTTACCTATTGTGTTTTTTGAGTTAACTAATTTGTCTGCCATATGTCGTTTCTGTTACAGGGGGAAAAAAAAGCCATGATATCAAAAGTTTGAAATGAATCATTCAAATCACAATACAAGACACAGTGGGTTTAAAAAGAATACAGGTAGTAAACCTAACTATAAAGCAGGTTTTTGGCTGTAACTGATTTCACTTTCTTTTCTCCTTTACATGACTTCCTAAACTGAGGTGTGCACTAAGGGAGGCTGACCACCAACGTGGTCAAGTGTGGGACCTCTAGAACCAGCTTGCCCTGGCTGACGTCCCAACTCTGCCCCTGACTGAGACAGCCTCATCAGGTCACTGACTTGTCTGTGCCTCAGTTTAAATGAATTCACATACACACACACACACACACACACAGATATATTGATACACAGCGCAGTGCCTGCTGCATAGTAAAGTGCTTCCTTGAAAGGTTAACATTTCATGTGATGTTTGTAATGACTATTTGGCAAAACACATAATTGGCTATGCTGAATATTGCCCCAATTTAACCAAAAGCTTTTAAGTTTGAAAAATTCTTTCATACTGTAAACCAGTTGAAAGGCCTAACAGATTTAACTGATGACATAACAAGCCGGTAGGACTGAGGCAGAAACATACAAATGACCACCACTGGTTATTTTAGAAACGAGCATTAGGACTGTAGGTGAGGAGGAGACAACGCTAGAGCGACCCCAGCAGCAGCAAAAGAAAACACTGTTAGCTATCTGTCTTCTTTTATTTTCCTACTGAAATCTGCAGGCGCCTGTAAAATCACTCCTCCGCCAAGGTTATAGGAGTAACGAAGTAAGAGAACAATTTGTGTGCACATCCTTCTCTGCCATCTAGGATTCTCTCCTCTGGCTGGATTGTGTCCCCACAGATACTATCACAGTTCTCAGAATTGATATGAAGTCCTGCTGGTCTCTCAAATACACACACGATTAAAATCGTGAAACCTCAAAACTTTAATTCACTCATATAAAATATGAATTTAAATAATTATACAGTTCCAACCAGTAGCCTGAAATTAAAAAAAAAAAAAAAAGACCAAGAAATACACCTCTTACATTCAAGGCAGTGTTTTTGAGAGCATTTACTAACAGTACACTTACATAATCTTCTACAATCTCTTTAATGCCTGAAATTACAAGAATAACTAGCAGAGGCACCAGAGTTGTGTATTTTCCGGTCGGAGATACGTCTGGAATTTGCTGCAAAATAGAGTTACACTATTAATTTCATAAGTCCTTATTATATTTTGCATATACTGAAAGTTACACTGCTAATAGCATGATCCAGGACGTGACAACAACAGACACATTAAATATAAAGGAAAAGGATTCAGGATACCAAAATCACCCCAGAGTGTGACACTACATACTCAAAGTCAAAAAGTCAAACTGTTAGTCACTCAGCTGTGTCCAGCTCTGTGAGACCCCATAGACTATACAGCCTGCCAGGCTCCTATGTCCATGGAATTCTCCAGGCAAGAATACTGGAGTGGGTTGCCATTCCCTTCTCCAGGGGATCTTCCTGACACAGGGTTTGAAAACTGGTCTCCCACGTTTGCGGGCAGATTCTTTACTATCTGAGCCACAAGGGAAGCCCAGACACTAAATGTTATACACTACAGAAAAGTCCCCAGAGCAACTGCTTAATAACATTTCAGTCATTGTGTTACCTTTCTAATAGACATTTTATTATGCTTTGGTTGAAACAGCTCAAAACATCAATGTTTAAAATAACATCTTTGGGGGAAATTCCTTGGCAGTCCAGAGGTTAGGACTCCACATTTTCATTGCCAAAGGCTTGGGTTCAATCCCTGGTCAGGGAACTAAGATTCCACAAGCCCCACGGCCAAAAAATAAATTTTAAAATAATAAAACAGCATCTTTTCAAAATAGCTAAATCCAAATGGTCAGCTATCTTAATCTTACTTCTTTTTGAGAAAGAGGAGAAATTTTTTGGAGGCCCAGAAGAATAATGTTTCCTGGGTACAAGTTACCTGTGGACAGTGCTCTAGGGCTAACCCCTACTGTCTAAACTGTGAAAAATAAAGCAATTGAAACTGAGGTTGTAGTTGCTTTCTGATGGATGCAAGGGTACGTGAGGTCTGGGGTCTGACCCTTTAGTTTTCCAGATTTAGACAAGTTCTCGTTCAGTCACTCAGTCGGGTCTGACTCTTTGCAACTCCATGGACTGCAGCACACTAGGATCCACTATCTCTGGGCATTTGCTCAAATTCATGTCCATTGAGTCGGTGTTGCTATCCAACCATCTCATCCTCTGCCATCCACTTCGCCTTTTACCTTCAATCCTGCCTAGCTTCAGGGTCTTTTCCAGGGAATCAACTCTTTGCATCACATGGCCAGAGTATTGGCACATCAGCTTCAGCATTAATCCTGCCAGTGAAGGCTCAGGGTTGATTTCCTTTAGGATTGACTGGTTGATCTCCTTGCAGTCCAAGGGACTCTAAAGAGTCTTCTCTAGCATCACGGTTCAAAAGCATCAGTTCTTCAGCCCTGGGCCTTCTTTATGGTCCAATTCTCACATAATTGCTGGAAATACCATCAGAGATCAGATCAGTCGTTCAGTCGTGTCCGACTCTTTGCGACCCCATGAATCGCAACACACCAGGCCTCCCTGTCCGTAACCAACTCCCGGAGTTCATTGAGACTCACATCCATCGAGTCAGTGATGCCATCCAGCCATCTCATCCTCTGTCATCCCCTTCTCCTCCTGCCCCAATCCCTCCCAACATCAGAGTCTTTTCCAATGAGTCAACTCTTCACATGAGGTGGCCAAAGTACTGGAGTTTCAGCTTTAGCATCATTCCCTCCAAAGAAATCCCAGGGCTGATCTCCTTCAGAACGGACTGGTTGGATCTCCTTGCAGTCCAAGGGACTCTCAAGTCTTCTCCAACACCACAGTTCAAAAGCATCAATTCCTCGGCGCTCAGCCTTCTTCACAGTCCAACTCTCACATCCATACATGACCACAGGAAAAACCATAGCCTTGACTAGACGGACCTTTGTTGGCAAAGTAATGTCTCTGCTTTTCAATATGCTATTTAGGTTGGTCATAACTTTCCTTCCAAGGACTAAGCGTCTTTTAATTTCACAGCTGCAGTCACTATCTGTAGTGATTTTGGAGCCCAAAAAAATAAAGTCTGACACTGTTTCCACTGTTTACCCATCTATTTCCCATGAAGTGGAGGGACTGGATGCCATGATCTTCGTTTTCTGAATGTTGAGGTTTAAGCCAACTTTTTCACTCTCCTCTTTCTCTTTCATCAAGAGGCTTTTTAGTTCCTCTTCACTTTCTGCCATAAGGGTGGTATCATCTGCATATCTGAGGCTATTGATATTTCTCCCGACAATCTTGATTCTAGCTTGTGTTTCTTCCAGTCCAGCGTTTCTCATGATGTACTCTGCATATAAGTTAAATAAACAGGGTGACGATATACAGCCTTGACGAACTCCTTTTCCTATTTGGAACCAGTCTGTTGTTCCATGTCCAGTTCTAACTGTTGCTTCCTGACCTGCATACAAATTTCTCAAGAGGCAGATCAGGTGGTCTGGTATTCCCATCTCTTTCAGAATTTTCCACAGTTTATTGTGATCCACACAGTCAAAGGCTTAGGCATAGTCAATAAAGCAGAAATAGATGTTTTTCTGGAACTCTCTTGCTTTTTCCATGATCCAGCAGATGTTGGCAATTTGATCTCTGGTTCCTCTGCCTTTTCTAAAACCAGCTTGAACATCAGGAAGTTCACGGTTCACATATTCTTGAAGCCTGGCTTGGAGAAATTTTGAGCATTACTTTACTAGCGTGTGAGATGAGTGCAATTGTGTGGTAGTTTGAGCATTCTTTGGCATTGCCTTTCTTTGGGATTGGAAAGAAAACTGACCTTTTCCAGTCCTGTGGCCACTGCTGAGTTTTCCAAATTTGCTGGCATATTGAGTGCAGCACTTTCACAGCATCATCTTTCAGGATTTGGAATAGTTCAACTGGAATTCCATCATCTCCACTAGCTTTGTTCGTAGTGATGCTTTCTAAGGCCCACTTGACTTCACATTCCAGGATGTCTGGCTCTAGGTCAGTGATCACACCATTGTGATTATCTGGGTCGTTAAGATCTTTTTAGTACAGTTCTTCTGTGTATTCTTGCCATCTCTTCTTAATATCTTCTGCTTCTGTTAGGTCCATACCATGTCTGTCCTTTATTGTGCCCGTCTTTGCATGAAATGTTCCTTTGGTATCTCTGATTTTCTTGAAGAGATCCCTAGTCTTTCCCATTCTGTTGTTTTCCTCTATTTCTTTGCATTGATCGCTGAAGAAGGCTTTCTTATCTCTTCTTGCTATTCTTTGGAACTCTGCATTCAGATATTTATATCTTTACTTTTCTCCTTTGCTTTTTGCTTCTCTTCTTTTCACAGCTATTTGTAAGGCCTCCCCAGACAGCCATTTTGCTTTTTTTGCATTTCTTTTCTATGGGAATGGTCTTGATCCCTGTCTCCTGTACAATGTCACGAACCTCATTCCATAGTTCATCAGGCACTCTATCTATCAGATCTAGGCCCTTAAATCTATTTCTCACTTCCACTGTATAATCATAAGGGATTTGATTTAGGTCATACCTGAATGGTCTAGTGGTTTTCCCTACTTTCTTCAATTTAAGTCTGAATTTGGCAATAAGGAGTTCATGGTCTGAGCCATAGTCAGCTCCTGGTCTTGTTTTTGCTGACTGTATAGAGCTTCTCCATCTTTGGCTGCAAAGAATATAATCAATCTGATTTCAGTGTTGACCATCTGGTGATGTCCATGTATAGAGTCTTCTCTTGTGTTGTTGGAAGAGGGTGTTTGTTATGACCAGTGCATTTTCTTGGCAAAACTCTATTAGTCTTTGCCCTGCTTCATTCCGTATTCCAAGGCCAAACTTGCCTATTACTCCAGGTGTTTCTTGACTTCCTACTTTTGCATTCCAGTCCCCTATAATGAAAAGGACATCTTTTTTGGGTGTTAGTTCTAAAAGGTCTTGTAGGTCTTCATAGAACCATTCAACATCAGCTTCTTCAGCATTACTGGTTGGGGCATAGACTTGGATTACTGTGATATTGAATGGTTTGCCTTGGAAATGAACAGAGATTATTCTGTCGTTTTTGAGATTGCATCCAAGTACTGCATTTTGGACTCTTTTGTTAACCATGATGGCCACTCCATTTCTTCTGAGGGATTCCTGCCTGCAGTAGTAGATATAATGGTCATCTGAGTTAAATTCACCCATTCCAGTCCATTTTAGTTTGCTGATTCCTAGAATGTCAACATTCACTCTTGCCATCTCTTGTTTGACCACTTCCAATTTGCCTTGATTCATGGACCTGACATTCCAGGTTCCTATGCAATATTGCTCTTTACAGCATCAGACCTTACTTCTATCACCAGTCACATCCACAGCTGGGTATTTTGCTTTGGCTCCATCCCTTCATTCTTTCTGGAGTTATTTCTCCACTCATCTCCAGTAGCATATTGGGCACCTACTGACCTGGGGAGTTTCTCTTTCAGTATCCTATCATTTTGCCTTCTCATACTGTTCATGGGGTTCTCAAGGCAAGAATACTGAAGTGGTTTGCCATTCCCTTCTCCAGTGGACCACATTCTGTCAAATCTCTCCACCATGACCCGCCCGTCTTGGGTTGCCCCACGGGCATGGCTTAGTTTCACTGAGTTAGACAAGGCTGTGGTCCTAGTGTGATTAGATTGACTAGTTTTCTGTGAGTATGGTTTCAGCGTGTTTGCCCTCTGGTGCCCTCTTGCAACACCTACCGTCTTACTTGGGTTTCTCTTACTTTGGGCGTGGAGTATCTCTTCACGGCTGCTCCAGCAAAGCGCAGCCATTGCGCCTTACCTTGGACGAGGGGTATCTCCTCACCACCACCCTTCCTGACCTTTAATGTGGGATAGCTCCATAGCTTTGAATATATGGACCTTTGTCAGCAAAGTGATGGCTCTGCTTTTTGATATGCTGTGTAGGTTTGCCACAGCCTTACTTCCAGGGAGCAAGCGTTTTTTAATTTCATGGCTGCGGTCACCATCTGCGGTGATTTTGGAGCCCAAGAAAATAAAATCTGCCACTGCTTCCATGTTTTCTTCTTCTGTTTTCCAGGAAGTGATGGGACTAGATGCCACGACCTTTGTTTTTTTAATGTTGAGTTTTAAGTCAGTATTTAGACTATATTTCTAGACATGGGCCTAGGTACACTCTCTATGCTGCCTTAGTACTTTTGCTTGCTTATTATTTCTGTGTATAATAGTACACACACCTAGTTCAGCCTGAAAAGACGGAAATTCTGTCATATGTGCAACATGGATGACCCTTGAGAAAATTATGGAAGTGATAAAAGCCCGTCACAGAAGGACAATCCTATGACTCTGTTGATATCAGGTATCTAAAACAGTCAAACTAACAGAATTATCAAGGAGAACAGTAGGTGCCAGAGGCTGGTGATGGCAGGGGGGTGGGGGGGGGTGGGGGGGAAGCTGTTACTCAGTGAGTAGAAAGCTTCCGTTATGCAGGATGAAGACGTTCTAGAGATCTGCTGGGCAGCAAAGGTCCTGCAGTAATAGCACTTTATTGGAGATTGGAGACTTAAAAGTTTGTTAAGGTGCTAGACCTCATGTTAAGTGTTCTTATCATTATTGGCGGGGAAGATGTTATTTTAAACTAACATGAGAGAGTGAATTATATCTTTCAAAATAGAGTAAAATCATCGTATTATGGAGGTAGCACAAATGACAAAAGTCACTTCAAATATATCTCATTAATTCATCTACTGTTCACCAACATGTCTTTCAGCCCAGAAATGGAGTTTAGTGTCTCACTGAGTAAGTTAAATATTTGAAGAAGAGAGTTCTTTCTTTATAGTGCTTAAACTTATTCTCTGTGTCACACTCATGAGATTGTTGTACCTTTTGTACTTCTTAGAAATCTGAATCTAACAACATGTTCAAAACATCACCTGCAATATAGTGATGAACAGGAAGAAGGCGTTGGCAGTTTTGCTAAACTGCAGATACAAATATCGAGGGAGAAATGACCACATGCTGTACTTGGCTGTGCTGTGGGTAGAAAGGTAGAAAGTTAACCTTCTGAACTCAGGAAACATCAATGGAAAACAAAATTTGGTTACAACTCAGAAGTGGATAAAACATTGTTTTAAAATGCTGTGCCTTTTCTAGAGATACTGTCTTTTTTCACAGCATTCATTGTTACCTTTAAAAAAACCCAAGGTAGAAGAAAAATTTCTCCACTTCATGAAGTACTGTGAATACATAGGCAGATGTGGAGAACCAGGGATCTGAAAGCAGAGAGCAGCATGCTATCTAGACATATGCATGACTGAATCCCTTTGCTGTTCAACTGAAACTATCACAAAATTGTTAATCAGCTACACTCCAATACATAGCAAAAAATTCAAAAGAAAAAAAAATAAACACATGCAAATGAGAAGATAATAAGGAACACAACCTGGTAATGAGCAAAATTTTGATATATAAAAATATAAGTTCTGTTCAGAAAGAAAGCACTACAAGACTGAAAAATGATAAGCAACTAGGAAAAATATATTTGTAGCACATAGGAAAAAGAGGCTAATATCTCTGGTATACAGTGAGTCTTTAAAAACCATTAAGCAAACAACATTTACCATAATATAAAAATGGATCTAAAGCATAAACAAGTAATTATCAAAAGAATAAATACAAGTGGCCAGTAAACATAAAGCAAGCAAATAAACCTTTACTAATCAAAGGAATAAAAACAAAGAGAGGCTTTCACATCTCACACCGATGACTGAGTGACTGAGCAATCCCAGCATTATCAGCAAGGACACAAGGAAACATGAGCTCTCAAACTGATGATGTAGGTGTAAACTGGCATCATCGCTGGTGAAGGCTATTTAACATGTATAAAAGTATAGACAGTGTGTCTTCTGGTCTAGGATAGCGTCTAGTCTATTTGAGCTGCTGTAACAAACATACCATAAACTGGGTGCTTATAAACAACCAACATTTATTTCTCACAGTTCCAGAGTCTGGGGGTCTGAGATCATGGCACCAGCAAATTCAGTGTCTGGTGGGTGTCCACTTCACCACCGACATTCTCAGTGTAAACTCACATTGTGGAAGGGGCAAGGCAGCTCTCTGGGGCCCTTTTATAAGGTCGCAAGTCCACTAATGAGGACTCTGCCCAAATGACCCCATCATTTCCCAAGGGCTCCACCTCCTAAAACATCACATTGGAGGGCTAGGATTTCAACATATGAACTTTGGGGGAATTCAGACCATGACAGAGAGATGATAGGTAGATGTGACTGGTTTAAAAATTTTAGCTCTGCTGCTGCTGCTGCAAAGTCGCCTCAGTAGTGTCCAACTCTGTGCGACCCCATAGACGGCAACCCGCCAGGCTCAGCCATCCCTGGGATTCTCCAGGCAAGAACACCGGAATGGGTTGCCATTTCCTTCTCCAGTGCATGAAAGTGAAGGTGAAAGTGAAGTCGCTCAGTCGTGTCTGACTCTTAGCGACCCCATGGATTGCATCCTACCAGGCTCCTCCGTCCATGGGATTTTCCAAGCAAGAGTACTATAAATCCAAAAATATAAAGAATCAAATTCTTCAAATATCTTTGTAAAATCTATTGAAGTATGGTTAATTTAAAAAAATGTGTTCTGGGTACCTCACTTATCTTTAATACTTTCTTCTTTTCATATACTCCTTATATTCTTTATTATGTTTGGATTTGCCAGATATTATGCATGTTATTTTACCAAACTTTTGGAGTTTTTAGATAGGAAATTTAATATTTCTTCTTTTAATTCATCCTCATCGAATTTGAAGAATTCCCTAGGCAGGATGTTTTTGAAAGACTCATGAACTAAATAGAATTAATAATTAGCAATCCAAAACTGTTCTTCAAGTTCATTACATTTAATAACTTTTAAGACTATTGATATATAAAATAATTTTATAAATATTAAAGCCAGAGCCAAATTTAAAAGAAGTTAAGTTTCTTCATCATGTGTCTTTTAAAAATCAGATGTTTATTCTCCCTTCATTTAGGAGGTTATCCTCCAAAGACCCAGTATTATGGTGGTGGGTTTCCAATTCTGTTTTCCACCAGGTGTGGCCTTAGGTTTGAGTTCCCTCCTCCCACTGAGCACGAAATCTGAAGCCCTAAGTCACTAGAACTGGGCAGGTGTCCTCAGAAACCAGCCACATCAGCATCCTTGACCTCTTTGGGTTCCTGCTTTGCCTTCATTTTTGGCTTCAGAGATATCCTCTTTCTCTTGCCAAGTCAGTGATGTACATTTTTAAGCTCTTTGATTAGTTAGTTAATAGTGAAAAAGCTTACTGACTACTGAGCTCATGTATCCAACCTCTGGCCTTAGAGCCTGGTTTTAAAAAAATAAAGAATATATGTGTATGTGTGTGTGTGTGTGTGTGTGTATACGTATATACACATATATATGTGTGTGTGCGTATGTGTGTTAGTTCCTCAGTCATGTCCAACTCTTTGCGACCCCATGGACTATAGACCACCAGGTTCCTCTGTCCATGGAAGTCTCCAGAATACTGGAGTGGGTAGCCATTTCCTTCTCCAGGGGATCTTCCTGACCCAGGGATAGAACCCAGGTCTCCTGCATTGCAGGTGGATTCTTAACCATCTGAACCACCGGGGAAGTTATAAACATATATATGAAAAAAGTCCCTTTTAGGCTTTCATCTAAACTGCCTCTGCAGAGTTTCAGTACTCAGCTCAGTGAATTCCTCAGGAAGCAGAACTCTTCCTAGCTACTGCTCATTCCCCAGTGGGTGATGTTGGTGGGTGGCTCCCCTGGCAAGGGCTTTCCCCTGCTCCCTAGCAAGTGGTTTTACTAGAGCACATTCAGCTGGTGGGTGGGTGCCTGTGAATGGGGACAAGTCAGAGCAGAGAGCGGCTTCAAGAAGCCTCGAAGGGGAGGTGGAGACAAATCCTATTCTCTGCAGTGAGTTCCTGCAGGTTCAAGAATGCTGTTCTAGCCTGGAGCATCCACACACAGTGTTGTTTATTGTGGAGAAGACCACAGCCTCCTTCCTCCTTCCTCTCCTCCTACTTCCACAGTCTTCTCACCTGATGGAGTTTTCACAGAAAGCGTTCCTAAGGGGTTCGTTGAGGTAAATGGTGCGGCCCATTGGTACGTCTGCTCCTTGCAGAGACTGCCTCCAGCCCATCTTTTCCTCCACCTCTGACAGCCCCCAGAGAAGCGAACGGGTCCTGTGACAAGAAGGCACCAAGATATTACATGGAAACTCAGGTGAAGGCAAGCTCCAGGGAGGGCAGCGGGGACTCTGTGTGTGTGTGTCTGTGTGTGTGTGGAGGGGTCACACACAGCCTCTCTTGAGTACCCTGGGGAGGACAGCGTTCTTTGCCTCCAGGGATCATGACCTGGGCCAAGAGAGATAGGGCAGCCTTCCCCTGCTGTCCTGCATGGAGGGGGCAGCCAGACTCCTCCACAGCTCACATACCCCACCCCTCCCCTGCCCTAGAGGCTCTGGGTGGGCACAGGGCCCAAGAAAGGGGTGAGGGACCATGAATTAGGACCCAGCAGCTGGACCTAGAAAGAGGTGGAGGCAAGAGACAGAAGAAAGAGAAGCAGAGGGGGGTATGGGATGGGTGCTCCCCTGAAGAGTGTCTTGGCTAAGGAGCAATGGCTCCCAGATCAGAAACCTGAACCCTGACCAAGATGACCTTCATCTAGACTAAAGTCCAAACAGGGTGTCTTTCTGCCTGCAGGCCCTTGAAGTCACTTTTCTTTTTTCTAAAGTATTCTCTTTAGATAACCTGTAATTGTAACTAAACTTACTCTATGCCCTTTTAAATGTATGTAAATCTCAAAAGACCTTTACCAACTTTAAGATTCAGGGAATCTTTCTCAAGGACCTGGGATATCTCTGAAATGCAATCATCCAGGACCATAGACTCCTGACTTCAGCTGACGCCCTGCTCAAAGCTGGAAAACTCCCTCCTATTGTGAAAGGGGAGAAGCTGTACTTTTTCTTTGGGTAAAGTGAATGTTCAAACCCTGGATTGTCCATGATCCCCCTCTTCCCCACCTCAGCTCTTAAAAATCTCTCTCCAGTCCTTTGTGTCAGCTGAGTTGAGTTCTGTCTCCCTTCTTTCTGTAAGAGTCTTGAATAGTCTTCCTTGCCTATGTAGCTTTCTTACTCAGACATCTACTAATTGAAGAAGAAGGCAGGCTTTTGACCAAAGGGCCAAAGGCAGCTTTGTTTGTGGTGAGAAAGAGAGGCCAGCTTGGGGAGGGGCTCTGGCCTGTGCACCATCCACATGGAGAAAGTAACTGTGTATCTGTCCATAGCCCACATTGCCCAGATTTGTCAAAATTCTTTCAGCTCAGGGTTAAAGTAGATGTTCAGATTCTCTGCCTCAGGGATTGGACCCTCATAATTGTAGCTTAATCTAGGTATTTCTCTTCCCACTTTCACTAACAAAGTATCCATGAGTGAGGGGAAGATACAAGACAAACACAAGAAAAGAGGTGACTGACAGCTAAGCTGCTGCTGATGGAAGTAAACAAAGCTCTGGGTCTTCACCCAACCAGAGACCTGTGTCATCAGGGCTACCTCGTAAAGCCTGCTGACCTGCAATCTAAGGGAAGGTTGCCAGTGGCCGACTGTTCCCACGGGGAAGGGCCAAGCCTAAGGCGATGCCCCTGCTCACCTCCTTCCTCAGCAGGTACCTGGGCTGGAGAGTGGTCCAGGAAACTGAGCAGCAGGAAAAAGTGATCCAGCACAGGATCAATGCAAAGTCATGCAGGCTTTTGCCCAAAATATGACAAAGTCGAAGGAACAAAAGACAAAGGGAATTGTGGTTTGCATATCAAAAGAATTAAGTAACAAAACACATAGAAAACGCATCTGCTTTAAAAGAAATTAAATACAGCCATGATGAAACAAGAGCTCAAAACAAATCATTTTTAAAGTGATAATAGAGACTTTCCTGGTGGTATAGTGGTTAAGACTTTGCCTTCCAATTCAAGGGGTGAAGGTTCGATTCCTGGTATGGGAGCTAAGATCCCACAATGCCTTCTGGCCAAAAAACCAAAGCATAAAACAGAAGAAATATTGTAATAAATTCAATACAGACTTTAATAACGGTTCACATTAAAAAAATCTTCAAAAAGTAAAGTGATAATAAAACTTCAGAAGAATTTTCAACTGACCTGAAAGAGCTCAGGGAAGAAATGAAAGAGCAAAATACCTTAAGAAAATGAAAAGCTACATTGAAGCAACTCAAATAATAACTGAAGAGAGGGGGTGTGCTGCACATACTACAGAAAACTAAGCAAGATGAAATTTGAAAGAGCACAGAGGATAAAGAATTGGAGAAAAATTATAAATTTAGGACAAAGTATATCCAATATGTGTATATTTGTTGTCCTTGAAAAAGAAACAAAAAATGAAAAAATTAACTAAGCAGTTACTAATGCAAATAAAAAAATACAAATAAAAATATTCAAAGCCATGGTAGAAGAAGCTTGTTATTAAAGACGTTTAAGGGGTATGACATGATTAAGGAAAATCTGATACAAAACAATAAATGCCCAATGCCAAGACACTTCCTGACAAAGTCTGCTGGACTTTAAGAATAATGAAAAACAGATCATTATTCTTTTTTTTTTTAAATCATTATTCTCAATCAAAAGCTAGTTTATTCAATGCATTTATTTGGCTGTGTGGGGTGTTGGTTGCATACTGGGGATCCTCCCTGTGTCTTGTGTTGTGCAGGCTGCGGACCGCCAGGGCTCAGTTGTTACAGCAGACAGGTTTAGTTGCCATGACATGCAGGATCTTAGTTCTAAGAATAGGGATCAAACCCACATCCTTGCATTGCAAGGCAGATTCTTAACCACTGGACCACCAGGGAAGTCCCCTGAAACCAATTTAATCACCTACAAAGTTTGGAAGGAAAGGGAATCCTGGGGCCACACTTATACTCTACCACTGAAACATTCAGGCCAGAGACAGAAGATTGAATATCCCACCAAGAAATGAATGAAAAACTTTGGTAATCAAGACTAGTAGTTAAGCAGTGATTTATTTAGACACAAAAGTAAGGCTTTAGATAATGGTGGGCAATCTTATTGTGACCAAACTCTCTACTGAAACATTTTAAAATGCTAAAAAAAACAATTTTTTTTTTTAGTTTTTTGAATGCATTGAATAGTCAAGATAAGAGCTATTATTGGGCAAAAATTCAGTCAAAAGCAAAAAGTCCAGAAAAATAGGTGAAAAAAAAATAAAAAAGCACTTTTTCCAAGAAGAAATTTGCAAAGTCCTACTAAAGTTAACTATAGAGAAATAGAGGGTATATAAATCAAGGCTCAGGTCCTGAAAGGCTTAGGGAATCTGAAAGAACCCTATGATCACACAGATTCATCTCCTGAGGAAGAAGAGAGAAAAAGGGAAGAGGGAAAGAGAAAGGAAGGGAGGGAGTAAAGAAGGAAGGATACAGAGAACACAGCCTGGGAGGCTATAACTTCTGGTGGGCTGGCTGTCTAGCAAAATAACCCAAACTGGCATCACCAGAGTTGAAAGAAACCTCAAGCTTCATTTAAAAGGGTTCAGCACTGGTAGGGCTAGAAATGACTGAAACAAATAGGAGTCCACTCCAAAGAAAAATACCATCATCCTAAGCCTCAAAAAATCCCCACAAATTACTTATGGAGGGGAAGGAGTAATATACAGCCAAAAAAGGAAGCAAAGCAACATAAATAATCAGCATTATGAATAAAAGATGGCAGAAACTACCCACTAAAGATTTCAAATGCTTGAGTTAGAAGGTACAGATTTCTTTAGAAAGAAAATAACCATATTAAAAAAAAAAGATAAGCTTTAACATACCTATAAGGAGAGAAACTATGAGAAGTAATCCAACAAGTGTGAAAAAGAATCAGACAAAACCTCTATAAATGAGGAAAGTCATAGTCAAACTTAAAAATTCAGTGGACAAATTTGGCAGCAGATAGGCTGCTGCTGAAAGTGAAAATAATAAGATGAAATAGAGATCTGAGAAATTATGAAAAATACAGCTTGGGGAAGGGAATAGATGGAATATACATAAAGAAATTCAAGTCAATAAAGTAAAATGATCTAACAAAAATTTAATTGGAGTCTCACATGGAAAAGAGAGGAGGAAAAAAAATGGAGCAGAAGCAACATGTGAAGAACCAATGGCTACGACTCTTCTACAAAAGCAAGAAAACCAACAAATATTTATAAGATAAATAAAAACAAAATCATACGTACACATGCAGTAAATACAGAAAACAAAAGTCAAAGGGAAAATCTTAAAGTTAGCCACAGAAAAATAAGAGGGGAAGCAGGAACTCTTCCCAAAATATTTTATGAAGCCACATTATAGTGATACCAAAACCAAAGTCATTACAAGAAAAAAATGGTACAAAATACTTTATAAACATGGACACAAAAATCTTTAGCAAAGTATTTAAAATCTACCACTATGCAAAATGAGTATACATCATAATTTTTATAGGTGGAATTGTGTTTCCCCACCAAAGGAAACATTAATATATTGACATCCTGACCTTGGAGTAGTACCTCAATGTGATCATATTCAGAAATATATTGTCTAGATCTGTTTGGGCCACTATAATAGAATTCCACAGATAGGGTAGCTTATAAACAACAGAAATCTGTTTCTCACAATTTTGGAAGCTGAGAAGTTCGAGATCAAGACACCAGCATGATCACGTTCTGATAAGAACCATCCACCTGATTCATAACTGGCGCATTCTGTGTTCTCACCTGGAAGAGGGTCTATGGTGCCTCTGGACCCTCTTTTATGAGGCAATAATGCCATTGATGAGAGCACCACTTTCATGACTAAGTTCCTTCCGAAGGCCCCACCTACAAATACCTTTGGGGGGTTAGGATTTCAACATATGAATGGGAGGCAGGACACAAACTTGAAAACCATTGCATAAGTTGTTCGCAGATTTAACTAAATTAAGATGATGTCATTAGGATGAACCCGAATCCAATGTAACTAGTGTCCTTATAAAAGAGAGAAATTTGGGCTCAGAGACAGACACACAAATAGAGGGAAGATGTGCAGAGACAGAGAATGTCACGTGAAGATGGACGTAAAGAATGGAATTCTGCTGACACAGGCCAGAAACCAAAAGAATGAATGATCCTTCCCTACATGCTTCAGATCTAGCATGGGCTGATGACACCATGATTTCAGACTTCTATCCTCAAGAAACATGAGACAGTAAATCTCTGCTGTCCTAAATCAGCAATTTTGTGGTACTTTCCTGTGTCAGGAAACTAATGATAACCATGTGGGGACTGGTTCAAAATTGGGAAAGGAGTACATCAAGGCTCTATATTGTCACCCTGCTTACTTAACTTACACGCAGAGTACATCATGCGAAATGCTGGGGTGGATGAAGCACAAGCTGGAATCAAGATTGCTGGAGAAATATCAGTAACCTCAGATATGCAGATGACACCACCCTTATGGCAAAAAGCGAAGAGGAGCTAAAGAGTCTCTTGATGGTGAAAGAGGAAAGTGAAAAATCTGGCTTAAAACTTAACATTCAAAAAACTAAGATCATGGCATCCGGTCCCATCACTTTATGGCAAATAGATGGGGAAACAATAAAAACAGTGAAAGACATTGTTTTCTTGGATTCCAAAATCACTGCAGATGGTGACTGCAGCCATGAAATTAAAAGACGCTTGCTCCTTGGAAGAAAACCTATGACATACCTAGACAGCATATTAAAAAGCAAAGACATTACTTTGCTGACAAAGGTCCAAATAGTCAAAGCTTTGGTTTTTCCAGTAGTCATGTATGGATGTGAGCGTTGGACCATAAAGAAGGCTGAGCACCGAAGAACTGATGCTTTTGAACTGTGGTGTTGGAGAAAACTCTTGAAAGTTCCTTGGACTGCAAGGAGATCAAACCAGTCAATCCTAAAGGAAATCAGTCCTGAACTGGAAGGACTCATGTTGAAGCTGAAACTCCAATACTTTGGGTAGTAATGAGAAGAACTGACTCATTAGAAAAGACCCTGATGCTGGGAAAGATTGAAGACAGGAGAAGAAGGGGATGACAGAGGATGAGATGGTTGGATGTCATCACTAACTCAATGGACCTGAGTTGAGCAAGCTCCAAGAGATGGTGATGGACAGACAAACCTGGCATGCTGCAGTCCATGGGGTCGCAAAGCATCAGACATGACTGAGTGAACAACATGTGGGGTTAAGGTTAGGGTTAGAAAGCAAAGTTGAATCATTTGAAACCAAAATAATGAAACTCGTCAAAAGACTGAAAAGCCCGGTGATAATGTCAGTAGATATTGAAGAACTATTTGACAAAATTTAACATTAATCAATAAAACCTCTCAGCAAACCAAGAAAAGAAGGAAATTTCCTCAACCTGACAAAGGATTTCTATGAAAAACCTGCAGCAAATATCATACTTAATTGCCAGAGACTGAATGCTTTCTCTGTAAGACTGGAGACAATACGAGGCTGTCCTTTCTCACAGTGTCTACGCAGTGTTGTACCGGAGGCTTTAGTCAGTACAATAAGGTAAGAAAAACAAGTCAAAAGGGAAAAATAGAACTGTATTAGAAAACAACATGATGGCCTCTACAGAATATTCTCAAAGAGCCTACTTTACAAGTTGTTCTGGTGTGATGTGTAAAGAATTTGGGAGTCAAGACTTTTATCCTTACAAATTAAAAAAAGCTAAACAAATTGAAAAACAGCTCTTCTTATATCCATA
The DNA here is from genome assembly GCF_032452875.1 of Bos javanicus. NCBI lineage: Eukaryota > Metazoa > Chordata > Mammalia > Artiodactyla > Bovidae > Bos > Bos javanicus. The sequence continues at coordinate 33,236,691 of NC_083879.1, read as the reverse complement.
GATAGATAATCTCAAAAACCTAAGAATGATGTGAAAATGATACGTTACTGTTGTTCAGTTGCTCAGTCATGTCCGACTCTTTGCGACCCCATGAATCGCAGCACGCCAGGCCTCCCTGTCCATCACCAACTCATTAAATCATTTATGTAAGCTTTAAAATACATAACTACAATATTAGATCCTGCCAGGTTCCTCTGTCCATAGGATTCTCCAGGCAAGAATACTGGAGTGGGTAGCCATTCCCTTCTCCAAGGGATCTTCCCAATCCAGGGATCAAACCTGGGTCTCCTGCATTGTAGGCAGACTCTTTACCACTGAGCCACCTGAGAAGCCCATAAAAATGATACATCAGATCAGATCTGATCAGTCGCTCAGTCGTGTCTGACTCTTTACGACCCCATGAATCGCAGCATGCCAGGCCTCCCTGTCCATCACCAACTCATTAAATCATTTATGTAAGCTTTAAAATACATAACTACAATATTAGGTCCTGTTTATAGATCTATAGTTATAAATGTGATTTTAGAAATTAAAAAAGGACTAAAATCATGTAACAGAGCACATCCCTTAGCACGTACCCATTGCTGGGCATCATTACTCAGCACCCTGTTACCAGGCAACAGGTCCTCCTCAGCCATTGGTCAGACCCTTGGTGGGCCCCATCCACAAGCAACCAACTGTCAATGAGGAGCCATTAGAGAAGTGACTCAGTCAACAGTTGGTGGTGCTGTGGTCCTCAGGTAGAGAATGAGGTAAGGGGCAGATCCCTGCCTTCTCCCTGAGACCCTCCAGCTTGCCTAGCCTTGGGCCAGAGGGTGAGCTGGGGGGAGAGGGAGTGGCCAGCGAACAGGCTGGGGGCTGTGTCTTGCAGGGCTCCAGAGCCCTTGCCAGGGCCATCCATTGGCCAGGACTAGGCCTTGAGGCAGCAGTGAACCTCTCTCTCATTACTGTCTATGTGACCTCAGTGGTTGCGGCTGTCTGCCTGGGTCATAGTCTGTGGGAACTGCCCCCACTTTGTGGGAGGCCTGAGGAGTCCCAGGGCCAGTTGAGTTGGGTGCCTGTCTCCCTCAGGGATGACAACTGGGCAGGGTCTGGGGACCTGGCCCTAAGGGTGCTGCCAGCTGAGCTCTGCCTCCTCTCAGCCAGGACCAGGACCTGGGAGGGCAACAGCTATGCTTGGGACCTGGCTGTTTCTTGTCAGGACAGAGAATAACATTTGTTTGGTAGAGGTTTACTGGAACATCGTCACCTGACCATGAACTGGCCTCAAAAACAAGGATCTGAACTCTGCAGCAACTGACAAGGCCCCTCCCTCACCTTTCCTAGAAAAGGGCTTTACTGAAAGCCTTCAATAACTTTGGGGTTCTTAGTGCATGAGCCACCCATCTCCTTGTGTGGCCCTGTAACAAACCTTTCTCTGTTCCAGACTCCAATGTTTTAGTATTGATTGGCCTCACTGTGCCTTGGGCACATGGATTTACATTTTTGGTAACAATCATGCAAAGTACACTTATAATAATCATTGCTTTGGGTGGGAGGTGGGAAAGGGGGGACAGGAGGAATGAGCCTAGAGGTAATGGTTAAAGGTGGCTTTTACTTTGCTTTATCCTAACGATTCCTTTTTTTGAAAGAATGTAAAGAGAAAATCCTGGAAGCAAATGTGACAAAATGATAAAGGTTGTTTATTCTATAGGGTGAAAATAGAGTGATGAACTTTGTACACACATCATCACATATCTCATAGCGCTAGCGTCCACTTAACAGTGACAAGTCACACACTAGAGTATGTTTAAGCAATATGTAAATTACAATTGAATCCATCATCTCAGTTGATTATTTCTCTGGCCATTCACACAGGACCCTGATTGAGCTTCTCATCACCTGCCCCATGATACCTGGAGGGCAAGAACCTGGGGTGAAAGGGGAGCAGTGGCAGACTGCCAGAGCAGAGCAACCAGACCTGACTGAGTTCAGTTACTGTAACTGCTGCAGGACAGCTGCCAGGCTTAAAGGGGCAGCAAGCTGAAGGAAGGCACTGCAGAGTTACTTACCAGCCTCAGGCCATGGGGACCACTTAGGACCACTTAGGACCTTGAAAGGATTGCTGATCCTTTCAAGAAAGATCTTGAATGTATGTTGTAGCTCAGCACAAACAGCTGTAATCCCCGACTGGCCCCTGGCCTTCGCCAGGAATGAGATGAAACCTCCGCAGCTGGCCTCCGAGAGTTCTGACAATTGTGAGGGCTCAGCGCCTTCCCTCCATGCTGCACTTCTGAGATGGGGTGGCCAAGCTTCTCATGCTTACTCACTCACAGACTGAAAAGGAGGCCTTCGACACTTAGAAGCCAATTCACCTTTCTCCTAAGTGGTGAAAAAATACATAATATACCTTATCGATGAGTGAATGCATCAGGGTAAGACAATACCTCACTTAACATGACATAAAGTAAATTTGATAATTGATGATTTTTGCCAGGATTGGTGTAGCCTAAATCATTGTTTCTCAAACTGGAAGATCTCAGGAACTCTTCATATGCAAAGAACCCAAGGAGCTTTTGTTTATGTGGCTTCTATCAATCAGTCTTTACCATATTAGAATCTACATAGGTACTGAAATGGAACAGGCCCTACAGTCCTGTTGCAGTGAAAAGGAAAAAAATAAAAAAGAGAGAAATGGGTTTTTCTCTTTCCCTTTCTGAGAACGAAGAAAATAAAGAGAACAGTGAGCAGACCTGAACTCACGGAAAGTGTTTTACTTTAACTGCTCCTAAGTCCGCATGCCTGCAACTAAGTTTGCTTTTCTGCCCCCGACTCAGCAGGAGCTACACTTCACATCTATTTTCCTTTGGTTCTACATGCTAAATACATCCTGTATCTGGTGTTGACCCTTACAACCCTTCCCCCTATAGTTACATCAGAAAGAAGGCCGCAGAGGCATCAAACCGCCAGACCCAATTACTGGGTTACTGATACCAGCCTATGACTGTCTTTGAAACAATGCAAGAGGAAGAAATCAAGATCCGAACACTTTTGTTCCTCATCACAACCCCTGACTTTGAACCCTCATCTTATATAAGCCCCTAGACTCCTCATGGTTGGGAGGCACAGTTCTTGAAGCTTGAGCATACTGTGTTGCCCTCTCCGCTGGCTGAGAATTAAGCCATCTTTCTATTTCCTCCAAACTCTCTCTGTGTATTTTTTATTTTGCTTTGGTGGGCAGAGAAAGCCAAGCCAGGTTCTCTAACTGCCTTTTGTCTGTGGAAAAGCTTTAGCCAAAGAATAGGTTTAATCAGAGAAGTGAGAACATGCAGAAACAAAGGGAAATAGTCACAGCAGACCAAATAACACTTTATTCATTAAGCATAGTTAAGGACCTTTAGTTCCTCCTCAAGGGCTATAATGTTCTGAGCCATAATATATGAGCTATCTTAGAGAATGAAACCCCCACCAGGTAGAAGAAGTTAACTACAAGATGACCAGACTATAACCATGATATAAGCTGCCACAATTCTGAGAACTGGCTTCAAAAAATGGAACCAAACCAACCCTGGAACTAAAACCTAACAGTTCTTAAAACAAGATGACACTGGTCAGACCACTGCATGACTAATTTCAAGATGACTGTCAGAACTGACTGCTATTTCTGCATGTAGCCCCATCCCGCAGCCTATAAAATTTCTTGCCCCCTGATTGTCAGAGGGGAGTTAGCCTTTGGACAAGGATCCACCCTCCCTCCATCCCCAGGTTGCAAGCATCCAAAATAGAGCAAACTTTTATTAATTCCACCAACCTGGCCTCTTTAATGGCTTTTGGACGGCAAGCAGTGGGACCTGGGTTCAGTAAACAGTACCACCATTCTTGAGAGCAAGTCAGCACTACTTACTGAAGCTAATATGCATATACCCCCAAATCCCAGCCACTCAACTCTAGGACATACTTAGCAAAGAAACCACAGGGTAGGTTCATAAGGAGACATGCATAGATCTGTAGAAGTGGGAGCAGCTGGGAACAACAAAAGTATCGATGATGAAGAGATAAGCTATGGCGCATGACTGCTGCAGAATCATACATGCCAGTCAGAAGCATGTTATACCAAGTAACACAAATAGTTCTCAAAAAAAGCCAACATTTTATGAAACTTAGAAGCTAGTTGAGATGTATATCACAAAGTAATTTATACAAAAATTTTAAACTTTAAATATTATTATATATTTTTTAAGAAAATATGTTCAAAATATAGAAGATGGCTTGGGGGTATGGAACTGCACGAAGGAGATGAAGAAAACGACCAAAGGAAAATGAAAGAGAAAAGTGTAGCCTTTCTGGACCAATGATGTTATGTCGTGAATAAAGAGTCTGATGATGACTAACTCGATTCTCAGTATCTGAGGTCCTTAAAACACAGAAGAGTCATTTCACATGAGCAGAAAAGACTGTTAAGACTCACTGGGACTTCCTTGGAGGTCCAGTGATTACAACTCTATGCTTCCATGGCAGCGGGCATGGGTTCGATCCCTGATCATGGAACTAAGATCCCCCATGCCACTCAGTGCAGTTTAAAAAAAAAAAAAGACTTGCTGAGATTATGTAAACATTTCTTTACATGTGACACCTACTCATGGGACGTGATATAGTAAGTGCCCACACAGGATTCATGAGTTAGCTGACCAGTTTATTCTCCCAAGTAAAATGAGATTTAAAAATACTGTATAATATGAAAGGGCATTTCAAGACAATGCTGAAGACATAAAATTTCTTGTGTTGAACTAATACCCTGTTTTTCTAAGTTACCTTGTATCAGCAAAATAATTTTAATATACATTTTGGGCAAAGGAACAAGTAAACAAATTTTCATTCTAATTAGGTATGTGTGAGTCTGAAATTTTTTACAGGATGTAAGAAGCTAGAGAATACATGGAAAATTTTATAAGTCATACAACTTCCATATCATCTTACTTTTGATTATTCTTGACATTACAGAGATGATATTCCATCCATACAGATTTATATTATATATTAGGTAACCTCCTCTGCTCTGTTCAACTACCCTATGTCCTAAGGGAGAACTGGAGAGAGAGAAACCAGAGCAGATCACAAGGGCACCTGAAAGTTCTCACTCAATCAACACATACTTACTGAGCACCTGGAACATGAGAGCCACTGGCTTAGACTTGATCACAGGTGATAAGCGTGACAGCTTCAGTGGAGCTTTCGGTCTAAGGTGGGAGGAGAGCTTCTCAGGCCACTTCCAGGAGCCTCTTAGCTGAGCAGCTTCCCGCGACTCACCAGCAGACGGTCTGGACTTTGCCAATCTTTCACTCTTTTCCATGCTGGCTTCCAGCGCCAACCACATGTCTGGATAGTAACCCCTGAGCATAGGTTACAAGGGATGAGAAACCTATCTCATGGACAGGTTACAATCCATGAGAAAGGATGAGAAAGAAAGGGTCCTGAATGCTATGGTCCCCCCACCACCATGGTTCGAGAGCACTGCCCACAAAAAGACCCCAAATCTTGAAATAAATATATTAAAATGCATCCACCTTACATTTCATTAAGGAAATATATCATAATAAGTAGTAAAAATTCATAGGTATATTCATCAAGCTGTTAATATTTTATAAAGTACAAAAAAAAAGACACTTCACATTTTAACTATAGGTGAGTTGACTACTAGAAACAGTCAAAATCAGTGATTGTATAGAAGTAATAGCACAGGTTTTCTGACGCATATATGATCGTATGACTGAAATAACTAAAGAAACAGACGCAACACATCCTAAGTGCTGAGTGTCCAGAGTGCTATCAAGTCCCCCAAGCTTTGGTGGGCGCACAAGTGCTGAGGGGCTGTCGAGCCTTCTGCACCAAGCTGGCAGCTCTCAGCACCTCCTAAAGCGGGACAGGCACCTTCCTCTTCTCCACAATAACGGTGATACAAGGTTATCTTGGGGATAGGCTTTGCCGAGGGCTCAGGACTAATAAGGGTTTCCCTGGTGGCTCAGATGGTAAAGAATCTGCCTGCAATGCAGATAGACCCAGGGTCGATCCCTGGGTTGGGAAGACCTGCTCCCTCACCCTCGCCGCCTGCAGAGGAGAGAATGGCTACCCACTCGTCTTCTTTCCTGGAGAATCCCAGTCCACGGGGTCGCAAAGTCAGATACAACAGAGCAAATAGCACTTTCGCTTTTTCAGAACACAATAAAGGGAAATTAAAGCAGAGGGAGGAACAACTTGAAACTCATTTGTAGAGATGTGGATGGACCTAGAGACTGTCATACAGAGTGAAGTAAGTCAGGAAGAGAAAAACAAGCATCGTATATTAATGTGTGTATATATATATATATATAAAATCTAGAAAATGGTACTGATGAACCTATTTGCAGGGCAGGAATAGAGATGCAGACGAAGAGAAGAGACTTGTGTACAGAAAGGGGAAAGAAGAGGATGGGACAGATTGAGAGAGCACCACTGACATATACACACTCTCATATGTGAAACAGCTGGCGGGAAGCTGCCGTGCAGCACAGGGAGCTCAGCTCGGTGCTGTGGGATGACCCAGAGGAGTGGGATGGTGGGCGGGAGGGAGGCTCGAGAGGAAGGGCATGTGTGTATACATATAGCTGATTCACATTGTTGCAGAGCAGAAACTAACACAACATTGCAAGGCAATCACACACCAATTTAAAACACGCGCACACACAGCTGCTTGGATGGTGCTCTATCCACAGCTTCGCCCCAGATCTGCCTGGATGTCTCTCTTAGCCCTGACCTGGAACACCACTATTGAGAATCCTTATCTCCCCAAGATGGGGGTGGTCATTGAGTCCTGTCCTTTATCCTCAAGTTCTGGACCCTGGCCCCTTTTCTGGACCTGCCAAGAAAAAAAAAAAAATGAAACACAAATAAGCAAGAGTAAGTTACTAGTTCAGCAGAGTTCAGCCCAAGGCATAGGAGACGGCAGCAGCCAACTGTCTATTCTCGACACTATTTTGTCTTCCCCAGGTTCTGTGGAAATAACTGAAGACCAGCTTCCCTCATAGCTCAGTTGGTAAACAATTCGCCTGCAATGCAGGAGACCCCGGTTTGATTCCTGGTCGGGAAGATCCCCTGGAGTAGGGATAGGCTACCCACTCCAGTATTCTGGCCTGGAGAATTCCATGGGGTCGCAAAGAGTTGGATACGACTGAGCAACTTTCACAACCAGATGAGAACAAACAAAGGCCACTTATTCTGAACTTGCTCCTTGAGGGGAGTAAGCCAGCATCGCTGGCATTTTTGTTGAGACTGAAAGGCAGGCAGAGGAGTGGAAAAGCTTCATAGTAGAAAAATGAGAAGGCTTCAGGTGCACCCTAACGGGAGGCTCTTGGCACTGAGAAGCTGCAGATGTGCGCGAGAAGCAGGGCTTCACATGTGGGTGGTTATGAATGTATATTTGACTTCCTCTGCTGCTGCTGCTAAGTCACTTCAGTCGTGTCCGACTCTGTGCAACTCCACTTGACTTTCTTTAGTTGGTCCTAAATTGGGAGTGGAGACAAAAATTAGAGAAGCTGTCAGTTAGGAATCAAGTCCTGGTCGTATGGGGGCAATTGTTACAGAGGTTATTGTTTGGTTTCCTGGAGGATTACTAGAGATGGAGGTCTGACATCCTCAAAGTCTGATTTGTCGCTAGCAGACTGGCTTCCTGGGATGGTTACTGTACATAATATGTTGATTTCTGGGCTGGTTGCTGCAGACTATGGTGGGAGTTCTGTCTTTACATATGGGTCTGGCCATGTCGGTTTGTATATTTAAACTCTCAGTTCAAAACTTCACCCTGTGAAGGGGTCTGTGGTGTCAAGGACACAATCTTTAACAATATATATGACGCTTCACCAACTGGCCCCTTATCTGGTTTTCTCTCCTGTCACTTCATCTTTTCACATGAGTATTGTTGACTAAAAAAATGTACAGCGTGAGAGCTGGTTTTATCCAGGGCAACATGAGAACTGCAGCCTGGGAGACAGCACCTCAGATAGATGAGAAACTGTTCCAAAGACATAGCGGGGAAAGACAGTATATATGTGATTTTGGTAAAAGGGGGAGTACATGCAACCAAGCACATATTTTTTCTGTAGAAAGTCTCTGCTGGTCTTGTGAAGCTTGATAGTCATGAGAAACAGTCGTCACCGTGAAGGATTTTAGTGCTTTCCTAGATATGATACAAAGACTTGAACTCACAAAATGAGCTCCTGAGGATATCTAGCTATCTGAAGACATTTCCTGCCAGCTTCCTGGAACACAGAGTACCTCATTCTTGCTCTCCACCCTGAACTCCTTCAGGGGGTGTTGGAGGAAAGCAGCTGCCATGGCATGTGAGGTAATCCTTGTAGAGGCAGAAGACAAGCACCCGTGGCAGTGCCAGTTTGTGGTGGACAGAATCCAAAAGCTGGACCAGTCAGCATCCCTGGAGCACACAAAGCCCCTCCACGCCCCACGCCTCTCCATGCACAGGCCACCTTGTCTAACACTTCCCTCCCTTGGCAAACTCCTGCTCAAATGCCCCTTCCTCTCTGTGGCCTTCCCTGGCCCTCTGGCCATCCTGTATGGCTCTCTCCTACCTGGCACCTTACCTTGACATATTAGTGTTCCCAGTGGAGGGATTTTTCACCAGGCCAGACCTTGGCTTCCTCAAGGGCAGGAATCATGCCTTAAGATTTGTTTCTGCATCTAGCAAGTATTAGAAGGAGCTCAATAAACCCCTGTGGAATTAATGAACAAACAAGCACAACTAGTACTGATATGGACCTTGTGTGGCTCATGAGAGGGAGAGACCACATCAGTGACGGGGATCTCTATAAAGCTGTCTACTGCAGAGGGACAGAAGACTTTGATAGCTCTTTTACCCCCTCCCCCGCAAAAGTTATTTATTTTTGTCCTACCCTTCCTGTCCCTCTTGACTCCTAGGCAAACTGGGAGTGCACACACACTTTTAATTTCTTCTTGTAATCACAATAGAGTTTTCCCACTGCCAGGTACCAGGCTCTTTGAGAATTAGAATATCGGCTGGAGTGACGTCAGTGCTCCAAGTGCTATGACAAATCTGGCTTCTGATTCCCTGTAATCACCTCAACTGAGGAAATTTTGTGTCCCTGGATGAATCTTAAAAGGGAATGTTTCATGTGCATGCATGATAAGTCACTTCAGTCGTGTCTGACTCTTCGCGACCCCATGAACCATAGCCCACCAGGCTCCTCTGTCCATGGGATTCTACAGGCAAGAATACTGGAGTGCGTTGCTGTGCCCCACTCCAGGGCATCTTCCCAACCTAGGGGTTGAATCTGCATCTCTTATTCTCCCACTTTGGCAGGAGGGTTCTTTACTACTAAGCTCCACCTGGGAACCCCTAGGTGTTTGTTGCAAATAGGCAATCAGCACTTCCTGGAATGAAGAGTCAGCTTCCCTTCCTGAAATTTGTAAAGTCATACATCACAGGCATCACACGTGTTAAGTGGACCCAGTGCAACAGAAGCTCAGGGGTCAGAAGGCAACCTCTGGAGCCCCGGGGCGGGGAGCGGACATGAGGCTGTGCCTTCACCCCAAGCTCAGCCTGCACCCCAAGCCGGCCCTCCAGGATGTGCTGCCACCTGGTGGACGATCCTAGGGCCGGCCAGCTTCCAGACAGTCCTCCGGGAGGTTTACGGATACCCTTCCTACGTGAGTTGGAAGGGCTGCCATAATAAAAGGCCATAGACTGCATGACCTGAGTGATTCAAGTGTACTTCTCACAGCTCTGGAGGCTCACAGTGCACAATCCAGGTGCCAGCAGATGAGGATTCTTCAGAAGCCTCTCTCGGTGCACAGCCACCTTCTGACTGTGTCCTCACGTGGTCCTTCCTCTTGGACATGCATTCCTGGGGTCTCTCTGTGGGTTCTGACCCCACCAGTCGAAGTGGATTAAGGCCCACCCTAGAGGCCTCATTTTAACTTAATTGCCTCTTTAAGTTCAGTTCAGTTCAGTTCAGTCACTCAATCGTGTCCGACTCTTTGCAACCCCATGAATCGCAGCACGCCAGGCCTCCCTGTCCATCACCAACTCCCAGAGTTCACCCAGACTCACGTCCATCGAGTCAGTGATGCCATCCAGACATCTCATCCTCTGTCGTCCCCTTCTCCTCCTGCCCCCAATCCCTCCCAGCATCAGACTCTTTTCCAATGAGTCAACTCTTCACATGAGGCGGCCAAAGTACTGGAGTTTCAGCTTTAGCATCATTCCTTCCAAAGAAATCCCAGGGCTGATCTCCTTCAGAATGGACTGGTTGGATCTCCTTGCAGTCCAAGGGACTCTCAAGAGTCTTCTCCAACACCACAGTTCAAAGGCATCCATTCTTCGGTGCTCAGCCTTCTTCACAGTCCAACTCTCACATCCATACATGACCACAGGAAAAACCATAGCCTTGACTAGACGAACCTTTGTTGGCAAAGTAATGTCTCTGGTTTTGAATATGCTATCTAGGTTGGTCATAACTTTTCTTCCAAGGAGTAAGCATCTTTTAATTTCATGGCTGCAGTCACCATCTGCAGTGATTTTGGAGCCCAAGAAAATAGTCTGACACTGTTTCCACTGTTTCCCCATCTATTTCCCATGAAGTGATGGGACCAGATGCCATGATCTTCGTTTTCTGAATGTTGAGCTTTAAGCCAACTTTTCCACTCTCCACTTTCACTTTCATCAAGAGGCTTTTGAGTTCCTCTTCACTTTCTGCCATAAGGGTGGTGTCATCTGCATATCTGAGGTTATTGATATTTCTCCCTACAATCTTGATTCCAGCTTGTGCTTCTTCCAGCCCAGCATTTCTCATGATGTACTCTGCATATAAGTTAAATAAGCAGGGTGACAATATACAGCCTTGACGAACTCCTTTTCCTATTTGGAACCAGTCTGTTGTTCCATGTCCAGTTCTAACTGTTGCTTCCTGACCTGCATACAAATTTCTCAAGAGCCAGATCAGGTGGTCTGCCTCTTTAAAGGTATCTCCAAATGCAGTTGAATTCTGGGGTACTGGGAAGTGGGACTTTGGGGCAGACAATTTAGCCCGTACAATTTCCAAAGATTCTTGCTAGCAGTCAAGGAGTTCACTACCAACCAAGGTGCTCATTCTCTGAGTAAGGTTTGTTGTTTGTTGTTGCTTTGTTGTTGTTTGTTTTGGGGGTTTTGCTTGTTTGTTTCACTTTTGGGCCTCAAGGAGTGGCATGTGGGAATCTCAGTTTCCTGGCTGAGGATAGAACCCATGGCCTCTGCAGTGGAAGCGGGGAGTTCCAACCACTGGACCACCAGGTAAGTCCATCAAGTGTGTTTTAAGAGAACACTCTGACCCAAAGAATAGTGACTTCCCTCTCCAACCCCCATGTACCCAGGCACACTCAGCACTCTTCTCTGAGGGCCTATCACATTGCCCTCTCTAAGATGAAGCTTGGCTTACTTGTCTTTGGTGCCCTGGTTACTACCACAGCTAGAGGCATCCTAAGGAATTTATTCCAGACACACCTTGTTGCAGACCAAGAGCCGCCTGAAAGCAAGGAAAACTGGGCAGTGAGGAAGAAGCAGCAGAGGGTACCAAGAGGGAGTTAGAGAGGGTAGACAATTTCCTCACGCTCCTAGTGACTCCTGGGGCAGCAGCATATGCCTCCGGGTTATACCAGGATGCAGGGCAATTTCCAACTGGAAGATGTGTAAGGAAGACAATGAAAATGGCTGCTTTTTTACAATTTTCTGACTCATATAGAATTCAAGATTCTCAAGGCAGTGTGTGTGTGCGCGTGCGTGTGTGCACACGCGTGCACATGCACATGTATGTGTGTTTGACAAGAAAATGATAGGAACACACGCTTTCACATTTTATGGAAAGCCAGCAGTGGACATGCTCTGGACGTACCTAACTGTCAGCCTCGGGACATAAAGTTGTCCACATCAACGCCTTACAAGTGAATCTTAAAGACATGGCCAAGAGGAGGCGAAACCTGCTAAATAGGCAGTGGTGGTTGTCTGAGGTGTGAGGTCCAATGGAACTGCTGCATAGGATTGAAGATGGGAAGAGGGGTTGGCTGGTCACTCTCTGAACTGAAACTCCACCTTCTAGTCCAAACCAGACATTTTCATGTGGGGAAGCTTGTCTTTAGGGTTCTCTAGTCTCTACTTTTCCTATCACTTTAAGCATGCTCTCCCAGCCTCCCCTTTTAAGACTGTTATGGATTCAATTGTGTCCCCCAAATACATGTTGATGTCCTAACCCCTGGAACCTGAGGATGTGACAGCATTAGGAAACAAGGTCTTTGCAGATGTAACCAAGTTAAGATGATTAGGGTAGAACATAATCCAACATGACTCGTGTCCTCACAAGAGGAAAATTTCATGTAAAGACAGTACCGTGTGATGATGGAGAGAAGAACTGGTTGTGTCTACAAGCTGATGCACACCAAGGACTCGTGGTTACCACCAGAAACTAACAAGAGGCAAAACAGGATTCTACCCAGAACCTCAGGTGGAGCACAGTCCTGCTGACTCTTCGATCTCAGACTTCTAGCCTCCAGAACTGTAAGAGAATACATTCCTGTAGTTTTGAGCTACCTAGTTTGTTGTAGGGTGTGGATATCTTTGGGGGCACTTTTCAGCCTACCATCATGGGCTCACACTTCCTGAAGCATAACTTGATACTCCATCCAAAGGTCTTATTTCTAATGTGTAAGATAGGCCCCTCTAATGCACAAATGTGCATTCTTTACCATGATTTAACAGGAAATGCCTGAAAACCCAACCATGACCCCTAAAAAGTCTAATATTTGCTCCCACAGCTCTTCATGCAACAATGCTAGCTGTCTGGCAAATTGCCCTCTGTCTAACCATTTTACATTTCCCTGAGGAGTCTTCTCACATACACCCAACTGATTAACTTCATTTTCTCTAGCATAGAAATTAGTGAAAAGAATACATTATAGGAATATATTGAGCTTTGTGACAGGAGAGAGGGCTTCCCAGGTGGCTCGGGGTAAAGAATCTGCCTGCCAATACAGGAGACCAGGGTTCAATCCCTGAGTCGAGAAGATCCCCTGCAGGAGGAAATGGCAACCCACTCCAGTATTCTTGCCTGAGGAAATCCCAAGAACAGAAGAGTATGGCAGGCTACAGTCCACAGGGTCACAAAGACTCAACTACGACTGAGTACACATGCTCAGTGCTGCTGGGAAAGTGGTACTGGGAAAGACATGTGGTCTTAAGAAGAAATGTTTTTGAAATGCGTAGCTTCAAAGAACAGAGCAAATCTCATAAACGACTGACCTCTGTAAGTAAAGCTTCTATGAGATGTCCAACCAGCCTCCTAGGGGAGATAATATCTGGGTCCCTTCAGTTTCACCAGCAACTATAGCTACAATTTCCTTCAGGTGAATGGTGACCCAGTGGACCATAGAAAGTTTGAGTCCTGTGAGTTTTGTGGTTGCCTTCTGTGATCACGTGTATTTTGACTTCAGATGTCATTTATATTTAAGAAATTCAGGAAGCTGGATTCTGCCATAGGTCAAGTTGAAAAACATGCACAGGAATGTCAATACCCTGTGAGCCACTGCATGTTTACGATCCATGTAGGATGGAAAGGTCATAGATGTCCTCTGAAGTGATTTATTTCCTAAATTAAAAGAACAAAAAAATAGAAAAGGCATGTAAAATGTGCTTCTTGGTGCCGGCTAACTGTTGTGACTAAGAAGAGCACAGAGACTGGAGGTCAAACGCCTTGCTTCACATTTCAGCCAGCACTTTGCACAGGGAACCAGTCAATATCCTGTGATAAATCAGAATGGAAAAGAATTTTTTAAAAGAATATACACACACACAAACACACATACATATTAACAATAACTTTGCTGTTTAGCTGAAATTAACACGATTGTAAATTAGCTGTACTTCAATTTTTAAAAATCAAAAAAAAAAAAGTTGCAGCCAGCAGTGCAGCTCCCTGGCCTGTGACCTTGGGCAAAGGAGTCACTCTCACAGATGAAGAGCAAGGGCCTTGAGAGGTTAAGATATTAAGCCATGAATGTGACGCTTTTAGATGCCAGGCGCTCTCCTCAGCACTCTTAAAATAATTCCTGAATATTCATTCGACCCACACGTGGATTAGACCGTCCTTCACTTGACTTCAACGTGGAACTGAAGACTGAGATGGAGCGTCACGCCAGCGGTGAGCTGTCTCCACGGGAAGCAAGGCCGTCCCGAGGGTCCCCAGTCCAGCTCCCAGCATCAGCGGCCGCGGGGACGGGGTGCGCGGGCGGCTTTCCCACGGGGGGACCCGGGGACCCAGGGATACAACCTGCGGGCCGCGCCTTTTCCTGTCACCGTTTTCTTCAGGCGCACCGGCCACGTGCCCGACGCTGTTCCTTCACGGCCCGCTGGAGGCAGGGTCACAAAGGAGGAAACTAAGGCACGGAGCGGCCCGGCTCGGCTTCCCCCGTGCGTCCTGCACGCTCCTCCGCGGGTCTGCGGCTGTTGCTCCGGCAGCCTCCCACACCCCGAGCTCCTCAGGATGAGCTGTCACGAGAGAGCAGTAGCCCCAGAAGCTTGACAGAGCGCCGCGCGTCAGCCCAGCTCTGCGCCTGCGCAGTCGGCGCCAGGGGGAGCCTCGGCGGCGCGCCCTCTGCTGGCACCTAGGGGCACCGCCCAGCTGCCAGGAGCTCCAGGGAACAAGATCAGGAGGCTTCAGGAGCAAGGTCCCAGCATCATCACCCAGCACCTAGTGTGGTTCCGTCCTTTCACCTAGACGGGGCCACAACCCCAGGAGGGAAGAGCCACGTCGCGGGCCCGCCTGGGACTAGAGGAGGCCAGCCAGGGCGCAGAGCTGTTGCTGATGATCAACTGATCATCTAGTTAAGAGTGTCCTCTGAATCTCTCCATCGTAATGGCACCTTTTTCCCAAATATATCTAATCAGTAAGCTACTCTTCGGAGAAGGCAATGGCAACCCACTCCAGTACTCTTGCCTGGCAAATCCCATGGGCGGAGGAGCCTGCTAAGTTGCAGTCCATGGATGGGGTCGCTACGAGTCGTACACGACTGAGCGACTTCACTTTCACTTTTCACTTTCATGCATTGGAGAAGGAAACGGCAACCCACTCCAGTGTTCCTCCCTGGAGAATCCCAGGGACGGAGGAGCCTGGTGGGCTGCCATCTATGGGGTCGCACAGAGTCGGACACGACTGAAGGGACTTAGCAGCAGCAGCAGCAGCAGCAAGCTACTCTTAGATAACACGCAACTCAGTATGCCACAGGACCCGAGTATAGTTCCGAAAAAGAATTCCTTTGGTGACCTTAAATAGGGAAAGTGATGGGAGCGTTGGGTGGGGATGTAGTCTTTGACAAAGGAATTCTGAGAGATGTGTTCCCTTCGGAGACTGCGGTTGGACCATGGGCTGCCTGCATAATATTCCTGCCTGACATGTGGCCTGCAAGTGAAGTAGAGACATACAAGGTACAGTGAAGGAAGCTTCCATCAGGCTTGAGAAGCTCACGGTCGGTGGAATATCCAAAGCAATTCTACCTTGTCTTTCTCCTCTCCTTTCTGTAGACTACCAAGGCATTTTGGGGCATTTGTGTATATTTGCTAGTGTTTGTTATTTGGGAATCAGGGTGAGGGATCACGACTCTTACGAGCTTCAGTTCAGTTCAGTCGTTCAGTCGTGTTGCACTCTTTGCAACCCCATGAATCGCAGCACGCCAGGCCTCCCTGTCCATCACCAACTCCCAGAGTTCACTCAGACTCACGTCCATCGAGTCAGTGATGCCATCCAGACATCTCATCCTCTGTCGTCCCCTTCTCCTCCTGCCCCCAATCCCTCCCAGCATCAGACTCTTTTCCAATGAGTCAACTCTTCACATGAGGTGGCCAAAGTACTGGAGTTTCAGCTTTAGCATCATTCCTTCCAAAGAAATCCCAGGGCTGATCTCCTTCAGAATGGACTGGTTGGATCTCCTTGCAGTCCAAGGGACTCTCAAGAGTCTTCTCCAACACCACAGTTCAAAAGCATCAACTCTTCGGTGCTTAGCCTTCTTCACAGTCCAACTCTCACATCCATACATGACCACAGGAAAAACCATAGCCTTGACTAGACAAAACTTTGTTGGCAAAGTAATGTCTCTGCTTTTGAATATGCTATCTAGGTTGGTCATAACTTTCCTTCCAAGGAGTAAGCATCTTTTAATTTCATGGCTGCAGTCACCATCTGCAGTGATTTTGGAGCCCAGAAAAATAAAGTCTGACACTGTTTCCACTGTTTGCCCATCTATTTCCCATGAAGTGGTGGGACCGGATGCCATGATCTTCGTTTTCTGAATGTTGAGCTTTAAGCCAACTTTTCCACTCTCCACTTTCACCTTCATCAAGAGGCTTTTGAGTTCCTCTTCACTTTCTGCCATAAGGGTGGTGTCATCTGCATATCTGAGGTTATTGATATTTCTCCCAGAAATCTTGATTCCAGCTTGTGCTTCTTCCAGCCCAGCGTTTCTCATGATGTACTCTGCATATAAGTTAAATAAGCAGGGTGACAATATACAGCCTTGACGTACTCCTTTTCCTATTTGGAACCAGTCTGTTGTTCCATGTCCAGTTCTAACTGTTGCTTCCTGACCTGCATACAAATTTCTCAAGAGGCAGATCAGGTGGTCTGGTATTCCCATCTCTTTCAGAATTGTCCACAGTTTCTTGTGATCCACACAGTCAAAGGCTTTGGCATAGTCAATAAAGCAGAAATAGATGTTTTTCTGGAACTCTCTTTTGCTTTTTCCATGATCCAGCGGATGTTGGCAATTTGATCTCTGGTTCCTCTGCCTTTTCTAAAACCAGCTTGAACATCAGGAAGTTCACGGTTCACCTACTGCTGAAGCCTGGCTTGGAGAATTCTGAGCATTATTTTACTAGCGTGTGAGATGAGTGCAATTGTGCGGCAGTTTGAGCATTCTTTGGCATTGCCTTTCTTTGGAATTGGAATGAAAACTGACCTTTTCCAGTCCTGTGGCCACTGCTGAGTGGCCACTGCTGAGTTTTCCAAATTTGCTGGCTTACATGCTTATGATCATTTATCTCTTTACCTATAACACTAACTGACTGAAATTTGAAGACACAGGCAGCTTAGATAGATTCTAAAACATATTCGTTTTTGCAGAAGTAGAAATGAGAAAGTAAAATTGAATATGTTGAACAAGTAGTTTAAAAAAACTTGGAGAAATAAAAAATCGTGATTGAATTATTTATCTACAGAACTGGAAATTGTAAACAATTAGTGAACAATTTCTCTTTTGATTTACGTGTTTCAGCCCTGTATCTCACAGTCCTGTATTTGACTTTGCTGGAAATTCATACATAGGTCTTTAATGTATTCCTCAGACTATATGATTAGTCTCCTCTGTTTTACCTGTTTCATAAAGGCATTTAAAAATTTGTTCAAATACTGAACTATTTAAGTCCAAAAGACATGCTATTTTATAGAAATCTGTTACACTTTTACTCTAGAAATACTCAAGGCTTAAAATACATAAGCCTTTGCTGCTGCTGCTAAGTCACTTCAGTCGTGTCAGACTCTGTGCAACCCCATAGACGGCAGCCCACCAGGCTCCCCCGTCCCTGGGATTCTCCAGGAAGGAACACTGGAGTGGGTTGCCATTTCCTTCTCCAATGCGTGAAAGTGAAGTCGCTCAGTTGTATCTGCCTCTTAGCGACCCCATGGACTGCAGCCTACCAGGCTCCTCCATCCATGGGATTTTCCAGGCAAGAGTACTGGAGTAGGGTGCCATTGCCTTTTCCAACATAAGCCTTTATTTATGTATAAATATAATATAAATTTATCTTATAATATACATGCATATATGTAAAAGTAGAGAATATCTCACCATCAAAACTACAATAATATGGGAATTAAATGATTTTTTAAAATGATATACTGGGTTAAGTGCCAAGGAGAATAAATTTTCAAAAGATCAAAGAAAGTCCTTCTGAGGACGTGGCCTTTAATCCGAAGGATGAGCAGAAAGGAGGAGGGGTCTTTGGGGAAACAATGCAGAAGTGTGAAGTGTCATCTGGATGGAGATTTCTCTCCCTAAAGAACTGCACACGGTCCACGTACCCGGAGCCTGCGGGAAGGAAGTGAGGCCGGGTGGACTTGGACCGGTCCACTGCGGACAGGTCACGCAGAGGCTGCAACCTGTGTAAGGGTTTTAGATTGCATCCAAAAAATGCAGTGGGGGAGCCAGTCACAGCTTTTAACCAAGGGCAGAAATTCAAGTTGATTTAGGGAAGCTTCCGTTTCCCTTTTTCATGCCCTAGGTTGCTGAAAGATGATGCTGTGAAAGTGCTGCACTCGATATGCCAGCAAATTTGGAAAATTCAGAAGTGGCCACAGGACTGGAAAAGGTCAGTTTTCATTCCAATCCCAAAGAAAGGCAATGCCAAAGAATGCTCAAACTGCCACACAATTGTACTCATCTCACACGCTAGTAAAGTAATGCTCGGAATTCTCCAAGCCAGGCTTCAGCAATATGTGAACCGTGAACTTCCTGATGTTCAAACTGGTTTTAGAAAAGGCAGAGGAACCAGAGATCAAATTGCCAACATCCGATGGATCATGGAAAAAGCAAAAGAGAGTTCAAAAAAAACATCTATTTCTGCCTTATTGACTATGCCAAAGCCTTTGACTGTGTGGATCACAAGAAACTGTGGACAATTCTGAAAGAGATGGGAATACCAGACCACCTGATCTGCCTCTTGAGAAATTTGTATGCAGGTCAGGAAGCAACAGTTAGAACTGGACATGGAACAACAGACTGGTTCCAAATAGGAAAAGGAGTACGTCAAGGCTGTATATTGTCACCCTGCTTATTTAACTTATATGCAGAGTACATCATGAGAAACGCTGGGCTGGAAGAAGCACAAGCTGGAATCAAGATTTCTGGGAGAAATATCAATAACCTCAGATATGCAGATGACACCACCCTTATGGCAGAAAGTGAAGAGGAACTCAAAAGCCTCTTGATGAAGGTGAAAGTGGAGAGTGGAAAAGTTGGCTTAAAGTTCAACATTCAGAAAATGAAGATCATGGCATCCGGTCCCACCACTTCATGGCAAATAGATGGGGAAACAGTGTCAGACTTTATTTTTTGGGGCTCCAAAATCACTGCAGCCATGAAATTAAAAGACGCTTACTCCTTGGAAGAAAAGTTATGACCAACCTAGATAGCATATTCAAAAGCAGAGACATTACTTTGCCAACAAAGTTTTGTCTTGTCAAGGCTATGGTTGTTCTGTGGTCATGTATGGATGTGAGAGTTGGACTGTGAAGAAGGCTGAGTGCCTAAGAATTGATGCTTTTGAACTGTGGTGTTGGAGAAGACTCTTGAGAGTCCCTTGGACTGCAGGGAGATCCAACCAGTCCATTCTGAAGGAGATCAGCCCTGGGATTTCTTTGGAAGGAATGATGCTAAAGCTGAAACTCCAGTACTTTGGCCACCTCATGTGAAGAGTTGACTCATTGGAAAAGACTCTGATGCTGGGAGGGATTGGGGGCAGGAGGAGAAGGGGACGACAGAGGATGAGATGTCTGGATGGCATCACTGACTCGATGGACGTGAGTCTGGGTGAACTCCGGGAGTTGGTGATGGACAGGGAGGCCTGGCGTGCTGCGATTCATGGGGTCGCAAAGAGTGGGACAAGACTGAGTGACTGATCTGATCCGAGCGCGTGCGCGCGCGAGCGCGCAGATCCTGACGAGGCCGCGCCGGGAAATGGCGCTCTTCCGCCGCCTTCCCGCGAGGCCCTCAGGAGGGTTTCGGAGGCCTGTGGGCTGTACGGATCGACCCGCTACCCTCGCGCAGCGGCTTCCCGGGGACCTCGCCAAGTCCGAAGTTCGCGGGCGAACAGTGATCGGACCACAAGGGGTCCCAGGGGCCAAGCTGCAATGTGTGGTCCAGTCTTCGGACTGGGAGCCCGCGGGAGACGCACAGGATGGGGAAAGGCCTGGAAAACTCAGCCGGCCCTAGGAGGGGTGAACGTTTGGTGGTCAGGCCGATAGCCTTGGGGATCGCGGGAGAAGAGAGTTCTCAGGGTGCCTGGGGTGTTGGTGTGAATGTCAGCTCTGATGTGCAAGAAATACCTCACCTCTTAATTTTCTGCATCTCACTTCATGACTCCTCTGAGCCACCTGCGACCCACCCTTCCCTGTCTCCTTCTGATGGACTGGGTAAAAAATTAAAATTACACCGTGTTTTTGTTTTTTTGGGGGGGGGTGGTGGGGATTAAGCGAAATTCTGGGAGCAGTGATTTTTGTGGGTAAACGCATGGTTACATAACTTACCCGAGGTCCCATTACCAAAAGTGGCCCTCAGGATTCAAACCCACACCAATCGGATTCCAGAGGCCATGCTCTCAACCAACATGCTAGATCCCTCTCTAAAGTGTTTAGCTTCACCCATATCTGACACCAGCTTGGGACCACAGTGCCCTGAACTGCAAGCCCACTGGCCTGGGAGTCAAAAAATAGGACTGGCAGTCAGCAGGTAGCCTAAAGCAAGACCAGTTTCCCCCTGGAAGAAACGGGTTTAGTATAGCCGATTCACTTTGCTGTACAGTAGAAACTAACCCAACGGTTGTGAAGCAACTATATGCCAATAAAAATTAAGGAAAGAAACAGGGTTAATGTCCAAGGTCTACAAATTCTAGGGAGTGTAACTGGTCATTGGCAGGCCAGCATGTAACCCATCCTAAGGGTGATGCGGCGGCTTCAAGGTGAAGTGGCCTCCACACCACTAATGGGAAACTGTGGACAAGGTGAGAATGGTGAGAAATGCTGATGGTACAAGGGAGACGATTAGGGCATTTGCCACCTCCACCCCCCACACCCAGCCCCCCACCCCACCTCCCTTCATACAGACTCCACACTTCCTGCTTGAAGAACTAAGGTCCCACATGCTGCATGGGGTGGCAAATAAAAAAAAGGAGAAGATAAATAAATTTAAAACCTCTCACTTTTGGAATAGTTTTCCTGGTTCTAATCCAATCCCTCCTCCACCAGGGTAGCATTATGGAACCTTCAGATCAGATCAGTCACTCAGTCGTGTCCCACTCTTTGCGACCCCATGAATCGAAGCAGGCCTCCCTGTCCATCACCAACTAACTCCCGGAGTTCACCCAGACTCACGTCCATCGAGTCAGTGATGCCATCCAGACATCTCATCCTCTGTCGTCCCCTTCTCCTCCTGCCCCCAATCCCTCCCAGCATCAGAGTCTTTTCCAATGAGTCAACTCTTCGCATGAGGTGGCCAAAGTACTGGAGTTTCAGCTTTAGCATCATTCCTTCCAAAGAAATCCCAGGGCTGATCTCCTTCAGAATGGACTGTTTGGATCTCCCTGCAGTCCAAGGGACCTTAGATCTGGTAAAAAGCCTTAAAGGTCATTGTATTAGTTTTCCACCAAATTTGATGGATTGAAACACATTACTTTATTATCTTACACTTCTATGCATTTAGAATTCCAACAGAAGTAAAAAAATTCAACGTATGTCAAAAAATCAGCAGGGCTGTGATTGTTTCTGGGGGGCTCTTGCTGGGTTGGCGGGGTCTTTCTTGCCTTTCTTACTTCTTTAGAAGCTAACTTTATTACTTGGTTTGTGACCCCCATTCTCCTTCTTCAAAACCAGCAATGTTACCTCTTCTGACCCTTCTTTACATCATCCTCTGATTCTGACCTCAGTGGGGAAAGCTTTTCTGATTTTAAGGACATGGGGTTAGACTGAACACCCCCAACCCCCTGCCAATAATCCAGGATCATCTCCCCACTTTAAATCCTTATCTTAATCACATCTATGAAGTCCCTTTTGCCACATAAGGTAGCATCCACAGATTCTAGGGATTCGGTTCAGTTCAGTTTAGTCGATCAGTCATGTCTGACTCTTTGCGACCCCATGGACTGCAGCACGCCAGGCCTCCTTGTCCATCACCAATTCCCAGAGCCTACTCAAACTCACCAATTGCGTTGGTGATGCCATCCAACCATCTCATCCTCTCTCATCCCCTTCTCCTCCTGCCTTCAATCTTTTCCAGCATCAGGGTCTTTTCCAAAGAGTCAGTTCTTTGCATCAGATGGCCAAAGTATTGGAGATTCAGCTTTAGCATCAGTCCTTCCAATGAATATTCAGGACTGATTTCCTTCAGGATTGACTAGCTGGATCTCCTTGCAGTCCGAGAGACTCTCAAGAGTCTTCTCCAACACCACAGTTCAAAAACATTGCTTCTTCCATGCTCAGCTTTCTTTATAGTCCAACTCTCACATCCATATATGACTACTGGAAAAACCATAGCTTTGACTGGACTGACCTTTGTTGACAAAGTAATGTCTCTGATTTTTAATAAACTGTCTAGGTTGGTCATAGCCTTTCTTCCAAGGAGCAAGCATCTTTTAATTTCATGGCTGCAATCACCATCTGCAGTGATTTTAGAGCCACCCAAATATAAAGTCTCTCACTGTTTCCATTGTTTTCTCATCTATTTGCCATGAAGTGATGGGACCGGATGCCATAATCTTAGTTGTCTGAATGTTGAGCTTTAAGCCACTTTTTCACTCTCCTCTTTCACTTTCATCTAGAGGCTCTTTAGTTCTTCTTCACTTTCTGCCATAAGGGTGGTGTCATCTGCATATCTGAGGTTATTGATATTTCTCCCAGAAATCTTGATTCCGGCTTGTGCTTCATCCAGCTCGGCATTTCTCATAATGTACTCTGCATGTAAGTTAAATAAGCAGGCTGACAATATACAGCCTTGACGTACTCCTTTCCCGATTTGGAACCAGTCTGTTGTTCCATGTCCAGTTCTAAATGTTGCTTCTTGACTTGCATACAGATTTCTCAGGAGGCAGGCCAGGTGGTCTGGTATTCCCATCTCTTTCAGAATTTTCCACAGTTTATTGTGATCCACACAGTCAAAGGCTTTGGCATAGTCAATAAAGCAGAAATAGATGTTTTTCTGGAACTTTCTTGCTTTTTCCATGATCTAGCGGATGTTGGCAATTTGATCTCTGGTTCGTCTGCCTTTTCTAAATCCATCTTGAACATCTGGAAGTTCACGGTTCACATACTGTTGAAGCCTTGCTTGGAGAAGTTTGAGCATTACTTTGCTAGCATGTGAGATGAGTGCAATTGTGCGGTAGTTTGAATATTCTTTGGCACTGCCTTTCCAGGGATTAGGACATGAGTATCTGCTGGGGAGGTTGTTATTCTGCCTACTTTTTGCAAGAAGGAATCCCCTGATACATGCTGTTTTGAGTACTTCCACTGACAGCAGGGAGGTTAGTACTTTATGAGGCTGCCGAGGGTTGTGTTCAACTCTAATCATCTCTAATCTACAGATGATGACCAACTCTAAATGTCAGAAGATGAGTATGTTCGGTGCCAGTAGTTCCCACGCACAGGTCTTTGCCTTCAGAAATGCAGAAGAAAACCCAGTCTGGTATCCCTACTTACATACGTCCACATGACATTCTTGAAACATTTGAAGACAGCTAGAAGATTTTGTTGTTATTCCTTAGTCAAACAAACTGAGAACCTATTATATGTGGGTTCTATTCTAGGCTTCAGAGATGGGGGAATTTATCATCCAAGGTCCTTAACCTCGTAACACATTACTTCTGGTGAAGAAAACAGGTGGATGATCCAACAAACAGTATTAGCATTGCCTTGAGTACCACCAGATCAAGGGTACCAAAACATTCTTGAAAGAATGGGTTTTTAAATTGTATTTCTTTTTGGCTGCGCTGCCTGCTGCACGCGGGCTTTCTCTAGCTGTGTTGAGCTGGCTGTACTGCCTAGTTGAGTGGGCTTCCTGTTGCAGTGGCTTCTCTTGTTGCAGAGTATGGGCTCTAGGGCGAGTGGGCTCATTAGCTGTGGTCCACTGGCTTAGTTGCCCCTCAGCATATGGGATCCTCCCTGACCAGGAATCGAACCAGTGTCCCCAGCACTGGCAGGCAGATTCCTAAAATCTGGACCACCGGGGAAGTCTTAAAGAATGTTTTGTTTTGTTTTGTTTTTAAATCATGTAAATAACAATTATAGAAAGAAGTTAGAAACTTTGTACATATGTTTCATATTTCAGGTTTGTTTTTGCTTTGGATTATAATGGGGGGAACATCAGACCCTTCTCACACCCACAGTCCTCTGAAAATCTTACTCTAGCCCTGAGGGAGAGAAGATTTTAGTAAGAGAGAATAGTTCAATTAGAGTAAGCCAAGATGATTTCCTGGAAAAAGTTGAGACTTCCAAGATGAGTAGATTTAGATAAATAAAGGCTAGAGGAGAAGCCATGCTGTAAACTTCTGCTGCCATGGCAGCCAGAGAAGACAGGACTTGGGCAGATAATTCTTTCAGTTTGGGCTGTGGGTTGAGTATATTCAGAGTGTTTTACTGCGAATTTTTAAATAGAAGTCTTCTCAAAGGCACTGAGAAGACTAGGAATTCTGTGGCGATGGGTTAGCACAACACCTCCCCCTCTGCAAAGAGTCTGTGAAACAAGAAAGAACAATCTCTACAGGCTACAAACCCTGGAGCTAAACACCCTTTGTGTGTTAGTCGCTCAATCATGTCCAATTCTTTGCAATGTTATGGACTGTAGCCTGCCAGGCTCCTCTGTCCGGGGGACTTTCCAAGCAAGAATACTGGAGTGGCTTGCCATTCCCTTCTCCAGGGGATCTTCCCGACCGAGGTCTCCTGCATTGCAGGGGGATTCGTTACCTTATGAGCCACCAGGGAAGCTCAAACACCCTTTAGCTTCCTGTGATTGAGTTTATCTGAGCCTCCAGCAGAGCTCCAAGCACTGGCAACCTGTATAATCTGGGAGATGCTCTGGAGGGTGAAGTTCATCAGGTCTTTTGTTCTTAGTCACTTAACTTCTACCCTCTTCCCCATGGTGGAAAAACGTGCTCGCCATGTGCATTCTGGAAAATGTAATTTGCATTCAGATTGTATACTGCTGCTTCTGAAATATAGATGAACTGAAATACTGTAAATACTGCTGCTACTGCTAAGTCACTTCAGTTGTGTCCAACTCTGTGTGACCCCATAGATGGCAGCCCACCAGACTCCGACGTCCCTGGGATTCTCCAGGCAAGAACACTGGAGTGGGTTGCCATTTCCTTCTCCAATGCATGAAAGCGAAAAGTGAAAGTGAAGTCGCTCAGTTGTGTCTGACTCTTCGCGACCCCATGGACTGCAGCCTACCGGGCTTCCCCGTCCATGGGATTTTCCAGGCAAGAATACTGGAGTGGGGTGCCATTGCCTTCTCCAGAAGTACTGTAAATAAATGTAACTAATTTTCACTCCAATTTCCTGACAGAAAATGAAAATCTGGTTGTTGTTTTTTCTTTTCAACTCAGCTCTGCAGCTGACACCATAACATTGAATGTTCACTGGTAGACTGAATTATCTGTTGACTTCACCTCTTCATTGCTTAGAAATTGATGCATTTTATAATTAACATTTGAGGTCTCCCCTTTGGCTTTCTTATTTGAATGCTTTGTTACAAAATAATCATTTGTTTTTGTTGTTGTTGTTTTGTTTTAGGCATGTTTGCCTTTAAGACTCAGAATAATTCTGACTTATTTGACTCCAGGTCAACTTCAGCAATATTTCCAAAGACCTTCTTAATGATTGCTGGAAGTGTTTCCGGCATTGTTTTGGTTGGAACCAAGTTTGTATCCTGTGAAGATAATCTCATTCTCAGTGATTCTTATTTTTAAATTTTGTTTGGTCCCTAAGGGGGTATGCTGAGTGGAAACTTGAAATTGCATTGTAAGTGAAGACAGGGTCTAAAATGAGAACTAGAAGATGGTACGATGCTGTCTGAACAAACAGTGAGACGATACTGGTATCACTCTTTTTCAGTTCTCTGTGAGGTGCTGGAGAACTCTGCTCACCCTCTCACCCGTATCAACTCAGAGAACTTGGGCCTGATGGCAGCAAAGATCAAGTGGTTCCCCTTCCCTTAGGGCAAAATGGAATCTTTCTGGGGCAGGTGACCACAACTTGGTTTCTTTCCTTATTTATATATAGGTTTGGATGTTTAAAAATGTAACATGATTAAAGACAATTTAAGCAAACCAAGCTCTACCCATTTAATGTTCACACATACTGTAGAAAATAATCGATAACCTAACCCTCAAAGCATGCCCTTAGGGGAAGTTTTTTTCTTGGGTGCAGTAGGAGAGTTGACAGACTTAAGGTATGACCGCCACAATATCACATCGTTACTGATATGGTAGCCACAAACAATGGGCGGGACCTCAGAGAACATGGCAGGAAGTGGCAAGGAGACCTGGAGAAGAACTGGAGATCACCCATGAGGAAGAGCCGTAAAAAATGGTTTACTACTGCCAATTTTACCCAATTTGTCACTGTTGCTGACTCATAGCAGCACCTCTTCCCCAGAGGATGGCATACCTGGGGGACTCCTGGGTTTTGCACTGGTGTCTACAACAACATTCAGATTCTTTGGTCACTTAGCATGAAACGAAAATCCAGAAATCCAAGATCTGTTTCTGGTACTGCTACTGGGCCTTTTGATTGATTTGGGCATATTATTCATTTCTCTGTACTTGAGTTTCTTCCAAAATAAACATAAATAATTCTTACCTAACCTACTCTCAAGTTGATTTGAATATCAAATGAGACATGAAGCATGAAACCTCTTTGGACAGATGAAATGTCATAGAAAATTAGGATGATGTGCTGATGAGTAGTATTATCAGCATTCCAGAGTGGGGCTGGCACCCTCTCCTTCCTTTCCAGATTATTGGCAGTAAGAGAGCATCACATCATAATCAGACTGGGGGATTCCCATTAGCTTTCAATATATTGTTATTCATGAAACAAGGATCAAAGAGTTTTGTGGCTGTGCCAGCTTCCTGAAAACTTAGGAAGCACTGTGAGTCCAGAAGAGGCATTTGTTGTTAGAGCTCAGAGGTGGAGTGCTTTAACAATGATACACGGCAGCTTCTTATCTCTGCCTCAAAGTATCACTAAACACCCACCCCAAACAAAAAAGGAAAACCTTTAACTGATTCCCAGAAGCACAGACTTTGCAGAAAATCTGGAAGACAGAGGGTCAGTGAGCAAGAATAAAAATAGTAGAGTACAATTAGGAAGAAAAACAGAGACGTCAATATCACCCTGGCAGATACAGAACAAGTAATGAACAAAAGTACCCCAAGGCTAAGCCTAATGGCTCATAAATTGGATATGAGTCAGCAACAGAAGTCCTTTCATTAATTAAGCTCAGAACTGGGGACGATATTAACAATATTTATGGAGGACCGTGTGCTAGGGGGGCTTTTAGTATATACATGCATTATCTTGTTTAACCCCACTAGGCAGGTATCATTGTATCCATATTTCACAAACCAGGAAAACATTGCCCAGAGCATTACAATATTTGCCCAAGGCCTCCAAGCCATCATGTAGCAAATTTGGGACTTGAGCTGACATCTGTCACCCAAGTCTGTGTTCCTAATCAAGACTGTCAGTTGCCTCTCTGAGAGCATCCTGCTCATGGAGGACAGCGGGGACAGTTCTGGGCTTTGGCAGAGGGACTTGGCAAACCTTAAGAGGATCCTGTGGGTAGAAGTGAGAGGAATAAAATTATTTAACATGGGAAACCACTCAGAAGGGTAGTACTTAGGAGTTATTGGTATGAATTACCTCTGGGTTTACTGCTTTCTGGGCTATCCAGGTGACTTAGTGGTAAAGAGTTCACCTGCCATTGAGACCTAAGAGACAAGGGTTTGATCCCTGTGTCAGGAAGATCCCCTGGAGGAGGAAATGGCAACCCACCTCAGTACTCTTGACTGGAGAATCCCATGGACAAAGGAGCCCGGCAGGCTACAGTCTATGGAGTCGCAAAGAGTCGGATACAACTGAGCAACTGAGCACACACACAAAACTGGGAAAGAGAGCTAAGTGGAAACCCATAAGAAAGTTAACTTACTTCATGAGAGTTGAGGTTAAGCAATAGAGAACGGTTACTGGTGGTTTTGGAGAGAAGCAGGATTCAGACTAAATGAGGATCCAGTCGTGACTGTTTCGGGAAATGAAGGGTGCTACGTGTTTGTGGCGACCGTGCAGGTGTACCCTGCAAGAGAGCCTGCAGTGGGGACACCATTGACCGACAGCTTCCAAGGGTCACCCTTTGGGCTTGCCAAGGCTTCCAGGTCCAGGCTGCTGTTCTTTCAGCTGCCCCAGGTAATGACTGACCTGAGCGGGGACAAGAGCTGGGCCATCCCTGCCCAGTGGGGGACTCTCCTGCCGGCCCTGACGATGCCCCCTGAGGTTCCTCTCCCAGAACCGCCCAGTGGTCTGAAGCTTCTCCTCCCCAAGGCCCCTCCTTCCCTCTTGTCTGCGGTGTGAGGCATGCAAAGTAGCCTGGAGGTTCGCCTCACCTGCTCCTGCTCTGACCCTTTTATCCTTAACAGGTGCTTCCCCAGTAAATCTCTTGTATGTATAATCTTTGGAGGAGGAAATGACAACCCACTCCACTATTCTTGCCTGGGAAATCCTATAGACAGGGGAGCCTGGTGAGCTCCAGTCCACAGGGTCACAAAAGAATTGAGTATGACTTAGAGACAAAACAAAACAACAATGTATAAAGCTGTCAAGTGTGTCTGCTCAGAGACCTAGACTAACATTATGTTGTGTTGTGAGAGGAAAGTAATCTTGTGTCTTTAAAAGTAGGCTCTGCGATTAACTGAGACATTTGAAGGGCAGGCTCCCGGGGTTTCAAAGAGGATGTGCTTAGATAGTCCATCTTCTCCTAGGCCTGAGATTCTATGAGTCTGTCTCTGGAGCTTAAATATAACAGAGGTTGAATGTTCCTAGTTTATTTCATTTTTATAAGATACTCAGTGTTATACGGCCCAAGAAATATGACCTTAAAATGTTTACCTGAACGATAATGAGAAATGCCTGAATGACATCATCACTGTCCCTGTCACCATCTCTGATCTGAAACCTGCACGGCTCTAGCAGATGCTGTTAAACTTACTGTGGAAGTGAATGCAGCCTCATATTCATTTGTACTAGAAGGCCACAGATCTGAGGACCAGCTTTGGAACTGAATTGAATCCCAAGAGCAATGTGATGAACCAGCTCAAACTTCCCCCACTCAAGAGTCTTCAGAGATGTAGTGCTCAAAATAAAACATACATATATATATATATATATATATATATATATATATATACACACACATACACACACACACACTTGCTGAAAGTATTTATGGATCTGTAATTATCATAGGGGCAGAAACATCAGGGCCTAATACACTCAGAGTCACTGAAAAGTACCCTCAACCTGTCTAAAGACGTCAAGGCAACCACCACCACTGGAACACACAGCCACATCCTCTGAAACAGGAACATTTGGCCTTCTCAACAAAAGGCAGCTCTGGTTTCCCAGGAAATCACCTCCCACGTCTATGTTGACAGATATCCAAGGTCTCTGATTTCCAATGTTATACAAGGTTGAGGGGGAGACCCTGCTGACTCTGCAATGGAAGCAAAACCACCTGCTTCATTTGGAGCACCATTCCTAAATGATGTCTTCTTCCTCTGGCTGGAGATTATTCAAATGGAGAGATGCAGGAAGATGAAAAGTTGCTGGTAGGTTCTTGCATGGGAGGATTGATAATATTCATGAAAAGCCTTCGGACACAGCCTTTTAACTCTGACCTTAACACAGCATCTTCAGATGTCTCTTATTTAAGGGACTAGATCTGATAGATGGAGTGCCTGATGAACTATGGATGGAGGTTCATGACATTGTACAGGAGACAGGAATCAAGACCATTCCAAAGAAAAAGAAGTGCAAAAAAGCAAAATGGCTGTCTAACGAGGCCTTACAAATAGCTGTGAAAGAAGAGAAGCAAAAAGCAGAGGAGAAAAGGAAAGATATACCCATTTGAATGCAGAGTTCCAAAGAATAGCAAGGAGAGATATGAAAGCCTTCCTCAGTGATCAATGCAAAGAAATAGACAGAAACAATAGAATGGGAAAGACTAGAGATCTCTTCAAGAAAATTAGACATACTAAGGGAACATTTCATGAAAAGATGGGCTCAATAAAGGACAGAAATGGTATGGACCTAACAGAAGCAGAAGATATTAAGAAGAGGTGGAAAGAATACACAGAAGAACTGTACAAAAAAGATCTTCATGACCCAGATAATCACAATAGTGTGATCACTCACCTAGAGCCAGACATCCTGGAATGTGAAGTCAAGTGGGCCTTAGGAAGCATCACTATGAACAAAGCTAGTGGAGGTGATGGAATTCCAGTTGAGCTATTTCAAATCCTGAAAGATGATGCTGTGAAAGTGCTGCACTCAATGTGTCAGCAAATTTGGAAAACTCAGCAGTGGCCACAGGACTGGAAAAGGTCAGTTTTCATTCCAATTCCAAAGAAAGGCAATGCCAAAGAATGCTCAAACTACCCACAACTCCACTCTTCTCACACACTAGTAAAGTAATGCTCAAAATTTCTCCAAGCCAGGCTTCAGCAATACATGAACTGTGAACTTCCAGATGTTCAAGCTGGTTTTAGAAAAGGCAGAGGAACCAGAGATCAAATTGCCAACATCTGCTGGATCATCAAAAAAGCAAGAGAATTCTACAAAAACATCTATTTCTGCTTTATTGACTATGCCAAAGCCTTTGACTGTGTGGATCACAATAAACCATGGAAAATTCTGAAAGAGATGGGAATAACAGACCACCTGAACTGCCTCTTGAGAAACCTGTATGCAGGTCAGGAAGCAACAGTTAGAACTGGACATGGAACAGCAGACTGGTTCCAAATAGGAAAAGGAGTACGTCAAGGCTGTATATTGTCACCCTGCTTATTTAACTTATATGCAGAGTACATCATGAGAAACGCTGGGCTGGAAGAAGCACAAGCTGGAATCAAGATTGCCGGGAGAAATATCAATAGCCTCAGATATGCAGATGACACCACTCTTATGGCAGAAAGTAAAGAAAAACTAAAAAGCCTCTTGATGAAAGTGAAAGAGGAGAGTGAAAAAGTTGGCTTAAAGCTCAACATTCAGAAAACTAAGATCATGGCATCTGGTCCCATCACTTCATGGCAAATAGATGAGGAAACAGTGGAAACAGTGGCTGACTTTATTTTCCTGGGCTCCAAAATCACTGCAGATGGTGATTGCAGCCATGAAATTAAAAGATGCTTACTCCTTGGAAGGAAAGTTATGACCAACCTAAACAGCATATTAAAAAGCAGAGACATTACTTTGCCAACAAAGGTCCGTCTAGTCAAGGCTATGTTTTTTCCAGTGGTCATGTATGGATGTGAGAATTGGACTATAAAGAAAGCTGAGCACTGAAGAATTGATGCTTTTGAATTGTGGTGTTGGAGAAGACTCTTGAGAATCCCTTGGACTGCAAGGAGATCCAACCAGTCCATCCTAAAGGAGATGAGTCCTGGGTGTTCATTGGAAGGACTGATGCTAAAGCTGAAACTCCAATACTTCCGCCACCTGATGTGAAGAGCTGACTCATTTGAAAAGACCGATGCTGGGAAAGATTGTGGGCAGGAGAAGAAGGGGACGACAGATAATGAGATGATGAGATGGCTGGATGACATCACTGACTCAGTGGACATGGGTTTGGGTGGACTGTGGGAGTTGGTGATGGACAGGGAGGCCTGGCGTGCTGCGATTCATGGGGTTGCAAAGAGTCGGACACAACTGAGCGACTGAACTGAACTGATTCATCTCTTTTCTGGATTCATCCTTATAATATAGATTATGCTTGATATCTTTCTGGAGCAGTTCGCTCATCCTTGAGACAGAAAAGATGTATTTGCACATGGAAACATGATGTAATAGTTACAAAATTAGAAAAATCTTTTTTCAGGGACGTCCTTGATGGTTCAGTGGTTGGGACTCTGAGCTTCCATTGCAGGGAGCATGTATTTGATCCCTGGTCGAGGAAAGTAAGAGCCCACGTGTCACACATGGGATGTGGGCCGCCCCCCCACCACAGATACACACACAAAGGAAAGAAAAACGTCTTTAGGAAGGAGACTGAAAATGTCTCCAGGCATTTCTGCTTCTGTGAATGCAGGGTGTAGGAAGAGCACAGGTTTGGAGGCAAACAAATAGTCCTGTGACTGACTGTCTAAACTCTGCCATCTACTGTGTTAAGTCAGAGGTCCCCATCCTTTTTGGCATGGGGAACTGCTTTCATAAATTTTTCCACAGACCAGGGTGGGGGGGGCAATGCTTCCAGGATGATTCAAGAGCATTACATGTATTGTGCACTTTATTTCTATTATTATTATAATCATCAGCTCCACTCAGATCATCAGGCATTAGATCCCAGAGATTGGGAATCCCTGTGTTAAGTGGCAATAATACTTCAAGGAGCTCATGGGAGATTTAAATTGTGAAGTCACATTAAAGATTTAAAGAAAAATGACCTAAGAGTGGATGAAAGATAATCAAATCACAACAATGCTAGTTGAAATTATAAAACTCTGCAATACAAGAAGGGAAAAGATGTAATATGTAGGAAAGTGAAAGTCACTCAGTAATGTCCGACTCTATGATCCCATGGACTGTAACCTAACAGTCTTCTCTGTCAATGGAATTCTCCAGACAAGAATACTGGAGTGGGTTGCCATTTCCTCCTCCAGGGGGTCTTCCCGACCCAGGGATTGATCTCGGGTCTTCTGCATTGCAGGCAGATTCTTTACCGTCTAAGCCACCAGGGTGTCTGGCTGGAAAGCTGACAGAAGTTTGCAAGACAGCCACACTCTACAGAAAAGGCTCTAAGGATATGTCAGGGAAGCTAATATTCAAATGGAGGATTTTAAATGATCTGTTCCTTTCTATATTGGAAGCACAAAGGGTATAATCCTTGCTGAGTAGATGCTATAAATAGATAATGAGCCTTTGTATTTGTCATGGGATTTGTTTACTGGAAGATGAATGAAATTATTAAAGAAAACACTTCTTTGTTCCCAACCAGGGTACCAATTTACCAAACTCACTAGGCATTCCTGCTGTTTTCATGGAATTTTCCATACTGCCCACCATCGAATTTCACATCCAGTGCCTACCTGGGATCTCTCTGCATGCAGGTCCTTCCACAACTTGCAAAGCACTGAGATCTACACACTCTCATTTCTCCCTGACCCCTACTTTGTTCATTTCCCCATTTCTTTGTTCTCCTCTTGATTTTCTGAACTCGTCAGGACAGGCAGCTAGAACTTCCTGAGGAAAATTTCATCTGAGCGGTAACTGCTGGATTTAGTCTCTTGTTATGTGTGTGTGCATGCTGTTTGTCTCTTTGCGGCCCCATGGACTGTAGCCCACCAGGTTTCTCTGTCCATGGGATTCTCCAGGCAAGAATACTGGAGTGGGTTGCCATTTTCTTCTCCAGGGGATCTTCCTGACCCAAGGATCAAACCTGAGTCTTGAGTCTCCTGCATTGGCAGGCAGATTCTTTACCCCTATCACCACCTAGGAAGCCCACAGTCTCTTGTCATATTGGGGTCAAATGATCACACTCAAATGAATGGGACAGATATGTGAACACAGTTGTTTCAGGTAAATGTCTACACTGGCCAAGCTTATAACGTGTCCTCCCTTCTGCCCTCAAGAGATGCTTTACCTACGACCTCCCACCTCTTCACAGTGAACAAGAAACAACAAAATAATGACTTTTATTCCCCAGTGTTGTTCTGCCCTTTCCAGTATCACTGCCATTACTCTGGGTTAGATAATAACGGGTGATGATGATAATAGTAAAAATTTACAGCAATTGTTCCTTTATTGACTTTTTGCTTCCAATTTTTTTCCACTCCACTGCACTCTGCACCAGTCTTCCCAAAACATGAAAAATGATCTCACTCTTCGCCAATATAATTTAGCAAGAGAAACCTCAAGTCTGTAAAGTAAAAAGTCCTTAAGTCTAGTATTTAAAGTCTTCAGATCCAATTTCCAGGCCCCATGTCCCTTGCGTGCGAGCCCTACATAAACCATTTACTCCAAAGTTACCACCTTTACATAAACCTTTCACTCTAGGTGTGCAATACTCTCCCTAACAACGTCTGTTCACGTATCTTACTGAACAAAATGCATTTAATCACTAACTGGAAAGGAAAACTAAGTCTTGAGATATACCTCAATCTCACAGAATTGGCCTTGAGGTGCTTGTTCTTGTGATTTTGTCCAAGCAGTGTCACCACAGGAAACTGTCATTAATGACATGAACAAACATGAAAGTCAGAACAGTAACTCATTTTATTAACCGAGCTTCCATTTCTAAGAGCAAATGTCTTTCCCGTGAGGAGAGGGACTCTGTCTCTCCTCTATGGAATCCTTGACACCTGTAACAATGCCTGGCATCCAGCTGATGTGAAATATCGATTTCTTTCAGTGAATAAACCACAGTGGACCAACAGAGAATAGTTGACACGTTTTAATATTTATTGGTAGAAACAGATCTTCAACGCATACTTTGTGTTTGTTCTACATTCTCTTACTTTTGTTGTCATTGTTGTATTTGGAGTCTTTTGGCCTCCAAGTGAACTTAACATAGTATCTATGCATTTGATTCTTTACAGGTTTTTTTTTTTTTAGATTTTAAACTAAATTTGAGAAACCATGCGTGTACATTTTACTTAATTTAATCCAAAAAATGGTTTGCACTTTCAAAAAAGTCACGAAAAGGCAGAACTCAAATAACCTCTATGCTCTAAAATGTCCATGTTCCATTTCTGAAAAAAGAAATACTTGTTCAGTGTTATATATTGCTTGCTGTCTAGTAAGTCAGATTGTCAGAAACGCTTCATAAATTATCTCTATTTTTAAATATCTTAATCCACTTCCTCCCCGAGATGATCCTGCAAATATTAAATATTGTGCCATATGCAGTAATAGCCCAACAGCTTAAAATAAGAACCAAATCAGTAGTTTTCAGACTGAATATTTTAACCTTAAAATTATATACCTATATATACACATATTAAATGTAAGTACTGCATAATAAATTTAACATTTCAAGTAACTTAAGTGCATTAAGCAAACATTCAGCCAGGGACTCTTTCATGAAGATGCTTTCCTTAGAATGAAAAGTTATAGGAAGGCTTATTTAGATACCAATGTCTGGACACAGTATGAAGCCTTATGGGACCTGAAAGTCCAAGCAAAACCCTGCAGGACTTTTTGGACAAATATTCACTTGTAACCTACCAAACTGTGCAAATACAAAAGTGCTTAGCATGAACAAAATTACCAAAATAAAAATATTTTGAAGGTTATTTGGTTCTAGCAATATTAACTATTCTGTACTTTAGGATAATGTAACATTTGCATTTTAAACTTTCTATAAATTTACTCTTTTTAACAAGTTAAAAAAGCACACACAAAAAATAGTTCAAACTATAATCATCTGCTATTTTTCATCCTGGTAAGCGTATCACAAATGATTCAAGAAAACAATGCCTGAACACAGCTCCACGGTGGTGTGCGTGTGAGGGACTCAGGGCCTCACCCGCTGTTGGCTAGGCCGGACCCTAAGACAGGTTGCCGGCAGACGGGGCAGGTGCAGTTCTCTGAGAGCCACCGGTCGATGCAGTGGATGTGGAACTCGTGCATGCAGGGTAACTGCCTGAGCTTGTTTCCGGCCACATAGTCACTGATGCACACACTGCAGGCCTTGCCCGGCTCGCCGTCTGCACCACTGTGCTCGTAGTTTCGGGTGGAGAGATTGTCGATCTGCTCTTTGGTTAAACCACGCGTGGGGTCGTCATCATCCCCCTCGTTAAGCAGGAAGAAGTGAGCGAGGCGAAGAATGGGTAGTGTTCCCGTCTCCACTAAGTTACCTGAATTCCGTGCAGACCGGCCCACCACGGGGTCGCTGGCTAGGGTATGAAGAGGTGTGAGCTCCACGCGGGCCAGCCGGCCCCTGGGGGCTCCTCCCGTGGGAGGGCCGGTGGCCCCACCCGGGGGACCCGCGTCTGAGCGCAGCACTGGCCCATGCGAGCCATCGCTCTGCGCCTCTGACTCTGACTCGGCCTCCATGAGAGAACTCAGCTCACCAAAGCCAGTCATGATCTGCCTTAGGATTGATCGCAGCGCTGTGGAGGACGGCTCGGCGAGCTCGTGCTCAGACACCCTGCGTAGCGGCACGGTGATGGTGCTCACGTAGGTGCGCATCCCCGAGCGCTCCTGGCGTGAGATGCTGCGGTGGAAGCCCCCGCTGTTTCTCTCCAAGGAGATCCGGTTCTCCGCCAACCCCACCCGAGACCGAGTCCTGTTGGCGATGCTGTCGCGGTCGCTGCTCTCTCCGGGACGAATTCTCCTCACCTGCAGGTCCAGGGTGATGGTCGGGTGTCGCCGCATGGCCGCAGGCAGCCTGCTGGGCTCCTCCTCCTCCTCTTCCACCGTGATTCTGGACACGAGCCTGGAGTTGGAGAAGAGCGAGGACGCAGCCCCTCTGCCTTCTGGGTCCTGCTCCAGGAAGACCCGGGTTACCCCTCTCCTCCTGACAGACCGCCTGGTGCTCTGTTGGTAAGGCCGGCTCTCTCTTTGTGAATTATGGTAAACCGTACCACTCGGCGCCTGAATCGGCGACCGGCTCCGACTCCTGAAAGTAGACCGTAGTCTTATGGGCTCTAGTCTTTGGTTTGTATTCCTCACTGTGACATTGGTTCTGGCCCCATTTTCCCAGACATGGGCTGCTCCAAACCGCTGCCCCTCCCTCTGCCTGAGTTCACTTCTACCTGATGGGGTGTCGAGATGAGTGAGGGGGGCACCAGGTCCAGGACTGCCAGATGCACCCCCAATTCCATTTCTTAGTCTTCCCAGTGGAGACAGAGAGCCTTCAACTGAGCTCTGCCCCCTGGAGCCAAGGCGTGTCCTGGGAATGCGAGCACCACGGCTGAGATTCCCTGCAGCCTGGCTTCTGGTTCGCCTGGCCACAGGACTGCTTGGTCTCTGGGGCCCATCTGCAGCCTGATCTTGACCGACATCTGAGAAGGGCATAGCCACAGAGTCTTCGCCATCCATTTCAAATCCTCTGTTCTCGTGGTTGATGTGGATTTCCAGACTAAACCGAAACTCTCCACTGTGAGGGTTGGTTCGACTCACAGCTCTCCAGGTCTGGTTCCCATTCTGCCCACTTCGAGTTGCATTTCCTGTGCGAAGAAAGGTGTTTAGCCATTCCAGCAGAGAATCTTCATTCGAACCCTCTCGAGGGATTCCTGCGTCTGGAAAGCAAACCAAATCAACTTAACATCAATTCCTGAAATCTATCTTTGGATTTTCATTGAAAGCTTGTAAAGTTTTTATTAAATTAAATTATATTTAAGAACATCTGTGCATCTGAATGAATGAAAAACAGCCAAAAAGAAAATGAGCTTTCTAAAAGAAAGGTGTATACTACAAGCATACTATAATACACAGTGTGAATTAACATTATAAAATTTTAAATACTATTTGTGCAGTAGTGTGAAGAAATCTTCACTCTTGCTTTCTATAGGCCTATTATTGGCAAAATATTAAGGCAAATGAAAAATATAACCATTACTAAAACTGTACATTTAAATTGCTTTATTCATATGGCAATATTAATAAAACATAGCAAGAAAACATACATAATTCACTTGAATTTGTAGAATCCTTTTGGGAAAGGTAACAGTGTTTTTTGCAACTAGGTATTTTGGTAACCTTAAGAATCTTGTTTCTTAGAAACTGTCAAAAACATATAGCTCAAGAACTTTGGCTTTATGAGTATAATATTAGAACCATAATATGTCTTTGTGTAAAGAAAGGAAATTTTAAGCATTTAATTCAGTTCTCTATGGCTATATCCTTATCCATAAATTTGATATAATAATAGGATAGATGTCAGGGGATTATCATGAAGATAAAAGAAGACATGGTATATGATTAACATAACATCTGGCATGATATAACATGTGAGAAAGCACTCAATAAATGTTAGCCATTATATATAATACAATAAAATACATTTTCTGTTCATTTAGAATGTGAGCTGCATGAAGAAAAAACAAGTTTTGTCTCATTTTGTTCACTGTTAAATCCCCAACCTCTATTCTATTTGGTAGAAATCAGACTCTCAATTAATACTGCTGAATGGATCAATTTAGAAATAACTGTGCCCCTGATAAACTTCTTTGACTATGACAGTGCTACTGTGGGAAGCTTACATTTTCTGTTTTTAACCAGTGGGTTATTAAAGTACAAAACTCAATGAAAGGCATTGTAATGCATATTAACTACACAGACTTTACCCTTAAAGTCTGTTCTACTCAAAACCAGCTATTAAATGGGACTGCTTTGATTTTATTTCATTACTGCAATCTCTCATAAAAAATGTTCTTTTATTAAAGTTAAACCTGTTAATCAGCTGCTGATTATCAGTAAAATAAGCAACTTTAGCCATATTCTAAAAATATAAGCTATTTCATTTGTGATGAGTACATTTTCCATTAAAACATATCTCAAAGGACCAGTCTTACCAGCTATACTCATAGTACAATCTGCCTATATCAATGTAAAGAAAACAAGAGTTAATTTTCACTTTCCATTTTAATTTGCAAAGAGATATGAGTAAAGAGCAGGTAAACATTAACTCATTCTAATGCCACTTCTTTAATTACTAGGATGCAGTGATGATGATGC
This sequence comes from Bos javanicus, assembly GCF_032452875.1. Lineage (NCBI taxonomy): Eukaryota > Metazoa > Chordata > Mammalia > Artiodactyla > Bovidae > Bos > Bos javanicus. Next base: position 33,197,920 of record NC_083879.1, on the reverse strand, counting down.
ATGAAAGAGGTCACTCATATCTCACAAAATCTGTGGTCCCTTCTTCCACTGTAAATGCACTGTGACGGTCTTGGGAGCAGCCTGACAAGCAGGGTGTTCACAGGACTGAGTTCTCATCAATGGAACTGGAGTGGAAGTGAGAGAGCTCATTTTCAGGCAGATGCCTGCGCCTCCCTCTGGATCTACAACTGCCAGTTGGAACCTAGATGTGGTGGTGACTTAGCTTGATCATCAAGGCCGCACCCTGGAGCAGCAGCAGTCGATGTCCAGTAAACCTTTCTGCAACAGTGGAGGTGCTCTGTCTCTGTGCTGTCTGATACAGAAGCTACTAGCCACTTGGGACTATTAAACGCCTGAATATGGCTAATATGACTGAGGAACTGAGTTTTCAATTTTATTAAATTTAAATAGGCCCATGTGGCCAGTAGCTACTGCACTGGACAGCACAGTTGTAGAACCACTCTGCCGGCTGGGTGGGTCCCAGGAGGCTTTATGGAGTACAGTGTGTCTGCACTGGACTGTTACCGTGAAAGAGGAGTAAACTTATGTCTTCCCAATCAATGCACTTGGGGTTTTTAATAGTCTTCACCCTAATTTATACCATGATCTTGATATAATATGTGAAACTACTACTAACAAATACTTGTGGGGAAGGCAGTGGTAGGGCAGACCTTAATGCTGGCTCTACTTTTAATTCTATACACTTCTGTTTAGTTTGAATTTTTTTAAGCAATTTGTTTTTTGTAAGAACTTATATTATAACTTAGTATTTGTTCAGTAAAATGATACAACAAACACAAAAACAACACAGCAAAGCAACAAACAGGTTTTCCTGACTCAGTCTTTCTGTGTTGCTCTGTATAACTTTTTAAAAGCCAAGCTTAGTTATATTAATTTAAAAATAAAAACTAGTCTGTACATTCTAAAATTAAAAAGAATTCTGCTGGCAATTAATATACTATTTCATACACAGGAGTTCCTGAAGGCAATGAGTGTATAAGACATCTTTATATGCAACCTCTGTCCTATACTGCCGAACTGTACTGCTTTGCATATAATTCATAAATATTCCCTGAATGAGTATCACATTAAATCTGAAAAACACTAAAAACCAATGTCAGACAAGGTCCTGGAAGCTCATGTCTGCAATTACTCCAATCAAACCTGTTCCTTATGGAAAGGAGTCCATAGTACCTCTGGCGTTTGTCCCATTTCTCAAGTCAGGCTGAGATGCTATTTGTTCCTTGACACCATCTAACCGCTGTTGTAATTCTTCTGATGTTATTTCTCCTAAAAAACAGAAAAAAGCTCACTGAAATTCAAATTTTTAAATTACTAAGTTTTATGAAAACTTACGGTCAGACTAATCTTTAGCAATCTGTGAAAGACATTCTACTGTTTTCATTTCTATAAACTGAAGACAGTAGAAACTGTTTACTTGATGCAAATACACATCATTTTGGTTGTTTCATTTATTAATGTTTTATTTAAATTAAAATAAGATTTAATTTGAATCATTAATAAAGTGCTCCCAGTTGATATACTTAGGAACCCATAGGCTATAATTCTGTGGATTTTTGTCAGAGTTAAAAAGAAATTAAGAGGGGAATATTTCTAGAGAAAACTTCAAATATTTACCTGAATTTTACCTAGTTTATTATATGGGTAATCCAATATATAGTATGCAAATATGCAACATAGAAATATATTACATACAAACCTGCAAGTTTCAACCAGTTCATTGTGAAATTTGATTTGTAATAAAATTATGGGACACATCTGACTTTGGAGGAGTTATTAGTTCAACTAAATAAATATATAGTAACATGAGTTAGAATCAGGTTTGAAATGAATAGTATTTTATTTGTACAAATATTACTTAAGAGAAATAGGACCACATATGTAAATATTAGACACTATCGTGTACATGAACCAGTTGGTTTTTTTGACACTTGTGTAACAGTGCTATATATTCAATATTCTTGTTTGGTCACTAAGTCATGTCTGACTCTTGTAAGCCCATGGACTGTAGCCCACCAGGCTCCTCTGTCCTTGGGATTTCCCAGGAAAGAATACTGGAGTGGGCTGCCATTTCCTCCTCCAGGGGACCATCCTGACCAGGGATCAAAGCGAATCTTCTGCATTGGCAGGTGGAATCTTTACTGCTGAGCCACCAGGGAAGCCCCAATATTAACCTACTTATGACATACAGAAGTACGCCAGTGATTTTTCTATGTTTTTATGTTACAAAGCTCTTGAAGTCACCAAAACAGTACAGTGTATTTTGGAACAGGGAAGATGGGGGTAAAAACCCCTCCTAACGCTGAAACTTTTAATAATGCTGCAAAAGGTATTTTCTCTTTTACCTATCCCTTACCAGGAGTGCCTAAAAGATTATGGTCTCTCATCAGCCGGTAATCTTCATCATTGAGGTTGTTTATAAACTGGTAATAGGCTTCTTCTCTGTGGAGACGCTCTTGCTGCCACCTTCTCTCATTTTCTTGATGATGCTGGTCTTGGGATGAGGTTTCTTCACCACCATCATCTGATTGAGATCTAGATCGATTCATGCTGAGACTCCTGGCTTTCTGTTCAAACAACAAACACAAATTCAAGGTATTAGTCATGGACTGACTAAACACATGGCTTCATGTTTGTTTTTTTCATCTTCATTTTACAAATCTGCCCACTACTCAAATACTTCGTATGCCAAGTCTTGCAGTGAAAAACTTACATGTAAAATAAATATCAATACTAACAGCTCCTAGGCAATGCAACACAACTGGGCCTACTGCTTTGCTGAAAGCTGTCCCTGAAGTCAGAATGGATTTGGTTTCACCACACATTTCTCACACTTGAAAACCAAAGTGATTATCTGACTTTTACCTCTTTGACTCTCCTGTAAAGTTGGTCTAATATACTCCAAATCTCCGAATACTTCATGTTAGCATACAGATTTTAACCTTGAATTGTGCACATTCTTTACTTAATAAGCATAGGACTACTGGGTATTGGGAGGGTATCATTTACATTTATTTCCAGTAGGGGTTTTCTTCCCAAGATAAAGTTCATAAATGTAATATTACCCTCTTTGCATTTTGTTGAAGTAAAAATAAGTTAGCTGAACAGACCTGGAGTTGACCTCTCTTACACCTCACAGGAGACAATACTACATGCACAGCTCTGGGGATCCTGCAAGCACATCAGAGCTCTTGTGACTCTCCATAAGAACCTTGTTCCTAAGACTGGAGTGGTTAGTCCAGAGGCTGCTGAGTGCCAGTGAAACTTCCTGACCTTGCTGAGGCAAACACTGCTTTTGGATTATCCTGAAATGTTATTCCTGAGAAATTTACTTTTAAACCGTAAGGAAATCAAGGGAAGAACTATTTATTTCATAAATATCTTAAAATTTCTTAAACATATCTAAGTCGTTAAAGCTTCAGTTCTCAACTGGGAATGCATATCAAACTCACTTGAGGAAATTTTCCAGAATACAGATGTCCAGAGTTCATCTCCAATCCAGGTCAAAATTTTCCAGGGTAGGGCCCAGGTCTAACTTCAAGAGCTAATTTGGGTGTTCTGTGGCTGAAATGGGGCTTCCTGAGTGGTGCCAGTGGTAAAGAATCTGCCTGCCAATGCAGGAGATGTAGGAGACACAGGTTCAATCTCTGGGTCAGGAAGGCTCCTGGAGGAGGGCATGGGAACCCACTCCAGTATTCTTGAGTGTGGGTTCTGGAGAATCCCATGGACAGAAGAGCCTGGTGGGCTACAGTCCATAGGGTCACACAGAGTCAGACATCACTGAAGCAACTTAGCATGCATACACGTGGCTGAAATAAACCATTCCTTGACAATTTCCAGTATGTCACTAACAGATATGTATAAGACAACATGTAACTTAATAGAAGCTAGAGGGTCAAATGACTAGGTGGCCAATGAAACAACTGTTATAACTACGACTCAGTGTTTAACAAGCAAACTACTGATATTTTGGGCTTCCCCGGTGGCTCAGTGGTAAAGAACTGCCTGCCAATGTAGGAGACTCCAGTGCAATCCCTGGGTCGGGAAGATCCCCCGGAGAAGGAAATGGCAACCCACTGCAGTATTCTAGCCTGGGAAATCTCATGGACAGAGGAGCCTGGTGGGCTACAGTCCATGGGGTCGCAGAAGAGTCGGACATGACTGAGCAACTGAGCAACAAACAATGAACTGGTACTTTAAAAACAAAGTGAAATTAGCCCAGGAGTGTAACTCATTGTATGAGTTAGCTACTACCCAATCTCACACACAGTCTAACATTAAATTACAAGTTTTTTTTTAAACAGGGATAACGTCATTTTTAAAAGATCTGTAGCACTATGTAATCATATGCAAATGAACATTATCAAAAATTTCCAATTTCTTTTCATGTTGCATGGTCAGGACTAGCCCATCATTAGCAAAGACTGTATTTGATAGGTACGGCAGTAATGTGACTCTTGTATATTAAAAGATTTTAAAAATTTGAAACCGGTCACAAGACCAAACTAAATTAGTATTAGTCAAAACTTTTGTGCTTCTCCTCAAAAAGGTAATTCTCTCGTACAATTAAACACAATTAAATCCAAGTGAATACCTTCTTAGTTTCCTTTCAACATGCTTTTAACATACGCAGTGGCATCCGTCCTTCCATTGTTTGTGCTTTTTTTGACGGCTGCTCATCTAAAGAGACAAGAGAGTGAATGAATTCAGTCAATGGCTTCTGGGAAGGCGAGGAAACGGGCTACACGTCTCCAAACTCGGCTGCAAAGCCGAAGCAAAAATCTTTAGTGAATTCTGTGGACAGACTCACCTAGAAAACGAGATGCCCGAACAACTAGGTCATGAACCCCCGCCACCCTCCCCGCAGCAGAAACTAGGCCTCTCCCAAGGTGACAGTTCCTTTCAGGGCCCTTCTTCCCACCCCGCTCCCTCTCGGAGGCAGTCGGGCTTGGGGGCCTCAGGCTCACTTCTCAACCTTCACTTTCTCGCCACCCCTGCCCTCCGCCTCCGATACCGGCTCCTCTCCTGGCCGTTGCGACGGAAGCGCGCGCCGGGGGTAGGGTCTCCGGAACAATAAACAAACGAGCCCAGGGGGCCCGACCAACCTCCTCCCAAGCCGTCCCCGAGTAACGAACGCTTCCCTTGGCGACCCAGATTCCCAAGGGAGGCGGCTGACAGACTGCGCCTCAGCGCCAATCACCGGCCAGGGCGGTGCAGCGGGCGCGCAGGTAGCCAATCAGAGTAGAGGCGGGGCTCGGGGCGGTCCCTCAGGGGGCGCGGGGGGCGAGGGCCGCGTCTCCCGGAAGTTCGCGGGAGGCCTGGAGAGTTCCTAGGACCTCACCTCGCCGGCGATCGGTCCGCTTCCCGGCGGACGGCAGAGGAGAAGCGTGCGTCCTGGAGGCAGTGACCCCGACGGCGGGCGGAGCTCGCATCCGCGCCTCTGGAGGCTGCTGCCCTCTGTGGGCGTCTGCTGAGGAGAGGCCTCTTGCTGTGCCGCGGGACAGTCCCGCAAGGCTCTGGAGGCGGGACAGCCGGGCCGCGCCCCCTGCGCGACTGGAGATGCTCGCTCCACCGCTGCCGGGCGCACGCCGGTACGACCGGAAACCGCGTCCGGCGGGGCCCGGGAGGCGGCGTCCAGCGTTCCGGCCCTCGGCGCTGGCGGTCTCCGGGCCGCCCTCCCCGGTTGGCGTGAAGCCCAGCTGTAGGCTCCTATCCCTGGATCGCCTGGGTACCGCGTAGCTCAACACCCAGCCGCTTTCCCGTATCGCTCGTCGGAAATTGCCAGCCCTCGTCAACTCTCGAGTGCTTTTTACTCCTGTTGCTTCACCTTCCCGCTAGGAAGGCGCGTTGAAACTCTCCCCACAGTCGTGCCTCTGGTTTTATTTCTGAGATGTGACGCTTTCCAGACTCGCCTCACACCACTCGTTAAACCCTTGAGTCCCTGTTCAGCCTGGTAGGGGCTCCCCGACTTCCCTATGGTCCAGAAGACTCAGTCATTGTGCGGGTGCTCACAGTGCTGTGATTCTTCATTCATTCACTCATGGCCTTAACTGGGGAGCCGCTAGTCGATCCCCGCCATCACCCTGAGCTCCTGGGTAACAAGCCGGTGTGAGCTTGGGAATCCATGAGCTACCAGTGTCGTAGGGGTCGACGGACGTTTGTTGGTTTGCTTTTTAATTGGCATAGTTATTAGAGACTAAAAATGGAAATGTATAAATGATGCCGCCTGCAAGCCCCTTCACTGTCATCTCTGCCGCGTACTGCTACAGACTGGACTCTTCTTGGTATCTGGGAACTACTTGAAATTCAGTCTTGGGAACTCCTAGGCAACCCCAACCCTACTTTTACCTAATTTCCTTTATCTCCCAGGACTCATTTCATATCTCATGGTCAAAGGGTTTTTTTCTCTGATACCTCTGACTTGACACTGTAACGCCAACCTCCAGACACACATAAAACTAGGCCCATGTCCTTTCTATGGGGGCACCCATAGCTTCCTCTGTGGACCTGTTTTAGTATTTACTCATTTTGCTGTTCAATCCCTAAGTCTCATCGGACTCTTTGCCACCCCATGGACTGTAGCCCACCAGGCTCCTCTGTCCATGGGGATTTCCAAGCAAGAATACGAAGTGGGTTGCCATTTCCTTCTCCAAGGATAACAAATATTTACTGGGTGCTGCTAGGAATTAGGTGCTAGTGATAACAGCAGAAGATGAGACCAACCAGGCCTCTTGCCCTCCTTTTCAATTGAAAAAGACAGCCACTGAGTAAGTTCCTACAATGATGTGATTTTCTGTTCATTTATAGGTCTCTTCCATCTAAGGTCCAAACTCCTTCCATTTGAACAAATGGTTTCATTCATTTTTATAGTCCCAGAACTCAGCACAGGGCCTGGCACAACATGTCCCCCAGACAACTGCATGAATGAGCAGAGAAAAATGCACTTGAGGCTGCCTTGGGAGACCAGTGGTTAGATCTCCACGCTTCCACTGTAGGGAGCACAAGTTTGATCCCTGTTTGGGGAACTACGATTCTGCATGCTGTGCAGTGTGACTGAAAAAAGAATGCAAACTTTTTACAAACAGGATTAATGCATGTTAGTGCAATGACCTCAAGAACTGTGAGTACAAGTTTGAGAAAATCACACGAGAGATCTAAAATTCAAGCAGAAATCATTTCAAGTATCTATATGAGTTTTAATGAGTATAATACTCCCTGCTGCTGCTGCTGCTAAGTCACTTCAGTCATGTCCAACTCTGTGGGCCCCATAGATGGCACCTACCAGGCTCCCTCATCCCTGGGATTCTCAAGGCAAGAACACTGGAGTGGGTTGCCATTTCCTTCTCCAGTGCATGAAAGTGAAAAGTGAAAGTGAAGTCGCTCGATCATGTCCGACTCCTATCGACCCCATGGACTGCAGCCTACCAGGCTCCTCCATCCATGGGATTTTCCAGGCAAGAGTACTGGAGTGGGGTGCCATTGCCTTCTCCCATAATACTCCCTACCCAAGGAATAAAAAAATATAAAGTCTAACCATATAATTTACCATGTGGAAATTTCTACAGATTTCTGTGGACAGATGGTCAGGTAATGTACCGAACCTGAATCTAGTATCTTGCTTCAGTTTTGTAGCCCAAGATAAAGTGACTCTACAAGGGTTCTAGATATGATAACTGGGACAGAGAGATGGATCACTCTGGATATCTGTATTTCTAGGTCTCATAACCTGCCGAAACCCTAACCCTAACCCTAATTAATCTCATTTACTGTAGTAGTACCTGGCCTTTTTTGTGTGTCTTTTTTTTTTTTTTTTTATTGAAGGATAATTGCTTTACAGAACTTTGTTGTTTTCTGTCAAATGTCAACATGAATCAGCCATAGGTATACATATATCCCCTCCCTTTTGAATCTCCCTCCCATCTCCCTCCCCATCCCACCCCTCTAGGTTGATTCAGAGCCCCTGTTTGAGTTTTCTGAGTCAAACAGCAAATTCCCGTTGGCTATCTATTTTACATATGGTAATGTAAGTTTCCATGGTACTCTTTCCATACATCTCACCCTCTCCTCCCCTCTCCCCATGTCCATAAGTCTATTCTCTATGTCTGTTTCTCCATTGCTGCCTTGTAAATAAATTCTTCAGAACCATTTTTCTAGATTCTGTATATGTGTGTTAAAATATGATATTTATCTTTCTGTTTCTGGCTCACTTCACTCTATAATAGGTTCTAGGTTCATCCACCTCATCAGAACTGACTCAAATGTGTTCCTTTTTATGGCTGAGTAATATTCCATTGTGTATATGTACCACAACTTCTTTATCCATTCATCTGTCGATGGGCATCTAGGTTGTGTGTCTCTTAACTACAGGACTTTTTACAATTAGGAATAAAAAGGTATAAAAGAATTAAAACTGTATCATTAAAAGGATCTTCTGTATGTTTTCTGTTTTATGTACTGAAAATGTTTAAATGATCTTGGCTTCTTACAATGACAACCTTAATTGAAATTTAAAATACAGTTCATGGGGTCACAAAGAGTCAGACGTGACTTAGCAACTGAACAACAACAATAAAAGGGCATTACTTTGGGAAGGTATTGGCTTTGGGTGATGAGTTAAGATCCCAGCAATATCTGAGTTGAATTTCAAAGAGGTGACAGGATTTAGAGAAGTAAAGAAGGAAGGGGAGTGTGAATGAGGGAAAGAGGGGAATGGTGATTGTTTAGAGAGAATCAATAAACGTGTCCTGCGTAGCGATTCCCAACCTTGAATGCCCATTAGGATCACCAGGGAGCTTTAAAAATCCAAGTGCTCAGTTGCAGCCCAGATCAATTACACCAGAATTGCTAGAGTGATTCACCAGGTATTTTCAATGGACACCCAAGGTCACAAACCACTGTTTAATTGGATGGAAAGCAGCATAGGAGAAACTGGTTAGGAACCGTAGTGGAGACTCGGAAGAGCTCAGACTGTGGGAAACGTAGCTATGTGGAGCTAATGAATCTAATTCCAACGTTTCCACTGCAAGCTGCCTTAAGGTGTTTTCATCATGTCAGGCTAAAGTAAATAAAGGCTGGAATATTAGATAAAGGAGCCAGGCTGTAGGCGGTGAAAGGTCACACAGGATCCTTGAAGATTTCTGAGCGGAGTAATGATGTAAATAAAACAGCGTTTTAAAATTTAAAAAGGATATAGGGTTTCAGAGAAAGAAGGACAATCATCTGATGGAACTTGACCTTGGGCTAGTAAGGGGAAGGGTTATGAAGGGTGGAAAAGCCCCAGAGTTTCTGAGCATGGATCTGCACGGAAACAAATAACCTTACATATCAAGTATCAGGTGGTTGCAAAGGTGACCTAATCGTGTTTGTGTTCGATAGAAAGAGAGCTCTGTGGCTCACAGGAGACTCATGACTGGACAGGAACCAGCCAGAAATGACTCAGCTTTTCTGAGTAGCATAGTCCAGCTATGCGGAGGGTGAAGCATATTGGAATGAAAAACCAGAGTAAGATGTTAAACCTTGAAAAACTAACATGAAACTAGACGGTGATCCTATAGATTACTTGCTACACTGTGGTATAGCAAAATAAACTTTGAAATGAAAATTAAAGTCATATGCTTATTCAAGAAAAAAGGTGTCCAGAAGAGGGATAAAAGGACAATATTATATTCCTGAATATCAATTTAAAGAGGTAAATTTTCTTTAAAAGTTACAGAACACGAGAGCAGAATTCATCATCAACAAATGGGAGAAATTTTCAGTTTGCGACATTCTTACTGGTCACTGTAATGGGAATCTCTTAGCTAAGAAAAGTAATTTTTTAACCTGTTATATGTATTTTTTCAGCTGTCTCTTTTACTTAGTAGGTATTTGATGGAAGAGTCTTGACACCATACATAGACATTAATGAAGCAAGGGATGAGTGTAGGCATTTTTAAAATTATTTTGCAAAACATTAAATTAAAAACATCAAGCTAGTGTTAAAAAGAGGGGAAATCCTGTCTTCATTTCCCTCCTGACCCAGCTTAAATGTCATAGTCTGTCCTTTTCACTCACTGCTGCCAATAATCCTCACTTGCCATCCCTCATCTTTTCATCCTACCCAGCTGGCAGGGCCCTAATCCAGGATGAATCCAACATCTGTCTTTGTCTGGTCTCCACCTGGGCTGTTGAGTGCTGGTGTCAAAAACCTCACAGCAGGGCAGACGGATACTGATACACTGCATGGCTGCACCTGCAGATGGGCCCTTGACATTGGCTGGAAGTCCTAGGACGGCCTGCCAGCTAACTCTCTGATTCCGCCCAAAGGTTGTTTTCAACCTGCAGTCTTTTCAGGTATGAAATCATTGCTTTCTCTCCTTCCACACCTGTCTGCTCATTCACAGCAGGCAAACTTTTACCATATAGAGAAAACCAAAGCCATCTGAAACAGAACTACTTTCACCAAATCTACAGAGTCATATATATCCATGCCTGGTTGGAGAAGACTCTTGAGAGTCCCTTGGACTGCAAGGAGATCCAACCAGTCCATCCTGAAGGAGATCAGTCCTGGGTGTTCATTGGAAGGACTGATGCTGAAGCTGAGACTCCAATACTTTGGCCACCTCATGTGAAGAGTTGACTCATTGGAAAAGACCCTGATGCTGGGAGGGATTGGGGGCAGGAGGAGAAGGGGACGACAGAGGATGAGATGGCTGGATGGCATCACCGACTCAATGGACATGAGTTTGGGTGGACCCTGGGAGTTGGTGATGGACAGGGAGGCCTGGCGTGCTGCGATTCATGGGGTCGCAAAGAGTCGGACACGACTGAGCGATTGAACTGAACTGAACTGAACTGGTAGACAGAAAAGCATGGATGATATTTTGCACTTCCTATTCACAAGAGGTGAGGTCTACTTGCCCAGTCTTTGAAACTGGGCTGATCTTGAGTCTTGCTTTCACCAACAGAATGTGGTAGAAGTGATAACATCTAAGTTCCAGAGCCCCAGCTTCAAGAGACCTTAACACTTTAACCTCTGCCATTTAAGAGCTCTCCCAGGTGATGTAGGAAAATGTGAGACTGGACTGCTGAGCCCAGCCAACCCCCAGAAAGGCGAGAAACAATCAATTTCTGTTTCACACCACTGTGTTTTGGGGTTGACTGTAGGGCAGCAGATCTGTGACAATAGTTTGTGTCCTTTTCTCCTCCTACCTGTTAACCACAGAGGAGATGTTCATGCACAAGTCTCCCCTCTCTGGTCCAGTCTCTTTTGCTAGTTTAGGGGTCCATAACTATTCATCATTCTTATTAATCCCTTATAACCGGTTCCATTGAATTAAGGAAATACCTCCAGTCTCTCGCGACTAACAAAGCTTCCTTTGATCTTATGTTCACTCCCAGTTTTAGCCCTGATGCTGTAGGCTCTACTCATCTCCCTTTCACAGCTAACATCCTGAACGAGACTAGTAATAGCTAACATACACGAACACTTACCATAGCTAGGCACCATTCTAAATACATATATTACTAAGTGCCTTAACCATGACAACTACCTCAAGAGGTTCAGTTCAGTTCAGTTCAGTCGCTCAGTCGTGTCTGACTGTTTGCGACCCCATGAATCGCAGCACGCCAGGCCTCCCTGTCCATCACCAACTCCAGGAGTTCACCCAGACTCACATACATCGAGTCAGTGATGCCATCCAGCCATCTCATCCTCTGTCGTCCCCTTCTCCTCCTTTCCCCAATCCCTCCCAGCATCAGAGTCTTTCCAATGAGTCAACTCTTCACATGAGGTGGCCAAAGTATTGGAGTCTCAGCTTCAGCATCAGTCCTTCCAATGAACACCCAGGACTGATCTCCTTCAGGATGGACTGGTTGGATCTCCTTGCAGTCCAAGGGACTCTCAAGAGTCTTCTCCAACACCACAGTTCAAAAGCATCAATTCTTGGGTGCTCAGCCTTCTTCACAGTCCAACTCTCACATTCTATGACCACTGGAAAAACCATAGCCTTGACTAGACGGACCTTTGTTAGCAAAGTAATGTCTCTGCTTTTGAATATGCTATCTAGGTTGGTCATAACTTTCCTTCTAAGGAGTAAGCGTCTTTTAATTTCATGGCTGCAATCACCATCTGCAGTGATTTTGGAGCCCAGAAAAATAAAGTCTGACACTGTTTCCCCATCTATTCGCCATGAAGTGGTGGGACCGGATGCCATGATCTTCGTTTTCTGAATGTTGAGCTTTAAGCCAACTTTTTCACTCTCCACTTTCACCTTCATCAAGAGGCTTTTGAGTTCCTCTTCACTTTCTGCCATAAAGGTGGTGTCATCTGCATATCTGAGGTTATTGATATTTCTCCCAGAAATCTTGATTCCAGCTTGTGTTTCTTCCAGCCCAGCGTTTCTCATGATGTACTCTGCATATAAGTTAAATAAACAGGGTGACAATATACAGCCTTGACATACTCCTTTTCCTATTTGGAACCAGTCTGTTGTTCCATGTCCAGTTCTAACTGTTGCTTCCTGACCTGCATACAGATTTCTCAAGAGGCAGATCAGGTGGTCTGGTATTCCCATCTCTTTCAGAATTTTCCACAGTTTCTTGTGATCCACACAGTCAAAGGCTTTGGCATAGTCAATAAAGCAGAAATAGATGTTTTTCTGGAACTCTTTTGCTTTTTCCATGATCCAGCGGATGTTGGCAATTTGATCTCTGGTTCCTCTGCCTTTTCTAAAACCAGCTTGAACATCAGGAAGTTCAGGGTTCACATATTGCTGAAGCCTGGTTTGGAGAATTTTGAGCATTACTTTACTAGCATGTGAGATGAGTGCAATTATGCGGTAGTTTGAGCATTCTTTGGCATTGCCTTTCTTTGGGATTGGAAAGAAAACTGACCTTTTCCAGTCCTGTGGCCACTGCTGAGTTTTCCAAATTTGCTGACACATTGAGTGCAGCACTTTCACAGCATCATCTTTCAGGATTTGGAATAGCTCAACTGGAATTCCATCACCTCCACTAGCTTTGTTCATAGTGATGCTTTCTAAGGCCCACTTGACTTCACATTCCAGGATGCCTAGCTCTAGGTCAGTGATCACACCATCGTGATTATCTGGGTCATGAAAATCTTTTTTGTACAGTTCTCTGTGTATTCTTACCACCTCTTCTTAATATCTTCTGCTTCTGTTAGGTCCATACCATTTCTGTCCTTTATCGAGCCCATCTTTGCATGAAATGTTCCCTTGGTATCTCTAATTTTCTTGAAGAGATCTCTAGTCTTTCCCATTCTATTATTTCCCTCTATTTCTTTGCATTGATCGCTGAGGAAGGCTTTCTTATCTCTCCTTGCTATTCTTTGGAACTCTGCATTCAAATGGGTATATCTTTCCTTTTCTCCTCTGCTTTTTGCTTCTCTTCTTTAGTTACTACTATAATTCCAATTTTCCAGCTGAGAAAACAGAGGCACAAGGAAGTGATAAACATGGTGCCCTGTTGTAGGTCTGGATATGAAAGTCGGATTTTGTGGCTACAGTCAGTTCTCCTAACCATTCTGCTATAGAAGCATCTACACTCTGTTCCATTTCCTTACTTCAAACTTAAGTCTTCCACGCAATGTAGACCAGCTTTGCCCCCATCTCACCACCAAAACTGCACTTATTATCCAAAACAATCTATAGAGATAAGTCACATGGTCTTAGTGGGGACCCCCCCCAAAGAAATTGGCTCTTAAGAGGCCCCAAAATTCTTAGCTATTACAATGGCTTGTGGTCCTCAAAGTGCCACGGTAAACAGATACACAGTGTATCTGTGGTATTAACATTTCATAGGGGTGGACAGGAAGCAAAATGTCTAAAAATATTCCTTGGGCGGGGGGGTGATAATTTTAAAAGAAGTTGAGAAACACTGTGTAAATTAAACACTATACTCCTTATCTTGCTTTACTTCTTGGCAACATCCAACACTATCGACCATTCCCTTCTTTCCAAAACTTGTTCTTCTTTTGTCTTTTGTGATATCACTCCCCTTGATGCCCCCCAAAAACCCTCTGGCTGCCTCCTCTCAGTCTCCCTTTCTGGCTCCTCCTCTACCCACCTCTACCCATATTGGAGGTGCTCAGGGATCTGCTCTGTTCTCAGTGTAACACTTTGCAGGTGATCGAGTCAATTTGTACAGCTGATGATTTCCAAATTTTTATCTCTAGCTATGATCTCTCTTTTTAGCTTTAGTCTCCCATATGCCCCTTCCCACTAGGAATGTTCACTTATATTTCTGCAACATGTCCTATTTGACATGTCCAAAATGGAGTTCTTAATTTTTCTTCTAAACTTATCTCTTTCAAAGTCTTCTCCATCTCAGTAAGCGGCAACATCTTCAGGAGTCATCTTGATTCCTCTTTCTTTACATCCCTTCCAACGATCAGCAAGTCCCCTATCTATCTATTTGTCTGTCTATCTACTTGCCCTATCCATATATCTGTCCCTCAATCTTGCTTTCTAGAATCCATTCTTAACATAGTAGCCAAGTTGTTCTTTTCAAAGCAAAGACACCTGGTCACTAACCTGCTTGCAACCTTCCAGTTGCTCCAAAATAAAACCTGTGGCCTAAAAGACCTCCCTGGTGGCTCAGTCAGTAAAGAATTTGCCTGCAATACAGGTAGACCCAGGTTCCATCCCTGGGTCAGGAAGGTCCCATGGAGAAGGAAATGGCAACCCACTCCAGGATTCTTGCCTGGAGAATCCCATAGACAGAGGAGCCTGGTGAGCTACACTTCATGGGGTTGCAAAGAGTTGAGTCAGACACAATTGAGCAACTACAAAAGGTTCTGTATAGGCTTGCACCTGCCCACCTCGTTGTCCTCATCTCACACAACCTCTCCCCTCATTATACTCCTATCACACAGCCTTCTTTCTATTCCTTGGCTCCTGGCTCAAGGTCTTTGCACTTGCTGTCTCTCAGATCCATCCATCTGGGCCACTCTGCCTCCCTCCCCTTGGCAGCTTTTGCTCCTCGTCACTCAGGTCTCCCCTTAAGTATCACCTCAGAGAGTCTCTGGCCGTTGACCTGATCTAAGTAATCTCCTCCTGGGCCCACTTTCCGACTCATTGTCCTGTTTCATTTCTTCATGGTACTTACTTAGAGCATTCCCCACTTCTCCTGTGAGCTCTTTACCCCCATCTTCCTCATCCCTCTGAATGAAGGAGCACTGTATTCTTATATAACCCTGCCTCCATGGCCACACTTCACTGGTCCAAGGCGGGCTCCTCACCCAGCTGGTCCAGCATCTTTCCTGGGGTTTTTAGAACTGGAATTGAGAAGCAGAGCTGATTCTTCTCTAATGACAGGCATCTTACATCAAATTCAGGGACTGTTAGTGGTCATGTGTCCAGTCATGTGGAGGAAATGACTCTGTAAGAGCAAATGACACTCACATGATTAAGGGAAGAAAGTTATTTTTGAACGTTTTCTTCTTTTTTTTTTTTGTTCTGGTGGTTTCTAGGGTCTAAATTAAATTCGAGATGCTTATAGAGTCGAGAAACTTTTTGCATCAGTATTTTCTTTGACAAATTATAAAAGACTAGACAGATTGAAGCTGCTATTTATCATGTCTAACATTACACTCAAATATAGATGCTTAATTTGTGCTTTTTGATGATAAAGGTAACAAACACTCAACCTGTAGAATGGGAGAATAGATATTTTACATTAAATCACTTAGAACTGGAATTGAGATACAGACTGAGAAAATGGAATTAAAAGTTGCAGAGACAAGTGATCAGTGCTGAGAAGACTTAGTAAGACTTTTATGTTCATATATCATAAAGCACCAAATCCTTCTGCTGCAAAAAGCACATGCTCAAAGGAAGGGCTGGGGAAAATGTCCAACGTTTTAAAATGACTTGCCCCCCTTTATATTATTATTAAGGTTCATTTAAATCTTTATAGAAACCAAGCCAATGCAGCACATTCTAATTCTTTATAATTATGCAAACTATGTCCTGGGCCCTGTGTGGAGGCCTAAGAGAAGTTAGAGACTCAGTCATTAAGGTGTTCATTAAAGGAAAGTTGTTTTTTTTTTTAATACATAAAATAAATGGCTGGGCTTTCCTGGTGGCTCAGTGGTAAAGAATGTGCCTGTCAAGCAGGAGACTTGAGTTTAATCCCTGGGTCAGGAAGATCCCCAGAGAAGAAAATGGCAACCCACTCCTATATTCTTGGCTGGGAAATTCAATGGACAGAGGAGTCTGGTGGGCTACAATCCATGGGGTTGCAAGAGTTAGACACAGCAACAACAGCAAAATAAATTACTACCATATAAGGTAGCCAGGCTTTCCTAGTGGTTCAGACAGTAAAGAGTCTGCCTGCAATGCAGGAAACCCAGTTTCAATCCTTGGGTCTGTAACAGAGCAGAACAACCCACTCTAGTATTCTTGCTTGGAGAATTCCATGGACAGAGGAGCCTAGCAGGCTATAGTCCATGGGGTCGCAAAGAATCGGACATGAATCATGCGACTTAGCATGCACGCATATGAGGGAGCTATGATGTTTCTATGTGAGTTACAAAGCAAGTGCAATGGTACCAGGGCTGGGGTAGGAGTTCATGGGAGAGAAAAGTCATATTCAGTTGCCAGAACCAGGAAAGGCTGCGTGACTGACTTAGGCATTTGAGCTGTTCCTTGGAGGATGGGTAGCCCTGCAAAGGTCAGAGATGGTATGAGGAAGCATCCAGCCTTTGAGAATGGGACAAAAGCATACTTGGCATGAGCACGAAGGACAGTGAACAGCAAATGAAGGCCTGAGCTCAGATGGTTGGCAGGAAAACAACAGAACGTCTGTCTATGGGCACCGCTGTGCTGGGAAATTGGGAGGTTCAGGGCACCGTATGGTATGCTCAGTTTCAGAAATTTTAAGTTTGAGATGACAGCACATTATCCCCTGAGGCTGAACAGGAGGTAGTAGAAATGTGGGGCTGGTGTTTGAGAGGCATGTTTAGACTGGAGATGTTAAATTTAGAATGTAAAGAGCCACATTTTAAGACAAGAAGCACAAGTGTGGCTTGTGCGTTGTTTGTAACATGGACCAATGAGGGCCACAGTGCTCTAGTGTCACTGGAAGTCACCATGGTGCCACGAGACGTGACATCAGGATGACCCGAGGCTGAAATCAAACCGAAATGGGAGCCCTTAGGTCCCTGTTATGTTCGATTCAGTCAAACAACAGTTAAGTGTGAAGCTGATTTCTCTGATCCCTCCCTCAGGTTTTTGGAATACAAGCATGAGCCCCAAGGGCTTCCCAGCACACTGCTTTGGCTCTGTGGGCCACTTCTTCACTCCTACAATTGAGGTTCCAGCTGCTGCCTCTTCCTTTCCTCCAAGCCTGGACACAGGCTCCAGAGGTAAGACCAGCTTATGTCTTAGGGATGATAGAAGGGAATTATCACACAGAAAAGAAAAACCTCAAGCTGGATATTAGCTATCACTGCTCCTGACACATTAGCCAAGCTCCCCTCAGGGGCCCTAGTGGCTCACTCTTCCTTTGCTCCCTATCCTGATGCTCTGCTAAGGGGCCAGCTCACCCCTGTGTGCCCCCAACCTAGAGTCCAGACCTCTAACTCACACCATAGTTGCAGAGAGAAAAGCAAGTCTTTCTCTTTCCTGGTCCAAGGCGGCCTTCCTTTCCTACTCTGGGATTACTCACAGTAGAACCATGGCTAGCTTGACTACAGGAGTCATTTCACCATGTACATGTATATCAAAATATCATGCTGTACCTCTTAAATCTACACTATTTTTATGGAAAAAAAAAAACTCAGGAGCTTCCCTGGTGGCTCAGTGGTAAAGAATCCACCTACCAATGCTGGTTCAATCCCTGCTCTGGGAAGATCCCAGGGGATCGAAGGAGCAACTAAGCCGGCGCATAGAAACTACTGAAGCTCCAACTTGAGAGTCCGTGCTCCCCAACAAGAGAAGCCACTGCAATGAGAAGCCCGTGTACCGCAACAAGTGAGTAACCCCCGTTCACCACAACCAGAGAAAAGACTGCACAGCAGTGGAGAACCAGCACAGCCAAAAGTAAAATATATAAATAAAATTATTTAAAAAACAAACAAACAAACTCGGTTTCTTCACAGGGATGTCTGTCTTATCTTCATCCATAAAGTGGATGAAGTCATAACAGTAGTCAAAAGTCATTTGAAGAAGTTGGAGACCTTCAGATTCAGGAATATTATGTGCAAGGGATGTGGGAAGTGGGTACAGGGCCAGGGTGGGAGCAAGCCCAGTCCCAAGCTTCTTCACTACCTTTTCTCTAGCATCGTGTTTTGGTTTCTCAGGATCAATGAGTAAACACTTGGACAAAAAAACACATCATTTGAGAAATACAAAACATATAAGCTTCAGGAAGAGTCTAGTCTAAATTTGTATTTAGGAAAAAAATTAAATTCTTTATGCAAAGGAACAGTCCTGCTAGAAATCCTCCAATTTACATCACTGAATAGAAACATCTAACATCCCACTCATGAATGCTTACCTTTCTGGAGCACTTACTGTAAGCTGAGGTCTTTTTTTTTAATTTTTTGGCCATGCTGTGAGTCATGTGGGATCTTAATTCCCCATTCAAGGATTGAACCTGAGCCCCCTGCAGTGAAAGCTCAAGTCTTAAACACTGGACCACCAGGGAAGTCACTGAGGTTTCTTATATCTCCATTTTGCAAAGAAAGGAATTCAGGGACCAAGGACACACTGCTAATAAATGGTACATCAAGATTCAAACCCAGGCCCCCTGACCAGTCAGTATATTTAAACACTAAATAGTATTTGATGTACTAGGAAAAACAACTTTGTTTAAACCAGTGGTGAAGTTACTCTTTTCTCCTGGGAAATTTGTTTAAGAGCCCTTCTGAGAATTTTTCATAAAATGGTATCATGGTCATCATTTGTACATAAATATTTTTGACACAAACATCCTTACTCATTAATTCAACACATGTTTCTGATTTCCCTGATAGCTCAGTTGGTAAAGAATCTGCCTGCAATGCAGGAAACCCCTGTTTGATTCCTGGGTTGGGAAGATCCGCTGGAGAAGGGACAAGCTACCCACTCCAGTATTCTTGGGCTTCCCTAGTGGCTCAGCTGGTAAAGAATCTGCCTGCAATGCGGAAGACTTGGGTTTGATCCCTGGGTTGGGAAGATCCCCTGGAGAAGGAAAAGGCTACCCACTCCAGTATTCTGGGCTGGAGAATCCCATGAACATAGATGTTTTTGACACAAAGGTCCTTACTTATTAACTCAACACATGTTTACTGCACACCAAAATCAAGCCATGATACTAGGCATCAGGGAAGATGCAAATATGACTTCTTATAGAAATTAATAATCTAGCAAGGAAGAGCAAATAAAAGAACACAATTTGATGAATATCGTGGGAAAGGTGAAAAAATTGGTTGGACGTTCAAAGTGGAGAGATACCGTGGGGAACTTTCGTGAAAATGGTAGCAGTTGGGAAAAGTAAAATAAATATAAACATAAAATTAATATAAAATTAAAAAATGAAAAATAGACATCTAAATAAGGGGGATAAAACAAAATGAGGCGTTATTATCAATATATCAGCACTGGGACTTCCTTGTTGGTCCAGTGGCTAAGACTCCACACTCCCAATGCAGGGGTCGGAGGTTGCATCCCTGGTCAGGGAATTAGAACCCACATGTTGCGACTAAAGATCCTGAGTGCCACAACTAAGACCTGGTGCAGCCAAATATTTTTTTAAAAAACGATAAAGATACCAAGACTCCTCCAGCAGACACCTTTCCTCCCTTAAAATTATGAACAGTTTTTATGGATTTAGATCCATTGCTGTAATCATGGCTAAAAATAGCTATTCTTAGGAGCAGTGGTACAAAAGGCCGTACTCAAAGTACCATCTCCTCTGAAAGGATAGTCCTCTGTCACAAGAGTGCCACTCTCTAGGGGTAGCGTGGCCACTCCCAACTGACTCCCTTTTACTGATGTTTGTAATGTGTGTCAGCACGTTGCTATCACTGTGCAGCCCTTATTAGACCGTGAACTACAAGATTCCCCGAGTGATAGTCTGTGAGCCGTTGATCAATAATTAGACTTTCGATAACGATAGTGCCCTTTAAACTCTGGAGTTCGTAAGTGGCACAAAATGTGATTCTAACACAGACTAGACTCCCTCACGCTTAAATTTCTCTAGTTAAGTTTCTGGCCCAAATCTGACTTTAGCGACAACGCTGTTAAAAAAAAAAAAAAAAAAAAAATTCCCAAGTGGTCATCGAAACGCCTCCCCTCCTTCTGGACTACGAATCCCATCGTGCATCGCTCCCACCTCCCCTTTCGCGGAGGGCGGAGCCTAAGGCGGGGCGGCCACGGCGGCGGCCGGTGCATTCTGGGTGCTGTAGTCTGGAGCCCCGGCTGCCGCCCACGTGGTGCTGGTGGAGGCTTCTCTGGGCAGCGGCTACCGCGCTGGGTTCACGCGCCCCCCGGGGGAGTGAGGCTCGGCTGGAGAGGTGCGCGGCGCGGGCGGCGGGGAAAGCGGAGCGGCCCGGGTCTTCGCGACGTTTTTGCGACAGCGCGGCTGCGTTCCGCGAGTCCCCGCCCTCCGCTCTGTGAGGAGGTGCCGGCTGTTGTGCGGCGCTGCCTTTCTGTCTGAGTGGACGGCAGAGCGAGCGAGGGAGCGAGCGTGAGCGTGTGTTAGCGCGGCTAGGCGCGAGCGCCCGAGGGAGAGCCCGCCGCGCCGCCGCCGCCCGCCGCGGGGGCCGAGCGCGCGGCCGGAGCGCAGGAGCCAGAGCCCCGGAGCCCGCGGGGACAAGGGCAGCGACCGCGCTCCCCACCCCCAGCCCTCGTCCCTCGCCCTCCTGCGCCCCCGGGTTCCTCGGCGTGTGTCCCCCCACCCCACCCCGGCCGGCCCCCGCCCTGCCGCCCCGCTGGATGTCCCCGGCGCCCTCGCGGGGCCTCCTCTTGCTCCTGCCGCCGCGGCCGGGCCGGCGCTGCGGCCACCGGGCGTAGAGCGGGCGGCTTCCCGGGGGCCGCGGCTGCCGGAGCCTCCCGGAGGGCCCCCGCCCCCGCGCCGCGGCGCCGCGACCCCCGCTCCCCGGCCCCGCCGGCCGTGACAATGGACTATGACTTTAAAGTGAAGCTGAGCAGCGAGCGGGAGCGGGTCGAGGACCTGTTTGAATACGAGGGCTGCAAAGTTGGCCGAGGCACTTACGGTCACGTCTACAAAGCCAAGCGGAAGGATGGGTGAGTGTCGGCGGGGCAGGTGGGCAGTCTCCCGCGGGCCGGGCTCCGGGAGGATGTGGTGCCCGAGGGGGGCCGAGCCCGCGCGAGACCCCCACCCCCACCCTGCGAGCCGGTCCAGTGGTCTCCCGGCGCCGCTCGTCGGGAGGAGGAGCGTGTGACCCACGGGCTCTGTACTTTTCAAGGGTTTCGGTGCCAGATTTCTTTAAATGTTCCTTATAAAACGTCAGCTTAAATGATGTTGGAGGGAGGGGTCGATTTATTAGGGGACCCTTCACCCGCCTCCGGACTGACATCCATCAGCCCGGAAGGGAAGCTGGGATCCTTTCCTCCGCACAGGTTGGTGATGGATTTAAGACCCCATTTGGGTTTTATTTGTGGGGAAGAAAGCAGCAAGTCAGGGTGGTTCTGAAGAGTTCCTCCCGGTGATCGATCACCTGCGGCAGAAACGTAGCAGTTGCTGTTTCGCTATCATTAGCTGCGAGTTTTACCTAGAACAATGGGGGTTTGGTGCAGGGTGGGTGGTGGGGAGAAAGGCGAATGACAAATAGGGGTGTCTTATTCAGACCCCCCCCCCCCCAGTTTAGCAGTTGGCAAGGAACTTTAAATAGTCTCTTTGCTTTAAATGTTCTTACCTAGAAATAACTTAATTAAGTCTATGACTGGTAATGCTCCCAATTTAGTTTCCTAAACCGGCAAGTGAACTGTTCATTTTTCCTTTGTCAGTAGATGAATGTCTTGTAATGTTGACAAAAGAGAAGACATTTCTTAGATGAGAAATATAATCTATTAACTCCTAGTTTTCCTCTTGTAAAAACGGATGTTGTCTTTCTCACCTTTGACACTATAGGAAAAAGCTGGAAAGGACGTCAAAGCTTATATAATCTTTAGATTTTATTATAAACAAAGTGGGTTTACTTGAACATCACTCTTAGTTTGGTTAAGCTGCTGTTTAACGTTTAAAATAATTGCTTTTTTCAGCCAATTAGATGGGAGAATATGTTCACAACGGTGTTAGTGCTTAAAAAAATGAAACCATTCATTCACAAAGCTGAAGTTACCTGGGTTGGGGGGAAGCCATATTTATAAATACTTAAGTATCCTCAATATTGGAAAAGGAAGGAGCTATGTATTCAATATTTTTCTTAGATTTGCTGAGGTATCTTTCTGAAATAACTTAAAATGGACTCTAAGGAAGAAGATAGTAATTCTAATTAATTTGGAATATAAGTTTCAGTGCTTGTATGCAGCAGTAAAGCAGTACTGGTATCTGCAAAGATAGGGAGTTGAGCACTTGATCCTGTAGGTGCTGCATGTATTCGCAAGTACTTTTAAGTGGAATGGATAGTTGGGTGACATTTGAGAAATCAGTGTCTGGAGATACTGCTGACTCTTGCTTAATTATGTTTCTCACTGAAGTATTACTCTGTAATAAAGTACATATTTTAAAAATTATCCTTGTTAACTTCCTATACAATGTTTTTAAGAGCCTTATGCCCTCTCCCTGTCCCCCAGTATTATGTAATTTGGAGCATGTTCATAAAATCCCCGATCCCATGAGGTTAGACATTGTAGGACATTTGACCAGTCTGTCATCTGTTCTACAAAATTCTGGTGACCTTAAATTCTCTTTGATCTCTCTGAAAAAACCAGTTCTATTTTCATAAATTACTATTTTAATAAAACATCTAAATTTTATTAACTTTGATTTAACATTTTATTAAGAACTGTAATATTGTTTACTGGCAGGAGGTACTTTTGATCACATTTTATATCTCGTGGTCAAGTTTTCACTTAGGCTAAGAATAATTTTAGGAGATTTAAATTTAATCTGTACAATTTTTAAATGGATGGATGCATGGTATATGAACATATCTTTGTCATTCATGCTAGCCAGGTAGCCTTGCTTTTGGAAACATTAACTTTTTGTTTATAATTCTTTGGGCTTGTTTTTCAGTAGCCATTAATGATTTTGTTCATAGGAAGAACTATTTTTTAAAAAATGGATCAAATGTCAAGAGAGTTTTAAACTTACTTTCAACAGTTTCTGTGTTCCAGAGGGAATATTTTTCGGTTTGGCTTCTTATAACCTCACTCTGGTAAAATACAGTATTATATTTATGAAGCTTGTTTGATCTTATGTCAATGAAATGTAATTTAATGCATTTAAGTCCAGGTAAAATAAAATTTGTGGCTATTTAATCTTTTATAAAAAGATGATCAGATAATTTGGTTCTAGTATTGATTTATTTTCAAATGAGATTATATATTCTGCAGCTGAAATTTCAGAGAACTCTAGGATCCCAGACAGTAACATCTTCAAAGAGAGTACTCAGATTTAAATAAAATGAAACAAATTTTGTTTTGATGTCAGTTCATTTCAGTTACTCAGTCACTCAGTTATGTCCGACTTTTAGACGCCAAGGACTGCAGCATGCCAGGCTTTCCTGTCCTTCACTGTCTCCCAGAGTTTGCTCAAACTCATGTCCATCGAGTCGTTGATGCCATCCAACCATTTCATCTCTTGTGTCCCCTTTGTCATTTGGCTATTAAAATGAACATATGTAAATGTATCTTTGATGTTGTCCAGCGAGCATCGTGGACATCCTAGACATGATTAATTAGTAAAGGAATTTATACCAGAGGAGTTAGCTTCTTAAATTATTGTTTTAGGAAATAAACAACGTGGTCAGTTCTTTGATATTAAGTAGTAGTAACACTCTCCTGCCAGTATACTAAGTATACCAAGGCATTTTAAGGAATGTGGGGAAGGGGGAGTCCTTTGAAGCCTGATTACATACAGGGAAAAGGGATCTTTTATAATTCTGTTAATTTCAGGTTCTAGTAGAGTTAAAACATAAATGTACAATAAATCTTGGGAATAATTTGCTCTCACTGTCACCATAAATAAGATTGAGCATGTCCTTTGTGCCTTAACACCAAAAGGGTAGTCAGTGGCAGGCAGGGTGATTCGTTTTCTTTCTGAGTCAATTGCTTTTCCTCTTTGCAGAATTTAGGCAACCAAACCTGTCTTGTTCAAAGGAATAGAAAAGTGTGAGAACCAGAAAACAATTTGTGTGTTTAAATTCTAAGCTGTCATTATTGGCACTGGGCATTGTAGAATTTAAAAATTGATTTGGGGTAAGAGTTTGATCTCCAAAAAAGAAAAGCAAAAAGAGTTTCTTGAGTAGGGTTCCTAGTCTTCTGTACTTTATGTTCAAAAGAACAAAAACTGGGCTTGGGATTTGGGGGTTGGATAATTGGGATTGTGTGTGTGTGTGTGTGTGTGAGAGAGAGAGAGAGAGAGAGAGAGAGAGAGAGAAAGGTAGAAGGGAGGAGGGAAATACACAATACATTTGTTGGGGGACTTTTGTAGACAGCACAGAGGTTAGTAGACAGAAATAGTAACAGTAGTAGCTAAATTACTGAGTGAATCTTAGGATGTGGGCAAAGCCTTGACAGCCATCATCTGTAGAATCCTCATAGGTACCACACCAGTCAGTTGTGTTTTTTCAGATTTACAGTTGAGGAAACAGGTTTAAAGTTGAAGCAAATTTGTCCATGATTACATGACTAATTAAATGTCAGAGCTGGAATTGTGGGGTTACAAGCAAGTCTCTTACTCCAGAACCATGCGCTTAACCATCATGCTTTGTATTAAGATAAATATAAGCATAGTCATGGGGATTTGGTGTTTTAGGGAGTCATTTCAGAAAGCATGAGTGCCTTATCCCTGGGCTAGTCTTTTCGGTTAACTTATACTTTCTTAGTATGTTTCTGAACAATCTTAGTTTTTTCTAGTGCTGCAAAAGTAAGTATATACAATGTGGGTGTTTCTATTTACTGTGTGTGTGTGTGTGTTAGGATGAACTGTTAAGCTGGGGAGACTGGAGAATTGAGTGTGAGTTCAGACTCTGCCTCTGATCACCAGTGTGACCCTGGGCAAGTCATTTGTCCTTGTAGACCTTTGTTTCCTTGTTAGAAGATTACAGGGTTTCAGTTGATAATTTTTTGGGACTGTAATTTGAAGAAGTAAAAATCATGACTATAAAATACGTTCGCAAGATCAGGTAAACAACTACTAAGACAAAACTTTTACTTTAGGCAGTAATATACTTCCATTTCTTAGTCTCATGCTTTAATGTGGATTCTCATCAACCGCCAATGAGAAGACAGGTAACTTCCAAAGACTTGTCAGCTCCCACACCTAACATGTCTTTTATCCCACCGTAGCATCCCCTCTGTTTACCTGTGAAGATGCCGGGTTTGTGTAGCTCTCCCACTCTTGTGCACCACTTGTTTGGTGACTAGCATGAGAGACTCATCTGATCTGCACTGACCCTGTGAGTCGGCTTTAATTCCTTAACTGTGATCAGAACTTGGTTGGAACCCTATCTTCCCCTGAAGGATTCTTCTAGTTTTCTTCTTAATATCGCCGAACCCAATATTTAGCTTGAATTTGATTTAAGTATTTCTTTAGATGTCAGACGTGGCAAATCCAGCATGTAATCCTTGTCACTGGGGATTTTGCATGTCCAGTAAGGACTATTCCTTGTAACATTTCAAACCTGTGATGGAAAGGGATAGGCGGAACATTGTGCGTTTCTTACCTGCTGGCCGTTGAACTCACCTGCCTTACATACTCGGTGAATTTATATCCACAGGTTAGGCCACTCTGAGGTGTCATTCTTAGATCCCATTTTCTTAATAGCAAGACTGGCAAATTCATTTGGGATTTGTTTGATTGTTTTACAGTTTCTTCTAACATTGGAAGAAATCCATCCCCTCATTCTTTCAGCAAATATTTACTGGATGCTTCTGTCTGCCAAGCACTGTCCAAGGTATTGACAGTGCAAAGATGAGTAAAACACTCTATTATTTGAGAAGATACCTGCTGAGGAAACAAACGTGTAAATAAGCTGTAGCCGTTTAATAAGCACTATGATAATCAATACCAGGTGCTCTTGGGACACAGACATGGAGCTCCCACCTTCTCTGCTTTCAGGGAAGCCCCTCACAGAGGGCAGCACTCTGTTGACTGTGAAAGGACAGGGAAGGTCTCCTCGAGAGGACAGCAAGAGTGCTTTTGGTTGTGCTCTTACAGACCCCAGCACAGGTTGTGGGTGTGGATTCTTTCTTCCCATGCCTTTCCTCCTCATATCTGTCTGTTGCCAGCGTCTTGAAGCTCCTGCTGTATGCGTAGTGCTCCACACATGCTCTGCAAAGGTTCCCTTGTCCGCATTGAACCTGATGAGGCCCCGGTTCAGCACAGGGATAACTTTGTCAGTATGTAGGTGGCGCAGTGGTAAATAACACCCCCTGGCTCGGTAAATAACTCCGCCTGGCTCGGAAAGATCCCCTGGAGCAGGAAATGGCCACCCACTCCAGTATTCATGCACGAAAAAAATGCCACAGACAGAGGGGCCTGGCAGGCTACAGTCCATGGGGTTGCAAAGAGTCAGACACGACTGAGCACTTTAATTGTCTCTGAGGCAGTTTGCCACCACAAGAACATTGGTGCATCAGAGCACAAGCAGCCTCTGAAGTCCAAGTTTCTGGTTTAGGAGTAGCTCTCATGTGTGAACTGCCACGGCAGGACAGCCTTTGGCTTACAGCTCCCAAGAGCAGATGATCTTCCTTTGGCCTCACCTCTGTTAGGAGTAGGGAACCAGAATTTTCTAGCTGCTGAGATGGTGGTGGCAGTAGATCGGAGGGGGAATTCCTCTAATTGGGACTCTTGGTGGTGTGAAGAGGTGGTAGGGAGGGGGCTTCTTCCGGCATACTGAATATCAGCCAGGAAAACAGAAATAATGATATATTATTATAAGTTATTGTTGGTCATTTGCAAACTTACCTGCTTTTTCAAAAATTTGTTCTCTTGGCAACTGTGTCCAGAACTATGATTTACAGACACTTGAAATATACATATGTAAGGGAACTGTATATGCCAAATGAGTGTTGATAAATATATATATATTTCCCTGTGGCTGTGTCATCTTTCTTGTTATGTCTTGCATTGTTGAATGAATCCTCGTTGTCTGGTTTTTTTTTTTCATGCTTTTTCTGTTCTTAGCTGCTGCTGCTAAGTCGCTTCAGTCGTGTCCGTCTCTGCTGCTAGAGAATGGAAATCCTACTGTCCTTAGCTCCTTCAGAACAGTTTGTATATCCTTTCCTTCACAGCAGTTTAAGTAGGCCTCGGCCATCTCTTTGAAACTACTGTGATACTTTTTGTCTTTAAGTATCTCCTGTCACCCCAAGGCAGTTCTTGAAGTTGTCAGCGAAAAGTGACTTTCACTCGTTATTTTGATCTTAATACTTAAAGACCCTTTAGTATAATTTTCTCAAGATTCTTTAGTGATTGTCAAAGTCACAAATCCAGCCCCTGCTGTTGTAAGCTGCTTTTACTGATAGAGTTATGTCGTTCAGGTGTGTCATCGCAGAAAAAATGCTGAGAATCCCCTTTTTAAAACTGAGATATATCACACTGCATAAAATTCACCCTCTCAAAGTGTGCAGCCCACTGGCTGTTAGTCTGTCCACAGAGCTGTGCCATCATCACTGCTGTCTGTGCCAGGACATTTCTCTCCTGTCAGAAGGAACTCCACGTCGGGTTAGTGGTCGCTCCACAGCTCCCCTTCTGCCCAGGCCCTGGCAACCACCCATCTACTTCCTTTCTCCCTGGGTTTGCCTATTTGGAACATTCCATGTAAATGAAAGCACACGGTATGTGGCCGTTTGTGTCTTTACTTAGCGTAGTGTTTTCAGTATTCATCTGTGCTGTGCACGTATCAGTATTTCATTCCTTTTTATGGTTGAAAACTATTGCCTTGTATGGATAGTCCACGTTTTGTATATCCGTTTATTACTTGGTGGACATCTGGATTGTTTCTACTTCTTGGCTGTTACGAATAATGCTGCTGTGAAACTTCATGTGCGAATTATTGTGTAGATACATGTTTTGGGTTTTCTTAGACATATACTCAGAGTCATATGGTAACTGTTTAGCTTTTTGAGAAACTGCCAAATGTTGGAAAGCAGCTGAGAACCACTTTGAGTGACTCTACCTTGACTTTGGTTTAGGACCAGGATTTGTCCTTTGTCCGCAAGACCTGGACACCTTAATTTCCATGACACCTTATTCCCAGGACATTGTTGACACACTAGTCTATATCATAGAGATTCTGAAATTCAGATTAATGCAACTGCTCCTCCTCCATTAAATCAGACTGCCCTTCTGAACTTACTCTCAGGCAGCACCTGTTGCTGGGCAATTTTTTCCCTCAGCTGAAATCGGTTCTGACATATTGCTTCAGAAATCCTAACTGCTTTTTCTTAAAGTACAACTCCAATAATCCTCTCTTCACTCATCACCCCACAATACATAGTTAGCTTTTCATAGATATATTCTGTAACTACTTCAGTGTATATGTGATTACTGTTTATATATCCTTGGGGTCTTTCTGGTGAATATTCATGGGTTAGATATTACAGATTTCCTCTAGGGCACTACTTGTGTTCCCCTTACTTCCTGGCATATTGCCAAATGTTGACAGGTATTTTAATACTTTTTTATTTGGTGTACCTAAAATTGATAACTGAAAATTTTCCTTTTAAAGTTGCTAAACTTAAAAACTTGAGCATATTTTGAAATAAAAAAGTCTTTGTGAAAATACCCATAGAAACTAAGTTTGATGGGCTGGCTAAATTGATACCAGGAACAGACTTGAACAAAACCAAAAGCCAGATGCATGCTTTGTTAATTGAAAAAAGGTATTTGAAAAATTGAGCCACTACAAAGAATAAAGTATTTTCTAAAGTATACCTTGCCAGTGCATCAGTTTAAATGGGGATCAAACCTTTATTTCTAAACTTAAGAAAAATATAATTAGTCTCTTAACCAAAGTTGGCATTTAATTTTATTTAAGCTCTGTGATTGTTTCATATTTGAAATTTTCTTTTGTTATGTGAATAAAAAATTATGTAGTTTAACAACTACTCAAGGTAACTCAAGTTACTCATCTTTCTAGACAAGCTCTTTAAAATCTATTAACTTTATTATAACCCATGAGTTCTAATAAGCAGTCATCCTAAGGAGAGGAATTCCTCACATCAGGATCCCTGCTGTGAGTGTTTCGATACACCTGAATTTTATAGGTTGTCTAGAGAACTAAGGAGAAGGCAATGGCACCCCACTCCAGTGCTCTTGCCTGGAAAATCCCATGGATGGAGGGGCCTGGTGGGCTGCAGTCCATGGGGTCCCTGAAAGTTGGACACGGCTGAGCGGCTTCACTTTCACTTTTCACTTTCATCCATTGGAAAGGAAAATGGCAACCCACTCCAGTGTTCTTGCCTGCAGAATCCCATGGACGGAGAAGCCTGGTGGGCTGCAGTCCATGGGGTCGCGCAGAGTCGGACACGACTGAAGCAACTTAGCAGCAGCAGCAGAGAACTAAGGGACTAAAAAAAAAATAACCCAGACTTGTCAAACAGCTGTATCATAGTTTATCCAAGTCATTATTTTGGGGAAAAGAGTAGGTATTGAAAAATTATTTTTATGTGGCTTGTTTTAAGGGAAGCCAATAAATCTCATGAAAATTTTAAGCTCATATAGGATAAATACATTTGTTTGGAGTTTTTTCACTTAATGAAAGAAGCCCTTTAAGTAAGGGATCTATCCTAACATACTTGGGACTCAGTTTGCAAAAAAAAATTCAATTTATACACAGTTCCCAAGAAAGTGTTAAGCACACAGTAAGGAGTACTTATATTTGTTTTCTACTGCTGACTTAACATTGAAGGTTCTTTTAAATGTAAAATTAAATCATTTAAATATTTGACATTCCATTTTAGTTTCTCTTTAGCTGTAATGAGGGGGAGGCAAATTTGTGTATTTATAGTTTTTTTTTTTTTTTTTTGCTAAGTCGCTTCAGTTGTGTCCGACTCTGTGTGACCCCATAGATGGCACCCCACCAGGCTCCCCCCATCCCTGGGATTCTCCAGGCAAGAATACTGGAGTGGGTTGCCATTTCCTTCTCCAATTCATCAAAGTGAAAAGTGAAAGTGAAGTCGCTCAGTTGAATCCTACTCTTTGCGACCCCATGGACTGCAGCCTACCAGGCTCCTCCGTCCATGGGATTTTCCAGGCAAGAGTACTTTATAGTTTATTTGGTAGGTGTTCACTGAATGTCTGTAATATGCCAGGTTCCAGGTCCTGTGCCAGGTATAGGTGATTCAGCAGTGGACAGGCCACAGTTGTAAGTCCTAAGGAACTTAAAGACTTTGAGGGGCACAAGCAAGTAAATAGTTACTCGTTGTAAGTGGGATAGGGCTGTGGTGGAGAAAACAATGAATGACATCTACTATGACTTTACATGTTTTCACTCAAGAATATTATGCATCTTTCCATGTCTGAGTGTAGCTCTAAATCCTTAGTTTTAATTATTGCGGGCATCACATTATTTTGATATACACACAGATTTATATGTAAATATGTATCCAGTTAACCAGTTCTCTAGTGATAGATGAAATTTAAGTAGTCTCTAAATTTTGGCCATTGCGGTGAGCAAAGAAGCTCCTAGAAAATAGGACTACAGTTCTTCAATGTGGTATCAAGTTCTTGCAGTGGAATTTTAGGGTCAAAGATTGTATTCTTTCCACAGCTATATTTCTGTTATAAGATTAGATTATAAAATTAATAAGCTCTCAGGATAAATAATCAAGCAGAATGTAAGGCTATGTGGGAAGACAGCAGTCCCCCTCTTTAGGGACAGTCGTTGTCAGCCTCCTGTGTGTGCAGGTGGAAGCAGGTGTATGCCTGGGTCGACTTTAAAATTTAATACTTCATTCATTTGAGCAGATAACACATGCATAGGTACAAGACGTAAGTATACTGAGGAAGTGAAAACTTAAGTCCTCTCAGCTCTTTCTCCTCCAGTCACCCATTTCTTCTTTCAGAGCTGTCCACTTAGATGTGTTTCTTGTGTATGCTGTCCAGCTTGTGGACACAAACATCTTTGGACTTAGTTTATGATATTATTTTTTATGCGTCACTCTTATTTTTATGAAGTCACGTTTATCAGTGGCTGCTGGGCTATATGTAGGAATTAGAAAGGTCTGTATGTCATCATCTTTAAACACAAACTGTTTGATGGCATATACGTATGTTTTGTCCGTCCTTTTCTCAGTTTTTATGTTTTGAAGATGGCTGTAGTCCATGGGGTCAGATAGAGTTGGTCATGATTGAGCAGTGGAGCTTGCACACAACAGCCATGATCACGCAGTTCACTTCAGCAGCTTGTCATTCTGTTTTATGAACATGCTGTATTAGTGATACACAGATCCAACTGAGGATGTTTAGATTGTTTTCTTTTCTTTTCTTTTTTTAATGCTCTTAAACAGTACTGCAGTAAATGTCCTTTATATCAGTCTTTGCATACAGAATTCTCTCAGGTAGAGATACAACTGCCCAGGTCCCCAGAGCCTTCCCCATAGGGAGGTTTGCTGTGGAGGATACCACTGGCAAGGAGCAAAGTGTGCATGAAGCAAGAGAAGCTCCCTCCTGGCTTCTGTCAATTGTTTTAGAGACTGATCAGCGTGCCAAGCACAAGTGATACATGACCCGGGCACGTCACTGTTAGACTGCTGCAGTGTAGGTCAGTTTCCCAGGAGTATCTCTTTAACAGGCCTGGGCTTCAGGCTCTTCTGAGATCCAGTCTTATGTCCTCAAGAAAGTTTGCGCCAATTACACTCTCATCCAAACTCCCAAAACAAAACTTAATGTGGAAGGAAGAAATGGGAATAAATAATGATAATAACATGCTTGAATCATGGGGTTAATGCATTGTAGAGTCAGAATTGTTTCGATTGTTCTTTTGGAAACTTTGTTGTACATTTTCTTTCCCTGCATAGTCTGAGGTATTTTAGATTGCTGGTTGGCATAAAGAAATTGACTTGTGGACATTTAAAATTGCAATCATTATGAAGTTCATGTGTTATTTTGTGTTCACATTCATGAGATTTCTCTGTTTCAGCTGAACACTGCTGCTGAGCTCTGTTCTGTCACATGTGACTGGAGCTCTTGATGGAGCGTCTCCCTCCAGCCACCTGTTCAGCCTGACTGCGTGTACTCCTCTGTTGCTCAAATGAGCTTTCTCTCTGTTTCCTGTTGCTTGACTTTGGTCATCTTTTCATTCCCTGACCAGCATCGACCCAGTCTTTTCCTTTTCACCCCTTTTTGGCTTGCTTTTTTTCTGTTTTGTTCTGATTTTGACTTTGACCTTGTTCCTTGTTCCTTGTCTCCTGTCTCAGTCGTATTCCCCTCTGGGCTTGCCTCTGTAGACGGAAAACTGGAACCTCTTCTGTTGCCAGTGGAATTACTTAACTTTGTGTATTCAGCAGTGGTAATTGTTTATGTCAGTAGGCAGGCAGCTGATTATCTATAAGACAGTTCTGATGTGTTTTATGAATTTGGAAGAGTTTTTTTTTTTTAAGTCTTAAGTTCAGCTAAACATTTTCTTCACGTACATAATATCTGCTCAACAGAAGTTGGAAAGTACTTCTTATAGACAGATAAGAAGCTGAAAAAGTATGCAAACATTTCATCTTTTTATCTGAAAACCTATTTTAGAACAGATGCGTCCAGCACTTCTTGAGAGTTTAAACCAGATACCCTGGAACCGAAAGTTACTATTGTCCTGTTTTTAGCCAAGACTAGCTAACCTCTGCAGAGCCTTGACGTGTGGTTGGACGTGCATACATGAAAAACATAAAGAAGCCTGTAAGAGTAGCACACACATCTCCTACTTCACCTGTTGCTCTTTTGCACTTTTTTTTTTGAGGGGATGGGCCCATTCAGTTCTGAAAGGTGATTCAACCTTATGTTAACTTTAAATGCTTGAAGTTTTCAATGCAAGCCAGAAATACTAACCAACCTTACCACTTTTTAACCTTTATTTGATTTGGATAATGTAGCATTTGCTCTATTTCCGTTGCACTTTGTAAAGCTGAGCTCACCGAATTTAAGTATCCTTGGTGATTTTCAAATCAGAATGCAGCACAATTACATTTTTCCTTGGTGAAATTCTGTACTATGATTATCCCTGAAATGTTTTGGAATGTAAGATAACATTTGTTAAAATAGTGACTCATTTTTAAGTGTTTAAAAAGTACTTTTGATTTAGTTGTAATGTATTAAGTAGAGAAATTCAATACTAGTTGTCTTCATGCAGAAAATATTAGTGAAATCTGTCAAGAAGTTATACATTTTTAGTTCATAAAGCTTTCTAATAGCTTTAGTGAGGTATGATTCACATACCATACAGCTCGCCTGTTTTAAGTGTACAGTTCACTGTTTATAGTATATTCACAGAGTTGTGTGGTTGTCACCACAATCTAATTTAGAATATTTTCATCCCCCCAAAAGAAACCCTGCACCCATTAGCAGTTGTTCACTTACCCTCCAACCCTCCAGCCTTAGGCAACCGCTAATCTGCTTTCTGTCTGGATTTGCCTGTTCTGGACATGTCATTGGAATGAAATCATACAATATGTGGTTTCTTGTGACCGGCTTCTTTGACTTACTGTAATGTTTCTCAGGCCCATCCATGGTTTCGCATGTATCGCATTTTGTTTGTCACTCATCAGTTGTTGGATAGTTGGGTCGTTTCCACTTTTTGGTTATTATGAGTAAGGCAGCTGTGAACATTGGTGTGCATCTGAGTCCCTTCTTTCAGTTCCTTGGATATACATGCGCCTAGGATATACATACAAATGTGGGATTTGAATATACACTTAGGAGTGGAGTTTCTGGATCTCATGGTGCCTGAGCGCTGGCCTTGTGCGTAACCGCCAGACTGTGTCCTCAGCGGCCACACCATTTTACACTCCCACTAGCAACCCGCAAGAGTTCCGGTTTCTCCACATCTTTGTTAACACTTTCTTCCCACCCAACCTTTTTTTTTTTTAATATAGCTATCCTTATGGGTGAGAACACTTAACTAATTTTTATTCTCATAGCAGTATTAGATATGAGATTGACATGCAGTATACCAGCTGGATCAATTCATTTCATCTTTCTGAGCACTGTGGATTTCTTGTCTATAAAAATAGATTCATCCCACACAGATCCTTTGTATAGTATATGATAAAGCATGTAAAGAAAGTTTTCAGGCTCTCATAGGGCCATGTAAATTATACATATTTTAACATATTTATTAAATTAATCTCACTGGTTCTATTGTTTGTGGTTCCACTATTTCTCCAGTGCCCAATTATGCTAATTTGTATTTTTCAGGAAGAATTTGTGATGTTTATTAGTAGGCAGTTTTCCTAAATATGTCTTTTTGCAGATAGTAACTTAAAATGCTTCTGCCTACGATGTCATGATTGTGTTTCTGAGAAATCTCTTACAAAAAATCTCTTATAAAAACAAGCTCTTTCACTGGGGTATGG
Source organism: Bos javanicus (assembly GCF_032452875.1). Taxonomy (NCBI): domain Eukaryota; kingdom Metazoa; phylum Chordata; class Mammalia; order Artiodactyla; family Bovidae; genus Bos; species Bos javanicus. The sequence goes on along the minus strand of NC_083879.1, from coordinate 33,163,220 downwards.
GTGCTAGAGGGCTTTTGTTGGACTTGGCTGTGATATAAGTATTTTTATAGTTGTATTCTAAGAGGAATACATCTGTTGACTAAACAGGACAGAAATAAACTTTGCTTCTTTACCATTTAGTCTACTCAGAAGGTTGAGGTTCCCCAACCTTTGTCCCTGATTGAGCAGTCTTGCTGGTAATACTGCTACCATTGCCAGTGGTAAAAGAATAAAAGAATGCTTGGGTAAACAAAACAATTCCATTCCAGAAGAACACCCAGACAGTCAAACAGTGCATCTGTGTGTGCCTGTTCTTTGCATGCAACTATTATTTTTCCTGTTTACTCTGTGCTGATTCCAGTTTGCATCATAATAATGCCTTTGTGTGGAGACTTCCCCCCCCCCTAATTAATTGGTGATGTTATAACCATATTGTGTTGTAAAAACTCATGCCATAAGAGACTTGCCTGTATTTGCCAGTACAGGGTAGATAGTAAGTACTGTAAATATTTGTTGATTTCAGGTGACCAGAGGACCCATTCTATAGATTGAGACATTTGTCATTGCTCTAAGTCAATGCAGTGTTGATGCTCAGCTTAGTAAACAGTGCTTATTGATAGGATCTGGTTGTACCAATACATTTGTTCTTGTTGAAAGTGTTTGAGTGGGTTCCAAAGAATTGCAAGGGGAAGTTATCTCTAGAAAAACACGTGTCAGGGAGTTGAGCAGATGAAATAGTAGTCCCCTCCTTATCCAGACGGGATACACTCCAGGCTTCCTGGAAGATGCCTGAAACCTTGGATAGTAGTGTATTTCCTGTGTTCTCCCATGTACTGACAGCATGGTACACTTGACAGAGAAGTGATCCTCACCCTTGGCGAGATGCAAGATTTCATCATGCTGCTCAGGACGGCATGCAGTTTAGAACTTACTAATTGTTTATTTTCCGTTTAATATTTTCAGACTGTGGTTGACCACGAGTAACTGAAAACACTGGTAAGAGGGGGGACTACTGTGTTCACTGTATGATTAGACCATGTGTTGAAAACAAAGTGGAAAATGTAATCCTACCATTGTACAAAATCATGAGACCTTTTTGCTTTTGACAAGCATCGTCATGTTGTAGGAAGACAAGAAATAGAATAGCTCTGGAGAAAGGGAAATACGATAAAATGATTGGGAGAAGAGTACCGTAGTATGTAAACTGAAAGGATTTGGGTCTTTCAACTTGGAAAGTGAAGGGATAGGTTTGAAGTATAGTCAGCCCCGGGCACAGAGTGGAAGGTCAGGGGCATTGTTTCTAGGACCCTTTGGATGTAAAAATCGAGGACACTCGTTTCCTTTTTGGGACTTCCATGATGGGACGTGGTTAAAACTCCATGCTTCTGTTGCGGAGGGTGAGGGTTTAATCTCTGGTTGGGGAACTGAGATCAATCACATGCCACTTGGTGTGATGAAAATTTTAAATAAATAAATAGAATGATGTAGTATGCACACATACATGAACTATGCATATCGTCCCATATACTTTATTTTTTAATTGGGATATAATTGCTTTACAATGTTGTATTAGTTTTTACTGTACAACAGGGTGAGTCAGCTGTGTATACACATATCCCCTCCATCTCGCGCCCCCCTCCCGTCCCCCTTTCCCACCCTCTAGGTCATCACAGAGCATTGAGCCGAGCTCTCTGTGGTATAAAGCTGCTTCCCCCTACCTCTATTACACATTATAGTATATATATTAATGCTACTTTCAGTCCGTCCCACCCCCTCCTCTCCGCCCTGTGTCCACAAGCCTGTTCTCTACGTCTGCACCTCTATTCCTGCCCTGTAGGTTTATCAGAACTGTTTTTCTAGATTCCATATATATGCATTAATGTACAATATTTGTTTTTCTCTTTTTGACTTACTTCACTCTGTGTGACAGAATATAGGTTCATCCACATCACTATAAATGACCCAAGTTTGTTCCTTTTCATTGCTGAGTAATATTCCATTGTATGTATGTACCGTATCTTCTTTATCCATTCATCTGTTGATGAGCATTTAGGTTGCTTCTGTGTCCTGGCTAAACAGTGAACATTGGGGTACATGTATCTTTTTGAATTATTCTTTTCTCCAGATATATGGCCAGGAGTGGGATTGCTAGGTCATATGGTAGCTCTATTTTTAATTTTGGGGGAACTTCCTTACTGTTCTCCATGGTGGCTGTACCAACTTAAATTCCCACCAACAGCGCAGAGGGCTCCCTTTTCTCCACACCCTCTCCAGCATTTTTTGTTTGTGGATTTTTTGATGATAGCCCTCCTCCTTTCCTGAAGTTGATTGTGCCTTTTCTCTTGATTTCCAACCACTCAGAATGTTAATTTGTTAAATCATAGTTTTTACACACAGTTAAATTTTTTGACCTCTTCACTGTATTTCAGTTTTGCGTAATTAAAAGGTTGTAGATCTGTGAATGCTACAAATAAAGCTTGAAAGTTCAAGTAATCTTTTGTTTTAAGGTATCACCTCTTTTCTTGGTTGTTCATAGAATATGTAACAACAGCTTGAGTCATTATTAAACAACACTTGCCGTATAAAGGATAATCTGTGATAGCTATGTAAACTATATAATAACTGCAATGCTTTTTTCTTCATGAAGCACCTGTATAATTGTTCTCATAGCTGTTTAAATTAAAACAGTACTATGGCCAGTCAGTAACTTAACTACATAAAAAATTATTTTCTTCTTCCTCTTCCTCTGCATGTACATAGACACATGTATTTTGGGGTGTATATATGTATATGTATATATGTCTCAAGTATGTGAAAGTTTTTATCTACGTACGTGTACATGTATATATATGTGCATGTATTTACATACGCGTTTTAAATATATCAACAGTAATGTGATCAGATATCATTAAATGTGGGGGCTTCCATCAAAGTAAACAACCAACCCATGTTTCTTAAGTCGTCTTCCCAGTGTCATTTTTTTTGAACACAGCTCTGTGAAGAATAAAGTTATAATCACGGCATCTTGACTTCAAGAACTGTATTTTGGCACTGGTAATTTATAATCATTCTTTTTCTCCTTAATATTCATGCTAGAAGAAATGAGCAACACTGAAAAGAGAAATTAATGTGTAATCCTTAACTCCCTAATGACTGGTCTTTCCTGCTATTTTGCATATCTGCCCAATTTATTTCTGCTTGGCCCCAAAGATTTTCTTCTTAAAAGGAGCATCACATCAGGCATGTGAATACACCTGAACGTTTAAAAAATATTCACCTGTTGTACTCCAAGTATACATTTAGTGGTATCTGATCCTTTTACTGTAATCTCGTAACAGAAAGGACCAGGAGTTTCTTTCTAGTCTCCAAGCTTAGAAATACTTTTTAAACTTTATGTAGCTTTTTTCCAAACAAGATAAAGATGCATTTGAAGTATGAGAGCTAACAAACTGAGCTTGAATCCCTCACGATAATGCAGAGGAGAGAGATTCATAGCTAAGTTTACAAGAAGCTTTGTAACTTCCTGGAGCTTGGCATCTGGAGCTCCTGAGAAACGTGGAAGTAACTCCTGTTGGGTCTGTCTTGTTCATTGGTATATCTTAGGAACTATAACAGTGCCAAGCACAGGAACGCCCCCCAAATCAAGAGTTAGTAGTTCTAATAATCTTCTAAATAAACTAATGTAATTAACCAAAAAGTTGCAGATTCCATTTGTCAGAATGATTGAAAGAGCTAACAAGTTAACCTGAAAAGGAATTTTAAGCAAAACTTAGCATGGCTAGCTAGAATGTATGTGTTCTCTGAGAGCTGACCTGATTTAAATGAAAGGGACTGTTGTTCAGTTTGCTTTAATGCATTGTAACTCCGTGTGAGATAATTGGGCATCCTGTATGATACAGGCCCCAGGAATGCGCCAGTACTAGAGCTTATTGGTCTGCTGCAGCAAGGGTGGGCGCACACCTGGCTCCCAGAGCAGGGGGGTCTTCTAGGTGAGTGTGGGTGGAATGATTCTAAGGAAGAACTGAGGAGGAGACCAGCTGTGGGCTGGATCCTGGCATTGGCGGGGGGGGAGCGGTCGTTTGGTAATTGGGTGCCTCAGTATTCTGCTCAAGGCAGGAGGAGCGAAGCAGAGCTGGGCATCATCAGTCAGAGCAGTCATCGCTCAGAAAAGGGCCGTTCTAGTTCTTTTGCCATTCTGCTGTAGCCTTGGGCAAAACTCCATTTCCTGCTTGCCTTTTCTACTGGCCTTGCCACTAATTTCTGAGAGATATCAGAGATTGATTATCAGTGGGGTTTATTTTCACTTTCTCAGGCCTTCTTTTTTGGCCAGATTCAGCCCTGTGGGACATTGTTCTGTGAAATCCAGCTCTCCTCTGTGCTGGGATTCTGCTGACCAGGAGACTGTTCGGAAAGCCTCAGCTACTGTTAACTGAAGTCAGTATTTTATGAATACTTTCTGTTGTAAGGTTAGTTATTGAGCCCTCTGAAGCTAAAGTGGCTGTACACTGGAAGACTCTGGAGATGGCACCCGAGCTCTCGCGCACTGCAAATGCTGAGAGATTGTTAACCGTTTGTAATCCAAGCACCAAGGTCCCAAGTGTGGTTTGGGCATAGACAAACCATCCTAGGTTTAACATCATAGGGGCTGTTTGTCTTGTTTACTGTTAGTTGGCTATTTGAAAGAATTGCTTAGTACTTCAGTACCCAAGAACTAGAATGAGCTGAGTTGCACCCAAAAGAATGGCTACCAATTTCAACAGTTGGCCTATTTGCAAATTTTAGTGAACTTCTGAGCAAATTGTAACCGGGAATAAGACTCATGCAAGGAGTGACTCGGGGTGCAAAGAGCAATATTATGGGTATCATTGTTAGAAACAAGAAGTGTCTGTTAACAATTCAGAAGTTTAAAGCAGCAGAGAGGAAGGGAAAGAACTAAAAAAGAGAACATGAAGATTAAAGCCTGACAGTCTTTGGTTCTAACTCTTTAGATTTTGTTCTGTAATTGCTGAGGGTGGAAGCTGTCTCTCTCAGGCCACTTGATCTAAAGGTCTCGGGTAGAAAATTAATCTCAGAATAATTTTCTTATTCTGAGATTGTCTTCTGGATGATTCTTAGGAATCCTCAATTTGGGGTCTCTAGCTGGACAGTCTTCCAGTAATTTGAGGAAGTGGTCTGTCATTGTTACTGAGAGCTGTGGATCCAAAGAGTTTTACTGCAGAACATGGCAAGGCCATTTCCATGGGAGCTCCAGTGCAGTCTTTCCCTAATGTTGCTTCAGAAATAGCCAAACACCTAATCTGAGAGCATGTAGAGCTGGTTAAGTATCTGGCAAGGGAAGATAGTTGTTTACATCAGTGATAAGGTTGAACAGCTCTGGAAAATTATTGTGTTAACCAGAATTATTACATCACATAATTTCTTTTTTTGTGATGGAAATAATTAAGATATAGTCTCTTAGCAACTTTGAAGTTTATAGTACACCGTGCTGTGCATAGATCTCCAGGATTGTTTTTATCTGCTGGTTGCAAGTTTTACCCTTAAACAATACCTCCCCAGTCCCTGAACCCCTGGTAACTGCTCTTCTGCTTTCTCTATTTACAGGAGACTGCACATGTAAATGATATTCTCTGTCTGATTTATCTCACCTAGCATAGTGTCTGGAGAAGGCAATGGCAACCCACTCCAGTACTCTTGTCTGGCAAATCCCATGGGTGGAGGAGCGTGGTAGGCTGCAATCCATGGGGTCGCTAGGAGTTGGACACGACTGAGCGACTTCACTTTCACTTTTCCATTTCATGCATTGGAGAAGGCAGTGGCAACCCACTCCAGTGTTCTTCCCTGGAGAATCCCAGGGATGGGGGAGCCTGGTGGGCTGCCATCTCTGGGGTCGCACAGAGTTGGACACGACTGAAGCGACTTAGCAGCAGCAGCAGCATAGTGTCTTCAAGATCCACATGTAATCCAAGTCATCACAAGTGGCAGGATTTCCTTCTTTCTCGTGGCTGAATAACATTGATCCTTTTTAGGTGGCCCATTACCCATCTTCACTGGACGCTTGTAAAATCTGCCGCTTGTCTCCACTTTTCTGAAATACCTAAATATTGTGTCTTGATGTGGGTGGGCTTTCATTTGTGATGGGAACTCATTGAACCCTTGCAGTGTTACAAATCCTGTCCTTCAGTTGCTAGAGTTTTCTTGAATTACTTTGTAAGTTTTCTGCCTCTCTTTTCTGTTCTTTTTTTTTTTTTGAAACTCCTAATTATTTGGATTCCCTGGACTGGTTCTCTGATATTCTCTGTTTTTCTTTCGCATTTCTCTGTGTTTTACTGCTGTTTCTTAGGCTCTGTCCTCAGTTTATCTTCTGCCTAGCCAGCTCTGCTTCCAGAGGGCTATTGTCTTCTCAGGTCTCAGCTTTGAGGATTTGACTCTGAAAATCCAGGTGGTGCTCAGCTTTCTATCAGCTTCTTTGGTTTTTTTTGATCTTGTCATCCGTTACTGTTTGTCCACTTTTGTTCTAGTTGCCAAATTTATATGCCATCTTCTTATAAGTTTGTGCCTTTTCCATAGTTTTAGTAGGGTGTAGGAGGGGAGTCAAGTTAGATATGTGTGTTCAGTACTCTGTTTTACCAGAACACTGCTCATTTTTGTAAGCACTCCTTTGCAGCCATTAACTTACCCGCCCCCCTCATCTGTTAAAGGCGAGTGTTCATCGTGGCTGTACCCTCCTCTTTTTGTTCGTGTCACATGACACACTTTCTCTAGCTTTGTTTGCTTATCTTTAAATGTAATAATTTTCTCTTGTCGTCCTCATTTGTTTTGTACACTCCTTGAGGTGAGGCACACATACTCTGCACCCTTTGGAGACAGCTGACGTGAAAGTTCTGCTCCCACCCCGCCTCTGAAAGCAGGCAGACCTCGGGGCTGTCTGCATGGTTCCATGATTTTACGCAGCTGCTGCTCATTTTGCTCTTCTCCAAGCAGCCAGACCCTGCCTGTGCCTCCGTATTTTTGTTCATGCTGTTCCGCCTTCCTAGGATGTCTCATGTAACTACTCATTTCTTTCCCCAGCCCCTCTTTCCTTTCCTGACAAGCTTCTTTAGTCTTAAGACATTCTGCTTAAGTATACTCTTGTAGAAGCTTTCCTTCAACCCTTCAAGGTATAGCTAAACATCCCCTGTGTTTATAGTACTTTATATAGAACCCTATACTGCAGTTATTATTGATAGTCTGACTACTACGACTAGATTGGGACTCCTTTTCCTCTCTAGTCTGCCTTTGTGGTTAAAGAAGTGTGCTCCACACATCACCAAGTACTGTTATATTATGATGGTAATTAGGTGAGTTTTAAGAGGTTGTTGCCTTTTTGATAATCACACATCTTTTAAGGTGTTTTTTTTTTTTTTTTAAGTATTCTCCCATTTACCTTTCTTTCTTATAACTTTTTAAAAAGATAAAACATGTAACTACTTGGGGTGAGGGAGAGAAATGATTGCAGATTCAAAATTTTTAGTTCATTTTGAAGAAATTTTCACAAGGCGGTTTTTAAAGAAGAGAAAGTCCAGAGGTGATTGTTAAGGGGGGTGAATGAGTTAGTCTTTGGTTTTTTTCTTTCCCCACTGCTCATTCTCTCCACAGAGGGCTCTAGTTTAGGAAGTCATCCTCAGCAGTAGATATAACAACCTGTCACACTCCTGGGTTGACCATCTGTTTAAATTAGTAGCTTGCACATGAACTGTCTAATCCCTGGTGGATTTATTCTGATCCCAATTTCATTTTGTTTTTGTGTCACTCTCTTTAATGCCCCCTTTAAGTTTTCAGACATCATTCCAACTTGGTGAACGTTAAGTATAGATATTCTTAATGTATTTTTAATATAATGTGTGCCCATTTGTGTGCTTTGCTAGAAAGTACTTGTAGATCTGATTGTCATAAAACAAATCTCTTTTCAGAAAGATAATGTCATTGGGATTTGTTTTTGCAACTAAAGATAAGGTGTAAATATGTAAGCAAAGATAAAGCCAAGCAGACTTAATAATTTAAAATAATAAAGTGTTAAATAAAATTAATTGATTTTCTAAGGAGTTACCCCTTTGTTCAGTCAAACCTTCGGTCTTTTCAGAACCCCAGCTCTATCACCCTGCCCTTTCTGTTAGTATTTGATCTCATTTCCAACATTGGAAAAATATGAAAGCCATCAGAATGAGAACTCCCTGGCTTTTGCCTCTGAACCCACCCCTCTGCACCTGTATCCTCCTTGGTCTTCCTGTTAGTGATATGATGGAGAAGCATTTGACCTCGCTTGCAATGTAGTCCCCCCCCCCCCCCACCATTTCAGTCTGCTTTTCTCCTTTTCCCCTCTCATTTCCTTTTCTCTGGGCTCTTCCTCTCAGTACTTAACATACTCGAGTCTGTTACATCTTAAGAAATGTTTAATCTGTGTACTACTCCAGCTGCTGCCTTATTTTATCACCTTCAAAGAATCACCTACGTCTCAGTTGACTTAATGCCCAAGTCATTGCTCAGCCTTCTGCAGTGTAGACTCTGCTGCTGCGTCACCGCAGCTATTTTTGCCTAGTCCAGCATCCCTCGGTGACTTCATCATTGCTAAATTCAGTGGACGCTGCTCAGTCCTCACCTTACTAGGCTTTTCTGCAGCTTTGGATACTGTTTACTATTCTGCCCATTTCTGAAATTCTTTTTCTTGCTATTCCTAGTCTCTGATCTCCCCTCATGTACTCTCCTGACTTGGATGATGGTATGTATACTCTAATATCTTCAGCTTTCTCTTTGGACGGGTCTCTTCAGCTTGGCACTCCCATGTAGGTGTCTCACAAGTATCAGACTCAGCCTGCAAACGGCGGAGCGCTCATCTTCCTGTTCCCTCTGACCTCCTGTGAATGATGCTGTTAGCTTGTTCCCTGAGGCAGATGACGACTCCTCCTTTCTCACCCCCAGGATTCTATGCTGTGGGCTGCAGTGCTGCCTCACGTGGCTCCAGCCATCTCCTCTGCAGCAGCCAGCATCACCTCTCACCTGAGTCATTCTGACACTGTTGACTTAACTGATCTCTCAGCCTCCTGTCCTTCTCCCCCCCACCCCCACCCCCAACACACACCTCCCTAGCATTCAAAAAGGGTAGGCAAAGATGTTTTCCCCAAAGGAGGATTGCTATTCTCCTGTTTAAAAATCTTGAATGGAGCACCTCCTCTTGTTCTTGGAGTAAAAAGACTTGTATGATCTGGTTCCTAATTATATCGCCAGCTTCATCTCCAGTTATTTAATGTGACTGTTTTTCAAATGCTTTTCCCTCCCTTCAGGTGACAAGGCACACTGTTTCCCTTTTAACACAGCACAGTTCTCAGAGTGTGATCTGGGAAGCCCTAGGTGTCCCCAAAATCCTTTCAGAGGATCTGCAGGGTCAACACTATTTTCACAATAGTGCTGTATTCTTTGCTTTTCCTCACTCTGATTCTCATGAGTGTACAGTGGGTTTTTCTCAAAGGTGACGAGGCAGGTGATGATGCCGTTGCTCTGATGGCTAGTGGGTATGTGCTTTTGTGGGCTGTGTTTTTAACAGTTCCCATTTTTAAATGCTAAGAGGGTTAATATTGATAGAACCTCTTCAGGGTCTTCATTGACACCCAAGAGAGAAAAAGGGTCCCGAGTCCAGAAGGTCTGAGGACTGTCTTTCAGGCCTTGGTTAGTTGGGATTTCCGCTGAGGAGACTTGGCTTGGGTCTCCACAGCGTGACTTTTGGGTCACCTCTGCGGGTTGCACCTTAGCACATATCCTGTGGTGGGTCGGTTAGTTACCTCTCACCGCCGGTACACACGGAAAGCTCCACCACAGAGGTGGGAACCCCAGTCAATCCCCAGTTCTGGAGACAGTGACTGCTCAGCAAACACAAACTGAGTGAATCTCTTTGAAGGTATCTGGGGATATGAACTACAACATGTTTTAAATCATAACCATTTTGTACTTCATGAGAGATGCATTCATTTCTTAACTTTTTTGACCCCTTAATATCTGAGTGGGTTTTAAGAAAGCAAGTTTTACTTTATATGCATTGTGTACATGTACACACATGTACACACACATAGGGAAGCGTACACATATTAAAGCAGAAAGAAGCTTACTTGGTGGAAGTCAGGAGCTTCATTTTGGAATCTTCTTTCTCCTGTGCAAATAAGCATAGAGCCTTGAACAGGTCTTTTTATTCCTTTGACTATAACTTCCCTCATCAAATAATGTGATTGTGCTGGATTATCTAAAAAGTTTTTCCTATGTGAGATTATGTGATTATATATGAAGGGTGTCAAAGTGTATGTGATTCCTATTTCTTTATATATATTAAAATGAATGTACATTTAGATTTATTTATATATTAAAATCACTTTGTTTTCACAGGAAAGATGATAAAGACTATGCTTTAAAACAAATAGAAGGAACCGGGATCTCTATGTCGGCATGTAGAGAAATAGCAGTAAGTGAAGCTCTTTTTTATCACCATTATCAACTGACTTATGCATATCAATTATATAAGTCTATGAATTGTATTTGTCACAAACACACATTAATTGAAAGTTGAGAAGTATTTTTCATATCAACTATTTATAGAAAAGTGTAAAGATGGTATGTAGTTCTAGCAAAAATTGCTATATAAATTAATTGATTTGGGATTAAGTCTCAGTTGTTTATATAAATAGATATATTTTCCAAAAAAAGTCACTAAATAGATAAGGATCCAGTTATTCTTATTTCATTGTGTGTAATAAAAGTATTTATTATAAGTTAATTCATATAAAATTCATGTTTCTATTTTAATAAGATGAAATTATTGCCATTACTTATGAACTTAAAATGAGATTATTTGATTTTCATTGTTTCTGTCTATTCTTTTGCATATGTAAAATTATGTACCCCCTTTTTTGGAAGTATATCATTGCCACACGGTAATTAAAATCTCATTTTGATTCCAAAGGAAAATATTCATGTTAATGCATTACCAAATAATTATTCATACATTTAAAGTGAGCTTTTACTTCAGTTTTTACCATTGGGAAACTATGGGTCCAGACTTATCTTTTCAGTCTCTAGTCAGAGTATTCTAAAATATGTATTATAATAGTCTTCACTTGTATTGCTTTCAGCCCTCTTTCTACAGATATAGGCTGTTATGGCCTGGAGGTATTAATTTAAATAATTTTACTCATTTAACAGCTTCTATACCATTGGGTTTTTAACTAATAGTCAATTATTTTGTATCATGTTGACAGCAACTAGACCAAGTTAAAGTATAGAAACTTAGAAAAGTCAAGAACCCTGGCCTTAAGTGTTTACACACTGATGAGAAAGGAGACTCATAACTCTTACAGGAACAATATAACAGGCACTGTGATAGAAGTGACTGGGAAAAGGGTATATATACATAACTAGAGAATCGAGGAGGGTTTCAGATTTTGGAGGCCATGTAAGTATTATCCCCACAAGGGAAGAATAGGAGTGAGATGGAGGGCGTTCTTAACCAAAGGTATGCTGTAATGAAAACTGTATTTCATTTCATTGATAAAATTCTCATACTCTTGAATCTTGAGGTAAGATATCTGTTCATTAACTGTCAGTTCTGCAACTTCTACTATTCTCTGTGTTCCAGTCAGTTGTAAAGAATTAAAATCCATTGCAATATGGTGAGTGATGCTGGACATCAGGATAGTGATGACCTTCGGAGGGGCAGAGAGGGAGCAGAAGGACAGACAAGGGAGCTTTCAGGATCTAGTGATGTTCTGTTTCTTGGTTTTGCCCTGGGTCTGGTCATGTGGGTTTCACGTGTGAAAACTCACTGAGCTGTGCACTTACCATTCATGTGCTTTCCTCTGTCTTTATTATTCATCAACAAAAAGTTTTTAAATCAACACTCCATTCATTTCAGAAACATTCTTAGCTTTTTATCTGTGTTGATAATTGTAAATGCAGTTAAGCACAGTAAGGAATACTCCTTATTTTTATTGTACTTGATAGTGGTTCTTCTACCTAAGGTGAGCAGAAATTTTTAATTTTGATAATGTCTTATTTGCTAGTTTTTTCCTTTTATGACTTGTTTTCTGTGTCTGGCTGAAGACATCTTCGTCTGTTTGCTGATTGTGAAGATATTTCCCTTTGTTTTCTTCTAAAGCCTTGCAATTTTAGCTTTTATTGTAAGTCTGTGATCTGTTCACTTCATTTCTATTTGTAGTCTGATGTAATGCTTGAATGTCTCCTCCCCTCTCTCCATGCGAATGTACAATTGTAGCATCATTTTTGGAAAAGACTCTTTCCCATTGAATTCCTTTGACATATTTGTAAAAAATGAAATGACTGTAAGTGTTGGACTATTTCTGGGCTCTATTCTGTTCCATTGATCTCTTTGTCTCTCCATGGCTGATTCCAGATCACTCTGCATCACACACATCAAGACTTGAAGTGAGGTGGTATAATGCCATCAGCTTTATTCTTTTGATTCAGGATTGTTTGGGCTATTTTAGGTTCTCTGAATTAGCATGTACATTGTTGAACTGGTTAGTCATTTTTATTTCTAAAAAATGCCTGCTGAGATTATGGTTTACATCAGTTCAGGGAGAACTGATATCTTAATAATACTTAAACTTCCAAGCCATGAATCTTAAGAAGGTATATTTTCCATTTTTAAGGTTTTTAAAAAATTTCTGTCAACAACGTTTTATAGTTTTTTAGTGTGGAGGCTTTACATAGTTGTTAAATTCATTCCTAAGGATTTTATGTTTTCTGTACTATGTATGTATTATTTTAAAATATTTTCTACTTCTTTGCTTCTGTACTTAGGATTGATTTTTTTAATGTTATAAGTTTTTTTAAATCAAATTTATTTAGATTTACCTGATTTACCCACTTACTTATGTATATCTTTTCTGAGTATTTCCTTCGTCCTAATTTTTTTTCTTTTCGGTTGTGCTGGGTCTTCGTCGCTGCGTGGACTTTTCTCTAGATGCGGTGTATGGGCTTCTTACTCGGTGGCTTCCGTTGTTGCGGAGCACGGGCTATAGGGCACACAGGCTTCAGCAGTTGGATCACGTGGGCTCAGGAGTTGTGTCTCTCGGGTTCTAGAGCACAGGCTCTGTAGTTGTGGTGCACGAGTTTAATTGCTCTGCGGCATGTGGGATCTTCCCAGGCCAGGGATCAAACCCATACCTCCTGCATTGGCAGGCAGGTTCTTTACCACTGAATCACAATGAAAGCCCTAAAATGCTATATATTATATAAATTATATTTCTAAATTCACTGGTAGGTTTGGTGATATCTTGGAATTTCCTACATAAATAATTATGTCATCTGTAAATGGGAATAGTTTTACTTCTTTCTGTCTGTATGCTTTTATTTTTCTCCTTTCCTATTGCATTGGCTAGAACCTCTCAGAAGATGTTGGATGGTGGTAAGAGCCAGCATCTTACTGCTTGTTCCCAGTCTTGGGGGAAAGTGTTTTCAGTGTTTCACCATCAAGTTAAATGCTAGCTATAGGCTTTTTACAGATACCATCAGCCAAGCTTTAGGAAGTTCCCTTTTTTTTTTGTAAATGGTAATGAATTTTGTCAAATGCTTTTTTCACGTGTCCTGAAATGACTGTATAGTTCTTCTGTATAGTTCTGTATACAGAATGACTGTATAGTGTTTCCTCTTACTGTTATATTGGCTGACTGCATTGATTACTTTCCTAATATTTATCCAATTTTACAGTTTTGAAATAATCCCTGCTTGATTATATATATCACTTGATTTGATTTACCAGTGTGCTGTTAAGGAGTGTTAGGTCTTCTGAAGAATGTTAGTCTATGATTATCATTCTTGTACTGCCTTTGTCTTCGGTGTTGAAGTTGTGCTGTCCTCACAGAGCAAGTCAGGCAGCCTTTCTTCATCCTCTGTATTCTGATAGTTTCCGTGCAGTTGGCAGTTATTTTTCCTCAGATGCTTGACAGAATTCACAAACTATATATTTTCACATTTAGCATTTTGTGTTTAAGTTGTATTTTTTATGTAATTTTTCATTTTGTTTAAGTTATTGAATTTACTGGCACAAGGTTAAGAATATTGTCTTACTGTCTTTCATAAATGTAGCTTCTATAGTGGTGTCCCTGTTTCATTGTGGACTTGGTAATTTGTGTTCTCTGTGTCATTGATTTTTGCTCTTAAACTTTATTATCTCTTCTACTTATTTTTGGCCTGCTTTTCTTATCTTCTTAAGGTGGACCATTAGGTCATAGATATTTTAAAAAACTATTGTTTTCTAATAAGGCAATGAAGACTATAAGTTTGCCCCTAAGCTATGTTTTTCTTCATTTTTTTCTTGAGAAATTTTGTCACATTGTATTATTATCATCACATAGTACAATTTCCATTTTCTTTCTGAGTTTTTTCTTTTATTCATGGGTTATTTAGAAATATATGGTTTAATTTTTAAATATGTGAGGCTTTCCAGATAGTTTATTGTTGATTACTAGTTTTTTCCCCCACAACTGGTCTCCTTGTTCCTCTCATAGCTCACTGCCTCACAGGGTTGCAGAGAGTGGTTAAGACCCTACCCAGATTACCCAGGCTCTTATCTTGGCTTTGGACTTCCCTCATAGCTCAGTTGGTAAAGAATCCGCCTGCAGTGCAGGAGACCTGGGTTCGATCCCTGGGTTGGGAAGATCCCCTGAAGAAGGGAATGGCTACCCACTCCAGTATTCTGGCCTGGAGAATTCCATGGACTGTATAGTCCACAGGGTTGCAGAGTCGGACATGACTGAGAGACTTTCACTTCACTTGTTACCCTGGCTTTACCACTTACCTGGCTTGTAGGACCCAAAGCAGGTTCAGGTTACCTCATTTCCCTGTTTTAGTTTCCTCTTTGTAAAATGAGAGCAGTGGTATCTCATAGGGTTTCTGTGCATGAGGAGCGTTGGTCACTTCTTAGGGCACGGTGAGCTCTGGGTACCTGTTGGCTCCTCAGTAGATGCCAGTCGTCATTGCGGCAGCCACAGCGTGCAGATGGCCTGCCCACTTGAATTTATCTGCTGCCAGAGGACTTCTGTGGAAGGTCTCAGCACATTTTATATCCCAGAACCTTGTGTAGCACCTACCACAGGGCCTGGTGTGTGGCAGGTGTTGGGTAAATGAGCCCTGCTAAATGTAGTGCAGCTCCCTGGAAGTGCGTGAGTGTAAATATTTACTTAGAGGCAGCTCCTCACAGAGACTCAGCTCCAGCCAGCTCCAATCCCTCAGTGACCCAGCTCCCAGGAGAGCGTGTTGTACGTACTCAGTAGTGATAGCTATTTACTGTACTAGTTTGCCCAGGCTGCCACAACAGAATGCTACAGACTGGGGGACTTCAACAACCCAGAACCTTGTTTTCTTAGTGGTGGAGGGTGCCTGCACAGTTGGTTTCCTGTGAGACCTCTCCTTGGTTTGCAAACGGCCACCCTCTTGTGGCCTCTTCATGAGGTCATCTCTCTCTGCGTCTAATCTCCTTTTCTTATAAGGTCATCATTCTGATTCGATTAGGGCCCATCCTACTGACCTCATTTTACTTTTACTGCCTCTTTCAGGGTCTCATCTCCAAATAGAATCATTCTGAGGGCCCCGGGATTAGGGTTTCAACACAAGAATTTGCAAACACAAACTCAGTTAAGTCCGTAACACTTGTATTACTACTATAATAATCATACTTACTCACTAGTAAAATCATTGCCCTCAAAGACTTAATATTTGACCAATCAGATGGATTTTCTTAAAAATAGAAGTGAATTGATTTTTTTGATGAAAGCATTGATGTTAGTCCACAGTTCAGAAGCCAAAGGGTGTGTTGACGATGCCTTTAGCTGATACATTTTGTTTATTCATGAATTCAGTTATTCATGTATTCACCAGGTGTTTAATGAATACCTTTCAAGTACCAGGCAGTGTGCTTGAAACTAGCAGTTCCGTGATAATCAAAACACAGTACCTGCCACTGTCCAGTTCACAGCCTAGTATATATTTAAAATATCTGTGTCTCTGGATGAAGAATTACTGCCTCTGGGGGCTTGGTCTTAGGCGGTGTTGGTATTAGACCACAGAGTGTTGGATTTGTATTTTAGAAATTAATTAACTTTGAAAGCATTTAAATCCTGATTCTAACCACTACTTATGAATGTGACCTTGAGCAAATTATTTAATCTCCTTACACCACCATTTCCTCTTTGTAAAACAGAAGCAGTATAAATATTTCATAGGGTAATTCATGATGGAGTGAGATAGTGCATGTCACATACTTGGTCCCATTCTTGGCACCTGGGAAGAGCTCAGTAAAATGGTTGCTGCTGTTTTCTTTTTAGTAC
Organism: Bos javanicus; assembly: GCF_032452875.1. Lineage (NCBI taxonomy): Eukaryota > Metazoa > Chordata > Mammalia > Artiodactyla > Bovidae > Bos > Bos javanicus. Next base: position 33,146,877 of record NC_083879.1, on the reverse strand, counting down.
AGTAACTAAAAAGGTGAGATTCAGGCGACACCTGAGAATAACCTACTTATATGTAGGTTTCTAATAATTTGAGAGAGCTTTTGCCAAAGCTTTGGAGTTTGTTTGTTATAATTTCCACCCTGATGGTTTCCAGAGAGGATTTGAAATCGCTGCCCAGCTGAGAAGTGTGTTCCAGTTGTGAGGTAATGGAGAAAACACTGACCCAGAACTGAGATGAACTTAGCGCTAGGTCCCCTCCTCCAGCCAGCCGACTGGTCCCTAGTGACCCCAGAGTCCCGGCTTTCCTGCATCAGATTCTTGGCCTTGTTTGTTAATTAGCAAATAGTTCTAGATATTGGGCTTAAGTTTCAGAGAATTTGTATTTAATCTCTAGAGTTTCGTAAGTTTGAAGTTTTGTTCTAAAAGTAGAAATATATAACTTGAATTTAATCTTGTTCCTAAATAGAATAATCATTTTCCAAAGAATAATTGTTCATATAAATGACTTCATATATAGTCCATTCGTAGTCTTTGTTTTGTGAATTCATTTCAGAGCCCCTAATACATTATTAACATTACATTTACTTGATACCTGTTCTGGTGACAGTATTCTTATAAAAGATATTGAAGTCCTAAGTTCTAAGACCTTGACTTTCTCACAGATCTGTCATGTCTTTGGAACACATTTGCAGGGCACGGTGTAAATCATTTCTAACTGATAAAGACAGAATATCAGGCTTCATGAGAAGTTTTTTCTTATTGTTGCTGTTTTATTTGTTTTTGCTTGGTGGAGGGGGAATGCTGATGGATTATTAGGGCCACTTGGGTTGCTAAACGGAGATAAAATAAGGAGATACGAGGTTTTAAATAGAAGAATGTCCTTCTAGGAGATGACAAGGGTTAATAAGCCCTTGAAAGTGTGTTCTACTTGGTTGTTTCTGTTTGTACAAGCTCTTTATTATTTTATGAAACATTTATAAAATTTTAATCAACTTTACTTTGTAATGTAAATACCTAGGAAAATAGGTACTGTATCTCACAGAATTACAGATCTTAATTCTCATCTGGTATTCAGTGGTGATGAATGTTGTTTTGTTGTGTTTTCTTATGTTGCTGTTACAGTTGTCCCTTTGTATCCATGGATTCAACCAACTGCAAGTAGGAAATATTTGGGGGAAGAAATTTCCAGAAAGTTCCAAAAAGCAAAATTTGAATCTACCATGCTCCAGCAACTATTTGTGTAGTATTTACATTGTATTAGATATTTTAAGTAATCTAAAGATGATTTTAAGTATATGGGAGGATGTGCATAGGTTATATGCAGATATTGTACCATTCTACATAAGGAACTTGAGCACTGGGGCATTTGGGTACCCACGTGGGGTGGGATATTGGGGAGTCCTGGAATCAGACCCCCTCTGATATTGAGGGACAACTATAGGTAGTTTTTCAAAGAATTACAAACTACAGATTTAAGTGTATTGTTGTGTGATGTCAAAACATAGACAACTAGTGGAATGGAAGAAAATATTTGTAAATCATATACTGCTAAAGGATTAATGTCTACACTATATAAGGAAATACAACTCAATAACAACATCAAAAAACCCAGTTCAAAAATAGGCAGTGGACTTGAATAGACATTACGATAAAGACTTGAATAGACATTTCTCCAAGGAAGATATACCAATAAGCACATGAAAAGATACTTAACACCATGAGTCATTCGGGAGTGCAAATCAAAGCCACAGCAGATACCACATCATACCTATTAGGACGTGGCTATTATAAAAAAAATTGTAGAAGGTAAATAAACGTTGATGAGGGTGTGGAGAAATTGGAACTCTCAACACATTGCTGATGGGAATGTAAACGGTGAAACTACTGTGAAAACCAGTTTGGTGGTTCCTGGAAAAGTTAAACATAGAGTCATCATATGATCTCGCCGTTCCCCTCCTAGGTATTTACTCAAAGAACTGAAAGGAGGAATTTGAGTACTCATACACCAGCGTTCATAGCAGCATTATTCACAGTAGCCAAAATGTGGAAATAACCAGTGACTGTTAGCTGATGAATGAATAAGCAAAATGTGTATATATGGAATGGAACGTACCCAGCCATAAAAAGCAATGAAATTTTGATATATGTTACACCGTGGATAAACCTTAAAGACTTAAGTTATGCTTAGTGAAATAAGCCAGACACAAAAGGACAAATAATGATTCTACTTATGTGAGGCACCTAGAATAGGCAAATTCATAGAGACAGAAAGTAGAATAAAGGTTACCAGGGGCTCACAGGGAGAGAAAAGTGGGGAGTTATCGCTTAACAGGTACAGAATTTCTGTTTAGGATGATAAAATGGTTCTAAAATGGATGTTTCAGGATGGCTGCATAGCATTGTGAGAGTGCTTATGCTACTGAATTGAACCCTTAAAAATGGTTAAAATGGTAATTTCTTAAAAATTTACTTATTAAAAAATGTTTACAACATAATATTTTAACATTATATTTATTTTTAATTGAAGGATAATTGCTTTACACTGTTACGTTGGTTTCTGCCATACATCAACATGAATCAACCATAGGTATCCATATGTTCCCTCCCTCTTGAACCCAACTCCTACCCCATCCCACCCCGCTAGGTTATCAGGGAGCACCAGGTTGAATTCCCTGTGTTATATAGCAGCTTCTCATTAGCTATCTATTTTACATATGGTAACGTATATATTTCAGTCCTGCTGTTTGAATTCTCCTACCCTCTCCTGCCCCCAGTGTGTCTATAAATCTGTTGTTCTCTATGTCTGAGTCTCTATTCACGCCCTGAAGATAGGTTCATCAGTAGCATAAAATGGTAATTTTTACATTGTATATATTTTACCATAATAAAAACATTAAGGAAGCCGACTGAACAATAACAAAACTGACAGATTTACACAATTATATCTTTTCGGTATCTTTTGCCCACAGATTTGTATTCATTTGTATGGGCATCTCAAAATTGTATGGGTATTTATTAGATTTTTAGGATTGAGTACCATTAGGTTTGTATTGCCTTTGAGTTACAAACAGTGTGGGGTTTTTCATGTTACTTTTATGACAAAGATTTTTAATGACTCCCCTTTGTTTTGCAGCTACTTCGAGAACTTAAGCACCCAAATGTCATCTCTCTTCAAAAGGTGTTTCTGTCTCACGCAGACAGGAAAGTGTGGCTTCTGTTTGACTATGCTGAACATGACCTCTGGGTAAGGCGCACTGTGGTGGATGTGGGGCAGTGGTTTCAGTCAGGGATCAACAGGACTAACTAGAGACAATTTGGGGAGCTCATCGTAGTAATAGAGTTATTATTTTAAGATAAAAGGGATCTCAGAATGTTTTTGAGAAAGTATGAAGGCTAGAGTATTGCTTTGTATTTTTACTTTTGTTCTTATCAGTTTGACATGCTGCAGAGAACAAAAGAATCTGAAGAGTATAAACAGCTCTTTAATATTGTTTTCCTAGCTGTGGATTTTGACAACATAAAAAAAAGTAACAGTAATAACTGTTTTGTTGTAAAGTTTAAAAGCGGTGTATTTCCTTTTATTCTGTAGTGAAGGGAATCTAAGATGAGAAGGTGATAATACCTTGTGTAGGGACCTGAGTATGTTGTGTTTATTGGGAGAACTAGATTGAGGTTTGGGCTTCCCTGGTGGCTCAGCTGGTAAAGAATCTGCCTGCAGTGCAGGAGATGTGGGTTTGATCCCTGGATTGGGAAGATCCCCTGGAGAAGGGGAAGGCTACCCATTCCAGTATTCTGGCCTGGAAAATTTCATGGACGGACTAGATAGATAGATAGATAGATAGATATAGTCCTTGTGGTCTCAAAGAGTCGCACACAATTGAGCAACTTAGATTCACTCACGTGGATTGAGATTTAGTGGGCCTATTTGTCAAATGACAGAGGGCAAATCTCTTAATGATTCTGAAGGGGTAGCTTCCCCATCTGTAAAATATAATACTTTTACTGCTTTTTTTTTTACAAGTAAATAATGTCCAGTATTGTGTCGTTAATTAATTAACAACTACTTCACTATTGTGAAATATATTTTTATGCTATTTAATACATAATAAGTTCTTTAAATATTTTGCTATGTTTTGCATCCTGTCTATACTTACTGAATTAGCATGGCTGTGCATTTATTGAGCTAAATAAAAAGAGAAAACATATGCAAGGGATTACTGTATCCTGGCTCAATTTCAGAATCTTCAAAATATATCTTTTCATTCAGCTGTAGTTCATAAATGGAAGTACAAAATTTTGAAATAAAGCTAGCACAAATCTCAGTAAAACTGTGTAAAAGGAAATTTACCTTCTGAAAATAATGAAAGTTTCAAACTCTTTTGCTAATTTCCAGATGAATCCTCATTTCCGTCATTTTAACTTTAACAGACTCCAGAAATTGAAACTTATTTTGGTTTCATATGCTTTCAGATTTATTTTTTAAAAAAAGTTTTTTCGTATTGTTTGTAGATTGCTATTTTACATGACTAAACGTGATTTGATTCAATTTATTTTTATATAAGTTACCTGGAAAGAACTATTTTCAAACAAAATAGACACATGAAATTTTCCCTCTTTTATGAGACTATTGCCCAAGGTTCGTGATAGTTTTTGTTGGCTTCTATTATTGTAAAAGAAATCTAATCAAATCAAATTCGGATTCTGTTAATAAAAGTTCATTAAATTGGAGTGGCCAGTATTGAACACTCATCATATTTAAGTGTAATATAAAATCAAATTATATAATCCAAATTTATGAGAAAATTTCCAGGCTAGTTGATAAGCATGGTATGTAATCAGACATACTTGAGCATAGGAGATAGTATTGTATTCAACATGTTTTCTAGCAAAACTGGAATGTAATATTTAATTTTATGTGTAGGTATAATAATTATACTTTAATAAATTAAGCTGCATGTAATGTGTGTATATGGAGAAGGAAATGGCAACCCACTCCAGTATTGTTGCCTAGGGAATGCCAGGGTCAGAGGAGCCTGGTGGGCTGCCATCTGTGGGGTCGCACAGAGTTGGACACAACTGAAGCGACTTAGCAGCACAGCAGAATGTGTGTATAGAGTCACTACTGGCTTTATCAACTCATGTAAGCCAAATAAGCATTTCTAGTGCTCATTTTAATAAAAACCAAATGATTCAGTTTACTAAAACTACTTTTTATCCATTTCATTTTCTTATTTTAATTGGAATATTGAAATAGCTGGGGTAAGGCAGCAAAGGCAAAAAGAATAAAAAGTCATTTTAAAAAATTACTTAGGTGTTGGTGAAATCTTATGGTATGCATATTGCATATTTGTTATATAACCCAGGAATAAAAGTGAAGGTAAGAATTTCTCCACTGTAGTTTTTGTAGCTATAAAATATTGGTAAAGAAGTAATTTGTAATACCTTAATGAAAATACTGCCTAAAGAAATGTATATGGCATCAACTTATTATCTTACCTCCCCTGCATGTTTGTTCCTTTCATTCTTACTCTGGCAGGTTTTAATGTTCTTTTTTTAATGTATCTTAATTTTTTTTTTTAAGCTCTGAGAGCTGCTGGTTCTTCTTAAGGTGATGTGACTTGGATAGTTCTTTGAATAGGTGACAAAACAGTCTAGATTATTAGGACTTACTATAGCTCTGTTTTGTTTGCCTGTTCTTAAGTACTTCAAAAAAATGACTGAGAAGAAAATTAAAATAATATCATGCTTCTACTAAAGGATAGATTAATCATACTAAATTGATTAATCATACTACATACTACTAAAGGCACTAACTGATACCCTTTACCTTCCCAAATATAGGCCTTTGCTCTGTATTTTTTCTTTGGAAAATAAGACTCCTTCACTCATTAGTCATTTGTTATTTCTTACCCATTTTCTACTTCTGTATCTTAAGAAAAGGGAAATGAAAAGGTTAAGTTCTACTATTAAATAATAGTTATACTATTAAAATAATCACTCCTGTTTTAATTATTTTACTAAGTTCAAGAATACACCTAATATGCAGTCAGATACTGGCCAGGAGTCTGCTCTAGTGTCTGTTAGATTCGGGCCTATGCCCAGTGGTATGCACAGCAGAGTTGGCTGCAGCTGATTTCTAGATTTTCTTGCAGTTTGAGTGCTTTCATTACAATGAAGACATCTGTCGAGAGTTTGAAACATTGGATCTTGTTTCTGTTGAGGTACATTTATTTGTAAAATGATTTTTCTATTTATAAAGTGGCATTATGTTTACTGGATGTCCACTAACATTATACCTAGAAAGCTTTGCTAGATGTTTCAAGGCCATTTTTTCTCCCCTCGTCTGAAGCATTCATATTTCTAAATATTATATATGACCAGAGATATGTACTGGTCATTTACATATTATTCCTTTGTGCTTCTGTGTACTTAATTGAAATATTTTTCCATTTGCTTTCTTTATAACCCAGTTGTGGTAAATAGTTAGCACACCTATGCTATGTCAACCAGCCAAAACTCTCTTTTTTTCTTTCTTTCATTTAATACACATTTTATTCACTGCCGAATAACAGATATTTGTTTCTTGAAAATTTTCACTAAACAGGTCAAGTAACTCTGAAAGTAATTTTTAATTATACTTTAAAAATAAAATCACATTACTTTCTACTTCTTTGTTGTAATTTATTTTCTGAGGCCCTATCCCATGCTCAGGAAATGACTTTTTAGCTGTAGTTATTTAAGGTTATTTATGCTATCCAGCAGAATGTGAAATGATATTTTCAGTATCTTTGGAAATCCCTGAGTATTTCTTTTTCAGTTAGGAAAATATTATTTATCAAACTATCTTTCCTTCTTTTCTTTTTTAAGCTTCTGGTGATATTTTTCTTTCTTTCAGCATATAATCAAGTTTCACAGAGCTTCTAAAGCAAACAAGAAGCCAGTTCAGTTACCTCGGGGGATGGTGAAGTCACTATTGTATCAGATTCTGGATGGGATCCACTACCTGCATGCTAACTGGGTGTTGCACAGGGATTTGGTAAGTTGAAACGTAGTTAGGTGTAAGCTAGAAAGATGCACTTGTGAGTTGGGTGATATATCTAGATGTTAGTGCTGTACAGGCCTGCAGACCTTACAGGGGAAGCAGGAATGCTACGGTCTCAAAACTAGCCCAGCCTAGTGCTTCTGTGTGATGTCCCCTACTTCGGGACATACATGAGCTGGTGCTTAAGAGGTGAAAGAGGCCACACTGGTTTTGGTAAGCTTTTAAGTCTGTAAATAAAGCATTGGCTTGCTTTACATTGATTATTAGATGCCAGACAAACTCTGGAAGTTGGTGTATTTATGAATAACTTGAAAATACAACCTTTGGAGCCTACTGCATATGAAGTTGAATATTAGAAGAGAAGTGTTCAAGTGCTTGTTTTTTGAACCCCACTATATTAGTAGCAGTCTCTCAGCCAATAGCCTTTATTAATCATGATTGGATACATTATTAAGAAGCCTTGCCATGTTAAGGTACACTAAATTCGTAAGAATTCAGAAACTTCAGAAATTGACTTTATTTTTATTTTATATCGCAGAATAGTGTATTCCCTTAAAAAAAAAGTATAGCATTAAATTGTTGATTAAATTGTGCTTGTTCATGAAAGCTTTATATATTTAAATCATTTAAATTTCAGATTCCTGTTTACCCCTTTGATATTGCATAATTACATTGTGTTTTTGTTCTTTTCTTTGTAAATGTAGTGACTCTAGTGAGGTTTGTAGCAATGCCTTCATTTCAAGCAGTTATAGACACAGTGCTGGAAGCTGTGGCGTGGTCTCTGATCACATGTGTACTTAGGAGAAGTCTCCATCCGGATAAGGTGGAGCCACTCTGCCCTCACATGTGTGCTCTTTGCCGGGTGCTCTGTGTTTAATACATTCGTCTCTGCCTTCAGTCAGGTGTTGTAGTTTCTGGTTCTTTCATCTGTCTTCAGTAAATCTCCTTGAAATACATTTAGTGGCAGTTATTTTATCTCCAGTTCTCAAGCCTAGAAAAAGCATTTACAGTAGGACCAGTAACACATCAGAAGTTTGGTTGAAATAACTTTTTATCTTATGCAAACTTTATTTTTAATAGAAGTAGGATATTTATAAGCAGTGAATTTACAGAACATAAATATGAAAAATCCTTTGTCTCTTTATGAAAATGAAAATAAATTTCAACTTTTAGAAGAGTCAGCTTAGGGGAAAACTGTTACTACTTTTGAGCTCCTGACATTTTTCATGATTTTAAAAGAATGGAATCTGGTTAAAGGGCATTTTTCTCCCTTAGAGTTAATTATGCTAAGATAATGTTGATTTTTTAATTTAAATATTTTCTCATCACTAAAATATGTATGTTCATTAGATGAACACAAACTGATTTTAAACCAGTATTTAATTTTTATATTAATATGTAATATACCTCCTCTGTCCATGGAATTCTCCATGCAAGAATCTAATGTATAATGTACCTTCTCTGTTCATGGGATTCTCCAGGCAAGAACACTGGAGGAGTGGGTTGCCATTCCCTTCTCCAGGGTATCTTTGCAATCCAGCGATCAAACCTGGGTCTCCTGCATTGGCAGGTGGATTCTTTACCATCTGAGCCACCAGGGAAGCCCCATAATATACCTGAACTGCTTACATTAGTGTTAACTACACTATGAAATAATGAAAGTAATGAAAATAGTTTTGAAGTCTGATTTCTTTTGGGAGAGTTCTTTCTGTTGACACAGCCTGAACAGTTGTCTTTGGCATAGAGACAGTGCCAGGCAGGTCATTTCAGAAGTGTGTGTTTGTGGTGCCCCCGGAGACAGGGCGTGGAGCAGTGTGCCCAGGTGCAGGTGACAAAGGAACACGCTGTGTGCAGCTGATTTAAAAGTAATAATGAAACAAACTAAAAGTAGTCACACTTCATTATTACCAGATACTCGCAATTCTGAACAGTATCGGGGTAAAATATTCCTGTTCACTGAAGCAGATCCCTCCTGGTGCTGTACCCCCTCTTGCTAGGCCACTGCCATCTGTTTAGAAGTGTGTTCATCCACAATCTTTTCTAAACTGTAATCAATTATTTGTCTGCTGCTGCCTCCTTTGACTTTCCGTCTGAAGCATGGTTTCCTGTAATGTCTATGCTTGGCTTCTTAGTGCTCTTTCCAAACGCCTGACCCTTCTGTGCATCACAGGCCCACTGACCATTCTCTCAGTGAAGTGATAACCTCCTCCCCTAGGCTGGATCTTACTGGTTCAGGTCCCTGCCTCTTGAATTATTCTTCAGTTCTTGAAGGAAAGATTCATAATCATAGTTTTTATTAAAATTGTGCCTACCTTCCTGCCAACTGAAAATCAAATTTTGGAGTTTGATTGATAGTGTATAATTTTTCAACTACAGCTACATAAGATATTCATATATATAGTATTAAAAGTATTTACTCTGAAGAATATTCTTTAGAAGCTGTATGACATGACATTTTTTAAAAAATCTTTCCTCAAGCAGTTATTATTTGCAGTATAATTACTAGTTAATTATGTTATTTGCTCCTCTTCAGTCAGGTTTAGATGAAATGAGGTGATACCAACCTTAGCAGACCTACGTAGATTTCTAATGTTAAGAATTGGACAAGTTGGTTAAGGTGCTGACTTGCCACATGAAGCTTCATATCAAGGTAGAAAATTAACATAGACCCCCTAAAAACACCATTTGAAAATAGTCCAGAGTGTTACTGAAGCTTTTGCTTAATAAAATTGGCTTTATTGTTAATAGAAACACTGATTTGAGTTGATAGAGTTATGGAGTTCTTTGGTTGATATGTATAGTTAACTTTACCATTTAATAAATAAAAGTTAATTTTGTCACTACTGATCATTATGTAGTAGCAAATCAGTAACTGAGGTCTGTCATCCTCCACAGGAAATATACTTGATAATTCTGGAACTCTTGTTGGGCTGAATGTAGTAATAAGTACACATGTGCAGATGTTCTAAGAAATGGGCTGGAAAGGAAAACTATGCAGTATTTGTGAGATAATTTATGAATTTAAAGTAAACTGGAGAGAGAAATAAAAACAGTAGTGTGTGTAAGGTAACTTGACTCTTTCTTTGGGACTGCGTCCTTCCCCTCTCTTCTCATATTCTCCTCTCCTTGGAAATGAAAGTTGTTTGACTAGCAGTCTATAGTCCTGGTTCTGGCATTACCACCTGTATTAATCATTGTTCTCGGGTCTGTGTAGAGAGAACTGGGTCTGTGTGGAGAGAGTAAGGTTTCTCCTAAGCACTTCCGTCAGGCAGTTGTGGAGGCAGGGTCAGTCCAGAAGCTGCAGGTCAGGCTGGCAGGTTTGGCAAACCCAAGGCAAGAGGTGCACTTGAGTCCAGAGTCAGGCCACTGGCAGAACTCCTTTTTGTTTTGGGGTGAGGCCCACCCACACTATGGAGGGTGATCCCACTTAACTCAGAGTCCACAAATTTAAATGTTAATCTCATCTAAAAACACCTTGATAGAAAACATCCAGAATACTCTTTGACCAGATGTACAGGCACTATGGTCCAGCCAAGGTGACACCCAAAATAGCCATCCTATTTAAACGGGTCAACTGAGACACGTGCAACGTGGGAAGAGGTATTTCAGGGTTGTGTTGTCCATATTCTCCCCCGCCTCAGCCCCCCAGTTATCTGCTTACATAAAATAGGAGTGTTCTGTTGAGTTAAGGAATATTAAGTTTTTTGGTTTTTTTTTTTTTTTTTTTTTTGCCTTATGTATCATAAAGAGAAACTAAGTGTGAAATATTAGGAAAGCTTCAAGTAAAGATATGTTTTAATGACTCAAAATAAGAATAAGTTTGAAGTCCATTAGCCTAATTGATTGGTGGTTTTTTCCTGAGCCCAGTCTAGTAAAAAGCTTGAAGCACCAAAGTCATATTCGATCCTTTTTGTGTAGAAGCCAGGCTTGATCCAGCAGTGGTGACTGAACTCCCCTTTGAGATGCAGTCCTCTGGGATTGAGTTAGAGCACATGGGCAAGGGTGTGACCACCAGTGACTCCACTGTGACCTATTTGAGGATGTCCAGCCAGTTCACTGTCTAGGCTCTATCAGTGGAAATGATTATTTTTTTAATAAAACTTTCTAAATTTTGTCATTGTTTTCTTGTGCAATTGTGAAATTTCAAACTCAGTAATTTTTCTTTTCCTAGGGAAAATTCTGTGATAGATTAAGAATTTGAAAAACACTTCTCACCAGTATGCATGCTGCCAAATTGAAGATTAAAAACACCACTATGGTCTGGCTCCAGTCTCCTGTTTTTCTTTTATCTCATTCTTTATATTTATTTTCCAGTCAACCCAGAGGTTGTCCTGCCTGTCTAAATGCCTTCCTCCCTTCATCTCCAGCATTTGAAATTCTGTTCATCCTTTAAAGCTCTGCTCCTGCTACCTCATCAGAAAAGCCCCTAGCACCCACCACGCCAGTCACACTAGCTGAGACTGAGAATGTTTACTTCTAAACCCTGTAGCATTATTTTGAAGTGCCCCTGGGGTGCTTACTAGTTGGGTAATTGTACTCCTCTATCTGATGGTAAGTTCCTGAGGGCAAAGACTGGGACTTCTTGTATCTTTGTAGACTTCCCAGTGCCTGTGGAATACACAGTAATATATACAGTATTGCTTACACGGGGTGAATGAACGAACTAGCCCATCTGTAACAGAAGCAAAGTGGTCTCCAAGGTTATTCCCCATAGCTTATCTCCAGTGTTACCTGACACTTCTCTGTATCTAGGGACGCACACAGACTCTGCTGCATTTCTTGCCTTCACTCCCTCTTATCTCTGCTATGATTTAGTGCAGTGAAACAGTGCAGAAAAAATTCTTTTCTATTCATACCACATTTTAAGTCCTTTCAGCAGCCTTCTTTCCACTGAAAAGAACTCAGCTCTTATCAGTTAGTTCAGAGACCATTCAGCTAATGACAGTGATCTGTCGATCTCATCCATCGCGCCCTTCCTCTCCCCCAGATTTTTGTTCCGCCCGGGGAGACCTATTTCTTGGCCCTTTGTCTGTCTGTTCTGATGTTCACTTTATGTCATTTATTTTTTCCAATTTTTCTCCTTTAATCTTAAGGGTGGAACGTTTTCATCATTGTTGATTTACATCCCTCACTTTTTTCTTTCCACAACTTCTGGAAGTCCCTTCTGTGTGAATTATTCTTTTAATCGTTAATGGGGTGGGGGTGGGCATGCCTCTCTTCTGTACATTCCAACTATTCTGAACTTGCATCGCCAATGTTTCACTTTAATCCTACATTTAGCAGACCAGGTCATTTCTAATCACCATGTCAGTGTTTTAATTTCTAGCTGATAGTTGTTCTTTTAAAATTTTCTAGTGAATGTATTGTTGGCTGAATTTTGTGCTTTTTGTTGAAAATATTCATTCAGCTGTATCAGACTTAACATAGAAATGATTTATAGTCAAATCAAATGATTTACTTGTATTTAAGTAAGTATTAAAGACTTGTGCTTTTGACTTGTTTCCTAAGGAATTTAATAGAGAGTAGAGAAGTAGTTATTATGACTTACCTGCTTGCCATTAACTTTCATTAAGTGTATATCAGTTATCATATGGTCATTAATGTGTTCCATTTTTTAAAAAATCTAGTATTCCCCCCAAATTTCATTTTAATTACCACTTTAATGATTTTATCATAGTGGTAATTAACTTGGAGCTCCCAGGCACATAGGCTATATTTTCATCCTCTTGCACCAAATGGATAATGTAATATATACTATAACTTCTGTAATTTTTTTCCTTTTTTCCTTTAAGCTGAATTACAAGGCTGTATATGAAATTTGGAGTGTTTTGGAGTATTACAGCTATCTGAAGTTGGTCACTCCTGCCCTAAAACAATTCAGAATATTTTCTTTTGGCAGGGAGGGGGGTGGGTATAGCTCAATGACAGAGCAGTCACTGCAAAATAGGTTCTTTGTTTTTTGCACAGTTTTTTGCCATAGTAAAATTTCCTAGAAAACAAATGTCTGCAGAGATTTCCTTTGGAAGTATCCCAGGGGGATGTCTTGTCATGTGTAAGTATGTGAGGTGAAATAGCCCAGTGGGCCATTGCATGAACATGTTTATAAAATGCTCGAGCTATTTCAGAGCTTTAATCTGGCTTATTAAAAAAAATATCTGATAGTGCTGCTGCCTTGAAGTTTATTTTGATTATATTGGATAACATGGAATCACTTGGTGGTGGGGGGAGAGTTTAACTGTGCTTGGTGAAGGATGAGTTGGTTTCCTAGCAACTGTGCAGTACGATCAAAATCTCGGAGTGAGCCATTGACTCAGATTCAGTATCATAGGGCCTACTTTATGAAGGCACCTAATTATTGATTATAACATGATGAATTATTGGGGTGTTTTTGATCTGATTCTTCTTATTTGAGTAAAAGATCGCCTGGTTTATTAGATTTGCTTACTAATACTAAAGTTTGTAAACAGTAATATAATTAGTTGGTTTGCTTGGGATTTTTAGATTAATTTTCTCATTGACTGCTAAGCTCTGTACAAGGAAGTGGAAAACTCAGAAGAAAAGAGATTAAATTACCTGATTCTGGTTACTTAGCTAATTATTTTCAAAGCTGGATCACTGAATTTAGGGATTTTCCCCTCTAGGTCAGTGATTTTTAAATTGCAGGTTATAAGCTGTGAGTTAGGAGATCACACAACACAACCAGCCTTTTTAAAATTTTTAATGGAATAGAGTAGAACAGAGCAAATATCAGAGTACATCATATGTCTTGAGGGAGGTTGTTGCTTCATGAAACTTTTGTTTCACTTCTGTGTGTGTGTGTGTGTGTGTGTGTGTGTGTGTAACTATGGCCATGAGTGATTTTCTTCCTGTGGGTTGTGTTCAAGAAGGTTTGAAAGCCGCTGGTCTTAGACTGTTGCCCAAAAGGTACTTGATGTGTTTAGGAAAAGAGAAGATCAAGTCTGTAGAAAATACTTTGTTCTAATTATAAATACTTCAATATTTTATGCAAATGTATTGACATTGATAATAAAATCATGTTGAATAGCAGTAGCCCTGTAGGGAATGTTTTTCTAACTAGGGTTTATTTATAGGTGGGAGAATTTCAGGCAAGTTTCACTTTCCTCCTTTAATACCTTCCTGAATTTTCTAATAGGTTGCAGTTAACATGTTATAATCATACAGAAGGAAACAGAAGAAAATACCTATTTAGTCTTTTATTAAAGTTCACCCATAATATTCAGTGTTGTTTAGTGTATTTGTTTTATGTCAGTAGGGGATGGTTGCTATTAAGGAAAAAAAAGCCATGCATACACTTTTTTTGTCTGCCTAAAAGGAGAGGGCAGTACATTCTTTAAGGGACGGGGGAAGCAGAAAGGACCTTGACACTGTCCAAATGCTGAAAGAAGCAAAGAAACAAATTGATTGGCCAGCTGGGAAGAAAGGAGACTGTGTTCAAGGCCTCTGTTCTGACTGCTGTTGCTGCTCCTTCTCTGTGCTTAGCTTCCTAGAAATGAGTATTGGGAATATATTAAGCATGTTTCTTTAAAACAGAGCTTTTTAGAAGAAAAATGCTTTGTGATTGTCAGGATCAATCATTGCTTATTACTTGAGATTTGCTTCATTTACTGGGAATAAATGAAATCTCCAAGGATTTCCTCCAATTTTGTCTAATTGTATAACTAGGAAAACATACAAAATTGTATCCATAAAATTTAGGCTTGAAGATGAAACATAGGTTTTATTGATAAGAATGAGTTAAGGCAAACTAAAATGAAGTTTGCATTACTTTTGGTTAACATAACGAATATTGTGTTTATTCTGTAGTATGTTGACTTAAATGACAATTGGACAGTTTTCTTTCTTGGAAGTATTTGATTGTAAACAGTCCCTTTAGTTTCTTAATATATGCCACATTTGTGTAATTTAGATATTGAGCACGTACAATGAAGCGTGTTCTATTGTTTGTAAATGATGAAAAAGTGGCCCACTTTGTTTTACTAAATAGTGCAGCTCCAGACATTGTACCTGCTTATGTGGGCAGATTAGAAGTTGATTATAGAAACACTGTGTTACTTAGTTTGCATGTGGCTTCTCATCTACTTTCAGATTCTCGATGAATCTTTTCAGACCCTTGATCAGCAAGACACTAGAATCTTTTTTAAGTCCCATTTCTCACCAGACAAGACAGATATTCTAAATAATTTAATTGAGCTTTTTAAAAAAATAGAGTGAAGATGATGTTTTTGAGTAATCCTGAAAATTGGCTAGAAATAGAAGATTATCTGAGTTTTAAGTCACATATATCTTTTCTCTTTTTTTTTTTTAACATAAAATGGATCCAGACCCATATTTTTGTCTCTTTGATAGAGAGTGAAATATTAGGTTGTCTGGCGCATAATAAATGTTCAGTCAGTGCATTTTAGTTCCAGTCCATCATTAGGTTGCCCTAGGACTGTGAATAAGTACCTTAGGTGTGCGAACTTTATCCATTTCACTTACTGGTATATCTTTAGTACCCAGGATAGCACATATTAGCTGCATGATAAATATTTATTGATTGAATAACTGGATTCTTATCAGTGCTACCTTCAAAACACATTTCAGATTGAAGTACAGTTAAGACTCTCCTGTGACATTGATTTGAAGTAGCACAACTGGCCATTGGTCCCAGTCATCTGACCAGCATCTTTTCTCAAAGAATAGTCAACTGTAGTGCTTGTTTTCAGGGAGAAGATGCTGTGGGAAGAGTTAGCCAGGGAGGAAAGGGCAGATGAGCAGGGATGATGAAGTCCCCCTAGCTCAGTCTCCCAGCGTCTGCCCAGTGGACAGGTGCAAACCAACAGGAATAGTTCAGACCCCCTTGCTTTCAGGATGTGGGTTTGCACTTCCCAAGTGAACTTCCAGGTCTGCTCATTCATTTCACTCATTCCTCTTCATTGATTCTACAGTAGCCTGACCTCCCAGTGCACACAGTTGAGTTTTTTGCAGTCCATTTCCTGCCTCTTGACTTTGCTTCTTATCGTTTCTATCACTGCTATTCTAATCCAGGGTACTTGGATTACTGAAAAAACAAGCACGTGATCGTCCCTCCTTGCAGTCTTACGTTTCTGTGGTCCAGTATCTACGTAGCAATCAGAATGACCTCTAGAAAGCAAAGCACACCATGTCATTCCCCTTCCTGCAGTTCCTCAACAGCCTTCTAACCTGTGAGACAGGTAACTCAGAATCTATCCTAAACACAAACCTAATAAATACAGTCGGTCAGTGTCACGTATAAACATTTTTGCTTATATCTTAGATAAAATATTAGCAAATAGGATCCAGAGGAACATTAAAAGATTACTATACTCCAAGTAAATGAAGTTCATTTCCAGAATGTGAAGATGATTCAGTATTTGGAAACCTGTTGACATAATTCATATTAATAATGCTAGGAGAATAACGCTGTGGTTATCTCAGTAGTTGTAAATGTAAAACTTTTGCAAAATTCAATGTTTGACAAAATTTAATATTCATTTCTGATTGAAGTTCTTTATAAAAATAAGGAAGGAAGGAAACCTCTAAGTGTGTAAGCAAGTCAGCAGCTGTTATCCTTCTGACTTCTCTGTTACCACTGTTACCTGACAATGTCCTAGAGCTCTTCTGGTCTAAAAATAACCTAAGGAGCTATGGTAGGGGAGGCTGAATAAAGTAGGATCAATACAGTAGTGCTATGCATTTATTTATTTGTTCACTGTTAAGTGAATACAGAAATCAAAAGGGCTTTTCTAAGATATTTATATACATGTAATAATGTAGATTTAGAGAAATCTGGAATTATGTCCACCAAAATGTTTGTAATGACCTAACTCTGTGAGGTGAAGTTTCAGGTAAATTTTACTTTCATTGTACTTTTCTATATTTTAATCTCCTGCAGGAGTCTATATTTTTATTGCTTTAATTCTTAAGAGGCTATTACTAATAATAAACAGTTTTTTGATCTGTAAAAGGCATAAGTGATTGACATCTAGATAAAAACAAACTAGGGGCATCTCCTAGGGTGATATAGAAAAACCACCTTGGCGGCATTACCCAATCATACGTGAGTGCCTGCCCCCAGGGGTTTCTACTTAAATCGTTTCAGTTATGAGTCACTGTTCACAGATTATAGTGTTAGCTGTCATTGTATTTTGGACTTTTAATATATCAAGCATTATATTGTATTATGTACATTAGCAAAATTTATCTTTGCAACACTAACTTGTCATTATTTTTATCCATATTTTATAAATGAGAAAATGGAGGTGAAGATCACGGAACTAATAGTTGATGGGATCCTTGGTTTTTTTTGGTTTTTTTTTTAAGCCTATTAAGCATTTAATCATACTTCCTCATCTTCAGAAGTCTGTTATATTCCTCAAATATTTAGGGGAAGAAAAAAAGTTGAGAACTCTGGGTCTAGAGTCTGTGTCTGTTCAAATATAGAAAAAATTAGAGTGTCACATAAAATATATTTTATTTCAAGGGACTTCGTTGGTGGTCCAGAGATTAAGACCCTGCCTTCCAGCACAGGGGATGCAGGTTTGATCCCTGATCAGGGAATTAAGATTCCCACATGCCACGGGGTGTGGCCAAAAAAAGTATGTTTTATTTCCAAGGATTTAAACACATTTTATAACAGCAGGATGATTGAAATAATGAATATACACCAAAAAGCTTATGGTTTGTTCAATTTGGCAGTTGTATAGAAGGAATTAGAAATATATAATTATGTACCTTGATATACTTTAAATCAGATTGTGACAAATTTGTTTAAATAAAGAATAAGCAAAAACTATAGAATGAAGCAGTGTGATACAGTTGAATTGCTTAGCATTTAGGGACATATAAAAGAATATATTTTAAAATATGCATTACCTAGGAATCCCTGGTGGTCCAGTTCTTAGAACTCTGCAATTCCACTGTCTAGGGCCCAGATTCAACGTCTGGTTGGGGAACTAAGATCCCGCAATGTGCACAGCACACCCTAGAAATAAAAAATATATATAAATAAACATTCAATAAAAATGTATGTCTAGAAAAATTCAGTATGTAGTATAAGATAAAGATATACATAATAAGTATTCATAAAGGTACAGATTCTGCATTAATCTCTCAGAACACAAAACTAGAAGTAAAAGCAGAAATATTTTCTTAACAATTAGACATCATCAATTGAAAAGTGTAATTTGAAATACAGATCGGTATGTATTATGGCACACAATGATTAACAACCAAACTGAGAGTTATCAAGTGTCCAGAAAGTGTGCCACCAGGCTGAGTTGGTTACAGTGTGTAAGTTTAGTTCCAAACAGGTCTTGGAGAGCAGCACTTGACAGTGGTTACTTGTGTATCACTGTCTTCTGTTCATAGATCCATTAAAAATCAGCTTTTCTTACTGACTCAGAATCTCCATTTTGCCTTGATAAAGTCAGTGAACACATGAAGACCCTGGCTTCATCCCTAGAATAAAAAGTTTTTGTAGTTAGCTTGACAGAGATGCCAGCATTGTGCAGTTCTGTACCTGTATGAAATACCTCTAACTGATAATGGCAGTTTCCTGACTAGCCCAGGTCCTGTCTTTCTCAAGATGCAGTTCCCGGCAGCCCTTAGTTTTCTTCCCCAGTTGGGCCCTTAAATGAAACCAGTTTACCGCCTCTGCTGTTTGCCAGAGTCATCAGTGTGATGTTTCCCAGTGTGACAGAGTCTGGAGAGCAGAAAGTCTCACCAGGAATGGTTATCTCTGTAACATAGACATCTAGGAAATGGCAGTGGAGAGTTTTTGGGAGCACAACATAAAACAGGACAAGCCATGAGACTGTAAAACAGGGGCACACTTTAATTTCCGGTTGGCCGAAAAGTTCGTCTAAGTTTTTCCATAGCAAACTAATACAAAATTAGTTTTTTTTCTGGGAGAAAGAAAACAAGAGAAAGGCTTGTTTCAAGGCATAGTTTCAAATAATCAAAGAAGTAGACTTTTCTGTTTCATTGTTCAGCAGGCAATAAAGGTGTCCTGTAGTCACTTCTGTGAGTAAGATAACTATTGTTGAAGATGTTGTCATGATGCTATAATACTTTTAAGTCACATTGGACCTTTGCTGTATGTAGCAGCAGATAGTTTCATGGGGGGATGTGCCTCATCAAAATGTCACCAGCAGAGTTCTGTATGTTCCTTTAAGATGATTACGTTTGATTGCAGTTTACTAAAGTCATGATTGTTGCTGTGTTTTATCATCAGTGACATGGATGGTTTGGCCCTAGGGCTATCAGATTCTCCACTGATAGACAAAGATGAAAGGAATTAGCCTTTTGGAGGATATAGTATTGTCTTGGTGTGGCATTAAGTACTAAAACAAAAATCAAGTCTTTTGAAGTCTTCCTTAATACTGATTAAACAAATAAAAGAGTATTCATGATCTCTGTGGTTTTTCTGCCATTTTCTCTTGAACTTTCCATTAGGTTACATTCTCAAAAGAAATGTAGTGTGGAATTTGTCTCCTAAATCCAACTGTCACTGTCTAGGGCCTGTGGAATGGTACCATGGGATATCCCATGGGGAGCAACTCACTGCTTATAAATAGTGTTAGTAAAACAGCACTGAACACCGTTCTCTTTTGTTTCTGACTATATAGCATGCCAAAGCTGAACTTAAAACCACTAATTTAAGTC
This sequence comes from Bos javanicus, assembly GCF_032452875.1. Lineage (NCBI taxonomy): Eukaryota > Metazoa > Chordata > Mammalia > Artiodactyla > Bovidae > Bos > Bos javanicus. Next base: position 33,127,169 of record NC_083879.1, on the reverse strand, counting down.
TGCTTAGTGCCTCAGCCCTGAGTTCTACTTCAGATCGTGCAGTAGGCAGTAAGTTGTCTAATAGAAAAAGTTCTAATTATTGCCTGAAGTTTTGGCCCCAAACCCTAATACCAGGCAAGACTTTGACAGAGAAACTGTTCCAAACCAAGGCTCAGAACCAAGCTGCTTGGGACATGGCCAGTCCATTGAGTGTATAATAAAATGAAGACCAAGAGGGTTTTTTTTTTTCTCCCTTTGCCTAGTAGCAGGCTAACCAGTACCACTCACCCCAGGGCTTCTCAGATCTGAACCCAGCTGCTGAATGAGTAAGAAATCAAAAGAGGGAGTTTTTCCACTCTATCTAGAATAGAAGGAAGAAAGAGATGCCCCTTTGTGCTTGTGCTTTTGCCAGAAACGGAAGTAATCTTTTAGGAGCACTTGAGTGCTAGCAGAATCCATCACAGCAAGCCAGATAATCAGCTGGTTACTCTGGAGGAGAGCGTGGTGTTCGGGATGCGGTGGAGGAGTGATGGGTGGTAGAAGAGTCTCGGACTCTTTAGAATCTTTTAACTGTATGTGGCCTGTTTATAGTCAGAGTGTATTCGCGTATTATATCTTTAAAAGGCGAGTGGAGAACCAGACGTTGCCAAGTAACACAGAGGAAAGGAAAGTTGTTGTGGCAGAAATACAGGGCCAGTACTGACGTGGTTGTGAAAAAGGTCTGACTAGTCACAGAACAGGACAGTCAGGCAGCACACTTGTGGCAGGGCCATGCCCTGGGGTAGGGAGTCGTCTTGGAGCCGAGCTTGCAGGTGCCTGGCGTCCCACCATGAAGACTTCTACCCATTCACAGCACAGGTGGGGAGGGGCCGTGAAAGGTGAAGCCTTTAAGTAATAAAGCACAAGGAAAGGGCTCAAAGAAACTTGTGAAAGAGTTCATCCCTACCTGTCACTAACCTTTTTTGTTCTTCTAGTCCTTACTCGTGGCACATTTTTAACCCAGTTGTATTCACAGTGTGTCTATCATTTTCTGTTCCACTGTTTTCCTGATTATTTTCCCCTGTCACTGTGGAAGATTTTAAGCAAGGGGGTGACATGATCAGCTTTGTCTCTTTGGAAGTGAGCCCTGGCGATGCTAGAGAAGCCAGAGTTGATGGGAGGAGAATCAAAATGGGGTTCAACAGATGTCTCGGGGCTCCTGCCCTGATGGCCCATGAGGAGAGAGTTCTAGCCCAGATGTCAGGTCCCCTCCTGAGCCCCACCCCCAGTCAGGTGGAAAGGCTGCCTGTGCCTCTGGGAGGGCCCACCCCTGCCGTCACATTCCACAAGCCTCCCTGAGCCCTGGTTTGCTCTGGAGCAGAGCCTCATCTGGTGTCAGCGATGGGCAGTGCTGTTCGTGGTTGGCAGCTCCACGTGGCTCATGGGGAGTGTTATCGGCCCTGCACTTCCTTGTGCTTGCCCTGCTGTCTTGGGGCAGGAGCGGGTGTGATGAGAGAGGTTCTGGAAACGTTTTCTTGAGCAGAACATAATGATCATGACTATGGTGATACACATCCGTTTAAAGCTGGCTGTATAAATCACTCTCAGCAGGGCATGTTGGGAAGGGGGTGGCTCTGCTCAGGGACAGGCTGGATCCTTGCTGCCGCCCCAGCTCATCCCTCGCACTCAGAGCAGGCCAGTCACTCTCTGGTGCTGCGTTTCCTCATCTGAAAAGCTGCAGAATTTTCAACCTTTGAAATGTGTGCACTGCCTTTTCAGAAGTGTCTTTTCGCTGAGGATAAAGAAATAATTTTGATCTTTGGTAGTTGGTAGAGTAATGTCCTGGAAGTCACATTTTGTCAGTAATAGCATAGAGGCTGTTGTTAAATATGGTCAGGGGAGCCTGTGACCTGGTTCCCACTGTACAAAGCCTTCATTAAGATCTTTAATTTGATCTTCAAGATTGCTTTGATCCGTGTTTGAAAGGGACTGAGCTCAGGTTTCGCTCTTATTTGGTAGACTGATAGAACTGCAGTCAGGTCAGGCGGACAGCAGGCTGGCGGCCTGAGAGAGATTGTGGCCTCCACCTTCCCTCCTCCTCTGCCTTCTTCCCTTCTCCCTTTTTCCTAAAGAAGGGCAGCCCTTACATTGCATGTTAGTGTGGTAGATACACCACCATAACGGGTTTTAGATGACAGTTAATCTTGATGTTTTTAGACATTTAAAAACTGTTTGAAGTATTACTTTTGTAAAATCTCATTTTAATATGTTAGTTTCCTTTTTTATTTAAAAATGAGAACTGTTCAGGTCATGGAAAATTTCTACTACTCTGCTAACTCATTTAGAAAAGGCTCTTACATTGATTTCTCTGTAATTTGTTTGAAACATAGATATATACTATGTGGTTTCCCAAAAAAAAAAAAAAATATCAGGTGGCCCCTTCTTTGTAATTAACTTGCTATTTTAATAATACAGTATTATATTATATATGAAGATACATTTCCCCTTAAAGTTGCAGGGCATTTTATATAATTGAAAGAGTTCCAAGGAAGCAGAGCATTGTAACTTTCTGCCAGATGTTCCACAGTAGTGAAAGCAGACTGATAACAGCGCCAAGAAAAGCCCTCGCTCTGCCTGGAGAAAGCACTACCATATTTGGCCTTCATGAAGTTGCATATTACTTGGCATACACACACACACACACACACACACACACACACACACACACAGCTTCTTTGGTGACTTCCTGTGTTTGATTTTAATTTTTGAGTAAATGTGGTTTTTTTAAAGGTGGATTTATGTTATATTGGCATATTGTCTATTTAAAAGAAACCACTACTGTCTACTGAAAAAAAACACTATTTTGTTTCCACAGAAACCTGCTAATATTTTAGTTATGGGTGAAGGTCCTGAGCGAGGAAGAGTAAAAATTGGTATGTTATATCTTTGATAAGTCACAGCGTAGCACTCTTTTAAAACTTTTGCAGGCAGCTTTATCACTTCTAATTTTTGCTGTAATAATATGCATTTATTCATATAGTTCCATGTGATCGAAGCCATTTCTAAAGAGTATACATTAAAAGTGAAAAATGTTTCACACTCTCAAAAGGTGTCAGACAATCTTTAGAGACTGAAGTGTTCTAATTATAAAATAAGCCATGTGAGTTTCTTAGAAACTTTTTGCCTTCATTAAAAATAGCCTGTAGAGGTGAGTGGCTTCTATCCCTGTTAGAAGCCAACCTCACCTTTAGTCCTAAGGGCGTACAGCAAACTACTAATCATACCATCCGTTCTGTTTCCCTGAGCCAGGTCGATCCGAACATATCCTTCTGTTAGCCTCATCTAGGTCAGGGATTACAAGCTAAGAATACCACTGAGGCTGGGTAGGTTCTAACGAGCCTTTGCCTGAAGGGAAAAGAATTAACGAGCTTTCTGTGCCTCTGCATGTTTTCTAATAGCTCTGTTTTCTTATGTATCAGTGCAAAATTTTACCCATTTCTGGTCTGATAACTTATAAAGATAGAGCTAGATTTATTTATCCTATTTTTTCATTGTCATTTTCAAGTTGTGTTTGTGACATTTATTTAGTTTGTGTGTGGATAGAAGAAATGTAGTAACCAAATTATCTTAATTTTAAAGCAGCAGGATTATGGGAGTATATAACAAAATAAATAGGAATTTCTGATTGCCAAATTTAGTATAAATTGGGATTATTAGCTGATTTGTACCACTTCACCAGCAAAGAAAAACCCAGGTGTTCCCAACCCTTCTTTCCACCCTCCCCTTTAAATCCTCCAATCCCATTTTCTCCTTCTAATTAGACCCGGAAAATACCCTTGATATAAACTGCAAAATTCTTGACAAACATTTGATGCATCTCAGAATGCTCCTAGTCAATTGGCTTGCTTTAAGAATCAGGCCCTGTCGGTCCTTACGTAGCGTCAAATGCCTGTTAGGTCCTTAGGTGTGCATTTAGCAGATTTCATCCAACCAGCGTGGTGGCATCAAATTCAAATGTAAGTTCAAAGCATGCACAGTCTAAAAGACCCATCCAGACAGTATTTACAGATGTGTTTGCTACTGTAAGACTCGGGGAAAATTTATATATTAAAAATAATCTCATTTGGAATTATTTCTGTGTCACATGTATGATGTTGACAGGCTTGGGGGATATCAATAGCTTAAAGTAGTCACACTTAAGATACATTCTTCTGTAAATCAGTATTTAGTAATCCGACTCATGGTTTTAGTTCTTTGCCACATTTCTGTGTTGGTTTTTTTAACCTCTATAAGTAGATCGATTAAGGCCTGCTTCATTAAAAATGTGTATTAGGAGAGCAAAATCCAACAAATGGTGGATGAATCTTGAAATTTTTGAATAGGTGGTATGACTAGTGATTGTTCATTCAATGTGTATTTGGCAGCTCTGTGTAATGACACTGTACTTGATGTTCCAAGGGATAGCGAGACAAAAATGTTTTTATCTGTAAGATCATGGTTCGTTAGGACAAACAGCTGTGCCTGAATAACTGCACTACATAGTAAACTGTGCGAAATGCTGTGAACTGTATCTCAGCACAGCTCCAGCTCTGAGATACGAGTTGTTGACATTTGTCAAATCAGTTTCTTCTGCCCTCAGTTTCCTCATTTGAAAAAGGTGATTGAATTATATGATCTTTAAAGTCTTTTCCGGCTTAAAAAAAACAAACACAATTCTTTAAAACTAAAGAAAAAACTCAACCCAAATAAATGGGGGGAAATAGTGGTATTGTCATACTGTACATCAGCTTATACTAGTGAGCATGCTTACTGATGCAGATAACGGGAGGCCTCACCCTAACTGATCTAGTTCCCTGGTACTTGTGACCAGTAAAAAGAATGAACATGTGGCTGGCTGCACAGCCCTGTCCCCCTGGTGGTAAGACAGATGGAAAGAAATCTGCCCGGAGGAGTAGGGTCACCCTGGATCTCAGGCAGCAGAGTGAGTTTGTAACCCAGTGGCAGTAGTTTGCAATGAATGAAGATCTCAACCTTGGCTTATATTTAGACTTCTGAAAGGGGTGAGATGTTTTGTTGGTTTTTCTCCCCGCAGAATTCACGTTTTTCGTATCTTACTAAATAATAATAGTAAAATTAGAGTCATCAATTACATTTGTAAAAATCTATTTACTTATCACTGTTGTTATTATTATTATTTTTTACAGCTGATATGGGCTTTGCCCGATTATTTAATTCACCTTTGAAGCCTTTAGCAGATTTGGATCCAGTAGTAGTTACATTCTGGTACCGAGCCCCAGAATTACTTCTTGGAGCAAGACATTATACCAAAGCTATTGGTGAGTAGAACTGATTGAAGTTCCATAACATTTTTAAAGTGGCCTTGTTGTTGTGAAATATACATATGTCTGTATATTTTTTAGGTCAAGTGATACAGAAAATTATAAAAGTAAAAGCAAAAACTAACATAAAATTCTACTGTCTAGAAATACCATCATTGGCATTAGGGGTATACATTCCAGACATCTATTTCTGATAAATAAACAGATGCTAAAAAGGTTTTTAAATAAATGGGCCCATACTGAATTCTAAGTAAAAACTATTTTAAGTTTAATTTTAGGTGAAAAAGAGAAATAAACACAATAAAATTTCTGAATCATTGAACTTCAGACAAATACTTCTTTTGCCAAAAGAAATACTAGCTTCTAAAAGATTTCCCTTAAAATTAAGTAAAAGAAGATTATGAAAATAAGTAGGAGCTGAGAACATGGTCATTCACTTTTCAGTTTTTATTAGTATTATCTCCCTGTATGAAGAATTAGGAAATGAGTGCTCTTCTACTTGTTCCCCCACCAGCCTCTCAATGTATAAGCTCTCTTAATAATATCAGTCATTATCATCATCATTGTTACCACTTTGTTGATGTTTTCTGTTTGCAAACCATAATGCCCACTGTTGATTATACTTAACTACATATTGTAGTGGACTTGATATTCAGCTACCACCTTTTATCATAGCTATATCACAGTCCTTTTATGACATCTTTATTCTGCTTCATTTTATTTGGTGGAATTTTATCAAGTAGTTTTTTCTTATGTATTTTGTCTTTCCTTTTTTCACGCCTCTGTTTTTGTATGTCTTTATTGCTTACTTGTTCTACGTTCTCCAGAATGATATTAAACCCATTTTTATTTTATTGGATAACTCCATCCCCAACTCTTATACTTTGCTCTACTCTGGATTGATTTTCATCTTGCTTTTTCCTTTTTTGTTCATCTGGGTTGGATCTGTTTCATTCTGGATTTCAGTATTTCATCCCTTACTTTGCTGTGGAATATTCTCAAGTAACCTGTCTTAGAGGTAAATTTTCTAGTTCTCTATTTCTGGAAAGAAAAATGAGTTTGTCATACTTTACAGTTTGGCAGGGACTAAAGTTACAGGTACAAAGTGATTTTCCCTCAGAGTTTGGTGAGGCTCCTCAACTGTGCTCTGGCGTCAGTGTTGGTAATGGAAGGTCTCAGGTGGTGGTGGATTCTGTGGGGTTTTGTGTTTCCTGAAAACAGAGGATTTCTCATCCTTGTGTTTCACACTGATTTGCTGGCTACCTACAGGCCCATTCAGTTTGAAGTTTATATCCCCTGTCTGTGGAAAATTCTCTTTGAAGTAGACTTGATTTCCTCCTCTGTGTTTTACTTCTCTCTTTCCAAAGCTGAATGTAGGCAGATGTCGGATTTCTTGGACTGGTACCCTTTGTACCACTTTTCTGCTCATGTTTTTTTACCTTTGTCTTTTTAATTTCTAAGAACCCTTTCTTGTTGTCTTGTTCTCTGTGTTTTCTTTGTAGTCACTCTTCATTGATTTGTCTTAGTCTCCCTTTCATGTGGTTAGTATTCTTCAACTGTTTGTTGACCCTTGATGTCTCTTTGCATTCAAGACTCAAGTTACAGAACACTGCTTGGGAACTTAGTGTGCATGGATCGGAGAGCTCCGAGGCTGGCAGGCTTTACTTTAGAGTGATCCAGCCAAGAGCAGCCATTAATGGAGAACCCTAAATGCCAGCATGTGCGAGTCTTTGCCCTGAGGACTTTCAGATTCTTTAGGGAAAAATCCTCCAACCTTCAGCCCAACTTTTGTATACCTCTCAGGGAATTTGGGAAGCGGGGGAGGTGGGTGGTCCACAGTTCAAAATATAGTCTTTGTATTTGACATTTCTTCCCTGAGTTGTGCAGGACACATCTGCTTCCCATCCAACAATAATACTGTGGACTGGGGCCTTCTCTGAACTGTTTCCAGAAACATTTTTATCTGTATCTCTGCTCAGTCAGGTCTGCGCACATGTCTTCATCCAGGTCTTAGTCACAGTTCTCCTTCTTCAGGGAGAACGTCGTTGGTCACACCATCCACCTTCCCCGTCCTGGTAGTAGCTATATGCAGTGTCTGAAATCCCCTAACTGGGTGGGCCATGCCCAGGTGTCACCGCTGGAGGTCATTGCCTACATGGCCCCGGGTGAGAAGTGGTTCCTTGCCAAGGGAATCCCTGATGGTCTCTTTCCGTGCTCTGTGTTACTGGGGCTTTGCTGTCACTTCAGTATGTATTCAGAGGGGGAAGGAGCGATGGTTGTACTCTTTCCCTCATAGCAATCTTGAAATCAATGTGTCTTTTTTCATAAAACCTTTTATGTTCACTAATCTTTATATCTGCTTTGAGATCACATTTTACTGTATAGAAAAATAAAGGTAGATTATTAGATATGGGACTTTGTGCTATTGTTGCAACCTTTCTACAAATCTAAAATTATTCCAAAATAAAATATTTTATAAAAAGTCAGCTAAGGAGGAAAAGTAAAGATTACTGAAGCTAGTCCTGTTTTTCAGTGTATATTACTACCTAAACATACATTTGATTATTTTTTTTACAAGTGTATTCTAAATGCTTAAGCATGTAAACTAATATCATACATAGCTTTTTTTTCCACCTAGAAAATGAATATTTAAAAGCAGTGTTACTTTTGGTAAGACATATTTAAAGACTATACAAATAAGAAAGTAATTACCAACTTGTAGCTGCTATTAATGGAAAACTTGAGACTGAATTGATATAAATTGAAGAGAAAATAAACTATCACATAGGTTTGTGACTCTGGCTCATCATTTATCTTTTTCTTTTTTCTTAAGAAACCCATTTTTCATTGTGAGCATTGAGATCTGAACAAGCTGTTACCCTCCAGAGCAGTTTACCAGTTCTAGGTCAGGGCTGTTCGTCACAGAGCTGGACTCACCAGCTATTAGATTGCTTTGTTCAAATGGGTGCCTATTTTGGGTTGTAAGAGGCCTTCCTCCTCATTAACATCAAAAGTTATTGGATAACTATTAGGCTTTTTAAACTTGGAATGGAAATTATGAAAATTATGTCATTTACTCTTAAGGGATCTCCATCCATTTGAGAAACAGAATGAATATGTGTGGAAAATATGTTGCCATCTTTGAATAGCAGAAGCCTAGCCCTCTGACTTGTTGCTTTAGCTCTGCCACTCTAGGGGTCAGAGGACAATGTGTCCTTCACAGCCTCGTTTTCTGAAGACAAGGATTTAGCCTACATCATCTCTCAATTCCCTTTAACTGTAAGCGTTCTGTGCCCTTGGATAGACTCCACTGCCTTCTGGGGCAGGAAGAGCACCGGGGACTAATGTGGGGCAGGAATTGAGACCAAGGTCCGTGCCAGCCCCCACGAGCACCTGGCCTGGCCCAGAGCAGCCCTGGAGGATGCTTTCCTCTAATGAGGTTTGACAGAAAACAACAAATTCTGTAAAGCAATTATCCTTTAATAAAAAAATAAATAAATGTTAGTAATAATATAAAAAACTAAAGTGATAACAACTGCATTAAAAAAATTGCACCAAAAAAGTAATGATGTAAGATCTTACAGATTGCTTTTTTATTTGAGAGACAGAAATCATACATAAATCACTTTTATATACATTTTTAAGAATAAAGACTAGAATCCACAAGTGAAAAATGAAACTTCTACCTTGCTTCCAGTCTCTCCTGCACCATTACGTTCCTCCTACTCCCCACGTGGGTAGCCTAGGGGTGCGGTGAGGTTCTCAGCAGGGCCTCCAAACCACTGTCAGTGCACTTTCCTAGCACTTGGATTTCCTGAAGCAGATAGAGGAACCTTTGTGGTTGAACTTACATATTATTAGCTGAATATGTTCATTTTAGTGACATCACTGAGAAGGCTTAAACCTGCCAGTGGAGTTAGGTGGGTCGTGTTAATACTAAGGTACTAACAGGCAGCAGGAGAGTGTGGGGGAAATCTTAGCACATGAGCCTGCCTGTTCCCAGCCTTTCTGCAAATAAGTCTAGGTGCCATGGTCATTCACTCCCTTATAGGAGACTCTGAGCCGAGTCATTAAACCCGAGAGAAAATGATAGATTAGTCAACGGAGATAGGCTCGTTACACATGGGGACAAAGTTTAATTCAGTTTTGAGTGTTGACGGTTTTATGTGATTGACTTTGTGGAGAAGGGTGAAAGAGGGGAATCAACTCTTCAGTTGTCACTAAATGGCAACTCACTCCAGTATTCTTGCCTGGAGAATCACAGGGACGGTGGGGTCACACAGAGTCGGACACGACTAAAACGACCTAGCAGCAGCAGGGCAGTCTTAAAAGTTTTTCTAAAGTAAAAACTTCGGTAAGACGGGGAGAATGAGAATTTACTCTTGCTACCAGGCTCCTCCGTCCATGGGATTTTCCAGGCAAGAGTATTGGAGTGGGGTGCCATTGCCTTCTCCCTACATTAAGGTAGAGGCTTATAATTACTGATTAAAACAAATTTAATATATATTTCTCCTTCCCCCGATTTGGGTCTGCGTAGCCTGCCAGTTGGTGTCTACTTTGCCTGGTTAGCTCTGTAGCTACACATGAGCATTACAGAATTTGAGAAGTATATGGGGTTTGTGTGTTTTTAATTTGAAAAGTTTTTCTAGAAGAAATTTGACAGGTAGGTGAGCAAGAAAGGACTTTTCTTATGAATTCAGCACAATCTGAAAAAGTAGGCAAGGTAGAAGAAACTTGTTGACAAAGATTCAGAAATTTATCTGAAGTAACAGCCTGATCAGCGAACTCAAATTCATGATTATTGTCTGGGTCAGTATTTGAAGGAGGGAAGGATGGTGAAATTGATAACAGGTGAAAAATAATAGAAACGACATGAAGAGAGAAGTTATATAGGGTAAAGTTAAACACGTTTCAGTATTTTTCCTACTTTCTTGACTTTTCTTTTAAAGCAGTGTCTAGTGAGGGTAGCTAAACTACTTACTTACTGTTCACCTTACTTTACATGTTTTATTTTCTTTGTTGGGGTTTTTCATTACCAGGCTGAGTTGACAGAGTGTTTCTTAGGTGCCATGAGTAGGGTTTTAAAGATGCACACTGACCCACAGGCCCTCTCGGTGACCCCACTTAGCTTGCCTACCTTCTTCCTTTGGATTGAGACGATCAAAGGTCACCTTTCTGTGGGGTTTCCACATAAAAAGCATAATCACAAAATAATGAACTTTCCCGTTTACTTCCTGGCTTATATTTTTTGAGGAGACTTTTTCATAAGGTGATGTTGGCCTGATTTGGTTCTCTGATAGGGGAGAAAACTGATGACCAGACAGCATCATTTTTGAAATCACTTGCTTATAGTCTTGCTTGTAATCTTAAAGTAAATAGAGGTTTAACTAATTACTTTGAAATATAAGTGTGGTAATTTTAGATGAAATATGTATATTCCAGTTTTAGATTTTAGGAATTTCCAGTTATTTATTAATTAACATTTTTCCCCTCACTTTCTATTTAAGTGACCATTATTAACAGGTCTGAATAATCAGCTTTAATAGTGGTTTTAACTGTCCTCCTATAGTTATTTAGGGCTTCCCTTGTGGTTCAGCTGGTAAAGAATCTGCCTGCAATGTGGGAGACCTGGATTCAATCCCTGGGTTGGGAACATCCCTTGGAGAAGGGAAAGGCTATCCACTCCAGGATTCTAGCCTAGAGAATTCCATGAACTGTAAAGCCCATGGAATCACAGAGTTGGACACGGCTGAGCGACTTTCACTTCACATAGTTTTTATGTTTGCCACAGGTATTGGTTACATCAGTGAGATACCGTTTACTATAGTCTGCTGTGTGCACAGCACTGTCCTGAGTGTAGGGAAGTTGCCATTGCTGGTTTAGGGATTTGTTAAGGGTAGAAATGGAGTGTCTGCAGCTTCAGATTATAAATTGGCATATTTATCTTTCTAATAGTTCTATTAGTAGGAATTTAATATGAATGAAAGTTAGCCTGTATCTTAAAGTAAGTGAAGGAAATTGGTTGTATACAGAGGAATCCATTTGCCTGGCTTTTAAGTAATTCTTATGAAGTTATAGCCTCTGTGCCTATTGAAAGGTAGTATTCTGCCCCTTGTTTTCTTGTCTTTTAAACACTTAAACTTGCAAAGTCTGACACTGCTATAGCATGAAGAAACCCTTTGAACAGAAAGTCCTTCCAGCAGAAATGCTATTTTGTTAGAATATTTAAGGTCAAGCGTTGTCTTTTTCCTGTTGGAACAGCACCTTGCTAACTAGTGCTAACACAGGAGGATAATTATTAAACTTTACAAGCTAATAAGTCCATAAACTAGATAAAAAATTAAAAATGTGTTTTACCTCAAAAAATGGTGCTGATTGATTTCAGCAAGTATGCCCAATTTCCAAGGCTGTTTGGGTTTTCTGTTTGTTTTCTTGTTTGTTTGTTTAGTTTTATTTATTTATGGTTCCTATGCTCTGTGTGCAGCTTTGTATGTATTTCACAGATAAGGTAATGTGTGAAGCACTTAAACTCACCAAAAATTTTAGATAATAAGTTTGATTGAACTTGGAATGGAACCACTGGGTGGGATGGAGGTATAACAAAGAATGAAATACGGGTGGATGGGGTGGGAATATATATTTACAAACAATATTTTTTATATTTATAATTGCTTAGGATTTAATATGACTTATTAGGGGAGAAAAAGAATGAAAAAACACTCCCTGCCAAGATGAAGATGCATTTTCTTTTGGAAAGAACCACTTTATTTTCCTCCTTTCTTTTTCTTTTTTCCTTTCTTTATTTTTTCTTTTCTTTTCTTTTTTTTTGTTTTTTTTTTGTTTTTTGTTTTGAAGATATTTGGGCTATAGGGTGTATATTTGCAGAACTACTAACGTCAGAACCAATATTTCACTGTCGACAAGAGGACATCAAAACTAGTAATCCTTATCACCATGACCAGCTGGACAGAATATTCAATGTAATGGGATTTCCTGCAGGTACACATTATATTTTTGTTTTTGTTTTTAAATCACTGTTGTTTGAACTTAGATGTCTTCATTGAAAGGATGTATATTTTTAGCTGATGAAAGCTACTCTTACTCAATTCTTTATATTTATGACTTGCATTAATCAAAGACCCAGAGAAATAGCAAAATTTGTAGAGTTCACATATTAGCATAAAAATATTTATGGGTTTCTTGAATTTGAGGAGTGTATTTTTGTTTCATTTCGGTTTTTGGTTTTGTTTTGTTTAATATTTAAAATGATAAAATATTTGAAATATCTGCGTTTAAAAAGTGCCTTTAGTTCTCACCATTGGCAACTGAATAGAATTCAGGAGCATGTCTTTTTGTCTGACAGCACTTAATAATAATGTCATTGTTTGGTGTTTGAATACAGATTTTGAAGACTGTTTCTACTTGAAACATATCGTATTGAATCATAGCATTTTTTGCTCTATAACCCTTGTCAGTAAGAACATTCTTTCCAGTTAAAACAGGTAGGATGTGAGTGAAGGCCCAGCCCTGCACAGCGAGCGGGCCTGCTCTGACTGCCGCCAGGAGGGGTGTTGGGGCATCTCGTCATGGGCTTTAGAGCTCCAGTCCCAGCCCAGTCCTTGTGCGACGGAACAGGAGTCCATTACTCTCCATTTGAAACGCCTGCATAGTTTTGGCTAGTCAAGTACTTATTGAAATAATAAACAAGTTTATTATTAATAAATATATATTAATAACTTAAAATATCAATAACTTATTGAAATAATAAGAAACAATATATTGTTTCTTATTAGGAATTTTTCTCAGGTCGGTGGCTCAAAACTAATAAAGAAATATCTGGGAGTTATAATTCCACATTCCCTTTAATTATCAGTACGTGCAAAATAGCTACCTTTGTCCAGAACTGATCAACATTTCTACAAAGATTGCTTTGTTGAGATGGGAGTTTCATTTGTTCACTAAATATTTATTGAGCACCTGCCATGTTTCAGGCACTGAGTTAAGTGTAAAATATTGTTGATATAATAAATGTGATTCTTGCCCTCTTGGAGTTGACATTGAGCTGCTTTAAGTAGAATGTTGAAAGAATAAGAGTAGTTTGAGTAGGTGGAGAAGAATGGCCTTTTCTTCCCACTTCCGAATGCACTCATCATTTCAGGGGTCCCCTGAGGAAGGAGCCTGACTTACAGGGCCTTGGAGGAGGGGCAGCCTCCACAGGAGATGGTTCTGAAATGGTTGTTAGGGTGTGGTTCCACAGTTGGGATCCGCTTATAGGGAATCTGAAAACCAGGCAATAGAATTTAGATTTGATGTGCTAAAGAAGGAGAATCTATGATAAGTTCTTGAGAACTAGTGCTGTGATTTGTGTTCTACTTTAGAAAGGTTTTTATGGCAGGGGTATGTAAAAATTTAAGAGGGGTAACTGAAGTCAGGAAACCAGCTCTGACCTGCAGCAGTACTCCACATGTAAAGTGATTTGGATGGAGAAGAAAGGATGGTATAATTTTTTAGAGTAAGCCTGTAATTGGAAGAAAAAAATAAAAGATTATCTCAGGATTTCTATTTGAGAAATTGACAGAAATAAAGAAATTGGAACAAGGAAGTAGTCAAGGAAAAAATTCCATTTAGGAGTTTAAAGTATGTATTTAGTTTACAATATGTGGTATCTGGAGGCTAGATAGCAGATATTTTTATAAGCCAGTTGAGAGAGAAGCTAACCTCTGGAGGTCACTTAAAAGCTGAGGTGCCGTGAAGCTACCTGGTAGAATGTGGGCACTTGTGGCCTCTCAGTAACGCCTCTTGATGGGGACAGCAGGTTTCTCAAACCGCGTGTGGTGTTTGAGTAACTAATGCCAGCACACCTGACCAAGACTTTTCCACCTGATGGGTCCGGTAGCTGGGGTTGCTTTTGTTGTTGTTATTGAAACTAGCCCAGGTTCTAGCTGACTTGTTCATATGCTCGTATATCCTACTCTCTGTTTCAGACAGCTGTAACTGCTTACCTTGATTGCCACGGAAAGCAGTGTATTTAATAAGGGGAGCGTAAGGAGGGCCATATAAAAAGGACAGCTTACAGCTGCTGAGGGGGAAGATACTGCATTTATTGTTGAAAAGATCGGTTGCTGGATTAACCAAGACATGACGGGAGAAAAATTTTACAGATAAGAATAGAACAATTTAATAATGGAAATATTTGTTTATAATTTGTTGGTGTCTTAATATAGAAACTGAGATGACTTATAGTAAAACATAGAGAAAATAGACATTTAAAAAGTTTAAAAAAAAACAAGAGAGAACACAACGTATGGAGAATGCATGTACAGTTAAAGATGTTTACTGCAGCTCACCATTTATTCAAAGTCTGTACTTTCAGGGAGGTTAAAATGTAGGACATGTAATGAGAAGTGAAGTCACCTTTATTAAAGTTCTTGACAATAGGAACCTAGACAATATAAAATTGTATCAATGTGTTTCACAGATAAAGATTGGGAAGATATAAAAAAGATGCCTGAACATTCAACATTAATGAAAGATTTCAGAAGAAATACGTAAGTTGGCAAGAAAATAGACTGTTGATTTTTGCTTTTCTAGAATACTCAGGATCAGATTGAATACTCAGCATGATAGAATACTTGACAGAAGACTAGTCTGTTAAATAATTTTACTTATTTACTATAATAAATGTTTTTGCATTGTGGTAGTCTTCATTTCTTAAGATGTTTGGTGATACAAGAAGGTGAATGTCTAATAGCAGCAGCTGATTTGGATATGAGGGGAAAAGTCAGTTCATTTCTTTCCATATTTGTTACTTTCTGGAAGCTCTTTGTCTGTGAAAGGTATCACAGCTGAAGCAGTAAGAGACCGAAACAAACCAGCCTTTGCTGGTAGCCACCTGTCTCCTCCTGGGTTGGGTTGTAAATTTAAGCAGGTTTTTTAATAGAGAAGAAGAAATGGTTCATCTATTTTCACAGCACGATCAGGGGATTGGGACATGCAGTTTACAGACCTATATGACAGTGTTTTTAAAATTTGTACTTATTTTAAGCTTACTAGTAAGGCTGAGTTCAACTCTTGACCCATACGTTATTTAAGATCATTGTTGCGATAGCATTCATGTGAACAAAAGCTAAGCAGTCTGTATGTTATTCATGAAATTATCTTGGCATTTAATCAGTGGTGTCCACTTAAAAGTGATTGTGGGAGTCCTGAATGAAGTGTAAAATTGATTTAATACCATTTTCAGTGTATGTTCTGTGTTGGTTATGATTAAAATAATTCTGTTCAGAGAATTTTACCCAATGTAAAATTAATCTCAAATCTAATGTAGATATTTCATAGTGTTTCTCTTTCAGGTATACCAACTGCAGCCTTATCAAGTATATGGAAAAACATAAAGTTAAACCAGATAGTAAAGCATTCCACTTGGTAAGTTTTAGAGAACAGTACTAATGAACTATATTTTTCCCACCTGTTTAACCCAACCTGACTTTTTTTGACTCAATTTCTGTGGTTACTCAGTATTCTTAGAGTTCTTTAATAGTAATACTAATAGAGAGTTCTTGTTGGTGTGTACTAGTAATGATATCCAAACCCAGGTTTTTCCAAACCCAGGTTTGACAGCCTTAATGTTTGGTTACATTTAATTTTCTAAAGACAGTCATTGAACCAAGTCTGTCACTTTTTTAAAATTCTGTTCATTGGTTTTCATCAGTTATTTTAAAATTTCAAAGAATCAAAATGAAAACAGTCTTACTGTTCTGAAATAAGGTTTAGAGATTATTTTTTATTTCAGTCCTTTGAAAGGTTGTTTACAGAATTTTAACTCCCAAGGTGCCACTTATAAACGTAGCTGTTACAGGGCCTTCAGGGCCGCTGTGCGTTGTGTGCTTTTTCTGGGAGAGTATGAGAGATGCGGTGTGTAGATAGTGCATAGTAGGAAACTGATTTGAGCTAGGATCGAACTGTGCACTATCAAGGTGACCTGTGACATTATAGTCAACCGTTGTCAAATTTGTTTACAGTGAAATTTCCATTTTTACATTAAAGCAATTAAAAATGTTTTTCAGGTTTATGTTTTTCAAAGAAAGTAATATAAAGGAGGATTGAGGGAAGCAAGTTGTATTTTGCTTGGCTTAAAATTCTTTTAGTCCTTTTTTCCCAGTATTTTTAAGTGAGTTCATTAAACAGGAATTTCTCTACTTTGAAAGGATTAAAATTTCCTTTAGTACCAGGCCACTTGGCAAATATTTCTTCCATTTCTGCTTTTTCTTCTCCTTCTACTCTTCTACTTCTGCAGTTATGTTTTATCATGTCCTGTATCATACATTTCATATCTAATCAGCAACTTAAAAGACAGTGCTCAACTGACCATATTACTACACAGTGTATTATTATCCAAATCATGGCTTCCTATAATATACTTAAGATAGTACCCAAATTGGAAGGTAAGTTAGATCCTTCAAAGTTACGGCCTTATTTATTCTAACAAAATACTGGTGACAGTGGTAGAGCAGAAGTCCCGCTTTAGGGGGATTGCCTCACCATCCACCCCGCCTGCTGCTGCTCATTCTAGTCTAAGGCCTCTCACCACCCCCACCGCTGACACTCCAGAGACCAACTTTCTTTTCCACTCACCTGCTTGTTTTTGCTAGGGTAACTGTCTTGCATAGTCCCATCTGAAAGCTCTAATGTAATTTCATTAAACCTGTGGAGTGTTTTAAGTAGCAAATCCATGCTTTTCCTTTCAGTCTCAAAATAAAATTATGCTTCTACTGAAATATCAGCTCATTGAAATTAAACTGTCACCATCTCAACATTTCATCTGCATTTAAACATATCTCCTGTCCTTTTGTTCTTGATTGTCTCATCTCCCACCATCTCCACATGTTCCATGGTTTTCAGAGTGTGTCCTAGTCCAGCAGCACAGTCATCTGGGGCTGTTAGGAAGTGCTCCTGGGCTGTTCTGGAGTGCTCTGAAGCCTGGAAATCATGGTGTGAGGTCAGAGATTATAAGCCAAGAGACCACCATTTAGATACTATCTTAAATAACATGTTACATCAAATGTTCTACTTCATAGAGCCTGTAGTAAATTATATTTCAACCAGAAGATACTGAATTTTCACATTAGTGTGACATTTCTGTAAGTAATATTAGTTATGATGATGATGATAGTAATGGCTAAGACTTATGTAGTGCTTTCTTTGTGCCCAGCACCATTATAATTGCTTTCTACATATTAACTCATTTAATTCTGAAAATAAACTGTTTTTAACCCGTCTTTGACAAACGGGGTTACAAAGTGGTTAAGTAACTTGTTTCAGAGTCACTCAGCTAATAAATGTAAGGTCAGGATTTGAAGCCAAGCAGTCTCCTTAGAATCTCCACTCGTAAGCACGCCCCTGTTCTCTGTGGTTCTGTGCCAGTCCCCGCATCTGTTTGTAGACCTGGTGCGCACTGTCAGGAGAGCACTGTCCGACCATCTGTGCTGTCCAGTAGGGCAGTCCTGAGCCATGGGCGGCTGCCGAGCTCTAGAAATGGACCTGGTATGACTGAGAAGCTGACTTTTAAAATTTAGTTTAGTTTTGATTCATGTGGATTTACATCAATAGCCACATGTGGCTAGTGTATTTATATTACAAGTTTTCCCTGTAATAGAAAAATAATAACTCGAAGAACTTTAGTCCTGTTCTAAATTGGGTATAGCAATTTAGATAACGTAGGGAAAAGATTGTTGGTTTAGAGTAAGAAGACATGAGTTTAGTTAGTTCTTAAAGGAGAACCAACTGAGATAATGAATATTAGAATGACTAAAATGTGAATTACTACATTATGTGGAATAATTGGGGAACTTGGAGAGGGGAGTTAATTTGGGGCAATAAATGCCTCCCTATTTTGAGGTATTATTAATTAAAAAAAAATGCATCCCACAATGTGCCACAGGTGTGACTATGAGAAGTAAAACAGTGATGTGTTTATGACTTATGGTTTCAGCTTCAGAAGTTGCTTACCATGGACCCAATAAAGCGAATTACCTCAGAGCAGGCTATGCAGGATCCCTATTTCCTAGAAGACCCGCTTCCTACATCAGAGTAAGTGATCAGTTTGTTCACTCACCAGCTCCATAGACGTTTTTGGTGCCTGCTTTCCTCTAGTTGTCAGCTCCAAGTCACCATCGCTCTTTATGGGGACCCAGGGGAATCCTTTTGAGAGGCAGAAAGTGAGCTCTGATGACTGAAGTGTCCTCGGGTTTTACAGCTGGCATGGTGCTGGCATCATTTGCCTCTGTCATTTGGTTAGTGACAGGTTGGTTCCACACACTGTCTGCCTCACCGCTTGCAGTTACGGTTGCAAACTCCACCCCAAGTACATTTGTGTTTCCATTCTTTCTTTCCTTTTAAATGTAGCAGGGAGAGTAAAAGAGAAATGTTTGTTTGACTAATCACATTCCTGCCAGAATCTGTCTCTTGTTTGTGATGATAAAAAAGGACCACTGAGATCAAAGAAGAAATCAGAGTCCTCTCGGAGTATTGTTGATTATTCATACAGTGAGCCGCCCTCCCATGGCCTGCTGTCACGGCAGTGGTTAGAAGAAGGGACTTGCTGTGTCACAGTTGCACGAAAGATGCTTATTACATCACAGAAAGGGGGTTTGAGTCCAGACTAAAAGATGAAAGCAAGAAACACTTACATACAGCATTTGAAATACTGGTTAGTATACCAGAAATCGTTTTTCTTTTTCTTTTTTCTTATGATCAGTGTTTTTGCCGGTTGTCAGATCCCTTACCCCAAACGAGAATTTTTAACAGAAGAAGAACCTGATGACAAAGGAGACAAAGTAAGTATTAAAGTACAGTTGGCATCTGGCTTTGTTCGGTGCCCCCATGACTTCTGGCATGGACATCTTTGGTTCTCCCTCTGAGTTGAGCTGTGTCTCTCTGTTTAACCAATTGAGAAGAACCAGCAGCAGCAGCCGGGCAATAACCACACGAATGGGACCGGCCACCCAGGGAACCAAGACAGCAGTCACACCCAGGGACCCCCGTTGAAGAAAGTGAGAGTCGTCCCTCCTACCACTACCTCAGGTGGACTGATCATGACCTCAGACTATCAGGTACTCAGGCTGTCTCTCAGTGACCTGCGTGTCAGTACTGCCTGTGGGCTTGTGAGCACTGGGAAATGCGACGTAGCTAAGAAAAGACCTGCCTGTGTATGCCAGCACACTGATGGGAAGAGCTATGGGCGTGGAAGGTGCCCGGTGGTACAGTAGAGGGGGCTTAGCCAGACTTGGGGTGATTGGACCTAAATTGTGCTGTTGATTGGCTCTGTGACCCTGGACACGGCTCTAGTTTCTCATCTGTATCATGAGCGGGCGCATCTACCCTGCCGCTGCCATGGGGCAGCTGTGGTGACCCTCAGCATCTGGCTCACAGCGGTGTTCAGGAAGTGGTGGGTCTCACTTCTGCAGCCCCATCCAGCCTCAAGGGGGTGGTTCAGATCTTCTCAGTGTCTTCATTTGTCGGATGTGGGTGATGGCCAGTGTGAGGCTGTAGTCAGGATGAAATGAGACTGTGTGAGCTAATGGCAGTGGCCAGCCGGACCGACAGTCGTTTGATAGATGACACCAGTCACTGTGTTCATTATTATTATCTTCCTTAAAACTCTTAGTAGCGTTCACAGTACGCAGTGAGTACTTGCTGAGTGTCAGTGGTGGTGCTGGGGGTGTCATGATCATAGGAAGAGCTTGTCAAGGCTTACCTGTGCCAGCTCTTCTGTCAGTGTGGGACAGACCTTCCTTCCTCCAGGCAGTATGATAGCTGTGAGGTAAGCGCTATTGGCAGGAAATTGGGGCTCATGGAGGTTGAGCCCCTTCCCTCGTTCACCCGTCAAGCCAGGGTGGACTCAGGACACAGACTCAGACCTGCTAGGCGGCTCCCTGTGCATTCTCTCCAGTGACAACAGCAGTTCCTTCACAGACAGACCCGTTCTGAAAACTGTATGCCTTGTTCTGATCCTATTCCCATCTGGTCTGAATTCACTGTGGAAGTGTACTGAAAACTTGACCCATGAGAATTATTTACCTACTGAAAGAGATTGTAATAAATGGATAAGGCTCCCAGAGCCTGCGACTACACGTCAGGAATTAGATCTGAACTCTTCGCATAGTTCATGGGGGGTGCAGCCTAGGAAGCCCTGGGGATCACTGTCTGCTGAGTGGTGGCTGTCCTGCGGTGAGCTCAGCGAGCAGGGGCTCCAAGGCAGGCGTCTTGCGAGCTCATGGTTGCTGCTCCCCTCCCCACCTGGGAGACGAGCACATCTCCGGCACACGAGTGTGTTTGCACACAAGGTGTGCGTCCTGAGCAGGGGTAGGGGGAGTGGGGGGACGCTAACCTTTGCCACTGAAACCAAGGAAATGCTGCTGTGTGTGTGTGTGTTGACGTTATTGTGGTGGTTTTTATGAGTGATTTCAAAAATAGTATTTCTGACTAGTTTTACATGTCCACTCTCTTTAAAATGTTGTTTTTGCTAGGGTTGGCGGAATTTCGAGTTATATGATTTATTAGATATCTTTGAAAGAGGAAAGTATTAAATTGTAGTTAATCTTCCATAGTGTTTGTTTTGGGGAGCTAATAGCATGAGAGAAACGTGCAGGGCTTTGAATAAGAATATAACCGATTGAAACTAGAGGTGTTTGACTCTACCTCTTGTGCTGCTTCTAGAATTGAGAATACCACTCTTCCTACATTTCAGTAGCTGTAGCTTTACCTTTGTATATCGCTTGTAGCTGAAAAACAAGGTTCATTAATTTATAGAGCATAAAAATATCTAATGCTGAAGAAATAATTCTGTAATTTCCTTTCTTGTCGTATTCATTTCTTATTCTTCAGTCATGCATGGGTGTTGGGAGTTTTCTATTGAAAAAACAAGTATGTAGATGAGCTTTGAATTTCTTCTATGTATACATCATTGAGTTCAAGAGTAAGTGTCCCAGACAAATTATTTATGAGGTAGGTATGAGTAGCATGAAAGGGCGTTCCTGTTAATAGAATGAACCACGCAGCACAGGAGTAAGACTCACTTTGGTGTTATTTTATCAGCAGTACTTCTGACCTTCATAAAGAAAGGCTGACACTAAAAGATTTTAAGGGTTTTGTCATTTTAATTCTAAAGCCAGTACCTAGCACAGGACCTTTAAAGTTCTTACTGCTGTAAAATAAGTGACATCTCGAACACACAGAAGCCTTGCTGGCCTGGGGTGCAGCCAGCCCACAGCAACGCCGAGTCACGTCTCCTCTTCCTCTGCTTTTCCAGCGTTCCAATCCGCATGCTGCCTACCCCAACCCCGGACCAAGCACATCGCAGCCGCAGAGCAGCATGGGGTACTCAACTACCTCCCAGCAGCCTCCACAGTACTCCCACCAGACACATCGGTACTGAGCTGCGTCGGACACCGTCCATGCACTGTCGCGGTGCCGCAGGCCGCCTGCAGCTTTTGGCGGGAGCCTGGGATGGGCCATGAGAATGTACTGTGCAGCCACGCAGTCAGATGTCCGGTAGCCAAGTTCCACCGCTTTTCACAGATTGGGGTAGTGGCTTCCACGTTGTCGCTGTCTGGAGTTAGGCTTGAGAATAAAGTGCTAGCACAGTTTGTGTTGTGGGTTTGCTACTTCCATAGTTTACTTGACATGGTTCAGACTGACCAATGCATTTTTTTCAGTGACAGTCTGTAGCAGTTGAAGCTGTGAAACGTGCTAGGGGCAAGCATTTGTCGTCGTATGTGGTGAATTCTTCCAGTGTAACAACATTATCTGACCAATAGTACACACACGCAGAGGTTTAACTGGTACTTGAAACACGCAGTATACATTAACGAAGCAACCAAGACTCAACATGAGATTATTTCGGTACACCTTTCATTTCAGTGTCTTATCAGTGGGTTGATTCATTTTCTACATTAATCAGTGTTCTTTGACCAAGAATATTGCTTGGATTGTTTTGGAAAGTACAAGAAGCCACATAGTTTTTCCAGGAAGGTTTCAAAACTCCCAAAGATTAATTTCCAACTTCTGAGTTTGTTTTTATTTTCAATCTATGACTTGACTGGTATTAAAGCTGCTATTGATAGTAATTAAATATGTTGTCATTGATATAAACCTGTTTGGTTCAGCAAACAAACTAAAATGATTGTCATAGACAGTGTTTTATTTTTCCTGTTGGTGTTGCTGATTTGTGAGCATGCTTTAAGATGAAAAAAGCATGAGTGATAACTTCCTTAAAAAGGTGCGGCATCCGATTCAGATATTTTGTCCTGATTTTAAAGCTGGTTGGTGTAGTGCTACTAAAATTTCGTTCAGTTCATTTTCTTTTTTTAAAACTTGTTCGCACGTTGTTTAGGGTGCCCTTACTTCAGCAAAGAAGAAGGAGTAGGAGAGCCTTAGACTTTTTGAGGAAAAAAGAAAACCTATAACATACAATGTACTGTATCAAACTATTTTACATGAATGACACAAGTATTCTGAATTTAAAAAAAAATTGAACATTGTTAAAAACAAGGTGTTATGTAATAAATTTATTTTTCATAAATCAAAATATGGAGTCAACTGTATTTTTATGTACACACAGGTGTTTTATTTTAAAATGTGCCCTAACAAGTGGCCTCTGAGGAAACCTTTTCAGGTGTTTTCATTGATAGTATCTTTTGCCTCCACAATGAAGTGGTGGCCTAAGGTTTAGATATAAATTCGTTTCTCTGTACACTTAGTGCAATAATTTAAGATGAGAAATAGACACTTTTCTAACTGAAAGACATTATAATGAGCCTTCCCTTTCTAGAATAATGCCAGAATCTGTGTTATGCTGAGCCCATTTTGTTTTATCCCAGATAATTATTTGAGAGGGAGTCCCTCCTTCACAAAATACAGAAGATTAAAAACACTAACATATTCTTTTCTTTAAAACTCAATGCATTGAAATAAAAACATTCTAGAACATTTTAAGAACTGAGGGATCCTAAAACTGAGTGGCCCGACCCTCACGGGACGGATAATTTTTGGAAGCTAAGTTTGTGTTTCCGTGTTAGTTCTTCACTCACACAAGGCACAGATCTGAGAGCAGGGCCCCACCTCTGTCACTTCCATAGCCCTTTTACCTGAATTTCCCTTCCACTCTGATTGTCTTCTGTTGTTCTCTCCCTGCCCTCAGTGCCGTGCTTTTGAAACTCATGCACATGAGAATCATCGAGAGCTTTCTGTCTTCTCAGGGCTGGTACCCGAGGTTGATTTGGTAGGCTTGGATGGAACATGGAGTCTTCGATTTTAACCAGGACCCCAGTTGGCTCTGATGCCCTTGTTGAGGGTTGCACAGGAAGAAGAATGCCCCCAGACTGCTCTAAAGCCTGAGCAAATGTAGCGGCTAAGTGACTCGGAGAGAAGGCTGCTCCACTGTCTTTTCCTTCTGCGTGAACTTCAAAAAGCCAAACCCACTACAACAGGTTCCTCTCTGGGTGCTGGAAACTCTATGGACACGGTTCTCAGATGCTGTTACTCCTTTATCAACCTCGGTTCTCTGGGTGGTGCTGCCCAGGCTTGCCAGTGTCCTCCCCAAGCTGCAGATTCCTGTACTGTGTTGCGTCTGTGACAGATGACACACCCACGCCCACCGTGGTTCTCTGGCTGGCCCCTGGCCCCGTGTCTCTGTATACCACCTCTTGACACATAGCTGTTTTCTGTCCCTTTCCCCTCCATCCCAAGCCTCCCCTCTTCACACTTGCTCCCTGGCTGCGATGGCCAGATTTCCACCCTAGACCTCACCAGCACATCTGAGCTGTTACTAGGTTCTCTCTGGACTGAGCACATCCAAGTGCAGACTCCTGACTCCACTGTCCCGCCTGCACCTCCGTGACAGATCCTCCCTCCCAGTTGGCCGGGCCACACGGCAGCCTTGGCGCATCTTCACACACACACATGTCCGCTTGTGCGGACACCCCATGTGCGACTTTTCCTGAAGGGACTTCTAGCCGACACCTCCTCCTCTTCCCTGCACCCCCAGTCTTCTCTGCTCACTTCCTCCAGACAGCCAGACCCCTAACTGTCCCCACCAGGCCCCGCACGTCCTCCCGCGTGTCCCCTGCCCCGTCACCTGGCTCCTCCAGCTCCAGTGCAGTCCTGGCTGTCCCTGGAGCCTCCCTCATGGGTGTTGTCTCGAGACTGACACTTGCTGTTCCACTGCACCTGTCTTTCCCCAGCTTCTTGGCTTTCTCCCTCACCTCTCTGAAGTTAGCTCGAATTGTAACTTATCAGAGGCTCCCCTCTCTCCCACCCCCAACACCCCCCCACTTGCTCTCCGTATAAAACTCAGCCTGTCCCTGCCTTCCCCACCAGCCAGCGTCCCAACCCCTTGGCGTGGCTTTGTTTTCCTGCGTAGCACTTCCTGTCACCAACACTTGTGTCATGCTTTTTCTACTCCTTGAAGATAAACTCTACAAAGACAGCTTTTTTTTTTTTCCAATAGAAGTATAATCAACACACACACTGTAAAATTGAAGTGTACAGTCTTTTGATTGGATGCCCACGAGCCCGCCTATATGGTATAATGGAAGAGGCAGAAGCACAAGGTCAGAAAACAAAACTGTGGTCGCCAGGGACAAGAGTGAGAAAGGGAGTTGTTTTGGGGGGCTTTTTTCCTTTTAACTTTTGGCTGCCACATGTGGGATCTCAGTTCCCCAACCAGGGATTGAACCCACAATCCCTGCTTTGGAAGTGCGAGTCTTAACCACTGGACCACCAGGCAAGATTGGGATTGACCACAAAAGGACATTGGGGGGTTTCTTTGGGTGATAAAACTGTTCTGTGTCCTGATTTCTGCAGCACAAGTGAATGTGAAAACCTGCAGAACTCAGCAGGTGCATCTTAGTGGTTCTAAATTTTTCCTTAATAAAAAAATAAATAGAAGGGGGAAAAAAAGACCAACAAATCTAGTGTTGGCAAGGATAAGAAACAACTGGAATTCTCATACATTACTGGTGGGAATATAAACTAGAACAGTCACTTTGGAAAACAATGGTTCCTTATAAAGTTAAACCTATACTTACCATATGAACTTGGAGTTGCACTTTAGTTATATAACCAACAGAAATCAAAGCATATCCACACAGTAGCCTGTAGATACATGCTCAAAACACCTTTATATTATAGCCCACAAATGGATGTCTGTTTATAGAGGAATAGATAAATAAATGGGAAAGTGTAAACAGTGACAGATTTTATTTTCTTGGCCTCCAAAATCACTGCAGACAGTGACTACAGCCATGAAATTAAAAGACACTTGCTCCTTGGAAGGAAAACTATGACTGACCTAGACAGTGTATTCAAAAGCAGAGACATCACTTTGCCTGCAAAGGTCCACATAGTGAAAGCTGTGGTTTTGCCAGTAGTTGTGTACAGATCTGAGAGTTGGACCATAAAGAAGGCTGAGTACAGAAGAATTGATGCTTTTGAATTATAGTGCTGGAGAAGACTCTTGAGAGTCCCTTGGACACCAAGGAGAAAAAACCCAGCCAATCCTAAAGGAAATCAATCCTGAATATTCATTGGAAGGACTGATGCTGAAGCTCTAATACTTTGGCCACCTCATGCAAAGAACCAACTCATTGGAAAAGACCCTGATGCTGGGAAAGATTGAGGGCAGGCGGAGAACGAGTTGGCAGAGGATAAAATGGTTAGGTAACAACACCAACTCAATAGACATGAATTTGAGTAAACTCCAGGAGATAGTGAAGGATAGGGAAACCTGGTGCACTGCAGTCCATGAGGTCGCAAAGAGTCGGGCACGACTTAGCAACTGACCAACAACAATAAGACAAATTCAGTGAAATAAAATATTCAGCAATAAAAGTGAGCGTTTAGTAGAATCTTGATTGTATGGTGATTCTGTGTACACATTATACATTTTTCAAAATGCATCAAAATACAGTTTAAATTGGTGATTTGTATATCAATTGCACCTTAAACTTGACTTAAAACCCAGTATTTGTAAGCCTTTTAACACATACCAAATTTATAAGCATACGTTAAATGTTAATTGTTATTAGTGTCCTCTCCATATGGAAATATGATTTTTTTCTTAAGACTTATAATATGACCTAGTTCTCACAGGTAAGTTAAATTTGAAGTCCTTTCATGACCAATCATTTCCTCACCTCTCATGAATCAGAGTGTTTAAATGAGCAGATGTGGAGTTACTGCGTCAACGATCCCAAGGCCAAAATTATATAAAGATCCCCCTGAATTCAATTTTCTTTAAGTTTTCTTTTTTAAGTCTGCAAAGGCTAGGGCTCCAACTTTTTTGAAGTATTACTGAGTAGGACTTCTTGGCGGTCCAGTGGTTAAGACTCTACACTTGCAGTGCAGGGGCACAGGTTCCATCCCTGGTCAGGGAACTAAGATCCCACATGCCGCACAGCGCGGCCAAAATGCTAAAAAATGTCACTGAACAGTTAATAGTCTCCCTCTCGTGTGGAGACAGCTGTGTGCTTTCTCATAACCCAGATGTTCTTTGAGGGGTCAGAAGTATGGAACTCATGAGACATTTATTGAACATTCGGTAGCCTGGGAGCACTTGGAGCCAAACAACTGAAACAGGCCATAGTTGACGTCATCAAATCCTCAGGGAACTTACCTTAGTCGAGGAGTCAGAATACACAGCAGTGGGAGCCATTAGTGGCTGCATGGAGGGTCGAGAACTGGAACTGTCCTCTCCTAAGGAAGGGAACTCTTGCTTTTTTGATGATCCAGCGGATGTTGGCAATTTGGTCTCTGGTTCCTCTGCCTTTTCTAAAACCAGCTTGAACAACTGGAAGTTCACGGTTCACATATTACTGAAGCCTGGCTTGGAGAATTTTGAGCATTACTTTACTAGCGTGTGAGATGAGTGCAGTTGTGTGGTAGTTTGAGCATTCTTTGGCATTGCCTTTCTTTGGGATTGGAATGAAAACTGACCTCTTCCAGAAACCTATATGCAGGTCAGGAAGCAACAGTTAGAACTGGACATGGAACAACAGACGGGTTCCAAATAGGCTGTATATTGTCACCCTGCTTATTTAACTTATATGCAGAGTACATCATGAGAAATGCTGGGCTAGAAGAAGCACAAGCTGGAATCAAGATTGCTGGGAGAAATATCAATAACCTCAGATATGCAGATGACACCACCCTCATGGCAGAAAGTGAAAAGGAACTAAAAAGCCTCTTGATGAAGGTGAAAGAGGAGAGTGAAAAAGTTGGCTTAAAACTCAACATTCAGAAAACGAAGATCATGGCATCTGGTCCTATCACTTCATGGGAAATAGATGGGGAAACAGTGAAAACAGTGTCAGACTTTATTTTTCTGGGCTCCAAAATCACTGCAGATGGTGACTTCAGCCATGAAATTAAAAGATACTCCTTGGAAGAAAAGTTATGACCAACCTAGAGAGCATATTGAAAAGCAGAGACATTACTTTGCCAACAAAGGTCTGTCTAGTCAAGGCTATGGTTTTTCCAGTGGTCATGTATGGATGTGAGAGTTGGACTGTGAAGAAGGCTGAGCGCCGAAGGATTGATGCTTTCGAAATGCGGTGTTGGAGAAGACTCTTGAGAGTCCCTTGGACTGCAAGGAGATCCAACCAGTCCATTCTGAAGGAGATCAGCCCTGGGATTTCTTTGGAAGGAATGATGCTAAAGCTGAAACTCCAGTACTTTGGCCACCTCATGTGAAGAGTTGACTCATTGGAAAAGACTCTGATGCTGGGAGGGATTGGGGGCAAGAGGAGAAGGGGACGCCAGAGGATGAGATGGCTGGATGGCATCACTGACTCGATGGATGTGAGTCTGAGTGAACTCCGGGAGTTGGTGATGGACAGGGAGGCCTGGCGTGCTGCGATTCATGGGGTCGCAAAGAGTGGGACAAGACTGAGCGACTGAACTGACTGAAGGAGAGGAAGCAGCATGTGGGAGGGGTCTCCTGGGGGGTGAGGATTGGTGTGAAGCAGCAGAACACAGGGCTTGGGGTCAGAAGACCTAGGTCTTGGCTCTGCCGGTTCCTTCATGTCGGCTTTGGTCAAGTCTTTCAGCTTTCCCAAGCCCCTGTCGAGAATAGTCATAGCAACAGCGATGCTTTCACTGTCATAGAAATGCTGGCAAGGCAGCGTGTAAAGCAAAGTAACATCTACCTCTTCAAAGTTGCATGATTAACTTGATATCTCAGCTGGACCCTAAAGTAACACTGAATGCCCACCCTGTACCAGGTGCTGTGTGATGCACACTCACAAAAGTTCTGTGAGTTAAGTATCATTTTCCCCATTTTGCAAATCAGAAAAATGAAGTTTGGAGAGACTGCTCACAGTCAACTACGTGACAAAATCAGATTTGCTTTATCTCAGCTTCCAGGCCTCAGAGAAAGGAATGAGCCCAGGATGCTGCTGAAGTGTCCCCTCCCTCCAGAGCACAGAACATGTCCTGTGGCATGGAGCCAGAGATGAAAGTAATGAGCTTTCTCAAATAAAGTCATTTCTCCATGTGCTTTCCCATTTAAATTACAAAGTACAAAAAGAATTTGTATTTTACTAGTTACTGATAATGTCTCTTGAAAGCATACTCAACAATATAATGGATTTTAAAAACTGATGCAGGTTTAATTAATAGGCCCTAAAATCAGCTTGATTAATAAGCGGTAATTGCTTTTCCAGTTGAGTTTCTGCATTGGCAAAAAGAGGCTCTACATAGGCAAAAACAGACAAGTACAATTCGTCTCTGATGCAGTCAGAGGCTCTCACTGCACCAAGTTATACTGGACTCTCTGTGCCCCTGGGGGCTGCTGCTTCCCCCAGCCACTGAGACAGTGACTGGCCACATGGGCTGCAGCCCATTTTAGACAGGAGCTCTGTTGGGACCCCCATCCCTCCCTGCCATGAATCTCTGATGCATCAGCACAGAATGCTCATAGGACCCCCTCCAGACTCAGGATGGGAGGGGCAGCTGACACTTCTGGGTTTGTTGTTGTTCAGTCGCTCAGTCATGTCTGACTCTGCGACCCCCACAGACCGCAACACACCAGGCTTCCCTGTCCTTTACTGTCTCCTGGAGTTTGCTCAAACTCATGTCCATTGAGTCGGTGATGCCATCCAACCATCTCATCCTCTGTCGTCCCCTTCTCTTCCTGCCCTCAGTCTTCCCCAGCATCAGGGTCTTTTCCAGTGAGTTGGCTCCTCACATCAGGTGGCCAGAATATCAGAGCTTCAGCTTTTTAGTGTGGTATACTTCCACTTTGATTTTCTTTTGTTGTCTTTGCTTTCGGTGGGTGTCAAATCCAAAAAATGATCACCAAGATCATTTGTTTGTGTCTGGTGGACAGTAGGGATCCAGTTTCATCCTTTTGCATGAGGCTGTCCAGCTTTCCTGACCCCCTTTGTTGAGACAGTCCTTCCCGCGTTCATTCTGTATTCTGGGCTCCCATGTGGTAGATCAGTTGACTGTGCACAGGTTTATTTCTGGGTTCTGTTACATTGATCTCTATGTCTGTTTTCATGCCAGCACCATATTGCTGTGATTACTGTAGCTTTGCAATGTATTTCGAAATCAGAATGTATGATGCCTTTAGCTTTGCTCTTCTTTTCTCAAGATTGCTTTGGCAATTCAGGGTCTTTTGTGGTTCTATACAAATTTGGGGATTATTTTTTTCTGTTTCTGTGGAAAAAATGCCTTTGGTATTTTGACAGGGATTGCAGATTCCTCAGGTAGTATGAACATTTTAACAATATTAATCCTTTCAAACCATGAGCACAGAGTATCTTTCCATTTATTTTGTTTCTTAACTTTCTTTCATCAAATTGTGTATAGTTTTCAGTATACAGATCCTTCACTTCCTTGGTTAACTTTATTCCTAGGTATTTTATTCTTTTTGGTGCACTGTAATGGAATTTTCTTCTTAATTTCTCAACCTAGTAGTTTTTTACATTGGATGCTGGATGTTTTGAATTTTGCTCTGTTGGTTGCTAGGGTTATATTTGCTTAGGGTTAAATTTTGTTTTGGCACACTGCTAAATTAACTGTATCTTTTGGATACTTGTTTCTAAGCTTGTATATCAAGTCTAGCATGCCTTTCAGTCTAGAGCAAATTAGGCCCCACTACTAAAGAAACGTCCTTCTGAGAATTCTGCCAGAAGGCCCAGCTGCCGCTCTGACTGGTGGGAACACAGACGATTTCCAGCTTGTGCGAGTCTCAGCTGGCGGAGGCCTCTCAGGCCCGCACTGGCTTGAGCGGACCTCCATGCAGATCTCCAAAGCACCCTCTCCTTGCCCCTCCCACTCTCCTGTCCATTGCTCTTAAATTCCCTCCTCCTCCGCTTCCATGCACTGTAGCTGTTATCTGCTCAGAACCCCAAGACCACTGGACTTCACATGGATTCTTCTTTCCTGTACTGGGAGCTTCTCACGCACCAGCAAAACTCTTCTGTTTCTCAGGGAAACAGTACCATGCTGTCCACTGATGTCTGAAAACCGGTTTTTAAATGTATTTTGTCCAATTTTTGGAGTGTGTAAAGGAGAAGGGTAAATCTGGTCCCATTACTCCATCTTGGCTGGAAGCATGGTCCGCATATGGAGACAGTTGGGCAGGTAGAACATTAGGCAGATTGACTGGATTTATTGGTATTGTGATATAAGTGAATTTGACCTTGATAAGACAGTCTGTACATTTTCCTAGAACTTGTGTACTTTGTACCACATAAGGCAACCTGGTATATAATGTGATCCTCCAGTTTCCCAGTGAGTGAGAAGGTTACAAAAGGAAAAGCTTAGATGCATAGATAGATGATATATAGATGGAGATTCAGACATTGATGTAGATATCCCTGGGGGTTCCCTGGTGGCTCAGGAGTGAAGAATCCGACTGCCAGTGCCGGAGACATGGATTCGATCCCTGATCTGGGAAGATCCCCTGGAGAAAGAAATGGCAACCTACTGCAGTAATCTTGCCTGGGCAATCCCATGGACAGAGAAGCCTGAAGGGCTGCAGTCCACAGGGTCATAAGTGACTTATATAAGGCTTGTTTACAATATGTATGCCTGATAACTGTAATCCAGTGTGTCACAACCCCAAGAATAATTACTAAATACTAAACCTGTTCAATTTCTTTGTCTCTGTTTTTAAAAGTCATTCCATCAAATGACCTTTATAACCATCCAAAACTATCATTTTAAGGTCATTTTAGAGTCGACTTGCAAGATAAATTACAGGGTATCCACTTAAATTTGAATTTCAGATAACCAATACATTTTAATGTAATAATGCCCCAAATATTGTTTGAAACATACTAAGAAATATATTGTGTATCTGAAATTTAGATTTATCTGAGCATACAAAATGCCCAGTTAAAATAAGAATGCCAATTTTTCTTTGTTAAGTCTGACAACCATATTTGAGAACAGTGCCTGCCTCAACTAATCTTGTCAGATGATTCCTTCTATTTTGAGGGATAAGACTGAGAGACAATCTCACTTTACATTTCGGCTTTAATTTCTCCATCATTTTCTTCCTAAGTATATAAACTATAAGCACCATAAACCCTCTTAAATGTATTTCCAAGCATTTTCCTTCATTGGAAGGTGGAAATTAATTCAGAGAATAAAATATGAGAAGACTCAATTCACCAGTTCTCTGAATATGCTACCAGAACCCATAAAAACATTATGTGCTTTACATGGGTTTGGACTGGGTGAACATGTTCATTTTTCTCTTCATATTCTATGCTTCATTTTCCCTGAGTCTTCGGCACACCTACATTTTTCAGAGGCAAATGTCATTTTTCTCACCAGCATCCTGACCCCACAGAGTACATACCGGTCCTTCCTAAGCCACACCTGCTTGTGAGACAATTTAAATGGCAGTCGTAGGATCCAGGAAGAAATGTAGGATTAAAGAATCTGTTTAATGAAATTGACGGGGTTTTAGTTTTGTAAATTTATGTATTTACCAAAACAGAAGTCTTGAGGGCTGAATTTCTTCATAAAACTAAACTTGTTTCCTTCGCTCGTTCTTGGGCATGGTAACAATGATGCCTTCATTTCCCCTCACTGTATTATTTTGAAAGAGTAATTCAATTCACCTCAGCACTGTGGAATCCTGGCAGGGTGTCAGATCTTTAATAACTTAACTCGTTCTGTCACTTTATTGAATTAGCGGGGGGAAGAATAATGCTTGCCACTTTGAATCCTGTTTTAGAATCTGCGAAAAAGTGCCCAGTTCATCTGTGGCTCCTGGATACCCTCCGTTAATATCAAATTGTACCCAGCTGGAATCATTTCCTGTGATTCAGAAAATCTTTTTTGTTCCATTCCCCAAGGATACAAATTGGCAATAAAGTGATGAAACTTGGAAGTAATGCAATAAGACATCCCTAGGAAGCATGAGAATCTTAGATTAACCAGTCTGTGAGTTTAAGATCTTGCCCAGATGTGCTGGAACTATCCTCTCCACACTATGAAAATATCCACCGCCTTCTGTAATTCAGTGTTTCTTCTCTTGCTTCCCTGTTTGCTGTCTTCTTCTCCTTCCCTTCCTCCTCCTCCTTTTAATGTAGAAAAGCAGCTGCTGGCCTTGTTGGCAGAGGACACCGCTGGTCCTGAGGAAAAGTTGAGAGAGAGAGCTCCCTGCCTTGGAGGCTAGTACAAGGTGGGGGCAGTCAAGCGCTTGGTCCAGGAATGTCTTCATGCCCTGGCTTAAAAAGATTTTTCTGCCAACGCATTCCTGTCCCTAAAGCACATCCCCACTGTCCTCTCCAACACAATTCTTTCCCTACTGGCCAGACAACTGACATTAACCAGGGCTCAACCAGCCCTGTCACCCTCTCCCACACCAGTTACTCATTTTTATACGGAAGGAGATTTCATGTGAGCTGAGCCAAGCATTCTTAAAGAAATAATTTTTTGAAACATTAACAAATGGCATTTTCTCAGGCTCTGGTTTCTCCATCCTTAAGGGCAAGTGTGCCCAGGGCCAACGTGTTCACAGCGTCCCCTCTCATCCAGTAACTATCAAGCCAACTTGAAACGATGCCCGGGGCTCTCTCCTTTGTAACTTGATTTCTTTCACAGTGTTTTATACTGAGGGATGACCCGTGGTCCAGAGTCAGGCTGAAAATGGGCCATGAGCTCTGTGCCTGAGGGAATGGCACGTTCTGGAGGAAGAAACGTGGAACGGTGATCTGACCCGTGCTGGGCTCTTGGGGCAGCGTTGGGGGGTGGGTGGCGAGGGCTCAGCTTTCCCCGTGTGAAGCAGGGAGCGCGGGGAGTGACAGACACGCGCGGCAACTCCAGGGCTGCCGGGCGAATCCCAGGCTGCGGCTGCCACCTCCCCAGAGCCCTGGTACCATCTGTGTGGGTGAACCGAGCCTCCCGAGGGTCTGGAACGGGGCTCCCTCCCGAGCTCACAGCACCCCCTGTCCACATCACCAGCCTACCTCCTGCGAGCTTCACCGGAGCGGGAACCAGCCTCCCTGAGGGGTGGGACCCGCATGGCAGCAGGCCGAGAGGGGCACTGGATGATTACCTGTCAGTGAACCGAGTTCATCTGACAGTGGTGTTGACAACTAGTTTCTGGTTGACTTTCCCCCTCCCCCGCAGTGAGCAGAACTCAGGAGCAGCAAGCAGCAGGGAGTAGCAGACGCAACTAAAAATTCTGAGAGGTCAAGTGTCTTCACTTCTACAGTCGTTTGAAATAGATTTTGATTGCTTTTTCTCTTCCTGGGGGACATTGCTTCGATATCAAAAATCTTTCTATTGTCGCTGTCTACTAAAAGCATTGGACGTTTCCAAGCACAGTTAAGAATTTTCCCTCACGTCATCCAAAATAGATGACTAGGGACACGACTCCCCCTGCTCCTGTTGCCTCGCGAGGCCCCACAGCACACAGGTTCTCAGGGCTTAATCTGGGTGTGGTCGCTTTGGTCTCCGATCCTAGAAAAATGTTGTGTTCCTTCATGTTGGAAAAAAAAGTATTCCGCTCCCTTTGAGTCAAGGAAATTCTTTCTTGCTTTCCTGCTTAAAAAAAAAATTTTTTATTTATATTTTAAATGAAGTATAGTTGATTTTCAATGTGTTCATTTCTGCTGTACAGCAACATGATTCAGTTATACATACATATACACTCACTTCTTAAAATACGCTTTTCTATTATATTTACCACAGGATACTGAATATAGTTCCCTGTCCTATGCAGGAGGGCCTTGTTGCTTATCCGTCCTGTAGATAAAAGCTTACATCTGCAAACCCCAGCCTCCCAGTCCATCCCTCCTCCATCCCCCTCCCCCTGGGCAACCACAAGCCTGTTCTCTATGTTCCTGAGTCTGTTTCTGTTTTGTAAAGAGGTTCACATGTAAACAGTAAACAGATGTACTCCTGAAGCCATTTCTGAGTTGGTTTTTGGCTATTTGCAGCAGCAAATATACATACACCAGCAAGCCACATGTGGGGTCCTCTGGCAACCTGGGTGTGGGACCCTCCTACCATCCTACCTCTTCCATTTACTAATTATTTACAGATGCGCTTCATTTCTGCAGGGTTATATACATGAATGAAGTGTTTACTGATATTTATCACGTACGAGTTGGAAATCAAACTGTGTCAGTAGATGATTAAATGTTCACTCGCTTTTGTTCTCGTGAATATATTTTTTTTCCCCTCTTTTAACTTCCGTGTTTCTCTCTTGCCCCTGGGTGTTTTATGAGACTGTCCTGCTCTATGTGGAGAAAGAGGTAACGTTTATTTCTTGGTGGTGCCTCACAAGCGTGCTCTCTGGTCACAAAGCCCTCTCACACTCCCTTCCAAGTGATTTATTTCTTCTCCAGCTGTACAATCGCAGCCTTGTGGGAAGAGTCCGCCACTCCAGACAGCAGCGATGGGTTAGAAAGGTCTGTCTTTTTCCCAGCTGAAGTCTCCCCTGCATCCCTGATT
Source organism: Bos javanicus (assembly GCF_032452875.1). Lineage (NCBI taxonomy): Eukaryota > Metazoa > Chordata > Mammalia > Artiodactyla > Bovidae > Bos > Bos javanicus. Next base: position 33,091,890 of record NC_083879.1, on the reverse strand, counting down.
ACATCTCAATGATGCTCTTATCCTCACACATAACCCGCTTTCTCAGCCCACCAGGAAGCACTTGATTTGTGTCCCCACCCCAAGGATGGGAGGCAGCCGCCCTCGGAGGATGGTCACACAGCCAGGTGAGCTGTGGCTGGGGAGAAGTTGGGCTTGAATACTGAAAAGCTTTGGTATCCGGCCAGCCTGTTCACTGAGGGGGCTGCTCAACCCTGCTTGGGAATCTGCATGTGCAGGCAGGAAAGGGCTCGGACACTTGCGAATGGGGACACTCGAGGTGGCTCTAATTGTCCTGGTGGGCGAGGGGGGACAGTCGTGAGGGGGTAGTGCCCAGAGTGCAGGCGGCCTGGAAAAGACAGACCTACAGATGACGGTGAACGAAGGTTCTCACAGCACTCTCGGGTCCTGCAGGTGGAGTGCCTCAGGCCCCAGGGCCCACAGAAGACCAAGTCCCCTCAAGTTGTGGCTTAGATTTTGTCAAGCGACAAGGACAGCCAGTGAACTGCACAGTAGAGGCAGGTGTGCCCAGGGGACAGACGTCCTGATGGAGTCTTGACCAGGAGAGATGACTCTGCCCATGGCCCTGACGTGCCCGCACCCTCCGAGGGTTTTGGATGGTCTGGTTCCCACGCAGTCGGCAGGGTGAAGATGGAAGATGGCCAACAACGATGATGTTCAAGTCTCCTTGGTCTGCTCTTGAAACCCCATTCTTCCCTTGAGACCACCCAGACATTGAGTTAGGTTCCCGGGATGAAGGTGAATACCTGTGTGTATCTGGGGGTGGAGGAGGGGAAATGGTCTGTGTTGCAAGTTGAATAATATTTTAAGTTTTTCTGAACCAACTTCTTACTCATAGAAATGTTGTCATAATTCGTTTTCCTAAAATGAGAAATTTTGTGATGCAAACTCATCCTGTTTTTAAACACTGGGGGCTTGAGAAGCAGGCCCACGGAGGGGCTGGGAAAACCTAGAGCGGTGGATTCGGCTCCTGAGGTGGTCCTCCAGGTGTGGGCCAGACCCGCACGGACCCCCGCCCCCTCCGGTGGCTTCGGTGTGAATCCTGCTCGCTGTGACAAGTCCTGCCACATCCAGCGGAGGCCAGAGTCAGGCCACACCCCTGCGGGTGAAAGAGGGCCAGGACCTCCTGGAGGAAGTAGACATGACATGTGATGGTCACAAGGGCCTCCAGACGCTTCCAAATGGGGACACTAGTATGTGAACCAGGGCAGCCGCTGTAAACCTGCTAGAAAGCCAGGCCTCTGGTCTCTTGGCCTCGCTCACCAAGGGTGTGCACAGGCGCCTGCAGCAACCCACCCCCACCCAGGCTCCTTGGTGCCCGAGGAGCGTCCAGTGTAGACCCTTCCACGCCATCTCCCAGTGAAGTCACAAGTTCAGCCCCAGAGGAAACTGATGAAGGGTAGAAACTGCTCATCCTGCAATCTTAAAATTGCAGCTATCCCCACTCCTCACACCCACCAGACCCTAGGAATTAATCTTTTTTTTTTTCCTTTTTAATGCAGTAATTATTTTGTGACTGGCACAGTTAAATGCATTGTATGTGTGCAGGCGTGACAAACTTGTTAATTTGTTAAACTGTGAAATGCTAAAATATGCCAAATTTTTGTAAATGTTTTGACATTCCTCATTTTTAAAAAATATATCAGGTGATTTAATTAAAAAGAAAAGAAAGGAACCAGCCTTGGCCTTTTTGAACTTCAAAGAGATCCTGTCTGGCCTCAGTGGCAACTTCCTTTGAGTGCTTGGGGCGAAGGGGTAAGCGCCCCTCACCCCCATACCAGAGAAAGACGAAGGCCGTGGAGAGCTGGGCTCCCAGATCCAGTCACTCCTGCCTCATTCACTGAGAAATTATACTCCATATATTGGGTATACATACCCAGTTTACCCTGGGACGTTGTAAATTTTGTCAATAAAAACTTTTCAGGAATTTGCTTTCTTTCTTGTGTTAGAAGTCAAATGTAGAGACAGAGAGTAGGGTGGTGGTCACCAGGGGCTGGAGATTGGGGATGGAGTTACAGTTTGGCAAGAGTCCTGGGGACGGAGAGGGTGATGGTTACCCAAGGGAAGCATCCCGAGTGATTAAGATGGTAACTTTTCTGTTATGTATATTTTACCACAATGAAAAGGTGCAGGAAGGAGGTGCAGTCCGTGGGCAGGACAGAGGGGAAGGCAGCTCCCTCTGGCCGGCCTGACTCACCGCTGCTCACCCTTCACTTTCTCTTCCCGAAGCCCAGCGCGCTCAGGGTCACCAGCAGAGCACCCACAGAGGTGCCACCTGGGACGTGACAGCAAGGACTCTGCCGGGCGGGCCAGACTCAGCGGCCACAGATGAGGCTCTGCTCTAGGCTAGGAACCTTGCAGAATCAAGGAAAGAACCCGAGGTTTTTCACCATCACGTCCCAGGCAGCACCTCTTCGCGGGTGCTTTGCTGGTGACCCTGAGAAAGTGTGTAGGGTGAGCAGCAGTGAGTCAGGCCAGCTTCCCCTCTGTCCTGCCCGGGAACCAGCATCCACCTCCCTCGGGCTGCACCTCCTTCCTGTGCCTTTTCATCGTAGTAAAACATACGGAACAGAAGAGTTACCATCTTAACCACTTAGGATGCTTTCCTTGTGTAGGTGGCCGTCCCTTAGGTTAACCTGGTTGTCGAGAGCACCCTTTCTTGTAACGCTGGGGGTCACAGGGCAAGATCCATGTCCACGAACCAACAGGTCCCCGTCAGAGCTCCCGTGATGTTTCAGCCCTGGTTAACCTCCGAGTCCCCAGCGTCTCTCACCCCGTGCCCGCCCCCACCCCCACCCTGCCACTAAACTGTTTGTCTGCTTGGTTTTCTGGGGATGACAGAGCACCGCCTGCCGAGTCCACACTCTCTCCAGCTGCTCTCGTTGGGTCAGGCAGAGCCTGCAGGGACCCTAAGCCCCAGGACTGTGCCTTCTCAACCCCCACACTTCAGGAGCCTGTCCTGGGTCACACGTGGCCCCCCTGCCCAGCATGCCCACCCCTCACGTGTCGATCTTCGAACCTGTTTGGCACCAGGTCACTGGATTATAATGGATCGTACTCCCGCCTGTCTCCCCGCAGACTGTAGGTAGAACATGGGTTCAGACCTACTGTGGTCAGGCCTGGTGTGGGGAGAGAGGCATGTGCTGCTTCTGTGACCCTGGGGCCTTCAGCCAGGTGGCTTCAAGAACAAGCTCCAAGGACACTGTGATGGCCAAGCCTGACAGCTCAGCTATAGTTCAATACCCCTCTTAGAGGCGAGGCCCCTCTTTTACAGATGGGGACCTGAGAGGTGCCACTGACCAGCTACAGTGTGGGGACTTGAACCCAGAGTGAACACCCACAGGCCCCAGCTGGGAGTCCTGTACGGGGCCTTGAAGGGGGTTGGTGGTCCCAGAAATCGCAAGGTGGGAGGCAGGGGGTGCCCACCATCTGGGCAGTGCCCGTCCACCTTGCAAAACAGATACACAGTGCTGGGCAGGGCCTGCCCTTTCTGCGGCTGCCCAAAGCTCTGGTCGCAGCATCAGCTTCTGTGTGGCCTTAAAATGATTGCCATGTTCAATTTGTATTTTAGCTCTTGTGAAAATGAGAGGAAAATCCTGGTTGTATCAGGCTGTAAATCTAGTGTTGTTCACTCCTAATGGCAATGGCCTCTTGATGAAAATGAAAGGAGAGTTAAAAAGTTGGTTGAAAACTCAACATTCAGAAAACTAAATCATGGCATCCAGTCCCATCACTTCATGGCAAATAGATGGGGAAACAATGAAAACAGTGACAGACTTTATTGTTTTGGGCTCCAAGATCACTGCAGATAGTGACTCGACTATCACCAGCTAGATAGACTCGAGTTTGAGTAAGCTCAGAGAGTTGGTGATGGACAGGGAAGCTTGGCATGCTGCAGTCCTTGGGGTTGCAGAGTCGGACATGACTGAGTGACTGAACTGACTGAATGGCAGTGGGGGCAGTGTTGTGCTTAGTTGCTCAATCATGTCTGATTCTTTGTGACCCCATGGACTGTAGCCTACCAGGCTCCTCTGTCCGTGGGGATTCTCCAGGTAAGAATACTGGAGTGGATTGCTATGCCCTCCTCCAAGGTATCTTCCCATCCCAGGGATCAAACCCAGGTCTCCTGCATTGCAGGTGGACTCTTTACTGTCTGAGCCACCAGGGAAGCCCTGGTGGCAGAGACATTCCACAAGTGGATTCACAGGTAATCACTAAACTCAGGGGTTGCCAAGGACTGCAGTGTCAGACCCTCCAGACCTTGGAATTCACAAACACTTAAAACAGACCCAGAGAGAGCAAAGGAAGAGTGGGGAACAGTGTGACTCAGATTCCTAGTCTCCCCCCCCACAAACAGCTGGCTTCTAGGCTGCGATCAGGAATCTCTATTTTAACTTCCCCGGTGAGTAGATGCACCAAGGCTTGGGAGCCAGCGGCCCTTTATTGTTGTTCAGCCACTCATTGGATCCGACTCTCTGCAACCCCATGGACTGCAGCACTTCCAAGCAATCTCCCAGAGTTTGCTCAAACTCATGTCCGTTGAGTTGGTGATGCCATCTAACCATCTGACACTCTGTCCCCTTCTCCTCCTGCCCTCAATCTTTCCCAGCATCAGGTTCTTTTCTAATGAGTCAACTCTTCCCAGCCAGTGGTCCTAACACCCCAGAAATCAGCCCCTCACCCCAGTAGGCCCCATAAACAAGTGAGTGAATGGCTCAGGCTGCACAGAGCAGTGAGAAGAGCCTTGAGGGGAGTCCAACCCTGGCTCTGCCCCATCTGGGGGTGGAGGGCGGGGAACAGTGTTGACGCAGTCATCGGCCTCAGAGGACTTCTGTTTTCCGATCTAGAGATAAGAAATTGGACGAAATAATCTCGAACTGTTTCCTGTTATGAATTTATCTGATTCCCATGGGATCCGAATTTCTTATTATTCACCGAGAGTTAAGGATATTTTTAAAGACATGGCGGGGGGTGGTCAGTCCCTGAGGGAAGTTGTCATGTGTTTAATATCTCGTTCTGATTCTGCTCAGGAATTTGGCAAGACCTCTGTCCGGCTCTCTCATTTCCCTTCCCTTCTGAGTGGAGGGGCGGTTATGCCGGTGACCCCTGACCCTCAGGCTTTGCTCAAGTCTCAGAAATCTTCTGACTTTCCTGCTCTCTCTTTCCCTGCAAACACCGGAATTGCTGTTTTCAAACCTGGCTGTATATGAGGGTCACCTGGGAAGCTTTTGTACGCTTGGGCCCTAGCCCCCACAATTGAATTAAAACCTCGAGTTGAGGCTGAGGCATGTGTTTTTAAAGCTCCCTGAGTGTTTGAGATTCACAGGGTGGAGCCAGCTCCCCAGGGCTGGTCTGAAAGCAGGGGTGGCTGGGTCTCCAGCTCCCTCTTTACCCAAGTAAGGGGGAGTGAAAGTGTATAAGGCTGAATTGGCAGTGTTGCCAGGGGTTCTTGCCTTGGCCGACGTGCCAACGTTTTTAGATACACCAGATCAATATTTACAAGATCAAGTATTAAATAGACTGCAGACATGAAATGAAACACCAGGCCAACTGGCGCCACCACTATCCACCAGTTGACCAAGTCAAGTCTCCTGGGGTTCATTTTTCTCATCTGCAAAGTGAGGCCCACATTTCCCTCTGGTTATTCGGTAGATCAAATGGGATAATGTGTGTGAACTGGCTTTGGAAACTATCAAGGGCTATGAAAATCGAATGGGTTTAAGCACCTTGTATGCAGAAGGAGTTCACGGATTCAACTAAAGTTTTGTCATTTCTTCCTATATTGACTTACGTATGTATTCGGTGCAATAGCAAAACCAAAATCCCAGCAAGTTTTTTTTTAAGTTTTTTTAAATAGATCAATAAGCAGATTCTAGAATTTGCATGGAAATGCAAAAGACCTTGAATAGTCAAAATAGTTCTGAAAAAGAAGAACAAACTGAGAGAGCTCACATTCCCAGGTTGTAAGCAATAGTAATCAAAATAGTATTGGTGTAGAAACAGGCAAGTAGTTCAGTGAAATAGCATAGTGAACCCCCAAACAGATCCACAGATATCTGGCCAGTAGGTTTTTGATAAAATTGCCAAGGCAGTTTAATGGATAAAGGATAATCTTCCAACAAATGATGCTAGAACAAGCGGACAGCAATATATATATGTATGTTTGTGTGTGTGTGCATGCATGTATGTGCTAAGTCACTTTAGTCGTGTTCAACCCTTTGTGACCCTATAGATTGTAGCCTGGCAGGCTCCTCTGCCCATGGGATTCTCCAGGCAAGAACCATGGAGTGGGTTGCCATGCCCTTCTCCAGGGGATCTTCCCAGCTCAGGGATCAAACCCGATCCTCTTGTACTGTGCTGTGCTGTGCTTAGTCGCGCAGTCATGTGTGACAATTTGTCTCCTGTGTTGGTAGGCAGGCTTTTTACCACTGACGCCACCTGGGAAGCCCATGTATATATATATACCTTTCAGTTCAGTTCAGTCACTCAGTCGTGTCCAACTCTTTGCGACCCCATGAATTGCAGCACGCCAGGCCTCCCTGTCCATCACCAACTCCCGGAGTTCACTCAGACTCACGTCCATCGAGTCAGTGATGCCATCCAGCCATCTCATCCTCTGTCGTCCCCTTCTCCTTAATGGAACATAGACATAAATAAAAGAGCTGAAACTATAAACTGACTAGAATACAAAGGAGAAAAACCCTAGTGACTTAAGGTAAGCAATGATCTATAAAATAGCACACAGAAAGCAGAAATGAATAAATTAGATTTTGTTAACATTTAAAACATTTGCTCCTTCAAAGAAAAGTGCTAAAAGACTTAAAAACAAGCCACAGGCTGGAAGAAAATATTTGCAAAGCATGTATATGACAAAGGACTCAACATCCACAATAGATAACACATACAACTAAAGGAAAGGAAAACAAATAACACAATGTTTTAATAAAATAGACGAAAGATTTAAAATATATTTAGTGGCAAAACTATGTGTATGCCAAATGAACATGTGAGAAGAGGCTATAACCTTGTTAATCAACGAGATACCCACAAGAAGAGCTAAAAGTAAAGTCTGTGGAAAGGTTCTAGAGTGAATGGAACTCTTGTGAATCAATGGTCAGAATGAAAAACATTTTAGTCACTTGGGAAAACAGTTTGGCTATTTCTTATAAAGTTAAACATACACTTTCCATGGGATCCAGCATCTCCACTCCCACCATATCTCCACAGCAAATCGCATTCAAATGTGATCAGCTTTGTTCATAACTGTCCCAATACCTCCAATGTTCATTAACCTGTGAATGAATGAACATTATATCCATACACTGGAATACGACTCAGAAAAGAAAAAGGATGGATTAGATTCATATGCACTAACATGAATGAATCCTTAAAATATATTACGTAAAAGAAGTTGGACACAAAGGCTATGGATTATTTTATTTCACTTACATGAACTTCTACAAAAGGCAAAACTATAGTGTTAGCAGTTTAGGGGTTGCCAAGGGCCAGGCTGTTAGGAGGAAGGAAATGAATACAGAGGGGTCTGAGGGCACTTTAGGAGAGATGGAAATATTCTCATGATTGTGTTGCTGGTATACAACTGTGTATTTGTCAACACTCACTGAATTGTTTCAATAAAAATGGTGAACTTCATTGTCTGTAAGTTATATTTCAAGAAAGCTGACCAAAGGAAATGCAATCTTTTCCCCTGTCAGCAGATAGAGATCTGTATAAGGATGGAGAGGCTGGTTCTAACCAGAAAAGGGAGAGCAGGTTAGAGGGTATTTGAGCCAAGTCTTGAAAGATGGATACATAGCTATTTGCCAAGTAATAAAGGGCTTCCTTGGTGAGTCAGATGGTAAAGAATCTGCCTGCAGTGCAGGGGACCTGGGTTTAATCCCTAGGTCAGCAGGATCCCTTGGAGAAGGGAATGGCTACCCACTCCAGTATTCTTCCCTGGAGAATCCCATGGACAGAGGAGCCTGGTGGGCTGCAGTCCATGGAGTCACAAAGAGTCAGACACGACTGAGCAACTAACACTAAAAAACACTAAAGGAGGGAAAACAATGCCAGGCAGCAAGGGCAGAAGAAAAACACCTCGCAGGCTGGAAATAGCCAGACAGATTCTAGGAAATGCAAGTGGTTAGTTAAAACCCGAGGTTCCAGGAAGAGCATGTCCGGAGGTGACAGTGTGGTTGGCAGTTAAGCTTGTAGGGTCTTGTACCACATACTAAGGTACATAGGCTTTATCCTGTAAACAAAGAGAGCTCGCTGAATACTTTTACGCTGCAATAGACACATTCTGCTTTAGGTTTTGTAAATATTACTCTGGAGGCAGGGAGGAAGACAGATTGGAGGGGACAGCAAGATAAAAAAACTGAGAACTGATTAAAAGACTAATAAGACAGAAGAAGAGGACGCCTCACAGATACTGAGAACAGACTAGGGTTATGGTGGGGAGGGGACGGAAGGGTAACACAGAGTGGGGGAAGGGGGGTACAAAATGTTGGATGTAAGATGGGCTCAAGGATGTCTGGGGAATATTTTGTAATTCTGGTATTTTGTAATAGCTGTAAATGGAAAGTAACCTTTTAAAGAATTTGTATTTAACAAAGACTACTGTCGTCATCCAGATAAGATAAACCAGGAATTTTGTTCTGTGGAGGACCATGATGCAGAGGGGAGATTTATGAGAGGCCCCAAGGGAATGGAACTGGACAGAAAGTGTCCAAGGGACAAAAGAAGGCAAAAAGACTCGGACAAAGATTTTACCCGCAGGCTCTTTAAAGAGCAAAGTGATGCTTTCGGGTCGCTCGGTAGATGTTTGCTTCGCTGATGGAAACAGAGCTGGGCTCGTCTGTTCCTTGGGGATTAGTGGACCCTCAGGGCCACCCTCAGGGGTACGTCTGTGTTCCCTGCTCAGACGCTTCTCCCCCGAGCTGGCCCCCTCCACTGCCCCGTGGCCCTTCAGCCATCTCGGATCCTCATGCCTCTCCAGACTTGTCCAGCTCGTTCTATCGCCCTGCACACTTTCACTCACAGGCAGGATCTCGCCTCCGGGCAAAGCCAAACCTGCTTCTGTCCCACCGTTTCTGGCTCTGCCAGGCACCCCTGGGGGCTCCCTCGGCTCTGCTCCCCCAAACTCTCTCCTGCTTCCATTACTTGCTGTGATACTGCGATTTATTTAAAACAAACAAACCAAAAGAAAAAAAACATGTATTTTGGTCTTCATCTATTCCCAGCTCACAGCTCTGACAACATTGGAATTTCCTGATCAATAAGAGCCATGGGAGCATCTTTTGTTACAATACTATTTGGCCTTTTGTCGTCAGTTCCTGAAGTTGCTTCAGAGCCATCAAGGTGAAATGGGTATCTTGTTATACACAGTGAGACCTTTTCTACCACAGCTGGGCTTATGTTGATGAGGTGACTTTGGAAGTGGGGGAGCTGGTTGCCAGGGGAACAAACCAGGAAAGGGGTGGAACTTTCAGCCCCACCCCCTGATCTCCAGGGAGAGGAAGGGCTGGAGGTTGACTCAGTTGCAGATGATTTAATCATGATTTGATCAGTCGTGCCTGTGTAACAAAGACTCCACACAAACCCCAAATGATGAGGTTCAGAGAACTTCTCAGTTGGGGAACCCAAACCCTTCCATGTGCCACCTTGTTCGGGGGCTCGCCCTTCTGCAGCCCTTCGTCTGGCTGTTGGTTTGCATCCTTTAATATCCTTTGAAATAAACCAGTAATCTCAAGAGTAAACAGGTTTCCTGAGTTCTATGAGCCACTGTAGCAAATGAATCACACCCAAGGAGGAAGCTTTGATTTACAGCCAATAAAATCTCCCATCCACACCTTGGCATTGGGTACAGAACCTCACTGTGTCTCTCTTGACTGCAAACTCTTCGAGGTTAAGGACAGTCTTTTCATGCTGTACCCCTAGCTCCTGGAACAATGATAAGTTCCCAGTAACTTGCTGATGAGTGAAGGAGTGAATGGATGAATGAACACGTGAATAAGAGAACACGCAGTGGAAAGACTGGGGATTCTGACCCCATGGGACAGTGCAAGCCCAGCATCCCATAAACAAGGCGTTATTTGTGTGTTGTATTGTTTAATCCTCATTGACTTCAAGGTCAATGCAACTAGACTATTACTTAGTCCTCACTTTGAAAGTGAAAAAGTGTTAGTCACTCAGTTGTGTCTGACTGTGTGTGACCCCATGAGCCTTGCCAGGCTCCTCTGTCCATGGGATTCTCCAGGCAAGAATACTGGAGTGGATTGCCATGCCCTCCTGCAGGGAATCTTCCCGACCCAAGGACAGAACTCACGTCTCTTATGTCTCCTGCATTGGCAGGCTGGTTCTTTACCATTTGTGCCATCTGGGAAGGCCTCCTTACAACTTAGATCTATTAAAATGCCAGTGAACAGATTCACACCCCTTTACAAACCAGGATATCAAATTACTAGTTCATGGGCTCCCCAGGCAGCTCAGCAGTAAAGAATCTGCTTGCCAGTGCAGGAGACACAGGTTCAATCCCTGAGTCAGGCAGATCTCCTGGAGAAGCAAATGACAACTCACTCCTGTATTCCTGCTTAGGCAATCCCATGGACAGAGGGGCCTGTGGGCTGCAGTCCATGGGGTCACAAAGAGTCGGACACGACTGCACGACAAAACACCAACACCAATAAGAATGCCAAGGAGATGAAACAGCGTGTCACCTCCCTGCCTCCTCCCTGGGGACAGTGCCACTCTCGTCACCCACCTCGAGTTTTTTCAGATTCTGTTATGACTGTTATTCCCCTCTTCACAATATCATTCTGACTTCTTTTCACAGCGTGTCACTTGTCAAGTTCATTCACATTGAGCTGGTGGCGCAAATTCTCCCTCATGTAAACCTTCAATTAAAGAGGGTGACCCGTCCATCCTTGAGCTTTGAGCCCAGGATCTCGGGCTCTGTCTTACTACGGGAACTGAAGTCCCCACCACGCCCCCCACCAACCCCCTCCCCCCCGCTCACTGATGACACTGTTTGTCCTCAAAGGAGAGAAAAGCAGGTTTTCCCTTATGGGCCGGATGATGTGTCATGTGGAGTTGTGAAAACTCCCCGATGGAGACCTCAGCATTGGAGGGCTAGGCATGCTGGTCACAGACGCCACTGACATGGGGAGAGCAGAGCCCAGTGTCCTCAGCTGCCCTGAGGACATCTTTCTGCAGATATTTGTCTGCGAGTTGGTCTGACATTTCTGCCATTTGCAACGGAGCCAGTGGGACTCCGTGTTAAGTGAGGAAGCAGCTGGTTGCCCTCTCCTCCACTCAGCCCTGAAATGTTGTGAAATTCCTTTGTTTTCAACAGCCCACGCAGGGACCTTACAAAAAGGGCTTTTTTTTTTTTTTTCCTGGGCTGCATCATGCAGCTTGCAGAATCTTAATCCCCTGACTAGGAATAGAACCCATGATCCTGCATAGGGAGTGTGGAGTCTTAACCACTGGACCACGAGGGAAATCCCTCAGGCAGCTCTTAAATCACAACTGGGTCCTGGCCTGAGAGCTGCCAAGAGCTTTCTGTTCTGTGCTTCTCTATGTCTCTCTGTTTCTTTCTCTGAACCCCTTTTCATGTGTGCGTGTGTGTCTGTGTGTGTGTGTATGACCAACGTTTTAATAAAACCCACCATGTTTAGGATAAAATGTACTTTTATCATAACTCCTTTTAAAATTAAATAAAAATTCTGAAAGGTCAAGGAATGTGTCATAGGTGTATGAGGAAAGAGCAAACCTCGTCCAATTAAACAATAAAAAAAAGGAGCAAACCTCAAACATCGTATCTGAGAAAAGCTGCTTCCAGTCTGGCTTTAGGGTTCCCGTCTCCACAGAACCTCCCATTCTGAAGATTGACGGATGGCTCATTTTCCCCGAGTAAGAAAATGCAGAGCATGTTAAATGTGGGGTCACGTTCACTCAAACCATAAGGAGCCTTCCCGTCCAGTTCCTCTGAGTTCGGATACTTGAGCTTCTCCCCGGCGATGGGACCAAGGGTTCCTATAAGCTCAGAGAATCCACCACGAGCCTTCATACTGGCAATGACGACATTTCTAAGCAATAGAAACAACAACCCAATGATACACCACTCCATAGAGAAGGCATGATTTTCCAGCTTCAGTAAAGGAATTTTTTTCCCCAAGCATAATTTTTTTGCTTCTCCTGTTTGACCTAATCTCATTCTTCACCGAGCTATGGAGTCGAAGCTTATTAGCTCATTAGCTAAGTCAGGCGGGTTAGGGGATGTATTCACTCCTTTATCCAATCTAAGACCACGAGGTCATGCTTCCAGCATCTCATCCTCAACAGTCTCCCTTCCAGTTGACAAGAAACAGCTATAACAGTCATAATTATAAAGCAGAGCTCTGACCAAGCTCAGCTCCCTGCTCAAATACTTTTGGTTACCCTTGAGGTTTAGCCTTGCATGAAGACCCTCAATGGCATGACCCTGGTAAGCTTCCAACTTTGTCTCCCATGCAGTGGTCACCTGCTCCTGGTCTTTGTCCCTGGATGCCAGTCGCTCTGCCTGGAAGTCCTCCTCCCCTGTTCCTCCATCTCTAAATCTGCTCATCTTCAAATCCAAGTACATGAACTCTGCTCTGAGCTTCCCCAGCTATAGGCAATTGTGCCTCTATTTTCTGAATCCTCAGAACACAGTTCTTTTGTGACACATCACATTCTGCCATGTATTAGCACATTTGTGGAAAGAAAGAGGAAAGCTAACATTTATTAGATCAATCATTGCATTAAGATTTTTTATTAGCTCCTTCAAGGTTTATGCAACCCTGGGAGGTATATATTATTACTCTTTGTTACAGAAAATGAAACAGTTGCTCAGAGTGGTGCTATGAAATTGAATTCTGATGGCAGCCTTCACATCGGGGCTCTTTCTACTCCATAGCGTGTATTCCTTAACCTCCTCTGGATGGTGACCTTCCTGAGAAGGACCAGATCTTCATCTTCATACACCTCAAGACTCCGGATGCAGGGCTCGGCAGCCGGCCGGTGCTCTGAAGGCGCCAGGACTGAGGGCGGGCTGGGCTGACTGGACCGGCACTGCTCCCTCCCAGCTGTGCTGCGCAGTGCAGCTGTGCATTCCAGAGTTACACGTGCTGCCATGGCCTCGCCGCCTGTGTTCCGCCTGCTCTCCATGTCCTACTTAGACGTCTTTGATTGGCAAGCTTTAAAGTACTCTTTTGTCCAGATCCTGAGCATAACAATCAATCGATGATTTCTGGGGATGAAAACAAGTTGTTTTTCAGGGTGATTTTGTGCTGCTTTTTTAATCAATTCTGCTTGCATTTCTTCCACCCCATTTTAACAGCCAGAAATTGCATACAGAAGGTGACATCACCTTTGTATGAAAATTATGTGTGCGCAAGACCCTAAGCATAGAAGGGCCTATTTCACTTCTCCTGTCCTGCTCCCACCAGCTCTCCCCCACGTGCTAAGTCACTCAGTCGTGTCCCACTCTGTGTGACCCCATGGACTGTAGCCCACCAGACTCCTCTGTCCATGGGATTGTCCAGGCAGGAATACTGGAGTGGGTTGCCATTTCCTTTCCCACCCAGGGAACAAACCCGTGTCTCTTAAGTCTGCTGCATTGGCAGGCGAGTTCTTTACCATTCTTGCCACATGGGAAGCCCCAGCTCTGCCCACCACCCCCCACAACTCTGTTCCCTGCCTCCTCCGCACCCTCCCATCCAGTTGCCCGGAGCATTCTCTGCTCACCCAGTTGCCTCATTCTCTCATTGCCCTCCCAGCCACACCCACGGTCCTGACTCCCTCTGCCCAAGCTCACCTGCCCTTCTGCTTAGCTCATCCTGTGAACTACCTGAAACTAGACAACCATTCACTGAATTGCTACATCAACTCCTTACTCCTTGTTAAGCCGTACTTTATGGAGTAACTTAATTGAATAAGTAACTCTCCTGGCAGGAACTCAAGCACCATGGTTTCCTAATGAGAAAGATATGTTGGGGCAAGGGGGCTTTTCTCAGAGTCCTCCTGGGGCACTGGCAGTCTGTCTGGCTGGTCCCGTCCACACACGGTCCCCACCTCCAACACTCAGCGTGAGGTTTACAGCAGGAAGTAGTGACAAGGAAGGCCCCATTGCTGCCCTCTTACCCATCTGATAATGGGATGTGCGGTGACTCACACACCAGGCTTGTAACACTGGTGACAAGAGCAGGCGTGACCACAGCCCTGTGGGGCTGGGAATTCACCCAGCCTCAGGGTGCCGGCCAAGGAGCCTCAGTGACCAGGAGGCAGGAATCCCGCCTGGCTGACTCCTCGGCTGGTGACGCCTCTGACTGAGTGACGCATGCCCCATCCTGTCCCCACACCTCCCCGCTGCTCTCTGAGACCAAAGACTGGGCCCCACAGAGACTCCAGGGCCCCTGGGAAGGGCCATTGTGAGTGGGGTGAGGGGTGGAATCCACACTTCAGGGCCCTGCACGTGCTGGGCGATCAAGACCCTACACATGCCTTTGATTTTTCAAGAGCGCCAAGGAGTCTCTGACTCTCTGGGTGTGTTGCTTTGATATTGGAAAATCCTCCTTTTGCATCCAAATTCATGCATCCAGCCCACCCCCTACCCCCGCAAGGCCCCGGATTTATGGCGGTTGGATTTCATGGGCATCAGTGGCCCTGAGCAGCTGTCGTGGGATTTCTGACTTTTGGACGCTGGTTCATTTCCCACAAAGAGCTCCAGGGACATCTAAGCCCTGGGATGTTCCCCCTCCGGCCTCCCTCTCTCTGCCCCCAGCACGTAGGTTGCCGCGGCTCTAGCTCCAGTTGTTATGTGCTCCTTCAGTCAAATGTTGTTTGTGTTTATTTGTTGCTGCTTCTCTGAGTCACAGTGTAGCATGGGATGAAATGAAACACTAAGAAGTAAAACTGGTCTGTGTGCCTCTGGGTGATGCTGTTGCTACTAGCCTCTTCCTGGATATGAAAAATACTTTTATTTGTATCAGGTGATAGATTGAAAAAAAGTGGCCATTCTTGATGGGTTAGGAATTGGCCAGATAAATGTCAGACATAGATAGACAGATAGATAGAACCACCTTACACTCATATTTTATATGTCTATCATCTATTCATCTATATATGTAATTATGAGTGTGTGTATGTGCTCAGTCATGTCTGACTCTTTGTGACCCTACGGACCGTAGCCCGCCACGCTCCTCTGTCCATGGGAGTCTCCAGGCAAGAATACCGGAGTGGGTTGCCATGTCCTCCTCCAGGGGAATCTTCTCGACGCAGGGACTGAACCCACGTCTCTGTGTCTCCTACACTGCAGGCGGGTTCTTTACCGATGAACCACCTGGGAAGCCCATATGAAATTATAGAGAGCTGCCGTTCTCAAGTACTAAATGATGGGAGGTCAAAACTCCTTTTTCTTTAAGGAGAAGGCAAACCCAGGCTGTGAGGCAGAGCAGGGTATGCAATTCTCCCAGTGGAGGTGGGGTCTGAGCTCCTTCACAGGAACAGTTGTCACGCGCTGGCCCCTGGCCCTGGCACTGGTGCCAAGAATGCACCCAGAGCCTCATCAGTTCAAGAGCAAAGCAGATGTTCAGGGCTGTCCCCAGCAGTGGCAGAGGCAGGACCTGGCCAGGGCTGTGCTCACAAGTTGAGGCCATGCCAGGCTCCAGGGAACTCCCCCCGAACTCCAGCAGTGCAGCCTTTGCCAGGGTCCAACACCCATGCACTTGACCTTTCAGGAGCAAGAGCAGGAAGTAACCCCCAGCAGCAGCAGCACCCTTGAACTTGAGGCCCAGCAGGGCTGACTCTGCTGGACGTAATGAGGGGTGAGCAGCCCTGAAAGGTAGTCTCTGAAGCGCTGATGTTTCATACAGTGTCTTGATCTCTCAGAGGCATCATTATGAAAAAGCACAAGTGTGGTCCTCCATTCAGAGGCGAGATCCTCTCATTCAGATGCCAGTCTCAGGACCACCTGCAGCATGTAATCTGGTAAACTTGCTGAGAATACAGATTCCTACCTCCTACACCGAATTCTGACATGGTAGATCTGGAGCAACTGATGCTGAAGTGGAAGCTCCAATCCTTTGGCCACCTGATTCGAAGAGCCGACTCATTGGAAGAGACCCTGATGCTAGGAAAGATTGAAGGCAGGAGGAGAAGGGGACGACAAAGGATGAGATGGTTGGATGGCATCACCGACTCAATGGACATGTATCCGACCAAACTCCAGGAGATAGTAGAGGACAGGGAAGCCTGGCGTGCTGCAGTCCATGGGGTCTCAAAGACTTAGCAACTAACACCACCAAAGGTCTAGGGGGGCCCTGGAATCTGCATTTCAACAAGCTGCTGTCCAGCCAGGTTTGGGGACACTGGCTTAGACAGTCTCTTCCAAGCTCTTATTTCTAGCTCTCAGGAGACAGCAGAAAAGGAGCAGGGCTGGGCAGTGGGGACTGTGAAGGATGCACTCTCAGCTGGGAGCCCTGAAGCAGGACTGCATCTGGTAGCTTGCAGCTGGATGCAAAGCAGCCAACCTTGGCACTCCTCTGCCAGTCAGTCACTGGCTATGGGCTGCCTGGGGGTGGGGAGGGCAGATGCTTCCTACCACCCTCAGGGTGAGTCAGATCTGGTTTGACCAAAGACAAGTCTCCAAAGAAGGGGTCACCTGTGAGTCCACAACAGCCAATATTCCCGGAGGCTAGGGACAGGGTGTAGCCCAATAAGAGGGGTTTGGGAGGGGCTCCATTTTGCCCCGTGGTTCTTTTGTGTTGGCCAGGAAACCAGATAACCAAACTGGCTTGGGGGATGTCATGCACAAATTCTTGTGTCCCCACAAATCTATATGTTCACATCCTGACCTCCAAGACAATGGTCTGAGGTGGTGGGACCTTTGGGAGGTTATTAGGTCAGGAGAGTGGAGCCCTTATGAATGGGAGGAGTGCTCATTAAAGGGACCCCAGGATGAAAACCACAATCACAGAAAACTAACCAAACTTATCACACAGACCACAGCCTTGTCCAACTCAATGAAACCACCAGCCATGCCGTGTAGGGCCACCCAAGATGGACAGGTCATGGTGGAGAGCTCTGACAAAATGTGGTCCACTGGAGAAGGGAATGGCAAACCACTTCAGTATTCTTGCCTTGAGAATCCCATGAACAGTATGAAAAGGTGAAGACATGACACTGTAAGATGAACTCCCCAGGTCGGTAGGTGCCCAGTATGCTGAGATGGCTGGATGGCATCACCGACTGGATAGACATGAGTTTGATCAAGCTCTATGAGTTTGATCAAGCTCTGTGAGTTGGTGCTGGACAGGGAGGCCTGGAGTACTGCAGCCCATAGGGTCACAGAGTCAGACACTACTGAGCGACTGAACTCAACTGTGAGCGCCCCCCAACCCATGTGAGGACACAAGGAGTCTGTGGTCTGCAACCCAGAAGAGGGCCTCATGAGAACCCGCCCAGCTGCGCGCGGATCCCAGACGTCCTGCGTTCCCAGCCGGCAGAAGTCAATTTCTGCTGTCGAGAAGCTGCAGGTCTCAGCAAACAGGGGACTTCGGGGAGCAGCGGGGGTGGCCCTCCTCAAGGGCCCCGCTCCCTGGCTCACCACCGCTTTTCACTGGCTTTAGAAATCCCTGTTCCCACGGCAGGTTTT
Source organism: Bos javanicus (assembly GCF_032452875.1). Taxonomy (NCBI): domain Eukaryota; kingdom Metazoa; phylum Chordata; class Mammalia; order Artiodactyla; family Bovidae; genus Bos; species Bos javanicus. The sequence continues at coordinate 33,074,198 of NC_083879.1, read as the reverse complement.
TCTGCTTCCCAACCAGTTCTTGGTTGTGTTCGGTTCGGTGGAGTTTGCTGAAAAGGTGAGTTCTGAGTAACCGAGCTGCAGTTCGGGTCCCCAGCAGGCTGTTCCTGTTTTAGGGTGCGGGGTCGTCACGGGGGAGCGGGGGCCGCCGTGGCGCGAGTCCCGCGTTGGTCAGCGCGGACCACGCGCCCCTGGGAGGCGGGTGGCAGTCCCCGCGTGGTCTCCGCCGGCCCGGGAGGGTCCGGACTCGCCCCCGCGCCCGCGCCCCTCCCCGGGGCAGGGGGTAGGGGAGAGGCCGCTGGGCGGGGCCGGCTGCTTGCCTCTCCCCTCCCCCGGCGCGGAGCGTGACCGTGACCTTGCCCCCAGCTGGGCTGCGGCTCCCGCGGCGCGTCGCGGGGCTGTGTCCAGGTTGCCGTGAGAACCAAGCCCGCCTGTGCGCGGGAGGGAGGGCGGCGGGGGGGCGGGTGGGGGCGGCGGTCCTACGCCCGTGGCGGGGGTGCACCCTGAGGTGTCACGCGCGGGGTGGCGGCGCACGCAGAGGCGGCCTCGGGGCGGGCGAGGCTGGGACACCCAGCGCACGCGGGGCAGCGTCCTCTGGGGCCCAGGTCCCCGCCTGGACCCAGATGCCCGCGGGTGGGGCGGGGGCAGGAGGCGGGCTGCCTCTCCCCGAAGCATCCCGCGTTTGTGGTTCCTGGGGTCCCCGTGGCATTCGCTGGCCGCCGGCGACTCTGCGTCTCCCCTGAATGCCCCATCCCTTGAGGTTCAGCCTAATTACCGCCTTTCAGTTCGCCCGCAGTGACATCCCCGCCCCCCACGATACAACTCAGTTTGGTAAACACCTTTCATCTTTGCAACTGGTTTCTTTTGTGGGCTCCTCTTCATGTGCCAAAGTGGGAGATTAAAACAACAACAACAACAAACACTTGTAATACATAGTCATAGTAGAAAAATTAGATATTACAGATAAGCAACAGCCAGAGATTTGATTAAAATAATCTAAATCTTTCCACCCAGAGACAAGCACAGTAACCCGGATTCCTGACCTTTAATGTAAATATGAATGTTCTTTAGAAACAAATTTCATTCACATTATACATGTAGCTCTCTCAACTGCCTTTCCAACACATGTATGCTGAACATCCTTCCCAGTAGGAGAGAACTAGAATCCACAGTATCTTTTAGGATGGCTGTGGAGCACCCCTTTACAGCCATAGACAGATCAGTGTTATTTCACCACTTATTTAGGAGGTGTGCATTATTTTTTGCTACGCTAAACAACACTGCAATGAATCACCTTGTGCGTATATCTTGGTGCACAGGTTTGCTTGCTTCCACAAAAACAACTCCCAGAAAGAGAATACGATAAAGATTGTGTTCCTTACAGGGGCTTTTGCTGCATCTCGCCGGATTGTTCCTTCAATGTACCTGTTTATGGTCCCTTCAATCTGAAAGGGCGGTCGTTTTCCTCATACCCATGCCAATACTGGTTATTACTCTTTTAATTTTTTTCTAAACCAGTATTTGAAAAATGCATTCTTGTAATGTTTCCTTCCATTTGTTTGATTACCCATGAAATTTATCGCTCTTGACACGTACTGGCCATCTGTATTTCTTATTAATATTTAATCAAATGCCTCTTTAAGACTACTCTTGGCCTTTTTCCCGTGAGGAAAGGCCATTTTTTGTTGATTTGTTCAAGCTTTCTACAATCAGTTCTCACACACCTCTACCCAGAGAACATTCCCCTTCACACATGTGAGATGTTCCCAAGTGAATGCTTTCATGAAAATGCTGTTGAAGTCAGGTTCCTTCCCAAGGGTCTTTAAAGGAGAGAGGTCCCTCCCTGAAGGCAGCGTGGGGAGCTGGGGGGCGCTCCTTGTGTGAACTGTTGAAACTGGTGCTAACAGAGAGGACTAAGCTTACGTGTAGCAGACATGACGTTGGTCCCTGGTTGGACACTGGACCCAGAAGCTGTGAGGCGGGGAATTCAGTGGTGCTGAATTCCCTTTTGTCGGCTTCGCTGGAGGTTCCCCCGGCGAAGGCAACATCAGCATTGCTCAGAGGCCTCCTTAGGAATGCAGATTCTCAGGCCGCAGCCCAAGAGACTTGTAAGCGCTTGTGAATGTGAAAGTGTTATTTGCTCAATCGTGTCCAACTCTTTGCGACCACATGAACAGTAGTCCACCAGGCTCCTCTGTCCATGGGATTCTCTAGGCAAGAATACTGAAGTGGGTTGCCATTCCCTTCTCCAGTGTATCTTCCTGACCCAAGGATCATACGTGGGTCTCCTGCATTGCAGGCAAATTCTTTACTGTCTGAGCCACCAGGGAAGCCCATAAGCACTTGTAAGATTTGGTAAAATATACAGATAAAATTTCCCATCTTAACTGTTTTTAAGTGTCCAGTGCAGTAGCATTAAACACATTCATACTTGTGCATCACCACCATCCATGCATGAAACTTCATCTTCCCAAATGGAGACTCTGTCCCCATTAAACACCAAGTCCCCATTCTCCCCACCCCCAGCCCCTGGCAGCCACCCTTCTGCTTTCTGTCTCCATGAATTTACCTGCTTTAGTCCCTCAAGTAAGTGGAACAGTACAGTATTTGTCTTTCTGTGTCTGGTTTCTCTCACTGAGCAAAACGTCTTCAGAGTTCATCCCTGTTGTAGCAGATGTCAGACTTTCCTGCCTTTCCAAGGCTGAATAATATTCCATTGTATGGATGGGCCACATTTTGTCTGTTCATTCATTCACGGATGGAGCTGGATGCATTTTGAGGTGCTACATGAACAAGGTTCGCTGGGGACGGGATTCAACACAAATTGTAATCGGTGTTTCTGCAGTGGGCTTTGCAGCAAGTTCTGGGCCACTTGCCCTACGAGCCAGGCCATTCTTCCTCCACTGTGTTCCATCACACTGCAAAGACAAGCCAAAGCCCCAAGGGCTGGTCTCAGTGAGTGAGCCCCACAAATCTTATAGAAAGTTTTCGAAAAATATAAATTCTTCATTTCCCCCTTTCTAGCCAGCTCCGCCCTCCACCCACCCCCACTGCCATCAGACAGCAGGACTGAGTGCATATGGAGCCTCTTGGCTGGGGCCAGGCCTCCTCAGCTGGCCAAGTTCTCACCCTCGTCCCCCCCGCCTCTGGTCTCTCCTTTGCTTCCCCCCTCGCTGCACCATGGTACCATCTTTAATCTGTTATATATATTTGACTTCTCGCATTTGGAGTGAGAACTCTGAGGCTAAAAGCCTGCATTCTGTAGTCACTCATTCAATAAATAGTTATCACATGTTATTCTGTTCAAAGCACTGTTCTTCTTTCTGAGTACAGAGTGTACAGCTGGGAACAAAACAGACAAAAGCCCCACCTTTATCAGCTTTCTTGTTGATGGGGACACAGATCATAAACAAGATAGATGAGCACAATTTTGGCTAAAGATATATATTAAGCATGAACAGTAAAGCAGGGGAGAGAGGTAGGAATTTGGGAGGTGATGGTGACCTTTTAGAGAGGGAGGCACTTTAGACAGTCACCACTGTCATGCAGGTGACCGTGGAGTAGAAATGGGAGGAAAGGGAACAACCATGTGGGTGGGTATGTAACAGAGCAGCACGTGCCAAGGTTCTGGGGCAGGAACCTGTTGGGTGCCTTGAAGAAGCATCAAGGAGCCAAGTATGTGGGAATGAGCAGGTGAGGCAGAGGAGAAGATGAAGCCAGGAGAGCCAGCAGGGTCAGACCATGCAGGGCCCTGCAGACCAGCACTGACCAATAGAAACATCCCAGTCATGTGGACTTCTCTATATTCCAGTAGTGGTACTAGAAAAGCGAAAAAAAAAAAAAGGTGAAATTGACTTTAATATAAGCCAGTATATCTGAAATATTATTTTTTCAATATATGTTCTAATTACTGATGAGACATTTTACGTTTTTTTGTACTGCAAAGATGGAGTCTCCAGGGCTGGGGGAAGCATTATAAACACAGACAGACAGACAGATCCCTTAGATGAACGTAAGCACCTGATTGTTAAGTCGCTAAGTCATGTCTGACTCTTTGTGATCCCATGGACTGCAGCACACCAGACTCTTCTGTCCATGGGGTTCTCCAGGCAAGGATACTGGAGTGGGTTGCCATTTCCTTCTGGCTGAACTAAATTAAACTAGGCTCTTACAGTGTCCTTTTGAGGAAGAGAGGGCAACACATTTGTTGAAATACTTACGTATTCAAGAAAATTCCGGGGGAGTTTAGACAGTGAAGTAATAGCGAAAGAGACACGGAGTTATTCTCGGTTGGCTACTCAGCACATCGGAACGGTCCCTCTGCCAGGTCTGGTTGGGTGGTTATATTTCCCAGGTCAGAGCCGGGGGTCAGAAGGAGGGGCTGTCACCAGAAAAGGCTAGAACTCAGAGAGGGCACTCCCGCCGCATGAGTGGAGCCCGTTACTCCCTTTGGTGGTCCCAGGCCTTTGCTGCAGGAAAGCCTGTTGTCAAAGGGGCCATTTGTCACTCAATGCTTCCCAATGCCTGACCCAGGGTTAGCGTCTCAGGACTCAGTGGGGCTCATTCTGATCAACAGCTCCTCCATCCCCATCAGATTCATCCAGCATCCAGGCCAGAGACACCAGAGTTACTTGTTCATATTTTCTTGACAATCTAAACAGAATGCTTTTTAAAATTTTTTTGACTTTTATTTTTAATTTTTTAAGTATTGTTGATTTACATTGTTTCAGGTGTGTGTGTGCTCAGTCGTGTCTGACTCTTTGTGACCCCACGGACTGTAGTCCACCAAGCTCCTCTGTCCATGGGATTCTCCAGGCAACAATACTGTAGTGGGTAGCAACTCCCTTCTCCAGGGAATCTTCTCTACCCAGGGATTGAACCCACATTTCCTGCCCCTTCTGGTACTTTGCAGGTGGGTTCTTTACTGCTGAAGCACTTGGGAAGCAAAATGATTCAGAATGGAAAAAAACAATTTCCTAAAGTTGGAAAAGGGTCAAATTCAATTCTGCGATTGTATTTACACACAGTTAACATGCATCCCCATCCTCCCAGGCCAGGGTGTCTTGGATCCTGGGCAGAGCCCGATCCCAGGAGCGAGCAGGGCCTGAACAGGGAAGTGGGTTCAGCACGTGTGTTTGGAGGGAGGGTGACGTGTTGGCCAACGAGAGTTCACAGATGGATGCTGAGGCTGGAAAGGACATATTGAGAGGGGTGACCGCAGAGAGGAGCCAGGACCAGGGACAAGTGAATCAGCTGTTGGCACAGGTGGCTTGAAAAGTCCCCTTGAAATGTGCTCCCAGTTTGTGGGACCCACTTTATCATCACTTGTGTTGGCTTCACCCACAGGGTCATGGCTCGTTTCTGATACAGGAAGCATCACCCTTCTGAAAGGAAGGCAGTTCATGAAAATAGCGCTTCCCTGACAAGGTGGCAGGTGAGGAAATGGCTTGAACATGCATCCATTACAGATCATGTTAGATTCCCCAGTGAAAGTGCACCCAGAGGAATAAAACAGAATATTCACATTTATGTAGGTTTTACTTTGGAAAGCACTAGACACATTTTCTTCCCTTGCGGATCTGCCTCTTTTTCTGCCATGTCAAATGTTACACATGTTTGTCATACACCCATGTATCGGAGAAGGCAATGGCACCCCACTCCAGTACTCTTGCCTGGAAAATCCATGGGTGGAGGAGCCTGGTAGGCTGCAGTCCATGGGGTCGCAAAGAGTCGGACACGACTGAGCGACTTCACTTTCACTTTTTACTTTCATGCATTGGAGAAGGAAATGGCAACCCACTCCAGTATTCTTGCCTGGAGAATCCCAGGGATAGAGGAGCCTAATGGGCTGCTGTCTATGGGGTCGCACAGAGTCGGACACGACTGAAGCAACTTAGCAGCAGCAGCAGCAGCATATATAGATATGGTGTGTGGATATCAACGAGGAAGCCAGCTGGGGTGAGAGCAGGTGGTATCATGTAGCTCTATGAGGGGCCTGCCCTCCTCATGGGGCACCTGGCGGGGGTTTCACAGAAGTCAGATGGCCGTCAGCCCTGTGGGAGGCAGGATGCATGTGTAGAGAACAGATGCTCGGTGGTACCCAGATGTTTAACCTCCTTGTCAGTGGGGATGCTTGTTCGCAAGTGCTGGTTGTGTGAGTCAGCGAGGGCTGCTGTAACAAATACCAAGGGCTGGGTGGCTGAAACAGCAGCCTTTTTTTTTTTTTTTTTTTTTTAAGGTTGCAATTGCTTTTACTGGGGCTATTGCAGCAGGCCTGCCATGGTTGGGTTAGTGTTCTGCCCTTGGAGGCAGCTGAAACCAGGTGCCTCCACCCACCACCTACCTGCGTTAGTGGAACATGCAAAGAGTTCAGTTCAGCTCAGTCGCTCAGTCGTGTCCGACTCTTTGCAACCTCATGAATCGCAGCACGCCAGGCCTCCTTGTCCATCACCAACTCCAGGAGTTCACTCAAACTCATGTCCATCGAGTCGGTGATGCCATCCAGCCATCTCATCCTCTGTCGTCCCCTTTTCCTCCTGCCCCCAATCCCTCCCAGCATCAGAGTCTTTTCCAATGAGTCAACTCTTCCCATGAAGTGGCCAAAGTACTGGAGCTTCAGCTTCAGCATCATTCCCTCCAAAGAACACCCAGGGCTGATCTCCTTCAGAATGGACTGGTTGGATCTCCTTGCAGTCCAAGGGACTCTCAGGAGTCTTCTCCAACACCACAGTTCAAAAGCATCAATTCTTCGGCTCTCCGCTTTCTTCACAGTCCAACTCTCACATCCATACATGACCACTGGAAAAACCATAGCCTTGACTAGCAGACATTTAAACACAGTTCTGGAAGTTGGACGTCCAAGATCAAGGTGTGGGCAGGGTGAGTTTCTCCTGAGGCCTCTGTCCTGGGTTGCAGACAGCCGCCTCCTCCCTGGGTCCTCAGCTGGTCATTCTGTGCACCATGGTCCTGGGGTCTCTCTGTGTTTTAAGAACACCAGACAGATCGCATTAGGACCCCTTGAATCCCCCCTTTACAGACCCATATCCAAACTCAGTCTTATTCGAGTGTGAGTGTGCAGGGCCACAGTTGATGTCCCCAGCAGCCACTCTGTACTTTCTATGTCAGTAAGACTGATACCAGTAAGGCATCCGTTTTTCTCAAGGTTATATGCATTTCTACCTCTGTCCACTAGAGGGCAAACTTAAAAAGTGCTTATTTTCTAAAGGTTAGTCTTTATTTTTAACTCTTTTTTTGCCTACATGGTTTCTTTTTAAAGGGCTTCCCAGGTGGCTCATTGATAAAGAATCTGTGATAAAGAATCTATCAAAGCAGGAGACACAGGTTTGATCCTTGGATCAGGAGGACCCTTGGAGGAGGAAATGGCTACCCACTTCAGCATTCTTGCTTCAGAAATCCTGTGGACAGAGGAGCCTGGCAGGCTATAGTCCCTGAGGTTACAAAGAGTCAGACACGACAGAGCACTCACCCACTTTCTTTTTTAAATTAAAAAAATTGTCAGAAAAAGATAAGACTATGCTGTTTATTGACATCAATTATTAACAGTTCAAGTCTCGAAAGGCTCTTCCCCTTCTTTGAAAGTTCAGCATCATAGACTGAGATGATTTCCATTCATGCGTGGGGATTTCTTAACAATCTAAAAATCAATGCAAAAAGGAAATTAAGGAGCTTGGTTTTTAGGGGCTCCTGGGGGGCTTTCTCATGTTTAGTAGGCAAAATGGGGGTGGCATGAAATCTGACGCCAGAGGTTCCATCTTTTGACACCAGGGTACAGAATGTCTGTGTAAGACATGTGTATCAAGAGAGAAGCTGAGCACATGTCAGAATTGACTGTGCCCAGAATGGCACTAGTGGTAAAGATCCCGCCTGCCAGTGCAGGAGACAGAGGAGACACAGGTTCGATCCCTGGGTCGGGAAGATCCCTTGGGGAAGGAAATGGCAACCCACTCCAGTATTCTTGCCTAGAGAATCCCATGGACAGAGGATCCTGGTGGGCTACCACCCATGGGGTCACAAAGAGTTGGACACAACTGAAGTGACTTAGCACAGAATGAACGGGCAGAAAAGAGCGTAAATACAACGCCAAGTGTGGCCAGGAGCTGAGGATCAATGGGGAAAGCTCTGAAATCAGCACGGAGCACCAGAACTGCAGAGGCTAGAGAGGGGATAGGCAGAGGGTCCCGGGCCTCCGGGTTCACATCTGTGCAATGGGCACAATGCCGCAATTCACATGGTGGCTGGCAGGAGGGTCCCTAAGAGAAGCAGCATCTGTGCAGCACCAAGAACACAGTATGGACCCGTCATGATTCCTCTTCCCTCTCTTGCCCACCTTCTCACTCTAGGCTTTCCTTTCAGCCCCCCTCCATGACATTTGTGCCCTGGAAGGAGTGTGTGCATCAGGCATCCCGTTGCAGTGGTCAGAGGGGGTGGAGGGTGTGGTGGGGACAGACTGCCTCCCAGAGTGGGGGCTCCTGGGCGCTGGGGCTCGAGGCAGACTCAGGCTGACTGGCGGCAGCAGCTCTTTCAGAAGGCGCGTCCAGGCTCACGCCAGCCCTGCAGGAGAAGCAGAGATGACAGACGGGCTGGCCTGAGGCCCGGGGAGCCTCCTGGGCTCCAGGGTCCACGGCACCAGCCGACCCCTTCACTGCAGGCATCGTGGTCAGAGGACAGTCCTGGTCTCACCCCTGGCTTCCAGCTGCTGCCTTGGCCTTTCAATCACCTTCCCCTGAAGAGCCTTCCTTTTGGGTACTTTTCGAAAATATTCTCCGTTTGCACATAAACTACTGCTTACTTTCCTTTTCTAGTCTTTATGTTTCCCTCTGGTCTTTGGTTTGTATTGTTATCCATCTTTAACTGCCTTCATTTCCTTCCAGCCACTGTTTAAAATTGTTGTTTATCTTTGCCTCAACTTTTATCTTTTAAAAATTCCCTTTATCATGATTTGTAAATCATTTTAATTTCTTTATGTTGACATGCTTTGATTATCCACATTTTAGTTTTCACCTATCATATTTAATCATATTTAATCATATTTTCCATAAAAACAAAACATCCTTTTGAATTTACATCTTAACATTTTGTCCCTCTTAACCTCTTCGCTGTCGTTGTTGCTGTTCCTTTGAATGTCTTAGTTTGGGGTCGTTTCTGCTTTACTCTTTAACTCTGGTTTATACACAGTGGGCAAGAGGTGTCTGTCTCCTGACTTGTCTCACCTTCTCTGAAAGAGCGTTGCCTTTGCCACGTGGCACCATACTGGTCATTTTGCAATCGAATCCCGCCCTGTAGGCATTTAGCTCAAGTGAATTCAATTGTAGGGACTCAAGGAAAACCATGCGTACAAAGCGTGGGCTCTGTCGGCCCTCCCCACCGTACACATATGCCCTGGAGTGTGGATTTGGGCACATGTGCACCCATTCTGATTCTCGTGCTGGAAGCATCTCATGCTGAGAGCATCTCTCACACCCACGTTTCGAGCAACAACCATATTTTCTGTACAGCCTGACCTCAGAATGCAAGCCACGCTGAGTGCTTCCTCCGTGCTGAGCGGCCATCTGTGCACTGCTGTGGGGGGCTGGCTGCACTGTTGCTACTTAGGGAGCGTGGTTTCAAACGCCAAGGTACCACTCCCCGAGGGACTGTTTCCCCCACAGGTAGTGTTAATCGTGCTTGATTTTCTCCTTGACATTAACTTGAGAGGCCACCTACCTGCTGCCTGAGATGTGACTCTGACTCTCCTGCTCAGCAAGAGCTCCTGAAGAGCAGGCCACATCTAATTGTGCTTGTAGCCCAAGGGTACTCCTGGAGCACTGTAAGCCACGAGCGAGCGGGATGTGAGAGTTGGACCAGAAAGACGGTTGAGCAACGAAGAATTGATGCTTTTGAACAGTGGTGCTGGAGAAGACTCTTGAGAGCCTCTTGGACTGCAAGGAGATCAAACCAGTCCATCCTAAAGGAAATCAGTCCTGAATATTCATTGGAAGGACTGATGCTGAAGCTGAAACTCCAATACTTTGGCCGCCTGATGCAAAGAACTGACTCATTGGAAAAGACCCTCATGCTGGGAAAGGTTGAAAGCAGGAGGAGAAGGGGAAGACAGAGGATGAGATGGTTGGATGGCATCACCCACTCAGTGGACATGAGTTTCAGTAAGCTCAGGGAGTTGGTGAGGGTCAGGGAAGCCTGGCGTGCTGCAGTCCTTGGGGTCACAAAGAGTCAGACACGACTGAGCGACTGAACAGCAACAAAGGAAAACACGAGGTTGTAGTGACGGTGTCAGGGTTCCTTAGCTGACCTGCCCTAGAAGGGCAGGAGTGGGGAGCAGATTCCAGCCCTGGAGAGGGTGCTGCGGGCAACCCGAGCCCGCTCCTGCACGAGGGTCAGCAGAGGGGGAGGGCGGCCTGGTGGGTCATTCCAATTCACGTCCTTCCTCTGAACCCTGCCAGTGTCACCTGGCGACACCCCCAAGTGCTCCCAGGACGCAGGGTGAGGTGGGGGAAGATGGAAGTGGATTTGTGTGGGTCTAACAGGAGACAGACAACACAATCCTCTACTTTAAAGAAAAAAAAAAGAAATTAAAATAGTTAAAACCAGAGCAAAAAGAAGAAAAAGGATACATTTTTTCTTCTAAAGATCAAAACAAAAACCACAGATTGGGAGGTTACAAACAGGCCCTTGAGCAGAAAAGATCCCCCAGATGATTTGACTGAACTTGGCAGATGCCTTATCCGCATCTTAATTTACTAATTAAACATTGGGAGATTTTACACCAAAATCTGGATTTCCTGTTTTTCTCGAACAATTCCAAAATCCGACGTCATGGCCCCATAGCTAGAGCTGGGAAGCTGCTGCCCCCTGGCGGGTTGACGGAGATGTGCAAGATCTTCGCCGCCCACCTGCTGTCTCACTCACCTGGGGTCACTCACTAGGATTCACCCAGAGAGGCTGATGGAGTTAAAATGCAAAAATGATTCCAAGCTTTCAGAAACTGTTCAGGGCTCTTGCGTCATGAAGGTAGTGTACTGATTCATCAGAAGAGGAAACTGTTTCTAGGTTCAGTTTCTGAGGAGAAACGCAGCAAGTCCTTTTTCTCCTGCGGTGTCCCATGCTCACAAGAAGCTCGTTTCTAGGTTCAGTTTCTGAGGAGAAACGCAGCAAGTCCTTTTTCTCCTGCGGTGCCCCATGCGCACAAGAAGCTCACCCAGCAGAGGAAAGGGAGGTGGGAATGACAGCTGTAAACCCACACCATGCGTGTGCCTGCTCTCGGGGCCAGGGTGCTGCTGAAGACCCTTCCGCAGCTCCCCATGGCCCCTGGAACAAGGGTTCTCAACAGGGGGGATTTCTCCACCCCCACCAACTGGGGGCGAGGGGCCATCTGGCAATGTCTGGAGACACTTCCGATGGTCATGACTGGCGAGCTCCTGCTGGCATCCTGTGGGCGTAAGCTAGAGACGCTGCTGAGTGCCCCACAGGGTGTACAGGACGACCCTCCACCCACCCCACCCCACCCTCGACACAGACCCATCTGGCCCTCGATGTCAGCCATGCCAGTGCTGAGAAACCTCGCTCAAGAATAAAGTCCAGGTTCACTCAGTGCCCCGGCGAGACCCCCGGTGCCGGCCTGGCTTGTGTCAGCCACCCCCTCCCTCTCCTCTGCTCCCCCCACACCGGGCGCACACTCGGTTCTGTTGCCCACAAGCTCTCTCAGACATTGGGGCCTCTGTATATGCGGTACTGCTCCCTGGACCACCTTCATCTGCCCAGGGACAGCCCACAGCCCCGGGCGTCACCTTACATGGCACCACACATATTTTGGGGTGCTCCTGCCCCAGCCCCAGGCTACTAATGATCACCCTCCATAGTCCGCTCTGGTCTAAATCTAACCTATTGTGTCTGCGGTACCGATGGCCACCCAACACTGTTGGGTGAACACATGGCCAGGCCCTCATCTCTAGTCGCCTTAAAGAAATCAAGTTCAAGTCCTCCAGAGCTGGCCTCCCGTCTCCAGCATCACCCGCAGGAAACACACGGCTCCTGGGAGGAAGTGAAGGAGCCTGAAGGCTTCACTAGCTCACTTCCCAGCAGGAGCAGCTCTGGCAAGCGCCTGCGGTTCCCCACTCATTCGTTTTGTAAGTTGTTCCCACTTGGCTTTGAAAACCCAAGAATGCAGGCAAGTTAATTACCATTTGGCATCAGTCAGCCCGGACTCACAGAAGTCCTCGTCCTACATATTTATTAAGAAATCCATCGACCCGCATTTTTCTAGACAGAGCAATTTCAGACACTTCCTGTCTCCAAGAAGTCATTGCTAATATCGAATTCCAGTAGTATGTGAAACTGTGGCTGGCAGCCAGTAAAAGACGCTTTAAACCCCAGTCCTCCCTTGATAGCTGAGCAATTTGTGAGCAGCCTAACAGGCAGCGGATTCATTGAACTCAGGGGGCTAAGCGTTCCTCTTCTCCTGAGGATGGACGGCCCCAGAGGAGCCACTTCTGGATGCAGAGTCGCTCATGTTCATTCGCCCTGTGTTCACAACGGAACATCATTCTTCCAGAAGACCCCAAAGCACACCTGAAGTAGCAAAGGGAAGTGCTGGATGGCAGATGGTGTTTCTAGACCGGAGCCCAGCAGGTTGAGGGGGGTGAGGGGCTGGTGGCACCCCTGCCTGGTGCCAGCCGGACCTCAGGCCCTCGGAGCTAAGAGCCCGTCTACCGCCCGGCGTGGCCTCGCTGTAATGTGGAGCCAGGCATCTTGTTCTTCCTCTCTGTGCGGATTTAATGCCATGTCTCTGGAATGCAACCAGAACCACGGAAGCAGGGAGCCTTGGGGAGAGAAAGTGCCTCGAGCTGTAAATAGCAACAGAATGCAACCCTGTGTGCTCGGTTGATGGGCGTTCCCTGGGGAAGGAGCCCTCCCGGCAGGAACAACGTTGCCAGTCTTTCAGCACCCCCTGACCGTGGTCCATGAAGAGGTGTGGATGTGACAGCGCTGTTATTACGAGATGAGATGGGACTGTCGGGATCAGGAGCCCGCTGCCAGAACAGCCTGAGAGGCTGGGTGGTGATGGCCCCTGGAATGAAGGCCCCTGTGCACCTAACAGTGGGTGTCGCAGCTCCAAGACAGCATCACCCAACGCTCTGCACAGTGTGTCCCATAGATGAACACCCCAACCCCGAGGGCCTGAGTGATGATGTCCCCAGGGCGGCACGGGGTGTGAGAGGCAGAGTGGGCCCCGGTCCGGCCTGTTACCCTCTGCACCGCGCCATTTCCCAGCCTTGCCTGCTCCGAGCTCAGGCCACCAGCACTGGTTTTAAGTGTCTGTCTTAGTCTGTTCGGGCGACTGTAACAGAAACACTGGGTGACTTAAAAACACAGATATTGATTTCTCACAGTCTGGAGGCCGGGAAGTCCACAATGGAGGCTCCAGAGGATCCGGTGTCTCATGAACCTCTGTTCCTTGCGTCACACGTGGTCACTCTCCCCTCCACCCCCGGGACCCCAGCTCCCTGGGGCCTCTTTTGTAAGGACGCTAATCCCATCCGTGAGTGCTCCCCGCTCCTGACCTCATCGCCTCCCAAGTTGGGACCTGGCGTAAGAATTTTGTGGGGACACAACACCCAGGCTCGAGCACAGGTGGTACCTCGGCCTCTCCAATGCTCTGCAGGAGACAATTAGGCACCCGCCCCGCCCCCCTGCCTCCACCTCCCACCCCGGGCTGGCTCCGCCTCCTTTCTGCTTCCCGCCGCTCTTCTTTTCTCCTGAATCAAAGACAGAAAAGCAGAAGGCAGGAAGGCTTCCAGCGTCGCAGACGTACTGGATGCAGAGTCGCTGTAAGTCACCAGGCCGACTGACGTTTCTGGCGCCTGCAGGTCCCACGTCCAGCCCATCCCGCCCGCCTCTTTCAGACTGGGTGACCCGTGCCATTTCCTCTTGCCAAAGTAAATAACCTGCCAAAGGAAGAGTGTCAAGGGCCCTAAGGGGGGTATTTTTGGAGGAGGGGGTGTCAGACACCCTTAGATGAAGGGCCAGACGGGGCAGGAAGAACAGAGTCAATGAATTTCCATTGTTAGAGGCACAGACGGTGTGACAGCTGGTCCCCAGCCTCCCTGACCCTGTTTTATTTCCACAGCCAGTTGGGGAAGGAGCTCCCAGGTAATTAAAACCATCCCTGGTGTTGCGACTGGAGGAATCAGCTTTCCTGCAGCCCAGCTTTCTCCCCAGTGCTGGGGGAGGGGGAGGGGCTGAGCTCTGGGAGGAAGGTGTGATTCAGGGGAAGAGTGGTGAGGTCCCTAGGCCTGCCTGGGTCTGGAGGCAACCCTGGCCTTCATTGGTGATGCTGATACTCATGAAAAGGGGCTTTTGATAACGAAGTCGGGGGAGGGTGAAGCAGACCCCGCTTCCTCTGTAACTTGATGCAAAATACAGATGATGGGCTTCTGGGCTAAGAGAGAGGGGGCCACACTCACCACGTTCCATTTACTAGTCAGACAGGAGGGCAGACAGGCTTCCCCTGTGGCTCAGTGGTAAAGAATCCGCCTCCAAGTCAGGAAACACAGGTTTGATCCCTGGGAGGAGGAGATCCTTGGAGGAGGGCATGGCAACCCACTCCAGTATTCTTGCCTGGGAAAATTCCATGGACAGAAGAGCCTGTGGGCTGCAGTCCATGGGGCCTCAAAGAGTCAGACACGGCTTAGCAACTAAACAACAACAACAAGAGGGTGGGCAGGAATCTGCTCTGACTCGGAGCCAAGAAGCATGGCTCCCGGGTTCATTGCATTCTGCTTCATCATTAGCCTCCCTATGAATATTTGCTTTAAAGCTTTTAAAAAATAGTAATAGTTATGTTAGGGCTTTCTTGGAAATGGGTAACTTGATTTTCTCCCAAAACAACTTAGCTTGTTTGGTCCCTGATGAAAAGGTCAACATCTTCCCCACACCAGTGTGCAAGCCAGTCTGCCTCTGGGAATTTGCCAAAGTCAGTAATCCCAAATCCTGAAAAATCTACATTCAGGACTGTGCTTATGATAGCACTGCTTATTAGCATGAAAGAACAGTTCAGTTCAGTTGCTCAGTCATGTCCAACTCTTTGAGACCCCATGGACTGCAGCACGCCAGGCCTCCCTGTCCATCACCAATTCCCAGAGTTTACCCAAACTCATGTCCATTGAGTCGGTGATGCCATCCAACCATCTCATCCTCTGTCGTCCCCTTTTTCTCCGGCCTTAAATCTTTCCCAGCATCAGGGTCTTTTCCAATGAGTCAACTCTTCGCATGAGGTGGCCAAAGGATTGGAGTTTCAGTTTCAACATCAGTCCTTCCAATGAATATTCAGGGTTGATTTCCTTTAGGATGGACTGGTTGGATCTCCTTGCAGTCCAAGGGACTCTCAAGAGTTTTCTCCAACACCACAGTTCAAAAGCATCAATTCTTCAGTGCTCAGCTTTCTTTATAGTCCAACTTTCACATCCATACACGACCACTGAAAAACCTAGCCTTGACTAGACAAACCTTTGTTGGCAAAGTAATGTCTCTGCGTTTTAATATGTTGTCTAGGTTGGTCATAAACAGTAAACACTTTAAATAAAAAAGGAATGGTTATGCCAACCCTATAAACCCCTGTTGGGAATATTATTCAACCATTACAAATGATAAGAAGATGCTGACTTCACGGAGGAAAACTCAGGATGTAAAACTGACGGCATTTGTGTACTAGCTGGAGATGGGGAACACACCCGCCATCAGCTTTGCTACATGAACAGTGATGGGGCCTTCCCTGATGGCCCAGTGGTAGAATCCACCTGCCAATGCAAGGGATATGGGTTCGATCTCTGGTCTGGGAAGATCCCACATGCCACAAAGCAGCTAAGCCCGTGTGCCATAACTACTGAGCCCACTCACCCTGGAGCCCGTGCTCCTCAACCAGAAGCCATGGAATGAGAACCTGTGCACCACAAAGAAAAGTCACCCTCGCTCACAATTAGAGAAACCCCGCAGGCAGCAGCAAAGACCCAGCACAGCCAAAGATAAATAAATAGATTAAATTTAACTAAAAAAAAAAAAAGACCTTAGAAAATATCAGTATGTACTTAAAAAACAGTGATGGCAGAAGACTGGCAGAATCATGGATAATTTCTACATTTGTGGTTCCAGAATTAAATTTTTATAGCAGACAATATGGATGTAACTTTCCAAAGGAAAAATATTCCACTGACTCCCTGAGACAGTTCGTTCCTCCAGACCTAGGAGGCGGCTACCTGACTTCAAAGAGAGTCACGAGTGAAAGGCGCGGTACTGCAGAGACTCAGCGAGTCTCCCAGGGTCCGCCCAGCGTGAAGTAGTCGCTGCCACAGCTGCTTCTTGTTAGGTGATGCTAATAAAACTGTGGTTTCTGGAACTCCTGCTGTTCTCTGAGCTGGTTGGTAGCATCAGAGTCCTCAACCAGAACCGCATGTTAAACAACCAGGAGGTACCCAGGAGTCAGGAGTCAGGGCGGTGAGGGATGGGATGATCACAGGATGGGGCAGCTGAAGCTGGAGCTGGGGAAAGAGATGCCACGGCCGGCTGGTTGTCCTCCAGCATTTGGGAAACTGGAACCTTGTTTTGTTCTTAACATCGAATCTCTCCTCCCTGGGGAACTGATATCTTTATCCAGGAGTGACCGAGGAAAGGTCACTGCTCTTTTTTTTTTTTTGGCTGTGCTGGGCCTTTGTGGCAGTGTGTGGGGTCAGGAGTGTGGTGCGTGGGCTTAGGTACCCCTCAGCATGTGGGATCTTCATTTCCCAACTAGGGATTGAACCCGCTTCCCCCACACTGGAAGGCCGATTCTTAACCACTAGAGTACCAGAGAAGTCCCAAAGGTCACTGTTCTTATCTGCTGCCCTGGTTCTGATGCTCTGCCCTCCATGTGCTGTTTTGTACCCAGTGCCATTCTGGGGAGGGCGAGGCAGGGGGTGGGGGGCCAACTCCCTTCTATCAGTGGGGACTTGCCAATCATAGAAAGGATTCTTCCTGTGTGATTGTTTAAATTCAGATACTAACTATGAAGCCCTTATCGTTGTTTCAAGAGATACAGTTCCTACCCTTTCTACTGTGCTACTGCACAGATCCATGCTATGCTAGAATTTGTTATTCATTCATGCCACAAATATTTCCATGAGTGCTCACCACATGTCACTCCTGAGTAGGCACTGGGGCCCTGCAGTCCCCTAAACAGACCACATCTTTGCCCTCAGGAAGCTTAAGTTCTAGTGAGACAGGAAGAGTCAACGATTACTACGTAAGTGCATGTATCAACTTGTTCAACCCTCATTGCACCTCTATTGGGTAAGTGCTGTGAGTATCCCCAGTTGAGAGATGAGGAAATGGAGGCACAAAAGCGTTGAGCAACCCATCCCAATAGACAGAATGAGGGTCCTTGCTCTTCTCCACGAGCTAGATTTGCCTCTGAGGGGTGAGCTTCCGGGGGCCTGTGCTTCTCCTTCTTCTGCTTGGGAATGATTTTTCTCAGCCTACAATGAGGGGAGAGTGTCAGAAGGATTGGGGTGTGGAAAGAATGACTTCAAAGTTGAGTACTATTAACCCTTGGAAACTGATTACATCTAAATGACCTTCTGTGTCAAGTTATCACAGGGACTCAGCACCACAGCCCCAGGCTCCCTTGGGCCAACTCATGACAATATCAGTTATCTTTTTTCTTTTTAAAATTTTTTAAAGTTTTTTTTCTTAATGTGGCCCATTTTTAAAGTCTTTATTGAATCTGTTACAATATTTATTGCCTCTGTTTAATGTTTTGCTTTTTTGGCTGCGAGGCATTGTAGGATCTTAGCTTCCCAACCAGGGACCATGCCCACATGCCCTGCATTGGGAGGAGAAGTCTTAACCACTGGACCACAAGGGATGTCCTATTACCTTTTTTCAAGTTCACGAAAATAAAGGATTTCTTTCTGAGGAAAATATTTTCTTACATGGACCACAGTTAGGGGAATATTGTCTTAACTAATGGGTCTACATGCTCAGGACAAGGGGTCCAGCATGTGCTCAAAGTGCCCCTGCAGTAGATGAACGAAGACAACACGGGCAGCTGCCTGCAGAGGTTGGAGGGGATTCGAACACACCAACCAGGAACGCTGAATTTTCAGCGATGGTGTAGATTTCATCATAGCCATTGGTACACTTACGAATTCAACTACTAAATTTTTAAGGTCATGAAGCTGGTAGGAAATGCTAGATGCCCTGTTAATATTATGTTGCCTACAAGCATTCTGATGGTTTTTGGATACACACCCAGCCTAAGGTTTCAGGAAAAATCCATAATGAGGAAGAATGATTTTTCCCTGGCTTCTGGTATCAAGCCAAGTGAGAAGGCATCCTATTTTGGGGCACTCCTATAGAGCTATTTTTCTCTTAAGGATCATATACCTTCCTTTGTTTTAAAACTTGATTATTTTTCATTAACCTCCTATTTCTTGCAAGCCTACTATGTGTCGGGCATTTTTATGGGCACTGGGGATCAGAGATCAGTTGTTTTTCAGTCTCTCAGTTGTGTCTGACTCTTTGCGACCCTGTGAACTGCAGCACGCCAGGCTTCCCTGTCCTTCACTATGGCCCAGACTTTGCTCAAACTCACATCCATTGAGCTGGTGATGCCATCCAACCATCTCATGCTCTGTCACCCCCTTCTCCTCCTGCCTTCAATCTTTCCCAGCATCAGGGTATTTTCCAGTGAATTGGCTCTTTGCATCAGATGGCCAAAGTATTGGAGCTTCAGCATCAATAAGATCAATAAGGCAGACAAAACCCTTCATGGTATCTATATACTGGGGTAAGAGGAAGAAGATGGATGATAAGAAGACCACGAGTGAGTGCTTAACACAGTATTGGTGATAATAACCACTTCTGAGGAAAATAACAGGCTAGGACAGGAGAACATGAAAGTTTAAAGGTGGTTTTAGATGGGTCACCAGTGAGTGTCTCTGGGGAAGTAAGACCAGACTGGATAGGAACCAAGGACACATCTATGCAAGCTGTGTGACCCTGGGCATCTTAGAACACCTCTCTTTTCTTGTCACTAAAATGGAGATGTGAATAGTATCCACAGAGTTTGAATTCTCCCCCTTCCCTGGTCTGCCAGGTTTTCTTACAAATGTACCATGACCATATTTTCTGAACAGATAGCAAGTGGTGGACATGTGCCTTTCCAAGTGATTTTTCTGGTGTGTGACTGTGATCATCACAAAAAGTATAGAAATTGTTTCACATTTTGATGCACATGTAATTCATCATATGTATGAATATATATAGGCTTCTTCTGAAATGATTATACATTTACATGTCATTGCAGGAAGAGGACAGAGGCCCCGGTACCCTTCAGCCAGCTTCCCCTGGTGATGGTCATTAGCCTACAGCCCACTCACGGGGGCTGGGGCTGGGGAGGGTCAGGAATGTGGGGTGGGGGATTCTGTGAGCTGGTCATGGTCTGTACTTGGGCCTGACCATGGTTCAGTGAGTGTCGGCCTTTGAAGTGGCAAACTGTACACATCAGCGTGGCCTCTTTTCCGGTTAAGTTCTTTTTGACAATTTGTTCAGTGTTAAAAGAGAGCATGAGGGTTCGGGCAGGAATGAAATCTCCTGCTGACTTTTTCTCCCTTCCTTCATGAGGTCACTAAAATGACAATAAAGAAATGTTTTGAAGTATAAATGCACAAGGAGAAGAAAATGAGAGAGCAGATGACAATATTTCAAGAAATATTTGAAAGATGAAATAAGAAGAAACCCGTTTAGCAGAGTGGGGAAGCATAAACACCTCACTATGAACCTCCCTCCCTGGGAAGGGACTAAGAGAGGCAGGTGAGAAGTGAAAGACCCATAAAACAGTTACCTGTGGGGGAACGGGGTGGGTGGGAGTGGAAGGAGCCACCAGTAAGACATCTCCAAATATACACCTTTTTACAAGTGTTTGGAGTTTTTGATAACTGATTTTTTTCTTTTTGTAAACGGATTTACAATATTGTATTAACTTCAGGTGTACAACACAGTGATTCGGCATTTTGATAAAGTTACTGCTTCGCTGTGCATACAGTCCCTCCATCACCGTCACCTACTCGTTTTACACACAGTACTTGGGACCTCTCCATCCCCCAGCTCCTATTTGTCCCTCCCCACTTCCCTCTCCCCACTGGTAAACACTGGTTTGTTCTCTACTTTTGAGTCCAGTTTCTGTTTCCTTACAATTCCTTCTTTTCATCTTTTAGATCCCAGTAATGATAATAGAGTATTTATCTTTCTCTGACTTATGTCACTAAACATAATACTCTGGAAAAGAAAGAAAGAAAGTGAAGTCGCTGAGTCATGTCTCACTCTTTTCGACCCCATGGACTGTGGCCCACTAGGCTCCTCCGTCCATGGAATGTTCCAGGCAAGAATACTGGAGTGGGTTGCCATTGCCTTCTCCAAAATATTTGACTGTCCCAGGTCTTAGCTGCAGCATGTGGGATCTAGTTCCCTGTCCAGGGATCAGCCTGGGCCCCCTGCATTGGGAGTGCAGCGTCTTAGCCACTGGACCAGAAAGGAAGTCCCTTAATACTCTGGACGTCCATCCAAACAAGTGTGTGGATTCTGACACTGGTCAGTGGTCATCTGCTCACAGCATGAAGGAGAGCGAGCAGGTGGGGGAGGGGGACCAGCAGATGAAGGAGCAGGTGATTCCCGCTGAGGGTCCATCAGCCAGCTGGGTGGGGGCAAAGCTAAGAGCAGGGCCCCGGAAGGTCGGGTGCAGAGGGGAGGTCTGTCTCAGGGATGCCCCCTGGAGCCGAGTGAGGTGACCCTGAGTGCAGGGTATGACGTGGGTGACCTGGTACCTTCTCCAGCCTCCTTCCCCACCTGGGAGCTGGTCATGTCCTGCTGCAGCCAGCCCAGCGGAGGGCTTCTCTCTGGAAGGAAAGAGTCCCTAGCTCAAGACTACCACCGGCGTGCACGGGGACCCCAGAGACCGCCGAGCCTACAGGGCTGATCCACCGAGGCTGCGAGGCCGGTCATCTCGCCGCCCTGCCCACCCAGCTTCCTTCATCTCACTACTCCACATCATGTGAACCTTCCAAACAGCCTTTAGTTTCCCGCTTTTCTGTATGCGTTGTCTTTGGGGTTAATATTTTTAATAAACTATTTTTAGAGTGGTTTTAGATTCACAGATGGATTGAGCAGGAGGTGCAGAGAATTCTTGTAAACCGCCTCCCGGCTATCAACATCCCCACCCGAGGGATGTTCCGGTCAACCCACGATCCCACATCCACATGCCCTCATCGCCGGAGCCCATAGTCAGACAGCAGGGAGCACTCTCCGGGGTACACACTCTATGGACTTGGACAGACAGGTAGTGACACATATACCCTAATATGGCCTCCTACGCAACATTCTCACTCCCCTAAAAATCGCCTTTGCCCTGCCCATTCAGCTCTCTCCTCCCCCAACCCCTGGCAACCCCCAATCCTTTTACTTCATAGTGTTCCCGTTTCCTGAGTGTCATATGCTTGGAACCATTATTAATAGTTTAGGAATAATTCTCATTGCCTTAGTATCATCTTAGCAGGGTATGGGAGGAAAAAGGAGATTAAAAAGTTGGTGTTTAATATGTCACCTTTAAGTGGAAGGTATGTGAACCCCATTTTTCTACTAGTTTTTCTTTTAAAATTGAAGCTGGATTCCCTAGGGAGGAAAAACAAACCTTCTGCAGGTTGAGTTCAAAACCTATGGGAGAGGGGACTTCCCTGGTGGCCCAGTGGCTTGGGCTCTGCCTTCCAAAGCAGGGGGTGCGGGTTCGATCCCTGTTTAGGAAACCAGAACCCAAACATGCCACAGAGGGCAGCCGAGAGTTTAAAATAAATAAACACAACATTGTAAATCAACTATGCTTCAATTTTTAAAAATAAGAAAGCACAGAACCTGCAGGAGAGGGTTGGAGATGGTCAGACCCTGGGCTCTTCGATGGTGCTTCTGGAGAACCCTCAGGGCGGCCACAGCCTCCAGTGAACGCATGTCAGGCCAGAGTATTGTGCCTCCATCCACACCGTCACCCCAAGCCCCACTACATGTTAAACTGTGTCTCCCGAGAAAAATGCGCTGGAGTCCTGAGCCCCCAGGACCTCAGCATGTGATCTTGTGTGGAGATGAGGCCTTTGCAGAGGTGATCAAGTTCAAATGAGGCCATGAGGGTGGGCTCCAGTCCATTGTGACTGTGTACTCATGAAAATGGGTTGATTGGACACAGACACCCAGACGAAAGATGACCTGCAGACACAGGGGAGCCAAGCGTCTACAAGCCCAGAAGCCCTAAGGCCATCGGAAGTCGGGATGCAGGATTCAGGGGCATCAAGGCCCGGCTGGCACCTTGATCTTAGACTTCCAGCCTCCAGGACCGGGAGATAACCATTCCTGTTGTTCTGAGCCCACCAGTTTGTGGTGCTTTGCTATGGCAGCTCTGGGAATCTAAAGAAACGCCTACAGGTGGGAATTCCACAGGTTTGTTGGTTTCTGGGTTGAAGACCAGATTAAAGAGGTTTTTGTTGTGTTTTGTTTAAGTGGTATTAGCATTTAAAACATCAGCACTGAACTGGCACCACCATCACCACCCTACCCCACCCTCACCATGCCAGCCAATCTGGAGAGTTCTTTACCATTTTGGCTAAAGTGGGGGTTTTTCCCACTTGGGGAAAAGGAAAAAGAGAAAAACCGGTAGTTAAATATCAAGGCCTGTCTTCTCCTGGGCTTTGAAGGTGAAGAAAAGCAGCTTAATTGGCTCTGGCCTGTCTTAGGGGTACTTGACCTTCTTTTTAAAACAGGTGGCCGGGAACATCATCTCATATTGAAATGCAGTGCCCTCAGTCTCAATTTTGAAGGCAACCCAGCTTCCTGAGGTCCCCCTGGCTTCCTCATCCCCTCCCCAGAATCAGCTGGAGGCTCAGCTTGGCTTCCCCGCTGCTCAGTCTCGACAGTGCCCCCTCCTTTTCCTCGTCATTTTTAGAACTTTTTTCCCCTTTCAAGATCTGTCTGATGTAGCACAGGGTAACTCTACTCTATCTTCTGTAACAACCTTTATGGGAAACGAGTCTGAAAAAGAAGGGTTGCCTTGTAGAAATGACTCACTTTTCTGTACATCTGAAACACAACATTGTAAATCAACTATACTCCCATATCAAATGTAAAAAATTTTTAAATGCTAACATTTGAAGGATGTGGGTGAAACGTACGTGAAAAGTCTGGGTATTATTCTTGCGACTTTTCTGTAAATGTGAAATTTATTTTGAAATAAAAATTAAATACGGGTATGGCTGAAACTTATACAATATTGTAAAGCAGTTATCCTCCAATTAAAAATAAAAATTAAAAAATATTAAAAACTGAACTTAAAAAAGATCTATCTGAATTCCAAGAAGTTTGGAAGAGAAGAACGCACTGCTCTGTCTTATCCACGCTGTCCCTCCATCCTGGCTCCACCTTGTCTGAAGGCACCTGCCTGCCTTCCCTTCCCTGCCCTGCCACCCCCCCCACCCCCCCTGCCGCCAACAGCCTCAGGCAGCCCCCAGCCTCGCTCCAAAGGCTCAGTGCTGACCCCATAAAGGTTGAAGCCGGCGTGTAGTTCAGTTCTGCTTAAGTGTGTTTTTCCACATCATCAGCCTCTGATTGCCCTGGCTTTGTTATTCCTGGCACTTATTCCAGGCCACCCCAGCGGCTTCAGTGGCGCATAGCCCCGGAATTCGAGGAGGAGAGAACACTTGGAAACCTCCTTAGCTCTTGGCATCTTTGCCATTAGAAACTCTGCACCATAAAATTGCCTCATTTGGGTATTTTTTAAATGCCAGGTTCTTCTGTGCCCCAGTAAATTTCAGGCCACCACTCTGCATATGCAATTGAATTGCACTCTGATGAAACATAGGAACGATTATATGCCCAGATTTATTGGTAGCAAAAGACCATCCAAGACTTCTCCTTTTTATCTTGGCTTAATTTAAAGCTGTCCCAGAAGCTTCTGGTAATAGGGTCTATCTTGCTGACCCACATGGAAACTGAGGGTGTGCGGGCAAAGTTAGAATTCTTTCATTCTTTCACAGGAGATGCTAATACTTGAAAACATGAAATCCTTTGTATAGGTTTGTGTTAAGGGGAAGCTGATATATAAGGAAAGAATCAGAGAAACAATACCATTCTCACAAATTATAGACCTCTTTGGAATTGTATTTGATGTGAAATTATAGTCTGTCTCCAACTTCCTTTTTGCAACTGTGAGTTGTTTATACTATTTAACCATGCAACCTTAAATTACAGAGAAGATGGGGGAAAATCCCTTGTTTGGAACATAGCTATGCTCATCTTTGAAGATGTCTTGAATTGAGCATCACATAATATTCCTATTAATTATTTTACAGGTTAATTCTAGCCACTTTGTAGTTGCTTGGGTTGTTTTGAAAGCAGTATATTCCTATATAAGAAAAACCTGGAAATTCTGGAAATTTTTCAAAGCTTAAATAAAAAGGCAGTGATTTGAAAACTGAAATCAAGGTTTTAACCTTAAAAAAACTCAACATCATTGTTAATTTCCCTTTAGATCTTTCCCAGAATCTGGCAAAGGAAGATTACAGAAAGGTCAGCCAGACTGCAGTTGGGCAGAAATCTTTAGAGTATATTAGCACAACCGATCAGCACCATTTGGAAATCAGACATAAATAATAACAAGGAGTTAGGGAGGTGGAAAGGACTTGGCCATCTCGCAGTGCCCACCCGGGACCCCAGCTGCTGTGGGTGCCCAGTTGGCAGAAGAGGGGGCTTCTAGGACCGCATCCATCACCCAACAGCTGGGGGCCCTGGGAAAAGCATCTTCATTTCAGAGGCTTCAGTTCCCTCATCTGTAAAAAGAAATGATTATTAAGACTCCTCCCAGTTCAAAGAAAGTTCTGATTCTACCATTTTCTGGTTCATTAGGTGACATTGGGGGGTTATAGGAAGTCTTCAGGGAAGAAATGAAATTTCACCCGTGTCATGAAAATTTTGAGTCAAGAGTTTGGGAGTATCCTACACTAGAAACTGATGCCTTAGTGGAAACATAAATCAATGAGGTGGCCTCAAAAAGGCAAGGATGGCTCCTGCTCTATTGGACACAGTCAACTTTTAGTGATGGACAAGCTGAGTAGATGGATGGATGGATGGATAGATAGATGAATGGATGGATGATGAATGGATGGATGGATGAATGGATGGATGGTCCTTGAAGTTAAAGAGAGGAAGGAAAGGGTTGAGGAGTATTTAAAAAGGCAGAAATATGTCTGGAAAAGCTCCATCATTTTCCCTCTCTGACTTCTGGTCCAGCAGCCTCCTCATGGCTCTCCATGTCCGCAGCCCCAACTAGATGATAGGCAGCTTGAGGCTGTGTTCCATTCCCCGTAGTACACAGCATTGTCTGATTAATAGAAACCTTTATTGCCATCAGTGAGATTTCCAAGGCACTTGTGAATCTACAAAGTCGTTTCACATAAGTTTTGTTGAAATGAAGGAAGGCTGCCTTTCTGAAGGCTAGGTAAAAATAGACTTTTAACATCAGAATTCCCATGTGAGTTATAAATTCAATTACATTTTGGGATTTAAAAAAAGAGGAGATATTGGTTTTTCATTTCTTCTGCTCACTGTTTCCAGGCAACCTTGAACTTGTCAAATAAAAAGTCTAAACAGAAGACCATGAGATGTATGACCTTAGATCGAAAACATACCCTTGACTGGCCAGATACACGACTCAGCATGATGACTAGACATTCCTAAAAGGTCAGCCCTCTTTTCTAATATTAGGGGTGTTGTGGTTTTTTTTTTTTTTTTTTTTGAGTGATTTTAGAAAGAAAACTTGGTGTTGTAAAAAACACAGGATTTGGAGTTATATATTCTAGATAACCGGAGTTCTGAGTTTATTGCCATGAGACTGGGAAAAATCACTGAAACTCTGAGCTTTGGTTTCTGTCTCTTAGCTGGTTGTGATCAGCCACCCAGCCTGCCTCACGATGATGCAACGTGTGTGCGATGTGACTGCAAAGTTGACCGAACGATAAAAGACGCCTTTTGTCCCCATTGTCATCATCAGGGTCCCTGGAAGCACTGCCAAGGGGCAGAGAAGGAGTGGCGGGCCCTTGGGGCCCCTGCCTGACCCAGGCCTTCAGAAACATCCCCTTGGCTCCTGTGGGCCGGCCTGCATCCCGGGGTCACCTTCCCACAATGGAGTTAGAATCAGCTTGGCTGTGCCTTCTTGCCTTCCACCTCCTTAACCCTTGGTCCAATGATGCTTTGGCCCTTGGTCTCTTTTCTAGCCGCTGGGACTAATTTTGGGTGTGCCTTTGGTGACAACAGGAATGGCAGTTACAGCCCAATTCTGGGGTGAGTCAGAGAGGCCTTTGCCATTTGTCCTGGGCGCAGTTTTGAGCCCTGAGACACCCCAGCTCTGCAGGTGGCCTTTCCGTTCCTGTTAACACAGGCAGGGGACAATGTGAAAACGGCGAGACGGAAGAAACCAGAAAGCTGTGGAGAACTCAAGCTGGTAACGTCTACTCACCTGTTGAGTCTTCAGACTAATTCTGAAGATCACTGGGAGAGAATTTTCTAAAAATTTTATTGAAGAAAGACAAATATTGTATATTAACGCATGCGTATGGAATCTAGAAAGATGGTACCGATGAACCCATCTGCAGGGCAGCAGGGGAGACGCAGACAGGGAACAGGCGTGTGGACGCAGTGGGGGAAGGAGAGCGTGGGACGAATGGGGAGAGTAGCAGGGAAACATACAGTACCACAAGCAAGACGGGCAGCCAGTGGGAATTTGCTGTGTGACTCAGGGAGCTCAATCCAGTGTCTGTGACAACCTAGAGGGGTGGGATGGGGTGGGAGCGGGGAGGGAGGTTCAGGAGGGAGGGGAAACATGTATACCTGTGGCTGATTCATTTTGATGTGTGGCAGAAACTAACACAATAGTGTAAAGCAATTATCCTCCAATAAAAATTTTTTTAAATTTATTGAAGTATAGTTGATTTGCAATGTTAATTTTTGCTGTGCAGCAGTGATTCAATTATACATATACATTCATTCTTTTTTTAATATTCTTTTCCATTATAGTTTATCATAGGATGTTGATGATAGTTCCAGGTGAAAATTTCTAAAGGAAGGGAGGGAATGCTGGATTTATTAGAAAGCTTCCTCCTCAAAGAAAGAAGGAGCCTTCTGTCTCCCCACAAAATACGCCATTTCAGAAGAAAGCTAATGCCTTTTTCTTTTTTTTTTAATTTAATTTTATTTTTTAACTTTACAATATTGTATTGGTTTTGCCAAACATCAAAATGAATCCGCCACAGGTATACATGTGTTCCCCATCCTGAACCCTCCTCCCCCTCCCTCCCCATACCATCCTTCTGGGTCGTCCCGTGCACCAGCCCCAAGCATCCAGTATCATGCATTGAACCTGGACTGGCGACTCGTTTCATATATGATATTATACATATTTCAATGCCATTCTCCCAAATCATCCCACCCTCTCCCTCTCCCACAGAGTCCAAAAGACTGTTCAGAAGAAAGCTAATGCCTTTTTTTTATCATGACAAATAACATGTTCCTTTGTTAGGAATGGGAAACCTTAGATGGCACGGTGGTAAAGAATCTGCCTGCCAATTCAGGAGACTCCGGTTCAATCCCTGGGTTGGGAAGATACCCTGGGGTTGGAAATGGCAACGCACTCCAGTATTGCTTGTCAGGAAAATTCCAAGGACAGCGGAGCCTGGTGGGCTACAATCCATGGGGTCCAAAGAGTCAAACATGACTGAGCACACACACAGAAAATGTGGCCCTTCGCTGACAGATGGGAGGGTGATTTCTATTATTTTCTGTCCACTGTAAATCAATTCAGATCCCTCACACATTTTGAGAGCAGCAGTGGAGGACAGGTCTTCTGAAGAGAGATTTTTCAAATGACAATTTAAGCCCTCCAGGCCTTCTCCCAAGGCTGGCTGGACCCCACCTCTGGGATGATGGCTGGACAGCATCCTTCTGGAAGGTTGTGTTATTATGAAAGATCATTCTTTTCCATCCTGACCCTGTGAAGCTTATGAGACAGGCCCGATTATTGAGCCATATGGCAAAGAGAACTTTGGGTAAACAAATTTGTATTTCATTAAGATGTAACAGCCTCATAAAACGTGATAATTAAAATGTAAATGGCAGTAGGTGTGCTTGTTCAAAGCTGGCTTCCTACCTCACCAGCTGGCACATCCCAGGTGAGTGGCATTCCGGGGTTTACAGGCAGGTACTATTTTCAGTATTCTCTGCCTTCTGTTCTTTTCTCTTTCTGATTCATTGATCGGCTGTATTTTACAGAATCTCTTAGGGCATCTACAAGTACAGTCTACTGAAGGGCTTGTTCTTGTTTTCTTAACGTTTTCTTGTTTACTTGCATGAGTCTCTCCTCCAGGATGGGAGGGAAGAAATAAGAGTGCTTTCCCATGTAATTCCCATCTCAGCTTGGAATGAGCAAATGCTAAAAGCAGCTTTGCTGTGCAGAAGGCTTGCTGGGGAGGTTAGAGTTAAGTTAAGGTGACAGGAGCTGTTTTTCAGCTGAAGGGTGGGCTGGGGGAGGAGAAGTAAGGTTTCCTCCTCTGCGTCCACCCCATCCCCAATCTCCTCTTTCTTTTTCTTGCCTGTCCTGTCTCCCATGGTCAGAGGTGGAGGGAGAGGGCTGGGAAAGGACAAGCAGGGGAGGGAGGTGGCCTGAACGAGAGGGGCATGGATGCGGGAGCCACTCGGAAGTAAAGGGACTCCTGACTCTGAGCCTCCATCCAGCATGGGAGCGTCGCCTTTCCTTTCCTTTCCTTCCTCACACCCCCAGCAGCTTCCGCAGAGCAGTCTTTTTCCAATTCTTAATTGGAATTTAGCTCTAGGTTCCAATTAAGGTCCCCTCTGATGGCACCAGACAAGCCCCTTTTGCGGAGAAAACAGGCTGAGAAATCCCAGATTAAGGAGGTCACAGAGGAAAGTGCAGATCAGGACAGGGGGCTCACAAGAGGCTTCTTCCTGAGAAAACTGTACGAAATGGGACCTACAGAAGTCATCAAATAAAAATTTGGTGATATCACCCGCTCCTAACCATGAATTAAGATACAGCACAGGGCACAGGGTGGCTTCAAAGTCAGCTGGGCATTGAGGGATTGGGGGCCATGAGGATGAGCGTGGGGTTCCCCTTAAGTCAACAGTGTTGAATGGTGCTACCATTGGCGGTGCAAAGAAACATGAGGTCAGTGTTCCCCCAGCTGAAAAGGGAGAGGTGGGGTCTGAAGGCGTCTGAAATACCCTCAGCCTTGCCCTCAGAGGCCACGCTGCCAGCCCGAGTTAGGGCATGATGGTTAGCATCCCAAGGACATTGGGGTAATATTATTCTAGCTCAGAGGAGAGAGGCAAGCCAGGCTGATGACCAGATGAGGCATCCCTTGAGTGCTGGGTTTACACTAAGTGAACACGTGAATAAATGATGGCTCACATGCGTGAATGCCAGCAGCCTGGTCCCGGCCCTGTTGGGGAGCGTCCAACAGAGGAGCCAAGACAAACATACATGAAACGTTAACACTCGCTCTGGCATCCCAACCCAGGTCAGCCAGCAGCAAGGGTGTCAGCTTTTACGATGGGTCACCCAGAGGGCTGGCGGAACTTAAGAGTCTTCATTCTCTTAGCTGAAGCCCAGCAAGATTGAGTGGCTTCTCTGGGCCACTGCCATCCATGCGTTGAAAGTGAAGGTTAGTCTCTCAGTCGTGTCCAGCTCTTTGTGACCCCGTGTGCTGTAGCCCACCAAGCTCCCCTGTCCACAGAATTCTCCAGGCAAGAATATTGGAGTGGGTAGACATTTCCTTCTCCAGGGGATCTTCTTGACCCTGGGATCAAACCCAGGTCTCTTGAATTAGTAGGCAGATTCTTCACCACTAGGGCCAGCTGGTGCCTGCAGCTTTGCATAAAAGTCCTGCCTTGAACTTATTTGTGCCATGTTGTTTAGTCACGCAGTTGTGTCCAACTCTTTTGCAACCCCACGGACTATACCCCGCGAGGTTCCTCTGTCCATGGGATTTCCCAGGCAAGAATGCTGCAGTGGGTTGCCATTTCCTTCTCCAGGAGATCTTCCAACCCAGGGATTGAACCTGCGTCTCCTGCATTGCAGGCAGATTCTTTACCACTAAGCCACCTGGGCTTCCCTAGTATATGCATAAAGTAAACTGCAAACATATCTTTTTTCCATATTTACTGACAGCATAAGGATGTGAGATTGAAGGTACCCTGGGAAAGATATGGAGGGTGGAAGTATTTGTGGTTCCAGTGGACATAGCAGTAGATGTGGCTGCAAGGATGACCTGTCCACTTCAGCCTTCCCTCCCTGGTCCACTGGGATGTGCTCAGGAATCTATAAAGCAGGCTTGGGCAATGAACAGGCCAGAGGTTAGCAAGTACTCAGGGTCCCCGCAGTGCTGCTCAGCTCAGAGTTAAACAAGAAGGAATCGTCACTTCAATTAAACTAAAGCACAGAGGGCTGGGCATCTTCCCCTCAGGTACCAGCATGGCCCCAGCCCCCAAGGAGCCACAACCGAACTAGAGCCAGTGCCCAGGGCTTCCATCTCACGGGCCAGTTTGCTCAAGTTTAATTTTGGTCCTCAAGACAAGTTTTCTTTTGACATTTAAAAAATTGCCTTGCCAGTCTATGGGCCCTGAGTTTTGTGATGGCTGTGAATGAGTTCTGACAAATTAGGGAATCTTTCTGGATCTAGATGGAGATGTAGGAAGATAAATGGTAGCTGTCTTCCATGAGAGTCACAAATCCGGCAGAACGTCAGGCCGGGAAGACAAGAAAGAATTCCTGACAGCCGCTCCATGGGACAGCCAGCATGGGCTGAGACCCCGGGACTCACTGATAAGGCGGACAGAACACAGTGAAAGGTATAAACGAACCTCACACTCTGGAGCCCTGGGAGACAGCTGGTCATACCCATGAAGAACTCTCCACCGTCTCAGAGACGTCTCACTTCTGGCAGTCAGTTAGATGGCCAGCTCAAGTGCACATGACGCTGCCAAGACCTAGGAAGGACGTTAGACCACTTCTGAAAAGTTAAAAGATGTCACACAATCTGAGACAAAGACGTGAATTTTTAGATAGAATTCCAACAAACTTGGTTATCTGGTGTTCAGCTCACAACCCATAAGAAATACCTTTAGGAAGAACTCAGAAGTCTAGAGACAAGAACATGAAAAAGCCTGAAAGAATAGGAGGAGACAAAAACAAAACCAAACCAAAGCCTAAAAGCAGATGAAAGTCCTCAACAAGCAGAGTATCCTGGGACCAGTCACAGAAGAGACAGAGAGCCCTGTCTTCTCAAGTCCCCAAGAGCCCAGCCATACCCCATTCCAACCTGATACAAAAGGAATATGGGCAGGCCTGGTGGAAGCAACAAGGGGATAAAATATGCTCATTATACTGCATTTATACATAAAGCCGATAAATATATTCCTCCAAAGCGATTAGAGATTTTGAAAGTTTTTACTCTAAAGGAATGCTGCTAAGTCGCTTCAGTCATGTCCGACTCTATGCGACCCCATAGATGGCAGCCCACCAGGCTCCCCCGTCCCTGGGATTCTCCAGGCAAGAACACTGGAGTGGGTTGCCATTTCCTTCTCCAATGCATGAAAGTGAAAAGTGAGAGTGAAGTCACTCAGTCATGTCCAACTCTTCACGACCCCATGGACTGCAGCCTACCAGGCTCCTCCGCCCATGGGATTTTCCAGGCAAGAGTACTGGAGTGGGATGCCATTGCCTTCTCCGACTCTAAAGGAATAGATATCTTTAAACAAAATGTATTGACTATTAATAAGTCTATTCATCTCGTAGGGCTGTCACAACTGACTGACTTCAACCTGACTTGTTAGCATAATTCATACAAGATTCAAGCATGTTGTGTATACCAGAAGCATTTCCTCTTTAGTGCTGAGTAGTATTCTGTCTCATGGATGCCCCATGCTTTGTTTATGAAAATATATTTAGGAACGCAGCTTCTTTCCATCAGATTGTACAATGTGGCCGACACAGAGCCGATAGAGGGAGACGATGGCTTCCCCTTAGTTATGGAGGCTTGGGTCTTCACTCCCAATTTCAGGCCTCCTACTCTGTGCCTTGATCATTGCCCTGCAACTAAGATGAGTGTTGTGGCTTCCTCCACCTGCCTCTGCCCCAGCCATTCCCGCCCACCACACGTGTACACATGCGCACGTGCGCACGCGTGCACACACGCACACACACACACACACACACAGAGCATGCTGCTCTCCTGCCTGGAAGGCCTCTCCCCTCTACACCCTGGAGCTCTCATTCATCTCATAAGGCTTTGCCCAGGTCGCATCTCCTCTAGGGATTCTCCCATGACTGATTCGGACTAGATCAAATTCTCCTTCTCTATGATGACTTTACATGCTCTGGGTACAGCTGCCATATCATTTACCACAGGACATCACAGCTATTTCTGAGGTTGTCTCCTCAATATGTTATACATCCCTGGAAAGCCAAGGCTTGTCTCTTCCATTTTATTTTTAAAATTTATTTATTGTTTGGCCGTGCCCTTTTGCATGCAGTATCTTTTCCCCCCAACCAGGGATCGAATCCACACACCCCTGCAGTGAAAGTGCAGAGTCTTAACCACTGGACCTCCAGGGAAGTCCTTGTCTCTCCCATTAAAAAAAAAAAAAAACCTTTCTCTGCCTGGAACATTGCCTGGCACAATGCCTCACATATAAGTCACTCAATGCAGGATAGCTGTTATCATTTTAAATCAAACAGTAGTAAATCATGGGCAGGAAAGTGAAGTGTTATACAAGCCAATATGAATTATTTATGGACTGGATACTTTTTCTTTTCCATTTCACTTCTTTTTTTTCTGCTGATTTCTTCCTAATCTAACTTGTTTCCAAACTGCTGATCTTTAAGACTGGGGAGAAAAAAAGGGGGGGAGGAAGAAAAGAGAGATAAAGCTAAAGAGAGTGAGGGAGGACATAGACACACACACGTGTGCGCTTGCACACACCTTGAGGATAAGTATTTTACACACTGAGATAACCACATTCCATCACTAATTCCCTTACTGCCTTGAGGTGAAGTGTAGAGTCCTGAGTCTCTAAAAATAGGGCTACAAAGCACATCTCTTTCAACAAGGGGCTTAATGTATTAATTAATGCTTACTGAGTACTTTGAGGATGAAAATTTACACACAAATCCTTATTAGTATTAGCTATGCTCTGTATAATAAGCCTTAGATGTGAAATTTATGCAACAAATCAGGTAACATGGCTCAAAAGTAGACAAGCATGTACAAAGTCCATAGTCATCATCCACATTAATCACATATTCAAAAACTCCCAAATGCACACTCCAGACTGGTTTGGCGATCATCTGTATCTTAATCCCTCATGAGCATTCCAATGTGATTGTTGGCCCAGCATAGGGCTTTGTGATGTATATTTTAATGTACTTCTAGAGGATTTCCCTTTTTTTGTTGTTGTTGTTAGCTACATTAAAAAGACCTCATTCTGATGTATTCTTCCAGTGAAGGGAAAAAGTTGACAGCACTAAAAACATATTTCGTGTTATAAGATTTGAAATGCTGGATTTTGCCATTATGTTTCCATTGTAGAGGGCTTCCCAGGTGGCGCTAGTGGTAAAGAACCTGCCTGTCAATGCAGGAGATGTAACAGATGCAGGATCAATCCCTGAGTTGGGAAGATCCCCAGGAGGAGAGGATGTCAATCCACTTCAGTATTCTTGCCTGGATGGAGAAGCCTGGTGGGCTACAGTCCATGAGGTCACAAAGAGTCAGAATGACACGGTGACTAAACAACAACAACAACATGACTTGAAACAAGTCAGGTAGAACCCCAGGCTCTTTGGAATTCAGCCTCACTCATTTCAGGAAGCCAACCCCACCTTGCGTGATGTCTTGCACTTATTTCTCAGTGTGGTATGTGGGATGCATTGATTTCATCCCCGGCTATTGTTTATGGAGGCCTTGCTTTTTGTCAGGTTGAGCTCAGCATTTTACAGGCTTCACTCTGAAGCTCCCTTCTGTATACCGAAGGCATCCTGACACCCATTTTGCAGAATCAGGAAGCTGAAACCCAAATTACACAGAGCTACCAAGAGGCAGAACGTCCATTTAGACCCATTCACGTACTTTTTCATCCCCCGCTATGTCAGGGGAGAGACTGCTCTTTGGATTTAAGCGTGTGACTCGAACATGTCCTTTAACTTCTGTGAGCAACCATTTTGTCATCTGTACAGTGAAGGTGTGAAAATAGTTAAGCTTTCAGGTCTGTTTTTCTCTGAAATTCTACCAGTGGAAGAGGAGACAGAGAAGAGACTCCCCGCTGTGGTGGAGCTGTCCATGGTCCTGACAAGACTGGCACCAATAAATGATAATCAGCTTATCAGAGAAAGAAGCACAAGAAGCAAGAAACGCCTCCATTAATAAAGATCTTGCTGTTATTCTCTGGGTCTCTTAAGTAATTAAGCATGCCATCTCCTGCTGCTGGGTGTCCAGATTATGCTGGGAGCCAAGCCTCTGCAAATTAAAGATGCAGGTAGACATGCACACACACACACACACACACACTCCTTTCCCCCACCCCCAAACCTGATATGCCTGTGTGTTCCAGCTAAATGATCCACAGCACATTTTGTCTCTATTTTGTATTCTTTTGCCTTGAATTACAGATTCTTTTTCTGGGAGGAAGCAGATGTTCTTGAACCTGATTTTCCAAGCTTAGCCACCCTAAGAACCAAGTGAAATTAATTTAATGAGTTCTCGAAGAAATCAAATAAGTTCCTTTGTTTTAGCACATTTTCATTGCTTTTCTCATTTATGCACATAGATATGTTTCATAAGAAGAAATATATTTACTGTATAAGCAGTAATGGGACCCCGTGCACTATAGCCTGCCAGGCTCCTCTGGCCATGGAATTCTCCAGGCAAGAATACTCTAGTGGGTTGCCATTTTCTTCTCCCGGGGGATCTTCCTGACCCAGGGATGGAACCTGAGCCTTCTGCACTGCAGGTGGGTTTTTTAATCATTTGAGCCACCAGGAAAGTCCCATTAGGTCCTTTGTTTTAGCACATTTTCATTGCTTTTCTCATTTATGCACATAGATACGTTTTATAAAGGGATATATATTTACTGTATAAGTAGTGGATACAGGAATGTTGAAAACATGAGATGAACATTCAGCCATATTTTCCTCTATAAATCTTTGGCTGGTTACTGAATTTTGTACCATCATTTCTTACTATTTACCTTATATATAACCCTGATGTATAATTTAACTTGTAAAATGGCATTCATAATAACCCCCTGGTACTTTGAAATCTTTTAACTCCTTGGTGACATTTGCAAGGATTTTTTTTTAATAGCAATATTTAAAGGCCTGAGGAGATCTTTCCAAACATATTGAAATAATGTCTCCCGTTGAGAATTATTATAAGCTACAATTATGTTAGCTTATAATAGCTCACATAGCTCAGTTGGTAAAGAATCCGCCTGCAATGCGGTAGACCTGGGTTTGACCCCTGGATTGGGAAAATCCTCTGGAGAAGGGAATGGCTACCCACTCTAGTATTCCAGCCTGGAGAATTCCATGGACTGTATAGTCCATGGGGTTGAAAAGAGTCGGACAAGACTGAGTGACTTTCACTCACTCACTTCACAACTCTGTTAATGAGAATGTACTGGACTCCAGGAATATAAAATTCTAAAAGCAACAAGTGGTCAGATTATGAGCTGGGCACTGCACTTAGTGGTTGCCTGAATCTCTACTTGAATTGTGCATTCACTAGTACATCTGCTTATGTACGTAAATATGGTTTTACACTTTCAAATACACACATACCTTTTTTCTTGCATGCATGTGTAAGTAAGCATATATGACTGAATCTAAGCTATTTGCATGTGGGGCCAAGGATGATCCACTGTTCTCCAAACTCTCTTCCTGAGTGATTTGCAAGGGAAAGAAGGTATTCCAAGGAAACACTATGAAGATTCTTGGAGCAGACAATGAACCAGGTGACCTCCTAAGTCAAGTCAAGGAAAAGAAGCAGAAAATGTAGTATCTGGTGCTCATCCCAGTACCAAGGGCTAAGGTGGACCTTGGGGAGAGGAATACTGTCCTCAGTTCACGCACAAAAGAAAAGGACCGAGGGCTGGGAGGCAGCATGAAGGCAACAGAAAGCTCTTTGGGCTCCTAGAGAGTTTGCAGTGCTGGGAATGTTGGCAGCAGCCCCTGGGAAGGGCCAGCACCACCCTGAAGGTTGTGGCAGAAACAACTGCCAGGAAATGGAGGTGCCCAGTGTTCTGGAGCTGTATCCAGGCCTGGCTGGGCAGCAGCAGCAGGGAATGGCTGGTACAGACGGAATAAATTCCTCAGGAGGCTGTGGGGACCTATGGAACAGCTTTATTTTAGCTGTGTTGGGGGAAGCAGTGACAGCCTCCAAATCAGTTACTTTTTTCACATTGTTTATGTTTACTTACAGACCCTGAAGCTGGGAAAGGTTGAAGACAAAAGGAG
This sequence comes from Bos javanicus, assembly GCF_032452875.1. NCBI lineage: Eukaryota > Metazoa > Chordata > Mammalia > Artiodactyla > Bovidae > Bos > Bos javanicus. The sequence goes on along the minus strand of NC_083879.1, from coordinate 33,037,546 downwards.
AAAGGGATGGCAGAGGATGAAATGGTTAGATAGCATCATTGACTCAATGGGCATGAATTTGAGCAAACTCTGGGAGGCAGAGAAGGGCAGGGAAGCCTGGCATGCTACAGTCCATGGGGTCGCAAAGAGTCAGACACAACTGAGCAACTGAACAACACAAAAAATTTTAATTTGTAAGTATGTTAGTAGAATATATTCAACAGAGAAAGACTAAAATGCCATTTTCCATCACCCTCAAACCTGGTTCCCTCTTCCATTCTCCAGGAATAACCACCATTTGTTCATGCATACTGAGGAACATTTTTTCCGGAGGAAGAATTATTGACTGAAACTCAAAGAGAATACAAGTTTTAATATTGCCTTAAAAATAAAGAAACGTAAAAGAAACATCTGAAGTGTCTAGAATTTAGGCAATACAAAATGGCCAACGAAAAGAAGAACTTCCAGGGGACTTCCCTGGTGGTCAAGTGGTTAAGACTGCTTTACCTGCCAATGCAGGGAGGCAGGTTCAATCCCTGGTCAGGGAACTATACCCAACATGTCTCTTGGCCAAAAAACCATAACAGAAAACAGAAGCAATATTATAACAAATTCAATAAAGAATTTAAAAATAGTCCACAGCAAAAAAAAAAAAAAAAAGAAAGAAAGAAAGAAAGAGCTTCCCTTGAGATGTTGGAAACATTTATTCTGTAAGCCCAGCCTCATAAATTCAACATGTCTCAGTGGAAGGAAAATGGAATGAAAGCTTTGGACCTAAATTACTAATTGATGTGGCTCCATGGTGTTTCCCTACAGACAGACAGAAACATCTCAGCCCTGAGCTTATGTCTACAAAGGAAGTATCGGCCAAGGTCTAAGCTCTCGTCCCTAAGGGCTGGTTAGTCTTCCACACCAATGGCTTGAGGTGGGCAAGAGCCAAACAGCTGGTACTCACTGCAGGTGACCTGTTAACAGTTTATCAGGAGAATGGTGTTGGAAGATTTTTATAAAATAGGATTAAATCCCCTGGGTTGCAACACTTCACAAAGCAGACATGATTCCTCGGGCACAGAATAGAGAGCGAGGCCTCCATGTGCTGCTTAAATCCTTCCTCATGCATTTCCATGGAACCAGATTGTCAGGACCTAATTCCATGACTCACTCAGGTGCTCTGAATGTTCTATAATCTGGTAAATGGTACTTTCAGGGCCCAAAGAGTTCACACAGCTTCCCTGTGGCTCCTGCCCAGGGGAAGAATCATTGGCACCCGGCATTTTGTTCTTTTGACCAGATCGATAAGACCCAGGACTCAGCTTGGATGACTGAGCAGGTCTCCAGAGGGTCAGGATAGGGGCTGGACTTCTTCATGCGTGTGGGGTGAGTAAAAGGCAAATGTTGTGGGAAAACTCTTGGCCATTTGTCCCCCCTCCCCCCTTTTTTGAAACTGCATCTTTTTTTTTTAATTGGAGGATAATTGCCATGAAATTAAAAGATGCTTGCTCCTTGGAAGAAAAGCTATGACAAACTTAGTGATTTAAAAAGCAGAGACATCACTTTGCCAACAAAGCTCTGTATAGTCAAAGCTATGGTTTTTCCAGTACTCATGTGAGAATTGGACCATAAAGAAGGCTGAGCACAGAAGAATTGATGCTTTTGAACTGTGGTGTTGGAGAAGACTCTTGAGAGTCCCTTGGACTACAAGGAGATCCAACCAGTCAATACTAAAGGAAATCAGTCCTGAATATTCATTGGAAGGACTGATGCTGAAGCTGAAGTTCCAATACTTTGGCCACCTGATGCAAAGAGCTGACTCACTGGAAAAGACCCTGATGCTAGGAAAGATTGAAGGCAGGAGGAGAAGGGAACGACAAAGGATGAGATGGTTGGATGGCTTCACTGACTCAATGGACATGAGTTGGAGCAAACTCTGGGAGATGGTGAAGGACAGGGAAGCCTGGAGTGCTGCAGTCTGTGGGGTCACACAAAGTTGAACACAACTTAATGACTGAACAACAACAACAAATTGCTTTACAATGTTGTGTTAGTTTCTGCTGTGCGATGAAGTGAATCAGCTATATGTATACATATATGCCCTCCCTCTTGGACCTCTCTCCTACCCCACCCCGCATGTCACCTCTCTAGGTCATCACAGAGCACCAAGCTGAGCTCCCTGTGCTCTACAGCAGCTTCCCATCGCTGTCTGTCTGTTTTACACACGGTAGTGTATCTATGTCAATGCTACCCTCTTGTCCCCTCTCTTACAAGGGCACCTTGAGCACCCCTGGCAGGACTCTTGGACAAGCCAGTCACCACGTGTCCTGCACGTTCCTAATGCCGAGGGCTGCTGGAAGGGAGCACTCTAGGCTTTCTCTCTGTTGCCGATGCTCAGGCAGTCAGTGCACAGCAAGTTTGAGCAAGATACTTCTTAGACGTCATTTGGCGGCCAGATTGGTCTTGGACTAACACAATTTTAAATCAAAGGATTTGTTCACAGAAATGACCAGCTGGGGATCACATTGATCTTGGTGGGAGGAGGATGGGTCTACACCTGCAGCCCTGAGCTTGATCCTGGACAGCCCTGTTCTGTGGGGGCGGCATGAAGGATTTAGAAAGAAGAACCTCCCCTCCAGTAAACCTTGTAAAAAGGGGAGAGGGCCCCAGGATAAATAAACCTTCTCCTAACCATTGGCCTCCAGGCTGAGAATCAGGTCGATCTAGTCACCTGTGAAGTAGGAGGGCCAGTAACAAAAACACAACCCAGGCCCTGCTCTTGAGGGAGCGACAGTTCCAACTTATCAGACGGAGGGCTTGTTCCCCTCACAGGCCTGCCCCACTGTGGGCGCTGAGGACACAGGTTTTAACGAAGTAGGCAGGAAGGAGAAGTCAAAGGATATGCCTGCGGGGGTGGGGAGTGGGAGGTAAGGTCAAGGAGGGTTTTAAGAAGCATCTGTGGGAACTTCCTGGTGGTCCAGTGGTTAAGACTTGCTATTTCCAATGCAGGGGACTCCGGTTTGATACCTTGTTGGGGAGCTAAGATCTGACATGATGTGCAGTCTGACCAAAAAATAAGCAAAGAAGGGTTTGCAGCATTTGGGGATGCACACTTGGCCAAGTGGACAGATCGAGTTTGAGAGTCCTGGCTTTGGAGTCAGGCAGGCCTGTTTCATTTTCTGACCGCTGCATGCCAACTCTGTGATCATGGGCAAACTCTGAAGCATTTCTGAGCCTGTTTCCTCATCTGTAAAATGGGATCAATAGTACCAACCTTGGAGGATTGTCCTACAAATCAGAGGAGATAACACATGTGAGGCCTTCAGTCTTCCCAACCTGGGGCTCAAACCCAGTCTCCCGCACTGATATACACATGCATCTGGCCACTTGTGTGTCTACCAAGAGGAAGAAGGCTAGAAGGGGGCAAAACCACCTCAGTAGAGCGTTGTAGGGCAGTGTCTGGGCTCTGACCTAAGTCCAGAGAGAACCAGTGGGAGGTCTGCCTGGGTAGGAGTGAAGGTAGCGGGGAGGGGGAGGGGAGGATCCATCTCTACTGGCAAGTGGTAACGTGTAAACACAAGTGGTGGTGGTGTTTTAGTCACTAAGTTCTGTCTGACTCTTGCGACCCTATGGACTGTAGCCTGCCAGGCTCCGCTGTCCATGTGATTCTCCAGGCAAGAATACTGGAGTGGGTTGCCATGCCCTCTGCCGGGGGGATCTATCTGACCCCGGGATCAAACCCACATGTCCTACGTCGGCAGGTGTATTCTTACCACTGAGTCACCAGGGAAGCCCGTAAACACAAGGAAGCACGGTTATTTGCTGTGGGGCCCTCATGAGATTGCAAGAAGGAAGACGACCAGCTCAGAAGTCCTTGCTCCTTGGCTCGCCAGAGCTCGTGGCTATTTGCTTGCTCTGCCCGTGTGCATCTTCACGTGGAGGGGCGTTTGCCTGTGCTGGGCTTGAACTGGGTGCACACAGTGGAGGTGAAGCGGCAGGATGCCGGCCGGCGGAGGCACACAGTGGCCTGTCTTTGACTGGCCTCCTCCGCTCACACTGTGTCCCGCACTTGTTCTCAAAGAGATCTATGAAGCCTCTTCTTTTCCACTTCCAAGTTTTCTGTAATCCAGGAGAATAAAGACCATGTGGGAAATACAAATACTGACTAGGGCCAAGAAACAAACACAGAAACCTCTCCAAAGCGGGAACTCACCGAAGGCCAGCTCTTGGATCCTGGAGGAGTTGCTGGTTTCTCAGTTTCTCCCTCTGTACAATAGGGAGAGTGGTCCCTACAAATGAGGACTCGCAGGAGCGCGGACCTAGTGGGAGGTGCTCAGTCTGTGGGAACTGAACTTGACATCGATGGTGAAAGAGACCCTGACTTAACCCACCAATAGGAATTCAAAGGTGGGCACTCCAGACAGCAAAGCAACAACTACAGCACATCTCTCCCTTCTGTCTCTTAAAAAAAACAAAACAAAACCAAAAATAAAACCCAAAAATTTCCATTCAGAGCCTGCTCTGTGCACAATTTCAAAACAGACATTTCTTTTTGTCTTTCACTACCCTTATTTAAAAGAAAACCCATAGCATAAAATTTCCCTTCCTAACAGAGTCGGACACGACTGAAGCGACACAGCAGCAGCAGCAGCAACCTTTTTAAAGTGTGTAGCTCAATAGCAGTAAGTGCTTTCACACCGTGGTAGAACCAATCTCCAGTACTTTTCCATCTCGCAAAAGGGCAACTCCGTATCAATTAAACACCGATGCTCTACCCTCTGCCCCCAGCCCCTGGTAACCACCATCCTACTCTCTGTCCCTAGAGCTTGACCACACTCGGTACCTCCCGCAAGGGGAATCGTGCAGTGTTTGTCTTTCTGTGACTGGCTTATTTCACTGAGCACAATGTCCTCCAGGTTTATCTATGTGTGGTGCATCAGGATTTCCTTCCTTTTAAAAGCTGAGTGGTATTCCACTGTATGGATGGACCCCTTTTCCTTTATCCATTCACTCCCTACAGGAAACTTGGGTTGCTTCCACTTTTTGGTTGCAGTGAATAATGCTGCTCTGGACATTGGTATACAAATAACTCTCTTTTTTCTCTTCTCCCTCCCTCTGTCTCCCTCTCCTTCTTTCTGATTTGTAATCCAAGTTTCTGATGATTTTACCCTTTACTCTACACTCTGTCATCAGGAAAGGAGATCTGAGAAATCATTAACACCTTGGTGCAAATGTACTTAATGTGTTACCTCTAAAAGCGAGTGTCTGAATTTTAACAAGAGGACTAAATGGGAAGGCACACGAGGAAATGAATATCAAACTGCTGAGTTTCAGGGCTGAGGTCCCTGGGTGGGGATTGTGTGGGCCCGTGGAGTCCCCCCACCCCCGCCAGAATGTCTCAGAGCTGACTTCAAGTTCTCCCCCAGTGAATACACCGGTCTGTTCCAATCAGGCCAAAATTTCCTTGTCTTATGAGCCAGTTCCAAACTGAGTCCTTCTGGATCACCACACTCACGGAGGACATCTAAAAATTAAGCATGCACCCTCTTAATCATTTCATTTTATACCGGGAGGGAAAATCCTTACAATAGACTCCTTCTGCTCAAATCATGGCTCAGGTCAAAGCCTGAAACCCTCCTCCACGCAGAGCTTCAGCCTCGCTCTGCCATCTCAGGAGTGGGAGCTCCCGCCTGCTTCTAATCCCCGCACTGCGGCTTTACTAATCTCCTTCTATCATCTTTCCTCCCGATGGGCTCCAGCTCAGCTCTCCACACCTGTCAATTCACCCACCTCCTGTTGTCAACCACCACGCCTGTGTTGCTGCCGGAAACGCACACCCTCCCACAGCCCAAGACGTGTGACATAGGAGATATTTTTCCTCCTACAGACTTTAAACTCTGTGTTCTCAGCAAATGTTAATCAGCTGCAGGAATTCATGGCTGTTCAATGAAATCTTGCTCTTCTCTCTTCAATTGTAGCCTGTCAGCTTCAATCAGCTGCGGAGCCCTGAGTGTTTCCTTTTGTAATGCCTCTCACATACACCACCCCCCTACACACACACACACTCCTATCTGCTCTACATGGTCTGGGCGTGTGGGCTTGCTGGGAAAATAACGGCTGATTATATCAACTGTGGAGGCAAATGCAGAATCTGGAGGCATAGCCGGGCCTAGTTACTAAGTGTCAGGGTGGCTGACCGAGCGTCAGGTGAGTGCGGACTGGTTAGCAGAGGTGAGGGTGGCAGGGCCTGAGAGTGGCTACCAGATTCAGGAACTAATGCAAAAGTGAGACCAGGAGCCAGGGACCCAGGGAGGAACTCGTTCCCGAAAATATCTTTCTGCTGGCTGCTTTTGGAAAAGAATGAGTAGGCCACTCAATAGTGTTTTGGGGATCACGTCCTTTCTTTAAGACTCCCCATTCCCGGTTAAACCACTCATGGTATTTAACAAATACCTCCCTGGGACCACTTACATTAGAGTCTCTGAAGATGGGCAGCCCAGTAACTGCCCAGGTGATGCTAGAGAAGTCAAAATTAAGCACTGCTTGGTCATCTCCCCCATCATCCATCCTCCATGAGACTTCCAGATGAACCTTTCAGGGCCTATGCTCTGGAACCTTCTGTGGCTCTCCTTTTACTTCTGAGGTGAACAGGTTCCTTGTCCCACTGTTCAAGACACGGTGGGGCACCCTTGCCTAGCCCGCCTGCACTCTGGCATTCTCCTGCAATGTCCTTGGATGTGGTGGGTCAGCCTGGCTGACTCCAGCTGTGCAAAGGCCCTGGGAGGGATGGATGGGTCCAGGTAAAGTACAGGAGTGGGAAGGACAGCCGCCCGGCAGGCAGAGCATGGTGTCTGAGGCCTTCTGAGTGAAAACACTGACGCCCAGAGCAGGCTTGGGGGGGGTCCCGTGAAAGGGTGTGTGGAAATGTTCAAGTTGCAACAGACAGGAAGTCTGCAGACCAGAGGGGGCTCCCAACCATGGATCTGTGACTTCCAGCCATGGCAGGACTACCTGTCAAGCCCAGATGGGTGCCGAGCCCCAGTCCTGCTCCATCCCGGTGTTTCATAATCAGCACTCAGAAGTCTGCCAGCCGCACCTGCTCCCAGGGCAGCTCTGAATCAGGCTGAATTTACCATGTCCTCTGCCCACTCTGGACAAGGTTGATAGTCCTGAGCCCCTGACCACCTCTGCTGCCTCTTCATCCTGCATTCCATCCGTTCCAGGGCCTTCTTCCCTGCTTCAGACCCCAAACAACCCCTTCCCCCACCCATGTGCTTTGCACCCAACTCCCTATTAGGAGATGATAAATCAGGCTATAGATAAATATTTATTGATCCAGACAGATGTTTGTGTCAGTGCTAAGTGATAAAAAGCAGATTGCAAGGGAGTTTGTATCTGTGCAATAACCCCAGGGGTGTGGTATGTATGTACAGAGAGAGTCTTTCAGGAAACTCAGCCATATGTTATGAGTAACTGTCTTGGGGTGGGAGGTGGTGATATTCTGGAAGTCTTTTACTTTTCTTCTTTCTATCATCTGATAAGTATTGTGTTTTTAGTAAGAAAAACAACCAAAAGACAGTATTTTTATAAATTAAAAATGTATTTCCAAGAGTCCCGATTCTCTGCTGCAAGGGTGAGGCCAGCTGTGAGCCCTGGCCCCAAGCAGAGTCAAGCCAAGTCCCCAAGTGTGGGGCCCAAGCTCCCTAGGGCAGGGGAAGGGGTTCTTAAGACTGTGACTGTTAACAGCTAGCCTGGTTTTCATCCAGCCCGTCATCTGACAGCTGTGCAATCCTGGGCCAACTGCTTAACCTCTCTCTGCCTTGTTTGTCTGATGGAAAAAATGGGATCAGATTATTTTATGGATAATCTGAGGAGTATTTTGAGGATTAAATGAATTATTTATGTGACAAGTACTTTGCATGGTGTCTGATATGTAGTAAGTATGCGATCAATGTTAAATCCTATGGGGAGAAGGCGGACAGGATTGGATGGGGGTGTGTGTCTCACCTGGCACTCCAACACCATTTGGGTTCCTCCTTTTTATATCTCCAAAGTTCTGCCTAGCCTTTCTTTCTTTTTTAAAAAAGAAATTTAGTTCATTTTATTTTTTTTTTGCCAAGCTGCCCTGCATGCAGGATCTTAGTTCCCTGACCAGGGATTGAACCCGTGCCCTAACCATACAGGACTGCCCGGAAAGTCCTCCATCTAGCCTTTCAACTCCATCTCAAACCTCACATACTTTACTCAAGATTTCCTTTTCTGAGCCTCTGACCTGCAGTGGCTCCACTCTCCCCTGCGTCCATCTGTCGCTCTGAACCAGGTTCCCTGAATGTGCCTCCCTTCTGTCAGTTAATTGGGCACTTGTTTTGCTCCTTTTGGGAACCACATGCCACGAAACTATGCCGTGCCTTCCATGAATTATCTGAGTTGCATCGCACGTTTTGAAGACAATCAGTTTGCCCTACAAAAATGCTACCTGGAATCTCCCGGCTGGGCACCTGTGAGATGCTCACCTTCACTGCTTCATGGCAACTGTCCTTCACTTGTTGCTTCACACCTATGAGGAAGATTAATTGCACATTCAAAACATGATCTTTGGGGGAAAAAAATATGACCTTTGGTTATGTGTAAAGGTTCACCGTTTTGACAAGTTCCACCATTAACTTTGTTCTCTGCAAGGTCAGTTGTAAGTAAGATTGCAGGTTGTCTGAAGAAGCCAGTATCTGGCCACAAACTCACAAACGACTGGGATGACGTCTCATTGCTGAGCAGTGATGGTTGCCGTTCTGGGCACATTTGAACACGAGGAAGTGTGCTGATCAGCGTGAGGCTATATTGTTGGCCTGGAGTCAGCCACATTATATTTGGAGAAGGAAAATGCTAAACTTGTTAGGGTTTTGTTTTAGATTTACCTCTACACATCTTGGCAAATAAACTATAAATCATCTCCATCTAGACCATACTTGCTTCTCAAATGTTTTTGTCTTCTGTTTGCTGGGGAGCCACAGAATCTTAACTGGAGGACGGCATGGAAACCTGCCAGCAAGCTGGTGGGGATGCAAATTGGTGCAACCACTATGGAGAACAGTAGGGAGGACCCTCAACAAGCTAAAAAAAGAACTATTGTATGATCCAGCAATCCCACTTCTGGGCATATATCCATACAAAACTATGATTTGAAAAGATACATGCACCCCTATGTCCACAGCAGCAGTATTCACAGTAACCAAGACATGGTAGCAACCTAAATGTCCATTGACAGACGAATGAAGAAAATGTGGAACACATATACAGTGGAATGCTGCTGCTGCTGCTGCTAAGTCGCTTCAGTCGTGTCCGACTCTGTGCGACCCCAGAGACGGCAGCCCACCAGGCTCCCCGGTCACTGGGATTCTCCAGGCAAGAACACTGGAGTGGGTTGCCATTACAGTGGAATACTACTCAACCATAGAAAAGAATGCAGTAATGCCATTCGCAGCAACACGGGTGGATCTCGGGATTATCATACTAAGTGAGGTCAGAAAGAGAAAGACCGTGTGATATCACTTACAGGTGAAATCTACAATGTGGAACAAATGCACCGATCTACGAAACAGAAACAGATAGGTATAGAGACTTGTGGTTGCCAAGGGGAGGGGTGGATGGGGAGTTTGGGATTAGCAGATACAAGCTGTTACATGTAGGACGAGTAAACAACGAGGTCCTGCTGTAGAGCACAGGGACCTCTATTCAGTGTCCTGAATATAGTGATGCACCGTAATGGAAAAGGACAGAACAAGAAGCTATATACACGAACGACTTCTCACTTTGCTGTACAGTAGAAGCTAACACATTACTATACATCAACTATACTTCAATAAAATAAAAAACAAAACAAAAACGAAACCTGCCAGTGAGAAGTAGTTGTCGAGGTGGGTACCTCTTTGCCTGAAGCTGTGTCAACCTCACACACTGATGTGAGGAGGAGGGTTCAAGGCCACATATCGAGTGTGTTTCATCTGGGGTAACCAGCCCTCCCCACCTCCTCCTGCCCAAAGCCCATTGAAAGCTAAAACCCAACAGCAAGGGCTGTTGTTGCCCTGGGCGTAGACCAGGTGCTCAGCAAATGCTTATAGATTGGTGGCCTGTGACATTTATTTAGTGTCACTTTTTGGGAAGGCAACAAGTAGAGTACAGCATGAGGAGCCTACAGATTTAACAGGATGAAGAATTTCTGAATTGGGCTAAAATGTTGGAGTCTGTAAAGTAGGCAAAGAAAATGAAGACATGAAGGGGAGTAGCACAGGGCTTTGGGGCGTCATGGCTCATGGGTCCCTGTGTTGTGGCCTGAGCCCCACTTCTCTGAGTCACGTCCAGGCAGTGGCATGCTGGGGTGATATAGAGGTGGTGGGAAGGGATCTGCCCTGACTTTGACCTGGGTCTTTGTTTTTCTGGAAGCATTTCACCTGGGCTCTTGGGACCCTTCTGTGCATATGGGAGGAAGTAAAGCATGGATGAGTGGATGGATGGATGGATGTTTGCTTAGTTTGAAAGCAAATCTGGAAAACTATGTGGGTCAAATGGGAAAAGTTGTTGGAAATGAAGGTGGATTATTTACTGATTCAGAAGACCTTTAGCTTCCAGTTAGAATTGAAAAATTACAATAGAGATCATTCAAAGAGACAATGACTTCATTTTGAATCTGGTACAGAGTTGGTCCATAAAGAAAACTGAGCACCAAAAAATTGATGCTTTTGAACTGTGGTGTTGGAGAAGACTCTTGAGGGTCCCTTGGACTGCAAGGAGATCCAACCAATCAATCCTAAAGGAAATCAGTCCTGAATATTCATTGGAAGGACTGATGCTGAAGCTGAAGTTCCAATACTTTGGCCACCTGATGCAAAGAGCTGACTCCTTAGAAAAGACCCTGATGCTGGGAAAGATGGAAGGCAGGAGGAGAAGGGGATGACAGAGGATGAGATGGTTGGATGGCATCATTGACTCAATGGACATGAGTTTGAGCAAGCTCCAGGAGATGGTGAAGGACCGGGAAACCTGGCTTGCTGCAGTTCATGGACACAACTGAGTGACTGAACAGCAACAAAAAACTACCACTGTTGCATGGGGGCTGACGTGGGGGGAGTAATAGATTCATGCAGTTGTAAATGTCAGATCTAAACACCCAATTCTAGGACAAGGAGGAGAGGCGGTGTGTGGACCCCAGGTGGAATGATGGGGAAGCACTAAACAAAGAGAGCCCCCTGGTCCCAGAGCCTCGGGGCCTCAAGTCCTCTGTCCTGATATCAGAACCATGTTTAATGGCCCCTGCCTGACAATTCTCTCTCTTTCAAAACACCTGGAATTACAGAAAGACTGTGGTACTGTTGGTTTGCCCAGCCTGGCTGAGCCTGACCTCTTCTCCTGGTTGCCACTGACAATTGAGTGGGAAACGGCTTTTACAGGGCAGTTATACTGCAATAATCTATAAGTCATTAACTGTAGCTATATTTAAGCCTGCCAGAATCAATCTCTAAGATCCCAGCAATTGTTATTGACATAAAGGCTAGTTCTGCAACAAATCCTTAAAAAACAAGCATTCTAGATCTGGGGCTGGGGATTGGCACTGCCCTCACCCTCCAATTCTACTTTGTTTCCTGGGGCTGGATGTAAACCCCCCACCCCCATCATATCCTTCTTAAAAGACTCTGCCATTGGAGGGTGTTACAAGCAGGCCTGCGGTAGATCTTAGATCTTTCGTATATACTTGGGCAGATATGAGATTAGGAACTGCTGAATACAGTATAAGCTGAAGCCAATGTTTTCCAGTTAGACTTTATGAATGATGCTGTCATGTGCTAAACTGTGTCCCCCCCAGTTTCATGTACTGAAGTCCCAAACCCCAGTACTTCAAAATGTGTCTGTATTGGAAGATGCAGTCACTAAAGAGAGGGTTAAGTTGAATGAGCCCGTTGGGGTGGGACCCTAATCCAAGATGACCCATGTCTTTGTAAGAAGAGGATGAAACTTGAGGGGGCTGGTGTATTTGTCACTGGAGCTAGTATCCAGGATAAAAAGCAGGTATGAATAGTGCTCATTTCTGATCAGGATTGTAGTTTTTTTTTTTTCCTGTATTTTATATAGAAAATATATTTCTATATCTTAAAATTTTACAAATGGTTTGGTAATAGTGGGAGAAGAGTTAAAACAAAAGGCAACGATAATGAAAACACAATGCTGGCCAGCCAGAACACCTCTGCTGGGTGTATGTGGGTGTCTGGCTCCCATGCTGATTTAATCCCAGATGGCAGGAGAGGAGCCCGGATGGCAAAGAGGGGGCGGGAGGCCTGGCTCCTGACGCAGCCGCACCCTCAGCCTCTCATCCCACTTGGTGCCTTACAAAGATGGTTGTCCTCAGGTCTTTACTTATCTAGCTCCATGTTCCTATCAGCAAAACATCTACCCTGCGAACCTTCAGGAACCCTTTCTACATTCCAGGCGCCACTGTTTCTTCTGAGCCACTGAATTCTTTTTATGTAATCAGCTTTGTGAGTCATTCTTCTTTAGGTTGGCAGCTAGGAAACTCAGAACCAAATAAACGGTCCACCTTTAACTACTCCTTGTGATTTCACCCTCATCTCACCATGTCCAGACCTCATGTTTCTTCTTCAATTTCCTCGTTAGTTTTTTTTTTTTTTTAAGATTTATTTATTTATTTGTTTCTGGTTGCACTGGCTCTTTGTTGCTGCACGTGTTTTTTCTCTGGCTGCGGCTAGCAGAGACTACTCTTCGTTGCGGTGTGCGGGCTTCTCGTTGTGGTGGCTTCTCTTGGTGTGGAGAATGGGCTCCAGGCACTCGGGTTTCAGTAGCTGTGGCACATGGTCTCGGTAGTTGCAGCTCCTGGGTTCTAGGGCACAGGCTTAGTTGCTCCAAGGGCTTAGTTGCTCCAAGGCATGAGGAATCTCGGATCAAGGAACAAAGCAGTGTCCTTGCATTGCAAAGCAGATTCTTAACCGCTGAACCACCAGGGAAGCCCTCCTCATTAGTCTTTTTACCTTGTTTTGTGGAATATATGTTATGACATCCTTTAAACCTTCTTTGTAATCATATAATGTGTAAGTAAATAATTTGGCTACATGAATAGGACCTGCCTCAGTTTGCCTCCTGCCTCATTTCTGTATAACCTTTCCACACCTCTCTCCTATGCCTACACTGACATGGGTGTGCACACATACACACACTTTATGTACATTAGCTTTCTGGGTCTGTCCGGAGGTAACAGTGATATTTACCTGAATTCACCATGCACCCTGCTACCTTTGCTTTTGGTTCAACTTTGCCTACAGGTGGCTCTTTGCTCCAGCTTACTGATTCCTGCTCATCCTGAGTCTCCTCCTCAAGAAGGCTTCTGGCATCATTTTCCCTTTTTCAGCTTCTCTGCTTAAGATGCTTCTCATAGAAACTTCTGGAAGTGTGTGCACACTGACTGCCATAGTCCGCTTGCTTCTCCTGATATTCTCGACTAAACTGCAAATTCCTCAGCAGCCGAGACTTTTAATTTTTGAACATTTTCATTAAGTGCAAGTAAAACGCTCCTGACTCTTGTCCACATTGGAACAAGTGACAAAATAGAAACCAGCAAGGACACCTCAGAGAACGGGCCTTTGTTTGGGTGAATTAAGATAGTCTGTGTAGGCTTGGTGTAGTCATTTAGTCTTCCGTCAGTGTCAATCAATGACGTTATCTAAAATTGCTTGATTTTCCCTGGAGAGTAAGGTTTCACTCTATTAATAGCTGTCATAATAGATCACTTGGTTTAACACACACTGACCTCATATTCAGCTTTGCAGAGAGATGGTTCAGGTTTTCAGAGTCTAAAAAGTCAACCTCTGTGCCTGTATAAAATATATACATACATATATATATGTTTAACTGAAGTACAGTTGATTTACAGTGCTGTGTTAGTTTCTGGTGTACAGCAAAGTCATTCAGTTACACATATACAAGTTCCCTGTGCTATATAGTAGGACTTCATTGTTCATCTATGCACCAATGTATTTTTTAAAAATTGCCTTTATTTCTGTTTTTCCTCTTGCAGAAAGGAACTACTGAGTAAATAGTATAGATAGATTTTATTTGTTATTTATTTTTTTGGTCTCACCACAAGGCATGCAGTTTCCTTATTCCCCAACCAGGGACCCAACCTGCGGCCCCTGCAGGGGGCCTCCAGGGAGTCCTTACACCAGTGTATTTTTGATTGTAGATGTCTATCTTTTCCATCTATACAGGACCCAGTGAATTTCCTTAGTGTTCACCGTGAAACTCCAGATATGTCTTCCAGCCTGCCCTTTCTCCAGCCTCCTCTGTTTATAATAACATCCTCCTGGCTTAGCCAGAAACTTGAAACCTTGACTCAGTCCCTGACATCTTAACCTCCTCTCTTCCTCCTTCCAGACCAGGGCTAAACGCCGAGGGCCAGACCACTGTCCACGCCCCACACCAGCCATTCCTCTCTGTTCCCTCTGCTGTGTAACCTCTGAATCCTTGTTACCTGTCACAGCTGTGAGAACTCAGTAACTCACCTCCGACCCCTCCTCTTCAACCCACCTCCACTCCACAAGGCAGAAGTCCACCCGAAGCACAAGTGCAAGTCCTTTCAACCCTTCCCCGGGTCACTGGCCAGTTTGCTCGCTCGCACATGTGGCTGGATGGATCAACCGCCTCTACTGGGTCCTCGCCATCTATGCAGTGATGTCTGAATTTCTTAGCAAGACCTTAATGACCCAATGGAGATAAGTCCTAATCTCTTCCTCTGGCTTCTCCACCACTTCTTCCCATTTCTTCCCAACTCTGCTGTTTCCAAAATGACATCTACCCTTAAAGGTTATCTCTTCCATGCTTCTGCTCGAATGAATCTATATCCCCCTCTACGATGTTCCAATGGAATTTAATTTATAACTGACTTCTCCCCTAGAACTAACTACCTTTCTTCCTTGACTTACAAGGTTTGAATTTGATAACACGCCTGGGTTTCCCTCCCGAGATGCCACTCGTGGGCAGGAAGGAACACCGCTCTTGGCTTGGCATCCTTCAGAACACCTTGCAACTTACGTCTCCTTTTAGAAAAGTTGTTGAATATCATTAGTG
This sequence comes from Bos javanicus, assembly GCF_032452875.1. Taxonomy (NCBI): domain Eukaryota; kingdom Metazoa; phylum Chordata; class Mammalia; order Artiodactyla; family Bovidae; genus Bos; species Bos javanicus. The sequence goes on along the minus strand of NC_083879.1, from coordinate 33,022,453 downwards.
CTTTGCAGTAACTCGGAAGACTTGATGATTGTTTATGAGTAGTGAGGGCTAGTGAACGTGATGTGGGAATCACAAAGAGAGGGGAAAAACAGCCTTTCCACCTAGGATGACTCAGACTGGCAGCTAAGGCAATTAGGACATCTTCTGAGGTTTATTAAAATAAAAGTCCTCTGTAACCCCAGGCAAGATATTTAACTTCCTTGAGCCTCCCATGCCTCATCTGTCAAATATCTTACTTTCAAGGGCTTTTCTAAGGAAAAATAATTTTTTTTTAAACTCCCAAATCTGTTAAGATCTTTTGGGTCTCCTGCATGGCAGGCAGATTCTTTACTGTCTGAGCCACCAGGGAAGCCCTTAAATTTTATAGGAAAAGCCATTGCATCATAACCCACATATAAATGGGTTTGCAATGGTTAACTGGGAAAACTCCCAGCTCTGATGGTCAGAGGGAGCATCTGGAAATGAAGGCACGTCCCTCAGGTAGCATCCACCTGGGAGCCAGTTACTTCCTGTTAAGGACCCAATGTCTTATTTAACTCAACCTCACAGATTTGAAAATGGCCCCAGCAGCTCTAGCCGGTCACTGTGCAGTCTTCAGTGCACGAGAGATCTGTAAACATGTTTCAGGAGCAAATTAGTCACAGTAATAACCCGAGCAGTAAAATGAAGACTGTCGTTTAATAACTGAATGCACTGGGATGACCCAGAGGGATGGTATGGGGAGGGAGGAGGGAGGAGGATTCAGGATGGGGAACCCGTGTATGCCTGTGGCAGATTCATTTCTATATATGGCAGAACCAATCAATATTGTGAAGTTTAAAAATAAAATAAAATTTTAAAAAAAAGAAAGAAAGAAACAAGCGCTCTTCAGTTTTTGTGATGATACGAAAATATGGTGCATGTGGATCTATTAATAAAAGAAGCACCCATCCCAGCTAGGGATTAACACACTCCCTATGAGTCTAATTGGACCAGCCTGTACCCTCAGCAATATCAACTACAGGGTTGATAAAAGAAAAAAACAAAAAACAAAAAACCTCCTCATTGCAACACCCAGGTCCATCCTGTACCCTATTTACTGCTTGTTTAAATACTTACCATTAACTTGAGTCCATGTCATAGGTTTGGTTCAGGCATTTCCAAGTAACTCTTCTGTATTGTTTATAAAATACTGACTTAAGACCGGATTCCTTCAGGTGGCAAAGGGAATAGGGCTGATAAATCGAGTGTCCTCTGGACATAGAGAGGGTGGAGAAGAGGAATAATTAACATTTCCTGAACACTGGCAAGGGTTCAACCACTTTTAAAAAATTTATTTTTATTTTATGTTTTAAGTTTTCTTGAGTCAGCTGTGAGTATACATAGGGGAGGCAGGTTCAAGAGGGAGGGGACATATGCATACTTAGGGTACATTTTTTAGGGTATATATATATTTTAAGTTATTTATTTTTGGTTGCGCTGAGTGTCGGCTTTCTCTAGTTGCAGAGATCTGGGGTTACTTTTTAGTTGAGGTGTGCAGGTTTCTCATTGCACGGGCTTCTCTCGGTGCAGAGCATGGGCTCTAATGTGCGTGGGCTTCACCAGTTGGGGCTCCCGGGCTCCAGAGTACAGCACAGGCTCAGTAATCACGGTGCATAGGCTCAGTTGCCCCTTGGCTTGTGGGATCTTCCTGGACCAGGGATCAAACCAGAGTCCCTTGCCTTGCAAGGCAGATTCTTAACCACTGGACCACCAGGGAAGCCAGTACAACCACTTTTATGCACATTTTATATGAGGCAACTGGGCCTCAGAAACATGGTTACTGCCCTGAGTGAATGGGGTTCAGGAGTGCAGGTCCCAAGTGTTTAATTCCAGAACTCACATCCTTCACAGCCCATCCCTGCTGCCCTTGCAGGCTTCAGGGCCCAGAGTGAGCAGACAACAAATGGCGTTTAGTTATGGCCCGTGCTTCTCTTTCAGGAACAGATTTGGCAGCCAGGTAACTTCAGATCCACGTGCTTTCCCTGCAGCAAGGTCAGACTGCGAGGCTAGCAGATGAGGGGCAGGAGAAGGTGACCAGGGCCGTGGGGCTGGGGCAGCGCTGGAGCAGGTGGGAGCCCCAGGCCATGCGTGGCCAGGCTGCCCACCATCCTGACACCTTCACCCTTCCTGCTCCCACTGCCATCAGCTTCATGGCCTTCATGGGGGATGGAAGCCTACTTTCCACCCACTCACCATGAAAATGCCTAAGCCCTGTTCCTCGGAGCCCTCTGTCCTTCAGTGCTCTGTGGATCTCTCGGATGTGAGTTACTCCTCTGCTGTCATGAAATCCATTCAACATGCATTAGTTCAATGCCTAGCATGTGGAGGGGCCTGGGATTCAAGACAGATAAGAATGAGCTGCTGCCCTCTAAGGATTCCCTGTCTGGTGGGGGCCAGTGAAGTAGCTGCGGGAGGAAAGGAAGGTACACAGATGAGCACAGAGGCGGAGGTGAATAAGCGCCAGAAGGCTCCAGAGAGGGTGACATCGAGCTGCCTGCGAAAGGCGAGCTTCCCAGGGGCAGAAGGGGACACCACAGGTATCAGACAGCCCAGGCATGCGGGCGAGTGCGGGATGCTTTAGGAAAACCGGTTGGAGCCAGAAAATGATTTGACTTAATCTTGCAGATGATAGGCGCCTTGGAAGGTTTGTGAGCAGTGAAGAGATACAATCAGATTCATAGGAATTTTAAAAACCACCCACAAAATTGTGTGAAGACAGAAAGGGACTGGAGCCAGGGGACCAGTATTAGAAATACTTCTGTCACAGTACAGAAGGTGGTGGCAGTGACCTCAGCTTGCATAGTGGCACTTGGAAAGAAGGGCAGGGGACAGATGGCAGAAGCACTGGATGTGGTCTCGGAAGAGTGTGTGCACATGGCAATTTTCACCATTGTCCTGATTCACTGGAAAAACAGCTTTAGCACTAAAATATCACCCCAGGTAAATAACATCATTTCTCCATGTCCAGCTGTAAAATGGGCATAATTCCATGTACTGAACAAGATGTTATAAATGTTAAGGATAACAAGCACATCTCACTGCAAATAATGAATTGTCAATACATGTTAGTTATTATCACCATATGTAATTCCCCTCACTTGAAAATAAGGTTGATATTATATACCACCCTGCTCTCACAAGATAATTGAGCTAATATTCCACTGTAAGATAAAGCGCTTCATTTTTCTGGGGTAGATTTTATCCTTGTGAGATGTGGGCACGTAGATGTGTATATTTATCTCACTGTAGTGTCAAGACAAAAATAGATACTATCCTTCAACAGAAAGCTAGCGTAAGTGAAGCATGTTTATAAAGATTTATGTATGGAGCTACGTTAACTCTTGAGAACTGAGGTATTTATAGTCATTATTACACTTCATCCTGAGAACAAGGACAGATGAACATGTCAAAAGTGTTGACAATTATTGTGCTCTTCTAATTTGATTTCTTACATATTCTAATCATGTTCTTTTAATTAGTAACCACTCTCATTCCTTGGCTTTGCACAAAGTGGGACTGAACTCACTTCCTAATGCAAAACAGTTTGTAATTTTTATGTAAGATGATGTGCTATTAAGTAAAAAGAATGACAATTGTTTTTTCACTAAGGACTTAATAATGATAAAGAGAACTTAAGCACATCACCAAGCAAGTATCTCATTTATAGAGTCTCACAAAATCAGGGTGTTATCACTCTCAGATTCATCTGATTCAAAGTAAAGAGGACACTAAAACTGCCTACACTTTAATTTTGGGAATTTATCCAAGAATTTGACCAGCAAGGGTAAAGAGGAACAAAGATGGCACATTTCAAAAACTTTGAAGAATATAGCTGTGAGGATCTCATTAGGAATATACTTGAGAGCTTGTTCAGCTGTCCTGATAATAACACCGGGCAGCTTGCATTCAGCTCACTGGTGGGCACAGCCCTGGCTGCACCACGTGCTCCACACACATCATTTCATGGTACACGAATGACTGATCGCCTTGCATCACCAGGATTCTCTTCAGCACGATGCTTTATCATCACCTCCAGTGCTCCCAAACTTAACTTTACTGCTTCAGCAGGATTTCAGTTCCTGGGGATAAGGGCACTGTATATGAGGTTGGACAAATATTTATAGGGGAAAAAAAGGAAATGATGAAGTCTTGAGTAGTTAGTGGTGCCTAGTCTCCACGAGCCCATCTTGTAGAACAAGCAAGATGTTTTTGTTCCTGGAGACACGTGCTGAAGTATTAAGGGTAGAGTGTCTGGGTGTCTGCAATTCACTTTCAGTGGTTGAATGGAAAAAAAGTCATGCATGCTGACAGAGAGACAAGATAGACAGAGATAGATAAAATAGGAGGGGATTCAGCGAGGGAGAGAGAAACTGATAAAGATTGGAAAAAAAAGTGGCAGTGGGCAGACAATTGGTGAATCTTTTACCCAGAACTAAATCTAAAATAACAAAAAGGTATATGTGAAGAATTTTTTAAGATTTAGCAGTAGGAGAAGGCAATGGCATCCCACTCCAGTACTCTTGCCTGGAGAATCCCAGGGATGGAGGAGCCTAGTGGGCTGCCGTCTCTGGGGTCGCACAGAGTCAGACACGACTGAAGGGACTTAGCAGCAGCAGCAGCAGCAGCAGCAGAAGAGTAATAGAATTTGTCTGTGAATGCATTCAAAGTCCATAAATAAAACAAAGGTGACTCCTTCAAAGCAAATTTTTTCTTTTTATTATGATAGCTTCATTATGTTGACATCATTATGTTAACTATGGTTCCTATTTTTTTTTAATGATTAATAGACTTTATTGTTTAGCACAGTTTTAGACTCACATGATAATTGGGCAGATAGTTCATAGAGGGCTGTAGATAGATGGCCAGACATCCGTCACCCGCACCCCTCCCCAACCAACCCCCTCACATGATTTCTACTACTAATAATATCTTTTAGTATGGTTACAATGAATGAACCAATACTGATACATTTTTATTAATTAAAGTCTGTGGTTTACAGGATATTTCACTTTTGTGTTATACATTGGGTTCTACATTCTATGGACTTTTGACATATATATATAATGATGTGTCTACCACTATAGTATACAGAGCAGTCTCACTACCCTAAAAATTCCATGTTCTGCCTATACACCCCATCCTCCTCCTAATCCCTGGCAATGACTGACCTTTTTACTGTCTCCATAGTTTTGCCTTTCCTAGAATGTCATATAGTTGGAATTATACAGTATATAGCCTGGCTTTTCTCATTTAGCAATACTGTATATGTTTCAGATTTGTCTCCATCTTTTCATGGCTTGATAGCTCATTTCTTTTTTATCATTGAATAACATCCCATTGTCTGGATGTACCAGTTTGTTTAGCCATTAACCTACAGAAGGACATCTTGGTTGCTTCCAGTGTTTGGCGAATGTAAACAAACGCATGGATGCAGGTTCTCATGGGGACCTTTGTTTCAACTCGTCTAGGTAAATACCAAGGGGCTCACATGCTGGATCACGTGGTCAGATTCTGCTTAGCTTTGTGGAAAATTACCATGCTGCCTTCCAAGATGGCTGGACCATTCTGCATTCCCACCAGCAGGGGATGAGCGCTCCAGGTGCTCTGCATCCTTTCCAGGTTTGCTATTATTAGTTTTTTGGATTTTAGCCATTCTAGAAGGTATGCTGTAGTATTTCATTGTTTAACTTACAGGTCTCTGACATGTCATGAATATTGCCCTCTCTGTTTTGATGAGGAGTCTCTTCAGACCTTTTGCTCAGTTTTACACTGGGCTGTTTGTGTTCTTACTGAGACTTGAATGACTTTTTTTAAAAAGTGGGTCATCTCATGAATAAATAAAGAAGAGTGAGGGAAGAGACTGAGTAACCATGGCAGAAACTACGTTCGCCTTTTCCCTCACTATTAGAGCCCTAACACTGGTGCCGACAAGGTCCGGGGCTTGCATTACTTAGCATTTTAGGTTCTTTGGCATCTAGGGGTGGTCAGTGTGACACATGTCTGGCCAATCAGAAGCAGGCAGAAGGTGGTGGTTGGGACCTCCCAGAAAGATTGTTAAGGGGAAGATTCAGTTGGTAGTCATCTCTTTGCTCTTGCATCCTTTACCCATCCCCCTACCGTTTTCCAGAGTACGAGACAATGTCCAGAGGGGAGAAGGCACATGTGAGACGAAGACAGAGTCACGTGTCAAGGACAGCAGAGACTATGGGGAGAAGGAGGCTGACACCCACTGACACCCTGGAGCTGAGGCAGAAGCCCCAGGCTAACTCCAGACTTGCTACTATATGGTTAAGAAACACCCCCTCTCACCCCTCCTCACTCTTATACACTTGACTCAAGTTTCTGTTACAGGCAACCAATTGACTCCTGATTTGGCAACATTTTTCAAGCTCTGTTAAGTGTAAGGCATTAGCCCCTTAATGAAAATGCTCTGAGCAATTTTATCTGAAGGACTGGATCACAGAAGTACTATATTTGAAGAAAATTTTCTACATTATGGACACAGCACTAGGGTAGGCTTATATTTACTGGATGTTCCAGCACTGCTCTAGACATTATGCAGTGAGGAAACAGGAGTAGAAAGTAAGTGCCTTACCCTCATGGGATTTACCATCTAATTTGATATCAGACCAACTTCTAGGAGACAACTCTGCACACATAAGGATAGTACAATTAAGAGCTAATAGAAGGTGTAAATTAAGTGTAGCAGCACTTTATATACGGTGGTGGGGGGTGGTCAGTGAAGCCAGGAGGAGCAAGGCAAATATGATTAGCAGCCCTGAAAATACACTCTGGGTAATCTATGCCTTCATGTTTTTGAATTCTAAATCAATGACCTAAATATAGACATGGAAGTTACTCCCCTGGGTAAGAGAAGACAGAATGAAGAAAAAACATTTTCACTTGAATGCCAATTCAGCTTTGAATTGAGCAGAAATTTATCACTTGGGTATTAATACTTCAAATACAGAGCACTATGATAATTCACTAATATCCTGTTTACCTTATGAATGACCAGAATATTTCATGTTGCCATGATATGGAAACTAAATATATGTCACCTTAAATTGAGCTTCAAAAACCCTTCCTTTGGAAGTAATGTAGGTTAATAGATTACACATAAAGAGGGGTGCATGCTTTTTCTTCTGCATTTCCAGTGCTGCAAACATTGCTAAAATTGTTATCAACTATTATGTATTTTTCCTAGCATGTAGTTGCTGTTATCAGCAAGATGAGATGTGGATAGTTATCACATGTCTGTAAAGACAACCTAAGTTAGTTTTTCTAGAACTCCTTATTGGGATTTGAGCTTGGGATTTAGTGATCTTACTGGTAAATCAAAAGAATAAAGCTGTTGTTGTTCAGTCGCCAGGTAATGTCTGGCTCTTTGCAACCCCATGGGCTGTAGCACCCCAGGCTTCCCTGCTGCTGCTGCTGCTAAGTTGCTGCTAAGTCGTGTCCGACTCTGTGCGACCCCATAGACAGCAGCCCACCAGGCTCCTCTGTCCCTGGTATTCTCCAGGCAAGAATACTGGAGTGGGTCGCCATTTCCTTCTCCAATGCATGCATGCCAAGTTGCTTCAGTTGTATTTGATTCTGAGACTTCATGGACAGCAGCCCACCAGGCTCTTCCGTCCACAGGATTCTCCAGGCAAGAATACTGGAATGAGTTTCCATTTCCTTCTCCCAGACTTCCCTGTCCCCTACCATCTCCTGGATTTTGCCCAAGTTCATGTCCATTGCATTGGTGCTGCCATCCAACCATCTCATCCTCTGTCACCCTGTTCTCCTCCTGCCTTCAATCTTTCCCAGCATCAGGGTCTTTTCCAATGAGTCAGCTCTTTGCATCAGGTGGCCAAAGTATTGGAGCTTCAGCTTCAGCTGAAGTTCCCCTTAACAATGAGTATTCAGGGTTGATTTCTTTTAAAATTGACTGGTTTGATCTCTTTGCTGTCCAGGGATTCTCAAGAGTCTTCTCCAGCACCACAGTTCAAAAGCATCAATTTTTTGGCGCTCTGCCTTCTTTACAGTCCAGCTCTCACAACTGTATGTGACTACTGGAAAGACCATAGCCTTGACTACAGGGACCTTTGTCGGCAAAGTGATGTCTTTGCTTTTTAACACACTGTCTAGGTTTGTCATAGCTTTCCTGCCAAGCAGCAATTGTCTTCTAATTTCATGGCTGCAGTCACCATCCGCAGTGATTTTAGAGCCCAAGCAGAGGAAATATGTCACTGCTTCCACCTTTCCCCCTTTTATTTGCCATGAAATGATGGGGCCAAATGCCATGATCTTAGTTTTTTTAATATTTAGTTTTAAGCCTGCTTTTTCAGTCTCCTTCACCCTCATCAAGAGGTTCTTTAGTTCCTTTCGTTTTCTGCCATTAGAGTGGTATCATCCGCATATCTGAAATTGTTGTTGTCTCTCCTTGCAAGCTTGATTCCATCTTTTAACTCATCCAGCCCTACATTTCTCATGATGTGCTCTGCACAAGTTAAAAAAAACAGGGTGACAATAAACAGTCTATCATACTCCTTTCTGAGTCCTGAATCAGTCAGTTGTTCCATACAAGGTTTTAACTATTGCTTCTTGACCGGCATACAGGTTTCTCAGAAGGCAGCTAAGATGGTCTGATATTCCCATCTCTTTAAGAGTTTTCCACTGTTTGTTATGATCCACACATCCTTCAAGACCTGGGAGAACATAATTGGCTTTCTCTCTCTCTCTTTTTTTGTCTTCCTTTCCTCCCTTCTCCTCCCCCCTTCTTTTCTTTCCTTAAGTTTATCCCTAAGTCATCAAGTCCCACTGCCACGGGGCTTGGCTGAGTAGTTTCAGGCGTACCCTGCGTTTAATAGATACTGTGGATTCTCTCACATTTGGAAAGAGGGAGACTGGAGTTGGGGGAATAAGGGAAAACATCTGCAAAGGAAGATGAGAAGGCTCTGCAGGGAGGCCGGTAAAGGATTTGAGAAGGGCATAAGACCAACCGCGGGCACGGCTCTAATCCTCTCAGGGCGGCCAGCCCTCAACTCTGCAGCACGCAGGTAAATGCATCTCTGTCTGCAAGATCCCTCCAAGCCCGACAAGGTTCGGTTAGGGGAGGACACCCGAAGGGACTGCAGTGCGCCCATCATAAGTGGAAAGGATGCGCGGCCCCCACACTAAACTCTGCCCAAAGCGTCCTCACCTGTCCATCCCCCCGGGGGAGGGACTCTGGTCAGAGCCTCATCCCCAAGCTCTGGTCGGAGGACCAAGGCTGAGAGCCGCCTCCTCCGCAATGCCCCGCCCCTCGGCGCAGACACGCCGCGCTCCTGCCGCGCTCCCATTGGCCGAGGAGCCCGCCAATCCAAGAGCCGCGGCCGACGAGCGGGCCCTGGTTGGTGAAGCCGGCGCTGGGCCCCACCCCGCTCCGCCGGGCCCCCCACCGGGAGGGGGCGTGGCCGCGGCCGTGGCCGGGCCGGAGGCGGCGTCGCCGGCGCCTCTGCGCGCGGGGCGGTGCGGGGCGGTGCGGGAGGTGCGGGGCGGCAGCGGCGGGACCATGGAGCTGGGGGCGCGGACCGGTGAGTGCGCGCTGCGGCCGGCCAGCTCTCTGTCCCCGGCCTCGATCCCTGCCGGCTCCGGGCCGGGCGGAGGCGGGCCCCCGCAGCCCCGCGGCCAAGTGAACTTGCTGCATCGCCCGGGCGCCTGGGCGGTCGGCGGGGCCCAGTGCGGCCCGGCGCATCCTCCCCGCCGGCTTCCCGCGGTCGCTCCGCGGCCCTTGGCCCCCGTACGCGCCTCCCGGCCGCAGGGCTGGCGCCCGGGCCTCGGCCCGCGCCGCACACACGAGCGCGGGGCTGCCCGGCGCCCGGTAACCTCGCGTCCCTCCGGGCTGCGCGCGCCCTCACCGCACCTTGGCCCGGTCCCCGCGTGCCCGCCGCCCGGGGTCCGGCCCTCTCCGCTCGGCTCGGCCCTCCCCCGGTGCTGCGGGAACCCGAGGTCACGGTCCTGGCCTTGGCCTTCGGGCTGGGCTCCGGGAAGGGGTCGGCAGCCCGGGAGTGGCGCGCTGCGGGGCCGCGGGGCTGCGGGGTCGCTGGGCAGGGATGCGTCCTCCGGGGAGACTCTCCCCGCGGGGCCGGCGGGGCCCGGGGCTTCGGCACGGGGGGAAAGCCTTTGCCTCTCTCGGTGTGCCGGCTCACGGGCAATGGCGATTTCTTCTTGATTCAGTCTCTGCAAGGGAGAGTTCCCTGGTGGAGAGCAGAGTTCTTAATTATTAAGAAACTCAGCCGTGGGCTTAAGGGATGAATGGAACATCTCATTTCTTAGCTGCTATTGGGCGGAATAGGAATTCTTTCTCATTTGGGGGTGAATTTTAAATACTCAGTCACTACTAGCAATAATTACTAAGTTTTTAAAAGCTGACACTTTAAAAGGTCTGCTTTAGCTTTTGAAGCGCTTCAAATCAAGTGTTTCGTGGGGCAGGAGATACTTAAGAACTGGAATCCACATTTTTTTAAGGGGAGGAGCCAGCCATTAGAAATGTTTTGCATCTTTAAAAAAAATGAGGTTTGCCAAAAGTTTAAAATGTCTGCTTCTCTATCAAAATTAGGTTCAAAGTGTTATAATTGACTTACATTTCTTTTGCCTCTAGGGCAAATTCCGTTGAAGGTTGGTTGCTTCTTTTTGTATCTGCTTCACCCAACTTTCCTTTTCTAGCCGTGAAACAATGCGGAGATTCTTGAAAGCTAGTTCTTTTTATCTGCTTGAGAGGTTAAACAAAAGGAAGCTGGCCTGGTCTTTCCCATAGGCAGTTCTCATTGTGTGTCTGGGCTCCTTTCTAAGAACAGCCGCAGTCAGACTCATTTTTCTTCATTTTTGAAGACCTTAATTTATATTCATGAGAGTTGTGTCTTTTCAGACGTTTCGAGCTCACTAGGTTGGAAAGTTTGGTTGGCTTTATGTAGTTACCATCTGACCTGTAATCTCTGTTTTCTTACCACAGTGAAAAGCTTGTTCTAGAACTATCTACTTATAAAAAATTGTTCCTGCCCTTCTGGTTGCTGACCTGAAGTTGCATTATAGCATCGTTTTCTCTGTCTCAGATTTATTGACCAAATAGTCATTGATGTTCTACACCATTTTTACAAATTCTGAATGATGCTGCTGCTGCTAAGTCGCTTCAGTCGTGTCCGACTCTGTGCAACCCCAGAGACAGCAGCCCACTAGGCTCTGCTGTCTCTGGGATTCTCCAGGCAAGAACACTGGAGTGGGTTGCCATTTCCTTCTCCAATGCATGAAAGTGAAAAGTGAAAGTGAAGTCGCTCAGTCGTGTCTCACTCTTAGTGATCCCATGGACTGCAGCCTACCAAGCTCCTCTGTCCATGGGATTTTCCAGGCAAGAGTAATGGAGTGGGTTGCTGTTGCCTTCTCCGAAATTCTGAAAATAAAGGTGGAAAAACACACTTTGCTGAGCAGTCCTGCCAGCATTAGCGCATCCCTCCTCTTCCCAGTGTGTCCTTGTAGGTGGGCTTTACCCTTCTTCCTGTGGAGATCTGCATATGGCAAGAAACGTTTTGGTTATTGGAACATTTTGATTGAAACAGTTGCCTGTTTCAAGTGTTCAGAGTTATCTGAGCTCCTGGGCCATTGCTGATGGTCCTTCAGAGTGCCCAGAACTTTCTCTGAAGGATAGCTATTCGAGATTGTGTTTTCCAGGCATAGGTGACTGTCATTCCTTATATTTTCTTGGGAGCGCCTCCATATGGCTGGACAGACTGCAAATGCTCAACTTCTCTTTTCCATCCTTGTTTCTCAGCACATGGTTTTTCCAAATGCTCTTGGCATTTGGACCTTTGCATTCCTCTTCAGGGCTGGTTCTTTATCCCCAACTCATTTTAGGTAGGTAATACTGGAATATCCTAGACCAGCACTGCATAAATAATGCATATTGTATAATAAATTTAACATCACTCTAGAGATCAGTGGAGTAGAAAGCCTGCAGTCTCCTCTCCTCCTCTTACTGGCACCCTAGTCCTGTCCTGTTTCTCCATGGTCATGTGTGTCCTTGGAGAACGGGCAGTGGGGCAAGGCTGGAGGGAGGGGAGGTTGAGGAGTAGGACAGGGTTGTGTGTGTGTCAGGAGAGGGAGGGGACAGGGCCATGCAGGGTGTTGGTTGGTGGATGGCTCTGCTGTCCCTAGATACCAGATCAGGAAGTAGCAACCATTCCCTTGGGGAAGATGCTGACCTTGTCAAGTTCAAGGTGCCTGCAGGGCGCATCGGTCAGTGGCTGCACTGGGATCCTGATATTGAGAGGTGTCTGGACTAGGAGACACGCACTTGAGAGTTCTCAGCACTGGCTCCCAAACTACTTGCCACAGTGAACTCGCAGGGAGACTGTGGGGATTAAATTGTTGAAGGACCCTCAGCGGTGCAAACATCTGTCCGCCCTTAGCACCCAAGGACTGCTTCCACCAGAGTTTCTACCAAATTCCTTCTGATGATGTTGTCTTTGCAAAGCTGGGACTTCCCTGCTTGCTAGGAAAGGGCTTGGGGGAGAGGTATCCAATCCGACTGCAGGTGTGAGAAATTGTGAGCTGTTCCACACAGGCATGTGGGCTGTTCATGGTTTATTTAACAGTGAAGTAAAATACCCGTTTTCTCTCAATAGAAGTGCACTGTTTTCAAATGGAAGTGCTAGTAGATATTTGTTACTTGCATGTAGCTAAGGGTTTCATTATTCGCTGGGTATTTTCTGGTTGCAGTCAAGAGGGTGCAGTGAGCAGAGAAAGTTCTGGAACCTCTGCCTTTGTTAACAGCGGAGGCTGTGGAGTAGATCGGGTTATTCAGGAAGCATGTGTAGAGTGAGAAGAGAAGTGAGGAGAATGGACTCTGCGGGGTCCTCGTATTTAAAAGGCAGGCTGCCACGTCGAGACTGAAAGAATGGGAGTTGGGGACATGGGTGGTGTCTGGGAAACCATGATCCAGTGAAACATCGTTCAAGGGGGATGATAGCAGCCAGGTCATTATCACAGAGGTGATGGCAGTGGTGACACGGTGACGGGAATAGGAGCGAGGCAGCCGGTTTGTGAGGGGCTTCCTTGTAAGCGGGGGCCAGAAATGTGGTGCTGAAGGGTGATGGAGGAGGGTAGGCAAAGCGGGGCATTTTCTTCTTTTTTACTGGAGGGGTTTGAGCATATTAAAGGACCAAGGGGCAGAGGGTGCTAGACAGACATGCCGTTGGAGGATGGTTTCGAGGTTTCTGTTGGATTTAGCCCTAGGATGTAATTACTGATTTTGGCAGGAGGCATCTCAAGGGAGCCTTACTGCTGTGGATTGAGGGGTGATGGAGCTAAGGGGGTGAAGCCAGTCAGGGAAGGCTAGATTTTGAAGATGAGAGAAGGGCCTTCGCTTAGAGAGGAACCTTAGTCCAGAGTGAGTTTTGTGTTTTGTGACAAGCACAAAACGGGGACCGGCACTGAGTGAGAGGATTGTTATGAGATGAACTAAAATGGAGCTGTTGCAGTAGGTAGTCAAATCTTTGGATTGGGACTTCCGTGCTGGTCAGTGGCTAAGACTCCGTGCTCCCAGTGCAGGGCCTCAGGTTCAATCCCTGGTCAAGGAACTAGAACTCACATGCCGCAATTAAAGACTCCGCCTGCCACAACAGAGATCAAAGACCCTACATGCTGCAACTAAGACCCGACGCAGCCAAAATAAATAAATAAAAATAAACATAAAAAAAAAAACAACTTTGGATTGCACTGGAGCACAACTTTTAAGGTCCAATACTGTCAGAAGTTTCTCTTGCTAAAAGCAGTCTTCTTAAGATGCTGTTTTCCTCTTAAGGCACGCTTTTCCTGCAGCAGGTGGTTCTTCTAAGGGTGGGTATTTGTGTGCACAGCCTTGTCATTTTCCCGGGTCCTGGTGTCCTTGGAGGGTCACATTATCTGTGACGTCCACTCTCTGGCTGCCCCTTCCTGGCGGTGCTTTCTTGGCCACTGACCTCAAGGCCAGTCTTGTTTTTTTCCGATCAGAGCCCCTCCCCCTTAACTTAATAGATGTCCTTCAATTAGAATATTCTCCATACTCAGATTTCACTCTGGATCTTTGGAATCACCCTGATCTGTTTTTCCCCTGGACCATGCCTCCTGTCTCTGAGGTTAGCTCTTCTTCACCTCTGTTGACTTTTTATTTTTAAAAAAATTTTAAATATCCCAAACACCCCAGGGTATTTTCTCACTTTTTCAAGTCTGCTAGAGTCTCTGATGGAGAAGGCAATGGCACCCCACTCCAGTACTCTTGCCTGGAAAATCCCATGGACAGAGGAGCCTGATAGGCTGCAATCCATGGGGTCGCTAGGAATCGGACACGACTGAGCGACATCACTTTCACTTTCATGCATTGGAGAAGGAAATGGAACCCACTCCAGTGTTCTTGCCTGGAGAATCCCAGGGACAGGGGAGCCTGGTGGATTCCCTGGTGGATTCTTGCCTGTGCGACCCCAGAGACGGACACGACTGAAGTGACTTAGCAGCAGCAGCAGCAGTAGCAGCAGAGCCTCTGAGCCTTGACTCTGAGCTCAGCATCTGGGATCATTTCTCAAGACTTTACAAATGAGATTTTTTTCCCTCTTATGCCTGTTGTTGGGGTGCCCTCTGACCTTCCGGAACAACGGTCTTGAAATTGATGTAGAGATGTTTTCAGTTGTATTTACATATTCTTGAACTTTTTCAATGTTTTATTTATTTTAATTTCTTTCTTTTAGTTTTTGCTTTCTGGTTCTATTCAGAAGGTCCCCTCGTGTTTGGATGCCTACCATGTATCATGATAGTTACTGGTGGTGACAGGATTGATACAGCCAAACTCCTGTCCTCTAAAGCCAGAGAGGTGAGGCAGAGGGTTTAATTGTCTCATTCATCATCTATAAACTCCTGATGGGCAGGAACCGGACAGGTGGTGCCTGTCTTGGTAGATGTGTCTGGCTTTGTCAGATGACCTCAGGTAAAGACCACGATAGCGCATAGCCTTAGCTCAAAGGGGTAACACTCATTGTCTTCCACCAGCCAACTTGACCTTTGATCTCTGAGTACTTCTGACAGTGTTGGACCTTAAAAGTTGTGTTCCAGTACAATCCAAAGTTTTTTATTTTTTTTAATATTTATTTGTATTATTTTGGCTGTCCCGGGTCTTCGTTGCAGCATGTAGGGTCTTTGATATTTGTTGCGGCAGGTGGAGTCTTTAGTTGTGGCATGTGGGACCTAGTTCCCTGACCAGGGCTTGAACCTCGGCCCGCTGCATTGGGAGCACGGAGTCCTTGCCACTGGACCACCACGGGAGTCCCAATCCAAAGACTTTATTATCTACGGCAACAGTTCCATTTTAGTTCATCTCCTACCATCCTCTCCCTGAGTGCCGGTCCCCGTTTTGTGTTTGTCAACAGTTCAGTGAAATTCTGTTGGCAGTGTAAAGGTATGGATGTGATTGACTGTGAACCAGAGCCCATGTGGCCATATTTTATCCACTAAATGAATGAAATAGTGTATGCCTTGCACATAGAAGAGCCTCAAAAAATATATTTTCATTGACTGAATGTCATCAGTTTTGATTCATGACTTAAGCAGAACACTACCCCTACTGTGTAATTTTAAAAACTTGATTGGAGTCATTTTGTCCTGCTAGCATCACACTTATTTTCTTTCAGCGTCTCAAAATAGTATATGACACCTTGTTTTTTGGTTTTCACCTGTTCCTTTATGTAGTGCTGGGTTAGGGAATTACCTGGGCAGATTTCCACTTTGGCCTGACATTGTAACTCTTTCCTCAGGCTAGAATGAATGCTTCTGGAGAGGCTCAGGGATTTAAATTACTCCTTGTGGTGCCTGGAAGGAATAGTACCTAAACAGAGAGCCAAGCGTCCAGTCCAAAGTGGGGTGGCATTAACCAGAAAGTTGCAGGGAGAGAGACAAAGCAGCGTGTGCTCCTATTGGTCTCATCCTGTGAGTGGCTGTCCGTAGCCTGGAAAAGGGAGCCACAGAGTCACCTTCCATTTCTGCAAAGTAATATCTTTTTTTTTTTTTTTAATTTTATTTTATTTTTAAACTTTACATAATTGTATTAGTTTTGTCAAATATCAAAATGAATCCGCCACAGGTATACATGTGTTCCCCATCCTGAACCCTCCTCCCTCCCCATACCATCCCTCTGGGTCGTCCCAGTGCACTAGCCCCAAGCATCCAGTATCGTGCATCGAACCTGGACTGGCAACTCGTTTCATACATGATATTTTACATGTTTCAATGTCATTCTCCCAAATCTTCCCACCCTCTCCCTCTTCCACAGGGTCCATAAGACTGTTCTATACATCAGTGTCTCTTTTGCTGTCTCGTACACAGGGTTATTGTTACCATCTTTCTAAATTCCATATATATGCGTTAGTATACTGTATTGGTGTTTTTCTTTCTGGCTTACTTCACTCTGTATAATAGGCTCCAGTTTCATCCACCTCATTAGAACTGATTCAAATATATTCTTAATTTTGGTACCATGATTGTAATTTTCTAATACAAGACATTCATCTATTTCAACAGTAGAAAACTAATTTATTTTATAACCGACCCTGTAGACTTAGAACATACCTTCGTTCTTGGTTTTCCATAGGATTTGTCTCTCATTTTTGTACACCCTTTAGAGTTAATGACCTTGATTATTGATTTAAAAAACGGCAATACACAGAATCCCCCAAACTCCCCAGTCACCTGTCTTCAGATTTCAGTTACACACGGCAAACAGTTTTGTTTCCAAAGCCTTGACTGAAGTGGAAATTGTTCTTTGAGATATCCCAGGGAGGAAGATTATTAAAACATTACTTCTTTATACAAATTGGCATTGTAATTTTGAATGGTTACAGGCTTGTCAACCTTAGTGAAGTCCCTACCTGAGCCTAATTAAAAATGCATATCTTCTGCACTGTTTGTCCATTGCAATCACATAGGTTAGTTAAAAACTTCTTCCATCTCCAGGATGTCCAGGAACATCTTGGACATTCTACTTCTCAAAAAAAAAAAAAAAAATTATGGACATGACAAAACCTTAGGGCATCATTTGAAAGAATTGTATTAGCGATTAGGCATTAAAGGGTTTAGAAGATAATTTCTTTTAAGCCACATCTGTGGCTACTATTTCCTGCTACACAGTTTGGAAGTTTGTGGCTTTATTTCTTCAGCTATTTGGTTGCTAATGATTGTCAAATTTCATTTGAAACAAATGATATTGCCCTGTATTTTAATATTTACTCAGCATTTTTTTTTCTTCTTTTTTGGACACCAAAATAACTTAGATCCACTGTGTATAAGTGAAAGTTCCAAGTACAGTTTTGTTTAAATGGAATATGTACTCTCTCCAAATATTTATTGGGATACTTGATGATTTTATTGGACAGAAACAGTGGGGGCTTATCTCTCTTGTTCCCCCATTACATAAGGGCTTGAATTAACTTATAGGAGATACTCATAATAATAAAGCTGTCATAAATAATGAGAATCAAAACTCCATGAGGACTGGGAATTAAAACAACAATACCTGTACTGTCAGCAGCACTTGAGCCTCCCAGGTCGTTGTTTTAGATGCGAGGGACTTATTTGAATAATGCAAGGTGTCAGTGACAACACGAGAAGCACCTTGGCTTGAGGTGCTGTGTGTTGGAAGCGCTGTTGGAATTCAGTTTATTCCTCTACTTAACAAGTAATTTGAAGGCCGTTGTGTTCTGCCTTCTCTATTAATGCTGGAAGGCATGGTCATAGGTGGATTTTTCACTTTTCTTGTGGATGGTTTGGAGGGAGAATGGGGAGATTTGGAATTAGGTAGACAAAAATCCTCTGAGCCTGGAAGTCCTGCCAGGCCAGCATAATTTTAATATCTAATATTGTCAAGGATATTACAAGGAAAAAAATAAAAGGGCAGTCTCATTCATGAACATGCTTGCTAAATCCTAAAAATTAATAGATCTGTTAATATAAAAGTATAATATATTATGTGCTATTTATGTTTATTCTAGAATGCAGTGTTGGTTTAGCATTCAAAATCCAGTGTATATCACCATGTTAATGAAGGAAGAAAAGCTAGACAATCACCATTAGATGCAGGAAACACTAAATTTAATATCTATTTGTGATGAAAAACTTTCAAGCAAACTAGGAAGAGTATCTGTAAGAAAATGTGCAGCAGATGTCATATTGGTGGCGAAATAATAAAAAGTGACCTTCTGAAATTGGAAATGAGATATGGATGCTTGTTATTATCACATTTATTCAGCATTATGTTGTGGGTTCTTGCCAGTGAAGTAAGATAAGAAAAAGAAATAAAAGATACAAGAGTTGGAAGAGGAGAAAATTTAGTACATGCAGACAAAACTATTTTGTATGTATAAACATCCAAAAAATTACGTGTAAGTTATTAGACTTAAGATGTGTGTTTAGCCCGCTTGCTAGATTCTCTGTAGCCATAAACAATTAGAAAATGAAGTTAATAAAGGTCCTATTTATAACAACAGTAAGTATCTGAATATACAGGAGTAGAACTTGCAAGTAATTTGCAATAACTTTACATAGAAAACTATAAATTATTTAGAAAATTCAAGGAACAGGTAAGTAAAGAAGGAATATACCATGTTCATGGAATGAAAGACTAATATTACAGAGATGTCCATTCTCCCTAAATTGATATAGATTCCTTTCAACTCTAGTCCATAGCCTGAAAAAATTTGGGGGTGTGGAAATTGGCTATGTTTATGTGTTTCTAGGATTTATATGAATGTAGAGAGCAAAGAATTTCAAGACACCCTTGAAGAAGAACAGATGGCAGGACTTATCAGATATCAAGAGTTTATAAAGTCATATATTCTAGACAGTGCAATATTGGCACAAGTGTAGGCAAACAAATTAATCAAACTGTATAGAAAGCCCTGAAACAGAAGCAAAAATGTGTAGACATTTGATTGTATTACATACAGAAAGTTTGGAAAGTATGGTCTTTTTGAGAATTGATGTGTGATCCAAAAGAAAAATGGATAAGAGATTTGAATAAGTATTTTACAAATGTACAGGTATTGCCATACGGATGGCCAGTGAACACATGAAAAGAAGCTTAAATTCATTAGGAATCAGGAAGCACAGATAGAAGTAATCCTGAGATGCCACCGTAGAGTCATCAGATTGGCTAAAGTGGAAAAGGCCAGACAGAGGCATTTAGCGTGCAGAGCAGTGGGGCAGTGGGCACTCGTATCCCTGACGCATGGGTATGCAAACTGTCACAAACATGGAGAATTGTCAGGCGTTACTTACTAAAGCTGACTATCCACGTACCACGTGAGCCAGAGTCTCTGTTCTACGTGTACATAGATCCAGCAGAAATGCACGACCCTACCAGGATGCAGGTATGGTGGTGTTCGCAACAGCATTGCTGTAATAGCCCTTTGGAAACAGCCTAGATGTTCATCAGCAGTAGAGTGACTGAGTAAATTGTGGTGAATTCATGTATTATTCAGAGACAGAAATGGAAAACTTTATGTTCCATGCAATAACAATGATAATCTCATACATTTAATGTTGGGCAGAAGATGCTAAACAACAGAATTCATAACTGCAAAATTTCACTTAAATAAAATTAAAAAGAGGTGTTAGTGAGGGAAGTGATTTCCTTTGGGAATGAGAAAGGATTAACACCTGAGCGGGCATGGGGGGCACATCTGAGGGTGCTGGCAGTGCCCTGCTTCATGATCTCTGTGAATTACCTGGGTTTGTCCACTTCATGGTAATTCTCTAAAAGTTGTTAGGGGGCTGTGGACCTTTTTGTAGATGTGAAATATTTCCAAGAAAAAAAGTTTTAAACATTTAAGTAGAAAAAGAAAAGGAAGAGGCCATTTGAATCTGTTTTAAATGTTTTTAATGTAATTACAAAGAAAAACCTTTGTTTTCACCTGTTGTTGTTGTTCACTCAGTTGTGTCCGACTCTTTGCAACCCCATGGACTGCAGCACACCAGGCCTCCCTGTCCGTCACCATCTCCTGAAGTTTGCCCAAGTTCATGTTCATTGCATGGGTGATGCCTTCCAGCCATCTCATCCTCTGACACCCTCTTCTCCTTCTGCCCTCAATCTTTCCCAGCATCAGGGACTTTTCCAATGAGTCGTCTGTTCGCCTCAGATGACCAAAATACTGAAACTTCAGCTTCAGCGTTAGTCCTTTCAGTGAATATTCAGGGTTGATCTCCCTTCAGATTAACAGGTTTGATCTTGCAGTCCCAGGGACTTTCAGGAATCTTCTCCAGCACCACAGTTCAAAGGCATAATTCTTTGGCGTTCTGCCTTCTATACGGTCCAACTCTCACAACCACTGGGAAGACCACAGCCTTGACTATATGGACCTTTGTTGGCAGAGTAATGTCTCTGCTTTTCAACACGCTGTCTAGGTTTGTCATTGCTTTCCTGCCAGGAAGCAGTCGTCTTCTGGTTTCATGGCACCACAGTTGCTTTGTGCTGGTTTGTGTCCTGTGACCTTGTAGAACCTGTCTTTCGGTTTTAGCATGTCACTTTGGATTCCCTAGGACTTTCTACATATGGGATCATGACATGCTCTAGTCATGAAATTGACTGACAGTTTTCTTCTTCCCATCTGGATGATCTCCTCTTTTTTCTTTTTTGCCTTTCTGTACCTGGTGGAACTTGCATTCCAATATTGAATAGAAGTGGTAAGAGTGGGCATTTTTGCCTTTTTCCTGATTTTAAGGGGAAAGCATTGTCATTCAGTAAGATGTTAGTTGTTTTCATAGATCCCCTTTATCAGGTTGAAGACATTTTTTCAGTTCTTAGTTTGGAAGCTTTTAATCACAAATAGGTATTAGATTTTGTGAAAGACTTTTTCTATGTCTTTTGAGACAGTCATGTAGTTTTGTCCTTTATTGATATGACATGCTGTGCTAAATGATTTGGCGGGGTTAAGCTAACTTTACATTCCTGGGATAAATCCAATTTGTTCATGATATGTAACTCTGTATGTTTCTAATTTGATTTGTTAATATTTTGTTGAGGGTTTTTGCATCTAATCACAAGGGATATTGATGTATAGTTTCCTTGTGGTATTTTGTCAGGCTTTGGTGTCAGTTTTCAAGTAAAACTGGTTCATAGAATGAGTTAGGAAGTGTTTCCTCTTGTAGCAGAATTTGTGAAAGATTGATATTTCTTTTTAGATATTCACCTGTGAAGTCATTTGGACCTGAGCTTTTCTCTGTGGGAAGATTTTTAATTACTAATTCAGTCTCTTAACTTGCTGTCCATTTATTCAGGTTTTCTCTAAGTCATTTTTGTTAATTTATATGTTTCTAGGAATTTCCCTTTTCATCTTAAATTGTCTAGTGGTGTAACCTTCTTCAGAGTATTCCCTTGTAATCCTTAGTAGTGATCAATGTCTGTTCTTTCATTCCTGACTCTACCGATTTGTGATTCCTCTCCTTGTTTCATGGTCAGTCTAAGGTGTGTCAGTTTTGTTAATCTTCTACCAGCTAGGTAGAACTTAACTTACTGTTGAAAAACGATCTATAAATGTGTTTTAGACTATAGAATTTTAGAATGACAGTTGTCTGGAACTGTCTTTTTACTGTGAAACTGTTGTATAGCAAGAAGAGAGAAACTAGATTAAAACACAAAAGTAAATAAAATACCCAAGCTAGAGAAGGGGGAAGATGGTGATGATCCATTATAAGCAAATTATTTAACTATAATTTTTTGCTTCCTTTTTATTGAGTAATTTTTGATATAATCAAATAAAATTCAAGTATTTTAATGTTTCATGGATTCCAGACAAACATTAAATCAAAGTACAAAAGATAGGAAATAGGTTGAAAATAATAGTTCTTTATGAGGGAACCTTTGTATTTTGGTTTGTTTTCCAGATATAACAAAATCTCATATATATTATCACCTTGCCTATTTTACCATTTTTCTTTTGTCTCTGAACTTTTGGGGGGGGGAAATGAAAAAAAAAAAAGAAAAAAGTGACTCTCTCTGCATCCTCGTCACCCTGCATCCATCCCTCACTATGATCTTTAGAGATGGTATGTACCCTTGTGAGGGGCTTCGCCAGTGGCTCAGTGGTAAAGAATCTGCCTGCAATGCAGGAGACTTGGGTTCAGTCCCTGGGTGGGGAAAATCCCCTGGAGGAGGGCATAGCAACCCACTCCAGTATTCTTGCCTGGAAAATCCCATGGACAGAGGAGCCTGGCGGGCTGCAGTCCATGGGGTCGTACAGAGTTGGACGCAACTGAGCACATATTCTTGTGATGACCCTTTCCAGCAGGAGACGCCGTTCCTAACAGTTAGCATGCCCACTGATTATGCATGGTCATCAGAAGCAAATGAATGAGCCCAGAGAAAAATGAAACTGAAACTTGCCTGAAAAACACATGATTTCTGGATTGACTGCCTTTCGGAAGCCTTAGCTGTTGAAAATTAGAGATGCATGTATTTCCAGTCACTTCTTATCTGTATTTTTGGGTTTCCAGTATGAAAGGCACTTGAAAATAACCTCTTCAGTTTATCCTTTTAGAGCAGTTATTAGGATAGGTTCTTGTTAATATGAATGTGTCCAAAAGTTGGCTTTCATGTTTTTTTTCCCCCCTCAGAAGTGCTATAGCATAATGTATTTTAAAAATATGTGCAGTTTCTGTTTCTATCAGGAACATCTCAAAGAACCTCAGTGAATGGAATCCCTTTCAATGGGCTTTGTATAAAAGCAGCCAAGCATTAGATTCATATGCTTTTGTAGGTTTAGTTAGCTTTGAAATATTATTTCTGAAGTGTTGGATTTCGGCACCTTGTCGTCTTTTTTCTGCCCCGTAATTCTAGTGTCAGCCTCAAATTATTTCTGGTAATTTCAGATTTTTTTTTTTTAAAGATTCTGTTTGTTTTACAAGCATTGGTTTGTTGGTGAAATGAGAAACCCTTCCTTATCTAGATGGATGGAATATGATTTATTTTCCTGAATTGAGTGAAATTTGATTTATCTCAAGTACTAAAATATATAAGATTCAGCAAGTTTCATTTAAATTTAAGTTTCCAGAAGTTCTGAAGTGCTGGGGATATGAACAGTAGTGAGTTAAGCCACATTTTAGGAAAGTTGAATACATGTAAACCCAGAGAGGTTTGAGTTGACCAAAACTTTTTGATCTAATGTCCTTCCTTCTCCCCCATGCAGAAACAGTAAATGCTACATCCTAAGGCTAGTTTGTAGCCCAGTCGGTAAAGAATCTGCCTGCAATGCAGGAGACCTGGGTTCGATTCCTGGGTCGGGAAGATCCCCTGGAGAAGGAAATGGCAATCCACTCCAGTATTCTTGCCTGGAAAATCCCATGGACAGAGGAACCTGGCGGGCTGCAGTCCATGGGGTTGCAAGAGTCGGACACGACTTAGCAACTAAACCACCACCACCACCAAGGCTGTTTTAACCCTCTCGCTGTTGTTGTTGTGTTGTTCAGCTGCTAAGTTGTGTCCGACACTGCGACCCCATGGACAGCAGCATGTGAAGCTCCTCTGTCCATGGGATTCTCCAGGCAAGAATTCTGGAGTGGGTTGCCATGCCCTTCCTTAGGGGATCTTCTTGACCCAAGGATACAACCCGTATCTCTTGCATTGCAGGCAGATTCTTTATAGTCTGAGCCACCAGGGAAGCCCATTCTATTAAAAAGTATTTGTATTTGCTTTTTAAATTGTGAATTTGTTATTTCCTGCTTTTGTTGTTTCTTTGAGCAGTTTTTCGGGGAAATGGCCCAGAACACACTGTCCTGTGGCTTTGGGCCACCTCTCCATTCCTCGTCTGTATCACATCAGTAGGATGTCCCTTCTTAGAGCCATGACCGTCTATCGGAGTCTCTCTTGCTTTCTTCAAGTTTGCCTTTGTGGTTGGGCGGCTGCGTCAGGACCATTTCAGTTTCCGCAGGTAGTAACAGGCATCAGGAGGATGGCTGTCCCCTCAGTGGCTGGGAAAGGTTGGGTGTGCAGAAGCCACGGCTCACCAGAAAGAGATCTCAGAAAGGTCCTGAGAACTCAGTTCAGTGCAGTTCATTTTGGGCTCAGCACAGTGAATCTCTGACCTCCTGGTCCATGTGCTCAGTCACGTCTGACTCTTTGCAATCCCATGGACTGTAGCCCACCAGGCTTCTCTGTTCATGGGATTCTCCAGGCAAGAATACTGGAGTGGGTTGCCATTCCCTTCCCCAGGGGATCTTCCCCACACAGGGATTGAACCTTGTCTCCTGCACTGGCAGGCAGATTCTTTACTGATGAACCACCAGGGAAGCCCCTGACCTCCTGTAAGATAATGCATTTTTGCCTCCTGTTTCCTTACATCTCTGACTTTTAAATGATACCTCTGGTGCTCTCCTATCATTCCCCTCCCTTCCAGAAAAGCAAAGCAAAGACACCCTTGGTTTTGCAGGATTATGGAGGTCCAGTGAGCATGATAATAAAGGCACTTTATCATGGCTGAATGACAGGGGACCCATACATTAACAGACTGGGAGTTCAGTTCAGTTCAGTCACTCAGTCGTGTCCGACTCTCTGCGACCTCATGAACCGCAGCACGCCAGGCCTCCCTGTCCATCACCAACTCCCGGAGTCCACCCAAACCCATGTCCATTGAGTCAGTGATGTCATCCAACCATCTTATCCTCTGTCGTCCCCTTCTCCTCTTGCCCTCAATCTTTCCCAGCATCAGGGTCTTTTCAAATGAGTCAGCTCTTCGCATCAGGTGGCCAAAGTATTGGAGTTTCAGCTTCAACATCAGTCCTTTCAATGAACACCCAGGACTGATCTCCTTTAGGATGGACTGGTTGGACCTCCTTGCAGTCCAAGGAACTCTCAAGAGTCTTCTCCAACACCACAGTTCAAAAGCATCAATTCTTTGGCGCTCAGCCTTCTTCACAGTCCAACTCTCACATCCATACATGACCACTGGAAAAACCATAGCCTTGACTAGACGGACCTTTGTTGGCAAAGTAATGTCTCTGCTTTTGAATATGTTGTCTAGGTTGGTCATAACTTTCCTTCCAAGGAGTAAGTGTCTTTTAATTTCATTGCTGCAATCACCATCTGCAGTGATGTTGGAGCCCAGAAAAATAAAGTCAGCCACTGTTTCCACTGTTTCCCCATCTATTTGCCATGGGAAGCCTTCTCTTAGTCCTTTTTCTTGAGGGCTGGATGGTTTCTGCTGGAATACAAATGAAACACTCAGGATTTTAAAGATATTTACTATGAAAATCCCTGACTGTGGCAAATGAAGTTGTCTTATAATTCACAAGAAATATTTGCTAAGAGTGCTTCTCTGGAGCACTTATTTTTGGAGTGGAAGTGTGACTTTAATTTCCAGTACTAGGAAGTGAACATAATTTTTATGAAACTAGTCATGGGGTCTGAAATTAAGACTATATGGCCTCTGTTAACCTAATCTACATTTAATATATTCACTGCAGTATATTGAGAGTCCTGGTGGTTAACCAAAGAATTATTTATTGCAGAAATTATTAAGGACGGCTTAATGGAATTGACTTATAATTTCATTCATCTCTTCATAACTACCAGATTAAAGGATGCTTTGTCTTGAGTTCAGTCATTTCCTCAAATTAAAATAAGGAACTTATAAAATCTTTTTCAGCTTTATGGGGAGTGTTCATGGGCAGCGAAGAAGCACATGAAATAGTCATTCAGGAATCTTTTTAGACTCTGATTGCTGAAGGGACACATAGGAGAAGAGGTTTGGGAATCCCTTGCAAAGTCAGAATTGCCCTGCAGATGACCTTACAGAAAGTCAGAACTGTTTCAAAGACTTTGTAAACGAAAAAGATGAAAAGAGTTTCTCCTTTGATAGTTCCAACCGCTGGTGCCTGGTGCGTTTGGCCAAGGACTCGAAGGAGAAATGTCTCCCATTCTCTGGGGAGTGATGGTGGGGTGGGGGGAAGCAAATTCCCTCTGAATCAGAGCTTCTATCATGAAATACATTAATATCCTCCAAAGTGATAGCATGGGAAGCACAAAAGGAAAAAAACTTGGCAAAAATCGACAGAAGCGAGCAAATACATAATTGTAGCAAATGCTATTTTCATGTCAAAGAGAATGAATGGATGAAAACTTGGAGGAAAACAGGATATGGATAAAGGGGAAAGAATTCACAAGAAGTAAAAATTCCATGGTTTCAGGACCTGTGTGATACTGAATAACGGTTGAGTTTAAATACTAATAGCAGCTGCAATGCAGGAGACCTGGGTTCAATCTGAG
Source organism: Bos javanicus (assembly GCF_032452875.1). NCBI lineage: Eukaryota > Metazoa > Chordata > Mammalia > Artiodactyla > Bovidae > Bos > Bos javanicus. Next base: position 32,996,139 of record NC_083879.1, on the reverse strand, counting down.
TCGGGAAGATCCCCTAGAGAAGGGAATGGTAACCCACTGCAGTATTCTTGCCTGGAGAATCCAGTGGACAGAGGAGCCTGGTGGGTCACAGTCCATGGGGTCACAAAGAGTCGGACACGACTGAGTGACTGACACATACACACACACACAGAACAGCTGTTTACATTACCCTGCCAATGTCACAAAGAGTCAGACACAACTGAGTCACACACACACACACACACCCACACCCACACACACCCACACACACACACACCCACACACACACACCAGCTGTTTACCATGCCAGTGGAGCCCCCACTCAGCTAAGAGGCTATTCTGTGGTGCCTTCTAGTTTGGGGCTGAGGCACTTAGGTAAGCCATGAACTGGTTTAAAAGAAACACATGGTTAGAAGTGATTTGCTTATAACTAATACATTAGATAACAGTTGTTTTGCTTTATTTGGTCATATGGGGAAGTGAGAAGATTAAAACATGACACATGTTGCTCCTGTTGATGCGTATGGTTTGTTTGGCTAATAAGTTAGACGGTAAGCTTCTCAAAGGCAGAGGGCTGGTTCTTCTCCATCTTAGAGTTTGGTGTCACAACTTACAGCAGGTACCGAGTCGCGTCTGTGGACATCATAAATCAGGAAGTGTTCACTGCTGAGTCTGCATGTGGACCGTCAGACTGTACACCCCAGAGCAGGCTTATTCTGAAAAAAAAAGAAAAAAACAACAACGCTTGTTGCTTTGCCATGTGTATGTTTTGTTAAGTCCAACTGTGGCCCCAGATGCCAAATGAAAGATTTACTGTGTGGCTGATGGTTTCCAGTGCGAGTGGAGGTTGTAGCTGGGGACGGTGCTCTAGAAACCTCACTTCCCAGGCCCAGGCAAGAGAGAAGGTTTTGATGTTGTTCCCATGGATTGTGTGAGATTTAGGTTTTTTTTGTTTTTTTTTTTATTGTTTTAAGCCTGTCTATCTTCTGAGTGATCTGGGCTTGTATAGCAGACAGGAGTGCTGTGCACCAGTGGCAGAGAACCTGGGTGTGTTCGCTGGTTGGAATCGTGTTCTGAAGGAGGCCTCGTCTAGTGCATAATTCTGACTTTGTTTATAGAATTTTTAATAATGAAGTAATATTTGATTTCTCCAAGTAGTTTAACATTTGACTTCTGTTGTTCAATCATGTTTCAAATGATTGTGGCTCAGTGGTAAAAAATCTGCCTGCCAGCGAAGGAGATGCAGGAGACCTGGGGTTTGACCCTGGGTCAGGAAGATCCCCTGGAGAAGGAAACAGCAGCCCTCTCCAGTATTCTTCCCTGGAGAATCCCACGGATAGAGGAACCTGGTGGGCTGCAGTCCATGGGGTAGCAAAGAGTTGGACATGACTGACAGTGCATGCATAGGATTTTCAGTAATGATGTAATATTTGATTTTTTCAAGTAATTTAACATTTGGCTTCTTGTTCAATCATTTTTTTGAAAGACCTTCTCCACTGCAAGATACATATTAAAAAAAATCTTCTGTTTCTTTCAGTCCTTTGTTGGCTTTATTTGAAATTTCTTTTGCTGTAAAGGATGGGTTCAGACTCAGTGGATTTTTAACCCCCTAATGGGTTGTTACAGTAGCATTTAATAATAATCTTTACTCCAGTGGTTTGAAATGCCTCACCCATTTTAGACTGAGTTCCTAGATGTGTAAGTATTTGTCATTTTCTGCGTTTTCTAATCTGCTCTGTCATAGGTGTGTTTACTCAGAAGTCAGCACCACACGATTAATTACTGTAGCTTTAGTGTCTTTGTGTCTGATGGGGATGCTATCAGCTCTTTAGTCTTTTTCAGAATTTCACATCTCTGCTTGTATTCCCGTAAGAACTTTAAAATCGGCTTGTCTTGTTCCTAAGAGGATTGTTGGGCATGCTTACCGAAAACCTTCCTCAGTGATGAGTGACACTCTGGATTCTTAGGGCCCCATCTGTGTTGTTAGCCTAGAGACTTGATTTTAAATCTAGTTCTGACATTAAGTGGCGTTGTAATTTAAAAAAATCGGATTCACGTTTTACTATTTTACAACTGTTTGCAGGTGCTTTTAAAGAATTGGCTGTGTACTCACTTTTTTTTTTTTTAACTTTCTCAATCACTAGACACAACTATTGTAAGAACCCTTAACATTTTTTAGCATCAAAGTGGGGTGCTCGTCCTTGCAAAAGTTGGAAACAACTGAATCAGAGTCCTGTAAGCTCTTTTTTGTTCTAAAATTCAGTTCTAGATAAACGAGAGGTAGTATATCATCAACCCCATCAAGGATTGAATTTACATCATTGTCGTCGCTGAAAGGGCTACTCCAGCAAAAGAAACTGCAGAAGTGGTTCTTGGCAAGATCATTTGTCTGTTTCTTTCTTTTCCTCTGTAAGCAGTTGGTGTTTTGAAAGGAAGCATATTGTCTAGATTTTCAAAGTTCTCTAAAAACAGGATGGGGGAGTGCGTTATTTTCGAAGCATGTAACGCAATTGCATCTTCAGCAGAATTAAGTGCTTTGAAAGCTTGCATTCTTTATGTTGTCATAGTTGACTATTATGATTGAAATAAGTATGTATATGTGTTCTTCCCTTTCTGAGCGTTCGTTGTTAGGGCCGGAGAAAGCCTTGGATGGAATGATTATGGGAGGAGACAATCAAGGCTGTGTTAATTCTCAGATGAGCCAGAGTTTACATTTTGAAGGGCACATCACATCTATACTCAGTAGGATTCTGTAACAGATTGGAAAATAATGGAACAAATGATGGGAGAAGATTGGCCTTCATCTATTGGTGAATAGCAGTTACCATTAAAGTGAGTTTTAAAAGTGAGGAGATGACAATTTCTTTTTTTTGCCCCCTTTGGAAAATTACTTTTGGGCTTCATTGATTTTAAAATTGTTATGGGACTTAAAGAAAAAAACCTAAAAAAAAGAGCCACAAAAAAGCCTATAATTCTATCAGAATGGTATTCTGAAGTGGAGGATGAGGTTTGGGATGAGTTGAATCTAGTTACAGCAGACACAGTCTCTTTAAGAAACAGGAATCATAGGGGTCAATATAGTCATCAGATAAACTTGTTAAATCACCACCATGAAATTAGAAAGGTTAAAGAAGGGAGTTTACCAAAAACAAGAACATAAGAAAATAATCTTAGTATGGCTTCCCTGGGGCCTCAGTGATAAAGAATCCGCCTGCCATTGCAGAGACTGAGGGTTCAGTCCCTGGGTTAGGAAAATGCCCTGGAGAAAGAAATGGCAACCCACTCCAGGATTCTTGCCTGGAGAATCCCATGGACAGAGGAGCCTGGCAGGCTACAGTCCATGAGGTTGCAAAGAGTCAGGCAAGACAGGGCAACTGAAAAACAGCAGCAACAATCCTACATTTGGAAAATTCAAACTGGGAGTCAGTTGACTGGATCCAGATGCTGTTTGTGTGCTAAGTAGGAAGAGGAAATGCCAGGAACGTGGGACTTCAGTCGGTAAAGCCCTTGATGTGTTTCCTTCATTGGAGCACACATGACGGGGGTCAGCCAGAATCAGAGTCTCAGATCCCAGGTCCTGGGAGGGAAGCCAACCAGCCCACTGTGGGTCATGTCCGTCCTGGTCACACTGCGGCCGGGGAGCGTGTGTGTGTGTGTGTGTGTGTGTGTGTGTGTGTGTGAGGGGTGTCAAATTAACTCTGCGTGTTTCTATCCAAACTGACTTCTGTGTCTTTTGTCAATCACAGATTGCCTTTTGGGAAATAATTTTTAAATAATTGTTTGTTTATTCATATTTGGCTGTGCTCAGTCTTCATTGTTGTATGAAGGCTTTCTCTAGTTGCAGTGAGTGGCGCTACTCTTGTTGGGGTGCGCCGGCTTTCCTTGCGGAGGCTTCTCTTGGTTTGGAGCTCAGGTTCTAGGTGTGGGAGTTTCAGCAGTTGTGGGCTGCCTTAGTTGCGGCCCTGGCTCAGGAGTTGTGGTACATGGGCTTAGTGGCCCCAGGGCATGTGGGATCTCCCCGGACAAGGGGTCGAACAGGTTCCCTGCATTGCAAAGCTGATTCTTAATCACCGAACCACCAGGGAAACCCGGGAAATACATATTTTTTCCTTAGATTCTAATTTGATCTTGGGCACCCTTTGCCCTCTGAAAAAGCTTCCTTTATAGCTTATATGTGTGCCAGTAAAGTGTCAGGGTGTCTGTTCCCCTACCCTGGCCAGCATGTAGATTTTTGTGTCTTAACCTTTGCTAATATAAGAAGTGAAAATAGCGTATGGCACGGCGACTCTTCTCTGCAGTTATGGATGTCACGTGAGGTTAGGCACTTCTTCATGCCTAGTGTTCGTTGCTCGTCTTGTCTGACTCTTTGCAACCCTATGGACTGTAGCCCCATGGACATAGTTCCTCTGTCCGTGGAATTCTCCAGGCAAGAATACTGGAGTGGATTGCCATTCCCTTCTCCAGAGGGTCTTCCTGACCCAGGGATTGAACCCAGATCTCCTGCATTGCAGGCAGATTCTTTATTGTCTGAGCCACAGGCAAGTCCTCTTCACACCTGCTCTTCTGTTAATCACTGGATGGAGCGTGACTTAGTTCCCTTAGTTCCCTGTTTTTGTTCGGACGAATCCCTGGGCTGCAGGGAGTCTTCTGTTTTGTGAGAGGATTCGTTTGGGAAGAGTTTCAGCTTGTTCTGTCAGGTGTCAGATACAGCACTAGGAGTGGTTCATCTCGGGACCAGCTTGGGCAGAGGGAGCAGGCAGGTGCCAGCAGAGCACAGAAGGAAGTGAGCGCGCCTGGTGGGAACCCCCGGGACCGACAGGTCAATTGTGATCAGTAGGACTATAGCCATGACCACGCAGCAGGCAGCAGGGACTGTATGGTCTGGCCAGTTACCTGTGTCGCAAGTGACAAAATTCCATGAAAGTTAGAGACGTTGACCTGGTGTGGTGGTGTCCATAGATGCCTGTGTAGGAGGCGTCTTGCTGATTCAACATTGGTTGAATGCCGAGAGTAAAAATCCTTTGGGAATGATTTTGCATATATCTGGTATTTAAATCTCCCCTTTGGTTATTTCTCCAAAGCACCACGGAGCTGGGCAGACGTGTATATGCATTTCTCTTGCAGTTATATTAAAAACAGTCTCGTTGGGGAAGGTTGGGGTGGAGTGCACCGTCTTCCTCTCAGTGTTAGACCTTGTGCTCTGTGTGATCTTGGATGCGGTTAGACTCGCACTGCTTGGCTAGATGATTCTTTAGACTTTAGCCTTGGTGAACACCCTTGTCATGCCTCTCACACTGAACTGGAGCAGGGCAGCATCCTGTCCCCAAGTTGGTTCCTTGACTGACCACCACCACCTCTTCCTGGATTTCTGCCAGTGCGGGTGAAAGTGGCCTCATAAGCTCAGGTTACAGCAGTGAATGGGGAATGTAAACACGCCTTTGTTCTCGTGTGTGTAACTTTCCCTCCCCTGTGAATGAAACCCATTCCGTTTGGGGAAACTGGTGCTGAGCCCACATCTGAATAGCGTTAACAACAGGATTTCTCATTAATATGCTTTGTCCGTCCTCGCCAGCAAGACACTGTCCGGATGTTCTTGGCTGGAGGCTGGAACGCTTGGGTTTCTACCCTGCTCTTTTCTTATCTGTGATCCTCTGCTGAGATCTCTCTTCCCCATTTAATCAGACTCAGGAAAAAAAAGGGTGCATCTTCTGACTACTGTTTTTAATTGTAAGATTGCCATCTCTCACTCTCTGTAAAAAGATGTAACATAACATTTACTTTCACTTCAGTCATTTTTTAGAAAAATTTTGACCTTTCTTATTTGAGGGGGAAACTAAAAGCCATAAGTTGATGATTCTTATAAAATGTCTTTCTTCCTACAGATCTCATCTTTAAATGTAGATCTTAAACCATAAATATCCCCTGAAAATCTACTTGTAGAAAGTAATCTGGCTGAGACCTAAGTACAAGGCAGATCTAGATGAGATCACTGAGGAAAAGTTCCAAATAAATACATCTAAAATCTGATAGTCTCATAATTCTCTAGTTTCTTCTGTATAAAAAGTAGGGATGAAACGCCACACAGACTTAAAGCAGGCTGGCCATTGACTCCCGTGTTATGTGTTGTGTGCTGTCTGGGCACTGGGGATTCATCAGTGAACCAGACAGTGAAAACAATCTTTGCCCCACCCCTGCTGAGCTGACACTAATGGGAGAAGCGGGCAGTGGAGGAGGAAACTTAGTCAGTTACACACAGGTGCACACTGGAAGGGGGCAGGGGGTCTGAGGGAAGAGGAGTCCCTGAAGGACAGGGAGGTGGCCAGAGTCAGACGGGAGAGACGAGGACAGCGTGGTGGAGGAGGGAGAGGACACGGGCCAGGCACCTCTCCCAGGTCATCGTAAGGCTTGTGGCTTTTACGTGGGTGAGGTGACCAGCCCTTAGAGAGCTTCCGATCAGGAAAGACCGAGATCCAGCTCCCCTGCTGACAGAATTGCTCTACCTTCTGAGTGGAGAGCAGGCTGTTGGGAGCCACAGGCAAAGCCCAGGCCTCCGTGGGCAGGTTGCCTTCCTGCACTTCCTGAGTTTTATGTTTGAGGCTGAGAGAGGTCAGAGCCTGTAAGTTCGCCTGCTGGGGATACTGAAGGGTAAACCATAAAGGACCCAGATGCTTTTTCAGTTGTCTTAATGCCACCTTTATTTTTCTAGACCTGAAATTAAGTCACCTGAAATTCGCTCTTGGTTTTTATTTTACATTTTGGCTTTTGCTTTACATTTTAAGTCAACTTCAGATTTTTTTTTTTATAGCTGATACTCTTATATCATCTGTTTAACATTTGCCTCGTTAGCATTAATTTCACATGAGATTCTCTTGCAGATTTATTTATTTACCCTTTCTGGGATGCTTACCAGTAGAATCCATGCTCCACAAAAACAAGGAATTATATCTTTTACTGCATTTTTTACTAGGTCCCTAGGACCTAGGCACTGGTACATAGTAGATACCCAACAAATAATTTTTTCATAAGTTAATACTGTAGATACTATTTTGTATGTTTTCCATGTAATCTCGTGTCATAAAACTTTGACCATGTAATTTGGAAGTCTTCTAAAATGCAACATAGGTGGTTGCCTAATAATTTACTTTACAAATCTTACATAATTTGCTTTAAATTGTTTGTCCTATTTCTTCTGTGTTTTATTATTTTAAATAACACTAAGGGGAACATCTTAGTATACGAATCTTTGCCCACACGAATCTTTGCCCACACGAATCTTTGCCCACATTTGTGTTTACTCCTTTAGAATATATTTATATATATAGTGCAGAGAAGGCGATGGCACCCCACTCCAGTACTCTTGCCTGGAAAATCCCACGGACAGAGAAGCCTGGTGGGCTGCAGTTCATGGCGTTGCTAGGAGTTGGATACGACTGAGCGACTTCACTTTCCCTTTTCACTTTCATGCATTGGAGAAGGAAATGGTAACCCACTCCAGTGTTCTTGCCTGGAGAATCCCAGGGACGGGGGAGCCTGGTGGGCTTCCGTCTATGGGGTCACACAGAGTCGGACACGACTGAAGCGACTTAGCAGCAGCAGCAGCATATATATAGTGACACGTTGTAACTCAGATGGGAAAGAATCCACCTCCACTGCAGGAGACCTGGTTTCGTTCCCTGAGTCGGGAAGATCCCCTGGAGGAGGGCATGGCAACCCACTCCAGTATTCTTCCCTGGAGAATCTCATGGACAGAGGAGCCTGGTGGGCTGTACAGTCCATGGGGTCACAAAGAGTCGGACACGGCTGAGCGACTTTCACTTTCACTTCCATATATATAAAGAATTGCTAGTTGAAATCATTTAAATAATTTAAGGCTCTTAACATATACTGACAACAGAAGTATAACAGTTTCTACCCCCAGTGGCATTTTGGGGGAGCACCTTTCTGCTGGCGCTTGCTCTCAGAGGCTATCTCTTCTCATCCAAGTTCATCCCCTTGGCCTCCCACCTGCAAGGTCTCTGTTCCGCCCACCCAGTTACGGCTGTGCTTTCAGACCCTGACATTCTTACTCTGGGCTCAGCTCTGTTCACTGGGGCTCTGGGGGTCTCCTCCTCCAGGCTGGTAAGTGTTCCCTTTCCATCACGACCTGCTCCTCCTGCCCTGTTCCCTGTGGAGACAAGTGAAGGTTGGGGGTGTGGGAGCCACTCTCAGTTCTTTCCCATTTCCTCTTTAGTGATGAGCTACTTTCCAGGTGACTGAAATTTCACCTGTCTTTCTGGGTGGTTATCATTCCCCCCTATTTCTGTCTCCTCCCATGGGCTGTGTTTTTCCTCCTCAGTGTGTTTCAGATGTGGCTACTGCAGGGTGTGACCGGGGGCTCGGGAGACTTGCATGCGGACGCATCGTAAACTGTGATAGCTGCGTGTATCTGTCTTGTTTGCATGAACAGGTCCCCTTTGGGAGAGGGGGGTGGCGTTTATGGACCCCTTTTTTTATAGCGGCTGTGACTATACTCTGTCCCCAGGGAGAAAAAGAACTGACGTTACTTGTTGAACTGCTCGTGAAATCTTTATGTCAGGTTTAGTGGTAGACAGAAAGCTTTGAAATAGATTTTCATTCTGGAATACATAAAAATTGTCATGGTGATGGGAAAAACCCAGCCCTCTGCTGTGCATTTATATCCACTATTTCCATCTGATAAGGTACAGATTTCTTAAGTATTTTTGTGCATTTATGTGATATTTTTGATCCAAATTTAAGATTCAGCATATTGAATGAAACTAAACAGTAGTCCTAATTTGGTTACGGCCTGTTTGGTGTCTGGCAGTATGCTGATTGCTGACTGTGTGGTAATTTGGGAGGCTGTAATATTGTTCAGTCCGAGTTTGAAGAGGAAGGATATTGTTGTGAGGAGGCCAGAGTGACTGCCCTCATATCTGAGTTACATCTGTCCTTCTCCTGAAGGAGCTTGGACCTGCAGGACTCAAGGTATAAGTGAAGAAGTACCCACGCTTTCCGGCAATTGTAGAAACTCTGTGGGTCCCTGTAGGGGCCGACTGTGGTCCATGTGAGGGTCAGGGTTGAGAGAACAGGTGGGGCTGGAAGTTAAAGGAATGGACAGAAGCCAGGGGCATATGGGAATCCAGGTGGGTCATAGCAAGGACATAGACACCATGGTCAGGTTTCCAGGTTCTCAAGAACCAACACACAGTCCAAAGCCAGGGACCATTTATAAGGGTGAAAGCAACTTGAATCATTGCTAAGGAAACCTCCTTTATATTTACTAATGATGGCCTGGGATGGACTTTCTAACACAGCTGCAGCGAGGAAGGCGAGGCCAAAGCCAAGAGTCACACCAGGGTTGGGATGTGAACTCGGACCTTGGTCTCCACGACGGTTTCTTTATAGGAGATGTCGTAACACTGGTCCAGTGTCCTCTGTGGTGTGCATGGGTTACTCTAGACAGCATGAAATGTAAGCTTCTGTTTTTACCCTCCAGAGCTTCTCATTGAGGTGAGAAGACAGAGCCTCTGCGTCCAGAGGGAAACCTCAGTGGGAAGAAGAGGCGTTGGGTGTTTACCTGGGTGCTTGTCCTGAGTTCTGTTGAAGCCGGAGGAGGGGGTGAGCGGGCTGGCCTGGGGGTGCTTAGGAAATGTTATACTAGGTGGGACTTCAGTGAGGAGGATGTCGGGAGGGCCCTTCCCCCTCCCACCTTTCCATGCTGTGCACCCCTGTAGCCCATTTCCTCATGGGTAAGCTTGTTAATTTCTGCCTTGCTTGTTGGCATCATGCTCGTTGTAGAGATTAAACGGGACGAATTATGTGAGAGCCCTTTGTAAATGGCACCATGGATTCAGATGTAAGGTGTTATTAATAATTTGCCATTTGCAGCAGGAGCCTGTTGGATCACAGCTCTGTTTTAATTCATTCATCATATGTAAATGAGGCTGTATTCTTGCAATCAGAGGTGTTTGATGAAGGTCATGATTAGACATTGAGGGAAGGAGTCAGAGACTGCTTTTTAGTAAGGTTAGTGTATGTCTGAGATCTTACAAACTTACAAATACATAATTAGTACTGAAAATTAATGTTTAATGTGAATCTGGAGGGTTTTACATTTTTGGTTAATAAAAAGAGGAAATATATCTGAAGAGTAAGTTACTGAGCTGTGAAAAAAACAGAGTCCATTTAGTGGCAAAATCACACGATGCTTCTCATTCCACATTCTAGAACAGACTATTTTTAGCATCTGTTTGAATCAGTGATGAATCCCAGTTACAGGATTCAGTAATTAAAGCAGAGAAAAATATAACATTGTGTAGGCAAGAAAATCTTTTTACTTGAGTTGACTCTGTCTCAGGGTTCAGACTGCTATCCTCAGGGTCTGCCCAGAACTGTCGGTTTGTCATCCCCGAGGGGGTCACAAACAAGAAGAGAGAGCCAGGACCTCAGCCAAGGACACAGTGTCCCCTTTTTAAGAAGGGACGTTTAAAAAAAATGCTTGGGATGTCTTTAATGGGTAAGCTTGTGGTAACTGTGTCATCTGCAGGGCTCTGGAAGAAGCGCTCAGGGGTCCCGGGCGTCCCCCTGTTTGCCTGTCCTCGGGCCCTCCGCGATGGTCAGGCCCGTCCCTCTGTCTCCTGCCTCGGTCCTGCGGCTTGGTTGTTTTTTCCGTTCTCCGGCTGCCTGTGAATATTGTGAAAGCACAGGGCGCACAGCTGCCAGTTGGTCCCGGTCCACATTTGTATCTAATGGTTGTGGATTGTTCCATAACGTTGCTAAACAGCTCTCTGAAAACTTGCTCCCAGTCAGCAATCTCTGCTCGAGCTGGGAGCCTTATTTTATCCTGTGCAAGTTATTATTACTTTGTCTTTTATGCCCCTTCTGCAAAAGCTCATTAACTGTTGGGCTGCATTGAATCGGGGGTTCTGTTGACCCAGATTCTCCTGCCACTCCCCTGGGCGGAGCCCAGCCCTTGGGGTGGTGACCACGGGACTGACACCAGGGCACGAGGCACCTGGCTGAAGTAGGTCATGAAGATGCAGTATGATTTTTTTTTTTTTAACCAAGGCATTTGGGAAAGTTCACTTATTTGACAAATGCCTTTTGATCATTGCTTGTGTGCCAAGCATTGAGCCAGGTACCAGGAATTAAAAGATCTTTGGGAGTGAAGAGTGGTTTTAGGACTTAGGTGGCTGCCCACAGCCAGACCTCTCTGCCGTGAGTGTTAAAAAGGTTATATATGTATGTGCTAAGTCGCTTCAGTCGTGTCTGACTCTGTGCAACCCTATGGACTGTAGCCTGCCAGGCTCCTCTGTCCATTGGATTCTCCAATACTCGAGTGGGTTGCCGTGCCCTCCTCCAGGGGATCTGCCCGACCCAGGGATCAGACCCGTGTCTTTTACGGCTCCTGCATTGGCAGGCAGATTCTTTACCACTAGTGCCACCTGGGAAGCCCTAAAAACATTATATATATATTTATAAATGCTTAACAGTCATAGTTGGCAGAAGCAACAAATAATTAGAAAATCCACTTTTCCTTTGAAAACTCATTGTTTACTGTGAATTTCCAAACTTTTTCAGCCTGAGTTCTTTGGTCTCGCAGTAGCAGCTCGGGTATCTTGTGCTGTGGTAATGAATAACCAGGCAGACGTATGACCAGACCTAAATCCGGGCTTCTTCGATCGTCATGGTTTTAGACTCTTGTGTGCTCATTTACTGGTTCACAGTTTGTTTTGTTCTGGACCCAGGATGGTTCAGGAGGTCTCTGAGCTCCTTTCTGTGTAAAACCCTGGGGGTATAAGGATGAGGTGACCCTCCCGCAGCCCGGGGGGTAGTCACAGTGCCCAGGGACCAGGCAGGGCCAGCACCGGGTCAGCGATGGAGGCTCTCGGGGCGATGTTACCTTGTGGGAGGCCAGCTTGTCCCAGGGATCATTCCTTTGATTCTTGGTCTCATTTTTGTATTCCAGGGAATTTAAGCTTAAATAACCTGCCCTAGAGGGTGTAAGTGGGAGCCCAGTCTGAGCTGGATTCTGGCTCCAGAGCCCACCACACCATGCCATCTTGCATTGCCCAGCTGGTTTGGTGGGCACAGAGGAGGGGGCAGGCTCCACCTGCAGCTAGCAATGTAAGTGATCACTCTGGTCAGAGGGGGGCCGAGGGTGTACAGGTGGGAGGGCAGGTGTGGGAGATGCAGGTGGGGAGGAGGGGCAGGTAGGGAAACCTGTGGAGCCTGCCCAGGAATTGGCTGTGCCACCCTGTGGGGTGGGGTGGTGTGGTGTGGTGCTCATCGTGCGGGGACCCCAAGGAAAAGCCAACAGAGCAGGCAGGCTGGCCGCATTAATGGGAGGGTGCACTGCGGCCCCCAGTGCCTCTGACGCACGTGCATCTGTGAAGGGCAAACTGGAGCACCTGGGGAAGGCCAGAGGGGCTGGGAGCCCTCCCCTGCCTTCAGATCCTTGGAAGCTTGCAGAGGTGAGGGGTGGCTGAGGTGGATTCTTTGGTTTCCAAGGGCAGACAGAGAGCACGGGTTTGAAGTGATAAAGATGCAGGCTTGAACTGAATACAGGTGTTCACAATGAGAGGTTACAGTGTCCCCTGCCTGGGCAGTGTTCAGGAGAAGCACCCAGGGGTGGGGTGACCCAGAGGGGAGCATGCACTGAGCAGTGAGTGGCTCTCTGGCCCTTCCTGCTCCAGCCACTGCATTTCCAGTAGCTGCCCAGACCTCGGCAGAGAGGACAGACGCTTTGTTTTATGAGCAGGCTCTGGACCTGGGAACTTTCTGACCCTCTCATGATGCCTTCATATTTAGGTGGTGGCAGAGCACTTGTCTGTATTGACCTGGCATCGTCCCTGTACCTCTGAGGACAGGAATCAGTCTTGTGGTGTCACTTTATTCCGCACACACATCTAAGTCTTGTCTTGTTTGCGGCAGCTGGTCCTATCCTCCCAGGACACTGTGCGGGTCGCTCTGGCCACATAGCGCTTTCAGGCCTCGTTTCCACCTGATTCGTGACTGTGTTTCTTATATGTCGTAGGAAGACGCTCAGTGATCGAATGGATTGTGAGGCGTTGATGTGGCCCAGATCTCCATCTGGGTTATTTGAGTCTCCGGCTGGGGATTGTTAGCCCAGAGGTATGGGCCAGCCGTGGCTCTCTGCACAGCCAGCCGCGTTGTATCAAGAATTGATCATTTTGTCTTCCTGTTATACTGGGTAGTTATTGATTATGTACTCTTGCCTGGCAAATCCCATGGACAGAGGAGCCTGGTAGGCTGCAGTCCATGGGGTCGCTAGGAGTCGGACACGACTGAGCGACTTCACTTTCACTTTTCACTTTCATGCATTGGAGAAGGAAATGGCAACCCACTCCAGTGTTCTTGCCTGGAGAATCCCAGGGGCAGGGGAGCCTGGTGGGCTGCCGTCTCTGGGGTCGCACAGAGTCGGACATGACTGAAGTGACTTAGCAGTAGCACCAGCAGCATTGATCATGAAATGAAGGGGGAGAAACTATTGTTTTTATGATCCTAGCATATAAATCTGTGATACATACTTTTTAAATGAACAAATACTTAAAACTGGGACAATTTTTCTTCATCTGCATCCTCATAATATAATTAATGTGGTTTTGTTAATTGTTAAATGAGTGTGCCTATTTGGGTGTGGGCTCTGAATGTCAGCCGATATTATTTTTGTGTTTTATACAGCAGTGCCTCTCCTGCTGCTAGTTTTATGTGTACACACACACACACCCCCCATTCCTCCCGAGGGGAAGCTCTCAGAGCACCAGGACCATGTCTTACATGTACACACACACACACACACACACACACACACACACATACATACACATACACACACACACACCCCTGTTTCTCCCCCGGGGAAGCTCTCAGGGCACCAGGACTGTGTCTCTCTCTTTCTCTCTCTCACACACACACACACACACACACACACACCCTGTTTCTCCCCAGGGGAAGCTCTCAGGGCACCAGGACCGTGTCTCTCTCTCTCTCTCTCTCTCTCTCTCACACACACACACACACACACACACACACACACCCTGTTTCTCCCCAGAGGAAGCTCTCAGGGCACCAGGACCGTGTCTCTCTCTCTCTCTCTCTCTCTCACACACACACACACACACACACCCCTGTTCCTCCCCAGGGGAAGCTCTCAGGGCACCAGGACCGTGTCTCTCTCTCTCTCTCTCTCTCTCTCACACACACACACACACACACACCCTGTTCCTCCCCAGGGGAAGCTCTCAGGGCACCAGGACTGTATCTCTCTCTTTCTCTCTCTCTCTCTCTCTCTCTCTCTCACACACACACACCCCTGTTTCTCCCCAGGGGAAGCTCTCAGGGCACCAGGACTGTCTCTCTCTCTCTCACACATACACACACACACACACACACACACACACACACACACCCTGTTTCTCCCCAGAGGAAGCTCTCAGGGCACCAGGACCGTGTCTCTCTCTCTCTCTCTCTCTCTCTCACACACACACACACACACACACCCCTGTTCCTCCCCAGGGGAAGCTCTCAGGGCACCAGGACCGTGTCTCTCTCTCTCTCTCTCTCTCTCACACACACACACACCCTGTTCCTCCTCAGGGGAAGCTCTCAGGGCATGAGGACTGTGTCACACACACACAGGGCACCAGGACCATGTGTACCCCTCGGCACTTCTACACAGGAGCTCCCTACGTGTTGAGCTGGGCTGTGGGGCCAGCTAAGTGTGTCCCTAGCGGCCCTGACCTGAGAGGTGTGAAATGACTCCAGCCACGGGAGCTGAAGCTCAGATAACCAACCTGAGAGGCCAGGCGGAGCAACACAGAGGTTGCTGTTTTATCATATTGTTAGACACACACTTCTAGCTAAAACCATTCCTGTTAGACATGCTGATGAGACGTTTCTCTGAAGATGATAGAGTCTGCATGTTCCAGGGTGCTCACCATCTTGTAAGTAGAGCTTGCTGTGTGCAGAGTGAAGATGGTTGATGCTGTGATCTCCTAGATGGAGAGGAACTTAGACTCTGAGTCTGAGGAGGAAGGTGGCCCCGGAATGCAGTGCAGAAACCACCATCCTGGACCACGTGTGCGTGTCATATGTACTCAGCTCCCCATTTCCAGAAAACTGGAATTCAGAAGCTTAGGCGGGATGGCAGGGACCGAAATAGTAAACAAATCCTGATACAATCAGATTAGGTTAATTATTGGCAGATTACCAGTGAGTTATTTAGACACAACCTGTTCTCAGGTTAGATGTTTTCACATCACAGAGTTCCTTTTTTTGTGTTGACTTTGGATGTTGTAGGAACTAAGAGGAAAGGGCAAAATCCCAGGGACAGCTTTATTATCATTGACCTTTTAAAGTGCTGTTTAGAACAAAATGCGTTATTTTGTAAGTAAATTCAATCATGTCTTTCACAGAAGAGTGTAGACCAAGTTCAGCTGAACCGCTTAGAAGCTGAGTGGCCTGTAATGTATCTGAAATGGCCTGAACTGAGGATCAAGCCACTCTCTTCTCTCTTCTCTGCCTCCTTTTTTTAGAAAAAGACATATCTTTCTAGACAGATATTTACCCTGGCTCCGTTGATTATCCTTGATCTACATTATGACTTGCTGTAGTTTCAAAATAATAGTTTTTCCTTATTCTTTATTTTTTCTCCCCCCTCCTTTTCTTTTTTTGTATTTCACAGGATAAGGGATTTTAAGTTAATAGCAGTGTTTTAAGGATTAGGCTGTGATCTGGTGCCAACATGAGTGCACTCTGATGCCCCCATGTTGAGGAACTTTGCTGGAGGCCTGACCGGTCAAGGACAGCCACAGCTTGGTGGGATTTTACAGGGAGGAGTCCTTAAGCTCACTCAGTTTGTTCCTCTGTCCTTTGACTTCTTCATCCATCTATTCAACAAAAAATTGCATGTCTGCGTGCCTTTCTCTTGGTGTTCCCTTTCCCAGATCTGGTGACCATCCCTCAGCTCAGAATCACAAGCCTGCAGCGTTAAGAGCTGCACTGTTCCATCTCTTGGCCACTAGCCACGCATTGCTGTGCACTTGAGTGTGTGCGTGCTAAGTCACTTCAGTTGTGTCTGACTCTTTGTGACCCCATGGACTATAGCCCCTCTGTCCATGGGATTCTCCAGGCAAGAATACTGGAGTGGGTTACCATGCCCTCCTGCAGGGGATCTTCCTGACCCAGGGATTGAACCCTCATCTCTTGTGTCTCCTGCATTGGCAGGCGGATTCTTTATCACTAGCACCTCCTGGAAAGCCCCATGTATTGCTGTTTAATGTTAATTAAGAAATAAAATGGAAAACTCAGCTCCTCTGTAACACTTGTCAAGGTCAAGCAATCACTCAAGTGCTGTCTGTGGCTCAGGCTGTGCATGGACCAGTGTCCATCTGTGGAGCACGTCCACTGCTGTGGGGCGGGGGTGTGTATGGAGGAGCTGAGCCAGGCAGTGCTGCCTCTGCCCCAGGCCCACCCCTACCCCTGGGACACCCCAGTGCCCATCTGCTCCATCACCCAGCACCCACGCCTCTCAAGTTCACTCCCATTAAAAACTTCTCCCCTGTCTCATTGTAGGTCTTGGTTATCTGTCATCTGAATTAAGGCTGTGGTGTTACCAAGGTTGTGAATTCCTCCCACATTCCCCATGGCTGTCACTCCCCCCTTGTGCTCTCTATGTCACACACATACCGTTGTCACATTGAATGCTGATTCCTCATCAATAGGACTTTTCTTCTGGGGTACCAAGAGGTTCTTTTGGGTGCAGTATGGGCTTTGACTTGACAGGGTGGGGACACACACATGAAGCCTGACACATCACCCCAGCAGGTAAATGTTCATTGAGCAGACAGAGGGAGGAACGAGTGGGTGAAGGAGGCCACTCTAGGTTGCACTGTGAAGGCTGGAGCAAATTTGGATGCACGGAAACCAGAAGAAAAGAGGCATTCATGGTGGGGACCATCACAGACCCACGCCTGTTGGCAGGAGGTGAAGGGCACTGTACTCCCAGGAGTAGCTGCAGAGCGGCGTGTTCAGCACCATGGCCAGGGCTTCACCGAGGGACATAGACCTTTGAGCTACCGCGTTGATGGTGCAGCATATAACTGTGTTTCCCTGAGCTAGTGTGACATCTCTCTGTAGAGGCGCTACATTTCACACTTCACAGTCTTCACCTGTAACTTCCAAGGAGTTAAAGATTCACATTCCCCTGTAAAGTGAGGCAGCACATTCACAGAGCCGAGTTAATTCTTCAAGCCCTTCACAGCTCCTAACTTAGCTTAGAAGTGTTGGCCACTCAGTAGGAAAGAAGAATGCATGTGTGCACGTCCTGAGGAGGTCCTGTGATGCACGTTGTGTGATGTGGTAACTAAGGGCGATGGTGGTGGCCAGACCGCCTGTCCGGACTCTCCCTCTCCAAAGCCGTGTCATCTGGACAAGACACCTTCCTATCCCCAGTTTCCTCTTTTTTTTAATGAGGGTGTTTACCTGTGTCAACCAAAGAAAACCACGTAGCCTGAAAGTTGGGAGTTATGTTTCATTTAGTGGGGGGGTGTGCCCTACTGAGGACTAGAGCCTTCGAGATAGCCTCGAAGTTTCTCTGAGGAACTGCTCCAAATGAACAAACATGTAGTTGAACATCAGAAGGTCACTAGCAATCATAAAAGACAGACGTCTCAAGATAATGATTTTAGTGCTTTTTTGTGTGTGGGAAGATGCAGGGATCTGGGCTCATGGAACGTAGTCCTTCATCCTCTGTCTTAACTGCTTAGGGCCGGTATCCTGTTTTTCTCCATTCTGAATCCCCTCAGGGCTGACTTGTCAGGGCAGCTGCCGTGGCTGCTGGTTGGATGGTGGGTAGGGTTCTTTGTTTATTGAAACGGCACGGAGCATGATTCTGTCCTGCCTTGCGAAGGTTGAGTTAAATGTGAGTGACATGTTAGCATTCTGCTTAGTCTTCAGTGAGACATTTACCACTAGATAACTAATAACAGAATGTTAGTTGCATAGCCTTTCACACGAATGGGGAAATCCACACTTGTGTTTCCCGAAGGAAAAGGTAACTGAGGGCTGTAAATACAAAGCGTCACCCAAGACACACGTGTGTGGACACTGGCCTTGCCCTTATGCACGGCTAGCAGATACATGAAATAACCTTATCCAAAGTGAAACATACATGCTGGGAGGTGATCTGGTTCAGGGGAAGTTTGGCCCGGATCATCTAAAACCCAGAGATACTTCTCTGTCTTTGAAAATAGGATGATCACTTATGCAAATGACTTAGGGAAAAGTCATTTTTAATTTTGCATAATCAAGCATCCGCCGTACAGCTGCTCCTGAGAAAGGGGAAGAAAGTCATGTGCTGCTGTTAATTTTAAGTGAGCAAACTAGGAGGACATGTGTGGATCAGAGTGTCATTAAACGATCTTTTTTTTTTTTTTTTTCCACACTCTCAAAAGGGTGGTGATGATCCTAACTCTGGGTGTGCATTATCTGCCGGCCCACATACAGCTCACAACACAGCCCTTTCTAGACTTCGGGCTGCTCGCCTTCCCTAAGGACATTGCATCCTGTCCTTTCCTGGGCCTCCTTTCCTAGCTTCACCCCTCCCCACCCGCCCCTGATCTCCCGGGAAGCTTTTGCTCCACTCCACCCACTTCCTGGCCGCTCTGCCCTTTCCTGCACCTACTGTGCTGTGTTGTATCTGCCAGCATCAGCCGCCCTCACAGGGTTGAGCAGGTGTCTTCTCAGTGATTTTTGTGTCCGCAGTGTTGAAAAGGGGGGGGGGCAACTTAAGCCAGGTACTTGGAAAAGTTTTGTTGGATGAATTAATGCTTGTTCACTATACCTTTCTTAACTGTATTCTTCACAGTGAACCGTAACTCTGGTGGGAAGCTGTACTGTTTTTGGTACTGCATTTGGTGAACAGTGTTTAATTTCAGGTGACTTTGCAGACTTGCTGTTACTCTCAGTCATCCTGGAAACACTAGGGTTAGTTCGGCCCACATGGAGTCTTTGTCACTGTTTTATCCCCATATGTACTATTGAAATATTTTTGAAGTAATCACCAAGATTTTTATGGACTTGAAATAAGAGTTCTTGTGCAAAGGGTTGGTATTCCATTAATTGAGGGCAGTCACAAGCCTGCAGTGTGTGTGAGCAGTTCCACTGAACAGACCTGTGATTTACTGGGCTTTTGTGTTTCTTCCCTTTGGCTGTTATTTACTCAAGTCCTTGAAGTTACTTGCAGAGCTTATTCCAAGAAAAGGAGTGGGAGTCATACCAGAATGCACATTCCTTATTAGCTCCCTGCTAATTAAAAAAGAACTAGTTCTGGGACTAGAGCTCCCTTGATGAAATAATCAAAATGTGAAATTTGAATTTTAAACTTTCTTGAAGACTCGAATGCATTTTGCTTGCCGGTATTTAATTTTATTTTTTCCTTTTTAGCTTTAATTTTGATTGCTGTTACTACTGATACCTGAGCCAGTGGTGATGCTACCTAGGGGACATTTCTGCAACCCATAAGTCAACAGCTACACGGTAAGAGTGTGTGCATTTCATCATTAAAGCCATTTAATTTCTATAACGTTGTAGTTCAAAATGTTAATTTGAAATAGAATAGGATAAAGTATGTTAATGTTTCTAAATATTAAATATTAATATAGTTTAATGTATAAATATTAACAGCCAGGCAATATATCAAGCTTTTGTTCCTAGTCAACAGTAAGAATTTGAAAGAGGAAAACTGAAATTTGATATATTCATTTCCTGTTAATTTTTATGTGAACCATAAATGTGGCTATGCAGTTGCTGACTCATTAAACTGAGTCTCATTTTCTCCCCTGTATATTTTGCGCATTTATTTCAGAATTGTCCTAGTCAGTGAAACAAAGCAAGAAAAATAAATATAAGGTATATGGATAGGGAAAGAGTCAAAATCAAATTCAGGGTTCCCCTCGCCAGGAGCCTCAGAAATGTGGGTTCGCCTGCTAGCCTCTGATACAGCAGGGAGGGTAGGGGCTGGGAGTCGCTGTTGAATACCAGCCCGTACTATCTACTACATTTTGGTTTCTGTGGTTGTGATCTAAAACTCACAAAAGCAAGGCAACACATTTATATCACTTGTGGGTTTAAACTACTATTTTCTTTTAAGTTTAAAGTTAAAAGTCAGCATCATCTATTGGGAGGTCTTATTTCGGCATTTTTCTTCTTTCTGTTAATGTAACTGGAAAGCTGCGTATAGTACTTAAAAGTTACGCATTGGTTTCAATTTCATTAAATAGCCTTTGCTTTTTAAAGAAAAAGGCTATCTGAAACAATGTTTAGATGTCCTCTCAAATTCTATGAGACTATAACAGTGCTATTTGTTAACTCTGTTATAACTGTCACTTAGCTTTGGTGGAGTTAACAGTTGTTTTGTATGCTTGCTGTCCTGTTAGAATATACCGACATGTTTTGTGTAATAAAATAGGATACACTGGAGGAGGGCACAGCAACCCACTCCAGTACTCTTGCCTGGAGAATCCCATGGACAGAGGAGCCTGGCAGGCTACAATCCATGGGGTTGCAAAGAGTGGGACACAACTGAAGCAATTTAGCACACACACACCATCTTGATAAGCTGCTGAAAACATTGGAAAACCTTCCTCAGAGCACCTCAGAGACCATGGACCCTCACTTGGTGATGCTGACAGAGGAGGTTAGTTGCAGAAACATACTAAGACTTTGGCACCTGCCACAGCTGGTTTGGAGTTGAAGTTCTTGCACTTACTAGTCATGTCACTCTGGATAAGTTACTTTTTTGAGCCCTGAGTTCTTAATCTGTTAAGTTTATCTTTATCTGCCAGCCTATAAAGTTGTAGTGGGTGTCAATGACATATAAAATGCTTATATATGTATTGATAACATGTTCCCATTTATCATGTGTAACCAGTTTACCATCATCAGCTTTATGATTTTGTTTCTTTGGTTGATTTTTTGTAAAATGACCTGTCCGAACGCGGGTTGGAAAAGAAGTTCCAGGCACAGATCATTTCAGAAAGGAGTGAGTTTATTGAGAACAAAGAGCAGAGATCATGTGGGCACCACGAGTGCAGTGGGCTGACCTCCTGACCGACCAGGGAAAATCAGTGCTTTTTGGGTGTTAATGGAATGCTTTTGAACTGTGGTGTTGGAGAACTCTTAAGAGTCCCTTGGACTGCAAGGAGATCCAACCAGTCCATCCTAAAGGATAAGGACTGATGTTGAAGCTGAAACTCCAATACTTTAGCCACCTGATGCAAAAAAATGACTCATTGGAAAAAGACCCTGATGCTGGGAAAGATTGAAGGCGGGAGGAGAAGGGGATGACAGAGCATGAGATGGTTGGGTGGCATCACCGATGCAATGGACATGAGTTTGAGTAGGCTCTGGGAGTTGGTGGTGGACAGAGAAGTCTGGCGTGCTACATTCCATGGGATTGCAAAGAGTCGGACACGATTGAGCGACTGAACTGAGCCAATTTGTATAGCTTAAAGACAAAGAAAATTCCTGCTGAAAGGGTGGCATTAGGTGATTGGTTAGGGTGCTATAGGGAGAGTACTGGGATGGGCATTTTTGCCTAATTTGGAGTCAGGAAAACTGTCTGGTAAGGATCAGGGGGGCTATTTGGCAACAGTTACAAGGGGCCCAGTCAGTTCTGGAGATGACCTTAGTACTGGCCTCAGCTTCTGTGGCCTTGGGGCAGGACTCTGCATCACCTGGAAACCCGAATGATCCTTTTGGAGATGATCATAATCCACCTTTCATACTGTGTTGGAACCAACAAGATGCCAGGTGTGCTATTTGAGACCGAGTGTTGCAAATTTTAGATATTTCACTAGTACATCTCTTCCTGCTTTCATAGTGCAAACAACTGAGTGTAGTTAACTAAAATAGCCATTCAGTTTATCTTAACTTTCTTTCACGAGCACAGCTTCTAGTTGCCAAAAATACTGCCATCAGGATGCTTTTGGTTTCTAAAAATACAGAGACTCTACAGATTCGTAGCACGTGTGCTGGGGAACAGTTGATAGGTTCTACAGATTTACTGCTATTTTGACCTTATTTTATGTCATTCATATGAATCACCAACATTTGGCTATTTTTGACCAACAAAAATGGTAATTTTATATGGTACAAGTTGATATTTCAGGCTATGCCGATAGTGTTTTCTTTACACGATTGGCAAATGATCTGCTTTTGTATCTTATAGTTCATTTCCTCCAGGACCTTAAATTTATTTTTAATGCATTTTGGACTTTTGTTAATTTCTTTGGCGAATGTCATTCTCAGATGGTTGCTGTAAAGGAGTAGGGTGGAGAAAAAGGAGAGCTGCATCTTTCTTAACAAGAAGAGGAGATGCTGACTTATCTCCAGGAAGACTCTCAATTTATGGTCAAGTGAGTGAACAGAAACAAAAACTAGAGCCTTTTGAGAATTAAACCTTGAGGTCATAGGTCATATAGTAGAGTCTGAGTCCCTGGGAATTCTTGGAGATTCATGTTTTTCAGAAAGCCCTGTCTCCCTCACACGTCTTAAAGCCACTCTCGATGGTTTCAGCTTCTTCATGTGTTCCTAGGAAAATAATGCAGTGGCCACTCAGCTTAATCTTGTGTTTGTCAAGTGTCTGTAGGTCACATGTTTATTGTACTTCAAATCAGAAATTTACTATTTTAGTTTTATTTAAAAGAGCATTCACGTAACAGACGCTTACTGTGGATCCTAATGAATACTGCAGTAATAATACGGCAGAAGGCAGCTCGTGAGCCTGGCCTGCTCATCACAGTCACAGCCCGGTCGTGGTGCTGATAAACCGTCCCCCCATTCCTGTCCAATTAAATAGGAGAGGGAGGGATGGGGCTAGTTCTTTAGTGTGTCAAGTAAGCCTCGATTCCTTCACAGGAGTAGTGTCTGGGGGTTTGGGGTCCACTTTTCGGCATTCCTGGCCTTGCTGGTGTGCAGTCTCATCACAGCCCTTGCAGGTGAGCAGCAGGGGTTGTTGCTTCCGTGTTGTAGGTGAGGACTGGGGTTTAGTGGAAGAACTCGGATTCGGCTCAGTGGTCCGGCTTGTCCGGCTGCAGTGCGGGAGGGAGGCGGGGCCCGGCAGAGCAGCTGCCTCTGCTCGGTGCTCACCCTCTTTGCAGTACTGACTTGGGGCCCGGTGAGAGGGGAACGCATCCCCTGAGGAGGAGGGAGCTCTGCAGGAGGAAACTTTTCCTCGGAACCGAGCTAGCGTTTCTGTCTGCCGGATTCACCGAGCCATTAACCGTGGCCGTTTGTGTTACGTTTCTGGAGCCATGCCCAATGAGTTGCTAAATTTATCTTTTTTCTGTGTGTGTGGTTTTTTTTGGTCTGTTGTAGTCTTTTGTCTCTTGTCTGTGGCTGACAGTAATTCTTTCTACCTGACCATCATGTCAGAATCTAAATAGGGAATACATTTCCAGGCATCTCCCAATTTGTATTCTGCTCTGCATCTCTCATCCACCCCCATGGATCCAGTTTTAAGCAGTTTTATTGGGCGTAACTGACCAACAGTAAGGGATGCGTGTTTGAGATGTCCCGTCTGACGAACTCTGACCCGTACACATGGCCACGAAACCACCAGCACAGACCAGACGTGAGCTCGCACACCGTCACCACGGACGGCTCCTCTGGCCTCGGTCAACCCTCCCCAGGCAGCCTCCGATCTTCCCTCCGTCTCTTTAGATGGGTTTGTTTTCCAGAATGTGACTGTACAGGGAAGCACTCTCGTGTGTGTCTGCGCTTCCTCGTCTGACACCAGACATGTGGGCTTTCCAATGGCAGGCAGTTTCCAATGGAGGTGACACCAGCCTCCGGGCATGCAGTTGACCTCAGTTCCGACACGTGTCTGGTGGAGGGCAGTCACCCCACAGGTGAAGGGTCCACCCTCCACGACCCCCTGCCCGCGCCCCACCAGCTTCCTTTGTCACCTGTGCTCTGGCCGACTAGCTGTAACTTTAAGGTTCCCACAGCCCCATCTGAGCTTCATGGTGCCCAGAGCCCAGGAAGCCAGTTTTCCCACCAGACTCACGGCAGGGTTGTTAGGAGGACCTTCAAGGATATGATGAGCAGTTTGATGATGAGAACAAAGGGCGAAGTCTTGCGGGTCCTGAGCCCCTGGAGCTTCTGTCCCTGTGAGCGTGGGGCACACCACCCTCCTGGCATGTAAATGCATCTGGTGCATGAAGCTGGGAGCCCTTGAACCCCATCCTTTTGGGAGTATGGAGGCTTCATGACAAACACGGTGCATTAGGACATCAGCCATGGGTGATGGAATTCAGCCTCCAGCCCCTGTCCTCTCTTTGGGGATTCGGGGGTGGGACTGAAGCTTCCAGCCTCCTACTCACTGGGTTGGTTCCCCTGGTAACCAGCCCCCCATCCTTAGGGAGGGTCCGGAGTCACTTCACTAACATCCACAGGTGTAGTTCAGCAGGGTTGGCTTGTTTGTGGCAAAAGACACCTTTATAGTTCTCGTCACTTAGGAATTCTGAGAGTTTTTGGAGCTCTGTGCCATCGATGGAGACGAAGACCAAATATATATATTTGTTACTGTAAATCACAGTATCATAGTTACATAGATGGAGTCCTTCTGGCTGTGCTGTTTTTGGTCTGACTTTGCTTCAGCATGATCATCCCAGACTCGTTCACGTTGTTTCCCGGATCAGTGATTCATTCCTTGCTGTTGCTGAGAAGTGCTGTTTGTTTATCTGCTCGCCTGTTGATGAATTTGGGCTTGTTTCTATTCTGGGGTTGTTTTTGGCTTTTACAGATGAAGGTGTATGATCGTTCGTGTACAGGTCTTTTTTTGGGCGTGTGCTTTTACTTTTGCATGAGTTCCCAGGCATGGAGTAGATCCTAGGGTCATCCTAAGACGTGTGTGTTTAATCTTTTAAGAACCTGCCAGACTGCCATAGTGACTGGGTCGTTTTCCATTCCCTTCAGCAGAGAACTGTGCTCTGCCTACATCCTTACCAAACCTTCGGTGTGGCCAGTGGTTTTGCCTTCGTCCATTCTAACAGGTGTGCCCGCCACCTCCTAGTGGTTCCAGCTTGCGTCTCCTTCGTGATTAATGACTAATGGCTCTGGGGCTTCTTCTTACAGCAGACAAGCAATGAGACAGGAGCCAGTGGTGAACGCGTAGGGGCAGAGATGTCATCCTTGACCTCCGTTCTCTGCCTTTTCAGTTAGAACTGGGTGTTAGCATCCACCTGAAGGGTCCACGTGTCAAGGAAAGGTGAACAACCATTTCATATGTATCACTGTGTTAGTCCATAGACAGAACTCTGCTTTCCCCACCCAGAGATACTTATTATTTAGTTGTAGAGGGTTTTGAGGAAAGACTGGATGATTTTTTATAAATAATGTGATGCTGCTTCTAAGTCTTGGAAGGCAGCTCTGCTCACCACTATACCTCTGATCTGCTTCTAAGCCGTGGCTGTGAACTGCACTCCTCCACCCCCCTGATGTTTACTGAGTGGCCTCCGTGTGCCACGCATGGGGTTGGCGATGCAGTGTAACCCTGCCCCTACCCCTTCTTCCCCAACCAGTGAAGTCTTTCCAGTGTTTTCACTTCCCAGGAAATGAGAAATACCTTAAACTAGCGCTTGTCACCCTGGA
Source organism: Bos javanicus (assembly GCF_032452875.1). Lineage (NCBI taxonomy): Eukaryota > Metazoa > Chordata > Mammalia > Artiodactyla > Bovidae > Bos > Bos javanicus. Next base: position 32,970,483 of record NC_083879.1, on the reverse strand, counting down.
TTGTAACTTCATTTATATGCCTGTCTCTCTCACTGAACCTTTTAATTCCTTGAGGAAAGGGATTTTTGTCTTATTTTTTGATGTTTATTCTCTGCATTTCCACTGGCTGAAGTATAATCAAAACGCAGATGTTTGGCATGCAGGCGAATCCAATGTGGATATTTCTGGAGGCCAGCTAAGTGTATCTCACTGGGAGGAAGGAAAGCCTATGAGAGCTTGGGACCCTGCAAGAACAGTAGCTCTGTCAATCAGAAGAGGAACCTGAGGCCCATCTCGGTTAAGACTATGTGGTATTAGTGGCAGGACCCTGGTGCCTTTCTGTCTCTCATCCTGCAGAAGTGGACAGACCATGTTCTAGTAGCAAAGCCTGGACGTTGATCCCAGTGAACCATGACTGATGAACCATCCACGGTCCTTCCCCTGCTTCGCCCCTCACTTCATCATGACTTTCATCTGAAACTTAACTAGGAAGAGGCCAGGCGGTGTCACTGTAGAAGGTCATGGAACGGGCTGGGCCTTGGGGAAGCCCAGGTTTCCCCTCTGACTGCGGACATGTGACCTCCTGGGGACATCAGCTGGCAAGTGGAGTGCTGTAAAACCGGGGACCAGCCACAACCTTGCCCTTCACAGTGGACAGTATGGCAGAGTCAGAGCACGGGCTCTGTGTGGCCACTTCTGCTGGGATCATGTTTATTCTGAGCACAGAATTCCTACATACCTGTCAACGTGATCACAGATCCAAACACGGGAAGTCAGCACCGCGATCTCCCAGAAAAAGTGGAGTATCACCGAAAGATAATGAGGTCATTTCACTGAGAATATACAGTGGGGACTTCCCTGATGGTCCAGGGGGTAAGAATCTCTTGCCAGTGCAGGGGACGCAGGTCCAATCCCTGGTTGAGGAACTAAGACCCCACATGCCGCAGAGCCACTGAGCCCAGGCACTGCAACTCCTGAGCCTGAGAGCTGCAACTGCTGAAGCCCGTGCACCTGGAGCCCATGCTCTGCAACAAGAAAAGCTGCTGCAATGAGAAGCCCACACACCACAGCTATAGAGGAGCCCCCATTTGCCACAACTAGAGAAAGCCCACGAGCAGCAGTGTAGACCCAGGGCAACCAAAGGTAATAAATTAAAAAAGAAGACACAGGAATCTTAAATGTTGTGTATATGTTCAACAGCAGACCTTCAAAATACATAAACACAAACTGATGGAGCTCAAGAGAGAAATTGACAGATCCACAGTGATCACTGACAACTTCAACACCCCTCTCAGTAATTCATGAAACGAGTGTATTAAAAATCAGCTAAGGATACAGAACATCTCAGCAGCCACGTCAGTCATTGCAGCTGATACACAATCTTTTGAAGCATGTGTGAGGCATTCACCAAGACACACCGTTTTCTGGGCTATAAAACAAAACAGATTTAAAAGAATTAAAATCAGACAAAGCATGCCCTCTGATCACAACAAAATTCAACTGAAAACCACCAGCAGTAAGATATCTGGAAAAACTGACTAATTGTGTTTGTCTCACTCAGTTGGCTGCTCACCCAAAAGACATCTTCCAGATGGTTCACATGGACAGGGATGGTCACAGAAAGAGATGTTCTGAGAACTTCATACTGTTTTAAACATCTGTGGAGTTGCTTCCATAATTTCTCTTTTTTTTTTTTTTAAGAAAAAAGGTATTCCAGTTAATCATGCTATAGGATAACTGAAGAGCTTCATTGTATGGAATTTTATTTTATTTTTTGTATGGAATTTTAAAAAGAGATTAGATGAGTTATTGGAAGATAGGAAAGTTGCCTGAAAGTAGAAAGCATATTGATATGATTCTGAAATTCTTTAATCATTTGACTTGAATTGTAATGAAGAGTACTACTGGAGTTAAATGCCAATGTGCAGGCATCTTCTTGCATAATGAGTAAAATCACAGGAAAAATTTGGGTTTAGATTAATTGTACAGTAAGCAAAATTAGATGGGAAATAATTTTAAGGATTTTATTTTTGTCATGCTTAACTAGAAATTGTGCATACATCATTTTTCTATAAAAGTAGGATGTGCTGTCCGTACATCTTTGAAATCTGTAACGTTTATGTAAGTAGTTCGACATCTGTTGCATGTTTAGCCGGTTAGCTCACACAGAAGCGATAGGATAAGGCGGATTCCTGGGCAAGAGTCGACTTTCCAGGGAGTCGAAGTTCCAGGCGTGTTACACTGGGACTGTGAGCTTCTGAAACCATCTTTTTCATTTTCAGATCGTGAGCCATGCCCTTAGTGAAGAGGAACATCGAGCCCCGGCACCTGTGCCGGGGGGCCCTGCCGGAGGGCATCACCAGCGAGCTCGAGTGTGTGACCAACAGCACCCTGGCTGCCATCATCCGCCAGCTGAGCAGTCTGAGTGAGTCCCTTCGCCTCGGGCTCCCTCCTTTCTGATTACCAGTGATGTATTAATTTTAATGACTTTAGCCAAGTGATTTCGGTTCAGTAGTTCTGGGATTGTCCAAAGAAGAGGCTTTGGAGGAAAGAGCCTTCCTCCCTCCTGAAAATTTCCCAGCATGAAATGAGCTATCTGCCCTCTCTGGTCTGCTGACACTGGCTTGGTGTGATCAAGTTGGAATTGACTGATTTACAGATGATTAGATAAGACCAACGGAGAAGGCAATGGCACCCCACTCCAGTACTCTTGCCTGGAAAATCCCATGGATGGAGGAGCCTAGTAGGCTGTAGTCCATGGGGTCGCTAAGGGTCGGACATGACTGAGTGACTTCACTTTCATTTTTCACTTTCACTCATTGGAGAAGGAAATGGCAACCTACTCCAGTGTCCTTGACTGGAGAATCCCGGGGAGCCTCATGGGCGGCCGTCTCTGGGGTCGCACAGAGTCGGACACAACTGAAGCGACTTAGCAGCAGCAGCAGATAAGACCAAGAAGACAATGGCAACCCACTCCAGTACTCTTGCTGGAGAATCCCATGGACGGAGAAACCCAGTAGGCTGCAGTCCATGGGGTCGCACAGAGTCGGCCACAACTGAAGCAACTTAGCAGTAGCAGCAAATAAGACCAAATGTGTAGTTTAAAGTAGTGTTTATTTTTAAAAGCTTGTTATACATAAGGATAAAATAATTGGTAGTTGTTTTTTTAAAGTGAGTTATTTATTACACTTGCACAGGACTAATCGTTTTTTTTTTAATGTAGTGAATTGAGAACTGTGCTGTGACTGTCATAGAGTGGAGGCTCGATACGTGTTTGTTGATTGAATAAGATTTCAAATGAATCAGAGGATCCAGCCTGAGGATCCAGTGAGACTTGCTGATTTTAACCTTCTAAAGGTTAAAGTGCAGGTACTGATTCCGAATGGAGGTCAGCAGTGAGCTGCTGGTGACACATATGCAGTGCCATGTACGCGTCACATGCATGGGTTACAGACATGTAAGCAAACACAAGCATAAGGAGTGGGCTCCCTTTTTTTCCAATTTTGAACATTAGTATGAGATACATAAGAAGTACTCCATTTCTTACGACTCATATGTGCATGAAAATGCTTTTCCTCCAAAGCTTTTTGAAGTTGCAGTCTTTCTGCCTAACTTTTACATTCACGTCGTGATCTTATTTTCTCACTTCATCCCACTCCTTTTCGGTTTAGATGGTTCACACTGCATTTTGGGTGACAGGTTTTCACAGTTAAATTTTCAGAACCTCTGTTAATAATGAGAAAATCCTCCATGAAATTTCACATCCTGGTCGCCTCAAGCACAGGAGAGTGGTTTAAAAAAAAAAAAAAACAACAACTCAAGTGCTTTTATTTGTTTTGAAGAAGAAACAGAACAGATGAGTATTTTTATTTTTCTTTAAAAGAATTGTACTGTGTTGTTATGGATATATTTTTGATATATGATGCCTATAATCATTGGCTGAGGCCAGAGTAACCTGGAAATTACTTAAAATGTGTTTCAAAATAGATTTCTTCTGGAGTTTGAACTAATTATAATTGATTTTTGGTAGGGGTTGTTGATAAAATTGGAAAAGGCAATGGCACCCCACTCCAGTACTCTTGCCTGGAAAATCCCATGGTCGGAGGAGCCTGGTAGACTGCAGTCCATGGGGTCGCGAAGAGTCAGACACGACTGAGCGACTTCACTTTTACTTTTCACTTTCATGCATTGGAGAAGGAAATGACAACCCACTCCAGTGTTCTTGCCTGGAGAATCCCAGGGACGGCAGAGCCTGGTGGGCTGCCGTCTATGGGGTCGCACAGAGTCGGACACAACTGAAGCGACTTAGCAGCAGTTGATAAAATGTGTAGATTCATGTTACAGGAGGATACCACGTAGATTATTGAAGGGTGAACGTGTTTCTGTGTGCCTTCATGTGTTTCTGTAAGAATGCTTTTCAGTCTCTTGTTTGTATGCCTGAAACGTCTGTGGGCATGGGGTCTAAGTGAGGAAAACCAACATAAACCATTACGGTTTTTAATCATCGTGCCGTGTTCCGTGTACAGTGTTGTGTCAGTCGCGTCTGTGGGGCCTGTTTGTAAGCGGAGCTACCCACACGGTCTTGTCTGTTCCGTGGAGTCCCCTTTGGGCAGACTGAGGGCAGCCCCTCCGAGGGTATCCGAATCTTCACCCTTGGGACCCACGGGTGTGCTGTGTCACTCGGCAGGGAGAGGGTTGAGGCTGCTTGTCAACTCACCTCACAAGAAGCAGGTTACCCTGGGCTGTCCAGGTGGGCCCAGTGAAAACCAGGGTGAAACCAGGGTGTCCTCTAATCTGGAGTCACTAGTTCTCTAGTGCAACGGTCCCCAACCCCTGGGCCGCAGACCACTACCTCCCGTCAGGTCAGTGGTGATGTTAAATTAGAGATAAAGAGCAGAGAAACTGTAGTGTGTCGGATCATCCGGAAACCAGCCCCCTGCCCCTGATCCGTGGAAAAACTGTCTGCCACAAAATCGGTCCCCTGGTGTCAAAAAGGCTAGGAAGCACTGGTCTCGTGGGTCTAGGGGAGAAAGAACAGAGCCAGGGCCAGAAGGCGTCTCTTTGGTCTTTTCGGGTCTGGTGCACCTCTGGTGTCTCTCTGGTTCTCTTCACATCTGTGGGGGGACAGTTCAGTGTCATGAGGGGATAATAGATACCAAATAGTCCCTCAGAATGCAAACAGAACTACCGTGTGACCCAGCGATTCCACTCCTGGATTTATATCCAGAAGAAAATGTAAATACTAACTTGAAAACGTTTTTCAACAACCCCAGTGTTCATAGCAGCACTGTTTACAAGCACTGAGCATGGAAGCAGCCTGACTATCCATTGACGACCGATGGATAGAGACAATGGGCTACAGACGCACACATACACACAGTAGAATATTGCTCTGCCATAAAAAGAATGGAAGTCTGCCATTTGCAGCGATGTGGATGGACCGAGAGAGTATTATACTTGGTGAAATAAGTGTCAGAGAAGGACATACTGTGCATCCCTTATATGTGGAATCTAGAAAATAAATGAATGTATATTGCAAACCAGAAACAGACTCACAGACACAGAAAACAAGCTAGTGGTTACCAGTGGGCAGAGGGAGGGGCAAGATAGAGGCGTGGCATTAAGAGATACAAACTACTGTGTATAAAGCAGATAAGCAACAAGAATCTTCTAATACAGCACAGGGAATTATAGCCATTATCTTGTAACAGCTTTTAATGCAGTATATAGCCTGTAAAAATATTGAATCACTGTGTAATATAACTGAAATGAAAATAATATGTAAATCAACTTTACTTCAGTGAGGGGGGAAAAAAATTAGTGTGTTACTTGGTTTTCCAGCAATGGAGTATTGATTTTTTTTCCTTCAAATAATGGCAGTTTAGTGTAGCAATTAACATTGAATCGAGAGTGCTTTTTCATCATTTTCCTTGATTAATGATCTGAGTGCTCTTGTTCTTATCACCTAGTTGCTCAATTAAAATTAGTGTCTTGCAATCAAATTCCTTCTGACATTATAATGTAATTCTAATAGAATTTGCTTTAAAAAGGAGACAGAGCATTTGTGTCAAATCCATTTCTGTGCCTCCCAAGCCAGTTTCCACTTCTCTCTCTATGTTCTTGCAGTAATAGCTTTCTTTTCCTTTCTTACGAAGGCCTCCAAGATGGCACAAGAAAAGGAATTAGACCTTAGGTACCCCCTGCCCAGAGTTTTTGGTTATATTTGATGGTACTAATAAGATAGTATAGAGAACTTAGCACAGGATAACATGAAAGGAAAAAATTACAAATTTTTTTATTAATCACAGGAAGTCATTGATAATGGTTCATATATATCATTCTAAAAGTGATTTCTCATACATCTGGTTTTGTAGCCTATACTCAGTATATATTCAGCATCTAAGATACATTTTTAATAGCTAGAGATTACTGTATTATATTGATATACCATGAATAACCATTATCTTGCTGTTGGGCATACATATGTTTCTTTGTTTGGGGAGACACTGTCATAATTCTTGTATAAAACTAGTACTGACATCTCAAATCTTTTTTGGCATCTCTCTCTTTTTTTAAAAAGATTTCTTTCATCTTATATGTCATCAAGCTTCCTCCCACAGAGATAAGATCATCCTTACCAATGGTATAAAAATTTTGAGACTCTATCAGTTTTAAACATGAGTCTCTTAAAAAAAAACTATTACAAAACCTATTTTCCATTTAATTTCTACATTGAGTACTTGTATAAATGAGAAGGGAAGTCTGTTTTCTTCTCAGTTTTAAAATTAGTGATTAGTATTTTTATTAATACTCTTTATGTATTATGTCTCATATCAAAGCAGATGCTAAATTGAATGAAAATACTCCCTTGATGGCTTGCAGCATAACACATTTGCTTTATGTAATTGGATCTGAAGTTCAGGGTTGTGTTAATTGATTATACCAAGTGCAGTTCTAGTCAGAAGAGAGATTTTAAGTGTTTTGAAGGCATGCACTGAATAGATTTCTTGGATGTTTTTAGCCAAATGGAATATTTGAGGGGAAAAAGGGAAGATTAAACATAATATATTCAAGAGATAGATCACAAGTTCATCACCAGGCAGGTTCAGGCTAGGTTAAGGGTGCTTTAAGAGAAGAGGTGTTTATGTACTAGACAGAGTTGACTAGAAGAAACAGCATGAATTTTTTAAAATTTACTGCCTCAAACTGAGATACATGTTTGCATTTCTTGTGGATAAAAATAGAAAGCCAGTGAAGGAGGTAAGCATTCCTGTGTACCTGTATATGTAAAGTAAGGCTCTGTTGGCCACAGAATTGGAGGCAAGTAGAAGAATCCCCTCCTCACAAAGACAGGGCTGTTGGAAACTGAAGTGTTTTCCCTAACCCATCACTCACCTAGAGCATCAGAAGTGTTTCCTCAACAGAAGTAATGACACCAGGGTTGTTTCTCACCTCTCCCTGCCCCGGGCCGACTGCAATGTGGCAAGATTTAAATGCAGACTAATTCTTCCTAGCTCACGTGGAGAGCCAGCCATCAAACCTCTCTGCCTTTATCAGCTGTGTTCTTCCCATCTCATGAGTTCATAGGCCTATGGTAATGTATCATAAGTGACTTACAGGTGTCTCTCTGATCATTGTGATCTGCACTGTTATTATCACCTAAAAACACTGAGGGAAGATTGTCAAGGTTTTTAATGTTTTTTTCTAAGATTGTCCAAACCATGACACCACTCTTCTATCAGTCCATGACTGTGATAATCAGCAGTCTCAGCTGTGTTCCTCCTTGACACAGGGCCTTTCATAAGGGTAGGTCTACTATGTCTGCTTCATCCTCTACCAGCCTTTTACACACGTGATCCAGCCAAAAATAGGAGACTCATGGGAAGGGAGAAAAGCGTGACACTCGATTAAGAAAAAGAGAAGTTACAGAAAGAAGCAGGAACCACAGATGACCCCAGCCTGGCATTCCAGATGTGGAACTCCCACCCACCTGCACAAGAAAAGATCTCAGCAGCTTCTCTTAGATCATCAGAGAACTGAGGTCACAGGACAAACCACTGCCCCAGAACTGGGAAAGACAGATTCCAAGGATCACAACTTACCAGGATATGGGAGGTTTGAACGACACTGCCAGCTAGGCTGACTTCATCCATGTTTGTAGAACACAAAACTCCCACCTGCAGAATATACGTTCTTTTAATGCTCCCTCTCTAAGATGGGGCATGCGCTTGGCCATAAAATAATATATTTGAAGAGACTTATACCACCAAGACCATGATGTTAATGAGAAAATAATTCTAATAATCTTTCTAGATAGTTCTCACATATTGGAAAATCAAACGGCAGCTTCTAAATTAATCCTTGGGTCAAAGAAGAACCCAAAAAGGAAATTGCAAACTCTCACTGCACCGGTAACGAACACACAGAATCACCAATGTATTTGTGGGATTTGTGTAAATAGGTGCTCAGAGGGAAGTTTGTATCTTTAAGTGCTTGTGTCAGAAAAGGAGAGGGACATGAAATCAGCAGCCTTCCTCAGGTGGGCGTTCAGGGCTGCTCGGCAGTCACGCTGTAATTCCTGCACTAATTAGTTTCCTGCCTGTTTCACATCTTTTCTCCCCGCAGCCCCCCATCCCAGATTGTGAGCGAATGATTTGCTTATTTCACTGGGAAAATAAAAGCTATTCCGGGAGAACCAGACATCCCCCTTCTGCCATCTCAGCCCTCTGCTTTGCCTCTGCACTGGCACGTCCTGCCCCATCTGCCTACGGTGGTGATTCCAGGACTGGGTTTACCCGCTTCTTGCCTGCTTCACACACCCCTGACACCTGTCTGCATCCTTCCTACCAAATACTCATTTATTGAGAGATCACCCTCTGCCCGTTGCCCCGTTCCTTGCTCCCTTCCTTCCCAACAAGATTTTTTGAGCTTGGACTCAAACTCGTGTGGTACAGATAAATCCCTAATTGGTTCTTTGTCAGTTAAGAATGAATCAGTGGCTCTTACCTCTTCGTGGTCTTTAATTCAGAATTAGTTCGGTTCAGCTATTATCGGACTTGCCATTGGAAGAGTGAGTCAAATTAAGCTCTTCGAACGAGTTACTGTTCGTAGAACTGAGTGCTGTGGTTGCAACGCTTTATTCTCGTTCATCAGAAAATATAGTTCCTCCTATTTTCTTCTCTTTAGTCACTTGTCAGCTTCCAGCAGCTAGTAGAAGATTAAGTTTGCAAGTCTTTAATTTCTGTTTGTTTTTATAAATCGAGAACTTCCAAAGGGAGTAGAGTGTCTGTTGTGTTTTTTCAAATAGGATTAAGCAGGGAAGGTGGAGGGTCCGTGATATTGATCCTTTTTGGCCTGTTTAGCATCTGCAGAGTGTGTTTTGAGAACATTCAAGTCGCTTCAGGAAGAGGCTGTGCTGTCCATGCCTGAGTTGTCAGTGGTACACACTGTTGCTATTAATTAGATTTCTGCAGCGCTGAAGGGAAAGGGGTTTTCTTGGAGTTGCACTGGAATTTTTTTTTTAAACCATGAATGGTCAAGTAGAAAAAAATTAGTTGGTTCCATTTTGATTACATCTGACATTCCAAAAAAACAGCTGCTAGACTTGAATCCAAACCATTTGGAACACGGCGCTTTGTCTCCAGGTCGTGCAGCTGAATGGGCAGGCGTCTTCCCACACGGGCTTCAGAAAACGGTCTGAAAGGCGTTACTGGTGTTTCAAAACCAGTCAGTTTGAAAATGTGATGTCCACAGTGCTTGCCCTGCGGAACCCCAACACACGCGGGCATGTTAAAGATTTTGAGACGCCTGAGGCGTATACATGTTTCATCTTTCTAGTCCAGCATTTCCCAAATGTACCTGAGCTGGGAGCCTTTGTTGGCTGTGTCCTTGTGGATGAGAAAACACTGGTACAGGTTATGTGTTTTTATTCAAGAGATGCTGAGCACTGGCTAGCGCAATCAGTGCAGAGACCACAGGCGTGGCCCACGCCCTTACAGGACTTGTGTAAAAGAGCCAAGAGGAGGGGTGTAGGATGTGTCCTGTGACTAAGATGTCCTCTGGGTATTGAGGACACAGGGAGGGGCCTCTGATCTCACAGACCCCAGTCTGCTTCCCGAAGGATGAGTTTTAAGTGTGTGCATTTTTGTTCGTTTCTTCAAATCTCTTTTTGAGCACCTACAATAAGCCAGACACGCCCTAGACCTTGGCGATTGATGTAGCAATGCATAGAGTCCCCCTGTCCTGGATCATGTGTTCTTGTGGAAGGAGGCAGGCCGGAAACAGGATCACTAAATACAAGTGTATAACTTATGTGGCGGTGAGTGCTCAGAGAACAACATAGCAGGGAGGGGATGGGGCGGGGGGTGTGTGGGGGTTTGTTTACATCTGTGAGTGTGTATACAGAGAGGTGATTGCCATTTAGCTAGAGAACATCTCCCTTGGAAGATGATATTTGGGTCTAGACCTGGGTGACAGAAGTGGTCCAGGCGGGAGGTACAGGAGATGTGAAAGCCTGGGCAGGAGCAGGCGTGTCTGAGCATCCGCAGGGCCGTTTGGTTGGCAGGAACGTGCGAGGGAGATGGCAGCAGGGGATGGGCCCGGAAGTTCACTGAACTGGACCCGGCAGAACCTTCTGAGTCACTGCCCGCCTTCATCTCTTCTTCTGAGTGAGGTGACAGCATGAAGGGGTTTGAACACACAGAGGACTAACAGCATCTATGAGCAAGTGGGGAGGGTTTAGGCAGTGTGTTCTGCTGGAGCCCAGAAAAAGGACAGAGCGAAAGTGCACGGGGTCCCCATGCCTGCTCAGAGCCTTGGGTTTGGTCTTGAGATGACGGGAGCAGTGAAGGGTTGGAATAGCAGCATCCTGATGTGCAGATTTAAGGATGGAAGGTGAATCTGGACCCAGGAAAACAAAGCTGTTGATGTAATTCAGGAGAGAAACAGGAAGGGCCGGAGCTCAGCGGGTGGGGCGCAGGAGAGGTTTGGTGTCTGCCAGTGGAGGGAGGGAGCAGTCACGGTGACTCTGTTCTTTCTGGGGCTTCATCGTGGGTGGACCATGCCTTTGCATGTAGAGGTGTGGGTTTGAGTTAATGGGAACATGAGCTCCTATGAGAACTTGTCCAGGGATTGCGATTCTTACAGGACACCAGCATGGAGATGTCTATTAGGTAATTAGACACACAAGGCTTGCTCGGGAAGTTCATAATAAAGGCAGCAAACAGCCATTACCATTGGACGCCGCATCTAGTTACAGTGTTTAAAAGCATGCATAATTCATCTGAAGACTCTTTTTTTGTTAAATTGGTTTGCCTTTTGGAACCATTTTGTATATCGCGTGAGTGGGGACTGTCGGCAGTATTTCAGGTGACTCCAGAGAGCTGCATCGCAGGTTTTCAGCTTCAGGAGAAACGAGCTACTGCTTAACTGAGATAAGAAGTCAAAGTCCCCACTCCCATTTTTAGTGGTGTTCATTGATTCCTTTCTTAATCTTATTTCCTCAGACAGCATTCCTGTTACTAAGACAGTTACACTGTTAGAATTCATGAAATTATACAGATTTTCAATTCTTAAGAGATGCTTATCCAGTATCTAGGAGTAACCACTGAAGCAGCAGAATATTTCAGTCCATTTTATTAAGTAAGCAGGACATTTCCAAGTGTCTCATGACCTGAGATAATTCATGGGAAGTTGCTGATCTCTAGCCAAGAAAGCTGAGGGAAGTACGTGCTAAGGCAGGGAATCAGAAGATAGGAGACCCACGTTGTCGTTTCATCTGTTCCTCCCACTTTCTCGGCACGGTGTCTGGACGGACCACCTGGTGCTCAGCTTAGTCACCTGGAAGGTGGGAGCAGTGGCTCCGTGTTTGGCTCATGAGTTCTCAGTCATCATACAGGTGGTGCCAGAAGGCTCTGTCCCAGGTGGGGACAGCTGGGGACGCCCAGTGGGCACAGGTGGTTCTTAACTCCCGTGGAGGTGATAGTCTCGGGGTTCACAGCAAAGACTAAGGAGAGTGAGTGTGAGAGCACCGTGTAAACTGTAAAGCGCGGTGAAAGCGTTACAGTTATTCTCGCTCCAGGTGACTCTTCTTCCGGGAAGGTTCAGGCTCTCTTCTCTTTTGAGTGATAAGTTGATAGAATATGCAGATAAAACCAATGCATCTTATACCCGTCACAAAAATTAAGTCAAAATGGATCGTAGACCTAGATGTAAAACAATGAAATTCCTCAAAGATAGCAAAGGAGAAAATCTAGATGACCTCGGATATGACTGTGACTTTTTAGATACGGTACTAAAAAGGCATGACAGTGAAAGAAATAATTGATAAGCTGGACTTTATCCAAATTAAAAACTTATGTTCTATAAAAGATATTGTGGAGAAGGCCAACAACTGGGAGAAGATGTTTCCAAAAGACATAATCTGATAAAGGACCATTATCCAAAATATATCCAAAGAACTCTTAAAACTCAGCAATAAAAAACATAAACAACTTGTTTGAAAAATGGGCGAAAGATCCGAACAGACCTCTCACTGGAGAAGATGTGCAGATGGCAAACAAGCCCATGAAAAGATGCTCCACATCACAGTCTTCAGGGGAACGCAGCTTAAAACAAGATAAAACACACCTATCAGAACGGCCGAAACATAAAACACTGACAGCACCAGGCGCGGACGAGGGTGGAGAGCAACAGGAGCTCTCGTTCATTGCTGGTGGGAACGCAGGATGGTCCAGCCACTCTGGAGGACGGTTTAGCCGTTTCTTAAAGAACTAAACGTACTCATGCCGTAGCATCTAGCACTCATGCTCCTTGCATGCTTGCTGCTGCTGCTGCTAAGTCGCTTCAGTTGTTTCCAACTCTATGCGACCCCAGAGACGGCAGCCCACCAGGCTCCCCGTCCCTGGGATTCTCCAGGCAAGAACACTGGAGTGGGTTGCCATTTCCTTCTCCAATGCACCTTGCATGCTTAGTAGGCAGTTATTAAATGTTTGTTGAGTGAGTAAAGGAATGGTGTTAGGATTTGGAAATTGAGTGAAAGCAGATACTGATTCCGATCTTGTGAAATTTTCAGAAATGTTATTAATTACACTTTAAGGAAGATGGGAGGTATGTCTCGAACTCAAGGGAAAGAAGAGATCTGTACAGAAACGTTTAACTCAGAATTCAACATACTGACTTTTAGGGAGGGCCAGAGTTAGCATTGTATACCTAGATTTTGAAATATGAATTAGAAGAATTTAATGCCATTGGAAGTGTGAGGCACTGTATAAGATATCTGACGTTGCTGATTGTGAATGAGGTTAAAACCCTGAATTTAGAAGCCAACATGATTTGTTGAATCAAATTTGTTTACTTGGGAAGTAAAAGGAAAGTTCAGGTCCTGAACTGTGTATGCATAAAGCATGCAAAATGAGAGCTAATTTTTTCCCAAAGAAGCTTAATTTAGTGGGAAGCAACTTGGTGGGGTCGGAAAGCTCATAGTAAAAATTCTGTATTATCTGGGTCATTTAAAAATCCTACAACTTGGGGAAACTTTCAGATACATGTGAGTATTCCTAATAAATTTTGAAAAATCCTACAGGCCTTTGATAGTGATGCATTTTGTGATGATTTGCACAAAACCACACGTGTGGAGGTTGGCGCTGGGCTTGGGTGAGAGTGTGGCCTCTGACAGGCGGCCTTCTGTTGGTGCCTTCTGCAGGCAAACATGCTGAGGACATATTCGGAGAGCTGTTCAACGAGGCCAACAACTTCTACATCCGCGCAAACTCTCTGCAGGACAGGATTGATCGCCTCGCTGTCAAGGTCACCCAGCTGGATTCCACGGTGGAAGAGGGTAGGTCATCCCTGGAGAGTGATGCTGAAGGAGGGCAGGGAGTCACCCTGCTGCTTCCTCGAGGTCGTGCGCTCATCCTTCATCTCGTCTTTTCCTAGAAGAAAAGCAGGGGGGAAAACCCACAGCGCAGGGTTACTTAGTAATTAAGAGTCACATCTGGTCTACCTTGTGAACCACACTCAATTTGTAAATAAGCGACACACGCAGTATTTGTTTTAAAGGACTCTCTGGATGCATTCAGTGTTAGAAGTCCTAATGGAGGTTACTGGTAGTTATTGGAAAGATACTTTCTTACCGGAAAAATCACAGACTCACTCCAAAGATACTGTCCAGCTAAGAGAGCCCTGTACCCTCTGCCCCGCTTAGGACCGATTATAAGTAATTGAGCTGATCCTGCTGACTTAATTGCCCAGAAATGAAGGGCTTCAGGCCTCTGAAACAAAGTTAATATCCACAGGTGCTGTGAAGTTAACTGATGGTCATTTTGATGACGTTCCCTGAAATTGGGATAGTTTCAAAAAAAATTAAAATTCAACAATCCCTTAAAAAATTTTTCGCTTTTTGTCTCTTTCAAATAAAAGAGTATTTTGGGGGGGAAAAAACTATCCCCCCAAATCAAGATGTGCCATTTTATATTTACTTTGAAGAAAACACTCAAATTAAAAATTATTTTTTCCTTTATATAGGCAGTTACAGTTTCCCTCCTGGCATTAAAATGATCCTAGCATCTTATTTTTCTACTAGGCCTTCAATAGCAGTATTAATAAAAACTGAAAGTTTTTTTTAATGTAGTTATTTATGAAATTCATCCCTCATCACTCAAAAAAACATGTTTTCTTATCTTCAGATCTGTTTCAAAGGTCAAAATTAGATTAGTGAACTAAAAATTTAACAAGTGTAGAACATTGAGACTTTAATATTTGTTATGAACATTCTTACTTTTCCAACAGAAAGTAGGAAGTTAGAGATGTGCTCTTTTTAATTTAATTTTAAAATGTGTCTTTTATTTAAAAGGAAACGTTTGAATAGCTACTGGGTCTATTCAGACAAGGAGTTTTAATATTTTAAATCAATCATATACTTTTCAAATGGTATAAAAAATGATTTTAAAAATATTTGTCTTTATTCAGCTTTTTGTTGACTCTTGCAGTTGTGATGCTTGTGATAAACTTTACCCTGGAAAAGGTTAGCATCGTGAGATTCTACAGCACATTTTATATAGCCTTACATTCCCTTCCCAATCAGTATTCTCCCTTAAGACTTTCCTTGGTGGATATTCCTATAGAAGAATCCTTGACCAAGTCAGGAAATCTATACTCTGTGTGATCCTGCCACTCCGTTGGGCAATCTTGGAAAGGTCATTTAACACCCCTGACCGTCAGCCTCATTGGTCCAATGGGTGAATGTGCCTGTACACCCACCTCAGAAAGTCATGTCCAGGTCAGATGAGTTGATACCTGAGATGCAGTATGCCATTCAGACTCAAGAAATGAGTGTAAATAGCCTGCTTCTCTCAGACTCCTTAGTGCAGATTTGTATCATGCTGCATAATTTTCAGAAGTCTAGGTGTGCTGAAAAGCTTTACCATTTCTCCTTAATATTACTGTCAGAAAAACTTAATACACTTTCTACATTGGTGTATTTTTTGCAGACGTATTAACTGTTTGAATGGTTCCCCTCCCCCTGGATACCCCGAACCTTTGTGTTTACATACCTATTACACTCATAACTTTATCCCTGTGTGGTTTCTGAGAAATGCTATTTAAGTAAAGAATGATGCACTCATAATTAGGCTCAATGAAATCATTATATTGCCACAAAAGAAGGAAAGACATGATTTATAGAGATTACTGTTGTTTATCAGAGGGAGTTGTGCATACTAGTAAACATGATTTTAAATGAACAATAGTAGGTACTATTATTCTGCTAGAATAGATGTTATGTATTCGGCTATTCTAGGAGATGTTTATGATTGTGAATCAAATTATACTTGTTTCTAAACGGTTCAAAATATTTCCACATAACCCGACTTGGGGGACTTTTCTCTAAACAGTGTCACTACAGGATATCAACATGAAAAAGGCTTTCAAAAGTTCCACAGTCCAAGACCAGCAGGTGGTTTCAAAGAACAGCATTCCTAATCCTGTTGCTGACATTTACAACCAGAGCGATAAACCGCCTCCTCTGAACATCCTTACACCGTACAGGTAGGTCTTCTGTGTGCAGGTGCGTCCCCAGAGCCTCTCAGGTAAGTAAGTTGAGAGAGGTGGGCAGTGTGGTGAAAAGATCTTTTCAGACTTTGAGAATAATTACTGCAGTGTTACCCAGGATGAAATTGGGCTTCCCAGGTGGCACAGATGGTAAAGAACCCTCCTGCCAATGCAGGAGAGGCAGGAGACACAGGTTCGATCCCTGGGTCAGGAAGATGCCCTGGAGAAGGAAAAGACAACCCACTCCAGTGGGTTCTTGCCTGGAGAATTACATGGACAGAGGAGCCTGGCAGGCTTCAGTCCTTGGGGTCACAAAAGAGTCGACTCGTAGCAGCTCAACAACAAAAACAACCACGATGACATTAGTGATTTACAGAATTTCTAAAGTTTGAGTATTTCAAAATACAGATAAGCTTACCAAGGGAAGTGTGAGCTCTGATGTTAGCTTTCAGATGCAGATATCGTGAGTAGAAGATGGCACATTACATAGTAATGGTGTGTGATTGTGTTGATCCTCACGTTCAAAGTCAAGTTTAAAGGAGTTGCATAATTCATCTCTAATGCAGCCAAGTACCTGTCTCAGCATTTCAGCCCCGCAGACATGTGTTATTTAATTCAGAAACATGTGTTCTGCAGTGTTGGGTTTTCTAAGAGTGAATATAGAATCAAGAAGGTATCCTTTCATTTGAATTGGTAGGACACTCTATCAGGACCAAACTTCCTAGAAAAAGAACGAAAAATAAACTGTACAAAAATTATTATGAAGACACTAAAAATGCTCTTTAGAACTCCTCTCCGACCTGCTGCCGCGTCACTGAGTTCTTTCCTGTTTCCATGTATTGGGTTGGCTAACAGGTTCATTTGGGTTTTTTGGAACAGCTACAGGAAAACCCGAACGAACTTTTTGGCCTACCCAGTAATTCTCTGTTCGTCCCCATCTCTCACCCCCTGTAGAGCTCGCTCCTCAGCCTCTGATGAGCTTAGACTGGTGGGGGTGATCCTCGCAGCCCCCCAGGATTAGCTCCACTGGGTGGTGCCCCCACCTTCCTGAATTCACTGAGTCCTCCACATCCGTTACTGTTCTCCTGGGTCTGGTAGCCCTTCTCAGGCAGTGCCCAGGGGTTCTCTTGGTCTGAATTCCTGTCCTTTCTCGGGGTCCAAAAGGAGATGTTTGGATCCATCCTTTATTGCAGCTCTACTGGGAAAGTAGTCGTTCAGACTGCATCCCTTTCTTCAGCATGGACAGAAAGATGCTCCAGGAAATGAAATAGGGATTCCATGGAAGCTGTGATGGGAGAGGATCAGGATACCACATTTTTCTATGAAACAAATGTATGTTTCTGGAGTCTTTAGATACTCAACTTAAAGATTAATAGTAGTATTGTAAACCTAATTTTTTTTTTACCTTTTTAAAATTTATTTTTAATTGAAGGATAATTGCTTTATAATACTGTGTTGGTTTCTGCCGTACATCAACATGAATCTGTCATAGGTGTACACATTTCCCCTCCCTCTTGTACCTCCGTCCTGCCTCCCGCTCTGCTGTATATAAAATAGATAGCCAGTGGGAATTTGTCATGTGACTCCGGGAACTCAAACCGTGGCTCTGTGACAAGCTAGAGGTGAGATGGGATGGGAAGCCTAATGCTTTAACTTGTGAATTTGCTTTTGTTCAGCAGACATTTTTCTGGGGGCAATTTCAGCTTTATTTATTCCAGAGCCAGAGAACTTACTAAAATTTTCCTAAGAAACCTCACTAAATATTTTGTTATAAAGGAAAAAAGAAACCCAGAAAACTCAATGAACCACTCATATTTGACTAATCAAGATCATGATAAATATTTGTGGTGGTTAAAATTTTTAATTGCATAAAATAAATTGATGCTCATATATATTGTGTATATTCAGTTTTATAGAAAAGAAAAATATCTTTTAATAGTGTGTTTAAAAATAGTCATGCCAACTCAAATCTACTTTTTATTAATGCAGAAATATTTTGGTAGGAAAAAACACAAACTTTTGCAGTTGGATTTACATATGACAGTGACAACACAGTTTTAAATAAGTACAGTGTGACTGAAAAGTCAAGTGTTTAGTTGCAATAAACATAGAATATTTCTGCTTGTATTCTGGTGTCAAGGTTAACGTTTGCTTAAGTTATTATACATATTTGTTCCATTAAGTAGTAACTCCTCATCAAAGTATTAGCTCCACTTTTGAAAAAAGAAGATGCATTTTATACATTTTAAAATTGCAGCAAGTTGCTGCTCAGTTTTTCTATGTCCTCAACTATATTGACAACCTAGTAGTATCTTAGGGCAATAGTTTATATTTTTCACAACAATGTTTTCAGTAAAATCCCAGTAATGCAGGTTGCTTGTCACTAGGAAATTGGGAAGAGAGAGGATTTTAAATAACTAAAGAATTGAAGTACAGAGTGGATTGTGCTGGTTTGTTAGCGACTTCCAGGCAGAGAATTGCCAGATCACCCTCCTGAGAGCCTGGCTTATCATTTGATGCTGAGAAGCTTAGAGAACCCGGCATAGCAGGGACTTCAAGACTAGTTTCCCTCAAGTAATTCATGTCACTTTGTTTGACTACTGGGCCACAAACTCTTTACTTATTTCTCTGATTTTTTTTTTCTTTCTCTGTATGCCTCAAATGACTAATTGAAATGCTGTCTTTAAGTGAAAATGTTTTGCTTCCTCTTGAAGGTAATATATAGGTCACATACTGTTTTTAAAGCATTAGCAGATAGAGTGTTCACTTCTTAACATGATTATTTTGAGCTTTGCTGTCTATTGATGTATATTACAACTTTGGGTCCACGTCCATGTTGGCTGCATTTTATTGACTTTGTGATGAATGAGTAGCATATAAAGACTTGAAATATTTTTTAATATATAGTAATTATAGCAGTTCTTGAAAACTAAATAGCTGCAAGTGAATTTTCTTTGTGAATTACTTCCATTTAGAACCCTGGAGAAGGGAATGGCAACCCACTCCGGTATTCTTGCCTGCAGAGTTCCATGGACAGAGGAGCCTGGTGGGTTACAGCCCCAGGGGTCACAACATGACATGACTGAGTGACTAAGACTTTCCATTTGGAAAGTATCTAGGTCACCACTTTCTATCCGAGTTACGTGTATGCACCGTGACTATTCTGCTCCTTTCCTAATTGAATTATAGATGTTGGGCAAACCTGATTTTTAAAAAAAGGCAGAGTGCTTGCTAATTTTTATCCAAATAGCCTTGTTGCTCCAGAATAGAAGTGAACATATATGTGCTAAGAGATCCATCCATCTCTATATGTAGCCCCCATTAGAATAAACAGAACATACCTTGAAATAATTGTGGTATTAAATATTGCTGTTTATGAGCCATATTGTGATTTTGGGGTAGCAGTTTTCTAAATCTAAATATGCAAGAGTAGTTTTTACTTAATTATTCTAGAAAAAACTGCTGTTACTGCATGTTCACACATTTTTTTCAAATAAGAAAAATTGGGAGACTTCAGAGAGTATAGGATAGTTCAGATTCCTCATGCAGATGTTATCTCGTGAGTTTAAATGAACATTAATAATCACCCCATATGTGCGACCGCATAGACGGCAGCCCACCAGGCTCCCCCATCCCTGGGATTCTCCAGGTAAGAACACTGGAGTGGGTTGCCATTTCCTTTTCCAACACATGAAAGTGAAAAGTGACAGTAAAGTCGCTCAGTCTCGTCCGACCCTCAGTGACCCCATGGACTGCAGCCTTCCAGGCTCCTCCGTCCATGGGATTTTCCAGGCAAGAGTACTAGAGTGGGGTGCCTCTGCCTTCTCTGATATGAAAATATACAACCTTTTTTTTCCCACCTGACTTGTAATACATTGATTTACAGAGATGATAAGAAGGATGGGCTGAAGTTCTATACTGATCCTTCCTATTTCTTTGACCTCTGGAAAGAAAAAATGCTACAGGACACGGAAGACAAAAGGAAAGAGAAAAGACGTCAAAAGGTAAAGAATTCAAGTATGGGAAATGTTCATATAAATGTGTAATTGAGATGCTTGCTTAGAAATTAGAGATTTAAAGATCCGTACATTTTTTTAAACAGTTGAGATGCTGGGTTTTGTGCTGAAGTTTTTCTAGAGGTTGCATTCTTCACATGAAGATACCATTCAATCTAACACAGTAATACAGTACTACTGGCAGTAAATTCTATTGATTTATTCTCTAAAACTTGCTTTGCTTTCATAAAAGTAGTGGCAAAAATTTCAGTTTTGTCACTGCATTTTATAACTTTTCTCTTGCACTTTCAAATTTCATAAAGCAGTCAACCTTCCATATTAGTTAGAATTATCTGCTTTTGGCATTTTTAACATTATTAATTGTTGGGCTGCCACCTAACTGTAATTAAGACCTTGGTGAGAGAGGTTCGTATCGGATGGAAAAGCATGTGTGGTCAGCACACTGAGAGGATAGTATTTCCTGAAAATGAGCTGCTTCCCTTTGGTGGGGTGGTCGTAGGCAGGAGAACTGAGGCGCCTGCCTTGCAAACACTCTTAGAGCGACAAACCCACCCTCGGGTTCAGGAACTTCTATTTTGAAAATTGTCTCTTTGGGGCCCAGAAATTAGACTTAAATGACTGAAAATCAGTTAATTCTCCAAAGGCAAGTAGTTGCCAAGCCTTTTATATATGAATGATGTTTTAAAAAATGACCATCTAGTGTGTGAGTTAAGAGCTCATTAGCATTTTGTGGGCCGGCTCCCTGGAGGCTTGAGACAACTAGGAGGTGCTGGCGCCGCAGGAGTGACAGTTCAGGATGGAAGAGGACTGGAGACTGGAAGACAGGATTTCAGAAAGGGAGCACGGCAGTCGCAGACTGCAGGTGTGAAACGTTACCTCAAATCCTGGGAGGGAATATCTCAGATTGTCATCTGTGTGCTCTTCTTGGGGTTTCCCAGGGGGCTCAGATGGTAAAGAATCTGCCTGCAATGCAGGAGACCCAGGTTCGATCCCTGGGTCGGGAAGATCCCCTGGAGAACAGCATGGCAACCTGCTCCAGTATTCTTGCCTGGAGAATCCCGTTGGAGCGATTTAATGGGGAATCTTGGAAGGGTTGCTGGGTGTTCAAGTGGAGCAATATTCAAGCAAAGACACTGCTAAGGACTGAAGTGCAGAATGGGAAGATGCTGATCTCTCCAAAGAAGAACGGAGATTTGAAGGCCCATGGCTCTGAATCCCCAAACCTCTTCATGGCACCAGGGCAGAATCCCAAGACTTTACAAGTTCTCTCCTTTAAAGCATGCCTCCTTTCAGATGGCCTCCCAGAATTCCCTCGAAGCAGCAGTGTTCATTTTGGCAAAAATATTTAACTTTTCCACCACTGTTCTTCAGGGGAAAGCAGTCTTGTCGACTGTGTGTGATTACGCTCTGTACAGAATTATTTGTCATTTCCTTGGTGGTTTTGTCTCATCCTGTGTGCCTCAAACACATAAAATTCTGATGAGAATTTCTCCTTCATTCATTTGTATAGTGGTTCTTTTTTGAATGCCTTCTAAAGGCTGTGATGTAAAAGAAAGGACTATCACCCTCATGGAGATGAGAGTTGAGTGGGGGAAACAAACATTAAAAAAAGTCATGCCATCCTCTGGAACTCATAAGGAGGGAAAGAAATTTGACATTTTTAATACAAAATCTGCTTTCTATAGGAACAGAAAACGAGGCAAGGTAGCCTTCATTTCCCAGGATTCTAGAAACCCCAGGAGTCACACTCTTATTTGGAACAGACAAGCCCATGGGAAGGAAGAATTAGTTTAGAAAATTTGGGGAGAAGACATCCGTTGTTTCTGAACATGAAATTTCCTTCGTTTGCTGGTGTAAAAACATTTTTTTAAGTCATGCAAATAACGACGTTGGTGTCAGGCTGAAGTTGCAGAGCTGGAAAGTGAGGGATCGGGTGGCTTTGTCGGGGGTGGGCAGCAGGAGGCGAGGTGACCGTTGGGGAGGATGTGGAGAGGGGAGGAGGTCTGTCCCTGAGATGCAGATAGAAGAGGCTGGCTGAGCGGAGTGTGTGCGTGGAGGTGGTGGGGCTTCAGGATGGAGCAGCGTTCTAAATAGCAGCAGCTGAGATCATCCAGGTGTAAAAAGGAGCTGGGGACAGCCTTGGGGTCTTCATGTAGGCGGCGTAGCCAGGTGCAGATGTGTCAGGGTCAGTGTTACATCATAGTCAGCTTATGTGTGTGTGTGTGTGTGTCGGCCGTGCATTGATGGGTAGATTGGAGGCTGAGCCATTGTAAAGAGAGTGGCAGATACCACCACACTTGTCCCTACCCGCTCAGCATTCATCTCTTAAAAGTAAGGGTGATAGCTATTAATTAGTCGAAGACAGTGACTCTCAAGCAGGAGGTATGTTGGAATCCAGAGAAATCTCCCTCCTTTTCTTTCTCTTGATTTTAAAAGCATTCAGACAGTACACACCAGTTGTAAAATGCCCAACCCATCCTGAAGTAAACACATGTGTTTAGAAAATTTGGAGGTGAGTGTCTCCCTTTCCCAGGCATAACTGCCCTCTGGTAACAGCTGTGCATTCATAATACAGGTGTACAATAGATACAGACATATCCATATCATGATATAATAAAGATGTACTTTGTTCTTCTTAATAGTTGTATTATATTCCAAAGTTTGGATACTTCATGAGCTATTTACCAGTTAATGAATTAATGAGTATTTAGGTTGCTTCCAAACTGTCCCTGATACAGCACTGGAGGGGTACCTGTACTCAGGTACAAGTATTTCTTCAGGGTCAGTTCCCAGCAGTGCAGTGTGGACTTAAAATTTTGAAAGGTGCCACCCTCTTGCTCTTGACCCTCTCAGGACTGGACCAGTTTATGCCCCTAACAGGACTCCTCCAGTTGTGAAGATTATCGCTATTGTTATTAGGCATTATCTTTATTTATTTAAAATTTTAAAATGTAGTTTTTAATGGTTCCTTTCCATTGACAGTTGGGAGTTCAGCTTGGGTGAGATCGCAATCCCCATGAGGGCAGACACCTGTCCTCTCTTGTTTTCCATTCATACCTTCCGGGCTTGGCAGGTGCCCCAGCCATAGTGAACATCTTGTTACCTGGATTTGTTCATTGCAGAGCCACGTGTGGAGGGGCTGTAAGGGGGGCGTAGGACTTAAAGGCTCATAGATCGGTTTCCCGAAGATCATCAGATTTCACGAGGGGAGCAGGAAGGACATATAAACACATATGGAAGTAGGGTCCTCACCTTTAAAAAAGCACCTGCATAGAACCCAAGTTATTTATTGAAGACATTTTTACTGGCAAAGTAGATCTGGAGCAGGAGTGAGAGGGAAGGTAAGTTCTTAACCTTGTTTTTAGTTTGTGTTAAGCTAGTTGCAGGGTTCACTCAAATATTCTGAAATAATCCTTTTGAAACTGAACACTTAAAATTATTTTGTGACAGATAATTACACATTAACAAGTCAGAGCAGTATAAGGGTGGGAAACGATGTCTCTGGAGCAGGCCGGTATTTCATGTGTATAAAATAGATCTAGAAGTATCGTACACTGAAAAGAAGCTAAATCTTAGTGAGGTGAGAATTCTTGACCAAAAATGATGGTAAGCAACTCTTGAAACTGCAGCACAGTAACTTTTACTTGTTGGTGTTAAATCAGTGTCTGTTCTCTTGGTTGGGTCTGAGTTGGGCGAGGGTGTTAGGAGGTTCTCGACCCGGGAGTGATGGAAAGGGGCCCGCCCTGTCTGCACCCCAGGCTCACTGCTGCCGTGGCAACCGCACTAACCTGCTCTTTTCCTTCCCTCTGTCTCGGCACGCTTGCCTTCCTCCTTGGACGTCAGGAGCAAAAGCGTATAGATGGCACAACCCGGGAGGTGAAAAAGGTTAGAAAAGCCAGAAACAGGCGCCAAGAATGGAATATGATGGCGTATGACAAAGAGCTTAGACCTGACACCAGGTTATCACAGAGCGCACACCACGGAGCGTCTTCTGAAGGATCCTTGTCCCCAGACACTAGGTGTGTGTATGTGTGTGTGTGTGTGTGCGTGCGCGCGTGTGCATGCGTGCGTTGTGAGGGTGAGCGGGGCTTGGCTTCCCTGTAAGTGGAAGCGTAGCACGGCTTTGTGTTTATATGGACCACAGTGTGTTTCCAAACTTTCCCTAAAGATGAGTGTTGCATATGTTTTGAGTTTGAAATAATACCTTAGTTTTGTTTGGTGTTGGGTTACTTTGCATCATTTTCCATCTGTGACTTCACTTAATCATTCTACTAATCAAGATGTACTATTTTAACCTCGATTCTGAATTTGGGCTTAGTACCTGCCCATAACTGGCATTTTCATTTTGATAATCATTTCATTCTTTCTCTGCCTCTTTTGCTTAGAATTTTGCTTTTCCTTTGCCACTTGGTATCTGAAATGATTGGTAGCGATTGATGTGATCAAGGAATAACTTCATTGTTCTTCTTGATAACCTTTCCAAAAGGGATGAACAAAGTTTCCCCCCGCCCCTTTCAGTTTGCTAATCTTACGTATTCTAATTGCAGGAGGAGAATTCTCTTAGGAATTTAAGAATTGTTAGCAATTCAGTAAAACTGTTTTCTTGCAGATGTGAAAGACATGGTCACTAAGCAGCATCTATCCCAAAAGGGCTTCACTGGACAGGAAGAACTGACCAGTAATTGTAATTTACAGTTAATTTCGTATTTCTGCTTCTGTAAAGGTGGGCTCTTCCATCGGCATTTAAAAACGTGAATAGAGGATTCTTACATCAGCAGTAACCTGGACCTTGCAATAAATCTGTGTTTTAAGAAATGCGTATTAACCTCCGTGTTTAGCTCAGACTAATGTACAGAAGATGCTTAGTGCTCGGTGGGTACAGTTCCCATAAATACACTTCCCCACAAGGGCTGCCGGTCACTGACTGACGCAGGGTCTAGATTTTTCTGTACAAGCTGTTATCAGGTAATGATCTGACAATTCCTGGAGCTTTAACTGAGCTGTAGCCTCAAGTTTTAGTCTTGTGTCAGTTTATCTCTGTAGAAAGTAAGACTGAAGATACACTTCCGCTCATAGTTCTTTGGGTGAGAAGTATGTGAACTTGACAGCTCCCAGGATGTCATATCTGCTGCTCGGTTTTCTCCAGCTAAGCTCTGACTGTTTATTCGTGCAAAATGTACACTTTGTAATAATCCATACATAAGTCTTTCCATAGGTACAGATGGAAAAATGAGTTTTTAAAAATCTTTCAGTTGAATTAATTGATATTCATTCTGGAATCTGAGATTAGATGTGCCATGCTGGGTATAAAATTGATGGATTATAGCCCTTAAATTATTTTGGATACTTTTTATTTTATGAAAGTATAACAGTTTTCTTATTATAAAATAAGATTAAATTTTTATATTTGGAAAAAATTATTCATAATCTTATTACCAGAGAAACCACTGTTTTTGTATTTTAGTGTATTTCTCTTTTTGGTCTTTTTTCTGTACATGTGTATATTTTTTACTTAATGAAATTGAAGTCTGCCCTGTGTTATTTACCTTTTGATTTTATAATGTCTCATATTCCTGGGCTTCTCTGGTAGCTCAGAGAACAAAGAATCGCCTGCAGTGTGGGAGACCTGGGCCAATCCCTGGGTTGGGAAGAGCCCCTGGAGAAGGGAATGGCTACCCACTCCAGTATTCTTGCTGGAGAATCCCTTGGACAGAGGAGCCTGGTGGGCTACAGTCCATGGGATTGCAAACAGTCAAACGCAACTGAGCGACTTTCACACGTTCCTGTTTTAAGTGTTATTTAGAAACGTGGTTTTTAATGGATGTACTCAGGGTAACTGAGGGAAATTTGAGCATTAAGTTTGATGGTATGTATATACTTTATTCTTGTAAGTAATACATTTTCAGCTCATCACACAA
The DNA here is from genome assembly GCF_032452875.1 of Bos javanicus. Classification (NCBI taxonomy): domain Eukaryota; kingdom Metazoa; phylum Chordata; class Mammalia; order Artiodactyla; family Bovidae; genus Bos; species Bos javanicus. The sequence goes on along the minus strand of NC_083879.1, from coordinate 32,944,523 downwards.
ACTAATGATAAGTTTTCACTCTCTTTGTAGATCATCAGGAATGGTTTGATTCTAAGCATACGTTTAGGATGGGCCTTGATCAAATGCTTGTCCCTGGCTCCCCACATCAGTCGGGAAGCAGGGTGCCCCCCGGCCCCTGTGCTTCCCCCTTCCTCGCCCTGTTCTGGGTGTTGCAGCTGCCTGACCCTGGGTCGCAGCCACTCGACCCTGCCCTCCCGAAGAACCCCGAGGGCTTCATTTGCTTCTCCCACTGAGTCTCCACTGCTGACACTTCCTCCTGTCCCATCTTTTCTTCACTCTTCCACATTCTCTTTCCCCTAACAGATAACTCCTGGTGCCCCTGCAGCTTCAGGACCACCCGCCCGGGCTCACACGAGTGCCATGTCTCCTGGGGCTGATTCTGCCTTCCTGTTGGGGGGTCCTTTTTGTTCAGCAGTCACCCTCCTTCTCATCTCTTGTCCAGCCTACCAGTGTCCCTTGAACAGGGGCAGTGACACCTCGAGTGACCAGTCAGCCCCCTCTCCACTCCACCCCACCACCGTCACAGAGCCCTGCCCCCCAGGCTCTCCTGCTGTAATTCCCGACATTGGGCATGCCCTGCTCGCATCTGTCCTCCATCCAGTTTTGTCCTCCATTGCCTCCATTTGGCCCTCCATCACCCCGAACCTTACAGAACAGAGCTCTGAATCGTGCCATGATATTTCCAGCCCCGGCTCCTTACCCCATCAGAAGCACTCTGTAGCCTGTAGATAAGTTTGTTTCCATTTGAAAGTTGTACCCCGGCTATGACACAGTTACCCACACGGGGCCACGCTCCCATCATCAGGGAATCCAGAGTTTCAGGTATCTACATTTTTAAAATACGCTAAAACTAAGAACAGGTCAGATTCTTCCCCCACTGAAAATATTTTTAACTCCCTTGCCAACAGTTGGCATAGTTCAAAAGACAGTCATATGCACACCATAATGTACAGTTCATACTGTACATGAGGGAAAAAGGAAGTGAGTTACAAATTATGTTTATATTGAAATTAGGGAAGAGAAAAGGAAAAAAAAACCAAAAACAGTAGTCTTTTGCCATTTAGAGAACTTTTCTGTGCAGTGATGTCCTGGGGAAGCTGCTGTCTGAATTCCAAAGACCCGACGTGTGTTTGCCTCTTCCCTTCAGAGAGAGAGACACAAGCTGAATCCCAACAGAAGCCAGCAAATAAGTGTGAGAAAAGTCAGGACCAGAAGAGAAGAGTGGGAGAGAAGGAAGATGGGCATTGAGTTCATGAGTGACGCGAGGAAGCTGCAGCAGGCGGGGGGCGCGGCAGAGCACAGGACGCCCGCCGGGTTTGTGCTTCCGCTTGCTCCGGTCCCCGCCCCCACGGCCCCCTGCTTCGGCGTCACGAGAGGATGCTCTGCCCTGTACTGACCACACGTCCCATAACCCGGGTGACTAACGCCCTGCGGCACTGCCCAGCCCTTCCCGCCCCCAGCGGTACCCCCAGGGTCCCAGCATTCTTCTGAACTCTGCCAACTAACACGGAGACGCGTGCACCCTTTCAGAGTTTCTCTCTCCCGCAAGCCTTGGAGGCAGCAAGAGGGCTTCTGCCTGCGGCACTGTGTTCCTTCTCTCTCTTTTGGCCATAAATACATCTCTCCTGTTCAAGAAAACTACCACTCACCTCATTCTTGACTTCTTTCTCTGTTCTTGCCGTTCATTTTTTCCCCCCGATTCATCTACCATTTGTTAAGGTCTAGTTATACGCTCTCAGTTTAATCGCCGCTGAAATCTTCCACCTTGGATGCCGTTTTCAAGTTCAGCGCCCTGTCTTGGAGGCTCCTGTCTTACAAACGTGTCCGCTGCGATGCTGTGAAGGGGGCTGTGCTGTCTGTCGCTTGTCCGTCTGTCTGACAACGCACTTCACAGCTGTGGCTCTGAAACCTCGTAACCCTGGAGCTTTGCCGCTAAAGTCATGATTGCATTGTGCTTGGAAGCTCTTGTGGGCCTCGACCTTGTCGATAGTACAGGGAATAAGCGTGTGATTTCTGTGCCTTGCCGTGTTCTGATTTAAATGTACGCTGATGCCTGGTGGCCGGGGTGGGGGAAGTCTTCTTAACTGACGCCACTTTCTCCCACCCCTGGCTCTGGCCCGCAGGTCCCATGCATCGGATGTCACGGATTACTCGTACCCGGCCACCCCCAACCACTCTCTGCACCCGCAGCCTGGGACCCCTTCCTACGGAGCAGGTGACGCCCCGTCCCACGGGCCGGCAGCCCAGGCCCCCGAGCACGAGTTCCGGCCCCCGTCAGCCTCCGCCCGGCACCTGGCCCTGAACAGGCCCCAGCAGCCCCCACCACCCCCACCGCAGGCCACGGAGGGCCCCCAGGCCCCCGCACCCATGGCCCCAGCCGACTACGGGTAAATACCCCATCTTGGGCTCACTCTGGGGCTCACCATTGCATGGGGGTCTTGCGGGTGGGTGATGAGGAATTGTCACTGAATAACCTGGAGAAGGAAATGGCAGCCCCCTCCAGTATTCTTGCCTGGGGAAGTCTATAGACAGAGGAGCCTGGTGGGCTACAGTCCATGGGGTCACAAAGAGTCGGACATGACTGAGGGACTAACACTGAACACTGAGCCAAACTCTGGAGGCTAGGATGCAGCCAGGAATGAGCGGGTGCAGATACCACCCGTTATGAGAAACTCTGTTAGGAAAGGCAGGGTCACGCCGCTCCCCTTTTATTACACATAAGCCTCAGGTTTGTGTCTATGTTCGTGAACACACATTATCTTTGTGTTTGAATGACCAAGCCAGGGCCTTGGCAAAGGACAACGTGCCAGTTTTGTGAGCGGGTCCCAAATGCTCCAGAGAATCCGAATCTCAAAGGAGACAACGATAATAAGCAACACAGGACTTCTTAGACATGGATGCACGTAGCCCTGGCCTCTGGGCACCCAAATGTCATTCTGCCTCCAGGTCCTGTTGTTCTGTGTCTTTTGGGAAAGGTTCAAACATCTCCTAAAAAAAGATCCTCATGTTAAGGGCTTATTAAGTTAAGCACTGCCTGTATTTTGGTAAGCGGTCTTTTTGGCTTAAGCTCAGTCTTTCAAGAGTTTAGTCCCTCCCAGTTGGCACCCAGGGGATTGAACACATGTTTCCACGGACAGGGTTTTCTCCACTCTGGAGCAGCGAGGGTGGTGCTCTAAACGTACATCCCTCAGCCCCCAGAGGTTTTCTCTCCGACCGCAGGGTCTTAGACGGTCCCTGCAATTTGGTTATCTGTAACTCAGGGTTCCCACAGAGTGTTCTGAGGCTCTGAGTGTCAGGCAGAGAGAGTTTGTGGTCCAGTTGGTTTGGAAAACCCTCAGCTAAATAGAACTCTGCAGGTTTCTTGGCTGGAGGGGTTTTCGAAGCTTTGGGTGTTCTGATGGGCTTTGTGGGCTTTGGGGAATTTCTATGGGGAAGGGATGTAAAATACAGAATTTGCCAATCTGATTGGCCTCAGAACCCTTATAAGACAGATTTCCAAGCACCTTTTCTGAGATGCCCCCGTGTAACAATGCCTTGTCCTGCCTTCTTTATGCTGCAGTCAGCTGTCCAGCGCTCTGCAGACGTCACCTTTTCCAGTGGTTATCATTTGGTGCACGTCAGCAGACCATCTTGAATCCCATCACAGTGACTTGTGATGACCTGTGGTCCAAAGCATGGTTGTTTGCGTCCTGCAGTGTTTCACATGACAGCGTGGGCAGTGTCTTGGGGGGTGGGGGTGCTGTCTCCGAGGTGGGGGATACCCTCTGAGGATGGGACCAGCCATTGCTCTCTAGTGATTCTTTGCTTCCTGTCTCTGACAGGATGCTGCCGGCTCAGATCACGGAGTATTACAGCCCCTCAGGACCCCCACCGCCCCCGCCCCCACCCGTGATCCCCTCCGCACAAACTGCTTTCGTCTGCCCCCTCCAGATGCCCCTGCAGCCCCCCTTCCCGGCCTCTGCCGGATCCGCCTACGCTGGCCCTCCCCACCCTCCCTCCGGTGGGCTTGTGGTCACAGCCCCGCCGCCCCCAGGCCCCCCGCCGCCCCCGCCCGGCCCTCCAGGTGCCGGCTCCTCGCTCTCCTCCTCCCCAATGCACGCCCCTCCGGGGGCCGAAGCCAAGAGGCAGGAGGCTGTGCAGCCGCCCGTCAGCGACGCCCGCAGCGACCTCCTCGCCGCCATCCGGATGGGTGAGTGTCCGTCCCAGGACAGCGGCCCACCAGCCATGGCCTCCTCGGTTTCCAGCAGCTCCAACCTCCACCAGATGGCGTTTAGGAGAGGGTGACAGGAGCCTCGGTTTTTTTTTTTTTTTTAACAGCTGATGTGTTTTTTCAGCACCAAGTAAACACGGTGATAAAGCACTGAGAATTCAGGAAAGCTTTACTTGACTAGGAATAGATTATAAAAACGATCATCAATTAATTGGATCTTCTTTTTTTCACTGCATCTTACTCTAAGGTCAAAAGTATAAATTAAAGAAAATGAGCTCCTGTCAGTGATCTAGTTTTTCAGACTAGTTTTTCATATCTAGGATACGTCTTAGCCTTTTCGTATTTTTAGTTTGATGTGCCAGTGAGCTGCAGGCCGACCAGGAGTATGGTCTTCATGACGGAAACACTCGTGTTGGCACAATTGTCCCAGTACAGGGGGCCACTGGAAACCTTGAAACAGCCTCTGGTGGCCGGTGGCTCCCTGGTTGGGCTGTGCTGCTCTAGAATGTTCTTTCTCGGTGCTGATGTGTGCTGGAATCGTAACTATCTTACATTTCAACACATCACTTAAGGAATGTCACGACTCCTATACATTTTATTTTTTTTCTTGGTCCTGTAACATCTATTTCCCAAGCATTTCCCATCCAGTTTCTAAAACGTTTTATGCTAGCGTCAGTAGGCCAAAAAAAGTCTAATAGGCTTGTTGGTCCATCTCTGTTTAAATCGGAGCGAGCGGAGGGATTGCATTCTGAGCCGCGTCTCGTGTCTCTAGGGATTCAGCTGAAGAAGGTGCAAGAACAGCGGGAGCAGGAGGCCAAGCGCGAGCCGGTGGGCAACGACGTGGCCACCATCCTGTCCCGGCGCATCGCCGTCGAGTACAGCGACTCGGACGACGACTCGGAGTTCGATGAGAACGACTGGTCCGACTGAGACCGGCGCCCAGCAGGCCGGGCCGGGCCGGGGGGAGCGTGTCGACAATGTCAGTGGTCCCAGCACCCAGATAGTGGTATTATAATCCCGTAGCTTAGCCACTTTTGTATCAATAATGTGAGATTGCTTTTGCACATCCAAAACTTCTGGGTTTTTTCAGTATTTACTGTGTAATACTTAAGTGCCACTAAACATAGCAAACCGTGCTGCACACGAGGAAATAATGCTGTAACTATTGCATCGTCCTGAAAACAGCCTCTTGCTTCTTTCTCTCGGCCACAAACGCGTTTAGTGCTGTTTGGGTTCACGCTCCTTAATCTTGAAAATCCTGCAGACTTGCTGTGTGTTTGTGAAGCTGCCTGTTGTCAGGTCTCTGCGAGATTCACGACTGTGCGACAGACCAGTGTCTTCCGATCAGTAAGCGATATTGTTTTCCACTTTTTTTTTTTTTTTAATGTGTTCAGAAGAAGTTGGTTCTCAAGAGAAAGATTTGACAAGTAGGAGACTCAGCTGTCTGAGCTTGCACTGTCATGGCTGGTGGCCTCTGTCTCTCTGGAGGCTCTGCTGAAGAACCTCATTTTCTCTGCTGACCTTGTGAAATGTGAACTTGGCCCTTCTCAGGCAGGATCCCTCATGGGCGTTCATGGAGTCAGTGCTTGCTGGTGGTTTCTGTAGGAGGTTTCAGCAGCACAGTAGGAAGGAAAGTGGAGAACGGCCCTTTTTCCTTTGGTGTCGTCGGGACGGGGGTTGCACTCAGCACCCTTGGCGGCCTCTGGAGCTGGGGAACCAGCCCACACGGACCTGGGAGCAGAGCCCGTACAACCTCTCTCCCAGAACCACGTCCCAGGTGGGCCCACGTGGAGGCCTTGGAGCCACAGAGAAGGCTCCAGGTGGCACCTGGCCCCAACTGATCTTGAGTTCTGAGAGCTTCATTTAGGTGAGAGGAGACTGTCGCATCTTTTTCGCCTTCCCTGGTGCTGTTGCCAGTTAGGGACCCAGCCCTCGAAGCACATGGGTTCCTCTTCCACTCGGTGGTCGGCACACCACCCTTGACCAAGTACCCCAGGGGAGGGTCGACCCTTCCTTGTCCCTTCCCACATGGTGACAGGTGAGCCCGAGCGGGCCTTCCTGTTCCAGACAAACTGCTAGGAAACTTGTGAATGAGAACTTAGATTCTGTAATGCTGGGTGGAGGTGAACTGTTTGTTTGAAAGAAAAAAACACCCCAGGCTTTAATCTCAGGTGTAACTTCACAGATGTACAGACACTTTACCCCCGAGCAGTTCTGACTTCTCTGCTGTGTGCAACTCGGGTCCTAGTGATGCTCAGTTGTGACCAAGGAATCTGTGGCTAAAACAGAGATGTTTGGGTGGATGTAGGGTGTCAGCAGGACCCTGACTGCCGGGGGTGGGGGGTGTGGTTGCTGAGTTCTCCCCAGGAAGCTGCTGCTCCACCATCACGTCTCTGTCCCTGAGGGACACACACGGGCTGTGGAAGGTCCCGGTCATCCTGTAAGGGCTGCCTGATGGGCCTTGAGTCCCCTGGGCTGGAACTCGAGAAGAGCCTCAGATCTGTATGACCCTTGTTTCCAAGCGCCCAGGCCAGGTTGTCTGAGTCTTTTCAGCTAGAACCAGCTGTTCAGGCGCATGCTTGTTGGTGCTCCTCACCACGTTGTGTTGCCTCTGAGTAGTTATAATGAACGCCTCAGTTCCTCTCTTTTAATTTCTCTTTTTCTCCAGTGCAGAGGCCAGCTATGTTGGCATTTTCTTGGGACTTTTACCAGTTGTGGTCATATTTTGTCTTTCTTTACAGTATTTTGTCTTTAGTGTTACTTTTGGATACAGAAGCACCTGTGTCCTTCTAGAACCTATGTTTGATAAATCTTCTTTGTCTCTTTTTTTTGTAATGTCCCTTCTGTCCTCAGGATGGAGAGAATGCATAAAGCTACTATCTGTGTCAGGATTTCTTCTATTTATATCTTATCACAGTAAAATTAGTGGCACTTTATACATATTCATGAGCCTGTTAAGTATTGGTTGTCTTCCTGTAGTTTAATCAACAAGTTATTTTCAACTTGATGTTCTGACCAGTGAAAACGCTTTTGCTCTGATGTGTTATGTAGCCTCTAAGAGAATGGAAAAGGACTAAAATCCATTTTAGATTATTTTTCGCAGTATTTTTCTCAGCACTGATTTATTCTAAAAATGAAATCCAGACTTTTTCTAATACGATAGCACACGAAAAGGAAAAAGTGACTATTTTGAACTGTCCATTTTCATTTTCAAGAAATATTTACGAGAGAAATGGAGAAAAACATTTAAATGCATACTTCCTATCTATGGATTTTACATTTTAAAGTAAGCTCTATGTTGTAAGGTTATTTTTTTGTTTAGTCTAATTTCTTACAAGCTTTTTCTCATGTCATGGATCAGGTAGAGGGATGAGAAGACGACTCAGAACCACCCATTAACTGCACGCATATGATGTAGTCAGTTTTCTGTTGTTTAGCCCTAAAACCATAAGATTTGGTCACTTATGTTTTTCTTCAGTAAAAGTATACTGTTGGAGAATTAGCATTTTCATTTCAGTAAAATTTTAGAATGTCGAAATCTTTTCTGAGCACCACGTGGCTAGATTGTGAAAGTTTTGTAATAATTTGCAGCTGAAATTCACGATACATTTTCATCCATTGAAGACTCATGGGAATGTATCAGCCAGAGTAGCAAGTAATTTTTGTTTTCTAAACAAGAGTCTGTCACCTTGCAGTATTACCAATGCTGTTGTACACTGAATTTAAAGTGGTATTAAAAAAAAAAGAAAACTCCTGGTAAACAATTTTTATCTGTTTGTATATCTTACTATAGATTATGTACAAGTAACATCTAAATAAAATTACACTTTTAACCCTAAACAGTTTTGCTTATTGCAGTGTTGTATGGTTAACCTTTTGGGGTGGGGATAGAAATTGGGGCTTGGTGGGGTTTTTAATTAGCCTTTCCATTATTCCCTGGTGGCTCAGATGGTAAAGTGTCTGACTGTGATGCGGGAGACCTAGGTTCTATCTCTGGGTCCGGAAGATCCCCTGGAGAAGGAAATGGCAACCCACTCTAGTACTCGTGCCTGGAAAATTCCATGGATGGAGGAGCCTGGTACAGTCCATGGGGTCGCAAAGAGTTGGACACAACTGAGCAACTTCACTTTCACTTTCCATTATTAGATAATAAAAGATACTGCTCGGATACCATTTAAATTTCTACACAATTTTTGTGTAGATAAGAGTTGAGGTTGGTTCTGTGAGTGACTTGGGAAAGGACTGGTATAGTTTGAAAGCGCCATTCCCGGAGCAGGAAGCAACCTGCCCAGGATACTCTGGCATCTTAACCACATCTAGTCTCAATTGTAGTGACTGATATTCTGGAGCATTGATAGCTTCTGAGATGCTTCCGTCTACTCCTTAAAATGATCCTTTGAAAGGGGGCATTCTCCCTGTTTCCTGTGGGAGAGAACAGAGTGAAGCTCAGCTGCCGGCCAGGGAAGGTTTCTGATGGACCTGCACCGCACATGGGGTCAGTGCTGCAGGGGATTGTGGCAGCTGAGGTCAGGGGGCAAGAGCAGCCACCTCAGGGGGAGCAGGCTGGCATCCAGGCTCCTGCGGCCGCTGCTCCAAGCTGGCTATCCACGTGCTGTGTTCTGCGAGGACTCTGGTCATCTGTGTGTCTGAGCCCCAGCTCGGCCCCGACTCCTCCACAGCTCCTCATGGAGTGATTGGATAGATGGTGGATTTCCGAGTTACTTTGTTACCAAAAGTTAGCTGTGTGCAATTTTTTAAATATGAAGCATTTTGCCAGGTACTCCGTATTTCCAGCACTTGTCCCTAGATGCCTGGCTCCCACTCTATTTACGTTGCGTCCTCCAGCAGCTGGGCCTCAGCAGGACAGGCAGGGGCATCATATTTACTGTTCCAGCCTGTTTGTCAAGCAACAGCGCCTGGCGCTTCATAGGGGTCCGTACATATTTATTGACTAATTTACTTACAGAGCTTCATCAGAAAGGGAGTCTTCATCAACACATATTTGAAGGCTTAAGAAGAAGGTAAATGCAATAACCTGTGTGAAACACAGAACTGTGCCGGACGCCTAGCTGACAGAGGGGACTGTTAGCCATCGGCATCTGCAGGCCACTTACTTGCTAGAGACAGAAACAGGGCAGTCTCTGCCCTCAGGGAGCGTCTCATCTAAAGAGACGACGGTAAATGCTGTCACATCCTTAACTGGGATTTTCTTTGTATTTATTCTGCTTGGGTTCACCGATCTTGAATCTGTAAAGGTATGTCTTTCATGAAATTTGGGGACTATTTGGGCATAATTTTTTAGATACATTTTCTGCCCCTTTCCACACTTACCTTCTTACCCCTCTGTTACAGGCAGACCTTGTTTTATGCTTTGCTTTATCGCTCTTTACAGATGATGCGTTTTGTTTCAAGTTGAGGCTCTGCAGCACCCCTGCCTCAAGCGCGCCTGCTGGTGCCATTTTTCCAGCAGCGTTTGGTCACTTCATGTTCTGTGTCACTCTTGGGTAATTCTCTCAATATTTTAGACTTTTTCATGGTGCGTTACAGTGATGTGTGATCAGTGATCTTTGTTGTTACTGTTGTAATTGTTCTGGCTTTTTTTAGCAATAAAATATTTTTAAATTAAGGTAAGTACATTGTTTTTGTGGACATAATTCTATTGCACACTTTAATAGACTACAGCATGTGTAAACATGACTTTCATAAACACTGGGAACACACTGGGAAAATTCATATGACTTACTATCTTACAAGGGATGTGAGGCCAAACCTGCAGTGTCTCTGAGGTCTGCCTGTCTACGTATGTTAGACCTTTTAGTGCTGGCCCACAGTTGCCTGGGACTGTTTCAATTTTAAAAGTTTCTTTCTCTGTGTTTTGCAGGTTGGATAATTTTTATGTATCCGTCTTCAGTTTCACTGAGTCTTTATCGGTCATCTATAATTTGCTCTTGCTGCTGCTGCTACTGCTGCTAAGTCACCTCAGTCGTGTCCGACTCTGTGTGACCCCATAGACGGCAGCCCAACAGGCTCCCCCGTCCCTGGGATTCTCCAGGCAAGAACACTGGAGTGGGTTGCCATTTCCTTCTTCAATGCATGAAAGTGAAAAGTGAAAGTGAAGTCGCTCAGTCATGTCCGACTCTTTGTGACCCCATGGACTGCAGCCTTCCAGGCTCCTCCGTCCATGGGATTTTCCAGGCAAGAGTACTGGAGTGGAGTGCCATCGCCTTCTCCGATAATTTGCTCTTAAGCTCATCTAATCTTTTATTCATTTTTTTCCATTCTAGAATTTGCTGTTCTTTTTTAAAAAATAGTTTCTTTCCTGAGATTTCCTACTTGCTCATGTACTAAAAGCTCATTTTCCTTCATATCTTTGTATGTACACTACCTCTTAAAAAACCCTTGCCTGCTAATCCCCAACATCGGGCTATTCCCAGGATCAGTCTCTATTGATACTGATGAGTGCATGATGCCTAGTAGTTTTGGATCGTAAACTACTCAGCATTGGATTGTATCGTAAACTTGGTGAATAACACATTTTAGAGACTCTGGATTCTGTTATGTCCCTCTGAAAAGTGCTAATTTTTTAAAAAGAGAGTTTATGTGGCTAGAATTAAACTGCCAATGCTTCCTCAATGGCCTTACAATGGGTAGCAGCAGAAATCTTTTCGGTTCTTTCAGCTTAGCCAGGCTGCCTGGAGCTTTCCTGGTGCATGCCTGGTTGCAGGCTCAACCACAGATGTGCAGTTTTACACACAACGTTTGGGCCCCCTCTCCAGTTCTTCTTTCTTGGATCCCCCCTCACTTTCTGTCTACTCTGGTCACTCTGAATTTGGTTCTCTTATTCTTTAAGCCAATAGACTTTGGAGTGAGCCAGCAAGGCTGCAGGGTTCCTTTTCTTTTTTTAAGTTTGGTTTTATCAGATCTTAGTTGATGCATGTAGGATATAGTTCCCTGACTAGGGATCAAACCAGGCCCCCTGCATTGAGAGCATCCTGGAATCTTAGCCATTGAACCGCCAGGAAAGTCCCTGCAGGGTTTCTCTTCAAATTTAGTTGCCCTGCCTGATAGGATGAAGTCTGTCCTCATGCCAAAAAAAAAAAAAAGGCAGTTAAAAAACAGGAAATGCACCAAACTTCTCTCCTTTCAAGCACCAGCTTTCTCTAGTGTCTTTCTGACTGCTCTCCAGTGCCTGGAATAGTTGTGTGGTGTAGTTTGTCCAGCTTATAATTGTTTTCTGTAAAGAACTGGCCTGGCATGGGTTCATCCTCCATTCCCAGGAGCCTCATTCTGTAAATATCTGATGCAATATTTATTTAAAAAATATTTTAAGTGTAATTTTAAAAAATGCAGACCATTTTAAAATACCAAAATATAACAGAAGATCAGTGGTTCAATTTTTCTACCAAGCAAACTTGTTTTTGCAAGGACCCTGTGGTGAGGCGTGTGGTCTCTTTATATGTACATGGTGTAGAGGAATTGCATGCATGCTGTGCTTCCCTGGTGGCTCAGCGGTAAAGAATCCACCTGCCAATGCAGAAGATGCAAGTTTGATCCCTGGGTAGGGAAGATCCCCTGGAGATGAAAATGGCAACCCACTCCAGTATTCTTGCCTGGAGAATCCCATGGACAGAGAAGCCTGGCGGGCTACTACAGTCCATGGGGTCACAGAGAGTCAGACATGGCTGTGACTAAGGAACAACGTGCTCTGAAACACTCGCTGTTCGCATCTCCTTATGTCTATGAATCAGGATAGTCTCTAAGCTGTAAGCAAAACACAGCATATAAATAATGTGGAAATTGAGATTACTTTAATAAATTGCCAGCCCTAACCCCAGTCTCAAATTTTTATGTTCCCCAAAGCACTTTAATGTTTTCACTGTTAGAAATGTAAATTCTGTTATTAGGGGTTCATTTGAAACACTGGTTTTACTACTCAGAAGCTGGAGAACCACTGCGTGACATCATCACTCTCTGATTTTCTTACCTTTAGACCAAGAAGGTTTCACACTGTTACTCCACTTTGCCCTGTGCTCTCATTGTATATTCAGCAAAGGCAGTGCCAACACCGATTCGTCAAAGCCTGAGCAGACTAACGTATTTGCAGGTGCGAGTAACTTGTAGTGGTGTCTTGACAAGGACTTAGATGAGAAAGATTTGCTCTCAAAGTACACTTTCTTCACAGAGCTGACACCTGCTGGACATCTATGTGCAAAACACAGCAGCTCTGTGGTGAATATTTGCATATGTCATCTTTCTAAGTCCCCACTATATTCATCTGCGTGCTTGTGATTTGAGTAATTAGCTTCAAACACAGCACCGTGATTAGAGGTGGTGAACTGGTGGATGATTCACCGTGAAGAAAATAGGCCCCCTGAGAGTAATTTAAAACTACCAAGCAGTGGTACTTTCCATGAAATGACATTTCAAAGCATTTAGCATTCTAGGCTGCGATCTGGCAGTTCTGGCTCCAAACCGGTTTAAATTGAAGTCAGGCAATTTGAGAGGATGCAGCCTTCCCGTCCTGCAGATGGGAGTTGTAACTCAGCATTTATGTGGATCATGCGTTGCCTTTTGTGGGCGCAGGTGATGGTGGCTTGAAATGGACCCTCTTGGAATCAAGACTGCGATCTTGATTTAAGTTAGGGTGCTACCTCTCAGCTGCTTTGAAACGTCTTTGAACATTTCAGGAACCTAGGCATTCGTTTGACTTGCAAGTTAGAGACTTTCATTGGCAGCTACGTTGAGGCCGAGCTGAGCAATGAGTCACTACTGAGCCCCTGGATTCCTCCAGAGCACTGCCCCAACCTCCAGTGGCTGGCTTGCAACTCCCTGCTCTGCTCCCCTCTGTGTCCAGACCCTGCCACACCACTGGGTCTTGAGGCAATACTGGGGGCGCTGAGGCCCAAGGCAGTTAATAAAGGAGCCAGTGCATCTGAGCCAGGATGTCCCTGGATGCTGCCGGAGGAGCCCTTCATGTCCCCTTCAGGGTCTTACCAGCCAAGAGTCTGAGTTTTCTCCCAGCGTTGTTTCCACTCCACCTGCACCACAGTTACCTGGGGATGCTTGTTAAAAATGCAGGTTTCTGGGCTCCATCCCAAACCTCGTGCAGGCGACCCTGGAATCGCAGTTCACCCCACCAGGTGAGTGATGCTTGGGGACACCAGAGTTCAAGAAACACGAGCTCAGCACCTGCCCTTACAGGACTGATCAGAACCCAACCATTCTGACAGTGACCCAGGCCAGCCCACTGAGGCACCAAGTGGATTCAACGTGGGGCTTAGACCCTCCCACAGTCCGGGGCTGTCTGCCACTAGTGCCCGATGGAGGGAAGTGTGCAGCCCTGGTGTGCATGGAGAAGCAGAGTCCCCCACCAAGCAACTTCATCTTGGACCCCCAGGGCTGGGGTGCAGAGTGGCCATCCTAACTTCACATGTTCCTGCAGGATGGCTGTCCCCTCATCTCCAAACCTGCCTGCTGATCACCGCCCCCCCACCCCCAAGCTCCTTGTTTGTTTGTACTGATGGGTCTTGGCTGCACACAGCACCTGGGAGAGTTTATGGTTCTGGGCAGAGCAGGTAATTTAGGAGCCCTTCTGAACTCTTGGCTTTAATACCTTGGAGGACAAAATCCCGGGACCTGACTCTTGTCCAGGGGCTGTCCCCGTTGACACCACTCATTGGACAGAGCTTCGTCCTGCCCTGGCTAGACTGGGAGATGAGTCTGATTCTCTGCTCCAATTCTACCACTGTAGGGTCCTTGGGGTGGGGACAGGGCTGGTGTGATATGCTTAGGGGTGTGAATTGGCCCCAAGCTCCCAGGACTTCTCTCCTGGAGGTGTGAGCACCCTGCTCTTAAAAGTTCCCTTTCGACTTCCCTGGTGGTCCAGTGGTTAGAACGCCACACTTCCACCACAGGGGTCATGGGTTCAAATCGTGGTCAGGGAACTAAGACCCTGCATGGTGGAGACAAAAGATAAAGGTGTATTAAAAAATATATATATATATATTTTTAAAGTTGCCCCACCCCCTTTCACGGCCCTTAGAACTGGTATGTGAGGCAAGTTTATGATGAGAGGCACGGGGCCCTAACCCCCAGCCCTGGGGGGACGGCAACAGGAATGGAAGCCAAGCACTGCCTTGGTTTTCTAGAGTCACATGTTTTACAAAAGATGCTTCTGTCGGGGCTGGTGGAGGTCTGTCATGTGGGGTGGGAAGTGGGGTAAGCAGCTTCGTCTCCCTAAGTCCAGTCGGTCTGCAGGTGCAGGACTGACTGCAGGTGGGTCCCCTAGCTGGTCCCAGGGTGGGGGGTGCCCTAGGGTGTCCCTTCCCATTTGGTAACTGACTTTAAATGGGAAAGAGCTTCCCTGGTGGCTGCAATGGTAAAGAATCTGCCTGCGATACAGGAGACCCAGGTTCAATCCTTGGGTCGGGAAGTTCCCCTGGAGAAGGGAATGGTTACCCGCTCCAGTATTCTTGCCTGGAGAAGCTCATAGACAAGCGGAGCCTGGTGGAGTACACAGTCCATGGGATTGCAAAGAGTCAGACGAGTGAGCAACTAACACTTTAGATGGGGAACAATAAAGATTCTCGGCTGGATCCCACACCTGATAACATGGTTATCTGCCCTCTGCTAAGATGAGTGGCCAAAGAGACTCATCTACATACTGGTGGGCTCTCAGCTCATCAGGAATACTGTGTTCAGCCTGGGGGCCCAGGGAGCCAGGGGCTGAGCCAGCTGGAGCCTGCCCACCCCTGCAGGGCCCTGCCGTGGAACTCACTCCAGCCTCGCCCGGAAGGAGGGAGCAACACCATCGAGCAACACCATCTATCCTAAGGCCACGGCTAGGAAGCCATCCTAAAAGCAGGTTGGATAGAGGCCTCCTCGGAGCAGAGAGACTAGAGGCGGGGCTTCCTGTATTCTGGCTCCTTAGTGGATGCTAACAGAGGGCAGTGAGAGGCCTGCTAGGGTGTGATAAGGAGGACGCCCCTGCCCCACACCATGGCCTGGGGCCACTGGCACGGGAGTTGGGATGAGGTCAAGCGTCCCCTGTAGTCCAGCAGAGAGTCAGCGGGGCGGGGCCCTGGGGGGGGGGGCACTCAGGGCCTGGCAAGCAGACTGCTCCTCTCCCCCGCTGCAGGGTGATACGGGGGAAGCAATCAAGTGTCCCCGAGGGCCTGTCCACCTCAGATGGAGAAAGCATGTGGAGGGGGTGGCTAAAGGGACACCCGTGACCCCCGGTCCGCGTGGCCTGAGTCTCTGCCTGACCCCTTTCTGCTCTGACTGTGGCCAGAACACCTGCCTCTCCCACTGGGATGAAGGTGCTGGGCCCGGAGCTGTAAGAGCAGGACAGAATCAGGGTGATGGGAACAGGCTCCACCCCCACCCCCAGTTCCCCGTGCCTGGCCCCACACTAGGACAGCTGCGTGAGCTGTCAGGTTGAACACGGCGATTCTCTGCAGTGGGGTGTGACCATTTCACAGGTGAGAAAAGTGAGGCCACCTGTTTTCCCCAGGGGTCCCAGGACGGCGGTTCAAACCAGGCGTCCCAGTGGGACTCTGCTCTCTTGGCCAGGAGAACTAGCAGGAATTTGCAAGAGGACTCGGTGGGCAGCTGGTAGACCCCACTGCTGCCGCTGCTCTGCCAGAAAGCTGAGGCAGGACTTCAAGGTGGAAAGTGAAAGTCGGGGCCCCAATGCACCCCAGAGGTAGATGAGTCCACCCAGGCAAAATGACAACACGGCCTCGTCATGGTGGGTGGCAGGCCAGCTGGTCCCCTTGTTGCTTAGTCGCTCAGTTGTGTCCAACTCTTTGTGACCCGGTGGACTGTGGCCCACCAGGCTCCTCTGTCCATGGGATTGTCCAGGCGATGGTGTTGGAGTGGGTTGCCATGCCCTTCTCCAGGGGATCTTCCTGACCCAGGGATTGAACGCGCGTCTCTTGCGTCTCCTGCATTTGCAGGCAGATTTTTACTAGCACCACCTGGGAAGCCCTGCTGGTCCACCTGCTGGTCGCCTGCTTGGACTGCAAGCAAATCGACTCCACCAGCCCCAGAGCCCTGGTGGAGAGGGACATGGTGTGTGGAGGGGAGGGTGATGAGTAGGGGGTCCACGCACCCATTTCACTGGTGTTTGGAAGGTTTATGCACAATGGAACCATCCTGGCATCAAAGGTTCATGGTCAAGACATCCTGCTTTGGGCCCCGCTGATGTCTGAGGAGCGGTGTGTAGGCAGGGAGCTGGCCTGGACCTCTCTGGGGATTGGTGCGGGTGCCTGGACTGACCCCTCCCTCCCACGGGTGGCCTTCGGCTGGTGAGAGATGCTCACAGCCAGTGGACAGGCCCCCTTGGTGCTCTAGGCCAGGCAGGAAGATGGGAAGGTGGGCATTTTCGGGGCAGACTCATGGGCGCTGGAGGTGGGAGTGGGTCTGTGTGATGATGACCCCAAGGCGGACCTGCATCTCAGACCTCGTGCACAGAGAGCTGCTGAGCGGGTGCTGCCACCAGCACCCCCCGCCCATGCCATACCCGGGGCCTCACAGCGCCATGGAGGAGCCTCAGTCCCAGGGGCTGTGGTCTTGGGGTCCCTGGAAGTGACTGAGGGTTCAGCAAGGTGGAATCAGAGACAATCACCCCTGGAGTCATCTGGGCAGGAGCACTGCCTGGGGCTCAGCATCAACACGACCTCTGACCGCAGCAGCATCTCCTGTTCCTCTGGGGACTGAGTGAGCCGGGCGCTGGCACTTAACCCTGAGGCCATCTGGAAACCTGCCTTGAATGGAACTGCATCACCCCAGAGTCCTGTGGAGGATGGTCGGGCTGGAGTCCCTGGATGGGGTCTCCAGGGAGACCAGACAGCGCTGTACTGAACGAGCTCGGGAGACGGACGGCTCTGACCCACCTCCCCTCTTCCGTCCACCGAGGCACCCACGCGGTGTGAGCCCGCAGGGCGGACAGGATGCAGAGAGCGTCTGGCCTCGCTCTTAGAGCGCGTTGCGGTCACCAGGGGGCCTCCGGGCCTCGGAGGGCACCGCCCTGCGCTTCTCCGGGGAAGCGCCGCCCCCTAGCGGCTGTGTGGTGGGACAGCTGCGCTCCTGCGGCCCCTCCCCGCACCCCTTCTTTGCTTCCATCTCTCATTCCTCCATCAAACTGGTGTGTTTCTCACTCACCACCGTTGGGAGGAAACTGGGACATATTCCCCCAAGGGCGATTAGCAAACATCTATCAAGACTGCACATGCCTGTGATCCAGCAAGTCCGTCTCTGTGCAGGACTTTTCCAGAAGTAGTATTTCTGGGCCCACGTTCCCTTCCAGTGTCAGGAGCGGATTCTATTTCCCTCCCCTCGGAGCCGGGTGGGGTTTTGGAGGCTGCTTCTCTGCAGGCCAGACTTCCCAGCCGAGGTCACAAAGACAAGGAAGCCTGGCTCAGAACCCACCTCTGGGGTCAGCCTCCATGTTGTGAGGAAGCCCACCAGAGGGGCCACATTAAGGTCTGGTCCCAGCTGGCACCCAGCACCGCCTGCCAGGCCCTGGAGTGGGAGAGACCCCTGGTGAGGACTGGGGTCCTCCCCACGGCCCACCATTGCTGGGGCAATGACAGCCGTTCCCACTGAGTTCTGCCAGCTGAAACTGCAGATTTGTGAGCAAAAATAAATGTCCCCTTAGGTTACTCAGATTTGGGGTAATTTGTTACACACCTTTAGGAACTGAAACATACTCCAGTCGCTGGCACAGAGAGGTGTTTCCAGCTTATTTGCACACTGCAAAATGACATCTTCCCCCACAGCATGGTTTGAAATAACAGAACATTGGAGACAGCCTCCTGTTCTATAGACAGAAAACAAATTAAATTGTAGAATTTAATGTATACACAGTGGAATACTCTGCCACTGTACAAAATATGAGGGTGTTTTAAATGAATTTATATGATTTTCAAGATAAATCATTAATGTGAAATGATTCGATCCCTGGGTCAGGAAGATCCCCTGGAGAAGGAAATGGCAACCCACTCCAGTATTCTTGCCTGGGAAATCCCATGGACAGAGGAGGCTGGTGGGCTACACAGTCTGTGGCATGGCAAAAGAGCTGGACACAACTTGCCAACTGAACAACAACAAATGTTCACCAGCCTAAAAACACTGACCAATTATTTTTTAAATATATAAAGTCCTTTCGATATGCTGCACATGTGATATAGAGATGAAAGACTCCTGTTACTAATAAAATTCACCTTATTTTTCTACAAGTACGGCAAACAGCAAAGAATGGGGCCCTAGAATTGGGCTTCTGGAACTCCAATCCTGCCTCTGCCCCGTGACCTTGGGCAAGTTACTCAAATAGCTTTTGGCTAATCCAATATTTAGAAATGTTAATTTCCAAACATAAAGACTTTCTAGGGTTTTTTGGTTTTTTATTTCTAGCTTTGTTGCGTCTAGTTCTAGAATATGTTTTTCATGATTTCATGCAGGCTTTGTACGAAACTTGCTAACATTTACTTTATGACACAGTATATGTCAAATTTTGGAAAATAACTCATAGGAGGTTATTGGATGCAGTGTTTTATATGTGTTCTTTGATTTAAGGTTTTTGTACTGTCAACTTTTCCATATTGTTACTGAATTTTTTAAATCACTGAGAGGATGTGTCTGGAGTAGCCCACTGAGAATCTGGACTGGTGTCTCTTACATTTTGTAGTTCTAGTAAACTTATCTTCACATATGTTGATTCGTGTTGTTAGGGTTTGTAATTTCAGGTCCTATGGATGGAATGCATACCATATACATACATGCCAGGCATTGTTCTAATTGCTTTACATACATGCTAACTTGTTTATCCTCTCAACCATTCTGTGTTGCTTAGCCACTAAGTTGCATCTGACTCCATGACCCCATGGACTGCAGCTTGCCAGGCTCCTCTGTACATGGAATTTCCCAGGCAGGAATACTGAATGGGGTGCCATTTCCTTCTCCAAGGATCTTCCTGACCCAGGGATAGAAACTGAGTCTCCTACATTATTAGGCAGATTCTTTATAGCACTGAGCCACCAGAGAAGCCCAACAGTCCTATGAGGTAGTTACTATTAGTAGCCCACTTACGTATGGAAACTGAAAAATACAGAGACTAAGTAATTTGCTGTAGACGCCACATATCGTAAGTAGCCATGCTGGGATTTGAACAGACTGTCCCTGGAATCTGTTCTTTTAACCAGATCATACATCGTTCTAGTGAGTGAGCTTTGTCATTATGACACGAGCTTCTTTCTGATGATTGTCTTTACTTTAAATCTGTTCTAATATTTATAATGCTCCAGTAGCATTTTTTAAAATGAACATCTTCTTGGTGTATCTTTTTCTGTCCTTTGACTTTCAATCTTGTGTATTCTTATGTTTTAGATATGCTTCTTGTTAGCAAATATTTGGAATTTTTTTCCCTCCTTCTGACAATTTTTGTGTTTTAATTGGAAAATTTTTAATGGGTCATTACTCTCAGCATTGTAATATGAAAGCTTAATTTATCAAAGTCTAAAAATGGTCAATAATTTCCCAGAGGTAATGAACTTATTTGTTTTATGACACACACAGGCCAATCAGAACCCTAGTGGCCAGTCCACTCGGGAAGATGTGCAAGTTCAAGCTGCCTGGCGGCCAGCCCTGTCAGCTCACTCTTTCAGGACAAGATGAGGGCTTTGCTGCATCTCCAGTGTAAAACAACTTCCCTGGTGTAGCTCAGCTGCCATAACGAAGTACCGCAGCCTGGGTGGTTTAGACAGCAGAAATGTATTTTCTCACGGTTCTAAAGGCTCGAAGTCCAACATCAGGGTACCAGTTTGTCTAGATTCTGGCCGGGGGGCGAGGGGCACCTCCTCCCGGCTTGCAGACGGCTGCCTTCCTCCTGTGCCCTCACGGGGCAGGGTGGAGGAGAACTCTCCAGGGTCTCTTCTTATAAGAGCACCCATCCCATCCCGAAGGTCTCCTCTTATAACTTAATCACATCTGAACACCATCACAGTGGGATTAGGGCTTCTCCGTGTGAATTTTGGGGACACAATTCAGTCCATAGCATCCCCATCTGACTTATGGATTCTTTTTTCAACTTCATAAGATAGCATTGTTTCATGTCTTTGTAGATCTACCCCAAAAGTCATCAGTATTTTTGCTCCTCCTTTCTTCCTGTATTTCAGACCTTCCCTTTAGGATCACTTCATTCTTTCCTGAAGTACATTACTTAAAAATGTTCTTCAGTGAGGGTTTGCTGATGGAAAAACTCATTATTTTCATCTGAAATTATCTTTATTTCACCCTTGATTTAGTTGTTGAGTGATTGACTCTTATCTTCACAAGCATCCCCCAACCGCACCCCCCTGCTCCCACTCCCCTTTGTGGCCTGGGATGGGGGGGGGCTCTGCCAGAGATCTGCCTCCAGTCTTGAGTCTTGAGCTCTGCCAGCAGGCTATCAGGGTTCAACTGGAAACAGTAACTACACTGGTTATTTGAACAGGGATATTTGGTGGCTTAGGCAGCAAAGAATCTGCCTGCAAAGCAGGAGACCTGGGTTTGATCCCTGGTTCCAGAAGGTTCCCTGGAGGAGGAAATGGCAACCCACTCCAGGATTCTTGCCTGCAGAATCCCATGGACAGAGGAGCCTGGCAGGCTATAGTCCTTGGGGTTGCAAAGAGTCAGACATGACTGAGGGACTAACGCTTTTTTTTTTTTTAACTTTTTGTATTGGTTGCATTGTACTCTCTTTACATATTTTACTAAATTGGTTTCTGGCATACAACAACACAAATCAGTAATTATAACAAATAATTATACATATATGGCCTCCCTCTTGAGCCTCCCTCCCTTCCTCCCACACGCCACCCCTCTAGGTCATCAGAGAGCCCGCCGGGGCTCCTCGTGTTACACAGCGGCTTCCCCAAAGCTAGCGTTCTCACTCATGGTAGTGTATATACGTCAGTGCTACTCTCTCAATTGACCCCGCCTTCTCAATTGACCCCGCCTTCCCCTGAACAGGTGACCTCCCTGGTGGCTCAGACAGTAAAGCGTCTGCCTACAGTGAGGGAGACCTGGGTTCGATCCCTGGATCAGGAAGATCCTCTGGAGAAGGAAATGGCAACCCACTCCAGTACTCTTGCCTGGAAAATCCCATGGACGGAGGAGCATGGTAGGCTACAGTACATGGGGTCGCAAAAAGTCGGACACGACTGAGCCACTTCAATTTCACTTTCCCCTGAACAAGGGCATTTTGATAAAAATAATTACTCGTAGCATAGGTTCAGAGGACCCCGGGGAATGAAGAGGGAGGAGGTATGAAAAAACAGCCTCTGCTTCTTGGTGGGCGAGAGAGGGCAGTGAAGGAGCGCAGGTCTAGGACAGGGACCCCTCCCCGAGGTCGGCCCCCGCGGACTAAACCAAAACAGAAGAAAACCAAAACCAAACCTCGCCAAAGTGTGCGCTGGCGCTGGCCTACACAGCGACCACTGCTCCGGGAGGAAGCGGCTGGGGGCCTGGCCTGTCCCAGTCTGGGGCACAGGTGGGGCTGGTCTGGGGGAGGGTGTGGATGGGCCAGTGGCCCGAGAGGCGGTCTGAGAGGCGAGAGACAGCCGCCCGCACACTGATGAAGGAGGGACCAGAGTCAGAGGTTGAAGGATCCTGCTTGAGCTGCAGCGGTCAGTCCGGTGTGGGGCCGGGGAGGAGCAAGCCCACAGGGCACAGGGCTCCCAGGCCCCTGTCGGCCCGTCACGGGCTGCACGGCTAGGTCGCGGGTGGCTTCTGAGTGTTGGATTCCTCGCCCGGAACGTGGTGAGAATGGTGCCTGGCCCTGAGTGGGGGCATCGGTGGACCTGAATCCAGCGACCGTGCGGCCGGGTTCAAGGCGGCTGCCCTGCGGGCCTTGGGCAGCCAGGTGGCTGCAGTGCAGGGAACGTCCACAGGGGGGCAGTGCTGCCTCGGCTCCGGGACCAGGATGAGGCGTCACCGGGCGCAGGGTCCCTCGGCACGGGGGAGTCCTCCCACCTGCCTAGTCACCCCTTGCCTTCAGGTGATCCGCTGCCCAGTCCAGGAGGGCACTGCTGCAGAGCTGGTCCCCCTTACCCCCGGACCCAGAGCTCAGGGCTTCCCAGCCCCTCAGCCCAGCTTCTAAGAGCAGGTAGTCAGGGTGACCCGGCCTAAAACGTTTGCTTTCCCCAGGCTATTTCTGCCTGGAAAGGGGTTTTTCCTTCCACGTGGGAAGTGCCCTGGATGGAGCCGGGGAGAGGAGGGTGGTGCGGGCGTCCTGCCCAGGTCCTCACTCCTCCTGGAAGAAGCCGGGGTTGAGTTGTCCCCTCCTGTCAGTCCTGGACGTGGGCGGGACCCCAGAGGCGGGATGCTGAGTCAAGAGGTGATCCTGTCTGCTCTCTGATGGGCGTGAGGGATCCTTCAGGAGACCTGGTGGGGAGTGGGGTTTGGACCTAGCTTCATGGTAAGTGGAGGTGGCTGTCACATCAAACCAGACAGCTGAGGCAGGTGTTGGGGGGAGCACCTCTCTGGCCTGGAAGCTTTCTCCTCAGCACCCTCTCTGCTCCAGGGAGCGGGGGGAGAGCCACTGACTCAGAAAAAGAAGTTGCAAAAAGTACACTAAGTTCCATGTTTGGAGCTGCCAGGCGGTTGTAACAGAGAAACCAAGGCCAGAGGAGGCTGGATCAGCCTGCTCAGGCTGCCTTGGCTCATGGACCAGGCTGGGTTGGAGGCTGGGTGCAAGAGAGGGAAATCACTTCACTGCATTTGTGCTCTGAGACCCTGAAGGCCCTCCTGGGAGCCGGAGAGGGTGGGAGGAAGAGCTGGAAGGGGCACAGGGGGATAGGTTACACTGTGGAAGAGAGGGCACTCTAAGCAGGGCACCCCTGGGCTCTCCTAGACTCCTACTGTTGAGTGACCCAAGGCAGTTCGAGTAAAATAAGAAATTGGTTCCCACCCTCATGTGTTATGGATTTAGGTCTAAGAAGCCTCTTCATTCACCATAATCTTCCTGAGCCTCACATCAGTGGAATCTATGGGCAGGTCTATTTCAACTGGCATGATGCCTTCGAGTCTAAACTGGCTTTTTATCTCAGTCAGAATTATTAGACCAGAGTGGCGTAGACAGAAAGACTTTGTGCCTAGAGTCAATAGTGTATTATACACTTAAAAATTTTACTGTTATTTATCTCATCTTTATGATAATTAAATAAAGCAAATGTAGTCTGTTTCTACATTTCTTTCATTCCGAGATAGTTTTACATTATTAGAGAATGCAATTTTTTTTTTTTTTTTGCTTACATTAGCTTGTGTGTGCGTGCTCAGTCGCTCAGTCGTGTCCGACTCTTTACTACCCCATGGACTGTAACCCGCCAGTCTCCTCTGTCCATGGGATTCTCCAGGCAAGAATACTGAAATGGGTTGCTGTGCCCTCCTCCAGGGGATCTTCCCAACCCAGGGATCGAACCTGTCTTCTGCATTGACAGATAGGTTCTTTCCCACTGCTTACTAAGCATCACCTGGGAAGCCCAAATATTGTGTGTTTCTATACATTAAAAAAAAAAAAGAAAGAAGACTTTGGACTCAGAGGTACCCAGTGTTTTGAATCCTGTCTCTGCCTCTCCTGGTTGTGTAATTTTGGACAATGCGTGTGCTTGGGTCTCTGTTTTGCCTGAGTTAAGAAAGTCTCATCATTTATCTCATCAAGTTGCAAGCACAGGCGCCTGACCCAGTTCCTTGCCACACACAGGTAGTGAGAATGGTTTCTTCTCTTTCAAATCCAAGGACACAGGCTCAAAGGGCTCAGGTGGCCGGGGCAGGAGCGTGTCTCCTGATGGGGCAGGTCGTGGTCCGAGTCACGCTGCTTCCTGGGTGGCTGTGCTGTGTCCTGCAGGTGGAAGTCTTGTTTCTGTTCTACAACACGAGCTGGGGCTGAATTCACGTCTGCAGTGCTGGTGTGTGCCAGCTTTCGCCTTTTAGAGTATTTTAAAATGAGCTATCTGCTCTGTTCTTCCCCCCCCCCCCTTTCTCTCATGCTTAAAATGCAGTGCTAACAAAATATTTCTGACTTAGTAAGCATAATATATTGAGAGATTTTTATGAAGAATTAATGTAACTTGGAATCCAATTAAGATGAAGAAAGCGGTTCTCATTAAGATTCCAAATTATGCCAATGCACTACAATTTTATGATGATTAGGATGGCAGTGTGGCAAGGGAGCTGACTGTTCTTAGCATCATGCAAAGTTGATACTATGATCATTTAAAGCCGCCTGCTCATCAGGCCTCGGTCAGTGGCTCGGGGGTGCCTCAGTGGCCTGGGGCCGGGCTTCCCAACACTGGCTGCATGTAAGAGCCATCTGGAGGCGATTTTGAAAGTCCCACTGTCCAGATTGTGCTGGTAAATAGGAAGGTGGTTGACTTTGTCTGTTAACCTTGTATCCTGCTACCGTTGCTGACAGTTTCGGAAGTCAGCCCAATTAATTTCAAGTGTTACCCTTAGACAGCTGCCAGTTTTCGAATAACTACCGTTTATACTGGACTCTCTGCATATGGAACCATCTTCTAAGTTCTCTGCGTGAGTCCACTTCTTGGGGACTTGGTTTTCCCATCTGTAGCACGGGGCAGAGGACGTTGTTTTGAGGCCTGAGTTCACCTGCCTGTGTCACAGGGTGGGAGGTGGATGAGAAGCTCAGCGTTGTGACTCCTGGGGCCGTGTGAAAAGGTGGCCCCCTCAACAGCACTGTCAGTGGAACAAGACTCGTCTTCGGGGAGCCTGGCCCCTCCTTGGCCCTAACCCCTGGTGTTCTTTTGAGCCACACCACTGTCTGTGTCTCTTCTTTACAAAGACTGGCTATACTGAGATCTATTCTCTTGTGAAAGCTGAACTTTGGTCATTTTTCAAAACATTATCCGTGTGTTTGTCCCAATCACATTTTATAAAGAGAAGAATCGCAATTTTATAGAGAGAAGAATATACCTGCAGGGGAAGGGAATCCATCATCGTCAGAGAATGACCAGCATCCCAGGGCTCCCAGGGCCCCGGCGTCATGAATCCATTGCAGGAGAGGGTCAATTGTTGCTTTTAAAGAAGCAGAGCTTTAATAACCGACGAAGTTATGTTAGATATTGATCATGTGCAATGAACTCAACTCTGGAAGGAATGATCAAGATATCGGATATTAGATTCCCTGGCCCTCGGGCTCAAAATATAAATGTTCCCATTATTGATAAAAACGCTAGAATGAGGGATTTGTCCACATCTTACAGGCACTGGCTCTAGTTGGCACGGGGGCCAAAAGGGACATGGTAATGATGCCTCTAAGAATGCTGCTAAGAAATCCTGTGAGATTAGGACGATCCCTTGTAGTCCTGTTTCCTAAATGTTTTATCAAGAATGAATACTGAATTCTTAAAAGTGCTTTTTCTGCATGTGTTCGGCTGATCATTCATTTTTCTCCATATTCTATCAGTGCGGTGAATTACATCTTTTGATGTCCTAGTGTTAAACCACTTCATATTGCTAATATGATACCAACTTGTGGACAGTTAGTGAAAGTCGCTCAGTCATGTCTGACTCTTGGCGACCCCATGGAATTTTCCAGGCCAGAATACTGGAGTGGGTAGCCTTTCCCTTCTCCAGGGGATCTTCCCAACCCAGAGACTGAACCCAGGTCTCCCACATTACAGGCAGATTCTTTACCAGCTGAGCCACAGGGAAGCCCTTCAGGACCCCTTTAAAATGTTTTACTGGATTTTTAAATCTTTTTTAAAAAATAATGAAATTGGTACAGTATTCCTCTCATAATATTGGTGGCAGCTTTTGATTTCAGCCATGTACTTGCAAAAAAAGTCATGGGCCTTCAATGTTTTTATCAAGGGCAGGAAGTTTGTGTTCACCAAATAAGTCACAAAGAGGTGATGGGAAAGAAAATAAAGTAGCCTTTTAATCACACACACACAAATAATACTACTAATAATGCTGGGCTTCCCCTATGGCTCAGTGGGGTAAAAAATCTGCCTGCAATACAGGCGGCTTGAATTTAGGTTCAATCCCTGGGTCAGACAGATCCCCTGGAGGAGGAAGTGGTAATCCACTCCAGTATTCTTGCCTGGAGAATCCCCTGGACAGAGGAGCCTGGGGGGTCAGAGTTCATGGGTTTGCAAAGAATCGGACGTAACTAAGCAACTAAACACACACACAATGAAGCTGCTAATAATGCCACTAAGGGGCGTAGGCAAATATTTATGTGCAACACACGTGGTGGCTCAGATGGTAAAGAATCCGCCTGCAATGCAGGAGACCTGGGTTCCATCCCTGGGTCGGGAAGATCCCCTGGGGGAGGGCATGGCAACCCATTCCAGTATCCTTGCCTGGAGAATCCCATGGACAGGGGAGCCTGGCGGGCTTCAGTCCATGGGGTCACAAAGAGTCGGGTACACCTGAGGGACTAACTCTTTCACTCTATTTTCAAATAAGATGAAGGAAAGGGCCAAGGCTCCTTTCTCGATGCTCAGGAGTATGTGGGTTGGTGGGGGGCCCTGCGAACACATCTGACATCATCTCCTTCTGCCCACCCTCAGGACCGCCCCCCTTATCCAGGTCAATGCTCTCCCTCCTTCTTTCTCAGGTGAGACAACCGCTTCCCACCATCTCTCCTTGTCACCTGTGCCCTGTATCTGCCTCTCGCAGAGCAACCAAGTAACTTCCTAACTGCCCTGATTTAACCTCTGTGATTTGCAGCACCTTCCAGCAGATTCTAATGCAAACCACAGATGTGAACCACAGGTATAACTTTCTGTTTCTCATAGCCATACTGCAAATTTTGAAAAACTGAAATTAATTTTAATAATATATTTCGAGCCTAGTTGCTCAGTGGTGTCCGACTGTTTGTGACCCCATAGACCAAAGTCTGCCAAACTCCTCTGTCCATGGGGATTTTCCAGGCAAGAATACTGGAGTAGGTAGCGTTTCCCTTCTCCAGGAATAATATACTTTAGTTAACCCAATACAGAATATTCAACATAATATCATTTCAAAATGAAATTAAAAAGTTGCTGAGTTAGTTGACATGGTTATTTCCCCGTAAGTCTTAGAAATCCTGTATATTTTCCATGTGGGACACATCTCAGTACACGTTCCAGCACTTGAGGGCACCCGTGACTGCGGCTCCCTCGGGGGACGGGGTGCCCCTGCTGCCCATGGTCACTGGTCACCTGCAGTGTCTGCCAGGCTCCCTGCCCTCGGGCCCACTGGCATTTGGTTTTCAGCCTTGAGCTCCTGGAGTTCTCTCTTAGGGTCTTTGTGCACAGAGCTCCCTCTGCCCGGAGAGCACGCCCACCGCCCACTTCATCCAAGTCATTCCATCCTCTTGCTCTTTCCTCTTACAGCCCTTGATATGATTCACAGTTATAAATGTACTTGTGCACCGAGCACCCATAGTCTTGTAACATGTGTACTTCCCCGGGCCAGGCATTATCTCCTTAGCTTAGCACTACGTATTAGGTGTCCAGCCCACACGCCACCGGGGAGGGACTCAAAATTATTCACTGAAAGAATGAACAGGTTCCTGATGTATGGGTTCCTTAATCTAGTCTTTTCAAAATGTGCGTTGGAAATCAATTCGAAGACATGAAATCAATTTTCTGGGTCATAAACAGCACTGGCAAAAAGAAATGGAATAACTAGCATGTGGAGAGTGGTGGCGTGTCACGTTTCCTACCGTAGTCGTGTTCAGAAGCCTGTGGAAGCCTCGCTCTCGTCGCTGCTGAGATGCAGGAGGAGGATTCCAGGTCCTTAGGGTCCCACTGGTCCCGAGTTGCCAGGCATGCAGGACCAGAGCTGGGGTTCCACTGTGCTGTTCCCTAAAGCCGGGGTCAGATTCAGTGGAGAAGCCTGCACACTGGCAGCTTCCTTGGAGGGTCCTGGGGGTCTTCTCTCCGTCCTGGAGCCCCTGGTGCCCAGCAGAGCCGGGGAGTGCCAAGGGCAGGCCTTCCCGTCAGACCTCCTCAGAGATAAGGATGGACACCCTGCAGAGCACGGGGTGGCCTGGCTGCAAACTCTTTCACTCCGTGGAGCAGAGGACGAACACTCCATGAGGGCCTCCCTGCGCCCCCCAGCTCCGCGCCCGTTGCAGTTGTGTTTCATTTAGGTAACAATCACGAGCTGCTGGACGTTTCTCGTCTGAAGCCCAGCTCCGGTATCTGCGATGGACCTACAGGCCAAGGGAGTGGGGAAGGTTCTTCAGGCACACGAGCCAGCATCCTGGGGAGAGTGGGCAGGCTTCGCAGGCAGGCCCACCAGTGTCCTGAGCTTCTAGAGGCTGGTGAGTGGGGCAGGAAGGGGGCCAGGACGAGGGTCCTGTGATCTGAAGGCCTAGAGGCAGCAGAGGTGAGACGGCCCTGGACAGAGGCCTGGAGGGAGGCCCCAGGTCAGCCTGCGAGCCCCACATCTGGGGTCCGTTCACCACCTCCTCCCAGCACCTAGGCTCGGACCCACAGGCTTCTTTGTCCCCTCACCCCAGGCTGGTGTGGCCTCTGGGAGGAGCTGGCGTCTCTGAGGTGCCACAGACACGTATCCTGGGTCCCCAGGTCCCTCAGTGAGATTCCAGGGACAGCTGTGGGGGAGTCTGGGAGCAGATGACCTAGGGGCAGCGTAGGGGGATCTTCTCCAGAAACGAGCTTCACCAGGGCGACCGCTGCACAGGCGCATTGAGAGCCGTCGCAGCTGAGCAAGAGGCAGAGACTTTGAGAAAAATGACCGAAGGGCGTTCAGCGTGGTCGTGATTAGATTCCCCAGAAGGTCTGGCTGGAACCTCGCCGCATGTCTGTGGCATCAAGTAGAGGAGCTTAGACTTGGCAGTTTCCATGCCCTTATCTTGCAAACTTAGAGGACAAGCTCTCCCCACGTGGGTTTTTCTTTTAGTTTAGATGATGATCTTTTTTTTTTTTTTTAACAGACTGCCCAGGGATCTGGAGTCTCTTCTGGGGAGTAGGAAAGCGATCACACAAACGCTGACTCCAGGCCTCGGGCCGCAGCCCTGGGTGATTCTGGTACCGCACACAGGAGGCGGGGGGCTGCTCCCCTTCCGTGGAGCACTGGCAGGGTCTCCAGTGTTCCACCCGGTGGGTCAGACTCTCTTCTGTCTGCATGTCAGGTCCTACAATTTCCCCCCAGTCAGTGACATCCAAATAGAAGAGACCCCACCACCCTGGTGGCACCTCGGGGAGGGGACCCCCATCCGAGAGTCCAGTAGTCCAGCTCTTCAGCCCGCACCCACCCAGGTGGGGCCAGGCATGTGGCCCGGTGTCTTGCAGAGGACAGGGGTCTAAGTGTCAGCTCCCTAGAGAGGCCTGACCTGGAGTGGGGCTCTGTGTTCTGCCCCATCTCCTCCTCCCCGGGGTGTATTTCCTCTCCGGAGGCTTGATATCGCTCAGTGAACCTTGACCTCCACTTGCCACCCCCACCACGCATGTCACATGGGCCTGCAGAGGTCCGGGTGTCATTGTAAACAAATACAGTCTTGAGGAAACACGGACTCCATCTTCTGGACAAGTGGAGTCTGTGTTTTGAGCCTGAGCTCTGGCCCAGCCAGGACACCGGTGCAGACGTAGAGAACAAACATATGGACACCAAGGGGGAAGGGCCGTGGGATGGGTTGGGAGGTTGGGAGGGACATATATACTCTATTGATACTATGTATAAATTAGCTAACTGTTGAGAACTGACATAGAGCACAGGGAACTCTGCTCGGTGCTCTGTGGTGACCTAAATGGGAAGGAAATCCATGAAAAAGGCATTATATGTACATGTATAGCTGATTCACTTTGCTGTACAGAAGAAACTGACTCAACATTGTAAAGCAACTGTACTCTAATGAAAATTAATTTTAAAAATGCATTCAACAATCCAAGGCAGAAGAAGGGACAGAAAGCAGGACACAGCAGAAAGAAGCAGACGACCAATTCATGCTGGACTTTGGCACGTCTGGAGTGTTGTTGTAATCTCCATGGTAACCACTAGAATATGAAAAACTGTATAATGAGATAATAGAATGAAATTATAAAAGTAATCTATAATACACAACATCATTCATGGTAAACATGATAAATGTTCTAATTAATACAAAGTTTGCCAGATGGGATAAACACAACCCAGCGATATGCCGTTTACAAGAGACACATCTAAAATAGAAGGAAGATGAGAATATTTTTTCACTTCAATGCAACTAGGTTAAAAATCAATAACAAAAAGATAAGTGGATTTGATGGGTAATTAAGCAGTATTTTTTCTAAGGAACTATATGGGACAAAGAAGAAATCATAATAAAAATTAGAAAATATTTTTGAATTAAATTATTCTTAAACACTACATATCAAAATATTTGGGATGCAGCTAAAGCCATGGCTGAAGGAAAATTTATGGCCTTCAATGACTCTGTTGCTGTTGCTGCAGTTTAGTCCCTCAGCCGTGTCCAGTTCTTTGCGACCCCATGGACTGTGGCCGGCCAGGCTCCTCTGTCCATGAGATTCTCCAGGCAAGAATACTGGAGTGGATTGCCACTTCCTCCTCCAGGGGATCTTCCTGACCCAGGGATCAAACCCCCATCTCCTAGTTGGCAGGCAGATTCTTTACCACTGAGATACCTGCGAAGCCCAAATGAATTTATTAGACAAGAATAAATGCTAAAAATTAAAGCACCAAGAGTCTATCTCAACAAGTTTGAAAACGAACAGGAAAATAAAGCCAAAGAAAGTATCATTTATAATAAGGATAAAGGCCAAGGAAAAGACTTCGAAAAATAAGCATACAAAAGAGGACTAAGAAAGCCAAAGGCTGCTTCTTTGAGAAGGCAAAAATTACAACCCCAGTTTAAAGAAAAAGGAAGTAACAAAATCAGTGTCAAGATGTACAAAGGGGATTTTTCTAAAAGTCCCACCAATCATCAAAAAGGTAATAAGCAATTACACCAACACATTTGAAAATGCAGGTGAAATGGACCAAGTCCTGAAACCAGGCCATGGGCCTTGCAGTCTTTACTAAAGCCCAAGACCATGACGTGCTGCCCATGAGGGTCGCTGGTCTGCGGCTACACTCCAGACCCAAGCGCTTTAGAGAGGTCAGTCTTTGTATCAAATCCAGCTGGCTGGAGGGATGCGGTCTGACAGGGTCCTGGGAGTCTGGAAGGCTGGAGGAGCATCCTCACTCCTGAGTGGTCAAAAGGGGGCTCTGGAGCATGGTCCCTCTGCATGCATCCTGCCCACACCAGCTTCTGCCTCAGTTTACCCGGCCAGGCCAGCCACCTCGGCTGAGCTACTGGGAAGGCCTGCCTGGGAGGCACCCGCTGGCTTTGGTCCCTTCAGCTGTTTGAGGGCTCTGCGCGCCTCCAGACTGTGTGCTAACTGCACACAGCCCCCGCCAGGGCCCCTCGTGGCGCTTCAGAAGGCTCCAGGGACTGGCTATTGGCCCCCAAACAAGGCTGGCTGGCAGAGTGAAGGCATTGCAGAGTGTTTCCCCAGAGGGCATGTGCAGGGCAGCGACTGCTCCCTGTTGTGCAAAAACAAACCTCAAAGCAGTCCCAGCTCCAAGGGACAGTGAGCGATTACGATTGAACAAGGGACCACTCGCCTGGGTCTATGGGGAGCTGGCTGTCAAGGAAGGGTGGGTGGCTGATTGTGCTGCCAGGGACCTGCTGATGGAGGAGACTATTTTTGACTCTGCTTTATTTTCCCCTAAATAGACCATCCAGCCTACCTTGGCTACAGTTGGTCTGGCTGCACAGCCCTGAGCTTTTATTTTCGTCTGTCCAAGAGTCAGGGATATTTGCTGTTTCCCAAATGCTCATTCTATGCAGTGTTCTTTTTTCCCCCAATTCACATAACGCAGCACCATATTGAGGACCTTCTATTTGGAAGTCATCTCCAAATATCTGGCTTTGTGTATCCTCTTGCCCCTGAACACCTCCTCCATCAACAGAGGGTGGTTTGTCAGTAAACTGGGGAATCTGTATAATGGGTATAGTTGGCACAGACTGGAATAGGATGTCACATGTTGCAGATCCAGATCCTTCTACCTTGATCCTCAGCACAAAGATTTCCTATTTCAGCTAAGATAACTGTTGTAGCTCCAGCTATCACATATGCATTCAGCTGGCTAGAAGAGAGAAGGTGGGGAAGGTGTATTTCTTACTTTTAAGGACATTTCTAGGTAGTTGTGGACCCGAATCCTGCTTCTATCCCAGGGGCCACCCCAGGTGCAAGGAAAGTAGGTATAGTTTTTCTTCTGGGCAGGCTTGTATCACAGACAAAATTTGGGTGTAATACTAAGAGAAGGAGAAAACTGATACTGGAGGATAAACCTTGTCACAGCATCCCGAGCAGTTTTACTTTCACACGCACAGGTTCTCACCGACAGCGCCTCAGTGCAAAGTGTCATCTCCCATCCTCCTGGACGTGGGGCTTGAGACAGCACAGGGGTCGACATCCACCATGATGAGCCCACACCTTTCCCGAAATTCCGCTCGCTTTTCTGCCTCTGGGTCTGACCCGCAGATGCCCACCCCTCTGGCCTCAGCCTACCACCCACCCACGTTTCATCCTGAAACGGTCTCGTTCCCACTGATG
This sequence comes from Bos javanicus, assembly GCF_032452875.1. NCBI lineage: Eukaryota > Metazoa > Chordata > Mammalia > Artiodactyla > Bovidae > Bos > Bos javanicus. Next base: position 32,911,679 of record NC_083879.1, on the reverse strand, counting down.
TGTGGATTCTGTCCCTCTGAGTAGCCGAGAATCTTTCAGACATCCTTAGTCACAGCATAACATCCCACCGTGTGTCCTCAGCCAAGTGTTACTGACAAGAAAGAGCTACAGCTGGAATTATTTACTCTTTCAAACCCTTTTAAAACAGAGTCAAGGTTATCTCCAGGGTGGCTATCATCCTCCTTCGCATCCTGGTGTGTTTCCTGGAGTGAAATGGACGCGGAAGGAGTCGCAGCCTCCCTGTGGGTGACAGGGCTCCAGAGTATGTCCTACCCCAAGTATCAGCCACCCTTATTCCATTGTTATCTCAAGACATATCTCATATGGCGCTTCTTAGAAACCATAGAAAAGACATGACTCTTCGGCCCAGGTAACCTTGGTTTTGCCAGAGAAATTAAAGAAAGGAAAAGCAGTAACAAGTGTGGGCTGAGGGCCTCTGGGGACCTGTGCAACCATGTCCTGTGTGATTTGGTGGCAGGGAGCTCCCCGAGTGTGTGTCCTCCCAAGGGAAATCTCCACTGGGAGATGTGAGGGCGGCGGACATGCTGTGTACTACTCACCCACGTGCACTATTGTGCGCCCACGTTCTAGCCCGCACCCGCACCTGAATTTCAGCCAAAGCAGATGCCTTAGAACATAGAACTGCTGGTCCTCGCCGATGAAGAGGCAAGTTGTGACGTGACAGCTGCTTGCCCACCAGTCCTTCGCTTCCTCCCAAAACTGTTTGTAGCTCGTTGGCCTGTTTCTAGCCAAGGAGGTGGTTCCTGAGCTTGGAGGGTCTCCCAGCTCCAGGCAGGCCACATGTGCTTCTTGGACAAACTGGCAGATCGTCAGAGGTTAGAGGTCCAGGGCGCCTACTGGCCAGTGCTGGGCTGGTGGTTAGAGCTGTGCTGGGTGGGGGTGTGGAGCTAGGGTCCTCGCAACTGTGGGAGGCCAGAGGAGCTTTGCCAGGAGGTTGGTGTGGGCTCATGGGAAGGAAATGTTCTTATACCTTCATACCAGGTGCATGCGTGCGTGCTAAGTCACGTTAGCCATGTCAGACTCTCTGTGACCCCCATCGACTGTAGCCTGCCAGGCTCCTCTGTCCATGGGATTTTCCAGGCCAGAATGCTGGAGTGGGTTGCCATGCCCTCCTCCAGGGGATCTTCCTGACCCAGGGATCGAATCCGTGTCTATTATGTCTCCTGCATTGCCAGGCGGGTTCTTTACCACTAGGCCTGGGAAGCCTCATACCAAGTAGTATCTGTGATTAAATGAGATGACTGGGAGTAAACATCATTGTTTCAGCAGCCGCTGGGAGACTTTACCCTGCCTGAGACCTGCATGCGGGAGGGTGGAAGTTTCCTTAAGCTCATCAGGATTTGGGATACAGACCGGGCTCCCGGGCCTGTGTGCCAGCTACTGCCTGTGACAGAGACACACTGGCAGAGCTGAGAGCTGCCAAGATAGAGGATGAGAGCAGGCCGTCTCTGGAGGAAGGAGCCGGGGAAGCCCCCTCTGTTGGGACAGGGGAGGACAGATCTTAGATTTGGAGAAGAGGCCTGCCCAGGGGGACTTGGCAGTGAGATGCCACTCTTTATGATGGGAAAAGCGAATGCTTAGAAGAGAGCTGATGACAGGACCAAGATATCTGTGCTACAGAGATTCTTTAGAGAGCATCACCTGTTGACTATGCATTGGGCACCTTGTATTCCAGTGGTTACAGACAAGGAATCCAGTAGGAGTGCGTTCAAGCACTCAAGTCAACGGTCAGTAAATACAAACCCCTTTCCAGGCATAGTGCCAGGGGCTTGGGCATCCACTGGAGAGTGGAAGAGCACCTGTGGGCCTTTAGCAAGTTTTGTGATTTCTTCAATCACCTTAATGTAGACTTGAGGCACCAATGATACCTGTAGAGATTTGCCCTCAGCAAAAGGTCATCATCAGATTCAGTGAGATGATGCATGGAAAGCATTTCCGTTGTATCCAACTGGAAAATATCCCACTCTAATGTGATCTATTCCCCTTATTCAATACTCCACCCATACTGAAAAAAAACAAAACAAAACAAAACACTCTCTTTCAAGTTCTTTATAACCTCAAGGTAGTAATTAGGTCATGAACTGGCCTCCTTTCCTCCAGGACAGAGAATCCAGTTCTTTTCTTCTTTCCTCATTGACTCCATTTCCTGACCCTTTAATCACATTGTAAACTGAATTTATTTCACTGTATCTGTAACCATTTCCAAAGATGATGTCCCCGGATGGGAGCACGGACTAACAGAAGTGCAACCAGCACAGAAGGGAGAGGAGGTGGTCCCAGCCCTCCTGCCTCGTGGAGCCTGCTCCCTCACGTCTCTCCTCTCTGTGCCTCTGAGTTGAGATGGAGCCCATGGTGCCATCAGGGCACACCTGCAAGGCCGTCACTCACGGGGCAGAATCATCCAGGCATCCTGCCCTCCCTCGTCCGCACAGACACACCTAGGATAGAACCACGTCTACTGAGGATGTTTGCATGCGATGCTGGCTGGATTGCGAATCACTACTGAGGGCTTCCCTGGTGGCTCAGACAGTAAAGAATCTGCCTGCAATCAAGGAGACCTGGATTCGATCCCTGGGTCAGGAAGGTCCCCCAGAGAAGAGAATGGCTATCCACTCCAGTATTCTTGCCTGGAGGATCCCAAGGACAGAGGAGCCTGGCGGGCTACTATCTATGGGGTTGCAAAGAGTCGGACATGACTAAACAGCTAACACTTTCACCTGGAGGGCAGTTTGGAACTTTGATGCGGTAATTCCTCTTCTAGAGTTTTTATTTTTAATTTAAGGATGCAAATAGCATCATACCATATTTTATACAAATGAAAGGAAAACAATACTAAGTTCAGATCAGATCAGATCAGTCGCTCAGTCGTGTCCGACTCTTTGCGACCCCATGAATCGCAGCACGCCAGGCCTCCCTGTCCATCACCAACTCCCGGAGTTCACCCAGACTCACGTCCATCGAGTCAGTGATGCCATCCAGCCATCTCATCCTCTGTCGTCCCCTTCTCCTCCTGCCCCAATCCCTCCCAGCATCAGAGTCTTTTCCAATGAGTCAACTCTTCACAAGAGGTGGCCAAAGTACTGGAATTTCAGCTTTAGCATCAGTCCTTCCAAAGAAATCCCAGGGCTGATCTCCTTCAGAATGGACTGGTTGGATCTCCTTGCAGTGCAAGGGACTCTCAAGAGTCTTCTCCAACACCACAGTTCAAAAGTATCAATTCTTCAGCGCTCAGCCTTCTTCACAGTCCAACTCTCACATCCATACATGACCACTGGAAAAACCATAGCCTTGACTAGACGAACCTTTGTTGGCAAAGTAATGTCTCTGCTTTTGAATATGCTATCTAGGTTGGTCATAACTTTCCTTCCAAGGAGTAAGCGTCTTTTAATTTCATGGCTGTAGTCACCATCTGCAGTGATTTTGGAGCCCAGAAAAATAAAGTCTGACACTGTTTCCACTGTTTCCCCATCTATTTCCCATGAAGTGGTGGGACCGGATGCCATGATCTTCGTTTTCTGAATGTTGAGCTTTAAGCCAACTTTTTCACTCTCCACTTTCACTTTCATCAAGAGGCTTTTGAGTTCCTCTTCACTTTCTGCCATAAGGGTGGTGTCATCTGCATATCTGAGGTTATTGATATTTCTCCCTGCAATCTTGATTCCAACTTGTGTTTCTCCCAGTCCAGGCAGTGGTTATTTTTATTCATTTATTTATTTCTGGCTGTGCCATGTGGCTGTGGGATCTCAGCTTCCCAGCCAGGGATTGAACCCGGGTCATGGTAGTGAAAGCACCAAGGCCTAACCACTGGGCCAGGAGGGAACACCTATCTTCTAGGATTTTTAGAGAAAAATCGTAGGTGTGGGCAAATGTGCATTCAGGGCTAATCCTTGCAGCATGTTTCCGGTAACAAAATTGGAAATTGGCCAGATGATCAATATAAAGAGGATTGCTTAAATAACAACTGTATTTTCATCTGATATAAACCTATAGTCATTAAAGAGTATGTACATGGTCATAGACCAGGCCCTGCCTGAGGAAATGTGTTTGCCATACATGAAGTGACAAAACAGCACATTAAAAAATCATGGTGTCAGACAGAATGCAGGCAAAGCTCTTAGCACCATGCTGGATCTGTAAGTGTTGGCAACCATCACCGTTAGCAATATGAGCGAGACCTGAGACAAGCATTCATGAATAATGGAGGAAAATAAAGCAGGACTGGACCAGCCCACTCCATGTCCTGTGATCATGGATCCCTCCCCTCCCCTCGCTAGACTTGGTTTACCTGTTTGGGAAATAATATCTGACTTTTATTAGGTTAGAGGGTACTTGCTTATGCGGATGCTCAGCAGAATTTTCATGCAGAATAATAAAGACAGCTCCCTTTGTGAGTCCATAGGGACATGGCTCTATACCCATGATCTCATGGACAGCTTCTCACAGAGGACATTTGGGCTTGGAGAAGTGAAGTGACTCACCCAAGGTGGGAGCCCCAGGACACGGTCACACGTCCCCAACTGCAGGCACCACCCCACCACCTTCATACAGGACCCCTGGCCCCGGGTGGTATTTCCAGCAACTAGCTTAAGGTCCTGACATCCACCACCACAGTCTAAAGAGAAAGCTGAGGATGGGGCGGGGTGGTGGACCCGGGCTGTGGCCTGAGACGGGGTGGCAGCCGGCAAACCTGGGGGCTCAGTTCTGACCCAGACCACAGCATCCACACCTGCAAAGGGGTGAGGCGGGAGGATGGCCCCACACGGAGGGTCTGCAATGCTGCTGTGTACAGCAACTGGATCACACGGGGCAGGAAGCTGGGCTTGGTGGTCTGGGGCTGGTGTGGGGTGTGTGTCTGGGCTCTGTGAGATGCGATCAGTCTCCTTGGGACTGACCCATAGGAAATGGTTCTCAGTAAAGCCGACCCCATGCCCCCGATACCAACTGCTCTAGGAAGCTTTCCAGGTGACTCTTCTCCACTTCCATCCTGGGATCCAGGGCATCTCCTACCCTGAGTCCTTAATCACACAGACCCACAGGAGCCAGTCTTTATTGTAGTTGTCTCCATGACAAAAGCAGTGCATACCTATATATTTGCTGTGCAGTGCAGTAGCTAGCAGCAATAAATGGCTTTTAAAATTTAAATCAATTGAAATGAAATGAAAAAAAAAAATCAGTTCCTCAGTCTCACTAGCCACATTTCCAATCCCAGTTGCCACACAAGGCTGCAAGTTCCTGTATCGAATAATAGCACACACACAACTTTCCCATCATCACAGAAACTTCCCTCAGACAGCCCTGCTCCAGAGTTTTTCTATCAAAATAGATTCACATAGAAATAAACATGAGTAGAGCTGGTGGTTATCTTATTTTACTTTTCTTAAGTAACCATTGACACAGCTTTTAATAGTAACTGTTTAGATTTGATAGTTTCATACTAAATATTTACCAAACAAAATTATACAATCCAAAATACATACCACTGACATTAAACATTAAGAATAACTCACTAATGCCTGAATTGTATGCTTTTAAAAGTATATAAAAACATGTTTGGAAAAACTGAGTATGTGTTGAAGGCTTCAGCTTTGTCCTATCCCTTTTTATTTCATATTTCATGCAGAAAAATCAAGCTTGGTTTTATATATCCTCAACTGTTTTTCAAACTGTTTCCAAACCTAAAATGAGAATACATAGGTTACAGTCCATCCTAATGCACAAACACACACTCCACTGAATATACTTCTATTAGATGTTGCTTGCTGGGGTGTGCTCAGTTGAGTCCGATTCTTTGTGTCTCTATGGACTGTAGCCCGTCAGGCTCCTCTGTCCATGGGATTATTCCGGGAAGAATACTGGAGTGGGTTGCCATTTCCTCCTCCAGGGGATCTTCCCAACCCAGTGACTATTTCCTACATCTCTTGCATTGCAGGCAGATTATTTACCCCTGAGCAGGAAGCCCAATGTTGGTTGAGGCAAAGATTATTATTCTTAGGTCTCAAGTTCTGTGAGGCAGCTGATTGCTATCCTGAAATGAACTGCCAAATCCATCATTTTCAGTGAAATCTCTTATCCAATATATAGACCATCTTCTTAGAAAGACTGTAAACTTCGCAGACTGGAAAATAGCCAGTCTGTGCTTTTCTCCCTCAGGAGAACTAAGAAAGCAGCTGTCCCAGTTTTTAAAAAAAAAAAAAAAATCCTGTTTTTATTGGCTAGCTTATTTTGAAGGTTTCTTCAATTTAACTGTATTTCTGCAATTTCCAATTTGCAAATCCTTCTTCTGAGCTTGCCGGCCCTGCTGTGACAAAGCATCGCATTGCCCAGTTGTTTTGTGCTCATATCTGGGGCATGCAAACATCATATAACCTGTGTTGAAAACACAATGACTTCTGAAATGCAATGTTGCTTATTAAGCCAGTAAATCATCAGACGATTTGAGCTCAGAAGTGTGTTGAACTCCCAGATGTGCAGAGTAGAGCACCGGGGGCTATGGAAGAAGGAGGCTTGTAGGACTGGCTCTGAATCTGCCGGTGCAAAGAGCCCCCCACCCCCGCTTTAGGCTAGTTTTCAAATACTACCTTCAAGGGATGAAAAATGAGTGAGTCTCATTTTATTAGCAGCAGTGCTAATAAAAACACTAAGGCAAAGTAACACCCAAGTAGGTCTGTGCAAAGCGCTGTATGCTAGACCCTTCTAGTGTCCCATCTCCCGTAGCGCTGCGTGGTGGGTCCTTGGGTCATGCTCATTTCATAAAACCAGGAGATGGAGGTTCAGGGAGGTTAAGCAACACACCCCAAAGCCAGTAATCGGAAGTGACGTGAACCCAGGTGGCGTGTGTTCAGAGCCCGTGTTCCCAATCATTTTATTCAGGAAGACTACATAACCATTGATTGACATCTTTCCCTCTTCCAATCATATACCTATTTTTACTCCAATAGAAATGACATCTATGATCAGTGTTGCCGACTCAAGCCCTGTCACTCTGGCAGGTCTGCAGGTAGAGGCGGGCACCCTGAGTGGTAGGTTTTCTTTCCCAAACCTCTGCAACCCAGGGGAGCTTCCTGGAGGAAATCAGTAGGAGCCTGCTGGTAACTAGAGGAGAAACCTAGTCTGAGAGATGGAAGAAACCATCTTCACACAAACAGAAGGGCTGGGTACAGTGAAATAAGCTTTTCTGAAGCTTATTTCTGTACTGTGTGAGATTCCTCAGCATTTGTCACCTGTTCCAGAACTAAAGCAATTACCTAATGAGGAGTTTGGCAGTTTTTTTTCCTTTTTTTTTTAACTTAACCAAAGGAGTATAGCTCCTTGGTCTTCCCAGATGTTTCACTGGTAAAGAATCTGCCTGCAAAGCAGGAGATGCAGGTTTGATCCCTGGGTTGGGAAGACCCCCTGGAGAAGGAAATGGCAACCCACTCCAGTCTTCTTGCCTGGAGAATCCCGTGGACAGAGGAGCCTGGCGGGCTACAGTCCATGGGGTCACAGAGTCAGACACGACTGAAGCGACTTGTCAGGCACGCGCCAAGCATGCATGGTACCTGTTTACAAGGCTGAGTTTGCTGGGGGCTGCGGGGAGAGGGATGGGTGGTAGGGCAGAGAGGAAGCCCCTGTGGGGGTGGGGGAGGACATCCAGAGGGAGGGAGGCCCCTGGGTGCCTAGAGTAGCACCTGGACTGCAAAACTAGTGTTTTCAGTTAACTCTAGTCACGTGCACCAGGTGGGGGCGGGGGCAGGGGCGGTGGGCTTGTTAAAGGTCCAACTGCAGGGTCTCATGCCCTAAGTGTCTGAGTCAGTAGGTCTGGGGTGAGGCCTGAGACTCTGCGTTTTTAACAGGTTCCCAGGAGATGCTGAGGCTGCTGGCTGGGGTCTATGCTTGAAAGCCCACAGCTACAGGGCCAGCAGACGCAGAGGGTAATTAATCACTCTGCCCCAGGAAGTTCCAAATTTAGTGGGACACTGGAGCCCAGTTTTGATGACTACAAGAGGCTGCAGAGAAATGGTAGATGATGTGGGGGAAAGGATCAGGAAAATGATCAAAAGGGTATAAAATAAAATCAACCAGGAAAAATGATTTAATTCTTTGGGATAACGTCATTTGAAGAAGAGAATACTGTTTAATCAATATTTTCAATATATAAATGTTGACTGTGACGAAGGCGTTCTCTACGTCTCCAGGGCTGGGCCATGGTAAACAGAATTACAGCATCATAAGGCAGACTGTGATTAGGAATACTAAAACACACTAAGCTTTGAGCGAAAAGTGTGGCACTTCAGTTTCCAAAGCTACCTTGACTTAGATGGTTTAGACTCCATATAGAAAATTCCATTCTGTAAATTTCCTTCCAGCTGTTAGACTCTATAGTACCCAAGAATAAATGTGTTCCTATTTCAAAAGGATTCTGGAAGGAGTAAGGATGTAGTTGGAACAAACCAATTTTCCCTTAGGTTTTTTCCTTTCAGTTTCCTAAGTCAGTAACCTTGACTTCTGGTACCTTTCAGAGGATGCCGTTAAGATGTTCTTTTTCCTTTTAAAATATACTCCTTGTAGTTGTCCGTTCAGACAGTCAATTACCAGAGACTCTGTGCACTAGGGTTTTCATTTCTGCTCCAAACTTACTTTCAATGCAAAGTTTGTTCACTGGTGTTTTGATACTATTATTTGAACTTTTATGAGTAAAAAATTCTTAGGTTTATTCTGTAAATATTTAATACAATGGAGATATTTAAGTTATACATTAAATTCCACTTCAACTTTGTACTTTAACATACTTCTGTTGGATTAAAAAAAATGTTCTTACCTCCTTGGGCAGAAATGTAGCACAGTGGATGTAAGGACCATCGTCACTAATAACATTAATAGCATTTTTGATACAAAAGATTACAGATAAATGTCAAAAATCACGGTGAGATATTTTTCAATTTCTCCAATTTATCTTGGCTGGAAAAGGGATGCCTTAGGATGAGTTTGGTTGAATTTTAGAACCCAGAGGACAAAAGTTTTCATCTCAGTTATTTCAAAATGAAATCATGCAAGCACCCACAGCCCCCCAAACACAAATCACATGCCTCATGGGGAAAGCTGTCCTTGGATAAATGGCAGTGACAACCTTGGTCGTGGTGTATATAATCATATATATATATATACACACACACACACATATATGTACACACACACATTGCATTGTTATATAAGGATTGTGAAAGAATTACCTTAAGGTAATGATAATCTGAATTTTAAAAAGTGAGAACATTAGCATGGAAAAAATACTTATAGATCTTTACTAGGAACTGAGAAATTCTAGAAAAAAGTTCAAAGTTCATATGTATTAAACAAGACTACTTAATTATTAACTTCTGATAATATTAAAATATATTATGTATTTATATTTAATATTTATATTTTATTATGTACATTTCTATAAATTATATATATATATTATATTTAAATATGTATATTTTATGCTTTTGAACTGTGGTGTTGGAGAAGACTCTTGAGAGTCCCTTGGACTGCAAGGAGATCCAACCAGTCCATCCTAAAGGATATCAGTCCTGGGTGTTCATTGGAAGGACTGATGCTGAGGCTGAAACTCCAATACTTTGGCCACCTGATGCTAAGAGCTGACTCCTTGGGAAAGACACTGATGCTGGGAAAGATTGAGGGCAGGAGGAGAAGGGGACGACAGAGAATGAGATGGCTGGATGGCATCACCGACGCGATGGACATGGGTTTGGGTGGACTCCAGGAGTTGGTGATGGACAGAGAGGCCTGGCATGCCATGGTTCATGGGGTCGCAAAGATTCGGATACGACTGAATGACTGAACTGAACTGATGTATATTTTAAAGCATTCATTCTTATCAGAAGTTTATAGACTTTTTGAAAGGATGCTAGAGATGGGACAGTTATCCTTGTGATTCAAAGCATTGACTGCAGACCATCAGCATCACCATCAGTATCACCTGGGAACTTGCTGGAAATTGGGTGATGGCCCAGACCTATTGAAGGAGAAGTTGCATTTTAACAAGTCTCAGGTAATTTGTATATCTTTCAAATATTTAAAATTTGAAGATCCCTAGTCAAAATTTCGAGCGTGCTAAGTCGCTTCAGTAGTGTCTGACTCTTTATGACCCTATGGGTCGTAGCCCTCCAGGCTCCTCTGTCCATGGGATTCTCCAGGCAAGAATACTGGAGTGAGTTGCCATGCCCTCCTCCAGGGCATCTCCCTTACTCAGGGATTGAACCCACGTCTCTTATGTCCCCTGAATTGGCAGGTGGCTTCTTTACCACTAGCGCCACCCTAGTCAAAATTATCAGGACTTTTTCTTCATTGTCTGCCAGAGGACAGTATATCTGTCCGCTAATTCAAGCTATGTTTTTACTTTCTTGATGTATATAAACTAAATTTGATGATTCTAAAAGTTCTAATCAGATTTTAAGATTCCAATCAGATAGCAAAACCATCTGATAATCATCCCATTCTTCAAATGGGACAAGAAGGCCATCTGTCCCTTTATTACACTGGGCTTTGATCAAAGTGGAAACATAAATGGTCAATACAATACCATCATAGTCACTTATTTAATATGTATTTTAAATTTGAAATCGTAAGTTGTCCTAATAAATGATCTATATGCTATCAAGAAATAAAATCAATCATTATTTTAATAATGAATTCAGCAATTCTCTAAAAACAAAAAGTTTACTATGGCTCCAAAATACTTTTATTGGCACTGAAAGTGAAAGTCATGCCCAACTCTGCAGAATTCTGCAGGCTAGAGTACTGGGGTGGGTAGCCTTTCTCTTCTCCAGGGGATCTTCCCAACCCAGGGATTGAAACCAGGTCTCCCGTATTGCAGGCAGATTCTTTACCCGCTGAGCCTCAGGGGAAGCCTAAGAATACTGAAGTGGGTAGCCTATCCCTTCTCCAGCAGATTTTCCCAACCCAGGGATTGAACAAGGGTCTCCTGCATTGTAGGCAGATTCTTTACCAACTGAGCTATGAGGGACATTTTCTCTTTTAAACATATTTAAATCCTGCTTTAAATTTTGCAGGACTCCAAGATCAATCCTGCCTGCCAAGTCAGCAGAGGAATTTTCCCTTCGTGAATGTGGCTGTTTCATTTAGGTTTCTGAAAAAGGTGCTCTCCCCATCACCCAACCCCCTGCCTCCAGGTACCAGGAGGGAAGACAGCCCCCCACATAAACATCCAGAAATCTTCACAACTGAAAATAAATCATAAGAACATATTACACTTGATTGAAAAAAATCTCAGCTGAAATCAGGTGTTTTAAAAACAGGAGGCAAAAGCAGCCACTTAACTAGTGTTTAGAAGACCATTACATACTGATGTAAGGGTATAATAGGAGGATTAAAATAGTAAATGAAGGGGAAATCTCTGTATAATAAGAGTACCCTCATCTCTTTGCATTAAAACATTGCAGTGTGCCTCTGGGCAAGGGGTGGGGCTGGGGAGGTGGGGGGCTTGGCTCTAAATGGGGAAAAAGCTCAGGAAAGAAGAGACCTAAAGAAAAACAGGCCTCTTTCACCTAAGTAGGACCACATTGATAGTCCATCCCATGTAATTTTAAAAGGGAAGCTTTATGTCTTAACTATAGAACTAAAACTTTAGTGACAGTAACATAGGTGGCTCCCTTGGTGGCTCAGATGGTAAAGAATCCAGCTGCAATGCAGGAGACCCAGGTTCGATCCCTGGGTCAGGAAGATCCCCTGAAGAAGGGCATGACAACCCACTCCAGTGTTCTTGCCTGGAGAATCCCCATGGAGAGAGCAGCCTGGCAGGCTACAGTCCATGGGGTTGCAAAGAGTTAGACACAACTGAGCAACTAAACAATAACACATGTTGTAAATCATTTCCCTCGTATTCAGGGCAGCATCAGAGCAGCCCCGTGCGGAAGGGAGACAGGCATGGACTCTGGAAAACCTGGATTCAGATCCCAGCTTTACCCTTGAAGCTCTGTGGCCTTAGACAAATTTCTTCGCCTGTCTGAGCCTCTATTTTCTTAACTGTAAATGTGTGTTTTTGTGAAGCTAGCAGAGCAGGTAAAGCACCCAGCATGAAGCCCGGCACATTTTAATGTGGTGAAAAACAATACTTATTACGACCGTTATAATTACTCTTAGAGATATGAAAACGGCAAACACTATTTCTACAAAAACACCATTTTTTGCTTTCAAATCTCTTTATGGATATTTCCCAGCCCACGTCGAAACCAACTTACCTTAGTCACTTCTCCCATGGAGATGAGATTAACTTTCAAGTGACGAAAAACAGACTCATCACATTCAACCTACCAACTCTGTCACGTGTTGATGGATTTTTAAAGGCTAAGATGCGTCATCCAGCGATGTGTATTGAAAATCCTTTCCCATTTCTGCAATGTTTCCACCCCTCTCCTTTACATGGACTCAGGCAGGATTGATCCACACCTGGGCTGCATTAGAAGGGGCCCTGGAGAGATGGTATCAGCCCTGCAGGCTGCTAGAAGGGCCTCAGACCACTGTGAACATAACGTTTGGGACAGACGAAAGAGGTTAATTTACTACAAATGATTCCCCTGCTGCTGCTACTGCTGCTAAGTCACTTCAGTCGTATCTGACTCTGTGCAACCCCATAGACTGCAGCCCACCAGGCTCCCCCGTCCCTGGGATTCTCCAGGCAAGAACACTGGAGTGGGTTGCCATTTCCTTCTCCAATGCATGAAAGTGAAAAGTGAAAGTGAAGTTGCTCAGTTGTGTCCGACTCCCAGCGACCCCATGGACTGCAGCCTACCAGGCTCCTCTGTCCGTAGGATATTCCAGGCAAGAGTACTGGAGTGGGGTGCCATTGCCTTCTCCAAATGATTCCCCAGGGACCCTGAAATACTGGTCTTCCACCATCTGAATGGGCTACATTGATGGGCTGTCCAGAAATTCTCCCACTGGTTGTACAGCTACAACTACAAACACACTGCAACTGGAGGCAAGGTTTTCTGTGTCCAAAGTATCCTCTGAGCTAACACAAGACAGTCAAACACAACGGTTTTACGATATATTTAAAATGAATCTTTCTGTGTCATTTCCAGGACTAAATCCTGACTCTCTTAAAACAGGAAATATAGTTTTTATTGAATTTAAGTTGTTTTTTGGTGAAAAGAAAAGGAATTCAAATTCAGCTTTTCATAAACAGCCACGTGGTCATTCTGCTTGTAAACGTACAGAATATAGCTGATACACATCACAATCAGATATGTATGTTATTTATTCACAAGCTTAATTGGTAAAATAGAAGACCACCTGTTTCAAATGCACTGACACCACAGACAGTGTATGAATCAGAAATACTTGGCCTACAGTATTTCATTCTATTTGGTTCAACCGAGAAAAACTATTAATACATTCTTAGATAGGAAAAGTGATGCTTTTTATATTTTGTGATAGCTTCACATTGATTCATTTTTTCAGAATATACTAAAATCAATTTAATCTAATTTGAACATGCTAATTTTTTTCTTTTGTTTCCTGAACACAGACTGTAGCTTAGGAAACCACCATGTTATACCTAATCAATCCTACTTTGTACGTAAACCACAACACATTTCATATTTCATTTTAGAAGGTCATATTGAAAAACTGGATTGAAAAGTGACTCATCTGGTTCTGGATTTACATGGCAACATTTGAAACTAGTGGTCTAGCTGACATAGGGAGCCATGCAGAAAGAGTTAACAACAGGCATAGAAATACCAAAATAATTCTTGTGAACAGCAACTGCTGAAAGTAAAGAAAGAATGAGTAAAAACGAGTTTATCGTTTCAGTGTTGGTAATTCACTACTGAGTTCACGTGAATAAAATCAGTTCGTGTTAATGAAATCCATAACATAATCACATAGACTATTGGCTTCAGAGTGATTGTATTCTGTTAGATACATGCAGCATTAAAAAAAATCTACCTTGACATTTTAAAAAAGAAGGTCTGGAAAAAGTACTTTCTCCAATTTCCTCAATAATTCAGTTTTATTTTAAAGTCCAGGTAAAAACTCTGGGACCAGTTTACCTTTTATAATTTCATGGCCATGTTACGCCCCTTCCTTTCCCCTGACAATATCAATCCTCCAAACAATAAAAAAGCATAAGCCCCGCCTTCAAATAAAATACTTAAAAACCCATCCCAAATAAAACAAAATAATATTGAGCAAAGAACTCAATTGCTTTTAAAAAGGTGAAAACACTGGTGACATTATTTTCACTTCAATCACTTAACTCATCTAAGTGAATGCTTCAAAGTGCTCCTGTGGCTCTAGAGAGACTCCAGCAGAAAGGATGGAAGGAGTGCATCTCAACGGACCGGCCAGGCAGTGGGAGTGCTTGGTAAATTCCCGCAGGCTCCTCCTAGGTGGAGAGCCCGCTACACGTCGCTGGGCGACCGCGCTCTCTGGGACAGGCTGGGTGGGACGCAGCCACAGCACACGAGGCAGAGGGCCTTCTGGATCTCCTGGTTTCTGAAAGCATATATGACGGGGTTGATGATGGAGTTGTAGGTGGCGGGCAGGAGGGTGGCGTAGGTGTAGATGGAGGGGTACGTGTAATCAGCGATCAAGGAGTAGAGGGTGAAAGGCATCCAGCAAGCAGCGAAGGTCCCCAGGATGATGGCCAGGGTGGAGATCCCCTTCCGGGTGGTCACATAGTGCGAGGTGGCCAGGAAGTGGTGCTGCAGGGCGATCTGATGGGCGTGCCGCATGACGATCTTACAGATCTGGATGTAGAGCTGCAGCATGAGTGCGAAGGTGAAGAGGAAGGAGACGGACAGGATGGCAGCGTTGTTCTTGGTGAGAGGCCTGACCACGCTGCAGGTGGACTCGTCCCGCAGGCAGTTCCAGCCCAGGACCGGCAGCAGGCCCAGGCAGATGGAGGTCCCCCAGAGCATGAAGAGCATGACGTAGGTAAACGTGACCGTCCTCTCTGAGTGGTAGGTCAGGGCGTAATACAGGGAGAGGTAGCGGTCAACCGTGATGGCCAGTAAGCTGCAGACGGAGGCAGAGAAAGAGGCCACGATGAGTCCGATGGTGACCAGCTTGGTGGCCTCTGACTGAAGCAGGTAGGCAAACACGAAATTGACAATGAGTCCGATGCCGGCCAGCAGGTCTGCAAGCGCCAGGCTGCCTATCAGCAGAAACATGGGTGCCCGCAGGCTGGGGTTATGGAAGATGATAAGGACCACGATGGCATTTTCGCAGGAGATGAGGGTTCCCGAGGTACATAAGACAATGTCCCAGGGGTTAACCACCAGCTCCGGCTCCGGCTGCAGGACAGGGACCTGGGAGGAGACCTCCGCCGAGATGTTCCCGGAGGCACCGGCATCTACAAACTCCGGAGGCAGCCCGCTTACATTGACTTTCGGGTCTTCATTCATTTTAACCCCTGTCCTCTTCAACGAAAAGACAGGCTGTTTAGTGTTGAGATAGGGCAGGGCGACAATCCCACATCATGCAAAAACCACACCAACAGCGAGCCAGCCCTACTTAGACACTGCCCCCAAATGCCACAAGCTTCCCAAATCACAACCTGGTAAGAAATACGACAAAAGCCAAAGTCTCCGTGGCTTAAAACCATCACCACCACAACAAAAATGCCGTTTTGGCGCTGGGGGACACCCGGGATGGGACTTGCACACAGGTGCGCGAGCGGGGCAGGCACACGCGGGACAGCGGCGGTCTGTTTGCTCAAGTGCTGAGGACACAGGTGAAAATGTGTCTCGCGTGCCGCCAACGAGCGGCCGCCTGGCACCGGGGCTGCCGCGGGGGGTGGGGGGGACCGCGCCGCGGCGACAGCTCTCCAGCCGGGTCGGGCTGCCATCCTCGCTGGAACGTTCAAAACTCCCACCCTCCAGGCGCCCGGTGCGCGCGCACATTCACACCCCAGCCAGAACAAAGGGGGTCCCGGCCGCTCCCCCTCACCCCGCCCCGCCGCCCCGTGCGCACGGGGCAGTCGCCGCAGAGCCACGAAAGGAGGGCGCGCGCGATGGAGGTGTGGACACGGACGGACAGACAGATGCCCAGGCACCGCGGCGGACGCGAGGGGACGCGAGGGGACCCACAGGGCGCGGGTACATCGCGGGGGTCACCTTGGTGCGCCCAGGCCGGGGGGGAGGGCTCCTCCGCTGTTCCCAAAGCGCTACCCGGGTCGCATGTCGGCGCCGGACCCGCGGGGCGAGGGGCGGCGGCCGCTCGCTGGGCCTGGCCGGGAGGGCGGGGGCGCGCTCCGCGCCAGGTGAGCAGCGGCGGCAGGTGAGCGACGGGCTCGGCTCGCGCGCCCGGCTCTCCCCGCCCGGCCGCTCGCTCTCCCCGCCCGCGCGCGCCACCGCCCCCGCGCGCGCCGCCGCCGAAGCCCCTGGAGGCCGGCGCGCGCCCCACGGGTCGGGGCTGCGCTGGGCGCGCGGGCGGGGAGAGCCCCCCACCGCCGGGTGCGAGCGAGAGGAGCCGGACGCCAGGAACTGCAGCGTCACGGTGGCCGCCGCCGCCCCGCATCCCACTCGGGGCTCGCACGGCGCGGGGGCGGGACAGCGCCGCCCCGGAGCCCCGTGACCCATTTCGTTCCCGAGGTCCCCCTGGGGCGTCCCGGTCTCCAGGGCCCGCTTCTCCATGCCTTTCCCTAAACTGCTACCTTCACGCCCAAAAGAACTGCCTAGGGTGGTACTCAGGATGTTCAGGTGGGATGCGGCGGGGGTGAGCAGGTTTAGGGAAGCAGGGTCTTTGATCCAGCCAGCTGTTTTCGGAATTGCAGTTGACCACACTGCAGTTCTGATCCCCAAGAGACCCCCTTCCTTAGGTGCGTCCTGGACCTAGCTTTTTTTTTTTTTTAAATCACTATTCCTTGGGAATATTTGCTTCAGTGGATATAGGGTGCTGCTACGCGAATCATCGTCATTATCATCAAATTGCACTTATTAAGTGTTCCCCGAGCTGTGTTTTCCAATGGAAATCATTTACAGACTTCCTGCAGAAGCAGATGCTGGCCAAAACCCAATTCATTGATGCACTGAAGTGGCAATGTTAGTTTATCTTTTCATTTGAACACATTCAATAGTTTCTAAGATTGAAAACCTGATGGCTATCTGCTTTTATGAGCCTGTCTCCTCTGGATGCAAAATTCAGAGCACCTGGGAGATCCTAAGTTTAAAGATGGTCTCTCTTTCAAAATGGGAGAAGGAAAAGGCGTGATACTCTGATCTTTCCCTATCAGCAGTGAAGGTTTCCCCAGATACCTTTCTCTACCCTGAGGTGGGGGGAATAGTTTCTATGTGAATAAAGGTGGTCTTCAGGGCATAGGACCCTAGAACTAACTCCTTCCTGCAGATGCATCCTCCTCTAGCCGCCCCATCTGCCCTCTGAACTCACTGTCATTCCTTACTCCTGCCCTTCAGGCTCACCCACCAGGATTCCCCCTCCTCCCCGCTCCTCCCCTCTCCTGTCAATCAACCCCTGCCTCTGCAAGATCACCCCAGCTCTCTCTGCACCCTAGGTCTCAACTGCAAACCAGTGGTTCTGGGGCGGAGCCCAGATTCTGCATTGGCAGTCCTCCTTCCCAGTGATCCGGATGCTGCTGGCCCATGGACCAAGAAGCAAGGTTCTATGGCATTTTAAGAATGGCTTGTACCTCATGGAGAAGCACGATGAGGGCTGGGCATGCAAATCCAGTAAGCCGTGGTCTCTGCTCACAGGCAGGTACAGTCTGGTGGTGATGGACTCATAAAAAGCAGAAGTAATACCAGGTAGCAAATGTGGTAATGTAGGGATATGCATCTTCCTCTCAACTGTTAGGCGGTGAATCAAAGCGTTTTTAGAAAAAGGCAAGGAACAGTCACTTAAACATACAGATAGCTGTTTCAGTATGACACAGTTCAAACCACCTGCCAACATTTCAGGAGCCTCGCTTCAGCAGAGCGCTTTAGGGAAAGTGAGTGACAGCACCAGCCAGCCACTGCTCTCATCAATAATACAGAGTCTGGCCCTGACCTACAGGGCTTACAGCCGTGGGATTTCATGCCCTCTTTAATGTGTTTAGGAAATAAGAAAAAAGAATGGAGGCTTGCAGGACTTCCCTGGCAGTCCAGTGGTTAAGACTCCACACTCCCAATGCAGCGGATGTGGGTTTGGTTCCTGGTGGGGGAACTAGGATCCAGGATGCCATGTGGTGCAACAACAACAACGAAGATAAAAAGCTTTTAAATAAATTAAAATAAAGAATGGAAGATTGAGAAGAGAAAGGGTAATAGATGGATGGCAGAGATGTGCAGGTTTATGCAGTTTTGAGACCTGGAAAGCATTAAAGGAAGAAACAGAAGACTCATGTGGGGCTTGGATACAGCTCAATGGTGAAACCTGGGCGCCAGGGGCCAGGGCAGATCCTCCAATGGCCAAGGTCAGCCGTGCATTCACCGTCCTGCTGTTACTCCTTCCCCTTGAAAGGCTGCTTGTAACACAAAGAATTTAAACATGACCAGAGTTCCATGTTTATCAGTGTATTTGTCAGGACTTCTGTTGCCAGGGGGCAGACATGCAATTCAGACCAACTTGATTTAAAATGGATGCTGCTGTCTGGCACGGCTGGGGAAGGTCCTGAGAGACTCAGGGTGGAGGAGAAGCTCCAGGAACAAGATCCGACCTGTGTGCCGAGTTCCTTCATCAGCCCATCTCTGCCAGCCTCGAACTGTCCTTTCCTAGACCAGCATCTCCCGCGCAGCCATGAACGTGGCCTCAGGCAGCCCCAGGCTGGCACACTGAGACCGTCTTCCCAGCTGGCAAGAGAAATTGCCGCACACTCTGGCCCAGCCTTCAGTAACGCGCAAGGCTGTGTTCTCAGTTCGCCTCACCCCCGTTACGGGACACTGCAGCAGACACCCTCAGTGTGTGACGTTTACTTTCTTCTCGTTCCTTATCTTCTTGGTCATTTTTTTTTTTTCTATAACTTCAGCAAGAGGTTGTGTAGGAGGTAAAGCATCTTGCCTCTCCTTGACTCCTTCAGCAAGTCAAAGAGATGGCGAATGCTCAATTTACACCCCAAATTCTGCAAGGTGTATACATGGGATGTGACAACATGTGGCTGGAAGTGCTCTAGCAGTGGTCTTGCTAACGGTAAAGGAGGATGACCAGCTCTATGTTTTCGTCCCTGGTCGATGCCTGCCTAACCCACAGGCATATATGGGCAGGTAATCAATGCTTGCTTTGCTTGGCAGTAGACTTGACCTGTCCTAACCCTTGATTATCTAAGTCTTACGTTTCTGATTGCTTCATAGTCAACCAAGTTTACGTCGATTATGTAAAATCAGTGACACCCAGAAACTGGCATTTCGTGGGTTGGTAAGTTTCCCCACCAGCTGAAGCAACAACAAAAAGGAGTGACTGACCTGGGGACTTTTCTTTTGTTCCATAAGTTCGTTTAAGCAAGCACACTTCTAACTACTTTCATTATTATTTCAAAAGGAAAGAGACAATTTTAGGCATTCGAAAAAGGACATATCTCAAACAAAAGGGTAGCGCTTTTTTTTTTTTCTTTTTAAGGATTGTGCTTTTACATGAAATACATCTTGTTTTATGAAAACTCAACACAGTGTTCTAACTTTTCTCATTTCTACTAGTTGGGTGGAAACTACCAAAGCACAGATTTGGTTGGAGGATGACTCTTTTTAAAAAACACTTATTTATTTATTTGGCTATGCTGGGTCTTCACTGCGGGCATGGGATCTGTCAACTCAGTAGGGAAAATGTACAGGTCAAGTTTCAGAAGGTACAAGTTTTCATTTAGGCACCCAGGTTACCAAGCTTTATTACTCTCCTCTCCAAGCTGATGGCCTGTGCTTATGGAACACCCACTCTGTGCCGGGCTCTGAACCACGAGCTCTTCATAGGAAGTAGAGAACCCTGCTGCCAGCATGTTGGAGCTTGTTTTCAGGGAAAATGACTAGCCAGCCATGAATCCTCACAGAGTGACAGTCTCTCCTCTGCACATGCACCCTGGTTTGGGGAGATTTATATTAACCAGGGGGCTTCCCCAGTGGCTCAGCGGAAAAGAATCTGCCTACAATGGAGGAGCTGCAGGAGACACAGGTTCGATCCCTGGGTCAGAAGATCCCCTGAAGAAGGGCATGGCAACCCACTCCAGTATTCTTGCCTGGAGAATCCCATGGACAAAGGAGCCTGGTGGGCTATAATCCATGGGGTTGCAAAAAATCGGACATGAATTAAGCAGCTTAGCATGCATGTACATATTAATCAGGCTGATACATTCAAGTCAAAAGGCCAACTATCATATAAATATTTACAGTCTCAGAAGCCAGGTGTGAGCAGACTTGTGCGCCCTGGAGCAGTAAACAACTTGCCTTTGTTCCCTATTTGTAAATCTGAGGGTGTTAACAGCATCTATTCCTAGGGCTGGTGTAAACCGAACGGTATGCTTATCCCAGCCTGGCAGAAAGCTACGGTCTGTCAGTGACAGCTACCGTTACTAACAGTTGTGGCCACTGTTTTCCATCGTCTCCCTGACGCCCTTTGTGAATGGGGATCCACGGGAATCCTGTTCTCACAGCCGGATTGGCCAAGTGCCTCAGCATCCTCTTTGGGGCTATCACTCACAAACACCCAGACTGTCAGGAAATTCTGTTGACTCTCCCATTGAAATACACCCAGAATCCATAACTGCCCAAACTTCGAAGTAGCCAAGATCCCCTACCATGTGTGAATGGAAAAGTAAACTGTGGTCTGTCCAGATAATGGAGTACCCTCAGTGCTAAAAAAAGACACTCTCGTGCTTCCCTGATGGTCTAGTGGTTAAGAGTCCACCTGCCAATGCAGGGGACACGGGTTCGATCCCTAGCTGGGGAAGATCCCACATGCCTCGTGGCAGCTAAGCCAGTGAGCCACAACTACTGAGCCCCTGCACCTAGAGCCCGTGCTCTGCAACAAGAAAAGCCCGAACACCGCAACTAGAGAGTAGCCCCGCTCGCTGGAACTAGAGAAAGCCAATGAGCAGCAGCAAAGACCCAGTGAGTCCAAAAATAAATAAATGATTTTTTTTAATGAGGTTATTAGGGTGGACTCTAATCCAATACAGCTAGTGTCCTTATAAGAAGAGGAGATGAGGGCACAGACTCACACAGCAAGAGGGAAAACCATGTGACAGCTGGGAGAAGGTGGGAATTGCTCTGGCCAAGCCGCCCACTCAGTTCCAGGCATGCCGAGTCCTGCGGCTCGCAAAGCTGGCTTTATATCCTCTTAGTGTTCAGAGGTGACAAACTCAGCCTCCCCAGTTTGTCTCCTTGTGGTTTATCCAAGTCTCCCGTACGTGTCTGTCTCTGACTCTCAGCAGATTTAAGCTCAGTACTCTTGGTGGGAATGTAATACTACTAGCTCAGGTGGCCATGGACCAGGGGCTGAAACCGCAAAATGTTATCTCTTCTCACCACAGTTCTGGAGGCTGGAAGATCAAGGTTCTGGCAGAGCTCAGTTTCTGGTGAGGACCCTCTTTCTGGCTTGCATGACTTTCTTACTAAACCCCCCATGGCTTTCCTCACCGAGTACACCTGTGCAAGGGGAAAGAGCAAGCAGGCTGTCTGCTCTCTTCTTTATTTTTGTTTTAAACACTGTTCTCCACAGTGGTTGCACCAATTTACATTCCCACCAACAATGCAAAAGGGTTTACTTTTCTTCATACCTCCTCAAGCATTTATTGTTTAGACTTTTTGATGATGGCCATTCCGACCGGTGTGAAAGGTGATACCTAACTGTAGTTTTGATTTGCATTTCTCTGATAATTAGTGATGGTGAGTATCTTTTCATGTGCTTTCTGGTCATCTGTCTGTTGTCTTTGAAGAGATGTGTATTCAGTTCTTCTGTACATCTGATGTCTCTTCTTATAAGGGCACTAATTCTACTGGATCAGGACCCCACCCTTGTGACTTCATTTAACCTTAATTACTTCCATAAAGGTCCTATCTCCTAACACAGCCACACAGGGGCTAGGGCTTCAAAAAATACATTGGGGGATACAGACATTCAGTCCATTACAGGTAATTTGCTTTATTTTGTTATTTTAGAATTAATTTGACTTTATTTATTTCTTTACTTGTGTCGGGTCTTAGTTGCAGTAGGCAGGAGCTTTCATTGCTGTGGCATGTGGAATATTAGTTCCCCAACCAGGGATCGAACCCATGTCCCTTGCATGAGTGCTAAGTAGCTTCAGTCATGTCCAACTCTTTGTGACCCCATGGACTGTAGCCCACTAGGCTCCCCTGTCCATGGGATTCTCCAGGCAAGAACACTGGAGTGGGTTGCCATGCCCTCCTCCAGGGGATCCTGCATTGGAAGCAAATCCTTAACCACTGGACCACCAGGGAAGTTCCCAGCAGGGAAGTCCTATTTTCACTGCCTTCCTCTCTCTCCTATCTCGACTCCTCTATCCCCACCAATGTTCCCTGGGATCACATCCGGAATGAATTACCAAATCTTTGTCTCAGAAAATCTTCGTCTGTTTCCGGGGAACCCAAACTAGGACAGAAAAGCTGAATGCCATAAGTCCTTCCAGGAAAATTACAGCACTTGGTAGCATGTTAGAGGCTCCTAGAAGTCTTCCCTAAAGAAACATTTCACTGAGTTTAACCCAGGACTTCACAAACTTTCTTAACCGCCTTGGAATGCCCTAGAACACCTCCCAGAATTTATCTGGAAATGCTGTGTAGGGTTGGTGAAAGCTGGGTGTGCATGTAGTTGGTTTATGTATGATTGTTGCTTGGGGCAGGGGGCTTGCGGGTGAGGTCTGGGGGGACCTGCAGGTTGATGGAGACTCTGGTGGAGGAATGTGTGTGAGGGCAGAGGCAGAGGCTGCATGTGGCAGTACTGGCCATCAGCGTTAATAATTCATCCAAGGCACTGGAGGAGAGGCTACAAGACACCAGAGGATGTGGGGATGCGACTCTTGCCCTCATAGGGATCATGGGGTAGTGAGGGAGAAAGCAGAGTGAGCTGTAATAGCAGTGAAGTGACCTATGGCAAGAACCCCAATATACATGCTCTGTGTCTGGCCCCGGGGATGTTAATTATGCAAAAGAGAAGGGGTCACATGCCTGCCTTGGGCTGAGCCTCTAGACGCTTCACATATGCTTAAGTTCTGGTTGTTGGCTTCCGGACAGTGTTTTATTCATCCGTCCGCATGTTTATTAGACTTTCAGTCAGCCACCTCTGTGACCACTAAAAATGCCTTCTTCATTTTCCCTGAGATGAACCAGATTAAATGATGTTGAAATAATATCCCCGGTTCAACATCAAATTGCACATATTCATAGTCCAGCCATTTAAAAGTGTTATTGATGGGCTAATATTCGTCCTATTAAAATTAAATGGCATGAAATCTGAATTAGCTCAATTGAATTCATTTCCTTCTGGAGTATACTTATCCATGACTTGAAGGAGTCCGGGCAAAGGCCATCTTGGTTTCCCTCAGTGAGATGCATCCAATTCCAGGCTCCCTAACTTTGAATTTGAAGGTCCCTCTGGGCCTGGAGGAACTGAAGACATGCCCCCTGCCACCTCTTGCTATCTTTAATCAATTTAGCTGGAAACAGGGATAAAATGGTACCAGTTTCATAGAATTTGTTCTCTGAAATGAAGCTAATGAACGCACGTGAGGCCCTTGGCGCAGGTACACAGCAGATGCTCAAGACGTGCTCATTACTAAGATGTTGTCATCATGCCTGTAAGTCTCCTTCACCCAGACATGAGGATGAAATACCAGAGAGCTGGGCCAGGAACAAATCAGAAGACCCAGATTCTTGTCCCTCACTTGAAAGTGGAAGTGACAATGTTAGTCGCTCAGTTGTGTCTGACTCTTTTCGACCCCAAGGACCATAGCTGTCCATGGGATTTTCCAGGCAAGAATACTGGAGTGGGTTGTCATGCCCTCCTCCAGGGGATCTTCCCCACCCAGGGATCAAACCCATGTCTTCTGAGTCTCCTGCATTGTAGGCGGATTCTTTACCACTGAGCTATGCAGGAAGCCCCCTAGGGGGCCTCAGTGAGTCTTAAATAATCTCAATCAACCAGAATTACCACCATGCCAGAATTCTCTCTTACTCAGAAAGCATTTTGGGTTTTTTTCCATTGACTTTTGATAAGAATGAGGCAAATGACAAAAATAAGATGACATTTAATATTCAAAGCAGCAAATACAGGGCTTTCCTGGTGGCTCAGTGGTAAAGAATCTGCCTGACACTGTAGGAGACACAGGTTCCATCCCTGGTCCAGGAAGACCCTACATGCCATGGGGCAACTAAGCCCGTGCACCACAGTCACTGAGCCTGTGCTCTAGAGCCCGGGAGAAACCACCGCACTGAGAAGCCTGCACACTGCAACTAGAGGAAAGCCTGAAGAACCACGGAGACCCAGCACAGCCAAAAATAAATTAATTAATATTTATTTATTTAATAAATATATTATTAAATTTATTTTTAATAAATTTAATTAAAATTTTATTTTAATTAAATAAAAGTGAGCTCATCCTCAGCTCATTGACCCAGAGCATTCTCTTCTGCAGACCTGGCTCTCTCTATCTCACTGTTGGGCAGAGACGTTGTCTCAATGACCGCAAGGGATTCTCTCATCACTAAAAGATGAGATCTCATTTAGTAACTAGTATTTATTATTGCAGGAAAGTGGACTAATCCATTTTAGGAAGATTTGCCATTAGGGTTGAAATAAAAAGGGCCTTCTAGTAAATACTTCATGAGAAAACACCTCATCAATTAAAGCCTGCCCATCTCAGTCTCGGGGTTCCATGGTGGCTCAGCAATAAAGAATTTGCCTGCCAATCTAGGAGACGCTGATTTGAGCCCTGGGTCAGGAAGATCCCCAGGAGAAGGAAATGGCAACCCACTCCAGTATTCTTGCCTAGGAATCCCACGGACAGAGGAGCCTGGTGGGCTACAGTCCATGAGGTCGTAAAGAGGCGGACACAACTAAGCAACTAAATAACAACAACATCGGGAGACTATATGTTTCTATCACCTCCTGTCTCCCCCATCCCACCCCTGTTCTTTAGCCCCACGTTGGAACCTGCTTTAGAATTGTCTGGGTAAAGGGAACATGATCACTCCCCTGCAGTTCTGCAGGAAACCGAGTTTTAATCCAGTTCCCGGGAAGACTTCCTGAGTTCTGATTGGATTGGTCCAGATATTACTGACCAGTTGGATGGTGCAGCCCACCCAACTTCAGTCAGCAAATGATGACATATTTTGATCTCTGGAGTCAAACAGTCCTGGATTCACACCCCCAGCTCTACAACAAAATGACCTGAACTCTTGGGACAAACCAGAATCTCATAGCCTCATTCAGCAAGTATTTCTTGAGAGCCTATTATGTGCCAAGCACTGTGCTGGGATCAAAACTGGAGCACAGAGTACTTGCTCTCCTGGTGCTTAAATATACCAGGGAAGAGATTCCTTACACAAATGGTCATTTAACTATAATTGTACTGAACCATCAAAAACATACTACTGGGTTAGCCAGAAAGAAATATTAAATATCATGGTGGTGGTGGTGGTTTAGTTGCTAAGTTGTGTCCAACGCTTGCAACCCCATGGACTGTAGCCTGCCAGGATCCTCCATCCATGGGATTTCCCAGGCAAGAATACTGGAGTGGGTAGCCATTTCCTACTCTAAGGGATCTTCCCGACCCAAGGATTGAACCCACATCTCCTGTATTGTAGGCAGATTCTTTATCAACTGAGCCAGCAGGGAAGCCCCATTAAATATCATAGGGCTATTCAATAAAGGGAAACCGTAGAGTTAATCAATATAGGAATGTGTTAGGGTACCATGAAATCAGGACAATATGGCTTCATTAACCTCGGAGGACAAGAGAAGCTGCACTAAGGAAGTAATACCTGAAGAAGGTCACAGCCAGAAGGGTGGGAGAGGGGGAGGAAGGGGACTCCAGGCGGAGAGCAGCACATGCAAAGGGCCTGAGGTCATGGAATATTTGATGCAAAGAAGGGAGAGGTCAGTGCAGCCTGTTGATCAGAGCTGGAGGGAGAGAACGGTGCCACACAGATCTGAGGGATTTCAGGAACAGGAAAATAAAACTCACGCTCTGTTGCTGCTGTGAGAATTAAATGAGTTAAGATACCTAATGTATCTAAACTGCTTAGAACACAAAAAAATAATAGTTATTATGAAGGAAGTGTTTAATAATTTACAAACTGTAGTTGGAAGCCCTTATTTTTGGCACACAGCAAAATTTTGACAGCAAGTGTTTCTCCTCAAAGAGTCTCAGGAAATTGTCAGCATCACCTGCCCAGTTTCTCTGGCTCCAAACCCAAGAGGATCCTTGATTCCCTGCCTTGTCTCCCCACTTATGTTTAATCCATCACCAAGTCTCTTAGCTCTACCTCCAACATCTTCAACCTCTCCTCCTGGCCCACCTCCACAATTGCCACCCTCTTGTCCATCGCAGCCTTGGGGAGAGTTCCCTGAGAAACTGTCTACGATGAGGGTTTACATGCAGGAAGGTTATTGGGATCAATTGCTGGAAGGCAGACAAACAGGCAGGGTGGGACAGAGGGTTAGTAACAGAAGCCTCTGCTGATCCCATGGGGCACTCTGGAATGGCCTGGATTGCCCCAAATGGAGGCAAGGAGACCATGTCCACTCTTCATGGACCACTCACTGGAGGCAGGCTGCCCCGGACAAGGCAGCACCCTAAGAGCGCCCAGCTGTGAGTTCTCTAACTGGAAGCTCTTGGCCCCAAGGGGTCTGCCTGCCTCCTCTAGAAGCTGATTTCCCAGGAGGACTGGCAAGTTGTCTTGTCCACCACCGTGTCCCGAATACTAGGTCCTAATAAATATTTATTCACTGGAAGCCCATTATTAGTTTATAATTCAACTGATTATTTTAAGATGTGAGGCAGGTTGGAAGTGGATGTGAAATTCTCAAAGGATTACTGGTGAGATTTCTAAAGGAAAGAGCATAAAAGAGGACAGAAATAGATAATATTTTTTTGAGGGAAAATGTATATAATTGTTATTGCTCTTCAAGATCCCATGTAAAGATTATAGAGTTAATTTAGAACAGTGGTCTCAGCTTTTAGATGTTTAACATGTAAGAGATTTTAAAATATTTTGGTCAGAAAGAAGAATTCTTATTTCAAAAACTATACTAAATTTTCAAAACTCCTTTGGGACCATAAATATCGCATTTATAGGGACATAAAGGGCTCCCCTGGTGGCTCAGATGGTAAAGAATCCACCTGCAATGCAGGCGACACAGGTTTGATCCCTGGAGATGGGAATGGCAACCCACTCCAGTATTCTTGCCTGGGAAATCTCATGGACAGAGGAGCCTGATGTGCTGCAGTCCATGGGGGCACAAAGAGTCAGACATGACTGAGCAACTAGCTCTCACTTTCACTGGGACATAAACCAGTGGTCTCAACTGTGGGACTCCACCCCACAGATTCTAATTTTTTTGGACTGGGGTGTGGGCTGAGCACTGGGATTTTAAAAATCTTCCAGATGATTCTGTGCATGGCCAAGGTTCAGAATCAGAGCTCCAGACGGTGAAAAGGGCATGACAATGGCCTTGGACCCCGCGGAGACTGGTGCACTGTGGTACCCTGCCTCAATCTGACTGAGCGTGGATGCAGATGCTGGAGCCGGATGTGTCCATCGGGCTGGGAAGTCGGGGTGCTCGGGCATCGGAGGTGAACTTGATTTTCATGGAATTTAGCAATTTGCCAGCAGCTGTGAGCAGTTTCCCGGTTCATGTGACATGGTGTCTGCTTTTATTTATCATGAAGATAGTTGAGAAAACATTCCAAATAAGACCCGTTGCACCTGTTTCTATAAATGAGCATGTGTCCTAGTTTTCTTAAAGCTGAGATTCACTTCGCTCTCCCTTTTCAGAGTCATGGCTGCTGCAAATTCAAAATGTTCACGCATAGAAACAAACTGTGCAAGGCTGTACTGAAGATTTTCTTAGTGGAGGTTATCGATTCTGTTTGTTTCTCTTGCCTTTTAGGTTTATATGACTGCCTTGTTCAAGCTTTTCGGGCTCATGTTAGTACTTAGAGCAGAATGCTTTTCTACAAAGCGAGAGCCATCTTTGTTAAACACTAGTGATTCTCTTTTTCATTGTGGTAAAAAATATATATACCATGTACCACTTAAACACTACTTAAGTGTGCACTTCAGTGGCATTATGACCATCCATGTGGTTGTGCAACCATTACCACCATCCATCTCCAGGGTCTTTTCATCTTGCAAAGCTGAAACCTGTTCCCATCAAATGCATGCGTGTGTGCTAAGTCATGTCCAACTCTGTGTGACCCCATGGACTGCAGCCTTCCAAGCTCCTCTGTCCATGGGATTCTCCAGGCAAGACTACTCGAGTGGGTTGCCATGCCCTCCTCCGGGGTCTTCCCGACCTAGGGATTGAACCTGCGTCTCTTATGTCTCCTGCATTGGCAGGCAGGTTCTTTACCACTAGTGCCGCCTGGGAAGCCTGTTCCCATCAAATAGTATCTCCATATATGTCTCCAGGTGGCAGTACCCCTTGCTATGGTTTTGCCTTTTAGACAAGGACAGATGGCTGCTATTTTGGTCATGCAGATCCAAATTCATTTTAGAGGTAGGCCACAGAGTTCAATCTAAGCTCCTCTAGATGGAAGTGGGTTGGAAGCGGTGAGAAGACTCTGTGACAGCTGTGTCTCACCTTGCCCGCGTAAGCACTGGTGTGACCCCAAGCATGCAGACGGGGTGGAAGCCGTGATGATCAGATAAAATCCCGGCTCTCAGCTGTCACTTGCTTCCAATGGTGAATGATCTTCTGGAGCTAAATCCAGGGTGAGTTTAGAAAAAGAGAAGAAGAGTATCTTGTGGCCCTGGGAATGGGGGATAGTGTATGCCTGTTACCCCAGCTCCTCCACCACCCGCTCAAGGCCTGTACCATCACATGTGGCCTGAAACACTTTCAGCAGCTCCCTTGCCAGCCTGGTACTCACATACCCACAGCACCTTCCCAAGCTGTAGCCAGAGAGTTTTCTAGTTCAGAGGTGATCAGCTCACCAGCCTGTGCTCCTTTCCAATAAAACCCTCGTCAGTGGCTCCCGTGGCTCAGAGCGCAAAGCCGGGGATCCACCATGTATTCACAGGGCCTCATTCAGGGCTTCGCTTGCTCCACCATCCACCTCACTCTCTGAGCTCCATCCTGTGACTTTCTTCCTTTCTCTTGGAAACCTCCAGATCCCTGCCATCTTGAGCCTTCTGCACACACCCCCTCCCGCAAACACCCACTCCTTCCAACTAAGTCAGCTCATCCTCAGGCCTCTGCCAACCCCAGCTTCCCCAGGCAGCCTTTCCAGCACCTCCTGGCTGGTCAGATTCCATGTTTACTCAACGCTCTCCTGGGAGGTGCATCTCTCATCTGTGCCTGGGTCTTATGGTTAGACATTTGTATTTGTGACATGATTTCATGGATGTCCTTTCACAGAGACGTTAAACACCATGTGACCAGGGAGCTCTCAGCAGTGCTGGGACCTCCACCTTTCTGCTCAGGGCCATATCTTTCAGTAGGGCTTCCCTGGTGGCTCAGGTGGTAAAGAATCTACCTGCAATGCCGGAGACACTGGTTCGATCCCTGGGTCAGGAAGATCCCCTGGAGCAGGGAATGGCAACCCGCTTCAGAATTCTTGCCTGGGAAATCCCACGGACAGAGGAGCCTGGAGGGCTACAGTCTCTGGGGTCACAGAGTCAGACACAACTGAAGCAACTTAGCACACACACATGCACACAGATCTTCAATGCCTGATGCTGTGCTAGAACAAGCAGGTCTTTATGAGCTCAGGACCAAGGGCACTTGTCAACAGATGACCCAAAGGCACTGCCAAAAGACTTAGGATCCAGGCAGTCTGAAAACAAAAGGGTTGAGATTCCCTTAAGGACCTGTAAGGTCATAAAATTGTATGACGATAAGGGAAGGTTTCTTGGCATAGAAACAGGAACAGACGGAACAGAGGACATGGGGAAAGGGCCATCAGAAGGGAAGAAACCTCCATACTATTCTCCATAGTGGCTGCACCAGCTTACGTTCGCATCCACACAGGGAAATATATTCAATAGCCCGAGATAAACCATAATGGCAAAGAATATTAAAAATTGTATACATGTATGACCAATTCACTTTCCTGCATAGCAGAAATGAACACAACATTGTTAGTGAACCATTCTTCAATTAAAATAAAAAAAGGGAAGGAAACGGAGCACATGGCCAAAAGGTATTCTTTTATCCCCAAGCTCTTTGCAATGATTTCTGCCTTATCCGTTGAAGTCCAGGACTGTGTGCCTATTTATCTTTCTGTCCCCAGTGTTCAGCCTCTCGTGTGCTGCAAATAATAAACACTCAATAAATGCTACTTGAAGGGAGAGAGTCATACATCAACCGGGAAGGGAAAAACACAGTGATATTATTCTCCATCATCTAATCAGATTTAACATTCATAATTGATTGTGGCCATTGAATTCTTTTATTGTGATTTCATTAACTGTTCAGCAATCCGTGTGCTTGTATTAACCTCCCAGCCTCTTTCCTGTAATTGAATGTAATGGTTTGAAAGGGTTTGTGATAACGAGGTTAGGGAGGGTCCACGCCCTAGAGTGGACCGTCTACAGTCTCCAGATCCTGAGTATGCTCCCCTCTAGGGGACAGGTCTTCCTGCACCTTCCCCAGGACTCCCCCCAGCTCAGCTCCCGTCCCTGCCAAGTCACGATGCAGCAGCAGCCTCAGGAGAGAGGCACGCAGAAGCTTTGGAAGCGACCAGCTCTGCTTCTGTGAAAACATGTTTATTTAACTTAGGGGTTTATCTCAATTCAGTTCAATCCATTTTGTTCAGAAAGGTCACTGCTTTCTGGATGGTTCTT
This sequence comes from Bos javanicus, assembly GCF_032452875.1. NCBI lineage: Eukaryota > Metazoa > Chordata > Mammalia > Artiodactyla > Bovidae > Bos > Bos javanicus. The sequence goes on along the minus strand of NC_083879.1, from coordinate 32,880,702 downwards.
TAAAAGGGTTTCAGTAGAACTTATTAACTGACCTGTAACCCAGAGACGCCACAAGGGGTTTGAATCCACACATTTGTGGGGCAGATATTTGCTGGGTAGTAGGCCATCTGGTCAGGCTTCCCTGGCGGCTCAGATGGTAAAGGATCTGCTAGTAATGTGGGAGACCTGGATTTGATCCCTGGTTCAAGAAGATCCCCTGGAGAAGGAAATAGCCACCCACTCCAGTATTCTTGCCTGGAGAATTCCATGGACAGAGGAGCCTGATGGGCTACAGTCCATGGGCTCGCAGAGTCTGACACAACTGAGCGATTAACACACACACATGCACACATGCACACGCGCGCGCACACACACACACACAGGCCATTTGCTCATGCTATTCCCTCTGCTTGGAGACGTTCGGCTCATCCTTGGGTCCTCGGTGTCCAGAAACTGTCTCAGGTCCTCTGACCTGATTGAGTTCCCAGGATCAGTTTTCAAGACACCTTATTTCTCTATTTCTACCCGCACTAGACCTAAAGCTGAGTGAGAGCAGGGGCTATGTCCAACTGCCACCAAGTTCCCTAGCACCTAAAAGAATGCCTGGCACACAGTAGGGACTTAATAGGTATCTACTGACTGTCAGATGAGCCAGCTAATGGGAATAAGAAAGGTGCCTGAGACACAGGGCACGGATGGAGCCAGGCTGTTCCCTTGGGGTCAGAGGTTTGGGACCAGCCCGGAATCAGAGGCTGGCCTGGCATTCTGCCTCCCAGTGTGTACATGATCAGTTAGGTAAAAAGTGACCTTTTTGTTTATTGTTTCGTTAGAAATCTCCTTTATAACAATGTTCTAATTTTGCCATATACCTTGATGACTATCATAATGCTTCTTCCCATTAATCATAATGAAAAGAACAAATAAAGTCAATGGTGAAACGTCATATCAATTTGATTAATGCAGCCCTATATTGAGACAGCCTTTCTTATTAGCTGTAACCTAGATTTTTCCAAGGAGAATAACTCTCGTGGTTGCCGCTTAATTTAAATATATTTCTGGAGATAATTTAGGTCAGAGTTTGTGTGTTTTTTCAAACAAACCCCATTCACATTCAGTGTTTAAGCAAAACCTCTTAGCAGTTGATTCCATCATGTTTGGGGCTCATCACAGTCTCCTGATACTTTACAATTCAAATAACTTGCCTGAAGGCTGGATAAGACCATTTTCATAATCTTAGAGAAAAAAGGAATTTCTGTTCTTCATGTATTCTGCTTGGGTGCTCAGCTTTCAGGAGGATGCTAAGACTCAGATTAATCCCGCAAATGGCATTGACACAGACACGTGGACCAACCCAAGACCATGCTCTGGCAAAGGCTGTGCTCCAGGCCCCTGGTCCCCTGCCAGCAGTCTCCTGGTTTTCAGGACTTAGGATACATAGTGTTTATAAGAGTGTCCTGGGACTTCCCTGGTGGTCCACTGGCTAAGACTCTGTGTTCCTGATACAGGGGGCCTGGGTTCCATCTCGGGTGAGGGAACTGGATCCCACATAATGCAGCTAAAGATCCTGAATGCCACAACCAAGACCTGGTGCAACCAAGTAAATAAATGAATAAAAATATACTGAAAAGAGAACATAAACAGTGTCCTCACCATAAAAAAGGCTGACTGCCGAAGAACTGATGCTTTTGAACTGTAGTGTTGGAGAAGACTCTTGAGAGTCCCTTGCACTGCAAGGAGATCCAACCAGTCCATTCTGAAGGAGATCAGCCCTGGGATTTCTTTGGAAGGAATGATGCTAAAGCTGAAACTCCAGTACTTTGGCCACCTCATGTGAAGAGTTGACTCACTGGAAAAGACTCTGATGCTGGGAGGGATTGGGGGCAGGAGGAGAAGGGGACGACAGAGGATGAGATGGCTGGATGGCATCACTGACTTGATGGACGTGAGTCTGGGTGAACTCCGGGAGTTGGCGATGGACAGGGAGGCCTGGCGTGCTGCGATTCATGGGGTCGCAAAAGTCGGACACGACTGAGCGACTGATCTGATCTGATCTGATCCGTAAACACCTTCGAACATCTGGAGAGCCCTGTGCACAAGCACAGACAGGACGCAGGCGTCAGCCCGGAGAGCAAGCTCTGGTCTTCCTACAACAGATGAGGCTGGGTCAGCGCCCAGACCTGCTCCTTCCACCTGCGCTGCTCCAGCGGAAGGTGCGCTCTGGGCTGGTCTTAGGTTTTAGACTACTTTCTGTGCTTTTCATGCCTACTGTATTTTGATTTGTTTTTTATTTTCCCAGCTCCAGTGTGTCCGACATACTTTATTTCAAAATTCTGGAGGGTTGAATTTGTAAGACTGGAACAAAATTTTCAGACATATGTTTCCTAGCTCTTTGACAAAAGCTGCCTGTATGCGCATGTCACTGTGGTTATATGATTGGGTAGGTTTTTTTTTAAGTTCTGAATGTGAGTTTTCTGGGTTCACCTTTTCTTTTTGAAGCCGAACCAAATAAATTTCTGCCTGCCCACAACTGCTGTGAGCTCAGTGCCCGCCTCTAGGTCCCAACATTTTCCTGGGCAGAAAGCATGGATGTCAGCATCATCTTGGCCCTGACCCCTCTGCCGAGCCTAAGTGCCCCGTTTTCCCATCCGTGTCACCTTAAAATATGACAGTCGCTCAGACTCCTGCATTTAACAACCTCCCTCTGGTAACTCAGCGGCAAAGCATCCGCCTGCAATGCAGGAGACCTGGATTCGATCCCTGGGTCAGGAAGATTCTCCTGGAGTAGGAAATGGCAACCCACTCCAGGATTCTTGCCTGGAAAATCCCATGGACAGAGGAGCCTGGTGGGCTAAAGTCCACGGGGTCACAGAGAGTCTGACACGACTGAGCAACTGAGCACGCCCGAATAGATGGCTCATTGGGACAGCAACATTTTATTAAAGTTTCGGAGAGTTTGGAGATAATTGAGAATTACAACCAATAAACAAGTGAAACAAACAAACAAAACAAGAAGAAAACAAGCCCAACCAGGAAACAAGAGTATGTGAGGCAAGGCTTTGGCCTGGTGAATTTCGGTAGCAACTTTCCCACCTGATGCACCAAACAATGGTACAAACTCTCAGCATAATTTTGCACAGAATTTAGTACCGGTTTGCGTTGTTTCCCCCACCCCAGAAGAGATCTTAAGACGTGCACAGCCCGAGGCAGGGTCTCTGGGCCCTAAGCCCCTCGCTCTGTGTTCCCCACATATCTTCCCACAGGCTCTGGGAAGTTTTCGGGTGGTCATGGGCTGGGATGAAGCGTGCCCCGCCATGCAGGATATGAAGAAGGTCCGCTAGGCCTGGAAGGTACTGCCTCCCCCTAAAAGTCTCTTTTTCCATCTCAGAACAATTCAGAGAGCAAGGTAGGTCCCAGGGAGAACACCACCAAACTCCATCTCATGGCTCCTTGCCTGGGCGTGCGGGGGTCTGCCTGACACCGCCTGTGTTTATCAGGAGTTTCAGGCAAGTCCAGGCGTGTGTGGCCGTTTATAGCTCGGGCTGCGGGAACCTATTTATGCCACAGAGCCAGGGCCCTCCTGGGACAGAGCAAACCCATGGGAAGGGGTTCAGTGCACAAGGACAAACACAGCTAATTGTGGGTGGCTCAGCAGGTTCCTGTCCCCACTTTATCCTCCTCTCTGGCCCCAGGAGGGGCTTTCCAGGTGGCTCAGTGGTAAGGAATCCACCTGTCAATGCAGGAGATACAGAGGCACGGGTTCGATCCCTGGGTCAGGAAGATCCCCTGGAGAAGAGAATGGCTACCCACTCCAGTATTCTTGCCTGGAGAATAACATGAACAGTGGAGCCTGGCGGGCTAGAGTCCATGGGGTCACAAAGAGTCAGATACAACTGAGCAACCAAGCACACAAGCCGTATCGATTCCCTGGGAAAGGTGGTAACTGGGAAAACTTGGGCGGGGTCATCTATCATAGAACATGAATCTTTGTATGCACTCTGCAGAAAAGAGCCAGAGTGGCTTCTGTTTTCTGCAGCTGCATCCTGACGGACAGACACACAATGAGCAATAAAACACAGCGTAAGGAGTCTGTGGGCCTCGCGGAGGCCACAGCCCCAAGGAGCAGCCTGAGAGTCCTTCCCACCCAAGCGTGGCTGGTGGGCTTGTCCCTAAGACTGAACAAAATCCAGTTTTTGAATCTGAAAGGGAAACCAAACCCTTTCCTGGGGAGCCTGAGTGAGACCCTGGTGAGCTGTCTTCTAGAATGACATCCTGTTTTTCTCATCGCGAATGGGTTTATTGTGTGTCACAGATAACACGGTGTAACAGGTGATGCCTGCTGTTTTTCCCCATCCCCAGGTGAGACTTTACTGAGGGTGGCAGTGGCTAGTAACCAGCCGGTCTCAAAGCTCGGACCCACCACAGTCTACTGACACTCGGGGCTTCTAGCTACCCTGTCAGTTACGACTGTGCTTTGAACAGCATTGTATTCCTTGTTCTAGGAACGCTGCCTATTTTTATATCTGCATCTGCAAGTTTGACAAGTGTCAAAACAAAACAAAAAACTCACAAAGAGGAGTATATTTGAGAGGGAGGGGAAAAAAATCAAATAATGGTAGAGACATAACTGACATTGCATTTTCATTATTGGCTCTAAATACAGTATTAAACTCCACAATTCCTTTTAGAATAGTCATGTGTTGGAATAGGGAGAAAATTTGTTTACCATCTGTGACGCTTTCTTACTCGGCATCTTATGAAATGTCACTTTTCAACAGAAGAGCTGCCACCAATTTCAGGTCAAAAAAAAATAATGGATCACTAACTTTACTTTTCAAAGAGACTAGAATTTTTGCTTATCATATTATACTCACTAATGAATGGGTGTATCCTTAAAAGCAGAATTAAGAAGATACTTAAGGCTGTGGGTTTCAGTTTCTTATAAAGTACATGCAGTGTTTTGGTATTCTGTTAGGAAAAGGTTTGTATCCTTCCACCGGCTCCAGTCAGAGCAGTCTCTCTTCCTGCAGGGGAGCAGGCTCTGGGTCTGGCTGGGCAGATACCGGCTGCTAGGTGCACCTCGGCCTCCGGCCTCTCCTCACTGATGAATGAAGTTCTGCAGGTGTCCAGCTCTGTGTCAGCTGGGTTAAACATTTCAGGACATAATCGATTTTCTTTGTGGGTTTCTCTGCTTTGTTGTTATTCAGTCGCTCACTCACGTCCGACTCTTTGCAGCCCCGTGGACTGCAGCACGCAAGGTTTCCCTGTCCTTCACTATCTCCTAGAGTTTGCTCAAATTCTTGTCCATTGAGTCGGTGATGATGTACAACCATCTCATCCTCCATCGCCCCCTTCTCCTCCTGCCCTCAGTCTTTCCCAGCATCAGGGTCTTTTCCAAAGAATTGGCTCTTTGCATCAGGTGGCCAAAGTATTGGAGTTTCAGCTTCAGCATCATTCCTCCCAATGAATATTCACAGTTGATTTCCTTTAGGATTGACTGGTTTAATCTCTGTTTTATCTCATTACAAACTTTCTTCTCTAAACCTCACTTTACATAGTAATCAGGCAGGAGACTTGATCATTCATCACTCACTCCCTGTGCGGTAACTTTTGTCCTGTGTCCTGTGGTCCAGCCTGAGATCTGTGCTCTAATCATCACAGGGATGCTTGAAGCCGCAGAAAACACAGGAGGTGGGGGGGGAACATTCAGACCTAGACCACCTGCTTATTTTCTTTGTTAAATAAGCACTTTGCTTCTCTTACTCATAGCTGTTCTTTTTAGTTGATTTACAATGTTGTGTTAGCTTCTGGTATACAGTACAGTGATTCAGTTATATATATCATATTCTTTTCCATTATGGTTTACTACAGAATATTGAATATAGTTCCCTGCGATATACGGTAGGATCTTATTGTTTATCAATTCTATGCATAACAGTTTGCATCTGCTAGGCCAGACTCCTAATGTATCCCTTCCCCCTCCCCATTAATAGCTACTTTTGAGTGAGGGTGTGAGATAATAGTAAGTATATGTTTCTATTAGAAAGATAATAGAAAATGTAAGAGAAGGTTTCTGTCCCAGAGTTCCTTCAGTTCAGTTGCTCAGTCATGTCTGACTCTTTGCGACCTCATGAACCACAGCACACCAGGCCTCTCTGTCCATCATCAACTCCCGGAATTCACCCAAACCCATGTCCATTGAGTCGGTGATGCCATCCAACTATCTCATCCTTTGTCGTCCCCTTCTCCTCCTGCCCTCAATCTTTCCCAGCATCAGGGTCTTTTCAAATGTGTCAGCTCTTCGCATCAGGTGGCCAAAGTATTGGAGTTTCAGCAGAGTTCCTTAAGCCCTGATAATTCCTAAGTGAAAAGAACACTAGGGGAGCGACTTCCCTGGTGGTCCAGTGGTTAAGATTTCACCTTCTACTGCAAGAGGTGTGAGTTCGATTCCTGATCTGGGAGCTAAGATACCACAGCCTCACAGCCCAAAAAAAACCCCAAACATAAAAAAACATAAAACAGAAGTAATATTGTAACACACTCGAGAAAGACTTTAAAAATTGTCCACATGAAGAAAAAAAAAAGTCTTAAAAAAAAAAAATCCCACTGGTGGCATTTCTTGTTCTAACGTTGGTCTCAGGCCCCAGTTCCTGACACAGGGCTCCTGAACCCCTTGGAATTTCCTGGGGGAATAGGAAGGCCTTTTGTTCTAATGAGACAACTCTGGGTGGGCTCCTAGATGGCTCCTGGATGAGGGCTGATTGCTGGAAAGAACAAGCCATGATTAGAAGCTTGGAGTTTTAGCCCCACCTCATTCTCTTGAGCAGGGAGAAAGGCCGAGGATGGTGTTGATGACCTTGCCTTGGGCTGCCCAGGTGGTGCCTGTGGTAAAGAACCTGGCTCCAATGCAAGAGACATAAAAGACGTGGGTTCAATCCCTGGGTCAGGAAGATCCCATGGAGGAGGGCATGGCAACCCACTCTAGTATTCTTACCAAGAATCCCATGGACAGAGAAGCCTGGCAGACTACAGTCCATAGAGTTGCAGAGAGTCGGACACGACTGAGCGGCTAAACCACCACATAAAGACACCAGCCACACCCACTCCAGCGTGTCTCATCTAATGAATGCCTTATCTAATGAACGTCTAATGAATGACTCTATTTCCAATTAAGGTCCCGCTCTTCGGTACTGGGGGTGAGGATTTCAACCTCTAGAGTTTTGGGGGGACAAAGTTAGCCCATAACAAAGTTCACCTCTGAAGAGAAAAATGTGCGAGTCCAAAGGTGAGAGGCCCTGCAGCACATTAGGGATGAACTGGGTCAGGAAGATGGCTCAGGAATATGGTAAACTTTTCAGAGGGGGTTGGAGGCCACGGCCCTGCAGTACTGGCTGCAGGATCCGGGGAGATTTCAGCGAGGAGTCTCAGGTGGTCCCGGAAGATGGAGTGCAGACTGGGTGTGCTGGGTGACTTGAAAAGTCCTGCAGTTCCATGTCATTGAACAAGCATTTGCCAAGCACCCTGTGCTAAGAGCTGGGTGCCCTGCTGCTGCCCACGGAGAGCTCATAGGTTTATGGTCAATGTCTGCATTTTTTTTCATAGAGTTCAAAAACACTTGAGACTTCCCTGGTGGTCCAGTGGTTAAGACTCCAAGCTCCCAATGCAGGGGGCCCAGGGTCGCTTCCTGGTTCAGAGAACTAGATCCCATATGCCACAACTAAGAGTTTGGATGCTGCAACCAAAGATCTCACGTGTTGCAACTAAGGTCAAAAAACCTGAGTGCCACAACTGAGACCCGGCGCAGCCAAATAAGTAAATATAAACAGAAAACAAACCAAAAAAGCCCAAAACAGTTAAGTTCCTTTTTGAACCACATTTTCATTTGTCTTGAGCTAGACAGAGAGGTAAGAAGCAGCGAAACCATCAGCCAGGTGCTAAAATTACAGAACAAAGTGGTGAGGTGTCAGTTTTCTATTGGTTTGGAAACAAACAGTAATGGGCTGATGGGATAAAGGAGTGGGGAGGGGTGGGCAGGTGGCGAGGGCCGCACAAGAGGTGGGAACGAGGCTCGTGGTCTCACCCCACGTGTCCTGTTCTGACAAAAGGAGGCGCCTTTATGAGGCTCTGCAGATGTCAAGTGTGTCTTGCCTAAGATTCAAGACAGGGTGTCTCTGCTCGAGGCGTGCCAAATTTGCAAGCGTACAATACGGTCTCTTATTAGCAGAGTTAAATTTAATAGAGCACATCTGGCATCCTGTTGAGATTTGGGAACTTACACATGCTTGTCTCCTGTCTGCCATCACTCTGCCACCACGCCACCTGGTTCAGGAAGCTGGACCTGCTGTTTCTTGTTGGCAAAACGGGAATAATAATAACTTTCTAGCATGACGATGAGACCTGGACAAGACAGCACATTACAGACCCTGGCCCGATCCTGGCACACAGTCACATGTATAAGAGCGTTCTCCAGGCTTGCTCAAACAGCCACAGCTGTCCCCGTTGTGGCTTCAGGAGTTCGGAGGAGCCAGTGCCGGGAGGTGGTTCGGGGGGAGCCCCGGGGGCCGGGAGACTGGTAAAGAGGGGGACAGACGTGGAAGCAGAGGCCCAGGGAAGCTCAGGGGCGGAGGGCCTCAGGAACGTTGGCACCACATCTGAGCGAGGCCTGGCTGGGCAGGTGTACACCTTCCCCACACCTGTGCGTCCCTCTGCCCACGGCCGCTGACTGGGATGTGGACCCTGGGCTCTTCAAGGGCTCCTAACTCACCTCTCCGCCTCCTTCCCATCTGCCCATAGAAAGATCCCATGGGTTCAAATCCCTTCCCACCTGCCTGGGCTTACAGGCCTCCACCACTGCTGGTACCTTTAGTACAAAGTCACATCCCCTGCTGTGCTTCACAATGCCCACCAGATGCGGTCCCTCAGGCCCCGCCAACTTGCTGCCTTGCTGACAACTACATGGAAGAAACTCTGTCCTCCCTCGTCCTCACCATGTTCCCTGTGGTCTGTGGGCCTTTGCACCTCCTGTTTCCTCGACTTAGACTGCATGTACCCTTGCCCTCCTTTGCGTCCTCTGGCAGACCCCTGACATATTTCCTCCTCCAGGAAGCCCTCCTTGTCTACCACCCAACCCAAGACTGAGTTGATATCCACAAGAATCCTTAAGTTGCCTGGAGGCCCCTCACAGGGTAGCTGGCAGACAGGACATTTAGTAAACATCTGCTGATTGAATAGATCTGGGGGGCTCGCTGTGGGCTCAGCTGGCAGATAACTGAGATAATTAACTGGCAGCTCACTGCATGTGTCAGTCAGGGGTCCAGCAGGAAACACGTGACTCAATCAGCCAGGGTCATCAGGAGCATGCGACCAAGGGACTTTCTGTGAAGGTGTAGACAGGGTCAAGGTCATCCAACAAGGGAGGATGAAGCATCTGCTCTGGGACTGAGGACTGGGGTGGGGGAAGCCGCCGCCACCCTCGGCCTGATCGGACAAGAGGAGGGGGTCTCAGATCCTCAGGGCTGCAGCCGGAGGAGGGGCTGCTGGCCCTGCGGCCTCTGTAGTGGAAAAACAAAGGGCTGGTCCACGTGGTCACAGCCCTGTGGGCTCCGAGGAGTGAAAAGGATGGTGAGTGAATCCGTGGGGAGGAAGCAGACTATCCGGCTGTTCTAATAACCTACCAACCTGTTCTAATCACCCACCCTAAACTGTCAGATGGGCTTCCCTGGTGGCTCAGTGGTAAAGAACCTGCCTGCCAAGGTAGGAGACGCAGGTTCAATCCCTGGGTTGGGAAGATCCCCTGGAGAAGGAAATGGCAACCCACTCCAGTATTCTTGCCTGGGAAATCCCATGCACAGAGGAGCCTGGGAGGGCTACAGTCCATGGGGTCGCACAGTCGGACATGACTGAGCAACTAAGCACGTGTGCGCGTGCGTGCACACACACTGTCAGAGTGGCGGACTCCAGCTGCTGGTGTTAACATTTCCATTCCTCAGAAAGGAACAGATTAATCTGCCAACTGTATAGAGAACAAAACTATTTTCATTAAATTAAAAAGATTAATACTTTTTAAAAAATTTAATTTAGTCTCTGGGTTTTACTGTAATTTAATAAAGGTAGTTTTTAACTTTTTTTTAATTATTTTTTTTCAGTTGATTTTATTTTTTTTAATTGTATTTTATTTTTAAACTTTACAAATTGTATTAGTTTTGCCAAATATCAAAATGAATCCACCACAGGTATACATCTGCTTGGAGATTTGTCCTGAACTAGACACGATTCAGCCTCAATCTGCGAGTGGATCTGCCCATTCATTGCCAGACGGCATGAGGTCTGAGCAAGTGCCTCTTGTCTGACCAGGGACATCCCTTCCCAAGGCATGGGCATCTCCACAGAGACAGATGTGACTGTCTCCCCACTGTCTGCCCACCAGTCTGGAAGTTAGATGCTGGCCCCAGGGAGAACTGGCAATTCGAGGGTTAACAGGTTGTCACCTGGATGACATCAGTATGCAGTCTTCCTGCCTGAACAGACACACTTCTTAATTTGCAAATCCACACACAGCCTCCTGTCTGGGGCTCGCAAAGACTCCTGTATGCGTGAAGGGCTCAAGGCCAGCTGCTTTTGTCTGGATTTAGGTGGCTTCTTGGCTCAAGCCAGAAGCCCCTTCTTGGCTTCTGAGCTTCTTGGCTCAGAGTGCCAGCAAGTGGAGGCTGTGGGGGCCAGATGCGAGCCCAGCCTCGGGCCCCCCAAAGAAACAGCATCAGAGGAACCAATGCACCTGCATTTCCATCTTCCTGAACCCAAGCTCCAGGCGCTCTAGGCTTCTCTTCAGGGAACCCAGCTCTGGTGGCCTCATATCTGTCACACAGTCTTTGCTATTTCAAGACCACTTGGGGTGGGAGGCAGAGCTGGGGCAGAGGAGGGAGGAAAGGAGGGTTCTATCTGGGTGTTCTCGGGGGTCCCTCAGGTTGGCTGGTGCAGAGAGAAAGGCAGCACCCTGGACAGCAGCCAGGGTCCAGAGCAGGGCGGAGTCTGGACAAGGATGGAACTCAGTTTCCTCAATTGATGGGGCTCTGACTAAGCTAAGCAAGGGCAGGACCCCTAGGAGTTAGGAGGTCTGTTGTCAGAACCCACAGAGGTTCCAGGGGAGGGCAGGGCCTGGGGAGCTCATGGGCCGTACCTTATCCTGGGCTGCGGCTTCTAGTGAAGGCAGGGCATCCTCAACCACCACAACCAGTCAATCTTCTCTGGACCCGGAATCTCAGAGTCTGGATTCCCATCCTGCTTCTACACTGACCAGCTGTGCCTGACTCCAATTTCGGGTCTTCCCTGAACCACCGTTTCTTCCTCTGAGAGACAGGGTATAATCGTGCCTGTCTGGTGAGGCTTTGGTGAGGACTTAGGGTGATGTGGGCTCTCAGTGATGGTGGCAGCCACCAATGCTAATGTACGAATGAGTTTGATAGGGTAGCTCTTCCAGAATCCAGTGTTTGCTGCTGGCCCTGTACTCTGCCAACATTTCCTAGGAAGCATAGCTGTGTCTGAGGATCTGTGAGCACAAACATGACCAAGCCCAGGGCTTCCTAGGAGTAGCTCCACAGGCAGGTGGAGGGTCGTGGGGTACACAGATAACCCTGTGCTTTTCTTTCTCCCTAGAGTCCAGCAGTGTCTGCAGACGAGCTATGGAAGGCTGTAAATAGCTAAGCAATAAATAAATAATGCACCCAATTACGTGTGTGCCTGACTCTTTGTGACCCTGTGGACTGTAGCCCTCCAGGCTCCTCTGTCCATGGGATTCTCGAGGCAAAAATATTGGAGTGCGCTGCCATTTCCTCCTCCAGGGGATCTTCCCGACCCAGGGTTCGAACCCAGGTCTCCTCTGGCTCCTGCATCAGAAAGTGGATTCGTCACTGCTGAGCTACCTGGGAAGCCTGATTACAGATGGTTTTAATTCTGTGAGCCTGCCTGGCTGCCAGACACGGGAGTCAGAGTGAATGTAATTTCCTTTAACCACACCTTCCCGAGGGTGGAGACTGTGGGTAATCTCTGCCTCCCCCACACCCTGGAAAGCATGTGTCAGGCCAGTGCAGCCTGCTGCCTGCTGTCCCCCGGGTTTCAGGAAAGCTTGGAATCTAGAGCAGTGGAGTATCTCAGAGGTAAATCCCGCCCCTTGCCCCGGGGTAAAGTGATTGGAGAGTCATTCCCTACGGACTGAAACTCCAAGAGCAGACAAGCAGGACAATTAAGGGAAGAGGCTGGGCCTGTCCAGACAACATATTTCTCATTCCTGAAGTCAGGAGACCCCCCAGACCACATGTGCTCAGAAAAGGCTTCTTGGAGGCCAAAGGGGAGTCATGTCAAGGGGTGTATTACCCAGATGCCTTTGAGGTAAGATCCATCTTGGCTAAGAGATGCATGCGCACATAAGAGGACCCTGACATATACCAAATATGGACTGTGAACCAGGCAAATCAAAACGATTGGCCACAGGAAACCTGGAAGAAATATGCCACAAAAGTAATTCAAACTACCACGAGGGCGCGACTTGACTATCTCTTTCTCTGAGTCTGCCCACAAGCCATCCACATGTACTGTACTCTTTTCCTCTTAATAAATACTTTGTTTCACTGCTTTTCATCTTTGTGGGAATTTTTTTCTGCAAAACCAAAAGAGCCAGGGCCCTCGTCACAGACCACTGGTCTAGTGGCTAAGATCTGATGCTCTCATCACCATGACCAGGCCTCAGTCTCTGGGGATTGCAGTCCTGCGAGCACAGCAGAGAAGGATGCCCAGGCCTGGAAAGCCCCTTCCGCCCAGCTCTTCTTTGGGACCAGCCAATACCATGCTATTCTGAGCTGTGGGCGGGAGGGTCCCTGCCATGGCCTAAACACACAGAAAACCAGCTCCTCAAAGAACACAGGCTCCTCTCGCTCATGACCAGTCACCGCACTGGCCTGGGGCTCCTCTGGCTCCAGATGCTCCTCGGCCCCCTACTCACCTGCCCAGGGCCCCAAACTGCAGATTCACAGGAGCTGCACAGACTCCAGGGAAGGGCGCTTCCCTGGAGCACAGGCAGGGCTTGAGCTGTGGAAGCTCCTACAGGAGAGAAGGACAAATCAATTAACTTGTCATGTCCTTCCTCTTGGCAGAAATGCAATCGACTCTTGCAGAGAGGAGGCCTGGTGCCCATTTCCATGTTCTTCTGTGGTCTGAGCTCTGGCCCCAGGTGTGCTGGCCAGGGTGGTGTTCACAGCAGGGGTTGGGGATCCCTCTACCGAGTAGACCCGAAGCTGGAAACTTCCATGTGCCAGACTGTGATGCAGAATCTCAACCTTGGCACCAAGACAAGCACTGAGGGCTGGAGTTGTACGCGGTACAATTTTTATAAAAACATTTGATAAAATGTAATCACTTTTTGTCTTACCTTAAAAGTGGGGTATCTCTTCATGGCTGCTCCAGCAAAGCGCAGCCACTGCTCCTTACCTTGGACGAGGGGTATCTCCTCACGGCCGCCCCTCCTGATCTTGAACATGGAGAAGCTCCTCTCGGCCCTCCTGCGCCCGCGCAGCTGCCGCTCCTCATACATGGGGTTGCTCAAGTAAGTAAGTAAGACGTAAGTAACCCAAGTAAGATGGTAGGTGTTGTGAGAGGGCATCAGAGGGCAGACACACTGAAACCATAATCACAGAAAACTAGTCAATCTAATCACACTATGACCACAGCCTCAATGAAACTAAGCCATGCCATGTGGGGCCACCCAAGACAGACAGGTCATGGTAGAGAGGTCTGACAGACAGAATGTGGTCCACTGGAGAAGGGAATGGCAAACCACTTCAGTATTCTTGCCTTGAGAACCCCATGAACAGTATGAAAAGGCAAAATGATAGGATACTGAAAAAGAACTCCCCAGGTCGGTAGGTGCCCAATATGCTACTGGAGATCAATGGAGAAATAACTCCAGAAAAAATGAAGGGATGGAGCCAAAGCAAAAACAATACCCAGTTGTGGATGTGACTGGTGATAGAAGCAAGGTCTGATGCTGTAAAGAGCAATATTGCATAGGAACCTGGAATGTTAGGTCCATGAATCAAGGCAAATTGGAAGTGGTCAAACAGGAGATGGCAAGAGTGAAAGCCAACATTCTAGGAATCAGCAAACTAATGGACTGGAATGGGTGAATTTAACTCAGATGACCATTGTATCTACTACTGTGGGCAGGGATCCCTCAGAAGAAATGGAGTAGCCATCATGGTCAACAAAAGAGTCCGAAATGCAGTACTTGGATGCAACCTCAAAAATGACAGAATGATCTCTGTTCGTTTCCAAGGCAAACCATTCAATATCATGGTAATCCAAGCCTGTGCCTCAACCAGTAATGCTGAAGAAGCTGAAGTTGAACTGTTCTATGAAGACCTACAAGACCTTTTAGAACTAACAGCCAAAAAAGACGTCCTTTTCATCATAGGGGACTGGAATGCAAAAGTAGGAAGTCAAGAAACACCTGGAGTAACAGGCAAATTTGGCCTTGGAATACGGAATGAAGCAGGGCAAAGACTAATAGAGTTTTGCCAAGAAAACGCACTGGTCATAGCAAACACCCTCTTCCAACAACACAAGAGAAGACTCTACACATGGACACCACCAGACGGTCAACACCGAAATCAGATTGATTATATTCTTTGCAGCCAAAGATGGGAAAGATCTATACAGTTAGCAAAAACAAGACTGCGAGCTGACTGTGGCTCAGATCATGAACTACTTATTGCCAAATTCAGACTGAAATTGAAGAAAGTAGGGAAAACCACTAGACCATTCAGGTATGACCTAACTCAAATCCCTTATGATTATACAGTGGAAGTGAGAAATAGATTTAAGGGCCTAGATCTGATAGAGTGCCTGATGAACTATGGAATGAGGTTCGTGACATTGTACCAGAGACAGAGATCAAGACCATCCCCATGGAAAAGAAATGCAAAAAAGCAAAATGACTGTCTGAGGAAGCCTTACAAATAGCTGTGAAAAGAAGAGAAGCAAAAAGCAAAGGAGAAAAGGAAAGATATGAGCATCTGAATGCAGAGTTCCAAAGAATAGCAAGAAGAGATAAGAAAGCCTTCCTCAGCGATCAATGCAAAGAAATAGAGGAAAACAACAGAATGGGGAAGACTAGAGATCTCTTCAAGAAAATTAGAGATACCAAGGGAACATTTCATGCAAAGATGGTCTCCATAAAGGACCGAAATGGTATGGACCTAACAGAAGCAGAAGATATTAAGAAGAGGTGGCAAGAATACACAGAAGAACTGTACAAAAAAGATCTTCACGACCAAGATAATCACGATGGTGTGATCACTGACCTATAGCCAGACATCCTGGAATGTGAAGTCAAGTGAGCCTTAGAAAGCATCACTACAAACAAAGCTAGTGGAGGTGATGGAATTCCAGTTGAGCTATTTCAAATCCTGAAAGATGATGCTGTGAAAGTGCTGCACTCAATGTGCCAGCAAATTTGGAAAACACAGCTGTGGCCACAGGACTGGAAAAGATCAGTTTTTATTCCAATTCCAAAGAAAGGCAATGCCAAAAATGCTCCAACTACCACACAATTGCACTCATCTCACATGTTAGTAAAGTAATGCTCAAAATTCTCCAAGCCAGGCTTCAGCAATACATGAACCGTGAACTTCCAGATGCTCAAGCTGGTTTTAGAAAAGGCAGAGGAACCAGAGATCAAATTGCCAACATCCGCTTGATCATGGAAAAAGCAAGAGAGTTCCAGAAAAATATCTATTTCTGCTCTATTGACTATGCCAAAGCCTTTGACTGTGTGGATCACAATAAACTGTGGAAAATTCTGAAAGAGATAGGAATACCAGACCACTTGACCTGCCTCTTGAGAAATCTATATGCAGGTCAGGAAGGAACAGTTAGAACTGGACATGGAACAACAGACTGGTTCCAAATAGGAAAAGGAGTACGTCAAGGCTGTATATTGTCACCCTGCTTATTTAACTTCTATGCAGAGTACATCACGAGAAATGCTGGGCTGGAAGAAGCACAAGCTGGAACCAAGATTGCCGGGAGAAACATTAATAACTTCAGATATGCAGATGACACCACCCTTATGGCAGAAAGTGAAAAGGAACTAAAAAGCCTCTTGATGAAAGTGAAAGTGGAGAGTGAAAAAGTTGGCTTAAAGCTCAACATTCAGAAAACGAAGATCATGGCATCCGGTCCCATCACTTCATGGGAAATAGATGGGGAAACAGTGGAAACAGTGTCAGACTTTATTTTTCTGGGCTCCAGAATCACTGTAGATGGTGACTGTAGCCATGAAATTAAAAAACGCTTACTCCTTGGAAGGAAAGTTATGACCAACCTAGACAGCATATTCAAAAGCAGAGACATTACTTTGCCAACAAAGGTCCATCTAGTCAAGGCTATGGTTTTTCCAGTGGTCATGTATGGATGTGAGAGTTGGACTGTGAAGAAAGCTGAGCACAGAAGAATTGATGCTTTTGAACTGTGGTGTTGGAGAAGACTCTTGAGAGTCCCTTGGACTACAAGGAGGTCCAACCAGTCAATTCTAAAGGAGATCAGTCCTGGGTGTTCATTGGAAGGACTGATGCTAAAGTTGAAACTCCAATACTCTGGCCACTTCATGCGAAGAGTTGATTCACTAGAAAAGACCCTGATGCTGGAAGGGATTGGGGGCAGGAGGAGAAGGGGACGACAGAGGATGGGATAATCCGATGGCATCACCAACTCGATGGACATGAGTTTGAGTAGACTCCGGGAGTTGGTAATGGACAGGGAGGCCTGGCGTGCTGCTATTCACGGGGTCTCAAAGAGTCGGACTTGACTGAGAGACTGAACTGAACTGAACTGAACTGAATCACTTTTTCAAAATAGAAATAAAAATGAATCTTATTGAAATAATTTTGATTGATGCTTTGGATATTCATGAATTGTAACCTATTTGTATTCAAAATTTTCATAGATGACTTTGCATATTTTCATAAGAAAAAACAGGAGAGAGTCTGCTTAAATTTTGGAAAAATGGGAAGCAGTGACATTTAGCCCACATCTGGTGAGCATGGACCATGTAACACTTACAAACAGGATGTAACCCATTCTTCATTTAATGAAGATTGGATTAAAACAATGGAATTGGAAATAAGAAAGAAAACTATTCGAACTGAACCAATGACTTGAATAGGTCAAACAAGATCTCTGAAACTTCATATTCTGTAGTACATGAAGATTTAATTACTAATCAAAACAGCGAGAGTGTAAGTGGGCCTTCTTTCTGCTCTGGCTGAGGCTCCAGCACATAAGGAGAGCCGTGGGCCATTGAGATTCTCATTATAAAACCTGCCCTGCAGGACCCGTGGGCAGAGATGGTGTGTGTGTGCTCAGTTCAGTTCAGTTCAGTTCAGTCGCTCAGCCGTGTCTGACTCTTTGCGACCCCATGAATTGCAGCATGCCAGGCCTCCCTGTCCATCACCAACTCCCAGAGTTCACTCAGACTCATGTCCATCAAGTTGGTGATGCCATCCAGCCATCTTATCCTCTGTCTCAGTCGTGTCCAACTCTGCGACTCCATGGACTATAGCCTGCCAGGCTCCTCTGTCCCTGGAATTTTCCAGGCAAGAATACTGGAGTAGTAGGTTGCCATTTCCTACTCCAGGGGATCTTCCTGACCCAGGGATCAAACCCTCATCTCCTGCATTGGCAGGTGGATTCTTTACAACTGAGCCACCAGGGAATTACCATGGTCTGAACTTGGAACCTCCCCCAGGCCACAGTTCATCAGATCAGATCTTTTCTCCCAGAAAATTTTAAACCAACATTTACAGAATAGCAGTTAGCCAATAGCACCATCTGAAAAGAACAAGAAATGGTATATAATTTCAAAGGTCATAGCACTGTGGCTCCCACAAAATAGATTTTAAAATTTACTTGAAAAGCATTACCAGCTCACACTTTTCTGGGCAAGATGAGTCACCTAGTCTTTAAATAAATACACGTTGAGTGTCAGTGCTGAAAGGAACTGGAGATGAAGATGGAGACCCTGGCCTCATGGAGCTTTTATTCCAGTGGAGAAGGCGGTGTGACTCAGAGTCAGGCACAGCGACCCCCGAGAAGACATGGCTGCCGGTCACCCACGAAAGCCATCTGGAGGGAGGGCTAGGTGTTGACGCGTCACCCTGCCCCTGGCCAACCATTGAAGGATGATTGTAGCTCTCCCCCTGACCCCACGGCAGGCTGCCTTCCTCCTCTCCCCCCTCCCTTCTGTAAGTAGCCTCTGTGGTTTTAGGTGGGATAACACAGTGAATTTCTTTTTAGGAAGCAGCAGCATTCAAATGCATGGAAATTCAGAGAAGGGAGATGGCATGGCTGAAGCTGATGTTTAAAAAAAACCTTCATGATGATGAATGTGTCCTTTCCTGGGATAAATGGCCACCTGAGTCCTCTGGGCTGTAAACTCGGGTTCCTGAGATGTTAATTGGAGCTGTTTAAAAAAAATAAAATAACAGGCTGTGAGATGAGAGTTAGAAAAAAAATAGGAAGCTGGAGCCGCAGATGGGTGGAAGTCTCACTGATTCCTATAGAAATAGAGCTTTTAAAATTAGCTCGGTATATAAATAGTCCAGGACGTGGGGTTGATTTACTATCTATATTTCCCACTGTTGATTCCATTTCTGTTTTGAGAAATCTATCATGTTGGCGGGTTCCTCAAAGACGCAATCTGGGCTCTGGCCTCAGTAACTATGACAACGGCTGATTGCTGGGGTTCACACGTGGGCCGCCAGGCGAGCCCTTGGACGTTTTCACAGCCTGGCCTTTGACTTGTCTTCCTGTTGTTGCTACTTGTCCAGGAAAAATTCTTGGCTTCTTCCTTCTTGATATGTTGTCACATTCCTATGTGTGCATGCTCAGCTGTTTCAGGTCGTGCCCGACTCTGTGCGACCCCTTGGACTGTAGCCCACCAGGCTCCTCTGTCCATGGGATTCTCCAGGGAAGAATACTGGAGTAGGTTACCATTTCCTCCTCCAGGGGATCTTCCCCACCCAGGGATTGAACACGCATCCCCTACATTGCAGGCAGACTCAGTGCTCTGTAAACAGTGTCCATGGTCATTTTTATCATAAGAAAGACGGAGTCTCTCCATTCCATTCCCTTGCCTGGTGCTGCTGGGCTCCAGCTCCCAGCTGGCTGGATGCCACCCCCTGGCCCCTGAAAGGCCAAGGAGGACACACCTCCTTCCCTGTGTTCATCGTGCAGCCTCCTGTGTCCCCATATCCTGCTGCAAGGAGGGGGCCACAGTGTCTAAGAAGCAGGTATGCAGGTAGCCCCCAGACCCAAATAGGGACCCCAGTCTCAGCTCCTGTAAGGAGACTGCTGCCCCCTCCTAGCAGTGCAGGTCAGCACCACAGTGGGCTGGGCTGCTAGCACCCTGCCACCTCCTCCAGGCAGCCTGCCCAGAGAACCCAGGCACCTGTCCATATTCTCTGACCTCATCATTTCTCCACAAGGGGCCCTAGCTCATCTACTGCACCTCTTGGGTGGGACTTCTTAAAATTTGCTTTTCGGTTATTTTTATGCTTCTGAAATGTTTGCTATCCACTGTACGTGGCTTAAACTGTTCGGAGTGGGGACTTCTGATTTGTGCCAGCATCCCTGCCAAGCCTTCATGTGTGTGTCCCCCAGGACTTCCTTCAGACTTCTGTAGATGCAGAAAATGCCCCTCCCAAAAGGCTTCCTACAAGGGCTTCAGAAGCCTGGGTGCCCAGAGCAGGAGGATGTGCTGTGACCTTGGGCTGGCCATGCCTCTCTGAACACAGGTGGTCTTTAGAGCTCTGTGACTGGGGTGACCACGCAGCTTATTGCCCGGCCCGGACACGCTGCGAGTGAGACCAGGGCACTGTTCAGAGCTGGCCAGGACAGTGGACACAGGCCTGGCGCCTCACACTGGACTGGTGTCACTCCTCCAGCTTCGGCCGCCCCCACGCGCTCCAGCAAACAGAACTCGAACGGCAGGTGAGGGCTTAGAATTGCTCCAGAACTATGCTCGCCTCTAAAACGGACAGTGTGCCATTCCTGAGAACCATACCGTAGAGCTGGAAGGAATCTTGAACATCTAATCACGTCCCTTTTTAACAGGAAGGCTGAACTTACCCACAGCTACCTAGTGGCAGAGTCAAGATGAGACCTTACTTCCCCAGAACCTCAGGGCACATGTTTATTCCCTGATGCTATTTTTAAAATGTCTTTCCACCCAGTGAGTCCTCCTCCACTCATTTGTCTGGTAAGTCGGTGTCCATTCATTTATTCATCCATTCGTCAGCCTTAAAATCGCAAACTCTTGTGCGCAGTTAAGCTCAGGACAGGATGACGGACAGAAAGAGCAGGGATGGCTCTCAGGGGATTGTCACAGTCACCTGTGAGTGGAATCCTAAATCAGGAGCAGGTTTTCCATCTGCTTTGGTTACAGCTTCCAGAGTGCATTTCAGAGCCACTCTCTGAAATGATGGGGAAGGGGAGGGGGTTCAGTTCAGTTCAGTCACTCAGTCGAGTCTGACTCTTCGTGACACCATGGACTGCAACACGCCAGGCCTCCCCGTCCATCACCAACTCCTCGAGCTTGCCCAAACTCATGTCCATCGAGTCAGTGATGCCATCCAACCATCTCATCCTCTGTTGTCCCTTTCTCCTCCTGCCCTCATTCTTCCCCAGCATCAGGGTCTTTTCCAATGAGTCAGTTCTTCCCATCAGGTGGCCAAAGTATTGGAGTTTCAGTTTCAGCATCAGTCCTCCAATGAATATGCAGGACTCATTTCCTTTAGGATGGACTGGTTGGATCTCCTTGCAGTCCAAGGGACTCTCAAGAGTCTTCTCCAACACCACAGTTCAAAAGCATCAATTCTTCGACACTCAGCTTTCTTTATAGTTCAACTCTCACATCCATACATGACCACTGGAAAAAGCATAGCTTTGACTACACAGACCTTTGTTGGCAAAGTAATGTCTCTGCTTTTTAATATGCTATCTAGATTGGTCATAGCTTTTCTTCCAAGGAACAAGTGTCTTTGAATTTCATGGCTACAGTCACCATCTTCAGTGATTTTGGAGCACAGAAAAATAAAGTCTGTCACTGTTTCCATTGTTTCCCAATCTATTTGCCATGAAGTGATGGGAATGGATGCCATGATCTTCATTTTTTGAATATTGAGTTTTAAGCCAGGTTTTCCACTCTCCTCTTTCACTTTCATCAAGAGGCTCTTTAGCTCCTCTTCACTTTCTGCCGTAAGGGTGCTGTCATCTGCATATCTGAGGTTATTGATATTTCTCCCGGCAATCTTGATTCCAGCTTGTGCTTCATCCAGTCCAGCATCTCTCATGATGTACTCTGCATATAAGTTAAATAAGCAGGGTGACAATAGACAGCCTTGACGTACTCCTTTCCCAATTTGGAACCAGTCTGTTGTTTCATGTCCGGTTCTAACTGTTGCTTCTTGACCTGCCTACAGATTTCTCAGGGGATGGGTTAGCAGTCAGGAATTTGAAAATCAAGGATTATTATTCCAACTTTTCAAAGATCATGTTTTAAAACTCTATGCCATGCTTCCCCAGTGGCTCATTGGTAAAGAATCCGCCTGTCAGTACAGGAGACACAGGTTCGATCCCTGGTCCGGGAAAATCCCACACGCTGCAGGGCAACTAAGCCCGTGCGCCGCAACTGTTGAGCCCGTGCTCCAGAGCCTGAGAGCCACAACACTGAGCTCCTGTGCCTACAGTCTGTGCTCCTCCACAAGAGAAGCCACTGCAGTGAGAAGCCCGTGCACTGCAGCTAGAGAGTAGCCTCTGCTTGCCAAAAAAGCCTGTGCAGCAATGAGGACTTGGCACAGCCAAAAATAAATAAAATTGTGTAAAAGACCCCAAACTGTATTCCAATTAGTGGTATGGGGGCTGGGCCCTGTGGCCTTCAGATCCACCCTTGCCTGAGGGCTTATAGAAGCCCGCAGGCAAACTCCATTCCTCTCTTTAAGACTGTGATCAATCCCTGGTTAAAGGCAGCAGTCCTAGGGAAACGCCACACTTGGAGTAAAGGACACCCTCCATCAGCGTGGCTAGGGACTGAGCAGCACAGCCTGAAAAACACCAGAGTCCGCTGCTCAGGTTCAGCTGCAAAACCTAAGATCCTCTCTTCCAGAGGACTGTGAGAGCAGACCCTGGGGGGCAGTGGCCCAGTGCTCACCGAGGGGCCCACCCAAGGTCTCCCCATAACCTGGCACACACCATTTGTCCCCGCGAACTCAGCCCCTGAGGGCTCTCCCTCCGACAAAGCTCTTCCAAGTTGGACCTGAAGCCGTTTCACCGCAGCTGGAGTGAGATGCCAGATGTGGGCCAGAAGAGGGTGCCACGACGTGGCCTCAGGCACGTGCCCTCAGAGATCAGCAGGGTGGTCTGGTGGCCAGCTGCCAGCTCCATCGCTGAGGACAGCACGCCCTCACATCTCAGGCACACGCACACCCGCGCCTGCACACACACGCAGCCTGGAACCTTCCACCCCGCCATCCTGGTTGGCACTGGGCCCGCCACTGAGCTGGTACGGTGAGAGCGGTGAGCACATGGCAGACGGGGGTTATTTTTAAACACCCTTGCTCGGAGGCAGCAGTGACCTCAAAGTAGGTTGTCTCTTTTTCCGGCATTTCAGTTGTATTGTAAAAGCATTTATTTGTAGAAATAGAGAATGCCAAGCTGCAAAAGCACACACGTTACACAAATAGCAGATGGCGTCTATTCCCGGGAGCAGCTGGGACACGCCCTTGGGGTCAAGGAGTCCACAGGCCGCCCCATCTTGAGAACGACCATCCCCAGGAAATACGCTCCTCCTGAGCCCCGGGGGCCCTGGGTGGACAGGGGGTCCTGAGGACAGGAAGGCGGCCCCAGGCCCTTCCAGGCAGGGGAGCAGGGTCTGCTGGTGGGGTGGCACCTTCCACAACCCACCTGCAGCACCCTTGCTGCCTAGGAAAGCTGGGGGCATTTCTCATCTTCCCCAGGCCAAAGTGAATGCACTTTCCTCTGTCCATCAAAAGACAGGAGAGTAACAGGGGGAAGGGGAGGGTGGGATGAACAGGGAGAGTAGCACTGACATATATACCCCACCACATGCAAAACAGATAGCCAGTGGGAAGCTGCTGTAGAGCACAGGGAGCCCAGCTCAGGGCTCTGTGATGACCTCGAGGGGTGGGGCAGGGGGTGGGAGGGTTTATTAGGGAGGGGACATATGTACACAAACAGCTGATTCATTGTTGTACAGCAGAAAGGAACACAACAGTGTAAAGCAACTATACTCCAATTTAAAAATTAGTTAACTGATTTTTTTTAAAGACAGGAAAGAGGAAAAGGACTCAACTTCCATTCGGGGAGCCAAGAAATATGATGGACACCTGAAGGTTTGCATGGGTCCTCAGGAATTGGGTCTCTGAATAGTAATAATAATAATAATATAGCAGCATACTAATATACTATACTATTATATTATTAACATATTAAATAACATGAGGATGGTAATATATAAAATAAAATAATGATATCTTAATAGAATATTTAATACTATTATTAATAGATTATCATCACTTCAATGGACTGTTCTGAAAAATTGATTAGATCCTTGCATACATCGATGCTATGGGATACTAGGAGTCCAAGACCCTCAGGGGCTTACAGGTTAGGAGAGAAAGATACACAAGCAGAGGATATCACTAACATACAGCAGAGGAGCCACGGAGGAGAGCAGGACAGAGGAGAGCACTCCGCCAGCCCAGGTGGAGGCACCGACAACCCACGGAGAAGGTTCCCGGCTGGTGCTTGTTGGCAGCCCCAGGTTATTGACAGGGTTAGAGGTCATGTAAACAAAGAGTCTGGAACTTGGAGAGTCCTCTGAAAATAGCCCCGAGGGTGTTCTCTTCTGAGCCTTGGCGTGCCTGCTGAAGCTCCCCTGGAGGACTCGGCTCAGTTCTCCCCGAGGAGAAGACCCCCACCCCCTGGCGTGTGCCCCCCACACGGCACACACTGCAGCCTCCTCACCTCTTCATGGCTCTCTTGTCTTCCACTGGACCAGGGGCCCCAGACAACGTGCCTATCACCCCTGCGTCCCTGGTGCTGGGCAGTCACCAGCGGGTCATCGATACACGTGTCTGCAGAAAATGAGTGAGTGATGAACAGCATTGGGGGAGGTTCACTAAGGAAGCCTGAGTTCCCCCAGACGGGGCACAGCCAGCACCCAGATCACTGCCCACCCCCAGCACGCCCAACCCTGGCTTTCAGACCCAGTGCCAAGCAAGAGTTTTTGCTTGTGGCGGCAATGTTAGGAGCTCAGGGAGATAAGCAATTTCTTAAGGTGATGGTTAGAGCTCTCCTCTGAAGCAGGAAACCCACGCGCCTAAAAAGCTCACTGGCCTCATTCCACACCAGGAAACCTTCAGCAGAGAGACCAAAGCCTTCACCTCAAGACAGACTTAAACTCAGTCTCTGCCATTCATCCCTGGGCCACCCACAAGCTTTGTTGCCACTTGATTTTTTTTTTTCCCAGTTTATCTGAGGAAGGAATGACTATATCCAGGTGACGTTTCTGAACTTTTGTGATACAAAATCGCAGCCTCATCTCAATTCTTCAGAGCTCTGCATTGGCATAAAAAGCCACGCAAGGATGACCATGCTGATGAGATGAGACGAGGAAAACCCTGGCGTCTCAAAGGAGTGTGCAAAAATGATCTGCTGCCACCACCACTCACTTCTCAGCAAGTGAAGCTTGCTTCTTTCCCATCATCAGATTTCCTTCTAACCCAGCCGTCCAGGGCCTGCTTTAGGGAACCACAAACATAAGGAGGTAATAAAAGCTGCTATGAAAACCCAGTATTTATCCACAAAAGAGCAGTATCTCCCTTTTACTCTAGTGGAATTTTAATTGAGCCAGGAACCTGGCACAGACTGTCAATCTCCAAAACATGAACCTGAAGGGTCCTGGAAATGAGCCTTTTCTTTCCTTACAGAGATTAATTAAGTAAACTCTGATTCCAGCCATTTAATTCACTTGTCTCTTATTATTTGGCGACTTCTTGAGCATTATACTATAGATACAGCAAAGCCACCACACCAAAGAGCCAACTCACCAGAAAAGACCTTGATGCTAGGAAAAACTGAGGGCAGGAGGAGAAGGGGGCAACAGAGGACCAGATGGTTGGATGGCATCACTGACTCAATGGACATGAGTTTGAGCAAGCTCTGGGAGATAGTGAAAGACAGGGAAGCCTGGTATGCTGCAGTCCATGGGATTGCAAAGAGTCAGACACGACTGAGAGACTGGACAACAACAAAGCCAGATCATGAATATAGAAATGTATGTGAAATGTATACTCTTTCATCCCCATAAAGAAGAGTCAATAAGCATTTTTATTATACATATCTCTATAAACGACTGCATGCTTTCCTTTCAGAGATGGAGCTTGAATGATTCTCTGAGGATATTAATGATTCTCCTGTATGGATTGCAATGAGCATGTTTTTACTCCTGGAAAACTGAGAAAAGCCTTTTAACACCCATTACTTCGTGCCATTGGGACCCTCAAGATGAAGACAAAGAAGGGTTTAAAGACCATTTCCCCCCCCAATCTTCACTTTATTGCTGTGCATTTGCTATCACATAAATAAGTTGTACATAAACATTTTCCTTTGTTTTGTTAATATTTATACCCATTATTCCTGTTTCCTGACATGATGCTTTGAGCAGCCGATGTTCAGTAATAGGGGTACTATGAAGGAAACACGATAGACAGAGCCTACCGTTCTGAGTCCTGGAGCCAGTGTTCAAATCCCAGCTCTGGCCTTCCTGGTCATGCACCGCTCAGAGCCCCTCTCTGCTCTGTGCAATGTGGAGGCGATGCTTTCCCTGTAGATCTGTCCTTGGGCACAGATACACCACTGGGCATGTAGTGGGGTCAGTACATAGTGACAGTCACTTATCTTCATGACTATTCCACCCTCTCTGGGCTGTTCCCCTTTAACCACCTCTGTGATTTCACACTAAGCACGATGCTGGCTGTCAGGGGTTACGTGTGAGCTTCCTCACTCCTGCTTCTCACCTCCAGATTTCATGCTAATTGAGAAGTAGACGCAGATCCCAGAGGAAATTAACACACAATATTCACTTAATTGCTCTCATGGTCACACTGGAGAATGCAGTGTACATCGGGTGCTGAGGTGGGTTCTCCTTCTGTCAGCCTCTCCCTCGCGGTCCAGACCCTGAGACTGATGTGCTGAGAGAGTGGGGTCAGCACTCCCTCCCCAAGCCGTGGAGAACCTGCAACTCTCCTCTGATCCCAAGGAGCAGGAAAAACTAGGACCCAGACAGCTGAGCCATGGTTACATTCAACACAAAGAAGGCTGAGCGCTGAAGAATTGATGCTTTCGAACCGTGGTGCTTGTTCGAGAGTCCCTTGGACACCACGGAGATCCAACCAGTCCACCCTAAAGGAAATCAACCCTGAATATTCATTGGAAATATTGAAGCTGGAGCTCCAACACTTTGGCCATCTGATGTGAAGAGCTGACTCATTGGAAAAGACCCTGATGTTGGGAAAAATTGAGGGTAGGAGGAGAAGAGGGCAACAGAGCATGGGATGGTTGGATGGCATCATCAACAAAATGTACATGAGTCTGAGCAAACTCTGGGAGATAGTGAAGGACAGGGAAGCCTGGCGTGCTGCAGTCCATGGGGTTGCAATGAGTCGGACAAGATTGAGCGACTGAATAACAACATCTAATCGTTTAGCAACAGAGATCAAAGAATGTCATAGTTTCACAGTCTCTCCTGGGGGAGGGAGAGTAGGGAGGGAAAAGGAAGCAAACAAAAGACATTCCTTAATTCTTCCCCAGTGAGGCAAGCGGTACTGGGAACACACCTGTGTTATAGTCCAAGGAGGAGGGGAAAGAATGATCGGAACAAAAACATATTTGAAGAAATTCTGGCCGCTGTCCTAGTCTTTTCTGAAGGAACATGTTATCACAAAGCCCTTCTGCGTGACCACCAGACCCTTTCCAGCTCCAGTGCGGATGGTCACACTTCTGAAACCCAGGATGTCTGTGTCTGGCTCCAGCGCGGATGGTCACACTTCTGAAACCTAGGATGTCTGTGTCTGGTTCCCCTGTAGGTGTAACTCCCAGCACCTGGTCCAGCCTTTGCTGCCATCTCAACAGATCTAATGGGGTGCTGGGTGCCCTGAAGGCCACTGGTAACAACTGACTGGCTCTGGTGCCCAGCAAGCCAGAGGTTCCCAGTGATGGCCCCACCCACAGCCCCTGATGAGGAAGGGCACGTGGCACCCCCGCTCCATCCTTTGTGTGCCCAGTGGGGTGACTGGTTTTCTCCTGGTAATCGATGGTCCAGGCACATCTTTCCCAGGGCAGCTGGGCACACCTAAGGCTTATCATCAGTGAGCAGCGGGCCCCAGGAGGCAGGAAGCTTCAGTTTGAAGCACATTTTTTTTCTCTCTTATTTTGAGTAGTTCTGTGCTTTTCCAGCAAAAGCATGTCATCTGGCTCGGGACAAAATCCAATCTTCAGCCAGTCTGCTTTCTCCTTTAAGCAAGTTGTTCTCAATTCCCTCCAGATGGATAATTTATTACTGTGTCTTGCAGGGCCCTGCTCTTAATTGCCAAGTTTATTCCCCCTTAAGCATCACAGGCTCTCTGGCCTGGCTGTGTGTGGGTGCTGGATCACAGAGTCCAGAGAAAGGCCAGTACTGAGGTCGGCTTCTCCAGTGATGACAACTCCATCCACAGCAGCAAAAGCCCATTAAATAAGCCTGTCCGTATTGCCCTTCTGTCATGTATCTTTATTGCACAAAGGAAATTCATGGAGAAGCCGTCCAGAGCTCACCCATCATCAGGCTTTGGTGGCTGAGCCTGTGTTTACCTTGCAGTCGAGCGCATGGACCAGATCATTCACATTCACCTTTTCAGATGGAAGAGTAAAGTCACAGGAGGGATAAAGACTTATCTCCAAATGATATAATATGTTAAAGATGTCGTTTCTATCTCCCATCTTTGGCAAGCCGCCAACAACTCTGTGATCAGCTTCCATAATTCATTCGCTTATTCGATTCCTCCTAATACAAGGTCCCAAAATAGACTGTCTGTCTTGACTGTGGCGTATTTTTACCAAGAGGAACCAGGGGAGCGTCTCGGTGCCTTGGAGAATTATTAACGGGAGGACAGGCCTGTTGACAGGCTTCACTAGTGGCTCAGATGGTAAAGAATCTGCCTGCAATGCAGGCGACCTCAGTTGGAGAGATCCGGGTTCGACAAACGCTGCCTGGAGAAGAAGCAGAAAGGGACTTCTGGATTCTAAAAGAAAGAGGGATTCAAGTCTCCATTCAGTCACAGGACACCAGCTGCTGATTATTGAAGCTCAAACCCAGGGGGAGGAGATGATAAAAAATTATTGTAAAATACCAAGTTTTAATGTAGTTCTGAAACAAGGAAATCACGGAACAAATCTATGACTTTCTTTGAATTTCTAAGAAATGCAGAAAATTTGTCTCTCACCATCTCTCAGAATTCAATTTTCCTTAAAGGTTTAATACACATACCAGTCTGCCGGGCACAGTGATCACAGGATGGTTTTCCTGTGTCCAGGATTAAACGCCAGCCACAGGAGGCTCTGTCCTTGGTGCTTACCCAGCCTGGATGAATCCGGGCTGGTCCACGAGAAACACAGCGGGTCATGTCAAGACCCTGGATGGGGACCATCCGGGGCCCGGGCGCTGGTCCCCACTTGGCCTTTACTTGTGTGAACTTGGATGCATCACTGAGTGTCTCTAAGGCCCCATCACTCCCAACTGCAGTGGGCAGAATACTCCCTCAGGGGAGACAGGATTGAATGAGGCGACACTCGATGAAGAAAGCAAGGCACCCACAGTCACGGCACCCTGGGATTCCTCTGTGGTTATTACTGCTTCCATTTGGGGCGTTTGTCTCTGAAGATTCAGGGTTTTCTATATGATTCTTTAGCTCACTTATCCTTTCACAAGTGATGTCTTGACAGTATGTTTGGTGATTTAAAAATGATTTTTTTCTAAAAGGAATTAAGACAGGAGGGGAAAGGAGTCAGAAAGGGAAGACCTGTGGCCCCAGGTACTGGAAAGTCATATTTTACGAGTTTGTATTCTCGTTCAGAAAACTAAGATCATGGCATCCAGTCCCATCACTTCATGGTAAATAGATGGGGAAACAATGGAAACAGTGACAGACTTTATTTGCGGGGGCTTCAAAATCACTGAAGATGGTGACTGCAGCCATGAAATTCAGACTCTTGCTCCTTGGAAGAAAAGCTATGACCAACCTAGACAACATATTAACAAGCAGAGACATTACTTTGCCAACAAAGGTCTGTGTAGGCAAAGCTATGGTTTTTCCAGCAGTCATGTATGGATGTGAGAGTTGGACTACAAAGAAAACTGAGCACCGAAGAATTGATGCTTTTGAACTGTGGTGTTGGAGAAGACTCTTGAGAGTCCCTTGG
Source organism: Bos javanicus (assembly GCF_032452875.1). NCBI lineage: Eukaryota > Metazoa > Chordata > Mammalia > Artiodactyla > Bovidae > Bos > Bos javanicus. The sequence continues at coordinate 32,851,143 of NC_083879.1, read as the reverse complement.
ACTGCAAGGAGATCCAACCAGTCCATCCTAAAGGAAATGAGTCCTGAATATTCATTGAAGGACTGATGCTGAAGCTGAAACTCCAATACTTTGGCCACCTGATGGGAAGAACTGACTCATTTGAAAAGACCCTGATGCTGGGAAAGATTGAGGGCAGGAGGAGAAGGGAATGACAGAGGATGAGATGGTTGGATGGCATTACCGACTCGATGGACATGAGTTTGAGCAAGCTCCAGGGGTTGGTGATGGACAGGGAAGCCCGGCATGCTGTAGTCTATGGGGTCTAAAAGAGTCGGACACAACTAGGTGACTGAACTGACTGATTCTCATTCCACCCCTTGTTGGCTGTGTGACTTTAGGCAAGATACCTAACTGTTCTGGGCTGTTTTTCAACCTATACAATCATGATTCTAATGTTACGTACTTAATAGGGTGATGGACAGGGAGGCCTGGCGTGCTGCACTTCGTGGGGTGGCAAAGAGTTGGACATGACTGAACAACTGGGCTGAGATTTAAACAGAATGGTGTATATAAAGCTCTCAGCACAGTATCTGACTTTTACAGTAAGATCACCTAATCTATGCACATCTATGGCCTTAATAAAGATTTGATGAATAGGTAAATTCATAAAGTAGTAAATAGAAAATTTCCTGGCTGTCCAGTGGTTTAAGACCCTTCACTTCCACTGCAGGGGGCACAGGTTCAATCTATGGTCAGGGAACTAAGATCCTGTATGCCCCATGGTGCAGCCAAAAAAATGATAAATAAATGAAATAGTAAATAAAAAACCAAAATGGAGGAAATTAAAGACTGAATTCCTGAGACTTCCCTGGTGGTCCAGTGGTTAGAAGTCTCCCTTTCAGTGCAGGGGACGCAGGTCTGATCCCTGGTCATGGAAGATGACCACGGGATCCCACACCCCTGGGGGCTATTGAGCCCGTGCACCACAACTAGAGAGAAGCTCTGGCACCAAGAGGAAAGATCCCACATGCTGCAACTAAGAGCCTATGCAGCCAAAAATAAATATTTTTTTAAAGGAGTTATTTAAAAAAAAAAAAAAAAGGAATGGATTCCTTCTAAAAGTCTTCTCTGAATCCCAATAATGCAAATTTACAGGACAAGGATGTACTGACCTGGCCTCCGACGGCCTCTCAGGCCCTGTTGGCTGCCCTCCACCCTGTCTCCCCTCCACCCTGTCTCCCCTCCTCCATGTCTCCCCTAGCCCCTGGGTCGCCCCTCCCCCAGGTCTCCCTTCCCCCAGGTCTCACCCCTCCCCCAGGTCTCCCCTCCTCCATGTCTCCCCCCTCCCCTAGGTCTCCCCTCCCCCAGGTCTCCCCTCCCCCAGGTCTCTCCCCTCCCCCAGGTCTCCCCTCCCCCAGGTCTCCCCTCCCCCAGGTCTCTGCCCTCCCCCATTCTCCCCCCTCCCCCATGTCTTCCCCCTTCCCCCCATCTCCCTTCCCCCTGTCTTCCCTCCCCCAGGTCTCCCCTCCTCCATGTCTCCCCCCTCCCCCATTCTCCCCCCTCCCCCATGTCTTCCCCCTTCCCCCCATCTCCCCTCCCCCTGTCTCCCTGAATCTTCCTGAGTCTAAGTGAATTATGCTTTAACACAGGCTAACAGGATTTTAGCGACATCGTTACTGATGTTTTTTTCGCCAGCTTCGACATCTCCTTGTCAACTCCTGTTTCTCGGCAGTCCTGTGGGCCAGCGTCCTGGCTGTCCCAGATATCACATGAGCAGCAGCGCCCCCTGCCCACCCCCAGCACCAGGAGAGGCATGCCCACTCCTCCCAGGCCAGGGTTTCCTTCTGGGATCGATGCCCATGAAGCGTGGAGCAGGCGGGTGTGTTCCTTCTCGGGGGCAGGATGAAGAGGCTGGGGTGGTTGGCTGAGATTCCTCCAGCCTGCAGGCTCAGTGACCCTTACAAATGAGCGGTGGACATCGGACACAATTCCATACCACAATTTTTAGCCTTCAAACACACCACAACGACAATATACCCTCAAGAGATGCTTGACTGTCCCCCTGGGATGTCCTGGCCAGAGAACCACAGCAGTTTCCAGGTTTATAAAGGTCTCTGGGACCTCCTGGTATGGCCTTCTCTCCCAAGTTCAGAGTCATCTTTGATAGGATCGTGGGCCTGAAAGGAAACTGTTTGCCCTAGAAGAGAGGCTGGGAAAGACAGCAGGCGGGTGACAGCCCGTGAGCGCTGAGCTGTCTGCAGCGCGCACATTTAGCAAGCATAGTGGGTTACAAGAGTTACCCTTTGTTCAGCAAAAATGCATTCCATCTCCCGGCATCGTCCCCCACCTCCACACTACTCAAAAACTGTACCAGGGAATGATCAGTTTTTAATGTCTTTTGTAGAGAGAGAGCTCATGATTACGGTTCAGTCCTTTTTCACCCTGCAATTCTTTGTGGAATAAAATGCCATTTTATTCTGCTGTGATACTGGTTATGATTACATGGGGCACTGAGAAAGAGACTGAGCTACAGACTGAAAGGCAATCTCACCATTTTTAGAGGTTCCATTATTCCAGGACCAAGTGCTGTTCTATCTTTCTACTTAACATTCTGTGGCCGTTGCTTCAGACTAATTATAATTCATCCGATTACCTAGTTCTAACGGTCTAATTTTATCATTGTGTAATTAAGCTTCTTCTGGCAGCATGCTATTTATCCATAAAAGGAAAATATTTCTTTCCCCATTTTCAAAATTAGTTGAGCGAGACAAGGGAAGGGAGTCATATCCACCTAATTCTACACCTCTTCTAAGCAATGGTTTTTCGCATTGACCTAAAGAACTAAGAGGTTAGTCCAAGAGAAAACTTCTCAGGTATAAGATGTTTGGAGCATTTCTCCTAGAAAGATGGCAGTAAATCAGCCAATATTATTCAAACACTTTAATCATATTGTCACTGTTTAATCACTCAGGCATGTCCAACTCTTTACAACCCCATGGACTGTAGCCCTCCAGATTCTTCTGTCCATGGGATTTCCCAGGCAAGAAAACTGGAGTGGGTTGCCATTTCCTTCTCCAGGAGGTCTTCCCGACCCAGGGATTGAACCTGCGTCTTCTGCTTGGCAGGCGGATTCTTTGCCATCGCACAAAGTGGGAAGCCCACTTTAATCATGCAGCTAAAGACCCAAAAGGAGGATGAACAAGGTTTCTTTATCAGTCTGTCCTACATATCTGAGAAACTGAGGCTGCTCATGGCTTATACAGTATATAATATCCTGAGTGACTGAATTGTGGGTGGAAGGTACCCACAGGTGGCCATCAGGTGGCCAAAGTACTGGATCCTCAGCTTCAGCATCAGTCCTTCCAATGAATATTCAGGACTCATTTCCTTTAGGTTTGACTGGTTTGATCTCCTTGCTGTCCAAGAGGCTGTCAAGAGTCTTCTCCAACACCACAGTTCAAAAGCATCAATTCTTCAGCACTCAGCCTTCTTTATGTTCCAACTTTCACATCCATACTGGATGACTACTGGAAAAACCATAGCTTTGACTAGATGGACCTTTGTCAGCAAAGTATATCTCTGCTTTTTAATATGCTGTCTAGGTTGGTCTTAGCTTTTCTTCCAAGGAGCAAGTGTCTTTCAATTTCATGGCTGCAGTCACCATCTGCAGTGATTTTGGAGCCCCCCAAAATAAAGTCTGACACTGTTTCCACTGGGAGCCTGGCAGTTGCCCAATTTCACCTTGAAAGCCAAGTCTCTTCGAAACAGACCTTTTTTGGAAAGTCTTGCTTTACAGAAATCCTTTTCTACCAGAAGGATTCTCTGGATGAAATGTGCCTTCAGTGACAGAGGGTGGAGTTATTTACAACTCAGCTTTTAGCAGGCAGTGGTTATCACTTTAGTGGCCTTAGGCATGGACCTAGGCACTTGGCCACTGTACTCCATGATCTCCGAGTGGAAAATAAAAGCAGGTCTGCCTGTCTTTCTCTTAAACTTTTTGCTCTGACATTCCAAGAAGTGTTTTAGAACAGCAGAAATGAGCTTCTTTTCCCAGCGTGACAAGAGTGACCTACAGCTCATTTTCTTTTACACTGTCCTTGTGAGCTATGCCCTGGGCACTGCCAGCCAGCTTACTCCAGGCTTTAAGTCACGTCACTGCAATGAACTGCCTGGGGCCTGGGGACACAGGGCCCCTCCCACCCTTGGGTTATTCCATTAGATGAAAAGGGACTTGGGAGGTGGCTTCCTTGGCTCTAGGACAAGGTAAACTAAATTCTCTGCCCCCTTTGCATCCTGCCAGCCTAGAGCTGACTCATTGGAAAAGACTCTGATCCTGGGAAAGATCGATGGCAGGAGAAGAAGGGGGCAATAGAGGATGAGATGGTTGGATGGCATCACTGACTCAATGGACATGAGCTTGAGCAACCTCCAGGAGATAATGGAGAACAGGGAAACCTGGCATGCCGCACTCCATGGGGTCACAAAGAGTCAGACATGACTAAGCAACCGAGCAACAACAACAAGCCTAGGGAAGCCGTCGAGGTGATCATCAGGGTAGCAGATCAAAGCTGGGGAAGTGCCTTATCAAAAGGGAACGTGTGGGCTATTTTATTTTTTGCTTGTATTTAAACATTTCCATAACCAGGAAGAAAATGTCACTGAGACCTAGCTCCTTTCTCTGGGCTTTGTGGAATGAGCCACAAGTGACCCACAGGAGCCGTTCTGTGCCAGAGCTTTGGAGATGTGGAAGCATGACAATAACCATGTTTAATAACAGCCTTAGCACTAGACCTCAGGGGATTCCCGGCAGCCTTGGTTACTCTGGTTCTTATTTTCCTTGCCCTGTATGGTCTTCAGTCACTTCTGAATGCGGAGAGACTTTTAGCTGGAAAATTTGGAGCTCTTATTTCAAACCTGCCACAAAAAATGTCCCCCACCCCCACCTTATAGCTGCGTATATAGTACAGCATCTGCAGATGGATGGGCTGTGTCTCAGCTCATGTGATGCTGCTTGCTGATTATTGTTTTCTCTCTTAATTGCTTGCAGTAATCTAACTGTAATGTGCTCACTAATAAGCACAGCTGAGAAGCACAGCTTAGAAATTTCATGGACTCCCCAGGTGGTGCTAGTGGTAAAGAACCCACCTGCCAAAGCAGGAGACAAAAGAGACGCAGGTTTGATCCCTGGGTCAGGCAGATCCTTGGAGGAGGGCATGGCAACCCACTCCAGTATTCCTGCCTGGGAAATCTCATGGACAGAGGAGCCTGGAGGGCTACAGTCCATGGGGTCAGTAAGAGTTGGATGCGGCTGAAGTAACTGACCCTTTGTTTATGAAAGAGGAGACTAAGGCTCAGAAAGACACAGCGCCACTTGCTTGGATTACACAACCACAAAGTGGGGCCAGAAGCCAGGCCTCCCCAGCTCCACATGTGCAAAGGTTCGCACTGTGGAACCTTCATCCTCAAGGAGGGATTGGCAAGTCCTGCTCTTGAACTGAGCTCTCACAAATACATGCACCAGATGTCTACTGCAGTATTAATTATAACAGTGAAAATCTGGAAGCAATCTAGATGGCCAACATGAAGAAAATTACAGAATGAATGGTGACATACTTAATAAATATTACCTAAATATTATACAATTATAATTCTATGTTGCATATTATAATTATATGTTATGCAAACATTACAAACCATTTTTGGAAATTATCTAACGATCTTGTAGAATACTTGAAGCATAATGTTGAATGAAAAAATACCAAGCTACAAAACTGAATACATATAATGTGGCAGTAATTTTGTTTCATATATACAGTAAAAGAGTAGAACACATCAAAGGGGGTTTTTTTGAGATGGTAGGATTATGAGCTATGTTTGCTCTCTTTCTGAAACCTTTCCACGATTTAGGATTTTCCACAATTTGCATGTCTTAATTAAGTGTATAATTAGAACAAATTTGTGGTGCTTTTAAGAGAAAAGATATCATCAAGCCTCAGCCACTTGAAAGAGATTTTTCTCAAACTGGGAGATGGCAATTACAGAGGATTATGAAGAAATTCCTAGAAGTGAGCGAGCTATTTGCACAATTGTTGTTGAATTATTAAATGGCAAAACCTGAGCCAAAGTGAAGAAGACAAGTCAGCACCTGGCGCTCTTACATTTCCTCCCATCCCTTCTTTCCGCAAGCAATATCTGCGGAGGGCTCAGAAGGGCTGCTGTGAGCCTGAGCGGCTGTGTGTGTTGGCGGCTGCAATGAAGTAGAGTGTGGCTTCTCTCCGTGTGGTGTGAGTGTGTGTGTGTAAGTGATGTGAACCAGGCTACGCTGAGAGCCAGGAGATCTGCAACCCTCTACCCTTAAATTTCACTTCCCAGAAATAAAATTCAACCCACCTCATCTTTTCTGTATATAAAATAGAAGTTATTTGTTGACACCCAGTGCTTCAGAGGATATAACCACAAGATAGGAAATAATACCATTAATTTGAAATTCAATTGGCAGTAAGATTCAAGTGCCATACATTACTTAGCCTTTGATCCAGGAATCTTATCTCTGGGCCTTTACATGAAAGAAAAAAAAATCAAGACGCAGAAATGGCTATATGCCTGGAGATATTCATCCCCAGGTTATTTCAACCGGTATAAAACTGGGAGCAACAAAGAGTTCCCCCCAAAAGGAGGATTTGTAATAAAACTAAAGCACATTTGGAATGCTATTATGGAGAAAATCATTACAAAGAAATGCTTGTGATGTAATACTTTAAAATCAGAACATTAAACCTATATATTATTTTGTCGTGAATTATATAAGATAAATGCCGAAAGAAACTGCGAACTATTTTGTTAGAATGGTGGGATTTTGGATTACTTTCTGTATTTTCCAATATTTAAAAAAAAACGATGACAATGGCTCCACTGGTTTTCTCGGGGAGTGTCTCCTGCTGGGCTTGATGGTTTCTAACCGCCAAGCACAGCATCTGCAACACGCAGCCCTGGAAAGGGCCTCTCTGGAGCCAAGTTGCTGGAGTTCACATGCCTGGTTCTCCCACCTTCTGGCTGTGTGAACTTGGTGGTTTACTTGCACTGCTGTTTTCTCATCTGTAAAACGGAAGACCTTGAAAGGAAGTGAGCTTTGGAAACATTTTAAAAAATATTTATTTGGCTGCACCAGGTCTTAGTTTATGGCACACGGGATCTTCCAGTTATGGCTTGTGGGAATCAAGTTCCCTGACCAGGGATCAAGCCCCAGGACCCTGCCTTGGGAGCATGGAGTCTTAGCCACTGGATGACCAGGAAAGTCCCTGGAAAAGCATTTTGAATGGTTCACATCTCCCAGGGTAAACTGACGGGTAAAGTTTCTACCACAAACCTTCATGGAGAAGGTTTGCACTCAAAGCTGTGAGAGAGGCTGAAATCCAAGGTGCAGGCAAACTGCAAGTTGGGGTGAAATCCTAGTTGACACATTAGAGAAGCAGGTCCAAGGCTTCACCTACTCCAAGAAAAGGACTAGACCTTGCCAGAGAGCAGCAGAATGGACAAATTCTGAGGTAGCCCTGGGGTGGGGGCCTAACACTGATTTTTTTCACCTGTACCTGCATCCATCTATCTGGCGGCTTCCCAGGTGGCACTAGTGGTAAAGAATCTGCTTGCCAATGTAACAGATGCAAGAGATATGGATTGGATCCCTGGGTTAGGAAGATCCCTGGAGAAGGAAATGACAACCCACTCTCTAGTCTTGCCCGGAGAATCCCATGGACAGAGGAGCCTGGTGGGCTACAGTCCATGAGGCCGCAAAGAGTTGGACACAACTAAGCATGCATCTATCTGTCTGTAAACCTACCTATCCATCTATATCCATGTATTTTAAGCATTTGGAAAATTTCAAACCTATCCTAAGGAGGAAAAATGATATAGCAAGGTATTCATCACCCAACTACAAGAAAATGAATGTTTTACCTAGTACTCACCTATACCCCTTTCCTGGATGATGCTGAAATAATAATTTTATCCATACATCTGTAGGTATTTGGGGATGTATCTCTAAAAGGTAGACTCTTTTATTTAGAATAATCACAATGTGATCATCATACATCAAAAGTTAGCAGTAGTTCTTAAGGGTGCTGTGTGAGGACACCCCAAAGGGAGGTGAGTGGGAGAACGTGGTGCATTTAAACATTTGGGGGGCAACCAGGAGCCCCGGCCCATTTGTGTGACATCACCCCTTTCCCCAGCACTGCAGACAGGGCAGCCTGAGAACCATCCGAGATGCCATCCACCTGGTAGGAGGCTCACAGGTTTGGCACAGGACTTTCTACTCCAAGTTCTGCAAGGGGCTTCTCTGGTGGCTCAGCTGAAAAAGAATCTGCCTCCAATGCAGGAGACCCTGGTTTGATTCCTGGGTCAGGAAGAGCCCTTGGAGGAGGGCATGAGGAGCCAGGTGGGTTATAGTCCATGGGGTCGCAAAAAGTCAGACATGACTGATCGACTAAGCACAGCACAGGTCCTGCAAGACCAAAGTAAGGGCTGGAACTCTGGAGGAATCTTCAAATAAACCCAAAACAAACAGCCTAAGAGGATGCTAGAGGGACATGGTTTTCAAGCAGGGTTCACAGGGCCCTGGGATCACTGAAGAGGGAGGAAGAAGAGAGGAGGATGAAAAGGCTTTGTCCCTCACAACTCATCTGCGAGTTCACATCACTTCCACCTACCGAGCTTCTAGAACAGGATCCTGGGGGAAGACTTTCCATGGCTGAACCAAGCTCCAGCTGGAGAGTTTCCCTTGCTGGTCAGGGAGGTGCCAAGATACCTGTAGGTGGCAGCCAAGACCCCAGCTCCATGGACCTCAGGCCAGCCTCCAACCCTCGTGCATCACCTGCAAAGTGAGGGCAACGCTGGTCTTTGCACAGATGAGACGAAATTAGGTGTGAAACAACACCTAGCACGTATTGGGCATTTAATACATTTTAATTGACATCATCTAAATGTATCTGCCACATTGCGAACTGCTATATTGAGATGCTTATAAGATATTACTTTTCAGGAAATTTGGAAAAACATATTATATTCCTGCATCTTGGTGCATGTTATTAGTACTTTACATAACTTGCTGGGAGGCTCTCCTGCTGACTATTCTAAGCCTGTGGAGTAAGCTAGCCTCTGGCGAGCATATTCCAGGCCAGTGAACACGGTTTCTGCATAGCCTGGGGCAGTAACGTTCTTCTTTTTAATTTTTGGTTGCACTCCGGGAAACATGGGAGCCTAGATCCCCAATCAGAGATTGAACCTGCACCTTCTGCATTGGAAGGCAGAGTCTTAACCACTGGACCACCAGGGAAGTCCCGATAGCAACGTTCTTTCGCAAAGGACGGAGACCTAAGGAATTGTCTCCTGATCATGACATAGCTGGAGGTAAGGGAAACGAGTGGCAAGCATCCTGAATCCTGGCAACACTGGTGCCCCAAGGATGCTATTCTTCCCCAATATGCATCTACTTTTATTGTTTTATCTTGAGGAGATGAGACTTGGAAACATTTTGAAGTGTGACTCATAATGACTCCATCTACAGAAAATCAGGGCTCAGAGCTTTAGTCTCCCAGGGACAAAGTTCTGGGACATTATTTGCTGTGATTCACCGCTGCACATTAAAGGGAAAAAGATGGGCCCCTTTTATGTGGGGGTGGGGGGTGGGGGGGCGATGAGCAGGAAGAGAAGAAATGAGGTTGCTGTGAGGACAGCACCTAAAAGTCCTGGAAGGAGCATGTGGCCTCTGCTCAAACACAGCTGGTAACCTGAAAACACAAGCAGGAATTTTTGATATTTCCAAGTTTCTCTCTCCTTCTAGCTCCCCGCCACCCTGCAGAGGGATGGGATTTTCTGGATCCTTCCTGCCCTGCAAGAAGGCCATTCTCTGCTCCCTTTGGATAATGGGCTGTGATTTTTGCCTGATGAAATAGCCACTGCTTCCCCAGATGACCAGAACAAAATCTGGCTCTTGGCACAAAAATCAACGCTCCCCATCTCCTCACCCACGGTGACAAAAACAGGAATGAAGTGTTTGCCTGGCACTTGTCAGCCCAGAATTCTGACTGAGTGGATTTCTCTAATCCTTTGTTGTCATGGAGATGGGCATGGGCGGGCGCAGCTGAAGCCTTGGAGATGGGCAGTTGGTTTGAACTGATGGTTTCTTCCCTTCCCCTGACATTAAAATGCAGGCTGGGGAAAGCTCCACTCCACACACACCACACTCCCAGGCCCGCTTGGCCATGCTGCGGCCAGACCACCGTGCTCTCCAGGCTGAACAGACCCATCCCACACGGTCCTAAATCCTTCTTCCTCATTCTCTCAGCACTGATCCTCATTTCCTCAAACACAGTCCACTGCAATTGGCTGATTTAATAAAGGTTTTTGAGGTGGAGTCCCAGTCCCTTGAGAGCTGTCTATCCCTGACATCAGCTCCCTGGTTCTCTTTAACCTTTTCTCAAACAAGGGACAAAAAGAGAATTCCAAGTCCCACACAGAATGTTCTCTTTGGAGAACTGAAATAGTCAAGAAATTCATTCCTGGGGAAAAATATTTGCAAATGATGAAACAAGCAAGGGCTTAATCTCCAAACTATACAAACAGCTCATACAATTCGACACCAAAAAAAAAAAAAAACAAAAACCAAAAAACCACCCAATTGAAAAATGGGCAGAAGACCTTACTTCTCCAAAGAAGACATACAGATGACCAGTAAACACGTTGAAAAAAATGCTCAACATCACTAATTATCAGAGAAATGCAACTCAAAACTACAATGAGGTACCACTTCATTCAGAATGGCCATCATTAAAAAGTCTATACCATGAGGAGACATGGCATAAAAAAGAGAAAAATTTGTCTAGAAAAAGACAAATGCTGGAGAGGGTGTGGAGAAAAGGGAACCCTCTGCACTTTTGGTGGGACTGAACATGCTACAGCCACTCTGGAGAGCACTACGGAGGTTCCTCAGGAAACTAAATTAGAATTACCATATGATGGAGCAATCCCACTCCTGGGCATATACCTGGATGAAGCTTTAACTCAAAAAGATATATGCACGCCTATGTTCATAGTAGCACTGTTCACAACTGCCAAGGCATGGAAACAACCTCAATGTCCACTGACAGATGAACGGATAAAGAAAATGTGGTTCATATATACAGTGGAATACTACTCAGCCATAAAAAGAACAAAATAATGCCATTTGCAGCAACATGAATGCAAATAGAGGTTATCATACTAAGTGAAGTAAGTCAGAAAGAGAAAGACAAATACCATATGATATCACTCACATGTGGAATCTAAAATATAGCAGAAATGAACTTGTCTACAAAACAGAGACAAACTCACAGACAGAAAACAGACCTGCGGTTGCCAAGGGGAGGAGTGGGATGGAGAGGGGGGGACTGCGAGTTTGGGATCAGTAGATGCAAACTATTACATTTAAAAAGGGTAAACAATGAGGTCCTACTGTGTAGCACACTCAATATCCTGTGATTAACCGTATGGGAAAGAATATTTAAGAAGAATATATATATATGTGTGTGTGTATAACTGAATCACTTTGCTGCAGAGATGGCAGAGATGGGTACAACATTGTAAATCAACTATACTTCAATTTAAAAATTCATTAAACTATACATTTAAAGTGGAAAAAAAAAAGGAAATCCATTCCTGGGACAAGTGGTGGTAGGAGGATTCTGCCTTGGGGAAAGAGGGCAGATTTATCCCTTCTTGGAGATTATCTCCCAAGGGCAGTCCTGTTACAGCTCGACAGGAGGGCAGTGGTAAACAACAGCCATCCTCGGGTGCTCACGTTAGGTTGGACCAGGGAACTGAAGACAGTGAGAAGCACTCCCTGAGTCTAAAGGACGGTATGGAATAGTTCCCTGTGCTCTACAGTAGGTCCTTGCTGTTTATCTATTATATATGTAGCAGTGTATCTGTTAATCCCAAACTCCTAATTTATCCTTCACTCCGTTCTTTCCTCCTTGGTAACCACACGTTTCTTTCTATGTCTATGAGCCTGTTTTTGTTATGTAGACAAGTTCATTTGTATCATTTTTTAGATTGTACATACTAGGTCTGTCATAGAGGTCTATCATAGATGTTCGTATTTCTCTGTAAATTTAAGCTGAGATTTTTACTCTTATATTCCTGAGTTCTTGCTTCCAGTTCGGATCACTGTCTGGTCCTACACCCTACTCTGCACCTTCTGAATGTCTGCACACACCCCACTCATCTGTAGACACTGGACTGGATTTTGGGGAATGAAAGTGTGCTTGCTTCTCAGTCGTGTCCAACTCTCTGCCACCCCATGGACTGTAGCCCACCAGGCTCTTCTGTCCATGGGATTCTCCAGGCAAGAATCCTGGAGTGGGTTGCCATTTCCTTCTCCAAGGGACCTTCCCAACCTAGGTATCGAACCCACATCTTCTGCATTGCAAGCAGATACTTTACTGTCTGAGCCACCAGGGAAGCCTGTCTCTGAATTATGGGATCCTTAGAGACTGAGATCTTAAGGTTTGTGATCTTTGTTAGCTACACTCATTTGATATGCTTTGCCTTTAGTTAATGGATCCCATTTTAAGTCCACCTTTTTATACAACCAAGAAAGAAACAAGAAGCCTGGATCCAGCATCAGAACACGCCTTCTGGGATACTGCTGCTGCTGCTGCTAAGTTGCCTCAGTCATGTCCGACTCTGTGCGGCCCCATAGACGGCAGCCCACCAGGCTCCCCGTCCCTGGGATTCTTCAGACAAGAACACTGGAGTGGGTTGCCATTTCCTTCTCCAATGCATGAAAGTGAAAAGTGAAAGGGAAGTCGCTCAGCCGTGTTCGACTCTTAGAGACCCCATTGACTGCAGCCTACCAGGCTCCTCCGTGCTTCTAATTAGTATCTCCTCCGTGGGATACTAATCTCACATTATAGGCTGTGATAAACCAGTTGGCCGCATTTCTACTGGGCTTCCCAGGTGGCGCTAGTGGTAAAGGACCTGCCTGCAAATGCAGGAGATGTAAGAGACACGAGTTCAATCCGTGGGTTGGGAAGATTCCCTGGAGGAGGGCATGGCAACCCCCCCCCCCCCAGTATTCTTGCCTGGAGAATCCCATGGACAGACTGATGAAGTGGCAATCTGACCCAGACTTAGCAAAGCTCTGCAAATTGACAAAAAGAAAATAAGATTAAACCCTGCAGTGTGTGAGCCCAATGAGGAGGGATTCTACAGAAGTCTGTGCAGACATAAATCCTAATACATCGGACACAGAAAAGTTATCTCTTCTGGAGATTATCCAAGGATCCTCTGGGGATTTCAGCTGCCAGGGTCTCAATGAGCCACCAAAGAGGCCAGGCAGGGGATGCTTTGTCTGGTTTGTAATTCTAAACACGGTGGCCATGTGCTCCCCAACTTGGTGAAGAGGAATGAGTTTCCACCATAAGAAAAAATGACGTGAAAAACTAATTTCTCAGTTGAGTGCGGATAAAAAGATGAAGGTGATTTTTTTAATTAGGGAAGAATTTGGAATTCTCTTACTTGAATGTTAATTTCAGTATGAAAAATAACTCTGAAACAGAAAGACACTATTTTAGGCAGTGTGTTTTTTTCTCACCGACTTTTTAAAAAATTTCAAGCCTACAGAAAAATGAATAGAACTGTTTGATGAATAACTGGATCGCCTTCACCAAATTTTAACATTTTATGGTTGTCTGAGTTTTTAATTTGTGTTTCTTTTTCTTTCATTTTTTAATTGCCTAAAACTTTATTTTTATTTTATGTATTTATTTTTTATTGAAGTATAGTTGATTTACAATATTATGTTTCAGGTATATAGCAAAGTGGTTTAGGTGTGTGTATACTATATATATATATATACTCTTTTTCTATTCTTTTCCATTATAGTTCGCTACAAGATATTGAATACAGGTCCCTGCAGCAAATCCTTGTTGTTTAATCTGCATGTTTCTTGACAGTACTGACAGTTTTGGGGTTCATTTATGGAGAATGAACCCATAGGGGCCAGGTCCAGAGACACATGGCTGGTGGTGATGGTAATTTAGTCCCTAAGTCATGCCCAACTCTTCATAGCCCCATGGACTGTAGCTTGCGAGGCTCCTCTGTCCATGGGACTTCCCAGGCAAGAATACTGGAGTGGGTTGCCATTTCCTTCTCCAGGGGATCTTCCTGACCCAGGGATAGAACCTTTGTCTCCTGCATTGGCGGGTGGATTCTTTACCGACTGAGCCACCTGGGAAGCCCATGGGTGGTGGGAACACACAAAATTCCTGTCCTTGTGAGGCTTAGTCCAATCTAGTAGGGAAGACAGACAGGCAGAAAATTAAAAAATATAATATCAATGCCATATAATTTGAGGAAGAAAAAGGACTTCACAGATTCAGTTTTGGATGTCTGTAAGCCAACTGGCCAAGCTATGAAGTTTGATCACATTATTCGAGAAATCCGTGAAGTCACCTTTAGGGTCGGAGGCTCACCTTTGGAAAGCACAAATCCCCGTGCTGTACCCTGCCACACCCGCCAGCCTGGCCCACGAGCCCTGGAAGACTCCTTCAAGAAGTCTGCTTGCAAAGGGAAGGCCAGGGCTCAGGCTGGTGGCCGGAGGGGGACTTGGCTCCACTAGTTCAAGGCTGGGCTGGAGGAAAGAGCGGGAGAGTCTCCAGCAAGGACCCCAGGTCCCTGAAAAAGCGCAAGGACTGGGAACCAGAGCCAGGGAGGGAATCAATCTTCTTTTATTAATTTTTGTAACTGAATGGAAGGTTCTTTAAATTCTATAGCGCTTTACAAGTCTCGCACCCATGACTTCATATAACCCCATAAGAACCCTTTCTCCCCACCCTGACCCCTTTGTTGCCCCTCCCCGTTCCCTCTCCCCACTGGCAACCACTAGTTTGTTCTCTATATCTGTCAGTCTGTTCTTGTTTTTAGTTATATTCACTAGTTCACTGTATTTTTTAGATTCCACATGTAAGTGATATCATACAGCATCTGTCTTTCTCTGTCTGACTTATTTCACTTTGCATAATACCCTCCAAGTCCATCCATCTGCTGCCAATGACAAGCCTCCGTTCTTTTTTAATGGCTGAATAAAGGGGCTTCCAAGGTGGCACTGGTGGTAAAGAACCCACCTACCAATGCAGGAGACGTAAGAGACACAGGTTCAATCCCTGGGTCAGGAAGATCCCCTGGAACATAGCAACCCACTCCAGTATTCTTGCCTGGGAAATCCCATGGACAGAAGAGCCATAAGGTCGCAAAGAGTCGGACACAACCAAAGTGACTCAGCACCCATGCAGGCAGAGGGGACTCAGCTTTCCCAGAAGAACATCCACATCCCCCGCTGGAAGGAGAGAGGGACAGGCTGGGAGTGGCCAGCAGCTCCCAGAAGCTCTGCATCCCCTGTGAACCAGAAGGTGAGTATGGCAGGGAGGGGGAGGGGCAGAGGAAGGAGAGCGGGACACATGGAGCATTCTCAGTGGAGCATCTGAGAGTGAGCTGGCCCTGCTGGGGCTCAGAAAGTCTTTCCTGACTGGATCTGCATGTGTCATTTGGGAAACTCCCACCTGCATTTTAACCAAAGGGAATTAAAAGTAAAAGCTCCGTGCCCACCTCCTTCAGAAGCTGCAAAGACAGGAGCTCTTGTTCTTGTTAGAAATATGAACGGTGGCTGTGCAGCCCTGGCCTGCACTTTGCTTGCCTGTCAGGCTCCGTATCTGGCAGAAAGGGGACAGGGAGGGCTAAGGGGCTGAGCTCGAGGACAACAGGCCAGCCCTAGTCCTGGACATGGGGCGGGGAGTGGACACACGTCCCCAGTGAAGCCAGAGACCGGCGTCTGTTTCCAAATAGAACAGTGGGGTCCCTGGAGCCTTCTGCCCAGCAGCAATGAAAACTGTAGCTTATTAGAACGGGAAAGCCCTGAATGAACACACAGTACAGCCTGTGTAAATGCTTAATTAGAGGGAGCTTTTAAAAAATCTTTTGTGGCTGGTTGATTCAAAGGTGTGAGAAAGGCTATATTTATCACCCCCTCCAGTCCCGGGGAGCTCATTAACAAGAAAATGAAAGGTTCTAAATTTTAACAACCTCTCCTTCTGCAAAGCTCTGTGGATTGATCACTAAAGACATTTCCATTTAATTTATAGCGAAGTCTTTCCTTTGACCCATGTGGAGGGGGCTGAGGAGAAGGTAGCTGGGCTGATGGTTAATGGCTTTTATGGATGAGGAAGAAAGAGAAGGCAACTGGGCTCTTTTCTGGGACCTACAGTTGGCAGACATTCTATTTCTCCAGCGCATTTTATCCACGTGATGCCCATCTACAGTAGGAATCCTTTCCCACCACACTCCTCCCCCCTGGTCCACTGGAAATGACCTACTCCACATGAGGGTCAGACCACCATGCCTGAAGATTCAGAGACAGTAAGAGAAGGACCTTCCTGTCCCCAGAGCCGATTTAGCTCTTAACTAACTGTGCCACATGGAGTCCCAGAGTTGGAAAGGTGGTCTTAAGAAAAAAACAGTACGTGTTTTGGGGTTCAGTATGAGCTTTGAGTTCAGGTGGATGGGAAATTCTCTCCTTCAGTAAAGATGAATGAGGTGCCTGCTATGCCCCAGGCTGGGTTGATCAGTATTTCAGAGAAGAATAAGATAAGTTCTCACCTTCAGGAGCTCAGAGAGTCACAAATATACGTGGTGTTCCCTTCGTGGAGTTAGCACTGTGCTATGGAGGATGCAGAAGAGTGAGAGTCCCTGCCTTCAAGGAGCTTTGCTGGGAAGAGAAGATAGGATGTCCAGGAACAGGCTGACACCCAATATACCTATTAGTTAGGTATTAATGTGTATGAGTTACAGAGTGCTCCCAGGGTGACACGTGAGGAAGCAGCTTTGGGAAACCAGTCATGACCAGATGATGTATCTAGAAGGGCCATGGAGGGCCCCCACTAGAGCCTCTCTCCCTCTGGGGTCACTCCACATGACATCATGTTAAAATAACCAGGCCATGTAGCCTGACTTCTCATGGCTGGTTGACTGTGACCAAGGAGCTAGGCTTTATTGTTTAATCTGTCATCCACAATAAGGAAGTGGGGTGCGAGAAGCCTTTTTAATCCCATGGTCATCTGGCCCACAAGGAAGGGTAGAGTCATCCTCTAAGGTTATCTTGGAAGACAGAAGTTCATTTGACTTGATGATGATGTCACATGTAAAGGCAAGGAAGTCTCCCAGGATACAAGGCAGAAAGATAAAACACAGGATAAAAATGAGAGAAAAGGTAGAAGAGGATGAATTCCAAATACCCAGCATCCATCTGATGGACATTTCCAAAGGAAATGGAGATGAAGGAAGAAGTAAGTAACTGTGAGAAGAACTCCCTCTTCTGAAGGAAGATAGCAGTTTTCACACTGAAAGGACGCTCTGAGAACCAGGCAATTTTAATGAAACAACATACCAACCACACCTCTAACAACATCATGGTAAAACACAGGACTCCAACCATAGACAGAGGGCTTAAAAACTACCAGAGGGAGGAAAGCAAGTGGCTTACATAAAAACAGGAATAAAACTGTCCACAGTCACCTTGTCAGCGACAACAAAGCAATTCCTTTAAAGTTTGGAAAGTTATTTTGAGCCTGAAATTGTATGTCCAGACAAATTATCAACCAAAGGATATCTGAGTGGCCCGTAAACACTTGAATATATATTCAACATCATTACTTATCAGAGAAATGCAAACTAAACCCACATTGAGATACCCACTGCTGCTGCTGCTAAGTCGCTTCAGTCGTGTCTGACTCTGTGCAACCCTATAGACGGCAGCCCACCAGGCTCCCCCATCCCTGGGATTCTCCAGGCAAGAACACTGGAGTGGGTTGCCATTTCCTTCTCCAATGCATGAAAGTGAAAAGTGAAACGGAAGTCACTCAGTCGTGTCAGACCCTCAGCGACCCCATGGACTGCAGCCCACCAGGCTCCTCTGTCCATGGGATTTTCCAGGCAAGAGTACTGGAGTGGGTTGCCATTGCCTTCTCCGAGATACCCGCTAGGATGACTAAATTAAAAGGTTGACCATTACAAGATTGCCAAAGAGGGTTGACTGCAGCTCTCATCCTTTGCTGGTAAGAGTGTGAATGGCTCAATCACTTTGGAAAACCGTTTGACTATATCTACTATATATCCAAGAGATGTTCACAAAAAGACATGTACAAGATGTTCATAGCAACTTACCTGTAATAGCCAAAACATGGAAACAATCCAAATGTCTACATATAAAACAGTGGAGAAACGCCTTTGGTGGTGGTGGTGGTTTAGTCACTAAGTCGTGTCTGACTCTGCAACCTCAAGGATTATAGCCAGCCAGGCTCTTCTGCCCATAGGATTTCCCGGGCAAGAATACTGGAGTGGGTTGCCATTTCCTTCTCCAGGGGATCTTCCCAATCAAGGAGTCAAACTTGTGTCTCCTGCATTGCAGGCAGACTCTTTACCACTAAGCCATCAGGGAAGAAATTCTAGTTCAAATTCATCAGGGAAGCCCAAGGAGAAATTCCTTACTACACAGCAATTTTAAAAGCACAAACTGCTGATACACACAATGATATGGAATCTTACAGTTAATAAGCAAATATGCAGTAGAAAGTGAGTGATTCAGGGCATATGAAGCTCCAGAACAGGTAAACAAATCTGTGGTGTAGAGACCACAATAGTTGCCTGAGTTGTTCTGCTCTCTCGGTAATGGAATTGATGTTCTTTATCTTAAGATGGATGGTGGTAAGATGTTGAGAACAAACTTATGGCTACCAAGTGGGGAAGGGGGAGATGGGATAAATTGGGAGATTGGCACTGACATATATACACAGCTATGTATAACTAATGAGAACCTACTGTGTAGCACAGGGAACTCTACTCAATGGTGACCTAATAGGAAGGAAACCCAAAAAAGAGGGGATATATGCACACATATAGCTGATTCACTTTGTTATACAGCAGAAACTAACAACATTGTAAAGCAACTATACACCAATAAAACTTAATTTTTAAAAAATGGGTGGTGATTACATTCAAAAATTCATCCTGCTGTACACTTAAGATTTGTTTCCTTTACAAACACAAATTATATCTCAACAACTAACTATTAAAAAAAAGGCAAAAAGTTGTCAAACAAATGGAAGAAAGACATTTGAGGGACTGCAAAAACTCAGATAAAAATTGTGCATCTTCACCAACTTTATAGAAACAGAATTGTTCCTGAATCCACACCAGCAAAATATTGAAAAGAAAGTAACGAAGGAGAATGTGGTGGGAAAAATAAATGGTAGTCACTGAGTAAGTTATGGGCCAAAGATTAAAACCATTTTAACTTTGTTTTAGAAAAGGCAGAGGAACCAGAGATCAAATTGCCAACATCCGCTGGATCATCGAAAAAGCAAGAGAGTTCCAGAAAAACATCTATTTCTGCTTTATTGACTATGCCAAAGCCTTTGACTGTGTGGATCACAATAAACTGCGGAAAATTCTGAAAGAGATGGGAATACCAGACCACCTGACCTGCCTTTTGAGAAATCTATATGCAGGTCAGGAAGCAACAGTTAGAACTGGACATGGAACAACAGACTGGTTCCAAATAGGAAAAGGAGTACGTCAAGGCTGTATATTGTCACCCTGCTTATTTAATTTATATGCAGAGTACATCATGAGAAACGCTGGGCTGGAAGAAGCACAAGCTGGAATCAAGATTTCTGGGAGAAATATCAATAACCTCAGATATGCAGATGACACCACCCTTATGGCAGAAAGTGAAGAGGAACTAAAAAGCCTCTTGATGAAGGTAAAAGAGGAGAGTGAAAAAGTTGGCTTAAAGCTCAACATTCAGAAAACTAAGATCATGGCATCTGGTCCCATCACTTCATAGCAGATAGATGGGGAAACAGTGGAAACAATGGCTGGCTTTATTTTGGGGGGCTCCAAAATCATTGCAAATGGTGACTGCAGCCATGAAATTAAAAGACACTTACTCCTTGGAAGAAAAGTTATGACCAACCTAGATAGCATATTGAAAAGCAGAGACATTACTTTGCCAACAAAGGTCCATCTAGTCAAGGTTATGGTTTTTCCAGTGGTCATGTATGGATGTGAGAGTTGGACTGTGAAGGAAGCTGAGCACCGAAGAATTGATGCTTTTGAACTGTGGTGTTGGAGAAGACTCTTGAGAGTCCCTTGGACTGCAAGGAGATCCAACCAGTCCATTCTGAAGGATATCAGCCCTGGGATTTCTTTGGAGGGAATGATGCTGAAGCTGAAATTCCAATATTTTGGCCACCTCATGCAAAGAGTTGACTCACTGGAAAAGACCCTGATGCTGGGAGGGATTGGGGGCAGGAGGAGAAGGGGACAACAGAGGATGATATGGCTGGATGGCATCACCAACTTGATGGACATGAGTTTGAGTGAACTCCGGGATTTGGTGATGGATAGGGAGGCCTGGCGTGCTGTGATTCATGGGGTCGCAAAGAGTCGGACACGACTGAGAGACTAAACTGAACTGAACGGGATGATTCTCCTTTGAGAGCCAAGATTCTGAAGACAAAAGGTATATTTATTTTTCTAGAAATTCAGTAACACTCTTGTCTGTGCAACTTTAGAATTTTTATAATTATATTAGAATTTTTTATATACAATTGTCATTTAAAATAATTTCTGCAATGATAATATTATTGATCAATTTATGCAATTTAATGTTGAAAATCAACTTCAAGACTAAGTACAGAAGACATATTTAGTCACAAAACCAAAAGCGTACAAGCCAAGGCAATGTCAAATGGATATAACTAACTGAAACTAGGGGTGGGGGAGTGTGGTGCTGGTGGTTTAGTCACTAAGTTATGCCTAGCTATTTGGGACCCCATGAACTATAGCCCACCAGGCTCCTCTGTCCATGGGATTCTCCAGGCAAGAATACTGGAATGGCTTGCCATTTCCTTCTCCAGGCCATCTTCTCCATCCAAGGATTAAACCCGCATCTCTTGCATTGGCAGGCAAATTCTTTACCACTGAGTCACTTGGGAAACCATCTTTTGACTGGGAGTCCAGAGACACAATCCGATGTGGGTGAATCAAAAATCGAGGTTTATGTATATTATTTAACGTCCTAGTGGTAACTAGCTAACAGAAGAAAGAAAAAGAATACTACAACAAAAATTGGGAAGGGAAGGTGGAGGGGTAGATGGTAAGAGATTATCCATAGATACTACTTCTCCATCTATGGACCATCTGCTCTGAAAAATAAGACACAGAATTACAAGTCATCATTGTAAGAGCTTTAAAAAATAAAGAAAAGTGTTAGCTTCCTAAGAAGGAGTCCAGAGATGGAATTTCAAGGTCAGAGATATTGATATTTTGTTTGCTTATGCCCTCCTGTATGCTAATTATTTTAAGTCTACTCATGAATTATTTCAGAAAGGAGGAATGGGGGAGTCACGGAGCTGGAAGACAGACCACACCTTTTCTGCCTGAGGAGCCCTGAGACGAAGAGCGAAGGCAACAGAAGTAGGTCAGCTGAGCTGGAAACCAGGGTTCCTTAGAAATGCATTTAAATGGCCCTTGCGGTACAAAGACAGAAACATATTCTCCTGCCTGTCTTGATCCACCATGTGGAGAGAAGAAGAGAGTTGGCTCAGCAGACTTGAGACCTTGAGACCCGAGGTCTCGGAAGAGCTGGGGTCCTCGGGTTGTGGGGGTGGGGCGGGGGGAGTGAAAAGCGGGCTTCCCCAGGAGCATGGTTTTCTGTGGAGGAGGTAACCATCTCCAGTCCTCTTCCACTCGGATGATACTTTGGTAAATTAGACACCATCTCAATCCCATGGACGGAGGAGCCTGGTAGGCTACAGTCCATGGGGTCGCTAGAGTCGGACATGACTGAGCGACTTCACTTTCACTTTTCACTTTCATGCATTGGAGAAGGAAATGGCAACCCACTCCAGTGTTCTTGCCTGGAGAATCCCAGGGACGGGAAGCCTGGTGGGCTGCCGTCTATGGGGTCGCACAGAGTCGGACACGACTGAAGTGACTTAGCAGCAGCAGCAGCAGAAAATAAACTCCCTTAAGCCCATCACCCACCCACCATGCCTTACAGAGCCCCCTGGGCTGGGAGGAATTGGTGAGGAGACCAGAGATGTCCACCTGGACCCTACAGTGAGGGGACGGCAGGGCGTGAGGACAGGGAGGCAGGGGGCTTGTGACCAGGACGGGTTAGCATGAGAGACATGGGAGAGCCCACCCACAGGACCCATTTCCAAGCCCAGCTCAGCCTCTTTCTAGTGAGCTGACCTCAGTTTCCGGTCTGTAAAATGGGGACAGTCGCCATAACGTGCTGACAACAAGGCTCTGGGGCCATAGGAAGTGCCTCCAGGAGTCAAGGGACACACAAGCAGAGCTCTTGCCGGACCCCTCCATCCCGCAGGGAGCCAAGACCAGCCCCTTGTTTCTCTGGGTGTCACCACCTCTCGGAGGATCCGGGTAGAAGGCACACAGCCTGTTTCACCTTTAACACAGAACATCAGGGACTTCCCTGGTGGTCCAGAGGTTAAGAACCCACCTGCCAATGCAGGGGACACAGGTTTGGTCCCTGGTCGGGGAACTAAGATCCCACAAGCCTCAGGGAAACTAAGCCTGAGCCACAACTATTGAGCTCACGCCACAACTACAGAGTCTGTGTGATGAAAGGTCCCACGTGATACAACTGAAACCCAATTGCATCCTAATAAACAAATAAATATTTTTAAAAAATACACCAGCTTGGTCTCCCACTCACCTCACTCCTTTCCCACCTCTCCCCCCAGGGCTTTCCAGTCTGACTCCAGTCGGGGGAGTTTTGCTGGAAGCCAGGAGGAGAGAGAGGGAAGGAGGCCCTGGCTGCAAAGGGGAGTTTGGCTATGTGGGCCGGGGGAGAGTGCAGCAGAAGGGGCAGGTCCAAGCAAAGAGGCAAATGGCCCAGCTTTACTGGTGGCGGAGGGTCTGCAAGGCTGCACTGGGGCAATGCCCGATCTCCCAGGGGCGTCAGAGCCCAGGGGCCGGGCAGTCACAGGACAGCGCATCCAGCGGATGGGGACGAGCATGGAGGCACAGCCGCCTGCATAAACGCGGGTGGGCTGAGGGTCATCAGGAACAGGTTAAATGCTACTGAGTTTCAGCTTTGGTGGCACCTCAGAGTCACCAAAACAGCTAGAAACATGGGCCTCACCCCCAGAAATTCAGACGCAGTGGGTTTGGGTTGTAACCTGGACGGGGGTATTTTCTAGAGCTCCGGGGATGCTGGGAGAGAAGGCAAAGGGAAGTAAGCCTATCCTAGTTGGTGCCGGGGTGGGAGAGGAAGGACAGATAGACAAGTGGTAGCTGTGCAAGGAAGGAGCACCTGTCCGGATGTGACATCCGTGCACTTCAACACAGGAGTCAGGTTTTGTAAAGTCTGTTAAAAGGCCCCTCAGACACTATCAGGAAGTTTGCATTCCTCTGTCATTCTCTCTCTCTCTCACACACTCTCTCTCTTTCTCTCTCTCTCTCTCTCTCTTTCTGCGAATGACAGCTGAGTCCCCAGCGTGTAGAACTCTTAGGCTTAGGCTCAGACTCCATTCAGCCCAGCACCTACAGCTCTCAAACTCAGGCACAAAATAAGCTTATTTGAAATGCAAATTCCCCACCCCAGTGCCTGCTTCCCCATGGCTTTTGGCGAGTCAAGAATCCACCTGCAATGCAGGAGATGCAAGAGACCTTGTTCGATCCCTGAGTTGGGAAGACCCTCTGGAGAAGGAAATGGCAAGCCACCCCAGTATTCTTGCCTGGAGAATCCCATGGACAGAGGAGCCTGGAGGGTACAGACCATGGGGTCAGAGTCACTGAGCAACCTAAGAACGCAGGCCACCTCCCTGCCTAGAGGTCTGAGGGTGGTAATTCTGGGTGGGGCCTGGAAAAGGGGTGTCTACCAAAGGAACAGCCCCCCAGGTAATCATGTAACAGATGACCTGTGGCTCCAGGTTGAGAAAGGCTGATTAGAGGACTTGGGGAGAAGGTTTGAGGTACTTGGTTTCTTAAGGGCACTCTAGTCCACCCAAGCAGCATCCTCTGTGGAGACTGTTCACAGTTTACTAGAAGGAAGGAAAATCGGGGGTGGGAGGGAAAGCAGGTGGAAAATCAGCTCCTAGGGCTCCAATCTGAGCATGCGTGGAGCGCAAGTCAGAGGGCATCCCGTTAGGCCTGTCCTCACACAGGACACACTGATGGGGCGCCTGTGCATAGCTTCAGCCTGTCAAGAGCTGTCTCACCCTCCATGGCTCCAGGCGGCCCCCATCCCAAGCAGCGTCAGAAATGCCCAGCCCCTTCCAGAGCCTCCTCCACCTGAGACAGGGCAGCCAGTGCTGCTAACCTGGCCTGGGACCCTGGGTGTCTGAGGGAAAGGGCCTGAAGGCGGAGGGCTGCCCAGCGGACGTGAGACACTCCACAGACTCTCCCTCATCGGGTTTCCTGGGCTGAGAGTGTGCTTGCACTCCAGCCTGCATGATGGAAAAGCAGGTCGACGCTCAGGTAAACGCAGGGACAGATCTGCTCCGGGTAGGGAGACCTGACTCCTCCCCTGGGGGCAGTCACCCCCACCCCCTGTATCTTCCCATACTTACGATGAGTGTTTCTTTTCACTGCTTCACTGGGGAATCACTTAACCCTAAGCATCAGGAATGAGCCCACAGCCCACGTGGTCCTGAGCCTAAGTCTGTCAGGCTGCAGGGCGGGAAAAGAGAACAGGAACAGGACTGTGTAGAGGGCACACGGGTGGCCAGCCCCCAACCCCAGTGAGTGTGGGGAACGGCCCCCTGAGGCCCCTCACTTTCCCTGACTGAAAGGACTCATGATGCCTGTCTCTGCTCACCCAGGGTTGAGAGGACGCTGACCTCCAACCAGCCATCACAGCTCCAAAGAACAGGGATCAGATAATGAGTTGTACCATGCAGAAGACCCCTGCTGATCCTAAAACTCTTGTTGAAAGACCGATAAACAGCAAAGTCCTACTGCTCGGCAAAGGGAACTATATTCAATCTCCTATGATAAACCATGACAGGAAAGAATATGAAAAAGAATGAATATATGTGTATAACAGACTGAAAACCACAATCACAGAAAACTAACCAATCTGATCACATAAACCACAGCCGTGTCTAACTCAGTTAAACTATGAGCCATGCCATGTAGGGCCACCCAAGACGGACGGGTCATGGTGGAGAGCTCTGACAAAATGTGGTCCACTGGAGAAGGGAATGGCAAACCACTTCAGTATTCTTGCCTTGAGAACCCCATGAACAGTATGAAAAGGCAAAATGACATGACACTGAAAGATGAACTCCCCAGGTCGGTAGGAGCTGAATATGCTACTGGAGAAAAGAAGAAGAGAAGAAGCCAAAGCAGAAACAACACCCAACTGTGGATGTGACAGGTGATGGAAGTAAAATCCAATGTTGCAAAGAGCAATATTGCATAGGAACCTGGAATGTCAGGTCCATGAATCAAGGCAAATTGGAAGTGGTCAAACAGGAGATGGCAAGAGTGAACACCAACATTTTAGGAATCAGCGAACTAAAATGGACTGGAATGGGTGAATTTAATTCAGATGACTATTATATCTACTACTGTGGGCAAGAATCCCTTAGAAGAAATGGATTTGCCATCATAGTCAACAAAAGAGTCTGAAATGCAGTACTTGGTTGCAATCTCAAAAATGACAGAATGATCTCTGTTCATTTCCAAGGCAAACCATTCAGTATCACAATAATCCAAGTCTATGCCCCAACCAGTAATGCTGAAGAAGCTGAAGTTGAATGGTTCTATGAAGACCTACAAGACCTTCTAGAAATAACACCTCAAAAAGATGTCCTTTTCGTCCCCAAAAGGGGACTAGAATGCAAAAGTAGGAAGTCAAGAGATATCCGGAGTAACAGGCAAATTTGGCCTTGGAGTACAAAATGAAGAAGGGTAAAGGAGTCTGTCAAGAGAATGCACTGGTCATAGCAAACACCCTCTTCCAGCAACATAAGAGAAGACTCTATATATGGACATCACCAGATGGTCAATACCGAAATCAGATTGATCCTATTCTTTGCAGCCAAAGATGGAGAAGCTCTAAACAGTCAGCAAAAACAAGACTGGGAGCAGACTGTGGCTCAGATCATGAACTACTTATTGCCAAATTCAGACTTAAATTTAAGAAAGTAGAGAAAAGCACCAGACCATTCTGTTGCTGCTGCTGCTAAGTCATGTCTGACTCTGTGCAACCCCAAAGATGGCAGCCCACCAGGCTCCCCTGTCCCTGGGATTCTCCAGGCAAGAACACTGGAGTGGGTTGCCATTTCCTTCTCCAATGCATGAAAGTGAAAAGTGAATGTGAAGTTGCTCAGTCGTGTCCGACTCTTAGCGACCCCATGGATTGCAGCCTACCAGGCTCCTCCATCCATGGGATTTTCCAGGCAAGAGTACTGGAGTGGGGTGCCATTGCCTTCTCCAGAACATTCAGGTATGACCTACATCAGATCCATTATGATTATACAGTGGAAGTGACAAATAGATTCAAGGGATTAGACCTGATAAACAGAGTGCCTGAAAAACTATGGATAGAGGCTCGTGACACTGTACAAGAGGCAGTGATCAAGATCATCCCCAAGAAAAAGAAATGCAAAAAGGCAAAACGGTTGTCTGAGGAGGCCTTACAAATAGCTATGAAGAGAAGAGAAGTGAAAGGCAAAGGAGAAAAGGAAAGATATACCCGTTTGAGTGCAGAGTTCCAAAGGATAGCAAGGAGAGACAAGAACGCCTTCCTCAGTGATCAATGCAAAGAAATAGAGGGAAACAATAGAATGGGAAAGTCTAGAGATCTCTTCAAGAAAAATTAGAGATACCAAGGGAACATAGCAAATAGATGGGGAAACAGTGGAAACAGTGGCTGACTTTATTTTTGGGGGCTCCAAAATCACTGCAGATGGTGATTGCAGCCATGAAATTAAAAGATGCTTACTCCTTGGAAGGAAAGTTGTGACCAATCTAGACAGAATATTAAAAAGTAGAGACATTACTTTGCCAACAAAGGTCCATCTAGTCAAGGCTATGGTTTTTCTAGTAGTCATGTATGGATGTGAGAGTTGGACTATGAAGAAAGCTGAGCGCCGAAGAATTGATGCTTTTGAACTGTGGCATTGGAGAAGACCCTTGAGAGTCCCTTGGACTGCAAGGAGACCCAACCAGTCCATCCTAAAGGAAATCAGTCTTGGGTGTTCATTAGAAGGACTGATGTTGAAGCTGAAACTCCAGTACTTTGGCCACCTGATGCAAAGAGCTGACTCATTGGAAAAGACCCTGATGCTGGGAAAGATTGAAGTCAGATGGAGAAGACGACGACAGAGGATGAGATGGTTGGATGGCATTACTGACTCGATGGATGTAAGTTTGAGTAAACTCCAGGAATTGGTGATGGACAGGGAGGCCTGGCATGCTGCTATTCATGTGGTCGCAAAGAGCTGGACACGGCTGAGTGACTGAACTGAACTGACGTGTGTAACTGAGTCACTTTGCTGTACAGCAGAATTTAACACAACATTGTACATCAACTAGACTTCAATATTTAACAAAAAGAAAAGAGATCAAGAGACCATGACAGAGCAGCTAAATCTCTTAAGGAGCAAACCAGGGCTCTCAAGAGGAGTGGAAGTGGTGAGGCTGTGTCAGGAAGTCAAGAGCTGAGTGAAGACTCGAGATGTTGGCCAAGGCGCATAGGAGAGCAGCAGAGAAGCACAGCCAGAGCCTCATAGGTCCCTGAAGGAACATCTGAGACTCAGAGCTTACATCTACATTGCTCACAGCTAACCAAAAGGATGTTGTTTTTGTCCTTCAGTTGCTAAGTCGTGTCCAACTCCTTTGTAACCCCATGGACTATAGCCCGCCAGGCTCCTCTGTCCGTGAGATTTACAAGGCCAGAATACTGGAGTGGATTGCCATTCCCTTCTCCAGGGGATCTTCCCAACCTGG
Source organism: Bos javanicus (assembly GCF_032452875.1). Lineage (NCBI taxonomy): Eukaryota > Metazoa > Chordata > Mammalia > Artiodactyla > Bovidae > Bos > Bos javanicus. The sequence goes on along the minus strand of NC_083879.1, from coordinate 32,823,105 downwards.
GGACCAAACCCATGTCTCCTGCATTGCAGGTGGACTCATTACTTCTGAGCCACCAGGGAAGCCCTACGTGTTCTGGATACAAGTCCCCTATCAGATAGGTGACTTGCAAATATTTTCTCCTAGTATGTCGTTTGTCTCTTCACTTTCTTAGTGGTGTAGCTTGAAGTGCAAATGTTTTAAATTGTGATGAACTCCAATTTATCTACCTCTTCTTTTGTCACTTCTGCTTTTTAAGAAACCATTCAATTTCTTAAATCTAGATGTTCCCTTCTTTGTGGAAAAGACTATTCTTTCTCCTCAATAAATTGTCTTGACATCAATAAATTAGCCATTATTGGAAGGGCTTATTTCTGGACTCTTGGTTCTAGTCCCTTGACATGTCTGTCCTTATGCTTGTACAACACTGTCTGCATTACTGCTTTAAAGTAAGATTTGAAACTGGGAAGTGTAGGTCCTCCAACTCACTCTTCTGATAATTGGGGTCCTCCAGGAATGTTAGGCAGAGAAGGCAATGGCAACCCACTCCAGGACTCTTGCCTGGAAAACCCCATGGACGGAGGAGCCTGGTGGGCTGCAGTCCATGGGGTCGCTAAGAGTCGGACACGATTGAGCGACTTCACTTTCACTTTTCCCTTTCATGCCTTGGAGAAGGAAATGGCAACCCACTCCAGTGTTCTTGCCTGGAGAATCCCAGGGACGGGGGAGCCTGGTGGACTGCCGTCTACGGGGTCACACAGAGTTGGACATGACTGAAGCGACTTAGCGGCAGCAGCAGCAGCAGGAATTTTAGGATAAGTTTGTGGATCTCTATAGGAAAACCCAACTAGGGCTTTGAATCTGTGGATCACTTCGAAGAATACTGCCATGAATATGAAGTCTCTGCATCTCAGTTCCTACGGATTCAGTTAATACACAGATTGATCATCAGTCATCATCTGCCTCAGGAAGGACAACAAGCTCAGATCTACAACTTTTCTTCCATATGAATTCAGGTGGCGACACTGAAAAAGCAATAAAGGCATCACTGGATAAAGTAAGCAGATTGTGCTTCAATTTTTTAAAGACATTTAGAAAGACTATTTGAAAATCTTTAACCTTTTAATCATCTCCACTGGGGTGTATGTGTGTGTTTAGTTCCCACCTGGCCCATACAGTGCTGGTTGCTACAGAAATCCAGTTTATACTGGATGGATTCCAGCCCTACTCACGGTTGATATTAAGGAATTGCTGGGGCCCTAACAGGACAAAATCAAGGCGGAAATGTGGCCATCAGCTTCACTTTTTTCTCCTTGTCTCCTGCAGATCAGTGTTTCTGGCTCCAAGAAGAAAACTGCTTTCCCTGAAAACTCACTGGCCCTGGGAACAACTGCCACCCACGGGAGCGCGGTGGACACTCCTTGGAGGTTAAGTGCACGCATCCATCTCACTTGTCCGTGGCTAGCTGTGGCTGGAACCTGGCAAAGGGAGACACCCTCTGTTCTTCCCTGCACCTTAATGAAACAAGGCTCTGAGCTACAGGAGGTGCAAATCTGGCTTCATTTGCAGAAAAACCACAGTCACTAACCCCCAGGAGGCACTGGTTTTGTCTGGACTTGCCATCCTCAGCTCACATGGTCCCAGACCTCTCCTCTGGGCACACGCCTCTTTCCCACGTAGAAAACTCAGACGGGAGCTTCTCACATGGCTCTGGGGGGCCCTTGATCCTCTCGACCCTCAGCCAGGCAGCCCTGTAGGGACGCTTCCCGTCGGAGAGGAACATCCACCATCCTCCTGGGCTGGCACTTGTCTAGTGTGCAAGACAGCAACGACAGACATGAATATGGGACCTGGTTACAGACGGCGAAGCTGGGAAGGCTGCGGCAGGGGTGCTAGGGCCCACAGGGGGAGAACCTGTGTTTACTGAGATCCTCTGAAAGGTGGCTTTAAAAAAGTAGACGATTTCAATGAATCCCTTAAAGAGGCACCGCGTCCTCAAACACCCACAGCGAAGCTGAGGCTCCGAGAGGTGGGTTCACCGCCTGGGCTATGAGGAGTGACTGGTACAGTTGCTCAGTTTCAGGTCGTCCTACTGCAAAGCCTGTTCGGTCTTCATCCCACTGCCCATCAGTTCCTTCCTCCTGCCCCTTTGTCTATAGACAGTCCCTAATGAGCTGGAAAGAAGCTGACATCAGGAGACTCTTCGGGGAGAGGGGTGGTGGGGTGGGGAGCCCACTCTGCAAGTGTCTTCAGAGGATGTCAATGAAGGTCAGCTGGAGACTGAGGTTCCCAGGAGGAGACAGGGAACAAGACCGTGTCCAGGGTCAAGGTCAAGGAGACAGCCCGCCTGGTTCTTCAAGACAAGGAGCTCCAGAGCTCCTCCAAGGATGCCCGGCCGGCTCACCTCCCACCTCCGTGCCAGACAGCGGCCCCCAGGCTGCCAGCTGTCCCCATCACACCCTGAGCGTCGCTCCTATTTTTAAACTCCTCTCTTCTGTGCCTTTTTCATCTGACAGGTGAGGAATTGCCGTCATTTTCGCACTGAGTAACACTCATTATTCACTCTCTGCAGTGAAGACCATAATTACTACCTGGTCACTCCCTCCTCCTAAGCCAAGGGAGCCTTTTTAATACTGAGGGGGGATCAGTCCAGCTTTCATATAATACCTGCAGACGGATGACAAGGGATGGAAGACAGGCTGTGTGTCTAGGGGAAGAAGGGCTCAGCTGGAGGCATTTTAATGTTAGTCTGCTGTTCGGGCCTGAGTCAGTGCCAAAGAAACAGCTTTCAAAAATATCTGCGACTGGGCTTTCCTGGTGGCTCAGTGGTGAAGAATCCACCTGTCAATGCAGGAGACTCAAGTTCGATCCTGGTCCCAGAAGATCCCACGAGCAACAAAGCCCATTCAACACAGCTACTGAGCCTGTGCTCTGCAGGAAGAGTAGTTAGGCCCTGCTCGCTGCAACGAGAGAAAGCCCTCACAGCAACGAGACCCAGCACAGTTCAGTTCGGTTCAGTCGCTCAGTTGTGTCTGATTCTTTGAGACCCCATGGACTGCAGCACACCAGGCCTCCCTGTCCATCACCAACTCCCGGAGTTTACTCAAGCTCACGTCCAACGAGTCAGTGATGCCATCCAACCATCTCATCCTCTGTCGTCCCCTTCTTCTCCCGCCTTCAATCTTTCCCAGCATCAGGGTCTTTTCAAATGAGTCAGGCCAAAGTACTGTAGTTTCAGCTTCATCATCAGTCCTTCCAATGACTATTCGGGACTGATTTCCTTTAGGATGGACTGGTTGGATCTCCTTGCAGTCCAAGAGACTCTCAAGAGTCTTTTCCAACACCACAGTTCGAAAGCATCAATTCTTCAGCACTCAGCTTTCTTTATGGTCCAACTCTGACATCCATGCACGACTACTGGAAAAACCATAGCTTTGACTAGACGGACCTTTATTGGCAAAGTAATGCCTCTGCTTTTTAATATGCTGTCTAGGTTGGTCATAGCTTTTCTTCCAAGGAGCAAGTGTCTTTTAATTGACACTTTTTAAATTTGACCCAGCACAGCCAAAAAATAAATTAAAAAAAAATCTGAGGCTGTCAAATGGATACCTGGGAATCGTCCCCAGTCTTGAACATCACGTCAAGAATGGGAGTGATGTCTCAAGACAATCAGGGCTGTTTAATTCCATGTGCAAAGTCCACATGGAACGTGGATATAGAAGGAGCCCCCATCTCTCAGAGGACTCTCCTTTCACATGGATTTCTGAGCTTTCTCCTGCCCATCACTGACAAGGCACAAACCCCGGGCTACCTGCTGTAGGTGTGAGAGTGCACCCTGCCGTGTGGGCCCCACTGCAGCCACCTGGGAGGCTGAGCTGAACACCAGGGCCGCTTTTCTGAGGACAGGTGTCTGGCTCCCTTAGTGCCCCCGCTCACCTCTCTCCAGCCGGGGCTCAGTGCCTTGTGAGTAAGTGCTGACACCAGCTTCCATATACCCAGAGCCCAGGGGCATGTGCCTGGTACTCTGTAGAGCAGCCTATACTTCAAAGTTTGTTTCTAGGCACAGGGGCTCTGTGGTGGGGTCGGGGAGAGGGTGGAGGGGAGGGAGGGCAGGCCCAAAGCTGCTCCCCTGCCTGGGGACACGTCTGGCTGCAGAGGCTGCAGCCTGGTGACCCGTGACCACGCTTCTCCTCTTCACCCTGATCTCGGATCTCCCAGAGAGCTTTCATCCATCCGCTCCCCAGGCTTGATCTGACGGTGCAGAAACAGATTTGAACTTCACGCGCTGTGCTCTTATGCTCACCAGCTGCAGAAATAGCGCAGGCGGGAGAGGGCTGGCAGAAGAGACCTAGTTCTTCCGAAATCTGTTTCTCCTTGGCTCCCCACTCCCAGCCCCTCCTTTCTCTGCTGAGGTCCCCGACACTGACTCAAGGCTGCTTCCATCTCCCCTGTGCAGGGAGAGCTGTGCACAGGCCAGCAGACAGGGGCTGGGGCGGGGGAGAGGTGGCTGTCCCCTGTGAAGGTCTTCAGGGCCCTGAACCAGACCAAGGAGAAGGTGCTGGCTCAGAGCTGACCGGAGCGATGAAGACACACCAGCAGGTGGGCAGGTCACAGCAAAGGCAACACTCTGCAGACTGCAGCTCCGAGAGCCCATCAAAACACACTGTGTCCATCCTATTGACTTCTGATGACCTACAGGTGTGGGATCAGTGTCACAGTGCCAACATCAGACCTTTGGGAATTACAGAAGTCAGGCGCCCTCCAAGAGGGCGGCCAGGTGGTGCAGGCTGCGTCTCTTCCCTGTCACACGCCCCGGTCTGGGACATGCAGGAGCCCAGTGGGACCCCACAGCTCAGGAACCCATGTCCTCTGCCATCCAGGTTCCTGGTGTCTTTCACTGAACCCCCAGCATCAAAGGTAACCTGAGATGCTTGCTTCCTTAGAACATTAACAAGCTGAGCTTAGTATCTGCACAGAACTGATCCAGTCTGTCCGTGAAACCTGTCAGGGAATTTGTGTTACATGGGACTGTGTGGTCCCTCCATTCTGAGCTGTGGGAACCCACAGAAGGAAGAGACAAGGCTGTAAGTGAGAACCAAAATGTGAGCAAAGATGAGCTAAGCTCACACACAGTCTGTGAGCCACTTTTGCTGCTGCTGTTGTTCAGCCGGTCAGTGGTGTCCGACTCTCCGACCCCATGGACTGCAGCACGCCAGGCTTCCCTGTCCTTCACCAACTCCCAGAACTTTCTCAAACTCATGTCCATTGAGTCAGTGATGCCATCCAACCATCTCATCCTCTGTCATCCCCTTCTCCTCCTGCCTTCAATCTTAGAAGCATTATAACTTAATAATTTGTTTTAGCCTTCATCAGGGTTGGCACATCCCCGTAAGTGCTAGTCCTGGGTAATTTGGCTTTGTATTTCAGAATGATGTGTAGTGACTGCAGTTAACACCATGGACTTCTTACCGATATTCATCCTGGGGCCTAATACAGTCAGCAGGTGGACAAGGACCACAAGGTAATTTTCCAGCTTGTTCCTGTAGGCTGGTGCTTTCTGAAACAAAACACAAAGGCTCCTCCCGCAGGTATACTGTCTGGTAACTGCTAAGGTCTTATTCCAAGGAGAGGCCTTAAATGTCACTTCCCACAATGGCTGGCCCGAATTGCCCATGGGCATCCCATCACCCTGACACCCGGTAGCTCTATGGAGTCTGCCCCGTCCCGGAGCATCAGGAATGCGGTTGTGACTGCAAATCCTAACTAAAGGCTGGAGGAATACTTGTGTGTTGTGACTAGAACACCAGCTGCTAATGCAGTCACCAGCCTACACCTGCCCTCCACCTGTTTTTCAAATGTTGAGAATGTAAAGTGTGGCGACAGTGCCCTAGCTGGGGTGGCAGAGGGGTTTCATCTCAGGGACAGCTCTGGTGTCTGCCTGAAGAGCTCACGAGAGCGACTTGCTGGACTGAGTCTGGGCTCAGCAGACAAGAGCTCGAGATTGATTAGTCATGTCTGCCATGGGAGCAGACGTAGGACAGTGGGGCCAATGTGTGATGTTCTGCCAGCTTGGTTTATAGTGTTGATTCTATAATGTGTCCTGTGATGGCAGCAACCAATTCTTATTCCTCATCCCTTTTATGAAAGTATTCCAGACTTTTCTCATGAGATGAAACAGAACCCTCACTAACTGTCCCCACAGAGCAAAGAGCAGTCAGAGAAAAGACCCAGGAATCGTGGTTATGTCTGTGATGATGTGAAAATTCCTTTAGTGGGGCTGTGCTGGTCATTCAAGGAGGGCCGTGGTGCAGTGAGGGGTGGGCAGAGCTTGGAGTTTGACTCCTGACCCCATGGCTGGCCACTGAGTGACCCTGAGCACATTACCTCTCTGAGTCTCAGTTTCTCCAACCTTGCTGCTGCTGCTGCTACTAAGTCACTTCAGTCATGTCCGACTCTGTGTGACCCCATAGACAGCAGCCCATCAGGCTCCCCTGTCCCTGGGATTCTCCAGGCAAGAACACTGGAGTGGGTTGACATTTCCTTCTCCAATGCATGAAAGTGAAAGCCACACAGAGCAAACAATCCCTACCCTGTTGAATGGTTGTGACAATTAGGACTTGTGTATACAAAGTTCAGGGAACTACACGGAGCTCTAGAGGGAGGACAAACCCATGAATGGTTGAGGATGGAGCATTCCAGTTAACTGGTCTCCATACCACCACCAAATAATGGCTTTTCTCTGCGTCTTTGTGTGCATAATGGGAAGAACCTGGAAGGACAGGGAAGAAATGGAAGGACAGTTGGAAGACCTGGATCCACACTCCAGCCAAGCTGAGTGAGCTGCGGGTCCCCTTCAGCGAAACACAGCCGGGAAGGACGTGCCCACTGTTAGGATGACTCTGACCGTCAAACCCTTCCTAATTCACAGAAGTGGCTCAAAAACCTTGTATCAAAACTTACATTTCTTTTCACTCTTATTTGGTGATAAACTTTCTTTTTTTTAGAACAGTTCTAGATTTGCAAAAATACTGAAAGACAGTTCAGAGAGTTCCCATACACCCAGCCCACAGCCTTTCCTATTATTAGCATCTCACACTCGTGTGCTACATCTGTTATAATTAATGAGCCAATATGGATATATTATTATTCAGTAAAGTTCACGACTCATTCGGGTCTCCTTCATTCTTACTGTATGTCCTTTTTCTCTCCCAGGATCCCACAGGCCATCTTGTTAGCCTATCTTCTGAGGCTCCTCTGGGCTGTGATGGTTTCTCAGACTTTTCTTTGTTTTTTCAAAGACCTTGATAGTTTTGGACACTATAGGATAGTTCTCTCCTTAATGAGTGGAGAATCACCCTCTGACTCCTTGAGGGTGGAGGGTCTACATTATTCAGACCTTTAGACTATTTAGACTTTTCCTGGCTTCCCAGGTGGCACTAACGAGCGGTAAAGAACTTGTCTGCCAATGCAGGAGACATAAGCAACGTCGGTTCGATCCCTGGGTCAGGAAGATCCCCTGGAGGAGGGCATGGCAACCCACTCCAGTATTCTTGCCTGGAGAATCCCATGGACAGAGGAGCCTGGTGGGCTACAGTCCATAGGGTCATGAAGAGTCGGACACGACTGAAGCGACTTAGCCTGCGTGAAGGCTTTTCCTATGAAGTATATTTGTCTCTTCTTCCCACACTCATTTACTTTTCATTTATTTACTTACATTAAAATGAACTTGGGGAAATTTATTTTATATTTTGGGTCATAATCCAACACGAATTTGTCTTGCTGCTCAAATGATTCCAGCGTTGTCCACCAGGAGCTTTTCCTGTTGGCTTCGTGTCCCTTTGACAGGTCCCATCAAAGTGAATTTTTTAGCACTTCCTTGCTTTCTAACACTGCAAGATAGCTTTCAACTTTTTATTTGGAGATAATCACAGATTCACAGGAAATTGCAAAGAAATGTCCAGGGAAGTCCCATATACCCTACTCCCAGCACCACTCCCCCACCAAAGTTACCAACCAGCACAACCATAATCAAAGATAAAAACCAGGAATTGACATCAGTGAAATCCAGAGACTGTATCTGGATTTCTCCAGCTATACACGCGCTTATTTGTGTGTGTGTGTGTATGTGTCTGTGTGTGTGGTTCTTTAGGTGCTGCTAAGCTGCTAAGTCGCTTCAGTCGTGTCCGACTCTGTACAACCCCACAGATGGCAGCCCACCAGGCTCCCCCGTCCCTGGGATTCTCCAGGCAAGAACACTGGAGTGGGTTGCCATCTCCTTCTCCAATGCATGAAAGTGAAGAGTGAAAGTGAAGTCGCTCAGTCGTGTCCGACTCTTAGCGATCCCACGGACTGCAGCCTACCAGGCTCCTCCATCCATAGGATTTTCCAGGCAAGAGTACTGGAGTGGGGTGCCATTGCCTTCTCCGACTTTAGGTGCAGTATAGTATTATCCATCACTGCCATCAAGGACAGTTCAGTCACCACCAAGCTTCCTTGTGTTACTCTTTGTGATGGCTTCCTCCTCCTTCTCTCTAACCCCTGATAATCAGTATTCTGTTCTCCATCTGTGTAGTTCTGTTAATTCAAGAATGTTAGATAACTGGAATTCCCACTCTGGACAGAGCGTCCAGGCTGCCAACCACCTGACCCCACAGAATCTGGTTCCGTCCCCCGTAAGCCGCTCTGTCTTCTGGTAGAAAGAAGGTGCAAGTAATAGACACTCCCTACCCCCGCGCAGGACACAGCCAGGATTAATTAGACAACACATGGAAAGGTCTTTCCCTTCTCAGCAAACCTGGAGCCGGTGTGGGGAGCACCTCTGCTGAGTACAGGACACGTCCTTCCAGAACCCTGTCTCGACCTTGACTGTGCATCACGTTTGTTGAGAACTAGCTCCTTCATTTGGAATATCAGGGCGGTTCAGAGGTGTTGTAAATAACATAAATGTCAGAGTGACTCAAGAAGAGAAATAACATCATGCATGTGTGAAACATCTGGCTTGTCAAACACACCCATGAAGTCGTGGCTTTCTCTGTTAATGCTGGTGATTCACAGCCTGAAGTGTGATCTCTCCTTCTAGGCGAAGGGGTTTTTTTTTAAGAAGAAAAGGGCTTTGTGGGGTGTTCATTGGTGCCCCCTGGTGGCTTCTGAGGGTAATGCACCCCACCCCGCGCCACTACCCCCGAGCCCCCAGCATACCCACCTCTGCACCCCTGGAGTACCTGAGCCCCCTCCCCAGCGCCCTCACACACAGAAACCAGCATCATGTTACAACCCCTCAGAGGTGAGGAAACGGGGTTCCCTCTGTCTGCAGGTGGCAGAGCCAAGACTCTCACTTGGTAATTTCTGGGTCCCGACCCAAGGCCCATCCTTGTACCAGCCTGGCGCTCCCTATTCGCAGGAGTGGCATTTGATAGCAGTTTGATTTTTTTTTAATAAAATAAAATCATGATTATTGGCTCTTCTATGTACAGCATCATAAAGTTTAACACAATGAAAAGAGTGAGAGGCTGCCGGCTGACTCAGAGATGGGGCTGGTGGTCTCCTCATGTCGGTTCATTTCTGTTTCTCCATAGCCCTGAGTCTCCTGCCGATGGAGAGCCTGGACCTGCTGCAGATTTGGCCTTGACTCCGGGGCTTCCGCCCCCGGTATTCCTGACACCCAGGGTGAAGGGCAGAGCAGCCTCCCACACGTTGGGACACTGACAGAGCTGGGGGAGTTGAAGTTTTCTTCCCAGCATATCATGCCTATGCATTTGGCTCTTGGACCAAGACGATTCATCTGGGTCTGCGCTTATTAATGGCCCCTTTTACCATCCCTCCTGGTACTTTCCAGCTCACCAGGTGGTGGGGAACAGCCCCAGGTAGTGGAGGAAATGTCCCACAGTTACAGTGGAGACCCCTATAAATAGGAACAACCCCCACCACCAGTACTCAGCATCCAGGAGTGGCCCCTGTGGGCATGGTAGTGGCACGTCCCCAGCTGCGGGCCACCCAGAGGGTGAAATGACAGCAAGAAGTTAGGGGGCACTTGCCATGTGCCCCATGGTTATTACATAATTTGAGGGGGCATCTTGCTTGCCCTTGAGGAGACAAGATTCATATACTCTTCTGTATGGGATTCTCCAGGCAAGAATAGTGGAGTGGGTTGCCATTCCTTTCTCCAGGGGATCTTCCTGACCCAGGGATTGAACCAGGGGTCTCCTGCATTGCAGGCAGAATCTTTACCATCTGAGCCACCTGAGAAGCTCATTCCTATGCTTGAAAGTTGGTACGATTTCAGTATAACATGTATACTAGTGCTATATAGTTACAGTTAAGTTACAGGATAGAGACCAGAGGCGTGTCTAGAAAGGTCAGAGGTTTTTACCCTGCTCCTGGTTATGTGAGCCTGCATGGTTTCACAGACAGCGGGCAGAAGGCACGGAACTCCTGGGTCAGAGACAAGGGACGTGATTACTCAGGGCATAATGAGAAGCATGTTTCCTTCCCCCCCGACCCCCCCACCCCCAGTTCACAGGCGATGCGGAGCAGCCCTGGTGGGGGTGAGCAGGCAGTGGGTCTCTGGCACCACTCAGTAGCCCAGTCCTCGAACAGGGGCCCCCAGCCTCCAAGATCTAATTCCTGAAGATCTGAGATGGAGCTGATGCAATAATAACAGAAATAAAGTGCACAATACAAGTAATGCCCTTGAATCATCCCAGAACCATCCCCCCAACCCTGGGCGGTGGAAAAACTGTCTTCCATGAAACTGGCCTCTGGTGCCAAAAAGGCTGGGGACTGCGCTCTACAGGGGGTTACAGCAAACCTGCCCGGCCTGCCAAACCTGCCCTGGAGGCAGACATTGTCACTACAACAAGGGTCAGGAAAGGAACTGCCTGGTGTCCTGGAGGCAGACATTGTCACTATAACAAGGGTCAGGAAAGGAACTGCCTGGTGTCCTGGAGGCAGACATTGTCACTACAACAAGGGTCACGAAAGGAACTGCCTGGTGTCCTGGAGGCAGACATTGTCATTATAACAAGGGTCAGGAAAGGAACTGCCTGGTGTCCTGGAGGCAGACATTGTCACTATAACAAGGGTCAGGAAAGGAACTGCCTGGTGTCCCAGAGGGAGACACGTTTCCGTCTCTCAGGGCTGTCTGCTATACAAACATCCTTGAAAACTCCCCCAGAACAAACACCACTGCCTCTGCTCACGAGACTCAGAAATGCAGGAGACCCACAGAAAATGGTCTCCCCAGAAGTCAGAAAAACCTGTAGACGAGAAGTCGTCAACTGAGGAAGACCAGTCTGATGAAAAGGATAAGGGGCATTTCCAGCTGACTGAAGACACAAGCTGTGATTTTCCAGGCATTTCCCCTCTCACTGTGGCCAACATTATGCCCAGAATCCAGAGCTTATCTGGAGAACATGCCCCCAGGCAGGGGGAGGGGGGCGATGGCCCAAAGGATGCTGGGTGAAAGGGGGAATCAGCCTGGAAGGTGTGAGTTTCTTGAAAGTGGTCCTCCGGTGCAGGGGATGGAGAGCTGGCCGGCGGTCCCACCGGGGTGCAGAGTGCACAGTCTCCTTCAGCCTTGCTCCCTGGGAAGGTCAGGGAGACACCGGCCAAGAGACACCCCTGCCAGGGGAGAGCTCCACGCATCTGTTCTGTGGGGAGCCTGCTCGGTGATGAGAACAATAAGGACCCGGTTCTCAGCCATCTGAACCCACAGAGACATCCCAGGGAGAGAACAACCTGAAAGTCTCCCTTCTCTTGGCTTGGGAAGCGCTCTGTGGTTCTGGAAACTCTTCCCCCTCCACAAGGAGCTGCACGTCCCCTCAGAGGCTCAGAACCGAGGCTTTCTCAAGTCTGTGCACCAGCGCTGTGCCAGGCAGGCCGAGATGCCACAGGATAGAAACTTCTTGTTCCTTCCTTCGCTTATTCAATATCAAATTCGTTCTGGAATCTAACACACAGGATGGTGACTATAATGAACAGTAGTGTGTCATATACTTGAAATTTGCAGGGCAGGTCTTTAAAGTCATCACCACACAAGGAAAAACTGTGGTTCTTTGAGATTATGGGTGTATTAATTAACCTTCTGTAGCGGTCATTTTGTAACATGTATGTACATCAAATCATCAGATCGCATGCTTTAAACTTACAAAATGTCATCTGTTGATCATATCTTAATAAAGCTGGGAGAAACAGAAAAAAAATAATGATTTGTTCATTTGCTGGATAATGAATTGACTCCATTTGCCATCCGCTAAGCATTTTTTTAAGATATTAAGAAGAGGTGGCAAGAATACACAGAACTGTACAAAAAAGATCTTCACGTCCCAGATAACCACGATGGTGTGATCACTCACCTAGAGCCAGACATTCTGGAATGTGAAGTCAAGTGGGCCTTAGAAAGCATCACTATGAACAAAGCTAGTGGAGGTGATGGAATTCCAGTTGAGCTATTTCAAATCCTGAAAGATGATGCTGTGAAAGTGCTGCACTCAATATGCCAGCAAATTTGGAAAACTCAGCAGTGGCCACAGGACTGGAAAAGGTCAGTTTTCATTCCAATCCCAAAGAAAGGCAATGCCAAAGAATGCTCCAACTACCACACAATTGCACTCATCTCACACGCTAGTAAAGTAATGCTAAAAATTCTGCAAGCCAGGTTTCAGCAATATGTGAACCGTGAACTTCCTGATGTTCAAGCTGGTTTTAGAAAAGGCAGAGGAACCAGAGACCAAATTGCCAACATCCGCTGGATCATGGAAAAAGCAAGAGAGTTCCAGAAAAACATCTATTTCTGCTTTATTCACTATGCCAAAGCCTTTGACTGTGTGGATCACAATAAACTGTGGAAAATTCTGAAAGAGATGGGAATACCAGAGCACCTGATCTGCCTCTTGAGAAACCTATATGCAGGTCAGGAAGCAACAGTTAGAACTGGACTTGGAACAACAGACTGGTTCCAAATAGGTAAAGGAGTATGTCAAGGCTGTATATTGTCACCCTGTTTATTTAACTTCTATGCAGAGTACATCATGAGAAACGCTGGACTGGAAGGAGCACAAGCTGGAATCAAGATTGCCGGGAGAAATATCAATAACCTCAGATATGCAGATGACACCACCCTTATGGCAGAAAGTGAAGAGGAACTAAAAAGCCTCTTGATGAAAGTGAAAGAGGAGAGTAAAAAAGTTGGCTTAAAGCTCAACATTCAGAAAACGAAGATCATGGCATCCAGTCCCATCACTTCATGGGAAATAGATGGGGAAACAGTGGAAACAGTGTCAGACTTTATTTTTCTGGGCTCCAAAATCACTGCAGATGGTGACTGCAGCCATGAAATTAAAAGACGCTTACTCCTTGGAAGGAAAGTTATGACCAACCTAGATAGCATATTGAAAAGCAGAAACATTACTTTGCCAACAAAGGTCCATCTAGTCAAAGCTATGGTTTTTCCAGTGGTCATGTATGGATGTGAGAGTTGGACTGTGAAGAAAGCTGAGTGCCGAAGAATTGATGCTTTTGAACTGTGGTGTTGGAGAAGACTCTTGAGAGTCCCTTGGACTACAAGGAGATCCAACCAGTCCATTCTGAAGGAGATCAGCCCTGGGATTTCTTTGGAGGGAATGATGCTGAAGCTGAAACTCCAGTACTTTGGCCACCTCATGTAAAGAGTTGACTCACTGGAAAAGACCCTGATGCTGGGAGGGATTGGGGGCAGGAGGAGAAGGGGACGACAGAGGATGAGATGACTGGATGGCATCGTTGACTCGATGGACGTGAATCTGAGTGGACTCCGGGAGTTGGTGATGGACAGGGAGGCCTGGCGTGCTGCGATTCATGGGGTCGCAAAGAGTTGGACACGACTGAGCAACTGAACTGAACTGAACTGAAGCATTTTCACTCCACAGGCAATTCAAATTATTGTTTTATAGTAAACTAACAAATATTTTCAAGAAGGATGAAACATTCACATTAATTTTTTAAAAATATACATACAATTTTTAAAAATATACATACATATACAATTTTTTTTAATTTCTCATCATTTTCCTTCATTTATTTATTCCATAAAGCTTTGCCAAACAACAACTATGTACCCGCTGTGATTCTAGGTGTACCAGTAAATGAAGAAGATCATTTTTGGAAAAGATAAGTGTCATGAAGAAAACAAGAGTGAGCCCAGGGACAGACACTGATTGGAGGAGGGCTGGCTAAGGTAGACCGGTGGAGGGCGGGGGCGCAGAGAGGAGGTAACACTTGAGCTTAGACCTGAATGACAAGGAGAAGCAACAAGACATGAATGACCCAGGGGTGGAGTCCCCATCAGAGAGAAGAGCAAGTGCAAAGGTCCTGAGGTCTGAAGTGTTCCAAGGGTAGGAAGGAGGCTACTGGGGTGGGATAGACATGAGCAAGCAGGTGAGAGGCAGGACATGGCTGCAGTGGGGTAGAAAGAGACCAGTCTCTGCAGACTTTAATAAAACTCTGTGGGGAAGAGCTCCCACGTGATAGGAGGCTGGGACAGCTCTCAACAGTGGAGTTGTATTGTCTGATTTATGCTTTAAAAAGCAATCTGGGCAGGAGTGAAGGTGAGAAACCTTCACTTCACTTTGTATAAACTATCCTCCGTCATTTAAGGGGCCTGGATAGAAAAACTGAATAAGAGGCCCAGGCTCACGTAAATACAGGTGGAGGAATGCCCCCAGCACGGGGAGTGTGTGCACGCTCAGACGCTTTAGACATGTCTGACTCTTTGTGACCCCATGAACTGTAGCCCGCCAGGCTCCTCTGTCCATGGGATTCTCCAGGCAAGAAGACTGGAGTGGGTTGCCATTTCCTTCTCCAGGGGATCTTCCCGACCCAGGGATCGAACCTGCCTCTCCAGCATTGGCAGGAGGATTCTTTACCACTGAGCCACCTGGGAAGCTTCCATTTGGAGCACATTAGGGCAGAAATGTCCTTGAAATGGAAGAATATATATGCCCGAATTTGTAAGTGCACCATCCACTTTCAGACCAGCAAGAAGGCCGCAACTATGTATGTAGGAGCCTTAAGACTGGCCTTCTAGAAATAAAAGAGGCAAGATTCACTCATCTATCTGTAAAGGTGTCCTTCCTGTCTTGTCCCAGTCCCAGAACTTCTGACGGGAAGCGACACTCTGACCCACCTGCCCTTTACCACTTGAATCCCCCTGCCCAGCAGCGTGGCGGTTTGGGAGCAGAAGTCATTAGCAAACAGGGGAAGAGAAACCAGCCCAGCACATCACTCCCAGAGACCATATACTGAAACCTCCGGTGTGCACAGTGCATGGAGCGAGGTCAGCACTTGCTGCTCCTAGAACCCACAGGCTGGATGGAGAGGCAGATCCTGGATGCATGTCCCAGGCTCTGATAGTCCTCAACAGTCAGAGCGATGCAGGCTAAGGTCAGCACCCGTCATGGGGCAGCCAGGCTGTTGCAATGCAGCTGAAGGTCAGGGTCAGAAGCTGGAGTCCTGGCTGGGAAAGCTGCTAGAGCCTGGCTGTCTACGAAGGCCTTAGAGAAGACCTACAGAAGTCTTCAGGAGGGAGGCCCTGACGGGGAGGGGTCTCCCCTACCCTCTCCAGGGCTGTCTAGCCACGGCTCACAGCCCACCAGGCAGCCCAGCCTCCACCTCCCGTGCATCCTTCCCTCCTCATCTGCTCCTCATTGTTCTCTCCCTAATGAGGCCTTTCCAGCCCATGAAAGGGCCTAAATTATTATTTGAGTTTTCCAGGAAAATTGCACACACTTTAGTTGTGTGCACGGGGCCATGGGCATGTTCCCTTGTAATTTCCCCCGGAAGGAGCCTGTGTCACTCTGGCTTTCCGGATCTGAAGCACAGTCACCTCCCAGCTGAGTTTTCCACCGTGAATGGAGCACCCCCAGGCTCTTGAGCTTGCGACTGCTGGGTCGTGGGTTAGTCGTGAGTTGTGCTTGCAAACAACAAAACCCCTGGTTCGTGTGCAAAGAACAGGCCTGCAGTGAAAGCGTATCAGAGACTCAGAATGAATCAGAAGTTTCAGAGAGAGGCCCAAACCAGGAGGGCCAGGCAGCTACAACCTCAGCCAAGGTCACCCACAAGCGACACTCGGCCATAGAAAAGAATGAAACGACGCCATTCGCAGCAACCTGGACGGACCTAGAGATGGTCACACTGAGTGAAGTAAGTCAGAGAAAGACAAATATCCTATGATATCACTTATATGTGGAATCTAAAATACAGCACAAATGAACCTATCTATGAGACAGTAACAGACTCAACACAGAGAGACCTGTGGTTGCCAAGGGGGAAGGGGAGGAGAGGCGGGTTGGGAGTTTGGGGTTAGCAGATGCAAACTATTATATATACGGATAGATAAACAGCAAGGCTCTACGGCACAGCACAGGAAACTATATCAATATTCTGTGACAACCACAGTGGAAAAGAAAATGAAAATGAAAAACACTGCATATATAGGTATAACCAAATCACTCTCGCTGTTGCAAAAATTAGCACAGCATCATAAATCAACTTCAATAGAATAATTTTTTTTAAAAAAAAGAGAGACCCAAGAGTCATGGCAAAAAGTGCTCTTGTTCGGCTGCTGGTCAGAACAAAGCAAGGGTGAAAGGCATTTTTGAGGATAACCAGGAGATGGGAATATGGGTTGCATATTGGATGATTTTGGAGAATCGTATTTAATTTCATTTGTTATAAAAATGATATCGTGGAAATGTTCATAGCTTTTAGAGATACCTACTGAGAGTCCCATGGACTGCAAGGAGATCCAACCAGTCCATTCTGAAGGAGATCAGCCCTGGGATTTCTTTGGAAGGAATGATGCTGAAGCTGAAACTCCAGTACTTTGGCCACCTCATGCGAAGAGTTGACTCATTGGAAAAGAGTCTGATGCTGGGAGGGATTGGGGGCAGGAGGAAAAGGGGACAACAGAGGATGAGATGGCTGGATGGCATCACCGACTCTGTGGACGTGGGTTTGGGTGAACTCTGGGAGTTGGTGATGGACAGGGAAGCTTGGTGTGCTGCAATTCATGGGGTCGCAAAGAGTCGGACACGACTGAGCGACTGAACTGAACTGACTGAAGTATTTGGGTTTCCCAGGTGGCTCAATGGTGATGAATCCACCTGCCAATGCAGGAGACACAGGTTCTATCCTTGGGTCAGGAAGATCCGCTGGGAAAAGAAATGGCAATCCACTCTACTATTCTTGCCTGGGAAATCCCATGGACAGAAGAGCCTGGCGGGCTATAGTCCATGGGATCACAGAGTCAGACACTACCGAGCAACTAAACAACAACAACAATTAAAGTATTTACGTGTGAATAATGACCATGCTTTAAAACACTTCAGCCAAAAAGAAGCAAATGACAAATGTGCCAACATGTGAGCAACTGTTTAAATCTAGGTAGTGTCCATGGCCACTAAACTCACCACTTCCCTCTACTTCTCTGTATAACTACCATTTTTCATAATAAAAAATTAAGTTTAGGAATAACAAAGGGAAGAAAATATAACAGCATGCCCTAACAGGGCTGTTGTGGGAATTAGAGCTAATGAATAAAAAGCGCTTATATCACTGCCTGACACATGGTCCTTAATAACTGCTTCTCAAGCATTTCCCAATCTTTTCACTGAAGGGCAGAGCACAGCAAGAATATTAACAATTAAGGAATGAAATGGCAACTCACTCCAGGGTTCTTGCCTGGGAAGTCCCATGGACAGAGGAGCCTGGTGGGCCACAGTCCATGGAGTTGCAAAGAGTCGGACGCTACTAAGCCTGCATGCTTACATTGCCCGAGCCACTTCCAAGGAATGAAAAGCAGACCACAGAGCCACAGGCTTTTAAAATGTGCATAGCTGGGTGCAGATGGAAGCTTATATCCTGTTGTATTCATACTTTTTTCTTTTCATTTTTTAAAGGAGTTGGGTTTTTAATTGACCCTTTCTTTTTATTTATTTATTTGGTTGGTTGCACAAGGTCTTAGCTGTGGCATGTGGGCTCTAGTTTCCTGACCAGGGATCGAACCCAGGCCTCCTGCATTGGGAGCGCAGAGTCTTAGCCGCTGGGCCACCCCAGAAGTCCCTAATAACTTTTTTCTCTGAGGGGGCTCTTGCAAACTTGGTCTCCTCCGAGAAAAGGTGGCTCTGGAGCACCCTCTAGTGGTGCTATGTAGTAACTGTTCTCTGCTCAGTGGCTGAGCCTGAGTTGAAAATAAATCTGCTTAAGGAACGTATTAACGGGAGGCTGTCATTTTCCAGAGTTAGTGGTGGAGCTTTGTGGCTTGATTGGCCTCTTTCCCAAGAGCCAGGGGTGGCCTTCCAGCCTCTTGCTGACCACCATTTTGTAAAATAATTCAGAGCAGCACAGGTTGAGGAGAAAGGCCACAGCATTGCTGGGTAGGTGGTAGGCATCTGGGGACCTTATAAGGATTTCTAGTGAAAATACATGACTTGAAAATATGCCTGTGATGAGAGCTGCCGGCCCATTTCTAGAACCTCATCATTAGCTCAGGGCAACGTTTCCGTGGAAATCAACCCTGAATACTCATTGGAAGGACTGATGCTGAAGCTGAAGCTCCAATACTTTGGCCACCTGATGTGAAAAGACCCTGATGCTGGGAAAGATTGGCAGGAGGAGAAGGGGATGACAGAAGATGAGATGGTTGGATGGCATCACTGATTTAATGGACATAAATTGGAGCAAACTCAGGGAGACAGTGGAGGAGCCTGGCATGCTGCAGGCCATGGGGTTGCCAAGTGTCAGACACAGTTGTTCAGTCTGAACAACAACGTCTCCATCCCCACAGACTAGCAAGCTAGCCACAGTAGCAAAGACACCACAGGGCACTGGCTGCCCACAGAGGCTGCTTGAATTTGAGCAGTGATGGGCTGACACCAGTGGGAGAAGGTTACACTCATTATAATAACAGCAGCAGCAGCATCAGTTAGCGAGTCTTCACTGTGCTGGCCAGCTGACCCAGAGGAGCACAGAAACCTCGTGTGAAGATAGAGGAGCCGGGGGCAAAAGGAACCGGAGCCCTGGAACCACCGTGATCTGGAGGAGACCTGCTCTGATATGGATCACAGCTGTGGACTCCTCCGTTCAGAAATAAACGTGCACCGTTTTTGAGTCACAGCACGCTTGGGGTCACCACACAGATGCTCAGCACTCTGGAAGAAGGCCGTATTGCCAGAGGCAGAGAAATAGTGACTGTGCAGAAACTCTTATGCCTCTCTGCCCTTGTGGACACTCTCTGCGCTCAAGACCTCAAACAAGACTTCAAATAGTAAGGCTGGAGTCCCACTGACGGGCTTTTCCAGCGGCTCAGCTGTAGAATCCACCTGCACTGCAGGAGCCGCAGGGGACATGGACTTGATCCCTGGGTTAGGAAGATCCCCTGGAGAAGGGAAAGGCAATCCACTCAGTATTCTTGCCTGGAGAATTCCATGGACAGAGGAACCTGGCGGGCTGCAGTCCGTGGGGGTCACAAAGAGTCGGACACGACTGAAGCTACTGAACACACACACACACACACACTGAAAGTCAGACCCAGCCCTCGGGCAGACATGGAGAACTCCGCCCCACCAGCGCTGGCGCTTTGGGGCCTTTAGACCCCCACCCTCGCCCAATGTCCACACCCCTGATGGGCTGACATGACTGTTCCTCCTTCTCACTTTCTCTCCATTCTCTGTGGAGCTGCTCCAGACGTGTGGGTGCTGTCCATGAGCCACCCGCCCCACTCCCTGCCGCTCGTTCTCAGAAATGGCCTTGCCCTCCAGTGCCCTGAAATATGGAAGGATTATCTCCTTTTCCTCATTTCCCATTCACTCCTCAACGTACTACCGCCTTCCTTCACTACAGCTCCCTGAGAGTGGAAACCGAACGCCCACTTTCTGGTCCTCGTCTCTCTGGACCTCCCTCTGCATTCGGTGCCTTGTGGTCCTCTGCCATCCTTTGTGGATGCTACACTCTTCTGGGCTCCCTCCGTCTCATCCCCTCTGCCACCACTTTAGATACTGATAGAGAGATCCCTGGGCACAGCACAGGTGGGGCTCTCAGTAATGAGATTATAATGCTGAGGTTTGTGAAGCAAAGAAGGATGTCTTGGTGAAGAATATCGAGGAGGAGGGACAGGCTTGGTTTTGAGTGCTCAGTCTTTGAGGGTGTTGAAAGCTGCTGCCCATTTCTTCCTCGCATTTCCCATACATCTTTCGTACTTGGTGCATCCCTCTGCTTAGAAAGTGCCTAAGAATCTGAACAATGCCCAGATTGGGGCCAAGAAGCAAGGTCCCTGGGGGCTATTCTTTAAGAGAAACAGAGAGATGGTCACATGAACGTCTAGTTATTCAGCCTCGCTTACTGGGGTGGGAAAAAACAGGCCTAAAGGGAAAATTCTATGACCAGGAGGAAAGCACTGACCACGTGGACAGATCATCTCCCTACAAGGCCTAAGCTTCGTAGAAGGTCCCAGAGGCTATTTTTAGTGAGTTGTGATGGAGACCTATTGAGGTTGCAGGTTTTTGCTGGGTAACCGGCCCTCCAGCCCACAACTGGCTCCAGCCGCAGCTCCCCTCTAGGCAGCAGAGTCTTGGGGTGGCGAGGGGAGTGTCTGCCATTGTCTCTGTCCCTTGGGGGCACTGTTCTGATCTTGACCCGGAGAGCATGGACGACTCGTGACAGAGCGGGACTCTGTACCTCCCCTTGACCAGAAATGGAGGGAGACAGTCCTGGGTGCAGAAACTCCTTAGGATCTGAGCTTTAGGCGGAAGTTGCTACAGGCGACCACGGCCACACTGAAGCTTCCCACAAGATGGCGGTGTTGGGACACTCCAGTTCTCACGCTTGGCCCTGTTTCAGGTAAGTCCTGGAGACTTCTTACCAGGCTCGGTAAGTACCAGAGAAAGAAATGAAGCGGAGCTGGGATTTCTGCAGCTGAAAACCTGTGGGCCTGAGTTTTATTTGAATAATTGACTATAAAGTGACGATTAAACTACTAGTTGAAAGGGAGAGAACTATGATTATTTAAGATTAAGCAACTTGGGAGTTCCCTGGTGGTCTGCTTTCACTGCTCCGGCCTAGGGTTCGATCCCTGTCAGGGAACTAAGATCCTGCAAGCCGAGGGGCACAGCCAAAAGAAAACAATGTTTGATTTAAAAATATAAAGTCAAACCAAGAGGGGTGGGAAGGGGAGGGAGGTGGGAGGGAGGGTCAAGATGGAAGGGACATATTATGCCTACGTCTGGTTCATGTTGATGTATGGCAGAAACCAGCTCAACATTGTGAAGCAATTATCCTCCAATTAGAAATAAATAAACTAATAAAATAAAACAACTCTTCTTTATCAAACCTCCTTACTAAAAATGTGGTGAGGAAAAGATATTCCTTTCAAGATGAAAGATTTTGTTTTGATATTGTCCTTAGACAGAATGTCTAATTTGATATTGTCCTGGGCTTCCCTGGTGGCTCAGCTGGTAAAGAATCCACCTGCAATGCAGGAGACCTGGGTTCGATCTCTGGGTTAGGAAGATCTCCTGGAGAAGGGAAAGGCTACCCACTCCAGCATTCTGGCCTGAAGAATTCCAAGGACTGTATAGTCCATGGGGTTGCAAAGAGTCAGACAGGATTGAGAGACTTTCATTTCACTTAGGCAGAATGAACCCTGTGCAAATGCGGGCTACCCTGGAATCCCCGGACACTTTTACCTCCTGAAGTGGACGGCTCCCTGAATAGCTCACTTAGCCAAGGGCTAGACAGCAAAAGTGGCCTAGAAGTAGGGGCTCTGGGGCCCACACACCTGCACTTAAACTCTGGCCCCACAACCTACTGAACAGTCCTCACTCACCTCCATGGGCCTGATTTTCTCATCTGTAGGAAGGAGAAGGGGTCCCATCTCGCTGAGCGTTTGTTGGGAAGTGCATGAATGGGTTATCTGCCTGGAGGATAACTCGTCCTCAGTAGCTGATGGCCATGTTCTTGGTAGTTCTCAACTCTGAGTGTTCACTGGCACCTCCAGGAGGATTTTCTAAATGATTAATTCCCACTGCAAATCAAAGTCATAATGAGATATCACCTCACATCCTTTAGGATGGTTATTATCAAACAACAAAAACACCCAAAGAGAAAATAGCAAGTGTTGGCAAGAAATGTGGAGAAACCAGAATCGTGGAGCATTGCTGATGGGAAAGTAAAATGGGGATGCTGCCATGGGGCACAGACTGGCGAGTCCCCCTCAGTCACACACAGAATAACCATAAGTAAGTAAGTGAAGTCGCTCAGTCGTGTCCCAACTCTTTGTGACCCCGTGGGCTGTAGCCTACCAGGCTCCTCTGTCCATGGGATTCTGCAAGCAAGAGTACTGGAGTGGGTTGCCATTTCCTTCTCCAGGGGATCTTCCCAACCCAGGGATCGAACCCTGGTCTCCCGCATTGCGGGATGATGCTTTAGCCTCTGAGCCACCAGGGAAGCCCTAGGGGTCCAGCAATTCCACTCCTAGGGACACACAAGACTGAAAGCAGGGACTCAGAGAGGCATGGGCACACCCATCTTCATAGCAGCATTATCCACAACAGCCAGGAGGTGGAGACGACCCCATGTCTGTCAACAGATAAGTGGATAAATGTAGGGCTGACTTATAACGGAACAGGGTTCATCCTTAAAAAGGCAAGACCTTCTGACACACGCAGAACATGCATCAACTCTGAAGACACGCTGGGCAGAAGAAGGGAGACACTAGAGGTCTCCAGACACTGTTGGATGATTCCACCCACAGGAGTCAAGTCACAGAGACAGAAGGAAAGGGCAAGGGTGGGCACAGGAGCTGGGGGAGTAGGGGCAGTTACTCATGAATGGGGACAGAGATCCAGCTTTGCAGGATCGGAAGGATTCAAGAGCTGGATGGTGGTGATGGCTGTACCACAGCCTGTGTGTACTTAATGCCACTGAACTCTAGATGTAAGAGTGGTTAAAATTCTGCACTCCCAGTGCAGGGGGCCCAGGTTTGATCCCTGGTCAGTGAACTAGATCCCACATGCCACAATTAAGAGTTTTTGTGCCTTACTAAAGATCCTTTGTGCCCTAACTAACAACCTGGAACAGCCAAATGGGGGCTTCCCTTGTAGCTCAGTCGGTAAAGAATCTGCCTGCAACATAGGAGGTCCAGGTTCGATCCTTGAGTTTGGAGGATCCCCTAGAGAAGGAAATCGCACCCCACTCCAGTATTCTTGCCTGGAGAATCCTACAGACAGAGGAGCCTGGCAGGCTACAGTCTATGGAGTCACAAGAGTCAGACACGACTTAGCGACTAAACCACCACAGCCAAATAAATATTTTTTTTAAAGGTAGTTAAAAATGTAAACTTTATGTCAGGTATATTTCACCATGGTTTTTAAAGCTTATTTTTACAGTCGTTCAAAAATATTTTAGAAAGAAGAAAGAACAAACCGGAATGACAGGAGTACACATTTGTAGAGTAGAAGAGACTAATTAGGTAAACCTCCTGCCTCCAGCCCCGTTAGTTAATTCAATTATCACTTTACGGTGCCCTAAGTGAGCTGTAAGGCTCACCCAAGTGCTGCCAGCTTTATGGGGTCTGCGGGCACTTTACGAGCTTCCTCAGCTCTCAAGTGTCAAATTGGGGCTGTATCGACAGATAAAAGGAAAATCAGCTGCTGGAATCGAGGCCTTTCCCTGCGATATCTTTATACTGAGCTATAAAAGCCTATCACACTTAATTTAAGGAGTGAAAACTGTTGACATCTCTTTCAATTGCTAATCTTTAGGAAACAATGAGTGGAATATTATTTGAAATGAATAACTGCTCGCTTTATTGGCGAGTAGTAAAAATCTAATAGTTGGCAAAACAATATGGTGTTTACTCTTCGAGATAGGCAGGTTTATTAGCTCGAGCACCAGGAGCGTTAACAGTCCATTCGGCCCTCGCCTCCTCAGGGCTTCCCTTGGGTTATAGCACTGGATGTTTTCTGTGCTGTTTTTCTTTTTCTTCCCCCCCACCACTCTTGTTTTCTTCTTTCTTCACTCCCCCAATATAAAGTGACTTTTTTTGTTGTTGTTTTTGGCTGCACTGGATCCTTGCTGCTGCAAGGACTTTCCTCTAGTTGTGCTGACCAGGGGCTACTCTTCACTGTGGTTCCCTGGCTTCACCCTGATGGCTTCTCTTGTTGTGGAGCACAGGCTCTAGGCTCTTGGGTTTCAGTGGTTGCAGCTCATGGGCTCTGGAGTGCTGGCTCAGTAGTTGTGACACATGGGCTTAGCTGCTACGCTGAATGTGGGATTTTCCAGGACCAGGGATCGAACTCATGCCACCTGGATTGGCAGGTGGATTCCTATCCACCGTACCACTAAGGAAGTCTGACACTTTCAATTAGAGCCGCTGCTGCCGCTTAGTCACTTCAGGCATGTCCAGCTCTGTTCGACCCCATGGCCTGTAGCCCGCCAGGCTCCTCTGTCCATGGGATTCTCCAGGCAAGAATACTGGAGTGGGTTGCCATTTTCTCCTCCAGGGGATCTTCCCGATGCGGGGATCAAACCCGGATCTCCTGCACTGCAAGCAGATTTTTTACCACCTGAGCCACCAGGGAAGCCCTTTTAATTAGAAATATTGTATCACATTGGCATATGGTCATTTAACTGAAAAATAGCCTTTGAGAGGGGAAAAAAAAATGTTCATCAGATGTTTACTAAAGGTTGTTGTAGATTCCTAAAGTGAGAACTTTCAGGTCAGGAGGCTAGGAAGTCCAAGACGTGACCAGGGCTGGGAGCAAGTCTGTTGGGTTTCTGTGTCCACACTGCCCACACATGCAAACCTACACAGCTGCACACGCACTCAGTCCACAGCAGGCCCGGAGGAAACGAGGCGGCTCGGCCCTGCGTGTCTGTCACCACACGCAGTTCCCCTGCTCACTTGAGTGTCTTCTCCGCCCTCCCGGAGCCCAGGACTGCTCGGCTCGGTCACTTCATAAGCACAAAATGAGGAAGTTGAGGAGTGGACTCTGAACCAGAGAGACCATTTTTTATTATAACATTTTGAGAACAGACTTCTTGTGCAAACGGCACCGGTTTCCTCTTTCTTGAGGCATTAGCTTGGTTCCCCCCGGGGGCCGGGCTGCACCTTCCTGGTCCAGGACCTCTGTGAGTGAGATGCGCTGGGGGCTGCGGTCTCTCTTTTTACAGGACATTTTCACCGCCGTGAGATTACGTCACAGCAAAGCATCCAGACAGGCAGGAAGGGCCAGCTGCCCCTTCATGGGCCCCGCTGGTGCCTTGGGCAACTCCAGTCAGTCGTTTGGACTTCCCAGGCAGTGCTAACGGTAAAGAACCCTCCTGCCAATGCTGGAGATACAAGAGACGGGGGTTCGATCCCTGGATCGGGAAGATCCCCTGGAGAAGAGAATGACAACCCACTCCAGTACTCTTGCCTGGAGAATCTCATGGACAGAGGAGCCTCGTGGCCTGCAGTCCACGGGGTCTCAAAGAGTCAGACACTGAGTGACTTAGCACATATGCACATCAGTTGTTTACAGAAATAAGCTCTTGCACCTTTCCCAGCCTCCCAGGAAACAATGATAAAGAGGATTTTTGCACATGGAGACTGGATCTGGTCTTCAGACCACAGGGTCGGCATCAAGGCCGAGGCCAGTAGTTCCCTGACTTGGGTGTAAAAGTCCCTGCAGAGCACCCTGGGAGAAACACACGGAACAGAGCAGCACTTTTAACTTCACCCAGAGACATTGCAAGTGCCCAGAATGGCTCATGCGAGGCCACTTCTCTCCAGAGACACCACAAGTGGGCAGGGCCTACGAGGTCACTGTTAAGCCCCACTGTGGGTTCTGCGCTCCCTGCAGGCAGACCTGGGCACTCTGCCCAGGTGGTCCAGCCTGCCTTGAGTCGAGGACAAAAAATCACATCCACACTTTGCACACAGGTGGGGCTGGGGCACGTGGTCCAGAATCTTCGGTGCTCACACTCCTGCTGCTGAGACAGTGACACAGCTGGGAGCCAGGCCCCGAGTTCAAAGGTGGTGGGGCCCCTGGACCAAGCCCCGCTGCTAGGCCTGCCGATCACTCATGCCAAGAGAGGCGCCTTATCTCCTGAACTTTCAACCTGCTAATTCCAACCACGGTACATATCGCTCAACTTTAGGCAATAAAAGAGGGAAAAAAAAAAAAAAGTGTTTATCTGCTATGGCCAAAGCCAGACTCTCCCAGATGACTCTTCTGCAGAACTATTTCCTTGTTCTCCGTGTCCCCGTCTCTCCGGTCAAGGCCAGTCAAAGCTCAAGCCTCACCCACTGGCCTGAGAACTTGGCCTTGTCACCAGGCCAGTGAGAAAGCCCTGAGCCCAGTGACCTGACTCAGGGGGTTGCCACCGAGGTCGGGAGCAGGTGCAAAGAGCACCACTGGCCCCCAGGCTCTCTGTCCCGTCAACAGTGAGGTTCAGGTCAACAGGGATTCCAAAGCCACTGACGTTATCTCAGGATCCTGCTGTAGGCCTAACACCTCGAGGGGCCACCGCCTGACCCTGGGTGGTACGCAGACCCTCAAGGTGGCAGCCAGACTGCAATCGGGCCAGGTGACGCCAGGGCCACAAATGTCACCCGAGCAGCCACCCAGCCCACCCAGCAATGGCCTGTGGGCTGCGAGGGAAGGTGCATGGTCACTTCTTCCTAGCAACCCTGGAGAGAAGGGACAGATGGGGGATGAGGACCCCATGTTTGAGGGGCCGTGTCCCTGACCAGAGTGGATCCCAGGCCAGCAGGCTAGGCTCAGCTACGGACATGCAGGAGGGGTGGGGTAGGGCCCGGGGGGCCCCACTGGTTACTCCTCAGCACAGCAGCCCCAGGGACACATCCCCCTTGGTGCCTCTGCTCCATCACCAGCCCCCATCCTTCCCCCAGCCTCGTCAAAGGCAGAAAAGGCTTCTCCTGGCCCTTTCTGTGAAGGGAGCCTCCTGGCGAGGACTGAGCTGCTCAGATACAGGCTGACCGGGGATCCCCTCTCAGTGGACACCTACTAACAGCATGCCCACCTGTCAACCGCCTCCACTGAATCGTGGTTTGGCAGCTTTATTTTTCCCAGAAGCGGCATTATTTGGCCACATGTATATGACATATATGAGGCTTCCCAGGTGGCTCAGTGGTAAAGAATCTGCCTACAAGGCAGGAAGTATAAGAGATGAGGGTTCGATCTCTGGGTCGGGAAGATCCTTGGAGGAGGGCATGGCAACCCACTCCAGTATTCTTGCCTGGAGAATCCCATGGACAGAGGAGCCTGGTGCTACAGTCCATGGGGTCACAGGATCAGACACAACTTAGCACAAGCACAAAACATAATATGACATATTATATATATGACAGCATCTCTGAAGAAAGCAGAGACCCCAATGGAGCTTCAAGAAGAGTGTTTCAGGGAAGAGTGCCAGAAACGGCCACCTTTGAAGATGCATAGGGTACACCCCAAAGAGCTGAGGACCAGAAGGTTGCTGGAGGATGCTGGGTGTGTGGGCTGGCTCCTTGGCACCAGCAGCCCCAGTGGGGAACTCGAGTCACAGCCAGGGCTACCAGATCTGGGGGCACATCAGATACACTTCATGGCAAACAGATGGGCAAAAAGTGGAAATAGTGACAGACTTTGTTTTCTTAGGCTTCAAAGTCACTGTGGATAGTGACTGCAACCACAAAATTAAAAGATATTTGCTCCTTGGGAGAAAAGCTATGACAAACCTAGACAGCGTATTCAAAAGCAGAGACGTTACTTTGTCGACAAAGGCCCATATAGTCAAAGCTATGGTTTTTCCAGTAGTCATATAGAGATGTGAGAGTTGGACCATAAAGAAGGCTGAGCGCCAGAGAATGGATGCTTTTGAATTGTGGTGCTGGAGAAGACTCCTCAGAGTCCCTTGCAAAGAGCCAATTCACTGGAAAAGACCCTGATGCTGGGAAACATTGAGAGCAGGAGAAGAAGGGGACGATAGAGGATGAGATGGCATCATCAACTTGATGGACATGAGTTTGAGCAAGCTCCAGGAGATGGTGAAGGACAGGGAAGCCTGGCAGGCTGCAGTCCCTGCGGGTCACAGAGAGTTGGACGTGACTGAGCGACTGGACAGCAACAACAACCTATACGTCTTGGTGCCTCCTCACTCGGCAGCCAGCAGCATCCACTTCCGGTGCTGATGCTGCCAGAGCATTAATGATGCTGTAAAATAATAAGGCTCGGGACAGCCCGCACGAGGGTGAGCACTTGATAAAAGGGAGATTTACAGCCACATCCATCAATTTAATTATCTTTTACTAGGGTTTAAGCTTAGGAGTAATACTAATCTCTATTTAGCACGGTTTACAGGATCTATGGACACTTTACAATCTTCCTCTACTCACAAGTGTCAAATTATGGCAATATTGATAAAACGGAGTAAACGAGTGAGACAACCCCAGAACAGGCTAATACTCTTTTTACTGCACCGTAAAAGCCTATTACTCTCTGATTTCGGGTGAAAATTTGTGGCCAATAATCTGAGTTGATAATGTTTTGGAAACAATTGCACAGATAATAAAAGCTGGCTTCTCCTTCAACACCCCCACCCAGCCCCAATCCCAGCCCAGACTCCTCCTCAGACTTGTCCATAAAAAGACAGGGCCACAGGGCCCAAGCCAGAGGCTGCCTGGCAATCGGCAGCCTCAGCGCACGGCCTTAGGGGCATGGGAGGCCTTGGGGGCTGTTCAGGGACAGAGATGCATGCACCCCATGGCCCCAGCTGCCCTGCTCTCAAGCTTCCACCCCCTGCTCCGCCTGCACTGGCCTCGTGCAAGGAAACCACCTTCCAGAGGTCTTCACAGGAATCTGCACTTTTGGGGGTCGAGGAGGAAGGAGTAGCCTGCAACACGATCTTGGACACAGCACCTGGGGACCACCTCCAGCCGATGATGTGCCCCAGCAAAGGGCCCTCAGGCCAACACCCCCAAGGAACCGCTGTGTAACTCGGAGTCTGGTCTCTTTCTCATTCACTCACTTTGCTGTTGGCTCAGGATACCCCAATGGTGTCTGTCGATGTCGTTCAGTTGCTCAGTCGTGTCCGACTCTTTGCCACCCCACAGACTGCAGCACGCCAGGCTTCCCTGTCCTCCACTATCTCCTGAAGCCTTGCTCAGACTCACGTCCATCAAGTCGGTGATGCCAACCAACCATCTCATCCTCTGTCACCCCCTTCTCCTCCTGCCTTCAATCTTTCCCAGCATCAGGGTCTTTTCCAATGAGTCGGCTCTTCACATCAGGTGTACCGGAGCTTCAGCTTTAGCATCCGTGCTTGGCACAGGTTTTCTCCATCTGAATCTCCTGTGCTTCCCGGCCTGACTTGCTTGGAACCAAGACCCCCCCTCCCCCACCACCCCAGCAAACACAGCAGGGCTTTCAAGCCGAAGCTCCCTACTGGGTGGACGGTGTTCATCAAAGATGCTGGCTGGTTCTGGACAGAGAGCAGGAGAGACCTGTGCACCCCTCTCCACCCCTGGGCTTCCCCAGGGTCCTGCATCCCTGCTTCAATCCGGACTGGCGGCCTTAGGCCTGCACCATCTCCAGGCTGTCTGCATCCGCCTCCCCACGCTTGTCTCAACCGCTGGGCCCAGGCTGGAGCTCAGGGAGGGGAAGCCCTGACTGCAGACTCGAGTTTTTGGCACCAAGTTTGTCCTCCAGACCTGAAACCACGCCTGTGGTCCTTGGTTCTGCTGCTCCGCCCACGTCCTGATCCAAACAGGGCATGGTAGCTGGGGACGTGGGACAGAGGGAGTGGGGAGAGGGGGCGCTGAACCCCACCCACAGCACACAGCTGGCCCCTGAGGACGGCCTCGTGCCCTCCCCACCCCCACCGTCACCACGACACTCTAAACACTCTCAGTACTGCTGTGGAAGCAGTAAACATCCACAAACACGAGCCCCAGTTCTTCCAAACACGAGTCTCCGCCAACCACAAGTCAGACATCATTGTTGTGAATCAGAGACCACTCCTGGTTTGGCGGCCAAAGAAATGAGCTCCTGGAACTTCTGAGTGTCACAGTTAATTGATCAGCACCATGGAATGACT
The DNA here is from genome assembly GCF_032452875.1 of Bos javanicus. Lineage (NCBI taxonomy): Eukaryota > Metazoa > Chordata > Mammalia > Artiodactyla > Bovidae > Bos > Bos javanicus. The sequence goes on along the minus strand of NC_083879.1, from coordinate 32,793,021 downwards.
TGCCTTCTCCACGAGTCTTTATGAAAATCACAGGAACATGTAATATTGATAGAAGCGCCTCGTAAACTGTAAGGTGCTGTAACAACAGCAACAATGACATCCCCCAGCAGTTACTCACTAAGTGCCAGGTGCCAGGATGAGCATCTCGTACAGATTAACTCCTTACAATTACACCCCCAAATCCCTATGCCCAATGTGTTAGTCACTTAGTCATGTCTGACTCTTTGTGACTCCATGGACTGCAGCCTGCCAGGCTCCTCTGTCCACAGGATTTTCCAGGCAAGAATACTAGAGTGGGTTGCCACGCCCTCCTCCAGGGGATCTTCTTGACCCAGGGATTGAACCCACATCTTTTGTATTTCCTGCATTGGCTTCCCTGATAGCTCAGTTGGTAAAGAATCTACCTGCAAGGCAGGAGACACCAATTCGATTCCTGATCGGGAAGATCCACTGGAGAAGGGCTAGGCTACCCACTCCAGTGTTGTTTTGCTTCCCTTGTGGCTCAGCAGGTAAAGAATCTGCCTGCAATGCGGGAGAACTGGGTTCCATCCCTGGGTTGGGAAGATCCCCTGGAAAGAGGAACAGCTACCCACTCCAGTATTCTGGCCTGGAGAATTCCATGGACCGTATGGTCCATTGGATCGCAAAGAGTCAGACACAACTAAGCAACTTTCACTTTCAACTTTTTTTTCAACTTCTGTATCTCCTGCATTAGCAGGCAGGTTCTCTACCTTCTGAGCCACCAGGGAAGCCCCTGTGAGGGAGATACTGTTGCTATTACCCCATTTTAATGAAGCTGAAGCCAAGGCTAGGAGAGGCAAAGGGACTCAAGGCCACACAGCTGGTGAATGAGAGGTGGCCTCATGCCACTGCTGCCCCTAAAGTGTGGAGGTAGGGCTGCACCGCTTGGGTAATGGTCATGTGGTCAGGGTAGCCACCTGGCCTGGTGGCTGCAGGGACCAGGGTCAGATGGGAGTCAGAGAGCCAGCCCTCTGCCAACATGGCCTTCTGGATCAAAGTATAAAGATACACCCCTCTTCAGAGTTCTGAAGTTCCCCAGAGCTGAGCCAAGCAAAATATCTAGATACTAGCCTGCATGTGTGCATGCTCAGTCATGTCTGACTCTTTGCAACCCCACAGACTGTAACCCATCAGGCTCCTCTGACCTTGGGATTCCCCAGGCAAGAATACTGGAGCGTGTTGCCATGCCCTCCTCTATGGGATCCTCCCGACCCAGGGATCGAATCCAAGCCTCCTGCAGCTGTTGCACTGCAGGTGAGCCACCGGGGAAGGCCTAGATACTACCCTAGCTTCCCCCAGTTTTGAAACTGGTGTGGAGAGGGTGCAGTGGGGGCCGTAGGAGCTGGAGGACCCTGTAATCCATCTGGGCAGGGTGACTTGTCCAAGGTCACACAGCAGAGGGGAGGCTGGAAGTCAGCTCTCTCCCCTTGCGGCTCAGGGCTCCTCCGGCCCGCCAGGCCAGGTGAGGTGAGCCGCATCCTGCATCAGGGCCAGTCAGAGCATCCGGATCAAGTGCCAATTCCACGGCCACCCTAGCTTCCTGCTGGCCAGGAATCTGCACTTTCAACAGATCTATTCTCCTTGCACACCTTGTTCCCAAGAAGATGAGGTGCACCCAGCGCTGCCTTGGGAGGCCTCCGCCGCTGCGTGGACCAGAGGCCGAGGGGCTGGGCTCCAACCGGCTTCTTCCTGAGTTAACTGTAAGTGCAACAGTGCAGAAGAGGCTGACCCCGCCAGGGAAGTAAACCTACTCCCAGGCACACACTGCTGCTTCTGAAACCTACACACGAGTCTTTTTAAACCACCTTTCCTTTCTTTATTTTCCAAAGTCCTTTTCCAGGTGACTTTTCCTGTCTCTTTTCAAGCCCGACCCAACCCAAGGCTGGTTCTTCAGTCCCCTTAACAATCCCACACCTCCTGAGAAGCATTTACAGAACATGGGTGTGCTTTTACCCTCCCAAATGTGACTCAGAAGACAGAGCCCTGGCCTGAGCTTGTACCCAGAGTGGGGAAGGGCCGTGTTTCCATGCCGGAACCATCTGCGTGTGAACACCTGTCCCCGGATCCTGGCGCTGGGGGGAGAGCTGAAGGGGTGGCTCAGAAGACACCTGTGTCTCCTAGAGCAAGGTCCAGATGAGCGTGCAGGACAGGGGGCACACGGCATGATGCTGGTGGTGCAATTGCCACCAGTGCCATCCAGGGCTCTGCAAACCTGAGCACCACAGGAGGGGAGAGGCACAGAGGGCTGACCAGCAAGTGCGCCTTCATGGCGGTTCGTTTGTCAGCTCGCTTTCCAAGAGGCCTCGGGCACACGGCAGGTGCAGGTGTGTTTGAAACAGACATGGAAAGGAGAAGACGCAGAGCTGTGGAGGGGTGGGGAGGGCACCCCGACAGAGAAAGATCGGGGAGCTCAGGGCAAAGGGAGACCCACGGGCTGGGGAGAAGGGAGCGGGAAGGATGGAAACCCCAATCCAGGGGAGGAGAGCTGTCCTCGCAGGTTCTCTCAGGGTCTGTGTGTCAGCCCTTCTAGAACAAGGTGGATGATAAAGTGGCCCCTTAATAGTCAGCAGAGTAGACTTCGGCAGCTGTAAAGCATCACCCAGATGTGTGTGTCACTACCGGAACATACCAGAACATAGACATGGCCCTGAAATAGGCAGGGCCATCCATTCGGCCTGACACCACAGCCACGAGCAGAGGGGCCAGGTGAGCCGCAGAGAAGGCAGGCGGGCAAGGAGCTGGGCATTGTTGGAAAATCGGAAAGACTTCTTTTGATACAGGAAAGAATTAGCCCCTCCATCTCAAGAAAAAGAGAGGTTTCTGATAAAAGGAAGGTTCCAATTTGCAGCAGTCATGCTCAAGGCAATGGTAGTCAAATGTTAACAATGGCTAGAAATAGTCAATATCATTCCTCTCCATGAACACATAAATATAGTAGAGATGATTTATTTGGCCGTAAATTATTTCCAAGCACACATTTTTCCTCTTTTCCATTGCACGTATTTTAAAATCTGTGTCACATGTATCAACACGTGGCGGGGGCGGGGGGGATGGAAGCACATAGATAATTTTCAATCTGTAAAACATACATTTAAAAAAAAATTCTGAAAATGTGAAAGAGAAACAGTGATTGATTTGAACGGTGATTGGGGTGGGAATTGCTTGGGAGGTGCGGTTGGTCCCACAATTGATGCAGGAGACAAAGGGCTCCAACCAGCAAAGAAAAAGCCCACCCCCTACCCCTGTCCAGCCCAGGGTGTTTGCCGTGTGCATGGAGGCAAAAAGTCAGTTTGGGATTCCGCCCGATCTTATCCGCCCAATCTTATCAGGTGGTAAATCTGTCCTTTGATCTTGTCAACAGTGTGGAAGGTTGGAGACAGCTGCCACCACCCCAAGTCAGCAGGGCCTCACCATGGCATCATAAAACATTTATGAAACCTGTGATAAACAGGCCTGATAAGGAAGAGGGCTCAAGATTTCAAAACTCAGCAGCTACGGAGAAAATGCCCTTCTCTGCCTCCAAGGTTCCTTTATTTGAAGAACAAACACAAACCATCAATTCCCAATGGCCATAAAGTTTCTGAGCAAAGAGTTTCACCAAGCCCTGAGATTAGCAGAATTTGTTTGGAGCCTTACCTATAAGGGAAAAACCACCCCCCCGCCCCGCCGCCTGAAATTCTCTGAGCTGATACAGGCACCAGGGCGGCCGGGCAAGACAGAGGGGTGGGGCCAGAGCGACAATAAAAATTCAGTCAAGGAGAAATAAAGAGTCATTTGATGCCACAAAGTAAACTAATATTCTATGATTGAGTTTAGAAAAGAGAAGAGTAGCATTTTCATGGCCCGTCACAAAATATAACTTTGTTAATATTTATTTTAACTTCTGTTTTCTTTTCTGGGAAATTAATGGCATTCTCTGAGTTTAGCAGAAGTAGAAAGAGTCCTCACAACTCCCCCACTGTCCAGGATCTTTCTTAGTTGACTTTACTGGGCAGGTGTCAGGTGAGTGGCTGAACTCTCAGGTCTTCAAAGAATCTAGAAATAAAGAAAGCCAAGACCATCAGACTTCCCTGATGGCTCAGTGGGTAAAGAATACGCCTGCAATGCAGAAGACACAGGAGATATGGGTTCAATCCCTGAATCAGGAAGATCCCCTGGAGAAGGGAATGGCAACCCACTCCAGTATTCTTGCCTGGAGAATCCCATGGACAGAGGAGCCTGGAGGGCTACAGTCCATGGTGTCGCTAGAGTCAGACACAACTGAGCAACTGAGCGCACAAAAGAGAAAGAAACACAATCACGGTGACTGGAAACTCTTTAGGAATATGAATGTGCTTCAGCGCAGGGAAAGCTGGTGGCCGCACGCTGCAGGAGGGGCCTGGCACTGTGGGTGTCCAAGGAAGGATGAGTAGGTGAAAGGAAGCAAGACGGGAGATGCTACAGGCAGTCAAGGAGCCGTAACAGCACACCTGAGCTGAGACAGAGAGAAACAGCAAGCATACACACCATAGGAACAGCTTTATTTAGTTCTTGCTTCAAGTTGGTCAAGAAGGCAACATAAAGGATAACTGAATTGATTGGGAGGAAGATTCCAGGTCTCTCATATCTTCTGCCTGGCCAACCAGGTGACCAACTACATGAGAAATGAAAAGGTGGACCCTCAGGGTCTGGGCTGCTGAACAACCCCACCCCTGGCTGAGCCACGCTCCTGCACAAAAGCCTTTCTACCCCTCACCCCACCCCACCAGGTCTCCAGGCTGGGACATGCTCTCCTGCCCTCCTCCTTGGTGCCCACCTGTCAGGCTCACGTAGTCCTACTCAAGGTCCACACCTGCCTCACCACTTAGCACAAAGCAAATCTGCACACGTCCTCACACGGGGGCCCCTGGGCGGTGCGAGCGTTCTGTGTGTTCACTGTTTTCCTTTCAATTTTTCTGTGTTCAGAGGGTGGAGGCCACCTCGATTGATCTTGGAAGCATCTGCTCCACCGAGAGCACCTGGAGCGGACGACAGTGGTGGGCCAGGAGGAGGGCCCCAAGGTGCTCCCTCCCCTATGGTCGGCTTCTGTGCCCAGAGCACTGACCAGCAGGTGGGCTCAGGTGGGCTTCAGCGTTCCAGGCTAAGGACACACAGCTGGCAGCCTCTGAGCTGTCCCAGCGTGCACGCACTAGCCCTGTTCAACTGTGGTCTGGCCGAAAGCCACTGAGGTGGGCAGAGATGAACTAACCATTCTGTGAGACACAGGACCCCCTGAGCAAACAGGCTATGTTTTGAGGTTCAGAGCTGAAGTGTCTGCAGTGCTTCTGGACCAAGGGAGCCGAGCTGGACTTTCATGGGGAGCTCGCCCAGGGGATCTTTCCAGAAACCCCATCTGATGGGCCATTGTCAGGCGGTAGCCGCCTCAAGGCCACAGCCCTCCAGTGCCTGGAACCTCAGGGAGAGGAGGGAGCTGGCTGTTGGGACGTCTGCGAGCGGGAGATGAGGGGCCCTATGTTCCGCCGTCCAGGACAGGCCCGAGCATCTCCCGCAAGTCAGGAGGCAGGGCGGAACACAGTCAAGGGCACAATCTCTCTGCCAACTGCCCAGGCCCCACGCCCGCCCTCATACTTCCTACTCCGTGACCTTGGGCACCAAACCCTGTGCTGGGTTTTCTCCTCTATAGAATCAGAAGGGTGAAACCATGGCTCTCGCTGGATCATCGTAAAGAATGGATGAGACAACGCAAGAGCGGCACCGGGAACCCTCAACACCAGTTGGCGTCATCTTTAGTATTCTGAGGCCTTGCCAGCATCTTTCCTCCTTAGTGCTCAGAACAAACAGCTCGTAATTTTCATGCACATTTCACATCCACAAAAGATTCTGTATGAAGCCTGAGTTTTGCCCTGAAGGTTGGCACTCCCTGCTTCTTTCACATGCTGACATCACCAATCTCGATACCTAAGAAACTGTAACTCTCTTTCTTATGGAATTGCCCAATTGTGCTCAGTTACTTCAGTCATGTCTGACTCAGTGATGCTATGGACAGTAGCCCACCAGGCTCCTCCGTCCACGGGATTCTCCAGGCAAGAAGACTAGAGTGGGTTGCCATTCCCTCCTCCAGAGGATCTTCCAGACCCAGAAATTGAACCCTGCATCTCCTGCTTCACAGGCAGACTGTTGACCACTCAGCCACCGGGGAAACCCATTGCCCATTTAGTTATCTCACACACAAATACACACACACACACACACACACACACACAATCCCACATAGAGTGGACGTGGTGATCAGCCCCATTTTACTGGCATGGCAACCAAGATCTGGAATGGGTTTCCAAGCATGGCTAGCAGGTGTGAACCTCGCCTCTGAGGCTCGGAGCCTGACTCTGCTTGGACCCAACTGGACGGGACAGTGAGGAGAGGTCGAGCTGGGGTGGGGCAGGGGGGCAGGTAGGTCAGAGGCAGGGACAGGGATGAGGGTGACGGAGGGGGTGTCCCAGAAGACGGGGTCACAAGGACATCCTAGTTAAAGGCAACAAAGACCCCAGCCCAACAATCCCTGGCCAAGGTTAAGACAGGAGAACTTGTTGTGAGGTTATGGCTTGTTCCTCCGGGCAGATGGGCAGGGGACAGGCGAGGGCTGGCCACACTCACACCTGTGCTGTCTGCCCCCTTCACAGACACCATCCACCCCAGGGTGGCCTTCGAGCGTCCTGGCCGCCGCTCCCCTGCCTTCCATTCAGGCCAGTGAGGAAGTTCCCCTCATCCAGCACAAGTTGAAAGATTCCAAACAGTTTACAGTTTGGAGGTTGGGTATCTGTATACCCGTGCTCAAAGCAGCACTATTCACAGTAGCTGAAAGGTAGAAGCTACCCAAGTGTCCACCGACGGACCAACGGACAAACAAACTGCAATGTATCTGTGCGATGGAATATTATTCAGCCCTCAAAGTGCAGTGAATCCTGACACAGGCTACAGTGTAGAGGGCCGTGAGGACAATGGGGAAAAAAAGACGAGGGCTGTGGGACTCCACCTGTATGAGGCCCCTGGAGCGGTCAGATTCATGGAGACAGAAAGCAGGCCCATGGGGCCGGGGACCAGGGGGTGAGCAGCCGGGTGTGGGGAGCTGCTGTTCCATGGGGACAGAGCTTTGGTTTCACATGATGAAAAGATTCTGGGGGTGGTGGCAAAAGAACATGAATGGACTCAACACTGCTGAACTGAGTGCATAAAAATGGTGAAGATGGTAAATTTGATGTTATGTGTATTTCACCATAATTTGTTTAGAAACTCGGGAGGGGTATGCTGCCTCAGTCCAGGCCCAGCAGGAAGTCAGCGCACCCTCCCTGTGCCCCGAGGGGACACCTGGCCTTGCTTCCCAGCCACCTGCCCACGCTTGCTCAGTGCCCTGGGCAGGGCTGCAGCTGCCCAGAGGAAGGGGGCCAAGCTCACCCCTCTCAGTTCCCCTGCTACTCGGACAGGGCCTGATACACAGCTGGTGCTCAGTAAAGACATGGGGCAGGGAAGGAGGGTGGGAAAGAGAGAAGAGGAGCAGACAGACGGACACACGAGGCAGAGGCGGACAGACACGACGCGGCTCCCTCTCGGCATCACGTGTTTGCTTATGGCCTGAGAACCAAGGGGGCTTTCTAGGCCCTCAGAACTTGCCCTGGCTTTGTTTTAGGACTTGATGAGTCCTGTCCCCATTTCACTGCCCAGAATTCTGAAACCCCAGAGGGCTGGGGGTGGGTTCCGGGTCTCTCCTGTCCTGAGCATTTCAGGGCCCGGACAAACTCGTACGTGAGCACAGGGGCTCAGCTGTCCACGATCAGTGTCCATGGCAAAGGGCCCCATGGCTGCAGAGGTTCACACCAGCCAGGCCCCCATCACCTCGCTCCCCCTGAGCCCTGATAGAGGCTCCTCCTCCCCAGCACCTCTCAGTGTCTTAGTTCTAGAAAACCCGAAGGCTCCCTCCCTGGTGGAGATGAAGTGATCCCCTCCACAGAGCCCTCCCCACCTCCTCCCCCCTCCGCCCCCTCACCCCTGGGGCCTCCTTCCAGGGGAACAGCCGCCCCCGCGGTTCCGTTATCTGCACAGTCTGTTCCCAGGCGATAAAGGGCCAGGGTCAGGTGCAGGGAGCTTTGTGGCCCGGCTGAGCACAGGGATTTCCCTGGCCCGTCGCCCCTGCTGTTTGCTCACCTGTCATCTCAGCCTGGTGACGAGGCTGACATGAAAGGGGGAGCGGGCGCGTGTGGCAGGAGAGGTCACTTTTTGGAAGGCTGTTGGCTATAAACATGCCTGCGCGGCTTTTGCCGGAGGCCCCGGGCAGCCACGCGGCTGGTCCCTGGTTAATATGTAACCAGTGAGCACCCCTCGGGCAGCCGTGGGAGGTGGTTTCACCCCCTCTCCCTACCCATTTCTTCCCACACCTCCAGGCCGGCCACCTCATGCTGTGCTCGCTGGGCCCCAACCCACTGCAAACTGAAGGCCAGAGGCACATCCCAGCCCTCAGCCTCCCCCAAAGGCCCAGCTCCTCCAGCTCAGGGCGGGAGGGTTGCCCACACGGGGTGCGGTCGAGGCGCGACCTCTGACCCTGGGGGAGGACAGGGCATGGGGGTCAGGTGTGCTGGCCTCATACTGCAGAGGGGCCGGCTAGGACGTCACCCTCGGTGTGAAGATCCAACGTGTGCTGTCTGTTCCCCGCCTCTCAGCTCCCAGCAAAACAAATCAATGCCTTACTTGTTAATCACGCCAATGAGGGCTGCTTTGGGGTTGAGCTGATGTCAAGGAGTATCAAAACACAACGCAGGCAAGGACCAGCGGTCCTGACCATGCCACAGAGCAGTCCTTGGTAAGAGCTGAAGAAATGGGCCATTGAGACTACAGTAATTGGTTAAAATGACAAATTCCTAAAAAGCACCAAATCCAGAGTGAATTTGATGTCGGGGGGGGCAGGATTTTTCCAGAAGCCCTTTTCCTGAAGTATATTAATAACAGAAAAGCACACAAATTGCAAGAATGCAGCTCAACGAATTCCCTACCCAGGGCGTTTGCCTGTGGGCCCTGCACCCAAATCACAGCACAGAGCATGATCGGCCCTGGGAGCCCCCAGACCCCTTCCAGGCGCTTCCCTCCCCCGGTAACCACCATCCTGACTTCAAACACCCCAGGCAGGTTTTGCCTGGTCTTAAATGTCATGTAAGTTCTCTGTGTGCCTGTCTCCCTCTGGGTCAGCCGGACACGTGTGCTGGCTCACCCCCATGGTCACTGCCCTGACCCGGGACCTGACCCCACAGGGACGTGTCCCCGTCTACTTGCCCCTCTCCTGGTAGTACTCCTGAGGGTTGGTCATGGTCTGGGCCATTGTGATGAGAGCACACGTTGGTGTATTCCCAGTGGACACTGTGCACTTCTGCTGGGCGCACATCAAGCTGGGGACCAGGCTGGACTCCAGGGAATCCGTTTGTCCTCTTGCTCTCTGAGTTAAATAAGCAAGTGTTGAGTACGAAAAGTTGAGTTGAGTATGTTTGCAGAGCATTGATTTTTAATAAAAGTGGGTATAAAGGCCAGGAGAGAGATATAACATGCTACTAAAGTGCAGACCAATGAGTCTTCAAACACTCGCAGCTTCCGGCAAGTGGGTCATAAACGTAGCAGAATGTGTGTGAGTGAAGAGCACTGGTGCTGGGCAGGACTGACCGGAGGAGGAGGATGCGGGCCTTGGGGCTACTGAGCTGGGATCAGGACCCCAGTCCCTGGGGGCAGAAAGGACCAGGCTGTACAGGGTAGCGAGGCTGGTGTGGGCAGGAGGGATGCTAAAGAAAGGACCATTCTGAAAACACAAAAGGACAGGGAGGGGATGAGCTGGGTTCTGAAGGCAAGCTGAAACCCACCCTATCCCATCACTCCTGGTGGGCGACATTCTGTGGGGTCGAAAAGGGTCAGACACGGCTGAGCAGCTGGCGCTTTCACTTTGAAGGGAATCTGGGGCTTCCCAGGTAGGACAGTTGACTTCGTGCAGAGGCTCTGTCTCCCCTGCTTGGGGTCCATTAGTCAAACAGGCCTCAGCTCTGACCCCCACCCGGCGTGAAGCCAGGACACAGAGCACGTTGGGGGCAGCACCTCCTCTGTCCCCTCCCTGTCAGTTGTATCTGCATCCAAGCCCTCGACTGTGAGATTCAAGGCTCTAGAGAAGCTGTCTCTGCTCCAAGCCCCAGGTGAGCCTGTCACAGGAGAGGACCCATTGTCATAAATCCTGGAGGTGATGCCGACACGCTGAGGAGCCCCTGCCCTTGTGCCCAGCACCCCCTCACTCTGGGGGACAAAGTGAAGTGAAGTGGTGTCTCAGATGGTAAAGAATCCACCTGCAATACGGGAGACCTGGGTTCAATCCCTGGGTTGGGAAGATCCCCTGGAGAAAGGAATGGCTACCCACTCCAGTATTCTTGCCTGGAGAATTACATGAACAGAGGAGCCTGGTGGGCTACAGTCCATGGGGTTGCAAATCTCAATATCTCAATATCCTGGGGGCAAAGAGACACTCTCAAACTCATCAGAATGGGCCTCCCAGCAGAGCTTCACCCAGTGATTATTTTATGAGATTGTTATCACCTGCAGCCACGGGATTAATAAAAACTGAGGGTAATAAAAGAAATCATGAAGGAAACAAATGCTGTCAACTGTGTCATAAAAATGGGACTTCCCTGGTGGCTCAGTGGTAAAGAATCCGCCTGCTAGTGCAGGAGACTCCAGTTCGATCCCTGGGTTGGGAAGTTCCCCTGGAGGAGGGCATGGCAACCCACTCAAGTATTTTGCCCGGAGAATCCCATGGACAGAGGAGTCTGGTGGGCTACTGTCCATGGGGTTGCAAAGAGTCAGACACAACTGATCAACTGAGCACGTGACATAAAAGAGAGGAAGAAGGCTTCGTCTGTAGTGACGTATTCTCCCATCACGCAAACTCAGGAATGAGGGCCAGGAGGAAGGGAGCATAAAGGAGGCAGTGTTAGATGCAGGCCACTCACTAGCCTGGGTGCCCGCCTGGCAACAGCACCTGTGCCCTGCGCAAAACCAAAGGGCCGCCCACAAATGCCCTGGGGGTGCAAGGGGGAGGGGCTTCAGATCTAGCCTTTGTTTAAGCCCCCTCCCCAGGAGGAAGCTGCTCCCATGGCCACCCCCACTGCCTGGATTACAGAGAGGGAGGGGCCGTGAATGCAGCCTCCCCCTCACCACCCTCGGGTGGAGGGGCTCACGTGATGCACACAGGTGGACGCGCGTCTGAACCAAGAGTCCCCTCTTGTTCTGCACAGACACCAACCCCAAGCAGAGCCAGATTTCCCAGCAACACAGAAGGGGCCCCAGCGTCACCCCGGTGACATCCCTGTACTTGCAGCAGGCCCAGGAGTTCCCTGGAGTGACCCAAAGGAAAGGGTAGCCCTGCCCAGCCCAGTGCAGCCTGGGCACCAACTTCAGGGAAAAATGGAGCGTGGACTGAGGTTCAGACCTGGCCCTGGGCAGACCCCACCTGGAGGAGGGGAAGGAGTTTCAGGCCTTAAATAAGATGGGCAGTCTAGAGAAGGCCGCTGGCTCAAGGGCAAGGTCTAGGAGGCGGCCGGTTAGGGGAGGCAGTGGGAAAGCAGACAGTGGGGGCAGAGGCGGGCAGCATCGTGTGAACAGCACCGCACACGGGTGAGTTGGGGCTGGGGAGGCACGGGGATTTTGTACCGAGTGACTGGGTCAGGGCCAGGTGTTCCTGTAAAACCTGACTCGTTCAAGGGAGGCCATCTGGGCAGGTGGCCCTGGGCCCCATCCCCACCCTTGCCAACTTTCTTTGATTGCCGAGAACTGGGTTATGGTCATCAGGAAGCCGGGAGATGCTACTGGGAAAGTCAACTCGCTTTCGCAACAGGTGCATCGACCATCTCCGGCAGGTCTCAGCAACTCTGAGGACAAACAGGAGGAGGTAGGTTTCAAGAAGGAGACAGGGTTTCAGAACAGGAAGCCTGATCCGGCCCAGCTGTTTAGACCCTGAGCAGAGGCCCCCCAGGGGCACGGCTGTGACTCATCCTGGCCTCTTCACCATCCAACTTGGAGGTTTCACCTCTTGGCCTGGCCTTCCTGTGCCCCAGTTCCGTCTTGGGTTTTCTCCCCTAGGAGATGTTGGGTGCTCAGGGCCTCCAGTAGCTCAAGGGACGGGGTACCAGCCACCCAGATGACCCAAGTTTCCCAGGAGAGGCCTGTGTCCTACATCCAGCAAGGGTGAGTTGGAGCCAAGTGGCCACCCATCAGTATGCAATCCAAATACCCACCAAGGCCCCTTGGCCAGTAATAAACCCAGCTGGATGCAAAAACAGGCCCGAGAGCCCAGGATACAGCCCTGCCCAGGTAATGATTAACGGGCAGCTCAGGGCCCTGGAGGTCACACTGATAATGAGAAAGTTTCCCTGAGCTATCTCAAGTGCAGAGGGCCCTGGGGAGGGGCCCTGCTGGCGCCCGACTCTGACTCCAGCTAACGCTTCCTGCCTCTCCAGGGTGTGCTCACTTCAATGACCCAACGTGGCCCTGCCCACAGGTACAGGGGCCTGACGTCAGGAGCCTGGGGACATGGCCCTGGTAAAGTCCACAGTGAGGACGCCAATGGGGGGCGTCCTCTAGGAGGCGGCTTTTCCCCGGACCCAATACAGATAAGCCCTTCCAAGATGAGAAGGCTGCGTGGCTTCTTATCTTTATGGCTTGCCAGTCCTGAGCCTTGGAGGGCCTCTCTCCAAGAGGAGTGAAACTCAGAAAGGATTTTCAGCAGGACTTTCAGCTTTTTTTTTTTTTTTTGAAAAGCACTTTGGCATCTTGCAATGAAATTCTCCAACAACTTTCTTCCAAATTCATGAACAACCTCAAATGCAGAACAAGTGAAGATGGCTAAGACCCTGATTTGGGTCTATCATGGCGCTTTGCAGAGTGCAGGAGAATCCTTTCACTGGGGAGGCAAGGCCAACAGAGAAGAAATAACAATAAAAAGGACTCTAAGAGACTTCTCTGGTGGTGTAGCAGCTAAGACTCCTTGCCCCCAGTGCAGGGGGCCTGGGTTCCATCCCTGGTCAGGAAACTAGATCCCACATGCCACAACTAAGAATTCTCAAGTGTGAGTGCTAAGTCACTTCAGTCGTGTCCAACTCTTTGTGACCCCATGGACTGTAACCTGCCAGGCTCTCTGGCAGGGATTCTCCTCTGTCCATGGGATACTTAAAGCAAGAATACTGGAGTGGGTTGCCATGCCCTTCTCCAAGGATCTTCCTGAGCCAGGGATCAAACCTGCATCTCTTTTTTTCTCCTGCACTGGCAGGCGAGTTCTTTACCACTAGCACCACTGGGAAGCCCAAGAGTTCTCATGCTGCAACCAAGACCTGGTGCAGTCAAATAAATTAATTATTTAAGATGAAGGGCCTACAAAGCCTCAGTGTTCTAGGAAAGCACAATGGCAGCAGAAGATGAATGGGGTCTCCCAATTTGCAAACAGATGTGAATACTCGCTGGAGGGCATTGTCAGGACGAAGATGGCGCCATGAGCCGCCATCCCAGCTCTGGCTCCAACACCTTCTATCGAACCTTCTGCTGGGGTCCTCATCCACCCACGGAGTCCCAGCTCAGAGACATTTCAGTCTGTAATTCTTTTACCTTCCACTCCACCGGCCCCTCTGAACTGACAGCAAGGATCAGAAGCACCTTTCTTGCCAAGGACAGAAGCTAGGGGACTCTTGGAACACTTTCCAAGCTCTCCTTGCAGAACAGGAGCCATGTACTGTTCCTTGAAAAAGCTGATCCTGATTCCTGCCGGCACACCCGTCACCTGGCACTCCAGGCGGTCCCCGGATGTCATCAAATATTGACATCCTGTCCTGGCGAGCGGGCAGCCAGCTCTGGGATCCTCTAACCTCAGGAGGCCACCCGCTGAGCCGTATGCTCAGAGCCTTTTATCTGCGATCTAATTCATCAGCTAGCTTGTACCAAGACCCCACCTCATCTCTCCAGTCAGGGTCTACTGGGCAAGTGACTCTTTCCCCTTCTTCAGATGAGTATGATCACGCCGATCTTCTCTCAAATATGTTGTACTTCAAAGTGCCCACAGAGACGTCCCTGGTGGTCCAGTGGTTAAGAATCCACCTGCCAATGCAGGGGGCAACAAGTTCCACCCCTGTTCAGGGAAGATCCCACGTGCTTTGGAGCAAATAAGCTTCGAGCCACAGCTACTGAGCCTGTGAGTCACAACGACCTAGTTGCAACTACTGAAGCCCGAGCACCCGAGAGCCCGTGCTCTGCCACAAAGAGAAGCCACAGCCATGAGAAGCCCACACGCTGCAACGAGAGACTAGCCCCTGGTCGCCACAGATAGAGGAAGTCTGTACACAGCAACGAAGACCAGTGCAGCTATCAACGAGTAAACGAATTTTTAAAATAAAATTTCAAAAATAAATAAAATGTATTAAAATATAAACAAGCAAACTATAAAATAAATAAATAAATAAAACACTATGTGCCGTTGATGGAAATAACACCACCTCCTGTAAAGGAAGCAATCTGGACCAAGAAAAAAAAACAAGCCCTATCAAGTTTCCAGATCTACCAACTAGTGTACAGGAAATACAGGACTAGAGGAAAATACTAAATGACACCCAGGGCTGCACGTGGCAGCATCTAGAACATTGGAAACCGTATACTGATTGATCTCTATCCTTGCTGGGTACATGGCGGGGGTGGGGGGGTCACTGTATTATTTACTCTGCTTCTCTGAATGTGCGAAATTTTGATAATAAGGCTTAAAAATAACTACAAGTATTTGGCACATACACATGTACACAAATACAAAGCAACACTCAGACACCTCTCCATAACCCACCGTGCTTGGAGACAGTGATAAGGAAAATGTAGAGGATGGACCCATACCCCACCTGCTGGAATGGGCCCCTTCCCTGCCCTCTCATCTCCACCTGGACCAACAGGCTCAAGCCCTCCTTCCCCTGCAGATCCTGGCCTAGCACAGCCTCAGGGCACAGGGATGGGGCCCACAGGCTCTGAATGGTGTGGTCGTGACGGGTTCCAGGAAACACCACGTCTGGGTGCATGGACGCTGATCTGACTCCGCCAGTCACCAGCTGAGAGACTTTGGGCAAATAACCCCTGGAGCATCACTTGACCTCTCTGAGTGCTGATGCTTTCCTCTGTCAAAAGAGAAGAGTTATTTGTTCAGAACACACTGTGATGGGTGTGAGGACGATGAAGATAAGAATCTCTGCTCTTAGGAGCAAAACCGTGCTTCAGGAACATCCAGCACAAGGCTGGACACTAGAAGGACCATCCCAGAGGGAAAGGCCACTAAGGAGTTCTGGGCAGAAGAGAATCATTTGTCCCTGAATATCAGGGAAGGCTCCTTGGAGTAGGTGGCATTTGAGATGGACCCTGGAAGACAGGCTGTCAGGGGACAGGAAGAGAAGAGGAAGCCAGCAGAGGGAGCCCTGAGCCCATGAGAAGGAAGATGCCTGGTGGTAGGTCTGAGAAGGTAGGTTCAATCCCTAGGTCAGGAAGATACCCTGGAGGAGGAAATGGCAACCCGTTCCAGTATTCTTGCCTGGAAAATTCCATGGAAAGAGGAGCCTGGTGGGCTACAGAACATGGGGTTGCAAAGAGTTGGACTCGACTGAGCAACGAACATATATATACAGGTTACATAGAGAGGGTGGCTTAGGGAGAAAGACCTGATGCAATTTAAAGCCAGAAAGAGGAGGGACCCAGGGCAGCCTCTGTGAACCAGCTCTGATGGTAACAGAGACAAGACGTCTGGCAGCACAGCGGGCTTACTCCTCTGAGGGAAAAGGCACACAGACACGCACACCACACACACACACGGGGGTGTGAAGATCGAACCAGGGTCTTGTGCACTGCAGGCAGATTCCTTACCATCTGAGCCACTGTGGAAGCCCAAGGCTGGGGCAGGAGTTCACAAATCACGTAGGAGAGAAAGGACAGCTGGAAAAAGGAAAGACGCCAACTGCCAAATGCAGACACATTCGCCCCCAAGATTGGGCAGGGAAATGTGTTCTCTTTTCCCCCATGTCAGACCTCTTTGCATCCTGCCCAGGTTCATTCTAGAATCAGTCCTCCAGGACCGAGAGAACGGGTCGGGGGGCCACCTGACCCCTGCAGCCCGAGCCTGGCTCTTGAGGGGGTGATGGGAAAGAAGCCGCCCTGCCCCACAGCCCAGCACGCCGCATTCTCTCTGTTCTCTCTACAGAAAAATGGCATCACAAAATCAAAATGCATGTGAGTAAAGAAAAACATAAGAAAAATGTTCCATCAGGCAGCTTATTCACAGATCCGTTTCTGTTTGTGGTATTTGTAGGCTTTTTAAAATTTGGAACTTGATGAGATTTTTCTCTTCTTATTCTTAAAAAAAAAATTTAGCAAACTCGGTCTTATTTTTCTTAAACTGTAGCACTCCCTCCCCAAATCCTCATCCCACGTCCTCACAGTAGAGAACACCCCCAAATGTGCACCTACCCTTGTTCCTGGGCAAGTGAAGCTCTTGGGAGGTCCCCCACCCACAGCCCATCTCTTCTTGTCCCTCCTTAACTTGACTGACGGATGCCCAGTGCCCACAGGGAGCAATGGGCAGCTGGAGGCAGGGCCACAGGACCCTGACTCTGTTGGGGTGCGGGCCTAGGAAGATCGCGGGCCCTGAGAGCCACAGCCCCCTGGTCAGGTTCACTGCCCACCTTCTGGGGGCCTCTGGACACACTGCACCCCTCCCACCCCGACCCTGGCCAGTGAGAGAGCCAGAGACGATGGAGTACGAAGGAGCCAGTGGGGAACGGCACTGGTGGAAACAGAAGCCAGGGCCCTGAGGGGACCCCATGTGGTTTCCGGCGGTGGCGCCTTCAACAGTCACAGCCTGGGACACAGTGGCCGAGGCCCCCAAAGTGGACTCTGAGGCCCAGCTCCCTCAGGAGTCCACCTCCCGGCTCTCACCCTCACCCAATGCTCTGCAGGCTGGCCACCTCCTCTCCAAGCTACTCCCAAGAAATGGGACTGTCTTTGCTGCCAGCGGAGCCCAGCCCTGTACCTCAGGATTTCAGAGGATACTTGAGAAACACTTCCTAAACGCGTGCATGCTGAGTCATGTCCAACTCTTTGCAGCCCCATGGACTGCCAAGCTCCTCTGACCAGGGGATTCTCCAGGCAAGAATACGGTACTGGGTAGCCATTTCCTCCTCCAGGGGATCTTCCCGACCCAGGGATCAAACCTGCATCTGCCGCATTTCCTTCATTGGCAGGCGGATTCTTAACCACTGGACCACGAGGGAAGTCGTCTCCAGGTGATTCTTACGAGCACTGAGGTCTGTGAGCCTGGCCCTGGCTGTGACATTTCCTTTCTAATGGCTTGCGGCATCTGCTCTCTGGATGTCTGTGGCCCATGGCACAGAACTGTGCACCTGTGTGGTCAGGGGAGGGGTCAGGGCATCTCTGGAAGGGGGCTGCTGACGGGCTTCCTCTGAAACACTGTCCAGCACCTGGTAACTCAGAAGGAGCCCACAGCGGATGAATGAACAGTGGAGGGCCCTGGAAAAATGCTCACTGGACAGGTGTGTCAGCCAGGGACAGTCCCCCTTGGTGACCCCGCTGTAACCGGCCAGGTTCTGGGCTGAGGAGGCCGCTCCAGCCTCGTTTGCCAGTGAAGATGAGAAACTGTCTTGCAGCCGCAGAACCTGGTGTGAACTCCCTGGTGTACCTTTGAATTTTCTAACAATAAAGATTAAACAATATTTAATTGTTGGGGGGGTTGGGGGGGGTTGGGGGGTGGCCCACTGCCGTCAGAGGGCTGGGTGTGGGTTCTGAGGGCCGTGGGGACTGCGTGGAACTCGGGGAGTTTTGCTCCCAGGCCGTGAGCTGCCTGGTTGGCGGGCTCCATGGGGAAAGCGCTGAGAAGACCCATCCAGGCCTCTTGGGCCCTGTGCCTGCTTGCTCCCCGGCTCCCCACTGGACGGAAGCTTCAGCCCTGACCCAGGGCCTGGTGGCGACCTGAGTAGACAGCTGGTCAACGTCAGGACGGCAGCTGGGCTGGAAGGAGATGCGGCTGACCATGGCTGAGAACTCATCATGACACAGGCCCTCCTGCAAAGGCCACCCCCCTGACCGCCAGCCTGGCCCCAGGGAGACAAAACTGCTCTCTGAACCGACGAGTCAGAGGGTCCCTTCCTAGCTCTGAAACCCTAAGGAGCTCCGTGCCCAGCCTGGCTAGCCCCGAGCCGGATGACCAGGCCCTGGGGGTCAGGGGTGGGGCGGGGGTGGCCTGGACTCGGCCAATGGTGGGGAAAAGCTTCTGAGAGTGTACCCAGGACGACATGAGCCATGACCCACTGCCAGACTTCCCGGTTTGCAGCTTTCCCGACCGACTGCAGCCACGTCCCAGTGAGGAGAGCAGCTTTCTAGAACGTTCCGGCTCAGCCCTCTTTTCTCCTCTTTCTCCATTCCTATCCTCTTCCCCATTTCTCTCCCTCTCCAGGCCCTACTCAGCCCTTTTATCTTCTCCCCAGACACCATCATCAGCGATATTTTCTTGCTGAGCCGTCAGAAGGGGTGACCAGGTGGGCCATGAGGGCAGCCGCCCCTCAAGGGGTCAGTGTCCCCCTCCACCTCCAGCCTGGCCTCCCTTGCCCGCGCCAGCCCCCATCCAGCTGTTCCCAGGGTCCCCGGGCAGATGCTAACTGAGGACAGAGGAGCCCTTTCCGGGAAGGACTCCACGCCACCACACGGGCCAATTAACAAGGATCCGCAGCACATGCTACACTGCTCACGCATCATCAGTTGATGATGCTGCTTTCAGAGATCCCATCCTCCCCACCCAACTCGTGATTTAAATTGTATTCAAGGAAAAGGATCTGAGTGTTCAAAAGCCCAGAGATAGCAATAAAACCAAGAGAGACAAAAGCCTGGCAGCAAAGCCATTTACCCTGATGTGTTTTTCACCTCACAAACTGCTAAATAAACAGCACATGAAGCCCCACGAGTGTTTTACGGCACCTCCTGTGTGTGTTATTTCCTGAAGATGCATCTCTACACATCTGAGCCTCCGTAATTTAGCTGAAGCCACAGAGGTAAAAGCAGCTGGGCCACTTGTCCCCACATCCACCATCGAATCTTGTGGCTGTGTTACCCATGCTTCTGGGAATCACAGCCCTTCCTGGCTGGCCAGGGGACGCTGCGGCCAGCAGGCGGCCACGCCACAGGCAGCTCCTGTCCCCGGGCTGGTGGCATGCCACTCGGCCTTGTTCCAGCAGCCTAGAGTGCATTGTTTCCATTTTATATCCATTGGCTTTCACGAAACCTACTTATCCCACCCTTCAGTCTAACATTGGCAACTCACGTTAGTCTCTGTGGGCCCCAGCCAGTCAGAAGGAGTTAAGTGATTCTGATCAGGTCTGACGCATCACCAGGCAATGTCAAGCTATGCCCTGGACTCCAGATGGTTCCCTCCACCAACTTGAACAAAATGGTAGAACTCAAGTGTCTAAATACTCAGATCTTCTACAAAGCCTGAAGGATTGCTATGGAATTGGGTTTAATGGGTCTCCAAAGCAGCAGAACTGCCATCAGGAAATGGTATAACTGAAGGTATACAGGACATGAGTGTGTGTGTGCTATCATGTCTGACTCTTGGCGACCCCATGGACTGTAGCCCACCAGGCTCCTCTGTCCATGGGATTCTCCAGGAAAGGATACTGGAGTGGGTTGCCATTCTCTTCTCCAGGGGATCTTCCCGACCCAGGGATCAAACTCACATCTCCAGCATCTCCTGCATTGGCAGGCAAGTTCTTTACCACTGAGCCATCAGGGAAGCCCATAAAGGATGTGAGTAGGTGGGCACACAGGCTTGCTGTTTGGAGGTGGTCTGTGATGACTGTGCTCAGACTCTGTGGCTGGTGCCACGTGGAGAGATGGCAGCAGGGGGTTTAGATGAGTCCTTTTGGGGGCAAGCTGACCAAAGAGAAAAGGATGCTGACTGTCTGCAGAGTTCTCATCAGTCTTATTATTGGCATCAAAAATGCCAGGTTCTCGGACTTCCCTGGTGGCCCCATAGTTAAGACTCCATGCTTCCACTGCAGGGGGCATGGGTTCAATCCCTGGTTGGGGAATTAGACCTCACATGTCTCACAGTGCAGCCAAAAAAAATTTTTTTTCTAATTTAATTAAAAAGTGCATGGTTCCCGAAGATCTTGTCAGTAGCCTACATTCAAAGTCCTACTTGAAATGAGGCTCTCCCCTTCATGGACTGGGGGTTAAGAGAGGGGCTCCCCATCTCAGTCACTCCTTAAATGGCAAACCTCCTTCCCAGGGTTAAAGTTATAGGGACTGAAATAAAACAGAGGGACTCCACAGGGAAACAGGCATCCTTCACCGCTGTTCTGTACACAACTGTATTGACAGTTTTCTTACATTGCAATATTGAGCCCAAAGTCTACCTACAGAGTTCCCTTCCAGTCAAGGTCAGTGGTTTTCAAACTCACGTGTTTAAAAGTATCCTGCACAACTGTTGAATTAAAACCATTTCAGGATGCTTTATGGGAGGCTGAAGGGAATTTCAAAGGTAATTTTGGTTGGACACGATTTTTGCCTTTCGTGTTGATATCAGAACCTAACCCGTGTGCAATCCTCCCCCCCAACCACATAACCAGGAAATCAATGAATGTTAACACCCTGCTCACTCAGTTCTCCCAGGTGAGTTCTTCCTGCTCACTCAGAGCCAGTTCAGGGAACGCACTTCCCCCTAAAAACCCAGACTGTCTTGTGTCTTCTTCTACTTCTCTGTCATCAAATACAGAGAAGAAAAAAGCAAAGACAGGAGGAATACATTAACAGGATTAATAGAATTCTCTCTCGGAGAAGGCAATGGCACCCTACTCCAGTACTTTTGCCTGGCGAATCTCACGGACGGAGGAGCCTGGTAGGCTGCAGCCCATGGGGTCTCTAAGAGTTGGACACGACTGAGCGACTTCACTTTCACTTTTCACTTTCATGCATTGGAGAAGGAAATGGCAACCCACTCCAGTGTTCTTACCTGGAGAATCCCAGGGACAGGGGAGCCTGTTGGGCTGCCGTCTATGGGGTCGCACAGAGTCGGACACGACTGACGCGACTTAGCAGCAGCAGCAGCAGAATTCTCTCTAAGGATCCCCCTTAGATTTGGGGGATTTTTTTTCCTTTTTATATCTTGCATAAATATTTCCAGGTCAAGAAATAATGCTCACCCTACAGTAAAAGGGAAAGAGAAAGGAAACGTAGCACGTGAAGCAGGGCCCAGGCGCCGCTCAGTCTGAGGCTGCCTGTGTTTATCTCAGATGTCCGCTGGCAGTTGGAAGCATTACAGCTCGCTGATAACCAGCAGTGAGTAAGCATCACGGCCGCTCAGAATGTCACCCTGAAACACCAATAAAACGCCCACAACTTCTGCGCTGGCATCACTCCACGGCCAGCGCGCTCCCAAAGGCAAGCTTACACGTCTTCAGGTCACAAATGACCATTTCATCGTTTTCCGCTACCTCACCCGGACTTTTGGCACTCGGGCTGGTCTCACTCGAGAGCCTTCCACACCAGCTGCAAGGCTTTTCTAATCTTGCAAGGCAGAGCTCGGTGGGGTGGAAATTCCCCACACCTGCTGCCTCAAAGCCAAGCTCCACAAATGTTAAACCAGGAGCTACTGTCCACGGGGTCACAAAGAGTCGGATACGACTTAGCAACTAAACCACCACCATCACATCTGAGCTGCTACAGAGACAATAAGTGTGGATGGGCCCCTGGCTACACCCGGGCTCACACCTCCCTTGTCATCAAGGCTCTGGGGGATCGTTCTTAAGGCAGAGTTTAGCCGCAGTTCCAGGAACAGGAGACAGGGCAAGAGACTCCTGGAAGGCTCTTTGTAAATGCCTTCCCTGGAGGGGTTTAACAACTGGAGTCCCCCGGTCGGTGGGGAGGAGGTGTTGTATTCAGGACTCGGATCCCTGGAATCCTGGGCTCTGCTCCGGAGGTCGGCTACCAGCAGAGAGGGGTGCTCATGCAGGCTGTGAGCCAGGTTGGAGGGAAGCAACAGGTGACAAAGAGCAAAGTAGAGAGAGAGATGCCCCCTGGGGCTGACTGGAGAGAGAGGTCAAAGATTGGTCAGGAGAACAAAGCAGGAGAGGGTGAGGCCTTCTAGCTTCCAAGATCTAGGAGAAAGGGACAACCAGGCTTGAGGGCAGAGGGCAGGGGGCAGAGGGGTGGAAATGAGAAAGTGCTTGACTGTTGTTCAGTCGCTCAGTCGTTCAGCTCTCCACAACCCCATGGACTGCAGCATGGCCAGGCTTCCCCGTCCTTCACCATCTCTCGGAGCTTGCTCAAACTCATGTCCATTGAGTCAGTGATGGCACCCAACCATCTCATCCTCTGTTGCCCCTTCTCCTCTTGCCTTCAATCTTTCCCAGCATCAGGGTCTTTTCTAATGAGTTGGCTCTTTGCATCAGGTAGCCAAAGTATTGGAGATTCAGCTTCAGTCCTTCCAATGAATATTCAGGACTGATTTCCTTTAGGATTGACTGGTTTGATCTCCTTGCTGTCCAAAGGACTCTCAAGAGTCTTCTCCAACACCAAAGTTCAAATGCATCGATTCTTCGGCGCCCAGCTTTCTTTATGGTCCAACTCTCACATCCATACATGACTACTGGAAAAACCATAGCTTTGATTAGCCGGATGGACCATTTTGCGTTAAAAACAATGGTGGAACTTGGATCTGTTGTTACACAAACATGTAAGTACAGGGTTGACCAGCAGGTGTCAGGCTAAGACAATCTATTTTCTGTGAAGCAACACCTCTGGGCTGATTAATTACCTCTGTGAACCCAAAGCTGTACCTCCACTCAGAGGTGTGACCCAGTTGTCAAATAAATCAAATCTCTGTCTTTATGCCAACAGCCTAAGGAGCAAAAGTAACATGAAGAATTATAGCTCCTTTTCTCTAGGTGTTTCTTTTCCTCCCTGACCCCAACTACATTTAAACAGTTATTGGAAGTCAGAAAAGATCCTAAGTTAGAAAAAAAGTGTAATTTGAGATGTGGTGCTTTCGAGGACTTAAAAAAAAAGGGAAGAAAATTAAATTGTGGAAGATGGTCTTTGCAGCATGAGGTCTCCAAATTCGTCGAGTCAGTACCTTCGCTGTATCATCAGGAAACAACCTTCAAGGGTCCTTTGTGTCCTGGGGTCCAGGCCGGATGCTGGAGACACACAGGCCCCCAAGCAGGGTCCCCACTCTCTGGCTTGATGCCTCTTCCATAAGGTCCCTGAGCGCCTACACCGCGGAGCTTCCTGCGCAAGCACTGTGCAGGCATGGGGGTCGTGGTTTCTAATAAATACGCATCGCTTCTGTCCTGCACACGCGAGAGCGAGCTCTCCAGCAGGGCACCACCCTGACTCCAAGACGACATCAGTAACCCCTAGACTGTGCAGTTCAGGCACCAAAGCACATTCAATTTCCTTCTCGGTTTCCCCCAGCTCCTCATACAGCTTGAACCAGGATTCGGTGATTTCCGTACCATTTTCTGAGCATGTACGTGCTCACGCCCAAATTGTGAGAGGAGCCCAGGGTGCCCCCTCGATAGCCACACCTCAGTGAGGCTGTGATTATTATCCTTCCATCACAGAGATGAAAGCCAAGGCTTAAAGACGCTCAATTTCCCCAATGCCAGAAACATTGAGTCAGTCTTTTAAATGACAGCAGGAGTGTGTAACTGCACACATGGCCGGCGGGGTGGGGGGGACGGTGTGGCAGTGGCCTGGGCCCCACCCTCAGTGTTCCAGGATCTCCGTGTCCCGTGATCGTTCCTGGTTTGTGCATGAAACACACTGTGCCGTGTAGCCACACGCCTTACACATGGCCTCCTGCCAGGAGCCCGACATGCGAACTCCCCAAAGAAAGAACTCCCCAAGGAGAGACCCTCCCTTTGCTGGCTGCAAGCAGCAGACACACCCACTCTCCCGAATTGATTGTGTGCTGGTTCCAGCTCAGGGATTCCCAGAGGAACGCCATTCACCCAGAACCCTGGTTAAACTAAACACTCAGTTCTCAGAGAAGTCACCTAAGATCTCAGCTCAAGGCTGACGCATTTGTAAAGATCTTTTGAAATAGGTGTTTTCTCCTCTCTTCCTCCCCAGACCTCACATACCGACGCTCAGCCGCTTATTGTTCCCAAACCTTGCCATCTCTTGCCTCCTCTCTTCAGAGAAAACGTCCTAATGAAAGCCCCTGGATACCCACAGGAGCGACAGTCACACCAAGCCCGACCTCTGCTTTCCTAGAACCAATGATGCCCAATGTCCAGAGCAATGAAATCAAAGCAGGACTCCAACTCCACAGACCAGGTGAGCTTGGGGTCTGCCCCCAAGCCCAGGCTCTGCTCCACTGTCCCCAGGAGCTGAGCTGGAAATCCGAGGGCCCCCTGGCCTCGCCCACCCTGCCGTCCCCAGCGGCCGGGAGCAGAGCACCCTCCCCACCCTACGTGCCCCCGACCCCGAGCTCCTCCCCTCCTCCCCAAGCACGCACCTTCCCCTATTCCTCCTTCTCTACAGGATCATGTGTAACTGCGCCTTTTATCACATTTTCCTGCCCATAGTTTCCCTTCGCTCCAGTTTTCTTCTCTATTTACTTTTCTGTCCTGTTTATATTTGTGTCTGTGGGGACTGGACACGGCAGAGTGTATGTGCGTTCATCACGGCCCGAGATCTCTGTGGCAGAGGTCAGCAGCACTTCACGCTCACACCCGAGGACACCGAGGTGGGCGGGGCAGTGACCCTGTGGTTCAGGGGGCGACAGGGGGTCCAGGCTCCTGGCTCATCATCCCAGGCCTCCCCTTGCCCCTCCCCACCACTGTGCCCCCACTTCTCTGCCCTCAAGTTTATAACCTGTAGGGTCAAAGACAAGAGAAGGCCACTCCCTTCTCTTGAGATACAGGCAGGGCCAGGGTGGACAAGGCCACAAAATAAATAGAATCGAATTTAAAAGGGCCCTCACCTGGAAACGCCCCTGGCCAGGTAGGCTCCTCCCCGCCCCAGTTCTGCCGCATTGTGGGGTTGATGTGCACAACTACCCTCCCTGACCTTGGACCTTGACTCTAGTCTAGTTTCCACATTCCTCTGAAGTCATTCCCCTTTGTGACATGAGTTTCAAGTGACAGGAAAGAAACCAGGGTCCCCGGTTAAACAAGAGCCAGCCCAGCAGCAACTCTGAGTCACAGACACCCAGACCCTAAGCAGCCGGCGAGGGCACCTCCTCTGTCCCCTCCTGCAGAGGGTCTCCCAATCCCTCTCCTGCCTCAACTCGGCCCAGTTGACCAGGACCCCTGCCGACCCCAGGGACTTCTCACCCGGGGCCATGGAGCACCCCCAGGGTCTGTGGGCAGGTTTGGGATGTCATGTGTCAACTTGGACGGAGGAAAAGATGACTCTTGATCTTCAGTCACTTCTAACTGCAACTTAACATTTCCTTAGACAAAGCAGCCTTCAGTGGATCTTTCCAGCTTTGTTCAGGTGGAAATGATGTCAGTCACTCTCCACTTCACCGAGTGCTACATTGAGACCTCACATCAACTCAGCTCGGGAAGCTTTGCCTTTGCTAACTGCAAGGTTTGTGTCTGGAGACAGCCTCTGACTCGGTGGTTAATCTGTCGATCTCCAGATGTAGAAAATTAGACAGCAAGGGCCTGCACTAAGGTTCCTGACCACTCTGCCCCGTGTCCAGTGTGTTCCCTGGGGAACAGACCAAAGAGGGAGCCCAGCCCCCATGTGCCCATCAGGGCTGGTTCTCCGGGAGCCTGGCTGACCTCTAGCCTCACCCAGCCCTCCGGGAAGAGCACCCGAGATAAAATGAGATGCCCATGCTGGTCCTCAAATAGCTCGGTGTAAGCTCACCAAGTGTGATGGTTGCTCCAACAGAGCCACTTGGACCCAAGGAAATCCGGCTTGTCCACACAGCATTCCACAAACATCTGCTGAGTCCCTACTGCATGCCAGACACCGCCCAAAGCATCATCAATCCAGGGGATTCTGGGTGGGGCCCCCCAGAGACAAAGCACTGACCCAGACAAAGTCCTTGACCAGAGTCCTGGAGACTCTGATGACAGGGGTGCATTTTATTCCCGATGCAAAGTGAAACCTCAGGAGGGTTTAAGCAGGAAACTGTCACATCCATTAGCGCTTTGGAAAATATCCTTCTGGGCACAACTCAGAGGCTCTGGGCAAGAAGCCCGGATGCAGCCACGCTGGTGAGTCAGGAGACCCGGCCGGGCACTGGACAAGCTGAGGTCACCGGGCAAGTCCCTCGTCTCTGGGCCTTCACTTGGGAATGGTGGGGCGGACTGGGTCGACCGCAGAGCACAAGCGACTCTGTGAAATGGGGACCTTCCTGGAGTAGCCTGATGACTGGTGTGGACCCCGGGCACCTCTACCCAAGGCTCCCCCGAGTGGGATGGATGGCCTATGGGACCCGGGGCTGGCAGTGGTTCCCCCAGACCCCATGTGCTTGAAAGGGTGACGGGGGGCAGTGGGACTATCAGCACAGTCATCCATCAATGCAAGTCCTCCCAGGGCACCCAGTTGGCCCACCGCTGACCTGAGGTGGGAGCTGTGTTCTCAGTAACCATTGAGCATTTGCCCAGGACACCCTCTGCCTGCAGCATCTGCCGCTGCTGACTCCCAGCTACTCACTGGGTCTGACCCTGGACACCCTTCCATGAGGAGCCCTCCCAGGAGCCCTGAGTAGTCCAGGTGCCTCCCATCCAAGTCGTACTTCCCTGTAGAGCATGAACCCACAGCCACTGCCCCCCTTTCTCCAGCAGTCAGTGCCGCCGAGGGCAGGACCAACCCCACCGTGCACAGGAAGCAGGTGCTAGACAAACACTTGCTGAAGGAACAAGTGGACACCTTTTAAAAGCCATCGGGACATCCCTGGTGGTGCAGTAGATAAGACTCTGGCTACCAATGCTGGGGACAGAGGTTCAATCCCTGGTCTGGGAAGATCCGACATGCCTCGGAGGAACTAACTCTGTGCGCCACAACTACTGAGCCCGAGTGCTCCAACTACTGAAGCCTGAACGCCTGTGGGCCGCAACCAGTGAGCCTGCGCGCCTAGAGCCGGCACTCCACAACAAGAGAAGTTCCTGCAGTGAGAACGTTACTAGCACAGAACAGGAGCCCACTGGACACGTCCCTGGCCGCCCCACGTAAACCTCCACCTCCTGACTCTGCACTCCCTGTGGGCCTGTCCACAAGGAAGAGAGCCCTCGATTCCACAACTGGAGAAAGCTGGCGTGCAGCAATGAAGATCCGGTGCAACCGAAAATAAAATTAAAAAAACAAAACATCGGATGCTGGGCTGCTATACACCATGATGTGAATCGTAGTTCAAGACCACTGAAATACCTGTGTAAGCAACAAACTGACCAGTTTCTCTGCTAAGACCACTTACTATATGTGTTCAGTTCAGACTAGGCAATATGTGAGTCTTCCAATTCAAGTGGTTTATCCTGGGCAGAGAGCAGCAGGTAACTGCCGGCTTGCTCAGCACCCCTAGATATCTCAGCTGTCGACCCAAGCCCGGGGCCTGGACAGAACCTCGGGGATCACAAGGAGGCATGAATTAGGGAGAAATTCAGCCACCGCCCTCAGAGCAGGTTGCTAAATGTACAAGTCACTACTTTAGCTTTTATATATTCATATGGTTATACTTTAAAAGCAGCCTCGGGTACTGATTTTTTTTTTCCAGTATTCAACAATATCACTAAGCCTCCGTGTTTTCAGAACAGTCCGGGTGGGTTTATCTCAGAATGCCAGCTGGAGTGTGGGTGGCAGTCAGTGCCAGCCCAGGGAAGCACCGAGTTGCCAGGTGGTGCCAGTTCAATCACTGATCACTGAGGCAGGAGGCAGGAGAAGCCAGGGTGCTGCCTGCTTCACTGCCATGCCTGGTTTCTCCCTTCCAACGACCTCTGCCTCCAGGCCAGGAGCCCAGGTGAGGCGGCAGGGGAGACGTCACGTTCTGCTCAGGCAACCTCAACAAGCCCTGAGAACCCCAGCCAGCAAGCAAAGCTCTCTGCCTGCACCTCGAGGCACGGCTTAAAGAAAATGGACCATCCAGCCTTTCTCCAGTAGGACATGCGCATCCTCCAAACACAGGGGCTCCCCAAGGACAGAGCGGCCCAGTGCAGCCTTCACAGGGGGCTCCCTCAACCATCGTTGGTGCCCTCGGTGGCCCCAAAGACCAGGCGTTGAGGGGCAGACAACCCAAACAGAGACTTAGGTGTTTTGAAGAAGAGCCCATGAGCTTGGACAAAGCTAGGTTGTCTGGCCCTCAGCGGGGACACTCCTTAACAGATGGGGCTCTGCCAACTAGGTGTGTGTGTGTGTGTGTGTGTGTGTGTGTGTGTGTGTGTGGCCAGGGGGCAGGGCAGGGAGCAGGAAGGTGGAAAAGCAAAATCCCCCCAAGAGCTTTCTCGCTAAAACTGCCTTCAAGCAAATGAATTTTCAAAGTAAAATCCTGACTGATGGCCCTCCTCCTTTTCAAATGCTAAGTCCAACCGAGACCTAGACCAGGAGAGCATTTGAGATGTTAATAGCGTGGTGGACGTGGGTGCCCCTCTTTCACTTCCTCCTCCTGACTCCGTGTTCCCTGCAGGCCTGTCCAGCTGCCAACCTCAGGCCCCTGCCCAGCCTGTTCCTCTCTCTTCCATGCAGACCAGCAGGCAAGGTTTGCCAGCCTTCCCACAGCCTGCACCTCCAGCCACCCCCTCGGACAAGCACCCTGGGAATGCAGCTTGAAGAGGTGATGCGCTTCAGTGCACAGACTAAGGGGTAGATTCTGCAGCTGCCACTTGCTAACTTTGGGCACATCACTCAAATCCCTTGAGCATCAAGTCCATCAACTGTATAATGGGTATAACCCCTCAGTCATGGACCATTGGTTGAAAGTAACAGAGGCCCACTGAACTGGCTCAAGTCAAAAAAAAAAAAAGGCGGGGGGGTAAGTTACTAAAGGGATGCTGGGATCAATCAGAGAATCCAAGGAAGAGCTGGGCCAAAGAAAGCTCAGCAGGCTACAGGCTTCATGAAGAGTGCAGATCAGAGAGAGTGCCGAGAACTTGGCCAATGCAATGCCTGGGCAGCAAAGCTTTGCTCAGTGTCCGCCATTGTTATTAACAGGGTTTCTCCAGTGGCTTAGTGTAAAGAATCCACCTGTAACGCAGGAGACACAGAACAAACAAGTTTGATCCCTGAGTCAGGAAGATCCCCTGGAGGAGGACATGGCAACCCACCTCAGTATTCTTGTCTAGAGAATCCCATGGACAGAGGAGCCTGGCGGGCTGCAGTCCATGGGATCGCAAAAAGTTGGACACAACTGAAACAACTGAGAACACACACATTGTTATTAACAAGCCAGTTGCACCCTCTCCCAGAGACCATGAAACAGAGATTTCTCACTTGTGTGAAGTTAGTGTCTATTCTGTTGGCATCTTCAATATTTCTAATTAGACAGTATAATTAGATGGTAGAATTTTCCAGACATGGTAAGGGATTTGCTCTGTCTCATTTGTTTAATTTTGCCAACCAGAGTCTAATTTCCTTCTCATTTGCTGTGCGACAGGGGCAGACGGCGGCAGAGCTGAGCTGCAGAGAGGAGCCTGTGTCGGGGCAGGGGTGTCCCCTAGCTTCTCCCACGAGGTCCTAGCACAGAGGCGGGTAACATCCAGATGCACCCGCAGCCACCAGCATGGGCATCCCTGTGGCTTCCCTGAAGCCCCGCCCCCCCCACCTCTCTGCACGCTGGGCGGCTGCTTCCCGGCTTCTCAGGGTGGCGGACCACCGCCATAGCCACCTTCACAATGGCAAGATATTCAGCACAGCAACCCGTGGTCAGCCTCAGTTACACAGACAGACATACCCACTGTGCAGTGTTTAGTCAGAACTCTGGAATCTGAACGATCCCACTATAAATCTGAACTCCAGCATTAACCCCTCGTGTGACTGAGAGCAAATCATGTACTACCTTTTCACCCATTTTTTTATTACAGTAGAATACATGTAACAAAACCTGCCATTTGAACTATTTTCGAGTGCATGGTTTAGTGGCCTCACACATATCTGCACATTGCCCTGCAGTTGCCACCATCCATCTCTGGAACTCGTCTCACCTTGCAAAACAGACACCCTAAGTCCATTGTTGATAGTAGGGGTTCTTCAGAGAACCACGGCCACATAGACACATCCAGAAATAATGCTTAACCAGCTGTCTGGGCACCACTGGCCCACTCAGATTTGTGTGCGTGCTAAGCCACTTCAGTTGTGTCTGACTCTTTGAGACCCCATAGACTGTAGCCCACCAGGCTCCTGTGTCCACAGGATTCTCCAGGCAAGAATACTTAAGTGGGTTGCCATTTCCTCCTCCATGGCATCTTCCCCACCCAGGGATCGAACCCAGGTCTCCTGCATTGGCAGGCAGGTTCTTTACCCCTAGTGCCAACTGGGAAGTGAGAGCAGTGTTTGTCAGGCACGCTCCTGCTATGTACAGGACCCAGCTCGGGCTGCAGACTGACTAGTAAAGCACTAAATGCTCTCCCACCTGGGCTGTGTGGGATAGGCTAGCAGACAGTCCCCTCCTCCCTGCTGCCCAGACAAGGAAAGTACCATCGATGACATTCAAAATCAAGGTTCAGGCTCAAAGTCCTTCTTCATGTCTCCTTGCCATCTGCTCCTGTCTTTATCTCTGAAATACTGTGCAATTGCTCTTCTTTCCAGAATCTCCTGATTCTGACATAAAAGGATGTGTCTGATGCTTAGTCTCAAAGGTGAAACCAATGAACATGGATGAGGTGTGCACCACGGGCAGGAATAGAGCTCCCCTGAGCCCGTTACTCGTAATTGTTGGCTGTTACATTTTGTTCTGTACCTTGAGAGAAAGTGAACAGGTTGCTCTGTTAAATGAATGACAAAGCTGTTCTAAGTATGGAACAATTAATAGGTTATCTTATATAGCATTCTATAAAATATAAGACAAGGAAAGCATTTTCAAACCAACTTGAAATTGCAGTCTTCCTCTCCGCAGAGGTTTTCTGTCCCGCAGCTCGAAGCTGATGTCCTTGTTCACTGTCAGTGTGGTAGGATGATGTACCATCATCCCCTGGGAATGTGACATGAAGTCCTCCCGACACAAGGTAAGAGGCTGGAAAACAGGGCAGGGCAGAGTTCATTTGGAAAAATCAGCCTTGAAACATATAGCAACATTGGCACTTCATGGCCTTCCAAACTTGAGGGGCAAAGGCTGTTTACAGACCCTACAGTAACCACTGGGCTTCCCAGGTGGCTCCGTGGTAAATAACCCACCTGCCAAAGCAGGAGACTCAAGAGATGCGGGTTCGAGCCCTGGGTCAGGAAAATTCCCTGGAGGAGGACATGGCAACCCACTCCAGTATTCTTGTGTGGGAAATCCCATGGACAGAGGAGCCTGGTGGGCTACACAGTACATGGGGTCTCAAAGAGTGGGGCATGACTTAGTGACTAAACAACAGTAACCTCTGCTTTGCATTAGACGCCTCAAAATATAATTCTGATGTTTCAGATGTATTAATGTATTGGTATACTTAAAGACGGAGAAGGCAATGGCACCCCACTCCAGTACTCTTGCCTGGAAAATCCCCTGGACGGAGGAGCCTGGTAGGCTGCAGTCCATGGGGTCGCGAAGAGTCGGACACGACTCAGAGACTTCACTTTCACTTTTCACTTTCATGCATTGGAGAAGGAAATGGCAACCCACTCCAGTGTTCTTGCCTGGAGAATCCCAGGGACGGCGGAGCCTGGTGGGCTGCCGTCTATGGGGTCGAACAGAGTCGGACACGATTGAAGTGACTTAGCAGCAGCAGCAGCATACTTAAAGATACAATTTTTCACTCACCAAACGGAGGGGGAGAAAATCACTGAGAATACATGAAGAGCATAACTTAACAAGAAAATGTGGAGACTGAAATTTCCTAAATTGTTAGTAAAACACTCAGACATACAGATACCCACAAACATGAATAGCACACACCCCATACCATCACTACTTGAAATGAGAATGTGTTAGTTGCTCAGTCATGTCCGACTCTTTGGGACCCCATGGATTGTAGCCCACCAGGTTCCTCTGTCCGTAGGATTTTCCAGGCAAGAATACTAGAGTGGCTGTCATTTTCTCCTCTAGGGGATCTTCTTAACCCACAGATCAAACCCACATCTCCAAGTTTCCTGCACTGCAGGTGGATTCTTTACTGCTGAGCCACTGGGGAAGTCCATTTAATCTGTATGCTTAGCCATTTCACACAGTTCCATATATTCCATCACAGCTCCGAATGATAGTAAAATAACTCCATTAACCTTCAGAGAATTCTACCAAGTGGTGGGACTTTTAACTCCAGTAAGCAGAGGACAGCCCAGGTTCTCTTGTAATGTTACCTACACAGCTGCTTCTATCCAAAAGGACTCCAAAAACGGTTCATCCAACCACCCAGCACACTTGGAGTATGAACTTCGTCTCCACAGCCAGGAAGAGCGATGATCAACAGAGTATGAACCAGTCTAGGCATCTGGACCGTGGCCATCCTGCCCTTGGGGGCAGCCACCTTCCTGTATTTCAGAGACCTTTCTCAGATCCTAAGTTGCCGAGTCTGAGTCTGAGACCTTCCTGGGATAATAAGAACCAGAGAGGTGATGGAAATTGACATGAAGCTTTAGCCAAAGAAATCCTTTAACTGAAAAAGCTATTTGTAGACCATCCTGTACTATGAATTCATTTCTACACATCTGTATGGGGTAGTGTGTGTTTAGAGTAAACTCTGGAGAATATTACCGAAATGTAACTAATGGTTATTGCTCTGATTGAAGCTGAATTTTAGAGTACTCTAAGTTTCTACTTTACTTTGATATTGAACCTTTTGCTAATGAGCATGTATTAGTTCTGAAATCAGAAAAAAAATCATTTTTTAATTTTAAAGAATAAATGTGCAAAATAAGTTTCAACCTATCATTTTACATTCTATCAGATATGGTTTTATTAATGGAAAAATGAGTGACTAAAACTAAGATTGTCTTAGCCCAGAGGCCCTATTTATTTTTCATTTCCTCATTTTTTATGCCCCAAAGAATATAGGAGGATATTTAATAGGATTCTAATTTTTAAAGGTGCTAATCATTCTTTAGCCCTGACATGAAGACACCTAGCAAATGAAACAGAGGAGCTAAATAAATTCAATGTAGAAAACAACAAACTTTATCAGAGTTTATATTAGGATTTTCAGTCATCATGAGGTTCAATGCTGGACCCTATTTCACTCTCCTCTTCTTTTTTCAAATAATTGAAATTTAATAAACAGTCATATTCTACAATGTCATTCCATGACAAATCGTAAGCATTTCCCCACATTGTTAAAAATTCTCCAGAAACAGATCTCATATCTGTACAGAAAACAACTGTAACAGCTGTGTCACAGACAACCGTGTCTTGGTCGATTTGGCCACTAGTCTGCCATTGGCCTCCTAGGTCTTTAATTAGCTAATGGAAACAGTCATCGCCTGTTCATCAGCTCCTGCATCTACCAATTCAGTGAATACCTTCTGCACACTGGCTCTGCATCAGGCACTGTGCTAGGCACTGGGACGCAGCCACCAGCAAAGCAGGTGTGTCTTCCCTGTTGATGGAATTTAGACCTGGTTGCAGGACAAACACCAACAGGTCAGACGCCCGTATTGTCACTCACCGTGCTGACCACTTCTGACACAGTCTGATGACACCCAATTTAAAGTTACCTCCAATTCCTCCAAAAATTAAAAAATTGAATGATCATATGATCTAGCAATTCGGGTAAATACTCCCAGGTATTTATCCAAAGAAAACGAAAACACTAATTCAGAAAGACACATGGACCTCCATGTTCATTGCAGCATTATCTGCAAGAGCCAAAACACGGAAGCAACCTAAGTGCCCATATATAGGTGACTGGATAAAGAAGATATGGAGTATATAATATATACACACAGTGGACTACTACAGGCCAGCACCAAGAGACATCAGTCTACTCTTTTCCGGCCCTGGCCCTCCAGGAAGGGGCTCAGGTACCCGTCCTCTGACCCCTCGGTCTGAGTTCTGTTCCCCTCACTCCCTGTGGTCACCTCTAGGTCAGCACTTCCTACATCAGACTGTCCATCTGTCTGTCTCTCTCCCCTGCTGGACAGGGCACTCTGAGGGCAGGAACAGGCCCTCCAACTCTGACTCCCAAGGCCCACCCAGATCCTGGTGACAGGGGCTCACCCACAAACATCTGCAAAATGAGCAAATTCACTGCAGCTTCATCCAGGGGACTGTTCCCCAGGGGCCTCTCTGGGGACAGATGCACACACATCCCCACCCCGAGTCCTCAGTACTTTCCTCCACCTGCAGTCAGGCCAATTAGTACATCTGCACATCAGGCCAGGAGGGCACCAGCTGGAGGGGCCGCTCAGCTCAAGAGCTGATTCAGCAAGCAGTCCCCAACAGGTGACACCCCAGATGCTAGAGCGCCCTGGTGAGGTCAGGGCCCTGCCTCAGCTGCTGGGGAACCCCAGCTGACCTCCTCCCCTCACCTGCCCAGAGAGTCTGCGCCCAGCAAAGGCCAAGATGAAAGTCAGGCTGCTTCTGCAGGAAGCCTCCGTCCACAGAAACAAATGACGCTGCATCCAGCGAGGAAGCGACAACGCGCCTTTGCTGCTGCTGCTGCTAAGTTGCTTCAGTCATATCTGACTCTATGCGACCCCATAGACAGCAGCCCACCAGGCTCCGCCGTCCATGGGATTTTCCAGGCAAGAGTAGTGGAGTGGGTTGCCATTGCCTTCTCTGAACACACCTCTAACCATGTCTTAATAAGAAAGCGCCATGAACATGCCGGGTTTAACTGCGGAGGGCTGCCCCAGACCTATCCTCTGAGGTTTTATCCCTACTCACTCAGCTTTTAAAACGACAGCCCGGGCCTGAGCAGCTTGATAGCCTCCACAGACTGGCCCCGGTATGGGGAGGACAGAGGTGCTCCAGCTCACATTTGTGGGGTCTCCAGATCCCCTGGAGGAGGGCATGGCTATCCAGTCCGGTATTCAGGCCTGGAGAATCCCCATGGACAGAGGAGCCTGACGGGCTACAGTCCATGGGGTCGCAAAGAGTCAGGCACGACTGAGGGACTGAGCACACACGCACTCTTCACCCAAATGCTTCTTCCTCAGCTGTCTTGTGCTTTGTGACATTTGTTTCTGGGAAAGGGAGGGAGAGGGAGGCCCCGACAGCTGCTTCTGACGTGTGTGCACTCTGGGGACCTGGGGTGGGATGGGGGGTGCAGGGAGAGACAGCTGCTGGGCCAGCTGGCCTCCTCTCTCCCTAATACCACCTGGCTTCCTAACCCATCTGCGTGCCTTCTCGGGTGCCCAGAACCCTGGTGGAGTGGGACACAGCAGCAAAGATCGCCGGCAAAGCTTTTCAGAAACACTTCCTTTCAGAAACCCAGCCTTTCAGAAACACTTCCTCAGCTGTTAGCTGTGCTAGATGGTGGGCAGACATGGAGGGTATGAAGAGTAAACATCAGTTCTCAAGGCGCCTGGGTTCCAGCTGAAGAGCTGAATAAGATGCAAATGAAACAGGATACAGCAGCCACTACAGGAAGCACTCTGCATTCCACCTGGGGGGAGTCAGGGGGGCTCCCTGGAGGAGGCGATCATGCCTTAACTGAGTCATGAAGCAGAATCACTAGCTGCATGAAAAACTGGGAGTAAGGGACAGAGATCAGACTGTCCAAAGGAACAAGCAAGAAAGAAGGGGCCCCGCACGGTCAGAAAACCACACAAGCCAAATATCCATGAATCTGAATGAGGTCATGTCAGTTATATGAGGATATGCTCGGGTACAAGAAAATTAACACCCAGCAAAAAGTCACTCAAGGGCTTTCCAAACTTCAGAGTGTATACAAATCACCCGGGGATCTCATTAAAATGAAGATGCTGATTTTTAAATGATTCAAATGAGAAGACCTGGGGTGGGGCCTAAAGTGAAGTGAAGACTCTCAGTCATGTCTGACTCTTTGCGACCCCATGGACTGTAGCCCACCAGGCTCCTCCATCCGCAGGATTTTCCAGGCGAGAGTACTGGAGTGGGTTACCATTTCCTTCTGCAGAGGATCTTCCCAACCCAGGAATCAAACCCGGGTCTCCCACATCGTAGGCAGATGTTTTACCATCTGAGCCACCAGGGAAATCCCTATTAGAAATGTGGAACATAACTGACAAAGTAACTGGCCAAGATAATGGATAATACGATCAGGGTGAGATGTGGACCACACTTCTGGTGGCAAGGGTTAAACTTCCAGGAGATGCCTGGATCAGGCTGTTGGACCGTGGATCCAGTGGTTTGGCCACATCACCAGGGATCCACTTTTCTGTCTTTCTACCCTGCTTCTCCAGAGAAGGCAATGGCACCCCACTCCAGTACTCTTGCCTGGAAAATCCCATGGATGGAGGAGCCTCGTGGGCTGCAGTCCATGGGGTTGCTAAGAGTCAGACACGACTGAGCGACTTCACTTTCACTTTCCACTTTCATGCACTGGGGAAGGAAATGGCAACCCACTCCAGTGTTCTTGCCTGGAGAATCCCAGGGATGGGGGAGCCTGGTGGGCTGCCGTCTATGGGGTCGCACAGAGTCGGACATGACTGAAACAACTTAGCAGCAACCCTGCTTCCCAGCACTACTGTTCTAGTCTCATGTTCTTGTCATCAAAGCTGAGTATTATAGCTCTAGACAGTTCATCCTGCCACACCACAATAAAGCCAAGAGCAAAGAGGGCTCCTCCTCCCAGGGCTCTTCCTTTTCATCAAGGAGAAAAACCTCCCTATATGCTTAGTCACTCAGTCATGTCCAACTCTTTGCAACCCCATGGACTGTAGCCCGCCAGGCTCCTCTGTCTATGGGATTCTCCAAGCATGAATACCAGAGTGGGTTGCCATTTCCTCCTGCAAGGGATCTTCCCAACCCAGGGATCGAAACTGCATCTCTTACATCCCCTGTATTCGCAGGTGGATTCTTTACCACTAGTGCCACCTGGGAAGTCCCAATCTCCATCCATATATATACATATATATATACACACATACACACACATACACACACACACACACACACACACACACACTTATCTGTTTATCAAGAGAGAAAAGAGAGAGATTCATTATAAGGAACTGGCTCATGCAATCCTGGAGGCTGGGGAGTGCCAAGACCTGCAGGGTGGGTTTTCAGCTACAGACCCACGGGAGCAGATGGTATGACTCCAGTCCAAGTCTGAAGGTCTGAGAACCAGGAGAGTCAGTGATGTAAGCTCTGGTCAGACAGCCAGCAGACTCTAAGCCCAGGAAGAGACGATGTTCCAGTTAACCTTCCAGTGCTATCCAGACCTTCAACCGATTGGACGAGGCCCACCCACATTAGGGAGAACAATGTGCTTTTCTCAGTCTACTAATTCAAATGTTAATCTCTAGGTTTGACATATATACCCTACCATGTGTGAAATAGATAGCTATTGGGAACCTGCTGTATAGCCCAGGGAGCTCAGCTGGGTGCTCTGTGATGACTTGGAGGAGTAAGATGGGGAGTGGGAGGGAGGTTTAGGAGGGAGGAGCTATGTGTATCCGTATGGTTGATACACTCTGTGGTTAGCAGAAACTAATGCAACATTGTAAATCAATTATACTCCAATAAAAATAAATAAATAAATGTTACTACTACTACTACTATTACTACTACTAATTCGCTTCAGTCGTGTCGGACTCTGTGCGACCCCACAGATGGCAGCCCACCAGGCTCCCCGCCCCTGGGATTCTCCAGGCAAGAACACTGGAGTGGGTTGCCATTTCCTTCTCCCATTCATGAAAGTGGAAAGTGAAAAATGAAAGTGAAATCGCTCAGTCATGTCCGACTCTTCGAGACCCCATTGACTGCAGCCTACCAGGCTCCTCCGTCCATGGGATTTTCCAGGCAAGATACTGGAGTGGGGTGCCATTGCCTTCTCCGAAATAAATGTTAATCTCATCCCAAATACCCTCACTTCAACACACAGAATTACATTTGGCTGAATATCTGGGCACCCCCATGGCCCAGCCGAGAATACTGAAACAACCCTGAAAATGAAGATCCAATACCACCACCTAATTTCAAGACTATGCATAGGCTACAATTATCTAGTCAAGGCAGAAGGCAAACAGATGAATGAAACAGACCCACACATAAGCTCACAACTGACTTTTTACAAAGATGCCAAGTAAAAATGATCCATAAAAGAAAAAGGCAGACTTTACCAAGACTAAAACCTCTGCTTTTTTGAGAATATTATTAAGAGAACAAGAAAATAAATAAAACCAGCCATCGACTGGGAGAAATATCTGAAAAATCATATAGCTGTTAAAGAACTTATATCTAGAATACACATTTTTAATCAGCTTTTTTCTTTCAGTTTCATTGAAGCAAAGTTGACATAGAGCAGTATGTAAGTTTAAGGTGTGCAGCGTAATGACTTACAGCTATTGTAAAATGGTTATCACAATAAATTTAGTTAACAGCTGCTACCTCATATAGACACAAGGGGAAACAAGAAAAAAAGGAAACATTTTTTACTTGTGATGAGAACCTTTAGGATATATTCTTTTAACTACAGTCATCGAATTAGTTTATAGAGTCTTTGTGGCTTTTCTCTCACCTTGAAAAGCTTGGCTCACTCCATTAACAAATTTACCTATTGATTTCATCCTCCCATGTAATTAGCTTCAAAATTACTAGACCAACATTACTACAGATAATAACAGTGAATGAAATTCAAGATTTCTCTGCTATTCTTTTTGATCTTAGAACATATCCCGTCGTCAGAGATAAGCCACATTTCTAGAGAATCAGACTTGCAACAGGTTCTAGAAATAAAAACACCGCAGTTGTGGCACAGGACACACTCAGCGGCCCATAGGACAGAGCAGTAAATTCACAGAAGATCTGTGTGTGTAGGATTGTGATCAGACACTGTCCTTGTCTTGGTGTTTCAGCTGAGGCCCCACAGCTGAGAACAACAGGTGACAGGTACCCACATGCTCGAAAGATGCTGGACCATCTAGGTCAATATCGCTCACAGGTGCCCCAGAAACACTCTCCATCTGAGCCGGGAGTGATGGGAGAGGATGGAGGGAGATGGTCAGTGCGAAGGAAGGATTTCCAGCAGGGACTGGTCAGGGTGATGGTATCACTCCTTGCCCACTCAGATGAGGAGAGGTTCTGCTCCCTCCACTGCTCCCAAGCTAGCGAGGGGACTGCAGCCCCCAGCCCAGAGCGGGAAGCCATGCCAGCGGTGCAGTCAGACCTGCAGAATGCCAGGAGGTTGGACGGAGCAGCTGAGGAGGGATTAATCCCTGAGCTTCTACACAAGCCCCGACAGCTGACCCTGGGGGTGGCATGTGCTGGGGGGAACCCCTTCCCGGCCTCTCCAGGTACCTTCTCCAGGATAACCCTGAGTAGGGGGTCAGGTTATCACGACACCACCCCGCCCCAAGGCTCTTTCCATTCCTTCTGCCTTGCCCAGCCTCTCGGAGCCTTCAGCCTGGTCCCCAGTGAAGACGTGAGGCTGCCATGACCCCACTCAGCCCTGAGAAAGGAGTCACACCCTCTGCTCCCTCCAGCTATGGATCTGGTGACTTCTGCTGGGGCATTTACACATTGTGCAGGCAGTCACTCTGCCATATGGACCCAGGGCTGCAGCTGGGAGGCTCCAGATTGCTGATGGACCATCTAAGCTGGTCAGAGGCCCAAGCATCACCGACAGAGCCAGCAGTGGATGCCAGGAGCCCCGAATGTGTTGTGGCACAACTCATTGTCAGCTGCGGTTACTTAAGGAGGCTTAGTAATCTCCCCACGTGGATCTTGGAGCATGGGGGTGGGGGTGGGGAGCTAGTGTTAGTATTCTGCGAAGCTCTTGACGGATGATGCCTGGTGACCTCCTCACACCCAGGCTTTTGGACCTGCTCTTCTCTTGCTTGTGATGCCCCCTCTTGCCTCCCTCCAAATCCTACTGGCTCCCCTTTCTCCAGGATACCCTCAGCTCACAGCTCTGACCCGAGTCTTCAAAGATCACGGACCACTCTAGGAGTATTTTCTCAAGTTGCCTCTGGTTGGTTTTGTCCCCAGGTCTCACTTCCCTAACTGAATTTTTCATGCCTGCCCTGGGGTCCTTTTTCTGGTTCTCAGTCCCAGGCTCTTTCTTGTACATCATAAGCTCCAGAGAGGTATTCTCAATATTTGTGTATGTTTGGAAAACAACGTAATAAAAACTCGATTAATAAATAAATGTGAGGCTCCTCAGAATATTAACACTGGCTCCTCACCGCCACCCCCATACTCCATGAGCCACATGGGGAGATTACTAAGCCTCCTTAAGTAACCGCAGCTGACAAACCGTTGCCAAATACAGTCCGCTGTGCTTTAACGTGATGTCTGTGTTCTGAAAAATCCCCCTCTGGGCGCAAAATCAAAAATCACTCCATGCACAGCCCTGGACTCACAGGAGTAAATGGGGCCCGTGGAACAACCCTAAAGACCAAGGACACCTTCATACACAGACAGGACCCCCTAGGATCATATTTTAACACAATCAATAGTTCACAAATACAAAAAAAGAGGAGAATGAACATGGCACTGTACCTTGGAAATGACCTGAAGCGGTTCAGGGAGAGGGCTGGGCAGGGCTGCAGCCTGTGCGTCTTCGTGAAAGGTGGGAAGTATGACACCCACGGGCCGGGGGCAGGGCCCCTTATCCTTGGTTATCCTTGACCAAAGGGAGGCAATCTTTCCAGCCTTTTATCCTGAGGTCTGGTTTTCTGCCTTGGAGAGGCAGGTCCTTTGAAGCAAGTGTTTATGGTAAATATCTGTTTTTATCAAAGCTGAGAATCAAATCCAGTATTATTGACTTCTCTTACAATCAACTTGGGAATCACTGCTGGAAATGTGTTTCTGATCTTCTTGTTTTTCTCATTGGCGCTCAGCGCCTGGGGAAATGCAACAGGACCTGAAACCACTGAGCCACCGGGATGGCGTGGAGCCGGGTGGCTTCCGTTAGGGCTTGGGGATTCCTGCGAAGGTGTCCGCACACCTGCAATGCCTTCCCCACACGTGCTCCCTGGAGTCGTGGGCCTGGAGCCTCACACTCAAGTTGGGTGTGGAATAACCATTTCTTCTTTTTTATTTAATAGAGAAAAACTCACATATGCACAAGCAGAGTGAAGCCTTTCAGGACCACGGGTGCAAGGAAGCCAAGTCGCTAGGAGCTGTCTGAGAGGCTGTGCATGTGCACGCTCACACCAGTGCTTGCATTCACGTGGGCACATGTGCTAGTGTGCGTATTCGCACACACGTATACATGCCCATGTTCACAGTCCCTACTCTGCTCATTTTAGGTGGGTGCAGGTTAATGCTCATAAGCAAACACAAAATTCACATTATGCTTAAATTTCCCCTAATGGCAGGCATCCCCAAGGTCTGGAGACTAATGCCTGATGACCCCAGGTGGAGCTGGTGTAATAATAAAAGAAAGAAAGTGCACAATAGATGTAGGCTTCCCAGGTGGCTCAGCGGTAAAGAATCTGTCTACTAACGCAAGAGATATGGGTTGGAACCCTGGGTCAGGAAGATGCCCTGGAGAAGGAAATGGCAACCCACTCCAGTATTCTGGCCTGAAGAATCCCATGGACAGAGGAGCCTGACGGGCTACAGTCCAGGGGGTCACAAACAGTCGGACACGACTGAGCAGGCACATGCAGGAGCAAGAAATGTAATGCGCTTGAATTATCCTGAAACTGTTCCCCCACCCACCTCCACTCAATGGAAAAGTTGTCTCCCCTGAAAACAGTCCCTGGAACCAAAAAGGTTGGGGATGGCTGCCCTAATGTATCAGTTGCTCTGAAACAAATTCATAGGCTTCATAACAGAACTGCCTGTGAGCGGAAACTAACACAGAGACCACCCTTCTTCTGAGTACCACTCTCTCTTCCGCATCATCCTGGTGATAATAACAATAGTGACAGCCGCCTTGTTCTCAGCACAGCCTCTGTATGTGCTGGGGTCAGAGACAGAGGTTTGATGCACATGATCACATCCTGTATTTACCACAAACCTGCGAGCCAAGTACTATTACATCTGGCTCCACAGATGAGCAAACAGACACAGAGAGATTAATTAAATCACTTGCCCAAAGACATACAGTTAATCAGTGTGTGTTAAAGAGTCACCAAAGGCACTCTGCTCACTGCTGCCTCCACCCTTCCCTTCCCTGCCCCCTCCCTTCCCGTATGGTACCCTATTTGAAGAAGCACCGCTTTCTCCATCTTTACTCTGCCTTATTTTTGTTCATTGAACTTACCTGACCTGATCTCATAGTATACTGATTATTTATTTATTGTCAGTCCTCCCACGAGACTGTTAAGTCCTCCGAGGTGGGGACCTGGTTTTGTCCCTGCAGAATCTCCAACGCCTAGAAGAGTCTGGTCCACAGCAGACCAGACTCCAAAAAGATTTGTGGGATGAATGAATATATCCCATGCTAACTCAAATTTTGCAAAGTTGAAGTGGTGTCATGCAAAATATTAATAAAGCCTCACTTTGTTTGCAAAATGTAAAGCGATTCAAATGTTTCCAAGTTGTAAGAATTCATCAAGATCCATACAGTTCCAAAGCTGGATGGACGGGGAAATTGTAAGTTGTGTTCATACTGCTAACTACGGTTGGAAGATAAACCTCAGCTTCTGTACTCCAGACACTTCAGAAACCAAAGTATGGGAGGGATTTTGATGGCTCGTGTGTCATTATTTCCTCATTTGCTGTCATTATAATTTAAAGTATTTTGGGTGTGTATAAAAATGTCATCCAAGCACTCACTGCATTCATGCGGCAAAAAATTTGCCCGACATTCATCAACTTTGGAGCAGAAATCAAATGTGATAAAGCTGTCTGTAAGGAAGCCTGAACTACACGCTGGTCATTTATGGAGAGTGTGTGTGTGTGTGCATATGTAGTTGCTCAGTCTACTCTTTGCCATCCCAAGGACTGCAGCCCACCAGGCTCCTCTGCCCTTGGGATTTTCCAGGCCAGAACACTGGAGTGGGTAGCCAGCCATTCCTTTCTCCAGGGGATCTCCCTAGCCCAGGGGTCGGGCCCACGTATCTTTTGTCCCCTGCATTGGCAGGCGAATTCTTCACCACTAGTGCCACTGGTGCTTGTGCTAAGTCACTGCAGTCGTGTCCAACTCTTTGTGACTCCATGGACTGCAGCCCGCCGGGCTCCTCTGTCCATGGGGATTCTCCTGGCAAGAATACTGGAGTGGGTTGCCATGCTCTCCTCCACGAGATCTTCCCAACCCAGGAATCGAACCTAGGTCTCCCACATTGCAGGCAGATTCTTTACCATCTGAGCCACCTGGGAAGC
This sequence comes from Bos javanicus, assembly GCF_032452875.1. NCBI lineage: Eukaryota > Metazoa > Chordata > Mammalia > Artiodactyla > Bovidae > Bos > Bos javanicus. The sequence goes on along the minus strand of NC_083879.1, from coordinate 32,749,421 downwards.
CTTCATTTAGGAATAGGACTTCACAGAAGCCTAGAGCCACTGACTGAGAAAACTGTTAATAAGAAATTACAAGGCCCAGATGGAGCCATTTGTGCCCCACCCCCACCCCTGCAGCAAAACAAGACTTACTGACAGTTTCAGTCCCTTCCAGATGTCATCTTTGAAACAGCCAATCTGACACTTCCTGATCCAGTCTAGTGAGGTAAGACCCCTGCCTGCCTCCCCATCCCTCGAAAGAGTTGGCCTGGCCTGGGACAATCCTTTCTTTTCTTCTGCTAATACCTCCCCTTCCCCCACCCCCTTCTGCCTAAAAAAACCCACCGTTTTGTACAAGCCCACCTGGGTGAGATGCTGCTGTCCAATTCATTACTCAGCTAACAGAGCACGTCACATCTTCAAGTTTACTCAGTCGAATTTTGTTTTTATCACAAAACTTAAGGCAACTCTGAGGCAAAAGGAGAAGGGGGCGACAGAGGTTGGACAGAGGTTGGCGACAGATGATTGCATGGCATCAACGACTCAGTGGACATGAATCTGAGCAAACTCCGGGAGATAGTGAAGGACAGAGAAGCCTGGTGTGCTGCCGTCCATGGGGTCACAGAGCAGGACACAACTGAGTGACTGAACTCAGCAACAAGGCGAAAGTAATAATAGTTACAGACTTCTGTGCTTTGTCTTGTGGTCAATACTTTGTATTTCGGTGGCAAAATAGGCCTCAAATCATGCGAGTCAAGTCTCCTTTAATTTGTAATGTGGCCACCAGGCTATGGGGTTCCAGACTCAGCTCCACAGCCAGGGTTGGCTGGGGGATAGTGACCCAGCCCTCCAGTAATAAGGGCAGTTCTCTAGCTGCTCTGTCCCCTGGGATAGGTGGGTCCCCAACCCTTTACGGCCAGCCCCAAGCACAGGTTTCTTCTCACCCAGATTGCAGGGCTCCCACCAGTGGCCCAGACCAAGACGGACAGAAGCCATCACTGATGTGAGCCCATGTCTACCCGAGGCCACAAAACCATACCCCAGGCCCTGCAACTAATAGGCCACTTCTTTGTCCTGAACCTTCCTGTCATGGGCTCAGCTAAACATTAGCTTCTCTTTCAAACACAGAGCAAACTGCCCCCCAACATGCAGCAGAAGGAAACTTGAATGCTAACTTCCCCCACCTTCTGGGGCCCCACACAGGCCTGCATGGAGGAAACCAGAGTCAGGTGTGAACCCTGAGGTGGTCAAGACCACCTTGCTGAGACCCTCCCTGTGGCCTGGGCTTCGTGCTCTGGCCCCAACCTGCCCCTTCCCTCAGGCCTAGGAGAGAGCAGTGCACTGAGAAAGGCCACGTAGGTGGCCGTGGGGGACAATCAGAACCCTGGGGCGTGGGAGGAAAGCCTAGTGGGACCAGTGCAGAGGGAGGAAGGTGGGGGCTCTGTCCACACTGAGCACTGACTGCAGTCCAGGAGGGGCTCGGCTCCAGGATGCAGAGACAGCAAGACACACATCTGCTGCCCAGCGGTCCACATCCAGGGGCGTGATGCTTGTGTGGGGGAAGGAGACCCGGGGAGTCAGAGGCACCTGCTGGGGGTCCCACTGCCAGGAAAGTGTCCTTGTGTGCAAGCAGGAGTCTCCTCCGGAGAGCTTCTCTGGAGAGGGGGAAATGAAGGAAACAAAAGAGGCAAAGATGGCAAACGTGCTGTGTAGGGTGATGGACAGACACAAGCTGAAGCCAGAAACACGAGGACTAACTCTGACCTCTGCTGGTCACTGGCCAGGGTCGGGGTCGGGGCGGAATTCTTCAGGCTCTGAGCTCCTTAACCAGGTGAGGCTCCGCTTCGACTAGGAATAAGCCTACTGTGCACGGGGCCTGACCCCGAGAGAGGACACTGAGAGGCAGTCGTGGCTCTTAACATGGGTGTGGGGAGGGCTCGGGTCCTGCTTGTGCACAACTGGAGGGGGGTGAGGGGCACCCAAGGGTGCATCGACTTCAAACCTGAGTCACCGATTTCCAGGCTGACTTGGCGTTATCCACACAAACACCCTCTGCTGAGGAGGTAGGAACTCAGGGCAACCCCGTTGGACAATCGTGGGCTCCTCTGGCATCCCTGGGCCCTGGGCCTTTTGGCTTTTATCCCTCGAGTTGCTCCCAAGGGAGGTTTCAGCTGTTCACCAGCACCATGGCGTCACATCACTCTGACCAACTCCAGTACTCAGCGGCCACTTTCAGTGTGAAAATTCAGCTGCGGGTGGTGCCTTGCACTGAAGAGCATTAAATTAGTGTTTTGGGGAGAGGGACACATGCGTCATACACTCTGCTTTGGAACAGATGGAAGCTGAAGCCAGGGCTCCCATATTTCATAAAGGAAGGACATGCCACAGCCCCAACCCTGAGCTGACCATGCTGGCGGCCACGAGCCTGGGCCCCTCTCTGTGTCCCAGGCGACACACGTGACCATGGAGGAAAAACTAGTTCTAGATCCCTGGGAAAAATACACAAGGAATGAGATGCCACGTCCCACTTATTTGACCCTGAACTCTCATAACCTGTTTTTCTGCTCTTCCCTATTTTATAAGCATCCGTTCGAACTTTCTCCTGCTGTCACACCCCCGGCCCTCAGGCCTGGACCTGCCTTCTCACGTCTCCCTGCCCCTCCAGATCCCTGCAGACCGGTCCCAGCTCCTCCATGCAAGAGCTGAAACAGGTTGCTGTTATCTCAAACCAGCTTCGTGGAGCTAAGGTGCTTTGTCTATAAATTCAAGACAGAGAATAAGGCCTGGAGCTTGCTGTTGACCTGCCAAATAATTTCTAACTATAGAAAAGAAGCTTCTAAACACCATCCAGTGACACAGAAAGAAAATGACACGGGGTGCATAGTCCACAGGCATCCGGTTCTTGGGTAGAGATGATACTTTAGAGTTGTGTCTGGAGGTCTGGGGGAGAATCTATATTTCCTCCTTTCTGTCCCAAAGAGGGTTTACTGAACAGACAAGAATCCCAGGCAGTCGAGACCACGGAACAGAGGGCCTGATGCAAGGAGTGCATTTGGGGTTTTAGGCTCTATGTCAGATTTAAGATACATGAAGATTAAAAACATTGAAATTCACCCAGTAAGAGTAAGACGGTGTTGGCTGACCCCATATGAAGTGATGGGATCACTTACTACCTTCAGGGGCACATAACTCCAATGACCATAGGACCAGTGGACTGCTGATGGAGGGCTGGGGCTCCCAAGGAAGACAGGACAGCTTCTGGGTGAGGAGGGAGCCAGGCACGACTGGAAGGACCCACTCACGCACAGACACACATGGCCTCTCTGCTGACAGGCTTTAAGGAGACACGAGGCAGAGATGAGCAGGGGGTAAGTCACAAGGCTGCCCTGCCTGTGGTGATGTGGATGGAAGCTGTGACACGCCAGCTGGGCCTCCAGTCCTTCCAGCAGCCCTCCCACCTCTTGGGGGCCGCCGAGGAGCCTGAATCTCAGTTGAAGGGGTCCAGGCTCCTGCTGACTGCACAGTAACAAGCCCTACAAGCCCCAGGAAGCCCCCTACCCCGGACCCAGCTCCTCAGCCCCCCAGAGCGGAGGCCCAGCCTGAGTCCCTCCACCATCACACCTGCCTTCGCATTTTACATCTTTTCTTCTGAAAATATGGTTGATAACCATATCATAGCATAGAAACAGGAGCCTTAGAAACAGAATCTCAGAGCCCTGGGGTGAGCCCCTTGGGAGGCCATGTGTACAGCTGACCCCCAGCCAGCAGGTGTCCCAGTGGGAAGCACTGGCCTCAAGTCTCTGCTTCTCCTCCCGCCTCCTTGCAGCCCCTGGAGGGAGTGAACCTAGGGTCCCCCAACCTCTCTGCGTCCCAAGGACCAGGTGCCTCAAGAAGGGGCAGCCTGACTCTCCTGTCTTCTTGAGCTCACTCAGCAGCTTTACTCTCTCTGATTCTTTTTCTCCTAGGATCCTGGAGGCAACAGGGTTAGCAGTACAAAGTTGACTTTACAGCACAAAGCATCTGCAGGGATGATGAAGGTCACTTCGTAGTGATAAAATGATAACACACGGACAGTTGCCCACTTGGGGCTGTTCGGCCTTGTTGGCAGTGCACAATGCTCTTACAACATTCTTTCTTTAATATTTATTTATTCAGCTGCATCGGGTCTTAGTTGCAGCATGCCAGATCTTCATTTCACCATAAGGGATCTTCCACTGCAGTGCACAGACTCTCTAGTTTCAGGGCACAGGCATAGTTGCTCTGAGGCATGTGGGATCTTAGTTTTCTGACCAGAGATCCGAATGGGTCCCCCATTGGGAACCTTTGCAAGGTGGATTCTTGCTTGGCAAGGTGGATTCTTAACCAGTGGACCACCAGAGAAGTCCCTCTTATCAACATTCTTGCATTTAAATCAAAATTGTTTTGAATATGATCAATTAACCAAGAGGATATAATAATTTTATGTGTCTAATAACCTGGATTCAAATATATGTGTGTGCGTGTGTGTGCGTTCATGTGCTCAGTCGTGTTCAACTCTTTGCGACCCTACGGACTGTAGACCACCAGACTCCTCTGTCCATGGGATTTCCCAGGCAAGAACACTGGGGTGGGTTGCCATTTCCTCCTCCAGGGGATCTTCCCGATCCAGGGATCAAACTCACATCTCTTGCGTCTCCTGCCTAGGCAGGTGTATTCTTTACTGCACCACTGACAATTTGAATCACCACCTGGGAGATTCAAATATATAAAGCAATAAATAAATAAGACAAATCTACAAACATATACGGTGATTTTGACCTATTTTCATAATTAACAAACATAAAAATCAGCCAGGATATAGATTTGGACAAGCCAGATATGTCTTTGAAAAACAGCTTGGCATTATCTTTAAAATCACAGATATGCAAACCCAGAACTCCCAATTTGTGAGGTACAACCTGCAGAGAAACGACACATATGACTCATATACAAAAATATTCACAATAGCGCTGCTCATTGCCAACGGACTTGTACAACAGCCAATTCCCATCCACAGTCAAATGAGTAAGTAACCGGGGTGTATTCACCAGAGAGAACCCTACACGGCAGTAGAACCAGAGGGCTAAGTCTGCACAGAACAGCATGGATGAATCTCAAAGTATGAATGCTGGGATAAAGGAACAGAGGATGACTCCACTCCCACACAGTTTAGAAAGAGTCAAAGCTCACGTGCCGTGCTTAAGATAGAGACCTGCATGCTCACACTGCAGTGGACAGTCAGGTGGGCGGTCACTCTGAGGGGTCGGAGGTAGACTAGAGAGAGGCACACGGGGTTCTCCTAGGTGTTAAACTGTACATATATTTGGGTTGGCCAATAAGTTCATTTGGGTTTTTCTCTTACCACCCAAATGGTCTCATTGGCCAACCCAATACTTTCATAGCAATTTCAGGTATGTTGGCTATTATTTACCGGTAAAAGCAATAGTTTTCAAACTTAAGAAAGCTGGAGAGGCTCTGGGAGCTGTCCTGCCCAGAGCAGCTCTGCCCTCCTCTTCTCTGCTCCTCTCAGGCACCTGATCGTCCCTGCCTGCCCCCGCAGGTGCCCCCCAACACCACACCCTCCCCCACTGCTATCTCCCACCAGGAAAGAGGCGGCTGTGGGATAGGAGGCAAGGCCCAGCCTATCTGGGTTCTGGGCCCTGACCTACTTCCAGCTGGGAGAAAGGAATTCCTCATAGGGCCACACTAGTCCATAAGGACCCACACGGGGCTTCCTCCTTGTAAAAGGTACATCTGCCTTCACCTTCCCTGTCTTGGGCTTATCAAGGGCAAGAAAGGGCTATGTTGGAGCAAAATTCAAACATTTCAGATCTTCAACCTTTTGGCATCGTCTGTTCCCAAAGTCCAGTACCAAGGGGCAGAGGCAGAAATGACAGAAAATTAAAGCCAGGAGGGTGGGGAGAGGGGGCGCGACATCTCCGAAGATGTCAAGAGCCTTCCATGCTCGGCAGAAGCGCATGGTCCCCAAGAGTGACCCACTCAGGGTATTTCTCGTCTGTGATGGGGACCCAGCCAGGCCCAGAGGCTTCCAGAAATTATTCTTATTATTTTTAATAGATTGTTGACACCTGTATATAAAATAGATTCCTATAAACAGACATTTTCCAAAAGATTTCCAACTACAAGGCATCTACCTAAAGCCTGAGAAATGTAAGCTTGGGGCTTATTTTCCTTCCACGTGGGAACCAGGCCCAGCAGCAGCCCCAGCGGAGCCGCCAAAAATGGGCTAGAGCGGCCGGGAGCACCTCCCGCACCCTTGGCTGGCCACAAGACAGATGGAAAGCAGGCTTCGCCTCTGGCTTTCTCCCTTGTGGTGAAAAAGTCCGCAGTCTCCACTCCCCGCCCCACCTAGCACCCCCTGCCCCTCGCCGCTCCCACACCTCCCCACCCATGCCGAGGCACCCCGCCCCCACAGCACCCCATCCCTTCCCTAAGCTCCCTGGCCCCCTCCCTCCTGCATCCATCATGCCACTGGTAGGGGGTCACTCCCTCCACCCCCACCCGCTCCTCTCTGCTGCTGCCCTGGGCATCCTGCCTCCCTGCTGTCCTCAGCATCTCTGCTCAGCCCTGTCTGGCCCATTTCTGGCTTTTTGCTTCCACTTTTAACCCCACACCCCCACCCCGTGGGCTTCCCTGCTGGCCCAGACGGTCAAGAATCCCCCTGCGGATGCAGATGACCAGAATTTGATCCCTGGGTGGGGAAGATCCCCTGGAGGAGGAGAGGAGCCTGGTGGGCTACAGTCCATAGGGTCACAAAGAGTGCAGACAGGACTGAGCCACTAAGCACAGCCCAGCACCCACCCTACACCCCACACCCTGGCCTCAATTATCCATACAGTAGCAGAGCGTCCTTTTAAAATTGGAAATCAAGGACTTCTCTGGCGGTCCGGTGGTTAGCACTCGGCACTTCCATGGCAAGAGGCACAGGTTTGACTCCCTGGTTGGGAACTAAGATCCCATGTGCCCTGCTCAGCCAAAAAAAAAAAAAAAAAAATCCCTGGAAATCAGACCTACCCAGGTTCGTCCCCTCATTTTCTGGATAAGGTCCAAAGCCAGCCCCCACCCCCACTCCCATGACATGGCCCTGCCTGTGTCTCTCCTCTCTCCTTAGTGCCCATCTTCCAACCTGCTTCCAGGTTCCTTCAATACGTCTGGCTAAGGCTGGGCTGGGGGTCTTGCCCCTGGCCGCTCTGCCTCTTGAGTCTCCCCTTAAGATGTCCAGATGGCTCCCATCAGATTCCCTCTCTGCTCTCATGTCCCCTCGTAACAAGCTCTTCCCTGCCCCTGCCTTTTCACCGCATCCCCGGGTCTGCGCTCCTGTGCGGTCCACACACGTACATGACATCATAGGTATGTTTTACAGGCCTGTTTCCTGCCTTGGCCTACACTAGCAGGTACATTCCGCGCCAGGGACTTGTTGGTCTGAATCAATTATTTCTTCATTCCCAGAGCTAACAACACTGACGCGTAGTAGGCTCTCGATTAGTACATGGATCAACCAAGGATTTAAAAATCATATAAATACTTTCAACATTTTCTTTTACCTTAAAACACATACATGGTAATTTACTTGCCAATATTTGACTCAGGGCCCAAGTCTTTCTTTGAGTGATGCCCTCGCTGGGGAATCTTGCTGTCTTGGGTTTTGCATAAATCACACCTGTAATAAATTATCTACAATTTCAGATTTTGTTTTCTTTAAAGGGGTTGGAGATCTTAAAGACTGTTGAAAAACCATTCCAGTACAGAATCCTTCTGTTCTTATTTTCCCCCGGTGTCCCCTACACCTAATTTAAAGCAAATATTGTTACCTTTATTGGATCTTTTCAAATCATTCAACTGAGCTTTCAAAGAAGCAACTCTCCCTTCCAAACTCATTATATTTGCGTACGTAATATTTAATTGACTGCTGTAGTAGGGAATCACATGTCTTAAGCACAATATCATGAACCTCAGGCATCAGCTGGTTTAGGAAAAAAACAAAGCTCCCCTCAAAGGCGTGCAGGTGAGCTGGAGAGATTCCAGGTTCACTTGCACCTGCCAGCAAGTTTGCTCCAGTGAGACTTGGAGTGGAGGTGGAAGAGCCCTTCTGTAGAATGCAAGTCCCTGACGCAAGCACGCAGCCGTTGTGATGGAAACCGGTCTGGCGCCATAGGAAAGAATCAGAAAAGCAAACTGAGGGCAGCTAGATGTGGTGAAGGGGCTTCCCCGGTGGTAGAGAATCCACCTGCCAATGAAGGAGACTCAGGAGACGTGGGTTCGATCCCTAGGTTAGGAGGATCCCCTGGAGAAGGAAATGGCAACCCACTCCAGTACTCTTGCCTGGAAAATCCCATGGACGGAGGAGTCTGGCAGGCTAGTCTGTGGGGTCGCAAAGAGTCAGATACAACTGAGCGACTGAGGACGCTCACACAAGGTTACTAGGAGAAGTAAATGAGATTGTATGTCAGGGGTCTGGTTCAGTAAATGCAAGCTCCCTTCTTCAGCTGTTTAGTAGTCTGCGAGGAACCCTGTGTTTTCATGGCTGACTGTGTATTCAAACTATGAATTCCCTGTATCAGCAAAGTAAATTTTAATAATAGTACTTCTCTTGATCTGTCTGCACATTCCCTACACTTGTCTCAACTGTGGGTCTCCTATCCCCACGTTCCTGGTCTGGTCACTCACTGACACCCTCTTCCAAAGGCCCCCTGCTGGGGTCCCAGCCTGGTGGGCTCACACACATACACACACCTTGGTCATGGGAAGCTTTCCCCCTCCCACCTTCTCAGATGTGTGGGCCTCAGAAGCTCCTGGGCTCTAGCCTGCCATCCCACAACCCACTTCAGATGTAGGATCAGCCATAAGCTCTAAAAGCAAAGCTAAATGTTTATCATCCTTCAGGTAAAATTCACTGCAGCTTTCAAGGCGATTTTCAAATCCTGCTTGGGAATGAGGAGGATGGAGTCTGAGGCCCAGATCTGTCCCTCTGGGGCGTGTGTTAATGACAACTGTTTTCACCAGACCAGAGCCACCAGCCAGACACCACCCCCCCACCCCCTTCTCTGATGGATGGAACCACAGTCACCGTGTGTGACGCAGATGTGAGCCAGTTCTGCTGTTTTGACTCCCATTTTGGAGTCCATTTCTGAATGACCTGATAATTTGTCGTTTAGTTGCTCGGTCGGGTCTGACTCTTCGCAACCCCATGGACTGCAGCACACCAGGCTTCCCTGTCCTTCTCCCAGAGTTTGCTCAAACTCCTGTCCATTGAGTCAGTGATGACATCCAACCATCCCATCCTCTGTCATCCCCTTCTCCTGCCCTCAATCTTTGCCAGCATCAGGGTCTTTTCCAATGAGTTGGCTCTTCAAATCAGGTGGCCAAAGTATTGGAGCTTCAGCTTCAGCCCTTCCAATGGTCCATATAGTCAAAGCTATGGTTTTTTCAGTAGTCACGTATGGATGTGAGAGCTGGACCATAAAGAAGACTGAGTGCCGAAGAATTGATGTTTTTGAATTGTGGTGCTGGATAAGATTCTTGAGAGTCCTTTGGACAACAAGGAGATCAAACCAGCCAATCCTAAAGGAAATCAACCCTGACCATTGCTTAATTTGATTTTTCAAAAGTGCTACCATCAGGTCCACTCCAGACTGGCCGTGACCTTACAGAAACATAATCTAGAACTTCAAAGGAGTCCTAACACAGGCCCCAAAGTGGATGATTAGAACCACCTGGGAGCCTTTGAGAATGAGCTTTCTCAACGTTGGCCAACGAGCTGAGATTGTCCAGATTTGGAAATGACTTGTAGGTAGAGTGGGACGATTTTCCTTGCTCTTGAAAGTTTTGCTTATTTAAAAACAATTTGGAGAAATAAAGTGTTCATTAAGTTCTGTATCAGTTTCATTATAGGCAAATCCTTGACAGCAAGTGAGGAAATTTAAGAAAGGAACCTGTTGTAAAGGTGGATTATAAGTGGTTTACTGTAAGCCTGGTGGCTTAGATGGTAAAGAATCGCCTGTAATGCAGGAGTCTGGGGTTCGATCCCTGGGTGGGGATGGCTACCCACTCCAGTCTTTTTGCCTGGGAAATCCCATGGACAGAGGAGCCCGCTGGGCTACAGTCCATGGGGTTGTTAAAACAGTCGGACATGACTGAACAAACGCCTGATACTTTCACTACTATTTCACTTTCATAGTCAGTGGCATATGACAAATAGTGTGAGCCTGTTCCTTCAGGAATCAGGTCCACAGTGGCTGCTTGAGAAAGAACTCCTAAGAGCACTGTAGAACCCTCTTTAGGAACCAAGGGGTTAAGTGCTTGGAAGTCAATCCTAGTTGACACCTTCCAGCTGAGTGACTTTGGAGTCACTTAACCTTGGAGAGACCTAGTTTCCATTTTTGTAAAGTGAGGATATCATGACCTCTGTGACAGTCTTCAAGCTACCTTTTTAAAAATGTAAAATGCTGAGTACAGAGCCTATCACACACTCAACTCAAAAATGACGGGTTATTTCAGCAAACCTGGAGATTTTAAAAAATGGTTGACAGCTTATCATAAAGAACAGACCAATGAAGAAAGGGGAGAGGGTTTCAAATAACTTACACACAAGCACCCGATGACAAGGTGGAAAAGGTGAGGGGCAGTCACGGCTTTTTCAAGTCTGTGAAACTCTCTTGAATACAGACAATGTCATTTACTCAAAGTTCAGTATGTTACAGATGTTTATCTCAGGTCCCCAGGTAGCTGGCTGCCCTGTTACTGTGTTTAACTCTGAGAACTCTCCTTCAGAGACTCCAATGAGAGTGCTGCCTGGCCAGGCTTCCCAAGAACCATGGGGATCAAGAAACAGCAATTTTTAAGTCACTCTACAGAGGACCAGGCTTCGTCTCAAGTTCATGTGATCATTTTCCAGGAGAAGTAGGCCCGTGGAAGGGAGGACAGGGCATTAGGAACAGTGACTGCAAAGGTATCTTGCCCTCTAAGATTCTATGACGTGAAAGTTAAATTTTTAAATTTGGGATTTGGGGAAAGACAACGCCACTAAATAAAGACAAATACATGCACGGTGCATGCTGAATAAACATAGGCACGGATGGAACACAGGTTTACACTTGTGGGATGTGTTCTGGGAAAATCTCTTTGGGCGACAGGAGTAGTCAACTTTTGAGGAAAAGCAGTAAGACAGCGCCCACGGTGTACATTTCTATTTCGTAAATGCATTTTAAGGAGGAAAAAAAAAAAACACACGAAACCCCACAGGCACAAATAGACCAACTTTAATAGATATTATTTTGTATTTATATAGCGCCTTCTTCAAGAACCTTAGATGCTTTACAGACATTGTATCTAATTAATCCCCACAACAACCCTGTGAGGTAGGTATTACTCCCATTTTACAAGATAGGGAGACTGAAGCACAGAGAGGTTAAGTGACTTGCCCAAGGTCACACAGTTAAATTCACTGAAGAGCCAGGACCTGAGCGCCTTAGCCTCCCGGCTCCCAGGTTAAATACCTCATGAGAGAAATCTTCAATGAAAAAGTAGCTTTAAAGAAAGTATCAAGAGTAGTATGTTATGGAAGTGAGGTCTTTCTACTGCCATCAAGGAAAGTAAAAAACTCTACACGGATGGTTAGAGGCGACGAGACCCATATATTACACACCCCCCCTTCTCCCTCTGCCTAGAGTCTCAGGGCTCCTGTCTCCAGCCAGCTTCTAAAGGTACCGCTGCCAAGGCAGAAGCCATATGACTTAGAAGTGAGACTTAATTTAGAATACTTACTTTCAGTTACGATAATTCATAGAAATTCTTATTCCAAAACACAAAATACGGGACAGCCATCCCAACAAACATGTACACAGTTAGACGGCAATCAGCACCGTGTACAACTGAAACCCGCCGCTCCTTTCAGTTGGTCAGCCAACACACACCCTCACGTCGCTTTCTAGACGCGTCACTTTTCTTTCTCTGTCTGCATTTCTCCCCCCAGCCCTAAACCCTTCGAGTTTTTAAAGCATACTGCGTTTCTGAGAAGCTTCGAGACATTGCACGTAGATGCAGCTGCACTTAAGAGGACAAAGTGAATGAAGAACCATCATGCCATTGTCCTGCCCCTGACAGGTCGTCCTATTAAACAGGGTGTAGATGTGAACAGTGTGCGACTACCATGGAACTCAAGAAAAATGTGAGAACTTGCTTTCATAGAAAATTTAACCTTGGCTTTTACTTTACTGTACTTTTTTTTTTAACTGCAAAATGTAAAGTTTACAAACACAACACAGTATCCCAACGCTGTACCTTTATGCAAATGACTTCATCTATCTTTCTTCTACATGCCGCGGACCAGTGCAAGTTAAAGCTGGTTCAGCTTCACGTTACTCCTCGTCTCTGGACTGAAAGCTGCAGACCTTCAGCTTTAAATTACAAGACGATTTGGCTGAAGCCCTCAAAGCAAAAAAAATGTATGCACCTCCAGAGCTCTGACCTTGCCCACATTCTTGGTTGATTCTCTTGAGCCACACTGGTAGATTGGGCAGGCCATGTAATTTGTACGAAACCATCCCAGCCAGGGGTAAGGCTTTAGAAACTGTTATCTGCAAAAGCAATCTATCAGAAGACATCATCATTTTCTCCTGGCACATTTGTTTCAACAGTCCAATTAGCTAAGTGACCCTGTTAAAGATCTATTCATGGAACGAATAGGTGAAGTCATTTCCTGAGCTAAAAGATACAGATAATAAATGTTAATAATAGCAGCAGACAAAAACATTCTTCTTTGTTGCTTTTTTTTTTCAGATTCAACAGTATTAGTAAAATAAGTTTAGAAAATTACAGCAATTAAAGAAAAAGATTACTGCCTTAAAAAGACTTGAATAAAGAACATCTAAGACCTGATTGCTATTATTTTGAATATATATTCAATTACTTTCTGCAAGTTACATTCGGCCACTGTCAGACAACTTACTGATGTATAGGAAAGTGTCAACTGCAATGGTTTACATACATCTTACATCACGCATGTCACTTCTTGAAACTCCCAACAGAATGAAGTCTTTACAAACACAAAGTTAAATTTCTAAACACTCTTCCAGTAAGATCTGTAAAGGTGGAAGGGGGGGAAAAAGGACTTGCTTTCAAAGTACTCCTGGTTGACCTCATTAATGCACTCCTCAAAAGGTCTGTCAGCTCCCCAGGAAGGCTGGGGTTGGGATGGTCACTTCTTTCCAGAATAAAGAACATCTGAAAATAAGGTAACTGCTGTGACATGAGTTTTCCAAACGTGACCTCAGCCTGAAACAGAGTACTGAAGAACCCTCAAGACTAGCACACCACTACCACACCAGGATTTCTTCCATCATTCCACAACAATAGGGAATTTTTTGATTATTTTTAAATTTTACTGAAATTAAAGCTGAATAAAACTTACAACTAGGAACAAATATTTAGAGCCAGAGATATCAGTTCCTCCTGGAAAAAGAATAATTTACCTTCTCTCACTGCAATTTTTCTTAGGGTAACTTATGATTTAAAATAGTTTAAAAATTCACCTTAAAAATAGAAACAAACGAAAGGATTCATTAAACTGACAAAAACTAATAAAAATATGCTCAAATTTACCAACAGAATCATGGGCACTTCATACAATACTTAGACTCTACCAGTTTTAAGTAAAATAAATAAGGAAAAAAATTATAATTACAAAGCCAGTCTTTCCCCTTGGGGAAACAAAAAGCCACTTTTGACCAATTGTTCCCTAGATATACATATACTGTATATGATTATAAGCTTCTTCAGAGAAGCAAACGTTATTTGCCTTCCTGACCCTGGATTCTAGTATGTGTTAAGTCTCTTTACATCAGGAAGGCGACTCCAAGTGTTGGGCCCAAAAAGCATTTCCGGTTTACGCTCGAAAAGACTACCCAGTGTTCTCTCTCTACGTGTCCAACCCAGGCACGCGCGTGTGCGGTGTGTTCAGCATCACCTCCTGCCATCGTCAGTATAACCTCGCACAGACTCCCGTTTTCTCTGCTGCACCCCCAAGGAGCTCAATCACTACCGGTGCAATGAAGGAAGAGAAAATGCATGTCGGTTACTGGAAGGCTGTTTTACAAGAGGAGCTGGTATCTCTGATTTCACTGCCTTGTGCAGAGTTGCACAGACAGCATGATACCTGAGCGAATCAATCAACTACCAGGATAGGAAGAGCGTGTTAACCCACGGTCTTTGCTTTATTGTGTGCAAAGTGTGCTGCTGCCCCCCTGAGCTCCCTGCAGTTCTCTTTTCTTGGAAAAATCGGTGCTTGATCCTTTCCCAAATAACCAGAGAAGAAATGAGGCAGAAAGTCTCTCTTCATCGCGGTTCCCTCAGTCCCGGGACTGATAGAAAAGGATGTAGCCAGACTCAGAGTTCTTCGAGATATCTGATGTTAACCCGTAGAATTCTTCAATAGCTTGTGCATCTATTTTCTGCAAGGGAAAAAAACAAACGTCAGTAGAAAAATGAGCTCTTTGGACTCCTGGAATCCAGTAAAAGCTTCAACCTTTCTTAGGATAATGTCTTTCATTTTCTCATTTGTAAAACAGCTCTGCACAATCAGAATGGCTTGGATGATGCCCAGTATTGGTGAGAACGTGGAACGAATGGAACTGTCATTCATAGCTGGGAGCGCAAAACGGCACCAGACACAGACAAAATGCTTTCATCATCTTCTAAGCCTGAACATACCCTGTGACCCAGCAACTCTATTCCTAGGCACAGGCCGAACTATAAGAAACAACGGATTGTCAACCATTTGGGATCTATGAACATGGCAATTTCATAAGGTCCAATCTAATATATACTCAAGAAAAAAATGAGTGCATATGATCAGTGAAAGACTTGTACGAGGGTAACCAAGGCAGTTTTATTTTAATAGTCATTAATGGACAAAAAGCCAAGTTTCTAACATGGTATATTTGTACAATGAAAAATTAGATAGCAATTAAAAAAAAGAACTACTACTGCAAGTAAGAAGAATGAACTGCATAAATACGAATGAGTGAAAAAAGACACCAAAGAAGTCATACTGGATGAGTCTACTTGTATTCAAACATAGACAAAATTAACCCCAGTAAAGATAATAAAATTAGAAATAGTGGGTTCCAGGGGATGGGGGAGGAAAGCTGTAGGTACTAAAGGGGAAAACGAATAAGAGAGCTTGTTGGGGTGGTGAAATACACTAGTTCTTGATCTAGATGGCAGTTATGTGTGTGCGCTCATGTGTGTGTGTTCACATGTAACAATTTAAACTGTTGCTTAAAATCTGCATACTTAACTGTGTCTTATAGCTCAATAAATTATTTTTTTCATAGTGTAAGTTCTTTTTCTTAACTAGCTCTGTGGTTGAAAGATCTCACTTGTTTTATTCTAAACATTTTCAAGGCTACCTGACTGTTCCAGCAGCCCTGGAACTGGGTATTAGGGACTGAGAAGTAGGAATTCGATTACAACCTGAAGACCTGTCATATACAATGAGAAGCTAGAAGGAAAAAGTCACGAGCAAGATACACACATAACTTTGAAGGAAAACAAGAAATCAGGAAACTACTTACTTCTACAATGTCGTCATCAAACAACAACCAAAAATCATGACTCTTAACTATTGCAATATAATGGCCTCGATTGGGACCACTAAAACAAAGAGAAATAAAAGTTAACTTTATACAAAGTTTATTAGTATTACTCTTCTTGTCCTAAATTCCATGTTCTGTAAAGGAGAAAAACTGAAACAGATAAAAATGTTCCTTACTTATTCTTTCCCCCCAAGAGATCAAGCTACATTGATTTGAATTGTCATTCGATTTTAAAATAATTTGTACTCTGCTTTGAGAGATATAACCAGTATTCTATTTATATAAAGCTATGCTATTAAAATTCTTTGTTGCCTTTTAAAATTATTATTTTTAAAGTAAAGTTCAAATTTGATTCTGCAAGAGACTTAAATAAAATTTTCTAGCATTTTTGTGGGGCAGGAGAGGCCAGAACACACTGAATTATAACTACAGAACAATGTACATAGAATTATTTCTGAGTCTTAACCCTTGGCAATAGTTTTTCTTGAGGAAAAATTCCACATGATGCTTGAAAAAGATATTGAAACCTTGGATCTGCAATCAAGCTCCAACTTCATAAACTTCTCTAAACAAATAACTTATTTTTAGTATTATTAGTGCTAGTTTTAATTCTTAGCAACATGTAATTATTATAATTGCCTCTGCCTTTCATTTTAAATAAATCTGGGATACAGAATCTAGAAAAATGTAAAAATAAAGGTGGGGTTTTTTTGTTTTTTTTTTTTTTTTTTTGGCCATGCTGCATGGCCTGTGGGATCTTCATTCCCCAACCAGAGACTGAACTCGTGTCCCCCGCAGTGGAAGCGTAGAGTCCCAACCACCGGACCACCAGCCAATTCCCTAAAAGAAATTCTTTTTAAAGAACATATCAAAGATTTTTTTAACTTCTCCCAGTTATTTAAGTATGACTCACTAGAAAAGCTTATATAATTTTTAATTAAATTACAATTCTACCACAATTATTACATTATAGGCCTTGAAAAAATTTTCAACACAAATTATCCTTTATGGCTCTGAATACTATTTTAAAAGCAGCAACCTCAGATCTGAGAATAAGCTGCCTCCCAGTTTCTTTAGATCTTTGATCCCGTAATTAAAATGAGTATCTTTGTTGAGAGAAAGATATGACGAGAGTACTTTTTCCCTGCAGAAGAAAACATCTCAAACTTAAAAAAAAAATCTTAATGCTAACATAAACCTCCAGTCTGATCATTACAGTAGAGTTCTGTAAGTTATCTGATACCGTTTTCCTCTGTTCAGATATCATTACTTACTTTAGAAACAGAACGCTCCAAAAATGGAAAAGCAAGATTACTGCTGAGGATAAACGACAGGAAACGGGCTGACGCAGCCCACGGAGGTTAAAGACTGTAACAGGGTGGACCCCCCTCCCAGCTCTCTTGACATATTCTGAGCAGAAAGGTGGGAGGCAGGGACAGCTAACATTCTCATTATCTGGGATACAATACGCTGTTAGTACACGTTTCCAAACACCAGGGGAAATGGAGGAGTGTCTTGTTTTAAAATTATTACAAGAAGGGAATTTCTTGGTGGTCCAGTGGTTAGGACTTGCACTTCCACTGGCTGGGCCCTGGTTCAATCCCTGGTGAGGGAACTAAGATCCCACAAGCTGTACAGTACAGCCAAAGTATGTGTGTGTGTATATATATATATATATATATATATATATATATATATAATAAAATTAATACAGGAAATGGTAAACAGTCAATGAAGACTGTATGTTCTAAACATAAATGTTGATTATGCAATGCTCTTGTGGTCTGAGAATCTTTTTGAGCTATTTTATGAATTAAGGTCTATAGATGAGATAGTACACTAAATTAGCTAATAGGAAACATACACACGGACTTGTAAAATCGGAAAACTTATCTTTGAAGGTTATCTCCAAAGCCTTCTAAAAGTGTTTTTCATTATTATCAATATGATGAACATATCCAACTAGTCTCAGATTTTGTAAAAATAAAGAATTTATTTTATAAAATCTCTTTAAGCAGCATCTTTTTTCTTTTTTTTAACCAACAACCAAGAAAAACAAAAAAGAAAACTAACAGGACTTAAAAGTTCTCAGAGTAATATTTAGATGGTGGTGGTGGTGGTTTAGTCACTAAGTCGTTTCTGACTCTTTGCAACCCCATGGACTGTAGCCCGCCAGGCTCCTCTGTCCATGGGATTCTCCAGGCCAGAATACTGGAATGGGTTGCCATCCCCTTCCCCAGGGGATCTTCCCAACCCAGGAATTGAACCCGAGACTCCTGCACTGCAGGCAGATTCTTTACCAGCTGAGCTACGAGGGAAGCCCCTATTTAGATAATAAGAACAAATATCAGATCCAAGCAATAATGCACTATTTTAACAGATAAAAGCTTTAAGGAGGAAATGGTAAAATGGATCTGAAATACTCATTCTGAAATAAACTCATCTCGGTCCTAGAGCACCGGGGGTACAGGATCTCTGGCAGGCCCGCCTCTGAGTGGCTCTGGGGTGTCCTGTGCACACTGCCCACCCCTGAGCCTCCCGCCGGCACGGCCCACACCCGTTACCTTCCACAGTGAACCACGACGGCCACGAGGTCGTACATTCTGTCAGGATTGGTCGCATCGCCTGAAGTGTTAAACAGACGAAGTTCTAAAGGAAAAACCACCCGGTAAGAAAGTTTTGTGTATCGATGAAGTTGATCCATATACTTAAATCTTTTCAGATGCAGAGCTAGAATCATGGGCAGCTTTTTCACTTTCATCCTGTCAGAATAAACATGAAGACAGAATCTCGTAACAGACATTCACCATGTACTTAAAAGAACTATCAAACTGCAGGATCCAATTAACCGTTGACAGTTTTATTAGCCCAGCACTGCCCACTTCCATGTTATTTCTACCTGTGCCTTTTTTAAGCTTTTTATTTTGTGTTGGGGTAGAACTGATTAATAATGCTGTGATGGTCTGAGGTGAACAGCGATCTCCTGTGACTCTTATATCAGCAGAGCAATATTCTGACAGTCTTAAGACGGCCCCGTCCCTCATCATCTCCAAACCACATAATGCAACGTGGAACTCCGTGTGGCTCCCAGACAGAGGTCTAGCTGGTTATTTTAAGAACTCTGAACTCCTGAAATAGAGGTCCCTTATGACAAGGCAGACTGCAGGCGATGCCTGCGTCTGGTAGAGGAAAAACCGGTTCCTAAACGCTGCTGAGAGCAGAGACTGAAATATATTTGTTCTACTCATCTATATAAGTCAGGAACAGACTGGGAACAGGAGAGAGAGAGAGAGAAGTGCAATGAAGACCAGCCACTCAGGCCGTTTCACAGACAGGATACAGCTCCTTACTGCGTGGATCCCAGAAAGGCAATAAAATAACCTGGAAACACAGGAATGAGGTTTCTACCTGTGAAGTCCAGGCCTCCTCATCCTCAACAATCCTGAAGACCCCCTCCATGCCATCTCCACTCCCCCATGTCACCGCACGGCAGCCTCTTCTTAAAAAAATTCTCCGCCAACGCTTTCCCGTCCAACAGAAACAGCTGTTCTCCTCCGTCCTCCATCAGCACTTTACAGACTCACTCTGTTTTGGTACAGTTTGCTACACTACAAAATACAGAGATGGTCATGGTCTCTCTCTCTGTCTAGGGTCTGGACTCCGGGCAGACAGACACCATCTCTTTCATCGCATTTCTCCACCCCCAGTAACATGCCTGGCACAAGCAGGTACCTGACAAACAGTGCGGGACTGAATTCTGTACGTGTTCAGGGAAGCAAAACACTTTTCATATTTTAAAAAAAATTTACTAAGCCACTGCCTCTAATAAAGTGAAAAAAAAATTATAGCCTTATTCGAAACCTGCATTCTGCATTCTACAGATCTTAAGTGTGGAGGAGCAGCTGATTATCCCAGAAATATTTATTAACCTGGCCAGTGGAAAACATCAGTGAAAATAAATGTAAAAACCTAATCTTTCCTGGAAAACCAGCCAGCCACAGGAACCAACAGTCTTTATGCCCTTTTCCTCAATAATTCCATTTCTAGAAATTAAATATATAACCTCAAATACAATATCCCTGAGCCCTCACTGAGACTGAGAAACAGGGATATTCATAATCTCAAAATACCTCCACACAAAATGCATATGAGTAACAAACTAGGGAGAAAGCACAGCTTAACACTGGGCGACAGCACCTCAGTCAAGTGACCAGAGAGAACGGTAGGAGTCACGGGACCTACAGAGCAGGCCCCAGACCGTCCTGGGAAAGGCTGGCTGTGGGGCTGACCCTCAGCTGGCATCTGGGAACCTGATCTGGGGGTGCTCCCGCTGTTCCCTAGCTCGTAAGCGGTTCTCGATGTGCCTGAACTTATGGTACAGATCATATGGTTTATGCTGAGCTCTTGCTTCCCTTCCAGGAGCCTGGAGTTTTGGTACAGGCCTGATGGCTTGGCGGGTGAAGAATCCGCCTGTGATGCATTAGACATAAGAGACTCAGGCTTGATCCCTGGGTGAGGAAGACCCCCTGGAGGAGGAGATGGCAACCCACTCCAGGATTCTTGCCTGGAGAACCCCATAGACAGAGGAGCCTGGCGGACTGTGGTCCGTGGGGCTGCAAAGAATCGGACACTGAGTGAGTGAGCGTGTATGCACACACACAGGCAGGGAATGCCTAGGTGACCTGCCCCCAGTAAATCTCGGGCACCACGCTGAGTCTGTGAGGAGCTTCTCTGGGAGACAATGCTGCCACATTCGATGCTGGAGAAACAAGTGTGTCCAAGTGACTCCACGGGGACAGGACACCTGGCTTCCCCTTTGCTGATCGGACCTGTCACTGTTCCCTGTGACAAACCTTGGCTGTGAGCAGGACTATAGACGCTGAATCCTGTGAGTCCTTCTAGGGAAGCATCAAATCCAGGAGTGGTCGTGGGGCCCCGACACATGACACGCACCAAAATCGTGTATTTAAAAAGAACACAGCCTCACCTCTGTGTGATTCCTGCCCAGAATACATAATCTGAACCTCATCACATGAAAACATTAGATGGACCCAAAGAAGGACATTCTGTAAAGTAACTAACCTGTAATTTTTAAGTGTCAAGAGAGTGAAAGTCAAGCAAAGACTAATAAGGAACTGCTCCCGATGTAGAAAGACGACAGAGACACGAATGCTAAATGCAACGTGTGCTTCTGGACTGGACCCTTTTTTTCTATAAAGGACATTACTGGGACATCTGGTGATGCTAAAGGAAGGTCTATGACAACAGTAACATGTCAGTGCTGCTGTCCTGACGTGGCCGGACATGGTACAGGGGAAACGTCTCCGCTGGCAGGACACTGCTACCGAAGCCTCAGAATTGTGGGACATCACAGCAGGGACCCACTCTCAAATGGTTAAGGGTGAAAAAGCATTCTTGGTATATTGCTCACAAGACTTTTGAGGCTGCTTCAAAATAAAAAGTAAAATAATCAGGGTGATGAGGAGTCCCTTTTCTGATACCAGAATATGGTCTTCATGGTAACACACTGAGAAAAGGCATGAATCCTAGGAGGAACAGTGGAGATTGGAGTGGGCGTGAGGAAAGCACTTTCCCCCTCTTCTTTCCTCACCAAGAGAAAGCTTACACAACGAGGAGAGCTTCAAAGCAGAACCCTCTCACTGTGTTGGTTTATGGTGATTAAACACTCACCAAGTGTGGACAAGTCAAGGCAGCACAGAGTTGAGCACTGTTTGCCTGGTAACCACCTAATGTGTTTGTCTAGTAATTACCTAATGAGTCTTAACGGTTGGTGATAAAACGAAGGATGATTACTCAGTGTAAACTGCCAGAGATCACTTTTGGTTAGAACATCCATGGCCAAAGAATCACTATGAATTTCAGAAAACACTAAATTACCGTTTGTGTGCTTCCTGTTTGCTGCGACATTCTTCACAGTAATATTTGTATTCACTGCATAGAGTTTCTGTGTTGCTAAAACCCCTGTTGTAAAATTCAAAATAAATTAGTTTTGCCTATACCAGAAAATGATGTATTCATTTAAAGATATTCTAAAAACCAAAGATAATCATTAACTGTCAAAATAAATAATTCCATGCTTACCTTAAGCAGTGAGTAATTGATGTGTTTTGTTCCACGTCAACAGAAAGGTCTAAAAAATCTTCATCTTTGCTGCTTATCTGTAAAAATAGGAGAATTAATTACCGTTGATTTCTTTAGATATCAGGAAATTACTGCTTCAAAATGATAGAATTAAATGTGGGTTATTATCAGTATTATTAAATACATAAAGAACTTTTTCCCCCAAGTTGAAAAGAAACTACTTGAGTCATGCAAGTTTACAAAAGGACGCTGAATCAACACCCTTCATTATATTTAGAGGAAAATAACAAAGTGCACCTACGGCTGCTCTCCTTACTGGCAAAGGCTGGTGTGATGTGAAATCCTATCACTTCCCCGAATCCTGGTATGGGGGGTGGTTTAGTCACTCAGTCGTGGCCCACTCTTTCAACCCCATGGACTGTAGCCAGGCTCCTGTGTCCATGGTGTAAAGCATAAAACAAACTATGCCATATACAGTAATTCTTAAAAGAACACAGGACAAGGCTGAATGAGAATGGCTGGTAAAGGACATGATCTCTGTATTGTTTAATTATTTAAGAAAAAAACTACCATTTAAGAAAAAATGTTAGTCCAACATGCCAAATGAGCCTTCACTTATGACCTTCTTTCATTTACTCTCTGAATTTAACCATGTTCTGTTTGAACTATGAATAAATCATCTGTCATGATCTAAAGTTACTACTGATTCAGTGAACTGGAGTAGGACACATCCCTCATGCTGGCTGCCTCCCTCGACAGGATGCAACAGGAGGGACGTCAGACTCGTGCCCGGGACCCCTCACCACCACACGACTCTACACGCACAGATGGTCTGTGATGACTTTCTCGATACGACACCAAAAGCATTTAAAGAATATCAAAAGCATTTCCATGAAGGAAAACAAACAAACAAACTGGACTTTATTAAAATTTAAAATTAAAACATTAAAAACTTCTGATCTGCCAAAGGCATGGTTCAGAGAAAGTAAAGATGAGCCACAGGCTGGGAGAAATCCTTGCAAATGACACAGCTGACAAAGGCCTGGTATCTAAAATGTACAAAGTACTCCTAAACCTCAACAACTAGAAAACAAACAACCTGATTTGAAAAATGGGCCAAAGACTAGTACTAATACCTCAGCAAAGAAGATATATAGATGGCAAACGGGTGCATGTAAAGATGTTCCACATTATATGCCATCAGAGAAATGCAAATTAAAACAAGACAACACTACATACCTATTAGAACAGCCAAAATCCAAAACACCGACATCAGCATGTGCTGACCAGGACGTGGAGCAGCAGGAACTCTCCCTCATTGCTGGTGGGAATGTGAATGTAGTTCCTTCCAAAACTAAACGTACTCTTCCTACCACACGATCTAGCAACTGCGCCCTGACCACTAACTGAGGCACTGAAAACACATCCACACAAAATCCTGCACATGCCTGTTGAGAGCAGCTTTATTCATAATTACCAAAACAAGCAACCGAGATGTCCTTCAGTAGGTGAATGGATAAACTCTGGTACATCCAGACAATAAAATGTAATTCAGCAATAAAAAAAAATGAGCTATCAAGCTGTGAAAAGACGGGCGGGAACCTTAAATACCTACTGCTGAGTGCAAGAAGCCAATCTGAAAAGGCCACGTGCTCTACGATTCCAACCCCGTGGTATCTGGAAAGGGCAAACTATGGAGGCAGTAAAATGACCAGCGGCCGATAGGGGCTGGGGCGGGGGGAGGCACAAATACACGAGGCACAGAGGGCCGTCAGAGCAGCGAGACTACTCTGTACGACACTGCAGTCACAACACAGCCCTCCTGTTCAACATGAAGTCTCCGCACAGTTCACACCGCAGCGAGTGTTCCTCTGCCGGCTCAGGGTTCAGTCAACAAGAGACAGCTGAGAGGCTCGTCGGTCACAGGCACCACAACTCTCAAGCTCACTCTCACATTCATCTTCAAAGAACTTTTAACACGATGGGTTAGATGTGTTCTATACGACATTTGATGATATACTTACAGTTTCACAAGTAAGACACCTGGTTTCATTAGTCAGTGTTCCCTGAAAGATCTCATGAACCCATGTTGGGTCTGGTGTGCTGTTATTTTCACTGTCGATGTTACCGTTAGGCAAACGACCATTTTGTTTCTCCTGCTTTCTCTCTTCTTGTAAAATATCAGCAATGGTATTTAGTAGGTAATTTAGGAATTCGTGGGCATCTTGCTGCATGTAGTTGTCAAAGAGCTCTAAAAATAATGATACATAGAGAATTATTTCAGACTGAATAACTTCATTAAAAAAACCAAATTAAAAAAAGTATATCTAGTATTCTATCAGAATTACATAAAATGTTTGGGACTGTTAGTAATGAACAAGAAACACGTACCTTTCACATATACAAATTATGACTCAAATGTGGGGAAAATAAAGTTATGATGAATAAAAGTCTTCTGCTGCTGCTGCTAAGTCACTTCAGTCGTGTCTGACTCTGTGCGACCCCATAGACAGCAGCCCACCAGGCTTCCCCATCCCTGGGATTCTCCAGGCATGAGTACTGGAGTGGGGTGCCATTGCCTTCTCCAATGCATGAAAGTGAAAGCAAAGTCGCTCAGTCGTGTCCGACTCTGTGCAACCCCATGGACCGCTGCCTACCAGGCTCCTCCGTCCATGGGATTTTCCAGGCAAGAGTACTGGAGTGGGGTGCCATTGCCTTCTCCAAAAATCTTCTAAAAAATACTAATTGATCAAAAAAGAGAAAACCTATCCTCATACATAATGTATTGAGGTGGTAAGAATCAACTGCTTTTTATTAGTTCACTTAATCTATTGTCCCGTAAATACTACAAAAAGGCAAAATGGTTGTCTGCGGAGGCCTTACAAATAGCTATGAAAAGAAGAGAAGTGAAAGGCAAAGAAGAAAAGGAAAGATATACCCATTTGAATGCAGAGTTCCAAAGAAGAGCAAGGAGAGATAAGAAAGCCTTCCTCAGTGATGAATGCAAAGAAATAGAGGAAAATAATAGAATGGGAAAGACTAGAAATCTCTTCAAGAAAATTAGAGAAACCAAGGGAACATTTCATGCAAAGATGGGCTCAATAAAGGACAGAAATGATATAGACCTAACAGAAGCAGAAGATATTAAGAAGAGGTGGCAAGAATACACAGAAGAACTATACAAAAAAGATCTTCACAAAAAAGATAGTCACGATGGTATGATCACTCACCTACAGCCAGACATCCTGGAGTGTGAAGTCAAGTGGGTCTTAGGAAGCATCACTATGAACAAAGCTAGTGGAGGTGATGGAATTCCAGTTGAGCTATTTCAAATCCTAAAAGATGATGTTGTGAAAGTGCTGCACTCAATATGCCAGCAAATTTGGAAAACAGCAGTGGCCACAGGACTGGAAATGGTCAGTTTCCATTCCAATCCCAAAGAAAGGCAATGCCAAATAATGCTCAAACTACTGCACAATTGCACTCATCTCACACACTAGTAAAGTAATGCTCAAAATTCTCCAAGCCAGGCTTCAGCAATATGTGAACTGTGAACTTCCAGATGTTCAAGCTGGATTTAGAAAAGGCAGAGGAACCAGAGGTCAAATTGCCAACATCTGCTGGATCATGGAAAAATCAAGAGAGTTCCAGAAAAACATCTATTTCTGCTTTATTGACTATGCCAAAGCCTTTGACTGTGTGGATCACAATAAACTGTGGACAATTCTGAAAGACACGGGAATACCAGACCACCTGACTTGCCTCCTGAGGAATCTATATGCAGGTCAGGAAGCAACAGTCAGAACTGGACATGGAACAACAGACTGGTTTCAAATCGGGAAAGGAGTACGTCAAGGCTGTATACTGTCACCCTGCTTATTTAACTTATATGCAGAGTACATCATGAGAAATGCTGGGCTGGATGAACTATAAGCTGGAATCAAGATTGCCAGGAGAAATATCAATAACCTCAGATATGCAGATGACACCACCCTTATGGCAGAAAATGAAGACGATCTAAAGAGCCTCTTGATGAAAGTGAAAGAGGAGAGTGAAAAAGTTGGCTTAAAACTCAACATTCAGAAAACTGAGATCACGGCATCCGGTCCCATCACTTCATGGCAAATAGATGGGGAAACAATGGAAACAGTGACAGACTTTATTTTTAGGGGCTTCAAAATTACTGCAGATGGTGACTGCAGCCATGAAATTAGAAGATGCTTACTCCTTGGAAGAAAAGATATGATCAACCTAGACAGCATATTAAAACGCAGAGACATTACTTTGCCAACAAAGGTCCATCTAGTCAAGGCTATGGTTTTTCCAACTCATGTATGGATTTGAGAGTCGGACTATAAAGAAAGCTGAGTGCTGAGGAATTGATGCTCTTGAACTATGTTGTTGGAGAAGACTCTTGAGAGTCCCTTGGACTGCAAGGAGATCAAACCAGTCCATCCTAAAGGAGATCAGTCCTGAATAGTCATTGGAAGAACTGATGCTGAAGCTGAAACTCCAATACTTTGGCCACTTGATGCAAAGAACTGACTCATTGGAAAAGACCCTGATGCTGGGAAAGAATGAGGGCAGGAGAAGAAAGGGGATGACAGAGGGCGAAATGGTTGGATGGCATCACCGACTCAATGGACATGAGTTTGAGCAAGCTCTAGGAGTTGCTGATGGACAGGGAGGCCTGGCGTGCTGCAGTCCATGGGGTCACAGAGTCAGACACGACTGAGCAATAGGACTGAACTGATAAATACTACAACAGGGAAAGTTTTAAAGCGGAAAGTGGACCTTGTGGCAGTGCCAGGGCAAATGTATACGAATCACAGAGGAAGCCTTGAACATGATAAATCACTGGGCCACACAACCCCGTGTACACGCTCTGCCAGAGTCAGGTGAGGCCTGGAACCTGCACTTCTCCAAGCTCCTCCAGGTGATTCTGCTGTGCAGTCAGGTTTAGGGAACAAAGGCATCATGGAAAATATATTTAATCCAGAGAATCTCTAAGGGCCCTTCCAAAGACCTGTAACTCCGTGGAACGTCCCCCGTAGCTACTCAAATGAGTCCTGTCATGGAAACACTAAGCACTTGACCTGTGCTCACATGATGTACCCTGAGCCTGGAGAGGAAGACCTTCCAGGGCAGGGCCTCATGCCATCTTCCTAACAACCCCGTGACACTGCTATTAGCAGTATTTAACAAGTGAGGAAATGGAAGAGAGTGGTAAAGACACTGCCTGGAATTGGCAGGACCAGGACTCAAGGCAGGCCGTTTGGCCCCACCCAGGGGACTCGGGCAGCCAGGCCACCTGGCCACACAGGCATCTGTACCCAGCCAACAAGATGCACTCAGACCACCACCCCACCAGGAAGTTTCACCTCCAGACCTTATATAAGTTCAGGAAGTTTACAGTTTACATTTTCAAAATGATAGAATAGAAACCAATTAGAAAATCGAGGGAAAGCCTCCCTAAGACACAAGGAATTTAAAAATTACATTTTAGAAGGGCTGCAGATATGACCACATAAGACTAAGTTCTACACATTAGAAATCATTTAAAAATTTTAAGATGGTGAAACCTGAAAGGTATGAACATCTTCAACATAAAAAGAATTTATACAAAAGACAAAGTCAGCAAAAGACTTGAAATCAACAACTTATAGAAACAAAATTTTAAAGGTTAAATAAAATACATGAAAAAACATTCAACCCCATGGTAAACCAAAGAGGTCATTTGGCATTTCTTGAATGAATGAATGAACAGACCACAGGCACTGAAACAGTGAAGGTGACATAAGAAGAAAAGACTTGACCCCCAACAGCAATGTGAATGCTGCACATTGCTACAAGCCAGCTGTTCTGACTTCAAGCCACCTTAGGAGAGGTGGCCCTCTGCACAGGTGAAAACCCACGTACAACCATAGTCGGCCCCTTGTATGTGAGGACCCTCCGTACCTGGTCACGCACCTGTGGATTTGAGCTGCCACAGACGATGCAGGGCTCTAGTATTGACTACTGAAAAAATCCTCGTACAACTGGACCCATGTAATATAAACCCATGCTGTCCAAACATCAACTGTACATGAGCTTTCTACCAGGACAAAATTTTTTAAGTGTCCCACCAACACAGACTAAAAAAAACAACAACTCTCCGAGAAGACCTGAATCACTCTCATTCTAACAGAGTTGTACTTGGCTTTCTCACCACAGCAGATACTCGACACATCTGGAATTTAAGACAGTAAGTAGGTTTAGCTTTGAATCAGGGAAATATTTTAAAAAGTGCTTTTGTGAGCAATTAATCTATTTGTATATGGAGAAAATGAACAAAACTTTTAACATGGTTATCAGATTAATAAAGAGTAACCTATAATTATATTATTCCAGCATCTTCATATGTTTTAGGAAATTCAGTATGACCCATGCTTTTCTTGATTCATGTGACAATGAACAGTTCAACTGAGTTAAGGGCAGGACTCCCCATTAATAACCAACCTTAGAAACTTCTCAAATTATATGTCTATGGGCATCATTATATTCGAGAGATAACAAATGAAACTAAAAATAACACCCAATTTTCTTTCTACAGTGACTGAAATGCCTAATTCCAAGCAAATAAGCAAAAAGAATTCCACACGTTTCTCAAGTCCATCCGAGCTTCCCAAGGCGGTTCACCACCCTGGACAGACGCTGGGCTCAGACGTCAGGGAGGACACGGGCCTGACAGGTCACCGTAACATCCCTGAGTGCCAGTGACATTAAGGCAACTGAGGAAGTAGTGACTAATGATGAGCTTGCTAGGGAAATCAAATGAAAACTATTTGAAGAGAGAAAAGGGAAGTGGGGGTGTAGCCAGTAACTATTTTTAAAAGGGTGGGGTGGGGTAGGGGGTGGAGTTAAAACCATATATCTAAGCCAGAAAGTTTCATTTATTGTGTTGGCGCTTTTCTTTGCCTGGGGTATGTCTTTTAGCATCAGTTTTTGTTTTTTTTTTTTTCATGGCTAAAGTGGGGGAAATATAATGGCCTTTCATCAGGTTATTGTAAGGATCAAATGAGTTAATATGCATAAAAAGCATTACCAAAAAAAACACAAATGAACAGTAATTGGAAAAAAAAATCAACAAAAAAACTGCAGAAGACCCCACAACTTTTCTTTTTTCAATATTTGGGTGCACCAGGTCTTAGCTGTAGCATGCAGGATCTAGTTCCCTGATCAGGGATCAAACCCAGCCACCCCCAACCCACCCACCCCGGCCCGCACTGGGAGCCTGGAGTCTTAGCCACTGGACCACCGGGGAAGTGGCCCCCAACAACTTTCCTTGATCAAAGAGCCAAGTAGGCAAAAAAAGAGAAATGACGATTTCTCATATCCGGGCATACAGAATTTAATCTCTGTACAGCACACTTCAGACGGCAGCCACACCTCACAGGAACCCAAGTGACTGTGTCCTCAATGAGCCGGCTGGCGCTGCCTTCCACGCAGGAACACCGCCTTTGGCTTCTCAGAAGCCACTGCACCATCAGGCGTGAGGACGCCCAGCCAACGCTTGCTGCACCCGACCGTCCTGTTACCTCAGCAGCAGGTTGAGAAGCAGAAGAGTTATTTACCATTTTCTTTCCGCAATCTTGTTATGAACTTCTTAGGAGGTATGACTCCAACCTTCTTCTTCTGGGTGGCGATGCTGTGGAAGAGGTCTGCTAAGCACGTGAGAAGGCTCTCCTTCTTCCGGGGCTGACTCTTATACGCGAGAACTTTTTCCCGAAATGGACGACAGAAGTAAAGTGCCTGAAGAACTGAATTGCAGTAGCAGGTATTCCCAAACTAGGATAGAAAAAGAAGAAAAAAAATTTTTTTTTTGTTAAAATTGGGGGTAAAACAATTTCCAGAGAAAGAATTTCCAAGCCTAGAGTTGTTGAGAGAAGAGAAAGAGCAAGATAGCGAATATTTATGATCCTCATAAATCAAAAGGTACCCGAGGGTACAACTGTGGTGTTGGAGAAGATGCCTGAGAGTGCCTGGACTGCAAGGAGATCCACCCAGTCCATCCTAAAGGAGATCAGTCCTGAATATGCATTGGAAGAACTGATGCTGAGGCTGAAGCTCCAATACTTTGGCCACCTGATGCGAAGACTCATTTGAAAAGACCCTGATGCTGGGAAAGATTGAAGGCAGCCGGAGAAGGGGACGACAGAGGATGAGATGGCTGGATGGCATCACCGGCTCAATGGACGTGAGTTTGAGTGAACTCTGGGAGTTGGCGATGGACAGGGAGGCCTGGCATGCTGCAGTCCATGGGGTCACAAAGAGTTGGACACGACTGAGCGACTGAACTGAACTGAGGGTAAAAATAATTGTCCTGACTGCAAATTAGAGATTTTAACATTAAATGGATGCTCTTGACATCAGTTTCAGGTTAAAATGGAAGAAAGATACATGCGATAAATTTGGCCTTTATGACCACTGAGTTAAAGAACTACAGTTTAAATAGTGAAATTAGATAAGGTTTAGGATTCTGGAGTGGAGAAGGAAATGGCAACCCACTCCAGTGTTCTTGCCTGGAGAATCCCAGGGATGGGGGAGCCTGGTGGCCTTCCGTCTCTGGGGTCGCACAGAGTCGGACACGACTGAAGCGACTTAGCAGCAGCAGCAGCAGGATTCTGGAGAATTTTTTTCTTTTCCAATTCTCACTGTTTTGATAGTATCGGTTGTATAAGAACTATTTTCTATACTGTACATTTAAAAATATAACTCTCAAAAATTCTTTTATAAAAACATAATAGTGAAGTTTACTATCAAGTTCTTCAGGGCCATCCAAAAAATAAAAACAGAAAATAAGAAAAAAACAGGATACTCTGAAGTATTAGATGAAAGAATCAACAGTGTGACAGCCTAACCACTGACATGCTGAAATGCCAGGTCACTGGCATTTCGTGCTCAATCCATCAGGAGGACGTGGACTCGCTCTGGAGTTGAATCCTGAATGTCTGCGCCACCTCTCACTGGCCGTGTGGCCTGGAGCAGGCGACCATGACTCACTCAGCTTCAGTTTCCTTCTTTTTTTTTTTTGGCCTTGCCCCAAGGCACGTGGGATCTTAGTTCCCCAACTAGGGATCAAACCTGCACCCTTGCATTGGAGACACAAAGTCTTAACCACTAGACGCCAGGGAGGCACGAGTTTCCTTCTATTTAATGACAAGGGAGGAAACAGTCCTACTTTACAAACAGAAGAACACAGAGCTTGACAAATATTTTCTGCCTTCCTTCTTCCTTCCCGTGAATAGATAATGACGTGAAAAGCAGGCTAATAAAACACCTGGAAGTCACTCAGGGAGGATCCAAGGAGTACACAAGGACCGAGGACAGTTCTCAGAGCACTGTCCCAGGGTAAGGTCCTGCACGTGAAACTCTAACAGGCTACCTGCAGAGGAGTGCTGAAGAATGCAACCTTCAACTATGTCCACAAACACATGCACACGTCCGCTGATATTTTAAAATTAGGAAGGCTAAATCAAAAGCTAATATAAATGATTATTTATAGAGAGAAGGAAAAGAGGAGAGAGCAATGAAAGTGAGACTGCTGTGCATGTACATGGTTATAAGAAGTTTCTTTTGCACCCATATTTTTAAGAAAAGATTTATTTGGCTGCCCTGGGTCTCAACTGAGGAACACAGGATCTTTAGTTACAGCATGCAGACTTTTAGGTGCAGCATGTGAGATCTAATTCCCCAACCAGGGATCGAACCTGGGCCCTCTGCATTGGGAGCTCAGAATCTTAGCCGCTGGACCACCAGGAAAGTCCTTGTATCCATATTTTTAAAAAATTAAATTAAAACAGGAAAAAAAAATAAATTCCTAAAATCAAAAATAAACAGAAATAAACCTAAATGTCTATCAAATTGATGGCAGAATTACTTAAAGAATGACTTCAAATGACTTTAAAGCACAGGATGGGTTTTTACTATCAACGCCTTCCTAGGGAAGTTACCAAGCCACTCTATTTATCGGTTTCCTCATCTGTAAATGACGTTTATAACAGCACCAACCTCTACAATCTTGTGAAGAAGTAACTCAATGATCTGCATGAAGAACTTAGTGTGGTTTGGCATACCTCATCACTACATGGTTATTTTTGAAACAACCTTTTTGAGTCATCTGTCCCTTTTGGAAAATTAGCTTAGCTGAAACAGATTAAATCCTATAATCCCCAGGTCTACACTTAAATCATGATAGATGGCAGCAGCACAAATAAACCAGAGGGGTGGTACCATCAGCCTGCAGCACTGTGCAACTTGAAGTGATACAGAGCCATCACATGTGTGGACAGAGTACGGGTACCAGCATTGTCCATTTATTAAGAATCAGCAAAGCTTAATTATCTTTCATTTTTAGGTAAAAATGAACATTAGCAGTGCTCATACTTTTGCCCCCACCCGCCAATGAATCATCTTACATATTCCATTTGGAAACTACTGGTTTTAACCACTATTATGTCAACATAATGTCAACAGAATGTTTTAAATGGCTAACTGCTCCACTGTCACCCACGCTGGTTGGTGATGATGCCTGTCCCATGAACATCCCCTTCTAAGGGAAGACCCTCTTCTCCCCACAATTTCTGTTCAGGCACGTCCCCAACCACCTGCTCCCTGCAGCCAAGGGTACCTAATCCAGATTCTCAGGGACATTGTTCCTCCCCCTCACCTGACCCCCATCCTGACCCCCTTTCTGACCTGCCCCCCCGACCTACTCCCCCCTACTCACCTGCTCCTCCCCCCTTCACCTGCTGCCCAGCCCCAGGCCTCCTCACAGGAACTGACTTCTCTATGCAAATTCTGTAAGGGGGTCAGTCACAAGCCCTTCTGCAGATGCTGCCACAGGGTCAGGCACTTGATCCAGTCTGGCCTGAGTTCTTTGGTCAGGTTTGATATGAACAGTCTTCGATCTCTGATAATATAGGCTTTGAGCAGCCTAAGGACACCAGGTGGGAAGAAACTAATGGAGAATGAAATCAACACAAAAGAAAACAGAACCAAGAGACATCAGCCTGCTCAACCCTGTAACCTGCAAATGGTAAGTTTCATTTTTATTTCTCTTTCCTCCATGGTGACCCTTGTTCCCTGCATTCAGAGTTCCAACTAATGACTACTATCCGTTCAGGTTAGAGAAAGCCTTTTATAAGATGGTTCAGCCTCACAAAAAGATTCATTAATCCCAACCGACTTGTGTTTGGGGGCTTATGTATTAGAAAGTTAAAATGATTCTCGAAAGGCTGCTAAAAACGGAGCAACTGCACAAAACGTAGGAAAAAGACACTAGCAGTCTAAATGACTCTTCACTCAACTTCACTAGACTAAGTATTTATTGGCTACAAGATATAAAGGGGAAAAGGCAAGTTGGCTGATCAGATTAAAACCATTTGTTTTCAAAGAATTCAGCTAATTGCACAAACAGCCGACATGTAAAAGAGGGATTTTACAGCAAGAGAAAGCACCCAAAGGCTCCTCCGCCTCTCGAGATGGTTTCTGCACTCCCCTGTACCCCACCAGGCACACCCATATTTCTCCTGACATCCTGCAACATCAGAAATACTAACGTACCCACAAGGGTTAACTCAATAGGAAACCCCCACTATATGTATTATGCAAATCACAGGGATAGACATCAGAGTTATCAGCAAGAGTCAACTGACATGAAAGCTATCATTTGCGAAAATGTTCCTCCAAGATAAAAATATCTACAACTGAAAGTAATGGAAACTAGATTGTTATTAACAAAGTGAAGAGTAACCACTCTGAATTTTCTGGTAGGTTAATTAAACTATGGGGTTTTTTTCCTTCTCTTCATTAAAAAAAAAGTCTACTTTTCTAATTGCCCAAATGCACAGACAGTTTCCCAAAAGCAAATGCCTTTGAGTGATTCTAGTACTTTACTAGTCACAAAAAGGGATTCAATCAGGAAGACCTAACAGGAACTCTTTTCAGTATTCGCTTTCAGTATTCGCTTTTTGTAAGGTTGATTAAAATGAACCTGGAAATGCACACTTTGCTAGAACAGACTGATTAGAAGAAAACAGACACGTGCCTCATTTTAACAGAATCCAATTATTAGGAAAGATTAACCACCAAGTTCCTAAAGCAGCTGCATTCCGTGTTGTTTATAAACACTAACGACTTGGCAAACAGGCATAGGGACAGGAGGAAAATGTTCAAATGTTCACCTCTGAATTAACTAAGCCATCTCCCCAGCTTCTCAGAGCTCCAACCTTAGTTTTTAAGGGACTCTATAAATAGTGTGATAACTCCAAATAAAAAAGGAGAAGAAAACTAGAGAGAAGGGTGATGACAGTGTAAGAGTTGGAAACAGAGCTCGTGGAAAACGGTTCAAGGCACACAACACAGCTGTAAAGTGGCCCAAGACCACAGATCACAGAAGCGTGTGTCGCTGTCCCAGGTCAGCTGAGCCTGCTCTCACCACCACTGATCTCTGAGCAGAGTTCGAGGTGCTCATCAACCCTTCACAGCCGGAGCCCTGGTTACCTCAGGATCTCAGGGATCTCAATTTTTCATCACTGTAACAAGGCACAGAGATCGGAAATTCCGGCTTTCCTTGGCTTTACTGGAACCTCATTTATTCAGCTTCAGGGAGAAACACAAACTCCACCTTCTGAATTTAGACTGGTGCATACGAAGTAATAAAAATGATACCTTCTTAGAAACTTTTGGTAACACAATCAACAATGGTTTTTGGTATCATATTGAGTTAAAAACATTAGCAGAAAAAAAAAAAAATACCACAGAGCTTTGTGCTTAGTCGTGTCCAACTCTTTGAGACCCCATGGACTGCAGCCCACCAGGTCCCTCTGTCTTTGGGGATTTTCCAGGCAAGAATACTGGAGTGGGTTGCCATGCCCTCCTCCAGGGGATCTTCCTAACTCAGAGATCGAACCCAGGTTTCCCGCATTGCAGGCGGATTCTTTACCAACGGAGCCACTAGAGAAGCCCCACAGAGCTTTAGGACTCATATCGTATCAAGTATGTTGTTTTACTTGTTTGGAGGTTATTTGCAAAAAAGTTACTTAGGCACAAAAGGCAGAAGGCTGGAATGCTTACACAGGACAAGCTAAAGGTAAGATAGCCTTCAATATAGAAAACACTACTGTTCTAAAGAAGAGAGGTTCTCCCGGGACACTAACAATGGGCACAGCTTTACGACAGTTCAAGACACAAATGAGCTTTGGGGTCTGAACCAGGTAAGAGTGGTTCCCACAGAAAAGGAGCAGTGAGACTGAAGAAAATAGGGTCTGCTCCCCCAGAACTGAAATGAGGCTTCTGATCGCTAGGCAACTCTATATGTAAGTGCAAGCATTTCAGATACTATACAGAAGTCGAGGCTAGACTTCTCAATAACCAAGGGAAATTAAATATTCATTTAACTCTCTTCCCCACGAAACCCCAAATAAAATGACAGTAAAAGAATAGATTATTATTATTTGTAGACTTTTGGATCGCAACCATTCTGACTGGTGTGAAATGGTACCTCATAGTGGTTTTGATTTGCATTTCTCTGATAATGAGTGATGTTGAGCATCTTTTCATGTGTTTGTTAGCCCTCTGTATGTCTTCTTTGGAGAAATGTCTATTTAGTTCTTTGGCCCATTTTTTGATTGGGTCATTTATTTTCCTGGAGTTGAGCTGTAGGAGTTGCTTGTATATTTTTGAGATTAGTTGTTTGTCAGTTGTTTCATTTGCTATTATTTTCTCCCATTCTGAAGGCTGTCTTTTCACCTTGCTAATAGTTTCCTTTGATGTGCAGAAGCTTTTAAGGTTAATCAGGTCCCATTTGTTTATTTTTGCTTTTATTTCCAATATTCTGGGAGGTGGGTCATAGAGGATCCTGCTGTGATGTATGTCAGAGAGTGTTTTGCCTATGTTCTCCTCTAGGAGTTTTATAGTTTCTGGTCTTACGTTGAGATCTTTAATCCATTTTGAGTTTATTTTTGTGTATGGTGTTAGAAAGTGTTCTAGTTTCATTCTTTTACAAGTGGTTGACCAGATTTCCCAGCACCACTTGTTAAAGAGATTGTCTTTAATCCATTGTATATTCTTGCCTCCTTTGTCAAAGATAAGGTGTCCATATGTGCGTGGATTTATCTCTGGGCTTTCTATTTTGTTCCATTGATCTATATTTCTGTCTTTGTGCCAGTATCATACTGTCTTGATAACTGTGGCTTTGTAGTAGAGCCTGAAATCAGGTAGGTTGATTCGCTGGAGAGGGTGTGGAGAAAAGGGAACCCTCTTACACTCTTGGTGGGAATGCAAACTAGTACAGCCACTATGGAGAACAGTGTGGAGATTCCTTAAAAAACTGGAAATAGAACTGCCTTATGATCCAGCAATCCCACTGTTGGGCATACACACTGAGGAAACCAGAAGGGAAAGAGACACGTGTACCCCAATGTTCATCACAGCACTGTTTATAATAGCCAGGACATGGAAGCAACCTAGATGTCCATCAGCAGATGAATGGATAAGAAAGCTATGGTACATATACACAATGGAGTACTACTTCGCCATTAAAAAGAATACATTTGAATCAGTTCTAATGAGGTGGATGAAACTGGAGCCTATTATACAGAGTGAAGTAAGCCAGAAGGAAAAACACCAATACAGTATACTAACGCATATATATGGAATTTAGAAAGATGGTAACAATAACCCTGTGTACGAGACAGCAAAAGAGACACTGATGTATAGAACAGTCTTATGGACTCTGGGGGAGAGGGAGAAGGTGGTAAGATTTGGGAGAATGGCATTGAAACATGTAAAATATCATGTATGAAACGAGTGGCCAGTCCAGGTTCGATGCACGATACTGGATGCTTGGGGCTAGTGCACTGGGACGACCCAGAGGGATGGTATGGGGAGGGAGGAGGGAGGAGGGTTCAGGATGGGGAACACATGTATACCTGTGGTGGAATCATTTTGATATTTGGCAAAACTAATACAATTACGTAAAGTTTAAAAATAAAATAAAATTAAAAAAAAAAAAGAATAGATTAGGTAAAAACTCAAAACGCTAAAGAAGATGACAACGGACCAGAGACAGAGCAAACTTAGAGAAAATTTCACTCTTTTAGATGAACAAAATTTGAGGAAACCTTCCAGTAGTAAAGATACTAAAAAAGAGGTGGGGGCGGGGGAGTGGAATAAACTCAAAGGTCTCAGAAACAATCCAGTGAGTGCAAGAAAACCTCGGCAACAACAAAATCTTTGAATAATATCGTAAGAAAAGGAGCAGAAGATATTGTCTCCATGAAACAAGATTAAACAAACAAACAAACAAACAAGGTAACACTCTAAAAAATGAAACATGCAAAGAGTGGATAAAACAGTTGAAGATACAGTCTAAAATGGAGACTAAGGGAAATGATCAAAAATGGGATAAAAAATAAAAATAAGGAATCAGTCTGTTTCAATATGCAATTAACCATAAAAAAAAAAAAAAAGACAAAACAGAGACATTACAGTAACAGGAAGAAAACTATCCCAATAATAGTATCGGAAATGACTTAGACCTGAGGGACACACATCATTAGTCTGAATGGGTCAGTAAACAGCACAACAGGGTTCCCATCAAGAGACAGGATGAGATTTCAGAACATTGGGACAGAGAACACCCTTCAGGACTCCCAGACACCCTCTAAAGGGGAAAAGAAGGCACGTTCATAAGAGAGAAAGAGCCAGAATGGCTCTCTTACTGAGAGGCTCTCTCACTTGCTGAGAGGCAAGTGCCCTCTCAGCATCAAGAGAAGCCAGAAAGCACCAGAGCAAGCCCCAAAGACTCTGAAGGACGGGTATACCCTAGGATGGACGTCCAACTGACACTTAGAGACAGATAACCAAACCTGTCTTTGGTACACACGACCTCAGAGCTTATACCTGTGCACACCTCCTTAACAAGCGACTGCGGGCTGTGTTCTGCAAAGCAAGGGAGGAAACCACTGGGAAGGGGTCGGGATGGAGGGAAGGGGTCAAGTGCAGGGGCCGTGCAGGGCAACAGAAGAGACGCTGCCAGGCACCAGGAGAGCACAGAGGGGGCCTGCTGGGCACAGCTCCGTGGAAACTGACACATGGTCTTCTTGGCTTTCTTTGGTTCTCTTGAAGACTTTGGTTAAGAATAAGTGACAATTAAGGCCAAGATTAATTTCATACTGGGAGAACCAGGGAAAGTGAAGTTGGGCAGGGATGATGGGAAAAGACAGCAAAGTTCCTGCTTCTATTTCTGCCAAAACAGCAAGTCAGTATACATATACGTGTGTGTGTGTATATATATATATATATATTAATAGAAGTATAAGTATCTTATTTACTCTATAAGGACACATTCCAGAAAAAAGAGCCAGAGGATTGATGAGTGGTCTTCTCCAGGGAGGGGAATACAGAAGAGGGTGGGCACTGCTGATTCTCTGTCCAGCACAGACAAAGAAGAGTCCCCTGGCAAGGTGACACCACACACCACTTTATCTGCCCTCCTCAAATGGCACAAGAAATCCATGTGTACATAACGACATGCTAGAAACAAGTTTAATAAAACTTACTTTCGTACCTGTATTATCACATATATATATATATATATATTTAAAATGCCACAGATCCACCTAACAGAATAGTACAAGAGCATAAACTACCATGCCAAGCGTGTAAAGATCTGTGTTCTCTGATGATTCAGGAAAGAGTTCAAAATTCTAAAGAAAGTTCTTTAGACTCTACAGACACACAGAGACATTTACAAAACTATATTTATTTCTATCTGTCATGTAGACCACTTATATTTAGACATGTATATAATTCTCAAAGAATCAGATCATTTGGTCTAGGCCATATGAGATTTTGGTTATGAGAAAATTCTGACACAAAATAGAAAAAAAAAAAAAAATCAGGCTGATAAATTAGAAACTGTTTCAAGACTCTTAAGGCTTCAGGCAGTGCCTCTCTCTCTCCCATTAGAGAGAATTCTGAAATTCCAAGTCGAGTTTCTTGCATTAAATCTGCTGATGCGAATGAACAATTTTCCTTTAATAAATTATGAACTGCATTCATCGTCCTTAAGACTACTTCCAAGCACAATTCTATAGGCTACTTACGTATTAGCTTACATTGATACTTACATTGACTAATCCGAAATAGTGCTCGTTGACTGGAAACTGTTCTGGACCAATCTCTTTCTCTAATGCCGAGGCATTGGCGCCCTATGGGACGAAAAGGAGAAATCTCAGTATTCAGGGTATTTTCCCAATACTATCACAGATGCATACACATTACAGAGAGATCCTTCAAATGATTTTGTTTCCTGTAACTACCTAACATTATGGAAAGAAAATAAAGGGTGACAATGAAGAAGAAAGCCTTTTAATAATATGACTTAGAAAAAAAAAAAAAGTTTGCAGGAACAGTTGGATCAAGGAATTCTACTAAATCCTGCTCCTTTTCCTACATGATTCTTATGTGATGGATGAGAGCCCCTGCTGTATCTGTGGTCTCATAGGTGCGTGATTTCAGAGACATCATGAAGTTAAACAGGCATACCTTCAGCAACCTAACACTTCTTCAGCAGTGTACGCATGAAAATTTCTCATGCAGAACAAAGGGGGACAAGAATGTTTGCTGAGGGCATCCCTGGTGGTTCAGTGGTAAGGAATCCACCTGCCAACGCAGGAGACATGGGTTCAATCCCCGGTCCAGGAAAATCCCACGTGCCTTGGAGCAGCTAAGCCCGTGGGCCACAACTCCTGAGCCCAGGTGCTGCCACTACAGAAGCCCGTGCGCCTAGAGCGTGTGCGCCACCGCAAGAGAAGCCACTGCAGCGAGAAACTAGAGGACAGCCCCTGAGGAAAAGCCTGTGCAGCAACAAAGACCGACACAACACTGCCAAAAATAGATGAATAATATGAAAAAAAACATTAAAAAAAGAACGCTTCCTGAAGTCTCACTGGTGACAGCACAGCTGACAGCAATCTATGAACAGATGGCCCATAAAATGACAGCATACCACGTAGCTGTCAGAATAAATGAAGCAGAGTTCATTCAAACACACAGGTATTTCTCAAATACATAATACTAGGTACACAAAGAAAAAAGATCAACACAACCACCACCACATATATACACAATAGCGCACGGCAAGGGGGCTGGAGAATGTACACGACACGCACCTGAGTGGGGCTGGAGGAGGCCAGGACGCGGAAGTGAAGGGGGTTAAAGACAAGAGCGGAGAATGAGACGACACCCAACAAAAGAAGGGCCTTGCTCAGAGAGTAACCGCGTGCCACGGTCTCAGGAATACAGTCGACATGTCTGTGCATCTGGGGCACCGAAGGAAAAGGGATTGGGGGGACGGGGGTGACAAAGGCCCTGAGCACCGGTGCGTGCTAGCAAATGCACTCCAGACGCAGTCTGAAAGGGAAGTCAGAGCGATTCTGGAGACAGAGTAGCTGTTAACTTCAAAATTCCCCAGAAAACACAGGACCAGATGAATACAACTGACACTACCCACAAAACAGCCGAACGCTGCCTTGTGTACGAAGCCGCGGACAGGACGACACGCACACGGCGCCTCCCCGGGGACAGCCGCACTCAACAGCACCCGGTGCCCAGTGTGCCCCTGCTGCCTCCTGAGCCTGGAAGCCCGGCCCTTTGTCAGGTGGCGCCTCCTTGGCTTCCTGACATGCCAGGCCTGAAAATAAGGCCTGACGGAAGGAACCAGGCAGGCTGGTGGTCAAGCTCGACCAAAGCAAGACATTTGCCTGAATACATTTCAGCCGCCCAGCACCTGTATTTATACATGATGTTTACTTGTTTAAGACATACTATTTAGCTTTATATAAGACCTTGATATAAGCCCTAGCTCACAGATACTATTTAAATTTGGCATTCCGTGCACTTTTTAATAATAACACGAAATTCAGTTATGACAGCAACTTCAAGATCCACTGAACCAGAGCCCTTTGTGGGGAGCCTACCAGCCCACTGTCCACACCACCAGCTCGAGTGTCTTGTCACGGAATTTCCTCGCGTGTGCTGAAAACTATCACTAAGAACTCAAACTGATACTGGTGTCATGCAAACAAGTATAACCTCTTTCCATACACACATACACAAAAGCTAGAAAAGGTGCTATTGTCAAAGGACATCTACTTGGAACAGTAAAAGCCAGCAGGCACACCCAAGGAAAGCATTTCTCGCCCTTAGGGTGAATCAAGAACCCAGCACGCCAGGCTTGCCTGTCCTTCCCTGTCTCCCAGAGCTTGCTCAAATTCATGTCCATTGCATCAGTGATGCCTTCCAACCATCTCACCCTCTGTCCCCCGCTTCTCCTCCTGCCCTCAATCTTTCCCAGCATCAAGGTCTTTTGCGATGAGTCAGCTCTTTGCATCAGGTGGCCAAAGTGTTGGAGCTTCAGCTTCAGCATCAGTCCTTCCAATGAATATCCAGGGTAGACTTCTTCAGCAATCTTCCAAATCCCAGCTCTAAGCTCATCTGTTGGGTGTTCAAGGAAGCCCTTACACCAACTTAGGTTTTCACAGCTAAAGGTCAGAAAATTTCTAAAGTCTCTTCTAACTCAACATTCTATCATGTCTAATCACTTTTATCCACACTTCTGAGGACATTACTAGATTCACACAAAACTCTAGGAACTCCAAGTCAACCAGCACATGACAAGCACCATAGATGGTTATAGATGGAGTAAGGGCAGCAGACTGCAATGGGAAGTACAGAGAGCACGGAACTTACGGACGTGAGTGCTAAGTTAAGGTACAGCGCAGTAAACTATACCTTAGTGCAGCGCGATGACACCGCGGCACTGATTCTGTGAATGTGCGGGAGGACAGTCTCATGGCAGGAATTCAAGACTCTCTTGCAGAAACGACCAGAGCACATTCCTGCCTCTAGCCAAACGCTAACTACAAAGGCAGGGTGTAGACAGAGCAATCCAGTGGCTGATGAGTGGTTCTTTTTTTGTTTTTAATTTAGAAGTGTTTTCAACACTGTAGTTAGACATTAATTGGTTAAGAAATTAATAATAAAGAAAAAAACCCCACCAAGTTGAAAATGTGCTATACAATTTTTTTTAGTACATTTACAAGAGTTCTCAAACACCATCCCCTGAAGATTCTAAGATTCTGTTGAAGGTTGCCAAACCCTATCACGTCAAGTAATAGTCCATCCAGCAGCCCAAAATTTAAACTGAGCCTAGAACCTGTCAACATCCAACAGGGATGGCTCTGAACAGTCTCCCATCCCCACATTTGAGAAATATGTTCCTACTGCAATTAACAACACTGCGTGAAATCATGATTCTTCACTGGGACAAAGGGAAGAAATGCTGGCACTCTCAGGAATCTCTGCTCTAAAGCCATGGGGATCAGGAATGTCATCTGTTTTGTCTGAGAACACAACACACTGAAGGAAGAAAACATTCTTTCTGACTCTTCCGTTACCACGTAAGATTATTTTAGACTCAGGACCTATTGCTACAAATTCATCACAAAGAAGTGATTAGATATTTATGACCCTCCTGATGAAAACAACCAAAAAGTGGATGAACTTTTTAATTAAAAAAAAATATATATATAGTAATTTAGTGAGCTGGTGAGAAAATAAGAAATCTGCAGAAACCAAAAATCAAGTGATGGGAGAACCTGAGAGATGAGCAAATGCCAAAGACGGATTTCATGAGGAGGCACGTGCCGACACCAGCGACCCGAGCACCCCAAGCTGATGGCCGGATCGAACGGGGCACGGAGACCAGGGCTGAGGCTCAGGGCCCGCTCAAGACGGGGACCGGCAGGAGACCCAAGCACGGCAAGGGAGCCAAGAGGGCTGTGTCTTCAGCAAAGGCGGAACAAGAAATAAGCCTGCACCACAAGAGGAGATGGCAAAAGAACCTGCAGGACTTGTCCATGGCCTGGGGGTGGGAGAGACGACCAGTATCTTCCCAACATCATAACCACAAGCTGGCCCCCATCAAAGCTTGTGACCCAGATTCACACACACAAACAAAATCAGGCAGGAAATGTAATTCAACAAGGTCCTAAGCGGATGGTGCCCACAACTAGCAAACAGTGGAATTACAGACTCATTCCAGAAGACAAATTCAATCCACCCACAAGGAATTCCCGCAAGTAAAACTCCCAAGAGACTGAGTTCACAGTCAAAAATCACACATACACACAAAAGCAGAAAAACAAAGCACCATGTGTAAAAACCAGTGAAAATACAGACAGAAGAATTAAGACTCAAGATGCTAAACATCAGAAATATTTCAGACATGACATAAAGCAAATGGTTGGTATATACAAAGAAACAGCAAAAGCCTGATTATAAGAACAAATGTCAGAATTTAAAGCCTAAGCTGATTTGTTTTTAAAGAATCAAATAAAACTTCCAAATCTGAAAATTATAATTGAAAGTAAAAAACTCAATGGTAATTATGGAGACAGTTTAAAAAAAAAAAAAAGCTCCAATACTTTGGCCACCTGATATGAAGAGCCAACTCACTGGAAAAGACCCTGGATGCTGGGGATGACAGAGGATGAGATGGTTGGATGGCATCACTGACTCAATGGACTTGAGTTTGAGCAAGCTCCGGGAGTTGGTGATGGACAGCCTGGCATGCTGCCATCCATGGAGTCATGAAGAGTCAGACACGACTGAGCAACTTAACAACACACTGCTGCTGCTAAGTCACTTCAGTCGTGTCCGACTCTGTGCGACCCCATAGATGGCAGCCCACCAGGCTCCCCCACCCCTGGGATTCTCCAGGCAAGAACACTGGAGGGGGTTGCCATTTCCTTCTCCAATGCATGAAAGTGAAAAGTGAAAATGAAGTCGCTCAGTCGTGTCCAACTCCTAGCGACCCCATGGACTGCAGCCTACCAGGCTCCTCCATGTCCATGGAGGTTTTCCAGGCAAGAGTACTGGAGTGGGGTGCCATCGCCTTCTCCTAACAACACCCTGGCCTGGCCTAGTCCAATTCTTAAAAAACTGAGTGTCTCACCGAAAATTAACCACCAACCCATGTGAAAGAAGAGAAGTAGAAACTGTAAGGATACCTTCTGTTTACTGATAAAGATACTATGTTTTGAGGACACAGCTGCAAATAGGAAAAAAGAAAACCAGTCGGGAGATGGCTCTTCTGAAGGACAACGTTTACACAGTCAACCATGGAAAACACATCTGACCGCCCTGCATCCTGCCGTTGAGAGAAAGAAACAATTACACAAAAGCAAAGTGACACCCAGGAATGTTTTCAAGGCAGTAAATTAAGGAAATCTCTTCTACCATCTAAAGCTCGACTATGATTAAAAAATGGTTATCTGTGAAGATGTATTTGGAAAAGCTAATTATGTTCAGTGTACACTGCTTAAGAAAATAGCAAACTTTATACATTTTAGCAAGAAATAAAAAGGGATGAAAATGTAAAAGATCAACACCTCCATATAGGAAATGGACTTATCAAGAACATAGTCGTCTGTCTGTATCTGTGGGGAACTGGTTCCAGGACCTCCACAGATCCCAAAACCCAAGGATGCGCAAACCCATCATGCAAAACAATGCAGTTCTTGCATATGACCCATGAGCCATCTCTCGAGGTCATGTCACACCTAGTGCAGTGTAAATGCCATGTGAACAGCTGCCAGCACACGGCACATTCAAGTTTTGCTTTTACGAACTTTCTGGGACTTTGTTCACAAATGTTTTCGATCCTGGGAGGCGGAACCCACAGATACCGAGGGCCGGCACTTCCTTCTTTCCATTAGACAGCTTACAGTTCTTTATACTAGATAGCCTGTATTTAATACAAATATGAGAAAACACATTTCCCCCACTGTTGTGTTTCAAGTCCTATCTTGAAATCCAGCATTTATCATTCCCAGTTTAATACTGAAGAGGGTCAGATCAGGTCGGGAACCAAAGGAGAACTGCCAAAACAGGCAGGAAAGGCTTCCTGAAGATCAAAGAAGCAAGTGACCCTACAAACCGAGAACAGTGCGGGAGGCACAGGAAGAGGCGAGGTAGGATGTGGACAAAGCAAGGAGGAAGTGAGTGCGGGCAGGAAAGGGGTGAATCCAGAGTGAGATGTGAGAAGCAAGCTCCTGTCTC
The DNA here is from genome assembly GCF_032452875.1 of Bos javanicus. Lineage (NCBI taxonomy): Eukaryota > Metazoa > Chordata > Mammalia > Artiodactyla > Bovidae > Bos > Bos javanicus. The sequence goes on along the minus strand of NC_083879.1, from coordinate 32,704,542 downwards.
CCAAACCAGAAGATGGAGAAGGGAGACAAGGCTGAGAGCCCACGACTGTTCCCCTGGAAGACGCCATACCCCGACGCTAAACCAGAGACGCCATGCCCCGACGCTAAACCAGGTATGCCGTGCCCTGACGCTAACCCAGACACTGTGCCCCGACACTAAACCAGAGACAACAAACATTTTCATGAGAAAACAAACCATTTCCATACTCTCAGTCTCAGGCATCCTAAAAGTCATCCCAAAGCAGTAGTCCTCCAGAAAAGATGAACCTCAGTAAGCATCTGAGAACCAAAAAGGTCGCAGCCCTCAGTAGGTAGCAGAGTATCACAACCGCTGTTCCCTTTTCCGTGACGCTGAAGAGGTCACAGTGCCTCTCCCTACCGAGAGAGTAAACGGTGGTTTGTGGGACTTCTGTTCCAATATTCAAGTACACATATATTAGGTCTAACTGCCAAACCGCTCAATCAGAAAACGGGGACCAACGTTTTCCCACTTACAAAAGCGTGAACCCCTCTGTTTTCCCCAAATCCTGTGTTACAGTAAAGTGAACTATGTGAAAAGTCCCTCACACTCCTGCAAGGAAAATCACCATCCAGCTACAACGTATTATTAAGCTGAAGTGAAATCAAAGCTATGTAAATTATTGATTGACTGAATTATTCTGTTACTGTAACAACAGGGTTCATACTCCAGATTCCAGGGGCTAACTGTAATAAAAACTAAAATTATCATCAAACCGAAATAGTTGTTAGACACAGAAAGGAACTGACTGCTGCTGGCAGCGCGCGGAGTCCTGTCCAAAACACCCCGCAGAATGGAAAGACGTCACAGAGGAGACACAGGGGGAAGTTCCTGGGGTCAGGCCCTCCACCACCACTGTTCAGCTAAAAAACCCTCAGCATTAACTATGTCAGAAGACTTAAAACCACAGGCTTTAAAACCCTTCAGAAAAAATGAGGGGAGAATACTTTCTCATTTTATGAAACCAGCATCACCCTGACTCTGAAGCTAGACAAGACACTAAAAACTACAGGCGCTATCCCTTATGAATACAGATGCAGAAACCTCAACAAAGCACTAGTGAACCGAATTCAGCAATGCACTAAAAGGATTACCGACCATGACCAAGTGGCATAAACACCCGGAATAAAGCACTCTTACAACCCAAGAACAAAAAAAAACAACCCAACCAAAAAACAGGCAAGTGACTCGAACTGACATTTCTCCAAAGATGATACACAATTGGCAAACAAGCACATTTAAAGATGCTCAGTATCACTACTCACTAGGGGAAATGCAAATCGAAATCACAGGGTGCCGCTTCACACCCATCAAACTGGCCAGAATCAAGGGGGGAAACAGAACAGGCATTGGTGAGGATGTGAAGAAACGTAGTGGTTCCTCCAAAAATTTAATATGGCATTCCCATATGGCTCAACAATTTCAATCCTAGGTATATATCCAAAAGGTCTGAAAACAGGAAGGTCAACATTCACAGCAGTATTAGTCATTAAAGGCAAAAGGTAGAAAGAACCCCAAATGCCCATCAAGAGAGGAACAGATACACAAACCGTGGACTAATACAATCATTGAGCCATAAGAAGAAATGAAGTACTGATTCATGCCACAACATGCATAAACTTTGAAAACATTATGCTAAGTGAAATAAGAGGACCCAGACCCAAGAGGACAAATAGTGTAGGATTCCATTGACATGGAACACCTCTACTGGGCAAATTCACAGAAGACAGAAAGTAGATTAACTTTAGATTAAGCAAAGTCTGCAGACAGGGAGGAATGGGGAGTTCTACTGAATGGCCATGGAGCTCCGGCTGGGGTGATGAAAACATTCTAGAATATGACAGCGGTGACAGCTGCCACAACATGGCAAATGTAATTCATGTTACTGAAATCTATACATAAGATTAACTGAAGTGGCAATTTTTTTTTTTGTTATATATATCTGACCACAATTTTAAGAAAAGGACTTCGTGATCAAGGGTCAAGGCTGTTACACTGGGATCCCAAGACAAGAGTTAATTACGCATCCCCCGCCACCATTGTTTTCCTGGAGGGCAAGTCACTACTGAAATCCATAATTTCTTGGGTTAAAAAAACCTCACCATGAGGATCAGATAAGGCCAAGCATTGCTTGTTTAGTGTCATAAGCCCAAAAGATGAGTTAAACCTTGAAGCAAACAATACCTACCTTCCACTGCTCTGACTGAGCTAGCTACAAGAGTGCAAAATAAAGACATAGGGAAAATTCCGGGAGGCACTGCTGTCTGAGGAAAGACGGGGACAGCAGGGCAGAGAGCAAGTGTGGTCCAGATGCCCAACAGTGAGAGGCTGAGTGACTCCCAGTGTCATGTGCGGCACTGCTGAAAAACCTCAAGAGAACTCACCTTTCAAAATAAACACAGGCTTACCTGTTTTTTTGTTTTTGTTTTTGTTTTCTTTTTTTTTATTTCATTTTATTTTTAAACTTTACATAATTGTACCTGTTTTAAATACAACTAGAACACAATGTTCCAAATGCAGGGAGAAATCGGAGTGGGAGCCTGAGTTTGGGAATGCTACAGAGATCCTATGTGGGGGCCGGGAATCGGGGACAGAGTCTGAGCCCAAGCTCAGCACCACCTCCGGACAAGTCACCAAGGCTGGTGTGGTCTCTGCACCTCCTAATACAGGAAAACACCTACTCTGCCAAGCTCATGGGGCTGGAAAGCAAACAACGAGAGTGAAGCTGCCCTTTGTAAGGCTATCAGAAGCATCAGTCACTCAAGTGATGGTTTCAACCAAACGGAACAACACAACGGAAAATTCCAACAGAAGACAGCGAACTACCTCACTTGTACTTTGTTTGGGAAGCTACTGGGCAGGTTAAAGAAAACACATAGCTCTTTATCCCAAAGTCTTAAGTTAGCACCCCCTGGTCAGTTGTAATAAATACTAGAACAAGCACCAAATCCCTTTTGTGTGCCTCATGTACACCTTATTTAATAAATACTGCAAGCTCATACACTGAACACAATGCAAAGTGCAGAGGGTAGAGGGTAAAGGCAAGGTGTTATTGGTCGCCCCCTCCCTTCAGTTCCTTTCCCCAGAGACACCGGCTGCTAACAGCTTGGTCTCAGCTCTACAGTGGTTATTATCACAGCTGTAAATTACAGATGTCTCGTCACCAGCTTTAAACCTGCTCTGCAAGTGTGAAACTGGCACGCACACGCCTCCGGTTCTCCTTCCCCACACCACCTCCCAGTTTTTATTATGAATTACTGGGTATAAGATTGCTTTAGGGAATCTAGTAATTCTATATTTAACTCTCTAGCCAGATTCACCAATCTCATAAAATAGGTACATTACTGCTGTGAAACTCTCCTTCTATGTCCCTCCTTCCTCCCCATCCCTACTACCTGTTTACCTGGGCAGAGGCTGGACCACTCACATTTGCTTCTGTGACAATTCACCCACCACACTTCACTCACAACATAGGAGCTCCACAGACAGCGGCTTGGAGGGCAGCCAATGCTGCCCGGGGAGCTCAACTCGAAAGCAGACAAAAAGACGTCGAGTAACTTCGACGTAAGAAAATGTGAGTTACAAAGGCGGCAAAACTTTACAACTATCAAAAAAAACATTGATGCGACAAAGTTCAGGAAAGTCAACAAGAAAAAAACCTAAGGAACAGACACATGGCCCTTGGACATTTAACTATTGTCACTTAAAGGAGAATCTTTCAAGTTTCCCGTTCTCCTTCTCCCTCCCCGGTTTCCCTTAAGTGTCTGGAAACCCCTGCTTAGCAGATCCAACTTGTGAAAGAAAGATGGCCAGCATCTGCATCTCTGATTGGGATTCCTCCCCACTGGTCCTGAAAGAGCTGGGAGGGACAGGGAGGCAGAGCGCCAGGGGGCGTGGCTGGGGGTGGCTGCACCCTGGGCTGGCCTTAGGTCTGTGGGGACCCAGCCCATCACATGCCGGTCCCTGCTCTCTCCCCAGCCCTAACGGCCAGTCCACCCACCCCCAGACAGAAGGTCAGCCACTCTCTGCAAAGACCAGGTCTCTGGCCTGACCCCATGTGCCCACTACTCTGTGTCAATAGGAAGCGAGAAGGCTCCCTGACCCAGCTCTCCCAAGCCAGAGGCTAGATGCGATTACCATGGTGACGGCATCACAGCCACAGCCAACCATGAACGGCAGATTCCAAGTTCAAGCTTCCACAGGAGCTCTCTGGGGAGGACCACAGCTGGCTGGTCTGTTTTTTGCTTCTTTTCTTTCCCATCACTACTTTCCAGTCCTCTAGGAATCCCTCAAAGGATCTGGTGCATCAGTAACGCCGCTCACCCTCTAGCTCTATTGCAGTTCAATAGACAAAGCACCAATAGCCAGCCACTCAGCACATGCACGCAGACACACCTTTCTGTGACTCCCACAGATGGTGCCACTGAAGAAGCAGACATGCATGTGCTCACACTGGCCACAGGGTCCTTTATAGCAGATCTTGTAAGAGTTTTTATATTAACAAGTATAATATCACTTCCAGTAGTCTACGCTCCACATGACACTAATATATCTAAATTCTATAACAAGCTCTGCTAATAAACATCTACAGTCATGAAAGGAGTCCTTCTTGGTGCTAAACCAATCTGAGCAGAAACTCACACCCCACAGCAAAGGCTGTTCCATTCAGACCGCTGTTCCCTGAAGTCACTTCCAACAATGCTTTCTTATTACATCCAGAAATGTAAAAGAAACTCATAGATCCATTATCTACTTCAGAATAGTTTTTATAAATTAGAACAAATTTGAAAACTTATTAGTCACACTGACTGTGTCACCACACTCCAAAGAAGGACTAAAGGACTGCTCTTTATAGTGATGCTGATTCCCACGGGATAGAACATGGAGAGAAGCAGTGTGCAGACCAAAGGTGACTCAACTTCAAAAATATCCTTATCCCATTTGGTTTGCCGTCTAGAATCATCTTCCATTATATTCTGAAACTGACACAGAGGTGGGGAACAGGTCTCCTCTATTCAGTCTGAGGAGGGAAACGTGAGTCCCAAGGTGAGCACACACATCACCTGCCCAGACACATGGTGCCCCCTCCCCCAAATCCCAAAGAATAGGGACCTGCTCTCCATTCAGGTCCCCTTAAGTCTTTCCTACTACCAAAAATACTCTCACAGTTACTTCCTTCTGAACAGCGAAGAGTAAGCCGAGGAAGTCTGAAACAACCCCAACAAACAGTAATTCTAATTCCTCTAGAGAAGAAGTAAGGAACTTGAACACAACTTGAACGTAATTTTGTAATGCTAGAGACGTGATCTCATTACAGAATGTGATGGATGTTCTGCTGCTGCTGCTGCTAAGTTGCTTCAGTCGTGTCCGACTCCGTGCGACCCCATGGACTGCAGCCTACCAGGCTTCTCCATCCATGGGATTTTCCAGGCAAGAACACTGGAGTGGGTTGCCATTTCCTTCTCCAATGCATGAAAGTGGAAAGTGAAAGTGAAGTCGCTCAGTCGTGTCCGACTCTTAGTGACCCCATGGACTGCAGCCTACCAGGCTCTTCCATCCATGGATTTTCCAGGCAAGAGTACTGGAGTGGGGTGCCATTGCCTTCTCCCGATGGATGTTCTAACAAAGCTTTAAAATCACTTTTACAGGGAGCTGCCCTGGGGGTCCAGTGGCTAAGACTCCAAGCTCCCAATGCAGGGAGCCTGGGTTCGATCCCTGGTCTGAGAACTAGGTGCCACATGCCACAACTAAGACCCAGTGCAGCCAAATAAATAAAATAAATAGTCTTTTAAAAATCACTTTTATAAAGGAGAGACTAGGTCAGCAATTAGTGATATATTATGTGGGGTATCAGCAAACAAGCAGACGAAAAACAGTGCTCCATTCTGTGAACAGGAACGCCATCCCAAGCCACAGTATCCACCAGTGTCATAAAGAGAGACTTACACGTGATGCACTTAAACGAGAGAGGAGATGCCATGCAGACAAGCTGGGCCGGATGACACAAACACATCAGGAACAAAACACTGCTGCTAGAGGCACCTACAAGCAGCCTGAAGATGAACGAAGAGGCATCATAAAGTGAATGAAAACATTCATAGTTTTTTTTTTTTTTTTATCTCAGATCTCTAAGTGTAACAAAATTTATCAATTGAATACAGGTAATGCTTTATGGTCTCAGCTGCACCACCAAACATTTACATAAACACTTAGCCACTGAGGTCTATGAAAGACACAAATCCTAAGATATCGGCTGGTCTCTACGGAGGATACAATCATACGTCCACAAGTGCAGCCAGGAGCGCACTGGGGAGGGGGCCAGGACACATGTCTCCCCACCCAGAACACACGAGCTTTGTGTGAACAGGGTTCCTTCCGGCTAGAACTCAGGCAGGATTCCGTCTAGGAATCCTCCCACCACAGGCCTGAGTTACTGCGGAGTCTTGTTATCAAAGGACTGCTTCGTCATCATGAGTCTATGTGGAAAGCGATAGGGATTCTGAAATGACTTTGCACACGTGTGTGTAGCTGCCTACCCACTTGGCACCACCAGGACAAAGCAAGATGTGGACGAGGCGATCCCTATTTGCAGGGAACCCACAGCGTAGGAGAGGAGAACCAGGGCCCAACAGGAAAAGTTAATTTCAGTGATAACATGGTACCTGGGGTTCACCTCAAAATAACCCAGGAGGTGTACAGCAGGTGGGAAGGAAGAAGACAGGCTGGTCAAGAGACACTCTGGGCTGCAGACAGCAGATGGTGCATGGCGGCACGCGACATGAAGCGTTGACCCGAGAGACGTCTGTTTTTCTTTAGGAAAGAAGACTGCGCTTGGTTAAAACAGAATGGGAAACATGATGAACTGCCAAAGAAGTGATTCAGATAACGGATTCATTTAGAAAGAGGTGGCCCCTTCACAGAAAATAATCACAAGTAGGACATTTACCAAGCAAGGGGAGAAACAGGCCTCAGTCAGGCTGACTTCACACTGACAAGCTGCTGGGAAGGCATCACTGTGGTGGACAGAGTTAAAGGGCTCCCCTTGACTGCAGGAAGGGCCAGCAACTTGCTTCTAACCAACAGAATCTGACGAAGGTCATGGGACGACAATTCTTTGGTTATAGAAGACTCTGCACCGCTCCCTGGCGTGCTGTCTGACTCACTGACTGGCTCTGAAGGAACAGGCTGCCAGGAGCTGAGAGGACCATCCCAGGACAGAGAGGGGCCACGTGGAGGGGAGGGCTACATGGAGGAGGGCTCCCATGGAGAGGTCTCACAGCCAGGAACTGGAGGCGGCCTCTCAGTGCTGAGGGTTGTCTCCTACAGACAGCCGGCCAAAAGCCAGGCCCCTCCAACCTGTGCCCTCTGCAAGGCTGCAGTTGGTGCCCTGGCCAGAGGTCAGTTCCCATCAGAGCCTCACCTGGCAGTGGGTCTGCTCGATGACAAACGCATGCTGGTTTAAGCTGCGAACTTTGTGACAATCTTCAGTTCTGAAGCTCTACATTTGTCACAGTTTGTGCAGTGTTTGCCCCTTTAGTTTTGCCATCGTTCTGTCTCTTGAGTTTAAAGAAACACTGATTCTGGAACCCCAGGATACAACAGAGAGATCAACGTTGACCCTGCAGAAGGACCACGGTGCCCTGCTCTGTCTGAGACGGTGTGGACCAGGTGTCGGCACACATTTCAGTCCCAGAGGGCCCCAGGTGAGACGAGAACACAGCCTTGTATTCACATTCTACACCTTAAATCATTATCTTCCCAAGCACGACTGCACCTTTCATTCTTTTCAGTTTGCTCCAGCTGAACACCCTACACATCTCTATCTGTTACCGTTAACATTCTGCTGGACTTTGCCCAGATTAATGATTTCTTTGGTAAAGAAGTTCAGCGTACAGATCAAAATACCAACATTTAAGCTTGCAGACACATTCAACAGAGCTTTCCTTAGTTTACATCTAATGGAGGAAGATTCATTTCTGTAATGCTGATACATCCAATATCCCTACCACAGTAGTAAGGTTCCTCCAGCTTGCGCTACACACGTGTATAAAATTGTTTCTAAAAAAAAAATAAAAAATAAAATTGTTTCTAAAACAGTTGTTCTTAGATAAAACTTTAATGTCAGAAACCTCTTTAGAAAGACAGAGCTTTCCTACAGCAATTTCATATACGCAATTGAAGTCACTCAGTCATGCACGACTCTCTGCGACCCCATGGACTGTAGCCTACAGGGCCTCTCTGTCCATTGGATTGTCCTGGGAAGGGTACTGGAGTGGGTTGCCATTTCCTTCTCCAGGGGATCTTCCTGGCCAGGGATCGAATCCAGATCTCCTGCATTGCAGGCACACACTTTACCATCTGAGCCACCAGGGAAGCCCTAGGCCCACTTTATTTTATGTGGTACATGCATGCTAAGTCTCTTCATTTGCGTCCAACTCTTTGTGACCCCTGCTGGACTGTAGCCCACCAGGCTCCTCTGTGCATGGAATTCTCCAGGTAAGAACAGTGGAGTGAACTGCCATGCCCTCCTCCAGCGGACCTTAGGATATATATAAACGCAGGTGAAGTCACACACAGGTACTGCGTTGTGCATGAGAGACAGCATTAGAAAACTGCCACGGCTTGTCACAGGTGAGGAATGGACCTGTCAGGTCGAAGGAAGCCCTGATTTTGAGATGATCCATCAGAATCTGCCCACTTAGAATTCAATTCCTTTATTGAACACATAACTTTTAATTGAAAGGTTAATTTCTCCCACTAGAACCTAAACCAAGAAAGAGCTAAGTATAACTCAGAACCACCACAGAGAGATGGCCCTACCCCCCAGTGGCAAGTGCTCTGATGCCTCAGACTTTCCAGCTGCCGATGATGCCTGACACCAAGCGACTCCATCATGTCCTGGGCAGACCCTTCCCAGGGTCTGTCCCTCCCTTTCCACTCACCCCAAAACTGCCTGAATTTTGACTGAGGATTTCCACCTGAAATAAAAAGGTAATGTGCAGACAGGTCAAGCGAAGTACTACTATGTTATTAAAATTCACCTTGCTGATACAGGAAATTCATAACTTGATTGAGTATATAGTCAGCCATGAATACACAGGGTTCCTCGAGGACTACTTGAGAGCTGAAGAAGGGAGCTAACATTTATTGAACCAGATCCCTGATATACCATCTCATTTACTCCTCCTAGAAACCTCATGTGTGTGTGCTCAGTCACTTAGTTGTGTCTGACTCTTCGCCACCACATGGACTCTAGCCTGCCAGGCTCCTCTGTCCATGGGATTTCCTGGGGAAGAACACTGGAGTGGGTTGTCATTTCCTTCTCCAGAGGATCTGCCTAAGCCAGGGATCGAATTCACGTCTGCTACATAGCCAGGTGGGTATTTTACCACTGAGCCACCTGCGAGCCCCCCAATAACCTCAGAGCAGTGCTTCTGGACAACCGGTTAAGTGAGACAGTTATAAACCAAGACTCTGGACCCAGACTCAAGGGATCTGAACCCTAGATCTGCATGACGGTAGGAAAACTCCTTCAGCTTTTTATGCCTCAGTTTGCTTCCCTGTTGGCTCAGGTGGTAAAGATCAGATCAGATCAGATCAGATTAGTCGCTCAGTCGTGTCCGACTCTTTGCGACCCCGTGAATCGCAGTATGCCAGGCCTCCCTGTCCATCACCAACTCCCGGAGTTCACTGAGACTCACATCCATCGAGTCAGTGATGCCATCCAGCCATCTCATCCTCTGTCGTCCCCTTCTCCTCTTGCCCGCAATCCCGCCCAGCATCAGAGTCTTTTCCAATGAGTCAACTCTTCGCATGAGGTGGCCAAAGTACTGGAGTTGCAGCTTCAACATCATTCCCTCCAAAGAAATCCCAGGGCTGATCTCCTTCAGAATGGACTGGTTGGATCTCCTTGCAGTCCAAGGGACTCTCAAGAGTCTTCTCCAACACCACAGTTCAAAAGCATCAATTCTTCGGCACTCAGCCTTCTTTACAGTCCAACTCTCACATCCATACATGACCACAGGAAAAACCATAGCCTTGACTAGACGAACCTTTGTTGGCAAAGTAATGTCTCTGCTTTTGAATATGCTATCTAGGTTGGTCATAACTTTCCTTCCAAGGAATAAGCGTCTTCTAATTTCATGGCTGCAGTCACCATCTGCAGTGATTTTGGAGCCCAGAAAAGTAAAGTCTGACGCTGTTTCCACTGTTTCCCCATCTATTTCCCATGAAGTGATGGGACCGGATGCCATGATCTTCGTTTTCTGAATGTTGAGCTTTAAGCCAATTTTTTCACTCTCCACTTTCACTTTCATCAAGAGGCTTTTTAGATCCTCTTCACTTTCTGCCATAAGGATGGTGTCATCTGCATATCTGAGGTTACTGATATTTCTCCCGGCCATCTTGATTCCGGCTTGTGTTTCTTCCAGTCCAGTGTTTCTCATGATGTACTCTGCATAGAAGTTAAATAAGCAGGGTGACAATATACAGCCTTGACGTACTCCTTTTCCTATTTGGAACCAGTCTGTTGTTCCATGCCCAGTTCTAACTGTTGCTTCCTGACCTGCATACAAATTTTTCAAGAGGCAGATCAGGTGGTCTGGTATTCCCATCTCTTTCAGAATTTTCCACAGTTTATTGTGATCCACACAGTCAAAGGCTTTGGCATAGTCAAGAAAGCAGAAATAGATGTTTTTCTGGAACTCTCTTGCTTTTTCAATGATCCAGTGGATGATGGCAATTTGATCTCTGGTTCCTCTGCCTTTTCTAAAACCAGCTTGCACATCTGGAAGTTCACGGTTCACATATTGCTGAAGCCTGGCTTGGAGAATTTTGAGCATTAATTTACTAGCGTGTGAGATGAGTACAATTGTGCGGTAGTTTGAGCATTCTTTGGCATTGCCTTTCTTTGGGATTGGAATGAAAACTGACCTTTTCCAGTCCTGTGGCCACTGCTGAGTTTTCCAAATTTGTTGGCATATTGAGTGAAGCACTTCCACAGCATCATCTTTCAGGATTTGGAATAGCTCAACTGGAATTCCATCACCTCCACTAGCTTTGTTCATAGTGATGCTTTCTAAGGCCCACTTGACTTCACATTCCAGGATGTCTGGCTCTAGGTCAGTGATAACACCATCGTGATTATCTGGGTCGTGAAGATCTTTTTTGTACAGTTCTTCTGTGTATTCTTGCCATCTCTTATTAATATCTTCTGCTTCTGTTAGGTCCATACCATTTCTGTCCTTTATCGAGCCCATCTTTGCATGAAATGTTCCCTTGGTATCTCTAATTTTCTTGAAGAGATCTCTAGTCTTTCCCATTCTGTTGTTTTCCTCTATTTCTTTGCATTGATCGCTGAAGAAGGCTTTCTTATCTCTTCTTGCTATTCTTTGGAACTCTGCATTCAGATGTTTACATCTTTCCTTTTCTGCTTTGCTTTTCGCTTCTCTTCTTTTTCCACCTGCAATGCAGGAGACCTGGATTCGATCCCTGGGTTGGGAATATCCCCTGGAGAAGAGCACAGCTACCCATTCCAGTATTCTGGCCTGGAGAATTCCATGGACTGTATAGTCCACGGTGTCACAGAGTCAGACACGACTGAGTGACTTTCACTTTCACTTTTCCCACCCGTAAAGGAAAACAACAGTTCCGACCCCACAGAACTACCATGAAAACTAAATGGATTCATGTATGCAAAGGGCTTAGAATAATGACAAGTATGCAGTCAGCACTACCCAGCTATTACGCACATTATGTGGGGCCCACTTTATACAGAAAATAAACTCAAGGGTTGAAGGCAATAGGCCCATGACTGTAACTAATAAATGGCAGAGGGGAAAGCGCAACTCGGATAAGAATCACAGAGCTCCCCCTCCTCATCACACCCCCTTCCCAATGTCAGGTCCACCTCAGATCACTAGCGAAGTGCAAGACCTTCCCCAGGGAGTCTTCTTGAAAAACAACAGGCAGCAAAAACATGAGACTGAGTCCCACCTTCCCAGGTGGCAACAGCAGCCCCTCTGCATGAACCACATGTCATAATGTGGCTGAACCACAGTAACACTCAGGCTAAAACAGGCCTTATCCCTTTGGCTAAGGAACTAAATTATATACACTGTTTCCGCTGGAGAGTCAATGAGCACCAACTGACTGACTTTCAAAAAGACCTCTGGAAATCAGTCTGCTGGCTGGAGACTTCCTACATAACCACTCTCTTCCAATGCTTGCCATTCCAGTTTGGCAGCTTTTCAGAAGGAAGGACAAATTAATAATAATGTACACTAGCTCCCATTGAGCTTCAAACTAAACCATGATGCTTAAGGAGTTCATTCAGAATCTGCGCATCACTGTGAAATATCAGGACGTCAGATTTAGCTCCCCTGCACCACATACTTACTGTAAAGGGCCAGTTGTCAAAAGGTTCTTTTTAAACTCCAAAACTGTAAATCTGTAATTCTAAACTCTGGTTGTCAGAAGAGAGAATGAGAAACAACAAAAATAAATATATCTTGGTTTCTAAGAGGTCAGAGAATAGAAAGATACAAGAGCAAATAAAACGTCTGCTATGAGAGCGCTAGTATTAATAATTAACTCAATTACCCACAAGACAGTAAGAGCATATTTAATAATACAAATTGTGTTTTAAAAATCATGTCTGCCATGTATGGAAAAGACCAGGAGAGATACAAAAACATGTAATCAAATACGAGTAAATGATTAATGGGTTACTGGTGACTTCTGGCTTCTTTACACATTGCTGTCCATCACATTTTTTTCCTGTTATAATCAGTAAGACAGTAAAATTTCTTAGTAAGTATCCATGTAACTAAAAGAAAACATCACATATCTGTGAAAGACTTGGGAGTGGGAAGCTGGGTAGAAGGTAGCAAACGATCAATCACAAAGGAAAAAAAAAAATCGCACAGCTAACCAACTACATCCACTTCCAGAAAACGTCAGCCATCATTGGTTTAATGGAATATTAAGTGTCCACCACTGCACAGGTCCAATCTTGGCTCACAAGTGACGTTAGAGATATTTACACTAGTTAGTTTAAAAGACACTTAAACTGGTTGCTCCCCCCTCACCACCAAAAAACTACAGCTCTTTAAGTCCCTATCTGATTTCTGAAAGGATTGAGATGGCAATGTTTCTTTAAGCCACCCATTATGAACTGAACTGTATCCATTCCCACCCTCCCCACCAAAAAAAAAAAAAAAAAAGATGTATGTAAAACTTAACTCACAGCAGTGTGGATTGTGACCTTATTTAAAAACTGGGTCTTTACAGAAGTAATCAAGCTAGAATGAGGTCACTAAGGTGAACTCCAATTCAGTATGACTGGTGTCCTTTTAAAAAGGGGAATTGAGACATAGACACGCACAGAGGAAAAATGATATGAAGGGACACAGGGGAAGGTGGCCACTGACAAGCCACGGGACACCTGAGGCTCAGACTTCCAAGTGAGACTCTCAGATGCTGGCGGCGGGGCAGGGAGCCCAGCACCTTCCAAGGGCGCAGTACACTGTCCAGACCGTGGACTTGGACTCTGGCCTCCAGACTGTAAGACAATAAATTTCCCTTGTTCTAAGCCATTCAGTTTGCAGCTCCTGTTACAGAAGCCCTACAAAGCTAATACACCATCCGATAAGCATACAGGACACCCTCAAGAGCACTGCCTTTCCAAAGAGCTCACACCCAGCAATTTCATCTGTGGCATCAATACTCAGCAAGGCTAGTCTAAAGGCATGCCAATATACAACTCATGAAAGGAATTCACACTATCATTTCATTTTAGTTTGCTTCCAATTTTCTTAAGAATGTCTTCTGTGAGAATGTTTGTAATATTTAACTGCAGTAATATATTCTTGGTTGAGACACAATGATTTTGAATGAATTTAATCACTCTGGCCTATGAAGTTGATATATTATAACTGAAATGTACCACCCTAAAAAAAACAAACAAACTTTCAACTGAATGGTATAGGCATTTAACATAAACCCGAATTTAAGAATCTATAGGTCATAAACACACAGACCCACAACCAGGCATGTGATAGTGAAAACGCTGAAAGTCAAAGACAAGGAGAAAAAATTCAAAGCAGTGTGAGAAAAAGGACGAGTCACTTAGAAGGGACACCTTCTCAGCAGGAGCAAGGCTGAGGAGGTGGGGTAATGCATTCAAAGTGCTCCCTTTTAAAATCCTCATTTTAATAGTTCCAAACAATTTATGCAACCTCAGAGGTGTATCTACCACCCCAGGTCTAACACACAGGGGGACAGGTGGGAGGACAAGAGAGAGAGGCACCACCCCGCCTCGAAAGTGACCACGGAGATGAGCCAGCTCATCACTAACACAACATACAGGGTGGTATAAGAACCACAGCGCAGTTCCTGGAGCGAAAAGGAGAGAAGATGACATCTGGGGTGAAAACTGCAACCACGGGAGAGAGGCGGGAGGACACGCGAGAGGCAGCCACGCCGCCTCGAAAGGACAAAAATAAAAACAAACCATAAGCAGAGATGAGAAAAGGTAAGAGAGTCCACTTTTCGGTCGAAAAGGGCAACGTATGAGCGTCTTCAAAGAAGACAACGAGGCAGATTGCAAGCGTGGTCAAGGGGTGAGGGCTGGATTTTCACAGGGAAAACCCACCAGAGCGCTCACAGGTGCCTCTAGGTTTCTCCTGCTGGGCTGACCAGCTCCCCCGGGGCACCTGCTTAACCAGGGAGGGGAATCGTCCTGTGGGCTGGCTGCATCCCCTGGGAGGGAGACGTACGCTTCCTTCAAGTTAAAATACGCAGCAAAAACAAATGAAACTCACTAGTAAACTAGAGAAACTAGTTTTGAAAAAAAAAAAAATGAACTGTCTTTTTAAAGAATGACATGCAAATTAACGAAAACAAAAATAATAAATTTGCCTAGCAGAGTCGTTAATACAGTACCTGGGGTTTCGTTTTTGATCAACTGTATCTAGTTTTGAGCCTTTGACATTTCAAAACTGTTCCGACTTCTGTTCACCTTTAGTAACCCTGATTCCCTCAGGGGGACACGGAGAACACTTGATTTCCATTCCTCGCCTGCTCCTGGATGAACCAAAGCCACGTCATTCACAGCCGAAGTCTGAAACCGTCTAAACATGCTGTCTTGTTCAGTAGAAACCAGAACACCCTTCCTCTGCTATTTCAAGACACATCTTCCTCGTGCAAACTTCTAAGTACCAACTGCTACCCCAAGGTACCACCTTGATCATCCTGCAGAAGAGCACTTCCGTGAAGCAGATTAAACACCAGGGAATCGTCCCAACATCAGGGAAAGCAAACAAACCAAAAAACAAAACAAAACTGTGGAACAACATTCTAGGGAAGAAAGAAAAAAAAATTCTTCAAAATGACAGTGGCTGGCTTTCTGGACTGAGGTTCAGAGCAGCGGAAATGTTTATGTCTACAGGATCTCACATTATAAACATATTTTCCACTCCAGAGAATAGGGGGCTCTTATTTTCTACTTTCCTTGCCCCTAGGACTTACTCCACTGCTTCCTTTCTTTGTGCCCAGATGGGCTCTCTTTCTACAATCCTAACTTGAAAGAATTACTAAAGCTTTCTTTTCAGGCATTCCTGAAAAACTCAGGTAGATGAATACTATAGAGATTAACACAATTGATTCACTATAATTTTAGACCTTAAAAAAAAAATGGCACTAGAAGGAAACAACAAGAAGTTAGCTGACATCACAAGTAAACTGCTCCCTCATAGCACAAATAATTTGGCAATGAACTGCATGTCGTAGGAGAACCAAGCCCACAGATACCTCATTAGAAAGAAAAGAAAAAAAAAGTCTATGAACCATAAATCCCTAAAAGACTTTTTTAATGAAAGAGAACCTAAAATTGTGCTTCATCAGTTACCTGAGCACCGCAAGACCAGGATCACTAAAACACTCATTTTCAAACTCTGCACTGACTTCTATTTCGTCAAAGGGAACCTGGGAGCCCGCTGCCATGCCACAGCCCAGGTGGCCAGACACGCCCCGCCCTCTGCCCCTGAGGACGAATGCCCATCACCAACCACCACGGGGATCTCCATTTATGTTTCCAGTGCAAAGAAAGCAGTTCCACATGGATCACCTCCCTTCACAGGCTTTCTCTCATTTGATCTAATGGGGAGAATGATTCCATCTCACAGTAAGTGGTCCATCCAAATACACATAATTAGTAAGTGGAGTGGGACTCAAAGCTACACACACATACAGAGAAGCTTAGAAATTAGGGACAAAAAAATTTCCCAAATTCTTGTTTAAAAAGGAAAGAAAAACAATTTTATCTCAACCATGAAAGAGGCAACGTATTGTCTTGTAGATACCATCACGGACTAGGGAGTCAAGAAACAGGGATCTCACCTCCAGTCGCTTTGGGGACGACTTGAAGCTTGTTTTTGTACTCTGTGAAAGTGGGGCTGATATTTCCTAAGCTTTCCTCGCTCTGAAAGGATCTTCAAGATGACAGATGTGAGAAGGAGTATGAGACTAACAAAAAAAGGACTTGAATGATCTTAAAATATCTAGAAAAGCTATCTGCACATTAAGTTCTTAGAGGTGATGGTAGTATTGTGTTGTTATATACATTGTCCTTTTGTTTTACAAAGGTTTTTAAGCGATATTTAGTTCTTTATGTAATCTGATAGTTCCTTCCCTATAATACAGATGAATTTAATCCATTTAGATTTATTATAATTAATAAAACAGCTTTCTTCCATTTTACTTTGGTTTTCTGTTCATCTTTTTCTTTTGTTTTTTTTTTTTTCAATCTTATATTTCCTATTTTCCTGCCCTCAGAATTTGAGTGATAAAGTTTCAGCTAGTTTGGAAACAAGGAAAATCATTTCTTGTATAGGTATATATTTAGCCTTCATTTTTACCATGCATATACAACTTACAATTTTCTAATACTGTTTTTGGGGAGGTTTTTTGGATAGGGGACAAGACTTTTAACAAGTTTTTAACTACCATTAGTCCCTTCTACTTCATCATGTTATTGTCACCATATTTTTTAAAAGCAACGTTTTAACAATCAATGTAGTAAAATTTACCAATGTACCTTTATCAACTCCACTATACCTTTATCCCAACTCTCCTCTGAACTTACACCTGCTCAGGATAAATGCAGATCCCAGGAGGCTGCACCTCTGCTCACCTCTGGAATCCCCTCTCTTCCTGCTCACACAATGACTGACTTCCTTGCACTAAATTCAACCCTGAATATTCACTGGAAGGACTGATGCTGAAACTGAAGCTCCAATACTTGGGCCACCTGATGCAAAGAGCCGACTCACTGGAAAAGACTCCGATGCTGGGAAAGACTGAGGGCAAGAGAAGGGGGCAGCAGAGGATGAGATGGTTACATAGCATCAGTGATTCAGTGGACACGAATTTGAGCAAATTCCGGGAGACACTGGAGGACAGTGTCTGGCGTGCTGGAAGCCTGGCGTGCTGCAGTCCATGGGATCGCAAGAAGTCGGACACAACTGAGCAACTGAACAACAGCAACAGCACTAAGTTCCAATCTCTTCCGAGAGGTTTCCTCCCCAAGCCCTCGTCTCTTTCCCAGGGAGAAATGACCACTTCCTCTTTCCCATACTGATTATTCCTCACTCCTGATGTGCTGTATACGTCTGGCCTCCTTCCCGACCTTTTTCTCATCATGGTACACATAGTGAGTACTAAGTGTGGAGCCCACAGGAACATACAGGTAAGACTATTCTCATGCGTACTTGTCTGCTAAGTCGCTTCGGTCGAGTCCGACTCTTTGTGGACCCCTGGACTGTAGCCCGCCAGGCTCCTCTGTCCATGGGATTCTCCAGGCAAGAATACTGGAGTGGGCTGCCATTTCCCTCTCTAGGGGATCTTCCCGACCCAGGGACTGAACCCACGTCTCTCATGTCTCCTGCACTGGCAGGCGGGTTCTTTTCTGGATGCAAATTGGTCAAGGGTCTCTGGTCAATCCAGACAGCTCCTGGTTGCCCAGCAGCCAAGAAGATTTCTCTCTGGGCACAACTATGACCTATTTGGGACACACTGAACGGGAAGGTCCTGTGAGACCAGAGCTCATCATGCTCATCTTCATATTCTCAGTACCGCACGCACCCTGACAGCATGCAGGTCCCCGCGAATACTTCCTCAAAGCACTTATGAAGAAAAGGCATTCTTTACGGGGGGGAACAAAAAAGAACACATCGCTATTAGCTTAAAAAGAATAAATCCATCACGCCTTCCATGAAAAGCATTTACACACTTAGCATCAGGAAGAAGCCTGGCTTAGGTCACTGAAAGAAAAAGGACTAAAATAAAACCAAAGGCAACAATACTCTAACTCCTTTAAAATATACCATGATGAGACCACTATTCACAAGTAGAAAGTGCAGGGTTGGTCCCTGAACCTATGAAGCATTTCAATAAGAATATCTGTCAGCTGGCACTGGAAAAATATCCACTTGTTCTGAGCTGGAAAAAAATTTTTACTGGCCTGCAGCTTTCGATGTGTGGATTACTACAGATGGAGGTCCTAAGCAAGCTTCGACATGGTTCTATAGACGTCACACAACTCTGAGAAAAAGCTGATCTTTCTTTGGAAGCCACAGCAGCAAAGGATAAGCCAGTGAACATACAGGATTATGAAGACCCACACCACTCACACAATCACATTCTATATTAAATATCATGTACTTCACAGCATCACGAAATTCTTCTTGATTGAGTACTTCTGGGAAAGTAGACGTCAGGGTTTTTCTTCCAAGATGAATTATGTATACAAAAACCATTTCTCTCATCTCCTTCTAATATAAATTCTGTGCATAAGGTTTTAAATGATGATGACTTCTATATGGGTATTTTCAACAGTACTGGGTCTCTGGATTATTGATTCAGCATCTCATATAACTCACCGTTATACCTGGCATTTACCTTTTTCTTCCAACACAAACCATTTTACAGATATTTCAACAATCCTCTTCGAAAAGCAGGTTTGGTAACTGCACCACAGGCCAACAAGAGGTGTCACCCTGGTAGGGGACCAGGGCATGAAGGAATCAAATGCAACAATGTGGCCCCAGGGAAGAACAGGAAAATCCAAAAGGAAATAAGGCCTGAAGCTGACTTTAAAACACAAACTCCATTCTACCAATGATGACAAGTTGGTGTGCTTTTTTTCAGTATAAAAAATAAGACTTTTCTTCTCAAAGTACTATTCCCAACTTATCTAAACTTCTCAAACATGTTTGAGAATGTTGCAAATTTAGACCATTTTTATTCCCAGCCAAAAGCAGTAGTTCCTACAAACTACTCAAAACAGGAGAAAAAAGACAATCCACATTCTTAGTTTGAATATTATGATCTAACCCACTTAACTTCAAAATAAATGTGTGCTTTCTCAGAAGCATATACTATTAATAAACTCATGTTGCTTATGATAAAAATGAACTAAAATAACTACATTTTATTTAAAAGATTTCCATTTTGGTTACTAGTATTTGCTAACCTGACATTAACTAGAAGTGCCAATGAGTCCTTACCTCATGGAGGGGAGCAAACCACTTTACAAAGATAATAATAAGAACTACAAACACAACAGATGATTAGTCATGGGCCAGTACCATTCTAGAACCCTATAAAGTGGACGTTATTTCACCCCCATTTTACAGATAAGAAAATCGTGGTACAGAGAACTAATTTGTCCAAGATCACACTCACACCCATGAAAATAAATGTGGAATCTCAAAAAGGGCTTATACCTGCTGAGTAACTCAGTCGTGTCTGACTGTTTGCAACCCGATGGATGCAAAGGCTCCTCTGTCCATGGGATTCTCCAGGCATGAACACTGGAGCGGGTTGCCATTTCCTTCTCCAGGGGATCTTCCTAACCCAGGGATTGAACCTAGGTCTCTTGCATTGCAGGTAGATTCCTTACCATCTGAGCCACCAGGAAAGCCCTCAAAAAGGGCAGCAATTCAAAAATCTTTAAAAAATGGTATCGGAAAAGAAAAAACTGTCGAAAATAAGTAAACAGCTATGTGGATTGAGCCCCTTAATGAATAAAATAGTGATATCGCTGCTGCTGCTGCTAAGTCGCTTCAGTCGTGTCCAACCCTGTGTGACCCCATAGACTGCAGCCCACCAGGCTTCCCCGTCCCTGGGATTCTCCAGGCAAAAACACTGGAGTGGGTTGCCATTTCCTTCTCCAATGCATGAAAGTGAAAAGAGAAAGTGAAGTCGCTCAGTCGTGTCCGACTCTTAGCGACCCCATGGACCACAGCCCACCAGGCTCCCCGTCCATGGGATTTTCCAGGCAAGAGTACTGGAGTGGGTCCCACTGCCTTCTCCACCTCCACTAAATGCTTTTGAAAGAACAAACATTTACTTTGGACCATAATTATCCATAAATTCCACAACATTTTTTAAAAACTAGCAAACTAGGTATAATCCATATTTAACTATATCTAATTCCATGCTCTTCATGTTATCTAAAACATGATCAGATGCAACCTACTGAACAGGAGAAACTACTGTAAATCATATATCTGCTAAGGGACTAATATCCAAAATATATGAAAGAACTAATACAAATCAATAGCAAAAAGCCAATCCAATTACAAAGCAGGCAGAAGATCTCAACAGACACCTTTTGAAAAAAACACACACACATTTGCCAAAAGTTACATGAAAAGATACTCTACATCATTAATCACCAGGGAAATACAAATCAAAACCACAAGGAAGTATCACCTCACACCTGTTAGAATGTGTCAAAAAGACAAAAAATAACAAGTGTTAGTGGGGAGGTGGAGAAAAGAGAATCTGCTCACTGTTGGCAGGAATGTAAGTTGATACAGCAACTATGGAAAACAATATGGAGGCTCCTCAAAAAATTAAAAATAGAACTACCATATGATCCAGCAATTCCTCTTCTGGACATTTACCACATCAAATGAGAACACTAATCCAAAAAGATAAATGGACCCCTATGTTCAGTGCAGCACTATTTACAATAGCCAAGATATGGAAAAAAACTATCTAAATGTTCATCAGTGGATGAATGGATAAAGAACATGAGGTATGTGTATACAATGGAATGTTACTCAAACACTAAAAAAAAATCTTGCCATTGCCAACAACATGAATGGATATTACTGTTATTATGCTAGGTGAAATAAGTCAGACAGACAAATACCACATAAGCTCACTTATATGTGGTATCTTAAAAAAAAAAAAAAAAAAAAAGGCTCATAGATACAGAGAACAAGAGTGGTGGCTGCCAGAGGCGACAAGGGTGAAGTGTGGAGAGAACTGGGCGAAGGAGGTCAAAAAAGTAAAAGTAAAATTAATTAATTAAACATGATTAACATTCCCAAAATGATGAAATCAACAGTCAATTTATAAACTCTAAAAGGATTAGAGAATACTGAGTTTTAGATCTAGAAGGAAACAAACACAGAAGGAATATTTATTAGCGTCTAGTCCAACCCCTTTATTTTACAAATGAGAAAAATGAACTCGGAAAGTTTTAAGAGACTTTCCCATATGCGAAGATCTAAATGTCAAAATCTGGACTAGAGTTTTCCTTCTGGTCCAACTGCTCTTTTTAATTATACCATGCGGTAGGACACATTATAAAATACTATATTAAGCTTCTAGAAAGGAGCTACTGAGAGAGAAATCAAAACAAAATCAGATCGTTTAAATCTAAAAAATGAAGATTGCTGGAAACGAATTAATGCTAGATAAGTGCTTACATAATCTTTCTGGAGACAATAAAACTTTCAGGTAAGCTTCAGTTAATCTGACTTTAAAGGGAGGCTGGTGGCTCAGTGTTAAAGAATCTGCCTGCTAATACAGGAGACACAGGTTCGAGGGTTTGATCCCTGATGGTGGAAGATCTCACATACCTCAGGCAACTAAAGCCCATGCACCCCAACTTCTGAGTTGTGGCTGCACAACAAGAGAAGCCACCACAATGAGAAGTCTGTGCACCACAACTAAAGAAAGCCCTTGAGCAGCAACAAAGACCCAGAGCAGCCAAAAATAGGTGAATTTTTTTTTTAAGACAAAACAAGCTCTGGGGGTGGGGAGGAGGGTAAAGTAAATTATTTTCTGCTGCCTTCAGAGTTTCCAAACTCTTTTTAATAGAATATTTTCCAAATTTTCTATAATGAGAATAATTTTTTATGTCCAGTATGTATTCTGGCCAAATTCAGAAGATCAGCTGGCTTAAATAAAACTTATTCTCAACGATTTATCCACTAAGGTCCTCAAACACCTCTTCAAACATTTCCTATCCAACCAATTATATGACAGAAGACTCCTTATTTTTGAAGTTTTCATCCCTCCTAAGTTAAAGTTAAAAACGGCAAAATTAGAAAACCAACAGCAACTCACTTTAAATATTCCTGTCACAGAAACACTAATTTTACTACTAAAATATAGATAAAAATTAATTAAATATTTCGCTAATAAAAGAACTACATCCACCCTTCCCTGGTGGCTCAGATGGTAAAGAATCTGTCTGCAATGCAGGAGACCTGGGTGCGATCCCTGGGTCAGGAAGATCCCCTGGAGAAGGGAATGGCAACCCACTCCAGTATTCTTGCCCGGAGAATCCCCATGAGCTACAGTCCACGGGGTTGCAAAGTCAGACATGAATGAGCAACTGAGCACAGCACATCCACCCTATTTCCTAAGAAGGAACACAGAATGTTATTATTTAATAGAATATTCAGACTACAAGAAGAGCCTACCCCACAGCCTCATTCTCATGAACAAGGCACCATGGGTGAGTGACCCCAGTGAGACTCAATAAGACAAGACAAGTAGCCAGTCTCAACTGTGACTTTCCTGCAGTAAGTACAGTCAGTTTCAAGATTCCCACGCCTTTTTCGAAGCGAACTTGTCAGACACCAAGCTGCAGATTATGCTCTTGGCTTAGCAGTCCCATGTTCCAGGGGACCTAGCTGACTCCAGAGACTGGGGACGGGCAAGAAGCCAGGCCACCCCACCACCTACCACCTTCCTTTGCCACAACTTCTCCTTTACTTAAGCCCCGGCCCATGCCCCTTCCCCGGCCAGGACTCCTACAACCCAAACAAGCCTAGATGCCTCTCACATCCCGGGAGCACCCCCTACTGTGACGGCCCTGACCCGTGTGGTCACCAGGTCCCAGCCGCTACAAGCTGCTCTACAACTTCACTTTGATTTCCAAACGCAGGCCGCCTCTCTACATGCATTTGTCACTTTCCCATTATTTCACCACGATGAAGTACAAATTAAATATTGGGTAAATACTCCGTGCCAGGCCCTCAAGTCAGGAGCTACTTTGGCGGCAAAACAAGCACCATGTGATACTGAAATTATTTCCTGGACATCATAAATAAGAGGGGTTTCTAGAGGCACCCTGCAGATGGATTCCCTGCAGCCTAAACGCAATCCCTCACTCGATTAGGCTGTAACATTGACTTAAGAGCAACAAACTTGACTAACATTCCCATGCCAGCAGAACAGTGATCTAGGAGAAGGCACTTTGGAAGAGATTCGCTTTTAACAGGTACTTAATGCAATCCAAGTCCAAGGGACTGCTGATTTGCCCAAGTGCCTTATGTTGACAGGTGAAATAAAATTCTGTCAACTTTATTATTTATAGTATAAAATGTCAACTCATTATAAATGTTTTCACAGCTGCTGATTCTCTGAGAGATCCAGCCCCCTCCTCCCACCACCCAACACACAACCTCAATCTCAGCCACATTTAGCGAAACTCACTCCCCCCAGTCATTGGCATGGGACAGAAGGGACCCGGACAAACTCTTGACCGTCCGCAGAAGGTAGTGCTCTACCAAACTGCACAAATAAACAACAGTCCCTCCGCTTAAGGCCTTTACAATCTATCATAATAAGGCGATAAGAGAAAACTTTACAACATAGCTAGTGTGGGAAGTACCACTGAGATTAAAAAAATGCTGTGAAAAGACATGAGTGGGGATGAAGGCTGGGGATGGACAGCTGTAAGATTATTCAAGTAAGGCTACCTGCTTGAGAGAGAGCTGTGAATGCACCAGAAATCTACAAAGGCACACAGGTAAATACTTTGCTTTGCTTCGTTGTCTACTTGGTGATATCTCAGAAGATAGGCTGAAGTGCTCCTTAAGCAAAAGATCGCAGGCTACTTTGAGATGTTCGGCTCTATCTCGGACAGCGTCAGAGTTTTTATTCAAATATGAAAACTGACACACCCAACTTTAACACTGCTTCAGGAGCAATCTCATTTGGCTGAGCACTGATGTTTCTGTATCTGCCAACAATACACACATTACACTACATGCAATTAATGCACCAGAGCAGAAGCCCTAGAAAGAACTCTAGAGTATAAGGTTCTTGAGATCAAGATCCCACTCAGTGTTTGACATGGCAAATTGCTCTGCCTCATTTTCTTAATGTGACTAGTGCATCTATAAATTCGTTAATGTGAATGACGCTTGTTTCCCTTAACTAGAAGGTAAACAACCATGAAAGCAAGAGTCCCACTTGACTACTGTTGTATCCCCAGCGCTCAGCACACCCTCCTGTACGAAGTAGGTGCTAAATGTATACCTGAAATACTGGAGTGGATGAGCAGGCAGTAAGACAGACACATCTCTCCAGAATCTCTAGACTTTGACAGGGAACCATGACCCGGCAATCTGTGCAGGCTCAGCAATCTGGTGAGATTATCGAGATTATCATTTTCAAAGACTTAATTATCACATTCCTTCTGAAACAGAGTAAGATGATAACTGACACATCTAAGCGTAATTAATGTACCTGACCCTTGGAAATCATCCTTTAAAACGGTCCCTTTAACATCAATGCTTTCCTAAAACGTGAACTGTTCGAGAAAAACATCCACTTGAGGAAATGGACTCTTCATGATTCATTCTTCAGCGTGATGTCTTTAATACTGTAGATTTTAATCCCACCTGATTTCAGCCATTTTTAAAAATACTGTTTCTCAGGGTGCAGTTCAGAAATCTGCGGCTAAAAGCCATCTTTCCGATCGGATTCGCCGCTCCTTCAAGAAAGGTACAGGAAATGTACCACCCATACGAGGAAGACAGCTGGTGGGGGGCGGGGGGAATTTCCCACAGGCACAAAAAGGGCTGGGAAGGCGTAAAACAGAAGGAAAGACTGCAGGAGTCTTTAATAAACGTGATCGCTAGGCCCACGTGGTAGAAGAATAACTTTTTTTTTTTCCTGAGACGGCTCATAACTAAGATCGCCAGAGAGATCGCCAGATGTTAAAGCCATAAGGAACTAAGGAAACGAATTCGCCCCCATCGTGTGGAGTGACAACGGGTACCCCGGCCACGCACAGAACACCAAGATTTAAACGCACGTTCGCTCTGCTTAACTCGGGACTTGTCCACGAGGCAGGAGCTCTTTTCCCCTGAAGCTCTTTTCCCCTTCTACTTAAAAGCCCCCGACACGACACAAGACAGCGATGCTGCTGCCGTCTGTTCCCGCACAGAAATACTTCCAAGTCACACACCGATGCGTCTAGTGCGTTCAAGTAAACAAACGACAGGAACGCTTAAGCTGTTCTCAGGATCGGCGGGCATTCCCAGACAAGACTCCCCGGCTGCAAACCGGGGAGCTCAGTCACCTCCGAGGAGGAGACACGGTGGGGAGGAGGGGGGGGTCAGTTTCGACAGCACTTTAAAGTTTCCCCCTTCGCACACACACACACCCGTCCCCCGGGCCCGGCGAGGGGACGCGGCCTCGCCAGGGCGCGGGGAGCAGACCTGCGCCGACTTCCGTGCGCGCGGGCCGGCAGCGGGACCTACCTACCCCGCCTCGGCCCCGCGCGCTCCGGACGCAAAGGCTGGGGCACCACGCGCGTGCTCCCGCCTCCGGCCCCCCAGAGCCGCGGCGATCGGGAGCACCGCCGGCCCGCGCCCCTCCCTGCCCCCGCGCGCCCCGGGGCCGCTCCGCCCGCGCTCGGGCCGCGCCGTCCAACCGCCCCCGGCCGGCCCCGCGCTAGGCCCCGCGGGCGGCAAGGGCGGGGACGCTGGCCGCCCGCCTGCCGCACCTACCATGGTACAGATGGAGGCGAGTTTGGAGACCGTCATTAGGATTTCCATCCGCCCAGCGCCATCTTCCACCGAATCGCGGCGGCGGCGGCGGGCGGGGAGGGAGGCAGCCGGGCCGCCCGCTCGCACCGCGGGCCGACCCCGAGCCGCCGCGGACCCACGCACCAAGCCTGCTCAGCCGCCGCTGCCGCTTTCGCCGCCGGCGCTCCGGCACTCCCCGTCGCGGGCCCCAGCCCCCGCCCGCCCCCGGCTCCTCCCCGGCGCAGGGCGCAACCGCTGCCTCCGGGCCCGCGCCTGCCCGCCGCGCACCCCGCCCAGCGCGCTGGGGAGCGGGCTCCGCCGAGGCCCTAATGCCCAGCCTGCCCGGCAGCTGCGCGGCCCGGCGGCGCGCCCGCCCCGCCCACCGCCACCGCCACCGCCTCCGCCCCGCCCCTCCGCCACCCCGCCCCTCCCACCTCCGCGCTCCCTGACCAGTCCCGCGCCGGTCCCGCCCGCCGCCGCCGCCCCGCCCCGCCCACCGCCGCGCACCCCCGCCCTCTCCCGTGCCGGCCCCGCCCACAGCAGCGAGCCCCGCCCGCCGCCTCGAGCCCCGCCCACTCCCGCGCCGGGCCCGCCCTCTCCCCGCGGACATCTCCCTCCACCTCCCTCCTCCTCCCTGAACGCGCCACTCTGGGAACTCCCGCGCCGGCTCCACCCCGCGCTCGGCCGGGGCGGGGCTCGAGCGGCACCGCCTCCCGCCCGCGGCCCTCGCGGTCCTAGAGCCTCCGCTTCGAGTGAGGGACGAAGAGGGTCGCGGGGGCGACCAGCGCCCATCCTGAAAGGAGCTGACCTCCAGCCTCTAGCACGGCCGAAGGAACAGCTAGCCTCCACTGCCCAGAAAACTGAGGGGCGGTCTCGATAATCCTGGGTGCGATGGGAGGAAACCTGCTTCTGGACGGTTAAAATAGCCCAGGTCATCCAACATCCCAAACAGCTAAAATACAAGGTGGTTTGTCTCTTTTTACACACTTTGGGTGAATAACCTGGGTCAAAACACCATGATTTAGCGAAAGACAAATTAATTCAATAAACGTGAAAGGGGCAAAGAAGAAACTATATATATTAAGCTCTTTGAATCAAGAAAGGTAAATTACGAGGAAGGGGGCGAAGCTGCTTTCCTGCCTGCTTCTTGGCCATAAATTTAGAATTTGGTTATAAATATAGTTTCTAAATATATTTGTTCTGAAAGTCGAGTTGCAAAATAGGAAAGATCTCAACCTAGCAGTGATGATGATGTTCCCAGGGACAAGTAGTCCCGCAAGTGAGAAAAAGGTCCTGTGAGAAATGGTGAAGCTGGTGTTAGCCAGGAGGACAGTTAGCATTTTCCACTTTTGTAAAATGCATCATTGCACCCTGTCCTTCCTGTCAGGCATCTCAGCTTCACTTCTTCCTATTTGAGAAAGAAGTTCAAGTTAATAGAATATAAACTATTGTATTAGCCTGCATGTATGCTCAGTCACTCAGTCGTGTCTGACTGTTACCGACCCCAAGGACTGTGGCTGGCCAGGCTCCTCTGTCCATGGGATTCTCTAGGCAAGAACACTGGGGTGGGTTGCCATTCCCTTCTCCAGGGGAATCTTCCCCACACAGGGATCAAACCTGCATCTCCTGTGGCTCCTGCATTGGCAGGCGGATTCTCCACCACTGAGCCACCTGGGAAGCCCTTATTGTATTAGAAAGCTGTGATTTTTCACAATTAAAGAACTGTGGTCATGTAATGCTTTTTGGGTTCCCCCATTTCAGTGGGGCAGAAATTCAGACATATATCTAAAATCAGATATTCCTTATCTCCTCAGTTCAAAACATTCAAAAAAACAAAACATTCAAACAAAATTTAGGTGAAAAATAGATTTCTGGTACATGCATGCTGTTTCCATAGTGATTTCCATTATAAGCTTGCTTGGGGGGAAAATAAATTGCAAACAGAATGTAACTAAGTCCCATAGTAGCTGGCCTGATGCTCCAGGCACCTGCCTCCTGGGAAGCCAGGCCCACCCTCTTTGCCCTGATACCTGAGCCAGTACTAGAAAACTCCAAAACACACGTTCAGGGTGTTGGGTGCTCATCTCCCTGTTTCTCTGCCCAGACGGGAAAGTATCACCCACCTGAATTCCTTCTTGCTATGGTCCATTTTGCTTAGGCCCCCAGTGTGTGCCTGGGCCTCCTACCAGTGTCACCATGCCCCTTGATGCTGTCTCCCTATTTGGGTTGACATCTATCTTCATCTTGTCCCATCAAGCAGGTCCACACCAGAACTTGAGCCCCACCTCTATCTATGCTGCCCACCGAGATCTTTCCTTGTCCATGGAACAGAAGCCACCAGATTTACGTGTAAGTGTAACCCATGGACAGAGGAGCCTGGCAGGCTACAGTCTATAGGATCATAAAGAGTCGGACACAACTGATGAGCTTGCAATCAATCATGCACGTAAGAACAAGGACCTTTCTACATGGATTTCTGGTAGAATTACCAGCGTTGTGTTGGTTGATGTTCAGTTTGCTCAGTCATGTCCAACTCTTTGTGACCCCATGGTCTGTAGCACACCAGGCTTCCTTGTCCTTCACCATCTCCCGGAGTTTGTTCAAACTCATATCCATTAAGTCGGTGATGCCATCCAACCATCTCATCCTCTGTTGTCCCCTTTTCCTCCTGCCTTCGATCTTTCCCAGCATCAGGGTATTCTCTAATGAGTCGGCTGTTTGCATCAGGTGGCCAAAGTATTGGAGCTTCAACTTCAGCATCAGCCCTTCCAATATTCAGGATTGATTTCCTTTAGGATTCATGGGTTTGATCTCCTTGCTGTCCAAAGGACTCTCAAGAGTCTTCTCCAACACCACAATTCAAAAGCATCAGTTCTTCAGCACTCAGTCTTCTTTATGGTCCTATTCTCACATCCATACATGACTACTGGAAAAATCAGAGCTTTGACTGTACAGACCTTTGTAATTTAGAGTCATCAAAATTCAGGTGAGGGACTTCCCTGGCGGTCCAGCAGTTAAGACTCTTGTGCTTCCATTGCGGGGGATGCAGGTTTGATCCCTGGTCGGGGAACTAAGATCTCTCATGCCTCACAGTGAGGTCAAAAACTTAAATAAATTGGGTGATATCACAGATCCAAAAAGCAAATATCTCAATGCCTCAGGTCCCCAGCCTAAAGTTGAATAGAAAGATACAAATGTAAAGAAGAGTCTTCCATGCACTAGGCGCTACGCTGGTGTGCGTTTTTTGGTTTTTGTTTTCTACCATCTATAATGCTGTTGAAGATAAAATTAAGCTGAAATGTCACACTTTCGCCCCCAGAGCTTGAAAGGGATTATCTGGGTTTAGAACACAGTCTTCACCTGCAGCCATATCAGCTTCACAAAGAGCTTCATTGTATGCAGGGAAAAGATGCGTTTGTGTGCAACTGACTTCTTTCAGGCCTCCCTGAGTGTATCAGCTCCAGTTTACGCCCGGATAACTTCAGGGGCCAACCAAGTAAACAACCTAGGGCCAAGCTGATTCCATTTGGTCAGCACGATATTTATTTAAATGGCTTCATCTGAATAATTTTGCACAATCTTTTATATATTTCCTTGTATAGTTCCTTGCAAGCCACTTTGTATTTTCTGTTCTCTTCCTGCCTCCAGTTCACCAAGTGTCACTTTGTATACTTCTGCTGCCTCTCTCTCCCCTGCAGGCATTAGGGTTTGCAACCAGCTGACATCAGTGAGTGAGATGTTGCCTGTGATGGGGAGGGAAGGACACGGTGAGGAGGTGGGGAGAAGTGCAGAAGACACCCACAATGACAGGATGTGCTTATCAAGGGCTTCTCTGTGCACCAGGCATGGAGTCGGTGCCACCACTACCTCATTCCAGATGAGGAAACAGAGGCCCAGAAAAAACTTTCCAAGCTTGCACAACTAGTAAGCAATAGAACCAGGATTTTAACCCGGCTCCCGAGGTCACACTTCTATATACTCTGCTAACCCAGTAAATGTCAAAGTGTCTCATTTTGATTCTAACAGAATGAGGTTGAAAGGTACTCACTCCTTTGGGACCCAAATCCAGGTTTTAGCTACAAAATATACTCAGAGAGATAGTGCTTTGCCTTACTTTCCTCAATTGGAAGATAAGAGTAATGTTTATGCCTACCCCAGAGGGGTGTGACGGGTGTGATGTTCAGATAGCATCACGGACTCAATGGACTTGAATTGGAGCAAACTCCAGGATATAGTGGAGGACAGAGGAACACAACTTAGTGACTCAACAACATATTAAAAAAAAGAGAGAGAGAGGAGTGTGACGAGGATAAAACCTGGAGACACGGTTATAAACATGTCTGGCATTCAGCATAGACTGGCAAGGTTTTCGGGGTTTTAATAATCAGGATGGGCGAGTACAGCTCGCAGGCTGCCAGCTCACTCCCTCTGATGGGACAAGGCTCTGCTGTGTGCCAGTCATCTGATCTGTATTTTAGATGCATTTGCTAACAGAAGCTCCCAAGGCCCTTGGACCTGGATCATTTTGTGCTCATTTTACCATGTTTATCTCAGCGCTGCCCACACAGTACAGGGCCAGGGGCCAGACCCAACTGCTGAAAACCCAGGGTCTCTCCCCTTCTCTCTCTGGATCCTTGACAGTTGAGTGAATTAACCTTCTTGATGGCACTAATTAACATCATCTACTTGTCCAGTTGCATGTGAGAGCTGGATCATAAAGAAGGTTGAGCACCAAAGAACTGATGCTTTTGAACTGTGAAACTGATGGTTTCAAATTTGAGAGTCCCTTGGACAGCAAGAAGATCAAACTAGTCAATCCTAAAGGATATCAACCCTGAATATTCATTGAAATGAATGAATGATGGTTGGATGGCATCACCAACTCAACGGACATGAGTTTGAGCAAGCTGCTGAAGATGGTGAAGGACAGCTTGGTGTGCTGCAGTCCATGGGGTCACAAACAGTCAGACATGACTGAGGAACTGAACAACAAAATTCATTGGCAGGACTGATGCTGAAGCTCCAATACTTTGACCATCTGATGCAGAGCCAACTCATTGGAAAAGATTCTGATTCTGGGAAAGATTGAAGGCAGGAGAAGAAGTGGACGACAGAGGATGAGATGTTGGATGGCATCACTGTCTCAATGGACATGAGTTTGAGCAAGCTCCTGGAGACAGTGAAGGATGAGAAGCCTGGAGTGCTGCAGTCCATGGAGTTGCAAAGAGTTGGATATGACTGAGTGACTGAACAACAACAAACTGTCCAGCATGCTAAGTTGCTTCAGTCGTGCCAACTCTGTACAACCCTATGGATTGTAGCCTGCCAGCTCCTCTGTCCATGGGATTTCCCAGGCAAGAAAACTTGAGTGGGTTGCCATACTCTCCTTCAGGGGATCTTCCTGACCCAGGTATCGAACCCACGTCTCTAACGTCTGCTGCATTGGCAGGCAGGTTCTTTACCACTAGTGCCACCTGGGAAGCCCCCCCATAATTTAATCAAAACAATGATGTTCTTTTGTTGGTCAATCAACAAATCAGTGACTGTCTTTTCAAGGCTGATTTCTAATTCAGACGAATGAAGTTGAACCATATGCTCTATGGATATACAACTCTATTTTGCTGGGCAGCATGGCATTGTAGCTAATATATCTAAAACTTTGTCATTGTTTAAATCTAGGTCTTCAAATAGAGGGCCAAAGGCACAGCCCCTTTATACTCTATTTAAAACTGAAAAAAATTAGTTCATTCCTTAAACCCAATATCAGTTGGTCATCTACTGACCAATTTAAGAGAAATCTGTGGCCTCAGGAGTACATGGTCCTTTGGGGACGAACAGATGAGTTTTACGGAAAACGAGCTGAGAGAGTGAAGCATGTCTGCCTGCAGGAGGGACGAGCTGAGACCAGCCTCACAACCTGGGAGAACAGGATGAACAGTGGTGAGGGAAGGGACCACAGAGGACACCCATCTGAGCCTGAGGCTCGTCTAAGGCTGGGGCACTGAGTGGTCCATGGTATCTGTGGAGATGAGGGTGGAGTGTTAAGGGGATGCAATCCAACCTACAATGACCAGCAAGGGCTATGGTCTCTGGAACCTCTATGGCTATCTCCATCCTTACTAAGTGGGAGAAGCAGCCTACTCCACTGTTTCCTGGGACTTCCCTGGTGGTCCAGTGGCTAAGACTCCATGCTCCTGATGCAGGGGGCCCTGGGTTTGATCCCTGGTCAGGGAACTAGATCCCACATACTGCAACTACAACCTGGAGCAGCCAAGTAAATAAATACATGGACACATGTATATGTATGGCTGAGTCCCTTTGCTGTTCACCTGAAACCATCACAACATCATTAACTGGCTATAGTGGTACCCCAATACAAAATGAACTGTTTAATAAAAATAAATAAATATTAAAAAAGAGAGAAACCTGTTTCTCGTCCTTCCTATTCTCTATTTGGATTCTTCATCCTGCCGTTTTTGAGCCTAAACACGGTAGAGAATCTCAAGGAGACACCAAACTAACTGATCTGTAACTGGGGAGAAAAACCGTGACTTCTGGTGAGCACAGCGGTAACCCAGAATGGTTTGTTCAGTGCTTGGCTCCTTACTAAGCAGGGCCTGACTGTGGGAGGCTGGGGAGAAAACTGGGGAGCATCCTAGCTGATTAGAAAAAGTGCAAAAGCTGCTGAGTGTGACTTGAGAAGTGGATATGTTTTCAAATGGTTTCAATCAGCCACTCTATCTCCTGTGAAAAGGGGGGAACAGAGAGAGAGAGCCATACAGTGACAACCTTGGATACAAATGTGAGCCATTCCAGTCATACGATTACTCAACTTTGTGCATCTGAATTGCAGTTTTTTAGTGACACGTATCTGTTGAATACTTCCGACACTTCAGGAACAAAAAGCTTGCTCCTTCGAGAAGCTTGCCATCTAGTTGAGAGAGAAGACGTGTACACAAACCACTTTAAGTCAGCTAAGTACCAACTGTGTGATTTGTAGCATTATCATTGTGCAGAGAAGAAGGTGCTTGTTTCTTCTTTAGGTCATCCAGAATTCTACCACTTACTGGAGAGTAGGGTCATCTGATCCAAAGGGAAAAATTGGAAAATCTCAGAGTAACATAATTATATCTTTTAAGTAACACTCACCTCCGTCTTCTTCCTCAAACACCAACGAGCTCCAAGCCATTTCTGAGCCTCTGTACTGGCCATTCCTTCTCCCAGGAACACTCTCCTCCTTTACATGGTCACCTTCTCCAGGAGGCCCACTCTGATGCCACCGTGTGTAAATCTGTGATAACTGGAACCCTGTCTGTTTTAGAGCTATCCCCAAGGCCTGAGAAAGAACAGTTAAGTGTTCAGTGAATAAACGTCAGTGAATGAACAGAAACTGATAAACACCTACTCTTTAAGCATGTCCCCTCCAGAGCAGGTAGAACTGTTTTATGCTGAATAATCCATGCAGTGAATGTTAAGTCTCTGAAAGCACTCAGAGACACTCCAGTGCTTCTCTGAGTCTCTTCCGTCTGGAGTTTCACATTTTCATTTCAGCATTTGCTCAGCTCTTGTAAGAAAGTGCATCAGGAAAAAAAAAAGAGAGAAAATGCACTTTGTGGACTCTGAGAGTCTGAAGCACCTACATCTAACTTTCCCAATCATGACTCTGACTTTCTTGATTGTGCCTGTAGGATTTTTCTGTGGAGGCAGCATCTTACTTCATCCTGACCTCTCCTTATGACTTACTTCTCAAAAATGTCAGGGCAGTTTTTCTCTATGATTCACCAGAATTTAACCATGTACTTGGAGTTTGTATTGTAAACGTTTGCCTCTGACCTGTGATTTTATTGCCATTTTTGCATCTTACCACCCACCAGGCCTCCTGTGCACTTGACTTTGAGGAGCCTGCCAAGGGCACCTAGTATGGGGCAGTGTAGCCCCCGGGGGTTTCCTGAGACGCGCAAGCTCTGTCATCACTTGAGACAGACAGGCGTGACACCCACTTCTTCTTTTTAGAAGAATCTTCTATTAAAATAGCCGAGCATAGTGATGTTAGACAAAGGCAAAAATTCCAAAGTATATTTAGCATACAGAAACTCTTGTTGAACATACAGGAAACTGTTCATGGTGATTTCCCAGGACTGAGGAAGTGGGAATGGGTGCAAACTCTTTATGCTTTTTGAGTTTGGGAATATGCAAAAGTATGTCAATTTCAAACGTTGAGTAAATTGAATTTTTTTAAACCAAAAGATGTAGTTATGTGACAATATTTTAAAATTATTGGGCACAATCTAAATTTTTTTTTTAATTTTAAGTAACTTGTCAGTGGGAGCCTAGTTCAGTCTGGTCCATCTCTGCCTAAATAGAACACACATTTGACGTCTGACACTACCTCCTGTAAGACTCTGGACTCTTCTGTCTACACTAGCTCAGACTCTGTGAGTTAAGAAAGATAGCAGTCTCTTTACAGAAGGGCAAGCTTTTGTCTGCCTGCCTCAAGAGGGCTAGCCATGGGTATTTCTCCTGCTCTGGTGGCTCAGAGGTTAAAGCGTCTACCTGCAATGCGGGAGATGCGGGTTCGATCCCTGAGCTGGGAAGATCCCCTGGAGAAGGAAATGGCAACCCACTCCAGTATTCTTGCCTGGAGAATCCCATGGAGGGAAGAGCCTAGTAGGCTACAATCCACAGGGTCGCAAAGAGTCGGACACGACTGAGCTACTTCACTTTCACTTTCACTTTCTGTCAAAAGGAAGAGGTCATGGAGGAAATGAGAGATGGGAAGAAAGGAGGTGAATACAGAAAACCCTGTCTGTTCTCCTGTTCCTGGTGCTCCATCCTCAAGGCCCAAGTGGAAAAGAGATGATATTTCTTTTCATCTCTTTTGAGATCACCCTCATGTGATCATATAACCAGTGAACCAACGACCACCATCACGTGACCTCCTGCCTGACACCTGTCCAGGAAACAATCCGGTGCTTTTCTCCAGAAGAGTGCTCATCCTCCCAGACACTTCTGCATCTTAACCTTTTCTAGGTGTTTTTGTAGGACTTTTTTTTTTTTTTTGCTTTAGCCCTTCCCAATTCCCTCTGGCCAATTCTACTAAGCATAGTGTGTGTGTGTGTGTGTGTGTGTGTGTGTGTTAGTCGCTCAGTTGTGTCCGACTCTGTGATTCTATGGACTGTAGCCCACCAGGCTCCTCTGTCCATGGAAGTCTCCAGGTCAGAATACTAGAGTGGGTAGCCATTCCCTTCTCCAGGGGATCTTCCCAACCCAGAGGTCAAAGTCAGGTCTCCTGCATTGCAGGCCAATTCTTTACTGTCTGAGCCACCAGAGAAGCTCACCAAGCATAGTAGAAAATTTATTTCTCTTTTGAACAACAGTTACACACAGGAGCAGATATATCTGCTTACTGGCACAAAGCTTAAGCAAAAATGACAGATGATACCAGAATTTCTTTCAACAGGTCTTCCAGGGAACAGGGAAACGCACGCCCATCTGTTCAAGGCTCAAGCCAGGGGCTGCTGCTTCTGACAAACTGGCCACACCTGGTCCCACTGCTCCCTCATCTTCGCTGCCTGCAAGCGGCAAGGAGCTTTTTAAGGCTTCAATAGTTAATCATTCGTAAGAAATAGGAAACAGACATCGAAAATAATAAATAAGGGAAAAACAAAATTGTATAAAACTCTCTGGTAGTTAGCAGTGGTCGACTTCTGAAATACTAGAGGGTTTCAACTTAAAATTAGCGCGTCTCAGACTTCCCTGGTGGTACAGTGGATAGGAATCCGGCTGCCAACGCAGGGAACGTGGGCTCAATCTCTGGTCTGGGAAGATCCCACGTACCTCGGAGCAATGAAGCCCATGTACCACAACTGCCGAGCCCACACGCCCCCAAGCCTGTGCTCCGCAGGAAGAGAAGCCACTGCAGTGAGAAGCCCACACACTCAACGAAGAGAACCCGCTCACCGCAACTAGAGAAAGCCCTCGAGTGTCAATGAAGACCCCATGTAGCCAATAGTAAGTAAATACATTTTTTTAAAAAGTATTAGGGTGTCACCTTGGTTGGATCCCTCCCCTTCACCCCCACAGGGTGTCCAGTTTGTGATCCTGAACAAACTCTTCACCCTCTAAGCTCCAGTTTCCTCTTTATTGCAAAGGGGAAGACCCTGACGTCATCAGCTTGTTGGGGAGATTAAACGAGATACTGCATGTAAGGACTGGCCTCTGCTGGCCCCCAGGCTGAGTGACATAAGAGAGTGCATGACCGTTCTCATGAATTCTTTCCGCTTTTCTCTTCAACAAGATGATTCAGTCAGAACAGTGTGTGGTTGCTTGATTCGAAGAGCAATGAATTCACAGTAGCCAGAGGTGGAAACAACCCGTGTCCATCAATGGATGAATGGATAAACAAACTATAGCAAATACACATAATGGAATATTATTTGGCCTGGAAAAGGAACAACGTTCTTATGCATACTACAGCATGGAAGTGCTTTGAGGCCATGATGCTAAGTGAAATAAGCCAGTCACAAAAGGCCATAATGTACAATTCCGCTCACATGAAGTACCTAAATGATCAGAGGCTTCCCTGGCAGTCCAATGGTTAAGACTCTGTGCTTCCACTGCAGTGGCACAGGTTCAATCCCTGGCCAAGGAATTAAGATCCCATGTGCCATGGAATGTGGCCAATAAATAAATAATAAAATGGGTTGAATGCATAGAGACAAGGAGAATGGTGGCTGCCAGGGGACAGGGAGGAGGGAAATGGAGAGTTAGTGTTTAATGAGTACAGAGTCTCTATCAAGGATGATGAAAAGGTCTGGGGTATGGACAATGGTGATGGCGCACAGCAACATGAACACATTTAATGCCATTGGACTTTGTACTTAATGTTAATATGGTAAATTTTATGCTATGGATTATACACTTCACCAAAATAAAAAATAATCACGAAAAATACTCCCCAAGGACTTATACACAGACAGGGTCAATGCATTCATTTAGACTGAGTTCCTTCGCCCTTTGGGCCCCACACTGACCTGCCTACAGCTTCTCTTCTGCCACCCCGTATGCCTCCCTGCCCTAAGGCCTGCCTTCGAGCCTAGAGCCTGTGTTCAGCAATAAGAGAAGCCACTGCACTGAGAAGCCCACTCATTGCAACAAAGAGTAGCACCCACTCATTGAAACTAGAGAAAGTATCCGCTCACAGCAATGAAGAATCAGTGCAAGTAAAAACAAAAAAATTACTGAAAAAAATTATTTATCAGCAGTTGGCTTTACTTGGCTCTTATTGGGTCTTCCCAGGCCCTCCCCACCCCCAACCCCACCCCCATAGCATCTCCGTCTGCCACAGATTCTCCCAGGCCACTGGGTCTGCAGCTCACAGGGCTTGTAACACAGCCTGGATTTGTTTCAGAACCTTTCATACCCTGTGCCCATTCAAAATGGGCAGCCTGGTAGGTTACCTGGTGAGTCGGTCAGAGGGGCACACAGCAACACGTGGTTGAAGTCGCCTCTAATATCTCAGTGCTGTGTCTCCCAGGGGGTGTGGGGCGGGGCACAGCAGCTATCTCCCACTTGCAGAAGAAGACAGCCCAGCATGCCCCAGGAGGCTACAAACACATCAGGCACGCCTGTGGCTCAGTGTAAAACCAGGCCTCTCTCGGTTCCTGCCCCACTGCCCATCTGCTTCAGCACTTCTCTTTCACGGGCTTCCCTGGGTCCCGTGAGTCACCTGGACTCCTCTTTTCCACCTGTGCTTACCCCTTGGATGGAGTGACTCAGCCCTTGGATTGCCCGCTTGGCTGGGCACTTGGCCTTGTGAGGTTCAGCTTCCTGTGTCGGTTCCCTGATGACTCTTCAGAGTCTGCCAAGCAGCTGAAGTCATTCTCTGCTTGTCTCCAGCAGAAGCCACCGGGCTCTGAGGCTAGGAACATGAGCGTCACCCATTTCTGCCTTCCCTCCTCTGCCCCTCCATCAGGGCCACCTCAGGAGCACCTAGTCTTTGGAACACGCCCTTGCATCCTGCTAGAAGCCTCTGCGTGCACCTCTGGTCTGGCTCCATCCTCCAGTCTGGTGTGCCCCTCTATTCTGTGTTCCTCCTCCAGTCTTGTCTCTCTCCTCTGGTCTGTGTCCCTCCTCTGGTCTGGTCTCCCTCCTCTGATCTGTGTCCCTCCTCTGGTCTGGTCTCTCTCCTCTGGTCTGGTCTCACTCCTCTGGTCTGTGTCCCTCCAGACCTTTCTCCCCATCATGGCCAGAGCTGTTGTCCCAAACGCAGATCTGGTCATGCTGCTCTCCTGCCAAGAAGCCCCACAGGCCCCAACCCTGGAGGACACGCCTGGGCTCCTTGCTCACCAGAATACACCCCTCACACAGGCACCTGCCATACCAGCCCAGCCCCTCCCTCACCACAACACACAAACATCTCCCCATCCCTGCGGGCTTCCGCCAAGGCGCACATAGCATGGTTTGCCCAGAGCGGTCTCTGCTTACACCTGTTGTTCGGTGTAATTATGAATAGCCTTCTTTTTACTCTCCACAGTGTCCTGGTTTGGGCAACAAGGTACGTGGTCACTGCATTTGCCCTAATTCTTCATCCTTCATGATCTGCTCCCTGTTGGAGGTGTGGGAAGCCTTGCCCACTCGGCTTTCTCTGTGTGACTTCATGACAGTGTTCACCGTGGTGCATTGTTAGGGAACTGTCTGTCTTCCCTGCTAGACTCCTTGATCTTAGGTGTGCTCAGTCACTCAGTCATGTCCAACTCTTCATGACCCCACGGACTGTAGCCCGCCAGGATCCTCTGTCCACGGGATTTCCCAGACAAGAATACTGGAGTGGGTTGCCATTTCCTCCTCCAGGGGATCTTCCCGACACAGGGATCAAACCTGTGTCTCTGATGTCTCCTGCATTGGCAGGTGGATTCTTTACCACCAAGCCACCTGGGAAGCCCATCCTTAAGTCTTGTATATCTTCTCGTCCCCAGCACTCAGAAGAATCCCTGACATAAAGTAGGTGGGCAATTAAACTTTGCCAAAGAGGAATGGAAAAGATTAATTCATTCATTAAGTGAGAATTCTGTGCCCAACACTGTTCCAGGTTCTTGGCAAAGCAGGTGACCATCCACATTCTCGTGGAGTTCCTCCACATTTAAGTGGAGAAAACAGACACAAGTAAGTTTCTGAGCAGATCACTGGCAGGGTACAGGTGTGGAATTTGCTGGGTGACTAAGCAGGCTCGCCCCCAGACCTGCTCTGTAGGTCAGCTCTCTTTGAGGCATGAGACTGTCTGGGGGATGAGGGCCACCCTGGCCAAAGCAAGCATTCAGTCAGAAGGGAAGAAGCAAAATGTGATGACGAGAGGGGGTTCACGGAGATGCTAGGATGCTGGCTTTGACGATGGTAGAAGGGGATAAGCCAAGGAATGTGGATGGTCCCTTGAAGCTGGAAAAGACAAGGAAATGACCCCTCCCTAGAGTATCCAGAAAGGAATGCAGCCTGGCCCAGACCTTGAGTTTAGCCCAGTGAGGCATGTGTCAGACTTCTGATCTTCAGAACCAGAAGACAAAACATTTAAGCTCTAAAAAACAGGGAGAAGAGAAGAAGCAAGGAAGAGAGGCTAGGTAAATGTGTCCACTGGGAGTAGGACTGGGGGAACGATCCACCTCCAGGCCAGAGCTGCCTCCAGTAGAGTCTTCTTTCCACCCTGTCAGCGTACTTCTGGGACAGTGCATTTAACGGTATGTTTGAATGTTACTCAGAGTGTTATTGTAAAGCTCTGGGTGAATACCCTGCCTTCCTGCCCAGGCACATGCCATGTTAGAACCTGTTCACACTAGTTACATGCTCAGGACCTGCCAACCTTGTCCTGAAAACTTTCCTCGACCATCCCTGCTCCCTAACTCTTACATCAAACACCACTCATTGTCATTTTTAGTAATTAGAATACCAGATCTTCAGGAAAATACCCCCAGAGAGATTGCTCCCATTCAAATATAAAAATGAAAACAACTCAACAGACATGAAAAAGGCAATACCGTCTGTTCTGTCGACATAGTTCGAACAGAAGAAGCCACCCAGGGAAAGAGTCAAGGTACCAGATCTCTAGGATTAAGCATACCCTGCAAAGCCCTAAATATCCTTCCTCCTGGTTCTAGTATGAAATGGTCTGAGAAAGTCTCAACCCTAAAACCAAAGCACATCAAAGAAAATTTCTTCTCACTGTTTTCTTTTTTTCTTCCCTTGAGAGATGGTGGAGTAGCAGTTCTGTGGATGAGAATATCAAGCAGGCATTTTGATGATGCAGGTAATGAAGCTGGTTGGAGAAAATGGGAATTGCATTGGAAAATACCAAATGAATTCTTTTGTGTTCTCCTGTTCTAATGCCTGGGTCAAAGCAACCCAAACCAACCGCAGTTCTGCAACACCACGTGAGTGTTCCAGGGAGGCCAAATCCTGCTCCATCCAGCAATCCATCACCTGTTTGAACCTAAAAGATCTCACTCTTTATCTTTCTGCCTTCTTTCCATGCCACTACTCTAATTTAAATAATTTCCCTGCTGCCAAGACTGCAGTAGATTCTTCTTTCCTTTTTGCTTTTTGTTATGAAAATTTTCAAATATATTAAAAAAGCAGGGGGAATAGTAACCCAATTTACCCATTGGGTAAATACAACCCAACTTA
Organism: Bos javanicus; assembly: GCF_032452875.1. Classification (NCBI taxonomy): domain Eukaryota; kingdom Metazoa; phylum Chordata; class Mammalia; order Artiodactyla; family Bovidae; genus Bos; species Bos javanicus. Next base: position 32,663,725 of record NC_083879.1, on the reverse strand, counting down.
CCCATTGAATAAACAGAACCCAATTTACTCATCATCCAATTTTTCTACAGAAAATTTGCATGTAGTAAAATGCATGGATTTTAAGTGTACAATATGCTTTAATAAATCATATGCTTGTTTGAGGCTTCCCTGTGGTACAGTGGTAAAGAATCTGCCTGCCAATGCAGGAGACGCAGGAGATTTGGATTCAATCCCTGGGTTGTGAATATCCTCTGGAGTAGGAAATGGCAACGCCTTCCAGTATTCTTGCCTGGAAAATTCCATGGACAGAGGAGTCTGGTGAGCTACAGTCCATGGGGTTTCATAGAGTTGGACAAAAAACTCAGCATGCATGCATATACTTGTTTGACTGCCACACCCTATCAATATAGAGAATTTTCCCATCACCCCAGAAAGCTCCTTTGCCATCACCCAGTTTGGCAGTTATCAATACAAAGCCACGCTTGTTTTATCTGTACCCCTACTCCTGGACATCTCAGGATGACTTTGAAGAAAATCCAGATATCTTCTTACTTTATCTGTAAATATTTCTTTGTATTTCTTTGAGATCACCAAACTATTATTATCACACCTAAAAGAACAATAATTGTTTAACATTGTCAAATACCCAGTCTGCATCTATATTCCCCCAATTATCTTTTAATAGATTTACACTTGGTTCTTCATCTTTGGTCTATTTCACTGATTTTGAAAACCACTGCAGGTGAACATTTCCAGTCCACCATCGTGATTATCTACTGTGTGCTCCTTAGTCTAGCATACTTGGACTTGACAGATAACTTTCCCATTTAAATTCCAATGCCCCTCTTCATGCAGCTTATCCTCCTACCAAAGAAAACTAGGTTTTATATGAATAAACCTGTTTCCTCATGGCTGGGAATTTGATTATGTGTCTCTTCCCTTTACCCTGCCCACAAACGTTTGTTAAATGTTTTCTGGACACCTACTAAGAACCAGGAACGAGCTTATAGCGAGGGAATCAGTAGGGAACAAGATAAACCTAATTCCTACCCTCTGGGAAATCATGGCTTCCTCCCCTCTCTGCCTGTTGGAACCTTAGTTACTTTAAGTGCTCGTTGTTCAGTAGTGTCTGACTTTTCGGGACTGCATAGACTGTAGCCCACCAGGCTTCTCTGTCCATGGGATCTCCCAGGCAAGAATACTCCAGTGGGTTGACACTTCCTCCTCCAGGAGATTTTCCCGACCCAGGGATCCAACCCTCGTCTCTTGCATCTCCTGCATTGGCAGCATGGTCTCTGTCTCCTCTGTTCTGTTCCTCACTGATGACTCTCGCTCTGTTTCTTCTTTCCTACACTGGGCTCTACTTCTTCCCCCACTGAACGCAGATTTGTGGGCTTGTGACCCTAATTTAAGTCTTCCCTCAGTCTCTGGTCCCCCAATCATGTCCCTGGTCAGGATCTCAGAGCCCTGTCACTTCAAATCCATTCATCTCACATCTTTGACCCTGAAGCCAGAGTCCTGGACCAGAACTGATCTTTATCATACTTCCCACCCCCCCACTTACAAGCATTAAAAAGCCTCTGCAAATTGAAAAGGAATGGTTGCATATTATTCTTTTATGTTCAGCCATAATTGTCTTAACCATTGTCCTAATATTGACCTTAGATTAGTTTTCAGTTTGTCACTGTTATGAATAACATTTCAGTGAATATTTTTGTAAATAAATCTTTAGGCATATATCAGGTGACTGTCTTAGGTCTGGTTTGTGGAAGCAAAAGTACTGACATAAAATATGGCACAGGGACTTCCCTGGTGGTCCAGGGTTTAGAAATCAAGCTTCCACTGCAAGCAGTTCCATCCCAGGTCCAGAACTAAGATCCCTCATGCCCCAGGGTGTGGCCAAAGAAAAAAAAATTAAACATACAGTATATAGATTTGATACATAGTGCTAACTTGATTTTAGAGACAGCCTGCAAACATACACTCCCACAGCAGAGAATCTGTGTATGTCTTGTGACATTGTTGCTAACCTTGGGCATTGTTGGCAAACTAGAGAACAAAAGGGAATTCTGGAATAAAAAGGAGCTTTTTCAACAGGATCAAGAGTATGTACGAAAAATATACAACTAGCATCATAGTTAATGGATTCAGACCAAAGGGTTTCTCCCTAAGATCAGAACAAAGCAAGAATGTGCACTCCAACCAAATCTATTTAACAGAGCATTACTTTAAAATGTTTGCTAAGGTGAGATATTTTAAATCACTGTGTATTTTAATTTGTATCTCTTTGTTTTTGAGAATAACTTTTGTTATATTTAGTAGCTGTTTGTACCTCTTCTTTCATGAATTTTGTGTCCGTAGTCTTTCCCTATGCTTCTGTTGGTGTCCTATGGTTTTTTAAGTTATTTTTGTGAGCTCTCTATATTTTTGTCTGGTATATTTAGTTTTACAAATCTGTAGTTTGCTTTTTTGAATGCCACATTTTTGCAATACAGAATTTTATTTTTTTAATAGTGATCAAAACTATGGAGTTTGTCTCTTTTTAAGTGGTTTGGAAAAGACCCCCATGCTGGAAAAGATTGAGAGCAAGAGGAGAAGAGGGCAGCAGAGGTTAAGTTGGTTGGATGGCATCACTGACTCAATGGACATAAGTTTGAGCAAACTCCAGGAGATAGTGAAGGACAGGGAAGCCTGGAATGCTGCAGTCCATGGGGTCGCAAAGAGTCGGACACAACTGAGTGACTGAACAACAAGGAGTGGTTTTTATGCTTCACCATTTGTTCTTACAGTACTGCACGATACTATAGAAACTCTACTGCTCCCATATTCAAGTACTAGTTGGGTAGTTCAAAGCTATAACCAATTTAGCTATGAAAAATAGCTTTTATATCTTGCAGCTGATATTATTTGTATCATTACAGTGCATCAGCATGAAAAAAAAATGGCTCAGAGAATCTAATTTGCAATATTGGTTCAAAGTTACAATGTGTAGGATTTATACTCATGAGTCACACTTTCATATGTGGCTCTCAATTAAAAAGATGGTGAGATCGATTATTCAAGAAGCAGAGGAGCATAAAAATGTATGACAGAATTTCATGGGGAAAGATAGCTTAATTTGGGCTGAAAGTTCACCTTACTAATTGTTCAAAATGCAAATGGAGAAGAGTTTTCTCCTGTTAAAGAACAGCTAAAGGAGAATTAAAAAAGAATGGTTATTTTCACGTGCCATCAATCAATAGTTTATTGAGTATATTGCGTGTTGAATTTTCCCAAGGTTGTTAGTCTAAAAGGGGATGATTTTTAAATGTTAGTTTATTAAGTGACATCGAAGAATCTTTTATTTGACTTTATTTGTAGCTTAAGTCATGTATAATATCTGCAGGTTAATAGCTGAGAAATTACTGTATTTTTATTATACTTCGTGTTCTTTTGTCTCGTGATGAGTTTGGATATGAGTCAGTAAGACAAGTACAAGAGTAAGTACTTTCCAGAATTAATCTAAGCATTTGATGAATAAGATTTGTATGATATCAGTATTCTCAACATAAAACAAAGGGAGAGTCCAGATGAAGCAATTTAAGAGAATAATTTAGACAGAAGTACAAGAAAGAATCGTGGATTACTGAACTTCAAAAAGAATGCATCTATCAATCACAATTTCAAAATACATCAGTGGAAAGAGAGGAAAATTATGCTACCCAGCACTGTTGAAAGGTGCTCTGATGTTGGAAACACTCGCCATTCAGGCCCCTGGCTGCCTTGCTCGCTCTGCTTCCCCTCTGCCCAGTTCAGTCCAGGCTTTCTAGAATTTGCTTTCTGTCTCAGCAGTGCGCCTGCATGGAGCAGGGACTCAGTGAATGGTAGCTATTATGAACACCTTTTTGATAGGTCCTTAGGGAACAGAATCCACATTCATATAAAGTACCAAGACGGTGGGCTCTGGGGCCAGGCTGTCCGATGCAAATCCTGTATCCACTCTTAACCAACTGTGTGACCTTGAGCATGTTATTTACCTCTCGGTGTCAGTGTACTTTCATTGAAAAAGAAAATAAAAGCAGCATCATACTAGCATGTATATCAGGATTAATATCAAGGCGTACCAAATACCTGCTAGAGAGTAAGCATTTAGTGGTGCGTCCATGCTCAGTCATGTCCAACTCTTTGTGACCCCATGGACTGTAGCCCACCAGGATCCTCTGCCCATGGGATTCTCCAGGCAAGAATGCTGGAGAGAGTTGCCATTTCCTCCTCCAGGGGATCTTCCCAATCCAGGGATCGAACCCTCATCTCCTGTGTCTCCTACATTGGCAGGCAGATTCTTTACCACTCAGCCACCTGGGAAGCCCAGTAAGCATTTGGTACACTTGAGCTATTCTTACACAGAGGAGAGGAAAACAACCAGCTAGATAGTCTCTGTATCATTCTCTGCCAGTGAAACAAAACAAAACATATACAAACACCTCCTAAGGCCATTGAGTCAAGTTTAGCTGCGTGAAATAAATACATACTCTTGCCTCTACACACACACACACAGATACACACACACACACACACACACAAAAGGCTTATGAAAATAGAAATGAATATCTCTCACACACAAAACAAGCCAGAAGGTAGGCAGCCCAGGCTGCTCTAACATGATCATCTGGATCCAGGCCAATAGTTGTACAGGTCTCTCTCCGCAGACAGCATCCTCATGGCCCCTAAAGGTGCTTGGTCCCTACCATCTCATCTCCTTTTCCAGCAAGGAGAAGGGAGAAAGGGTCGCAGGGCCTGCGCTTACCCTTTAAAATTATTTGTCAGTCGTCACATGCAACACTTCCAAAATCATCCCGCTGATCACAGCCCCATTGAGCTAGGAAGGAGCCTGAGAAAGAGTCCCTACTCTGAGGGGTCACTTGTCCAGCCAGTAACTGGGGGTTTGATTACAAAGGAGAAAATGGACATCAGGGAGGACAGCAGCCTAGCAGATAAGGACCTGGTTCAGAGCAAGAAACATAATGGGAATATTTAAGAGAAACGAGGGTAATCCCCCAACTGTGTATTTGCATCCTTATTTGTCAGGGCACAGTTGTCAGTGGTTTACTTCATTGTGTTTTACGTTTTAATCCTAAGAATTATGAAAAGGATTATGGTCTCATCCCTCCTGGAAATGCTCTGCAGAAGAGTATCCAACTCATTCGGACCTCAACTTTTAGAGAGGAAAAGGGCTTAGGGAGGATTTCAAAGAAAAGCCATCTGATGACTAAGATGACTAACCACTCAGAAGGATAAAACCGAGGTCGGACCTTTAAGAAAGGGGTGTGAGTCATCCAGGGAGAGAAATGGCTCCAGAGTGACTAAAGAATGATCTCCTGCTACAAAAGGACTCTGCTCCTGAGGAGAGGGGAGGGGAGGAGGGGAGCAAGGATGGCCAGCCAGCTGTTCATTTCCATTGAGACTGGAGAGACGCGAAGGAGAAGCAAAAGTGACTTAGGGTGACCCATAAGAAGTGTGCTGACAAGGCGGCATTAAATACTGCAAGTATTTAATACCTCGGCATGTGCTCCTCCCCCCAGAAGGGGCTGGCAGCAGGTAGAGACAGTAGGTGAACCCCCTGAACATCAAAGGTCTTCTCTCCCATGCCTGTTTCCCTCATGGTATAACTATGTTTCAGAGCTCAGAAAAGGGATACTATGATGATCTGAAAGGTAATGTCTGGTTTTGCCTGTGCATGAAAAGTAAGAACGACACAATGTCAGTGTATTGCAGAACAGACCCTATAAGGAGAAAGGAATGAATTTTCCATGATTTAAGATACAAATTATAATAATAATGTTTGGCTTTCCAGTCAGGATGCACTTCATCCTCTGCATGTGTTAAGCAATGCCAAACAAAATATACGCAGAGAAAAGAAAAACAGATAGAACATGGCTCAGAAATAAGACAGTTACTTATGAGGGCAAGAAAGAGAAAAGAGCTGAGTGGGACCTGGGTCATGGGTCTCAAAACAGGCAGTGGCAGCTGGGAGTCTCCTCTATCCATGGGATTCTCCAAGCAAGAATACTGGAGTGGGTAGCCGTTCCCTTCTCCAAGGGATCTTCCCAATCCAGGGATCGAACCTGGGTCTCCTGCATCGCAGACAGGTTCTTTACCACTGAGCCCCCAGAGAAGCCCTTAACATCAGAATCCAATTATTCACTTGTTCATCAAGTGTGCACTATGTCATGCTGGTTTCCATTTGTATCTCTGACCCAGTCTCCGCTTTCTCTGCTCTGCCTCCTGTCCCACGGTCTAACCTATAGGATTGGGTTTTATTTGGATTTGAGTACCTGGAGGCACCAGCAGGAGCTTGGAGACTGGCTGGCGTGTTTATAACCCTGGCTTCCTCATCAGGGTTGCTGTGGGTTGGCTGCTCCAAAGGCAACACTTTCTGGCACCTCAGTTCAGTTCAGTTGCTCAGTCATGTCCAACTCTTTGAGATCCCAAGGACTGTAGCATGCTAGGCTTCCCTGTCCATCACCAACTCCCAGAGCTTGCTCAAACTCATGTCCATTGAGTTGGTGATGCCATCCAACCATCTCATCTTCCGTCCTCCCCTTCTCCTCCTGCCTTCAATCTTTCCCAGCATCAAGGTCTTTTCCAATGAGTCAATTCTTCACATCAGGTGGCCAAAGTATTGGAGTTTCAGCTTCAGTATCAGTCCTTCCAATGAATATTCAGGACTGATTTCCTTTAGGATGGACTGGTTGGATTTCCTTTCAGTCCAAGGGACTCTCAAGAGTTTTCTCCAATACCACAGTTCAAAAGCATCAATTCCTCAGCACTCAGCTTTCTTTATAGTCCGACTCTCACATCCATACATGACTACTGGAAAAACCGTAGCTTTGACGAGACAGGCCTTTATCTGCAAAGTAATGTCTCTACTTTTGAATATGCTGTCTAGGTTGGTCATAGCTTTTCTTCCAAGGAGCAAGCATCTTTTAACTTCATGGCTGCAGTCACCATCTGCAGTGATTCTGGAGCCCAAGAAAATAAAGTCTGTCACTGTTTCCATTGTTCTGGCACCTCAGTTCAGTTCAGTTCAGTCGCTCAGTCGTGTCCGACTCTTTGTGACCCCATGAATCGCAGCACGCTAGGCCTCCCTATCCATCACCAACTCCTGGAGTTTACCCAAATTCATGTCCATAGAGTCGGTGATGCCATCCAGCCATCTCATCCTCTGTCATCCCCTTCTCCTCCTGCCCCCAATCCCTCCCAGCATCAGGGTCTTTTCCAATGAGTCAACTCTTTGCATGAGGTGGCCAAAGTATTGGAGTTTCAGCTTCAGCATCAGTCCTTCCAATGAACACCCAGGACTGATCTCTTTTAGGATAGACTGGTTGGATCTTCTTGCAGTCCAAGGGACTCTCAAGAGTCTTCTCCAACACCACAGTTCAAAAGCATCAATACTTCAGTGCTCAGCTTTCTTCACAGTCCAATTCTCTGGCACCTAGTATGCACCAAATTATCTGTAAAATGCTTTTACTACCCTCCTTCTCCATCAGCAAAAAAATTAAAAGCAGTTTGTCTTCATGTGTCAAGGACAACACTCTATTGTAACTGTTCTGCCTCAGAACTAAATCAAATCCTGCTGTTTGGACCCAATCAGGAGAGCGCTTGTTTGCATCGATACTCTGCAGAACGTCATGCTGGTCTATTACTCTGATGGCATTATGCTAATTGGATCGGGGAGCAGGAGGTGGCAGGAGCCTTAGGTGCATTGGCAAAACACGTGCCAAGGAGTTGGGAGCTAACCCCCTGGGAAGTCCAGGGGCTGCTGCATCATTGATGGTCCCAGGGGCCTGGGGCATGCTGGGCTGTCTTCTTCTGCAAGTGGGAGATAGCTGCTGTGCCCCGCCCCACACCCCCTGGGAGACACAGCACTGAGATATTAGAGGCGACTTCAACCACGTGTTGCTGTGTGCCCCTCTGACCGACTCACCAGGTAACCTACCAGGCTGCCCATTTTGAATGGGCACAGGGTATGAAAGGTTCTGAAACAAATCCAGGCTGTGTTACAAGCCCTGTGAGCTGCAGACCCAGTGGCCTGGGAGAATCTGTGGCAGACGGAGATGCTATGGGGGTGGGGTTGGGGGTGGGGAGGGCCTGGGAAGACCCAATAAGAGCCAAGTAAAGCCAACTGCTGATAAATAATTTTTTTCAGTAATTTTTTTGTTTTTACTTGCACTGATTCTTCATTGCTGTGAGCGGATACTTTCTCTAGTTTCAATGAGTGGGTGCTACTCTTTGTTGCAATGAGTGGGCTTCTCAGCGCAGTGGCTTCTCTTATTGCTGAACACAGGCTCTAGGCTCACAGGCTGCAGTACTTATGGTGCATGGGCTTAGTTACTCCTCAGCATGTGGGATCTTCCTGGACCATGGATCGAAGCCATATCCCCTGCACTGGCAGACGAATTCTTAACCAGTGGACCACCAGGGAAGTAGTCCTGCTGATAACTATTTTCGCAGTTGAAAAGCAGCTCCTGGACAGTTTGAGGGCCCCAGAGGGACTGACCATTTGACCCCTCACACCCAGGGCATGCCCAGCAGTGTGCTGTGAGTGATGCACTGAGACCAGGCTCTGCAGGTCTAGAAACCTCAAATCGGGCGGTCCACGCTCCGTGGCACCTCTTCCTACAGCTTGACTGCTCCCCTCTCAACACACACTGGTGGACCGATGGAAAGTTCCTTGCAGCCGCTTGCAAAGAAGGAGAAATTGGCTGGATTTATTCATGGATGTACATGGTAGAATGGAGCCAGACAGCAGGGATGAGCCAACGAGTAGGGGTGGCCTGAAAGAAGGGAGGATGGGGTGCGTCCTCCTGCTTTACTGTAGAAAAGAGGAGGTCTGAGGAATGATCACCTGACTCATGGGCAGTGGTAGCGGGTTCACCACATGATCGGGGATTTGGAAAAAATAGTTTAGTGGCAGGAGGGCGTGGGAGAGACGTGTGGCTGGAATGTGTTTTGGAATGTGTACAGAATCTGTACAGGTGGCCAGATTACAATTCCACAGCCTGGCAGGCTTAGACAACAGCCATTTCTTTCTCCATGTTGTGGAGGCTAAAAGTCCCAACAGCAAGGTGCCATGAGGGCTGGTTTCCGTGAAGCCTCTCTTCCTGGTTAAGAGAAGGCGGTCTTCTCTCGGTCCTCACCAGGCCTCTCCACTGAGCGCCAGTGGTGAGAGAGCTCTTTGAGGTCTCCTCGTCTTTTTTCCCCTTTGTTCCTCATTTTTGTTTATTCAAATTTTTCCCAGCTTTACTGAGCTATAATGAACATTTAGCCTTCCTCCTCTTCTAAGGACAATAGTCCTGTTGGATTAGTGCCCCCTCTGTAGGGCCTCATTTAACTCGAATCACCTCCTTAAGGGAGAAGGCAATGGCACCCCACTCCAGTACTCTCGCCTGGAAAATCCCACAGACGGAGGAGCCTGGTAGGCTGCAGTCCATGGGGTCACTAAGAGTCGGACACGACTGAGCGACTTCACTTTGACTTTTCACTTTCATGAATGGGAGAAGGAAATGGCAACCCACTCCAGTGTTCTTGCCTGGAGAATCCCAGGGGCGGGGGAGCCTGGTGGGCTGCCGTCTATGGGGTCGCACAGAGTCGGACATCACTGAAGCAACTTAGAAGCAGCAGCAGCAGCAGCATCTCCTTAAGGGGCCTCCCTGGTGGTTCAGATGGTAAAGAATCCTCCTGCCAATGCAGGAGATGTGAGTTCCATCCCTGGGTCAGGAAGATCCCCTGGAGAAGGAAATACCAACCACTTCAGTATTCGTGCCTGGAGAATCCCCATAGACAGAGCAGCCTGGTGGGCTACAGTCCACGGGGTCACAAAGAATAGGACATGACTTACTGGGTAAACAACAACAACAATCTCCCTTAAGGCCCTTCTCCAAATACATAAACTCATGGATAAGAGGAGGGGAAACCTAGCCCCTAGCAGTAATCAGGTGGTCAAGTTGATCCACCCTGTGGACCTGTGGCAGTCTTTCCTCGTCACCCGCGAGCCTGCTCCAGGGGCTCATGAACAAAGGACATAGGAGGCAGGGTGGAAGCTGTACACGCCAGTAGCTTATTCCCTTTCCAACTCTGGTCTGGCTTCTTCAGGGGCTGAATGTCCAACCTGCTGGCATCTGATCAACACTGAGACCCTGAGATGGCACCGTGCCCCAAGGAGTCGGCAAGAGACCCCTCCAGCAGAATCAGCCTCAGTGGGATAGATCTTTGCTCCAATCATGTGCTTGCCTTCCCTGCCCCCCAGGAGTTCCACCAGCACTAGCATTCCCGAACTCAGAGACTGTCTTCTCTATCACCACAATGTTGTAAAGAGATGCATTTACAGAGGCTGTCATTTGCCAGTGGGATCTTGACCAAGGAACTCACTGGCTTTATCACATGCTTCATTCTCTAGGACAAAAAAAAAATCTAAGTCACTCAGTCGTATCCGACTCTTTGTGACCCCATGGACTGTAGCAAGCCAGGCTCCTCTCTCGATGAGATTTCCCAGGCAAGATTACTGGAGTGGGTATCCATTTCCTTCTCAACCCAGGGATTGAACCCGGCATTCCAGGCAGATTCTTTACCATATGAGTCACTAGGGAAGCCCTTAGAGGAATATTTTTAGGACCAGGTGACATAATTGATTACTTCCAATTCATTAATGATGTATTTTGAATCACCCATTCATTCAATTATCCATTTATTCAATCTCCAACTCAATGACTTTAGAGAAATTATGTCTATGAATTCTTCATTTTTCAAATAGTTTTCAGCATCTTCTAGAAGTATCTACATTCTTCCTGCTGGATTTTAACAGGGCTACTACATAATGGCATTAAACTCTGAATAGCAGCCTTCCCACAAATTTCACATGAAGCTGCTCCTTTTGAAACTAGACAAAATAGCAAAGGAGAACAAAATTAAATAGTCTAGACAATGAAGGAAAAAAATCTGTTTTCAGTTTATATTTTATTAGAGGTGACTTGCCAGTCTGATGCCATGTTAAAATTACCCAGAGTAAAAAAGGAATGTGTAGTTCTATGAAAATCTTCTGTCTATTTTTAAGCACTTCCCTAATGAGTTATTCATATAACTAAAATTCTGGGTCACTTCATCCACAGAGATAGACTCTGCATCTATTCAATGCTTGCAGAAAAGAAGGTGGAAACGCCATTTTCATCCTGCTATGAATGTCCTTATGGATGTCTCCTTGTGTTCATGTGCAGAAGCAGTTGCAGGTACTTACCGATAGAATTGCTGAGTTATACAGGAAATGGGAACATGCACCTAGCAAAGTGTTATCAAATTCTGCCCAGGGACTGCCTTGGTGATCTATTGGTTAAGAATCTGCCTTCCAATGAAGCGGAAGCGGGTTCAATCCCTAGTTGGAGAACTAAGATTCCACATACTGTGGGACAACTAAGCCCACCAGGCCACAGCTACTGAGCCTGCCGACCCCAAGGAAGACCCCACGTGCAACAACTAAGACCTGATGCAGCCAAATAATCGGCATTTAAAAAAATTACCCATAGTAACACTGAACCAATTGGGCTATTTTATTGCTCCCATCCAGTTCCATTTTTTCCATCTCTATTTCCAATTATTTCTTGAGCATTTACTTGAGCTTCCCTGGTGGCTCAGGTGGTAAAGCGTCTGCCTGCAATGCGGGAGACCCGGGTTCAGTCCCTGGGTTGGGAAGATCTACTGGAGAAGGAAATGGCAACCCACTCCAGTATTCTCGCCTGGAGAATCCCATGGCCGGAGGAGCACGGTAGGCTACAGTCCATGGGGTCGAAAAGAGTCGGACACGACTGAGTCACCTTCATGCTCCACTCTCTAAGCAGTAGATACAAAGTGACTAAGTCCTTACCCTTACGAAACCTACATTTAAATTTTTTGGAATCCACTGTGCCAAAGAAATCAGACCACTACCCTAAGAAGTTTCCTATCCAGTTTATTCTCCAGTTTCAAATATCTTCTCCTAGATCAACTAAAAATAAATAGAATTTTACCAAATTATTTAAATTGAGCCTTACCAATTTCGTGTACCTAAATCAGCTTTCAAATACTACAGAAACCAACTGTTAAGTATCACAGATGCTTGAAAACTAGTTTGAAGAAAATAGTTGGCAGTGGGATTGCATTTGCAAAATGTGAAAGCTTTGTGAAAATTAGGAGCACTAAAATAATGTCTGACAAAGATTGTTCACATAATACTTTTTACTTCAGCTACAAACTCCAGCGCTAAAATTTTTTCAAAACCACTTTGTATCAGTCATTTTGCAGGAGCATTTTGATGTCATTGTGGTTCATTACAATGGTTAAAGTTACTGTCAGTTTTCCAAAAAATTCTATTTCGGAAATTCCTGGCATTATGAAACTGGAGCCCAAGTAATTTTTCTAATGGCTAAAAAGGTTTCAGTCTTTTGTCAGCAAGTACTGTAGTCAAAATATTTCAACCACAAACTCTTCTTTATTCCCTGAGAGTACAGCCAAGGACCTGAATGATAGCAGAGAGGTGAAGACAGGACATGGCCAGTCAGCAGAAAATTCTGAGTCTACTCAGAGGACCAAAGCCTAATTGCTCACCTATTTCACTTGACAACCAAAAAGGCTGTTTTGAGAAAACTTGTGTGGCTTTCTTTTTAAAGTGTCTCCAAGAGAAATTTTAACAAGTCTCATCAAGTGCTAGTTCCATATTTATGTGATTTTCCCAGAAATTTGACCTAACAAGCAGTTTCACTGGAAATTTACAGACAGAATAATAGTGAAGCAAAATTAGCCTAATTACAGTATAAATTAAAAATCCAAGTCAGTTCAAGGCAATTCAGCAGCTGTACAGTTGCCACTGGAATTCTGATAGGAATTGCATTGAATCTATAGCTTGCTTCAAATAGTTTGGACACTTTAACAGTATTAATTTCATTTCAATCCTTGAAAATGGAGTATTTTTCCACTTATGTGTGCCTTCATCAGTGTATTTCCTTAATGTGGTATAGTTTTCAGTATACAGGTTTTCATTTCCTTGGTTAAAACTATTAAGAATTTTATTCTTTTTGATGTAGTTAAAAATGGGAATTTTCCTTAATTTCTCTGATAGTTAGCAATGTATATATATAGAAATATACCAGACTTTTATGTATTGATTTTGTATCCTGCAAACTTATTGAATTCATTTATTAGTTCTAACAGTTTATTGATATATCTTTAGGGTATATTTGTATATACACACACATATTGAAAAAAATATATATTACTTACTAAAATATAGAGTATTACTCAGCCATAAAAAAAGAAAGAATTCTTACCATTTGCGACAACATGGATGACCTTGAGGGCATTAAGCTAAGTGAAAGTCAGAGAAGTACTGCCTGATCTCTCTTATATGTGGACTCTAAAATTTAAAATTAAAAAAAAAAGACAAGATATAGGGAACAGATTGGTTGCCAGAGATGGAGGGGGATGAAGGGTGGGAGAAAGGGGTGAAAGGAGTCAAAATGTCACATTTTCTTTTAACTTTTTTGGTCAGCCATGCAGCCTGTGGGATTTTTGTTTCCTGACCAGGGTTCGAACCTGGACCCCCTACAGTGGAAGTGCAGCATCTTAAGGGCTGGACCGCCAGGGAAGCCCCCAAAGTGCAACATTTTTCTAAATAAATAGGAAATGAAATAAATTAAGGATAACTTAATCCATTGTGCTTGATTCATTTACACTTAACTCATACAAATGCATTCTGTAGGACCCATTTATCATCCAGGAAATCTTTTGAACCTTTCTAAGACAAAGTCTTTTGTCTCTGAACCAGTAAGTTCTAATTTTCCACATGAATGAAGCCCGGGCCTTGAGAGACCGATTGATTTTCAACTTAGATTCTTGAAATTTGAAGTGAAATAAAGACTCAATATTATGTTTATTGCTTTGAGCATTGAATAAGGTCATTAAAAAAAAGAAGAAATTTCTCAATGCAGGCCCAGGTACCCATAGTCAATAAGGGCTAACAATAGACATGAAATTGGTCTGTCAGCCCTATTCAAAATTATTATGAAGCAAGAATACGGGATCAGAGGGATAGTCTCTTTCTTCCTTCTCTACAAATACAAAAAGTAAATTTGCCTGGAAGAGATGGGAATGGCTCCAAGTGATGGTGTTATGTGGAAAAACTAATGTAATCGTTAGGAATAAGTTGACTCCAACTGACTAGTTTTCTCCTTGAATTTATTACAAGTCTGACAATCTCCTAGATGCTTCCTGCAAACTAGAAAACCCTACATTGTATCTGTTTCCACACTTCCAAGCTGTGCCTTACTGTCAAAGCATAACTAGGTCTCCATAAATCACTGCAATGGCTTTCCCAGCTTTCCTTTCAATACACTTTCTGCCTCAAGGCTCCTGATATTTGATTCAGTTCTTCCTCATGGTGCTCTGGCCTTAGCGTCTACGGCAGTTGAAGATATTTTAGAAGCTGGAGGAAGAAGTAGGATTTGGGAACAGAAAAATCTGGATGCAGATAAAGTAGATCTGAGTTAGGGAGTTGAGATTCAGTTTAAATGCCTAATCCCATGGACACACGCTTGTTTATGCCTTTTTCATGGACAGAATCAAATTCTGAAAGGGTATACTCTGTCTTACTTGATTTTTAAAAATTAATCAATATTTATTTTTGGCTTCCCTGAGTCTTCGGTACTGTGTGGGCTTTCTGTGGTTGTGGCGAACGGGGGCTTCTCTTGTTGCAGAGCACGGGCTCTAGGCAGGCAGGCTTCAGTAGATGCAGCATGTCAGCTCAGGAGTTGTGGCACACAGCCTCAGCTGCCCTGCAGCATGTGGGATCTTCCCAGACCAGGAATCGAACCTATGTCCCCTGCACTGGCAGGCAGACTCCCAACCACTGGACTACCAGGGAAGTCCTGTCTTACTTGATTTCTTTATTTCTTTTTTTTTTTTTTTTAGAGTTTCTCTTGTTCATATTTTTTTTTTTTTTTGCTTCTTCTCAAGATCTCAAATGAAAATTTTAATGGAAAAAAGATTATTTTGCATAATTATTCTTCACCGTGTGTTTTTCAGTTATTCATGGTATTTCTGCCTCATTACTTTGGCTATCATACAGTGACATTCTCCCGGAGAAAAGAATTCTCATTATATGCTTTTTATACTAGAAACTCATCAGTTCTTGAAATTGTCCTCGTGCCAATCCACCAAGACAAAGGCAAATTCGATGGAGGTTACTGATACTCAAGCGGAGTCTTCAACTAGAGTCTCACACATAAGAGAACACATCCATGCTTTCTCCTAGCTTAGAAAATTTGCCTTGCTGGAGTTAAACTGCCAGTGTCTTCTGAAAACCCAAATAAACCAAATGTACACTTGGCTAGTATCTTCCCACAGGAAGGAAATAGAGACGTAAGCTATTTTATTATTCTTATTATTTAGTGAGCCACGCACCATGAGGGATCTTAGTTCCCCAGTTTAGTTCAGTCGCTCAGTCGTGTCTGCCTCTTTGCAACCCCATAGACTGCAGCACACCAGGCCTCCCTGTCCATCACCAACTCCCAGAGCTTGCTCAAACTCATGTCCATTGAGTTGGTGATGCCATCCAACCATCTCATCTTCTGTCCTCCCCTTCTCCTCCTGCCTTCAATCTTTCCCAGCATCAGGGTCTTTTCTAATGAGTCAGTTCTTCATATCAGGTGGCCAAAGTATTGGAGTTTCAGCTTCAGCATCAGTCCTTCCATTCAGGACTGATTTTCTTCAGCATTGACTGGTTGGATCTCCTTGCAGTCCAAGGGACTCTCAAGCATCTTCTCCAACACCACAGTTCAAAAGCATCAATTCTTCAGTGCTCAGCTTTCTTTATAGTCCAGCTCTCACATCCATACATGACTACTGGAAAAACCATAGCTTTGACTAGATGGACCCTTGTAGGCAATGTCTCTGCTTTTTAATATGCTGTCTAGATTGGTCAGGGATCAAACCCATGCTCCCTGCATTGGAGTGTGGAGTTTTTTAACCACTGGACCACTAGGGAAGACCCATGAACTTACTTTAATGAGCAAACTTATGAATTTTGCTTAGTATCTTACTCAAGCCCGGTGCAAAATCATAAAATTGGCTCCATTTAATAATTTTTTAAAAATAATTTTATTTATTTATTTTCAGCTGTGCTGGGTCTTCGTTGCTGCACGTGGGTTTTCTCTAGTTGCAACCAGAGGGGGCTCCACTTCGTCGCGGTGCACGGGCTTCTCACTGCAGTGGTTTCTCCTGTTGCAGAGCGTGGGCTCTAGAGTGCGGGCTCAGGAGTTGTGGCACAGGTGCTTAGTTGCTCCACAGCACATGGGATCTTCCGGGCCCAGGGATCAAACCCGTGTCCCCTGCGTTGACAGGAAGACTCCTGTCCACCGTACCACCAGGGAAGTCCAAAACTGGTTTCATTTTAATGTCACACTCCTGTTCGTTTGTTGACCTTATTTTCTAAAGCTATTGGGTGACTTTCATTTGTGAGTTTTTAAAGTTATTATCCATCTGTATGCCTTTACAGAAGCAGTGATACTTTCAGCCTAAAATACCCTTGCTACTTGTTCTCTGGTCAAAGAGTGCCTCCTTCGTCATATTCAGCCTTCTCTGCGAAGCTTCCTTTCTCACCCAGGGACTCTTCTATCCCACCCCTTCCGCTCACCTTGGCGCAGTGGATCAGCCACAGAACTCCTGTGTTGCTCACACTCCGTGTCCTCTGCTAGTCCACCTAGAACAGTCTGTGGCCTTCCTCTTCCACCAAGCTCTTTGGAGTCCTTGAAGGCAAGGATCATGTTTTATTCATTTTTATGGTCCCATCCCTCAGAACGGTACCTGTTTTAATCTATATGCTTATAAATATTAAATGAATTTTGAGTTTTCCTACTTTCTACATTTAATTTACTTCACATTTCTTTTTAAGTTTCAAGCCTTTTCTTACTCTTTTTACAGTTAATGATCTCAAATGGGATAAACTGACCATCAGACATTTAGGAAACCACTTTGGTTTTCAGATCTGTACAATGGAGCTAATGACACAAATCTACTTTAAAAGCCTGTGTTAAAAATAAATGCTGTAGTCTCTCTTCAGAGGAAAATGCTAAATAAATAAAATAAGGGTTCACTTTGGAAAACCATCTGGCAATTTTCTCCAAAGTTAGACATACCTTATGATCAAGCAATGCTCTCAGTATTTACTCAAGAGAAATGAAAACATATCCTCAAGAATATTTCAGTTCAGTCACTCAGTTGTGTCCGACTCTTTGCAACCCCAAGGACTGCAGCACACCAGGCCTCCCTGTCCATCACCAACTCCCAGAGTTTACTCAGACTCATGTTCATTGATACGATCCAACCATCTCATCCTCTGTCGTCTTTTTCTTCCCACCTTCGATCTTTCCTAGCATCAGACCTGGGTTCAATCCCTGGGTCAGGCAGATCCCCTGGAGAAGGGAAGGGCAAGTATTCTTGCCTAGAAAATTGCATGGACGGGGAGCTTGGCAGGCTACAGTCCACGGGGTCACAAAAGAGTCGGATACAACTTGGTGACTAAAACTTATTCATACAGCATAAAATCAAGGGAAAAAAAAACAACAACCAAATTTCCATTAAAAGAATGTATAAACAAACTGTGGTATATTCATACAGTGGACTACTACTTAGCAATAAAAAAATAAATTCAACTGCTGATACCAGCAACAACATAATTGAAACTCAGAAACACTAAGCTGAAAAAAAAAAAAGAGTCAGACAACAAAGAGTACATACTGTACATACATTTCCATTTATGTGAGATTTAAGAATAGGTAAAACTAATCTATGGTTATAAAAATCAGAATATTGGATTATTCTAGTTGGGGAGGGGATTACCTGGGAAGAAACACAGGCAATGTTCTAATCTTGCTTGGAGATATTGGTTATAAGATTGTATATATTAGTATATATACTGATTGTATATATATTAGCATATTGTATATATACTAATTGTATATAGTAGATTGTATATATTAGTCAAAAATCATACAAATGAACACTTAGGATCTGTGCATTTCAGGGTATATATATTTAAAAATTCTATCTCAATTTCTCCCTCCCTACCCAAATATATGTACATAGACAGATATATATATATAAAATACACACATCCATATGTACACACATATGTACAAAGATATACAATATACACATGCTGCTGCTACTGCTAAGTCGCTTCAGTCGTGTCCGACTCTGTGTGACCCCATGGACGGCAGCCCACCAGGCTCCCCCGTCCCTGGGATTCTCCAGACAAGAACACTGGAGTGGGTTGCCATTTCCTTCTCCAATGCATGAAAGTGAAAAAATAAAGTGAAGTCATATCTGACTCCTAGCAACCCCATGGACTGCAGCCTACCAGGCTCCTCCGTCCATGGGATTTGCCAGGCAAGAGTTCTGGAGTGGAGTGCCATTGCCTTCTCCGATAATATACACATACATATGCACAAATACATATGTACAAAGTCTAAAACGGTAGGCCACAGCAAGAACACATTTAATTTTGGAATTCATCTTGTTATACTATTATTTTCATACTAATTATGTTTTTCTTAGGATAAGAGGATTAACCATGTTACCCTTAGTCCAGATCCACTGATGAGTGAGATAAATAACAGGATCTGCTAAAAAATAGAAATTTGACATAGAACAATTTTACTATGACAAGTAAGGTTTTTTGTTTGTTTGTTTGTTTTTTTTTTTACTTCGCAGCTTGCAGGATCTTTTCATACTGTTCATGGGGTTCTCAAGGCAAGAATACTGAAGTGGTTTGTCATTCCCTTCTCCAGTGGACCACGTTTTGTCAGAACTTTTGAACTACGGTGTTGGAGAAAACTCTTGAGAGTCCCTTGGACTGCAAGGAGATCAAACCAGCCAATCCTTAAGGAAATCTACCCTGAATGTTCATTGGAAGGACTGATGCTGAAGCTGAAGCTCCAATATTTGGGCCACCTGATGTGAAGAACTGACTCCTTGGAAAAGACCCTGATGCTGGGAAAGATTGAAGGTGGGAAGAGAAGTGGACGGCAGAGGATAAGATGGTTGGATGGCATCACTGACTTGATGGAGGTGAGTTCGAGCAAGCTCTGAGAGTTGGTGATGGACAGGGAAGCCTGGAGTGCTGCAGTTCATCGGGTATCAAAGAACTGGACATGACTGAACTGAACTGAAGTGCAGGATCTTAGTTTCCAGACCAAGGTTCGAATCCATGCCCCCTGCAGTGGACTCAGAGAGTCCTAACCACTGGACCACCAGGGAATTCCCAGCATTTTTTTTTTTAAGTTAACTAAAATCGTGCGTATGTGTGTGCACGCGTGTGCTAGTCGCTCAGTAGTGTTCGACTCTCAGTTGTGACCCTATGAACTCTAGTCTGCCATGGGATTCCCTAGGCAAGGATACTGGAGTGGGTTGCCATGCCCTCCTCCTGGGCATCTTCCCGACCCAGCGATCGAACCCAGGTCTCCCGCATTGCAGGCGGATTCCAAGCAGATTCCTTACCATCTGAGCCACGTGGCTTAACACTGCTATCTGTTGAAGAAAACAAAGTCCATGCGCGCAAACTACAGCCCAGATATGACTTATTATAGTGACTGCAGTTAGCCTGTGTGCAGCTGAGGACGACGCTCAGCTGTGGAGATGCTGTCAGGGAGAAGGCAGAGCCTCCGCTTATCCAAGGAGCCTTAGCAAGGAGAATCGTAAGAAAGGAAAGATGACCTGTGGGAGCTGGAAGGGAGTGACTGTAACGGCCAACAACTAAAAATGCCAGAGTCTGGTGTTTTTAAGACTTCTTTATTTGCCCCCCGCCCCGCCCCCCCCCCCCCCCCATCTTAGGGCCTTAGCTGCAGCAAGCAGGATCCTTATTGAAACCTGCGGAATCTTTAGTTGCAACACAAGATGCGGCAGACAGGAATCTAGATCCTCCACCAGGGATGGAACCAGGGACCCCTGCATTGGGAAAGCGGGGTCCCAGCCACTGAACCGTCAGGGAAATCCCCGGAATCTGATTATTCGTTCATCTTCCGTTTCACTAGATTTTGCCCTGTGGCTTTCCAAAGTGGTTGTAATACGCACGAACCTACCAGGAAGTGTGTACTATGCTTTTACGCATTGAGAAAAAAAAGGTTTGAAACACGTACAAACCGGACAACACGCTTTCTTCACTACAGCCTGGCTTTTCTGCCCACATAGCCATCCCCGTTGACTGCAGCAGCGAGAACAGACCTGTAACTTCGCGCGCCCGAATGCTGCCCGAGGACGCACGCACACACCCGCACCCGGCGTGGCGTCTGACGCAGGCGCTGACGTCAACACGCTCGGGACGGCGGCGCCCGTTGGACCCCCTTGAAGGCCCCTTTCCGGGCTGTCTGGCAAGAGCCAAGTGTCAGCCTGTGTCGGTCGATTACCTCGCCCTCTTTTTCGCAAGAAATGACAGTATCCTCACAGGCTCTCCTCGTCCTCAGGGACAATAACCTCACCCCTCAGGAAAGAATGGCTGTCGGTCGGCGTTTCTTCAGGCAGCGCCGTGGGCAGCCCACAGGGCCTTGAAAGGCGCATGCGCGGCCCCGCCTCCTTCTTTTCGGCCGGAACCGCCATCTTCCAGGTACAGGCCAGCGCGTGGCTCCCGCCGCCTCTCGTTTCTCTCCCGGCCCCTCAGGCGTGAGTTTCAACCCTGTAGCGGCTGAGGCCGCGCATGAAGCCGTAGAAAGGCTGTCTAGCTTTTCCGGGGGCCGCTGGCTCGAGTGGTGGGGCCGTGTCCATCCAGACCCGGGACCGCGGGCGCGGGGCTGGGCCGAGGCCGCGACCTGCTGAGGGGAAGAGCCCCGGAGAAGCGGGGCCGCGGCCCCTGGGTGACGTGACTCGGGTCTGTCGGAGCAAGGGAACTGGTCCCTCCTGCGCTTGCACGTCTTCAGCCCTGCTGACCTGGGATTCCTCGAACCGGCTCTGGGGCCGCGTGACCCTTTCTTTTCGAATGCCTTCAGGGTGGCATCCTTATTCTCGTTGCAGAAGCTGAAGTATATGTGCTGCGGGCTAGGGGCTTCAGGGTGGTAGGAACGGGTTGGCGGGGTGTGTGTGTGAGCCTGGGGCCTGGTCGGAGAACCGCAGAGGTGCCCAGAGTCCACCTGGACTAAGAAACCGAGGCCGTTAGTCGTTCATACAGAGGGAGTGATTTCGGGTCGTTTAAATGTTGTCTTGGGGCCTCAGTTGGACAAAGGGAAAATGCTTTTGTTGGCTACGGGTGTATTAATGCAGGGCAGCAAGTGTTGAGTACAGGGATTTCTGAATAGTTCTGTCTGATTTAGAAGTTTGGGGCGGGGAGGGGAGTTAAGCAAGAAACCGCTTAGCCTTAGTTTTTGCGTCCTTCTGTCTAGTTTGTGGACTTCCCTGGTGGCTCAGACGGAAAAGCGTCTGCCTACCATGCGGGATACCCGGGTTCAATCCCTAGGTCCGGAAGATCTGGAGAAGGAAATGGCAACCCACTCCAGTACTCTTGCCTGGGAAATCCCAGGACAGAGGAGGCTGGCAGGCTTGTTTGTAGCAGCTGCCAGAGTTGCCCAAACTGCGAGATGTGCTCCGTCAGTTCAGTTCAGTCGCTCAGTCGTGTCCGACTCTTTGCGACACCATGAATCGCAGCACGCCAGGCCTCCCTGTCCATCACCAACTCCCGGAGTTCACTGAGACTCAAGTCCATAGAGTCAGTAATGCCATCCAGCCATCTCATCCTCTGTCGTCCCCTTCTCCTGCCCCCAATCCCTCCCAGCATCAGAGTCTTTTCCAATGAGTCAACTCTTCGCATGAGGTGGCCAAAGTACTGGAGTTGCAGCTTCAACATCATTCCCTCCAAAGAAATCCCAGGGCTGATCTCCTTCAGAATGGACTGGTTGGATCTCCTTGCAGTCCAAGGGACTCTCAAGAGTCTTCTCCAACACCACAGTTCAAAAGCATCAATTCTTCGGCGCTCAGCCTTCACAGTCCAACTCTCACATCCATACATGACCACAGGAAAAACCATAGCCTTGACTAGACGGACGTTTGTTGGCAAAGTAATGTCTCTGCTTTTGAATATGCTGTCTAAGTTGGTCATAACTTTCCTTCCAAGAAGTAAGCGTCTTTTAATTTCATGGCTGCAGTCACCATCTGCAGTGATTTTGGAGCCCCCAAAAATAAAGTCTGACACTGTTTCCCCCTCTATTTCCCATGAAGTGATGGAACCAGATGCCTCATCTTCGTTTTCTGAATGTTGAGTTTTAAGCCAACTTTTTCACTGTCCTCTTTCACCTTCATCAAGAGGCTTTTTAGTTCCTCTACACTTTCTGCCATAAGGGTGGTGTCATCTGCATATCTGAGGTTACTGATATTTCTCGCGGCGATCTTGATTCCGGCTTGTGTTTCTTCCAGCCCAGCATTTCTCATGATGTACTCTGCATATAAGTTAAATAAGCAGGGTGACAATATACAGCCTTGACGTACTCCTTTTCCTATTTGGAACCAGTCTGTTGTTCCATGTCCAGTTCTAACTGTTGCTTCCTGACCTGCATACAGGTTTCTCAAGAGGCAGATCAGGTGGTCTGGTATTCCCATGTCTTTCAGAATTTAACACAGTTTATTGTGATCCACACAGTCAAAGGCTTTGGCATAGTCAAGAAAGCAGAAATAGATGTTTTTCTGGAACTCTCTTGCTTTTTCCATGATCCAGCGGATGTTGGCAATTTGATCTCTGATTCCTCTGCCTTTTCTAAAACCAGCTTGAACAACTGGAAGTTCACGGTTCACGTGTTGCTGAAGCCTGGCTTGGAGAATTTTGAGCATTACTTTACTAGTGTGTGAGATGAGTGCAATTGTGCAGTAGTTTGAGCATTATTTGGCATTGCTTTTCTTTGGGATTGGAATAAAAACTGACCTTTTCTGGTACCGTGGGCACTGCTGAGTTTTCCAAATTTGCTGGCATATTGAGTGCAGCACTTGCACAGCATCATCTTTCAGGATTTGAAATAGCTCAACTGGAATTCCATCACCTCCACTAGCTTTGTTTGTAGTGATGCTTTCTAAGGCCCACTTGACTTCACATTTCAGGATGTCTGGCTCTAGGTCAGTGATCACACCAACATGATTACCTGGATCGTGATGATCTTTTTGTACAGTTCTTCCGTGTATTCTTGCCACCTCTTCTTAATATCTTCTGCTTCTGTTAGGTCCATACCATTTCTGTCCTTTATCGAGCCCATCTTTGCATGAAATGTTCCTTTGGTATCTCTGATTTTCTTGAAGAGATCTCTAGTCTTTCCCATTATATTGTTTTCTTCTATTTCTTTGCAAAAGGCAAGTCATGTGTCTTGGGTCGTGAATGGATTTCTAACTAGTGGGCTCAGTAGTCAAGAAATGATTTACTGATACCCACAGAGCATGTCTCCTTGTTTATGAACGTAAGGCGAGTTTATATGAACTTAGTACAAATGTAGAGTTGAGAATTGAAGCAGTATTTAGGCTTGATAGATTCTTCTTGCCTTTCTTTTTTGTTGTGGATATTTTTTAAAAAGTTTTTATAGGCATATAGTCAGTCAATTTACAATGTTTGTAGTGTACAGCAGAGTGAATCAGTTATACATAAGTCTTTCTTTTTTTTAATATTCTTTTCCCATATAGACCATTACAGAGTAATTAGTAGAATGTGAAGTAAGAGTGTGCACAGTGGTTTAACTTTGATGGGTTAGCTAAAACATTCTGTTTCCTTGCCAGGCAAGTCATATGAAAAAGATTCTTGGGAGTCACTTTTGAAGATATGGTAACATATTGAGAGATTGATTTAGGTTAGAACACTGTGTTCTAACTTGTGATCTCCTTGTGGTAGGAGTCGTTGCCAGCAATGGTAGTTCTCTTGGGTGATCTGAAGCAATTAAAACCATTATTTTGAGCTTTTGGGAAACAAAGTGAAAAGTTTAACAGTGTAGATACACCTTACATTTCCTGGTAAACAACTGAGTAATTAGATAAGTGAGTTAGAGATTTTTGATAAGTTAATAGATGTTGTATAAGAGAAACCTGTAGGTTGAAAGGGGGGGTATCCAATATGCAAAAATAAAAGACTTGAGTTTTATGCTTTGCCTACTAGTAATTCCAGTGCTCTTGGCAGTCTCAGAAATAGTATGCCAGGGTCCTGTTGTGTTTTTATATTCTCATAGGGAAAGTGCTGGTTTGGATTCTGAAATCCAGTTCTGCTTCTTAGACTTTTTAGGTGATTTTGACAAAAATCTTGGTAAAATTACTGCTTTTTCCCCTTTTATAAGAGCTATTGATTGGTGAGCCAGCCTTGTAGATTGTTCCCTAATTCTGATGTTGCTACTGAAATGAGTGCATTTGTAATTACATATTTTTTGGTTAAAGGAGAAGATGACACTGTTGACACTGTGTTTGAGTGTTCTGTGCTTTCTGGTTTCAGTGATTCGCCAAGATGACCAACACAAAGGGAAAGAGGCGGGGCACCCGCTACATGTTCTCCAGGCCTTTCAGAAAACATGGTGAGTGGAGCTGCCCTCCTCCTGGTTTATTGCCTGTGTGTTGCGGTTCATACAGTGTGTTGTTAATAAATGACACTGATAATCAGCATCTGCCTTTTAATATAAAACATGCATTTTATATATAATTTCTAAATTGTTGGCTATCAAGATAAAGTACTTGTAACAGCCAAAAAGTGTGTTGAAGGCTAGTAAGTATTTCTTTTACTCTCGATATTGACTGTTTTGTGTGTTGTTTTTTTTTTTCTTTTTCTTTTTCTTTTTGCAGGAGTTGTTCCTTTGGCCACATACATGCGAATCTACAGGAAGGGTGATATTGTAGATATCAAGGTAAATTATAAAACTGGAGAATTAACCACGGAGTAACATTAGAAGTTAGAAAAGTTGTGTTGAAATTTGAACAGTGTGTATTCCATCTTTTTGTCTTCCTAATTGAGGGGAAATCTATTTACTGAGGAGGAGCTCCTTAGAGTGTGGAATGGCTATTGTAATTTTACTTTCAAAAACAAGCTTTTAAAATGGCTATTTTTGAGTCTTAAGAATTTTCTCATTACTTGTTTTTAACAGCTAGTGGAAAAGTTAGGGGGGAAATCATAAGAACTTAAGTGTATGTGTCCTGGCACTCCAGAGCTTAATGATGATTGTCTTTTTGATTGCTTAAAGCAACGTGAAAATGACATTTCACCGGCTCTGAGAGCTCTTGAGTTGCCTTTTAAAGAAAAAAAATTAAAATATCTTACTTTGGGTTTAAAAGGAGGGGGGAAATTGGTGGCATAACATTGACTTCCTTTCTAAACAGGGAATGGGTACTGTTCAAAAAGGAATGCCCCACAAATGTTACCATGGCAAAACTGGAAGAGTCTACAATGTCACCCAGCATGCTGTTGGCATCATTGTAAACAAACAAGTTAAGTAAGTAAGGTCTAATTCTTTGTATATTGCCTCACACCCCCTTTCACTTTGCCAATTGGACTTATGTCTTTATTGGTCATTCAAGTGGGGCAAAGGAAATAACCTTTTAAAACTCAGGCAAACTGGGTGTTTGTCTTGTAACCTGTCAGAGGAAACATTGTAATAAACTTAGTTTGCACCTTACAATGTTAAAGCCTTATGGAGTATGTTAACTAAGTAGTTATAGTTTTCAGAAGGTAAGAAGTTTAATAAGTTGTACATTTTATTAGTGGTCTGGTTTTGCTTAAATTATTTGGTACTTGAGAGTCTGTCATCTCACAGAAGAGAGCTTATGAATGGGGATGTTTGCCTCAACACCCAGTTCAGCAAGATTTAATAAATGATTGTAAATTTGCTGTCATCTTGTCTCTGGGTAGAGGTTCATGGTTTAAAGTAAAACCCATGAAAGGAGTCTCTGAATTTAGGCTGTGTTTTTGATGAAGCACTTACAAGGCTCTTTTTTCTCCAGGGGCAAGATTCTTGCCAAGAGAATTAATGTGCGTATCGAGCATATTAAGCACTCTAAGAGCCGAGATAGCTTCCTGAAACGTGTGAAGGAAAATGATCAGAAAAAGAAGGAAGCCAAAGAGAAAGGGACTTGGGTTCAGCTGAAGCGCCAGGTGAGTGCTTGGCAGGGTTTCTTGGTGTTGAGTGTGTTATTGGTTCTGGGAACAGTTTGAAATTGAGTTACAGTACTTTATATAATTACTCCCTTGTGTTTTTTTAGCCTGCTCCACCCAGAGAAGCACACTTTGTGAGGACCAATGGAAAGGAACCCGAACTGTTGGAGCCCATTCCCTATGAATTCATGGCCTGATGGGTGTAGAAATAAAGACCTGGACTGTGCAAATGATTCTCTTAATTGAGTAGAGGTGTTGTGTCCAAATTGAGTGGGTGATGTCTTTTCAAATTTAGTGTTTTTTCTTCCTGAAAGGTGTAAGATAGTTTGTTGTTCAGTATGCTCCATTTTTTAATACACTGCCAGATATTATTTATAAAGTATTTTTACTTCTTGGAAAATAGCCTATTAAATCCCTGTTTTGGGGGGGGATATAATGAATGAAAGATTATCTGTTGCATTATAGTTGAGTTCAGGAAAAGTTGATTACTCTTAATTGCATCATAAATAGATATGTTTTGAGGATCAGGAACTTAACTTTGAAGCCTGAGCTGTTTAGACCATTCATGCAGCAGTGCTCAGCAGAGTGTTAAAAACCAGAGGACCTTTTTTATTTAAACTGATGTGGCCTTCTAAGCACTTAATAAAATGTACTCAAAAAATTTGGAATAAGTTCAGTTTTGCCCATTCTGCATGAAAGGAAGCAGAGGCACAAGTCAAGTAAGGTGCCAAGGTTATGAGGGGGGAGAGTTGGGCAAGGATTTATTGCTTCATAGTAATAATATTTTAAAGCTACTTAGTGTATTTGGAGCACATTTTGGGTTCTGTTACTTCCTGGGTATTTTTAATTGGATGTGGTAAACACCCAGTAGGGCCTTGATCCCATCCCACTCCCCTGCCTTCAGGATTCTGTGGTAGTACCTGTAGCGAGCTTGTTTAAAAGGTGTTCTCTCCCCACTGTTAGAGACAAGAACCTGTGTATGATGTTGGTAAATGCTGTGAATGAGTGAAACCCTGGTGTTGGCGGCCTTCGGTTTTATCTGGGGTGGCGGGATGGTCGTAGGTCTGCTTTGGAGTCCAGCAGACCTGGCACTGAGTCTTGGGTTCCTGACCTAACACAGTGAGTGTGGTTGGTTATTAATTGCCCTTAAAGATGCACACCTAGTGGTGGAGGGTTATGTTTAAACATGACTGTTGGGCAAAAGAAATTGTTTACCACCACTGCAGAAAAGGAGAACCGTAATGAATTGCATCTGTTGGCATTCCCGTTCTGTGTTTTTCAAGGTAAGTTCATGGTGCCACTTATGCACCAGTTGAAGTCACTGCCTACTTGAAAATTCTATTCTATGAATGTCACAGCCATTCTTCACTCCGGCCTTTTTAGTCACTTTCTCTTCATTTCTTGTAGCTACTGTTAGAGTGGCTTCAAGACTTCCCACTTACTGATCCTCTTGTAATGCACACTGCTTAGCCTGTGTTTGCTTCTGCCTTTGCAAAGCGGAAAGATCTCCCCCTCCGGGGTGGCTGTGGAGGTTTGATTGGAAGCCAAGTAAAACACACAACATGGTGTCACACAGTGTTTGGTGACAACATTGTGATCTGTTGAGTTTGCAGTTTTCATCCAGGGCAAGAATATTAAAACAGCTGTCTGTAACTCTGAAGTCCAGGTCCTACTAAATATTCTTTTCCTACATGATGGCTCTATTAGGAAAATTCTGTGCATTGCCCAAGTTCTGCACATACACTTGCCTTGGCCCAAAACACCCATACTTGGCTTTCTTCATTTGACAGAATTTCTGCTTGTCCTTCATTTACCTTGAATCATAGATGAACCATCCCTGATAAAAGCATGTTAAGGAAGGGTATGAAAGTGCTTGGAATCAGATGATATCTGGTTTAGGTTGATGGAATGAAATCCACCCTCCCCGCCCCCCCCCCCCGGCCAAAAAAAAAAACACTTCCCAAGACAGGTGTTCGATCCCTGGGTTGGGAAGATCCCGTGGAGAAGGGAAAAGCTACCAGCTTAAGTATTCTGGCCTGGAGAATTCCATGGACTACTGCTGAGTGATTTTCACTTCCTTTACCAGCTGAGCCACCAGGGAAGCCCAAGAAGACGAGTGGGTAGCCTATCCCTTCTCCAGCTGATCTTTCCAACCCAGGAACCAGGATCTCCTGCATTGCAGGTGGATTCTTTACCAACTGAGCTATGTATGAGGGAAGCCTCTGGCACATATGTCCTTGATAAATGCTCTTGGATGAGAAAAGCACTGCCTTTTTTTTTTTTAAGTAGACATCTACTTTAGGTGGTTTTATTTTCCTGTGGACTTTATAAACTACAGGAAAATAACCTAAAGTAGATGTCTACTTGTTTTAAAAGGCAGTGCTTTTCTCATTCAAGAGCATTTATTGACTACAGTGACTGTTATAAACTACAGACTACAGTGTTTCTGAATTTTGAGGGCTAACCAACCACGTTGCTCAGGAGTAATGAGTTATTAAATATTTCATGTAATGTGGAAACATTAAGATACTTCAAACCTTTGTTCATTCTCCAGCAAGTCATGCTAACCTTGTTTTGTGTTGCTCCTGTAAAATGAGGATTGTCTGCAAGTCCAACAGATTGGACCAAAGGATTTTCTACAAGTCCTTTGTGCGCTTTGAGTGATTCCACGTTTAACTCACTAAATGAAGTGTAACTTGACTTGTCAAAAAGGAAATGGAGGATCATGGGACACAGTGCTGGAGGGCTGCTGAGGCTAGACCAGAGAAAGGGCTGCAGATGAGCCCGGCCACGCAGAGGGGAGGTCACCAGGAAATGGGAACTCCTCTGTCTGGTGTGCAGTACAGCAGTTTTATAAATTGCTGTCATTGGTGAGACTATGAATCTGCATCCTCAGGCACAGTACTGAATTTCAGATTCTTGATACTGATTGCTTTCCTAAAGGGTTGTACCAGTCTGTACTCTGTGAGTGAGTGAAAATGCTTGTCTTTTCACTCTCCCCAGTTGTTGCTAATTTGTTGCTGCTCTCAGTTGTGTCACTCTGTGACCCCATAGACTATAGCCCGCCAGGCTCCTCTGTCCACAGGGATTCTCCAGGCCAGAATACTGGACTGGGTTGCCATTTCCTTCTCCAGGGGATCTTCCTGACCCAGGAATCAAACCCAGGTCTCCAGCATTGCAGGAGTATTCTTTACTGTCTGAGCCACCAGGGAAGCGCATTATAATTTAGTCCTTGCTAATCTGGTGGAAGAAAATGTTGAATTACTGAATTGGGCTTTCGTTAGCTTCTGGGCCACTTAACCTGGTTTCCTTTTGCCTCCACTGCCATCTCTGCTGAACCTCCCTGTGTTTCTGACCTTTATTCTCACATTCAAAGCCCTGTATCATCTGGCCTCTACCTGCCTTTCTGACATCTTGTACCACTTCCAGCCAAAGTCAGATTCAGTAAGTTAGGAGATGGTTACTGTCACTTCCCCTACTTTACCCTGAAAGGAGGTTAAGCACCCTTAAGGAAGTTACAACCTAGGAGAAGAAGTCCAATCAGAAATCCTATTTAAATCAAGGCAAAATAAGGCTTCGAGAGGTGCATTGACACTACACTGCCCTTGTTTTCACCAATTATTCTTGCTTTCTCTTGTTTGCTTGACCCTTTCCACTACTGCTGCCTTCATTTCAGCTTATGGACTGCTGAGAGCCAGCAAATGAAACAAACAGCTTCTCCTGTGTCTCATTTCTTTTGTAGCTTCAACTCCCAGTCTCCCACTCAAATCTGGCTTCCACCTACACCACTCTAATGAAACTACTCCTAGAGGTCACCAAACACCCTGCTAATTAAATCTGGAGACTTTTCCAATTTGGCTTCATCTCCCTAGTATTTGTCAGGGCCAGGAAATTGTTTTCCTTTCAAAGGCTTCGGCCGTCATGCACGTGTGTATCTCCTGCATTGGCAGGTGGGTTCTTTCCCACGATGCCACCTGGGAAGGCCCTTCTGCCATCATCTTTTCACCAAATTCCCTGCCTGTCTAACTCCCTCGGCCACTTTATTTTGGATCTTCCTTGAGGTTCCACGTCTGTCCCTCCTAAGTTCTTTCTAGGAGCAGTGGTTCTTCAAGTATGGTGCCCCAGAGGCAGCATCCACGTCTAGGAACTTGTTTAAAATGCAAACCTACCCCAGAGCCACTGAGTCAGAAATTCTGCCAGTCAAGCCTGGCACTTGAAACAAGCTCCCTGGATGATTGAGAAGCATTCTCAAATGTGAGATCCGCTAGATTTATCTTTAGCCATCTCTAATAAACTTGAGACTCAATTTCAGAGCTCACTTTCTCTGAAGCTCTACATCTGTATTTCCAACTCTTGGGCATCTCTTGTTTAGTGCAACTATTTTACAGATGATCTTGGAAGGTTTTATTAGTGGAGAGATGAATTAAATTGAAATGCTTGAGCTTTGTGTGTGCTGATAAAAGTATGTGCCTGCCTTGAAATGCAGGTCCTTTAATTAGTAACCATCACAAAGTATGCATTTATAAATGAATCCCTTACTGTACAATTCCCTTTTTTCCACACATCCCAATGAGAATGAAGAAAAATATTCTAACTATAAAACTTTTCACCCTGTTCTTAATAAGAGCCACAATCGTGATTGAAGCTGTGTGGCTTCTTGGACTTTCTCTTCTGATCTAGCCAGGCATCACTGAAGGCCTTATGTTCGTGTTCAGCTGAAGCCAATCTGAAGGGTTGAATAAGCTACATCTCTGAAATTTCCTTCTAAATGTTTGGCAAAACAAAAAAACCTCAGTTTCATATCTCTTCTATATTCCCATTAGCGTAGATTTGCATTTTTTTTCTGTACTAGGATAGGAAAGATTCTAAAATATAAACAATTGCTAAAATTTAGCAATAGGCATCACTATAACAGGTTTATCTTATTTTTTTGAGCACAGGAGAATTTCAAGCTGAATTTGATTTGTTTGGGATATGAGTGTTTATAGCATATTCATCCCAGCCCTATTTAAAAGGGAAAAATTAGTATTGTTTGAGTGAGAAATCTTCATAGAATCTTAGGCAGATTGCTTGGTTATGAAAAGAGTGAGGCAGAAACTGCAGCTATTATGCTAAGATGGAGAATGTACAAAGGCATGAAAAACCATCCAAGACTCTACTGTGGGTCTTTTCAAACAGCAGGAGCCATGTGGTGAGGAGCCACGGATGGGCCATCTCTCAGAGTCCTGCATAAAAAAAGCATAGAGAATCCTCACAGAACTTTCTCAGCAAGAGTGCAGTTTATGGAAATCATTTGGTTTAGAAAAGGGATGCCATGGGGTACTCTTTGCTGTCTATCAAATGAGATGATGGCTTAGCTCAAGGGGAGATGTGATTGAGTGTCTGCTCCTGAGAAAGAACAAGAGTTCTGATTAATTTCTCACAGGAGATGAATAAGCAAACAGCTTGAAGATGCTTGACAGCAGAGATGTCGCCTGTCCTTTGCATACTGACAGCACTGGCACTTGCATGTACTAGGGGTCGCCTCCTCAGAGACAGGTCAGGGGTGTTCAGGAGCCCCCAGACGAAGCCACAGTATGGCCTTCACTACCATCCACAGTCTGCTCCCCAACATTTGGGGTCATTTTACTGTTCAATTGCTAAGTCGTGTCCAACTCTTTACGACCCCATGGACTGCAGCACTACAGGCTTCCCTGTTCTTCACTATGTCCCGGAGTTTGTTCACATTAATGTCCATTGAGTCCGTGATGCCATCCAGCCATCTCATCCTCTGTTGGCCCCTACTCTCCTTTTGCCACCAATCTTTCCCAGCATCAGGGTCTACTGCATCTGATCTGAGACTATGTGCCACACACGTCCTACCTTCCTGGTTTTGCTCATGCTGCTCTCCCAGCTAGATAAGACCTGTCTCTACCCTTGTGTTTCCATCTATCCAATATGCCCAGAGACCAGTCTTTTCTCCCTGTAGCTTTCCCTGATAACCTGACCCCCACCTCATATTTCTAACATAAGGTCAAGGTATGCAGCATTATAAACCAGCGTCTTGTGTACATTGCAAAGCGATCACCGCCAAAGCTACAGTTAACATACAGGTGGTCCCCTTCACTCTTTTCACCTCCCTTCCAACCTTCCCCTCCGGTAACCACCTGTCTTGCTCTCTGTATCCGTGAGTTTGTTTTTAAGTATAGCTGACTTATATTAAGTGCACAGCATAGTGTTTCAATACTTATAAAGATTATACTCCATTAAAAGTTATTCAAGGGACTTCCCTGGCTGTCCCATTGGTTAAGACCCTGTGCTTCCACTGCAGGGGGTGTAGGTTTGATCCCTGATCAGGGAACTAGATCCCACATGCCTCTCAGGGTGGCCAAAAAGTTAAAAAAAAATTTTTTTTTTACCCATTTCACAGGATTAAGATTAAGGGAGAATTAAGATAATTGAAAATTCTTTTGTAAACTCAAGAATAATATATAAATGATAATTGGATAATTATTTTAATTAACTTCACAAAGGGGATGTCTGTGAAGGCAGGTGAGAGTGTCTTACACATTATTGTCCTCTCAGTAAATGTTTGATAATAGAAAGCTGTTCTCTGTGTTCTGTACCAGCGCTTAGCAGCTTTGCTGAGAGTAGATTTTCAATCATTTGACTGCTGAACTGAAATAAAGTAGGGAGTGGGTAGAGAACAGAGCCTAATTTTTATACTGGGGAATTTAGGATACACAGGAAAGGTAGCTGACATTGAGTGATGGTGCTGGAAGAGATGTTCTTGAAGTCCAGGAGGATCCCTGGCAAAGTTTTGTCTAGGGCTGGAAATCAAACTCCTTCCTGTGGTTGGTGAAGGTTAATAGAGTCCGGAGCCTGCTATTTGCGTATTACCAAATCTACTCTTCACACTTCTAAACACCCACAGATCTGTATATTCATATCTGCGCCTACACACTTCTATTATCTTTTTAAAACCACTTCAGCATGCCTGTGATATGTTGCTTGCACAGCCATATTACATAACTCTGGATACAAAGAAATTCAAATGAAATAGAAGACAAGCACCTACAGTTTAGGCAAGGCTATTTATAATTCTACCGTTCAGGTACACACCTGCATTGAAAGGTCATGGGTGATCTTGTGTGTTTGCAAATGCAAAGAGCTTTCCAAGGAGAATGGAGGAGTAATGTTTCGAGCTCTCTGAGCAAAGGTGCAGTGTAAGTACAGACAGAACATAACGCCACCGGGCAGAGAACAGTTTTAGGGATCTTCCCTATGGGGTGACCTTAACCTACAATGATCGTATATACGTGAGAACGTAAGAAAGTCAGGTGAGGAGACACGCCCACGATTCAGCCAAGAAAGGGCTCTCTTGCCCCTTGTAAATACTACGTTTTAGCCTCAGGAGAGTGAGGGTGTGTGGACAGAGCCCATGACTGCTGCTCAGCACGCGTCCCCTCTTCCACCACTGGGCTCCTAGCATAGTAGTGGTGTGTGTCACCTCCAGGAGGAGCTGACTCGAGCTCGTCCTGGTCTTTTCTGCTGGGCATTGGAAACACTTGTTCCCAGCTTCTCAGTTCTGGCCACTGGGACGTAAGAGAGCCTGCTGGGTTCTGAGAGTTACTTTATTTCATAATAAAAAGAGACAGAGGGTTCCCTCCTTCCCTTCTGGCTTGGATGAGTACTTGATGTTTGGTGAAGCAGGAGCCATTCTGTGCTCAAGAAGCAGAGGCCAAGAGAAACCTGAAAGGCAGAAGCCCAGGTCCCTGTCACTGAACCTGGTGATTTCAAGGTGGTTCTGTAAGTCACCACCATCTCTGTGGGATTTTTCCCCGGTCAGGGAAGGAGGGTCTGGGCTTCACGTCTCTCCGGTCAGACTGAGGCTGCACAGAAAGGGACTGCTTGTGCAAAGCCAAAAGCCAGTTCAGCTGACATAAGGCGATCCCTCTCAGGGTGTTTCTTGGAACACTTTCTCCTGAGAGCAAGTTAATCTCAAAACCAGGGTTTGGGGAACGAGGTTACACATGTGACTTCTGTCTTCTCCAGTTTACACAGTGAAGACCCCATTCATTCAGAAAGTCAGTCAGTGAACTCACATTTATTAACAGCCTCCTAAGATACCACTATGTGCTGGGCATCCAAGACCAAGCTAGAGGCCCTGCATTCCAGGAGACAGACATGAAATAAACACTCTACTAGGCAGTAATGACAGCTGGGGGTCAGTGCTGCCAAGGGTGCCCTGAGAGTGCATCACTGGGTACAAGGCTGAGGATGACAGAGATCAGAGGAAGCGACCCCGGGGGAGGGGGAAGGAAACCAGTCCACTCCCAGATTCTTCAGGCAAGAAGCCAGGCGAGCAGGAGGGAGGGAGCCGAGGAGACCCCAGGAGACTGAGGCAAAAGAAATGAGGGAACTTGGCGATTAACCCATGTGGATGTGAGAGGGGTCAGAGTCAAGGCCTTTAAGGGCGAGAACTGAGAGCCAGGCTGTTTAGCCTGGCCACTGTGAGCTCAGAAACTCAAGACAGGCGCCCTTTTGCTTTTGTGTCCTCTTCCTCCCCCTTCCACGCCCACCCTAAACTCCACTTTACACCTAGAAGTAAGCACTTGTATAACGAAGCAAACGAGTGACTCAGGTCCTAGGACGGGATCTGATGGAGAATTAGTCCGGAGGCAGAGCTCTCAGTGGATGGGATGCTGATTAAGTGTCGCTAAAGAGTCAATTCAGCCGGCGTCAGCAGCCAGGCTGGGTCTGGAGGCTGAGCTGTGAACGACCGCTTCCCCAAGGGGCCTTCACAAATCTGGAGCGAGGTCACACTGACCGCGCCTCCCTTCCACTAACAGTCAGGGCACTTCTCCTTAATAATGCCGCCCCTCAGCATCTTTCAACGATACAAATGGCAACATTGGACAGGAGTTTATCCTTCCCATTGATGCGGAAACATCTGGCCGATCGCCTTTTTCCTCTTCCTTTCGTCCCCCAGCTCGTAACTCTGATCTCAGATTCACCCACTGGTCTAGTGACCCAGGGCTCGCCTCTGAGGGATGCAGGGGCCGCCCGGGCAATGCTGGCGCAGTGGAGGCGGGGTCTCCAGGGCCCGGGGGCTGGCGTGGAGCGTCAGGCAGCGACGCGGTGGTGACGGTCGCCCGGGCCCTCCGGCTCCGCCCCCTGCCCGCCGCTGCGGGAAGGGGCGGGAAGAGGAGGCGGCCGCAGCGCCCCCAGCGCGCCCAGCCCTTTAAAAGCCGCGGGCCTGGCCAGCCGCGCCGGCCGCCGCGGTCCCCGCGCACCAGTGTCCCCGCGCTCCGGAGTGCGCTCCGTGCGGCCGCCCACCATGTCCGGGCACTTTCTCCTCGCCCCCATCCCCGAGTCCTCCTCCGACTACCTCTTGCCCAAGGACATCAAACTGGCCGTGCTGGGCGCCGGCCGCGTGGGCAAGAGCGGTGAGTGCTCCGGGGACAAGGCGGGCTCTACGCGGAGCGGGGGAGGGCAGGGGAGACCCACTCGTGTCCGCGCGCTTGCTGGCCTGCCGCCTGCCCCGCTCACCTGGCTTCCCGCGGCTTCCCCCGGAGCATCCATGCCCGGGCCCTAGCCAGTGGGCACCTGTGTGGTGCCAGGTGCGGCCGTAGCACACCCACGGCCGCACCCGCCTCAAAACTTGCGGAGGCCACGGCCGCGCCCTGGGCTCTGCGGAGCCTTGAGGATGCGCGCGGTACCAGCGGCTCCGCGGCCGGTCACGCCCTCTTTCCTGAGCCGGTCGGCTTTGGCAGTCTCGTCCTAGTCCTGCAGCTGAATTTTCCTCTTTTCTTTTCAGCGATGATCGTGCGCTTCCTGACCAAGAGATTCATCGGCGATTATGAGCCGAATACAGGTTAGATTCCTCTCGCGCTGTTGGGGCTGCGTGCTCGGATATTTGTTTCTTTTTTTTTTTTTCTGATGAGAGTATGAGAATTTAAAACCCAAGTCTCCTTAATCCTCCAGGCAAGTTGTACTCGCGGCTTGTGTACGTGGAGGGAGACCAGGTCTCCCTGCAGATCCAGGACACCCCCGGGGGCATCCAGGTAAGGACTGAAGGGAGCCGGCGGCCCACGCGCTTTCGGACGCCGGAGCCAGGTTATGCACTGAGATGCAGGGGCCTTCCCAGGTGGCGCTAGTGGTAAAGAATCCGCCTGCCATGGCAGGAGATGGAGGGGGTGGGCCGTCCCAGGTAGGGCCCAGTCGTTGGAGTGTTAGAAACCGGCCACGATAGGAGGAGGGGACGGGGAGAGGAGGTCGTTAGAGGCCGCCCCCTCCTGTCAGCCACCTCGGAAACTGGGAGTCAGGCTTACCTTCTCTCTGCAGCAGCAGCCCGGGCATCACTGGTTACAGGGATCCCAGGAATTCTGTAAGAGCTCAGCCTTGGAGCCTGAACAAAACTATGGGGTGGGACTCCGGAGAGGGTCTTCTCTCCAGGAAGACCCCCGAAGCGCTCCCGTTTCTAGCTGTTTCTGCAGTACCTGCATTCAGATAACCCCTGGGCAAGCTGTCAGGAATGTAACTTGATTAACAAGTTACTAATTGCTCTCTGTTCTAGGGAGGGAAGATCTGAAAGAAGGAATTTGTTTCTGTAACATTCTCAAGAAGGACATGCTAAAAATATTTTTATGGGTTTGGGAATAGATATTTATCTTGGCTTATGCTCAAAGGTTTGTTTGTTCGAAGTTAGTTCCCTAAAAATTGCGCCATCCTGAGTTGAAAGTTCTCACTGAAGTCCTTCTTCAGTCAGTCCTCCAGGGCTCATCACAGACAACCTGCCAAGCTTAAAAGTGATGCATGGGTAACAGCTCAGAAATAACCCAGGCCGGGACCCTGCCTGAGAATCGGGTCTTTCCATGTTAAAAGCCTCCTGCAGAAGCCGGGTAGCATCTGAAAACTATATTTAGTGATTTCTCTTTCTAACGTTTTTTTCCAAGGGTGGCTTTGATATTCTCTTGGTGCCTTCCCACCGAGGCCTTCCTAGATCCGGGCTCTTTTCACTCTTTTCAGGTCCAGGACAGCCTCATGCAGGTGGGTGACCCCTTGTCCAAGTGCGTGCAGTGGGCAGAGGGCTTCCTGTTGGTCTATTCCATCACGGACTACGACAGCTACCTGGCCATCCGCCCCCTGCACCAGCACATCCGAAAGGTCCACCCTGACTCCAGAGCCCCCATCGTCATCGTGGGCAACAAGGGGGACCTGCTGCATGCCCGGCAGGTGCAGACCCGAGAGGGCGTCCAGCTGGCCAACGAGCTGGGCAGCCTATTCCTGGAAGTTTCCACCAGCGAGAACTACGAAGATGTGTGTGATGCGTTCCGGCATCTGTGCAGAGAAGTAAGCAAGCTACACAACCTGGGGTCAGAGAGGAGGAGAGCGTCCGTCGTCCCGCGGCCGCGCTCTCCCAACATGCAGGATCTCAAGAGGCGCTTCAAGCAGGCTCTGTCCTCCAAGGCCAAGGCCCCCTCTGCCCCCGCCCTGGGGTAGACACAGCACCACGGCTGCTTGACTCATCTCCTTTTAACCCATGCATTCGTGCTACTGAGAAGACTGCGGGGGGTGGGTCCCCCTTTTTAATCAGACACTCAGAGTTTATTTTTATACAGACTGTTGGTTTTCAAGTGTATATGTATTTCTGAAAATTCAAACGGTGATTGTCTAGAAGTTGTATAAAGATTGTTGTTTTTTTTTTAAATAAAAGGTTTTTAAAAAACTAACGGCTAGCCACTTTTCCATTAAAGGCAAATGGTAACCTTGCTCCTTGTTTTTAAATGTCTTTTTATAGAAATCATACTTGCACCAGAGCCCAGAACTGCTCTGAGCTTGCCCTGGGTCTGAACTCTGATTGGTGGCTTCCGCAGTGAGGGGTTGGTTTAGAAGGAATTTGTGGGAGAAACAAGAGTCTGTGGAGGAGGAATGGGATTTGGATAGCTGCAGGATGGCTCATCTGGGAAAGAACCTGCCTGCCAATGCAGGAGATGCAAAAGACTCGAGTTCAATTCCTGGATCAGGAAGATTCCCTGGAGAAGGAAATGGCATCCCACTCCAGTATTCTTGCGTAGAGAATCACATGGACAGAGGGGCCTGGAGGGCTGCAGTCCATGGGTTCGAAAAGAGTTGAACTTGACTGAGCCTGCGCTCCCACATGCATCTTTAATTAGGGCACTTTCCCCAGGCATGAAATTGACACCAGGTAGTTTTCTAGGGGAGAAGTTCCTTGCACATAGATGCTAAAAAATTATAACATGAATAACATTATCATTTATTGATTCAAATGGAAGTTTATCCTCTCCTTCATATTAGAGAAGCAATCTCCCTTTGAGTATTGCTATTGTCAGCAAGTGCACCCTCCCTGGAGTTGCTTGAAAATTCTCCACCCCTCTCTGTCTCCCTTACCCTCACCAGTGGGGCACTTGGTCTGTCTGTTCTCCTATTTTTCTCTAAAGCATCCCTTTGTCTTAATCTAGGCCTTTGCAGCTCTTGCCTGGATTGGCAGGCAAGCATGTGGACAAGACTCTGGTTTCTTGGCAGAATGGTTTCTTTCTTTGCACCCAAACTTACTAAAAGCAAACCTGATCATCTTATTTCTGTGATTGAAAAAACAGCTAGTTTTCCCCTATCTACTGGATAAAATATTAATGAGGCATAGAATCAGGATTATTTACCACCTCTCAAGATTCATTACTCCCTCCTCCCAAAACCCTTGCCCCCACTACACACACACACACACACACACACACACACACACACACAGAGCTGACAATTCATTCCAACAGAACACTCTGCCTTTCTCACTCTTCACCAGGTTCTTTCATGCCTCCCTGCCTTGGCACAAATTACTGCCTTGAATGTTTTGTCCTATTCTCCACCTAAAAGGTCTTTCAAGTCCCATGCTATATTCAACTCCCAGGGCGCTCTCTTGGAGTCTTCCTGTAGCATTTGTGTTATAACCCAACCTGCTTGAGGGCAGTCACGGCGTTTTATGACTTTGCACTCCAGTGCTGCTAGCCCAGTGCTTTCATATAGGCTGGCGGGGGGCGTGGGGTTGCAGTAAATATTTGATGAATGAATGAGTGACGACATTATTTCTGGTGCCCAGGACAATCAAGGCAGATGATGATGAAACAACTTGTCACTTCTGCAGAATGAGGGCAGGAGGTTCAGAGTAGTTGAAGGTTCTTTATTAGCGGTGGCAGGAAATATTGCTGACGATGGTAGAACTCCTGAAACGTTTGGCAGAATGTTGAAAACTTGGGTGGCTGAGGACAGGACAGTCTATGCACATTCGTAAGGTTTGCCTTACCTCCAAAGTGTCATCATCAGTCTGGGGGGGCCACCTCCATCCTCACGAGGGAGGAGGAACTAAGCATCCTTGGTCCTTCTTCACCCCTCCCATCATCACTCTGTCTTGAAATTCCTGGCTCTTTCTCTATCCACTAATCATCCTCCTTCTGGTCAGGCTTCGACTTTAATTCTGCCCTTAAACTGCAGAATGATTTAATTAACATGCCTATCAGTGAGGTTCTGGAGGACTGGACAGGGTCCAAATGGCTAAGTGGTACATCCTGCAAACATTCTGTAATTGACATGCGACCTACGAAAAAAGCAAACTTGAAAGATGGGAAGATAAATCAATTAGAACAGAAGAAAATAAATTTGTTTTGCTCGTATTGAGATGAAGAGCACCACAGAAGTTCTGGAGTTTATTAATATCCTTTTCAAGAAAATGGATTAAAGTAAATAGCCATGGAAGGCGGCACTGAACAAAAGAGCAAGTAGGAGAGACCAGATGACTGTTTAGTCAAAAATGTGGGGCTTGAGTAGCTTTTTTCCCTTGTATGTGTTGTAATTTTAACTGCTCATGATGCAAAGTTACCAATTAAAATTTACAATGTGAAGATACTTTGTGTGGTTAATAGTTTATCCTTACCATTCGATCTGTCTCCAAAAGGAGACTTGGAAAGACTTGGCTGAAATTTGTCTCAAGCTACTTTGAAAGATGTGATCTAGGGGGAAAATCCCCAATGATTTTCAAACACCATTAAGTTAGCCAGGGCTCAAGGTGAGTGAACGGATGAAAGTGATGACTGGGTTGTGAGAGCAGACATTTCAGCAGAGTAGAAATTTGCCGGTCCCAAATGAAACGTAGTCATCTCCTGTTTGAATGAGATGCCTCCACCCCAGTAGAAAATCAGGTGCCTCCACCCCAGTAGAAAATCAGCTTTCTCAGGACTGGACGGGTCATCATCATTGAATTCAGCCCCACAGCACCTATGAGGGTCTCCCGTGCATAACAGCACCGCCCCCCCAAAAGATATTTTGGGCACCCTCCATCAAACTGTCAGACGTGGCTCTTCTCCTGGTGAATTGGAAAGAAAATGTTCTCCAGAGCAGGTCTGCTGCTAAGTCACTTCAGTCGTGTCCAACTCTGTGCGACCCCATAGACGGCAGCCCACCAGGCTCTCCCGTCCCCGGGATTCTCCAGGCAAGAACACTGGAGTGGGTTGCCATTTCCTTCCAGAGCAGGTCTACTTGGACAAAATAGGTATCATCCCTTTAAAAAAAAGTTTTACTTTTTTTAATTGAAGTATAGTGGATTTACAT
The DNA here is from genome assembly GCF_032452875.1 of Bos javanicus. Taxonomy (NCBI): domain Eukaryota; kingdom Metazoa; phylum Chordata; class Mammalia; order Artiodactyla; family Bovidae; genus Bos; species Bos javanicus. The sequence goes on along the minus strand of NC_083879.1, from coordinate 32,623,020 downwards.
TGTGTGCTAAGGCTCTTCGGTTGTGTCTGACTCTGTGCAATCCTATGGACTGTAGCCTGCCAGCCTCTTCCGTCCATGGGATTCTCCAGGCAAGAAAACTGGAGTGGGTCGCCATACCCTCCTCCAGGGCATCTTCCTGAGCAAGGAACTGAACCCAGGGCTCCTGCGTTGCAGGCAGATTCTTTACTATCTGAGCCACTAGGGAAGTGTTGTGTTGATTTTTGCTGTACAACAAAGTTATTCTGTTACACACATACATACATTCTTTTTCATGTTCTTTTCCACTATGGTTTATCACAGGATTTATTTTTTTTTAAGATTTCTTTTGATGTGGACCATTTTTAAAGTCTTTTATTGACTTTGTTACAATATTGCTTCTGTTTTTTTGTAGTTTGCTGTTTTGGTCCAGAGGGTGAGGCATGTGGGATCTTTGATCCCTGATTAGGGATCGAACCTGAGGCCCCGGCACTGAAAGACCAAGTCTTACCCACTGGGCCACCAGGGAAGTCCCATTATCACAAGATACTGAATATACAGTAGGACCTTGTTGTTTATCTACCCTATATATTGGGTTGGGCAAAAAGTTCATTCAAAAATTCAACTGGCTCCAGTTTTCTTGCCTAGAGAATTCAGTGGACAGAGCAGCCTGGTGGGCTAAAGTCCATGGGGTCACAAAGAGTCGCACACGACTGAGTGACTAACACTTTCATCTTCTATGAGCATCATTTCATGTTCCATGAAGATTAATGCGTAAAGTTGTAAAAACACTTGCTACCATTTCTTACCAGCACTCTCTATTTACATTAGAAGAACGGTGGTAAAAACAGCAGAGATTACTTTGCCTGGGAACACTCACATGGATTTTTAACTCCGGAAAAGTTGGGAAGATTCAGGAGCTCCTGCCAAAGAACAGTTACCAAGCTGCTTAAGGAGGCCGCACAGGTGGGCTCCTGAGTGAGACCAACTTCACACCCTGCCTTGTCGTCAATCCCCTGTGAACTTGGGCAAAGTGAAAAAAAGAAGAGTTTCCTTATCTTAAAATGAAGCTAACACTACCCGTCAAGCAGAATTGTTGTCAGAGTCTGACACACACGAGGTACTCAGTTGTGGTTGTTGTTGTGTTGTTGTTGTTTTAATTTTTAAAAAACATTTATTTTATTTATTTATTTGACCATGTGGCATGCAGGACCTTTGTTGCATCCTGCCTGATCTTCCATGGCAGCAGTGCTTGGACTCTCTCGAGCTGTGGTCCTCAGGCTCAAGTGTTGTGCAGGCTTGGTTGCTCTGTGGCAGGTGGAATCTTAGTTTCCAGACTGGAGATTGAACCTGCATCTTCTGCATTGCAAGATGGATTCTTTTTCTTTTTAAATTTTAATTAATTCAATTTTTCAATTGAAGGATAATTGCTTTACAGAATTTTGTTGCTTTCTGTCAAACCTTCAAAAAGGAGGGGATATATGTATACCTATGGCTGATTCATGTTGAGGTTTGCAAGATGGATTCTTAACCAGGGGACCACCAGTGAAGTTCCCTGTCACTACTAATATTTTGAAGTTGTTTTAGGAAAGGGCATACTTGAACACTCTACAAGGTATAAGTAGTTGCTTTGAATGATGTGATTTTTCCCACTTCACATCTGGGAAAAAGAAGGTTTGCTGAGGGGCAGTTATTCAATCAATAATAATACCTAACAATTCTTGATCTTTTACCATATGCTAGCACCTTAATTTTCTCCACAATCCTCTGGGTACCGTTACGATCATTCCCATCTTTCAGATGAGGAAACTGAGGCTCAGAGAAGTCACACAGTGGCCTCAGTTCATTTAAGCCAGGAACCAGGAAGCCTGGCTCCAGGAAGAAGAAAGAATTTCGGAGGCTGCTTCCCTGGCCTTCCGTAGGGCCTGCCATCACCTCTGAGGGAATCCCTGGGACCCTGTTGCTAGTATTTGAGCCCTGGAGGAGGAATCTGCGTTTTCACGAGCACCCTGAAGTCCTGAGGCTGTCTCCTGTTTGAAAGCTCTGAATAAGATCCCAGTCCGGACTCCTGGACTCCACCCCAGGCTTCCTGTTTAACCAGGGAAGTCAGACTTGTAGGGGGGAAGGCAGGGGTGTCACACGAGCAAGGGGCCTGGACTGGCCTGGTGCTGTGGCTGGTGAGGCAGGTGAGGCTGGTGCTGCATCCAGGTGGCTGGGCTGCCCTTCCCTGAGAGCTCCTGCCTTTGAAGGCTATGGGGGTGGGGGTGGGGGTTCGGGCCGTGGGTGGGAGCTGGGGTGATGGGCATGGCCAACATGTGCAGGCCCCAGGGCTGTGTGTTCTCCCCAGACTCTTCTCTGATGGGCACCTGGAGGAGATACCTCCACAGCAGCCCTGGTGATTCATGTGCTTTCTTTTCTCCAGGAGGCGGGAGGTTAGCACCTTGCAGGGGAGGAGGGGGCGAGCTGCAGGTCAGCTTCCAGAGGCTGTGGCAGTGAGCAGGTCACTGCAGAGTGGTTTACTGCTGGAGCAGAGCTTCACAGAGCACAGTGGGGGCTAAGAGTGCCTCCCCGCCCCAGCTCAGGGTGAGTGTACTTGCTGGGGTCGGGGGCAAGAGAGAGGGAAAAGAAAAAGGTTTAAAAAGAAAGGCCAATGAATTTCTCCAGATGGAGAAAATATGAGGCTTCTGCCCCAATGTTTGAGAGGCCATTGGTGATCTGTGTGCTGGTTATATCTTTGTAGCATGATAATAAGATAATAAACAACAATTACCTACCATAACGACTGAATATGCACTGTGTTCCATGTATTAGGGTATTAGAGTTCTCCAGAAAAACAGAACCAAGATAAAGATGTATTTGTATTTATTATCATTACTTTAAATATTTATTTATTTGGGTCTTAGTTATGGCACAGGATCTTTACCTGTGGCATGCAAGCTCTGAGTTGCAGCATGTGAGATCTAGTTCCCTGACCAGGGATCCAGCCCAGGCCCCCTCGTACCGGGAGCATGGCGTCTTAGCCACTGGACCACCAGGGAAGTCCCTCTTATGACTATTATTACAAGGAACTGACTCATGTAATCACGGAGACTGAGAAGTTCTGCCATCAGCGAGTTGGGACCCCAGCAGTGCTGACGGTGTGTTTCCAGTCTGAAGCAGCCAGTCTCAAGATCCAAGAGCAAGTGTTTCAGTCTGAGTTCAGAGGCAGGAAAAGATGAATGTCCCAGCTCCAGGCAGTCAGGCTGGAAGGAGTTCCCTCTTACTTAAGGAAGGGTCAGCCTTTCTAGTCTATTTAGGCCTTGACTAATTGGATGAGGCCCACCCACACCAGGGAGGGCAATCTGCTTTCCTGAATCACATGTTAATCTCATGTAGGAACACCCTCCCAGACACGCCCAGTATAACGTTGGAGCAAATATTTGGATACCCCATGGCCTGGTCAAGTTGACACATGAATAATTTAGCCAATCACATATAGTAATTTAGGTGCACTCACTCATTTAATCCTCCCAATGATTCTATTAGAGTAACTCATTGTTTTCATCCCCATTTGACAAATGAGGAAAATGAGGCTCAGAGAGGTTCATTAACTTTCTCATAAGCCTCTCAGCAGGTAGAGTGGCACAGTTGAGAGTCAAGTCCAAGTCTTTCTGATATGAAAACCACTGTACTGTACTTCTTTCCAAGCCAATCATCCCCCTGCAGGCACCCCTGGAAGCTGCTACCATTCTCCTGATGAAGCATTTGACCTTGACTATTGCATGGTACACCTGTCAAGGTTTTCATTTACAAACAATAGAAAAGGCTCTGGCTGATTGAAAAAAACAAAGGTGGCAGGGGTTTATTAAAAGGCTTTTAAGTAAGCCACAGAATCACTGGGTGAGCTAGAGAACAACCGTGGGGGCTGCACAGTTAGACAGAGGCCAAGAAAATATCTGGCATTTTCAGCATCTGCTTTGGCAGGTGGTCCCTGCCTCCCACCCAGAACTTTGAGGTGAAGGCTCACTCCAAACGTTGGTAGGGGTTCTGACACCAAGGTGGCAAAAGCCACTGCACCCACTGAATGGTGACTGAGTGGTGCAGAGGGTTGTTTCCCACCCTAAAGGTAAATGTGACGATGGCCAAGGCCATATTTATTTATTTGTTTGGCTGTGCCGGGTCTTACTTGCGGCATGTAGGATCTAGTTGCAGCGTGTGGGATCTAGTTCCTAGACCAGGGATTGAACCCAGGTCCCCTGCATTGGGAGTATGGTGTGTTAGCCATTGGACTGCTAGGGAAGTTCCAGCAATGACTGTCTTAATCCATACTTTCTCTTGCACGTGCCTGCATGGTTGCGGTGACGTCTGCCTTCAAAGCTGCCAGCTTGCCTCCAGAGGAGCCACCTATGGTTAGTGGGACCCTCGCTGACCATGCAGGGCACACTGTGGGAGAGAGGGCACATGAGCTTGTGAGAGCCGATCAGGAGGGTGCAGTTCTGGAGAAGGTCCCCAGGAAGATTTGACTTCTGCTTTGACCTGACAGCTGGCCCCGGGCAACTGGAGGTCCTTCACCCTGCCCCCTGTCCTTGGAATGTGCCCTTTGCTTGTCCTCCCTGCTCCCAGAAGTTGCAGGGAACTTAGCCTTGAGACAGTGATGTGTCCAGACCATCTGGACTGTGCATCTGACTGCACCCAGCTGAGGCCTCTGGGTAAACTTTCAAGATTCTCGAGGGTGGGGCGGAGATCTTGTTGTCTTGCAGCCGCTCCAGATGCCACGTGAGTTCCCTTGCTTATTAAACCTGCTGCCTACCAGTCTGAGGTGTCTGTCTCTTTCTTCCGATTTCACCCAGGAAGCTCCCGAGGAGGCGTGTGAACCGACAGGGCAGAGGCCTCTCACTGCGATACTGACAAGGATGCAGTTAGCGTCCAGTCATGTTCTTTACGGCGTCTTTTCCCTGTGGCAGGAGATCCAGTCGCATCATGTTATTCAGCTGTCATGTCTTGCCCGTCTCCTTTAACCCAGCTCTAATATTTTTAGGTTCTTTTGTCCAAAGCCCAACCTTTATTGGCAAAGTCACTTATAGAAAATAACATACTTCATTTGCATTTCAGACTCTCAACATGACCACCTGAACAGCATCATTGAATCTTTCTGAAGGCGTGGTTCCTTTGGCACAAAGCAGACCACTTTTTTTTTTTTTTTAATTTCATGCTTCAGAAGGTTAAAAAAAATGAACATTTTACAAGATTCCCTTTTCTCTTTCTCGGGTGCGCTGAAAACCCCGAGTGCCACGAACAAGCAAGAAGGAGGCACCTGACCAACGATTTTGGGGTTGCTTGAATGACCGGCTGTATCAGACGATTAGGACCGAGGACAGTTTAACTCATGAGTCTTCACGACACCCCATGGGGTGCAGTCCGGGAGCACCCCTTCCTCGGTCCCCCTCTTCATTGTCCCCATTCCCCAGTGCACTTTAAGAAGCCAGCATGCTCACCTGTGATTGCATTTTAGGAGGAGGAGCCTGTAACAGACGCTCAGGTCTCAGAGGCCCATTACTGGCCCCAGAGTCAGCTTCTCTCTTCTCCCAGCCATCCGGGTATTTGAAAGGAGTATCTGTGTGAGTAATATCAATACTCATTCCATGAAGGGATTCCAAGTGAAGTCATTCAACTGCTGACAGATTTAGATGCTCGAAAACAGGCATTCACGTCACTTCCCTCACACTGACACGCACATCCGAACGCCCACTGGAAGGATGGTCAGGATCCGGAGCCATGGAAGACTCCAAGTGGGGGAAAACTTGTGCAGACGGTCGGAGCAGCCCATCAGCATTGTTCTTCCCCCTCGTCTTTCCACCCTCTCCTCTGGAAGGAAGGCCGCTGCGCCTCCCTGCTTGATCTCTGCAGGTCGACTTCAAGCCTGTTGGAGGCAGTGGGGTCCTCCCTTGTCAGTCATGGTCGAGTCTTACCTGCCCATCTAGAGTGGCAGTATGCGTTTCCCGACACAATCTTCTCTTGGTTCCTACCAGACCTCGTGTATTCATCGACCCTAAACACGGTTTGTCTCTTCTGTCTCCAGGCCCACATTCGTGTACTCCTTCCACATGGAACTCCTGCCCGTCAAGCTCCTAACCTGCCTGCAAGAGCAGATGCACATTCTCCTTCCTCCATGGAGCCTCCTCTGACCCCTTCATGCCTCTTCCCTGGGCCCCAAGCACATAGTAGGTGCTTGGTTGTTACTCTGAAGTGAGTTAAGTAAATGAAGGGGAAAACCCCGAACTGCTCATTGCCTCTATTACTCTTAGTAACGCTGATTAGAGTCACAGAAATTACAGCACAAGTAGGCTAAGGGACTATCCAGGTCACAGGAGAGTGGATGCTTGCCAAGGGTCGGATTCAATTAATTTGAATTTTATGTGTTCTTATTCTGTTTGTGCTGGGAGGCTGGACATAGAGATGAGTGCACGAGGCCACTTGACCCTGACAAGAATGTGATCTTGCTGATGCTGAGTTTGTCCGGGAACCAGAAGTCTGATGTTTGTAAATATTCCTTTAAATGCAAGCATTAAGGGTAGAGGTTGTTTGTTTAAGTTCTTCCGGAAGAGGGTTGACAATCCCAGTGTTACATGCTTGTGGCAGAGGCCAAACTGACCTGCTCGGATCCCATGAGGCCCTACCTTGCAGGGTCCATGTCACTGGGGCCACTCCACCTCCCACCACTCCCCTACCCCCACAGCTCGTTGAACGTTCTGTGCCATCCGTGGTCTTGTTTCATCCCTCCTTGCTGACCGCGGGACAGGAGAGGAGGGGAGCAGGAGCCTCAAGACTGACGGAGCTGGGCTCCCGTGTCATTGACCCGCTGCCCACGTGGCAGCTCCTTAGAAGCAAAGGAATTTCTGTTAGTAACTGACCTTTGCTTTGGTGTAGCTTTCTGGAGCCTGCACACATTTTTCATGGCTGCTGCCTCATTCAGCCATCGAGGGAGCCTGTAAATTAGGCAGTGAAGCTATTATTTCCACTTTTCGGAGGAAACCGAGGCTCAGAAAGACTACCAGCTTTGACCACATAACTAGAGTGTGGCAGCACGGGAATCAGAGCCTTGTTTTAACGACTGCTCCCACGCGCTCTCCACTCTACACACCACCTCGTGCAAACATTAAGAGTTTTGTGCCGTCCGATGTTCAGTCATTGGCGTTAAGCTGGTTATTGGGTGATATAATGTAATGATAGCGGTGTATCATGCATCTGCATGCTAAATTGCTTCAGGCATGTCTGACTCTTTGCGACCCTATGGGCTGTAATCTGCCAGGCTCCTCTGTCCACGGGATTCTCCAGGAAAGAACACTGGAATGGGTTGCCAGTTCCTCCTCCCGGGGATCTTCCCAACCAGATTGAACCCGTGTCTCTTATGTCTCCTGCATTGGCAAGTGGATTCTTTACCACTATCACTGCATCTGTGTAGATGGCCAGAGTCAAATATACCTGGTGGAGCAGAATTTTCCAGTTTTATTTTTTTGAAACAGGTGTATTATGTAGTTCAGAAAAATGTAAAACTATAAAAAGGCGTAAAGTGGAAATCTGGAAATCTTCACTTCGTTCTGTCCCTATCCACCCCGTTTCACCCACACACCCAAAGGTAGCTCACCACTTGTGCTACTTCACAAGCTGTTTCGAATGTTTTCCTCAGACCAAGGTTGATTTGAGTCTTTTCTCTTCTGGAGGATGGACTCATTCGACAATGTGGAGTCGTTTATTCAGGTGTCTTTGTTTGTGTGGCTGGGTCAGGTCTTAGCTGCAGCAGGCGAGTTCTGGTCCCCTGACCAGGGACTGACACTGGGCCCCTGCGCTGGGAGCACACGGTGTTAGCCACTGGAGCACCGGGGACATCCCAGTGTCACGTGGCTTAGCACGAAAAACTTACCTATCGAGTCCAGAATCTGACTTTGAGTTCAAACCAAAAGTCTTTAAAAAAAATAACTTTATTTATTTAGTTTTGGTTGTGCTGGGTCTTTGTCGCTGCCCACGGGCTTTCTCTAGCCGCAGTGAGTGGGCTGCTCACCGCAGTGGCTTCTCTTGCTGTGAAGCACGAGCTCCAGGGCGCACGGGCTTCAGCAGTTGCAGCTCCCGGCTCAGTGGTTGGGCACGCGGGCTTAGTTACCCCACGGCATGTGGGATCTTCCTGGATTAGGGATCAAACCTATGTCTCCTGCATTGGCAGGTGGATCCTTTACCACTGAAACCAAAGATCTTATGGTAAACCCCAGAGTAGTATTTGTGTATAGTTACAGAATTGGGTTCTTCTTTTTTACTCAGTTAATTCCAAAATATTCAAGTGTTGGCAGTGTTCAAACAGCCTTTTGAACAAGCTGAATTCACCCAAGAAATAGCCATGCCTTCTGGCTCAGTCCTTTGAGGACTCTGACCCAGTAGACATCTTCCTGTTGTATTGCCAAGGGGTGTTTAGCGGGTCCACATTAGGATTCAGTAAAGTGCATGAAATGTGATGTGGTGTTCAAGTTCCCAGCTGGTTTGAGTCAGGGCGTCACTGTTCTGGTGCAAACTGACAAGGACTATGGTGAAACCAGGGACCCGTGGGCAAAACATCTTCTATAGTCCCAGATCAATGCCTGTAACAGGAGCATCTCAAGTAATTTAATTCTGGCTATTTAGTTTCCCAAAAGAGGAATTTCAATAGTGCTGAAAGTGACTGGGGAGATATCAGCAAACATGTCACATGAAGGAAAGGAATAGCACCCACAATGTACCAAAAACATAGCTAACAATGGGTTATAACCAGTGCTGAGACCTCTTCCTCGCTGTAATGTCCAGCGGAGGGTGTGGGTTGCAGTGGAGTTGAGAACCATGTGGAGGGGCAGCAGAAGCAGCTGATGGACCCCAAGGCATCAGCATAGCACAGAAGCAGGATCCCCAAAGTGTGTGCACACACGTGCACATGTGTGTGCATGCATATGTGTGCACATGTGCATGCGTGTGCTGCCACCTCCCACTGCAGATGGCAGGGATATGAACAGTCCTCACCCTGGAAGCTGAGGAGCTGATCCTCTGCAGGCTGACATGAGAGAGGGTCGAGGCGGAGAGGGCGTCTGGTCTGTGTCTTTTTAGTATCTTGGAAAGCCCTCCCCCCACCTCTGTTTTGTTCTAGGATAAACAGGATTAGAGGTGACTCCTCAGCCCTCAGTCTGCAATTATGTACAAGTCCTTTGTAGCTAGCTCCTCTCAGTCTGCATGAATGACCAATGGGGGCTGACTGGGGTGCCCCTCACAAAGGAGAAAGCACATATCACATAAAATCCCACTGAGAAGGCAAGGGGAGAGATGGCACAGTCAGAGAAGTCAGTGGAAATGAAGCCTTCAGGACGGAATCACAAGGGGTGGGAAACATTTGTCCTTTTTCAATCATGGAAGCCAGAATGGGTGGGCAGGCAATAGTTAGGAGCAGAGGGACCCTGAAAGTTGGGGGGCCCTGTGCCATCACGTCCTGAACATCATCTGGATGGTTTGACCACTCTGAATCAGGAGGACAGCTGTCTACATTTTCACTGGGGTCTGTAGAAATAGCAATTTGAAATTTTCATTACTGGCAGGTTCCAGAAATTCTCAACTTGGATCCATGGACCCGCAACACCAGACATTCTCATTCATTAGATGTGCTCTTTTTTTTAACTTAAAAAAGTATTAATTTTAGTTTTTGGCTGCGCTGGGTCTGCTGCTGCATGTGGTCTTTCTCTAGTTGGGGTGCACTAGCTTCTCACTGCAGTGGCTCCTATTGCTGAGGAGCACGGATTCCAGAGCACAGGCTCAGGAGTTGTGACACAGGCTTAGTTGCATGTGGGACCCTCCTGGACCAGGGATCAAACCCGTGTCTTTTGCATTGGCAGGCAGATTCTTATCCACTGTGCTCCCAGGGAAGCGCCATTTGATGTGCTTTTGGAGAATCCCATGGACAGAGGAGCCTGGCAGGCTACAGTTGATGGGATCACAAGAGTCGGACATGACTTAGCTATCTTTCTTTTCCTTTCCTTAACAAGCATCCCAGTTGTCTCCTCTGTAGACAGTCTCTGGATACTTGGAGCACAGAGTCGATCAGAGTGAGACTGAGCCAGGAAAGTCCCTGTGTTCCGTGGGCCTCTTGCTGGTTTCAGTCACTCAGCAACTAGCTCACATTCGGATTAGATAAATCTGGGCTGGAATTCCCACTCCACCACTTTATAACTTGATCAAAGAACCCAGCCTCTCCACCCTCAGTTCACGCAATTTGTGTGAGGGGTAAGGGAAGTGACGTGTAAATGCACAGGCATCTGGCACAAAATAGGCGCCCAGGAAATTTGCATTTTTATTGTTGTTGAGATTAACTCTTAAATAATTCCTGTTTCTCTTCATATCTATCATTTATGCTCTACTGTGTTTTATCCCTTGGCTGTCGTGTAGAGCTTAATCAAATAGAATAGGACATTGATAAATGATGGTGAATCCCTTCCAAGAGTGCCTGCTCTCATTTGGCACCCTTTTCCCTCCTTGCTGGGAAAAGTCTTGCAGAGACGTGCCAGTGTTATTTTCCCAAATATTTTACCTGTTGCTCTTCCTTGCCTTGTATAGACACACTGTTGGTTCCAGGATGATATAGGACAATGGTCTGAGGTTCAGGAGGGTTGGGCGGCCAGCATGGAAGCTGGTTGGAGAGGAAAGTGGCCCCAGTTCATGCTGGACTCAACAAGCCAACCTCTGAGATTAAACAGAGGTTGAGATCCAGAGTGTGGCCTGAATCGGTGCGGTCAGGTGTGACAGGTGAGACGAGGACAGGAGGTGGGGCCAGGTAAGCCAGTGGAAGCGAGGCCAGGAGTAAACACTCGAGGGGAGATGGTACCAGTCAGAGCTGGAGAGGTGCCCAGGGTCTGAAGGGTTGGGGGTTATGAGCTGGAGAAGAAATGAGAAGCATCAGCACCTAGAAGTCAGAGAGGTCATCCCTCGGCCAGGTAAGAAACCAAGGACTCCTCCCTGAACGACAGGAACCATTAGACACAACTGGGCTGGAGCCAAGAAGGAGAAGAAACAGGAAGACCTGCCTACCTGGCAAGTGACCTGTCAGAGGGCGAGCAGGTACTCCAGGAAAACACTATTCAGTGCCTTGCACAGGTGAGGATTACAGCAGAAGAAACGTGCCCACCCAACCCACAACTGTGCAAGGCATGTGGTAGGTGAGGGGCAGACACTGGCTAGATTAGTTCTCGACCAGTTAGGAAAATACATTTCAGGGCTCCTTTTCACTTGACTTCTTCCCTGAGGTGAGGAATCCAGGTTTGGAGAAAGCAAGTCATCTTTTTTTGTCCTGGTTATGATTTAGTGAAGTTTTTGGTGGCTCAGATGGTAAAGAATCTGCCTGCCTGAGTCGGGAAAATCCCCTGGAGGAGAGTGTGGCAACCCACTCCAGTAGTCTTGCCTGGAGAAGCCCATGGACAGAGGAGCCTGGCGGGCTACAGTCCATGGGGTCACAAAGAGTCAGACGCAACTGAGTGACTCACACTTCACTTTTGCCCCAGGAGGGTAAGCAGGACTTGTTGTTTCATCACGGGATTCCTTTGAAGTCCCCTCCGCACAAACCTCCCTCCCCACAAGTTTCTGCTGAACTGGGATTCTAAGATTAGCCGTTTCCTCCCTCCTCCCCCAGGCAGAGTTGGGGCCTAGAGACACTGTGCACAGGGGGACGGCCTGGCTGGGAGGGGCTGCACAGGTTTAGCTGGAACTTGGTTGAGTCTTTCTTAAAATGGAAGCATGTCAGTTAGGACTACTACTTTTGGCTACAATAGAAACTCCAAGATGACAGTGGCTTCAATAAACAGGAAGTTTCTTCTCATATTTAAAAAGTCCCTTAGAAGCAATCTGGCTTCTTTTATGAGATGAATGGATAAACTGTGGTTCATCCAGGCTGCTGCTGCTGCTGCTAAGTCGCTTCAGTCGTGTCCAACCCTGTGTGACCCCATAGACGGCAGCCCACCAGGCTCCCCCGTCCCCGGGATTCTCCAGGCAAGAACACTGGAGTGGGTTGCCATTTCCTTCTCCAATGCATGAAAGTGAAAAGTGAAAGTGAAGTCGCTCAGTCGTGTCCGACTCTTAGCGACCCCATGGACTGCAGCCTATCAGGCTCCTCCATCCATGGGATTCTCCAGGCAAGAGTAGTGGAGTGGGGTGCCATCATCTAGGCTACGGAATACTAATTCAGCAATAAAGAGAAGTGAGCTTTCAAGCCACAAAAAGGCATGGAGGAGACTTATGCACATACTGCTAAGTGAAAGAGGCCAGTCTGAAAAGGCTACGTATTATCTAAGCATATTCTGGAAAAGGCAAAACTATGGAAACAGTAAAAAGATCAGTGGTTGTCTGGAATTCCAAGGGAGGGAGGGATGAGCAGATGGAGCATAGGGGGTTTTCAGGACTGTGAAACTATTCTATATGATACTGGGATGGTGGATCCCTGTCATTTTCATTTGTCAAAACCTACAGTATGTACAACATAAAAAGTGAACCTGATGTAAACTATGGACTTTAGTTTATAATAACGTATCAATATTACTTCACTGAGGGTAACAGATGTACCACTTTCAAGCAAAATTCTGATTTAAGCAAGAAAACCGTGGGTAGGAGGAATTCTCTGAATTTTCTGCTCAATTTTTTTCTGTAAACCTGCTGCTGCTGCTATGTCACTTCAGTCGTGTCCAACTCTGTGTGACCCCAGAGACGGCAGCCCACCAGTCTCCCCCGTCCCTGGGATTTTCCAGGCAAGAACACTGGAGTGGGTTGCCATTTCCTTCTCTCTGTAAACCTAACACTGTTCAAAAACGAAGCCAAAGAATTAAAACAAAAAAAGTCCAGTGTAGAATAACTCGGGCTGGAGTGGTAGTTCTATTGCTAATCTGAGATTGAAGAAACAGTCATCTTTCTGCCCTTCTAGCTAGCGTGTACCTCTCACCCTCAGGGTCTTCCTCATGGTCCAGGATGGGTGTGGAGCACCAGCTATCTAAGTTCCAGGCAGCAGGAAGGAGGATCCCACTTGACCTAACTTTCATTTATGAATCTTCCCAGAGTCCTACACAATAATTGCATTTGTATCTCCTTAGTCACACACAGCTTCAAGAGAAGCTGGGAAATGTAGACTTTTCTCTGGGTGTCTTTGCACCCCTAGTGATACTGTAGTTCTGTCACTAAGGAAAAATAGAAGGGGCAAGACTCTTTAGAGTCCCTTGGACTGCGTGGAGATCAAACCAGTCAATCCTAAAGGAAATCAACCCTGAATATTCATCCGAAGGACTGATGCTGAGGCTGAAGATCTAATACTTTGGCCACCTGATGCGAAGAGCCAACTCATTGGAAAAGACCCTGATGCTGGGAAAGATTGAGGGCAGGAGGAGAATGGGGCGGCCATGGATGAGATGGTTGGATGGCATCACCAATTCAATGGCCATGAGTTTGAGCAAACTCCAGGACTTGGTGAAGGACAGGGAAGGCTGGCAGGCTGCAGTCCACAGCATCACAAAGAGTCAGACATGACTGAGCGACTGAACAACAGTTGGCTAGCAACTAGGTCTCTCTACCTCATTTGTTTTTTTTGGCTGCACCATGCAGCTTGTAGGATCTTAGTTTCCTGACTGGTGATCGAACTCACGTCCCCTGCAGTGGAAGCACGAAGTCTTTATCATTGGACCACCAGGAAAGTACCAGGGAGGCACAACTCTTCTTAGGAGCGTGGGTTTGGCCTTTTCAAGAAGCTCTGTAGTTTCTCAGTGACCCTGCTTGGGGGACAACACTGCTGGGTCTTGCTCCAGCCTGGAGGAATTTCAGAAGGAATCTGTGACTGATGGGGAGGAGTGTGGGGACTGCTGGACTGGACAGGCACTAGAAGGAACACTTTCCACCCCCTGGCCCCTTCCAACAAAAGCTCCCAGGGCTGCAGGCAGACACCACTTTTCTACCCTCATATTGGAGGGAGAAGCGGAATGGAGCGAAGGATGACTGGGGTAGTAACAGGAGTGCAGTGGCAGCGCCCTGGGCCTCCTCCTCTGGGGGAGGGAAGGCCTGCCTGTGTGCCAGGCGGGGGCTGGGGGCTGGGGCAGCAGGGCACGGCCCCTGTTTTCTGTGCAGTGTGAAGTGGAACAAACACACCAACTCCCAGTTCCTTTAGCCAGGCTGGGTGCCCTCCCTCATGAATCACAACCCTCCCAGCAGAGCAGAGCTGCTGGCAGTTGACGGGGCTTCTGTCTGACAACGCTCCCCGTGATCTTCCCGGTGCGTCAGATGCCCTGTTAATTGCTCTGAATGACGGCACAGCACTGGAGGGCAGAGCAGTGGGTGAGGCTGTGACAGGGGAAGAGAGCAGGGATTCATCCAAGGAGACACTGGATCTGAGCAGACAGACCCATGATGTATGCGGTCTGTCAGCCTGTTAGGTGGTGAAACCTCCTAACTCCCCACTGACAGCTGTCGGTGTTGGAGCCAAGGGTGGGGGAACCTCTGAAACTCCAGCCACGTGTTGGACACGAGGGTTGAGGGTGTTTTCTCTGCCCCTCCCCTCTCTGCTTCCTAGACCCTGGGGACTGACAGAGCCCAGATAATTAAGGTTCAATATCTTTTTTTTTTTTCCCTGTGTGAAGAAAACACTTTGTTTTAAAAACTATTATGTGTTGTGCTGGGCTTAGTCACTCAGTCGTATCCGACTCTTTGGGACCCCATGGACTGTAGCCTGCCAGGCTCCTCTGTCCATGGAGATTTTCCAGGCAAGCATGCTGGAGTGGGTTGCCATTTCCTCCTCCAGGGGATCTTCTCAACCCAGGGTTCAAACCCAGGTCTCCCACATTGCAGTCAGATTAACATCTGAGCCACCAGGGAAGCCCATGAATACTGGAGTGAGTAGCCTACTCTTCTCCAGGGATCTTCCTAACCCAGGGTCTCCTGCATTGCAGGTGGATTCTTTACCAGCTGAGCTACCATATGTCTGCTTAAATATAAAGTTAGCTAACAGTGGCCATCAGGTATGGAGTAACATGTTACCTGACAATTATCTGGACTTATTTAGCAGTTATTCAAAGGGCCAGCTTGGGGAAATGCCAGGGAAGTGAGCAGTAGATTTAAACCTCAAATCTATATGCTGCTGGCCAGCGTGAGGCCCCCCTCTCTGTGTTTTCTTTCTCTGGTAACTTCAGGCATGTTGATGCTTATCCTTGGAGTGCTCCAAATCTGGGCTTAGTTCCTGAATGGTGTTTGTTTTTCCAGAGACAACAAAGACAGACACAGATGATTGTGGGATGAATCGCAAAGAGACACAGGTGTCATTCTGCTTGAATTACTTAAAAGACTCTTTCTTGCTATTGAAACACTTTTAACTATCCTGCAGAGAGAGATAGACAGAGGAAAAGAAATTTAGAAATGAATGAGAACTAAATTGCAAAATCACATAGCAATTGTCCTAGCTGTCAGATCTGTCGCTCCACCCAAAATCTTCCTCAACAAAATGATTTCCCTTTTTATCACTCCACATTATCATTTTTTATCATTCATTGTTCATCTTAAACATGGACTGGGCAGAAAGTTCTGCCTTTTCCCATTTATCACTCACAAAAAGCTTGTTTCTATGGTATCTTTTTGAAGGTTTATATAAGGATGTGTGCGCTTAGTTGTTCAGTCATGTCTGACTCTTTGCAACCCCGTGGACTGCAGCCTGCCAGGCTCCTCTGTCCATGGGCATTCTCCAGGTAAGAAGAGTGGAGTGGATTGCCATGCCCTCCTCCAAGGGATCTTCCCAACCCAGGGATCGAACCAGGTCTCCTGCATTGCAGGAAGATTCTTTACTGTCTGAGTCACCAGGGAAGCCCCTTATATGAGGATGCCGCTGCTGCTGCTGCTAAGTCACTTGAGTCGTGTCCGACTTTGTGCGACCCCATAGACGGCAGCCCACCAGGCTCCCCTGTCCCTGGGATTCTCCAGGCAAGAACACTGGAGTGGGTTGCCATTTTAACAGAATGCAATTTACTAATTCTGGCAAAAAGCTCCCCAAAGTATATGCTATTCCCTAGAGAATCCCATGGACAGAGGAGCCTGGTGGGCTACAGTCCATTGGGTCCCTAAGAGTTGGATATGACTGAGCAACTAACACACACACACACACACACACACGAGTGCTTATTCATTTTAATCAGTTGCAAATTGTGTAGATACAGCGTCAAGATAGAAAATGCAATGTTTCTTGGTTTGCTACTCACAGAGAATAAAGTGGGTCCTGAAAGATTTGGGCTCAAGCATGTAACATTTTATAGAAAAAAGATTTTCTTAAATTTTCCAATCAGAAAAGACTTCTTCACATTTCAGACAATATTTTTCTACAGGATATAAGAACATGATTATAAAAATGAGAAAATAATCCTTCTTGAAATTAACTTTTTCAGATCATTGCAGCAAAGTCATAGCATTAAAATGAAAATAAAATTATAACTGAGATAAAATGACTTTATAATACAAAAAAGCAATCAGCATGCTTGCTTGAGAAATCCCATGGACAAAAGAGTCTGGCAGGCTACAGTCCATGGGGTCACAAAGGAATCAGACACGACTGAAGTGATTAAAACAACAACAAAAACAGTGAGAATAACACTAATTTAAGGAAATTTTCCAAGTCAGTCTTGAGAGAAGGATAAATCATTGTAGATGATTTAAACAAATGAATTTTACAGGCTCATGGACTTGAGCAGTTTTGTTTTTTTTTTTTGCCAAACCCATGGCACATGGACTATTAGTTTCCGACCTGGGATCCAGCCTGTACCCCCCTCACTGGAAGGCAGATTCTTAACCACCAGGCCACCAGGGAAGTCCCTGGCTGTGCCATTTGCATTTTCATCAGCAGTGAGTGACAGTTCCTGTTGCTTCACATCCTTACCAGCATTTGGGGTGATCAGTAGCTGGGATTTTAGGCATTCTAATAGTGTGCAGTGATATCTTATTGTTGTTTTAATTTGCAAGTCCGTAATGACTATGATGTTGATCATATTTTCATATATTTATTTGCCATTTGTATTAATATGTCTTCTTTGATGAGGTGTCCTTTCAGATCTTTCACTCAATTTTTTTTTCTTTTTTTTCTGGCTACACTGAGTGGCTTGTGGGACAATTTCTCAATCAGGATGGAACCCAAACTCCCAGCAGTGACAGCACTGAGTCCTAATCACTGGACTGCCAGGCAATTCCCTTTTGCACAACTGAAATTCATTTTTGTTTTCTTAGTTTTAAGAGTTCTTTGCATACTGTAGCTATCAGTTCTTTATTAGATATGTGTTTTGCAAAATTTTCCTCCAAGTTTATGGCTTATGTTCTCATTCTCATGACAGTGTCTTTCAGAGCAGAAGTTTTAAATTTTAATGAAGTTTTATAGTTGCCAGGAGAGAAGGATAGGGGAAAGAGATAGTTAGGGAGTTTGGGACCGACATGTACACACTGCTATATGTAAAATGAATAACCACCAAAGACCTGCTATATAGCACAGGGAACTCTGATCAGTGTTATGTGGCAGCCTGATGGGAGGGGATCTGAAGGGAGAATGGATACATGGATATATATGGCTGAGTCCCTTCACTGTTCATCTGAAACTATCACAGTAATGTTAACTGGCTGGACCCTAATAGGAAACAAAAAGTTTAAATTATTTTTAAAATTTTAATGAACTTCAACTCACCCTTCTTTCTTCCATGGATTATGCCTTTGGTGTTGAATCTATAAGTCATTGCCAAACCCAAGGTCATCTAGATTTTCTCCTATGCTATCTTCTAGGAGTTTTATAGTTTTGCATTTTACATTTAGGTATACGATCCACTGTGAGGCAGTTTTGTGAAGGGTGTAAGGTCTGGGTTTAGATTCTTCGTTTGTTTGTGTTACCTGTGGATGTCCCGCTGATCAGCGTTGGTTCAAAAGACTGTCTTTTCGCAATTGAATTGCCTTCGCTCCCTTTCCAAAGGTCAGGTGACTATATTTGTGTGGGTCTCTTTATGGGCTCTCCGTTTTGTTCTATCGATCTATTTGTCTATCTTTTCACCAAGCGCACACTATTTGATTACTGTAGCTTTATAATAAGCCTTAAGCTAGGTGGTGTCGGTCCTCCAATTCTGTTGTTCTCCTTAAACCTCACGTTGGTTCTTCTAAGTCTTTTGCCTCTCCATATAAACTTTAGAATTGATTTGCTGATATCTACAAAATAACCTTCTGGTGCTTTGATTGAGATGGTGTTGAATGTAATCATTATATACATTTTTGGTGGGTCTCTACCTATCTCTACCTAGCAGTAGAATTGTTGAATTGTGGAGAAAGCATATGTTAAGCTTTCATTCAATTTATGTTCAGTTTTCCAAAACTTGTTTTGCAAATTCACATACCAACCAGAAGTAGGTGGGAGTTTAAGTTGCTCTGTATCCTTGCAGTATCCAGTGTTTTCCCCTTTAGCTGTTTTGGTAGGTGTATAATGATATCACATTAAAATTATAGTTTGCATTTCCCTGGTGACTAATGAAGTCGAGAACTTTTCAGATATTTATTGGATATCCTCTTTTGTTGAGTTTCTGTTCAAGTCTTTTGTTCATTATTTCTATGAAATATTCTTTTCCTTATCGATTTGAAGGGTTTTTTTTCCTATTCACAATGTGAGTCCTTTGTTGAGCATGTATTGCAAATGCTTCTTCCAATGTGTAGGTTCTATTTTTAATCTGCTAATAATGTCTCTTCGATGAATAGGAGTCTTCATTTTAATATTTTCCAACTGAAGTCATTTTTTTCTATTATTACCAAAGTTTTTGTGTCTTGTTTAGGAAATCTTTGCCTCCTTCAAAAATTGAGGGAGAGCAAAATTTAGTCATCAGAATGGGGCTGTGTGTAATAATAAATTTACTTATTCATATACCTATTTGTGCCATAAATATTTATTTCCTGGTATATTTATATAATGGAATACCATACAGTAGTTTAAGTGAACTACAGCTGCATGTATTAACAAGAATGTATCTCAAAAGCATTATGCTGAATGAAAAGAGTCACAGAAGCATGGAGAATATATAGTATACTATATATAGTATATTACTATACTATAGTAATATAGAGTAGAGTAATAGTTGAAATTTTAAAAAAATTTAGTTTTATTTATTTATTTGGCTGAGTCATGGCATGCAGGAACTTTGATCTTTGTTTTGACATTCAAACTCTTAGCTGTGGCTTGTGGGTTCTAGCTCCCTGACCAGGAATCGAACCCAGACCCCCCAGCATTGGGAGCACAGTCTGAGCCACTGAACCACCAGGGAAGTCCCAGACTAATAGGCAAAATTAAACAACGTGTTGTGTAGAAACTCATACGATTGTGGTATATCCTTCAAGAAAAACGAGGGAATTGTTGATGTAAAAGTCAGGTGTACAAATACCTCTTAGAGGATGCAGAGGGGTGTGGTCAGGGAAAGCACACGGGGACTTCTGATATTCTGATAAAGCTCTGTCTCCTAAGTTGGTTGGTGGCTCCAGGTGTTTATTTCACTATTTTGTACCTGTACAGTCCACGCACTCTTTTGAATGTAGGATATAGTCACAGTAATAAAAGGGAAAACAAAAGATGAGCATATAGATTGAAGGGACACACCCAGTCTTATGCAGAATAGATACAAATATGTCCTCACACAGACACAGCAGGGAAACCACAGAATCTCAGCAGCCCAGCATCACCAGAAAGACAGGTACCTAAAAACAAGGATACTTTGACTGACAGTGGGCTTAGCAGATGCCAGCAGCTACCTAATGACATCTCCAGACTGCTGAAGGAAAAGAATTCCTTACCCACAGGTTATTCCCAAGATCTAAAGTGCAATAAAAGCAGCTTTTGGCTCCGTCTCTTCATTCTTTCTAGGGATATTTCTGCACTGTTCTACAATAGCATATTGGGCACCTACCAACCTGGGGAGTTCATCTTTCATTGTCCTATCTTTCTGCCTTTTCATACTGTTCATGGAGTTCTCAAGGCAAGAATACTGAAGTGGTTTGTCATTCCCTTCTCCAGTGGACCACATTTTGTCAAAACTCTCCACCATGACCTGTCCATCTTGGGTGGCCCCACACAGCATGGCTCATAGATTCATTGAGTTAGACAAGCTGTGGTCCATGTGATCAGATGGGTTAGTTTTCTGTGGTTGTGGTTTTCAGTCTGTCTGCCCTATGATGGAGAAAGATAAGAGGCTTATGGAAGCTTCCTGAAGGGAGAGACTGACTGAGGGAGAGACTGGGTCTTGTTCTGATGGGTGGGGCCATGCTCAGTAAATCTTTAATCCAATTTTCTGTTGATGGGTGGAGCTTTCTTCCCTCTCTTCTATTTCAGTTAAGTTCAGCTCAGTTGTGATCAACTCCTTGCGACCCCATGAATCGCAGCATGCCAGGCCTCCCTGTCCATCGCCAACTCCCGGAGTTCATTCAAACTCATGTCCATCATGTCGGTGATGCCATTCAGCCATCTCATCCTCTGTTGTCCCCTTTTCCTCCTGCCCCCAATCCCTCCCAGCATCAGTCTTTTCCAACGAGTCAACTCTTTGCATGAGGTGGCCAAAGTATTGGAGTTTCAGCTTCAGCATCAGTCCTTCCAATGAAAACCCAGGACTGATCTCCTTTAGAATAGACTGGTTGGACCTCCTTGCAGTCCAAGGGACTCTCAAGAGTCTTCTCCAACACCACAGTTCAAAAGCATCAGTTCTTCCGCACTCAGTTTTCTTCACAGTCCAACTCTCACATCCATACATGACCACTGGAAAAACCATAGCCTTGACCAGATGGACCTTTGTTGGCAAAGTAATGTCTCTGCTTTTGAATATGCTATCTAGGTTGGTCATAACTTTCCTTCCAAGGAGTAAGCGTCTTTTAATTTCATGGCTGCAATAACCATCTGTAGTGATTTTGGAGCCCCCCCCCAAAAGTCTGACACTGTTTCCACTGTTTCCCCATCTATTTGCCATGAAGTGATGGGACCAGATGCCATGATCTTAGTTTTCTGAATGCTGTGCTTTAAACCAACTTTTTCACTCTTCTCTTTCACTTTTATCAAGAGGCTTTTTAGTTCCTCTTCACTTTCTGCCATAAAGGTGGTGTCATCTGCATATCTGAGGTTATTGAGATTTCTCCCAGCAATCTTGATTCCAGCTTGTGCTTCTTCCAGCCCAGCCTTTCTCATGATGTACTCTGCATATAAGTTAAATAAGCAGGGTGACAATATACAGCCTTGACGTACTCCTTTTCCTATTTGGAACCAGTCTGTTGTTTCATGTCCAGTTCTAACTGTTGCTTCCTGACCTGCATACAGGTTTCTCAAGAGGCAGGTCAGGTGGTCTGGTATTCCCATCTCTTTCAGAATTTTCCACAGTTTATTGTGATCCACACAGTCAAAGGCTTTGGCATAGTCAATAAAGCAGAAATAGATGTTTTTCTGGAACTCTCTTGCTTTATCCATGATCCAGCAGATGTTGGCAATTTGATCTCTGATTCCTCTGCCTTTTCTAAAACCAGCTTGAACATCAGGAAGTTCACAGTTCACATATTGCTGAAGCCTGGCTTGGAGAATTTTAAGCATTACTTTGCTAGCGTGTGAGATGAGTGCAATTGTGTGGTAGTTTGAGCATTCTTTGGCATTGCCTTTCTTTGGGATTGGAATGAAAACTGACCTTTTCCAGTACTGTGGCCATTGCTGAGTTTTCCAAATTTGCTGGCATATTGAGTGCAGCACTTTCACAGCATCATCTTCCATGATTTGAAATAGCTCAACTGGAATTCCATCACCTCCACTAGCTTTGTTTGTAGTGATGTTTCCTAAGGCCCCACTTGATTTCACATTCCAAGATGTCTGGCTCTAGGTGAGTGATCACACCATCGTGATTATCTGGGTCGTGAAGATCTTTTTTTGTTCAGTTCTTCTGTGTATTCTTGCCACCTCTTCTTAATATCTTCTGCTTCTGTTAGGTCCATATCATTTCTGTCCTTTATTGAGTCCATCTTTGCATGAAATGTTCCCTTGGTATCTCTAATTTTCTTGAAGAGATCTCTAGTCTTTCCCATTCTGTTGTTTTCCTCTATTTCTTTGCATTGATTGCTGAGGAAGGCTTTCTTATCTCTCCTTGCTATTCTTTGGAACTCTGCATTCAGATACTTATATCTTTCCTTTTCTCCTTTGCTTTTCGCTTCTCTTCTTTTCACAGCTATTTGTAAGGCCTCCTCAGACAGCCATTTTGCTTTTTTGCATTTCTTTTCCATGGGGATGGCCAAGGTAAGAGAAACAAAGTAAAATGGTAGGTGTTGCAAGAGGGCATCAGAGGGCAGACACACTGAAACCATAATCACAGAAAACTAGCCAATCTGATCACATAGACCACAGCCTTGTCTAACTCAATGAAACTAAGCCATGCCATGTAGGGCCATCCAAGATGGGCAGGTCATGGTGGAGAGGTCTGACAGAATGTGGTCCACTGGAGAAGGGAATGGCAAACCACTTCAGTATTCTTGCCTTGAGAACTCCATGAATAGTATGAAAAGGCAAAATGATAGGACACTGAAAGAGGGACTACCCAGGTTGGTAGGTGCCCAATATGCTACTGGAGATCAGTGGAGAAATAACTCCAGAAAGCATGAAGGGATAGAGCCAAAGCAAAAACAATACCCAGTTGCAGATGTGACTGGTGATAGAAGCAACGTCTGATGCTGTAAAGAGCAATATTGCATAGGAACCTGGAATGTCAGGTCCATGAATCAAGGCAAATTGGAAGTGGTCAAACAGGAGATGGCAAGAGTGAATGTCGACATTCTAGGAATCAGCAAACTAAAATGGACTGGAATGGGTGAATTTAACTCAGATGACCATTATATCTACTACTGTGGGCAGGAATCCCTTAGAAGAAATAGAGTAGCCATCATGGTCAACAAAAGAGTCCGAAATGCAGTACTTGGATGCAGTCTCAAAAACGACAGAATGATCTCTGTTTGTTTCCAAGGCAAACCATTCAATACCATGGTAATCCAAGCCTATGCCCCAACCAGTAATGCTGAAGAAGCTGAAGTTGAACAGTTCTATGAAGACCTACAAGACCTTTTAGAACTAACACCCCAAAAAGATGTCCTTTTCATTATAGGGGACTGGAATGCAAAAGTAGGAAGTCAAGAAACACCTGGAGTAACAGGTAAATTTGGCCTTGGAGTATGGAATGAAGCAGGGCAAAGGCTAATAGAGTTTTGCCAAGAGAATGCACTGGTCATAGCAAACACCCTGCTATTTACCTGGGGCCAAACTGTGGTGGAGGTAATGAAGATGATGGTGACCTCCCTCAAAAGATCCCATGCATGTGCAGTTACACTCAGTGCTCCCAACCCTGCAGCAGGCCACCACCATCCCACGCCTCCACCAGAGACTCTGGTTCACCCACAGGCAAGTCCGGGACAGTCTCCTGTGGTGTAACTGCTCCTTTCCCCTGGGTTCTGGTGCACAAGGTTCTGTTGTGCCCTCCAAGAGTCTATTTCCCAGTCCTGTGTAAGTTCTGGAAACGAAGAAAGGAAGCTTCAAAGAGAAGGCTGAATATGACGAAGGAGGCACTCTTTGACCAGAGAACAAGTAGCAAGGGTACTTCAGGCAGAAAGTATCACTGCTTCTGTAAAGGCATACAGATGGATAATAACTTTAAAAACTCAGAAATGAAAGTCACCCAATAGCTTTAGAAAATAAGGTCAACAAACGAACAGGAGTGTGACATTAAAATGAAACCAGTTTTGGACTTCCCTGGTGGTGCGGTGGACAGGAGTCTGCCTGTCAATGCAGGGGACACGGGTTTGATCCCTGGGCCCGGAAGATCCCACGTGCTGTGGAGCAACTAAGCACCTGTGCCACAACTCCTGAGCCCGCACTCTAGAGCCCTCACTCTGCAACAGGAGAAACCACTGCAGTGAGAAGCCCGTGCACCGCGACGAAGTGGAGCCCCCGCTGGTTGCAACTAGAGAAAACCCACGTGCAGCAACGAAGACCCAGCACAGCTGAAAATAAATAAATAAAATTATTTTTAAAAAATTATTAAATGGAGCCAATTTTATGATTTTGCACCGGGCTTGAGTAAGATACTAAGCAAAATCCGTAAGTTTGCTCATTAAAGTAAGTTCATGGGTCTTCCCTAGTGGTCCAGTGGTTAAAAAACTCCACACTCCAATGCAGGGAGCATGGGTTTGATCCCTGACCAATCTAGACAGCATATTAAAAAGCAGAGACATTACTTTGCTCATTCATGCAAAGATGGGCTCAATAAAGGACAAAAATGGTATGAACCTAACAGAAGTAGAAGATATTAAGAAGAGGTGGCAAGAATACACAGGAGAACTGTACAAAAAAGATCTTCACGACCCAGATAATCACGATGGTGTGATCACTCACCTAGAGCCAGACATCTTGGAATGTGAAATCAAGTGGGGCCTTAGGAAACATCACTACGAACAAAGCTAGTGGAGGTGATGGAATTCCAGTTGAGCTATTTCAAATCATGGAAGATGATGCTGTGAAAGTGCTGCATTCAATATGCCAGCAAATTTGGAAAACTCAGCAGTGGCCACAGTACTGGAAAAGGTCAGTTTTCATTCCAATCCCAAAGAAAGACAATGCCAAAGAATGCTCAAACTACCGCACAATTGCACTCATCTCACACGCTAGCAAAGTAATGCTCAAAATTCTCCAAGCCAGGTTTCAACAGTATGTGAACCGTGAACTTCTAGATGTTCAAGCTGGATTTAGAAAAGGCAGAGGAACTAGAGGTCAAACTGCCAACAT
Organism: Bos javanicus; assembly: GCF_032452875.1. NCBI lineage: Eukaryota > Metazoa > Chordata > Mammalia > Artiodactyla > Bovidae > Bos > Bos javanicus. The sequence continues at coordinate 32,598,206 of NC_083879.1, read as the reverse complement.
CCGTTGGATCATAGAAAAAGCAAGAGAATTCCAGAAAAACATCTACTTTTGCTTTATTGACTATGCCAAAGCCTTTGACTGTGTGGATCACAACAAACTGTGGAAAGTTCTTAAAGAGATGGAAATACCAGACCACCTGATCTGCCTCCTGATACATCTGTATGCAGGTCAAGAAGCAACAGTTAGAACTGGACATGAACAACAGACTGGTTCCAAATTGGGAAAGGAGTACATCAAGACTGTATATTGTCACCCAGCTTATTTAACTTATATGCAGAGTACATCATGTGAAATGCTAGGCTGGATGAAGTATAAGCAGGAATCAAGATTGCTGGGAGAAATATCAATAATCTCAGTTACTCAAATGACACCACCCTTATGGCAGAAAGCCAAGAAGAACTACAAAGCCTCTTGATTAAAGTGAAAGAGGAGAGTGAGAAAGTTGGCTTAAAGCTTAACATTCAGAAAACTAAGATCACAGCATCTGGTCCCATCACTTCATGGCAAATAGATGGGGAAACAATGGAAACCTTATTTCTATTGTGAGTGACTTTATTTTTTTGGCTCCAAAATCATTGCAGATGGTGATTGCAGCCATGAAATTAAAAGATGCTTACTCCTTGGAAGAAAAATTATGACCAACCTAGACAGCATATTAAAAACCAGAGACATTACTTTGCCAACAAAGGTCCATCTAGTCATGGCTATGGTTTTTCCAGTAGTCATGTATGGATGTGAGATTTGAACCATAAATAAAGCTGAGTGCTGAAGAATTGATGCTTTTGAACTGCGGTGTCGGAGAAGACTCTTGAGAGATGCCATGAACGCTTTGAGAACATGAACGTCACATTTTACAACCAGTGATGTGTTTCACTGGTTGTAAAACACAAAAAAAGCCAATTCAGGGCACTTTCACGACAAGTTGGACTTAATACTTTAGCATGACTGTTGATGTATAGCATGAAAGGATTCTGAGAGCGTCACTTTGTTCTCTGGGAAGAGTAGTATCCTAACTTCAGACTTTTCTTAAGTACACATGGTTAAAAGTATACTTAACAACAGAAACACAATGTAGGACTTCCTTGGTGGCTCAGTGGTTAAGAATCCACCTGCCAAAGCAGGGGACACGGGTTTGATCCCTGGGCCAGGAAGATTCCACATGCCGTAGAGCAGCTAAGGCCATGCGCTACACCTACTGAGCCCATGTGCCCAGAGCCCACGCCCCACAACAAGAGAAGCCACGGCAATGAGAAGCCCACGCCCCACAATGAAAAGTGGCCCCACTCACTGCAGCTCGAGAAAGCCCGTGTGCAGCAATGAATACCCAGGGCAACCAAAAATAAAATCAAATAAAAAGAAATAAAATATATAATTTTCAAACTAAAAGAAGAAACTAAGAGAATAAAAAAATATCGCAGGTAGGAAATGAGCAAAATGAAGCATGAAAAACGCATGATAAATAGAAAACCAAGAATTATCTGGTAGAGACAAGTCTCCGTAACAAGCCATCATGATAAACTTGGGCAGTTAAATCATATATTGAATTATATACTAATGAGCAGAGTAACCAATTAATACTTATGAGAAATTAACAAAATCTGGCTCTGTGCTATTCTCAAAGAAGAAAGGTCGAAAGTGAAAAGGATGTTCAGGCAAAACACAAAGTGGGCATAGCAGAGGTTGCATTGAGGTGGAAATAACTCAGGCTGAAGGCCTCTAGAGAGGAGTGGGGTGGTTGGGTGGTGGAGGGGCTAGTGAGGAAGTGATGTGAGACAAGGGTGAGAGGTCATGTGCAGATCTTTAGGAAGAACATTCCCAGGGTCCTCAGGGAGGAAGAAATTTAACATGTTCGAGGAGCAGAAAGGCCAGGGAACTGCTGGGAGAGTGGTGCAAGAAATAGATCAGGAAGGACCTGGGAGAATATTTGCATTTTATTTTTAGTGCAGTGGGGGTCAATTGAAGAGTTTCCAGTAGGAGAGTCATATGATATTTTTAAAAAATATTTACTTCTATCTATTTCCATTTATTTATTTCCCTGTGCTGGGTCTTGGTTGTAGCATGCGGGATCTTTACTCTTTGTTGGGGTGAATGGGATCGAGTTCCCTGATCAGGGATCACAGAGTGCAGAGTTTTAAACACTGGACCACCAGGGAAGTCCCCTCTCCTAAATATTTCAGTAATCATCTTCTAATAATAAGAATATTGTCTTACACAACCATAAGAAATTTTCAAAAGTCTTCAATATGATCTAATATCCAGTCCATGTTTAAATTCTCCTAGTTATTCCCAAAGCGCCTTTCTTAGTTGTTCATTTTTTTTCAAGCCCACATTTACCAAGTTTCTCTCATCACATCTGGTTATAAAGGCTCTTTAGTCTATTTAAATGTGGACCATTTGTCTCAGTTCTTGACACTGATATTTTGTTTTTGTTTTTAAAATCAACTGTATTGGGTATACTTTAGATTTTGTAAATTGCAGTCATTTCACATGTACTGTTCATACCTTTGACAGATGCAAGCATCAGTTAGTAATCATCATGCCAATCAAGATACAAATCTCTGTCATCGTAAAAAGCTCCTCTGTGCCCTTCTGCAGTCATTCTTCCTCTCTGCTCCTGGGCCCAGGCAACCATTGATCTGCTTTCCACTCTCATATTGATTTTCTGAAGAGGCAAGGCCAGTTTGTCTTGTAGAATGTCCCACGTGTCTAATTACATCCTTGTCGTGTTATTATCTTGATGTCCTAGCTATCGAATTTTCTATGCATTGAAGGTAGGACTAAAGGCTTAACTGTGCTTAGTCGCCAAGTCGTGTCCGACTCTTTGAGAGCCCAGGGACCGTGGCCCTCCAGGCTCCTCTGTCCATGGGATTCTCCAGGCAAGAGTACTGGAGTGGGGTGCCATGCCCTCCTTCAGGGGATCTTCCCCACCCAGGGATCAAACCAACATCTCTTACGTCTACTGCACTGGCAGGCAGATTCCTCACCACTAGTGCCACCTGGGGAGCCCCAAAGCCTTCATTTAGGGGCAGGTTAAATACTCCATAGGTGGAAGAAATGCTTCACAGGTGAAATGGGGTGCTCCCTGTGGCATCACCTCAAGAGGCCCAGTGCCACGTGCTCCACTGTTAGGGATGCCAAGCTTGCTCCCTTGGTTGAGCTGTGGCCTCGGCTCCTGAGTGATACTAATCTGCATTCAAGGTTGGGAGTCGTTGCAATAAAGGAAAGATAGAGCCTCCGAAAGTCCATCAACTAAAGAGGAGGAACAGTTTCCAGCCTCCGGGAGTGATCATACTACTATACGGACGCTGCAGTGGCGGTGGAACAAAGTTCGAAGTTACTGTTCTCTTTTATACACATGCATCCTTCCTCATGCATGTACGTGTGTGCGTGTACACATATATATATTACACACGTGAGATGCTCTTCCTGTAAGAGATCCAGTGACACAACAGGAATCAAAGAAGCATACCTCGGGACTTCCCTGTTGGTCCAGGGGTTAAGACTCTGCACTTCCAATGCAGGGGATGTGGGTGCTGTCCTGGCCAGGGAGCTGAGATTCCTCATGCCACATGGCCGAAAAAGAGAAAGAAAGAAACGCACCTCCTCCTTATTCTCACTCCCACACCAGTTCCGTAACACCGTGCCCCCCCCACTGTAAGGGCTCCCTTGCAATTCCTCAGGCTCCTTTCTGTGCACTTTGAGCACCTTCATGCACACCCATACTTTTGTTCCTGCAAAAATGAGATCACGTTACCTAATTTGATCTTTTTAAAAATTTTAACAATTTTCATGGCTAATGCTTCTTTTTAACAGCTATTCAGTGTACTTGGATGTTTGTTATGGCTCATTCTCTGGTTTACTTAGCTTTTCCCCTATATAGACATGCTTTCTGGTGACTTTTGTTTGAACTGATGTAAAAACTCTTAGAGCAGTAACCCCCAAACACAAAGTTAGATGAGCATAATTAAAACTATGACTCAGAATCACATTCAAACTTACTGAAGAACTTTAGTCACTGATGTCTTATAAAAGTCACAAACCTTTGTTTATCAATCTGGAAGCACTTCAGCTTTAGGGTAAAAAAAAGAATAGAAGAAATATTATTCTGGAAAATAAGTGTGTTTTCTACTGAAAACTATGAAAGGAACAGGAGTGTGATCATTCTTGAGTGGGAGGAAAAGAATTAACAACAGCTCATTAGACTGAAGAGAAAGGAGCCAGGAGGGGCGTGGTGGCAAGCAGACACCCCCTCACTCCTTTTCTGACTCCCTTCCTTGCTTTATTTTGAGACAAGAGTGGTTATGCATGTGTACATCACTCGGGGTGACTAAGCTGAAGGTGGCGTAGAAGGCGACAGTGTCTCTCCTCCGTCACTGGTCTTATGAGCCAGCAATGTTGAAGGGGAAATCAAGCCAGAAGCTGCAATTTCATGAAATCGCCACCGCTATTGTGGAAGTGTCAACCGCTTCTGAGAACTCCCAGTTGGTGGTGAAACCAGCAGGTAGATTTTCCAGGCTGGAATGCCATTGTGTAAGGGTTCAATTAGATGCTCGTTCCATCTGAAATAAAAATGAAACCGTGTTCTAGCTCGCACTTCACCAGCTGCCTCGAGCAGGGCATGGAAATGATCGATTGGTTCAGAGCCTAATGGAAATGCTGAGTTACCCAAAGGTAACAGCTGATGTCTGGATTCAAGAGGTCCTGAGAGAATCCTCTGATGCTCGAGCCTGGCACTTTGCCCGAGCCTAGCTAGTCAGAGTTAATATTAATAGTATAGTTTACCAGGCTTATTATACCGAACATGCTTGTTTAGAAACATGGCTGCCTGGGGTTCACTGGTGGATTATTTCTCCTAAGAAATAGATGAGAAGAAAGAAAAACAATCAGCCATTTGTAGTCAGGCAGTTCAATTTTCCCAGAATTTTTTTCTTTTCTAGTAAATAATTAGAGGGACATTGTAGGAGATATGTCTGGGAAAACACTCAACTTATGTCATGTGCTAATCCTAACGGAGCCAGGACTTCCTGTGGCTTCTGTCTGGGTGCTGCTCTGCTCTGCTCAGTGCTACGGTCACACAGTGGGCTATGGCCAAAGGCTGCAGGGAAACTCAGCTGGGAAAATGCAGATGTGGGCATTAAGAGGCCATTCCAATCGCTGCAGGCAAGTTTTTTTTTTTTCTTTTTAACTTTTTTTTCTATGTTGAAGTACAGTTGATTTCCGGGAGAAATATCAACAACCTCAGAAATGCAGATGATATCTCTCCAATGGCAGAAAGAGAAGAGGAACTAAAGTGCCTTTTGATGAAGATGAAAGAGGAGAGTGACAAAGTTGGCTTAAAACTCAACATTCAGAAAACTAAGATCACAGCATCTAGTCCCATCACTTCATGGCAAATAGACGGGGAAATAATGGAAACAGTGAGAGACTTTATTTTCCTGGGCTCCAGAATCACTGCAAATGGTGACTACAACCATGAAATTAAAGATGCTTGCTCCTTGGAAGAAAAGTTATGACCAACCTAGACAGCATATTAAAAATCAGAGACATCACTTTGCCAACAAAGGTCCATATAGTCAAAGCTATGGTTTTTCCAGTAGTCATGTATGGATGTGAGAGTTGGACCATAAAGAAGGTTGAGCGCCGATGAACTAATGCTTTTGAATTGTGTTGGAGAAGACTCTTGAGAGTCCCTTGGACTGCAAGGAGATCAAACCAGTCAATCCTAAAGGAAATCAACCCTGAATATTCATTGGAAGGACTGATGCTGAAGCTGAAGCTCTAATACTTTGGCCACCTGATGGGAAGAGCTGACTCATTGGAAAGACCCTGATGCTGGGAAAGATTGAAGGTGGGAGGAGAAGCGGATGACAGAGGATGAGATGGTTGGATGGCATCACTGACTCAATGGACATGAATTTGAGCAATTTCCAGGAGATAGTGAGGGATAGGGAAGCCTGGTATGCTGCAGTCCATGGGGTCACAAAGAGTCTGACACGACTGAGCAACTGAACCACAACAGTCAATTAACATGTTGTATTAGTTGCAGGTGTATAGCAAAGTGATTTTGTTATTCATATACACGTATCTATTTTCTTTTTAAAAAACGTTTTATTTTGTATTGGGATATAGGTGATTAATGGACTTCCCTAGTGGCTCAGTTGGTAAAAAATCCACCTGCAATGCAGTAGGTAGACCTGAGTTTGATCCCTGGGTTGGGGAGATCCCCTGGAGGAGGGCATGGCAATCCACTGCTATATTCTTGCCTGGAGAATCCTCATGGACAGAGGAGCCTGGTGGGCTATTGTCCACTGGGTCGCAGAGTCAGACATGACTGAGTGACTGAGCACAGCACAGTAGCTGATTAACAATGTGATAGTCTCAGGTGAGCAGTGAAGGGACTCAGCCACATGTATCCATTCTGCCCCAAGCTCCCCTCCCATCCAGGCTTCCGTGTAACACTTAGGCAAGTTTCATGCCTGATCTTTTTCTAAACACTTCATAGAGGGTCTATGCTGCTGCTGCTGCTGCTAAATCGTTTCAGTCATGTCCGACTCTGTGCGACCCCATAGACGGCAGCCCACCAGGCTCCCCTGTCTCTGGGATTCTCCAGGCAAGAACACTGGAGTGGGTTGCCATTTCCTTCTCCAGTGCATGAAAGTGAAAAGTGAAAGTGAAGTCTCTCAGTCGTGTCCGACTTTTAGCGACCCCAAGGACTGTAGCCTACCAGGCTCCTCCGCCCATGGGATTTTCCAGGCAAGAGTAAGAGGGCCCATGGGTAGTTAAAATTTCTTCTTCCTGCATTCTAGAGAACAGGTTAAGGTGGTTAGGAGGGAGGGCTGGTTACGAGACACAACGCCTCTGTGGGTGTCCTGTGAATGGCCTGCCTCTGGAAGATCACTGCCTTGTTTCATTCCACGTTGTGTTCTTAACTCTTACCCCGTCTCTGCCGGATAGCACCAAGCCGTGGGGTCGGAGTGATAGCACAATGGGTCTGATCTCCCAATCCTAGTGGCTGGAGTCCGGCTGGCTACGGCTTGGTCCTGTGCCATAAAGTGCAGTCCTATTACCAAGGTTCCTTATCACTCATGTTCCTGGTAACAGGGGCTTCCTCCAGCTGTGCTATTTCATTAAGTCTGGGGATTAACTGTGACTCATCATGGAGGGCAAGTGAGCGAGGACCTGGCTACTTTAATAGCAGTCTAGTGGATTTTCCTTTGTCAGTTATGTCTGTTTTGAAACAGGCCAGTCTTGAAGTGAGCAATCCTTCTGGCCCAGAAGTGGCTCAGCATCCACGCAGCACCACTGACCCCTCTGGGACCCTCTGGACCACGTACCTTCCCAACATCACCTTGCAGGTAGAACACAGGACTGTCTCACAATGACATGAGATCACACGCACATTTAGAAGGCCCTGAGAGTAGACAGCAGGGAGACAGGCTCAGGAACAGGAGAATCTGCTCCCTGTAGACTGGACCCTCCTGCAGGACAGGCACCAGGCAGATTGTGCTCACAGCTAGTCCTTGACCCTGAACACATGGTAACTGCTCTGCGAATGTTTGGGGAATGAACGAAGAGATGAGAGAAGAACCAGGAAGCATCTGGCCAGCAAGGTGAACAGTGTGCACACACATGCTCAGTTGTGTCCAGCTCTGTGACCCCATGGACTGTAGCCTTGGGCTTCCCAAGTGGCTCAGTGGTAAAGAACCCACCTGCCAGTGCAGGAGATGCAGGTTCGATCCCTGGGTCAGAAAGATCCTTTGGAGAAGGAAATGGCGACCCACTCCAGTATTCTTGCTTGGAGAATCTGATGGACAGAGGAGCCTAGAGGGCTATAGTCCACGGAATTGCAGAGAGTCAGACACAACTGGGCGACCAAGCACAAGTGACTGGGTTCTTTACCAGCTGAGCCACTGGGAAAGCCCAAGATGAATAGGAGCGACAGCAAAATAGTCCCACAAAACAAATGCTACAGTACAGTACCGCTCAAAATTTCCATCAAAGCTCGCTCCCTAGAGAAGTTTAGAGGGGATGCTCATCTTGGGGTGGGGGTGGGGGGTCCGGAGTGTAGCCCGGGGGACCAGAAAGCACACTCAGCCATGTGTGACCGGCAGTGTCACAGCTGTCACATGCTCGCCCCGAGGTCCTTCCATGGATGACAGTTGGTCCAGCTCCTGCACTTCCTCCGTGACACGGAAGCCTTTCTTAACTCCTGTGCTCTGGGAGTCCTCTGAGCAACTGCGGGTCCTGAGGGACTGTGGCCCCAACAGCCAGATTTGCTTCTGTCCTCCATATTTTCTTTCCTGGCGGAGATCTTTGAATTTTGTCTTTCCTCTGGAGACGTTGACTTCTTGCCTCGGAGGCATGGCCCTCTCCTGGGGTAGTGACAGGAAGATCATCATAGGTCAGCATCGTGAGGACCAGGATTGCTAAGGAGGCAGACGGGGCTTGTGCAAGGGGTGCAGGTGGTGTGAATTAGGACAGCAAGGCGGGGGGATTTCTTAACAAGCTGTTGACCGTCGAAATCAACTGACAAGGGGACTTCCCTGGGGGTCCAGTGGATAAGACTCTGCACTCCCTGTGCAGGGGGCCTGGATTTGATCCCTGGTCAGGGAACTAGACCCCACATGCTGCAGCTAAGAGTTCGCACGCAACAACTGAAGATGCCTCTTGCTGCAGCTAAGACCTGGCACAGCCATATAAATAAATATGAAAAAAACAGTCAACTGACAATAGTGTGAAATCTGCTTAGAAGGACTCTAAGATGAGAAAAACCCCGCATCCGTGCAGACTCCATGAGCAGGTGCCTGTCTGAAGGCAGAGGACAAGCTGGGTGATCTGTCAGGCTCCCAGGACACCACAGTTCCCCAGCCCCTGGCTCGTCCAGCACCTCTCGCCGTGTTGTGGTGGCCCAGTTTCAAACAAATCATTTGATCTTATTTTTGAGGCCGGGAAATCTAGATCACGGCATGTCGGACCATTTTGCCCAAAGTGAAACCTTTGTCAGCTGTCTGCTGTCCTCAGAGGAGAGGGCAAAATTGGCAAAGTTCTGGTTTCCGGCTTATAATTAGCCCCCAGAAAATGATGACAGATCACCCTGCTATGCTGAGGCCAGTCCTCTTTTCCCAGGGACCCGACACAAAGTCCCTGCACCAGCTGCGCCAGCCCTGTTTATGGTTCTCTTGCTGCCAGAGCCCCGGGGCTGCAGGAAGAGCTGACTGGGCTCCTCCTGAAGCTGCTCCCCAAGCAGGGGTTCCCACGGGGTGGGGAGGGCCCTCATCCGGCTGAAGCCCATGGGCTCAGCTCTGGGAGGTCACTGAACCCTGGCTTGCGTCCCTGAGTCCTGGTGGAGCTCAGAGGTCACAGGGGTTAGCTCCTGGCTGCAGGTGTCTTAGAAATCCAGGGACGTGGGTCCAGTTAGGGGCTTCTGATGACTTCTCTGTACGTCATGGCTGCTCTTGCTCATATCTGAGTATTTCAGGCCATCTGGTTGACCCTGGATTTTCTGGTGTGACCCTTGGATTGGGAGGGATGTGCTCTCAACACAGATGTGTTTTCAATGGAAAGAAATGCCCTTGCTTGGGGCAGCAGGTTTCTCTGCTGGAAGTTGGTCCGTGGCCTGTTGCTTTTCTGCTGTCAGGCCTCGTCTTCCCACCTCTCCGCCTGGTTTCTGTTCTTTCAGCAGCAGCAGTGTGGGCTCCGGGGCCCCACCTCCTGCAGACAGGCCCTCTGAGGGTTCAGCCCTGCCTCCCAGCTGGTGGGGGTGGGGGTCCAGCTCCTGCTACTGCTGGTTCTGGCCACCCCGAGGCCCTTTGCTTGGTCTGTCGGCTTATCCTTCCCCTGTGTTGAGTTCCTGCTCTGAATCATGGGGAGGGCACTCTGCTATCACAGTTGGACAATAAATCGTGTGCCTAGAGATTCCTACCCACTTGGATGTCTGGTGAAGACGCAGATTGGGCCAAATAGTCTCACTAAAAAGGGAAACAGAAGGAAGAGATGGAGAGACAGGTAGCTTTTGGAGAAGCGGCTCCCGGGGAAGCTGGATAGCAAGATGCGGAGGAGGCGAGCAAGGGTGTGATCGCCAGAATCTAGCAGAGCCTGGTCAGTCCCTCCCATGAGGACTCTGGGTGCCAGGTTCCCTCAGAACCAGCTGGAATGAAGCTCCACCCAGCAATCACTTCACCAGAAGCTGGGTGGGCAGGGGTGAATTCCCCGCTCCCTCAGCGGCTCTGTGATCTGGGAGCTACTGTGGAGAGGAAGAGCCAGACACGGAAAGGACACCAGAGGGACAGGGAAGAAGGGACCCCAGGAGGGGATCCAGGGGAAAGAGTAGGGAAGCTGTGGGCACTTGCTGTGCTCAGAGGAGAAACCCCTGTAGTCTGGCAAAGAATAAGTAATTCTAGCTTCTACCGGGCTGGAAGGAGACCCCCAAGAGCAGGGCTGGTCCCCCAGGACCCAGCTCAGTGCAGACCCAGAGAGGGGTTCAGAGAACCCTGCCTCGCCTGGGTGATCACTTCCCCTACAGGGCTGCCCCTCACCAGGGCAGGGGTGTCTAACCCCCAGAAACACAACCATGCTCCTTCTCAGGATGTTTGAACTCAGAACCCGAAACCGTTGTGTGAACGCCTGTCCACAAAGGAACACACTTTTGGTGATGCTGTTCAAAAGCTTTGTATTAGGTTCTGCAGATAAGTTAGGAGTTTCTGGATCCAAGATCAACCTAAAACCAACTGCCTTTTGGTAAAACAGCAGCAAACAACTTGGGGGAAAATAACCAAATATTTACCAGACTTCAGTACAGATCTGTATTGAGCATGAAAGGAGGACAGACATAGTGTACACGGACTGAAGACTCCATGCTTTAAAGATGTCAGCCCTCCCCTAATAACCTAGAGAATCCATACAGTCTCAGCTGGGTCTGTCGCGTGGGACTCCAGGATCTGACTCTGGATTGTGTGTAGAAACGTGAAAGCCCTCTCAGGGTCAAGGTCATGGTTCCCTCCTGGGGAGAAGCAGGAGGATGCATGGGCTGGGGGCTGCACGGCTCCTCTAAGGAAACGGCAGCCTTCTCTCTTCTCTCTCTCTTCATCTGGGCACTGGTGACTCTAGTGTTTGTTTCCTAACCTGTAGATGAGATATTAAAAATCATGAAAAATAAAAGCAGCAGGAGAAAGGGTTGTCTGCAGAGGAACTAGACTAAAGAGGACAAGGAGTGAGGACGCTACTCTGTGATCCAGGTGAGAAGTGCTGAGGGTCAGAATGCTGGCCGGAGAGTAGAGCACCAGGGGGGCATCATGGAGTCCCGAGTGGTGGCCCCCAGGGTTAGACCCCAGGGTTGGACCCCAGAGTAGACTCTAGGGTTACACCCCAGGGTGGTAGATTCCAGTGTTACACCCCAGGGTGGCAGACCCCAGGGTTAGACCCCAGAGTAGACTCTAGGGTTACACCCCAGGGTGGCAGACCCCAGGGTTAGACCCCAGGGTTGGACCCCAGAGTAGACTCCAGATTTAGATCCCAGGGTGGTGGACCCCACGGTTAAACCTCAAGGTTAGACCGCAGGGCATCTGCAACTGATGCTGCACTTAATGAGGGCCAGGGAACTGTCTAGAATATCCAGTGACTCCTGGGTTTCCAGCCAGGGGACTGGATGGCCCATGGTGGGTGGGTAGCAGGGGAGTGGGTTGGAAGGGATGATACATTATGTTTGGGGCAAGTTGAATTTGGGGTACTTGTGCAAATACCCGAGCGGATAGTCTAGTAGTCAGTAAGGATTATAGCTCCGTGGAGGAGGAGCCAGCAGTCTCTGAGAAACGTCCAGCTGCTAAAGATTATTACAAGTGTTTACTTCCTCTCTCTACTTGTCAGGAGGGACCCGAAGCTCCCCCAGGCGCTGGTAATTTTGCAGACTGAGTCAGTGGATGGCCCTTCTCTTGTGGTTCATCTTTCTTTACCTAAGGAGAGAGTTTAATGATTTTTCAGGCTCCTTTTCCCTCAGTTACAATATGAAACTGCTCAGCCTGGTACTTAAGAAACTCATTTCCTACACAAACCTTATTAGAATCTAATTCCTTCACTCACTATGAAACGGCAATGCAATAACCTCAGTTTCCCTGGCTAAGTGGAGGAGAGTGGCTCTGACAGCCGCAAGCAAACAGGAAAGGCGGAGGGAATGAAGGAAAACATAATCCTTACTCCGGGCCCTGGGGAGCTTGGTGAGGGGCATCCCATCTGCTCTGTGAGGACACATCTGGGACTCACAGTAAGCCTGGGGCAGGAGGACATGGGATAGCTGGGAGCGAAGGGACCATCCATCACCGGTCCAGCCCAGGGAGGTGGAGTGACTTGCTAAGGGGACCTGGCAGGAGGGACATTCAGGGCTGGGGCTGGGGAAAGAGAGGTGCTGAGGCCCCCCGTTTAAGAAGCACCTGTGGCCCTAGGAGTGACCGTCTCCTTAAAAACAAGAAGAGTAAAAGGAGGGGACTTCCCTCCTTTTGTTTAGACTTTGCCTTCCAATGCATGGGATTCAGGTTCCATCCCTGGCTGGGGAACTAAGATCTCACGTGTCTCAGAACAATGAAGCCTGCACACTCCAGAGCCTGTGGGCAGCAACTAGGACTTGATGCAGCCAAAAATAAAAAAATATTAAAAAAAAAACCCAAGGATATAAAAGGAACAGTAATAAACCCTTCACCCAGATTCACATACTGTTAACATTTTAACTCATCTGCTCTATTGCTCTATCATTCTCTCTCTCCCTCTCCCCACATCTCAATTTTTTGAACCATTTGGGAGTAAGTTACATCCACTGAGAACCTTTATTCCTAAATACTTCAGTGTGTATTTTCTAAGAACAGGGATATTCTTTTACATAACCAAAGTCATCAAGTGCATGAATTTTCATAGACCTGTAATTTTAACTTAAGCCACTGTTCATTTTCAAATTGTTTGTTGACCAAGAGTGAGCTTTCTAGCATTTCTCTCACTCCAGGACAGAAGCTTGCATTTAGTTATGTCTGTTTTGCTTCTTTAATCTAGAAGTTTCTTCTTTGCAATGCCACGCACACATGACCTTGGAGATCTTCACATCCTGCATGGACAGATTTGACTTGCAGAGGACAGAGTCCTCTCGATGAGTTTCATCAGACAGGGATTTGGCAAAGGGTATTAAATTGCCTATAGAATCATGGCAACATTTAAGGTAACAGGTTATAAATGGAAGTCTCCTGCTTCACAATCATCTGTCTAGGTCCTGAATCACACGAGAGCATCAAAACTGCTGCCTGGCACCCTGCCTCTGGACATCCATGGGCTAGTGAACAGACATGGGAAGGGGCAGCCTTTGCTCGTTCTGATGCAGAAAAGCCAATTGCCTGGGTGGGTGTGCTCACAGACAGACTTGGCGGGCAGCAGCAATGCAGCCCGCGCCTCATGCTCCCCACATGGCCCACATCCACAGTCTTGTCTGCAAGGATTCTGGGAACGGTGGTCTCTCATATACCCTCCTCCATCACATCCACCTGCCTTCCTTGGCTTCTTCAGTTGACCAAACAGCAACCCTCTAAGAATTCAGGTGCGCTCCTGGCCCACACCCTCCTCCTCATCTCAAACAAATCCAAGAGCCCCCTCCATTTTGTAATGAAAGTTCCAGCAATCAGAGGGAAGCTGGCTTTGAGATCATCCCTTACAGCTCAGACCTGGGATTCTGCACTTCTCTCCAAAGTCCTGGTTTGAGGAGAGGAGAGCTAATAGGAAAAGCACTGATCAGGGTCAGCAGATGAGAGCATCTCTTGAGGGCATCATGGCCATGCACAGCCTGGCAGGTGGGATCGAGCAGTTACAGTGCGAAGGAAGGCAGAGCCGAGGAGGCTGGAAGCACTTGGCTCAGCATCCAAGGCTGGGCTGGGTCAATGTTGCAGAGGCATTTCTGGGGCTCTGAGGCAGACCGCTCCTTAGTACAAGGGGCAGTGGGGACCAGGGGGTGAGGAGGAGTGGGCACTGAGGCCATGCCAACAGAATATTCAGGGCAAGCCACTCTTTTTTTAATTTAGTACTATTTATTTGGCTGCATCGGGCCTTAGTTGTAGCATGCAGTATCTTCCACTGAAGTGTAGGGGCGTCTCTCTAGTGGTGCTCTGACTTAGCTGCCTTGTGGCGTGTGGGATCTTAGTTCCCCGACCAGGGATCAAACCCATGTCTCTTGCATTAGAAGGTGGATTCTTAACCACGGGACCATCAGAGAAGTCCCAGCCACTCTTGTTTTGGAATTCTGCATCCGCTTCTCCTCCTGGCTCCCTCATCTTCCTGCTCCACCTTTCCGGAGTCCAGAGAGTCCCTCTGCGCCACCCACCTGCACGTAGAAAGCTGGGAGCTGCTTCCAGGGAGGGGAGTTCTATTCTTGGCTTTGCCACTTGATCAAGTCACTAAACTTCACAATCTGTAAATGTGTGTGAAGCCAAATCATAAACTATTGATGATAAATATGAGGGATTATTGTCATTATTGACTTTGAACTTTTAGAGCTCCGCTTTAACACCAAATATACTATAGTGATCTTCGGGATCACAGAGTCAGACACAACTGTGCCACTACCTTTACTTTCACTCTTCATACTGTAGTGAAACTGTTGGTCAATCACTCGTGTCCAACTCTTTGCAACTCCATGGACTGTAGCCTGCCAGGCTCCTCTGTCCATGAAATTCTCCAGGCAGGAATACTGGAGTGGGTTGCCATTTCCTCCTCCAGGGGATCTTCCCAACCCAGGGATTGAACCCGGGTCTCCTGCATTGCAGACAGATTCTTTACCATCTAAGCCACCAGAGAAGCCCCACATATACTCTGAGCAGGTCATAAATATTAAATATAAAAACAATAATGACACGACTACATGCTGACGAAGGAGCACTGCTCTGTGCGCCCACTGCCCCTCCTGTTGTAGGGACTAGGCCACGGTCAGGACAGCTCCATCAAAGTTCACCCACCCTGAAGATTCTGGAGGAGAAAGTTCAGTCACTTCCGACAGCCCGGCCACTTCCAGTTCTCATCTAGGGAAAATGACTCACGCAGCAATTATTTTCGAGATGGGGAAGAGAGAAAGGAAATGAATAATTAGGAGCAACTGAAGAGATGCAAATTTCCCTTTGCTCAGAGCTGGTAGATTAAGATGCCTCTTTTCATTCCATTTAATTTCAAGTGAACAAGGAGAGGGGGTTGGAGGACAGGAAAAGCGAGACAGGAATAAGAGAGATAAGAGGAAAAGAAAAACAAACTTCCTGCCACAGGAAAGGCAACCATTGCTATTCTATCGTAAAAGTAAAACTGCAAGAAATGACCGTGGGCAAGGAAGGATCCTAATCCTTTATCAGAATCCCGGTGTCCACAAGGGGAGCGTGCCCCCTATCTCTGGGTCCCTGTCATGTGGCTCCTTTCGCTCCACCCTTGTCTCCCGTGAACTCCCAGCTCCCCAGCGTGGACTGTGGGATGGTAAGCAAGTGCCCACAGCCTCAGCATGCAGCCCGTTATTTTCTGATCGAAGTCCTTTAGTGAAAACAGTTTCACTTTGGTGACTTGCTCTGGGGCAGGCACCACGTTGGGCACCTTGTGGATGTTCAGCTTCTCCAGGTGGAGCCTCCACAGGGGGCCCAGACGGAGGGCTGTTGGCTTGCCTGCAAGACCCCACAGTCTCTTTGCAGGGGTAGGGGCAGGCTTTGGGGAGAGGCACCCTCAAGGTTCAAGGGCTGCTGCTCAAGTTTGGGGCCAAGGCAGAGAGCTTCTGGGAAGCTTTCCCTGATTCCAGGGGTGCCCAGCACCCTAAGATAGAGTGTCCTATGCTCCCTGTCAGGACACCGTGTTGTTGTTCAGTGACTAAGTCATGTCCGACTCTGTGATCACATGGACTGCAGCACACCAGTCTCCTCTGTCCACTATCTCCCAGAGTTTGCTCAAGATCGTGTCCCTTGAATCGGTGATGATATCCAACCATCTCATCCTCTGTTGCCCCCTTTCCTTTTTGCCCTCAATCTTTCCCAGCATTAGGGTCTTTTCTAATGAGTCGGCTCTTCCCATCAGGTGGCCAAAGTATTGGAGCTTCAGCCTAAGCATCAATCCTTCCAGTGAATATTCAGGGTTGATTTCCTTTAGGATTGACTGGTTTGATCTCCTTGCAGTCCAAGGGACTCTCAAGAGTCCTCCAACACCACAATTGAAAAGCATTAGTATATCGGTGCTTAGCCTTCTTGGTGGTCCAACTCACATCCGTACATGACTACTGGAAAAACTAAAGCTTTGAATATACGAACCTTTGTTGGCAAAAGGACATCTCTGCATTTTAATATGCTGTCTAAGTTTGTCATAACTTTTCTTCCAAGGAGCAAATGTCTTAATTTCATGGCTGTAGTCACCATGTGCAGTGATTTCAGAGCCCAAGAAAATAAAGTTTGTCACTGTTTCCATTGTTTCCCCATCTATGTTTCATGAAGTGATGAGACTGGATGCCACGATCTTAGTTTTTTGAATGTTGAGTTTTAAGCCAACTTTCTCTTTCACTTTCATCAAGAGGCTCTTTAGTTCCTCTTCACTTTCTGCCATAAGGGTGGTGTCATCAGCATATCTGAGGTTGTTGCTGCTTCTCCTGACAATCTTGAGTCCAGCTTGTGCTTCACCCAGATCAGGGCGCCACGCTGGGTGACAACTGTCCCCCACTAGCCTGGGAACCCAGAGGACAGCACTGCCTTTCTTTAGTTCACCCTCAGTGTGAACAAATGCGGAGCACTCGTGTGCCCAGTGCACGGCACAGGGTGAGCAGGAAGTGTCCATGAGGCCGACGCTGCCAGCTGCCCTGTTGTGTGTCTTGGGGGCACAGTCTCAGTCAGAGGAAAGATCTTTGCAGCCAGGAAGGCAAGATAAGGAATCAGTCTCACGTGCCAAGGAAGGAGCATGCCAGGCTCCTCCCTCGCATGGAAATGGGGAATGAAGGAAGAATTTTAGTAATGAGTGCACAGCTTCAGGTATTGCGCCCAGAGGTGGTAAAATAGTTGCCTGGGTGAATTGTCAGGTGGCAAAGATGTCAAAGGGCTTCCCAGGTGGCTCGGTGGTAAAGAATCCACTTGCCATTGCAGGAGTCACAGGAGATACGGGTTGGACCCCTTGGGTTGGGAAGATCCCTGGAAGAGGGTATGGCAGCCCACTCCAGTGTTCTGGCCCAGGAAATCCCATGGACAGAGGAGCCTGGTGGGCTGCAGTCCATGGTGTCCCAAAGAGTCAGACACGACTGAGCAACTAAACAACAACAACAAAAAAGAAGCCAAAACCCAACTCAGGCTATTCTGCCAGATGGAATAAGTCCAAAGTCACGGGGTTGCTAGCGTTACCCACCACAAAAGGAAACCATAACCCATCTTGGTTAAAAAGTACACAGATGATAAACACAAGCTGACTTACTGGCTGGGGAATTCGTGAATTTTTTCCCAGAGAGGGCCACAGTGAAGGGCTGTGCCTTCAGTGTAACACGCTCAGTAAAGATTTACCGCGTCCTTGGGTTCTCACGTTCCCCACGCTCAGCGCCGTGACGCCACATGGCCGGCTGGCATCCTGTCTCATCTTCACGTTGTTCTGCCTGAAACCCCAAACAAGGTCATTGGGGTTTAGAAGGATAGACGTGTCTCTGGCAAGACGAGGATTTGGGAGGCACGACTCCGGCCTTTTAAGGACAACATCACGGAGAGGTCTCTCGTGCCCCGGCAGAGCCTGGGAGGTCAGAGGAAGGCTGGAGTCACTGCAGGATTGTCCCAGACATGGTGATTCATGCTGGATCGTATCTGAGAAACCACTTAGCAGATCTGCAGAGAACCTCCTTGTGTCCCACTTGAGAGGCTGAGTGGGGGAGACCTGGTCACAAGTAGTTCTGTTCAGTCCTTATTCTGCGGCAACCAGAAGGGCCTCTCCCTGGCTGTGGACCAAGCTCCCCAGGCAGGGCTGGAGAGGCGGGCTTAGAAGGAGGTTAACAGCTCCTGGAGTGGTGCTTTGCCCACACTGTCTCTGTGCAGGTGTGACCCTGACGTGGCCTGACAGAAGGGCACGCTGAGGCTCAGAGAGGTCAAGTGAGCTACCCAAGGTGACAGTCAACGATGAGCAGGGCTGGGGGTAGGGCTTGACCACTCTGCTATCTGACCCCTCCTGAACCAGGAGGCTTTCAAGCTGACCAACCAGAGAAACAGCCATGTGCTTGCGCTTATTAGGAACACCTCCAGTCGTGAGCTTTCTCCTTTGGGGTGTTCTGCTTCTTCCCAGAGAAGGAAAGCATGCATATGTGGACTGCATTTTCCAGGGCTCAGGGAGTGTCCACTGAGCAAAGTACAGGTACTAGCCGATGCAGACTGATGTCACTGGGTGGAGAACGGTCAGACGTGTGACAAGTCAGTAACATAAAAGTGACAAGGGGTCTAAAGGAGGGTTTACATAAGAAGCACGTTTGATACAACGTGAAAACGGTGATTTATATCTGTCTACCTCTAGTCACCTTCCGCGGTGGCTCAGAGGTAAAGAATCTGCAATGCAGGAGATGTGGATTCCATCGCTATTTTGGAGAAGAAAATGGCAACCCATTTCATTTGCCTGGGAAATCCTAGACTGAGGAGCCTTGCGGGCTATAGGCCATGTGGTCTCAAAGAGTAGGCCGGAACCGAGTAAAGAGCAGCAACAACGAAGTCCAGAGGTCGAAAACTCACATGGCCTGTGGCACAAAGGTGATACAGAAGAGACGCATCAAGACGCACCCACAGCCCCGGGTCCTGAGGAAAGCATGGCCTCCAGGGCAGCTGAAAGCCCTGGGTGGGTTTAGCATTCTGAGATGGAGCGGGACCCTACGGTCCTTGCCCTGAAACCATGACCTCTGCATGCCTTTTGTCTATCTTTAGTCAGAGAATAAGTTTCATCAGAGAAGTGACAACTGTGGAAACAAAGGAAAACAGTCAAAGAAGACTAAATAATAATAATGTAGTCATTAAGAATAGTCAAGGACCTTTAGTTCTTTCTCAAGGGCTATAGATAATATTCTGAGCCATATCCTGTGAGCTGTCTTATACATACTAAAAGCCCAGGTGAAGTTAACTACTTGATGACCAGACTGTACCCATGATAAGAGCTGCCACAATTCCAAGAATTGGCCGCAAAGAAATCAGAACAAATGGACCCCGGAACTGAAGATCAACTGTACCTAAAACAACCAAGGTGATGCTGGACAGACCACTGATGAGCAATGGAAGATGACTGTCAGAGATGGCTGTGCTTGTTTCTGCATGTAGCCCCCCACCCCAGCACCACGTCTATAAAAGCTCTTACCCTCTGCTTGTTGGTGGTGGGGAGAGTCAGTCTTTGGACAGATGTCTGCTCCCCGCCGGGCCCCCCGGTTGCTGACATCTGAAATAAAGCAAACTTTCTTTTCCACCAGGCTGGCCTGTTTATTGGCTTTTGGGCAGCAAGCAGCCAGACACACACACTCTCTCTCTTAACAATTCTACCCACTCCCCACTGCAGCGTTCCTGCCCACAAGACCCGTCCACACGGAGAGGTGCTCCACCAAGATTGAGAGGATGGTCAGAAGGGGAAGAGGGTGCCCTGTACGCGCCCGAGTCCTCACCCAAACGTCCTGGGTCACTCTGCCGAGGCTTGTCTCCAAGGAGCGTGTTCATCCCTACAATCACCCAGCTGCTCCCTGTTCATCCCTCATCATTCTTTTAGCATCACAGTTTATCACAAGCAGAGCTGAGTGCTGGTTATAAAAATGGAGAAAACACACCCCCTGTCTTCAAACTGTTACCATTCTACAAAGCGCTGTTATACAAGCTCAGTTCTATGGGTTTTGCTTGGAGATGCCATGCCTGGGAGCTGGGGGTGGGGAGGTTTCCAGAGAGAAGAGCCTTAGCCGGATTGTTGGAATGAAGGGGCATGTCCCCAGGTAGGGGGCAGTGGGAGGGCGGGGCAGGAAGGGACATCCCAGTCTGAGGGAGCTGCAAACAGGAAATCACAAGTGATTGACTCGTCCCATAATCTTTCAGGCCACCCAGCTTCCAGTCTGTGGATCAATCCTAAATCTGCCCCTGGATTATTTTTCTGAAAACCCATGTTATTCCCCTGTACCAGCACTTTCATGGCTTAGGATGAAAACCCCAGGGCCTCTCTTTGTTTTAATGAAGTATAGTTGATTTGGGCTTCTCTGATGGCTCAGCTGGTAAAGAATCCACCATGCAGGAAACACAGGAGACCCAGTTTCGATCCCTGGGTGGGAAGAAGCCCTGGAGAAGGAAATGGCAGCTCACTCCAGTATTCTTGCCTGGAGAATCCCATGGACAGAGGAGCCTGGTGGGCTACAGTCCATGAGGTTGTAAAGAGTCAGACACAACTGAAGAGACTGAGCACACACACACACACACACAGTTGATTTACAATATTGTGTTACTTTCAGGTGTAGAGCAAAGTGAATCAGTTTTGTACGTAAATGTATATTAGATTATTTTCCATTATAGGTTATTATAAGAAATTGAATATATTTCCCTGTTTTATACACTAAATCCTTATTGCTTATTTATTTTATTTTTTATTACTTAAAAAATATTTATTTATTTGACTGTGCCAAGTCTTAGTTGCAGCATATAGGATCTTCTTTTAGTTGCCCCATGTGGGATCTAGTTCCCTGACCAGGGATCAAACCCAGGCCCCCTGCATTGGGAGTTCGGAATCTAAGCATCTGGACCACCACAAAAGTCCCTGCTTATCTATTTTATGTAGAGTAGTCTGTATCTGTTAATCCCACACTTCTGATTTATTCCCCCGCCCCTTTCCCCTTTGGTACCTGTGAGTCTGTTTCTGAAGCCCCAGTGTCTTGATTGGTGTCCAAGGCCATCTACTGTCTGAAACCCACCCACTGCTGGGCAGAATTCCTGCCCTCTTTGCCCAGCTAGCTTCTCCTTTAACCACAGCAGGTCTCTGTAATGCCAGTCCAGGTGGAAAACTCAAAGCCTCAGAGGCCACAGATCCCAAAACAGCAGGACGTGACAGAGCAGGTGACTGCAGGACGCCTGTGACAGAAGATTGCTGGCTATTGGCATTTCCCTGGGTGTCCTGCTCACTGTGCTGGGGAGGGCCTTGAGGAGCTGTCCCACGTCCAGTCCTGCATCCAGGCCCTGGTCCAGGCTGGGCCTCCCTCCTGCCTGCCCCGCCCCATCCGTCTCCTATCCTTTCTTCAACACTTAACCTCTTGTGAAACTTCCTAAAACACTCCAGGGAATAAAAGCTTGCCTCCTGCCAAACCAAACCCAAATTTGTCCGGAACCAGATTCATCTTCCTTTTCCAAACTAGAGGAAAGTAGCAGCTGACTTAACAGCATCCTCACTTGTGCTCACCTGGAAGGCGCCGTTCGTTGGTCCTTGACTTCACAGCGAGCAAATCTTCTGGCTGTGCATTTAGTGCCAGGAGCCAGTCTGTGCCCTTGGATGACCGACTTGAGCCTCAGGCTCCTTGTCTACATTCGGGCCAGGAGCAGGCCGTCCTCTTGGAGTCCGTGATGTTGGCTCAGCTGGCACTGCCCCGGGCTTGTTAAGGACTCAGACGACCCCTGCTTCTCCTCCATCTCCTAAGTTATCCCTGTTATTGTTTTGTCACTCAGCTATGTCTGACTT
The DNA here is from genome assembly GCF_032452875.1 of Bos javanicus. Lineage (NCBI taxonomy): Eukaryota > Metazoa > Chordata > Mammalia > Artiodactyla > Bovidae > Bos > Bos javanicus. The sequence goes on along the minus strand of NC_083879.1, from coordinate 32,576,537 downwards.
TGCGATCCCATGGATGCCAGCCTTCTCTGTCCACCATCTCCCAGAGCTTGCTCAAACTCATGTCCATTGAGTCGGTGATGCCATCCAACCATCTCATCCTCTGTCGTCCCCTTCTCCTCCTGCCTTGAATCTTTCCCAGCATCAGGGTCTTTTCCAGTGAGTCAGTTCTTCACATAAGGTGTCCAATGTGGAGCTTCAGCTTCAGTATCGGTCCTTCCAATATTTGAATAAGTGATCCCTAGAGAACTATGTCTCCATCATGGAGTTTGTGCCCCAGCCTCACACCTCAGACATGCAGGCTCTGGTTAGGAGCACCACCAGGGCTGAACTCCCTGAACTTGCGGTCCTTCCCCTCCTCCCCACAGGGACATGCTGGCCCAGTGACCAAATGCTGGGGTGTAGGAGATCCCGGCACACAAGACAATATGAAAGGGGGAGGAAAGAGCACAGGTTCTGCGAAAAGAAAGCAAAGCAAACATCTGTTGTGCCTTTTGAGAAGGAAGGCAGCTCACCTCCCTCTGGGAAAGATGGGTCCAGGTTCCCGGCCGCCGGCTGGACCAGGCCCCACTTCTGAGTCCATAGCCCCACCTGGCGGTGCAGTCAGCATGTTGTGATCACCTATCTTGGTGAAGCCAGATTGTCCCTCTCCTCTTACTAATAAAAATCTGCCTGTGATTTGAAAACCAAACACAGTATCTAAATTACTTCCTCTACAGTAAGCCATTGCCCCTGGGAAAGCTATATTCATTTCTGTTTTTCATTTTGGGCAAAACATTCTTTTCTGAAGAGGAAATGCCACTTCGGCAACATGACTCTGATACACCTGTTCTCTCCTGGACTGTAGGGAAGTGCCCCCTTCTGTAGGATAAAACGTCGCTGTCCGTGACGACACCTGCACAGGTAGCCTTCTGGCCTGGATGGACCCTCCCTCGCGCCCCCTCGGTCCCCTCACAGGGCTGTGGCCCTGCTGGTCCCTGCCGGGAACGGTCCTCCCCTTCCTGGCTGGCTCCTCAGGTGCACTCTCATGAATGCATCCACATGCCACCAGTCTAAGGGGTCCTTCACACTGCACCCTCGACGTAAAAGCGTCACTAAGGTGTCACCTCCTTCATGACTTCAGGAAGCACCTTTGTCCCTTATTTCTTGTCGGTCTCTCTCCCATCTGCAACATGGGCAACCTTCATATTTCACGTTTGCATTACTGATCGTGTTCTCTGCTTTTCTCGCAGCGTATGGTGCCTGGACTGTAGACACACTCCGTGACTATTTCCTGAATGAACCCATGAATTCATCTTTCACAGCTGGGCTCCTCTGCCAGCTCTGCAGCCTGCCCCGGCCTGCCCTGAGGCAAGGAGCAGGTAGGAGAGGATTCACAAAGACACCTGAGCCCTTCTTTAACCGGTGAGCTGGGAAGCAGTGAGGTCTCTGCATGTGTGGATTGACCCATGTCTGAAGAGACCCATGTCTGATGCCCTCATTAACTCACCAAGCAGGTGGCCTGGGCCTGTGTCTGGGTCTTGGCTCTGCTGGGAAGAGATTCATTCTATTTTTTTTTCGGGGGGCCCACACCACTCGGTATGTGGGATCTCAGTTCCCTGACCCGGAATCGAACCCTCGCCCCCTGCAGTGGGAGCTCAGAGTCTTAACCACTGGACCACCAGGGAAGTTCCTTATATCCCTTTTCGACAACCTTTCCAGGTCCCATCACTGTGCCTTTCTTGTCTCTAACATCGAGTTGTGTGTGTGTGTGCGCTCACAAGCCCAGACTCTCCCACCCTCAGTGCAGGGTGAAGGGGGAAGGATACTTTGACATGGACACTCCTTAAGATATGTTTGCTGCTTAGGAGGCTGAAAGTGCCCCCCGGAGGGTGGAGCAGGGTATAGTCTCTGTCGTGCTTACACTGACACCACTCTCACACAGAGCTTTCACATAAGGAGGAAAGAGGCCATTTAATTTCCGAGCACTGGCGCCTAGTAACCATGACGGCCAGCAAGTGTCGCTGTTCCCCAAGAAGTGAAGTGCAGGGACCAGGCCTGTCGACCTGGGTTGCGGGGGAGGAGAACTGGATGAGGCTGCCCCTAAAGCCAGGGATGGTCAGGGGCCTCGGGGTCATTCATATGCTGGTTCACGGTGGGAAAGTAGCTCATGTCTGGCCTGCTGACCTCCTGAGTGAGTCAGGAGGAACATTTTAGTTCAGATAGCCGTTTTATTTTGAGGGGATGTGTTGGCCACTTTTTTTTTTTAATTAATTAATTAACTTCGTTTTTGACTGCACTTGGTCTTTGTTGCTGCTCTTACACTTTCTCTAGTGGGGGCAAGCAGACGCTACTCCCTAGGTGCAGTGTGTGGGCTTCTCATCGCGGTGGCTTCTAGTTGCAGAGCCCGGGCTCTAGGTGTGCCGGGTTCACACGGACTTAGCTGCTCCCCTGCTCCGGGGATCTTCCCGGACCAGGGATTGATCCCGTATCCTCTGCACTGGAGGTGAACTCTTACTCACTGCACTACCAGGAACGACCCGTCCCTTGTTTTCGTTGCTGCAGCCCTGCCCTGCTGGACGCCGGGACTTTCTGGAGCTGCGTGGTCACTGGCCCTCTTGGCCCGCCCACCTGTCTTCGAGCTTGTAGGTTAGACTCTCCCCTGCCCCCGACACTGCTGCTGTTTGGGGGTGTGGATGCCCCAATGCAGACACGGGGGCTCTTGTCTCAGTCCCGTGTGACGTCGTCCTCCAGGAATCGCCTCCTGCCTCCAGGCAGTTGTTCCTTCCTCCAGGCAGGAGTCTCAGGAATCTCAGGGACGCTGATGCGGAAGAGTGAGGCCTTGCTCCTGTCCTGACCAAGGCCTCCAGATTCCCATGGTCCATAATTTGTCCTTCGTGTTTAACAATTTCTGGAATATGCACGTCACTGATAAGATGTCCCAGGGAGACCCATCCTGGGTGCTGGTGATGCAGCCCATCGCAAGCACCACCCTCAGGGGGGGGGGAGCAGGGCTGCCCCAATAATCCCTGGGTTAAATCATAAGCTCCCCGCCCCTCCCCAGGGCTTCGATCCCTGGGTCAGGATGATCACCTGGAGAAGGAAATGGCAGTCCAGTATTCTTGCCTGGAGAATCCCATGAACAGAGGAGCCTGATGGGCTACAGTCCATGAGGTTGAAAAGAATCAGACGCAACTGAGCGAGTAACACTTTCACTTTTTAACCCTCTCCCCAGTCTATCCTGGCTGCCCACCCACCCCTGCCATCCTGAGCTGACGTCTGCTTCTGGTTCCATCTTCAGGGCTGGCCTGTCCCTCCTGGGCCAGTGGAGGCGCCCTTGCAGGTAGCTCTCTGGGGGCTGAGATTTCTGGGTCTCGACTCTTGCCTGGTCCTGGGATGTCAGGTTTCCAGTCCCCTAATAAAGTGCACACAGGGAGGGAGGCTATTGCATTTAGCCACGTCATTCTGCCCCAGGGTCAGTGGCACCAGGGTGGCCCCACCCCAGTGGCATCAGTGCAGGCATTGGGCCAGGTATGCCAGGGAGGTGGCCAAAGGACAGCCCCGCTCTCTAACCCTCTCCACCTCTGCTATCCGTGATGTGGGTGGAAGCAGACCCAAGAAAAACTGCCTGCCACACCCCCATACACCCAGGAAGCACTTCCTGGAAGGCATGTACTAGAATCTGGTTCGTGAGTTCCCATCTCTAGCTTGTAATGCCTCTGGGTTAACTTTAACACAAAACAATACACTGTGATTGTCTACAACTCTCAAAGGCAGGGCAATGCAAGTTTAAGACACCACTACATTTTCTCTGGATCATAGAATTATCAATGTTTAAGAATGGACCAGATTTCTTACGCCTCCTGATAGAGCATGGCACAGCTGAGCCTGGAGGAAAGTGATCATTCCTGGCCCTATCTCCTTTAAGATGATCTCTCAGGGGAGACTTTGAGAGGGACCTTAAAGGATGGGATGGTAGATTACTAACTAATCCGGTGAATAAGCGTCCTTGTGGGACAACCCAGCAGATGTGTTCTTCATTTGCAATTTGGTTTTCCCCATGACTTCCTCTCACGCCCATTCTAGCCCTTTGCCCACTGCATCCACAGATCCAGATGTATGGATGGCTTGGGGGCCCCTTGAGGTCACAGCAAGGGCCCAGACACCGTCTGGAAGATGTTTAGAGAGAAAACCCCTGTGTTCCTGACTCACTGGCAATGCGTGTCCCTGAACTGGAGTTTGCTAGCATTTTCAGCATTACTCCAAGTCTCTATCTACTTTACCCATGAAGCTGAAACATGTTCCCTAGGAACTCTCTTCTTTGTAATTTTTTTGCAGCATAAAACCACAAGATATATTAAAGCCATGCTCTTTCTGGCTAATTGACATCACTTTTATGAATTGTTGGGGCAACTGCCAGTGGATTTGGGCTCAACTGGACCAAGGTGGAGCAGATGACTGACACCGGCCCGGGGCTTCCTCGACACCCCCCTTGCCTGCTCCCACCCCGTGGCCATGATTTTTTTTAAATAGCATTTTGAGCTGATCAAGAAGTATGTGTGTGTGCATGGTCAATCGTGTCTGACTCTGTGGCCCCACGGACTATAGCCCACCAGGCTCCTTTGTCCATGGGATTCTCCAGGCAAGAATACTGGAGTGGGGCGCCATTTCCTTCTCCACGGGGTCTTCCCAACCCAGGGACTACACGTGTGCCTCTTGCATCTCCTGCAGTGGCAGATGGATTCTTTACCACTAGTGCCACCTGGGAAGCCCAATCCAGAAGTATGGAAGTATTAAAGTTATTGAGAGGAAAAAGTCTAGGTTGCCAGCCCATGCAACACTTTTCAGTTTGCAACTTGGTTTTCAAAGTGAATCCGATTTGGTAAAGAGCCAGATGTGATTGCTCTCCCAAGGTAAAGCCATTCAAAGCAGAAACGGTTAAAATGGTTACTAGGCACAGATTTTCCCACACTATCCTGAGTGTTCTGTCTTCCATTTAAAAGGTTTTTTCACCCCATAATGTCCTGCTGCTGCTGCTACTGCTAAGTCGCTTCAGTCGTGTCCGACTCTGTGCAACCCCATAGACAGCAGCCCACCAGGCTCCTCTGTCCATGCAATTCTCCAGGCAAGAACATTGGAGTGGGTTGCCATTTCCTTCTCCAATGCATGAAAGTGGAAAGTCAAAGTGAAGTCGCTCAGTCGTGTCCGACTCCTAGCGACCCCATGGACTGCAGCCCACCAGGCTCCTCCGTCCATGGGATTTTCCAGGCAAGAGTACTGGAGTGGGGTGCCATTGCCTTCTCCACATAATGTCCTAGGTAGATTCAAAGATGCATGAAACACCAGGGTTTATTTTTGAAAATAAAATACTAAGTAGAATAGCACAACTAAGAAAAAAAAAGTTATATTTTTGTTTTGTTTTTTTCAACTTTAACATGAGTGTTAAAACATGTACTTCTTTTAGAGTTCTGAGTTGTTCCATCACCATGTGTTTTAAACTGACTAGTTTTAAATTCACTTATTATTTCTTTACATGTTGCTTTCATTAAAAATAACTTTCCTGGGAATTCCTTGGCTGTCTAGTGGTTAGGACTCTGTGCTCCCACTGTTGAGGGAAAGGATTCAATCCCTGGTTGGGGAACTAAGATCTTGCAAGCCACACGGTGTGGCCAAAAAAAAAATGGTTAACTTTTCTTCCTATAGGCCATCCGTGAAGCTCTTCTGTCTACATGGGCGACCCCTCATGTCAGTCTGTATAGGAGCTGTTCACCTGCAAATGACTTTGTTCTGTTTATTTTACAAATTTATTTTATTGAAGTATAATTGATTTACAATGTTGTGTTAATTTCTACTGGGCAGTAAAGTGATTAAGTTGTACATACATCCATTCTTGTTCATGTTTTTTTCCATTATGGTTTATCATAGGACATTGAATGTAATTCCCTGTGTTATACGGTAGGACCTTGTTGTTTATCCATTCTGTACATAATAGTTTGCATCTGCTAACCCCAAACTCCCAATCCTTCCCTCCCCCTTGGCAACCACAAGCCTGATCTCTACGTCTGTGTGTCTGTTTCATGGATACGCTCACTTGTGTCATATTTTAGATTTCATTTTTAAATGATATCATATGGTATTTGTCTTTCTCTGACCTACTTCACTTAGTATGATGATCTCTAGGTCCATCCATGTGGCTGCAAATGGCCTTATTTCATTCTTTTTGTGGCTGAGTAATATTCCACTGTATGTACGGACCACATCTTCTTTATCCATTTCTCTGTTGATGGACATTTAGTTTGTTTCCATGTCTTACTGACTGTGAACAGAGCTGCTATGAACACTGGGGTGCACTATCTTTTTGAATTAGGGTTTTCTCTGGATATATGCCTAGGAATGGGATTGCTGGACTATATAGTAACTATTTTTAGTGTTTGGGGAACCTCCATACATAGTTTACATTCCAAGTGGCTTTGTTCTAAATGTGGGCTTTAACAAACGCACCACAGAAATTATGTCCCTGGAGCCCCAGGAAGGCCCCAGGGGAGGAACGACATGGGCAAAGTGACCTGCAGACAGGAGCAACCTCAGTGAGCCTCCTCCATGATACTGTGGCCGATGACACTCTTGGACTGTAGACCAGGCAGGCTGTGCCCTGGCGTCTTGACACGTCGAGTATTTGTTTGTGATGCCTCCTCCCCCTCCAGCGCTGCTGCAAAACCTCAGACCCATGCAGATCAGCAAGCTCGTGGCAGCATCACGCTGTTCAACCTCCAGAACCCACTGGATCAGTCCCAGTGGAGGCAAAGAGTTCACGCGCCGGGGCCAACGCCTCCTGGGCTTTCATCTCTGTTCCAAGAAATCTGACATTTTCAGAAATCCAAAATCAATCGGAATGGAGCCGGCTTTGTCCAGCAGATTATTAATGGCCCTGGAGCCGACTGATCATATTTGCACAACCTTTCAATAAACAGCTTCAACAACATCTAGGGTGGAAAAGAAAGCACACACCTCCCATCCAGTCAGGAGAAGCGCGAGGTATTGATTTCACCACCTCCTTCTCCATCCCCCCACTTTCAGAACAAATGTAGAGTCTTACCCCAGGGCAGTGGATCACGGCCAAGCCCCTGTGTCAGCAGGTCCGACTGCATTTTGCTGGCACAGTGCAGCCTGCTTTAGCTGGAGTAACTTCCAAGATTTCCTGAGGCTGAGGATATAAACAACTGAATGGGGGGAAAGGCAGACATGAAAGGAATGTCTGACGGGGCCAGGAGCTCCAGGTAGCTTTTCCTGATTGATGATTTCTCAGCTTGATGGAAAGATGCCGCCATAAACCTCAGTGGGAAGGTCTGGTCCTCCCAGAGCCTGTAAACAGAAGTCACTTGTGCCGGGAGGGCAGGGAGCAGCACACAGAGAGCTCTCGGCCGGGAGGAGGTTTCAGAATCTTCATTAGGCTCCTTTCTGTTTTAGACTCTGTCTTGTTAGTGGAAGAGCCTGGCGTGCTGCAGTCCATGGAGCTGCAAAGAATCAGACACGACTTATCGAATGAATGACAACAACAGCCATTTGTGGGAAAGAAGGGGAAGCCACAGGAGAGGTTCCCGAGGACCCTGGTGTTCTGGTCTACACACCGTCCATGCTGCTCTGCTGGCCTGACAGCCTTCTTGGTCCTCCCCGTTGTGACTTTGGCAGGGACAGCTCCAGGACGCAGGTTTTCTCCTGTCTCTTCATTGTGCAAAAATGTGACATCTCAACACAGTTAGCTGTTACTTGTGCAACACCCCTCCCACTCCCTAACCTCCATCGGCTTTAATGATTCGTTAAACTAGTTTTGCTTATTTTTCTCCTTCATCAGGTGTTTTTAGCTCCCATCTGACTGCGTTGTCACCCTGCTGTTTGAGCCTGAGGATAATCTCTAAGGTCTATATGTCACCTTCCAACGAAGGATAATAGATACGGTTGAGGGGCAAGAGTACAGATGCTATGGGTAGATGGATAAGAGCTGGGTTATTCATTCAAGAGATGCTACACATAGGCGCTAACTACCAGGCCCTGAAGTGAAGTGAAAGCTGCTCAGTCGTGTCCAACTCTTTGCGATCCCATGGACTGTATAGTCCATGGAATTCTCCAGGCCAGAAATACTGGAGTGGGTATCCGTTCCCTTCTCCAGGGGATCTTCCCAACCCAGGGATTGAACCCAGGTCTTCAGCATTGCAGGAGGATTCTTTACCAGCTGAGCCACAAGGGAAGCCTAAGAATACTGGAGTGGGTAGCCTATCCCTTCTCCAGTGGATCTTCCTAACCCAGGAATTGAACCAAGGTCTCCTGCATTGCAGGAAGATTCTTTACCAACTGAGCTATCAGGAAAGCCTTATAATGCAGCCTAAATGTCAGCTGAGTTCTGCACCCAGATTCAGCTGGAGGAGAGGGAATTAGGACTAGTTGTTCAGCCCACAGCTGCCCCACCTGTAACCACACGAATATGATGCCCCTGGGTTTCCATGAGAATTTAGGGGGATGATGGGCAAGGCTGGCATTTGGCAGGCCTCAATAATTATTTGTTTCTTTTTTTTTCATTTGGGCCAAACACAAGGGAGGCAGTTTGGGAGGATAATCTGATCCACAAAAACTTGATTCCTTAGTCAGATGAACCTGCGAAGCCATGGCCACTCTTCCGTACTTATCACTGTGTAAAAACCAAGGCCTCTGACCCTGCTCCATATCTTTAAAAAGTTTACTCTACCTGAGCAAACACTCAGTATCAAAGAAACAAATATGAGCAGCACAAAAGTTCAGTTATTCCAGGTGGGAGTTAATTAGACTTAACCAGTCATCAAGTGGCGTCTTGACTGTCACGTCTTAGGATAACGCAGTCTTGATGAGGGACCCAGAGGCTGGGTTCTGACCCCAGCCAGGGCCACCGCCTACCTAACGAAAGCATGTGACTTTGGACTTAACCTCTTTGTCCTGGGCCAAATTCCTTATATCTAACAAGGACGGGTGAGGTGCTAGGTGGTCTGGGAGCCAGGCATCCCTCCTCCCTCTGTCCTGGCTTCCTCCCTTATCCCCAGAGCCCCTAGCAATGCTGGGCCAGTGTTGGACAGGCCATCAGAGGACCATCTTGCCCTGCTGGAGCCTCAGGGCCACAGGAAGACAGGGTCCTGTTTCTGTTCTGGTTGGAGTAGAGCTCCCAAATGACAATGATGTTCTGTGAGCTCAAGCTAGGAACAGTGGTTGGTATTTTTCCTATTGTATTTTCTTATCAAAGCTCATGGACTCTGGGGGAAGGACTGAACATTCTCTCTTTTTTAAGAACACCCAGGTGGCGTTAGTGGTAAAGAACCCATCTGCCAATGCGGGAGACCTAAGAGACACGGATTCAATCCTGGGTTGGGAAGATCCCCTGAAGAAGGGAATGGCTACCCACTCTGATATTCTTACCTGGAGAATCCCATGGACAGAGGAGCCTGGTGGGCCACAGTCCATGGGGTCGCAAAGAATCAGACACGACTGAAGCAACTTAGCGTGCACATTTTTCTTACTGCTTTCTGTGTGATTCTAGAAAGGTAGACCAGGAGGAGAGAGGTTTAGCTTGCCAGAAAGGGCTTCGTCGCAGAGATGAATCATCACATTATGTTCTCAGAACTCTCCAGGCCACTGTTGCCAGGAGAGGGAGCCAGCACCTACAGACATGTGGTCCGATTACCTGGTTATCTAGCCATCTGCTTTCTGGTACTAAATGATGCTTTAAAAACTTTGTCTCTGGTAATTTCGTAGTCTTGGGCTTCCTAGGTGGCTCAGTGGTAAAGAATACGCCTGCCAGTGCAGGAGACCAGGGTTCAATCCCTGGGTTGGGAAGATCCCCTGGAGAAGGAAATGACAACCCACTCCAGTATTCTTGTCTGGAAAAATCCCATGGACAGAGGAGCCTGGCGGGGTACAGTCCATGGGGTCCTGAGAGAGTAGGACATGACTGAGCGACTAAACAATAGCTTCTTAGTCTTACACCATAAGACACAGCATCGCTCCATGCCCCGAGTTTAGATTAGGCAATAGCTTTACTTCACCTTTTTATTGTAGTAAAACCCACATAGCATAACGTTTACCATTGCAACCACTTTTAAGCGTCCAGCTCAGGGGCGCTGACCACCTTCACACTGTTGTCACCGCCGTCCACATCCAGAACATTCCCATCTTCCCCGCATGAAGTCTGCTTCCATTAAAGGCTCACTCCCCATGCCCCTCCCTACCCCTGGCACCCACCCTTCCATTCTCCATTTCCATGTATTTGCCTGCTCCAGGTACCTTCTGTAAGAGAAATCACATCATATTTGCAACAACAGCCTTATTCTTTCTGCTGCAGGTGGGAAGAAGAAAGGCGCAGGTTTCAGACAAAGCTCCTCATGGGGAAGAGCTCAAGAACCTCAGTACGAGAGGTTGCAGGCATCTCCATCATCCTGACAGCAGAGTCCCGAGGGCAGCCTTAGGCGATGCAGGCTGTGTTGCCACGGCAATTCTGCCCAACTCCTGCAGCCCATGGAAAGAAGGCAGTGGGGGTTACTCTGGAGCCCCTTGGTCACTGTCCTCTAGAGGGGCCCCTGCAAACCCTCAGACTCACCACGCCCTCGCTGAGCCTTGAAGGTGACCCTCTCTCTGCCCCAGTGCTCGGCTGATTCCTTCGGGGTCAGGTGCCTCTGTCCCCCGAGAACATTTTCCTGCGTCAGGAACCCATCCTGTGAGCTCTCACACCGTCCCAGCCTTATGGCTGTGGAATCTCTTACTGTAATTGTCCCCTTGCCAGTCACTGTCCCACCACAGACCATCTCCACGCAAGGACCACATTCTCCCTGCTGGGTCACTGGAGTCTGGCAGCGGCAGAGGCCGAGGTCTGAGATGTGCAAAGGCTGAGGAAGGGCGTGTGCTCAGGGGAAGACGATCCACAGGGAGTGAGGGGGGTCAGGCAGCAGGGACACTGAACAGAAATGTAATGTAGCCTCAGCCTGATCCTGGGAGTGATCTGCAACATGAACAGATCAGCAAAGCTGTCCGACCTGCCACAAGAGGGCCAGGATTTTTTGTACCTAGGCAAGTCAGTAGGCGGCCTTCCCAGGTGGCTCAGTGGTAAAGACTCTGTCTGCAATGCCCAGGACTCAAGTTCAATCCCTGGGTCAGGAAGATCCCCTGGAGGAAGAAATGGCAACCCACTCCACTGTTCTTGCCTGGAGAAACCCCACAGACAGAGGAGTCTGGTGGGCCACAGTCCTTGGGGTCACAAAGAGTTGGACATGACTGAGAGACTGAACAATGACCAGGAAGTCAGTAGGTATAAACTTCCAGGCATTTTCAGGGCAGGTGGCGTCCTGAGGAGGCCAGCTCTCTGGAGAAGGCGCAGCTGTGCTAGCAGCAATACTCTCACCAGGGGCGCTGGGGTCGTACCACACTGGGTGTTTGTCCAGTGACAATTTTGAAATTAACAACACATCTGCCGTCTAACATCCACAATGTGCCAGGCACTGTGCTCTGCCTTTTACCATCTCGGTCTGTCTCGAAGCAGCCCTCGGAGCACAAGTGGAGAGAGGGAAGATCCAGCGAAGCTAGATGATGCCTCCCGTTGGCCCAGACACCGGGAGGCAGGTAGATCAGCTTACCTGTACCCAGGTGATGCACACACGCAGTAACGTTTGAGATGCAATCAGTGTTCAAGGCACTGTCTCCCTGACTCTTTGATCAACTTTTATTCAGGATGGGAATTATTGTGTTATGTCCTTTCACCGGCTTGCTTTTCTGAGATTGGGCCTGGGCTAACCTGCCGGGTTGCTAAGCTGGTGGGAACATTTAAACATTTTAACCTGATCAGACCCCGCGCCCTTCCACATAGTCTTCCCTCCGCTTGGCAGCATCCTCGGTGAATTGGAAAGATGTCCACCTTCCAGGTTAATTTCTTTTTCAGTCCTAGCCATTTAGTCTCCTTCCCCTGGGGAGCTTGGGGAAGAGGGGACACCCGTTCCCACTCAGCCCGTGGGAACACTGTGCCAACAACCCTCAACGCTCTGCCCTCCCCAGGCCCCCGGCCACGGCCCTGTTTGTCCAAATTAGAGTCCGTTTACTCTGCAAACTGTGCTTGTGCTTCCGTCCACACTGAGCAGCTGCTGCCCTTGTTTGCACGGCTTGGTCAGCAGGCAGACAGCCACCCCGGACGAGCCCGGTGAGCTTCTGGCCAGAGGGAGCCGCAGGCACCCGGATGGACGACGCCCAGCTTCCCTGGAGCAGACGGTGGTGGCCTGGACTCCACAATCCAAAATAGTGTGCAATAAATAAAACATTTATACAGAAGAACCCTGAAATATCCTCCAAGGGGCAGCCTCCCAGCCCTGGCTCCACCAGACACTCTCTTAAAAAAAAAAAAAAAAAGGTCAATTTTAATTGGAGGCTAATTACTTTAAAATATTGTGGTGGTTTTTGCCATACATTGACATGAATTGATGCTTTTGAACTGTGGTGTTGGAGAAGACTCTTGAGAGTCCCTTGGACTGCAAGGAGATCCAACCAGTCCATCCTAAAGGAAATAAGTCCTGAATATTCATTGAAAGGACTGACGCTGAAGCTGAATCTCCAATACTTTGGCTGTCTGATGCAAAGAACTGACTCATTTGAGAAGACTCTGATGCTGGGAAAGATTGAAGGTGGAAGGAGAAGGGGAAGACAGAAGATGAGATGGTTGGATGGCATCACTAACTCAATGGACATGAGTTTGAGTAAACTCCAGGAGTTGGTGATGGACAGGGAGGCCTTGTGTGCTGCAGTGCATGGGGTCACAAAGAGTCGGACATGACTGAGCGAGTGAACTGAGGTGACTCAGCCATGGATGTACATGTGTCTCCCATCCTGAACCCCCTCTCACCTCCCTCCCCATCCCATCCCTCAGGGTTGTTTCAGAGCATCGGCTTTGAGTGCCCTGTTTCATGCATCGAACTTGCACTGGTCATCTATTTTACGTATGGTAATACACATGCTTCAGTGTTATTCTCTCAAAACATCCCACCCTCATCTTCTCCCACAGAGTCCAAAAGTCTGTTCTTTATATCTGTGTCTCTTTTGCTGTCTCGCATATAGGGTTGTCATTACCATCTTTCTAAATTCCATATATATGCATTAGTACACTCTATTGGTGTTTCTCTTCCTGACTTACTTCACTCTGTATAATAGGCTCCGGTTTCACCCACCTCATTAGAACTGATTCAAATGCGTTCTTTTTAATAGCTGAATAATATTCCGTTGTGTATATGTACCACATCTTTCTTATCCATTTGTCTGCCGATGGACATCTAGGTTGCTTCCATGTCCTGGCTATTATAAACAGTGCTGAGAGGAACACTGGGGTAAGAGGGTTCCCTTTTCTCCGCACCCTCTCCTGCATTTACTGTTTGTAGACTTTTGGATAGCAGCTCTTCTGACCACTGTGAGATGGTACCTCATTGTGGTTTTGATTTGCATTTCTCTGATAATAAGTGATCTTGAGCATCTTTTCATGTGTTTGTTAGCCATCTGTATGTCTTTGGATAAATGTCTGTTTAGTTCTTTGGCCCACTTTTTGATTGAGTCAATTATTTTTCTGGTATTGAGCTGCATGAACTGCTTGTATATTTTTGAGATTAATTCTTTGTCCAGACCCCCTCTTTCTGAGCTTGGCTTGGCTGGTGGTTCCTGAGGCAGTCTATGCAGCAAGATGGCAGGGTTTGTAACCTGGTTCCCTTGAAAGTGGTTTAACTGCTCTGCAGCTCAGCTTGCTCCTGTGTAACATGGGGCTGAAGTCCTGGTGGGAGGATGGTGTGAGCTAATGACAGAAAGTACTCAGAACAGCCTCCCACACGAAGTTGTTGTTGTTCAGTCACTAGGTGGTGTCCGACTCTGTGTGACCCCATGGGCTGTAGCCAGCCAGGCTCCTCTGTCAACGGGATTTCCCAGGCAAGATTACTGGAGTGGGTTACCATTTCCTCCTCCAGGCAATCTTTCTGACCGAGGGATCTAACTCATGTCTCCCATACCGGCAGGTGGATTCTTTACCACTGAATCATCTGGAAAGCCCCCCATATGAAGTATATTCTCAGTATAAAACCCAGCATTTATTTGTCTCTCTACTGGCTAAAAGAGCGCCGAGTGATGAGGAAGTGGTATTGGTAGTGGTGTGTTACTTCCAGCATTAAGGGTCCTTCCAGGCAGGAAACTGTATGGAATGCTTGTCAGAACCTAACCGCAGAGTTTGGTTGGAGAATGAACGATGGCAGCTGGAAGCCCAGAGTTCTGGTCCAGGTCCCATTCCTGTTGCATTATCCCTACTGCACATCCGCCCCCGCCCCCGCCCATCCGCACTACATCCCTGGGACTCCTCCGGACTCTCTTCTGCGTGGACTCACTGTGGGGATGTAACATGTCCTGGTCCGGTAGGATACTGTTTGTCTGTCTATCCTGCTGTTCTCATACGGGGTAGCTCCGTGAGATTTTCAAGTGGCTTCCTTACGCATTTGTTTGTTCCATCTTGAAAGTACCAGGATTTAAAATTTAGTACTGGACTGAGTCTTCTTGGGCCCTCCAAGGTCCATTTCCAGTGGTTTTCCATGTGAACAAAGGGCAAGGCTTCCACAGTTACACAGCTTTGTTGTTCAGTCACCATGTTGTTTCCAACTCTTCGTGACCCCATGGACTTCAGCACACCAGGCTTCCCTGTCCTTCACCATCTCCCGGAGCTTGCCCAAACTCATGTCCATTGAGCCGGTGATGCCATCCAACCATCTCATCCTCTGTTGCCCCCTTCTCCTCTTGCCTTCAGTCTTTCCCAGCATCAGGGTCTTTTCTAACAAGTCAGCTCTTTACAGCAGGTGCCAAAGTATTGGAGCTTCAGCTTCAACATCAGTCCTTCCTATGACTATTCAGGGTTGATTTCATTTAGGATTCACTGGTTTGATCTCCTTGTAGTTTCAAGGGACTCTCAAGAGTCTTCTCTGGCACCACAATTTGAAGGCATCAGTTCTTCTTAGCTTTAATCAGCAGCAAAATAAAATGAAGTTCCTTCAACGAGGCCCACACGGATGGTGAGTTCCTTCTTAGGCTTTACTGCCTGCCACGCCAACAAGCCTGTGGCTCCCCGAGCATGTCTTTTCCTGGCCATGGAGGTCTCTGTGAGCTGCCACGCCCACCTCGAGGAGTGCCCTGCAAAGTCCTGACCTGACAGTGAGCTCCAGGCAAGGAGGGTGCTTCGGAAAATCCCAGGTGGAAGATGACTCTCTGTGAGCAATAAGCTCATCACACTGCTATGCCCAAGCTGAGCCCTCGACACTCTGGTGCCTGGCAGGGCCATTTCCTGGCAAACGTGAAGAGAGGGTTAGTTTCTGCCTGCCCTTCCTGACTCAATCAGCTCTCGACCCAGTGAACAAACACATGCCAGCCTCTGGGGCCGTCTCCCTGACTCCCAGCCCAGACCTGCTCCCGGGGCACTCAGCATCTACCGTGAGCCTCCCATTTTATTTGGTGGCTTCCAGTCAGTAGGAATTTATAGACACAGCCAGTCCTCCCTGGTTTTATTATGCTCATAAGGTGTAGGGGAAAAATTATGCAGCCACACCCTCTTCTCTATCTGTCTCAGGCTCAGGAATCCACGCGTTCCAGTCCTGATTTTGCTGCAGGTTGTCTGAATTCCTGGAAAGACCAGGAGGGGGCACTGTGTAACCACACAGCGTCTCCCCGGCAACTTAGTGTACTGGTTTTCCCAGGTCCCCTGCGACCTGGCCATCCCTCTAACCTGTAGAAAGTGCCAGGCTCCATTGACTCTGGAAATCTAACCTACCTCTTGCCTGGACCACAACACCCAGATGAAACTGCAGTGTAACAACACAATCTTCATAAGGGCAGAGCAGTCCTCTGAGCAGTATCCTTTACCAACTCTGCCTGCAATGCGGGAGACCCAGGTTTCATCCCTGAGTCAGAAAGATCCCCTGGAGAAGGAAATGGCAAACCACTCCAGTATTTTTGCCTGGAGAATCCCAAGGACAGACGAGCCTGGCGGGCTACAGTCCATGGGGTTGCAAAGGGTCAGACACGACTAAGAGACTGAGCGCGAACAACAGAAAACCATATTTAGCACTTTCGTGTCTAGTTTTTACTTTGGTTTAACAAGGAATAGGAGAAATTTTGGTATCAGTAACAGTATTTTGGCACCAACAACAAAACCAAAAATCCTTCAAAAAAAACCAAAAACAAAAACCTGTGCCATCAAAAGGTAACTGATGCACCCAGTGAAGTACCAAACATTAGCAGAAATGAAATAGAATTCGGTACATGGGAAAGGGCTTTGCAAGCTCTGAGCTACCAAAGTAGGGCTGTGAGAGGGGAGTAGTAGTTGAAACAACAACACTCTCCCAGATAAAGGATAAAGAATAACCTTGAAACCTCAGCTCTCTGCTGTCCCCAGGGAGCCTTTTGTGGGAACCCATCCATGGGTCTTGGCTGCCCCTGACAGCCTCTACCCCTTCTCCCCACCAGGGGGCTTCAGTCCTCTTTTCTGCCCTGTTCTTGTTCTTAGACCCTTATCCTTCCTCTCACCTGTAGATTCCCCATCCTCCCCAGTCATCCTCCCACGAAGGGCTTCCTTTCCTTGTTCCCCTCTCAGTTTGTGATCCAGGCATTAAGACTTTGGGGAGCCACAGATGAAATAAAAGCAGAGTCAGTGGTAAAGAACTCGCCTGGCAATGTGGGAGGCAAGGGTTCGATCCCAGGGTGGGGAAGATCCCCTGGAGAGGGAAATGGCAACCCACTCCAGTATTCTTGCCTGGAGAATCCCACAGACAGAGGAGCCAGGTGGGCTACAGTCCACAGGATCACAAAGAGTCGGATCCAACTTAGCGACTGAACAACAAAAGCCACCAGTCCCACAGTGTTGAAACTGTTTTCTCGTCTGTTGCCCCAGTGAGGAGAAAGTGTATGATTTATTTGTGTGTGTGTTCATTCCAAAGCTCAGTGCAGTGGGGTAAGCCAGAGGCATTAAGCAAATTTGCAAACCTCAGCTAAATGAAACCTCCAAAAATGTGATCAAGGTTGCGTGGAAACAAAAGATCGAGATTCCACTGAGGATAGATTTGGCTAATTTAAAAAGCACAAAAGAGGGTGGTCTCGAACATCAGGTTTGACAGAACCTTTTCTTTGTTATGTTTGCTTTTAGTTTACAGCTCTCCTTCCCCTTTATCATGTCACAAGGGCATCCTTGGCTGTAAACTGTTCTTTCTCACCTTCCCAAACTGAAAGTCTGTTCCCATCAGACACTAACTCTCACCTTCTGGCAACCATCCTTCTACTTTGTGTGTCTATGAATCTGAAAAGTTTCCAGAGCTCAAGGTCAAGAAGATATTTTCCTGTTTCCTTATAGAAAATTTGTTTTGTCCTTCACATTTAGAGCATCAGTCCATGTAGAACTGATGTATGGTGTGGAGTGGGGGCCAAGATTGTCTTTTGCACGTTTATGGAACCAATATACGTAAAGAACCGATTGCTGTAACACCGATTATTGAGAAGACCTTGCTCTCCACTTCTCTCCATGGTGCTTGCGATGTCGATCCAGTGTCTGTGTGGCGTTGTTTCTGGACTCTTTTATTTTTTAATTATTTATTTAGTTAGTTATTATTTTTGGCTGCACTGGGTCTTTGATGCCACGTGCAGGCTTTCTCTAGTGGCGAGTGGGGGCTACTCTCTGGGTGTGGTGCGTGGGCTTCTCATCGCAGCGGCTTCTCTTGTTGCGGAGCACTGGCCCTAGGACGCCTGGGCTTCAGCAGCTGGGACACACGGGCTTAACAGCTCCGAGGCTTGTGGGATCTTCCCAGAGGAGGGACTGAAGCTGTGCCCCCGTGCATTAGCAGGCAGATTGTTAACCGCTGGACCACCGGTGGTTGTTCTGGGTCTTAGTTACTCTCAGGTCTTGATGTTTCCCCACCAATTATGGAAGCAGACTGTGAATTTCTAAAACCAAATAAATTGCTGGTATTCTAATTTAAATAATTTTGATCAATAGATCCATTTATGGAGTAAGTCACTTTTCTATGACCTAGATCACCCTTCCGAAAAGACAAGACAGAAACACTCACTGAGCAGTCATGAGTATGACAAGGGCAATAGGTCTGCAGACTGAAAGAAAAATCACTATGGAATTGCTGTTCATATATATATATATATAATAGAAGGAGTGCGTGTGAGGATTGGGGCTCAATCTTCCTGTGTGCTCAGTCGTCTCTGACTCTGTGACCCTGTGGACTATAGCCCGCCAGGCTCCTCTGTCCATGGGAGTTTTCAGGCAAGGATACTGGAGGGGTTTGCCACTTCCTACTCTTAGGGGGTCTTCCTGATCCAGGGATTCAAGCGCCATCTCTTGCGTCTCCTGCATTGCATGGCTTCTTTACCACTAGGGTCACCTGGGGCGCCCCTACAGTCTTCCTATGATGGGTTATGTAAAAGTTGGAGCAACTTTGGGATCTGGTCTCTGAGGCTCCTTTTTCCTTCACTGGCCTGAAGTTCAGAGGCTGGAGCTCTGGGAGATGGAAGAAGGGGGAGGATTTCCTCTCCGGGCTCCCACTGCACCCCCAGTCTAGCGCTTCCTTGCGATGACTGTGTGCTTATCCTCGCATGTCATTCACTTTGCAGCCTGGAAACTGAGGAGGGATTCAGATTATGATTTATTTTTCAAACACATCTGCTGAGTGTCCGCTCCAGTTCTGGGTAGCGCTGCCTTCCAGGTGTTCTGTACAGAGTATCCCACCTGGAGAGGGGATAACCAGGGACCCTGATGGGAAAAAGGCTTATCCCCCATGACGGCCTTTCTCCTGTCCCCTGGAGCATACTCTGAGTCACGCTGAGGCCACCTGTGTGTGTGTGAGTGACCAGGACAGGAGCCAGATGGAGGCAGTCTTCTTTCTGTCCTGGTCAGGCTGGTTAGCAAACACCCTTCCCCCTCAGCCCTAGACGCTTCCTTCAAAGGCTTTCCTGAGGATCCCTTGAACAAATGCCTTCTGCAAGTCGGAATCCCCAGGCTGAGACAAAGACGGGCAACAGGACTCCACGGTGTCGCCTTCTCAGGCCTCATTGTCTATCCTTCCGTCTGTGGAGCCCTGGAGGGTGACCATGTCTGCTCAGTGGCCGCATCCCCCCACCCCCAGGGCTGCCGAGCCCCAGGGAACCTCAGGGCTTTTGTGCTCTGGGGTCCCCCAGGCTCTCTCCATGCTTTTGCCCTTTCTAGCTCCCCAGGGGAGGCCCAGAAGTGGGATTTAGCTGGACCTAAGGAAGTAGCATGGACTTCCCAGGGGGGTGAGTGGTTAAAGAATCCACCTGCCAATGGAGGAAACATGAGTTCAATTCCTGGGTCAGGAAGATCCCCTGGAGTAGGAAACACCCAGCCACTCCAGTGTTCTTGCCTGAAGAATCCCATGGACAGAGGAGCCTGGTGGGCTACAGTCCATGGGGTTGCTAAAGAGTCAGACACGATTTAGTGTCTGAGCACGCACAGAAGCAGCAAGCCAGTTACAGACTAGGAGGACACCAGCTTGGGCCCATGCTGCCCACCCAGCAGGTTGTGCCTGGGGAGTTGCCAGGGCTGGAGGTTGGGCAGCTGACCTGGACATCCCGCAGCAGGCAGGCCTGGGGCTGGAGCAGGGTCCTGGCTCCTTCCCGGCCCTGGCTGACTCCGCACCAGCTGGGTGGAGGGTGGGGTTGGCCAGGACGGTGCAGAAGGGGCACAGAAGGGCCGAGGTCTGGGCCGGTGGGTCCCCCCACCCCTGCCACTGAGGACATGGCCAGAGGCCCCTCACTCCTGGGAGGGGAGCTGAGGACCTGGCTGAAGCTCAGGACGATTGGGATGCGCAGGTTCCTGGTGGCTTCACTGCCCCCCCCACCCCCCTACCGCCTGTCAGAGCAGCCAGGGCTGAGGGGATCCAGACGATCTGCTGGCAGAACCGAGTGCCTGGCGGCGGGGGCGGGGAGGGAGGAAGACAGAGAGAAAATGGACAAAGGGAGACCCCCGTAAAACCAGCCGCGGGTCTGTAATCACCAGAGCCTTTGTTTAGAGCTGGTTTAAACAAGTTGTGATCCTTGGGAAGGGGAGGCCATAAACTGAAGCGAAAATAAAAGCGTTTACAGAGAGGGCCCGCAAGGTGCCGGGGATCAATGGGGGAGCCATGGGGGTGTGCCTGGCCTGCACTGCCTGGCGTCCTGGGTGCCGGCAGGCCAGCCGGGCTCAAACATCACAGGCTCCACAGAGGTGGAGGGATGGGGTGGGGGCGGGGGGAGGGGGAGGCGGGTGCCCTCCCCCACCGGGCCAGGGGACAATCCTGCATTCCAGGCTGGGGGGTGGGGGTGGGCAGGGGGAAGAGGGCAGGGTGCCAGGGCTCTGTGACATTTAGAGATTCATGGCCGGAGGCCGGGAGATCTTAGAGGCAGCCTTCCACTCCCCTACAAATTCCTTTATAATGGACTTGAGGGGTTGCACTAATAAGAGGGTTTGAAGGGCACTTGTTCCTGGAAGACATGCCTCTTAGGCCCAACTTATCAGCATGGAAAGGTGTCAGGAGGCAGGTTTCACCCGGGGGAGCAACATTCCTCAGGGGCGCTCCATGTAGCCATGGGTGGTGAGGCGAGATGCTTGTGAAGGTGAGGCTGAAGGTGGTCATTCCTGACCGTCCAGCCCTGAGATTTTGGTGTGGACCCTCCATTCACTCGACAGATGTAACCAGCACCTGCCGTAGGCCAGGCAACCAGGCAGGGACGCGTTAGGGAATTGTATACATGTATTCACTCCTGTTTTTTAACAGATTAATTTTCCCCAGGGATCCGTGTAATGGGATGTTGTTGTTTTTGTTGTTGTTTAGTCGCTAAGTCGTGTCCAACTCGTACAAGTGGGTTTCCATTCCCTCCTCGAGGGGATATTCCCATCCCAGGGACTGAACCCATGTCTCCTGCATTGGCAGGCAGATTCTTGACCGCTGAGCCACCTGGAGAAGCCCATGTAGTGAGGCGCTTTGGAAGAGCGGCAGTACCAAGGAAAGCCAAGGCGATTCTCGGACATATATTGTCTGAGGTCAGAGGGCCTCGTGGGTTGTGCTCAGAGAGAAAGGCAGCCAGGCTTTTCTGCAAAAAAAATCACACCGAGGTCACGTTCATATTAATAAAGCAGATGAGTAATTGGAGGCTCCTGAACAGATGCAGCAGGGTTTTTTGCTTGTTTTTTTTCCCCCCCTTTAAAATTTCCTGCTGACTCTGTGGCAACATTTGTGGAAGTAGTGCTGAGCTGAGTCTTCCAAATGGCAATGACCAGATGGAGAGAACCCAAAGGCAGGCAGCTCACCCGCTCAAGAGATCTTAAGAGAAATGAGTCCGTGGGGATCTTGTGCCTTTGGTCCTGAAACACCAACGCTTTGTGCAGGGGGAAAACAGGGCAGGGAATGGGTGTGGGCTTCGCAGTTAGACAGTTGGGGGTTTTTTTGTTTTACTATGCTGCTGCTGCTGCTAAGTCGCTTCAGTCGTGTCCGACTCTGTGCGACCCCATAGGCAGCAGCCCACCAGGCTCCCCCGTCCCTGGGATTCTCCAGGCAAGAACGCTGAAGTGGGTTGCCATTTCCTTCTCCAATACATGAAAGTGAAAAGTGAAAGTGAAGTCGCTCAGTCATGTCCTACTCTTAGCGACCCCATGGACTGCAGCCCACCAGGCTCCTCCGTCCATGGGATTTTACTATAACTAATGCCAAATTATATTTTAAAAGACAATCAAGCGTTAGAAATTGGATGGGATATATAATAACAAACTTTCCCTGGGTTTTTTCCAAACTTATTTATTTTTAATTGAAGGAAAATTGCTTCACAGTGTTGTGTTGTGTTGGCCTCTGCCAACAGCTGGTTTTTAAATCTCTTCTCCTCAACTTCGTCATTGGACCCTTGGCATCATCTCCAAGACTCTGTTTTCTCATCTATAAAATGAGGACCAGAACGTCCCTGCCCCGGGGCTGGGTATGAGGATTTCTGAGGTGGTGTGCATGGGGCTCCTCCATTGCTTCTCCTTCCCTCCCGCCCTCCCCTCTTCCCTGTGAGACAGATTTAGTATCACACCTCCCAAATTTTGAAAAATGGAAATTATGATAACAGAAGTACCAAAAAAAATAGATAAGCTCTCCTTGTTTGTTTAGGAAACATCTCGGATTCCTACACCCGGTGCTTTACTCACTAAGTTGTCTTCAGCTCTTTGTGACCTGATGCACTGTAGCCCCCAGGCTCCTCTGTCCTTGGGATTCTCCAGGCAAAAATACTGGAGTGGGTTGCCATTTCCTCCTCCAGGTGAATCTTCCAGACCCAGGGATCGAACCAGAGTCTCCTGCGTTGCAGGCAGTACCAAAAAGACAGATGAGATCTCCTTGTTTATTTAAGAAACATCTTGAATTCCTGAACCAACGACATTCAATTTCACTATCCATATATCCTAAACAACATTGGTTTAGGACTTCATTCATGTAGTACCTGCCATGGGCTAGGACTGTACTAGGCAGTGGAGATGCAGAAGTGAATGGCACTGTCCTTAGCCACAGACAAATACCAAAGGTGCAGATAATTTTAAAGGCACAAAGAATTCGGGGGAAATAGAGCAGAGCTCTGGTCTTTCCTCATGGCTCAGATGGTCAAGAATCTGCCTGCAATGCAGGAGATGCAGCTTCAATCCCTGGGTTGGGAAGATGCCCTGGAAAAGGGAATGGCAACCCACTCCAGTAGTCTTGCCTTCCATGAGACTTCCACAGACAGGGGAGCCTGGTGGGTTACAGTCCAGGGGGTCCCAAAGAGTTGGACATGACTGAGCGATTGAGGACACACACATTGTTAATTTAATCACATCTTTAAAGAAAAGTGAAAGTGTCAATCGTGTCCAACTCTTTGTGACCTGATGCACTGTAGCCCCCCAGGCTCCTCTGTGCATGGGATTCTCCAGGCAAGAATACCGGAGTGGGTTGCTATTTCCTCTTCAGGGGATTGACCTAGGGATCAAACCCGGGTCTCCTGCACTGCAGGCATACTCTTTACCACATGAGCCACTACTTGTCTCCAAATACAATCTCCTTCTGAGGTACTGGTGGCTCAGAGGTTAAAGCATCTGCCCGCAATGCGGGAGACCTGGGTTCAATCCCTGGGTCAGGAAGATCCCTTGGAGAAGGAAATGGCACCTGGCCCAGGTGTGGGAGGCGCTGTGGGAAGGCACACAGGACTTGCCTCCACAGGAGGGATTCGGTGTGAATCCCGGAGAAGGGACAGGGCCAGAGAAAGACCCCCAGATGCTGGCAGGAGAGGGGGAAGGGAGGAAGAGGGAGGGGAGAGGAAGTGGGGAGGCAAGGGTGTGGGGTGAGGGGAGGAGATGGCAGGCAGAGCTGGGAGCAGAGGGAGAAAGTTCAGTTTCTAGTAGATAAAGGCCAAGCTGGATTTTTGGTGTCTTTTATTCTTCAGGCAACTCTGCCCTCCTTTGCTCCTGGTATCTGAGTCACGCATCTCAGTGCTGGGCTGAGATTGTTATCCAGGTATTTGAGATCTGTTATCTTGTGATGGGAAGGTCTAGATGTGTTTCCTGCTCTCCCCCGCCTCCCCAGCTCCTAATAGTGCTTGGTCATTCTGTACGGGTCAGGATCTGTGCCTGGTCCCACATGCCCTGCTTGGTAGGTGGCCCCCTCAAAGGGAAGCACTGAGACCACCCTGCTGCTCTGTCTAAACTCCCCTCCAGGGACCCAGTACTGCCATCTGCCTTGCTTGAGTTAAAAAGAGTCTTGAGCAGGCAGGCAAGTTGAGTCTTCGCTGAACACCCTAGAATATTCATAAACGCAGAGAACAATATCATGACCCCCATCCACCTACGCCCACCCAGTTTCCTCATGGCCAAGCCTGTTTCATCTTCTCTGACACTACCCCTCCTCCCAGGTTATTTTGAAGCAAATGCCCAGATAATTCAAACTCTGTAAATATTTCAATAAATATTTCTAAATGAACTCTAAAAACCCCACAATAATATCGTACCTAAAAAATGAACAATCATATCCTCAGTATCAAATAACCAGCCAACGTTTGCATTTCTCTGATTGCCTAATAATACTTTTTTGCAGTTTGGTTGTTTGATTTGGAATCCATATAAGATATAAGGTCCATACATTGGCATATATGTCTCTTGAGTGTCTTTTAATCTCTAGGTCCCCGCCCCCCCATTCCCCTAACTGCACCCTACCTTCACCAGAAATGGAGTTATTTTTCTTTCAGAGTTTCTTGCAGGCTGAATATTGATGATGGGATTCTTGTGGGAGTCCTTTAACATGCTTTTCTGCCCCTTGTACTTCCAGTTCTAGAGGCTTGGTTAGGGGTGTGTGTGCAAATGTATTATCCATTAGCAAATGTATCATGCTTTTCTCTTTTTGTATAATGTAACTGACCACTGATAATCATCATGTAGATTTATTAATTTTACTTAAATTAGCAATTAATTTAATTGCAAGTTGCAAGATGGTGATATTCTATCATTCCTTCTTCCCTGACTAGATGGAATGCTGTCATCACTCCTTTGGTTTCTCTCAGGTCCAGATCATATAGGAAAAGAGGGACAAATACTTGGTTGTGTCCCCTGATTCAGCAATTCAAAAGAGAATAAAGATTTTGTTCCTTAATATCATCCAAAGGTAATCAAATGAGTTATTGTTTTGGTAGGCTCTTGTATCAATGAGAACTCGGGGGCTTAAACATATTTGGCCTTTTTCAACCCACTGCACTTTTCATTCATATAAAAATATGTTTCATTTGTCCTAGCTTTGACCTGAGTAGCCTGTGATAGTTTCCTAGCTTATCTGTAAAGGTTTCCTGGCCCAAATCTGCAAGGGGCCATTTCTCCAAGGATTCCTGATTGTTTTTAGCGGGATATGCCGTGTAGAGATAACAGTCTGAGTGTTGGGAGAGGTAATTACCACCAGGTGGGTCACTCTGTTTGTAGGCCTTTTCCATGGACAGAGCTAGAAAATATGTGTTCTTTAGGAAAGATTAAATAATCATAAAATCCTCTGATACGGGGATTCAAATCCAAGATTTACAGGAATTTTGCTTTGTCAGTCTTACACTGTGTCTTCTTTCAATCACAGTGAAAAGTTCTCAAAATACCAGCATAATTTGATTTGTCTTGCGTAACTCTCTGGCTTCCTCGGTGGCTCAGGGGTAAAGAACCCACCTGTCAATGCAGGAGACTTGGGAGACCCTGGTTTGACTCCTGGGTCAGGAAGATCGCCTGGAGAAGGGAATGGCAACCCCATCCAGTATTCTTGCCTGGAGAATTCCATGGACAGAGAAGCCTGGTGGGCTGTAGTCCATGGGGTCGCAAAGAGTCGGACTCCACTGAAGCACGCATGTTACTACCTAGACACGAGTCTCAGAATGACAGTACGAGTGTGACCATCAACAGCATGTTGACTGAAAGCCTCAGGAGGCTTGGCTTCCGGGTTTTTGTGTCCTTTGGGCATATCCCACTGAGGATTTGCGGCCAGCTTACAGTGTAGGAATTGCTGTTTGATTTAATCTTGTTTTGTGAAGTTCCATAAAATAGTTTGTAGCTCCAGATGATCGTAAATAAGTGAAGTAAGTCAGATAGGGAATGGCAAATATCATATATCACTTATATGTTGAGTCTAAAAAAATGATACAAATGAACTTATTTACAAATTTTGAAAACAGATTTATGGTTACCAAAGGGGAAAGGTGGTGTGGGGAGATAAATTAGGAGTTTGAGATTAACATATACATACTATATCTAAAATAGATAATCAGCAAGGATCTACCGTATAGCACAGGGAACTCTACTCAACACTCTGTAATAATCTAAATGGGAAAAGAATCTGAAAAGAAATGTATAAATTTAACTGCATTACTTTGCCATATGCCTAAAACGAACACAGTATTGTAAATCAAATATATTCCAATATAAAATAAAAATTAAATTTAAGAAAAAATAAAATAATGATCCCTCAAAAAAAATAAAAACATTTAATGGCTCCAAAGTAAATTCTAGAGAATGCAGTGTATGAAAAAAAGTCTGCCTTTATCCCTGTACCCTTCAGCTTATCCTTTTCATTCTTTTGTTGGTAAACATTTAAAGAATTACGACTTCTTTCTTCCATTTTAAAATGCTTCTGTGTAAAGAAAAAAATTTTTTAATTAGAAATGCTTTTGTTTATTTTTGGGAGTTGTATTGAGATATTGTTTACAAACCATCAGATTCATCCTTTTAAAAATCAGCATATGTCTTCTTTCCTTAGACAAGTGGCAGCATGTAGTAAGCACTTTTTTCTCTGCCTTGCTTTTTACAGTAACAGTATACCCTAAAGATTCTTCCATGATATGAAGAGATCTTCCTCAATCATTTGCAAAGCTGCATAGCTTAAAAGCACCACATTTTATTCCACCAGTCCTCTCCTGGTGGCCATTTGAGTTCTTTTTGTTACTGCAAGTAGTGCATATATTTTTTTTCATATTTTGATGCGTGTACTTTTGGACGATCCCTTTGTAGGTGGGGAATTGCTGGGTGAAAGAGGAAAGGCATAGATAACTTTTCGAGACATTGCCCAGGTCCCCTCCCACCATAAATGTATGAGAAGCATTGCCTCCCAGCTTAGCTAACATTGTATATTGTTGAAATGCTGCATGTTTGCCAAGCTGCCAGCAGAAACTGTATCTCAGAGTGATTTTACCTTGGGATTCTCTCCATATGAGTGAGGTGGAGGACTTTGTCATGACTGAGCGCCCCTTGTAGTTCTTATCTTGTGAACCATGTTTTTTGTGAACCTTGTGAACCTTGTCTTTGTGAACCATGTAATTTCTCATCCATTTTTCCATAGGTTTTTTGACCTTTAAAACTCCCTGTGATAACAAGTGCAAATGGTTTTCCTAATTTGTCTTTTGTCTTTTTACTTTGTAACAGTGTTATATGCCATGTAAAAATTGTTTCCCTGTTGTTCGTTTATGTAAGCAAATTTATTAACTTCTTCTTACTTCTGATTTTGAAAACATAGTTGGTGAACTTTCCCCCATTTCTGGTTTATGGATTTGAGCTGTCTCCTTTAGCATGTGAAAGCGGCTCAGTCATGTCTGACTCTTTTCGACCCTATAGACTGTAACTCAGAGAAGGCGATGGCACCCCACTCCAGTACTCTTGCCTGGAGAATCCCATGGATGGAGGAGCCTGATAGGCTGCAGTCCGTGGGGTCGCTAAGAGTTGGACACGACTGAGTGACTTCACTTTCACTTTTCACTTTCATGCACTGGAGAAGAAAATGGCAACCCACTCCAGTGTTCTTGCCTGGAGAATCCCAGGGACAGGGAGCCTGGTGGGCTGCCGTCTATGGGGTCGCACAGAGTTGGACACTGCTGCTGGGACTTAGCAGCAGACTATAACTGGCCAGGCTCCTCTGTCCATGGAATTTTCCAGCCAAGAATACTGGAGTGGGTTGCCATTCCCTTCTCCAAGGGATCTTCCCCAACCCAGGGATCGAATCTGGGTCTACTATATTGCAGGTGGATTCTTTACCGCCTGAGCTCCCAGGGTCTCTTTTATGGTATACTAAATTCTCACATGCAATTGGATCAATTTCTGGACTTTCTTTTCTGGTCTGTCTGTCTGCCTGTCTTTGGGCCAAAATTAAACTTTTAATTATAGAAGCTTTATAATACCCTCTCACGTGTGGTAAGGCTAGCCTTTCTTCTCTTGGTCTTTGCTCTTTTCCAGGGTTTTCTTTGTTCTTGCTTGTGTACAAACCATATATTTAAAATTTTAAGGAGAATTTATACAATTGTAATACATAGATGTTGCTTAGATCCTTGTTCAGACAAAGAATTATTTTTTTTAAAGTTAGTATCAAACTAAGAGAATATCCATTCTATGTATTTGATGAAATTATAAAGAATTATTGTCAATGTGTGTGTGATGGTGGTGGTTGTTTTAGTCACTAAGTCATGTCTGACTCTTTTGTGACCCTATGGACTGCAGCCTTCCAGGTTCCTCTGTCCATGGGATTTTCCAGGCAAGAATACTGGAGTGGGTTGCCATTTCCTTCTCCAGAAGATCTTTCTGACCTAGACACCAAACCTGTCACCTGCATTGCTAGGTGAGTTCTTTACCACTGAGCCACCAGGGAATCCTGTGTGTAATGGTACTAAAGGGTATTTTTCAATCCTTATCCTTTAGAGAAATATAGTGAAGTAGCACAGATTAAGTCATAATTTATATCTGCTTCTAAGTAATCCTGGTGGTGGCTGGAGGAGATATAGATGAAACAACTGACCATAAACTGATAATTATTGAAACTGGGTGGTGAGGACTTGAGGTTCATTTTACTATTCTATTTATTTTTATATATTTTTGAAATAATAAATAGTTTAAAAAAGAGAAAGGGATTTCGAGTTCTAAAGGTTTTGAAACGTGGAGCAATATGAAACTTTTTAAAAAAGTAAGTTTCAGCAAAGAGTGGGTGCTTTGCATAAGGAAATTTGCAGTCAGAAGCCAGGATGCAGAGGACGGAAGTAGGGAGAAAATGTTTGCATTGTTTACACGACTGACTCAGCCCAGGGCCAGGTGCATGAACTAATCCTTTTCTCCATTAAACATTTACCTGTAACTGAACTATATCCTTTTTCTGGGACATAAAGGTCCAATACAGATAGGTGTGCCCTGATTTACAGACCAGATGAGTTCCCGAAAAGTTGGTTTCAAATTCTCTATTTTCTAACTGGTTGCCTACCATGTTGCTCAGAGTTTGGGGTCTTTGAAATTCCAAAGTGTTTCAGAAGGACAAATTGAAAAAGATATCATAAATGTCACTTTTATGGAACTCTTTTTATTTATAAGCAATGTATATTTTAGAAATAAAGCTGTAGACTGCAGACCACAGACCCTCTAAGTTGCCCTTTCCACACTTCAACGCTTGAGAGGTGAATTTCGTTCAGAGTTTAAAACTAGCTCTCAATCCTGCAGCTTGACCCCCTCTCTTGACTGAGTATCTGAACACTGCTCTCAAGAAGTTATCATGTTTGCAGTCTGTTTTGAAGAAAAAATACAGATAGAACTGGGTTGTTGATGTGAGGAAGGAGGAAAACAAATATATCCCTTTTATTTCTTTAAAATTCAGTACTGGCTACCTATATTACCTGTCAAACATTAATAGAAATAACTACTTGGTAAAATAGTCCTGCTCTGACTGAAGGTAAAGATACATACAAATGCCACGACCCACAAATCGAGCTTCAGAGATATTCGTGCACATGGGTCCCTGGACTCAAGTACAAATGAATGTGCCAACAAGATTGCTCCCAACAAGGAAGCACTGGAAACATACAGGTGTCAGAAGCAGTAGGCAGTTGAGCGTTGATAGGCTAGATAATTATACAGCCATGAAGAGGAAGTATCCATGGTTACATTCAGTAACATGGATGAATATTACAAAAGAGTGCTATAAGAAGAGTAACAAGAATGTATACACACTGTTTATAAACTGTTGCTAAAGGATGCATACATAAATGTTAAAATAAAGAAAACAATAGGAAGAGCGACAAGTATACATGTGCTAAACTCAAGGATCAGTTGTTGAATCATCATAGAAGGTGGGGGCTTCCCTGATGGCTCAGAGGTAAAGAATCCACTCGCCAATGCAGGAGACGCAGGAGATCCGGGTTTGATCTCTGGGTTGGGAAGATCCCCTGGAGGAGGAAATAGCAACCCACTCCAATATTCTTGCCTGGAGAATCCCATGGACAAGGGAGTCTGGTGGACTAGAGTCCATGGGGTCGCAATGAGCCGGACAGCAGAATAGAAGACAGGCTGGGAGTTATCTTGGTGAGAAGGGGAAATGAATGAGAAGAGACACATAAAGACATCTGGGGTTCTGGAAGTGTCCTGTTTACCAGCCTGATTGGTGAATGCACAGGTATACAATGTATGATTATTTATTAAACTGGATATTCATGTATATACCTTGCTGGATAGGTTTCATATTTTTTGATTTAAAAGGTTACAATAAAAAGTTAATTAAAGGGCTTTTAAATGTTTATGGGAAACATAATTTCCTTTGTATTGTCTATAAAAATCTATATATCACTCTTATAACAGCCATCGTGGGCATAATTGTAATGTCACTGAATTGCTGGACCATATAACTCATACTTATGTAAAGAATATTGGAGAAACTAGAGATATGTAAGGGAATAAAATATCTAAATATGTCAACAGCAGTGATTTTCGCTGAATTAACAGTTTGCAAATAGACATCTGTGAGTCCAAGTTAAATAATGCTTTGTAAAGAGAAAACATAAAACAGAGAAAGCTGTAGCTCACAGCAGAAGATTCAGCAAACTCTAAGTATATTGATTTTTTTGTACTTAGAATAAAACTCCTGTCTCACACTTGATGCATGTTTGTAGGGCAAGGAGGAGAAGACTGAGTGATGAGGGAAGTGATTTTACTTTGCAAGTGCAGGCTCTGGAGGCCCGTATGATTTGCCATGTGGGAGGCAGAGTCCTTTCAAAAATCAGATCATCACAGCTGTCAGCCAGTCAGAAACGCAGGTTAAGCTGCCTTTCTAGATTTTGACATTGGTTAATGTGTTGTTGTTGTTGTTCAGTCGCTCAGTCGTGTCCAGCTCTTTTTGATCAACCCCAGGGACTGCAGCACTCCAGGCTTCCCTGTCCTTCTCTATCTCCCAGAGTTTGCTCAAACTCATGTCCATTGAGTCAGTGATGCCATCCAACCATCTCATCCTCTGTTGCCCCCTTCTCCTCCTGCCCTCAATGTTTCCCAGCATCAGGGTCTTTTCTAGTGAGTCAGCTCTTTGTATCAAGTGGCCAAAGTATTGAAGTTTCAGTTTCAGCATCAGTCCTTCCAATGAATATTCAGGGTTGAGTCCCTTTAAGATTGACTGGTTTGATCTCCTTTCAGTCCAAGGGACTCTCAGGAGTCTCCTCCAGCACCACAGTTTGAAGGCATTCATTCTTTGGTGCTCAACCTTCTTTCTGATCCAACTCTCACATCTGTACATGACTACTGGGAAAACTATAGCTTTGACTATACAGACCTTTGCGAACAAAGTGATGTCTTTGCTTTTCAATACACTGTCTAGGTTTGTCACAGCTTTTCTTCCAAGGAGCAAGAGTCTTTTTAATATAGTACATGCATATCCCCTGCATTAGAGATTATTACAAAAGAAATGTGTAGTATTGGTACTTCACATGGCACTGGGTTTGAGAAACAAGAGCCAGTTACAGAAATACAACGAACAATTTGATGTGTTATCAGCAGAAGTTACAGAATTACTCTGAGCAAAGAGAAACAAGGAGCGCCTGATCTTTACTGCACACCTGGGACTGTGCCAGTCTATTTCACAGGTAATCTCAAGCAATCTTACCAGCAGGGCTTCCTGTGAAGCAGGAACAAACCCCCAAGGATGATGGACCGTTCTCCCCTATTTCACAGACAAGGACACTGGGATTCAGAGCAATAAACTCACCTGTACAGAGTAAATGGCAGCATCTGGGAAAAGTGTGAATTTCAAGAAAAACTTAAATTGCTGTCATAGACAAGATATTAAGAAAATGCAAGGACTTCCCTGGTGGCCCAGTGGTTAGAAGTCCGCCTTGCAGCGCAGGAGATGCAGGTTCCGTCTCTGGTTGGAGAACTAAGATCCCATGTGCCACTGTACAACCAAGCCCAAGGGCCGCAGCTGCCAAGCCTGTGCTCTTGGAAGCCTGAAAGCCACAACTAGAGAGTTTGTGCACCACAATGAAAGATCTCACATGACTCAAGTAAGACCCAATGCAGCAAACTAAAAAAAAAAAGAAAGCTCAGATGCTTTCTACAATATACTTACTATATGTGAAGACTAAGCACTCAGCTTAAATAAATAAATATTCAAAACGTGACCCATTGCCAAGTCTTCCTGACTTCAAGACTTATTACATAGCTATAATAATCACGAGAGTGTGATATTGGTGGAAGGACAGATATGTGGATCAATAGAAATGAAACAGTGAACCCAGAGGTAGACCCACACACAAACAATTAATTTTTGAAAAAGCAGTAAAAGTAATTTAATGGAGGAAGAATAACCTTTTCAAAACATGGTGCTGGAGCAATTACCAGTGCATAGGCAAAAAACAAAACAGGGACCTTGACCTGATTCTCACATCTGACAGAAAAACAAACTTCAAATGTGTAATAGTTATAAATGTAAAACTCTGAAACTTTTAGGAAAAACATGGGAGAGGATCTAGGATAAAGCAAAATTCTTAGGCTTGACACCACAAGCATGGTCCATAAAAGGACAAATTGATAAATCTGACTTCAAAATTTAAAACTTTTGCTCAGCAACAGACCCCGTAAAGAGGATGAAAAGACAAACTCCAGAGTGGGAGAAAATATTTATAAACCATATAGGCAGCAAAAACCTGCTATCTGGAATATAAAGAACTCCTAAAATTCAACTGTAAAAAAAAAATTGAGCAATCTAATTAAAATATAGGCAAAAATCATTTCACTGAAGAAGGTACACAGATGGGAAATAAGCATACATGAAAATGTGCTCCACATCGTTAGCCATTAAGGAAATGGAAGTTAGAACCACAATCAGATCACACTCCGCACTGACCAGGATGGCAAAAATAAAAAGTAAAACCAGCACCAGGTGCTGGTGAAGTTGCAGAGAAACTCACTGATGGAAACATAAGATGGCACCACTCTGGAACCACTTTGGCAGCTGCCTAAGAAACTAAACATAAATGAAACACACAACCCAACAATTACACTGCTGGGCATTTATTCCACAGCAATGAAGACCTGACATTCACACAAAACCCTATAAACAAATGTTTGTAACAGTCCCAAACTGCCACCAATTTCGATGTCCTTCAGTCAGTGAAGAGTGAAACTGATGGGGCCAGGTACACAGCACAACTCCGACGGGTCTCCAGATTCGTCTTTGTGGGTGAATGACTTATCTTGAGGGGGGTCTTACACCTCTTCATTCTTGGTACGTCAATTGTTTTCAATCAAAGGCTGACCTGAGGCTTTGGCATTAGAAGGTTTCAAGAACAGTTTGAGGAAAATCCCTATTGTTGTCCAAGTGTTTAAGTTAGCCTGCCATCTTCAAAATTAAGGTGTAGAGTCATGAGCAATGTTTACAGTTTAGTATTTTCATGTCTTCCTAGTGCAGCAATTCTGAAACTTTTGAATCTCAGGACCTCTTTAAATTCCTGAAAGTTCTTGAGGATCCCAAAGAGCTTTTGTTTATATGGGTTAAATCTACTTCATATATACTATATTTGAAACAAACACCCAGACATATAAAAAGTTTTATTAATTCACTTAAAAGTAACAGTAAATAAATCCTCTGTGTGTTGACATAGATATTTTACTTAAAAGAATTATATTTTCTTAAACAACGAAACAGTGAGAAGGGTATCATTGTTTTCTATTTTTGCAGACCTCTTTCATGTCTTGCTTTGTAGTTTGCAGATCCCTTTAACAGCTGGGTTCTCATATTTGCTTCAATTTGTTGCAGTGTTTTGGTTGAGGTGAAGCATATAAGAAAGGCCAGCCTCCCACAGGTATGCAGTTAAAAAAGAGAGATCTGGGTGACCCTTTGGAAATGTCTTGGGCCCCCCAGAGATCTGTGGACCACATTGAGTCTGAGATCTGTAAATCCACACTGATCTAGTGGATTTCCTCAGATTTCATTTGTCTTCTTTCTTCAAGGTTGCAGAAGACACAAAAAGTTTGACATTGTGTTCAAGTTTTTGGAGGACTTAGTCCTTTTAGAGAGCTTGGGGAATAGTGCTTTCCAGGAGGCACTAGTGGTAAAGAATCCACCTGCCACTTCAGGAGACGTAAGAGATGTGGGTCCGATCCTTGGGTTGGGAAGATTCCCTGGAGGAGGAAATGGCAACCCCCTCCAGTATTCTTGCCTGGAGAATCCCACAGACAGAGGAGACTGGCGGGCTACAGTCCATGGGGTCGCAAAGAGCTGGACACGACTGAAGCAACGTAGCACACATGCATGCAAACCGAAAAAAGGATGATGAAGAAAAACAGCATCTCCAGAGGCTGTTGATGGAGAGGGGTAGGGTCTGTCTTTTCTTAAAAATCGTACCCTGAAGACAAGGTCTCAGTGAGCCCACAAGGGCCAGCGTTGGGGGCTGAACAAAGTCCGTGACCCAGCCCTAGTGCCCCAACGCACAGGTGACCCAGCCCTGGGAAAACGGGGCGTTTCCAGCAGCTCTGGAACCACAGTGTCTCTCTCAGCTTTCCTTGTAACAAGATTAGTCTTGCTTTTCCCTCCTCTTTATTCCACCGTCTTGCGGGCCACCTCTTGGCTTTTGCAGTAATGTGATTAGCTGGCCTGTGGCCCACACCGAGGCCACTGACACAAAGATCTCTGCTTAGCTGAGTGCACCTCTTTCCTAAACAGCATCTCAGTGTTTATAATCACAGGGCCATTGTGAGTGCTGGGATTCCAATAGGACAGGATATTTACGATACCGCCTACCTCCCCCACCTCCATAAAAGTCCATTCAAGGAGACAGTTGGAAAAGGAACAGAGACAGATGTGTGTCCTTCCCAGATGCTGACAGGCCTCAATTGTTCTGCATATGTAATGACTTTTTACGGCTCTTTGCAAAGGCCTCTTCTGACTTTTAAAAAGCTGCCGAAGTCAAATATAGGTAGTTTTAGTAATCTCCCCGGATGCTCCAGCTGCCTAGAAATCCTCTGTCAGAGGGTGTACAAAAAAGCCTGCCTCCCTTTCCTGTTTCATGGCTGTAACATTGATCCCTTAGTATTTATATATGACTGTTCATGTACATGCAAGAGTCCATAGCATCTTATTTGGAGAAGAGTCCTTTATAAACATTCAATGGTTCAATAATTGTTTTAACGGCAATTTATGTAATTAGAACATAAAGAAAATAAAATGAATGGAGAATGTAGACCCTCCTATGAAGTTTTTAACAAATATTTTAATGTTTCTATATTTCTGAATATAGAACTTTAAAGTTGAAAAAACTTTTCAATGTGGAATTAGCTCATTTGATTTTTATAGCCACATGATCTTGAAGGAACGTTTCTTTTTAAAAAATTTGTTTATTTTCTAATAGATAGCCAATGAGAATGTGCTGTATGGCTCAGGAAACTTGAACAGGGGCTCTGTATCAACCTAGAGGGGTGGGATGGGGAGGGAGATGGGAGGGAAGTTCAAAAGAGAGGGGATATATGTATACCTATGGCTGATTCATGTTGAGGTTTGACAGAAAACAACAAAATTCTGTAAAGCAATTATCCTTTAATAAAAAATTTATTAGTTAAAAAATTTTATTATTTTCTAAAAATTGAAGTATAGTTGCTGTACAATATTATATAGGTTTCAGGTATACAGTATAGTGATTCACAATTTTTATAGGCTATTCTCTTATTTATAGTCACTATGAATGTTCCCTCTATTCCCTGTGCTGCACAATATATCCTTGTAGCTCATTTTTTACCTAATAGTCTATACTTCTTACTCCCCTACCCCTATGTTACCCCTGAAACTTATTTCTTTTAATGCAAATTAATGCATTTGATAATTTCTGATGGATAAGATTTGTTCTGGTCATTTGGGTAGTTTAGGTTGAGCTGAACAGGAAAATATCCAGGATTGGAAAATTCTATCTGCGGTGCTGATCAGCTTCTTCTTTATTTATTTTAAAATGTCTATTTATTCATTTGGCTGCACCAGGGCTTAGCCGTGGCATGTGGGATCTTTAGCTGAGGCATGTGGGATCTAGTTCCCTGACTGGGGATTGAACCCAGAACCCCTGCGTTGGGAGCGCAGAGTCTTAGCCACCGGACCACCATGGAAGTCCCTGATCAGCTTCTTGCTGTACTCCTCTCACCTTAAAAATCCTCTGCTAAGAGTTAGCTCCCTTGGTTTGATCCCTGTGCATAGGGTCGCCACTCTGTGCTTCCGCTATGACTTCAGAGGGACACTCAGGAGGATACTGAGTGCCTCACAGGTCTGTTCCCACTGTCATATTTCTTCCAAAACCCGAAGCAGAAAAATGAATACCCGACTGATTTTAAAAATGGCAAAAGACAGCAAAGTCCTTGAAGAGATGCTTCCAAACCCAGACATTATTCCTCTGCATGCTAGGCCCAGTTCAAGTATCTTCTCATCGGTGAAGTCCTTGGCACCCTCCATCTGAAAATGCTCTTTTTCAGTCCTCATCTCAGTTAGGCGTGTCCAACAGTCTGCTGGTAAACGTTTAACAACCAGCTCTTTGTGGAGAAGGTGAACCCTGGTTTGTAGTGCTTGTGATGTAAACAGTCCTGCCTGGCTGACTTTAGTCCCACCAAGACGTCACTGGACTTCCCTGGTGGCTCAATGGTAAAGAATTTGCCTGCAATTCAGAAGCCCTTGGTTCAATCCCTGGGTCAAGAAGATCTCCTGGAGGAGGAAGTGGCAACCCACTCCAGTATTCTTGCCTGAAGAATTCCATGGACCGAAGAGCCTGGCAGGCGGCAGTCCGTGGGGTCAAAGAGTCGACACAACTGAAGCAACTTAGCACGTGCCCATGCGTGTGCACACACACACACACACACACACACATATATATACTTTTTAAGGGGCTTTCCAGGTGGCACTAGTAGTAAAGAACCTGCCTGCCAATGCAGGGGACGTAAGAGATGGGGATTCGATCCCTGGGTTGGGAAGATTTCTTGGAGAAAGGCGTGGTAACCCACTCCACTATTCTTGCCTAGAGAACCAGATGGACAGAGAAGCCTGGAGGACTGCGGTCCGTGGGGTTGCAAAAAGTCAGACATGACTAAAACTTTCACTGTCGTTCTTTTTCATATTCTTTTCCATCGTGGCATATCACAGGCTATTGAATATAGTTCCCTGTGCTACACAGTAGGACCTTGTTGTTTACCTATTCTCTAATATTCAGGCTTCCCTTTTGGCTCAGCTGGTAAAGAATCCTCCTGCGATGCTGCAGACCTGGGTTCGATCCCTGGGTTGGGAAGATCCCCTGGAGAAGGGAATGACTACCCATTCCAGTATTCTGGCCTGGAGAATTCCATGGACTCTATAGTCCTTGGGGTTGCAAAGAGTTGGACACAACCAAGCGACTTTCACTTCACATGTAATATTCAACAGTTTGCATCTGCTAATCCCAAACTGCTATGTGGTGCAGCCAAAAAAAAGGGAAAAAATCCAACAAAATAAAAGCACAAAATATGACATATGCTGATACATGTGGAGAGAGTGAGAGCCCTGATTACATTTAACATGTAAACACACTGATATGAAGTATTATTTTTCTTTGGACCTTAGACCAGTGATCTCATGGCTGATACAGACCTACAGTTATTTTACCACACTGATCCAAATATGTAAAGCACTTATTGTTACCATAAGCATCAAACATGTTTATTTGTTAAATGTTCATTAAATGTCCATTTAGGTTGTGTGTTAGTCCCTGCAGTCAGAGTGATTCTTTCTTTGAAAATGGTGACCAGAGGTCTCAATCCTATTTAGCCAAACCTATTACTAATACCTAGGAAATGCTCCCAATTCCTGGTCCTATAGGTGATGTCTCATCTAACATCTCCAAAATTTCTGGATTGGGCAGAAGTTACAGAAATTTCCAGTTTCTATTACAGGTTTTTTCCTGTGTTTTTATTAATTTAGGCTGTCATTTCCACAATACATACGTTTATTCTCAGAAGTGAAATCTGACCAAAATATAGATGGAAGCATTTTAAAAAGAATTTCATTCCAACTGCTTTAGCCATTCATCTATAATTATTTGGGGCATATATCAGAGAATCATTTTCTACTTTAGGTGAAGTATGACTCAGTCAACAATCTCTTGTGAGTGAATAACATCCTGGGATTCATGGCTGGTCCCCACAAGGCGCTGCTAATAGACTGATTCGCTCAGCTCCTCATCCTTGGGAGGAAGTCCAGCTTCACCCCTCTTCCTCCTCACCCCCCAGCCTCAGAAGGGAACTTGGGCTTCTGGTATTTATAGATAAATATACAGACTGTGGCCCAACACTGGACACCTGCATAAGCTCATAAAAGCGTCCCCGGTTCAAACAACCAGTTTTACATTCTTGGCCAGTTGTGGAAACCCCACCCTCACTGGGCTGAGGCAGCAGCAAGTTCCAGCTAAGGCACGCACACACTCAGCTTGTCTTGCTGGACTGACCGCCTCTCTAGGAACCAGATGGAAGCCATTGCTATGTTAGGATACCCATCACACGGACGAGCAGGTGGGGGACCCAGAGGGAGGAGACCCCAGAGGCGTGATTCGGGAGCCCCTCGGAGATGAGGACAACCTTCAAAACCAGGCTCTCAGTCCATCACTCCCCACACCCTGAGATTCCCCGTGTGAGATGAGTTGAGAGCTGGTTTTACCGGAAGAAAGGGGACATTTAAACCTTATCAATCATGCCCAACAAAAAACGCCCCCTCTTCCCAAAACTAAAATGCATTTGTCGTCAAAAGACCTTTTCATGAAGGCAGTTTTGTCAATACGCCATCTGGGCACAAATAAAAGGGTCCATTTGAATGCACGTAAATGCTGTCGGCATTCAGGTTGCTCAGACTGTGGGTGACAGTTGTGTTTTAGACAGTGCTACCTGCACCCGTACCTCTCCAGTTCCTCCTGGAAGCCAGATTGCTGCATCTCAAGGCTGCAGTTTCCCCTGCCTATAAGACAGAAAGCTGTGAGGCTCCAGGCTTCTTAGGTCAAGAAGAATTGATTTAATTTTTCTTATTCAACTGATTACTTCATATATAACATGAATAGAAGGCACTTATTTAAACGTATCTTTCCTGTAGTATTGTTGCTGTTGTTCAGTCAATTAGTTGTGTCCGACTCTTGGCGACTCCTCCCTGTCCTTCACTATCTCCTGGAGTTTGCTCAGACTCATGTCCATTGTGTTGGTGATGCCATCCAACCATCTCATCCTATGTCATTCCCTTCTCCTCCTGCCTTCAATCTTTCCCAGTATCAGGGTGTTTTCCAATAAGTCTGCTCTTTGCATCAGGTGGCCAAAGTATTGGAGCTTCAGCTTCAGTGTCAGCTCTTCTAATGAATATTCAGGGCTGATTTCCTTTAGGATTGGCTGGTTTGATCTTGCTGTCCAAGGGACTCTAAAGAGTCTTCTTCAGCACCACGGTTCGAAAGCATCATTTCTTCAGCAGTCAGCCTTATTTCTGGTCCAACTCTAACATCCATACGTGACTACTAGAAAGACCATAGTTTTTACTAGATGGACCTTTGTCAGCAAAGTTATGGCCTCCAAATTAACGATTTGCTTATCGGTTTTCTTTAAAACATTTTCTCCCAAGAAGATCAGAGGTGAAGGTTCTTCTGAGAATAGTTTCAAAGTCTATGGTACTTCCTTCCTGGAACACCACATGGTGGAAACAGAGCCCAGGAGCAAGTCTGGAAGAATCTGGATGGACGGGGTTGGGGTGGGCAGGAAGATGTCAGGCCCTCCTCTGCAGGATCCTGGCTCAATCCAATAAGAAATTGGAAGAGGGAGATGGAGAAAATATTTCTGTCTGGTTATATTTTCACATGGATGGGCCCTTTTTGAAAAAAATGTTAAGACCTCATGAAGAATTAGATATGGGCTTCCCTGGTGGCTCAGTGGTAAAGAATCTGGCTACCATTGCAGGAGACATGGGTTCAATCCCTGATCTGGGAAGATCTCACATACCTCGGAGGAACTAAGCCCGAGCACCACAACTACTGGGCCTGCGCTCCAGAGTCTGGGAGCCGCAACTATGGAGCCCACGTGCCGCAACTACTGAAGCCGGAGCGCTCTAGAGCCTGTGCTCTGCAACAAGACAGGCCACCGCAAGGAGAAGCCCGCACCCCACAACTAGAGAAGAGCCTGTGCAGCAACGAAGACCCAGCACAGCCAAAAAAGTACTTGAATGTTGGTTTTTTAGAAAAGAATTAGCTATTATAAAAAATAAAACTTAAAAAAATAAACTCCACATGTGACCAATAAAAGGGCCAGTGCAGTCACACGGGGCGAAAAACGACGTTTAGTCCTCTGATAAAACACTGCGAGATGTATGAATCATCCACACATATCCTTGGACGTGTCCTTTGATATTGGAATCTGAGTTTTATGATCTGCCTGTAATTAAAGTTCTGGGTTAAGTTTTTAAGGGAGAGAAAATTAAACACTTTAAAAGCCAACACCTTGTTTCTCAAGACGTAACCCGGGGCAGGTTTTTATGGTCGCACTAGGGTTTTAGTCACTGGCTGGCACTCGCATCCTCATTTTCATGTTGCTGCTAGCCCTCTTTATGGCAGGGTCTGTGCGTCCCGCAGGGGCTGCAAGTGCAGACCTGCCCGTTCAGCCTACGTAGACAGGCTCTGTGGCCACAGCTCGTCGGTCCTGGTCGTGGGGTGAGCACTGGACCTGCGACAGTGACGAGGGGTGAGGGCTAATACTAAAGAGAGTGGGCCAGGCTTGGAGGCGGCCAAACTATAAGCTGAGAGAAGTCAGAACGGGACACAGTCACTGTGTCTGAAAGAATAAAGAGCCTCTCTGAAATCACAGGTATCTTCACTGCCGCAGACACAAAGGTGTGCCGGGCCAGCTGGTACAGGCGCCTGAGAACCTCCCGGTACCTTCCAAATCAGTTATTAAACACAGCCATTCTTTTCTAAAGACATTTATTTATTAGGCTGTTTTGGGGCTTAGTTGTGGTGTGTGGGTTCTCTTCATTGCCACGGGTAGGACTTTTTGCTGCGGCAGGCTCTCTAAGTTGCAGTGTGTGGGCTTAGTTGCTCTGCGGCATGTGGGATCCTAGCTCCCAGATCAGGGATTGACCTCGTGTCCCCTGCATTGCAAGGCAGATTTTTAACCACTGAACCACCAGGGACATCCCCTAAAGAGTCATTCTGAACAATAAATCGTGTAAGAAAAGAAGGTGGTATATTCAAAGTTGATCACTTACT
Source organism: Bos javanicus (assembly GCF_032452875.1). Lineage (NCBI taxonomy): Eukaryota > Metazoa > Chordata > Mammalia > Artiodactyla > Bovidae > Bos > Bos javanicus. The sequence continues at coordinate 32,535,473 of NC_083879.1, read as the reverse complement.
ACTTGTCTTTTACTGCACTTTACTATTTATCTGTATTCTTGAGGTCATTGGATTATTGTGGAAACCCTATAAGGATGCTTTACTGGGCATCTCTTATCAACCCCACATTCAGTGATGTCACACATCAGTAGGTGGAAACCAGCCTTGGTGAGAGTGTGTGCACCATAGAAACTGGCAAAACGCTTGATTCATTGTTAAATCAGTCAGAGCTTGATTACGTATCAGGGCTTGATTTATTGTTTTGCTGATTGTCTAGACTTCAGAAAGTGATGGAGGAAATGTTAATACTGCAGATTAAACTGAGAAAGTATGTTATATGTATAACTGTTAAATTGTGAGTATCTGGAAAATTCAAAATGTATCCTTCCAGTATATGAAAATATTATCTGACGTGGTAAAGAGTACACACACATCACTGATAAATAACTGAAGTTTTGATAGTTTTTGTTGTTTTACTTTTACACTTGAGCAAAAATAGCAACTAACAGTTATGTTGGAACTATGTTTGTTCATCAGTGGCACCTCTAGGTTGGCTGTGGATTCAAGTGTGCAACAAAAATTAACGGACAGCATTCTGTGAGACTCAACTAGATAAATGGAATTTACAATCAATAGTATTACATATTTTTGGGGGGGAAGGAATAGTTAGGGACTTTGGGGGGTCATGCACACACTGCTATATTTAAAATGGATATCCAACAAAGACCTATTGTATAACACGTGGAACTCTGCTCAATGTTATGTGCCAGGCTGGATGGGAGCAGGGTGTCGGGGAGAATGGATACATGTATATGTAGGGCTGAGTCCGTTTGCTGTTCACCTGGAACTACCACAACCTTGTTAATCAGCTATGTACCCCAACAGTGAGGGACCGGGAGGCCTGGCGTGCTGCAGTCCCTGGGGTCTCAGAGTCAGACATGACTTAGTGATTGAACAACAGCACCCCAATACAAAATAAAAAGCTTAAAGTTTAAAAAAATTACATACTTTTTAAAAATTTGTAAATTATATCACGTCTATACATCTATTATATACACACCTATAATGTATAATAAACCTATATATTATTATACAATGTATAATAATTATGCAATAATAGTGTATAATAAACCTATATATTAAGTACATTATACACACACACACACATTTTTACCCCCTGAGAACTGATTGCTTAATACCTATTGCCTATGACTGTACATACTGGTGCAATGTAACGCCAGACTTGCAGAACTCAGACCACAGGCCACTGTGACAAGCTGAAACCCTTCTGATCTACCTCCCTCCATCCGTTTCCATATGACACAGAGAAAGAGCCCCTCAGATACATTCAGCAGAATTATGCTCATTTTAAACTTTGCAGTAGGGGCGTGGGTGGTGGTTTGCTTTGGAGCATTGCTGTGTTACGACCAGAAGTTTAAACAGATGCTAACATACCCCTACACACTGCAGAGCTAACCAGACAACTCGCCCTGATCTAAGTGGGCGGTAGCAAAGCTAAACCCACAGTAGGTTATAATTTAAAAGCCAGAAAAGCCGCAATCGTGACACATGACCAGCTCAAGACAGACAGGTGACAGTTTTCCTCCCCCCAAACTGCAGGAATCCCAGCTGTGCTGCAGGGACCCGGAGCCAAGCCTCATGATAGCTGGACCTCTGGGCAGGGGTGGTTGAGAGGGGCGCTGGGTGTATCCAGTCTTGCGCTGTTTAGTTTGTGAATAATACACTAACTCCTAATGGCTCACTGTCAGGTCACAAATAATTAAGGCGTGAGTCATCTGTAAAGCTGAAAGTGTCTGGAATGGCCTGTCATTCATAATGCAAGAGGAGGGAAATTTCCCTCCTTTCCCAGGTGGTCTGTGGTCACAGAAGCCCCTGCTTCATAGGTCCTGGGGCTCTGTGGACCCTGACCATCTCACACGTAAATGCTCTGTCCCCCACGTCAGACTCAGACACGGAGTCCTTATTTCATTAAGATCTGGTGGTGGCTCGTGAACAGTGAGGGTGGCATCTTCGTGGAAGATCAAATCCTTCCTGTCTTCACGGCACCTCCAGGTCCAAGTCAATCACAGCACGTCTCAGGCAGCACCTGGCTGCCCTGCCCCAGGTAGAAGGCCTTCTCTGATCACCCGTCACTGCAAAGGCCCAGCTCCACCCCAGGTGCGGGGGTGCTTGGGCAGACAGGACTCTATCCTCCAAACGAGGGCTAAGTAAAAGTCGCTCAGTCATGTCCGACGCTTTGCAACCCCAAGGACTATACAGTCTATGAAATTCTCCAGGCCAGAATACTTGAGTAGGTAGCCGTGCCCTTCTCCAGGGGATCTTCCCAATCCAGGGATCAAACCCAGGTCTCCCACATTGCAGGTGGATTCTTTACCAGCTGAGCCACCAGGGAAGCCCAAACAAGGGCTAAGCGGCTAGTTATCTCTGCTAGGGAAATCCTGTGTCTGCTTTGTGGGTGCTTTAGAGAGCTTATCTTTCTGTTTGTTTGTTTATCTTCCCAATCCAGGGATCGAACCCAGGTCTCCCACATTGCAGGTGGATTCTTTACGAGCTGAGCCACCAGGGAAGCCCAAACAAGGGCTAAGTGGCTAGTTACCTCTGCTAGGGAAATCCTGTGTCTGCTTTGTGGGTGCTTTAGAGAGCTTATCTTTCTGTTTGTTTCTCCTGATCGAAACCGCTTTGGCCCATGGACAAACCAGCACCAGAACTGACCCAGCAGCCTCAACTGAGAGTTGACTTGGGGGTTAAAGGTTACAGTTTTTGAGAAAGGCAGTCAAACATTAATGATGGGTAAACTTCTTTCCCTCTTGCCCCATGAGCTGACTGGGCGATCCTGTTTGTTCTACAACGTGGACAGTATTTGCTGAGGGTAATTGAAATCCACCGCACAAACAACCTCCCTCATCTCCTGCCGCCTCTGGGCCGCTGTGTCAGGTGAGCACCGCCAGGCGTTATCAGGCAGCCGGAAACAGCCTGGTCCTGTCCCCGACCTGCTCTTCATCAGCTCCCACACTGGACAGACGCTGCGTGTTCTGCCAGACCCGCTGGACCAGAGACTGGAGTGTCTCAGATGCTAGGAGCCTCATGGGTTTCTAGAGCTTAGTGTTGTTGTTGTTCAGTGGCCAAGTCTTGCCCCACTCTTCGTGATCCCATAGACTGCAGCATGCCAGGCTTCCCTGTCCTTCACTATCTCCCACAGTTTGCTCAAACTCATGTCCATTGTGTTGGTGATGCCATCCAACCATCTCATCCTTTGTTGTCTCCTTCTCCTCCTGCTCTCAGTCTTTCCCAGCATCAGGGTCTTTTCCAGTGAGTCAGTTCTTCACAACAAGTGGCCAAAGTATTGGAGTTTCAGCGTCAGTCCTTCCAATGAATATACAGGGTTGATTTCCTTACTGTCCAAGGGACTGTCAGGAGTCTTCTCCAGGACCACAGCCTAGAGTTTATACCTCACTTGCAAATATGCATCCCGTGGTGCCCAAGAAATTAGGGCATTTTCATCACCAGAGACACTGAGTTTATACCTGTCTCCAGCCCCCAGGCTCCTGGGTGACCCTGGGCCATGCTCCAAATTTGACATCTACAGTGTGATGCATTTCTTTGTTCATGGACATGTTTCCATGCTTGGAGCAGTGCCTGACACATAGTGAGTATCTGTTAAACCCCAAAATGAATCCTATTACCTCTTCCTTGGGGCTTCCCTGGTGGCTCAGATGGGAAAGAATCTGCCTTCTAATGCAGGAGACCCAGGTTCAATCCCTGAGTTGGGAAGATCCCCTGGAGGAGGGCACGGCAACCCACTCCAGTATTCTTGTCTGGAGAATCCTGTGGACAGAGAAGCCTAGCGGGCTTCAGTCTATGGGGTCGCAAAGCGTCAGACACGACTGAGTAACTGACACTTTTCACCTCTTCCTCACTGGCTGCCCATTGCCTTCATGCCACTTCCCATCGCTCCTGGGGGGATGTGGCTGTTACCTGGCCCGTGAGAAACAACCAAACCAGGCCAGCGGAGCTGGGAACTGACCCCTGTGGGCCTCGGCAGGAAGTCAGTAGGCTCAGAGACCCTTGTGGGCCCAGGGCTGAGGCCCAGCAGGTGCCTTTTCGTCTTCCAGGCAAAGATCAAGCTGGCCCACGTGGGAGTGCATCAGCTGGAGGAGAAGGAAGCACAGTCCAGCCTGCCCTGTGGACACCAGGAAAACAGCTTGTTGTAAAAATCAAACTGAATTCTTAGCTGCCTTTGAGAGCGTGGCCAAAGCCATCCATGACAGACCATCCCCTCATTCGAGCTGATGTCCCTTGGTGCCTGGGAACATCTACCCCATCCCAGGCTCTCACAGTCCCAAGGTCTGTGGTCCTGAGGCTTGGCTTTCCTAACACAGCCCAGAAGGCCTCCTGTTGGAGAAGGAGCCACACCTGTGAAGACGTCTGAAGGAACCGCATCTCTAGGCAGTGAGAGAAACCCGCATCAGCCATCACATTCTTAGAAACGTCTCTTGTGATGAGTACTCAGCAGGGAGCTTAGGCTCACTTACCTGAGGCTGAAGCTTGCATGCAGGAAAGCACACAGTGTCACCAGTCACAGCTGATACACGCCAGCAAAGCTGTGTACAAGAGCCCTGCGAACGCAGGTCATGTGGGCGCTTGGAGGCGCAGACAGCCTGAGCCCAGGTGTCAGCCACACTCTGAAAGTCGCCCCCAATGCCTTGCGGGTTCTCTCTGCAGGCCTGGAGAATGCGGCACACTTGTGTTTACACAGATAAAAGTTGGCCACGAGATGATTGATGCTCCCAGGAGCCACAGCATGAGTCGTTGACGCCTACAGATGGACATTCTGCATCTCACATCATCTCCGGTGAATCAGACACAGTGTGACTGCACAGCTTTGACAGCCTTGGAGAGCAATCCAATGTATTACTATTTTTCACCATGGTGCTAGCGCTCAGTCACTAAGTCATGTCCGACTCTTTGTGACCCCATGGACTGCAACCCTCCAGGCTCCTCTGTCCATGGGATTTTCCAGGCAAAAACACTAAGGTGGGTTGCCATTTCCCTCTCCGGGGGATCTTCCCAACCCAGGGATTGAATCTATGTCTCCTGTGTCTCCTGCATTGGCAGGAGGGTTCTTCACCACTGAGCCACCTGGCAAGCCCGTTTTTCACCACATAAAAATCCAAACCATATAGTTGGGGCAAATAACAAATCTTTGGGAATGGATCCTTATTATCCGATGTGGTTATTTACTTTGATCCACTCACAAACTGAGTGGATCAAAAACTGAATACTGATTTGATTATGTGCCTATAAAGGTAACCCAGGACCCAGACTGAGTAACTGTCCGTCAAAGTCTCTTCTGACAACAGCAAGCATTATAGCATGCCAATAACATTTTTATCAGGTAGTTAAGTTAATTACCTGTGGTAAACGTGTTAGTGAGACAAGCGCGGTTTGTTGTCAACATTTGCCGACCACTTTAAAACACTGCCCGGCTGTGTGGGAGGAATCAAGGGTACAAGAGTTTGCAGATGCGTGGACACCTGCCGGTGAACTGTAAAATCTGATGCAAGCTTTAGGCTGAAACCTGCGTGTTGTTTTTCCACCACAAGATGGCTCTGTATGGTTTCTTCTCAGAAGAAATATGGGCTTGTGTGGCAAATCTGTGTTTGTGAAGCAGCAGCAAGCCCTGGGCAATGGTCCAAACTGGATGGTCAGTTTTTAAAGGAATCTTCGTCCTATTCTCCATGGTGGCTGGACCAATTTACATCCCCATCAACAGTGTACGAGGGTTTCCCTTTCTCCACATCCTTGCCAACATTTGTTGTTTGTAGACTTTTTGGTCTGGAGAAGGCAATGGCACCCCACTCCAGTATTCTTGCCTGGAAAATACATGGACGGAGGAGCCTGGTAGGCTGCAGTCCATGGGGTCGCTGAGGGTTGGACACAACTGAGCTTCACTTTCACTTTTCACTTTCATGCATTGGAGAAGGAAATGGCAACCCACTCCAGTGTTCTTGCCTGGAGAATCCCAGGGACGGGGGAGCCTGGTGGGCTGCCGTGTGTGGGACCACACAGAGTCGAACACGACTGAAGTGACTTAGCAGCAGAAGCAGACTTTTTGGTGATGGCCACTCTAAATAATGATAGCTCATTGTGGTTTTAATTTGCATTTCTCTAATAATTAGTGATCCAACAATTCCACTCCTGGGTATATACCCAGAAAAATCCAAAAATACCATTTTGAAAAGATACATGAACCCCAGTGTTCCTAGCAGCGTTATTTACAATAGCCAGAATGTGGAAGCAACCAAGTATCCATCAGCAGATGAATGGATAAAGAAGATGTAGTATATACAAACAATGCATTACTGCTGTTCAGTCACTGAGTCGTGACGACCCCGTGAACTGCAGCACACCAGACTCCCTGTCCTTCACTATCTCCCAGAGTTTGCTCAAACTCACATCCATTGAGTAAGTGTTGCCATCTAACCATCTCATCCTCTGTTGCCTCCTTCTCCAGCTGCCTTCAGTCTTTCCCAGCATCTTTCCCAATGCATTAGTGCTCTGCCACAAAAAAGAATGAAATACTTCCATTTGCAGCCATGTGGATGGACCTAGAGGATATTATACTTAGTGAAATGAGAGAAAGACCAATACTGTATGATATCACTTCTATGTGGAATCTAAAAAATAAGCCAACTAGTGAATATGAAAAAAAGGAAACAGATTCACAGATAAAGAAAAACTGGTGGTTACCAGTAGGGAGAGGGAGGTAGGGGTAGGTGATTAAGCTACTATGTATAAAATAAACTCTAGGGATCATGGCATCTGGTCCCATCACTTCATGGGAAATAGATTGGGAAACAGTGGAAACAGTGTCAGACTTTATTTTTTTGGGCTCCAAAATCACTGCAGATGGTGATTACAGCCATGAAATTAAAAGACGCTTACTCCTTGGAAGGAAAGTTATGACCAACCTAGATAGCACATTCAAAAGCAGAGACATTACTTTGCCAACAAAGGTTCGTCTAGTCAAGGCTATGGTTTTTCCTGTGGTCGTGTATGGTATGGATGTGAGAGTTGGACTGTGAAGAAGGCTGAGCGCCGAAGAATTGATGCTTTTGAACTGTGGTGTTGGAGAAGACTTTTGAGAGTCCCTTGGTCTGCAAGGAGATCCAACCAGTCCATCCTGAAGGAGATCAGCCCTGGGATTTCTTTGGAAGGAATGATGCTAAAGCTGAAACTCTAGTACTTTGGCCACCTCATGCGAAGAGTTGACTCATTGGAAAAGACTCTGATGCTGGGAGGGATTGGGGGCAGGAGGAGAAGGGGACGACAGAGGATGAGATGGCATCACTGACTCGATGGATGTGAGTCTGGGTGAACTCCCGGAGTTGGTGATGGACAGGGAGGCCTGGCGTGCTGCGATTCATGGGGTCGAAAGGAGTCGGACACAACTGAGCGACTGAACTGAACTGAGGGATACATATCGTAAAGCACAAGGAATACAGCCAAGATTTTATAATAACTGTACATGGAGTATAATCTTTAAAAATTGTCAGTCAATGAACCTTGTGTTATGTTGTAAATCAACTATAACTCAATAATAAAGAAAGAAACAAACTCAGGCAAATGTTTCATAAGAGTGTTAAGGGCAAAAGCCAGAGCATAGGATACAATGAAAGACAGATAAAAATTGATAATTAAAAAGCATATACGTTAAAAAAATCCAAGAGCAACTTGAAAAATTTAAACATGATGGCAGAAAATATAACAACATAAAAATAGTATATAATATTTTATTTATTTTTAAAACTCCTGGTATTAGATATCCTTTCTTCATACCCGATGTGGACAGTTCTAACAGCCTACAGAATCAGTCCCTATCTTCCCCTTTAAAAAAAACGTTTTTGGCCGCACAGGGTCTTCATTGCTGCAGCGGGCTTTCTCTAGTTGTAGAGTGGGGGCCACTCTGTAGTTGTGGTGTGTGGGTTTCCCACTGAAGTGACTTCTCTTTTGCAAAACACAGGCTCCAGGGCGCCTGGGCTCAGTAGTGTGGCGCACCGGGTTAGTCACTCTGTGGCCTGTGGGATCTTCCAGGACCAGGAATCAAACTTGTGTCCCTTGCATCGACAGGCGGGTGCTTAACCACTGGGAAGTCCAGTATACAATATTTTAAAAACTCAGTAGAAAGCTTCGAAGGTAAAGCTGGGGCAATCTTCCAGGAAATAGATCAACATGAAAAATAAGAACGTACAGGTGAAAACATTAGAGGAGGAGCATCACTGAAGAAGTAAGCCAAGGAAACCTCCAAAGATGCCGGACATGGCTTTCCAGACTATGAGAGCCCACTCTGTGCCTGCCCCAGTGGTGAAAACAGGCTCTGTACATCTTTGTGAAATGTCAGAACACCGAGAGACGGAGAGGATCCTCAGAATTTCCAGTTTCATAGCAGGTCCTGGAGCCGCCAGTCCAGGTGAGGAGAGGTCAGACGTGCTCCGGCAGGAATTTCTCCAAGAAGGTAAAGCTCATAGAACACCTGATGTGTTGGAGCATAGTGAGGGATCACGACTGGCAGGAGATAGGTTGAATTAGAGATAAGTACAAAAAGCACAAAAGACCAGGTAAAAACAGCAACAAAACCCAGACAGGTTTTAAACTTGGTAAATTTAAAAGTTTTGCAGAAAGGAAAGAGACGTCACAGTTTACTGCCTGAATCAGCTGTGGCTAGCACTGATATAATCGTATTAGTAAACACATTGAAGGTGGTCTAACAAAAGCTGTGTCATAATCCCAGCCGTCTATGTGGTGACTAAGAGCACAGACCCTAAGGCCAGACCGCCCAGGCTGAAACCTGCGCCAGGTCATAATAATCCGATTATGAGCTGTGTCAGTGGGCCGGCCCGTCACTCTGACTCAATGTCCTTATCCGTAAATTGGGGATCATAACCGAACCTATTTCATAGGGCTTGGGGGAACAGTGAATGAATCAATACACAGGAAAGGCTTAGAACAATGCCTAGCCTGTGGCAAATTCTATACACGAGTAAACCTAGGATTTCCCTGGTGGTCCAGTGGTTAAGAATCCGCCTGCCAATGCAGGGGACACGGGTTCTATTCCTGCCCAGGAAGGTCCCATGTGCTGCGGGGAAACCAAGCCTGCAAGCCATACGACTGCGCCCACTGCACCCCAATTACTGGAGCCCACACACCCTGGGGTCTTCGTTGCTGGACCAAGTGGCTCAGGGTGAAGAATCTGCCTGCCAATGCAGGAGACGCAGGGTTGATCCCTGGATCAGAAAGTTCCACTGGAGGAAGAAATGGCACCCCACTCCAGTATTTCTTGCCTGGAAAATTCCATGAACAGAGGATCCTGGCAGGCTACAGTCCATAGGGTTGGGAAAGAGTTGTATATGACTGAGCAACTGAGCACACACTTTCACACGCTCTAGAGCCTGTGCTCCACCACAAGAGAAGCCACTGCAAAGAGAAGCCGGCACAGCAACCAAAGAAACGCCATGCAGAGCAACGAAGACCCACAGCAGCCAAAAAGAAAGAAATAAAACGCTATTATGTAACACATTCAGGTTTTGTTTTTTTTTTAAGATGAACTTGAGATACAGAAATATAATTTTTTTTTAAATATATATAGCATAGTTAGTACTGTTATTTATAACTGTTTAGGAGAATGGAGAAAGTGTGTGTGTGTGTGTTAATCTTCATATTCCATAAGAGAAAATCAACAGAAAATGCCTAAAACTTAAAAATCAAGAAGTAGCACTATGAAAATGTTATTCGAAATATAAAGAAACATAATGTACCCCCCTCAAAAACAAAAAAATAAGAAAAAGGCTGAGATGAGTATAAAATTGTTGCTTCTGGAGAACAAGAGGTTGGAGAGAGTCTGGGTGGAGGTGGCAGAGGCCTGTTGTTTTTTGGAATAAATCTCATAAAATGATTTGAATCTTGCTTTGCCGGAGCAGACCCTGGGACAGGATTTGTGGGCATGAAGGAAGTGCTGGAGGGGAACCAGTGGGACAGGGGACGTGGGGGAGGGGGCAAGGCCCAGCTTCCTGCCCCTGCAGGCAGAGTCGCTGCCTCTCCTGTCCCCCTGGCTAAGGCCACCACCCAACGGCCCACAGGTGGGGGGCCCTGCAGCCCCGGGGAGGGCCCTTGGGAGAGTGCTGGATGCTGGCGCCCAGAAGGCTGGTGATAGGACTCAGAAATGTAAAATTATCTGGGAGGTGGCCTTTAAATCGCTACAGGTCCTAAAAATCTAGTTCAAAACTCCTCAATTTGCATCTCAGAGCCAGAGGCTCCCAGACGTGTACAGCAATAAACCCAACTCACCCCATTCCCCCGGGGGGCTCCTGGAGGTTTCACAGCCGCCTTCCTAGGAAGATTTGCCAGTTTCTTTTCAAGTACCCAAATAGCTCAGTGTGTACTTTAAAGTAGGAAGCAAAGGACCATTTCAGGGCCAAGTTCTTCCTGAACCCCTGGAATCACGGGGGCGCAGACAGACCCCCTTTCCACGGGGGGCTTGAAGCTGGGTGGCTGCCACTCAGGAAATGCATGCTCATTACTTACTGTCCCCCTCCCCCATGCAATTAAATAAAAATGACTGTTTAATACATTTTACAAATATACAAATTTTAATCCAATTATAATATTCAAACAGCACTCTTTTGCAAATACAACCAGCAACAAATGATTCATTATTGCTTGAAGTAATTTTGCAAGACAAACCAGTCCTTTTGGTTTTCTCCCAGATTCACATAGTTTCTTGTATTGCTCAGTAGCTTTATAGACCTTATATGTGATGCCATGAATAACATAAAGTCTTTCTTCATAAACACATAGTCTTTCTTCACCAACCTTGCTGTCAATAAATGGGCAATTTCACTCTAACATTTTGAACCACCATCTAGCGCAGCAGTGGTCTGGGTGTCCGTGAGGTGTCACCTCGGAGACTCTGGGGTGCACCCCCTGAGCACCATGTGGGTCTGGCCCAGCACCTCATATAGAGATTCCCAATAAATACCTGGAAGTCCCAACCTTGACCCATTCTGTACAGATCCTCCTCCCTTCGTCGTTCATCACCGAGAGCGTCATAAATGTCACGTCTCTGTGGGAGGCGAGGACGTCAGTTACTTGTTTGTGGCTGAGATCGGCTGTCACACACCATCCCAGGGAGAACACACTTCCTTCTAGAGGACAGTACTGCCCCTCTGTGGCCTCCTGCCCTGTGGGATTCTGGAGGAGCCCCCTGAGCTGGAGACAAGCCCTACTGGGAAGAGCCATGAACTTCAGGACTTAAAATCATACCACAAAAAGCAACCAAAGATCTAAAATTCCAACCAGGCTGCTGGATCCATTAGTCTCAGCTGCCCCAAGTGTTACTTTTGAAAAAGCGTTTTCTACTCACTGTCTGGAGTAGGCATTCTTTTTTCTTTTTAAAAAATTTTTATTTTTTTAAACACCAAAACATTTTGTATTGGGGTATAGCCTATTAACTGGTGGCTCGGACAGTAAAGAATGTGGGAGACCTGGGTTTGATCCCTGGGTTGGGAAGATCCCCTGGAGGAGGAAATGGGAAGCCAGTCCAGTATTCTTGCCTGGAGAACCCCCATGGACAGAAGAGCCTGGTGGGCTACAGTCCATGGAGTTACAAAGAGTTGGACACGACTGAGCGACTAAGCATACATGCACGCGCACACACACACACACACACACACACACACACACACGGCCGATTAACAATGTTGTGGTAGCTGCAGGTGAGCAAAGGGACTCAGCCATACGTATACATGTATCCATTCTCCCCCAAACCCCCCTCCCAGGTTGGCATGTAACACTGAGAAGAGTTCCATGTGCTATAGGTCTTTGTTGGTTATCCATTTTAAATAGCAGTGTGTACATGACCTTCCCAGAGTCCCTAACTATCCCTTCCCCGTGGCAACCATAAGTCCATTTTCTAAGCCTGTGAGTCTCTTTCTGTTTTGTAAATAAGTTCATTTGTATCAGTTCTTTTTAGATTCCACCTATAAAGGATGTCTCATGACATTTCTCCCCTGTCTGACTTCACCCACTGTGACACTCTCTAGGTCCATCTGTGCTGCCACAAATACTACCATTTCATTCTTTTTTGTGGCTGAGTAATAGTCCATTGTCTATATGAACCATTTTCTTTATCCATTCCTTTGTCGGTAGGCATTTAGGTTTGAAGTAGGAATTCTTAACCTGAGTCCACATCCCATGAAACTGTATGCACTCCTTGTTTGTGGAGAGGCATGTGGGTTTTTTAATGAGGTCACCCTGGGGATGACCTCCCCACAACATCAGTTATAATGATGGGCTCTAAGGCTGACAGAGAGCTTGTGCTGTGCAGAGGAGTATAAATTTTTGCTACATTTGGTAGAGGAAATACTCACATAAACCAGTTTCTTTGACCCTATTTCCACTGGCTAAAGGAATGAGAAAAGGCCTGGAAAAGAGAAAGCCAGAACAGAACCATTTCAATGTTCTCCAGTTGCAAATAGACGATGGCATTTCCTCTTTTTATAAAGGGGCAGCAACCTACCCAGGAGAGGCAGCAGCTGTTTCAACATGTGCTCAAATTCCTATTTCTAGAAGATTAATACTTGAGATCAGCTATTTTCTCTTCTCCACAGGTAACTGACTATTAGTAGAGGTTCTTTTAAGAGTCTTGGGAAACTTTGTATTGATATTATCATAGACATTAGAGCAGTGGTTCTCCAGGACACATTCTGCAAGTTCTGAACATGGCCCCAGATGTCCCAGGGCTTCCCAGATGGCTTAAGAGATGGTAAAGAGTCTGTCTGCAATGCAGGAGACCTGGGTTCAGTCCCTGGCTCGGGAAGATCCCCTGGAGAAAGGAATGGCTACCACTCCTGTATTCTTGCCTGGAGAATCCCATGGATTCTCCACATGGAGCCTGGTGGGTCCATGTGGTCACAAAGAGTTGGATATGACTGAGTGACTAATACTTCCACTTTCCAGACGTTCCCAAAGATCCAGGAGGCCCCTGCTCTTCCTGTCTCTTCCCTCTGTCTGGAGAGAGATGGTTCCTATTTCTTTGTGGCACTGTTGGGAAAACTTTGGACTCAGTCAAGAAGAAAGAGTGATACAAACTGAGAAAACAGCATGTCGGGGGAGTAGATGATGGCTGGGTGTGAGTAAGGAAGGAAGCCCAGTAGACTTGGACCAGAGTGGTGGGATGCACAGTGAGGCTGAGTGTGGGGTACAGCAAGGAGTCGAGTCTTTATCCTAAAGGCTCTGGGATGCCACTGAAATCCCTGGCACTGGGGAAGGATCCCTTAGCAGTGGTGTGGAGAAAGGACTATAGAGCAGGAGCTGGCTGCAGGATGCATCTGGAGATCAGTTGAGACAACAGTGGAAGGAGATGCAGACAGTGGGGGTAAAGAAAGATGGATGGCTTTCATCCCTAAGGAAAACCAAGGAGCCATCCAAAAATGGGACGAATGCTTCTGCTCATCTCTGCCAGGAGGCAGGGCGGCATCTCTGTGGGCTCGATCAGAAAAGCTGATGGAGGAAATTATCAAACACGAACATCTTGCATGGGCTGCAGATAGAAACTGTGAACACTCAAGCACCTGACCCTGTGAGTAATCAGACAGCAATCAGGCCCTGCTCACTAGATGGAATCTGGCTGCTTCCGGCTTAGATGGATCTGAAGCGGGTGAGGGGTGACTAAGCGCGGGCCCTACCCCGGCCCGGCAATTACAGCCGCAGGAGAACACCGCAATCAGGCTAAAGCAAGAGGAGGGCTAATTGGAGCAGCCAGGCTGGAACTTCGTGGTGAGCAGGCAACCAAGTGGGGTGATCTTGGATCTCCCGCTGGTCACTGATGGTTCCAGGGGAAGTCGTGGGGGGAGGGGACGGTCCAAGAACAGATGCTTCCAGAGGGCGAGGACTCTGCTGACAGAGGACAGCTGGGAGCAAGGGCAAAAGAGCAGATGATGCCTGGGGACCTCTCTTGACTGCTTAGATGATCAGTGACCCCGGAGGCTCCCTGACAGACGAGGGAGATGGCAGTATCAGGGAATGTGGCCGATGGGCAGAATCTCTCTTGCTCAATCCTACCTTGGTCATCCTTGGGCTGACCTTGGTTCAACCCTTCACTCACTTTTTGTTTGAGCCAGTGTTTGAGAATGTAGTGTCATAATAGTTTACATAAAAAGCAGAGACACTACTTTGCCAACAAAGATTCATATTGTTAAAGCTATGGCTTTTCCAGTCAAGTATGGATATGAGAGTTGGATCATAAAGAAGGCTGAGCGCTGAAGAATTGATGCTTTTGAACTGTGGTGTTGGAGAAGACTCTTGAGAGTCCCTTGGACTGCAAGGAGATCAAACCAGTCAATCCTAAAGGAAATCAATCTAATATTCCTTGGAAGGACTGATGCTGACGCTCCAATACTTTGGCCACCTGATGCAAAGAGCCAACTCATTGGAAAAGGCCCTGATGCTGGGAAAGACTGAAGACAGGAGAAGGGGACGACAGAGGATGAGATGGTTGGATGGCATCACTGACTTGATGGACATGAGTTTTTGAGCAAGCTCCAGGAGTTGGAGATGGACAAGGAAGCCTGGCATGCTGCAGTCCATGGGGTTGCAAAGGGTCAGACACGACTGAGTGACTGAACAACAGCAGCACTTCATGGTTGGCAAAGGTGCTTTACATGTATTTTCTTGTTAATCTTCACTATCTCCGATGTAGGTATTACTATCTTCAACGGGCTGATGAAGAAACCAAGGTTCAGAGAGGTCAGTCAATTGACCAAGTTCCCAGGTGATGCCCATAACAACTGTGTGAGGAGAGAAGGAAAGCAAGTTGGGAAGAGTTGCCCAAAGTCATACGCAAGTAGTTAGTTGCAACTGGGGTTGAATCCAAAGGTCTTTCTTCCCCACGCCTATAAAAGAGGGAACAGAGAATTCCCTGGTGGTCCAGTGGTTAGGACTCTTCGCTCTCACTGCCAAGGGCCCAGGTCCAATCTTTGGTCAAGGAACTAAGATCCCGCAAGCCACATGGCATAGTCAAAAAAATCAACCAATAAAAAAACGTTCAGAGCTTTAAGTTAAATATGGGCTTCAGGGATGATGCCCTGGTGCCTTGCTTGATCTGCAAGGACAGTGGCCCTGGCTGACTGTTTTGGCTGTGCTGGACTGACACGGGAGAAGTAAACATTAGAAGAAAAGAATACAGTTGGGATTAAGGGACTGTATACTGCAGGGAAGTCCATATTTGAGCTGTTTTGTCCACTTATCACCATACCTATGTGCATTCTTTCATGCTATGTATTTGACTTTTGGATAGGAAGACAGTTGTGTGGTGGTTGGATGCTGGGTCAGAGTCCCCCTCTTGTCAGAACCCTCTTTGTTCAGCTGTTGTCTCCTTAGGGTGAATTCAGGACTATTGGAGTTATTTCGTGTGATGAAAGACTGACTGTGTGTTAGTGAATGCTGGGTAACAAACCACCCCAAAATTTAGTGGCATAAACCAACACACACCTATTATCTTACCATTTCTGCAGGTCAGGAGTCTGGGTGTGGCTTACCTAGGTTCTCTGCTTCACGGTCTCTCCCAGGCTGCAAAGAAGGAGGCAGCCAGGTTAGGGTCGAATCCCAGGGTCTGGCTGGGGCAGAACCTGCTTCTAAGCCTACACGGTTGTCAGCAGGATTCAGCTCCTCCATGGCTGCTGGGCCGACAGCCTCAGTTCCCTATTGGCTGGAAGGCCATCCTCAGTTCTTTGCCTTGTGGGTGTCTCCAGCATGGTAGCTGTTTTGTCAGAGTGCACAAGCCCAGAAGGGAATGAAGGTCTGGGAGGAAGATGAAATCCCATTATTTTGTAAACCTAACCACATCTCATTACCTTTGCCTTATTCTATTAGTTGGAAACAATTCACGGGGTCCAGTCTACCCCAAGGAGGGGGTGATTACACAAGGATGGGATACTAGGAAGCAGTGATCATGGGGGGCCATCACAGAAGCCTGTCAACCACAGGCCACGTGTAAGGATAGAAGGCATAAGCCAGCACAAGGTGGGGGAAAATATTTTTGAATTTTTTTTCTATAAAGATTTATTTATTTATTTGGCTGTGGTGGGTCTTCATTGCTGGATGTGGGCTTTGTCTAGTTGAGGCAAGCAGGGGCTACTCTTTGTTGTGATGCATGGGCTTCTCACTGCAGTGGCTTCTCTTGTTGCAGAGTACACAGGCTCTAGGCTTGCGGGCTTCAGGAGCTGCAGCATATGGACTCAGTGGTTGTGGTGCATGGGCTTAGCTACTCCGTGACATGTGGGCTCTTCCCAGACCAGGGATCAAACAAGTGTCCCTTGCATGGCAAGACAGATTCTTAACCACTGGATCAGGGAAGCTTGATTTTTTAAATTACTTTTTAAGTTGAGCTCTGAGCCAAGCACTTCACATGAACTGACTGTCTCGTATAAACCTCACAACAATGCTCTGGCATACATATCGCTATCCTCACTGCACAGATATCACAAAGTTCAGAGGAATTAAATAACTATCGTGTGGTCAAATAGTAAATGCTACAGACAGCAAGCAGAGTTAGGTCTGCTAAACTACCAAGCCCATTCTTTTAACCACCACCTTCACTGAGTTGCCTTTTTACCTGTGCACTTGAACGTCTCCTACCTGCCTCCTTCTTGATGGTCCTGTGGTCACCCCCTAGAGCCTGGACCTCCTATTCTGCTGATAACAGTAGCCTCTCAGTCTTCCTGACTCCAGGACTTTCTCTTCTAATCCTACTATAGACACTCTTTTCCTTCAGTACCAGTGTTAGAAGGTATAAGGCATGCTGGATAATGGGGAGAACTGAGGTCTAGAGAAGTCTGGGGAGGATCGATCCCTGGACACTTTTCTGGTGGCATCACAACCAACTGGGAAAAGCCAGTGCTCTCTTACTATAATACCTCCCGTCAGGGGACTGAGCATGAAAACTTGGGTATGGAGAAGCACCTGGGAAGAACAGATAGGTAAGGGGATGGGAGGCATCGGGAAGGCAGAAGCAGAGCGTGGGACTTGGCATGTGTCAGGAGAACGAGAGGAGGGAGGATGTGGAAGAGGTTTACCATACACCTCACCACTTCCAGGGCACAGTGGAACATAGATGAGACAGCCAGAACCACCACCGGGGGATACCATGTACGATGTTCACGGTCATAGGAAGGATGTGTGTGGACTTGTCCCTGGAGAGGGGCTGGGTCAGCAAAAGAGAAAAGCAGCATGTGAACACATGTCCCAGACACCCTCTCCCAGTCCTCCAGATACCTGACAAGACAGGCTATTATCCTCATGGAAGCCCTGGCTGGCTTTCAAAACTGCACTTCTTTGCAGGGTTCATCACCTTCAGACAGGGCTTGCTGAATGATTCAGAGTGATGAAGTTTGTGAAAAATACACACCTGGCAGAACATCACACAATCCTGTCATTGTTATTCTCCTCCAAGGATGTTCTTTAAATATGTGGTCCCCCAGGAACCAAGATACCCATACCATTCAAGCCTCTGAACAGAGCTGCTCAAATTCCAATTTGTATCAAATCACCCATAGATCTCTCGGATTCCAGAAGGTCCAAGGTTCCCATTTCTAATGATGCTGCTACTCCAAAGACCACACTCTTGTGCGACCAAGCCATAGAGCAGTGGTCCCAAATTTGTCTGCACGTTGGAATCACTTGGGGAATTTCCAGACTGTGGATTCTCGTTTTCCACTGCCAAAACTGTGATTTAATTGGTCCGGGATATGTGCTGGACTAGGAAGTTTTAAAATATCTCCACGTGATTTTAACCAAGTTTAGGAAGGAGGCACTATCCCGGAAATTGCGGAGGAAAGTTGTAAGAGCTTGCAGGAAATTAATCCATAAAGAAGGCAAACCCAAAATTTAATAGTAAGAACTGGATAGTTTGGATGATGCAAGGTTAGTACTCTGCAAAGGGTGGTGGCAGATGGAAAATACATATAAGCAGTGCTTAGGGGTCCATGGAGGACCCATGACTCGCGGGCGCCTTTTGCTGGGGTAGGACAAAGCCCTGAGCCCTTCATTCCTCGCCTCCGCTCTTCCCCGGGAAAGGTAGAGGCGCGGGCAGCCGAGAGGGCTCCCCGGAGCAAACGCATACGCCGGCGCGGGCGGGGTCTCTCGGAGCATGCGCGAGCGCCACGCCGGCGCTCCAACCCCGCCCCTCCGGGGTCACGCTCCCGGAAGTGCCGTGGGCCCACGCGTTGGGTCCGGGGGAGCGGTAGGTGGTCAGCGGTTCTGCGGCACGTGGGTCGGCACGTGACGGAGCGCTTGGCCCAGGGCAACCTGGAGCCGCCGGCCTCGGTGGCCGAGGCGGTGTCGTCCCTGACTATCGCCGATGCATTCGTTGCAGCCGGCGAGGGCGCCGCCCCGCCGCCCCAGGCGCCCCCTCGGAGCTTCATCTGTTCCTTCCCCAGCTGCAGCGCCGCTTACAACAAGGCCTGGAAGCTGGACGCGCACCTGTGCCGGCACACAGGGGAGGTAACCGGGCTGCGGCCACCGGGGGCGTGGCGTGCGGGCCTCAGACCTGGGGCAGCCAAGGCCGCCGCCCACTCCTTAGGTCAGGGGAGGATCGAGGACGCAGACAGGTCGTTCTAGGACCGAGAGATACCCTTGTCGTGGGTCCAGGGCTCACTAAGCAACGCTTTAATCTTTGATCTTGAGTGATGGCCAGCCACCGCCTCCCTAGAACTTGAGAATACTTGCAAGGTTGGAATACCCTCTCCCACCCTCACCCCTCTGGTGGCTCAGATGATCAAGAATTCGCCTACAATGCAGGAGACCCGGGTTCAATCCCTAGATCGGGAAGATCCCCTGAAGGAGGGCATGGCAACCCACTCCAGTTTTCTTCCCTGGAGAATCCCTTGGACAGAGGAGTCTTGGTGGGCTATATAGTCCATGGGGTCGCAAAGAGTAGGTCACGACTGAGTCGACTGACACTTAACTTTTTTCACTTTTCACCTCCCCAATTCCACCCCAATTGGCCTTCAAAGGCCCCGCCTCCTGGGACTGGAATGGCGGGAGAACTTCTGAGTCCTAAGGGTCTGCAAGCAGCCTGTGTTCATTCATTCGTAGTTCTGCACCATTCTAGCCCGGAGAGCTGCAGACCCGACAAGCCTGGCTTCTGGTGTCACGGACCTTACCGTTTAATCGGAACAGACCGAGGAATAAGTAGGAATGCAGCACAGTGAAGAGAGGGCTTCTGGAGGGCGGTGGGGAAAGCCCTCTCTTAACCTGAGTGAGAAGGAAAGGTTTCCGCCCTGCAGACACTTGAGGGAAAAATAGGGCAGGCAGAACTGCCAAAGGAGTGTGTGGTCCTGGGGGCAGACTCCGGGCAATGTGGTTGCGTGGGGGCACCATCCAAGGGGAACCTGAGGGGCAGGCCAGGAAGGTCGTTTGCAGACCAGGGTGCAGATGGCTTTAGAGCCTGGGTTTTGTTTTGAGGGCTGTAGGAAGCCTTTGGGAGGTCACAGATGAGGAAAGGACATCTCATGGAGGCCTAGGAATCAGTCCCGTTTCCTGGGTTTTTACCTTTCCTTTTAGACTCCTGGACTGTGTTTAGGATATTGGCACTCCCAGCTTCCTTCACGCCGGCTGGAAGACTCGGAGCCACGTCATCCCACATCCCACACGTCAGTTTGACAAGCGTTTTTCGAGCCTCCTCCATGCCAGGCTGTGCAGAGTCCTGTGTACCTGCCTGGCAACGCAGTTCTTGTCTTCCTGTCCACCTGCTTTGCCACCAGTACTGTCATCTGAGGCCGCGGTGCCTCCTTCCTGCATGGTTGTGGGGCACGTTTTCTATAGTTCAGTATACAAAACTGGTGATGTGGGGGACCCTTCCTCCCAGCTCCTGGGTCCCTAGTGGTGGTTACACGCTGGGCCGTGAGCTTTTCTGGGTGTGACACAGTCCTCCGTAGCTGTGCCAGGCATTCCCTGAGCAGATGATGGGCTTGTCCAAGATGACACAGAGCCTGCCCTGGACTCTGAGCAGACGAGAGGATGCTGGGGAGAGGAGGCAGGACCTGTGGACATGGGCTGTGCTGATAGCAGCCAGGAAACCTTTGAGGGGGCCACTGCCGAAGCTCAGTGTAGGTCAGGAGCAGCTTCACGAAGCTGTAGTGTTACTGTGGAGGCTGCCCCCCTTTCTCATACGTTGCTATTCCTAGGTCAGAATCTGCTGCAGCAACCTTGTGAGCAGCCATGGCAGTTTGGTCATGTAACCCCAGGCGGCAGGTGCTCAGCACTTACTGGGTGGAAACCACCTCTGCAGACAGAGTCCACGGCTTTGCCCATCACACAGATTAAGGCTTTAAATAACACCAGTGTTACTGACTGGGACGGGACTGACATTCTTTTTCTTTCCTTCCTGCTAGAGACCATTTGTTTGTGACCATGAAGGCTGTGGCAAGGCCTTCGTCAGGGACTACCATCTCAGCCGCCACGCCCTGATTCACACCGGAGAAAAGCCCTTTGTGTAAGTGGGGAACTGTCTTTGGGCCTTTGAAGTGGGTCGTATTTGGCACAGAAAATTGATCGATGACTCATGAGATCAAGAACGTGGGGCTTCTGCATCTCCTCAGAGGAGATTTGGTTTGGAATATGTGGAGGAGAGTCGGGGTTTTGTGTGTCATCGTGTGTGACAACTTCAGGGGTGGGTTCATCTGAAGGTCTCTTGAATCTGATCCTCTCAAATGCTTCCCTGGCAGATTGAGGGCTCTGCATCCTCAGGGCCTTTACGAACCAATCAGCTGCTGGGATAACAGACATAAGCATGAGAAAGTAGAACTGTAACAGTTTATCTTCTGTTTCTTTCAAAGAAGCCCCTGCTCCTTGCCATGCCAGTATTAATTTCATTCTACTCAGAGTTACTCCTTATCTCTGAAAGGGTGGATATACTATTTTTCTTTTAAATCGACTACTTTAAAGCAGTGGATCTAGAATTTGGGGTGCCTCAGAATCACCTGGAAGGCTTGTTAAAAAGATAGAAGAAGCCTGCCTGCTCATCAGGAAGGACCAGTTAAAGTATATGTATATCTATATGGTGGGATACTATACAGCTATAAAAAGGAAGGCAGGCATTCCCTGTGAAACTTGTAAGAAAATCTCCAGGGCTAATTAATTGAAAAACCAAGGTTCAGAAGAGGGTGTTTATCAGGCTACCTTTTTGTGTGTTAAAAAGAACCCGGAGGGTAAACAGGAAGACCTCTATTTGTATTTGCTTCTGTTTATATAAAGAAATCCTAAAAGTTATAGAACAAAACTTGAAATATTCTTGCCTGTTTTGGGAGCAGTGGGAGGCCTGGGTGGGTAGGAGGCAGGGGTGAAAGGATTCGTGCATTTGTGTCCCTTTTCATGCTTTTTGGTTTTTACTTATTAGTAAATGATGGCTAAGATTAGGGCTTGTAAAGGAAGCCGTGCTTCACCCATCAGATTTATGAAAAGTCATCACAATAAGAGCACATATTTTTTAAAAAGTTCACAGAGAATTTAGATAATTCAGGGTCAAGATATAGAAACACTTGTTAAGGGAACCTGTCCCAGCTTGGTGAGATGCTAGAGGCCACAGCAGTTATGGTTCCGCTCTGTCTGCTTTTTGCCTCTAATTATAAGCTGAAACCAGTTGTTTTTGAGGTCTTTTTGGAAGTGCAGTTTGTAGAGACATTTCAAGCAAAATTAAAGTGATCAAATTCTAAACTGAGAACAGCTTCAATGTGATATAAGTTTAAGCAGGGTGTGGGCTTTCGGAACTAGTGTTTCCACCTCTCCTCGGCCCACTGTACGTCTGCTGCACTGTGCTTAATTTCAGAAGCCTTACCTGAAAATGCATTTCATTACATGAAATCAAACTGAGATGCCTCCATGGTATGGCTTAACACTTCAAAATTTGTTAAAGAATATTTTATACTATATTTCAGAGTAGATAGCTTTTATAAAGTGGGAGGAGGTAAACATCTTAAAATTTCTCTTCCCTCGGTTTGTTAATATTTTGGTTTATACAATTTCATAACAGTTGTACAGCTAGTGGCTGTGAACAGAAATTCAACACAAAATCAAACTTGAAGAAACATTTTGAACGCAAACATGAAAACCAGCAAAAACAATATACAGTAAGTATGAATGATTTTATATGCTCAAATTCCCTAAATTTTATGTTTACTGCCTGTGTATCTAGAATGTTCATGAGCTAAATTTTGTCTGTCAAATATCTGAATTTAGTTTGACACTAGCTATAATAATATCATAATATTGGTATTGGTATTGTTTTGAAAGCAGACATTTTTTGCTAATTGTATTGTTGGTTCAGTTCAGTTCAGTTCAGTCGCTCAGTCATGTCCGACTCTTTGCGACCCCATGAATCGCAGCACACCAGGCCTCACTGTCCATCACCAACTCCCAGAATTCACTCAAACTCATGTCCATCCAGTTGGTGATGCCATCCAGCCATCTCATCCTCTGTCATCCCCTTCTCTTCCTGCCCCCAATCCCTCCCAGCATCAGGGTCTTTTCCAGTGAGTCAAATCTTCACATGAGGTGGCCAAAGTATTGGAGTTTCAGCTTCAGTGTCAGTCCTTCCAATGAATACCCTTCCAATGATCTCCTTCAGAATAGACTGGTTGGACCTCCTTGCAGTCCAAGGGACTCTCAAGAGTCTTCCCCAACACCACAGTTCAAAAGCATCAATTCTTCAGCACTCAGCTTTCTTCACAGTCCAACTCTCACATCCATACATGACCACTGGAAAAACCATAGCCTTGACTAGATGGACCTTTACCAAATGAAACATTTTTTGCTGTTTCAAACATGCTACTTTTTGAAGCTTCTTGAATTTTATAGTAAATGGGTGAAAGAAGGAAGAAAATAACCTCTGCAGTATTTTTATCTTGAAAGGATTCTGTTATGAACTGTTCTTTTTTTCCAAGACTAACAAACCTTTACTAAACAGTGCAGTTTTGAAGGTTGTGAGAAGACCTTTAAGAAACATCAGCAGCTGAAAACCCACCAGTGCCAGCACACCAACGAGCCACTGTTCAAGTAGGTACTTCGCATGGGTGAAAACCTCTTCAAGCTCAGGCAGAGATAAGATTAAAATGCACAGGTGGCGTGCACATGCTCAGAAACAGTTTCTTTCTTTTTTTTTTTTTTAATTTTATTTTATTTTTAAACTTTACAGTATTGTATTAGTTTTGCCAAATATTGAAATGAATCTGCCACAGGTATACCTGTGTTCCCCATCCTGAACCCTCCTCCCTCCCCATACCCTCCCTCTGGGTCGTCTCAGTGCACCAGCCCCAAGCATCCAGTATCGTGCATCGAACCTGGACTGGCGACTCGTTTCATACATGATATTATACATGTTTCAATGCCATTCTCCCAAATCTCCCCACCCTCTCCCTCTCCCACAGAGTCCATAAGACTGATCTATATATCAGTGTCTCTTTTGCTATCTCGTACAAAGGGTTATTGTTACCATCTTTCTAAATTCCATATATATGTGTTAGTATATTGTATTGGTGTTTTTCTTTCTGGCTTACTTCACTCTGTATAATAGGTTCCAGTTTTATCCATCTCATTAGAACTGATTCAAATGTATTCTTTTTAATGGCTGAGTAATACTCCATTGTGTATATGTACCACAGCTTTCTTTATCCATTCATCTGCTGATGGGCATCTAGGTTGCTTCCATGTCCTGGCTATTATAAACAGTGCTGCGATGAACATTGGGGTACACGTGTCTCTTTCCCTTTTGGTTTCCTCAGTGTGTATGCCCAGCAGTGGGATTGCTGGATCATAAGGCAGTTCTATTTCCAGTTTTTTAAGGAATCTCCACACTGTTCTCCATAGTGGCTGTACTAGTTTGCATTCCCACCAACAGTGTAAGAGAGTTCCCTTTTCTCCACACCCTCTCCAGCATTTATTGCTTGTAGACTTTTGGATCGCAGCCATTCTGACTGGCGTGAAATGGTACCTCATAGTGGTTTTGATTTGCATTTCTCTGATAATGAGTGATGTTGAGCATCTTTTCATGTGTTTGTTAGCCATCTGTATGTCTTCTTTGGAGAAAGGTCTATTTAGTTCTTTGGCCCATTTTTTGATTGGGTCATTTATTTTTCTAGAATTGAGCTGTAGGAGTTGCTTGTATATTTTTGAGATTAGTTGTTTGTCAGCTGCTTCATTTGCTATTATTTTCTCCCATTCTGAAGGCTGTCTTTTCACCTTGCTAATAGTTTCCTTTGTTGTGCAGAAGCTTTTAAGTTTAATTAGGTCCCATTTGTTTATTTTTGCTTTTATTTCCAATATTCTGGGAGGTGGGTCATAGAGGATCCTGCTGTGATGTATGTCGGAGAGTGTTTTGCCTATGTTCTCCTCTCACAGGCCCTGGGCCTGGGACTTGCACCAGCAGCAGTGCCGGTCCCCGCTCGCAGCCCTGCTGCCTCTTCTCGTGCTGCTGGTGGCCGGAGTGCAGAAGTGGTGCGCTTGTTCTGGCTCCCCAGAGCCAATGCATCTACAGCCCTGTTTTCACACCATCCCCTGGCAGCAGCATTAAGGAAACCAGACACAAACGATTCAGGATGGCTTGGGTATTTACCCCAGCCATCTTTCTCTGGCCATGGAGATGAGGTGTATTGTCCAAAGTACAAACATGGAAACAGTGTTTAATTTGATCACATAAGCATTAATAACAAAAACAAACTTTTTTTTCTGGGTTTACTCTGCCCAAGGCTGGTCAAGTGACTTGCATCTCATCTGCAACTACTGCAACTAAGTCTGAATTTGAAGTCCCAATTTTGTGACTGCTCTGGTTGTAGGAGAGGGGCTTTCCTGAGAGGGGCTCAGACAGCAAAGAATCTGCCTGCAGTGCAGGAGACCTGGGTTCCATCCCTGGGTCGGAAACATCCACCTGGAGAAAGCAGTGGTGACCCACTCCAGTATTCTTGCCTGGAGAATCCCATGGACAAAGGAGCCTGGTGGGCTACAGTCCCTGGGGTCACAAAGAGGCAAACACAACTGAGTGACCAACGCTTTTACTTTAGTTTTGGGAAGAGGAGACTGGCAGGGTGGGACAGCATACTGTTTATTTTAGTAGTTAGTTCTCTCTGCGAGTGGGTCGATCGGCTGACACTCATGTGTTGTTAACCCAGGTGTGCCCACGAGGGATGTGGAAAACACTTTGCCTCCCCCAGCAGTCTGAAGCGGCATGGGAAGGTCCATGAGGGTAGGTCCCCGTGCCCACCCTGACGGGCACAACAGCCGTAGTGTGTGTAATACTCTGATCTAGCTTGTTTTTGATAATAATTTTCCTTTCAGTCTAATTTGATTGTTGTTTATACTGAATATTCACAAAAGACAACATACCAATCTGTTTGTTTTTTAATAGGCTATATATGTCAAAAACAATGTTCTTTTGTGGCAAAAACATGGACAGAGCTTCTAAAACACATGAGAGAAACCCATAAAGGTAAGGCCAGGATGGGGGGACATGATAGAAATGTAATATCTGCCCCTGTAGAACTATTACACATGCTCGGGAAAGTAATAGATTATCATCTATTACTCTCTGTAGTATGTCTCTGTAGTATGTCTTGTTAAGCGCTGGGTCCCTCGGGTGTTGGACACATGATCAGAGAGACCCGTAGCTGCAGGTTCAGGAGGAGCTGGGCCGGGTCTCCAGGCCTGTGCTCACCTGGCATCTTAAGGCTCCAGCGGGGGAGGCACGTGGGGAGGCCCTGGCTGGAGTCTGTGGGGGCAGCTGGGGAAGCGTGCCCTCTGTGCCTGAGGACAAGGGAGCAGACGGGTCTGTGTAACTTGCTCCCCTGCCCGCAGCCCCATGCAGAGAAGCCCTGTGTTTAACAGGGCTGGGGAACCGTGTATCACATAGGAATGTAGGAGAGCTAAGGCAGACCTTCAAGAAGCAAGCACTGGAGTTCGCTTCCTCCACCCGACATTCCGATGGGTGTGTTGTCATCAGGCTTCTGGCGTCAAACCCATTATTTGATATATTCAGTGTTTGCTTTTTCTCTATGGTTAACGCTGGGGACGCGGGCTCCCCTTGCTTCTGCTCCCCCAGAGGACATAAGGTGTGGCGTGTGCCAGAAAACGTTTAAGCGCAAGGACTTCCTGCGGCAGCACATGAGGATGCACGCCCCCGAGCGGGACGTGTGTCGGTGTCCGCGGGCAGGCTGCGGCCGCACCTACACCACCGCGTTCAACCTCCAGAGCCACATCCTCTCCTTCCACGAGCAGCAGCGCCCCTTCGTGTGCGAGCATGCCGGCTGCGGCAAGACCTTTGCCATGAAGGTGAGCCCCGCCCAACTGCCCGCTTCGGGGACGGGGACCGCCCTTGGGTCTGCATCTTTTCTGCCAGGCTCCTGGGAGATGCAGGGGCCGGAGGGCAGGGGTCTGGCCCATCATTCTGGCTCCAGCGGGAGTGGTTCTCCACTAAGCTAAGCAAACACCAGATGGGTCCCTGCCCCTTGAAGTCCAGCCCTCAGCATGGCTGGAACCTGCCGGAAATGCACGTCCAGGCCCCGCTGCAGACCCACTGACTCAGAAGTCTGGGGGATGGGTCCACTCATTTGTTTTTTAACCAACTTCCCAGGTGATTCTTAGGTGACTAAATTTGTGACCCAGTGGCCGGTGGCACCATATGCATACTGTTAAAGAGTCTCCTGATGTCCTGGGTGTCCTTTTGAACTGGAATGGTCTGGGGATTGGGAACTGGGTGGGGTCTGAGAGCTTCGGGATGTTAGTCCAGATTTTGAGAGCAGGACCCCGACCCTGTGGACCTGTGCCCAGTTGGTGCTGTCACAGGCAGTGACTGAACTACAGTAGACAGTGGAGGGTGAGGGTCGTGGTCAGCGACAGGGCGGAGACCAGACCTGGGCCAAATTTTCCAGGGGTGTTGCGGGTGCTGTAGACACCGGGGCAGTTAGAAGAGTCTCCCTCCTTCAGCTCAGAAGAGTCCATTCAGACCTGGCCCCCTTCCACCCCTGCCCCCTCTGCAGGCGGGGACCACACACACTCCTAACCTGGGTCCTGCGGGAAGGCAGGGATTTCAGTGGAGGAGGGAGCAGTGTGCTCCAGTGCTAGAGGTCAGGTCCCTCCACAGAACAAAACAGAAAGAAGGATGTTGGTTTATCTGAGTAACTCATGGGACTTAAACAGACTCCAGGGATGTCTCACGAATATACTCACTGTCTCTCTCTCCTTCACTGCAGCAGAGCCTCAGCAGGCATGCCGTTGTGCATGACCCCAACATGAAGAAAACCAAAGTAAGTTGAGACTTAGCATGCTGTTAATTTTAAAACATTAATTGCTTAAACCAGATGCTAAATATGCTATTTGGCGTATTTTCAACTACTTATTAGTTTGTGAGTCTGTACGCCTATCGAAGGCAATTACGTGGAGTTCACATCCTTATTTACGACAGTTTTATTGTATGCTGCAGCAGTTGCATACCCGACAGGCATACGATTCTGATAGTTTTGATTTGGAATTAAAGTTAGTCATCCCTTGGTATCCACGGGGAGTTGGCTCTGGGACCCCCCAGGATACCAGAGTCTGCAGGTGCTTGAGTATATGTAGATTTCCGACTGTGCTCGTGTCCATGTGCCTAACCCCCTCCCCTCCTACCCCTGAGTTCCAGGGCCATCTGTATTTGCATGTAACCTCCGCACATCCTCCTGTGTACCATGAATTATCTCCACGTTACTTATGATACCTAATACAATGGAAATGCTGTGTAAATTGTTGTCAGCACACGGCAAATTCAAACTTTGCCTTTTGGAACTTTCTGAATTTTTCCTTTTTTAAAAACACTTTGGATGGGCTGTTGGTTGACCCAGCTGCAGAACCTGCAGAAATGAGGCCTGACTGGCTCTGTCTTCCTTATTCCCTAAGGTGAGGCCGTCTCGTGGGAAGCGGAGCCTGGCCTCCCGGCTCAGTGGGTACGTCCCTCCTAAGAGGACACAGGGCCAGGCTGTGCCTTTGCCCAGGAATGGGGAGCCGCTGAGCTGCATGGAAGGCCACGTACTCTCCACGTCGCCATGTTGACCGCAGCTGCACACCCGCCTGCGCTGTGTGGAGGACCACAGACCAGCCAGTGCAGCTCTCTCCCCTGGAAGCATGTGTCTATTAAAGTCACTGGGGCAGGACACCAGATGCTCTGTCCTTCCCGTCTCCCCCGTTCAGAGCGTCTCTTCTTGGGGTGTCCGGAGCTGCTCTCCACGCAGCCTCCTCCTTTTTGCTCAAGGGACGAAGAACACACATCACAGCCTTGCCTCCTCTGATGGGCTGTGGCCGGGATGAGAAGGTTGCAATTCCAGACATGGTCTGGACGATTCGATTACACATCTCCTCCTAGAAGAGGAAACAAAAGGCTAGTATAAAACCAGCACCTCTGATTCTTTCCAGTGTTCATGCTTATCTGATACCCATAAAAGCCAACATTCTTCAATTGCTATATAAGGGATCTGCTAAGTCAAATCGTATAGACCTGGTTAAGCTGATTGAAAACTGTACAATAACCAGGTGGTTATACAAACTCCATGTAACTAGTCCAACGCACTAAAGGTTTGATAGCTTTGAATCCCCTGTCATGACACTGAGAGGCTGTTTGACCCAAACCACCCTCTCACAAAAAGTGCAAAGCGGTGGGTTTGGGCACTGGCAGGGCCCCCTTATCCCCCTAGGTTGTCAGCTCGGTGCTGGTCCCAGCTGTCCTTCACAGAGTCACTGAGGTGGTCAGAAAAAGACACATGGTTCTAGAGATTCTGGGTGGGCTGGACTGGGCCCAGGGCCTGGGTCATTCTAGTCTGGAGCTAGGGCTGAAAACCACTGGAGTAAATGCTGCCTTTATCTGCTGCTGTGTAACTCCAAAAGCGAAATCCACAGATCCTCCACAGACTTATCCTGGGACTGTAAACTAACACGTTCTAGAAGAGTTTGACTTGAATGCTTCTCAGAGGCATTTATAAACAGGAATCGGACTTAAAAAGATGAACCCATACAGTCTCTAGTTTTCTTATTTAAATGTTAGACCCTCTACAATCTGTGAAGTAGAATAGTATATAGCCCTTAAGTGAGAAAGTAGTGTTCTCACATGGTGAAGTACTTAACGCTACAGTGGGAAAAAAGTGTGTACATTTTGCATTTTGAAAACCCAATTAGAAAGCTACCACCAAGACTGGGCGGAATTATTACTTTTCTCTGCCTTTACGTTTTCTAGGTTTTCCACAGCTGTATTTGTAAGTTCAGAAAACAAGCAGTGGCTCAGGCCTGTCTTCACTTACCATTTTGTCCTCGGGCTCGTCTGCACTCTTCCCTTTCTTTACTGTAATCTGGACTTTGTACTTTTTTTCGATCCACTGCTGAATCTGTTTACTCTTTGTGTCCAGATCATGTTGTCCAATATTTGAAGAAAAAGTCAGCTCCTTGGTCAGGGTGGGTCCTAGGTTGAAAGAGCGAGATCTGGGGCTAGTGTGTGAGGCCTGTGTTTATCGCACGCATGTCCTAAGGTCTACGCTGCTACAGGCCCTCCTGGTTTTAACAGTTTCACCCTCCAGTTAAATAGAGGAGACAGACACAAGGTGAAATACCACTTTTGCCAAGTAAGAGTACCTAAACAGGGAATGCTTCTGTTTATCATTACCATTGTTTGATGAAAGAACAAAGGAATGGTCCTTTAAAGAGAACCAGGTACTTTTTTTTTTTCATTTTGGGTGGTGTTCACTGTACTTTTTCTTCATCCTTTTTTAACTTAAATAAAAATAATTTTTCTAAAAAGATACACCTCCTTGCTTCTCAGAGCTCCTACCGGCTGGTTAGAGTCCTCTGTTAGCCCTTCCGCCACCTCTGAACCAAGCTTCTCAGGCTGTTCACCTTTTTTTAAATGTGATGCAGTTTGATGCCCTTAGCACTGCAGCGGGCCTCTTCTGGATATTTTTTGTTTTCTAGTCAATATCCCTGTTGCTAGATGTGTTGTCCAGAGAATCGACACATTCTGACCTCTAGTGATCAGCAGTTACTAGCCATCATGAAAAACAAACCTCTTCACTTAATTCAGCTCACGGCTTCTGTAAGGTTTAAGTGACAAGATGGTAAAACACGTTGAGTGTTCCTACCCTGACTATCACAGTGGGCATGGGGGATGCTCTGGGGATGACTTCAGAGTTAGGAAGAGCTTCTCTGTAATCAACTGCCTGCCTCTCCTCAGAGATGAGAGGAGAGAAGGAGGAGGGGACCCAGGGCAGGTGAGACGCCAGGACAGGACTGGGAACTCGTCCCCACCTCTCCCACACCTCACCCCATGCGGCGCTCTGCGGTCCCGGCCCTGGGAGGCCCCGCCACGGGGAAAAGAGGGGAAAAGAGCGCCCATCGTTTTGGCGGTGGTCGCCTTGTCTGTCTCTCATTTTGCACAGGGGTAAAGGAAGAGATGACGGATACAGAGTAGCAAGGAGAAAAGGAAAAGAAGTAAGTGGATGGAAAACACACTGGACACAGCAGTAAAACCGGATTCCCGTTACTCACCGCCTGTGTTTACAGGCACTTGGCAGATGCCCGATTTAAACTGCAGATCTGCCAGCCCGAGGGACATGAGAGCAGAGAGCAGGGTACCTACCCGGCTTGGGTGCGGCCCTCTCTGCCTCTCTGAGCCGCAGCCGCTCCTGGTGGATCTGTGCGCCCGTCAGGAGCTGGTACTGCGGGGGCTCGGCGCTGGCGTCCCTCTTCACCAGCCGCAGGTCCCGCTCAGCCATGAGCCTGATCACGTTTGCCCGGTGCATGTGGCCCAGGTCGTTGCCCTGCTCATCCAGCACGTGAATGATGCGCTCGTTGATTTTTCTCCCAACGCTACTGAAAGCCGTCTCGTTCTTTTTTTTCTTTGTCATCTCGTCCTGGGTGTCTTCAGTGCTAAAAGCTTTCGCGTGAATGAGGCAGGACGGTCTTGGGGGCTGCTGTGTGGGCGCTGGCCCCTGTAAAATGTATTTGCCCAAACATCTTCTGATGCAGTAATTCTCAGTCTTTACCGTTTGTAATGTTAACTTCTTGAGGAAAAGAGCAGCCATCCTATAAAGCAGGGAGAAAAGATCATTAAAACCCAGCCGTTCATTCCTTCGGGTTGGTGCTGTGGCGCACAGAGGCAGCTGGTCAGAGGTGAGGGAGAGGACACAGTGCCTCAGACAGCGCTTCTCGGGGACGCTCCTGGGTCTCCTGCTCGAGCATTGCCGGGGTGTGTAAGGCTGGGACTCCCTCTGGTCCGACTTTGATCCTCCTGGGCTGTGTATCCCAGCCCTCTTGCCGTCACCACCACACACACCCACTGTTGACCAGTAAATAGCACAGGAAGTGACGGGAGGTACGCACTCTGACTGCCCTGCCCCTCAGGTACCCAGGTCGATCCCTGCAACGCCATCCCTGCAGAGGTAACTGCCCGCCCAAGCCCAAGCCCTCCATGCAGGCAGCACCCTCGGGTCAGCACGTGCAGGACTGAGTTCCACCTGCCCTCCCGCCCCAGCTCAGGCCTCCTGTTTCTATATCACACACGCACTTCATGTGTGATACAGAGCTAAGCGATCCCCAGACAGCTAAGTGATCCTTGGCCCTTCTTTTTCTCTTAGCCGTTCATCAGCAGATCCCGTCGTTCCACCTCTAAAAGCCACCAGGACCCAACCACTCCCCACCCCCTCCCTTGCCGTCACCCACCCCCGAGTGCGGTGATCACCTCTCACCTGCGTCAGGTCCCAGCCTCCTGACCGCCTCCTGCAGCTGCCCTTGGCCCTGATGACCATCACCCATGCTTAAAGCACAGACGTCAGACAACGGCCCCACTGTGCTCACAGCCCTCCAGGGCCCCCGCCTCACTCCAGAGCCCTCCCCCACCCCACCCCACTCCGCCACAGCACCCAGCCCACCTCCTCCACTGACTCTTCCAAGCTTGCAGCTCCTTGCTGTTCTTGTAAACACTGTACACACACACCCCCACCCCTATGTGATCCTTTCCCTCAGATAATGTAGCTTTGTTCAGTTCTCGTCCACTCTGTAAATGACACACCCCATCCTTGCAAACCCATCACTTTGCCCTTTAAAAGCATCCACTGCTGACATTTATCTCCACACAACGTTCGTGATCTTCCCTCAGTAGAATGTAAGCTTCATGAGAAAACATGTCTGTCCGCTGGGTTAGGAGCACGGCAAGGGACCCACTGGTTCTAACCCAGCGCCTAGAGTCTGTCCCAGAACATGCAGCATCCTCAGTATCCTCATGGGGCCGATTCCAGGGCCCCCGGAGACACCCAAATCCACGGACACTCGAGTCCTGCATGTAAAACGCTGTGTGTTTGCATGTAACCTGTGTACATCCTTCCACATACCACATTGTCTCTAGGTTACTTACAAAACCCAACAGGGGAAATGATGTGTCAATAGCTGCCTGGCATAGCAAATCAGTCTTGCTTTTTGGAACTTTCCAGAGTTTTTTTTTCCCTGAGTATTTTCAGTCATGGTTGGTTGCATCCATGGATGCAGAACTGGTGGACACGGAGGACTGGCCATACGTGCTGAATGAATGTGTGAGTCAAAGGAGACGGTCAGGAGGGAGGCAGTGTCCGCAGGCATTATCCCGGGCCTTCAGGTGCATCACCCCACCCGCCACACAGAAGGCTGCTAAGTGTGGTATCTGTCTATTCTAGAAATGCTCAACTTTCCTCCTTATATCTTCTTCCTTTATTCAAAACTTAGGGTCTTTTTTCCCAGGAGTATTCGATCATATCACTGCATCAGCTTCTTCTGACGATCTTCTATAGTACCATCAGAAAATAGTCAGACTTATGAATAAACCTTGAATAAAATGACCCATGCTTTACCAAAGAAGAAAACAGTTCCTAGCTGGCATTTCAAATGTCCACCACCCTTCATGAGACCTGTGATGTTTCATCCACGGTGAATGAGGCGCCTGGAGTCATGCAGAAGGACCCCACCTGCAGACGCTGCAGAGGCCCCAGGATTGGACTGAAACTGGGTTTAAACAGCTGAGCCACATCAAAAAGTCTACAAACAATAAATGCTGGAGAGGGAGTGGAGAAAAGGGAACCCTCTTACACTGTTGGTGGGAATGCAAACGGGTATAGTCACTATGGAGAACAGTGTGGAGATTCTTTAAAAAACTGGAAATAGAACTGCCATATGACCCAGCAATCCCATCGCTGGGCATATACACCAAGGAAACCAGAATTGAAAGAGACATGTGTACCCCAATGCTCATGTTTACAATAGCTAGGACATGGAAGCAACCTAGATGTTCATCAGCAGATGAATGGATAAGAAAGCCGTGGTACATATACACAATGGAGTATTACTCAGCCATTAAAAACAATGCATTTGAATCAGTTCTAATGAGGTGGATGAAATGAGCCTATTATACAGAGTGAAGTAAGTCAGAAAGAAAAACACCAATAGTGTGTATTAACGCATATATATGGAATTTAGAAAGATGGTAACAATGACCCTATATGCGAGACAGCAAAAGAAACACAGATATAAAGAACAGACTTTTGAGCTCTGTGGGAGAAGGCAAGGGTGAGATGATTTGAGACAATAGTACTGAAACGTATATTACCGTATATGAACTAGATCACCAGTCCAAGTTCGATGCATGAAGCAGCCACTCAAAGCCGGTGCACTGGGACAACCCTGAGGGATGGGATGGGGAGTGAGGTAGGGGGGTGGGGGTTCAGGATGGGGGCACATGTACACCCATGGCTGATTCGTGTTGATGTATGGCAAAAACCACTACAATACTATAAAGTAAGTAGCCTCCAATTAAAATAGATTAATTTTTTATAATTATAATAACTAATCATAAAACACCATTAAATATATACCACTATGAAAAATTAAATAAATAGCTGAGCTACTTACTGCTCAACAGCAAACAATCAGACACTTATTCATGGAGGAAGCCCCCAAAGCAAAAAAAGCAGAAAAGTCTAAAGATGCTGGAGAAAACTTCTATTTATCATGAAAAAGCACACATGCCCTGTGTGATCATTACACAGGACAAGGGAGCAAATAAACTAGGCACAGGAAAAAGATGGATTTCAGAAGAACCCTGGAGTTTTCCTAAGACTGAAGACAGTGATTTTCTCTTCTCTATTCTTCCTAATTATCATTCTCTAATTTTTATAAGGAGGGGATATTTCTTATACTAATAAATTCTATGTATTTACAAAATAAAAACTGTTTCTGAAACATAACATAGGTTTTTTAAAAAGCTTTAAAAAGACTTTCCAAAAAGAGGAAAAGGTAAATAGTATATTTACCTTTATTTTTTTTAAAGCATCTTTGCTGCTGCTGCTGCTGCTGCTAAGTCGCTTCAGTCGTGTCCGACTCTGTGCGACCCCATAGACAGCAGCTCACCAGGCTCCGCCATCCCTGGGATTCTCCAGGCAAGAACACTGGAGTGGGTTGCCATTTCCTTCTCCAATGCAGGAAAGTGAAAAGTGAAAGTGAAGTCACTCAGTCATGTCCGACTCCTAGCGACCCCATGGACTGCAGCCTACCAGGTTCCTCCATCCATGGGATTTTCCAGGCAAGAGTACTGGAGTGGGGTGCCATTGCCTTCTCCGAAAGTGTCTTTACCGTTATTCAAATTTTTAAAGGGTT
Organism: Bos javanicus; assembly: GCF_032452875.1. Classification (NCBI taxonomy): domain Eukaryota; kingdom Metazoa; phylum Chordata; class Mammalia; order Artiodactyla; family Bovidae; genus Bos; species Bos javanicus. The sequence continues at coordinate 32,500,742 of NC_083879.1, read as the reverse complement.
TAAACCTTCTTGACTTACACAGCAGTTATGCTTCAATACTAGCTGAATTTTGACTTTAGATCAGCGAAGTTGAAGATATACACATTTCTTCAAAATAAACTTTACATAGATAAACATATAAATACAGAGTTAGGGGGGAAAAAACCTGTGATATTAAATGTGAGAGACAAATAACAAATTCAAGTCATTAAGAAACTTTTAATCAGGAAAATTCTCAAACACGTACAGAAGAAAGAGCAAAAGGAAGGCCGAAGCATCCATCGCTCAGCTCCCTGACTCTCAGCACGCCAGCCAACGTGCTTCCTCTCCACCAACAACTGCTCCCTGGACCCCAACATCCAGTAACGACTTCACAGTAAATCCCGTCTCATCAATAGCCAATTGAGTACATCACCTCTAAGAGCTGAGGACTTGCTTATCTTCTGAATAACAACAGTACACATCCCAACTAATAATCATTCCTCTACATCATCAAATATCCAGGCTTCAGATGTCCCTGGTGGTTATCATTCTGTTTATGTTTCATTTACAACTTGATTGCATGAAGAGACTCTCACTGGCCAAATGTGTGATCATTTACACATCAGTGACTGAAATTCATTTCAACACACCAACCATGCAAAAATCCATGAAAAAGAAAGACAGTTTGCCACAACTCTACGTGACTAATACCCTGACTCCTTACTTTGGAAATTGGTCATTAAAGAAAAAGAACTAAGTATTTATCCTACCTTTTTAGGAAGAACTGTAATCATCCCCAGTCGATGAAGAAAAGTGTTCTTTAGAGGAGAATGCCAGCTAATATCTGGAGAAGAAAAGTAAAAGTTAATTGAAAACCACCATTTTCCCAACTCCAATCAGACCACTGATTCAGGCTTGTTGTTCAGTTTCTAAGTCGTGTCTGACTCTTTGTTCAGGCCTAGATGGTTGCAAACATCATTAGGTAAAAAGCTGATAAGGAAATAAGGAGTTCATGGGGTGCCAAAGGGTGACCCAAGGTACACTTCCAAATGGAAGCAGGAAACACATGCTCCAGCTGTCACCCCATAACAGGTCAGACTCAGCACTCTGATATCCTAACACTTGTCTTTTCGTGGGATGGGTGATCCTTCTGTGAAACAGGCCTGCCCAAAAAGGCTGAACCGGAACAGCATCAAGCCTCCTGGTTTTCAAGGATGTAAGGGCCAGACTCTGAGAGGAACAAATCAGATGACACAACAAGAAAACCACTGACAAATCCAGACTATGGGACAAGACCTCTGGCTTCACGCCTTACAAAAAAATCAGTGTCACTGGAAACTTGAATTAAAAGACTAAGGAGACATAATAATAAAATTCAATGATTGAAAAAGAAGCAATTAAAAAGACACATGGGGATAAGGGAGGAAGAACTACATATGGCCTAGATTCATGATGGATTAGACTCTATCAGAAAAGTACTATTTTCTCAGCCATGAAAATGGCATTCTTAGGAAATCTTAGGGAGTTAGTCACAACATCTGTTTACTTACTCTGAAATGGTTCAGCAGCAAATGTGATTATGGCAACATTTGCAGAAGCTCGATTATGCTTGTATGAGTGCTTAGTTGTTAGTCTTTCAACTTTTCTATGTTTAAATTTTTTTTTCATAATTAAAAAGTTCATTTTAGAAAGAACAACCTACAGGGAGGAAAAAATTCACTAGTCATGCCAATATGACTATTCCAGTCTGTGTAATTGTATATTTACTGTAATTTAATAAACTGGCACTCTGACTTTATGTATCCTTAACAAATACTTCTTTCATTAGCTGTAAGTCTATGTTTAAGCAGAGCCTATGTCTAAGGAACTTTACAAACTTAATGGTCTGACTTTTTTTTTTTTTTAATTGCAAATTGCCTTTCTTTCTCCATCTGGTTTTCATCAGATCAAGTCCAAAAGTGCCTTACCTGGTAAATGGTGATGATTTCAGTTTAAAGTAGAATGTGTACAATTTTCTGCTAACTGAAGTAGCTAAAAGCTAATGTAAGAAGTAGCTAAAAGCTAATATTTTGGAGAAGGGCTCTCAGAAGCTGGGGGCCCACCTGCATCATCTGGGGATGCTTTTTCAGAACACACGATGTGTCCTCACCCCTCTCCTAGTTAACAGCTCCAGGGTTAGGACCCCCAGAAAAAGATGGCGTAAGAAAGTGAGTAATAAAGCATTACAGTGTAAGTGGATTCAAGTAACTTACGCTGAGATGTCTTGGGCTACCCTTAACCTTTCAAGACTGATGCAAAATAGGAAGCCCGTTTCTCTGATGAGATGTCTTTGTCAAACATATAACAGCCTGAATGAATCAGATCTATCAAAATGAAAATGCTTATGTTCTTATGACAATACTGGTATACTTGGTCACTCCCACAACTATCGTTTCTGAGACATCCAAAAATATTTTAAGAGCCAGTTACCTTAAAGCCAGTTACTTAAAATGCACAATTTGATAGTATGAGATATCCATTTCTGATTTTGTATTTATTCAGACCTTACTGAAACCATGCTGTGCTGTATCAGCTGCATCTACTGGTAGTTTTAATTGAGTAGCTAACTCCACATTCTAGAGAGAAACAGAGGGCTTTTCGCTGTTGTTCTTAACTTACTTGAGACGGGATCACTGAAAAACTCCACATCCTCTGAGCACTGGAACAGACTGACAGGTATCCCCAGAGCCCGTCTCCTCTGGTCGTGGCTCCTCTTCTGCAGCTCCTGCTACTTTCTGTCCTCACTCCACTTCCCGGTGTTCTTCTGCATCATCCCTGACTGTCCTAGATGATATAAGAAAAAATGTCAAGTTACATTATTCCAGATGTACACAACAGGGGAATTGTCTTTGATCCATATATTCCATAAGAACTGGAATGTAAACATTTAGCCATAAAGTGGGCAGTCCTGAAATGTGTGGCACTTCCATCCTTCACACTGTCACATCAGTCTTCAGTTGTCTCAAAGGAATCACATTCTTTGAGGACTATTACCAAGTTTAAGCTTGTACTGCTCACCACACGACAGACCAACAAATCGACAGATGAGTTGTTGGGATGAGGAATGGTGACTTTGTTTAGAAAGCCAGCAGACTGAGAAGATGATGGACTTGTGTCCCAAAGAACCAACTTCCCTGAGTTAGAATTCTGACTTCTTTTACATGAAAAGGGAAAGGGGTAGTCAGGTTCCAGCCAGACTCCAGAGGGGATATGTTAATTTCTTCCTCCTTGCAGCCATTCAGAGGTGGGACTGGACAAGGTGTTTTCTGCGACCTGAACAAAGGTATTAGAGCTTCACCTGGGAGGCAGGGTTTCTAAAGATGGACCACGGTGTAATTTAAGCTTGCAGGCAACATCTCTTTAATGATTAACTGGAATACATTGGCGCTTCCCTATTATAAGGCAACTTTCCCCAACTTTCATTAAGAAAATGCTTAAATACTCAGAAAAGTTAAAATATTATACAGTCAACACCCCAATACTCATTCACCTAGATTCCACTATTGCTCTCCTTGGTATATGTATATTTACTCCTCTTTCCATCCATTTTATTATGTTTTGATACATTTCAAAGTAAGCTGCAGACACTGCTACACTTCACCCTCAAATACTTCAGCATGCATATCATTACCTAGAGTTCAGTATTCGTTTACAACTCTTATCATTTTGAGACAAAATTTACAAACAATGACATGTACAAGTCTTAAGCATATAATTTGACAACACCTCTGTAACCAAACTCCTATCAACTGACGAGATGAAGATAACTTCTATTTACTTGTTCACTCACTGCTTTTCTTTCCTACATAGCTGATATTGTATATTGATATCTATTATTTCCTAGGAGATTGGAACAAAAGTTACATGGATTCTAGTGGACTAAAACATTTATGCAATTAATTTTTCCAATTCTGATGACTTTCAAGAAGCCTCTGTCACGCCTTCCAAAGGAGTTTCACTAAGTCCTTCTGCCTGCAGCCTGCTCCCTGCCCCATGTGCCCGCTCTGGTAGGGGCTGAGCATTGCAGACCCCAGGCCTACAGGTTGCTGTCTGCTGGCTCTGGTTTTGCACAAAGTATTCTCCATACCGAGATGGGCTGTTTAAGAGCTAGAATAGTGACTAAAAACACTGGAAAAAGCCAACATAATATCTTGGCTAATTATTTAACCACATTTCTTTAGCCATAAAATTTTAAATTTATTTTTTAGTTATTTTATTAAAATAAGCATCCAGAAAACATTTTAAAAAAAGCTTTTAAATCCTGAGTTCAAAAAAAAAAAAAAAATCCTGAGTTCAAGACTCAATACTAAAATATGTACTTAATCCTGTATATAATTCTTCTAATCTGTCATCTCACCTTCCAGGACCCCCATCTCAGAGACCAGCATCTTTTCCAGGTCTGCTCTCCAGCACTCCCACAGCTAATCCAATACCAAGGCTTCTCAATGTTACTTCCAAACACTAATCAAATCCACCTACTTCTCTCCTTGTCCATCGCCACCACCCTCCTGAGGACACCTCCCACCATCAGTCTCCTAACTACGCTCTTGCACCTTGAACTCCTCCCCTCTGCACTGCTCGTGCTGGTTCCACACGCAGTGCCCGCCCACCTCAAAATTGCCTGCAGACTAAAGACCTACAGCTTTCAGGAGGCCAAAAGGCCCTTCCCGCCTCATTCCACACCAAACTTCCTTTATGCCTAAACCACACTGGCCTTGCTATCTTGAATGCTCTTCCCCCTTGGTTTAGGGAACTCCCTTCCTGCCGAGCGCTGCCTTTCTCAGGGAATTCCTCTGATCACCTCCAAGCCTACGCCAGATCTTCCCTGAAAGCGCCCCCGCCCCGCCCCCCGCATTTGTTTTTCGAGGTCAACGGTCAAGTATCCCCACAGTATAACCTCTCTTTCCACGATTATAATTTTGTGATTATTACTGATTCCTTCACTAGACGGTGAGTTCTGTGAAGCAAGGAACACACGTGGCATACCCTTCCCGGAACCGCGCCTGGCACAGTAAAACCTCACAGCTTGCCCTCGGAACTGCGGCTATTCAGAAAGAAAATGTTTTTACTTTTTTCAAGGAGCCCTATGCCGGGGAGCCCAGTAAATGATAAAAGGGAGTAAAAAAAGAAAAAGAAATCCCAGATGGTTCGGCGACTTTCCTCCAGCATTCCTCCTTGGGCGGCCTCGGAAAGCAAGGGTATACAGGTGTCTTCGCTGTCTCACCTGCCAGGCGCTGAGCCAGAGGCCGAGGGGCGGGGCTACGCGCGCCGAACGGACCAATCAGGTGCGCTTGCGATGGCCACGCCCACCCACGCGCCGCGGCGCGCCCGGGTAGGAGCCGGGCGTAAGCAACGTCCAGCGTGCGTGTGTCCCCGTACGTGCGCCATGATGGCCGGACGGAAGACGTAGGGGCCGAAAGGACGGGGGCCCGGCCTAGCCAGGGCTCTAAGACAACTTTACACCCCGGCCGCACTACGGCCGCACGGCAGCGTCTGCAGTCCGCCGGGAGGTGGGCGGCACTGGCCTTTCAAAAGGACGACGACACGGCCGAGCGCTAGGCCGCAGGCCCGCCCCTACGACCCCGTGTTCCCGCCGCAGGTTCCCTCACTCGCGCAGCGCCCCTGGCCTTTGGGTTTACCTGTGTCGAGCCGCCGATTGATGAGGTTTGGCGGCAGCAGCCCGCAAGCGGGCTCCCCGGTGAGACCCTCTTCGCCTTCCGTAGTGGGCGGGGCCTCGCCGGCTTTAAAGGGAAGGCGACGGTAGGAGGAGAGCGTTTCCGGCTGGCGGCTTCAAGTCCTCCGACAGAAAAGGGCGCGCATTGGCCGCTCCCCTGGCTCCAGCCGCCGCAGGTGGTGCGGCGATCGGAGGCCCGCTTCCCCTCGATCCCTTACGTTGGCGCCGACCTCAGTGTAGCTGCGTGCCCAGTGGGCTTACAGCTTGCATACGTCTTTCTTATTTAATAAAATACTACTTTGATAGGATGGTTAATCAGTTCAGTCCAGTTGTTCAGTCGTGTCCGACTCTTTGCGACCCCATGGACTGCAGCACACCAGGGCTCACTGTCCATCACCAACTCCCGGAGTTTACTCAAACTCATGTCCATCCACTCGGTCATCCTCTGTCATCCACTTCTCCTCCTGCCTTCTATCTTTCCCAACATCAGGGTCTTTTCCAGTGAGTCAGTTCTCATCAGGTGGCCAAAGTTTTGGAGTTTCAGCTTCAGCCTCAGTCCTTCCAATGAACATTCAGGACTGCTTTCCTTTAGGATGGACTGGTTTGATCTCCTTGCTGTCCACGGGACTCTCAAGAGTCTTCTCCAACACCATAGTTCAAAAGCATCAATTCTTCGGCGCTCAGCTTTCTTTAGAGACCAACTCTCACATCCATACATGACTACTAGAAAACCATAGCTTTGACTAGACAGACCTTTGTTGGCAAAGTAATGTCTCTGCTTTTTAATATGCTGTCTAGGTTGGTCATAACTTTCCTTCCAAGAAGTAAGCGTCTTTTAATTTCATGGCTGCAATCACCATCTGCAGTGATTTTGGAGCCCAGAAAAATAAAGTCAGCCACTGTTTCCCCAGTCCTGGGTGTTCATTGGTAGGACTGATTTTGAAGCTGAAACTCCAATACTTTGGCCACCTGATGGAAAGAGCTGACTCATTTGAAAAGACCATGATGCTGGGAAAGATTGAGGGCCGGAGAAGAAGGGGACGACAGAGGATGAGATGGTTGGATGGCATCACCAACTCAATGGACATGGTTTTGGGTGGACTCTGGGAGTTGGTAATGGACAGGAAGGCCTGGCGTGCTGCAGTTCATGGGGTCGCAAAGAGTCGGACGTGACTGAGTGACTGAATTGAACTAAACTGAGGTTGGTCATAGCGTTTCTTCCAAGGAGCGAGCGTCTTTTAATTTCATGGCTGCAGTCAGTGACAGTGACAGGATGATAACAAGCTATTTCATAAACAACTTTATACTTACTGTGATGGGAGCCCTGCCTTAAAGTTCAGGTGGACAGGCAGACTTGGGAAGTAGAGGCTCCCCTTGGTTCCCAGGTTAGGGGCGCTAGCCACCTGCAAGAGCACTGGGCCGGGTGGGGAAGGCCCACATGGCCCGCCACCCAGGAGAGCTCAGAGTGGTCAGCGTGTAACCAAGGGGACACGTGCATGGCAGGTGCATGGCATGTGCTGGCTCCAGGGATCATGTACCTGGTCTCTTCCCTCACTGGCTTTGGGGTCCACAAACCTGCAGCCCGCCTGGCCAGGCCTGCCCCTTTGGCCTCTTCTCCATAGGAAAGTCCTCAGTGGCAGTGGGAATACCCGGCTGGAGCTCTCTGAGCCCACCTAGGTAGAGAATCCTCTGGTTTATTTCAGAGCCTGTGACTTCTTTAGGGTACTTGTAATCCAGCAGGATGCATCGCTTTATTCTCATTAAATAGCTCCTCAAGCATTACCTCTTTGATCACAGATGAGGAAACTAGGTCAGTCTTGAATAGCTCCTTGAGAGCAATGAGCCAATTTTTTGTTTGCTCATCAAATCCACGGGGTCTGGCCCAGAAGGTGAATATGAACAATGAAGTGGTAAACCCAGGAAAAACTGTCTGCCTCAAAGGCTAATGGTTAGTATTTGCATGTTGACCTTTTTGAAGAGTTAAAATTTCAGTTTCATGTTACCAGGAATATTCTTTAATAACAACGTGGTTACTTAGTGTAAGTCTGGGAATGGAGTGCCCAGCACAAAACTTGGGAAATAGTGGGTGCTGACTACTGTGCTCCATGCTTTCCTTCTATCAAGTCATCTGCTGCTGCTGCTGCTGCTAAGTCGCTTCAGTCGTGTCTGACTCTGTGCAACCCCATAGACGGCAGCTCACCAGGCTCCCCGTCCCTGGGATTCTCCAGGCAAGAACACTGGAGTGGGTTGCCATTTCTTTCTCCAACGCACGAAAGTGAAAAGTGGAAGTGAAGTCGCTTCAGTTGTGTCCGACTCTGTGCGACCCCATAGACGGCAGCTCACCAGGCTCCCCCATCCCTGGGATTCTCCAGGCAAGAACACTGGAGTGGGTTGCCATTTCTTTCTCCAACGCACGAAAGTGAAAAGTGGAAGTGAAGTCGCTCAGTCGTGTCTGACTCTTAGCGACCCCATGGACTGCAGCCTACCAGGCTCCTCCATCCATGGGATTTTCCAGTCAAGAATACTGGAATGGGGATCAAGTCGTCTAATCTTCAGGAAAAGCCGATTACCCCATTTCACAAATGGTGGAACGAAGCCTGAAGAAGGTAAGTATTAATGGTTTGCCCAAAATCTGGCAGATAATAGACTCAAAAAAAAAAAAAAAAAATCCACTCAGGCAGCCCAGTGCAAGAGTTGGTGTTCTCAATGCTGAATGTCTCTTATGAAAAGAGTGAAGCAGTGGGGTTCAAGTCTGTGAAGATACTAAGTGAAATGTGTGGAACTGAATGAAGAGTTTAATACCCAAACTCAGGACTTAACAGTTTGGTGAGATTATGACCAAGTCGTCATCAGTAACTGGAGCTTCCTGTCAGCACCCCTTTTGCAGCCCCTCTGAAGTACGTGTAGCCAGAGTGGATGCTTTGAGGAGTTTTCTAGATTGCCGGCGTCAGGTGTCTCAACTTCAAGAGACAGACGTTAGTGCTCCTGGAAGGAGATGAGCAGAAAGGGTGGGTGTCACAGACATGCCCTCAGAGAGAGAAACAGGCTCTTTTTATCTCTTCTGAACTCTGCTTTGACCTCAGCTGAAATGGGACCAGACAGCTTTCAAAGAACCATTGAGAGTTTTGGACTCAGCCCCACTGGGGGCCAACTTTAAAGACCCTTGACTAACGAAAGTAGAGCGGGCAGCTGGCTTTTTCAGGACCCCTCCCTGTATTTATGGCCTCTGCCTGCTAAGGCTCCCTCCTTGGTTTGGGCATGTCATGTGACTAGGCCACAAAGCCCTTGGAAGCTGTCTGATTTGATATGTGCATGGAAGAGGGTTCTCAGTATAGAGAGCTTTCCCAAATGTTATTGTCTCTACCTATAATTCACCAAAAAAACCCTACAAAACCCAGAATGTAAAATTGTAACTCCATAATATGACTCACATCCTGGTGACTAAAATTCCTACATTTTCCACCACAGCGTAATTTCCACGTTATTTCCTGGTTGGTCCCTGAATGGCACATTTCCTCACATACTGCAGATATTGGTGTTTTTGCCCTGAGGAAGGATTAAAGGAAACAATTCTGTCCCTCTCCTTGCCTGTTAGCTTTCGGAGTCCGCTCTCTTCCCCCGTGATGCAGAGGGAGGCGTGGGAGACAGTTGCTTAGCCCCGGTCGTTGAGGTTCAGGAGTCTTTACTCTGTGATTTCATCAAAAGTTATTAACTGTAAGCTGTATCTTCATGATGCCCCAGTGACTGCAACAAATTAAGAAGCTAGTCTGATAATAGTCCTGTGTTTAGTTTGAAGTTATGTGGATGTGGCAAAGCTGGTCTGGGGTCAAATACTCAGCCTATTCTTCAACAAGTAGCTATTAATGGATTGTAGGTAGTTTATATACCCTCTTTCCACCATTCATTAGATTGTAAACTCCCATCAGAACCGTTTTGCTAAAACAAAAGAACGGGAGTCTATTACGTACAAGAACCTGTACAGTGCAGACTGAGTCCAGGGAGAGTGTTGACTTGAATGGCAGCCACTGTCTCATCTCAGAGCCATTTAGTAACGGAGAAGAGCCGTGCTCTGCTCTCTTGAGCATGTGTTTACAAACTTGTGGAAAGGGGCAGAGAAAGCACGGCATGCTCGGGACTGGCTGACAAAGTGTGACTTCAAAACCTCAGCTCTTAACACCTGAAAGCTGGAAGCCTTCTTATGACATCTCTACCATTATCCCCAGGCAGGACTGCGATGAATCCATTCTGAACATGTAATCAGCTAGACACTTAAAAAACAGAGCACCAAAACCCAGGCAAGGAGACCCAGCCCTCCGTCAGGAGCTCATCTCAGTGTTTTAAGGGGCTCAGGGACTCCTCCTTTACGAACCTAAATCCATCCGGCAGCTACTTCTGCTGGTTCCTCAGAAGAGCTGCACCATCTGGTGACCACATCTACGTCAAAACCTTTCACATACTCTTAAACTATTATTAGATTCAGAATAAATTTCTTTACCACGTGAAAAGTTTCCCATAACATTATATTCCAGATTAATCGTTTCTCTTATTGGAAGTGATGGCACCGGACTTCCCTGGCGATCCAGTGATTAAGACTCTGCACTTTCACTGCAGAGGGCACTGGCTCGATCCCTGGTCCAGGAACTAAGATTCCACAGCTGTGTGATGTGGTCAAGGGAAAAAAGTGATAACACCAATAATTGAAACATGACAGTGGTTGGGAATGACCAAAACAAATTTGTCGAATGAAATCGTGATGAATATTTTTTTAAAAGTTCTCATGTCTGCCAATACATGGACAAGATGGTTGGATGGCATTACCGACTCAATGGACATGAGTTTGAGCAAGCTCTGGAAGATGGTGAAGGACAGGGAAGCCTGGCATGCATGGCGTCTATGAGGTTGCAGAGTCAGACATGACTCAACAACAGAGTCGGACTCAACAACAGGTCTGCTAAGTAAAACATGTTTATATATGAAAGGTCCTTTAATTGTCTGTGAGAAAGCCTGTTATGCAACCAAATAAAGCAGAAAATCAGTTCAAAATTCTCCTTTGGAGAAACAACAGGGCCATATGCTTCCATTTCAAAGATGTTCCATTCAGGAGTGAGTCAGTTAACTTTGGTCATTTTGAAATACTTGATGAAAATAATTTCTGTTACCATCATGAGACGTCGTGTAGAAACACGAAGAGCTGGTGCAGAAAACCTTAAGAAACGTGCGTTGTCTTGTACTGTGAAGTCAGCCTAAAGCAGGACCAAGTCATGAGTATTCTCTGTGATAAAATCCACTAATGTGTTTAAACACTCACATGAGATCTTCTAGTTACAAGGCTGCTTAAAGAAGTCAGGGCTAACAGCAAATATAATGTTAGTGGTGAAACAAACTTGTGCTCCTGCCACTTCCCATCTTTGAGGGACATGGAATTAAAAATGGATCATTCCATCTTGGAGAGTCCTCGGCTGCGGAGTTTGATCTGTTCACTGCAGGGAGGAACACGTACAGTCCCACTGTGCGTTTCTGTCATTGGCTGCTTTCTCCCCTGCAAGTTGTTCAGTTGCAAAGATTTTAAAGGGTGATTTGCTGGCAGCCTGGGATGTATCCATGACCTTAGCAAAGTGGAAATGAAAGCTTTCAGTTTTTCTTCTTTTCTTTCTTTTTTTGCAACAGTAAAACTACCAATTTTACAGTCAGTTGAACAGCAATAGATGAATTTGTTTAAAGTCTGTGTTCACAAAGAAAACCTGAACTTTAGTGGCTTGAATGCCTGATGCTGCAGCGCGATCTTTGAAGGGCAGACACTCTTACAGCTTGCTCTAGGCCACTGTCACCTGCTTCTCTGCACAGGTGCTGACCCCTCGGTTGATCTGGGGCCTCCTGGCGGGGGAGCAGGAAAGCTGGGCCTTTGTGTGCTGCAGAGAACGCTTTTCCAAGGCCTGTGCCAGTTTTCTGCAGCGGCCACAGGAAGCAGAAGAAAGAAAAGGTTAAGGGCCACAACGAAGGTCAGAGGGGGTTTAAATTTAGTTAACGTTGGAGGTTATAGCTTTTAACAACAGCTTTAAGAAAACTGATTCGAAGATGCAATTTGTTTCTTCTTTGTCAACTGTTATTTTTTTTTTTATCCTATTGATAGTGACAGCTTAACAAAGTTTTTATATGCTAGAGGTTTTCATCCTTTTAGAGGATAATGGCCTGTTCCTAAAAAGAGATGCAGGTGGAGAACTTTATAAAGCTTCCATGACTTTCAAATTGGGAGCTTTAAAATAGACTCCCTGCTTGGCTGAGTCAAAAATAATCTGTGAGGGATGTTTAAAAAAAAAAAAATCTCTATTGGAAATGGGGGACCACTTTGGCAGTCAGATACAGAGGCTCAGATTTCTAGAACTTTCTTTGTATTTTGCTTTCAGCCATTCTAGGATAGTTTTCCAAGTTTTTATTCAAAATTACCAAAGACACCTCCCCTTATCTTTTCATATGTGTATTTCTTTAAATTTAGAGCATGGTATTGTTCATTGTATCTCTTTGTTAGCAAAAGAGATGGCCACAGATTTCTGTACATGCACTCTATGTTCCTGTCATTCTGTTAGTCCATGTTTTCTATTCAAGGATGGAAATGTTGTGGAAATTAGTCTTTCAAAGGAGAGTCATGTAAACTCTAGCTTCTCAATGGGAAACCCACACTGTTCAATAGGTATGATTACCCAGGGCTGACATTGAATGTCCTGTATCACACAAGGCCTTGTGTATTATTTAGCTGCATTTCTACCATATGTAAGAGGCTGGACTCTCTTGGAATGGGTTTCATACATTTATTTAGCTGGAGTTTTAAAATGCTGAGCTTGGGTCTATAGAGCTGTGCTTTCTATTGTATGTTGAGCAGGGTAAATGTGACCTGTACATCCAACTGCTGTCCTGTAAATGCAGCCATGAAATTAAAAGACACTTGCTCCTTGGAAGAAAAGCTATGACCAAACTAGACAGCATATTAAAAAGCAGAGACATTACTTTACCAACAAAGGTCCATATTGTCAAAGCTATGGTTTTTCCAGTAGTTGTATACTTATGTGAGAGTTGGACCAGAAAGAAGGCAGAGCACTGAAGAACTGATGCTTTCAAACTGTGGTGCTAGAGAAGACTCATGAGAGTCCCTTGGACTGCAAGGAGACCAAACCAGTTAATTCTAAAGGAAATCAACCCTGGAATATGCATTGGAAGGACTGATGCTAAAGATGAAGCTCCAATACTTTGGCCATCTGATGCAAAGAGCTGACTCATTGGAAAAGACCCTGATGCTGGGAAAGATAGAAGGTAGGAAGAGAAGGGATGAGAAGATGAGATGGTTGGATGGCATCACTGACTCGATGGACATGAGTTTGAGCAAGCTTCAGGAGATGGTAAAGGATAGGGAATGCAGGCATGCTGCAGTCCATGAGCCTGCAAAGAGTCAGACACAACTAAGCGACTGAACAACAACAACAACAACAAATGCATATATTTGACAGCATAACGATTTCCAGTTTGGTGAGGACTCATTTAATTATTATTTTGGAAATGAAATTCTTTGTATAAGAGATGTTAATCTTCCAGATACCTAAGCGTACCTCTCAAGTGAACACAAAACTTCCTAACATTTTGAATAAAAGTGTTTTATAGAATCGATTATAGACTTTACTGCTTTCTGACACATGGTATAATGAATATTGTTCTCAAGAATGGGAGTATCCTCAGCCATTAAAAAAGGATGAAATAATGCCATTTGCAGCAACGTGGATGGACCTAGAGATGGTCATACAGAGTGAAGTCAGAGGAGGAGAAATATGGTATGACCTCTCTTATATGTGGGATCTAAAAAGAACTGATACAAATGAATGTACAAAATAGAAAGAGACTCGAAGACTTAGAGAATGAACTTATGGCTGCCAGTGGGAAGGATAGTTAAGGAGTTTGGGATGGACATGTACACAGTGCTATATCTGAAATGGATGACCAACAAGGTTCTACTGTATAGCACAGGGAGCTCTGCTTCATGTTGTGTGGCAGCCTGGATGGGAAGGGAGTTTGTGGGAGAATGGATACATGTCTGTGTGTGGTTGAGTCCCTTCACTGTCTACTTGAAACTGTCACAACATTGTTAATCAGCTATACCCTGATACAAAATAAAAAGTTTAAAATAATAATGAAAAAGAATGGCAAAAAAAAAAAAAAAAAAAGAATGGCAGTCTTGCTATGAATACGTGTCTCCATATGGTGGTGTATATGACACTCCCATCATAATCAATGCTGCTACATGCCCAAACTGGCATGATTTTGAATTTGTGATTCTTTTTATAGATTTTCTTACTCCTCTCTTGCCATTATATTGCCAGCTACCCCCTGTTGCTCTAAGTGCCTTTGCATCTTTAATAGTTCCTAAAGTTCTGCTCAAGGTCAAGTTCAATCTCGTCTGGCCTCATGCAAGGGCTGCTCCATCCCACCTTATTCCAAGTCAGCCCACACACTGCTGCCAGGATAATCTCGTTTTAGTAAAAAGCTCTGTTCACACCAGTGCCTTGCTGGAGACACTGCCGGTGATTTTGCACGGCCTGCCTGCTGAAATGGACTGTGAGTTTCCACTGCAGGGTTTCTCACCCTCTGCGATGATCCATTAGCCTTTTGTAGTTGACAAGCTGCTCAATTTGTCTGTTCTGCCCAGACTCCTTTTTCCATCTTGGCTCCTGGACATGACCCCTGAGAGGGGAGCCTCACAGTCTAAATGTCCAGCCTGCAGACCCTCTCCAGTTCTCAGCTCACTGGACCAAGGCAGGACCTACAGCAGAATGGTCCATCCGCCATGACAGTTTGCAGTCAACGTGGGAGATTTGCTGGGTGTCAGAGGGCACTTGGGGCAGAGAAACTAATTGGATATCCATTCTCCTCTCCCAGGTTTTAGCTGAGCACATTTGTTGTTGTTCAGTTGCTCAGTCACGTCCAACTCTTTTCGACCCCATGGACTGGAGCGCTCCAGGCTTCCCTGTCCTTCACTCTCTCTCAGAGCTTGCTCAAACTCCTGTCCATTGAGTCAGTGATGCCATCCAACCATCTCATCCTCTGTCATCCCCTTCTCCTCCTGCCCTCAATTTTTCTTAGCATCAAGGTATTTTCTAATGAATTGACTCTTTGCATCAAGTGGCCAAAGTATTGGAGCTTCACTTTAGCATCAGTCCTTCCAATGCATATTCCAGGGTTGATTTCCTGTAGGATTAACTGGTTTGATCTCCTTGCACTCCAAGGGACTCTCAAGAGTCTTCTCCAACACCACAGTTCAAAAGCATCAATTCTTCTGTGCTCAGCTTTCTTTGTAGTCCAACTCTCACACCCATACCTGACTACTGGAAAAACTGTAGCTTTAACTAGACAGACCTTTGTTGGCAAAGTAATGTCTCTGCTTTTTAATATGCTGTCTTGGTTTGTCATAGCTTTTCTTCCAAGGAGCAAACGTCTTTTAATTTCATAGTTGCAGTCATCATCTGCAGTGATTTGGGAGCCCAAGAAAATAAAACTGAGCACATAGCTGCCCAGAATAAAGACAACTCTAATCCCCTGGGGCCCACAGGGTTTCATTTCCTGTCTTTGGATAACTCTTAAGCAGATTTTCTTTTTTTTTCCTTTTTTCTTCCCTTTTAAAAGTATATTATTTATTTCTCTATCTTTAGACTGCACCACAAGGCTTGTGGGATCTTAGTTCCCCGACTGGGGATCGAACCCATGCCCCTGCAGTGGAAGCTCAGACTGTTAAGCACTGGACCACCAGGGACATCCTGATGTGGATTTTCTTATCTGTCTGTCGATTGAAACCAAACATCTTTACAGCTTTAACCCTCTTCACCCTCCTCTGCTAAGCAGCCAGACCATGATTTGCTCCTATCTTCCTTGTGTTTTCTGTGTCTGCCATTCACACCCTGCCCTCTTTCTGGAATCCAGCCCAGCACCCTGTCCTCACGGAAACCTCCCTTCACCCAAGTGGGTGGGTTTTTCCGTTCTTCAGATCCTGTTATTTCTCATATGCTTGTTCTGTGCCATTTATTTTTCTCTGTCTCCTAATGCATTTACTTGGACGTTGGCACATCCCACCCTCTACAGTGTCAGCACCTTCAAGGCTGGGACCCTTGGTCCCTGCGTCCTGCAGAGAGGTCAGCCTCGGACCTGCATTTCTTTAATGCACATTAAGACTCTGTTGTGGGCTGTGAAGCACACACCTAAGCCTTTTCAGATGGGGGTCTCTGAATAAACTGTAGGAGCTCTGCTGCAGGATTTCATGTCTTCTAGATGTTTCCCCCATCTCTGCTCTTTTGGAGCTGACAGTCCTTAACCAGAGACCACAGGTGCTGGGTCACAATTTTAGCAGGAAACTTTCTAAACCACTTGGGAAGCTCTCTGAGGTTAGCATCTTTTGTTGAAACAAATTGCTATGCTCAGTAGCATGCCTGCTGAATTAGAAGCATGAACAGTTTATAAACTATTTATGAAAAAAGTCACAGGGAAGCTCAGTGTCTGTAAAGGGGTAATAGCTGGGTCTCCAAACTTTTGTGCTAATTACCATGTTATGGACTCTATAATTGCAACTGACATTCTGTATAATCATCACGCATGTGTGTATACTCAGTTGCTCAGTCGTGTCTGACTCTTCTGACACCATAGAGTATAGCCCACCAGGCTCCCTTGTCTATGAGATTCTCCAGGCAAGAATATTGGAGTGGGTAGCCATTCTCTTCTCCAGGGGATCTTCCTGACCCAGGCATAGAGCCTGGGTCTCCTGAATTGGCAGGCGAGTTCTTTACCACTAGTGCCTCTTGGGAAGCCCATATTCATCATAAGAATTGTCCAAGGATTATTAAACCATCAAACATGTATAACCTTGGGTTGACCTTGCTGCCTCTAAAACAGAAAGTTCACAAGGAACTAGAACACCCAGTCTTAATCACTTCTTTAACTTTCTGTACGTGGTTGATGGGTTTTTATGACTGTCATGGTCAAATGTTTTGATAACATGTAATGCACTCATATCTAAATACTTTGAAATTTTATATTTCATATCCTCTTTAAATCAAGATCTACCAAGATATTTTCATTTTATTCTATAGTATGCCAGGCTTTTTTAATGGATATAAAGTTGTGTATATGAATATATCAATTTAGATCAAGCTTGTTTGTTATTTAAATTCTCTGTGTACACTTTTCATTTATTTGAATTTTTATTCTCCATAAAAAACAAAAACTATCTAACTATAGAAAAATTTTTTGCAGGTACTTTTTTTCCCCCCATGAATTAGGCATGCAATTGAATCTCTCCCCATTGCCGCCATTTGTATTTTGTGATAAAAACATGATTAACCTCAGGCCAGAGAAGGCACTGGCACCCCACTCCAGTACTCTTGCCTGGAAAATCCCATGGATGGAGGAGCCTGGTAGGCTGCAGTCCATGGGGTCGCGAAGAGTTGGACATGACTGAGCGACTTCACTTTCACTTTCACATGAATCTTACTGTAAGAATCAGACATCATACAACAGGTCCATGTGTAATTATAATTGTATCTTTAAATGATCACTATGAGGGCATGCAACAGAATAATGAGAACTAATGAGGAGAAGAACTGCCCTGAAGCATGTGGGATCTTCCCAGACCAGGGATGGAACCCGTGTCTCCTGCACTGGCAGGCGGATTCTTTATCGCTGTACCACCAGGGAAGCCCCCTCCCCCGCCCCACATTTCTGCTGCGTCCTTTATAGGCTGTGACTGATGGCCTTTCACAACTTCTAGTATCCCCTTTCACACTCAGCCATCGTGTCAGGATCCACTGGTGTAGGTGAGTGTTTTACACTAGCAATAGTTTAAGTCAAACGTTGCCACTGACTTTACTGTTTGCAGATTAGAATGGATTTGAAGTTACTCCTTTGCTAATTGGCCACCAGCTCACTTGCTCTCTCAAGTCGGGGAGAGTTGGCTGCCAAGTTACAGCAGAGGGTGCATCACTCCCCAGACCTGATTAGGCCAGGCTCTCGCTTCTTGCTGGACTCCCCGAGTGTGGCCAGGGGGCTCCTATGGGAGCTTTGCACGCTTGCGGGGCTGCCGCAGAGGGGGACACCTGTTTTCCCAAGTGTCCAACTCTCTGTGACCCCACAGACTGTAGCCCTCCAGGCTCCTCTCTCCATGGGTTCCTCCAGGCAAGAATACTGGAGTGGGTTGCCATTCCCTTCTCCAGGGGATCTTCCTGACCCAGGGATGGAACTCGGGTCTCCCATATGCAGGGAGACTCTTTACCATCTGAGCCACCAAGGAAGCCCAAAGGTGTTTTTCTTTCCACTGGTGCTGGCATTAGTGAAAGTATACACCCAGGCTGAGAGACACATTCATACAGTGAACGTGACAGAGTTGGAAAAGAAAATGCGGGACGGCAGGGATTCAGCGTGGGCAGGAGGTTGGGAGAGCCCCAAGCCGACACTGGGCCAGGGAGGCTGAGCTGCCAGAGGGTGGACCCAGGGGCAGGTGGCAGGGGAGCAGGTTTGCTGCCTCATGAACTGCAGAAACGTGATGGTCGGTGAAAGAAGCCAGTCACAAAGGAACATGTATTGTTTTTCCATTTATAAGAGCCATCCCCAAATGACAACTATATGGAGACAAAAAGTAGATGATGCTTACTTAGAGCAGGAGCTGGCAATGGGGAAGGATTGTGAATAGAAAAGTTTTTTCTTTAGGTGATGGAAGCATTTCTAAGATTAGATTGTGGTCATAGTTATACAACTCTATACATTCACTAAAACTCCATTGTAAAAATGGGTGGACTTTACAGGATGTAAATTTTATGGTGTGTATTCATATTAGGTATCAATAAGGCTATTTTGGGGATGTTCCAGATGGCACAGTGGTAAAGAATCTGGCTGCCAATGCGGGAGACACAAGAGATGCAGGTGCGATCCCTGGGTCAGGAAGATCCCCTGCAGTAAGAAATGGCAGCCCACTCCAGTATTTTTGTATGGAAAATCCCATGGACAGGGGAACCTGGTGGGCAAGTCCATGGGGTTGCAAAGAGTCGGACATGACTGAACACAAGGCTATTTTTAAAAAGCCAAAGGATTTATTATTTTAATAATAATCCAAGCTCTTCTAGGAAAATATTATATAAAAATATCATTTTACCAAATTTCTATTCTTAGTATTACATCCATTTTATCTCACTCAGTGACCTGTAAAATGCTCACTGGGATGTTAAATATGAATGGCATTTTAATTTTTCTAAAATTATCATTCTGCAAAAAGGCAGCAGGTATTTATTTCAATTCATATGGTATTAGATAGGAATATATTTATTTTCCCCAGTGAGTCAGTATTCCGTGGAATTGAGGGTGATCAGATTTTATACTTTTGCCTTAGCAATTATGGCATTATAGCAGGATTTTCATAACTTGAAAGTATAATTGGACTGCCGCTGACAGGATACTTTATTACATAAAATGCAAATTAAAATACAGCTACATTTTGCATAAATTTTGAGTCAGTTTCAGTGAGAGAGATTTTATAAATTCAGCCTGAGTGTAAATAGAATTTCCTTTACAAATTAACCTGTATAAACAGTAATGCTTATTATTCCACAAGAACATAGATTTCATATTTTCACCACCAGTTGTCTAAACATTCTCGTGAGAGGAGACTGCACTAGAGCTGACGCTTCATATACAGTGTGTGAGTGTCCAGGACGCTCTGTAGACACTGGGCCTGGACATCGGTCCTGCAGATCCCACAAAAATCTCTATGTTTATCAGACTCTTTAGGGAAAATCTTGTCTTGCTGGTCGGCTGGTCTCCCTCCTGGTGCTCTTATCGAATCATTCTCACCTGCCCTGAGGACCCTTTCCTAAGAGGGAATCAGGCCTCAGAGGCCAGGAACTGTTTGGTGAACTGTGTCCCTAATTCCACAACAGAACGCCCCATGGGCTTCCTGAGGGGGGCAGCACACACAACCGTTAGCAAAGCCACACGCAAGAAAGCTGTGCAGGAGGGCCTCTGACCACAGCAAGGGTTTGTCAGTCAAGCACCAACACTGAGAAAAACGGCCCAGACAAAGGGAGTGCACGGGGCTCAAACCACCCTGGGAAGCAACTTCCTGAAGTCCAGCACTGGAAGTAGTAACCTACCTCCGCCCCCACCTGCTCCCCACCCCCCAGCCACCACACACACAGCCCCAGGCCTGGGGATGCCCTTGGGATAGCCCAGCGTGTTTCATTGGACCTGGTACTGTATTCACTGGATGTGGTGTTGTGCAGTCCCTAGACGCGGTGTTGTGTAGTCCCTGAACATGGCGTTGTATATTCACTGGATGTGGTGCTGTGTATTCACTGGACGCGGTGTTGTGTAGTCACTGGACGCGGTGTTGTGTATTCACTGGACGGGGTGTTGTGTAGTCCCTGGATGCGGTGCTGTGTATTCACTGGACGTGGTGTTGTGTAGTCACTGGACGTGGCATTGTGTAGTCCCTGGACATGGCGTTGTATATTCACTGGATGTGATGCTGTGTATTCACTGGACGCGGTGTTGTGTAGTCACTGGACACAGTGTTGTGTAGTCACTGGACACGGTGTTGTGTAGTCACTGGATGCAGTGCTGTGTATTCACTGGACGTGGTGTTGTGTAGTCACTGGACGTGGCATTGTGTAGTCCCTGGACATGGCGTTGTATATTCACTGGATGTGGTGCTGTGTATTCACTGGACGCGGTGTTGTGTAGTCACTGGATGCAGTGCTGTGTATTCACTGGACGTGGCGTTGTGTAGTCACTGGACGTGGCATTGTATATTCACTGGATGTGGTGCTGTGTATTCACTGGACACGGTGTTGTGTAGTCACTGGATACAGTGTTGTGTAGTCACTGGACACGGTGTTGTGTAGTCACTGGACATGGCGTTGTATATTCACTGGACGTGGTGCTGTGTATTCACTGGACATGGTGTTGTGTAGTCACTGGACGCGGTGTTGTGTAGTCACTGGACGCGGTATTGTGTAGTCACTGGACATGGCGTTGTATATTCACTGGATGTGGTGCTGTGTATTCACTGGACATGGTGTTGTGTAGTCACTAGACGCGGTGTTGTGTAGTCACTGGACGTGGCGTTGTATATTCACTGGATGTGGTGCTGTGTATTCACTGGACATGGTGTTGTGTAGTCACTGTATGCGGTGTTGTGTAGTCACTGGACGCGGTGTTGTGTAGTCACTGGATGCGGTGTTGTGTAGTCACTGGACGTGGTGTTGTGTAGTCACTGGACATGGTGTTGTGTAATTACTGTATGCGGTGTTGTGTAGTCACTGGACATGATGTTGTGTGGTCACTGGATGTCTAATTTGCAGCTTCAGCTTCTTGGAAAGGACACTGTAACTTAGCCCCAGCTGGGTGACCAGCCTTGTATACAGATCCAGGAGGGGCGAGATGCCAGCTATCTGGGGGTTCAGCCACCCAGGAACCCCCAGCACTTCCCACTCCCTGCTCCTGGCTGGCACGGGTCTGCTGCACCCCACTGCTACCACCTGGGGCTGTGGCTTTTCCTGCCTCCGTGGCTAGGGCTGGGTCCCAGCTGCTCTGTGAATCCTTCCCTGACATTCTTTTCTGAGGTCGCCTACTCACTGGTCTTATTGATGGAGGGATTCTGTTTTGTTTTTGAGAATTCTGAGTCAGAAAACTGAGCCTTGACACCTAGGAGTCCTGGTCTGAATCAAGGCCCCCTGTAGGTCCTACCTGACCCCAGCCTGAAGGCTGAATGGCTTCAGGGCATTAGTAATAATAATGATATAATATGTGATATATCTACACACACATATATGTGTACTGCCTACTGTGTGTGCCAGCTGCCCTTCTAAACATGTTACATCTATTGACTCACTCAGTTCTCATAAAAACTTTCTGATTAAGTACTACTCTTGTTCTTATATCAGTTCAGTTCAGTCGCTCAGTCATGTCTAACTCTTTGCGACCCCATGGACTGCAGCACGGCAGGTCTCCCTGTCCGTCTCCAACTCCTGGAGCTTGCTCAAACTCATGTCCATTGAGTCGGTGATTCCATCCAACCATCTCATCCTCTGTCATCCCCTTTGCCTTGTTCTTATATATTCTTTCATAAATAAGGATGCTGAGACAATAGAGTTTAAGTAACTTGCCCAAGGTCATACAGCTAATTAACAGCAGAGCTGGGATTAGAACCTCAGAGGTTTGTCTCCAGAGTTTATGCTCTTACCTACTGTACTACCAGTGAGAGTTAAAATAATATTTTATCTATGCATTTCATTTTATGTGGTATTTTATCTATGTAATAATAAAAATAGTGACATTATCAAATTGATTATACACCTATGTCTGACTTAAAGTGAGTTATAATCCCAGAACTTCCTTTAAAAACTTGTAGGGAGGTGATACTGAAAGTCATTTAGAGAGGAATATTTATGTTAGTTTATACTTTATTTTCAAAATTCTCTGTCTTCCGTGTGGAGGACAGAGCTCCGTTGTGAGATTTATTTGCCAACTCCATCTTTTACCTCCTAAGGTTCCTTGAGAAGTTAGTTTTTTCAAATATAAGTTCATTTATTTTAATTGAAGGCTAATTATTTTACAATATTGTAGTGGTTTTGCCATACATTGACATGAATCAAGTTAGTTTTAAATCTCTGGACTCTTGCTTCTTCATCCGTAAAATGGGATAATATTGTCAAAGAGTGCAAGGATAAAACAGGATAAATTATTTTGGAAACTATAAAGCAGCATAGAAATGTAAAGATATTCTTCATTTCCTGATCCCAAGTCCCCTCGAAATACTTCTCTCTGAGCATTTGCTGGGCATGAACTGATAAGGGGATAAGCTAGGTGAACCAGTGCTACTCCAGGTGTGGTGTGGGGACCAGTAACGCTAGCAGCCCCTGGAAGCTTCTTGGAAACGTTGTTTCGCGGTTTGTTCTCAGGTTTACCCATTCAGAAATTGATTGTGGGCACGGAGTCCGCAGATGTGCTCAACAAGCCCTCCAGGTGATTCTGATGCACGCCAAGGTTCGAGCAGCACTGGTGTGGAGTACGTTTAGTCCATTCGTCAACAGATATTGATGGAGTGTCTCTAGAAGGGGCCGGTGGCTGGGTCTGGAGGGTACGACAGAGATGGTCTCCTCAAAGAGGTCCTTCTCTGTGAACCACTTCTCATCCTTCAAGATGCTGCTCCAGGGCCCCCTGGAGGCCCCACTGTCCCTGGTGGGCGGGGCATGTCGGCCGCCGCTTTGTGGCCCCACCTTCTCCTCCACCCGTCCTCCCACCTGGAGGTCCGGCCTCCGAACTGGTCCTCCCAATCGCTCTGTGTTCGGTGTGGCCTCTGTGCTCCTGAGCGCCCTGGCCTCTGCCCCGGCGGCCTTCCCTCTCCTCCGCCTCCATCCTCCCGGGCGCTCAAAGGAGGCCTCCCAGCCCTCCAGTAAGTCAGCCACGTGTCTGTCCCTCTGCACCCACTGTGTGCCTCCACCAGGTCTTTCTCAGGTCATAAGGTAAGGCGTTTTGTGTCCAGTTTTCCCCTAAACTAGAAGCCTGTGTTTTAAATTTCTAGATCTTTGGAGCTTGATAACGTTCATGGCGGGAAGACCCGGGAGGTGGTGGGGGACAAAGCAGGGAAGTGGGGCAGGAGGGTTGGCGGAGAGCGGCGTTTGCCTTTTTCTTTGGAAGGCATCACCTCCATTCACCTGTTGTGCAAACTGGGTGATTTTGTCTTCCACGTGGAAGGGACCTTTCAAAGCCCAACTCTTGAAATGACCCACAAATGTAATTAAACTCTAGCTGTTTCTTTCGCATCTTCTACCCATAAGGCACTGTGGTGGCTGCAGTGAATGGTCCTGCCCTCAGGCAGCTCCCCATGGAACAGAAAAACACAGGGCCCAGCACCCCTGACCCAGCCAGAGGGTTTTTTTTTTTGATTAGTTGGCCACTTGGAACCCTCCGGAAGACATTCTAAGTCTTCGAAGCCTTCCTAAACATAGGGCTGGTGCCCCGACCCTCTGCAAAGTCCCCTGTTCATTCTAGAAGTTTGTGCTGGGAGCCCTGGCTGGGTGTGCAGTCCTGCAATCCTGGTTGCCTGTGCAGGGGCTGCTCTTTTGTTTGGAGTTGGGAAGTGAGAGGAAGCTGGTGGTGGGGAGATGGTGTGGAGTGTGGAGGAGACGGGGGTCAGTGGGGGAGGCGGGAGGGCCCCAGGGTGGGGTGATAAAACAGAGTTATGTTTCCAGAAGCACTGCGGTTCATTTGAAATATTGATTCCTGTGGGGAGGTCACAGCCCAGCCTTTGTGGTGCTTTCAGAGGAGCTATTTATACATTTTGATCTTTGTTTTGGAGTCAACTCCTATATTGGTGACACTCTGGCTTTGCTGAAGTAGTGTTTAAAAAAGAAAGTAGTAATTACTAACTTCATCCATGGAACAAAAGCTTTCTCATAAGCGTCTACTCCCACTGCTCGGGGAGGGCAGCTGGAATCCTATTCCTCTCTAGCTAAAGCAGCGTTCTTGGGATAAATTAAATAAAGACTCACATGCCCTTGAAATCTTGAGTTTTGGAGTCCATATAATGACTTTTCGGGCTTCCCTGGTGTCTCAGATGGTAAAGAATCTGTCTGCAATGCAGGAGACCCAGCCACTGATCTCCCTACGGGCCTGTGTGTGGCCATCCACGAGCAGGCTCGGCACAGACCACGGCCAGGCCATGGTGTCGCTTAAGTGGAAGGCAGGAAAGAGTGTGAAGAGTACATGAGCACCATACATAACAGTACACGGCAGCGTCTTTAGTGTTAAGTGAAGAAAATTTAAAATGCGTGTGTGTGTGTGTGTTAGTCTCTTGGTCACGTCTGACTCTTTCTGCTCCAATGGACTGTAGCCTGCCAGACTCCTCTGTCCATGGGATTTCCCAGGCAAGAGTACTGGAGTGAAAATGCATGCATATCATGACAAAAATAAGTAAAAATGTTATCATGTGGACCACAAATGAGACAGCATCTTTCAGTGACCCAGTTCCAGGGACTGGCAGAGTTAGAATGCTCCAGAGGGCGGCAAGGGTAAGTGCTCTTCCACGGATGGTTCACCAGAACTGAGGACATGGGGGACTTCAGGGTAAGCCCCAGGGAGAATGGGCCCCGGGTATGTTAGAACCTTAGGAAGTAAAGTCAGGAAGGTCCTGGGGAGTGTTTCCTTAGCAAATCTTTATTTTGTGGACCATCAGTGTGCTGAGATTTCTTTAGGTAGCCATGCCTGCTGAGTGATTGCCCCAGGTTTCAGCATCTGTAAAATATAAAGCTTCAGTCTCCCCTAAACAAATGTTACATCCTTTTCCGACCTTTAATCACAGGAATTATTAAGGGTGATGCGTTGTATCTTTTTATAATTTTTTATAAGAGAGAAATTAGTAGAGTCTAGATTATCTTTGTGATAAAATAAGGATCAGTTGAGTCGCTCAGTCACGTCTGACTCTTTGCGACCCCATGGACTGCAGCACGCCAGGCCTCCCTGTTCATCACCATCTCCCAGAGCTTGCTCAAACTCATGTCCATCAAGTCGGTGATGCCATCCAACCGTCTCATCCTATGTCATCCCCTTCCCCTCCTGCCTTCAATCTTTTCCAGCATCAGGGTCTTTTCCAATGAGTTGGCTCTTGCATGAGGTGGCCAGAGTATTGGAGTTTCAGCTTTATCATCAGTCCTTTCAATGAATATTCAGGACTGATTTCCTTTGGGATGGACTGGTTGGATCTCCTTGCAGTCCAAGGGACTCTCAAGAGTCTTCTCCAACATCATAGTTCAAAAGCATCAATTCTTTGGCACTCAGCTTTCTTTATGGTCCAACTCTCACATCCATGCACGACTACTGGAAAAACCATAGCCTTGACTAGATGGACCTTTGTTGGCAAAGTAATGTCTCTGCTTTTTAATATGCTGTCTAGGTTGGTCATAGCTTTTCTTCCAAGAAGCAAGCATCTTTTAATTTCATGGCTTCAGTCACCATCTGCAGTGATTTTGGAGCCTAAGAAAATAAAGTCTGTCACTGTTTCCATTGTTTCCCCATCTATTTGCCATGAAGAGATGGGACCAGATGCCATGATCCTAGTTTTTTGAATGTTGAGTTTTAAGCCAGTTTTTTTTTACTCTCCTCTTTATTTAACACTAGTGTGTTATTTGGAGAAGGCAATGGCACCCCACTCCAGTACTCTTGCCTGGAAAATCCCATGGATGGAGGAGTCCATGGAGTCGCTAGGAGTTGGACATGACTGAGAGACTTCACTTTCACTTTTCACTTTCATGCACTGGAGAAGGAAATGGCGACCCACTCCAGTTTTCTTGCCTGGAGGATCCCAGGGACGGAGGAGCCTGGTGGGCTGCCGTCTATGGGGTCACACAGAGTCGGACACTGAAGCAACTTAACAGCAGCGTGTTATTATGCCAGACTTGAGGCTAGTGTTAAATAAGGATGTTATTTAACTAGTGTTAAAATAAGGATGATCAGGATGAAATTCATAGTTTGACTTTGGAGAGTATTTTATTGGGAGACTACTAATTCTTTTTCTTAAATTTAATTGATTTATTTTTGTCTGCACTGGGTCTTTGTTGCCGTGCACGGGCTTTCTCTAGTTGCTGTGAGCGGGGCCCACTCTTCCTTGTGGTGCCAGGGCCTTATTATCGCGGTGGTTTCTCTTGTTGCAGAGCTCAGGCTCTAGAGCATTCGGGCTTCAGTAGTTGCAGCACGTGGGCTCAGTAGTGTGGATCCTGGGCTCTGGAGCACAGGCTCTTGCATCATGTGGAATCTTCCTGGACCAGGGATCAAACCCATGTCTCTTGCACTGATAGGCACATTCTTTGCCTACTGAGCCACCAGGGAAGCCCTGGAGGATATTTTTGTTTCAAAATCAATTTTTTTTTAAGGTTGAGGCAAATCACTACCTTTAAGTCAAATAATGAAAACAGAATTCATTCATCGCTCAAATCATGGGCACCCACTACCTGCCAGTGTTCTAGAAGCTGTGCACACGGCATAGAGGACCTGTGTAGGCACGTCGGAACTCAGCTGCCCCACCCGGAGTTTGAAGCTTGAAGAGAATGAGTAAGTGTCTCAGGGTTGAGCCAGCTGCAGCTTGCCGTTTCATTGTGGTTCTGACTTCCTGTTTGGAAGGTAGTTAGTGAAGTAGGGTACAGTTGATTCCAGCATCCAGAAAAAGACAGATATCGGAGACAGAGAAAGGGCAGTGGCTGTGGGGGGCTTGGGAGGGGAAGGGATACATAGCAGAGCTCAGAGGATGCTGAGGGCAATGAGAATACTCCGTGACCCCGTGATGGTGGGTCCATGTCCTTATACCCAGAAGATGGACCCCACCAAGGGTGAATCCAGCTAAACACTGGACTTTGGGTGTTGACGAGGTTGATTGATGTAGGTTCATTGATTGTAACAAATGCACCACTCTGGTGGGGGTGTTGATAGTGGGGAAGGCCCTGGCTGTGTGGGGATGGGAATTCTCTACTTTCTGCTCAGTTCTGCTGTGAACCTAAAAACTGCTTTAAAAATGTATGAGTGTGTTGGGGGTGGGGTGCTCAGTTGTGTCTGACTCTTTGTGACCCCATGGACTGTAGCTCACCAGGCTCCTCTGTCCATGGGACTCGCCAGGCAAGAATACTGGAAGGGTTGCCATTTCCTTCTCCAGGGGATCTTCTCGACTCAGGGATTGAACCTGTGTCTCCTGCACTGGCAGGCTGGTTCTTTTACTGCTGAGGCACCAGGGAAGCTCTCTCTAAAAAAATAGTCTATTGAAAAAACAAAACAAAACCTCAACAATGTGGAGTTCAAACCAATCTTTAATGATGGGTTAGAATATTCTGTGTTTATTATTTATGTTCATACATATATGTATGACATATGAAGTTCTCAATCAAAATAGTTAATCAGCAAAAGAAGAAACAGTTCAGAAAAGATGAGCTAGTCAGGTTTAGATGGCAGCCACCCTACTGTGTGGAATAATGCAGATCTGAATTTGGCTAACGACCTGACTGTAAGGACAAAGAGAAGTGTTTGGATACCAAGGTCTGAGCACCCTGGGTGTGGTTGAAGCCCCATGGAGCACTGGAAGCTGGGCACGGTATCTGCATTGCAGTGGAGGGAACTCCAGTGGCCCCCTGGACCGCCTTGGACTCATTGGATTCTCAAGGCACAGCAGGTGGGGTCCTTGGGTCCAGCGGCATCGGTGTCCCTGGGGCTTGTTGGAAGTGCAGGGACTCAGGCTCTGCCCCAGCCCTGCAGGGTCAGAATCTACGTGAAGTGTGAGATGCTCAGCTGGGGCCTCACCAGGAGCAAAGCCGAGCCTGTGGAGTTGGGGGCTGGACCTGCACAGCTCACGGTGCTTCCTGACCTTCCAGAGAGCACCTGTCTCCACGGGAGCCCAATGATAAGGGAGCACTAACCACTGGGCCTCCCTGTGGACGGCTGGGTGTGGGGGACCCTGGGTTTCAACACGGCCCTGTTTACTAGAATCCACAGTATCCTCCTTGAAGTGGTCACTTTGAGACTCACCCCAGGAGACTGCCTCTGTGGGCACAGAACCCAAGAGCTGAAATGATCTTATCTTAAAGAAAACACTGAGATTGCTGCATGAAAGGAGCTTTGGATCTTATCTGCAGAAGGCCTGTCTGTGTAAACAGCTACAACTGGAGACATCTGCTCCTTTAGGTGAAGTTTCCTGTGACCCTACCTCTGCAGCTCAGAGCTCTGTGGGGCCTTGTGGTTTTCTATCACTATCCTTCAAGGGGCGTTTCAGGTGGTGCTAGTGGTCAAGAACCTGCCTGCAATGCAGGAGACCTGGGTTTGATCCCTGGGTCAGGAAGATCCTCTGGAGATGGGAATGGCAACCCATTCCAGTGTTCTTGCCTGGAGAATCCCATGGACAGAGGAGCCTGGTGGGCTACAAGGTCACAAAGAGTTGGACACGTCTGAAGTGGCTTAGCAGGCATGCGCATCCTCCCAACCTTCTGGAAGATAAGAAGCCCCTCCTAACCTGTACATGTGGCTAGAATCCCTCCCTGCAAGCCTCTACTAGGAACAATACCTTTTATGAGTACTTGCCAAAGCTCTCGCAGCCAGAGGGGATGGAAGTGGATGGAAAGCCAGGTCTGGGTGCAGAGCTTTGGAAGATCTGCTGTAATTCTTCTGAGCGTGAGTGAGGGCACTGTGGGGGAGGGGCCAGAGCACACTTGCTCCCCTAAGTGCTGCCCACGTGCGGTGCTGCTTCCCGGGGAGGGAAGGGTGGGAGAAGGCTCTGCGGTTCCGGGCACCTTGTGCCTTTGTGACCCGAACCCTTCCCCTCGCCTCCATCAGCAGTCCCCCATAGATGCTAATGCTAACCGGAACAAGTGTGGGGAGGCAGAGGGTGGGGCAGCTGGTGGAAATCCTC
Organism: Bos javanicus; assembly: GCF_032452875.1. Lineage (NCBI taxonomy): Eukaryota > Metazoa > Chordata > Mammalia > Artiodactyla > Bovidae > Bos > Bos javanicus. The sequence goes on along the minus strand of NC_083879.1, from coordinate 32,471,613 downwards.
ACTAGAGGATTTGACATTGAACTTGACCATTGAACTGTTCCTGCCATGAGGAAGACCCAGGTGATGGCGGAATGGCACCCCTGGTTTGGGGCATCCTTTCCCATTCTCCCTGGCACTGTTCTCCCGAGGGTGAACTGAGAGAGCCCAGAGCATCTGCAAGCCTCAAGCCTGGGGCACTGGGCTCCACGGAGAGCAGTGCCCTGGGGGGTTACCGGGCATCAGGAGAGCAAAGGTTAGTATCGATACAAACACACAGATGACTGCAGAATGAGGAATGTTACAGGTGAACGCAAGCCGGGCATTCAGGTAGAGAAGGATTTGTTATAGGAAGAAAGGAAGAAAGTGACTGGCTTTAGAGGGAAATCAGTGCCCTCCCTTTACAGCCAAGCCTTCTTATACCCTATCAATGGGAAATCGTGCCCGGAAGGGAGAGGGCCTTAGTTTATCTTTAGCCCGCAGCTGGGATCTTGTGGTCACGTAGTCGAAGGGGTCTCACGGTCGGGTGGTCACGTAGTTTTGAGAAACTGGCACCAGTAGGGAGAAACAGGATATCGCCTTAAGGAAAAAACAGGATGCCCACCAGGGCAATGTGGCCACTGTGACTTCATCCCTTGTTTGTCAGGTCCGCACAATGAGCCATTTTTAAACTATATGCTATGAGCCCCTTGCGAACCCTAACAAGGAGTGTGATTGGAAATGCTGGTGTGGACCTTGCAAGCGTTGGTCGGTGAGAGAGAAACTGTGAACTCGCTATTTCAGACGCTTCTTTCAGATTCAGGGCTGACAAAGGAAGCCGGGTTATGTGGGGCATCTCCACTGGGATTTCCTTTTCGAATATCAGCCGGTCAGCTTCCTTCTATGCAAATCATTTTGAACATTTATCCTGCTTTTCATTAACACATTCTCCCAGGCCATCACCCCAGGCTCTCTCCTCTGAAGCATTTCACAGGCGAGAAAAACTCAACAGCGGTGTGGGGCAGATACTGCGTTTGTGGAGTTTGAGTTTTTATTCTGTCTTCTCTGGCTGCAATATGTTATTATACACTATGTCCACACCCAAGAAGCTTTTTTTTTTTCCAGTAAAGAACAAAACAGAGTCACAGATAAGAGAACAGACTTGTGGTTGCCAAGGGGGAGAAGGGTGGAGGAGGGATGGAGGGGTGGAGTGGGAGCTTGGGGTTAGTAGGTGCAAACTGTTGTATGTAGAGTACATGAAAAGCCAGGTCCTGCGGTATAGCACAGGCAACTATATTCAATGTCCTGTGTGTGTGCTTAGTCGCTCAGTCGTGTCCGACTCTTTGTGGCCCCATGGACTGTAGCCCACCAGGCTCCTCTGTCCATGAGATTCTCCAGGCAAGAATACTGGAGTGGGTAGCTATTCCCTGCTACCAGGGACCTTCCCGACCCAGGGATCGAACCTGGGTGTCCTGCACTGCAGGCGGATTCTTTATCGCCTGAGCCACTAGGATGTAATGATCCATAATGGAGAGGAATATGGGGGGAGGGAAGTGGGGGAGGAGGACAAGACAAAGCTGAGATTAGCTACTCCTGGGTCAAAAAGCCCCAGAATCTCAAGGGAGATCTGAATTCTCCCAGCAGCATGCTCTACAGGATGCTACTCTTGTCACCCCTCTGACGGGCCAGACACCAGGCAGCGCCTGAAGATAACTTGTGCAGGAGATGTGCTCATTGCTAAAGACAGTTACTGAGGACCTGTCAAAAGGCAGGAACAATTTTAAGGCTTTTGGAAAAAATTGACCAGTTGTCCTTCAGAAATATTGTACCAAGTATATATTCTCATCAGCAGGGTGTAATAACGATTTCATGGACTCTTTACCAATATTGCTTATTTCAAGTTTCAAAAACTTAGCCAACTTGCAAAACAGAAGGATATTTGAGGGTAGCAGTTCATTAATGATGAAGTCAAGCATTTTTTTCTAGATGCTTGTTTTTGGCTATTATGAATATATTTATTTGAGACCATAAAACAACTTTTGGCTATTTATATTACTTTTGAATGTTGTTCTACTCTATAAATCCTTTACTAATTTTTCTCACAGAGACTTAATATTTTTCTTGTTGATTTTTGTGAGCTTTTTATATGTGAAAGATACTAATTCCTTATCCTAGTTAATTCAAATATTCTCCCAGTTTTCCATTTGCCTTTCAACTGTGCTTTTTGACATGCATTCAGTTATTTGCCTTAAAATTTTCTTACTTTATTATGAATAATTTTTAATTTATAAAAATTAAAGTAAAAATATTTTAATTGTCAAAAACAATTTGTCTTAAAATTTCTTGCTTTATGCTTATATAAATTTTCCCTTGCTTTATTGAGATATTATTAATGTAAAAGATACACACATTTTAAGTGTACAGTGTGATAATTTGACACACATTTACTGTGAAATATTTACCATAATAATGTTAGTTAAGACCTCCATTGGCTTACATAATTACCTTGTGTGTGGGGTGCGGGGTGAGGAACAACAGTTAAGATCGACTCTTAACTTTCTTACATATCATATAGTACTGTTAATTATAGTTGTTGTTAAATAAGTTCTTATCTATTTAGATATCAGATGTGTACATTTCTCATGTCTTTTTGTTTATATTTTACTCCATATTCCCCCTCTCCAAATAAGTAATAAATTTTACAATACTGAAACATAAGTCCTGAGCTCAAATCCTGGCCTAGTCATGAATTCCTATGTGACTCTAGGCAAGTTAATGCATCTATTTTATAAATAGTAGTGTGTATCTATTGGAGAAGGCAATAGTGACCCACTCCAGTACTCTTGCCGGGAAAATCCCATGGATGGAGGAGCCTGGTAGGCTGCAGTCCATGGGGTCGCCAAGAGTCGGACACTACTGAGCGACTTCACTTTCACTTTTCACTTTCCTGCATTGGAGAAGGAAATGGCAACCCCCTCCAGCGTTCTTGCCTGGAGAATCCCAGGGACAGGGGAGCCTGGTGGGCTGCCGTCTATGGGGTCGCACAGAGTTGGACATGACTAAAGCAACTTAGCAGAGCAGCAGCACTCTCTCAGTCGTGTGGGGTGCCATCGCCTTCTCCGAGTGTGTATCAACCCCAAATTCCTAATTTATCCCTCCCCCTTCCCCTTTCAGTAACCATAAATTTGTTTTCTGTGTCTGTGAGTCTATTTCTGTTTTGTAAATAAATTCATTTGTATCAGTTTTTAAGATTCCACATGTCAGCAGTATCATATATTTGTCTTTCTCTGTCTGACTTATTTCACTTAGTATGAAAATGGACCTTATGATGGATCTTAGTCTGGGTCCATCCATTTTGCTGTAAATGGCATTATTTCATTCTTTTTTATGACTGAGTGATATCGTGAGTCTGAGTGAACTCCGGGAGTTGGTGATGGACAGGGAGGCCTGGCGTGCTGCGATTCATGGGGTCGCAAAGAGTCGGACACGACTGAGCGACTGAACTGAACTGATATTGTATTATATATATGTACCACATCTTTATCCATTCCTCTGTCCATGGGCATTTAGGCTGCTTCCATGTCTTGGCTATTTTAAATAGTGCTGCTATGAACATAAGGGTGCTTGAATCTTTTTAGAATTTTTCTAAAACTGAAGGATAGTGGATTTACAATGTTGTGTTAATTACTACTATATAGCAAAGTGATTCAGTTATACATATACATGCGTATATATACACATGCATTCCTGCTTTTTAAAATATTCTTTTCCATTATGGTTTATCATAGGATATTGAATATAGTTCTCTGTGCTCTACAGTAGGACTTATTGTTTATCCATTCTTGATATAAACCCTTAGATCTGCTCACCCCAGCCTTTCTCTCCATCCTTCTCCTAAGCCCCTCCCCCTTGGCAACCAAAATCTGTTCTCTAAGTCAGTGATTCTGTTATAGCTTCACAGACAGGATCATTTGTGTCATATTTTAATTCCACATATAAGTGATATCATATGATAATTGTTCTTTCTCTTTATGACTTAGTTCACTTGGGATGATAATCTCTAGTTGCATCCATGTTGCTGCAGATGGCATTCCTTTGTTCTTTTTTACGGCTGAGTAATATTCCATGGTATATACGCACCACATCTTTTTTATCCGCTCATCTGTTGATGGATATTTAGGTTGTTTCCATGTCTTGGCTGTTGTGAATAGTGCTGCTGTGAACATGGGGGTGCATATATCTTTTAAAAATAATTTTTATTTATTTAGTTCTGTTTGGCCGTGTTGGGTCTTTGTTCCTATGTGGGCTTTTCTCTAGTTGTGGTGCTTGGGCTTCTCATTGCCATGGCTTCTCTTGCTGCAGAGCATGGGCTCTGGGGCTGGTGGGTTACACTTACATTTGCGGGTTAGCAGTTACATTTCCCAGGCTCTAGAGCGCAGGCTCAATAGTTGTGGCCCTCGGGCTTAGTTGCTCTGCAGAATGTGGGATCTTCCCAGATCAGGGATCAAACCCATGTCTCCTGCATTGGCAGGTGGATTCTTCACCACTGAGCCACCAGAGAATCCCCAGATATGTTTCTGAATTAGAATTTTATCTGGGATATATGCCCAGGAGTGAGATGGCTGGATCATGTGCAATTCTATTCTTAGTTTTTTAAGGAACCTCCATACTGTTTCCACAATGGCTGCACCAATTTACATTCCCACCAACAGTGTGGTCGGGGGGTCCCTTTTTGTCCACAACAAGGGCTGTAGTTTTAATAACTTTGCAAAGTTATGGAACCCCCAATCACAGTAAAAAAAAACCAAAAAACTGATTTTCATCAAATACCGATTCTGTTTTGATGGCAAATATCTTCACAAATAAGACAACCTTAAAATGTTCTGTAATGTGGTGTGACACCGTTATTCTGGTGCTTACCAGGAAGTGGAGTCGACTCTTCAAATTGTACTTTATTCACCAGAAATAGGGACTTCTTTTTGCATCCTGTGAGGAGCTGTGACATGATGACAAGACACCTTAGCGCTGGCCAAAACCACAAAGCTCCATAGTTTTGGATCTGTGTGGATATTTTAAAAGTAACCCCCAGCCGTAACAAACAGCCTTCCCTCCTGGGGCCCAGCCCCTGGGCCCTCTGTGCCCTCCAGGTCCCCTTCGCTGTTCAGGCCTCAGGCCCTTTGCTCTAGTCCCACTTTGGTGTCTTTTTTATGCCTGAGACCCAGCATTGTGTGGGGGAATGTGTGCTCACAGAGGTGTGTTTCCTGACACCCCTTTAAACATTCCGTGTGCCCAGCTTGTATTTCCCTTTGGCTGCAAATAAGACTATTTGCTGAATGCTCCTGAAACCAGAAAGATAAGTATGGTTTATATAAAAAACAAGGCGGCAGGCAGCACAGGGATTGGTTGGCACCTCAGTCAAGTCATGGAGTTCTGGCCCCTTCTGCCGTCCTTGAGGTGCAATTTGCTTTGTGGACACAAGTATCAGCTTCTTATCCAAGAAAGAAGGAATGGAGTCAAGCTTTCTCTTTCTCTCGCTTCATCTCTCTTTCTTGTAGAAGCCCCCCACCCCCGTGTTTCTCTGGGCACCTCACTGCCCATCTTGGGCCAGGTGCCCCACCTTAGTTTAAATAATGTCAAGGAGAAAAGTAGACGAGCAAGGCTCTTAGACCAGTGGACAGAGCTCACCATTGACCAGACCACATGGTTCTGTGCATAAGAAAAGGGGACTAGTTATCTGGGAAGAAGGTCATCTCCGGTCAGCTGTAGGTCACTTTTTTCCTTGCCTTTTCCTTGAAGGTAGACCAAACATCCCAAGGGGGGGGCAAAGGTCCTGCCTTCTGTGTCTTTCTTGTCCCGTCTTTGAGTGGCTTGTCTGAAGGAAAGCTAAATAGATAGTTTGAAAATCATAAGTCCTGGGGCTTCCCTGCTGGCTCAGTGATAAAGAATCCGCCTGCCAATGCAGGAGATTTGAGTTCGATTTCTGCTCCAGGAAGATCCCAAATGCCATGGAGCAACTAAGTCCATGCACCACAACTACTGAGCCTATGTTCCAGAGCCCAGGAGCCACTACTACTGAAGCCACTACTACGGTGCCCTAGAGCCTGTGCGCTGCAAACAGAAAAGCCACCGCAACGAGAAGCCCACACGCTGCAACTAGCGAAAAGCCCGAGCTGCAACAAGGACCCAGCACAGCCAAAAATTAATAAGTAAAGAGATAAATAAAATGATTAAAACTATATATGTTCTGATATCATACTCAGCAGTAAAAAGACAAAATTATTGATAGATGTAATGACGGATGGATGTCACAGAGGGTTTTGTTATGATGAGCGAAAGAAGCCAGACACTAAACAGTGCATCCTCCATGGCTCCCCTCTCACGTAGATCTAGAACAAGAGAAAGTGCTTTTAGGAGAAAAAACTCAGAACAATGGTGACCTCGGAGAAGCGTGAGGATTACCCAGGAAGGGATACAAGGACATTTTCTGGGAGGAGGCAGTGTTCTGTTCTGTGATACAGGTGTGCTTCCCAGGTGGTTAGTGATGAAAAGTCTGCCTGCAGGAGGTGCGAGAGATGTGGGTTCGATCCCTGGGTCGGGAAGATCCCCTGGAGAAGGAAAGGGCAGCCCACTCCAGTGTTCTTGCCTGGAAAGTTCCATAGACAGAGGAGCCTGGTGGGCTACAGTCCATACTGTCGCGAAGAGTCAGACACGACTGAGGACGCACGCATACCTGAATTACAAGCTGTGTGCATTTCAACAGACATACATTTCACAATAGCCTTTGGGGTGGGCTTGGGGGGAAACATGTGGATGAAACTAGAATGGCAGGATGTTGCTGGATGATGGGAGCCTTCGTCATTTGTTTTTGATTATGTGTTGAGTTTTTCAAAATTAAAAAAAAAAAAAGTATTTTCTCCTATTTCTTTCATTCCATCTGGGTCTTTAGTGTGAATTCCTCTCACTGAGGCCCTTCTCTGCAAACATCTGGGTCACTGGGCAGAGGATGGGGTGCGGACTCTGCCTTCAGCACACCCTGAACCTTTGCAACTTGCGGCCTGTGGACACCTTGAAGCTGAGATGGTGGCTCCTCTGTGTGCCTGGCCCAGCGCACAGAGCCCTGCCAGAGGGGGCGCTCAAAAAATAAATATTTGAATAAATGAATAAGTTAACAGGAGAGTTAAGCCAATCTGGCTTAAACCAAGAGGTTTAAGCCTCTTAAACCCCCTGGAGGGACTGAGATGAGAAACTGGCCCCAGAGAGCAGAGTGGCACATCAAAGGAATCATTTCAACAATCCCAGACTCTTGTATCTTCCCAAACATAGAAAAGAGAGGTAAATTCCTTACCTTGAGACGTCTGGTTTTCTTTAGTTAGCAGGAATCTTTTGATGTTTCGATACCTGCTCTCTGTTGCAAAAACTCTCATCTGTCCTGAGCAGTCCCTCAGAAGTACCCAAGACGCTGTGTCCTGGGCTTAAGTCCTCAGTTTTGTCCACTGAATAAAACACCATTCTCAATGTTTAGGTTATGCATCTTTTTTTTCAGCTGACATTTCCCTTTTTTTTTTTTTTAACTTTTTTATTGAAGTGTAGTTGATTTACAATGTGTGAATTTCTGCTGTACAGCTGAGTGACTCAGTTATACATATATATACTTTTAAAATTATTTCATTATTTTATTTACTTATTTGTATTTTGGCTATCCTGGGTCTTCATCGCTGTGTGCAGGCTTTCTCTAGCTGCCGTGAGCTGGGGCCACTCTCCGGCTGTGGTGCCCGCGCTTCTCATTGAGGTGGCTTCTCTTGTTTCAGAGCACAGGCTCTAGGAGGCTTGAGCTCAGCAGTCAGGGTGCGTGGGCCCTAGAGTGCAGGCTCAGTAGTTGTGAATGGGCTTACTTGCTCCACAGCATATGGGATCTTCCCCGGACCAAGGATCGAACCTGTGTCGCCTGCATTGGCAGGCAGATTCTTTACCACTGGAACACCGACACTTCAATGGGAAGCTTTGGAAATACATCTAATCCTTCCTCACCCTTCATGATCTCTGCTTTCTGCTGAATGAGAAGGGCCTGTCGGACCACCTGGATGGTGGGGAAGAGGAGATCAGAGGAAGCCATGAACGGAAGCTTGGCTGTTGCATCCTAAGTTTATTTCCTAACTCATCCCAGCCCACGGCTGAGCTATTAGACAGCAGTGTTGGCTGGATGCTCGGTCCTCTCCTCGCTGGAAGTATTTCCTGCTAAGATAACAGCTGTCCGGGCCTCCCACAGAGAAGGACAAGACCGCCAGCCTGAAAGTGGTCCGAACATTGATTCGGTTCCAGCATCCAAGGGTTCTTCTGCCTCTGCTGTTTTCTCTTTTTAAATCCGATAAAGCTAAGGCAGGAGCAAATCTTACTGTAATAGGAAAAAATGAAAACAACCCCACCACAACCCAGCCCTTGGGCCTGTGGTTTCAGTAATTAGCTCAATGTGTTAATGAGAGTCTTCAGGGAGAACGGCATTAATTAATGGGTGAATCTCACTGTAATAAATGTATAGGCAATTTTCTAAATGCAGATGGCAGAGTCCGCCCTGATGGTCTACCTACAGCCACTCAATACAGTAAGTGTTGGAGGAAAGTGGTCCATTTGTGAAATGCTTCATGATCCTGATTAGGAGTGAAATCGTGCTGGTGTTTGCTCTCCTCTGTATTATTCATCTCTCCAGGCTGAGGATCCATTCTTCCCCCACCTCTGTTGCATCCTAAGGCTTTTTATTGCTCCCCTTGTCCTGAATGGGGAGACATGTCTCTCCTTCCTGGGGGGCTGAGCTGGACCTCCCTGCTTTGTGCGTTTTCTTTCTTGGTTTCTCAGCCCCAAGCCGGCCGGGGGTCTTTATCTCCTCTTTCTGTGAATACCATAAGTGGCTAGGATGTGGTCCAGTTGGGGATCAAGACACCATTTTAGAAAAGGTAGCTTCCAGGATATGTGACACTCCAAAGCCACCATTTCTTTAAGAAAACATTTGCTAGTAGTTGGTTACAGACACTTAAAAGAGACCAGTAAGGGGACCTCCCTGGTGGCGAGTGGATAAGAATCCGCCTGCCAGTGCAGGGGACACAGGTTTGACCCCTGGTCCGGGAAGATTCCACATGCCGTGGAGCAGCTAAGCCCGTGTGTGCCACAGCCATTGGACCTGTGTTCTCTTGAACAGGAGAGTCTGGAACCTAAAGGGCTGAGCCCATGCTCCCCAACAAGAGAAGACACCGCACTGAGAAGCCCACACACCTCAGTGAACAGTAGCCCCAGCTCACCCCAGTGAGAGAGAGCCGGCGAGCAGCAATGAAGACCCACTGAAGCCAAAAACAAATAAATACATAAATTAATTAATTAAAAAATTTAAAACACAGTCAGGACAGGGCACTAAGAAATGAATTCCTCTCTCCTTTTCACTAACCCTCTGGGTCAGGTTTACCGTCTGGTTTCACTTTAGAACCTGGGCTCAGATTTAAGAGTGTGTTTCCAGGCCTGCCTTTGGACCGGGCTGTCTCCTCAGGCTTCTCTTGGGCACACCACGGGGACGTCACAGCCACATTCCAGTTCAACTGCTCTGGATCAATAAACTTGAAAAACGACCCGGACGTCATAGCCACATTCCAATTCAACTGCTCTGGATCAATAAACTTGAAAAACGACAAGAAGTCAGAATTCATCGCCACCATTATCTAGACGATAAATCTGTTTAACAAATCTCTATGCACAAGATTCAAATTAATTGGAAAACCCAGTTAAATAGAAATGGCTTGGCTTGTGACTCTGTGTTTTAAGAATCAAAATGGGAAACTGCTGGATGGTCAGTCGTTGCTTAGGACGAAGACCCCCTGTTTGCCTCTGGACCAACTCCTTCACTGGGCGTTTCCCACACTCACTGCAGACACTGAGTCACCATCCTGTGCTTGGTGAACCTGAGAGGTGTTCAGGAGATGATGGAGTGATGGTGGTGGAGGATGGAGGATGTTCTGAGGCTCTTGCGCCTGCCAGTCTCTGTCTGACGCCCCCTGGAGGGAAGCTGAAGCAGCACATTCCAGGAACACCTGTTTGTACATGAGGTGGGATTCCCCCACCCCCACCCACAATGAGGAGTAAGCTAAATCAATCAGACCTTGTGTTCTGATGAAAGGATTCTGAATCCAGCACAAAAATCCAGGACAGTCACAGAAACTGTATGGTCCTGGAATCAACACATTATTTTAAAAAACTTTTTATTTCGTATTAGGGTATAGCTGATGAATAATGTTGTGCTCATTTCAGATGAACAACAGAGGAACTCAGCCATACATATCCATATCTCCATTCTCCCACAGACTCCCCTCCCATCCAGGCTGCCACAGAACTCAGAGCAGAGTTGCATGTGCTATGCAGTAGGTCCTGGTTGGTTGTCAATGAATTTTCTTTTTTAAGCACCGAAATGAAATTTGAGATTATGGAGCACTCATAGCCCAGATGAGAAGAGGTAGACTGAAGGGACTGGGATACTTGTTTCAAGCCAACTAGACAGAGTGGAAGGAGGCCCACACCAACTCCCAGCCTCCAGAGGAGCATACAGGTCTCCTTGACCCGGGAGGGGGCTGAGGCTCCCCGCTTACTGTTTTCTCGCCAGCCCTGAGGTGTGCACCCTTCTGGGGCCTCCACTGATGCACTGGCCTCGCTGTGCTGGACCTGGCCTAAGCCTCGTCTTTGGAGTCAACAGGTTGCTAAATTTAGACAAGAGCAGCAGATTTAGCAAAGTGAAGAAGCCACCATGGCCAAGCCAGGCCCTCAGAGGCTTAACTGGATGTAGTCCATGTGTCTGCCATAGTCTCCCACCCAGTGCCTGGGTCCTGGGGAGGCTGGGAGGCAGCAATCCACGTAGCAGTTACTGTGGGCTGAGAAGAAAGAGGCAAGTCTGACTCCCTCCTGTGCCGGTGGTTACTGGGAGCCGAACACGTGACAAACGGTGTTAAGAAAATCCTTGCTGGGAGTTTGAAGAGACACTGTGTGCAGGACCAGGAGACAATCAGCCCCCCACCTCCCCACTCCCCGGACCCTCCAACCAGAACCAGGTGTGTGCCGTCCCCTCTGCTATGAGAAAGCAAGGACCACGGACACTCAGCCTCCAAGCCTGGGCTGTGTCGCACACGCTTGCTGATCTGTTCTGAACAGTTCCATGACCCGAGTGAGCATTGAGAGGGAGACCATTGCCAGTCCACTCCGGGACCACATTCATGTACCACGGAAACAGCGTGGACCTGTGCTGGGCGCCCAGCCGGACAGCTTCATCTTTTACCATAACTCTTTTATTCAACAAATCTGTGACCGTCCACCTTCTTATCCCCCCAGGCACCAGTGCTGGGGATAAGACAGTGGGGAATGTGGATGCTTTTCCTGACCTCATGGAGCACGTGGTCCGGTGGCGGAGAGCAGGTAAAACGATTAAGTCACAAGGCCCCCTTTGCTTGTCCGATGAATACACCCAGTGATTTGTTACAGGGGCTTTTGGGTGCTAAGGGGACAGGTCTGTCTCCCTGAGGCCAGGATCAGGAATCTAGCCAGACTGCAGGCCCTAGATGGCAGAGGAATCGAGGGTCGTTTACAGAGTTAGACTGCCTAGGTTACAGTCTTGTCCCTGTCGCTCACCAGCTGCGTGACCTCTACCAAGTCTACCATGCACACCTGAGCCTGTTCCCTCCACGTAGAACTGGGCCCAGCGCCTGGCCTCTGATGGGGCCATGTCTGTGCTGGTGTCCAGGGCCAACTGGGTGTCTGGCACATGGGAAGTGTTAACTGTTGGCTTGCCAAGAGATCTTGGCCTGAAGTTTTAGTTTACTGAGGGCAGTTCAGTTTATTTGCTTAACAGTAACAACAATCTTGGCAGCTAGGGGGCCTGGTAGGTGATCAGGGAATATGATTGCAGAGTTCAGGCTGGAGGGGCAGGCAGGTCAATGGCTGCAGCAAAGAGAGGGGTGGCCCTGGACCCCAGGGCTGCCCCGAGACTCTGTTCGGCAGTTCCTGAGACTGCAGACTGGGGGTACCGTGGGGCAGCAAGAGAGAGGAGTGCTGGAAGCTACTGTGATTATGAAATCAGAGCGCTTTCCTGACTTTTCCGTCTCTTGTTCACCTTTAGGCAGAAAAACTGAACCGGGGCCTGGCTCACTCCTGTGTCGGGGCCTGGCTCACTCCTGTGTCTGAGCCTGGCTTCTCAGAGGAAGACAGGACGGGATGTTTTCCTCTCATTTTCACTGAAAGTGTGAGGAGTGAGGATGCCCGTCCTGAGCATGTCCTGAGGAGAGTTTAAGTTCCTAGTTTAGGTTCTAAAACTGCAATCTGAGCCCATTAGAGAGAGCCTGGGCTGCTGACTCGCACGGGAAAACAGTGCATTAGCCTATTTCCTTCCCGTAAAGACCTGTGAAAGCCAGTGTGATTTTTGCAGAATGAGGTTATTGCAGCCAGTAATCAGCTCGGGCAGCACCAGCAGGCCTGAAATCAAGCAGATGGGGTCAAGGCAGGCCTGTGTGCCAGAAAGGGGGAGCAGGGAATGAGGCTGTCTGCCTGGTGTGGGATGTGAGCGAATTTATCTGCATAGTCACAGTCACCCGAGGGCGTCAGGATCAGCCCCATTTTACAGACAGGGAAGCTGAGGCTCAACCCTCTTGGATTCTGGTCCCTGGCACTGGGAGTGGAGCAGCCTGAGGGAGGAAAAGCCTCCCAAACGAGATGGCCCAGGCTGGAATCCCTCCTCCACACCCACTGGCCAGGTGATCTGGGGTTGCATGTTCTTGATTTGTGGGAACCTCAGTTTCCTTAGGGGCAGAAGGGAAGAGAGAATGGACGTTGACAGTGGAGACTGGAGTGCGAGTTTGAATGGGGTGTGGAGACAAACGTCCTAAGTAACGTGGTTGGCTGGGCACGCTGTCCCTCTTCTGTTTGAGGCCCTCTTCTCTGTGTCTTCTTGGCCGTTCTGCTGTTGCGTGAACATCTCACGTGCTCCGAGTTCTTTACAGACCTGGAATATTTGTTGGTGTCCCATGTGTTAGAATCCCGAATGCCTGAACCCTCGTCTCAGCTGGAAGAGGGGAGAGATGGTGGGTGTGGCCAATGGGCAGTTATTGAGTGATATCCACAGAGCAGCCCACCCCCTCCATCCCATCCCTCTGGGCCATCACAGAGCACTGAGATAAGCTCCCTGTGTTATATATAGCAGCTTCCTACTACCAGATAGTGTATATGTGTCTATGCTACGCTCCCAATTCGTCCCACCCTCTCCTTTCCCCGCCGTGTTCACAAATTTGTTCTCTGTCTGTGCCTCTATTCCTTCTCTGCAGATAGGGTCATCATACCATTTTTCTAGATTCCATATATGTGTTACTATACAATCTTCGTTTTCCTTTTTCCAATTTACTTCACTCTGAGTGACAGACTCTATGTCCATCCACGTCTCTACAGGTGACCCAATTTCATTCCTTTTTATGCCTGAGTAATATTCCATTGTATGTATGCATCACAACTTTATCCATTCATCAGTTGATGGACCTTTAGGTTGCTTCCATGTCCTGGCTACTGTAAACAGTGCTGCAGTGAACACTGGGGGACATGTGTTTTTTTGAATTATGTTTTTCTCAAGGCATATGTCCAGCAGTGGGATTACTGGGTCATATGATATTTCTATGTTTATTTTTTTTTTTAGGAACCTCCATACTGTTCTCCATAGTGGCTATATCAATTTGCATTCCCACCAACAATGCAAGAGGGTTTTCTTTTCTCCACCTCCTCTCCAGCACTTATTGTTTGTAGATTTTTTTAATGATGACCATTCTGACCAGTGTGGGGTGATACTTTTTGTAGTTTTGATTTGCATTTCTCTAATAATGAGCGACGTTGAGCATCTTTTCATGTCTTTTTTGGCCATCTGTATGTCTTCTTTGGAAAAATGTTTATTTAGGTTTTAAACCCATTTTTGGATTGGATTGCTTGTTTTTTTTTTAATATTGATCTGCATGAGCTGCTTGTGCATTTTAGAGAGTAATCCTTTGTCAGTTCAACAAGGTATTCTCAGCTCCTCTGAGTGGCATTCCTCTGGGCCCAAGGAAGCGACCGCAGAAGGCTTAGCAGGCCGGCGTGCCTGGGAACGGGGTGCGGGGGTGCACTCCCATGCCATCCAGTTGGTGGTTGCCCCACTCGCTCGAGGGTGTTCTCTGCAGAGCTTTTCACCTGGTGGTTCGCTGTCCTGTCTGGAGCTCCTTGAAATGAAGACTGTCCGTGCCGGCGTGGTCCTCTCATTGTTGTCTCTGGTCTGTTTACTCCCGACTCTCTTTAGGGAGGAAAATGCTAGAAACCACATCGTAATGGGCCAATTAGTCCCAGTGCTGTGCGGTGTTGACTGTTTAGTTACCACCATATTGTGTACAGAACTAATTGTGGTGAAAGCAAATGAATGGTCAGGAAACAAACAGGCTACTAGAAAATAATTACTTGGAGTGTTTCTCTTTAGTACCTGTGCAGGGAATTCATTATAGTCAACAGCCTCTAAGCTGCTCGAAATAGTGGTATTTGTCATTTTCATAGAAACTTGATAATGACATTAATTTATCTTAATGGCCTGTTCTATTGTTATAAATAGTAAAATTAGCTCAAATTGTCTTGCTTCTGCTGGTTTTGGATGGCTGCAGAGGGCCCCACAGCCGCCGACGAGTAGATAATTTGGTGTACTTGACAGATTTCCAATAATTTGTTATGTGGAACATGAGTAATGCTAGTACCATTAATGTTCATTTTCCTCTAAATTCATTACTGCCCTTTTCCCTTTTATCTTTTTTAATGTCTGGGCCATTTTTCTGTATTTCAAGTGGAGCCACAGAGCCTATTCGTATTCAGCCAGCTATTAACATTCTGCACATAGCGAGCATCCCATAGAAAACAACTCTTTATGAAATGATGAGCCCGGTCGCTCTTTATGACAGAAAAACAGGCAGAAATGGGGTGCTTACTGGTATCAGGGCCTGGGTGTAATTAAGTCAAATGTAATTTTAAAGAAATTTAAATGTTTTCATTTTATGGCAAAGGTAAAATATACTCAAGGGAGACTCTAAGAAGGTGTAAATGCATTAACCACACTTACACCTCCCTTCCACATCACTCTTGTCTCAACTTCCCCGGGGCATTTATCAAAGGTGAGCAGGCAATGTTTCCTAACAAATTCCATTGTAATTAACCCCTAAGAAATAGGACGACTCATTTCATTTCTGTAAGCAGATATGTTGACATAATATCTGAAACAAATGTGAAGGCTCTTTATCATCTGGAAAACTCCTACGATTTGGTTTGTTCGCTTTTTCCAGATCTTTGTCTGTATTTCTCCCATTTACTGGGAGAGATCATAAAATCAGTTGCTTCTGTCCCTCAGCATTTTCTAAGTATGCATCCTCTTCTTTTGTGTCATCATGTGAAGGCTTTCAAATAATAGCCCGATTAGAGCTTTTTATCATTTTAATAATGGATATATTATGGTTCAGTTCAGTTCAGTTGTTCAATCATGTCCGACTCTTTGTGACCCTGTGGACTACAGCACGCCAGGCTTCCTTGTCCATCACCAACTCCTGGAGCATGCTCAAACTCATGTCCATTGAGTCGGTGATGCCATCCAACCATCTTACCCTCTGTCGTCCCTTTCTCCTCTTGCCTTCACTCTTTCCCAGCATCAGGGTCTTTTCCAATAAGTCGGGTCTTCACATCAGGTGGCCAAAGTATTGGAGTTTCAGCTTCAGCATCAGTCCTTCCAATAAATATTTAGGACTCATTTCTTTGAGGATTGACTGGCTGGATCTCCTTGCAGTCCAAGGGACTCTCAAGAGGCTTCTCTAACACCACAGTGCAAAAGCATCAATTCTTTGGCACTCAGCTTTCTTTATGGTGCAACTCTCACATCCATACATGACTCTTGGAAAAACCATAGCTTTGACTAGACGGACCTTAGCATGAAAAAAAAAGTGTGCACTGTTTACTCTGGACAAGAGAAAGGCCACTGCAATTCCAGGTGGGTTTCTTTTTCCATCCTGGGCAGGTATGTGCTAATTCCTAGCCTGAGTGCCTTGACCCACCCCAGGTTGAAACGCCCATGTGAGTACAGTGAGAACATCAGCATGTTTGGTGAGAAACAGACTTTATATTAAAGCTGCATCTTTTTTTAAAAAAAGAAACCTGACCAAAAAGAAAGATTGACTTTCTCAGGATGCTTTCTTTTCAAGATGAGGGGGATGCTCCTTGCTGTGTCTATGCAGAGCTCACCCCAGGCTAGTATGGTTCTACCGGAGATGCCAAGGAAAGAAGATGCACTGAGTTTTTAAAATGAGATGCAGGACACATCTGTCAAACCCACAGTCCCCAAAATGATGACTTTCTCGCTGAAATAGCAAATCAACATTTAAAGAACCTTTCCTAGTTCCTAGTCCCTTTCATAGGACAAGATGATTTCTTTTCTCCACGGATACAAACAGATTTTAAAATCGGCTTGTTCAATAAAATCACCCAGATGCACTCCTGAGTGTATGTAGGCCCAGGCCCTGCAAACCCTGGAGAGGAATGACAGATAATGTACTAATAATGTGATGTATCGGGCGGGGGGGCGATTCATAAAATATTTATCCTAAAGCAGAAAATGTGTCTGTCTGCCTTGTTCATTTATCAAATAATAGTTTAGGGGAATTAGGTACCAGCTGAATCCCTTAGTCAGTGTGGTTGGTCTCACCCAGAGTCCATTAGACCAGGTTATGTATCTGCTGAGGACGAGGCATCCTGTCAGCAGTGGTGCATAATGGATCATGAAAGATAAATGGGATTAGGCAATTGAATAATTAGAGGAGCGCCCACCAGCACGGTTCTAAGTAAAGGGCCGCAGGGATTTCCATTAGAAACCTCCATTTCACTGGTTAGAAATCCATCTGGGAAAATTTGGCCAATGCTGAAAGTTGGAGCCCAGTGCGGAACTAAGGAAAAAGAATCTCCCCCAGGGAGTATCCTGGCACCCAAATGCCAAAGTAGGGGTGATCTAGGAGACAAGATGTTGGCAAGCCTTGAGCCTTGCCCCCTTCCTCCACCTGAGTAGGTCTCCCAAGCACCTGATTTGACGGAATTGAGCATTTCCCTAGAGAAGGGGAGGTCTGATCTGCTCCTCTGTCCTCAGGCTTGGAGCCCTCGGCCATGCCTTAGGGAAGGGCTGTGCTGTGAAGGCTGTACCCTGGGGTTGTGCAGTAGACAACTTATACAACCGTATTCTGTCACCCTCCAAGGGCGAGACCTCCAACACTGAACGTGGTGCCTGGCACATAAAGGCTGCTCAAAAATATTTAATGAGTGGGCCTCCCTGGTGGTCCAGTGGTTAAGAATCCACCTGCTGGTGCCAAGGACACAGGTTCAATCCCTGGTCTGGAAAGATCCCACATGCCATGGGGCAACTTAGCTGTGTGTCACAACTACCGAAGCCTGTGTGCCTAGAGCCCATGCTGTGCTTAGTTGCTCAGTCCTATCGGACTCTCTGTGACCCCAGGGACTGTAGCCTTCGAGGCTGGCTCTGTCTGTAGGGATGCTCCAGGCAAGAATACTGGACTGGCCCTTCTCCAGGGAATCTTCCCAACCCAGGGATTGAACCCAGGTCTCCCACACTGCAGGCAAATTCTTTACCATCTGAGCCAGCAGAGAGCCCATGCTCCACCACAATAGAGGCCATCATGATAAGAAGCCCACACACCTCAACTAGAGGGTAACCCCGGCTCGCCACAACTAGAGAAAGCCTACACGCAGCTAAAAACATCTAGCCCAACCAAAAATAAAAACAAATATTTTAAGATATATATCTGATGAGTAAACAGTAGATGATTTTGACCTTTGCTAAATTCAGTGAGACACAAGAGAAGACAAACTGCGAACAAAGGTGGCCCCACGCTTGACAGAGAAGTGAGTGAAAGTCGCTCGGTCGTGTTCGACTCTTTGCAACCCCATGGACTATAGAGTCCATGGAATTCTCCAGGACAGAATACTGGAGTGAGTAGCCTTTCCCTTCTCCAGTGGATCTTCCCAACCCAGGAATCGAACTGGGGTCTCCTGCTTTGCAGGCGGATTCTTTACCAACTGAGCTGTCAGGGAAGATCAGAAGCTTTTCTGCAGATGCAGGCTGAGAAGAGAGTAAAATCTCGGGGCTCTTTTTAAGAAATGCAGAATGCATTTCCTCACTCAGGATTTATGGAGCAGCTACAACATGCTGGGATACAACACGAAACGCAGGCTCCCATCTAAGGAGCATTGTGTCCATTGAGGGGACGCCATGCCAGGAGAGAGGACTGTCCCCGACGCAGGGAGCCTGGGCAGGAGTCTCGCTGGTCTGGAGGACCCCAGGAGTCCAAGCCCACCTGTGTGCTGTGATGCCCGCACAAACATTCCAATGTCTTTTTAGTCCAAAGGGGTTGAACTCTATTCCAAAAGCCACTGCTGGAAGGAGAGAAGGTGTTTATTAAAGCTGCCACTACATGCAGAGGGAAAGGCAAACTCCCCTGGCCTGGCGTGGCCTCTGCTCGGCTAGGGGGCCTGGGCCAAGACACCGACCTTAGGCTTTAAGTCCAGTCTCCCCAGTGTCTGGGGGGTTGACCTGTCAGCACTCAGGTTCCTGGGATCCAGTGAAGGGCAGGGGCCCGAGTGTGCGGTGAACATGGACTCTGAGCAGATGCGGTTTGCTTTGCCCATCCCCTGGACACTAACACCGAACCTGCAGCTCTCATTCGTCAAACACACACACCTTATCGTCCACCACACGTGTTTGAGTTTGGTCACACTGGTTCTGTTTTATATTATAGAGAATGAGACTTAAGAAGGTGCAGCAATTTGCTCTCATCTGACAGTTAGTAAGTAATGACATAAGTGGGACTGGAACTCAGGTCTGCCCGGCACAGGGGCCTTTGGGCCTCGGGATTTGTTCAGCCTGCATGGAGGGGAAGTCCTGCACGACTGGGGACATGCTGGCCGTGTGCATATGACAGTCTCCGTGTGCCAAGCTCTGCCTGGTGGGGACATTTCCAGGCACAGTTGTTCCCAGGAAATGCTGCTGGAGACCTTCTCAGTGTGTGCAACCCATCTCCTGGATCCTTTTGGTCCTGAAAGCCAAATCCTGCAACTCCCCGTTCCATTCCCCCCAGACCCTGGCACCCGCCATTCTTTCTGCCTCTATGAACTTGACTACTCTAGGGACCTCATATAAGTGGAATCACACATTATTTGTCCTTTTGTGTCCGGCTTACTTCACTGAGCATCATGTCCTCAGGGTTTATCCACTGTGTAGCCTCTGTCTAGATTTCCTTCCTTTTTTAAGGCTGAGTAATATTCCATTGTGTGTTCACACCACAGTTTGCTTATCTGTTCATCTGTTGATGGACACTTGGGTGGCTTCTACCTCTTGATTACCATGAACAGTGCTGCTACACACACACACACACACTATATATATATATATATATATATATATATATATATATATATATGCTTTCTTAGATTCTTTTCCCTTATAGGTTATTACCAAATAACCTCGTTTATCTATTTTATATATAGTAGTGCGTATGTGTTAATCCCATCCTCTTAATTTATCCCCGCCTCCACCCTTCCCCTTTAGCAATCATCAGTTTGTTTTCCATGTCTGTGGGTTTTAGCAGGGCTTTCGAAGATTAACTGTTTGAACAACTGGGTTGAAGTTCTGTCCTCACTGCGGGGTGAGTGGAGGAGCAGTGTGGGGTCAAGAGCCTGGGTGTGGACTGATGCTGTGGGGGTGAATCCCACCTCTGCTGCCAGAGCTGCTATGTGACTTTGGGCAAAAGTTTATTCACCCTCTTGGCGACTCAGTTGCTTCATCCATAAAATGGAAAAGCAATAGAACATGCCTCTTGAAGTTGTTAATGGGATTAAATAAGTTATTGCACTTTTAGAATAACCCCTGACAATAAGTACATTAATACTTACTAAATATTAGCTATTATTGTCACTCAGTTTCTGCAATGATGTTTATTAAAAATTGCTCCCTTCTCCTTTGTTTTCTTTTTCCAGCTGATCCTAGTAGTTAAGGGCATGTATCTAGAATTTATGCTTTATTTGGTTGGTTATTTTTTCTGTTCTTAAGCCAATGTCACTGTCCTATTGATTATCATTTGGTTATATATTTTATAATTATCTGGGAAGTGAGTTCTCCTGATTCTGGAGAATTTTATTTTCCTTCCCCAATGGAATGTTCTTAGCTACTTAATTTTCCAGTTGGATTCTTAGTAAAATTCCTGTGAAAATTTTTAATTAGTTTTTGAACTGTATACTTTTTAATTAATTTTAATGCAATGTGAAGGTTACTCTCCATTTACAGTTATTACAAAGTATTGGCTATACTTCCCATTGTGTATAATACATCCTATCTTACATCCAGGAGTTTGAACTTTATCTGTAACTAATTGTAGTTTTAAAAATCTTTACTGTGTTGTATCTTCGTAGCTTGAAATAGAACCCAACACCCAACTTTTTAAAACTTCCTTTATTTCTCTCACAAGAATTTTATATTTTTCTTTCAACAGATCTTGAAATTGCCACAGTATGTTAATTTCTTTTTATTTATTTATTTTTTTAAATTTTATTTTTAAACTTTACATAATTGTATTAGTTTTGCCAAATATCAAAATGAATCCGCCACAGGTATACATGTGTTCACCATCCTGAACCCTCCTCCCTCCTCCCTCCCCATACCATCCCTCTGGGTCGTCCCAGTGCTCTAGCCCCAAGCATCCAGTATCGTGCATTGAACCTGGACTGGCATCTCATTTCATACATGATATTTTACATGTTTCAATGCCATTCTCCCAAAGCATATTCTTTTTTTTTTTAGCTGTACCACACAGCATGTGGGAACTTAGTTCCCCGACCAGGGATTGAATCTGTGCCCCTTGCACTGGAAGCACAGAGTCTTAACCACTGGGCCACTAGGGAAATCCCCTTCCAAGCATATTCTTAAAGGTTCTGTGAAGGGGATTGCCTCATTCACTATGTTTTCTGTTTATCTCTTGTATATTAGAAAGCCACTGATGGTCATAGATTTCTGTCAGTGTGTCAATTCTGGGAACCTGAATTACTTCCAGTAGTTTTCTGTTGGTGGTGGAGACAGCAAATTACAGTGTGTAGAACATGGGCTTTGGAGCAGACCAGTCAGACTGTACATATATCTCCTCTCGTGACCTCTGTGAGACAGTTAGGGCAAATAGCATCTTCCCTGAGTGATGGGGGCAGCAGTAGCTAGGAGGCCTTGTGCTGGAACTCTGGAACTTCTTTCTTTCTCAAAAACCATGTAAGCTACTGGGTAGACACCGAAAAGAATCAAAGGTAGCGTCTCAAAGAGATGTTTGCACCTGATGTTCATAGCAGCGTTTTCCACAGTAACTAAGAGGCAGAAGAACTCAAGTGTCCCCGGATGATGGATAAACAAGATGTGGTCTATCCATACAGCAGAATATTGTTCAGCTTTAAAGAGGAAGGAAATTCTGACACATGCAAAAACATAGATGAACTCTGAGGACATTGTGCTCAGTGAAACAAGCCAGTCATAAAAGATGAATACTGTAAAATTCCACTTACACGAGGTACCTAGAGTCATCAAATTCATAGAGACAGAAAATAGAGTTGTGACTGCCAGGGGCTGGGGGAGTGGGGATATGGAGCTGTGTTTAATGGGAACAAAGTTTCACTTCTGCAAGATGAAAAGCATTCTGGAGATAGATGGTGGTGATGGTTGCCCAACAACATGACTGTACTTAAGGCCATTGAACTGTACACTTAAAAATGGTCAAGATAGGGAATTTCGTTATGTGTATTTTATCAAAATTAGAAAATAATTCTTCAACATTGTAAGTCAACTATACTCCAATAAAAAATTTTTTTTAAGTAATTCTTTTAAAAATATCATAGGGCTTCTCTGGTGGCTCAGTGGTAAAGGATCCACCTGCCAATACAGGAAACGTGGGTTCGATCCCTGGTCCGGGAAGATCCCACATGCTGCAGAGCAACTAAGCTTGGGCACCAAACTACTGAGCCTGTTTCCTAGAGCCCATGCTCTGCAATAAGAGAAACCACTGCAACGAGAAGCCTGTCACCGCGACTAGAGAGCAGCCCCCACTTGCTGCGGCTAGAGAAAAAGCTGCATAGCAACAAAGACCTACCAGTCAAAAATAAATGGGTAAATTTTTTTAATACGTAAATAATTTTTTAAAATATCATAGAAGCTGGAATTCATTCTGGAAACACATCCTTAGCAGATGGGACTTAGTGCAATGAAACACACACTGTGCCTCAAAAAAATGTAGAGCTCAGGTCCACGAACGAACATGCAGTTGTGCAGTTTGCTCTTTGCTGGTATGCAAGAAAAGGAACCATGTTTGCCCCTTCCTTAGGTTAGCAGGCTGAATCTAAAACTTGACGTAGGCGTAAAGAATCAAGAATAGACAAAGAATTCTCAAAGAAGGAAAAAACAGAGGGACTTTCAGATCAAATATAAAGTCTCATTATATAGCTATAACCATAAGAAAAGAACGACATCGCCCCCCCCCCCATGTGATACCATGCCCAGAGGTAACTCCTGATGAAGAAAGACTTAAACATGAGAGGCAAAACTTAAATAAGTGCATGAGGCAGTGTAACCTAGGCATACAGAAGAATCCCTTGAAAAAGTCCCTCAAAGTACTAATTATATATGAAAAGATTGTAAATGCAACTACATTAAGATTAAGATCTCCATGCATGAAAACACGACATAAAGGAACTTTATATGAAATTCACAGTGGCATCCTGGCTTGGCTCTTGAAATGGCAAAAGGACATTGCTGGGGAAAGCGGTGAAGTCTGAGTGAGGTCAGGAGGACTTTGGGAGGCGGGCAGCCAGATGAGAGCCTGGAGCCCTGGGCATAGCAACCAGGGGGGCTGGAGTGCCAGGTACAGGAACACCGCCTCTGTCCCCTGTCTGCCGCAGAGCAGGGTGGTGGACCAGGGTCTGCTGAAACAATGGGGAAGGAGGTTCCAAAGTTCCCAGCACAGCATCTGTGCCCCAGAGGGGATTCGTAACCAAACACCTCCAGCAGCACTGGGCCACAATCTTCCCTGTGACTTTTTTCTGCTCAGAAGGACTGAAAGACACCTTCAGCGATGCGGGCTCCACAGCTAACAATGGATTAATGGGAGTGATAAATAAACAATGCTAAATCATGTCAGTTGTGTCTGACTCTTTGCAACCCCATGGACTGTAGTCCACCAGGCTCCTCTGTCCGTGGGATTCTGCAGGCAAGAATACTGGAGTAGGTAGCCATTTTCTCCTCCAGGGAATATTCCCAACCTGGGGATCAAACCCACGTCCCTTACATCTCCTGCACTGGCAGGTGGGTTCTTGACTACTAGTGCCACATGGGAAGCCCGTGTGTGTGTGTGTGTGTGTGTGTGTGTGTATGCCACAATTTCTTTACCCATGCATCCACTAATGGAGGCATAATTGGTTGCACCAATTTACATTCCCACCAACAGTTCACAAGGGTTCCCTTTTCTCCATATCTTCACCAATACTGATTTCTTGTTTTTTGAGATATTAGCCTTCTGACAGGTGTGAGGTAAGATCTAATTGCAATTAGGATTTGCATTTTTCCCAATGATTAGTGGTCTTAGGCATATTTTCATGTACCTCTTGGCTAAGGGACTCTCAAGAGTCTTCTCCAACACCGCAGTTCAAAAGCATCAATTCTTCAGCGCTCAGCTTTCCTTATGGTCCACCTCTCACATCCATACATGACTACTGGAAAAACCATAGCTTTGACTAGATGGACTTTTGTCAGCAAAGTGATGTCTCTGCTTTTTAATATGCTGTCTAGGTTGGTCATACGGAGAAGGCAATGGCACCCCACTCCAGTACTCTTGCTTGGAAAATCCCATAGATGGAGGAGCCTGGTAGGCTGCAGTCCATGGGGTCGCTAAGAGTCGGACACGACTGAGCGACTTCACTTTCACTTTTCACTTTCATGCATTGGAGAAGAAAATGGCAACCCACTCCAGTGTTCTTGCCTGGAGAATCCCAGGGACAGAGGAGCTTGGTGGGCTGCCATCTATGGGGTCGCACAGAGTCAGACACGACTGAAGCGACTTAGCAGCAGCAGCAGGTTGGTCATAACTTGTCTAACAAGGAGCAAGCGTCTTTTAATTTCATGGCTGCAGTCACCATCTGCAGTGATTTTGAAGCCGAACTTGAGCTTCTTCATTGTCAGAGGAGGTCCATCTATTTGTAGGGCTCCATGCCATGTGCTCAGTGACTTACCTTCCTTGTCTGGCAGAGTAACAGGCAGACCCAGGCGTCATTACTCATCTGTTACATAGTTCAGTTTTTATTTTGGAGGAACACTGAGTGTACATAAGAAAGGTTGCATAGCATGAATTATTTTCCCATTGGAGATTGAGCAACTCACTCAAATGGCTTCCCAACCCACACTGTACTGAAGTATCCTGTTTGTTCCATTAAACTATTCACGGGGAGTCAACCGGGGAGCTGCTGTTATTAATTTCAATGGAAAGCTAAAAGGCGGTTCATTTTCTGTAATTGCAGGCCCACGGCCTAAAGAGCCAGCAGAAGCTTTTAATCTGAGGCATTTTCCGAGGAGGATGATCAGAATTACATGGAACGTCTTTTGAAGGTGCATAATTATGAAAACCTCAATCACATTGCCATTCAAAGAGCCCCAACTATAGATGCAGGGAACTCGCATGCCGGGAACAAGGCAAATTGCAGTCCTGGAGACTCAGGACGGAGACGCGTCCACGGGGAAGGTCGGCAGTGTTTGCACACCTTGCCGTCTCTTGCACTGTGAGGATGCGAGCTCTCAGTACCGCTCCGGAGGAGGATGGAGCGCAGCGCAGCGCTCCGGTCTGGAAGGTCCCCGCCGCTGGGGCGCACGCACGCAGTCCCTCCGCGGCCTCCCGGTCCCCGCGACGCCGGGGTCACAGGCGCTCAGGCTGTGGGGTGGGGGTGGGGGCGGGGGCGTCGCCCTCCGTTGGCTGCCATGCCAGGAGCACAGACCTCTCCCCGCCCTCAAAGAAGGAAGGACGCTAAGAGCGCAGGGGGGCGCCCCGCTGCAGCCACCTCGCCGCCTCCACTCCTGTGGGGAGGAGCAACCACATACAGGAGAGAGGTCTGCACTCATTCGGAACTGAAATTCGATTTACACACCACACACACACACCCCACCCCCTCCACCGCCCCCCACCCCCGCTACAGGAGCGGCCCAGCAAAGGGGCCGCAGACATGGGGCGTGCCCCTGACTCCCCCCGCAGGCGTGCCAGCCCTGCGCACTGGTTCAACCTTCCTTCCCTGCCTCCCGAGGCGGGTAATGCCCAGGCCTTGGGCGGTGCAAAGTCATTAAGGATCACTGAACCAGCTGCGATCCAGGGCGGAGGGAAGCAGAGGGACCAACAGGAGAAAACGCGGGGGATCGGCAGGGATTTGTCCCGGGCAGGTCTCCCAGGAGAGCAGGGGTCAAGCCCCACAGGCAGCTGGAGACCAGCAGGTGATGGGTCCGCAGCCTTAACCTAAGTTAATCTAAGGAAAAGTGAAAAAAAAAAAAAGTGAAGGAGTGAGTCACTCAGTTGTGTCCAACTCTTTGTGACCCTGTGGACTGTAGCCCATCAGGCTCCTCTGTCCATGGAATTCTCCAGGCAAGAATACTGGAGTGGGTTGCCATGCCACTAAAGATCCTCCAGGGGATCTTTCCCACCCAGGGATCAAACCCGCATCTCTCACTGTCTCCTGCATTCGCAGGCGGGTGTTTACCATCTGAGCCACCAGGGAAGCCCTGCTGACTCCTCAGGTCACTGAATAAAGTCCAGATTCCTTAGCCTGGTGTCTCAGACCATAAAGAATCGGCCTGCCATGCGGATGACCTGTGTTGGATCCCTGGGTTGGAAAGATACCCTGGAGGAGGGCATGGCAACCCACTCCAATATTCTTGCCTGGAGAATCCCATGGACAGAAAAGCCTGGTGGGTTACAGCCTATGGGATCTCAAAGAGTCAGACACGACTGAGTGACTAACACTGAGGAACCAGCAGCAGCTTTCGAGCTGGGGAGCAATTGACCAGGTCCGGCCGGGCCTTGGCTGTCACCACGGCGGCACCCATGGAGGGGGCAGTTTCTCCACCATGCAGCTGGGGAAATACGAGGCAAACACTCACGCCTATGGGTGCTCGGTGGAAAATGTTTTTCAGGTGGAGATGGCTATATTTCTGCAGTTCTCCAGGTCTTATACTGAATTTCAGTGTCAGGCTCTTCATGTATGCAATCTCAGAGTTCTGAAGTACGCTTGAGGCTTTCCAAGACATGGTAAGGTCAGCGCCAAGAGCAGGGGTTGAGAAGAGGCCTCCAAGGACATTCTCCTGTTTAGAAATTAAAATGAGACATTTTGACAGCAAAGAGCTCCGATACACAGGATGGGTTGAACTCTTTAGGCTGGACACTATAAATCAAGAAAGCCAATCTTTTTCAGAATCAAGGACAAGAGGCAGTTACAACATAGACTTAGCATAGTTTGCAACCTTGCTGCTCTCCTTCTCAGCAGAGCTTTAACTCCTGGCTTCCCCAAGCTCCAACAGAACAGGATCATCTTTTCTTCTGACTTGGTCTGTATTTTTCCATTTGCCAGTTTGGGGCAAATAAGCCATTGGACCTCAGTTTTCTTCAGCTGTGAAATGGAAATAATCTGTACTGAACAGACCCCATAAGGTGACTCTGAGAATCAAATGGAAAATGTGTGATGCATGCAGAAAGTATGAAAGTGAAGCTGTGATGTGTATGGAAAATTATTAGACAGACGTGTGGGCTTCATTGGTGTCTTGCACTTGAACGTGTGGAGAGACAAAAACCAGCGAATTTGCCTAGAAATGATGTCCGAATGGGTAAGCGAAAATAGACACACCACACCCCAGTGTTTCCTGTGCAGACTCACAGTTCCAGTTTCAAATGGCCAGTGACAGCTTTTTTTTTTCCCCTCACTTCCAAACTTTTCTGTTGGTTGCTTTGTTGCTGTTAAAATGTCAAACATCCCTTACTCCCTTCTGTTCCCTCATTTCCATACGTTCTTCCTTGTTTGCTGGATGGTTTGAAAGCAGATCCCAGATGTCATGTCATTTTGTCCACAGATACCTGCATGTCCGCCAAATATCTTGCCAGTGCAGCCCGCATCTTCCTTGGGGGGCTCTATCCCCTCCCTTGCCCTCAGCCCTGGGTCTTCCCAGCCTCAGCCCACTGTGGAGTGTGTTCTCATAAAAGTCACCGAGGATGTGATCCAGAGATGGCGTCACAGTCTCATCCTCTGCTTCCCACCCTGGTGAATGGAAACGGGTGAGCCAGGCACTGTCGGGTATGGCGACCGACCCCCACTCCTGCAGGAGCTCACAGCCCCTGGGGGCACAGCCCGAAGGACCAAGGGCACTCGAGGGACAAGCAGGAACAGTGAGGGGCGGGCAGGGCTGCAGGCGGGGGTCAGAACTGGACAGGCCATTCTGCAAGCCTGGCATTGGGGCTGGGCTGGAAGTATCCACAGGGCTTGAGGGGCTGGGCTGGGGTGTCTGTGGAGGGGTCAGTGCAAGCACAGCCCGGCCAGGGCAGATCTCGGCAACACGTAGGGAACAGGACTCAGGTCTGTGATTCCAGGTGCGTGAGTGATCCTGCGGATCAGTGCATCATGTTCAGGAAACACGCACTGTTTGGGGAGTAGACGAAAGCTTGAGTTCAAAGGAATCTACAGTAGAGAACTCACTTGCAGCACGATTCCTGCTCATTCTCTCGGTGTCAAGGCGGCATCACCTCTTTGCAACACGCGTCACCGTCCTACACGCACCATCTCTAGAGTGGGCAGCCATCTAGTGAGGTGAGTGGTGTTTTCCTTTGACACACGAGACGCTGAGGTCAAAGGTTAAGAGAACTGCCCCCTCTTCTTGGGGAGGCAGTGGCCACAGCAGATCTAGGGCTTTGGCTCCATCCCCTGTGAGGAGCAGATACCCTCGCTCTAGGTTAGTGTCGTGTGTGAACCGGCCTCCGTCGGTGCTCCTGCTGCAGAGCCTGAGTAAGAAGTGTGTGTGTGGCGGGGGGAGGGCGGGTCCACATCATGCCCCAAGCTGGAGCCCTCTATGTCACCACTGTTGTCCTGGAGTGAGGTCGCCTGTGAAGGGATAGAAGCTTCCCGTGGTCAGTACACAGTTGACGCACAGCACCCAACCTGCAACAGCAGCCCTGTGTGTCTCCTTAGAGAGACCTCCCCTGACCCCCTCTCCACCCAGTGCATTTCCATCTCATGTTCTCCAGGTACCTGGCTTAACTGTCTTCATAGCATTTATCACCATCTAAAATTACTTTATCCCTTCATTTGATTGTTTATTATTCCCCTCTGTAGAATATAAGCTCAGGAGGTAGCTCTGTATTGGTAACTGGTGGATTCTGAGCATAGTACTTGGCATACAGTAGATGCTCAATAAATATTTTCTGGGTGAAAAGAGGAATCAGTATTTTTTGTATGGTACCTGCCTGATATTCATTTAGATATTAAAAGTAGATATTCATTTAGATATTAAATGGAGAGACTCACACCCCAAATTTCCCCAATACACCCAAATTTCCACACTTTAGCTGGGAAGAGGGACAGGGACAAACTGTAATAAACTCTAATAAAAAAGCCACTTACACTTAGAAATGAAGTAGTGAGGTCCCTATCATGGGAACATTCAAGCAGGTGTTAGATAACCATTTTATAGATGTGATTCCCATACCAGAAACAATTTTAAGGTTCTATGATTTGGGGGTCAATAGTGGGGAGAATCCCAGGGACGGGGGAGCCTGGTGGGCTGCCGTCTCTGGGGTCGCACAGAGTGGGACACGACTGAAGCGACTTAGCAGCAGCAGCAGCAGCAGGGATAGGCTTTAGTATATAGGGTGTGGGGACTTGATAGACACAAGGACATAATATTCTTTGAAATGACTTTATGGATGAGAGTGAACCATGGGTCAGTTCAGTTCAGTCGCTCAGTCATGTCCAACTCTTTGCAACCCCATGGACTAAGCTCGCCAGGCCTCTCTGTCCATCACCAACTCCCAGAGCTTGTTCAAATTCATCTCCATTGAGTCAGTGATGCCATTCAACCATCTCATCTTCTGTCGTCCCCTTCTCCTCCTGCCTTCAAGCTTTCCCAGCATCAGGGTCTTTTCTAATGAGTCGGCTCTTCGCATCAGGTGGCCAAAGTATTGGAGTTTCAGCTTCAGCATCAGTCCTTCCAATGAACATTCAGGACTGATCTCCTTTAGGATGGACTGGTTGGATCTCCTTGCTGTCCAAGGGACTCTCAAGAGTCTTATCCAACACCACAGTTCAAAAGCATCGATTCTTCGGCACTCAGCTTTCTTTATAGTCCAACTCTCACATCCACACATGACTACTGGAAAAACCATAGCTTTGAAGACAGACATTTGTTGGCAAAGGAATGTCTCTGCTGTTTAATATGCTGTCTAGGTTGCTCTTCAAAGGAGCAACCGTCTTTTAATTTCATGCAGTCACCATCTGCAGTGATTTTGGAGCCCCCCAAAATAAAGTCTGTCACTGTTTCCACTGTTTCCCCATCTATTTGCCATGAAGTGATGGGACCAGATGCCATGATCTTAGTTTTCTGGATGTTGAGCTTTAAGCCAACTTTTTCACTCTCCTCTTTCACTTTCATCAAGAGGCTCTAGCTCTTCTTCATTTTCTGTCATAAGGATGGTATCATCTGCATATCTGAGGTTACTGTTATTTCTTCTGGCAATCTTGATTCCAGCTTGTGCTTCATCCAGCCCAGCGTTTCTCATGATGTACTCTGTATATAAGTTAAATAAGCAGGGTGACAATATACAGCCTTGACGTACTCCTTTCCCAATTTAGAACCAGTCTGTTGTTCCATGTCCAGTTCTAATTGTTGCTACCTGACCTGCATACAGATTTCTCAAGAGGCAGGTCAGGTGGTCTGGTATTACCATCTCTTTCAGAATTTTCCATAGTTTGTTGTGATCCACATAGTCAAAGGCTTTGGCATAGTCAATAAAGCAGAAATAGATGTTTTTCTGAAATTCTCTAGCTTTTTCAATGAGCCAACAGATGTTGGCAATTTGACCTCTGGTTCCTCTGCCTTTTCTAAAACCAGCTTGAACATCTGGAAATTCATGGTTCATGTACTGTTGAAGCCTGGCCTGGAGAATTTTGAGCATTACGTTGCTAGTGTGTGAGATGATTGCAATTGTGTGGTAGTTTGAACATTCTTTGGCATTGCCTTTCTTTGGGATTGGAATGAAAACTGACCCTTTCTAGTCCTGTGGCCCCTGCTGAGTTTTCCAAATTTGCTGGCATAATGAGTGCAGCATCATCTTTTAGGATTTGAAATAGCTCAACTGGAATTCCATCACCTCCACTAGCTTTGTTCATAGTGATGATTCCTAAGGCCCATTTGACTTTGCATTCTAGGATGTCTGGCTCTAGGTGAGTGATCACACCATCGGGATTATCTGGGTCATGAAGATCTTTTTTGTATAGTTCTGTGTATTCTTGCCACATCTTCTTAGTATCTTCTGCTTCTGTTAGGTCCATACTATTTCTGTCTTTTATTGTGCCCATCTTTGCATCAAATGTTCCCTTGTTATCCCTAATTTTCTTGAAGAGATCTCTAGTCTTTCTCATTCTGTTGTTGTCCTTTATTGCTTTGCACTGATCACTGAGGAAGGCTTTCTTATCTCTCCTTGCTATTCTTTGGAACTCTGCATTCAAATGGGTGTATCTTTCCTTTTCTCCTTTGCTTTTCGCTTCTCTTCTTTTCACAGCTATTTGTAAGGCCTCCTCAGACAACCATCTTGCTTTTTTGCATTTTTTTTTCTTGGGAATGGTCGTGATCCCTGTCTCCTGTACAATGTCACAAACCTCCCTCCATAGTTCTTCAGGCACTGTATCAGATCTAATCCCTTGAATCTATTTCTCACATCTACTGTATAATTGTAAGGGATTGATTTAGGTCCTACCTGAATGGTCTAGTGGTTTTCCCTACTTTCTTTAATTTAAGTCTGAATTTGGCAATAATTCCAAGATCATGATCCAGGCTTCATGATCTGAGCCATAGTCAGCTCCCAGTCTTGTTTTTGCTGACTGTATAGAGCTTCTCCATCTTTGGCTGCAAAGAATATAATTAATCTGATTTCTGTATTGACCATCTGGTGATGTCCACATGTAGAGTCTTCTCTTGTGTTGTTGGAAGAGGGTTTTCTTGGCAAAACTCTATTAGTCTTTGCCCTGCTTCATTCTGTACACCAAGGCCAAATTTGCCTCTTACTCCAGGTGTTTCTTAACTCCCTACTTTTGCATTCCAGTCCCTTAATGAAAAGGACATCTTTTTTGGGTGTTAATTCTAGAAGGTTTTGTAGGTCATCATAGAACCATTCAACTTTAGTTTCTTCAGCATTACTGGTCGGGGCATAGACTTGGATTACTGTGATATTGAATGGTTTGCCTTGGAAACGAACAGAGATCATTCTGTTGTTTTTGAGATTGCGTGGAAGATTGCATTTTGGACTCTTTAGGCCTGTGCAGAACTGTAAACCTCACCTTCCAATCACCTCTCCCCTTGCCCACAGCCCCCATGCCCCAGCGCCTGCCTTTCCATCCCTCTTCGCGTGAATACCTCGCCCCTCGCCTTCAGTGGAGCAGGTCTGAGGCTTAGTCTGCAGTCTTCTTGCTTTGATACCTTGTGGATAACCCCCACTTTGCTGCACACCCCGGCGTCCCTGTGTTGTGGCTCCCCATGTGGCAGGCACCCGGACCTGGTTCATTTCTGTAACAAGGTGAGACAGGAACTCTTTTTCCCTGAGAACATTTATAAATTATGCGCAGGCCAACTCTGCTGTTGGCTGGGTCCACAGGCTGGGTCCCGGGAGCAGGAGGCTGGGGAGGGTGTGGATCTGCACAAACGGCCCGGGGAGAGGCAGGGGCCAGTCCACACCTCCCGTGACCTCGGACACTCTCAGGTTGGTTCTGAGTCCTGGGCGACAGAGTACTGTTTCATAGAATCTAAGCAAAGTGGAGAAAAACTTTGCTTTTTAACAGCTGCCTCCACCCTTGGAGCCTCCCATTGGGTAGTCGTTGCTTCTCTTCCATCAGAGTCTAAGCAGTAGCACTTGCCCGGCCTTTCTAGGACTGGTGACCAGTCTGTGGGCAGTGCCAGGAGGTGTGGTTGTTGGTTCACCCCTAAACCCGAAGCTCTTGGGGAAGCAGGTGAGAACTGATCGAAGTTGGTAAATAGGCCAGCTTCATGACTCGCAGGTGAGAGGGAACAGAGCTGGGGGAGTTTCTGTGCTCACTGCGGGGGGTGTGTGTGTGTGTGCAGTGCCCTCAGGGTGGGAAGTGTGCCCCGGCCCACGGGCAGGGGTGGCAGGGCCCCCATGGGCTGCTGGTCTACTCCTGCACTGAAGAAGTTTCTCCATCTCTTACTTAGCTCTGTACGGACAGATCCTGGGCCCTGAGCGTCTGTACCTTACTTCCAGAGAGGTTCTGTGTTGCCATAGAAACTAACTGGTGGCTTAGTTAAATGGCACAGATTTACACTACAAAATAGCAAAGAGCTTTCTAATAAGGACTCTGAGGAGCTGAAACCTTCCCTTCAGGCAAAGAGACTGACAGGAAAAGCTCCCTTTCTGAATTCCTAGCCTGTGACTAGGCGGCAGTCTAGTGACTTGACTCCACCAAGCCGGTGGAGTCTCTAGGGCTTCACGTATCACCAAGTGCAGACAAACAGAGGAGAGTCTGGGTTATGAAAGAGGAAGTCAGGTGTTCTAAAGCAGTGATCCAGACCCGTCTGTGTCTCATGCACACATAGGTGCTAAATAAATTCTTGTTTAAAAAAACCACGTGGAAAAGAAACCCTTCAATCGCTTGAAGGTGCTTGGGTATTTAAGGCAATTTAACCAGTGTATGTCTGCATGCAGCTTCAACACCCCGCCCTCCACTTATCTGACACCTTGACTTCACTTGGCACTTTAAGAATAGTTATCTTACTTAAGCTCTAAGCTTTAATACTGCAAACTGGTTAAATCTGAATGAATGGAGTTTCACTCTACATGGTAGAGTTTACTGCACCACTAGAGTTTCAGGCAGGATAAATGGGATGATGCGGCCTTAGAAGCTATCCAGGGTGGTTAACTTCAGATTTCATTTTAACTATCCATTTGAGAGGGCTTCCCTGGTGGTTCAGTGGTAAAGAATACACCTGCCAGTGCAGGAGATGCAGGTTCAACCCCTGGGTTGGGACGATCCCCTGGAGAAAGGAATGGTAATCCACTGTAGTACTTTTGCCTGGAGAACCCCATGGACAGAGGAGACTGGGAGGGCTACAGTCAATGGGGTCGCAAAGAGCCAGACGCAACTGAGCACGCATGCACACATCCATTTGAGAAATCGTAAAGCAGCAGTCCACTTTAACACACAGGAGAATGGAAATCGGGAAGGTGCAGCAATAGAATTTGGAGGCGCCGTGGTCTTGTAGGGCTCCGTGGCCTGAAAACCAATCCTCCAGACCTGCCTCCCGACTCTTCCTATGGGACCTGTCTCTGGGCTTAACACAAGCTGTCCTTGCTCTGGACAAGCTGCTGACAATGATCTCTGCAACTGCCCCCTCCCCTGCATCCCCTGCAAATGAAAAACTGCTTTAGTGACTTCAGACAGCTTGGAAGCTGGCAACCAAGTGACCACGGCACTGCACTCACACTTCTCTGAAACCTCTCCTGACATCTGGGCTGTAGCACCAGCTGCCAGATTGTCTAGGTCAGCAGTCCCCAACCTTTTTGGCATCAAGGACCGATTTTGTAGAGGACAATTTTTTTTTTTCAATTTATTTTCTTTTGGCTGTCCTGAGTCTTCATGCTGTGGGTGGGTTTTCCCTGGTTGCCACAAGAGGGGGCTACTTTTCTCACCTTGGAGGCTTCTCTTGTAGAGCATGGGCTCTAGGCCCATGGGCTTTGTTTCTCTGGGGCGTGTGGAATCTTCCCGGACCAGGGATGAAACCCGTGTCCCCTGCATTGGCAGGCAGATTTCTTTCCACTATGCCACCAGGGAAGTCCCGTGGAGGACAATCTTTCCACGGACTGGGGTAGGGAGGTGGTTTCGGGATGATTTAAACATTTATTGTGCAATTTATTTCTATTCTTATTACATTGGCTCCATTCAGATCATCAGGCATTAGATGCTGGATGTTGGGGACCTCTGGGCTAGGTCAATATGTTGCCTTTATTCCCCTTCTGGCCTATTTCCTACATGTGGTGTTCTTTTTTTTTTTTTTTTAAGGTATAATTGTCCTGCAACTTTAGCTTCAGGTGTACAAGATTTGACATTTGTATACATTGCAGAATGACCACAGTAAGTCTTGTTAATGTCATCACTGTGCATAGTTAGAACATTTTTCCCTGTGATGAGAACTTTTAAGATCTACTTGCTCAGCAACTCTCAAATAGAGAAACAGTATTAACTATAGTCGCCATGCTGCACTTTCCATCCTCATGACTTATTTTTAAATATTTTTAAAATTTTTATTTTGGAATATAGTGGGGCTTCCCAGGTGGTGCTAGTGGTAAAGAACCCACCTGCCAATGCAGGAGACATAAGAGATGTGGGTTTGATCCCTGGGTGAGGAAGATCCCTTGAAGGAGAGCATGGCAACCCACTCCAGTATTCTTGCCTAGAGAATCCCATGGACAGAGGAGCCTGGCGGGCTACAGTCCATGGGGTCACAGAGAGTTGGACATGACTGAAACGACTTAGCACACATAGGTTGCTTTACAGTGTCGTTTCTGCTCTATCAACACAGTGAATCAGCTATATGTATACAAATATCCCCTCCCTCTGAAGCCTTCCCCCCCACCACTGACTTATTTTACAGCTCCAAGTTTACACCGTTTGATCCCTTTCACCCGTTTCTCCCACACCTGCACCCCAACTCGGGCAGTCTGTTTTAACATTCCACATATGAGATGGTTTGGTATTTGTTTTCTGACTTATTTCACTTAGCGAGATGCCCTTGGGGGTCCATCCATGCTGCCCCATATGGGAAGATCTATTTATTACGGCTGAACCGTATTTCACTGTTTACATACACCATCTTCAGCCACTGATGGACAGGTAGGTGGTTTACAGGTCTTGGCTATTGTGAATAGTGTGGTGGTGAAGATGGGGGTGTCAGTAACTTTTCTCCTCGTGTTCCTTGTGGGACATGATGGTGATAAGAACCACTACTAACGGTAGCACTACTAACGGTGCTGGTGTCAGCCTTTCTGTATTTCACGTAGTTATAAACTAAATCTAAACAAATCTTGTCTGTTCAGAACAATCATAACGATGAATTGGAGAAGACAAGGAGGGACCACAACAGTGGTCCCCACGTTAGACTGCAGGGGTGACTGGAGTCGACAGTACAGGAGGGACAGAGCTTGGGGGTGGAGAGGGAGGCTTGGAGGAAGAGCACTTCACTGGGAGAAGCCGGACACACTTGGGCCAGGAGGTCAAGGGCAGCAGCGGGGGTCATAAACCTGAACAGCAGGTACCTTCGACGGGGCATGGGGACATGGTGTTCTTACTACCCCAAACCACAACCCACCTAATCACGAGGAACAGCAGACAGTGCTGATGGAGCATGTTCTACAATGTCCCTGACCATCCTCTTCAACACTTTCAAGATCCTCCTCAACAAGGGAAGTCGAGAGGAGCCTCACAGCCAAGGAAAGCCTAAGGAGACTTGACAACTGGTGGTTCATGGGACCCTGAAGCAGAAAAGCCCAGGAGGCCCACATTTTCCCTCTGGGATAACGGGTTCTTCAGAAGGTACAGAATCTGGTATTTAATGTCTAGTTTTAAAAATTGCTTGATCTGCCTGACAAGTTTTCCAGTGCACATCCATGTCTGTTAAAAGTTTTGTTGTCGCTCAGTTGTGTCCGACTCTTTGCGACGCCATGGACTGCAGCACACCAGGCCTCCCTGTCCTTCACCATCTCCAGGAGTTTGCTCAAACTCACGTCCATTGAGTCAGTGATGCCATGCAACCATCTCACCCTTGGTCAACGCTTTCTCCTCCTGCCCTCAATCTGTCCCAGCATCAGGGTCTTTTCCAGTGAGTCGGCTAGTAAAATCTTTTAGAAGAGAGGAGCTCACCCTGAGAGATTGATAATGATTTCTCAAGTTGATGTCACTTGAGCCAGGCCAGCCACAGTGACACAGGAAGGTAGGGGGTGGGTGTGGGTGGTGGGTTAGCAGAGAGGCAGAGAAGGCCAGGGCCAGGTGTTGGGGAGCCTGTCACGTGGGGCTGTCATTCTGAGAACACAGAACCACTGGTCTTGTGAACAGGGTGAGGACGTGGTCGGTGATGACTGGGGTTGGGGTTTAAAGTTACGCTGATGGAGGGGAGTCTGGATTGAAAGAGTGGAAGCAGGCAAGTGCTTGGGAAAACATGTTTCAGGTTTGGAATTCAGGGCCCCTATAGCAGTAGGGTTTCCCTGGTGGCTCAGAGGTTAAAGCATCTGCCTGCAATGCAGGAGACCTGGGTTCGATCCCTGGGTCGGGAAGATCCCCTGGAGAAGGAAATGGCAACCCACTCCAGTATTCTTGCCTGGAAAATCCCATGGGCAGAGGAGCCTGGTGGGCTACAGTCCATGGGGGGTGGCAAAGAGTCAGACACGACTGAGCGACTTCACTTCACGTAGCAGTAGGATGCTTGGTCTACAGACTATAGGATTACAGGGCATCAGCGTGTTCAGAATGCCAAGGTGGTGATCAAAGATGGTGCTTAGAACTATGCCTAGAAGTAGGTGATCGGAGCCATAATAAATACCAACACAAAGGCCTGCTGAGAGTCATCACATGGAGGTTCATTCTCTCGAAAGTGGGGAGTGGAGATGAAAGTGGGCAGCATTCAAGCTATGCCTCCAAATATGGGACCATGTGAGCAGGCAGAGAAGGGACAGCATTACAGGGACACAGGAGGGAAGATGACCAGCGTGCGTGAGGGGGGGACCTGGGGCAGCTACTGGAGTGATGGGAGTAAGTGTGGCTGCAGAGCCGTAGAAATCCTGACTGAGGCTGGACCAGAGGCCTCGGTTTGAACTTACTAGGAAACTGGGAACCAACTTGCAACTAAAAATAACCTTTTTTTTTTTTTTTTAATGCAGGCAGTACCCAAAGTTCTACAAGGATGGAAACCCCAGTGAGGACCGCCTGAGAGGTGCTGTGAGAGGAAGGGGTGAGGAGACCAGCGTCGCATCCAACAGAAATGCAAGGTTAGCTACCCTGGAGATTTACTTTCCTAGTAACCACATTCAAAAAATAACAAGTTGGTGAGGTTAATAACTTTATATTACACAATACATCCAGGGTATTAGCACTTCCGCACGTGGCACCTGCCACGTTTCTGGTGCTCAGTGGCCGCCATCCAGAGGTCTGGCACAGGCTGACAGCCCGACAGTCAGAAGGGAGCGAGTGGGCTCCACCTTCAGCAGTGACAATCAGAAGACGGATGTGTGGTCCCGAGGCATCGAGCTTGGGATGCTGTAGTGTGACACAATGCCACAAACAAAAGTAAGGACCACACGAGTCTGCACCTGCGGTGCAAGAAAAGACACTGCTGCTCTTGTGGAAAGGATGATTTTTATTTCCATCCTAAATGATTATCACATTATTATTTAAACACATTTGAAAAATCCTGAAGTAATGTAAACTGAAGGCACAGAACAAATCAACACATTTAACTTGAGATGAGGGGATTTGAGTATTTTTTTTCAGTAACAATAAATTATGAACAAGTTTCCATCACCAAACATCATTCTGACCGAAAGCTCTGGTCTTTCATAGTAAAACCAAATTAGCTTAAGTTGACTTCAAGATTTCCACAGTAAAATAATATTGGAAAAAAGTCGCCCCTGGGTCCACTGTAAGCCTTTTATTTATAACAAAGTGGTGGTCAGGATGTTTGCTGATGGACTGCCACTCACCAAGGATGACACATTCTTTTAAAATGTTTTAAAAAATAGCAAAATGGGCTACAAAATTCTGTTTGGGGAACAGGGGAAAAAAAAAAACAAAAAACTTGTTCCATGTCAATTAGAGTAACAAGTAACAATACCAGACTGCTTCAGAAGCCAGTCACCATAG
The DNA here is from genome assembly GCF_032452875.1 of Bos javanicus. Taxonomy (NCBI): domain Eukaryota; kingdom Metazoa; phylum Chordata; class Mammalia; order Artiodactyla; family Bovidae; genus Bos; species Bos javanicus. The sequence continues at coordinate 32,433,372 of NC_083879.1, read as the reverse complement.
AATAGTAACACACTGCAAGGGGCATTCCACTCTATCTTGGTTAACTATTGACCTTAGAGTGTCATAACAGTCATTGTTGCCATTTCTTATTTAGTAAAGAGATATGTTTAAAAAAACAATTTAAAAACTAACTGGAATAATCTGTGACACGCTACAGAAATGATGCAATGGCTAGGTTTTAAAGTAACGTGGTCATGCTTCACAATATACTGTAGTGTTCTAAAATACATTCTCTGATCATTAACACCGTTTATTACAGAGGGCACTTGTAAATTAGCTCAGATTCTGAACTAGGTTTATAAATGAAACTTTTCAAGTATACATAATATCCATAAGGTAGAGACTTTCCTCTTATTCACTCCATGTGTTCTTCCAGGGGACAACTGTGATGATTAAAGGATAAACAAAATGGGCTGGTCAGTTTTCAAAAACATGTCAGAAAACATGAGACAGTCTAGTGATCAAGGACTGATTGAAAGGTTTTTTTAAAATCTGGAGTAGGTGGTTTCAGACATTAATATCTTCCAGACTTTTTCCTGAAACAAGTAAGTGTATAACATAAGTAAAGCAATAATGGGGGAAATTAAGGGCTTCTAAAACACTCAAGAGAATAAAATTTAAAAGGCCTATCTTCTACTTAGCTGTGATATATGAGTGTGCATTTAATAGCAATATGCCTTTATTTTTATCATCTAATTGCATAAATCACAAAAACATTCCCAGCCAAGTTTGCTGATAGAAGTATAATACAAACTCTAGAAAATGATTTTTAGCAAAAACTGCTTCAAAATTTTCCTACATAACAAAACATTCCTTTGGAAATGAAATCTTTTAGACTGTCAAGTAAATGCAGCTTTTACCATCTCTAGCACTAAACTATAATTACCTCCCAAATTCTTTTTTCATTGGATAATATTATCTTTTATTCTGCAGTATTCTAATAATGGTACATTATTTTAAAAAAATGCCTTTAGTAGTCTCAGACTTATGTCTTCATCTATGAGTACTGAGATGAAAGTAGATACAAAATAAGCCAGAAAAATGACCTTTTAAACAGTATCGTTTGAAATGTTGGCACAGATGAAAATGGGGAGCGGCTTTTCCACACTGAGCAGGCGGCCACTCACAGCACTGGCCACCCAAGTGACAGCCCACTTGGCCTGTCTCGGGCACATGAAACTCATTTTATGACTCAGTGACTGAAAACAGAGCTACTGGAAGCCACCTGAGGCAGCCGGCTGGCTCACAGTTTGGGCAGACTTCATTCTTTATTACAGCTCACATTCTGACAACTGAGAACCTGGATTCTGAAAATGTGACCCCACAAGGGTTAGGGGAAGACGGGTTCTGAGCTGAGAGAAATGTGACAAAACTCAGGGGAGGAGGCATTTAAATATTAATAACAAAAGGACAAGCCTAGTGGGTTTGGCCCTGTGTGTCCCAGCTGCGTCAGCAGGCCCTAACAGAAACTTGACAAAACCAAAGGGGTTTCTTTCCAAGACCTAAAAAAAAGGAAGCTGTTCGACTTAACACCAAATTCAAAATCTACACCAGGCTGCCAGGCCAACAGATGACGGTCAGCGTGACTTTGTTTCTCTGCTCCTTCAGCATGGGGACCAGTGCCGAGTGGCTCATGCCCACGGTCGACAGGCCGTTCACAGCCACGATCATGTCTCCACATCTGGACAACAACAGACAGAAAGAGTCAGTGTTTTCACGGTATCAGAAATGTTGTCCTGAGATTTGTTTGGCACACTTACCCATTAACTGTCGATGATCAGGCTATATGACTTTCTTTGAGAAATATCTGGGTGATTTTTAAGCCTATGTTGGCTTTCCCTTGTCAACACCCCCATGCCAGCCTCTCCTGTAACTGGTGGATGATTTCAAAGGAAAGCAGAGTAATTTTCACAGAAGCTTAAGCAATGTATAGTTAAGAGAATACATCTGCTGCCTCCTTTAAAAATATCACATGATACATTTGGAGGGGGCTGCTATTTTCATTGTTGATTTTTTACAGCCCATTCATTCAAGGCTTCAATTAAATGAGACCCACACCTCTTTCAGCCAAGGATGCTTACTGTCCTTCAGCTGAATTATCACAAATGGATGGTGAATCTGAAGGCCTTTCTATCTTTTATAATTTTTAGTCTTTATTTTGAATATGAATATGTTACTTTCTTGTGATCTAGTTCAACTTCTTTTAGGAAGTGGAAGTTAATTAGTCTAAAATTCACATGAGACCCAGACTGGTTGAACCCTTGGCTGAGAGAACGGTTATTTCATCCCCGCCTCCCACTCTTTTCTCTGAAGTGATTTTTCCATCTCTACCAGGTGATAGTGGGGTCTGGAGCACACTGACCCTGATGCATTTTCCTCGATATTCTCGAGCTGTTGTTCTGTTTGCAAAATGTAAACTCCCCGATTTGTGCAGCACTCTGACTAGGATGTCAGCATCCACTTTTTAAGAACTGTTTCTTGCATCCAAAATTAGGTCCCAAGAACTTACAGTCACCTGTCTCCTCTGTCTGTATAATCTCTTGATGGAATGCCTCTTTCTTCTCATGGTGCCTGAGCTCTGAGAATGGCGGCACGGAGGCTGAGAGGGTACTTTTTGCCCAGTGGTGACAATGGCAGGGGCTGAATGGCCTAGACTCCTAGATTAATTGCTGTCAACGACTTCCAGCTATTTGACTATGGGCAGCTTTTTTAACCCGAATCCTCAGTGTCTTGCTTATAAAATAGTAACACCAGCAGCACCTACCTCGCGGGCCCATAGCCAACACCTAGCACCGCGCCTGGCACGCACATCATCTATCAATACTGATGAAACCTCTACTACGAATGCAAGGCCCCACGCTGGCTGCCAGGAATCTAACACAAAATGCAACAAAATCCCTCCCACGTGGACTTGCATGAATTGAGCGTTATGTTGACATAAGTGCTGTAGAGAAAGTCCCCTAATGACAGGACTGGACTCAGGTGCTCAGGGCAAGCTTCAGGTCACAATGTGTCCGCGTGACTCTGCGTTACTGTTAATCTCACAACAGGCACTGACCTGTGGTACCAAGATGCTTCAGTCTAGATCAGGCCTGGCAGATCTGTCTCTGTAAAGGCCCAGATGGTAGGTTACCATCCTGGGCTCTGTGAGTCACTGGTCTTGGGACTGGCCACTTGGCTCTGCCATCACATCTCAGAAGCAGCCCGGGGAGATAGGTAAACGAGGGAACGTGGGTATGTTCCAATAAAACTTTATTTACAAGGATGGACAACAGGCTGGACTTGGGAGCTGACCTTGGTCTAGACCGTGTCCATCACAGTAAATGCAAACCACATCATTAAGCACAATAAGACTCACTTTAATCTTCCGTCGTAATAAGCAGGGGTCCCCAGGACGATGGTTTTGATGAAAAAAGGCTGATTGGTGTGGTTCTCTTCGTATCCGCCGACGATACTAAAGCCCCAGCTTCCCAAGTAGCTTCTGCGTAAGACTATGTCATGGCAGCTATGAAGGGCACTGTCAACAAGAGACCAAGAAAAATTAGTGTGAGGGCTTTTTATAGCCTGTTCATCTTTGTTGTAACTCCACACCATGGTCCGTGCATCCATTACGGACGGGGAGCAACATACAACATGCTAGAACATGTGCTCTGGTTTCTTAGCTCAATGAGCAGCATTTAACAGAACACTGACACCAGTGGGCTGTCATCTGGGGCAACAGCTCTGCTGTCCCTGGTGGGTGGGGGCGGGGGCCCTTCCACTGTGTGTGCTGGCATGTACACACACCTGCTTATTTGCATTGTTTGATCTTCTGCAGAAGATTCAGAATAACGAAAACAACCTGTACTGTCCTAAAACATCAGGCCAACACATGGGACTCCTCTCTACTGGAAGCCTTTTTACACATTAACGACCAGAGATGTAGTAACACCACAAGCGTGGTGGGATCGCAAAGAGACAGACACAACTTAGTGACCAAACACCACCACAGTTGATTTATAATGTTGCTTTAGGTATACAGCTAAATATCCCTTGTTGCTATGTTTCCCCTTTGGTAACTGTAAGTTTATTTTTGAATGTCTGTGGGTCTGTCTTGTAAATAAGCTCATCTGTATCATTTTCTTTTTAGATTCCACATATAAGTGACATTATGTGATATTTCTCATAGTCTGACTTCACTCATGATAATCTCTAGGTCCATCCATGTTTCAGCAAGTGGCATTCTGTTCTTTTTGTATGGTGAGTAATATTCCACTGTACTGTGTACCACATTTCATTATCCGTTCCTCTGTAAGTGGACATTTAAGTTGCTTCCATGTCTTGGCTATCGTGAGAAGTGCTGTTGTCAACACAGGAGTGCATGTATCTTTCTGTATTATAGCTTTGTTTGGATATATCCCCCTAGTGGGATTGCTGGATCACATGGTAGCTGTTTTTAATTTCTTGAGGAACCTCCATACTATTCTCCATAGGGGTTGTAGCAGTTTATATTCTCCCCCCCACAGTGTAGGAACTTTCCTTCTCTCCACACACTCTCCAGCATTTATTAGTAGACTGTTTGATGCTGGTCATTCTGTGAGGTGGTACCTCACTGTATCTTTATTTGCATTTCTCTAATAATTAGTAATGTTGAACACCTTTTCATGTACCTACTGGCCACCTGTATTTCTTCTTTGGAGAAATGTCTATTTAGATCTTCTGCCCATTTTTTGATTGGGTTGTTCTTTGTTGCTGCTGTTTCAGTGTTTAAGCTGCTTATATCAATACATTTTAGAAATTAAACCTTTGTTGGTCACGTTTGCAAATATTTTCTCCCATTCTGTAGGTTGTCTTGTTTATGGCTTCCTTCGCTATCCAAAAGCTTGTAAATTTGATTAGGCCCCACTTATTTTTGTTTTTATTCCTATTGCCTTGGGAGACTGACCTAAGAAAACATTGGTATGATTATGTCAAAGTGTGTTTTGCTTATGTTCTCTTCTGAGTTTTATGGTGTCCGGTTTTAAGTCTTCAAGCCATTTTGAGTTTGTTTTATGTCTGGTGAGTGGATGTGTTCTAACTTCACTGATCTGTATGCAGCTGTCCAGCCTTCCCAACAGTACTTGCTGAAGAGACTCTTCCTCATTGTACACTCTCACCCCCTTGGTCGGAGGTTACCTGGTTGTAGGTGTGCAGGTTTATTTCTGGGCTCTGTTCTGCTCCATGACCCATGTCTGTTTTCGTACCACTACCATGCTGTTTCGAGCACTGCAGCTTTGTAGTATTGTCTGATGTCTGAAGGACTATGCCTCCTGCCTTGTTATTTTTCTTCAGTATTGCTTTAGCAATTCTGGTATTTTATGGTTCTATATGAATTTTAGGATTATTTGTTCTAATCCTATGAAAAATGTCATGGGTAATTTGATAGGGATAGCATTAAATCTGTAGATTGCTTTGGGTAGTATGGCCACTTAAACACATTATTGACCAGAGACGTATTAATATGTCTTTTGTCACGCAAAAGTATATTTGACCAGAGACATTTCAATATTCACTTACATAACAAATTGCCAGCCACAGGTGGTGGTGGTGGTGTTCAGCTGCCCAGCTGTGTCCGACTTTTGAGACCCATGGACTGCAGCACGCCAGGCCTCCCTGACCCTCACCATCTTCTGAAGTTTGCCCAAGTTCATGTCCGTTGCATTGGTAATGCCATGCAACCATCTCATCCTCTGACGCCCTCTTTTCCTTCTGCCCTCAGTCTTTACCATCATCAAGGGCTTTCCCTGGAATTACCTTGCTTTCTCTATGATCCAGCGAATTTGGCAATTTGTTTGGTTTTGGTATCAGAGTGATGGTGACCTCACAGAACGTCTTTGGGAGTGTTCCTTCCTCTTCAGGGTTTTGGAAGAATTTGAGAAGGTATGGTTTAATTTCTTCTTTGTATATTTGGTGTGAAGCCATCTGGTCCTGGACTTTTGTTTGTAGGGAGTAGATGGGAGGAGAGTTGAGGGAGAACATATACATGCATATATATGGCTGAGTAACTTCGCTGTGCACCTGAAGCCATCACAGCATTCGCAATCGGCTATACACCAATATAAAGTAAAAAGTCTAAGACAGTAAAATTACAGATTCTATTTCACTTCTAGTAATCTAAAATTACCTATTTCTTCTTGATTCAATTTTGGTGGGCTGTATGTTTATAGAAACTTATCTGTTTCTTCTAGATTGTCAAATTTGTTGGTATTTAATTATTCATAGTTCTTTTGTATTTCTCTCATGTTTTTTTGTATTTCTGTGGCATTGGTTGTTATGTCTCCTTTTATATTTCTTATTTTGCTTATTTGGGTTCTCTCTTTTCTTCCTGGTGAGGCTGGCCAGAGATTTGTCAATCTTGTTTATCCTTTCAAAGAACCAGTTCTTGGTGTTGATTTTTTCCTGATTTTTTTAAAATCTCTATTTTATTTCCTCTCTGATCTTTTATTTCCTCCTTTCTGCTAACTTTAGGTTTTGTTTGTTCTTTTTCTAATCATTTCAAGTGGTAGGTTAGGTTATTTCAGATTTTTCTTGTTTTCTTGAGGAAGGTCTATATTGCTTTGAACTTCCCTATAATTTTGCTGCATTCCCAGATTTTGTATGACTGGCTTTCTCTATCATTTGTCAAGGTATTTTAAAAAACTTCCTCTTTGATTTCCTTGTTGACATTGATTTTTTAGTAGCGTGTTGTTTAGTTTCCATGTAATTGATTTTTCTTCTTTTCTGTGGTTAATTTCTAGTTTTGTACCATTGTGATCAGAAAAGATGCTTGATATAATTTCTATACTCTTAAATTTCTTGAGGCTTATTTTGTGCCCTTGTATGTGGTTAATTCCTAGAGAATGTGCCATGTGCATATGAAAAGAAAGTGTATTGTGGGTTTTTTTAAAATGTAATATCCTGAAAATAGAAATTAAGCCTGTTTTGTTGTATCATTTAGGATTTCTGTTGCCTTACTGATTTTCTGTCTAGAAGGTCTGTCCATTGACATCACTAGGGTATCAAAGTCTCCTACTATTATCGTATACCCATCATTTTCTCCCTTTATGTCTGCTGATATTTGTTTTCTGTATTTGGGTGCTCCTGTATTAGATGCATGTATGTTGATGAGTATAAAATCCTGTTCTTGTATTGATCCTTTTATCATTATATAGTGTCCGTCTATCTTTCTTTATAGCCTTTAAAGTCTATTTTGTCTGAGTACTACAGCCCCCACTTGCTTGTGATTTGTTGCATGAAATGTTTTTCCACCCCCTCACTTATAATCTGTGTGTTCTCTGCCCTAAAGTGGGTCTCTTATAAGCAGTATATTATAGCCTCTTGTTTTTTTTTTAATCCAGCTGCCACTCTGTTTGACTAGAGCATTTAGTCCACTGATGTTAAAGGTAATTTACTAAGATATGTATTTTGTTGTTAAATTGATCACTCATGTCTGACTCTTTGCTACGTCATGGACTGCAACGCGCCAGGTTTCCTGTCCTTCACTATCTCCCGGAGTTTGCTCAAACTCATGTCCATTGAATCAGTGATGCTATCTAACCATCTTATCCTCTGTTGCCCGCTTCTCCTCCTGCCTTCAATCTTTCCCAGCATCAGGGCCTTTTCCAATGAGTTGGCTCTCACTGGAAATTTTACAGTTTGTTGTGATCCACACAAAGGCTTTAGCGCAGTCAATGAAGCAGAAGTAGATGTTTTTCTGGAATCCCCTTGCTTTTTCTATAATCCAACAAATGATGGCAATTTGACCTCTAGTTCCTCTGCCTTTCTAAATCCAGCTTGTACATATGAAGTTCTCGGTTCACATACTGTTGAAGCCTAGCTTGAAGGATTTTGAGCATTACTTTGCTAGCATGTGAAATGAGTACAATTGTGCGGTAGTTTGAACATTCTTTGGCATTGCCCTTCTTTGGGACTGGAATGAAAATTGACCTTTTCCAGTCCTGTGGTCACTGCTGAGTTTTCCAAATTTGTTGGCATATTAAACACAGCACTTTAACAGCATCATCTTTAAGGGTTTGAAATAGCTCAGCTAGAATTCCATCACCTTCACTAGCTTTGTTCTTAGTAATGCTTACTAAGGTCCACTTGACTTCATACTCCAGGATGTCTGGTTCTAGGTGAGTGATCACACCATCATGGTTATCTGGGTCATTATGATATTTTTTGTACAGTTCTCTATGTATTCTTGCCACCTCTTCTTAGTATTTTCTGCTTCTGTTAGGTCCATACCGTTTCTGTCCTTTATTGTGCCCATCTTTGGTCAAAATATTCCCTTGATAGTTCCAATTTTCCTGAAGAGATCTCTAGTCTTTCCCTTTCTATTGTTTTTCTCTATTTCTTTGCAAAGTTCACTTAAGAAGATTTTCTTATCTCTCGTTATTCTCTGGAACTCTGCATTCAGATGGATATATCTTTCCTTTTCTCTTTTGTCTTTCGCTTCTCTTCTTTTCTCAGCTATCTGTAAGGCCTCCTCAACCAACCATTTTAGCTTTTTGCATTTCTTTTTCTTGGGAATGGTTTTGATCACTGCCTCCTGTACAATGTTATGAACCTCTGTCCATAGTTCTTCTGGCACTCTATCAGATCTAATCCCTTGAATCTATTTGTCACTTCCACTGTATAATCATAAGGGATTTGATTTAGGTCATCCCTGAATGGCCTAGTGGTTTTCCCTACTTTCTTTAAATTAAACCTGAATTTGTCGATAAGGAATTTATGATCTGAACCACAGTAAGCTCCTGGTCTTGTTTTTGCTGACTCTACAGAGTGTTTCCACCTTTGGCTGCAAAGAATATAATCAATCTGATTTCGGTATTGACTATCTGGTGATGTCCATGTGTACAGTCATCTCTTGTGTAGATGTAAGAGGGTGTTTGCTATGACCAGTGCGTTCTCTTGGCAAAACTCTGTTAGCCTTTGCCCTGCTTCATTTTTTACTCCAAGGCCAAACTTGCCTATTACTCCAGGCACCCCTTGACTTCCAACTTTTGCATTCCAATCTCCTATGATGAAAAGGACATCGTTTTTGATTTTTTTTTTTTTTTTGGTGTTCTAAAAGGTCATTATAGAACTGTCCAAGTTCAACTTTTAGTGGTTGGTGCACAGACTGGGATTACTGTGATACTGAATGGTTTGCCTTGGAAACGAGCAGAGATCATTCTGTCATTTTTTGAGACTGCACCCAAGTACTGCATTTTGGACTCTCTTGTTGACTATGACAGCTACTCCATTTCTTCTAAGGGATTCTTGTCCACAGTAGTAGACATATTTATTGTAGTATATATGTATTTATTGTCATCTTAAACTTTGTTTTCCCATTGATTTTATATTTCTTCTTTGTCCCTTGTTTTTTCTTTTTGTTTTTCCTTTTGTGGTTTGATTTTCTTTTGTATTATATTTACATTCTCTTCTTTCTGGTTTCTGTCAATCTATTTTATATTTTTGATTTGTGGTTATCTTTTTTCAAGTATGTTACCCATTTCCTGTATCTATTTGCCTTAGACTGGTAGTCATACAGCCTCAAATTCATTTTAGAGGGGAAAAAAAATCTACATTTAATTACTCTCCTCCCCCACATTTTATATAATTTTGATGACCTCTTTTATATCTTCGTGTTCATTCTTTTGTTGTTCAGTGTGGTCATCACTTTCATGGAATTATTTTTTATTTCTTTTTTTTAACATATTTTCGACTGGGGGGGTTCTTTGCAGAAATTTAACACCTGTGCTGGCAATTTGTTATGTAAGTGAATATTGAAACACCTGCATTTGAGTAAACTCAAATCGTATCAGCAACTTTTTTTGCACTTAATGTATTTATTTGAAACTTTGTATATGTCCTACTGTAAAGCATTCTCGTATTTCATTAAAGCATGGCAGGCAGTGTGGCGGATTCCTCTGTTCAGGGGATCACAACATCTATTACAAAAACATAGTGTTTCACTGTGCTTTTCCCTGGAAGAGCAGACGCTACACTTTCTGGTGGCTTTTTTTTTTTTTTTTTTTTGTCCTATGGGTGGTATTTCTTCTAGAATATGTTCTTTTATCTTCCATGATAGTAAACAAAGTGGATCTTTGAGGGGGGTTCTTTTAGAAACACAAAATTTCGTGATGCATCAGTTTTGAAAGGATCTGCCTGCCAATTCAGGAGACATGAGGAGTGGGTTCGACCCTTGGGTCAGGAAGATCTCCTGGAGGAGGAATGGCAACCCACTCCAATAAATTTTCCTGGAAAATTCCATGGACAGAGGAGCCTTGCAGGCTACAGTCCAAGAGGCCACAGAAAGTTGGACACAACTGAGCACATTAATTGTATTACTCTCTAAAAACATATGTCTCTGGTCAATGATATGTTAATCTGTGTACTGGCTTATATAAGTGATTTATTTTCCACTTATGATTTTCTCTTCCCTGTAGATTGTTACTTTTTTTTTCTATTTAGAGAAGACCTTTCGATCTTTCCTTTCAGATATGTTTTCAGTTCGGTCGCTCAGTCGTGTCCAACTCTTTGCAACCCCATGGACTGTAGCACGCTAGGCTTCCCTGTCCATCACCAACTCCTGGAGCTTGCTCAAACTCATGTCCATCGAGTCGGTGATGCCATCCAACCATCTCATCCTCTGTCGTCCCCTTCTCCTCCCGCCTTCAATCTTTCCCAGCATCAGGGTCTTTTCCAGTGAGTCAGTTTTTTGCATCAGGTGGCCAAAGTATTGGAGTTTCGGATATGTTTAGTATTGCCGTATTCTTTAGTTTTTGCTTGTATGAGAAATCCTTTCTCTCCCTCTGTTCTAAATGATAATCTTCCTGGGGAGAGCATCCTGGGTGGTATAGTTTTCTCTTTTCAGGACTTTTGAATTTATCTTGCCACTACCTTGCCTGCTGCCATTCCTGCAGAGAAGTCAGTTGATAGCCTTGTGGGGGTTCCCTTGTAATCAACTTTTTCTCTTGCTGCCTTTAGGATCCAATCTTTAACTTCTGTCATTTGTATTATACTACATCTTGGTGTAGGTCTGTTTGGGTTTAGATTGTTTGCAACCCTCTGTGATCCCTGAACCTGAGTATCTATTTCCTTCTTTAGGTTTGGGATATTTTCAGCCATAATTTCTTCAAATACATTTTGATTTCATTTTCTTTCTTCCCCTACCAGAGTCCCTACTATGAGTAGACTGGCACACTTTATATTACTCCATGGCACTCTTTATTGCTTTCACTCCATGCCCCCCTCCCCCCAACTTGGCTCTCTGCTGTCCTGACTGGGTGATTTCCATTATTCATTCTTCCAGGCCATTTATTCATTCTTCTGCATTATTCATTCTGCTATTCATTGCCTTCAGCTCAGCTTTTGTCTCTGCAAATGAGCTTTCTTATTTTTCTTGGTTTTTCTTTATATTTCTAGTTCATTTTTACTCTGCATTTCTGTCCATAGCCTTTCTTAATTCCTTCAATATTTTCATCATCTCCTTTTTAAAACTGGTGTCTATAAGACTGAAGAGGTCTTTCACTGTTTGTTCTTTCAGGGGAATTCGCTTGGCCTTTTAACGGGAAACGGTTCCTCTGCTTTATTTTACTTCTATTTCTCTCATTCTGAGTTTAGGAGAAACTGTGGTCTTGGGGGGCTATTTATATGAAGGGGCATCCCTGTGTCACTTGTGAAGGTTTAATATATTTGGTGTGAGGGCTGTCTTTAGCATGAATGCCTGCCGCCTCTCCTCAGTGTGTGCCGGTCAAGTCCCCTTGATGGGTGTGTACAGATGCAGTGGCTGGCCTGCTCCTGGAGTTTCTAGTGGCAGGGGTGGTTTGGGCGCACCCCCAGAGCACATGGTGGGTGTGGAGGCAGCTCGAGACCACTCTTGGAGTCCCAGGGGAGCAGCGATGGTGGTTTGTGGCTGTTTCTGGCATCTGGGCAGGTGGTGGCTCACATGATGGTGTCTTGTGACCATACCTGGAGTCCGAGAAGGAGATGGCAGCAACTGTGACCCTCCTGGTGTCTGGGCAGGCAGCAGTGGTGGCTCATGGCGGCTCCTGGATCCTGTGCAGGCTGTGTCCTGCCCTCTGTGAGTATGCATATGGGGAAAACGGCGGGTCCTGCCCCTTGCCTTGCACATCCCCAGACACTGGCACCTGGTCTCAAGGGTGGCCAGCCATCCTCCGTGTACACCCTCTGTAGTCGCAGCAGATGCCCACCACTCCCCGGCTGTTTCTGCACAGCCAACCCCAGTCCTCTCCCGGGTCTCATTTCTGAAGCCCAAGATTCTCTTTGCCCTTTCAGCTCTCTGAAGTCGTCTGCCAGCATCCAGCAGGCACTCTGTAAGACTCATTCCATGTGCAGATGCATTTTTGATATGTTTGTGGGAGAAACTGAGCTTCAGGTCCTTCTACTCCACCATCTTGACCACTTATCTGTTTTTCGTTCTCAGGATTGCTCTATTTGAGGCCTTTGTGCTTCCATACGAATTTTAAAACTTTTTGTTCTAGTTCTGTGAAAAATGCCACTTATAGACATTGCATTGAATCTGTTTATTGCCTTGTACTATATTGTGTATTTCTCACCTAAAATCTTTGTTGCTGTTCCTGGCACATCAGAAAATGCTCTGAACACAGGAAGAAGTGCTGACCCCAAAACTAGCCTGGGATAACAGAAAAGGGGAGCTACAAGTAGCAGGGGTGTTTCTTCAGGACTTCACTGGTCCTGTCCTGACCAGAGGCAGAGGTACCTGTGCGGAACTGCTCAGCGTGAGGGTGCAACTTCACACAAAGACTTTTGGGATGAGTGTTTATAATCAGTTAGGCTCCTTCTCAGGGCCAACATCTCACAACTTAGATGGCATGTCTGTAGGAATTGAAAAGCATTATAGCTATGTTGACTTTTTAATGGGCAGAAAGATCACTTTTGGTGCTTGAAATAAACCTATGAAGCAGTTAATCATCTCTGTTGTAAAAAAAAAAAAAATCTTTCTCCACAAAAGCCCTATAGGTCCCTGTGACAGTAATTCTATTACAATTTTGGGCCTTCTTTTCCCCGTCTTATCCTTTTAACCAAGAGGACAAGTCAGCAAATTAAATTAACTAAGTTCAATAATGTTCTTACTTTTTTCTGTTATTCTTTATGTGAAAATACTTTATAAACCGTACAGCACCATATAAATGCTATTAGTAATTTATTCCAAATGAAACCAGATGGCTCAGAAACTGGTACATTCTTACTACTTAAAGAATCAATCATTTTCACACTGGGTTAGAAGAATGTTCTGTCATAGTTCAATTTCAGTATTCTTCTCTACAGTAAGAATCTAAACTGAGCTGGAAAAGAAGATGATAATATAATGGGCATCCTCCCTGCCTCAGTACCAAACCACACAGCCATGGTCTGGAGGTCCCAAACATCTCATGACCAGATACTAACCAGCTGAAGAATGTCCTGGCTGGTCAGCTGGTCAAAAGCCATGACCTCTTTCTAACAGGGGTTAAGAGCACGTACTCGTGAACATCAGTGACTTGGCCTACAGTCTCTCTATGTCCAATAAAAACTCAGTTTTATATTCCTTTTAAGGAAGAGTTAAAAGGATTAAGAAAGGGCTTTTAGAACAGCTCTGGGACAGGAAGACACTTTGACCTGGTTTTCCCAGTGGAGACTACACCTGAGTCTCAGCATATGTCAGAGTGAAGGTAAAGGACAGTCTTCTGAGCAAGGAGAATGAACGCCCACTCTCACGGCAGCCCACGTGGGAGCCTCTAGTAGCACGTGTCAGCACCTCCCAGCAGTGTCAGAGTAAGGCTGGTAAAGGACAGTCTTCTCAGCAGGAGACCGAATGCCCACTCTCATGGTGGCCCATGTGGGAACCTCTAGTAGGGGTCATTTTTATAAGCATATGTAAATCTCTTCAGCTTAGTTCTTATTGTTAAATTTACCTTTTTGACTCTAATAATCTAAGAAAAACTGGGGGCTTCCCAGGTGGCTCAGTGGTAAAGAATCTGCCTACCAGTGCAGGAGACATGGGTTTGTTCCCAGGGTCGAGAAGTTTCCCTGGAGAAGGAAATAGCAACCCACTCCATTATTCTTACCTGGGAAATCCCATGGACAGAGGAGCCTGGTCTACAAACCATGGGGTCACAAAGCACAAAGAAAAACTGACCTGATTTGAAGTCGTAGCTGCTGCTGCTGCTAAGTCGCTTCAGTCGTGTTTGACTCTGTGCAACCCCATAGACGGCAGCCCACCAGGCTCCTCTGTCCCTGGGATTCTCCAGGCAAGAATACTGGAGTGGGTTGCCATTTCTTTCTCTAACACATGCATGCGACCCCACAGCTGGCAGCCCACCAGGCTCCTCCGTCCCTGGGATTCTCCAGGCAAAAATACTGGAGTGGGTTGCCATTTTCTTCTCCAATGCATGCATGCTAAGTCACTTCAGTCATGTCCGACTCTGTGAGACCCCATAGATGGCAGCCCTCCAGGCTCCCCTGTCCACAGGATTCTCTAGACAAGAACACTGGAGTGGGTTGTTACTTTTATCTAACTAAAGCCTCTTTCCTTCCTCATTAACTTTGCTGTGCTACACCCTAATAAAGGCTGTAATGACAATTTTCCATAAAAGAACAGAAAAGCCTCAGCACCTGGGCAGCCCGAGCCACATGACCCACGACGGGGACCAGCTAGCGTCGTACTCGTTCTCGCTGACGGTGCTGAGTGGCTCGTCCAGGCCCTGGGCAGCCTCCTCCACCACCTGCACCTCCAGTGCTTTCAGGGCCACTGTGGGGGATGTGGCACTGGCTTTCAGCATTGCCACAGCCTCACTGTGGCTTAAATTGGTCAAATCAATGCCATTGATGTTCAACAAGATGTCACCTGTTCAAATGAAGAAACAAGGAAAATGAGTTACCAAGTGGTTACTTCCCTATGAATCCTGTTATCTGTAAACTAATCAACAAAGGTTAGGTCCAAAATCTCTGATGAGATAAGAGACCATTTTTCTCTTCTTTGTAATTCTAGAATACTGAGGAAAAATCCAGTTCACAGAGAACACTCCCAAACAATTCAATTTTTTTTTTTTAAATGTAGTAATATACAGGAAAAGTTGTGGCTGTGGGATTCAGTCGGGTTCATGTCGTCAGTGCTGGTGTAGCAGCGGACAGGCCCTGGACACTGTCATTTCTCTATCTACAGTTCCTTCCAATTAAGAAAATGATTTGATCTTTTGCCCTAGAAATGGATTTTTAATACATTCTAGGCGATGGCACCCCACTCCAGTACTCTTGCCTGGAAAATCCCATGGACAGAGGAGCCTGGTGGGCTGCAGTCCATAGGATTGCGAAGAGTCGGACACGACTGAGTGACTTCCCTTTCACTTTTCACTTTCATGTATTGGAGAAGGAAATGGCAACCCACTCCAGTGTTCTTGCCTGGAGAATCCCAGGGACAGGGGAGCCTGGTGGGCTGCCGTCTACGGGGTCACACAGAGTCGGACACGACTGAAGTGACTTAGCAGCAGCAGCGGCAGCAGTTTATATTTATACAGTTTTATACATCTAGACAGTTGTACATAGCTCACGCAGTGCAAACCTATCAGAGTATGTAGAGAGGGTATCCTTGGGCCAACACAAATGAAATTCATGATTCGAACATGTCCTGCTTGAGGAAGAAAAACAGTGTCTGTTGCTAGGCTGAGTAATATAATGAAAAAGAGCAATGCAGCTTATATAAAAGGTTAGGAAGGAAAGGATTAGTTTTAATAAGCACAAACATTTGTACTAAGAAAGTCCAGAGTAATCCTCTCCTAATTCATTAAAGCAAACATTCTCTTTGTAGAAAATTAAATATATATATATATAAATAAAATTACCTCAAATTCCACAACAGAATGAATAACTTTACAAAAACAGCCTTATAAAGATATAATTCATATACCATTCAATTAAAGTCTGTGATTTTATGGTTTTATAGTCAGAGATGTACAACAATCACATGTCATTTTTAGAACATTTTTATTACCACCTCCAAAACCCTATACCACTAATCTTAAACAACTACTAATCTATTTTCTATCTCTAAAGATAGATATATAGACATATAAATATAATTTGGATATTTCATATATATGGAATCATGTAGTCTTTTGTGACTGGCTTCTTTTACTTAGCATGTTTCCAAGATTCATTTCTACTGTACAGTAGAATGTGGGAATACATCATTCTTTTTTATGGCTAATTAATATTCCATTGTATGCATGAATCACATTCTCTTCATCCATTCACTAGTAAATGGACATTTGGGATGTTTTTACTTTTTGGCTATTATGGAAAGTACTGCTATAAACCTTCATGTACAAGTTTTTTGTGAACATATGTTTTCATTTTTCTAGGAATGGAATTGCTGGGTCATATGAGAACTGTTTAACTTTTGAAAGAACTGCTAAACTGTTTTACAAAACAATCGTACCATTCTGTATTCTTGCTGGCAAATTATAAGTCAGTTTCTCTACATCCTTGCCAATGTTTGTTATTGTCTTTTTAAACTATATTCATCCTAGTGATGAATTTGCATTTCCCTAATAACTAGTGTCACTGAGCATCTTTTCAAATGATTATTGGCCATTTGTGTATCTTCTTGGGAGTAATGACTATTCAGATCCTTTACCCATTTTAATATTGGTTTATCTCTTATTATTGAGTTATAAAGGTTCTATAAGTACTCTAGATACAAGCCCTTCATCAGATACATAATTTATAGATATTTTCTCCGATTCTGTGGGTTGTTTTTTCCCTTTAATGATGTATCCTTTGCAGCACAAAAATCTGTGATTTTGATAAAGTTCAGTTTACTGTTTTAGATTTTTAGTTGATTTACAATGTCATGTTAGTTTCAGGTGTACAGCAGTGATTCAGTTTTATATATATATATATAAATACATAGATCTTGAGCATCTTTTCACATGCCTTTTGGTCATCTAATGTCTTCTTTGGAGAAATATGTTTAGATTATCATCTGCCTGTTTTTTGATCGTTTTGTTGTTTAGTTTTTGATATCTGAGCTGTTTGTATATTTTGGAGATTAACCCCTTGTTGGCTGCATCGTTTGCAAATATTTCCTCCCATTCTGTAGGTAGTCTTTCTGTTTCGTTTATGGTTTCCTTTGGTGTGCAAATCTTTTAAGTTTAATTAGATCTCAATTGTCTTTATTACCATTACTGCAGGAGATGGATCCAGACATTGCTTCAGTTTTCATCAGTGTTCTGCCTATGTTTTCCTCTAGGAGTTTTATAGTATCCAGTCTTACATTTAGTCTTTAACTCATTTTGAGTTTATTTCTATATATGGTGTTAGAGAATGTTCTCAATTCATTCTTTTACATGTAGCTGTCCAGTTTTCCAAGTACCACTTACTGATGAGACTGTCTTTTCTCCAGTGTATATTTTTCCCTCCTTTGTAACTGACTATAGGTGTGTAATTAATTGACTATAGCATTTATTTCTGGGCTGTCCTGTTTCATTGATATATTTCTCTTCTGTGCCAGTGTCATACTGTTTTGATTACTGTACCTTTGTAGTATAGTCTGAGTTCAGGCAGCCTGATTCCTCCAGCTCTGCTTTTTTCTCAAGGTTGCTTTAGCTATTTCAGATATTTTGTGTTTCCAAACTTTTAGTTTTTTTTCTAGTTCTGTGAAAAATGCCATTGGTAATCTGATAGGAATTGCACTGAATCTGAAAATAAACAAACTCCTTTTGACAATACTGATTCTTCCAATCAAAGAACATGGTATCCATCTCTCTATCTGTCTCATTTTTTATTTCTGTCATCAGCATCTTATAGCTTTTAGAGTACAGGTGTTTTGACTCCTTGAACAGTGAAAGTGTTATTCACTCAGTCGTGTCTGACTCTTTATCATCCCACGGACTGTAGTGTGCCAACCTTCTCTGTCCATGTGATTTCCCAAACAAGAATACTGGAGTGGGTTGCCATTTCCTTTTCTAGGGGATATTCCCAACCCAGGGATTGAATCCTGGCCTCCTGCATTGCAGGAAGATTCTTTACTGTCTGAGCTACCAGGGAAACTTGTTAGGTAGGTTTATTCTTGGGTATTTTATTCTTTTTTTATCTTTCATTGTTAGTGTATAGAATTGCAACAGATTTCTGTGCACTAATTTTGTATCCTGCTACTTTACTGAATTCACTGAAAACTACTCCAGTAGTTTTCTGGTAGCATGTTTTGGACTTTCTAAATATTAATATGTCATCTGCAAAAAGTGACAGTTTTACTTTTTTTCCAATATAGAGTCCTTCTATCAGACTGTTGTAGCCTGGACTTTCAAAACTATATTCAATAAAAATGGTAAGAGTGGACAACCATGTCTTGTTCCTAGTTTTAGACAGAATGCTTCCAGCTTTTCACCACTGAATTTGTTAGCTCTGGGTCTGTCACACATGGTCTTTATTATGTTGAGGTAGGTTCCCTCTATGCTCATTTTCTGGAAAGTTTTTTTTATCATAAATGGGTGTTGCATTTTGTCAAAAGCTTGTTCTACATTTACTGAAATAATCATATAGTTTCTATCCTTCAATTTGTTAATGTTTATCAACCTGATTTGCAGATATTGAAAAATCCTTGTACCCCTGGGATAAATCTCACTTGATCATGGTATATGATTCTTTAAATGTATTGTTGGGTTCAATTTGCTAATATGTTGTTGAGGACTTTTGAGTCTATGTTCATTAGTGGTACTGGTCTTTAATTTTTATTTTTTTGTGGTATTTTTGTCTGGTTTTAGTATCAGGGTGACAATGGCTACACTGAGTTTGGGAGTGTTTCTTCCTCTGCAGTTATTTGTAATAATTTCTGAAGAACAGGTGCTAACTCTTGTCTAAAGTCTTGGTAACAGACTTATTTATTGGGAGTTTTTTTTCTGACATTCAATTTCAGTACCTGTAATCAGTCTGTTCATATTTTCTATATCATCCTGTTTCAGTCTTAGGAAATTGTACTTCTCTTAAAAATTTGTCCATTTCTCCTAGATTGTCCATTGTATTGGCTTATAGTTGCTAGTGTAGTCTCTAAAGTCCTTTGTATTTGTATATCTGTGGTGTTGGCTGTTAACTTCTTTCTCATTTCTAATTTTACAGATTTAGGCCCTCTCCATTTTTTCCTGCTGAGCCTGGAAAAAAGTTTATCAATTTTGTTCATATTTTCAAAGAACAAGCTTTTAGTTTCATTGATCTTTTCTACTGTTTTTGTTTTTACTGCTTGTGTTTTTGGTATCATATCTAAGATAACCATTGTTAATCTACTGCCTAATCAAAGCCATGAGGATTTACATTTGGTTTTTTTTTTTTTTAATTAGTATACATGTGTTCCCCATCCTGATGGTTTTCTTCTAAAAGTTTCACCTCTTACATTTAGGTCTTGGATCAGTTAATTTTTATATATGGTGTAAGGTAGGGCTTCAACTTCACTTTTGGAAAATAGCTTTTAAGATTTACTTTTCCATATGAAACAAACCAAATATATTGAGAATGCTATTTTTACAACTACTACCCCCCATACAAATTATATAGTATTGACTGTTGTTTAGTTGCTAAGTCATGTTGAAATCTTGTGACCCTCATGGACTATAGGCTCCTTCTGTCAATGGGATTTTCCAGGCAAGAATATTGGAGTGGGTTGCCATTTCCTTCTTTAGTAGTATTGATAGGGGTTGTGAAATTGTGAATGAATTAATCCCTAAAACCACTACCTTTTTATTAAGTTTATCTTCTGCTCGACCTCTTCTGTGAGCTTCCTCCCACTCAGACACCTTGATAGTCAGCAAGTGTATTTCTGCTGGCAGTTAGTAAAATCAAGAGAGATAATCTTTCCAAGTATCTAGTCTGCCATAATGCTGGGAACATAAATCTCTTAGAGGATCTTTTCCAACATAAAGTAACCCAACAGTCTAAGTAACTGTTAGAAAGTAACAGAACCATTATTAAGCTCCAGCAGTTTCCCTTTACATTAGGAATTTTTCTAACCTTATAGAGGCCTTATGCTTCCATACGTAAAGCAGTGGTCCCCAGTCTTTCTGGCACCAGGGACCAGTTTCACGCAAGACAGTTTTTCCACTGGGATTGGGGGTGGGGGATGGTTTGGGATGATTCAAGCACATTACATTTATTATGCACTTTATTTCTATTATTACATCAGTTCCATCTCAGATCATCAGGCATTAGATCCTGGAGGCCAGAGATTCTTGATGCAAGGGATATTTTAAGAAGCTATGCTTAACAGAAACCTTTGTTAGATATACTTTATTTGTAAGAATGCAAGCTGAGTTTGAGAGATGTGGTGAAACTGTCCAAGCCCCTAGCTTACCTCTCTTGATTCTGCCATCACGTGCAAGGCAGCCATGAGGTGGCACACTGGTCACAAAGATGGGCAGTTCCCCACTCTTACTTCCTCGGCCTCCAGCTACTGTCATCCCAAGGGACTCATGTGGTTCTTTCTTTATAGTAATGTGTTTTTCTTGGCATGTTACACACTGGGCAAGATCCTAAATGTGAGAGGAAAAACTTACTGGATAATAAATAATATATATAGGCAAAGTAAAGACAGCTGAAGTAAAAATTTATGTGGCAATTATAAAGACATTAAAAAAAATCACTATAGCATTGAAATTTAATACACTTTTCTTCACAGGCACAGGAACCCTGTGGATCACAATGGCAAACTCTGGACTACTGTCTCTTCACATGACTGTACATGGAACTGAAACACTCAGGGCTGCTGACACAGGCAAGTCCAAGTAAAACAAGGTCATCATTTATATATAGTTACCATGAGCTCCCAGGTTGGATCAATCTACAAAAGTAAATAATGAACTTGAATTTTAAGATCCTGAAGAGAAGCCAATTAATTTTACTTCCATTTTTCTCTTATATTCTTTGAGAGAAAAGTTGACAGTAGTATTAAAGTGTGGATTTTACTAACTGCCAAAACCAAAAAAGCTACATACTTATCTTCTGATTCTGACTAACAAAGGTTATCAGAGCACTCAGTCATGAAGCAGATGCAAATATACCTTCAAACCTTTTATGAAAAACTAAAAGGATATAAAATAATTGAATTTTTGAAGTTAATGACAGGGAAATAAATCCCGAACGAACTATATTCTCAAGGAAAAGCTATTTTTATTGACATCTGTTACTGTTACTTATTACTGAGATACTCTTGATAACCAATTTTCTTTTGAAAATAGAATTCAATAAAATCAAGGTACATATATATAACAGGAATATTAAAACAATATTGAAGACTTACTGTGTGCAAAGCTCATGGATTTTATGCATTATTGTTTAAGTTTACTTGTTTTTGGCTGTGCTGGGTCTTCATTGCTACACAGGCTTTTCTTTAGTTGTGGCAAGTGGAGGCTACTCTTCATTATGGTGCAGGAGCTTCTCATTGTGGTGGTTTCTCTTGTTGCAGGGCACAGGCCCTAGAGCACAGGCTCAACAGTTGTGGTGCATGGGCTTAGTGGCACATGGGATCTTCTCAGATCAGGGATCAAACCCGTCTCTCCTGCATTAGCAGGCGGATTCTTTACCACTGAGCCACCAGGGAAGCGCTATATACATTATTTAATTTAATCTTCACTGTGGTCTTCAAAGTAAGTGTACTATTGCCCCCCCCCAGCCCACTTTTATAGATGAGGAAACAGCTCAGCTCTTGTAACTTGTCCCAAATCATACAGCTCTTTAAGTCTCTGCACAGGGATTTGAGCAGATGCAAATATTTGAACATGTGCACATAATATGATGCACTCCGTATACATATGTTTGTGTGTGCCCACACCACACCACACCACTACTATCCCATAGGGAAAGCTAACATAAGAAGGTTTCCAACATTTAGCAACTATGAGAAAATGCAGGTAAGAATTAACATTATTAACAATATCAACAATAGAAATATGAGTTTATGGTTACAGAACTGTAGCACTCCTTTATTGACATGATTTGAAAGCACTGACATGTACCTATCTGTTAATCCAGCCCCTGAAACTGCAGGCCCATGTCCCTTTCTCTGATCCTAGAACACACATAACTCTTGAAATTTTATTTAAGGGAGCTACTTGCAAGAACTGGCTAGCACTCCTAGAAAATGTTATGACCTAATAGAAAACTTGGAAATGTCTTAAGCCTGTTTAAAGGTATGAAATCTATCTTAGTATCCTTCAAAAATGGACAAAACCCACTTTGTTAAGACAACTCCTGTAAATTCAGTAGTCTTAAGTATATTTACAAGCAATTTTGGCTTTCAGGTATTTAATCAATTAGTTGTTTTAGTTGTCTAGAGGGCTCAGATATACAATTTCTCCTTGGGAATGGAACCAAACCAAACTTTAAAGATTATACTCAGTATACTTCAGTTAAAGTTCTAAATCATACAAATGTTTATCTAAGCAGCTAGAGGCCTAGTAGCAGGCTCATGTATGCTGTGATTTTTACAATGATTATAATCATCTGAACGGGTTTTTTTTGGGTGAATTTGTGTTTGTTTTCCCTAGGAGACCCTTTTTCCAAATCAGGATTTTATATAACAAATGCAGTATTTTAGTAGTAAATAGCTAACACTTAAAAGTATACTTCATATGGTTGTTCTAACCAATCAGATTTGCAGAGTACACAGTAATGCTAAACTTATTCCATTTAAAATGTTGTCATGTAAGTTCAGTTCAGTTGCTCAGTCATGTCTGACTCTGCGACCCCACAGACCACAGCACTCCAGGCCTCCCTGTCCATCACCAACTCCTGGAATTTACTCAAACTCTTGTCCATTGAGTTGGTGATGCCATCCAACCATCTCATCCTCTGTCATCCCCTTCTCCTCTCGCCTTCAGTTTTTCTCAGCATCAGGGTCTTTTCAAATGCGTCAGTCAGTTGTCATATAACATTAAAGACAACAAGATTTAGCAGGAGAGTTAAGAAAAAAAAATATTTGCCCCAAATAAAATAAGCAGAGTTTTCTATACGAATGTTGGAACGACCAAGTACAGTTTTTTACATGTCTTAAAATTATGTACATACACTCATATCTCAAATTACTGTAAAATTCAATGATATAAAATTCAAAAACAGATTCAGTAATCTATTTTTGTCTTATGATTTTTTAGGAATATACATTATATGCATAAAGCAAGGACCAGCCGTATGAAACAACTATTTGAAATTCCTATTAAAAACAGTAAGTCCTTTTTCATGGTCATCACCATGAAGGCGAAATTACAGGTTTCCTTCATATACTTCAATTTCAGTTCAGAAATGAGAACGAGCCTGTGGGTACAATTTCTTACAAGTATTAACTAAACCAGAAACCAGTGACAAGTCTGTACTTAAGCTAGGAAACCAGGATACACCTGACAGGCCAAAAATACTTCTGCTGTTAAGGGGTGCTTTTCTCAGGGTCCCTGTGACATTCCAAAGGTAAGTATTCTCTCAAATACTCTCCTTACACTAAGAAGTCATTTGAACACACAGGGAACTTCCTGTGGTTTTAAGCAGACCAACAGATGTTTTTGTTTAATAAAGAAATTTAATTTTACTTAAAGAGATTGACTGTGGAAGCTCATTTAGCAAGAAGGAACTACAAACCCTCTTTAAATTTCTGCAACTTAAGTGAGACAGTATCAAAATTCTCAGCACAAGTAAAAGACCTTGGAATATGTTACAAAACCAGTGAAATACTGAAGAAGCAGGGATAAAACATACAAGAATTTTAAAAAGATTTAGGGTAGTCTTCCTATTCTAGAAGATAAAATTATATGCTATACATGTAGCTGTCAAAATTTATGAGTTATGTGTTTAATATTCACATGTCTAATTCTGTTTTAGGCAAGCTACCTATAGTTGCTAAGTACAGGCTGTCAATCATTGTCTTCATTATGCCTTTTCAATTATGTAAACTTTACATTTAAATGAGCAAGTTAAGTCCCACTTTCAAACAGAACTAAACAAACCAAAGATTTTTCTGGACAATTACTTCTCATTAATCACCTGGCAGGAGGCCTTCCCCACCAAGAAACTACTGACTGAGGGGCTGAGACAGGCACTCTCCAAAGTGGCAGGATGCACACACTGCACAAACACTTCTGTGCACCTTCTCCAGGAGTGCACAGCCCTCATTAAAGTCTCACCAGCTTGTAATGACTTATCCTTGGAGGGTGGATGAATTCAGAACCATGAGCAGGCGCCTCACCTTATGCGAGCTGGGTCTATTGTAAGGCAGCGTCTGTGTGTGGTGCTGGCTGCTGCTCTGAGTTCCTGCCTCTCGGACGGTGCTTCCAGGCTGGGGTTTCCCTGGTCTGGCAATTGTTAAACTCACCCTCTCCCCGCTGGCCTGGAGGAAATACAGACACAGCCACCAGTCATTACCGATGTTTCTCATTTCACAGAGCACAGGTACTTCCCATCACTACGCCAGCGCCTTGCCTGGGGTGGCTGCAAGTGCCTGGTGGCAGGAGGAAGGGAGCTGGTCTTGTGAGCTTATGGTTCAAGGTGTCTGCCGCAAAAATACACACACAGCTCTTGGACAGACCCACCCCAGAACCCCCTCCCCAACAACCCAGGCAGAGCAGTCCACCTCCCCAAGGAGGTGTTCTCCCTCCCCAGGACTTCTTGAAGGGTAACTCTCTTTTAAAATGAAAACAAAACATGCAAGTCTGTCAACAGGAGATGACTGAGTCAATCAGCTGGTGAAGATCAGGACATAGTTCTACACTTACTTTCATAGTTAGGATGTTCACAACATACTGCAGACACAAAGCTGCGAATTCAGAACTCTGTGGACATATACACTCAGGAGTTTGTAAGGATGTTCTCCAAACAATGTTGACATTGCTTGCAGTGTTTAGTGCAAAGTCAATTTTAACATATTTTCAATATTTTATCTTCAGTATTTTATTTCCACTTTAGACACAGAATCTATGTTATTTTTACAGTCCTCAATAAGATGATTGGAAGTGAAAGTTGCTCGTTGTAGCTGACTCTTTGTGACCACACGAACTGTAGCCTGCCAGGCTCCTCTGCCCATGGAATTCTCCAGGGCATCTTGCCAACCCAGGGATCTAACCCATTCATTTTTCTCAAAAAGAAACTTAAATTGAGCAACTTGAGTTTTCTATGCCTTGGGGAAAAAAATCACAACACAAATTATGATGTAACTATTTAAATTATAAAAATCCAAATAAATGTATTACTGATGAAAAACTTTAAGTGTGTTTTCTACCTGTGTAACTATATTTTCCACATTTTGGTTAGAAATTTAGAACACTGCCTGAGACACAGTCAATATATATTGCTCTCTTCCTGGCTATCTTACTGAACTGACTTCTCACTTCAAAAAGCATATCCAACTCACTCATTTCCTTTAACAAATTTCCAAACTGGGTTAACTACCCCCCCACACACAAGATAAACTGTTCTTAGCAGGGCAGCAGCTGATGCGACCCACAGGTATAGCCCCTGGTGCCCTGAGTGCTGCCTCTGATGTGAGGGAATGTCAAGGCATTCGATTTCTTTAAGCTTGACGTCTATGAAACAAGACCAATGCCTGAACCTCCTGTCAGTGCAGTATGGCTGTGAGCATGTTTCCTGAAGGCTACATTTAACCAAAAAGTGAAAAAAAAAAAAAATGGAGTAGGTTAAAGGGGAAGTGAAACTTTCTCTTAGTCTTAAAACCTCACTGTTATTTAATTCTATGTACATACACATATTTCATGACTATCAACCTACCTTAATTTCAGATATTCAATTAACGGACGCTTGGTTTCCACTGCAATATTTGTTGTGCCTGCTTAAAAAAACCCATTTTGCTTTACCTTCCTGTAAGGCTGTGGGAAGCCCCCCATCTCCCCACTCCCCCTTAGATGCCATGGCATCCTAGAACCTAAAGATCTTCTCTGGTTTTTAACTCATCTGTTTTGATGCTGTTAATGAAAACACATTTCTTTTCTCTAATAATGACAACCTACTTCCAGAAAATATTATATTTAAAAAAAAAAAAGACACTATAGAGATACTCTGAAGAGTAAGTTACCTTCCCCTATTTTTATGGACTGAGAAGTGCAGGGGAGTGGAGACACAAGGTGAGTCGCACCCTCGGTGACTACAGCCCCTGGGGTCTTGCTGCTCCCACAAGTCCACATGTGAAGTGTGGACACCACCACCGGCCACCTGACACCAAAGGGCCTTTAGAAACAGCCCACCTAGAAGGTCACGGGGGTGCAGATCAGCTGGGAAGAGGCAGGACTAGCGTGGATTAGACAGTGTGGAAGAATTTAGGTGGCCTGGCTGGATGGTGAGGTGACGTCGCACCACCCCAGACCGATCGCTGTTACCTGCTGGTGAGAACGCGCACTGAACTCCGAGGGGAGACTAGGCAAGCGCAGTAGGCACAGGCAGGGCTCACCTGGATGATCTGGGCAGCCAGCTCAGGCGTCCCGTGCTTCAGGTCGTGGCCATTGATAGCTAGCACCCGGTCGTTGCTGCTCAGCCGGCCATCCTGGGCCGCCAGCCCGCCTTCCAACAGGTCAAGGATGAAGACGCCCGGTTCGTCGGTTCTGCGCACGAGTTTGATGCCTAGCTGCTCAGCAGAGTCCCGCTTGTGCAGCACCACTGGGAAGACCTCCTCCCGGGGCGAGCTGCCCTCGGGGTGGCCGTGCGCACGGCTTCCGAAGCGCCTCTCGCGAAGCACGGTGAGCTGCAGAGTGCTGCAAGGCTGCGACAGCACGGCCCGGGCATAGTTGTGTGACACACTGCTGATGTTGTAGTTGTTGACCTGGAAAGAAAGCATTAGGACAACTCTCATTTTGCCAAGTTGTGGAAATGTGCAACATTTCCAAAGGAGACCAACCTTGTGAAAAACATATACAGTCATTATTTACAAAGAACGCTTTACAAAGACATTCTAAAAGACAGACTTCCTAAAATTAACTTAAAATGAAGAGCAGTATATAGAGATTGGTAGTTCAGATCACAGCCTTTAATGATAGCTGGATAACCTGTGGTGGATTTCAGAGCTTGTTTGAGTGTCTCATGTGTAAAATGTGTTTACCACTATCCACTCCACCGAGTCAGGATGAGCCTAACTAGTCAACATCAGGTATGGCAAGGGGTGATCAAAGACTAGCTCTAGTGGAACAGAAACGGAAGGTCTACTGGATTACAAGTTTGCTTGATCAAATGAAATCCACTTAAGTTAGAGAAAATAAACTTAAGGAAACTGATGCATTCCAAATGTATCTCATTTCAGATGAGTGACTTTTACTTTAAAGCAGATAATCATAATTTCACTCTAATTCTTTGGCTCACAAGTGTAATGTATCTAACAAACATAAGCATAATTTAGTACTCACAGAACACTTATTAAACTTTGTAACTCTGAAATAAGTACAGTGACTGATCCTTGGACATGTAACATCACTAAGAAAATACACTCAGCTCCAGTTGTTTACCCAATGGGAGGAGATTAGCTCTTGTATTTTTCACAGTGAGAGCTGTTCCCAACCCAATGCAACAGTGAGGGGGATAAGGCTCTGGCTGAGGTAGGTGTGATCACCTGAACTCCTTACATTTTTTTCATGTTAATCTACATGAAGCGAGGCCTCCCCACTTCCTGTTAATCTAGGGTTGATAGTTCTGAACACTACTACCTTGAAATGTTGTTTATTTTGGCCTGTTGATGTCTTTAAAACTTCAAATTCATAGGTATCATACACAAACTTGCTGTTCTCTCAAATCTGAGCCTTTTGTGCATTTGGTAGCTACCCAAGCCCTCAATAAGAACACTTTATAACACGGGATCAAGTACATAATTAAAGCAGTGTCTAAAAAGACTAGTCGGCCATGGATCCATGAATCAAAAACCATTCTTTCTGTCTATTCAGCTAAAAGCGACCTAGCTCTCAGCTCGTATTTGTCTTTCTTGCATTCAGATATCACATGACTCTGGCCAAAACCCAGTCGTAGCCATGCGAAAGCATACAGCCTCTTAACTAGCCTTGAGCAGTAGGTGTGGAATATCCCACAAGGGAAAAAAGTTTTCCCTCATGAATGTGTGGTTGCTGGAAAAATGCAGAGAAAGAAGAGACCAAATAAATTATTGTTTCTAGGCTTTGTAAAAGCAGTGCCAGAAGAGTAAACTCTACCATTTTGGTTAAATGTGCTTTGTACCAGTGTAATCAACACATGGGGCTTCCCTGGTGGCTCAGACAGTAAAGACTCTGCCTGTAGTACAAGAGACCCGGGTTCCATCCCTGGGTCGGGAAGATCCCCTGGAGAAGGTAATGGCAACCCATTCCAGTATTCTTTCTGGAGAACCCCATGGACAGAGGAGCCAGGCGGGCTATAGTCCATGGAGTCACAAAGAGTCGGACATAACTGAGCGACTCACACTTTCACTTCACTTTCAATAAACACATGGCTGTGGTTATTTTCCTTTAAAACTGAACATGCCTCAATCATTGATGATAACTCCAACTGAGAACACTCATTCTTCATAATGCTCTTAAAAGTTGTATTATCTTTAATTGTGACACTGATGTAATTTATACCAGCAGTATTTTTCTTCCAACTGCTCAAAAGGCTGCATCACAAAAGGCCCTGAAGGTATATGGGTCTCCTAGTCAAAGAGCCTATTTAGCAGAAGAAGGTGTGTGTTTAATGTGGGAAAACCAAAGCCACACCTGTTACTGCAAATAGTTTGCTAAAATAAAAGCACAGGCTTGGAGCTCTTTGCTCTATAAATATACCATCTTCACAACTCTCGGGTATTTTCAAATTGGGCTCCCTGTACTGTTTATGTAGCTCATACAAAGATAGAGATAACCAGATAGTAACAAATTCCAAGAAGCCTCCTTTCCCGGTATTCACTTCTGCTGCTGCTGCTGCTAAGTCGCTTCAGTTGTGTCCGACTCTGCGACCCCATGGACTACAGCCTACCAGGCTCCTCCGTCCATGGGATTTTCCAGGCAAGAGTACTGGAGTGGGTTGCTATTTCACTTCTGAGTGACCATTAATACTCCACATGTGGGTGAGGGGTGTGGCTTTACTTACTGATTCCAGCACAAACAGTCAAGAGGCCAAGCAGAAGTCTAGGCCCACAGTAGCAGAGATCCTTTTGAATTCATTAATCAGGTTATGTGTTCATATTTTGTTACCAGTTTGAATCATTAAACTGGATTTCAGATGACTATTACTAGAGTTATTAGTATTATGCCTCCATAAATAACAGTGCCTTGGAATTTCTACAGTGTAAATGTATATAGCTTTGAGTTAATTTTCAAAAAATATAGTCAATAATTTCAGATAACTGTAATGTTGAGTTATAAGGATTCAGTTATATTACTTAACACAATTCTCTAAAACAGAGGAGTAAAAAGTCTACTGCCCAACTATATTAGCTAACAAAGCCTAAAAAACTATTTAACCTCAGTTGTACTCAAACAAATGCAAATGAAAACAAAGTATTTATTTTTACCTTTAAAATTTAGAAAAAGAGTACCTAATGCTAGTATATCACTATTGGCAAAAAAGAAAACAGAAAAACCCATGTACACTAACAGAATGGCTGGCAGTTGGAGAAAATGGGACCAAAAAAAGACAATATATGAGCTGCAGAAAAGGGCAGCTGGGCTCTTTTCTTTTCCTGAACCGCCCGCATGTCAGGATGTGGGGGCAGCCCGCAGACCCAGCCTCGGGGCTGGGAGTACAGGTGAGGTACCCACAGGTTTTGCCAGCCTTGTACAGCTAGAGACTAATGTCATAAGGTGAGAGCAATCACAGCTGTGCAGTGAAGCGTGCGCTTACTGGTAAACACTGCACAGTCAAGAAGCTGAGTTTACATAAGCAGGACTGTGACGCTTCCTGTACCCTGTTTCTTCTTAGTATTTCTAAACAAAACCCTGCTGGAAAGTTCCGTCTGTATCAGCCGTGCTAAGGGTTTGGGGTCCAAGTGTTACAGTGGGGATAACATACCTGAGGGGCAGCATACACCTAGGGGTGAGGAAATTCCTAGAGGTTCCAGGTTTACTTCAATAAATGAGGTGGTTATGCCTGGCAGGATGTTAGAGCCACATCCACTCCATCAGGGTGGCTGCGGTCACACAGAAAAGACAAGTCCACTTACACAGTGCACTGTCCTGATGTGCCAAGTGATGAATGGAGCAATGAAGATGGTCAGTGGCTCACATAAGGAGAGGGGAGAAGGGCTAAGCAGAACTGGAAGGACGAAGGTGGACAGCCAGCACCAGGCTGGAACTTTATCCCACACAGAAGCCTCACCTCCCTCTCCCCTTAGCCTTAAGGCTAAGAAAACACCACCTGTCCCGAGCCAGCTCTTGGGAAAGGGGAGAAATTGCAAACAAATTCTGACACACTTTGCATATAAAAATAGCAAAACTCACTTACATACAACACAGGTCCCACAGTACCACAATGTTGTTCTAATCTCATGAGTAAGAACGAGAAAGCGCCAAGGTGACAGAGGAATTAAAACGAGTACCTGAAGAATCTGGTCCCCGGCAAGGAGGCGTCCGTCTTTGGCGATCACCCCATCGCGGTAGACTTCCTGGATGACAATGTTAATCAGTGGCGTTTCGTTGCCACCCACAATACTAATTCCTAGCCGAATAAAAGGATTAGACCGGTGGATTTCGATGGTGGTGATTTCACCTTCTGGTAAGCTAAGTGGTTGTGGTGTGGCTGCCGAGTTAAAAGTGAGAGAAAAATAGATGGAAAGAGAAACAACATTTTATATCTTGATTATCTTCAGGCAAAGAAGTCATATTACATTAACAGCTATGCAATACCACTGGATAAGAAAACAGAATGACAAACAATATCTGTGTGCTAAGATTATCTGAACATTTCTTCTCCTAAAGGTGATCAGTAAATTATTGCAACCAGCTACATACCAGATCATGAGGGGTGACACAGAGATCTGAAAGTTGTATTAAGAGAGCATCACCTCATCCTAACTGATGAGACAGTCTGGAGGGTGGTACGTGTGAAAGTCACTCACTTGTGTCTGACTCTCTGTGACCCCATGGACTGTACAGTCCATGGAATTCTCAAGGCCAGAATACTGGAGTGGATTGCCTTTCCCTTCTCCAGGGAATCTTCCCAACCCAGGGATTGAACCCAGATCTTCCGCATTGCAGGTGGATTCTTTACCAGCTAAGCCACAAGGGAAGCCCAAGAATATTGGAGTGGGTAGCCTATCCCTTCTCCAGCAGATCTTCCTGACCCAGGAACTGAACTGGGGTATCCTGCATTGCAGGCAGATTCTTTACCAACTGAGCTATGAAGGAAGCCCCTGGAGGGTGGAACAAATGTCAACAGTGCACAGCAGTATAAAGAAAAGACAGTTCTCGTATGTGGTCACCACAGGGTGAGAGGGAAGTCACACAGGTCCTGAGAAAGGGAGCATCTTAAAAAGGGGTTACGGCTGTGGCAGGCAAAATCTGAATTTGTATGAACTTCTTCAAGAAAAGTATATTTAACAGTAATTTAAGTATTTAAAAGTAAATACCCAGGGCCAACCACCAAGCTATGCCCAGGAGCCACGACTATAGGCTTTCCTAGCGGGCGGGAGTCGAGGGGACCACCAGAGCATCGCAGCAGTCAGAGGAGTGGCCTCGGCGTCAGAGACACACCCAGTCCTTCTCTGGCCGCACATGCTGACCGAGCAGTCTCTCCAGATTCTCCCTGATACAACCTCCTCACGGCACTGACACAGGTTTTGGGTCAGTTAGTGGATGGAGAGGCTCTGGCATGGAGCCTGACACAAGAGGCACTTAACTGGGGTCATTATTTTTGTTGCTCTTGTTATTGTTGTTTTCTTAGTCAAGAAGTGACAAGCAAACGTTTGAACACAAACACAATAAGACGCAGTTTAACAACCAGTGAATCTTGGACTGAATATAAGAGGGAGTGGAAAGGTCCCCTTTCTTGGGCTAAGTTCCACATCCTGCTTCCAAGCTGCAAGCTGTTAGAACTGTACCCCTAAAAGGGTGACTTCTGTGGTATGTGAACCATATCTCAAAGTTAATTGTTTAAAGAGGAAAACAACACATGTGGGAGGGCAGCGGGGAGAGGTGGGAAGGAAGGAAGGAACGCCTGATTTGAGACAAGGTGGAGAACAGAGGCGGGGGCGGCACGTACTGTCCCCAGCTGGGCTCTCTTCAAAGGCGGGGTTGTCCAGGCCGGGCTCCTCCGTCCAGGAGGGAAGGGATGCCGATGTCAGGGTCCGCCCTGAGCAGTCCGTTTCGGGTGATAAAGCAGCTGGAAGGTCTGTGACAGTGGTTCCATTTTCATTCTCGATCTCCATCTGAGTCTTACTAGTTTTTCGTTTCTCTAGGGCAGCTCTCCGATGAGAAGCTCCAGGACATCTAGAAAGACAACAGCGGGTGGTTTCCAGCCGGTGTGAAAGGGAAAAAAAAAAATGACTAATAGTTTGTACCCCAACTAAACAACAGCAAAGGCTTCTATGCAAAAAGCACCTAGAAGTACCCTCAAGCAGTACATAATTCTGATCTTAATTTACACAGAAACTAAGTTCTTACCACTCCATGCAGCAAATTTAAAACAAGGCATCTGCACAAACAAGGGTTTGGTATATCTCAAAGAATACTTCAGTAAGAAGCTGTGTTTAGAATATATTAGTACCAGAAATACATACACAGTATACAGCACTACAGTAATCTCTGCCCTGTGAGGGCTGTCCTGAGGCTCCAGTTAATCCCCCTTTTCACAGGGTAGATGGCT
This sequence comes from Bos javanicus, assembly GCF_032452875.1. Taxonomy (NCBI): domain Eukaryota; kingdom Metazoa; phylum Chordata; class Mammalia; order Artiodactyla; family Bovidae; genus Bos; species Bos javanicus. The sequence continues at coordinate 32,400,579 of NC_083879.1, read as the reverse complement.
GAACCGCAGTAGTAGGAACGAGCACCTTTCTCCACATGCCACCGGTGCCCTGCCTCAGACCCTGAGCACTGCTGGCCTCTCTGCTCTTGCAGCCAACACTGCACCTCACCCGCTAGGAGCAGAGATCCACATGAAGCTTCACCAGCTGCGGGAAGCTCAGCCAAGGCTCAGACTACCTACTATGACAGACACGGAAGCAGGTGAAAATATACCTCCTGGTTTGTAAAAGCAAAGCTGCAACAGGGGAATTACAGGTACGCTATGAAACTTAAAGAAGGTATTTCTAAGTTCTGGGGAAACTTCCATAAGTACCAAGAAATAAGAACTGTTACTTGGCTTGTTTTGACTTATTTAGGCAAACAAAGGGGGCAAGATACATGCTTGTTTAAACATTTAAAGAAAGTCTTATACACGCTGGAAATGCTGCAAGGTGCCAGCTCTTTTCCACATGACACCTCGACAAGACACAGGATGAATAATGAATGCCGTCTGAGGAGTGAGCAGGAGGAGTCAGGCATCTGTGAAGGAGAGGGCCAGGCACACACCCCCAGACCCTGACATAATTCCACAGACCCCATCGACTCTCCTACTGGGGGAAGAAGTTTAGAAAAGGTGGGGCAGGGTAGACGACAGTCTTGTGTTCAGGATTGCAGTCCTTCATTCAATGACAGCATTCTTAAAAAATCTACAATTTCAAACAAATTAAGTATAGAATTAAATTCAATTAAAGTATAGAATTCAATTAAAATTAGAAGCTATTCTCTAAGGATATGAGTAATACACGGAGAAGGCAATGGCACCCCACTCCAGTACTCCTGCCTGGAAAATCCCATGGACGGAGGAGCCTGGTAGGCTGCAGTCCATGGGGTCGCTAGGAGTCGGACACAACTGAGTGACTTCACTTTTACTTTTCACTTTCGTGCGTTGGAGAAGGAAATGGGAACCCACTCCAGTGTTCTTGCCTGGAGAATCCCAGGGACGGGGGAGCCTGGTGGGCTGCCGTCTATGGGGTCGCACAGAGTCGGACACGACTGAAGCGACTTAGCAGCAGCAGCAGCAATGAGTAATACAATTTCCCACATGAACCGAAGATTTATTTTAGGTCCTGGATTTAAGGTCTTGAGAAGGTCATTATTCAGTCTCTCTATTCGGCACTCTCTCCTGACTTGCTTTCCCTTCACCTTGCTTATAAGGGGCACAGTGGACGTTCTGCACTGCACTGCGAGGCAGCGCTCCACGGAGTGTTTCTGTAAGGGCCTGGCGAATATTTTTGAAAATTATATCACTGAAAAGATTACTTCTGTCGAGAAGTAATTAGAATTTAAAATACTTATAACTAAGATAGGTAAAGATTTAGTTCTCAAAATATATATCATACACAAATATCTACACAGACTAGAAAAAAGGACTAGGAACAGGAATTGAAGAGGAAATACAAACAATATGAACACCTGGGAATTAGCCTAACAAATGACTAAAAAAATCCTACAAAGTAAATAATCATAAAGGCTAAGAAATAGTTATTAAATACAGAAAAACAAGTTTAAAAAGCAAAACAAATTTGCTAGAGAGGTAAAGAAACGGGTCTATATAAGTTCCCAGTAGGAGAGCAAATTGGTAACAGGAATTAAAGACATTAAACATGATGCCATACAAACATACAAAAGAATAAGCCTGCCTAGCATCAGAAGAAAGTTAGAGAGGGAACCTTTGGGAACACCCATGTTTAAATACGATGAACCAGTTGAGCAGATGGAGATAGAACAACCACACAAGAGCAGCAACAAAGAAAAAGCAGCCAACTGTGTCAATGCCATGAAGGGGCAAATAAGATAAGGGCCACAGCACTGGTTTGATCTGGAAATGAGAAGGTCATAGTGACCTTAGAGAGAACACTTTCAGTGAGGAGGGCAGACGCACAGACCAAACACATGCAGCTCTGTTAACAAAATACATGCATTCCACAAAATCTGCACAGAGCTTAGGGGAAAGAGGGCTGGGGCAGACCATGCAAAACCAGGGTGTCTGGGGATGGGGATGGTGCTAGTGGGTACAGGGCTTCTTTCTGGGGTGTTGGCACGTTCTAAAAATTAGACTGTGATGATGGTTACATAGTTCTGTGAATATATTAAAAACCACTGAATTGTACACTTCAAAAATAGCTGAAGTTTATGGTAGATGAAATATATCTCAATAAAACTAATTTTTAAACAAAAATTAGGGAGCGAATAGACCAGAGCAAAGCTGACACAGGTGGCCAGAGTCAGTGTCCCTCCCATCTGTAAACATTTGGACCTGAAAGAGAAAGGAAGACACCAGCACGTGTTGAGTGTCTAAGCTGTGCCTGCTGCTGTGTAGACGTTATGGACAGTATTTCACTGAATCCTCACAAGCGCTCTATTATCCCCATTTTACAAATGGGAAACCTGAACTAAGCCAAAACCATAGAGCTATCAAATTACAGAGTCAAAACCCAAACTCAGATCTGACTTCAAACATGCCTGCTCTTTATAGTGAATCATACCCAGTTCATTCTTACAGAGTCCCATCTCTGTGCCTTAAGAAAACATAAATTGCATTCCTTTCACAAACTTCTGCCTAGAAACACAGTCATAGAATGTTAGAGTAAGAAAGGCCTTGGTAACACAAAACTCACAAGCAACAACAAAACCTCTGCTTTTCAAATGGTGCATTTAACAGTAACAACATAAACCGCAACTGGCACCAGGAGGCAGGTAACTGAGTACACTAGGAGGCTAGTGTGGACGCTATTGAACGTGATTAAAAACAGCAGGAAACAAGTGCACACTGACCCAAGTTACATGCCCTGAACAAGATGGGGGTAGGTGTGCACTCGGTGCGGGTGGAAGGGGAACCCTGAGACAGTGGGGGGCCCTCACCACGGGCGCTGGACGCAATGTGACCGGCCATAGGCCGGGCACTTGTCCCTCCCCAGGGAGGGCCCTCTACATGCAGGTGTGTCTTTAAAATTTTCCTAAATAACTCCCAAAGGCTCTTGCAGCAGCCAGAGCAAACTGAGGGACTTCTTTCCTACTGAAGGTTGTAATTTCACCCCCCTATTCTGGCTCTCCTTATGGAGGAAAATCGCATATGAACTAGCTTGATTTATGGCATAGTGGCACCATTCCCTGATATACGATGACTCACTTTAGGAGATGCAGAGTGTAGCAGAACACACTGTATTATTAGTAGCAGTGTTAGTGGCGGTGGGGCTGGCAGAAGGGGGCGGTGGGGGAGTGGCAGCGGCAGGAACAGTAGACGTAAGATACAATAGCTCATGATTAAGTGCCAGCACAATGCCGGGCACTTAATGAAGCTCAATGAATATGAGCATCTTAGAACCAATAAAAATGATAAAAATAGTTACGGATTATAGCATGCAAAAATCAATTTAAATGGCATTAGTAAAATTGTTAGATTGGGGTATCCGAAAAGCCTCTCCTCCATAAAGCCATGCGAACACTGGGAAAAATTGTTCAGTACCAACTATTACTGAACTCTGGAAATAAGCCAGGGTTCAGTAGCAATCTGGAATGCATTTATTTAAGAAAAATGACAGTTTCAGCAGAAGGTACATGTGAGCTAAATTTTTGTGTACCAGTGAAATCAAGTCCATACTAATCTGAACTGGACTGTTGAAGTTAATACGTTAATTGTAATCCCTTAGGCAACCACTAAGAAAACAATTCAAAAAACAGGTATGAACAGAAACGACAAAGGAATTAAAATGGCATTCTTGGAAATATTATTTAACAAGAACAGGGGAAGAAGTAGATGAACCTTTAGAGAAACTGAAAAGAAATTATATATATAAACAAATAAAATAAAAAATATATAAATTCTATCTTGTTGGTAATTACATCAAATATAAATAAATTAAACACTCCAATCAAAAACCAGTAATTGGCAGGATGGATTAAAAAGAAACAGGATCCAACTATATACTGTCTACAAGAGACACATTTCAAAGATACAAATAGGTTTAAATCAGGAGAGAAAAATATATACAAGCAAACAACATCAAGAGTTGAATGGGTATACTAATTTCAGACAACGGAGACTCTAAGACAAAAATACTTTCTAGTGACAAAGAACATTCTACAATAATGAAAAGGGTTTGATTTTTCACAAAACTATAACAATTATAAACAAACACAATAGCAGACCCTCAAAGTATTTACATGAAGTTCAAAATGACAGAATTAGAGGGAAAAAATAATAGTTTTTAAAAAAAAGAAAAAAAAAAAGCCTAGGATGTCTCCATTCCACTTTCAATAATGAATAGAATAATTAGACATAAGGAAAAGAAGAGAGACTTTTAACAATATTATATATCAACTAGACCTAAGATAAATCTATAGAACACTCCACCCATCAACAGTAGAACACACCTTGTGTACAAATGGAATATTTTCCAAGACAGACTGTGTGCTAGGCCACTAAAAACAAAAAGCCTCAATAAAATTTAAAGTATTAAATCATACACATGTTCTCCAATGACAATTCAAATTGGATCAAAGACCCAAATGTAAGAGCTAAAAGCGTAAAAGTCTTAGAAGAAAACAGGCGCAAAGCTTCATTACCTGGGATTAGGCAGTGGTTTTTTTAGCTATGACACCAGAACTACAAGCAAAGAAAGAAAAGATAAAATGGACTTCATAAAAATTAAACTTGTTTGTCCTTCAAAGGGCACAGGAAAATGAAAAGGCAACTGACAGAATAAGAGAAAATACTTGCAAACCACATATTTAATAAGGGTCAGAATACACAGAGACTGTTTAAAACTTACAAAAAGACAATCACTTTTAAAATGGACTAGTGACGTTAAGCATTTATTCATGAGTTTATGGGCCATTTACATATCTTCTCTGGAGAAATATCTACCTAAATCCTTTGACCATTTAAAATTGTATTGAGTTTTTGTTCAGTTGTAAGAACTCTTTATATATTCTGGATACTAGACCCTTACTGGATACGATTTACAAATATATATCTGTTTTTTACATCATGTAGGACAAAAAAATGCTGGTGAGCATGTGCTAGACACAAACTTCTAAGTTACAAACTGAATTTAAAAGAGCAATCTTCTCTCAGCGTACCCTGACCCTTAAAGGCTCAAAACCATGTTAACTTAACTAGAGAAGCTCTCAGCACAGAAAGACTTCTTTGAAGTTTTTCTCTGTATTGTACGTTCTTTTAGAATACTGTTAAACTCAAGTTCTAAGAGGAAAAGAAAAAATGGTTCTGAATTTTGCCATAAACTAGGGCACAAATGATCAATTTAAAAAAAATTATCACTTCAATTACCATAAGCTTTAAATGTTAAATTGCTGAGGATAAGGCAGGATGGGGTTGAGAGGGGAAGAGGAATCCTCACAGTTGATGTTGCTTGGCAGAACTTCATAAGGCAATTACTAAAATGTTACATGCGTCATACAATATATGTAATATTTCTTGAGGGCTTTAGTTCTCCCTTCAAAGATGAGCACTTTTCCATGTCTTCTAAAATTTTTCATTGCTTTCCTAATATATAATCAGTTAATAACTAGTAATTTTATTTAAAAATACAGTCATCTTTCACAAATGTTTTACTCTTAGCCCTAGGACAAAATGTCAGCTGTTCTCAAACTGAAGCAGATTTCTTAAGAGTAGAATTTTGTTCAAATAGGGAAGGTAATTTTGCACTCAAAACTACCAGATTTAACAAACTATTTCTGCTAATAAAATTATCATAATTCTGTGTCTCATGACATCACCCTTATTGCTAGTTTGTGCTGGTTTTACATGACTGCACATTTTTTGTTCTCTCCCCACAAAGGGAAGTTTATGCCTCAAATCTGGGGGGTCTTATGACTGACAGCATAAGGGATGCTATGTGACTTGAAGGCTAGACCATACAAGGCCATGCAGCTTCTCCAAATTTATTGGAACCCATGTGAGAACTTAACGTAGCTGGAGGCCACTGTGCTGGAGAGGCACCTGGAGGCTCTCCTGTGGACGAGTCCTGCCTGAGCCCATGCCTCCTGTGACCTCCATCAATGTGCCAGACACGTGAATGAAGCTTCTGTCCTGGATGTAAACATTCCAATGCCAATGGCTGCAGTCCTGGGCTTTCAGTTCTCAGCTGTGACCCAGAGTGGACAGAGCAGAGACAAGCCAGTCCTGCTATGCCCTGAGTCCCTGGGACTCACCGAATCGATGAGTGGAATGTTTCCATGCGCTCACTGTTTTTATCTGGTTATATTTGCAGTGGTTGGTTTCTCACCAATACTGACATTTAACATTTGTGAGGTCAGTCAGGCAATAGGTAAGTGAAATCAGGGTCTTCCCTGGTGGCTCAACAGTAAACAATCTGCCTGCCAATGCAAGAGATACTGGTTTGATCCCTGGGTCGGGAAGATCTCTGGAGAAGGAAATGACAACCCACTCCAGTATTCTTGCTTGGGAAATCCCATAGACAGAGGAGCTTGGTGGACATGGGGTTGCAAGAGTCAGATATGACTTAGCAACCAAACAATAGATAACCAGAACACAGATTAACAACTTAACTGAACAAACGTTAGTTCTAATTTTGATAATCAGCAGTCACTCTTAGCTCTTTACATCAAGCAAGTCACCTCACCTTTTTAAATCATTCACCTTTTTCAGTGTTATCTTTCAAAACACAAGCCTAACACATTTTGGAAATGATTAAATTAGTAGCTCAAATATTAATAAGCACACTTGGAAAGTGGAACTTTCAACTGGACATAACTGCTTAGCTTTTATCAACCTATAAGTGAAGGGACAGTTTGCAGTTCCCAAGTTTTTACATCATCAACATAACAGTTTGACAGAAAAAATTCATGATACTTCAACTACATATTAAATTCTTGTATGCATTTTAAGTAAACATTGCTACAATAATTGTGTAATTTTTATCTTACTGCTATCAAAATAATTAACTGAGACTCTGTTCAGTTCCTCTAATATCCCAAAACTGATGTTCATAAGAGCCAGAAAAGAAACATTTCTTAAAAAGAATACTTCTACTGAGAGAAAACGGAAAAGCCTAAAATCTTCAACCTCAGCCACAACCAGGCCTGAACCAGACAGCAGACTCAAAAGTCTGGGTCAGTTTCCAGGAAGCCTCTGTTACTGTGTTCAGATTCTATGCCTGCTGGTGATCAAAGGAAAACACCACATGCATTTTCAAAAGTGTACACATTTATCCCACTCTTAGTTCAGTGGAGCTTAAGTTTAAGCAATTCCTTTGTAAATCTTCTCATTCTTTCTCATAAATGTAAATTATTTCTAATCAGTATACTCATTGTATAACACTGATATTTAGGATCAGAATGAACACATATTCACATATATATCAAATGTTTACTACCACACAGCAGAGAATGGGATTCACTCTGCGTAAGGCCAGCATGGTATGGCAGAACAGTAAGCAGGAACAATGAAGTTTAAGTCTAACCATGCTTTTACCTATCTCCAACTCTCTGTGACTCAGTTTCCTGATTTGTAAAGTGAGGGGATGAGCTTAGATTCAACTCTATGATTTCAAGTGTGAGTACAGTGACAAGCTGTTCTATACCAGACTTATACTATATTATTTCTAAATCCAGTATCTTACATTAAGCCTTGTTATTCACAGTTACTGCAGATTTACACTGCACAAGTGGTTTAACTATGAAATGTAGACATCAATACATTTATTTTGGTCATTTTATATGATTATATCTAAGAAAAGGTAAGTTTTAACCCTTCCCAAAGTGTATAAACAATGTTAAAGAACAAGTCTTTTATTAAAGTCAAATGATAAAAACTCACTAAACAATCAGCTGAACAGATTACTTCACCCTTTAAAAAGCCTTTGTTAGTAGAACAAAAACCCCTACTAAAATGTTTCCAACCTCTAGTTCTTGTTCAGTCTAGTTCCTGAACATAGAATTTTATAAGATTTTAAAGAATGAAATCATGGATACAGGCAGACCTCATTTTACCGCACGTCCTTTACTGTGCTTCAAAGATACTCCATGTTTTACAAATTGTGGCAGTCCTGTGTGTCATGAGATGATGGCTTTCTTTCCTAGCAGTAAAGGATTTTCAATCAAGGTGGGTACATTTTTACCTAATGCTGTTGAACCCTTCCTAGAGCACAGCACAGTGTAAACATAACTTCTTTCATAAGCACTCGGAAACCAGAAAGTTCCTGTGACCCGTGGTGTTATGCTCCCTGATGTTCGCTTTATAGTGGTGGTCTGGAACCCAACCTGCAACATCTCTGAGGTGTGCCTGTGCCCATTTCCATGTTGTAGCAATGTTGTCATTTTTAACAGCTGCATAGTATCCCGATGCACTGATGGACCACTGTTAAGTAATTAGCTTGACCCCAATTTATTGAACTCTGCACAAGGTTGCAATGAACATCTTTATATACAACGTTCCCTCCTTTTGGATTATGTCCTTAGGATGAAATGCTAGGTAAGATGATACTGACAGTTCCAGTTTTGAAATAAACTGTGAAACTGCCTTGCATATCCTGCTACCCATGTGAATATAACAACTTCATATTATACCACCAAAAACACTGATAGGGGGACTTCCCTGGTGGGGGCCTGGGTTTGATCCTTGGTCAGGGAACTAGATCCCGCATGCTGCAACTAAGACTTGCAATGGATACAACATGGCCACAACTAAGGTCCCACACAGCAGAATAAATAAGTAAATATTATTTAAAAAAAAATACTGATAGGTATAAAATGGTACTTTCTGTCTAGGTTTTATATTCATGTTTCTGATTTCTGTCTGCTTGTGCAGCCTTTCCACAAAGCCTAGAGCCACGCTCTCCCTTTCTCTTGCTCACCTGTTCTTAAGATGGCCTTCCAGGTCACAGCGCTGCATCACATCATGGCACACTGAAGAAAATGGACATGAAATCAACAATTTGTCCAGGAGTTTATGAACCAGAATGCTAGACTTCTTACACGACTTAAAGTGGAGTTTCTTCCGGTCCAGCGGACAGAAATCCTTCTCCTGTAGGAAGTTTCTGAGGCACTTGCAGCAGAAGGTATGTCCACAGGGAGTGTCCAGCGGCTGCAGCAGAGGCTGAAGGCAGATATGGCAGACCAGGTCGTCATCCACTTCATCCTGGTAATTGTACAGGTGGTTTTCCCGCGTCCAGTGCTGCTGGCCACATTCGAAACACAAAGGGTTGAAGGAGGAGGACGAGGTCTGTTCCACAGACCCCATCTCGTCACTTGTGGTTCCCATTGTGAATCAACTGCAGCAGTTTCTGTATCTTCATATGCTGGACTTCCACCAAAGGTTTGGTTTCCTTTACAAGTCAGTGATGCTGTCCTTTAAAACCCAGGCCTGGTTTTCTAAACTAGACAAAGCAAAATAACCAAAAAAGTAATTAATATCAATCAACATAGGTTAAAAGAATCAACATAATATTAGCAGTTAACATTTTATTAAAAATTTTACTAAAAACTTTTTAGTAAAAAATTAAAATTTAGGTCATGTAATAAATTAGCCATTAAAACACTAAAAAAAATGAAATTAACTAGTTTGCTTGTTGGCTAAGAAGAATGACTTACCATGCCAAGTTATTGGTAAGAAAAGAATTCAGGATTAAAAGCAGAGAAGTCATATTTATATATGGTGTAATACAGGAATCACATGTTCTACTAACTGAAATCACTCAAGACTTCACTGTTTAATGGTAGTTTTAATGCCAATTAATCTGTACAGTATGCTAACAGTGCAAATTGTTACATACATATTATATGTAACATGTTTGCATTTGCTATCCCAGTCATGGCGCCCTGCTTCTGATGGATTTTTACACATTTACGGTGCCATCCCAAAGATGGTGTCTTTGGAAGGATAAGTCAGTATCTGTGAAAAAATGACCTTTGCTCTACATTGTTTAGGAAAAAATGGATTTCAAAGAACCTATGTATGATTATAATATTCTCCCTCTAATACAGATTTTGTCTGTATTGGTAGATATGGCATATATGAATGACATCTTGGCAAACTCCAATATATGCCATTAGGAGAAAAAAACCTGCTATAATTCAATTACAGAGATAAGCCATGTTATAAATGTCAAGGCTTACTCAGCGCAGGGTGTGTGTGTGTGTGTGTGTGTGTGTGTGTGTGTGTGTGTGTACATGTTATGTGTCTCCTCTGAGACTGCAGCCCACTCCAGTGCAGGGCCAGCAGGGAAGGTTCCATACCTCTTGCTACTGCAGGACCAGGGGTTAAAAGTTCACCTCCAAAGGCAGCAGCTATGTTAACTCTGAATATTTACAGACCCTGGTAGGAGCCAAACACTGAACAGGAAGAGAGGTGATGTAGGGAGAGGATGGTTAAGAAAGCTCAGTGTGAAAACTAAAGGCACTAAAACTCCTATGAAAGTTGTGCACAGGACACTGTGCGAACACAGAGAAAGTGGAGAAGAACTGGTATCTAACTCAGTTTGGTTTTGTGGCTGCTGGGCAGTGGCAGGAATCAGTGGCCAGAGGAGAAAATGGACAAGGGCAGCTCGACTAAGTCACACGTGAACTGGCACAGCAATTTGGGCACGTGAGCAGGTGAAATGGTGAAGACAAGAAAGGAACTCAGGGTAGGGCAGTCCTGAGTACCTGGGGTCCGGTACCAGATGAGAAAGAGCAGACAGCATGTTAATGCTGCTGGCATTTGTCTCTGTGATAATTCTCCCCTGATCATCCATACATATGTATATATTAATATATATATATATATATGCCCAGAAGATGATGCAAATCACCTAAGCTTTTGCATATGATAAGTTTGCAGAAGAAAGCCTGGCTTGCTGCCTGACTATGCTATTGTATTTCTTTGTGGAGTATTTATCAGAAAAACAATATTAACATTTTAAGAGATTTAACAAGAACTGCCACGAACTATGAGGTGGTGGAACAAGATTCAGTTGGCATAGCTGATTCAGATCAACTGTGTTTTCAAAAGCAATTTAATAAAATAATAATAGTAGCTTGTGACCTTAAACAACCAGGACAGCATTAAGATAGCAAACACTTCTCATATTCTGTAACTCATGGGCCTTACTCTGAGCACCATAACTTTTGTCAGTACGAGGTATGTGAGATTGTGGAGAGAAACAAAATTTATCTCCGGCAAACAGACTACTTCAGTGTAGGCATTTTAACACAGGATGTCCACAGACTCTTGTTTCCTACTCAAATAGCAAGAAAATCCATATATCCCTTGCTCTTCTTGGTTTGTGATAGCATTAACGCTCATTTTTTCTCAAGAAAATATACTGCAATTCTGACCTCCCACATAATGACTAAGGAAGCATTTCTCTTAAGGCACTTATATTTTAGTTATTTGCTAAATCTCTAAATAACTTTTAGTTCTTTATTTTTATTTTATCACAAAACCTTTTCATGAAGAAAAATAACACGCTCCCATTTAAAATTCCAAGTAACAATTGCATCGTCACAGCCAGCCCAGAAATGTCTCCATGGTACCACGACACGAATGTTAATTGAAAATGTATCAGGGGTAAATCACTAACATATTCATGTAAGTATGGATTAGAGAGTGTCAAGACCATAGACCCTAGAAAGTTAAGAGTACATATACCCTGGAGCCAGTCTGCAAGGTGTTCAAACCCTTGTTCAGTCACTTACCAGCCCTGTGGCCTGACTGGACTTCTCTGTGGCTGTTTCCTGCTCACAAGTAAAATGAGGTGAGTGACGGTGCCGATCTCAGAGGGGTGATACACAGAACAAACAGGCACGTAATACGTGCTGTTCACATATGAGCTCTCACTACTATTATCAAAGATAAAGGAATAAACGTTCAGACAGATTTTATGATTGGCTCAAAGCCACACAACTTACAGTTACTTAGTAAGAGAGAAGGAAAATAAATCCAGTTCCTTCTTGTTTCAAAATAACCCAATAGTAATTGGCTACCACCGGTGGCTCAGTGGTAAAGAATCTGCCTGCAATGCAGGAGGAGTGGGTTCAATCCCTGGGTGGGAAGATTCCCTGGAAGAGGAAATGGCTGTCCACTCCAGTCTTCTTGCCTGGAGAATCTCATGGACAGAGGAGCCTGGTGGGCTACAGTCCATAGCATTGCGAAGAGACGGACACAAGTTAGTGACTGAACAACATTAAGTAATTACATGAAAGAAGAAAGGTATCTCATGAAAGTCTTAGTGTATGAATTTTGTGAAGACCAGGGAGCCTGAGCCTGCTTTTCCAACCCCCAGCCCAACTCCTCTCCTTACAGCCCAGGACTTAATTCTACTTTGGGAGCAAGTCCATGATAATGGCTCTTACAGCATTTCACACCGTCATCCCTCACTAACTGTGAGCTCCTCATGACCTGGGCCTCCCATAGCGGTGAACCTCCGTAAATGTGGAGTGACCAACTGAGTAACAAAATGTTTGCTCACTCCTGCTAGTTACGTGGCTATAAATACACTTATACATACAGAAGCATATGCCCATGTTTAATTTTGATTTCAGATATTCTATGAGCAGAATCTGAAATATTAAAATACAAGTTAAATACTAGTTTTAAATACTCTCCAAAACATAAAGACAAAATGTTGCAAAATGTGTATCTTCACAAGCTACATTATTTGTATCTAGTATTCCAGGAACACAGTATACAGATTAGTCAGTTCAGTTGCTCAGTCGTGTCCAACTCTTTGTGACCCCATGAACCACAGCACGCCAGGCCTCCCTGTCCATCACCAACTCCCGGAGTTCACCCAAACTCATGTGCATCGAGTCGGTGATGGCATCCAGCCATCTCATCCTCTGTCGTCCCCTTCTCCTCCTGCCCCCAACCCCTCCCAGCATCAGAGTCTTTTCCAATGAGTCAACTCTTCGCATGAGGTGGCCAAAGTATTGGAGTCTCAGCTTCAGCATCAGTCCTTCCAATGAATACCCAGGACTGATCTTCTTTAGGATGGACCGGTTAGATCTCCTTGCAGTCCAAAGGACTCTCAAAAGTCTTCTCCAACACCACACTTCAAAAGCATCAATTCTTCAGTGCTCAGCTTTCTTTATAGTCCAACTCTCACTTCCATACATGACCACTGGAAAAACCATAGCCTTGACTAGACGGACCTTTGTTGGCAAAGTAATGTCTCTGCTTTTCAATATGCTATCTAGGTTGGTCATAACTTTCCTTCCAAGGAGTAAGCATCTTTTAATTTCATGGCTGCAATCACCATCTGCAGTGATTTTGGAGCCCCCAAAAATACAGTCTGACACTGTTTCCACATCTATTTGCCATGAAGTGATGGGACCAGATGCCATGATCTTCGTTTTCTGAATGTTGAACTTTAAGCCAACTTTTTCACTCTCCTCTTTCACTTTCATCAAGAGGCTCTTTAGTTCTTCTCCATTTTCTGCCATAAGGGTGGTGTCATCTGCATATCTGAGGTTATTGATAATTTCTCCCAGCAATCTTGATTCCAGTTTGTGCTTCTTCCAGCCCAGTGTTTCTCATGATGTATTCTGCATATAAGTTAAATAAGCAGGGTGACAATATACAGCCTTGACATACTCCTTTTCCTATTTGGAACCAGTCTGTTGTTTCATGTCCAGTTCTAACTATTGCTTCCTGACCTGCATAAAGGTTCTCAAGAGGCAGGTCAGGTGGTCTGGTATTCCCGTCTCTTTCAGAATTTTCCACAGTTTATTGTGATCCACATAGTCAAAGGCTTTGGCATAGTCAATAAAGCAGAAATAGATGTTTTTCTGGAATTCTCTTGCTTTTTTGATGATCCAGCAGATGTTGGCAATTTGATCCATGAACAGTATCAAAAGGCAAAAAGATAGGACACTGAAAGATGAACTCCCCAGGTCAGTAGGTGCCCAATATGCTACTGGGGATCAGTGCAGAAATAACTCCAGAAAGAATGAAAGGATGGAGCCAGAGCAAAAACAACACAGAGCTACAGATGTGACTGGTGATAGAAGCAAGGTCTGATGCTGTAAAGAGCAATACTGCATAGGAACCTGGAATGTTAGGTCAATGAATCAAGGCAAATTGGAAGTGGTGAAACAGGAGATGGCAAGAGTGAATATCGACATTCTAGGAATCAGCAAACTAATGGATTGGTATGGGTGAATTTAACTCAGATGACCATTATATCTACTACTGTGGGCAGGAATCCCTTAGAAGAAATGGAGTAGCCATCATAGTCAACAAAAGAGTCCGGAATGCAGTACTTGGATGCAATCTCAAAAACGACAGAATGATCTCTGTTCATTTCCAAGGCAAACTATTCAATATCACGGTAATCCAAGTCTATGCCCCAACCAGTAATGCTGAAGAAGCTGAAGTTGAACGGTTCTATGAAGACCTACAAGACCTTTTAGAACTAACACCCAAAAAAGATGTTCTTTTCATTACAGGGGACTGGAATGCAAAAGTAGGGAGTCAAGAAACACCTGGAGTAACAGGCAAATTTGGCCTTGGAGTACGGAATGAAGCAGGGCAAAAGCTAATAGTGTTTTGCCAAGAGAACGCACTGGTCATAGCAAACACCCTCTTCCAATAACACAAGAGAAGAATCTACACATGGACATCACCAGATGGACAACACTGAAATCAGACTGATTATATTCTCTGAAGTAAACAGATGGATGCTATTAAACTGGCTGGGAATATTACAACACATTTAAATAGCACTGGAGAGGGAGTTATAAGACTGTTTACCACCTAACTCCAGTCACTATTAATATGCTTGCTCTTCCTGGTTTATGAGACAAGACTATCCTGGTACATCTTAGAAACTCAGATGGAGGGTAGTTTTCAGTTAATCTGCACACTCTCAAACTATGTTATTCAGATAATTTCTCTTACTGTTACTTTTCATTTAGGCTCAAAGGGTCCTCATTGGCCCTAACCTGGAAGATCCAGCCCAGGATAAAAGATGATAAGGTAAGAGTTAGCACCAAAGTATGGCTGGGGTGGGTGGGGGTGGGGGGTGGGACAGGACACAACACGTCACCGGTTCCTCTGACATAGCTGAGAAAACCTCTCCTCTCTCTTTAAGTCTCAGCTCTGCCTCTACCTCCTGTCAGATCCCATCAGGCTCCTTCCTGCTCTCAGGACCATGGCCTGCCCTCCTGTTCCTGCTGCTCTGTACACACGCCTTCCTTTTAGCAGTTACTACCTTTGCATGCTTGTTTATCTGTCTTTGGGCTTCCCTGGTGACTCAGATGGTAAAGAATCTGCCTGCAATGCAGGAGACCAGAGTCAGGAAGATCCCCTGGAGGAGGAAATGGCAACCCACTCCAGTATTCTTGCCTGGAAAAATCCCATGGACAGAGGAGCCTGGCGGGCTGTTACAGTCCATGGGGTTGCAAATGGTTGGACACGACTGAGCGATTAACACTTTCACACTTTTAGCTGTCTTCTCACCTCTTGGAGGGTAAAGACAGTATCTGCTTTCTCTCTTGTATTCCCACATGTCAGCACATACTATGCAATAAAAAAACTGAGACTGAGCCTGAAGTACAGTCCTGAGATGTATTATATAACTATGTAAATATATGAGAAAATCTTGTATTAACCTGTGGTCCTGCAAGTGGTCAACATACTGGACCCTGCACTATGACCATAAACACACTAGGAATAAGGTATTACTTCCTTTAATCTTCAAAAGTCTGATGAAAATTTGCCTCTTTTTTTTTTGGCTTGATGATATCAATACCACAAAATTTTCTTGTATTGTCTATGTTACATATCAGCTCACACAGCTACCTTTGTATAAAGCCGCAGTTGTCAACCTTTCACACCTAAGGATCCCTTTATCCACCCTGGACAAGTCTGGCTATTTCCAAAAAAACTCCAAAACTACCATGCAATCCAGCAACTGTACTCCTGGGCATTTATCTCAAAGAAATGAAAACTTATGTTCGCACAAATACAGGTTCAGCCTTATCTGTAATAGACCCAATTCAGAAACAACCCAGGTGTTCTTCAACAGGTGACACGCCACATGACACGGCTCAGCAGTAAAGAAGAACGAACTACTGACGTGCACACCAGTCTGGATGGACCTTAGAGAGTTATGCGGGGTGAGGAAGCTGATCTGAGAAGGCTGCATACTCTATTATTCCATGTACATAACATTCTTGAAATGACAATGCAACTAAGTTAATTAAAATGTTTATGTTTATTCATTTGTTAATAAAACAATAAAGCTCACTTTTACACATTAACATTTTTATGAAAAATAACTTTTTTTCAAAATTGAAGAACACAGTGAGGGGAGGCCCTGTTTATGAAGCATGTGTTTTGCAGATCTGGAGTCTTGTCTATTTCTTTCAATCTGCTGTGAGCTCACCTGTCAAGTTTCCTCTGGAAACTCTACTGGACCCTTGTGAGAGACAGAGTGAAAAGGGAAGGATACATCTTAGCGTTCCTGGGAAAACAGTTTTGGCCTTGTAGACCCGCTGAACACAGGGTGTCCTGGGTCACACGTGGACATGTGGCACAGAGTACTGAAGGGTTCTGACACCCTCTTCCATAAGAAGAGGTCCCAGTCAGCAACCAACACAACTTTTTAAAAAGACAAAAACCGAAAAAGGCAAGATGTGGAGGTGAGCGCATGCTGGAGAAGTCTGCCTGTCCTAGAATGGAACTCTCTCCCCAGAGCCTTCTACCCTAAAGATGTGTGTCTGGATATTTCTCTGTACATACGGAGTACTTAGCATATTCTATGAGACCCTAACAGAAAGTCTATTCTTCAATTAATTAAAATTTATTTCCTACTGCAAGACATGAGGAAAAACCCAAATACCAGTTTCCAACAACTCCACATCTATAATTTATAATTCTCTCATTGTCGACATAAAAGTGTGATTCAGCACACTCAGTGATATGCCTCCTTTTTCCTTTTTATGAAGTAGAAATGCCTGAAAAACCATTTTAAAATTCTTAAGATGCTACTTGTAGTTAGATGTACCCTATTTAGTAAGCTAGAAAATTAATAAGCTAAGAAAAAAATGCTGGAGGCTATGAAACTTAGGCTCTGAATTCCATGCCAGCTGGGTAATTAGGTCACTACACAATTCATTTTCATTCACCACATGTTTATCCAGAGTCTACTAGATGCTGGAATTACAGAGAGATTCTGGTATCTTGGCTTCTTGTCTGTGTACTACCAGCTATGTTTAAAGAGTAACTGACCATACACATACACACACACATGGAGTTTAAATCTTGCTCATCATTCTCATGATTTTATATCTTTTTATACACAATAAAATACTTACTGATATGTTGTATTTATCTTCTGGTCCTGACAACTGTTATTGTTCTTTGATAACTTTAATAGTCTCCTAAGTATTTTATAAAAAGGAGGTTAAATTGTGGCTGCCAAAGACTTTGCAAATTTCAAACATCCTTCTGCCTTTAGTTCTTCTAATTTTGAACCATTAAGCTATGAAAACTTTTCTAATGCAAAAACCAAACCGATTACCTACACAATTCCTGTAGGCTCAGAGAGTTATACTTCTAAAAATTATACTAAATGATGTTAGAGTAATTTTAAAATAGAATTGATATAAAACTATTTCAAAAAGGAAACACACCATATGGAACACTAAACATTTCCAAACAGGTAAGACACACTCCCACAACACGTGATGGCTTCGCAGCAGAGCTCAGCACAGCACCAGCTGACAGAGATGGTTGCCTAACATCTTACAGACGTCACAAATTCAGGAGAGTTGCACGCTACAGAAATGACACGGTGGGGGTATGAGGGGAAGCAGTTTGCATAGGTCTAGCTTTATTGCATGTGATGTTTACCAGCTGGATATAGTTTTATACTTATTTATTATGACATTCAAAATCACTGTGGATGGTGACTACAGTCACCAAATTAAAAGACGCTTGCTCCTAGGATACGACAAACCTAGACAGTACATTAAAGAATAGAGATATCACTTTGCTGATAAAGGTCCATAAAGTCAAAGCTATGGTTTTTCCAGTAATCATGTCTGGATATTAGAGTTAGACCATAAAGAAGGCTGAGCATTGAAGAATTGATGCTTTAAAACTGTGGTGTTGGAGAAGACTCTTTAGAGTCCCTTCAACTGCAAGGAGATCAAACCAGTCAATCCTAAAGAAAATCAACCCTGAATATTCATTGAAAGGACTGATGCTGAAGCTTGAGCTTCAATACTTTGGCCACCTGATGCGAAAAGCTGACTCACTGGAAAAGACTCTGATGCTGGGAAAGACTGAGGGCAGGAAGAGAAGGGGGCAACAGAGGATAAAATGGTTAGACAGCATCACTGACTCAATGGACATGAATCTGAGCAAAGTCCAGGAGGTAGTGAAGGACAGGAAGCCTGGTGTGCTGCAGTCCATGGGGTTGCTAAGAGTCAGACATAACTGAGCGACTGAACAACAACAATATGACATTCAAAGGCAAATGTTCTAATTGTAATAAATTAAATGATTGATTTTCTTCTTAAGGGTGAAAACTTTCAAACATTTATCTTCTTGCACTAAGTTTAGAAAACATTTGTTTTCAAATGATTGATAAAATTCTTATTTTCCAGGTCTTTTCAGTCCCTAATTTCTTTAAGTGTGGACCAGAACTCCTCCATCAACTCTGTGATCCAAGGAAGCCAAGGGCATCAGAAAGAGCACTGCTGGAGGTTTGAAATCTGGCTCCACCCGCCAGTCACTAGCAACGTGACACCATAACATGGCACAGCAATTAGAAGTTTATAAACCTCAACTTCCTCATGTTAGAAATAGTATCTTGCTTATGGCACAGGATTACTGTGAGGCTAAAAATGTTACACTGCCAGAAAACCCTCCCATAGACCACAAGGCATTGTAACACAAACTTCGGAGTAGATTAAGGCCTGTAAGGGACAACGCAGATAAGAGCAGACAGCTGGCTACTGGGTGGCCCGGGCTCCTTCCACTAGACTGGTCACAGGAGGAAAGCATCTGATGCTTGGCTCTGAGACCAGCAACCAGGCTGTCCCGCTCAGCCCTCCTCCTCTCTAGGCTTCCCCTCTCTCTCCCTACAGACCAGCGGGCCACACCAGACAGACTCTAAGTTACCTACAGGTCCCTCATTCCATGATTCTAGAAATGTGCTTGAGCACACATTTGTTCCCAAAGGACAAACATTTTTCTTTACTGTTACCCAGCGCTGTAATTCGGAGAAGGCAATGGCACCCCACTCCAGTACTCTTGCCTGGAAAATCCAATGGACAGAGGAGCCTGGTAGGCTGCAGTCCATGGGGTCGCTAAGAGTCGGGCACGACTGAGCGACTTCCCTTTCATTTTTCACTTTCATGCATTGGAGAAGGAAATAGCAACCCACTCCAGTGTTCTTGCCTGGAGAATCCCAGGGACAGAGCCTAGTGGGCTGCTGTCTACGAGGTCGCACAGAGTCGGACATGACTGAAGCGACAGCAGCAGCAGCAGCGCTGTAATTACTGTAAAGATGATATAAATCCAAAGCTTATCAGGAGGTTTTTTTGAGTTTCTTTTTTGTTTTTTTATTTTCTTTGATTTTTATAGTACCAGACACTTATCTCCTGACCTGAAAGTTTCTCTTTTTGCAGACAAGTCTATGTACAAGAGAGGAGGGCTAGATATAGAACTGGACATCTCCCTATGTTTATTATGGTGCTACAACGTCTGATGCTATAGTGCTGTAAGACAAAAATAACTTCTTCCTGGCTCCCAGAAAAATGCCATTTAGGAGACGCAGGTACATCTATCTGAAGGACCAATACAGTTAGCTTGTCTTTTTTTTTTAAAGACAAGTGTAGGTAATTGTCAGTAGTATAAACACATGGTTTTAGATGGCAGATTTTGCTCCAGTTAATCTTGTATTTTCCCATTAAAGAAACATCCGAAGCTACAGAAAAAGGACAAACTCTTCAGCATTACTTTCTTCAATAAATGCAAAGAAATCAGCAGGACACTTACTCCTCTGTGATCAAGCCCACACAATAAAATAAATGAAGTAGAACTAAATCACAGACAGAATAGGTTTTATGGTGGTAATATTACTAATAATTAAGATTCCCAGGCTTCATTATCTTAACTGTGAGCAAGATATAAGAAATTTAAATGCTCCAGCTTTCTAAGCTCATTTAAGGACATTGATAATTAAAAGAATAGATGCTATTTAAGATACTCAGTTTGTCCCAGTTATCCAGTTATAATTCAATACATACAAGAATGATCAGCTCAAGACCAGACTCAAAGGACCATCACTGAGTGGCCAGATCTGGTACTTTCTCAAGACCAGGTGACATGCCACGGTGTCAGGCGCAGGGACCACAGCCTTGCTGGCCTTGGTGTGTATCCAGAATGACTCTCGTGTGTTCCCAGAGGTCGTTCTAAATGATTAAAATGAGTTCTTTGAGTTAAACACAGTTCTAATACTGAGAAAAATCAAAAGGGATATCTTCATGTGATGAGACTCGTGGTCCAGACTCAGCTGTGTCACAGATAAAACCACCCTCCAAAGTACAACTGCCTACGTCACATGACGGGAAATGTCTGGACCATAAAGCCAGCAACTGTTAAGGGGCTGTGCTGTGTTAGGATGATCAACAATGCACCCTAAATTACATTAGTTTCCCAAGTTTCAGAAACAGAGTCAAACAAAATCCCAGGTTTTACATGTTTTGTAGTTATTATCTGCCTTTCTGACATTTCCACTAGGAAACTTTAACAAACAAAATATTCAAAAGCAAACTAATTACTCATCTCCATCTCCCTAACCTTCAATCCCAGCCTCCCTTTCAATCTCCCATCCTCCCTCCTTTCCATCCCTCCATCCGTCTGTCTGTCTGTCCAGGAGTTACTAAGAATCTTCTATGAGCCAGGCACTGTTCTAGGGCCAGGCATTCAGCCCTGAACAAAAACAAAAATCCCTTCCCTTGTGAAGTTTACATTCTGGGTGGGGGCTGGGGAGAAGATAGATAACACACACACAAAATAAATAAAATACTGGGAGAAGGAGGGCTTTTTAAACAGTGAAAAATTCACTATGAAGGTGACACCTGAGTTAACACCACAAGGATGTAACTAGAAATCCACTAAGCCACATAGTTAATATCTGGTATAGAACATTTATTATAGACATAAACATTCTATACCAGATATTAACTACATGGCTTGTTAATAGTAAGGATAAAGGCCCCGAGCTGAGAAGGTGCCTGGTATGTCCAGGGAATAGTCAGGAGGCCCGTGTGGATGAGAGACACAAGCAGAGAGAAGGAAACGCAGCAGACCCTAACAGAGGGTCACTTTTACATGTTATGTAGTTTTACATACATAAAAATCTGGATCGCTTTGGCTGCTACGCTGAGAATAATCTGAAAGGACCAGAGGCAGAAGCAAGCAGGAACCTACTAAAATACTCTAAGCAAGAGATGACAGTGGACTGAACCAGGGTGCACACAGTAGAGAGTGGGAAGTGACCCAATTCTGGATCTACTTTGAAGGCAGATTGCTATGATTTGCTGATGAATAAAATGTGTGTGTGGGCTGCCGGCGGCAGAAGTCAAGGATGATGCCAAGGCTTTTGGTCTGAACTGGAAAGACAGAATTAATACATCTGACATAAGAAAGTCTGTAAGAGAGTAGGTTTAATGGGTATGGCCAAATTCACACAGGGTCTATTGGAAATGCCTGTTAGACCTCTAACTAGACACACAGAGTAGGCAGTTCAGTATACAAGTCCAGTTCAAGCGAGAGGACTGGGCTGGTGATATAAATTTAGGTGATATAAATTTAGGAAGCATCAGTGTGTAGATGGTACAGAAAGCCATTCAACTGGGAGAGATCACCAAAGAGGAGTGGATTAGTGTAGAAGAGAAGGGGTCTGAGGACTGGGCCATGGGGCATGTTCGGTATGGTGAGGCCTAGGAGAGAAGGAGGAACCAAACCGAGCAGGAGTGGTCAGTGCAGAAGATCGGGAGAGCGTGGTGCCGACCAAATGTACAAAATATTTCAAGGAGGATGGAAAGATTAGCTGTGTAAGATGTGAGAGGCAAGTAAAATAAGATTAGGACTGAGAATTAATCAAGCGTGGGATTTAGCAACACAGCATTCACCAGTGACCTCGACAGGAGTTTTGTGGACCAGGCATTTCCCAGAAATGCTTCCTGGGAAAGAGTTTAAGAGACCACCTGGAAAAGAGGGATGAGAGCACCGACAATCGTTTTGAGAAACTGTGCAATATAGAAAGGGAAATTCTGTATCCTGGGAGGAACTGAGACTCTAGCGGGGATCCCCTCAACAGTTAACAAAGATGTACAAGTTCATTATTTGCATCTACACGTCCCTAGTTACTTCCTTCTTGGGTCAGACTTCTCCTTCACTTGGGCTCAATATTCCATTCTTTTTGGCAACCTTTGTCACTTATTTCATCTTTCTTCAACCTCTTCTAATGTTTTCCCTTCCACATAAAAGAAGTTTACATTTCACTAACTTGAACAATGAAAACAAAATACTCCCCTACAGTTACTACCCTTTTCCCCACCTTCATTTCACCTCCAATATTTCTGAAATACACGACCATGCTTGCAGTCTCCATTTCCTGATCCGAAGGGCCTCTACCCTCTCCAATTGCTGAGGCTGATTCCACTCGTGGTCGTCGTGACTGGCTGCCAGCTCCAATGGTCACCTCCCAGTTCTGAATTGTACTTGCTCTCTCTGCACCATCACTGATTTCCCTCTCCTTGAAATTCTTTGCTCCGCTGTCTACATTATGCCACTCTGCTCTGGTTTTCTTACTACATATCACTCTTTTATGACAGCTGTCTGATTTTTTTGTTTTTAGGCAAACTCTAAAAAATTTAAATTGTTGGGCCAAGAGAAAAAGTCTTCTGATTCACTTCATTAAACTGCTCTCCAACATGGTGAACAAAATTTTGATTCCTACTAGCCGTCTATGGGGTCGCACAGGGTCGGACACGACTAAAGCGACTTAGCAGCAGCAGCAGTGCTAGTATGATAACTTCTCCCAAACTCTTTTCAGTTTTCAGTTCAGTCGCTCAGTAATGTCCAACTCTTTGTGACCCCATGAACCACAACACATCAGGTCTCCCTGTCCATCACCAACTCCCAACTCCCGGAGTTCACCCAAACTCATGTCCATTGAGTCAGTGATGCCATCCAACCACCTCATCCTCTGTCATCCCCTTCTCCTCCCGCCCTCAATCTTTCCCAGCATCAGGGTCTTTTCCAATGAGTCAGCTCTTCCCATTAAGTGGCCAAAGTACTGGAGGTTCACCTTCAACATCAGTCCTTCCAATGAACACCCAGGACTGATCTCCTTCAGGATGGACTGGTTGGATCTCCTTGCAGCCTAAGGGACTCTCAAGAGTCTTCTAATCCTGATTAATTTTATTTTTTAAACGTTTATAAATCTGACAGTTGAAATACAAAATAACACCTCATTTTTTCTTTAATTAGCATCTCTTTGAGTCTAGTTAAATTTATGATTACTATACTTATTTCTCTACGGAGTGCCTCTATATCCTTGGCCTCATTTTTTTCCTATTGAATAGTGGTGTTTTTCTCAATTGATATGAACAATATATTAAGATAACAATCCTTTATCACATTATTATAACTACTTTTCCTCCTATTTGCTTTTAGTTGTCTACAGGCATTAAAAAGTTGTCAACTTTAATGTAACTGAATGCATTCATTTTCCTCTTTAAAAATTCCTCCACTACTCTTAACCCCTCCTCTATAACAAGATGAGGGCTTCCCTGGGGCTCAGTGGTAAGGAATCTGCCTGCCAGTGCAAGAGATGCAGGAGACACAGGTTTGATCCCAGGGTCAGGAAGATCCCTGGAGGAGGAAATGGCTACCCACTCCAGTATTCTTGCCCGGGAAATCCCATGGACAGAGGAGCCTGGTGGGCTACAGTCTGTGGGGTCACAGAGTTGTACACAACTGAGTGAGTGAGCACACTCACATATAACAAGATGAGATGAAGATTTGCCTCTATATTCTTCATTTGCATAGTTTATTTTAAAACATAACACTCAATTCAACTGGAATGCAGTATGAAAACATTTTTCTCTCCCAGTAGATAACTGTCCTAATTCTTGTATATCTAACTCACGCTTATGTTCAGAAGCCATATCATTACTTCTCCCTAACCAATCCTATTACTGTGGTTGCTAACAACCCTTCTAGACTTCTAGCATCCTGTAACCGGGGCCAGGGAATCCAGGGTCTCTCACCCACTGCCTTATCCCCTCCCTCTCCCCACCCCTCACTGGTCACCAGGTTCCTATCGATTCTACCTCCAGAATGTGTTACCCCTGCCTCCTCTCCCCTGATCCCCACCACTGCTCTGTTATCCACTGCACTGGCTCCCTGAGCCATCACTCAAGGTTTTGCAAGCTTCTTCCTCTCCCATCATCCTTTACGACACTGGCATCCAAGCACCAGTGATATTACTGTCCCTGCTGAGTACTCTTTTGGAGCCCCAACTGCTTCTACAAAATGAAAGCCGAAGTCTCAACTTGGTGCCTACACCCTTGGGATCTGGCTCCTGTAGTTTCCTCTCCTGACACAATTCCACACGTTCTGTGCAGGGCTGAACCAAATGACCCCTGCCCTCAGCATGCTGTTCTCTGCCTGGAATGTCCTTGCCTACCTTGCTGGTCTGCAGAACCCCATGCATTTAAGGACCAGCTCAAGAGACCCTTGGCTACGAAGCTCTTCCTGATCCACCAGAACATAATTACGTACGCTGTCCCTTACGTCAGTGTGTCATTACTACAGTCACTGTGTTCTTCCTCACTGCTGGCGTGAGCAAGCACTTGCTTGCATGGGTCTTCTCTACAGACCAAGTGTCCCTTTAAAGACAGCAATCAGACATGTATATACTGCTGTATTTAAAACACATTACCAACAAGGACCTACTATACAGCACAGGGAGCTCTGCCCAGTATTCAAATGGGAAAAGTATTAGAAAAAGAATAGATACACGTATAGATATAACTGAATCACTATGCTGTACACCCCAAACTAACACAACATTGTTAAACAACTACACTCCAATATAACATAAAAATTAAAAAAACAACAACAAGAGTCAAGCCTCATCTTCATAACCCTCAATCTCTATATCTCTATTTGGAGCACTCCTGACAAAGTATATGGTTAATCTCAAGAAACGCAGAGGGGATGAATGAACAAATTTCCTCAAATGTCGCCTGCCCCACCAAATCCCGATCCTTTTCTAGCATTTTTATTCCCACTGTGTCTGTCCTAATTCAGGTTCCTATGACTTCTTGACTATTTCCTGCCTGCCTGCCCTTTCACTTCTCCATCACTAAGGTGATCTCTACACAACTATGATTCTATCATTCCCCTCCAGAAAAAAATCTGATTCTAGGAGAGAGATCAGGGCTTCCCTCATAGCTCAGTTGGTAAAGAATCCGCGTGCAAAGCAGGAGACCCCGGTTCAATTTCTGGATGGGGAAGATCCGCTGGAGAAGGGACAGGCTACCCACTCCAGTATTCTTAGGTGTTCCTGATGGCTCAGCTGGTCAAGAATCTGCCTGCAATGTGGGAGACCTGGATTTGATCCCTGGGTTGGGAAGATCCCCTGGAGAAGGGAACAGCTACCCATTCCAGTATTCTGGCCCGGAGAATTCCATGGACTATACAGTTCATGGGGTCGCAGAGTCGGACACAACTGAGCGACTTTCACTTTCAGGAGAGCAATCAGGCATCTTAACAGGATCTGTCTGTCTCTGTTACCCCACATGAATGCTCTAGCTGGATGCTGCTGCAAACCATTCCCTGATCACATGCCTCACCCCATCATGCTCCCAGCAACCAGGGAGGTGGGAACTCCTCTCTGACAGGATGGGTTCTTCCTGATATGGTTCCTTCCTGTCTCCCTCAATCCCCTCCTCTCCACACCCCACACCACACTCCCCTCACCAATTTCTCAAGGCCTCCGTTGTCTTATATGCATACTTCCTTATCTTCTTAGAGCAGACATAACTTTTTATCTAACAATTCATTACCATAAATGGTGCTATAAATAAGTCAATTTTAGTTTTTCATTTTTCTGCCACGCCCCTCAAAGCTTGTCCTCACACAAATACACCCCCCAAACTCTCCATCTGTTGCTGCTAATCTGTTCTAGGCTGGGCATTCAGATACCCCAACCCATCAGGAACCATGCATTAAAAAGCAGCCAGTGGTGAGGTCTGGGAAAGGAGCAGAGTTCGTGGCTTCAGTGCCGCAAACTGGACACACACCTCTATCGATGGCTCTGCTCAGTCTCTTCCCTCACTCTGTCCACAGCCTAAGTGAGCCACTCACAGACCAAGATGCCAACTTTCAGATGTACTGTGAGACATGTAAGTGCCAAACCAAGAGACTGAACAAATCACGTTCTCACTTGTTGATGAGCCCCTTACTCTCAATTATATAACCGTTTGATGGTCTTTGCCACTGCAGAGTCACTATTCATTGCCTCAATCTACTTTTATAGTATTTTATACTTTACAGATTTTACCTATGAGATTCACCATTTCAGATACAACATAAGGCGAGAGATTACAGGAGGAGGAAACTCGCTTCAAATCATACTGCAAAAAAGGGTTATAGAAAATGTTCCTACTCAACATCCATTTTAAAATACAAGATGCAGATTCTTGTTAGGTTTCTCAAAGACAGTTCCCGAACTTGTCCTTAAGTTTTGTGCTGTGTCGTCCTGATAAGGGCCTCCAACTTTTAAGAAATGATAATAATTATCATTAAATATTTCAGTGGTTTTATCACTAACATTGAGACATTTAAACAAGGACAACCTAAGAAACAAGAGATTCCATAATTCTTGACTGTTCTTAAATCTTAGCTCTAAATAAAACAAAATCTAATGGTCTTATTGAAAGAACACTTCTTGAAATTTTAGAATTAAATTGTACATATAAAACAGCTATCTGACATAGTCACTTACCACTCCTCCAAAACTTATATATTGTTGCTTCTTTCTTCAAATTTCTCTATTTAGAGAAGTGAGTTAGGATTTTTTTTAACTTTAAAATATCTGTTGCTTAGCAGTCCAATATGAGAAACTGTTCTGTTTCTAGAAACAATCTGACTGAATCTGGATTGATTTATAAACAATTACACAGACACACACACACACGCTTTAACACTTTTAGGGGAAAAAACTAACTTAGGATAGGTGTTCAACATAAGCTACTAAAACACGAATTAAGCAGAACATTTTTCTCTAATTACTGGAACCTTATATCATTTCCCCTATGTACTAAAAATACTCAGAATTCATTATAACACTTCAAAATGCATCTTCACTCTTAAGAGTGCCTATAGTCTTGACTAGCAGGAAACCTAGTTTGCAAAAAACAAAACTTATCCATATTTCCTAGGTCTTTACTTAAATACAGAAGTTCAAAAACTGTACTTTCCTTAAAAAAAAAAAAAAAATCAACCAATGGATTCACCTAAACACTTACTTCATACTACAAACTATCTCATATTCAGGTCATTTCCTGTTATTAAGCATGTCCTAATATTTCAAATCCTGGAAGATGATGCTGTGAAAGTGCTGCACTCAATATGCCAGCACATTTGGAAAACTCAGCAGTGGCCACAGGACTGGAAAAGGTCAGTTTTCATTCCAATCCAAAAGAAAGGCAAATGCCAAAGAATGCTCAAACTACCGCACAATTGCACTCATCTCACACGCTAGTAAAGTAATGCTCAAAATTCTTCAAGCCAGGCTTCAGCAATTCGTGAACCGTGAACTTCCAGATGTTCAATGTTCAAGCTGGTTTTAGAAAAGGCAGAGGAGCCAGAGATCAAATTGCCAACATCCACTGGATCATGGAAAAAGCAAGAGAGTTCCAGAAAAACATCTATTTCTGCTTTATTGACTATGCCAAAGCCTTTGACTGTGTGGACTGCAATAAACTGTGGAAAATTCTGAAAGAGATGGGAATACCAGACCACCTGATCTGCCTCTTGAGAAACCTATATATAGGTCAGGAAGCAACAGTTAGAACTGGACATGGAACAACAGACTGGTTCCAAATAGGAAAAGGAATACATCAAGGCTGTATATTGTCACCCGGCTTATTTAACTTATATGCAGAGTACATCATGAGAAACGCTGGGCTGGAAGAAGTACAAGCTGGAATCAAGATTGCCAGGAGAAATATCAGTAACCTCAGATATGCAGATGACACTACCCTTATGGCAGAAAATGGAGAAGAACTAAAAGGTCTCTTGATGAAAGTGAAAGAGGAGAGTGAAAAAGTTGGCTTGAAGCTCAACATTCAGAAAACGAAGATCATGGCATCTGGTCCCATCACTTCATGGGAAATAGATGGGGAAACAGTGGAAACAGTGTCAGACTTTATTTTTGGGGACTCCAAAATCACTGCAGATGGTGAATGCAGGCATGAAATTAAAAGACGCTTACTCCTTGGAAGGAAAGTTATGACCAACCTAGATAGCATATTGAAAAGCAGAGACATTACTTTGCCAACAAAGGTCTGTCTAGTCAAGGCTATGGTTTTTCCAGTGGTCATGTATGGATGTGAAAGTTGGACTGTGAAGAAAGCTGAGCGCCAAAGAATTGATGCTTTTGAAGTGTGGTGTTGGAGGAGACTCTTGATAGTCCCTTGGACTGCAAGGAGATCCAACCAGTCCATCCTAAAGGAGATCAATCCTGGGATTTCTTTGGAAGGAATGATGCTAAAGCTGAAACTCCAGTACTTTGGCCACCTCATGCAAAGAGCTGACTCATTGGAAAAGACTCTGATGCTGAGAGGGATTGGGGGCAGGAGAAGGGGACAACAGAGGATGAGATGGCTGGATGGCATCACTGACTCGATGGACGTGAGTTTGAGCGAACTCCGGGAGTTGGTGATGGACAGGGAGGCCTGGCGTGCTGCAATTCATGGGGTCGCAAAGAGTCGGACACGACTGAGCGACTGAACTGAACTGAACATGGTATAAATAGCTCAATACCATATGCTTATTGCTTTCCTAGATGCTGACTGTGTCCTTTCAGCTGTATTTTGCAGTGGCTGGAGAAGTTCAAAAACACCCATGAGAAAGCACCGTGTGGTGGTTGTACATGGTTGGGTCGATGTGTGGGAGTACAGTGCACCATATGTAAAATATTATTTAATTATATAACAGCTCATAGTTAGGCTGTGTACTATTTTTAAAGTAGATGAAATGCTATTAACTACACAAATGTAAATAGAAAATACTAGCTGTAGAGTGTTTAATAATTGAAAAGGGCAATAGATGAGTCAGTCTTTACACAATATAATTCACAAGTGCTCAGACTATGAATATCAAATTTCAAAGTTAGAGGAGAAAATAAAAAGTTATAGCAATGATATTACTGAGTAGTGAATTATTGATTTTGTAGAACATTTTCCCTCAAATACTATCATCTTCTTTTAGCTACTCAGGCAACTGCCCCCCTTTTAAGGGGGTGGTGGTGGTTTAGTCGCCAAGTCACGTCCAACTCTTGTGACCCCATGGACTGGGAACCTACCAGGCTCCTTTGTCCATGGGATTCTCCAGGCAAGAATACTGGAGTGAGTCGCATTTCCTTCTCCAGGGAATCCTCCTGACCCAGGAATCAAACTCAGGTCTCCTGCATTGCAAGCAGATTCTTTACAGAGAGCTAGAATAGGGAATGATTACATTTATCGCTTAAAAACATTTACTTAAAGATTTTAAAGCCATCTATTATACCCATTTACATCAGTTAACTATAAATCATTGGCCAACTGGTCAAAAAAAAAAATGAACTATTTTAGACTTTAATATATCCTTTCTATAATTTAAAACTCAGCATGTAGAACATTAAAAGCAGTACTGACTGAGATGTACATCACAAGTGACTGATTTTCTTATGTTTACCTATATGTGTTTTCAAAGTTTTCTAAGATGGCCATGTATAACTTGTACAATAAAAATTGTTTGTTTATTTAAGAAGCAATGCATACTCTCCAAATTAATGGAAAAAAAACAAAGTGTGAAACTGGTCAATGAAAAAGGGAAAGAAAGAGCACCTGCACAGGGACAGGGGCAGACAGGCGTCCCTGGCTTCCCAGTAAGTGTGCAGCACCCCGCAAGCTGACGGCAGGAGCACCATGCAGCTGCAGCAGACAGGTGTTCACAGTATCTTCAGCAGGGTTATTTCCTTCAAATGCCAAACATAAAATGTCTGCATTTAAACTCTCTCCAAAGCGGTAGATTTCAGTAACATATCACATGAGGTGTTTGTTACAAGAGGACGGGTTAGACCACAAAGACATCTCAGAGGAAGGAAATCACAGAAAATGTCCCTTTCCGACTCCAGGAAGCTACCTATCCCCGTAAGTGCTTTGTCTAGAAGTCCACGCACTCGGAGGACACCACCCAAGTAGCCGGGCATGTGACTGTGACCAGAAGCCACCCCTCCCCACTTCCCCAGGAGAAGTAACTGTGAAGGTCCAGAATTAGGCCAAATGCCCAAGACTGCTGTGACAAGAGGTCATGTAGTTGTATCTAACCTTTTTACATAAAAAGGATTCACCAGATTTGTGGAATTCTATCTGTGAAGATGTCTCTACTGAGAACTAAGGGTCCAATTTTGACCCTCTCCATGCCAATGAAAAGCATAATAGTCAAGAGAACATCTTTGATCAACTCAAAAGGGTCATGCCCAGTTATCCTATACCCTTAAGATCGTATCCTCTTTACATCTCAGATATAACTGCAACAACCTACTGTTACTAGTCTTGGACCATTCCAGTCCACTCAGCACTAACCCCAATCACCAACGGCCCAATAACATTAATTAATTCACACCCTCACCACAATTTCCACATTTCCAATAATGTTGCCTAACTACTTCTATTCATATTCATTGGAAGGACTGATGCTGAAGCTTTGGCCACCTGACGGGAAGAGCTGGCTCACTGGAAAAGACCCTGATGTTGGGAAAGAGTGAGGGCAGGAGAAGAGGGTGGCAGAAGATGAGATGGTGTTAGATAGCATCACCAATTCAGTAGACATGACTTTGAGCCAACTCTGGGAGATAGTGAAGGACAGAAAAGCCTGGTGTGCTGCAGTCCACAAGGTCGCAGAGAGTCAGACATGACCTAGCAACTGAACTACTTCTATTAAAAATATATATTATGTAAAGTATTTAAAGTATATATTACATTATCAATGATAACTTCTGTTAAGCATAAGAAAACCAGGTTTTCAAAAGTAAAGGTGTTAAAATGGTAGATGTTATTTTATTTCAAGTTAAATAATTCTACCCATATACAGAAACAAGAAGGAAACTTCTGGCTTCTGAGAAATGTACTAGTCTTTCAAATTATCATCTCAGGATATTGTTTCTGAATGGATTGAGCATTTTGAGGCCACTGATGTTATACTTTAGTCAATTAAACTGCACCTAACAAATATTTACTGAGTGCCCACTCTGTGCTAGGCTGGGTACTTGGCAAATAAAATTGAATATCTATCTGTGATTCTATTAATCAAACAGTTTTTTAAGTCTCTATTTTCAACATATTGTGTATGTTTTACAGTAGTTTTCAAGAAAACTAACAGAATTGATCAAAATTGGAAATAACAAAAGAAAAGCTTCAGATTTATTTGTGGTTCTTGCCAGATAAATTGTTTTCCATGTACACCCTTTTCATTTTAATTCATTTCACTGGAATATGGAAAGTAGATAGACACTCAAGTTAAAATGGCTATAAAATGAAAACCTTTGATTTACAGAACAATATTAGAACAAAGGTCAAATATTCATTAAATAAAAATATACTTTCAATTATATACTATTTATTTTTACTTATAAATTGTGAGGATGCCTCAATCTACATGATTGAAGTTCTAGCACACAGAATTAAAGATTTGTTATTATTACACAACTCTCTACTTTTAACAAAGCTCAATCAACTATTTCTAAAAAAACTCTAAAGGAAAAGACAGTGAGAAGGAAAGGATCCTATGAAGGTACATGAGACATACACGTGATTAATTAATGGTCTCATACATTTTGTTTTCTTAACCGTTTTTTTTCCTTTTCTATGTCCTTTCCTTCCTCCATTTCAATACTACCTTTCCACCCTTACCTATTTCCTTTTGAAACAAAACCTCTTTAAGGAAATAAATCTCTATCAAGTGATATAGAACAGTCAAAGGAAAAGTAGATTTGCGCAGGGTTTTAGGATGTGGAAATAAAAGAAAAGAGGGGCAAGAGGGTAAAAGAAGGGGTTCACAAACCAAAACCATCACAGACGTATCCAAGAAAACAGACCCGTAAGTGAACTTTTCTCCTATGTTCCATCAAAATATACATATGTTCCCTATAATTCAGGTGAGTTTCTCAGTCATAAATCTAAGAATTTCCTACTCTCTCCCCAATTTACTGTTTTAGTCTGTGAATTATACTCTGCTGAAAATAAAAGGTCTTTCAAGATTTAAAAAAAAAAGAAAAAAAATGTCCATCCTCAGCAGGAGTGTGGTCTGAGCCCCAGCCTTCTGCTTTGAACAACCAGGGCTCTGGGCTAGACAATCCATTAAGCTTCTTTCAGCTCAAACACTCCGGGAAGCACATTGATGGATGCGGAGTGGGGGACTGTTCAGGAGAGGAGTCACAGCATTGTTTACAACCAAAGGCAAACACTGTGCTCAACACCTAGGGACCATATACCTGAGTGAAATGTCAATCAATGCCCAATAACCTCAACGAAAACACAGTGTAGTCAGAAAAAGACTGAGAGGCAGGCAACTAAAATGAGAATGAGTGAAAGGAACTAGAACATGTGATGGGACAGAATTATTAGGATTTCTGCTGTTAGACAAAAGGGATATGACTCATGTCATAAAGTAACACACAGTCTTAACAGGGATTAATGGGGGCAATTTTGACATCTAGAAGGAATGGGTTTCAGGAGATAATTGTAAGAGCTAATATTTATTTACCCTCTATCAGGCATGGCATTAACTAAACTGGGGAATTAACAGATTCAATCCTCATGATAACCCTGAGTTTGATATCATCAGCATCCCCACTTCTCAGATGAGGAAACCGAAAATAAGAAACATTAAGTTGCCCAAGAGCCCAAAGCTAGTAACTGATGCAACCACGATTCAAATCAGGCACTCTGACTCCAGAGCTATAATTTTAAAAGTACATACTGTACTTAATTAAGTACAAAGTAAATATGTAGAGGTAGCACACACTCTCTGGTATATACACACACATAAATGTATACACAGACATACATATGTTCATGGGTTTCCCTGGTGGCTCAGTGGTAAAAGAATCTGCCTGCAATGCAAGAGATGCAGGTTTGATCCCTGGCTCAGGAAGATCCCCTGGAGAAGGAAATAGCAACCCACTCCAGCATTCTTCACTGGAAACTTCTATGCACAGAGGAGCCTGGTGGGCTATAGCCCATGGGGTCACAAAGAGATGGACACAGCTGAGCACACATGCACACACATATAGTCATACAAATAAATGGATGATAGACCTATATGAAAATAATTTATCTTCTGCTGTTCGCATCTGAGAGGCTTGTTTCCAGAAGAAAACACATGCTGCTATTTATAGAAGGGCCAGAATGCTGGATGGACCTGATTTCTTAATCTCACAGGAATTTTCCACAATTTTATATTTTAATTTTTACCATAATAAAACTTTCAAAATCGACATTCCTTTTTACAACCACAAAATTAAAATACCTTTGTGTTTCTGCATTCAGATATCAAAATCAATCTGAATAAATATAACCATAGAGCATCTCCATTTTTGAGCTGTTCATCAATCTTTCTAAACACTTTCTGGAAAACATCCACTTATATCTGCAGTGGAGCACAAGGCTCTGAATGCCTTCTTAAATAAAAGGGTGGCCAGTCAGCCCTCTGTATAGGTAGATTCTGCATCTGCAGATTCACTGAAACCAATCAACGTCAGGTGGAAAATATCCAAGTAAACAAATTTCAGAAAGTCCCCAAAAGGAAAACCTGAATTTACTGCAAACCAGCAATTATTTATACAGCTTTTTCAATATATTTATAACTATTCATATACCATTATACCATCTGGAAATGATGTGAGGTATATGAGAGGATGCGTACAGTATTATATGCAAATACTATGCCATTTTATATCAGGGACTTGAGAACCCCTGGATTTTGGTGACCTTGGGGGTCCTGGAACCAGTCCTCATGGGTACCAAGAGAGTACTATGTGAGGGTTTTAACTATGTTTAGAGCTTTCTTCCTGTGCCTTTATAGTACAAAAGGAGCCTTTATGCTTCCTCATGGCAACGACACTGCCATCCAAGGCCATCTACTACTACTGTGTATATTAATGTCTCAAAATCTATATTCCCATCTTTTTTTTTTTTTTTTTGCCAATAGCTCTGGGTTTTATAATTTGAGATACAACTATCTCTATTCCCTACTAACATCCTCAGTGCAGTCTGACCTTAAGATTCCCAGTAAGAGAAGTCCACTTATTTTACAGACAATATAATTCTGTTCTAACAATGTAAATGTCAACTAAAACACTTATTTACAAAGCATTCATTAAGAAAGAAAACAAAAAAAAGGAACAAAAACAAGTGACAAACAATACAAATAAAAGCAAACAACAAAGGTATCTACTCAGAACAATCCTTGTGTTTTAGCAACTCTTTGCTCTCTGGCAGACTATTTTTAATAAAGAGCTTCAGAAGAACACCAGGAAAAAAAGTGAATAGTTGACAACTTTCCTCAAATTTTTACACTTGGGATGGTAAACTCGAGAAACACAGATCTAAATATTTAAGTTTCTGGGTGTTGGTTAACAATGGCAGCAAACATCACCCAGAGACTATTACAGCAGCCCAATCTTTTGCTTCCTGTTTCCATGGAAACTGACTGAAGGCAAAGAACCTAACAGTAAAACATAATGCATTTTTTTAATTCACCTTGTTGACCCCTTTACTTTACTAAACATGGCACATAACAGGTACAGAAACTGACTGCCAGAAAATTCACAATTCATTCAACCCATATTTGTCAATCATGCTGCCTGCCACGCACCGGGTGACTGTGGAGCACTCACAGCGCCTGCCCTCACAGAGCTTCTCCAGTGCAGACACCAAGCATCCAGGGACACAGATGTGTAAGAGCCAGGAAGAGTACATAATGTGTTATTAGAAAAGCGTGACAAGGAGGCTCAAAGTACTTGAATGTCAAGGAAACAGAAAGAAAGCTCATTAGAAGGTGTGAGGAAAGCTGGGGAGTCTGCAGGACACAAGTAACTCACAAAGCGCCATGGACAATGTTAAGGATTCGGGTGTTTATCCTATAAACAGAAAGCAGCAACTGAAGGGTTATTTATGGAGACTGACATGACAAGATTTGCATTCCGGATATACTAATGGATGGGGAGTCTGGTTAAAAAGCCAGCAGAGTAAAAAGCCAATTTGAACTCATACGGTGGAGGTGTAAAGGGAGCAGTCTGAGAGATTTAGAAGGTTAGATGGATGAATTAGATATTGGGGGAGCAGGGCTGAGGGCAAGAGAAGACGTCTGGGTCACTCTCGGGCTTTTAAAACAGACAGCGGGCAGTGCCATTCCCTAGGGTCTGGTGGAGGAGAGGTCATAACATAGTGTGACATAACTGTGAGAGACAGCCATCCCAATGGGGACCCAGGTCCCATGGGCAGGCGAGAGGACAGGTCTGCACGAGGGATGTACGGAGTTTTTAGTATATGGAGGCACTGAGGCCATGGAAAGTAGGTATAAGGTCATTGAGGACAGAGGGTAGTGAGAGAACAGGGAAAGGACCAGTAAACCTCAATACTTACTAATGTCACCTTCTGACTTGTGTTTTGTAACAAACATCCACTGTGGACTGTTAAGTATACCTCAAGAGCAACATAAAAGAATATAATTGATCTTGAGCTTATTCAACCTGTCCATCTAAATTATTTGGTAGAGAAAAGGATCAGGAAGATCATCAGGCAGACAAGGACCTGCTGCTGCTGCTGCTAAGTCACTTCAGTCGTGTCCAACTCTGTGTGACCCCAGAGACAGCAGCCCACCAGGCTCCCCCATCCCTGGGATTCCCCAGGCAAGAACACTGGAGTGGGTTCCCATTTCCTTCTCCAATGCATGAAAGTGAAAAGTGAAAGTGAAGTCGCTCAGTCATCCAACTCTTTGCGACCCCATGGACTGCAGGCTACCAGGCTCCTCCGTCCATGGGAGTTTCCAGGCAACAGTACTGGAGTAGGGTGCCATTGCCTTCTCCGCAGGCAAGGACCAGAGATGCCTAAACCACACTACACTTACAGGACTGAGAAAACAAATAGGAGTCACAAAACAAAACTATGTGGGGGGAGGTGTCTTCCTTCATAGTTTGATAAAACAAAATACATACCTAGTTGTCTCAGAGATAGCATAACATGTTCAGAATCAAACCCAAGATCATTTCCACCAAAACTCAATCCCCTCTAGTGAATAAGGTCCCCAGCACTGGTTATGTGGTCATGGAGAGTGTCTGTCACTCAGTTGTGTCTGACTCTTTGAGACCCCATGGACTGTAGCCCACCAGGCTCTTCTGAATATGGGATTCTCCAGGCAAGGATACTGGAATGGGTAGCTATTCCCTTCTTCAGGGGATCTTCCTGACCCACGGATAGAAGCCGGGTCTCCTGCACTGCAGGCGGATTCTCTACCCTCTGGGACACCAAGGAATCCAGAGACTTAGAGGCTGTCTGTGATGCGGCCCTCACCCTCACCTCCCGCAACTGGCCCATTATAAAGTCCTACCAATTTCACTCTGCAGAATTTTGTTCTGACTTAACTTTCTAACTTTTATATCTTACAATCCTCACTGATTTCACTTCTCCAATCCACAAATTTTCTCACTTCCTTTAAAGTGTCATGCACTATATACTATACACAGTGTCATGTGTATCCATATACTACACGAGGATAAAAAGTGTATCTGACAGATTAAGAAGAGCCGTCCCTCAGAGCACTAACCACCTAACTAGTAGGTAACCATTACATAACGACACAGAGTCATAGAAGCCTAGCTGTGAACTCACCAGGCAGGAAAGAAGCCGCAAAACAAGGGCTGTACATGCCGGGGGTGCACATGGGTGGGCGTCTCCGTGTGGGGTGCTTCAAGCTCCCAGTAGGGTGACAGCCAGAGTTGTCATTCAAACGGTAGTTATTGCAATGATTCATATTTGCACTTCTACAGTTCTGCCCAATAACACCTCACAACCAAAAGGAAGGCTGTATACAGTGAAAATATTAAAGCCTTCTAGGGTGATAGTCTTAAATCACTAAAACAATTTACTTTTTTCCCCTCCACATCTAACACTGTATTCTAATCGAATTCAAGAAAAAGACTGCTTTTCCCTTTCTGCTTTTAGAATAAAATCAATGCACTCAACACTTCTCAAACTGCAAAGTATCCTAAGAGTGCCCACTACAAATGTTAATGCTGTAAATATACAACCTATAGAACTGATGAACACTGTAAGATGCACCAAGACATTTCAAATCAGCAAGGAGATTTGCTAAACAAGTAGTTTTTAATTCACCATAATTTTTAGCAAATAGGCTCTAATAACTAAGTTTTTTAGCAAAATATAAAATGTACCAAACAGCTACTTTTCCATGGCTGTAGAAATCAGCAAATGCTCCATTTTCTCTTACGTCGTCATAAAGATAATTAAATTTTTATTATGTTCAGCATACCCTTTAAAAAGGAATAAGCAACAGGGTATGATGTATAGTTTAAAAAAAGTTCAAATAATCTTTTTTTTTCTAGAATCATAATCAGCAGAGAAAACCTCTACATGGTAATGTTTACATGTTTCTCAAGAGAAACAATTTTTCTTGAAGTGCAGTGAAGTCACTCAGTCGTGTCCAACTCTTTGCTACCTTGTGGAGTGTAGCCTACCAGGCTCCTCCGTCCATGGGATTCTCCAGGCAAGAATGCTGGAGTGGGTTGCCATTTCCTTCTCCAGGGGATCTTCCCGACCCAGGGATTGAACCCGGGTCTCCCGCATTGCAGACACTTTAACCCGAGCCACCACATGTTTCTCAAGAGAAACAATTTTTCTTAATGTAATATAATTCAGATGAGACCAACAAATGACTAAGTTAAATTTCAAAAAGACTAGCAACAAGATCAGATCAGATCAGTTGCTCAGTCGTGTCCGACTCTTTGCGACCCCATGAATCGCAGCACACCAGGCCTCCCTGTCCATCACCAACTCCCGGAGTTCACCCAGACTCACATCCATCGAGTCAGCGATGCCATCCAGCCATCTCATCCTCTGTCGTCCCCTTCTCCTCCTGCCCCCAATCCCTCCCAGCATCAGAGTCTTTTCCAATGAGTCCATTCTTCGCATGAGGTGGCCAAAGTACTGGAGTTTCAGCTTTAGCATCATTCCTTCCAAAGAAATCCCAGGGCTGATCTCCTTCAGAATGGACTGGTTGGATCTCCTTGCAATCCAAGGGACTCTCAAGAGTCTTCACCACCACCACACTTCAAAAGCATCAATTCTTCGGTGCTCAGCCTTCTTCACAGTCCAATTCTCACATCCATACATGACCACAGGAAAAACCATAGCCTTGA
The DNA here is from genome assembly GCF_032452875.1 of Bos javanicus. NCBI lineage: Eukaryota > Metazoa > Chordata > Mammalia > Artiodactyla > Bovidae > Bos > Bos javanicus. The sequence continues at coordinate 32,361,839 of NC_083879.1, read as the reverse complement.
CTAGACGGACCTTTGTTGGCAAAGTAATGTCTCTGCTTTTCAATATGCTATCTAGGTTGGTCATAACTTTCCTTCCAAGGAGTAAGTGTCTTTTAATTTCATGCCTGCAGTCACCATCCGCAGTGATTTTGGAGCCCAGAAAAATAAAGTCTGACACTGTTTCCACTGTTTCCCCATCTATTTCCCATGAAGTGGTGGGACCAGATGCCATGATCTTAGTTTTCTGAATGTTAAGCTTTAAGCCAACTTTTGCACTCTCCACTTTCACTTTCATCAAGAGGCTTTTGAGTTCCTCTTCACTTTCTGCCATAAGGGTGGTGTCATCTGCATATCTGAGGTTATTGATATTTCTCCCAGCAATCTTGATTCCAGTTTGTGTTTCTTCCAGTCCAGCATTTCTCATGATGTACTCTGCATATAAGTTAAATAAACAGGGTGACAATATACAGCCTTGACGAACTCCTTTTCCTATTTGGAACCAGTCTGTTAGCTAATTTAAATCAAGGTACAGTCAGTATGTTTAAAAATGTCTGTATAGATACACACATGGGTTTATAGGCGTAAAGCATAGCTAGAGAGAAAAAACTAGTGATAGTCAACTTTGGAGGAGCTGGGTTGTTGGAAAGAAGAAGTGCAAGTATCATTTTCATTAAGTATCTATTTGTACAGACTGACTTTTATGTGTGTTGGGGTATGCCATGGCAGGAGCACGTACAAAAGGAGATAAAGTCAGAGGTAGGGCTTCCCAGGCGGCTCAGTGGTAAAGAATCCTCCTGCAATGCAGGAGACGAGGGTTTGACCCCTGTGTCAGGAAAATCCCCTGGAAAAGGAAATGGCAACCCACTCCAGAATTCTTGCCTAGGAAATCCCATGGACAGAGGGGCCTGGCAGGCTACAGTCCATGGGGTCGGACACGACTGAGTGACTAAACAATAATAAATTCTAGCAGCCATGCTTGGTTCTCACATACATGAAATTAAAAAGCTAAGTGAACAAACAAGATGTCCACATCAAAAATAAAAACAATTTTATGAAGCACTAAAAATGAAGTAGTATCCCCAAGATAACGCCTTTTCTTCACTGCTTCATCTGTTTCAAAAATAAGTAAAACACAAGCCTAATATTAAAGTACTGTATTTATCTACAAAGTGACTTTATATCCTAAAAAAGGGAGAAATGCAGTGACTGCTGCATAGTAAGAATCTTTTTCAGGATCCACAACATAGTTTATACCTATTCTACTTAAGCTCTTTGAAATGTCCAGGGTTGTAACACTTTTCTAAGAATCAACATACAGCTGTAATAACACCAGGAGATACAGACGACTTTGTGTTTTCTTGTATTTACTTGCATTAGTGCTGCTCAGGGGAAATCTGCTATTGCATTCTTTGTTTCTAAAAATGCTCTGCAACGTCAACTGATGAGTCATGGGTCACACTGAAAACTCTTCTGTACCAAAAAAAGCAGGGCATGAACGTCTTACACATCAACAGTAAAGACAGTCTCACCAGCTGATATATAAAGTGACACAGACGATGGATTTTTGAAATGATGTGAGAACTTTAAAATAAAACTGCAAAGATTGATAAAATCATTTTCCCTTGATCCCTTTCCTAATAACTGGCAGGGCTCTGTTTTTCCTAATTCAGAACCTACAAACAGTAAGTGCTGTTGAGAGACTGACAGGTACAAAGTCAACAAAGCCTCAGCTCCATGCAGAGCCAGATTATCTGAGACACAGTTTTCCAGATGCCCTGCATCTCCTCTTCCTTCCTTCCCACTTCTGCTTTGAAGTCATTTGACCAGGTAAAAAATCTCCAGGAGAGGGTACGAAAGGGCAAGAAACAGATGAGACTACTGGTATCCTTTGGGCAGTGTTAGCAAGAAGTTTTCCTGGTGAAGAAGACAACTAATAGCGAAAATATTAATAGCTGAACCTGAAGACCAGCTGTAGCTTTTAGCCACTGGTGTAACAGATCGCTGAGATCTGACCACACTGTCTGATTTTCTTCCCAGTATTTGTCACTATGCTTCTCATTAATCTGCCTGCCCCCCTGCATGTAAACTCCGTAAGAACAGGGATCCCACTTTGTCTTGTTCACTTAACTGTCTTACCACCTAGAACAGTGCCTGGCGTGTAACAGACATTCAATAAATAGTCAGCAGGAGAAAAGACACCTCAGCTGTCTCCAGACCAACAGTCATAAAAATACTGAAATTTGCTCGAGACTACTCTTTACCTTTGTTGCTATTTAGCCGCTCAGTTGTGTCCAACTCTTTGCAACCCTATGAACTGTAGCCTGCCAGGCTCCTCTGTCCATGGGATTTCCTAGGCAAGGACACTGGACTGGGCTGCCATGCCCTCCTCCAGGGGATCTTCCGGACCCAGGATTGAACCTGTATCTCCTGCATTAGCAGGTGGGTTCTTTACCACTGAGCCACCACAGTGGCTCCCACTCTTTACCTACAATTTATAACTGTAATTATCAACTTTCACCTTGCCACAATACTCTCTATGCTTATGTTTTACCATTTAAATACCATATTTGCATCAAAATATAGTAACTGTAATAAAACTGTTATCTGATTCATCTCAATTTCTGATTTTTTTCAATTCTCTTTTAAGAAAATAGAAAGACATTCTTTAAGATGGTGATGTTACTACTTTAATATTGAATTACAAATATTATCAAGAACATCAAGCTTTATCTCCCACATAGATTATCTTTCCTTAAATCCTAGTATGCTGTGAGAGCAATCTGTTTTCTATTAACAGAGCAATTTTGTTTTCAAGAAGCTCAAGTAACCAAGAGTAATTCTTTATGGACACGTAAAGAACTCTGTACTACGAATAAGCATTTTCAGAAGTACCTAATGGTCTATTTTGCTTTCTTTCAGGATCAGGTTTGATTTACCGCCTCTGAATCCAAACTATAAAGAAGGAAAATTAAGTCACATTGTCACAGACTAAAATCACACTGAGCAACCTTATAACATGTAAACATTTTATAAGAAAAAAGTTAATACACATTAGATATAAGCTGAGACTTTATCATCCTTCTGTATCCTACAGAATGGTTTCATTAAAAAAATTTTTTAGCTACCATATATTAAAACTTACCATCCAGATTTTCAGAATAAGTCCTGAAAGTTTTCTTAACGTTATTATATACCTTCAAAGGGTTTCCCTGGTGGCTCAGTGGTAAAAAAAAACTGCCTGCCAATGCAGGAGACGCAAGAGACACAGGTTCGATTCCTGGGTTGGGAAGATCCCCTGGAGTAGGAAGTAACAACCCACTACAGTATTCTTGCCTGGGAAATTCCATGGACAGATGAGCCTGGTGGTCTACAGTCCACAGGGCCACAAAAGAGTCAGACACAAATTATTAAACAACAACAAAACCTTCAAAGGTGGACAAATCATTCAAAGATGCCAACTAATATACTCCATATACCTGGAAAAAGAACAGGTCAGAGATCCAGAAAAACTATATCTATTTTTAACAAACTCTGAAATTAGTCTATTGAAGTATCAATTAATGTATCTCATCTATAATGAAAGCACAGAGCCTAAAATTAGAGAAATTAATGAGATTAATAAATATTTCATATGAGATCTAATTGCAATGGATACTTCTGAAATCTTACTAAAGGGCCCCTGACAGAATGGTCTTAAAAGGCAGACTACTGACCTTACATATTTAGTAGAAGAGACACAGAAAGCAACCATATGCAGTCTGATACCTGGCTCCTTCCCAATCACCTTATGTAGCTTCAGCTAGCCTTAGGCTGCTGACTGTTTCCATACTGGTGTCTCTCACAAGTATAAGATACAAAAAGGAAACAGAAATTCCAGTTGAAAAGCCATTAAACTTTGCAGCAGGCCCTTGGCATCTGTGGTCCCCTAGTGTTCTTGCCTGGAGAATCCCAGGGACGGGGGAGCCTGGTGGGCTGCCGTCTATGGGGTCGCACACAGTCGGACACAACTGAAGCGACTTAGCAGCAGCAGCAGCAGCCTCAGGCCGGGTAGTACTGCAGCACTATTTATTGAGAAGAAAAATCCACAAATAAGTGGGCCCACACAGCTCAAACCCCTGTTGTTCAAGGGCCACCTGTAGTAAGTACCATTTGAGAACTGTGTCCTTCATCAATGTCATCCATTTCCTCCTCCCACTAAAACAATTCCATGTATTTCAGACCTTTTGCTTTTACATACTGTCTCAAAAATATGTTCAAAATATTTTGTTTGGACCCTTACTTACACCATATCCAAAATACGATTCATCTGGGTTTTAAAAACTATGAAACTCCTAGAACAAAATATAGGGAGAATGTTCCATGACATCAGATTTGATAGAGATTTCTTGAATAGGACACCAAATGCACAGGAAATAAAAGCAAAAATTGACAAATAGGATTATATTAAACTTTAAAACAAAAGACACACCAATGAAGTGAAAAGGCATTCACAAATTTGTATCTGATAAAGTGTTAATATCCAAACACAGAAAGAATGCCTACAAATCACCAACAAAAATAAAATAACACAATTTAATAATGGGCCAAAGACTTGAATAGACATTTCCCCAAAGATGATCTACAAGTGGTCAACAAGCATAATGAGAAGATGCTCAACATCACTAATCAGAGAAATGCAAATGAAAACCACAATGAGGTACCTCTACATACCTGTTAAGACAGTTACTACTGAAAAAATCGGGATAAAAGGTTGGTAAGGATGCAGAGAAAGTGGAACTCTTGAGTCCTGTTGTTGAGATTTTACAACTGTATAGCAGCTATAGAAAACTACTTTTAAAAAAATTAAAAGTAGAACTACCACATGATTCAGCAAATCCATGTCTAGGATTGAAAGAACTGGGATTCAAAAGAACTGAAAGCAGGATCTCAAAGAAAGATCTGTACACTCATGTTCACTGCAGCACTCATCACAACAGCCAAGAGATGGAAGCAACCCAAATGTCCATCAACAGAGGAAGGGTATAGACATACAGAAGAATATTCAACCTTCCGAAGGAAGAAAATCCTATCACATACTACATCATGGATGAATTGTGAGGTCATTATACTATAGAAAGTGAAGGAAGCCAGTTTCAAAAAGACAAATACTATATGGTTCTAATTACATGAGGTATTTAAAGCAATCAAATTCATATAAATGCAAAACAGAAGGATGGTTACCAGGGACAAAGGGGTAAGCAGAAACGGGGAGCTGTTGTTAAGGGTCCAGAGTTTCAGTTCTGCAAAATGAGAACATTCTGGAAACATGCTGTACAACAATGTGAACACACCCCAGACTCCTGACCTGCATTTAAAGTGGTCAAGATGGTCAATTTTATGCGACATGGTTTTTTTTACCACAATAAAAACTGAAGCAGTATAAAATACTTTTGTTAGATTATTATTATCTTGATAAGATTCCTTTTACTTTACACACTGAAAATTTAGTATCTGCACTAAGATCAGTTCAGTCAACTCACTCATGTCCGACTCTTTGCGACCCCCCAGACTGCAGCAAGCCAGGTTTCCCTGTTCATCACCAACTCCCAAAGCTTGCTCAAACTCATGTCCATTGAGTCAGTGATGCCATCCAACCATCTCATCTTCTGTCATCTCCTTCTCCTGCCTTCAATCTTTCCCAGCATCAGGGTCTTTTCCACTGAGTCAGTTCTTTGCATCGGGTGGCCAAAGTATTGGAGTTTCAGTTTCAGCATTAGTCCTTCCAATGAATATTCCGGACTCATTTCCTTTAGGATGGATTGGCTGGATCTCCTTGCAGGCCAAGGGACTCTCAAGAGTCTTCTCCAACATCACAGTTCAAAAGCATCAGTTCTTCATCGCTCAGCTTTTCTTATAATCCAACACTCACATCCATAAATGACTACTGGAAAAACCATAACTTTGACTATATGGACCTTTGTCGGCAAAGTAACATCTCTGCTTTCTAATATGCTATCTAGGTTGGTTATAGCTTTTCTTCCAAGGAGCAAGCGTCTTTTAATTTCATGGCTGCAGTCATCATTTGCAGTGATTTTGGAGCCCCCAAAAATAGTCTCTCACTGTTTCCATTGTTTTCCCATCTACTTGCCATGAAGCGATGGGACCAAATGTCATGATCTTAGTTTTCTGAATGTTGAGTTTTAAGCCAACTTTTTCGCTCTCCTCTTTCACTTTCAGCAAGAGGCTTTTTAGTTCCTCTTCACTTTCTGCCATAAGGGTGGTGTCATGTGCATATCTGAGGTTATTGATATTTCTCCTGGCAATCTTGATTCCAGCTTGTGCTTCATCCAGCCCAGTGTTTCGCATAATATACTCAGCATAGAAGTTAAATTAGCAGGGTGACAATATACAACCTTGACATACTCCTTTCCCGATTTGGAACTGTCTGTTGTTCCATGTCCAATTCTAAATGTTGCTTCTTGACAACAGCTGAGAAACCTGTATACAGATTTCTCAGAAGGCAGGTAAGGTGGTCTGGTATTCCCATCTCTTGAAGAATTTTCCATAGCTTGTTGTGATCCATCAGTCAAAGGCTTTGGCATAGTCAATAAAACAGAAGTAGATATTTTTCTGAACTCTCTTGCTTTTTTGATGATCCAATGGATGTTGAAAATTTTATCTCTGATTCCTCTGCCTTTTCTAAATCTAGCTTGAACATCTGGAAGTTCACAGTTCACATACTGTTGAAGCCTGGCTTGGAGAATTTTGAGCATTACTTTGCTAGTGTGTGAGATGAGTGCAATTGTGCGGTAGTTTGAACATTCTTTGGCACTGTCTTTCTTTGGGATTGGAATGAAAACTGACCTTTTCCAGTCCTGTGGCCACTGCTGAGTTTTCCAAATTTGCTGACATATTGAGTGCAACACTATAACAGCATCATCTTTTAGGATTTGAAACAGCTCAACTGGAATTCAATCACCTCCACTAGCTTTGTTCATAGTGATGCCTCCTAAGGCCCACTTGACTTCACATTCCAGGATGTCTGGCTCTAGGTGAGTGATCACACTGTTGTGGTTATCTGGGTCATGAAGATCTTTTTTGTATAGTTCTTCTGTGTATTCTTGCCACCTCTTCTTAATACCTTTTGCTTTTTAGGTCCATACCATTTCTGTCCTTTATTGTGCCCATCTTTGCAAGAAATGTTTCCTTCGTATAACTAATTTTCTTGAAGAGATAGGCTATACGTGTAAAATATAGTTGAGCCTTAAACAACAAAAGTTTGAACTACATGGGTCCACTTACAGCTTGTTTTCAACAGTAAATACTACAGTACTGCACGGTCTGCATTTGAAATCATCCGATACAGAGCACTGTGGATAGGGAGGGTTGACCCTAAGTTGTACATGGACTTTCAACTGCCTGGGAAGATCAGTGCCCTTCATCCCCACATTGTTCAAGGGACAATAAACCGTATAACCATATTTCAAATACTTAATATAAAAAAGTCAAATCTTATTAATTATATATATCAATATAATTATATTGACATGTTAACACATTACACATTTTAAATATTTAATTGTAAAATATTTCATTACTTTTTAGGAACAATAACTAGAGGAGACGTGAGGTCAATGGTACTTTGTTTTACAAGTTTGGAACTGGAGTATATTTGTAGGTGAAAAAGCCATCAGGGAGAAAGAGACTCAGTACAGAAGGGGGTTGATGAAGCTCTCCTAAAAGAGACTCTGAAGGATGGAATCATGGGCACATGGAAAAATGAGCCTTTAACACAACTGAGACTTATTCAGACAAGCTGGAAAAGAGAGGGACAGAAATCTACTAAAGCAAACCAGGTGCTCACGAACTGATCAGATTATCTGCAGGCTGCAAAAGAGAGGGTTTGATAAAAGGTTTCTGAATGAGGACAGTCTAGAATCATTCACGAGAAAGGAAGAACAAGAGCCTGATTAGGGCCAACAGGGCCCACATGACCCGGCCCTACCTACCCCCCAGGCCCTATCTCCCATCACACTTTCCCAACTCTCTGCTACCCACCTCCTCACCATCCTGCAAAGTGCCACCCCCCTCTGCTGCTTCCTCTGAGAAGGCTTTACCTGTAACATCTACACAACCAGATATAGGTTCAAAGACAACTTCCTCGGGGTGGTTCCAGGGACAGCCAGCTCCCCAGAGACTAGGTTAGTTTCCCTTGTTATACCCCTGACAACACCCCACAACACCCCATACCACAGGTACCCAACCAAAGGTGAACCACACCTGCCATGTTAAATGTTCCAGCAGCCAAGTGAATGAACTAGTTTGAATATTTTATTTCACCCAATATATCCAGGATATCATTTCAACCTGTAATCAATATAAAACTTACTGAGCTATTTTAACATTTTGGGTACTAAGTCTTCAAAATCGGGAAGGGTGCAGTGACAGCACATCTCAATTCAGATCAGGAACGCTTCAGGAGCTGCACATGCAGGTAACTACCGTGCTGGACAGCACAGCTCTCTCTCTTGTCAAAGCACTTACTGTATTTGTGACTATAATGTGTGCTGCTATTTGTCGAATGTCCATCTCCTCTAGAATGTAAGCTCTGTGAGATACTCTGGCCTGCTGAACTCTGGGCTCAGTGTCGCAGCACTCAGTAGGTGCCAAATAAAGGGAACTGCCTGAGGGGAATGCAGGGAAGGGGCTGTTTGAGAGGTGATTCCCTGCGCCTGGCCTTCTAACAGGATTGCCAAAATAACTCAGGGAGAAGCAGAGTTAATGAAGCAGGCACAGAACAAAAGCAAGTTCAAGCGAAGCTAAGGTGCCAGGGAGACATATTCCAGGTGCTTAAATATAGATCCCACAGATGTTAATACAACAGGATGGGAGGTGGGATAAACAGGATGGCAGGCAAACTGTCCCTGCCCAAAGGGCACCGAAGAGGGACTGTGGGTGTGAGACAGCTGGAAGGACAGACTCAGAGGCTGCGGTCAGAGGACAGGATACAGAAACGTAAGGTCTAATGTGGAGAACTGGGGGAATGTCCAAGGACAGTGGAAGTGAAGGTCGAGGAGAAGAGGAGACCAGGTACTTGAAGTCAGAGGTGTTCGTCATGCTCTGAGATGATGTGGGGGTGGCCATGGAGGGTGGAGACTTGAAGTGGGATCTCAGTTCCCTAAACAGGAATCAAACCCAGACTGTGGCAGTGAAAGCACCAAATCATCACCACTAGACCACCAGGGACTAGTGGCCAGAAGCAGGGTCCTGGCTCTTGCCTTCTTTGCAAAGGAATTTTAGCAAAAAGACGGAAAAAAGAGAAACTGATAAATTGTTTATTAGAAAAATACATGCAGGTGAGCTCAGAGAAAGAGTCAGGTGCTTTTGGGGTGGCTTGTTGTTTAGTCACATCAGAGTCCTTTCTAATGAGCTGGCTCTTCACTTTGGCCACCTGATGCAAAGAGCTGACTCATTAGAAAAGACCCTGATGCTGGGAAAGACTGAAGACAAAAGGATGAGACTGTTGGATAGCATCACCAACTCAACGGACATGAGTTTGAGCAAACTCTGGGAGATGGTGAAGGACAGGGAAGCCTGGCATGCTGCAGTCCATAGTTGCAAAGAGTAGGACATGACTCAGTGACCGAACAAGCCATGTCCAACTCTTTTGTGATCCTATGGATTGTGGCCCACCAAGCTCCTCTGTCCATGGGATTTCCCAGGTGGGATTTCCCAGGCAAGATTTCCCACTAGAGTGGGTAGCCATTCCCTTCTCCGGGGGATCTTCCCAACTCAAGGATTGAACCTGTGCCTCCTGCATTGAAGGCAGATCCTTTACCTCTGAGCCACGTGGGAAGCCCTGGTTGCTATATGGAGGCAGTTTTCTGGGTCTTTGTTTCCCTCCGGCCAATTACGTTGCTTTAACCCCACACTTGGTCTGACTCATGGCCCTCCCCTGTGTGTCTGTGTATCTTTTAGCCAAGATGGATTCCAGCGTGAAGGTCTCTGGGAGGTTGACTGGACATATTAAGGGCTAGTGTCCCCTCCCTTGAGGACCCTTTCTGCGCATGTGTAATCTGGGATACTGCCTTGACCACAAGAATGAGGAATGTGCGACCTCCATACCTAGCTAGGGCTCAGCCCTTCTCTGCTCCTGCCATCACTGTTGTCTTGGCGTCCACAGGAGACTAAATCCAGCTGCTTATCCTGTTCCTGTTATTATCTTTGTCTCAAAGCATAAACAGGAGTCTAGTTGTAAATGTCTAACCCAGGGTCCATCTATCTTCTGCCTCAGAATGATTAACTCTGACTTAATGTCTTTTAAGATTTTAACCTTTCCAAGGGCAGAGAACGTTTTGTGTCCCACACAGCCCAGTGTCGATCCCATCATGTATGCTGCTTGTTGAATACAATTAAATTGGAAGTCTACAAACATTAAGATCATGTGGAAGAAAAGTGGAAATAGTTAGAATAAAACAATGAAATAAGACATAAGGACTTCAATTTATTTGCTCAATAATTAGATAGTTCAATTGAACAGGATTAAGAACTCTGATAAAGGATTAATTTTTAATTTTGGTAGCCAAAATCCCAATCTGAGGGGTAAAGGGGGCACGGGGTACAAATATATACCAGACTTAATTTACTTTTATCAGTAAAACAAAGTGATAACCAACAGAGCCTTTGGGAGCTTTATTAAAGCCAAGTAGACACCTGTTTATAGTTGGTAAAGAAACTGCCTGCAATGCAGGAGACCCAGGTTCAATCCCTGGGTCAGAGAAGAAAATGGCAAACCACTCCAGTATTCTTGCCTGGAGAATCCCATGGACAGAGGAGCCTGGCAGGCTACAGTCCATGGGGTTGCAAAAGTCAGACACTACTTAGCTACTAAACCACCAACACCAGACACCTATTTTACATAAGATACAGGTCCTCACAGTTTGTTTATAAACATTTTTTTACAATGCCCCCTATTATATACTTTAGGGAAATTTGCTATTTAAAAGAACTCTAAGATTACTTGGATGCAATCTCAAAAATGACAGAATGATCTCTGTTCGTTTCCAAGGCAAACCATTCAATATCACAGTAATCCTCGTCTATGCCCCAACCAGTACTGCTGAAGAAGCTGAACGGTTCTATGAAGACCTACAAGACCTTTTAGAACTAACACCCAAAAAAGATGTCCTTTTCATTATAGGGGACTGGAATGCAAAAGTAGGAAGTCAAGAAACACCTGGAGTAACAGGCAAATTTGGCCTTGAAATATGGAATGAAGCAGGGCAAAGACTAATAGAGTTTTGCCAAGAAAATGCACTGGTCATAGCAAACACCCTCTTCCAACAACACAAGAGAAGACTCTATACATGGACATCACCAGATGGTCAACACCGAAATCAGACTGATCATATTCTTTGCAGCGAAAGATGGAGAAGCTCTATACAGTCAGCAAAAACAAGACTAGGAGCTGACTGTAGCTCAGACCATTAACTCCTTATTACCAAATTCAGACTTAAATTGAAGAAAGTAGGGAAAACCACTAGACCATTCAGGTATGACCTAAATCAAATTCCTTATGATTATACAGTGGAAGTGAGAAATAGATTTAAGGGTCTAGATCTGATAGATAGAGTGCCTGATGAACTATGGAATGAGGTTTGTGACATTGTACAGGAGACAGGGATCAAGACCATCCCCATGGAAAAGAAATGCAAAAAAGCAAAATGGCTGTCTGGGGAGGCCTTACAAATAGCTGTGAAAAGAAGAGAAGTGAAAAGCAAAGGAGAAAAGGAAAGATATAAGCATCTGAATGCAGAGTTCCAAAGAATAGCAAGGAGAGATAAGAAAGCCTTCTTCAGCAATCAATGCAAAGAAATAGAGGAAAACAACAGAATGGGAAAGACTAGAGATCTCTTCAAGAAAATTAGAGACACCAAGGGAACATTTCATGCAAAATGGGCTCAATAAAGGACCGAAATGGTATGGACCTAACAGAAACAGAAAATATTAAGAGGTGGCAAGAATACACAGAAGAACTGTACAAAAAAGATCTTCACGACCCAGATAATCACGATGGTGTGATCACTGACCTAGAGCCAGACATCCTAGAATGTGAAGTCAAGTAGGCCTTAGAAAGCATTACTACAAACAAAGCTAGTGGAGGTGATGGAATTCCAGTTGAGCTCTTTCAAATCCTGAAAGATGATGCTGTGAAAGTGCTGCACTCAATATGCCAGCAAATTTGGAAAACTCAGCAGTGGCCACAGGACTGGAAAAGGTCAGTTTTCATTCCAATCCCAAAGAAAGGCAATGCCAAAGAGTGCTCAAACTACCATACAGTTGCACTCATCTCACACGCCTATAAAGTAATGCTCAAAATTCTCCAAGCCAGGCTTCAGCAATATGTGAATCATCAACTTCCTGATGTTCAAGCTGGTTTTAGAAAAGGCAGAGGAACCAGAGATCAAATTGCCAACATCCGCTGGATCATGGAAAAAGCAAGAGAGTTCCAGAAAAACATCTATTTCTGCTTTATTGACTATGCCAAAGCCTTTGACTGTGTGGACTGCAATAAACTGTGGAAAATTCTGAAAGAGATGGGAATACCAGACCACCTGATCTGCCTCTTGAGAAATTTGTATGCAGGTCAGGAAGCAACAGTTAGAACTAGACATGGAACAACAGACTGGTTCCAAATAGGAAAAGGAGTATGCCAAGGCTGTATATTATCACCCTGCTTATTTAACTTATATGCAGAGTACATCATGAGAAACGCTGGACTGGAAGAAACACAAACTGGAATCAACATTGCCGGGAGAAATATCAATAACCTCAGATATGCAGATGACACCACCCTTATGGCAGAAAGTGAAGAGGAACTCAAAAGCCTCTTGATGAAAGTGAAAGTGGAGAGTGAAAAAGTTGGCTTAAAGCTCAACATTCAGAAAACTAAGATCATGGCATCCGGTCCCATCACTTCATGGGAAATAGATGGGGAAACAGTGGAAACAGTGTCAGACTTTATTTTTCTGGGCTCCAAAATCACTGCGGATGGTGACTGCAGGCATGAAATTAAAAGACGCTTACTCCTTGGAAGGAAAGTTATGACCAACCTAGATAGCATATTGAAAAGCAGAGACATTACTTTGCCAACAAAGGTCCGTCTAGTCAAGGCTATGGTTTTTCCTGTGGTCATGTATGGATGTGAGAGTTGGACTGTGAAGAAGGCTGAGCACCGAAGAATTGATGCTTGAAGTGTGGTGGTGGAGAAGACTCTTGAGAGTCCCTTGGACTGCAAGGAGATCCAACCAGTCCATTCTGAAGATCAGCCCTGGGATTTCTTTGGAAGGAATGATGCTAAAGCTGAAACTCCAGTACTTTGGCCACCTCATGCGAAGAGTGGACTCATTGGAAAAGACTCTGATGCTGGGAGGGATTGGGGGCAGGAGGAGAAGGGGACGACAGAGGATGAGATGGCTGGATGGCATCACTGACTCGATGAACGTGAGTCTAGGTGAACTCCGGGGTGTCATCAGTTTAGCTCTGAACGAGGCAATACCCCTACAGAAACCTTTCTTCCCAACTACACCCCACAACAATCACAGTAAAAGGGGAGAAAAAGGGAATCATGCAAATAAATTACAGCAGCTGGCACTAAAATCACTGAATCATAATGGCCATAAATTCTGTTCCGGTATCTTCTATAAGAACATAGAGTACTTTAAGCAGCTTGGCTGGCTCAAATGCCTCTTTTGTTTTCCCTCTGACCAATGACTGTTCCAAAGATTTCAGTATGTCTGTGGGCCAAGACAGATCAAAGTCAATGGATCCAATTCATTTATTCATGCCTACACTAGTATCTTTGGTTCTGGGACTTGGGGACTCTACTGCAGTGACCAAATCAGGATCCCTGCTCTTACGAAGTGTGCATTCTAAGGACAGAGCCTACATATCTGCCTCTTTAAAAGCACACTGACTGGATGCTTCTATCACCATCACCATAATGTACATCACCAACATTTGCTTCTTAAAAAATTCCTCTTAACAACTTCTCATCAGTGAATACACAAAACAGCCGTTTCTTCTAACTCTACTGACCAAAAAACTTATGTAACCACAGATTTTTTCAGTTTTGTACTTTCTGAGGAAGAGAGACGTATGACAGGAAAGCTGAAGGGGACTGAGTTTGTCAATCTCCCAGGCCCCTTAACAGAATCATTTTAGGCCTGACTAAGTCTTCTACAACTGTACCTGTACATGCAAGATATACACAGATATGTATTTAAAATATGCTTATATACATCTATTTTTAGAACCAACATTACTTCCTAAGTAAACCTATTAGATGAGACCTCTGATTCCTCTAGAAACCTTGGATTTTGATACAGGAAGGTAGGCCTAAAGTGAACTTTGGCCCCAGGAAAAATTAAATAGCTCTGCATAATAAAATTTAAAAGTACCGGGATTTTGAGGGGAGCAATCAAAAAGGAGAAGAGGAGGCAGGGGATGAGGGCAAAGGGCCCACCAGGTTACAGGAGCCTTGAGTTCCCTTGTGATGGTGACCAAAACAGATTTAGAGCTAGAGACGCCCAGCATGTGGCAGCAACTCTCCTGGCACTGCAATAATGTAAACTTCCCCACTCCTACCCCCTGCAAATCTCCCTAAAGCTGACCACACCCTAACCCTAACCCTAACCCTAGCTTTATGTGAGCTCTTGATCTTTTTATCTTCCATTCTTTCCTAGCTCCTGCCTGACACATCTATCTAATAACGGCATCACAGATTCAACCACCCATGTGTACCTCAGTGGGTTGGTCCCAAACTATCTTCCTTTCCCCACCCCTACCACGAACTGTTCCTAACTGTTTCTTCTCGTAACTTCCAGCATTCCACTAGCTCTTTAATGTCATAACCACTTCAGGAACAACCAATATTTATTGAGCACTTGTAATGTGCTAGGTACTCTGCCAAGGGCATTAATGCATAATTTCATTTGATACTCAAACCCCACTAGACAGGTATACTTCATTTTCTAAATGTTAGGAAACCAAAGTTCAATGAGGACAGTAGTGCTCAGAGTAAGTGATGGAATTCAACCCCATTCTGACTCCACAGCCAGCTTAACCAGTATACTCCAATGCCCCCAAGTCAAAAACCCTCTGAACCATCCCTCTCATTAATCATTCGTAGTCACCTATCTGGTTGGACCAATTATACCTCATGGATGCCGCATCATCTCTACTTCCACTGCCTTCATAGAGAACAAAAAACAGCATCTACCAAGTCCTTCCTGTGTGCCAAGCACTATTCTAAGTAACATACATGTTTTTCAAGCTTTATCCCCCAAATCCTATGAAGTGAAGACCCTAAAGAAGAAAAAGGTTACGTAATGAGTGACAGAGCCAGATCCAAACCCAGACAATGTAAACTGAGAAGAGCTGAGCACTTAAACCCTCCAGGATTTAAGAGGCCCTGCACCGGCTCCCTACCTCCCATCTGGACCCCCACCAACCTTCAGCCTGCCGCAGACATCCTTCTGGAAGGCAAATGTTATCATGACATTCTCCTGCTTAAACTTGGCAGCTCCGTATCGCTGACTGGATCAAGTCCAAATTTCTTAATTTGGCACACAAAACCCTTTATGTTCCTGTTCAACCCAGTTCAATAAATATTTGAGTGCCCACTGTAAGCAAGGCCAAGTGCTAAGTGCTCCGAAATGAATAACACATCCCAGGCCCTGACCACGACTTCAACCGCAGACACCATGTTCTTCAGCCAGAGTAACCAGATGCGGCTCTCATAAAGCAACCCCCTACACGCTAGTCCCTTTGCAGAGAATGAAAATCCCCCAGCCACCTGAAGAGTAAGTGCAGGTGTGAGGCCTTCCCTAACAAACTCCAGGCAGAAATTCTCCCTCTTTTAAGGTCCCTCAATACCCGCTCAAATCGCTTTCAGGTGGCTGGTCGAAGAGAGGCATATATCGGCTTCCAAACAGCACTGTGAGCCAGTTCAGGGCAAGAGCTGACCCTTGCCAAGCATGTCCGGTTTGCAGAAGACACTCATTTGCTGAATGAAAAAATAATAGAAAAAGCATAACCTGATGAGAAAAGGAGAGGAACAAGATACAGAATTAGGAATGGTAACACACAGGGGGGCCACATTAAAAGCAGCAGCAGTTATTTTGCCTGGGTTACAAACAGGCCTACATTTTTCCTCCTATGGGAAAACTCACGTGCAGGACTTGGACAAGCTAAAAGGCCACAACTTTTGTTATTCGCGGCTCCAGAAAGCTCGGACAGGCCAAAAAGGATACAAGATGAAAGTCCGTTGTCTAAAGGGGTGAGGAGATGGGAATAAAATCTATCCAAGTAAATAATATTGACCTACTGGGATGAACTCAACAGGGCTACGTCACAGTATGGTGCAAGGAAGAGAGGGAAAAAAAAATCAAAATCTGTCCTGAGACTAATTTAGAAATCAGTATGACTGCGGCCAGAATGCGAAATTTTAAAAGCGAAGACAGTTGCAATAAACCAAAGCTCATAACTGTTTCCCCCTTCTGAATCGCCACTGCTTTTCGCTCAACTTCGTTTCTGTAATTTAAAAAGCAACCATCTACCAGAGTTAAGCCCAGGCATGAGCGTACTATAGCTCCTGGCATATACTGAACGTCTTGATTCATAACCATAAATGCACACAGAAACCTCCGAAGAGACGCTACATCTAAGCCGCAAGTCCTTCGTCTAGATCTGGGCATGAGGTTCTAAAAAGCGAGCGAGGTCCTTTCTGAACGGTGCTTTGTGTGTGGCTGCTTCCAAGTCAAGGGCCGTGTTTTGAAATTACCCCCCTCGAGGGTGTCACGTCTCTCTTCCAGCCTCCAGGGAAAGGTGAGAATTCGCAGGCAACAGGCTGGGACGGAGTGTACGACTTCGCCCCGCTCCTTTCAAACGGGGACAAGTCCGGGTAAGGCAGCCGGTGGCTCTCTCACTCAGGGGACAAAAATATCACCCCACCTCTCCCCTCCCTAAAACCAGAGCATACGACGCAAAAAGCTCGGCCACCCGGCGGCCGGGACCCCCCAGATTGTCAGAGCCGAGGCCGCCCGCCGGCGCCCGGCAGCCCCGCGCCCTCCTCCCTGGACCCCGTGTCCCCGAAGCCCGGCCCGGCCAGGAGAGCTCGAAGGACGCAGCGGCCGCCCGCCTCCGCCGCCTCCCGGGCGCCGCGACGCCCCACACCCCACACGCCGCCCGCACCTGAGGCGCGGCCGGACCGCGAGCGAGCGCCGAGCGTGGCGGGCAGGGCAAAGTTACTCACCGGGTGAGCCCGGCTCCCGCGCCTCAGCCGAGCGTGGGCTCCGCTTCCGCGGCCCCGCTGAGGGAGCGCGGGGGCCAGCTGGCCTCCGCTCCGCCGGGACCTGCCGCCGCCACCGCCGATTTCCTGGCAAGGAGCAAACTCTAGTCAAGACTTCGCTCCTCAACCGCCCCTGCTGCCTTCCCGCGGGCGAACGCCAGGGCCGAGCCACGCAAGCCGACACGCACCCCGGCCAATTGGCAGCGGCACAGGGCGGGGAGGGGGCGGGCCACAGGGCGGTTCAGCCTATCCGAGAGCGCGGGGGGCGGGCCGGGCCCGGGCCGTCACTCCGGGTTAGAGTGAGCCCGCTCCGCCCCCAACTGCCGCGCGCCCTCCCTCCACCCTCCCCACCCCAGCCATCCCCTCTGCTGTCCGCCTTGAAGCCCCCGGCACCGGGCCAGTGCCGCCTCTGCGCTCAGCACCGACCGCGCGAGGACAGGGGAACAGCTGGGGGAGGCGGAGAACATCTAGGGGGTCGGGGTGGGGTACGAGAACAGGTGGCGCCGGAAAGCTGGACTGTGGGCGTGTCGGGCGAGAGGACAGCGGGGGTCGGGGTGGGGGGAAGGGACGGGAGCTGGCGGGGGGGAGGGGGGACAGGAAGGGAGAAGGGGGGTTTTTGGTAAAGAACACCTGAGGGGTCGGGGCGCGGAAAGAGAGTCTGGGTGGTGAAAGGCTGCCGAGGCGGGGGCACGAGCACCTGGGAACGAAGATGAGAGGGAGGTTATGCGGGTGAGGTTGAAGAGGCCAAAAGGGTGAAAAGGAAAGGACGTGTCCAAAGCGAGGCAGGACGTACTCCAGGGAGAGAAAAAAGATCCAGGAAGGAAAGGATGGGGATGCGAGATGGGGACAGTTTACATCCAAACTCGCTCATCCTCACCCCCACTCCCGCCTCCCCCGCGGCAAAAATAAACAAACGCTTGTCCTTTGACCCAGTTGAGCTGTGAAATCATTCAAGATCGCGGATGAGACAAATACCGTCTTACACGTGCATCTTGTACTGTTGTGAAATTCATCAAAATGTATCGATCAACTATAGCTGTCCGTTGTCCCCGGAAAGGCCTCCCGGGGCGGGCGGGGTCCAGCCTGGGATTAATCCCGTCCCCCATGGGGCCAAGATCTTCCCCGGTGGCCCAGATGGTAAAGAATCCGCCTGCAATGCAGGAGACCTGGATTCGATCCCTGGGTCGGGAAGATTCCCCGGAGAAAGGTATGGCAATACTCCACTCCAGTATTCTTGCCTGGGGAACCCCATGGACAGAGGAGCCTGGCGGACTACAGTTCGTGGGGCGCAAAGGGCCGGACATGACTGAAGCGACTGACAATGCTACACTGCCAGGGGGCCAGCAGCAAGTCAGAAAGAGGCTTGATCCTGGCCCCAGGGGGAAAAGGGGATCTGGGGGAGTCAGGTAAGGCCCCGCCCCGTCTGCCATCACCTTAGGGGGCAAGTGCCAAGGGCCGAGCTCTGGCGCCCACAGGCAAGTCTCGGCCTCGGGGCGGGGCAGGAGCCCGGTTCCACCTGTACGCCACCACCAGTTCGGGGGGCGGGCTTACTCAGCAGCTCAGGTGAGCCGCTCAGGCTCGGCCACCGCCCTCCTCGCGCCGGGGGCGGGGCCGGGGCGGCGGCCAGGGGCGGAGCCTTCACGCCCCGCCCAGCAGCCGGGCCCTGCCGCGCCGCTGCGGCTCCTCCCCCCTCCTTCCGTCCGCACTTCTTCCGTCGGTCCTTCCTTCCTGCCTGCCTGCCTGCCTGCCGCGCCCGCACGCTTCGAGGCATGGGGCAGAGCCTCCGGCCCGCCCGCGCCACCTGAGGATCCCGGAAGCCGCCCCCGCCATGGAAGAGGACCAGGAGCTGGAGAGGTAACGGCCGAGGGGGTGGGGAGGGCGGGAGGAGCGGGCATTGCCGGGCCCTGGGAGCCGGCGGCTGGCTAGGGCCTCCGCCTCCGCGGCCCGGCCTGGCAGCGAGGGCCTGACAGGGAGGACGGGCGAGGAGGGGGCGCGGTGGGCGCGCCAGGGTGGGGAACGGGGCCCCGGATTGGGAAGGGGTGGAGAAGGGGTTAGCTGGATTGCTTGAGTGGAGACGCTCAGTGCACTAGATACCAAGGAGGGAAGACGGGTTGTTAAAGCGGAGTTCAGTCCCCAACGGCCCATCCCCGTTAGGAACAGCCAGAGTCAGTAAAAGATAACGTGCACCTGGCCACCGTTCCCCGAGTGATAGGCTTGGCCTGTGGGCCAGGCCCAGGCCACTCCTCTGGGCCGAGCGCTAATTGGTCGTCTCTGTGCGCCGAGTTCTTTTTTTCCCCCGTGCTTGGAGACTCTTCTCAGACTTTCTAGTTTCCGTACCTCCTGTAAACGGAAACCGTAGTTGGAAAACTGCATGTTGATGAACTTTAGTTTCTGTTTTTATCATCTGCTTTTCCCCCCACGCCTTTCAACTCCCCTTTTCATCCTTTAGCAGGACCCACCCTATTCTAATCCTGCCCCTCTTCTTGTGACTCTACCAAAAGAATATTTTAGTAAACTTTTTGTTGAAGGACACTCCCCTTGGTCGTCATGTGGACGGCCAAATGGAGTAGGGAGAAACTGGAGGCAGTAAATTATTTAGTGGTAGAATAGATGGAGGCAGGAGAAGATAATAATAAGGGCTAATGCTAATAGTTCTGTGTAATTGGAGTGCATTAGAGCAGTAACCTGTTGCAATTGTGATAGATTTTTAAAAAAAAGCTAGTTTCAAAACCGTACTCAGTATGATCTCATTTTTATAAAAACTATGTGTGTAGAAAAATGTCTGGAGTGAAGACCTCAATGGCTGAAGGCGAGAGGAAGACAGCCCTGGAGATGGTCCAGGCGGCTGGGACAGATAGACACTGTGTGACATTTGTGTTGCACGAGGAGGACCACACCCTAGGAAATTCTCTTCGGTACATGATCATGAAGAACCCAGAAGTGGAATTCTGTGGTTACACCACAACCCATCCTTCAGAGAGCAAAATTAACTTGCGCATACAGACCCGAGGTGCCCTCCCCGCGGTCGAGCCCTTTCAGAGAGGCCTGACTGACCTCATGAATGTCTGCCAGCATGTGCTTGACAAGTTCGAGGCCAGCATAAAGGAATATAAAGATCAAAAGGCCAGCAGAAACGAAGCCACATTCTAGTCCCTCACGCACCATACAGGGAGAACTGACCTCTAGGATGTTCTGTATGTGCTCTTGGCAAAAGAAGTAAAAGATTGTGGTGACAGCATGATGTGACCTGCAGAAAGGCCTGCTTCTAGTTCATAACTCATCTTAGCGGTTGGAGTCCCTGCGAGAAACTGTATTCTTCTAATAAATTCCCTCTTGTACTCAAACTGATTTGAGTGGTTTCTGTTCCTTTGTTCTGGAGGTGGACTCTTAGGATTTTGTGGGGTTTTTTTTTTTTTTTTTCATTTTAATTGAACCAAGGTTTAAAGTGAGGAAACAGATAACCAGGCACCTAGAGAAAGACCTTGATGGAGGAAATTAAAAGGATTTCCCTCCCCTAGTCACAGGAGAGGGAAAGATGCTGTAGAGCAGTGGTCCCAACCTTTTGGGTACCAGGGACCGATTTTGTGGAAGACATATTTTTCCATGGACCACGGATGGGAAGGATGGTCTCAGAATGATTCGAGAGCATTGCATTTATTGTGCACTTTATTTCTAATCTAATGCTGCTGCTGATCTGACAGGAGGTACCTGCCTGAGGCGGGGAGTTTCAAGACCCTATGCCATAGAGCATGACCCCACATAGGCTGTGGATGGTTTAGAAAAGAAAGGTGGGAGTGAGGGGAAGACTTGGCCTCTTCCTAGATATTTTTTAGTAATTTATGAGAATTGCATCCTTTGCTATGATTGGCAGATTGTGCAAGGGAGGAAAATAATTTGAGAGAATTCTGGTTTCATGTGAGAGAAGTTAGGTGGTCTCAGGCTTCATCTTTATGGTAGTATTTAGAGGAAGATTCCAGTTTAGTGCTGTAATTTCAGGACCCTAATATAAGAGGAGACAACTGGGATGACCAGATAACATTTTCAATTCTGGGTAGGTATCTCAGTACAGCCCAAGGTTCCATGAAAAGAAACAGTATTTGAGAGAAAGTAAAGACAGGAGGAAAATTGAATGTGCAGAAAATGATTTTGGGGGAAACCTAAAATACTGGTGAGTCACACTTAAGAACTGCCCTACTTACCTCTTCAACCTTGTGTCTTATACCTGTCCTACCCCAATTTGAATGATAATTCAGCCTACATATCTGTCAACCTTAGAACCTCAGCACCCCACCCCAGCCCCACCCTAGTAATCTGAGAGGGGACTCTGCTTTAGGTATGGAAGTCAGAGAGGATCTCCCAGAGATCACAGGAAGAGAAGGAGCTGGCCGTGCAAAAAAGAAAAGCATTCTGGGGGAGTAGCACTTGGAGAACTCTGAAGCAGAACACCAGTGGTCTGAGGAATCAAAGGCCTTGAAAGGAGATCTGTGTCTAGAGCAGGGCAAGCAGGGAGGACAAAGGCTTGTGATAGGCTCCAGGGGAAGAGCTCTAGGGCAGAGACTTTGGAAAGTACAAGGGGAAGGCATCTGGGAATCTGACGACAGTGTGGTGGAATGGACTGTGGAGAGGCCAGGGTAGAAGCAGACGAACTATAAGAGCTGGAAGGTCCAAAAGCTAGTGATGGAGACGAGTGGATTTGAGATACGTTTGCGAGCCAAATGGTACAGAATTGGTAGACCTCAGGAAGTGGGTGTAGAAGATGAGGAAAGAGAAGGATGATTTCCACCTAGATTTGAGGCTAAATTTACTGAAATGGGAAGCCTAGAGGGGAAAATTCGTTGGGAGGTGGAGTGATGGAAAACTTGGGTTGCAGGGATGGGATTGGTTGGGAGGTGGAGAATCAGAAGTTCCATCTTGAATGAGGTAATCAGTAGATATGAGTTGAAGGCCATCAAAGAGATTCAAGTAGAGATCAACTTTGTTAGTTCTTGCCACAAAGATGAAGTAAATGCATAAAAACTGGAGTGATGAAGAGAGTCCAAACCAAGCCTTGAGCAAGCTCAGTATTTAAAGGTTGGTAGAAGATCAACCAGTGAGGTGGTGCGGAAGCTTGTAGAAAGTCAAGTTGTGGAAGACAGCGCTTTCAAAGAGAAGAGTGATGAATGAGTCACATGAGGACAGAAAAAATGTCGGCTGAAATTAACAGAGAAGTCACTGGGCAGCTGGCAGCATTAGTTTAGTGCCTACAAAGGCTAAATATTAACTCTGGTAACAGAAGAATGGTTTCGTTTGGGTTTTCCAATAAAGAAAATATACTGTAGGACGTTAGAGGCTAAATTTAAGTGGGAGCAGGAGTGGGTGGGGAAAGATCAAAAGTTCCAGGGCAAGGACAGGGAACATTCTCCTAGGGTGACAGACAGTAAGAAACAGTTAACAGAAAGCCAATGTCAGCATAAGGAACTTAGCACTTGAAGACACAGGGAAGTCCTAAAGGGATCAGTGGGAAATGATCAGACACTTGTTTGCCTCTTCTAAAGTTCTGCCTATGAGTAGTTCAGTGGGGACCGGAAACAGGATAACTTAAATGAAGTTTAATACCTATGAGCCAAGACCTGTCAGGAGATGAAGGCCAAATTTAGTTAATTAGTGGACACAGCAGTGCAGAATGGTGACAGTAGACTGAAGTAATCAGTAACAGTACCCATGGGGGATGCACCCACTGGTGGCCACCCGCCACATCTTGTGGCCTTTTTACTCCTAAAAGGGCTCATCACTCATGATTTGGCATGGAGTCTTGAATCTGTTTGTTGTTTAGTCAGTTCAGTCTTGTCCGACTCTTTGCGACCCCAAGGACTGTAGCCCACCAGGCTCCTCTGTCCATGAGATTTCCCAGGCAAGAATACTGGAAAGGATTTCCTCCTCTAGGGGATCTTCCTAACCCAGGGATCAAACCCACGTCTTCTGCATTGGCAGGCAGATTCTTTTACCACTGAACCACCAGGGAAACTGAAGTGAAAGTGAAAGTTGCTCAGTTGTGCCTGACTCTTTGCGACCCCATGGACACAGTCCATGGAATTCTCCAGGCCAGAATACTGGAGTGGGTAGCCTTTTCCTTCTCCAGGGGATCTTCCCAACTCAGAGATTGAACCCAGGTCTCCTGCTTTGCAGGCGGATTCTTTACCAGCTGAGCCACCAGGCAAGCCCAGCCCTAAACACAGGTTCTTACAAAAACACCTTCACAAGGCAGGTGTGTGAAAGGAAAAAACAGGGCAGGGCAGGCAGGATAACCAAGAGTCCTGGAGACCAGAGAAGAATCTTTGCAAAAAGTTTGTCAGAACCTAAGGGAAGGCAGAATTGGTCTATGAGAAAGTGAGGGAGATTGATATGAATCATGTATTTACTTAAATAAACTGAAAAAACTTACTCAGTATTTCTGATTTACTAACAGCAATAATATCAATGGTTCAAGCTCAAATTCTGTTCATCTATAAAATATCTATGCCTTTTAAAGAGGCAATTATTAAATAAAATGATTATATGCTAAAGGCTTTATTAATATATAACAACTTGAGTACTTGCCAAGCACTTCCCACTTTCAAAGCACTTTACAAACTATTTATAAATTGCATACAGTTGCAACATCTAAGTGTTCTAATTGGTCATTATAACGCATAGGTGCCTGTAGAACCTCTGTGGAGATGAAAAGGTGTCTACCTAGAAAGTAGTCCAATCAGTGTCATTCTGAACCAGTGTCTCACATTTTTAGAAATAATGAAAGCACACCAAGTTCTGTGGCCACCGTTCCTCACCCTTCTTTTTGTTTCCCTTAAACATGTTGTTAAGACTATAGATAGTCTCCAGATCACGAAAGTCATCTTTTCCGATAAGCAAAATTTAGAACCAGAGACAACGTTTGTACTAGCCCTCAAACTGGGCTTCCAGGAAATTTGCCCAAATCCACCGGTCTGCTTTCAAGTACTTATGACCCCAGATCTAGCCCTTCTGTGCTCAGATTCTTAATGCTGATTTTTCTTTTGCCATTTGAAAGTGTATAACCCAGGTGGTGCTACTGGTAAAGAACCCACCTGCCAATGCAGGAGACATAAGAGATACGGGTTCAATCCCTGGGTCAGGAAAATTTCCCTGAAAGAGGGTATGGCAACCCACTCCAGTATTGTTGCCTGAAGAATCCCATGGGCAGAGGAGCCTGGTGAGCTACAGTCCATGGGGTTGCAGAGTTGGACAGGACTGAGCAAGTAAAGAACAGCAGCAAGTACGTACCTAGTAGTGGTATCAGTCCTGAGACATGGTGGAGACGAGAATATGAGTCTGCCCTCCAAAGCCCCCTGATTTTGAAGAGGACAGACAAGAGCCATACACATGAAAAAGGTAGCCAGCTGCATTTACAGTGAAGTGCCCTAATGTGCAGTGTAGGGCATTACCTGCTGAACACAGAATGGAACTGGTGAGGGACACTCCTGTAGCAGAGATCGTTCCATGCACACGCAGTCTGCCCGCCACTGCCCTGGGCCCTGGAGAAATTAAACCACACAGGCAGTGTGCCTTCCAGTAACTCATGGAGCACTGAAGCAGGCAAACCTGTGAAAGACTTAGTGCTCCAAGATAAACGGTTTCCTTTTTCCCAGTGTAAAGAAGCCATTACAGATTCTCAAGCTAGGGAATGCCCATGCCGGATGGACGAGGGGGAGGAAACGTGGGAAGACAGTGTGGGTCACGGGGCATTTGTACCAGTCCAGGTGTAATGTAAGGAGGGTACCATTGTAGACGTGGAGGTAAAAAGATGGATACCAGAAAGCTGCTGGAAAAAAAAATAACGTGGAGCCAGAGTCCGCCAGGGAAGCAAGTGAGAGGCTGTGCACAGCCCCGGTCCTTCAGCCCAGCGTTTTGCTACCACTGCCTCCCAACCAAAACCAGCACAGCGGGATTCGTGAGCTCCTCTCCCCACCTGTCCTTGCTAACGAGTCCACCCTTAACCTCCTTCCCTGCCTGTCAGAAGAGCTGCCTTTAACAAGGTCTGGACTCCAGGGCTACAGATGTGGACACTGAGGGTGGGGAGAGGAAGTCGGGCAGTGAGCTGACCAGCCCTTGCTGCCCCCTGCCCATACCACGCGGCTCTCCTCAAAGGGAGCATCGCCATTCATTCATTCATTCATTCGTTTGGCAAAATGAGCACAGTTTAGACGCAGACATGGTTTAGGTACCAGAAGGACAGCAGGGAACAAGCTGTCCCATGTATGGTTTGTTTTCTGATGGCAGAAGTAGAAAATAAAGAACTAGTGCATCCATAAATGCATCATGTAATTAAGGTAGTGATGTAAATGGGAAGTGGAGGAGTCATGGGCTTGGGGGAGAAGGCACTCAGAGTTCTGAATATCTAAGAAAGGCTTTTCTGAGGTGGCGACCTGAGCAGAGAAAAGGAGAGACCGTGGAAAAATGAGAATACACTCGGAATTTCCTGGGCGATAAACTAAAGTTATTCAGCCAAGAAAAAGCAGAATGATGAACCTTTTCAAAGGAATAAACTTTCAGCATTGGATGTATGTGTAGTTTTTATTAGTACCCAAATTCATATCATTTATCTTTAATCTGTATATTAATTACTAGTAATGATAGTAAAGAATTTGAGTTAATGTGTGGGGCAGTAGGGTATGGTCACAGTTTGGGATCCACGGATAGGTGTATGTGTATTAAGAGAGTTGACCTTAATTTCAGTTTCAGCATTTTTGAGAGAAGCACATCTTTCTTAGAAGCAGAAGTGAACGTGCTTGGAATCCTGCACCCCTTTTCAGGCTAAATAACTGAGTTAAGAGCTCACACTGTTGGAATCACGCTGCCTGAGTCTTGGTCTCGGTGCTAGGCTTTTTAGCTGTGTTACCCCAGACAAGCTGTTTGACCTCTCTGTGCCTGAGTTTCTTCACCTGTAAGATTGGGATAACAATACTTACCATACAGGGATATTCTAAATATTAATTTAGATAATAGAGTCAAAGTGCTTAGGATAGTATCTGGCCCATATAGCATGCTTTCAATTAGTGTTAGCTGTTGATATTATTGGGCTTCCCTGGTGGCTCAGAGGGTAAAGCATCTGCCTACAATGTAGTAGACCTGGGTTCGATCCCTGGGTTGGGAAGATCCCCTGGAGAAGGAAACGGTAACCCACTCTAGTACTCTTGCCTGGAAAATCCCATGGATGGAGGATCCTGGTAGGCTGCAGTCCATGGGGTCGCAAAGAGTTCGACACGACTGAGCAACTTCACTTTCACTTTTCACTTTCATGCATGGAGAAGGAAATGGCAACCCACTCCAGTGTTCTTGCCTGGAGAATCCCAGGGACCGGGGAGCCTGGTGGGCTGCCATCTGTGGGGTTGCCCAGAGTCGGACACAACTAAAGCAACTTAGCAGCAGTGTGGAAGGTTATTAGTCTGCTAAAGCCATTGCTTTTTTTAAAAAAGATAGTTTAAATAAAATAGCATTCCTAATATAATTGAATATAGGTAAAAATCGAAGATAAGTGGATTGTTTCTTCTTTTCATGAAGAAATTAAGATTCTAATGGAACACGCACAGTCTTCCTTAAGCTGTAAGACAGAGGTTAAGCAGGAAGGAAAAGTAAGTTCCATAGCAGATGGATTCCTGGTTTGGTGCCAAGTACGTGAATACTGACGGGGAATCAGGGTTCAAGCTATATGCCAGCCAAGCATCGAATTGCATAAAATGTAATATATCAGTATTTTATCTGCCAGTGCTCCATAGATTCCATGTTTGCTATGTAAGACTCTTAATAAATGTCAAAAAGAAAAGCTACCACCCACGTGCTCTTCTTAGTTTACATGCTAACTTGGGTCAAATGTCAGAGCAAGTGCAGATAAAGCCCAGAACAGTTCTGTCCAAAGGGCTCCTAGAGAAGATGAAGCTGCCCAGAGCATCTAGTCAGACGGGCTAGACCGGCTGGCTTTTAACAACAGTTTGTGGTTTGGAGGTTTGGGTTTTTGGTTTTTTCTTTTTTAAGGGTGAAAGAGGCTTTCTTCCTAGGGGCCTCTTTGGACAGGACTGGGTAGAGGTGAAGTGTAAGGACTCTGAAGGCAGGGCCTGGTTGTCATCTCTGCTTCACTGCTTCCTAACTTGCAAACGTGTGGAAGAGCAGCCTAGCCTTTCGGAGCCTCAGTCCTCTCATCTGTAAAATGGAGCTAGTAGTAATACTTACTTTACAGGGTTATGGTGAAGTGTAAATGCCCTAAAGCACTCAGCACAGTTCCTCGTAGACTTAAGTACTCAATCATTAGCCATTACTGTTACCATTGTCGTGTTGGCCGCGTTGAAGACAGTCAGTGGTGGCTAGAACAGCAGCCTTCTAGAACTGGGCATGTCTCTATCCGCAGGGTCCCTCCCTGTTTCTTCTCGCCACATGGCCAGCTGGGACCGCAGGCCATGCTGGCCTTCCCGTTTCTTTCAGATTTGCCTGGAGTGTTCCATCTCGGGGCCTTGGTGCTTGCCCTTGACTTCACCAGCCCCCTTCCCCAAGTCTTCACCCGGCTGTCTTTCCAGAGTACTTGCTCAGGCCATCCTTGACCGCTGTGTCAGTTACCCATTGCTGTGTAACAGACTGTCCTAAAACTCAGCAACTGAGGAATCTAATTGGAGCTAAGGTAGAAGAATCTGACTCAGGACTTCTTGCAAGGCTGCAATCAAGGCATCATCTGGGCTGCAGCTTCTCAAGGCCTGAACAAGGATGATTAATTTCCAAGCTCGCTCACGTGGGACAGCCTTGCTCCAGGGCAGCTGGCTTCCCCCAGAGCAAGAGATCTGGGAAAGAGGGAGAATGCAAGATGGAAGCTGAGTCTTCATACCCCATCTCAGCAGCGACAGCCCACCACGTCCACCCTGTTCTGTCTGAGAGAAGTGGGTCCAGCTCCTACTGGGGGGAGGAGATTGTACACGGGCAGGAATACCAGGAGGTGGGGATCCCCAAGACCATCTCAGAGGCCACCGACCCACAGCTGCCTTCTCCAGGATAATACATGTGCATCCATCCAGACCGCCCTCACTGTCTGTCCCCTGACCTGGCTTCATTCCTCCCTGGTCCTCACGTTAACTGACGTCATATTCTGTATCTCTCTGTTTATTGTCTAATTCCACTTGAACATCGACTTCCAGAAGGCAAGGGCTCTTTCCCTGTTTGCCTTTGTGTCCCCAGCACTTGAAACAGGCCAGGCAGGCAGCAGGCTTTCATTCATGCTAGGCCAGTGAACAAATGACTGTGTGTGCGTGACTTGAGTGTGAGTGAGCACGACTGCCCCGGCAGGGAGGGAAAGCTGTGATCACACTGACATGACCATGTACACTCACAAGCTGACACTTGCAAACTCAGCCGGGACAGTGACAAGCTCCAAGAAGAAAAGGAATTCTCGACAAGCAAGGAAGCAGGCCCATCCTGTGGCTTCCAAGGGAGGAAGGGCTGAGGCGTTAGCATCACGGAGCAGCTCAGTGAAGGTGGCCACGTCTGGTGACCCCGCTCTCTGATGTCTTCTCCGCGAGAGCCTTAGGTGCTGACCTCCCTCACCACCTCTCCCATGGCGCATTTGGTACCTTTCCTCCTGTTGGTATAAAACATTCATTACAAGAGCGAATAGAAGATGGGCATCCTGCACTTTTAATTGCACTGAATCTGAATTTGTGAGGCTGAGATAACTATAAGCTCAGGGATTGCAAACCACCAGCTGGTAGTTGATGGTCTTTAGCGTCCTCTGTCCATACGGAGGTGAGCACATGCTGGGATGGGCGGGAGGAGTTCATTAGGCAGAAGGTGGTCGTGACGGGAGCAGGCAGAGGCGGAGGTGCTCCTAGTGGAGCAGTCTGCACAGGAGGAACCAAGCGGATCTCACACACACTGACGGGGCAGAGGAGTGCAGAGAGCTCACCTGAGCCTAGCCCAGTGGGCTCTGTTGTTTTCTCTGGGTCTGGAAAGGAAAGGAAATGGCTCCCACTGAGTGCGTCGCACAGTCGTGAGCACTGACCCCCAAGGCAGTGGCGGCTGGTTTTGTGAGTGCCTGCTCTACACTTTACACACCTACTGCATGTCACCAGATTTGGGGGGTTCGCTGATCGATAACACTTCAAAGAATAAAACCTAATAGGGTGAACTGTTGTAGAGTTGCATAGTTTTATTTCGCCATTGAAAATCAACTTTGTTCTGGTTCGAAATTGTCAGAAACCCCAGTCACTATGTGGCCTGACAGCACGTGGAGGCCTGCAGGGTGTGTTTTCACCCCCTCCGACAGTCGGTCGGGCAGTTAGGTTCTGACACGGTCGGCCTGGAGGTGGTATCAGAGCGCGCTCAGACCCTCAAGATTCTCCTGCCCACCCCCGCTTCAGACGCTGGTTGCAAATCCAGGTTATTACTCGTGCTTCTGACCTACTGCCTGAAAGTTCCCATGACCCTTTCCCTGGGCTCAGTTAATTCATTCGAGTGGGTCACAGAAGGCTTTCCTGCCCACCCCCGCTTCAGACGCTGGTTGCAAATCCAGGTTATTACTCGTGCTTCTGATCTACTGGCTGAAAGTTCCCATGACCCTTTCCCTGGGCTCAGTTAATTCATTCGAGTGGGTCACAGATTTCAGAGAAACGTTTACTCCCTTTTATCGGTTTACTATAAAGGATACAGATGAAGAAGGACATGGGACAAGGCCTGTGGGAAGGGGTGGGAGTTTCCACGCCCTTCCTGGGCACTCCACCTCTCCTCAAATCTCCATGCAGTCACCAACCGGAAGTTGGAGAATCGAAGGAGAACCGGAAGTTCTCCACACCCTGTCCTTTCGGGGTTTCACTGAGGCTTCACTCCACAGACACGACTGATTAAATCATTGGCCCCTGGTGGCTGAACTTCATCTCTAGCCCCTCTCTCCTTCCCAGGGGTCTGTGGATGGGACTGACAGTTCCCAGTCTCTAATCACTAGTTGGTTGCCCTGGGTGACCAGCCCCCAACCCCAGGTGGTGGTTCAGTCAGAGTCGTGTCCTACTCTTTGCGGCCCCATGGACTGCAGCACACCCGGGGCCTCTGTCCTCCACTCTCTCCTGGAGTTTGCTCAAACTCAGGTCCATTGAGTGGTAATGCTATCCTACAGCTCACCCTCTGCCACGGCCCCTTCTCCTCCTGTCCTCAGAATGGGGGGAAAACCAAACCTACACTTCTTTCAGTAAATTAGCATACCTAAGACCTAAACAGAATTAAATTACGCATTCTGTAATTTGACATCTGTTATGCCATGTTCATCACATTGGCTCCACACTAAGACAACAGAGTCTTCAGTTTTCTCTTGGATCTTCAAAGGACTTGGTCCACAACTCTTAATGTCTCACCACCACTTGGTAAATTATATGGGATCTCAGAATGAATTTTAATTGGAGCTTAGATTTCAAGATAAGGGTCACGTATCATAGAGATGCCTGATCTAAAATCATTTCAGATCCCGGTTTGCTTGCTTACTGTGTTCTGCATACTTGCATACTTAAGCATAAATCCTGGTGCTTGGAATACTTAACAGGTTTTTTATTCAGAAGTGATTAATATACAGTTGGGGAAATAAGTATCAATTATCATCTCATTCCCTGAAGATAAAGAAAGGCGACTATTCTCATCTAGTTCAGTGTCCATGAAAGTAAAAGAGTCCAACTTATGTTCTCCACAGACCTTGTAATCTAAGCCTTCAGAACTTGGTTCTATGATTGTTCTCCTAGTTTTTTGTTTGTCTACATGGCAAACATGGTACTTTGTCATCAAATGGATGAGAAAAAAATGGGGATTCTAGGGCCTTTTAATTAGAAACTATTCTGCTGCTGACACATCACTAAACACCCAGGAAATGCAAACTAAAACCATGTGAGATACTACCTCCCACCCATCAGAATGACTGTTATCAAAAAGACAAGAAATAACAAGTGCTGGTGGAGGATGTGTTAAAAGAGAACCCTCCTACATGGCTAGTGGGAATATAAATCAGTGCAGCCACCATGGAAAATGGTATGAAGTTTCTTCGAAAAATTAAAAGTAGAACTACCATCAGCCCAGCAATTCCAGTCCTAGATATTTATCCAAAGAAGATGAAAACATTGATTCAAAAAGATATGAATTCATTGCAACATTATTTACAATAGCCAAGATACAGAAGCAACCTAAGTGCCCATTGATAGATGACTGGGTAAAGAAGATGTATGTGTGTGTGTACATACACACACAATGGAATATTATTCAGCCATAAAAAAGAATGAAGTCTTGGTGTTTGCAACAACATGCATGGATCTAGAAGATAATATGAAATAAGTCAGAGAAGGACAAATATTGTGTGATTTCATTTATATGCAATCTAAAACACAGAACAGATGAACAAACATAACTAAACAGAATCGGAGTCATGATACAGAGTAAAAACAAGTAATTGCCAGAGAGGAGGGATCTGGGGAAAGGAGAGAAAATAGGTGAAGGCTATCAAGAGGTATAAACTTTTAGTTACAAGATGAATGAGTCACATTATGAAATGCACAGTATGGAAATACAGTCAGTAATTATGTACTCTCTTTGGTGACAGATGACAACTAGGCTTATCATGGTGATCATTTTGAAATGTTTAAAAATATCAAATCACTGTGTTTATGCCAGGAACTAACATAGTGTTGTAGATGAATTCTACTTCAAAAACAAACTCAGAAAAAAATGATCAGATTTCTGGTTTCCAGAGGCAGGAGGTGAGGGGAGAAGAACTGGATGAAGGCGGTGAAGGTACAAAATTCTAGTTATAAGATAAATAAGAACTAGGGATGTAAGTACAGCATGACAACAATAATTAACAATGCTGTGTTATATATGAAAGTTACTAAGAGTAAATCCTAAGAGTTCTCATCACAAGGAAAAAAATTTTTTCCATTTTTTTTTTTAACATTGCCTCTGTATGAGATGATGGATGTTCCCTGAATTTATGGTCATCGTTTCATGATGATGTATATGAGTCAGAGCAGTACATTGTACATCTTAAATTTATATGGTGCTGCATGTCAATTATATCTTAATAAAACTAGAAGAGAAAAGAACTTATTCTACTGAAAATGTCAGTCTTTAAAAGTGTCAGCCTACAGGTGTGTCACCGCCTGCTGCCCAGACTTCTAGCAGTCAGGGGTTCCCTTTCTGTTTTCTTGTTGTAATAAGTTGGTCCCCATCTGAGGGCAGTGTGCTTCATAGCAAGCCAGGACATGAAGAATCCAGCTAGGCTTATTTCTAGCCAAAAGCAGACACGTAACAGTGACTGTAAAGTAAGAAGACCAGCCAGGTGGAAAAACCAGTTTAAATCTCCTTCAAAGTAGATGGTGTTTTTCCCATTTATAGAAAAAGAAACTGAGGCCTGGAGAAGTTAAGTAACCGTGCTGAGTCTGCACAGCTAGTAAGTGGATATGAACGCAGGGCAGCCCAAGCCCTGAGGTCCAGCTGTCTGTGTCCATGGTGTTTCCTGCAGACCTCCCACAGGTTCACAGGAAGACAGCAAAGCTCTGCTGGAGTTTATGTTCCAAGAGGTCAGTTTGAGAGATGGCACTGTTGACAAGTAACCCTTGTTGACTTCTAAGTTCAAGCTGAAACATGTTGGAAATGGGGCTGTTTTCTGTTAACCTTAACCGTGAAAAGAGTCACTTGAGTTAGAGACTATCTGGTCAAGAACCTAGCTTCCCAGATGGCACAATGGTGAAGAACCCCACCTGCCAATGTAGGAGACGGAAGAGATGGGAGTTCAGTCCCTGGGTCGGGAAGATCCCCTGGAGGAGGAAATGGCAACTCCCTCCAGAATTCTTGCATGGGAAATCCCATGGTCAGAGGAGCATGGTGGGCTACGGTCCATGGGCTCGCAGAGTCGGACATGACTGACAGACTGAACGCACAAAACTTGGTTCATGAAAACATCATTTTCCTTACTATCAAACTTCATGGGCATCATCTTTAAATACATTAACTTGTAATCAATGTTACACCAAAGCAGCACTTCAGTTGAGTCG
This sequence comes from Bos javanicus, assembly GCF_032452875.1. Lineage (NCBI taxonomy): Eukaryota > Metazoa > Chordata > Mammalia > Artiodactyla > Bovidae > Bos > Bos javanicus. The sequence goes on along the minus strand of NC_083879.1, from coordinate 32,328,482 downwards.
CTCGGTCGTGTCCGACAAAGCAGCACTTGATCATCCTCAAATGTAGAAAACATCTTCATGGATGGGATAAAATCAGGGTGTGTGTGAGCTGAAGGCTGTCTGGATGTGGAGTCAGAGCTGTCCAGGTCAGACCAGGTGTTCCCTGACCCGCTGACCCCGGACGAGGGAGCCTCCCTGAGCCTTCCTGGTCTAACGGATAAAGGGAACAATAGCTTTTAAAAGTTCTTCTGAGGGTCAGTGAGATAATATGTTCTGCTATTAATTACTATGCACCTGATAGATGCTATTATATAGTATTTTTGTGTTTTAGTTAACAGTTTAATGTAACAATTGATACTGTAGACCCACACTTAAAATTATTCTTAAAACCTTACATTTGTTCAGTTCTTTATAGTTACAGAGTAATTATATAACTGTATTTGATCCTCATATAAACTCTGGAAGGGTAGTAGAAATATCTTCATTTTATAGATGACGTAACCAAGATGACAAGGTCACAGAGTCAGTGAGGGCAGCAGTGGAATCACCCTCTCTCCACGCATTGTGGCTGTGTCCTCATTTTTTTAAGGTGACCCGAACATGTCCTTGATTCAGACCTAAGAAGAGGGAACTGCTGACTCCCTCTTCTAAGAGTGTCGAGAGATGTGGTAGAGAACATATCAAGGTAACTCTGCTCAGTCTGAACTTTCCAGGTGAGAGGTTCTGCTCTGAAGGGTGAACTGTCCAGAGCATGTCCCCGTGTTGGTCACGTCCTCCGGGGAGTTGTCCAGCTCCCGGCTTTGCACAGAGCAGACGTAGTTCTCCAGTGAACACGCTGAACTGTTGGAAAGGCTGAAGAACCAGGAGCACCAGCTTTCTTTTTGTACACATGGGATAGGACACTTTCACATTACATGCTTCTGGTCAGGGAGTTCATCGGTCATGGCCGTGTGAGGGCTTTGTGTGCCCGCTGGGTCTGCCCATCTCCCTATCGGCCCCTTAAAATCTCACTCAGTGTCATGAGAGGATTTGGGGAGCTCTGTCAAGCAGGCTGGTGATTTTGATATCAGGTACACTGTACACAGAAAATCTCCTCCCACTTCATTAACCACAGGAAGATAGAATTTCCTTCATATTCTTTGCATTGATAAACAATCCCTCAGCTTCTCATCAAAACAGAATTATGTTCCCTGGAAATCCAGTGGTCAAGAATCCACCTGGGAATGCAGGGGACACAGGTTTGAACTCTGGTTGGGGAGCTAAAATTCCACAGGCCCAGGAGCAACTAAGACCCAGTGCAGCCAAATAAATAAATATTTAAAAACAAAACAAAAAGCTGGAATTGTGCAGCAGATAAAAATTAACATTCTGGAAGTTTTTCTTTACAGAGAATAAATGGAAGGAGATAATTGAGATTAAAATAAAAATGCTGTGGCAAATTCAGATACCTAAGTGAGCCCTGTCCCTCCAAAGGAACATCAACACAAAGAAAGTCCTTTACACGTCTCATCTCTTGAGTTCTCCTAACGCCTCTGTGAACAGGGCTTAGTCTGCTTTCACGGAGAGGAAAGGTGCTCAGAGAAGGTCCTCAACTGGCCCAGAGCACCCAGCGGCTGGTGGGGCTAGCTCCCACCGTACCACACTGTCCTCCAAGGTAAAACACAGTTTCCACAGTAAAAGCTTTTGATTTGTCATGCTTTGAAGTTATTAATTTAGGTCCTTTTACATAGGTTTCCATTTTTATATGACTAAGCAATCATAGCAAATTATTCAAGTAACATTTTCCAGGCTGGGTGAGTTTCAGTCAGAACTACACCTGAATAGCAGCCAGTGCTGGTCCTCGCAGTGTTACACTCCAAAGGTAATGACCTTGGACTTACGGTCTGTCTTGTCCTAATTTCTCCCCAGGATGACAAACATGCCATCTAGCTTCTAGGGAGAAGACAATAATTGTGAATCAAATAATTGTGAATTAAACCCCCCCCCCACCAAAAAAATATCAGGTAACTAGTTTAGGCAAGTTCTTAACCTCTAAACCATAATCTCCTTGGCTTTATCCAGAGAGCCATCTAAGTTAAGTAGTACACTGAACTTCAATAAACATTTTCCTCAACAAGACACTACTCCCCACGTTAGGTCTGTGTGTCTAACCGCTCAATTCCATGAACTGTATTATAGGACTCTAGAGTTTTCCCCCAAAGCACTTGTATGTATATTAAATAAGTTTTGTTTTGTTTTTTTTAATGGGTTTTAAAATTGCCTTGTCCTACTTAAATACATTGTTAGATACATTAGCCCCTGAAAATCAACTTGAAAACTTGACACTAGAGGGTTTACAAGAACATACTGGCTGTTTTCAATAAATTATTTTGTACTGTAGATCCTAGCATTTAGTTACTGATGTGGAAGATGTCTGTGCGCGTGTGTACTCTTCGTTTTCAGAAACTCTCCCTGCCAGTTTTGTAGGGTGAAGCACCATCTCAACGTTCTCCTTGATCCCTGGAGTGTGAAAGACAGGGCACTCCTGGCACTCAGGAGGTGGCAGGGTGTGGAGGTCCACACGGCAGGGTGGGGGAACGCTCACTGCCCTGGAGTGGGCCGTACCCTCTGTCTTCATCTCTTGCCTTGTCCTGAAAGGCCCCAGGCAGCTGTTGAACCTGAGCTGTTACCTGAAAAACACAGGCTTTCTCTCCCTCCCATCCCATCATGCACTGCGGGACTTCTAAGAATTAGAAGCATCAGTATGTTTTCTTCCTGGGTTCCACATTGCTTAATTCCGCTGTAATGAAAACAGTTTTTAAAGAGCAGGCATTGAGTAGAAAATCCTACACATTCTGGAACGTTCTCTCTTTGTCTTCTCCAGTCCTTGGCTCTTAGCTCCAAGGATAGTTTATAATCACTTGATGAATCAGACATCCACAAGGGGTGGACAGCTTGTCTTCGGCAGACTGCTGCAGCCTTGACACCACTCAAGGAAACAGCTTCCGCGGGCTGACCAGGCTTTCCACCGCACAGGCCACATTCAGGGCAAAGAGCCAAGGACTCTGAAGCGCCGTCCAGGATGGTCTACAAGAGCCTTGGTCTCTGGTGTGAAATGAAACGCTTTTAGGATTAAGAGTGATTTATAGACCACACTTTCAGTGAGGTGGTGTTTCTGGTATGTGGTGTGTTTATCAAAGGACAGCATTCCAATGTAGAGGCAAACCTTTGAGGCTTTATACTGGAATATTTTCTTTTGTATCAACTGTTGTGATTTTTTTTCCTTTTTGCATTTGAAACAGTTATTTGGTGAGAGATGACAAAAATGTTTGTCATTTGGTAAGAGACCTCAATAATTATTTTGACTTTATGTCCTTTGACCAAGTTTATTTCTCCCAACTAGTCTTTCTGTGGAAGGTGTATATACTTTTAAGCTTAACTGACCTATTGAACAGGCATGTTGTTCCTGGCATGGTGTGATTGATGGGCTTTTCTAGTCAGAACTGACTAATTTCTAAGGTAGTTCTCTGCCATCCCCATCCCATCTCCACAGAGTTTTTCCAGTAAGAGCTGCTTTTCTTCATAACACACACGATTTGTTGTTTAGTCACTCAGTCATGTCCCACTCTTTTTCGACCCCATGGCCTATAGCCCACCAAGCTCCTCTGTCCATGTGATTTCCCAGGCAAGAAAACTAGAGTGGGTTACCATTCCCTTCCCCAGGGGATCTTCCGATCCAGGGATGGAACCCCAGTCTCCTGCATTGGCAGGCGGATTCTTTACTGCTGAGCCACTGGGGAAACCCCATACACAGCTTACCATGGCACGTTTAACTAAGTCTTATAATTGGAACTGAAAATGAGTCGCTGTATTTTCTGTGTGTGTATTTTCACTGTATTTTCTTAATCAGGACTTAAGAATAGATATTTGTAGAAATGCTACTTTGACGATGAGGTGATTCCTGTGGTGAGATGTTTTGTGAACTGAGAAATCAGGTTTCCCTCTAAAAAAATAAACTATTAGGAATTGGTCCCCATGTCACCTGAAGAAGTCATCTCACAGTAATAACACCCCACCCTCAGAGGCCACCCCGGATGGGGAGGTGTGGACGTTTGAGAAGGTCCACGTCCAGGTGAAGGGCCGGGAGCTCGCTCTCACGGCAGCAGTGCTTGTCGTGAGCACAGAACACGTGCGGCCACCCCTCTCCTTGCTTCCTCTTGCTCAGCTGAGCTGCGTGAGGCAGGGGTCTCGCCTTCCCACACCTCAGCTAGCCTTGGAGTCAGCTAAGAGTCACTGCCTGGGTTCACGTCCCAGCACCAGTTTCTCCAGTTTTTCTTATCCTCCCCTTATCACTGAAATAGTAGTCTCTTAGAGCAGTCGTGAGGGTGAAGTGTAAGATACATGGTCCACTGTCAGTTTTCATCATATTCCTGGGGTGCATGTTAAGAGCTTATCTAGTATGTTGATATTCAAAGGAGAGTCTCCTTGAACCTGCACAGCCCCAAGTATCACAGACACATGCGAGTCCGCTGCCGGGGCAGCTCCCAGCCCAGGAAACACCCTCCTTGTGTTCCGACATGTGTCCTCAAGTGAAGAAACAGTGGGGTCTGTGGCGATGTGGGGCTGTGCCCTGTTGACCTCAGAGCGGATACTGCCTCAGAGTCCAGGAAGGATTTGAGCCACAAGTGATCGAAAGAGAAAAGACACATGAGCATGTCAAGATCTTCTTATCAGCATGAATGCAGTAGGTTTTGCCATAAGGAAATATCGTTTCCCAGTCGAGCCAAGTTTCCATTTGCTTGCTTGTCTCAGGATTTCAGGTCAGTGTTCTGGAGGTTCTCATGACTTGACTTTGTTCAGTATGAGGAATAGTTATACTTGGAGACTGACTAGTATTTGTAATGTTAAATCAGATTACTCAAGCATTTGTCTGAGTCCATAACACTTTCTTTCACCATTTCTCAAGAAAGTATGTACAGATGTCTTTTTTGAGCAATTACTTGATATTTAGCTTCTCTGGTATTACTTCTTTTAAAATCTCATTTTCTTGTGTTCATTATTTAACTTCTATTGTTTCCTTGTAGTTGCCTTGAATATCTCGCCTTTTGTCTGGGCATACAAACATGTCCAGGGCATGCCCAAAGGGCATATACCCTTTGTCTATACTGACACAGTTAACATTCAGTCAAGTTATGTGAATAAAAAGGAACACAGATCCGGATAAAACTCAAAACTAATTTGTTTGACTTTGGACTTTAAGACAATTTTGCACCAGATTTGCGTCCCCACTTGGATTTTATTTAAGCCGCTATTATGATCAGTTTACATTCTGTAAGCGTGTACCAGCTGGCTAATGGAACGAACAGACAGGCCTGAGGAAGCCGCACTCGGATGGAAACTGGCCATGGATGATACACACATGGATCATCGAAAATTGACTGCAGTTTGTTCCTATGCCCAGAAAGCTGTCTGCTTAATGATCTGGCTTCCTTGGACTTCTTGTCTCCATTGCACTGTCTGTTCTCATACAATGAATTTGTTTTACAAAGAAGCCTTTAGGATGTGTAAATGATCTAAGTATAAAAATTATGGCACTTAATTTCGTGTCTGAAATTTCATTGTTCAAGTTCTCCTTGTACTTAGTTCTTGTATATTCTCCTGTTTGCTTTTCCTATACTTTAACTGCAGTTTATAACTCCTGCTTCACGATCTCATTAAAAACTATCTTGTTTCATGATGCCGATGCTTCGTCATCTTTGATCATTTCAGTATCTGGCCTCTATGATACTGTGCAGTAGGAACTGACTTTGTTATTTCCTTACCCAGGAATTCGTTAGTCAAGAGTTCTAGGGAAAACAGCAGAGGCTACAGGAGTGAGGAAAAATACTTGACTTTTTTTTTCCTCCTTGATTTTGAAGGTGATGTTGTTATTTCAAGGACAAAACACAGGACAGCTGGGAGCTGTCGTTTTCCTGTTCGGAAGGAAAGCCCTGCAGCAGGAGCATGTGAGGAGTCAGGGGTGTGAGGCGCCAGAAGGTCCGCATTCCCAGGACCAAGTCTGAGCCCCCAGGGTCCCTCCTCCCCTTCTCCAGCTCTCTGAATGAGTGTGAAGCAGTGGCAGCTCTGTCAGATCCCTTTTCTTCTTTTCCATTTATTTTGTGCCTTTTAATGATAAAGAGAAAACAGCTTCTCCAGGTCTTGCCATGCTTGTGGAGGAGACAGGAACTACAAGCAGATGGAGGCAGGCAGCCTTAAACACGCTGGACCTTTTGTTCTGTTCCTCTTCCTCCTGCTCTCTGTGTCCCCACTACCTCCTTCCTCATCTGAAAACTGGTATTGACAACTACATAGTCACGTTCAGATAGGGCAGTACTTTGTAAACTGTAGAGCTCGTAGCAACATGAGTTGCTCCATGTTGCAATTACCAGGTCCGCCCCAGTCACAGGCAGCCTGCTGGGCCTGCGTCGCGGCTCACCTGTCACCCCTCCCATCACTCGTGAGCTGGTACATGCCAGGTGGTCCTTCTCATACTCATACCTTCTTTTCTCTTGGACTATTATCATAAAGCAGAAGGTATCCTTAATTGTGGCAGATCAGGTTAACAGCAGCGCTGGAGACAGTTTTAAGAGGAATGACAACCACAGAAGAATCACATCCAACCACATCCTCTTGAAAGTGCCTGGATGGGTCTTCAGGATTTGGACAAGGGTCCTGACTGAGCATTGTCTCCTGCAGATGGATGGCATTTCCACTGTATCACCACACAAAGTGGCTTTCGTAGGCGCATATAGAAAGCCAAGCAGACGTTTTACCAGTTTTTATGGGAGAATGCATCCTGGCTCGTTTGTTCATGACTGGGGCCCTGCACAAGCAAGTCCTCTCCCTAATGATTTTCAGTGTTTCTGCTGTCAGGAGGGAAGACACGTGTGGATACAAGGATGACTGACTTCCTAGTTGTTTTTGTTTGTTGGTTTTTTGAAAACTACCGCTCTAATTGATGGGAAGGTAGGGGTGCATTTGGAATATTTTTACCCTTTGATTACTATTATTTTTTGTTTACATCTATAAGGGTGAAGTAGGGATCTCTGTTTTGGAGCCAGACAGGATAAAATTTTCCTGAAATGCCCTATGAGGCAAAGCCCTCAGATCACATCAGTAGGATATATTATTATTTTAAGGAGATGGAAGAAGGCTGTGTGGCGACCAGCTGCATTTAGTATTCCTGACAGCGAGGGGCTGGGCTGTGACCCCTGGTCTGAGTCCAGGGGTGAGAAGTGGGCAAGTTGGTCCGTGTTTCTGTTTTTCATCAGCCCATCAGTGGGCCCTCCCAGGATGGACCAAAAAGCATCCAGCTGCTGAGTTAGCTGAAGTGACATTTTCTGAAGATCTCACTATTAATAGGAGTGTATTAAAACATATGTAAGTTATGTTAATATAAAAATAGCCAGATATATCTGCTGAGGACTAAGAGGGTGGTGAAACAGTTTGAAAGAATACTGTTAGAAACCTGGAGGTAAATACAGAGAAACAGATAAAAAGGAGTTGAAGTTGAAGTTCTTGGTGGGTAGGGAAGGGTTGATGCCTTCAATTTTTTCTTCATTGTTTTTCTTCTTTATGGAAAGGATTTCTTTTTAATTTTTATGTATTCAAAACTGTCAACCATTTAAGAACATTTTTAAAATTTGTCCCCTAATTTTGAAGTTTTATGCCTCTAAAGCTGTTCCTTTCCCAGAGTCACATATGTGGGATATATAGATTTTCAGAATATAGTGGGGTGACGACCTCTCAAATTTCTTCCTTTTTTTCCCACCAGGAAAGCGATAGAAGAGCTGCTGAAAGAGGCAAAACGTGGGAAAACAAGAGCAGAAACAATGGGACCAATGGGCTGGTAAGTACTTGAGTCATCATCCTAAAAATGTAAAGATATGTAAATATACATTAAAGAGAAAAGTTTGCATTAGCATGCAGAGGGAATGTAGAACCATGGGTGTAGAGGCGATCACCCAGAGACAGGTGGTGGAGGAAGAACACTGCTGAGTGCTGTGGCCAAGGAACAGTGGGCAGAGGGGTGCGGGCCAAGAACACCTGTCATGGTGTCAACACCCTCCCGCCCACAAGTCCCCGAGAGATGGGTCGACCTGGCTGTGCCTGAGGCCACCAGAGTGCGAGTAATATTACGTCCGTGTTCGTTGTTTAAGAATTTCTGACTTAATTATAGTCCTCAATAAATTAAAATTTACTTGTAAAAATTCTAATTTTAAGTATTTTGGTTTTGTGACAATTCAGCTGTGTACAACAAAAGTTTAACCTTTGCTTTTTTTTTTTTTTTTTTTACTAAACAGAGCTTGTTAAAACTTAATATAAACAAAGGAAGAATTTAACCTTAAAAACCACATCTACTCTTCTAAGTGTTACTTTAGCAATAGCATTTGCATCCAATAAATATGCTGACTTAGATGTTTTATCTACAATTTAAAATTCACTCTAATGGAGTGCTGTTAAACAGTGTAAAATGTAAAAATGGGATGGGAGTACAAGCTAGGTGTCTGGATTTGACTCTTACAAGAACAGGGCCTACATCAGATACAAACCAAGGTTAAAGTCAAAGAAACGGAGGGAAAAGGCAATTCGTAAAAATCAAGCAACATAAAATAAATGGACCTAAATGTGCCATATAGTAGACAGCTTAGCCACACACAGAGGAACTATTTCAGGTGATCTGTAAAACTTGACTGTATTTCCAAAAGACAGACAAGAACTAGAAAGAAACTTTAAATTGTTTCTCTAGTCATCACATTGTTAGTAATAATGTTGATACTGTTATTCTGAAAATACTCTATAGTAGGATAAAGCGAGTAAGTAAATATTTGTTATAGATACTAAGGTTTTTAGTATAAAAGCTACAAATATAAAATTAAAGACATAAAAATCCATAACCCTAAATTTTAATTGGTAATACCATTATGAAGTTGTACTAGATTTTCACTTTAGAAGAGAAAGAAAGGGCTTCCCTGATGGCCTAGTGGTGAAGAATCCACCTGCCAATGCAGAGGACACGGATTCGATCCCAGGTCCAGGAAGATCCCACGTGCCATGGGGTAGCTAAGCTGGTGCACTGTAGCTCTGAGCCCACTCCCTAGAGCCCAGGAGCCACAACTACTGAAGCCCATCACCCTGGAACCTGAGTTCCACAACAGGAGAAGCCACGGCAATGAGGAGCCCGTGCACTGCAACTCAAGGGTAGCCCCTTTTTGCCACAACTGGAGAAAACCCACACGTAGTAACCAACACCCAACGCAGCCATAAATAAATAATGTAAAAAAGAGAGAGAGGAATAAGCTTTTCTAACTCTGTCCACAGAAAAGCCCTAGAAACAATGACCTTCCACTCAGTAGCAGTGAGTACCCCCCAGTACCCGGAGATGGCATATAATACTACAGTGGTGTATACAAGGCCGTGTCTCACTGACAGGAGCCAGAGATCCTTAGAGAAATAACTGGCTGCAGATCCGAGGCTGAGCCTGCACGCGAGCTGGCACAGCCTCCTCACAGCCTCCAGCACCACCCGCACTCCCTGTGCCAACTGCACATTCAGGGAGTTCCCAGAGCAACCCTCAGCCTCAGTGATCTGCTAGAAAAACTCATGTAATTCACAGAAAGCTATTATACTTACGGTTACAGTTTATTACAAGGAAAGCATACAGATTAAAATCTGCCAAAGTAAGAAATGCAAAGGGCATGGTCTGGGGAGGTTCCAGACACAGAGTTGCTATTGCCCACCCCCCATGGAGTCAGGACAGTTACCACGACCCCCCAACCCTACGACCAGCATCAACCTATGGCAGTGTACTTGGCATTCTGCCAACCAGGGAAGCGACCCTGAGCCTCAGGTGTCCAAAGTTTTCACTGGAGTTCCTCTCTGTAGGATGATTGATAGATTGCTCACATGACTGATCTCAGTCTCTTGCCCACCAGTGCCCCAGTAACCCAGATCCCCACCCTGAATCATGTAGACTGTCTCTCTGGCATGGGCAGCCCTCACGGTCAGGTGTGGCCAGCTCCACCCCAAGCAGAGACAATTCTATCAGGTATGACGTTGCCTCCCAGAATTGATATTACCTCCCAGAAGCCAGGGCAAAGTCCAGACCACTCTGTGGGCAAGACCACTGTTTACTGTGCAGTCAGGACACACATAAAGCCGAGCCAGAAAACCTTATCATATCAGAAAGTAAAACTTTCAAAGACTACAGTAGTCAGGTCAGAAAGACTGGGAACCAACTTGAAAGGCCTCCTGGTAATTGAATCATCAAAAAAATAAAGCTGTAGTGGCAGAGATACCTAAAACATGTCACAATCCATAAGGTCATAACAATAATCACATCAGGAAACTCAGTGGTCCCTGTTGGACGATGCTAAGGAACCGAATCATTGTTTGTGTAACTGATAAGCAATGAGAAAGAACCAAGTATTTATCCTTTTGCTTGTACAAATTATACATCAAAGTTATATAACAACTGATGAAAGAAAACTTCTTTATAGAATTGCAACTGTTAAATGTGGGACTGCAGAATAAGATTATCATCATTTGTATTCTCAACAACTCCATCATAAGACAATCTAATTTAAGAACAGACAAAAGATTTGAATAAACATTTCACCAAAAATGATATCAAATTGGCCAATATCTTTTCATTGGCATATGAAAAGATCCTCAAATCAGTTACTAGGAAAATGCAAATTAAAACCACAGTTTTTCACTACAAATGCACTAGACTGACTAAAATTTAAAAAGACGGACAGCAGCAGATAAAGAGGAGGATCTGGAATAACTAGAATGCTCACACATTGTTGGCAGAAATGTAAAGTCATACAGCCACTTGGAAAACAACTGGCAGTTTCTTACAATACGCACTCACAGAATTATTCTTCTAACCGCTGACCAGAGGATTGACAATGTAAGCCCACACACAAATCTGTCCAGTAATGTCCACGGCAGTTTTACTCGTGATAGCTCAAAACTGGAAACAGCCCACATGCCCATCAGCTGATGTGTGGGCACACCCTGGTGATGCCCATACATTCCATACTAGTCAGTAACACAAAGGAGCAGAGCTGCTGATAACACTGCGTGGATGAGTCTCAGACGCACTGCGCTCATGAAAGAAACCAGACTCAATACATGACACCGTGTGAGATTCCATTTATATGACCCGGAGAAAAGCCAGAAAAAGCCAGACCCAGAGGGACAGAACCCACTCATCGCTTGCCAAGAGGTGGGGGCCAAAGGACTGCATTTACTGCCCAGCTTTTCTGGGTGATGGAAGTGTTCTGCATCTTGATTGTTGTGATTATAACATGACTACACACATTTGTCAAGACTCATCACGCTGTTTACTTAAAAGGATAAATGTGATTCTGTGTAAGCAGACAGTAAATATGTCTGCTTATACAGAAGACAGACGTATAAATTTATGATTTAAAAATTTGATTATTTAAATGATTTAAAAATAAAAAGAATGTCATTATTCTACAATCCCTAATGATAGACTGAATCTAGGCAAAGCTCTGTCTATGACTTGCTAAATCTATCAGATGAGAAGCTGATGGGGAACCTTCTGATGAGTGGGTCAGGCTGATGACACTGGACTCATCCATCGATCCTTATACCACAGAAAGGTGCAATAGGAAGAGAGTACCACCACTTATGAGACATCCTTGTAAAGAACCTGAATCTGATCAAGTCTCTAGTGAGAACTACTAGTTGGCAGGAAATAGAGGTCAGAGGAACATACTCAATGACTGTAGAGATAAAATTACAGAAATGAAAAATATGAGGAATTCTACAGGACAAACAAACCAGTTTCTTAAACAAATGAATTCCATGGCAAAAAGGGAGGAGGAGTACCCCATGAATTAATAGATCTGAGACAGCTCTAAGTGTAACCTTGTCTGCATTCTTATCCAGACTCATTGAAACAAAGGTATGTAATGATAGAAGGAATTGATGTGGACTTCTGTTTAGCTGTGATTATAGTACTGCTATTATTTTTTTAAGCTGTTATCTTTCAGAAATCCATTCTTACGTTTTTATGGATGCAGTGATATAATGAACTGCAAAGATCAAGTGTGGATCAATCTGTATGTATGTAATCATTATAGCAGATACCCAAAAGGAGCAACTGGTCAACTACTGGTGGGCGGTGGTCTGCTTTTCTAAGCATCTAGAAGGTTTTTACATTTGCTCTAAAATTTAAAATAGAATTAGAGCAAGTGACACTCTTTTTTTCCTCTTGGATATTCCGTAAGAGAGATCTCAAGTGAGGCAGTTGAGCTGTTGCCAGAAAGAGATTGCTGAACTAGAGAAAATGCAAGTGGGATGAACTTTTTTTATATCATAAAGAAAGAAACCATTTGGTGCTATGTACTTCCTTGGACATATTTCAGCAAAAAGAATCTCTTGAGAAGCTGTTCTTGACAGACGCCTTAGAGAAACTGAAGTATTGGCCCGTGTGACTTCCTTTCAGTCAACATAAAGGAATTTATAAGCACAAATTTCAGAAATTTGCTCAGCTTCACGTTCTACAAAGCTGTATTTATTTGGTCCCATTCACTTTGGCTGATCCTAGCCCAGTGTAATAATCGAGTCCAGTGCCCGGGTAACTTCCGCCTTAGACATGGAGAGGCTTGTACTTTGCTACAAAAAGTCCCAAAGGTTGGATTTGACAGAAAACGATTCTCCAGTTTTCGTAATGCAGTTGTTTTAAAGGGAATGGTATTTTGGGTGCTTTTCTGTTTGGCTTGGGGTCAATCTGGTGACATGGGTGAGCACTCCTACATTTTCTGATATTTTATGTCAGTAGCGAATCATTTCCCCGGCCTTGAGCCAGTCACGCGGTGTCTTTATTCATTTAAACGTCTGAGGGGACCAGCACTGCCCTTCCTCGTCCTGGGCCCAGTGGTTGTCGTCTGTTAGCACACAGGACGCTGGGCATCCCGCCCCTGCCTCCCGCGTTCACCCCGCTTCCTGCCCGGTTACGAAAGTGGGTGGGGAGCCCCGAAGGAGCGACCGTCAGCTCACATGGTAGCGGAGACGACCTGTATGGCTGAGGGAGCAGGGGCCCAGGGGCCGTGCCCTGTCGTACGTTCCAGAGCCCCTGCTGCTCACACCCCTGCTCTGACCCTCTCCTTGTCCCACCTTCTGTCCCTCCTGGCCATCGCCTCAAACACAGGCAGCCTGGGATGTATTTTTGCTGCAGGACCTAGCATAATGCCTTACACATGAAAAAGCCTCAGATTTTTAGAAATCAATACTGCAGATACAGATGCACATATGTGTTGGCTAGTCATTACTTTTAGGTGTAGTGTTGGAGGCGGAGTGTATTGAAAACCTACCTCATTACAGAAAAGCTGTCAGCACACTGGTCGCCAGGGCTGCTCCCTTTGGGACAGATGCACAGAAGATGGTATGTGGCGTTGGGTAGGCTCGGAACACCAGCCCTGTGGGAGCCCAGGTGAGTCTGACACAGACAAGGACAGGGGCACAGAACACCCTGGACACACATGACTTGGAGATCTATGAAGTGCATCAGGCCATGGGAGATAATGGTGGTTCTTTCTCTGTTTAGGGAAGCAGGGCCTTGGGGTCAGGGAGGCGTGCTCCATGCATTGTACCCTGATCCAGTCCTTTGTTTTGCTGCCAAAGCCCTTCCCATACAGCATTTTATTTTCCATTCTGCACCTCCTTTGCATGCTCTCAGATGTACGTCTGAGGTAACAGCCACAGAAAGAAGCCCAGCTACAATCCCCACAGCCCAAGGAGCCAGGTGATCCTGGATCTTGAGCCTGCAGTTGGTAACAACTCAGCTCGTCTAAGGCGCCACAGTCACCATAACCACCCACGGTGCCACAGGTGCTAATCTGGCAATCGAATGCCTCAGTCACCTGAGAAGTTCTTGTAGAGTGTTAAAATCCCTATAGCTGCACTGCTCATCCTTAATTACTCTGCATTACTCGCAAGCATACAAAGAAAAGTGCAGAATGGAAGATAAAATGCTGTGTGCCTGCATGGGAAGGGCTTTGGCAGCAAAACAAAGGACTGGATCAGGGTACAATGCATGGAGCCCGCCTCCCTGATCCCAAGGCTCTGCTTCCCTAAACAGAGGAAGAACTACCATCATCTCCCCCGGCCTGACGCATTCGCAGATCTCCAAGTCACGTGTGTCCAGGGTGTTCTGTGCCCGCTCCTTGTCTGTGTCAGACTCACCTGGGCTCCCGCACGGCCAGTGTCTCGAGCCCACCCGACGCCACATACTATCAGCTTCTATGCATCTGTCCTGAAGGGAGGACCCCCCTGCTGGCTACTAACTGGGGTCGTGCCGGAAGGATGGACTCTGGAGTCAGAGCCCTGGTTCCCGTCCAGGCTCCATACCCTCCCAGCTCAGGACCCACAAGCTTGCAGCCTCCTGTGCATCTGTCAGAGAGGCGATGGCAGGAGAGACGGAGGGAGGCGACGCTGGTGACAGGAATTACCCGTCAGCATGGTCTGCACCCTCCTGGTTCTCACTGGCGAGTGGTCACGTACCACTTATTCGATGGGTCACATTCATGAAAGTCTTTTAGAAATTGACATGGCAGCTCTACGTCTGCAGAGTGTTGGATATTACTACCTCTGTCCAAAGTATTAAAATCAGAAAGAAAGAAAAAAAAAAACATTTATCTTCCCCCTGCTGTTCTCTGCACTTGTTTGAAACAAGGCTGTCATGAAAAACAAAACAAAACAATCATGAAAAACAGTTGACTGTTTTTCATGAGTGGAGTCTGATTACTGCCAGGAGAAAGTGCCTCATTTTTGTGAAGGACGTTCCATAGCACGCCTACTTGGGAAATGGGGAGAGCAGGCTGAAGAGCTGACACTCCTGGCCTCAGTCCATCTCAGTCTCTGCCAGGGCAGGCGAGACCCCTCCTCTCAGGCTCTGCATCAGCAGCTTTGAAAGCAGAAGGAAGTTGCTTCACTTTTTGGTTTAACATGGATAGAACGCCAGGTCTTGAGTCTGACACTGCTGTCATGGGTACTTTCTAAAGCAGTTTTAACGCATCTCATTCTATTTATAGAATTTCATATCCATTTATGTTGTTAGCACCTTAAATCTGGCTCTCCCCATGTGAGCTAGTATAACTTTCTAAAATCAAAAATGAACCAAAAATAAGAGTAAACAGCCAGGGTGAGAAGGTTGACATTGTGGGGTCACAGCTCCGCAGCTGCACACCCCGTGGCCCCCACCCTCATCCCGGCACAGCCAGTGACAGAGCCGCTGCAGACGCGCCCAGCAGCCAGGCCTGCGCCCACGCCCCAGGGCTCACACTTTCCCCACAAAGCTGACATGGAAGAGGCTTCAGGACAGTTGAGGATCTAAGACTAGCGTATTGTGTCATCTCAAATACAGAAAAAAGTGGCACTAAAAGAGAGCTGAGACACAAGAAGTCAGAGAGCAATGAAATAATTTCCTAATGTGGTGAAGGAGAGAACGGTCATTTTCCAAAGGGTCAACAAACGTAGAGAACATGAGACACTCCAAACAGGAAGGGCCCTTTGAGATCACACATCACTCCAGCCTCCAGTGTTATTGTATCTGAGGAGTATCTATAGATGGAGTTTACGGGTCATTAGGAAATGCAGATAACAAGCTCAGAGGTCATGCCCACTGGCCCACTGGCTCTGACATCAGTGGAGAATTGAGGTGTCCTGGAGAGTGAAGCTTGCAGATATAGAAGCTTAACCATTTTAAGCACCAAAACTTTAAAACTGTAACCATTTTTATGAACATTTCTGTAAAATATCTTATTTTTTTCTTGATGGCTCAAGGTTTTTTTTTTTTAATAATTTTTTTTTCATTGAGAGACATCAGATATTCTGCTATGTTCTTAATTAACTTACTATCTCAGGTGATTTGAGACTTAGTTGTCTTGAGTTTCCATCCTGGACAAATCCTGAATATATGAATTTGAGTGCTATATATATTCTCTTTCATGAAAGGAGAATGAACAGTAATAACATTACTTTACATTATTACTATAATGAATAGTAATAAGAAGGGTCCACAGTCCCTTGTTTAAAGCCCTCAGATCCAGATAAGTTTCTTAGAAAGGTACCATAGCACAGACAGCGTGCACGACAAGTACCCCCATGGTATGTGTTCAGCACACAGTCATGTCCCCAGCAAAGCAAATGAATGTTACCCCAAAGGGGACACATATTAGAAATAAGTGCCCAGTGTCAGATTAGGTCAGGTCTGGCTGCCAAATAAGTTGTGTCCAAAAAAGGAACTTGGTTTTCAAATTTTGGAATCATGCATAAGAAATCACAGACCCACAGGTACCATTTATCAGGAATTTGCTCTATGCCAGGCACTGTGCTAAGTGCTTCGTGGGTTATCTCACTCAACTCCTGCAGTAGATGGGTGATTCTGTTAACAAATAGAAAACTGAAGCACAGAGGTATCTGGTAACTCTCAGGATCCCAGAGCCAGGGAAGCCGAAGGGCTAGGGTATGCACCAGAGCAAATCTCTACTGAGTGCCTGTTACCTACCAGGCATTGTTGCGAGCGCACATTCAGCCTCCACCAACCTGCCCTCTAACTCGGTCACTATGGTGGTCCCCATTTAACAGAGAATGGGCAACAGGGAGATGATCTGACATGCCCAAGGTCCAGTCTGATAGTGTGACCCCAGAGCACATGTGTGCACCGTGTTGTATGAGTTCGTTGCAGAAGAAAAACTGGTGATGAGATTCAGCAAAATTAATTACTATGTTACAGACCAGAGCTCAAGGCCGAGAGAGAGGTTCAAGTTTTCACTGTGTGCGGTTTTTGTTTGTGTAGCCAAATGAAAGATTGGCTACACCTGAAAAACAAATACTGCATATGTAAATATGTGTCAACATGTAAATTAATGATATGATCAGTGACATCCTTCCTCCTGGGTGAACTTGAATCATGAAGCCCCTGAAATGTACATGGCCCAGAAGTTCGCCTGGAGGGGAGATGTGTGGCCAGAGCTCCCTGGCAAAGCAGGGTTCTGAAACAGAAAGTCCTTAATTAGCAACTGAGTTTTTCAGAGGGTAAAAGGTGGTTATTGCATTTTAATAGACTCTTTAGATTATTATTTTTTATTTCTAGGGTAGATCATGTAGATCCAGTATTCAGGGTATAGCAGGAGATACTTTTTTTGTTCCTCACAGAGGGATTTACCCTTATTCTTTGATATTTAAAAGCAGGCCACCATAAACATAAACCTGCATTTTGAGTTAACGCCTAGTCAAATCAGGTGTAATGGTAAAGGGGATAAATGACTCAGGAATTTAAAAAAGGAATTAAATGACTCGGGTGATGTGTGTTGTGGTCAGTACCTGTACACACATTGTGTGTATTCCTTGGCTTAATTAGTCCCAGCCTGGAAGACAGGGTCAAGGTCTAAAGACAGGGTCCAGCCAGTCTGTCTGGGAATCTCAGTGTCCTGGGTTTTCCCCCTTGTACTCGGAGTTTACACTAGGTGGCATGCAAGGAAAGCTGAACAAATTCAGAAACTTGACTCCGGGGAAGCAAGATTCTTTGGCACAGGCCCTGATGGGAGGGTTCGGCTCTGGAGTCCACATTTGATTTGTGGTTGTTCTCTCTTTGCCCCCAGGATGAAGTGTCCTCTTGCCGGGACAAATAAAAGATTTCTAATTAACACAATTAAGAACACCCTGCCCTCCCACAAAGAGCAAGACCATGAACAAAAAGAGGACAGCAAGGAACCGGCGAAAAGCCAGAGCCAGAAGGAGGAAGGGCGCCAGAAGCACCGGTCTCACCCATACAAGCACAGTGTCCACACCCGGCGCTCGCCGCCCGGGAAGCGGGGGAAGCGGGGTGGCCACGAGAAATCGCAGTCGCGGTCCAGCAAGCGGTGAGGTGGGGGCCCGGGGCCCAGCGAGACCCTCCCAGCGCCCGGGCCTGGGGTGGTGCGGAGACACCAGGACGGGTTTACAGCAGGGCCTCCGTCCTGACGGCGGACAGTCACCCGAGGCTCCACGAAGGAAGGAGCACAGCGACCTCCCTGCAGGTTTAAGCGGCTTCGGCGGTGTAATATTCATTCGTCTGGGTTTTTTTCTGTCTTGTTTGGAAGTTGGTTTCAAAATAAATCTAGAACTTACAAGTTTTTGGAGATTATTAAAACTAGTTCCAGTTTTTGTTTTTGTTTTTTGATGTGTTGCACTTGTGGTCTTTTCTCAGAATTTCTCAAAACAGGAAGATACTTGTCGATCCTATACTTTTTAGGGGTGATGATTTTAGAAACCTGGCCAGTGACCATATTTATGAAAAGCTGTAGCCCTTATTTACCCAGAAATTCTTGAGAGCTCTGCACCCATTGACCTTTAAATGAACAACGTAGGAAAATCTCAAAATCCTTTTGAATTTAGCGCCTCCCCCCACCATCAATAACCAGGGGTTAAAAAACTCTCTCTTTCCTTGTGCATTTTCAAACTCATTCCTGAGATAGAACAATATGTACGTTTTAAGTGGTGCTTTTAAAAGAACCTTCAAAAGTTAAAATTCCTATTATTTTCGTGCTATGTCTTATTTAGCTAAAGACATACGATGCCACTCTTAGGTGTTGTACAGTTGTTTCAGAAATCTGAATTTTAAATAAAAGTGTGTTTACAATGCTTTTTTTCTGTTTTTTTCAATATCAGTGTGGCTCTGTTTTTAACATACAATTATCATTACTCACACCTGTATTCTTCCTTTTATACTCAGAAAAATGTCACCAAGCACGCTCTTCCCCCATCCACGAAAGGAAGAAGAATCTCTGTTCACACCACCCCCCACCTCCCAAAGCATCCGAGCTTATGCCTGGCTGCTCCCAGATAATCACTTGACGCAGCCCTGCTCCCTGCTTCCCAGCAGCAGAAAAAAACCCTTTCTAAGTGCTAGAAAGGAGACCGTCCGCAAAGTCAGCTTCAGGGTGTTCAACAGACCCACTCTGCCCCCGCCTCAGAGCCGCCCGCCACACCTGTTCAGCCTGCTCTGAGTCCAAAGCTTGGGGCTTAGACCCAAAGCTTCTGCACAGCCCTGTTCCCCAAGAACCCAGCCTCACCCCCATGACTTTGTACAAACACCCTTTCCTCTCAAACACTGAAAAGGGACCGTTTGGTTCATATGACTTTATCCAAGTCCAGTTACACATTAGCCTGTATCATTTGTGCTAAATTTGAAATGTTTTGTATTTAAACATCTATTAGAGACAGCACAGAGTTGTGGTTTTTAAACACTTCTAAGGGAGAAGGCAATGGCACCCCACTCCAGTACTCTTGCCTGGAAAATCCCATGGACGGAGGAGCCTGGTAGGCTGCAGTCCATGGGGTCGCTAAGAGTTGGACACGACTGAGCGACTTCACTTTCACTTTTCACTTTCATGCATTGGAGGAGGAAATGGCAACCCACTCCAGTGTTCTTGCCTACAGAATCCCAGGGACTGCGGGGCCTGGTGGGCTGCCGTCTATGGGGTCGCACAGAGTCGGACACGACTGAAACGACTTAGCAATTAAGTAAAAGTTGAACTCTCTCATTTGTCTACGTGCCCTGAATTTAGAGCACACTGGCAAGCTCATTATTCTGAAAAAGGGGATGATCATGATAAGCATGTTCTTCCCCTCGACAGTAAAGGAAGTGCTTCAGCCTCATCACACTTATCTTTCTCAGACAGCTGTGTTAAAGGACAAGCATTCCTCAAAACCATTTTCCCCTTAAAAACCTCCACCCCACTTCAGAAATTTTTATTAGAGTCTTTAAAACTTTCATCAGGGCTTCCCAGGTGGCTCAGTGGCTAAAGAATCTGTAATGCAGGAGATGCAGGTTTGATCCCTGGTTTGGGAAGATCCCCTGGAGAAGGGCATGGCAACCCACTCCAGTGTTCTTGCCTAGAGAATCCCATGGGCAGAGGAGCCTGGAGGGCTACAGTCCATGGGGTCGAAAAAGAGTCAGACACAACTGAGTGACTAACACTTTCACTTTTCACTTTTCTCTGAAAAACCTATATACCTATGCTTTGACCTCTGATGGGCAAAATAGATCTCAGAGCTGAGAGGTTGTTCCTGGGTTATAATCCTGAATTCAGCTTGAATAAAATTTTTCATTTCTTTTCTAGATTTATTTTTTTAATTTTTTTAAAATTTATTTTTAATTGGAGGATAATGCTTTACAATACTGTGATGGCTTCTGCCATACAACAACATTAATCAGCCGTAAGTATATACGTGTTTTCCCTCTTGAACCTCCCTGTCACCCCCTATACCATCCCAGATTGTTGACAATAAGCATACAATCCAATTCAACTGCAATTTTAAAACCTAGCAAGTTTTAACAAGTTTTCTCTAAAATTTAGATGGGACTGCAAAGGACCTAGAGTAACCAAAACCATTTTGAAAAAAAAACAACGCTGGAGGACTTGCTCTATCTCACTTCGAGGCTCATTATAAATTTACAGTAATTTGGAGAATGTGGCATTGACATCAAAATGGACAAACAGATCACTGGAACAGATGGAGAGTCCAGAAACCGACTGCACATGTATGTTACAATGACTTTTGACAAAAGCAAAAAAGTAAGTTGGTGGGGGGTGGACTTCTAGGATGACAGGATGAGGACTTCTGCAGAGGGGCTCCCAGTGAAAACTATCTAAGAAACAATTATTTAAAGTCTCCAGAAATGATACTAAGGGCACTGCAGCACATACACTTTTTTTTATAAGTCAACAAAGATATAGTAATAGTGATAGTCTGGTTTTTTAATCACACCCACTCCCTCCCCTCTCCCAGTTCAGTGGCACAGAAACCCCACTCCAGACTTGCGTGGCCTGGAACACAAATCTCGCTCTGCCCCCAGCATGTAGGCTGTTCTCCCAGAGGGCGGGATGCCAGCATTTCTCATCGTGTCCCCAGACACCCGTTGTTGAGACTAAGTTCCGAGCAAGAGTGGCCAGGAGATGAGGCTGCCTCCTCCCATCTGGTTCCCACTGGGACACAGACTCTATCGGTCACAAAGCCACTGGGAGTTCTGAGTCCCTGATCACCCTCGCCCCGGCTCATGAGACAGTGGTTCCACGTCAAGAAGACCTGAAGCCACTGCACCCACCTCTGCCTCCTGCTCAGTTCCTAAGGTGGGGGTATAACAGATAGAAGCACATCACTGTCCATATACCACTTCCCAGTTCCAGAGCCCTGGCTCAGAGATTTTTCTGGAGGAGGAAGCAGGCTATAAACAGATAGCTCCTAGCCTCTTCCCAGAGAAACTGACTTTGTTTGCCAAAGAACATGGAGAAGTTCGCGCGTAATGATGCATTCAAAAACTGGAGATTGTGGTGAGAAATAAGAGGATATTGGTAGATTTGTTGAAGACAGAGGCTAAACTGAAGACTCTTAGTTTGCTGTAGAGAACTTGGGGTGGGAGCGGGGCGCTGGGAGTAGCTCTCCTAGGATAATAACAAATATCAAACACTGATCTCAGGAACTATTTGGTTTAGTCTCTGGAACAACTGATGCCTTAGAGCATTGTTGAAAACAATAGAGCAATTATCCTACAAGTTGTGGAGCTTAACAGCTAGGTGCAATCAGGGGAAAAGACCGCCAAAAAGAAGCCCTGCCAATGCACTGTCATCCAGGGCAGCTGGGCACACTCAAGGCTGCACACCATTGGTTGAGAAGCAACATCAAAGGTTTAACACTCCATGTGTTTGTGTAAAATAGACTTCACTGAAATAAAAGTCACTAAACAAGCAATGGAGAAGGAAATGGCAACCCACTCCAGTATTCTTGCCTGGAGAATGCCATGGACGGAGGAGCCTGGTGGGCTACAGGCCACGGGGTCGCAAAGAGTCGGACACGACTGAGAGACTTCACTTCACTTTCACTTAAGCAATCAAGTAAATGGAAGCGGGGACCACAACCCGGAATTTCTATCCTAAACTATCTAAAATGTCCAGTTTCCAACAAAATGTATGAGACATACAAAGAAACAGAAAAACATGACTTACACATGGCGGGGGGGGGGGGGTGGTGGGTGGGGGAAGCCGACAACACAAATTGCCTGTGAGAGTGACCAGATGTTGGATTTAACAGTTAATGGAGACTTCAAGTAGTTATAAATACAGTATGTTCAAATAACTAGTGGAAACCATGGTTTACAAAATAAAGGAAGGTATGCTGACAATGTTACATCAAATAGCTCGTACCAATAAAGAGATACAAACTTTTAAAGAACCAAATAAAAATTCTGGACTTAAAAAGTACAATTGAAATGAAAAATTAACTAGAGAGGCCCAAATTCTTGCAGAACAATTTACAAACCTGAAGTTGACAGAGACTTTGCAAGCCAAAGAACAAAGAGGAAAAAAAGAATGAAGAAAAATGAACAGAGCCTCAAGAAATGTGGAATGCCATTAAGTACATCAAGATACATGTAAGAGAAATATCAGAAAAGGAGAAAGAAAACATATGTGAAGATATAATGGTTGAAATCATTCCTAATTTATTGAAAACACTAATCTACACATTCAGAAAGCTCCACAAATTCCACAAAGAAATCCACAGATAGACATGTGACAGTTTGAAAAAAAAAGGCTGAAAGGCAAATATAAGGTGAAAATCTTGAGGTGGCAAGAGAAAAAAGACTTTCCATTTGTAAGAAATTCAATAAAGATTAGCAATTGACTTCTCATCAGCAACAGTAGAGGGCAAAAAGCAATGGGATAACATAATCCAAAGGAAAAAAAAAAAAACCTGTCAATCAAGAATCTGATATAGCAAAGCTATCTTTTAAAAAACAAACAAACAAAAAAAGAAGACAAAACAAAGACATTACCCAATAAACAAAAACTTAGGATGGTCGGAGGATATAAATCTTGGCCCAAATAAAAATTTTCAAGTAACTCAAAAAAAAAAATTGAGTTTGTTTTTGGCACACACAGTATAATTTTTTCACCAAAAGCAGTGACCCCAGAGGGTAATTTGAATTCACATAAATAAACGAGCACTGGTAAATGTCACATAAACCAAGTAGAGAGTGCTTCACCTATTTTAACTAAAAAGTCTCAGTAAAAATGAAGGTTCAGTTCAGTTCAGTCGCTCAGTCGTGTCCGACTCTTTGCGACCCCATGAATCACAGCACACCAGGCCTCCCTGTCCATCACCAACTCCCAGAGTTCACTCAGACTCACATCCATCGAGTCAGTGATGCCATCCAGCCATCTCATCTTCTGTTGTCCCCTTTTCCTCCTGCCCCCAATCCCTCCCAGCATCAGAGTCTTTTCCAATTAGTCAACTCTTCACATGAGGTGGCCAAAGTACTGGAGTTTCAGCTTTAGCATCATTCCTTCCAAAGAACACTCAGGGCTGATCTCCTTCAGAATGGACTGGTTGGATCTCCTTGCAGTCCAAGGGACTCTCAAGAGTCTTCTCCAACACCACAGTTCAAAAGCATCAATTCTTCAGTGCTCAGCCTTCTTCACAGTCCAACTCTCACATCTATACATGACCACAGGAAAAACCATAGCCTTGACTAAACAGACCTTTGTTGGCAAAGTAATGTCTCTGCTTTTCAATATGCTATCTAGGTTGGTCATAACTTTCCTTCCAAGGAGTAAGCGTCTTTTAATTTCATGGCTGCAGTCACCATCTGCAGTGATTTTTGAGGTAGTGCATCTCAAATGGAAAAGTTATGAAACTAATACATGACACATGAAACAGTGTGCTATTTTTATAAATCCAATGTTAAAACTTTTGTTGGGCTTGGGGGAGAGGTTATTTCAGGTAACTGAGAATTAGATGCATACTTTGTAATAGAGTGAATACTTTCCTATTCTGAGAATTATTATGTTTTTAAATGGTTTGAAAAAATAAGACAACCAAGAGTATGCAAGAGAGACCATGTGGGCCTAGAGTCTAAAACATTTATATAGCTCTTTACAGAAACCATTTGCCAACCTCCATTTAAACATTTTAGCTTAAAATATGTATATATACATTTTATTCACTTACATAAGGGGGCTTCTCAGATGGCTCAGTGGTAAAGCATATGCCTTCAGTGTAGGAGATATGGGTTTGATTTGTGGATTGGGAAGATTCCCTGGAGAAGGAAATGGCAATCCACTTCAGTATTCTTGCCTGGGAAATCCCATGGACAGAGGAGCCCAGCAGGCTACAGTCCATGGGGTCACAAAAGAGACATGACTTTATGTAATTATAAAATATAGTAAAAATACATCTCTATTCTCCTCTCTTAAATTATTTGAAAAGCAATTGAATGAAACAATATGTATTTTTGATCCTGTAACATATAGAAGTGTAATAATTTTGCCAATAACAACATAGATGAGGTGAGTGAGCACACAGCTAGGTTGACCTAAAACAACAACATAAGAGTTGTTCTTGAATTCATAAGAATGAATCAAGAAAATCTGAAATGATCAATGGGAAGGTTGATATAACAAAAGCTATAAATATACTTTTAGTCAGCACCAGTGCCACATGCTCAGTTCTGAGCACCAGACCAGGCAAACTTGGTCCCAAGAGCTGTAAAATGATGGGGTGTCAGGGGAGGCCTGAGAATGGGCATTTGCAGCCACTCCAAGGTAAAGTGGACCAGCACACACTCACCCATTCATTCCTGCAGGTCCCTGAATGCCCTGTACCCCTCCTGGGAGGAGACGTCTTACATAAACTGGGGGCTACTCTCCACAACGGGAGACAAGCTAGAGTCTGGGGTCCCCATAGACAAAGGGCACAAGATAATGAATGACACTGATGGCTGAGGACAAACCTCCCCAGACAGAGTGAGTCCACCTCCCTGAGGTGAAGCTCAAGGTCTGGGACCAGGGACAGATGGGATGAGCTGTCAGAGCAAGTCCAGTAATAGTCCATCTAAAACCCAGACACACATGACCCAAGAGAAAACAGTACCCTCGCCATCAGGGGGCCTTGTTGGGCACTGACTGCCCCTGTACAAGACCTGATTGGCTAGGGCCTTATTCGACCATCCAATCGGCCTGTAATACCCCCATTCTTCACATAAAGAAACCCAGTGGGGAATGCAGGATGGTACAGATTGTTTTGTTGCTCTTTAGTCATTAAGTCATGCCCAACTCTGTGACCCCATAGACTGTAGCCCACCAGGCTCCTCTGTCCATGATATTTCCCAGGCAAGAATACTGGAATGGGTTGCCATTTCCTTCTCTGGGGATCGAACCTGAGTCTCCTGGATCTCCTTCATTGGCAGGCAGATTCTTTATCACTGCATCACCAGGGAAGCCCCACAGGACCTCAGGGCAGTAATGAAGCCCCTGAAGAAACACATCCAACAGTCCCTAATCCCTACACCCTACTGGCCACTCTCCATCCAGCAGGACCTGGTATTCTGTGTTAAGATTTATAAGATGCCTTCTGGGGCTTCCCTGGCAGTCCAGTGGTTAAAACTTTGCCTTCAGATGCAGGGGTTGCAAGTTTGATCCCTGGCCAGGGAACTAAGATCCCAAAATGCCTCTAGAACAACAACAACAACAACAAAAACCTGAAAAAAACAGATGCAATATTGTAACAAATTCAATAAAGACTTTAAAGATGATCCACATCCCCACCAAAAAAAATCTTTTTTAAAAGCACTTTTAAAAAAAGACACACCTCCTATATTCCATTTGCCCCAAAGTCACACAGAATTTTTGCTTTTGAGTGGCAGGACCCAAAGACACAACAAAAACAATACTTCCGGACAGTACTGCTCCAAGAATTCAAAAATTCCCTCATCATCTTTGGGGAAACAGCTAAAGGCCTAAAAGATCTACATCTGAAGGAGGGATCCCCTCCTCCAAAACGTAGACATCAGTCTGATCGCCAGGCCTACTAAGGAAGCTTCCGATAAAAAATACTGTAACCACCCCCAAACCACCTAGCCAATAAAGTGTATGAAGTGTCCAAGAAAAGGGTTCAGATATCACAAACCAGGATCACTCACCTGGCAGCATTCTCAACAGAAGGTCAGGGAAGCCCACCTTAGGAGACGGGAGACGCATATGTAGCCTCACCCCTCCTAGAATTAGAAGACTTCTTGGGGGTCTCCTGGGGATGGCAGCACCTGGATCCCCAGCCCTAGTCTAGTAGCTAAGCCTCTACTTGAAATGTTGAATGGAAAGGATGATGATCCTTCTAAATGGAAACCAGAATTCAAAGGGGCCTTTTGAGAATTGAAACAGCAATTCCTTCAGGCCCCCGTCCTGGCCCTCCCAGACTGAGCTACTTCAACAGAGATCCAGGAGGCCAGCAGCGGCCAGTTAATGACCACAGGAGATACTTCTTTCCCCAATTGCAGCTTGTCAAGCATAAGGGAGGCTCATCAAAGAACTCACTCCAGGAGGGAAGCCTTATATCATTGGTTAGCGGGGTCACGGTAACTCCTGGCATGAAAGGTATAGTCAGTGGGATTGTCGAAACACGCCTGACTCCCTTCTCCACCAAAGCCCCAGATAAGGACCATTCAGATCAGGGGGACATACCCTGGAGAAGACTGACATACTGATCTCATGCTGAGGGCAGCTGGCAATTTCAGGTATCTCTTGGTGCTAGTAAACACATTTTTTGAGTGGATAGAAGAATTCCCCGCTATAACTGAAACAGCAGCTGAAGCGGCTAAGGCAGTAGTAAGAGAGAGAATCCCCAGGTTTGGGCTCCCAGGATCCCTACAACAAATGATGGTCCAGGACTTGAATCTCAAGTGACAAAGGGGATGGCTGGACCTTCCTCTCAGCCCAGAGACCTCAATCAATAGAGAAAATAGATCAAATCAGATCTGGAAACAGGTGTTAGCCAAGCTATGTCAGGAAACTCTGACTGCCCTACTCCACATGCGGTCAGCTCCAGGTTAAGTGCCCTTGAACTTAATGGGAAATGAACTCCCATTTCCACAGCTGGAGAGAAAAGACACCTCAGTCCCCTTGGAATGGAACAACTCAAGTGTGCGCTCCAGTTAGGAGAAACCAGGAAAGCTGTCATGGAATATGGGACCCAGTTGTGCTTGCACTCACTGACCCAGCCCCAGCCTTCCAGCCAGGAGCCTAGGCGCATCTGAAAACCTGGAAAACCAGCAGCCCGCAAGCCCTGCTCACCCCTAAGTGGAGCAGACGCCACCTGGTGACCTTCACCACCCTCCCCGCTCTGAAGTCGCAGGGGCCACTCCATGGGGACACTGTACTCTAGCTAAGAGGCCCCCAAGCCCCAGCCTCCAGAGAAACAAGCTGGGGCCACGGGCCCCTTAACCACTTGCGTGAACCATGCTCTGACCTGGAGCTTCTTTTCCGAAATACCACCAAAATGGGCCAGGGACACTCAGGTGCATCCAGCCCAAAGACCTGGAGTCCTGCCTTTTCAGGAGAATGTGACAGGTAACCACTGTTCTCTTGTTGATATCTGAGCATGTATTTTAAACCATCTCCTTTGTCTCCAAGAGGTTAGACAAATGGGAGTGGAGGGATTCATCACCAGCAAAGCCCATGCACAATTCCAGGAGAATAAAAGCAGAATCTGGGTAATAAAATCAAGTCTGACCTTTTCTTCTTTTCCTCAGTGCTGAGTCTAGTGTCGCCGGCTCACAGGCAGCCGCGGGCAGAGACCTCGAACCTGGCACTTCAGACCAGGGTTCCTGATGGGTAGTGGCTGCACTTACACCTGGGCTCAGAGCTGTGTGCAAAGAGCCCTGCCCCCTCATTGCTAACCGGGACCCTATAAAGCAGCCCTGCCCACAGCCTACAGGAGAGCCTATGCTCTGGACCAGGACCTCACACCTCTCTGTTCTCTGATCAGGGAATAAAGCTTTCCTTTGCTTCCGAATCTGACTCAGTCTCGTTCTGTTGACTCAAACAACACCAGGCAGGTGGCCCTCCTTGGGGCCAACTCGGAAGGTTCAGTGACACGTGCCTGCTCTTCCCACCTGGCAGCAGAGAGGAAGCACCCTCCCTTCCACTTCTGGGGTAGTGTGAGATGAAGCCACCTAAAACAGAAAATTTAAATAAGTACCAAAATCTCATAATATAATACCACAAAGTTCCAGGTTGCAGTAATAAATTACTCATTATATCAAGAACCAGGTAGGTCTCAAACTGAATGAAACAATCAATAGAGGACAATATCAAGATACCATCGGTAATAGAATTCTCACAGACGTGAAGCGAACATCATAAAAATGCCTCATTGATTATAAGCACTCTGATAGTGAATAAAATAGAGCAGCTCAACAGAGAAATAGAAGGTGTAAGCAAGAGCCAAATAGAAATTATAATAACCAAATTAAAATCTCAATAGAAGGGCTCTACAGCTGAGTGGAGAGCCCAGATGAAAGAATCAGTGAACTGAGAGATAGAAATTACCCAAACAGAACAACAGAGAGAAAATTCTGAGGTGAAGAAATGAATCACCAACATATTGCTGGTGGGAATGAAGAATGATTTGGAATTTATATATAAAAATATATTTATATTTACATATATATATTACATGCAACTGCCATATAACCCAGTGATTGCATTTCTAAGTATTTAGCCTAGAGAAATGAAAACTTATGTTCTCACAAAAACCTGTACAAAAATATTTACAGCAGCTTTATTCATAATAGGGGCTTTCCTGGTGGCTCAGATGGTAAAGAATTTGACTGCAGTGTGGGAGACCCAGGTTTGACCCCTGGGTTGGAAAGATCCCCTAGAGAAGGGAATGGCAGTATTCTTGCTTGAAGAAGCCCATGGACAGAGGACCCTGGCAGGCTGAAGTCTATAGGGTCACAAAGAGTCAGACACGACTGAATGACTTTCACTTCAAGCAACAATAAGACCAGATGTCCTTCAATGAGTGAATGGTCAAACAAAAAGCAGTATACATCCACACCATGAAACACTACCCAGCAATGAACAAGAGCAAACTACAGATACATACCCTGGTTGAATCTCCAAGGAATTATGAATGGAAAATCCAATCCTAAAAGGTTGCATATTATGCCACTTAAGTGACATTCTTGGAACGACAAAATTATAGGAATGGAGACTAGGTTAGTGGTTGGCAGCAGTTTTAAGGAAAGAGCGAGAGTGAGGAGAATAAAAGAGTGATGAGATATCCTCGTCGTGGTGATGGAAATGCCCCATGCCTTCACTGATGGATGCCCGTGTCCTAGTGGTGATACTGTCTAGGGTTTTGCAAGATGTTACCATTGGGAGAAACTGAGTAAAGGGTACAATAGACCCTCTCTGTATGAGATCTTACAACTGCATCTGAATTGATAATTACCCCAAAATGAAAAGTGTAAATGAATTAAAAAAAAAAAAAAGACAAATCACTGACTAGGAGAGGTTATTTGAAATACAAAACAATATTCTTAAAGAATATTTTCATTAGATATATAATTGGGGGTTGACATTCTTTTTTCTTCAGCATTTTAAAGATGTGTTTTCACTATTTCTGACCTCATTGGTTCTGGTTAAGTCTGCACCCATGTGAATAATTTTCCTCAGTTCAGTTCAGTCCCTCAGTCATGTCCAACTCTTTGCAACCCCATGGACTGCAGCATGCCAGGCTTCCCTGTCCATCACCAACTCCTGGAGTTTACTCAGACTCTTGTCCATTGAGCCGGTGATGGCGTCCAACCATCTCATCCTGTCACCCCCTTCTCCTCCCACATTCAATCTTTCCCAGCATCAGGATCTTTTCCAATGAGTCAGTTCTTCGCATCCAGTGGCCAAAGTATTCGAGCTTCACCTTCAATATCAGTCCTTCCAATGAATATTCAGGACTGATTTCCTTTAGGATGGACTGGTTGGATCT
Organism: Bos javanicus; assembly: GCF_032452875.1. Taxonomy (NCBI): domain Eukaryota; kingdom Metazoa; phylum Chordata; class Mammalia; order Artiodactyla; family Bovidae; genus Bos; species Bos javanicus. Next base: position 32,298,641 of record NC_083879.1, on the reverse strand, counting down.
CCTTGCAGTCCAAGGGACTCTCAAGAGTCTTCTCCAACACCACAGTTCAAAAGCATCAATTCTTCAACGCTCAGCTTTCTTTATGGTGCAAGAATACATGTACATACATATACATGACTGCTGGAAAGAACATAGCTTTGACTAGATGGATCTTTTTTGGTAAAATAATGTTTCTGCTTTTTAATATGTTGTCTGGGGTTGTCATAGCTTTTCTTCCAAGGAGCAAGTGTCTTTTAATTTCATGGCTGCAGTCACCATCTGCAGTGATTTTGGAGCCCCCAAAATAAAGTCTGTCACTCTTTCCACTGTTTCCCCATCTATTTGGGGAACCAGATGCCATAATCTTTGTGTGTTTTTTATTTGTATTTTATTTTTTTAATTTTTAATTAAATTACTTTATTTAATTGGAGGCTAATTACTTTACAATATTGTAGTGGTTTTTGCCATGCATTGACATGAATCGGCCATAGGTGTTCATGTGTTCCCATTCTGAACCCCCTCCCACCACCCTCCCCATCCCATCCCTCAGGGTCATTCCAGTGCACCAGGATCTTGGTTTTCTGAGTGTTGAGTTTTAAGCCAGGTTTTTCCACTCCTCTCTTTCACTTTCATCAGGAGGCCTTTTAGTTCCTCTTCACTTTCTGCCATAAGGGTGGTGTCATCTGCATATCTGAGGTTATTGATATTTATCCCGGCAATCTTGAGGCTTGTGCTTCATCCAGACCGGCATTTTGCATGATGCACCCTGCATATAAGTTAAATAAGGAGGGTGACAATATAGCGCCTTGATATACTCCTTTCCCAATTTGGAACCGGTCTGTTGTTCCATGTCCACTTCTAACTGTTGCTTCTTGATCTGCATACAGATTTCTCAGGAGGCAGGTAAGAGGTTCTGGTAATTTTCCTGCCTTTGAGTAAAGTGTTTTTCTGTGTTTTTAAGACTTTCTCTTTGGTTTTCATAGATCTCACTGTAATGTGCCTAGATGTGGCTTCCTTTATAAATTTCTTGTTTGGGATATACTAAATCTCTCATAATTATGAATTTATATATTTCCACAGATTTGGAAAGTTTTTTCTCACTGTTTCTTCTAATATTTCTTGTGCTTCATTCTCTTTCGTTTTCTCCTTTGGAGAGTCCAAGTCTATGTAGGTCAGACTTTTTTGTATTAGTTCATAGTCTCTGAAGCTCTATTAACATTTCTTCTTCAGTTTCTTTTTCTTTTTTTGGAGGAGGGAGGGACTCCTTTTCAGATTGAATGATCTTTTGTTTGTTTTTGGTCACTCTTCAAAGCCTTTACATAGTTGATATTTTTAGCTTTATTGAGATATCATTGATATATGATAAGCTGCATATATGTTAAGGTATAATTTGATGTGCTTTGGGATATATTTATACCAATGAAACATCTATCAAGAAGATAAGCAACCTATCTATCACAGTCAGAGTATTCTCATGCCCCTTCTAACCCATCACCCTACTCTCTTCCACACCCTCTGTCCACTGATATCTTTTCTATAACTATAGATTAATTTGCATTTTCTAGAATAATGTTGACTATAGCTTCCCAAGTGGTGCAGTGGTAAAAAATCCAGTGCAGGAGATGCAAGAGATGTAGGTTTGATCCCTGGATTGGGAAGATCCCCTAAAGAAGAAAATAGTAGGCCTCTCCAATCTTCTTGCCTGGGAAATCCCATGGACAGAGGAGCCTGGCGGGCTACAGTCCATGAGATCGCAAAGAGTTGGACACGACTGAGCGACAGAGCATGCACACACACACACACACACACACACACACACACGAGAAGTCCCTAAAGCTTGGGGCCTGCCTGATAATGTTATCACAGAAGGAATGTCATGATGATTTCCTCCACTGCACTAACCTGGAGCTGCCTCTCCATAGCCCAGTATTAGGAACATCTCAGGCAAAGAGGTGAAGACGGCTCCCAGGGGACTGGCAAGCTTGGAAGGAAATGGCAGGTGCGGTTTTGTGCGGGATCAACTTAGCTAAGCTGGAGCTGAGTTTCCCAGAATCCCCTTTCTGTGTGGTTTTGTTAAGACTGGCTGCAGGGAAACTTGTACGTAACTTGAATGGGGAAACCGAAGTAGCACCCTTGAAGCCCAAGATGGAGGGGCCTGCACGTGGCTGCCGATGGGCAGGCCTCCTTCTCCACTAGGGTGGGGTATGGGGGGTGCCGCTGGGCCTATGGTTCCCCCAGCTCCTCTGAGCTCCAGGCCAGAGCCAGATGCAGCTCAGTAAGGAGAGGGCCAGCTTCTTCCGTGGGTTTCCCAGGCCTCCTGGGTGAGGGACAGGCACAGGTCCAGGTTGTCTTCATGGGTTCTAGTTGGTTCTTGCAGGTCTGGCTTGCCTCTGTCCTTTTTCACATCTGGGCTTTTCCCTGACCGCCAGCCCTGCTGGCCTACAGCAAAGTTATGCCCACCACCAGACAACAGAGTCAAGCTTCCCATGGACATTTCACCAGTTCCCATCACTATAAAAACATCCAGTGCCCACAAAAGTCTTTTATTCCACATCACTCGTCATGGCTCTGCTTCTTGAAATGAACCTTGAGTGATATCGCCTGGCAGGCTGCAGTGACCCTGTCTGGTTGACGGGAGGGAAGGACCTTTTCATTGCTTTGGAAAACAAAATTCCAAGTGATGAGCTTACTTTAAAAATTTACAGAGTTCTCAGTAAATAAGTGGACAATTCCTTATTGTTAGAATTATCTCCTAGGAAGCAACTCTTAAGAACCTCAAACTTAAATCTGACACATATTTCTTGATAAACATAGCTACAGGACTTCCTTTAAATACTTTGCAAAAATTCTGGACTTTTAGGAAAATAAAAGAAGTCAACCTCCAATCAAAGTATAACATTAACCTCAAATTATTTCTATTTAGCTATATCCTCCCCCCACACTGCCTTTTACAAAGCCACTTGAGAAATTCCATTTGACAGGGGATATTATTACAGTTTGTAATGCCCAACATCAGGGCAAGACTTTTTTTCCTCTTTTGTAAAATCAATTTGAGTTATTTACAATGAACTTAAAAACCATGAACTTTAATGAAAAAGCTTGACAGGTTTGATGTATGATAGACTAAAGTTTCCAAAAAAAAAATTTTTTTTTTTCTTTTTTGGCCGTGGAATAAAAACATGGGTCTAGCCACTCGGTCTCTTCTCATAGAGCAGTGAAACAGAGTTGCCTGGTGATTATAAAATTTCTACAGAAAACTAGTTAACAAAAGAGATGTAAATGTTTTTCCATCAATGGAATAATGTAGCCAGAGGGGGCTTCATTTCTCCCCAACAAATAGAATCGGTTTTTGTGTGTTTGTCTGCAAGCTAGTTACTGATTACATTACGTCGTTTATTCTGTCCAAGTAGCTCCTAATAATTATTTTTCAGGAGATCCACAAAATAGATAGGTACAGCATGCTCTCGCCAAACACTGGATCCTGGCCACAGATGGCTTGACTTACGAGATGTTGTTCAACACATTCCTTCAGGCCTTCCATTGTGGTTGCACCCCAGCTCCTTGTTTTGTTAATGACTTTGCAGTTGTTGTAAGCAGTTTCTCAAAAGTAATCTTCAGCCCAGTGTTTACTTTGACCACTGGCTGTTGATTTAGAAGGAATTCTCTTTTCAAAGGAAATCCCTCCACTTTTCCTGTGCCTACAGGCAAGGCAGAATAATTGTCGTGGCACCCGGCCCCATGCGTTTAGAGCTTTGAAATGATCACAAAATTACTTTTCCCCTTTCATTTATTTTCCTCTTAAATCCTGTTTTACAGTAATCATTCAAATGACTTCACTACATGGTCAGCCAAATAATGGCTTTAGGAGGCTGGCTATTTTAAATAGTGAGGACTAAATAGCCACTTCTCAGTACAAACCTTTTAAAAAGTATTTGTTTAATGAACATGAAATGTCTAGAATATGAATGCAAATGCATCAGAAATGCAATTACACTTTTTCTAAAAACCTTTTATGCAAAAAAAAGTAGATTTTATTCCTTACTTGTAACTTCCTTAAAGATTGTATTTGTAAATGTCTCCACATGAAATAAAAAGGAAAAGAATATGGCAAGATTAGAAAGGAAAACATCTTTTAGAATTGTTAGAGATATCTACCTAGTGACTTACTAATTAATATTAAATTATTGACTTCACAATATAAATATCAAATTAGTTCCTTAGCTGAGAGAATCTCTACACCCTGTGTTATATCGCTTTCATAAATTCTTTGACTCTGTTGTCTCTTTATGACGATGTCATTCATTGAGACTAATATTTAAACTACAGAAAGAATAAAGCTTGGCTCACTCAAAATTTGTTAGACTTTTCCTTAAACTTGGTAATTTCTGTTCAACAGCCCTTCCCTCCCCAAACTATGACAGCATGCTGTGCTGTGCTAAGTTGCTTCACCCATGTCCGACTCTTTGCGACCCTACAGACCGTGGCCCGCCAGGCTCCTCTGTCTAGGGCATTCTCCAGGCAAGAATGCTATGGGTTGCCCATGCCTTCTCCAGGCGATCTTCCTGACCCAGAGATGGAATCCGCATCTTTTTCATCTCCTGCATTGGCAGGCGGGCTCTTTACCACTAGCGCCACCTGGGAAGCATGGCAACAACCAGTTCAGTTCAGTTCCTCAGTTATGTCTGACTCCTTGTGACCCCACGGACTGCAGCACGCCAGGCTTCCCTGGCCATCACCAACTCCTGGAGCTTGCTCACAACTCATGTTCATCAAGTCGGTGATGCCATCCAACCATCTCATCCTCTGTCATCCCCTTCTCCCCCTGCCTTCAACCTTTCCCAGCATCAGGGTCTTCTCCAATGAGTCAGCTCTTTGCATCAGGTGGCCAAAGACAGATAGAAGCTGGGTGAGAACATGCCTCCTGACTAGGCTTCAGCGAAGATGGGCTCAGGGAGCCCTTTAATTGCTGAAGTGACTCACAAGTCCTATGATGTCCAAGAGGCTGGTAAAGCTAGAAATACTCAGATATAGTCAGAAGGAATTTAAATAATTGATTAACTTTGTCATTTAAAAATCGTATTAAAAATTTGGGGGGTCTAAGATAACAAATTTGTGAAACGTTTCATTTTTTTTATGTGTGTATGTACAGCTGATTCATATTGTTGTACAGCAGAAGCTAACACAACACTATAAAGCTGCTGCTGCTGCTGCTGCTAAGTCGCTTCAGTCGTGTCCGACTCTGTGCGACCCCATAGACGGCAGCCCACCAGGCTCCCCCGTCCTTGGGATTCTCCAGGCAAGAACACTGGAGTGGGTTGCCATTTCCTTCCCCAATGCATGAAAGTGAAAAGTGAAAGTGAAGTCACTCAGTCGTGTCTGACTCTTCACGACCCCATGGACTGCAGCCTACCAGGCTCTTCCATCCATGGGATTTTCCAGGCAAGAGTACTGGAGTGGGGTGCCATTGCCTTCTCCGCACTATAAAGCTACTTCAATTAAAACATAAAGTTAAAAAAATTGGGAGGGGGATAAATGTTTTGTTTGGAAAATGTCCAGATGTAGGAAGAATGCCAGAACTAGAAAATCACTATTTGGCAGTAATCGTTTCAGTTAAGAATCATCAACTGCTAAAATTCGTGGATGAAAACAACATGAGAAAAAAGATATCTGCACAGTTTCAACATATCTTTGCCTGTGTTGTTATTGTTCAGTTGCTAAGTCGTGTCTGACTCTTTGAGACCCCAAGAACTGCAGCATACCAGGCTCCCCTGTCCTTCACTATCTCCCAGAGTTTGCACAAATTCACGTCCACTGAGTCGGTGATGCCATCCAACCATCAACCATCTCATCCTTTGTCGACCCCTTCTCCTCCTGCCCTCAGCCTTTCCCAGCAAAATGGTCTTTTCCAATGAGTAGGCCCATTGCATCAGGTGGCCAAAGTATTGGCGCTTCAGCAACAGTCCTTCCAATGAATATTCAGGGCTGATGTCCTTCAAGATTGACTGGTTTGATCTCCTTGCTGTCCAAGGGACTCTCAAGAATCTTCTCCAGCACCACAAATCAAAAGCATCAATTCTTCAGCACACAGCCTTCTTTATGGTCCAACTCTCACAGCTGTAGATGACTACTGGAAAAACCATAGCTTAGACTATATATCTTCCCCATAGGCTACTTATTAATTACAAATGAGGAAAAGAATTAAATTCCAGTGGAGAAGCCCGGCCTCACTGAAGACAGTTCTTTTGCCTCTTTCCTGCTTGCCCATTTCCATTCCCCTGTAACCTTGAAAGAGCCTAATTAACCTGTTGATACTTTCCTACATAAAAGGAAGAATAAAGAATTAAGTAGTTAAAGAATGACTAGCTCTTTCCCCTCAAGAGCACCCTTAGCAATCCTGCAGGCAGATCCTGTGGGTGAGATCACTTAGGAAGACAGAGTCAGCCAGTGTGCTCACAGTGGGCAAGGGTGCAGGACCCCACCTCCTGCCTTGATGACCACTAAGATTCTTTGCCCGTTAAAACCTGTCGTGGCTGGGACGTCCCTCATGGTCCAGTGGTTAAGAATCTTCCTCGCGATGCAGGGGAGGTAGGTTCCATCCCTGGTCAGGGCAGTAAGATCCCATATGCCACAGAAGCCCGCCAGATACAACTAAGACAGTCTGCACATTGCAACTGGGACCCATGTGGCAAAATAAATAAATATCAAAACAAAAACTGCATGGCTGAGCAGAAACCTTGGAGATAGTCTCAGGACGTGAGTTCACCTTCTCAGTAGCTTGATAACTTTTCTGATTAAAGCACCTTTCCTTTCTGTTGACACCTGCCTCTCCAGTTACTGGATTTTGAGCGGTGAGCAGCCGAACCTGAGTTCCATAACGTCACCACTTGAACCAGAGGTCCAGGTTAACTTCATGAATCAGGGAACAAAGCAACACATGTGCTTCCGAGGACACATGGAAGTTTTCTGGCAGCCCTACCACAAGTGTGGAACTGAATCTGATCACGGAGAAACATCAGAAACATCCAGATCGGAGGATGTTCTATAAAACAGCTGGCTTGTATTCGTCAGAAGAGTCATGAAAGACAAAGACTGGCTGGAGGGCTCCTGATTAAAGATGACCAAATAGACATGGTGACTAAATGCAATTCACTGTGGAAACGACCATCTGAGTCTGACAGTGGGGACACAAAGTTCAGAGATTCAGAGGCCGGCCTACAACATCAGCTTATAATGTGACCCATCTATGGGATCCAAACAGAGGCACACGGGTCAAAAATCAAAAACTGATTTTTGTTGGAGGCAATTTTGTATAGTGAGAACCTATGAATTTTAATAGAACAAAAGTCACGGGCTACTGAATACTGTATTGGGCAACACATAGGCTGAGTGGGGAAGTAGAAAACATGCACACAGGTGGGGACGCCAGAGGAGTTGTCCCTGTCCCCCCGTCCACCAGCCCCATGAATGCTGTGACAGTTGATCCTGGCATAGAGTGCGGTTACCACACTGTGTAAGGATCAGTGTTCGCCTGAAACAGCACTGCTATTCACGACAACCGAGACATGGAAGCAACCTGAATGTCCACCAATAGGTGAATGGATTACGAAGATGTGGTGTATACAGTGGAATACTACTCAAAAAAGATAAAAAATGAAATAAGGCCATTTGCAGCAATACAGATGCATCTAGAGATTATCATACTAAGTGAAGTAGATCAAAAAGAGAAAGACAGATACTGTATGATATTGTTTATACGTGGAATCTAAAATATGACGCAAATGAACTTAACTATGAGAGAGAAACAGACTGACAGACACAAAAAACAGACTTGTAGTGGCCAAGGAGAAGGAGCAAGGGGAGGGGTGGGCGTTCGGGATTAGCAGATGCAAACTATTACATATAGGGTGGAGATACAACAAGGTCCTGCGGTAGAGCAGAGCAAACTACAGTCAATAGTCTGTGATAAACCATAATAGTAAAAAACATGAAAAAAAATGCAGATCCCTTTGCCATACTGCAGAAATCAACACAACACTGTAAATCAAATACTCTGGAATAACATTTTTTTAATGCATTTCTCTTTCCCACAAATGCCTGAGATGAGCATGAAAGCTTAAAACCTTCATTTTGCAAAGTTTGGAAGTTGTGTTTTGACGTCAGGAAAATAGGAACGTTGGGACCTGAATGCTTTCTTGCTTTGGGACAACCGTTTTAGTCCATTTAATTCTGATTACACTTGGCTTCAATATGAGATTTAAGTGAATTTAGAGTACTTAGCAGTCTCTCTGTTTTTCTATGGCCTTGGTCCCAGACACTTACAAAACATCAGCTGTGCATTTCTGAGAGACAGTTGCACACACAGAGGTCCAGGTCTTGGCAGACCTGCTGGGAAACCGAGACAGATAGAAATAGAGGACTCGGATCTGTGGTCACGCTCTGCTACAGTACCCAAAAGCAAGACTGCTTCAAGGGAGAGCATTAGACAGTGAGTGTTAAACAAAGTTTCCAGAGCCAGAATATCTACCAAGTGGGGATGCAGTGACTCGTGGTTTCGCATCTAAGGCGGACAGGGAAGACTGTTGGCCGTATGCTGATTCGGTTCTATTTTAGCCATTTCCTTCATCGGTGCCTAATTAGTAGAAACTTCCCCAAAGGAGCTAAGGTTCACTAAGGCTTTTCATTTGCAGGGGAGAGAGAAACTGCTGAAGGGGAGCCTGACAGTGAATTGTTCAAACTATATCTCTGTTCAGTGTGTCCAATACATTCTTGAGGCAGGTGCTCGAATTCACAGGCTCTTTAGAGAGAATTTAGCAGCCCCAGGAATATACTGGGTAAGAAGAAAGGAGGGGCCGGGGGTGGGGTGGGGGAACCCACAGCATGAGCTGCTAGGAGGGAAAAAGCTAATCGCAGGAACTTGCCTGCCGGGGAGAGGTGCAGCTGTCAGAGCGCTAAGGTAATGAGTCTCAGACCAAAGTGGATTTTGCAGCAGAACTGTGCTCTCCGATAAATAGCGGAGCTTGAACTCCAGCACCACCCCGCTATTCCGTGGTAATGCCCCCATTTTGGCACTGACTGGGTGGTCTTAAGCCCACTGCCACCCTGGTTACACCGGCCACACCAATCAAGGCCCCGCAGCTGAGACCCTGCCTGACCTGACTCAGGAGCCTCTTTCAAACTCTGATTCGCTCGTCTGTGTGGGATGCTTTTTTCGCTACTTTTATTTATGGGATTACATAAATGAGCCATTAAAAATGTAAATCTTCAGGACAGTGGAATAATACAGATTTAAACAATCAGCTCAGGGGCGGTACAGTACAGAAACAGCCCTGCACCCACCCTATCGGCAAATCGTGACTATGGCAACAATAGCGGGTGACGGCAAGGACCGAGGGGAGAGGGACAAAACATCCCACATGGTGGCCGTCACTGGCACCAGAGAAAGATTAGGGTGTTCTGTTTTTTTTTTTTCTAAAAAGAGTATTAGAACAATGATGAAGATGTGCCATTATGATCAACAAAGGAGGGGGCATCCCTCACACGCTGCAGTCAGGCACAGCACAGAGTTGAGAAGTTTATCCCCCGCTCATGGCAAAGTATTTAACCCTTTTGTGGCTTTTTTGCAGAAGCTAAGAAAACAAAAGGGAAGGGGATGAGTTGGGACAGAATCACTCTCATCCCCTCGTCCAGTTGTGATACTTTTAGGTTAATGTTTTTAACTCTGTTCCTACAAGTGAAATCTAGGGGAGCCTCCCCTCCACATAGTCAGACCAGAGCCACCGTTGCCATCTTGCTGCACTGAAGGGCAGCATGGTGATGTGAGGTGGCGGGCGACCTGATGACCTGGAGGGCCCCCACACCGCAGTGGGTCCTGAGGCCCCTCTGCAGAGCTGGAAACCACTGTCCTCTGCCAAGGTCCCCACCCCGCCCCTACCATGACCATCCTGCGGCTCCGATGTGGAAAGGGGCAGCATACTGGGAAGGGTGCCACAGGGAACACGCAGCATGGTGGGCGAGAGGCCGGGGTACCCGGCGGAGTGGGTGCCCCAGGGAGAGGAGACTTGCTGTGAGCCCAGGTGAGACTCTCCCTTGCGTCACACCCCTGTGGGCAGGTAGGGACAAGGGCCCCTTAGAGCCTGTCCCCTTACAGTGTGCTCGTAGCACACACAGTCTAGAAGTTCAGGTTGGGTGGATGATGATTACCGCTGCCTCTGTCCCTTGGAGATCAGCTAGGCCTGACCTCTGTGTCCTGGTCTCCTGGGCAGCCTTTCTCTTAGGGCTGCCTCATTGCCTCTCTGGCTGTATCCCCCATCCCCCAAATTCACTCTGGACCCACCTTCCTCATTGGCTTCTTCTCCTATTGTGCCCTTGTAAACGTCCAGCCACTACCCGGAGAGGTGGCTCGGAGCTTTGTAAGATACAGTCCTACTTCCCGAAGCCCAACCAGACTGGGGAGGACACGGCCAGTTCGTAGCTCTCTGGGGAGGCTGAGGAGAGGGGACGACATGCGCCAAATGACCCCTCCCACCCAGCTCACTGAAAGCTCCTGATCACGGAACTCTTGGACCTCTGAACTCGGAGGTTGTGATGACCCTCCAGAGAAAGGGTTCTCAACCTCTACCACGCGCTGGGACCATCTCCAGGACATGAGGAAATCCCGAGTCCTGGGTCCAGCCCCAGACATTCTGATTTGGCCAGCCAGTGCAGAACCTTGGAATCAGGCGGAGAACCACCGGTCTGGAGATAAAACGGTTGTGTGAGAATTGTCTAAGTGGACACAGTGCTTTCATCCTGGGTGTTACAGCGACTGCACTGTCACAGTTTAGGACAGTTGGGCGCAGAGTTGGCAGAGGGGTGTGGACAGCATGCGGGCAGAGCCCTGCAGAGTCGGACGGACTAGCTGGGTTAAGCCAAGTGAATGTGAACTAACAAGAACCATCACTGAGCAATACAAGTTGGGAACAATATCACTGATGCTAAATCCATGTGCACCAAAGAGGCTCTGCAGGAGAAATGATGAGGTTGTATATGTGTGTACATGTGTATGTGTGTGCATGTGTGTGCATGCATGCATGTGTGTGTGCATGTATGTGAGTGTGCATGTGTGTGCATACATGCGTGCGCATGTGTGTGTGTGTGTGTGTTGGGGAGGGTCTGGGAGGACAGGATGGATGAGACAGGCAGACAGAGAGGGAAGCACTCACTGGAGGAAAGGCTGAAGTCCCTGCCCCAACTCTGTTGCTCTTTCCCCTCCTGGGGCCTTGGCTTTGGCACTGCTCTGTCCCACCTCCCACCACTGTGTGATGCTGCCCCATCAGCTACAGTAACGTGGTCCTACCCAAAGCTCTTCCCCAGAGCCCCATCTGAAAGACACTCCTATATTCACAGAAGACACACACAATACAAAGGGCTTACAAGCACACGACACATTTTCAAGGTGCACATAGATAGTAAAAGAGGTTAGCAGTGACCATAGTTAACCTTCAATCATTTACATAAGGAGTGGAAAGTCAGGCTACAGAAAATCCAGAGGTATTTTCTAGTAAGTTCTGGAATGCAATTTTTTCTTTATCATACCTGTAACGGCAGATTGGGAGTCTTTTGAGGGCAGAGACTATGCTTAATGTTTTTATTCTGGTAAGAAAGGAACTTGCTTGTAATAGGAATGGTGCATTAATCTTTGCTGCACAATAATTATTCAGTTCAGTTCAGTCGCTCAGTCATGTCCGACTCTGCAACCCCATGAATCGCAGCACGCCAGGCCTCATTGTCCATCACCAACTCCCGGAGTTAAATTCATGTCCATCAAGTCGGTGATGCCATCCAGCCATCTCATCCTCTGTCATTCCCTTCTCCTCCTGCCACCAATCCCTCCCAGCATCAGAGTCTTTTCCAATGAGTCAACTCTTCCCATGAGGTGGCCAAAGTATTGGAGTTTCAGCTTTAGCATCAGTCCTTCCGAAGAACACCCAGGACTGATCTCCTTTAGAATGGACTGGTTGGATCTCCTTGCAGTCCAAGGGACTCTTAAGAGTCTTCTCCAACACCACAGTTCAAAAGCATCAATTCTTCAGTGCTCAGCTTTCTTCACAGTCCAACTTTCACATCCATACATGACCACTGGAAAAACCATAGCCTTGACTAGACGGACCTTTGTTGGCAAAGTAATGTCTCTGCTTTTGAATATGCTATCTAGGTTGGTCGTAACTTTCCTTCCAAGGAGTAAGCGTCTTTTAATTTCATGGCTGCAGTCACCATCTGCAGTGATTTTGGAGCCCAAAAAATAAAGTCTGACACTGTTTCCCCCATTTCTCCATCTATTTCCCATGAAGTGATAGGACCGGATGCCATGATCTTAGTTTTCTGAATGTTGAGCTTTACACCAACTTTTCCACTCTCCTCTTTCACTTTCATCAAGAGGCCTTTTAGTTCCTCTTCACTTTCTGCCATAAGGGTGGTGTCATCTGCATATCTGAGGTTACTGATATTTCTCCTGGCAATCTTGATTCCAGCTTGTGCTTCTTCCAGCCCAGTGTTTCTCATGATGTACTCTGCATATAAGTTAAATAAGCAGGGTGACAATATACAGCCTTGATGTACTCCTTTTCCTATTTGGAACCAGTCTGTTGTTCCATGTCCAGTTCTAACTGTTGCTTCCTGACATGCATATAGATTTCTCAAGAGGCAGGTCAGGTGGCCTGATATTTCCATCTCTTTCAGAATTTTCCACAGTTTATTGTGATCCACACAGTCAAAGGCTTTGGCATAGTCAATAAAGCAGAAATAGATGTTTTTCTGGAACTCTCTTCCTTTTTCCGTGATCCAGCGGATATTGGCAATTTGATCTCTGGTTCCTCTGCCTTTTCTAAAACCGGCTTGAACATCTGGAAGTTCACGGTTCATGTATTGCTGAAGCCTGGCTTGGAGAATTTAGAGCCTTACTTGACTAGCATGTGAGATGAGTGCAATTGTGTGGTAGTTTGAGCATTCTTTGGCATTGCCTTTCTTTGGGATTGGAATGAAAACTGACCTTTTCCAGTCCTGTGGCCACTGCTGAGTTTTCCAAATGTGCTGGCATATTGAGTGCAGCACTTTCACCGCATCATCTTCCAGGATTTGAAATAGCTCAACTGGAATTCCATCACCTCCACTAGCTTTGTTCATAGTGATGCTTTCTAAGGCCCACTTGACTTCACATTCCAGGATGTCTGGCTCTAGGTCAGTGATCACACCACCGTGATTATCTTGGTCATGAAGATCTTTTTCTTACAGTTCTTCTGTGTATTCTTGCCATCTCTTCTTAATATCTTCTGCTTCTGTTAGGTCCATACCATTTCTGTCCTTTATCGAGCCCATCTTTGCATGAAATGTTCCCTTGGTATCTCAGATTTTCTTGAAGAGATCTCTAGTCTTTCCCATTCTGTTGTTTTCCTCTATTTCTTTGCATTGATCGCTGAGGAAGGCTTTCTTATCTCTCCTTGCTATTCTTTGGAACTCTGCATTCAGATGCTTACATCTTTCCTTTTCTCCTTTGCTTTTCGCTTCTCTTCTTTTCACAGCTATTTGTAAGGCCTTCTCAGACAGCCATTTTGCTTTTTTGCATTTCTTTTTCATGGGGATGGTCTTGATCCCTGTCTCCTGTACAATGTCACGAACCTCCGTCCATCGTTCATCAGGCACTCTATCTATCAGATCTAGGCCCTTAAATCTATTTCTCACTTCCACTGTATAATCATAAGGAATTTGATTTAGGTCATACCTGAATGGTCTAGTGGTTTCCCCTACTTTCTTCAATTTAAGTCTGAATTTGGCAATAAGGAGTTCATGATCTGAGCCACAGTCAGCTTCCGGTCTTGTTTTTGCTGACTGTATAGAGCTTCTCCATCTTTGGCTGCAAAGAATATAATCAATCTGATTTCAGTGTTGACCATCTGGTGATGTCCATGTGTAGAGTCTTCTCTGGTGTTGTTGGAAGAGGGTGTTTGCTATGACCAGTGTGTTCTCTTGGCAAAACTCTATTAGCCTTTGTCCTGCTTCATTCCGTATTCCAAGGTCAAATTTGCCTGTTACCTTCCTACTTTTGCATTCCAGTCCCCTGTAATGAAAAGGACATCTTTTGTGGGTGTTAGTTCTAAAAGGTCTTGTAAGTCTTCATAGAACCATCCAACTTCAGCTTCTTCAGCATTACTGGTTGGGGCATAGGCTTGGATTAAGGGGAAGTCAAAACTACAATGAGGTACCATCTCATACCAATCAGAATGGCCATCATTAAAAAGTCTACAAATAATATATGCTGGTGAGGGTGTGGAGGAAAGGGAACCCTCGTACACTGTTGAAATGTAAACTGGTGCAGCCACTATGGAAAACAATATGGAGGGTCCTCACAAAAGGAAAGCAGAATTGCCATATGATCCAGCAATCCCACTCCCCAGAATATATCTGGAAAAAAACCATAACTGAAAAAGATCCATGCACCTCTATGTTCATAGCAACACTATTCATAATAGCCAAGATATGGAAACAGCTTAAATGTCTGTCAGCAGACAGACGGATAGAGAATATGCATAAAGAACATAATGGAATACTATTCGGCCATTAAAATGAGCAAAATAATGCCATTTGCAGCAACATGGATGGACCTAGAGATCATCACACTAAGTGAAGTAAGTCAGAAAGAGAAAGACAAATAGCATATTCCACATATCACTTATATGTGAAGTCTAAAATACCACACAAATGAACATGTCTTCAAACAGAAACAGACTCACAGACATAGGGAGCAGACTCGTGGCTGCCAGGGGGAGGGGGTGTGGGGGCGATGCTTTGAGAACAAGGTCCTACTGTGCAGGACAGAGAACTATATTCAATATCCTACGATTAGTCATGATATTATTTCTGATTATTGTTTATCCATTGTGCATATAATAACAGCCACTAACTCTAAATTCTGCAACCATTGCCCACCCCCCAGTCTCCTCCCCTTGGCAGCTACAAGTCTGCTCTCTATGTATGGGCTTCCCTGATTGCTCAGATGGTAAAGAATCGGCCTGCAATGCAGGAGACCCCAGTTCAATTCCAGGGTTGGGAAGCTCCCCTGGAGAAAGGATAGGCTACCCACTCCAGTATTCTTGGGCTTCCCTTGTGGCTCAGCTGGTAAAGAATCTGCCTGCAATGTGGGAGACCTGGGTTCAATACCTGGGTTGGGAAGATCCCCTGGAGAAGGGAAGGCTACCCACTCTGGTATTCTTACCTGGAGAATCCCATGGACAGAGGAGCCTGGTGGGCTTCCGTCCATGGGGTCACAAACAGTTGCACATGACTAAGTGCCTTTCACTCACATCACTTACTCCTCAATATGTATAACTGAGTCATTTTGTTGTACAGTAGAAATTAACACAACATTGTAAATCAACTATCCGTTAATAAAATTTAAAAAACCTTTGCTGCATAAATTAAATAAATGATCTACTCACTCAGAAATTTGGGGTGGGGGGCTGGACTAGAATACTCCAACTATCCTGAATTCCTTATTTCCAGAAAGCCTTCTGTTCTCTTGGCCCTCCACACCTTTGCACACTTGGTTGCATCTATTTGGAATTCTCTATCATGTCCTGGCCTCTCTCCCTCCTCCAGGATCCAAATTCCAAACTGCAATCAGCCTCCAGTTTCAGCCAAGTGAGGCTCTCCCTACCATCAGACCCTCCTTCTGCCCTTGGACTCACTCCATCCCCCGGAGCACACTGTTGTGAAGCATCTTTCTGTTTCTCTGTCTCCCACTGAAGTACATGCTCAGTGAGCCTCCAGGACGCTTTTATTTATTGGCCTCAGTGCCTGGCACTGTGGTACATTAATTTATAAATTTTATGCATAAATGAATGAGTGAACACAGAAGTATCTATTAGTTAAGGTGTACATAGTTAAAAATTAACTTAAGAACCCTGGGTCCCTAAGTATAGAAGTTATTGGGCAGTTTACTTTTTGCAACTGTTGCCTTTCCTATTTTGGTTCTAGTTCAGTTCAGTTCAGTCTCTCAGTCATGTCCAACTCTTTGCGACCCCATGAATTGCAGCACACCAGGCCTCCCTGTCCATCACCAACTCCCGGAGTTCACTCAAACTCACATCCATAGAGTCGGTGATGTCATCCAGCCATCTCATCCTCTGTCATCCCCTTCTCCTCCTGCCCCCAATCCCTCCCAGCATCAGAGTCTTCTCCAGTGAGTCAATTCTTCAC
Organism: Bos javanicus; assembly: GCF_032452875.1. Classification (NCBI taxonomy): domain Eukaryota; kingdom Metazoa; phylum Chordata; class Mammalia; order Artiodactyla; family Bovidae; genus Bos; species Bos javanicus. The sequence continues at coordinate 32,282,432 of NC_083879.1, read as the reverse complement.
ATGAGGTGGCCAAAGTATTGGAGTTTCAGCTTTAGCATCAGTCCTTCCGAAGAACACCCAGGACTGATCTCCTTTAGAATGAACTGGTTGGATCTCCTTGCAGTCCATGGGACTCTCAAGAGTCTTCTCCAACACCACAGTTCAAAAGCATCAATTCTTCGGTGCTCAGCTTTCTTCACCATCCAACTCTCACATCCATACATAACCAGTGGAAAAACCATAGCCTTGACTAGAAGGACCTTTGTTGGCAAAGTAATGTCTCTGCTTTTGAATATGCTATCTAGGTTGGTCATAACTTTCCTTCCAAGGAGTAAGCATCTTTTAATTTCATGGCTGCAATCACCATCTGCAGTGATTTTGGAGCCCCCAAAAATAAAGTCTGACACTGTTTCCACTGTTTCCCCATCTATTTGCCATGGATTTTAAATAAATGAATGCATCAAATTACTGGGATAATAAAAATAACCAGCACATTACAGTGTCTGCCACATGCCAAACTCATCTTTAAGTGCTTTTCATACAGAAGACTTCCTACTCCAGACTTTATGTTTGACTTACTTTAGTCTGGATATCCCACACCTTCTGATGAGAGATACCATGATTATTTATTGTTGCTTAAATATATTAATACATCTAATCAATTTCGTACAAAAATCAAAACCATCATGTGAGTTGGAGAAGAGAGGTTTTTTTGCTCAATTTAGAGCTTGTACAAAGATATGATTTTTCTATGAAACAACATCAAAAGATATAAGACGGCTTCCCTGATGGTTCAGTGGTAAAGAATCTGCCTGCCAATGCAGGAGACATGGGTTCAATCCCTGACTTGGGAAGATCCCACATGCCAGAGAGCAACTAAGCCCATGTGCCACAACTACTGAGCCTGCGTCCTGGAGCCCATGTGCTGCAACTGTTAAAGCCAGTGCACGCTGGAGCCCCTGCTCCACAACAGGAGAAGCCCCCGCAATGAGAAGCCTGCACATCGCAATTAGAGAGTAGCCCCTACTTGCTGAAACTAGAGAAAAGTCCTCTCAGCAACAAAGAGCTAGCACAGCCAAAAATAAATAAATAAAATTATTTTTTAAAAAGATCTGGGAAACAAAAAACTGTAAGTCTTGAAGAAAGATACTTTCTGTTGAAATTGCTCCTATAAAAGCTTCTTTTCAATCCTATTTTCTATAAATTAGGGCTACAGAGCAGGAAGCAGCATAGCTCATCCAAAACTTTGTGGCCAGAGGCAATCATTTTCATTTTCTAAATGTTTTTCCATGTTGAGAGAAATGAAAACTTCCTTATTATGAAAACCATCCTCTTGGATTCTTCTTCTTTTCAGGTTGGGGAGCATCGTTAAGTGATGTGGAGTTCACAGGGCTGTTTTTTATTGTGAGCCAAATGGTTTAAAGAGTGAGGATTAGGCCCAAATTGATTTCTTTTTGCTGCTTCAATCCTCGAGTTGGGAGAGAAGCCTTTTGATACTATATGAAAAGTGGTGCCTTCTGCCAGGGCTGTGTTAATCTGATGGTGAGGGTGATGGTGATGACGGTGAGAATGGTGAGGATGATGGTGAAGATAGCAATGATCATGGTGAAGACGCTGGTGGTAAAGAAGGGGAGGAAGAAGGAGAAAGGGAAAGAAGAGAAGGACGAAGAGCAGAAGAGCTACCTATCCAGCTGTTGTTCATCTCCATTATGCTGCATTTATTGCTGAACCTGATGGCAACACTGATTATTTTTCTTAATATTAGAAATATTGTGAAACTACAGAAGATTCTGGAAGAATTTCTACTTGGTCTTTTGTGATAAGTCAGGAATGTTCACCTGGGTAACGCTCTGTCGTTTTGTCTTGTCCGTTTTCTGGGCCCTGGGCACTTGGCAGGCAAGATGGGAGTTGGGAGCTGTGGTTTTGTAATGACTCCGGAGGGCGGGTTCTGTCCAGGATTTCTCTGCCCCTTTTCACTGAGGAACTTGGATTGATGTGTTTAGTTGTTTATCCAAAAATGAATAAACAAAACGTAGTGACCACATTGCCTCTTCTTTCTTTATCGTTTACTGTTTTTAAGCAATCATCATTTTAAAGTTACCATCAATTCACCTTCTATATTTTGCCTTCTTAAAGAAAAAAAAAAGCTAAAGCCCACTAACTAGTTTAAAAGAGATGATACAAACAAAGCAGGCTTTTTCCTCCCCATGAACTGTGTATATAATTACTTGAATCACGTTGAATTTCACCCATATGCTGGGGAAGGAAAAAAAAACCAGCAAAAATAACTACTGTGAATTCAAACTGCAAGTGAATGGAACCAGCCTCATTCATAAATGTCATATGAAGCTTTGGTTAAAAAGGCAAGTCTGTCATTCCAGGGACAGCAGCTGTTGTTATGTTGAACAAAATGGATACAAATGGGTATTATTTTAAAGTGAAATGCTTAATTTCAGGCCTAACAAGCACAGTGTCCTCTGTGTAGCCCTGTGTCACACGAGCCGGGGTCTCCGGTAGAGGGCTTGATTGCACAGGACATCAACCTCGCAGGCTGCGGCCGACGGACCAGCAGACACACTGGCGATGTCTGAGTTACTATGGCAATTGCAAAATGGGGAGGCCTTTTCTTCTTTTCCCCATCTCTGCGTGCAGCCACAGCCTGCTCCTGAATAGGCCACATCTGCAAAAAGTTTTAACACGGTACTCAGATAAAGAAAGGATCCCAAAAATGAGCACTGACCCGTCTCAAAAAATGTTGCAAATTTTACACACAAGAATTGGGGAGCCAGGCCACTTTGCACAGGTTATGTCATAATGCAAACACAAAGGGATAAAAGCACATGAAGGCTTTGCTGTCAGATACTGAGAGGAGGGAACAGCAGAAGTAAATGACAGCTTAAATGCAGATGTAAGGAGAAAAGTCAAAGATGGGTGACAGAAAGTTACTGGTCAATGAATAAGGGAGAAATTTCAAACACACACACAAAAAAACAGACAAAAGGGTAAAATACAATAAAATCTATCTATAGAGATTTACTGAGAAAACCCCCCAAAGCATATTCAGCAAATCTTAGAACTATGAAACCCTGTGAAACCAACACATGGCTCTTCAGACAGGGTCTTTGTAGACGTTCGGCATCCCACCACTGTTTCCATGCAACCCATTGCCAGACAAGGGTGTTTTCAGACAACGACAGAGCCTCCGGGGGAACTGGTGGTTTAGACAAAGCTTGGAAAAAGGGATGTTTGCTGATAAACACTACAAAAAAGTAGGTATAGACGATCTTTGGAAGCAAGCCTTTCTTGGAATGGAGGGATCAGCTTATACTAATTCCTGAGCTGTTTTAGGTGGAAAAGACCCCCACCCCACCAACCTCCAGCCCCCTACACACTTCAAAATGTGACACTTAGGTTTTACTTGAGTCTCCTCATCTCTCCCTGGTTTCACAGTGATGAGCAGTTTTCCAGAATGGACCTTCCTGCCCATACCTTTGGCATGAGAGGTTCCATCTTTAGGCTTCAGAAGAACACAGCTCATCCCCCATGTTTCCCCCTCCCCCGCTCCAACCCCACCCCATCAGCACAGGGTCAGGGATGAACCATTCTGTCTCAAAAAATCCAAGTTCCTAGAAGAAGCAAAAATACTGAAATTAATCTTCACTTCTTTTAACTTAAAGAGCTATTCAGGGCGTGAAAGCAGTTGGAAAAGACTTGGGTGGGTAGCGGACTGAAAAGTTGCCATTTGCAAGGGTTGAGACTCCAAGGGAAGAATACTCTTAAATAGCATGAACTCCCCACAAAAAGTCCACAGTGCTGAAAGGCGTCCGGAGTCCAGTAAAACTGACACAACATTTCACATTCATTGACTCTTGTTCTTTTGGGGGAGTCTTCGTATGAAGAGAGAGAGACAATGGCAGACAATAGCGCTACCTTATCAAAGTTCAGTCATGCAGCTATTTCAAATACTTTAACTGCTTGTCAATAGGTCTTGCAAGTCTCTGAGATTCTAAACGTTCTGTCACATTTGTGTACTAACCACTTAAAGTTCTGCTAAAGCTTTGTGACCTGGACTGCCTCCTCTTTATGTGGGTCAAAATGCAAGGCAAAGCCATTGTGTCAAACGGCCTTCATTAAATTCATTGATTTGACCTGTATTTTAAAGACCAAAAGTCAAATGGAATGGGAAGTTAAAGTTCCCATACAAAAATCTTCTCCTGGGCACTTGTCGGCTTCCTTGAACTCTCTGGTGTGGAGGCAAAGGACATTGGCGAGGCTCTTTGGAGTCTAGCTCGCAGCTACACAAGTTTTTTGGCGAAAAGTTGGAGTTTGTGTTGCATTTTATGTAAGAACAAAACAAACGCTAAGGTTGAAGGAAGCTATTGTCTTGAACTTGATTTTCTTCCCAAAGAGGTACTGATAGTTTGTCTGCCTTATACAGCATCCTTGCGAGGGTCTGTTCTGTGTTGCTCTGCACAGAGGTCTCTGTTCCTGCTCAGAACTCTCTGAATGAATTGTCATTCTTTTCATCAATATGCACTTTTTGGACTTAAAATGAGGTTAAATTTTCTTTTGGACGTTTTGAGGCACGTCAGCATTCAAAGCCCTATCTTTTCCTTGGTGTGTTTTTATGGCTAAAATGGCCACAAACAGTGCTCGTTGAAAACAGGGGGTGGGGTCCTGGTGGAGGGAGTGGGAAACAAGGGAAGAGGAATTTTCAATAAAAAACCCAGAAAAGGGCCCTTCATCTATAAGTCTACAACAGCCTGCTATTTCTCCTCTCTCTCTCATTTTTAGCCTTCATCATTCTCCTTTACTTTCCAATTTAAAAGAATAGAAAAACTGGTCTTCTCTGGTGGTCCAGTGGCTAAGAATCTGCCTGCCAATGCAGGGGACATAGGTTTGATCCCTACTCCGGGAAGATCCTACATGCCACGGGGCAGCTAGGCCACTGCGCCACAACTACTGAGCCCGAGCTCTTAGGGACCACGAGCCTCAATTGCTGAGCCCATGAGCTGCAATTACGGAAGCTCACACATCCTAGAAGCCACGCCCCGCAACAGGAGAAGCCCCCACAATGAGAAGCCCAAGCACCTCAGCTAGAGAGTAGCTCCCACTCGCCGCAATTAGAGAAAGCCCGAGCATCAGTGAAGACCCAGCACAGCCAAAAATAAATAAATAAATATTAAAATCTTTAAAGAGGAGCAGAAAAACCATCCACACATTTCTTTGTAGAAACACAATGCAAATCCAACTGTTGGTACCACCTACTAACTACCATAATTCTGGAGATATTTTTTCCCAACTAATTCAATAAACACAATAGGGCCAGGAGAGAAGATGGCAGATGCACCATTGACATGTGAATCTCAAGGAAGGTTCAAGACTCAAGGAGTCTGAACCTCAAGGAAGCAGTGTGCCTGAGACTGCAGAACAAAGTGGACAATGGGCTCCATGTCAAACCAAGAAGGAGCCAAGAGGCCCAGGGGGTAGATGAATCACTTGTGAACATCACAAACCTTCTAGGACAGAGTTCTTGAAAGTCACAGAGACATTATCTCTGTGCCCATAAAGCCCTCTTCTAACTGTTGCCATGGGCAACGATGACCCGGTACAATGACCTAGCGCCGCTGTTGAACGAGATATTCTCATCCTCACTCGATAAAGCGGGAAACTGAGATCTGAAGGTCAAGTAACTTTTCAAGATCACCTACTGAGGAATAGAACTCAGATGTGTGTGACCACAGAGCCCACACTCATAGGGAAACTGTAAAATCTTCCAATTGCCAGTTCCTATGAACCTGTGAGTTTGGCTGAGAGCTAGGAAAGACTGCTGCTGCTGCTAAGTCGCTTCAGTCGTGTCCGACTCTGTGCGACCCCATAGACGGCAGCCCACCAGGCTCCCCCGTCCCTGGGATTCTCCAGGCAGGAACACTGGAGTGGGCTAGGAAAGACTACATTAGATTAAATACTGGTAAGTACCGACTGGGGGTCACTGCTGTGAGATAAGAGATATTTTCCTAAGGCTACTTTTTAAAATAGAATAAAAATACATTTCTTGTGCTGTGCCGTGCTTAGTCTCTCAGTCATGTCTGACTCTTTGCAAACCCATGGACTGTAGCCCTCCAGGCTCCTCTGTCCATGGAGATTCTCCAGGCAAGAATACTGCAGTGGGTTGCCATGCCCTCCTCCAAGGGATCTTCCTGACCCAGGGATCGAACTCAGGCCTCCCGCATTGTAGGCGGATTCTTTACCGTGTCTTATGACAGCTGTAAATAGAAGTCAGGAAGGTAAGCCCAGAAAGTTAAGTGTTTGCTCTGTTTACCTGTGTGCGTGCTAAGTCGCTTCAGTCATGTCTGATTCTTTGTGGGCTACCCATGGACAGGCTCCTCTGTCCACGGGATTCTCCAGGCAAGAATACTGGAGTGGATTGCCATTTCCTTCTCCAGGGGATCTTCCTGACCCAGGGATCAAGCCCACGTCTCTTATGTCTCCTGCATTGTCAGGCAGATTCTTCGCCATTGGCACCGCCTGGGAAGGAAGCCCTTGCTCTGTTTACCCTCAAAGAAATAGCAAAATTACACCCATGTATGAATCCCCAGAGTATGGTCCTTATGATGGGGACAGAGAGCGGTCAGATGAGCCCCGAGGGGCATGGGCATGGCCATTGTCCCCTGTCCCTCCTCAGGCTATGTTGCTCTGCTTACCTGGGACCTGTGGTCTCCCCACCTCCTCTAGGACAAAGTCTGGGTTGATTTAACATCTCTGGAAAGTTCCTGCCTTGCTTCATATTTTTCTACAGATCATATTTTCTCCTGGAACACAGTTCTGAGTTCAACATTCATCTTTTGGAGACGAGGACACTTGGGTCTTATGGTTTGTTGCCTCCAGGGCAGGTATATGGCCTGTGTTAAAAAGGCAATTTTTTCCTTTTCCTGCAACTGCATATTTGGATGTGTTGCCACTGCTTCTGTTCATTACTAGTTTAAGAAACCCAGAGCCAGGCCCGTCTCCTCCTGAATTCCAGAAGGGTCAGGCTTCTGCCCTTGTGGGTCCCAAAGCAAGATCACCCCTGGGGGCCTAGAGGAGAGAGTGTGGCACCAAAGAGGATAATTCTTGAGTCTTAAAATCTGATGGATTTTGCCCTGCTTGGTTTTGGACTCACTTGGGACCCATGACCCGTTTCTTCATCCTGATTTTTACCTTTGGGAACAGGAATATCTGTTCAGTGCCTGTTCCATTATAGCATTTTGGAAGCACACAACCCCTGTCCGTGGAGAAGGCAATGGGACCCCACTCCAGTACTCTTGCCTGGAAAATCCCATGGACGGAGGAGCCTGATAGGCTACAGTCCATGGGGTCGGGAAGATGTGGACACGACTGAGCGACTTCACTTTCACTTTTCACTTTCATGCATTGGAGAAGGAAATGGCAACCCACTCCAGTGTTCTTGCCTGGAGAATCCCAGGGACGGGGGAGCCTAGTGGGCTGCCATCTATGGGGTCGCACAGAGTCGGACACAACTGAAGTGACTTAGCAGTAGCAGTAACCCCTGTCCGGTTTCACAGCTGGAGGGAAACTTCACCTCCAGAGGAATCATACCTGAGTCTTACCCATACCTGATTCAGACCATCTTTAGATGAGATTTTGGACTTAGAGTTGATGCTGACATGGGCTGATCTGGGGGCTGTGGGGATGGGGGATGTATTTGCATGCAAAGAGGACATGAATTGTGGGGAACCAGAGGGCAGAGAGTTACAGGCTGAATTGTGTCCCCTCTCAATTCATATGTTTGAGTCATAACCTCCAGTATCTCAGAATGTACCTATATTTTGGAGATTTTGTTCTTGTTGCTGTTCAGTTGTTAAGTTGTGTCTGACTCTTTGTGACCCCGTGGACTGCAGCATGCCATGCTCCCCTCTCCTTCACTATCTCCTGGAGCTTGCTCAAATTCATGTCCATCGAGTCAGTGATGCCATCTAACCATCTTATCCTCTGCCACCCTCTTCTCCGCCTGCCTTCAATCTTTCCCAGCTTTGGGATCTTTTCCAATGAATCGGCCCTGCCCATCAGGTGGCCAAAGTACTGGAGCTTCAGCTTCAGCATCAGTTCCTCCCAATGCATATTCAGGGTTGATCTCCTTTAGGATGGACTGGTTTGATCTCCTTGCAGTCCAAAGGACTCTCAAGAGTCTTCAACACCACAGTTCGAAAGCATTTTGGAGACAAGGTCTTTTAAAAGACAATTTAGTTAATGTGAGGTCACTAGGATGAGCTCTAATCCAACCATGTGGGTGTCCTGATGAGACGGGGGAAATCTGGACCCAGACGTGCACAGAGGGAAAACTACGTGAAGGCCCAGGGAGAAGGTGACCGTCTATAAGTCAAGGAGAGATGCCTCAGAGGACAGCCAACCTGCCATCACCTAATCTCACCCTTCCAGCCTCCGGAACCATGAGAAAATAAATTTCTGTTGTTTAAGGCATCCACTCTGTGGGACTTTCTTATGGCGGCCTTAGCAAACAACTATACTTGATTCCAATGTCACAGACCAACATTACCTTTTTAAAAACATTCTGACCCGTTTCTAGGGTTTTTGTTGTTGTTTGTTTTGTTTGTTTTAATGTATTTGGCTGCTTCAGGTCTTAGTGATAGCCTGCAAACTCTTAGTTGTGGCCTATGGGATCTAGTTCCCTGACCAGGGATTGAACCTTTGGTAGAACATATTTTAATACAGGAAAACATTGCAGAGAAAATGCAAATTAGCTATAATTCCATAAGACTGAGAGAATCACTGTTAAAATTCACTCTATTTAAAGGCTGACATCTATCTGTCTATCTGCCTAATAAAACTGGAGTCATCCCATACCTTGCATTTGTACAGTGTGATTTTCACTCAGCATTATATTATGGTGTTTTCCCACATGTTAAACATTCACCAGAGACATTTAATGACTGCACAATTTTCCACCCTGTGTATGTACCATTATATATATATATATATGTGTGTATATATATATATATATGATATATATATATATATATAATAATTCCCCTTTGGACATTCATTTATTCAAATATATTTGTTGAGCATTCTCTATATATTAGGTACTAGCAATATAGTCATAAACGTAACAAGTCTTTGTCCTCCAAGAGTTACCATTCCAATGCATAAAATGTTGTAAATGAGTAGTTAAATATATAATATGGTGCCAAGTTATGACAGTTATATGAAAAAAGATGAAGCAAGGAGTTCTAGGCTAATATAACAGATTAAACACATGCATTCAACTTAAACCCTCTGGAAACACCACTAAAACCATATAAAGTGATTTTTTTTTGAGACATAACCCTGTAGAAGGAACTCCCAGGTGGTCCTTGTGGTAAACAGCCTGCTTGCCAATGCAGGAGATGAAAGAGATGTTGGTTTGATCTCTGGATCCAGAAGATTCTCTAGAGGAGAGCACAGCAACCCACTCCAGTATTCTCACCTGGAGAATCTCCAGGGACAGGGGAGCCTGATGGGCTACCGTCCCTGGGGTCTCCAAGAGTTGGACATGACTGAAGTGACTGAACACGTAGCAGCAACCCTGTAGAATTCTAGAGAACAGGAGACAAACAAAAGTGAAATTTAGGGGTCCTAAACTGGAGAGACAAACAGCACCAAATGTTGGGAAACTAAGCAAGCTGAATCCCTCCATCTACTCCATTTGTATCACAGATCTCTCAAAAGGCAAAGGGACTAGAAGCGCCAGGTCACTCTGGAACTGGGGGTGAAGGAAAGAAATTGAAACAAAGAGGAGAAAGCATTTAGGAAGCAGCTCCACCCCAGGACCCCCACACCCACCCTGATCCACTTGGCATCAGTCCTCTCCTGTCATAGAAGGTGAGATGTTTGCTGTGTGAAGAGGAACTCTGGGGACCTCCTAATGGTCCAGTGACTAAGACTCTGTGGTCCCCATGCAGGGGGCCCGGGTTCCATCCCAGGTCAGGGAACTAGATCCCACGTGACGCCGCTAGAAGACCCTGCATGCCACAGCTAGGAGCTGGTGCAGCCGGATAAATAAATCAAAGGGGAGGGGACACATGTGTGCCTAGGTTTGATTCGTGCTGATGTATGGCAGAAACCAGCACAACGTTGTAAGGCAATTATCCTCCAGTTAAAAGTAAAGAAATTAATTAAAAACAAATACAAATAAATATATATAAAAAAGAATAACTCTGGACAAGAGGACTGGAGACAGTGTGATTCTAAGAATAGGAGGATTAGGTCCTCTTGTGCTTAAGGAATGCCAAATGCTAAAGTTCCAGCATTCCCTCTCCACCCTGCTCTGCTTCCCCCACACCCTTACCAGTTACATTCTCCCACCTGGCTCCCAGAACATGCACGGCCAGACTCTAACCCGCCAGACAGGAGACTGGGAAATCTTTTAGTCCAAGAGTTTAAAATAAAGATACGGACATGGGCGGTTCCTCGGCAGTAGATCCAATGAGAGACCACTGTAGGGTGAACCTCAAAGTCAATGGGTCCATTCACAGCCGGAGCTTCCAAACAGGGTTACAGACTCAACTCTAGATCACTAGCACATGTCAAGGACTAACCAACACCCAACAACACCCCAAAACAGGAAAGTCGTTTGGAATGAAACAGACACCAAGAAGAGAGGAATTCTACAAGTTTATCTGAGGATAAAACAGTAGACAAAACTGATAAAACCCTTACCCTCGTGAGGGTAAAATCTTTGAAGTAACCCAGGAGGATTTCCTGGCAGTTTGGGCAGGATGAGGTAGGAAACAGTGAGAGGAGGTCAGTTTATTCAGTTGCTCAGTTGTGTCCGACTCTGCGACCCCGTGGACCACAGCACGCCAGGCCTACCTGTCCATCACCAACTCCCGGAGTTTACTCAGACTCATGTCCGTTGAGTCGGTGATGCCGTCCAGCCATCTCACCCTGTGTCGTCCTCTTCTCCTCCTGCCCCCAATGTTTCCTAGCATCAGGGTATTTTCAAATGACTCAGTTCTTTGTGTCAGGTGGCAAAGGATTGGAGTTTCAACATCAGTCCCTCCAATGAACACCCAGGACTAATCTCCTTTAGGATGGACTGGTTGGATCTCCTTGCAGTCCAAGGGACTCTCAGGAGTCTTCTCCAACATCACACTTCAAAAGCATCAATTCTTCAACACTCAGCTGTCTTAATGGTCCAAATCTCACATTCATACATGACTACTGGAAAACCATAGCTTTATCTATACGGACCTTTTTTGGTAAAGTAATGTCTCTGTTTTTTTTTTAATATACTGTCTAAGTTGTTCATAACTTTTCTTCCAAGGAGCAAGCGTCTTTTAATTTCATGGCTGCAGTCACCATCTGCAGTGATTTTGGAGCCCCCCAAAATAAAGTCTCTCACTGTTTCCATTGTTTCCCCATCTATTTGCCATGAAATGATGGGACTGAATACCACAATCTTACTTATTTGAATGTTGAATTTTAAGCAGGCATTTTTGGCTGAGAGGAGATCAGATTCTGCTATAATCTTGGGGTGGGACTCATAGGATTTGCTAATAAATTCAATGCAGAATATGAAAGAGGGGAATTAATGGTGACTTACAGATGATGCCAAGAGAAGAAAGAATGGAGACTTGAACATGGTTTGGGATCTATAGAAACTGACTTGTCTATTTTACATTCAGGCAGAAATATCATTAGGCAGAGGCATACAAGTTGGAGTATAAGGAAGTATTGGAGTATAAGGAAGAAGTCCAGACTAGAGACAAAAACTTGCGAGGTCATTATTCTCCCTTCTGTGCCTCTCCATGCCCTGCTCTCTGGATCCGCTGAGGACAACCATTCCATCAGATGAAAGTACTCTGCTGTGATCTGCAGAGAGCTCTTACAACTCAAAGATAAAAAGACAAATGACCTGATTAAAATCTGGGCAAAGGATCTAAATAGACAGTTCTCCAAAAAGGATACACAAATGGCCAAAAAGCATGTCAGAAGATGTTCAAAGTTGTTAGTTATTAGGAAAATGCAAATAAAAACCACAGTGAGGTACCACTTCACACCCACTAAGTGAAGTGAAAGTTACTCAGTCATGTCTGACTCTTTGTGACCCCATGGACTATACAGTCCATGGAATTCTTCAGGCCAGAATACTGGAGTGGGTAGCCTTTCCCCTCTCCAGGGGATCTTCCCAACCCAGGGATCAAACCCAGATCTCCCGCATTGCAGGCGGATTCTTTACCAACTGAGCCACAAGGGAAGCCCTTACACCCACTAGGATGGCTACAATTTAAAAAAAAAGAATAAGTGTTGACAGGGATGTGAAGAAATTGGAACCACTGTACATGGCTAGTGAGAATGTAAAATGTTTCTGCTGCTATGGAAAAATTTGGGGGTTAAATCTTTTAAAGTTAAATATATAATTACCATGTGATCCAGCACTTTTATTCCTAGGTTTATACCCCCAAATAATTGAAAACAGATACTCAAGCAAGCACCTATATACACATGTTCATAGCAGCACTCTTCACTGTAGCCGAAAGGGATAAACGGCTCAAATGTCCATCAGCAGATAATGAATAAACAAATTCTGGTATATACAAACAATGGAATGCGATTCAGCCATAAAAAAAGAAAGAAGTGGGCTTCCCTGGTGGTCTAGTGGTTAAGAATCTGCCTGTCAGTGCAGAGTACGTGGCTTTGACCCCTGGTGTGGAAAGATCTTACATGCTGAGAAGCACTGCCGTGGGGACTCTGGAATCCAGAGGACTGGGGACTCTGGGACATCCATGGAAGCAGAGGTGTGTTTCAGCCACACTTTGTTGTTTTTTTTTTTTTAATTTTATTTTATTTTTAAATTTTATAATACTGTATTAGTTTTGCCAAACATCGAAATGAATCCGCCACAGGTATACCCGAGTTCCCCATCCTGAACCCTCCTCCCTCCTCCCTCCCCTACCCTCCCTTTGGGTCGTCCCAGTGTACCAGCCCCAAGCATCCAGTACCGTGCATCGAACCTGGACTGGCGACTCATTTCATACATGATATTATACATGTTTCAATGCTATTCTCCCAAATCTCCCCACCCTCTCCCTCTCCCACAGAGTCTGATCTATACATCGGTGTCTCTTTTGCTGTCTCGTACACAGGGTTATTGTTACCATCTTTCTAAATTCCATATATATGTGTTAGTATACTGTATTGGTGTTTTTCTTTCTGGCTTACTTCACTCTGTATAATAGGTTCCAGTTTTATGCATCTCATTAGAACTGATGGCTAACAAACACATGAAAAGATGCTCAACATCACTCATTATCAGAGAAATGCAAATCAAAATCACTATGAGGTACCATTTCACGCCAGTCAGAATGGCTGCGATACAAAAGTCTACAAGCAATAAATGCTGGAGAGGGTGTGGAGAAAAGGGAACTCTCTTACACTGTTGGTGGGAATGCAAACTAGTACAGCCACTATGGAGAACAGTGTGGAGATTCCTTAAAAAACTGGAAATAGAACTGCCTTATGATCCAGCAATCCCACTGCTTGGCATACACACTGAGGAAACCAGAAGGGAAAGAGACACGTGTACCCCAATGTTCATCGCAGCACTGTTTATAATAGCCAGGACATGGAAGCAACCTAGATGCCCATCAGCAGATGAAGGGATAAGAAAGCTGTGGTACATATACACAATGGAGTATTACTCAGCCATTAAAAAGAATACATTTGAATCAGCTACACTTTGATACCCCCCTCTAGGGGCTGGCCTTGCCCCTCTCATTTAGATCCCCTGTGGCTTCCACTGTGGGCTTCCACCAAGTACTTGGCCCTTGGCCACCTCCTTCCAAAGGCCACTTCCAGAGCGGCAGGAGCTGGGCTGGGGCTGCTAGCAAATGCAATCAGCATGAAGAGACCCTCTCCTCTTTCTTTTTCTTTGAAGCCAATCCTACTTCATAAACAATTACATTTCACTTCAATATATTTTTTTTCAGTTTTTAAAAATTAATTTTTTTTCCTGGAGTATTTCTCAGAGCCTTTTATTTTTTTTCCCCAACCTAAAAATTTACCTTTTATTTTATTTTTTAAATTTATTTATTTATTTTAATTTCTAGGCTAATTACTTTACAATATGGTAAATATGTATGGTTTTTGCCATACATTGACATGAGTCAGCCATGGGTGTACATGTGTCCCCCATCCTGAACCACCCCCCACCTCCCTCCCCATCGCATCCCTCAGGGTCATCCCAGTGCACCAGCCCTGAGCACCTTGTCTCATGCATCAAACCTGGACTGGCAATCTGTTTCACATATGATGATATCCGTGTTTCAATGCTATTCTCTCAAATCATTCCACCCTCGCCTTCTCCCACAGAGTCAAAAAGACTGTTCTTTACATCTGTGTCTCTTTTGATGTCTCACTTATAGGGTCATCATTACCATCTTTCTAAATTCCATACATATACGTTAGTATACCATATTGATATTTTTCTTTCTGACTTACTTCACTCTGTATAATAGGTTCCAGTTTCATCCACATCATTAGAACTTATCCAAAAGCATTATTTTTAATGGAGGATAATCGCTTTGCAATATTGTGTTGGTTCCTGCCATGTTAACATGAATCAGCCACTTTCCTTAGAGCTTGTCTGTATGCGCTGGACTTTGTGTCTGAAGCAGCCAGGACTGAAAAACCAGGTTCTGCTCGTGGTTTTAAAAGTAACTGCAGACTTCCCTGATGATCCAGTGGTTAAGAATCCACCTGCCAACGCAGGGGACATGGGTTCAATCCCTGATCCGGGAAGATCCCACGTGCCGCAGAGCACCTAAGCCGGAGCGCCACAACTACTGAAGCCCTTTCACCCTAGAGCCTGTGCTCCCCAACAAGAGCAGCCCCCGCAATGAGCAGCCCCTGCCCGCAACTAGAGAGTAGTCCCCTTGGCTCGCCACAACTAAAGAGAGCCCCTCACTGGGTGGGGGCGGGGCGGGGGAGGCTGTCCTGGGCGTCGGAGGACACAGGACAGCACCCTGGCCTCTCCCCATCCCCATTGGATCATAAAGCATCCCCCAGCCCAGCTGACAAACAAAAATATCCCCCAAATGTTCCTGGGGAAGTTGGGGGCTGGGAGGCTGGCAAAACACGCTCCTGGTTGAGACCCTCCTGCCCTTGGGTACTCATGCTGCTGGCTCGCTCTCTCTCTCTCCGCTTTTGCACTACAGCTCCTGAGAAGTTAAGATCTCTGAGACAAAGCCTGTCTCCACGATGGCACTGCCCAGGCTTCCTGTCACCATTCCCACATGCTCCATGGTGTACGACCCCCTCTTAGGGAGCTCCAACGGCCCCGGGGGACTCAGCTTAATCATCCATTAGGCTCCCTTTCAAGAGCATGTGCATCGGAACTCCACACCCCCATCTCCCAGGAGTGAAGTCCCCCCATCCCTCCCCAGACAGACACAGAGCCCCTGAGCTCACTCTGCCCTGCTGGACTAAGACGCGGGGTTCCTGGGGGAACACATACCCCCAGGAGGCTGTGAAGAGAAATCTGGGGTCTTTTCCTGCTTTTTCTCTTCACTGCTGACCCTCAGTGGAGAGCAATTCCTGGCACCAGTGCCCCCAGCTGTCTAAAGGGAAGCTGATTTGCAGGTCTCTAAGATCTGCCCCATCCTCGAGTGTGAAAGTGAGAATGAGGAAAAACATCATTTCTTTTCTCTCTTCCTTAAAAACCAGTTGAACCTTTATTTTCAAGTAGTTAGAATGCGCCGTACTGGAGAAGGAAATGGCAACTCACTTCAGTATTCGTGCCTGGAAAATCCCTATGGACAGAGGAGCCTGACAGGCTATAGTCCATGGGGTCGCAAGAGTTGGACACGACTTAGCGACTAAACCACCACCAGAATGCGCCATATGTGCAAAGTAAAGGCGCTTCACAAATATGAACCCATTCACTCTGGCGGCCCTGTGACCCACCTTTCCCCCAGAGGATGAGTCCCTCAAGAGCCCCTCCCCTTGGATGTGGAATTAAAATCAGGAGATTCAAGGTCTCTGCACGCCACAACATGGTCATCAGGGGCCATGTTTCCCGCTGCGTGACCAAAACAGCAGAGGAAGCCAGTGTGCTGAGAGCAAGAGGAGGAAGACCCAGAGGAGCAGAGAGTGGCAAAGACTGGCCTTAAGTTCAAGCCCCAGCTCCCAGTACATTTTTCAAGACTAGGATGGATCCTTGTCTCTGGGACTTCTGACCCACTCCTGGATTTTCACAACAGACTCACATCACATTTTACATTGGACAGTTAAAGTTGGTTTTCATCTGAAAGACAATGAGAGACTGTCGGTTACTGAGAACCAAAGCACAACCATTCTAGGGAAGAGAGACACTGATTGGCCCTCTCATGGCATCCACGTTTCCCATCGCCACTCTGAAAAGACTCTAAGATGAAGATTTAGGTGAAGTCAGGATGCAGCTCGTGAAAGCAGAGGCCTAGGGTTCTCTCTTGCCCTTTCAGGAGGGAGCAGAGAAGGAGCAACTGGATGTCAAAGTCTAGGATGAGGAAGCAAGGGAACCAGGCTCCTCTTCTGGGGGAAGCCTCACCCCAGGCCCCAGGGGTTGGGGGGATGTGAGGCAGAATGTGAGCAGGTGAGTCAGAAAAGGCAAAATCACAGGGAAGGTGGTGAACCCCAAGGCGGGGGAGTGCTTGGCTCTCAGTGCCCAGGGTCAGCGCCCAGCTCAGGCAAGGAGTCCAAAGCACAGAGTCAGAGAAGCAGGGCTGGCCCAGCCATCAGAAACTCTCCTCCAGCTCCTGCAGTCACTGTCCTCAAAGATATGACCATTCACATAAGTATTCTCTTCCTGCCTGTTTTCAGGTCAGAAAATCAGGCCATGGACTTGATTCATTCATTCCAATGTCTGGAAGCAGCAATCAGCAGAAGGGAGCGCCTGTCCTCCAGGTGGAGCTCAGATCTGGCTGGATCAGGGAGTCACCTGAGCTCGTCGGTGGATACTGAGCACTTGGCTCCTGGACACAAACCCTTGGTTCACTCGCTGTGTCTGCTGTCCAACCCAAAGCACGTGCTTATTCTTTGACACTTGGTGTTTCATGCATTTATCTGACCAACATTTATTGGAAGTCCTCTATGTTGGAGATATCTATCTGTCAGCACTAGAATAGACGGGAGGCGGGCACCAATTATTTTTATACCAACCCATTTTTCATGGACCCCAGAGGACTTTTTTACTTAAAGACTGAAAGAGAATAATAACAGATGACATGTATTTGGGCTTCCCAGGTGGTGCTAGTGGTAAAGAACTCACCTGCCAATACAGGAGACGTAAGGGACGCCTGTTTGATCCCTGGGTCGAGAAGATGTCCTGGAGGAGGGCATAGCAATCCACTCCAGTATTCCTGCCTGGAGAATCCCATGAACAGAGGAGCCTGGTGGGCTACGAGTCTGTGGGGTCACAAAGAGTCGGATATGACTGAGTGCTAAACACCTCTGTGCCTCACCTCACTCCAAATACACAAAGACCTATAGGGAGGGTGCTATTATTACCTCCATGCTACATCCAAGGACAGTGAGTGGAAGGTTAACTCGCCCAAGGTCACATAGCTAACAGCTGACAGGGCCTGAATTTGGAAGCAGACAACCTGACCCTACAGCCTGCATTCCCAAATTCTACATTATCATGCAGAGGGGAGCTCAGATCTAGCTGGATCAAGGAGATGCCCAAGCTTGTTGGTGGAGTCTGAGGACCTGGCTCCAGGAAACTGACCTTGTTCCATCCCTGTGCCTATTGTCCAACCCAAAGTGTGATAAGGCGTGAGCGTCACTTGGTGGAAGGAGCCCGGTGGAAATAAGCCCCGGCCTCCCGCAGACACTCCAACCTTCAAGATTCAGGCAAATGCCCATGGAAATGTCCAGTGGTCACCTCCGTGGCCAATCATCTGGGCTCTCTTTGGAGAAGATGGACTGCATGGGCAATCCATCACGGGCTGCCGGAGCCGCTGGCCACTGGCTCTCCTCGCCTGCACTTATCTCCGTAACATCATCCAGTTTTTTAGACTTTTCCTAATTAAGAAAGGTTCCCACCAGCAACAGCAAAAGAAATCCTCACCACCTCTTTCATTATCTCAGCTTTTCTTCCCCTTAATTACTATTGAGCTCCTGGCTGATTAAATTAGTTTGTTGAGGTCCTTTCTGAAATCTTGGGGAAATTATCTAAAAAATCATGAAATCAATTCCCTTACGCTGTTTTAATCCTTTATGCCCTGGGCTCAAAGAAGGATGGGCAGACAAGTGCAGGCCCTCTGAGAAGTGTGCAGCCCTACACTGCTGGCCAGGCTGCCAGGGTCTTTGTGGACCATCTGGGTCAATTTCCTTCCAAGTAAATGAAATGCAAAGAAAAATTCCAGCAGTTTTTCAGCTGCCGGCTGCCCAGCTGATTAGCATGACAGAGGCTGGGAGATGAGGCCTGACCCTCTGCACTTCCCCTCATCTCATTAAGTTGTAACTCCGCCGCCGCTGCATTCATGGTGTTTATTGACGCTGAAAGGCGTCTTTATCCAAAACTAGCTAAATTCACATTCAGAGTTTTTACTTGGAAGTCTTGCCTGCTTCAGCCTCCACATGAAAGTGAACCTATTGTGGCAGGCCCATGTGTCCTGCTGATTCTGAAACAATCTGGAGGTTTTCCCAAAAAAAAAAAAAAAAAAAGGTCTATTTCACCGGCTTGTATCCCGCCATCCTCCTCGCCCAGCCTCCGAAGGCGCAGGGGCACCCAGCGCAGGAAGAGGTAGGGGTGCGCGTGGGAGGAATCCTAGAGCCAAGTTCTAGGATGCCGGGGGTCGGGCCCTTGAGAAGGCTCTCTGTTGGGATGACTCCCTCAGCTGTAGGTGCCTGGGTGGAGGCTCTATGATTTCTCACAGGGCCCTGGCTCCGCGGAGACCTCTGGCTGGGCGTACGGGTCCCTGACCACATCTCCCGTGTCTCCCTCTTGCACGAAGCATTTGAAGGGCCGTGTCCCTCTCTTTCGGGCTTCCCTGGTGGCTCTGCATCCACTGTGTGTGCTTAGTCGCTCGGTCATGTCCAACTCTTGGCGACCCCATGGACTGTAGGTAGCCCACCAGGCTCCTCTGTCCATGGGATTCTCCAAGCAAGAATACTGGAGTGGGTTGCCATTTCCTCCTCCAGGGGATCTTCCCAATCCAGGGATCAAACCTGCGTGGCTGGCACTGTCAGCTGCGTTCTTCACCACTGAGCCACCAGGAAAGGCCCCTACATGCATTACCCACCTAGGACAACATATGAAGACAGTAGCCTCGATTTCTTGCCGGGGCTGGGGGTCCTCACTGATTTCTGGCTGGAGTGTTTGCAGGCCTTAGAATGATTCACTCAGGGTCAAGGCCTCCCCCGGTTTTCATTTAAACACATTCCTACAGAGGACTTATGTATACCCCCAGGAGTGCATCCACTCAAGAGGAGGTGGAATTCAAGAAGGGGAGGCAGTGATTATTACTGATAATTCTCTGGTAGGTTATGGTCAACACTCTTCTTTCTGCTGCTGTTGGGTTTGTAGGTGGGAGAGAGCTTTGGGATTGTGTCTAATGAATAATCTGTGATGAGTGGCTTTTTGACGTGAAAGCAAAGCCTGAAGACTCTTGTGGGCAGGGGTTTCTGTGGGTGAAGGGGTGGGTGTCCTCCAGCGCCTTCCTGAGACCACCAGCTGCCTAGAAAGCACTTTTTAAATCAGGTGCACAGCACTGGCCACTATGGCGCTTTCCAGTCTGCAAATCAATCCTGACCTTCACTTCACAGGGTCTGTGCCAAGTGTTGTAGTAGTTAACAGTTCTCTTTAAAATCTTCTCCTGCACTGTGTTTTCTTTCAAGGCTGCTTTAGTAATTCAACGGGCTTCCCTGGCGGCTCAGCTGATAAAGAACCCGCCTGCCAATTCAGGAGACACAAGAGACGTGGGTTCAATCCTTGGGTCAGGAAGATCGCCTGGAGAAGGGAATGGCAGCCCTCTCCAGTATTCTTGCCTAGAGAATCCCATGGACAAAGGAGCCCTGTGGGCTATAGTCCATGCATTCAAAAAGAGCTGGACACGACTGAGTACACACACCTTAGTAACTCAGCAGGTGGGTCACTTTATAGGTTGGTCCCGAGCTCCCTGGCTAACTGATGCTAACCTTTGGTTTCCCCTTCAGCAGGTCAGCAGGAGGGGGTGGGTGGAGCCCAGTCTGAGAGGCAGTGACCAGCGGGGGCTGCAGGAAGGGCCGTCAAATGAGCGTGGCTTGCTTGGCTCAGGATGTCCTGCCAATCCCACGAGGCTTACACCTGGACAGGAGCAAAGGAGGGTGCCAGGGAGTGGCCTGGGCAGACAACAGAGCTATCCCAGGCCAGGCCTCCTGACCATGGGCTGTAAAGCAGGATGGTCAGGTTTGAGGGTCGAGACCATGTCTGGAGGGTGACTGCAGAAATGATGATGGGCGTGGATAAGCCAAGTGAGCCTGCCTGAGTCGCTGAGTGGATGCTGCTGTCCAGAAACCTGCTGCTGCTGCTGCTAAGTTGCTTCAGTCGTGTCCGACTCTGTGCGACCCCATAGATGGCAGCCCACCAGGCTCCCCTGTCCCTGGGATTCTCCAGGCAAGAACACTGGAGTGGGCTGCCATTTCCTTCTCCAATGCATGAAAGTGAAAAGTGAAAGTGAAGTCGCTCAGTTGTGTCTGACTCTTGGCGACCCCGTGGACTGCAGCCTACCAGACTCCTCCACCCATGGGATTTTCCAGGCAAGAGTACTGGAGTGGGGTGCCATTGCCTTCTCTGCCAGAAACCTGCAGAACCCAGTAAAAAAGGCACCATCTGAATAACCACCATAAAAATGTCTACAAATAACAGATGCTGGAGAGGGTGTGCAGAAAAGGGAACCCTCCAACATGCCTGGTGGGAATGTAAATGGGTGCAACCATGATGAAAAGCAGTATGGAAGCTCCTAAAAAAACTAAGAGTTGCCATATGATCCAGCAATCCCATTTCTGGGCATATACCCAGACAAAACTATAATTAGAAAAGACACAGGCAGCCCTGTGTTCACTGCAACACTGTGCACAGTAGCCAAGACGTGGAAACGACCTAATGTCCGTCGACAGGTGAATAGATAAAGAAGATGTGATGTGCGCACACACACACACACACACACACACACACACACATAACGGAATATTACTCGGCTATCAAAAAGAATGAAATAATGCCATTTGCAGCAACATGGATGGACCTAGACATAATCATATAAGTAAGTCAGACGAAGACAAATACCATATGATACCATTTATATGTGGGATCTAAGATATGACACTGATGAATTTATCTACAAAGCAGAAACAGACTCATAGTCATAGAGAACAGCTTTCTGGTTGCCAAGGAGGAGAGGAGTGGGGATGGATGGAGTGGGAGTTTGAGATGAGGAGATGCCAACTATTAGTATAGACTGGATAAGCAACAGGGTCCAACTGCACAGCATAGGAACCATATTCAATATCCCATGATAAACCGTAATGGAAAAAGACTATGAAAAAGAATATATATATGCATGGCTGACTCTGCTGTACGGCAGAAACTAACATAACATTGTAAATCAACTAAAACTCCAATAAAAAAATTTTAAAGGTGCTATCTGACAGGGCATCAGACCCTTCACTCCTCACGACGACCCCTCATGTCACAGATCAGAAAACTTACACCAGGGATTCACTGTCACAGAGCCGAGGTCGGAAGCCACCCTCAGTGACCCCAGAGTCCGATATTCTTTCCAATGCACTTTCCCGTCTCTTCCACCCCACACATTTCTCACTCAAATGTGGGGCAATTATAGTCTCTCAAAGAAACAAAAACACCAGCCAGGGGATCTGCACACAGGGCATTCGGCAACCCTGCAGGCACATCTCCTTGATTCTACCTGCTACGGGCACCTGTGCTGCCTGACACCGTGTCTGCCTGGCCAGAAAGCAGAAGGCACCGGCACCAGAAGGCAGGATAAAGGCCCCTCGTGCCCTCCTCCATTTCCACAGAGCACTGCTGCAGACCACTGGGGCACTGGGCTTGGGCCGAGGCCCCAGTGCCCCCACTGGGGCCGTGGCTCTTCTGATCTGCTCTATGAGCCAGGCTGCACCATGGACCCAACAGGCGAGGCCCCAGCTCTGTTGCATCCCACGCCCTGGCCCTCCCTCACCTGATCACCCCTCACTGTCCATCCTGCGGGAGACGAGATGACAACCGAGTACCACAGGCTGACTCTCAAGGGACAGGTCTCCCCACAGTGGGTCGCAGGGAGCCATTACTTACCAAGCCTTTGAAGGGGATAATCAGTTTTGACCCAATTATGGGCTTCCCTGATGGTCCAGGGGCGAAGACTCCACACCCCCAATGCAGGGGACCCAGGTTCCATCCCTGGTCAGCAAACTAGATCCCATGTGCAGCAGTTAAATCAGAGACACCCGTGTGGTGCAACTAAGACTCGGTGCAGCCAAGCCAATAAATAAATATGACCAAAAACCTTGGCCCCAGTTTGGATCCCAGGCAATAACAGTGCATCCAGTGTACCCTACACAGCCAATCCAGCAGCAACGGTGACAGGCGGACTCTACACCAGGCGCTGTGTTACATACCTTACAGCTGTCTTGTGTGTTGAATGAGAAGAGGACATTGTTACTGGATCCAGCACCAACTGGGCCGAGGTCTCCCTCACTCTTCAAAGTGTAGCCACGAATCAACGGCACCAGATCTTCTAGAAGCGTGTTACAGAAGGAGAACCTCAGCCCCCACCCCAGTCCTCCTGCCCAAATAAGAAATGATTCTCATGCATTTCAAGTTAGAGAAGCACGGACCCAGGATTCTTTTTAAATCTAGGATAAGGAAAGAGTATGATTTTTTCCCCCTTAGGGTTTTTAACTCAAATAAGGCTGTACGTAGAGGACTTCTGAGCAAACTTGGAGCTTCTCAAATTTATGTTTCCTTTATACTTGGTAAGAGGTTTTCCAAGACTTTTTGTAAAGCTTATAATCCCTCTCAAGGTTAAAAAAAATTATTTATTTATTTAGCTGACTGGGTCTTAGTTGCAACACGAGGGATCTTCATTGCAACACATGTCTTTAGTTGAGGCATGTGGGATCTTCATTCCCGGACCAGGAATTGAACCCGTGTCCCCTGCATAGGAACCACGGAGTCTTAACCAGCCAGGCAAGTTCCAAGAGAGTAAGTACTTTTGATGATTCTTGGAAAGAACATGGATTCTGGCTAGAATCACTAATTGTGCAGAGAGTTTCTCACATTCTCACTTCCACGGCCAGTGTAGAGTTTCCCTTTAAAGCTGGATAGGAGAATTGTGCAGGAACTTTTTTTGTATCAAAATAAATAACCATCCCAAATGAATGCATGAATGCACTGTAATGAAATAGCTAAACTCCAAAGAGGTTTTCCTTTAGGGGGATTCAAGGGAAATGATAGCTATTTCATGCAGTCACTGTTACAATTCTACCAAGAAATTAAGAAGTATACTATTTCCAACTAACATGAAAATATAATTCAATAGAGAGATGAGAAAAGGTTGTTGATTCCTGACATTTTCCAAGCCACATGAAAAGAATTTTCAAGGGACTTCCCCGGTGGTCCAGTGGCTAAGACTCCATGCTCCCAATGCAGGGGGCCTAGGTTCCATCCCTGGTCAGGGAACTAGGTCCCACAACTAAGACCCAGAGCAGCCACAACTAATATCTGGCACAGCCAAATAAATAAGTTTTTTAAAAAGAATTTTTAGAGCAGCAGCTACTGTGGACATGGGATCCAAGGGGATGACAACTTATTCTTTCATAAAACACTTAAAGAGCCTGATTTCAATTCCAGGTCAGAACCGTTCCCATCTGTCCCCATGTTCCCTTCCACCACGCCAGCCTCCCTTCCAGGGTCCCTATACCAATTGGTGCTTCCTAGTCACTGGGGCGTCCCTAACCCAGAAAACTACTCTTCCTTCCATGAAGTACCTCAGGGTGCAAAATACACACACTCTCTCTCCTCACCCCATCTGAACTCCTGTCTAGCAGCAATGCCTATCCCAGTTAAGAAGTGTTGAGGAAAAATCAGGCTCACTAAGCTAATTCTCTCTAAGGTGTGAATGACTGATAGTCCCATAAACATTCTATAGCTATTTACATTTTAAAAGATCTTATGAACCATATTGGGGTTTCCCAGGTGGCGCTAGTAGTAAAGAACCTGCCTGCCAATGCAGGAGACACGAGATGTGGGTTCAATCTCTGGGTTGGGAAGATCTCCCTGGAGGAGAGCATGGCAACCCACTCCAGTATTCTTGCTTGGAGAATCCCATGGACAGACAAGCCTGGAGGGCTACAGTCCATGAGGTCACAAAGAGTCAGACATGACTGAAGTGACAAGTATGCAAGAACCCTAGGAAATCTCTATTTGTATGTATTTCCAGCGAGGAATACTTTGGCCACCTGCAAAGAGCCAACTCATTGGGAAAGATTTGATGCTGGGAAAGATTGAGGGCAGGAGGGGAAGGGGACGACAGTGGATGAGATGGTTGGATGGCATCATTGACTCAATGGACATGAGTTTGAGCAAGCTCCAGGAGATAGTGAAGGACAGGGAAGCCTGGTGTGCTGCAATTCACGGGGTCCCAAAGACTCAGACACGACTGAGGGACTGAACAACAACAAGCTAGGGAAGCACAGATATTTTTTAAAACCACACAAACAATTTTGGAAGTTGTCCAATAAAAGATCAGTCCCTCTCATCACTTAGAATTACTTCATTGGCTCAGTTAAAACCACTGGAGTTTTATTATTATTTATTACATTATCTTCATGGTCGCATGCCTAATGCTTTCCTGGGTTCTGCCATGGAAAAGCAACATGATGAAATAAACTAGGTCTCTGCATGTGATTCCTGCAAATCTGCTGCTGCCGCTGCTGCTAAGTAACTTCAGTCGTGTCCGACTCTGTGCGACCCCATGGACAGCAGCCCACCAGGCTCCTCTGTCCCTGGGATTCTCCAGGCAAAAATACTGGAGTGGGTTGCCATTTCCTTCTCCAATGCATGCATGCATGCTAAGTCGCTTCAGTCATGTCCGACTGTATGCGACCCTATGGACAGCAGCCCACCAGGCTCCTCTGTCCACAGGATTTTCTAGGTAAGAATACTGGAGTGGGTTGCCATTTCCTTCTCCTCCTGCAAATCTAGACCTGGACTAAGGGGGTTCTGAGCCCGTCGAGCCTCTCTGCACCCTTGCGGGACCAGCAGAAGTACCCCAGATAGTCAGCTTGGCTGTGTGTGAGCCGCATCTTTGGTGGCATTTAGCAAGACGAGGATGGAAACAAACTCTGACATGTGTAACAACCCTGCTGCTCCCTGCCCTCCGCCTGCTCACAGACTCTGCCGTAGACCCCTAACCCTCTGAGCTGGGGTTCCAGTCCCACTTCCAGAGCGCTGGCTTCTGGGTACAGAAGGGAATAGAAGGAACCCCAGATGGGTTACACTCTGAAGAACAGCCCTTGAGAGGAGCTTTCATCACTGCTGCCATTCTGTTTACTCAGCATCTACTAAGTGACAAGCACTGTGTGAAGTATTTCATCTCTACACCAGACCTATGAAGGAAATCTCCCTCTCCTCATTTTACAGATGATTAAACTGACACTCAGAGGTAAGCCATTTATCCAAAGCACCACAGCTAGGAGAGGGCAGAGCCACAATTCAACCTAGATCCGACGAACGCCCGAGCCCCAACTCTTACCCGCCACCTTACAGTAGATGCAGTCAAGGTAACAGCATCATCTCAGAGGCACTTTGTGAGCCGGGCCTGTTTCTCTGCTGGAAGAGCGGGCCCAGTGCCTACGGCTCCTGATACCTTCAGGGTCCATGACAAAGTTTTCATCACTTTTTAAATCAGAAGAAAAATTTAACCTTTAGGTTGAAAAAACACATATATTTTAACATATATTTATAGATTCACAAGGAGAAAGCGGTGGCACCCCACTCCAGTACTCTTGCCTGTAAAAATCCCATGGATGGAGGAGCCTGGTAGGCTGCAGTCCATGGGGTCGAGAAGAGTCAGACACGACTGAGCGACTTCACTTTCACTTTTCACTTTCATGCATTGGAGGAGGACATGGCAACCCACTCCAGTCTTCTTGCCTGGAGAATCCCAGGGATGGGAGAGCCTGGTGGGCTGCCGTCTATGGGGTCACACAGACTTGGACACGACTGAAGTGACTTAGCAGCAGCAGCATAGATTCACAAATATATGTTTTAACATATTTGTAGATTCACCTTTATACTAACAGTCATAAAATTATCATCACCATTTTTTTAACGGAGGAAGAGGCTGCAAAGGCAAAAGTTCCAGGGGTTCACAAGAGCCCTAACACAGCCCTGCTCAGAGCTGGCCTCCCCAGAAGTTTCTGCCGCTGTGCCACTTGTATCACTGTGGACTTTAGGATCAGCCTCAGAAGAGGGTTGCTGTTGTTTAGTCATTAAGTCATGTCTGACTATTTGCAACCCCATGGACTGTAGCCCACCAGGCTCCTCTGTCCGTGGGGTTCTCCAGGCAAGAATATTGCTGACCCACCTGGGAAACCCATAAGAGGGACAACATTATCACCTCTGGTGTCAGATAGGGCCAGCTGAGCAGAGAAGCTAAGTCCTTCTCTCCAAATCTGGGGTTCAGAGCAGGCAAGCTGATCCCTACCTGGCAGGTCACTGGAGCAAGCGTCTCAAGGGCGTGTGAGTTGGTCTGTACACTGCACCTCCAGGGAGGAGGTCTGAAGAAGACTCATGGGTTTATACCCCACCTCCCAGGCCAATCGTCACCCAGACTAGGTCTCCCTGCAGGAGCCGTCAGTTCACAGATGATCAGACAGGGTAGGCGGCTCTTTGCCAGCAGATCTGAGCCAGGGGCAGGTCTGCTGTTCAAGATGCCGGTCCAGGTGAGGACTGTCATCCAAGCCAGAGCCCCTTCTGCTCATTTCCAGGAGCCCAACCAGAGAGGGGTCCCAAAGGAATCCATGTGCTTCGGCTCCCTCCAGGGAATAACTCCTCAGACGGCGCCAGCAGTCTGGCAGTGCCCTTTGCAAATTCTTCGCCAACATGAGGGGATTTTCATGCAGACAATACACTCTGGCCTGGAAAAAGCCAGCTTGAGTGCAAAACACTGTATTCCTCTCTCCTCTCCTTTAACCGCAAGGATACTGCACCAAGCTAAAATGGCAGTTTTCAGTCTTTGTATAATAAGAGATGCTGGAATAAGGGTGATGTGGCTGTGTGTTAATAAGCATTAATTTAACATCAATAGTTGTGTAGAATGTTTATGCAAGTACATCCCATTTTACATGAACCTCACTTTAGATATGAGGCTTGCCAGGTGGTGCTAGTGGTAAAGAACCTGCCTGCCAAAGCAGGAGACACAGGTTCATTCCCTGGGTCAGGAAGATCCCCTGGAGGAGGGCATGGCAACCCACTCCAGTATTCTTGCCTGGAGAATCCCATGGACAGAGGAGCCTGGTGGGCTACAGTTCATGGAGTCGCACAGATTCAGAGAGAACTGAAGTGACTTAGGACGCATACATGGACTTTAGATATCTCTGGGTGATTGTAAGTCAAATTTTGCAAATTCAATAATATGTTCCATATGCCAATGGATTGACTTCTTACCAGAATTCAGAGATGATTGCTTTTGCAAGTTCACCACATTTTGAAGTGCTCGTAACCTTGCCTGTATTTACATATCTTATAAACTCAAATTTTAGGATATCAAATTTTTCTAAATGAATTTCTTGAGTTCAATTCGGACTCTAACCCATAACAGGAATATAAAGTATTAGAATAGGGGCCGTGGAAAAATTTTTTAAAACAATCTCAAGGATAAGAACCAAAAGCTTTGAGGAAAAGGTAGTGTAAATGTATTAAGTAAAAAAGAAAAAAGAAAAGCTGAGGCTAGCGTCCTGTACTCAGGCCAGAGAGCTTCTCCGACACGGGGATGTGGTCGTGCCTCTCTATGACACAAAGATGCTCAGGAGCCTCCACAGTCTGAAAGTCAAGTCCAAGTCCCTCAGGCTGGACTCTCAGGGCCCTTGGTTCTCTGAGCCCATCAGTACACATGCGGGTCCCGAACCCCCAGGGCTGCCTCTAAGCAACGTTCTTTTCTTCCCTGGAAGGTATGTTGCTTTTGAGTTGTTTTCCCATACACGACACAGATCCCACCTGGGATCCACTCTCTGTTTTTGAAACAACATCATATTTCCGCAGGCTGGGAGAGCAGCCTGTGCTGTGTTTATCCAAACACTGTCACGTGAAGAATATCATCCCCCATCAGACTGCCTGAGTTCACCCATTCATTCAGCAAATGGTTAGGCAGCCTGCAATGCGGGAGACCCAAGTTTGATCCCTGGGTCAGGAAGATCCCCTGGAGAAGGAAACGGCAACCCACTCCAGTACTCTTGCCTGGAGAATCCCATTGACAGAGGAGCCTGGACAGTTACAGTCTGTGGGGTCAGAAAGTCAGACACGACTGAGTGACTAACAACACAAGCAGACAGCCTAGTCCCCACTCCTGTGCAGACTATTATATTCTAGATGGGGACAGAGTGGATATAACTGAGCTGGCCATTAACAGAGTGCCGCACAGGGACTTCTCTGCTGGTTCAGTGGTTAAGACTCTGCACTCCCAATGCAGGGGAGCCAGGTTTGACCCCTGATCGGGAAACTAGAGCCTGCATGCTACGACTAGGAAAAGATTTTGCATGTTGCAACTAAGACTTGGCACAGCCAAACACATTTTTTAAAAAAGACAGTGCTTCGTATACCGGGGCTTCATTAGCCCATTAACTAGAGAATGATATAAAAATCCATTCTCAGGCTTCCTGGCGGTTTGGTGGTTAAGGGTCCATCTTGCAATGCCGGGGACACTGGTTTGAGTCCTGGTCTGGGAGGATCCCACATGCCTCAGGGCAACTGGGCCAGTGAATCACAACTACTGAAGCCTTCGCACCCTGAGAGCCTGTGCTCCTCAACAAGTGAAGCCACCGCAGTGAGAAGCCTGAGCACCACAGCTCGAGTTGCCCCGACTCTCCACAGCTGGAGGGGCTGGTATGACACTGAAGACCTAGCACAGCCAACAGTAAATAAATAAATATTAAAATAAGGCTAGATTGAAGGCAGGAGGAGAAGGGGCAACAGAGGATGAGATGCTTGGATGGCATCACTGACTCAATGGACATGAGCTTGAACAACCTCTGGGAGATGGTGAAGGACAGGGAAGCCTGGCGTGCTGCAGTCCATGGGGTCGCAAAGAATCAGACACGACTGAGCGACTGAACAACAACAACAACATAAGGAGATTTTTTAAAAATCCATTCTCAAAAGCTTTGAGCTGGTGAGAAAGGTGACAGACATATGGCCCTAGCTGGAGATGGAGAAACAGACCCTGTTCTCTACTTGGTCATTGTTGCTTCCCGTCTCACAGCACGTGAGCTAACATCACTAATGACCCTATGACGCTGCTGTCATCTGCATTTTACAGAAAACTAAACTGAGACTTGATGATGTTCAGTTTCATGATAAAATAACACACAGCTAGTAAGTTATGAAGCCAAGATTTAAACTCAGGTATGGATGACCTTGGAGAAGGCGATGGCACCCCACTC
Organism: Bos javanicus; assembly: GCF_032452875.1. Taxonomy (NCBI): domain Eukaryota; kingdom Metazoa; phylum Chordata; class Mammalia; order Artiodactyla; family Bovidae; genus Bos; species Bos javanicus. The sequence goes on along the minus strand of NC_083879.1, from coordinate 32,252,750 downwards.
CAGTACTCTTGCCTGGAAAATCCCATGGACGGAGGAGCCTGTTAGGCTGCAGTCCATGGGGTCGATAGGAGTCAGACAAGACTGAGCGACTTCACTTTCACTTTTCACCTTCACGCATTGGAGAAGGAAATGGCAACCCACTCCAGTGTTCTTGCCTGGAGAATCCCAGGGACGGGGGAGCCTGGTGGGCTGCCGTCTCTGGGGTCACACAGAGTCAGACACAACTGAAGTGACTTAGCAGCAGCAGCAGCAGCATGGATGACCTTAAAGGTTTAATTTTCTTTCAATCTTTTTTCCCTACTACTTTTGAAATTTTTTGTTTTTGTGAAAGTTATATATAGACATAGTTTAGTGAATCTACATATTTCTCACTCATGTCCCTCCTCCCCATTTCCTCTTCCTCAAAAAGCAGCCATTTTTACTTTTTTTAGTTGGTTTATTTATATTCACAGCTTTAAGTAACATGTTCTTATTGGTACTTCTTGATGTTTTTTTCAGTTCTAGGCATTGCCACGTGGCCTCCTTTGCATACTTGGGAGTATAAAGATTTCACTCTCCTTCCTCCTATCCTGTCAATGTAGTGTTTTTAAACACTTTGTCCATAAAGTTCAGGCTGCACGTAGTTATGACAAAGCATAAGGACAGAGTGAGAAGTTTGGCAAAAGCTCTTCTCAAAAACTAATGACAAGGGAGGGGACACATGTACATCTGTGGCTAATTCATGTTGATATATGGCAGAAATGAAACCAATATTGTAAAGCAATTATCCTTCAATTTAAAATAAGTTAAATTTTTTTTAAAAATTTAAAAGCTAATGACAAAACTAGGCAAAATGGTCAAAAACAACCATTTTGGGATGCAATCAAAGGCAGATAAAACTCGCAAAATACTTTTTCAAGAAAGACCACTGAACTTTGGGAAAGAATACTGGGACTCTGGCCTTTTAGCCTGGAGCTGATCCCAACTATCACCTCCTTGTCTCCGCTCCCCCCCAGCTCTGGTTTGGGAGTCTGACCAGGGCAGGGTGGGCCATAACAGCTAGCACCTTCTCCAGCACACAGACCTGACTTGACCATGAGTAGAATGCAGAAAAAGCCCATGCCACGGGCACTGTCAGAAATAGTAGCAATTCCAGTTCCAAACAAATGGGAAAGGTTTACATCACAGAGAGCCTGAGGTCGGGGCAAATAACATACTGTCAGACTGGCCAGAAATGTAACAGAAAGCTCCACACAAGAAAACAGGCACGACGGACCCGATGCCCTGTCAGTCTTGAAAGTGGCATACGTTTGCAGTTCTGAACACGAACAAGGGAGACTGGAGAGGGCCCTCGCTATCACACATCCCTGCTGAACACCAGTTCTTGTGTAAACACAGAGGAGAGACACAGGGACCAGACGAAAAGCAAAATCCAGGGAAGATTTGTAAGTGATCTGAATTTTCAGTATGTTCCCCAACCTCCATACAGATCTATTAGCAAAAGATGGAATTCTTACAGCCTTAAGGTGTTCAAACACAACCTCTGATCAATCACTGGTAGATCAATAAGTTATACTGACATGGAAATGACCCCTAGGAAGCCAGAATCAAAAACAAAAATAATACTTTAAGTAAAACTGACAAAAAGCATCAGCAGGTGCACATGGCAAGGGAAATAGACTCTCTGAAATTAGTCAAGTCACCAAGCAATTGAACAAACAAACAAACCCCAGCAATAGCAACAACATCTGAAAGGGGCAATGGGTGGAATTGGGATCTAGAGTTGCTATAATATATTATCTGAAATGGGCTTCCCCAGTAGCTCCATGGTAAAGAATCCACCGGCAATGCAGGAGGCACAGGAGACTTGGGTTTGGTCCCTGGTTTGGGAAGATCCCCTGAAGATGGGAATGACAACCCACTTCTGTATTCTTGGCTGGAGAACCCCATGAACAGAGGAGCCTGGTGGGCAACAGTCCATATAGTCGAAAAAAGTAGAACACAACTGAAATGGCTGAGCACATGCACGCATAATCTGAAATACCTAGTTTTCAACAGAAAATTACTTAATACAAAATACACAAACAGGAAAAGGAGATCAATACTTTGAGGTGGGGAGGTGGGGAGTAATTATTAGAAACTGTCTCTGAGGAATTTCAGGTGTTAAATTTCACAAAGACTTCGAAGTAATTATTATAAAGGGCTTCCCTGATAGCTCAGTTAATTTCGGAGACGCCAGTTCAATTCCTGGGTCGGGAAGATCCACTGGAGGAGGGATAGGCTACCCAATATTCTTGGGCTCCCCTTATGGCTCAGCTGGTAAAGAATCCTCTGGTAAAGAATTAAACTAAGGGAAATCATGCTTAAAGAATCAAAGGCAAATATAGTGACAATGACTCACCAAAAAGAAATACCAATATAGAGCCAGAATTTACAGAAGAAAGGGGCAGCCACTCTTTGTTGCCGTGTGCAGTCTTCTCATCGTGGTGGCTTCCTCGTCGTGGAACATGGGCACCAGAGCACACAGCCTTCAGTGATTGCAGCTCCTCGGACTCAGTAGCTGCGGCTCACAGGCTTAGCTGTCCCATGGCATGGGAGATCTTCCCGGACCAGGGATCAGACCCATGTTCCCTGCATTGCCAGGCAGATTCTTAACCACTGGACCTCCAGGGAAACCCCTGCTTTTAAGTTTTGTTAGACAGAACCACAGTTGTATTTAGTCTGGAGATGATTATTACCTACTACTAGGAAAGACCCTTTAGAATAATCCACCAATCAATGCCAGTTGGTATCAAATGTGAGTTCTCTGAAATGTACAGTCTGAAACATTCTAGGCAGGTGGCTTTCCAACATGGAATCGTCTCCCAAATTCTCCTCACTGTGCAACAACACCAAAGAGTGAAGCCAGCAAGTTCTGGATTGAACAAGGAACTTACAGCACAACAGGGACAAAGGACCCTTCGGATGCCAACTTGGTCTAGACCATGGCCACTGCCCTGACCTGGTGGCTGCCTCCAGTGGAAGACTGACCAGGCAGAGGAGGCTGGCATGACAGAGGGCTATAATGGCCCTGCCAACCCCCAAACTGCATCTGTCTCCAGCCAAAGGCCATCTGATGATGGAGTGGGGACTTGGGTCACTTGGAGGTGAAACAGAGACCCCAAGCTGGAGGTGGGAGGTCCTCGGGGAAACTGACAGCCTTCTGTTTCATTTCGGGAGCTGTGTGAGGGCTCCAGGCATGTCAGTTCCAAGAGATGAAGCCTCCCCAGGACATGAAATGGTTGTTCAACAGAACCTCCGAGACTGTCTGTGCAACAGTGGAGGAGAAAATGGGCTTCTATCCTTTTAGCTACAGGAGAAAGCAATGTGGCTTTGTTGTTGCGATGGAGCCCAAGACCTGCAAGGGCCAGGAAGCACCAAGGCCAGCAGGAAAGGTATGGAGAGCAGACGTTGGCCTTTCTTGTCGCCTCTGTGAGGGAGCAAATGCAGATGCTGGGGGGCTGCCAAGCTTCAAGAGATAAAGGATTCAAGACTGTGCATCCTCCCGCAGACTCTCACGAAAAGGCAGAGGAGGCAGAAGGAAGAGGAAGCTGACCCTTGGTGGGTGTGGGTTCCTGGCCAGGCACACAGTTCAAACAAGTCATCAAAGTTGAAAATTGTCTCCTGATTGTCTGGACTAAACCTTTATACTGTGGCCACATGGCCAGATTGGGAAGCCCAGGTAGCTTCAGTGATAAAGAACCTGCCTGCCAGTGCAGGAGGCATAAGAAATGTGGATTTGATCCCTGAGTCAGGAAGATCCCCTGGAGAAGGAAATGGCAAACCCACTCCAGCATTCTTGCCTGGAGAATCCTGTGGACAGAGGAGCCTGGCAGGCTAAAGTCCATGGGGTCACAAAGAGTCGAACATGGCTTAGCAACTGAGCATGCATGTGGCCAGGGACTGAGGATGGCGCACTCTGCCCCCAGTGGCTGTGAATATGGGCTCAGGTGGCCCACCTGCCTTGAGCTCTGCAGTCCTACAGGTGATGATGTTAATGCCAGTTATCATCGCTGGACATTTACCATTTACGACACGTCACTCACTACCTGAGAAATCTTATGAGCATCATCTTATTTTGTCCATCAACAAATAACGTAGAGGGTCTGTTCTTGCTAGACTGTGGCACTGACTCCCCACCAGGAAGCAATGAGGAACCCATTTTATCAGTGATGGAACTGAGGAGGCTAGAGTTTAATTGACTTGCCTGGTCCCACAACCAGCAGGTGGCAGAGCTGGGATTCAAACATCTGTCTGTTAAGCCAATGCATTCAACCACTTGCCTTCTAGGGGAGTCTCTGACTTGATGCTGAGGGATATTCATGGACCCGGGAAACATTTCCTAGGTCTGTTCCCAAAGCAAGTTGTTGGGGGTGAGCCAAGCACAGGGAGAAGATCGCAAGGCAGGCCATGACCTCCCTGTGACCTGGCAAACAGCTTTCCAGAAAACACCAGAGTGTTCCGGTTTGGCCCACGATGTTAGCACCGGTTCTCCCCACGTCTGCCAACATCTCCTGCTCTCCAAAAAAGGCTCTCCAAGGCCTTTTTCCTCCCAGCCTTGGTGCCTCCTGACCCTTGCGGGTCTCGGGCTCCACCACATGCAGGGTCCACCACTCCCAGTCCACGAACCAACTCAAACCAGTCCCCAACAGCAGGTGGCATCTGTGGTAACTGGTGTTGGTTTTGTGGCTTCCTCTGTAACTGGTGAGCCCTGGGGCCAGGAGGGAGGAACCAAGGCCCTGTGGGAGGCATCCCTCCCCTCCCTCCCTGCCCTCCTAGGCCTGCTCACTCTTTAGGACCCAGTTCCTGCCTTGCCAGAAGTAGAACTGCATCCCAGGCAGAAAGACTCTTTGAAAACAGAGCCACGTGTGTGTGAGGGTGTGAGAGAGGGAAGGAGAGGAGTGCGCTCACCCTTCTAAGGAAATGCACTTCACAGGAGGAGTAGAAACCAAAGTGTCCCGTGAGAAGCATGGATGGTCTGACCACACTGTGTGTCTTTTCGGTTTTGGAGGCAAACCGCCCTCCACAGCTGGGGCAGCAAGCCGTCTCCCTCCCAGAGCCCAGCGATCTCTCTAGCTGCAGCATCTTCACGCCACTGTTACTTTGCTGGAGAAGAAGAGAAGCCCCATGGTGGGACAGGGCTGAGAGCACGCCTGGGGTCCCATGAGCGCCAGGCCATCAGCTTGGAGTCCAGCCCAGTGCACAGAGGGGCTTGGCCGTGCCACCCCGAGCCTACAGGGCAGTCTGTTGAGTGGGTCAGGGCTCAGCTCTTGCAGCTGCTGGTGAGGGGCTCTGAGGAGGGAGCTGGTGTGGGCAGGTAGGGGGCTGGCAGTGCACCCCCACCTCCTCCGGAGCCAGAGAAAGAGCCCAGAACCTCACAGGACAGGTACAGCTATGTTTTCCCAGCCACTCACGCGGGACCCTGAACAGTATCTCTGAGCCTCGGTATCCTCATCTCCAGAGCAGAGCCCACAGCTTAGCTGGTGGGGCTGTTTGGAGGCACAAAGGTGACGATGCAGGACGGCAGCCGGGCACAGAGCCCTGCTGACGGCGGCGCTCACGAGCACACGCCCTCTTCCCACCACCTCGGGGCTGTCTGGGCTCACTGAGTCACAGGCCCCATGCCACGGCCACTGGCTCGGCTGCATCCCGCCCGCCTCGTGCCCCTTCTCCTTTTAGTGCCAGCAAGGTGGTGGGAGGGTGCAGAGGGGCCTGTGGGCATGTGCATAGGCTGCCAAGCGCTCTTCCTGTCCCCTTCCCAGCCCGACTCTCTGCCCTTCCTCCTCGTCTCCAGGACCGGACCTCTGTCCCTACCCCTCAGTCCCCTCTGCAAGGACACCCGGGGCCGGCACAGTCTTGCCTCACGGGGCTGGAGATGTGAGGGGCTGGAGCGTTTAGAAGCCATCAAGGAGGCTGGAGGAACAGACAAAGGGATCGCATGCAGCAAGCCCAGCAGGTCCATCACTTGTGCATTTCTGCACCTTCGCTGTTCAGGTAGATGAGAAGCTGCTTTGCTGTGCGCGTGGCCTCCTCCTTTGCTCTCCTCTTGGGTCGGTGGAATCAGCCATCATTACTGTGCTTGTTGGAAGCATTGTTATCATCAGGTCTTGGGGCCACACGGGTGCCCCAGACACTCAAGGTAAGTGAGAGCCCAAGGAAGCCCTTCCAGAATACGAAATTCTGTCCTAAGGAAGTCTTGGAGATGCTCTATTTAAGGACTGCCTGAGCCCTGGGCAGAGCTGCGTCCTTGCAGTGTCCTCTGGGGCCAGCACACATCTGCCGTCTGTCCACTCAAGCATCCTTGGGAGAAGCGCCTGCCTCTTTATGGCCCCTCGGGCTGAAGGGCATCTCCCTGCAGGCTGCCCCAGAGGACTTCAGTGCTTTAGCCTAGAGAGGGGATTTTTAACCACCTCCTCCCCTCCCCCAGGGTAGCCTCCCCTTCTAACCTCAAGTTGCCCCTTTTGAGGGGCTCTGCGGAAGCTGGGGTACACAGGAGGACACAGTGGTGGCAGCCTTCAGGACTGCATTTCCAGCTGCCCCGGAGGAGTCTCCGGCTGACCCAGAGGGACCCCCACGACAGGGGGCCAGTTCTGTTTCCCCTCTCCACGCAGGAGGCTTACCAAACCCTGGATGGGCTACTTCCTCTGACTGTCCAGCCCTTGCTGGTCCAGTCTCACCCGACAGGCTGCCCTGCCCATCACAGAAACAGTGCAGGGCTTCCCAGCAAGCTGTAAAGTGACTGCTGAGAAAGCTCGGGCCCAGGCAAGCGCAGCAGGCCTGCCTCATTCATGGCAGCTCAGACCTTCAGACTGGATCTCCATCCATCATTACCTCCTGCCATGGGAGAGCCCAGAACCTGAGCTCCAGGCCTGGCTGCTCCTGGAGTCACACGGACGGCGACCAGCAGCTCCCTTTGTCCTCTGGCCTTTGCAGGAAATGGGCCTCATTCTCACATTTGTTCCCAAAGGGGAGTCCAGACTAGGGGGAAAACCTCCAAATCTCTATTGATTGTGCCTAATGGAGGGAGGTTCATTTGTAGTCTCTGCCCTTAGCTGTTACTATAGAAAATAGAAATTATTTTCATATTTCTGATCAGTGGCAGGGGGATGAAAACCTTCCGCTTTATTTCTCTTTTCGTGAAATGTGACTACTGGGCCTTTGGGAAGGACTGACATCAAAGGCTATTGGAAAGGGAGAGACTAGTTAGAGCTCATGGATGTATTGAGTCCACAATCAAACATGTCAGCCTCACAGAGTCCGTAAGAAAAGGGGAAACTATCTCAAGGTGAAAAAGGGAGACTGCTCTGAAAAGGCGTTGAGAATCAGATTACAGATGGAAAAAGGTAAATCACCCTTCAGAAAATGTTCTTGAAAAATGCGGACTCACCGTTCTGAGAAAGATTTTGTCCTAAATACTGTTTTATTCCTTAGCCCTGACGCTGATTAAAGTAAATACCAGTTAACTGAAAAGAATGAAAGATGCACATGGAAAAGAAAACACCGCTTGTAAGAGCCCCGGGCTAAGGAGGGAGAACGAAGGAGGAAGGACAGAGTGGAGCCTGCGGGGACATTCTGCAGAGAGGAAAGGGGGGCTTCAGGGGAAGTGGGCTGCAGGACCCCCAGAAGGCTTGGGAGGGCACTGGACTTCCTGGGGTGGGGTGAGAGTCAAGCTAGTTCAACCAAACATTAAAAGAAAATATGTGCCTGGCAGGCTGCAGGGTTTCTGAACCCTCAGGTGGCAAATCTTGAGTCAACCTCACTTAAAAGCCCATCCTATAGAACATGCTGTAGCACACAGGGAGCTCAGCTCAGTGCTCTGTGGGGACCTGGGCGGGGGGCGGGGATGCAGGGGGAGGTGGGAGGGAGACCCAAGAGGGAGGGATATGTGTATACATACAGCTGATTCACCTTGTTGTACAGCAGAAACTAACACAACATTGTAAAGCAATTACACTCCAATAACAAAAGCCCTGTCTACAATTCTCACCACCCCTGCTATGGACTGAATGTTCCTGTCCCTCCAAAATTCACACGCTGAAACCCTAACTTCTAATGCAACGGTATTAGAAGGTAGGGCTTCTGGGCCATCGTTAGGTCATGAGAATGAAGATGTCACAGTTGGATTAACACCCTAATAAGAGTGGAGAAGGCAACGGCACCCCACTCCAGTACTCTTGCCTGGAAAATCCCATGGATGGAGGAGCCTGGTGGGCTGCCGTCTATGGGGTCGCTAAGAGTCGGACACGACTGAGCGACTTCACTTTTACTTTTCACTTTCATGCATTGGAGAAGGAGATGGCAACCCACTCCAGTGTTCTTGCCTAGAGAATCCCAGGGACAGAGGAACCTGGTGGGCTGCCGTCTATGGGGTCGCAGAGAGTCAGACATGATTGAAGTGACTTAGCAGCAGCAGCACCAAGAAGAGACAGGGCTTCCCTGGTGGCTCAGCTGGTAAAGAATATGCCTGCAATGCAGCCCTGGGTTCGATTCCTGAGTTGGGAAGATCCCCTCAGGGAGGGCATGGCAACCCACTCCAGGATTCTGGCCTGGAGAATTCCCTGGACTCTATAGTCCATGGGGTCACAAAGACCCGGACACAAGTGAGCTACAGAAGAGAACCTGCTTTCTCTCTCCTTCTGCTTGACACCATCTGAGGACAGAATGAGAAGACAGCTGTCTGCAAATCAGAAAGAGGACCCTCACCAAGAACCTAACCCTGCTGGCACCCCGACCTCAGACTTCCAGGCTCCAGGATGTGAGAAAATAAATGTGTGTTGTCTAAGCCCACACAGACGGTGACACCCCGAGCACAGTCTCTGAATCAGAGGCACCTCCTCCTTCTCCCTCGTGCGGTCTCAGTACTCGTCAGGGACATGAGTGACTGCCTGACCTGATCCTCACCCTGCCCCTGTTCCCCACTCCCTCCAGGAAGGATGGCATGTCACGGAAATCCAGGTGGAGCTCCCAGGAAGCTTTGGTTCCTGACGAGAAGCCCGTGGCCACTCTGTCTGTCTCCTTCTTCCACGCCTCCTCCAGTGGAAAATTCAGATCTGGTGCAAATCTTAGTAAGTCCAAATGTAAACCTATTCTTTGAGATCTTTTCCCCAACAGATAATGTTTAAACCGTTTCGGACAAGAAAGAAAAAGGCTAATGTTTGGGTCACAGCCTCCAACATTATTTACAGACTCTCAGGTGGATTTTTGTGTCCATCTATCCCACTTCACACTTAAAAAATAAGCAGCCCTCCCCACCCCAGCATCTCGAAAACCTTGGTTAACTCCAGCATGTGTCCATCTAAGCATGGATGTCTAGAAGGAATATATTTTCTGCCATGTTGACGCAGTTACATCTCTAGCCCTTATTTTTAACCCAGCCCCATTTCAGAATCAATTTATATGGAGAGAGAGTACCTGGACATTTAAATCCATCAAAAAGGAGTAAATGAGCATTTCAGATGCATCTATCAAGAGGCAATGCCCCTTCTCTCCATCATTGTGGGGCTTTGTCAGTCGCCCATCAGATGAATGTCCCGGTAAGTGTTTATTAATCACGCCCGCGCGCTGATGGGCCTGAACGCTCTGCGGCTCGACGTCTCTGACACGTACAAAGTATGCAGTTGGGTTTCTTCTATCTGTCTCGATCACAGTTGCTTACTTTGTTAAAGTTAATTTCCACTCATTTCTGGCTTTGATGGGAAGATTCCTTTATCAATTCAATTCATGTGTGTTGTCTGCAATCAAAGCAATATTGTCTGCTAATGCGAGTCCGGCCTGTGCTCTCTCTCTCCATTTTATGCTAACGCCTGTCTTCCGCTGGTCCTGCACGGACAGCACCGGGAAGACACTCTCTCCCTGCCCTTCGGAGGCAGGAGGCAGCAGGCAGCAAGGACTGGACCGGCAGCCATCTCCTCCTACCCGGCTTAGAGAAACCATCAGCTACTCCTCTCCCCGGGAATTATCCGGGTTGCAAACCAAGTCAGAGGGGGGACTTCCCCGGTGGCCCACTGGTTAAGACTCTGAGCTTCCAATACAGGGGGCCTGGGCCTGGTCAGGGAACTAGATCCCACATGCTGCAACTAAGAGTCAGCACAGCCAAATAAATTTAAGAAAAGAAAAGAAAAACCAGTCAGTGGGAACAAGAAGATAATGAGAGACACAGAATGACAATTTGGTATTCCTACTACCAACCGTGAGACCAGTCTTACTCTGAAGCCCAACACTCTTTACACACCAGGCCCCTCAACAAGCTCTCCCTCAACTGTCCCTCCAGCCTCATAAATTCATTATGTCCCCAACATACACTTTTGTGCATCTTCTCATACTGTCCTTTCCAGCTCCTCTCTCTTTCCCATCTCATCCCTCCATGTGCAGCCCATGCATCTAAGCCTTGACAGCTTCCCTGGTGGCTCAGATGGTAAAGAACCTGCCTGCCATGCAGGAGACCTGGATTTGATCCCTGGGTTGGGAAGATTTCCTGGAGGAGGACATGGCAACCCACTCCAGTGTTCTTGCCTGGGAAATCCCATGGACAGAGGAGCCTGGCGGGCTGCAGTCTGTGGGTCGTAAAGAGTGGGACACGACTGAGTAACTGACACTTTCACTTTCAGTCTAAGTCCTGCCCTTCCTGAAGGACAGAGTCAAGCCTCCCCTCCTCAGATACGCTTCCTCCTGGCCCCAGGCCGCAAGAACTCTTCTCTGAATGCTTCCAGAATAAAACTCACTGGCACACACCACCTTGTGCCGTGTGAGGCTGGCACACAGAGGAGTGAGCAGGACCAGGCGGTGGAGTCAGGCAGACCCAAGCCTGAATCTGCTGCAAGTAAGGCTTGACAAATAAATATTTTTTTAAAAAAAGAAGTGGTATCTTCTTGCTATCCCAGAAGAGAACTAGCTAGCCTTAGCACTAAGGCTCTTGCTGGTAGTAACTGCCCCATGATATTGGCCTCCACTTAATAGCTAGAGAAGGGAAAAAAAGTGACTCTTCTTAGGGAGTCAGTTTGTTCACAAACTCTACATTGTTAGCTAGAAACAGGACTTCTCTCTGAGGTCCAGGGCCCACCCAGAGCAGATCCATGAGTCAACAATTCTCCGTGGAGCCTAACTTTAATTTTCTTCCTTTTTTTTTTTTTTAACAAGGCATTAGCCTGTTGCTCCAAAATGACACAGAGATCTGTACAGTTACAATTATTCAAGTAGCAATGCCAGACACAATGTTCTCTGTGGGAATTAAGAACCAGAGTTCTGGAACTTCTCTGGTCATCCAGCAGCTAAGACTCTGTACTCCCAACGCAGGGGACCCAGGTCAGGGGATCAAGCCACAGGCCAAGACGAAGACTGAAGCTCCTGTGTGCCGCAACCAAGGACCAGTGAAGCCAATAAGTGAATTTAATTTTAAAAAAGACTTTCTCTTCCCATGACCATCTCTTTCAGCAGACCCCTGTCCCTCCCTATATCTACTGCCTTTCCTCTGCTCCTAAACACAGTGCCTCCACTTGCACAGAATTCCACTTCCTCTCACCTTTTTAGAGTCTGAGCTCTTGAGGTTCCCTCTTTCTCTCTTACAACATCAATTTCTAAATATCATACATATATATATATATATATATATAAACAATTAAGGTCCTGGAGGATGAGGAACACTAGCCAAATGGTGAGAACCATATCCTTGGGAATCATACATGATTGCAAGACTGCAGGGCTCCAGAACCCACTGGTGAACTGGGGTAGAAATACCCAGCTCCCTGCCAGGGTTAAGGACATCGCTATGAAAAGTCCAGAGCAGCTCCTGCAAGATCCAAGGTCTCCTGGTACGCCTGCCGTGCTTCCGCCCCTTCCTCTCTTCTGAAACTTAATGAATGCCCAGTCAGCATCCAACACCTGCTCACTGTGCCTCTGAGAAACCACGGGCCAAGTACTTTACTGAACAAAACAAGAGCTTGGCAGTGTTAGTCGGGAGTGGAGTTTGGGGTGATGGTCATAGGAGCCCCCAGACCTTCTCAGTTGATCTACTCTGCAGGATACACCACAGAATGTCATACCAGCTGTAAACAAGCCCTCGGCTCTTTCCCTTCCAGTGGCTTATCTTTGCTGTCCTGCTGTTTCTGAGCCAAAGGCTTTCAAAGGCCTGGGGGAGATGTGTCCCGGGTTTGCTCTGGTGAAAATGGGGGAAGAGGAGAGGGTATGGAGACACCTGAGCAGTCAAAGGAGTGCTCCACCGTCACTGGGTTTATTGCTTTATGCTGCCACCTGGCTGATCTTTGAGCCAGGAGCTCCCCTTGGCAGAGATAGGAAGGCAGACAGGACAGAAAACACACTGCGAGGTCTCAAAACCAAGTCTCCTGCTGGAAATCTCACTTCAGGCCACAGACCAGCCCGTCCTTGTGACTCAAGAGTCACTGTCATCCATTAGGGGGAAACAGAGATTTATTCTAAAGGCCGTGCTTAAAGGTAAGGAGTTCACTCATCCATGGAAAACTATTTGAGGTGAGACTGGTTCTGCTTGTTGCCAACCCTCCGAGTTTTCTTTAAATCTACAAACACTTCCTATTGAAGTCCTCAGTAAGAGGTGCCACATTCACCCTCCAGGTTCCTGAGTAGGAGAATACCCTCATCCTGCAGAAATCATCTTTGCTTCCATCGATCTCAAGGGGGAAGAGAAAAGGAAAAGGTTTACGGTGAGTTACTCATACTGGACAATCCATGCCAAGAGAGGGCCTCACTGAACACTCCTGTAGCCTGTTGCTCTGGAAAGAAAACAGTGTGTGATGGGCATCAGAGTAGGTGCCAGCTAACAGCCTGGCCTGTGGGCACTGAAGGCCAACCTTCAAGGCCAACCCTTGAAGGCCGTCCAGAAAAATCATATGGGAGAGGGAGCCCAGAAGCCCCACAAGATTCAAATAGAACCGGATACTTTTTTTTTTTTTTACACAGGATTGCATTACTTTTTAAATAATTGTATCGTTTCGCTGTGCAGGCTCTTCATTGCGTCATGGGCTTTTCTCTAGTTGTGGTAAGCAGAGCCTACTCTCTCGTTGTGGCGTGTAGGCTTTTCATTGCGGTGGCTTCTCTTGTGGTGGTGCACGGACTCTAGGGCACAGGCTCAGTAGTTAGGGAGCACGGGTTTAGTTGTTCCACACCACGTGGAATCTTACTGGGCCAGGGATTGAACCCGTGTCCTCTGCGTTGGTAGGTGGATTCTTTACTACTGAGCCACTGGGGAAGCCGAGAAGCTCTGATTCTTGGTATGAAGTGCCTTCACCTGCACCCACTAACCAGAAAAGCTGATAGCATTCAAGATATGCGTGCATCATCTTTAATCCTTACAAGGAAGGTGAGGGATCATTCTCATTTTATTATAAGAAAGCTAAAGCTCCGAGAGCTTCTGAAACCTTGCAGTGCTCATCAAGATGCAGCTGTGGTATGTGTGTGCTCAGTTGCTCGGTTATGTCCAGCTCTTTGGTATCCCCATGGGCCACAGCCCGCCAGGCTCCTCTGTCCATGGGATTCTCCAGGCAAGAATGCTGGAGTGGGTTGCCGTGCCTTTCTCCAGGGGATCTTCTCGACTCAGGGAACCTGAGTTTCTTGCATCTCTTGCATTGGCAAGTGGGTTCTTTACCACTAGCACTACCTGTGGTGCATTGAACAGGGGCAAAGAAAGGACAGCCCCTTTATGGCCATTAGCACCTACATTAAACATTTACTCAACGTATCAGCAGGAGGAGAGGGGACAACAGAGGATGAGTGGTTGGATGGCATTACTGACTCAATGGACATGAGTTTGAGTAAACTCCAGGAGTTGATGATGGACAGGGAGGCCTGGCGTGCTGTGGTCCACAGGGTTGCAAAGAGCTGGACACGACTGAGTGACTGAATTGAACAACATATCTAACATGCCACGTACTGTGACAAAGGTTGGTGATACCTATATAAGTAAGTCTTTATCCCTGCCCTGACAGCTTTCTAATCTAGTTGGGGGAAAAAAAAAACAGGAGGACATCACAGCTGCTTTGACATGATTCCCATTGATTCCTTATTTGGGCTTGATTCTTATTATCTGGCTGGATCAGGGCTTAGGGACCATATTGTGCTGTGCTTAGTCGCTCAGTCATGTCTGACTCTTTGCAACCCCATGAGCTGCCAGGCTCCTCTGTCCATGGGATTTCCCAGGCAAGAATACTGGAGTGGGTTGCCATCCCTCCTCCAGGGGATCTTCCCAACCCAATCACACCCAGGTCTCCTGTGTCTCCTGCATTGCAGACAGATCCCTTACTGCCTGAGCCAGCAGGGCAGCCCAGGGACCATATTAATTATGATTAAATACAGCCAGATGTAATAAAAAAATTCAAGCAATAGTTTAAAAGATAAACACCTTTCACTTACAACCGAAAAAGTAGGTAAAGCAGCTCCTGGATCCTCAAAGACTCTGGTTCTTGCCATCTTTCCACTCCATTATTCCCAGCATGAAGCTCTATCTTCAGGATTATTTTCTGGTTTAAGATGGATGCAAAACTTCCCTGACTTTGAAAGAGCCTTTCTCCACTTGTCTCTTTAAATATGGGTGTTCCTATGAATACATCTACAATTGTGTTTCTTCTCTGTACCTTCCCACCCCCAAGCTAACCATCCTAACACTAAGGCTACCATTTTGGTCTATGTTAGTACCAAATCTCTCTTTCCATCTCTGATCTCTCTGCTCAGCTTTAGACTCACATTTTCACCATGGGACATCAGCAGAAGACTCTGTGGTTACGGATGAAAATGCAACATGTCCAAATATGACATCATGTTGCAGCTTCATGAGTAAAAATGGGCCCTGCTCTGATGGCCCCTGTCTCTGCCTGTGGCATCACCACCCTCCCATCCCCTCAGACCAAGCGATGTGTGTGACTCCCTCTCTCATGCCCCTCCAACACACACACACACACCCCTAACTGATCTTATCCATTCCCTTCTCTCAAATGTTTCCCCTTTCTGACCCTCCTGCCACCACCCCTGCCCAGGTGGTCATTATCCATCCCTTGAACTGATATAATTTTCTCCTTGTGTGTTTTCCCTCCCTCCGTTCACTGGATAGTTCAATAAACATTCATTTGCAAGCTGACTCTATTAGATCGAACTCTGGCTTTTCTCTGTCCCCATCAACAGGACCTACTGCTGCTGCCAGTTAGGTCTCAAGTTCAGATCTGACTCTGTTACCACCCTTGCTTAACGCTCTCCGTGTAGGATCAAGTACAGAGCTCTTATGGTGACCCTTCATGGCCTGGCCTCCACTCCCTGACCACACCCGGGTCCAGGCACCTCTCCTCACCCCTGCGGTGGATGGACAGCACTCCTGCCCCCCAGGTGCACTCATCACTCCCTGGGAGGTCTGGCGGCCTCGGTCCCCTCAGCTCCACTAAGCAGGCTGCTTTCTCTAGTGGACTGAGTCACCACCAGCCTAGTCAAGGGAGCAGCAGCCTCTCCCATAACAATGAGAATCCCCCCTCCACAGAGAGCACAGACGCTGTCACTGGTAATTCCAGAGCATACACCGCATCGCTCTCTTTCTGACCAGTCTTTTCTCCGATATATCACGGAAGGACCTAGATGACAACCCTAGCCTTGAGCTACCAAAGGTTCATCCAGCTTCTCAGAGCAGGACAACAGAGCTACCTGGAAGGGAACCATCCTGCCTCTCTGCAGGCCATCTTGCCTACAGATCTGCCTTTCCCTCAACAGACACATGGACTTCCTGTCCTGTTTGAGCCCTGGGAAGGGTGTGGTGGCTGGGAGAGGGTCAGCAGTCCCTAGGTCAGTCACCCCGGCCACACTCCTAAGTGTCCAGGGTACTAAGTAGACAAACCAGCATATCTTCTTTTCCAAGCCACCTCCCAAGTCAGGCCACTTTCTTTCCTTTTTTTATGCAGGAAATATATGCTGAACACCTACTATGTGCCAGGAACAACTGTTCTGAGTTGGGATACAGTACAGAAATGCACAAGACAGACAAACAGCCAGTCCTCAGTGGAGCAGACATGTGGGGAGGGGGCAGGGGCAGGGGCAGGGAGCAGAAAATCTAATGCCTCAAGGACACAGTGGCAAGGTGTTTATAGAGCAAGCAACACTGTGGGGAGCGCTGGAGAGGAGGGGAGGTATTTTTAAGCAGGGTTCTTGGCCTTCCCAAGAAGGAAAATGACATTCGAAGAAATTTGTGAATGAGATAAGGTAACAAGAGCCTGCCCCACTCCACTCCACTCCACCCACCCCTCGCAGTCTGTGCAGTTTTTGCTGCAAATATCTTAGAACTACATTTCCAGGAGAAAGATGGTGTGTTCTCTATACCGACAGGAAATGAGGCAGTCTGAAAGTAAAAGAAAAGACCAGCATGGCAGAAATGATTCCACGTTGAACTGTCCCTGATGGACACTTGAAAACCCGCTGGGGGGCCGAGTAGGGCCCAAAGGCGAGAGGCTCCCCGGGGGCCCCTCTCCCAGGCTGTCAGGCTAATCCCACCACCTCCTCCTATCCCCACCCCACCCTGCTGAAGGCAGCTCAGGGAGGCGCCTGGAAGGAAACAGCGGTATAGCTGCCGTCTGCACCCAGGGAGCAGGGGACCCCGGACCCCCGCCAGGCTCTAGCCAGGCAAGGACACAGGCCTCCAGGGCCGGCCAAAGGGCACTGGGCACCCTCGCTGGGCTGCACTCAGCTCCCTGAGGCTGGCGTCCCTCTGTTCTTGCCCGGCCTGCGGGGCTGGCCTTCTCCAGGGGCCCAGAACTTTTTTTCCTGACATTACCCAACTCCTGGGGTGCACCCAGCCGCCCAGGACCGCAAAGCAGGGAGTCCCCTTTCCAGCCCACAATCTGACCAGTTTAGGGATGGGGGATTAAGTGTGTGCTCTTTCCAGGCTTCCCAAAAACACTCTTCTCAAGGATGCTATTCTGCTTGGGCCCGGCTCTCTCCCGCGCTGAGTTGCACAACAAACCATTTAAACATTTCAGCACAAAACCCAATCCATTGTGGGCTGCACATTAAAAAGTGTTATTCGCTTTGAAGTTTTTGTCTAATGGCTCTAAACTGAAAGAAAATGTTTTCCTATTACTTAATTCAATCATAGCGGAGAGACTTGGTAAAAAGCCCACAGATTCTGCCCCAAAGTGTGACAGAGTTCTCTTTGTGTTTGCTTATCCTCTGCTGTCACACACTTTAATTCGCCTCTCTTTATCTGGCATTCAAAACTTTCTTCAATGACATTCAATAAGGTCCAGAGGCTGGAGGGAAAAAAAAAAAAAAAAACTGGTTATTCCCCCCCACACCCCCAGATATTCTTTCCCAGTAGCTTTGGCCTTGCTCACATTCAGGGGCTCTTAACCCCTTCCTCCCCGGGCGTGGGCTGCAGTCCCTGGAGAGAGCTCCTCACTGACCCTTTGCGGGCTCCCAGCTGCCCCTTTCAGGCTTCTGGGTCCTACCTGCACCCTGCACCTCTCCCACCCACCTCTGCCCAGAAGAGAGGCCCTCTCCCAGCTCTAGTACCCTTCTGGGCCCAGTCTTCGAGGTCCTGGCCAGCCCAAATTTTCCAGGGGGCAATTAGAACTGGCATTAAGCTGTACTGATGCACCCTGGCTTGTCCGCCAACACCTCCCCCTGCCCCCCACATAGTAGGAGCCTTGGGGGAAGAGACCTTGGAGTTGAGGGACGCCGCTGGCCCCCCAGGCGGATCGATCCATCAAGGAAGCTCCGAGTCCTTACTCTTCCTGCTGGGGACAGGCCCTCCATCTCGATTATTTCTCCCCTGCCCCTCTCTTTTATGGAATCTGTTATTTCTCCTCAAATAAACTCTCTTTGCTTTTTGATCAGCTATCATCTGCTGCTGTTTCTACCACAGAGATGTCTCGGATGATGAAAAGCTGTGCGAAGACTTCCATTCGGGCCGTCTTATTTCGTGCACTGATTCCCCGTTCAGAAAGCTTCCCTCTCCATCTCTCGCAATTCCTTTCAGGGCTCAGAGCAGGTGACTGCAGCGACTCGGTTCCAATAAAATCGAAAGTAAACGTCTTCCTCAAAAAGTCTCAGGCTGTACATTCGAAAAATGTATGCTAATATCCCATTGTATGGGAAAAGCTCCTGCCTGAAGTAGCTTGGAGCCCAGAGGACGATTTTAGAAGCTGAAGCTGTGTACACAAGGCCAGGCGTTTGCAGTTGTTTAACCACTGTGTGACCAGAAAGAAGAGACTGACGCAGGTGACAGGAGCAGGTTTTGGGGAGAGAGAAAGTCTGGTAGAGCATGGCCAGAGTCAGCAGAAGCTGGGCACAGAGCTGCCCCTGGAGCCGCTGCTCCTCTAGGGCTAACTTCGGGGAAGGCAACGACTTCCCAGCGCACCCGCGGGTCTGTTGGGGCGCGGGCCCGTGGAAAGAGCGCCCACACTCTCCATTTCTGGTGTTGTGTAAGATCTAGGTCTTTGCCGGCCAGGCTCTCCTCCCATTCCCTGTCTCTGTCCGCGATTCTCCGTGGCTAATTTCCTCTTTACAGCCACGATCATCTCCCGAACAAAGACTAAGGCGTTACAGGCAGCATCAAAGTTAAGAGAATTTGAGAAACTTAGAGAAAAGAGGGACAGCGATGCGGCTAGTGCTGGATAGCAAATACCGAACCCTTCTCTCTGCCCAGCGACGCCACCCCTGCAGGAGCCCTGCTCCTTCTGCTTCCCGTACCCGGCGAGGCGAAGGAATTCCACAGGTGGAAATAAGTGGCCAGCCATGGGGACGCTTGCGGGGTGCACAACCGAGCTGATTAAACCCAGTGGAGGCAGCCAGAACGGGGACCCGGACCGAGTCCCGCAGAAAACATGGGGGTGTGCGCGCATGGGGAGATCTGTGGAAGCAAGGGTGCAAAATCAGTAAGATAAACGGGCCGATCGCCAATGCAAAGTCAAAGGAGAGTAAGGAATAAAGAGAAAGAAAAGAATATTAAATCGCAGGAGAATGAGAAAATAAACCCGCAAAAGGGAGAGGAGGGGGCGAGGGCGCCTGTTACGGCGTGGGTGGGGTTGACAAGAATAGAGTACATTATGCAGTTCATTTAGTTAACAAGTGAAATAATGAGGAAGCGTGCAGAGTGAATGCCAAGAGAAAAGGCACAAAAACCCTATTGAGAGGCCCCGGCCGCTCCTGGCGTAGCCCATCACATGGCAATAGTCCTATTTAAGCGGCGCCGCTGAAGCCTTTCAGCACCACTAGTGCTGGCCAGCACCCCGCGCTCTCTGGGCGGCGCCTCCAGCCGCGGCCTCCCCGGAACGGGCAGCTGCGCGCGGCCGCGGCCCGAGCGAGCGCGCGGGGAGCCCCGGGGTCCGCGGGGCGCCGGGAGCAGGCCGGCGGCGGGGCGGCCGCGCGCCGGGGCCATGCCGCGCTCCTTCCTTGTGGACTCGCTGGTGCTGCGCGAGGCCGGCGAGAAGAAGGCGCCGGAGGGCAGCCCGCCGCCGCTCTTCCCCTACGCGGTGCCGCCGCCGCACGCCCTGCACGGCCTCTCCCCGGGCGCCTGCCACGCGCGCAAGGCCGGGCTGCTGTGCGTGTGCCCTCTCTGCGTCACCGCCTCCCAGCTGCACGGGCCCCCCGGGCCGCCCGCGCTGCCCCTGCTCAAGGCGTCCTTCCCGCCCTTCGGCTCGCAATACTGCCACGCGCCCCTGGGCCGCCAGCACTCGGCCGTGTCGCCCGGGGTCGCTCACGGCCCCGCCGCCGCCGCCGCCGCCGCCGCGCTCTACCAGACCTCGTACTCGCTCCCCGACCCCAGGCAGTTCCACTGCATCTCCGTGGGTAAGCCGCGCGGGGGGGCAAGGAGGGGACAGACCAAAGTTGGCCAGACGGGGATAGGGGATGAGGACCCTGGGCTCCTGGGGGCGATCATGTCGGGCGTCTGAGGGGGACACTCTGGGTGGCGTGCTGCTGGAGAGCTGGGACTGGACCCCGGCAGGGAAGGAGAGGCAGGAAGTCCCGATCCTAGCGGAAACTTCCAGGAGGGAGCGAGGGCTGGGGCGCAGGGCGTTCCACAGAGTGCGGGGCCCGGTGACTGGTGGAGTACCAGGGTCCCTAGGCTTGGCGAGGAGGCCGACCGCTATTAGCTGCCGTGCATTGTGTTGGGGCGAAGGGGTGGGAGAGAGACCAGAATCCCGGGATTCTGACGGCTGCCCACCGGAGGATGGGGCCCACGGCGCCGAGGTCTGATGGCTTGCGTCTCTGCGCCCCACCCCCTCCAGACAGCAGCTCGAACCCGCTGCCCAGCAGCAAGAGGATGCGTACGGCGTTCACCAGCACGCAGCTGCTAGAGCTGGAGCGCGAGTTCGCCGCCAACATGTACCTGTCCCGCCTGCGCCGCATCGAGATCGCGACCTACCTGAATCTGTCGGAGAAGCAAGTGAAGATCTGGTTCCAGAACCGCCGGGTGAAGCACAAGAAGGAGGGCAAGGGCAGCAACCACCGCGGCGGCGGCGGCGGCGGCGGGGGCGCGGGGGCGGGCGAGGGCGCACCGCAGGGCTGCAAGTGCGCGTCGCTCTCCTCCGCTAAATGCTCCGAGGACGACGATGAAGTGCCCATGTCTCCGTCCTCTTCGGGGAAGGATGACCGCGATCTCACGGTCACTCCCTAGGCGCACGCCTCCCCAGGGAGCCCACCCCAGACACTCCCCGCGCATGGCTCCAAGACTGCTCCTCGGACACGGCACTGTTTCCCAGGCACCCACTGCCTAAGGCGGTCGCGCACGGAAGTAGCGCGACTTTGCAGGGGTCTTCCCTCCTGGGAAGCGTCAAGAGCTTGGCTGACCTGACCTTGGTGTCCCCACCCCAGGGCCCGCGGCTATCCAAAGCGGACTCCCAGCTATGAACACACCGCAAGCGCGCGAATCTTTCTCGGCCAGGCGACACAGCGGCCCGGCCCAGCCCAGCGCCTTGCCGGCGGCCGGCGCCTCCTCGCCCGCCAGCTCCGGACTGGCTCATGCTTTCTCGCTTCCTCGGCTCTTCTCCACCCTGGGCCAAGCTCGGCCTTTCACCTCTAGGGTGCCCATTCGCTCCTCCCTCTTTTTTTTTTGTCTTTCCCTCCCCACCTCTTTGCTACGGTGATTAATCCACTTCCCCCAACCGCCACACACACTTAGGAACGCCTGGGTTTTGGCGTTTTTCTTTTCCTTTCTCCTCCCCTCCCCGCAGAGCCCCCTTGAAGTTCATCGTTCGTTTGTCGCCCCCCATCCGACCCTGCTGTGCCCATGGCTCTTCTTCCAGGAGAGAAACTGCCTGTCGGGAAGCCGGTTCACTTTGTCTTGGAGTCGCTCTGCGTTTCCCCCAGAGTCCCCCTGTCTGCCTCTGAGGACACTCGTCTCCCATACCCCAGCCCTGCCCCGGCCTAGCTTGTCATTGTAAGGTCTCTGTAATGCCAGAAGATATTTATTTATTTATTTATGTACAAAATTTTAAATAAACTTTTTTCTTTTTTTCTTAGAAATCCACATAGCTCTGGATCCCAAGCCAGGTTGGGGCTTCCTGCAGGGCCCGGTCGGGGCTGGGTGGTGGAGTCCGCCTCCATCCCTCACCTTGCTGCCCACCAGCCTCTCTCTACACCCTCAGCACCCCCACCCCCACCCCCGACTCCCTCTTCTGTGCCCACTGGCCGGGTGCGCTCCCTGGTCTCAGTCTAGTTCCGGCAAGGTGCACCCTCGCATTAGGGAGTCCAGTCCCATGGGAAGGAAGGACTCTGCCCGCCCTGTGCCTTTCGTCCTGACCCCTCCAACGCCCCCATTCTGCCTAGGGTTGGGCCCCACCTCCAGGCCAACTGGTCGGTGTGCCTGTCCCCACCGCCATCCCCAAGGTCAAGGAGTCGGTGAACTTAGTCCTCTGCTGAGCTCGGATTGATAACTTGTTATCAATCTTTTTTAAAAATCTGTCTTACTTGTTAGGGGCAAATTCCCAGCGAAATGGTGCGACCTCCTCTCGGGAAGGTCCTCACGCTTTGCAAATTTCCTTAGCGTGGGCTCTGCTCCCAAGCCGCGGTTTCGGAGGACCCAGAGGATCCTGAGCCCGGGTTCCCGCTAGGGGCCCCGAGCAGCCGGTGCAGATGGCTCCAAGACCTTACGTTCTCATCTATTCTTAATAACCCCAGAGCCCCTGACGACTTAGAATCCACACCCCAGCCCTCCTGTGGAGATAAGCTGGGGTTTTACGCATTACACGGAGGAAGAGACTCGGGAGGTTAGCGGGTCCCGCTGCGCTCACGGCACGTGGCCACAGAAGCCAGGTGTTTCTGTTCAGGAAATCGCGAACGGGAAACAGCGGATCCGGATTCTCAAGACCCGCGCCCACCACCCCCCCCTCCACGCCAAACTCCCACCCCGCCCGGTCCTGGAAGCCTGGGTCACTTCTTTTCCTGCCAGAAATCTCCACCACACACGCCCACACGCACAGCCCGAAGAGAGCCGGACTCCGCGTAAGCAAACACAGGCGTCCCTTTCCGAGAAAGGCGCTGCTGTGCTCAGCACACTTGCGGGTCATTTCTAAAACCTTCGCGCTTTTCCTTTCAGATAAAGCACATGCGGGGCTCACTTTCCAGGTCTCCTAGAGCAAAGGTGGCTGCGATCTGGCTCCCCACAGAGAGGCCACTCCAGGTTCCTCCTGCAGCCGACGCCTGGATGGTGTCCCAGGCAGAGGAAAGTCTGTCCCGTGCGCCTTCTGGCACTCTCCCCCGTGCCCCCCGTATCCCCATCTGTCTGAACCCCAGTCTCACTGAAGACTGGTTCTCCGCCCTCTCAGGAGGGTACAGCACAAACCAGCACAAGCCGAACCCAGGATGCTTTATGGCAGACCGTGAACAAAATAGCAACTAATGTGTTACTATCCATGCTTCTGACGCTCTCCGAGTTTTGCGCGGCTGACCGGCTGATCTAAGAGCCCTTGGATAGTGAAGTTTCGATCCCTTAGCTCGAGTGCAACCCGCCAGTCTGTCTGCCTTAAAACTCTGGGACCCAGCAGCAGGAGGGCCCCCAGGCCCCGGTCCACCGTGGATCCGGAGGGCTCGCTTTGGGCCAGCCCCTTCCCTGGATCATGGGACGGGGCGGGGGCGGGGGGGGGGGGGGGGTGCACCTGAGACCGGCTCTCCGCTGGCACACCCCTGGACCAGAACTGATGTGGGAGATGGGTGGGCCAGGGGGCCTGGGGGATGGGGTTGGCGTGGGGAGGGTCGGGAGGTGCGTTGCTGAGAGAGACGGAAATGGAGCTTGGAGAGCCGTGGAAAGGCTGGATCGCTCCCCCGCCGCCCGCCTCAAGCTACCCCGACTCCTTCAGTGTTGGATCCACGCAGGGGCTCCTCCTGTCCCAGCTGCTCTCAGAAGCCCCACATCCAGGGCTGCGTGCCGGGGTCCGCGCGGCTACAGTTCTCACGGGAGGGCTATCGCGCCTTCCTTCGTCTCGGCTTTCTCTACCCAGGACTTCATTTTCCCGTCCTGCTCCCAGAAAACCGGCTTTTTCGCTTTCTGGGAATAAATGCAGCCTCCTTGTGGCGGTGCCAGCGGTGACCAAGGCGGCGACAGGGGCGCAGCGCGGGAGAGCGCGGACAGGGCTGCGGCGGCGAGCAGGGGCGGCTACCGGCTTCTGAGTCCAACGTGCTTTAGTGTCCAACCCTCCTCACCCTGCGGTCTCTGTCGGCCTCGGTCCAGACCGACTCTGCTGCCTGGGTTGGGGCGCCAAGGCACCGCGCGCCTACGGACACGGAGCTTCTTACTTGGGAAGCCAGGATCCAGCCCCGTTAACCACCACTCTATTTTGAGCTGTAATTTGGGATAGCAAGGCAAATTGTGAAATTAAAATCAAACGAGTTATCAGGATGAAATTTCCTGGAAATTATCATCAAGTGTGAGTAATCCACATACAGACCCCTGGTTTATTTCGGGGACAGCACCTTCCTTTTCTCTGTGGTTTAGTGACTAGGAGTCTGGACACCAGAATCCAAGTGATCAGCTTTGCAAGTGGTCAGTTGGGTGATCTTGGGCAAGCCACTGGTTCTTCCTAAGCCTCAGTTTTGTCACTGGTAAACGGGGATTTTCTTTGCAGGGTTATCATGCACTGTTACAGGACTGAATTCACCTAAAATACTAAGCACGAGTTCTGCCAAGTTTCAATAAATGTTGACTAATCTTGCTGTGGTTGTCACTTTTCCTGCCTATAGCTGTGCCTGGGGTATGCTGAGTTATTTACCGAATGCCGGAAAATGACCACTCTCACACAGGCTGCCACCCGAACCTAACACAGAGGCTGGAGAACACACACAAATACAAATGTTTCCAGCACTCCCTCAAGTCAGTCTGTCGTTCAGAGAACCAATAACGGCCAGGAACTGCCCAGGCGCTGAAACTCACCGAAGTTCAGATAGGGACTCTCCACCTGCATTTACACCAGTTTCTCAATTTCCCACTCCTGACATTTTGGGCTAAAATATCTCTCTGTGGGGACCATCCTGTGCACTGTGGGATGTTTCACAGCATCTCTGGCCTCCACCCACTAGATGCTAGAAGCACCCTTCCCCCTGTGGTGACAACCAACAATGTCTCCAGACACTGTTCCCAGATGCCCCCTGGGGGGACATTTCTGTCTGAGACCCACTCTTCAGGTTGAGAAGCACTGATTTAGACTTGTGTCTTTTCTGCTTACGTCAGCTAGTCTGCAGCGACCAGCATTTGGTAGCCTAGCTCCAAGTACTTCTCTCCTTCCCTTCATCCATCCCTCACGGAATAGTTGAACCTTCTCCATTGGGGGCTCTGGACTCTGAACTCAGGAGGGGCTTGAGAGGATCAAGAGGAAAGAGAAGGTGGTGGGGTGTCGTGGGAGAGACCACAGATGCCTGGGAGCAGGTTGGCCAGCCCTGGACGTCTGGCTTGAAAGGGTGAATCCGTCTGGAGGCATGCTGGGTGACCAGAGTGGAAGGGCCTCTAGGCCTCTCCAAGAACCCGCTATCCTGTGGTCCCGTGACCTGTGGACAGCTGGGCTCCCTCTTCAGTCATGTCCGCAGGTACCCACAGGACTACACTTTGGGGGGAAGATGTCAGGAGCCCGGGTGGAATCCCCTTCTATCAAGGACACACACTGACCACCACCACCACCAAGGTGGTTCTTCTGAATCACAAACCGTGTCTGTTTTACCAGTGTCTGCAAGTCTGAAGCTAGAAAGCAATTCCTTTTTTACCTAGGCCTCCCATACCTGGTTCAACACAAGGACCCCTGAGAGTAGTGTCCACTGAGCACATTATTTACTTTTTCTGGGAAAAGGCTCTGGAAGGGCAAAGAGCAGGAAGTCCCTGGGGACATCTAAGAGCAAAAAAAAAGAGTTGCCTGGGCCATGGGCCCCCGAGACTGGGCTCTGGGGGTGAGTGAGGTGCTGTCGGACAATTCACAAGCAGACTCACCCACAAAGTGAGGAAGGGGCTGATTCCAGTGGGGCAGCAACCCCACCCCCCAGGGTCTCCCCAGTCTTGTATGTGGTGATCACAGGTGGACTCCTAGTTGTTGTCATTGTCACTCAGTCGTGTCCAACTCTGTGACCACATGGACTGTAGCACACCAGGCCTCCCAGTCCTCACTATCTCCTAGAGTTTGCCCAAGTTCATGTCCATTGAGTCAGTGATGCCTCCAACCATCTCATCCTCTGCTGCCTTCTTCTTCTTTTCCTTTTTGCCTTTGATCTTACCCAGCATCAGGTCTTTTCCAATACTGACATCCTAATAAAGTGTGCATGTGTGTGTGTGTGTGTGTGTGTGTGTGTGTGTGTGCGCGCTGGAGATGCTGAAATGAAAGGAAGAAAAAGAAACGTGGAGGAGAACCAGGTCACCCTGAAGCTGGACACCCAGCTTCAGGGCATCCTGTCACAATGAACCCAAGCCCTGGTGTTCCTATGGCAGAACTCTCCCTAGAAATGACCAAGACATCCCAGGCCTTGGTCTTGACACCTCACAGCCTGGTGTCCAGCCTCCATCTGTGAGCGAACTTTCCTTCCCAGCTCAGGAGGAAGTGCCGCCCAAGGCATCTGTTTCAGGCAAGAGTGGGTGAGGGGATAGAGAAGCTACGGTACATATATACAAGGGAATACTACTAAGCCATGAAAAGGAATGTGTTTGAGTCCATTCTAATGAGGTGGATGAACCTAGAGCCTATCATACACAGTGAAGTAAGCCAGAAAGAGGAAAATGAATATTGTATATTAACACATATATATGGAATCTAGAAAGATTGTACTGATTAACCTGTTCCCAAAGCAGCAATGGAGACATAGACATCAGACTTGTGGGCAAGGTCGGGGGGAGAGAGGAGAGGGGGGATGAATGGAGAGAGCAGCGTGGGTGCATATACACTAACATATGTAAACAGACAGCCAGTGGGAATTTGCTGTGTGACTCAGGGCTCTATGACAGCCTAGAGGGATGGGAATGCCTGGGAGGTGGGAGGGAGGTCCAAGAGGGAGGGGACATATGTTCACCAATGGCTAAGTCATATTGCTATATGGCAGAAATTAAACCAATATTGTAAAGCAATTATCAATCAATTAAAAATAAATAAATATAATTTTAAAAAATAGAGCAGGTAAGAAAGGTGCCACCACAGTCAGGGGACTGGACACAAGTTCTGGGCACTGCTCAGGGGCCCTGCAGTGAGGAGCTTCCCTTGCTGGTCTCACTGGACCCCAGGCTTTTGCATCAGGAGAGGAAAGGGCCACTTCCATAAGCTCCCTGTCCCCGGTGAGGGCCAGAGAGAAGCAGAGGTCTGCTGCCTCGATGCCTGATGCTGAGAATGTCTCAAGTGGCTCTGTTATGGGCTGAACTGTGCTGCCCCACACTCCCAGCGTGCAGCCTGATACCTTAACCCTCAGAATGCAAGCAAGCTTGGAGATGGGGGTTTTTGAAGAGGTGATTACGGTTAGATGAGCTTGTAAAGGTGGGGCCCCAATCTGAGACAAGAGGTGTCCTCCTACGAAGAGGACCAGACAGCGGACAGCCACTCAGAATGACAAGCCTGTGAAGACATGTGTTTGCTAAGTCGCTTCCGTCATGTCCGACTCTTTTACAACCCCATGGACTGTAGCCTGCCGAACTCCTCTGTCCACGGGATTCTCTAGGCAAGAATATTGGAGTGGGTTGCCATTTCCTTCTCCAGGGGATCTTCCTGACCCAGGGATCAAAACTGCGTCTCTTGCAGCTCCTTCGTTGGCAGGTGGATTCTTAACCACTGAGTCACAGGGGAAGCCCCAGGGGGAAGGCAAATGGAAGAGAGAGGCCTCAAGAAAAACTGACCCTGCCAACACCTTGATCCAAGACCTCCAGCAGCCGTAATGGAGAGAAGATAAACTTCTGTTGTGAAGCCACGCAGTCTGTGTGCGGCATTTTGTACAGCAACCCTAGGAGACTAAGACAAATTCTGATTCAGGTGAGGGCTCTCTAGGCTTACCCCCCGCCACAAAAGCAAGGATATAAGAAGAGTGAGGTGCCTAGGGCACTGTGCTGGGAGTCAGGCCCCTCGGAGGCAGCTTCGCCTTGGACACCTGAGGTCTGCACCCAATTACGCCACCAACTTTGCACAAATCATGATCTTTCTGGATCTCGGCCTCCTTTTCTCTCAAGTCAGGGGGTACCAGTGACATCAGTGGGGTTTTCCCTTTTTCTGACCAAGACTGTGTCCCTTCTTTCTTTTTTCTATTCTAAATATTTATTTACTTATTTATTTATTTAATTGTGGCTACATTGTGCCTTGGTTGCGGCACATGGAATTTTCACTGCAATGCAGGGGCTTCTCTCTAGTTGCCGCGAGAGGGCCTAGTTACCCTGCTGCACGACGGACCTTAGCACCCTGACCAGGGATCGAACCTGCATCCCCTGCGTTAACCACTGGACGACCAGGGAAGTCCCCCTCCCACACTTTCTAATAAACATCGGGATATTGTCAAATGTAAATTATGGGGGGGAAAAAAGGAGGCACCCACTGAGGCAGACATTCACACATTGAAGGACTTCCTCATAGCCAGGCACCCATGTTCCACAACAGAACCCAGCAAGGACCAGATATTTGCTGCTGGGCATAGGACCTGGACCCAACGTTTTCCTCAGAAGTCTGAATTTGGAGGGGAGTGACTCAGAGATGGATGTTTCAGCTAGAGATTATTTCCCATGATTGTGAAGCTAAGAGCCTCTGAGTGATAGCAGTGGTGGAGTGAACTGTCCAGCAAGCCCCAGAGGCCACATCCATTCAGACTGCCTGGTGGTGAGACCTTGGCTGTCTCTTCCCTCCCTTCCTGTCCGGTTTCCAGGCCATTTCACCAGCTTTCCCATTGATTCTGTGAATTATCAGATGGCTTTTCATTCAACACCTTTTCTGCTTAGGTAGTGGGAATTTGTTTCTGTTGTCTGCAACCAAGATCTCTGAGTGATTCAGGAACCCATGCCACATCAGAGCTGTTTAGATCCTGCACAGGACCAGGACCAGACCTGGGACAAGCGTGACTATTCTATCCCTGGAGTAGAGGCAGTCTCTGACCAGCACTGCTGCACGTAGGAGTCCCTGGACCAGGGCTTTTAGGCTGGTGTCCATGCATCCCCCTTGAAGGCACTGGGGCAGTTAGACCTATGTGGATGGTTTCAGAATTCAACATCCAGGTGTGAGGGCATGAGTCTCAGGTGGTGCATGAGCTGGCCTCACCCTGGAGCAGTGCTGGGCTTCCTTGTCCGGGGGCGGCGCAACAGGGGTGGTGGAGCCCCCTCCCACTTTCACAGCTGCAGGGAAGCCATGCTCAGGTGTGCACGGGGACTCAGCACATGACCTCTCCATCCGTCCTGCCTGGTCAGTCCCTCTGAGGTGGCCGTCCCCCTTGGACACACTCATTGAACTGCTCAGTCTATGGGGTGCTTTGCTTCTACCAGGGAAGAATCTACCAGCTCTCTAAGATGCTCCATGCTAGCTAAGAATGTCCTGGACTTCTCTGGTTGTCCAGCAGTTAAGACTTCTCGCTCCCAATGCAGGGGACCTGGGCTTGATCCTTGGTCCAGAAACTAGATACCTTGTACTACCCAGCATGGCCAAATAAATAAAAGTATTTTTTTTAATGTTGTAGAGGCACTCATTAACTCTACTCATCACAGTCCTTTTTATCATGTGTGTCAGAAACTGACTTCAAGCTACTTTAGGCAAAAAGGTGTCTTGTTGGTTCACTGAACCAATTAAGTTCCTAGAGAGTGCAGCTGTCCTCAGGGGCTCCAGAGACACGACAACCCGGGGAGATGGCTCACCCCCTCCCCTGTCCTTGGCTTCGCTCCTCTCTGGCCACTAGGTTCCCTCCTTTCCTGCTGTGGAGGTTCTGTCCTTGCAGGTGGGAGTGTGGGGCTGGGAGCGGGCAAAATGTGGCAATGGCCACAGCCAACTCCAGGCTCACCTCATCCCAGCTAAATGGCACTTCTGCCCAGAGTCCTATGGTGACGGCCAGAGTGGCAGGCAGGGGTTGTCCAAGGTGGCAACCCTAGAGGTGACCATCCTAACCACAGGGCAGCTCTGCTCAGCCACGTGTCAATCCCGTGGCTGTGGGCAGGGATGGCATCAGGTGGATTCTATGACAGGAGTAGGGAAATGGGGTTCGTTAACATTGTCTGTTGAGGCAAACAGCCTGGTTCCCTATTTCACACAACTAGGCCTCACACAATACGGCCTCCCTCGCCTACCCAGTCCGAGGGCCAAGCCTAGTGCCTGCAGAAGTGATTTCAAAAATAAAACAACAGACTGCTTTAAAAAGTTACCTTGGACACAAAATCTGACTTTTCCTACACAACACATTCCCATCTGGCTTTCCTAAGGGACTCTTGCATTGCTTTCCACCAGGGACAGGAAGGCAGAAGGGTGTCCTGCTCCACTCCCCAAGCCCAGCCCCACTCCTGAGAGCTTGCAGGATTACCAACTCCCGTCGCTTTTGCTTTTTACTGTTATACACTCTCAACACTGGAAAACTGCACGTACTTATGTGTGTTTCTGTCACCCACGCGGCGATGCCCAGTGCCCCGAGAGGGATGTCTTCACGGGAGCCAGAATGCAAAGGGATTCTGGCTGTGAGAAAGCTGACCAGTTAAACACTCTCTGATCCTGGCTCCCTCTCTGCTGGGCTCTCACAGCCTCTGATCTATCTCTGCCATGCGACTTCCCTTCATAACCTTGGCCCAGCACACCAAACCTAATATGACACACGCTGGGTAACCACAACCCCCCTGGCCCACCAGCATCTTTTAATTAAAATGTTAATTAAATATCAACCCCACTTCAGCCCAGAAAGAAGGGTTTAAACTCTAAAAGGATTCTGAAATTCTTTCATCAACTTAAGGCATTTTGGGGATACGGTTTGTATGAAAGATGCTTCAGAAAATGAAGTTGTCATGTATTGTACGTATAAATAAACCTTTCAGCTCCCTGGCAGAACCCAAGCTCAGTGAGGCTGGAAAAGCATTCTGGGTATTGGCATGCAAATGAGCATGTCAACAGCGGTTAGGGGGCACCTCGGAGCGGTAAACAAGCCGATTGTCATGGGAAATGTAGTCGGCACTGCTCTGTTTGAAACTGTTTTGCAAATCCCTTGTTTGGTTAGATTTCTGAACGTTGAGTTTGTGAACTCAATAATACAGCTTAATACCAAATTCCCAGTCACACCGTCTTTAGATGCCTGACAGCGCCGTGCACACCATAAAGGGCCGCACAAGCTGGCGTGCCCAATCAGGCTTGGAATGCACCCATGGAAGGCTGAAGGGAGCCGGCGGCCGCCATCAGAATAGGACCAGCGTGAAGACGGTGGGTGCATGGACCCCTCGATCAGCAATTGGGGGGGTGGGTGTGGACGGTGTGCCAACCCTCCACCCCTGGCTGCACCATGCCTTGGCCCAGGCTCACTTTCTCCGGAGCTGTGCCTTCTCCCATTCGGACAGGCCAACTCCCTCCTCAGCCTCCTCTGGGAAGCCTCCTAGGTCTTCCAGGTGGCAGGACCAGCCCGTCCATCTCAGGAAGAATCCATCTCATTCATGCAATGAATGCATCAGTGTGTTTTCCCTGCTGGGCCTGGCTGCCCCCCGACCCCCGCTGTGGCTCTCAACCTAAGCGGTGCTCCTCGAAGCAAGACGCTGGGTCTGACCCCTCTGAGTCCCCGTTCCGTGCCCCTGCTGCTGCAACCCAGCCTCCGCACCTCCCTCTCACTGGCCCCCTGCTCGCTGGGGGGAGGGCTCTGCTCCCCGTCCAACTCCCTGCCCACCGTCCCTTCCAAACCCATGCCGAGGCTTTTGTCAGTGACTTCAGAACCCACTTCTCTGAAGAGCCCCCTGTCCAGGAGGCCAGCCCTGAAGACTCCTTCGCTGGAAAAGGACATCTGCCCCCCAACAGTCACCCAACAGCCTGCGATCTCAGGAGCAGGAGCATGTGGTGGAGAGTGGGCAGCCCACAGGGAGAGCAGCTGCCTCATGAACCCCCCACTGACTGTGGAGACGTGCCCTGAAGCACCACGAGGGAAATAGGCCGTGCTGTCCTTGTGGGGTACAGGTTTGGTCGTGGAGCCAAAACTGTCCTACAGGGTCTCACTCAGAAACAACTGAGGTCCCTGTCTGAATCTGCCTCCACGTCTGCCTGTCTCCTCTGGTGACTCCCATCACCCACTGTGATGGGGTGAACACTATCCCCCCAAATTCACAGGTGGAAGCTCTGACTCCTGGGGGCTCAGAAGGTGACTGTATTTGGAGCGAGGGCCTTGAGAGAGGTGATGAAGTTAAAAACAAGACTATGGGTTCAGCCCCTAACACATCCTGACTGGTGTTCTTAGAAGAGGAACTCTGGCACAGACACACCACGCCCACAGTGGGCAAGCCATGTGGACACAGTGAGAAGGCACCACCTGCAAGACAAGCACAGAGGCTTCAGGAAGAACCAGCCCTGCCGAGCCCTGATCTCCGGCCTCCCGCCTCCAGACTGCGAGGACATAAACATCTACTGCTTAAGCCCCTCAGCCTGCGGTGCTCCGTCCTGGCAACCCGAGCCGCTAAGACATCCAGCACACATACACATCTTCTCTTCACGCAGAGAAGAGACAGAACAGAAAGCAGAAGGATACAGTAGACCTGAAAAGCACTATGAACCAATTCAACACAATTAAGATTTATACAGTTTTCACATAACAGCAGGATACAAATTCTATTCAAGTTCCCATAGACCATAGAACCTGGAGACACTGTAACATATCCAAGGACATAAAACAAGGTGCAAAAATTTCATAGTCTGAAATTAGAGATACCAAGAGAACATTTCACGCCAAGATGGGCACAATAAAGGACAGAAACGGTATGGACCTAACAGAAGCAGAAGATATTAAGAAGACATGGCATGAATACACAGAAGAACTGTACAAAAAACATCTTCATGACCCAGATAACCATGACAATGTGATCACTCACCTAGAGCCAGATATCCTGGAATACAAAGTCAAGTCGGCCTTCGGAAATATCACTATGAACAAAGCTAGTGAAGGTGATGGAATTCCAGTTGCGCTATTTCAAATCCTAAAAGATGATGCTGTGAAAGTGCTGCACTCAATATGGCAGCAAATTTGGAAAACTTAGCAGTGGCCACAGGACTGGAAAAGGGCAGTTTTCATTCCAATCCCAAAGAAGGGCAATTGCCAAAGAATGTTCAAACTACCACACAATTGCACTCATCTCACACGCGAGCAAAGTAATGCTCAAAATTCTCCAAGCCAGGCTGCAATAGTATGTGAACCATGAACTTCCAGCTGTTCAAGCTGGATTTAGAAAAGGCAGAGGAACCAGGTAACAAATTACCTACATCTGTCAGATCATAGAAAAAGCAAGAGAATTCCAGAAAAATATCCACTTTATTGACTATGCCAAAGCTTTTGACTGTGTAGATCGCAACAAACTGTGGAATATTCTTCAAGAGATGTGAATACCAGACCACCTTACCTACCTCCTGAGAAATCTGTATGCAGGTCAAGAAGCAACAGTTAGAACTGGACATGGAACAACAGACTGGTTCCAAATAGGAAAAGGAGTACATCAAGGCTGTATATTGTCACCCTGCTTATTTAACTTATATGCAGAGTACATCATGAGAAATGCCAGGCTGGATGAAGCACAAACTGGAATCAAGATTGCCAGGAGTAATATCAATAACCTCAGATACGCAGATGACACCACCCTTATGGCAGAAAATGAAGAAGAACTAAAGAGCCTCTTAATGAAGGTGAAAGAGGAGAGTGAAAAAGTTGGCTTAAAGCTCAACATTCAGAAAACTAAGATCATGGGATCCAGTCCCATCACTTGATGGCAAATTGATGGGGAAACAGTGGAAACAGTGGCTGACTTTATTTTTCTGGGCTCCAAAATCACTGCAGATGGTGACTGTAGCCATAAAATTAAGACTCTTGCTCCTTGGAAGAAAAACTATGACCAACCAAACTAGATAGCATTTTAAGCAGCAGAGACATTATTTTGCTAACAAAGGTCCATCTAGTCAAAGCTATGGTTTTTCCAGTAGTCAAGTATGGATGTGAGAGTTGGACTATAAAGAAAGCTGAGCGCCAAAGAATTGTTGCTTTTAAACTGTGGTGTTGGAGAAGACTCTTGAGAGTCCCTTGGACTGCAAGGACATCCAACCAGTCAATCCTAAAGGAAATCAGTCCTGAATATTCATTGGAAGGACTGATGCTGAAGCTGAATCTCTAATACTTTGGCCAATTGATGCAAAGAACTGACTCATTGGAAGAGACCCTGATGCTGGGCAAGATTGAAGGCAGAAGGAGAAGGGGACGACAGAGGATGAGATGGTTGGATGGCATCACTCACTTGATGAACATGAGTTTGAGTAGGCTCTGGGAGTTGGTGATGGACAGGGAAGCCTGGCATGCTACAGTCCATGGGGTCACAAAGAGTCGGACATGACTGAGCACTGAACTGAACAGACCGAAAGGTATTGAAATCATACAGCATCTGTTCTCTTATTGCTGTGAAATCTAATCCTCAGCCAGATGTGGGAGTTCTGACAGGGCTGCCTGGTGTGAAACACCACACGAGCTGCTCCTCCTGGGGTGTGTGGCCCTTCCCAGGAGTGCCCAGGCAGGGCCAGATAGCCACGGAGCCCTGATGCCTCTACAAAACTCCCTCACCAACTCAGACCCCCTGCCCTGATCATGCATCTGCTTCCTCATCAAGGACCTGCCGAGCACAACTAGTCTATGTATCCAGTAACAGTGAGAAAAACTATCCTGAGAGGAAGCTTACATCTGAGAGGGGGACAAAGACTGTAAGCAAATCACCACAAATTAGAGAAAAAGCCACAGTCCAGTGAAGAAGGCAGGAGAAAAACTTGACCAGGACTGGGAGGGACCTGAGATCTTGAGGATGGAAAGGAGTAAACTAGGCCAAGGTCTAGGTGTGGAAGGAAGTCACGCTGAGGGCAGCCCATGCAGAGGACCTGGGATCACAAGGCATGAGGCTCTCTGCCAGAGCCAGGAGGCCCAGGGGTGAGAGGGCAAAGGGC
Organism: Bos javanicus; assembly: GCF_032452875.1. Lineage (NCBI taxonomy): Eukaryota > Metazoa > Chordata > Mammalia > Artiodactyla > Bovidae > Bos > Bos javanicus. The sequence continues at coordinate 32,218,179 of NC_083879.1, read as the reverse complement.
AGGTGTGCGCCTAGTACTGAACCTGGTTAGCTGGACTAAGCTTGAGGCTTTCGTTCTAAGAGCAGTGGAGGGACTTCCCTGGTGGTCAGTGCTTAAGAGTCCGCCTTGCAATGTGGGGGATGCAGGTTTGAGCCCTTGTTCAGGAAGCTCCCACATGTTGCAGAGCAACTACCGAGCCTGCACTCCACAGCTAGAGTCTGTGCTGCAGTGAAAGATCTTACGTGACGCAACTAAGACCAGCTGCAGCAAATAAATAAACAAAAATATTTTTTAAAAAGAGCAGTGGAATCCATTGTAGAGTTTTAAGCAGAGGCTTGACTCAATCACACCTGTCTTTTGAAGGGTTCACCTTGGCTGCAGCATGGAAAACCGATGGGAGGAAGGCAAGAGTCTTTAGGGGGAAACCAGCAGGTGTTGTCGAGACCGTTCTTGCTGTTCTTGCAGGAACAAACCTGGACGAAAACAAAATCACCTCCCACGTGACCTGAGAGCCCCAGAAAAGGGTCCCTTCACTCTGTCCAGAAAGTTCTCTCTCATCTGCCTGCTGCAGAGCTAGGTTCTTCCGTGAAAGGCCTGCTCTTTGAAGTCAAAGCCTGGAGCCCTGGTACATGCAAACATTCCTGCAGGACAATGCCAGCCTGCGTGGTCAGCTTGGACAAGTTACCAGAAATGAGTACAGTGGACAAGCACTTACCAGGAAGGCAGGATCTCAGAACCGAGCTTCCCTGGGCCAATGCTAGACCAGGCCCAGCTGTGGGAGGCAGGAGAGAGTTCCAGAGAGCAGGGAGCATGGGCGGTGCAGCCAGGAGAAGAAAGGGGTTGAACCCTTAATCCTTCGAGCTCTTTACTATTATTATCTCTATTTCAGACATAAGCTTCATGTCAGAGAAGCTGAGCAACTTGCCTCAGGTCATCACACAGCCCAGAGCTGTTAAGAGTCAGGACACAGGCGGGGGCCCTAGGTCTGAGACTGTGTCCACCTCAACCGCAGTTCTTGGGAGCCCACTCTGGAGAATCCAGGCAGTGGCCCCATGGAGGAGGAGCATGAGGGTTAACCCAAACCCCACTGGCAAGGCATTGGCACACAGGAAAGTGCAATGAACACTCATCAAATGAATCCCCCATCATCACAGGGGAAACCGTGTGCACTTGCTTGGTAAACAGTAAACCCTGGATCTTCAGGGGAGTTTGAATAGCTCCAGTCCCTTTAATGGAAAGAGTTCCTCAAATGTGTTAGTGTTAGTTGCTTAGTCGTGTCCAACTCTTTGCAACCCCAGGGACTGTAGCCCGCCAGGCTCCTCTGTCCATGGGATTTCCCAGGCAAGAATATTGGAGTGGGTTGCCATTTCCTTCTCCAGGGGATCTTCCTGACCCAGGGATCAAACCCTCGAACCTGCTTCTCCTGCATTGGCAGGCAGATTCTTTACCACTGAGCCACCAGGGAAGCCCTCAAATGTGTCCACTGAAAGGCAAACACAACTATCTGGACCTGTATCTCAGCCCTAAAACCTTTTAAACCCACACATATTCACCAAACACACTCTACCATGTTCCTTCAATGCACCAGACTAGTGGTTTTAAAGATACAGTAGTAACCAGAATGGACAAGGTCACTGCTTTCAGACCAGTGGGTGAAAGAAGCCCCCAAAGCAATAAATAAACAAGATACAGAAATGGGTGTGTTACAAAGAACATGGGAGTTATGGAGGAGCCATTTTCAGTAGACTGGTCAGAGGAGCCTTTGCCAAAAAGGAACGTTCACTGGAAACTTGAATAATGAGCAGGAGATGGAAGTGGCAAGAGCTGGAAGAGGGACGTTCCATGTGGAAAGCCCAGAGTGTGCAAAGGCCCTGGGGCAGAGAGACACTTGAGCAGGTAGAGAAAGAAGGTTCATCTAGCAAGGGGCATGGAGGGGCTCCAGCTGGAAAAGCAGGATGAGATCACATGACAAGGAGACTTAAGGGCAGGTAAGCAAGTTAGATTTTCTTTTTAAAATTAATTTTTCTTATTCTTTCTTTGGTCTACGATGTTGTTGTTGTTCAGTTGCTAAGTCATGTCCAACTCTTGGTGACCCCATGGACCGCAGCACACCAAGCTTCCCTGTCCTTCACTATCTCCTGGAGTTTCCTAAAACTCATGTCCACTGAGTCAGTGATGCCATCCAACCGTCTCATTCTCTGTTGTCCCCTTCTCCTCCTGCCTTCAATCTTTCCCAGCATCAGGGTCTTTCCCAATGAGTTGGCTCTTCACATCAGATAGGCAAAGTATTGGAGTTTCAGCATCAGTCCTTCCAGTGACTATTCAGGGTTGATTTCCTTTAGGATTGACTGGTTTGATCTCCTTGCAGTCCAAGGGACTCTCAAGAGTCTTCTCCAACACCACAGTTCAAAAGCATCAATTCTTCAGAGCTCAGACTTCCTTATGGTCCAGCTCTCACATCTGTACATGACTACTGGAAAAAGCATTAATACAGTTTTTCCATATAAAGTTCTAACTGTTTCTTCTTGACCCACATACAGGTTTCTCAGGAGACAGGTAAGGTGGTCTGCTAGTCCCATCTCTTTAAGAATTTTCCACAGTTTGTTGTGATCCATAACAGTTAAAGGCTTTAGCATAGTCAATGAAGCAGATGTTTTTCTGGAATCCCTTGCTTTCTCTGTGATCCAACAAATGTTGGCAATTTGATTTCTGGTTTCTCTGCATTTTCTAAATCCACCTTGTACATTTGGAATTTCTGAGTTCACATACTGCTGAAGCCTAGCTTGAAGGATTTTGAGCGTAAACTTCCTAGCATGCAAAATAAAGACAATTGTCCAGTAGTTTGAACATTCTTTGGCATTGCCCTTCTTTGGGATTGGAATGAAAACTGACTTTTTCCAGTCCGGTGGCCACTGTTGAGCTTTCCAAATTTGCTGGCGTATTGAGTGCAGCACTTTGACAGCATCATCCTTTAGGATTTGAAATAGCTCAGCTGGAATTCCATCACCTCCACTAGCTCCGTTTGTAGCAATGCTTCCTAAGGCCCACTTGACTTTACACTCCAGGATGTCTGGCTCAAGGTGAGTGACCACACCATCATGCTTGGTTATCTGGGTCATTAAGACCTTTTTTGTATAGCTCTTCTGTGTATTCTTGCCACTTCATCTTAATCTCCTCTGTCTCTGTTAGGTCTTTACCATTTCTGCCCTTTTCCATGCCCATCTTTGCATGAAATGTTTCCTTGATCTCTCTAATTTTCTTGAAGAAATCTCTAGTCTTTCCCATTCTATTGTTTTCCTCTACTTCTTTGCACTGTTCATTGAAGAAGGCCTTCTTGTGTCTCCTTGCTATTCTCTGGAACTCTGCATTTGGTTGAGCATATCCTTCCCTTTTGCCCTTCATGGATCTCTGATGATCTTTTATCTATTTATTTTTTGCCTAATGGCATGTGGGATCTTAATTCCCCAACCAGGGCTTGAACCGGTGCCCCATGCGTTGGAAGCGTGGACTCTTAACCACTGGACCGCCAGCAAAGTCTGCATTGGTTTGTTCTTAGCAAGGGAGTGAAATCGTCTGATTAGTGTTTCTGAAAGGCTGCTCTGAGGACAGAGTGTAGGACAGCTAGATTAGAAGGAGGGCGACCAGTTAGGGGGCAGAGCTCGAGGTAGAGGGGCCAGAGAGGGCTGTGAAAGTGGGCAGTGTGGTGATAGGATGTGCTCGAGGGGTGAAGACAGTGCTGGCTGTTGGGTTAGACGTGAGAACAGGAGCAGAATACTGAGCGATGAATGGATTTCTGGCCTGAGCCGCTGGACGAATGGTCCCATCACCTCCTGAGCTGGAGAAGACAGGGGAGAGGTAGGTCAGGGTGGGGAAGGATAGGGTGGGGGAGTCTTCCACGGGCTCTGCTTTGGCCATGTTACATTAACAAAACCCATCAGACGTCCGAGTGGAGAGGCTGAGGAGACAGCTGGCACAGGCATTCACAGCTCTGTCAGCAGAAAGGAAAGGAAATAAGGACAAAAAGGGAAAAGAGATTCTGGATGAGGAGCTGGTAAGAGAAGAAACATGGTTGTTCACAAGGACAACCTTGCCTCCTGTTACAACTTCCTGTCCAAATGCCCTTGTGGTATGCTGGGCGCCGCACAGGGTACTGAGTAGTTAATGTGAGATGCCAATTTGAGAGTCACGAGAAAGGTCAGTCTGGAGACCCTGGACTGAGCGAGGTGGAGAAGAGGACAGAGGATGGGGAGCTGAAGAGCTCCCAGTGCTTGGAGCCCACAGAGGCCATGGGAAGGACCAGGGAGGGGAGCTCAAGCCCTCTGTGGGGATCGCGACCTCAGCCCTGTTAGCAAAGTGGTTGGGGGCCGCCCTGCACACTGCGGGACTCTCCGCAGCAGCCCGACCTCCACCCGCAGACACCACAGCACCTCTTCCCTGAGTTGTGACCACCAGAATGCCTCCTGATGCGGCCAAATGTCCCTTGGGGGCAAAGTCACCTCTGGCTAAGAAACCTAAGTTAGCGAGAAAGAGCGGGCATCGGGAAGGGGTGACGCACCTGTGGGTGGAGAATGTGGGCTCGGGTCCGACCACCTCGGGCTCTGCACCTCATCCACCTCCTGTGGGCAGTGGCCCTGGTTTATCTATAGACAAGGAGAGGGGCACCACCTTACTCAGAGGGGAGAGGGACACACCAACACACTTGGAATCAAGCCCGGCACGTTGTTAACAGGTGTGGTGGTGTTTAGTCACTAAGTCACGTCTGACTCTTTGCAACACCATGGACTGCAGACTTCCCCAACCTTCACCATCTCCCGGAGTTCACTCAAACTCATGTCCATCGAGTCGGTGATGCCATCCAACCATCTCACCTTCTGTCACCCCCTTCTCCTCCTGCCCTCAGTCTTTCCCAGCATCAGGGTCTTTTCCAATGAGTCGGCTCTTCGCATCAGGTGGCCAAGTTAGTAAGTTATATCACAAGTGCTGTGATGGGAGAAGAACTAGGAGTGTGTACACACACATCACACTAGACACATGCCACACACACAGACACACCTCACACACATATACACACATCACACATCACATACATGCACACACACACGCAGGCACTGGAGGGGTCCCTGGCCATAGTCGCGGATGTTCCGGGCCAGCACCCGCAGGAGGAAGCCTCATCACCACTGCACCCTGGACGGGGGTCAGCATTCAGCAGGGAAAGGGCTTTGGTACCCAGGATGGGGAGTCCCAGGAAGAGGGACGAGTGGACGAGTCCATGGCGCCAGAAGAAGAGGTTGGCACTTGCAGGAAGTGACAGGCGGCTTAGCGTGAGGACAGGCCAAAGAACACCCTTGGGCTGTGGGGCACTGGGGTTGGAGGCAGAGAAGAGAGGAGAAACATGGCCCGAGAGAGATGCCACGCGCAGGAGCTGGGCATCGCTGAGTCGACAAGAAGCCACTTGGTGTTGGACTGACCCACGACCTGAGAGTGTGAAGGATGGTCCTGGTGGGGAACAGACGGAGGGGCTGAGTCTCCGTGACGACCTTCGCTCCTGGTGTCCTCTGACCCAGCGGGCGACCCCTTCCTGTCTCCATGGCTGACTCTCCTCTGCTTAGCCAGCCCTTCTCCCATCCTGGAACTTTCTCCATCCTTTACACTCTTTTCAGCCCCCTGACTTTAAAAGCCATCATGTTCCAAAGTGAGTCATTAATTCATTCAACAAACCCCGAGCCAGTTATTTGTCAGGCATTGTTTTCGGCGTTCAGGTTACCACAGTGAATGAGACAGACAACACTCCTGCCCTCCTGGAGTTCCTCTTCTACTTCGGGGAGGGGGGCAATAAACAATAAACACCAAAAATAAGTTGTCTGAATGCAAGAGAGAGTGTGGAGAAAAGGGAACCCTCCTAACTGTTGGTGGGAAGAGAAGTTGGTGCAAGACTATGGAGAACAGCATGGGGGTTCCTCAAGAAGTTACAAAGAGTTACAGCAGGGTTCTGCAATCCCACACCTGGGCACATATCCGGACAATGCTATCATTTGAAAAGATATATCCACCCCTGTCTTCACAGCAGCACTATTTACAATAGCCAAGACATGGAGACAACCTAAATGTCCTTCGATGGACGAATGGATAGAGATGTGGTGCACACACACAATGGAATACTACTCAGCCATGAAAAAGGACAAAATATTATCATCTGCAGCAACATGCACGGACCTGGAGATTATCATACTGTGAAGTAAGTCAGACAGAGAAAGATAAATATCATACGGTATCACTTCCACATGGAAACTCAAACACGACACAAATAAGCATAACTATGAAACAGAAGCAGACTCACAGACATAGAACAGACTCGAGGTGGCCATGGGGGAGGGTGGGTGTGGGGGGATGGGCTGGGAGGCTGGGGTTAGCAGACGCAAGCTATCACACACAGGACGGATAAACAACAAGGCCCTACCGTGCAGCACAGGGAGCTCTAGTCAACATCCTGGGATAAACCACAACCACAATGGAAGAGAACATGAAAAAGAATGCGCAACATATGTATAACCAAGTCACTCTGCTGTACAGCAGAAACAAACACTACACTGTAAATCAACTGTACTCCAAAAAAAAGTTCAGTTCAGTTCAGTTCAGTCGCTCAGTCATGTCTGATTCTTTGCAACCCCGTGAACGCAGCACGCCAGGCCTCCCTGTCCATCACCAACTCCCAGAGTTTACCCAAACTCACGTCCATTGAGTCGGTGATGCCATCCCGCCATCTCATCCTCTGTCATCCCCTTCTCCTCCCGCCTTCTATCTTTGCCAGCATCAGGGTCTTTTCTAATGAGTCAAGAGCACCAGGGAACAAATTACCTCCAGCAAAAATCCTAGGACGCAATTGATCAGTTCAGGTTTATCATGCATTTCCCCAGCTTGTTGATCAATGGGGAGGCAGTGCTCTGTCTGATGAGCCTGGGATTGGGTAGACTGAGGGTGGGGCGGAAGTGGGTTCACCTGTGAGAATGGATGTGACTTTACCAGATACTACTCAGAGGAGGACAATCGGGCTCTGGATAGCAGAGGTCATCAATTAAAAGCAGACACAGCTGTATCGTCAACATGAAGCAACGCAGAAGACACTGGAAGTCCCTGGGAAGCTGTCAGGAGAGTGCTTAGTGAGGGAGGGCCTGGGGATATGCATCCCCGCTGACTCTGAGGGAAGCCAGTGCCTTTAGGCCATCATGCATCAGAGCTCATGTAGAAAACTCTGGAATTGCAGCAAAATCATGATTTGGAAGTCAGGCAAACCATTCAGATCTCCTGCCTTCAGAGCTGTGTTACTCCCTTGGTCAAGTACTTCAGATCCATGACCCACGGTTTCCTCTATGAAAGGGGCTGAACATACCTATTTCATAAAGTGGCCATAAAAGTTAAGTCACGGGACTTCCCTGATGGCTCAGTGGTAAAGAATCCACCTGCCAATGCAGGAGACATGGGCTTGATCCCTGACACGGGAAGATCCCACGTGCCCCGGAGCAACTAAGCCCGTGCACCACAACTCTTGAGTCTGTGCTCTAGAGGCCGGGGCCGCACCTATTGAAGGCTAAACACCCTAGAGCCTGCGCTCTGCAGCTAGAGAAGCCAACAATGGGAAGCCCGTGCACCCCAACTACAGAGTGCCCCCGGTCACCACAACTAGAGAAAAGCCTGCAGAGAAATGAAGAGCCAGCAGAGCCAAAAATATAGAAATCATTTTTTTTTAAGTTGTTGGAAAATATAAGTGCAGGGGTGGGAGGTGGTGAGCCAGCAAGCTCCACCCCGAGCAGCTTGGAGGTGCCAGGGGAGGCAGGGGGTTGGGTGGGGGGGGGGGGCGGGTATGTGTCACCTTTTCTCCCCAGAAGGACTCAGCCTCTTTGGAGAGCAGTGCCTGGAACTGTCTCTCAGGATCACGTCTCCGTCCCAGCTGGGCATCTGCTCATCATCCCATCGCCAGTCAAACACCGTCTGGGCTAGCACTATCCATCCACCCTCAGCCTCGGGAACAGAGCCCCGATGCTCCTGGGAAGGGCTGCGCCCTGGTTTAGAGGTGTCCCATTGGAGAATAAGGACCTTTGTGGTCCCTGGTCTCTGTGAGAACCCCCACATTCAGAGAGGTCAAAGCCAGTTCCTAGCGCCCCGTACCGACCGAACAGAGGGGAGGCAGGTGCCAGGAGGCATGCTTCGCCTTCATCTTCCCTGGACGATGCTCTTCAAGGGAGTGGGCGTAAGCAAGGGGCAGGAGCCCCGCCCCTTTGTGGGAAGCTAAGAGGACACCTAGGGAGGTGCAAGGATAGGCGCTGGAGCTCTGGGAGAAGCCACCCGTCCACTTTCCAATTCTGCTGTGCCCTCTCCCCTCCTGCAGTCCACACTGCCCACACATGGTGGCACATGCTCGTGGGGGGAGGAGCGACTGCACAGGGTGCCTGGCGCCCACCCCAGCGCACCAAGTAACTGCGCCCCACCTGTGCGCACCGGGCCTGGGGTGTGACTATCAGAGCTGGTCCTTCCTGGGCAGCCCCAGAGGTGTCTGCCCTGCCTCCAAAAGCACGCGCTCCCCGAAGGCCACTGCCTCTTCCTGTCCGGGTGCGCAGCCAGCCACCCAGCTCTCCAGGTTTCCCGGCGGACGCAGGGGAGTTCACGTGGGGATGAAGCACCGCCTCCTGGGGGCAGGTGCACCTGGGCAGTGTGGACCTTGAAGGAAAGATTCTGATGGGAAGGACTAGCTGAATGCGCCTTGCTCTCCCACAAGGGAACTGGCTGAGAAAAACCTCAGAACAAAAACCCCAGTGGCCCCTGTGGGCCCTTTTGTTTTCAGTCAAATGCGCAAAGCCAGGTGGTTCCTTTAACACCCCAGAGATTGTCCCTGGGGGCTTCCCTGTGCCAT